>NC_143399.1:34794183-39594183 GCF_052110815.1 Crocodylus siamensis | reverse complement strand
CGTGTATGTCTGAGTATGACTGAGGATAACTGGATGTGTGTGGGGGAGTATGACTGTGTGTGTGAGAGAGAGAGAGAGAGAGATTGGGAAAATGTGTATGTATGTGTGACAAAGACTCTGTGTGTGATTGTGTATATCTACATGAATGTGACTGGGGGTAATTGTGTGCGTCCGAATGTAGTCGTGCACGTACGTGAGAGAGAGAAAGACTCTGTGTGTGTGATTGTGTATAGCTGTGACAGCGTGCGGAGGTAATTGTGTGTGTGTATGCCTGAGTGTGGCTGTGTACGGTTGCATAAATGTGACTTTGGGTGCTTTAGAGGGGGAGAGTTTGTGTGTGCGCGTGAAAGAGAGAGAGAGATGTGTGAGAGTTTGAATGGTGAGTGTGATGGTGGAAGCTTGTGTGACTGTGTTTGTGTGTGTGTGTGTACTCCCTCCTCTCAGAGTGGTTGCAGGGCGGGGGGAGTTTAGGGGAGACCTGTCCTTGTGCGTCCTTCGGGGGAAGAGGGCGGGACTGTCCGCGTGTGTATGTGTGTCCACCACGGGTGAAGAGGATCTGTCTCTCTGCCCCAGTGGTTCAGGCCGGGTCCCGCCGAGGCACGTCGCTCCAGGGGGATCCACTCTTCCCTGAAAGCCCTGGAGCTAGGCGTGGGGAGGTACGTCCGTGTTTCTGTCCACGCCTCCACGCAAGACAAACAAAGCCAAGGAGGGGCGGGGGGGGGCAGGGAATCCCTCATGCTGGAAAGGAGCAGGAGTAGGGGATCCCTCCCTAGAGGGGGTGGGGGGAGGGGAGCAGAGCCAGCCCCCCCCCACAAAGGGGAGGGCGGAGGAAGGGGCTAGGCTTCCCTAGGGGGTGCAGGCTGAGACCCCTCCCTCCCCAAGTGATCGGGGTCCCTGGGAGCGCAGGGAAGGGGGGCCCAAGGCAGGAGAGGAGAGAGGGTTCTGGTGGGGGGTTGCGGCTGGGGGAGGGATCCATGGGAGGGGCCGACAGTGGGGAGCCCTGGGGCAGGAGGCTGGGGTAGGGGGCAGGATGGATCTCGGGACAGGGGTCCCGGCGGCGGCATCGGCGGCAGCGGAGAGGTCTCCCCCGGGTCTTTTTGCGGTCTGGGCTTTCTGGGTCTGTCGCAGCCCGTGGCAGAAAGCCCTTACCCCAAAGAGCATCCGGGGCTGCACAAGGCATCGCTGGAGCTGCGCATCTGGACGGCTCGGCTCGCGACCCCCGCCCAGGGGGCAGATAGGGAAGGAGGGGGCTGCTGCCTGAGTCTCCCCGCCGTGCTGGAGTCCCGGACTGGACTCGAACTGGAACAGCAAGAGAAATGGGCTTTAACACTTCCTCCTGGCCGCGCCCGGCAAGAACCAGTGTTCCCCGCGCCTCTTTGATTCTTCTCCGACCCGACCCCTCCCCCAGCAAAGACCCCGGGTCCGAGCCCCAGAGCTGAGCCTCTCCCGCGCTTCCAAGTTTCTCCAGTTGCGTGCTATTTTCAGCCGTGCCCCAAGTAGGGGGCGGGGCCCTGCCCCGTAGCTCTGGGATCTCAGCTGGCCCCTTCCCCCAGACACACACACACACACACACACACACACAGAGGAAACGTCTCCCGCGGAAATTCACTGAGCCTCATTTTCAGAAGCAGGGTGGGGTGGGCGGGGTGGGCGAGCTGCCTTGATCCAGCGCAGCCGCCGGGCTTTCCGGGCTCTGGACAGAGCCTCTGGAAGCCGGCCTCTCACCGAGACCTGGGCAGGCTCTGAGCCTAGCTGTCCTGCGCTGGTGGGAGGGAGGGGAGCCGGAGGAAAAGCAAGGGCAATGTTGGACCCCTGCTAAGCCAGATGGGGCAACTGACAACTGACACCCAGGAAAAAGCCAACCGATTAAATAGGTACTTTGCATCAGTCTTTCATCAGTCCCATGGGACGCCCATGCCTGCTATGGGACAGGGAGATCCTGGTGATGGGGATCCCCTACCTTCCATAAATGCTGACCTTGTGAAGGAACACCTTGAGAAGCTGGATACCTTCAAGTCAGCCGGCCCTGACAATCTGCACCCCAGGGTACTCAAGGAGCTGGCGAGCATCATAGCCCAGCCCCTGGCACGGATCTTTGAAAACTCCTGGCACTCTGGTGTAGTGCCCGAAGACTGGAAGAAGGCCAATGTGGTGCTGATCTTCAAGTAAGGGAGGAGAGTGGATCCGGCTAACTACAGGCCCATTAGCCTGACTTCTATCCTGGGGAAGATCTTAGAAAGGTTTATTAAGGAGGCCATCCTTGATGGACTGGCCCAGGCTAACATCCTAAGGGATAGCCAGCACGGGTTTGTTGCGGGTAGGTCTTGTTTGACCAATCTCATTTCCTTCTATGACCAGGTGACCTATCACCTGGACAAGGGAGAAGAGATCGATGTCATATGTCTTGACTTCAAAAAAGCTTTTGATCTGGTATCCCATGATCACCTCTTGGCCAAACTGGCCAGTTGTGGCCTTGGCTGGGAAACTGGCTCCGTGGTCAGACCCAGAGGGCTGTAATTGATGGCAGTCACTCACCGTGGTGTCCTGTGACCAGTGGGGTCCCTCAAGGCTCTGTCCTTGGACCCATACTGTTCAACATCTTCATTAATGATGTGGACACTGGAGTCAGAAGTGGACTGGCCAAGTTCGCCGATGACACCAAACTTTGGGGCAAAGCATAGAAGACAGGCAGGTGATCCAGGCTGACCTGGACAAGCTCAGCAAATGGGCAGACGAGAACCTGATGGTGTTTAACACTGAAAAATGCAAGGTTCTCCACCTTGGGAGGAAAAACCTGCAGCATCATTATAGGCTCGGCAGTGCTACGTTGGTTAGCACTACAGAAGAAAGAGACTTGGGGGTCATCATTGACCACAAGATGAACATGAGTCTGCAATGCGATGCTGCAGCTAGTAAAGTGACCAAAACGCTGGCTTGCATCCATAGATGCTTCTCAAGCAAATCCCGGGACGTCATTCTCCCCTTGTACTCGGCCTTGGTGAGGCCACAGCTGGAGTACTGCATCCAGTTTTGGGCTCCACAATTCAAAAATGATGTGGAGAAGCTTGAGAGAGTCCAGAGAAGAGCCACATGCATGATCAGAGGTCAGGAAAACAGACCTTGTGATGAGAGTCTGAGAGCCATGGGGCTCTTTAGCCTGGAAAAGCGCAGGCTCAGGGGTGATCTGGTGGCCACCTATAAGTTTATCAGGGGTGACCACCAGGATCTGGGGGAACATTTGCTCACCAGAGCGCCCCAAGGGATGACGAGGTCAAATGGTCATAAACTCCTGCAAGACCGTTTCAGGCTGGACATAAGGAAGAATTTCTTTACTGTCCGAGCCCCCAAGGTCTGGAACAGTCTGCCAGCAGAGGTGGTTCAAGCACCTACACTGAACACCTTCAAGAATAAATTGGATGCTTATCTTGCTGGGATCCTATGACCTCAGCTGACTTCCTGCCCTTTGGGCAGGGGGCTGGACTCGATGATCTCCTGAGGTCCCTTCCAGCCCTAATGTCTATGAAATCTATGAAAATAAGGCTGTGCCTGTTGGCAAGGAAAGCACTGGTCAGAGCAGGTGGAGGATCCAGCATCACTGGGGGTGAAGCTGGAACCAGGGAGCCTGTGGCGGGAGCCTGGATGAGATGGGGGCATACTGGGCCTTGTCCATCCTGGGCTTGGAAACAAGCCAAGCTGGAGTGCACAGGGCCCCACCAGCCCCTCAGTGCCTGCATCCCACAGCCCTGCCTGGCCCCCAGCCCCACAGTGCCTTCCAAGCCAAGCCCAGTGCTAGGCAGCCCCACTGGCTACAGGGTTTGGGGGCTTCTGGTCTGGGTTCTCCTATAGGGCACAGGTTAGGGGAGGAGGGGTGGAGTGGGCTCTTCCCTGCCATCTGCCTGGCCATGAGTCTGGAAGCGCTGGCCCCCCAGTGCATCTTTCATTAGTCTGCAGCATTCATCAGTCTTTGCACACAATGCTTTTGTCCATCTGTTCAGCATCCCCCACCCCTCTCTGCCAACCCTCAACCCTCCCACCCTCCATGAACTCTGCCGTGTCCATCTGGCTGTCCATCCAGCCCCTGTCCTCATCCCCTCCAGCGCCGCTTGCTCATGCACTTCCTCCCCAGTACCTTTTATCATCGGCCCTACCCCCATCTAGAAGGGCAGCAGCCACACCCCGTCCCCGCTTCCACTGCTCCCCCATACAAAGGAAGGACAGAAGCCTCCCCACCCCATAAAGCCAAGGGGACACAGCTGCAAGGACGGGCCACACTGGCTGGCACAGGGGGACAGGCTCCTGCTAAGCCTCACTCATCTGCACCACCCCCCCGTCCCCCGTCGGACATGAAAGAGGGGGACGCTGGACCCCCCAGAAGAGGGAACTCATTTGGGCTTGATCTGCCCCCACCCCCAATCAGGGCCCCGAGGCATCAGAGAACATAACGCTCCCGCCTCAGCCAGAATGGGCCAGGGGCTTGCAGGTCAGGCATGAGGAGCCCCAGCTGCAGGGGGGGGTGGTAGGAGGCTGCTAGTTGGGAGTGAGGGGCGCTGGCTAGGCGGTGGGGAGGGCAGGGGGCTGTGGGTCAGGAGTGAGGGGCACTGGCAGAGCTCAGGGGTGGGAATGGGCACCTGCATGGCAGCAGGGCTGACTGTGAGTAGGATGCGAATCCTACCACAGGCTGGCAAGATGCAGACAGCTAAAAATAGACCGTCACCCCCTCCCCCACCCCCGCACCACAGCAGGGCCTGGGGTGCAGGAGCTAAAAATACCTGCCACGCAGGCAGGCACCAGTGCTGCCAGCCCCTCCCGAATCAGGCAGCTCTTGCCACCCCATTCATGCTATGGGGCTCAGGAGCAAGGGGCACCAGCAGGTGTGGGGGGGGGTGCAGGGGGCTGCAGGTCAGGAGTGAGGGGCACCAGCAGGGCTGGGGACACTGACCTGGTACTTCCCAGACCCCAGCAGAGACATCCTGCTGTGCCCTGGGCAGTTATGTCCTTAGCATCCACCCTCAGGGCATGACTCGGGCCTCCCATCCTTGCCTTGGGTGATTGTGATGGCCTGGTCTGACCTGCCCACAAGGGGACCCCAGGCAGCACTTCAACCCCAGCCTCCCCAACTACCTCTGGCCTGGGCCACAAAGGACCCTCTTGCCCCCAGAGCTGGAAAACCCAGGCATCCTGGCTCCCAGCCTCCTGCTCTAACCCACCAGGCCCCACTCCCTTTCCCAAAACCAGGCACCAGCTCTCCCAGCTCCCACCCACCAGCCCCACTGCCCTCCCAGAGCTGGGAAATCCCAGGAGTGCTGGTTCCCTGCCCTGCTGCCCCCACCCCCACCCCCACCTCCTCTGCCTTCAGTTCGATCAGAGGAAGGGGGCTGCATGCCCACTGCTCAGCACCAGGGGGCAATAGAAGCCCATCTGTGAGCACCCTGGGTCAGACTAAACCCCCGGTCCCAGGCAGGTGCAGCAGTGAAGCACCCCAAAGTCCCTACCTGCACCCACCCTACCCCCAACTCAGCACCCCCTGGGGACTGGGACCCTGAATGCAACTCCCAACACCTGAGGGCTGGAGAGAACCAAGGCATCTGGAGCTCCCAGGCCCAATACTCTAAATCACTAGATCCCACCCCTCATCCAGAGCTGCGATATAACCCAGGCATCCAGGCTCCCAGCCTCTTTTCTGCTCCAGCCCACCAAACCCCACTCTCCTCCCAAAGCTGGGCCAGAACCCAGGCATCTGGCTGCCCTACCTCCCTGGGGGTTCCAGCCTTCTTCCTAGCTAAAGCCATTAAAGAGAACAGGCCCCCAAGTGGTGTGATATTCCCTCCAGCAGTGCCACCGCCCAACACCCCAGAGGCCACGCTCTTTCCAAGGGCAATGCCCCCAGCTGTCCCAGTGCCAGGAGCCCCTCCTCTCCCCCACTCCCCAGAGGGGACAGGCCAGGCTGAGAGCAAGTCACCTCTCACCAGGTTTATTGTTAAGGTCATAATAGCAGCAGCTCCAAGCTCCAACTGTATTGCAGAATGGGATGGACAGGACCCCTCCCGCCAGCTCCTACCCTCCCCCAAGACTGGATACCAGGGGTCCCTGGTCCATGGGGGAAGGAAAGGGGCATCTATGGCTTCTCCAGGAGGCAGAGGTGTTGGTTTCCACTTGCGCCTTGGTCTTTTGTTTCTGTGTTTTTTTGTGTTTTTTTTGTTCTGGATTTTTTGTTGTTTTTTTTCTCCTCACACACTTAAAAACAGGGAAAATGAACAGACGAACAGACACAGACGGACAGACAGAGACAGACAGACGTGCGTCACGGGGGGCAACATTCCGAACAATGGGGCAAGGAGGGGGGACAAAGACGTGAGCTGGATGTCTGGGGTCTCCAAGAGGGAGATCTCCCCAGCCTGTCCCCCACCAGCCCCACACACCAGGAAGGGGAAAACACTCATGCAAAACCACAGAGAAACAAGATGGGGGGGTGGGAAAGGGGAAACATACTGTGCCCCCATCCCTTAAAGTCTAGATCCAGCAGGGAGTGGGGGCTGAAGCTAGGTCCCCCTCAGGATCTCTGTAGCTCCCTCCCCGCCCACAAGAGCTGAGTCCTTGCTACAGAGTGCTCCTCCCCCAGGGGCCCAAATCCTCCAGGCCTTCTGGCTGGAGGTGGAGGCATCCTGGAGTCCATGCAGACAGGGGGAGGCTGGGTCCTCTCTATGAGCCCTAGAGAAAAGCCCCACAGGAAGGGGCACAGTGCCCATGGCAGGCAGTTTGTGGGGGGGGGACTGGGTGGGCTCCACTCCAACGCAGTCAAGGGGCTCCCCCCACTTCCAGGTAAGAAGCAGAACGCTGGACCGGACTCCTGGGTTCACAGTGGGGAGGGAGCTGAAGCCAGGCATTATGGCCCTGCCCCAGGGGCCGGAGGGCACCGAGGTCCCTCTACATGCAAGTCCTGGGGAGGTGGGAGGGGGGCTCCCAACCTGCATCCCACCCCCCCGGCCAGTGCCAGGGAGGGGCTGGGGGCGGCTCCATCCTGGCCTCTACCTATGGCTTTGAGAAAGGTCACCCCCGCCCCAGCCTCCCCAGCCAGAACAGCACAGAGCCGAGAGGCGGTCACGATCCTGGGGAAGAGAGAAGGGGCTCAAGTCGGCAGGTGTCCCTCACTCCCGACCCCCCTGCCCAACCAATGCCCATTGGTCTAGCCCTACCGCCCCTGCAAGCCCAACCCTGACCCCCGACCCACAACCCCCTTCCCCCCAGTGTCCTCCTCCAAGCCTGCCGCCTCCTTCCCCCCCAGCCCTGCTGATGCCCCCATTCCCAACCCACAGACCCCTGCTCCCCCAGCCCTGCTGATACCCCTCACTCCCAACCCACATGCCCTGGGCAATGGCAAGGGGAGGCATGGTCTGGCCAGTTGTGAAGCCCCCATCCCTGAGCAAGGCCCCCCAACACTGAAACACCTGCCCCCCCCCAGCATTATGGGGAACATCCCAATGCTGGGACTGTGTGGTGCCATAAGCACCCCCTGCCTCCACCCCAATGCCCCCAGGGGCAGCCGCTCCCCTCTTCTGCCCCTTCACCACTCACAGCCGGGGGCCGGGTGCGGGGGCTAGTCCGAGTGAACGCTTTCCACCACGATGGTCGGCTTGTCACGCTGGGCGCTCTTGGACATCTGGCTGTTCAAGGTCTTCTCCTGGGGGTAGGGGGTCAGAGATGGCACCAGTCCCACCCCCCCACACACACACACTACATGACCCCAGCTTGTCCTTCCCCTGCCTCATCCCCTAGGCCACACCTCAGCCTCCAACCACTGGACCCTTCCCCCACCAGAGCCCACTTCCTTCCCATAGCTTAGACCAGAACCCAGGCATCCTGGCTCACCCCTCTACCTTATCAGACCCCTCCAACAGCTCAGACAGAAACCAGGCATCCCAGTCTCCCTTGTTCTACTCCACCAAACCCCACCCAGTGCTCAGACAGAACCCAGGTGTCCTGACTCCCACCCCCACCCCCACCCGCTCTGCTCTCACCAGACCCCTCCTGAAGCTGGGAGAGAACCCAGGTGTCGGGCTGCCCTGTTTCCCTGGGGACATCAGCCTTCTCCTTAGCTTGAGATGTCCATGAAAAGAGAATCCAGCGCTAGGCCCATCTACACCCATCTTCAGAGTCCCTCCCTCAAATGCCATACTCTTCCTGATCCCCATAGCTCCCCCACAAAAAGCTCCCCCTCCCTACTCCTCACAGAACCACCCCCAGAGCTTGGGTGGGGGTATCTGTCCCCACCCCCTGCCCCCTCCATACCTCCACCAGCTGATGCCAGTGCTCGATGGGCTTGCGTGGGTTGGCCAGCATCTCAGCCCAGTGCTCCCGGCCAGGCCCCTCAGCATCGCTGCCCACACGGCACATTCCAATCACTTCATTGTGCCCAATGCTGCCAGGGACACACAGGTCAGCCCCATGTGGAGACCTACCCTCACAGCCCAGCAAGAACCCAGGTATCCTGGCCCCTGGCTAAGCCCCACTGCATCTCTAACACACCAGACCCCACTCCCCTCCCAGTGCTGGGAGGAAACCCATCTGGTTCCCACTGCTCCCTGCTCTAGCCCATCAGGCCCTCCCCTAACAGAGCTGGGGCAAAACCAAGCCGTCCAGGCCCCCTACCCCTTCACCTCCCAGAGCTGGGGTTGAATCCAGACATCCTGGCTTCCAATGCTACCTACTCAAGTCTATCAGGCCCTCCCTCCCCTCAGAGCTGGGAGGGGACCCAGGAGTTCAGCCCCCTGGGTAAGATGCCAGGGTTCTGGTCCCATGCCAGGAGAGCAAGAGGGGGCCTGGCAGGCTGACCAGGAAGCAGCGGAGGACAGGTGAACCCCCAGGCCAGCCCCACACACCAGTCGTAGTCCATGACGGCGATGGTGAGGCTGACGTGCTCCATGCTCTCATTGGGGATGTCGAAGACAAGTGCCTCATTGTAGCTGGGGTTCAGTGTGTTCTTCTTGATGGACGTCTTCCTCTTCTTCAGTCGCCGGCCCTCACACATCAGTGACGCCTTCACATAGGGGTCTGGGGGCGGTATGAAGTTCAGCTCCCCCAGCCCCTGGCCTACCAAGGAGCCCCTCCCTCCCACCTAAGCCAAATCCCCTCCACACCCAGCTGCACCCCCTCCTGACCAGCTGCCCCCCCCAGCCCTGCTCCCCCACCTAAATGCACCCCCCACTCTTTTCAATATCTCCCCCCACCTCAACCCAGCACTGCCCCCGCCTTTCCCCAATCATCATCCCTATCCCCAGCCCTGCAGCTTGCCCAGCCTCCCCCTCCTTGCCCCTGCAAGGCATACCTGAGAAGCCGGTGAGGTCCATGGCCTTGAGGTTGGAGGCGCGAATGATGGTGACAGTGAGGCGACCAGCTGTGGGCAGGTAGCACAGCGAGAAGTTCACCTCACCCAGGTCTGCTTTCTCCTGTGTGGGAAACCAGAGTCAGCCTAAGGAGCAGGGCTGGAGGGAGGGGAGACCACCCCAGGGCCTGGCAGGGGAGGGATACTGTGATAGGGGCCGAGGTAGCAGATGAGGGGAGCCGCACTGGCACCGCCCGCTCCCCAGCTGAATATTTCATGCCCTTTACCAGGCTGGAGCCATTTCCTGCCCATTAATATTAATGCCCCCGCCCCGGGCGCCAGCCCAGCCTGTGTGTTACAGCCCCTGGCATGCGGCCACAGCTGCCCCCCAGGGGATGCACCATGCTGGAGATAGCAGAGGTGGGGGGTGGGCAAGAAACATGGCCCCAGAGCCCGGGGAGCTGCAGAGGGTGCTCATGCAGCCCAGGGGCTCTGTAGGGAGAGGATTGGGGGGAGGACTAGGGGGAAGAGGAGCCCCCTCCATTGTGGCAGCTGGACATGGTGAAGGGGAGGGCATGGGTGCAGTGGGGCAACACCCAGGGGCACATGTGGGACACAGGAGGGCAGGGGAGGGGGGAGCTGTTCCCTCCACTCTGGACCAGGTTGATTTTGCCTATGCCAAAGTGATGCCCAGGGCACGGGACAGTAGGTTGGGGGTGAGGGGCACCAGCAGGGTTGGGGGACAGGGGGCTGCAGGTTAGGGGAGAAGCAGGGGCGCAGATGAAGATGAACAGCCACTCAGCACATGTTCTTCCCCACCCCACACCTCAACAAACCAGCCTGTGGTGACACGGGGAATTGGCAGGAAATGCACCCTTCCTCACCCCCACACCAGGCATGGCTCAGTATCACAACCCTGAGTCACAGCTGTTGTTGGTGGGGGGGAAGTTAGGAGGGCCACAGGCTCATACAAACAGACTCATAGGCACAAGCCCAGGTCCTCAGGTACACCCCCTCCCCCGACAACCTGAAAATCAGCTGATTTCCAGTAGCTCCAAACCCCAACTGCACAATCAATGAGAATTGTATTGTGCTCCCAGCAGTGTTCAAGACTGGCAGTAAGAACAGGGGCCTGCAGGTTGGGAGTGGGGGGCACCCGCAGGGTTGGAGGGGGCAGAGGACTGCAGGTCAGGGGTGGAGGTCACATCCACCCATGTGTCCTAGTTCCTCTCCAATTCCATACACAATAAATTCAACTCAAATCTTCCAAAGGAGAGAAAAGACGCTGGCAATGAATTTACAATTGTGTCTCAAGGCACCGGGGCCTGGGGGGGAGGGCAGTAGGGGGAGGGGTAAGCACCTTGGCAGGTAGGAAAGGAGATGGGGTGGGGAGAGGGTATCAGCTGAGATCCCAGGTCCCCCATAGACCCCCCCACCATGAGCAACATGTCTAGGGACCTGCCCTGGCCTGTGCCCCGCCCCCCAAACACACTGGGACCCCGCAGGCACCTCCTTCCCCCTCCCCTATCCTTCAGGGGCTAAGTTAGGGGCAGGTATTGCCCCACAGGGTTGTTGGTGCAAGGCACTTGCCATGTCCCTAGGGTTAGATTCCCCACCCCGTGGTCTGGAGGCATTTACTGGACCTCCCCAATCAAGAGAGTAGCAGCCCTTCCCTGGTGCCCAGCTCTCCAACTGAGCAAAAGACCTTTGCTGCAGGGAGGCTGCTGGTCATGGCCCCTGGGGACACAGCCCTGGAGGGAGGGAACACAGGTGCAGGCAGCCCCAGTGGGGACTGGGAGCAGTGGGTGCAGCAGTTTGCACCAGTGCCTGTCTGAGCATAGAGGATACGAGTGATCTCCATCCCCTCCCCTGGCCCAGAGGCGCAAGGAACCAAGGAGGTGGAGACTCCAAAGAGGGCAGGTCCCTAGCATCCCAGTCTAGCTCTGGAGGCACTAAGCCAGTGGGTGGGGATAGGGACTGGGCTGAGTGGGGCTGAGCTGCTTTCAGGTACCACGGCAGTGAGGGTGAAGTAGATCAAGCAGAATCAAATTCTCCTGTATCCCAAGCCCTCTTGTGTTGCCTCTTCTTCCCCTTCACAGAGGTTCCTTCCAGCCACAAGGACCCCTCATCTTCTCAATCTGTCCTCTTGGGAATCATAGACTCATAAAAGAAGTCAGGGCTGGAAGGGACCCCCAGAGGTTATCTATTCTAGTCCAACTCCCTGCATGAGACAGGATCAGCCCTAGCCAAACCATCTCCTACCAATCCATTGTCTACTCTAACCTCTTAGCAAAGCTACCACCCACCCAGACACAATACAGACATCACACCCAAACCTGCCACAGGTGAAGCAAGGGTACTGCAGCAGCCAACATCCTGCTGCTGTAAAGGTTGTTAATATACGTTCAAGAGATCTCAGGTAGAGGCCATACCCCCACTAAAGAGGAGGGCAAAAATCCCTGCAGTCCACACCAATCTGACCACAGAGTAAAATTCCTTCCTGACTTCAAACATGGTGATCTGTCTGACCCTGAGTGGAGGGGCAAGACCCTTCAGTCAGGAATCTCCAGCTTTAAGTCCCAGCAGGAGCACTGGCACAGCCCAATCCCAATCCCCAGCCTGGACTGCAGCCAACACCCAATGCCTCTGAGAAAGGTTTAAAAACAGGCTGACATATATAGCAGAAAAGGAGGGAAGGGGGCAACTAGCAAAGCCCAGAAGCATGGGAAATCCCCCTAGTAGAACATGGGGATAACTACACCTCGATCATCCCTGACCAGTGCCTGTCCAACCTCTCCTTGAATCCCTCCAGTGATGGAGAGTCCACAGAGCTCCCTACACTGTCTATTCCACTGCCTCACTGCTCTAACAGTGAAAAAATTTTTCCTGATACCCAACTTAAACCTGCTTTGCTGCAACTTCAAGCCACTGCTCCATGTTCTGTAGGCGGGGAGAGGTGCATGACTGTGGCTAGAGTTGGGCTGAGTCAGGCCTGGATTGGGTTCGAAAAGGGGACTGATTTCAGTCTGGAGGTTGAGCTTTGGGGTTGAGCTGAGCTGAGCTGAGCTGAATCAGGGCTGAGCTGAGTTGCATGGTGATTGGCGTTGAGTTTTGGGGTGGAGTTGGGTGACTTCGAGAACAGAGCTTGGTGACTGGGTTGGGTTGGGTTGGACTGAACTGAGATACGGTTGGGTTTGGGTGGGTTGAGTTGAGCTTAGTGACTGGGTTGAGGTTTAGGGTTTACTGGAGTTGGGTGGATATATGAATAGAGTTTGGTGACTGGGCTTGGGTTTGGGTTGGATGGCTAGAGTGACTTCATGCCCAGTGAAGTTGAATGGCATTTGAGAGCTGGTGGTTGGAGCTGATCAAGTCAGATTCAACCTGTGTTAGGGGAGCATGACGCCAAGTTGGGTCACAGGCAGATGGGGGGGAGGGGGGGACACTAGTGCACTTGCATCACCTCCTTTGATTCCTGCTCCACCCTAAGTTTAAAACCAACTCCCTGGCAGTGGCAGCAGCATTTCTAGCCAGGCAGTACTGAGGGACTCACTTGACTTCATAGCTCATTATCATCTACCTGATCAATCAATCTACTTCATACCACAGGTGTTAACAACCCTGTCTTCTTTCTTAATAATCTTGATGTTCCACCAATCAGGCTGTCCTTTGTTCTGCAGTTCTGCTGTGTGTTCTCTGCTCCTGGTAATGAAGCTCCTATTTCACAGCCCTCCAGATTGTTTTTAACTCTTTCCAATGAAGTTATCTTTGTTTTGCTTCAGTCTTAAACTGCATAATACAGCCCTGGGCCCCTAGCATATTAGCAAAGCTTCTAGTATATTTTAATGGGCAAAAATATGTGTTGTTTCATGTGGAATGAGACACACACCATTTTACCCCCCTTTTCCAAATCCTAGATCCACCCATGGGTGGAGTCAAATCTCCATTGCTATCCACCTTCTGTGACAAACACTCCCCTGCCCCAGCCCAACTCACGGAGCTGGCCTCCAGGATGTCCTTCCAGATGGGCGCCTCATCATCACGCTCAGCCATTTCCAGCAGGTTGTCCAGCACCACCTGCCCAATGAGGTCATGGCGGGAGAAGCGGTCAAAGTCATAGACACTGAAGTGCAGCTTGCGGGAGGGCAGCTCAGCAAAGGGCACATTGAAGCTGAAGGTCTCGTTGAAGACAGGGTTGAGTGTCTTGCGGTGCACCTTGGTCTGGAACTTCTTCTTGCGGTCGGGCAGCAAGTACATCTTGACGTAGGGGTCTGAGAAGCCATTGGCGTCCTTGGCTGGCAGATCCAGGGCCCGTAGGATTTTCACCACCAGCTGCTCTGAGGCATAGGCATAGCGCAGGGCAAAGCTGATACGCCCGCAAGGGGTGGCCTCTGCCTTGCGGTGCTCTGCTTCCCCTGAGCGCTGCCGGTACAGCTCTGGCTTGATCTGCCCGATGCTGGTGACCTGCTCTGGCTTGTCCTCCCCGCCATGGCTGCCCACATCTGGGCTCGACAGCTGCTGAGTCATGGGGCGCGGCAAGGTGTTGTACCTGGGGGGAAAGGGCAGGGCAGGGCTGGGACCAGGGGCCAGACACAACCGGAGACAGAACCAACCAAAAAGCACCCATGAGATGCTCCTCCGGTTCACAGCTGCCCCCTGCCCTCTCCCTCCACCCCGCCAACCCACATCCACCCCAGCAGCCTCTCACACTCTCTCCCTGCCCCACCACCTTACACCTGCCCACTATGATTCTCCTTCTCCCATCTCCTTCCCATGCCACCACTCCCTTTGCTTGGGGTGGCTTCTCTACCTGAACCTGGAGCTCCCCCTCCCCCACTGACAGCTCACCTGGGAGCGGGTGCCAGGCTGGCAACCTGCTGGTGGGAGTGGGCATTGGGAATGCCCCCACCACCCTCCTTCTCTACAGGCAGGTCAGGAGAGGTCTGGCTCAGCTTAAGTGTCGCCTCAGGGTAGGAGTCCATGTCAAGGTAGGAGCGCTCAGGCATCTCAGGCCCCAGCTCGACCCGCTCAGCCAGCAGATCCCCAAAGGGTGAATGGTGCAGGTGACCGTGGTCCTTGCGAGGTGTCTGTGAGGCCCCTTTATCCCGCCAGGGGATCCAGCATAGTTTCCAAGACACAAAGAGCGAGACGCCCAACAACACAATTCCGCAGAAGGTGACGATGACAGAGAGCAGGCTGACAGAGATGTCTGTGGGAGTGGGGAGAGACTAGGCTGGACACAGGGAGGGCATTTGTCCCCGATCACACTCATCAGCCCCCAGGGTCACTAAGACAGGGACATGACCCCTGTGGATGATGGACATGGCCACATTCCACCAGCAGGACCCTAGATGCCCCAAACTGTAGATGATGCTACATCCCACAAGCAGGACCCTACATTCCTCAGACCATGGATGTGGCCCCATCCCAACAGCAGAACTCTGTGCTCCAGACCATGGTGTCGCATCAACACATGGATATGGCCCCATCCCACCCCAGAACCTCCACATCACTGTCCCCCACAGTATGGATGTGGCCAAGTTGCACTGATATGCTGATGCATCTTGGACCTAAGCAGCATCCCAACCCACAGTGGACATCCCTGCATCTTTCCACAGCACCCCTTCCCATGCCACAGAAGGTGAACACACACCCACCCCCATGCACCCCCAACATATCACGCCATCCAACCAAGTCTTGGGTAAAGCACAGTGTGGGTGCACCTCTCCTGACAAGCTAGCAGTGCCTACAGGGCAGAGATGGAGGGTCCTATTTCTGACCTAAGTCTATGGGGAAGGGGTAGCTCATGGGACACAGCAAGTCATTGGTTACCCAGGGACAGGCGTGTGCACCAAGGCGGGGAAGGATGGTATCCCTAACCTGAGCGGGGGGGAAGTGAGGTGCCCATGAAGAGGGAATCCGGCAGAATCCCTTACACAAGTTAATGGGATAAGGTTGCCCCCAGGGCAGGCAGGCTCGCTTCCCTGAGTCAGTGGGACAGGGTTGCCCAGCGTGGGGGTGGTAAAAGGGGTCCCTTACCGGCATCAGTGGGTCGGGGGTGCCCACGGTTGCGCAGCAAGTCGGTGAACTCGAGGCACTTCTCATGCTGCTCCAGTGCCCGCAGGCTGAAGCACAGCTCCTTGACCAGGGTAAGCGCGCTACGGCACACATCCTCCTCGTAGTCACCCGACATGGCACCGCTGCATCTGCCTCCGTGGGGACACGCACATACAAACACACAAACACACGCTGTGAGACACCACACCCTACACCACACCCACCGCTGCACTCCTCAGATGAGCACACCCACCTTAAGGTAATGCATAACGACTGCCCTTGCACTTGACAGCAACCACCCCAGCACATAGGCCATGCACCCAGCCAGCAGCTCCCAACACAGCCTGTCTTCAGGAACCCCCAACCCAGGCCCCCTGGGGTGCACCCCGGGGTCTTCTAATCCAGCCCTCATAAACCCCCAGCCCCTGCTCTAAGCCCCTCACCAGCACCCCTCTGCCGCCTCCCAAAATTCATTCCCCACTCACCAGTCTCTGTCACCTGCAGAGTCCACAGGGAGGCAGGGGCTCCCAGACAGCTGAGTCCAGGGTGGTGCAGGGGGCAGAAGGGGGGAATCACTGCCAAGGCCAGGTGGTCCGTGTCCACATGAGGGGGGTGCAAGGGCCCAAGTCTCCCAGGCAGGACAAGGCCAGAGCCATGCGGTGCAGAGGTGTTGGGGAGGGCGCCTCCCACAGGCAGCCCCAGGATCAGACCAAGCGTGAATGTGGGCCTGAGGAAGGCACAGAGTCAGGGGGTGGGGGCACAGCTGGGGACAGGGCTGGCGGGGCCCTCCATGGATGGGGTGCAGCTCTCCAACGCTTCACTGTGGGAGGCGGCAGCGGGAACCCAGTGGCCCTCAGCCAGTGGGGGCAGGGGGGTGCATCAGTGCCCGTGGCACAGATCCCCAGGTACCTGCAGGTGGGAAAGGTCATTAGAGGGAGGACCCAGGACCTTCAGACCCTGCCCCACACCAATCCCATATACCCCATGCCCCGCTACATCCCAACCCTAGGACCAAGCAGCAAAACATGGCTCCTTCCCCCACTGTATTCCAGGCCTGGGATCCCAAACCAAGACGTGGCCTCATTCCCCACTATATCCCAGCCCTGGTATCCAGCACCGAGACATAGCCCTGTCCCCCACTATACCCTAACCTAGGGACCCCAGCACCAAGATACAGCCCCATCCACCATTATATCCCAGCCCTGGGACCCAGCACTGAGACACAACCCCCATCATTTCTGTTTCACCTAAGACTTTTCACCTCGATACCCCCACACACCCAATCCCCCGCCTTCTGCCTTTCCACCCCAGACCCTGTGTCACCCCCAAATCCCCTTGCCCACACCTGCGACACCTGTCCCACCACCCACAGCAGCCACAGTCCCAGGCTCTCCCTCCCCAAAACTCATTCAACAGCTCAGAGCCCCTGGGAATGAGAGAGAGCTGACTCAGGGGTCTCAAGATGGGGGTGTGGTCTGGTGGGGTGGGGCAGTGGGTGGCAGTTGGGAGCCATCTTCTGGGCTTCTGTCCCACGAGCAGACAGTGGAGAAGAGTCTAGTGGTTAGAGCAGGGAGGGGGCTGGAAGCCAGGCCTCCTGAGTTCGATCCAGCTCTGGGACAGGGGCAGGAGCCTCCTGGGCTAGAACAAGGGAGGTCAGAGCCCGGATGCCTGGGTTCTAGCCTGCCATCCATGTGGGGGAGGGGCTGCTACCTCTTCTTCCAAGAGGGGGGCAAGCCTTTCCCTGGCCCCAGCTCCCTGCGGTGATGGTGTGGTACGGGGGTGTACACAGCATGGCTGGGGGAGCCACTCACACTCCAGGTCCAGCCCTGGCTTGGCCTGGCCCAGATACCGGAGCTGGTGCTGCAACCGCATCGGCCTCTGTCAGAGCCACTGAGGCTCCTGTCTGCTCTGAATGCCAAGTACCCAGCCAGCTCCCTGCCCCCCTCCTGGCCAGCACCCGGAGGGGGCAGGGGTGCCCCAGCTGTGGAGAGTGGACCCTGACATGCAGGGAAGAGGAGGAAGCACCACAGGATGGGAGCTGGGAATATGGAGGCTTGTGGGGGGGCTGGCTTTGGAAGAGGGGTGCAGGGGGGATGGGAGGGGTCAGGGTTGGTCCCTGGCCTGGGAGAGAAGACCACCCAGGAGAGCCGGAGATGCTAGCCCCACTCCCCGCCTGCCAGCGCCTCACAGCCCTGGGCGCCAGGCAGGCAGCTGGTCCCTGCCACTCTGAGTTAGGGCAGACGAGGAGAGATGCTCCTGCCTGCTGGTGCTGTGGCCTCTGCCATGCGCTGGGGAGGGGAAGGGGGAAGGGAAGCAGCCTTAGCCCATGTGTGATAGCATGCCCACATGCCAGCCCAGGTGCACACACATGAAAAACCACACCTGTGTGCACTTGCTAATGCTTGCATGCCAAGATCACTCAAATGGGTGCACACCACCCTTCCCGCAGGCAGCAGATGCAGACAGGCATGCATACGCAGCTGTGTGAGCACACACATGCCTGTGCATTAGCAAGCACAAGCACAAACGTGTGCAAAGGTGCCTGGGCATGACCCCACATATACGTGGACAAAATGCTCATACAGCAGCATTGTGTGAATAGAGAGGAGGGTGCACACACATGCTTACCAACTCATGAGCACTTGCACATGTATAAACATGTGTGTGTGTTCCTGAACCCCAACAGAAATACAAAGAGGGCAATCACACAGAGCACATAGGAAAGTCTGCCCAATGCACACATGTTCTCACGTGAGCTCACGAGTAGTTTCACAAGCACGAGTGTCCAACTCACATGCCAGTAGCAGGTATTTCCAGGTACTGCACTTGCTCCTGTAACCCAGGCAACAGGGTTTCCTGCCTACATGCAGGCACACGGCCGGGATCGCACACTCAAGCGTGCGTGCTTGTGTCTTCACGCCCCTACACATGAGCCACAAAAATGGGTGCAACAGTGGCACATAACATGCCAGGGACATAAGCACACAGAAGGCACAGAGAGCCTCTGACATGCTGAGCACACTGCAGCTCATGTGTGCATACTCATTGCAGAACATCACACATACGTCTAACATGGGCATATGAGAACACCTATGCAAAGCACCTAAACAGACAGGAAACATCCATTACATGCACTTCCCTCACATGCATGTGCAAATATGTCCACCACCATCACTACACAGCACTTCACATACATGAGCACACACAGGTAACCCCTTCCCCACTGTATCTGACATTTACACACACTTCACCTCTCCTTGAAACATGAGGACATGCACATAGGGCCTCACACACAGGCATGTTGCATGTACACAAACATTCACTCCACAGCACCTCACACAGGTACACCTATGATGCTAGCATACATGTGGACCCACACAGAACACAGCACTTCAGATGCACACTGCACCTCATACACATGTGAACAGATGCATCCTGCACCCATACCAACACTGCTGAACATGCATTCTGCAAACATATGAACACTCACTGCACAGCACATGTGAACAGGCACATAACCACTGCCCTAGAATACATGTGGGTACATCCATCCTGCCGTATTTCACATGCTCCACCTTTCACACACAAATACCTCTGTGCAAACATGCATGCCCATAACAATCAGCACAGATGTGAACAGACACACACCCACTGCTCTGCACCTCACAAGCATGTGACCAGACACATGTTATTACACACCACCTCACCCACATATGAACACGGTGTTGTACACAGAGACACTTGTCACACAGTACCTCCCATACATGCAAACAGACACATCCTGCACTTCATACGTGTGCACCTACACACAAGTACATGGACATCCATCCCTCAAACAGCCATCTAAGAAAAGCTTCTTTTGTGCAAATGTGAATATGCACACAGCCATTCTACTGATGCTTACATGGCCATGTTTACTGCGCAATGCTTTGCATATGCTACACTTCAGATACATGAATATACACGTGCATGCTTGTGAGTATATGCCAGCACCACATACATACACACACAAACATCCCAACTGCAAAGCATGTACGCACACATGAACATGCACACACCCATCACATTGGCCTGCACACAGGCATTGCACACACACTGCACACCCCACAGGCATTAATACAGGCATGTGCATATACATAACAGTTGTGCTGATATGTAGGGGTACACTTACAAACCTGCTGTCTTGCAATTCACCCACACATGTCAACATGCAGTCACATGCACATGGACACCAACTACACAGCATCTCACAGACATGAACAAGACCCCCCCATGCACATATGTGAATGAGTCTCCCATGCCCATGAACACCCATGGCACAGCATGTACACACACGTAAACACACACCGCATGCCTGAGAAAGCCTGTGGCACAGCATGTACACACATCCCACATGCCTGTGAACACCCATAGCACAGCATGTACACATGTGAATGAGCATCTTATGCCTGTGAACACCTGTGGAACGGCATGCACATGCACACACCCATCACACCGGCAGGCCTGTGGGCACACCTGTCAGCCAGCACTTCACACACACACACACACACACACACACACACAAGCATGCACCTGATACATGCATGGATGCACATGCCTCTCACGCCAGCAGGTAGCACCCCTGCCAGCACACACCGCTCCAGGCAGGGCTTCCTCAGTGCTGACGCCCCCGGCACCCACAGCATCGCTGGCTCTGCTCCCCACCCCCACACAGTGAGTCACTGCACTAGCACTACACGGGCAAGGGGGGAGGGAGGGGCTCGGCCAGGGAATCCCCCCAGCGGGCAGGGCTGCCCACACACTGCTAGACAGCGCCTGCCAGACAGCCTGGGGCTGAGATGGGGGCTGGAAGCTCAGCAAGTACCAGCCCCAGCCAGAGGCTAACATCCAGCCACTAAGCAGGGCTGGACCCACCCAGACCCTGAGTGGGAAATGCCAGGCAGTGCTCTCCCTTGGCAGTGGGGGTTACCCCAGGGTCCCACAGCCAGATAGTGGGACGGGGGTGCCAGATAGCAGGGGTACAAAACAGAAAGCAAAGTGGAGGAGTCTGTCTTATCCCCCATTTCCATTCCAAATCTGGAGGGAACCCAGGAGTCCTTGGTGCCTGTCTCCTTCTGCCACCACTACCCACTAAATCTTTGTCCTCTCTGTTCTAGATGTAGTCCCCTGCACTAACCCACTAGACCCTGCTCCCATCCTGCAGCCCTGATAGAACCCAGGCATAGGGGCTCCCAGCCCCCACCCTGCTGTAACCCATCAGATCCCACTTCCCTCCCAAAGCTGGCAAGGAAACCAGGCCTCCCGATTCCTCCTCCTCTGACCCACCAGCCCCTCTCAGGTAACCCGAGCCTCCTGTACTGCTCACACAGCCATGCCAGGTCGATATGGCGCATGTTGCTGCCAGGAGCTGGGATTCCCACCCCCCTGCCACCTCTGTGGCAGGAGATCCCCTCCAGCCCAGTGCCATGCGGGGGGGCCGTGTCACAGTCCAGGCAGCTCAGGGCAGAGCCTGACCCCCCACGCGCCCCTGCAGTAGCCAGGCTGGCCCCGACCCAGCAGCTTCTGCGCTACTAGGCCTGGGAGCTGACTTCACTCCATCCAGTCAAGTCAGTTGGTGTCACAGAGCCAGACCTGGGTGGGGGCTGGGAGCCAGGACTCCTAGGTTCTCTGCTAGAGGGAGACAAGGGTCTGGTGGATTGGAGCAAGAGGGGCAGGGGTGGGAACCAGGATTCCTGGGGTCTCTGCTGGAATTGGGTCTGGAGGGAAGAGGGGAGTGGGAGCTAGGACTCCTGCGAGGGGGGTGGGGACTAGTGGGCTACAGTGAGGGGACTAGGAAACCAGACACCTGGGTTCCATCCCAGCTGGGGGGATGCTACTTATCTCCCTACCCCAGGTACTAGGACACCCTTGCCCACAGGTCACTGCACCCCAGTAAGGCCTCAGGCCCTGCACTGTGGGCCTAGGACCCCCCAGCTGCTGACCAGAGTGGTCCCCCACCACCCTGCAGCCCAGACAGGCCAGAAAGAGGAGCCCATGGGATGCCACCATGAGCTGGCACAATGAGGTGTGCACACACACGGTCACACTCACTCACATCGCACAGGCTTTACCTGTCCTCAACTGGGACAGTCTCCCCTTCACACAAACACACACACACACAGAGCCATGGTGTCACACACACAGCCTGTCACACAGTGGGAGCAGCAATGGTGACACCACACTCACCAGATGTTGCACACCCAGCATGAGTGCCAAAGGTGATGCATATGCAGGCTGTCACACACACACACAGTCACACTCAGTATGACAGGTTTCCACATCCCAGCTGGTGCACACCTGCGCACTGTGGGAGTGGCAATGGCATAATATGCATGTATCCTGTTGCATACTCATAGTCTGATAATACACACAGCACAAGGGGCAGTGGCATAACCCCTGACACCTGCTACACACTCACAGTCAATTCCACACAAGGTCTGTCACACACCTGGGGTCTGGTACGAGCAGTGTGAATGTATTTGTCACACACACAGGTAGTTGCACACTTGCTATCTGTTGCTCCCAGCATGAGCAGCACTGATGTTATACCCTTGCACTATCATGGTCTGTCACACATAATGAAAGAGGCTCTGGTGTCACACTCAGTCTGCTGCACGCCCAGACTACTGCGCTCAGGCTTTGTTTCACATATGGCGTGAGCCATGCTGGGGTCATGCCTGCAGTGTGGCATGTTTGCCATCTATCATATGCCAGGTTTGTTGCACATTTATGGTCTCTTGCACCCAATGTGAACAGCACTGGTATCACGCACACACACAGAGTTGCATGCTCACCATCCATCATGCGTGGTGTCAGCAGCCTGCGTCTCTCCGTCTCTCTCTCATGTATGTACACACACACACGCACAGTGTTGCACACTTACCATATCTCACACACATTTGTCATACACTCACCATCCATGGCATGTGGCATGAGCAGCGTGGGTGTCACATATAGGCGCACACTGTTGAATACTCACCATCCATTGCACACTCATAACCTGTTGCATAGGGTGTGAGCAGCACAGATGTCACACATACACAAGCACACATGTTGCACGCTCACCACCCATCACACACTCATCTGTGGCCCATGGTATAAACACAGGTGCCACACATACACATAATATTCCACACTCACCCATCCACTGCACAATCACGGTCCATGGCACAGGGTTTGAGCAGCATGGGTGTCACACATACACAAGCACACACTGTTGCACACTCATCATCCATCACACACTCACCATCTGTGGCCCGTGGCATGAGCAGCACAGGTGTCATGTGCACATGCACACACAGTGTTGCACACTCACCATCCAGCACACACTCACAGTCCATGACACAGGCAGCATGGGCATCATACAGACACACACACCCAGTGTTGCACACACACCAACTATCACACACAATTTGTGGCACAGGTAGCATGGGCATCGCACGTGCACACTTACCATCCATCACACACTCATCCATCACACATTCACCATCTAAGGCCCATGGTGTGAGCAGCACAGGTGTTACATGACCCCCTCTGTTGCACACCGGGGCACAGGGGCTGTGCACACTCGCTCCTACCCAGCAGGGTGGCAGTCACACACTCACTCACACCGGGGCCGGCTCCAGCTCGCTCCTAATCACATTAGCGCCGTGTTGGCACAACAGCCGCCAGGAGGCTGCTCCGCTGGCGGAGCCCCCCACCCCCGCTGACAGCCTGCAGCCTCCTAATTACACCCTGCGCCGCGGAGGGGGGGAAGGGGAGAACAGAGGCGGGAGCCCCTTGCACGCAGCTGCAGCGGGAGCAGCCCCCACCCCCTGGTGCCCCTCAAGCCAGGAGGCAGCAGCCCCCTGTCCCCTGCAGTGATACGGACCCCCTTCCCCCACCAGCAGACTGATGCCCCCTCCCCCTGCAGCCCCCCTCCCCCCGCCCCTGGCACCCCCTTCCATGTGCAACCCCCCCAGGCATAACCCTCCAACCCCTCCCCCCAAGACTGGCCCTCCTATCAGGGCACCCCCCAGGCTGGCAGCCCTGCGGCCCCTTTCCCCGCCCAGGTCTGCAGCCTCCCCCAGTGCCCTCTGCCCCGGCCCCCTGGCACAGACCTCACTGCACCCCGCCTGCCTCCTCCATTGCCCCCGCACAGACCACCCCCATGTCCCCCTTGTACTCCCTGCTGCCGCACAGACCCCCCTGGATGCCCCAGCTCAGCCCCTCTGCCCCCCAGGAAGACCCCCTGGCACCGACCCCTGCATCCCCTCCCAGCCCCCGCTGCCACAGCCGGATCCCCCGCCCCGCAGCCCCTACCTGCCGTGCTGCCCGAGCCGCGCCGCGCCGCGCCGCGCCGGCCCGGTGCGCGGGGCCGCTGCGCCTGCACCCGCCTCCCCCGCTACAACTCGGAGCTGAGCAGGTGCCGGGCTCCCCCGCCACTCCCGCGGCGCCCGCCAGGGGGCGCCCGCGCCCGCCGTCCACGCCAGGGGGTGGAGTTGGTTGGTTGGGGGGGGCAGATCCATTCACCCCAGGGTATTGCATCCCCACCCATTCCCCCGGTGTAGTGTGGGGTACAGAGGTGAATGCACATCTGGGCAGATGGGGGGGCAGGTAATTAACCCACTCCAGAGGTGGCTGCATCTCAGCACCAGGCACATGCACAGACACACAGACACACGCATGCAGAAACGCGCGCGCACACACACACATGCAAATACACACAAGCATGCAGACACTCAGATACACAGGCACACAGACGTGCTCCACCCCAGAGCCAGCTGCATTTCAATGCAGGAGCAAGGCTGTCCCTGTAGATGTAGGCCCCTTCCTGGCATCCCACCCCAGAGGTGGCTGCATTTCAGTGCTGGATAAGCGGGTCCCGGTATAACCTGTGGGAGACCCATAACCCCCTCCTGGCCATCACTCATCCCTCCCTGTGCCTGTAGACGTGACTGCATATGAGGATCCCTGGCTCACACGTGTGTGCACACACACTCATGCTCACATGCACACACGCTCTCATATTCAGGTCCTTGGGGACCCCCATACATCCCCCTTGACCCCTACAGTTCAAGTGACCGCGGTGGGAGTTCTGGTGGGGGCCAGTTTTCCAGCCACACTTCACTCAGTGCTGAGATGCAGCCACCTCTAGGGTGGGGCACAGGAGTTGCTTATACTGGAGCTGAAATGCAGCTGTGTCTGGAGTAAAGTGCACTGAGGGTCCATAATAGCACACAACCACCGAATGAAGAGCACACTGCGACACACATGGAGGCTGGGGTCTGGATATGCTGGGCAGCAACTGAGGGAGGGGTATCTCATGCTAACACACACGGACTGCATGTCCCTGTAACACTCTTATGCCGAGCTCACACTCATACACATACACACACACACTGTGGTGAAACATACATACACATATATTCATTTTTATGTGTACCCACACTACTTCCCACAGACACTAACATGTACACACATATACATACATACACTGGGGGTGTTCTCTGCACACAAACACAATTGTGCACACATGCACAATACATCCTGGTGATCACACACACACATATACACTCTCTTGCATGCACCCACACTGCTTCCCATGGACACTAACATATACCCATTTACACACACATGTGTGCAGGGAGTGTTCTCTGCACACACACACACAGTTGTGCACACATGCACATTAATACACACTCATGGTGACACATACACATGCACACTCACTCTCATTCACACCCACACTACTTCTCATAAACACTAACACCTCTCCACTCACACACAGTTGTGCACATACACAGTTGTGCACACATACACACGGGCAGTGATACACACACACATACACACTCTTTGTTGCATGCATCCACACAACTTCCCAAGGACACTGACATGAAACCACTCACACACACAGTGCATGTGTGTGAGATGTGTTCTCTGCAAACAAACATGCACACAGTTGTGCATCTGTGAACACTAATACACCCTGGTGGGGGGACACACACACATGTATACTCTCTTTTATCCACCCATGCTACTTCCCACAAACACTAACACATACCCCCCCACATGTGCGTGCACACACACACACACACACACACACACGCAAGGTGTTCTCTTCATACACACGTACACTTGCACTTGGGTACCCCCAGCCTTACAGGTGATGTTGGCTCTCAGCAGATGGCCTTGCTTCCAGGAGCCCTCAAGGCCAGGGCAGGAGTCAGGGGATGTGGGGGGAGAGGAAACCAGAGCAGATGTTGTGGGGGGTGGGAGGGAAGTGCTGAAGCCAGCGGGAGGCAGGCCAGGTGGGCCCTACCGGACACTAACAGACAGACAGATGGACAGGGAGCTCAAGGGAACTCATGAAAAAGAGGCTGAGAGAGTATGTACATGTCAGTGTCCACACAAGCATGCTTGCACATGTGTGAGTGATGTACCTATGTGGTTTACCATTGAGCAAGCACCATATACACAGCCCAGAATGTGCACACACCTCCATGCTCCCATGTGCATGTGCAAGTACCCAAAGACACCCACAACCTACTTGAGTCCCCCCACCCCCCTGTGCATGCACGCATGTGCCAGACCCCTCATGGTGTGGGTGTGCCCTCCCTATGCTAGGGGCGGGATAGCTCTGGCACTGGCAGGGGGCTGTCACTTATGTCTCTGCTCATCTCTGTCTGGGTACCTGACACTGATGCTGAGTGACAGCCAGGCCCAGGGGCCTGGCCAGGATGGGAAAGAGCAATTACTCAGAAGGGCGGGGCAGCCACAGCCTGACAGCCAAAGCCAGACTGACCAGCCCATGCCCCTTTTTCCACCAGGCAAGGAAATAATGCAGGTGTCCTGGCTCCCAGCCACCCTCCTCCTCCTGCTCCCAGTACAGGTGTGGCTAAAACCCAGGAGTCCTGGCTCTCAGACCCCTTTCTCTAACACACCTGACCCCTGGTCCCCAACCTAGAGCTGGGGCAGAACCCAGCCATCCTGGCTCCCAGCCCCAACTGCTGCCACCCACCAAGTGACCTCCTCTTCCCTTCCCCTCCCCAAGCTAGGATTGAACCCAGGCATCCTAGCTCCCAGCTGCTTTCACTACCCACCCTTCTTCCGTCCCACTCTAACCCACCAGATCTCCTACCCCAGAGTGGGGGATAGAGCCCAGGAGTCCTCACCTCCTGGTCCCCCCCTCACCCCTCCCTCTCCTCTCCTCTCCTCTCCTCTCCTCCACCTCAAATGCATCCAGAAGTTCCTGGAGGAATAATGGCAGCAGGGGGTGAGGACCGGCGGTCTCCATGGGAACAGTCTCCATGGCAACAGGCCTATTCAGCATCTTTTCCCCCATTCAGGCTAGGGAATAGGCCAGGCTGGTAGTCGGGAAGGGAGTGAGGAGGTCAGGAGTGGGATAGGCAGGTCAGTGATGGGGAAAAGAGGGGAAAAGCAGGGAGATGTGGCCAGAAGGAGCAGGGAACTGGGGGTCTGCAGTGCAAAGGGGAGGCAGGGACCCCCACCCAGCACCAAAGCGCCAGGGGCACAGGATTCAATGCCCAAGGGGAGCCCCCCTCCCCCAACCCGTCCCACACCCGCAGCCTCCTGGCAGCAGTCCCGAGCGATGCATTAATGGGGGGCGAGACGCCCCAAGTCCCTGGCCTGCTGCCAGAAAGCCCATTTCATTAGAGCCCGCTGCAGCGCAGCACCAGGGCTGCCAGGCCACGGGGGCTCACCAGCCTCTGCTGTTCCCATGCCACACCGGCTAGGGCAGGATGGGCAGGGGCTAGGCCCACTGCCTGGCATAGGACATGGGGAACAGGCAGAGATCTGTGCTCTCCTGGAGGTGCTGCCCTTGAGGCCACTGGCCGAGGTGGGAGGAGGAAGCAGGTGTCTTTCCCCTTCAGGGCATACAACCCCAGTTGGCCTCCCCACGTCTCCCCAGCCCTGGCTCCCCATCCCCCCGGCGCAGTGCCAGCGACTCTGCGGTTCCCTCTCTGGCTTCGGCTTTTAACTTAATTATCTCAGTGGCCAATTAATCTCCTGAGACATGCGGGGAATTAATGAGGTGGGGAGGGAGGGGAAGGGGCTTTGGCTCAGGCTCCCAGGGGATGTGGGGGATGGGGGTCAAGCTGGAGGAGGGGGTTGCAGGGTGGTAGGAGGGTGTTGAGGGTCTTAGGTGTATAGATCAAGGTGGGGTGGGGCTGTGAGTGGGGGGAAGAGAGGCTTGGGGGGGAGGCTTGAGTGGGGGGGCTGCCAGTGTGGAGGCTGGGGGCTGTGGATCAGGGTGCAGGGCCCTGATGATCAGAGCAAGGGAGCAGAGACAGTGCCCCACTACCCAGGATGTGGGCTGCTGCAGCAGGCTGCAGGGGATGTCCCACAGTCCCTGGAGCGGCGGGGGGGCAGGATCTGTGGGAGCCTGTAGCCTGGGGTCCCTTTCAGTTTGGGGGGGGCTGTAGCAGTCGGGGGTCCGCAGGAACACAGGGCAGCCAGATCTCCTGGAGCCGCCAGTGGGGTGGGAGCAGGGACTTGCATGTAGTGGGGCCCAGAGAGGGGACCCCTTCAGCTGCCTCCCGGTCGCTGGGCTAGAAGCAAGAGCCCCCTCCCCCTTCCTCAGTCAGGCTCATTAGCCGCAGGCGCCTGCACTAATTACCCAGCTGTGAAAACAAGTGTGACTCGGAGGGGGGTATTCTAGGAGAGGTAGGAAACTGGGAGTGGGGGGCTGGGAGCCCGGGCACCTGGGTTCTAGCTGGCTCTGGGAGGGGAGGTCTGGGGAGCCTGGACTCCTGGGTGCTATCCCGGCTCTAGGAAGGCCGTTAGGGCCCTGTGGGCTGGAGCAGTGGTTGGAGCCGGGATTCCTGGGTTCTTTCCCCAGGTTTGGGGGGGAGCAGGGCGGCGCGGGGGGCCAGGATGCCTGGGCTCCATTCTGATCTTCCCAAGGCGCAGTGTGGGACAGGGGGGCGTTATCCCTGGATCGCTGCAGTAGCCTGGGCTTGGGCGCCCTGCTTGGGGGGTGGGGGCCCAGCCCTAATCCCCCCCTACATCTCGATCCCAGCCCCCTCTACCCTAGTCGTGCCCCTTCCCAGTCGCTCCCACCCTTCCCTGCTGGGGGATCTGCAGCCCCTGTGCACAAGGCTGGGGCTTAAGGGAAGGTGGGAAGGATACAGCTGCAGCCCCCGATCTTGGTCATCCGTGGGCCAGACTCCCCCCCACATGGGACCCCCCGCCACTCCCATCCCCTATCACCCATGCTCGCCCCAACAAGATACCATGGGGTTGGGGGGCACACGTGTGAATGTACAAGCACCGTTTAAGGGGCGCGTATCATCCAAGGATGAATCCTGCACGCGTGGGGGAGGGGAGGTTAGACCAGGAAGCCGTGCAGAAATAGGGAGGACGGGGCTAAATAAAGGGACAGAGTTTGGATGGGTGCTGGGGGCGGGGCTCCAGGGTATAGGGAGGGCGGTGGAGCGAGGCGTGCGTTGCTGTGAGGAAAGGGCGGGGCTTAGAAGGGGGCGCGCCTTGCAGGGGCGGGTTTCAGTGGGCGGGGCCTCCGGTGGAAGATGGACCGGGGGCGTGACATCAGTGGGCAGGGCTGAGTGGGGAATCGCCCCCACAAGTTACTTTACATGGCCACGCGTGCATCCGGCTGTCTCTACCCCGATTGGCTGGATGAGCACCCTGCCTCAACCCTCTCCCCTACTGATTGGATGGTTTATTTCCCCCCCCCCGAAGTCCCTCCACGTGAAAAGGCATGAATGGGGAGGGGGACGGGCTGCCAGGAGCAGCAGTAGGAAGCTCTTGCCCCCTGCAGGTTCCCTAGGTGGGCAGGCAGGAATGTGGGCATCCCAGGGGCACAGGAAACCAAGGTGCTGTATCCCCCATGCACCCTCAACCCACCGTACCCCTCAAGGGGGAAAACAGGCACCTGGCGCACACACACCCAGCCAGGCCTGTACACCACCCATCTTCACCCAGGCACACTCACCCCATCTCCTAGTGTACTACATGCGCACATACAGCCTCACCCACATGTAGGCACATTGCTTCGCAACATATATTGCGGGCACGCGCATTTCTGCCGGGCCCGAATACACATACGTATGTACATGCACAGACACATGTTTCACCAGCCTGCGATGGTGTAGCACCAACAAACCCTGCCCTAGGTCCAGCTGTATACTAGTGCTTATAGAGCTCACACATGATCACGCTCCCAGGTGCACATATCCCCACAGCCTCCCAGCACACGTGCAGGTACGCTCACCCACAACTCACACTCCCAGGCCCACACATCCTCACAGCCTCCCAGCACATGCATGTACACACACAAACTCACCCCCAACAACTGCTGTATCCCATAGAGTTTATATTTGCAAATAAAATCAGTAAATTACATTGGTTCCTCTATACACGGGTCAGAATTGGAAACAGGGCCGCCAGTCACAGGCGGTGGAGAGGACGCAGCAGGGGAACGGAGGGGGACCGGCAGGGTAGAGGGAGCAGTACAAGGAGGTGGATGGGAGGCAGGGGTGGGGAGGCAGGGCCGGCAGCTGGGTCAATTTTAGCAGTTAGAGCCAGGACCAGGGTAGAGTCTCAGGGGCTAGAGGAGGGAAGGGCAGACAGAGGGGACGTGGGGGGGTAGCTTAGGCAGCCACGCCCATCTCAAAATTGGCACAAATTTTATTACATTCAATCTCTGAGTCTCTGCTGGGGTCAAGGGGGAGCAGGGAGCCTGGACGCCTGGGTTCTTCCCCTGGCTCTGAGAGGGATGGGTGGACTGCTGAGTTATAGCAGCAGGGGAGAGCCCAGATCCATGGGCTCTACCCCAGCTCTGGGAGGAATGTTGGTTCTGGTGGATTAGAGAAGGGGTAGGAGCCCAGACACCTGGGTTTGACCCCTGACTTTGGGTGGGCCCAAAGTGCAGCAGGGCCCCATGATGAGAGTAGGGAGAGCTGGGAGCCAAGACACCTGGGTTCCCACGGGAGCTTGTGCCTGAGCATGGGTGTCTCCCATACAGGAGAAGCAGTACAGAGGCTCAGAGGTAGGGTGGAGTGGGGGGACTGTGCCTGTCACCCAGATACTACAGTACAGGTGCTTGGGCTGTTACTGGGATTTGGGTTGCCCCCAGCCCTGCTACCCATAGGAGAATGGAGCAATGGGGAAGGGCCCTCCAGTGCAGGTCCAGCCCCCTCCCCAAGCCAGGGATCAGTGCATACAGCCCCCATCCCAGAATCAGCTCTGCTGCCCTCACACCCAATCCTGGGGAAAGAGCTTTCCCCTCCTCCATCCCTAACACACTAAACTGACAGGGATGGCAGGGGAGGCCAGATTTGCACTGCAGCTCTCAGCCCCAGCTGCTCCAGGCCATGGAGCTCCAGGCTCCCACTGCTCTCTGCTCTGACCTCTCCCAAGACCCCATTCCCCTTCCAGAACTGAGATAGATTCCAAGTATCCAGCCTGCCCAATACTCCCTGCTCCTAATGCACCAGAGCCCCACTTCCCTCCTGAAGCTGGGATGGAACCCAGGTGTCCTGTGGCGCTGTAAGGAGGAGGCTGAGAGTTGCAGCGCTAGGTCGGACAGGTCTAGGGGTGCTTTTCTTGGGAAGGGCAAAGGAGGGGGGTGGTCAGATGCATCTGGAAGACATTCTAGTGTTATTCGTTTCGCTCCCTCGCGGAGGGGGGGCCGGCGTGGACGGTCCGACGAGATGAGACGAGACGAGAGCCCTTAGAGACGGCCACGCGGCCACGGCGCAGGAAGAGGGACGGGGGGGTGGGCCACACAGCCATGGCATGGGGGGAGCAGAGGGAAGAGGCCATATGAGTCATGACAGGGTGGTATGAAGTGGCCCTGTGACCACAATGGGGAGAATGGGGGCAGATGACCGTGGCACACGGAAATATGGGGAGCTCACGTGGCCACGGGGCAGGCACGGGAGAAGGGGTAGGGAAGGGGGTAAATGGCCACAGCATGGGAGGGGCGGGCATACCATTCCCAGACACACAGTATCACACAATCCCTGACGCAGTGAGTGTTGGGGGCAAGAGGAGGGGGGATTTCCCCACCACCACCACCCCTGGACGGAGCTTCACACTGGGGTTCACAGCGAAACGGGGAGGAAGGAGGGTGCCCCTGAGCAGCTGAGTGCCCCCTGGCCCCAGGGCACCACGGTCCAGAGCTGAGTCCGTCGCAGCGGCACTGATCTGCGGGCTGGGGGGTAGGGGAGGAAGGGCCAGACCCCCCTGCAACTCCCCCGTTCTTTGGCAGCTGAGCATGGGCATGGGGGGGGGGAGAGGAGAGCCCCCGGCACAGGGCCCCCCCCAAGCCAGGACTTTGCAGGAAGAGAACAGAGGAGGGAGTGGGGGACAGGGTAGAGGGGCCCCCAAAGTAACAGCCCCTGCCTGCTGCAGGGGTGGGAGGTACCTGCCCTCTGCACCGCACACCTGATGCCCCCCCATCAATCCTGCTGCCCCACGAGGTGGAAAATCCCTCCCCCATCACTTTCCATTGGTGTGGAGTCATCCCAAACTGAGGGGTAGTCACCCCAGTCTCCCCACCCCAGCAGCCAATGAGGGAAGCAAAGCCAAGCAAGTATGTGCAAAAGCATAGTGTGAAGGGTGGTGAAGCCAGTATGAGCGGCACCTTGGGAGTGGGAGGAGAGGTGGATACCAAGCCAGCAGAGCAGAGCAACACAAGCAAGCAGGTAGGTACAAGCATAAGTGTGCCTACAAGAGCCAATGCAGAGCACAGCATGTCTGTGTACACAAGCGTGCACATGAATGGCGTAAGTTCAGTTTAAGCAATGGGCAGACATGCTATGTATGCCAGCACTAGTATTAGCCTGTGTGCAGCAAGCACACAAGAGCCCTGGTGCAAGCGGGGGAGCGGGGGGAAGGAGGCAACCAAGTGTGCACTCGTGAGCTCTGGTTCAAGTAGGGGGGGCAGCTGAGTGTCCACTCATGAGCCCTGGTGCAAGCAGGGGGGCAGCTGATTGTGCATTCATAAGTGACATAGCAGCAGGCACACAAGGGAAAATGATATACCTAAGGGCACGTGCCCCTGCAGTAATCAGTGGCTGAGGGTGCCCGTGTGAAGAGCAGCGTAATAAAGCAGGGGGAGGGGGCAGTCATACAAGTGAACAACTTGCCATAGCTCAAGGTACAGCAGAGTGAAGCACGCACGCACCAGTGGGCAGTGGTGAGCAGGCACAGACAACGGGGGCAGAGGGGGTGTGCACATGGGCTCAAGCAATAGCGTGGGGTCTGACAACAGCACAGGGTTGGGCACACAATGGTGTGAAGCCATGTGTGCGTGTGTATGTACCTATGGAAGCCAACGCATAGCTGAGCACATTTACACTGAGGCTTCATTGCTGCACCCCGCAGCCTGGCCTCAGCCTCCTGGCTGCTCCCATGGATTCAGAAACCCATCTTTCCATGATAGGGGAGGGTCTTTGTATGGCGCCCATTTCTATGGTGGGGGACAAGGGGTACTATCAGGAACCCAGCTTAGCTACCAGTCCCCCACATTCCCCAATGCCCCCTCCAGGCACCCACAAATCTCTCCTGGCAATGGGGAATCAGCTACATTCAGGCATCTGTGCCCTGGCGGGTGGGTGCGTGTGCGTGTGTGTGTGTGCACGTATGAGTAGAGGAAGGGTTGTCCTCTCACGCTGGGCAGGGCGCTGTGGGGAGGAGAGGCAGGGCCAGGGGGAAGGAAGGGATGGGGGAGCAGGTTTCTCTCATCACCTCTCCAGGAAGAACTTGAGGGCACGATCGATGTTCATGCGGTGGCCGACACGGGTGACGCCCAAGTCGATGTAATCCTCCTTGGTGAGGGACGGCAGATGGGACCCATCAATCTCGTTGTCCAGGAAGCGGTCGCGGTGCTCCCCAAGGTTGAGATAGTCCAACCAGTCGGCTACGTCGAATTTGGTCCAGAAGGGCAGGGGCTTGGCGCCGAAGGGCTTGTCCGTGGGTGGGGGCAGGAAGTGGGTGGGCGAGAGGGAGCGGCTGCCTGAGGGGAAGTCGGGGAAGGGGTGCCCAGAGGTGGGGGAGCCGCGCAGGTCGAAGACCCCCCCATAGAGCGGCACTGAGGGCAAGATGGGCAGGGAGGAGGGCCGAGGTGCCGGGCTGATCTTGTGCTCCGTGGGCAGTGTGGCGGGGCTGGGTGCACGCCGTAGCGCTGGGCGGATGTCGAACTCCACACTCTTGGGCGCTTTGCTGCCCGGCCCAGCCTTGGGCCAGTTGTGAAAGAGGCTGCTGGACGGCTTGGAGGGCACCAACGGGGCTGACGGGTCCTCGGGAAGCCTGGAGGGGCGGGGCAGGAGAGGGAGATGGGGTTAGAGGGGACATAGGCCCAGGTAGCCGGCATAGAACCCCTCCATATCTATTGTGCCCAAACCCTCCTAACACACAAGCCCCCAGCCAGAAGCCCCCACCCCCAGTCAGCTGCTGCTGCCTTGGCCACTCCACAGCACCCCCTGCCAGGGCTTGTGCAGCCAGAAGCCCCCCTGCCCTATAGCACCCACAAAATGTCCCTATTGGAACTGGACCAGCTAGCACACCCTCCCCACCCCAGCTTCTTCTCCACAGCACCCCTACAGCATCCACTGCTGGAGTTGAAGCAGCCAGGACTCCCACACCTCCTGCTCCACCATGCCCCCTTCTGGAATAGCCAGGACCACCCTAGAGCTAGCACCCATCCCCCAGGCCCCCCCAGCTAAGAGAGACCTCCCCCCTGCCACACAGCCAGCTTTTGCCCTGCAAACAAGTTCATGACGAACACCAGCCCCGATCTTAATCTAGCCTGAGGAAGCAAGTGTGAATGGCCATAACCAACCCGGCACCTGATGACATCCCGGTGCCAGGCAGGAGGATGCCTGCAAAGGGACACATCTGCACACCTGGAATTCACCTCTCACACACAGTTCAATGCACCTGTGACAGAGCCCAGGGGCCCCACATCTTAGCTGTCTACAACCAGCACCCAGGGGTCTCCTACTCTGGGATCTGGAAGGGGAGCAAGGGGGTCTAATGAGCCAGTACAGCAGGGCTGGGAGCCAAGACTCCTGGATTCTATGAATGGGGTCTAGTGATTGTAGCTCTATGTGTGTGTTGGGTCAGGGGAGAGGAATCTATAAGTGAGGTCTAGTGACTATAGGTATGCATGTATGTGGATGGGGATTATATGGGAGCAAGGTCTAGTGATTACAGTAGTATGCACGGGGGGGGGGGGGCAGGATCTCCTGATTTGAGGAATACAAATCAGCTCATCTGCATACCTCACTCCCCACAATCCCCTGCACTCCCTTGGGTAGTGGGGCCTAAGCCCCCTAAAGCCTATCACCCCACAGAGGAGAGGGGAAGGTCCCAAGGCAAATTCTTCCAGCACAGATGAGCCCCCAGAAGGAACAGCAACATGGAGCAACATAAAGACAGGACATGGCAGTGACAGATGGAGGGGAGTTGGGTGCAAGGATCTCACGGGGAGCGGGGAGGGAAGGGGAGCAATGCCCAGCACCCAGGAAGACCAGAGCCACAAGGCTCCTTGTCCCACCATCACACCCATACCCTCCCTCAACTACAGCACCTCCAATTGCAGAGATGATATTGGGCATCCCTCTTGCCTCGTGGGGCTTAGCTGGCTGCCCCCACTCCCAACCCCCAACCCTGGAGCCTCTGGGCATAGCAAAGCCCCTCCCCGTGCTCCGTGAACCACCCAGGCATGACAGGCACACAGCCAGCTGGAGAATGAGACTGGAAACAAACCCAAAAAGCGAGCATGCGTGGCGGCGCGGTGAGGGACATGCATAGGGCAGCGGGTCCTTCCTTCCTTCCTTCCTTCCTTTCTCCTCCTCCTCACGCCCACTACTACCTTGGCCTCTGCAGGGAGCTAGGTCGCTCAGTGCCGAAGGAGCCAGCGCTATCAGGGGGGCGGGCCCAGGACACCCCACTCATCTGCTGCAGCTTGGAGCTGAGCTCGCTGATGATGCTGGCCTTCATAGCTGACACAGGGGAGGTCTTGGCGGTGGGGGTGGTCTCCTCCCAGGGCAGGGTGGGCGAGCGGCGCTGGGGAGCAGGCACCTCCTTGGTGGGTGCTGGTGTGAGGGCAAAGACATTCTCGGCACAGGCCGCCACTGAGATGGTGGAGCTGGTGGGCGTAGCAGGGTCACGGCGGGCAGGGAAGGGGCGGGACCGCAGTTTGCCAGGCAGGGGGCCCTTCTCAGCAGCACCCCCAAACGCCTGCCCATCCAGATAGGTGATGTAGGTGTCCAGCAACTCAGCACCCTCGCTGGATAGGCCTGACATGCTGGACAGAGTGGAGACGGAACTGATGGTCTCCAGGTGATGGTCGCTGCTGCTGCGGCTGTCAATCTCCTCAATTCCTGAATCGGTCACAGCTTCAGGGGCCTCGGGTGCCGGGATCTGAATGGATGACACCACCGAGGAGAAGTTGACATGAGGGGGCTCGCGAGCCTCAGGGGCCCCACCCTGGGTCAGCGTGGCCACCTCGCTGTCATAGGACGTCAGGCTGGACGTGGTGGAGTCCAGCACCGTTGTAGTAGCTGGAGGCGGTGGTGGCGGTGCCACCGGGGTGGCGGCCGGCGCCGGCTCCGGGGCTGCAGGCAGTGGTGGGGCCTCACCACCCGTTTTCGGCGAATCGGGCTTCTCAAAGCTGTTGGAGAACTCCAGGGGTGGTGGCAGTGGCTCAGTGAACAGGAACTCGTCATCCACATCAATGGAGGGGGCAGGCGGGGGCAGAACAAGCAGGGGCATCCCGTTCTCTTCAGCACGGCCTGGGGGGCTCTGGCCTGGCCCTTCACCATCTTCTGGTGGCCGGCAGTTCTCTACAAAGCGGACGTGAAGCTCTAGCTTCTCCCCGCCGTCCTCTGCCGCCCGCTTCTCAGCCGCCCATGCGGCTGCCCCACCCTTGGCCTCACCTGCCACAGGGCCACACCGTGGGCTCTCGGGTTCCACCTTGCCCTGCTCACCCACTGGTGTCCCCCAGAGGCGCAGCACAGAACCACTGTCTCGGGGAGATTCAGGCACTGCCTCACTGAACCGTGGAGAGGCAGGGCGAGACCTCCGCTCCTCAGCCTCTGCCCGCCCCTGATGCTGTTGCTGCTGCTGCTGGGACTGGGACTCTTGCAGCGCCCGCTCCCGTGCCACCAATGCTAGCCCCAAGGGTGAGCCAGGATCCAAGATCTTTCCTGTCAAGGGATGGACCAGGGGCTGCGAGGGGCCCCCACCTGGCCGGGTTTGCAGCTGAGGCAGGAAGCTGGAGCAGACTGTAGTGAAGGCGCTAGTGGTGCTGGGACTACCGCTATAAGCCTTGGTGGCCCGGGGCTGGTAGTAGGTGCCTGGTGGCAGGGGCTGGCCATAGCTGAGCTGCAGGTAGGGCTCAGCTGAGAACATGCCCTCATCAATGCTCTTGGAGTGGCGGAGGCGAGGAGCAGGTGCTGGCTCAGGCACCTCATCCTCGGGGGTCTCAGTGGAGAGAAAGAGGGCAGAGCGTCGCCGGGCTTCACTGTGCCACTCACGGTCCCGCCGGGCTGCACCCACCAGTGCTGCCCCAAACTGACTGGTGAAGTCCATGCTGTTGTGCAGGGGCAAGGCGGGCACAGGTGCTGGTTCAGGCTGCCCCTCAGCCTCCATACTGCTGCCCTGGCTGCTGCGCCCACTGCTGCTGGTGGAGGGTGCCTTGATGACAATGGTGGGGATAGCGATGGAGCTCTTCTCCGGGGCAGGTGGGGTGGCCAAGGGGCCTGGCGGTGGGACTGGCCCTGGTGGCTGGCTCTGGGAGGCAGCGCCCTGCTGGCGGTGTTCATCCTCCACCTTCGTTTGCTTGACCAGGGGACCCTTGCGGCGTAGAGGCTTGGCTGGCACATACATGGCGGTGCTGGCAGATCGGGCCGGCAGGTTGTAGTAGCGCAGCTCAGAGGGTGTATGGTGCCCACGCCAGCCCCGCAGCCCCTCACCCACCTGCTCCGATTCCTGGCGAAAGAGGGAGAGGCGATCCCGCCGGGCCTGGCTATCAAAGGTAGGTGGCTCAGGGTGCAGGGAGCCTGGATACAGCTTGGCCTCGGCACTGGGGTTGAAGGTGGAGCGCACAGAAGGCGTGAGGCGGCCCGTGGCCGAGGGTGGGGTACTGTACGGGGGCTCGGGTGGGGATGTGGTGGGTGGGGGCGGGATGTCCTCTGAACCCGGCACTGATAGGCTGCGGCTGAACTTCATGGCCGGTGGCGTCAAGTAGGGCTTCTCGTCCTCGGCCGCCCCTGTAGATGGATGGGGGGGTGGGCGGGCAGACAGCACAGGGGTGGTCAACTGGGGATCCAGTTGGCCTGGTCTCCCCCTGCCCTGCTTCACCAAACCATCCCACGTGCCCCCACCATGTGGCCTCTAGACCTAGGAAAAGAACCCAGGTGTCCTGACTCCCAGTTTCTCCAGCACTCAAAGACCCAAACCCCAGTCCCCTCCCTAAACCAAGGTAGAACCCAGGTATCCAAACTCCATCTTCCCTAACCCACCAGCCCCCAACACCCCTCCCAAATTCAGAAGAGAACCCAAGTATCCTGGCTCGCTGCCCTCACTGCTCTAACCCATCAGACCCCTCTCCCCTCCCAGAGAACCCAGGCACCCTGGCCCCACCGCCCGGTAGCAAGCTTGCCACCCTCACCAATGGATTTCTGGCGCAGCACGATGCCCTGAGGGGTGCCAGGAGGCAGGTATGATGGGCGATCGTAGCCAGGCGGGCCCATGCGGTGAGGCTCGAAGTTTGGCTGCAGAGACAGCAGGGGAGAGGGTCAGCTGGCATCATAGCAACTGTGCCACCCTGAGGGAAAAGTACCTGGGAGGCACCCCAGGCCTGACTCAGTTTCCCCACTTGCCAGTGTCCTGCTAGTGCAAGAGACAAAGGGAAATCAGACTCAGCCTGGTCTGGAGTTGGTGAGGGCACAGTAAGACAACCTCAGGTGGGATGCCTCTTCAAAGGGCTGGTCAGGGCTGATACCCTGCTCCCCCTCTCCACCCCATTTCAAAGGCAAAAGGAGCTATTAGGCTTGGTTGGCAAATTACCTGGGATCCACCAGGCCCCACTTCCTTTGGCGAGAACCCGGTTTCCTAGCTCCCAGCCCCCACATTTCTCTAACCCATCAGACCCCAACTCCCCTCCCAGAGCTGAGATAAGAACCCAGGTGTCTGGGCTCCCACCCCACTGCTCTAATCCACCAGTCCCCAACTTCCTTCCCAGACATCCTAGCTCCCCATGTAGCTATGGGAGTAGGGACAACGCCCATCCTACCTCAGGGGTGAAGTAGCCCTTAGCTCCCCGGGCCTTCCCCAGGGAGGGGAGCCCCCCAGACCCGGACCCCTCACCAACGCTGATGGTCTGCTGAGCTGCAGCCAGGATCTCATCCAGTTTGTCTGGAAAAAGAGAGGCAGCAGATGAACAGAGGCAGGGAGACTGCAACCCTTCTCAGACCAAGGTTAGGGAGACTGTGCTCCCACTACCCACATGCAAGACTGAGTGGTAGCAACCAGCCCCATGGGCAATCTGTCCCTGCAATTGTGCCACTGAGCTGGGGACAGAACCCAGGCATCCTGGCTCCTAGTCCCCGTCTCTCACCCATTCCCCTCCCACAGCGAGGGCCAAAACCAGGCATCTGGGTTCCCACCCACCCTTCTGTCCAATCCACTGGACCCCACCCCGCTCCCAGGCACGAGACAGAACCCAGGTATCAGGGCTCCCAGGCCCTCGACCCCCTCCCACATGCCGTACTCAGCGCCATCTGATAGACTGTCCTCTTCTTCTCGGTGGCCAGGGTTGGCTCATACTCTGCAGGGACAGAAGGGGAAGGCGGTGACCCAGGGAAGAGACAATAACCAAGGAACAGGCATGGTGGGAACTAGGGGGGCATGGATGGGTCTTGGTGTGTGAGGAAAGAGCCACAGGGGGCAGGTGGTGATGAGGGAAGGCCAGCACTCACCATTCCTCTTCTTCCAGGGGGAGACTGGGGAAAGAGTGAGAAGACAGCATCAGTGAGGTACCAGGCCACAGCCCAGCAAGCCCAGGGGGCTGAGGTGAAAACCCTTGTGAGGAAAGAGGCTGGGGTCCCTGGGCAGTTTTCCACCCATCTACAAGCTTCCCTGTACACAGCTGAGGTGGTGCAAGCAGCCCCCACCCAGCATGGAGCAAGAATGGGCTGGGGGGAAGGGTCACTAAGCCCAAGGGGCATGGCACTTACCCTTTTCTACTGTGAGGGGTTGCGATGGGGTCCCGGGTGCCAGAGGGCAGAAGGAGAGAAAGAGAGTGAGAGGCCAGATGCTTCCCTCCACACACACACACCATCTCAGCCACCTTGGGACCCTCCACCTCTCTCCCACACCATCCTTTCCCTTCCCCAGGCCCCCCTTACCCATCTCCTCCAGCTCAGAGGTCATGGATTTGGACCGCAGCGAGATGGCTGGGGGAGGCAGGCGTTTCGTCTGCTGTGGGGCTGCTGGGGGACAGACATGCAAATGAGACACCCATCCCTCCAAAAATGAGACCACATCTCCCTGCGGGGCCAGGGATGGAACCCACGAGTTTGGCCTCCTAACCCCCTTGCTCTAACATTGCCTCTCCCAGAGCTAGGAACAGAATTCAGGCATCTTAGTTCCCAGCCCTTCCCCTGCCCTAGCCCATTTATCCTCACTCCCTTCCCACTGCCAGAGAAAAAACCCAGGCATCCTGGCACCCAGCCTCTGCCAGACTTAGGGGAGTAATGGTGGGGTTACGATAGTACCTTTCTTCCTCATGGCCTCCTCCATCTCAGGGTTCCTGGTTACCATGACAACCTTCACCATCAGGTTGTTGCCCCCCTGGCGAATCATGTTCACCACCTGGCGGTGCCCGACTTTCACCACGTTCTGCCCATTAACCTGGGGCAGTGGGAAAGGGGGTCAGGGGCAGCACCACCTGCTCCTGATCCACAGCGCCTAGCCCCCACAGTTACTGACCTACAGCCCCCTGACCCCCCCAGCCCTGCCAGTGCCCCTCACTCCTGACCCTCAGCCCCCTGCTCCCCCAGCCCTGCTAGTGCTCCTCATTCACAACCTGCAGCCCCCTGCCTGCCCCCCACTAACCCTGGCCCTCCCTTTCTCCCAACCAGAGGAGGCAGGGCAGTAACATCCAACCACTCACATATACACACACACTTCCTGGAGCTCCCCAGTACCTCAATGAGGAAATCCCCCATGCGGAGCCCGGCGCGCCAGGCCACGCCACCCTCATCCACTGACTCCAGGTACTGCAGAGCAGGAAAGGCCGGGGTGGGTGTGAACTCCTCAATGGGGGTCTGCGCTGTGGGGAGAGAGCGGGGTCAGGAGTGGGGGGGGCAGCCTCCCTGCCATGGGGCACCCCACAGTCCCTAGCTAAGTAGTGTCATACAGAAGCTCCATGGACATGGCCCTCCAACCATAATATACAGCTCTCCTCTGGCACGGGGGGCCTCACCCTTGGCACCACGCAGCACGAAGCCAAAGCCCTCGTTATCCTTCTTCTGCAGCAAAACCGTCTTCTCCTTGATGATATAGTCGCTGCAAGAGACAAGGGACAGGTTGGGGGTAGGGGGGCGGGGCAGGCATGGCCCCAGAGCATGGCACTTGCACTGCACACTGCATATGTGAGCACTGCCACCACAGCCCCCCTGGAGTGCATTGCCCTCACACTGCCCACAGACCCTCCAGGGGCAAGCACTGTCCTCACATTGCTACCACAGCCCCTGTGGTGCAAGGCCCCGACACAGCTGCCACAGCCTTGCAGGGTACAGTGCCTTTATGCAGCCACCACAGCTCACCAGAGCTGTGTAGTGCCTCACAGTGCCATCACAGCTTGCCAGAGCAAGGCAGTGCCCTCATGCTGCCACCACAGCCCCCTCTGGGGCCAAAGTGTACTCATACTGTTACCACAGCCCCCCCACCCCAGGGTGTTCAGTGGCCTTACACTGCCCTCCACAGCCCCGCTTAGGGCAAGTACTGTCCTCACACTGCCACACCACAGTCCCCTATGGTGTACAGTGTCCTCAAACTGCTCCCACAGCCCCCTAAGGCAAGCAATGCCCTCACACAGCTACCACAGCCCCCCCAGGGTGTGCAGTGCTCTCACAGAGCTGCCACAGCCCCTAAAATGTGCAGTGCCCTCACACTGCCACCACAGGTTCCCAGGGCACACACAGCCTTGCAAAGGCAGTCACAACATGCCCCCCCTCCAGTATATGCAGTGCCCTCACACTGCCACCATAGTCCCTGAGGGCACACAATGCCCTCATGTAGCCATCACAACCCCCCACTTCAGAGCAAGCAGTTTCCTTGCACTGCCATCACTACCACCCCCAGCAAATGCAGTGCCCTTGCAGCCCTCCAGTGTGTGCAGTCTCTCATGCTGCCATCCAAGGGAACCCATCCAATGTGTACATTGCTCTCACACTGCCTTCTCAGATCCCCCAAGGCATGCAGTGATCCGATGCCTCAAGGCAGTCATAGATGTTCATGCTAAAATCAAGGCCAGCAGGATCACACTGCATACATATCCAATGCACAATCCACTCCGATACAGTGATTTCACACTGCACCCTTCTGCAAGTGTAATATCCTCAGAGACACTGCATGCAAGCAGCAATGCAGTGTTGTTCCACTGTGAGCAGACTGACACCACAGGCAGTGTAATCACTGCATACACAGACCGTCCCCCTCATTGCAGTGTATTTACCCTACAGTGACCATCCCCACTACAGTGCTCTCCTACTGCAGACCCTATGTCACTGCACTCTCACTGCTCAAGCCATGTTCCCCACCTCAAAGAGCCCTCCAGTGAACTACATACAGTTCGCACACTGCACATATGTCTGTACACATATTTGTACATACTTCTCCAGTAAACTACATGTGCATAATGGACAAAGAACTAACACTGCACTTATGTACACAGACTCTACCACTAAAGTGTGCTTACACTGCACAAACCACTCATTGGATCCTGTACTCACAGATTCCTACTCCACAGTTCACTTTCAGTACACACCACTGCATACTGTCCACTGAACAACATGCTTCATTTGTTTGTTGTTCAGTGGACAGGATCACCCACTGTACAATGAGCCTACACTGTACACAGACACCCCCCACTGCAGTATGGTCTAAGAAGCCCTACAAGTATGCTCACACTGTGCATGCAGATTGCTGCCCCCACTGCTCAATGCACACATACTGCATAGTCTTCCACACTGCATGGTGCACTCAGACCCCCACTGTACAGTATACTCATACTGTACACCCGAACCCTGCACAATGAACAGGGCTTATGCCCCTACTATACAGTGCTCTCAAACTGCATGCAGACCCCACCACTGCACAATCTCCAGTAAGCACAGACCCCACCCGGCACTGTGGACTTACACAATATAAGACTGCCCACTGAATTGTGTTCACACTGAGCAAGCCAACAGGCTCACACTGCACACCCTGGCTGTCCACTGTACTATATCCCTGAAGTGTTCTAATAACCAATGCCCTTTCCTGTGTCCCCACTGGCAGAGCTTCTTCTGGGCACTGCTACTTGTCCCCTGGCTGGTAGAGTCTCTAGGAGACCCACTCCCTGCTTCCACAGCACCAACTATCACCTGAGACACCAAGTGCAGTGACTGATGCACGCTTGACTGTATGCTGACCGTGACACACACCCTAGCCTCCTACACATGAGAACCACACAACCTGGCTCCTGCATGCTGTACATGTGTGTGGCATACGCACCCATCCCCACACTACACACATCACAGACCAGTCCCTGCATACATGTCACACATCCCAGCCTCTGCACACCACATATGTGTATGATGCACACCCCAATCCCTACGCTGCACGTCATCCTGGTCCCAACACATGTGTTACACATCCCAGCCTCCACACACTGCATATGTGTATGATACCCCCAGTCTCCACACTATACACTCCACCCTGGTCCCTACATCACACATCCCACACACCGCTTCTGACCAGCTTAAAACTTGTGATCCCCTCCAGGGGACCCCTACAGTTCATGCACTTGTGCGAAATGCACACACCTACATAATTCCTGCACAGCCATGCCCCTTGCCCTGTACAGTGCACACACCATGGGGGAGACAGACACACACAACACTCAAGCACCAGAGGCCCAACCCCTCTGCAGCTCTGCTCACCTCAGACCTGAGCAGAATGTGCAAACCTGGTGTCATTCCCAGTCAAGTGTGTGTGCACACATGTTCACAAGGGACCCAGCCAGGCACACAGGAGTGTAGCATACCAGGGCAAGCCTCAGCAGAGCAGCACTCAGACAGGGCTGCCCAAGAGTGTACATAGACTCCTACATGTCATGCATGTATGGACACACACAAAAGTACATGCCAGAGAAGCATTCACATTCATGCTCTGTTGTGCGCACAGGGAAATCCACATGTAGTAGTGCGGCATGCACACAAGCCAGCCCCCAAGCCCTCTACCCAAAATCCAAGCATGAAGCAGAAACCACGTTTAGCAGCAGCATAACAGAGGAGCCCAAACTACAACCACATCCCCAGCGTGGGCCCAGGCGCTGCAGCCTGTCCTAGAGCATATGTGCACAGGTATGAAGGTACACATACACAGGGCTAGATGTGGACATGCACATGTACACTCATGGTGCTGGATGCACACACACCTGCACACACACAAACTGGATGTACATGCACATGCACAGACACATGTAAGCACACAGACAGAGCTGGGAATGAACACACAAGTAGCTAGATGTGGGGCTGGATGCATACACACACACACACACACACACACATACTTAAGGCTGAATGCATGCACACACAGAGAACAGGAAATACACAGATGGGGCTAAATATGCAGGCGTGTGCTTTCACAGACACACCACATATACTCAAGAGGCATGCTACACATGCACACACATATAGGCACAGACATCCCAAGGGTTGGATGAGTGCACACATATATACACACACAAAGGACCAGATGCACATGAACATGCATGCACATGTATAGAACATGACATACAAACATACATATGTATAAGGGCATGAAGAAGCAGAGGCATATGCACAAATGTAAGTCCTGATGCACACATACAGATACACTGATGCACATGAAACCACATGCATATGAAGCATACTTACAAACATGCTTACCTGGGACCTGATGTATGCCCACACACATACACACAAGAGTGAACATAAATGTATGTACACATACACACAGAAGGGCTGGATGGACCGGTGCATGTACATACATCCACAGTGCTGAATGCACACACAGGTACACAGGTGCACACGTGCAAAGGGCTGGGTGCACATATGTATGTATGCAAATACACAGGGCTGCATGGATGTGTACATACGTGCGCATACACACATACACACATGGGGCTGGATCCCCACATACATGAGACTGGATGCATGCAAACACATGGCTGGATATACACACATACATAAACAAACGGCTGGAAGCACACATGTGCATATACAAATATGGCTGGATAAGCGCACACACACGTGTCTGAAGGCACACATACACAAATGCAGCGCATGCACAATGCTGGGGGGGCTGGAGGCACAGGGACAGGCGCACACACACCTGGCTCCATGCACACAAACAGAAACACACAGTTGGAGGTACATGTGTATACACACACAAAACCAAACACAGGGCAAGAAGAAAACACCACACACACACATCCTTCCCCCCTTGGACACACACGTGCATGTCTGCACACAGTCCCAGGGCCCAATGTACACAAGCAGACATACACCCCCCGCCCTCCCAGGCACATATATACCGATGCGCGCACACACAGAGCCGGAAGCACACGTTGCACCCCGCCACCCCCACCCCAGGCCTGGATGCACCCCCCCCCAATGCACACGTGCACGTCCGCACCCCCCCCATGCACACACGCACATACACATGCACACGGGGCTGGATCCCCAGGCACTCATCCCCGCAGCACCGGATGCTACACGCACGCACACACACACACACGCACCCCCTCCGCGGCAGGCAGACACGCGCGCGCGCGCGCGCTGCGCTGCGGTGCGGGGCGGGCCGGGCCGGGCCGGGCCGTACCTGTAGATGTACCAGACGCTGCGGCGGCGGGGGCCCAGCGCGGGCCAGCTGGCCGAGAGCGGGGCGCTGCCGCCGCCTGCCTCGCACCGCGCCATCCCCGCGGCGCGATCCGCATCCTAGGGCCACGGTCGGGGCGGGCGCCAGCTTCCCTCCCTCCCTCCCCGCCGGCCCGGCCCGGCCCGGCCCGGCACCGGCGCGCGGAGCGGAGCGGAGCGGAGCAGGAGCGGAGCAAGGGGCGGGCGCGCCGGGCCGGCGGGACGCGCAGCCACCGCCGCCGTTAACCCCTTCGGCCCCGCGCCGACGAACCACAGAAGGAGGGAGGGAGGAAAGGAGGCGGCGGCTGGGAGCAGGGGGAGGGGAGCCCTAGAGAAACCCCCTCTCCTCCATGCAGCTGGAGACGGGAAGGGGCAGCTCAGCGGGGCGAGAACCACCCCCTACCCACAGGCAGCTGCATGTCAGCATTGCAGGGGCTTTATTAATAGCCACCCCCACCCCCATGTGCCTCATCCCAGAGCCAGCTGCATCCCAGCACCAGGTGTGGGGGCCATAGATAACCCCCTCCCCAAAAGGCACCCACCCCAGAGCCAGCTGCATCTCAGAGCCAGGTGAGGAGGCCCTGTAGAAACAACTCTCCAGTGCATCAATCAAATGCACCAACCCCCCAGAGCCAACTGCATCCCAGACCCCTATAGAAACACTTCCCACTGTGTGCCACCCCCAAGAGGCAGCTGCATCTCAGTGCCAGGTAATGGAGACCCTGCATAAACATCCCCCCCAGTGAACCCACCAAAGAAACCCACCCTAGAACCAGCTGCATCCCAGCACCAGGTAAGGGGGCCCTGGATAACCAGCCCCGCAAAGGCACCCATCCCAGAGCCAGCTACATATCAGTGCCAGGCAAGGGGACCCTGTAGAAACACCTCTCCATTACATCCATCAAATGCACTGACCCCCAAACCACCTGCATCCCAGGCCCCTGTAGAAACACTCCCCCCAGTGCACCTCCCCCAAGAAGCAGCTGCATCTCAGTGCCAAGTTATGGGGGCCCTACATAACCCCTCCCACTGCGCCCACCACAGGCACCCACCCTAAAACCAGCTGTACCTCAGAGCCAGGTGATGGAGGCCCTGTAGAAACACCTCTTCCCAGAGCCAGCTCATCTCAGCATTCAAGGGGACCCTGTATTACTACCCCCACGTGTGCTTCATCTCAAAACAGCTGCATCCCAGCACCAAGAGAAGGATCCCTGTTTAAACCCTCCCTGTCCCCCCACCACCACCACCACTCGCACCACGAGTGCCCACCAAATGCAGCTGGCTCTGGGGTAGATGCATCTCAGCATCAAGTGAGAGGCCCCTGTATAAACACCTCCCCTCCATAGTGCACCCACCAAAGGCACGCAACCCAGAGCCAACTGCATCTCAGTGCCAGGCAACAGAGCCCTGTTTAAGTACCTGCACACAGTGCACCCACCCCAGAGCCAGCGACATCTCATGGGGTGAGGGGCCCCTCTGCCCTGCCAACACCCACCCAGAGCCAGCCACAGCTCAGTGCCAAGTGAGGGAACCCTATATAAATGCCTCCCTCCAAAGCACCTCAGCTCAGAGCCAGCTACATGCCAGCATTGGAGGACGCCCTGTATCACCAGCCCTCCCCCCTGCAACCCAACAGTATCATAGTGCTTAGGGTTGGAAGGGACCTAAACAGATTATCAGGTCCAACCCCCTGCCCTGGGCAGGAACAAGTGGGGGTCATAACAGCCCAGCCAAATACCTGTCCAGCCTCCTCCTGAAGACCCCCAAGGTAGGAGAGAGTACCACCTCCCCTGGGAGTCCATTCCAGAGCCTGGCAGCCCTAACTATCAAGTAATGTTTCCTGATGTCCAGCTTGAACCTTCTCTCTGCCAATTTGTGGCCATTATTCCTAGTAACCCCGGGTGGTGCCTGGGGGAACAGAGCCTCCCCCAATTCCTGCTGGTCCCCCCTGGTGAGTTTGTAAATGGCCACCAGATCCCCTCTCAGCCCTCTCTTGTGGAAGTTGAATAGACTCAGGCCCTTCAGCCTCTCTCCTTAGGGCCTGACCCACTGCCCCTTGACCATGTGAGTGGCCCTCCTCTGGTCCCTCTCAATGCTAGCCACATCCCTCTTGAAGTGTGGCACCCAGAAAAGGACGTAGTACTCCAACTGTGGCCTGACCAATGCCACACAGAGGGGAAGAATCACCTCCCTGGACCTGCCTGTGATGCATCTGTGGATGCACGACAAGGTGCAGTTAGCCTTACTGATCACTTCCTCGCACTGGTGGCTCATGTTCATCCTGGAGTCAACAATGATTCCAAGGTCCCTTTCTGCCACTGTGTTGAAAAGAAGGGTGTTCCCCAGCCTATAGGTGTGTTGCTGGTTCCTTCTCCCTAGATGCAGCACCCTGCACTTGTCTGTGTTGAATTCCATCCTATTCTCATCCACCCACCTCTGTGGCCTGTCTAGATCTAGCTGGATTCTGTCCCTCCCCTCCAGCATGCCCACCTCACCCAATACCCCAGAGCTATCACATCTCAATGCCAAGTGAGTGGTCCCTATACAAATGCCTCACCTCAGAACCAGCTGCATCCCAGCACCAGGTGAAGGGCCCTGTATCACCAGCTCCCCCGACCCCAACACCCCAGAGCCAGCTTCATCTCAGTACCAAGCAAGGGGGTCCCTGAATGAACACCTCTCCCCAGCACACCTCATCCCAGAGCCAACTGCATCCCAGCACCAGGTGAAAGGCATCTGTATAACAAACCACCCCCTACAAAGCACCTCAGGCCTAGCTAGCCACATCTCAGCACTGGGAGTATAAAGGCTCCCCAACATACCCAGAAACAGCTGCATCTCAGTGCCAAGTGCGACAGAGTCCTTATATAAAAGCCACCACCAATGCACCCATCTCAGAACCAGCTGTATCCAAGCACCAAGTAAGGAGGCCCTGTATAACCAGCCCACACCTCACAATGCACCCCAGAAACAGCTGCATCTCAGTGCTAGATGTGAAGTTTCTGTATAAACTTCCCTTTCCCTGTGCACCCACCCCAAAGTCAACTGCATTACAGACTGGTTGAGGGCCCCGTGTAACAAGCACCCCTCCCATGCAGCCCAGAGCTCCATCTCAATTCCAGACAAGGGGTCCCTGTATAAACACCCCTCCCAGTGCACCCACCTGAGACCCAATCACATCTCAGCACTAGGTGAGGGGTCCCCACCCCACCAGCCCCAAAAAAGGCTTCACCGCAGAGCCTGCAGGGGGCAAGTACTTGTATAAACAGCCCCTCCAACATGTTCCAGAAGCAGCTGCATCGTGGTACCAGGTGAGGGAATCCTTTATAAACATCCCCCACAGATCAGCACACCCCAGAGGCAGCTGCATTTCCATACTTAGCAATAGGGGCAGGGATCTATGGGGTTCTCCCCCATGGAGCTGATCCAGTTTGTGCCACTGGTCCCCTAGCTGGGCACTCGTAGGCACCTGAGGTACAGTAGAACTCCCTACGGCCCCTGCATGCCTCCCCTGAGCCACCATCAAGCGCAAAACTTCCATTGGCAACATCAGACTGCACACTCACTGATAGATACCTAGCCACACACAGCATCACCCCCATATCTGGCCACCCTCACAGTATCACACCCCTGCAAGCACAGCATCAGACTGACAGACATAGTGTCACACTCACCACCACACACACTTAAGGGACATGTGGTCACACACTCAGTATTCCACATACACACACATACTCAGAGTCACTTCTATAGTATCATACTGGGACATGAGTGTTATCACTCACTTTGTCACATGACCCGATCGCACATGCTGTCACATTGACAGTGTCACACCTGGATATGTACAGACTCTCTCTCACACAGACACAGACACACTGTTATACATGGAGATGCATGTGGTTGCATTCAGACACAATCATGCCTGAACATGTGTATAGTGTCTCACACAGCATTACAGAGATATGTGCAGCCTTATCCAGACATACTATCATACCTGGACATGCACATTGTGTCTGTCTGTCTCTCGCTGTCTCTCACACACACACACACACAAAGACACAGAGGCTGACAGTGCCATAACTAGGACATGCATGTGCTGATATGATAACAGCTAAGGTGACAGTGTCAACCAGGGAGATGTATGTGGGGACACATTTACAAGTACTGTAACAGTGTCACGCCTGGACATACATGCTGTGCCCCTCACAAGCACAGACACACAGCACACTCAGACAGACACACTTACGCACCAAGTCACATTTGCTCCAACTTGCTCACACTCACTCTCACATACAGTTGCATGCTTGGCGGCAGGAGCCTCAGTCTTACACACACTCCCAAGTCTTACATGCACTCCCAAGTACTTGCTGCCTTCTGTGTATTGACTGGGTCTATTTTACTCCCTTTTTAATTCTCCCATTCCCTGCAAAGCTAAACACATGGAACCCGCCACTCCCAACTCCTTCCCACAGGACCTCCCAACAGAGGGATGCCCCCCTCCTGCACACAGAGCCCCTACCCCAATAGAAGGACCTCCTTCCCCTATTCACAAAGCCCCCTGACACTGAGACCCTCCCCCTGCCCACAGAGCCCCTAACACTGAGGGAGACTCCCCCACCCAACTCCCCTCTTCTGGCAAACTGGGTCAACAAGGGCAAGGGATGGAAACTGGGTCTTTCAAGGGAGAGGAGCACCCCATCCCCACCCAGGTGCCTGCGGGAACATGCCCTCAGTACCTCCCCCATGCACTCCCTGCCACCCATCACCCATGACTCAAAAACCATGGACCCAGACCGCGCAAGTGCATGCCTGATCCCACTCTCACCCATCTTTCAATCCCTGCCAGTCCCACCCCCCAACCCCCACCCTGTTCCCCTCTCCCCATCCCCCACTATCCACAGCCTCCCAGTTCCCACTCTCCCAGTCCCTCATAGTCCCACACAACTCCACTCCTCCATTCCCCCCCAGCTCCACTCCCCCAACCCCCAAGTTCCATCCACCCACCCCCACAGCCCCACTCACCCAGCCTCCTCTGGGCCCATCTCGCCGCCTGCCCGACTCATAGGGCTGCTGGCCTGGCCACAGGTTGGTACCCAGCTGCCCCCTGGTCCCAAGCCTCCATCACAGCTCAGTGCCCTGAGGCACGACCCCCACTGCAGCGCTGGGTAGGGAGGCCTCTGAGGCCACAGTCCCACCCCGAGTGAGGGGTTTGGCCTGCTCCATGGATCGTGGCAAAAAACCCTTTGCACCAGTCTCACCAGCACAAACTGGGTCACCAGCCCCGTGGTGCATGAAGCATCGCACGTGCGCGTGCAAGGGGAGGGAGGGAGGTGTCTAGGGGAGGAGATCCACCCAGGCCCCCAGCAGCCAGAGAGGGAGGGTGCCTGGGAGGCCCTTGACCCCCACCAGAGAGGCCTGGGGATGCCCTCTCCTCCTCCAGCCCTGGCCCCTGTGCTGCACACCAGCTGCGCTCAAGGACGTGTGCCAGCAGCCCGGGATGCAGCACCACACTCAGAGCCAGTGCCTGCTCCAGAAACACTGGGCCAGGATGTACTGGGTCCATGGGGGGTGGGGGGTGGAGAGCGGCACATATCCTACCAAACACACAGCCCGGCAGTGGGGGAGGTAGCTGGGATCACAGGGGTCGCAGGTCTGGAGAAGGGGCAGTGGCAGGGCTATGGGGAACTTGGGGCTGGGCTGAGAAAGAGCTATAGTTTGGGAGTGAGGGGCAATGGCAGGACTGGGGGTGGGAGGGATAGCATTCCCTGCTTTCTCCTCCCTCCAGACACCTGAGCTTAGGGCAGGCAGGGGCTCTCTGTCATGCCCAATCTGTGCCGGCAGATGGCACACAGCCTCTGGGCACTGCCAGGGAGAGGATGGGATGTCCTCGATGCCCTCTATGCAGGGGACACAGTGGGACAGCCCCCCCCCAACTCAATCTCTGGGAGGTGGGGCACAACACACAACTTGCCTGTGGGATCAGTGAGATTAGTGAAAGAGCCCAGGAGTCCTGTGCCCCCCATGAACCCCCTGTCCGACAGGGCCTCACTAACTGGCATGCACCTGGACACCTGGGTTCTGTATGCAACACAATGGGAGGGAGTTGGTGGGGGAGGGAAGGAGGTTGCTGCTCTGGGGGAGCAGGAGGGGATGGGTCATAGTGTATGGGCCCCCCAGTTCCGGCTTCAAGCCCAGGGCCCCTTGGGTTTACAGGGGTGCGGGGGTGCAGGGCAGGGCTCAGGGCTGCCTCATGGTGCTAATGCATCTAGCTGTGCTGTCAGAACCCAGTCCTCCCTCCCTATCACTATGTCCTACCCATATCAAGCCCCACTGCCAACCCCGCCTTCTCCCCTAAACCAGAGACCCCCCCACAGGGTTGATCCCCCCATCACCTGCCCCCAGCACAACTCCTGCCCCTCAGTCAAACACCCCCAGCACTGACACTCCTCCCACTCACAGAGACCCCAGAATGAGGGACCCTCCCCATCTCTGACAGCACCTCCCCATCCTGTATCCCCACAGCCCTGGCCCTACAGGGGTTGTAAGGGTGAGGTGGAGAGAAACCACTCTCACCTGGGGGCATCAAAGCTGTCATAGGATCCCACGGTGTAGTGCCTGAAGAGACGCTTCGCCTTGTCGCTGCGGCTCTCTGTGGGGGAACAAGGGGCATCAGCAAAGAGGGAAAGGAGCAGACACTCCCTTTGCCCCCCATGGCACTGCTTGTCCCCGTCTACCCTGGCCTTGGGGGCTGGGAGTCCCCCTGTGACCCTCTGCCCTGCCTCTGGGTCAGACCCAGTGCCAGCACTGACCTGGCACAGGCAGGTTGTGGAGGACTCACCCTGCGGTCTCTATGAGGGGGACTGCAGGGGCCAGGGTGGAGAATGGGACTGAGGCAGCACAGGATGGGGTGACTCAGGGAGGGACAGAGGTGAGGGGCCTGGGAGGGCATAGGAGAAACTGGCAGGGCTGTGGATTAGAGGCAGTGGGGGAGGGTCAGAGGCAACCTGTGGGGGAAGCAGCAGTAGGGAGAGGGCAGGGTACAGGGAACTGAGGGCCTGTTGCCTAAGCAGGGGCAGCGGGAGCCCAGTACCTGACTTGCCCTCCTGGGACTTGTTGGGCACCTCCTCCACGCAGTCCGAGGGGAACCAGCCGATGCGGCCCTTCACTTGCCCCTCCCAGAACCCGCCTTCGCCCACGCTCAGCACTGCAGGAGAGAGTACCATCAGGCCGGGGGGCATACCGCCGGTACCCACCCCCCATCCAGACACACAGCCCATACCACTCCCCAAAACACAGACACAGCCTGAATACCCCCCCAACACACACACACACAGCGTCACATAGCCCATACCTGCCCCACCCCACATACACACACAGCCTGAACCCCCATATCCAGACACATAGCCCATACCACCTCCCCACACACACAATCTGTACCACACCCCCAATGCACACAGCCTGAACTACCACACACACAGACATACAGCCCATATCTCCCACATACAGCCTGAGTCCCCATACCCCCATATCACACAGAGCTTGTACCCTCCGCCATACACACATAGTCTGAAGCCCCTCAACACAGACACACAGCCCATATCACCCCAACACACACAAAGCCTGAACCCCCAACACATATACCTACACACACAGCCCATAGCCCCCTGCCACAGACACACAGCCTGAACCACACCACACACAGCCCACACCCCATCACATATACACAGCCCATACCTCCTGCCAGCCACATAGCCTGAGCCACCACACACACACACAACAGCCTGAACCCCTATGCACAGTCCAAACCTGCATACACCCCACACCTTCCACTTATTCAGACATGTAGTTTGAACCCCCATACCCACCCAGATATTCTGAACCCCCAAATACATCCAGACTCAGTCTGAACCCCACCTTACACACCAAGACACAGAGTCCATACCTGCCCCACAAACACGCAGCCCGTGCACACACACACACACAACCAAAGAGACAACCTACAACCCCACACATGCCCTGCTCCCCCAAAACATCCATACCCTGTACCCCCTACTTACCTTACACCCACACAACCTGCATACCTAGACACATCCTACACACTCTGCTCCTCCAGACACACCCACCTAATCCCACACGGTTTGCACCCCCAAATATTTTGCACTCCTGGACACCTCCAAAACACCTCACCCACCCACCTCACCTTCTACTCTGAATCTGACATACCCACCCAACCCTAGACCCCAATTCACACTCCACCTCCACTCCATGCCCCTAGAGCCACCAACACCCCTTCCCACAACCCAGCAGCCCCTACAGGTCACACCAGAAGGAAGAGCATGGTCAGATCAAGGTGACCCTGGGACCACTCCAACCTGGCATGTTAGTGTGCACATCCCCTAGAGACCCCTCCATTAGCATGCATGCGCACACGCACACATACCACCCCACTCCACTGAGGGCTGTAACACCTCCCTTGCAGCATCTCTGCCTTAGTCCCATGCAATAGCCCATTAAAAGTCTCTCCCACAGCCCACGCCCCCACCCCTCCCGCAGCTTGTGTACATGCAAACACACACAAGCACACACACATATGCATGCCTAGGTACCACAATGCACTCAAACCTGTAACAGCAGTGTATACATACATGCTACAGTGCCCCCTCACATGCACACAGAGAACTGTATACACACATCTTAATCACATCAGCACACACAGGTGTATACCACTGTCCCATGCAGGGTCAGGCAGACAACTCAGGAGGCCCAGACTGTCCCACCCACCCACCTACTGCCCTCACAGAGGAGGGGATGGAACCCAGGAGTCCTAGCACTCAAAAATACTAGCCTGCCACCCTCCCATCAGAAGCCGGATGTCTGGGTGGCCTACCCTTGATCTTCTCGCCCTTGCTGAGAGAGAGTTCGCCCTCAGCCTGCGCCTGGTAGGGCTTCACGGCCATGAAGGTGCGCCCAGGCACAGCCGAGTACAGCTTCCGTTTCACCCCCCGGCTGTTCAGCGTCCCCCCTGGCCCCGTGTCCTTGGAAAAGCCGCTGGAGCTGCAGGCAGACAGGGAGATGCCAGAGAACCCAGGCATCCTGACTGCCAGGCCTCCACTCATAACCCACCAACTCCCACTCCTCTCCCAGAGCAGGACAGAACCCAGGTGTCCTAGTTCCCAGCCTCCCCTGCTCTAACCCAATAGACTCCATTCTCTCATCCTAGAGCCAGGTAGAACCCAAGCATTCTGGTTCCCAGTGTACCCTGCTCTAATCTACTAGACCCCACTCCCCTCCCAAAACTGGGATAGAACCCCGGTGCCCTCATTCCCAGTTCCCACTCTGTCTCCAAGACCCATTCTGCCACCCAGTGCCAGGCAGAAAACCCAGGGTCCAGATACCTGGGGCGCCCCCGTTGCTGTCTCTTGGCATCCTCAGGGTGCCGCCCACGGGACGGGGAGCGGGTGCGGGCACCGCGGGGGGAGCTGGCACTGCGCAGGGTCCCGGTGATCTTAGGGGTCTGCACTGCTACAGTGGGGGGAGCAGGTGAGCTCCCAGGCCCATACAGCATCCAGTCGGGCACGTTCATGCTGGTATCACTGTTGGCCCGGAGCAGGATATGGGGCACTGCCAGGCTGCGGCCCCCATCCCGGCGCCGGCTGGCATACTGCGGGGTCTCCTGGAACGGGACTGCAGGGCATGGCGTCAGCAGGGGGCACAGGGTGGGTGGGGAGGGGCTGCAGGGCACAGCATCAGCAAGGGTTGGAAGGTGAGGGGAAGGGAGGCACAGGGGTCATGGAAGGAAGGCGGGAACTGGGGACACTGGGGGTGGGCAGGGGGGGCAACAGGCAACACAAGGTTGTTGGGGGAGGCAGTGGTTGGGGGGACACCAAGGCAGGGCCACTAGGGATCCTAAATCCAGGGATCACAGGGGATGCTCCCAAAGGAACTGGTCTCTAACCCCCATCCCACAGCAGTGGCTGGGCATCTGGGCATAGCCAAAGGGGTGGGGTTCCCCATCCAGTCCAGGAGGCATGGCCTATTATCAGGCTGATGGAGGTGTGACTGGGGGGGGGGGAAAAGACGACAGTCCCAAGGAGGTCTCTGTGGGTGTGGTCAGGGGCAGGGTACCCCTGTGTGTTTGGGCTATTAAAAGGCATAGCTAGGTAGTCCCCCACAAGCTGGGCACCCCCATCCTGCACATGAGGCCCCTGGTCCCACAGGTGCTGGACCCCGACTCACCCACATCTGAATCTCGATGGCTCTTGATCAGCTCCCCCAGCTCAAAGTTCCCAGCAATTACAGCCACCTAGGTAGGGAAGGGGGCAGGAAGTGTCAGAGGCAGGAGGATCCCCAAAGCTCCTTGATCCCCCACATACCCACCCCCAACCTTCACAATGCCCTAAGGCCCCCAGACCTCTCTTACATCCAGGGTACTCCTATCCAGCAGCCACCACCCCCACAACTTCTGAATATCCTGGCACCCCCACAGACATCTCCTGTGCCCCCACATTTCCCCAGACTTCCACCACACCCGCACAAACACTCCTTATGACCCAACCCCCCCAGGTACCCCCTGCACCTTCCCAGACACCTGTACCTCGATCCCACCCCAGGGACCACTCACACCCCTGCAGACACCCTGTGTCCCCAAACTTCCATCACCTCCCATCACACTCCCAGACACCCTGTGCCCCCATCTCATCAAAGATGTTCCCCTGCACCTCCAGACAGCCACTCTGCTCCCCAACCCCTCAGCCCAGAGACTCCCCCAGCAATGTCATGTCATTCCCCCCCACCTGAAAGGGTGTCTGGCCACTGTTGTTCTTGATTTCCTTGTTGGCCCCACGGTACAGGAGGATGCGGGCACAGCTCTCCTTCGGGGCAGAGCACCATAGCATGAGACCCCAGGATCTCCATCTCCATTACCCAGGCCCCATGTTAGAGACCCTGACAATCCCAGGAAGTGGCATCCCCCTCTAAGTACCTCCCCCACACACTTTAGGAGGCTCAGGGCATCCTGATCCCCTCCCCATGGCAAGGAGTTCAAAGGGGCCCCTGGGTCTCTGGACAGTCATAAGGGGCAAGTCAGGGGAAGTACTCTGTGCTGGACGGGTGTGCACTGGGTGGGGGACACTTCCTTGTGCAGTGAGGGAAGATATGTAAGTGTGTGTTCCTCAAGATATTGTTGAGGGTGGGAGGGTGTCAGTGGGGGCTGAATGAGAGTCTGGGGCAAGGAGGCACCAACCCTTCTGCAGAAGGTAGAGATGTATAGAGCATTCTGGGACTCAGGAGGGCAGTAATGAGATCTGGGGGGCTTTGAAAGGATGATCCACCTCACTTCAGACAGGGCACAGGTGTGCCCCACTGGGCTGTGTTTCCCACTGTGTTCTGGCCTGGAGGGACCATGGGGCAGGTTGAAGGAGGAGCAGATGGGACATAGGAGGTCCCCCACTTGTTGAATAGGGCACAAACACACAACCACATGTTCCAAGGTGCTCCAGGTTGGAAGGAGTGGGTCAGGGCTACAGAGTAGGCTCTGGAAAGCATGTTGGGTGGGGGTGGTCCAGGAGCTGTGTAGGGATTCAGGGGGAAGGGTAGAGGGGTTCACCCACCTTGTTGTACAGGGCACAGATATGCAGGGCCGTGTTCCCTGATGCATTCTGGGCAGCTGGCTCAGCCCCATAGAACAGGAGGTGCTCCAGGTGCTGGGAGTGCCCATGCTGGCAAGCCTGGGGGGGCCACAGCAGCACATCAGCACAGGCCAGGAGGATGGGGGCAGTGCATGGGTAGACCCCCCCACCATCACCCTTCCCCATCCCAGCCGCAGCTGGTGGGATGGGGGCAGCCACAGCGCAGGCTGCTGGTGCAGGGGATCCAAACCCACAGTTAGAATCATAGAGCAGTCGGGCTGGAAGGGACCTGCAGAGGTCACATCTAGTCCAACCCCCTGCCTGAGGCAGGATCAGCCCTAGCCAAACCATCCTGTACATTCCACTGTCTAAACTCTTCGTAAAGCTAGACTCAACCCTGACACAACACAAGTCACAACACCCAAACCTGCCACAGGTAAAGCAGGGGGACCACGGCAGCCAACGTCCTGCTGCTGGAAAAGGTTGTCAATATATACTCAAGAGATCCCAGATAGAAGCCACACAGCTCTGCTACAGAGGAAGGCAACCCCGCCCCCCACCTCCCCCCACCCCAGTCCGCACCAATCTGACCATGGGATAAAATTCCTTCCTGATCCCAACTATGGTGATCAGTCTGACCCTGAGCAGAGGGGCAAGACCCTCTAGCCAGGAACCTCAGCTTTAAGTCCCAGCAGGAGCATTGGCACAGCCCAGTCACAATCACAATTCATAGAGAGACATGGGGACCTCCCCACCCCCCCAGAGTGGGGGGCAGGAAGGAGGGGATCAGGATGGGAAAAAGGACACCCCCTGTAGGGGGGGGTCTCCATCAAGGGGTCTCAGTGGGGAATACCAGTGAGAAGGGAGCAGGATGTGGGGGTCTGCTCCCTGGGTGGCGGAAGTGATCAGGGGGCGTGGCCAGGGCAAGTGGGGGCATGCTCTACAGAAGGAGCTTCTGTCTGGGAGAAGATGGGGGCGCATTCTGGCTGGGGGAGGTGGTCTAACCTGATGAATCTCCTGCCACCCGTTCTCGTCCACGGTGCCGATGTGCGCCCGGTTGTAAAGGAGGAGCTCACAGCACCGTGGGTCGCCCCCCACCATGGCCGTGTGGTACAGGGGGGTCAGGCCACGGCGGTCCTTGTAATTGGGGGAGCCCCCGAGGTCCAGCAGTGCCTGGGTGGGGGGGCAAAGAGCAAAGGGGTAGGGAGGGAACAGGGAGGTGGAGTCCATCCAGGGGCACGGTAAGCACTGCACGCACTGTGCTGCCTCACACCACACGCTGCGGTTGCCCATGCTACAGGCACTGCGCCAATGCATGCTGCATGTACACTGCACCGACGTGCTGCGTGCCCTGCGCAATCACGGCAGCAGCACACACTGCACAAATGCCACGTTTGCTGTACGTGCACTGTGTCAGGCCCTGGAGCTGCAGGACCTGAACTGATGAATGCTTTACTGGAATGTTTCACACCCACTGGGCGTGACCATGACAATGGCAAACTGCATGTGCGCAGTGCACACACCATGCTTCAAAATGCCCAGAGCACGGGCTGCACACACCCGGCCAACCGGCACACACACTGCACCCACATACACTCCACACTGCATATGCACCGCACCCACATGCGCTGCATGCACACTGCAACACACACACACGCACTGTACCCTGCACATGCACTGCACACACACATGCAGTCCAGCTTGCACACACATGTGCTTCACTGCACACCTACATGCTCCACCTTGCACTCACACTGCACACACATATACTACACCCTGTGCACGCACTGCACCCACACATGCTCCACCCTGCATATGCAGTGAACCCATACGCACACACTTCACCCTGCATACACGCACGTACACACTGCACAGATGCTGCACCCTGAATACACACTGCACCAACACACTCTTCATCCTACACACACAATGCACATACATCCTGCATACAACACTACGCTTCCCCCACCCCACACTAGCTAATCAGCTGGGCACACTCCTGACACACTGCACCCGCCCAAGTCCATCAGCGCACCCCATGCAGCAACCCAGGGGGTCTGTACCATGAGGGCTGCATAGCGCCGGGTGCACACAGCTCTGTGCAGTGCAGTAGCACCATCCCGTGCCCGGAAGTCGATGTGGGCTCCCCCGAGGCACAGGAGCCGGATGATCTCGACCGTGCCATCCAGCTGTGAGGCCAAGGTCAGCGGGGTCTCTGCAGGCAGGAGCATGGCACACCATCACCGCTGGGCAGCTGGGCCAGGACAGCCCTGCCACCCCTGGCAGGCCCCTCCCCCTCCCTACACTCACCCCCACTGTCTGAGTCGTGGTAGTTGGGATCCAGGCCCTTGTCCAACAGTCGCGCCACCTTCTCTGCTGAGCCGTGCTGCACATACTCCAGGAACTTCTTCAGGCCAGTCTGCAGCACGACGGGGTAGGTGTGAGCAGGGAAACACGGGGGTGGAGAGAGAAGAGATGGGGAAGACAGCACAGGGACTGCAGACAGCAGTGTGGTGGGGAGAGGTTGTCTGGGACAGTGTGCAACACTGGGGGGAAGAAGTGGGGGGCTGGTGTGAGACTACAGCAGGGAGGAGTGGGGGACTGGTGCGTGACTGTAGGAGGGGAATGGGATTGGTGTGTGACTAGTGGGGAGGAGTGGGAGTGTGTGCAAATGTAGGTGGGAAGTGGGGGGTGCAGCTGTAGGGAAAGGAGTGGGGGAACTGGTAAGTGATTGTAGGGAGGAGGCATGGGGGCTGCTGTGCAACTGTAGGGGTGAAGGAGCAGGGGACTGGCATGCAAGTGTAAGGATGAACGAGTGGGTGGTTAGCATGTGACTGTGAGCAGACTGAGTTGGTGTGCAACCGTAGGGAGGAGCAGTAGGGGGTTGGTGTGTGAATATAGGGGAGAGAAATAGGAAGCTGCTGTGTGACTGCAGGAGGGGAACAGGAGGATGGATGTGTAACTGTATTGGGGAGGAATCAGGGAGATGCGGCTGTAGGGGGTAGACTGGGAGGCTGGCAGTCCGGGGGAAGAGTGGGGGTTGCTGTGCAACTGTAGGGGTGAAGGAGTTGGGGGTAGTGTGCAAATGTAGGGGGAAGGAGTTAGGGGGTTGATGTGCAATGGTGATGGGGAGGAGCAGGTAGGCTGATGTGTGATAGCAGCAGGGAGGACTAGAAGGCTGATGTCCAACTGTAGAGGTGAAGGAGCAGGGGGTGAGCATGCTGACTGCCAGTGGAAGGAGTCACGGGCTAGTGTGTGACTATAGGCAGGACTGGAGGGGTCAATGTACAATCATAGGGGGATGGGATGGAAGGCTGGCATACAACTGAAGGATCTGGGGGTTGTTGTATCATTGCAGGAGTTTAGAAGTGGGAGTTGCCATGTGACTGTATGGGATATGACATCACTGACTGTACAAGCTGGAGCTGAGGGGGCTCACTGTATAACTGTAAGGGGAAAGCAGCTGGAGGACTGCTGTGCGACTACAGAGTTGAATGGGTTGCTCTGCAACTATAGCAGATGAAACAATGGAGACTGCTCTGCACAGGTAGAGGTGAAGGAAGGGGAGCCCACTGTGTGACTGTAAAGACTAAGGAGTATATTGGGGGGCCACTATGCAGCTGTTACAAGTGAAAGAGTTGGAGGTTGATGTGTGACTGTAGGGGTGGAAGCGTGTGGTGGGGGGAAACTGCAGCTGTAGGTAAGGTCCAATCATGCAGAGAGAGGGCCCTGAAGGGGAAGACAGAAGGGAACTCCATGCCTGGGCAGGTGTGGTAGGGAGGGGCAGAGCTAGAATGGGTGTGGTGGGGAGGGGAGGAGCCAGAACAGGTAAGAGGCAGGACTCGGCTCTCACCTTGGTGTGCAGTTTCGCCAGCTGCTTCTCATCCAGGTTGGTCTGTTTGTAAACCCGGGTCTTGTACCGGAACTGGGGATACAAGTTGGTGAAGGGGGTGGGGGGGAAACAGGGAGTCACTGCCACTGGAAATACCACCTCAATCCACTCAGACCCTGCCCCCTGGATCCCCCCCACCCCCACCCACAACTCTGCCCACCCTCACACTGCCCCTCTCTCCCACTCCAAACCCACTCCCACACAGCTCTTCCCTCCCACAAAGCCCCACCCCCTCCACCATAACCCCACCCTCTGTACCAAGAGCCCCACCCCCTTCCACCAGGCTCCCCACACCCTTTCCCTGCACCTACAGCCCATGCCCTGCATGCCCCCCACCCCAGCCAGGGGTAAGGCTGGCCCTGGGGGTACCTCCAGGTAGGGTACACCCTTCTCGAAGCTCTGGGGGTACTCGCGCAGTAGGCGCTCCTCGTCCAAGAACTTGGCATCACGCCCATTAGTAGCCGGCTGGAAGAGCCCATAGTTCAGCACATCCTTGAGGCTCTCATTGAGGGTGCACAGGATCTGCTGCTTTGCCACCCAAATGGCTGCATCCGGGTTGAAGCGCAAACATTTCTAGGGAGGGGGTGGGAGGTACGGGGGAGCCCACAGTCAGCAGGGACCCCTAACCCAGATGCACCCAGTTCTGAGATGGCCTGGTTATATAAGGACTCCTCCCCCAGCACTGAGACGCAGCTGGCTCTGGGGTGGGGTGCACTGATGCTACTTATACAGGAAGCCCTCACCCAGCAGTGAGATGCAGCCAGGTCTGGAGTGAGACACACCAAGGAGACCCCAGTTTACCACTATATGCAGCCACCTCTGGGGTGAGGCATACTGGCAGGCTGTTAATGTAGGGACCCTTTGCCTGCTGCTGAAATGCAGCTACCTCTGGGGTGGGTGCAGGGTGTATTTATATAGCCCCTGCCCCCTACTCCCAGCAGCACAGCACCCTCTAGCATGGGGTGAGATATGAGCATCAGATCTTCCTCAACTTATGCCCAGGGGGTGCCCCCACCCCGTCAGATAGGGGTCTATGCTGCTACTTAGCAGCAGCCCCACCCCCATCACCATGGAAATGATCATTTGTGATCCGTGGCAACAGTTTCCATAGTGCACTTGCAAACCCGGATGGGGAAGGATGAAGTGGGAGAGAAACCTTAAAGGAGCAGGAGCCCCCCATCTGTGGGTCAGAGATGTAGCCTGGGTCTCTGCTTCCAAGGAGGAGTGAAGAGATAAGTCGCTCAAAGAGAGGTGAAAGGGAGGGCTCACTGTAGACTGTGTGGGCACACCTGGGATAGAGGGGAGCCCCTGGGAGCAGGAATACATAGGGGAGGCTGTGCAGGGTGAAGCAGGTGCCCACAGTGGGGCAATGCTGGGGGAGCAGGACCTATGGGGAAGGATAGGGTAGAGTCTAGAAGGCCCCAGCTACACAGGATGGGGTGGGCGCATAGGTAAAGCTGGGAGACAGATGCCTGTGGCAGGACAAGGATTCAGCTGCCCTGTGGGGGGAGGCGATAGAGGCAGGGGGGCTGTGGTGGAGGAGTGGGGCATGGACCTCTGGGGGTTATAGGCCTGCTCATGGCTATGCAACTCCTCCCCAACCCCACAGATCAAAGGCCCAGCCAGGTTAGGCAGAAGGGCTGTTTACTGATGCTCTCTGTCCTGGATTCTCTGCTAAGGATGCGGGGGGCTTTGCTCCGTCTTGTGCTGATCCAAGGATTCATCCAGCTCAGCTAATGACCCCCCCAGGGAGAGCAGGGAGGGGTGAGGGGAGCAGGGAGGTGGGAGAGGGAGTGTGGGAGAGCTGAGGAAAGGGAAGGAGTATGCCAGGTCAGACGGGAGCTGGGGGGATGGGGTAGGGGGGCTAGGGTGAGGGACCGGAGGGGGAGAAGACTGTCCTATCTTCCTCTACATTTCCTCTCTGCACTGTGTGGGATAGATGAGGCTGTGCAGTTCTGCCCCCCAAACTCACCGTCTGGTGCAGGTCAGGAATGCCAATCCGAAAGACCATCATACTGAAGTGGGTGTCGTCTGGCACGGGCAGGGGGCGCCCCAGGGTCCTGTGGGCAGGGGGGCCAGGGTTAGCACCAGGGGAGCCGTCCCGGGAGCTCTCAGAGTCCGACTCCCCCTCAGGATAGTCCGAGACCCTCTCCTCCTCCTCGCTGGACACAGGGCTCTGGGGCATTGTCGATGGCACAGGGAGGCTGCAGCATCACAGGCCAGCTGTGGAGGCGGAGAGGGAGAGACAGGGTCAGCCAGGAGGCTTCAGGATTGGGGGTGTGGAGACTGTGGCCAGTGGGCAGGGGTAAGAAGGGGTTAACTCAGGACAGGTGGGGGCACAGCTTGGGAGGTTGGGGAGGTCACCATGGGGGTGGGGGCACAAGAGCTGGGGGTGAGCAGGTGGGATAGGTAGGAGAGGGCACTGAAGGGGTACAGGCAATGCCTCAGTTCCTCATCATCATACAAAAGATCACACCACTGCCAGAGCACAAGAGCCCCCCCACAGGTGTGGGAGACACAGCCACAAGCACCACATACATGCATGTGCAAGCACATGGGTCCACACGTGCATTTTCTGCCACAAGCCAAGGCCATGCCCATCTCCTTCCCCACTCACCCTTCCTGGCCCCATCAAGGCCCCACCCCCTGGCCCTTCTGCTCCTCTCCATGGCCCCCAAGTGCTGGTGGGTGACATTGGGAGAGACCTTGCCCCAGTTCCACGCAGCGCCCGGGGCCGGCCAATCTGGGTCTGAGTAGAACAGTGCGTCCCAGAATCCCGCCTGCCACCCTGGGACAACTGCCCCACTTTCCACTCTGCCGACACTGACTAAAATTAGCCCAGGAAGGGCAAAATGAGTGCAGAGCTCCACCATCCTGACTGAGGTGAAGAGTCTAGGACCCACCCAGAGCTGAACTGCAGCCACCTCTGGGGTGGGGCATGTTGGGAGCTCATTACACCAGAGCCCCTCAGCCAGCACTAAGATGCAGCCACTTCTGTCGTGGGGCACATGGCTGAGCTAGTTAAACCTTGGTGGCAGGCAAGGGGCCTTGGTATAGTTCTGATGACAGCAAGGGACTCATATGTCCCTGCTCCAGGGGCACCACTTGCAGCCAATGACACTGGCACAACCTAAGGCAGATGTGACTGCTCCAGTGGCGTCACCCCACAAGCCAGGGACACTGGGGCAGAGGAAACACCTATATCACCCTGTTCAGAAGCAGTGCTATCATGGGGCTGGGGGAATCCTATGTGGAGTGGTGTGGTTAGTGGAGATGGACAGACAAACCCAGACTAGGGTGTCACTCCAAAAGACTCATAACAAGGCCTGAATCTTTACATACTCTCATATATATACACGCACATACACACTTCCCTCTACACACATTTTCACATGCACACACAAGTGCACGTTCCCCCTATACACATGTGCCACTGTGCTTGCACACACAACACACACAGGTGCACCTCCCCACACACATGTAAACACCCAAATATGTTTACTTCCACAGACTCATACTCATGCACACGCATGCATCTGCAACACACCCAGATGCACCCAATGCAAACACATGTGTACACATCTAACCAGCATAAGCATGCAGATCTATAACAGGTGTATCAGAAAAGTGCATCCATCTATAGGCTAACCACATCTATACATGGAGAGATACACATGCCTGCACACTTCACACAGGTACACACGTGTATGCAATGCACATGCATGCATGCTCCCAGAGGCACACGCAGGGAGGTACACACTTGTGCACACCCCATGCTCAGGGCACACACACACACGCAAGGACAGCTGTGGCCCTCAGCTTTGATGAAGATGCAAATTCTGCAGCAAATCAAGCAGCCTCAATTCCTTTCAGCTGCACATGGGGCAGGGGGAGGGGCTGAGGCCCCCCACTACTCCTGCCCCATTACTCCTGCCCCACTCAACCCCCCATGCAACCCCCCCAGGCCCTCCCTCCCACAACAGCTCCTGTGTCCAAGCCCACCACACTACCTGCTTTGAGGGACCCCATCACAACTCCTACCACCAGCCACCCTGGCCACTAACCTCTCTACTCAGTGCAAGGGCCTCTGAGCTCTGGAGGGGCTCCTGTCCACACCCTACACTGCCAAGGTCCCCCACCATGCCCCAGGGACCAACCGCACCAAGCCCACCTGCCTCTCCCCCTCTAAGACTTCCCATTAGCAGGCCTGGCTGCAGGTCCCCCGTCCCTAAAGCAAGGCCTAGCTCCAGGCCTGAGGCCTGAATTCCCTTCATCTCCTTTACCGTTTCCATGGAGACAGGCAGCCATCAAAGCTCTGGCTCTGTCATGCCACAATCCGGCGGGAAATCTGCTGGGCAACGCAGTGGGGGGGTGGGGGGGAAGGGTGTGGAGAGACATCCCTCCCCCAGCTGAGAGAGAGCCCAGGAGTCCGGGTTCTCAGCACCTCCTGCTTGAAACCACCAGATACCACTCCCCTCACACAGCTAGGAGAGAGCCCAGGCGTCCTGACTGTCAGCCCCCCGCCTTCCCTGCTCCAACCCACCAGCCCCAACCCTCCTTCCAGAGCTGGGAGAGAACCCAGCTGCCCTGCATCCCAGCCCCCTTGCTCTAGCCCACTAGATCCCCTCTGCTCCGAGAGCTGGGAAAGAACCCAGGTGTCCAGACTGCCAGCTGAAATGCTCTAAGCCACCAGACTCCACTGCTCTTCTACCCCCAGGGTCCCCATGGAGATTTTTAACCATGAGGACTGGGGCTGGAGGGCCTGGAGAGGGAGGCAGGGTGCATCTGGAGCACATGGAAGCTGACAGTGGGTGAGGGAAGTTAGGGGTTACCCTGAGGCTGGAGTTGAGAGTAAGGGGTTAGGCAAGGGTTCTCCTCCAAAACCTACCCCTAAAATCTGTCCCCAGCCCTGGCCTCTGGCCCCATTGGACCCCAGCTGCAGAGACTGAAGCTGGTCTACTTTCCCTCAGGCACAAATCTCCACCCCCTGAGCCAGGTCAGCTTCAGCCCAGAATCCATCATGGACCACCTCATCCCTGAACACATGGGACACATATAGGGGACTCTGTATATAGGACAGAGGGAGGCAGGATGGTCTCTATTAAGATCATATGAAGTCACACAAGGGGAGGAGGAAAAGTGTATATAAGGGCACAGAGCAGGGCAGGAGTGGGGGGTCTATGCACAAGATGCATGGAACCAGGCCCTAGTCCTCAAAGAGCCCCACCCCTCCCCCGCCCTGGGCACATGGAAGCAGAAAAGGCCCATGGAGGCAGACAGAGCTCCCTCCACCTGGAGACACAGACTCTCATATGCACACGCATGCTGGCACATGCATTCACACACGTGTATATATGCCAGCTTCACACAAGCATGCACATTTGTATGCATCCCCTGCTGCTTCTGTCCTCAGCATACATGTGCTCCCAGGCCCTGCTGTGCTCAGTGCATGTACACACACATGCACACACACATGCGCTGCAATGTTCAGCATATACAGCAATTGGCATACCCAGGCACTGATGAACTCACCATGTACCTCACAGCCGGACACTACTGCACACACACCAGGGTACCATCCCTTTCAACATGTGCACACACAGCCACAGACACATGCACAGCCAAGCACTGCTGCATTACACACATACAAGCGCTGCTAAACTCAGCACGCGCATTCCCACACATGCACACACACACAGTACATACACCCAAGCACTGAGTACTCTATGACACCCCTCCAGGCCTTGTTGCACTCAGCACAAATTTATACATGTGTACAAACACATGCATATGGGTACACAGAGGTCCTGCTGCACTGAGTATGTGCATGCACGCACATGCCCCCCTCCCCCCAGATCATGGTGGGATCAGCGCACACACACATGCGTGTGCACACACACAGAGGCTCTAGTGTATTCAGTGCACCCATATATCCACAAACACAAGCACAGGGATCTTGCACTCAGCAGACATGCATGCACACACACACAGATGCCCTGCTATGCTCAGTGTGCACGGGTGCACACACCTACTCAGATCCTGCTGTGATCAGCACATACACACACTGACACACCTAGATCCTGCTGTGGTCAGCACATACACCACACACTCACACACACCCTTAGATTCTGCTGTGATCAGCACATACACACATAGGCGCATGCTCACACACGCACGCACACACATATACAGCAGAGTACTTCATTGAGTGCACATATATATCCACAAAGATGTGCATAGTGGTCTTGCACTCAGAGCGCGCGCACACACACATACATAGACACCCCCCCCACACACAGTGGCCCAGCTGCACTCGGCACACACACACGCACACGCTCTGCCGCGCTCAGCACGCACACGCAGACACGCGCGCGCGCTCTCAGAAGCATGAATCAAAGGCGCGGCTGCTAAGAATAGCCCAGCACCGGCTGCGGCGCAGGGAACGCCTGGCACAGCCACCTGCTGGGGTGCGGCGCCTCCAGAAAGAGGGTCTGGAAGAGGAGGGGGAGCATATCCCCACCTTGGGAACCCTGCCCCAGGACAAGGGGCAAGGACTGGCACTGAATAGAGCCTGGCACTCCCCTGCAGGGAAAGTATTTCTCCAATACTACAGGGTATCAATGGATGGGGGAGAGAAGGAGAAAGGGTGGGGGGTCAGGTAGGTGGAGAGGGATGAACAGAGAGACAGAAATAGGGTGTGTGGTAGGGAAAGGAGGGTCGTGTATAGGATACCAAGGGGTATGTAAGGGGCAGACAGACAGACAAAGGGGTGTGTATGGAAGGGTGGGACAGGGAGACAAGGTGTATGGCTCAGCTAGAGAGAGGGGGCCTATGACGGCTTATGGGGCAGACAGACAGAGAAGTGGGCTGGATGGACACAGATGCCTAGGTTTCACAGCATCCGAGACCCTCCGCCCAGCCTCTCAGCCCCTTTCCTCACCCTGCACAGGCTGGACTGGGGGATTTCAGCCCATTTCCCCACTATCAACCACAGCCTCCAGTCCTGGCATAAAGATCCCAGGCAGTGGCACCTCCATGACTGCCTGGGGGTGAGGAGGGGGCTGCTGCAGCCCTAGCAATCTCCCTCAGTAGGGAAAAGCCATGGGGCCCAATTCCTAATCCGACCTGGCCTCAGCATACAGCAGTGGGCTTGGCAAAAGAGCCCCTTTAGCTACCAAGCCTTGCACCCTGCGCCCAGCTCCAAGGTGCCAACCCCCACCTGCACCCCTCTAGGCCTTGCGTGTTACCACAGGCACAGATCGCCCACCTCTCCGTCTCCCTCTGCCCATCCCTCAGTGGTCCTTCCTTCAGACAAGCTGCAGTGGCCTCCTCAGGAGATAAAAAGCCCCTTCTGTCCCAGCTCCCTCGCCCCCACCCCATGAGCCCCATCCTGCTACAACGTGGCCCTCACAAGCCCCCACTCCACTCCCACCCCCCTCCCCCAAACACAGCTGGCTGCTGGGATCCCTTCCCAGGACACTCCTTGTACTGCAAAATTATCCCAAGAGGCATCACGCTTTGCCCTTTGCACTATTAAAACCCACGGTGTCTGAATAGGCCCCACACCCTTCCCCTGCCCCCTTCCGCCCACCCCATCTGCCAATATTATAAACAGTGACTTTCTCTCTGCTTCCGGATCATTGATGAAAATGCTTGCTGCTCACTGATCCCCGCAGAACCCCTGCGGGGAACACCCCCGCGTGCTGACGGCTCCCCATTGATGACTATTCCTTGAGATGTGTTGGTTAGCCAGGAACACGGGCAGGAGGGGCGGGGGTAAGGGGGAAGGAAGGATGGATGGAGCCATAAGCATGTGGGGATGGGCAGATGGGGGGAAAGGGAGAGTTCAGGGGTGCTGAAGCAGGACAAAGGTGTGCAGGAGGATGGACAAGGGGTGCATGAGCTGGGAAGGGACGGTGGATGGAAGACAGAGGGCTATGTGCAAGGACAGAGGCATACAGGGACACAAAGAATCTCCCCTGGAGATGCCTGCTATGCACAGCTTGTATGATCAAATCCTGAGTCCCCACACAGAGCCTCGATTCATTCAGCCCAGGCCCCAACACCCCTCTACACCCCAACCTTCTCAGCCCAGAGTTCAATACTGCTCCACACCCCAATCTCCACAGCCCAGACCCCAACACGCAGCAGCCATCTCGGTGTCCCCTACACAGACCCTAATCCTGCTCGACATCCCATTTCCCCTGTCAAGACACAAACCCCTGTGGACAGCCCAGTCTTTTATGTCCAGAACCCCACCCCCAAACACACAGGACAGGAGTCCATATACAGGACACATGTAGCAAGGCTACATGGGGCTCTATAAACACGATCAATGGAGTCAGGTTGGGGATGGGGGTCTATATAAGGGACATAGAAAGCTAGGCAGGTTGGGGGGGGTCTATATATGGACACAAAGAGTAGGGCAGGAGGGAGGTCTATTCACAGGACACAGGAAGCCAAGCTGGGCTGGGGCATGATATACAGGATACGTGGCATCAGGCCAGGGATGTTCTACGTACATGACAGGCAGATCCAGGCAGGGTGGGAGTGAAGGGGGAGGAGGGTCTGTATATGGAACACATGAAGATTGGCTGGGGGAGAAAGGCAGGGTTCTGTATATGGGCCACATGGAGCCAAGCCAGGGAAGTCTGTACCGGGGGTGCATGGATCCAGTCTCTATACAGGGTACCTGGAGCCAGGGCTGGGAGGGCTACAATGAACATACAGGGCCAAGTCTGGGTTGCATTCATTCCCCGCCTCCATGCCCATCTCTCCCTCCTGAGCAGAAAGGCCACGTGTACCAGGGACAGAAACAAGGCCAAGCGAGGCCACGGCTCCCTGGCACACCAGCATGCGCCCAACAGCCTGTGCCCGGCACGTGCATGAACCAACACAAGCATACTAGAGAGGTGAACCATCCCACATGCACCATGTGCAGATATGTCAAGCCTACACACACAGCCTGGCTGTACACACACGGCATGTGTGCTCCCACCAGCATGAAACATGTGTAAACACCCACACCCCAGCACACGCACGCTCTCCCACAATCACACCGCAGCCACGCACAGCCGCTGCACGCGCATGCAGGCCACATACACACACCCACAAAGCACCTGTACGTTCCTAGGCAAACACATGGCACACAGACTGCCACACATGCACTGTGCTACCTCCCCCAGCCCATCCACACAACACCCACACACACCCAGCCCACACATATGCACTCATGACTATACATCCTCGTACAAGGCCTGTATACTTCCACACTCACGCAGCACAGATGTGCACAACCCACATACACCAACACATCCCCACGCAAACTCCCAATCCTGACATGCAAAACTACAACACAGGCACCACAGACATGCACAGCCCATCTGCATGCCATATGTTCCCCCCAATAATGCATGTATATGACCATATGGACATGCACAGCCCATACACATGCACACACATGAATACATACCCACTATTTGTGTGCTCCCACCCGCGTGCATTGTGCAGGCAGGCAGTATGCACATGCATGTGCCCAACACTCCTTCACAGAGCCTGTACACACATAAGCACATCTATACTCCCACACGCACAGACTGCATACACCTACACTCATAGACTGCAGACACCCACAACCTATATATGAATGCACACATATACTCCCACACAGTGTAGACACACGCAGACTGCATACAAGTGTACACATAACATGCCTGCTCCTGCACACACACAGAGCTTACACTGCTAAACCCACTTGCACCATGCAGATATGCACAGTCCACACATGTATGCACATACACACACACATACATGAACACAAAGCATACACTATTCCCCCTCCCACCAGCCTATATGCACTTCCTAACACTGTGAAACACATACTGCATGCACACACAGGCACACTACACACTTGTAACATCCATGCAGATCAAGAGACGTGCCCAGACTCCATCACTCAAATCCACACACACACACACTCTCTCTGCCCAAACACTCTAGGCCCAGGGACTGACCCTACTCACAACCATGCACACAGACACAGACACTCATAGGCACATCACATTCACTGTACCAGCGATGCATGCTCCTGGTACATCTGGTGTGTAGCACCAACCTACAAAGACAAATATACGTGTAGACATCCATGTACAAGGATGCTAATGGATGTAGAAACGGGTACCCCCCCAGCACAAATAAACACTCCAAGGGACAATGAAACACTCATATATGCCTGTGACACCTTGGCACAAGGACACAGGTATGTGCAATGAAGCCAAACGAGCCAGGTGGAGATATGCCCCCCCCCACAATCTTGGCACTAGACTTGCACTCTGGTGCAGTCGTATACACACAGAGGCTGCATACATGTGAACACAGATGCATGCATGGATTCCCGCCTGTACAATGTACGCCAAGTTCAAGCCTGTGCACACTGAGACATCTATATATCGAGCTAAAACAAGCACCTGCCCCCATCAAGGCATGCACATACAGCAGAGCACATGTGTGCATGCAGTGCTGCATAAATATATGGGCCAAGGTGTGCACAAGGTTGCATGGGTGCACACGCATAGAGATGGCCATGTACATGGGGAAATGGTCATCTGTACATGCATACAGATGCTCATCCACACCCAGATAGGCATGCACATCTTACACTGCATGCACACAATTATGCATGCGTTTCTATACATGAAAGGACACATACACACAGGCCTGCACATATAAGTGGCATGCATGCAAAGCTGTGCACACATATGCCCTCACAGAGGCATGCATAAATTGTCTGCACATATAGCTATGCATCTACGCCCATAGAGGCTCACATGCACAGGCACACACCCAGGGACATGAACACATTCATGCATGCAAACCAAGAGACATGCACATGGAAGCCCGTGCATATGGACAAGCACAAAAATCACGCACACATTTGCATGCACATGCAGCATTATATGCACACATGGCAATGCAGGCATGTGCACCCACAGCAGAGGCTGCCTGCATGCCCAACTGCACACACACATACACACACGCACGCCCCCACAGGCGCAAGTGTGCACACACACGCACGCACACACATGCTCACACGCCCACTCTGCTCTTCCTAGACAGCCGTCCACATGGTCTCCAGCATCTGCTCAGCTTTCCCCACTACATCCACCAAGGCTGCTGCCCCCTCGCCTGCTCCATGCCCTACCCTCACGCCGGGTGTCCCTAGGTGCCCTACACCCCCACTAACCCTGCTTCATTGCCAAGGGGCATCCCCTCTTCCCATTCCACAGTGCCAGGCAGGGGAAGTGGGGGGAGATGAGATGGGCGAGGGACGCCCCCATTGCTTCTGAGCCCAAACAAAGGCAGCCCCAGGATGCAGACCCTCCGCCCTCAGGATGCAGACCCTCCGCCCTAAGTCATCTCCACATCTGTCCTAGCCCCCTCAGGGCTGCAGTCAGCCCCTCCCACACAGTGACCCCACCCCCCAGCCCCAAAAGAGCCCCCTCTTACACAGGCCACACCCCTGCCAGCCCCCAGCCCCCTTCACTGGGACCCCACCCCTGCAAAGACCCCCCCAAACTCCCCACCCCCTCCAAAGACTCCCCCAGACCCCATCACAGGGATCCCATCCCTTCCAAAGACCCCCTCCCTCACTGGAACCTCCCCCCCAAAACCCTCCTACCCCACACCAGAACCTCACCCCACAGGCCCCCTGATAGGGATCCCAGCCCCCCACACCAGGACCTCCCCCCACAAAGACCCCCGAACGCCTCCCAACAGGGACCCCTGCCCTTCCAAATACCTCCCAGCCCCCATCACAGGGACCTCAGCTCCTCAAAGCCCCCCCACACCCACAGGGATCCCAGCCCCAGCTCCCATCACAGGAATCCCAGCCCCCAAAGACCCCATCACAGGGCTCCCAGGGATCTTAGTCCCCCCACTCAGCTCCCAACTGTCCCTCCGCCCCATACCCCCTGTTCCCCCCGCCTGGGCACCTCATGCCCCCCCCAGCCCCGTACCTGGGGGCGGGGGCGCTCAGCACCGCGCTCTGGCAGGGGGGGCGGCGGCACCCCCACGGCGCAGGGCGGCCAAGTGGGGCTCAGCCCCCGGCCCCGGCCCCGGCGCCGACCCCATCCCCGCTCCGCTGCCGGCTCGCAGGGCTCCGCGCTCCGCCCACCCGCCCCGCCCCGCCGGGCAGCGGCAGCGGCGGCGGCGGCAGCAGCAGGAGGAGGAGCCCGCTCCCCACCCCATCCCAGCGCCGCCCCGGCCCCCTCATGCAGCGCCGAGCACCGCCCGGGCGCTCCCTGCCCCTCGCACCCGCGGCACCTCCCGACTCGGCTCACACACGGGCACCGGGCACTGCCCGCAGCTGGCATGCGCACGTGGCACCGGGCACTGCCCCTCCCCCGCGGCACTCTCCGTGCGCGCGCACACACACACACACACACCCTGGGCACCGGGCACTGCCCCAGCGCGCGCGCGCACACACGTGCACTGTGCACTGCCCCAGCGCGCGCACGGGCATTGTGCCGTGCCCCAGCACCCCCCCGGCACACAAACGGGGCACTGCCCCAGCACACAAAAAGCACACCCGGGCACCATTCACTGCCCCAGTGCATGTGCGCACACACACACTGGCGCCATACACTGCCCCAGCACACACAAACACATGCACGCTGTGCACTGCCCTAGCACACACACACACACACACACACGCGGTCACCATACACTACCCCAGTGCGCGCGCGCACACACACACGGGCACCATATACTGCCCCAGCATACACGCACACATACACAAGCATACACACAGGGGCATTGTGCACTGCTCCAGCATACACACACACAGGTACACCACGCACTGCTCCAGTATATGCACACACACACATTCCCCCAAGCATAATGTACTGCCCCAGCCCACACGTGTGCACCCACACACACACATGGGGGCATGGCACATTACCCCAGCACACACACAAGCACCATGCACTTCCCCAGCACACACACACACAGGCACTGTGCACTGCCTCAGCATGTGTACACACAAACATATGGACTATGGACAGTGTCCCACATCCTGCCCACACGTGGCACCATGAACTACCCACCCACACACACAGAGTGCACTACTTCCCTCCTCCCCCCAACACACAGGGACGAGGGAGACTACCCAAACCCTACACACACAGGCACCATGCACTGCCTCAACCACTTTCCCCTGCACCCCCCAACACAGTCATACAGATGGGCACATGCACTGCCTCACCCCCACCCACCTACCCCCATGCATGCATTATGCACTGCCCTGTCCTCTCCCCTGACGCTCGTACCCAGCATCTCCCCTCCATCCTGTTACTGGCCCAAAGCACAAGTGGGATCCTCCATGGTGCCATCCCCAGCCTGCCCCAGTCAGCTCCAAGTCCCAAATGGCTCTTCTCCTGGGGCAAAGCAACCCTCAGGATGTGCAGAGTGGTAAGGCCTCCTTTTCCCTAGAGAAAGGCATACAGAAATAGGTCACGTGCTTCAACACATACAGAACACATGCTGATACGCCTGGGACATGCAAGTGCAGGGCACGTGGTGTGACACTGTATGGGACATACAGGAGCATACAGAGATGCAGGGCACCCGTTCCAGTCATTCAGAAAATATTATAAATATACCTGGATGTAGGCACACACTCTGACATGTCAGCATTCCCAGGGATACAGGCACATGCTCAGACACATGGATACGAATATACACAGGGGTCCAAGCATATGCTCCAACACACAGACAAGGCACAAAGCAATGGGCACATGTTCCAACACACACACGGATACAGAACACGTTCCAACATGCCACAGACACAGGTATAGGGACACAGAGGTGGACACATGCAAGATATGTGAATGCACACATGGATATGAACACGTCCTCCAACACACAGGGCAGACAAACACACAGGTAATTAAAAGGCCCATGCTCTGGAACACGTAGAACAAAGCCAATAGCCACAGATCAGGGACACACGTTCTGATGGGCTCACACAGGGACCACCCACCAGGATGTGCACAAGCAAACACACACATACAATACATAGTTAAAATGGTGCAGACACACATATGCAAAGCACACACACACTATTCACATACTTAAATAGCATGTGAATATATGGATATAGCACATGCATGCTCCTAAAGGGAAAATAATGTGTACCCAGCTGTGTCCCACATGCAATGCACTCAGCACACAGCCACTAGTTGGTAAGCTGCACTATGCTGGGTCCCCACCCAAATCCCACCATCTTCAGTCCCCGCATCATACCCTATCATCAACCCTGCCCCCCTCACTCCACCCTTATATACCTCGTTACTCCAACACTATTCCCTGTACCCCCACCTCCTGCTCCTTGCTTTACATCCCCCAGCCCCTGACAACCCTGCTACCAGCAGGGAGCAGACAGGGTTAAATCCCCTAGCTCTAGCCCTGCCTCCATCCCAGCTGTGCTCCAGCATTGGCCTCAGACCCACATCTGGTTTGCATCAGACAGTCCGGCTGCTGGCCCGGGCCCTGCTGCCCCTCCCTTGGCCCCCCCCAGTGCTGGGCAGGCATTGCCCGGGTTGGAAAGGAAGGGGCAGGACAAGGTGGTGCTGGGAGCAGAGTGTGGGGACACGGAGCAGACACGGGCATGGGGTGCAAGGCGCTGCTACTGCTGCTTCTGGGGCTGCTTCTGAGGGCCTCCCGGGGCCAAAGCCAAAGTGAGGGCGAGCTCAGCTCAACAGAGAGAGAAGCCTTGATGCTAAAGGTGAGGGGTGCCCGGGGCAGTTCCCCCAGCCTCATCCCCCTGGGGTCCCATCTCCTGGCTCAAGGGACCTTCCCTCCCACCCATTTACCCACCCCCACCTCTGACGCAGGGTTCCTCCACACCCCCCAGGATCCTGACACCCCCAGAATTCCTGTTCCCAGAGGACCCCCATCCTCCATGCACTCAATCTTAGGGCAGCCTGTGCCCCCAAGAGGGTGCCCACCCCCTGCACCCACCAGGCCCCTTTCCAAGGCTCACAGAGACTGCCCCAAGCTTCATTATGTAACAGCCTCTCCCCAGCGGGCCCTGCCAGAGCCTTGGGATTGTTTAGCTGGGCCTTCCCCGAGGTCTCAGAGGTTCCAGGGGCTGCCAAGTCCTTTGGGGCTGGGACATCCAGGGCACAAAGCCACAGATAGAACTCAGGTGTCCACCCCCCTGTTGTACCACCAGATCCAGGGTAGAAGCCAGGAGTCCTGGCCCCCTAGACCCCCACCTCATCCCCCTAATTTAACACAGTGGATTCCACTCTCCTTCCACGCTGGGATAGAACCCAGGAGTCCTGACTGCCAGCCTCTCCTTCTCCCCCAGCTCTAATCCCAAGCAGGGGGAGTCTTGGGGGAACAGGAGACCAGGCCCCATGAGACTGAACAGGGCAGGGGATGGGTCAGGCTCAGGGGGAACTGTAGCTGGGGCACTCAACCCCCCCTCTCCCCTCAGCACTTGCAAGAAGTGCTGCAGCTCCCCGAGGTGGAAGGCCAGGGCTCCCCCGAGGTGACACTCACGGAGCTGGGCCCTGACGGAAGCAAGGAAGGGGGTCCAGAGGAGGTAGAGGATGGGGCCCAGGGCAGGGAGGAGAAAGCTGCCCCCATGCAGCCACCCATGACCACGGTGCCCCCCCAACCTGAAGAGGAGGATGGATTATCCTACATCTGTGAGTATGACTCTGACCCCCAGATCCTGACCTGTTGACCCCACACCCCTACCCTGACCCCACACAACTGCCTAGGAAACCCCCAGACTCCATTGTCTCCTTGACCCAATAGCCCCCAACTTCCCCAGACCCACGTCTTACACCTTTCCAACACCCCATCACACCACCTCCGCCCCAGACCGGCCTGTGCCGCTTCAACCCCCCTCAGCCTGGCACTATTCCTAGGCTTCCCGCTTACTCCTGGGCGGGGGCGTTTTGTGGGCTTCGGCTTTCATCCAGTTCCCACAGACGCCAACCCCGGTCTGGCCTGGCTGCAGCTTCTCCTTCCCAACACAACACCTCGCCCACAAACAGTCTGGCCCCTGGTCCAGCACCCTCCCTCACCCCAGCCCGCATGGACCCAAGCGTCCCCCTGACCTAGGCCCAGCATCTCCCCACCAGTCCCACCTCGGCCTGGCCTCAGAACCACAGCACCTGGCCTGGGTCTCCTCCCCACAGCCTCACTGTCTGTGGCATCCTCACAATGCTGGCTAGCTCTCACTGCTGCCCTTTCATCCCCTGGTGCCTGCCTCTGAGATGCTGCCAGCACAGACCTGGCCACTGCCTGCTGGGAGTGGGGACTAGAGCCACGCGGGTCCCCATGACCACCCCATTTCCCATCAGCCTGTCCCCCAACTGTCCCAGCTCCAGCAAACCCATCCCCCTTCCTCTACCGAAGCCTCAGCAAGACCATCCCACCTACTGTCCCAATCTGTTCCCTACCACCAGCAACCTTGACGCTGCAGTCCCAATCAACCTATGCCTCACTCCCTACCCCAACAACTAGCCCATGCCCCCTGCCCATCCCCCAACAAGAGAGATGGGGATAGAAGTGAGAGTGTCCATTAAGGCAATAAGGGGGAAAGAGAAGACAGTAATAGGCTGACCCCCCCTCCCTTACCCCTCCACCCCACAGTCTCACGCCTGGCCAGCCTGGACACAGCTGTGCACCGCCTCAATGTGCAGTTCCACGCCATGGACGTGCGCATGGCCCAGTTCTCGCAGGGCCTGACCCAGCTACGGACATGTCTGGCTGAGGCCCAGGAGGTGCTGAGCGCCCTCAATCAGACCAGCACCCGCAACCAGCATGACATCGGCAGGATGGAGGGTGAGGACTGTTGACAGAAGGAGGGACTAAGGGACAGCTCCACCAAGGGCAAGGACAGCTGTGACCCAACTAGTGCTATTTTCCAGGTCAGATGATAAAGGTTAGCCAAGGTCAAAGCAGGAAGGTCTGAGGGGAATGGCTCTTTTCTGGGCCAGAGAACAAAAAGTCAGCAGGGCTGAGCCTTGCTCTGTAGCATTGCAGAGAGGCTGGTGGGGTCAAATGGCAGGGGCATGAGGTCAAGGCCAGGGATTAACCCCAAGTGTTTATGGGGCTGAGGGGAAGCCAGGAGGCTGTGTGAGGTGGGGGCTGTGGGGCACAGGGCATTTACCCACCTGCAGGTTGGGGGTCAGAGGCTCAAATTCAACCCTCCTCTCCACGAGGCTGGGGTCAGAGGTCATCCTCCCCCTTCTGCAGGCTGCTTGCGGGGCCGGCGGACCCAGACCAAGTGCTTCCTAATCTTCAAGGAATTTGAGGGCTACGACCGGGCACACACGTTGTGCCAGACACGAGGCGGGAACCTGGCCATGCCAGCTGATGCCACTGAGCTAGGCGTGCTACGTCGATACCTCTACGATGCCTTCCAGCCCTCCAACTGGCCATGCTGGGTGGGCATCCATGACCGACGGGCTGAGGGGCTGTGGCTGTTTGAGAATGGGCAGCGTGTCTCAGTCTTTGACTGGTACAAGGACCACCTGGTAAGCCAGCCCAACGGGGGCATGCGAGAGAACTGTGTCTCGCTCTCCTCCGACGATGGCAAATGGTGGGACAGCAACTGTGCCCAGCGTATGTACTATGTCTGCGAGTATCGCCTGTAGTACTATGAGCACTGTCCTGCCCACTCACCAGGACCACGGCTGCACTAGTGTATGGTTCTGGCTGACACCAACTACAGCCCACCCCTGCACTCCCCAGATCCATTCCCACCACAGACTCTGGCCTCATTCCTACCCTGAAACCCCAGAGACCCTTCCTAAGCTACCACTGCCTCCAACCCAACTCCTCTCAGATCCTGAACTCAGTGCACTTGACCCCTCCAGGCGCTCCCCAAACAACCACTGCCCCTAACCCAACCCACGATTGACCCTGATCTATCCCCCCACTCCCAACCTCTCCCACACCAACAACCAATGCCCCCTTTCCCATCTCACACCTTATCCCAATCCTGAAGATTCCTCCTCTCCCCAAACAGCCACTGCCCCACACCCTTCCAGGAACCTTGACCTCCCCCCCAGGACCCCCACCAACCATTGTCCTCAGGAAGCCGGTCTCCACCTGCCAACCTCTCCCCAACCCCTAGACTCAACCCCTACCTTTTTACCTCCAAGGGGGAGGATAGCTGCAGCTGGTGCATGACCTGGTTGCAAGGACTGACTCTAGGGGGGCTGCAGGGACAAAGAAAGCCACATAGGCACTGCTGGGAGTAGCCCGTCCCCATATGCCAATGGCCAGCAGTGAGGACCTCCCCAACAAAGCTAGGTTTCCCCCCACCCCAGTTCCACCCCTGTGCTGCAGGTCACCAGGGGCAGCAACCCCCCCCCCCCCATTTATTACCTTTGTCCCATTAAGTCTTAGGGCACTTGGGGATCAAAGGTCACCAATGCCTCTTCCACTCCCTCTTCCTCTGCCCTGGACTGCTCCTACACAGTGACCCTATGTGGACCAGTCCCTGGAGGTGGGGAGAATCTGTACTCTTATTCCCCCCCACACCTTGACAGTACTCAGGCAAACCCCTTCCCCTACCAGCAGCTCTGCCCATCCCATTCATTGGCCCCCTGGCAGCCCTCATTTCCCCCACCCAAAGGTAGATCCCTGCCCCACCCCAATATCACACCTATAGGCATTACCTGTAAAATAGACACTCTTATTTTTTTCCAGTTCAGGAGAAATATCATTGGCTTCTTCCCCTCCCATCACAGCCTGTCTCTAGCCAGTGGAGGTCAGGAGGTGGAACACCCCCCCCCAACCTCCTTCCCTCCTGCCCCCGCCGCCCAGCTGGGTCAGTAGCTGTGGAAAGCTTATGTAATTATTCATATTATTTTTTAACTTAAAAACTTGGGTGTTTTTCCAACGGTGGAATTCCAACACTGGGAACAAGGAGAGGTGGGGGGGAGGTGGAGATGGAGAGCAACCAAGCCACCTGCAGCAGGAAGGTGGAGATAGAGGCCTGGGAAAGCCTCCTCAGCCTTCCCCACCTCTGGCTTGTTGGGTTTGAAGCATATGCTGGGACCCCTGGGAGCAGTGCTTGGCTCCCACCAAACCTCCCAGGGGTGCCCAATGCTACCTCTGGAGGGGGCTGCTGAGGTATAGAGACACACACACACCCTCCCTCCCTCTCTCTCTCTTCTCTCTCTCCCCCCCCCCCCATATTGGCATCCCTGTGGCCCCAAAGGGCAGTGGGAGACCCAAGGCTGGGGCAGGGGAGGTTTCCTTCAGAGTGTAGATGATGTAACAGAGACCCCTGGGCTGCCAAGGTAGGTTAGGGAGGCACAGACCCTAGGACCCCAAACACCCCTCCCAGAGGGCACATGACCCCCCCCCCAAGCAAGTGCACCCTGCCTAAGGGACCCTCAGTCAGGGAGGCACAGACCCTAAGACCCCAAACACCCCTCCCAGAGGGCACATGACCCCCTCCCCCCAGCAAAGCACTCCCCCTCCAAGGCAAGGGCACCCTGCCTAAGGGACCCTCAGCCTTACACCTACACAAATCTGTGGCCGCCTGCCACACCCCTAATGAACCAACCCACTCCACTCCCTTTTCCTCTGCCCTGGACTGCTCCTACACAGTGACCCTATGTGGACCAGTCCTACTTAGCCCACACATCCCATAGAAGCACACATGGACTCTTCTTCCCTACCCCTCCACCTCGATACACATGAACTACTCCTTGCCAGTTAACTATCCACCCCACGCCATCATGCTGGCACACATGGTCCATTCCTCCTAAACCACCCTCTATTAGCACACATGGACCTTTCCTACTTGGGTACCCTCCCTCCTCCCTTCACATGTGGACTGTTCCTTCCCTATTATCAGTTGGACTGTTCCTACTCCTCAACACACATGGACTATTCCTTGCCAATCCAATTCCACACACACACCCCCCCCCCAGCATAAGAGGAATGTGCCTTCTTTAGCTCCACTAATTCCTCCCCCCCGCATAACCCATCTCATCCCAAAAACTCTTCTTCCCCCAGTAGATTCCCCACAGTACACATGGAGTCTTCTTTCCCAAGCACACCCACCCCCAAGTCAACACCCATTTCCCAGCACACATGGACTATTCCTCCCCTTCACACACCCCTTCCCAGCACACATGGATTATTCCAGATTCCTGCCCTTCACCCATCCCCCCAGCACGCATAGACTAGTCCTCACCAAGCTCCTTCACAGCAGTAGATGAGCTGCTGCCTAAGCAAGCTTATTTATGCTTGAGCAAGTTAGTCTCTAAGGTGCCACCCTCCCCTGATCTCTGCCTGACCATCTCCAAGTCCCCCTCACCTCCCACAGAAGGAGCCTGATTCTTCCCCTGCATCACACCCCAAATGGGGCAGGCCAGGGGGCAGTGCCCCCAGCCCAGAGATAAGGGAGCCTTGGAAGAACTGAATATGACCTTTGGTGCAGTGGGCTTCCCCCACAGATGCACAGCTGGGAGGTCCCTGGGGCAAGAGGCACAGCCCCAGACCCCTCCCTCCAGCCCAGCTCAGCCAGGCATGGTAGTCATGCAGGAAAGACCACTGTGTCAACACACTCCAGGACCAGGGTCGCCCTTTTATTGATGGCCTGACCAAAGAGCCAGGTGATGGGGGTGGTCACTGTTAGCAGCCCGAGCCAGCAGCAGGTACTGGCTGTGATGCACCTTCCACCAGTGCAGGGACTCCTGGCACAACAAGGTGGTGCCACCATCATGGAAGCTGGCACTCCTGCTCTGCCAGCTGATGTGCTGGACTATTGCTACACCTGCCTCATGGGACCCCAAGCAGGTCCTTGAGGCCTGCCAGGCCTGCTCAGTGGATGGTGGCAGTGGGGAAGGCCCAGCCATAGTGCAAACCCTGCTTCCCTGCAGCTCCTGCTCCTCAGCTGCCTGGCTCAGCATGCCTGCAAGGCCTTCAGCAGCCAGCTCCTATGGTATGGGGTGGGTGTGTGGCACCTGCACCCAGGCATCGAAGGCCTTGTCTATGTAGACGAGCTTTAGGGAGAGGTAGGGATGTGGCATCACATCCAAGCTGTGGGTGCAACGACGCAGCCCCCATACCGGTGTTGTAAAGCCAGGCTCCAAGGCACTAAGCATCTGGTGGAAGCCCTCACCCTCCACCATTCTGATTGGCAGCTGGTCCTAGATGATGAAGTTGGCCACAGCCTGGGTAGTCCTGCCCCAGGCAGTAAGGGGTGGTGCAAGGTGGGGCATGGTGAGTGCCTTCACCAGCTAGCACAGATTGGTGATGTTGCCGCAGTAGGAGACCTGCGCCCCACACGACTTGCAGATGGTCTTGTTCTTGTCCAGCATCCAGCTGTAGGTGTTGCCCTGGAACCCAAAGAAGGTCCATAGAATCATAGAGAAGTGGGGCTGGAAGGGATCTCCTGAGGTCATAACTATGCATCCCCCTGCCTGAGGCAGAATCAGCCCTATCTAAACTATCCCCTAACAAATCCATCATCTAAACTTTGTAAAACTACACAAGACATCACACCCCAACCTGCCACATGTGAAGCAGGGGGACTGTGGTAGCCAACATGCTGCTGCTGTAAAAGGTTGTTAATATACACTCAAGAGATCCCAGGTAAAGGTCATGCCCCCTGCCACAGAGGAAGGCAGAAACCCACACAGTCCTCACCAATCTGACCAGAGCTAAAATTCTTCCCTGAGCCCAAATACGGCAATCAATCTGACCCTGAGCAGTGGGGCAAGACCCTCTAGACAGGAACCTCCATCTTTAAGTCCCAGCAGGAGAATTGGCACAGCTCAGCTGCAATCCCCAGCCCTGGATGCAGCCATCACCCAATTCCTCTGAGGAAGGCTTAAAAACACCCTGACACATGTAGCAGAAAGGGGGAAGAGACGGCAACCAGCAAAGCCCAGAAGCCTGGAAAAGCCCCATAGTAGTTCTGTAACAGCTCTGGGTGCAGTCCAGGCCCACCAGCTTCTAGGTGCCCTTCAGAGGCAGGAAGGCAGGGGTGGCACAGCAGAGGTGGGGGGGAGCCAAAAGGCAGCGTTGTGGGGGGCAGCAGGTGCCTCGTCAGGGAGTAGCAGTTCCCTCTCACTGCATTCATACTTGAACCACTTCTCTGTGGGACAGGAGGGAGGAAGGAGTGTTAAGATGGAGGAGGGAGGGAAACAGCTGACCTCTGACTCCACTGACTTCTGACCCTCATAAATTCCTGCTTCTGCCCACAACCCCACCCCTTCAAGCCCCAGGGAGCGTCTGGTCCATTACCCCACAAAGGAGTGGCTGTGTCCACACAGCTGCCCCACAGGGGATTGCAGGAAGCCTGTGTGATTCCACAGAGAAATGGTGCATCCCATCTGTGCCACCGGTTGGGATCCCTGAAGAGCCCTGGGTAACCCCCAAGGAAGTTCCTGTAGCTACTCAAGACTCCCTCCATCAAAAGGAGAGGGCTGTACCCACCCCGTCCCCAAAGGGTGGGTGTAGAAAGCCATCACCATAGACCCCTGCACCCATAAGGGCCCCCAGGGCACTCAACCCTATAGCAGACAGCCCCTCACCTCATCAAAGAGAACCAGCATTTGTCCTGGCTTCAAATGTGGAGGAATTCTCCCCACACACACACCTCCATGAGACCTCCTACCCCCAACAGTCTACTGTCACCCCCTAGGGGACATTCCCCTCACCCAGCTTGAGCCCCAGGGTGTGGGCATCTTCCTTGCAACACAAACCAGCAGCTCAGTGCTGGTAGCAATGGGCCAACTGGCCTGATAGTAGATGTGCATGTGATAACAGAACACTGCTGTGCTCCTCTTCCATCAAGACTCAGGATACGTACCTGAGAGGGGGAGGGTAGCCAGGGCACCCCACCTGGGAGCTGGAGAAAAAGAACAGGGGTCACGGCACAGGGCTGCTCCCTGCAGGGAACCCCTAGGGAGGGATAGACGAGGATAAAGAAGCAACATAACTTCAAAACAGCAAGACCATTAAGGGGAGGTGGGGTGCACAGGGCTGGCTGGAGAATCTCAGTCCAGAGGGGGAGCACCCAGGCACTGGGAGAGAAATGAAGAGTGAAGAGGACTCGCAGCACATCCCCAAATCTCTGCAATGCTTAAAATACTTCCCCTCCCCCACCCCAACTCTTGGCCACCCCTTCCTAATATTCCCAGCTGCTGGATGCAGGAGGAACCCTCTAACAGGGCAGGGGCCAAGGTGGAGTGGAGGGGTGAGGGGGCAAGTAGGATGGAGAACTGTAGTGGGGAGCCCTCAGGGAGTGCCAAAGGGAAACCTCCAACCATGGCTAAGATAAGGTGAGATCCCACTAGCCAAAACTGGACTGTGCTAAGATACTGGAGGATCGTTCAGCCAAGACAGGGCAGGGGATGGGGTAGGGGTCCCCACAGCCAAGGTAGGGTGGAAGCAGAAAAATGGCCTCCAAACTCACTTTATCCAGCTGAACTTGAAGTCATCACGGGCATCAAGGTAGAAGTAGGAGCCATGGTCCTACACCTGGGGTGGGGACAGGGCAATAGTACCAAAACCAACACTCACCCTGTTCCCCCAAAGAGACCCCCCCAGCACCATCCAGCAAAGGTCCCACTGCACCTTTCTACCCCAGCAGCAGCCACAGGAGCCCCTCTCAAACCCTCTTCAACCTCAGCACTCCCAGGACAGCCCCCTCAGGCAGGATGCCTATCTGGAGAGGAGCTATGGACAGAAGGTATGTGCAGTAGGAAACAACAAGGGAGCAGGCAGGGAATGGAAGGTGCATAGGGGACAGATGAAGGAACACATGAGTAGGAGGGGGACTGCAAGGGGGTGTGTGAGTGCGGGGGAGGGGAGGCTGGGTTTTCAAGGCCACCTTACTGCCAAGGAGTAGGGGGTCCAGCACCAACTTACCACAGTAGGGGTCAAAAGATGTAATCCACTGGCTGTCACTGTTGACATGATCATGGTACAGGGAGTTATTAGAGGGCTCTGCTCCCTAATAGAGGTGGGCCGGGTGCTCCATATACCTAGCCCCACCCTGGGGGTGCTCCTGGACCACCGGAGTCCACTCAGGTACTGGCAAGTCTGTGATGAAGACAGGCACTCCATGCCAAGGCCAGGAATCCCAGAAGTACTCATGGCAGTCCTCACAAACTGGGGGATGTGGAGGGGGAAGGAAAAGGGGGGCCCTAAGCCCAGATCTTTAAAGACCAAGGGTACTCAGCCTCCAGCATGTGGGCCAAATCCAGCCCATAATGCTGTCATCCAGTCAGTGTTCCTGCTGCCAAATATCTAGGTATTACATGCTTGATCAGGCACATAAAACCAGAGCCCAGGGCCAGGTGTGGACAGTGTTGGGTCCGAGGTGTCTCACACAGGAGCCAACCCCCATCCACCAGCCTTGTGCCCCATCCACCAGCCCATGTGCCCCTGCGCTATCCAGGGTAAGACAGTGCAGGGGCACATGGTAGCAAGGTGCTGGGGTCCCCACACTCACAGAGCAGCTGCTCCTCCAGTCAGCACAAGCATCCTCCACCCCCAGCATAGCGCAGCCCCAAGCCTGTGGGGAGAGGAGGTGGTATGAGCAGAGGGGCAGGGTGGAAACCCCATGACCAAGGCGCCCCTGCTAACACCCCTCTCCCCATCTGCCCTAGTACTGCCCCCACTCCAATACACAGCAATACCCTGCATACCGCCTGCACCCCTTCCCATCCCATCCCCGATTTCCCATCACCACTTCCAGTCCTCTTCCCACCCCCGTATCCAATTCCCTGTCCCCTCAATCCCTACTACTAATCCCCACTTCCAGTTTCCCATCCTCCTCCCCACATTTCCAGCCCCTCCCAACCAGCGTCGCCCAGTCACCCGCAGCGGCTCATATCGACCGGTCTTGCTGCCGGCAGCCCCCGTCCATCAGGAGCCGGCTAAGGCCGCGCTAGCCAATAGGGATGCGTGCAGGGACAGAGGGCGGGACAAATCAAGTACCCGCGGCCAGTGGAAGCGGCGATCTGGAGAAGGGTAGGGGTAGAGTGAACCCCCACCAAGGAGACCGCAGAACGCCGCGAGGGCCAGGGAGGTGGGAGGGGGTGGGGTAGGGGAGTAGACAGACAGTCCCGCGACCCAATGGGAGAAGAGAGATGAGGCAGTTGGGCGGGACATGAGGAATATCCGCCAATAGGAAGAGGGAATGGTAAGGGGCGGGGCTAGAAACCTTACAACAGTTCTCCCCCCACCGCCAGGAGGCTCAAATTAGTACATTATTCCCAGTTCTTTATTCTTGGTTGCCGATTCCCGGTTCCTTTTTCAAAGCTAATTTAGACCCAATTAATACTTGTTATTAATGAATTACACGTCCTAAAGAGACAGAGTTTCATTAGCTATGCATATATGCTAATTAAGATATAAAATAATATATCAAGTACAGAGCCCTAAATGAAGGTCAGATTAGGATGGGATTATGAGGCAAAATACTTCTTGGGCCACCCCAGATTTCATGGTGATGCCATTGGGGGACAGTCCCAAAGAACCGTGACCACAGTCCTGCCTGGCCCAAAGCACGGTTTGGCCATGCCAGGCTGCCAGCTAACAGCCCCCATGCCCACTACACTAAGTATAATGGTTTGAATACGGAACTGGCTTTCGGGCTGGGATTATGGCTAGAAATTCTGCTTGGGCCACCCATCAGAATACCTCTGTGCCACTGGGGGACTGTCCTGGACATCTGTGACCAGAGACTTGCCTGGCCCAAAGCACGGTTTGTCCATGCCAGGCCGCAAACAGACAGCAGCCCAGGCACTATGTTAAGTATGTGGAACCGAATAAAGAACTGGATTATGGGCTGGGATTATACCCAGCAATCCTTCTTGGGCCACCCAAGACCACACCTTGGTTCCACTGAGAGACTCTCCTGGACATCTAAGAGCAGCTCCTCCTCCAGTCAGCACAAGCATCCTCCACCCACAGCATAGCAAAGGCACTTAAGGGAGCCCACCCCTGCCCCAGCCATGGTACAATCTGTGGGCAAGGCAAGAGCCCCCAAGCCAACACTTGCCTGCCTGTACTCAAATGCCAGGAGCTTCGGGAATAAACAGAAGGAACTCGTCCTCCTGCTTAACGCAAATAATTGCAACGTCGTAGGGATAATGGAGACCTGGTGGGACTCCACCCATAACTGGACCACAGGTATAGATGGCTATACATTGTACAGGAGGGATCGAGTAGATAAAAGGGGTCGGGGTGTAGCTCTCTATGTTAAGGAAAGCTACGCATCCCTGCAAGATGATGTTGGTGACCAGGGTGGACAACTGGAGACCCTCTGGGTTAAAATCTGTGGGGAACACAGCACAGGGGACACAATGGTGGGAGTCTACTACAGACTTCCCACCCAAAGTCCTGAGCTTGACCAGGAGTTCACCCAGGAACTGTCTGAGGCCTCATGCTCCAGGACAATGGTTGTCATGGGTAACTTCATTTACCCGGACATCTTGTGGGAGAATCACTCAGCAAAATCCAAGCGTTCACAAAGCTTCCTATCATGTGTGAATGACCTCTACCTGACTTAAGAAGTCTACAGGCCAACGAGAGGTAAAGCACTGCTCGACCTGGTACTGGCTCCTGGGGATGACCTAATCGGCGACCTAGTGATCGATGGAAAGCTGGGTGACAGCGACCACGAGCTGATCACCTTCACCATCCACCATAAAGCTGGCAAGTCAGTCAGCAGCACAGAAGTCCTTGACTTCAGGAAATCTGACTTTGACAAGCTCAGGAGGCTTGTCAGTGAGGCCCTAAGGGACCACGACCCCATGAGGAGGGGAGTTCAGGAAGAGTGGCTGCTTCTCAAGGGAGCAATCCTCAATGCACAAGCTAAGTCTATTCCATCTTGAAGGAAAGGCAGCAAGAGGGCACAGCAGCCCCCTGGCTCTCAGGGGTCTAGCAGACTTCCTGAGGCTAAAAAGAAAGGTCAAAAAAGGGTGGAGAATGGGATTCACCTCCAAGGAGGAATATTCTGCACTGGTCCGTTCCTACAGGGAACAAACCAGGAAAGCCAAAGCTGCAACTGAACTCCAACTAGCTTCAAGCATCAAGGACAATAAAAAATCCTTTTTCAGACATGTGGGGAGCCAGAGGAAAAGCAAGGGCAACATTGGACCCCTGCTGAACAAGATGGGACAGCTGACAATTGACACCCAGGAAAAAGCCAACCTATTAAATGGGTACTTTGCGTCAGTCTTTCATCAGTTCCATGGGATGTCCATGCCCACCACAGGACAAGGCAGTCCGTGTGATGGAGATCCCCTGCCCTCCATTAATGCTGACCTCGAGAAGGAACACCTTGAGAGGCTGGACACCTTCAAGTCAGCTGGCCCTGACAACCTACACTCCAGGGTACTCAAGGAGCCGGCGAACATCATAGCCCAGCCTCTGGCACAGATCTTTGAGACCTCCTGGCACTCTGGTGTAGTGCCCAAAGACTGGAAGAAGGCCAGTGTGGTGCCTATCTTCAAGAAAGGGAGGAAAGTGGATCCAGCTAACTATAGGCCCATCAGCCTGACTTCTATCCTGGGGAAGGTCTTAGAAAAGTTTATTAAAGAGGCCATCCTTAATGGACTGGCAGATGCCAACATCCTGAGGGATAGCCAGCACGGGTTTGTAGCGGGTAGGTCTTGCTTGACCAATCTCATTACCTTCTATGACCAAGTGACCCATCACCTGGACAGGGGAGAAGAGATTGATGTCATATATCTTGACTTCAAAAAAGCCTTTGATCTGGTGTCCCATGATCACCTCTTGGCAAAACTGGCCAATTGTGTGGCCTTGGGTCCACCACGATCTGCTGGCTGGGGAATTGGCTCTGTGGTCAGACCCAGAGGGTGGTATTGATGAAAGTCAATTGTCATGGTGCCCTGTGACCAATGGGGTCCCCCAAGGCTGTGTCCTTGGACCTATATTGTTCAACATCATTAATGATGTGGACATTGGAGTCAGAAGCGGACTGGCCAAGTTCACTGATGACACCAGACTTTGGGGCAAAGCATCCATACCAGAAGACAGGAGGGCGATCCAGGCTGACCTGGACAGGCTCAGCAAATGGGTGGATGAGAACCTGATGGTGTTTAACGCTGAAAAATGCAAGGTCCTCCACCTTGGGAAGAAAAACCTGCAGCACCCTTATAGGCTCAGCAGTGCTACTCTGGCTAGCGCTACAGAAGAAAGAGACTTGGGGGTCATCACTGACCACAAGATGAACATGAGCCTGCAATGCAATGCTGCGGCTAGTAAAGCAACCAAAACGCTGACTTGCATCCATAGATGATTATCAAGCAAATCCTGGGACATCATTTGGGGTGAGGTGGGCACGCTAAAAGAGAAGAACAGATTACAGCAGGACCTGGACAGGTTACAGAGGTGGGCAAATGAAAATAGGATGGGATTCAATACTGAGAAGTGCAGGATGCTGAACTTGGGCAGTAGGAACTAGCAGCATACCTATAGACTGGGGAACTCCCTTCTTGAAAGCACAGTGGCAGAAAGAGATCTTGGAGTCATTATTGACTCCAAGATGAATATGGGCTGACAATGTGAGCACACGGTCAGTAAGGCTAACCGTACCTTGTCGTGCATCCACAGATGCATCACAAGTAAGGCCAAGGAGGTGATCTTCCCCCTCTATGCTACACCGGTCAGGCCACAGCTGGAGTACTGCGTCCAGTTCTGGGCGCCACACTTCAGGAGGGATGTGGACAGCATTGAGAGGGTCCAGAGGAGGGCCACTCGCATGATCCACAGACAGCAGGGCAGACCCTATGAGAAGAGTCTACAGAACCTGAACCTGTCCAGCCTTCGCAAGAGAAGGCTGAGGGGGGGCCTCGTGGCCATCTATAAACTTACTAGGGGGGACCAGCAGTGTTTGGGAGAGACCTTGTTCCCTCCAGCGCCTCCCGAAGTAACAAGGAATAACAGCCATAAGTTCCTAGAGAGTAGGTTCACACTAGACTTTAGAAGGCACTACTTCACAGGACAGCTAGGATCTGAAACGAACTTTCTAGAGAAGTGATGGCTCCTATCCTGGGGGTCTTTAAGAGGAGGCTCGGTGGTTACCTGTCTGGGGTCATTTGAGCCAGTTTTCTCTCCTGCCCAGGGCAGGGGGTTGGACTAGAAGAACTACAAGGTCTCTTCCTTCCCTGCATCTATGAATCTCTGAATAGAGACCTGCCAGGTCTAAAGTGCGGTTTGGCCGTACCAGGCTACCAAAACAGGACCCCAGCCACTGGGCTAAGTATCTGGACCCAACTAAGGAACTAAAATTTGGGCTAGGAATATACAGAGAAATCCTTGGGCCACCCCACGCTGTCTTTTTGGCACTGGGGCACTCTCCTGAACATCTCTGTCCACGGACTTGCCTGGCCCAAAGCATGGTTTGGCTCTGCCACGCTGTCAGCTCAGAGCATGTCCCCGACCCCCAGTGACTGTATTAAGGACAATAGCTTGAACAGGGAACTCTTTTTGGTCTGCGATTAGAAATGGAAATCCTTCTTGGTCACTCCCCCGGACATCCCTGACCAGAGTCTTGCCTGGCCCATAGTGCAGTTTCTTCATTTTCTGCTGCTAACTGCAGCTCCCATATCCATTAACATAATAAAAGGCTTAATCTGGCTCTCTGTGTGTTTGTCTGTATGTTTGTCCGTAATGCTTCTAGCCAGCTGTGCGTTTGCCCCCGAGAGGGCGGGCGGCAATTGGCTGGGTGGCACGTGCCGTGTGGGCCCAAGTTTGCACTGCTGCCGGGGAATTTTGTCAGTGGGGAAAGTGCCCCAGCCATCTGAGCAGCCGGGCTGCCCCCTCGTCCTCCTGCCTGAGGACCAATGGGGTATCCCAGTGGCTGCCCATCCTGGATGCCCCGCAAACAACTGGCAGGGAAAGGGAGATGGGGGGCAGGGAGGGAGAGAAGGAGGGGAAGGGAGGCAGGCAGATGCAGGCCAGACAGATCCAAAGCAGCTGTGGAAGGAAGGAGGGAAGCAGGGTCAGACCTGAAGCGGTGGAGAGGGGGTGGGAGTGGGACCGGACCGAAGTGGTGGGAGGGAGGAGTGGAGTGGAGTGGTACCCAAAGTGGTGGGGGGGATGGGGGTGGCTTGGGGTCAGACCTGAAGCGGTGGGAGGGAGGCATGGTTAGAACAGGGTGGGGAAAGTGGGGGTGTGGGGCCAGTCGCAGGGCTCCATACCTGTGCCCTTCCCCCCACCCCCCGTCATTCTTGACAGGCAATTTGCTAGTACTAAGTAGATTGGCTTGAATAAGGAACTGGGTTTTTGCCTGAGATTATCATTGCAAATCCTTTTTGGGCCACCCCACACCATGCCTCTGTGGCACTGGGGGACTCTCCTGGACACCCCTGACCAGAGTCTTGCCTGAGCCAGAGTGCAGTTTCTTCATGCCATGCCCACAGCACTAAGTATACTGGCTCAAATAAGGAAATTATTTTGGAGCGCAAGTGGTAGAGTCCCTGGATGGCAACTGTGGGTGAGACTCCCTTCCCAAGTGACTTGGCTAGGAGGGAGCTCCCCAGGTTGGTTTGCCTCTGACTGTGATCCATTTTGAGCTACAGTTAAAGGTTAATAGTTAAGGTTTTGCTTAGGGAGTACCACTGTTCCCCTTTTCCCTTGTAATAAACTTATTTTCATTTAACATTTGCTAGTGAGTGAGCAGGTTCCTTTAAATTACAACACCCAGCTTTAAGTTATTTTACCAAGTTTCTGGGTGGTGGTTGGATGTAAATGTGAAATGCTGTTGAAAAATCCCTAGGGGCCTCTATACACATGCTCTTGGGTGGAGAGAGGGATGCTTTAAATAGAACGGCTTTGAGAGTCATTCTAATTAGAGCGCCTACAGTGTCACATATTCAGCATCCCGTGCTTCAAAACAGTGGTGGGGATGCTTTAACATTGTTGGTTTGAAGATCTTTAGTTAAAGTGCTGCTGCTGCCATTTTGACACATAGGCGCAGTGAATACACGTGACGCAGAGGGAGCTGGAGTGTATTAATTAGCACAGTTCAGCAGATTGGCAGCAGACTCGATTAATCGAGTCTGCTCTGACACCTGCTAAATACCACATGTCGGAACAGAGGTCTGTCACTGATGCCCTATATATGCATGCAGCCATTTGTCCTGTCATCCAGTGCCTGGTGGAACAGCAGCATAAAGGTTTTAAAGGTTGGGTGTCAGCTGGCAGGCTTACACTCAAAAAGTTAGCACTGCATTCATCAGGGACACTCAAAAAGTTAGCACTGCATTCAGCATGCCCAGATTTATTCAGGAGGATCCTTGGTAGTGGGGACATGTTCTGGGATGATTCCACGAGGGTTTTGCTCTATGAACTCAGCAGAAGGGCAGATCCTTATTGGTAGCAGTGTAAATAGCATATGCAGATGGCGAGTAAACTGGTGCCTGGCATGGGCAAAGCGTTCTTTGGAACAGACAAAAACATGGTCAAGGGTATCTGGAAGTCCCCCAGTTCCACAGAGGCATGGTGTGGGGTGGCCCAAGAAGAATTTCTATCACTAATCCCAGCCCAAACAAAATTCCTTATTTGAGCCATTATACTTAGTGCAGCAGGCCCGGGGAGCTGCAGTTAGCAGCATGGCATGAAGAAGCTATGCTTTGGGTTGGGCAAGACTCTGGACAGGGATGTCTGAGGGAGTCCACCGGTGTCACAGAGTCATAGTGTGGGGTGGCCAAGAAGGATTTCCATTTCTAATCCCAGACCAAAAAGAGTTCCCCATTCGAGCCATTGTCCTTAGTACAGATGCTGGGGGTGGGGGATGTGCTCTGAGTTGACAGTATGGCAGAACCAAACCGCGCTTTGGGCCTGACAAGTCTCAGGTCACAGATGTCCAGCAGTCCCCTGGTGGCACAGAGAAGTGTTCTGGGATGGCCCAAAAAGGATTTCTGGGTATAATCCCAGCCCATAATCCAGTTCCTTATTCGGGTCCCATAATCCAGTTCCTTATTCGGGTCCAGATACTTAGCACAGTGGCTGGGGTACAGTCTGTTGGCAGCCTGGCATGGCCAAACCGCACTTTGGGCCAGGCAAGTCTCTGGTCAGAGATGTTTAGCAGAGTCCCTTGGTGGCACAGAGGTGTGGTCTGGGGTGGCCCAGGAAGGATTTTTGGGTACAATCCCAGCCCAAATTCCAGTTCCTTATTCAGGTCCATATACTTAGCACAGTGGCTGGGGTGCTGTGATTTGGCAGCCTGGTACGGCCAAATTGCACTTTGGGCCAGGCAGGTCTCTATTAAGAGATGTCCAGAAGCATTCTCTGGTGGCACCGATGTGTGGTCTGGGGTGGTCTAAGAAGGATTTCTGGGTACACTCCCAGCCCATAATCCAGTTTTACTCAGTTCCATATACTTAGCACAGTGCCTGGGGTGCTGTCTATTGGCAGCTTGGCATGTACAAACTGCGCTTTGCGCCAGGCAAGTCTCTGGTCACAGATGTCCAAGACAGTCCCCCAGAGGTATTCTGATGGGTGGCCCAAGCAGAATTTCTAGCCAGTTCTGTATTCAAGCCATTATACTCAGTGTAGTGGGCATGGGGGCTGTTAGTTAGCAGCCTGGCACGGCCAAACCGTGCTTTGGGCCAGGCAGGACTGTGGTCACGGTTCTTTGGGACAGTCCCCCAGTGGCATCACCATGAAATCTGGGGTGGCCCAAGAAGTATTTTGCCCCATTATCCCATCCTACTCTAACCTTTGTTTAGGGCTCTGTACTTGATGTGAGATATTATTTACATATTAATTAGTACATATGCATAACTAATGAAATTCTGTCTCTTTAGGATGTGTAATTCATTAATAACAAGTATTAACTGGGTCTAGATTAGCTTTGAAAAAGGAACCGGGAACCAGGAATAAGAAACTGAGAATAAAGAACGAATTTCAGCCTCATCCCAACCTTCCCCACTGAACCCAGGCATCCTGGCACCCAGCCCTCACCCTCTAACCCACCAGGCCCCACTCCCTTACAGAGCTGGGAGAGAACCCAGAAGTCTGGGCTCCCAGCCCCTTCTATCCCACCACACCTCAGTTCCAGCCCACAACCACCAGAAAACCCAAGACTCCCAGCCCAGTCCTCTAACCCATGCAGCCTCAGTCTCTTCTCTGACCTGGGAGAGACTGCAGGAGTCTGGGCTCCCGCTGCCCCCAGGAGAAGGGGGGAATGTAGAGCAAAGGGTTCTAGATCCAGTCCCAGGGTTCCAGTCCTTTGTGCAGCCGCTTGACCAGTAGCACTGGCCAGCGCCAAGGTCAGAGGGTGGGAGAGCTGGGGCAGCCGCCCCTCTGCCACACCAGCGTGCGGCTCGGCATGGGAAAGCCCCCGTGGGGGCACGGCACTTCCACCAGCCCCACAGCCCACAGGTGAGCAGCACCATGGGGGTAAATAAGGCCCCTGCCATAGCCAAGGATGGGTGGGGGGAGGGATAAGGACCAGGAAGTCAGTCTTGTCCAGGGGTCACCGTGACCCCACTGTCCTAGCTCTTGTCCACACCCAGCCCCCACTCGCCACAGGACACAAGCCGATGTGCTGGGCAGCATTTATTCAGTACAAGGACAGACAGACGGATGGACGGACACACGCACACACACACGTAACTTGGCAGGGGGCTCTTCTTGCCCCCCTGCCTTCTCCCCAGTGTAGGACAGGAGATGATCACCTGCCACCGGCCCCAGCACTGCCTCCGTTGCCTCCGCCCTGTCCCCCGGCATCCGGTGCTCCAGACATCATGAGGAAGAGCACGATGGGGATGATATACATCCACTGTGAGAGATAAGGGAAGAGTTAGGACCAGGCCTTTGAAACTTGTCCTGCCACTGGGGGCACAGATCCAAGATCCCTCCCTCTCACCTGCAATCAACACTGAAGGCAGAGACCTGAGCCCCCCCCACCAGATCCTCCCCTCTAGGGCCTGAATCCTACCCCACCCTGGTACTGGACAGCCCTGTTCTCATCTGCAGCAAGGGTACCCTGAGGGGCACCTGTCCCCAACTAGGCAATCAGCAAGCCCCACCACCAGTGATCATCACCATACGAGCCAGCTCCAGTGGGTGGGGGAAAGGGGAAGCCCCACCACCAGGGTTGGGGGTGAGCAGCAATCCTTCCCACACTCAGCAATGGGACAGCCCTGAACAGAGATCTTCCTCCCCGCCCATCACCAGCAAGGCAGTGATGTGGAGTGGGCTGGCCTGGCAGGAGGGATGTGCAACAGCCATGCCACCTCCTGCTCCCTGCTGGATGTGGCCAGAAGGGGATGGGGGAGCAGGGTGGTACAGGGGGAAGAAGCCAGCAGGGTGGGGATGGGGGTTTACTTGGCTGCTCAAGGCCGGCGTCCAGGCTCCTGCAGGGCTTTGACCGAGTTGGTGGCCAGGAGAAGCACAGCCCCGCCCAATATTAAATGCCACTGCAGGGGGGCGGGGGGAGAGCACATGTCAACCAGGCACAAAGTGGGGGGGATAATCTGTAGGAAGGGGCTGTATGGGAGGGGTGCAGCACTGGTTGGAGCTTTTGGGTGAGAGGATCCCTGTGTGGTTGTGTGTGGTAGGGAGGTGGGGTAGTTGGTGGAAGCCTGGTCCAGTAGACGCGGGGTTCCCTAAAGGTGGGATCCCAGTGCTTGTGCTGGGGGATTCCTAAAAGGGCTAAGTATTTGTGAAAGTGGGGTCCTAGTGCTATGCTGGGTCCCAAGGCTGTGCTGGGGGGTCTCCGATGCCAGACTCAGGATCCCACACTCACATATTTGGCGAAGAAAGATTTCTGCTCCTGCGGGTTCTTGGCTCTCTGCGCCTGCTCCTGCTCCATGCGCTCAATAAATGCTGCCGTCTCAGGGCTGGGGGAGGAGGGAGGGAGGGAAGCCTGTCAGAGAGGGTACATCCCCTACCCACCTCAGTCATCTCCCTGCTGCACACCCCAGCCCTCAGCTCCCTTCCTTCCCGGGTTCCGGCCCTGTCCCTGCACTTACACAGCGGCTGGCACCGGCTGCTGTAGCACCACAGTGGTGTTGAAGACCTCCAGGTCCACATCCTCCACCTCGGCACCATGGCAGGAGCCAGGCATGGTGACAGTGGAGATGCCAATCACATTTCCAGCCACATCTGTGTGCACCGTGAGCCGGTCCGAGAGGTGGGACTCCACTAATGAGCACTAGGGGTGAGAGGGGATGGGGTCAGCAGGGCTGAGACTTATTCCCCTTCTCCCTACCCCCAACCTCCAGCCACAGGTAGGTCACCAGCCTCTCAATCCACAAGGGAGCCGGGATTGGATGATTTAGCAACCAAGAGGAACCAGTCAAGGGCAGGGGAAAGGCAGGAAGGATCCCCAGGGAAAGGGAACCAGCCAGACACTCCAGCCCATCCACTGAAGTCACCAAGAGTCCAAATGGGGCTAGCTGGGGATGACATCCTAGGGGCACTCACCGCTCGGACAAAGGAGGTGACATACTCAGTAGCCGGCTCGTCGGCAGCTCCCAAGGGCCGTCGAGGGATCCTGACCCGGTACAGCCCATTCAGCACTGCCACTTCCTTGAGGGCAGGAGACACCACCAGGATGAGCCATATGTTTCACCCCGCAGCTACACACCAACCCTCCATTCTTTGGGGTGAGATGCCAGCATCCCCCAAACCCCTTTCCCTGCCCTAGCCCCCCCCATGGGCTACATAGCCTCGCCCTCCCTGCTTCCACACAACCCTTCAGCTTTCCTTCCTGGCCCCAAAGAGCAGGGTAAAAGCTTCCCCACAAGGAGAAGGCCCTCCATGTATGCCCCCCACTAGCCATGCTGAGAACTCCCCAGCCCTCACCCTGAGCAAGTTGCGCTCCCCCTCACTCAGCTGCTTCTGGGACAGTGAGAGACTGGGATCAGGTGCCAGGGTCCAGAGCAAGGTACCCCGCTTCCGGAAGTGGATGCTGTCATCTGAGGAATGTTATGAGAACACAACTAGGAATCACCCTCCCACCGGCCCCTTCCCCTTCCCTGAGAGAGGACGCAGACTCCCCCTCATCTCCCCGCTGCACCCCAGCCCCTCAGCTCCCTTTACGAGGGAGCCTCCCCCCCATGTCACCCATCCATCCTCTCCCAGAACCCACTCAGGGAATTAATGCCACAATCCATGCCCCCAGTGACTACCCTTTCTTCTCTCTGAACCCTGTCCCCACCATGCCCTGCAGTATCCTCACGGGACAAGAGCCCCTCCTTGCCACTGTAAACCCTCTTCCCCTCTCCACCACCCCTGCCCGCCATAACACCCAGGGAGGGGATCTCAGCCTGGCACCCATCCCCTCCCTGACTTACCCAGCTCGAAGGAGTGCTCCAGCTGCAGGGTGATACCACAGGCCTCAGAGTCCCGCCCCTCGCCCAGCTGCAGGGCACAGGGGACACTGATCAGCACGGCCCCTCAGAGTCCTGGATGGCACCCAGGCCCCGCCCCTCATGTAACCCCACAAGACCTGGCTGGTGAACAGGATCATTAATATTAATACACATTCATTAATATTAACAGCCCTGTGATTGGCCTGCCAGTGGCCCACCTGCCTCTGCTGTGCCAGTCAAGGCAGAATTCATAAATCCTTATGAATCTTAATTAGATCTAGATTAAGCATTTGTGAATATTAATCACATGAGGTTGGGGCTCAGTTACATACATCCCTAATGATCCACTTATGAATATTCATCTGCTCATGAATATTGATAAATCAAATTCCCTCCCTTAACTACATAGGTTATCATCATGCAACACATAAAGTGCTATTCCACCCAATATTAATGAGCTCATGAATATTCATAACGCGTTGCACTTCCCACTATTTTAACTGGTTATTAATATTCATGAGCAAGAACTAATAAGTCAGTCGAATATTCATGATCCGGGCCACCGCGGCACCGCCTCCTACTACGAATATTCATGAGGTCCCAGGCCGAGCGTGCTGCCCCCTGCCTCCAGAGGCCCCGCCCTTTTATGAATACTAACAAGCCACCTCCCCTCGGCCTCGGCCACTCCGGTGAATATTAACGAGGCGCATACGTGCTCCGGCGCGTCCACCCGCACTCACCCGGAGGCCCCGGCAGGACACGGCGCTGCGAGACCCGGGCGGCCGCAGTGCCACCAGCAGCGCCAGCGCCAGCACCAGCGCCGCCATGGCTAGTGTCACGTGAGAGGAAGGACGCGCCGCGCGGGGCACCCTGGGATGGTAGCGAGCCGCGGAGTCACGTGGGCGGAGGGGGCCGTGCTATCTTGGGCCCGTCGCCATCTTGGACCTCGACAACCCTCCCCGCCCCCCCCTCCGGCGCCAACTTGGACCTGTCTCCAAGGCCGGGGACGACACCGGCTGCGCAATGGACAGGGACAGGATGCATCCCACTCACCTTGCTCTGCCCTACCTGATATGTGCCCCCTCCACAGGCTCTAGCCCACCCTGGCAGGGAAGCCCCAGGCTGCACTATGCCCCCGCCCTGACCCCAGCCCTGGGGGGCTGCAGCGGTGCCTGGCGGGCGGGGAGTATGGGCCCTTGCACCACTGTCCCCTCTTCGAAAGCAACTTCCTCCAGGTGAGCCCCCCCTAGCCCCGGCAGCCCTGCCCCCCAACTGCCAGCCCTGTCCTGGCCCACTGATCCCCACTTTGCCCTCTGTCCCCCACCCCACTGCAGGTCAGCACCCACGCAATCTGCCCTCAGCCCTGCCCAGCACCCCACCCCCACCCAACTCCCAGCATCCCTCCCCCCACCCCTCCACTGCTCCTCAGCCCTGCCAGGGCTCTGCCCCACTTGTCCCCCTTCCCACCCTGCCCCAGTATCTCCATGCCCCAGCCCCCCCCCGCCTCTTATAGCCCTGTCCTCAGTGCTCCTGCCCCACAGCCTTCTCATCTCCACCCCCACATGCCCAGCCCAGCCCTGCCCTGCCACTACTCTCCATCCTTTAGCCCAGGCCTGGCCAGCCCACTATACTTTCAGCCCTTCCTGCCCCTCTCCCCATCCCACAGTGACCCTGCAGCTCCCCCCCACCCCCATCTCCCTGCAGGTGACTAAGCGGGGGGACCTGGCCAACAGGGTGACCATGGGCATCGCTGCCACCAGCTGTAAGCTGGAGCTGCCTGACCTCCTGCTGTTGGCACGGCCTGTGGTGGGCCCCGGGTTGGCACCTTGCCGCTGCCGCTGTGCCCTGGGGTTGCCACCAGAAGGGGAGGAGCTTGAGCTGTTTGGGTGAGTCCTGTCTATACCCTCCTTCCCAACCTCACAGCCCCCTCCCCAGGGGAGCCCCTAACCATGCTTTCTTAACTGCCCCCAAGTGCTCCCCCCACATCTCTATAACCCCCTCTTGCTGCCCTGTGGCACTTCTTAATGCATCCTCTTGCCTCCCCTGTGCCCCTAATATTCCCCCCCCAGTAGCTCCTAATCCATGTCCTTGCCTTCCCCAGAAGTAGTCCTCAGTGCCCCTCACCCACACCCTTTGCAGTCCTGGCACCCTACTGTAGCTCCCCTGAGGTGCCAGCCAGCTGCAGATACCTCTCCCCCCACCCCCCCATGTCTCTTAACAGGCTGCCCCCAGCTTGATACCCTGCTAGTGCCCCCCCCCAACTAATGCCCTCCCCTGCCTGCCCCCAGGATGCTGCCCCTGCAGTTCGTCCACCTCTCCATCCACAGCGAGGACCGGTACCAGCTCAAGGTGCACTTGGCCTCCGGCCGGACCTTCTACCTGCAGCTGCTGGCTCCGCTGGCCCAGCTGGAGCAGATCTTCAGCCAGTGGGTGCGGCTACTCTACCGCCTGCGCTACCAGTGTCCTGGGGCAATGCTGAGGGCTAAGGGGACCCGGTGAGTCTGGGGTAAGGGTAAGAGATGGACAGGACGAGGGACAGGGGAGACTGGCTACTGTGGGGGGCCATCCTGACTTGGATGCTGCCCCAGGTCTTCCCCACTCCTCCCTGCTGCCTGCTCTCAGAGTGGGGTTAGAACCTGGGCATCCTGGCTCCTAGCCCCACTAGACCCCCCACCCTCTCCTCCCAGAGCTTAGATATAAGCCAGGCACCTTGGCCCCCAACTTCTCCCTCTGCTGTAACTCATCAGACCCCATTCCCCCCAGAGCTGGGAGAGTACCCAGCCATCCTGGCTCCCAGCCCCATCTGCAGTAACTTCTCAGCCCCCACTCTCCTACCAGAGTTTAGATAGAACCCAGGTATCCTTACTGCCTGTGATCTGTCTTTCCTCCCTTCTCCCACAGTGACATTCCAGTACCTCAGGGAAAAGGAAGAGGGGGATGTAAAGCAGAACCAGCCCCCTCCAAATTGAAGCCCTCCGAGAAGCCAGTTGCACAGGCTTCCAAGCTGAGCAGAGCCTCCATGGCGAGCAGAGCCTCCATGGCGAGCAGAGCCTCCACTGTTTCCTTACCATCAGAACCTGACTCCAGTGACCAGAGCTTTCCGTCTGAGAAGGAGGAGTCCTAGAGAAGCTGCACCATCCCCCCCCAGACCAGCGGGGAGCCCCCTCAATAAAGTCCCATGATGGCACTGTAGTAAAGCCACGTTAATGCTGCACCCCATCAATGCACAAAGCCCCCCGGTACAACTCACCGGAGCCTACTGCCCTCCCAGAGCCAGGAGAGAACCCAGGAGTCCTGGCTCCCAGCCCCCTGCTCTAACACACTAGACTCCACACTCACCACCACCCCAGACTCACTGGTTCCTTTCCAAGCACCCCCCCCCATTGCTCTCCCCTGCCCCCATTGATTCAAAGGACAGACTCAGCAGGGCCTGGGAGGGAGCTCTGGGCTCCATTTATTGACAGACACTGGGACAGACTCATGGACAGACAGACGGACTTGCAGTGAGGGGTGGGAATCCAAGCATGGGCTGCAGGGGAGTGGAGACAGGGCTCTGCTCCAGTAGGGGTGGGGGATAGGAATAGCTGACCCTCCCACCCCCAGTTGGCACTGATGGGGTATAGGGAAGTGGCACTAGGTGGTGCCCTTTTCTCTGTGTGCATGTCCTCATCCTGCCACACTGCTGTCCTGGGGGGCAGGGGCAGGACACGGCACTTAGTCCTTGCTGTCCAGGGGTCTGTGAGCAGGGAGAGAATAGTGAGGTGAAGGAGGCCAGAGCCCCTGGCCCCCACTAACTACAGCCCCCAAATACCTTTTACTTATTAGCCACAGCGTCTCGCTTACTAGACACAGCCCCGGAGCCCCCTTCCCCTGTTAGGCACATTGCCCCCTCCCCTACTAGTGGTGGCCCCTGCCCTGCTAGCTAGGGCTTCAGAGCCCCCTTCCCCATCTCCCTGCTCCCCCACAGGCTTCTCCCCAACTCACTGCTCCCCAGGCAGGTGGCTGCACTTTGGGTTTTACTGGGGCACTGTAGGAGGGAAAGAGAGACAGGCTTAGGTGGTCAAATAGGCAGCCCTGCCTCCAGCCACCCCTTCCCTCATTGCCCACCCAATAGGCACCTCATCTCCCCACCCCCTCCCAGCCCATAGGCACCTCACCCTCAGCTTGACCCCAACACTCCCTGCCCCTCCAACCCTGCCAGCTTCCCTGTGCCCGCTCCCCAGCCTAGCAGGCACCTCGGATTTCAAGCTTGCATTCAGTGAGGGCTTCGCCCAGGTTGTTGACAGCCCGGCAGCTGTAGGTGCCCCCATCAAAGGGGCTGGGCTTGCGGATGTGCAGTGTCAGGACACCCTGGTTGTTCTTCATCAGGAACTTGGGGTCCTCACGGATCTCCATCTTGTTTTTCATCCAGATCACCTTAGGCTGGGAGGGTGGGAGGAACATCATGGATGGAGATGGGGGGCATCATGCAGCCTCCAACCTCCCCAGCCATGGTGGGGGACAGGTGACACCCAGTCCACCCCACCCTACACCTCTGGGGGCAGGGTGGCAGAGCGGGGCAGAGACCTCACTGCTCTCCCACCTACCCCCCATACTAGACCAGGAGGGAAACCCCCAGTCCACTACCTACCCAACAGCTACACCCACACTGGGGAGGATCCCCAGTACCTCAACTACCCTCCACCTACATCCGTACTGGGGGGAGGGATCCCCAATCTCACCTACCCCACAATCAGGTGTGTGACCCCAAAGATAAACTACAAGCTTCCCCTAGCACTCTATGAACACTTCCTTCCAGAGAGGACCAGTCTGGGGCCAGGGAAAGGTCAGGTTTCACCTCCAACCTTTCATGTCGCCAGGTTCAGGGTGTAGGTGCCCTCCCCAGACCCCAGTGGGTGGGAAAATTTGGGGTGGAGGGGCCCTGACCAAGGGGGACTGTGTACCTTGGGGTGCCCCCGAACTGCGCAGTTCAGGGCTGTGCTGTACCCAGCCACCACAGTGCGGTCAACCAGAGGTGTCAAGATTTGGGGCGCCATGCTGAAGTCATGCTCCTTGTAGTCCATGGGTTTATACATGATCCCTGGGCGGGGACACCAAAAGAAGGGAGGCGAGTGAGGACATGGAGAGCCAGTCCCATTCCCCCCCCAACTCCCCAGCCTGGCCAGGTCTACCCCACTGGAACTGAGGTATCCATGCTCCAAGTCTCCCTGCTATAGCCACACTCACAAAGCTGGCATACAACCCAGGTGTCCAGGCTCCCAGCTCTGCTGCTCCAGCCCTTGAGACGCTACTGCTCCAATGCTGGGAGAGAACCCAGGATCCCTGGCTCCCAGCCCTGTTGTTCTAACCCACTAGACCCCATGCAACCCCAGCCTGGGGAAGAGAACTAAGGTGTGCCATCTCCCAACCCCTCCCCACTGGCTGAATGGCTCCAGCCCTGCTCTGGCCTGTCAGAACCCCAATATCCATCAGACCCGTCTTGTGGATGAAGGCAGTGTTCTTGGAGATGCCAGGCGAGTCACTGAGCCCACAGATGTTCTCACTGTACACACGGAAGTAGTACTCATTTCCCATTATCAGGTCTGACACGGTGCAGCGTGTTAGCCGGTTGTGCTCGTACACTGTGAACCACTCCTGGGGGGATGGAGGTAGGGAGGGGTCACCAAGGGGTATCACACTGATGACTTTCTGCAGAGCATAGCTTACAACCACAAATGGGGCAGGGGGACTCAGGATGAGGGGCTGTCGAGTATCTCACGTATGGGGGAACCAGGGCAGGGACCCCTTTTGCAATAATCTTCTGGCCTGAGATCTTCCAAGGGGGGGCTAGGATATGCCGCTAGGTGAGGGGGTTCAGGGCAGGGGCAGTGGGAGAGTTGGATTGGTGAGAGAAAGAATGAGGGGTCCCTCTCACCATGGTCTTCTTGTCGGCCTTCTGGATGGCGTAGCCCATGATTTCGGAGTTACCATCGTCCTTGGGGGGCTCCCACTCCACCAATGCATTGAAGCCCCAGACCTCCTTCACCATCACTGCCTGTGGTGGCCCGGGCTTTTCTGGGTGGGGGAGCACGGGGTGGGGGAGGAGTCAGGATGGAGGGGGGCATTTGTACCAAGAAAAATAGGTCCCCAAGGAGCTATGGAGCCCCTCAACCTCCCTGGCAGAGTCCACCCTGGCCTACCCTCCATTCCCACCCTGCAGGACTGACAGTACCCCCCCAACACCCACACACACACACATGGTAGCCCCCTCCTCCACAGCCAACTTGACAAGCCCCAGCACATGCATCGCCAGTGGGCTCCCAGCCCCCCCCCCCCGCAAACTCCACTTCAAAGGCTCCAATAAGAGGAGGATTATGGGAGGCAGAAAGGGGGGAGGTGAGGGGGCACAGCTGGCCTGGCCCATCACAGGACCCTAAATATAGAACAGGGCACAGCCCCTCTTTCCAATGCACACACCAGGGTTGGAAGACGTGGGAAGGAGGGGCTGGGGGTCTCAGCTGTCCCCTACTACCACCCCTCCAAGGAAAAGGGTACATGAAGCAGCAGGGGACACTGGCAGCAGAGACCCCAGCCCCCAACTTCTCACCCCAGTCCAGCCCCCTGACATCCTGGCTCCCCCCTGCCCTGCTCCCCTCCACAGCTCTCACCCACGATGCGGATCTTGATGGTGGCCTTGTCCTCCATGTTCTCGATCTGCACCGACAGCTCATACTGACCCGAGTGGTGCCGGGCAGCCGAGCGGATGAAGAGGATTGTGTCCAAGTCAGATGTGCGCACATTGATCTCCTTGGGGTCCAGGAGCTGCCCGTCCTTCTTCCACGTTACCTTGGGCCGTGGCTTACCCTGGGGGTTGGAGCGGTGGGGGTGTCACGGTACTGCAAACTTTCCCTGAGTAGTGACCTGGCCAGGGATTCATTACTGCGAGCTTCCCCTTAGCAGTGCCCCAGCCAGGGGTCTCGTGCTGTGAACTTCTCCAAAGCAATGCCCTGCCTAGCTGTCCCCTGCTGCAAGCTTCCCTGGAGCAGTGCCCCAACCAGACATATCCTACTGCAAGCTTCTCCAGAACTGTGCCCTCACCAGGGAGCCCCTGCTGCAAGATTCCCTAGAACGGCGCTCTCATCAGGGATCCCTTGCTGTGAGCTTCCCTGTAGCAGTGCCCAGCAGGAATCCTGAAGGCTCTTAAGGCATCCAACCCCCATCCCTCCCCCTCTTCTTCCCCCTACCCCAGCTCACCTGGAAAGGGATAACCAGGTTGACCTGCTCCCCCACCTTCTTGATGTAGGTCTGACGCAGCTGCCGGGGCAGGCGGATCTTCGGCTGCTCTGGGGTTGAGAGGGAGTGTTAAAGGGGCCAGGAGACGCCACAGGAAGCAGCTGGAGGTGGGAAGTTCCCCTTGTTGGGTGGGGGGGTCTATGCCCATGGAAGGTGGGGGGTGGATTCTCCCATGGGGGGAGGAGGGTCACTTACGGACAATCTCCCGGATGGTGACAGGCTGCGCCATGGTGGCTGGCTGGCTGTGGCCGGCAATGTTCACACTGGTGACACGGAACATGAGCTTCTCGCCCGTGGGCAGCCCTTTCACTGTGAAGCCACAGCGCTCCACCAGCTCTGTGTTGCCCGGGATCCATTCATCCGCTGGGGGGAGGGGGCACAGGGCAGGGCAAGGGGGGTGGGGTCAAAGGGCAAGGCAAAAGGAGCAGGGCCCACCAGGTCAGAGATCACAGCATGAGCCAGGCCCCCCCCATCTGATCCTAGGGGTCTCCCAGCCTTGGCCACATGGTACCAATTAACATAATAACAGCCATGTACTGAGTTGGCCCACAAATCACCATGTCCATGCCCCTCTGTCACACAGGGACAGAGAACAGATGCTGAAAAGGAGAGTGAACTGGGTGTGACCAGGGTTTTGTCCCCACTGTTCCTCTCTCACTTGCAGCCTCCAGCATTTAAGGTCCAGAAAGTTCTGATTCAGAGGCCATGCCCCTCACTCCCATGCTCAATAACTACTGATGCCCCTTTCCTCCAAGAACTTGTCCAATCCCTTCTTGAATTTGGCTGAAGGTGAGAGAGAACTTCCTTTTGTTCATTTTAAACTTGCAACCTACTGGCTTCATTTTGGGACCCCTAGTTCTTGTCTTGTGAGAGACGATAAATAATAAATCCCTACCAACTTCCTCCACCATTTAGTATTCTGTAAACCCTTCTCATGTCTCCCCTCAAGTGTCTCTTTTCTAAACTGAACAGGCCTGGCTTCTTTAGTCTCTCCTCATGTAGAAGCCCCTCCATACCCCTGATCATCCTTGTTGACCTTCTCTGGACCACCTCTAGCTCTCCTATATTCTTCTTGTGGTGTGGGAAGCAGAACTGGGTACAGGATTCAACAGGTGGATGTGCCATGGGGTTATGAAAGGGCATAGCCATAGGGCATTCCCTCCACCCCAAGGTCCGTCCCAGCCCTACAGACATCACTCACAGCCTTCCCGGCAGTACTCGATGAGGTAGCCATCAATGCCACCGGCCCCAATCCGGTCTGGTGGGCGCCACTTCAAGGTCGCTGTGGTGTCTGTCACATCCTCCAGGGTCAGGTGAGTCGGCTCACTGGTGGGGGCTGCAGGGTAGGGGGAGGGAGAGGAGATCAGAGCCCCTCTGCAGAGGCATGTATCCCCCAACATCTCCCACTGCCCCCTCAAAACTATTCACAGCCACTATCCACATAGCCCCAAGCCTGGGCCTCCTGCCCACCCACCCCCACAGCACAGAGACTGGAACTGGGCTGTGCCAGTGCTCCTGCTAGGAACAAAGCAGGTTCCTGGCTAATGGGTCTTACTCTTCCTCTCAGGTATATCTGAGGTCAGGAAGGAATTTTACCCCCTGGTCAGTTCAGTGTAGACTGTGGGGTGTTTGCCTTCCTCTGTAGTGGGGATGTGGCCTCTAACTGGGATCTCTTGAGTGTATATTAACAACCTTTTCCACCAGCAGGACATTGGCTACTGCAGTCCCTGTGCTTTACCTGTGGCAGGTCTGGGTGTAATGTCTTGTGTTGTGTCAGGGTGGGCAACCACTTTACTAAGAGATTAGACAATGGATTTGTACAGGATTGTTTGGCTGGGGTTGATCCTGCCTCAGCCAAGGGGTTGGACTACATGACTTCTGGAGGTCCCTCTTCTAGCTTAATTCCTCTATGATTTCTATGCCTTCCCCCAGAACAACCCCTAACCCCACCCCAACCTCACCAATGGGCATGAAGGGCTTGGTGTTGTGGCTGGGCTGGGAGACCCCGATGGCGTTGACAGCGAAGACACGCATCTCATAGAGCACGCCCTCAATCATCTTGGTGGATTCATAAGTGGTGTCCGTGTACGCCTCAAAATTCAGCTTCATCCACCGCATGCTGCCCTTCTTCTTGCGCTCCATCAGGTACCCTGGGAGGGGGTGGGGGGGCAGCATTAGTCTCATCCCCTTGCCCCTACCCTCTTCCATGAGGTGCCCTGAGCCTGAGGGGGCAACATTATGGGCTTATACCCACACCCCCACAGAGGGACACAGCTACCCGCAAGTTGTGTGCACATGTACACGTAGATCAGATCCTGCCTTCCTTCTACATGAGGGATCTGAACCAGAGAGGCAACCCTAGAGGTAAGAGTTCTCTCTCTCACAAAGCACAAGAACACACACCCCACCCTCTCACACACATGCAAGCACACACACGCAGGAGGACATATCCTTCCCTCCTCCCCCTCTATCAGGGGCCCTATGCCAGATCAAGGCAGTGTTAGGAGGCAGCAGGAGGGAAGACTCACACTCATGTTTAGACTCTTACACATGTACACACGTGTGTGCACAGGGGCATGTATATACATACTACACAAGCTGCCCTTCTTGCACACCAGCCAGAACAGGGGATAGGGGCCAGAGGTCTCATGAACATGTATGCCTGCATGCACATGCATGCACAAATATGTGCAGACACACCTCCACATGTACAAACAAGGGGATTCACCTGTGATGGGCTGCCCGCCATCATACTTTGGGGGCTCCCACACTAGCACAGCCCAGTCCTCCCCCACGGAGGTGATGCGGACAGCCTCAGGGGGGTCGGGAACATCTACAAGAGGGGCAGGGAGTTGCTGCAGATGATTCTGGCACCAGCCACCACAGGGGAGGGTCTGAACATCACCCTGCCTCCCTGCCAGCAGCCCTACAACTTAGCCAAGTCCCTGCTGCTCTACCCAGCATCCCCCCCCAGCCAGCATTTCAGGACTCCACACGCTCACCCCTTCCACCCCACACAGCTGCCCTCCGGCCAATGCCACCAGAAGCCCCTGTCCAGCTCTCCCAAGACTCCACTAGGCACCATTGTGACCCCATACCGGCACTCCGGTCACCCTATCAAGCCCCTGTGACCCCCTCTCTGGCTCCCTGCCACCCCACCCAGCCTCTGTGACCCCTCTGTCCCATTTATCCACATTCAGTGCCCCCGTGTTCCCCTGTCTGTACTCCCACACCAAGGATCCTTCTGACCCCTACCCTATGAAACCCCAAACCCCTTGCACTATCATCCCATACCCAGCACCCCTTGACTGGTGCCACCTTAGTCAGGAGGGGCATGTGCCCAGTCAGCGACCGGGGAGAGGGGTCCCCTGTGGTCAATCTCACCAACCGGGCGGGGAGGGTCCCCCAGGAGCTGATCGCACCAACCGGGAAGGAACCACGGTGCTTCATCCAGAGCTCCCACTCCCTAGCTGGCACTCATAGTGGGGCGCCGGTGTTCCCACTTGCTCCCCACCAACCCCATTGCCTAAGCAGGGAGTGTGGCCTGTCAGGGGGTACACCCCCATGCACTCCCTACATGTCACCATGCATCACCACTTCCAGCTCCCCTGTGACCCAACCTTGCACTCAGCATGCCCTAAGCCCTACCCTATGACCCCACACAGAATACCCCCGATCGCAAACTCGGTACCTGTGGCCCCTGACCCAAAACCCAACACCTTTTGTGCCATGATCCCACACCCAGAACACCTTGACCCCTGACCTGTGGCCCTGTGACCCCCTGACCTCTTCACCTCTGTAAGCCCAAGTTCAGCACCCCTGTGGCTTCTGCCCTGTGACCCCACACCCAGTCCCACTGTGACCCCCATCCCTATGACCCCACACCCAGGATTCATAGGATTCCTGCCCTGTGACCCCACATGCAGCATCCCTATGACCCCAGATCACAGCTCCTGCCCCCTGCCTTGTGACCCCACACCCAGCACCCTTGTGACCCTTCACCTAGCACCCTGTCCCACCTGACAACACCCCCTGCCCAGAGGCCAGTGCCCCCAAACCTCTCTCTTACCAACCACCTTGATGTGGAGTGTGGCAGAGTCCTCACCCACAGGGTTGACCACCTTGATGGTGTACTTGCCCTCATCTGACCGCTCCGCACACTCAATCACAAAGCTGCTCAGTTCCTTCTGCTCCTCAATGTGGGCACGGCCCTCCTTCTCTGTGAACTCCTGTGGGACAGCGTGTCAGCTGTGGGGTGGGGGAGCCATCCCCTGGGTTCTCACCACAACCCCAAGAACAACTGGAGGGATGGGGGGGAAGGGAAATCTGCTGTCACAGGGCCCCCCAGCCCAACCTTAAGGGCTCCCTGCCCCTTGCCCTCTGAGTTCACACTACCCCCCTAAGGCTGTGTCCTGAACCCCCAGCCTCCCCCACTCCCCACCCGCCCTGCTGGGACAAAGGACAGGCAGGGGGCACCCTCTGCTCATAGTAACATGACCCCCCCCCCCCCCACACACACACACACACACAGTTCCCAGAGCCAGAGACACCCCCCTGCCCCCAAACCCTGCTGTGCCCCCAGTGCCCACCTGGTCACTCTTCAACCAAGTGACAGTAGGCGCTGGCTCCCCAGTGATGGGCACATCCAGCCGCAGCTTGTTCCCAGCCACCACTATGAGGGTGTTTTCGGCCATTTTCCCCGAAGTGTCCAGGTGGATTCTGGGGGGCTCTTGGGGTGAGGGGAGGCAGGAGAGAGATGAGGGGTCAGACCCCCTGTCCCTTCTACCCATGCCATGTGCCACAACTCCTTGCCCTTCTGCAACCATCCCAGCCCCGACACCCCAGACCCACATCCTGGCCTCTACCCCCCACCCCACCAGAGCATGAAAGTGATGGCGAAGACTACCAGGCAGCCTGCCCCATCTGCTCCTCATGCCCCATTCCAGCAGGCCTGAGGCAGGGTGAAGGACTCACCTTGCTTGGGCACGTACTCCACCTTGATCTCTGAAGGAGAGAAAAAAGGGTTAGCCAGACTCGGGCACTGAGGAAGCCAACCCAAGTCTGTACCAGGACCCCAATGCTGCAAGCTTCCCCACAGCAGTGCCCCCAGCCAGAAACCCAGGTGCTGCAAGCTTCCCCACAACAGTGCTCTGTCCCACACTCACCCAGGAAGTTGAGCTTGGCAGATAGTGAGATGGCATAGCCATCAGGGATGAAGGTGTAGTCGCCCTCATCCTCTGGCCGCACATCATCAATCACCAGTTTGTGGAACCTGCCACAGGGACCATGTCAGGAACAACGTGGGGCTGGGACAGCTGTAAACTTCCCCACAGCAGTACTTCCAGCTAGAGACTCCCTCAGTATTGTGTGCTTACTCACAGCAGTGCCCCCAGCTGGGGACACCCCCACTGCTGCAAGCTTCCCTCTAACAGTGCCCCCAGCCAGGGACAGCTCCACTACTGTGCTTCCTTCGACCAGTGCCCACCTGCCCGAGTGGGAGATCTGGATTCGCTTGCTGGGCCGGACCTCCACGCCATTCTTGTACCACTTGCCCGTCACCTTCTCGTCTGACACCTCGCACTTGAAGACAGCCTGTTCACTGGCTTTCACCGTCAGGTCTGCGATGCCCTGCAGCACCTCCAGCTTTTTGTCTTGGGGGTGGAGAAGATAGTCAGGGGGGCTCTGACAGCCCCACTCAGCACAGGCCACCCACAAGCCCTATCTCTCTGCCCCTTGTCCAGCCCCTTCTCTGCCCCAGCCTCAGGTCCTGACCTATGTCCCCAGCCCCCCACCCTGGCCCTGTTCAGCTCAACTCAGCTCCTTACCCACCCCCCCTCACCTGCCTCCCATCCCATGGCCACCCGACATCGTGGACCAGCCCCTTCCTCTCCACCTGCACTGGGTACCTTCCACTACCAGGTCGGCCTCGGACTCGCCCCCATTGGTCATGACCTTGTAGCGGGCGGTGTCCTCCTTGCTGGCCTCATTGATGATAAGAATATGCTTCTTGCCATCCTTCTTGAACCGGTACTTCAAGCCTGTGTCACGGGTCAATTCCACCCCATCCTTCATCCTAGAAGTGGACAGCAGTGTGAAGGGGGTGGATGGGTGGAGAGAGGGAAAGCAAGGTGGAAGGGTTAAGCAAAGATGGAGGGGTGGATAGAAAAGGGTGTGGGGGTAGATGGGTCAGTGGTTGGAAGGGGGCATGTGGGAATGGATGGATGGATGGATGGATGGCTGCAGGGCATGGGAATGGATGCATGCACAGATGTTGGGGCACGACTGGCCAGCCAGGCAGACAGCTGGCCAGAGGAGGGCTAATACCTTTGTCACTTTCCCAGAAACACTAAACACAAGTGATATCTTGTGGTACCAGCCACTGACAAACAGCTTAGGCCATGGTGGATGTGTTGAATCCACATGTGGCTTTTCCCAGGCTGCAGGTTGGGTACATAGAGACTCCAGCTCTGCACTGGAAGGACTGACCCAAGCTTCTCACTCCCCTTGTCACAGCAGATGGACAGTGCCCTTGAGCTGAACTCTGCGGCATCTGACATGACATGCCCTCGTGCCTGCCTCTCAGAAGGCACTAGCACTTGGCACCTTGTTTCTCAAAGGCAGAGCCCCTCAACTCCACGCCAGAGACAGTCATAGATCATCTCCTTGCACCTCCAAACCTGTGCACACCTGATATTAGCCTACCCAGACACTGACAGGTGAGGGAACACTCCTAGAATCCAGCCTGCTCCGAGTTCTCTGTTTAGCTCTCTTCCAAAGAGGCCAGAGGATAAAGCCCCTGGTGCTGATTGCCCTGAAACTGACCCAAGAAACACAGGGATTGACTTATATGCAAGGTCAATGTATACTCAAAAGGGTATGGGCATTCTCCTTGCCATGGCAGTGACACAGGCACTGTCTGCGTGTCTCCCATAGCACGGTGGCAGGGGCACAGGGGGAGTTGTTCACAACATGGAATGCAAAAGGAGTCACAGAGGATGATTTCCAGGCTAGATGGGGGCCTAAAGACACAGTGGGCTGGTGCTTGGTCCAGAAGGTCCCATCCTAACAGTCCAAGCTAGAAGGATGATGTGGCACTCATGCCTTTAGCAGCCTGGGGGGAAGAATGGCCTCTGAGTTACGTGGAAACTCAGTGAAGTCTAAGCCTCTGCTGGGAAGGATACCCCATTCTTCACTAGGTCTAGCACCCTGCCACCATGCCACTACTGCTCACAGCACCCTTCCAACACAGCACCCCAGCAATGGGAGCCTGCCCCCACCACCTGTAAAAAGAATGTGACAACGTCCCTGAATACTTGGGCTGCAAACAGCTTTCACACGGCTCCCTTCAAAGCCCAGACATGAGGCAGCGGGTACCAGCTCTCAGGACACTGGGCGGGTTCAGCTTTGGCTGCCAGGTCTCTGGCCAGCTGTCTGTCTGTGCCCACGCCAAGGGGATAGGCACATGCTGCTTCTCCCAAATCCCCTGCAAATTCTCAGCCCTACTAGCTTCATGGTCTGCAATTAGTGGCTGAGGAACATAGCTTTGTCAGCCTGCCCCAGGCATGGCCCAGCCTTTCACCACCTCATATAGCCTGGAAAAACTCAGTGTGTTAGGTTTTGGCTGGGAATCATGAATGCAAGCCCAGCCACCCTCTTTCCCACCCCCCAACTCCCTTCCTTCTTCCATGGAGCTGCCCAACTGCCCTTGGCCTAGAAGGCCTGCCCTTCCACAGGGCGTTTGTCCCAATGCTTTGCCAGGCAACGGGGGGTGCCTCCCGAGAGAAGCATGGCTGCATCCTCCTCTTCACCACAGTCCTGTCTCATCAATAGGACCCTCTGCAGTGGAACACAGTTCTAGGGTCCCCTGAAAGGCCAGCTTTTGGACTGAAAGATGAGGGTCCCTTCCTTGAGATCCCAGCAATGTCACCTAGTTGTTCTCTTCTTTCATCACACCCACTCACGTCCCTAAGGTGGGTCCCCATGGAGCAGGGGGCTGGCCCCTCAAGGTACGCCACTGCTCCAGGCCCTTTGGCAAGACCTGTTCCAGCTCCTTCACTTCACTGAATGGAGCTTCATGGATGGTGAGAACAGTCTGCTGCTGCCTTGAGTATCCTGATGGGCATGTGCCCTGACAAAGGGACATGCATGATGACCTGGACTGGGTAGCTGTCCTTCCTGGTTTTCTCACCCATGCAGGATTAGTCTGGAAAGTGTCTGTCCATCCATCTGGGTCTTAAATACAAAGGCTGGCTCTCCCATTTCCTACTGGGGCCATGGCTGCTTGTATCAAGAAGGTAGGATGCTGGTGGGTGAGTCTCTTCTCAACACCTCCTCTCACACCTATTGCTCTCTTGGTAGAGAAACCCTCATCCCCTCTCTGCCTGTGGGTACTCTACACCGAGCACAAAGCGGGAAACTGATGAAACCACCCATAGGACACATCCCTTCTGGGCTGTGATTTACCTGCTTCTATTAGAATGAGGGGTAGGGGTGTCTGACTGCTCAAGATGAGATCAAGGGACAGTAAGGGCTGATACCAATGGCAGGGACCTTCTCACAGCTGTTCTTAGCCAATTGACACAGCCCTCCAGTTCAGATGATGGCTAGCAAGATATCAGATAGGTTCCTAGAGAATTTTGCTCTTCTTATTTGCTTGCAAGTCCAAGATCCCAAATGCCTATACTCAGCTTGTAATCAGCCCTTTGGAAAAATCAGCCAGTTTTCATTAGGAAAAGATCTTACAAGTTTTCAGCAATAATAATGGTTCTCTGGGCATCTTGCAGAGGCTTGGTGCTGAGAGCACCAGCTGTGGGGACAAAAGGAGGAATGGAAATGCATTATCCAAGATCACAGGAAAATCAGGCTGAAAGGGACCTCAAGAGGTCATCTAGCGCAGCCCCCTGCCTCAGGTAGGATTGTGCCTGAACAATGGAGATGAAGAGATGAGAGAGAGGAGAGGCATATGCAGGGATGGATGAAAACAGATGGATAGAGTGTGTGTGGAGGCAGAAGGGGAGTGTGAGGGGATGAAAGGAAGAAAAGAAGGCTATGTGCAGGAAGGCAGGGAAGGCTGAGCATGTGGGTGCCAGGGGCAGCTGAACAGACCAATGAACAGGCACACATTACCACATGACTTGGGCTCCCTCTTCGGACACCTCTACCTCCAGCTCTATGCGGTCACCCACAAACACCTGCTGGTCATCCAGGCCCTTTTCAATCAGCACAGGAGGTTCTGTTGGGGAGGGAGGAGGAGAGGGAACAGACAGTTGGACAAGGCCTGGTCAGCACCAAGGGTGGGCTAAGAGAAGAGAAGGAGCTTGAGCAGGGGAGCTGTGTCCCCTCTGCTCCCCCCACCACTGGTTCCCCCCCATCTGTTCCCTCCCCTCACAGGCTCACCCTTGACAAAGAGCTCGGTGAAGCACTTCTCCTCACCCACCAAGCATTCATAGGCCGCATCATCGGCCAGTGTGCACTTGTTAATGGTCAGGATCCGCTTCAGCCCAACGTTCTCAAACACGTACCTGGGGGGCACGGTGAGAGGGAGAATTGACTGGGACTGAGGCCCAGGCAACAACAGTTTGGCCCCAAAGCCTCCCCACACCCCCAGCTGCCCCCCAACATGGATAACCCCCACACCCCCCTACGCAGATAGATCCCCCAGAAACCCCTTGACTTCCCTCAGAGGCCTCCTGACTGCCCCCAGAGACCCCTACACTAACAGCCCCTCAACACCCAAATCCACCCCATTGCCTACTCTAGCTATGACAACCCAAGTCCCCCCCACTGATTCTGGGGCCTGCTCCCCAACATGTCTCTACTCCAGAACTCCTCCATGGCAGTAGCCCCAGCCTTGCCACCCCCCCCCCCCACACACACACATACACACACTCACTTGCTGCTGGGCTTGATGAGTTGCCCATTCTTGAACCACTTGATGGGCAGGTCAGGGTTGCTCAACTCCAGCACCATCTTGACCTTGTGACCTTTGTCCACTTGGTAGGCAGGGTCTAACTTCTTGGTAAAGGCTGGGAGGGGGCAGTGGGGTGGGGGGGGCGCTGAGTGCTGGTAGAGCCCCTCAGGCTCCTCACCCCCTGCTTTTCTCCTCACTCCTCATCCCTCCCCCTCCACAGGCCCTGGTCTCTATCCCCCCACCCTTGCCTTGCAGACCCCAGTTCTCCCAGTCATCCCAGTCCCTGCCATGGCGTCCACACAGCCCTTACCACTCTGTGCTCTCTGCCCCCACTCTCTACCCCCTCCCTCAATGCCTAGCACCCCAGTCTCCCTACTCCAGCCCCCTTCGCCCACACCCCAACACCCTGCACCCAGTTCCTGCAACCTTCACCCCCCCCCAGCTCCACGGACCTTCACTCTTCTTGACCTCGACCTTGACCTTTTTGAGGCGCTTGAGCATGCCGCGCAGGTCAGTGATGCCATACTGGAAGGCGATGCGCTCGTACTCGCTCTTCTTTGTCACCCCCTTGAGCAGCTCCCAGATCTCGGGAGGGAATTCATCCTCATCATCCTTCTTCTTTTTCTTCTTCTCCTCCCCCTGTACCTCCCTGTAGGGCATGAGCCGGTCAGGCTGCTCAGTACATGCCTGCACATGCATGCACACATACACACACACACATATGCATACAGCCCTCCCTGCAGAGCATGGACAGATCAGAGATCCTGGAACTGGCATTAAAATACACGCATGTTCTGGTATATGCGCATATACACACAACCACATACAGCCCTTCTTACAGGATATGGGCAAGTCAAAAAGATTCAGACACGCATACATATACACCCTCTCCCCCCCCCCGTGGAGTATGAGCACATCAGGGAGACCTCACATATGTGCACAAACACATACATGCATATTCCTACACACACACACACCAGTGGGGCACAGGCACATCAGGGAAACCTGGCACATTCCTCCCCCCCCCAAGGGGACACCAGCAGACACATTCAAACTGGGGCAAGGGCATAAGTGGGGAAGGCTCTAGTATTTGCATGCCTGCCCACACACACACCCACACACACACACAGAAAGCATAAGAACATAACAGCCATTTACTAGGTCATACCCTAGGTCCATCTTGCCCAGTCCCCTGTGTCACACAGGGGCAGACTGTGGATACTGGAAGGGAGAATGAACTGGGTCTGACCAGGGTTTTTCCTCCCACTGTTCTTCTCTCACTTGCAGCCTCCAGCATTTAAGGTCCAGAAAGTTCTGATTCAGAGGCCATGCCCCTCACTCCCATGCTCAATAGCTATTGATGCCTCTTTCCTCCAAGAATCTGTCCAATCCCTTCTTGAATCTAGCTAAAATGTCAGCAGCCACAGCCTCTGGTGGCAATGCATTCCACACTTGAATTGCATGCTTTTTGATTGCTACTGAGCACAGAGCACTTAGCCCACAAACTCCTAAGATTTTTCCTGTGTTGTTAACAGCTAAGGTACAACCCCACATGGTGCAGGTAGAGTTTGGGTTATTTTTGCCCTGGTGCACCACTTTGCATTTATCTACACTGAATTTCACACGCCATTTAGTTTCCCATTGGCTTGATCCTGACAGATCTTTCTGTCATTCCTCACAGTCCAACTCGGTCTTTGCTACTTAGAAAAATTTTGTGTCGTCAGCAAATTTGGCCTCCTCGCTACTCATCCCTTTTTCCAGATCACTTATGAATATGTTAAACAGCGCTGGTCCCAGGCACAGGCAGACACAACTGCCCCTCCCCCCCCACCAACACACACACACACACACACACACACACACACACACACACGTTTTCCCCATTACATCTCCCCCTGCTTTCCCCAGCACTCATTCTTGCACACAAGCAGTCCAGGAACACACTCACCCCCCACCCCCACCTTCCCAGAAGCACTGACCTCTTCTTTAGCAAACCACTGAAGTCCAGCTCCCCGGCCACATTGCTCTTTGCATCCCCACTGCGAAGATAGTATGGAGAGGAGAGATTACATGGGGCACCAGACCCCAACACAGAGCAGGGCCCAACCTGACCAGCAAGGAGCACTGTGGGGGAGGCTATGGGGCAAGAGTTGGCTGGGGATGGAAAACACTTACGTGCGTTTGAAAGCCTGGAGCACGTTCCCACCCTCGTCTGTCCTTGGGGCTAGAAGAGAAGACAGAGGCAGTATGACTCCCCTCTCTGCACTCCCCCCCACACCCCCCATGTCCCTCCACACTCATCACAGCCTCCCCTGCAGGGCCCCACCTCCCCACCAGGAGCTGCAGCTATGATGGGTCCCCACCACGCAAAGTCAGGAGCTGCAACATCTAACATTAAGATAGACATGCGGGGCTGCTCTGGGCCTGTGTGCCATGAGCCCTGACAGCCTGCCCCATCCTGGGCATCAGTGAGGCCAGGATTGATGTGTACCCAGAGGTAGCAGAGGATATGGAATTGTGGGGGCATATAGCAGGAGATGGGTCTTGTCTCATTGCTGGGGTCCCAAGGCTGGAATATAATAGGCGATGAGCCGTTTCCCTATGGGAGGGTCTAGGTGAGGTTCCTAGTTTCCAAGGCAGGCTGGAGTGTTGGGGCTGGACACTGATGGGCTGGGTTGGGGGGTCCCATGTAGAAGTATGGTGCAGGGGTCCCCAGCCCAGGGCAGCTGTGGACAGCAGAAGGCATGGGGTTCATCAACTCAGGGGTGGGCTCCCCAGGCTGGGGGCCTTGGAGGTCCACAATCTCAGAGCCTACTCACCCTCAACATCAATGTTGAAGGAGCAGCTGTCAAACTTGTCCTTGGAGATGATCTCGCAACGATAATCCCCACGGTCCCCAACCACCACCTTGCCAATCCGCAGCTCGAATGTGTATATCTGGGTGGGCAGCACACAGGGCTGGGGTGGGGCTGACAGGGGGTACACACATACAGCCCACCCACACTCATGGCCCTGGCACCAACACACTACCCCCTATACATATATTAACGCCCCTCCAATGACACACTGCACACACAAATACCATGTACATGTCAACACACTGCATGCATGCACATGCATGCACGCCTTTATGTACACCCACCCTGGCACTGAAACAGTGCACACACACCCCTGTGTACACCAAGCCCAATGCGTGCGCACACACATTAGTGCACACTGCCCTGAAACCAACATGCCACATACACACACAGTGTCAGGATGTTGCATCTGGGAGGTAACTCACCACACTCACACACACACACACACACACACACAGAAGAAAATGCCCCCAGAGCTCTCCTCTTCCAAATCTTAGGCCCCCAGAGGCCTCAACCTGACCCTCCCCATCCAACCCATAGGCCCCAGCCCTGTCTCACCTTGGCCTCCTTGTCATAGCTGTCCTTGAATTGGAAGCGGATGCCACTCTTGATCCCCAGCTCCAGCCACTTCCCCTTGAACCACTTGATGGTGGGCTTGGCCGGCATCTGGGACCCATCTATCTTGGTGACAATGTTCACATCTTTCCCTGCAGGACAGGAGGTAGGGGGCACACAGGTCACAGCCCAGATGCACAACCTCCCCCCAGTCCCTCCAAGACACCCGGCATCCCCACAGCCCAAAACCCTGACACCACCCCCAGCAGCCTGATGACCCCATAGAATCCACCCTCTGCAACAGCCATGCCTGTCCAACCCCATGCAAGACCACCCAGAGCTCCTAAATCCCCCACCCCAGGCCTCGGAGCTCCCCTGAGGGCCCTCCCTGCCCCACAGAGCCCTCTTTACCCACCCCAGGAGTCCTCAGGCTCCGAACCCATCAGCCAACCCCAACCTGCCACCCCTGAATCATACCAGTCTCCACAAGGACACTCTGGGGCTTCTCTATAAATAGGCCCTCAGGCTCGGCTGGTTTGTCTTCAGGGGCAGCATCTGCAGGAGACAGGGAGACAGGTTCATTAGGGCAGAGCTCCAGAGCTAGCATATAGTAGGGAATGGGGCCATGTCTTGCTTCTGGTTTTCAGGGCTGGGATATTGCGGGGCACAGGGTCATGTCTCAGTGCTGGGTCCCATGGCTGGGATATAGCAGGAGACGGGGCTGTGTCTCAGTGCTGTGTCCCAGGGATGGGATATAGGGAAGGATGGAGGAAGCTAGGCTATCTTGGAGGAAAACATGGGCATTCCCCAGGGTAGGCATGCTGAAGCCATTTGGTGACACTTACCAGCTGAAGGCTCCACTTTTGCATCTGCAGAGAAATCAGAGGAGCATCAGGCTGGAAAATCCAGCACCCAGCACACATCTCTCCCCCTCTCAGCACATCTGGGTGCCTCCGTTATGCAGCCCACCCCCTGGAACCCTTAGCCTGAGACCATGACCCAGCTCTCACCCTGGGGGACTTCTTTCTTCTCTACTTTTTTCTCTTCTTTCTTCTTTTCTTCTTTCTTTTTCTCTTCCTTCTTGGCAGCTGTTGGGAGAAAGGGGAGGCTGTGTGGCAGAAGGGTGGCATGCATGTGGCATACATGCTGCACACACCCCTGTGTGCGCACATATGCCTTCGACCATATGCTATACCTGAGTCCATGCACACCCTACACCCATGTGCACACATATGTGTACATGATTCCCAAGCCCTGTGGGCTCACACACCCACAAACACACACACACATATACCTGTGCACATATATAATGTGCATGGATATACGCCCATGGTATAATGCATTGCTTTTCCCCTCCTCCATCCAGCACCACACACACACACACACGCACACAGGGAACTCCCATCACACCAAATTGTCCCCCTCTCCTTCCCCCCATGAGGCCTTGGTACATTGACAAGTCCTCAGCTCCCAGGTCCTGAGGGCTTCTGCCTCCCCTTCCCTTATCACATGGCTTGCCCTGAAGCTGGGGGCTGGCAGCTGGGAGACCTGGCAGGAGAGAGCAGGTTTGTGACCAATAAAGGGCTGGGGGAGTGGTCTCTGCCAATTTGAGGGGCACCATCCACTCCCTGATTCCATATACCTCCCTCCTGGTTGGAACCCAGCATACATACACATAACACACACACTGCATATGTATTATTTCCCCCATACCCTGTGCATATGTGCACACACAAACACACACTGCACATGTGCTGTTTTTCTTATACATTGCATGCACACATACTAAACGTGCTGTTCCTCCACACACTGCACACACACCACACGTGTGCTACTACCCTCCCACAGATATATACACATACACACACTGTATCCACCTACCATACATACACACACCAACACAGCATACACATGCTGCACACACAGCGACCAAAACAAAACCCCCACCTATGCATGCTGTGTGTACACAACACTGCCCACCCTCCCACAGCCCTCTTGTTCACTGCAGTCCCCCCAGCAAATCTCAAAATCCTGCCTTCTCAGTGGACATACATCCCCACCAGGGCCCCTGCTCTGTTCCGCTTCTTCCTGGGTATAAATGCTTCTCCTCAGGTGCTAATTAGGCCTGTGGAGATGTCACTTCCCTACACTGCAGGGGGAAACCTGAAGGGGACTGGGCCCATGAGCAGAAAGGAGGTTTCTGCCCCATGCCAAACTTCCCCAGGGCTGCTATGTGCCAAATCAGCACCCCAGCAGTTCCCTATAAGGCTGAGCACTGGTCTCTGTCCCTGAACCCCCTAATATAGCCCAGCCAGAGTGCTGAGCCATCATTTCGCAGCCCATAATAGCGCTGGGCTGGAGTGCAGCTGGGATGGGCCAGGCCATGAGGCCCCCCCAGCTGTCGTCTGGAGTCAGCAAGGGGCCCCCAGGCCCCAGCATGGCGTGAAATGCCGCTCATAGTTCCCAGCGGGAAGACAGGGTGATGATGGCACCTTTGCACGCCACATGCGGCTCCTCTCAGCTGGAGCCTGCCCTGTGCCACCCCAGAGGTGGCTGCATCTCTGCACTGAGTGAGGGGGTTCCTGGGTAAATCGCCCTCCACTGTGCCCCTGGAGCCTGCCCTGCGCCACCCCAGAGGCAGCTGCATCTTTAAGCTAGATAAGGGCATCACTGTATACACAGCCCTCAACAGGCCCCACATCAGAGGTGGCTGCATCTCACTGTTGGGTGAGGGGACCCCAGGATAAGCAGCCCCCACCCTCAGTGGGGCCCCATATATAAAGTTCCCACTCCAGCAGTGGCTGCATTTTAGTGCCGGAAAAGAACTCCCTATATACACAGCTCCCCCATTTCCTATTGCAGAGGTGGCTGCATCTCAGCACTGAATGAAAGGTCTGTTATCACCCCCCAACCACCACCATGTCAGAGGCAGGCACATTCTAGCACTATTCCAGTCTCAGTCGGGGTGAGGCTTGCAGTGCCCAGCATGAAGTTGGGACTCCAGATTCCACCCAGCAGTGGGAACTTGGCACACCAGGGGGGGGGTGCTCTTTTCTGCCAAGGCCTCAAGGGGAAGATGTCTTGAAGACGGGATGATTTAACACCGGTCATCTGCAGCTCTGTGCCCTCCCTAGGGACTGACCTTTCCAGGGGCCCATCTCACATTGCCATTTTGGGGCGCTGTGCCCTAGTTGGGGGGAGGGGGAGCAGATATAATTAGCCCCCTGTCCGGGAATCCTTGTGGTAACCAGACCCCCATACCAGAAGCTAGACCCTGGGATCATCATGTCAGCCAGGCTGGGCTCCCAGGCCCCCCCCCACACACACACATATGGACACACACGGGGATGAGGGCAAGAAATGCCCCTTCACCCTGCATCATAGCAATGGGTGAGCCTCAACACACATATCAGAGATTTGCCTCCCCAGCACACATCATGGGTGTATAAATATGACCCCTTCCCCCTTATACAACACAACACAAATGTTTCCACATGCACACACACCAGTGTTCAGCCCCCCCATAACTGCTAAGTGCACCCAGAATTTTGCTCCAAGTGTGTGTGTACATACAGTCTTACACACAAAGATGCCCACATCCCCCATGTACCACATGACTTGGTACACACAAGCAGTCTGCTAGTGTGCACATACAACCAACATACACCCACTTTGCAATACCCTGAACCACGCATGCAGCACACACACACAGCTTTGCAATGCATAAATTCTAAGCATGCGCGTGCACACACACACACACTCTCTTCCTCCCCCCCAACACACTGACTCAAGTGCATACACATTCACCCTTCCACACACACCGACTGGAGCATGCACACACATGCACTCTCACCCGCCATACACACACAAACTGTCTCACTCCCTTACCACACACACACACTCACCCCTTTACCATGCACACACTCTCCAACCACTCTCCAACCTGTGCAAACATACCCTCACTCTCATATGCACACCCACATCACCCCCACACTCAGGTTGCCCCCCCTCCCCACAAGAGCTCTCAGCCTTCCCCACAGGCTCAGGAGGGTGGCGTGAGCTTGCCAGGGGTGGAGGGGCATAGCCATCAAGTTGAACCCCAGACGCAGCTCTCGCCCCACAACCTTCACAGCACACCGCCCCCCCACCCCCAGCATGATTCTCCCCACCATCACTCTGCCTTGCCTGAACCAGTTGTCAGTGCTCTGTGGCCCAGCCTGGCTGGAAGCCCACGACACCCAAGATACTGGCATGAGGCAGCGGAAGGGCTGGCTTCCACCCCAACTGCCCCCCCACAAAGGACCCAGACTTGGATTCCCCTCCCCTACTGCACCCTGGTACAGCCAGCTCCACCCTGTCCAGGGCACTTCTGCCTGGGCACCCTTCACTCAAAGGGCATCAGCCCCTCCACACTGGGTGCTTCCTCTGCCTGTGCCAGCCCCATGCCAGGTGACTGAACCCCAAAGCCCTTTTCAACACTTCTCAGTACCTACCCCACGCCACACACATATGATCTCTGCCTCCATCCTTTCCCACTCTTCCCTATTTCCCTCCCTTCTGTGGTGACTTGCCCCGGCCCTGTTACAATTCCTCCCATGCTGGGGATATGCCCTGTGCAGTTGTCTGGGGGGGGCGGTATTTGCCCCTCACCCTGCTGCAAAGTGCCCCCCTGATGTGTCTACCTGCCTGAGAGGGGGCATGGAGACAGCTTTAATGCCAAGGGCACAGCAGGAGACTGAGGGACCCAGTAAGCACAACCCCCCTCCCCACCACCAACTGACAGCCCAGGCACCTGCTGCCCACAGGGCACCCAGCTGCCCCTGGCCCCCATGCCCTGCCCCCTTACCGGCTTTCTGTGGCTCAGGCATGGTTGCGACTGCAGCAGGATTCCCTGTGCAATGCCGTCTCCCCCGGGAGCGCCTGCCTGGGGCCTTTAAAGTCCAGAGCCCCTCTGGGACAGGGCTGCCAAGGAGCTGTCACCTGACCCCGCCCCCCCGCCAAATTCCTGAGCTCTGTCATAAACTCCTCTAAATCCCCATCTTGGCCTTGGGAGATACAGTGCCCCCCCACAGGGGGAGCAGGGATGGAGGATGAAGGACAAGGGAAGGGGGCCAGTACTGAGGCCTAGCGGGAGCCCCTGGGCACAAGGGGCACTAGGAGAAGCAGGGGCTGGGGGCTTGCCCCTACATAAAGCACAGGCCCAACCAGGCCCCCAGAGGGCACTTATTGGGGTAGGGCAAAAGTCTTTCCTCATTAGGGGCACCGGCCCAACCCAGCCTTTGGGCAGGGACCTGCTCCAGGGGGTGCTGGCATCAAGGAAAACAAGGCCAAGTGTGTTTGTGTGGTGGGGGGGAGTAAAGCCCTTACCACCCTGCCTCTACCCGCCTGCCCCTCCCAGCTGGAGGCAGCTGGAGCTTGTGAAACCTGAGCCAGGCTCCATGTCTATCAGCACCAGGAAAGAGCGCCTGGTAATGCCATGGCACCCCAGCCATCTGCTGCCTGATCCCTACCCTCCCCACCCGCAAGCCCCAGACAGCACTGCCCACTGCTGATGTGCACCCTACCCCAGAAGGGGCTGCAACTCAGTACTGAGTGAGGGGGGACAGGTATAAGCAGCCTCGGAGCAGGCCCCACCGCAGACGTGGCTGCATCTCAGCACTGGGCAAAGGGGACTGGGTATAACCAGCCCCAACTTCCCCCACTCCAGAGGCATCTGCAGGAGTCTGAGGTGTGAGCAATGAGAAGAGGGCTTTATTAATTATCCCTGCAGCTCTCAGTCAGCTGCACCCCACCTCCCAGAGAATTTGGGACCAAGGCATGGGGGGTGGGGGGCAGTATGGACAACAGTGCCCCCTTATGGACACCTATGATAAGGCAGCACAGGGATGCTGCTTAGGGCATATAGGAAGTGAATGAGACCACTGCAATGCAACAGGGTGGGAGGGTGATGGAGCTGCCTGGGGGTGCAGGGAGGACCTGGGAGAATTATTTGGCACACACCAATCCCCCCCCAAGGGTTACCCCCACAGCTCCCTGCAGGAGGCCACTGACTCAGATGGGGATCGTAGCTCCCCATGTATGTGGCTGGCATCTCTGAGCACCCCATATTTCTTTTTTGCAATGAGCAGACATTGCCACCTCCTGCAGGGGGCTGGTATCCTAGCCCTCTTCCCTTCCCAGTCCCAGCTCCTGACCCCTTCACCCACCAGGCCCCCCTCCCATCCCAGACCTAGGAAAAAGAAACCCTGAGTCCCAGCTCTAACCCCCAGTGCTCTAACCCACCAGGCACCACTCCTCTCCCAATGCTGGGAGAGAACCCAGGAGTCCCAGCCCCCACTACTGTATCCCACAAATCCTCCCACACACCATACAGAGCTGAGGATGGACCCAGGAGTCCTGGCTTCCAGCTTCCCTGCTCTAACTTACCTGGCCCCACTCCCCTCCCCAGAGCTGGAAAGAACCCAGGCATCCTGCAGCCCCACTCCACTCTAACCCACCCAACCCCACCACCCTGCCACAAGAGAAGTGAATAACCTGGTTAGACCCTTCTTTTCTAGCAACATTTTATTAGGAATTTACAAAATTATACAAACTTGATTGCTTAAAAAAAAAAAAAGACAGAAAAACCCGACTTGTACAAACTCTGAGATGCCCTCCTGAAATATAAATATACACATCGCTCCCTGAACTTGCACCTGGAGGGGACCACTCGACACAAAGGAGTAGACCCCCCGCCAAGCCAGAGGCAACAGAAGCCAGGATCCCTGGCTTCCAGCCCGCCCTACTTTAGTGCCCACCCCCACCCCATTTGCTGCCCATAGCTGGAGCTGGAACCCAAGTGTCCTGGTTCCCAAGTCCCTGCTCTAACCCATGGGTACCCACTCCCCTCCCTGAACCAGGGGTGGAACCCAAGTGTCCTTGTGCTCAACCCTACACTCCAACTAGAGCCAGGGAGTGGAACCAGGCTCACGCTTTAATTCACTAGGCCCCACTCCCCTCCCTGGGGGAGGGGGGGGGGGCGGAACCCAGGTGTCGGTGCCCAACCCCACCCCCAACCTAAACTCCACCCGGATCCAGATAATAGAAGAATCCAGGCATCCTGGCTCCTCCCCACCCATCTCACCCACTGAACCCAGTGCAGAGGAGAGAACCCAGGAGTCCTGGCTCCCGGTCCTGCCGGGAGCAGACACCCCGGTGGGGCAGGGGTGGGGGCAGCGCCCCCTGGTGGCCGTGCCATGCCATGCTCTGTGCAGTCCCGTGGCAGGCAGGGGAGGCTCCTAGGAGGGGGCGCGGGGCCCGGGCAGCCCCAGCAGTTTGTGGCCGAACTGGTAGGTGAGCTTCTTCTTGACCTTGCGGATCTCGCCCGTCTTGCCGTAGTTGCGCAGGGCCCGCGCCATCTTCTGGTAGGTCATGGCCTTGCGGTTGCCCTTCTGCTGCCCCCAGCGGTGTGCCAGCGCCTCCTTGTGCTTGGACGAGAACTGGAAGACGCCGGAGTCGCGCTCCACCCACCACACGCACTCCTGCATGTCACCCCGCTGCAGCAGCCCCAGCAGGAACTGGTACAGGCGCAGCTTCCGCCGCGAGCCTGCAGGGGGCGACAGTGCGTCAGGGGGAGGCCGGGGCAGCCCATGGGTGGGGCAAGGGGGGGCAAGGGGGCTGGGTGAGCCCATGTGTCAGGACGGAAAGGGGGACCTGGCTGTGTTCCTGTGCCAGGAGAGCTGCGGGCTGCCTCTGCACTTGGTGCAAGACCTGCCCAGATGCAGCCATGTCATCCTGACTGGGGTCATGCCCACAGGCAGGGCACAGAGAGGCCTGGGGCTTATGTGCTCCATTGGAAGGACATGGCGCAGAGGCAGAGGGGCCATGCCCACAGGCCAGCGGGGTGGGCAGAGCCATGCCCAGGCGCTGAGCAAGCAAAGGGCAAACAGGTGGGGAGGAGCGGCAGAGGGGCCCTTTCCAAGGGCCAGGCAGGGGGAGCTGGGCCCTTCCTTTTTGCCCAGGGCAGGGGAGGAGCAGAGTATGCTGGGATAGCATGCCTACCTGAGTCGAGGTCCAGGGACCCACTGGGTGACAGGTTCTCATCCGAGTCGCTGTCAGACACCTCCAGGGCCGGGGCATCGGGGGGAAACTCGTCATCCTCGGACAGCGGGGGGCTGGGCAGGGCGCTGGGCGGGGGGCACGGACCGTACAGCGGGTAGGGCTGGGGGGAAGCACCGGCAGCGGGTAGATGAGCAGCGGAACAGCACCCCTCGGCTTTTGGCATCACAAAGGCAAGAGACATCCTGCCCACGGGAGCCTGGTAAGCATGGGCTCTCACCCCCCTCCCAGAGCTGGGAGAGAACCCAGGCGTCTGGGCTCCCCATCCTCCTCCTGCTCTTACCATTACTTCCCACTCCCCTCGCAGGACTTGGGCTGGAACCCAGGCGCCTAGGCTCCTAACCCCCGACCCTGTTCTCACCCACCAGACCCCACTCCCACACCCAGAGCTGGGAGGGAACCCAGGCGTCCCAGCGCCCCCAGCCTGACCCCGCTCCCCCACCCCGAGGCAGGAAGGACCCAGGCGGGCTCCCCCCGCCCCAGGCTGGCGCTGACCTGGGCTCCGTACTCCTCGGACAGGCCGGGGCAGTGGCTGGGGGCAGGCAGCGGCCCCTCCAGGCTGTAGACGGCGTCCGGGGGCGCCGGCGGGTAGGGGCCGTGCCCGTAGGGGACCGTCACGGTGTGCAGCGGGGCCAGCTGCCCCGAGTCGAAGGACTCGTAGCCCGGCTCCGTCAGCTCCAGCCAGCCCGCGCACGGATCTGCCAACCCAGAGGGCGGCCGTAAGGCTGGGAAAAGGAACCCAGGCGTCCGGGGGGCTCCCAGCCACCCCCCTCCCGGAGCTGGGATAGAACCCAGGCGTTCAGCGCCCCCCGCCCCGCCATCGGCCTACTAGACCCCACCCCCTTCCCAGGGCTGGGGTAGAAGCCAGGGTCCGAGCGACCTGCCCCAGTCCAGGACAGAACCCAGGTGTCCGGGCTCCTGCTCCCGCCTCCCTCCCAGAGCTGGGACTGAACCCAGGCGTCCGGCTCCTGCCTCCCCGCCGCGCCCGGGGAAAGAACCCGGGCGTCTCGGCTCGCAGCTGGGCGCGGCAGGGCAGAGGGAAGTGCAGACAATGGTGCCCTTCATGCTGCGCCGTGCAGTCATTTGCATGCTGCAGCCCCGCCCCTGGCCCCCCGGAGGACTGTGACGCTACGTGGGGAACCCCCTGGACCCCGCTCCTCCCGGCCAGGGGAGCTCTGATGTCATGGGGGCCGCCTCCTGCCCCCAGGGGGCGCTGCGATGTCACCCGAGCAGCTATGATGTCACCCTAGAGTTGGGGGGAGGTTGCGGGGCGCTGGCTCACCCGTGGGGGGCTCGGCCTCCACCAGGCAGTGGGGGAAGGTGGGCAGAGGCTTGCAGGAGTCCAGGTCGTAGAAACTGCTGTCGGAAAACTGGGGAAGGCAAGGGGATAGGGCCCCAGTCAGAGCCCTGCCAGCCATCCCAGGGACCCAGCCCCACCGTCCCACTCCCTTCCCATTGCTAGGAGGAGTCCCCAATCTAGGGGAGTAGAACCTGGGCGTCCGGGCTCCCAGCACCCGGCTCGAAGGTGTCAGACCCAGATCCAGGAGAACCCAGGTGGCCTGGTGCAGTGGTCTCACCCACCCAATCTACGAGAAGCTGGGAGAGAACCCAGGCCCCCTGGTTCCCCAGGCCCCCATCTATCCCCTTGATCCCACTCCCATCCCAGAACTAGGAGAGAACCCAGGTGTCCAGCACCACAGCACCCCACTCCCCTCTCAATTCTGGGGGAGAAGCCTAAGGAGAGAAGAACCCCCCAGAGGGAGAGGGAGAGGGAGAGGGAGAGGGAGGGGGTTACATACAGCCTGGTCCATGCTCCCAGCCCACTCTTCCCATCCCAAACTGCTGTGTGAACATCTGCCCTGCCCCACCCCAGAGTCAGCCGCCTCAGCACCCGGGCCCTGACCCTGCCTCCCTCCAACCCATGTCCCCCACCCTTCGACCCAGCTCATGGGAACCCAGGTGTCTTGGCGGGATGGTTAGCCACCGCAGACTGCGTCTAGGGGCCACGGGTGTGGGGGATGTCGGGGTTACATGCAAATACTGGGGGGGGGGGGACACAGATGGACAGACTCACCATGTAGCTGAGGTGTGGCCCATCGAGCCTGCTGGGACAGGGAGGGGGATGGGGAGGTTAGATAGACTGCCCTGCACCCTAACCTACCCTGAGCCTCCCCCCAGGCCAAAGGGTCCTCCCTTCCTCTACCCAGCTGGGCTAACACTGGCACCCAGCAGGCACTGGGAGGGGGAAAGTGGGGCGCAAGGGCAGGGTCCCCCCCATGCAAACGACCTGTGCCTGCTCCACTTTCCCCAGATAGAGGAAATATTCAAATCCACCCTGCCAATTTGCATAAAGATGGAGAGAAAGTGAGGGAGGGGGAAGGGAGGAGGGGGCACCTGCTGGCACTGAGGTGGGGGGGAGCTGAATCGCTGGCCTCAGCAGCCCCCCACACCCTGCTAAAACCATGTTACCCCTAGCAGAGAAACCTAGTGCCCCAGATGCCCCCAACCCATCAGCACCCCCCTAGGGAAGTGCCCCACCTCCTCCCTTGGGATCTGCACCCCTGAGCACCGGCCCACCCTGGAGAAGGGAGTAGTGCCCCCACCCCATGCTGCCCAGGAGCTACCCCCTGGCCCCCCTACCACCCCAGGCTCCCAGCTCAACCTGGGCATGAAGCTGAATGGATACCCCCCCCCCACAAGGGCACCCCAGTACAGAGCCCACATCTGCCCCTGGTGCCAGATCAGAGTGGCACCCCCAGAGTGGAAACACGCCTGCCCCACCAGTGCCCCCTATAACCCAAGCCTGACCCTACCCTTGGAGGTGCCCATCCCTACCCCATACAGGTGGGGGGGGCAAGCCCCCTGCACCCATGTTCCCCATTGACACTTACTGCGATGCCTCGAGTGTGAGCATCCTTGGGGAGCGGTGGGGGCTGGTGAACGGCCAGGCGGACGGGGCTATGCCGGGGGCCGGCAGCTGCCAGCAGGTTTATAGGGCCGGGCGGGGAGGGGGGGGGGGGGTGAGCTCACACACAAAATTCCCCGGGCAGCAGGGCGGAGCCAGCCATTGCACAATCAGTCCCTTGTGCCAGGAAAGGAGCTGATGGGGGGGGGGTCTGATATTATGCCCTCCCCCAAGATTTGGAGGGGCCTGGCTGCCAGGGCTTCTGGGGTCCCCCCACCCCAAGGCTGCCAGGGTGAGAACCAGCAATAGACTCAGGGCAGGGCTTCTCTAGCCTCTCCCCTCAAGACCAGCGGGGGTGGGGGGTGAACCATACTCCAGGGCTGCCTGGGCTATGCACGCCCCTAAGGCCTGGCCCCAGGGAGGGGGCAGAGAGCCTGGTTGATTTTTGACTCCACCACTCTGCTCCCCACACACTTCCTGTCCCAAACTGTTGTGTGATCATATGTCCGGTCCTGCCCCAGAGGCAGCTGCATCTCTGCACCAGGTGAAGGGTCCCTGTATCCCCAGCCTCTCCCCCCAGCCCCCCATCCCAGAGCCAGCCACGTCTCCCTGAGTCAGGCCCAGCAAACCTCCCAAGCTCATGTGAGCCACAACCACTTGCAAAAGGTGCTGCTATCAGCTGTCCCACGTCTCGCCCCCACATCATGTTCCAGTTTCTAGGAAAGTGGGGGAGGGAGGCTACCCAAGGTGCTGCTGGCAGCAGAGACCCCACAAGTGCTACCCGCAGGAATGGAGCCCATTATCAGCTGCCCCTTGAGTGGAGCAGGGGACATATCTGGAAGGCAGAGATGAGCGTTTGTAGGAGCAGGGGTGGATGTTGGGGGGAGCTCCAGGACCCCCAGGGCTGCCCCATTGGAGCCAGGGGTGCACATCTGGGATGGGCACTGGGCCCATCACCCCCTGCCCTGGAGAGTAGGGCGAGACCACAATAGAGCCCAGGTGTCCTGGCACCCAGCCCCCCACAGCCTAAGCCGCAAGACCTTACCCTACTCTTTCTGCAGCTGGAAAAGAAGCCAGGGCCCTCCACCTCCCAGTCACCCCATGGCTAACTCGGTGGAGTCCAGGAGACCCTGAGGTCCCAGCTGCACCCTGCTCTCACCCACCTGACCCACCTCCCCCCCCCCCCACACATCAAGATCCTAAGCCTCCACTCACAACCCTCCTTTGCTTTAAACCCACTGGACCCCAGTTCTCTCTCTCAGGGAGGAACACAGGCATCCTGGTGCCTAATCAACTTGCCAGAGAATCCAGTGTTTAAAATAGGACTCTTTATTCATCACAGAAAATACAAAATTACAAATGGTCCCAAACCCCCAGCACCCCCCTAGCCCTGCTCCCCGCCCCCCCCCAAAAAATCTCACCAAACTGGGGCCTCTGTCACCCCTGGGCAGAGGGAGACAAGGCAAAGCCCACAACACCCAGGGTGCAGAGGCAAGAAATGCCCATCTTCAACATCCTCCGTGCAGGTTGGAAGGGGGAGGCCTATACACAGGATACTGCCCAGCTTGGGGCTGAGCCACCTGCCCCCCCCTCACCACGTAGGGGGCCCAAACCGTGCCACCAGGCACTCCTGGTCATCTAAGTCCTTCTGCACCTTCTTGCGCATGTAGAAGATGGGGCAGTCGCGGCTGCAGGGAGATTGGGGAGGGGGGGAAGTCAGCACTGTGGGGAGATCCTGGGGTCAATGGGGAGAGCTCCTGAAGGAACCCACTGAGGAAGGGGGAATGTTCCCTGCAACAGTCACAATATAAGGAATCCCTGGAGCTCCCCCAGGAAGGGAGAGGTAGATCTGGGCAATGGGAGCCAACCAGGACCCCCCTCCCCCAGCCAGACTGTGGGTTCATGGGACTCACCCAGGCATGCCCTCCCTGCCGTGTGTGTGTGTGTGTGCGCGCACGCATGTGCGCACACAAACATGCACACACAGCGGGGGGCGGGGTGCCCCAGACAGGTAACTGGATTTATGGGGTTATAAAGGCACCAGGTAAGTGCGCATGGCCCCGTTCCCACCCCGCCCTGTGGGAGCCGGGCCGATAAGGGGCAGTAAATGCCCCAGGAAGAGTGGAGAGATGCATGTGGGTCCCGTGGGAACAGGCTTCCAGTGAGGCGGAGGCAGGGGAGGGGTGGGTACCTGGTGCACAGCACGTCTTCATGCAGGCTGCCCTGGCACCGCTGGCACTGGGTCCAGAGCCGGGCAAACTTCTCTTCCAGTGAAGAAAGATGAGAGATCTGGGACGGGGAGAGAGGGGGCCATCACTTTTGCACTCCTGCCCCCATACACTGAACCTTGCCAACATAGCTGGGAGAGAATCCAGGCTCCCAAACCCTGTTGCTCTAACCCCCAGCCCCCACTCCCCTCTCAGAGTTGAGGGAGAACCCAGGCATCCTAGGGTAGAGCCCAGATGCCCTGGCTTCCAACCCTCCTACTCTCACCCACCAAACCCCATTCTCCTCCCAAAACCAAGGTAACACCCAGTTGCCCCAGCTCCCAGCCCCCTACTCCACCCCATCAGACCCCACCCCACTTCCAGATCCAGGAGAGAACTCAGGGGTCCAGGTTCCCCAGCTCTAACCTACCACCCCCCTCTCCTCTCCCAGATCAGGGCCAGAACCCCGGTGTCCTTAGCTCACAAGGGAATCCCTGCCCTCAAGCCCCGCAGCAGTGTCACCTGCCCTTTCCCACTCACCTCCTTTTGGTACAGCTCAGACTGCCGGCCCAGGCAGAATTTGCACACTGCGCCTGGGAGGGAGGTTGGATCAGGGGGGCAGGATCCTCTTACCACTGCCCCCCCAAACTTAGTCAAAGCCCTCCACACTGTGATTTAGAGCCCTCCTACCCCTACCAGACCCCCCTCATCCACACTCATGGGGAGCCTCCCCACACATCCCTGCATTCTGCCCCCACCCCACACCTCAGCCCCACGCCCCACTAGGGGCCAGGGCCTGGGATGGGGAGGGGGAGTCAAAGGTTGCCTGGGCTGGGGGTGGGGGGAGGGGTTATGAAGGGAGTTTTGAGAAGCAGCACTGGGTTTTTCTCCAGTTACAAAACCCCAGAGACACCTCCCCCCCCCATCCCAAGAGGAACTTGCGCCACTTGCTGCCCTGGAACAGGGTGCTGCCACCCTCCCTGCCCCCCGCCACTCCCCCGCACACACACTGAGGGGTTGGGAGATGACACGCAGATGCTTGCTTTGGAGGGGAAGGGGGGTGGGCAGCAGGGTCAGCTAGGGGGGAGCACTTCCAAGAGGGGTAGGATGATGGGGGCAGGTGCAGGGCAGCAGAGGGCACTCACCATGGTGCGGCAGAACGGCCCGGCAGCCGATGCAGGTGCTGCGCTTGGTGGCAAAAGCCATGAGCCCCCCCACCTTGGAGGTGAGGACTGTCTTGCAGCGTGTGTGCTCCCCCTCTGTAGGGAAAGGCACTGGTCAAGGATAGCACAACCCCCCCCCCCAAACACACACTGTTCTGCCCTCCCACACACACACAGCTCCCCCCAGTCTCACATGTACAGTTTCCCTTTCCACATACACCCGCACATGTGCACACAGAATTCTCCTTCCCAGCACATGTACACACAAGTTCCCCTTCCCACACCTGCACACACCCACTCAGGGCTATGTCCAAGCCCTCCCCCACCACCAGCCCCCAAGACAGCTGTCCCCCCCACCCTCAACTCAGACCCCCTGCCCCCCAGGGCAGGAAGAAAAGGAGTTCAGGCAACTCACTGAGCAGGACACTCTCAGCTTTGCCCTCTCCGAGGATGGGCTCAAAGATGCGGAGCAGGGGCTTGGCAAGCTGCTGCTCCAGATAGTATTGTGTGTCGATAGGGATGTTGTTCTCCAGCACATAGATGGGGTCCTAAAGGAAACAGGGCAGGCTGAGAGGTGGGGACCCCAGGACAGCTGCAGAGGGGAGGGCAGGGAGCACTGTACATCTCCAGGGTTTGAAGCACCCATGGGTGTGGTCGTGAAGGGTCCCCACCACTTCCCCCAAAGTCCCTCAGGCCTCCAAAGCACTACTTACCTGCAACCTCATCTTCCCAGAACCTATTCTTAAATCCCCCAGGCCACCAAAATCCCGCCCCTGAACTCCATCCCAAATCTCCCAGCCTCTCCAAAGCTCAAAAGCCACCTGCCCCCCCATATACCCTCACTCCCCACATTCCCCCCCAGAAGACCCAAGAGCTCTGCTCTCCTCCCCTGCCCCCTGTGGCCCCCACCTCAGATTTCATGTAGGCTGCCACTCCCTTGGCAGCACTGATGATGACATAGGGCACCCGGTCACCCAGGTTGGGAGCACTGCCAGGGTCCCGCCGCCGCATCCTGGAGAGAGGTGGGGGAAGAAGGAGCTGAGGGCTGCAGGTTTCATAGTTTCATAGTTTCTAGGGTCGGAAGGGACCTGAGCAGATCATCTAGTCCGACCCCCTACCATGGCAGGAAAGAGAACTGGGGTCAAACGACCCCAGCAAGATGTGCATCTAACCTCCTCTTAAACACCCCCAGGGTAGGAGCCTGCACCACTTCTCTTGGAAGTTGGTTCCAGACCCTAGCCGCCCTGACTGTGAAGTAGCGCCTCCTGATATCTAACCTAAACCTACCCTCTGCCAGCTTGTGACCGTTATTCCTGGTCACTCCCGGCGGTGCTCGGGGGAACAGTGACTTCCCCAATGCCTGCTGATCCCCCCTGACTAGTTTATAACAGGCCACAAGATCCCCCCTCAGCCTTCTCTTTTGGAGGCTGAACAGGTTCAGGTCCCATAGCCTCTCCTCATAGGGCCTGCCCTGTTGTCCCCTGATCATGCGAGTGGCCCTCCTCTGGACCCTCTCCATGCTGACCACATCCCTCCTGAAGTGCGGCGCCCAGAACTGGACGCAGTACTCCAGCTGCAGCCTGACCAGTGCCATGTAGAGGGGGAGGATCACCTCTTTAGTCCTACTCGAGATGCATCTGTGGATGCATGACAAGGTGCAGTTGGCCTTCCTAACTGCCTCTCCACGCTGTCGGCCCATGTTCATCTTGGAGTCAATGATGACCCCCAGATCCTTTTCTGCCTCCATGCTGACAAGAGGGGAGTTCCCTAACCTGTAGATATGGTGCCGGTTGTTCCTCCCCAGGTGCATCACCTTGCACTTGTCTGTGTTGAAACCCATCCTATTCTCATCTGCCCACCCTTGTAACCTGTCTGGGTCTGATTGTAGCCTGTTGCATCCTTCCAGTATGCCCATGTCCCCCCACATCTTAGTGTCATCAGCAAATTTGAACAGGGTGCTTTTTACCCCCTCGTCCAAATCACAGATGAAGATGTTGAACAGTGTGGGCCCGAGGACCGAGCCCTGCAGAACCCCACTGCCCACGTCCTTCCAGGTTGAGAAGGACCCATCCACTACCACCCTCTGGGTGCGGCCCTCCAGCAGTTGGCGACCCAATTGACTGTGTGGGTGTCTACACCACAGCCCCCCAGTTTCTTAATGAGAACGGGGTGAGAGACAGTGTCAAAAGCCTTCCAGAAGTCCAGGAAGACTATGTCCACTGCTACCCCTGCATCTAATGATCTGGTGATCTGATCGTAAAAGGCCACCAGGTTGGTCTGACAGGACCTGCCACTGATGAACCCGTGTTGGTTGCCCCTACGCATGCAGTCCCCAGCTGGCCCCTCATGGATGTGTGCCAGCATAATTTTCTTGAACAGCTTGCCTAGGATCGAGGTAAGACTAACCGGCCTATAGTTTCCCGGGTCCTCCTTCCTGCCTTTTTTGAAGATGGGGACCACGTTGGCCCTCTTCCAGTCCTCCGGTACCTCACCAGAGCACCACGAGTGCTCGTAAAGTTGTGCCAGCGGACTGGCAATGATCTTGGCCAGTTCCTTTAGTACTCTAAGGTGGAGATCATCCGGACTGGCTGACTTGAATACGTCCAACCCCTCCAGAAGCTCCCTAACCCGTGGCCCAGGTGTGCCTCCCCCGGGGCCCAAGGGGGGCCCAGCAGGGAGGTGGCTGTTCTGGTCCCTACTTAGGAAGACAGAGGCAAAGAAATCGTTAAACACGTTAGCTTTGCTGTCTGGTGTGACGACCAAATTTCCCATCGCGTCCTGCAAGGGCCCCACATTACCCGGGACCTTCTTTTTACCCCCTACGTATTTAAAAAAGGACTTCTTATTGTCCTTAATCTGGGAAGCTAGCCTCAGTTCCATCTCTGCCTTGGCCTTCCTAACTACCCTCCTACATCCGCAAGCAACTACAGAATAGTCCTCCCTGGTGATGACCCCTTCTTTCCATTGGGTGTAAGCCTCCTTTTTAGCAAGGAGACATTCCTGGATGCTTTTGGTGAGCCACGGAGGCTTGTGTGCTCTCCTGCTCCCTTTGATCCTCGTTGGGATTACCTTCCTTTGGGCTTGGAGGATCGTCTCCTTAAGGAGCGACCACTCTCCTTGGACACCTGGCTCCCCTCCCCACCGGGACCTCAGTGCTTCTCCAACTATCCTCCTTAACTCGTTGAAGTCTGCCCTCCTAAAATCTAAGGCCGCTGCCTTACTGCATGCCTTTGCCACCTTGCGCTGGATGGTGAATTCCAGCAGGCGATGATCGCTGTCGCCCAGGTGGTCGAGCACCCGCAGCCCCCTCACCAGGTCATCACCCGTGGCCAGCACCAGGTCCAACAAGGCGTCCCCCCTGGTGGGGCTGTGCACCTCCTGGGTTAGATGGAGGTCCTGCACTCTGGCCAAGAACCTACGTGAGCGTTCAAACCTGGCTGACTGCTCTTCCCAGCAGATGTCCGGGAAATTCAGGTCCCCCATGACAACCACATCCTTAGCCTTCACTACCTCTGTGAGCTGACCCAAGAATTCCTGGTCAAGCTCTTCTCCCTGGTTGGGAGGTCTGTAGTAGACTCCCACCGTTAAGTCCCTTTCCCCTCGACTGCCTTGTACTCTAACCCAAAGCACTTCAGAGTGCCCCTCCCCTGACTCCTTGCTAATTAACGAGGATGTGTATTCCTCCTTAATATAGAGCGCCACGCCCCCAACTCTCTTTCCTATCCTGTCCCTCCTGTACAGCCTATAGCCCTTGACATACACCGCCCAATCATGCGTTGCGTCCCACCATGTTTCAGTGAGCCCCACTATGTCCGGGCTGGTGTCAGCCAGCAGGAGGGTGAGTTCCTACCCTGCCCCCTCTGGGGGGGGGCGGTTTGTGTTGTGTCAAGAGTGAGGGGCACTAGTAGGTGTGGGCAGGGAGCAGCAGGTTGGGAGCAAGAGGCAGCAGAAGGGCTGAGCCAAAGGGCCTGGGCAAGGGGCTATGTGTCAGAAGTGAGGGGCCTCAGCGGGGGGGGGGGGGAAGCGGATGCGGAGGTGGCTCTTGTTAATGCTGTGGATTATTTTAGCTCCCCATTAGCATATTTTCCCCCCAGCAAAGGCAGGGCTGGAGGAAACTCTGCGCCTGTGGGTGCCCCTCGCTCGCCCGCCTGCCTGCCCATCCCTGGGGACCCGGCGCTTCCGCGCAAGTGTTTGTCATGGCTGCAAGCAGCCAAGCGCATGCACAGGCCGTTACCTTCTGGGGAGGGTGGGGGGACTGAGAGGGTCCTTGTCAGGGACAGCTCACACTACAGTTCTAAGCAGTTGGGTCACGAGTGAGGGACACTGGCAGGGCTCGAGTGGGAGGGCAGGGGGCTGTAGGTCAGGAGTGAGGGGCACCAGCAGGGCTGGGGGAAGCAGGGGGCTACAGGTCAGGAGTGAGGAGCACTGGCATGGCCGGGGGGGCAGGTGGGAAACACGACAGATGCCAGCACCACCCCACCCCCACCCTGGGGCCCACAGGAAGCAGCGGGGGAGAGGCTGTTTCCAGGGGGCGGCACCGCAACAGCTGGGCTGGTGAGGCTATTTCTGCCTTTCCCATGGGTCATGCCTGGCTGCACCCCCTGCCCCACAGAACCCCCCCAGAGGGGGCAGGGTAGGAACCACGCTGTGGAGGCGGGGAAACCTGCCCCATTGCCTCCATTAGCCAGCCCATCCCACCTGCATTCCCCTCTGCACTCCCACCTCAGCTCCATTCACTCTCCTACCCAAGCCCACCCTCTTCCGCCCACAACCAAGCCAGGCCTCCACACCAGCCCTACCTCTGAGCCAGCTCCACGTGGGCCTGGTGGCCAGTGTACTCGTGCGCTGTGCGGGTCAGCTCCTTGGTGATCACCAGTTGGGAGATGTCCACCCGGTTACATAGCAGATCCGAGATCACCTCCTTTGCATGGGCCACTGCGCCTGCTGGGTCCCTGCCATGCACAGCCCCCACCCCCAATCAGCCCCAGATGCCAGGGCGCTACCCCAATACCAGGAAGCCTGAGGTCTCTCCCACGTCTGGGAGGGGAGTGTGATCTGGTGGGGTTGACCAAGGGGGATACAGAACCAGGGTGTCCTGACCCCTCCCAGTTGTGGGAAGCGGGGGGCACTGGGTGAGAACGGGGAGATGGAAGCCCAAACACTCAAGTTCTCTCCCAGCTCTGGGATGGGAGTGGGTCTGGTGGCTTGGAGCAATGGGGCTGGGAGCCAGGACTCCTGGGAACAGGGTGAGGCAACAGAGCAGGGTAGAGCAGAGCAGGGGGTGCTGGGAGCCCGGACACCTTGGTTCTGTCCTAGCTCTTGTAGGGCCAGTGGTTCTAGCAGGTTGCACGGCAGGCTCTGTGCCACGCTGAGATTACATGACTCTGGTTCCATCATGGGACTTTACCAGGGTCGCTCCCTGATGGTCTGGGGTCAGGGGTATAGGCCCGGGCCAGGCGTCTGGGCCCACCTGTCAATGAGGAGCTTCTGCAGGCAGGTGCTAATGAGGTTGGCCACCAAGGGGCAGTTGTCACGGCGCACAGTCTCGATGCCCTTGCAGTCCATCTTGTCATGCACCTGGGCGCTGGACGAGAAGTACAGCCCTGCATAGCGCTTCTTGCTGATCAGCAGGTAGGGGAAGTACACCTGAGGTTGGGGGACATGGGGTGAGCCCTGCCCAGCCCCCAACACACAGGGCTCTTCCCGCAACCAAAGCAGCCAAGCCTCCCCAGCTCCCCTCACCTTCTCAAACTCCAGCTTGATGGGAGGCGTGAAGTGGCTGGAGACCCAGGCGGCTGCCTCCCGCCCAATCTCCATGGCCTCGGCCACCGATGCCACACCAAGGCGGCACATCACTGAGTCCGTGTCTCCATACACCACCTGGGATAGGGGGAGAAGAGCCAGCTGCAGCCCCTCCAGCCCTGCCCTCCCTTTCCCCCAGGCCTGGCTCGGAGGCCCCATCCCCTGCAATGCCCCTCACCTTGGCGTCAGCACAGTACCCATTAGCAATGGTGTATTTGGACTCCACCAGCTGCTTAGTTTTCTCAATCATCTGGCGTCCAAAACCGGTCACGCTCTGAAGAAGAGAATCAGGGTGGAGGTGGGCAGCCAGGCACGCCAGCCCCAATAATATCCTCCTAACCAGCGTTCCCTCTAAGCCGCGCTGTGTGCACGACCATGCAGGCACGCTCATTCAGCATTGCCAGGCATGCAGCTTACAGGGAACACTGCCCCAAACTTCTATCCCAGTCTCCTCAACCCTGCTGGTGCCCCTCACTCCTGACCCACAGCTGCCCTGCCCCCCCCATCCTATTGGTGCCCCTTACTCCCAACCTGTATACCCCTGCCCCCACTGTCCTGCCAGTACCCTCCATTCCTAACTCACAGCCCCCTGCTCCCACACCACCACCAGTACCCCATACTCCTGACCTGTAGCCCCTGACCCCACCTCCCCCTGCCAATGCCCTTCACTCTCACCCCATACTCCCCTCACCCTGACCTTTCTGCTTCCACTACAGCACCATGACTAGCACACACCCCCGGCCCATTCCAAAGGGAATAATCTATGTTTGCCCACACCCAAAGGGCCCCTGTTCTGGTGCCCACAGCCCACCCCAGCCCATGATGTGGAGATGCCATTCTAGCAGGCAACTGGGTGGGGCTGGGCACCCACAGCCCATCCCCCCCATCAGTGATCAGGCCTGCTAGCCCAAGCCTAGAGTCTCTGCCAGCAGATTCACTTGACACCACAATTGATACCCTGCTGCTACCTGGCCTCTAAATAATCACCCCTCGGTGCACCCCACCCCAGAGGGGATTGCATCTCAGTGCTGGGCAAGGGGGTCCTGTATAGCCAGCCCCGCCCCATAACAAACTGCCTCACTCCAGAGGTGGCTGCATCTCAGCACTGGGTGAAAGTTCCCTGTATCACAGCCTCACCCTGCTCCACCAGGCAACAAAGAGCTTGTCTTAGCCTCATAGGTCAGAGCTTATGCCCACTCCATGGTCACTGGGAAGTCCAGGGCAAGAGTAGGGCACAGAAGGAAGGAGGGGGTTTCTCAGACAGTCTCTCCCCTCCCGCAAAAGTTGAGGAAGTGCCAGGGAAACCCCTGGGCCAGGGCTGGAGCCCAGAAAGTCCCCAGGTACCTCTGCCTGGGCACACAATGGGGCCCATGCAGTGCCAGCCCTACCCACCCACCTGCCCATCCTCTGGGGAAAATCCAGCTGCTCTGATGTCCCAGCATGGGGGAAGTGGGAGACCAGGAAGGGCCTGAGATGGCCCCCATCTCTCACCTGGGAGATCTCCAGGCAGGGCAGCTTGCCCACCTGGGCACCAGTGAAGCCATACACGGAGTTGGCGCTGACCTTGAGTGCCAGCTGCCGCCCATCCAGCACCTGGCGCTTGAAGGGGTCTGTCTCACACTGCAGCTCAGCCTTGGCCCTGCCAAGGGCAATGAGGAGGAAGGGGTATCAGTAGGCTGGGTCATCCCCCCTCCAGGCCCAACCCACTTTGGCCCCCTGCAGCCTGTACTTGCAGGCCCAGGGGCAGAGTGGAGGGGTGCCATGCCCATCACCTCTTGCGGGCAGCCAGCAGGTTCTCCAGGATTTCAGGGAGCAGCCCCTTGCGCATCGAGGCCTTAACAAAGAGGTCACCCGTTGGGGTGCGGATGAAGTCTTCAGAGGCCAGGCTGGGTGTGGGGAGGAGGGGGAGCTCACTGAGACAACCCACCATGAAGCCCCCCCCAGCCCCTCCTGCACCCTCCCAGCCTCCACCCCCATCAGAGGGTGACCCCAGCCCTAACCCCTACTGTGGTCGGAGGCACCTGTCGTCCACCCTCTCTGCCCCACACCCAGTCCCACTAACCCATAGCGCTCTGGTGCCCCTGCCTGCAGCAGGGTGGTGTAGCAGAGGTTGTGGGCCATCATGATGGACGGGTACAGGGAGGAGAAGTCCAGCGTGGCAATGGGCATATCATAATACCTGGGGGCCACATGGGGAGGTGGGGGGGTCACTACCTCTGCCACCCCCCAACAGCTTCCTTCTAGGCACTGCCACCCCCCCCCCCCATTCCCTTGCGGGACTTGTCCCCCCCCACCCCAGTCCCACTAGCTCCCCCTGCCATCCAAGCCTTAATCCTGGTACCTCATGCCCCCACCACCCACGCCATCCAGACCCCCCCCAACCTCCTGCCCTCCCTTTGCCTTCCACCCATCCCTTAAGCCACCCAGTCCTCCACAAGCCCCTGCCCCTCATCCCTGCCCCCCAATAGCCCTTCATAGCCCCTTCACCCACACCTCCAGTCAATCCCCCAAAGCCCCACTGCTGCCTGCCAGCCCACCAGCTCACCCCTTCAGCGGCTCAATAACGGTGGCGCCTGCATAGTCTTCACCCCCTTCTGATTTCACCACAGGCATCACTAGGTCTTGCTTCATGGCCTATGAAAAGAGGTGGGGGTGAGGGTCACAGACAAGAGGGCACCTGCCCCCACCCCCTCCCTCCCAAACTTTGTCCCACGTGACAGGGCACTGCCAGGGCTCATGCCTGCTGCCCAGGGCGGGGCCCACCTGGCGCAGGAGCTGCGACACCACCTTGACCTGCTGGCCACGGGCAAGCAGGTAGCCGAGGGGCACGCCAGTGACCCGGGCCATCTCCATGTAATTGATGACACACATCAGCTTCTCCAGCAGCCGCAAGGGCAGGTAGGCATCCTTCAGGCAGTACACGGCCAGGCGGCGCCGGGTCTGGTCCGTCCCGTTCTGAGGAGGGAAATGGAGTAGGGAGTACACATTGGGCTGGCAAGGCATGGATGATATAACCTGCTCTGGGGACAGGGCCCCAAAGGAAAGCCTTGGGTGGGGGAACAACAGCAGGGCTGAGTGAGATGCCCCCTTGTGGTGGTAGAAATGGGACTGAGAGAGGAAGGGGAGTCCTGTTAGGATAGGGGCAGGCAGAGGTCAGTCCAGTGGTTTCATTGGGGGTGGGGGGTCAGGATAGAGGAAGAGGGGGAGGGGCCGAAACTGACCCCACCCCTCAGAGACCTGCAGGTCAGTGATGATAGAGTGCTGCACATCCTCCTTCTGCTCCTGCAGGAAGTGGTAGCTCACTGCATTGAGGGTGTAGGAACGCAACTTGTAGTCCCGCAGCAGCACCTGGGGCAACGGGGCAGAGCCAGGCTGGGACCACTGCCAAAGACTGTGCCCCTCACTCATGACCTGCAACTCCTGCCCCCCCAGCCCTGCCAGAGTCCCCTCACTCCTGACACACAGCTCCCTGCCCTACCAGTGCCTCTTGCTTCCACTTCACAGCCCCTTGCTCCACAAGCCCTGCCACAGCCCCTCACACCCAATCCACAGCCCTCTGCCCCGCCCTGCCCTCCCAGTTGCCCTTCCCAACCTGCAGGCTCCTGCTGGTACCCCACACCTGCAACCCCTACCCTCACCTGTAGCAGGTCAAACTGGACTCGTCCCTCGGTGTTGATAACCTTGTTCTCACGCCGCCCCATCTGCTTGGACTGGAAGGATGAGTCCCTGATGACAGACTTGCGACCTGGAATCCGGCCAAGGAAAGGGAACGTCGAGACCTTGGTGGGGGAGGGGAGCAGGGAAAGGAAGGGGCAACAGGAACCAAGACTCAGGCAGCTGGACCACCGAGGCAATACCAGCCACCTCTGTGTCCCCAGGGAGACTCACTCCCCCAAGGCAAGTCAGGGCCTCATGCCCCTCTAGGCTGGGAGAGACCCCCTTTAATTCTGCCCCTCCCCTCCCCCATTTCAGCCTAGGGAGTTCCCTGCCAAGATTTCACTGTCAGGGTGTGACTCAGTTTCCCTGCGTAGCACCCCCTCCTGATATGGAGGGAAATACAGTCCACTGCATCCTAGAGGGCAAACACTATGCCCTACCACCTGGCAGGCTGAACTGCCTCCTGCAGGCTAATTAGCAGATAAACTAATGACCCCACCTGGAGTCCACCTGCCCACAAAGCAGCTTCCCCTTCAACATCTCACCCACCATGGGAGTGGCTAGGGTATGGCCCCAGGCTCTCTGGAGCTGAGGGGTACCAGCCTGTGAGTGCCCAACCCTGGGAAGCTGGACATCCCTGCACAGCAGCCTGCTGTTGGAGCACACTGACCCAGGTGATGAGGCTGTTGGGACCGGCCTGGGCACAAATATATGCCCTCCTGCAGCAGGGGTCTGTGCCTACGCTCAGAAGCTGGGCACTGGAGCTCGTCGCTATCACCATGCTATGCTGCCAGGGCAGGCCATGTTCCCCAACTCCTGCCATGTGCCCCTACCAAAAAGCCTGGGGCACTGGGGAGGAGAGGTGTCCGCAGCCATGCCTCTGACCATGCTGGCTGGTGCCTGAAAGCAGCCACAGCTCCTGCCAAGGAGCTGGCAGACATGGCAACCCAGATGGAGCAGAGCTCAAACTCAGAGACAGAAACAAAGGCAAGCAGGGCTCCCCAGATCACTTCCCACCCACCTCCACTGCTGCCCCCAGACTCCGGGCTGGGTAGAAAAGGCTTTCACGTGACTGCTCATCATATTCCTGGCCGGGGACAGGGTGAAGTTATCCTCTGCAACCCAGCAGCTGGAGGACCCATCAGGTTTATGCATGGACCAGATCCAAGCCCACCCTCTCACAGCACTCAGACCCCCTGGAAATTCCTGGCACAGCTTCAAGGAGGACGGGGTGCATGGTTTAAGTTGTGCCAGAGCAGGGAAGGGCAGAGGATGCTCTACAAGGTCAGCATGGCTGGGGTGAGGGAGGGTTCCTGGGTGTGGGGTTACAAATACAGGCACAGGTCACAATCTGGGAACCCCTGGATGTGGGAGTCATGGCAGAGAGCTGTTGGGCTGGAAGGGACCCACAGAGGTCACCTAGTCCAACCCCCTGCCTGAGACAGGGTCATCCCTATCTAAACCATCCTATGCAAATCCATTGTTTAGGACTCCAGGCCCCCCTTGAAAAATGCCAGCTGTTAGGTTTTCATTTGATTTTTGAGGACAGGAAGAGAATAGAGCAATTTCTTCTGCTGCAAAGAGCTCAGGCATCCCACAACAGAGCAGAAAGGAATCTGTAGCATTAAAACAAATCTGAAATCCCTAGGTTTATTTTGCGACTCATGTTTGCATGCCCAACAGCACATGGCACTCTGCAGCACCCTTAAACGGGTCTCAAGGCATCCCAGGGCATTCCGCAATACCCTTAAAAAGGTCTCAAGGCATTCCAGTGCTGCAACATCCTGGCTGAAAATCACTGATCTAGCCTCTGTACTAAATTACACAGGCAGTCCTGACAGCCACAAGGACAGGTATAGCAGTGGGATCATGGTGGCCATCATCCTGCTGCTGCAAAGGTTGTTAATATACACTGGAGAAATCCCAGGAAGAGACTGTGCCCCCGCTACAGAGGAAGGCAAAACCCCCACGATCCAAACCAATCTGACCAGGGGGTAAAATTCCTTTCTGACCCCATCTATGGTGATTGGTCTGACCCTGAACAGACAAGAAAAACCCTCTAGCCAGAAACCTCTGGGTTTTAGTCCCAGCAGGAGCACTGGCACAACCCAACAGGTCAGTGGGGTGAGGGGCATGGACATCTGCTGGGGTGGGGTATGTATGTGATGAAGGTATCCTGTGTGAAAGAGGTCAGTGGGGTCCAGGTCGGGGAGGGTCAGAGTTTTAGGCACTGGCCATGGCTGCCCTCGCATCACAACGGCAAGTGGGGCAGCAGGGCCAGGGAGGGGGTGCTGGTACCTCATGGGCCTGTGAACTGCAGCAGCAAAGCAACCTGGTTTTGGAGCCCGGGGAGGAAGTGTGGGGGGGCAGTATTACCTTGAGAGCCTGTGCACTGTGGAGCAGTTTAGTATGGGGGGCAATGACCCAGTGCTGGGGATCATTAGAGTGAGGCTGCCCCCAGGGCCCAGTGGAGGGACTCCTGCAGACTCTGGAGAGCATGAGGGGTGCCCAGGAGGTACCTTGAGGACCTGGGCACGCTGGAGCAGGTAGGGCAGGTCGAAGTTCTGGATGTTGTAGCCCGTAATGACATCAGGGTCCACAATGCGAATGAACTCAGCCCAGGCCTGTGAGACACCGGAGGGGTGGGGTGTAGGGCAAAAGGGAAATCAGAGGAGGGCAAAGTCCCCCAAGGCAAGAATAGACTCTACCCCTGCACCTGGCCCCCCCAACCCCTACCCCCTGGGGCCCCTCAGAACAGGACCCCACAGGGCTACCCATTCCCAACCTCCACCCGTGCCCTGCCCGCCACACCCCGCAGCATTACCTTGAGCAGCTCAGCCTCTCTCTGGAAGCAGAGCACCTGGGAGCCTACGATGGGGGCACAGCCCTGCAGGGTGAAGACATTGCGTACAAAGGGGTCTTTCTCCCCCTGTCGCAGCACCATGTTAGCGATCTGGATCACAGGGTCTTTGTCCGGCTCCGGGAAAATCCCTGGGAGAGGGGGAGAAGGAGTTTAAAGGTGGAGCAGTGTATTCACCCTCTCACATACACATGCATACATACACCCACAAGACTGGCTGTGGGCACAGGCAGGAGGTAGCTGCCTGCCATGCAGTACCTGTCTGTTCACTCTGGTCTCTAATGATGACACTCAACTCGCCACCAGTGATATCTGCCCTTCCTGATTGTCCCTGCCACTCGTCCAGCTCCTCGTAGGCACCACCCCCAAAACCCGAGCTGCCTTCTCAAAAGCTGCCCACCCCCACCCCCAACTGTAGTGCCAGCTTCCCCCTCCCCAGCACCCCACCTGGCTGCTCCCTTCCCCACCCTTACCTTTGCGCCCAGCACACTCTATGTCAAAGCTGACCACACGCAGAGGCGCAATGACCTGCCACTCGCCCTCAGGGGGGTGGCTCACAAAGTCTGTCCAGGCCACATCCACTTCCAGCTGGCAGAGAGATGCCTGGGGGATGGGAATCATCAGCAAGACCCTGAACATCACACTTCCTCCTCCCCAACAAGCACAGTGCACACTGGAAGCAGCCCCCTCATCTCCCTGGGCAACCTCCCACCCCACCCACACAAGCCCTGTGCTCACACAGTACCTTTGCTGGATTGTCCTTGGAGGCCTCCCCTGGGGCCAGCTCTGTGCGCAGCTGGTATGTGCCAGGAGGAAGCTCTATCCAGTTACAGCCCACGATATCCCGGTCCACCATGAACCTGCGGGCAAGGGCACTGCTATGAAAGTGGGAAGGGGTGTGGGGGACAATCAGGGAGGGAGGGGGACACATAGCATCCAGCAGGTGGGAAGCAATGGGCCTGAAAAAGAAGGAAGCCATCCATGGGCTGGGGAAGAGATTCTGTATGTAGGACTGCTGGTGGGGGTTGTGGGGGGGTCTAGCAGGGAGATGGGAAGAACAGAGGGCGGCAGGGTATATTGGGGCATATCAGGCCCATGGCAGGGGAAGGAAGAGCAGCTGGGGGGGCAGCAGACGGGGGAAGCAGAAGAGGTAAGGCTTATAGGGGGCATGGGGCTCATGGAAGAAGAAATAGAGCAATGTAGGAGCTAGGTGGGGCCGGTCAGGAAAGCAGCTAGGAGTTCAGCTGACTGGGGCTGGGGTGGGGGGACTCACATGTGGGGGAGCAACTAAGAGGCAGGGTTCTTGTGGGGCAGGAGTACTTGGCAGAGCCCCAAAGAAGGCTGGAGTTGCCTACCTGATCTCAAAGTCGATGTTGGCCTCGTAGGCCTGGAAGCCATGTAGGCCAAGGGTCCCACAGCGCAGGCCCTGCTCCAGCAGCCGCTTGGCAGGGGCGATGAGCCGGGGAAGAGCCATCACTACCTTCAGGAAAGGCACAAGCCGCTGCCCGTGGTACCCATACATGCCTAATGGGGAAGGGGGTGGGGCACAGTCAGGGACCAGCCTACGGTACTGGAGCCTTAGGGGTGGTTCTGACCACCCCTTCACACAGAACCTAACTCACCCACCATCTTAAGGGGACTCTACCCTGCTCCCCATACCAAAAGCCCTTAGGTCAGAGCATCACCATGCAGCAGCAGCAAATGGGGTGGGAGATCCCAAACAGTGGGGTGGATGGCAACAGATAATCGGGGTACCCACTAGTTTCCAATGGAGCATCCCTCAGAGCTATACAACCCCCACCCACACTAGGACAGGGTGAATGCTGTGGGAAATGCTCCAAGGAGGTGGGTAGGGGTGTGTGTGTGCATGTATAGGAGCAGGGAAATCATTTCCTGACACAGGACTGGTCCAGCAAAGGGAGGAAGGCTGGGGTAAGGGGGGCACTCACTCTCCTTGCTGCACAGCTCCACAGCCAACACAGCCTGGCTCAGCCCATCCTTGTTGGAGCGCATGTCCCGCAGCACAGCCCCATTCAGCTCCCGCTGGAACTCACCCAGGTGCTGGGCCTGGAAGCCTAGGGGCACAAACCAAGAAGGGTTGGGGATGGACAAGGGATGGGGAAGGCTGCCTATGCAAAGACAGCACTGTTGTCTCCACCCCCTCCACTCCTGCTGTGCACTGTGGTGGGTGGGCACTCACCAATGGGGGCAGGCACGTAGAAGTAGGGGGCAAAGCCATGGATGTGGCAACACACACTGTTGCCAGCCTTAGTGACACCAAACATACGGAGCACAGGCACTGGGCCCTGTGTAGCACCTGGCATCCCAGGAAATGGGGAGCCTGCAGGGAGAAAGTCAGGCAGAGATTAATGCCCCCTTCCTTCCAAAGGAGGGAGGGCATGGAGAGGCAGCCAGGTCTCCTTCCCCCACCTTATATGTGGCACCCTGCCCCCACACCCCAGCTTGCTGGGAACTTTCCCTGGGGAACTCCAACCTGTATGTCCAGCCCTCCCCTGGGATAGGGACACACTGGGCCATTGTGCTCTGTAAAAGCCCCTGCTCACCCCAGGACATTGATAAGGCCGGGGGGGGTTCCCTATGTGGGGGGAGGAGGGCTGGGTTTACAACTTAATCAAACAAAGCCCCCAAGATGGGGGAATGGAAATAGCTGGAGGGATAATCCCAGCCCCTAGCCCTTCCCCAGAACACAGTAACCTCCAAGGGTTTGGGGGAACAGGGAAGATTAGGCCACTCCCTTTTGGAGTTGGGATGGGACTGCCAGGCTAGCAAGAGAACCCAGGTGTCCTGGCTCCTCACCCTTACCACCCAACCACTCTCCACCCAGAGCTAGGATCAAACCCCAGAGTCCTGACTCCCCACCATACCTGCTCTGACCACTCAACCCTACTCCCCTCTCAAAGGCCTTCAGCTCAATTTATGGAGTTGCACTGGGCATGCTTACCCACGTAATAATCCAGCTCCACCTGCTGGAAGCAGAGCGCATCAGCTGCGGGGTCAATCCCAGGGGGCGCTGGGCGCTGCCACTTGGGGTTCAGCACCGAAGAAAACAGACTCCCTTAAAAGGAGAGGTTTAAGTTCAATGTTAGAGCCCCAATCCCTCCTCCTCCTCCCTCCTGGTGCCACACCCCTCAACCCCTGCCCCATAAGCCAGCAGTCCACCACCCCACAGCCCCTTAACCGGGGCCCTGGCCTCAGCCCTTGAGGCAAGCCAGAGGGGGTTGCCTCACCAATGGCAATGACATCAAGCATCTGAGATGACTCCTTCATCTCCAGAGCCATCTCGCTCTCCACTTCATCCAGGTAGGCCAGTGCCTCCTCAAACTGCGAGGGGTTCTCATCCTCCCAGTCACCCCCCCGTGGCCGCTTCCACTGCCAGGGGTCCTCTGGGCCAGGCCCTGCTGGGGATACCTTCCGCTTGGCCTCCATGGTGGATCTGAGGGCAAAAGCAGAAGGCCAAATTGGGCTTAAAGTGCCTGGAAGAGACTGAATCATAAGCAGAGAAAACACTTCTGTTGCTCGCGGACTGCAGCATTTCAAAGACAGGGGATTCTTTGTATGTTCCTTGTAAATAACAGGGCTGCATCCAAAAAACACCTTGGTCCATCCTCAACTTTTTCTTCTAATGCCAATCATCCACATGGGGGGGAAGAAACAACCTGAGGGATGGGTGACACAAATGACACAGATCAAGATGGGAGCAAGGAATACAGCAGCAAGTTGAGTAGGGAAAAGAAAGTAGGGCAAAAGATCAGACAGTGGGTGCAAGGCAGGGAGCAGAAAGCAGAGCAAAAGATCAGGCAGTGAACACAAGGAAAGAAGCAGAAAACAGAGCCACAAAGCAGACAGGGAGGAGAAGGCACAGCAGCACACCAGATGGGGGGCATGGACCAGGGAGCAGAAGGCAAAGCATCAGATCAAAGTGAGAGAACAGGGCAGGGAGCAGAAAGCAGAGCAGCAGATTGGGCAGGGGAGGGTGCAGGGCTAATTTGAAGCACATCTACCCAAAAGGTTGATGTCTACTGTCCTGCATGTGCTAATTCCTCATGCCAGGAACAGATAACCCTTGTGGGGCCCTTTTTTCTTTCTGTCTCTATGGCCAAGATAGAAAGCGAGGCTGCGCTTCTCTACAGACCCACTGCCTGGCACAGCAAGCCAAAATGTACTTGGCGCTACAGCTAGCACAAGCCCATGTATAAGACATCATCAGAACAGATCACAGGAAAAGATGCTGAAAGGTATGCAAAGAAAAAAGGAGCCTGTGAGGTTCTTAAAGCACGTTTCCACTGGAAGACTTGATGCAATGAGGTCTGGTGCGGGGGCCAACTTTCTGGGCAGGCATGCCACAAATTAGTCCTGCACCCTGCCCGAGTGCCAGGCCAAGCCCCTTCCCATGCCCAGTCTGCTCCCTACCCTGGCTGCTGCTGTGTTTCCTGCCCCCTCCCCAATCTGCCATGTGCCACACAGATTACCCATGCCACTTGTTGGCCAGCCCTGGTATAAACCAATTCCACTGCATTTGTACATGCACTGTGCACTTTCCAAACACCTAGGGAAAGACCAGCCACACAGCCTCCTCTATGAGGTCCAGCATACATCACAGGAACTGTGATATCTTTGGTACCTGAGGTCCAGTCCCCCAACCTCCAGGGCAGCCTGGGCCCAACAGCCCGCAGGCAGGCTCCCACCTTCCAGCTAGGAAGCTCCCACTCTGCGGCAGACACACACCCGCCTCCCAGCAACCATGGGGCACAACTGCCCCCAGTCACCTGCCCCCTTTACCCCATAAAAACACCCTGGCCCCATCCTCAGCTCTGCCTACCCCCCACCAGGACCCCCCAGAGAGTCCCCCACCTCAAGGACCTCCCCCCATAGGGACACCCCATCCCCAGCCAGTGCCTGTCCCCCTGGAACCTCCAGGGAGTCTCCTCCCAAGGAGCTTCCCCATACCAAGGACACCAGCCCCAGCTAAAGCCTTTCCCCCAGGAACCCCCCAGAAAGTCTCCCCCAAAGGAGCCCCTCCAAACAGTGTTCCCACCCCAGGGACCCCTCCCCAGCTACAGCCCCCACCCAGGGACCCTCGCATAGGGTTCCCCAACTAGTGCCCCCCTACCAGGGACCCCACCACCCGCTAACACCCCCACCAGGGATCCCCCACAAGAACCCCACCCCCTGCTAGCACCCCCCACCCCAGGGACCCCACACCCAGCTACTGCCCGCCGAACAGGGGCCCCCCATAGGGTGCCCCAACCCCAGCTAATACCCCCCCAGGATCCCTCTCACTCCAAATACCCCCCAGCCCTGCCCCGCCCCCTACTTACCCTCCAGCCCCAGCTCCGACTCTCCCGCCAACCCAAGAGGAGGCGGGACCCAGCATGGTCCCACCCCTCGGTTCCCATACCAACCCCCCTCCCATTGGACGCCGCACACACGTGCTTTCACGGCGACTTCCGATCGCCATCTTGAGCGTGGCGGAAGTCCTCGGGCTGGGGTACTAGAGCACAGTGACACGGGGAGTGTGGCGTGAAGGCTGCCGTCGTCCTGGCACAGACGCATGCGTAGTAAGTTGACACACTACCTGGGAACTGGCTTCTGATTCCATGATACTGCGCATGCACTGCGTTGAGCCACAGCCGTCACCTTATGGGGAGAAGCACATGCGCAATGGAGATCCCAGAAGCCAGGTCCTTTAGTGGGGCAGCCAGGATCGCAGGGTGCATGCGCAATTGGATGCGCTCCTGCGACACCATGTTGAGTGGGGCAAAGTGAAGCGAGAGGCAGGAGGCTCCCAAATGGGTTCCGGGGTGGGGTTCAGCTCCCAGAATGCCCAGCCCTTGATTTACGCACTGTTCCACTGCATGCCTGCTTGTAGAGGGGAGCTACCCACTGCACTCTACGTCATTTCATCCCCGCAAACTTCCCTCAACAGACAGAGAACCTAGGCGTCCTGCCTGGCAATGCTCCCCAAGCCTCACCTGTAATCCACCAGACCCCCCCCCCCCGCTTGTGCCATGCTCAGGAGACAACTCCAGTGTCCCGGCCCCCCATCCCCACCCTCCTTTGCCAGAGCTGGGCTAGAACCTAGGCGTCCTGGCTTCCATCCCCCGCTCCCATGCCGCTGCTGGGCTAAAAGACCCCATGAAGTCTCGAGGAGGCTGGAAATCCCCGGGTCCCGTGGGGTGTGGAAAGGGGCCAGTCACAGGCCCAGCCTGGCTTCCTGCCCTGCTGGGGGTGGTGGTAATATGTTCCAGCCACTCCCAGCCTTCCTGGGATTTTCTGCCTTGGGGCCGGGAATCCCCTCCTGAAGAGCTGGGGGGGAGGGTGTTGATATAGCTGCCCCAGCCCCCGCCGACCTCCCTGCCTCGCTCCCCACAGTGCCCCCTGCTGGCCGCAGGCTGTGTGGGAGTTTCTGCATCCACTGCCTGCCCAGCTAGGTGAGAGGGTGGGGAAGGGGCTGATGCATGGCCCTGGGGAGCCCCCTAGCGGCCAGCATGACCAGCTGGAATTCCCCTGATTTCCCAGAACCTGGTGGCTTTTCCCACCAGCCCTTGGCAATAGCCATATCTGGGGCAGGGGGGTCCTGGGATTCTGCTCTAGTCATATCCAGGCTGCTTCTCTACCAAGAGTCCCCTCCCAGAGCTGGAGAGGACCCAGATGCATCCTGGTTCCCAGCCCACGTGCCCCCCTGCCAGGGCTTGACTGCAAGCCAAATGTCTTGTTTCCCAGGCCCACCCTTTCTCCAACCCACCCAACCTCCCTTCCCAGAGCTGGGATAGAACCCAGGAGCCCAAACCACCCTCCTCTAACCCCACCAGACCCCAGCTGCCCCCAGCCAGAGCTGGAATAGAACCCAGGTGTCCTGACCTGTCTGCCCCACCCCAGCACAGAAGCAAGGAGGCATAAAGAAGCTGTAATTTTTTTTATTTCCCATTGTGTATGTGTGTGCATGGGGTGAGTGTCCCCTGCCCTGCCCTACCCACCCCACCCCCGACTCCAGCGGGGGAGGCATTCTGTCCATACACATCATCATGACAGCAGGAATGGGGGGCAGCACTGTCTTTGCTCCCCCCAAGTTCTTCCAGTGGCAGCAGAGGACGGGGGCCTGCCCCTCTGCACTCCTCCCTCTATCCAGGGGTCACCACCCCACACCCCCTTTTCCTGGAAGGGGAACTCCCCCTTGGTGGTGAGAGGACAACAAGCCTTTGAGCCCCATAAGCTGTGGGGCAGAGGGGTTCCCCAGCCCTGGGAGAATCCCACTGTCCTGAGGCTGCCTCCAGTTGGGCCAGGCAGGGGTGGGGTCCTGATCCATCTTCCAGCCAGGCATAGCATCACATGGCTAGCAACAGTCCGAGGTATGGGGGGGGCTTGCCCCTTGCTGGGTTCTGGCATTGGTCCATCAGTGTGGAAGAAGGGGGGTCTGGCCATGTGTGGGGGGGGAAACCCTTCTGTCCTGCCCCCCCCTGCCTTGCACACCTACTCATGGACATCCCAGATCTCAGAAAGCAGTGGTGGCAGCTTCTTGTCCTGCAGGCGGAGGGCAAAGACCTGCTCTGAATGCACACTGCTCAATGTACGCAAGGCCACCAGCTTCAGCAGCATGCGGGGGAACATCAGCCGGTCCTGGAGGGGGGTGGGGGAGGAAGAGAGGGGGTGTCAGGGCCAACCCCCAAAAGCTGCCCCTACACTCCTACCCCCATGCCTGGATCTATCCACTGTCCCCTGTACCCTAGTGATGCTTCTGCCTTCTGTGCTCCCCAGCATGTGGAGTACAGGAGTCAAAGCCTTGGGAGCTGTGGTCAGATGGGGCAGTACCAGCCCTGCCACCAACATGGCTCCTTACCCCCCTTCTGTAGAGAAGCATCATCCAGTCCAGGGCAGGCCAAGAGGAGGGTCCAGGCCAAGAGTCACCAGCCCCTTTCTCTGACCCTGGCTGTCAGGGTGCAATGGGGGCCCCACTGTACCTGGGGCCGCTGGATGCGGGTGTAGGCACGCAGGGCCTCAACGTAGGGCAGCTGCAGTGCCTCCACCTGGGTGCGGTGCTGCACACCAGGCCGGTCACCCGAGAACAGGTCAATGGCGATGAGCAAGGCGTACTCGGCGTCATCCAGCTGCAGGCCTCGCATGCCCCGCGAGAACTCGAAGATGGGATTGATGAATTCCACCTGCAAACCTGCGAGGCGCAGGCCTCAGCGGGACCTGGGGGGCCCATGCCCCACCAGGACCCCCAGACCCCACTGAGAATGCCCCCTGCAGGCATGGGATGTCCCCACACCCCAGAACCTCTGAATCCAGAGACAACCCCCCCGCCCCCCACACACACACACACGCATCACTTGGGAACCCTCCAAACCCCGCTGAGATGCCAAAATCCTTTACCAGGAATCTTCCAACCCCATTGATGAGAAACCCTCCAACTCACCAGGACCCCCAAGTCTTCATACCCTACTAGAAATCCCCATGCCTTGCTGAGACCTCCCCCACTCCCCCAAATCCCTAGTTCAACCTTCACACCACTGAAAACCCCCATATCCCACCAAGACCCCCCTGAAACTCACATCTCACTGGAAATCCCCTTGACTTGCTGAGACCCCCCAAATCCCACCAGACATCCCTGAAATCCCAGCCCCCTAGGAGCCATCCCCATGCACCATCCAAGCTGGGATTGATGGCTTCCTCCTTCACCCTGCAGGACATGGATTGAAGACCCAACAGCTCCCCCCAGAGGCCTCCTCTGAGCCCCTAGCACCCCAGCCCCTGATACCCCACCCCCATTCATACCCCAAGAGCTACCCTGATCCCCACATCCTGCCCACTGCACTCCCCTATACCACCCCCTAGCTCCTCCACAGACCCTGTGCCAGCACCCCTGCCACCACATACCCGCGCGGTGGAAGTCATCCTTGCTGTAGGTGAAGTCTTTCAGGAAGGTGATGCTCTCTGTCTCATGGTTGTAGCGCCGTGCCGTCTCCAGCAACATGATCTGGGGGGGAGCAGGGTGGGCATGAGCCCCCCTCCACCATGGGGCCACAGCACCTGCCATTTACTGCATAGCCATGGACCACCCTCGCCCTGGCAAGCAGCAACATGCATGCCCTGGGCAGGCAAGCTGCAGAGCCCACTCAACATGGTCCTGTGCCCTTGCCCTCAACACAGCCTCCACTCTGTCTGTCCCTCCCTCCCCCCCCAGTGATGCACCTCATAGAACTGTAAAATCAGAGAAGTCAGGACATAAGGGACCTCCAGGGGTCACCTAGTTCAACCTCGTGCCTGAAGCAGGATCAGTCCTATCCAGACCATCCTCTACAAATCCATCCTCTAAACTCTTAACAAAGCTACTGTCAACCCTAACACAAGTCTTAACACCCAAACCTGGCACCAGTAAAGCAGGGGGACCACAGCAGCCAACATCCTGCTTCTCTAAAAGGTTGTTAATATAACCTCAAGAGATCCCAGATAGAAGCCATGTCCCCACTCCGGAAGTCAACCCGCCCTCCCCGTCTTTATCAATTTGACCAGGGGTAAAATTCCTTCCTGACCTCAGATATGGTGATTGGTCTAATCTTGAGCACAGGGGCAAGACCCTCTAGGCAGAAACCTCCAGCTTTGATCCCAGCAGAAGCACTGGCACAGCCCAGTCCCAATCCCCAGCCTTGGCTACATCCAACACCCAATGACTCTTAAAAGAGACTTGAAAAAACCCTGACACCTGTAACAGAAAGGGGGGAAGGGGCAACCAGCAAAATGCAGAAGCCTGGGAAACCCCCATGGTAGAACTCAGGCATAGCTACACCTAGGTCATCCCTGACCAATGCCTGTCCAACCTTTTCTTGAACCTTCAGTGATGCAGAGTGCACAGTTCCCCAAAGCAGTATAGTCCACTGCCTCACAGCTCTACTAGTGAAGAAGTTTTTCCTCATATCCAACTTAAACCTACTTTACTGCAACTTCAAGCCATTGGTCCTCTTCCTTCTCTCTGCAATAAGAGAAAGGTGTTCTCCCTCTTATTTATAGAAGACTTTCAAATATTTGAAGGCTGCTATCATGCCCCCTCTTAAGCACCTCTTCCTCAAACTGAACATGCCTAGCTCCTTCAGCCTCTCCTCATGTGACTTGCCTTCCAAGCCCTTTTCACCTTTGTTGCCTGCCTTTGGACCCTCCCTAAGTTCTCCATGTCCTATGGAAAACCTGGAGCCCAGAACTACCTCAATGGTGGAGGCCTTGAGCAGGGCGATCTGGTCCTCACGAGCCAGCTGCAGGAAGCCAGGCACCTGCTTGGCGAAGTCAACAATCTCTTGCACAGAGATGATAGCCAGCTCGGTGAAATGGGCAAAGCGCTGCTGCCGGGCCTCCCGGCTGTTGGGATCACTGCCCAGGGGCCATGGCTGCAGATATGCACAATGCAAGTTGGGGTGAGACATGTGGCACCTCCATGCCCATCCCCCATGGGACAGCATCATCCTTTGGAAAGGAACTGGGGTACCCAAGAGCTACCACCCCCACACACTGGGGGATCCAAGGGGTGCCTGCTATGGGGTAGTCCAGGGCTAGGGTGTCCCACCACCTTTATAATAGACGCCCAAGCCATGGGGAAGAGGGCAAGACATGGTACTTCTGTCCTGTGGCACCAGGCACCTGTACCTTCCCTGGCACCAGGGGAGGGAAGGCTCTGATGTCTATGCCTTGCCAGTGTGTGTTGGGGGGGACTTTGGTGCCCAGAGCTGGGGAGATCTGCAGTGCCCAGGGCTGCCAAGGCCACTCACCGTGACCTTGGGCTGATCACTGAAGGAGCGCTTGTTGCACTGCTGCTGAGCCGCCACCAGCTGTTGGATCATGCGCTCCTGCTGCGGTGTGAGCTGGGCAGGCTCAGGCAGCCCCAGCACAGGGTCTGGGAGCAGTGGGGGCACCCGGGGCATCTCACCCCCCCTACACCCCTCTTGTTGCTGCTGCTGCCGGCTCAGCTTCTTCTTCCGCAGCTGCTCCTCCGACAGGACATCTGCCATGTAACGGGGTTGTTGGGGCACAGGCATTGGAAGGGACCCCTGCCCCTCTCCACCCCACTTCAGCCCTCTCCAGAGCAGAGCACACCACTCCCCTGCTGGTGCCCCAGGTCCCCACCGCCTGCCCAGCCTGATCCCAGGCTCCTAGTTGCCCCCACACTGCCAGACAAGCTGGCTGCTCCACCATGCCCCCTCCCCATATACCCTGTGACCCCCCCAGCACCCCTCCCCCTCCTTGTGCCCCTGCCCCCCCCACCCCATCACAGACAAGCCAACCAGCTCCCACCCCCCTGGACTCCTCCCTAGCCCCAGCCCATGACACACACTGCCCCCCTCCCTGCCCCAGCATGTGATTCACACCACTTGCACATGCCAGCTGGACCCTCAATGCCCTCCATCAGCCCTTGCTGGTCCCCCAGTCCACACAGCCTGCTCCCCTGATGCCCTCACCCCTCTGATCCCCAAGTCCTCACAAGCTTTCTTGGGCCCATGGCCTGGTTCACTGCCTGCCAGCCACCAGTACCACGCCTGATGCATGACCCACCTGGCTGGTGCCTGCGAACCTGTGCCCTAAGGCTGGCCACATACCATGGGGCCTGATTTCTACTGTTCACATTGCCAGCCTGTGACTCTCCCCCCACGTAGCTACCCCAGTGCTCCCCCATGTTCCCAGCCTGCCCTCCAGCCTACAGCCCCAAGCACTCACACTGCTCTCGCATGCCGGCCTGGCGGCACTTGCGGAGGCGACACAGTTGGCATTTGCGGCGCATGTAGGGGTCCATGTGGCATTGGCCAGCACCACGGCAGGCATACTGTGCCCCCTTGATGACACTGCGGCGAAAGAAGCCCTTGCAGCCCTCACAGCTCAGCACATTGTAGTGGAAGCCTGAGGCTTTGTCCCCGCATACACTGCACCGCTCTGTGCCTAGCATCTTGGGAGCCGGGCCCTTGCGGTGGCGACGCACTGGTTCTTCCCCTGCAGCCATAGGGATAGAGGAGCAAAGCAGGACCATCAGGGTCAGGCTTGGGGGACCAGGCCTTGCCTGCTGAGCCTTGCCCATTATGCCCCACTGACTCCCCAACTACTTCCCATGCCTCACTGACCACCCCCACTGCCCCCCACTCACTGGTCCTCATACTCCACTGCCCCCCATGCCCCACTGAGCCCCCTGACACCCCTCCATTGCCCCTCCATGCCCCACTGCCCCCTATCCCCTTATGCCCCACTATCCCTATATTCCATCACTTTCCCACTGCTCCCCATGTCCCAGTGACCCCCCCACACTGCTGCCCACTGGACCCCCATGCCCTAGTGCCCCCCACTGGCTCCAATGATACCCCCCACTGCTTCCATGCCCCACTGCCCCCCACCTCCTTAGCTACTCTCCTCAGTTCTCACCCAGCCAGCCCTACTACGGCCCCCTGGCCCTGCAGCCCCACTAACAGCCAGGTTCCCTGCCCTGCTGAGTCCAGCACCCACAGATGCACTCCTCACTCCTCACCCCTTACTCTAGCTCCTCCCACCCCGTTCACCACCCCCTCCCCCCCAGCCCCTCACCAGATCTCTGGGCGGTTCCTTCCCCATCAGTGCCTGGCACCTCACTCTCTGGGACAGCCTCCAACTCCAGTTGGGAGTGGGGACCCTCGTTCTTCAACTCTGGGTCAGGGGCTCTGGTGGGGGCTGGGCTCCAAGGCTCCCTGTTCTCTGGAAAGTGGGAGGGAAGGCGGGGGAGAGAGGTCAGAATTAGGATCCCCAAAGGAGAACCCTGTGGCTGCCTGGACACCTGGGTCTTTGGTGGAGTGTTACAAGACTGGGGCAAAGGGAAGGGAGGCTGTGGATCCTCAGATGCCTGGACAACAGAGGGAAGTAGCCTGGGTTCCTCTGATGTGGCTTCTGACACCTGGGTTCTCCTGCAGGGGTCACTGTGCTACCAGGGGGGAAGGCAGCCACTGCCCAGATGCCTGGGTTCTGTCACAGAAAGGGACCCCACTCCCTCACCCCAATTTGCCCGTCACTCACCTGGCAGGTCAGATCCCTGTGTGGCCATGTCGAGGTGTGGTGGGCTGTCAGTGGCATCCAGTCCCAGTGCTACAGAAGGAGAGACAGAAGGATGGTCAAACAAGCAAAAACAGACCCCCCCTCACCCCACCAGCACTCACTGCTGCCCTGCAATGCTGTGAGGGAACCACCCCCCAGGCCCCCTCCAAACCAGTATCTCCTGCTTCTCACCATGTCCACCACCTCCTGGGGGCAGGCTCAGCTGGGCAGGGGCCACATGCCACTGCCCTGAGTGGCACTGGGCAGGTTCTGGGGGATCCTTCAGGGTCTGGGCTGCTGCTGGGGGGATAACTCTGAGAAGCAAAGGGAAGTGGGGTCCTCCCCATTTGGCAGGGAGTCCCCCCCTACCTACCTCTCTCCACTCCTGACCTTCCCCAGCCCCTTCCCCTGCTTGGGGCTGCCACCCATGCCCCACATCACTCCCTCCCAAATCCAATCCCAGCTCTAGACCTCCAGGACTCCCCCAATCCCTGATCACCCCTCAAACTCCCTGCCCAGAGCCCCTGCTTCTGCCCCCCCACTCCATAACCAAACCCTGGACCCGTCCTGCCCCCCACCCTTCCTCCTTTCACTCCCCTCTGCTCTCCTCACACAAACCCTACAAGCTCCTAGCCCTGCAGCCTGCCCCTGCTGCCTTGCCCAGGCCCCCCAATCCCAGCCCATCATGCCCTACCCTTACTTCCCAGCCCAGCCCCACATCACTCCCGCCATCCCAGCTCTGGACCCCCAGGGCTGTCCCTCAGCCCCAATCCCCCCCACCCCCACCCTAGCTCCCTGCCCAGAGCCCCTGCTTCTGCACCCCCCCCACCTCATAACTGGATCCTGGACCCCACTCTGGTCCCGTCCCCATCCCAACCCTGCCTCCTCCTCCTTCCCCTCCCTACCCGCCTCTGCTACCCCAGCCCCCTGCCTGGTTCACCCCGCACTTATCCCAGCCCCCCTGGCCTGCCCAGCTCCGCCATCCCAGGCTCCATGCCTGCCCCTCCCCCGCATCTCAGCCCCCCGGCCCGGCTCCCCCCATCCCAGCCCTCCCTGCCCCCGCCCCGATCCCAAACCCCATACCTGTCTCCCTCCGGGCGCCCCCCCCCACACACGCATTCACACGGGCCTTTCCGGGAACCCCCACATCCACGTCACTTCCAGCCCAGCCCCCCCGGATCCGGTGTAATTGGGCAGGAAGGGGGGAGGAGGGGTGGGACCGACTGCCCCCCACAACCCCGGGCCCCGGGGTGGTGGGGGAGCGGCGGGGGGCTCAGGCTGCCCCACTTAGCCCCCTCCCCAGCAGCAGAGGTTGCAACATTGTTGCTGTTGAAAGCAGAAATCTGCTTTCTATCCCCCACTCCTCAAAAAAGCCCCTTGCCAGGCGCGACACCCCCACCACCCCCCGGGAGCCGCGGCGCAGAGTCGGGGGGAGGTCGGGGTGTCTTGGGGGGCAAGTTTGAGCTCGCTGGATTGAGGGGTTCCCGAGATACAGCCCCCCACATTGAAAACGTGTTTCCCCTCTCAGCTCCTCGCAGCACGGTCCAGTCTGTTCGGAAATCGCCGTACAGATCCCGGGATCCAGCTGGGTCTTGGTGGGGGGTGCCGGCGGGAGTTGGAGCTCGCTGGATTGAAGGGTTCCCGAGCCAGCTCCCTCCACCCTGGTCCGATCTGCTTGGAAATCGCCACTGGGATTCCAGGGGCTGGGGAGGGTAAGAGGGTTAAATATGAGCACGCTGGACTTAGGGGTTCCCGAGATACGGCCCCCCAATCGGGAAGGGTTTTTCCTTTTAGCTCGCCGCGGCAGAAATCCGGGGGGGGGGGTTTACGGGAAGCAAATTTGAGTTTGCTGGATTTACCCCATGAGATATAGCCCCCCCTGTATTGGGAATGTATATCCTCTCAAATGCACTGGTGTCATCCAATCCCGTTGCTCAACACTGAGTTGAATGGCAGGGCGGGAGGAGCGTTTGGGGGTAAGTTTGAGCTTCCTACTTCGAGGGGTTCCCCAGATGCAGCCCACCCCCAGGTCTGTAGCTTGCTTCTGCTCTCCAGCCCATAGACAGAGCCTCTGCACTGGGGAGTCACGTGGGTAAGGGGGATTGTAGGGGCAAGTTTGCCCTCCTTACACAGGAATCACTGAAAGGCACCCATCCCAAAACTGGCCCCCAGCCCTGCCCCACAGCAGGGAGTGGAGAGGAGAGAAGACCTGGCCAGGGCGGGGGGGCGGGTTTCTGCATCAAGACAGAAACAATACAGGGATCTCAAAACCCAAGGCCTGCCTCATGCAGGCACCCCCACACTCATCTGCCCAGGCCCACAATGCTTCAGGGCTGGAACCCCCTAGAAAGGAAGGCCCCTGCTCCATCCCTGTCCCCTGTGCCAGCCCCTGCCCTGGGGTCAGATCTGGGCACGCACCTTCTAGAAGGGGAAGGCTTCTGGAAGTGGCCTCATGGCAGGAAGGGGGCTGGAGCATCCCACACTTGCCCCAGCCCAGCCCCAGCCTCCTCAGGGTCCCTGAATCCCCCACACCCCCTCCCTTCCACAGCCCTGCATGCCCTGGGGTGCAGCAGGGCAGTGTCCAGACATGCAGCAATACACCTAACCCCAACTAATACAAGCCCCTGAGTGGCTCAGACACATGCACCACACACCTCAACACATTCATCCACCATAGACCCACAATGGACACACAATGACATCCATTTCCCATGTGCGCTCCCCTGCTACACTCCAGCACCTTCCCTGCCATGAGGCCACTGCTACATCCTCCATACACCCATTCATCACACATATCAGTGTGCACATGCACACACACATTTCCATCACATGCACCATGTGCATTCACCCACCCAAACACACCTTCTGCAGTATCCAAATACATGAGATACAAACACATGCATGTCTCTGAAATATACAGGTACACACAGCACACACACCTCTCTGAAATACACAAGTACAAATAGTTTGCCTGCACACCTCTGCAATGCACAAGTACACAGCACACAACTCTCTCCAATACACAAATGCACACAGCACACCCACACCTCTCTGAAATATACAAGTACACACACACCCCCTCTACAATATGCAGACACAACCAAGACACAAACACATCTCTGTAATATACAAGTACATGCAGCATGCACACATGCCTCTCTCTGCAATACATAGTTACACACAATGTGCCTGCACACACACCTCTGCAAGACACAAGTATGCAGTGTGCACATACAAACCTCTCTGTGATGCACATGCACACACACATCTCTCTGCAATATAGAAGTATACATAGCACGTGTGCGCACACACACATACCTCTCTGGAATACACAAGTATACACAACACACATTCACATACATAAAACCACTAAACACCCCCCCTGCACTACACAGAAATGTCAACATGAACATTAACTCACCACACACACACTGCATAGCCATGCATGGATACACACACACACACACACACACACACGTATGCATGCACACACCTGCCCGCAGCTACAAACACCTCTATGAGCAATGTACAGACAACCCCTTCTCCTACCACCACCTCCCTGAGCCACCTCAGCAAGTCTGTGCCCCAGACTGGTAGTTAGGAAAGTCTGCCCTCACCACCACCACCCCCAGATGTGGTGGGGCAGGCAGTGGCACCCATGGGCAGGTGGGGGGCATGCAGGCTGGGACAGGCCCACCCCACCTGCAGGCAGACCTCAGCAGCTTATAACCAGGCCCTGCCCAGGTGACACATCAGCCCCACACCATGGGGCTGCCTGCTGCCCTGCTCCTGCTCCTGCTGGGGTCCCAGCTCCCCAATGCCCATGCCAGGACCCTCCGCTTCGTCACACTGGTATGGCAAGGCCAGAGCCCACCCAGGGTGGGCTAGTGGTTTGGGGGGTGGGGGGCAGACTGAGAGCAGGACCCCTGGGTTCTAGCCTAGCTTGGGGTAGGGGAGTGGACTCTGGTGGGTGAGAGAAGGGAGGCTGGGACCAGGACAGCTGAGTTCTCTCCCAGCTCTGGAAAAGGACCAGATGCTGGTGGGTGAGAGCAGTGGGGGCTGAAAGCCAGGGCACCTGGGTTCCCTCCCAGCTCAGGATCTTGAGGGTAGGGGGTGGGGGGTTTTTTGGAGAGGAGGGGGACACCTGGTCTCCTCTGCACACCAGGTGTATCGCCATGGTGACCGGGCCCCCATGGACACCTACCCCAGTGATCCCCACAAGGAGGGGCCCTGGCCCCAGGGCTTCCGGCAGCTCACTCAGGTGAGGGGGGAGGGGGGGCCTTACTGGGGCAGGGAGAGACATGATGCAGGTATAGGGGGCTGCTCCTGACTCCACCTGTTGCCCCAGGTGGGGGTGGAACAGCAGCGTGAGCTGGGCCAGTTCCTGCGGCAGCGCTATGAGGCCTTCTTGAGCCCCCATTACCACCCCCAGGAGGTAACAGCCCCTCCCCCCCCCCCAGCAGGTACTGATCCCTCTCTACCCCCACTGCCCCCAAGCCTCCTGGCCCACCCCAAGGAGGAACAGCCCCCCCCCAGGCCCTGTACCCCTCCTGACCCCTGATGCCCCCATGCTCAGCCCCCCCTACCCTAACCCTTCCCCCACCCCACTTGCCTCTCTCCTGCAGATCTACGTCCGCAGCACTGACTATGACCGCACGTTGGCCAGCGCCCAAGCTAACCTAGCTGGGCTGTACCCACCTGGAGGCGCTGGGCCCTCCAACTCTGCCTGGCAGCCAGTGCCTGTCCACACTGTGCCAGCTGCGCAGGACAGGGTAAGCCAGAGCTACAGGTCACCCCCTCAGAGGGGCCCAGTCACTCTCTACACCTTACATACCCCCCTTACTGCCTCTAGCCTGAGGGCAGGACCCCTGAGCCCCATACCTGGAAGCCCCATCACATACCTATGCCCCCATAGACCCCAATGTCCCCCACTGCCCCACCCCCACACCTTCTAATGCCCACCTCCATGTTCTCCATGCCCTGGTCCCCAGGCTCATGAGCCCTTCAAGGGTCAGAGGTTGTGGAGCTGAGATCTCAGCTAAGATTAGAGCTCACCCTAGGTCCAAGGGTCACCATCTCCTTCTAAGTCAGAATTAGGGGGTAATGGTTAAAAGGGCCCCGTTTAAGGTTAGGGTCATGGTCTCAGGGTGAGGATTGGCAGCATCATGCTCTTGGTAATTGGTCAGGGGGCTTGGGGTCACATTCTCCTTTAGGTTGTCATCCCACCTACTTGGGGTTGAGGGGTCATGGTCAGGGTGTTGCTAACTCCACCCTGCCTCCCTACCTAGCTCCTGCGCTTCCCGCTGCAGCCTTGCCCACGCTACCAGCAGCTGATGGAGGAGACCACCCATCTGCCACAGTATCAGGCCCGCATGCATACCTGGAAGGTGCCTGGGGGGGGAGGCTTCCCCATCATCACCTCAGCCAGGCCAGGCACCTCCTTATGCATCCCCATCTCCACAGGGGTTTCTGGAAGACATTGCCAACCTGACAGGGCTGGGACTGGAACGGGCGACACCACGTGGTATCTGGAAGGTCTATGATGCCCTCCGTTGCCAGGTAGATGGGGCACCAAGCCTAGCTGCCCCCTCCCCACCCAGTGCTATACTCAAGGGCAGGACCCCAATTCCCTCACCTGGCCTCTGAAAAACCCATCCTACCCATGTCTCCCATAGGCCCCAGTATGCCTGCACTGTCCCACCTCCACTCTTTTTGGTGACCCCCACCCACAGAGCCACTCCCTGACCTCTGGCCAAGCCCCCAGACCCATCCCAGGCTCACACCCTATCTCCACCACCCCACAGCAGATCCATGGCCTGCAGCTGCCAGCCTGGGCCACACCGCATGTCCTGACCACACTGGGCGAGATTGTCACCTTTGACACACTGGCGCATGTGGGGCTGCACCGGGTTGCTGAGAAGGCTCGGCTCACAGGAGGTGGGTGCTGCAAGGCTTGGGTGGGGGTGGGGACCACCAGAACTTGTCCATACACCCCCAGCCCCAGAACACCCCCACCAACCCTTCCCCTCAAGTCCCCCCACCCTATGGTGTTACTGCAGGGTGCCCCTCCCTGCTCCCGTGCTAGACTGCAATGACCCCACATAATCCCCCATCCATGGGTGACCCCCACCCCCTGCTACTCCTAGGGGTGCTGCTGGATGCCATGCTGCAGAACTTCTCCGAGGTGACACGCCACAGCCTTCCCCTGCGGATGGTGATGTACTCAGGGGTGAGCACCCAGGGAAGGGATTTCCCACTTTTGAGGGGCTGAGGGAGACAGTGCATGAGGGGGAAAGGAGCCCCGTAGGGCCTGTGAGTAGTTGAGCAGGCTGGGGGGAGGTGGAGTGTACCTTCAGGATCAGGAGTGGGGAGCCCCCTACCCCAGCAGAGTGGATGAGTAGAGGGGGGCATGAGGGTGTCCATGGGTGACAGCAAGTGGTGGGAAGGCCAGAGGGCCCAGGAAGGGGTGTCACTGGAGGTCCCAGGTGTGTGTGGGGCAGAGGTGCATCTCACTGCTGTGATGTCTCCCCTCCCCCAGCACGACAGCACCCTCATTGCCCTCCTGGGGGCCCTAGGCCTGTACAGTGGGGAGCTGCCTCCCTATGCTGCCTGCCTTGGCTTCGAGTTCTACCAGGAGAGCAACAGGTGAGAGGGGGCTGGCGGGTACCAAGGTCCCCATGGGGGAGACTGGGGTCAGCAGCCTGGGTTTAGCCAGGGTCTCTGCTGAAGCCTGGCAGGGGAGGGGTTTGGAGGGCACCAGAGACAGCTGGTATCACCCCCCTGCCCCCCAGCACATTCAGCGTGGGCCTGTTCTATCACAATGAGAGTGGGCGTGACTCCCTCGAGCTGGTGCTGCCTGGCTGCCCCCCACCCTGTCCTCTGGAGCACTTCACCCACCTCACCCAACCTGTCCGCCCCACTGACCGGGCCTGGGACTGTGGCTGTACCCAGCCCCCACAGGGCACAGGTAAGGATCCCCCAGTTCCCTTCACACAGTCCCTGCAAGGTCAAGGCAGCCCCATAACACCCCTCATCCCCATGGGAGCCAGGCACTGACCATCCCCCAATCCTCATACCCATAGCACATCCAGTAATGGGACACAGGCAAGGACTCCCAGGCTTCAAACTCCCAGTGCCATTCTCCCCCCGCCGCCCCACAGTGCACCCCAGACCCTTACACAGAGCCCCAACATAGGCCAAGTAGTGGCCCCCCCCGCCCACAGGGCAGACAGAGATAAGCTCTAGTCAGCACCCGCCCTCCCCAGTACACCCCACCCCTGTGCTAACCACAATGATGCCATCCGTGCCCCACCCTCCCCCAAATAGTAGTTGTTCTGCACCCAATGTGGCTCCACCTCCCTGACACTAGCCCTATGACCCACCCCCATACACTGTATTGCAGAGGGCATTGTACCAGTGCTGGCCGTGACTGTGGCCGTGCTGGGGTTGGCACTGCTAGGCCTGGGCATCCTGCACTGGCACCAACGGCGAAGGGAAGGCAGTGCCTGAAGATGCTGCACAGACAAATAGGCCAGGATTGGGAAGGTGGGGGGATAAGAGTTGCATTCAATACCTCACCCCCAATAAAGCTGAATGCCTGACACCTGTTTTGAATTGCTGTCCCCCACTCTGCCCAAGACACCAGGTAGGGTGAAGCTACCAAATGCCTGGGCCCTGCCCTCTCCTGGCATGGGCCTGTATACTCCACCCTGTCTGCATTTAGCACCCTCCCCTCGCATATAAGGATACCTAGGTGCCTAGGGAGAACCTCTTTGAACCCTACGGCCTGACCATGGTCTAAGCCTGGCTCACTAATGCGTATAAGAATCCCCTCAAGTGCCCAGCTAATACATGCCACACTGGATCAGAACCTAGACCAGCATTAGGGTCAGGGATACATGGCCCCCTGCATCACAGTGGCAGGAAGACTCATGAGGAAAGGCAGTTGAGGTCAAGGTGGGCCCAGCTCACCCACAGCTGTTTTAGAATCACCTGCACCTCCCCAGCAAGGTGCAATGCATCCTGCCTCCCCATTGCTGGGGCACAGGAAGGCCTTTCCCAAGGGAGGAAAGTCTGGGAACAAGGGGGGAAGGTCCTCTGTCAGCTCATCTAGGTGTCACTAGGCAGTGCCCCATGCCCTGGCACTGCTCTAGCTCCTCCTGGAGCCCCACTCAGATTCCAGTGCCAAGGACTACTGCACAGCTGCACTGGGCAGGCGGTCCCAGTACTGGGGTGTTCCAAACACTAATCACCCTTTTTTTGCTGTGCTGGGTGTCATCTCATTCCTCCTCCCACAGACTCTGATCCCAGCAAATCAATCTGAATCTCTCTATTAGCAATGAGAAGTAGGGTTGAGATGCATAGGCCAATAACCACACCCAACGCTAGTAGGCAACCCCAGGAAAGAACAAGGGTCACAGGTCTTTACCCTTTCCCTGCTTCCTGCTCACTGGATCAAGAGATGCTCTCAGAGAAATGGAATCTGAACAGTATAAAAATTGCTCCACACAGAGGCCCAGGGGTGGGAGTCCGGAACTTGTCTCAACTATGAGGGCAGATTCTGAGGGCCCCAAAACATCCAGTTAGTACATCTGTGTATTCTCTGCTCCAAGTAGCAGCTCCTGGTAATGTTGACCAATTGATGATATCCCAATACATCCGTGTGTAGGTGGGAACTTGCTTTGGCTTCTCCAGATAAAAATAAAAGCCCTGAGTTATCCTAGGGGCTTTTGTATTACAGCCCCTCTAGGGTGCTGGGTGCCCTGATTCACAGCCACACATAGCAACCACTGGGCACAGGCTGGCTTTCAGGTACCACCTCCCCAGCAGATGCAGGCCCATGAGGGGACTGCCAGTGCTCCTACTGCACCCAGAGAGTGATCAGCCCCATGAGACAATGCCAGATGGAGTGGGGACAAGGGTGCCCTGGGTCCCTCCCTTCCCTAGATACAAGACCTGGGCACCCAGCCACAGGAAGATACCATTGCACAGAACCACACACTGATGTTTCAATGAGGGTACCCCACCAAGCAGAAGGGAACCACCACTTTAATGCATGACTAATCACCTGAGCTTCTGCATACCCAACACATATTCATTGCCATAGCCATGCTTCCTCAAGCCTGCCCAGCCAGTTTGGTGCCTCAGGCCCATGTATTGCTCAACTGCTCTATTTGCCCACCCTCATCCTGCCCCATGGGGCTGCCATGCTGAAATCACCTCCCCCACAGCACACAGGCCAAGCCAGGGTTCTGCCCAGGCTGACCCCACCCACAGATTTCAGTCTCAGGGACAACAGAGCAGGACTCTAGGAAACAGAGTGGGGTGACCCCCTGCTCCAAGACAGCAACAGAAGTTGAGGTGGGCCCAGCCCACCCACAGCTGTTTTAGAATCACCTGCACCTCCCGAGTCAGGTGCAGTTCTTCCTGCCTCCCCATTGCTGGGGCACAGGAAGGCCTTTCCCAAGGGAGGAAAGTCTGGGAACAAGAGGCTCAGGCCCAGCCTCAGGTCTGCAGCCCGTTTCATCCTGGGAACCTTGCTACAGCCAACTGGGTTGCCTGACTCATAGCCAGAAGTCAAAAAGCCCACAGATGCCAAAAGATCCATAGATATGGGAGAGGCATTAGAGCCCAGTCACCCCCAGATTCCACAAAGACTTCTTTCCAGACAGCAGAGCAGGAAGTAGCCCAGCCTGGAGAAATGCCAGGGCAAACAGGTACAGGGAAGGGAACCCAGGAGACCTGCCCCCCACTCCCAGCCCCACACTGGTCTAACGCTGAGGGCACACCAGGCCTGGAAGAGATGGGCCATCACTGGCATCTACAAGAGAAAGAAGAGCAGAATTAGACCCAGACCAGCCTTACATGGTATGTGATACATCACAATTTAGGAGAGGTCCCCTCAGTCCCCCAAGGATGTCAAATCCCTGGGAGGCACTACCATCGTCACAGCAGCTCAGTGCCCAGTGCTAACATCATTGGGGACCCCGGCCCTGGCAGAGAAGGTTAGAGCCCCCAAACATTTGGGGAACCCTAAGGGGGGGGGGCTACCCCTGCAGGGCAGGGTCTGCTTCACACCTCAGCACTGGAGTCGGTCTGGAGACTGGAGCATATTCTAGTTCCCATGAGGATCATGACTTCAGTTCTACCTGCCTAAGGTCATTTCAGGGGGCTCCCAGTGCAAGGTCAGGCCCCCTGCACCACTCAACAGCCCTTCCATGCTAGGTGTTGCCAGGCCCCTGAAGAGAAGAGCAAAGCATCAGCAAAATAGCACATGCACCCCTCATCCCAGCTCTGGGGTTGGAGGTGCCCATACAATGGCCTTCGGTCCCCCAGGGTGTTAATTCCCTAGGAGGCACTACCATCATCACAGGAGCTCAGTGCCCAGTGCTGACATCATCAGGGACCCTCCCCCCCCACACTTGCCCTCTCAGCCCTGATCCCTCCCTAACATTTGCCAAGCGAAAGGGACCCCCACTCAATCAGCCCCCTACCCATTCTACTTACCAACAGAAAGGTCTCAGAAGGAGTCAGGGGCAGATCTGACCTCACCCCCAGCATCAGCTGGGAGAACAGGGTCTTCCCCACAGAATCATGCTGGGGAAACTGCACAGGAGCGGGAGGGGAAGGACAGATTTGCTGTCAGATGACTATCCCAGCTCAGAGCCTCAAGACCCATAAGCATGCCAATTCCCTCTCAGCCTGCCCCCTCCCCCCCAAAAAAATAGCTTCCAGGCAACCCATAGCCCACCAGGACAACAAGGTCCCCTCAGTCCTCCAGGGTGTCAAGTCCCCAGGAGGCACTGCCATCGTCAGAAGAGCTCAGTGCCCAGTGCCAACATCACTGGGGACCCAGTGCCACCCTTACCCCTTCTTGAAACCTGGGGACTGCTGCCACCCCCCAAATCTTTGCCAGCCCTCATCCCACCTACCCCCTTGGCAACATCAGCCCCTCCCTAGGCTTCCAACATGCCCAGTTCAACCCCTGCAAACTCACCATACTACCTCATTCAACCCTTCTCCCACCACATCCTGAGGTCAACCTGCCATCAAGGGCACACAAGTCTCTTGGATCCCTCTCCTCAGAGCACCCCTCCCTCCCACAAATTATATCCCTAGGCTCACTCAACACTCCTGTCACCAGGTTTAGACAGTTTTGATCCCTGTGGTTTTAACTGCCCTAGTCTTAGGAGTCTTGACCACTTCCCCCCACCCCCAAAAGGGACTGGTCTATTTAGGAAGGGGTGTTAATGCAAGTGATTTTGTTTTACATGAGTCTCAGGACTACAGAGAATATTTTCAGAGAGAAGATTCTCTAGAGATCTTAAGCATGAATAAAGGAAATAATCATTTTCCATGGTTAAAGAATGGTGTGTATTTGACCTAGTACATAAACTTGCTAGCTACTGAGTAGTACTGTACTTGACACCCATTCAAACTGAAGCACAAAAATAATATATATTGTTTCCTGTTTTCAATTAAAAAGTGAAGTTGTATGTTTTTCTTAAATAGTGTTACTCTTAGAGGGGAATAGGGGGAATCTGTGCTCTCCTTAAATAACACTCAACCTTGGAAAAGTAAGTACACAATACCCTGCCCTTCACACTGCTGTTTAATATTCAGATTCAGCATCTGGCTCCTTGTTCCCTACTTTGGCATTAACCGTTGTCTACCACAGTGATTCTCAACCTTCCAAGGCACAAAGGCCCCCTTCAGGAAGGGCCACTGGCTTTCCCTTCTTTGAGTGAGGAATAATAGACTAATTCTTCTGCTGCAAATAACTCAGGAAACCCACAGCAGGCCGGAATGTTTAGACACTGTGGATTCCTATTTGAAGTTTCTGGGTTTACAATTAGCCTATAAAAGATGCAAATCTACCCTGCTTTATTTTGTGTTGTGTTGGTGTTTGTACACCTAACAGCACTAATATTGTGCATACCCTTGAAAGGATGTTGTGGCACCCCAGGGTGCCAGGACACCTTGTGTAGAGAAGGGTGATTCCCAACCAACACATTCATTTGTCTTCTCCACTCCTAACCTGTTTACTTTGGGAATGAAACTGAAATTGAAGAGAGATCTTCCTAGCGAAGCAGATGAGGCAACACCTGCTTGCAACTACTTCTACTAGTCCTGGAAATAATGAGGTAAAGCTACTGATACTCAAAAGCTTGTCTACACATCTAATGACCATAGAATCGGTCCAATAAAGGATCAGCCGCAAGAATTCTTGCCTCTTGCATATCTCTTTGACCAGGGATGTTCAATCCCTAGCCCACAGGCCTAGTCCTGCCTGCAGAGACATGTCATCCCACCTGCAGGGGGCCAAAAATGTGGTGGTGGCAACAATTGCTGCTCCCAGATCTCCAGACCCAATGGGGAGCACCACAGGCAAGATAGTATGTCTGTATGTGTTCGTAGCCCAGAACCAACCCAGGGACACAGGGGCTGGCCTAAAGCCATGCAAGGCCCAACCCTGACTCATAGGGCCCAATCTGATCCACAGATCACCCCGGAGGAACTCATCCAGCCCAAGCCAGCAAAAGGTTGAGTACCACTACCCAAGACCATCATCATTTCAATGCTAACAAATACAATATTAGAAATCACGTGTTTAACCCCAAGTGATAGGAATACTACCCTGCACACTTCTCTTCCCTTGGAGACACAAGCAAGGGCCCCAAGCACCCAGTTACCCATGTGTCACATTCCATCTTCAGAAGCTTCAGCTACACCAACAGCCCCAGCCCAGAGGGCAGCTCTGATCCAAGGCAGCACAAGACTTGTCTTGTAGCTTGAGGAGTTCCTGAAATATTCAAAAACATCTGAGTAAGTGCCTTATCTGTGGAAACTGGGCCCAGTTTAAGCCAGTAGGGGCCCTCATGCTGATACAAACAAAAAAGGGGGGGGCGGCATAAAAAGATCTGCCAAGTCTGCCCATCACTCACAGCCCCTCTACTGCATGAATCCCCAGATATCCCCTAGCCCTGAACGCCCCCCCCCGCCTGCCCCCCCAGTATCCCTACTACGTACTACAGGACCTCCCCCAAGGTTCCCCCAACCCACACGACCCCCACCTAACTACCCTGCAGAGACCCCTCAGCCCAACTCTCCGCTGCGACTCCCCCCGCGCCCACATGGCCGCGCAATCGTGCTCTAATCCTACGTGGCGCCGCCTTAAAACCTCGCCTAGCAAGGACCCCCCCCCCCCCCGGGGCTGCCTGCTGCGCGCCTGATTACAAATGCCAACTGCCCTCCCCCACACCGCTCTCTGCGCGGACGAGGGGGGTAAACGGGAAAGAGGGGGAGGGGGCAGGGGTCCATGCGGGTCAGGGGTGGGAGCTTGGGATAGGCATCCGCCGGGCAGCCCTGGGAAGGGGAGGGGCGGGGCCTGGGTGGGGGCGGGGCTGGGTAGAGGGGGTGTTCCTTGTGCTGTCCTCATCTCTGCCCCCCAGATCTCTTCCACCAGTTTGGGGGAGCAGTGATACTTTCGACTACTTGCGCAGGAACTGACCCACATCCTGCTATATCGAGCACTGGGACTCAGCGCTGAGACACGGCCTGTCCTCCACTATAGCGTAGGCTTGGGACCCAGCACCGAAACATGGCCCTATCCCCTGCTATATCCCAGCCCTTTGGGAGCTCCTGTCCAAGGCTGTTAGCAACCCAATACCCCTTCACAGTGCTCAAAATATTCCTGGGTGGGGCTGGACGCACGGGTTATTTTTATGTCTCTGCTTGGCACAAGTTGTCCCAGCTCCACAGTGGGCCTGGGACAGCTGGCCTGGCCCGCTCCCGGGGGGAGGGTGCATGGCGGGGGAAGACAGGGGAATGGGTGGGGCATTAAGAGGCCCTGTCAGCACATGGAGACACCAGCCGCCAGCTCAGAGCTGCTGCAGCTGTCAAGAGTGTGCAGGAACAGGAATGTGTATGGGGAGAGAAGCTGAAAATTTCCCCATGGCAGGGCCTTCAGGCGGGGTAACGGTGCTATGAGCTTCCTCACGGCAGCACCTTCAGGGTGGATCCCAGTGCTGTGAGCATCCCCACAGCAGTGCCCCAAACAAGACCCCACTGCTGCAAGTTTTGCCCATGGCAACAACTTGTTGTTCCTAATTTCGCTACTGCAACACCCTTGCTATGGACCCACTGCTGTGAACTTCCCTATCACAGTGCCCTGTGGCTGTGAACTTCCTCAGGACAGTGCCCAGCCAGGCTCATCCCCATGCTGCTCAAAGAGCTGAAGAGGTTAAAAGCACATGGGTTGGGAGCCCCCGGGCCCCCCCCCTTCCCCTGCTCAGGCTGTCTGACATTCCCTGGCTAGGGCCCCGGGTGGGCCTGGAGCCCTGGAGAGAGTGAGCGAGACAGAGCTGGAGGAGCAGGAGGGACTGGGGGACCCTGGGGTGAGGGTGAGTATGGCAGATTGTGGCGGAGGGACACGGGGGTGGCAGGGACAGTGGGAGCACAGGGGGCAGGAGGGTTTGGGAGGGTGGCCGGGGGAGGGCGGGGAACGATGACAGACTGACCTCTATAATGTGGTGGCCCTTGCCCCGGGCTGCTGAGGGTGCCAGGAAGGAAGTGTTGGTGGGGGTGCAAGTGTTGCGGGGGGAGGAATAGGCCATGCTAAAGCCCAGAATGAGAGCTGGGAATGTGGGGGTCACTGAGGTGCAAGGGTAGAGGAGTGGAGAGCAGGGTATGGGTTGATTGCCAGGAGTGCAGGTGGGATAGGGTTGGTTACTTCAGGGAGTGGGTTATGGGACACTGGGGGCAGGGTGGGGTGGGGTGGAATGACAGTGCAGGGGATGAGTGACTATGGGGTGAAGAGTGGACTGGGCTGTGTCACTGTGGGAATGGGCTCTGATGTTCACTGGGGCACTGGGCAGGAAAGGGAGCATGCCAAGATGGGGGTGTAGTTGGGGGAGCTGTTGAGGAGAGGGCATGGGGACAGCTGGGCCAGAAGGGGCCATGTGGCCAAGGGACGGATGGGAGGGTCCCAGCCTGGCAGGGGCACCCCAGAGCATCTGGGAAGGGGCAGGAGGCTGGGAGGAGACTAGTGGGGGGGGGCAACCATGGTATGGGGAGTCCAACATGTCCCTCATGGCTTATGGCCCTGCCCCCCAGGCCAAGCCCTCCCCCCCGCAACATATGTTGGGCACCAAAGTGGGTTGGGGCCACAGGGCAGCTTCCCACCCCAACATATGCACACACACATGCACACATGTTCCATGGGTTTTTCCTTTCCTCCTGGCCCATATGAGATACTGGAAAATCCAAGGCAGAGGATTTTCCAGGTGAAGTGGAAGCTGTTGGGGCCAAGCGGGAGCCCATTGCTACCCCCAGTCCTTCCCCACCCCCAGCCTGGCCTTTCCTGATCGCCCCATTAAGATTTTCCAGTTTTTCAGCAAGTGGAAAATTAGCATGAGCCAAAGTACAGTGGTGGGGGGTGGGGAAGGGGGAGAGTCCTGCTTGAGGAGGGGGAAAGAGTGGGAGGACATGGCAGGGCCTGCTGGAGCAAACTGGGGGACTCCTGCAGCCTGATGCCACCTAGTAGGAGCTCCATCTGGTACCCCCTCATCCCACTCCTGGCTGTGGCTATGCCTCAGGCCTGCAGCCATGCCCCACTGCCTACTAGTGATACCCACAGGGCACTTAGCAACCCCAGCCTGCCCTAGCAATGCCATCATGGCACCTCACAACACCACAGTGACCCTTATAAACCGTGACATGGCTCCTAGCAGTGCCGCTTTGGTGACCCTTACCAGCCACGGTCCCTAGCACCCCCAGCCTCCCCAAGTGCCACCACGGTGGCCCCTAGGGACAGTGACATGGCCCCTAGCCACCCTGCAGTGTCCCTAGCAGTGACCTCTAGCAACAGTGCTGGCACAGCTCTTGGTAGTGTACTGGCAGCCCCTAGTGACACAGATGAAGCCCTAAATGACCCCTAGCAACATATCTCATAGTGACAGGATGATGACCCTTAGTCTCCCAGTACTGGCCTTAGCAATGCTACAGTGACCCCTAGTGACAGTGATGTGACCCCTAGCAACCTGAGGCTGCCCCTAGCGATAGCAGCCTGACCCCTAGCAATGCTGGCATAACCCCTTGGAACCTCCTGGTAACCCCTAGTGATGCTGGTATGACTCCTAGCAACACCATGGTAACCCTTAGTGATGTCAAGGTGACCCCTAGTGAGGCTGGCATGGTCCCTAGCAACCACTGTGACCCCTAGTGACATCCTGGTTAACCATAGTAACACCACGGTGACCCCTAGCAATGCTGACATCGACCTTAACAATGTGGTGCTGGTGGTGGCCCCTGGCCAGCGGGGGTGCTGAGGTGGGCAGGGGGCACAACACCGGTGCCAGGCCTGCCCTGGCACTCCCCTGCCCTGGCAAGCTGGGATGAGTTGATGCCAAAGCCTGTGCTGTGCACCTCCCCCTCCCCTGCCTGCCATGGGCCTGGCCCCGTGGCAGGGCTCCCGCTCCTGTGGTTCCAAGCTAAGTGGAAACACATGTCCCAGCACTGCTTGCCCAGTTCCACATCAGACCCCGGCCCCCCCCCCAACTCCCTCTCCAGCCCAGCCTGGGATCGGCCTGCACATCTCCGGAGCCGCGTCCCCACCATGCCCGGCCAGTACCTGGGGCAGGAGTCCTGCCCCAGCCCCCAGGGTAACAGCCAGGGCACATGGGGCTGGGGCTGGATCCCCCTGGGGCAGGTGGGGTGAGGTTCCTATGCAGTGACAGGGCTTCCCAGGGGCCGCAAGTGAGGTAGGAGGGGGTTAGAGTGGGAGCTGGTGGGGAGGGAGTAGGGGCCTCAGGAGGTGGGAAGGGAGGGAGCAGAGCCAGTAGGGCTGAAAGAGGCCACAGACCGCTATTGCAGAAGCGGCTGCATTGAGAGCAGAAAGGGCGTCCCTGGCAGGCTGAAGGCAGTGGTCCAGGGACAGCAGAAGTGTGGGGTCCCTGTGGGATGGGGTGGCAGGGCCCCATGAGTCTGGTCAGCTTAAACCCTGAGAAGGAAGCCAAAGCCCTCCCAGGATGAAATACAGGGGCTCTGGGGAGGGACATGAGACTGGGGGGAGGGAGGTCCCCTGAGTGTAGGGCTCTCATGTGTCCCCTCTGGCCCCCTGCAGACAGTGCCATGTCAGCAATCTACAGCGAGGTGGCAGGAGATGAGCCCCCTGGGGACAGCTTCTGGATGGTGAGTGGCTAGGGGAGGGGGCAGAAACAAAGCAACTGGAGTAAGGGGTTGCTGTGAGGGGGCTGGATCCAGGGGGAGGGCATTGTCCAGACAGTAGACCCAACCCCTTGGAAAGCTGGCAGGCTGGTTCATGTTGGGGAGGGAAGCCATGGGGAGAGATTGTAGGGCAAGCAGTCATGGGGTAAGGATCTCAGGTATCTGATCCCCACCACCTCTGTGTACTCCCCCCACAGCCAAAGCAGTACCAGAGCACAGTGCGGCGTCTGGATGATGGGTACCGGGTCTGTGACCAGCTGGTCAGCTGCTTCCAGGAGCGGGCAAGGGTGGAGCGCACCTATGGGCAGCACCTGGCACGCTGGGTGCAGAAGTGGCGCCCTCTGGTGGATGCCAGTGAGTTGTCCTCTTCCCCACCAGTAGTACCCAAAGCCCCTGCACCTCTTCCCTCAGCATGGTGCCCCCTACCCACCCCCTTGCCAAGCTCCCCCAAGTTTGCCCCCGGTGCCCACAGACCTTGCCCATGCTGGCTCTCCTTCAGGCCCCACATATGGCACTGCACGCCGGGCCTGGCAGGCTTTTCTAGATGCCACAGAACGGCTGAGCCAGCTGCATGGGGAGATGCAGCGAGCGCTGGTGGCTGAAGAGGTGGCCCGGGTGCGGGGCTGGCAGCGTGACCACTATCACCGCAAGGTGCTAGGCGGCTTCCGTGAGGCATGTGACCTGGAGAATGGCTTCCGGCGTGCCCAGCGGGGCTGGACCCGCAAGCTGCGCAAGGTGGGTACAGGGCAGCAGGCGGGCGCAGATAGCATGGGGAGCCAGTACCATGCAGGGGCTGGGGGGTGATATGGGGAGTTAAAGGGGTGGTACCAATCAGGGGCTGGGGGATGGCATAGTGTCATGCAGGGGCTGCAGTGGTAGAGGCTGGCAGGGGCATAGTACCATGCATGGGCTTGTGGGGGTTGCCCAGTTAGGTAGGGGACACAGCATGGGGCAGGAAGCTCAGGGAGTAACAGGTTGCCATGGGTGCCAGCATGTCAGACAGGGGCATAAAGTGTGTGTAGGGGGTCTTCAGGGCCAAAGGGGCCGGGGGGGAGTTGTTCCCTCTCCGCTCAGGAGCCCCTCACCACCTTGCCCCCCAGGTGGAGAAGGCGAAGGCAGCATACCACCTGGCCTGCCGCAAGGAGCACCAGGCCACAGGGCGTGAGGCCGGACCCCCAGGGGGGCCCCCACTGGCCCCTGACCGCCAGCGGGCCCTGAGGGACGAGCGCCAGCGCCGCACTCAGGAGACCCACAAGGTGGGCCTCTGTCCCCTCCTCCCCATTCCCCACAGCTCCCCTCTACCCCAGAGTCAGGCACCCCCTGCACCTCCCATGCCATCCTTAGTGCCAGTGCCATCACCATCCCAGGCCCAGAACCAGACCCCCCACTTGCCATGTGGGGCTGGACCTCGCTTCCACTCACCCCAAGTTCCCCCTAACACCCCCTGCCCATGCTCACCTCTCTCCACCCCAGCCCCTCCCCAGGATGCCTCCTCACCTGCCTACTCCCCCCTGGCCCTACCCCTTAGGTTTGTTTGCCCTAACCCTCCCAGACACCCCCTGCCCCTTCCCCCCCGATTCCCACTACTCACCTGCCTGTGCCTCCCCCAGGAGCGCCAGCGCTATGAGCATGTCCTGGCCGAGCTGACCAGGGCCAGCCCGCGCTACATGGAGGAGATGGAGACGGTGTTCGAGCAGGGGCAGGCCCAGGAGCAAAGGCGTATCGCCTTCCTCAAGGACACACTTTTGGCCCTCCAGCGTCGCCTGGATCCCACCACACACCCTGGGTAAGGGGCACCCCAGGATCTAGCCCCACCTACCCCAAGTAAGGGGCACCCCAGAGCCCACCCCCAAAGTAAGGGGCACCCAAGAACCTAACCTACCCTGGAGACAAGATATCCCCATCTCAAATAAAGGGGGGGCTGCTGGGACCCCACTGCTGACCCCTGACCAGGTGGGGAGACCTATAATGAGCACCCCCCCCCGGAATTGAAAACTCCTGTGCCCCCTTCCAGACAAGAGATTGCCATGGAGTTCAGCCCCTCTGGGGCATCAGGGAGGGAAGGGAACGTTGCTGCTGGGGTTGGTGAGAATGGGCCCAGATATGGGGATCCTGGGGCTAGGCTGGAAAAGCTGTGGGGGTTGGTGGGCTGGAGCTAGTGGGCAGGGGGCCATGGGTTGGGGGGCCTTACCCAGCTCCCCCACCTCCCCATGGAACTGACTTTTCATCCCCACAGGGTGCAGGCAGCGCAGAGCCAGCTGCGCCAGGCCATTGCCGACATCAGTGCCCACGACGACCTGGCCTGGTGGCGCCGGGAGCACGGGCCAGGCATGCCCACCACCTGGCCCCAGTTTGAGGTGAGACCCTCCACACCCCTACTGCCCCCAGCCAGCTCCTGCCCAGCTCCCCACAGCATTCCCTCCGTAGGTCCCAGACTGACCCCGTTTCCCCCCATCCCCCAACCCTCCCAGGCCTGGAGACCAGAGCCAGGGAGGCAGAGCAATGGCATGAAGCCAGGGCAGGAGGAGAAGGTGCCACTGCAGAGCAACAGCCCTGTCCTGGGCAGGTGAGGGGGACAAGGCCTGAGAGGAAAGGGAGGGGCCTGGAAGCGGGTGCGCCTGGTGGGGTGAGGACTGAAGGGCCAAGTAGGCAGGGGGGTGGGGGTAGGGCCTGGAGGGCAAGCACAGGGAGCCTGGGGTGACCCCCCCAGCCTCTCCTATCAGAGAGCCCCCTGCCCCCCCGAACAGCAGGGCACAGGGATGAAGGGCATGAGGGGTGCCTAAGGCGCCAGTGACTCTGGGGACTCAGCAGGGGTGGGAGCCACACCCAGGTACAGCCTCTCATCCCCTGCCTGTCTCCCCAGCGTGGCTGAGCCCATCCCAACACCTCCAGCCCCACCACTGCCAGCACCGGTGCCCCCACCAATGCCAGCCCCAGCACCAGGCCAGGGGCAACGGGTCCGGGCCGTATATGACTACACTGGGCAGGAGCCGGATGAGCTGAGCTTCTCTGCAGGTGAGGGCCCTGGAGCTGCCCAGGCCTCCCCCCTGAACCCCTCAGGTGCCAGAGCTCCCCAGAGAAGCCAAACCCAAGTCTCACTCGCCTTCCCACAGCCCTCCAGTACTTCAACCCATCTGTACTCTGCTGTGAGGGCACAGAAGGGGCTCCCTGGGGGAAGAGGTTGGGGGCACTCAGCCCCAGATCCCTACCGTGCTCCCCACTCCCAGAACCTTCCCCTGACCCATCCCTCAACCCCCCCACCAGGCTATACCCCATGTACCCCTCTCATCCCACCAGGTCCACTCCCACCCCCTCACAGTGAAGGCTTCTGGCCTAGACCCGCAGAGATCCCAGACCCAAGTCCCCCAACCTCCTTCGCGCAACCCCATGCAGACTCCAACCTCTCCACAGATGAGATCCCTGAAGCCCACTAGGCCTTCCCACTGAGTCCCCCAGACCCTCCTCTGCCCAGAGTCCCTCAACCACCATGGAGGGACCTTCATGGACCCTCAGCCCCAGCCGGGGCACCCCTCCCCCTCTCTCTAACGTGGCCTGTGCTTGCAGGGGAGGAGCTGACCAAGCTGGAGGATGAGGATGAGCAGGGCTGGTGCCGGGGGGTAACGGACGGAGGGCGCGTAGGGTTGTACCCTGCCAACTATGTGCAGCCAGTGCAGTGACCCGCTCACTCCAGCCTCCCGGAGCTGCACTCCACAGCCCACGCCGCCACAGCATGGACAGGAGGGGACTGCTTGGCTCTGCCCCAAACCCCAACTTCCCCCCACGTGGCCCTTCCAGCCCGCCTGGGCCCCCGTGGTGGGGTCAATCATGGTGCCCAGCCCTGTCACCCCAGAGCCCCCCCACTTTGTGTGTGGGGGCATCAGGGAGTGAGACCCCAAGGCAGCTTGGGAGTGAGCAGCCCCCCTGCTTCTCAGTCAGCCCCATTCTCTGCACCACCCCCTGGACCCCGGAAACAGTAATAAAATATTGATCAGCACTGAAGTGTAAGACTGTCAGTCACCTGACCCCCCAGCCCCTCGCCTGACCCAACCCCCCCCAGCCCTCTACCTCAATACCCCCAACCCCTCTGCCCTCACCCCCCAGCATCCTCAATCTTTAACCTGCCCTGCCCCCACCCCTCTGGCCTGACCCACCCTGCCTAATTCCCTGCCTCAATACTCTGCCACAAACCTCCTGCCCCCACCCCACAAAATGCTTGAGCACCATCTCCTGTCCCTACCCCCAGCCCCCACCTTCCTCTGCCCCCAGCCTCCACAAATGCTTCTGCCCCCCATATTCCTGCCTGCCGTTCACTCAGCCCCCATCTGCCCCTACCCATGGCACCCCTGACCCCCACTACCTCACCTCCTACCCTCCACCCCCTCCCCCAATCCCTACTCGCTCTTTGATACCAGCTCAGCCCTCATCCTATCCTGTCCCCGCACCTCCCCTACCCTGGTGTCTCCCCCCGCCCCCCAGCCACACAGCAGGGATGTGGGTGGGGGGTCACCCAATGTAAAAACCCATGGCTCCCTGCCCCTGCCCACCCCAGTCCAGGTGGGGGGCCAGGGTACACCTGTGGCCCCCTGGTGGCAGGAATGAGAGATTGCAGAGCAGGGGGTCAGGAGTGACGGGCACCAGCAGTGTTGTGGGGGCCCCAGGTCAAGGGGGAGGGAGCTAGGGATTGAGATGGCTGGTGGGGAGGGTAGGAGCAGCAGACTGTGACCTCAACCCCTCCAGGCAAGGGGCAGGGCAGGATGCTAGGAATTCCCAGGGCTGAGCTGGCGTCCCTGCCTCCAACCTGAGTCACTGGGGCGGTGTACACAGAGTGCCTCCCCTGCCCACGACCTGGTACCCAGTTGGTACCCATGGCAAAGTTGGGAGCCAGAACCAATGAGGCCATGGAGCTCCAGAGATACACAGCCAATCAGCTCCTGCACCCCTGGAGCCCTCTCAGCCAATCAAGTGCTGAGCCCCAAGTTCTCTTGGCCAATTGGAGCTTGCACTTGAGAGCCTCAGCCAATGAGGAGCCACATCTTAGGCACTGCACTCCCAGTTTCCCCAGGCCAATGGGCGGTGGGGAATTCCAGGCCATCCAGATGGTCTAGAGCAGGTCCCTGGCCACCCACGCCAGAGGCTGGATGGACAGGGACACAGACAGACCAACAGCAGCCTCCTGACGGGACAGACGGGCGGACAGACACATGCGCACCATGAAGGGCCCAGAAGTTGTGGCTGCCATCCTACTTATGACGCTCTACGCCCAGGCGCTAATCCAGTGAGCACCCGGACACCCGGGTCCCATGCAGGGCTGGGAATAGGATGGAGCGGGTTAATGAGGGGATGTGCAAGGGTGCTGAGTGCTAGGACTCCTGGGTTCTCTCCCTAAGGCTGGCAGGGAAGAGGAGTGGGCCCTGTTAGGGCAGGGAAATCCTGGCTCCCATCCCAGCTCTAGTAGAGGAATGGGGCCTAGTGGTTAAAGGAAGGCAGGGGGTAGGCGGGAGGCTGGGAGCCCGGACACCTGGGTTCCGTCCCAGCTCTGGGGGGGGAATGGGGTGTGTTGGGGTGGGGGCTGGAAGCCAGGACTCCTGTTTTCTAGCCTCAGATCAGAGAGGGGAGCCAGGATGCCTGGGTTCTCTCCCTGACTAGGAGGGAAGGGGCATGGAGTGGGTTAGAGCAGGGAGGAAAGGGAGCCAGGGTGCTTGGGTTTCATCCCAGTCCTATGGAGGGGAGTGGGGGGCTGGATACTTGGGCTCCTGGGTCCTATCCTTAGATCAGAGAGGCAGGTGTAGTGGTTAGAATGCAGCTAGGATGCCTGGATTCCATCCCAGCTCTGGGAGGGAAACAGGATCTGTTAGATGGGGGTGGGGGCAAGGCTGAACACCTGGGCAGCTGGGTCCTATCCTTAGATCAGGGGGAGAAGGAAGATGTAGTAGTTCGAGCAGAGCCAAAACACCTGGGTCCTCTTGCTGGTTCTGCTGGCTGGTAGGCAACAGGCCAATTGAGGCACAGTGGGATCAGGCCCGGGATGACTCAGGTGCCCACACATGGGTAATTGGGGTGGGTGGGACCTACCACCTCCAGGGCAGGGGGAACAGGGCCATCCTGCTCAGCTGATTAAGCAGGTCTGGTCCCCTCCCACATGCCAGTACAGGGGCCAGCCCCTGCCTGGGATGCCGATGTCCCTGCTGTACCTGACCTGTCCAACCTGTTTCCGCCCCCAGTCTGTGGCATGCACCCTTCCCAGGACTCAAGGCCAACCGCCCATATTCTACCCCATCTGTGGCATACACCCTGCCCAAGACATGGGGACATCCTCCTGGGGCAAGGGGTGGGGGAGCAGCAAGGTTGCGGGGGTGGGATGCCTGCTGCCCCCACGTTAACTCTGACCCTGCCAACAGGGTCCCTCTCAAGAAGTTCCCAACAGTGCGGAACCGCTTTAGAAAGACAGGGATCCCCATCTCTGATCTGGTGAAAACCAAATGGGGAGACAAGAGCCGGGCCGTGGCCCCCCAGCGCCTCCACAACTACATGGACGTGAGTGCTCCCCACATAACTCCCCCACATACATACACATACACATAAACACACACACACACACACACGGGGGGGGGAAGGCAGCTTGTGAGGGTCAGTATCTCTTCAGCTCCAAGGGGTTGAGGAGACCTAGAGCCCTGGAGGGTGTCAAGGGGGTTCCCCGGTGGTATTGGGGTATTCTACTAGGTGCTGCAGGTATAGCGGGTGCTGGTTGTAGCCATGTTGGTCTAAAGATACAGGCAGACAAGGCTCTTTGGGTAAATGTGATATCTTTTATTAGATCAACTAAATAGAAAAAAAAATCTTTGTAAGCTTTTGGGTAGAAACAGAAGTTTAGAGCAGTAGGTGGCATTCAGAAGGGTCTGGGAGTATTGGGGGTCCTGGGGAGTTTCTCTAGGATGTTAGTTGGGGTGCTTTGGGGATTGTTGGCAGCTTGAGGGGCATGGGGAGTCCTGGAGAATAAGGAGGGGCTCTAGGGTATGTGTGGGGACTCCAGGGGGTTCTGACAGCTCTCCACTGATCCCTGCCTGCCCCCTTCCTCCCCCAGGCCCAGTACTATGGAGAGATTAGCATCGGGACTCCCCCGCAGCGCTTCACTGTCATCTTTGACACTGGCTCTGCCAATCTCTGGGTGCCCTCATCTCGCTGCTGCCTGCTGCACCTGGCTTGCTGTAAGTGCCTGAGGGCATGGGGCATGGGGCCAGGCGGGGTGAGGGGACACAGCTGGGGACTAAGGAGGTGACTAGGGTCAATCCTCTTGCTCTCCCCCCCTGCCCTGCACCAAACAGGGCCCCCTATTCCCTGGGGCATTGAGGGCTAGGCAGCCCCAGGGGGGAGCCATCCTTAGGAGCCCTGTCTGTCCATGTCAGAGCCCCCTCTCTTCTCCCAGGGGTGCACACCCACTACCGCTCCCTCTTCTCCTGCACCCACAAGAAAAATGGCACTGACTTCGCCATCCACTACGGCAGCGGCAGCCTCAAAGGCTTCCTCAGCCAGGACACCATCATTGTGAGTGCACGCCTGGATGCCAGGGTTCTTTTCCAGCTCCAGGAGGGAAGGGGAAGGGTATGAGGTCTAGAGCCAGCCAGGCTGGAAGCCCGGCTGCCTGGGTTCAGTCCCAGCATCTGAAGGTTAGAGCGGGCTGGGCTGGGAGCCAGGACACCTGAGTTCTCTCCCAGCCCTAGGAAGGGAATAGGGTCTAGTAGTTGGCGGGGCTTGAGAGGCTGGACTCTGGGTCTGGCTTTGGGAAAGAAAGTGGGATCTGAACAGCTAAGGATGGAGGGACATAGGGAGCCAGGATGCCTGGGTCCCATCCTGACTCTGGCCACCAGGTGTCCAACGTGACAGTGCAGAACCAGACGTTTGCAGAAGCCGTCAACCTCCCAGGGCTAGTGTTCGTGGCAGCCAAGTTTGACGGGATCCTAGGGTTGGCGTACCCCAATATCTCTGTGCGTGGCGTCACCCCAGTCTTTGACAACATGATGGAACGTGGCCTCCTGGACCAGAATGTTTTCTCCTTCTACCTCAGTAGGTTGGTGCCCAGCCATCTGCAGCCCCCAGTGCCCAAGCCCCCACCTCCTCATGGCACCCCCAAAACCTTCAACAGCCTGACCCCTCTGCTGCTCCCCTCTGCAGCCTTCCTCCCCATGGTACTAGGCTCCCAATATATCTACAACCCCCTCAGCTCCCTCTAAAACACCCAGACCCTCCTCAGCTCCCCCAAACTCAGTGATCCCCTCTACATCCAACCCCCATGAAAGGTCTTCATTTCCTGAGACCTGGGCCAGCCTAGCAGCCCCTCATCACCCAGTCCATATGCCCTGACCTCTTTTTTTGACTCCAACACTCCCTATCCCTTCTGTCCTCCACATCTCCAGAGGCCCCAGTCTGGTCCCAGCCCCTCCCCCAGCTCGAGACCTGTGCTCCTTCCTCCATGCCCCCTCCCTGGCTCCCTTCATGTGAGGTCTCTAACCATCACTACCCCAACCCTCCCCCTCTGTTCAGCAGGAATTCATCCGACGATGTTGGGGGAGAGCTTCTCTTAGGAGGCATCAACAAGGAGCGGTACAAAGGGGATCTGCACTACATCCCGGTGTCCCACAAGGCATACTGGCAGGTGCTTGTGAACAAGTGAGTTCCCCTGACCCCAATCCCTTGCACCCCCAAACCTCATATGCTTCTCTGTACCCTGCCACCCTGAAACACCCTAACCCTGCCACAGCCCAAAGTCCCATGCAGCACCCACACGATATCCTCAACCTGAGGCCCATCCCCTGCCACCCAAAACCCCACTTCCCTGTGCCCTGAGTCTCTCTGTACCCCCAGTGTTGACCATGTCTGATCCTTCTGTGTCCTCCCCTTGAACCCCAAACCTCTGTGTACCCTATCACCTCATCTCCCTGTGCCCAAATCCTATATCACATTCTTCCCCATGTCTTCATCTCTGAGCACCAAGTCTCCCTGCCCCTTGAACCTCCCCCTGTCTTCTGTAGCTCCCCCTGAACCCTGAATCTACCCCTAAACCTCCCATCCCCAGAATGCTTTCCCCCACCCCAGTCACCCTCACTCCAGTACCCCTCTCCACAGCATAATATTGGGAAAGACAAAGGACCATGATGCAAAGACACTGTGTACAGAGGGCTGTGAAGCCATCTTGGATACGGGGACATCACTCATCACTGGCCCCAGCAAGGACATCAAAGCCTTACACGAAATGCTGGGGTTCACCAGCTCTTTTGGGGGACAGGTAAGAGGCCGGGCACATGGGCCCTTTCAGGGGGACAGGGCAGGAGGGGCTGGGAGCCAAGACATCTGGATTCTCTCCCAGCTTGTGGGGACTGGGGTCTGATGGATTGGAGCAGGGAGCTGGGAGCTGGGTTGCCTGGGTTCTACCCCAGCTCTGGGAGGGGAGTGGGATCTGATGGGTTAGAGCAGGGGAGGCTGAGAGACTCTTCTAGCTCTTGGGAGCCAAGTCTGGTAGGTTAGAAAAGGGATAGGGCTGGAAGCCCGGATGCCTGGGTTCTCCTGAAACTGTCCCCTATGCTCTGGAGTGGGCAGCAGACCCAGGTGGGGGTACACAGCACTAAGCCTTCCCCTTGGTGCCCTCTGCAGTACATCATTGACTGTGACAAGATCCCAGATATGCCCAACATCGTCTTCAACATAGCAGGGAAGGACTTCAACCTGATGGCAGAGCAGTATGTGCTCCGGGTGGGTATCGTGCCACTGGAGCCCGAGTCCTGAGACTCAGGATGGGCTCAGGCTGGCTGGGACAGTGGGGAAGGGGCTTGAGCACTGGAACTAGGGGAGCTTGGGTTTGTCTGGGGCTGCACTGAGATTGACTGGGTGCTGGAGCTGGGACCTGAGGCTGGGCTGGGCTTGGCCTGGAAGGAAGGAATTCTGGGATCAGGGTGAGTGTTGGGGCTGGTGGGGGCCTGGGCTGGGGGGGGCTTCTGGGACTGGGGGCCAGCTGGGCCTGGGCTTGGAGTGGGGTGGGGGCTCTGGGGTTAGCTGGGACTTGGGGGTGGGCATGGGGCGGGGGAAGGGGAAGGGGAGGGCACACTAGGACCTGCTGGGGCAGGTGGGGGACCATTACCAAGTCCTGTCTGACCCCATCCTCCTTCAGGTGACCCAGGTGGGAATAGTCATCTGCATCAGCGGGCTCACATCCCTGGACATCCCAGCCCCCACCGGGCCCCTCTGGATCCTGGGTGACGTGTTTCTTGTCAACTACTACTCTGTCTACGACAGGGACCACGACCGTGTGGGGCTGGCTCAAGCCAAGTGAGCTCCCACCTGCCCCAGGCCCCAAGCAAGAGGGGCCCGGCCCAGCCCAGCCCCAGGCACCTCTACACATCACACGTGACTCACAGGGGCTGTGCGGGGCCACAGGATGCCTGGGTTCTGTCGCAGCTCTGGCAATAAGAAGGGGGGTAGTGGGTTTCAGCAAAGGGGCTGGTTTTACCTCAGTTCTGGGAGGGTAATGGGGTCTGATGGATTAGAGCAGGAGGTTGGGTGCCAGGACTTCTGGGTTCTATTGCAGGTCTGGAAAAAGGGTCTAATGAATTAAATCATACAGTTCAGGAGGCAGGGGAATCTAGGAGGGGAGTGGGGTCTGGTGTGTTAAACCAGACCCCACTCCCTGGGGTGCCTGGTTCTCTTACAGCTCTGGAAATTGAAAGAGGGTCTGATGCAAGGGTGGGCAGTTATTTCGGCTGGAGGGCCTCTTAATGACTTTTGGTGAGCTGTTGAGGGCCACACATGCAACATCTTTCAGAAGGAATCATTCTAACAAATTATGGATAAAAAAACCATAAACTGAAAATCAAGCGTCTACTGCAACATATTGTACTTTTATTTAAAAAAATATTTTTTGCCCTGATTTGTTTTTTTGAGTAGCGGATATAGATGTGATTTCATAATAGCTCAAAGCGTCTTACTCTTGTATATTGTGTGTGGCGGGGCGGTGGGGGGAGGTGCTCCCTGGGCACTAGGTCCCGGGAGCTGGCTGGGGGTGGAGCGGGGGGCACATGCAGCAGACCTTGCTGAAGTACTGTGGTCCACGGCTGCCACCCATGTTTCTCTGCATGGGGCTGAGGCCTGCCTGCTCCTACCCATACCCACTAGCCCATGCCCCAGCCCCAGCCAGCATGCACAGCTTCCCGGCAAGGCTGCTCCCAGTACAGCTGCAGCTGCCCAGGTGCTGTTGTGCAGCCTCATGGGTGCTGCTTGGCTCCCTCCAGCAGCTCCTCCTCCTGCCCCTGCTGTGCCACGTCAGGTTGAGGGGAAGCTGCAGCCAGGCAGCACCTGCCCTAGCACCCAGGGTTCTAGCTCCAGCTCCCGGGTACCTTCCACCCACTCAGCACCTGCAGGTGGCTGCTCATCCTGCTGAGCAGGTGAAGTGGGTGGAAGGTGGCCAGGAACTGGACATGGATCCAACCTGCAGGCTGTATTTTGCTCATCCCTGGTCTAGTGAGTTAGAGCAGTGGGGCTGGGTGCCAGGACTTCTGGGTTTTGACCAGCTTTGGGAAGGCATGGGGTCTGGTGGCTTAGAGCAGCAGGGGCAGGGAGCCAGGACACCTGGGTTGTATTCCAGATCTGGAAAGGGACTGAGACCTGAGGGGTTGGAGCTGGAGAGGGCAGGGAACTTGAGTGCCTGGGTTCTGTCCCCTTCTGGGAGGGGATTGGGCTATTGTGGGGGTCAGTGTCTGGACACTGGCACTGACCATGGAGTTTTATCCCTGATTCCCCCATGTCAAATGCAAGCACCCTTCTCCCTCACCTAGTTCCTCTCCCCGCTACCCCACCACGCCCCACCCCACACAGCTCAGCACTGGGGCCTACAGAACTAGGCCTGGGGTCAATCAAGTGAATGAATAAGGCAAGGTCCAATGGTGCAGGTGAGGGCTGTGGTCTGCACACCCAGCTGGGGTACAGCGGATGTCTGTGGGGGCCAGGGCTTGGGTTGCTTTGCTCGGGGAGAGCACAAGGGACTCTGTGGCATATGGCCTGGTAGCACTTCTGTGTGAGGCACCACAAGTCACCCTGCCCCTCACAGCAGATGAGGTGGCTGCTCTGGGATGAGGTGGGGCACACAGCAGGTACCTGCTGCTCCCCAAGAGGCTCCCACCCCAAGTCTAATGATTTTCTCCTCCCCAGGTCTGAAGCTCCCTACAGGCAGTGAGGGCCTCCACGATGTTGGGCCTGCAGCTACATAGCTGCTAGGCTGGGCCCTCAGGCATTGGCACTAAGGACAAGTGTGTCCTGAGGTCAGGCTGGGTCTGCAGCTGCAGAGAAATGGGGCAGCGCTCTTGAGAGGAACCAGGGAGAGGAAGTGGGGGTGGGTGTGGGTGTCACCATCGGGAGCAGAGATGGGGGCTCTGGGGCCCAGCAGGCCAGGGATCTGAGGGCTGGGGGCTGAAGCGAAGGAGCTGTCATGGTGACTGGGGTTATGGCACGATAGGGGTCTTGTTAACAGCTTGGCACCAGTTCAGGGAGACTCAGCTAAAGGGGAGTCCACAAAGTCCAAACAGGGGCTGGAAGGTGGGGCGGGGAACTAGGAGATGGAGAAGGGCTGGGGGCCGGGACTTGAAGGGGTTGGTGTTTGGGGACATGGCAGCAATGATACTGCAGGCAGCTAAGCACCCTCTGCCCCTTCCCCGCACCCTGAGCAAACCCACGTCTGGTCCATGCACCTGCATGTCTCACTCACTGAGGTACCCACGCTGACTTTGCTACCCCTAGTCTCTATCCCCATATAGGGCCTGATCAGACCATCAGGGACCTGGATTTCTGAATAGTCCCTCATGAACAGGGAAGGGGACCCTAGGCAAGGGGAAGACATGGGGATGGGAGGGGGTTGCATGGTCCTGAAGACCTGAGTTCCCCCAGTGCCAGTAGACCAGCAGGGCGGGGGGTGGGATGAGGGAAGCTGCTCTACATTCACTGGAGTTTGATTCCCTCAGAGGGGTAAATGCTATGAAGTGGAGTGGAGGAAACAGCAGAGCTCCTGGGGCAGGGTTGGAAGCCACTGAGGGGTTGGTGGGGGTTTGGCTGAGGGATTGAACTTGAGGGGAGAGGGGGAAGTACACATGTGTATCCATATATACATGTGTGCATGTGTGTATGTGTTTGCACAAGCCTGATACATGTATGAAACCATGGTGTGTGCATGTGCAGAGCTGGCATATGCTTGCACACAGGTGTGTAGAAAGCCGTCAGATTTGTGTGTGTGTGCATATGTGCAAGGTAGGTGCCTGCATGTGCAAAGCTATATCATGCAAGGCTAGTGCATACATGAGTGCATAAGGCAGGTGTCTACATACTTGTGTGTACCTCTGCATAAAGCAGAAGTTGTGCCTGTCACCCAAAGGGGTTTAAAGCTGGCAGTAAACAGCCCGCGGATGGAAGCAGGCCCAATCCGGCGGTCAAGGTTAGGCAGGAGGTTGCCTGGCCGGTGCAGAGGGTTGGGAGCCAGAGACAGGCTATCAACCATGGAGACGCTCCCGAATACCAAGGACTGCCAAGATATCTGGAACTGGATCTTCTACAAGGACCTCTGCAAGGACCACAGAGACTTAAGTTGGTTGATAGCGCACCAAGTACCCCCAGTGAGGGTGTAGAGGTACAGGGAGGGACAAGGGATTTTGACCCAATTGCCCCAGGGAGACCTGGCAAGAAGAAGCTGAGACCATTGACCACCTCCTGTGGCACTGCCCGTATGCCAAAGATGTGTGGAAAAAGATAAGCTGGCTCCTTGAAAGAGTGCCAGGAGTCAGGCTGATGGCAAGGGAGGTGGCGATGTATAGACACCTGACTGAGCAGCAGGGGTCCCAGACAATGCGCTTCAACCAGTTTGTGTCCTATGTCAGGAGCACCCTGGGGCAATGCAGGACCTCCTTTTATACAGACACGCCAAGCTCAAGGAAACAGACCATGTTAAAAAGTTTCTGAGCAAACTTCAGTTGTACCACCAGAAATTGGTGACTGAGTATGGAGAAGACGCAGCCAACTTCATCTGGAAAAGCAACACCTAGCACAGGTTGTTCAAAGACCCCTGGGAGGGGAAGTGGACAGGGAGAACAAAAAGGATGCAACTGGACCTGGAGAGAGTGAAAAGAACTACAACAGGATCAGCAGCAGCGGAAGTGACAGCAACATCGACAGTGACAAGAACAGTGAATGAACTGAAAATGTAAACCCCATTGGACTAAAGGACTGCAACTGGGGTAGGTGAGGGTGGAGGGTGGGTGTGCAGGGGCACAGGGAAGTGGGTGCGTTTATTTTAATGGGAAGCGCAGGTTTCTTTAATATGTTTTTAAGATGTGTGATGGAAAGTTTATGATAGAGGATGTGTACAAATATGTGTGTGTGTGTGTATTTTAATTAAAAAAAAAAAAAGCAGAAGGCTGGGAGCCTGGGTATAAGGCTAGGACCCAGAGCAGAGAAGGCAGTTGATAGCCAAAGGGCAACATCACCCAGCCCGCTACTGCTCCCAGAAAAAATTGGGGGTACAGGGCAGGAACTATCGGGATGGAGGAGGTTCCTGGACTTGGGGCATGACATAAAATTACACCTTGATGGGGTTGGATGGTGTGGTGGAGCTGCTTGTGTCAGAGCAGCTTCCAGGAAATACAGCATACTTACCTGGCAGGTTAGCATGACACCATGTATCTAGGTCCATGAAAGCAGTTTTCCTTGAGCATTCCCTGGGATAACGGTTCTTCTGGTATGGATTAGTATCTGCCACGGTGTTGGGGCTTAAAGCCCACTTCATGGAAATGGGAGGCTCCCCCTAACCTGCTTCTGTAGCAATATGGCTGAGGGCAAGTGAAACTTGGGGGCATCCAAACCCCAAGCCTCTGGGCCTGGGCCTGCACGTAGTATGCTTGTTAAAGACTTTAGAAATATCTGAAGCCCCTGGTGGGGGTGGAGGATGTTTGCCGGTTGTAAAGCCACTTATAGTTCTGGGCTAACTCATGGATTTGGACTTGATTTGGCTTGGAACACAGAAAAATTCTTTAATGAAAAAAAAGAAGAAAAAAAAAAGTGGGACCTGAGGCTCACGAAGGAGTTGGGTGTTGAGGCTCCAAGGGAATGGGATTGAGAGCCCCAGAAGAAGCTGTATGATTGAGCCCCAGTGTGGGGGTGTGGGGGACCAAGAGGGCACAGGGATTTCTAGTCCAGATAAGGCTGAGTAGTACGGCTCAGCAAGGAACCAGGGGAAGTTTGTGATTTTGGGTGCCAGCTGCAAGGCATGGAACACGATATAAGGGAAGGTTTGGAGCCATGTATATACCCTTGGCATTGGGGAAATTAAATGGGCAATCTCTCGCCTGGGAACAACATAATGATATATCAACAGCGACACAGGTGGGCAGACTGCTCTGAGACAAATGGGCAGGCCAACATCTAGACCGGCCTGGGATGGCCAACTTGTTACACTGGTGCATTGGATGGGAATTGCTGACTGGCCAGGCATGGGGATCCCCACTCAGAGAACTGAGTTAAGTGGGAGAGGTATGTAACAGAGCACAGGCTGTGCCTGTCACTCAGAGGGGTTTGAAGCAAGCAGTAAACAACCCACAGGTGGGAGCAGGCTCACTGGTTAGGCAGAAGGCCACCTGATTGGTGCAGAGGTCTGGGAGCCTGGGTATAAGGCTAGGCCCCAAAGCAGAACGGGCAGTTGCTGAAGGGGGCCCACAGGGCAATATCACCCAGCCAGCTCTTGCTCCCAGAGCAACTTGGAGGTACAGGGTAGATACTATGGGGATGGAGGAGGTTCCTGGTCCTGGGGCATGACCTAAAACTACACCCTGGGGTTGGATGGTGTGGTAAGGCTGCTTGTGGCAAGGCAGCTTCCAGGAAATGCCATACCTGGGCCTCCTGGTGAAAGGTGAGTATGGGGCACCAGAAAGCCTCAGCCTGCACTGCCTTGTGGGTACCCCATGGCGGGGAAAGACTAGGGAGCACACCCTGACAGAAAAGCCCAAGGCCAAGGCCAACTGTGGAGCCTGAGGCAGGGTCCAGGCCATGAGAAGAGAGCCTGAGACAGGGCCCAGGTCCAACAAGTGGGGCTTAAGGCTCATGAAGAATCTGCATGTTGAGGCTCCAGGGGCATGGGATTGAGGCTCCAGCATGCGGCATGGGACTAGGCCCCAGTGTGGGGTTGTGGGGGACCAAGATGGTCGAGAGCTGGGCAGAGAGCCTGAGATCCCAGAGTTGATGTGAACCAAGGCCCCAGTGGGAGGGAATTTCCGGGTGAGGCCGAATGGTACAGCTCAGCAAATGAATCAGGGGAAGTTTATGAATTTGGATGCCAGCTGCGAGGCATGGAACATGGTATAAGGGAAGGTTTGGAGCTGTGTATACGCCCCTGGCATCAGTGCAATTAAATGGGCAGCCTCCTGCCTGGGAACAACATAATGATATATCAAAGGCATGGCAGGAAAGGCAGGTGGGCAGATTGCCCTGAGACAAGTGGGCGGGCCAACAATTAGACTGGCCTGAGATGGTCCACTTGTTACAGATGGGTGTATGGAGATGTGAAGGGTTGTATAGGGGTGTATGTGGTGTGGAGGTAGAGCAGGGGTGTGTGGAGGGGCACAATGGTTTATGAGGATGTATAGGGGATGAATAAGGAGTGTATAGAGGAGGCTAGGGGTGCATAGGGAGTGTATAGGACTGAATAGGGAATGCATAGAGGGTGTTTTGGGGTGTGTAGGAGTATGGGATGTATAGGTGTGTCTCAGGTGTAGGGTGCATAGAGGTATATAGGTGGTGTATAGGATCACCACCTATATGTGTAGGATATATTGAAGTATATGAAGGTATACAGCAGGGGTTGTCAACTGGGGGTACACATACCCCTGGTGGTACTTGAGAAGGCACTAGGGGTACACATGGGTGGACAAGGATGGAGTGGTCTCTGGCTAGCCAGGTGCGGGGGCCAGGGGAAGCTTGCACATGGTGGCTGCCACCGCTCTGCACTTAGCTGCACGCCACCCCCCACCCTTGCTACACGTCCAGCCAAGCACCATACCCCACCCCACTGTGCATCTGGCCATGTGCCACCTCCTCCACCCCACTCCACATCCAGCTGCCAAGGGTACACTGCTCCATATCTAGCTGCTGGGGGTCCACTGATTCAAAAAGGTTGAAAACCCCTGGTGTACAGGGTTGTAAGGGAGTGAATAGTTGTTGCATGGGGCTGTATATGGGGTATATGGAATGTAGGGTGTATAGGGTGTTTAACTGATGCATGGGAGTGAATAGGGAGTGTATGGAGGTGTGCAGGAGTGTATGGAGTGAAGAAGTGTAGGGTCCACAGCAGGTGTATGGAGGTGTACAGGGGCATAGGTTGTATGGAGCTGTATGAGAATGCATAAGGAGTGTATAAAGTGGTATATGGGGTGTATAGGAGGAGTATGGAGGTATATAAGAGGAGTATGGGGTATATGGTATAGAGAGATGTATGGGGAAACATAGGAGATATATGGGGTGTACCGGGATGTATGGGGTGTAGGTGGTATAAGGATGCATGATGGTGTATGGGGGCAAATGGGAGTACATAGGGATGTATGGATGTGTACGGGGTAGTGGTTTTCAACCTGTAGTCCATGAGGCCCTGGGGGTCTACAGGCTATGTCTAAGGGGCCTGCAAAAGATGACTATGATCAACCAAAAGTATGTCAATACCCACACTTACAATTCAAAGGGGTCAGCACCTCCATTCAAAAAATGTAGGAGTCTGCAAATAAAAAAAAATCAAAAAGCACTGGGTAGGAGGTGTGGGATGTAGGGTTTATAGGGCTGCATGGAGGTATATAGGGATGTAAGGGGTTGTAGGGTGTATAAAGGGTGTATGGGAGCAAGTAAGGTGCATAGCGGGGTGTTCTGAGGTTCATTTGATGCATAACAGATATGTAAATATGTATTGGGGTGTAGAGTATATAGGAGCCAATAGGGGGTACATGGGTGTGTGTAAAGGTATGCAGAGGTGTAGGCTGTATTGGGGTGCATGGCAGCAAATAGGGGATGTGTGTGAGGTGTATGGAGGTGCATTGAGGGGTGAGTCAACAAGGGGTGCATGAAGATGTGTGGAGGTGCATATGGCTGTATGGGTGCATGGGAGCAAATAAAGAGTGCACAGGGTTGCATGGAGTATAGGGTCTATGGGGGCATACAGAGGGTGCATAGGGGAGACGTGGCAGTGCATAGAGGTGTGGGGGTGCATAGGAGCGAATAGGGGGTACACACTGGTGTATAGAGGTGCATGGGGTGTAGGGTGTATAGGGGTGGATGAGGGTGCATAGGGCTGTGGAGGTGCACATGGGTGCATGGGGTGTAGGGTGTATAGGTGTTCATGGGAGCGAATAGGCGGGGTGTGGAGGCGTGCAGGGCTGCAGGGGGCATCGGATGCCCGGGGGGACCGGGGATGCCCGGGAATGCCAGGCAGTGCCCCCCCCCCCAGCCAGCCCCCTGCACTGACCTCTACCCGTCCCCGAGGACGCCCGCACCTCACCCCTCGCCCGGCCGGATCCCCCGCCCCCCAAACCGGAGCGCGGGCTCCGCCTCCCCAGCGCTGATGTCATCGCGGGCCGCAGCGGCGGCAGCGCAGCCCGGGGGGAGCAGCCAGCACCGGCCCCAGCCGCAGGCAGCACCGGCGGGGGCGGCCCGCCCCAGCGCCCCCCCCCCAGCGCCCGTACCGCCCCGGGCAGCGCCCCCGGCACGCCGAGCGCTTCGCTCCCCCGCGGCTGCGGGCGAGGGGCTCGCTTGCAAGTGAGTGTCTCCCTCGGGGGGGTGGCTGGAGGGACGTCGGGAGGGCTGCGGGGATGGAGAGGCGGAGGAATGAAGGGAGGGATGGGAGGATGGGACGGAGGGACAGACGTGGAGCTGGCGGCAGAGATGGAGGGATGGAGGGAGCGGGGGATGGATGGAAGGAGGGATACAGGAGGGATGGGTGAATGGGTGGCTAGAAAGAGGGATGGAGGGAGGAAGAGAAGGATGGAGGGATGTAGGCAGGGAAGGAAGGAGGGGCGGAAGAGTGGCCGGCGGGGTGGTGGAAGGAAGGAGGAACGCAGAGGGATGGAAGGAGGGAGGGAGAGAGGGATACAAGCAGGAGGGCGCATGGTGCAGTGGGGCGCAGGGCCGGCGGGGCAGGGGCTGCGCAGAGCTGCTGACGTCTCTGCTGGAGCAGGGTCCTGCTGCCCAGGCACTGAGGGGGCCCGATCCTGGGGCGACGCGCTGCACCCCCAACCCTCATGCCCTGTGGTGTCAGCCATGCTGGGGTGGGAGGGAGCGCAGAGCGCGTGAACAGGTGGGGATTGCTGGGGGGGGGGGGCAGCGTCCAGAGGTGTGTATGTGTTTGTGCGTGTGCAGCGGACACTGCTGTAGGGGTACGTGTGTATGTGTGCACGGTCCAACGGGGTGTCACATCGGAGCGAGCCTGCTTGCAACAACCAGAAGGGGGCGTGTGTGCGCGTGTGTGCAGTGGCCAGTGCTCCCCACCCCCGTGCATGTGCGCAGAGACCAGCGAGGGCGGCGGGCACTGGGGGGGTGCAGTATGCAGCGTCCAGTGGGAGTGTGCAAGGTGCAGTAGGGGTGCAATGAGGTGCAATGGGTGTAGTTTGCAGTGGGAGTGCAATGGGGTGCAGTGTTCAGTGGGGGTGCAATGAGGTGCAAGGTGCAACGGAGGTGCAATGGGTGCAGTGTTCAGTGGGGTGCAATGGTGCAGTGGGGGTCCAATAAGGTGCAATGGAGATGCAATGGATGTACTTTCAGTGGGAGTGCAATGGGTTGCACTGTTCAGTGAGGGTGCAGTGCGGTGCAGTGTACAGTGGGGCTGCAATGGGTGCAGTGCAGTGTCATGGGTGCAGGATGTAGTGGGGTGTGCGGGGAGGGGGGGGTGCCGTGGGGAGCGTCAGTCTTGTGCGTCTCCAGAGTCCGGGCTGTTTGCTTTTAGGCACAAGCAGGACTCGGTGACACACAAGGAGCACAGTTACCCGCACCCTCCAACACACAAGGGACCACAACGACAAAGCAGTGGGTGCTACAGACACACACACCGGATATTACAGCCCCTCCCCCACACACACACACCTTCCCGACCCCCGCGACAATGCGCTGGATCCCGCGCGTACACACAGACACACCAGGCACTAGGGCCCCTAATGAACTCCTCCTTCCATCCCCGCATCCCTCCATCCGTCTGCCCATTCCTCCGCCTCTTCCCCCGGCTCTGCATCCGTCCCTGCCTCCCTCTGCTCAGCACCGCATCCATCTCGCCTCCCCTCCGTCCTCCCCTCCCTCCCTCCCTCCCTTCATCCTTCCAGCCAGTCCGCCCTACTTCTTTCCAGCCCCGCAGCCCCACTCATCCTTCCAGCCCTACACACACACACACACACACACACCGCATCCACAAGGCACTGCGCAGAGAGGCCTGCACACCCTGGCCCCTGCACACGTCCCGGACACACGCACACTCACACTCACACTCAGTGCTGCACACCGGCCAGGGCATATGATGTACGCACCTGACTGCAGACGTCACAGGCTGCACACGCAGAGACGCGCGGAGCATTGTACTCGCACCTCGGGCTCGGGGGCACAAGCAGTGGGCACCAGTGGTCCACACAGGCTCTCACACGCACACGCAAACACTGCACACACACCCCAACCCCACACCAGTCCTGATCTCTCAGCCACTCCAAGGACCTCCCTTACCTCCACCTCTAACCCCTAGCCCTGAGCTTCCCCCCACATCCAGTGCGGAGACCTGCCCCCACCTCGGGACCCCGAGCCCCTGTCCCCCCACTACGGGGCTCTCGCACCTACCTCCCCCTCCCTACCCCCCATACAGCCAGCCCTATGACCCTCCATTCACCTGGCAACCCACCCCTTCCTCGCCCAGGGTCCCCCTTCCCTGCCTCGGGTCACCCGCACCTACCTCCCTCTTCCCCACCCAAGAACCCTGCACCTACCCCACTTCCCCACCTAGCCCTGCCCCCTTGACCCCCTTCGCTACCCCAGGAACACTGCACCCCTTTCCCCTACCTTGGACCCCTCACACATACTTCCCCCAACTACCTCCGGACCCCCTCATATACCTCCCCGTCTCCCACTTAGGAGCTTCCGCACATACCCACTTCCCCAGCTAGGGACCCCCGCATAACCACCCCCCCCCCCACACACACACACCCTGGGACTCCGCGCCTATCCCCTCCCCTTCCCCACCACCAGACCCCCACACATAACCCCGCTTGCCCGCCTAGGGGCCCCCGCATATAACTCCCCCATCTGCACGTACCTCCAACCCCTTCACCCCAGGACCCCGCATATACACCCTCCCCGATCCCGGAAAACCCGCACATGCTCCCCCCAGCCACCTAGGAACCCCTGCATATACCCGCCTTCCCCAGCCCAGGGACCCCGCACGTACCCTCTAACCCAGCTAGAGGCCCTCCCCATACTCCCCCGCACCTACCCCCATTTCAGGACCCCGCGCCCCTCACGACCCCTCCACGATCTCTGGCCTCCCCTGCGACGCCGGTCCCTTCCCACCCCGGGACCCCGTACATCCCCGCTTCCCCTACTTCTGATCCCCGCATATGCCCCGCATGTCAGGACCACCCCCCACCCAGCGAGCGGGGGCACTCACCTGCTCTCCCTCCCGGCGCTCTCCGTGGTGCTGATGCTGCTACTTCCCCCCGCCCCCCCCCGGTCTCCTTCCCCCCCTGTGCACCCAGCCCCGTACCCCAACCCGGGCCCCAGCTCTCCCTTCTACCCCTCGCCCCCCACCCTCCAGGCGCTGTCCGCTGCTGTAACTCACCTGCGCCCCGGGCCCCGCTGGTGCAGCCCGGGGGATTGCACTGGAGGGGGCGGAGCTTGAGCGGAGGGGGAGGGCCCGAGGGGGCGCTGCACCAATGGGAAAAATGCACCTGGGGGTGGAGGGGAGCCTGCACCGGGGCGGGGGTAACCTGGGAGGGAGGGGGGCTTTCACCAGGACAATGCAACGTTAGGTGGGGGAGGGCTCACCGTGGAGGGAGGGGAGTCTGCACCAAGGGCGGGGGTAATGGGGGGGAGCCTGCAGCAAGAGGGTCACTTGTGGGGGAGGGAAACTGCAGGGGGGAATGGTGGGGGAGAGAGACTGCATCTAGGGGTTACCTGAGGGGGCGGAGGGGAATCTGGACCATGGGGAGGGAGCCTGCAGGGGGGCAATGTGGGGGGAAGAGTCTATACCAGGGGAGGTCACGGGGGAGGCAGCCTGCAGGGAGGGCACCTGGGGGGTCAGGAGCCTGTACCAGGGGGTCATCTCAGGGGAAGTGAGAGGGGCTGCAGTGGGGATTACGGGCGGGAGAAGGAGCCTGCATTGGAGGGATACAGGGGAGCCTGTGGGGGGTGGGACCTGGAGGTTGCCAAGTGGGGACCTAGGGGGCCAGGGAGCTGCAGCGGGGCATGGGAAAGGAGCCTGTTGGAGGGTGCCTGGTGGGAGAGAGGCTGCCGGGGGGGCACAAGACGGAGCGAGCCTAGATGGGGGTAGCACCTGGGAGCGGGGAGCGAGGCTGCACTGGCGGGGGGCGCAGGGAGGGTCACAGGAGGGGAGTCTGCACCAAAGGGAGGTCACCTGAGGGGGAAAGAGCCTGCAGGGTGGAAGGGAGCCTGCACCGGGGGAGGGCACCTGGGGGGCCAGGACGCAGAGGGGGGTCACGTGGGGAGGAGCCTGCACCGGGGAGGAGGGGTCGCCTGCAGGGAGAGCACCTTGGGGAAGGAAACAGAACCTGCACCAGGGGGATTCCGGAGGGGAGGGAGCCTGCACCGGGGTGGGGGGTCACCTGGGAGAACTTTGCCCCTGAACAGAGGGGAGCACTCACCTGGGGGAAGGTATTTCGCCCCAGGTCGGGGGTCCCTGCATGGGAAGGCAGGAGGGCTCCCATCCATGTCCTGGAGCCCGCTCCCAGCTCCTGGCGGGGGGGGTCGCAGTTACACAAGAGTCCTGGGAAGGACGCGGTGGGGGGGATGGACCCGCAGCCGGGTTGCAGCAGAAGTTGCGGGGGAAGGAGATTGGCCCGAACTCCCCGCCCCCCACCCCCAAGGTCACAGCAAAGCTCTCTGAGCCAGAGCCAAAGGGGGAAGGGTGCTGCGGGAGACCAGGCTGCCCCCAGCCAGACCCCAGGAAAGCAGGGGGTACAGCGGCTCAGAATCCCTCTCCCAGGCCCAGCACAGCGCTCCCCCCTCCATGGCATCACAGACCCCGGCCCAGGGGAGGGAAGCGGGGTGGCATGAGGCGCTAGGGGGCCTGTGTTGGGGGGCTCCTCAATCCATCTCCGGAAAGAGAAAGACAGACAGCATGAAGGGCCGGAGGAGGAGTGCAGGGATGAAGGGAGCAGGGAAGGGGCAAAGGAGGAATGGCGGATGCGAGGGCTGGGGGGTAACGGGGGGGGTGGATGTGGGGCTGGGAGGGAAGGTGGTGAAAGGGAGAAGGGATGATGGAAGGGATGATGGATCCGATGGGGGTGGTGAAGGGGAGCAATGAAACAGACTGGGGGGATGATGGAGGGAAGTGATGGAGCAGATGGGGGGATGATGGAGGGAGCGATGGAGCTGAAAGGGGGTGATAGTGGGGAGCAATAGAGCAGAGGTGGGGAACGGTAAAGAGCTACAATAGAGCAGAGGGGGATGATGGAGGGGGTGATTGAGCCCCAGCAAACGGGTCTCACTCCAGCAAGGACCTGCAGGCTGCTGGGGGGGGGGGCGGGGGGGCGGTCCGCACTGACCTGCCCCCCTCCCTGTCTCTCTCTCTCTCCCGCAGGCTCCCCCGCCCCTTTCTCTCCCCTTTCCCCCAACGGGGGGGCACCCATCTCCCTTCCCCCCTCCCCTCCCGCATCCCCCCTCCCCTCTCCTTTCTCCTTGATGACGTCTCCCCCAGGGCTCGCTCCGATTTGACGCCTCCCCCCGCCCGCCCCAGCCTCCCCCTCCCCGCCTCCCCCCTCCCTCCCGCTCCCCTAGGCAGTGGCGGCGGCGGCGTCGGGGGGGGGGGCCGGCCCCGCCCCCCACCCTGCCTCCCCTCGGCCGGCCGCGGGCAGCAGCAGCGGCCCCCCCCCGGCCGCACCCCCCCGCCCCCCTCCCCGATGCTCAGCTCAGTGTGCGTGTCCTCCTTCCGCGGGCGCAAGTCGGCCAGCCAGGCGCCGTCCAAGTCATGCCCGGGGGGGGCCATGGGGCGGCAGGAGGACGCGGAGCGGATCGTGATCAACGTGGGCGGCGTGCGGCATGAGACCTACCGCAGCACCCTGCAGACCCTGCCCGGCACCCGCCTGGCCTGGCTGGCCGAGCCCGACGCCTGCAGCAACTTCGACTACGACCCCAAAGCCGACGAGTTCTTCTTCGACCGGCACCCGGGTGTCTTCGCCTACGTGCTCAACTATTACCGCACGGGCAAGCTGCACTGCCCGGCCGACGTCTGCGGGCCGCTCTTCGAGGAGGAGCTGGCCTTCTGGGGCATCGACGAGACGGACGTGGAGGCCTGCTGCTGGATGAACTACCGGCAGCACCGCGACGCCGAGGAGGCGCTCGACTCCTTCGAGACCCCCGACGGCGCGAGCGGCAACGGCGGCGGCGACGACGATGAGGCGGCCGACCTCAAGCGGCTCTGCCTGCAGGAGGACGGGCGCAAGCTGGGCTGGTGGCGCCGCTGGCAGCCCAAGGTGTGGGCACTCTTCGAGGACCCCTACTCGTCCAAGATGGCCAGGGTGAGCGAGCCAGCGGCGCCGGGCACTGGGAGGGCGAGGAGGTGGGTCCGGGGTGCAGCACCGGGCACCGTGGAGAGCGGGGGAGAGGTCAGGACACTGGGGGTGCAGCGCCAGACACTGGGGAGAGGGGTGGGGGGGAGGTCGGGTGCACAGCGCCGGACACCAATAGCAGGGGAAATGGGAGGCTGCGACCAGCACCAGGGAGGATGACCCGGAGGCTGTGACCTGCGCCGGGCACTGGGGAAAGCAAGGAGGGAGATCAAGTTACTGGGAGTGAAGTGCCAGGCACCGGGAGAGGAGGAAAGATCAGGATGGAGTGGGGGGTACTGGAGGCGTATAGTCCCAGGCACCTGGGAAAGGAGGAGGAGGGGATAGGGGTATTAATCTGGGGTGCAGCGCCAGGCATCATTGAGGGGAAATGGGGGGCTCTGACCCACGCCGAGCACCAGGGAGGATGATCCAGAGGCCGGAACCAGCTCCGGGCACTGGGGAGAGTGGAGGCGGGGGGCTCAGGCAGGGGGATTGTGCGAGGGTACAGCACTGGGCACTGATGGAGGGAAATGGGGGGCTGACTGGCCAGGACTGAGCACCAGGGAGAAGAGGAAGGGGTGGAGGGAGAGATCAGGAGGGAGAGGAGGGTAGATGGGGGGTGCAGCACCAGACACCGAAGACAGATCAAAGGGGCCACTGCCCCAGAGGGCACCGGGGAGAATGGGGGGAAATCAGGACAGAGGAAGGGGTGCTGGGGATACAGTACCAGGCACTGGGGAGGGGAGGGGGGCATGCAGGGTGCAGTGCCAGGCACCAGAGGGGAGAGATGGAGGAGGGGGCGCTGTAACCAGTACCAAGCACCAGGGAGGGAGATCAGGGGCCTGAGTGAGTAGCACCAGGGAGAGCGGGCTAAGGGGAGAGATGAGTATGGGGTGTATTGGGGGTGCAGCGCTGAGCAGCAATGAGAGGAAATGGGGACCTGAGTGACCAATGCTGAGCACCAGGAAGGATGATCCAGGGCCTATGACCAGTGCCGAGCACTGAGGAGGAAGATCAGGGGCCTGAGTGAGAAGTGCCAGCCACTGGGAAGCATGGGGGGAATAGGGGGTATTGGGGGTGCAGCACAGGGCCAAGCACCAGGGTGAAGAGGGGAGGGGAAGGGGGGGTCTGGTGTGCGGCGCTGGGCCCCAGGGAGAGGAGATCAGAAGGGCCACTGCCCTAGAGGGCACTGAGGAGAGCGAGGGCATGGGGGCACTAGGCGTGTAGCATTGGCATGAGGGAAATTAGGAGGGAGAGGAGATTGGGAGGGGAGATTGGGGGGCGGGAATGATCTGGGGGGAAAGCAGTGTCAGGCACCAGGGATAAAAGGGGGAAGTAGAAGATCAGAAGGGAGGGGAGGGAGGGGGGGATCAGGGGTGCAGCACTGGACACCAGGAAGGAAAGATTGGGAGCTGAGTGAGCAGTGGAGGTGTCAGCATCAGGGAGCACCTGGGGGGCAGTGCTGTGCACTGGGGAGGAGATTGGGGGCACTGGGGGTGGTGCAGCAGCCACTGGAGAGGGCAGGAAGGAAGAGGGATTGGGGGTGCAGCCCCAGACACCAGGGATGGGGGGAAGATTAGGAGGCACTGAGGGTGCAGCGCCAGGCAGTGGGTGGGGGGGGAGATCGGGGTGCTGAGTGACTAGCACTGGGCACCACATGGGGGGTGGGAAGAAAGGGGGTGGGTTGTGGAACCAGCACCAGCCACTGGGTCCTGGTAGAGTCCAAGGGTGGAGGGGTTTGCGGGTGGAGGTATATAGAGCAGCAGGCAGAGCGGGACTGAGCTCCAAATGAGGAGACTAGAAATGGGGGGAACCTGGGGAGGAAAAAAAGGAGAAGTGGGGCTGGGAAGAAGGTGGGGGCAGTGAGACCCTTGCACAGGGTAGAAACAAGGGGGCCCTAGGCAGAGCAGGAGGGAGCACCGGGCAGAGGTGGGGGGATCAAATAGGAGAGGGGGTCTGGCAGGAGAAGGTGGGTGACCAGACCAAGCAGAGCAGAGAGCTCCCCCCTCCCCTGCATGGATCACACTCGAATGGTGCAAGGTGAGCGTGCACAGGGCTGGTGCAAGGTTGGGGGCTGCAAGGTCAGCCCGAGCATGCAAGAGGGAATGGGCTGAGAGGCAGTGGGAGAAGCTTGGGGCTGGTGCCAGGCCAGCACTGGGGCATCAGGCTGTGGGTGGGGGGACAAGGAAAGATCTGTGCAAACTACAAGGGCTGAGTGTGCAAGGGGTGGTAGGAAAGGTCACCGCCAGCAGGGGAGGGGATACAGGGGGCACTGGAGGACATGAGCTGGGGAGGGGGGAGGCACAGGCAGGGGGACCTGGATATACCTGCCATGGGGACTGGGCTGGTATCTGCACAGTGGGGGACAAGGTCTGTAGGGGGCACCCGGGGGGTAGTGGCAGGACAGGACCAGGACCCAGGTCTCCCATGCCCCCGGCCCCCAGGGCTCAGAGGGGCTCAGAGGATAGGTAGCTCCAGGCCGGGCAGTACCGCAGCAGAGCCGAGCAGGTCGGTGGGGGGGGAACCGCACTGCAGTCTGCCGCGGTCCTGCTACCACCACCACCCCAGACCCTCTCCTGCATCCCAGCCTGGCCTGGCCTGGCCCCTGAATTCCCGCCTCCCCTGAATTCTTCCCAGCCTTCTCCCCTCCCCTCACCTGGCAGCTGCTGGTTGACCCTGGGAGCAGGAGGATCCCACCCACCCCAAATCAGTGGTTCTCTGGGGCACCCAGCTGGACTTAAGAGTAGCCTCTCACTGCACTGGTAGTGACTGGGAGAGGAGGGCAGTACCAGTGTAGGAGATGGGTGGGAGGGGGACTGGGTATCAGTGTGTGCCTGGCTGGAGGATGTAGGGATGTATGGTTGGCTGGAGGGGTATGGGGGGTGCAGGATTGTGGGGTTAGTTGGAGGGGGTATAGGAGTGCAGGGGTGTGTAGCTGGCTGAAGGGAGTGGATGCAGGGGTGTATGGCTGGCTACAGGGGATGGCTGCAGGGGGTGGCTGGACTGATTGCAAGTTACAGGATACCTCTATTGTGTTGCCCTTGGACTCAGCTGTTAAATACCAGAAGCTCCCAGGCATCCAGCCACTTCTATGCCCACATACAGAGTGAGCACATATGTGCCCCCGTGTGTGTGCTCATGCCCATGCATACATGTTTCTGTTTCTTGTACATAACTGCCCAATAAGCTCCTTGAGAACCACCCCCATAACACCTTGCGGTTTGAGCAGGAAAATATTCACACAAAGGGGACATGTTCCTACCCATATTGCTATACCTTTTTCCATCTCCCTTTCCAATATCTACCTACAGACCTGGACACAGTTACATGCACACACACTCAGCTCATTCCTACCAAGGACACACACCTTGGTACAGTCCCACAGTTGCACACATACTTATATACACACACACTTGTGTGTCCTATACAAACATCTGTGGATTTTTTAAAAATATTGAATATTGATATTACAATGTAAAGTTATAAAGGTGATAATACATAATTGCCTGGTTTATATGGATGTATATAATAGTATTAGTCTAGATATGACTATATGTAATATACGCATGTGAACACATATATAGATATGGCGTAAGTCTTGTATCTCTAGGTATATGTGTGTTTCCATGTGTACATCGTTTTCATAGGTATGTACATGCAGATGTACATGTAATAATTGTACTGTGTTGCTGCTATACACATGCACACACATTTATTTCTATTTGTATATTTGTGTGTATAAGCATTATAAACATAAGTAAGGGTGTATCCATTTGCTATCCTGCTAAATAATTCCTCTACAGATATAGGTGTGTAATATCTGTAGGCATATGTAAAATGTGTGTGCAGATACATACACACATATGTCTACCTTCAGTGCATGTGCATATTTCTGTGTGTGTGTTCATATAGATTGTTCTAATATACAGCTGGGTTTACACATACACAAGCATATATATGTGTGAATGTGTGCACACATATACATATATCTGCAATATTTACACTCTATACAGTTTACTATATTTACACTATACACTATATCTACACACAATTTGTACAGCTACTTATATGCTTAATACATACACACACACACACATATATTTGTGTATGTATATATATGTGTGTGAGGTATAGGCTGTAACTGTGATAGTCTAAGGACATAAGTAGACAATCTTCTTTGGGTAAATCTAATATCTTTTAGTTGAGTTGGTCTAATAAAAGATATCAGATTTACCCAAAGAACTTTTTCTACCTATATATGTGTGTGTAATATATATATATGTGTGTGTGTGCAATGTTTGCACAGATGTATATGCTTAAAATATGATTTTCCTTATACTTGGATGTATTCCTACATACATTTATCTGGGCGTATGTTTCTAGTATATGTAGCTATAGTTTTGCATAATAGACACACTGGTATAGAGACTTGTGTTTATTTCTACTGCATAAGCCCACAACTATATCCTTAAAAAAAGATTTATATTGATAGGTATATTTCTGCAGACATCTTTATGCATAGAGATTACCTAAGTATTTCACATATATGTGAATGTATATGTATACATATGTATAATGTACACATATGTGCATGTAGGGGATGTACCCACACAGAATACATACAATAACCATACATGCATTATCGCCCATACATGTCTTTATTAAATAGATATGTAATGTGTTATAGTCATGTACAAACAGATTTGTCCCCAGCGCCACATACAGACGCTCAAGGGCATGGTGATACAAATCTTATGCCCTTCTCCATGTTTTAGTGAGCTTTCTTCCCCTTTGCCTGATGAAGAGGCCTCAGGTCCTCCATGGACTTGGTGAAGACATGAAGTGAGTGGCTCTTACTTCATAGGCTATCACTCTTGCTCTGCCATATGCACACACATGTACACATACATGCAAGGGGAGGGTGGGGAGGTGCAGACAAGAAGCCCTGCCAGCCTTCCCAACTTGCAGATTGTCTAGGCACATGTGTGCATGCAAGCACATGCTCACACACACTTTCAGCACATCCTCATTCTGCAGGAGACCTGGCTCTCACTGCATTGCTATGCCTGCCAGCATATGAGAAGGGGGAGCTATGAAGTGGGGGTCCTGGGGTGCAGTGCCGGCCTTAGAAGGATGAGGCTGCAGTGGGGTTTAGAGGGAGCAGGGCTAAGGTTGCAAAGGGGGCAGCTGGGAGAGGACAGAGGTGGGGGGACCAGGACATGGCTGCAGTGGGGGCTGGGGGGATGCATAGGTTGGGGACACGATTGTGCTTGAAGTATCCCCCTGTCCAGATAAAGTGCCCCTCCCTCCCTAGTGCCCCCCCCCCTCAGTCACTAAGGTGACAGGTATCCCCAGACCAGGGATTAGGAGAGCCCCCTGTCCCCTGTCTAGGGCTGCACCCACTGTAGTGGTAGAGCACCAAACTAAGCACTGCCCAGTGCCCTAGTACCTGCCCCTCCTGCAGTGCCCAGTTTCCCTACATTACCTCCCCTGCATTGATCCACATAGTGTCTTCTGCACGCACACAAACACACACACATGTGCACGCGCGTGTGCACACACACACACACACATCCTGCCCCACTGCAGAGGTCGCAGCACCAGCTTGGAATCCAGACTGGGGCACCCTGGCACAAGGGGGCACACAGTGCCCTGCACCCAATCACCTGCTCATCCCCAGTGGGTGCAGGGAGATGGCCCAGAGCCCTAGGCCCTGGTTTGGGGGGAGGAACCCAGGTATCTGGGGCCCCCACGCTGTTTCCATGCCCTGCCTGGCAGGCCTGTTTGTCCCTGACCTGCTACAGGACAGAGTCTCTTGCTGCTGCGAGCAATGCAACCTGGTTGCCCATGACCCAGCTACAGGAGGCTCTGCCCTCCCCCACTCTCCCTGGACCCCTCCCCCATCCTCCACTAGCCCTGGAGCCAGGATGCCCAGGTTCTCTTCCAGCTCAGGGAGAGGAGGGGAGCTAGTGGTTTACTGCAATGGTGATGGGGTGGTGGAAGAGGTCTGGAAGCCAGGATGCTTGAGTTCTGTTCTGTGGGGGGTGCTGTGAGGATGGTGGGAGACAGTAGGAGCCCAGACTCCTAGGTCTTCTGTGGTCTGACTTGGCCTCTCAGCTCCTGAATGGAGCTGGGATGTTTGTACTGATTTTGGGGGGAGGGCATTTTGTTATCGGTATTCTGTGCTAGGGTCTCCAAGGACGCTTTCCCTTTCCCACCTCCTCCATGCTGGGAATGATATGGGGGGGGGCTTTACCCCCTTCACAGTGACCTGCCCCAGTGATGCCCCCTTCAAGTAACCCCAGGCCCCCAGAAGTGATGAGGGGGGCTGTGGGTCAGGACTGCCTTAACGCAGAAGTGTTTAGCCCTCTTATCTGTCTGTCCGGCCCCGGCTGAGTATCCTTTCCACATCCCTCCCTCCCCCTCTGCCCCCCCTACTCCCCTGTGTCCCTGCAGTGCCTCCCGCCCCCCCCCCAGCACCGCACTGCGCCGGAGGCCGCGGCAACCCCAATCTGTGCCTGTGCAGGAAAGTGCTGACAGGACAGGATCTGTGCAAGGGAGGAGGGGCCAAGCTGGCCAGGCCAGGGTGCAGTGTGTGTACACCTGACTGCATGGGGAGGGGGGCAGGGGTGGGCGGCATGCATGTACACCTGCAGGGGGTAGTATGTGTGTGTATGTGTGTGTACATGTGCACATGTGGAGGGGCTGCGTGTGCACCCAGGGTCTTGCAGGGTATGTAGGACTCTGTATACACACTTGTGGGGGTGTTATTGAGTGTGTGTGAGGGAACCATGTGGGCAGCGTGCATGCATGTTTGCAGGGGGTTTTGTGTGTGTGTGCAAGTATATGGGTATACACTTGTGGAGGTTGTGTGTGTGCACGTGTGTGCACTCACAGGGGATGTGGACAGTCTTGTAAAGGTATGTATGCGTGTGCTCTTGCAGAGGTTGCATATGTGTGCATGCGCACACTTACAGGGGTAGTGTGTGTGTGTGCCCCTTCTTGCAAAAATGTTGTGTGTATCCACACTTTCAGGGGCTGTGTGTGTTTGTGTGCCCCTGTAGAGGTTGCATTTGTGTGTGGATATACACTTACAGGGGTGATGTGTGTGTGCCCACCATTGTAAAGGTTGTGTGTATGTATGCACATATTTGTACAAAGGTTGTGTGTCTAAGTGTGTGCATGTGTGCATTTGCAGGGGTCATATCTGTGTCTTTACACTCTTGCAGAGAGTGTGTGTGTTTGTGCATGTACATGCGTTCGCTTGCATGCTCTGTATGTATGTGTGTGTGTGTATATACACACACACACACACTGCTGCAGAGGATATTTGCATATGTGTGTGCAGCACTTGTGTACAATCCCCTACTCTGCCACTCTGGCTTCCCCCGTCCCCGCATCACGAACAGCCTGATCCTGAGCCAACTCCAACTCCCCCTCCTTCAAGTCCAAAGTCAAAAGAAGTTACAGAGTTGTGTTACCACCCCCTTCTCTTGCTTCCCACCATACCCCACACACATGGATGCCAACACCCCCTGCCCACAGTGACCTCTGGATGCCAGGTGGGATTGAGAGGACTGGTGGAGCCCAGACACCTGGGTTCTTTTTCTATCTAGTGGCCACTGGTGCTGATCTGAGGGTACCTAGGGCACAGGGGGCAATGGCTTGGGCAGTGGGTGGCAATTAGGCAGGGGCTTTTTATCTGGGTGAGGGGGTTTCCCTCTTTTGAGGGGGGGGCTGAGATTTCCTTATTGGGGCCCTCTCTAATGATTCTCTCTGTGTCTCTCCCCCCCTCACCGTCCATGTGCCCCCCCATTCTACGTCCCACCACCCCCGCACATGACATTCTCCTCCCACAACCACCCACCCACCACCCGGCACCCTCCAGTACGTGGCCTTTGCCTCGCTCTTCTTCATCCTCATCTCCATCACCACCTTCTGCCTGGAGACCCATGAGGCCTTCAACCGCATCATCAACAAGACGGAGACAGTTGTGTTGGCTAACGGGACGGACACACAGGTCGACGTGGAGGTGGAGACGGAGCCCTTCCTCACCTACGTGGAGGGCATGTGTGTGGTGTGGTTCACCTTTGAGTTCCTCATGAGAATTAGCTTCTGCCCAGACAAGCTAGAGTTTGTCAAGAGCAGCCTCAACATCATTGACTTTGTGGCCATCCTGCCCTTCTACCTGGAGGTAGGGCTCAGTGGCCTGTCCTCCAAGGCAGCCAAGGATGTCCTGGGTTTCCTCCGTGTTGTGCGTTTTGTCCGTATTCTCCGCATCTTCAAGCTGACCCGCCACTTCGTGGGTCTCCGGGTGCTGGGCCACACGCTGCGGGCCAGCACCAATGAATTCCTGCTTCTCATCATCTTCCTGGCCTTGGGAGTCCTCATCTTTGCCACCATGATCTACTATGCTGAGCGCATTGGAGCTGACCCAGACGACATCACGGGCAGCAAGCACACCTACTTCAAAAACATCCCCATCGGTTTCTGGTGGGCCGTGGTCACCATGACCACACTGGGCTATGGCGACATGTACCCCATGACGTGGTCGGGAATGCTCGTCGGGGCACTGTGTGCCCTGGCTGGGGTGCTCACTATTGCCATGCCCGTGCCTGTCATTGTCAACAACTTTGGCATGTACTACTCCCTTGCCATGGCCAAGCAGAAGCTACCAAAGAAGAAGAACAAACATATCCCACGTGCCCCCCAGCCCGGCTCCCCCAACTACTGCAAGCCTGATGCCGCCCCCAGCCCCCATCGTAGCACCCAGGGTGATGCTTGCCCCCTGGCCCAGGAGGAGATCATCGAAATCAACCGGGCAGGTAGGGTCCCCACCTCCTCCCCCAGCCCCTAATGCACCTATGCTGTGCCCCAAGCCAGCCAGTGGGGCTCACTCTGTTGCCATCCCCACTGTGAGACCCCAACCCAACCACCCTGCTCAGCTCCATCAACACTGTACAGAGCTCCCAGCCCAGCCAAGAGGCTCTGACCAGCCTTCTCTTGCCCTGAGGAGCTGCCAACCTAGACTCTCAGCCCCATCAAGGCTCTCACCTCACATAGCTTCATGAGGCTCCCCACCTTCCACCAGCTCTGGGCATCTGAATCCTGCCACCCTCACAGCCTGGGGTTCTGTTGTGCCCAGGGTGCCTTCATCACCTGGAGATCTCAGATCACCCGAGTGTCCCTACCCACAGCTGAGCCCCCTTCTCCCCACCCACGTGGGGGGAAGCCAGTGGAGAGAATCATTCTGAGAACTCAAAAGAGCCTGGGAGAACCCAGGAGTCCTGATGCCACACCCCCATCCTTCCCCAGAGTGGAGAGGAAATGCAGGAGTCCTGGCTCTCAGCTTCCCCTCCCCAACTCCACTCTCTTCCCAGAGCTGGGAGAGAACCCAGGCATCCTGGCCCCCAGTCTCTTGCTCTAACACTAGATTAGGGAGATTTGGGACCACAGCGTAACCTACTAGTCCTGCTGTGGTGGGGAAAAGGGAGTTTCCAGAGCTCCACAGAACAGCCTGACCCTGGGGGTACATGGGGTGGTCCCTCATCCCCCCACTGAGCCCTGGTGGGGGGAGGGGGAGCTGGGCCCAGGGCAGGAATCCACCAGCTGATGCCTCAGAGCCCCAGTGATGGGAGAGAGGCTGTGGGTCAGGAGTGAGGGGCACTGAGGGAGGGCAAAGGGAGCTGTGGGTCAGGAGTGAGGGGTACTGGGGGAAGGCAAAGGGAGCTGTGGGGCAGGAGTGAGGGGCACTGGCAGGGCTGAGGGGATGGGGGGCTGCAGGTTGGGAGTGAGGGCCACAGGCCAGATGTTGCTATGGGAGGCTGTGCAATGTTAGGTGATTCCCATCACCCACAGACCTGGACATGTCAGTGCCTGGGATGGGAAGCTGGGGGTTATGCAAGCTGTGGTGGTTGTGTAGGGAGGAGGGTTGTATAGCATGGGGCACTATGCCCTTGGGTTTGTGTAGCAGTGTGTGCTTGTGCACCTGTGGAGCCTGTTGTGCAGGTGTAACGCGGTGCCAGGGTGCAGTGTTTCATGGGTTGTGCAGCCGTGGGGGTGTGCAGCAATGCGGTGGTGTAGCTGCATTACCCTTTGCAGGTCCAGGGCTGTGCCGTTGTGTAGCTCAAGGTGGGGACCAGGCTGCATGTGGGAATTGTGCTGGGACACATCATTGTGCAGCTGTGTCCTTCAGGCATGAGCAGCTCTGTGGTTGCAGGGCAGTGATGTTGTGTAGCTGTTAGTGTGTGTGTTTGTGTGACAGTGCAAGGTAGTTGTGTAGCTGTGTCTGCATGTGGCCCGGCGGTGTATTTGTGTAGTTGTGTGTGAAAGACAATGCAGGAAAGTGCTGTGCAGTTATGTAGCTGCGTGTATGTGTGGGGGGCAGGGTAATGAAGTTATATAGCTGTGTGTGATACTGCAGGGCTATGCAGTTGTGTAGCTGTGTCGGGGTGGGGTAGGGCAGTATGGTTGTGTAGCTCTATGTGTGCATGGCAGAACAGGGCAGTTGTGTGGCTGTGCATGGGGGGTAGAGCAGAGCAGGGCAGTGCGATTGTGTAGGGATGCGTGTGTATGGCAGGGCAGGGCAGCACAGTTGTGTAATTGTGTGTGTAGCAGGGCAGTCCAGGCAGTGCATACGTGTGGGGCAGTGCAGGCCTATACAGTTGTGTAGCTGTGTGTAGACAGCAGGGAAGTGATGTGTGGTTGTGCAGCTTTGTGTGTGTGTAACAGTGCAGAGCAGTGCAGTTATCTAGCTGTCTGGGTGGGGTAGCTCTGTGTGCATGGCAGAACAGGGCAGTTGAGTGGTACTGCAAGGCAGCACAGTTGTGTAGTTGTGTGTTTAGCAGGGCAGTGTGGTTGTGTAGCTACGTGTGTGTGTGGCAATGTAATTGTGTATGTGTGTGTGTGGCAGTATGCAGCTGTGTATATGAGGCAGTGCAGAGTAGAGCAGTTATGTAGATGTGTGTGTGTGTCACACTGCAGGCCTGTGTGTTTGTGTAGCTACATGCATATGGCAGAGAAGTGCTGTGCGGTTGTATAGCTGTGTGTATGTGGCAGAGCAGGACAGTTGTGTAGCTGTGTGTGTGAGGCTGTGTGTAGCTATTGTGGGGCAGCAAAGCTGGATTATGGTTCAGAGTTCTGTGGAGGGGGTGGGGAGGAGGCAGTAGCTGTGTATGCTCAGGGGCACAAGGTGCCCAGACACCTGGGTTCTGGCTGCCCTGTGGGAGGTGCTGGTTGTGTGGTTATGTAATGGGGAGTGAAGTTGTGTAGCCCCCTGTATGGGTGTGAGGCTGGGCTGCTGGGCACCCCTGGAGGGGCAGGGGCACTGTGTTGCATTGTGTAGCTATGTAGGAGCAGAGATGAGAGCACCTGTTGTGAGGCCACATTTTGTGTGTGCTGTGACTTAGAGTTGGGAGAAGATGTGGCTGGGAGCTGGGACACCTGGGTTCTCTCCCAGTTCCAAGAGGCGATTGATTTCTAGTGGGTCGGAGTAAAGGGGGTGAGGGGCAGGGGGGGTTGAGGAGGCTGGAAGGCCAGATGCCAGTTTGTATCTCAGTTTTAGCAGGGGAGTGAGGTTTAGCAGCTGGGTGGGGGGAGCCTGGACACCTGGGTTCTAGCTGAGCTGTGGCAAGGATGTAGAGTTTAGTGGATTAACGTGCATGTATGTGTGTGTACATTTGTATGCGTGCATGCATGTGTGTTTGTGTGCTTTGTGGGGACTGAGGGGGGGGTAGGGAACTGACACACCTGGGTTCTATCTCTGCTGTGGCAGGGGCATGGGATCTAGTGGCCTGACACAGGGCGCTGGGGGCCCAAGTGCCTGGCTCCTCACTGGGAAGGCCCCCCTCTCTCTCTCTCTCTCTCTCTCTTTCCCCTGCCCCTGGCACCCAGCAGACTCAAAGCAGAATGGGGATGCAGCAAATGCGGCACTGGCCAACGAAGACTGCCCCACCATTGACCAGGCCCTGTCACCAGAGGAGAAGTCACCTGTCACGCCGGGTGCCCGGGAGCGCTACAATCGCGACCGTGCCTGCTTCCTGCTGTCGGCTGCTGAGTACGGCCCTGCGCCCGACGGGCACATCCGCAAAGGTACCCGTGCTGTCCACACCCACCCCACCCACGCTGCCACTGCCCACCCCATCCCTGAGCTGCCCACGCTACCGCCTGCCATGGCCCCATCCACCACATTGGCAAAGATACCTGTCCCCACCCCCCATTGCCCCCCAACTTGCCCCCCCCCACACAGAAAGGTCTCTGCCTCTGCTCCCCCTAGCATTAACCTCCACCTCATCCACAGAGGCACCCAGCTTCCTCTGCCACTCCATCCATCCGCATAGCCACCCCCTGGCCCTTCCATCCTTTCCTATGCCCCACAGCCACTCCTGACCCCCCCAGCAGGCCCCCTCACACACCCCATTTTCAAAGAGGTCAGGTCCCCTGGAGCCTTCCCCCACACCCTCCAGGCAGTCCCACCCCCACAGCTCCAGCCACACAGCCACCTGCTCCCCTGCACATCTTCCCCTAGCAGCTGATGGTAGAAGTTCCCCATGACAGATGCCCCTTAGATTCAAGACCGACTCCCCACTGCCTCAGCTTCCCAGCCCAGATGGAGAGTTCTGCCAAGGAGCAGTCCTCTAACAACACTGAATCCCCCTCCTCCATGCCCCCTGACCTCTCCCCCATCCCATCCAGTCCCCAGGACTGCCCCACAGCTTGTAGCCCCCCCTTCCTTCCCCCCCCCTCCCCCAGGCAGCATGGCTGGACCCCTGGAGCCTTCCTTGTGCCCAATCCCCTCCATGTTCCCACACACACACACAATCACAGCTCCTGGGGGACAGCAGAGGGGACCATCCTGACTGAGCTGGGGAGCAGTGGTGGGTGGGTAGAGCTGGGAAGGGGCCTGCTGGTCTTTACTTCCAGATCTCAGGTAGGGGCTTGGGGGGCTGATGGGTGTGGGGGGGTCGGGGTCAGGCGAGGGTTGTTTCTTTGGGGATGTCCCTGCTCCAGCCATGCCCAGGACAGCTAGGGGGGCGGGGCACAGCATGGATACTGGAGGGGTGTGAAGCCCTCTTCCCCCACTGTTGTCTCCCCTTCCCTGCTGAAGGCCAGGTCAAAGGTGAGCCATAGGCAGTAATGGGGACCACGGAACAGTGGGGGGTGCAGTGATAGTGTGGGGGGGGGTTGCAGTGAACACTGCAGTGAATGGTGCAGTGGTGTGGGAGAGTGCAGTGAGGTCACAGGGAAGGGTGGAACTGGGCAGGGGGGCAGTGGAGTCAGTTGGGGTCAGGTGACACACATAATGCAGTGTGGGGGGGCAGTGTGCACAGTGGAGTCGGAGTGCAGGTGCAGTGGGGGTGGGGCAGAGGCAGTGTGTGGAGCCAGGTCATAGCACAGGGTGCAGTGGTGACAGGGAGTGCAGTGGGACCATAGTGCCAGTGTAGTGGGCAAGGTTGCAGTGAGGGCACAGTGTGACAAGGGGACTCATAGTATAGGTGGAGGATGAGAACAGTGTGGGGGGGGGGGGTCACAGAGCACCTGCAGTGCTGGTCACAGTGCAGATGCAGTGGGAGGGCAGGGGGGTTGCAGTGCAGGGGCAGTGGGGGCAGGGGTCACAGTACAGGGATAGTGAGGATGGGGCAATGGGGTCATAGTACAGGACAGTGGAGTCACAATGCAGGGGCAGTGGGGGCAAGGGTCGCAGTGCACAGGTAGTGGGGGTAGAGGTCAGAGTGCAGGGCAGTGAAGACAGGGCAGTGGGGTCACAGTACAGGAGCAATGGGATCATAGTACAGGGGCAGCAGGATTTCAGTGCAGGGGCAGCAAGGATAGGGATGCAGTGCAGGGACAATGAGCCTAGGGGAAGTGGGACGACAGCATAGGGGCTGTGAGGACTGGGGTCACAGTGTGGGTGCAGTAGGGTGGGGGCAATGGGGTCACAGTGCAGGGGCCATGAGGACAGGGTAGTGAGGGTCCCAGGACGGGGACAGTGTGGAGCCAGGGCCAGGGCCAGGGCAGGGTGCATTGCACTGCAGGTCCTCCCCCTCCTGCCATCATCGCTTCCTCCTCACGCAGCGTCTGTTTGTCTCCCTCCCATTTCCATCCATGCCCCCCGCCCACCCTCATCCCCTCCCCCCACCCCGCCCGGGCCCCCCCCCAGCCGCGCTCCGTTCGCCACCCATGGACGCCATCCCCCCGGTGCCTGCATGACCTCCGCACCAGTGCTGCCTCCCGGACCTGGCCCTAGGACCAGAGCGCGCTGGGACAGGGTGAGTAGCCCCCCATTGCGCCCCCTCCCCTGCCTGGCACCCTCCCATCCCTCATTCCAACCTCCTGTGCCCCCCACCTCCCTGCACTGCAACCCCATCAGCTCCATCCCCCACCTGCAATCTCAGCCCCATCATCCCTCTGCCCCCCAACCCCACTGCCCCCCCACCCAAGACACCCACCTTCCCCCACCCCACATTGTGCACCTGATCATAAATAAAAGCCGGGCCTGGCTGGTGTGAGGACACCTCGGTTCTATTCTGTGTCTGGGGTTTAATGGGTTGGGGAAGAGTCTGAGTGTGCGGGGAGGAAGGTGGGACACCTGGGTTCTGCCCCAGCTCTGGGAGGAGATGTGGGGAAAGTGGTTTAGAGCAGTCAGGGAGCAGGGGAGTGGAATGGCAGTCAGGACTCCTGGGTTCTCGACACTGGCCTTTTAAAGGTGCCCTTTGACCTCACCAATCTGGGGTACAAGCTCTGCCCCTCACCTGGGGTCAATCCCTCAGGCTCCACCCCTCAAACTCAGAAGCCCCACTCCTCCCCTCCCCTGGGACTCCTTTCCTTAGGCTCCACCCCACACCTAGAACCCCACCCTCCTTCACTCAAGCCCCACTGCCTTGCCTGGGACACCGCCCTCTCAGATCCCGCCCCTCACTTGGCCCCACCCCTTCCATCCTGCAAATCCCATCCTGCACCAGGTCTCAGCCTCATCATGGGGCCCCTGCCCCTTTCTGCACTGCCTGCAGCTTTGGCTCAGCCCTGGCTCCATCTCGTGACAAATACAGGGCCTGGGCCCAGCTGGTGAATACGACGGGGGTCCCTGCACTGGGAGGGCAGGGGGCTTCCCCCAAAGGCCTCTCTGGTACTTGGGGGGCTGAAGTGGGGGCTCCACAGTACAGAGAAGACCAGGATAATACAAGGGACACAGGGGCTGTCCCCACTGCTCATGGTGAGGTTGGGGGGCTGACCCCCGCAGCCAGGGCACAGCTGGGTTAAGCTCCCACCCTCTCCTAGGGAGAGGGGGGAAGGCAGGGAAGTTTGGGGGCCCCTCACAAGGCTCCCCTCGTATTCACCTAGACAGGGCTGCCCTGCTATTTGAGCCCCGTTAACGCCTCATTTCATACGTCTTGTAGGGTTCACCCAGTGCCCCCCGTAATGCCCAGACCACAGCAACCAGGTACGTAAGACCCCTCCCTCCTCCCTGCCCCCACATCCCTCCCCATCCCTTCCCACCTCCCTCACCTGGACCCTCAGCAGCTGCCACCATCTAGACCAGGTCAGTATTGGTGTCTGTGCCAACAGTCCCCACCCACTCCTTTGCCCGCCGAACCCATCTCACAGGATACAATGCTTCCCCCTTGGTACCAGCTAGGAACCTCAGGGTTATCTGGGTGGGGGTACAAGGTTTTGCATGGACCTACATGTGCAAAGAGGGGGCAACCCTCCTGGTAGTGAGAGTGTGCATGCCAGTGCGCACACACTTGTACACATCTGGTATCCATTTCTCTTGATGTTTCTTCATGTGCCAGCAAGGCCCTATGTGCACATGCGTGTGCAGCAGCACCTCCTGCTCCCTCTTTGCACATGCACATGAACACATCCATATGTAAATGTGCCTATGTGGGTGTGCCAGCCCAGTGGGTGCTTTGCATATGTAGATTTCTCTGGAAGCAATTGAGGTCCGTGGGCATGAGTGTGTGCATGCAGTGATTATCCCTTCCACCTGCACTTTGCACATGTACATGCGTCCATGTGCACACGTGGGTGTGCAAACCCAGTGGGGTGAGGTGCACCTTGCTCCTCCATCTGCATATGCAAATATATCCACTTGCACACGTGTGCAGGTGATTCTATCCCCCCTCTCCAAAAACTCATTGGTGCCAAAGGAGCAGTTCCTCCTGGACATGCACATGGAATTGGCACGGAAGCAGAAGCAACCACGTTGCACACTCACCTTGGTCAGCAGGGTGGAGCTTTGCTTGTGCACACGCATGTAGGTGCACATGCCAAAGGATCACCAGCGCAGCAAAGAAGCCCCGTGTGAGCTCTGCCACCCATTGTGTTCCGAGGTCGTGGGCATACCAAGCAGCCACACACATGTTAGCCACTCGTGTCCTGTGTCCCGTGGGGTGTGGCGTGACCCAGTGTCTGTGTGTGTTTCTGTCCCCAGCGCTGATAACTGCCTGAGGCTGCCCCGGGCCAGTCACGTCCAGCACCCCCTGGAGGCAGGTTAGCCCCTGTGATTGCTTTCCTGAGAGGGGAGGGTGTCCCTCAGGGAGGGCAGGGGCATCTGGACAGAGCAGGAAGGCATCGCAGGTCACCACCACAGTCTCTTCTCCCTGGACATAGCACATGGGAGTGGGCCCTGCTGGGATCCTTCTCCTGGGTGGTGAGACACAGCTGCCTCTGGGGTGGAACAGGTCAGGTGTCTGTTTATATATAGACACCCCCTCACCCAGCATCCAGATGCAGCTGCCTCTGGGGTGGGGGCAGGTCTGTTGTCTGCTTATAGGTAGATCTCTCACCTGGTGCTGAGATGCAGCTACCTCTGGGGTGAGTGTGTGAGGGCTGCTGAAGCCCAGAATTTGGGACAGGAAGTGCAGGGGAGTTTGAACCTGGGGAAGGGATTCCCAGAGGAGGGTCCCTTGAGTCAGGTCTGAGCTGGAGAGGAAGCCCCTGGCATCAGCCCTAAACCATGGCACCCTGGGGGAGAGACTGGGCCAGGTTTAGTGCGATGCCCTGCTAACACATGTGGCACAAGCTGCCCATGCACTGCACTCACTGCCCAGGTGTGGACTGGCACTGGCCCCATAGAGAGCAGGTGTGAGCTAGCACATGCCATGGCTACACTGAATGTACTGTGAGAGGGGGCATGCTCCAGGAAATGTACACAGGTGACATGTCCAGTGGGCAGCACGTGTGTCGTGGCCACTGGATCCTGTGCTTGCCCACAAGTAGGGACAGGTGCACATGTGGGCACACTGCCAACACGTGTGTGCAGGCTGGCCCAGGGGAACGTAGCCTTGTGTACTACATGCTGGCCCTGAGGGAAACTCATGATAGAACCAGCCACAACATGTGTGCTATGTGCCACACTTTTTGACACGTGTGCAAACACATTTGCACACTGCCTCACAGGCAAATCCAACTGTGGGCACAGCCAGAGATGCCCCCCACAGTGCCCTCCTTAGGCCACTCTGATGCATGAGTCTTGTTTCTGCCCCCTCCACCCTGCCCCCAGCCTGCGGCACGGAGCTTGGCTTTCCCAGCCGTAGGAAGTGCCAGGGGCCTGCCACCTCCAGGCCAGGGGCTGTACAGGAGGCTGTTGCAGGGGTGGGAAGCAGGGAGCCAGGACGCCTGGGTTCTATCCCAGCTCTGGAAAGGAAAGAGAGGTGTAGGGTATGGGCAACTGGGAGCCTGGGCTCCTGGATCCTACCCCAGCTCTGGGTGTGGAAGACAGTATCATGGATGAGAGGAGAGGCATGGCAGGGCCTGCATTCCTGGGTTCTCTCCCCAGTCTGTTCCTGTACTGCCTGATGACATGCCCTGCATGGTGCCTGCCCCACTTGCATGCCACCGCCCTCTCCCCTAGCCTGGCTGTCCTTTGCCCCAGACTCTCGTCCACTGGGACCTGGGATAATGGGCACCCCAACCTGCAAAGCAGAGATACATCTGCCTTGCAGGGGGGGGAAGCAGACCAAGGGACAGAGAGACCCCCCCTCCCAGCACCCCCTTCCCCAACTAACCCCCGCAACCTGACTCCCACCCCCATGCCTCCCACCCCACTGATGGCCATTGGCACGAGGGAATTTGGGGAGTGTGACTGGAGCTGTGGGGAAGCAGTTGTCCAGTGATGGGGGGCTCCCATGGGTTGGGGGGCCTAGGTCCACAACTGGCCTCATGGGTATATCCCCCTCTCCTATTAACCCTTCTTTCTCTCCCTCCCCTTCAAGGTTACGAGAAGTCCCGGAGCCTGAACAGCATTGCAGGATTGAGCCTGTCTCCTGCCCCCAGCACCTATGGTTCACCCCGCGCCCCCCCGGGCGCCCACCCTTGCCCACCCCCCCCCCCCCTATTGCCCCCACGGGGCGGGGAGCGGCCTGGGCGGAGCCGGCCAGGGGTCCCCAGTGTCCACCTGGACTCCGGACCCACTTTTTTTTAACGCAAAAAAACAACCCAAGGAGGAAGGAAGGAAGAAAGGACCAGAGGAGGTGTCGCTGGGGCAACAGAATGCGCCAGAGGCCATGGGGAATGCCTGCTACCCTCCTCTACGATGGACATGCGCTGCATTGCACTTCCTGGAGTATCCATGATCCTCCCCTCACCCACCCTGCCCACCCTGCCTGGAGCCGGACACCTGGGTTCCCCTCCCCTCTGGCCCCTAAGGAAGAAGCCTGACTTGCTGCTGGGTGAGGGAGAGACTTGATTTTTTTTGGGGGGGTGGGAGAGATTGCTCTGAAAATCCCACTTAGGGAAAGGCCACTGCAAGGGGCTGGGGGTCCCAGTGCCCCCCTGTCCCTGCCCTGCCAAGCTCCCTTTGGCCCCTCGCCTGTCCCGGGGCCACCCCCTCGCCCTGCCTTTCTCCCACTGTTGACTTGTTTTTTCGTTCATTGGTTCATCCCTCTCATCCCTGGCTCTTTCTCCCCATGACATACTCAGGATTCTGTGAGCCATACCTCCAAGGGCAGCCCTGGGCCAGCTGCCGCCCGTGCACCTCTGTCTGTACATCCAGCCATCCACTCGTCCCTCCACCCCCATCCATCTCTCTCTCTCTCTCTCTCTCTCTCTTTCTCGATCTGTCTATCTACTCACCTGTTTGTCTGTCTGTGTATCTATCTACCCCTCTGTCTGTCTTGCTATCTATGTCTATCCATTTGCCCACAGTCCCTCTGGCTTTCTGTCTGTCCAGCCAGGCATCCTGATGCATCTGCTCTATCACCCTGTATCCAACCCCCCACCCCCTGCCATACACACACCTGTCTGTCCATGCCCATAGGGTCCCTCTGTTTGTCCATTCCCGTAAACCCCCTCTGTCTGTCCATCCATCCTCCTAGGGGCCCTGTTGATCTGTCTGTCCATACAACCCCTGTCTGTCTGTCCATGCCCATGGCCCACTGTCTGGCTGTCCATCCCCACTACACCCCACTGTCTGTTCATCCATCCTGCCTCATATGCCCCCTCTGTTGGCCTGTCTCATCTGTCTATGGTTCCCCATACACCCCCCACCCTCCACACCGTCTTATACGTACCTCTCTCCAGCGATGTGCCATGTCTTGGGCACAGAGACTGCTCCCAGGTGGGGGAGACACCCCACCCCCACCCCACCGCACCCCTCCACCGCCTCCCTTGCCCCCCTGCCCGCTTGCATGGACCTCTCTCTTCGTTACAAGCAATAACTGGGGGGCGCTGGGAATTTTGCAGAGACAGCTGCACCCTGGGGAATGACCGGACCTAGGAGAGCCGGGACTTGTGGGGGGCCAAGGGGCCCAGCCAGCCCCCCCCCACTCCACCCCCTGGCCTTTGTCTTCCTCTGCTCTCCTTGTTTCATTCTGTTTCTTCCACAAACAGAGCAAACTGCATGGGGGAGGGGGGAGCTGGGGTGGTCCTGGCCCCCCCTTTTTACCCCCTCCTCTGCAGCCCCTCACTGTGATCCCAGACGAGACTGGGGGGGCTGGTGGCTTTGGAACTTATCGGGGGATTCCCCCCCCACAAAAGACAGACGTTGCCACATCCCCCCAATGTGGGGACCCCCCCCCTTCCTCCTCTGTGGAACGCTAGTCCCTGCCCCGCACTGGCCTGCTCATCCTCTCCCCCAGGGGAGGGGGCCATGAGGACAGCGGTGCCGGGGGGGGGTCCCGTCTGCACTCCCTGCCACCCTGCAGCCCCCCCGTCCCCGAAATCCAAGCTCAACTCCTAGTTACAAGGTTGCATTTTCGAAGCCAGCATGTGTCTGCATGTGATACTGTACCAACAATATTTAATGTTATATGCAAAAAAAAGACCTACCTGACCCACCGCGCCAATAGGGCAGGGGCCTCTGGGACTCTCCCCCCACCCCATCCTACCCCACTTCACCCCACCCCACCCCTCAGCCCTGGGTGCTGGTGCTTGTGGGGGGTAGCACAGCTTGCAGGGGCTGAGATGGGGGAAGCGGGCTATGGTGGTGGGGGGCCTGCAGGAAGACATCCTTGTTTTCTTGATTCCCACTGCTCCTCTTCTCCAACTTTTCCTGTGAGGAAAGTCAGAGAAGAGGAGGAGGAGCATGAGCAAGGGGTGGAGATGCCTGGATGGCTGGATGGATGGTGTGTAGGGATGGATGGAAGGATGGATGGAAGAAGGTATATAGATGCATGGGTAGCTGGACTGCTGAATGCAGGGTGTGTCCAGAGATGGATGGATGATGAGGGAGGGTGGGCTTGTTGCCGCCCCGCTCTTTTCCCCTCATGCCCGGCTCCTTCTTGCTGCCTCCCTACCTCCTCCCTAGCACCACTCCCCAGAAACCCATCCATCACATACTATGCAACACAGCCCCCAACATCCCATCTGATCCTGGGGGGGCTCCATGTGGGAGTAGCCCTCAGGGGGTCTCTGTAAGGTGGGGGGCGAGTCCCAGCCTTGTCCCACCCCCTCATGCCACTGCTGTTGCTCTGCATCATCTTCCATAGCCCGGCCCCGCCTTTCTACCCCCAACCCCTCTCCCTGAGGTGCCGGGAGCTTTTTTATGCAACAATTCCTATGCAATCTACAGTTATTCTTGCTAGACTGGCAGCCACGGCCTACTCAGCCCCCTCCCAACACGGTGGGGCCTGGAGGAGAGTCAGAGCTGGAGGGGAAGGGATGACTAGCACTGGGCCCCAACCCCAGACACCCCCCTGCAGTACTACCCCCCTTGTCAGCAGGGTGGGATAGCGGGCAGATATAGGGTCATATTGACTACTCACCGCATTCAAGGGGCCCAGAGACTGGTTGGGAGGGGTATTTAACTGGGGGCGGTTAGGAGTCTGGCTGTAAAGGCAACCACTCCCTCCAAGTGCATGTCTTGTGGTGGGGGGGTGGTTCTGACAGCAAGTGTCTCTTCCCCCTACCCCCCAACCCCCTCCTGGATCCCCATACCCCTCTGCATGCCCCCCTCTTTGATAATGTTTGGCTCTATTGTGGTTCATTAGACTTGCCTCTGGTCTGTCTTCCCCCTGCCCCTATAGGGGGAAGGTGGTGGTGGTGTGTGTGTGTGTGTGGGGGGGGTGTTCCTTTGTTTTGTTGCACTTTAACTTGAACCTTTGTAGGGGGGGGGGGTTTGGAAATCAGGCTGTGAGATGTGTTATGGGGGGGCTGTTTTGTGGGGCTGGGCAGTGACAAGAGGGCAGCAACTCCTGGGATGGGGGGCAGCAATGGAGTTGGATGGGGGTGCTGTACCCCCATCTCCCAAGGCCCCCCCCCTTGTTTGAGTCCAGTTTCCCCCAGCCCCCAACAAGCCCAGTGCAAAGAGGCCAAGGTTGCAATGTCTTCCACCAGCATGTGCCGGGGGGGGGGGGGGAGGGGGAGGCATCTTAGACTCAGGAAGCGGGGGCAGGGGGGGCAAGAGACCCAATTGTCCCCCAAGTGGGGCAGGTGCAACAGGCGACGTGTCTGGAATGGTGCCAAAGCGGGGTGGGGGGGGTCCCCCCTATGGGGGCAGGAAATGGGGGTCCCCATGAGGGATGGCTAGTGGGTGTCCCATGTTGGGAGGAAAAGGAAGGGGCATGATGATGCTGGGGAGTCCTCTATGGGGAATCCCCCTAGGGATGATGTGTGGGGTCCCCCTATGGGGGATTCCTCCAGGGATGATGCAGTGGGGGTCCCCCATGGGGATCCCCCTGGGGTGGGGGTTGGATGGGGGTGGGGGGAGGGCACAGAGCTATTTTTTCACACAGTGATGGCGATGTTTTATTTTCCAGCCCCCCCTCCCCCCCATCCTTGGCTTTGCCCCCGTTGCCACGGCAATGCACCAGCTGTAATGGAGGTGGGGGACTTGCCATGGGGGGGCAGGGGAAGGGCTCAGATTCCCCCCCAAAACAATTTAACCAGGCCGCAGCCCATCGGGGGGCAAAGTGAGAGGCAAGATTGCAGCTGGGGTGGTGGGGTGTGGAGAGAGAAATTGGCCTTTTGGAGGAGGGGGGGCATGATCCTGCCCTCCTACCCCCAAACCCCACCTGGACAACTGGGTCTTGGCCTGCCCCTCCCCACTCCCACCTGTGGCAGGTCCTTCCTCCAGTTCCCACTATGTGCCAAATGTCTTTGGGGGTGTCATGGCGGGCAGGGGTGGCAGGGTGAGGGGCTGGGTAATGTTATGTTTATGTGTCCCCCTCCTCTGCACCCCCCCTTCTGTCCTCTTCCTCTTACCCCCCATAGCCCCTTCCCCATGTCCTCTGGCACCTGCTACCCCTCCCCCACCATACATCCCCTGGGGTGCACTCCTGACTGGGGCGGGGGGGTGTGGGTCATTGGGAGTGCCCTGAGCAAGGTCTGCCAGTGCCAGAGGTAGGGGCAGGTATGCCACACGGGCCCAGTGGGGACACACACACGTAGGCCATGCCAGCACGCACCGTGCCTGTGGGACGTGGGCATGGGCACATGCACACACACACACACCAGGCATGGACACACAGGAGTAACACAGGCATGCACATACATATATAGACACACACAGAGATAATACAGGGGTGTGCACACAGGTAACACAGCCAAATGTGCACACACAAGTGCCCACAGGGAACATACACTGGTATACACACACATGTGCACCCACACGTACACACACACACAAATACTATAGAGATGTGCATAAACACACATCTAGGTAACACATAGGCATGCACACATGTATCTCCAGGCACAGGGAATGCACACGTATGTGCACCCTGGTCTATAGGGCGCGCGCGCGCGCACACACACACACACAGCCCTTGGCTCCCAGCCCCAGATGTCTCCTCCCCTCAAGTGCTGGGCACCCCCCCAGCCCCCCTCTCTGCCACTGTTCCTTCACAGCCCCCCTGCCCCTATCTCACACCAAAAGCAATAATCCCCCAAGGACCAGGGCATATGGTTGGGGTGAGGGAGCAGACCTGGGGGCAGCCTCCATGGGCCAGCAGCAAGCGGGGAAGGGGAGCCCCTCTACAAGACAGCCCCTCACCCCTCTCCCTCAGGCCTCTGGCCACCTGTCTGGCCATCTGCTACCCCATCTGTCTGTCTGTCCAACCACCCATCACCCCGTCTCTGTCCGTCTGTCCACCCCACACCACCCACCGTTGACGGACAGCCCCCTCCCGCCATTCAACACTGGTGCTATCATGCTGCTTCTGCCTGGGGGGATCCCTTGGGGGGAGTCTGAGGTCCCCCATTCCCCCAGGTCCTGGCCCCAGCCCTGTGCTCAGGTCTGAGCCCACGGGGGGGTCATTTCTATTGCTGTCCTTTCTTTCCCCTCCTTCCCCATTTCCCCCCTTCCCCCCTCCCCCCCCCCCGCATCCTGCCCTGGGGTCCCCGCCTGCGTGGGGGGCGGGGGGCTGCGGGCTGCATGGCTGGCCACGCCGGGAGTTACAGCATGAAATAAACAGAGCCTTTTCATGGAAACCTTTCACCCTGGCCTCTGCACTCTCCTTGGGGCTGAGGGGAATGGGAGTGAGGGGCTGTGGGTCAGGAATAAGTGGCACCAGCAGGGTGCAGAGGGCTGTGGGTCAGAAATGAAGGCCACCCCCGCCATGGGTTCACCACCCCCGTTCTGCTCACATTCCCCTCCACCTGACCGGCGCCTTTGCACTCCCTTCTTTAGCAAACTCATTTCAGGCCTTTAATTAGGTTCCTGCCTTGGTGTGGCTGCCTCTGTGGCACAGGAGGCTGTGGGCACCTGGCCCAGTCCTGGCATAGGATTGGAACCGGAGATAGGCCCTGCCAGCCAAGACCACCCCTGCACAGGCAGCAGGCAGAGGAGACCCAGCCAAGTGGCACCCCTGCAGGCTGAGCTAGAGCAACAGCCCCCAGGAGTTGTGGAGTGGTGGGGGTGGGGCTGTTGTGCCCTGTTCCCAACTCAGCTGCAGGCCCCATGGGGCCAAGGTGCCCCCAGCCACCTCCTGCCCCCATGAGCCACCTTCCCTCAGCACCATTCACCCCACCCCCCTGCAATAAGGGGTGGATCCTGATCATAACTAGGGTGACAGAGAACCCAGGAGTCAGGGCCTGCTCCAGCCCACCAGACCCCCTCCTCCCCTCTAAAGCTGGGAGAGAACCCAGAGGTCCTGGAAAGAGCCAGTGTCTGGGGTGGGGGGTGAGGTGTTGCCAGCTGGGAGCTGTATTTCAGTGCTGCCTGCCCCAGTTCCATGTGTTGGCTACTAATTAGTTCCCTGGCCCTGAACGGGGTGGTGAAGGGAGGAGTACTGGCAGCACCGAGTCCCTGGGGGGGCCCTGCCCTCGTTTCTTGCCCCCATTCCCTCCTTACAAGGAAGGGTTTGAAGCCCTACCCCCCACCCAATACCCCAACTTTGGGAGCAGAGGCACAGCTAAAGACAGGGATCTCTACCATGCCTCCCCTGTGCCCCAGAACCAGGGGTACTGACAGAGCTGATGTGGAGGGGCAGGGGGCTGTGGGTTGAGAATGCGGGGTAGCGACAGGACTGGGGAGCACAGCCAGCTGTGGGTTGGGAATGGAGGGCACTGGCAGGGCTGGTGAGGGCAAGGGGCTGCAGTTCAGGAGCGAGGGGCAGCAGCTGAGCTGTGCATTGGATGTGGGGGGCCTCTGGGACCACAGCCCCCACTCCATCCAATCATCTGCCCCTGCCAGGGGTGGGGGGAAAGCAGGTGGCTCCATGGTACCCACTGTGTCCCAGAGAAGTAGGCCGGGTCCCAGGGGCTATAGCTGGTTGTGTAAAAGTGTAAGTGTGCATGTGGTGGGGTGGGGGGAGAGGGAGGTGTTGGCAGACAGAAATAGCCCTGGCTGCAAGGAGGAGGTTGTCCTGGATTCTCCAGCTTACGGTGTCAAGAGGTGCTGGTGTCAGTACCTCTGCCTATGCAGACAGAAGGGGCAGTATCTAGCTGTGCCCAGCAACCTGGCCCAAGGCAGAAGCAGAGCAGCTCCCCCCTGGCACAGGGACATGGCCTCTGCCCCAGGTGCTCCTCAGTCCAACCTCCTACCCCAGCACTGACAGAGAGGGAAACTGGCCTTACATAGGAAGGAATATTGTGTGTGGGGCGGGGGGGAGGAAATCTGCATCCCTGAGCCAGCCAGTCCTCTTTTCCCCAGTGGAGGAGGGATGCTGGAGGGGACAGAAAGGGGCTCTGCCCTTGCTGAATTCTAACCCCCTCCCCATGCTGGGAAAGGACCCAGGTATCTGGGCTCCCCCGCACCCCAGCTCTAACCCACCAGCCCCTACTCCCCTCCTAAACCTGGGATGGAAACCAGGCATCCAGGACCCTGCCCCACTCACAGCCAGCAAAAACCAAGAAGTACAAACCAAAACCAACAACACTTTGTATTTAATGCACGTTACAAAGAATGCAGATGGGGGAAAGGGCTTCCCCCCGCAGGTCACATTCTGCCCCACTCTTGGGCAAGTCCTGGGTTTCACCTACCCCTAGAGCATGGGGGTGGAGGGGAGGGTTAAAGGGGCCAGGCCCAGTGACCCCCTCAGGCTGTCAGTGTTGGGGGCAGCCAGGCCCCTCCAACTGCAAAAGGGGAGGCCAGAGCACTCCCCCCCCCCACTGGGTACAGGGGTAGCCTGTACTCCAGCTCCATCAAGCCCTTCACATCATACCAAGCTTACAGATGGAGCAGGCATAGTCCTGGGGGGGGGAGTCGGGCAGATGCTGTTCATAGAGGGAACTGCAATGGCCCAGATCGTGCCCCCCTGCTGGGGAAACACCCGTCAGGGCCAATGGTTGGCAAGGGCTAGGTGAGGGCATTGGGGGGTGGTGTGTACTGAACCCGGGCATCCAGATTCCCAATACCCTGGTTTCATCCCCTCCCACCCCACCGGGTGGGGAGAGAACCCAGGTGTCCTGGCTCCCATGGCTGGGGAGGTACAGGCTGAGGGGCATCTGTGGTCTGCGACCCGGGCAGAGGAGGGGACACAGCCTGCCCCGGGGGTGGGGGTGTGTGAAAAGCACAGGTAGAGCACTCATTCCTCCCCATGCAGGAAGGTGCTGAAGTAAGGCCTCTGGGCCACAGGGCATGCTGGGAGACATGCCCTCAGCCCAGCCCCAAGACATCCTGGGAACGAGGGCAAGGCCCCAATGCATTCTGGGAATCATGCCCAAGCCCCACGGCACACTGGGAGCTGCAGCCAGGCCCCAGGGCATGCTGGGAGCTGGCCCCTGTCCCTAAGATGCCCCCTACTCTTCTATGACAGCTTCCCTCCTACTCCCCCCAATTAAAGTGCATGTGTGAGCGGCGGGCAGCCCCTCCCTGGTGGGGGCTCAGGGCGTGGGGCTCTGGCAGGGGCTGGGCTCCTCGGTGGGCAGGATCTCAATGCTGCTGTCAGGCTGGCTGGCTGGGATGCTGTCAGCCAGCTCCAGCTCCGTGGCCTGGCCAGGCGACAGCGGCTGGGGTGAGCTGGCAGGATCTGAGCTGGCACTGTGGGAAGGTGAGGTGCCTGCACCCAGGCCTAGCAGCTCCTGCACAGGCCGCAGCAACTCCTGCGGGGACAGTGGGGTCAGCACCAGCCAGGGAGGGGGGGCCTACAAACAGGGCACTGGCTGACTCCAGGGGTGGGTACGGGCCTTTCTCCTCCACAGGGCACCAGCCCCCATTGGTCTCCCTGGGCATGTGGGAAGTCCAGTGCTAACACTGCAGCACTGGGCTGTTTGCAGTGATGATAGGGGAGGGGGCAAGGGGTCCAGTGGGGGGATGCCCAGGCTAGGAGCAAGGGCATGGGCTGAGCTAGGCCTCAGAGCTGGTGGTTAGAGGACTACAGATGACTAGCATAAGGACTAGCTGGAGTGGTCAGGGCCAGGCTGGGAAGGGGTATGGTGTCTAGGGCGGGGCATAAGGGCCTGGGTGGGAGGGACACAGGCTCATCCTGGGGACAAGGGGCTAATGGGGCCTGGCCTGGAGGCTGGAGCCAGGCTCTGAGTTGGGAGAACTGGGGTGCAGGGAGGGCGGCCTGGGGTCTCACCGGGGTGGCTGCCAATTGCCTGTAGAGCGCCTCAGCCCGGCACAGGATGTCGTTCACGTTCATCTTCATAGTCAGCTCGTTGATGTGCTGTGAGGACAGGCAGCTCAACAGGGGGCAGGGACCCTCCTGTACACTAAGCTGCACTGGGGAGAAAGGGGGAGGCAGGGTCCCCTCCTCGGAGCTGCCCCCAAGCATGTTGTGGGGGCCTGAGGATGGGACTGTGGGGGCATCACCAGAGCTGGAGCCTAGGATCAACATGGGGCATAGCAAAGTTGGGGCTGAGCTCTATGGTGGGGTTCAGGGGCTGTGGAGTCCCAGAACTGGGACCCAGGTGATCTACAGGAGCTGGGGGGGAGGGAGAGGGGCCAGGACCTTCACCTTGAGGATCTCATTGAAGCCGAAGCCTGAGTTCATGAGGGCCTCACGTTCTGAGTCCAGGATCCCACAGGCCACCAACAGGTGGAAGCAGGGGCAAGGCAGCCCCGTCCACAGCACCTTGGAGGGCAGAGAAAGAGACTGGATCACAGAAAACCCCCAGAACAGCCCACAGTCCCCCTGTCCCAAAACCCACACCTTCTCTCCCCTGACCCATGCAGGCAGGGCTCGGACCCTGCTGATTGCCCCCCACTCCCCGAAGCCCACCTCACTGCACATCCCTAGACAGTGCCCCCCACTTAGGGGATCTCATGCTCCCCACTTACCTCCCACAGCTGTAGCACGTCGGTGAAGGCAAACTCCCGTTTGAACCAAATGAGGAGCCAGCGAAAGCAAAAGCAGAGGGTGCCAGACTCCTTGGAGTCTACAGAGAGCAGGGAGACAGGGATCAACATCTGGGTGCCCTCCAAAAGCACCCGATCTAGTCCTGGGGACCCCCCCGACCCTGCAGTTGAGGGCTGGGCTGTACCCAGGAAGTCACAGAGCAGGGGATCCAGCAGGCGCAGGAGCTGGGTGAGCTGGGCCAGCTGGCGCTTCATGCTCTCCTGGCTCTCCTCGAAGTTTTGGTGCTGTGGGGAGAGGGTGGTAAGTGGGGAGGGAGCCAGAGACACCCCTACCCATACCAGACACAGTGCTGCTCCCTGCTCCAGACATCCCCACCCAGAAAGGCCCATCTCTCAGCCCACTGGCCAGAGCTGCTCCACCACACCCCATCCCATCCTCACCCCAGAGCCATACATCCTGCCCCAATATATACTCAGCCCTGAACTGAGCCCTAACCCACAGCAGAACTGCCCCTTCCCACCCCACCTGGCCCCTCAACTGCCCCCTCAATTCCTGGCCTCACAACACCCAAGAAATGGCCCAAGGCCCATATCCACCCCCTCCATGTCCAAACTCACTCCTCCAGCAGCCCCGTCCCCTGCTTTCATTTCTAGATGCCTGTGAGGGCCATAGAGAGTAAGAAACCCACAACCAAACAACACCCACAATTTGTGCCCCACCCCAGCATGTCCGCAAGCCCCTCACCACAAGATCCATGAAGCCGGAGAAGCACCAGAAAGCATCAACCTCATTCTGTGTGACATAAAGCACTGGTGACAGCAGGTCGCTCATGCCCTGCACGTACCCTGGGGGGAGGGGGGGGCAGCAGGGGTCAGAGACATGGGCACCCACCTTCCAGCCTCCTCCCTCCCACCCTGGGCACCCCTGATCCTCACCAGGCACCCCTGTTCCCTGCCTGAGCACCCCTGACTGATGCTGAGACACTCATCCTCACTGCAAGATGTGCCCCACCCTACATGCAACAGGGGTACCCATTTCCCCAGGACAAGGTTGACCATGTGGGGCAGTGTCAGCTCCCCCCTCACCCAGTGCTAATCCTAGAGTGGCAGTACATTTATTCATCTGCCCCTACCTAGACCCCACAAGGCCCACAGAGAGGAGCAGCCTCTGCCCCCATATTCGCCCCCAGTGAAAACCCCCTCAACAGCTCCCATGACACCCTCTTGAACAACCTAGTGATTCCTACGCCATTCACCTGACCCAACCTTGTTCTCACCCCTTTTATCCATGGGGTAGGCACATGTGGGGCCAACCTTTTTGGCAGGCAGGCCATAAATTGGCTCTGCACCCTCCTCAGGTGCCACTCTGATCCCCTTACCCTGACCGCTTTGCTTGCTGCTTCCTACCTAATCAGCTGCTCTGCTTTCCACTCCCTACCAAATCGGCTGCTCTGCTTTCTGCTCCCTGCCCTACACTCCCTGCTCAATATATCACTACATTCTGGTCCATGCCCTGTTGCCTGCTCCCTGCCCTATCTGCCACTGTGATCCCTGTCCCCATCCTGATGTGCCCATGCCTCAGGTTGGCCATTCCTGAAGTAAGCTATGAGTGTGCCCTGCCCCATGTTCCCCTGCCCGACACCCCCCACCACAACTCCACCTCCTTTGCTCAGGTTGAAGCTGCAATGCAGTAGGTCATAAGTGCCCCTGCCCAGGGGCAAAGCTGCCCACAGGGCAGCCCACAAGTGTACCCCTCCTCCCCCCCAGCCCTGGTCCCTCACCCAAATCAAAGTTGTACATGCAGTACGTCATGAGGACATCATTTAGCAGCACCAGCCCTGGGTTCTCACTGCCTTCATAGAACTTGTTGTTGCGGTCGGTTCGGCTCACGTCCCGCTCTGGGGATGAGGGGGTGGGCAGTTATCTGCTGGGAACACACTGTGGGGGTGGGGCACTAGTGGGGCAAGGGTGGGAGCCATGATGGCTCCAGGGAGAAGCTGAGATTGAGGCATGGGACTCAGTTTCTCCATGAGGCAGATGTAGAGGCATTGCAATGGGGGGGGTCCCTTGGAGACTAACCTGGGATAGGGGGGATATGTAGAAGCCAAGGGCTGAGGCTAGGAGCACAAGCAGGGACCCCAGAGGGCATAATATCCTATCCCCCGCCCTCCAACAAACCTCCCGGCGCATCCTTACTAATGGGTGAAGGGCTAGAAGAAGGGTCCAGTCTGGGACCTACACCCAGGACCAGCCCATAGACAGGGCACTCTGGGAGGGCTGTGGCAGAGGGTGCAGTAGGCTGCAGGGCAGTAAGGGCTACATGAAGAGGAGTGATATGGCCTACGCACCCTTCACTAGGGGGCTGGGACAGGGGTGAAGACCCTGGTAAGGGAAATAAGAAAGGAGTCCAAAGCCCACACACAATGCATGGAGTAAGAAGAGCAGAAGCATTTCTCACCACCCTGCAACCAACACATAAGAGATGAGTGTGACCCCTCCTGTGCAAGCATGGGGGTGGTGGGGCTGGGGGCAGCCACAGGCCAGTTGGGGACCTCCTGGAGTGAGGGGCACTGACAAGTTCCCAGCCGTGCCAGAGTCCCTCAATCCTGACCTGCAGCCCCTGGCCCATCCCTTACACCAAGCCCTGGCAGTGGGGCAGGGGATCACCCTAAGCAGGGTGGCTAGGCCTACCAACCGATGAGGCTGCGATAGCCACGCAGCAGGGAGTTGCGCTGCTCCTGTTCCTCGCTCACTGACTTCCACTGCAGCTTCATGCGGAAATATTCATCCCTGGGGTGGCAAGGGACAGAGCCTGACTTGCAGTTCTTACCAGCAGCCCCCTCACTCCCAACCCACAGCTCCCTGTCCCACCACAGCCCTGCCAGTGCTTCCTTCGCTCCTCACTTGCAGCCCCTGCCCCGCCAACTCTGCCAGTGGCCCTCACTCCCAACCCACAGCCCCCTGCCCTGACAAGCCCTACTGGTGCCCTTCACTCCATACCCACAACCCCACAACCTGCCCTGGCCATGCCCCTCATCCCTGACCACACTCACGTTTTCCGGCGGACATGAGCTCGGTTCTCCTCACTCGTGTTATCCCAGCTGTAGTAACCCAGCAGGTACTTCCATACATCCTTGCGCAGCCCTGTGCTGAGGCCCTGCAGATGGGGAGGGGGCGGGGGGTGAATGCCACCACAGCTCCCAGAAGGGGACACTGGCCCCACTGCAGCCCCAGCCACCAGAGGAACTTAGAAGGCTTCAGCCTCAGTCACATTCCCACTTAGAACCCTGCCCACCCCAAGTAAGCCCCACCTTCTTAGCCACACACTCCTAGAGCTCCACCCAGCCAGCCAAGCCCTTCCCACTGACTGAAGCCCTACCATGTCACACACACCCTAGGATCCCTGTCAAACCCCACCTTTGGCTACACCCCTCTCCAGGCTGTGCCCCACTCACCCCAGCAAAGATGCGTCTGCGAAGCCTGTCAACATCAGTGACGCGCCCCTCAGGGTCTAGGTGCTGTTCCCATTCCTGCTCCGTCACTGGGGGCTCCCGCTGCACCACTGGTCGCTCTCCCAGCTGCACCTGCTGTGGGCAGGGCTGGGCATCACAAGTGGCATGAGAAGACCCAGTCCCTTCCGCCAGTCACACACCACCAGGTCTGAGGGAGCTGGTTGGGGGCAGGGCTAGGGATGGTGCCAGCCACTGAAGAGCCAACTGGCTGACACTATCCCCATCAGCCTCACCCCCACTTGCCACCAAGTCTGCCCATTGGCTGCATGGCCCCCACCAGTCATGCTCTTTAGAGCTAAGAGAGCTGATTGGCTGACTTCCTCTATCAGGCATGCCCCTCCCACTTGCCAAGAGAGCCAATAGACTGCACTGCCTCCACTAGGCATGCTCTCTCCTGCTGAGAGAACTGACTGGCTGACACGAACCTCATGAGCCAAACCCCACCTGCTGAAAGAGCCCATTGGCTGCACTTCCCCTGTCATGCATGCTCTCCCCTGCTGATTAGCTGGCACCCACCATCAGTCACTCCCCACCTACCAAATGAGCCCATTGGCTGGCAACTGCCCTTACCAGTCTCACCCCCATCTGCCAAGGAAGCTCATTGGCTGGCACTCCCCTCTCAACCAGGAATTTTCCTGCTGAAGGAACTGATTGATTGGCACTACTCTCACCAGCTACACCCCCACCTGCCAAGGGAGCCCACTAGTTTGCACGATCCCCAGTCAAACCTCAGCCTGCCGAGGTAACCACCTGGTTGGCACCACCCATCCACCACACCTTCTCCTACCTTGGCAGCCCATTGGCTGGCACTGCCCCAGGGACCTCCCCCACGCCCCTGCTGCTGCACCCCAACCAGGCAGGGACACTCACACAGGTGATGACCTCGAAGCCTGGCTCATCCTCCAGGCCAGCAGACGGATCGCCCAGGGCCCTCTGGGCAGTGCCGTCCTCATGGTGCAGGGCCCCACGGAAGAAGTTAGTGACTTTGGAAAAGCCCCCAAAAGCAGCAGTATAGGGGTCCTGCAGAAACCGCTGCAGGGGGGAGGGGGAAAATGGGGGGTTACTCCATACCCAGAAATAGAACCCAGGCATCCAGATTCCTCTTGCTCTAACCCACCAGACCCACTCCCTCCCCAACACTGAGACAAGCCAGGCATCTAGCTCTCCCTGCAGCATGCAGCAAGGTGCTGGGGGGGGGGGGGGGAACCCCGGGGGGGGGTGTGGGGGGTGAGGAACGACTCACCGACACCAGGTTGGAGGAGTTGTCATCAAAGAGCTGCAGCTCATCAAAGGAGTGCGAAAGGGCATAGGAGTCATGCGTGTACACCAGGTAGAGTCGTGAGTCCTTGGGGGAGCTGTGGGGAGGCAACTGTGAGCCACCTCTGGGCTGCCTGCCCCCATCTCCAACACAGCCAGTGTCCCCCACCCTATACTGACAGCTTCAGCCCTACCACCCCTCCCCAAAGACCATTCCACCTCCCCATAGCCATCCCAGAGAGGTCTTACTGAGGACCTCTCCACCACGGGTGCTGTGAGCTTCCACTAGTAGTGCCCTGGCAAGCCCCCAAGGCCTGGCATGGTGATATCCTACCCTGCCCCTGATGCAGTAAGCTTCCTCCCGGCAGTGGCGGAGCTGGACACCCTGAGCTCCTCCTAGCCATAAATGGGCCCCTCTCTCTCCCATTCAGTGCTGTGAGCTTCCTTTGGCAGTGCCCTGGTTTTCCCCAGTCATGAAGGGGCACTCCTTCTCCACCCAGTGCTGTGATCTGCTCTCCTAGTAGTGCCCTAGCTTCCCCCCAGCCATGCACGGGCCCCTCCTTTCGAACCCAATGCCGTGAGCTTCTCCAACACTGCCCTGGCTACCTCCAGCCATGAACAGGCCCTTCCTTTCTCAACCAATGCTGTGATATTCCCTCCAGCAGTGCTCTACCTGCTCCTGCTCCCCACAACTCACATGGCCAGGATAAGGTACTTGCAGAGAGCCCGCAGCAGGGCTTTGGTGCCACCCCGGTGGAAGTGCAGTGCCTGCAGGGACACCCCATCCTTGGTGATAAAGATGAGGTATGACCAGCCCAGGCCTGGACGGCTCTTGCGGATGGACTTCAGCTCTGACAGGCTGATGGAGAAGGCCCATTGCCCCCGGGGGCTGGGCGGGGGGGCCACAGGGGCTGTGCAAGAGCACAGAAGCAAGAGAATAGGGTCTTTGCAACCTTTTCTTTTCCATACAGACCCAACACCACCCCATGAATACCCTCATAGCCACCCCTAGCACAGCCATGCCTCCAACCCCAAGACCATTTGTGCAAACACCCCCCCTCCACCTAATGATGTGCTGCCCCCTAGCAAAGCCAAGTGCTGTGATCTTCCCCCCAGCAGTGCTCTGGCTCCCATAGCCAGGAGATCCCCATTGGCTCCCATTCCCTAGGCAGCTCCCACTGCCCCAGCCCTGCCTCCCAACTTGCTGCCCCGTTACCTGGGGGCTCATCCTGGACCCGTGGCCGAGTCCCCACAGTGCTTATGACAGCCCAGTCGGGTTCATAACCAGGGTCGAAGAGAACTTCTTCTGTTGTGCTGCCTGAGAGATCCTGGGGGGAGCGGGGGGCAGGAAGCTGGGTTAGGGGAGGGAGGAGCCCCCAACAGGGAGGCAGGGGCAGGAGGTGCTCACCTTCTTGGAGAAAACAATCTGGGGGGCATCACCAGCCTCCTCCACTGGCATCCACTGCAGCACAGTGTCCGAGCCCTGGGCACAGAGAGCAGTGTAAGAATCCTGCCAGTGCCCCTCCCTCCTGACCCACAGCCCTCTCCCCCACAATTCTGCCAGGGCCTCTCCCTCCCAACATGCAGACCTGCCAGTGCCCCTCACTTTTGACCTGCAGACCCCTAGCACACCCCAGGCCTACCAGTTCCTCCCACACCCAAACCGCAGTGTACCCCTCCCCCCATTACCTTCTCGATGATACGGATGACCCCAGGGATGAGTGAGTCCTGGTCCTGGTGGCGTTTGGCGCTTGTGTGTAGGAAGACACCGTCTTTCTCGAAGACCACCTGGGGGGAGGTACCGGTGGAGCATCAGGGAGTCAACGGCAGACAAATCCGGGCAGAGGGGACTCCTCCCAGCTCAGGCCCACAGGCCTGACCCGCACCCTACCAAGGGCCCTACCAAGGCCTGGTCCCTAGCCCCCAAGGCCCACTGCCCTGACCCCAGGTGCTCTCCTTGCCCCAGCCTAGGCATTCCCGCCAACCCAGCCCCAGCCCCAGCCCCAGCCTCGCAGGGTTCCTGACACTAATCCGGTCTCTACCTCTACCCACATCTGACCCCCGCACCTTGTAGCCCTCTGACTCCATCCTCCCTGACAGCCACTTCCGGAAACAACAAAACGTTACTTCCTGTCGAAAGAACCCCACCCCTTTCCCTCCCTCTCCTGCGGGGGCGGCGCCATGTTTGTGCGGGGCAATCACATGTACAGTAGGGGGTGAGTAATTAGACCGGGGGTGGCAATTTTATTAGCGGAAAGGCAAATAGCATGAGCGCCATGTTTGTGAGGGGCAGTAGGGACTGGGGAGGGAGCCGCGTCTCCCGCCGCCATGTTTGAGCGGGGCACAAGAGAAGTGCCCGTGCGTATGCGGAACAGCGAGAGAAGAGCCGCCATGTTTGTGCGGGGCAGTGGAACGCGTGCACATGAGCAAAGGGGACCGTAGTGTTTGTGCGCGGCACAGCTGAAGCCACGGAACTGTTTAAACGCCAACTTCCGGGGGCGCCATGCTTGTGCGGGGGGTGTTGCGCGGCTGCCATGCTTGTGTGGGGCAGTTGGCTGGAGGCGGGGGTGGCTGTTGTTTGGTGGAGCCGCTCCTGACGGGGTATAAGTGGGGGGTGAGAGGTCAAGGGTTAACATGACGTTAACGGGGCCGTGCGGTGACCCGCGGGGGCTGGGCGCGAGGGAGGCCGGAGGGCGCGGGCGCAGGTAACGGGGCCCTGGGATCCCCCGAGCCGGAGGGGGTGGGGAGAACCCAGGTGTGCGGACCCCCACCCCACTCCTACATCCCGGCGAGAACACAGGCGTCCAGGCTCCCAGCTCTTATCTGCTTTAGCACCAGACCCCACTGCCCTCCCAGACCTCGGAGAGAACCCAGGCGTCCGGGCTCTTGCCTCCCCCCCGCTATTCACTAGGTCCTAGTTCCCACCCAAGACCGGGTGGCAACCCGGGTGTGCAGCCTCCTCACCGATAGACCCGGTTTCTGAAACTGGGCTGGGCTCCTGCTGCCACAGGGTGACCCTAGGCATGTGTTTGCCCCCTCCTGCAGGCCCAGATGGCTGGCATGGCAGACAACCACCAGGAGAGCTGGGCAGCACTGATCGCAGAGGCCGAGCGGTACCGGCGCCAGACGGGCAATGAGGTGTTCCTGCTCACAGCCTACCGGGCCCAGCAGTCAGGGGGCTTTGCCTACGCCCAGCACGGTGGTGGGGCTCTGGGGGATGCTGCCCAGCGCTACCTGGAGGACATCGCTGTAGTGCACAAGACCACTGCCTTCACCTACACCACGCGGCCTCCGCCTGCCCCCCGCCCCCTGCCCCCCCACAGCTCCTACTCCTGCAGCTATCCCTCCATCTACTGTCCTGAGGAGCCCCCTGCCACCCCCCACCGGACCCCAGGGGCCCCCCAGGCACCCTCAGCCGAAGCTGCGGGCGGGCAGGAGCCTCAGGGAGAGGAAGAGGAGAAGAACTTGGACACCATGGGGAGGCAGCAGCAGCACCCCAGTGATGCCATGGGTGAGTCTGGGCCCTGCCCTACCTGACCTCCCCCTCCCCACCCCACCCCCAAGTGTGGCTGGGGCTGGGTGGGAGAGTGGTCCCATGTGGGTACACTGGTGACCTCTGAAGGTGCCCAGAGCCTCCCCTTGCACAGCTTGAGGCTCAGCCTCCCCACCCCACAAACACACACAGTTGGGGATCTTGGGGCTGACTTGGATTGCTCTTGGTTGGAGGAGGCAGCTCCTAAGTTGTGTGTGGGGGGGGGTAGGTTCTGCAGGCCCTTTGGGCAAAAGTGGAGAGTTTTCTGGTCAGTCTGGATCCCAAAGGCTGGGGTGACTTCTGTTGTGGTTCCTACCGCAGATCTGTAGCTGTATCAGGGCCCCTCATGAGGCAGAAAGCAGGGGGTCCCATGGAGTAAGTATGTGGTGTGGGGGACTGTCACATGGGACTCACCCTGTTCTCATTAAGAAACTGGGGGGCTGTGGTGTAGACACCCACACAGTCAAATGGGTCGCCAACTGGCTGGAGGGCCGCACCCAGAGGGTGGTAGTGGATGGGTCCTTCTCAACCTGGAAGGACGTGGGCAGTGGGGTTCCACAGGACTCAGTCCTCAGGCCTGCACTGTTCAACATCTTCACTGATTTGGATGAGGGGGTAAAAAGTACCCTGTTCAAATTTGCTGATGACGCTAAGATGTGGGGGGACGTGGGCACATTGGAAGGATGCAACAGGCTACAATCAGACCTAGACAGGTTACAAGGGTGGGCGGACAAGAATAGGATGGGTTTCAGCACAGACAAGTGCAAGGTGATGCACCTGGGGAGGAACAACTGGCACCATACCTACAGGTTGGGGAACTCCCCTCTTGTCAGCATGGAGGCGGAAAGGGATCTGGGGGTCATCATTGACTCCAAGATGAACATGGGCCGGCAGTGTGGAGAGGCGGTAAGGAAGGCCAACCGCACCTTGTCATGCATCCACAGATGCATCTCGAGCAGGTCCAAGGAGGTGATCCTCCCCCTCTATGCGGCAGTGGTCAGGCCGCAGCTGGAGTATTGCATCCAGTTCTGGGCGCCACACTTCAAGAGGGATGTGGACAGCATGGAGAGGGTCCAGAGGAGGGCCACTCGCATGATCAGGGGACAGCAGGGCAGGCCCTATGAGGACAGGCTGCGGGACCTGAACCTGTTCAGCCTCCAAAAGAGAAGGCTGAGGGGGGATCTTGTGGCCTGTTATAAACTAGTCAGGGGGGATCAGCAGGCATTGGGGGAGTCACTGTTTCCCCGAGCACCACCAGGAGTGACCAGGAATAACGGTCATAAGCTGGCAGAGGGTAGGTTTAGGTTAGCTATCAGGAGGCTCTACTTCACAGTCAGGGCAGCTAGGATCTGGAACCAACTTCCAAGAGAAGTGGTGCAGGCTTCTACCCTGGGGGTGTTTAAGAGGAGGTTAGATGAACACATTGCTGGGGTCATTTGACCCCAGTATTCTTTCCCGCCATGGCAGGGGATCGGACTAGATGATCTGCTCAGGTCCCTTCCGACCCTAGAAACTATGAAACATGTGGGCTATTGAGGCACTACCCAGAACCAGCTACATCTAGGCACAGGGTGAGGTGCAGCCTCTGGGGCTGCTCCTATAGCACCAGGGGAGCTGACCCCAAATAAACAGGTCTCACTTGGAAGCAGCTGCATCTCTGTGCTGCATGGGAGGGTCTCAGCCCCTACGCTCCAGTCCAGAGCTGCCTGAAGTTCAGTACTGGGCACGGTATAACCAGCACCCTTGTGGGAGGGCTCTGCCTCTTCTGACTGATGCAGTCCCATTCCTGACACTAGGACATGTGACACCCCCCCCCCCCCCCCCTGAAACCCAGGCTGAGCTGTCCCAAGCCTTCAATTTCTGATCCCTGGTTGGGACTATTCTTGGCTAGGCCAAGCTCTGTTCATGCTGGGGCCCTGGCTTCATCATCTCTGCTCCCTTTCTGACGCCCCCTGGATATTTATAGACAGCAACCGGATCATCTTGACTTGTACCAGCCTGGGTACAGGCTGTGTTCGCCCAGATGCAGCTGCCCCAGTGCTCTTCTAGCCCAGCTAGAAACTCCTCAGGCTCTGCTTATATTCTGTTGGGAGCTCATATATCCAGTGACTAACACACCCCAGAAAAAGCTGCCTTTTCCTTGCTGGGTGAAGGAGGCCTTGTTTGAAAGCTCTCACTATATGCCCCATGAGGGGGGCCTTGTAAACCAGCTCTTTGATGCATCGCATCCCAGAGGTGGTTGCATTTCTATGCTGGGTGAAGGGCCCCCATATAACTGGCTCCTGTATAACCAGTCCCCAAGGTGTCAGGGTACAGAAACTGTTGCAACTCTGCGCCAAGGAAAGTTTTTTCTAAATGGCCCCCAACACAACACCCCACCACACCAGGTGGCTGCATCTCTGATCTGTTGCCTAGTGTTCTGCATAAGCAGCCCCTTGCAATGCTCCACCTCAGAGGCAAGTGCATCTCCTCACAGCCTGCTTTCTTTCCTCTAGGTCTCTTTGTGATGGATGAGGATTCTCCAAGCCAGGACTATGAGCCCTTCTTTGACTCAGACCCTGAGAGCACAGATGGTAGGTTTGGGGCTGGGGTGCTTCCCTAGTTCTTCTCTCCCACTGAGAATGGGGGGTATGGGTAAGGGGTCTCTACAAGCAGCCCCTCTATGTGCCTCAGCCCAGAGGCTGCTGCATGAGAGGTCCCTGTAAAGCCAGCTCTTGCGCCCACCCCAGAGCCAGCTGCAGCTCAGCACCAGGTGCTATATAATCAACCCCATAGGAGGCCCCTGACACATGGGGAGAAGGGGAAGCTGCTGATTTTTGGGGCAGGGGGTGATGTGAGGGGTAGGATGGGGTCCATCAGGATCAGGCCTTTCCCCTTCCCCTCCAGATGGAAGTCTGAGTGAGGATGCCCCTGGGCAGCCCCCTCCGGCCCCCCACAGCCACCAGTACGCCAAGTCCCTGCCCGTATCCGTGCCAGTCTGGGCCTTCCGGGAGCCGGGCCAGGAGCAGCGCTCTTCGGAGGAGGACAGCACCAAGGTGAGGGAAGGGGACAGGGACTCGCTACCACCACCACCACCATTGCCCTTTGTGGGAAGGGGCAAGGGTTGTACACGTCTTAAGGGTCTAAGGCTATAATGGGGTTAGTGTGGGAGGTCCTGGATGGGGGGTGCAGGGAGGAGGAAATGTGTGTGTGGGGGGGAATAGCACTTTAAATGTGGGTGTCTTGGATCTGGGAAGTTGTGAAGCTGGGTTCGGAGCAGGGGTGGAGCTGTTGCAAGAGTAGTTTGGATAGGGCCCAGGTGTGAGGGATGGTGGGGGTTGGGTCTGGGAAGGTTAGAGCTTCAAGTGGAAGTATCCAAGGTCAGGGTGGGGCTGGGATGCTCAAGCTCTCAAATGGAGGGTGTTCTGGGTCTGGGGTTGTGGGGAACAATGGCTTGGGGGTGGGGGTTCAGGTAAGGAGAGTCCTGGATCTGAGGGGGAGGTGAGGGGTAGTGTATGTGTAGAGTTGTGGGGTTGGGTCTTGGAGGGATGGAGGCTAGCGTGGAGACATTTATGGATGGAGGTAGGGACTGCAGTGCAAGGAGGAATGTCTTGGGAGGGTACTTGGGGCTCCCCCAATGCTGACCTGTCCCTGCCCCCTCAGCACTCTTCACCAGACCTGGAGAAGATTGCAGCCAGCATGCGTGCCCTGGCTCTGCGTGGCTCTGATGGCACTGAGATGTTTGGAGACCTGCCCCGCCCCCGCCTCAACACCGGAGACCTCCAGAAGCTGCAGCGGAAGTACTGACCCCTCCCCCAATGCTGGGGCGGGGCAGGGGCACAGGGGTCCCTGCCAATGCTGCACAGGCCCGTTCTCCCCAGGGCATAGGGCTGGGAGTATCTACACTAGGGCATGAGGCAACATGTCCACATGCACACTACAGCCCCTCCCCCAGTTCTGGAGGGGAGCCCTACCCCCACTTTGCCCCAGCTTGGGGGTGGGGTGGGGAGGGAAATGACAACAAGATGCGTGCGCACACACACACACCCTCCCCTGCCCCCAGGATCCCCTCAGTCCCCACACTACAGCCCTCGTGCAGCTGCTGCTGGAGTTCCACATCCCCAATGCCAGGAGTTCCCCAATCCTGGGGCTGCCCCCTTAAGTGTCTTAATAGAGGATTTTTTTGTAACTGACCCCTCCCTTTTTTTGCACAAAAACTATCTGGGGGGGGTTAGATCTGTTTTCCCCCCCCAATGGAGTAGGTGTAGCAATGATACACTCTTCCACCTGATAGTGAACACCCCTAAATCTTCAGCAAAGGGGAAGATTAATCTGTGAGCACCCCAGGAAGTATGGGGGAGCCTTCTTCCACCCCAGCTCCATGGGTCTAGTGTTCCCTGCCCACCTTTTTAGTGGGCCCCCAGACCAGCCTCCCCCTTTCCCCCCTCCAGAGGGTAGGGTGTTCCCTAGTGGGGTTTGTGCCAAGTTGACCTGCCCCTTCTCCACTTTCCCCCCTCTCCAAAATCCTGCTGCGGGTCCCTGGACTGGACCCCCTTTTTATACCAGAGCTCAGGGGCCCTGGCCCTGCCCCTCTATTTTTGTCCAAAGATGATTGGTGGAGGAGGGGGCAGTGAGACCTGGCCCTCAAGCCCACCTTGGCCAATAAAGAGATGCTGACTTTTACCAGCTCCTGGGCTGTGGTCTCTAGTTGTGGGTGGGTGGGGGACATAGGGGTGCCTCATGCATCTCAGCCTTGGCAGAGATAGACCCCCCTGCCTTTCCCTTCTCCCAGGGCCCCCCCGAACATCCCCTGGGTAACAGTCTGTCATTCCCCCCCCCCCACTACAGCCAGAGTCAGGCACAGCCACTGGGGGACAGTTTTATTAGAACCTGGGGTGGGGCAGGGGGCTGTACAGGAAGAGCTTGGAGGGGGGCAAGGAAAGCTGTGCCCTTAGCCCTGGATTTTGCCAAGAGATGAAGTGGGGGCTGGGGAAGCAGATGGGGGACCCCCAGTCTGGTGCAGCCCCCCCAGTCTCTATATAAGGAGGGAGCAGGTCTCTCTATGGCTTTGGGGAGCTCTGAGGACACCTGTGATATCTGCCCCTTCCCCCAAGGGGAGATCGGGGATGGAGGCAGCAGCCCCTCATTCATAGTACTTCTCTGCCTGCAGCACCTGGCAGTACATCAGCATGGAGGAGATGAGGCCAAGGACCTGGGGGACAAGATAAAGGATGGGGGGAAGAAGCCAGCTCAGCCCCTGCCCCATTACGTGCCCCTACCCCCTCCTCCTCCTCCACCACCATCTGGTGTCTCCCCCTCCCCTCACCTGGACAACTCCTATGCAGGCAGCAAAGATGCCCATGGCCCAGATGTTCTCGCCCACCCAGCGCTTCACCTTCTCATAGCAAGGCTGGAGGGGGAGAAGTAGTTACATTAGTGATACATCATACCCCCTGTGAGGTGTTACCAAAGCAATACAGTCTGCCCCCTCCCACCAGGCTTTGCGGTTATAGGGCATGTTGTTTGCAGGGCCTTACCTCAACAGTACCTCCTCCCCACACATCCCCCATATGGACTATCTCAGTGCGATTGCATGCCACAACCCCCCTATATAGGCTACCACAGGGACCTCATACTACACCTGCCCCAATATGTACCCCTATATGAGCTCATGCTACAGCCTCCTACAGTATGGACTACTGTGATGTGATCTCATGCTACAGCACCCCCTCCATATGAACTACCCCAAAATGATCTCATTCTACAGGCCCCCCATATGGACTACCCCAATACAGACTACCTCACTGAGATCACTTTGGGCTAGTCCATATTGGGGGAGGGGGCTGTAGCATGAGATCTCATGCTGTAGCTCCCCTGCCCCCCTCAATATGAACTACCCCAATGTCATTTCATGCTGCAGCGCCCCTCCCCCCCCCATCTCTGTGTGATCTCATCCTACAGGACCCTCCCCCCAGCTCCCTGCTCCGGGCCATTTCTGGGGGCACAGACCACCTTGCCCAGCCCAGGGATGACAAAGCCACATGCCCCCTGTGGGGACTGACCTCCTTCCACCAGGTGGCAGTGGGGCCGTGGCAGGGCGTGCCATGTTCCAGGCAGCAGGATTCGGGCAAGGCCGTGGCATTCTGGATCTTGAACCAGTCGGTGAAGTTCTGCACCCCACAGCACCGGAACTGGGGGGGTGGGTATTAAAGGAGTGGGAGGGAGAACCCCCACAGTGACAGCCCCAGCAGGGGCACTGTGGAGCAGGCACTGGCTGGGGTGGAAGGGAGTCTCACCTCCGTCTGTACCATATCCCAGGCCTGGGTGAGCTCAGGGTCTCCAGGGGTCCCATAGCGCCTCAGCCCCGATTTCAGGTCATCCTGGGCATATCTGTCGAACTGAGAGGTGGGGGGTGTCTGTGGAGGACCTGAATGGGGGGCTGTGGTGGGTCAGGAGAAAGGGGCCTGTGGGGGTGGAGACTTGGGGGAAGGGGCCTGGAGGGGGTGCAGTGGCGGCCCTTACCTTGTCCCGGCAAGCGTAGAAAACCACGAGGCCCCCTAGCTCTAGCAGCACAATGGCAGCCAGAATCACAAAGAACTAAGAAGAGGAAAGCCAGACAGATAAGACCCTCTGAGACAGGGTCCCAGCTGGCCTCCCAACCTCACCCCCTATAGGACATCATGCACCCCAGCAAGGGATGCTGCCATGACCCACCCCATCCCAGGGCAGCCCCCACCTCATACCGTGAGCAGGAGGCAACGGTGCTCAGTGCTGGCTCCCAGGCAACCCACAAAGCCCACAGCCATGACCACGGCGCCAGCAGCCAGGAAGAGCCCCGCGATGCCCAGGGATGGGAAGGACAGCGACAGCGCTGAGAACCGCCCCTGGGACAAAGACAGCCAGACGCCCACGCCCAGTGCCCCGCAGCCCCCCAGCTGGGCGGGGGCATGGCAAAGTGAGTGCCCACCAGGACCCCAACCCAGTACCACTCTTCCACACATACGCACCCAGCTAGATCTCCCCCATAGCACCCCCAGGGATGCTGCCAACCCCTGCCACCAGGGCACTGCTGGGAGAAGCCTGCAGCTCCCACTCACCCAGAAGATGAGGTTGAAGATGAAGAGCTGGACTTTGAGGCACAGCAAACAGCGCCGGCTCAGAGCCATGGCCCAGACCTGTGGGAAATGGGGATGCAGGGGCTGAGGTGGGGGGGTGCTTATGGTAGCCCCTGGGGGGAGCACCGGGGGGGAGAACCCAGCCATACCTGGGGGAGTAATGGTGCACCTCACTCCCCGACCCACAGCTCCCTTCACCCCACAGCCCTGCCGGTGTCCCTCACTCCCGACCCATATGCCCCTACCCCTACCCAGCCCTGCTGGTGCCCCTCACTCCTGACCCGCAGCCCCCTGACGCTGGGGTGCATTCGGCTGTGACCCCACACTGGGCGGGGGGGGCGCTGAGTCGGGGGGGGGCGTTCCCGGGGTCAGGAGTCGGGCCACTTCGGCCTTCTCCGAAGCGCCGAAGAGGTCCGGGCGGCCCCATCGTGCCCCCGCCCCGGCCTCCACCTCACCCTGCCCCCCCCGCCCAAACTTGCCCTGACTTCTGGGCGGACAGACGGCGCTGCCCCTCACCTGGGCGCCGGCAGGGAGCGCGGGGGTCCGGATGGGAGCGGGGCGGGGGGGGAAACGGGATGGGAGGGGGCGGAGGAGGGGTCTGCGATGGAATGCGGGGGCGGGGCCTCGGCTGGGGGCGGGACTGGAGGTGGGAAGGGGCGGGGCCATGGGGTTCCCCCATTGCTCCTCCACTGCCCGCCCCCCGAGCCACCAGGCCGGAGTCCCGCCGCAACACAACTGAGCAGCCCAGTGCCCCAGGCCCCGCCCCCAGCTCCGCCCCCCCAGCCCCCGCCCACCGCGCCCGGCAGCTGCGCTGCATAAACAAGCGGGCGCGGGGCGAAGGTGGGTGTCAAGCCGCCGGTCCGGGGTGGTGGGGGCCTGAGGGTATTGCTGCCCCGCGGGCCCAACTCCGCCTGCCCTCCCTGTAGGATGATCATCCCGGTGCGGTGCTTCACGTGCGGCAAGGTGGTGGGGAACAAGTGGGAGGCCTACCTGGGCCTGCTGCAGGCCGAGTATACAGAGGGGTAAGCCCCCTTCCCCCGCACCCCATTGCCCCCCGCCACTCTTGACCCATAGCTTGGGCCAGCCCAGCCCTGGGCTGGACTGAACCCCTGCTCCTGATTCCTAGTCCTCTGTCCTGGCCCCAGCCCTCTCACTGACCCCCTCCCTTCTGCAGCCCTGGGTGGGGGCTGTATCCCTATTCCCCTTGCAGGGGCACTGGAACCCCCCCCAACCCCATGTCCCTGTTTCCTCTACAGCGATGCACTGGATGCCCTGGGTCTGAAACGCTATTGCTGCCGCCGGATGCTCCTGTCCCACGTGGATCTCATTGAGAAGCTGCTAAACTATGCTCCTCTAGAAAAATAGGGCCTGGCTATGGGAAGGAGGTAGGGGGCCCCTTGCCCCTAGCTACTGTTGCCTGCACTTTATTAGACCTGATGATGCTTTAGCTTGGGATGGACTCTGGGAAGGACCCCTGGGACACTTAACCTGCCCCCCACTTTGCCCCCAGCACAGGGGGGGTCCCCAAAAGCAAAGAGGGGGGTCATACTTGTATGTAATAAACCAAGAGCAATATCCTGGCCTGGGTATACCTCCTTATTTTGTTGCTTCCCCCACCAGGCAGCTAAGATGCCCATGGCCCAGATGTTCTCACCACTCCCAGAGCCCTACCCCAAGAGCTGGGAGAGAACCCAGAAGTCCTGGCTCACACCCTTTATTTTGCTTTCCCCTCCCCCTCTCTCTCCTGTATAGCCCTGACCCCAGGATTAGGGCCTACCCCCAAGCTAAGCTCCATAAAGTCTCTCCCACCACTCCTGTTCTGCTACCCCCTGCCCTAGCCTGCCTGTGAGGCTGTGTGCAGGATGGCAGGGGTTTCCCCCATGGGAGAAAATAATCCTGGATGCTCAGATGCCCTGGCATGGGGCAGGGGCCCCTAACAAGGAAGTCTGGGGGGTTAGGAACAGCAAGGCCAAGTGGCATGAAACCCCATATCTCCCTGTGCACAGCCCCCCATGTCCCTGAGGAAGGGGGCAGGAGTCCATGGGCAACTGCCAAGGGCTTGCGTCTTGCCTTAGCTAGGAACAGGAGGTGGGGTGGGGGGAGATAAAATCTTAGTTGCTTTTAAGATGGGGGGGAGGGGAAGGACCCCCCCCCCCTGCCTGCCCGATCTCACCTGAAAGGGAAATTCCTCCCCTCCCCACTAGCAGGTATTTTGCTCCCACCCCAGGGTAAAGCCAAGGTCCTGGTGTTAGGCAGGTCCTGCCCAAAAGCATCTGGGGTAAATTGAGACCAAGTAGGCATTGTTCTAAGCACCCAGCAGCAAATAGGGGGAAGGTGGGGTTGGCAGAGCCACTGTGCTATATGGAGGGTCTAGGCCATGGACTGCTTATTATGGCTGTGGGTAGAGAAATTAGGAATGTCCAGCACACCCAAGCTGGCCACCAGTGACCTAGAACCAGATCATTAGACCTGGAGTAGGTGGGTGGTATACAAACTGGTATAATTCAGAGTGGTAAAGATCAAGATGGAGAACTCCAGAAGGATCTGGCCCTATTAAGCCAATGTGCACCTCAATTGCAGGTGATTTTTTCAATGTAGACTAAGTGTAAAGTGATGCATATAGGCAAAAATAATCCAAACTCTAGCCTACACTATGAGGGGCTCTACCTTAGTTGTCACCATATAGGAAGAGAACTAGGTGTATGTAGGCTAAATGCTAAACACACCGGCTCCATGCTCAGAAGCCATCAAAAAAACAAACAAAACGTTCAGGATTGCAAAGAAAAGAATTGTGAACAAAAGGGAAAAGTACTGTGATACCCTTCCATAAATCCATAGCGCATCCACACCTTGAATCCTGTGCCCAGTTATGGTCCCTGCACCTCAGAATGGACCTTATCTAGTTCTTCTAGATCCTGAGAAGGGCAACAAGGATGATCAGGGGTATGGAGAGGCTTCCACTGGAGAAGAAAATTAAGAGGCCAGGCCTAGTTGGGTTAGAAAAGAGACAGTTAAGGAGGGACATAAAGGTTTACAAACTGCTACAGTGAAAGTCAATAGGGATTTACTATTTACTGTCTTGACAAGAGCTAAGGGGTTACAACATGAAACCAATAGGTCACAAGTTTAAAAGTAACAAAAGGAAGCACTTTTCTACCCAGCATGTGATTCAAGTGTGGAAGTCCTTGCCACCAGCTACTCTGGAGGCTGACAGCTCGGCCAAATTCAAAACAGGGTTGGACAAATCCTTGGACAAAAGGGGCATCAGTAGGTATTGAGCACAGGAGTGAGAGGCATGGTCTCAGAATCAGCATTTCCTGGACCTTAAATGCTGGAGGCTGTGAGTGAGAGAAGAACAGTGGGGGGGAAAAAACCCTGGTCATGCCCTGTTCTGTGTGCTTTCTGTCTGTGTGACTTGGGACTAGGCTAGATGGACCTATGTGACCCAGTAAATGGCTGTTCTTATGCATGTAGGTTCTGGATTTGGTTCTAAACCACTCTTGGCACTGCTAAGAACCATCAGTAGTAGGTCCCTCCCCCTTGTAAGTACCATGTGCAGCCCAGGGACTGGCTGAAGGACCGTTTTAGAGCAGCTGGGCCCAGAAGAACACCAAGGGGATGAACTGGGGAAGGGGCAACAGAGCCAATGAGTGGTGGTAGGGGTCTAAAACATGAGCACCCTGTTGTGGCCACAAGCAGAGAGACCTAGGACCCCCAACCCAGAGGCAGGAGTCAATTGAGAACCAGCATATGGAGCCTATAGATGGGGATCTAGAACACCGGGGTGCAGGGGGGACACAACTAGGTCTCTGGGTCCAGGCCAAGAAACATCAGGCTGAAATGTCACAAAATACATTCAGGTGAGTGATGGAGGAAGAACCTAACCAGGAGGGTGGTGAGGTGCAGAGGCAGACCAGGGCTGGAGACCTCTCCCTGGCTGAATGTTCAAAAGGGAGGGCAGACAAACATGACTTGATGGGTCATGGCTAGGGCAGGGTAGCCAAGAACCAAGACACCTGGGTTCTCCCCCAACTCAGGGAGGAAAGTGGGATCTGGCAGGTTAGAGCGGGGGGGGGGGGGGGCTGGGAGCCAGGACACCTGGGTTCTCTCCAAACTCAGGAAACTGGAGTCTGGTGGATTGTAGCAGAGAGCCCATATTCCTGCCTTCTAGCCCTAGTTTTATTCCTGTTCTTTATCTGCTCTGTTTTAAGGCCTTACAACTTGGTCACAAGTATTATTGACTATCCCACACAAGACTGGCTGCAATTACAGACTTGGAAAGGGCCAACGTCCTTGAGAACAGAAACTTGGGAGATTTTTAGTGGGAAAATATGCAATAGGCTAAAAATGTGTCACTGGCTGGCCAAAATAATGCTGTTGGCTACAGGCTGTGTAGGCAGGGAAGGACAAAAAAGCAACTCAGCTGAGAAGGCAAGGCAAGAAATGAATCAGAAAAAGATAAACCCTGCCCAGACAGCAGAAGCAGAGGACTGTAGGAAATGGAAAAGAGAAGCTAAAGGCCATAAGGACTTAACTCTGTCTGGGAAAGATGAAGACAAAAAGGAGGAGGTTGGGTACTATAATATCTTTTATACAAGGCACCCCAGAATGAGGCCCCTGCTACATCTAGTATATAATTAACTGGTGACTTGTGCAACAAATTTAGAACAGCCACATGTGTAAAGTAATTATCATACTATAAAAAGGACTATCCAGCCATAAAAGAGCCAACAAGCTATCAAGTTAGTGCTTGAAAACATGTAACTACAAAGCTGATTCTTACCCAGCTTTCATTTGAACATGTGCACTTCTTTCACTTTGAATAGCAAAACAAAGGTTTTTCCCTGTAGTAATGTGCCTCGCAGCAGCAAATTTACATGCTGTTACTTCTGATTTAAGTGGCAGAAACTCTTCTTACCGTATTTCTCACATATAATATGCACTCCAATTTCCAGCAGCTGTTTCTTCGGAGGTGGGGGTTATGTCAGGAAATACAGTGTTTTTAGGAGATAAAAGGGATCTTATGGGATGAGCACATCTGTAGTTGAAGCCCCTTTCAAATGGGCAACAGCTGTTAGGTTCAACAGCTGTGGACAAGCTGGGAGCAATACAAATACAACAAAACTACTACAACTTTAACCCTAGCACCACTTGAATGACCCACAGCTGAAAACTGGGAGCTCTGTTGTGGAGACAGGCTGAGGGATGACCCTACCCCATGAGCTCCCTGGGTGAAAGAGACAGTGTACAATTAAAACAAAAGCAGTCACTAGCTCTTCTGAAGCTTCTCCAAATCTCCTGTGACCCTACATTTAGCAGCAGACCTGGGGCACTACCCAACAGAGAATGGTGGGCTGGCAACAGGAAGGGGACAGCCCTCAAGTACTTCAAAGGAGATGCCAGAAGCTCTTGGCATGGGGTGGAATGCCAGTGAAAGGCTTCCTGATCCACTAGTGTCTCCAGAGGATGTCAGTCTGATTCCAGCAAGTCCAGGTGCCTTACATCCACGAGTTTTCAAAGAGGTGGCCAACAGCAGGACAGAGCTTTCCTGGTATGCTAAAGCTTTTATGTCTGGGAGTGCTGGGACAGTTCCAGAGAAGGGGAAGAAACGCTCGTGTGGTACCAGCAACAGAGGGCAAGACAATGGCCTGGTATAGATCTGGGGTAAAGAAAGAGCTGCTGCTACCAGGCTGAGGTAAAAGGGGATGGCAGAGTTTATGCCAGTTCAGACAGGCTTATGGAACATTGGCCTTACCAACGCAGCTGGACCCTTGACTTGGAGGAATGAAGGGATGAGCAAAGGTGGAAGCACTGGTGTAGCAGAAGGCGGGGTCAGGACCCCTTAGCCTCCCAGGACTTGTAGCCCCTGATGCAGCGCCCACCCTATATCCCATAGCAGTCGAGGTGTCAGACCATGGCAATGTGCTCAGAGGGGCACAGGCCAGACACAGCAAAAGGGCAGGAGTGCCCTTGGGGGAGCTGAGACTGGAGGAAACCTAGGTGCTATTGAACTGGGGGAATGTGCTGGCCCCAGCCCTATGCCCACACCCATCTGGAGTCCAGCCCAGATGGGTAGGGCTCCAGCTCTGCCTCTGGCACTGCCTGCCGTGCCACAGAGGTTCCCACCTCTGAGCTTCCATCCCAGAGGGCAAAGACCCCACCCCATACCCCTCACAGTGCCCAGGACCCCCCACCCCATGACAACCAGCCACACCCCACACGCACACAAAATGTGTCTTTATTTACAACTACAATACAAAAGTGACAGTGAGCAGAGGTCTGAGATTGCCTCTTGCTGCATCCTTCCTGCCTACAGGTCTCATCCCCCACCTGCTACCGTTTACCTGCCCTGAGGAAGGGACCCAGACCAATGGCATCCCCCACCCCCATGGCCTTGAAAGGTGCATAGGCCTCACCCCCAAGGAGGAAGGGGTGGGGCTAAGCCTGCATGACAGGGCGGGACTTCTTGGCTTCCAGACGTACCCCAGATCCTGCAAAGCCGGTGCCACCCTGGAAGTGAGAAAGGACAGGGTGGGGGTCAGAGGACATGGATGCACCCCTCAGTCCTTCCCCCACACTCAGACTGGCTCAGGCCTGGTGGGAGCAGGCAGGGGTGCCCCTAGAGGTGGGAAGAGGCAGGAGAACCCCAGGCAAACCTCACTCCCACTCACCCGCTGCAGCACAATGATGTCATCCTCATGCAGCTTCTCCTCATTAAGGGGGTCCACCATGTCCTTACGAATAAGGCGCTCCACACAGTCCAGAGTCACCACCGCACCCCTGCCAAAGGGGAGGGGTCAGGACTTGGAGGCCAGTGCCCCATGCCCACCACCAGCACGGTGGAAACTACCTACCCTCAACCTTCTACCCAGCCTTGCTGGCGCCCCTCACTCCCAACCTGCGATACCCTGCCCCCATAACAGCCCTGCCAGTGCCCCCCACTTATGACCTGCAGCCCCCTGCACCCTCTCTTCCAAACCCCCTCCAGTCCTGTCAGTACCCCTCCCTCCCAACCTGCAGCCCCAGACTCACGAAGGGCGGAGCACAGCACAGGGCACCGAGTTGCCCAGCATATCATGGGTGACAGCACAGATGTAGCGGTCCTGCCGGTTGATCAGCCCCACCCGGTCCACAGAGGGGTCAGCAGGGGTGAAGTGCACAGGCGTCAAGTCCTTCATCTTAAGCGGCTTCCCACTCATGGGGCAGTATACGCACTTGTCCTGCAGGGGAAAGCTGAGTTTGGAGTGGGTCTGGACACCTGGGTTCTCTCCCAATTCTGGTAGGGGAGTGGGGTCTGGGTGGGAGTCAGGATGCCTGTTCCAGGCTCTAGAACAGCAAACCTTAGTACCATTCCAGATTTCCCATGACTCATTTCCCCACGTGAGTGGACAGTGGTTTATGAGTGCACCCCACCACAGGAAGAGGTGGGGGGCAATATAGAGGTGGGGGGGGCAGGAGCCAGCCCTACTCCCAGCTGCTTAGGCTGGGGCCCTGTAGGGAGGTGGGGGAGTTGCTAGATGGTTAGGAGGGACATGGACTGGGAAGATGGGGGCTAAGATGCTGGGGCAGGGGAAGAACTGGAGAAGCAGGGTCTCCGGGCAGCAGGAAGTATGGGTCTCTGCAACACACTCACCGGTTTGCGCAGAACACTAGCCTTTGCTTCAGGCGTCAGTGAAGGGATCCAGAAACTGGGAAGCTTCTTGTCCTTGTCCTCGCTGCTGGGGCCAGGCTGGGCATCCCCTGAAATTCACCATAGTGGCTCACTCCTGATCCAAGGTCCCCTGCTCCCTGGCCTGGACCCCCCCACCCCTGCCAGTGTTCCTCACTCGTAACCCACATCCCCCTGCAGCCTTGCTGGTACCCCTCATTCCCAACCTGCAGTCCCCTGCCTCCCCACAACCCTGCTGATTCCTCTCACTCCTGACTCACAGCCCCGGCCCCCCCAAGCCCTGCCCAGTCTCCCTCACTCCTGCCCTGCAGAACCCTCCCTCCCAGTACCCCTCACTCCCAATTCTCACCCCACTGCCTCACCCCCAGCCCTGCCTGTGCCCCTAACTCCTGCCCCAGCTCACCTGCTTTGCGCTCAAAGGGGTTAAGTGGCTTGCTGACTATGCTCATCTCCTTGTCCAGGAAGCCCCTCACCTTGGACTCTTCAGCCGCCCGGCTCAGCTCCTCCAGCTCTGTTCTCTTCTCATTTTTCTGCTTCTCATAGGCCTGGGAAACCAGTGGGAGGGGACCCCTCAGATAGTGAGGGGCCTAGCTAGGGAGAACCCCACCCAGATCTGCTCCCCAGCCCCACCCTCTCCCTACAATCAGTGCCAGGTCTTGAACTTGTAGTGTCCAGGTCCTCCACTGCAGACTTTGGTGACCACAGTAGACCCAGCTGCTCTCTCCATGGGGACTGGACCCCTCCTCAAGGGGTGTTTCCCCACAGGGCCATGGGAGGAACTAGGAAAATCCAGCTCGCTCCATGATGCCCCTCACAACCCAGCCCCCAGCCCCTTACTCCTCCACCCCAAAGCCCTGAACTCCCCAGTCCTGCCAGTGCCCCTTATTCCCAAATAATAGCCAGCTGTGCTAGGTCCCACAGTCCTGACCTACATCCCCTAGCCCTGCCAGTGCTCCTCACTCTTGACCCACTGCCACTTCCATCCCCAGTCCTGTCAATGCTCACTTCCACCCTGCAGTCCTCACCTCCCATGTCTGCACCTCTGTTCCCAAAAGCAAGGCCTTCCCAGCCCCTTCACCTTTATTTGTCGGGCAATCTCCTTCTTCTGGTGCAGAATATACTCCAGGATGACCTCCTTCTCATACAGGTACCCGTCGGGGCTGGAGGAGTGAGATGACATGGGCAGGGGGAGGTTGAGATGCCAACCTCTCTGTACTCCCATGTGTCAGCTGGAGACACCCTCTCCATTTCAGGGGGAACCTGCCAGCTGGAGACCCAGCACCTCTGGCCTGCCCCAGAGCAGCTCAGCCTCCTGCTGTCTAAAGGCAATAAGGAAGCAGCAAGAGTTCTGCCCTCTCTCTTCCTCTCTTCTGTGTGACCCCAGGAGCTAGAGCTTCAAGGGGAAATACACTTCTGGATACCACAAACCTCAAAGGATTGGTGTCAACAAAACTGAGCAGAGAAAAGATGCCAGGTAAGATGAAACCCCCACAAGGCATGGCTGCTGGCACCTGGGTGATCCTCTCTACTTTTATACCTCTGCTAGGACCCATAGCCCAGGCCCAGGCCATGGCCATCTCTGCTCTCCTACACCCCCCAAATCTCCTTTCTCCAGATACCTACGTGACCACAGGGTCTTTGCAAGGCTGCAGTGAGAGGCAGCAGCAGTCAAAATCTTTGATGGCATCTCGGCTCAGCCGCACATTCTGGGTACCATAACCGGAGGCAGCTACCAAAGGAAAGGGCCAGAAGTCAGGGAGGAGGGGATTAGAAAATAGAAGGGGAAAGGGGTGACACGCTGCTCTCTCCCCACCTCCCCCAGCCCTGGCACTGCCCCTCACCCCTGCCCCACAGTCTCCTTCCTCCCAGCAAGCTTCGCCAGTGCCTCTCACTCGCAAACTGTAGCCTCCCAACTGCCCCACAGGCTCACCTGTGTCCTTCTTTTTCTCATGGTAGGTGTAAACAGCCCCTGCGGTGCAATTCTTGCCATGGCGGGTCATCCTCACTCAGAGTCCCCAAGGAAAAGAAGCGCAGAGGGATGCAGTGTTGACCCCAGATCCAGGGCTCTGGGGGGGGTTGAACCTCACAGGTAAGGGGGGGTCCCAACCCAGATCTGCAGTCCTGTACCACCCAGGGGATCTGGCCAATCACAGACCACCTCAACACTCCTAGGGAGGCTGATCACCTAAGGTCTGGCTATGCCTTGAGTCTTTCCCACCCAGATGTGACTTACCATGACCCTCTGCCCCCTTCCCACAGAAGGTGGACAGGGGCAACCCAGGGGAAGGAGACCCAAAGTGATGGGCCAGGGCAGGGACAGGGAACCCTTTACTTCCACCCCAAGTGCCAAGGCAGAAGAGGGGCCCAGTGGAACACCAGGTGTGAGGCCCCCCCCAATCCACAGCCCTATTGTATATCCCCAGCATAAGGTGGGGAACAGAGTTTGTGCACTTCCAGTGTAAAGGAGAATCCTAGCCCCCAGGTTGGGGAGAACCCAGGCGTCCGAGCTCCCCGCCGCGGGGGTCAGGGCAATGGCGAGGGGGGTGGGCGGTTTCCCGGCTCGCGAGGCTCCAGCCTTTGCCTCACCTGCCCCCTGCGCCGCCAACCAGAAATGGCAGCAGCCGGAAGTGTCCCATACCTCCCCGCCCCGAGCGGGGCCTCAGGAAAAGAAATCCGAGAGAGGAAACTGGGAGCGCGGGTCACGGGTTCCGCATCGCTATGGTTCCGCCGCGGCGGCCGCGAACCTGGCGTCCTCCCGCGCCGGGGTTTGCGTGGAGCCGAGGGCCCGCCCAGAGCTGGGGCTGAACCCAGCCTCCCGGCCCCGCCCAGCCATCCCGCCTCAGACCCCAAACCCCTCCCAGTGCCCGCGCGGAACCGAGGCGTCCAGGCTCCCAGCTCCCGGCTCCCAGCGCTGGGCGGGAACCCCTGGCTCGCAGCCATGCTCCCCCCCTCGTTTGCAGATCCCGCACAGGGCCCAGGCTTCCACCCGCGTTTCTTCCTCAGGCCCCTCGTTCCGTGGAGGCTTTGGGGCCCCTATGTGGGGTGTCCCCAGGCCGGCAGACGCGGCGGGAGGCACCTGGGTCTCTCTATGCTACCAATGGGAAGGGGGGTTGCTGCCCCAGCTCCGTCCCACAACACCCCCCCTTCCCCAAGGCACGCACTCACCTGCTCCTCCTCCACCATGTGACCCTTGGTCCCTCCCCGCCCTCACCTGCCCGGGAGAACCCAGGAGTGCGGGAGCTCGGGACGCACCAGTCTCCGGAGGGGGGTGACGAGAGGGAGCTCCAGAGCGTGCGGGTGCGGTAGTGTGGACTTGGCCCCCACCTTGGGGAGCACCTGGACCGCCCTCCCGGTCACAGCTGGATCGGGGCCCCCACGGCTAGACCGGGGCGAGCTGGGGCAGGGAAGGACACAGCGTCCCCCAGCGGCTGCCCCCCCTCGGGCAGGTGAGTCCGCCCCGACTCTGGAATTGACGCATTTCATTTGCCCTCACCCACGGCCAGTGCAGCATAGGGGGGGTCGTGCCCCGGGGGCGGGAAGGGCCCGGCTCGGGGGCAGCTGACAGCGGGGCGGGTGCTGGCGGGGGTGTCCTGGTGCCCGTGATCTGCAATGGAAAACGAAACTCCTGGTCCCGACCAGGAAGCAACACGGGCTGCAGCGCCGGCACGCCCCCCATCCCCCTAAGGGGCGAAGCCGGAGAGGATCGCGGGGCCTTGGGGCGGGGGTGTCCGCCCAGGGCCAAGCCCCCATGATCTTCTGCGCTAGGATCCCTGGGGGCTTTCCGGTGCCCTGATGGCGTCTCCCGGACACAGGAGAGAACCCAGGCTCACAGCTCCCCCCCACCACTCCCCTCCTGGAGCTGGGAAAGAACCCAGGCTTCCCGCTTCAAACCCCTGCACTAACCCACCAGACCCTTCACCCTCCCCAGCCCTGCAAGAGAACCTAGGTGTCCAGGCACTCTGTGCCCTTGTTCTGATCCACCAGATCCCCCCTACTCCTGTGCCCAAATTGGGAAAGAAGCCAGCCATTCTGGCTCCCAGCCCTTCCTCCCGCCCTCACCCACCAGCCCCCTCCCGGAACAGGGAAAGAACCCAGGCATCAGGCATCAGAGCTGTCCCAGCCCCCTACATCCCTGGCAGTCACACAAACAAGGCGTGGGGTTAGCCCCAGGGCCTGGGCAGAGCCCCATTGATCCCTGGCTATTGCTGAAGCCTCTTGTTTGTGCCCTGAATCTGTCCAGTCCCAGGTCACCTTGGGTTTCAGGGGGGAGGGAGGGGGGGTGACACTAGACACTGACTTCTTCAAAGTGGTGGGGGGGGGAACCCAGGAGTCCCAGCTTCCACCCCAACTCCCATTAGGAAGTCTTCATCATAACCCCAGGAATCAGACACTCATCCAGGCTCTGACATGGGGGTTGTTACTAGGGAGCGTAGCAATGTTTGGGGTGCAGGCAGGGGAGACCCCACCTGGGGGGATGTGAATTCACTTGGGTTTTGGGGAGTCCATTGTGGGGAGGGATGAGGGGGCCAGTGGCTGTTAGGGAGGTGCATGGGGGTCCTTCAGGGGCTGGGCACTAGGGCTCTGGCTTGGGGTGCTGGAGTTGCATGTGGTAGCACAGTCCCCTGATGCTACCACCCCCACCCCACAGGTACGTCTGGCCATGCAGGGGGCCCTGGCTCTTCTCCTGGGAGGCCTCCCGCTTCTCTCTGGTCTTGCTAGCTCTCCCCGGCGGCCCCAGCTCCCCACACAGGGACCAGAGCAAGGTATGTGGAGTGGAGCTGTAAATGGGGGTCATGGATATGGGGGTGAGGAGAGTCCTTCCCCACAGGCACCTCAGGGGGCGGGTGCCAAGACTTCTCAAGAGAGCCCCACTCCCCTCCTAGTGCTGGGAGAGAAAACCCAGGTGTCTTGGCTCCCAGCCCCCTGCTCTAACCCACATCAACCCACTCCTTACCCAAAAGTGGGAGAGAGCTGGGGTGGAACCCAGGTGTCCTGACTCTATGGCCCTGTTGCACAGTGTTCCTGGAGGCAGGACAGGCACACAGGTTCCTGGGGCGCCGGCTACACTACAACCATTGGGACTTTGAGCTGGTGACACCAGGAAACCTGGAGCGCGAGTGCCGTGAAGAAGTGTGCAACTACGAGGAGGCCCGAGAGATCTTTGAGGATGACGCCCTCACAGCTGAGTATAGGGGCACCCAGCAGGAAGGGGTGTGGAGGGTTCACGGACCTGCCAGGGCACTGCCTCATCCACTGCAGTGAACCCAGCTAGCGTGGTGCCTGAACATTGGGGTTCACTGCCCATCCCAGGGACAGGAGAATTCCCTTCATGGCCACGTGTGGCAGGCTGTGGGGTGAGGGGCATCATCTGGTCTTGGGCCAGCTGGCTATGTCATGTCCTAGTACCTGGATAGAACATAGTCAGGAGTGCTGGGGATGTTGGAGCAGGGGGCAGAAAGTGCTGAGGTATCCCTCCTTCTCTAGCCCAGCATCCTGTCTCTGAGCACGAACAATCCCAGGGCTCTGAGCTGCTATGGAGTTGCCTTGCTGCCAGCAGGGAGTTCTCCCCACCCTTGCATAGCCTGAAAGCTAGACCCAAAGCGGGGGAGAGCTGGGAGACAGGACTCTAGGGTTCTCTCCCAGTTCAGTGTAGGAGGCAGATGTGTGGTAGTGGGGGCTGGGAGCCTGGATCCCTGGGTTCTCTCCCAGCTCTGGGAGGGGAGTGGGGGTCCAGGAACACGGTGTCCTAAATGCAGGGAGGTGGCAGATGTGGGAAGCAGAGCACCTGTCCCAACAGCCATGCTCACTCCCTGTCTCCTGCCCTCGCAGAAAGCCTTCTGGGAGACCTACCTCCATAACGGCAGAGGCGGGAGCTCAGGTGAGTCCTAGGCATGGCCCCTACCTCCATATCCCTTAGCCACCCTGTGCCTGGGTGGGAACTGGTTCCCCCTCCTTCCACACTCCACCCAGGTCCCTTACCTCTTCCTCCACCCCTTTCTGCCCCCCAGACATGGCCAGTGTGGATGTGGCTGGCCTGGTGGCTGCGCTAGTGGCTGCTGTGGTGCTCACTGTCCTGTTCGCTGTTATCCTCATGTACTGGGTCAGATACCGAAACAAGGACAGGAGGCAGCGCAGGTAACCTTGGACTGGGAGGGGGGCAGGGTGCACAGCTCTTGGGGGGGACATGGGGCAGGCAGACTGCAGTGCCCCTGGGCATCCCTGGGGAGGGTGTTAGGCCTGGCTTCCTCTCCAGGGAGCAGAGGAGCAGCTTATTAAAGGAATGGGAGGAGGCAGGGGATGCTGCAGTGAGGAGGCCACAGCAGCTCAGGAGAGGGATGTTGGGGCTGGGGCACCCAGATCCCCCAAGGGAAAGGGGAGGGTTTCATTATGCTCCTTCCCAAGCGGGGCGGGGGGGGAGAGGGGTTGCGGTTGAGGGTGGAAACGGGGGGGCAGTGTCTCCCCACGGGGATACAGGGGCAATGGCCTGCAGACCATGGTTGTCAGGGGGCCTCCCCTAAACCCCTGCTTCTCCCCCCTCCCAGCATCCTGGTGCCCCTGAACCCTGAGCTGCCCCTGAGCTGCCTTCCAGAGACCCCCAAGCCACCAGATGCTCCTGGGCTGCCGTCCTACCAGGAGGCCCTGGAGGCTTCAGGGGCCTATGATGCGCCCCCGCCGCCCTATAGCAGGTGGGTCTGTCTGTCTGTGTGTCCATCCATTGCCAGCTCCTATCCTAAAACACAGCTGCATCTGGGGTCCCCAGTGTGTGTGTGTGTATGCCTGCCAAGGAGGATAGGAGCCAGGATGCCTGGGTTCTACTACTCACCCCAGAAGAACTGTTAGCAAGTCCCTCCATGCCTCACTTTCCTTGCCTGAAAGTGCTGCTCAGGCGTGTGTGTTATTTCACTTAACCCAGGAGCTCTAGGGGTAGGGATCATTCCTCACTGTGCAGAGCTTAGCAGCATAAAGCCCCCAGGTCTCAGCTGCACGGTGCCCTGCCTCGTGGGGGAGTTCCCTGACCTTGCTCAGATCCTGGTCAGAGAGGAACCAAATGTCCGTACAGACCCCATTCCCCAGCATTTATTTCCCCTCCCTTTCTTGATGTTGACCACTTTTCTTCCAACTGTGTGTTGGACATTTGAGTCTGACTGTGTCCCGACCAATGCCCCTTCCCGCTCTGCAGCCTTGTTTCTAGGCCAGGAGGTGATAGATATCATTAGCTACATGGAGATATTGGTGTGGGGAGCGGGGACAGAAGGTAAAGCAGATGAAGGGACCTTTTCCACTCACACCAAGGGGGAGTTGACCCAGGGTTCCCCCTGCAGTACTAGGTTCTAGAGCTAAGGGTGTCACTATGATTCGGGCACGTGCCTGGCACCTCGGATCCCCCAAATCCAGGCCGGGTCTCCCTGGGGCTGTGACTTAGCTCCTCTGTGCCTCAGTTTCCTTAGCTGATACATGATGTCCTGATGTCCCCCATGCCCTGAAGAGCCCAGACACCCCAGTGACAGACCTCCTCTCAGTTAATCCACATGGAAACTCCTGCCATAGAGCCCAGCCCTGGCTGAGATCCATTTCCCTGCCCCCTCCAGTCTTATCTATCTATCCATCCATCCATCCATCCTGAAACAGCAACATCCAGAGTTCCCAGTGTGTCTGTGTGTGTGTGTCTGTGTGTGTGTGTCTGTGTGTGTGTCTGTCTGGGGGGAGGGTGGGGGGGACTTCTCTGAATCATGAGAAGTCCATGATCCAGAGCAGAGGGTGAGTGGGCTCCAAGCTAGAACCTATAACACCCCTCTTGCCATGGGGGTGGGGGCCAGGCACAGCACAGCCGCTGAATCTCAGCAGGGGCCAAACAAGTAGTAGGGGAGGTTGAAACTGAGGCACAGCACAGGATGCATGTTTGGCCTTTACCTACTCACGCAAGGTGGTTGTGGGGGCTGGTCCCCACCGCCACCTGCTATGCTGCCCCATCCAGCAGGGGGCACCAGGCTGTAGTGGGTACCTGCCTCCCCCTGGGCTGCCAGGGGCCTGCTGGGAAATCTCAAGGGAGAGAGGAGATGCTGGGTTTGGGGAGGGGCTGCAGTTGTTACCCCAGCTGACCCCATTTCCCTTCCTCCCCCAGGGACTCTGTCCGCTGATCAGACTGACAGCCCCTGCAGCATGATGGGGGTGGGGAGAGCATGTGTGAAAAATGTGAGTGTGTATAACATGACCAGCATGCGTGTGACATTGGGGGGCATGTGAGACACAAGTGTGCAAGACAAACAATGTGTATGTAACATGGGGGGGTGCAATTGTACAAGGTGGTAGGGGCAGAGGATTGGGGGAGAAGGGAGTGTGCAGGTGCAACCTGTTATGAGGCATGTGTGGATGAGTGTGCAACAGAGGAAATGTGCCAGTTGGTGGGTGAGGGGGCGGATATAAAAGATGGGACACGTATATGAGAGGGAATGGGTATGTGACAGAGGTGTGCATGTGATGTACCACTGAGGTACATGTGGCTGTGTGCACAAAGGGTGAATGTGCAAGGCAGAATGGCATGGGTGTGTGTGTGTGCATAGTACGAGAGCATGCACACCTGTCAGGATGAGTGTGCAAACGTGTCTGTTCCCATGTCTCCCTCTTGACCCAGCTCCCCCCAGGCCTCAAGTGCCTTCACCCAGGGGCTTCCCCGATTTCCCACCCCTCAGCTCCTGGGAGAAGGAGCCACCCCTGCCTGTGATGGTTATATGGAAATAAAGTGTAAATAACCTGCCAGACCCCTGTTTGTCTTGTGTCACATTACTACACCTCCGTACCCCATCCTTGCATGGGGATTACCAGGAGCTTTCGTCTGTGCAAGATGCTGTCATGTGCTGAAAAGGATGCATGGATGCTAATGCCTTGCCTCTGGAGCTGCCCCCTGGGACCCAGGCCTTTTTTGCACTGCTGTTCCATGGAGTTGTGCAGCATGGGTCCTCTGGTGCAACACACGAATGAACAGGTAGTAGTGAGTACTGCTAGAGGGTTCATGAATCCCAGTGTCTTGGGTGGGAGGCTGTGGGGGAACCTCAGAGGGGGATTGGGGGGGAACAGCTGGAATCCTCAGGGAGCCTGGGGGGAAGGGATGGGGGTGATGCATCAGGAAGACATGCCCCCTCATTTGAAACAGTTGGGTTGGGGAGAGTGACTGGGAGGTTCTCCGAGCTAATGAGGCTTCGAGTAGAGCTGTTGAGGTGAACATGCCAAGAGCCTGTTTAACCCAGCCCCTGGGGGACTACATGTCCCAGCATGCAGTGTACCCACCTCTCCCTTCAGCAGTGTCCCCCACGCCCAGTGCATCATGGGGATTGTAGTTCCTCCAGGCAGTTGTCTGCTGTGGGGCTGAATGGCGGTCTTGGGGCCAGGTGGGGGCCCCCTGAGCCTCACCCCACTGCACGGAGAAAGTGGGGAAGTGCAAAGAGGGCTCTCTCCCAGGAGGGCAAGGCCTGGTGCTCCAGCAAAGGGTGGGCTGCTCTCCCCGCCCCCCAATTTGTAGCATGCCCTTTCCCTCAATCCTACTGCCACAGACAGACCTTGCCTGGCACACCCCCTCACCCCAAGCCTGGACACACCAGGGTTCATTCCCCAGGCTCTAACAGGCTTTAAGGCAACACCCAGCGCACCCCCCCCCCAGCCCATCTTGTAGCAGTCAGCCTGGGAGGAAGTGGGGGACCCATCAGCAGATGTTCCTCGGTCCCCAGCTCGCCCGGTTTCAAGCCTCACATGCACTTGCAACCTTGCACACGTATGCCCTGCTTTTGGTCCACATGAGCATGCAAGGCAGGACTGGGGTATACATAAGCCAGGGGGCTATAAGGTGTTATACACACATGAATGTGGGGGGGTATTGTGTGGCACACAAGTGGGAAGGCTGGTGAGGAGGCACGGGTGTATGGGGGCACATAGATGGGGCACCTCCATCGTTCCCCTGAGGCCTGCCTTGCTCTCCTGGCAGGGGAGAAGGCCCAGGATACACATGCCTCCCAGGTAGTGGGGGAATCTCTCCCCGTGTCCCCTACACCCCCTCTTTCCTACCCCAATATCCTGGCGGGGGTGGGGGAAGCCGTGGGAACCCATGGAAGGGGGGAGGTCTCTGTGTGCTCCCTGCTCCCTACTCCAGCCCCAATACCCTGGCGGGGGGAGCCTAAGACCCCATGCATCGCAGGGCGGCGGGGGGGTTGCAGTCTGTGTGTGTCCCCTTCTGCATCTATTTCCCTCCTCTTTTACCCCCTCCTTCCTACCCGGGCCCTAATGTCCTAGCGGGGGCGAGCGCAGGCATCCCAGATCTCTCCGTGCCCCGCTCCGCCCATGCCAGGGCATGTCTGCCCCTTCCTGCCCCACAGCCCGCTACTACCCCACCTCTCCCTTGCCCCAGGCTCCGGCCGCGGGAAGCCCTGGCACTTGGGGGGGTCCTCTCCTTATGTCCCCTCCTGCTTCCCCCCCTCCCTTGGCGGGCCAGGGGGCGGCCGGGGAGCAGGGAGCCCGTCCGTACGCCCCCGCGCCGCGGCGGGCAGAGGCGGGGGTCCCCCCGGGCCGGCGGCGCCCCCGTGCCCGCAGCGCCGCCCCCCCGTTAGCACGGGATTGTGGGAGGAAGCGGGGCGGACACAGGCTCCAGCGAACATGGCTGCGCTGTGATCCGCCTCCCCGCGCTCCGCCGCCTCCCGCAGCCCCCCGCGCCCGCGCCCGCCCGCCCGCCGGGCCCGAGCCCGGCCCGCCCGGCCCCCGCCCCGGCCCCCGCCCGCGCCCGGCCCGGCCCGACCCGGCCCGGCCCCCGCCCCGCCCGCGCCCGCAGGCCGAGGGGCCCCCCCCCCCGCCGGGCCCCATGGATAGGAACTACCCCAGCGCCGGCTTCGGGGACCCGCTGGGCGCCGGCCCGGGATGGAGCTACGAGCGCTCGGCCAAAGCCAGGTGAGCGGGGTCGGGGCTGCCCCCACCGGGAACGGGGGCTGCCTGGGGTCGGGGCCTCTGCGTGCACGGGCACACACAGCCCGTGCATGGGGGTAGGGGGGTCCTGGCAGCCCCTGCCCTGTGCAGCCCGCCTGGGGCCCTTGCGTGCGGAGATTCCCCCTGCACACACACACTCCAGGCATGGGGGAAGGGGGCTCCTTGCAGCCACTGCCTTGTGGAAGCGGGGGTCAGGCCCACTCGTGGCCTCTGTGGAGAGAGATCCCCCTGGGCACAGGTACGTGTACACACACACACACACAGAGTGTATGGGGAGAAGCGGGGTTCTTTGCAGCCCCTGCCTTGTGCAATCCCCCCATGCACTCACTTGGGGCCTTTGCATACAGAGACATCCCCCTGCGCGTGTGCACGCACACACGCACTCTCTCTCTCCCTCCAGGTATGGGGGAAGAGGGGGCTCCTTGCATCCTCTGCCTTGTACATGGGGTCCAGGCCCACATGGGGCCTCTCCATGGAGACGTATCCCCTCTACACAGACACTCACATACATACATATTGCATGCGTAGGGGGTGCCTGGGGGTTCTCCTTCCCCTTCCTCCCTCCAGTGCACCCCCATCTCCCCAGAGCAGGGGGTTGGGAGGGTGGCTTGGGGATCAGGCTCACTTGTGGTCCCTCCATGGAGACAGATGCCCCCCTCCCCTTGCACACGCGCGCATACACGTGCACACACACCCATCCATGGGGGAAGGGGGGCTCCTCGTGGCCCCTGCCTGGTGAATGGGGGAGAGAGGGGGCCCCTTGAAGCCCCCGCCTTGTGCATGCAGTGCTGTCCCTTCTCCCCCTGTCACCCCTGTATGTGGAAGGAGGTGCAGGAAGGGGCTTCCTTGCAGGCTGCATTGAGAGTGAGGCTGCAAGGACAAAGCTGTTCCCTTGTTCTGGACTGGAGAAGGGAGGGAGGCCTTGGGGAACTGGGAGGGTTGTGAGCCCCCTCCCCTCCAAGTGGATGCACAGAGTTGGGGTGCATGGCTGCCCCCCATTTCCATGCACGTGGGGTTGCAGCTCCCAGAGCACCAGAGAAGAGGATGCATCAGGTCCCCTGCCCTTGCTATGGGCATGGGAGGAGGGGGACATTGGGGGCCCCCACTTTGTGCATGGGTAGGGGGTGGTGTTGGCCACTTCTGGTGGCTGTACTGGGGCAGGAGCCCCTGCTGGCTGAGTGGCCAGGTTGCAGAACCTGTGGCTGTGATATGGGGCTGGGGGACAGGCACCTCAGAGGGCAGAGCTGGGGGGGCAGGCAGGGGCTGGCAGCAGAGGTTGATGTTGGCCTCAGTGGCTTTGAGGTGCAGCCTGGGAGGCTCTATTGAAACTGATCAGCTCTCAGGGAGCAGATGCTGGTTTCCATGTAGGGCAGCCCATCAAGCATGCAATCCAGGATTCCTGGCTTTGAGACCCCCAACTCCAGCTCTGACCCACCAGACCCCACTCCTCCAGGAACTGGGAAAGAACCTAGGAGTCCTGGCTCCCAGCTGTGCCAGGTGCGACCTGCCAAACCCCACTTTCCACACCAGGCTGGAAATAGAACCCAGGTGTCCTGACCCCAGGGCCTTGTTGGACAGTCCATTCACCAGCTGGAATGGAGGCTGTAGACGGGGGAGTGAGAGCACCCCCTCTGCTGTGCTGCACCCCAAAAGTGGCCGCATCTCAGTGCAGGGTGGGGGTCCCTGTAGGACCAACCAAGGCAGCCCCCAGACTATTACTCTGATTCCTGGACACCTGGGTTATATCCCAGCTCTGAGAGGCACGTAGGGTGTAGTGGGTTTGAGCAGGGAGTGCTGTGAGCCAGGATGCCTGGGTCCTGCCTCAGCTGTAGGAGGGAAGTGGCAACTGGTAGGTTATGGCCAGGGGGTGCTGGGAATGAGGACACCTGGGTTCCATCCCAGCTTTGAGGTGGCCTTCTGCTGAGTGCCTCAGCTTTTTCTAGCAGCTTGGACATGCTCTAGTCTGGGCATCGGAGTGGTTCCCAGACACCAACTGGTAGGACAGGCAGGGGCCACTGAGGCTGCTATATTGTGGTGCTGTTGCATGGTCCACAAGGTCGGAGCCCAGACGCCTGGGTTCTTTCCTAGTTCTAGGAGGGGAGTGGGGTCTACTGGGTTAGAGCTAGGAGGTTGGGAGCCTGGGTTCTGTCCCAGCGCTGAGGGGAAGTGGGGTCTAGTGGCTCAGAACAGAGTCAGGGTTGGGAATTAGGATGCCTGGTTTCTCTCCCCAGTTCTGGGAGGCGGAGAGGGGTCTAGCAGGTCAGAGCTGGGAGCCAGGTTCCCTGTGTTCCCACCACCAGCCCGGGAGGAGTGGGGCTGTACAGTCTGGCCCTCAGATCAGCCAGGGACAGCTGAGGCCTATCTATACCCATGTGGGCTCCCTCCATCCATGTTGTCTTCCCAGAGGTGTGTTGGGTAGGGGTGGGGAACAGAGCCACTTGCACCCCCTGCTCTTGGGTGCAGTTCAAAGCCTGGGGCTGTGACCCCCTTGCTCTGTTCCCCCCACCTCCTGCCTCTTGTGCCCTCTGGCAGACAGCTACCCCTGCCTGGGACCTGCGTTCTTTGCCCCCACAGGCAAGAGTTTGCAGTGGGCATCACCTGGGTTTGCCCCTGCATTGGCTCCATGCTCCCTCCCCACTCCCCAGCGCACACAGACCAGGGTGCATGCTGGGTCCCCGATGCTCAGGAGGCAGCTCTGGGGTGTCAAGTGCTTGCTGCCTTTGCAGCCCACCCTGTGGCCATGTGCCTTGCTGTGCCAGCTGGGCAATGTTCCCCTGGCATTTTGGCTATGCAGTGCCTAATGCTTGGCTTTGCAAGCACCATGGCCTTCCCAAAGAGGGTGCCCAGCAGCCCCACTAACAGGCTGGAGGGCTGTGCCCACCATGTGGGGCACCATCCTCTTCCACCTCCCAGCCTTGGCCCTGGTCTCCCACAGGCCTCGCGTCTGCCCGATGCAGATGGCAATGTCCCTGTGGTCTCTGCTGGTAGGATCTCCCCATACCCCTGTGCCCCATTCTGTAGGGCAACCCCAGGTGCACTGGGGGGTGGCACTTACCTGTGGCGGTGGGTTCAGGTGTAACCCAGAGGATGGCTGGGCATTGCTGTACAGGCTGTCCTATCTTCTGGGTGCAGGCACTAGTGGGTGTAGGCTGGAAAGGCACTCTGCAAAACCCAAGCAGGGCTGCCTGGCACAGAGTGCGTACCCACTCCCTGGTGCCTAAGCCCCTGCTCCAACCCAGAACAGGCCATTTCTTTGCTGTGGTCACCAAAAGGTGTGGATGTGATTTCTGGTAGTTCTGCCCCTGTGTTCCCACTCCCTCACCCAGTCTAGGGTGTATGCAGGGTGGGGGTCTGTGTGGCTGTAGGGTTGAAGAGCAGAGCTGAGAGTGGGGGCTGGTAGTGGGATGCCTGGGTTCTCTCCCAGCTCTGTTGCCCGGCAGCTGCCTCTAGGGAATGGATGTCTGGAGAAATTGAAATCCAACCTGTTCTAGGGAGGGAAAGAGCCCAGGGTGGGCAGGGGGCTGGAGGCCAGGAGTGAGGGGCACCAAACTGGGGCTGAAGACGTTGGGGGGAGGGAGAAAAGAGGGTGCTGAAGCTGCAAACTCTGTTTCCCAGAATGCCCCACTGGTATCCCCAACATCCAGGATGCTGCTGTGATGCTGGGGGCGGAGCCCCATGGTCACAGGGGTGGGGCTAAGGGTTGTGACACCCCCCCCACACACACACACTATATTCGACACCTTGTCTTCCACCTTCCGGGACTGTTGTGGAAGAGCAGCTAGAACTGCTCATTCCCCTCCCCCGTGACCTTAACCCCAGGGGTGGGGGCTGTCTGCCTGGCCTGGTGTAGCAGCCTATGGGTCTTTCCTGGGGGCAAAGGGCACATGGGCTGAGACCTTCCCAAGTTGTTACACCCCAGCAGTGGGGAGAGAGTTGGTAACAGGGGAGGCCTGGGCTGGGGGGTGTTTGGGGGCCATATATGTCGCTTACAGTCTACCCCGCTTGTTGTCCTACCCCAGCCTGGTGTATGGTGGGTCCCGGACGTCGCACCCTGACACAGACATCCTGCACCGGCAGGCGTACGCTGCCCCCCACCCCCTGCAGGGCTATGCTACCAACCACCACCCCGCAGGTATGCCCACCCCCCCACCCCACCCCACCCCCGTGCATCTGGCTGTCCCCTTACCTCCTCTGTGCCCTTCCCTATTGCCCTTAGCTGTCCCTCTGTCTGTCCAGGCCCCCTCTTCCCCCTGCCTCTCTGGGCAACCCCTTTGCCTGTCTGCTTCTCCCCCTGCTGTCCATGTGTCTGTCTCCCCTTGCCCAGGTCTGTGGTCCTCCTCCCATCATGGCGTTGCACATTTGGGCTTAACTGTCCGTCTGTCCCACTTCCCTGTTCTTCCCTGCCTCCTGTGAGGTGCAGCCCCCTGCCCTGACTGTCAGTCTCCCTGGCTAGTCTGTCTGTCCATCCCTCAGGCCTCTTGCCTTCTGTCTGTCCATCTTCTTGCCCTATTGTGCCCCCTGTCCATCCATCTGTCCATCTTCATTCTGTTTGCTTCCTCCTACCTATCCCCCACGCCAGGCCTGTCTGGGCTCTTCGAGACAGGGCTCCATCACGCCAGCAGCGCCACCCCAGATGCCTCCGTCATGAACCTCATCTCGGCCCTGGAGTCACGGGCACCCCAGCCCGGCCCCTCGGCCTCCTCGCTGCTGTCCCAGTTCCGCACTCCCTCCTGGCAAACAGGTACCTGCTGGCAGGGGGCAGTGGCTGGGGGGGTGGTTACCTTTGGGGTGAGGGGTATGTGGTGGGAGGTCAGACCCATGGAGACAAGGGACCTACTTAAATTCTACCCCCTCCTGCCCTGCTCCCCCCATATGCTGCCTACTCAAGCCCTGCCTCCAGCTGAACATCCAATCTCACCCCTTCCTGCCCAGGCTAACTACTGAAGCCCTGCCCCCCACCCCAGGGCTTGAGTAGATAGCCTGGCCCCACCTGGACAACCAATCCTGCCCACTCCTGCCCTAACCCTTGGGATAGGCTGCCTAGTCAAGCCCCACCCTTCTCCAGCTGAGCTCTTTAGCCCCACCTCTCCACAGCTGGGCCCTTGGCCCCACCTACTTTCCATGCCCCTTCCCACCTCCACCCTCTCCTCCCACAGATTCCCTTAGCCATACCCTCACTGTCCCCAGAGCTCTTCTTCTGCCCCACCCCCCCATTAGAAGGGGGCTCTCCCCCTCCCTCCAGCCAGTAATGGGGACCTGTGTAGCCCCACCCACAGCTCTGCTAGGGCTGGGTGGGAAGGCGGTGCCCAGGTGTGTGTGTGTGTAGGGGGGGGAGCTGCCCGTATCTCTAACCCCGCTTCCTGCCCCACTTCTCCAGCCATGCACACTCCAGCACCTGCTGAGCTGTTCATCTCGGGTGCCATCCCCGGGTCGGGCACCTTCCCCTCATCTTCTGCACTCTCGGCCTACCAGCATCCAGCCTCCTTCAGTGGGCGCAGCTTCCCGGTCAGCTCCTCCCTCACCCTGCAGGATGCGGCCTTCAGCCCCAGCTCCAATGGGCTCCTGTCCCCTCATGACCCACTGCTGCACATCAAGTCCTCACAGTCCAGTGTGCCCTCATCCCTCAGCTTCGACCGCCTAGGCAGTGCTGTCCTCGGCACCGGTCTGCCCTCCCAGAGCTCGGCCTACCGCAGCGCCCAAGAGTCAGCTTCCCGGCATCTCCCATCTCAATTCAACCTGCTCTCCTCCTCCCTGGGGCCCCCCTCAGACCAGACCTCGCAGCTCTACAATGCCTCAGTCTTCTCCAGCTCACCTGCCTCCTCCATGGACCGCGCCATCCCCCGCCAAGACAGCGTCATCAAGCACTACCAGCGTCCCTCCAGCGCCCAGCCCCAGCTGCCAGCTGCCCACTCCCTCCAGCACTACCTGAGTTGTGGGGGCAGCTACCAGCAGATGCCCCATCGCTCCAGCCTCTCCTGCAGCCCCTTGGGTGACCAGTCACCCGCCAGCTCCGAGAGTTCCCAGCAGCAGCAGCAGCAGCAGCAACAGCAGCAGAAGACCCCCCAGGCCCAGCGCCAGGAGCCTTCACAGACGTATCGGCCTATCATCCAGTCACCTGGGTACTCGAGTGCAGCTGGCAGCTCCTCCTCCAAGTCCAAGAGCTACTCAGCCTCTCGCCAGACCCCACGTTCCACCGCCACGCCCAAGTGCCAAAGCAGCTACACTTCATCCACCCCCAAGCCCAGCTCTGTCATCGCTAGCCAGTCCCAGGCTTATTCCCCAGGTCAACCCCAAAGCCTGCTGTCCATGACCCAGCCCCAAAGCTACTCAGTCAGCCAGCCCCAGAACCTCTCCTCAGCTTCGCAGGCCTCCCAGGGCTTCAGCACCAGCCAAGCGCAAGACCTAACTAGTGTCAGCAAGGCACAGAGCTACCCCACGGGACAGGCACAGCCTGGCGGGCAGGGCGGGCAAGGTGGGCAGGGGCTGCAGACATGTGGCAGCCAGAGCCAGACGTACTCCCCTGAGCAGCTGCAGGGTCTGTCCTCAGTGGGCTACAGCGTGCAGACAGAGCCCCACGTCTCGGTCAGCCAGACACCCAGCTATGTGCCAGCCCACTCACAGGGCATGCCCACCGCCAGTCCCTCGCTCAGCTACAGCACTGGGCACTCCCCAGCAATGCCCGGCCATGCCCAGCCCATTGGCTACAGCCATGGGCAGACCCTGCCCGAGTCCAGCCCATCCCAGATCATCCGCCCACTCCAGTCACCCACAGCCAATCGGCCCCAGAGTGTGGCCTCGCCCGGACAGTCCCAGAAGTACTTGAGCTCAGTGCTGTCACCTTCCTTCATGCAGCCAGGCCATGGGCAGAGCTATGGCAGTTCCCAAGCCAGCCTGGAGCGGGCACCCTCCTATAGCAAGGCCAAGGCGGATTCAGACCTGCTGTCTACCGAGCGCACAGAGGACGAGGACTTCCTGATCCAGCACCTGCTGCAGAGCCAGAGCCCACCCCGGGTGCCAACTGAAGGGCTCGTGCAGTGTGAGGAGAGGGGTGCCAAGGGCCTGGGCTATGGGGGGCTGAGCAAGTCAGAGGAGCGGTACCACCTCCAGAGCGTCATCCGCACCAACTCCAACCTGGACAATCAGGGCCTGGAGCTGTCTCTGCAGGGCCTGAAAGACAAGAAAAAAGGGGAGCGGGCCAAGGAGTATCCTCATGCCCGCTCCACCCCGGAGTCCCTGGCTACCTCGGTGGTTCACTACAGCCACCAGGCTGGCTCCATGGACTCCTATGCCCAGGACATCAAGAAGTCAGTGGAGCACCTCCAAGGTGGCCACCTGGACACGGGGGGTAAAGACATGGCTCAGGCCCATTCCTACCTGCAGAAGACCCCTGAGCATGCCCCCCAGTCCCACCGCATGGTGGCCGAGCCCCCACCCATGGAGCCCCATGGGCTGCTGCCTGGGCAGCAGGGGGCACCGCTGATGATGGACTCGCCACCAGACCTGCCCCAGCTGTCCCTGCCCCACCCACCGCCCCCCCAGCAGGCACCACAGCAGCCACAGCAAACTCAGCTGTTGCAGTCAGTGCTAACACACACCCAGAGCCAGCTGCACCCCCGCAGCAAGGTGCGGACGCCACTGGATGTCCACCTGCTGGAGTCACAGCGCATGCACCCCCCCGAGGCCCCCTCACCCCAACTGCAGCTCCAGGCGCTGGAGGCCCACCTCCACCAGGCCCACGTCCGGTCGCAAGGCTTGGAGCCCCAGCAGTCACCCCAGCTCCAGGCCCAGCTGCCACCAGAAGGCATGGAGGTGATGCCTCAGGGCGATGCCATGAGGGGCCTCTCCCAGCCCCAGGAGATCCAAGACTTTTTGGAACCCGAGCTGAGCTTGGAGTCCCATCTGGGCCAAGGGGCTGGGGTCCAACCCCAGTCACACCTGCTCCCTGATGCCGGCCTGGACCCCGACACCTCCCAACAGGTGCCACAGCCCCAGCTGGAGGGCAAGGACCAGTTTGAGAGTGGCAGCCCCCAGGGCTCCAAGCAGCGCTTCGTGCCTCTCACGTCCATCTGCTTCCCTGATTCCTTGCTGCAAGATGAAGACCGCAGCTTCTTCCCAGGCATGGAGGACATGTTTGGTCCCGCAGCCTGTGGCCCTGATGAGTTCCCCAAGTCCGGCTGCCCTGAGGAAGAGCCCTCCAGTATGGAGCGGCCTGAAGGCTTGAAAGCCCCCAGCTATGACATGATGCCAGCTGGGCAGGGCTACCAGAGCTACTGCCCACCGGAGGGGGGGGACAGCCAGCACCTGGGGCTGGAGTCAGTGGCAGTGAAACATGAGCTGCCATCCACCGTGAACACAGAGCAGCTGGGGCTCATCCAGGGTGGGCACGGGGGCGCCCCTGATGGTGGCACCAAGCAGCCAGGCCTCACCTCACCCATCTTCTGTTCCTCGAAGCCCAAGAAGCTGCTAAAGACCTCATCTTTCCACCTACTGAAGAAGCGGGAGCCACCCTTCCAGCCACCCAAGAAGACCTATGCCCAAGAGTATGAGTTTGAGGATGATGAGGACAAGGAGGATGTGCCGGCCGACATCCGCCTCAACAACCGCCGCCTCCCCGACCTCTTGCCTGACCTCATCTCCAGCTGCCGGGCTCGGCCCAGCCTCAGCCCCATGGGCGACATCGACTTCTGCCCCCACAACAGCGCTGCCGAGGGCCCCAAGAAACGGGGGCGCAAACCCACCAAGCCCAAGCGGGAGGGGCCGCCCCGCCCCCGCGGCCGCCCCCGCATCCGCCCCCTGGCCGAGCCCCATGGCGTCCTGCCCCCCGATGGGGCCAAAAAGCCCCGGGGGAGGGGCCGGGGCCGGGGCAAGAAGGGAGGCGAGGAGGGGGGCGAAGGGATGGGCATGGAGCCCCTCAAGCCGCTCAAGGTAACGGGGTGGGGCTGGGGGCGGGGCGACGGCCTGGGGGCGGGGCTGCAGGGTGGGCAGGGCTGGTGAGGATGGGTCTTGGGGAGGGAGAGGCCTATGGGGCGGGGTGGGCGGGGGGGCTATAGAGATTAGCTTATGTGGGTAGGGCTTTGAGTTGGGGGCCCTACGGGGCACAGACACACATGCCAGGTGCTGGGAGGGCCAGGAAAGGTGTGGGTCTTTGGGGGCCGGGAGCCTTGGGGTTAACAGGGCCATGTGTGGGGGGAGGCATTGAGAGCCGGGGCGGGGGTGCAGGCCCTATCACCACCTGTGACCCCCCTCCACCCTCTCAGATCAAGCTGGCAGTGCCCAAGAGTGGGGAGGGGGCCCCGGTGGAGGCGGCGGTGCCCCCCACCCTGGCGCCAGCCGAGAGCGGGCTGGACAGCAGCCAGACACGGGAGAAGATCAAGCAGAAGATCAAGGAGGTGGAGGAGAAGCAGCCGGAGATGAAGTCAGGCTTCATGGCCTCCTTCCTGGACTTCCTCAAGTCTGGCAAGCGGCAGCAGCTGCCGACAGCAGCCACCAGCCCCTCCAAGACACCGCGTCCCCCCTCTGCCTCATCCTCTGCAGCCGCTCAGCCCCCCTTTGGCGTGGCCCAGCCCCCCATGCTGCCTGGTGGGCTGGATGGAACCGAGAGCGAGGGGCTGGTCATGAGCTGCACCAGTCCCTGCAAGCGCCTGGATGAAGAGCTCAAGCGCAATCTGGAGACTCTGCCATCCTTCTCCTCTGATGAGGAGGACTCGGTCAGCAAGAACCAAGACCTCCAGAAGAGCATCTCCTCAGCCATCTCTGCCCTCTATGACCCCACCGATCGCAAGGACGCTGACGGGGCCGGTAGGTATCCCCGCTCCCTCCAAAGGATGCCTTCCCCCGCCTTGGGCCTGCATGACGCCACGCATGGTGCCCCCACCTTGGAGACTCTAATGCCATGCAGAGGCTGTCCCTATCCCACGGTGCATGGGAGTCCACCTGGCTGTCCCCAGGGTGCAGAGCAGAGTGGAGGGCACTTGGTTTTTCTGCAGGCTTTGCTGGTGGCCATATGGGGATGGAAAGAAATTATTCCCTTCCTGTTGCTACAGGTGTCAGAGGGGTTTCCTCCTTTCTCAGAGGCATTGGATGCTGGCTTCAGCCAAGGCTGGGGATTGGGACTCGGGTGTGCCAATGGATTGGGACTCGGCTGTGCCAATGCTCCTGTTGGGACTAAAACCCAGAGGTTCCTGACTAGAGGGCAGGGGCAATGCATAGGGGGTCCATGTGCACCCCCTGAGGCACTGGTGCGCCCCCTGTCAGGCTGCATTCCCTGTGTAGTTGGCGGGCAGGGGGGCAGGCAGGAGCACCAGTGTACCCTCATGAGCACCAGCTAGGGAGCAGGGCCACCAGCAAAAGTGGCCGTGCCACTTCTGGAAGCAGCCACAGAGCTCCGGAAGCGGCGCGGCCACTTTTATTGTCAGTGAGACTGGCGCCCCTGCAGTCAGCAGAATTGGCTGCCGTGTGCCGCCGCCCCCCCCGCCCCCAAATCAAGAGGCACCAGACACCCATGCTACAGGGTCTTGCCCATCTACTCAGGATCAGACCAATCACCATAGTTGAGGTCAGGGAAGAATTTTACCCAACCCCTAGTCAGTTCAACATGGACCAGTGGTTCTCAACTAGGGTGCCATGAGATCCTTTTTAGGGTCCCATGGGCATGCCATGCAATATGAACACTGTTGGGGTACCAACACCTACACGTGATTCACCAGGTCAACCTTGAGATTTCAAACAGGTGTCCTGAGAGTCCCAAATATTCTGCCCTGCTGTGAGTTCTCTGGGTTCTCTGCAACTCTGTGGTCCAATCATGAGGGAAAGCCTAGGAGCTGGAGTTTTCCAAGGGTGCCTTAAATCTAAAAAAGGTTGAGGACCGCTAGTGCAGTCTGTGGGGGTTTTGCCTTCCTTTATAGCAGAGGCACAGTCCTCTGTTTTGGGTCTCTTGAGATTCTTTTACAACCACTCCCTGCCCTTGCAGTGGCTCTCATCCCCTTGCTTTAGCGGGGCAGGTTAAAGGGTGTGTTTTGGTATTTGAGGCCTGAGAGAGATGCATCTCTGTACGCATGTGTGTGAATGTGTGTCTTTCTGTGCCTGTGTCTATCTGTCAATGTCTGCGTGGATATGTGTTTCAGTGCCTCTGCATGCATGTCAGGGCATGTGTGGCAGTACCTGTGTTTTGTCTGTGTGCCCGCGTGTGTCAGTGCCTCTGTATGCATGTGTGTCTGTTCGTGTTGGGGGCGGGGGGGGGGTCTGTTCATGTGTGCCTGTGCCTCTGAGTGTGTCAGCATTTGTGTCTGTATGCCTGTGTCTGTGTGTGTCTGCATGTGTGTATCAGTGTCTTTCTGGGTTTGTGTGTGTTTTTAAGAACAAGTTAGACAGGCACTTGTCTGGGGTGGATCAGATAGGGCTCAGTGTGCATGAGAAGTGGCCTCAATCTGACCCCGAGGGCCCTGCCAGCCTGACTTCCCTATAGTCTCACCCCCGCAACCTTCCTTTTGTAGTACTGCCCTGACCCCTGGGGTTGCCCCCCACCAGCTCCTGAGCTATGCCTCATTCCAGTGCCCCAGGGGTTCTCTCCAGCCCACCCGAGATGGGGGGGATCTTTGCCCCCATAAGAGTCAGGGGTGCCAGAACTTTCCCATCCAATTACCTTGGAACCCCTGTGGGCAAAGGGCTCAGCTGCCCCAGAGGATTGTGGGTAGGGGGGTCACCCCACCCCCTGCCATGCTAACTCCCCCTTCCCTCCACAGATGCCCCCCCAGTGGAGGAAAAGCTGCCCAGCCCCACCCCCTCGGAGACCTCCCAGCAGGAGCCCCCTCCAGCTCCCTCCCCTGTGTCCCCAAAGGAGCCTCCCCCACTGCCGCCCCCTGAGGAGCCCCCAGCCCAAGCCTCCCCTGAGCAGGAAGAGCCTGAGGACTCGCGGCCGCTGCACCTGGCCAAAAAGCAGGAGACAGCAGCCATCTGTGGGGAGACGGATGAGGACGAGGCTGAGAGTGGGGGCGAGGGCATCTTCCGTGAGCGGGACGAGTTTGTCATCCGGGTTGAGGACATCCAGGCCCTCAAGGTGCAGAGGGCTGTGGGTCAGGAGTGAGGGGCACTGGCAGGGCTTGGGGGGCAGGGGGCTTCAGGTCGGGAGTGAGAGGCACTGGAAGGGCTGGACTAGCAGTAGTGAAGAAATAGGTGAATGAGTGGCAAGCTGGGAGGCAGGGGTCTGAGGAAGTGCTGGGCAGGGCTGAGGACCAGGGGAATGAGGAGTACCAGCATGGTCTAGAGGAGTCCAGGGGTGGGGCTGGGAGGCAGAAGTGAGGGGCACTGGCAGGACTGGGGGTGGGCAGGGGGTTGCAGATTGAGTGTGAGAGACGACAGCGGGGCTGGCAGAGGTCAGGGCTGGGCTGGCAGCAGAGAGCTGGGGGTTGGGAGTGAGGGGTACTAGCAGGGCTAAGTGAGCTGCAGGTGAGTTGAGGTCATTAGGGCTAAGGGCTGTGGGGCAGGACTAAAGGACATTGGTAGGGCTGGCTGTGGCAGGAGGGCAGGGGTCTGAGGGTTAGGAGTGAGGGTCACTGGCAGGGCGGGGGGGAATTTGAGGGCAAGAGTAAGAGGCATTGGCTTAGCTGGAGGAAGGTTTGGGGGGTAGCAGGAAGGGAGTGACGCCCCCCCTTTCACACCCCTAGCTGGCACTGCAGACGGGTCGGGAGCCACCCCCCATCTGGCGGGTGCAGAAAGCGCTGCTGCAGAAGTTCACTCCCGAGATCAAGGATGGGCAGCGGCAGTTCTGTGCCACCAGCAATGTGAGTGCCCTCCCCACCTGCCTGCCTTGCCCTGCTCCCCTCCCCCCCAAGTGTGCACATGCCCTAGCCCTGGTGCAAGTATCCCCCCTAACTCCCAGTAAATCCACCCCCCTTTGCCTCACTTGTGGAATGAAGATGCCCCCCAAAGGGAAAGGTGGGCACCGGGGGAGGGTGGGCATGAGCATGGGCAGTGTACTCCATGGGCATGGAAAAAGTGATGCTGGGAAAGGGTGGAGAGTAAAGGGCTGGCGATGGGTCCCCGTTACTCCATTCCCTAGGTGTGTTGGGGTGCCCCTGAAGGGGTTGACAGCTTCCTCCCTGATCTCCACTCCCTGCCCCACCCCTTAGTACCTGGGTTACTTCGGCGATGCCAAAAACCGGTACCAGCGCCTCTATGTCAAGTTCCTGGAAAACATCAACAAGAAGGATTATGTTCGTGTCTGTTCCAAGAAGCCCTGGCACCGGCCGCTGCAGGCTGTAAGGTGAGGGGACTCCCAGGGGTGTGGAGTTGGGCTAGGGCAGAAAGTGGGCTTCTTGGACAGGGGGGCTGGTCTGAGGCAGAGAGGGGGTGTATTAGGGGCTGAGCTGAGAGAGGGGTGGCTGTCTTTGAAGGTGGGGGGGTTGGGCTGGGAGCAAAGGGGGGTCTTGTGAAGGGTGGCTGGGCTAGGGGTGACCCTTATGGGTCATCCGTGCCCTGCTCCATGGGGAGTGGGGGCTCTGGGGTTCCTCCCCTTCCAGTCAGCCTCCTACCCTGGAGCTGACATAAAGTCCTGCTCCTCTCCCTCCCTCAACCCCATCAGGGACTTGAGCGAATCCCAGGCTGTCGGACCCATGGATCCCTGGCCCCCTTAATCTTAGCACGTCTCCCTAGTCTGGGTCCAGCCCTCCAGCATGCCCCCCCCCGGCTATGCTGGGCTCCCTAATAGCCCTGTTTTCTTCCCCCCTCCCCCTTTCTGGCACAGGAGGCAGAGTCAGCCCAAGGCCTCAGGTCCCAAGGCCCCAGCACTGCCCAAGGGTGAGAAACCAGAGGCTCCAGAGCGCACAGAGAAGCTGGAGAAGCCACCCAAGCCTGAGAAGACCCCAAAAGCTGAGAAGCTGGAACGGGCGCCCAAGCCTGAGAAGCTGGAGAAGGCCCCAAAGGTGGAGAAGCCAGAGCGGGTGCCCAAGACGGAGAAACCCCCCAAGGCAGAGCGGGCCGAGAAGCCACCTCGGCTAGACAAGCCGGCCAAGGCGGAGAAGGCTCCCAAGGCGGAGAAGCCGGAAGCACCAGCCCCCACCCCTCCCAAGGCTCCCCCGGGTGGCACCACCAAACCCAAACCCAAACCCACCAAGGTGAAGGCCGAGCCACCCCCCAAGAAGAGGAAAAAATGGCTCAAGGAGGCGGCATCCTCCTCAGACTCAGACTCCAGTCCCGACCAGCAGAGCGAGGAGGGTGAGCCCGGACTGGGGGGGCACCTTCCCTCAGGCACCCAACCCCCCACCCCATGCTGGTGGGTGGTGCCTGTACCCAGCTGCCCCTGGGGGGCCCAGTTCCAGCCTTTCACTGCCCCAGGGCAGCTCTGATCCCCCTGTTCCTGCCTGAGTTCTGGGTACAGAACCTCCCCCCTCTACCTCCACCCTGTAGCTCATGCCTTAAGGGGCGTCCCACCCCACCCCACCAGTGCCTCCACACCCGCCCCATCTCATTGGCTGTGGGCTACACCCTGTGCCATGAAATGCCCAAGTCCTGCCCCCTTATTCCTCTCCCAGCCAGGAGGCACATGCACACACACGCGCACATACATGCGTACGCTGCTAGTGCCCCGTGTCTTTCACTGCTGCTGACACCCCATGGCATAAAATACTCGGATCCCCACCCACACCTACACACACATGCACATATGTGCGAACGTGCACACACATGTTCAACACAGCCCCAGCCTCAGTAGCAGCCCCATCTTATTCACTGTTGTTCACACCCTGTGACATGAAACGCTCTGATCCCTAACCCCCACAGTCACACATACACACCCGCATGTCCTCATACACACATGCACACATGGCCAGTGCCCCAAAGGCAGCCCATTTCATTCACTTGTCTACACCCCTGTGGCCTGAAACATTCTGTTCCCCAGCACCCAGGCACACACTTGCACATACTTACACACACATGCCCACACACACATGCACTTGCCTACTTACCCTACCTACCCCAGCCCCATCTCTGCAGCTCCTATTTGTATTCCACCCCCACCCCCTTACACAGCACACCCATCTTCCTTCACAACAGGCCCTCCATTCCCCTTCTGTGCTCCTGCCCAGACTCCTGGGAGCTACCCTACACCCTGACTCCTGGGGAACAACAGCTCATCCTAGTGCCCCAGGGGCTCTCTTGCCCCCATGTCATCTGCCCTGCCCCTGTGACCCTCCCTCACCCATTCCTGCCCCTCTAGGAGCCGGGGGCACCAAAGTTGCCCCTGGAAGAGCCCCTATCCCAGTTCCCTTTGTATTCCTCTCTGGGTGCAGGGACCCAGCTGCCCCAAAGCATCACGGGCAAGAGGGTAACCCCCCACTGAACTAATTCTTCTCCACCCCTGAAAAGCCATTAACACTGCATGGGGGATCAGGGCAACCCAGGTGCCCTAATCCCTACCCCATCCTACCTTCAGCCTGGGAACCTGGCCACAGCCTTTCCCCTTTCCCTCACAATCTGCCTGCTCACTGTCTTGCTTCAGTGGTGCTTTCCCAGCCCCCAGATCTTTGGGAGGTGCCTATCCACAGCCTTGAAAACAGTGGAGACTATACCCAGACAGGACCAACTGTACTCCTTTCCCCTCACCTGTAACCAGTCCCCTTGCCTCAGGCCTGCTACAGGTGCATGATTCTGTGGTCTCAGTGGAGTCTGGGCAGCTGCCTGTCCCTTGCACCCTATGTGAGACCCCACAAAAGATACGAAGTTCTGGGCCTGGCTGCCTAGAGGCTGAGGTGTTTCCCCACCCTTGATTATGTACTTGGTTTCTACACACCTGTATGTGTGTGTGCATCCGCATGCCCCAGCACTTGGGGAGCCTCACAACTATGCACCTTGGAATGTTTCCATGTTGTGCCCTGGGAATGGAGCCTCCACCCCCCCACCCACAGTCCTAGCTAATAGAGGGTGTAGGAGTGAATGCAAATGAGCTCTGGTTGGATGTGGGTGTGGCTTCATGAAGGGGAGGGGCTTAGCCCCAGGGGTGGGGCTATGTGGATGGAGGAGGGGGAATTCACTCCATACTGAGGGTCAAAGGTTGGAGGGGGTGTCTTTTGGGGGGGATTTACTGTGGTGGGGGCTTAATGGTTGGGGGAGGGGCTCTGTGCTGGAAGGGGCTGTCTTTGAGACAGGGGCTGAGTCTTGAGAGAGAGAAGAACTGTGGGGATTGAGGGGCTGCCTCAGCTGCTGGGCTGAGAGTGGGGCTGGGACCTACCTCACACAAACCTTCACACCCTCCCCTGCATGTCTCCCCTTCCTGCCCCACCCCCAGAGCGGGTACCGACGGGCCGGGTCCTGAACACACGGGCCATGAAGGAGATGTACCGCAGCTATGTGGAGATGTTGGTCAGCACTGCCCTCGACCCGGACATGATCCAGGCCCTGGAGGACACCAATGGTGGGTACCAACCCCCTCCCCACCATCCCTCCAACACTGTAGGAAAGGGGGCAGCCTTGGGGGCGACAGCCCAAGCAAGTCCTCATGCCCAGGCCAGCTGGGGGTGATGCTGTGACCTTTGCTCTTTACCTCCTTCTCTGCCTCTAGATGAGCTCTACCTGCCTCCCATGAGGAAAATTGATGGGATCTTGAATGACCACAAGAAGAAGGTCCTGAAGCGGGTGACGCTGAACCCCACGCTGCAGGTACTGGGGGATGGGTAGAGCTGAGGGAGATGGGGCTGCGTGGGAGAAGGGGAGCCCATACTCCTCCCACTCTGGGTACCATGTGGTACCCAGTGTCCTGCTGATGCTACCTCCTTTCTCCCTTCCTAGGAGGCGCTACACACCTTCCCCCAGTTGCACGCAGAAGCAGGTGAATCTCTAGTGAAGCTACGCCCAGCCGGGGAGCCCTACAACCGCAAGACCCTCAACAAGCTGAAGAAGAATGTGTCCAAGCCGCAGGTGGGTGGGGGGCCTAGGAGGGTGCCAGGGCATGGGTGGGGGTGTAACCCTGGCGTTGGAAGAAAAGAACAACACAACATAGACTTTACAGAAGGAGCAGAGGAGCTGGGGTGGGCTAGGGAAGCCCCTCCCCCAGGTTGGGTTTGGGGATCTCTAGGGTTGTGGGGGGGAGCAGGAGAGGAGTCTGGAACTCTGATATGAGCCCAGTCCCTCTCCCCTAACCCCTTGCAGGAGTTCAAGGTGGATGTGGAGAAATCGTTCTTCTATACACTGTACCATTCCCTCCATCACTACAAGTACCACACCTTCCTGCGCTGCAAAGACGAGGTGAGACCTCAACTGTCCAAGCCTCCAGCTCTGCCAGTGCCCCTGATTTCCAGCACTCAGCCTCTACCCCTCATTCCTGACTCAGCCCTCCTAGGACACCCCAGTTCTGCCAGTGCCCCCCAGCCACTGCCTCCCCATTTTGGTGCCCCTCACAGGCTTCTGCCAGCCCATCCTTGAGGTCCCCCATCCTGCCAGTGCCCCTCCATGCCCATCCCACAACTCCCTACCCTCTCCCCTCCACCCCCCCAGCCCTGCAGTGCCCCTGACAATGCATGTCTGTGTCTCCTGCAGACGACAGCCATCGAGGGGCAGGATGAAGACCTGGGCCAGGAGGAGGTGGTTCAGCAGTGCATGCGGAACCAGCCCTGGCTGGAGAAACTCTTCGACTCCTTTAGCGACCTCCTCACGCAGGCGCAAACCAAGTGTGCGTGACCCCGACCATGGCTCCCTGCAGGGGGGAGGGAGGGGGAGCAAGGGGACAACCATTCTCCCATCCACACAGGCACCCCCCACCCACCCCCAGACCCCCTGGTGCTGGGCTGAGTTGGGAGAGGGGCTTCAGACTGAGAGGTGGAGGAAAGCCCGTGTTTCTGGGCCTTGGTGTAAGTTGGGAACCCTGCCCCTGAGTTCCCCCTGCACCCCCGCAACTCTGATGGAGCCATTATGGGAGGGTAGATAATTTTAGAGGGATCCCCTCCAGGATCAACCCCACCATCCTACCCTGGGAGGTGACTTCCTGCCTAGGGGGGCTCTGGGGTCAGTAGGTGCCCCCCCCACTCCCCTTCCCATACGGAGAAATCTTATTTATATATATATGTATAAATGTCTATTTAGCAGCAGCTTTTCTCTGTACGGGGCAGGGGAGCCCTCCCCAGCCTGGGGGGGACGTGTCAGAGAAGAGGGGTCTGGTGGGTTAGAGGGGCGGGAGGGCTCGGAGCCAGGACTCTTGGGTTCCACCCCCCAGCTCTGGGAGGGGAGTGGGGTCTAGCAGGGTAAAGTGTTGGGGAGCTGGGATCCAGGACGCCTGGGTTCCGTCCTCAGCTTTGAATGGGGAACAGGGCCTTGAGGGTTGGAAGGGGGCAGCGGGACCCAGGATTCCCGGGTTCTACTTTGGGTTTGTCCCTGCAATGGCCAGGCTGTCCCAACCCTGCTCCCCACGGTGGGGGGGCTCTCTCTAAAGTATTAGTACTTGGGGTGCGATACCTCTGCAGTGGGAGCAGAGGCCAGTCGGGGCAGGAGGGTGCCCCCTGCATGGCCTAGTGGGTAGCCCCCAGGACTGACAATGCCCCCCACTTGCCCCCTACCAAGCTATTTATTGCCAAGGGTGTCCCCCACCTTTAAAATTGGTCTTGCCCCACTCTGCCTCCCCATCTGTGTGTGCATGGGCGGGGAGACTGAGACAGGGACAAGGGAGGGCTCCACCCCCCTGGGCCAGGGTGGTGGAGCCCCTGAACTGCTTGTGCTTCCCCAGGGGATTACTGACCCCCCCCACAAGAACTTTAAAGAAGGGGTGGGGGTTGATGCCCCACCCCCATCCACATCAGCCCCACCCCCTCACAAATATTCTCCCCCACCTCACCCCTCTCCTCCCTTTCTCTCTGGCCGTGGATTTTGGGGCGCGCGAGGGGAGGGGGTGGGGGCGGGGAGGGCTTATTTTTTTGTCGTTGGTGTGTTTTTTTTACCGGCGGATCTCATTGTACATAGTGTATAGGGTCAAAGTGTATGTATCATATTGTATTTGACTAACTGAACCAATGCGGCGGCCCTCCCCCCACCCCCAGCCCCTTGCCGGCCCTCCCCACCCTTAGCTGTGCAGTACTTGGGGTTGAACCGAATTTTGAATGAGGCCGTGGCCCCACCCAGCCCCTCCTTTTATCCCCCTCCCTTTCTTGTTTTTTTTTTATTATTATAAGTATAATAATTATTATTATATATATTTTTGGGGGGGAGGGCCTCGAGCCCCAGTCGCTGCCTCTCCCAACATCCCCAGATGCACTCCCCACAACTGAACCCAGAATGGAGACAAAATCCAGGCTATTTAAAGGAAAAGATTGGCTCGGAGGCCTTCTGTGTGGAAAAGCAGAGCAGGGTTGGTTGGGAGGGTCTGGCGCAGACAGGGTTAACCCTGCACCTAGGGCTGCGGCAGAGTCAAAGGTACTTAGGAGGAGGTTACCAATAGGGATGCATTGGGGTCTCCTTTGGAGGTGAATTGGGGTGCCCCATATCACACCTCCTCCCCCAGACCAATCCTGGAGCTCACTGCCTATTGTCTAATAGAACCTGTGACCTTATTTTCTGGGCGGGGACACCCCCCCAGTATTGCCCCCCCCCTCAATCCTGCAGCCTGGAGGAGGGGTTGCGATGGGGAGGGAGGCCTTTGCCACAGTCACTTAATCTTTTGAGGGCTTCTCCCATTCAGCCAAACTAGCAGAGCCCCCAGATCACTGTGGTGGGTGGGTGGGGGTCTCAGACCCTCACTCTGACAACCTTGGTCGTGTGTGAGGGGTGCAGGACCCAGGAGCTGATGGGAGCTAGCCTGGCATGAGCCCTCCCACCAGCACCCTGGAATCCCATGCCACCTGCTGGTGGCAGTCAGGATTCCCTATCCCACTGGGGTCCCCTCAGCCCCAAATCCACTGCCTCAGGGCTGCCCTGCTCCCACCCTGAGCTGATACTAAAGCACTATATTTTTTTTTTGGAGTGGGGGGCAAGGGAAAGACCCCCCTCCAGTCCCAACCATGGTACCCCAAAGTGGGAGGGGAACCCAGACCCCCTCCTTTCACTCCTCCCAATACAAAATTTGCCCCCCTCAGTGGCCTCAACCCTTTGTTCTAATTGCCCCAGAAGCCTCCCCCCCCAACCCTCCCAGCCCTTTTTTTTACAATGTGTATTCTGTGTCTGTGACTTGCAGCCGACTCTCGGGTTCGTGATCTGTATGGATGTTACGATATATTTTTATCGTTTATTAGTGTCTGAGACTTGTTTTTTGTCCGTCCCCCCACCCTTGGATATGTACAACTCACACACTGTATACTGTACACAGTTCAACAACACCTTCTCTTTGCAAAAAGTTCCCCCTGCTGCCATGCTGTCTTTGGGGGGGGAGTGAGGGGCTGGTGAGACAATGTGTTGGGAGGGCACCCTAAAGTCTCCTGTGTGCCTGAGTGGGGGGTAAGGATCTGGGGTGGGAGGTGCCCCACACCCATCTAAGAGGGTCTTTACTAAAGCTTCCTCTTTCTGACTCCCCATCACATTCTTGGGAGGGATGGTCTGAGCCCTGCCAGGGGTCTGTCTCTTGTGCTGGGGGTGGTGGTAGCTTGGCTAGGAGGTGAGACAGTGCATTTGTAGGGGTGGTTTAGATAGAGCTGATCCTGCCTCAGGCCCAGGGGTTGGACTAGATGACCTCTGGAGGGTCCCTTCCAACCTGACTTCTCTGTGAGTGAGGAGCACAATGCAGATAGGTGGCTTCCCTATCACTGAGGCACCTGGGGAGCATGAGTGAGCCCCCAAAGCCTGAGGCAGGTAGGTTTAAGGGCAGAGGGGGTTTGGTTGAGGGGGGTAGTTTAGGGTCTGAGGGGAACCTGTGAAGCATGTCCCGAGGTCCCTGGGGAAGTGGGAAGTAGGGAGAGGCTGTGGATGAGCAGGGGGAAGAGGCCCAGGCAGGAGCCTGTGTAGTGTAGCTGTGAGCACAGCGCACATGCCACACAGCCACTGCAAGTGCATATACCATGCACCGTGCACATGGATGTGCTGTGCACAGTAGATAGCCAGCCCAGCCATTCATGCACATATGTGTGTTCACTCGCAGCAAACACCCACACACACATCAGACACTTGGGCTATGCACACCTACAGCCTTTGCACACCTCTGACCCCCCAGGCACCACACACAGTTGCTGTGCGCACGCACACACACACACACCTTACATACATGCATGTGCCTGGCCCACTGCATTTCCCCCTCCATCCTGTGCCCCATAAGCTTCTTCATGTGTTCCTTTCCCTGCTGTGGGATCACCCTGCATGCTGTCTCTACTTTTCTGCTGTATGCACCTTGCACGCACCATCTGTGCACACAGCCTGTGTGTGCAGCACATTTACTGTACACGCATGCACACAAGCATCATTCACACACCCCCGCCCCAACATGTGCACTTCCTGTGTGCATAATCCCATTCTCTTCTCCCAGCAATGCGTGAGCCAGGCCCTGTGTACACACAGCTCAAGCACTGCCTGCTGTGCCCCTCCCCCTGCAAGGGGCACACCTGCCATGTGTGCACACTAGCCATGCACTCATCACCACACATACCTCCCCTAGAGCTTTTGGGAGGATGGGGAGATTTGGTGACCCATCCAGCCCTTGACCTGGTGGTGGGGTGGCAGGCAGGCTGAGCTGTGGCCTAGCAAACTCAGCCCACATGAGGCAGCTGACTGGGCAGAGCTGTTGCCTCCTAGAGGGGAAAGGCCATTGCCCCACCCTTAGCCCCCTTGTTCACCTCCCTGGAATCCTACCCCTCCAGCAGATCAGACCACCCCCATTTTTGTCCTTATTGCCCTCCTCTGCACCCCAGGAATGACACTGACACCAGCCTCACTGTAAGGCACTTTAATGTAGCCACCACCCATGACTTTACTAACACCAGGGAGAAGGAATTTGGTCTTTGAGGCCCTTGCCAGAGATACCAGAGTGAGGAAGACTGAACCCCCAGCAACATTCCCCACCCCTTCCCACAATGGCCCCCGGTAAAAACCCAACCACCTATGTAATGAACTGACCATTCACTGCTATTGTGATGGTGATGGGAGGGAGAGGAGGGGGAGTCACTTCTCCAGTCTTCCAACCCATACCATGGAGTATGGGGGGTCTTCTCCCATCCCCCATGCCCCTTGTTGGGGTGGGGAAGTCTGTATTCCCCCCTGCCACATTCCAGCCTGTTTGTTGCCTTTCCCAGAATCCCCTTGGACTTCCCCTCCCCCCCCCCCAAGCAGTGCTTAGAATTGTCCGTGGCATCACCCCACAGAGACTCCTGGTCCCTGCCTCTATACATGTACACAGTGGCATCCCCCACCCCCAAATATGGGGCGGGGGGGAAGAGACATGCTGCCTCCAGCTACAGAGCGAGCTGTGCCCCCCTCCCCACAACCCTGGCCCCACCCCCCAGGGTCTGCTCTTAAGATCAAGCTTGCACCTAATGTAGCAAGGAGCACGTCTTCTGTTTTGGCAACCCCATTTTTGGGGTGGTGGGGCAGCATAGGAAGGAACCATCTTGTCCTTCCCCGTACCTTAGTGCTCAACAACCCCCACCCACCCCTAGGTTTGCTGGGTGGGGGTGGGGGCTGTTTCCCAGTCCCCCAGCCCCCACACATTGCTAGTTAGAGCTGCTGGGGGGACAGCTAGGACCGTCTCCAGTGTGGGCTCCCCTTCTTCCAAACGCTGCAGTCTGACAGGGGGACTGCCACCCATTACTACCCCATAATCGGGGCCAAGTTACCCTAAGCCAGAGAGGCCCCCCTCTCTGTCCCTGCCCCCTCCAAATCTCTGGACCCCACCACCTACCCCCCAGTAACTCCTATTTATAGATATTTACATGCAGCACTGGCAGGCCCTCTCAGCCTGCTGTTGCACCCCTCTGCTGCTGTAATACCATCCCCCCAGCACCCCAAGGATTCAGGGAGGGATCTCCCTTTCCTTTCTGGGTGCCGGGGTTGGAGGTTGGAGGGGAGGGGTGGATCCCTCCAGTGCCCTGCTAGAGGATACAGCAGGGGCAGCCCTTGGATTCTTTGCTTGTGGGGTGCGCAGTGGGGGCAGGTGGGGACTCCTGTTCCTGGAACCTCCTGCAGGGGAAAAAGAAAGGAGAGGGGGACAACTGGGAATGGAGCCAGGATGAGCAGGCTGTTTCCCATCACCCCCTCCCCCACAGATATACATGGGTGGCTGCTTTTTTGGGATACTCACTGGAGAAACGGCCCCCTGACACTGCACATAGGGGCAGGGAGGGAGAAGGGATAATGCCCTTTTTTGGAGGGAGGAGATAGGCATCTCTTTTGGGGATTCCTTGGAAGGTGATGCATCCCCACATCTGCACTGCTAGAGGGGGATAGAGTAGGGTCCTCTCCCACTTCAGGGAAGCTGGCCTCTTGGTTGTTTGTTGGGGTTTTTTTGTTTAGTTGGGTTTGTTTGTTTTTGGGGGGGGGTTTTGTTTGTTTTTTTTTGGGGGGGGGGGAAGAGTATTTCCCATTCTAAAGGAGCCCTAGGCTGAAATTTACCCTGGAACCCCATACCTAATGGCTCTGACAACTTCATGGAAGGACTCATCCACGTTGAGGCGGATTTTGGCTGAGGCCTCCATGTAAGGGATGCGATTCTCCCGGGCAAAAGCCAGTGCCTCCTCCTTGGGCACCTGCATAAGAATAGGAGAGGTTAGAAACAGCTCCTGAGCACCTGATTGAGGAGACGGACACCCCCTTGAGAACCCAGATATCTCAGATTCAGGGACCAGCACTTCCCCCTTGGATGCCTTTCAAAATGGTGGCCAGTAGTTCCCATCACTTGAAGCCCACGGGGTGGCGCTTTCTCTCTAGACATTATTCAAAATGGCCACCTGTAGTCCAAAGTCAGTTTGGCCCCCCGGTATGCCACTGGCAATAGCCACCCCCAGCTCACAGTGTATGTGGTCTATGGGTGGAAGGCCTGCTCAAGATGGCGGCCACTGGCTCAGTACCAGGGGTTAGCACCTCCTGTCTGGACATTTCAAGATGGCTGTTGTAGGCCCACAGCACACACAGCCCATTGGGGTAGCAACTCCTATGGACACCATTCACGGTGCTCACCCATCATACATGGCCCAGGTGCCAGCACTTCCCACTTGGGTGCTCTTCACGATAGCAGCCAGGGGCTCACATCACACATGGCCCTCAGAAAAGCACTTCTTGTCTGGACAACCATTCAAGATGATAGCCAGGCACTCTCATCATGCACACTCCACAGAGTGGCATCTCCTGGCTGGACAGCTGTGCAAGATGGCAGCCAGTGGTTCTCATCACATGAAGCCCACTGGGTGGGCACTATCAGTTTGGACGGCATTTCAAGATGGTACCCAGTGGCGCACATGCAGCAGCACCTCCTGTCTAGACAGCATTCAGGATGGCTGGCAGGGGTGGCACTTCCTCTCTGGCTGCTGTTTGGCATGGCCGCTGCTGGCTTGACCCCACACAGCCTGGGGGGCTGTGGGCCCCATACAGCTCCTCGTCTTGCAGGAGAGCCCCCTCACCTGGCGCTGCACGTCCAGGTCGGCCTTGTTGCCCACGAGAATCATGGGAAACTCATCACGGTCCTTGACCCGCAGGATCTGGGTGTGGAACTTGTTGATCTCGTTGAAACTGCAGAGGGAGGGGGGAGGCAGGCAGATGTTGGGGGAGGATCCCTTGGAGGAAGATGTGGGGGGGCAGAGACAGGAGGCAACCTGGGGGGGATGCCAGATGGAGGGCAAAAGCAGGTCATAGCTGGGGAGGGGAGTGTAATGGCTCAGACTGGGGAAGGATGGAGGAAGGGGTTTATTGGAGGGGCAGAGGCCCAGGGTGGGATGGTACCCTAACAGAATTGCCAGGGGTCTCCATGGGCAGGGAGAAAGGCTGAGGAGGGCACTGGGGTACTGCCCTGCTGGGGCAGGGGGTTTTGAGAGCACCCCTTACCTGCCACGGTCATTGATGGCGAAAATGAGCAGGAACCCCTCCCCTGTGCGCATGTACTGCTCCCGCATGGCCCCAAACTCCTCTTGCCCCGCTGTGTCCAGGACTGGGGGAACAGACACGGTAACATAAGATGGTGTCGCCCAGCGCCACACAGCCACTGGGGTGGTCACAGGTCAGGCTCCCAGCTCAGCCCCTGCCCTCCTTCCCAAGCCCAGGGTGAAACCCAGGTGTCCTGGCTCCCTGTGCCAACCCACCAGACCCCATAGCCAGAGCTGGGGATAAGACTCAGGTGCTCTGGCTCCCAGTGACCCCTGCTCCAACCCATCGGACCCCCACTGCCCTCCAAGAGCTGCGATAGAACCCAGGCATTCTGGTTCTCAGCCCCTTGCTCTGGACTGGTAAGACCCAGCACACAGCCCCTCAACCTCATCCCATAGCAGGCGCAAGGCAGGCCCACCCGCCCACCCAGCACTCACTGTCCAGCCGGGTGGGGATGCCATCAATGTTGCAGATCTTAGTGTACGAGTCCTCAATGGTAGGGTCATAGTCAGAGACAAAGTAGGACTGTGGGGGGCAGGGGGAAGAGAAGTGGCAAAGGCGTTACTTCTACAAAGAGAACCCAGGAGACCAGCTCCCTATTGCCTCCCCTACCCCAGCCCAACCCAACCCACTACTAGATCATGCTGACATGCTCCCTTCCCCAAGCTAGGGAAAGAACCCAGGAGTCCAGGAGCCCAGCCCTACCTTCCCACCCCCTCCTTCCTTAACCCAACACATAGATCATGCTCCCTCCACAAGCTAGGGAAAGAACCCAGGAGCCCAGTCCCTCCACCTTCCCTGCCTCAACACTACTAGATCGAACTCCCCACCCCAAGCTATAAGGAAAGAACCCAGGCGTCCTACTCCCTGGCAGGCCCCTCCCTTAGAGTCTCCTGTGAACAGGATGTTCGGTCAAAGTGTATGTAGATACAGCAATAGTTCACCACCACCCCCACTCACCTCCCCCCAGCCCTCCCCCCCTCACATGCCTGCCCTCCCCCCCTCCCCCGCGGGTGGTATGGGGTGGGGCTGCCTCTGCCCAGGTCCCAAATTCCAGCCTCCCCCTGCCCTTGGGTGAAGGAAATTTCTCTAGCTGGGGTGGAAGAAGTGGTGTGGCCCCCCCTCAACCTGGGACTGCCCCTCCAGAGACCCCCACACTGGGCTCCCCTTTCTTCCAACCCAAGCCAGAGCTCCCTTCCCCAAATCAGCTGAGCCCCCCAACCTATTGCTCCTCCCCAGGACAGGCCCCCTTGACTCCATGCCCCAACACAGACCTGTACCCCCTCTCCCCCTTCCCCTCCATTAGGCCAGGACCCCCATTTCTACCCTCCCTTCTATGCCCCACAACCAGACACCCTATCTCCCCCTCCTCTAAATCCTCTTAGCCCCCCCACGCATAACCTTACCCCCACTCTCCTACCCTCCCCAATCCCCTCTCCCTGCTCCCCACCCCCAACTCCAGCCTACAGCACAAAACTTTCCCCAGGGTGGAAACTCTGGCCACCTTGGGAGATGGAGGGAGCAGACAAATCCAGGGTGAACTCCAGCTTCTCTCCCCCACCCCTGCCTTCACCCCACTCTGTGCCCACCTACCTGGATGAACTGGATGGTGAGCGCGCTCTTGCCCACGCCACCCCCTCCCACCACCACCAGCTTGTACTTCTCCTGAGGCGTTGCCGGGTCCTTGGGGTTCATGGCTTACGGGGGGGGGGGGTGCTCCTGGGTGTGGGGGGAGGCAGTGGCTTGGCTTGGGGACCCGCCCACCTACCCCAGTACAGGCCCTACTGTGCCATGGAGGTGCTGCCCTTAGAATATGGCTCCCTCCCCCCCCACACACACACCACCACCACCACCCTGCTCCCCACCCCCCTCTCTCTCCAGCCACCCCCTGGCCCGGGACCCCGCCTTATATGCTAATCTATGCTAATGAGCCCGTGCAGAAGCCGGAACCTGGAGCGATTCACAAAAATCCACTTCCCTATATGGCGCTTGGGGCGAGACGGGATGGGGGGCGGCGCCCGTGGGGTCCCATTGGACCCCGATCACTTCCCATACGGGGGGCACCCCCCCGGCACCCCAATAAGGGGATAGATGCAGGGAGACTCCTAGAAGCCAGGACGCCTGGGTTTTCCGCCAGCCGCGAGGTGGGGCTCGGTGCTCGGAGCCAGGACGCCTGGGCTCCCTGCCAGCCCTGGGGTGGGGAGAGGGGTCTCGGGGGTTAGATCTGGTGGCGGGGGTTGGAGCCAGGATGCCTGGGTTTTCTTCCAGATCTTGCCGAGGAGAGGGACAGCGAGAGTTTGGAGCCGGGACACCCGGGTCCGTCCGTCGGCTCCCCTCATAACTCCGGGACGGGTGGGGGCAGATCTGCTGGGCTTGCGTGGGGAGCCGAGACTCCTGGGTTCAGCCCCATATCTGGTAGAGGAGTGAGTCCAGTGGGTGGGAGCTGGCGCGGGCGGTGGATGTTTGAAGCCAGGACTCCTGGGTTCTCTCCCCGGCTCTGCGAGGCGACTGGGGTCCCGGACTCCTGGGTTCCCCCTGGGGTTTGCGGCTGCAGTGGGATGTCCATATCACTTCTGAATCCCCCCCCATCTGCTGACCCTGTGGTCGGGCGCTAGGACCCCACGGCTGCCGCGCCGGCAGGGCGGAGAAGGGGGGGCGCTATGACCTCATTGCATTCCTTTCATGTGTGATGTTGAGGAAGTTGACTCACTGCCCCTCCCCCCTCGGCACCGCCCCCTCCAGCCTGGGGGGTGGGGCTGCTTGCATGTGGGTGGGGGCCCCAAACTGTGCCCTCTCTTAGCCCTGTGGCTGCTGGATCTAACCCCAAGCGGGGCACCAGACCCAGGAGTACTGGCTTCTTATCCGCACCAAACCCACAGCTGGGGAGAGAGGTGTCCTGGCTTCTACCACCCCCCTAGGGGGCTCCCAAAGGAAGTGGGGCACAGCTGCCTGGAGTTCATGGGGGCATCTAGGAAATGGCTCAGGGTGCCTTGGAAGGAGGTTGTGAGTGAGGGGATAGGTGGCGGTTGGGGGATGAAGGGGGCTGAGACTAGGTGGGGTTGAAGCTTGGGAGTGTGTGTGTGGGGGGGGAATGTTGAGTTATGGGGTGGAATCTGGGGAGCCAGTAGGGGCAGTTGGCTTTCAGGGGGTCAGCATTTAGGGGGCATGGGTTACCCTCCCTGGGGGTGGCATGTTCCAGTGCTGGAAAGCAGGAGGAAATGCTGTGGGGTGCAGGGGGCCAGGGCTGTGCAGTGCTGGGGGCAGATGAACTATGATGACATCAACTATGATGAGATTATCGCGGAGGGGTCAAAACGGGCGGGTGCGGAAGCACCGAAGAATTAATGTCTCTCCTCCGCCACAACCGCTAGAACTACATCTCCCGCAAGCCCCGTCCACCCGCAAGGTATTGTGGGATGGGAATGTGAAGGGGCTTGCTTCTGTCCTGCACCAGCCCACAACCTGTCCCATGGTGCCTGGCGCGCGGCCGCGGTGCGCGTTGGAACACGCAGTCCGGACATCCCCAATTCCCTCCTTGCACCGCGCGCCATCGCGCTGCCTCCTGGGAAGCGTAGTCCGCCGCCCCTAGGCCCCTGAGTCACTGCTGGTGGCAGGCGGACTGCATCTCCCAGCCTGCCCCGCACCGCGCCCGGACTGCCAGCTCGCCCCCCCGCTGCGGGGCAGGCTGGGAGCTGTAGTCTGAACCCCAGCCCTGCCCGGCCCGGCGCCAAGGGGTGGGCGGGGAGCGGTACTACCGCTCCCGTCGGCCCCTGCGGCGCCACAGCTAAGCCCCGCCCGCCGCCGCCGCCGCGGCCGAGCCCGAGCCCGAGCCCGAGCAGGGCGAGCGGGGTAAGATGGCGGCGGGGGCGGCCGGGCTGGGCCGGCGGCTCCCTTTGTACTAGGAGGGCAGGAGGGGCCCGGGTGGACGCCCCCGAGCGGGGCCTACTTAGCAGGTAATGGCTGGGGCGGGGCCAAGTGGGGGGGGGGGAGGGGGTTGGAGAGGGGAGCGGGGGGGGTGGGGAGGAGCTGGGGACCAGAAGGGGGAGGAGCCAAGGCGTGGCGGTGGGGCAGGACCAAGTGGGGGGAGGGTCCAGCTGGGGCGTGGGGTGCAGTGGGGCCATCATGGTGGGGAGGAGGCAGCTTGAGGGGGAGGGGACAGCTGGGGAGTGAGGGGCATTATGCAGAGGGGAAGGGTAACTTGGGGGTAGAGGGAGCGGCAGTGGGGGGTTGCTGGGGAAGGGGGTTGCACAGACCTTGTGGGGGCTGGGGGAATATTGGGCAGTGAAGGAGGGCTGGGGGGGCAAAGAAAGATGGGTGATGTCCAGCAGGGGGACAACAGGATCAGTGTGTCCAAAGTGCAATGTGGGGGGCTGCCTGGGGCCAGGGACAGCAGTTCAGGCATGGGTGCTGGGCTGGGATGCAGGAAGTAGGATGCATGGAGAGGGAGGCTGATACCAGGCTCGCTCTCCAAGACATGGGGTCCCCCTGACACTACCAGGCTCACAGGACCTGGCTGGGCACAAAGGCCGTGGGAACTGCCACATGGCCATCCTCTTGCATGCTGAGAGTCTCACAGCTCTGGAGGGTGGGTATTGCCTCCCCTAGTGTCACCCACCAGCTCCATCTTGTTAGCCCCTGGCTGGTGAACTAACAGCAAAGGATGTGGGACAGGAAGGGATTAATTGCTGCACCCTTTCAGGAGTTGGCTGGCCCTGGCTGGGCCTCAGGTGCAACAGTGGTTGGGGGGCATTGGGGTGTGGCAGGGCTGAGCTAACAAGGGCTTGTGGGTTGAGAGTGAAGGACACTGGCAGGGGGCTGCAAGTTGGGAGAGAGGGTCACTGACAGGGAACTTGTCAGATGTAACTCGTGTATCTGAGGGACTGGTTATCGCCAATAATCACTTTCAGCACTGGAAGACTGGGACAGCCAGGGCACCTGGGTTCTCACCTGACTCTGGGAGTGGAGTGTGGGGGTGCTACCAGGCTGTGGGGGAAGGGGTCGTGCTAAGAGCCAGGACTCCTTGGTAGAGTGAACATAATGGTTTGGTCACTGATGACCTTGTGTGTTCCAGTCCTGGCACTGACTCTTCTCCCCGTCCTGCAGGCTCCACTCCATCCTGCTGCCATGGAAGAGGAGGAGAATTCCCCTCCCCCCACACGAGAGGACCCAGCCGGGGGCAATGAGGAGCAGGGGCACCCTGCTAGTGCCCCCTCGGACCGGGAGCTAAGCCAGCCAGGTCCCCTCTGCCCTGGCCAGGTCATAATGGTAAGGTCCTTGTTGCCCATCGGCTGCTAGGAGCTGAACTGGGGGGAGGTCCTGACTGATCTAAGCACCCGTTGCTCCCTCGCATTCCCTTGGGTCTGGTCTCCTGGGTTTGCTCCTGAGCAGTGCTGTGGGGAAAGCCAAGATCCCCTTTGAGGACCTGCCAGCACTGGTTTCATCTGAGTGCCTTCGTCTCTCTGCAGAAGGCCATACAGCAAGTGGTGAGCTCCAGCTTCCAGGGCAAATGGCAGGACCAGGCCAGTAAGAAAGGTATCTTCTGGGACCTTACCTCAGGGCTGGTAGAGGATAGGATCAAGAGGAGGGGGAGCCTAGTTGTGCTGCTGCCTTGGGTAGGAGGTGGGCAGAGCCCTTTAGATCAACCCCTGCCTACACCCCCCCCCCAACATTAGCCAGCCCTGAGGGGACATGGAGTAGCCCAGTGCCAAGGTGACACCAAACTTTCTTGCAGATCTTAAGAGAAAGAGGCTGAGCCGAAAGAAACGGTGTCGGAGCCCCCGAATGGAGGGGCCCAGCGCACCCACAGGGGGCAGCACGGATCCTACAGTGAGTGGGCTTGCTTCCAGGCACCTGGTAGCCCTGACCCCTTAGTCTGGGGTTTGTACCATGGGGAAAAAGCATCCTAGCATCCCATCTCACTTGGAGTCTGGGGTCGGGGGTAGCTGTGGGGCCATGAGTAGGTGATGGGAGAGGAGGGGGTCACACAGAGGCTGGGTGTTGTGGGGGAGGTGCTGGGGGAATATGGGGGGAGCAGTGTAAGAAGTGTGGGGAGGGTGGGGGTAAATGTGGGGACGAGGAAGGGGATAAAGATGGGGTGTGATGCAGGGGAAAAGGGAGGATGAGTCTTGGGACTACATATCTCAGCATGCCCTGCTCCTTACCAGTGGGGTGAGTTTGGGTCATATGTCCCAACATGCCCTGCTCTCCTGTATAGGGATCTGTTCTCATCAGGACTAGCTGTCCTAGCGTCCCTTGTTCCTCCCACCGGAGTTAGCCATCCATGGAGCCTTGGCATGCCTTGGTCTGTCATTCAGAGGGCTGGGAGAGCCACAGGAGATCTGTGCCCAGTTCTCTCCATTCTGCATGTGTGGCCTATGCATCCCAGCATGTACTGCAACCCCAGCTTTCATTGCTCTGTTCCCCAGCTGAGTGCTAGGGCCTCCTGCGGGCTGGGAACTGTAGAACTTTGCTCCCCAACATGGCTGCAAGGGCCCAACGAGGCTGTGGCTGGCCTCGTCTCAGCCTGGTCCTGCATCCCCCAGGTTCCTGAGGTACCTGTCCCTGACCTGCTCTCCAGCATAGCTAGAGACTTGGACTATCTGAAGCAAAAGTGGATCCCTTTCCTGCAGAAACCCCTGCCTCTGGCAGCTGCTGAACAGTTCCTGGGCACTCCGGCCATCAAGTAAGCAACCCCCCATCCTCTGCTCCCAGCAACCGTTCAGGGAGTGGAGCAGGATGCCTGGTTTCCATCCTAGCACTGGAAGAGGAGTGGGGTTTAGTGGTTTAGAGCCGGGAGAGCTGGGAGCCAGGACACATGGGTTTTCCCAGAGCTGGGATAGGGAGTGGAGTCTACTGGGTTGGAGCAGTGTGAGGTTAGGAGCTAGGACTACTGGATTCTGCTGCTCCAGGAGGGGTGTGGGATCTGTTGCAATAGAGCAGGAAAAGGCTGGGACTCAATAGAATGCTGGGTTGTCCTCGTAAAAGGCAGGGCAGGAAGAGGTGTCTTGGGGGTCCCCTGGGGAAGAAGAATTTGACAGGCATGTCCCAAGAAGGTGCTGGGGACCCTGGAGATTCCCAATGCTGACCCTGCTCCATCAGGGGCTGCCTGGTGCTCTGACCGGGCTCTTCTCCTGGCAGCAGGGACGAGGCCCTGGAGGAGGTAGAGCTGGTGGCCGAGGTGCGTGTGGGGGGCATGGCGTCTGCGTCAGGTTTCTTCAGGAGAGAGAGACCCTGGAGAATACAGAAATCAGGTAAATGCAGGGTGTGGGGTCCTCCTCCCCTCCCCGCCCCCATCTGGGGGGGCCATGGTCCTGCCCCTGCCCCAAGGAATGGGGCATCAGTTGGTTCACTAGTCAACAGATGGGGCAGTGGGGAGGGAAGGATAAAGGGATTTTAGTGCTGAGATATTCCTCCCCACGGGGTTGGGTGATGGGTAGGTGGGGTCCCACATCTCCACTGACACCTTGCTCTTCACTCTTTCTATAGCCTGCCTCCTGGGATCCACAGCACCATACTGGATGGGAGCCAGGACTCCCCCAGATGCCCCAGCCTTGCCCTCGGACTGCCCCAGCCCCCTCCCCTTAGACCTTAAGTCACTGCACAGGACTCACTGGGGCGTGGCCTTCCAGGTGGCCCCATCCCCCGACGTGGGCAGGACTCAGCACCCTGGTGGTCCCTGCAGTGTGACCCTGGGCACCGGCGCAGGTGTCTCCACCGGGCAGCAGAGACCCCAGGCCCCAGCAGGCAGGGATACAGAGACCCAACGCTCGCAGCCACCCCCTGCCAATACCTTGGAGAAGGCCGACTCGAGTTCCTCTTCTTCCTCATGCTCTTCGTCATCCTCATCCTCTTCCTCCCAGCAGGCGGCACCCCCCAGTGGTGGGGGCAGCCACCCTTGCCCACTTCGCTCCCCAGACCTGGATATTTATGACCCCTTTCACCCCACTGACGAGGACAACCCCGGCGGGGACTTTGCCTATGGGGACTCCCCCAGTAAGGAGGCGGAGGAGCGGCAGGACCAAAAATACGACCCCTTCGATCCCACGGGCTCCAACCCCAGCTCCTCCCGCAGCAGCCCATCCCCCGACGAGGAAGAGGAGGAGGAGGAGGAGGAGGAGGAGGAGACCTCTGCCCAGCCTGACATGTCCCACAGCATCAGCCGCATCTCGGAGACCCTAGCAGGCATCTATGATGAGAACAGCCTCAGCCAGGATTTCCCTGGCTCTGACAAAGGCCAGGAGGATGCGGAGCCCAGTGAGACAGGCAGTAGGGGGTCACGCCCTGACAAGGCCCCTGCTGAGCCCTCGGAGGAGAAGGAGCAGCCGCCTGGTGCTGACTCAACGCTGCCCGAGGAGGAAAATGGGTCTGAGCAGTCGGACACAGCCCCGGAGCCGCCCCCTGAACCACGGCGCCGTGTCTTTGTGGTGGACCTGGCCACCAAGAGCCGGTCAGAGGCTGAGGCCAACCCCAAGCTGGAAGGCAAAGTCTCACTGGAGGTGGTGACAGCTGGGAACCCCAAGGCACCAGCTCGGGGGGCCAGTGGGGAGAAGGCACCCAAGGGTGGGCGGCATCGGGGTGGGCGGCGCACATCACTGGAGTGGGGTGGCACCGAGGGCGATTCGGAGATTGAGGAAGGTGAGATTGTGCAGCCCGAGGATGAACGCTACAGCCCCATCCGCCTCTTCCGCAACCGGTGCCGGCCGGCAGAGCAGCGCCCTCTGCGGGTGCCGGAGGGTGACGACTTCCTGTCGCTGCATGCCGACTCAGATGGTGAGGGGGCCCTACAGGTGGACTTTGGGGAGAGCCAACCCGATCCCCGCTGGAAGGGTGCTGACTTAAGGCGCAAGATCCTAACCCAGCGGCGTGAGCGCTACCACCGCGACTCCCCTAAGCGTCCTGACTCCAAGTCCCACTCAGGCTCCAGCTCCGGCTCCCACAAAAAGGCCAAAAGGTCCCGGGAGCGCAAGGCAGCCAAGGCCAAGGAGCCACGCTCAGCTCCCTGGCCTGCCAAGAAGAAATCCAAGTCACGCTCCAAGTCCAAGGAGCGGCGGCGCTCCCGCTCCCGCCACCGGGGCTCTCGCTCCCGCTCTCGCCGGCGCTCCCGTTCCTGGTCACCCTCCATCAGCACCAGCCTGTCAGCCGTTGGCTCAGATCGGCGGAAGAGCAGCCGGAGGTCCAAGTCACGGGAGAAGCGCCGGGGCTGCAGGTCACGCTCAGGAAGCAGTGGGCGCCGGGCTCGGCACAAAGACAAACATCGGGCATCTGACAGCAGTGGCAAGAAGAAGAAGAAGCAGCGGTCACGTTCACGGGAGAAGAGGCCGTCCCACCGGACCTCACGGGACAAAGAGAGGGAAGTCCACCTGTTGGAGGAGCCCAAAGCAGAGAAGGTCTTGGTGGAGCGGAGACGAGACACACGCACTGTGGTGCCCCCGTCCATTCAGGACCTCAATGACACCGACCTCTTCACCATCAAGAGGACCATCACAGTCAACCGCCAAGAAGGGACACCTGAGCCGGCCAAGCGTGAGGTTCTCTATGACTCGGAAGGGCTGAGCTTTGAAGGCTGCTTTTCGGATCGCGAGCCCCCTGAGGGGCCTCGGCACACGAGCTCCAAGGGAGATGGAGGCCCAGTGGCCCGCAAAGACCGGCCAGAGGAAGAACCCAAGAGCAAGGCCCCCAAAGAGAAGGAGCGGAAGAGGGGGTACCTGGAGGAACGTCCTGGTGCCCGTGACAAGTACAAGAAGAAGTTCAAAGAAGGGCTAGGCCGGTCAGTACTGGAGCCCCCCAAGGTGGAGAAGGAGAAGCTACGAGGGGAGCGGGACAAAGGGGCCAGGAAGCCCAAAGCCAGCCACAAGGAGAGCAGCAAGGGTGGCTCAGCCCGTAAGGTCAAGCTCCAGTCCAAAGTGGCTGTTCTGATCCGAGAGGGTGTGAGTAGCACCACGGCTTCTGTTAAGGAGGTGGGCTCCATCGGCGTCAAGTTCAGCCGGGACAAGGAGAGCCGCTCACCTTTCCTGAAGCCCGAGGAGAAGGTAGTGGTGGTGGACGCCAAGGCTGGCACCGTCAAGATGGAGCCAGCTGATGCCAAGGAACCCGGCACCAAGGTCAAGAAGACCAAGGGGCTAAAGGCCAAGACAGGGCTGAAGAAGCTGAAGGCAGCAGGTGGGAAGACCAAGGGGGCCTCAGAGGCCAAGAAGAAGAAGAAGGTGAAACCCAAGAGCTCCCTCAAGAAGTCCAAGGCGGACAGCTGCAGCCAGGGTGCAGGCAGCCCCCTTCTCCAGGCCAAGGAGGAGCCAGCCTGGTCAGGCTCGGAGAAGTCGGGCACCACAGGCAAGCCACCCAGTCCACCCCCCAGCAAGCCTCCGCCCGCCTCCACTGAGCAGGAACTGACGCCCGACTCTCAGACAGTGGACAGCAGCTGCAAGACGCCTGATGTCTCCTTCCTGCCTGAGGAGGGGGCGGCTGCAGCTGTTGTGGTCGGCGAGGCCCAGAGGGTACCTGCACCAGGAGAGCCTGAAGCTGACAGCCGCACAGAGCCTAAAGAGGAGCCTGGGCGTGCCCTGCCCCCTACGCCTGCCCCTGTAGCCTGGAACCTGCAGGGTGGTGTGGACTGTGCCACCAGTGGTGTGCTGGCACGTAGGTGACGGGGGGGCAGGGGGATCCTGCACTAGGAGGTTAGGTGACGGGGTGGCAGGGGGATCCTGCACTAGGAGGTTGTGGATGCTGGTACTTGGGTGGGGCTGGGCCTGGGGGCCCTGGAAGATGTTGGTACATTAAATGATCTGAGGGGGCTGGTGCTAGGAGCCTGTGGGCCTGGAGACCAGGGGGTTAAGGGATGCTGATGTAGCTGGCTGCAGGGGGTGGAGGCATGTAGGTGACTGCAGGGCTATAGGGTTACCAGGAAAAGTGGTGCTGATGCTGTTGGGGAGACCTAACAGTGTCCAAAGGCAAAGGAAGGGGTGGGCAGCCCTCGCAGAGGGAGTATGGACGGGTGCATGCCCTGTGTGTTTTTGTTTGCTTATGACCCTCATCCTCAGTTCTGGGTATCCCATTTGTGGCTGGGGCTGCTGGACATGACATCAACCCTTCCTTCCTCTTGCCCAGTGACCGCCCTGCTCTTCAAGATGGAGGAGGCCAACCTGGCAAGCCGTGCCAAGGCCCAGGAGCTCATCCAGGCCACCAATCAGGTGGGGGGGTATCATGGATGGGGAGGGGGGCACTATGCTACAGGGACTTGTGGGGAGTAGGCACTTCCCCCATGCAGACCCCAGTTTGGCTGTAAGGGGCTCTGCACTGTCTTTTTTGTCTTCCATGGCATGGACCCAGGTGTCCGGGTCTCATTTCAGTCTGGGAGGGAGTTTGTTCTGGCCCCTTTGGGACTCCTGTGCTATTACTCAGGGGATCTCCTCCACCCGCACTTCCTGTCCTAAACCTAACTCTGTGGTTACCTGTATAATCTAGCCTAGCCCTCCCCACCCCAGGGGTGGCTGCATCTCAGTACCAGGCAGAGGATTGTATATATCTTGCCCATGGTGCTCCCTGCCCCAGAGGCAGCCTCCTCCTGGCACTGTGAGTCCCTCAGCAGATCTCATAACCCTGTTCTCCCCCTTACAGATCCTGAGCCATGCCAAGCCCTCAAGCTCCCTGGGAAGTGCCCAGGTACAAGTGCCCCCAGTCCATCCACCTGCTCCGCATCCACCTGCCCCCTACCTGCTGCACAGCTCCCTGCCCCTGGTGGGCTGCAGTTCAGCCCCCTCGACCCCCACGGGACTCCCAGGCACTGTGGGGCAGGCCTCAGCTGGAGTCAGCACTGGGCCCCTCTTCAGCGGTCCCTCCAGTGCCGAGCTGAGCAAGCGGGATGGCAGCACCAGCTCCGACGGGCGTGGGGACACTGATAAGGTAAGGGAGCTTCAGGACATAGGATAGGGGTAGGCCTGTGCCTGGCAGAAGACAGGGAGCTAATTGGGGGAGGCTCTGCCCAGGACAGGGCATGAGGAAGCTGGGGGCATGGTGGAGAGTATGGAATGGTTTGGGAAGCCATGAGGGCCAGTGCAACGATATGGAGGGAGGTATAGGATGGCTGTGCCCAGGCACAGGGCTACTAGAAAACCAGTGAAGTAGTGCCCAAGCACCTGTGGCATAAGCACAAGATGATGGAGGAGCTGGAGTACAGTCCTGGTACGGTGGGGGGCATGGGGCTTATGGCTAGGGGGCTGACAGAGGCTGGCATATAGGTGACCAGGGTATGCTGGCACATTAGATGAGGGTGTGGGGGCTTGAGGGCTGAGAGATACTGATATTTAGGTGACTGGAGGGGGTAGGGGCACTGAAGGTACCAGCACATAGGTGACTGGGGGATATAGGTGGGAGTGGGTGTCAGCAGTACCTGGCATGGGGCGAAGAGAGCAGTATGTGTGTGCATGTGTGTTGGCAGAGCTGGGCATAACAGGAAAGGCAGTACCAGAGCTGAGGAGATGGGTTTGGTTTGAGTGACTTGAGATTGGACCAAAAAACAGGGATTGGACAGATTCTTGGAGAAAAGGGGCATCAGTAGCTATTGATCATGGGCGGGGCCTCTGAATCAGCACTTCCTAGACCTGAAGGCAGCAAGTGAGAGAGGAACAGTGGGAAAAACTCTGGTTGTACCCAGTTCACTCTCTTTCAACATCCAGTCTCTGCCCCTGTGTGACAGACCTATTTAAAGTGCCATACGCTTGGGCCCATCACAAAACACTATAAGCCACCTTTAATAAGGGAGGCCACTGGGGATACATCAGCTAATTTCTAGGGACAAATGAAAAAGACAAGAAGGGGAGTGTGAGGGCATAGGTTAATAATAAGCAGGGATCCTGGTTTTCTCTGATTTTAAAAAAATCCCCAATTTTTGGTTTAAAAAAAGTAACCGCAAATCCACATTTTTCTGTGATTTAAAAGAAACATCACTACTGTGCGTGTGTGTGTGTGTGTGTAGTGGTGTTTCATTTTAGTCATGGAAAAATGTGGATTTGGGGTTACCTTTTTTTAAATCAAAGATTGGGGATTTTTTAATTGGAGAAAACCAGGATCCCTGATAACAAGGGATTTGGAAGGGGACACTGATCAGAGGACACCAGCCAGTGCACACTGCCCCCTGAATGAGGAGGGAGCCTGTGGACACTGACCAGTGAAACTGCTCAGAGACATGAGCAGAGCGGTAATAGGAAAATAGCTTGGTCTTGTAGATGGGCCAGAGCCAGGAGGAGGTTGGTTAGGGAATCCTGGAGCTTGGTGGTGCCATGGATGGGGAGTGCATACAAAAAAAAAAGTGCAGGGGAAATTTCAGCCAGGACCTGAGCAGGAGGTTCTGGAGGAGGTTGAAAGGTGGTGCAACCTAGTGTACTCAAGGTAGGCATGCAGCATAGTCACTTTTTGTTGGCAAAAGGGCATGGTTCAGGGGTGTCCATAAAATGTGCAAAATACACACGCTTGGGGGTGGTTCCATGAAGGTCCCAGCAGTGGGACCTTCCAGTGACTCATGGGATCAGGGTGGAATAGACTTGTCTATGGGGGACCCTCACTCCTGTTCTCACCTAGGGTGTCCCTTTACTTTTTGTCAGGCTGCGACATGAGGAGAAGGTAATGGATTGTTCAGGGCATGAGTGTGTAGAGCTGGTGGTGATGGGCTGTTTGGAGGCAGATTGGCTTGGCATCTCCCAGCCTACTAAGATGGTAGAGCCTTTTGGCCTGCCAAAGCAGCAGCCTCACAGCTAGCTCCTGAGGACTGGAGGATACTTGAGGGCAGGAACTGCCTTCATGCAGGATCTGGTCGATATATGCAAGGGTAGTGGGCAGCAAGGTAGCCTTTGCCTCCTGGAGTAAGCAGCAGAGAGCACACAGCATGGGCAGCTCCATGCACCTGTCCAGTGCATGGAGGGATCTGCCCACCCCTGCTTGGCATAATCTAGGAGGTCTCTGATATGATTGAATGTTGGCTAGGACCATCCTCTGGCTGCACCTCCAGGACACCTCCATCACTGGCACCCTCAGCTTGGGGTTTTTCAGCAGGGGCTTGGTGAGGAGGTCAGTGCCTTGGGCAATCATCCTGGGGACCTGGAGGTGGAGACCAGCCTCCAGACCCTGAGGAGGTCCTGGTAGAAATCTGGCAGCTCTTCCAGGTACTGCTTGGGGAGACCTCACAGGTAGAAGAGCTGCTGGTCATATTGTAACCCTTGGAGGTAGTGGAGGAAAGTACAGTCATCAGGCCCTGCATCACTGGCTACCAGCACTAGACACAAGCCTCTGCAGGGCCTGAAGGTGGAAGATGTGGACCTGGCTGTGGAGGCAGACCAGGCCCTGCCTGCAAGGGGAGGCTTAGGACACCTGCAGAGACCCAGTGCCATCCCAGCCAGAAAAACCCAGCACCCATCTCTGGAGACTGGTCAGGAGCTCCAGAGGCATGACCAGGGTGTTGAAATGTGCCAGAGCATGGACAGAACCAGATGGTTGATGACTAGCATTCTCCCACAAAGGGAGAGAGACTGTCAGGCCTACCATGCCTGCAGCTGCTCAGACACCCTGACCTCTAGCTGGTGCCAGTTCTCCAGTAGGAAGAGGTCACTGGGGACAAATAGACCCCCAGACAAGCAGCAAGCCTGCACTCCACTGGATGTTTGAAGCACAGGTGGGAGCAAGCCCACCTGCACCCATGTCAAGCAATGGCAGGCCAGAGCTCTTGACCAGTTGACCCAGGCAGAGGAGGCCACCAAGTAGATGGATTGGCAGGCCTCCACCTGCACCAGGTAGCCCATGTCCTGGATAGTGAGGAGCATGTATCATGAGCTGACAGGATCACCTCATGGCTGGCTCCTTGAGCACCAAGTCCCTACCCACTTGTGCAGGAGGAGAGGAATGGCTCAAAGATGCTGTAGAGCTGGCCTGATAGCAGACAACCTTGACACACTCCCTGCCCAAATAGGATGAACTCTTGTCAGTGCATCCAGTTGAGTCTTGACCATGCACTCTGAGGAGGCATACAGCACCTGGAGAAACCACACAAATCATGGCCAAAGCCAAGCATGCCTGTGAGGACTCATGAGTCACCTTGTCAAATGCCTTCCCCTGGTCAAGGGACAGGAGGGCAAATGACAGGCCATCCCTGTGAGTAAGCTTAAGACATCCCATACCAGGTACAGCTTTTTGAAGATGGAAAACCCTAGAACTGTGTACATCTAGTCAACTGTGGATGAATCATGTCCACCTGCGCAGACCTCCAGGCACAGCAAGATGCTTTCACTATGACCTTATAGTCCATACAGAGGAGTGAGACTGGACCCCAGTTCCTCAGGTCATGGGGGTCCCCCTTCTTGAGCAGTAGGGTCAGGACAGCCCTCCTGCATACAACAGGGGGAGCTCCCTCATCCCTCTCAGACTCAGCCCTGACTGCAGTGAGGTCAGGGCTGAGGACATCCCAGAAAGTGTGGTAGAACTCCATAGTCAGCCCATCAATGCCTGGCACTTTGTTGGTAGGCATCAGGTAGTGGGCATCTGAGAGCTAGGCCAGGGTGAAAGGACCCTCTAGCTGAGGACCTTCTAGTCACCCACACTGACCTGTGGCAGTCCATCCCACAGGACCTGGTAGACATTGGCATCAGATCAGATTGGCAAGAAAAGCACTGCACAGAAAATCCTTACTCTTTCTTGCATCTCACTGGGATCTGTGAGTGCCATCCTCTGCCAAGAGGCAAGAAATATACTTCTTGGCATCCTTCCTCTTCTCCAGCGTGTAGAAGAAGCAGGATGCCCTGGTCCATCTCTCAGAGTAGCTGGGCACATGAGCAAATAAATGCACCACTGTCACAGTAGTCAGTCCAGAGCTTGGAGCTCTTCCTACCTGTCCCAACACTCTCCACAGAAGGATAGGTCATCTGGATCAGCAGCCAGGCACCTCTCCAACTCTAGCACTTCCCACTCAAGCTTTTCTCTCGCTGCCTCCCACTGTCAGGTGTGCCCCCAGGTGTACAGCATGGCGACCAGTACTGCCTGATGTACACCTTCCCATGTCCACCTCTGGCCAAGATAAAGGCCTGCCACTGTCCACAACAGGCCAGTCAGAACTCCTAGAAGGAAGCCACAAAGTCCGATTCCTCCCTCAGGCTATTATTGAAGTGCCAGTAGGATGCAGCATGACCCAAACATCTACTAGATGCTGGTTGCTGAAGGGGGTCAGTCTAGCGCCAGAGGCATGGACTTGGGTGGTGTTTAGCATGGATATGTAGATTCGGTCCAACTGGGAGTGGCATCAGGTGCGATATCTTGTGTTGTGTCAGGATTGATAGTAATTTTGCCAAGAGGTTAGTCAGTGGATTTGTAGGGGATGCTACCTCAAGGTCCCTTCCAGCCAACATCTCTATGATTTGTTCTTCCTCTTTATAAACCCTTTAGTTTCTCAGTTATTTTATGGGAGAAATCCTGATTTCTAGGCAAATTAATCACCTGGGCATGCCCATTCATCAAAGGGGGTGGGGGATACTAATGGACTTGCACAATACCATGGTGTGTGTCTGGGAGCATCCAGACACCCCAGTATTTGGTCCCAGTGGGGCCTTGGGTCTCAGAACTGCATCCCCATGGCATAGGGTCAAGGCCGTGTTTCCTGAGATGGAGGGCCCAAGTCTGGGCAGTGGAGAGGAGTCACCCACACCCCCCAGCAAGCTGACCACTGTCTCCCTTTCCTTGCTCCCCAGTACCTGAAGAAGCTGCACACACAGGAGAGAGCAGTGGAAGAGGTGAAGCTGGCCATCAAGCCCTACTACCAGAAGAAGGAAATCACCAAGGATGAGTACAAGGACATCCTGCGCAAGGCTGTGCACAAGGTAGGGCCTGGGGAGCAAGAGGCTGTGGGTCAGGAGTAAGGGGCATCAGCAAGGCTGGAGACAGGGAGTTGCTGGTTGAAAGTGAGGGGCACTGACAGAGCTGGGGAGATAGGCAGCTGTGGGTTGGGAATGAGGGCTCAAGGGGACAGGGGGCTGCAGGTTGGGATGGAGGGGCATGGCAGGGCTGGGGATTCAGGGGCCTATGGGTCAGGAGGGAGGGGCACTGGGGAGCTGGGCTTAGAGGGTTGAGGGGAGCACTGCAGGACGGCTGAGGGTCAGGAGTTCAGGGGACCAGGAGGGCTGGTGAGAACCGAAGACTTGGGTATAGGGTTGGCAGCTGCTGGGTGAGAGACGCACATCAGCAGAGCTGGTAGGGCATATAGAGAGATGTTAGCTGGAGTGAGGTATCCCCATCTCCTCCCCATTCACCACCCCCTGCTCCAGATCTGCCACAGCCGCAGCGGCGAGATCAACCCAGTGAAGGTGAACAACCTGGTGAAGGCCTATGTGCAGCGCTACAAATACTTCCGGAAACATGGGCGGCGCATGGAGGATGAGCCAGGGGGCCCCAAGGACCTCGGGGCACTGGACAAGGTCCCCCTGCCCATGCCCCCCCTCTGAGCCCACACCCGGCTCCCGCCACTTCAACGTCCCTTATGCAACCACAGGACCCTCCCCATTCCCCCTCAGCCTGGATATATTGGTAAGGGGAGTGGGGGCTGAGATTCCTGCCCTGTTCTCTGGAACTCTGAGCAGCAGGGGCTCTCCATCTAGTTTTTGGGTCTCCCCTGGTGTTGGGGGGCACTTAGTCTCCCCCCCCCCTCCCCCCCAACGAAAAGGTTTGGAGCAAGAATAATTTTACTCTGTAAATATGTCTGGGCAGGATGGAGGGGGAGGGATGCCCTGGCTTTGGGGGACCCCCCAGCCCCTCAGTTGTGAGGAGGGCTGATTTCTGGGGAGGGGGTAGGCCCCTCCCCTTCATGTTTTATTCATTTTAGCATGGTTTTATTTGAAGCTTCCCTTCCCAAGGGTGGGGGGGTAAGGAGGGAAGTGTGTGTGGGGGAAGGAGCTTCCATTCCCTTGCCACCTCCCCCAGGACTGTGCTCAAAGTAGGGGGCAGGGATGAGCCCTCCTCTGCACCCCACTAGCAGCTGGTAACACCCCCATTTCTGTACAACCCTCCCCCTTTCCAGCCCCTGTCTGTCTCCTCATAAAATGTTAGCCACTTGTCTTGGGCTCTGTCTCTGCTTATTGGCAGGGCTTTCCCCAGCCTTAGGTGGTGGGTCAGGGGGATTGTTTCCTGGTTCCCCATGCCCAGCCAGGGGGACCTCTTCTCCAGTCACAGCTGGGGTGTACCCAGTGGGGGGTTGTGCTGTTCCTCAGATGCTTCCCAGGGAACAGCATCCATCTGTGCTGGTCTTTAGTCTTCCATTTAATCTACAGATGGAGAGATGAGTGTAGTTCAGGGAGCCAGGACTCCTGGGTCCTTTCCCAGCTCTGGCAGGGGAGTGACAGCCTGGTGGGTTAGATGAATAGGGGGAGCCAGGACTCCTGGGTTTTTATTTGAGGCTTGGAGGAGGAACATGCAACAGAACAGTTTCATCTCCATTCTTTGTCTGCAGTCTGGCTGTGCCTGACCCATGGGGAGAAGGTCTTTGTCCCTCTTGCCCTCCACCCCCCACAGTGGACTGGACTTGCTTCTCAGGGTCCTGGGGGATCTCACCCCATTCCAGTGTGGTCAAGGGGAGGAGGGGTTGTTGGATATTCTGGCCCTGTATATCTGTCTGTCTTCTTGCCAGGGCAAGAAGGCCCATGGCTTTCTCAGACAGAAGGCAGGGTTTGGAGGGTGTCCTGGGCTTTGTCCAGTGGGGTGGGGGGAGAGTTGGCCTGTCTGTGTCCATCCACCTGTAAGGCAAGGTGATTTTGGTCCCTGAGTCTGTCCAGCTCTGGTAGTGGGGGCAGTGGGGTATAGCTACATCAGTCTAGCTCCTGGAAGTTGGGAAGCAGCGGTCTGCCTAAGCGTGGGGCTGTCCGTACATCCAGGCAGGAGATGGTTGTCCATGCAGCTGTCTATCCAGGCAGGGGGTGGGAGCTGTCTGTCCAAGCAGAGGGTGGGAATGGTCTGTTCAGGTGGGGGTGAGGGCTATCTGTCTGTCCAGCCTCGGGGTGGGGTGGAAGATGGTGGTTGTCTTATGCATCAGTATGTTCAAACTCAGGGCTAGGGTTTGTCTGCTGCCCGCCCATCCACGTGGGGGAGGGGCTGGAGCCCATCTGTCCATCCAGGCAGGGGTGGGGGCTGGCTCAGGGCTGGGTATCCATCACCTCCTCCCAGCTGCGCAGGGCCCCCAGCAGTCCCCCATCACCCAGCGAGTCTGAGATGCGCAGGTCCAGCTCCGAGCTACGCAGAGATGAGGCACCACCTGCCTGGCTCAGCTCGTGCAACTTCTGCAGGGCCACCAACACCACCTGCAACAAGGTAGGGTAGGGCAGGGCTGGGTCACTAGCTGGGTCAGGCTCCCAGGGCCCAGCTGACAGGTTTTGGAGATGTCTTGGTTCCCTCCCCACCCCACGCTCATCTGCAGGGTCCAGGCAGAGTGGGGAGAGGACATTTGGCGTCCCTGTCCCAACACTGACTTTCAGGGTCATTAGGGACAGGGTGATGGAGATGCTCACAGTTCCCCACCAGACTTGCCTGCAAGAGGCGGGGGGTCCTTACCTGCACCATGATAAGTTTCCGGTTCCAGGGCCGCTCGATATCTGGCCACTTCTCCCCCAGGCACAGCCACAGCTCATAGTCAGGGGACCTGCGCTGGCCCTCCATGAACCCAATCAGATCTGAGGGGGGATGAGGCAACCACTGGAGAGGGGAGGTAGCCACTGGTGCCCACCTCCCTGCCCTGCTCTCTCCCTGGTGGACCCCAGGGAGAGAAGGACTGAGGCCACTTTCCAACACCCCCCATTCATGGGATCGTAGGGCTGGAAGGGACCTTATGAGATCACATCTAGCCCAGCCCCCTGCTCATAAGAATATCAGCAGAGCCATATGGGGTCTTGTCTCCAAGTGGCAGAATGAGGTGCTAGACAGGGCATCAAATTGTACAGCTGTAGGGTGATCCCTATTCAGTACCCCCCCTGACTTCCACCATTTATTGGCTTAGGGGTGCCAAAGGAAGCACCTCCAACCATTCAGTTCAACAGCTGAGAAGAGATCTCATCCATGAGTCAGCTCAAACATCCATCTTGCTCAGTCCCCTGTCACGCAGCAGTAGAAAGCAGATGCTGAAAAGGCGTGAACTGGGTATGAGCAGGGTGCATTCCCCCACCCCACCCCCAACTGTTCCTCTCTCACTTGCAACCTCCAGCATTTAAGATTCAGGAAGGTCTGATTCAGAGGCCATGCCCCTCCCTCCCACACTCAATAGTTACAGATGTCTCTTTCCTCCAAGAAAGTGTCCAATCCCTTCTTGACTGGCTAAACTATCAGTGTCCACAGCCTCTGGTGGCATCAAGTTCCACACTTCAATTATCCACTCCCTTTTAACCCTGGCTCTGCTCTGTCTCCACCACCTCCTGCAACAATGAATTCCACAAGTTAACGATGCCTTGCAGGAAATAAAAGTACTGTCTCTTAGTTCTAAATCTATCACCTACTAAGTTGCCCTCCAGTCAGTGCTCTGGGATTTAGTGAACAACAGTTCCCTGTGCACTGGGTCCACACCCTTTGTGGTTTTTATAGACATCTATTGTATACCCCCTGACTCCCTAACCTTCTCCTTTCCAGAATTAAGGGTTCCTTCATTAGTCTCTCCTGATATGACAACTGCTCCAGGCCCCCAATCATTTTGGTTGCTCAAGGCAGGATCACACCGGACTAAACCATCCCAACCAAGTATCTGTCTAACCTGCTCTTGAGAGCTTCTGGGGATGGAGATGTCACAACCTCTCTAGGCAGCTTGTCCTAATGCTTGACCACCCTGCGAGTCAGAAAGTAACTCATCAACCTGAATCCCCCCTGCTGCACCCTGAGGCCATTGCTCCTAGTCCTCTAGCAGCTGCAGAGAAAAGCCCATCTCCATCCTCTCTGTCATTGTCCTTTAGGTATTTGAAGACTGTGATCAAACCCCCACCAGCCTTCTCTTCTCCTGACTAACCCCAGTTCTTTCAGCCTTTCCCCATCAGTACTGCCTCCTAGGCCCCCCATCATGTTTGCTGCACTAGACTCTTTCCAATCTGCCCGCATCTTTCTTGAAGCACAGGGTGCAGAGTTGGGCGCTTTGCTCCAAGGGAGGCCTCCTGGGTGTGGAACAGAGTGGAAGGCTTGCTTCCCTTTTCCTTTGATGTGCAAGTGACCCTTCTTTGGGTTTTCTTTAGGATAAGAGCACACTGATGGCTCTTATTCAGCTTATGGTTCACTGTCAGTGCCTGGTCCTTCTCTGCAGTGCCCCCAGCCTCCATTTGTGTATGTTACAGTTCCATCTCAAGTGCAGCACTGGGCACTGGTCCTTGTTGAATTTCCTCCTGCTAATCTTCAACTGTTGCCAGTGGATCCCAGGCAATAGGTGCGGCACAGAGCCAGGGAAACAGAAAGAAGTGATGGGGGGGTGGCAGCAGGCCCCAGGGACTAGTGTGGGGGCCAGGCCTGAGACCCAATTCCAGCATGTATGGAATGGTGCTAAGTCCACGGGGACTCAATGCTTATTGAAGGGGGTGGTTGGTGCCAGGCCCCTCCCCCCAACCAATCCAACCACCTAGGGGCAGTGCCAAGCCCCTGGAAGCCAATCCCAGCTCATGGGAGAAGTGGGTGGCACCAAGACCCAGGGACCATTCCTGGTGTGTGGGGGCAGGAGGCAGAGGGAGTGATGCCAGGACCCCAGGGACCAATCCCAACACGCAGACAGTACCAGGTACCTGGAGATCAATCTCCATGCATAGGTGCAGAAGAGGCTCCTGTGGAGCAAGCCTAGTGCACCACAAGAGGTCGGAGGAGGTGGGACCAGGCCCCTAGACCCCAATCTGGGTATGCAAAGGTCTCTGGGCTGCACATAGCCCATGGGCTATATGCTTGATGCCCCAGGTGGTTTTGGATGGTCACCCCACCCCAGCGTCTGCAGCCCCACCAGCCCACTTCAGTGTCAGCCACACAGTGCCACCTCCCTCCAGCCTGGGGTCTATCCACCCCCCCCCCCTGCCAAACACCTTCCTTGGGACCCCACATCCCCACTGTACCTTGGATGAACTCAGGTAGGCTGTAGAGTGGCGTGAAGCTGTCCTTGGGGATCTCCCCACCAAGTGCTCCAGGTGCAGGCGTTGCTGTGCGCCCCCAGAAGGCATGGCAGCGCCCCAGCCGGCAGCCCCCCAGGATACGCCCCTCAGTCCGCAGCAGCACGCCGGGGCCCAGCACCTGGAGCAAGCGCCCCGTGTAGCTGGCCTGCATCCTGTCAGGCAGGGACTCTGGGTCAGGTAGCACCACATCCGTCAGCTCCGGGGCAGGGCTGGGGCCAGACTGGGGGAACACCAGACGCAGCCCCTGGGAACTGGACACCAGCGTATGCAGGACCCGGTGGCCCCGGTAGTACACAGTCACATCAAAATCTGTTACTGCAAAGGGTAGAGGAAGTGAGGTGGGGGGGGCATGTCCATGGACTACCCCACTTCACTAATTGCCCCTGGCCTTGCCCACCCCCAGAGGCACTGACCCTTTGAAGGGTCCCTTTCACCCCTCTAATCACCCAATACCTACTACTCCCCTGCCAAGGCCCCCCTGACCCTACACAACCCCCCACCCCTCCTTCAGCTGACCCCCCTGACCCCCCATAGATCCACTGATACCTCCCATGCTCTCCAAATCTACCAACCCCCCTTGAAAGTCCCCTTTGACCCTCCTGAACCTTTCCAGACCTACCGCTCCCTACCCCAGGCCCTCAAGACACACTTTACCCCCTCTGCCCCCCAGAAGCCCCTCAAATCCACTGCATGTCTCTGCAACTCCTCGCCTCTCACTGGCCCCCCTCCTGAGCTGCTCTGACCACCTCCACTGAACCCTAGAGCCCCTCAGATCCACTGACCCCCTGCCAAAGGTCACCAGACCTACTGCTAGTGATGGGGCAGCATGACCTGCCACTACCCCCCTTTGCACACACACAGTTCCAGTGCTGTAGGGCTCGGACTCCATGGACACCTACCCCATTGCTGGACCCAAGCTGCTGTGAGGGGGCACAGAGGGGGACCCCTGTGCTGGAGATCGGGCTGTAACAGTTGGGGATGAGCAGATCTGCCCCAAAGGACCCCCTGATCCTGAGGAAGAAGTGGGTGGCACCAGATCTTCTCTCAGTCACTCACCAAGCTCATTTGACCCCAGCAGCAGCCCTCCAGGGTTGGGGGCCGATAGTGGCTGCACCAGAGGAGGTTGGACCTCAGCCCCGCTCAGGACAGGCACTGCAGCATCCCCTGGGAAGTGAAGGGTGTTGACAGGCTGCAGGGAGCAGGGGGCTATGGGACAGGACTAAGAGGCACCAGCAGGGCTAAGGGTAGGCAGGGGGCTATGGGTCAGGACTGAGTGGCATGGGAAGGGCTGGGGCTAGGGCTGGGGCTGGGGCTGGGGGGAGCAGAGGGTTGCAGGTCAGGAGTGAGGGGCACCAGGAGGCCTGGGCAAGGGCACAGGCTGTTGATCTGCTTTACTTACCTACTGCCTCCCCAGGGCCAAGCAGTGAGAGATCTAGAGAAGAAATGTCTGGAACAGAGAAAGGTCAGAGGTTGGCAAGAGCATGGACAGGAGGCCCAGACGCCTGGGTTCTATCCCAGCTCTGGGAGGGGTCTGGGGGGGCTACAGCAAGGGTGGGGGGAGGGCTGGGAGCCCAGACACCTGGGTTCCAGACAGCCAAATGGTGTCTCTGGATGCTTCTGTGCCAGAGGCAGCTGGTGCTGAGTGGCATGGGCATGCTGTGCCCCTCACCAAGAGCCCAGTCTGTGCCCCCATGGCCCCTGGGAATCACTCACCCTCCTCTGGGCTGCAGAGGGTCAGCAACTGCACGTACTGCTCCAGGTCTGAGTCCTGGGGGGAGTGTAATTGGCTGCACCTTAGAAAAGGTTCTCCCCCCCCCCCACATCCAGATGAAGACCCTTTACCCTCTCCTCACTAGTCCCACCTGCCTCCTTCACGGACCCCACCCACCTACCTCCTCAAGCCCCTTCCCCAGGTGTTTCCTCCACCCTCAACTTCTTGAATGTCCTCCCGCCGCCCTACTTTCACCAGGCACCCACCGGGCTGCAGCCCTCCCCTAACAGTTGCTCCAGGGGTCCATCGAGTGTGTCAGCCCTCCCTTCCACCAGGGGGGCTTCATCTGCACCTGGGGAGGAGGGAGAGCTGAGCTTAGGAGCCAGAACCACAGGCTAGTGCCTCTCACTCCCAACCCATACCCCACTGCACCCCTGCCATACCCGGTGTCCCTCGCTCCCAACCCACAGCCCCCTGGCCCCCGCCCCAGCCCTGCTGGTGCTCCTCACTCCTGACCCGCAGCCCCCTGCCCCTCACCCCTGCAAGTGTCCCTCACTCCCAATCCTCAGCCCCACTCACCAGCCTGCACCCCCACAGGCAGGATCTCATAGACCTTGTGGGGATCGGTGGCATCAGAGCTGTTGTCCTCGACCACCTTGAACTCAGGTTTTCGGTTCAGGGCCGAGCGGAAATTCCTCTTCCAGACAGAGGGCACAGGGGCAGTACCTGCATGATAGCACCCACTGACAGTGGCCCAGTCCTGGAGAGGAAAGATGTGGCAGGGACAGCAGGGAGACTCCCAACTCACTGGTCCCTGCACCCAGCCCTGGGATCACCTGTAGCCCTGTCAGTGCCCCTCATGCAGCCCCCTGTCTCCCCCACCACCCCCAGCCCTGCCCACAGGGAAGATGCCTGCTAGAAAAGAACCCAGGTGTTCGGCATCCCAGCCCCTCCATGCCTAGGCAAGAGACTGAGAAGAAATGAGAGACTGTGTTGTGCCCTCACTCCCACCCAGCAGCCCCCAGGCCCCTCTGGCCCTGCCGATGCCTCTGTCTTCCAACCCACAGCCTCCTGGCCCCCCAGCCCTACCGGTGTCACTCATTCCCAACCCCCCAACCCTGCTGGTGCCCCTCAATGCCAAACCATAGCCCCCTGTCCCCCAAGGTCTTGTCAATGCCCCTTACTCCCAATTACAACCCTGGCAAGGGTAGCCCATGCAGGGAGTCAGGCAGCCTACCTGGAAGAGCTGGAAGTCTTCACGTGCGGCATCGTGGCGCAGCCCGTGCTTCCAGGGCACACGAAACCGGGTGCGCTCAGTGTTGAGCCAGCGCACACCCGGGTAGCACCCACTATCCAGCTGTTCCCGCAGCCACGGCACCAGCAGCGGTCGCTGGGACCCCATGGCAGCAGTGCCTGGAGGAGTGGGGCACAGTAGTCAAGGGAACAGGGGCTGCTCCCCACCTCCTTATCCCAACAGGGTGTGGCTGGGCCCAATCCTGGCAAGGCATCAAGCAGGGGCTTTGCCCCTCCAAGAAGTCCGGATCCCATCCCAGTGCTGGTTAGGGGTGGAGCAGGGGAATTCCCCCCTTCGGGGCACCAGGCCCAATCATAGCTGGGTGCAGGGCGGGATCCCCCGGGCCTTTTCCCACCGGGGCCCGGATCCCTTCCTCCCCTTATAAGAAGATCCTTGCCCCAGCCCCATACCTACCCAGCCCCACCAGGAAGCAGTTCCGAATCCTCGCCGGTGACGTCACATTCCGCAGGGTCACGTGTCCTCAAACCTTGTTGAAGTGTTTCTGGTTACCGCTGGAGCTGTCCTCCCAAGTTGGTGGTGGGGGTGGAACCCCCTGCTTGGGGATTCATCTTGAGGTGGGGGGTTTCTGACTTGGGCGGGTGAGGACCATGGCATAGGAGGGGCGATTGTGGGGCTATTGGAGCTAAGGGGAGTAGGTCACCCCCATAACACGGGACTTAGCCACACTGAGGGAGGACAACCCCCCTCCGGAGACCCCACAAAAATGGGGGTGGGGGCAGCCTCTGCCCCAGAGAGAGATGCGCCTCTATGCAAATGAGTTGTCAGATCCCACCCACCCCCTTATTTGCACAGAGCATTCCTGCCCACTCTCCCGGTTCCGCGAACCGGCAGAAAGTTACGGGGCGTGGTTTGGTTAGGCCCCGCCCCCTCCCATAGGCGTCCCCCCGGCTTGTCGGAGGAAGGGGTGGGGCGCATGCGCAGCGGCTAGATCCAGAAGTTTGAGTCCCCCGCCGAGTGTAGGGTGGAGCAGTGGTCCCGGCTGCTGCGAAGCTCCCCCGGGCAGGGTGAGGGGCGGCGGGGTTGGAGGGGGGTAGCTGGGTTAGGGACATTGCCCCCATGCACTGCCACCCCAGGCAAGGCTCCCAGCTCTGCCCCCCTAGGTGTTCCCGGACACCTGGGTTCTGTGGGTCTCTCCCAGGTGCTCCCGTACGGGGATACGGGTAACCCCCTGTGCTCCCCTGCTCAGCCCTGCCTTCTCCCCCCGGCACAGTCTGGGCCATGGCGGGGGCCCCAGCGCCCCCCCGTCCGCGGTGCCAAGTGCAGGCCGAGACCCGGCTGGTGCTGGAGGCATTTCTGCAGGGCCAGGGAGGCGCGGGGGCCCCTGGGCATGTGGGGCGCAGCTACCACGACCCCCAGCGCTATGCACACAGGTGAGGGGGCACAGGGGGGGCCTGGGGCTGGGGCTAGGAAACCTCGGGAGTCTTTAGAGAGCTGGGCACGGGCATGAGGGGCACAGGGGACTGTGGGGGGTGGAACTATGGTATAGGGGGCTCTCCATGGGCTGGGACCCTAAGGCATCTTGGTGGGGAGTGAGGGGGGCTCCGAGCGGATCTGCAGGGACGGGGGGGCATGGGAAGGGGAGTGGAGGAAGCCCTACAGGTGTCGAGGTATATGGGGTAGCTGGGGGGCACAGAGCTATGGGGGTGTATAGGGGTAGCTATGGGGCACAGGGCTATGGGGGACCCTAGAAGTATAGGGGTATATAGATGTAGAAGGGGATGGGAACAGGGCTCTGGGGGGAGCCCTAGAGGTATAGGAGTGTATAGGAATAGCTGCAGGGGTTATAGATTTATGGGGGGGGCCTGAGGTATGGGGGTGTATAAAGATAGTTGGGAGGACACAAAGATATGGAAGAACCCTAAAGGTGTGAAGGGCCTTAGGGCTAGTGCGTATGTATGGGGTAGCTGGGGGGCATAGGGATATGGGGTGCCCTAGAGGTATAGGGGTAGCTGGGGGGCACGGGGCTATGCGGATAGCTGGGCGTGTGGGGGTAGATGGGAGCACAGAACCATTGGGGCATGGAAAGGTAGCTGGGGGGCACAGGGCTATGGGGGTGTATGGGGTGGGGGGTACACAGTTGCAGGGTGTATAAGTGTAGCTGGTGAGCATGGGAATAGCTGGGAGAGGGAGTGTATGTGGGAGTGTGGGGTTGCCAGGCATGTCCATAGGGATGGAGGGGAGCTGGGAGGGGTCTCTGGGAAGCCTGGCCATGCCCATACCCCCCAGGCCCCTGCCAGAACAAGCCAGCCCCCCCAGGGGGCCCCTGCACTCTGGCTCCTGGACCCCCCTGCATGAGGACATCAACCAGGTGGAGGAGCGCAAGCACGGCTTCAAAACCAGCGTGAAGAAGCTGATGCAGCGTCGGGCCAGTCCCCGTCGCAGCCCCCCTGGCCCCTTGCCTGCCCGTGGAGACTCCCTCAAGAGACAGGAGGAGGGGGGGCGCCATTGGTACGCCCGTTCCTTCTCCTTCAAGGGGTTGCTGCGGAGGAAGGGCCCGGCCCAAGAGGAGCTGGATCCCCTTCCCGCCCCATCCCCTTCATCACTGCGCCCCACCTCCCTGCCTGTCACCCCCTGCTACTGCACAGACTTCCCCGCACTGGGACAGCAGGATCCCACGGCACACGGTAAGGGGCCCCAGAGGCACTGGCCAGGAGGAAACCCAGGTGTCCGAAGTCTCTATACCCTGTTCCTCTCAGAGTAGGGAGAAAACCCAGGCATCTGGGGAGTCCCTGGTGCCCTGATCAAACCCACTAGACCCAATGTGCTACCCAGAGCTAGGAGGGAACCCAGGCATCCTGGCTTCCAGCTTCCTTGCACTGGACCCCTCTGGAAGCTGGGAGAGAACCCAGGCATCCAAGCTCCCTTCCCCGCTTCCCAGTCTAATCCATCAGATTCCACTCATGCCCCAGAGCAGTGTCACGGCCCCCAGAGCCCCTACACTACATCATTGTACCTTCTGGGAGCGGGGGAAGAACCCTAGACACCCTGGCTACCAGCCCCAGCTCTATCCCACCAGACCCCGCTCACATCCCAGAGCTGGGAGAGGACCCCCATGCTCTTCAGCTGGTGGGAGAGTCCAGATGTCCTGGCCCACAGCCCCCTGCTCTAACCAGCTCTGTCTCCCAGGCCAGCTGCCGTGGGACCCTGCTCTCTATGCCCGGGCAGCCCAGAAGCTGGACAAACTGCTGAAGCAGCAACAGCAGCTAAATAGCCCTGGGAGCACTAACGGGGCTCCCTCCCCCAGGCTGGGGGCCAGGACCCCCAGTGTCCAGCTTGGCATCAGGCACTCAGGTAAGCTGCCACCTGGTATGGGCAGCAGGCTCCCTGCCCTCTGGGGGAGGCTGAGTGCTCACAGGCCTGTCTTTGCCTCCAGCCCCACCAGACCCCTCCTCGGAGACTGCCAATGAGCAGCACAGGGAGCAGGTGATCCAGAGACTCATCAGCCTCCTGGAAGAGCAGGCCGAGGACATCAATCAGGAAGTACTGGCCTGAGCCCCTGCACTTGTCAGCCAGGGCCTCTCACTCCTGACCTGCAGCCCCCTGTGCCCTCCCTGGTGCCCCTCCTGCCCCACAGACTGCCCCCACCCCATGCCACTCACTCCCAATCTCCACAAACCCAGCACAGGGCCCCTCCCCAGCCCTGTCGGTTTTCCCACACCTGCAGCCCCCTACTCCCCACAAGTCCTAAGAGCCACTATTATGCCCTCCCTGCAGTCCTTTTCCCTAGCCCTGCCAATTCCCCCACTCCTGACCCACAGCCCCCTTTGCCCTCCCCCAGTGCCTTTACTCTGGACCTGCAACCCCCTGCTCCCCATCTGCCCTGCCAGTGCCCCTCACTCCTAGCCTGCAGGACTTTGCCTCCTCCAGCCCCTCACTCCGGAACCATAGCCTCCTGCCCCCCCCCCAGCCCTGCTGATGCTATGACATTTCTCCTCACCTGCAGATGGAGGCAGACCCCTTGTTGCGCAGCACCCTGTCCCGCATGTCCTTCCGCAGCTTCTCCCAACTGGCCGAGGCCTTCACCGCCCGTGCACCCCCCACCAGCCCCAGCCCCCAGCTTGCACGCCTGGCACTCACTATGGAGCTGACCCGGAGGGTGGCCGGGATCAGCAACCATGCGGTGCAGACCCTCATGGGCTACAGCCTCCAGTACATGGAGCTCTTTGTGCCCTGGCTCCAGCAGCAGGGCGGCTGGGTAGGGGTGCCAGGCCAGCCTGGGGAGGGGGCTTTGCGATGGGGTGGGATTTGCATGGGGGACTGGTCAGGGATGGGAATTATGGGGGGAAGAGGGATCACCATGCCTAGGGAAGGGGCAGCTGGGTTGGGCTGGTGAGACCAGGGGACATGGGTTGAAGGGACACTCGGTCAGAGGGAATTGGGTGTGGGGGCCACGAGTTGGGGGGGAACTATGAACTAGGGGGCCAGGCTACAGTGGAAGGAATCTTAAGGCTATCTGTGGACCAGGCTGGGTGGGGGGAGGTTGGTCCATCTGGGCTGGGCCTCCCCGCTAGAAGCCTCCTCCCCACCCCACAGGAGAGCATCGTGGACCAGGATGAGCTCTTCGACCTCCAGCTTGACTAGTGGGAGGAGGCAGGCTGCAAGTTGGCGGGGCAGGGGCTGGCCATCCACCCCCCCCACCCCAGAAGATCCCATGATGGGGTGGCCCTTCTATCTGTGGGGGGCCCCCAGCATTCTCAGGGTATATCCAGCTGGAGGGGACCTCAAAACAGATACCTCCCCCCATCCCCTCCCCTGGGGCCATGGGAGGAGGGGCACTGTGACCTCTTATTAAACATTTTTAAAATATATTTAACAACGTTCTTGGTGCCTCTGGTCCCTTCTTGTCCCACCTCCAACCCCCCCATGGGGGGCAGCAGGGCAGATGCAGTCACTTCTGGGGAGGGAGTATTGTATTGGACCTCCCCCCCGGCCTGGGGCTGTGATGCGGCCACTTGGGGGGGGGACGGCAGGGGGTCCCCTGGAGAGGGGGGGCAGAGGGGTGGCGGAGGGAGAGCATGGAAGCATGGTGTTCGCTACCTACGGGGGGAGTGTGGGCGGGGCCTTAGGTGACAGGCATACTCTTGGACCTTTCAGAGTGGGGGGTCGGCCCCAGGCAAGGAGAGCGCCTAGCCGATTGGTTGCATCCCCCCAGCTGCTCACCAATGAGTTTGTTACTTGGGCAGGAGGCGGGGCCTCGGTTGGAGTTGGGGTGGGGACGACCTGGTTTTGGCTGGCAAGGCGGCTGGCCAATGGCGGCGGGGGGCTGAGAGTGACGTATCAGCTCACCAATGGGATCGGTCTTCAACTAAGCGGGTTCAAAGGGGGTGTCCCCGGTAATGAATGGCCCCCGGCCTCCGCCAATGGGATGTTTCACGACCTTTGAGCGACATCGTCCCTGTCCACTACAAGAGCAACTCGTCTGAGGGGAGGCGGGACGCGAACGACTGGTGTTTGCCTCTACCAATGAGAAGTTCCACTCACTATGAGCGACGTCGCTACTGTCCAATAGAACTGCTGTCCGTCTGAGGGGCGTTGTGAGTGACACCCGTCCTGTTCAATAGCCTTCGACCTGCACTGAGGGCAGCGACAGCGAGGCTGAGTGACACCTCCCTCCCCCAACGGCGCTAAAGGGGTCAGGGGCAGAGCTTCACGGTCTCCACCAGTAGCGGTGCCCCTTAGCCGGTATGGGTGGGGCCCGCACGTTGAGCGACATCTCTGCGACCCAATGGTGGAGACCGCGGCGCGGGGCGGCCAATGCGGATGATGCGGGGCGGGCCCGGGCCCTCCCCCGCTATACGGCCCGAGGGGCGGGGGGAGGGGGCACTCGCTCTCCCTGGGCTTCGCACGCAAGATGGCGGAGGCCGCCAACTGCATCATGGAGGTGCGGGCGGGGGACGCGGGAGCGTGGGTCTCCTAGGGGCCGTAGTAGGGGGTGAGGGGGGGCCCAGCCGCGCTGCCCCTCCCCTGCGTGGGGGTGGGGCCGCGGGGGCCCCACGTGGACTGGGAACAAAGGAGGGGGCGGGGCCCCATGCCCCTCCTCCACCCCCACTCGGGACCCCCGCGTGGGGTCGGGGGGGTGCGGCCCTTCCCCCCCCTTCCCGGGCACCCGGGTTCCCGGGAATGCGGGGCCCTTGGCCCACGTGGGGCTGAGCCGCGCGGGCACGTGGCCGGGGCGCTCGGGGGGGGGTCCATGGTTTTCTCTAGGGCACGTGGCGGGGGAAGGCGGGTTGCTATTGGGAGCAGAATCAGGGGGTTCCTGTGGAGCCAGGCAGGAGCAGGAGGACGTGGCCCGCGGGTGGGATCAGTATGTTTCTGGGGGGGCGGCATCCAAGGGTCCATTTGGGGGGACATGGCCAGGGGCAGGATCAAGACAGTTTGGGATAGGAGCAGGAGGTCCCCTTAGGAGACATCACTGATCCTCGCAAGGGGTAGACTTAGTTGGGTCTGTATTTTTTGGGGGGGTTGGGGAGGGCTAGGATTAGCAGGTGTCTCTTATGGGAGGGTGGGAGGCACGAGCCAAGGGGTAGGATCGGTGTGTCCTGGGCCGGGGCGTGCGTGTGCGTGTGTGCGCGGCGAGGACAGGAACTGCTCCCTCCCCCTGAAGCCTGTCTCCCCATCACCCCCCCCCCCCATCCAACCTGTACCATTCCCCCCATCCCCCCTCCAGCTGCCAGGCAGGGGTCCCCTGGCCCTGCCCCCACCAGCCCCGGGCGCTCGGCGCTGACTTTCTCCCTTGCTTTCTCCTAGACGTTTGTCACCACGCTGGCTAACGGGATGAGCCTGCGGACTGCGCTAGAAGATGTAAATATCCTTTCAGTGCATGGGCCAGGCCAGCTCCCCGCCCCTCCCCCCTGCCCCAATTTCAACAACCACCTTCCCCAGGGGAGAGGACCCCTGCACTCCCCTTGTCCCCATAGTCATACCCTGTCACCACCCCAGCCAGCCTGTTTCCTACAGACCCTTTCCTGTGTCCCACAAATCACCAAGCCTCGACCTGCCATGAGACAGACAGACAGTGGCCCTGTCCTCTAAACTTATGAGAGTCAGGAGCCTGGTTGCCTCCCACTCTCGTATCCCTTGTATTCAGGGTCCCATTACTCAACCCCATCCCCTTTTCCCCCTTTCCTCTCCCCTATGTAGGCTGGGAGCGAGGAGCTGGTCAGTGCTGGGGTGGGGGTCTTGCAGGGACAGGCAGTGTCTGTGTGTATGTGTGTGCATGTGGCAGGGAGGGAGCCTTGAGCCCAAGCGGGAACTGCAGGGGGTGAGACAAGGGTGGCAGAGACCCCAGTAGCCTGTACTGGGGGGGGAAGGAGTGAGGGGGACCTTGCCTCGCCTCACCTCACCTCACCTCATGGTGTAACAGAAATCCCCGCAGCATGTAGAGGGAGTCAGTGGGGGCTTAGTGCAGAGTCCTGCACTGTGGCTAGGAGGGTCTGTGTAGACTAGTGCACGTAGGACTGGCCCTGCTGGTTGGGGCCTGATCTTAGCCACTCCACCCTCCCCTCCACATGTAGAGGGTGTGGATAATTAGGGGAGTTGGGGTGGGGGGGGGCGGGTTGGAAATCTTTCCTCCTTCTAGGGCAGAGGTGGGCAAAATGTGGCCCACCAGGCCTCTGAAAATTTAGAAAGTAAATATTGATCTGCCCCTGGCTGCCTGTCATGTGGTCCTTAATGGCTTGCCAAAACTCAGTAAGTGGCCCTCCGCCCAAAATAATTGCCTGCCCCCGTTCTAGGGGCTGTATTCGTTTCTCATTCATACATTTCCTTAACGTTGCCCTCCTTACCTGCCCCCCCCAGCTCCACACCCCTGCTGGGGTGGGGGTTCCCCCAGGGGTATTCAGTGCCCCCAGGAGTTGTGGGGGTGGAATTTAGGTGTGCCCTGCCCTAGGTCCTTACTGCTACAGCTCCCTCCCTCCCCAGTCTCTGGGGCCAGGGACATTAGGCTGTAGCCTGTGGGGACCCCAGGGTGGGGGGATGGTGGAGCTCCCCCAAAGTACTGCCCCAGGGGGCCAGCTGGGGGGACCTAGTGGCAGCGAGGACAAGTTCAGAGCCAAGTCTGTGGGGTGGTGGGGTATGACTGCCTCTTCCCGCTCCTTCCTAGGGGAACACTCGAAGTGCAGAGATGCCCAGAGTGGGCTCTGCTGTGGGTCTGATGGACACAGCAGGGGAAGGGGAACCAGCCCCACCCACTCTGGTGCGTTGCAGGGTACGTGGGACTAGTTGTGCTTGAAGGGCTGACCAGGGGTGTGGAGTGTGTACTACAGGTTGGCAGGACCTGTGGCTCTGTGGGGTGTATGGGGCTGGCTGGGCCTTGTGGGTCTGTTGGGGGGGGGGTAACTAGTATATATGGGCTGGATTGGCCCATGGGACTGAGGTGGGGGCAAGGCAGTGGCTGGGCACATGCCAGCCATGGTGCCTCAGCCCTGGTTGTGATGGCGAGCACACAGCCTTGATACATACGTCTGACCGCTCCTACTTCTCCTGCAGGTGTCGTGCACCCAGCCTGAGGGCAGCGGGAAGCCCCCGGCTGAGGAGATGACATCCAAGGATTACTACTTCGACTCCTATGCCCACTTTGGCATCCACGAGGTCCGGGCAGGGCCCTGGGGAGGGGGTTGAAGGGGAGAGGTACCCACCCCAGGTGATGTTGGAGGACTGAGATGGGACTGAGATGGGGGGGGGCTAGAGTGGTTTCCCAGTACTGCCTAACCTGAAGGAGAGGGGGCTGGGTGGTCTCAGGGCTCCCTCTGCTGATCCCCCTTGCCCCCAGGAGATGCTGAAGGATGAGGTTCGCACCCTGACCTACAGGAACTCCATGTTCCACAACCGGCACCTCTTCAAGGACAAAGTGGTCTTGGATGTGGGCAGTGGCACTGGCATTCTCTGCATGTTTGCTGCCAAAGCAGGGGCTAAGCGTGTCATAGGGGTGAGTGTGACCCCTCCAAGAAGTGCAAGGGTGGGAAGAAAGCCAGGCCCCGGCTGACCCCCACCTCCCCACCTTCCCCTCTCTGCAGATTGAGTGCTCCAGCATCTCTGACTATGCCATTAAGATTGTCAAAGCCAACAAGCTGGATCACGGTGAGTGCCCCTGTCCCCATGCTAGGGATGTTCCTCCCCGGCACTGGTGCCCTTATCATGAGGCATCACAGCCCAAACTGCCCAGCATGGGGAACAGGCCACCCATGGGACACAGCTCTGCCTTGCAGTCCCACCCCCGTCTCTCCACATTCAACTGCCCCAGCCAAGCAGCCTGCTTCTCCTGTGCCCTTTTCCCCTCCGCCTCCCCTTGCCCATGCTGAGCTGGGTCCATCCATCTGTCTACCCACCCACCTGCAGTGGTGTCCATCATCAAGGGGAAGGTGGAAGAGGTAGAGCTGCCAGTGGAAAAGGTGGACATCATTATCAGTGAGTGGATGGGCTACTGCCTCTTCTACGAGTCTATGCTCAACACCGTCATCTACGCCCGTGACAAGTGGCTGGTGAGTGTCTGGGGCTGGTATCCCCTGAAGAACACAAATCCTGCCCTTTCCCCATCCCTTGGTGCTGGTTGAGGGCAGCAAAGGGGAGGGATCCACTGTGTGCCAGAAGCCACCTTGCAGTGACCTTCATCGCGGTTTGTGTCTGTCCGTCCCCTCCCACCAGACCCCAGATGGACTCATCTTCCCAGACCGTGCCACACTGTACGTTACGGCCATCGAAGACCGGCAGTATAAGGACTACAAGATCCACTGTGAGCCCTAGAGTGGGGCAGCCCGTCTGCTAGGCTGTGGGGGCATTTCCTATATGGCTTACTTGGGATTGCAGAGGGTGTGGGGGCGGGGGTTGAGTCTCCCTGGCTCGTGTCCATGACAGGAGAACCTTTGGGTCTCAGTGGTTCTTATTAACTCTGAGTTAGTGTCAGAGTGAGGGGACCTCACTGGTGGGAAGGTCGTCTGCATGGTTGGCATAGCCTGGGGTTCCAGCACGTGGGCCAGGGAGATTGGGAGGCGGGGTAGAATCCCTGGATCTCCCTTGACCCACAGGGTATGGGTTGGATGTGGTTCTTGCTGGGATTTCATGGTGCCTCCCCTTTCTGTCAGGGTGGGAGAACGTGTATGGCTTCGACATGTCATGCATCAAGGACGTGGCCATCAAGGAGCCGCTCGTTGATGTTGTGGACCCCAAGCAGCTGGTCACTAATGCCTGCCTCATCAAGGTGGGCAATATGCGGTGCTGCCAGCCATGGGGTGCATGCGCTGGGGAACACTGGCTAGTTCCCATCCACCCAATCCCTGTGGTTGAGGTGCTCTGGGGTCTGATGGTAACAGCTGTTCACCTCTGCAGGAGGTGGACATCTACACGGTGAAGGTGGAGGACCTGACATTCACGTCACCCTTCTGCCTCCAAGTGAAGCGCAATGACTACATCCATGCCCTAGTGGCCTACTTCAACATTGAGTTCACCCGCTGCCACAAGCGCACTGGCTTCTCCACTAGTAAGGGGTGGGCCTTGGTTGGAGGGATGGGGCCAAAGTGGTTAAGGGCAGAGCAGAAGGCGTGTGGGCAAGGCTAGGGCACAAGAGGTGAGGCCAGGCTGGTGACTTTTCGCCTCTTAACTCAAACCTTGCATTTGTGTCCTTTTGTTGCAATAGGGGGTGGGGCTAAGGCAAAGAGCACATATCCCCCTGAGAAAGGGCAGAGCCAAGAAAATTCCATCTCCTTGGTTCTTTTTGGAAGGGGGTGGGGCTACACAGATGGCATGGCCTTCACATCTACCAGCCCTGCTCTGATACCCTGTCTTGTCTCCTGCCCACCAGGCCCTGAGTCCCCCTACACCCACTGGAAGCAGACGGTGTTCTACATGGAGGACTATCTGACAGTGAAGACAGGAGAGGAGATCTTTGGCACCATCAGCATGAAACCCAATGCCAAGAACAACGTGAGTGCCAGTTTTATCCCCTGGAGGGGCGGGGGGCTGTTCCCCAGGTGTGCCACCATCCACCCATAGACACACATGGGAAGTGGCACTAACCTGTGGCTATCGGGGGAGGGGGAGAGGAGGGGCTTGGTGCACTGCACCATGGGAATGCATAAATGTGGGCACCCCTGTGACTCAACCCCCTCCCCTTGTGTCTCCCCTTCCCTGCCCCCACCTCAGCGTGACCTGGACTTCACTATTGACCTGGACTTCAAGGGCCAGCTCTGTGAGCTGTCATGTTCCACAGACTATCGGATGCGCTAGCCTGGCTCACAGACCCCCCCCCCATCCCCCTTTCTCTCCCACGCTCCTGCCCCACCCTCCCCCCCAACATCTCACTAACCATTGCGCTGTGTGATCCTGCTGCTAGTTGCCCCGTGGGGGTGGTGGAGGAGGGGCGGGTCAGGGACTGAGGGTGGCTGATAAGCCCTCTACCCTTGACCTCCCACCCCATATTATGGATTGCGGGGGGTACAGCTGCCAATTTGGGAGGGGTCCCCTCCCTCTGCCCACAGTGTTTTGGGGGTGGCTATATATGGGGGGGGGGTCTAATACCCTTCCCCCAGTGCCCTCCATCCTGGGGCTAGCTGCCCCTAATTTCATTTTTTTGCTTTTAAACAATGTTCCCTTCCCCCATAACTCCATGTACCTCAGTACTTCCCCTAGCCCCCTACCATCTCCAGCCAGGAAGCAGGGGGCGTCTGGCCTTGAAGGAGTGGGGGGGCCTGCCCCCTGGTGTAGTGGGGGAGGGCAGTCCTGAGACTGCCCCAGTCTCCCCTGAGCTGTGCTGTGTCCTGCCTTGTGGGGGTTTTTTTTTGCTGGGGGGCAGGGTTTTTTTGCGGGGGAGGGGAGGTGACCCCTCTTTTTGTGTCCTTGCTGACGGTTTTGTCCCGTCCCCCCTTCAATAATTTTACCCCGCCCCTTCCCCCAAATCTGGCTGACACATTGTCACTGTTTCATAACTTATGTTTTTATATGGTTACATTCATGAGAAAAATAAAGACATGAAACCAGGCCCTGCTGTGTGCAGGGGCGGGGCAGGGGCCCCTGAAACAAAATCCCCCTCCTTTGTGCATCTAAAAACTGGGGGTACCTCCTGACTGCTGCAAGGGGTTTAATGTTGTGGGGTTGGGGCAGGAGTTGTTTTTGCAGCCATTTCTCTAGCCTGGGGTTACATCAGGATGCAGGTAGACCTCCCCTCCCCACCTTCCTTGGTTTGACCCCTTGCATGGTAGGTGGGGGTCTGGGTATCAAGGTGGCTGGAGAGGGCACTTCCCCTGCTCTTCTTGAGCAGCCTCCAAGTGCAGGTCCAGGCTTTCATGTTCCAGTTGCAGCTGTGTGCATTGGGCCAGATCCGGCCCAGCAACTTGCTCTAACCTGTTGGGAGCTAGGGAGGGAGGACCCAGGTGGCCAGCTATGTAGTGGGCATGGTGTAGTAGATTATAACCTCTTTTTTTTTTCTTCACTGTGGCACTGGGCCACTAGCCAGCCAGGACTGGGGAAGAAGAAATTGGACACCCTCCCCATAACGGGAAGGTGTCTTTCACAGTTACCCGTACACATACGTGGGTGGATCTTGTGCGTATACAGGAGGGTCTTATATAGGGTTGTGCATACACACATATGCAGGAGGGTCTCGCATGGAAGGGTTTTGTGTACACACACACACACATGCACGCACGCACAAAGGTCTCACACAAGTATGTGTGGAAGGGTCCCATATGTGCCAGGGGGCTGGTATTGCCTCCCTCCCATTCAACCCACCTGCCTGGACCCTGGCAAGAACTGGGCCAGGCTGTGGAGAGTTCTATAGTGGAGGTGGTTGCTGAAGACCCAGCCATGCCCCGCAACTGCCTGAGTGGGGTTTGATCATGCCTGCCAGAGCTGCCTGGACCTGAGAAAAAGCAGGCTCAACACATGGCACAGACGTCCCAAAAATAGCTCTCTGCCTCTACATCTACTGGCTCAAGGGTTTGGGTCTGGCCTATTCTCTCAAGGCCCCCCATGCCTACATGCTGTTGCCTGGGGGTAGTCCCAGACTGGGCAGATCTGGGTTCCTGCCCTCCATCCATACCTTGGCTGGAAACTATCAAAAGACCCTTATGTGAGGCAGTGAGATCCAGACATCCAGCTGCAGCCAGCAGGTACTTCAGCTGCTGTGTCCTCTGCCTGGCTGGGAGGCCCCCAAGATTGCTAGGACAAGGTTTCCCCCTATATCACCCCCCACCCAGTCATGGATGAAACAAGCTCAGCATAGGGAAGGGGGTGCATGTCTTTATTGGCCCCTATGTGTACAGCTCCAGGTGCCTCTCACAGCTCCCCATGCCCCTGCAGCTGCTCCCTAAATACCCGTGCATCAATGGAACCAGCCCCAGTGCTGCCCACAAACAGCTCTGCCCTGGCCAGGAGCTCCTGGTAGGAAAGGCAGCCATCCTGGCAGGCAGTGTGGGGGTGGGGCTTCAGCTCTTACCCACTGGCAGTCATGTTGGTGGGTCACCCCATGATGTCAGGTGGTTGGAGGTGGGCTGGAGAGAGGTGGTACTGGCACAGGTGGGGGTAGAGATGCTCCCTAATACTGTTAGTGTTGTAGTGCATGTGGGTGGGGGGGTGGGAAGGGAGAGGAGGAAAACTGAGATAGTGCTGGGGAGGGAATTCAGGTGTCCTGGCTCCCTGTTCTGACCCCTTCCCCTCTTAGATCATGGAGGGAACCCAGGTCACTTCCAGCCCCATGCCCCTCCCCAACCCAGTAGACTCTCCCCAGGGCACAGCAAGAACCCAAGCATTAGGGCTCCTACCCCCTTCCACTCTTCCCCTGCCCCCAGGCCTGACTCTTAATCCCCCTTTAATAAATAATCCCTCCCTGGGGTCCTTGGTGCCTGGGGAAGAGGGTGGGGTTCCCTGCCAAGGCAAGCTTGTGCTCTGTGGGGTGTGAACTGGGCCTTCCCCATTCACAACTCGTCGTGCTTTCGTGTCAGGTCTTCCCCATAGTTAGTGGCCTGGCTCCCTACGAACATGTTCCAGTTTTCCAGGATCTCCTGCTTTGTCAGCTGCTCATCCTGGGGTGGGGGTGCAACACAAGCATGGGGTCAATTACACAGGTCCCTCCCAGATCAGCTCCCACCCTGCCCTATACCTTGATCACTCCTGGGTCAGTCAATTATCAAGCAAATCACTGCTGTGGATTAGGGTTAGTGCTGGCCTATGATGTGTGTGGGGAGGGGGAGGATATCTGATCTCCACATCCCCTGCACCCTTCCCCACCACTGATCTTTGGGGTGGGGGCTGGATCTACCCCCTTCCCAACTCCTCAGTCCAAAGGTCAGATTTCCCTATTCCTCCCCAAGCCCCCACTCCCATCCTGACCCCTCTGGCTCCCCCATGCTACTTCTCAGCTGCTCCTGCCCCACCCAGCCCACCTTGTCCTTGTCAGATTCATAGATGAGGTGCTTGGCCTCCACCTCAGCGTGGTCGTAGTCCTGGGGCAGGATCCAGTGCCCAATCTCGGCTGGGTCCAGCCGTCCGTCCTGGTCCATGTCACGGAAGTCCAGGAACTGCTGCCGCTCTGTGCGCACCCAGTCGGGCTCTGGCTCCCCGCCCTCTGAGCTGTACATGTCACCTGGGGTGGGGGGAGAGAAGGGGCATGAGAGGGGCCTCCTGATTCTTGACCCCCACCCCCCAATTCTCACTAATGCCCCACAGCCCTGCCTCCCCCCACACACACACACACTCACCAATGTACTCATCCACCTGGACATAGCCATCCCCATTCTTGTCAATGTCCTCAATGGTTTCCTGGTGGGGGGGGAAGTCCTGAGCATCATAGGGGTACCACCCCACTACCCCCCTGCAAAATGGGGTCATGTTGGCTGTTAGGAGCTGAGGAAGTCTAGAGAAAGGGGCAGGGCTCTGGAATTAGGGTAGGGGATGGGGGAGAACCCAGGCATCTGAGCTTCAGGCTCTAGAGGCACTTCATGTCAGCGCAAGGATGGCTCCCAGGCATCCTGGCTTCAAGGCCCCCTGCTGTAATCCACCAGACCCTCATCACCTCCTGAAGCTGGGAGAGAACCCAGGAATCCTGGCTCCCAATACCCGTTGCTCCAACCCACAGGATTCACTGCCCCTGCACTGCACGCCCATGCAGGGACTGGACTCTGGTGTCCAGGCACGACACTCACGGTGACAACAACATCCTTCATGTAGTCAAACTCCTCAGGATGCAAGAAGGCTGTGAATTCCTCCCGCGTGGCCACCAGGTCTCCGTCTTTGTCGGCTGCCTTGAAGCGCCGTTCATCCCGTGCCAGCATCTTCCGATAGGAGTGTTTGTCCTCCAGGTCACTGAACTCCTCACCTGGGGGTGGAGGGGAGCAGGTGTATCAAACCCTTGTGGCACAGAAGGGACCCAGGCATCCTCCTACCCCTTAAGTAGATCTCACCAGACCTCACTCCCCACACACAGCTGGGATAGAACCCAAGTGTCCACGCTGCCAGCCCCCTTGCTCCAACCCATTAGACCTTGCTGCCCTCCCACAGCTAGGCTTCTAGCACCTGAGGCCCTAACCAGTGGACTTCACTCCCAGCAAAGAAGCCAGATGTCTTTTTGTCACCTACCAAGTTATTTCTCCTCCAACCACTATGGGGCAGTAGAGACCATGCCCATGGTCCCTGCTGCAGCTCCACTGGGGGCTTGGGACCAGGGCCCCTGTACTGGCCTTGACCCTCTGGCCCCCCACCAGGCCCCTCCCAGACCTGCAGATGGGATCCAGGTGTCCTGGCTCCCAGCTCTATCCTACCAGACACCTCTCCCCTCCCAGAGCTGGGAGAGAACCCAGGCATCCCAGCTGCCAGCCCCCTCCCCTCCTCCCAATGAGATGAGATGCAGGACCCCAGGGTCCAGGTGCACCCTCATAGTAGCCGTAGGTGGCATTCTTGAACTCGGCCCAGGCGATGCGGCCATCGTGGTCCCGGTCGTAGTCGGCCCAGTTCTTGTCCACATTCTCATAGATGTAGCGGTTCTGTGTGTGCCGGATCCAGTCCTTCAGCTCCGCCTGAGTCACAAATCCGTCCCGGTCCCCGTCTATCCGATCCACGATCTTTCTGCGGGGACAGGGGAGGGGGTCGGTCAGGCCTGGACACCTGGGTTCTGTTTCCCAAGCTGCAGCATATGCATGAGCCCCACAAAACTCTAGTGGTTGCCCCCTTCCTTGCACCCCAAAACTGCAGTTCTCTGAAGGGTTATGGCCAGGATATATGGGTTTTTCCTTCAGTCCTGCAGGGCCTGGGAGCCAAGACACCTTGGGTCACTCCCAGCTCTGGGAGGGGAGTGGAGTATGGTGGGCAGGGGGACCAAGATACCTGGATTCTTTCCCCAGCTCTCGGAGATGAGTTAGGGTCTTGTGGGTTACAGCAGAGTTGGGGCTGGAAGCCAGGACACATGGGTTCTATATCAGGCCCTGGGAGGGCACTGGGGTTTAGTGGGGTGATGCATGCGGGCAGGGAGCCAGGGTGCCTGGGTTTGCTCATCGCTCCAGGACAGGAGTGGGGCTTAGTGGGTTGGAACAGGGAGGCCTGGGAGCCCAGATGCTTAGGTTAATTCCTGGCTCTGGGAGGGTAGTGGCAGCTCCTGGGCTTAGTGCAGAGTGGTGGACTGGGAGCCTGGACACCTGGGTTTCATGCCCAGCTCTGGGAGGGAAGGGGGGTGTAGGGAGCACAGAGCACTAGGAGCAAGCTCTGGGAGGGGCATGGGGTCCACTGGGCTGGTGTATGGTGGGCGCTGGGAGCCTGGATGGGTCCCCTCCTGGCTGCCTGGCTGGGGCCCCAGCTCACCCCAGGCGCTCCTGGCTCTCCTCAGGCGTGAGCTGGTCGAAGGTCTTGGCCTGCTCCTTGCCCAGGAAGGCCTCGTGGTCATACTGGAAGTCCTGGCTGTCATCGTGCTGGTGGTCGCTCAGCTCCTTGCCATGGTGCACCCGGTCCTTCTTCTCCGGGGGTGGCTTGGCCAGGGCCCCCCCCACTGCACACAGTGCCAGCACCCACCAGCCTGCCAGCACCCACATCCCTGTGCCTAGGGGGCAATGGGGGAGGGTAAAGACCCCAGCCCTACCCCCTTCCCCAGCTTCCACTATCCCTGAGCCCCCCACAATTCACCCCTGCAAGGCAGCCCCCAGCCTTGCCCCACACCTATCAGAACACCAGCCCCACCATGCCCAGAGGATGCTCCCTTTGCCCCAACCTCCCAACTAGAGGGACCCCAGGGCCCCTCCCCATACCTCGGCCAGCTCCGACCTGCCGCGTGTTCAAACCCCGACTGGAACGCGGCTCCCCCGGCTCCCCAACAACTCCCCACCCAGGCCCACCCTCTCGGCCGGTGGGGCCAATGAGAGGGCGGCATGCCTCCGCGGGGTGGGGCCAGAGCGCTGGCTGATTGGCTGCCCGGCGCCACGTTGACACAAGTTTCTCCTCCAAGGAAGTTGTGGCCAAGTTCTGGGGAGAGGGGCCACGTGGAGGTCGGGGAGGGGGGCTGAGACCAGGCAGTTCTTTGATGGGTCTTGCCCCCCTCAAGCCCAGCAGACCTCCCCACCCCCATCCTATAGCAGCCCCTGTTCCTGCCCACCCCCACACCGGGCTGCCCCGTACTGGGGGGTGGGGGGCGCTCTGCTGGGGCTTTGCAGAGGCGCGAGGGCTTAGGCTCCTCCTGCCCGGCGGGGCTGACTTCCAGGCTCCTCCTGGGCCGCTCCAGCACGGAAACTGAGGCACGGCCCGCTGGGACCCTTGGTCTTAACCTGAGCTTGTCCAATGGGCGTCGGCTTCCCCCTACCCGGTATCTGGGCTGAGTGAAGGTGCTGGTCCCCCGCCGCCCCCCTCTCGCAGGCTGGGGGCAGGGGTGGGGGAGCCCTGGGGACCCCAAGGCCTGGAGAACCAGCCCCAGCCCTTCTGTCAGACTGGAGTCCGGCTGGGATCTTGCGTGTGGCCCTGGCTGGACCTGCAGCCCCCTAGTCCCCAGCCCTCCTAGTGCCCTGCAGCCTGCCTATTTGTGACATGTGGGCCAAGACTAGCACATCCCAGCCTCTTAGCCAGGGGGCAGGGAGGGAATGAAGTTCCCTAGGGAGGCCTGGGCACAGGTACTACATCTGGATTCCCCACCGCCTCCCCCTTATACAACATGGATGAGCTCAGAGCTGCCAGATGGAGAGGAGTGGCTAGGGGGTGAGTCCCATAGCTGGGATCTGTGTCACTGAGTCCCAGGGGAGTGGTGGGCATGGGTCTGTGGGTTGCAAGTGAGCTGCACCAGCAGAACTGGGGGGGGCAGAGCAGGGGGCTTGGGTCAGGAGTGAGGGACACCAGGAAGGCTGGGGGGCAGGGGCTGCAGGTCTGGAGTGAGGGGTCAGGGGGCTGTGGGTCAAAAGTGAGGGGCTTTGGCCGGGCTGGAGGGGCAGGGAGCTGCGGGTTGGGAGTGAGAGGCACCGGCAGGGCTGCCTGTGCCATGTCTTGGTTCAGGGCACCTCTGGGATAGAAGCGACAGATGGGGGAGTGGTTAGCTCCGCTCCGACGCCCCTAATATGCCTGGTCCACATGGGCAACTCACATCAAAGTGACACCAGAAAGGGAAGGGGACCCACAACACACTGGGCATCTGTGGGGAGGGGGGCCAAGTCTGCAGCATCAGTTGGGGTCAGGGAGATCCCTCCCAGCCCTGCCAGTGTCCTTCATTCCCCACCCACAGCTCAGCCCCTATAGCAGTTGAATCCAGGTGTCCAGGTCAGTGCTTTGCAAGATGCCGCATGCTCTCCGGCAATGGGGCACCCCCTATGTAGGTCCAGGGGGTTCTGATCCCTCCCATCTCACCCACACTGGAGTTGGGGGGATCTGTGCTGGGATGGGGGGGGCGGGCATTAGCCTCCTCTTTTCCCCCTGCTTTTGCCTCTGTAGCTCCTGGGCTCCAATTAGCTGCATCAGAGCTGTGTCAGGAGCCGGCAGTAATCGGATCAGATTGGGTGGCTGGGGGTGGGTGCCCTGTCATGCCAGGGTGCAGGATTCAGGGAGGGTGGTGCTGTTTGATGCCCCTCCTTTCCACCCCCTGCATGGGCCAGGGGCAGAGGCGGAACCCAGGCATCCAGGTGTGGGGTGGGGGGAAGGATCTGGTGCCCATCTAGGCCTGTCTCAGGCTGGAGTCTGGCCCTGTCCTGGCTGGGAGGGGGCTTCAGGGATTGGGGCAGGGGGGTTTCTGCCCTTCAGGGGGAGCTTAGGGGTGGTGGCTGCAGCGGGGTGGGAGACGAGGGTACACAGCCCCCCCCCGGCCCCCAGCTTGCATCGATGGGCCCTGACAGCCCCCCAGGCCCTACGTGATGCACTCGCTTTGCATTTTTAATTGCCCCTGTCACTGCGACACGGATTTCTACTTAACACACCATCCCTGGGGCCCCTGCCCAGTGGAGGAGGATCAGGCCAGGGCATTTATGGGGTCCCAGGGAGGCTGGGGCAGGAAAGAGGGGAGGAGGCAGTCCCATCTGTGGGGGGTGCAGGCCTGGGGCATCCCTGGGCCTTGGTGTGGGGCTGTGTTGGGCTGGGGTGTTCCTGGCTGGGGGTGGGGGACCTCTGGTCTCACCGCTAGGGAGCAGCATGTAATAGGGGTTGGGGTCCCCTCTCCCTTCTGGCCTAGGGGCTGGGGGGTTGTTGAGTGTGGGGGAAGCAGAGGGTGTGGGGGGTGGCTCGGCTCAGTTGGGCTCAGTTCCTCTCAGCCGCAGACCCCCCAGAACCCCTGGGAACCAGCCAGAGGGGCGGTCCCACAGCCCTACTCAGATGGGGGGACCCAGGTGTCCAGGCTCCCAGCCCCTCTGCAGCTAGAAGAGAGGCTGGCAAGAGATGTGAGACTGTAGGGTGCCCCTCACTCCTGACCTACAGCCTCTGGTCCCCACAGCCCTGCTGGTGCCCCTCACTCCTGATCTGCAGCCCCCTACCCCTCACAGCACTGACTGCTGGTGCCCCTCACCCCTGCCTGTTCCCACCTCCTGACATTTTCCTTTTGCCCTTCGCACCATTGGCCATGAGAATCCCAGACCTACAAGGTCACCTGTACCCACTAGCCTCCCCTGCCTTGGGACCCCTGTCTGCTCCCAGCACCCCCCAGCACTCAGCCCCTCCACCTTCCATGGGGGCAGGGGAGAGGGCGACTTCCCTGATGGAAGAGACATGGAAAGAAGAGGCATGATGGGGAGCAGGGGAAGATGCGTGTGTGTGTGTGCACGTATGCATGGTTGTACACGTGTGTGTGCATATGCGCATTGATGTGTAGCTGTCTGCCTACATGCTTGTGTATACATGCGTGCACATGCAGGCATGCCTGCGTGTGCGGCCCCACTGTGGCCTACAAGAGCAGGCCCCACCCAGGACAGCCGCCCCCAACTCCTCCTACCTCCTCCACCCCATATCCCCCTTCAACCACCCCACAGCCCCCACAAGGCTGTGCCCCCTCCCCCATCCTGGCGCATCCCTGGCAGCCTCTTTCCTCTCCGATCTTCACAGCCACCAGAGCATGGGCTGATACTGGGGGACTTCTCGCCCCCCCCACCGCCTGCCAGTCCCCCCCAACCTCCCCCCCTGCCCCCCCGAGCCCATTGGAGAGAATTAAGTTCAAAGCTGCCAGGACAGTTTAGCACAAATGTCACCGCATGGTGGCCACGTCCCCCCCTACACACAGCCCCCCCCAACGCCCCCCAGCGCCTGGGACCTGCCTTTATTCCTCTCCAGCACCCGGTTGGCAGTAGACGAGGCTGGGCAGGGGCCAGGGATTTGGTACTAGGGGTGGCATTTTGGGGGGGGCAGCACAGGCCCTGCCAGAAGAAGGGAGCCTGCCCCAGCTGGGACCCCAAGTGAGGTATGTCGGGGTGGGGGAGCATCTGGGGGGGGACCATGGGAGCTGGGAGGGGCATTCCTGACCCACAGCCCCCAGCCCTGCTCGTGCTCCTCACCTACAGCCTGCAGCCCCCTGTCACCCCCATCAGCCCTGCCAGTGCCCCTCATTCCTGACCCGCAGCCTCCTGCCACCCCCTCCCTGCCCCCTTGGATCCTATGGAGATGGGGACAGTGGGGTGGGGGAAGGTGATGCATGCCCCAGTGGTGCCCAGCAGATGCCTTCCCCCTTGACTGGGAGGGAAGCCTTGGATGGGAGGTCTCCTGGCATTGCCCCCCCCAGAGGGCAGGGGTGGGGGCAGCTCATCTCACTCCCCTGTTTCTCTAGCAAACAGAGGGGGCATCGACCTGCCTTTGTGCCCCTTGCTAGACCAACCCACAGCCCTGCCCTGCCCCCAGGCTGGGCCCTGCCCTCTTATGCACCCAGCACAGCCCCAGATAAAATGCAGCCTGGGGACCCAGGTGCCTGGGCAGGGACATAACCCAGGTGTCCAGGCAAGGGCAATGGTATATTGTGGGTGCAGTTCCTGGGGCAATGTGAGATAATGGTCCCCAGCCCTGCTGGTACCCCTCATTCCTGACCCGCAGCCCTGTGCCCCCACTCTCCCTGAAGTCCTGCTGGTGCCCCTCACTCCTGACCTGTAGCCTCCTGCCCTGCTAGCCTCATCAGGACCCATCAGTCCTGCACCTGGAGCTGCACCCATGGATGGGGAGGGCAGTTGGGCTGGGGCAGGCTGAGTCCCTGCCGCCCCCCAACACATTGACAAAGAAAGCTATGGAGATGACCGCCCCCGCCTGCCCCCTCACCCACACTCCCGCTCTGAGGAGGACCAGGAGGAGTCAGCACAGGGCAACACATGAACAAATGTGCATGTGTTCATGTGCGCACATACAAGTGCCATTGCTCTACTCTGGGTGTTTGCTTTTTTGCATGGCCATGCTCCATGCAGTGTAGGTGCAGTTGGGCATGTGTGTGCGCCCGCGAGTGTCTGTCATGCAAATGCTGCGGGTGTGCATGTGCATTCGGGCGTGGGTGTTGGTGTGTAGTGCTGTATGTATGTTGGTCTGTGTGCCTGTACATGGGTGTGCCCTGTGCAGCATAGTATGCATACGTGTGTGGTTTGCCAGCATCTGTATGTGCATGCGTATGTGATTCTCTGTATACTTGTGCATGTTTGCATTTGTGCTCTGTTTCTGAGTGTATGTGATGCTGTTTGTGCCTGTGTGCATGTGCATTCGCATACGTGTGTGTATGGTGCTGTGGGCATTTGTGTGTGGTGTGCCACTGTGTGTGTTTGTGCATGTATGTGTGCATGTCAGGCCTTGCATGTGTGTGTTGAGGACTGGGGGGTGGATGTAGGACACTGCCTTTGTGCGCTGCTCTCTCATGTGGCTGTGGCTGTGTTTCCTGTGCTCTGTGTGTGTGTGTAAGGAGCACACGGAACATGGCTGTGTGTTGCCATGTTGTGTGTTCCTGCCCTGCATGTGTGTGTGAGAGAGAGAGAGAGAGAGACTGGGCCTCCTTGTGACCATAACCCCCTCCTCCCCCAACCCCAGCTCTCCCCCAAAGGCTCCCACACTCACTTAAAGGAAGCACAGCCCCACGGACTCAGTTTCCCCTCTAGTGAATGGGGTATGACAACTCCAAACCTCCCTGAGGGGCCACCGGCGCATACAGAGGGGTCACTGTCCATCCAAGACAGGAATCCCCACACCCCTGCATGTGAGAGACTGGGAAAAGGGGATGGGTAGTGCCAGCAGGGCTGGGGAGCTGTGGGTTGTTTGTGAGGGGCACCGACAGGCCTTGGGGGTCCAGGGCTGGGGCTCAGGGCAGGCTGCCCCCTGCTCTGCCCGCTTGAACAGCAGCTGCACCAGCCGTGCTCTCTCAAGGGCAGTGCGGGGCTGGGGGAGGCTGACACGACAGTGGGGACAGCAGCTGCCTAGGGGGACAGGGCCATGGAGAGCGTTGGCTGTGCAGGCACCAGTCTGTCCCCCCCCCCCCCCCCACAGTGCCAGACATGGGCACTAGGGGGCACCAGGCTGGGGGGCGGGTGCTGGGCAGCCCCAGCACCCCCCACCCCAAAAGCAGCTGCATCTCCATGCCGCTCTGACTGCCTGCCTCTCTCTCTGCCCCGTCACCGTCTTCAGGTGCCCAGGACTCATCGCAGCCCCGGGGGGGCTCCCCCACACCCTTGCCGCGGCCCCGCGCTGGTCCATGGGGGCGGACGGCCTGTATGAGAAGATTGGGATGCTGAACATACAGAACATGGCATGGGGGGGCCGTCAGGACTGGTACCCAGAGAGCCTGGTGTCACCACAACCCAACCCAGGTGTGCGGGGGTGGGGGACAGGGCTTAGTGCTCGGCAGCCTGGGATCCTCTCTCACCCCCCAGGCACACCCCAGCAGGACCCTGTCCCAGCCTCTGCCCTCACTGGCACCTGGGTTTTCTCTTGGCTTTAGGAGGGCAGCAGGGCCTAAAGAGGTGGAGCAGGGTGTGGGGCTGGGAGCCGGACACCTGGGTTCTATCTCAGCTCAGGGGGGGCAGTGGGGCCTGGGGGGCTAGGGCAGGTGGGGCTGGAAACACGGATACCTGGGTTCTTCCTCAAACCTCCCAGGCACCGTTAAGGCCCAGATCTCGGTTACCTCTGCTGTAAATCTGGGGGGCAAACAGTAGGTGAAGTGTGTGGGGGGTGTTAGCAGCACCCCTGGATCTGGCTCCACCCACCACTACCCCATCAGGGTCTCTGCTCCCAAGACCCCCCTCAGGGGGCTGTACCCATGCCCAGCTCTGACTGGGGCTGCCTTATTTCCATCCCCCACAAAACTATGTCCCTCCCAGGCCCACTGAGATTCCCCCCCACTTTGCCCAAACCCCCACCATCCCTGCCATCCTCCCCAGACCCCTTCCATGCTAGGGACATGGTCATCCCCCCCCCAACAAAAGCAGATGTCAGGAGGTGCCAGGCGGGTGATGGGTTGGGGGGGCTGAACTGGGCTGCGGCCAGGCTGAGCCATGCTGGCGCTGGAGGGGGCTGGCGCTCCTCTTGGGCCTGTCACCCTGTCTTCCTGGGTGGAGAGAACCGGGGGGCTGCAGGGCTGAGCCACGGCTGGGCCTGTCGCTCCACGTTAGCGCCTCAACCCTGATGGGAGAGTTCTTATCGCCTGCGGAGACGGGGTCTGGCACTAGAACGAGCAGGGTGGAGGCACAAGGCAGCATGGGGGGGAGCTGTGGGGGAGCACCAGCAGGGCTGGTGGGGGCAGGGAGCTGTGGTTTGGGAGTGAGGGGCACTAGCAAAGCTGGGAGGGTAGGGGGCTGCAGGCTGGGAGTGAGGGGCACCAGGTGGGCTGAGGGCTGCAGGCCAGGAGTGAGGGGTACTGGCAGGGCTGTTGTTGGGGGGGCCCTTCTCACCTGTTTTCCCTGCCCCGCCCCACCCCACCGTGCCTCACTGCAGACAGCTGTCAACAGTTGGATGGGGGCCTGGATTCTGAGCACCGGTCTGGTGCCACTGGGGATGACCTGGACGAGTCTCAGATACGGCTGCAGCTGAAGCGGAAGCTGCAGAGGAACCGGACGTCCTTCACACAGGAGCAGATCGAGGCACTGGAGAAAGGTATCTGGGGGGCTAGGACCACCCCCCACCACAACTCACTCCAGGCAGCTGGGGGCTGCAGTTCCAGTAGCTGCCACCAGGGGGCAGAGCTGCCAGACAGAGCTGGAGCCGACTGACAGCAGGGGGTACCAGGACTTGTGCAGAGGGCAGGAACCCAGGGATTGTGTGGGTGCAGGGAGAGAAGGGGGCTGTGTGGAGAGCAGTGGAGGGCCATGGGGAGTTCAGCAGCTCTAGCTGGGCTGTGGCGAATGCTGGGGGCCATGGGGCTCCTAGGCCCTGCCTGACCCCCTCACCCCGTTGCAGAGTTTGAGCGCACCCACTACCCCGACGTCTTTGCCCGTGAGCGCCTGGCTGCCAAGATCGACCTGCCTGAGGCACGGATCCAGGCAAGTCAGACTCCCCACCCCCAACTGGCAACTCTCCACACACCCTCACGCCCCCCACAGGCACTCACAGCCTCTCCTTTTCCCCCAGGTCTGGTTCTCCAACCGTCGCGCCAAGTGGCGCCGGGAGGAGAAGCTGCGGAACCAGCGGCGCCAAGCAGGTGGCACTGGGCACCTGGGCCTAGGTGGGGCCTTCCCTGGGGCCAGCGTCTTCCCACCTGTGCCTGCCCCCCCCGGAGCAGGTAACTGCCTCCAGCACCCCACCATGCTAGAGCCCCCAGTCCTGCCCCAACCCCTATACAGCACCCCCAGGAACCTCCCTGCCAACCACCCTGTGCCCCCTCCACTCTCATCCTGCCCTCCCCATCTTGGGTGACGGGTGTCTTCCACAGGTACCGTGCTGGGACGCAGTGAGGCCACACTGCCCAACAGCTATGGAGGGATGCCTCCCCTGCCTAGCTTCTCCATGGCCAGCAGCCTCCCCATCCAGGTATGGGGCACCGGCAGAGGGAGGGGCTCTGGGGCTGCCTGGCTGGGGACGTGGGGGATACTGGGGCTGGGCCCAGGCGACCTGTGGTGGGAGGGAGGCAGGGGCTCTCTTGGGGTCTCACTCATCCCCCCGCTCCCCCAGCAGCAGGCGGTGCCGCCTGTGGCCAGCCAGCCCTCGTCCTACGCCTGCATGATCCCAGCCAGCTCCTCAGGGCGTAGCTATGACTCCTACTCACCCCCCCAGCTCCCCACCCACATGGGCAGCCAGGCCCTTGGCGCCAGCACCCCTGCTTCCACTGGTGAGTAGCACGGGGGCATGCAGGTACCTGGGCACCAGCCCCTTGGGCACCCAGGCCAGGTGGGGTCTGTGGCGGGGCAAAGCATTCTGGCAGCACCGGCAGCTTCTTGCAAAGGGTTCTAGGAGCTGTACTATATTGAGGTATCTAGTGAAGGATTCTGGGAGTCATGGCACAGCTCCTTACAAAGGATGCTGGGAGCTGTGCTATGTTCCTGTATCTAGCAAAAGATTCTGGGAGCCATGGCTGCCCCTTGCAAAGGATTCTGGAAACAATGCAAAAGATTCTGGGAGGCTGGGAGCTTTGCCAGCTCCTTGCAAAGGATTATAGGAGTTATGTTATGTCCCTGCATCTAGCAAATGATGCTGGTAGCTGTGCTATATTCCCATATCCAGCAAAGGATGCTGGCGACCATGGCTGTTCCTTGCAAAGGATTTTGGGAGCAATGCTATATCATTGTATCTAGCAAAGGATTCTGGGAGCTTTGCCAGCTTGCAAAAGATTGTGGGAGCCATGCTATGTCCCTATATCCAGCAAAGGATTCTGGGAGCTGTGTTATTTCCCTATATCCAGAAACCCAGTGGTATTGTGGGATAGCTGGGGGCACTGCGCTTACATACCCTAAGCCTTGGGCCTAAATAAACCAACTTCCTTGCCAGTCTTGCACACCCTGCATGGCCCCTGGAGGGAGATCTCATGGGGAGGTGTGGGGAGGGGAGGTCTCTCCCATGCCAGCCTGACTCTCACTCTCCTGCCTCCTCCAGGTCTCATCTCCCCTGGTGTGTCGGTGCCAGTGCAGGTACCCGGCGGGGACCCCGACCTCAGCCAGTACTGGCCCCGGCTGCAGTGACTGGACAGACTGGACCCATTGTTGGGGTGGGTGGGGTAGGGAAAGGTGGGCAGGGGGGGAGAAGGGAGGAGTTCCACTTTGGAGGGGACTCCAAACCTGAGTACCACCCACTGGAGTAGGGAGAGCCCTCCAGCTGCAAAAGGGTGGGGTTATAGCTGGAATGGGGGATCCTGCTCCCCTGCCCACCCCTACATCCTCCCCAGACCCTGCCCCCCCCCACAAGTCCATGTGTCTGTACCTGTCAGCACTGGTTTCCCCCCCCCAAGTGTGACACACGTGTGTGTGTGTGTGTGTGTGTGTGTGTGTATGTGTGCTCGGGTCCCCTCTCCCCATCATCCTGCCCCTTGGGGAATCCCCCACTCTGTGGCCCCCTCCCCAAAGCAGGGTGTGACACCCAAATACCAGTGCTAGCAAAGGATTCTGGGAGTACTGCCTGTGCCTCGCAAAGGATTTTGGGAGCATTGCCAATGCCTTGCAAAGGATTCTGGGAGGAGGATGCAAGCTGAGCTCTATGGGAGCAGTGCTACCTGCCTGCAAAGGATTCTGGGAAGAGGGTCTGCTCTGTGGGACATGACAGAGGACCTCCCTCCCCTACACTTGGGTGGGAGTCCATAGCATTATGGGATAACTGGCATTCCGGGAGGCCTGGCAGCGCCCACCCCCGCCATTCTCCCCCCACTTTGGGATGCAGAGTCATCCCTAGTCTTGTGACGTACAGTGAAGTGACCCCCCCAGACACACACCTTTTGGGGGGGGACGCAAGAGGGGGTACCCTCCTCCCTCCCACACTACCTGAGGGGTCCCCTGTCCCCCACCTTCTCTCCCCACATGGATTAACCCCGTGGGGGCCAAGTGGACCAAGGGGCCTAAGGAACAATCCTAGACCCCCACCCCCCACTGCCCTTTCCCAGATGTGACCTTTAACCCCTAACCCAGCCCCTCCCCCCCATGCCCTGAGCACCCCCTCCCCATTAGGTTTCCCTGTATGTGAATAAAGGACATCTGTAAATAACACCCTGGAGCTCTGTCTGTCTGTGGGACAAAGAAGGAGTACCCCCCTGGAGCATGATAACTTCAACACCAGGACCACATGTGGGGCCCAATAGCCTGCCCCCCAAATCATACCCACAGGCCCCACAAGGCTGGGTCCCTACCCTGTCCACTTACCCCAAACCTGGGGTCCCATGTATGTGCCCTCCAGCCCAGATCAGACTGTCCTGGGTCCAGCCATCCCAGTAATGCTGAACACCCCCTGGAACCCAGGTGTCCAAGCCACCAGCACCACCCCCACAACATGGTCCACCCCAGCCCAGCCTTTGCCCACCACCCTGCCTCCAAGCCAGGGGCTCAGGCTGCCTCTGGGTGAAGATCAACCCTGACCAGCCCCACCCCCCACCCCCCTCCAGCAGGTGGGGCTGGGTGGGTGGGGCAGGAAGCGGCTTCTGGGTGGGGGGCATGGAGCCAGGTCCTATGTGATGGGAGGAAACATCTGGGGTTGGGGTGTGGGCACCGCAGACCCTCCCCCACACACCACAGCCGGGCTCAGCAACACCCCAGCCCCTGTGGGCAGGAGCTGCCTGGTTGGGAGGGTCCCTGCACCCCAGCAGGCGATGCTGTGATGAGGGGGCAGAAGCAGAGCCCAGTCCCCCCACCCCTGCAATCCAAGGCGCTCAGCTCCCCCCACAACTGGCAGTGAGGAGCTGCACTGGAGCAAGCTGAGGATGGGAGCTGGCTCCAGCCCCCCAGGCACTTAAAAGAAGGAAGGGGTGGGGTGGATTGGGGGGGGTGTCAGGACACATCAGTGTCACTATCACTGCATGGGCTTTGCTGAGCCACTGGCAGCTCCAAGCTGGAAGCCATGCGGGGAGGGGGGGCCAGCGAGGACTCTAGTAACTGCCCCCTCCCAGCCCTCTGCACCCCCAGCCCACTGCACCCCCCTATACCACTACCATGGCACCCCCCACAGCCTCCTCCAGAGACAGCCCCCACAACTCTTCAGCCCAGTGTTCCTCACTGTGCCCCCACCATGCCACTGTCACACCTTCCAATTCCCCAGTGCCTTCATACCCGCCAGTTCCATTCATCCAGGTGTGCCCCACTACCCTGCTCACCCTGCCCCCACCTGGTGATGCCATCATATGAACCCTCTCCAGGGCACTTTGCATCAATGCGATATAGTGTGCAGCCCCGGGTATGGCTTCAGCATTGTGGGGAGACCTAGCTGGGGGGAATCAACCCAGAACCAGGGGTGCTAGGCTGGGGTGGGGATGGGAGGGCAGCCCAGTGCCCATGGGGGTGAGGGCAAAAGCTTCCAATGGGGAAGGCATGACAAGGCTTTGGGAAGAGGGGGTCTCAGTTCCTAGATGTCCCCCTCCCCACCTCGCCCTGTTGTCGTATCTTGTGGGGGCAATTGGGTTCAGCGCCCCCCCCCCCCAAATCATAGCAGCCCCCTCCCAACTGGCAGGAGGAACAGAGTGAGGGGGTACTGAGATGTGGGGTTCCACTGAGATTGTGCCCCCCAGCCCTGCTGGTGCCCCTCACTCCCAACCAGCTGCCCCCTGCCCACCCCCAGCCCTGCAGGTGCCCCTCACTCCTGACCTGCAGCCCTCCCTGAACTGAGATTTGCCAGGGGTTGGTAGTGGTGGTGGTGATGGGAGGGAGGCAGCTAGGTCTCAGCCTTTCCCTTGTGGTTTCTCCGTTAACCCTTTCAGCTCTGGGCAGGGCATCTCTCTGTTCCTGTTGTTGTCCCTCCCTGCCCCCCACACCCACCCCTGGACCGTGGGAACCTGGGACCTGCTACCCCCCCACCCCTAAGCAAAGGATGTGGTTCCAAGGGCTTGGCGGGGGGGAGGTGGGGAGGAGAGAAGGGCTTGGTTTCCAGGGGGGTGCTATGGGATGTTGGTGCCCCCCATGGTTGAACTGCTCCCCCCTCCCCATCACAGCCCAGCTGGTAGAGCAGGCTGGCAAATGAAGACAGGGTTGGGACCTCAATGTAGGGATCAGATTTATATGATGGGAAGGGCTGAGGCTGTAGGAAGCACATGGAGGGAAGTGGGCCCAGCTACAGGGGCCCCACCCCCAGGAATCAATTGCTTGCACCCAGCAGGGTCCCAGCTGTACCAGGAGCTGTGGGCCCAGACACCTGGATTCCATCCCAGCTCTGGAAGGGGTGGGGGGATGATAGGCTGGAAAGCTGGGCACCTGGCTTCTGACCCAGGGAGGGGAGGGGAGGGGAATCTGGTGTGAGAGTAGAGCGCTGGGTGCCAGGGCACCTGGGTTCCCCATCCCTCAGTTTCCCTTCCTGGCCCTGTGGTGAGGGTGTGGGTGCTGCACGGTAGTGCCCCCCCACCCCCCACCGTGGGCAGGCAGGAGGGCGGGCGGGCGCTCTTCCTGTTTATGAGCCCCGAGCGGTGCTTGCTCTCATCAACAGCTGTGAACCCTGCAATGCAGCCGCCAGCACTTCCCCCTGAGCAGGAAACACCACTTCCCGCCGCGCCCCGTGAACTGGGGGTGGGGGCTGGGGGGGTTTAAAGTCACAGCCTGTGGGGCCAGGGGGATTCAGAGCGATGACGGGACCAGGGGCAGCAACCACGCAGGGTAAGAGGGTCCTGGGGCTGTGGGGGGACCTCTGCTGCTTGGGAGACTCCAACCCTGCAGGCCCTGCTGCCCACTCAGAGCTGGGAGAGAACCCAGGCATCCCAGCCCCGCCCCGTCCTGCTACCACATCAGACCCCACTCTTCTCCCAGAGCTGGGAGACAACGCAGGTGTCCGGGTTGCCAACTCACCTGCTCTAACCCCCCCAGACCTCACTCTCCTCCCAGAGCTGGGAGAGAACCCAGAAATCCGGGTCCCCACCCCGCCTGCTCAAGTCACCAGACCTCACTTATCCCAGAATTAAGAGAGAGAACCTAGGCGTACAGCCTCCCAACTTCCCTGCTCTAACCCAACAGACCCTCACTTCCTTTCCAGAGCTGGGAGAGAACTCAGGCATCCTGGCTTCCACCCCACCTGCTCCAACTCACTAGACCCCACTACCCCCAGAACTGGGGAGGGAGAACCCAGGTGTCCTGGCTGCCAAGCCCCAACTCACTAGACCCTTGAGATTCAGAGCAGGTCCCTGCTTTGTCCCTCTGGGTTCTGCAAACAGGGAAGCGACCTGGGGCTGGTGCAACTTGAAGGCTTGAGGGATGGGGGCTGGGAGGGGCTTAGGGATGGTAGATGGAAGGGTGGGGATGGATGGATAGAAGGCTGGTGTCAGGTGAAGAGATGGAGGGAGGGAGGCAGGCAAATGGGGCATTAATGGATGCAGGGGGTAGGGAGGGAGGGATGGCCAATGGGGCAGGCACAGTGGTTTAGGATGGGTGGGTTACAGGCACAAGTGAAGGTGGGAGTGTGTGGATGGTGGAATGGAGCCATGTGAGTTGGGCTGGATGGATGGATGGGGTGTATAGGGACAGAGAGAGGGAGTTTTGGGGTGGATGGGTCATAAGTGGAGGAATACCTGCAGAGCTGGAGGAGGTGGGAGGATGAGTGGAAGGGGAAATGATGGAAAGGGGATAGATGGGGTGTGTTGCTGTGATGGATGGATGGAGGAGTGTGTTTAGGAATGGGTAGGTCAGATGGAGAGGTATGGGTAGCTGAATAGATGGGGTGGGCAGAGAGAGGGATGGATGGACAGATGAATGAATGAGGGTGTGCAGGGATGGGTGGGTGGAGGGAAGGAAGGAGGGAGGGTGTGACGATACAGGGGTGCATGGTGGGGAATGGGGGAGGCAGGGAAGAGAGCCCTGGAGGGGCTTAAATTGTTAACCCTGATATGACCACATGTCCCTACAGCTGGACTGGTGTGTGTAGGGCAGAGGCAAGAGGAGCTGGGGTGAGTGGGGCAGGGGCATGCGGGACGGGGGCTGTCTCACTGCCACCAGCCAACACATGGAGGTCTTTGATCTTGGCTGGGGTCTGCACAGCACCAGGGTCCCAATCCCAGCCTGCCGCATCCCTTGGTCCATCTCCTCTCTCTCCGGCCATGACCCTGAAGCCTCCCCAACACCTGTCCCCTGAGGCTGTGGTTGGGGGGGGCTCCTCCTGAGCCCCCACTCCTGTCACGCTCCCTGCTTCCCCTCCTCCTCTGTGGGAAACCACAAAGCAGAAGTTCACTGTAGTTTCAGAGCAGAACTTGATCCTCGTGGGGGATGACAGGGCCACAAGGGCAGGAGGATGGCCTGGGGGTAGGGCCCTCCAGCAAGGGGAAGGGGGGTCCTGCCTTCTACAGCCAGGTCAGCCCTATCCTTGGTGCTGTAGAGGCTGCAGCTTCTGGATATATACCCTTCCCTGCCCTGAGGCCTGCCCCAGCCCCATGTCCCCTTGTGGGCTCCCTGGTGCCCCCCAGCTCCAGCCCCCCACCCCTGAGGGGGATCTTATGGTCCCTTCTGAAACTTAAAGTATTCCCAAAAATGCAGAAGGAGGAGGCTTTGATCTGTCCCCCAACCCCAGCCAGATGGGGAAAAGGGGCTGCGGGCCAGGAGTGAGGGGCACTGGCAGGGTTGGTTGGGGGAGGCCAGCGGGCCACAGGTCCAGGAAAGAGAGGCACTGGAAAGGCTGGGGAGGCAGGGGGCTATGGGGTGGGAGTGAGGGGCACCAGCAGGGCTGACGGAGGGGCAGGGGGCTGTAGGTCTGGCAGTGAGGGACTCTGGAAGGGCTGGGGAGGCAGGGAACTGCGGGTCCGGAGTGAGAGGCATTGGCAGGATGGGGGTGGGAGGCAGGAGACTGCAGGATAGGAGTGAGGCGCAGCGGTGCGTCAGGAACCCTCTGATCTCTCTCTGTCTCTTGTACAGGTGTCCTGACTACCAGCGATGGATGCAAGCTCTTGCAGTGGTTGCAGGGGGTGGGCCTTCTCTGCCCCCCACTCTCTCCCAACCCTTGTACCAGTGTCATGTTACTGGAACCCTGGTACAGAGGATGGATGAGAAGGGGGCGTGGGACCCCAGCACCTGCAGCCTCCCCCCCAACCTCCTCACAGAGCACCAGAGACCTGCCCCAGGAAGGAACAAGCCCTCATGCCCCTCACTCCCGACCTGCAGCCCCCTGCACCCTCCAGCCCTGGTGCCCCTCACTTCCAATCTGCAGCTCCATCTGTGTGTCTCTGTTGTTCTGGGCAATAAATCCTCTCTCTGTGCTGCACCAATATTTTGTGGTGACTCTCCTGGTGTGTGCGTGCTATGCATGTGTATGGTGTGTGTGTGTATCAGTATGTGCCTGTACAGGTATGGGGGGTGGGGACTGGTAAGGGAGTGGAGGCTGAAACATGGGGAAGCTGGTTACAACCCACCTCCCAGCTCCTGGGGACCCCACAGCCCTCACCCTCACTCCCTGCCCTGTCTCTGCCACACGCTTCCCCCCACAGCACTGTCCTTGCCCCACTTCCCCATTTTGGCTCCCCCCGTCCCTGGCTCCCACTGCCCCTGTTAATACTACCTTCTGCCTCATGTAGATCCCTTTTCCCACAGCCCCCCAAACCTCCTTTCCACAGCAGCCCCATGGCCGGACATACCCCCCGCCAACCCACTACTCCCACCCAATCATCCATTTCCTGCCTGCCACCCCCACTTTCTGCCCGCTACTCCACACCTTTTCCCACAATCCCCAGCCCTGCCCCACTGCAGTGCCAGGGGTCTCAGATCCCTGCTCCCTCCCCGGGCCAATCCAGGGCAACCCCTAGCACTGACTTCCTGCTGCCACCTAGTGGCAGTAGCTGGCCACTGCACCCTGAACCTAGGTGTTGAGGAGATAAGAGAGCACTAGCTCTGGACAGGAGCATTGATGTGGGGGAGGGAACGGACACAGGGGAAGGCTTTGAGGGGCAGTGATAGGGATGAGGTAGGGCTGGGGGAGCAGCAGAAGTACCTGGAGAGAGCTGGGAGGGGGTGGGTGGAATTACTTGACCTTTCATAGGCTTTCCGGGAATGGGAAAGGTCAGCTCCTGGGGGATCTGGCCTCACGCCAGCCCCTGAGGGTCCTGCCTGGAAGTGGGCTAGTCACAGAGGCTGGGGCAGGGGTGGTAACCAGCCAGGAAGGGGAGGGTCCTCCAGCACAGGCCTGTCCAGTATCCCTAGTCCCTGGCATGTTGTAGGAAGGAGAGGCCCCTGTGCCCAACCCTGCTGAGGTCACTCCCATAGGGGGATCTCCAGGCCTGCACCCTGCTCCTGGCTGGTAGTTGCACCCACCATCACCCCATCAGGTTTGGCTCTGTCCTGCCCTATCCCCTAGGGTCTCATGCCCACAAGGGGAATGCTCACCGAGACCTCAACCTAGAAGTCTTGCAAGGTGACTGGGTGTCAGGGCTGCTCTTGAGAGCCTCAGATTATCTCTGGGAGCCAGGGACAGCCACACCCAGGACCAATGGCCAAAGTAGGGCACTCCAGAACCAGGGAATTGGGATGGGGAACCTAGAACCAATGCCCTGAGGGGGACTATATGGAACGGGCACCCTTCATTGGGACATCTAGAGCCAATGGTGTGGATAGTGGCATCTAGAACCAGCATCCTGCCTAGGGGAGCTCTACAAGTGCCATTTTTTTTTGCAGGGAGGGAATCTAGAACCAGGGTAGAAGTATCTAGAACAAATGGTACCTAACACCAAGTTATCTAGGAATGGGGTATCTCGCACCACACTCCTATTTAGAGCATCTAGAACAGGCATCAGGCATTGGAGTACTTAGAACCATTGCCTTTGAGAGCCTCTAGGTTACACCTTAGCTGGGTAGGTATCTAGAACAGACAGTGGCGCTTGTGACATCTAGAACTGGCAGCTGGGACTGGTATATTGAGAGCCCCGAATGAGACACCCCAGTTCCAGGGAGTCTGGGGAACAGGCCCCAAACTAGATCTAATTGACCTTAATACAGGAGCAGAGAACCAGAATTGAAGATAGTTCTGGGAAGGGAGTGGGGGATAGAAGCTAGTGGGTTGGAGTGGGGGGCACTGGGAGCCTGGATGCCTGGTTTCTCTCCCAGATCTGGGAAGACGAGTGTGGGTCTGCTGGGCTAGAGGTGAGAAGAACTGGGAAGTCAGGACTCCTGAGTTCTGTCCCAGCTTTGGAAAGGGTTGGAGCAGTGGGGACTGGGAGCCAGGATGCCCAGGGTCTACCACAGCTCTGGGGGTGCGGGGAGATCCAGGCAGACAGGGGCCTCAGGGCTGTTTTGTATATTGTATTTGGGGGCTTGAGGGAGGGTCTCAATACATTTAGACAGCAGCTGGTTGAGGTGGAAACTGAATGCATATATACCAGCACAGCCTGGTGCCTCTCAATTCTGACCCCCAGCCCCCTGCCCCACCCCCCCAGCCCTGAGGTGCCCTTCATCCTGATCCCCCAGCCCTGCCAGTGCCCGTCACTCTGTGCCCTCACCCAAAAGCCCTACTGGTGCCCTTCACTCCCAACCTGCAGCCCCCTGACCGCCCCCCAGCCCTGCCAGTGACCCTCACTCCTGCCCCACAGCCTCCTGCCCACCACCCCTTGCACCTAGCTTTGCTAGTGCCCTGTGACCCACAGGTGCTTGTGGAGGCCTGATGTCCTGACTCAGGGCTACTGCTTCCGTTTAGTCGATAAATATTTCTCCCAAGATAACAGCTCCCTACCCAGAAGCTGGGATGTTTCCGCCTGGTGCTGGGAAGCTCTGGGAAACCATTACCCTAATGCCAGGCAGCACCAGGCAGCTGGGAGTTCCGCCTGCCACAAGGAGGAAACAGAGGGGGCTTCTCAATGCCCCTCACTCCTGACCTGCAGCCCCCGAACCCTCCCCAGCCCTGGCTGTTCTACAATCTCCTACCCCCTCCAAACGCCTGTTTCCGCCTGTTTATCCTCTCAAACCCTTCCCAAAGTTCAAGGAACCAAGGGGAAAAATATAAACAAGTTCCCGGGTCCAAAAATAGACCCAAATTCCAACCCCCCCCCCCACCCCACCCCCGGAACACCCTCCTCCCCCCCACCATGCCTGCCTCATCCCGGCCTGGGAGCACTGAACACACAGGTGGTTTCTAAAAGGAGGCCGGACAATGGCCCAGCAGCTTCCTGCAGCCGCATCCGGCCCGGTTTCCCCTACCCATGTGCCATGGCTCACGCAGTGCTGCCTGCCTGGGGCTGGCAAGGCCCCCACACTGCTCAGAACAGCCCCTCTCTACTGCCCCAGTCTTCAGGGCCTTTATGGTCACTAGGCCTGGCCTGTCCCTAGGCTTGGCCAACTTGGGGTCCCTCCCAGACCCCTATTCCCAGCCCATGGGGTCTGGCTGCTTTGGCATCTACACCTGCACCCCCCCGTTCCCCCTCCCAGCTGCTTCCCCCACTCCCCGGCCCCTCATTGTTCCAGCCCCCACCCACCCCACGCAAGGAGCATCCGTGTTTTTTCCTGTCTGGGACCTTCCAGCTGCTGAGGAAGACGGATGACGAGCAATGACAAGGCAGGAGAGAGAAGTGCCCCCACCCTGCAACGGAGTTGGGAGAATCCAGGAGTTGAGGGTCTCAGCACCCCCCAGCTCTAACCCACAGACCCCACTGCCAACCCAGAGCTGGGAAATAACCCAGGCTGAAGGAAATAAAGAGTTTGTCAACAAAGGTCCCTTCACCTACTTCAAAACAGGGCAGGCAGTCACTGCCTGGACAACTGAGTTCTCTCCCAACTCTGCTGCTCCTCACCTCTGAGCTGTAGCCCCCTGCCTCCCCCACAGCCCTGTTGGTGCCTCTCAATCCTGACCCACAGTCCTTTGGTCCTACAGCTCTGCTGGTGCCCCTCTCTCCCAACCTGTAACCCCAAGCCCCGCCCCGCCCCCCCGGCCCCAGCCCTGCCAGCACCCCACAACCCTTGGGTGCTCATGGATTGGAGCAGGGGGCACTGGAAACCAGGAAACCTGGGTTCTCTTCTAGCTCTGGGAGGGAAAGATGGATTGGAGCAGCAGGGCCTGCTAGTCCAGACTCCTGGCTTCTGTCCCAGCTTTATGGGGCAGTGAGGTGTAGTAGGCTGGAACAGGGGACACTGGGAGCCCAAATGTGCGTTCTCTCCCATCACTGTTCTCTCTTTCAGGCTGGGGGGCAAGGGGGTTCTTCCCTGGTGGGGGATGGCAGATAGGGGGGTGCTGCCTTCTGAGGGGGATCTCTTCCTACTTCCCCATGTATCTTCTCTGCTTGTGCCCCAGCCTGGCCCAGGTATCAGCAAGGGGGGTGGCAGTTCCCATTGACTCCCCCAGACTTCCAGGAAGGCTGGTTGGGCCGAGCCAAGTTTCACTTCATTGCCTGGCCACCCTGGGCTGGGGCCAGCTCACCTGGGGTGGAAGGTGGGGGGATGCGGGAGCCATTGCAGCTGTTGGGAGATTGATATTCCCCCAACCCTGATGACCACCTCACCCCAGAGCCCCCGCCCCCCCTGCTTCCAGGCTGAGCCCCATGGCAGTGGGTGAGGGTTGATGGGGTTATTGGGGGGTTATATGAGGCATCCATTGAGGGGGTTGGGATGCAGGGGGACATTAGCACATCCATCTACCCCAGGGCACTGGCTCCCCCCTAGTGTGAGGGATGAGAAGACCTATGAGACACCCCCCTTCCCCAGCACTGCCAGCTCCTCCTTCCTTCCCAGGCTCAAGGGAGCCTTGGGGGTTTCTGGCAGGGTATTTCCAGTGTGGGTTTCCTGCCCCCACAACAAGGTACCTCCCACCTGGAGATCCCCAGCAGGTATCGGCTGCACAGCACCCCCCACAAGTCCTGCCCATTCCCCTCACTCACAACCTGCAGCCTCCTGACCCCTCAGCCCTGCTGGGGCCTCTCACTCCCGACCTGTAGCCTGCTCCCCCCCCCCCCCGCCCTACCGGTGCTCTTCATTCCTGACCTGCAGCCCCCTGCCCCCCAGCCTTTCCGGTGCCTCTCACTCCTGACTTGCAGACCCCGGACTCCCCACCCCCCCAGCCCTGTTGGTGCCCCCCCTTTCCTGCCAGTCACTTCCCAGCCGGGTGGCTGACTCAGCCCGTGCAGACGTGAGTACCGTCACCCCTGGCCTGGGATACAGCACGTTCCCTCACGCGGGGGGGGGGCACGTCCGGATTGGGCGGGGGCAGGACCCATGTGTGGGGGGTCCCATGGATGGGGGGAGTGTGGAAGAGGGGCCCCATAGCCATGGGGAGGTCTCTGGGACAAGTGGGGGGGACAAGGTTTCTGGGGGCAGGAGGGGACAGCTTGGGGGACAGGAGCTGGGAGTAGAAGTTGTGGTGGGCAGGGGGTCTCGAAGGGGTGGGGGAGTTGGGGGCTGGTGGGGGGGATCAGGGCTCCCCCCCCCCCCCCGTGCTGACCCTGCCTCCTCCCCTAGGGCAGCTGCGAAAACCCCGCCCCCTGCCCCCCCCCTCCCCCAGTTGGGCTTTAAAGGGGCCCTGCTGAGCTGGGACCGGCACTGGGACAGCGGCTCAGCGCGGACAGACGGATCAGCACCCAGACAGACACACGGACACAGTGAGCTGTCCCGAACCCAGGTGAGCAGTGCCTGCACCCAGGTTTATTGGGGTGGCCAGGTCGCCTGGGGTCCCCCCACTCCCCACCCAGACACCTGGGCTCTCTCCCAGCTCTAGGAGGGCAGTGGGGGCTGGTGGGGTAGAGCAGGAGCTGGGAGCTGGACACCTGGGTTCATTCCCAGATCTGAAGGGGGCGGGGATCAGTGTCAGTGGGTTAGATGGTGGGGCTGGGACCATGGACACCGGGGTTCTCTACCGGCTCTGGCGAGGAGTGGGGGCTCGTGCGTTAGAACGGGGGGCGGGGAGGCCGAACACCTGGGCTCTCTGCCAGCCCTGACATGCCACCCACTCTTCCTCCCCCAGACCCCTCACCATGGCGCCCCACTGCCTGCCCGCGCTACTACAATCTCTGCTGCTTGTGGCATTGGTGCCCTGTGAGTCCCACAGCTGGGGGGATGTTGCATCCAGGTGAGCCGCTGGGCTGGGCAGGGGAGGGGGCTGCAGTGGGGACAAGGCTGGACAGTCTTTTGGGGACCCCCACACTGAAGGTAACCGCCCCTGTTGGGTCTGTTACAGGCGACACCCCCCGCCCATGGTTTCCTTCCTGGAGCGGTTGCGGGGAGCACCCCCGGTGCTGCCAGCCCCCCGGGAGCCGGGCTCTGAGGCCTGGGGCAGTGCCCAGGGCTATGTACAGCCAGAGGATGTGCGAGAAGGGCTTGGCCTGCCCGGCAGGTAAGGGCGGGGGGGGTTGTGGGGTACGGTGCTTGCCTTGTGATCAGATCGCTTCCACCTTCCCCACCATCCTGGGCGCCAGGCGTCCTGGTTCCCAGCTCCCCTCGGCCTCCGCTGTAACCCCCCAGATGCCCTTCTCCTCCCAGAGCTGAGGAGGGGACCTAGGTGTCCTGGCTCACAGACCTGCTGCTATTAACCTATTAGACCCCCCCCTGCCCCCCTCCTCCCAGAGGCGAGAGGAGAAACAAAAGCTTCTTTCCCACCCCCTTTCCCACTGGAGAAACAAAAGCTTCTTTCCCACCCCCTTTCCCACCCCTCCCCAAGCCTCATGAGAGCCTAGGTATCCTAACCGCCTACCCTTTTGTTCCCCCCAGCCCCCGGCACCGGCCCCCACGCCAAGTGTCGCCACTGTCCCCGGGCCGCGGATGCCACCTGGGCACGTGCCAGACCCAGAACCTGGCCAGCCTACTGTACCACTTTGGCAGCAAGGACCTCAAGGACGACTCCCGCAAGACCAGCAAGGGCACGGCCGACCCCCTGGGTTACGGGCGACGGCGGCGGCGGGCAGCCGGACAAGGGGCCCCCACGGGCACATAGCCCCTGCGCCCCCACCCCTCCACGGGCAACACGGCTGAGAGCAGGGCCCTGCCCTGGCAAGACGCGGGCACCGGCGGCAGGGAGGGCAGCTCCCGCCTGGGGCTGGCACAGAACTAGATCCCTCCCTCTGGGGAATTAGGGGACAGGCCCCCCCAGCCTTGTCCCACCCCACGGACATGGGTCGAGCAGGAGTCCCCCCACCCAAGAGGAGCAACATTGGAGCAAAGCGGGCACTGCTGTGGAGATGGGCAGGCTGGATGGAGAGGAGGGTAGTTGGGGGGGCTCTGCCCCCCCAGTCCCAAGTTCTTTGTTTATCAGGGCCTGAGCGCAGGTCTAATAAAGAGGTTTATTGGTACAGATGTGCCTCCTGCTGTTGCTCTTTTGAGGGAGGGGACATCGGGGGGTGGAACCCGGGTGTCCTGGCCCCCATTCCCCGCCCCGAGCTGGAGTTAGACCCCGACCCCACCCCCCTCCCAGCTGGGCAGGGACAGAGCCCAGGTGTCCCGGCTCCCGGGCCCCATTCGCCCTCCGGGTGTGGGGGACGCAACCCAGCTCCCAGCCTCCTTGTCCCCTCCCCGAGCTGGAACCCAGGTGTCCTGGCCCCAGCCCCCCCAAAGTGTGGAGAAAACCCAAGCGTCCTGACGCCCACAGCCCCTGTCGCTGGACCCCACGTCCAGCTGGATGCCTGCTGGGGTTAGAGCCCCGGTGTCCCGGCTCCCTTCCCTAACCCCCAGGATCTCGCTCTCTTCCCAGAGATGAGACAACCTGGACGTCTAGGCCCTTAGCGTCCTGACAAGGGGGCAGAAGGGCGAAGGCGGCGGGACACAGTGACCGCGGGTTCGAGGCTGCGGGTCGGGGAATGAGTCCGTGCGTCTGTCCGTCCTGGTGCGGAAGGCCAGCGCGGCCGCCGGGGGCAGCAGTACCCACCACCTTCACCGCACCCCGGGGATTGAATCCAGGCTCCCCGCCTCCTCCTAGCGTGCCGGGGCTCCTCTTTCCCATGCAGCCCCTCCTCGGGGGCAGGTCAGGGGGCTCTGACCCGGTAGAAAGCACTGGGAAAGAGCCCACGCGTCCTAGCTCCCAGCCACTCCCAACCCATTAGACCTCTCCCCCAAAGCTGGCAGAGAACCCTGGCTCCTGGCCCTCCCTCCCCACGCTGTGACGTATCACGCAAGCTCCGGGCACCTCCCCCGATTCCCCCCACCTCGCCCCTGTCCTCCGGGTCCCTGCTCTGGGCGCTGGGTAGGGGCAGCATCTTCCCCTGCATCCCTGGCTGCATCTGGACCAGCCTGAGCATCCCTGGGGAAGGGGGATGGGATGGGATGGGATGGAGGGGAGGCGGGGGTACCCCACCCCGGGTGCAGGGGGCACGGGCCTGGCATAGCCCCTCTGGCCCCACATGGCTGAATCGGGGCACATAGGGTCCAGCACATTCCCCACGCCTGCCAGCAGACACCCAGAGCCGGAGACAGTGGGCCGCAGGGTGAGTGCAGGGCTGGGGAGCCAGATGCCTGGGTCCTGTCCTGGTTTCTACTGGGTCAGAGCAAGGGGAGGGAAGGCCTGGGTTCTTGCCGAGCTCTTAGAGGGGGGTGGGGCTGGTGGGGGACACCTAGATTCTCTCCCAAAATTGTGAGTGTGGAGGCTGCAGGGCTTAGAGCAAAAGGGGCTGGCAGCCAGGACACCTGGGTTCTCTCCCAGCTCTGGGAGGCTGTGGGGTCTTGTGGGTACCTGGACCTGCCTGGCTGCAAAACCCAGACACCTGAGCTTTATTCCCCCATCCCACCCCATGCCTGAGAAGGGATTGCCTCTGCTGGGAGGCAGGAGGGAAAGGGGTTGGGGAGCAGAATCTAGACCCTCCTCCAATCCTTCATGGAAGAAAGGGAGCAGGGCTGGTCCCCACTGGAGGGCATAGGCCCCATTTACAGCTCCCAGTGCCAGCCAGTTCCCTCCCCACCCTGGGGCCCAGATTGGATTTGGTACTCCTTAGTGGTGGGAATGGGAGCCCTGATGCCTGGAACAGTAGTGGGGTATGGTGGGTTTGGGGGGCTGGGAGCCAGGGCTTTTGGGTTCTATCCCCTATCCCATGCCTTACCTGAGAAGATGGTGTCCCCCCTGCTTTTTCCCCATGTCTTGCAAGTGACTTGGGATCCTGCCAGGCCCTGAGAGTGCCAGGGAGAGAACTAGTTCAACTTGTCAGCGGGGCAGGCTGGGGGTGGGGCTGGGACTGGGGCTGGGCTATGGCCATGTTTGGGTTCCCTCCTGAGACCCAGGCAGAGTGCAGCATTATTCTAGCAGCCCTTGGGGAACTCACAGCCTGGCGCAGGTATCTGGGGGCTGGGATTGCCTTCGCAGGGGCATCTCCTGGCTGGTTCTCCTAGTCCCTCTGGGCATGGGGTGGACACCTGCATTTCCCAGCTCTGGGGAATTGCGGGGAGGGTAAAGCAGAGGGCTGGAAGCCAGGACTCCTGAGTTCTCACATCCCTGGGAGGGAAGTGGGGACTGGTGGGGTTAGGGCACGAAAGAGAGCTTTGAGACAGGATGCCTGGGTTCTTCCCCCAGCTCTGGTGGTGGAGTGATGTGGGATGGCTTGGGAAAGGAGGGTTGGAGCCAGAACTCCTGGGTTCTCTCCTGGCTCTGGGAAGGTAGTTGGGTCTTGTGGGTACCTTAACCACCTGGGCCTGCCTGGCTGCAAAACCAGCTGTACAAAGGTGTGTGAAACTATGACCCTGCTGGCAATGTCACTGCCCATATCTCCCAGGTTGTTTGAGCCTTGGACTCTGGATATCTGGGTTCACTTCCTGGCTCCAGAGCACGGGTTCTCTCTGGTCACTGAGCTTCCCTGTCTCAGTTTACACCTCTGCCAAATGGGGTGAATGTATGGTCTGGTCAGACTGGCAGCTTCCCAGACATCTATGACTGGCCAAACCAGGCACTAGTCTCAGTCAGGGGGCTGGGTGGTGCCTAGCCCAAGGGATGTGTGTAGAACCAGGAACAACTAGTTGTTCCATAAAATCCTTCCCAGAAAGAACGTCCTATTTCCATAGGGAAGCAGAGAAGAGAAAGGAAATGGCCAAACCAAGCTGGGATGCCCCACAGCAGAGGCGGCTCCATGTCACCTTATCTCTGCCCCTTCTGGGCTCAGATGGCTGGAGGAAAACTCAGGCGTCCTGGCTCCCAGCCCAGCTCTCACTCAACAGACCCCCCTACCCCCCCAGAGCTGGGGAAGGTGAGATCCCCCACCCCCAGGGGACTGCCCCCTTTGCTGTGGGGAAAGGGCTATGCTGAGGAGTTGGGGTTTTGTCTGGGGGCATGTACGTGGGGTTGAGGGGCACTTTCTTGGCAAGCTGAAGCTCTTGGATGCCAGCTGGAGGTCACTCATCATTTCTCCCTCCAAGCCCAGCACCACCATCCTTTGAGGTTTTGTTTGCGGTCAGTGCGGTTGCTTCTATGAGATGGGGTTGGTTAATTCACCTCAAAATGCCATGGCTCGTGGCTAGGGGAGGAGGATTAAAAAGTGGGCTCCTGGCTGGCCTGGACCTCTGCCTCAGTTTCCCTTATTTGGGGGCATGGCACATCCTGGGGAAGCTGAGTCCCTCCACCCCTCTATAGGCTAGTGATTCAGTGGGGGGTGGGCAGGCTGGGCTGAGAGATAATGGAGGGTGTGCAATACCTACATTGGGTGCTCCCCCACCCCAAACGAAGCAGGGCCCTGCAAGGAACCAAGGCAGGTCAGGCTGCTCTACTACACCCATGATATAAGGGCAGGATGCTTCCCAACCACTTTTTTGGCCTGTTTCCTCAGTGCTATTGCCCCACAGAAACTCTGTCATGGGGCATCTGCCTGATTCCTCCCTGTCGCTGCTGGGGCCTGGGATTCCTCCAGGGCCCAACAGGCAAAGCAGAAAAGAAAGAGACCAGTTTGGTTTGGGGCTGACGGTTATAGATGTTCCTTTTATTCATGAATGGGTGCAGGGGGGAGAGATCCTGAAGTCTGGGCCAGGACTGAGAGCACCCAGCTGCTTGGGTTTCCTGGGCTCATTTTCAAAGACATTGGCCCTTTTTTCCCCCCTTCAGATTAAATGATGTTTAAGTCCGACTAGAGGAAAGGAAAGACACTTATTGCAGGGGTGCCAAAGAAAGATATGGCCCATGGGACCCACGGGGTTGGACACAGCCCATGCAGCACTGTGCCTAGACTCCTGGTGGCCCCAAGATAACTTTTAGTATTGGGTGCCCCTTTGCCAGAGATAATGATAATAATAATTTTTAAATTACCATTTTTGGGCCCCCTTTCTGTCTGGGCCCCTGGCGGCTGCCTGGTTCGCTCATGCCTATGTCCAACCCTGAGCCTGTGGGGCTCCTGGAAGGACAGGAAGTTTGGGGGTGGGGTGAGCAGGGAAGGGACCTGCACTGAAATCTGAGCTCCCTGAGGGACATGGTGGGGGCATGTGTCAGCAGCAGGGGCAAGTAGTAGCTGGACTAACCCCTACATCTCCCTGGTGCCATTCCCCACCTTTCACACATGCACGCTGCCCCTGGGTCTTGCGGGGACTAGGGGAATTGGACAGCCCCACGCTATCCCAAGGGATGGGAAATGAGGTTGAGAGACAGCAAGAGAAAGCAGCTTTCCAAGGGTATAGATATGGAAGGAGAAGAGGAAACTCTTTGGGGAATTTAGGATGGTAAAAAGTCACGTGGCTGCAGCCAGGCCCTGTCATAACCAGAGCACAGCTCCCAGAAGAACCAGCAGCAGTAGTTGGTTGTTATCCTGTAGCAGAGGGCCCCAGAGAGGTGTGTTTTTAGCAGAGGATTGTTGAGGCTTAGGATGCCTGGGTTCTACCACAGAGCTAGGAGAGGGGGAGGGGGTTTAGTGGGTTTGAGTTGAGCAGGGGCAAGGAACCTGGGAGCCTGGATACCTGAGTTTTATCTTGTATCTGGGGGTTGGAGCAGGGAGGCTGAGACCCAGGACACCTGGGTTCTAGCCCAGCTCTGGAAGATGAGTGGAGTCTGGTGGGTTAGAGCAAGGACTCACTGGGGGGAAATACAACCCAGGAGTCCCAGCTTCCATCACAGATTTGGAAAAGAAGTGGGGTCTAATGGATGATAGCCAGGAGCCAGGACTCCTGGATTCTATCTCTGCACAGGGAATGGGGTTCAAGCAGGTCTGGTGGGTTGGGGATAGGGTGGGGCTGGGAGCCAGGATGCCTGGGTTCTCTCCCAGCTTTGTTGGGTTAGAGCAGAGGAGCTGGGAGCCAGGACACCTGGGTTCTCCCCTTGACTTTCCTAGGCAAGGTGTCCCATCCTTCTCTCCCTCAGGCGAGGGAACAGGGTAGGGAGACAAATGGTAGCAATGGGATGCTAAGAGATCATTGGAGGCACTACCTTGGCATGCCTGAGGATGACCTTTCTCCCAGATTCTGCTTTCCAGAGCCCTTAGGACAGGGAGTGTGAAACAGGGTAGGGTGGGGCAGGACACAAGGGTAGATCCTGGCTCCCTCACTACTTGCAAGGCAACCTGGAAGAGCTACTGGCTGTGATGTCTGGACTCGATGATCTCCCGAGGTCCCTTCCAGCCCTAATGTCTATGAAATCTATGAAATGTCTGAGGCACTGGGGCTACTTCTGTTGGGACCCCTCACCCCAGGTTGAGATGCGGCTGGCTTTGGAGTGAGGTGCCTGAGCTGTTGAGCCATGGGTCTCTCTGCTGGTACCAAAATGCAGCCACCTCTACATATAATTTCCCCATCTGGGCTAGGACATCTCATTTCACACCCAGTGCAAAAGATGCTGGAGGGGTTGTTTGCTTATCTGGGCTGTTTATATTTCCAGCTGATAGGCAATAACTCCCCTGCCTCCATGCCCCCAAACTGCAGTGAGGCCAGCAGTGTGTGTCATGGGAGAGTGCCCTCTATGAACACGCAACCCACTCTGGAGGTCTGTCCCAGCCCTAGGAGGGGAGTGGGATCTAGCAGGGCAGGGTGGGGACCCAGGATATCTGGGTTCTGTCCAGGCTGTGGCAGGGGATTGGGGTCTAGTGCAGGGGCGGGCAATTATTTCACATGGAGGGCTGCTTACTGAGTTTTTGCAAGCCATCATGGGCCGCATGACAGGCAGCCAGGGGAGATAAATATTAATTTTCTAAATTTTGGGGGGATCCCTTGGGCTGGATAGAATGGCCTGGCGGGCCGCATGCAGCCTGCGGGCTACATTTTGCCCACCTCTGGTCTAGTGGGTTAGATCCGGGGTAGCAGGAAGCAAGGACACCTGGGTTCTATCTGGGCTGTGGCAGGGGCAGGGGGGTTGTGAGTTAGAACTGGGGTGGGGGAGATCCAGGATGCCTGGTTTCTATCCCAGGTCTCGGAAGGATAGAGAGGGGAGTGGTGGGGGGAGGCGGGGTCCATACACAGATCCATCTCCTCCCCCTAATCTAGCTTTGAGGGACCTTCTGGGTTCCCCCAGTGCTGCCATGGCAACAGATTATGAGCTCACCAGCATCCCATATGAGGTCACCCTGGTGCCTGTGTGAGGTCACTCTGCTCTCTGCCCCATTAGCCGGCAGCCAGGTATAGGGCAGGACCACACTGCCTCTGGCCTAGATAGGGGAGGGGAGCACCTGATGCTGGGGATGGGAGGAGTTGCATGGCATCTCCTTTGGGATGGAACAGGTTGGAGAGGCAGGTCCTTACAGCACCCCTTTGCCTGGTGCTGAGCTGCAGCCACTTTTGGGGTGGGGCATGTCAGAGGCAGGTTACACAGGGACCCTTCCCCAGTGCTGAGATGCAGTTGCCTCTAGGGTCAGGAGATCAATGTCCTGGCTTATGATACTCACCCCACTCCAAGCACCAGGGATGGATCCCAGGTGTCCTGGCTCCCAGGGTCTATGTTGAGATGGTAGGGTGGGGGGAGCTGAGCCTGTCCCAGATGTGCTTGCCCTCACCTCCTTGTCTGCCCCACAGCCGGCCCGCTAGCACCCCACAACCATGGCAGAGGCCCACCAGGCCGTGGCATTCCAGTTCACAGTTTCCCCAGAGGGCATCGATGTACACCTGAGCCATGTGGCTCTGAAGCAGGTCTACCTCTCGGGGCTGCACTCCTGGAAGAAGAGACTTGGCCGTCTGCGGGTAAGGGGGTCATGCCCCACAGTGCCGGGGAGAGAGGGCTCTGGGGTCAGGCTCTGGGATTGGGGGGTTGAAATTCAGTGGGCTTGAGGCAGGGGGGTCTGGGATCACCCCATGGGTCAAGTATCCTGAGGTCAGGCTGCAGAACTGGGGATAGTGGGCCCATGAGGGAAGGCTATGGGATCGTGCTGTGGGTCAGGGGTTGGGGGGCCTGGGGCCAGGGTGGACTGTGGGGCACAGGCTCAGGGGATAAACAAGGCAGGTGCCAGGGACTGTTGGGTCAGACTGGGGAAGGGATGGGCAACGGGGTCCTGTGTGAGTCAGAAGAGCTCCAGACAGGCTCTATAGCAGGGAACGGAGGGGGGTGGGGCGGTTGGGTTGGGATGGGTGCCTGTGGTAGAGCTGGGTGCTTTGTAGGGCCACGGGGCTGGGCTGGGATTGCTGTGGCATCACAGTGTGGGATCACAACATAATACTAGGAGCAGGGAGGCTGGGGCAGGGCAGGGAACTGTGCTACATGGATGGGGCTATGGGGCAGGAGCACTCTGGGGGAGTCTGAAGTCACATTGTGGGGCTGGGATCGAAGGAGGGGATAGATGGGGCCCGCTCAGGGGCTGGGATTGGGGGTGTGGGTCAGGCTTCGATGCCTCCACTGATCTCCTGCCTTCCCCTCCCTCCCCGCTACAGAATAGTTTTGTGACAGGTGTGTACCCCGCCAGCCCAGCCAGCTGGGTCTTTGTGGCTGGCACTATCCTACTCGCCCAGTTCTGGCGCCTTGATCCCTCCATGGGCCTGATCGGGAAGATCCAGGAGCACCTGCCTGGCCGGTACCTGGCACACGGGGACTTGGGCAGGAGAGGGCATGGGGGGGAGGTGGAGGGCAGGGTCTGGGAGGGCCTGAGGGTGTCTCTGGGGGCTCTAGTGTGTGAGGGGCATGGTACTGGAGAGGATGGGTCCTTCTGCTCTGGAGAGGATGGGTCCTTCTGCTCCTCCCAGGCTGCTGGGTAGATGTGGGAGGGGATGCGGCTGCCCCATGGAACTGAGCCCCATCCCTCCCCTGTAGCGGGTGCCTTTCAGAGCCAACACAAGCTGTACTGTGTGCGCTGGCCTTTGCCACAGTGCTGTGGCTGGCTCTCATCCTCACCATGCGCTCCATCCTGAAGCTGCTGCTCTCCTACCATGGTTGGATGTACGAGGCCCATGGCAAGATGTCCCACACCACCAAGGTCTGGCTGGTATGTGCCATGGCTAGGCCCAGGCAGGGGCCACAGAGAGGGGGCCATGGCTGGACACCCTCAGAGGTTACTGGGCTATGTCAGGGGCTGGTGGATCCACAGATAGCAATGACGGGACATGGCCATGCACAGAGAGAGGTTGTCGGGCTCTGTCCTCCCCCTTGCTCTCTGCCCCACCAGTGAGTGGGGTGGGGGAGAGGGTGCTGTCCTCTCTGGTGACCCCCCACCACCACCTTTGTCCCTACCCCATAGGCACTGGTGAAGATCTTTGCTGGCCGCAAACCCATGCTGTACAGCTACCAGGCCTGTCTGCCACGCCTGCCCGTGCCCACCATCCATGACACCATGCAGCGGGTGAGCTATGAGTCACTGGGGTGAGGGGAGAGGGAGCTGGGGCTGGAAGGTTCTGGGAAGGGGAGACTTGGGGCATAGCAGCTGGCAGAGGGGTCCCCAGGAGCTGAAGGGTTGGCAGAGAAGCCAAGGATTGTGGGGGGCATCTGCGGGGGCTAGGGGGTGCCCCCTGGACCTGGGGGTGGGCTGGAGCCTGTGGTTGATATGATAAGAACCCCCACCCCAGATTAGGAGCACTAATGTGCTCCTGCCTCCAGGTCATATCCCCCCACCTTGGTGGCTTGTGACACCCCGCCCCTCCCATCCCACACTCCAAGAATCCTTTTTACCTTGGCCAAAGTGCCACCCCAGGGGGATTGTGGGAAGACTCTATGATTCCTGGGTATTGGGTGCAGGTGGGGGGCTGGGGAAGTGGGGATATGCCTCCACCTTCCAGCATCCATGGCGGGGGACATTCCTAGGATGTGACCCCAGACTGCCTGCTGTCCCCCCAGTACCTGGAGTCCGTGCGGCCCCTGCTGTCAGACCTACAATTCCAGCGCATGGCAGCACTGGCCAGGGACTTTGAGCACTCGCTGGGACCACGGCTGCAGTGGTACCTGAAGCTGAAATCCTGGTGGGCCTCCAACTACGTGAGTGATTCTGCCCTTACACTAGGGAGCGCCGTGCTGCAGGGAGCAGGGAGGCACTAGGGAGCACTGTGCTGGGGTGTACAAGATGTTAGTGGTAGGGATGCTGTGCTGTGGGCTGTAGGGCAGAAGGCACTAGGGCGTGCTGCACTGTGGGGTGCTGGGGGCACTATGGGGTGCTGTGCTGGGGTGTATGTGGTGTGTGGCACTAGGGGGCACCGTGCTGGTGGGTGCAGGGCAGGGGGCACTAGGACGCATTGTGCACAGGGTGTGTGGCACTAAGGAAGGCTTTGTTGTGCTGTGCAGAGGGGTGGCACTGGGGGTGCTATGCTGCAGTGGGCAGGGGGTCTGCAGGGGCTGCTCTAACCCTCGCCCTCCCTGCAGGTGAGTGACTGGTGGGAGGAGTACATCTACCTGCGGGGCCGGGGTCCCATCATGGTCAACAGCAACTACTATGCCATGGTGAGTCCCCAGGAAGGGCAGAGGGGTTACCTCATGCAGGGACTGGCCCTCAACTCAGCACTGTCCCCCTCCCCTGCCTGTCCAGGCAGCCCCTGGCACAGGGCCCCAGCTGATGGGCCGCAATAGCTGCCTGTCCCCCAAAATCCAGGTGGGCACATGAGGGTCCCCCTGTGTCCCCCACAGGGACTGGCTATAGCAGGGGGATCCCCCATGTCTGCCCCCCACACCCTGTTCTAAGCCCCTGGGGAAGGGGGAGGGGTCTGTCCCATGCACCTATGTCCCTCAACAGCCCCTTGTCCCCCAGGACTTTCTGTACGTCACCCCAACCCCCATCCCGGCGGCCCGTGCCGGCAATGCTGTCTATGCCATCCTGCTGTACCGGCGCCTTCTCAGCCAGGAGAAGATCAAGCCGGTGAGGGGGGCACTGGACAAGGGCTGGGGTTATAACTCCTTGTGTACAGTTACATGAGGGAGGCTGTGGGGCAAGTGGGTGCTGGTGTGAGAGAGGGGCAGGGCCAGAGCCCATGATGTGGGGGCTAGGACTATGTGGGAGGACTATGGGGTGGGAGGACAGTGAGGTTAGGGGTAGGAGAAGCCTAAGGCTTGGGGGTGGAGTTAGAGGGTGGGAAGTGCCTCAGGTTTGGGGGGACCAGGAGGTGGGAGGAGCCTGGGACTGGGGGTGTGGCAAGAGGGGTGGGGCTAGATGGGGTGGGAGGAGCTAGAAACTAGGGGTGGGGGAGTCTTGAGACTGGGTATGGGGTGAGAGGGGAGGAGCTAGAGGTTTAGGGGTGGGGCTAGAAGGGTGAGAGGAGCTTGAGGTTTAGGGGTGGGGCTAGAAGGGTGGGAGGAGCATGAGGCTTGGGGGAGGAGAATGAGGTTTGGAGGTGGGGCTAGATGGGGTGGGAGGAGCTAGAGGTTTAGGGGTGGGGCTAGAAGGGTGGGAGGAGCATGAGGCTTGGGGGAGGAGAATGAGGTTTGGAGGTGGGGCTAGATGGGGTGGGAGGAGCTTGAAACTAGAGGTGGGAGGAGTCTGGGGTTTGGGGTGGGGCTAAATGGTTGGGAGGAACCTGGGGTGTGGCCAGAGGAGGGGCCTATTCTGGGGGCTGTAGGTGGGACTAGCATCCTTCTTATGGCTCATGGGGCAAAGGGATGGGGACAGGGCTGGTTCCTGAGCTGTGGGGAGGAGCCTGATCCATGGGGTGGGGCAGTGGGAGGTGTCTGGCCCTCCCCAAGTTTTTGGCATGGAGTTTCCCAGGATGTTTAACTCGTCTCTGTTTCCCTTCTCTCTTCTTGTGGATGCCTCCCCTTTCAGGGCCCCCCATGTCCTTCTCCGCTCCCCCACTCTGGGTGCCCTTCCTGCCCCTCCAACCCTTCCTGGGTTTGCGGGTGCAGCTCACAGTGCCTGGCACTTTGATCCCGCTCTGCACTGCCCAGTGGGATCGGGTCTTTAACACCACACGACTGCCAGGGGAGGGGCAGGGTGAGTGCTGGAGTCCCCCAGCTTTGTTGGGGGGCAACAGGGACCTCCCCCAACCTCCCTCCCAGGCCTGTTGAGAGGGGACCCCAGAAGGGAGGAAGGAGGACCCAGGTAACTATAGGCCTGTTAGTCTTACCTTGGTCCTGGGGAAGCTCTTTGAGCAAATTATCCAGGAGCACATCTGTGAGGGACCGGCAGGGGAGATTATGCTCAGGGGCAATCAACACAGGTTTATTAGGACCAGATCCTGTCAGACCAGCCTGGTTGCCTTTTATGACCAGGTCACAAAATCCTTGGATGCAGGTGTTGTGGTGGACGTAGTCTTTCTGGACTTTAGGAAGGCCTTTGACACTGTCTCTCACCCCATTCTCATTAAAAAATTAGGCGACTGTGGAGTTGATGCCTACACAGTCAGATGGGTAGCAAATTGGCTGGCGGGCTGCACCCAGAGAGTGGTGGTAGACAGGTCATATTCAACCTGGAGGGATGTGGGCAGTGGGGTTCCCCAGGGTTCGGTCCTTGGGTCCACACCGTTCAATATCTTCATCAGCAACTTGGACAAGGGGGTGAAAAGCCCACCTTGTTTAAATTTGCAGATGATACTAAGACGTGGGTACAATACAAGGGAGGAACAGGGTACAACTAGGTTTGGACAAGTTACAGGGGTGGGTGGATGAGAGTAGGATGGGATTCAATACTGACAAGTGCACGGTACGGCATTTAGGGAGAAAGAACCAGCAGCATACCTTCAGGCTGGGGAACTCCTCATCAGCACAGAGGCAGAAAAGGATCTTGGAGTCATTATTGATTCCAAGATGAACATGGGCGGACAGTGTGGGGACGCAGTCAGGAAGGCCAATTGCACCTTGTCATGCATCCACAGATGCATCACGAGCAAGTCCAAGGAGGTGATCCTCCCCCTCTGTGCAACATTGGTCCGGGTACAGTTGGAGTACTGCGTCCAATTCTGGGCACCGCACTTCAGGAGGAATGTGGAAAGCATTGAGAGGGTCCAGAGGAGGGCCACTCACATAGTCAGGGGTCAACAGGGCAGGCCCTACGAGGAGAGGCTATGGGACCTGAACCTGTTCAGCCTCCACAAGAGAAGGCTGAGGGGGGATCTGGTGGCTGTCTGTAAACTTACCAGGGGGGACCTGCTGAGAACAGGAGAGTCCCTGTTCCCCCGAGCACTACCAGGAGTAACTAGGAATAATGGCCACAAGTTGATTGAGAGTAGGTTCAGGCTAGACATCAGGAGGCACTACTTCACAGTTAGGGCAGCTAGGATCTGGAACCAACTTCCAAGGGAAGTTGTACTTGCTCCTACCCTGGGGGTCTTCAAAAGGAGGCTAGATAATCACCAAGCCGGGATCATTTTACCCCAGCACTCTCTTTTGCCCATGGCAGGAGGTTGGACTTGATGATCTGCTCAGGTCCCTTCTGACCCTACCAACTATGAAACTGTGAAATATTGGGTCCAGGGTCTCCTTTGCTCCCAGCTCCTTCCAGACCCCCCCCACTTTGTTTTAGGGTTAGAGTAGCCCCCAAGCAAGGGGCAGAAGGTGGGGCAGGGGCCCATGCTTTGGGAGCTGGGCACTGGGGTCTCTTTGGAGCTGCCTTTTATGGTCTGCATGCCCTATCCCCAGCCTGGTATAGGGCAGGGGGCTGTGTTTTCGGGGTGAGCTCTGAACTGCTGAAATTTCCCCTTCCCTCCCTTGCACCCAGTTTTGGGGGAGAGGCTCTGCTTTTGTGGTAAACTCCGGGGCACTCTGCAGGGGTCTCTCCTGACTTTCTACCCCCCTCCCTCTCTCTCTATCCCCACTCTTCACCTTGGTGACACCCACTCCCTCCCAGCTGATGATTCAGGGCACCCTCCCTCTGTGCTCTGCTCAGTATGAGCGCATGTTTGGCACCACCCGCATCCCGGGACTGGAGGCAGGTAGGGGACCCCTCACCCACACAATTCCTTTCCAGAGACTGGGGGGTTATAACCCACTGACCCCTACCCCTATGCCCAGGGCTGGCTGCAGAATGGAGCAGCTAATATCCCACTGATCCCTCACCTTCCATGACAGGGGACCGAGACTGAGGACCTGCAGGAGCCAAGAACCCCAGGGGGGCAGATCCTGGGGTGATCTGGAGGTTGGGGGGACTCAAAGGCAGGGAAACATAAGCCACCCCAACCTTCTCCCTTGTGCTGGTGTGGACTTGGCATTGGGCTAGTGGGAGCAGGGGTGCACCCTGCAGATGGGCTGTCCTTGGTCATGGGGTGGAAGAGGGGTACCTGTCCATGAGGGGTAGGGGGTGTCTATCTGTGTTCAGGATTGGAGGACTATCCTGTTTTGTAGGGGGGTCTCCATCCATGGGGAAGACTGGGGGGGTTTCACCATTCATGGGGTCGGGGGGGCCTTGTTTGTGAGGTATGAGTGGTGGGGAGGGGTGTCCCTTTCCATGAGGTGTGGGAATGGGAAGAGGTCCCTTGTGCTTGGGGGAAGCGTGGGGTCTCTCCATCTAGCAGGAGGCCCTGTTGGTGGGGTAGGAATGGGGAGAGAGGCATCCCTATCCATGGAGTATAAGTGTGGGGAGAGGATCCCTGCCCATGGAGAGGGGGGCATGGAGGGCATACCCCCTTGCCTTGCTCTGCCCTCACCCCCTGGCTCTGCTGTCCCTTCCCCTCCCCTCTCCAGACCGCATCCAGCATGTGAGCGACAGCAAGCACATCGCAGTGCTCCACGCCGGCCGCTTCTACCGGCTTAGGCTGTACCATAGTGGGCGGCTCCTCAGGCCCCGCGAGCTCCAGGCTCAGTTCCAACACATCTTGGATGACCCTACGCCCCCTGTGCCTGGAGAGGAACACCTGGCTTCCCTGACAGCTGGGGACAGGTGCATGGGGAGGGACAGGGGGCAGGTAGAGATATGGAGCAAGACATGGGGGGGACAGGAGGGGCTGTGACCTGGTGGGGAGGAGCCAGGGGGTTGCTTGGGGACTGGGAGGGTCCAATGGGGACTTGCATGGGACTTGAAATGTGGATGACCAGTGGGGAAGGGGAGGGAGGTGGCCTCTGACCCCTGACCTCTCCCTCACCAATGCTACAGGGAGCCCTGGGCTCGGGCCCGCCGGACCTATTTTGGGTCAGGGAAGAACCAGCAGTCGCTGGAGGCTGTGGAACGAGCTGCCTTCTTTGTCACTCTGGACACAACCGAGCAGGGGCTGACAGGGCCCGACCCGGGCCGAGCACTGGACTGCTACGCCAAGGCCCTGCTTCATGGGCAGTGCCATGACAGGTGAGTCTGACCCCTGACCTGTGACCCCCATTCACCATGGGCAGTGCTATGGCAGGTGGGTTTGGCCGCCAAACCCAATCCACCACACTAAGACATTGATACATGGGTAGGGGTCCATGACAGGCAGATCTGACCCCTGACCTTATCCACCACAAGTAGTGCCACAACAGGAGCGGCAGGGGAGGGGTCTGACTCTTGACCTTTGATCCCCATCTACCACAGACAGTGCTATGAGAGGGAAACCTGACTCCCATCCATGATGGCAAGGTGCTGATGCATGGGCAGGATCATGACACATGACCTGACCCCTAGGCATGGCCATGATAAAGAGGGGCAATCCATGACCCCCACAGGAACTTCTACCCCACCCTGGAAATGCTTTGTCCTCCCCCTTCCATCTACCCCAGCCCCTTGCAGTAGTCTCATAGCCCCCAAGCCCCCTGACAAAGACGGGGGCTGCTGCTGGGTGATCCCTCAGATGCACTGTATCTCCCAAGCCAACTGCCCTATGGGAACCCCTCCCTCCCCAAGGGACCCTAGTCTCTATCCCTCTCGCCTGGGCATGTTGTGGGGCTGTTAGGCCCTGCCCCTCCAGTGGTGGGAGGAGCCAGCACCAGGCTCCACCTCCCCAGTTCTCACCTGCATATTGCCCTCCCTTTCCTCCACAGGTGGTTTGATAAATCCTTCACTTTGATCATCTTCCGCAATGGGAAACTCGGGGTTAATGCTGAGCATTCCTGGGCTGATGCCCCCATCGTGGGCCACCTCTTTGAGGTACCAGCAGCCCAGGCACCTGGGTCCCACTCTGGGAGGGGAGGGGGGTCTGGTGAATTGGGTGGGGGTAGAGGGAGCAAGGTCACCTGAGTTCTGTCCCATCTCTGGGAGGGGTCTAATGGATGAGAACAGTGAGGGCTGGGAGCCTCGATGTCTGGGTTCCCTGCCTGCTGCTGGCTGTCCAGTACCCATCTCTGATTGATGGAAAGAATTAACTCCTGTTGTGGGGTGGAGAGAGTGTCTAAGAAGCCAGGACACCTAGGTTCTCTCCTGGCTCTGGGAGGTGAGTGGAGTCTGGTGGGTTATAGTGGGGGGGGGGGCGGTGGCAGCCAGGATGCCTGAGTCCTCAGCGGATTGTCTCCCCTGTCTTGCCCCACCCAAACCCCTGCAGTATATGCTGGCCACAGACGCCTTCCAACTGGGCTACAACGCGAATGGTCACTGCAAGGGGGAGATGGACCCTGACATCCCCCCCCCTCAGAAACTGCAGTGGGAGATCCCTGAAGAGGTGAGAGCTGGGGACAGGGCCTGGGGGACACCTGGAGGGTGACAGAGCTAGGGGGTGGAGCCAGGGGAGCAGGCGGAGCCTGTATGGGCAGGTCATCACAGGCATTTGGGGCAATGGTGACATCAGTAAGGGGTGGGGCGTGGGGCATGCAGGTGGCAGCAATGGTGGTGTTACAGAAAGGGGTGGTGCTAGCAGCATGAATTTGGGATGTGTGGCCTGTGGGGGTGGAGTCAGGCCACAAGGGGTGGGGCCTATGGGGGGGGCCAGTATGGCAAGCCATGTGAGCATTTAACATTTACCCTCCTTTCCTGCCTGCCCTCCCAGTGCCAGCAGGTGATCCAGGGGTCCCTGAGGGTGGCCCGGGCCCTGGCAGATGACCTTGACTTCCACACCTTCCCCTTCAAGCAGTTTGGGAAGGGGCTTATCAAGAAGTGCCATACCAGCCCCGATGCCTTCATCCAGATCGCCATCCAGCTGGCACACTACCGGGTACAACTCTTCCCCAGAGCTGGCTGCATGTCAGCAACCAGGCAGGGATCCCTGTAAACCAGGGGCAGGCAAAATACGGCCTGCAGGCTGGATCTAGCCCACAGAGGGACTTTATCAGGCCTGCAGTGGGTCCCTTAGTGTTGCCTGGCCCAGACGCCATCTGACCCCGGTGCGTCCTGCCACCCCTGGGTGCTCAGTAGGGCTGTGGCAGCTCTGCAGCTGGACTCTGGCCCCATGGGTACGGGCAGGAACCTGCTTGCAGAGCCCTGGCCCTGGCCCTGGCCCAGACCCAGCCTGCCCTGCACCCACTCCAGACCAGAACCGACAACAGCAGACCAGCTCTGGACCAGCTGGGACCTGTGTGCACAGACCCAACACCATCCCACTCTGGACCTGCCTGCCCAAGATGAGTGGCAGTGGCAGTTGGGCAGAAGCTGCTGCTGGGCTGGAGTGAAAAGAGGTTGCCTCCTCCTTGGTTCTGCCAGGCCCTTCTTGCTGCAGCTGCCTGGACCCTGCTGCTGCTCTGAGGCTCTTCTCCAGCGTTGCCTCCAGGCCACCCAGCAGGGCAGTGGTGGCAGAGGAGAGGGGCCACAGGGTGGCTGCTTTTCCCTGCTCCCAGCAGGGCAGGCTGAGGTTGGGGCTGTGCATGTGGGTCCCAGCTGGTCTGCTCCAGCTGAGGTGAATCCAAAGCAGAGGTGGGGTGGGTGGGGCCAGGATTGTATGCACAGCTGATGCTGGGCACTGGTGGCAGTGAGGAGCCACAGGGTGCATGGGCTCTGGGCTGTTGAGAGATGGGAAGTGCTGACTGGCCCACGATAGCTCTCTAAAACTGCCAGTGTGGTCTGCTGGCCCAAATTGCCCATCCCTGCTGTAAACCCAACTACCCATCATGGGCCCCACTCCAAAGGCAGCTGCATCTCTGCACCAAGTGAGGGGTCCATGCAGAGATGCAAAACCAAACCCCTCCGATGCATCTCACCCCAGAGATAGCTGCATCTTGGCTAAGGGGTTCTGCTATAAGCAGCTCTCTGAGCCTGCTCCACCCGAGGCAACTGTATCTCAGCACTGGAGCAGGGGAGTCCCTGTCTAACCAGTCCTATACCATGTGCTGCACCCCTGAGGTGGTTGCATTGCAGCACCAGGCAAGGGGGCCATGCCTAAACTGTCTGTTCCAATGTGCCTCACCCCAGAGCTGGCTGCATCTCATCACCAGTGGGCTTATAATACCTGCCCCGCCCCAAGATATGCCCCACTCTAGAGACAGCTGCATCTCAATGCCAGGCAAGTGATCTTTGCATTAACCAGGCCCTCCAATATGTCTCACCCCAGAGCTAGCTGCATCTTGGCACTGGACAAGGTGTCCTGGTATAAGTAGCACCCCCCAACAGGCCCCATCCCAGAGGCAGCTGTGTCTCAGCACCAGACAAGGGCTTTGTGCATCAACCAGCCCCTCCAACCTACCTCTCCCCAGTGCTGGCTGCATCTTGGCACTGTGTATCACAGAATCATAAAGGAGTTAGGCTGGAAGGGCCCTAGCCAAACCATCCCCTACAAATCCATCATACAACCTCTTAGTAAAACTACCATTAATCCTGACACAACACAAGACATCACACCCAGATCTGCTGGAAAAGGTTGTTCATACATACTTAAGAGGTCCCAGGTAGAGGCCACGCTTCCTGCTACAGATGAAGGCAAAACTCCCTCCCCCAGTCTGTATCAGTCTGACTATGCAGTAAAATTCCTTCCTGACCCCAACTGTGGTGATTGGTCTGACCCTGAGCAGGGGGGCAAAAGCCGGTAGTGAGGAACTTTGGTCCGAGCAGCATTAGCACAGCCCAGTCCCAAATCCCTTGCTTTAGCTGCGGCCAATATGCAATGCCTCTAAGGGAGGCTTAAAAACACCCTGGCACATGTAATAGAAAGGGGGAAAGGGCATCCAGGAAAGCCCAGAAGCCTGGGAAATCCTCGTAGCAGAACACAGGCAGAGTTACACCTAAATCATCCCTGACCAGTGCCTGTCCTGCCTCTTGAACACCAGCGATGCCAAGTGCGCAGCTTCCCTAGGCATCTATTCCACTGCCACACTGTTCTAGCCTGGAAGAATTCAGGGGTCCTGGTATAAGCAGGTCCCCCCTTCCCTCCCACACCCCCAGGACAAGGGGAAGTTCTGCCTGACGTATGAGGCCTCCATGACCAGGCTGTTCCGTGAGGGCCGCACCGAGACTGTCCGTTCCTGCTCCATTGAGTCCTGCAACTTTGTCAGGGCCATGATGGACCCAGCACAAACCGTGAGTCTGGGCTGGGTTACTTGGGGGGGTCTGCAGACTGGGTGCTGGGGGAAATGAAGGGGGGACTTGGGAAGAAGGCAGTACCCCTTCTACATGGCCCTGTGGGAGAGGGGTACATGAGCTCTGACCCCCTCTTCCCTCTGTTCCCCTCTGCCAGCCCCAGCAACGCCTGGCTCTGTTCCGGGTAGCGACTGAGAAGCACCAAGCCTTGTACCGCCGGGCCATGACGGGTGCCGGCATTGACCGACATTTCTTCTGCCTCTACGTAGTCTCCAAGTACCTGGGGGTGGACTCCCCCTTCCTCAAGGAGGTGCGGGATTATGGGGCCAGTGTCAATAGCAGAACATGGCTAGGCGGGGAGGGGGAAGGACCTCAAGGACACGGGCGGAGTCTCAAGGAGGGGCAAGGCATGGGCAGGTCTCAGGATCCAGGTTGTGGGTGGGCCTGGAGTGGGGAGAAGGGGTGACTTCTCCAGGTAGGCTTGGCTTGGCACCCTGGGGTGGGGCAGATCCCAGGGCAGGATGGGGACCCATCCTGGAGAGGGGATGGGGCTTGGGGAAGGGGTGGGGCAGTCCCTGGAATGGGCATGGCTTGGGAGATTGGGGGTGAGGCTACATGCAGTTGGGGATCCCAGGAGGGGATGGGTGGGGGACACTTGAGGGTGGGTCAGATTAGGGGGCAGGGCTGATGTTGCTGCCTGTCTTGGGGTGGCAGCAGGGTGACAGGCAGGGAAGAAGGAGCCTAGAAGGGGGGAAACCCTCCACCCACAACCCCTCCCACCCCTTCAGGTCCTGGCAGAGCCCTGGGGACTCTCCACCAGCCAGACCCCTGTCCAGCAGATTGAGCTCTTCGACCTCAAGAACCACCCTGACTACATTTCCTGTGGGGGTGGATTCGGGCCGGTGAGTATCTGGCCCCCTGGGTTCCAGCCTGGGGTCAGGGATGCCAGGGGCTTGAGCCAGGAGCCCAGACACCTTGGTTCTGTCACCATTCTAGTGGGAGGGATTTAGTGGGTCAGAGCAAAGGGAAGCTGGGAGGCAGTACACCTGAGTTGTCTCCCAGTGCTGGTGGGAGGCAGGGGGTGTGGGCTCTAGTGGTGTCAGAGCAAGGAGGAGCTGGCAGCTAGGACTCCTGGGTTTTTTCCCGGATCTGGGAACAGAGTCATGGGATGGTTGAGCAGTCAGGATACCTGGGTTCCACTCCCACCTCCCTGCCCTTCCCTCACCCCTGCAGGTGGATGACAACGGCTATGGTGTTTCCTACATCATCATCGGGGAGGACCTACTCACCTTCCACGTGTCCTGCAAGATCTCCAGCCCCCAGACGGTGAGTGGCCCATCTGTCCTGTCCATCTCTTCCTCCACCCTGCAACCCGAACTAACCTGTGCCCTCTCCCACTCTTCCAGGACGCTCACCGCTTTGGGGCACACATCCGTTCTGCCCTGCTGGATCTCTTGGCACTGTTCAGTCTAGGCCCGAAGTAGCTGCAGAACCTGTCCCCCTCCCCCTGCAACTTTCAGCACTCCAATAAACCCATGGGAGGCACAGACCTCTGTGTCATATCCTGTGGGTTGATGGGGGAGCAGGGCCCTGCCCTGGCCGTCTCTGGGGTGACTGCTCAGGGGATGACTGCACTGGCCACAAATGGGGCCCCCTGTGGGAAGGCTAGGTGCCTTGGCTGTGGGGGGTCAGATCCCTGTAATCAGGGATTTCTGAATGACCTTTCTGTGCCTCCCCACCCCCACCCCCCCCCAAAAAAGGAGACTCCAGTCATTTTAGTCTTGGGGAGCCTACTGCAGGGGGCAGGACCCTATTCCCCTTGCTGTGGGGTGAGAAGATGGGGGAGGGGGGGATGATCAGGGTTAGCCTGATCCCCAGATACCCTCCGAGGTCTGGGATAGAACCCAGGCGTCCTAGGTCCCAGCCCCACCGGGGGGGTGCTGTGGTGGAGGGAGTAGCCCAAGTCCCCTCCCTGTGTGTCCTTCCCCCCCCCTCCCCCCAGCTGAAGAATGTTGCTGTTGTTTGCTTCTGTGTCTGTGTTTTGGGGACAGGATAGTTTAGGGGTGATGTGTAGAGGAGGGAGAAGTCCCCCCACACAGGGGAAGGGGACCAGCCCCATCCCCCATGGCAGGGTGGGACAGAAAACAGAGGGGTTTGTTGCCAATGCTGACAAACAATAAAGTGTCCCCATTGCATCAGGCCGGTGGTTTCTCTTGGAGGGGGAGATGGGGTGATGTCTGAGGAAGCTTTTCCCAGTGCTGTGAGCTTCCCCCCAGCCTTATGTAGCAGGGCGTAATGGGGAAGGGGTGATGTGAGGGGAGTGATGGGGGAATTGGGAGAGGAGTGATGTCAGGGGGCTGATGGGGGCACGGCTGGGGGAGAAGCAGTGTTGGGAGGGGGGAATAATGGGGGAGAGGGGTGTCAGGCTGCTAAGGGACCAGGGGAGGGGCACAATGTTGGTGGGGGGTGATGGGGGCCAGGAGGTGTGATTTTCCCTGTTCCTCAGCCCCATGACACGGTCAGGACAGTGACTGTTTTAAGCATCCCTGTCACCCCCAGCCAGGGGCTTCTCCCCCCGCCAAGTCCAGTTCCCCACCTGCTGCCCTCACCCCAAAGAGGCACAGTCAAGGGTACAGTGCCTGGGGCTTTACTGGAGGCTGTGGTTCTCCCTGCTACAGGGCTTGGGGGACCCCAGGGGGATCCCCTCTGCTGACAGCTGGGCCTGCAGGGAGCTGAGTCGTGTGTGCAGGGGATCCAGGGTGAGGGGCTTCTCCCTATTTGGCACAAGGGGGTTAGATTCAGACCTAGAGCAATGCCCCTCAACCCATGTACCTGCCTGGGCTGGCACAGTGCCCCCCCAGTCCTGCTGGTGCCCCACACTCCCAACCTGCAGCCCCCTGCCCTGCCCAGCCAGTGCTCCACACTCCTGATTTCCAGTTCCTTGCCCCCCATCCCTGCTCCCCTTCACTCCTGACTAGTGGCCCCCTGCCCTGCCCAGAACTGCCAGTGCCCCTCACTCACTGGGGGCTGATCCAGGCCTGCTCCAGGTAGGTCTTGGCTCTCAGGGCCTCATCCTGGGCCAGGCGCAGACTGGAATTCAGTGTCTCCACCTGGGTATGGGTCTCTAGAGCCTCCTGCTCCAGGTCCTGGGGGGAGGAGAGGAGAGAGTTGTCACACTGGGGGGCAGGAAGCAGCTGGGTAGAGGGAGAAGGGAAGTCAAGTGAGGGGGTCCTAGATATGGGGCTGGGAAGAGTCTTCACCTGAGGAGGGGGCTGGGTAGCAGGCAGGGGGTCTCAGAAGGGGAGTGGGGGGCCCTGGTGAGAGTGGTTTCTGCTCTTGCCAGGCCCCTTCACTTGAGGAGGTGGTACAAGGGGGCAAAGACAAAGGCTTGTGGGGGGGGGGTTCCCCTATGCTACCAGTATCTTGCTGTGCAGCCTCTGGCAGGAAGGGCAGGATGTCTGGGTGCCCCCGCGCTGCTTCAGCTCCTCCAGCACAGGTGCCACTGCACGCTCCACCATCTGCCGCAAGCTCTCCATGATGGCACAGCCCTGGCTGGGGTGGTGGTAGGGGGAGAGTCAGATACAGCTCTGCCAGTGCCCCCCACTCCTAACTTGCTTCCCCATCCCACAAAGCCCTGCCAGTGCCCTTCACTCCTGGACCAGTAGCCCCCTTCATCCTCCTGGCCCCACTAGTGCCCCTCACTCCTGACCCACACTCAATCCATCATGCTTTCCCCACCTGGCACAGGTGCCAGTGGCTCTGCTGGGCACCTCCAGGCCTCTGAGGGCGCCCAACTGCCAGGAGAGGTCCTCCAGTAGGGGCTTGATCTGCCTCAGCTCCTCCAGGTCAGACTGGAGCTGAGTGAGAGATAGCGCCGTGCACTTTGCCCTGCAGGGGTGGGGTGGGGAGTGAGCCCAGAAGGCAGCTCCCTCACCATGTCCCTCACCCCCAGCCGGACAGGCAGCTGCTCTGGGCATGAGTGCAGGAGCCTGAGTTTGCAAACAGCCTAACCCAATTTCTGCAAGGGGGATGGAGAGGGGATGGCAGGGGATTGGACACGGGCATAGTAGGTGGTGTGATGGGGGAGAGAGGAGGGGACCTCTAGAGGGTGTGGGGGTCCAGTGTATTGGGTGAAGGGAGGTCTTGGGGCATTGGGGCATGGAAGGGGTACAGGGGAGCTGTGGGCATGAGGTGCGAGGGGGATGGGACATGGAGAGGTGTGGGAGAGCTGTGGGTAGTGGGAGCAGGGGGGATGGGGCAGGGACCCAGGGCACAGGTAAGGGAGGTCCGAGTGGGGTTGAGGTGCAGGTACCTACATGGTGGAGGCTTCATCCAGCTGCCCCTGCAGGCACTGACTCTGCTCTTGCCAGTCGTGCTCCCACTGGGCCCGCAGGCGCTCCAGCCACTTCAGCAGCCCCAGGCTGGGGACAGGGGACTGTCAAGGGGGGCTGGGCTGGCAGGGACCCCCAGTATATTCCCTGCCCTTCCCCTCCACCCATAGCAACCAAGCACAGGTCAGAGAGGGGCTGGGCTGGAAGAAGGACCCCTCAGCCCAAAGGCTACAGCCTGGGGACCCCTCCACACCGGGGCCCCCTCCAAGGGGCAGGGGGTAGAAAGGGGATGGGGGTAAAAGGGGGCCCCCCAGCCTGGGGCAAAGGCAAGGAAGTGATCACCTGCCGATCTGTCCCCCATCTGTCTGCCCTACGACCCGCTGCCCACTGGCACCTGCTCTCCAGCTGCAGCCCTTCCAGTCTCCTGTCCCAGGTCCTTGCTGGCACCTCCTGCAGGCTATTGAGGGCCTCAGTGGTGCTGCCTTCCTCATCCTCTTCATCCTCTGGTGTCACAGGGCAGCCTTGGGGAGCCAGGCTGCCCCCTGCCACCTCCAGGAAGGGCTTGGGGATACCCAGTGCCTCTGGATCCGGCCAGCTCAGCTCCCCACCCTGTGCCTGGCGCTGCAGTGAGCGCAGCTTCTCCTAGGCAGGGAACCGGCACTATGAGCTTCTCCCACCCAGTAGTACCCCTGGGGTGTGGACTTCTCCAGTGCTGCGAGCTTCCCCCCAGCAGTGTCCTTAGCCCTGCTCTTACCTCCAGTAGCACTGAGTTCTTCTTGAGCAGGCTGGTCTTGATCTCAGCGTCTTCCACTGACTGGCTCACCTTCCGGCAGCTCTCCTGTGGGGAGGGCAGAGGGGCAGCAGCTGGCAGAAGCCCCAAGCTGGATGCAGTGCCACATATTTGTAGCCACCTGCCCTGCACTGCAACACCCGCTATGGGCAGCCATGACAGCATAGGCCACCCCATACCTGGAGCCGTGTGCAGTGCTCCTCCAGGTCTTCCGCCTCCCTGCGTCGCCGCTCCAGATTCTCACACAGCATGGAGCACTCGCTCTGGGGGGCGGGCAGAAGAGTGAGGGGGCCAGGTTTGGTGTCTTCTGCCCCAGAGGGAGTGAGGGAGAAGGGGTAGGGGAGAGATGGGGTAGGACTCTGGCTTGGGGTGAGGCCTCAAGGAAGGGGGAGAGTGTGGGGGATAGGGGAGGGGTTGGGGGCCCCCAGTGGTACAGTCCCATAGGCAGGCGTACATACCCCTGGGGATGACCAGCCCCCTGGGGGTGTCAGGGGGCACAGGTAGGTCCTGGTAGGTGCCAGGGTTGGGTGAGGGAGGGGGTTTGCAAGGGACACAGACCTGCAGGCTCTGGACTCGCCTGTTGACGCGGGACGCCCGCTCCTTGAGGCTGGTGACCGAGTCCTTGGCACGGACCAGGCCACTGGTCGCCATGTCCTGTGGGAGACATTGGGGTGGGGGTCCTGAATCCCCATGTGAAGTCCTCCTCCTTCTGCCTGGGGCCCCAGCATGGAGGCCCCCTGCCTACCCCCCACTCCCTGCAAGACCCCTGCAAAGAGTTCCCTTCATAAGTGCCACTAAGAGATCCCCCAACACAGCCCTGCCCCCTCAATCCCTCTTCCCATCAGAGGGGGCCCGCAAAGACCCCCCTCAGAAGATTCCCCCCCCTTCTTCAGTGAACCCCATATCCAGACCTTCCTACTGGCATCCCACTCCTCAGGAGTCCCCATGACAAGGGCAGTTTTGGGGCTCCCTAGAGCAGGGGGAAGGGGAAGGAGGAGGGGAGGGGAAGGGGCCAGGCCCTCCCCTCACCACTGGGGTGGGGACATCAGTGTCATCCTCAGAGCCGGCAGGGTCCGGTGGGTGCAATGGGCCGCGAGAGGGACTGTCGTCCGTGGACTCAGTGGAGTCATCGCGCTCCCCGTCTGTCAGGTTCAGCAGTGACACATTTGTGCAGGCCGATGAGCGCTTCAGATTGAGGCGGCTGGGGGGGCCCTCACTGGCCAGTGGGGGCTCCACCCTGCGGGTGGGGAGAGGATGGTGGTCAGTCAGGTTGCCTGCTCCCCAGCCATACCAGGGGTCTCAAGTCCAGACTGGTGCCAGGAGAGCTGGGAACCCAGGTGTCTGGGCTCCAAGCTCTGCTCCCTATTAGATCCTGATCCCTCCCAGAGCTGAGAAGGGCCCTAGGCATCTTGGTTCCCAGCCCCTTCCCTGCTCAATCCCAATCCCTCCCAGAGCTGGGACAGAAACTAGGTATCCAGGGTTTGAGCCCTGTCCCTGCTGCATCCCGGTCCCTCCCAGATACCAGTTCCTCCCCGATCCCAGTCCCTCCCAGAGCTGGGGTGGAACCGAGGCAGCTGGGCTGCTGCCCTGTCCCTCCAAGCAGGTGTCTGGTCTCTGGGCCTGTCCCTCCAAGCAGGTGTCTGGTCTCTGGGCCTGTCCCTCCAAGCTGGCACAGAACCCAGGCGTCTCAGGACCACATTCTAGCCTGGGCACAACTCCATCCCCCTCACCCATGAAAGGACACCGCCTTCTTCTTCTTGAGTGGTGCCTTGGCGCCAGCCTTGCCCAGCAGGTCCCTGGCACTCTGGGCCTGGGTCTCTGCCCCAGAGGGCGGGTCCCCAGCCTCATTGATTTCCTTCGACTGCCAGATCGTTTTCACTACCACATAGGCCATGGAGCTGCAGAGGGCGGGTCAGCTTCCTCATGCAAGGGGCACCTTCCTCTCTCCTTGGCTCTCCTCATGCAAGGCCTGAGGACTTGTGCAATGGGCGCAGTCCTCGTGCTAGGAGCAGGGTCCTTGTGCAAAGGGCGTCACGTTAGCCCGAAGGCCCCATGTAAGAGAAGGGATCTGGCCCTGACCCCAGGTAGGGGAGAGGGAACAGGGATTCCCCTGCCCCTGACCTCACAAGTGTCACCATGGGATACAACAGTTACCTCACCCCATGACTTCTAACATCAGAATTCTGTGAGATCACAAGGGGTCTTAAAGGGACATGAGCAGCAGCTATAGAGTTGAAATGGCCGGTGCGGGTGCCCCACTCCCCTCTCAGAGCTGGGATGGAACCCAGGCATCTGGTGTGAATTCATAGCATGGCCCCTGCAGGACTGGTGTCATCCTGGTGTGGGCTGGCTCCAGTAGGGGTTCAGACTGGTAAGGAGAGCTGCGTTTGGGCTGGGAGGAGCTAAGGCAGCAGTGCTGGAGAGGAGCAGGTGCTGGGTGAGCAATTGGCAGAGGTCACATCACTGGGATGGGCAGTACATGGCTCTGGGCATGGATGTGGCAGGGGGGGCAGAGCCAGGCCAGATGCAGCCTGCAGGGCAGGGGTTTTGCAACCAAGGGGTTTTAGCTACACTCCTGGAGCTGCAGGGAGGGAAAAGAGGAAGCAAAACCGGTGTAAAATACTGGGGGGCTGGGGGAAACCCAGGCCCATCCTCAAGTCTAACCCATCTTGCCACCCTTCCAGGGCTGGGAGAGAACACAGGCATCCTAACTCCCAGGCCCCTGTTCTAACCACTGAACCCCATTCCCCTCCCACAGCTGAGAGAGAACTCAGGCAATCTAACTCCAAGCCCCGCCCACCCAGCAGCTGCCTAGGCAGCCCCCTAACCCCCATTAGTGTTCCTCCACCCCGGAACTGCAGGCCCCATCCCTCCAATCCCCAGCCAAAATCCTGGCAGCTTCCCACCAATCAGCGAACGAAGCCCTCAATACCCTCCGGCCTATCAGATGACGGGAGAATGGGAGGTGCCAATAGGGATGGAGAAGAGGCGGGACTACTAGCTGAGCGACAGGCAGGCGATTGAATGAATTGCGCGGGAAGGCGGAACCTGGCCATGAGGGACCATTGCGGCCCGCTACGAGGGGGGGGGTCTAATGTAGATGGACTGTCCGGCCAGCCAATGGCGTGAACGTATAGTGACTGATCTCCCTAATACCCAACAGCAACGAGAAAGAGGCGGGGCTCGCCTGAACTTATGAGTGTCCCTTCAATGCCCCGCCAGGCGACCAATGGGCTAAACCCGTGGGCTGTCACTCGGAAAGTCCAACCAATAAGTATTGACGTAGGGCGGGGCTAATGAGAAGCGGTCAATGAGAAAACACATAGGGCGGGACTCCCTTTGAGTAACGGCACCCCCTACCACTGAGAGCGGAATCCGTGGTGGGCAGAACCAATGGTCTGGGGAAGGGGGGTGGGTCGGGCGTGGAGCGACAGGGAGGCTCCCCAATAGAAGGTGGGCGAGGGGGCGGAGTGGCATGGGCAGCGGCCAATGGTGGCAGCGCGGGGGTGCGGGCGGGGCCGGGACGCATCCGGACCGGGGAGCGGGTCGCTGGGCCGGGCCGGTCGGGGCCGCCGCCGCGATGCCGGCCGTGTCCAAGGGCGACGGGATGCGCGGCCTGGCCGTCTTCATCTCCGACATCCGCAATTGTGAGCTGGCCCCGCCCCCTGTCCCGCGCTGGCCCTGCGGATCCGGGCTGGGCCCCGCCGCCCCTCTCCCTCCTCCCCCTGCCCCTTGGGACGGGAAGTGGCTCTTGGCGGCGTCTGTCTAGCTTTGGTGTGTGCGTGATGTGCGCGTGTGGTGTGGTATGTGTCCGTGTAGTGTGAGTGTGTGTGGGGAGGGGGGTTGGTCTTCCTTGGCTCCCTACGCCAGGCCGTTATTTCCGGCTGTCCCCACTCGACCCCCTCCCTTGCCCCCCAGAGCTCTCTCTTCCTGCCCCTGCAGGGTTGTTCACCAGGTCTCTGCCCTCCCCACCACAATCCATGCCCTGAGGTGGCCCCTGGATTGGTCCCATGCTCCCTTCACAGTTCCGGGCTGAGCCCCCTTGGAAAATTTCCCCTCCCTTCCTTGCATCCCTTCCCCACTCCCACAAGACTGGTGCTGGCAGCCAGCAGTGGGCAGGTCCCCAGCTTAGCCCAGCTGCAGTGGGGTGCCCCCCATATGCACTCCTCCCCCTCTCCCCCCCCACCGCCCATTGGGACAGGAAGTGGCTCTTGGCTGTGTCTGTCCAGCAGCTGGTGCGTGGGGGGGTGTCCCTCACAGAGGAGGGACCTTGGCTAGTTCCTCCAGACTGTTATTTTTCTAGGCTGTCCCTACCCAATCCTCTCCCTCTTCCCAGCTCCAAGGATAAGGGCAGTCCCAGCTCTTTGCCCAAAGCCCCTTTCTGGAGCAGGGCCCAGGGTCGTCCCCACAGGCAGGCTGAGCACCCAGGGGCTGGAGCTGGACACAGCAGGGGTGTGAGGGACGTGCCCAAGTCTCCCTGTTCCCTGCATCCCCAGATCCAGACCTGCTTTCTCCCATCACCTCCCTCAGGACAGAGCCCCTCTGGCCTGCTCCTCCCAATCTCTGCATGACCCCCTGGCAGGGCAGGGCTGGGGACCCTTTTCCCATCCGCTCTTCCTGTGCCAAGGGGACAAGGCTTTGGATGTTTACAGCAAAGAGGTCTCTGTTGAGCTGGAATAGTTTGAAAGCTGGGAGGAAGTGCTAGGAGAGTCACGAATAAACAGCTCGTCCCTGCACCCATCCCAGAGCTGGCTGCATTTTAGTGCTGGGATGAGGGATTCCTGTATAACTGGCCCCCCAGTGTGTGCCTCCCCAGAGCTGGCTGCATCTCAGTTTCAGGCGAGGGTTCCCTGTATAATCAGTTCCCCATGTGCCCCACCCCAGAGCTGGCCGCATTTTAGTACTAGGCAAGGGATCCTTCTATAACCAGCCCTCCAGTGTGCCCCTTCCAAGCTGGCTGCATTTTAGTACTGGCTGAGAGGCTCTTATATAAACCAGTCCCAGGGTTTCTCTTTGGTCTTCCCTAGGAAAGACCTGGAGGAGGTGGGGAAGGAAAGGAGCTGATGGGGCCAGCTGGCAACTGCCTTCTGGGTGGAGGGGAAGGGAGGAAGCAGGGGAATGTCGGGGCTGTAGGGAAGGAATTGGCTGCGATCAAGAGAAGGAGAAGATGCTAGGACTTTGGGCTGTGTCAGCCGGGCCTTTGGGGGTGGGGATGAGGCAGGGGCCTTTTCCCTTGAGGAAGTCCCAGCCCTGATCTGGCCCTAGGACCAGGGATAAGGGGAATGGGTCTGTGGTCTGCTCCATCCCCACTGAGCACATTTGTTCTTGCTGCTCCCATTGCAGGTAAAAGCAAAGAGGCTGAGATCAAGAGGATCAACAAGGAACTGGCCAACATCCGTTCCAAGTTCAAGGGTGAGTGTAGGTCCTGTCTAGAGGGGCTGTGGCTGGGTGGTTCAATGTGCTTGTGAGCAGCACCCCCCACAAACACATGGAAGGCTGTCAGATGGGGAGGGATGAACTCGGCCTTCCTTCCCATCCAGTCCCCTTGGATCATTCCCTGTCCTGCTTCCCCCACACAGAAGACACCCCCACCCCCAGTCTTCCTGTTCCCTGCATCCCTAGATCCAGACCTGCTTCCTGTATCTGAATCCATCCCCCAGAACAGAATTCACACCTGATCTCCCCCTGCTTCCCCACCCCGTCCCCATCTCCAACAGTTCTGGTGACCCCCTCCTCTCCCTTCTCCTCTCTTCTCTCTTGCCAGGGGACAAGGCCCTGGATGGCTACAGCAAAAAGAAATATGTCTGCAAGCTGCTTTTCATCTTCCTGCTTGGGCATGACATTGACTTTGGGCACATGGAGGCTGTCAACCTGCTCAGCTCAAACAAGTACACCGAGAAGCAGATTGTGAGTGGGGGGGCTGGGTACTGTGTGGTGGGTTGGGGGAAGCATGGGAGAGCTGGGCATTGAGGGCTGTGGGGCAGGATGGAGGAGTTGGGTACTGGGCACCATGGGGAGGGATTGGGGAGCTGGACTCTGGACACTGGAGTGGGGTGTGAAAGGGCTGGGCATTGTGTGGTGGGATGAGGGAGCTGGTCACTGGATGTTGTGGGGTGAAATGGGCAAGCTGGGCACTGTGGGGCAGGATGGAGATGGGTGCTAGGCAGTGTTGCGGGACTGGGTTCTGAAGTATGGGTAGGGGGCAGGGCATTGAGGAGGTTGGGTTGGTGGGGCTGGGTACTGAGCACCTTGGACAGAACAGGTGTCTGGCCTGAGGGCTGGGCACAGAGTGGGGCTGCAGGAGGGGAGCCTGCATTTAGGGCAGCCTCCTGCTGCAGCCCCTGTGGGGAAAGGGCAGTGGGGTGTATAGCAGGAGTGGGATGGGAAGGTGGGGGCAGCAGGAGGAATAGGGTTGAAGTAGAACTGGGGACCCAGAAGGGAAGCAGAGATGTGGCTGGAGCTGGGTCATGATGCCGTGGTTGGAGATGGGCTGTGGAGCTGATGTCTCGGTAGGGTTGGGGGGTGCCACTGGGCTCTGGCTTCCATGGGGCAGGGGCTGAGCCCAGCCTGCCCCTCCCTTTCCCATCCCCCTTGTTAAGCCACTCCTGGCCCCTCCCCAGGGATACCTGTTCATCTCCGTGCTGGTGAACTCCAACAGTGAGCTGATCCGGCTCATTAACAACGCTATCAAGAATGACCTGGCAAGCCGCAACCCCACCTTCATGTGCCTGGCACTGCACTGCATTGCCAACGTAGGCAGCCGCGAGATGGCAGAGGCCTTCGCCTCTGAGATCCCCCGCATCTTGGTGGCTGGGTAAGCAGAGCTCCAGGTGGCTGGGACAGGAGAGGAGGTGGGGGAGTAGGGAGGCCCCACGCCTGCTCTGCTAACTAGGCCTATCTGCCCCCTCACTCAGCGACACTATGGACAGTGTGAAGCAGAGTGCTGCCCTCTGCCTCCTGCGCCTCTACAAGACCTCACCTGACCTGGTGCCGATGGGCGAATGGACCTCCCGCGTGGTGCACCTGCTGAACGACCAACACATGGTATGTCCCCTCCCCTCGGCCCTCTGAATGACCAGCATATGGTACATCCTATCCCTGCACCCCCATTAATGATTAGCACATGTTATATCCCACCCCATCCCCCCATTAATGACTACATGGTACATCCTATCCCTGCTCCCCCATGAGTGACCCGCACATGGTACAAATCACCTCTGCCTCCCCTGGGAATGAGCAACATGTGGTACGTCCTAATCACTTCCCCCATCGCCAAAATGACCTGCCTGTGGTATGTCTCACCCTTGCCATCCTTGTTCTGCCCCACCATCTTGTAAATTACGAGCACATGATATATTTTACCCCTGTCCGTCCCCCCCGCAAGAGTAAAGGTCCTGCCTCTAGTAATGAATGCCACATGGTATAGCACATTCCTGCTCCCCTCCTACATGGTTGTCACATAGTACATCCCAGTTCTCCCCCTGAACAACCAGTACATGGTATGCAGGTATGTGATTTATTCTTTGCGCAACTGCCGAAGAACCAGCATGTGGCATATCCACCCCTCCACCTCACCGCCCCCCCAATAACCTTCATGTGGTACATTCCATACTTGCCTTTGTGAATGACCAGGTTTCACCCCACCACCCTGTATATAACTAGCACTAATGTGTTCTCCCTCCCCCCACCACCCATAGTGAACAGAGTATTCCTCAGGGGTGGGCAAAATACATCCTGCAGGCTAGATCTGGCCACAGAAGGATTTTTTTTAGCCCATGACAGATCCCTTGGTCCTGCTTAGTCCAGGCATGGAAGGCAGCCCAGGCCAGGACACCTGAGAGCGGTAGACACACCCACCAAGAGAGCAGAGACAGCTGTTAGCTTCTGAGCCAGAGTCCCAGCACCAAAGGGGCCACTCCCAGCCACCATCAGAGGAAGCATCAGTGCCTGTCATGGGCCGTATTGCAGGACCCAGTGTCAGGTGTCTTGGGACAGGAGCCCAACAGCAACCAGTTGCATTCATTGAATTGCTGCTCCTGATTAACTGTACTATACAGCATCTCCAGTGTGATCCCCATTGTTTGTTTGTCTCCCACCTGGCACTTGCCACTTGAAGTGCCCCACACAGCCCTACCCAGCCCACACTTTCCCTGTCCACAGCCCAGGCCCTCTGCTGCTTCCCACCTCGGCAGTGGCCCCACCACATCCTAAACTGCAACCCATTGCCAAGCTCCCACTTTCACTCCCTTTGTTGCCACCTCTGGCTTCTTCCAGCAGTGCCCAGGGATGCAAATGATGTCCACTTAGGTCTCTCTCCTAATGCCGTTTGGGCTGGGCTAATGCTCGGCTCAATGCAGCATGGGGAGTTAGCATCCACAGAAAGAGCTGAGCCCCCACTGGGACTGCAGAGCTAGTGGGAGCCCTTGCATTTTGCTGGCTCTGGGTGCCTTCAGCTCCCTGTCAGCCATGAAGCTGATGGGACCCTACCAATGACTGGGCAGTATGCGTTGAGGGCTAGAGGTTGTACAGACAGGACAGAGTAAGGAAGAAAGGGCGGGTGGGGTTTCTCTCTACGTTAAGGAGCATTATACATATTTCCCAGTCAAAATGGGATCGGAGGAGGAGAAAGTTGAGGCATTGTGGGTTAGAATACATGGAGGTCGAGGGGAAAGGGACTTGGTTTTGGGGGTCTGCTACATCAAGAGGAAGAGCTAGATTTGGAATTCTTGAGGCAACTCTCAGAGGCTGTACAGTCTAGGGACGTGGTTGTCATGGAGGACCTAAACTACCCTAACATCTGCTGGGAGGAGCAATCAGCCAACCGTTCATGTAGGTTCTTAACCTGCATACAGGACCTTCACCTAATGCAGGAGGTATACAGTCCCACTAGGGAGAATGCCCTGCTGGACTTGGTGTTGGCTACAGGGGATGACCTGATAAGGGAGCTGCAGATTCGTGGTCACCTTGGGGACAGTGACCACCATTCAACAGAAATTACCGTACGGCATAGAGTAGGTAAGATAACTAGTAGGGTAGAAGTGCTTGACTTTAGGAAGGCCAAGTGTGCTCAAGAGTTTAGTCAATGATGCGCTGCAGGATAGGAATATTGAAGAGATGGGAGTCCAGGAAGGCTGGTCATTCCTGAAGGAAGCAATCCTTTGGGCACAAAGGGAGACAATGCCATTGCAAGGAAAAGGGGGAAAAAAGGGCTAAAAAACTTACGTGGCTAAACAGAGAAATCCAGGGGAATCTAAGGGCAAAAAAAGGCATATAGGCGATAGAAGCAGGGAGAAGCTACCAAGGCGGAGTATACTTACTTGGCCCATACTTGCAAGGAGGCAGTTAGAAAGTCCGAAGCAACTACAGAGCTAAGGCTAGCAGCACATATTAAAAACAACAAAACATCTTTTTTTAAATATGTGGGGAGTAAAAAGAAGGCACAGGGCAGCATAGGACCCTTACTGAATAAGCAGGAGCCATTAATGACAGATAGGGGAGGACAAGGCTGAGTTCTTCAATGAGTTTTTTGCCTCTGTTCTTGAACAAGGGTTAAGATAAGTCTCCTAATGGGTTCTTAGTTGGGCATCAGAGGGACACTAGCCTACCAACTGTTGACACTGACTTGGTGCAGAGTCTTTTGGATGGACTGGATGTGTTTAAGTCAGGAGGGCCGGATGAGCTTCATTCGAGGGTACTGGAGGAACTGGCCGGTGTCATAGCAGAATCGCTGGTACGACTGTTCAAGCACTCAGGTCAGGTCCTGGAGGACTGGAAAAGGGCCAATGTGGTCCCCTTTTCAGGAAGCGGGGGAAGGAAGATCTGAGTAATTATAGGCCAGTCAGTCTCACCTCCATCCTTGGAAAAGTCTTTGAAAAGATTATTAAAGATCATATTTGTGCAAGTCCAGCAGGAAAAATAATGCAGCAGGGCAACCAGCATGGATTAGTAGCAGGCAGATCATGCCTGCCTAATCTGGTTTCATTTTATGACCAGGTTACAAAATGTTTAAATGCAGGAATAGAGGTGGATGTCATTTTCTTAGATTTTTAGGAAGGCCTTCAATACCATATCTCATCCCATTTTTATGAATAAATTAAGAGGCTGCAACTTAGAAGCTTACACAGTCCGGTGGGTGGCAAATTGGCTTGGTGGTTGTACTCAGTGTGTGTGTTAGTAAATGGGTTGGTATCGACCTGGAAGGATGTGGGTAGTGGGGTCCCTCAGGGCTCGGTCCTTGGACCCGTACTCTTCAGTGTCTTCATCAGTGACTTGGATGTGGGTGTAAAGTGTATCCTGTTAAAGTTTGCGGATGATACTAAATTGTGCAGGGAAGTGAACACTCCAGAGGGTAGGGAGCCATTGCAGGCAGATATTAAAACAGGTTGGATAGGTGGGCAGAACGCGACAGGATGCAGTACAACAAATACAAATGCAGAGTGCTGCACCTAGGGTGCAAAAATATCCAGCACACCTGCTGGCTGGGGAATGACCCTCTCAGCAGCACAGAAGCAGAGAGGGACATCAGAGTCATAGTGGACTTCAAAATGAACATGAATCGACAGTGTGATGAAATCATCAGCAAAGTGAACTGCACTTTGTCATGCATCAGCAGATGCATGACAAATAGAGCCAAGGAGGTGATACTTCCCTTCTGTGTGGCATTGGTCAGACCACTGTTGGAGTACTGTGTCTAGTTCTGGGTGCCGTACCTTATGAAGGATGTGGATAATCTCGAGAGGGTTCAGAGGAGAGCCACTCATATTGTTAAGGGTTTACAGGCCAAGCCCTATGGGGAGAGACTAAGGGACCTGGACCTCTTCAGCCTCTGCAAGAGAAGGCTGAGAGGTGATCTTGTGGCCACCTACAAGTTCATTAGGGGGCACAGCAAGGAACCGAAGATGCTCTGTTCACCATGGCACCTGTTGGGGTAACAGGGAGCAATCATCACAAATTGACAGAAGCAGATTTAGGCTAGACTTCAGGAAAAGCTTCTTCCCAGTAAGGGTGGCCAAAACTTGGAATGGGCTTCCAAGGGAGGTGGCGTTCTCCCCTACCTTGGTCTTTAAGAGAAGGCTGGATAGGCATCTGGCTGGGGTCATCTGCCCAGGGCAGGGAGTCAGACTTGATAATCTGTTGAGGTCCCTTCCGACCCTACCATCTATGAAGTTGTTGCTTACTGTTTGGGTTCTGTGGGCCACAGCTATTTAGCTGGGAATCCCAGCCACTCGCTCCCCACCCATCCATGATCTCATCCCAGCTAAGCGTGGAGCAGAGCCACGATCTGCTGTCCACACACCCCTGCTAGGGTCTACAGCTAAGTGGTGGCAGCCCATGGAACCCAAACAGTAACTGGCGACTGAGATCTACGTGGCCAGGCTGACGGGATCAGCCCCTTAGGGAGTTTTTGTGAGCTGTTGTTGGGCAGGAGAGGGGAGGGGTCATCTGGCTCGTGACAGCTGAGCAAAGCTCCATATGTGGCCTGTGGGCCTGAAGAATTTCCCATTCCTAGTGTAGATCCTGCTTCCCTTTTATGAATGAGCCCCACCTAGCCTATCCCACTCCCTCCCTTCACAGCTAGTACAAATGTAAAACTTTTTAAAGAAAATATTAAAATCATAGTAATTGCGTGGCTTGGCAGTTAGAAGGCAATACAGGACCTTGCTCATAGTAGCTATGTAGGGACATAGTGGATGTATGTTAGCGCAGTCTGAGTCATATCATTAGTCATGCGAGCTGTGTTAGCTTAGGGTAGAATGCACCCGTCTTCTTCCCTTCAGAGACCAGCATGTGGTATAGTCTACTCCTTTCCTTTCCCACCCCCCAATAACAAGCACATGGTAGGTCCTGGGGTGCCTGACACTTCTTTGGATGGTATGTTCTACCTGCACGGCCCCGAAGTCCAGACATGGCATGTTCCACTAGCCCTCTCCTCTGGACCATGGCATGTCTCATGTCCTGCACATGGCCCATTGTTCAGCTCCTCTCTCCCCCCGCATACTAAGGACATGGTTCATCCCACCATTCCCCACTCACTTCCTATTTGCCCCCACCTGTCTAGTACACAGTCAGTTCCATTGCCCCTTTACCCCCAGGTGGCACTTGGTACATTTGCATTGCTTGCCACCCCCCTGATGACCAGAAGTTTATCATCCTGCCCTGCCCTCCCTGCATATCTGACAATTCACCCCTTCTCCTGCAGGGGGTGGTCACAGCTGCTGTCAGCCTCATTACCTGCCTTTGCAAGAAGAACCCTGATGATTTCAAGACCTGCGTCTCCCTGGCTGTGTCCAGGCTGAGCCGGGTGAGAGGGGCTGGACACCTGGGTTCAGTCCCAGCTCTGGGAGGGGAGTAGAGGTGTAGTAGATGAAGGATGGATTATAAGCCAAAATACTTAGGTTCTGGGGTTGGTGGGTTAGAGCAAAGGGTCTGGGAGCTTGGACACCTGGGTTCTATCCTAGTCCTTGGGGTGGCAGTGTCTAGTGCTGTGGTGATACGCCGTTCTGGAATGTGAACCAAAGTCCACCAAGTAGAGCTATAAGCCCTGCTTTGTGATGAGGGCCACTAAAGACATATTACTGAAAATTTGGCACAACTGAAACACAAAATGGGGACAGGAATGAGGGTCATAGGTTTAAAATGAGTGCACCAAGGAGGGGACACTGAGTAGTGCACACTGGACAGTGCCTACTGGCCCTCAAGCAAGGCCAAGTGAAGCTCTGCCTAGAGACATAAACAGATGAGGGACAGAAAAACAGCTCTGCAGTCCCTGGCGGTTCCCTTGGTCAGAGCCTCCTTCCTGGTTAGGTATATTGCCAGCTTGGCTAGGGCCAGGAGGAGGTTGACCTGGGAGGTCTCGGGACTTTGTGAGGCCACAGGTAGGGAGTGTGTAAATGAAAAGGTATGGAGAGTCATGCAGCTAGAACCTCAGTATGAGATTTTAGAGGAGGTGGTGCAGGGCCTGGAGTCTGGTGCACTACAGGTAGTTGTATGCCAGGGTCTCCCTCTGCTTGCAGAAGGGGCAGGTGTTGGGGGAGTCCATGAAGTGTGCCAGGTACACGCCTATGGTGATGGCTATGTGAAGGAACCAACAGCTGAGGTCCCTGGTGGCTCACAGGATCAGGAAGAAGTATAGGCTTGTCTGTCAGGAACCCTCATCCTTGCCAAGTGTGTCCCTGCCACTTGGTGTCCAGACAGGACATGAGGGCGGGATGGTGGAGGGTGCAGACCACAAGCATGTAGCTGGTGGCAGTGGGCTGTATGGAAGTGGAACAGCTTGGTATCCCCCAGCTTGCTGAGATGGTGTGGTGGGGAGTGCCATGGTGTAACACTTGGGTTCTGTCCTAGTCCTTGGGGTGGGAGTGTATAGCACAGGGATGTCACAAGTAGCATAGTTAGCTTCTGTTTATGGCATGTGGCAGGTTGTGGGGGGAAAGCAGGGAACACAGAGGCAGATAGGATAGGGAGTAGAAAGCAGAGCAGCCACATGGGCAGGGAGCACAAGTATGGGGCTGTCTTGTAGCTCACCTGCCAAACTGGTTGCCCCCTTACTGCTGTAGGGGTGGGAGGATTGAGTGAGTTAGGCCTGGGAGCCAGGACTCTTTGGTTAGTCTCAGATTTGGGAGGTGTGGAGGTCAGCCTGGTGTGGGGATTGGCAGGCACAGGTACTCATTGCTGTCCCCACACAGATTGTTTCCTCAGCCTCCACGGACCTGCAAGATTACACCTACTATTTTGTGCCGGCCCCATGGCTCTCAGTGAAGCTCTTGCGCCTCCTGCAGTGCTACCCGCCACCAGGTAATGGAAGGCAGGGGCTGTTTCCCTTCCTGGGCTGGGGACCAGGAGCCAGGACACCTGGGTTTTTGCTCAGCTCTGGGAGGGGGTGGGGGTTTGGTGGGTTATATATAGCAGGCAGGAGGGGGTTGGAAGCAGGACTCCTGGCTTGTGCTGTGGCCTGTGCCCCTCGCCCTGGCTCTGCCACGCCTCATGCTCTGTGCCCCCAGAGGACGCGGCAGTGAAGGGGCGCCTGGTTGAGTGCCTGGAGACAGTCCTCAACAAGGCCCAGGAGCCACCAAAGTCCAAGAAGGTTCAGCATTCCAATGCCAAGAATGCCATCCTCTTTGAGGCCATCAGCCTCATCATCCACTATGACAGGTGAGGCCTGCTGATCCAGCCTGACTAGCCCTGCTGGCTCCCCTCATTCCCAACCCACAGCCCCCTGCCCACCTCCAGCCCTGCCAGTGCCCCTCACTCCTGACCTGCAGCCCCCTGCTCCCCTCCATGGGCTTTCTCCTTCAGCCCCTCACTTCCAAACAGCAACCTCCTACCAGCCCTAAGCTGTCCCCCAGCCCTGCTGGTGCTCCTCACTCCTGATCTGCAGCCCCCTGTCCAGTCCTACCAGTGCCCCTCACTCACAGTCCACAGGCCCCTGCCCCCCAGTCCACTTGGTGCTTCCTTCTGGCCCTGCCAGTGCTCCACACTTCTCTGCAGCCTCCCATCTATCCAGCCCTGGGTTCTACCCTAACTCTCCTTGGTAGCATGGGTGCAGAACCTCCTGGTGCCCCACAGCCCTTAGCTCCCCGCAGCACTGCTAGTGTCCCCTGGCTCCTGATCTGCAGCCTCTGCCCACCCAGTCCTGGGTTTCCCTGTGAGTCCTGATGGCATCCCTCACTCCCAACCTGTAGCCCCCTGCCCTCAAGCCCTACAGGTGCTCCTCACTCCCAGCTCATAGCCCTGTGCCCCCCACAGCCCTGCCAGCATCCCTCACTCCTGGCCTTCGGGCTACTAACCCTAATGTCTTCCTCCAGTGAACCCAATCTGCTGGTTCGGGCTTGTAACCAGCTGGGCCAGTTCCTCCAGCACCGAGAGACCAACCTACGGTACCTGGCTCTGGAGAGCATGTGCACCCTTGCCAGCTCCGAATTCTCCCATGAGGCCGTCAAGACCCACATTGAGACAGTTATCAATGCCCTCAAGGTGAGGGGGGTGGGGCCTCTGAGGGGGCAAGGCCTGTGACAGAAGGGTCCAGTGGGCAGGGGCATGCTCTGGATGGAAAAGCGGGGGAGCAGCCTAAGCAGGGAGGAGTATATCCTGCTGGAAGAGGCAGGGTCTGGATAGGGAGGAGTTTGGGTGGTTTTGGCCCTGTGTGTTCTGGGAGACGGCGGAGTTTGTAGAAGGAGGATGTGACCAAAAAAGAGGAGTTTGATGGGAGGGAGTGGTGAAGAAAGAAAAGGGCTTGATGTTAGGGCAGGGGGAGGAGCTTGGATGAGTGGGTATAGCTTAGAAAGGGAAGTGGCTGGGAAGGAGCCTGTTGGATGTGTGTGCGTGGGCAGATGTAGGATTTTGAAAAGGGGAGTGCAGATTATGTGACACATCATCACATATAACACAATACACATTTTTCTGCAGTTAAAGAGAAACTAGAAGCTTCACTAATAGGCCGTGGGGTTAGCATTATAACACTGGGTTTAAGATGAAAGTAAAAGCAAATACAAGTGTTAGGATGTTCACTGATTGGCTAGATTATATTAAAGCTTAAAAAAAAATGACAAACTAGGCAAAAAGTCAAAACAATCTAAAGAGATTGAGTCACGAGTCTTGTAGTCATTAGAGTTAAATGTAGTCCTCTTGTTCAGAATCATAAAACCAAATCTAGCCTTCTTCAGCACCTTGACAGTGCCTCCAATGCTTCACTGTCAGCCCACTTCCACAACAGAGTTAATATGACAACACCTGAGTTAAGGCTTTTAGCTAGGGCTAAAAACAGTCTTCAGGGCTGTGAAACAGAAAAGAGACGTTACCAAAAATGGGGGACAGACAGCAGAACTGAAGGGGAAAGGATAGTTTGAACAGGGCACAAGAAGATGATTTCAGACTGAACATAAGGAAGAATTTCTTTACTGTCCAAGCCCCCAGGGTCTGGAACAGCCTGCCATCGGAGGTAGTTCAAGCACCTACACTGAACACCTTCAAGAGCAAATTGGATGCTTATCTTGCTGGGATCCTATGACCCCAGCTGACTTCCGGCCCTTTGGCCGGGGGGCTGGACTTGATGATCTTTCAAGGTCCCTTCCACCCCTAATGTCTATGAAATCTATGAAAAAGTCGAGGGATTCATTAATATCTGTGGAGTGGAGAGAGATTAGCAGGAACAAGGGAGATGATCATGAGCCATGAAGTTAATTGACTCCCTTGATGCTGCCTGACTACTGCCAGGCACTTGGTTTTAAAATTTGGATGGGACAGGAATCGAAGCAGGATGCAGCTGTACTACTGCACCCCCACAACCCCCAGTGGATCCACCCGTTTGAGTGACTTGTAGGAGGCAGGGCTTTGAGGGAGGGGGTGGCCAGAAAGAGGAAGAGCTTGGAGAAAGGGTGTGCTGGCATAGGAGGAGGAGCCTAAGAGGCATGTCCATAAAGCAGGAGGAGTTTACACTGAGTGGCATGGCCAGGGGAACCTACGAGAGCAGGATTATGGCGGGCGCTTGCCTGGTGTCCCCAGGAGGGGAGCGTAGGGAGATGGTGGGCCCCTTCCCCCCACCTCATTCTCACTGTCTGTCTTCCCCAGACGGAACGGGATGTGAGTGTGCGGCAGCGTGCAGCTGACCTGCTCTACGCCATGTGCGACCGCACCAATGCAAAGCAGATTGTATCAGAGATGCTCAGCTACCTGGAGACAGCTGACTACTCTATCCGTGAAGAGATCGTGAGTCTGCCGAGCCAGATGCCTAGATCCTTTCTTGTGGTTTGTGGGGGGCAGGGTTGGGAGCTGGGGAACCAGGATGTCTGGGTTTTCTTCTGGCTCTGGGAGAGGAGTAGGATTTGATGAATTAGAGCAGGGGGGCTGGTACCAGGACTCCTGGGTTCTCTCCCAGCTCTAGGAAAGGGATGAGGTGAGGCATGGTAGATTAGAGTCAGGGATGGGGTGTGCATGTGTAGGGGTGGTATTGGAAGATACCTGGTTGAGGTACAGTATGAGCTGGGGCTCCGTGGTGCCCCCCGCCCCCCCCCCCCCCCCCAGGTACTGAAGGTGGCAATCCTGGCGGAGAAGTATGCGGTGGACTACAGCTGGTACGTGGACACAATCCTCAACCTGATCCGCATCGCGGGTGACTATGTGAGTGAGGAGGTCTGGTACCGCGTTATCCAGATTGTCATCAACCGGGATGATGTCCAGGGCTATGCTGCCAAGACTGTCTTTGAGGTTGGCTGAGGCCATGTGTGTTTGTGGGTTAGGGGGGCAGGGAGGAAGCTGGCAGAGAAGGGCACCCCCTGGGTGGGGGTGGAGCACTGTTTGGGGCAGCCCTTTCCCTAATACCCTGCTTTACTTCCTAGAAGTCCCTCTAAGCAATTCTGACCACACCTCTCAGTGTAAGCCCCTCCCACTTTCTAGGAACACCTCTTCTCTTTAGGTTTCTCCCCATGCCTTGGCTTTGACCCGTCTGTTTTCATCAGGCACAGGGCAATTAGGGGGCAGTAATTCCCTAGCTCTGAAAGAACGTGGAGTAGATGCATGTGTTTTTCACAAGGCTGTGTTGCCTTTGGCTGTCTCCCTTGGAGGAGGTGGCTGGTCCCCTCTGGGATACCCCTCAAGCTCCCTGGTGCAGAGGATGATAAAGGGTGGAGTAGACACATGGGTTTCCCACAGGTCTGCATCTCCTCTGACTCCCTCAGTGAGGGAGGTAGTCCCTGGTCAGTGCCTCCCATGCTGCATCCTCTCCTCTGACTGCTACCCCCTCCTCTTCCCACAGGCCCTGCAGGCCCCTGCCTGCCATGAGAACATGGTGAAAGTTGGTGGCTACATCCTTGGGGAGTTCGGGAATCTCATTGCAGGGGACCCCCGCTCCAGGTATGGCTAGGAGGCACTGGGAATTCTCATGGCAAGTGATGGGCACTGGCTAGAGCCTCTCCCTCTTCCCTCAGAACCTGGAGGCAGGCCATTGAGAATACAATAAGTGCATCCTGGGACAGGCCAGTGGTCCATCTGGGGAGGGCATTGAACTGGACATGACTAGAGTGATCTCTCTCCTATTCAACATCTTCTCTGGCATCAATTGCTACTCATCTGGAGATACCAGAGGAACCATCTCCAGGCATGCTGTTCAACAGCTATTAATAGATCTCTCGTCCATTAATTTATCCAGTCCCTTGTTGAACATGGCTGTGCCCTGGGCAGGGGAGATGGGTGTGGGAGGAGGGGGAGAGGGTCTTGTTCTTGAGGGGGCAGGTGGGCACATGGGGGGAGCTGTAAGCCTGTGCCTCTGGTTTGGAGGTGATGCCCCTGTGCCTGCACCAGGGCAGGGGGCAATAGGTCTCTGCTCCTACCTTGCTTGGGGGGAGCTCTCATCATTACTAAGGGCAGTTCATGAGGGGAGTTCTTTGCCTTCCCTCATGGGATCTAGAGCCTGCAGCACTGGGGAAGGTTGTGGGGCGCTGGTGAGGGGTTCATATTGTGGTAGGGGCTGGGCTTGATCTCAGGTCTTAAGGGGCACCACATCCTGTGGCAATGAATTTCACAAGTTAACACTGCGTAAAGGAAGTACTTCCTTTTTGTTGGTTGTAAGCCTGTGTCCTGCTAATTTTGGTGGATTCCCACTTATTCTAGCATCATGGGACTCTACAAACAACAGTTCCCTGTTCACTTGGTCCACGCCCCTCATGATTGTATAGATTTTTATCATATCCTCCTCAGCCTTCTCCTTTCCAAATGGAAGATTCCTCACCTTTTTAGTTCTGTCCTGGTCCAGCAACTGCTCCATCCCTCTGATAATTTTGGTTGCCCTTCTCTGTATTTTTTCTAATTTTACTACATCCTTTGGAAAAGATGGAGAGAAAGGCAACCAAAGTGAGGGGTAGTGGGGTACGGCCACCACTGGACACCCAGAGAGCAGTGGGCACCAACTGGATAGTTTCTCCAGCTGGGGTCACCAGTACATAGAGCCACCAGGCTGGTAAAGCTCTCTCCAAAAGTCATCTAGTCCGACCTCTCCAGCATGAGGCAGGGTCAGTCCCATCCAAGTCAAGCCCTTGTCCAACCTACTCCAAACACGGTATCACTCCCCTGTTGCACAGCTATGAGGCCATTGCCCAAGGACACTGAGAGCCTCCAAACCTGCCCCAGGTACAGCAGGGGGACAGTGGTTTGCAGCGTTCTGCTGCTGTTGTGTTGTTAAGTACACTGGAGTGACCTAGGGAGGAAGGCTCTGTCCCTACTACAGAGGAAGGCAACGTTTCCCACCCCCCCTCCCCCAAGTCTGCACCAGTCAGACTGGGGTAAAACTCCTTCCTGACCCCAAATGCAGTGTTAGGCTGACCCTGAGTGGAGGGGCAAGACCCTCTAGCCAGGAACCTCCAGCTTTAAGTCTCAAGAGAAGCATTGGTACAGCCTAGTTCCAGTCTCCAGCCTTGGCTGCAGCCAACATTCAATGCCTCCAAGGAAGGCAAAACAATCCCCTGATACCTGTAGCAACAAGAAGGGGAATAATTCCTTCCTGGGCCCATGTGACCACCAGCAAAGCCTGGAGAAAAACCAGCCACCCTTCACTCTGCTCTCTAACTTGGGGAGACTCTTTAATGTGGTCCCCATTTTCAAAAAAGGGAGGAAGGAGGACACCAGGTAACTAGCCAAAGGAGGTTTTTTGTTTGTTTGTTTGTTTTTTTCACCCAGCATGTAATTAAAACATGGAACTCATTGCCACCAGATGCTGTGGAAGCTGATGGCTTATCTAGATTCAAGAAGGGATTGGACAGATTCTTGGAGAAAAGGGGCATCAGTAGCTATTAAGCATGGGAATGAGGGGCATGGCCTCTAAACCACAACTTCCTGGACCTTAAATGCCAGAGGCTGCAAGTGAGAGGAACAGTTGGAAAACCCTTGGTTGTGCCCTGTTCATTCTCCCTTTTAGTGTCTGCTCTCTGCCCGTTTACACCAGAGGCTGGGCAAGATGGACCTAGGGTCTGACCAAGTAAATGGCTGTTCTTATGTTTTTATGACAGCAAACGGGTCTGCAAATCGCACCTAACTGGACAACCTCTCTCTTAACTTGCTACAACCTCTGTGAGCTCCTTGATGCTAGCCTCTTGCATGGCATCTACTGAGAGTGAGCCCCTGGTTCTCTGGTTGTGGAGAAGGGCAGGGAACAGGATATGAGCACCCCTTAGAGTCTCAGTGCCACCTCAGGGAGTTCCCACCAGTTGTTAGTATGGGGTCGGGGAGCACAAGAAGCCCTTCCCTGGGAGGCCAGCCTCTGCACTCCTAAGCCAATGCTGATGGGGCAGAGGGTTGCAGTGCAGTGGGTAGGGGCCATGGATCTAAGCCGTGGAGGAATGGATGCAAGCAGCTGTAGCTCTGTTTGCCAGGGGGAGGGGAGGGAAAGGTGGGCTGGGCTGTGACCGCCTTGAATGCCTGTCTCAGTGTGGCATGCATTGGCTGGCCTGGGTCTTCCTTCCCTGGGGTACTTGGTCTGTTTGGCTCTTACCCACCACTCAGACAGCATCTTGCTCTGCCTTCGTCCCAGGTGAAAATCATCCCATTTCTCCCCAGCATATAACAACAGACAATGGAGGCAGGGAAACTGGAGCAAGCACTGTTATCAGAGACCTATTAGAAGCACATATTGTCAAGGGGGCAGATCTCAGCAGGGTCTGAGGAGCCCCCTGGGATCACCAGGCAATGGGAGAATCGGGAGTGAGGGGTGCTGGGTGGAGCAGGGGGCTGTGGGTCAGGAATGAAGATCATTGGCAGGGCAGCAGCTGTGGGTTTGGAGTGAGAAACACCAGCAGGGCTGGGGTGACCCAAGGGATGGGTTAAGGCTGTGGGTGTGCTGAGCTGGGCTTGGGGCCAGGTCAGGTTGCTTAGAGGAGCCCCAGTGCTGAGGGTGGCCCCCAGCTCTGACCCCCCACCTGTCTCCCTTCCCTACATGCCTGCAGCCCGCTGGTGCAGTTCAACCTGCTGCACTCCAAGTTCCACCTGTGCTCAGTGGCCACCCGTGCCCTCCTGCTCTCCACCTACATCAAGTTCATCAACCTCTTTCCTGAGACTAAGGCCACCATCCAGGAAGTGCTGCGCTCCGACAGCCAGATCCGCAATGCAGACGTGGAGCTGCAGCAGCGTGCCGTCGAGTACCTCAAGCTCAGCTCCATCGCCAGCACTGATGTCCTGGTGCGGCTCTGGGGCGTGGGGTGGGGATGGGGCTGGCCCTGGGGCAGGGAGTTGGGGGTAGGGGTGATATAGGGACTGTCTGCCTCAGTGGGCAATAGACCTTATCTCATTTTGGGGCACGAGGCATGGCTGGAGGGTGGGACAGGGTCTGTTGCCTCCAGGGGATGCCATACCAAGGGCACTTGCAGGGGCAGGAGGCAGAGATGCAGCAGGGGCCTGCCCCCTCTAGGGCCACCAGCCCTTGGATAGAGGCACTATCTGGCTCTTTGGTTGGGGAAGAGGCAGGGGCCTTTTTTTTCCCCTTCTCTCCCCTCCCCTTCCCTCTCCCCCCCTTACTGGTTCTGACATGCCTCCTGCACCTCACTCAGGCGACGGTGCTGGAGGAGATGCCCCCATTCCCTGAGCGGGAGTCATCCATCCTGGCCAAGCTGAAGAAGAAGAAGGGCCCTGGGGCAGGCAGTGAATTGGATGATGGCAAGAAAGAGCCTGGGGCAGAAATCAACGGGGGCATGGAGCCCAGTGCCAGTACCGCTGTGAGTATTGTGGGGTGTGGTGGGGCGGGGGAGGAAGGAAACTGGAAGCCAGGAGCTTCACACTAGGACACCTGGGTCCTATCCCAGCTCTAGAAGGGGGATAATTTTAGTGTGTGAGGGTGTTGGGAGCCTGGCTCTTTGGTCATTTCCCCCATTCTCTGCATCCCACCTCTGGTATTTAGGTGGGCTGGGAACCAGGACACTTAGGTTCTACAAGGAGCCAGGATATCTCTCCCTGGTGCCCCCACTGCCATGCATCCCCATAACCAGGCAGACAGGGTCACCCCCCACCTGGGATACTTCCCCCCCAACCTTGCATTATGCCCCAATGGGGCGAGTTCACCCCACCCCTCTTGTTCCCTGCAGTCCACTCCGTCGCCATCCGCTGACTTGTTGGGACTCCGGGCAGCTCCCCCTGCCAGCTCGGCAGCCCCCACCAGTGCCGGAAACCTCCTGGTGGACGTGTTCTCTGACAGCCCGGCAGCTGCCCCTGGCTTGGCCCCTGGCACCGATGAGAACTTCCTGAGGTGAGCGCTGAGCCCAGGTGACAGTCCCAGGTGGGGGTAGGACTGAGTGCCTCTTAATGCCCCCTCCCAGCTATATACCAGCCTGGTGAGAGCAAGGCAGGGCTTGGCCCACCTGTGCCCTGGGCAGGGGAGATGGGTTGGTGGGGGGCAGTAGCTGATGCATCTTATTTTGGGGGGCAGCTGGGACCATGGGAGGGGCTATAAGCCAGTGCCTCTGCTTTGGGGGTGATATCCATGTGATAGCATCTAGAAGCAGGGGGCAATAAGTCTGTGTTTCTGCCCTTGGTAGAGTGGGGGTCTCCTCATAAGGAGAGGGGTCCAAAGTGGGGATGTTTTCTGCCTGTCCTCATGTGGGCCCAGAGCCTCCAGCACTGGTGAAGGATGTGGAGCACTGGAGAGGGGCACACTGTGGTAGAGGGATGGGGAGGGCAGGGGATATGCTATGGTAGGGCCTGGGATGAGGTTGATACTGGGGCTTAGGGGGCAGCTGGTTCTCTCTAAGGGCTGTGATCTTAAGGTCATGGGGAAATGGGGACAGCTAGGGCTAACTCGGGGCGGGGGGAGCAGGGGTCTGGTCCATTCTGCCTTGGGGGGGAGGGAGAGATGCTGTGCTGCCCCATGGGGGAGGGGGGTGTCTGTGCTCACCTGCCGTCTCCTGTTTGTCTCCTCCCATCCCTGTCTGTCTGTCCCTCTGTCTGTCTTTCTCTCTTTCCTGCTGCTCTCTTGGGATTGGGTGCCTCCCTTGTCTCTTGCTCTGCTGCTGCCCTGCGATTGGATGACACAGTGACTTGGAGCCGCCCACTGAGAGTTCTGCGTCCCTATTGGTGGACGCAGCTGTGCCTGCCGAGTAAGGGGGCTCCGCCCACTGTCCCCCTGCCCCCTCCCCTTCCCTCCCCTCCACCAAGCCTCCCACTGCACCTGGGAGGGGGATGGTAGGACACCTGGGTTCTATCCCACCTCTGGAAGGGCAGAGGGGTCTAATGAGCTAGAGCAGAGGTAGCCCAGTAGTCAGGACTCCTGGGTTTCCCCCTTGGTTCTTGGAGAGGGGAGTGGGATCTGATGGGTTAGAGCAGGGAGCTTGCAGCTGGGACTCCTGGGTTCTCTCCCAGCTCTGGGTAGAGAGGGGGGGGTCTGGTAGGTCAGAGCTCAGAGCCAGGACTCCTGGGTTCTCTCCTTGCACAGGGAGAGGAAGGGAATGAGATCTAGTGGGTCAGAGTCAATGGGGTCCCATCCAAGCTGTGGGAAGGGAGTGGGGAGAGCTGAGTAGTCTAGACCAGTGGTTCCTCAACTGGTTTTGTACCAAGACCCATTTGTCAGCATTGATGGCCAGTCCTGGCCTAGTGCCTGCTGCCAGTGTGTGGGACATGGGGAGCCCCTTGCAGGCTGGAACTGCCAGCCTGTAAGGGAAAAGCCACAGTTTCCCATGTTTTTCTCCTTTAAAGGAGAATCCAATTTTAAAGTTTATTCGCGACTCTTCCATATATTCTTGCGACCCACTTTTGGGTCATGAGCCACATGTTGAGAAACAGTGTAGAGTTCAGACTAGTTGAAAGTCAGGACACCTGGGTTTTTATCCCACTAGCAGGAGGAGGATGGAGTTTGAGTGCTTTAGGGTGGGGGGAGCCCGGACGCCTGGTTTCATCTCCAGCTTCTTTCTCAGGGTGCCATGACACCCTGTGTCCCATCTCTGCCCCTGTCATGTGCTGCCTTAGCTCTGTTCATCTCTGTGTGTGTGTGTGTGTGTGTGTGTGTGTGTGTGTGTGTGTGTGTGTGTGTGTGTGTGTGTGTGTGTGTGTGTGTGTGTGTGTGTGTGTGTGTGTGTGTGTGTGTGTGTGTGTGTGTGTGTGTGTGTGTGTGTGTGTGTGTGTGTGTGTGTGTGTGTGTGTGTGTGTGTGTCCGTCTCTCTTTCTCTTTCGGGAACTAACCTGGCGCAGCCTGGCACCCTGTGACTCATCTTCTCTGCTCTCTTCCCTGCACCACCCCCTGCTGCTCCCCCTCCCTGCCATGCTCAGCGCGGGGGCCGCTGCTTCTGTCTGCGAGGACCCTGCTTTGCCTCTCTCTGAAGCTGATGAGCTGCTTAACAAGTAAGAGGGGCTGTTCCTAGATGCCTGGGTCCTGGGCAGGGCAGTGGGGTTGTAGGAACCAGCTGCTCCCACTGCAGTTTCGCTCTTGCTCCTATTCCCCTCCCCAGTGTGGGGCATTGTGCTCCCTCCCAGGTGAGGGCTACAGGGTCAGTGCTTCATGCTTGCCTACCTCTTGCTCACACGCATGCGAGCTGTCACATTCACATTGCACTTCTCTCTCTCATGCTGTTATGGGGGTATAGGGCTGGGATAATAGGAAGTTAGGATTGTGCTGCACAGAGCAGCACCCACAGAATGTGGTTATCTTAGCTGTCATTTAGGAGGGCATTGGGAGTGAGGGGGCACCAGCAGGGCTGGGAGGGGAAAGGGGGGCTGTGGATCAGGAGTGAGGGGCACTAGCAGGGCAGGGGGCTGTGGGTTGAGAGGGGTACATTTGGGGCAGGGTGGTTAGGGGGCTGTGGGTCAGGAGTAAAGGGCACCAGGAAGGTCGGGGTGGGGAGTCAGAGGGGGCGGGAGGTTAGGAGTCAGAGGGGCATAGGCAGGGCTGGGGGGGCAGGGGGCTGTGGGTCAGGAGTGAGTGGCACCAGCAGGGCTTGGGGGGGAGGTAGGGGGTCAGAGGGGGCTGTGGGTCAGGAGTGAGGGGCACCGGCAGGGGCTGTCCTGGTGCCCCCTTGCCCACCCCAGCCCCTTGCAGGTTCGTGTGCAAGAACAATGGGGTGCTGTTTGAGAACCAGCTGCTGCAGATAGGGGTGAAGTCTGAGTTCCGGCAGAACCTAGGTGAGCTGGGGAGTGGTGGGAATGGGGATGTGTAGCTTGGGGGGGTGGGGGAGAGGCTGGGGCATTGGGTGGTCCCCAGCAGGGCTGGGGAGCAGAGAAAGCTGCACCCTTGCATAGGGTTTAGGGCTGGGGGGAAGGGGGCTCAAGGGTGGGGCAAGGCTGGGGTCTCTGTGGCCTGAAGCATTCCCTCTGCTGCTGTTCCAGACCTAGTGGGGAGAATGATTGGGAGTCCTGTTGGGGTGGATTCCAAGAAGTGTGGGAGGGGGTGTAGGGATACCAGGAACTGTGGAAGGATGAGTGGGAGTCTCTTGGGGTAGGCTGGGGGGAATCCCAGGGGCTATGGAAATGTGGGGACCCTAGGGGCCAAGAGTCCTTGGGGTTGTACGAGGATGAGTGGGGGGGGGTCCCTGGGGGGGTGAGGTAATCCCAGGGGATGTTTGGGGGTGTCATCTGCAGGGGGTAAGACCACAAGGAGGCATGGAGGAGGTGGGTTTCCATAGAGTTTAGTAGCCTTAACCTACTAAACTCCTCTACTCCCTGCCTGGTGGGGGCTGGGGGTCCCTAGGGCTGTAGGAAGGGTGCAGAGGGCTCTGGGGCTGGGTGATTGGGGGTCTCTGGGGGTCTTGGAGAATCCCGGAGGGTGGGGGAGGATGACTGTGGGGTCTCGTGTGCTGTGGGGAAGTCCCAGGGGTGTGGGGGACAGTGGTCCTGGTGGGGGCTGGAGGCCTCTGGGGCTGGGGAGACTGATTGGGGATCCTGGAGGGTGCGTACTCCTCTTCACCTGCTGCCCCTGCAGGCCGGATGTACCTGTTCTACGGGAACAAAACGTCGGTCCAGTTCCAGAGCTTCACGCCCACTGTCACCTACCCTGGGGAGCTGCAGAGTCATATCCTGAGCTGGGGGCAGGGAGGCTCTGGGGACAAGGCCAGGGGGAAGTGTGTGGGTATAGCCTGCAAGGGCGGTGTCTGGGTGACAAATAGGGGTGTGGCCTGTGTGGCGGTGTCCTGTAGGGGCAGGGCCCTGGGAATGAGTAGGGGTGGGAGTTGTAGGGGCAGGGCCATGGAGAGATTGGGGTGTGGCCTGCAGGAGGGCAAGCCATTCAGAAGTGAGGAGGGGGAGTAGGGTCAGACTGTCCTTTCTGAGAGGAGGGGGCATCTGTCCCATGGGGTGGTCCATGCCCTGTGCCCCCTTCCAAAGGAGCAGGCTCTCCTGCCCAGTGGATACCCTATGCCTGGACAGTCCTTAGCGCCTTCCACAGCTCAACATCCAGACCAAGGCTGTGGACCCGCTGGTGGAGGGTGGTGCCCAGGTCCAGCAGGTGCTCAACATTGAGTGCCTCAGTGACTTCACCCTGGCACCCCTCATCAACATCAAGTTCAGGTACTGGGGGTGGGCCTTCTCAGGAAGGGCAGGAGCTAGGGGCAGGGCTTGCCTGAGGTAGGGATGCTGCTATGGCCTAGTTAAGAAAGTGGGGAAGGGCCTTCTGTAGATGTGGGGAGCAAGGGGCAAGGGTCATAAGGGGATGGAGCTTCTGGGGGAGAGGGTGAAATCAGGGCCCAAGAGGGAGGGGGGAGCAGCAGCTGCTTGGGCTGGGGGGTCCTGTGGGAGTGGGAGACTGTAGCGGTAGGGGAGTCTTCTCTGACAGTTCCCTCCCCCCCAGGTATGGGGGGACTCTGCAGAACATAACCCTGAAGCTGCCCATCACCCTGAACAAGTTCTTCCAGGCCACAGAGATGCAGTCCCAGGACTTCTTCCAGCGCTGGAAGCAGCTCAGCCTGTATGATGGGGGGCTGGGGGAGGTGGGACTGCTGGGGTAGGGGGCTGGGATGGAAGCAGGGCCTATACGTTGGGGCTAGGGGACCAGGACTGGCAGAGAGGGGTGATAGAGGAGACCCTGTAGGTGAGTCCTGGAAAGGAGGTGGTCTTAAGCCCTTGTACCTGTTGGGGGTGGCCTTGGGTCCCCTGTCTCCCAGGGGTCCTCTAAGTAGGGCAGACCCACCCTACCCTTATTTATGACAGGGGGGCAAGGACCTTCTCACCACCCCCACCCCATCTCCACAGACCCCAGCAGGAATCCCAGAAGATCTTCAAGGCAAATCACCCCATGGACCCAGAGGTCACCAAAGCCAAGGTGAGAGGGGGCTGGTGGGCCCATGTTCTTTCCCTGCTCTGAGAGGGGAGTGGAGTCTGGTGGAGGTGGAGTGGGGAGGACTGGGATAGCAGGACACCTGGGTTCTCTTCCAGTATGTGTGACCTAGGAGTCCCTCCAAGACATGCCGTTAGCTCTTTGAGGGTCCAGGTTGGGGTGAGAGTGGGGGGAGTGCCTGGGGCAGTCCCTCATTGCTACTTGGTTCTTGTCTCACAGCTGCTGGGCTTTGGCAGTGCTCTGCTGGACAAGGTAGACCCCAACCCCGACAACTTTGTAGGCGCTGGCATCATCCAGACCAAGTCCCTCCAGGTTGGCTGTCTCCTGCGGCTGGAACCAAATGCCCAGGCCCAGGTGAGCAGGGGGCAGGGCCAGACACCTGGGTTCTATCCCAGCTGTGGGAGGGCAGTGGGGTCCAGTGAGGTAGAGCAGGGGGCACTGGGAGCCAGGACACCTGGGTTCTCTCCTGGGTCTAAAAGGGGCATGAACACTTACTGGACTACAGGGGAGTGTCCAAGAGCCTAGGAGTTCTGGCTCTATGTCACTGCCAGGAGAGGAATGGGCCTGGGATCCAGGACTCCTAGGTTCTATCCCAGTCCTGGGCAGGGAAGCAAAGTGTGAGGGCGGGAGCGAGATTGCCTGGGTCCCACTATGCCATGGGAGGCAGGACCCCCCTGACATCCTCCTCACCCCCCCAGATGTACCGCCTGACTCTGCGCACCAGCAAGGAGGCCGTGTCGAGACACTTGTGCGAGCTGCTGTCAGAACAGTTCTGAGGGGTAGCTCCGGCTTGTTGTGGGGAGAGGCAGGGGCAGGGGAGAGCCCCTCTGGGCACAGAGGCACCCCTCCCCAGAGCCTGTTTTGCACCCCCACCCTGTCCTGTCGTCATGGTAACCTTTGTGTTCTCATCAGCTAGCCCAGGCCAGCACTGCTGGGGGGGGGGAGGGGGGCGACAGTGGGACCAAGGAGTAGGGCTGGGAGGGGATCAGACCATATAGAGTGGATCTTGGCAATCCCCCTTCCTCAACCAGGGACCCCCTGGGCAGTAGCCCTGGCTCCCCATAAGCAGGCTTTTGGGGGCTTGACCCCTGAAATCTGGATGCTGTGTGGCTGTCCCATCCCCCCAGGGGGAGCTTTGCTCCTAGTCCCCCTTCTCTGGGGCGAGGCCTGGCCCTCCCACCCCCAAAAAGTTTACAGTCCCCCCACCACCACCACCACCACAGCCACAGGACCCCAACAGGGATGGGGAGCCCTGGCCCAGTCTCAGGCCTTGGGCTGAAGGACTGTATGGGGCTCTGGGTGGGTCAAAGCCCCCACTCCAAACTAAAGGGAATGTGTTGTAATGGAAGTGCGGGGTGCATGAATTTGCCCTGGTCTGCTCACCCCCCACCTCCCTGGGGACCCCAGGCCTGTGGGATGACGCTAATAGGGCCCCCCCACCCCACCTAGCAGCTGGGGGAGCTGCTGCTGCCCCAGGGAGGGGGAAGAAGTGGGGGTCCCCACAGGCGCTGGCCGGGCTCCATGGTATTTGCCGTTCTAGGTGTTTTAGCGTCGCGTAGTTCCTGCGGATCAGAGCGCGTGTATCTATCTCCATGTGACTAATAAATGGGGCACCCACCAGGGCCCCCAGTACCGCCTGCCCCCCTCCCCCCTTGTGCCCCTCTGAGCTTCATTCTGTGCTGTGGGACCCTGTAAGGGAGGGCTAGGGGCATCAGGTCACAGGTACAGTCGCCACCACGGCACTGGGATGCACCTGCTTCTGGGGTGGAGCGTATCACAGCGGGTTATGGAGCAGACTCTGGATCCTGCAGGGTGGGGAGCACTCATGCCCTTCTCTTTCTGCTGCACAGGGATGGAAATAACACAGGAAATGGATCAGGGTATCCCCTGAGGTTTAATTACAGGCAGATGCGTCTCAGCCCTGCCCCAGGGCCCTGAAAAAGCCAGGTGTCTAGGCTGCCAGCCTCAATCTCCTCTCTTGCCAGGCTGTGGTGACTGAGGCAACTAAGCGACCAGTGTTCATTCTCCCTGCCTTAGAGGAGACTCAAGACCCCAGTAGTCAGCATCAGTGTTCTCTTGACATGTAGGGTCACGTGGAGTGTGTCTCATTGCCAGGCTGCTGGACCCAGGTATTTGGGCAGGTGGCATCAGTCCCTTGGCCAAGCCATGGGACCCAAGTGTCCAGGCAGGTGATATCAAAAGGCAGCATCCCCCACCAGGTACTGCAGAATATGGGTAGCCAGCGGGCGCAAGGCGAAGGTGGGAACCTCGGGTGCCAGTAGCAGGAAAAGCTGATGCGGGGGTGCCTGGGCAGCATAGGCCTTATACCCAGCACTGACCACATAGCAGTGACGGGCGCTATGTGAACCCCCACCTAGGGGCACCTCCAGTGGGGGCACTGCAGGAACAGAGGGAAGGGGGGTGCTTAGGAGGTGCCTGCCCAATAGTGCCCAGCAGAACTGGAATCAGTGCTAGGATCCCTGGTTGGAGGGGCTTGGGGACCAGCTCCTGCACTCACCTGGACTCCCCTCACAGGAGAAATAATGTGAGACTACCAGGGCATAGAAGGCCCTCAAAACAGAAGCACAGCTCCCCAAGGGCAACGTGGGGCCTGTGAGGAAAAGACAGGGAGGAGGAGGTGAGTGAGGTCAGAGTGGTTGGCACTGTGCTGCGGCACATTGTGGGGGCATCAGGAAGTCAGGGTTGGTGGGAGGCAGGACCCTACCCACTGCCTGAACCCCTCTGGGCAGCACTGCACTCAAGCTTCGCTTCTGCTCATGGTTGATCAGCAGGAAACTGAGGGAGGAAATGTAGTGAGATGGGGTGAGGGGTAGCCAGCCAAGGGGGCTAGTGCCCCTGCCCAGTGTCCCATTTGTCCTCCTCTGACTTACGCCAAGACTCCAGGGTGCAGTGGGACACTGGGGGGCCGTGCACATGCCCGCAGAGGCTCCAGCAGGGGCTTCCAGAACCGTGGCACTAGCTGAAGGGCACAGAGATAGGCAGGCTAATGGTGCCAGCACCCCTGCCCTCCCCACAACAGCCCCTTATCTGGGCTTCTGTGTGGGCATTGTGGGGGGTACCATGCTGCCCCCCCGGCACCCACCTCAGTCTCTACAGCCTCCAGCGAGGGGCTGGGCCCACACAGGAGGCAGATGTCCAAGCCAGGCAGCAGCTGGAAGGTAAGGAGACGGTGGGGGACCTGGGGGGGAGGGGGAGGCATAGGCATGGTTATATCTACTCCCTACTTTCCACCCCCTGCAGCCCTGAACCCCTCCCCATGGGCTCTCACCATGGGGCTGCCCTGGGGCAGGTAGACAGGGTAGTCTCGGGTAGTGCTGGGAAGCAGTGAGCCCACGAGCCAGGCCAGCAGATTCACCTCCTGGGGGGCCAGCTGCCACCAGGGTTCAGTGGCCACTGCGACACGGCCACCCACCAGCAGGCAGCCAAAGCGGCTCTCTGCTGCCCCTGTGAAAGCAGTCAGGCATTCCTGGAGGAGGAGGGTTGGGGGGAGGAGGGGTCAAGGCAGGGCAGCTCCTTCCTTGCCTTGGTCCCAGTAGTAGTTACCCCAAAGTCCCAGCCCTCTTCTCATTCCTGTCTGTCCCCACCACCATGCCTGTGGGCCAGAGCACTAAGGTCCCTCCAGGGGAGAAAGGTAGGGAGTGGGCCACAGTGGAGCTCTCACCTGCAAGGTGGTGCTACAGGGCACAAGCACACACTCCACACACTGCGTCAGGTCCCCAGTGCGCTCCGCAGGAGTCAGGAAGCTGTCAATGAGCTTGTAGCAGGCCTGGTTGTAGGTGGAGGGAAGGGGGGAGTAGGGCTCAGCCCCACACCAGCTCAGGGTAGGGGCATATGGCCCTGTTGTCCCACCCCAGGTCCAGGGCAGGTGGGGCATCCCTCAGGTCCCTCACTTACCCGCAGGTCCTTCTTAAGGCGCTCCACATTACGGATATTTGCCAACTCCTCCAGACCCAGCACCAGCACCTGGAACCAGGCCCCAAGCCCATCAGCCTGACACACTGAAGGGCTGGGGGGCAGGGTTGAATCAGGGCAGCTATATGAGGATACAGCTGTGTGTGTGTACATATACAGAGGACCTCAGGCATGTGTGCGCATAAGGGAAGATGGGGAATGTGGGTACACTTCCCAGGCCTTGCTCTCCCCCTCTGCCCTCTAGGGACCCTTTGTGTAAAGGGGTCATATGACAGCATTCCCCTCTGGAAGGACAGAGATGGGGGCTGGATGTTAGAGCAGGAAGGTGGGGTATAGGGGAAGGAGGGTAGCTCCATGGACTTCGTGGTGGGGAAGGAAAGGGATAGGGGCATAAGAGAAAGGGGACAGGGAGGCTCACCATGGCACTGAACACATTGTCTAGGAGTCGGCTGAGGGTGAAGTCATTGGCACCTTCCTCTGATGACATCACGATGAGGGTGATGCTGGAAAAGCCAAAACAGGGGGTAATAGCCCTGTCCCCTACCCTACCCCTTCAGGGTTAAGTACCAGCCCCAAAGGGACCCTCTGCCCCACCTGGAGCCCTGCTCCCCTCCCTCAGGCTCAACACCTGCCCCCTCCAGCTAGGGCTGTGGTCCCCTCTGGGCCTGTGCCCCTGCCCCAGGCCAGGCCCCACCTCTCATGAAAGGCCCTCCACAGCACGCGGGTGCCTTCTGTATGGGCGGCTGTCAGTGCCACGTCCAGGTTGGAGCCAAACATGTGGACGCCGTTCAGGGAGCCGATCACAGAAAAGGGGAGCTGGGGCCAAGGGCAGAAAGTCAGTGGGGTCCTGGGGAGGGGCGGGGTGTAAAGGGATCCAGGGCTAGGCTCCCTACTCGAAGCCAAGGGCGAACCCAGGCGTCCGCCCCCCCCCCAGCCAGTTGGGGGATGGCCGGATGAGACTAGGACACCCGGGTTCACTCCCAGCCCTGGGAGGGGAGTGGGGGCACCTGGGTTCTCTCCACGAGGGGCGGTGCAGGGCGCGCTGAAGCCAGGCCGCCTGGGGTCTGCCCAAGCCGGGGACGGGGCTGGGGCTAGGACTCCTGGGTCCCAGCCGTGGGGGGGGGGGGGGGGGGTGCTGAGCCGCGCGGGGCCTGATGCAGCCCGAGGCGGGCATGACTGATCGGGGTGGACGCCTGCGTTCTCCCGGGGCCGGTCCGACCTGGTGCCGTGTGGGGGCGCCGCGGCAGAAGAGCGGAACGCCGCTGGTGGCCGCCAAGCAGAGCAGGGAGACAGGACCGTTGCCAGGCTCCATCATCGCCGCCCTTTCAGCCCTCTGCCGCCATCTTGACCGCGCGGAGCACGCCGGGGAAGCCGCGCAGTTACTATGGAGACCTCGGGGGGCGGGGCCTAGGCTCCTACACTCACGCGGAAGCGAAGAGGAGATACTTCCGGTGGGCGCCGGAAGTGGGTCCCTACGGAGGCAGGTGGGGCTCGCGTGTCCATGGTAACTCCGCGGGACTGGGAGGTGTCGCAGTGACCTATCGTCCGCCCGCGGGGCGATGGTGGTGCCGGGCCCGGAGGCTGCGGCCGTGGGCGGGCCTGGCGGGATGGTGGCCGATGTGGTGTTCGTCATCGAGGGCACGGCCAACTTGGGGCCCTACTTCGAGTCGCTGCGCAAGCACTACCTGCTGCCCGCCATTGAGTGAGTGCCTTCCCCCCCCACCGGTGAACTCCGACGCCGGGCTTTAATGACGAGGTGGGACTTGTCCTGATGCCCTCCCCTGCTTTGAACACAGGAGTCCAGGCTCCAGCCCTGCCGTGTTTGGCTCTGCCTGCTCCCCCACAACCCAGCTGGGGAGCCCCAACTTGCCGTGATTCCCCCCCGCCCAAGAGCTAAGGCGTCCAGGCTTTAATGTTGGTCTGTGACTCCTGCAGCCTGCCCCGTGCCCCCCATAGTGAACCCAGGCATCCGGGCTTTAATCCTCCAACACCTGGCTACGGACCCCCCAGCTGCCCCAGTGTCCAGCCCCAGCAGCTGTGGGACCCCCCCAAGGGTGCTCCCCCACCCTAACCTACACTGGCAGGGTGAGCCTAAGGATTCAGGCTTTACCCCTTTAATGCTCTGCTGTGTTCCACCCACCCAGCCTGCCAGAATGACCAACCCCTCCCCCCAACACCTGACCATGCCCCCGCCCCCCAGTGCTCAGCCTCACCATTGCTGTCACTTGGGTAAACAGTATCCCATCTTAACCCTTTAATACCTGATTATGCCCCCTGCCCTGATGCCCATCTATGGGCACCACCCCAAAAACTCCCTGCTGCAAGACCTCCCTCCTCTTTGCCCCATAACCTGCCCAGATGCCTGGATACCATGCCTGTCCTGCTTTATTTAATACCCAGTGATGTGTAGTCCTCAACTCTCCCTGTTCTTCCCCCCCCATACCTGGCTCCAGCCCCAATTGGATTAACACATCTAACACCTTCTCTATGCCCCTTCATCTCCATCCTGACTTCCATCTTTGCTCCCCCACCACTGATGCCCACTTAATTATCCCCTTAGCCTTCACTTGATGTCCATGTCTCACCCCCCTGACCCTGATGCCTGGATATGTCCCCCCCCTGGTTCTCAGCACCTGGCTACAGCCTCCTCCTCTCCCTCCCTTCAGTGCCTAGCTGTGTCCCCTCATCACTGTTCCAGCTACAGTCGTCCCACCCCCCCAATGCCGAGGTATGGGACCCCTTAGCCTACCCTCAATGCCCAGGCCCTCACCTCCCTGTCCTTGACACCTGGATGTGTTATCACCAATGGTCCCCAACACTCAGCTACAGCCCCCTGTGCCCCCAGTGCTTCGTTGTGACCTCTTTTCTCTACTACAGCTCCCAACTACAGTTCCTCCCCTCCATGATGCCCAGCTATGGGACCCTCCCTCCAACTTATCCCTGATACCCAGCACCTGAATGTCTGGCCCCAAATGCCCCACCCTGCTGTCCCTGTCCTCATCCATGACAGCTAGGCCCTCTTGACACCAGGTGGACACCTCCATCAGTGGAAGCAGCTGGTCTGTCTCCCCAGCACAGCTCCATTGAAGCAGGATGAGGCCTGCTCACTACTTGAATGGGGAACCTCCAGATAGGGGGGAGACCTGCTCCGTGTCTGTCAGTTGGATCATAGCTGTCTTTTCTCACTTTTCCTGAGCCACCCTAGCCCCCAGCAGTCCCACCCCCTTCCTGGCACCCTCCCACCTATGCCCTAACAACCCCCCTGCCCCCACAGGAACAGCCCAGTTCAGTTGCCCCACATACTCCTGCTCTGCTCCATCTCTCCTCCAGCCCCACTAACCCCTTCCCTATTTCAGCTCTGGCTTTTTCCTCTTGTCACAGGTATTTTAATGGTGGCCCACCAGCTGAGACGGACTTTGGGGGAGATGTAAGTAGGCAGCACAACATTGCCTGGAGAAGGGGGATTTTATGGCCCAGCAGTGTCATTTTGGGGGCAGCTGTGGGGCAATCCCATGTGTGTGTCCTGCCCCACCCCCCGGCCTGCCTCTGGCAGATTGTCATGGAGGGTGGGATGAGCACCCTGGATCCCTCCATGGCCTGGGTGTGGGCATGGTATCACTTGTGGGTGCAGGAGTGGCCTTCCTGGTGTCCCAGCACCCCCTGCCAAGGGAGGGCATTTTGGGGGTACCTGGCATCTCCAGGCAGTGGGGTTGGAAAGCTGGTCAGGGATGTACCACAAGCTGGTCTTTCACAAGGGAGGTCAGGGTGAGATGTTCAATTTGCTGATTATTCCTTAGGCAGGGATGTACCACTTATGGGCAGTTCCCAGGGGGATGGGGTGGGGTGCAGGGGTGGTGCGTCATTCCTGTACCAGGTGCCCTTTGAAATCTTCATGTTCTCCTGTTCACAGTAGGTTGTGGGCATGCAAGGTGCCCCTGCTCACCTTGAGGGTTCCTTGGGTAGTACTGTGGGGGGCATGTTATACCCTGTTCCCCTGAGGGTTAGGATATGGGTGGGACAAGATGAACTGTGGGGTGCTTTTCAAACTCTACCCCCACCCCCATTTTTCCTTAGAGGTGGAAGGGGTTTGAGGGGCCCTGGAGATGCCCCTTTGCAGAACACGGAGCTCTAGTGGGTTGGTGGACCAGGATGAGGTGCAGTAGCCCAGTCACACTTCACATGCTAGCAACTGATTCCTCGTGGCCCTGAATGCCTGGGTCCTCTACAGAGCTTGAGGCTTAGCTGGAGCCTTAGGCTAATGTGGGACAGCCAGGGTGGGGCCCAAGCAGGGAGGAGGTGAGGAAGGTGGGAGCCCACCTCCTGCTACTGGTGTCCCTGGCTGTCTAGGGGGCGGGGGAAGTCCAAGGTCCTCTCCTACCCTGGGAGTGACTGTGCAGAGGGCCAGGCTTGGCAGCAGCAGGAAGAACATGGGTCAGCCAGGGACAGTGGTAGTGGTGGGTCTTCTTCCGCCCCCCTCCTTCCCTCCCTTAACCAGGTGGCAAACCATGCTGGGAAGGGGGAATGGAAGGGGAGTGCCAAGAGTTGGGGTGGGGATGGAATTTAACCTGCTTCAGGGGCTCAAAAATGTTCCTGGCAGCCGCTGCAAAGCGATATACTGCCTGGTAAGTGTGGGGGAGGTTTTATCCCACCCCTTTCCTCCCCCAACACTATCAGTTGCATTCCCTGCACCTCCCCTTTGAAATTCCTAGGTTACCTATGACAGTGGGATCCCTTGGGGAGTGTAGGGGCTGAGGGGAGTGCCAGGGGACCCTGATGTGGCGGGGCTCCTGATATGCCTTACCCCTTCTGTCTGCCAGTATGGGGGTACCCAGTACAGCCTGGTAGTCTTCAACACTGTGGACTGTGCCCCAGAGTCGTACGTGCAGTGCCATGCCCCAACCAGCAGCGCCTATGAGTTCGTCACCTGGCTTGATAGCATCCAGTGAGTTGTGGGGGGTGCTGTGGTAAAGCAGGCAGTTCTGGGTTTGCAGGGCAGATGGAGTGGACTGTAGGGTGTAGACAGTTGGGGGTGAGCTGGAGCCTCCCAGTTCTCCTTGAAGAATGGGAGGCAGGGACATGAAAGCTGGGAAACCAGGATTCCTGGGTTCTGTCTAGCTCTGAGAAAAGAAGGGGTCTGGGAGCAAGGATGCCTGAGTGAGGGGAGTGGAATACGGTGGGCAAGATCAAGGGGCTGGGAGCTAGGATGTTTAGGTTCTAGCCAGGTTCTGGGTGAAGGGGTCTGTCTGGTGGATTAGATCAGGGGGTCTGAGCCAGGACACATGGGTTCTATCCCAGCCTTGGGAAGATACGGATTCCCTCCAGTGAGTCAAGCCCCATCACTGAGCCCCCTGTCTCCTTCCCCTCCCAGGTTCGTGGGCGGGGGCGGGGAGAGCTGCAGCCTCATTGCTGAGGGCCTCAGCACCGCCCTGCAGCTCTTTGATGACTTCAAGAAGATGAGGGAGCAGATGTGAGTTTTGGGGCTGGGTATGGGGGGCAGCAGAGGTGCCATATAGGAACCTCTATATGGAAGGCAACACGATATACTGCCTGGTAAGTGTGGGGAAGGTTTTGGCCATGGCTTCAGAGGGGCCAAAGGGGGGCAAGCATTGGACCCCAGGGTCTCAGATGTGCAATTCCCACTGCTGACGGGAAGACAGTTTCCCAGCATGCCTTATCCCTGGGGCTGGAGCACAGCATGCTGTGATGCGTAGTCTCCATCAGTTGGCCAACCGTGCCCAATGGATTCTGTCCTTCTCTCTTCCCTGCAATGCAGAGGCCAGACCCACAAGGTTTGCATCCTGATCTGCAATTCGCCCCCCTACCTGCTACCGGCTGTGGAGAGCACCACCTACTCTGGCTACACCACCGAGAACCTGGTGCAGAAGATTGGAGAGGTGAGCCTGGATGCCTGGTTTCTCTCTCACCTGTGGGAGGAGAGTGGGGTCAGGTGGGTGAGAGCAGGGGAGTTGGGAGCCAGGATAACTGGGTTGTTTCCCAGCTCTGTCACACCAGTCAACATATTTGGGGCCAGAAAGGAATTTTATCTACCAGTCAGATTGCTGTGGACTGTGGGCAGCAGTGGGGTTTGGGAGATTTCCCTTCCACCATAACCTCGGGCATGGCCTCTACCTGGGATCTCTTGAGCATATATTAACAACCTTGCAGCAGTGGGAAGTTGGCTGCCATGGTTTCCTCACTTTACATGTGGAAGGTTTGGTGATGTCTTGTCATGTCAGGGTTAACAGTAGCTTCACTAAGAGTTTAGATTACGAATTTTTACAGGATGATTTGGATAGGGCTGATCCTGCCTCAGGCAGGAAGCTGGATTAGATCAGCTGTTCTCAACCTTTTTCCTACTGGGACCCATTTGCCAAGATCACTGGTTTGTCCCAACCCACACACACCTGGCCCTGCCAGTACATGACCCATAGCCCCCTGCTCCCCCTGCCCTGCCTCAGCACCCAGCCACCTTCCCCCAGTGCTAGCAGGCACCTGCAGATCCATCCCCTCCACACACACATGCATGCATGTGCACACGCACACATACGTATGCAAATACCACCTCACCCTGACAATCCCCAAGCCCTGACCCTCCAAACACCACCACTCCCTGTACATTCACCTTCATTTGTTTTCTGGGGCTGCTCCTACAACCCTGCCTGGCTGCATGCTGACCACATCCCCAGCAGGCACTTGCAGGCTGGAATGCTGCAAAAGCATGAATTTCCCCTTGCAGGCTGGAACACTGCCATCCTGCAAGGGGAAACCTGAACTTTCATGCATTTTTCTGGTACAGGCTCATGATCCTTAGAAATATTCTTGCAACCCACTTTTGGGTTGCGACCCATGGGTTGCAAAACACTGGATTAGATGACCTGTGGAGGTCCCTTCCAGCCCTGCTTCTCTGATATTATGAGCAGGGTCTGGCAGGTGAGAGCAGTGGGGGACTGAGAGCCAGGACACCTGGGTTCCTTCCAGCTCTAGGAAGGGAAGAGGTTCTGGAGTGTTTGAGCAGAGCAGGAAGCTGGGAGCCCAGACTCCTGGGTTCTCTTTTCTGGCTCCAGGCCCTCGCTCACCCCCTCCTCCTCTTCACAGCGTGGAATCCACTTCTCCATTGTTTCCCCCCGAAAGCTGCCAGCGCTGCGCATGCTTTTTGAGAAAGCCGTGCCTGCTGGCATGATGGAGGCTCAGCCCAAGGACTACAGCCAAGACCCCAGGCATATGATCCTCATCCGTGGCATGGCACTGCCAGGTATAGGGTTGAGGAGGGCACTGGGGCTGTTCCCAGCTTGCCTTGGGTGGGAAGAAGTCTTGAGGTCACCCATATGGGGCCAGAGGTCACACTAAGGTCTTGGGGTCAGGGGCTAAAGGTCATACTAGGTCATGAGGTTGCCCGGACAAGACCATATGGGCTCTCCCTACCTGGATCAGGGGTCACACTAGGGTCATAAAGTATGAAGTGGAGTGCCCAGGGGTCAGTCCTGGGACCAGTTTTGTTCAATGTCCTCATCAGTTACCTGGACAATGGCCTGGAGTGCTTGCTCAGCACGTTTTCTAAATGACACCAAGCTGGGGAGAGTAGTAGATACATTAGAGCAGGGGTTGTCAACCGGGGGTACATGTACCCGGGAGGTAGTTGGGCCGGTCCTAAGGGGTATGTGCAGGTCACCTCCTAGGGCCAGGGTGGGGCGAGGACAGTGGTGCCCCTCTCGGGGTGGGGAAGCTTGCACACAGCAGCTGCCACCACCACACACCAGCCTGGTGAGCTTCTCTGCCCCACAGAGAGGCACCAGTGAGCATGCTTGCCCTGCCCCAGCCCTGCTTCTGGGTGGTGGCGGCACTCCACCCCCACCCACCTGTGTGCTTTCCCTGCCTCCTTGCTCTGTCTGGCCATGTGCTAACCCCCAGCCTCGACATTTGGCCATATGCTCTGCCTGCTTGGTGTCCAGCTGCCAGGGTTACTTAGACTAGGTTGAAACCCCCGTACTAGAGGGTAAGGCTAGGATTCAGAGCGACATAGACAAATTGGAGGATTGGACCTAAAAGAATCTCATGAGGTTCAACAAGGACAAGAGCAAAGTCCTGCACTTAGGTTCGAGTAGTCCCATGTACCAGTACAGGCTGGGGGCTGTCTGGCTGGGCAGCAGCTCTGCAGAAAAGGATGTGGGGGTTAGAGTGGACAATAAGCTGAATATGAACCAGCAGTGTGCCTTTGTTGCCAAGAAGGCTAATGGCATACTGGGCTGCATTGGTAGGTGTGTTGCCAGTAGGTCAAGAGAAGCGATTTGCTTCCCTCTATTCAGCACTGCTGAGGCCACATCTGGAGTACTGTGTTCAGTTTTGGGCCCCCCACTACAGAAAAGATGCAGACAAATTGGATGGAGTCGAGCGGAGGGCAACAAAACTAGGGAGGGGGCTCACTTATGAAGAAAGGCTGAAGGAACTGGGCTTATTTAATCTAGAGCAGAGGTTCTCAAACTGGTCTGCAGATCACTGCCGATCCATGATCTCCATTCATGTGGTTCGTTGAAAGGTTGCGGAACAATCAAGAATATCTGTACTTGTAAGGTACAACTCGTATTTTAATATCAGTAGTCTTGTGCTCTGATTTGTACAACAAAAAAAAGTGTAAGTGGTCCACCAAGACCCTCAGCAATTTTCAAGTGGTCCCTGGAAAAAAAAGTTTGAGAACCACTGGTTTAGAGAAAAGGAGACTGAGGTTCAAAAGAGGATGGAGCTAGACTGTTCTCAGTGGTGGGAGATGACAGAACAAGAAGCAATAGTCTCAAGTTGCAGCAAGGGAAGTTTAGGTCAGATATTCAAAAGAATTTTCTCACTAAGAGGGTAGTAAAACATTGGAACAGGTTACCCAGAGAGGTGGTGGAAGCTCCATCCTTGGAGGTTTTCAAAACCTAGCTAAACAAAGTTTTGGCTGGGATCATCTAGTTGGGGACAGTCCTGCTTTGAGCAGGGGTTTAAACTAGATGATCTCCTGAGGTCCCTTCAACCCTAACTTTCTATGGTTCTGCCATTGACATCATAGATTCTGATGGGTTCTGAGATCATCCTGGTGTGGAGGCCAGATTCAGTGTGGCTTCTCCCTGCAGGTTTCAGAGGTCATGCTGGGGTCACAGACTCCACGTCTTTGGGGGCCAGGGTCATAGTGGAGTCAGCCCTAGTGTGGAGACAGAGTCACAGATCTGCCCAGCTTGCCCTCTGCCCCCAGGAGGCTCCAAGGTGGTCTAGGTTTGGAGGGAGCTGTGGACTGACCCCTTCTCCCTGCTTCATAGTTTCATAGTTTCTAGGGTCGGAAGGGACCCGAGTAGATCATCTAGTTCAATCCCCTGCCATGGCAGGAAAGAGTACTGGGGTCAAATGACCCCAGCAAGGTGTACATGTAGCCTCCTCTTAAAGACCCCCAGGGCAGGAGCCAGCACCACTTCTCTTGGAAGTTGGTTCCAGATCCTAGCTGCCCTGACTGTGATCAGCGCCTCCTGATATCTAGCCTAAATCTACCCTCTACCAGCTTGTGACCATTATTCCTGGTCACTCCTGGCAGTGCTCAGGGGAACAGGGACTTCCCCAGTGCCTGTTGATCCCCCCTGACTAGTTTGCCTGCTGACCTCTCCCTTCTCCTTTTAGTAGGTGGGAGTACAGCCTCCAACACCATCCAGCCCAAGCAGGTTGTTCCCCAGCCACAGCTTCCCACAGTGCCCCCCCAGCTGCCACCGCCCCCCCAACAGCCTCTGCCATCTGCGTCGCAGCCCTACCAGGTATGTCAATACCCACCAAGGCTGGGGGAGGAGGGACATCCTGGCTTCTGGCCCCCTCTCCCATCTCACCCTGCTGTGCCCCATAGGTAACCCCGTCCAACTCCCTCAATGCTGCCCAAGCTGCTGCACAGTCTGCAGTGGAGGCTGCCAAAAACCAGAAAGCTGGCATCACACGCTGTGAGTACCCACCCTAGAGTGAAGGAAAGGGGGAGATGTTCTGGGGTAGGGAGGATCCTGGGAACTGACAGCAAGGGGGGTTTCCTGGGGTAGAAAGGAGGGAGTGGGGTGGGGTGGGGTGAGGTGCCTGGATGGTCATGGGGAGCTCCCCAAGTGTGTAGGGAGGGGGTGAAGATCTGGGCATGGGTGTGGTGTCCATCCACACACAGCCTTCAGTGAACTGATCCAAGCCCCAGGCTTGGGTAAGAGTGCTGCCACGGTGGCCGAGAGTGACTCACTGTTTTGAATATAAAGCGAAACTAAGGATTAGTTGCCTTTGGTAGATTCAAGAAATGAAGTCAGGCTTCAGTTTCCATGTGCACACTCAAAGCATCGTGTACTGTGGGAGGTCTGGGAACTGATGGGGATTGGGGGGGGGGGTATGGAACTGGGAAGGGTCCCCAGGTGGGATGAAGTTGGCAGTGGGAGAGGGGCAAAGCCCTGGCATGTAGTGGCTGGGCATGCCAGGCTGGGAATCGGGGAAGACAAGAGGTCTTGGGGTGGGCTGGGGGAGCCCTGGAGGATTCTGGGAAGGGGTCTTAGAAAGAATTGGAGGTCCTGACAAAATGGGATGTCTTGGATGTGGGAGGGGCAGAGGGTCCTATCTGCCTTCCCCAGTCACCTCCCTGCTTTTGCCCCGCAGTTCCCATGCCAACGGCCTTCACCCAGGGACCTGCCCAACCCCTCCCTGCTGGCTCCGTGCCCCCCATGGCCCCCAAGATGCCACCATCTTCCCAGCCCAGCCTCGTCTCCACTGTCACCTCTGGCTCTGGCCTGCTGCCCCAGCCACCTGGACAGCCCCCTCCTCAGCCTGGCACCCCAACTATGGTAGGTACAGTCCACTCAGGGAGCTGAGGGGCTTTTCCCCACTAGGGAGTGCCAGCTCTGATCCAGCCCTAGAGTAGGGGCACAGGCTGGGGTCTTTTCCCTCCAGCGGGAGGGCACTGGCAGGGCCTGTTCTAGGCCAGACGTGACCATGCTGTCTTGTCCCCCCACAGCCTAGCAGTGTGGCCCCCAGTGGGGTGAGTGTGGCCCAACCAGCAGCCTCCCAGATTGGGGCTGCCCAGTTGCCCGGGGCCCAACAGACAGTCGCCAACAAGGTGGTGGCCTGGAGTGGCGTTTTGGAGTGGCAGGAGGTGAGTGTGTTAAGCCTGGGAGAGGGCCAAGGAAGGAGCCTGGTGCCAGCATCTCTGACTCTCCCCCTCCCTTGTCTGTCTGTCTTTCTGTCCAATCTTCTATCTGCCTGCAGAAGCCCAAGCCAGCCTCTGTGGACTCCAACACCAAGCTGACCCGCTCACTGCCCTGCCAGGTGTTTGTCAATCCTGGGGAGAACTTGTGAGTGTTTCTCTATCCATGTCTGTACATCCAGAAGTGGCTCTGACAGACTGATCTCATTGTGGTGGGGAGGGGACACGGTCATTGGGGCTGGGAGGGCTGTACGTTGGATGGGGTTGAAGGTCTGGGGGTGGGGTTACCGAGTGGGACAAGTGTGGGGTTATGGAGATGTTGGGGTTTAGGGGATGGGGCTAGTGGGAAAGGGTAGAAGCTATAGAGTGAGTGGTAGCAGGGCTGTGGCATGAGGGTACTGGGGAAGGGAGGTCCTTTCTCTCACTAACTGCCACCCTCCCGACTTCCCAGGAAAACAGACCAGTGGCCCCAGAAGCTGATCATGCAGCTAATCCCACAGCAGTTGCTAGTAAGTCCTGGGGAAATTGAGATGGGGATGGAGAAGGCAGCCTCCTGTTGTTGTGGGAGCCAAGCATCAGAGGGGTCACCTGGAGGTGTTCAGAAAGAGGCTGGACAGTCCTTGGTCAGGGATGATTTAGGTGTAACTATGTCCATATTCTGCTATGGGGACTTCCCAGGTTTCTGGGCTTTGCTGGTTGTCCCCTCCCACTTTCTGCTACACATGTCAGGGTATTTTTAAGCCTTTCCTGCCTGGTCAGATTGGTATAGACTGGGGATGGGGGGTTGCCTTCCTCTGGTAGGGGGTGTAGCCTCTACCTGCGATCTCTCAAGTATATATTAACAACCTTCTACAGCAGCAGGATGTTGACTGCTGTGGTCCCTGCTTTACCTGTGGCAGGTTCAGCTGTGATGTTTTGTGTTGTGTCAGGGCTGACAGATGTTTTACAAAGAGTTTAGATGATGGATTTGTAGGGGATGGTTTGGCTAGGGCTGATCCTGCCTGAGGCAGGGGGTTGGACTAGATGTGACCTCTGCAGTTCCCTTCCAGCCCAACTGCTCTGTAATTTCAAACTCTGCTGATTTAACACTTGGGGTGGCAGGGAGCACTGATGGGAGGGTACGTGCCTGCTGAATGATGCCTGCACACAGGAGGTGCATGACCCAGCACAGTTCCTTCTCCCCCCTCTCGCTTTCTTGGGTATGTTTTGGGTGGGGAGAGGGGAGCAGGCCATGGCATGGCACTAACTCCCTTCCCTCCTCACAGACCACACTGGGGCCCCTCTTCCGAAATTCGCGCATGGTGCAGTTCAACTTCACCAACAAGGACCTGGAGTCTCTCAAGGGGCTGTATCGCATCATGGGCAATGGCTTCGTAAGAGACTGACCTCTGCCCCCCCATCCCCTTGCCTCCTGGCTATGCCCCATCTTGGCCCCTTCCCCACCCAGGGTACCTCCTGTTCCCTATCTCCTCCCTCTCCTCTCCCCCAGCCCATATGGGACATCTAAGCGGGTGACCCTCCTCCCTTAACTTTTTCATGCAGCATCTATTGCAGAGACATGTGTGAACACACATCTGTGTTCCTCCTCACCCCAGTGCCTGCTGCTCCCACTGACCCTGGGGACTGGCCCTAGGATCTACAGGGCCCCAAGGAGTTATCCCCTGCCCCCTTCTAGGGGAAGTTTTGAAGGGACAAGAGACCCCTTGCTCAGTGCAGAGATGTGGCTGGCTCTAGTGCATTGCAGAGCTGTGCACACAGGAACCTCTTGGCTAGTGCCACAATGTAGAGGGCCAGGGTTTGGGAATGTTTCTTGTGGGAGAGGGGCAAGGGGCCCTGGGTTAGGGAGGTCTGACCTAGGGGTGGGGTCTGATTCCCACCCCACCACACAACACCCTGCAAGTGGTGGTGAGCAGAGCCTATCACAGGGGTGGAGTCTAACCCTGCCCCTATTGCATAAGGGCTCTGAAGCTCCCCTCCTCCCCCAAACTTCTCTAGTGAGGCAGTATCCCTGTGGGGGGCCATGGGCATGATCAGATGTTCCCCCTGCAAGCAGGGTGTATAGGAGAGAGCAGAGCTTATCCTAGGGGTATTGCCTGAGGCTGCTGCCCTCCCCCACCTCACAAATGGCCTGACTCTGTAGTAAGAAGGGCTTCCCCCAAGCGGACAGGGCCTTCTCAAGGGGATGGGGCCTCATGTGCCCCCCCCCCCAATCTCCCTTGCAGGGGAATGCCTGCACTTTCCCTGCCTGCTCCCTTGCAAAGTGGCTTCTTGGAAGGGAGGGGGATGTTATATTTTCAGGGCAGGGCTTAATCACAATGGGCATGGTCTAACCTTTTCCAGTGCAGGGCAGTAACCAGCTTTTGGGTGTGGTCTATTGCTTTGGAGTGGGGCCTATCCCAGAGGTGGGGTCTAGCTCCAGTGGATGGGGTCTACCTCTCTGGTACAGGACAGCTATCACCTAGGGGGTGACTTATTCCTTGCAGCAGGGCCTATCCCAGTGGATGATGCCTGACCCTTTCCATTGCAGGATGGTGGCTAGCTGGCAGTATGGCCTATTCCGCTGGGGCTGGGGCTGTCGCTGTCCCAGTGGGTGGGACCTCACCCTCTTCCGCGCAGGACAGTGGTCAGGTGGGGGCATGACCTATTTCTGAGGAGCACGGCTTGACCCCCTCCACCCATCTCATTGGCAGGCGGGCTGCGTGCACTTCCCCCACACCACACCCTGTGAGGTGCGGGTCCTCATGCTCCTGTACTCCTCCAAGAAGAAGATCTTTATGGGGCTGATCCCGTATGACCAGAGCGGCTTTGTCAACGGCATCCGCCAGGTCATCACCAATCACAAGCAGGTTCAGCAGCAAAAGATCGAGCAGCAGCGCAGTGTGAGACACCCCTGCCCCTCTTCCCCCCCCTCAGCCTCCCTCCTCAACCCTCCAGCTTAGGGGGCTTCCCTACCCAACCATCTTCCACTTCTCATTGCTTTCCCCCCCCCCCACACACACACACACAGCAGCTGAGCAGCTCCCAGCCCCTGGGCTCAGCACCAGTGCCCAACACCCAGCCCTTCCTGCCCAAGCAGCCAGGAGCCCTGCCCGTCGCACAGGGAGTCCAGCAGCAGGTAAGGATGAGGGCATTCTGCCGAACCAGTGGTGGTGGGGAGGGGGTTGCTGAGTGGAGTGGGGGTGCGTCTTTGGAAGAGCTGTCTTGATGGTGTGGGGTTGGGGGAGTCTGGGGGTATTTAAGAAAATTCAGTAGTGGGAGAGCAGCAGCATGAAGGTCAGTGATTCCTTGGTTTGATTGGGGTGGGGGAGGTGCTACTGACCAGTGTAACCAAATGCTGTCCCCATAAGCTGATCCCTGCCCTTCCCCCCAGATGGCTGGCCAGCAGGTGAGCCCTGGGATGTCCCAGGTGGGCATCATGGATGATCAGCAGCGACAACAGAGTCTAGTGAGTCCCTGCCCAGACTGGGAGGAGATTGGTGGGAGAGCGGAGTAGATTTTGGTGGTGGGTGATCCTTCCACCCTTCCCCCGCCGCAGCCCAGCAGGTCTCTGAGCTCTGGTTGCTGCTTCTTAAGGGGATTTGTGCTGAGACAAGGCTGTGGGAGGACGTTATTCCCCTAAGGGCAGGCAGGGGCTGGTTCCTGAGTAATCTACCCTCCAACCCCCTCTTTTTTTTGCAGCTGCAGCTCCGGGTCCAGCAGCAGACAGCAGCTACACAGCAGCCACCGCAGGCCCCACCCCAGCCTCAGCCGCAGCAGCAACCCACAGCCCCTGCCCCCCCCCAACCTCCCCCAGCACCTGGGGCCCCCCAGGCTGGCCCACAGCCTACACAGGGTGGGGCTTTGCTGAGACCCCAGAACCCTGGTGCCAACCCCCAGCTCCGCAGCCTCCTTCTCAGCCAGCAACCTGTGAGTATTTAAACCTGGGGAGAGGATCCTTGTCCCCCTTGGAACTCCAGTGGACCCCTATAATGAACCTCTGCTCACTCTGAGGGGCCTAGGAGACCCCTTAACCTGCTTCCCCCCCCCTCCAATTCCAACTCTGGCCTACTGTGGGGGCCTCCAAACTGCTTGCCAGGCCTGAAGCTTCCCCATACCAGTCCCTACCCACACTGGGATGCTCCCAGTATCATTCCCAACTCTAAGGTGTCCTGGCAGCCTCCATCTTCAGCCCACTGGCTTGGCTATCCATGCTCCACCTCCAGCAGAGGGTGACCCTGTCTGTGCCCTGGCCTAGCCCTGTCAACATGCTTGGTATGGAGTTGGGGGTTGCGCCCCTGGATACCCTCCCCATCCACACACAGCTCCAAGTTTCTGTTCTCCCTGGTGGGTGGGGGAGGGATGGGAACATCTGCTTTGGTGGGGAGGCACTGATATCAGGTCCAGCTGGGAAGTGGGGAGAGTTGCAATGCCTAGTGCCCCATTCCTATTCCAGTGCGTCTCCCTCCCCCCTGCAGCCCCAGGCAGCCGTTCCCCAGTCCCAACAGCCCTTGCATCACCTCCAGCAGCCAGGCCAGGGCATGCTGCCCCACCAGCCAATGGGGCAGCCCTTGGGGCAACAGCAGCTCCAGTTGCCTGGGCAGCCTCTCATGCATCAGGGCCCTGGACAGCAGTGGCCAGGACAGATGGCGCCACGGGCACCACTGCCAGGTAAGTGGGCAGGGTGGGCGCATGGACTGGCAAGCCCTGCGTGAGCACCTTCATAACGTGCTCCACCCCAGAGACTTGCATCTTGGTGACTGGTTATACAGGGCCCCCTCACCTGCCCCCAGCATGCCCTGTGTCAGAACCAGTGCTGGATGAGGGGTCCCTGTATAACCAGCCCCTGACAGGTCCCCAGCCAAGAGCTGGCTGTATCTCAGTGCCAGGTTCAGGGTCTCAGCATAGCCACCACTGTTGCACCCACCCCAGAGGTGGCTGGCTCTTGCACTGAGCCCTGTATGATCAGAACTGCAAAACAACTTACCCCAGAGCCAGCTGCATTTCAGGGGAGGCAGCCCATATAACCAGCCCCCTGTGTGCCCCACCCCAGAGCCAGCTGCATCTCAGCACTGGGCAAGGGAGCCCTGTACAAACAGCCCTACCTTCCCCCCACACCAACCCTCACCTGCTTTCTCCCCTCCCCAGGTCAGATGCTGATGAACCCTGGGCCCCGGGGCCCCGTTCCCCAGCCGGGGCTGCAGCAGGTCCAGGCTCCCAGTGTCATGGAGGACGACATCCTCATGGACCTGATATGAGCAGGGTGGGAGTGGCACAGCCCTGCCCTCCCACCCTGCTCCCATAGAGGGGTGTGACTCCCTCCGCTCCTCTGTACCATATATTTTTTGCACTTCTCATTAAACCACCTGTTTTTCCCAACCCCAAGGCATTCCTTGATCATGTTATCATAGTACTACCCCTTCCCACAGCCAACCTGGAACTCAAAGAGTCCTGCTTTCTCTCCCACACTGTGTACCCAGCAATCCCATCTTCTAGGGGATTACAGCAGTAGGGAAGAGAGCAGTAGGGGAGCCTAGGAGCCTGCATTCTCTCCCATGTCTGAGAGCAGAGTGGAGTCTGATGGGTTACAGTAGTGGGAGCTGGGAGCCAGGACACCTGGATTAACTTTCTAGGCTGGGAGGCCAGACCCCTACATACTATCCCAGCTCTGGGAGGGGAATTGAGGGCTGGTGGATTACAGTAAGAACTGGGAGCTCAGACACCTGGGTTCTTTTCCAGCTCTAGGATGGGGAGTGAGGGTCTGGCAGGTTTGAGGCCTGGAATTGTTTGCTCCTGTACCAAAAGACAAACAGACGGATGTGGAGCCGGGCTGCCGTGGGGATGCTTTATTGCCAAGTCTAGGCATAGCCTCCGCGGGCGCTGCAGAAATCGGGTCCGATGCTCTGGACGGTGCAGTCACTGGAGTCCATGGAACAGAGGCTGCAGTGGCAACTCAGGGCCACAGGGTAGGTGAAGGTGGGGTCGGTGCCAGGTGGGCAGGCAGGTAGCACCAGCGACTCATAACGCACCTCACGGTACGTGCACACATGCTGGGCCACAGGTGACAGCGCACTCTTGTACACGGGCTCCTGGGGGCAAAGGGAGGGAGGCCATGGGTGGTACTGTGCCCTAGCCCCTCCCCACACACACACATATCACCCCCCTGCCCAGCCTGCTCCCCTCTCCTATGCCCTTGATCTCCCTGCCCAGCCTATGCCCATCGCTGCAGTGCCAGCTTCCCTACAGACCCTGCCTGCCCCACAACCCTGCCTCATCTGCTGCTGCCCATTCCCCCTCCCCTGTGTCCCCATACCCCTCCTGAAGTACTGCTAGGCCCCACTGCCTGGCCACCCTGGGCATCATTTATCCCCACCCCAAGGGCCTCACCTTAGTCTGACAGTACCCACTGCAGATGGCTGTGGTAAAGGTGATGCACAGGGGACAGGCTTCCTTCTCAGCAGCCACTGTGGTGTTGACAGGTCGGCACAGGCGATGCCCACGGGTGGCCCCTGGGGCTGCAGCTGCTACTAACAGGAGCAGCACCAGCTGCAGCACCCTCTGCTGGCAGAAAGCACCAGGATGGGACACAGGGCCTCTCCTGCCTGACCCCTTCCCCTCCCCCCCCCCAGTTGGGGTCATTGGGCATAGGGTAGGCATGGAGCAAGGGCCTTGCCCTACCTCCCCGGGGGAGCTGGTACCAAGTGAGAAGAGCAGGTGGGTGCTGACCCCCCCGCCGCCTTCCCCCTGCTCCTCCATCCTGTATGGGGCAGTAGAACTGCCGCCTCCTCCCCACCGCCAAGTTGGAGCATGCTGCCACCCTGTGGGTCCCCATGTACAGATCCCTCCTGGCATATACCTTTTTGTTTGTTTATTTGTCTTTTTAAGGAAAAATTTTTGTGTCCAAAGTCACATCTGTCAAATCAATTCCAAATCCATGATTCATTCAAGAACTGTATGTGGCCCTGTTACCGGCAAGCATCCTTCACCCCTGCCTAGGGTTTCAGATGCTTCCAAATCCTTTACCAGGCATCCTACATGCAGACCCCCAAGCCCAAAGGCTTGGGGTTCAGATGCCTCTGAGTTTTGCTTGCCCTCAACTGTATGGCTGACAGAGTAAGCTAGAGAGGAGTCTCCTCCCTCCTAGCATATACCTGGAGGATCTAGACCTGAAGGGAGGGGAGAGTGGGGTTAGAGCAGAGGGATCCCAGGACCCCAACACAGAGATATAGCCCAGTCCCCTGAGCTTATGTACCCCTGTACCATGCTTAACCCTGGGCTCACATCCACCCTTGGGCACAGCTCTTCTAGCAGCCCCAGGGACACCCCTCCCTGCTCCTGCCGTGTGTGTGTGTGTGTGTGTGTGTGTGTGTGTGTGTGTGTGTGTGTGTGTGTGTGTGTGTGTGTGTGTGTGTGTGTGTGTGTGTGTGTGTGTGTGTGTGTGTGTGTGTGTGTGTGTGTGTGTGTGTGTGTGTGTGTGTGTGTGTGTGTGTGTGTGTGTGTGTGTGTGTGTGTGTGTGTGTGTGTCCTCTTCCCCCACCTCCCAATTTACAGGCCTCCTCATGTGTCTATCCCACTGTCCATGGCTGTGTGCAGCTGCCTCCTGTGCCCCCTCCTAGCCACGTGCACACCCCTTCCTGGTACCCTCTGTGAAGTTATGGGTACTCTCTTCCCACGTGACCCCCCAGCCATGCACACTTGCCCCATGTATGTTGTCCCTTACCCCCCCACACACATACATACACAACCCTCAGGTACATGCTCATTTGTACCTGCCTTATGCCCTGCCACCTTGCACACACATGTGCCCATCCTTCCCTCCTTTCTAGCCACACACCCCTCAAACCCCAGTCACCTCCTTAGGTGCCCCCACAGCCTTGCCCAGCCCGTACCTGGAACCTGCCCATGTTCATAGTGCCCCTTCTGTGCCCCCCCTACACACACTCAAACCCCTGGTGCCCACTGGCCATGTCCCACCAACTTCCTGCAGGCATGGCCAGTGTAACCCATCCTGCCCCTGCAAGGAGACTTCCTCCTTCTCTCCTTCCCTCGCTCTGTGCACCCACAGAGCCCTGGGCTGGGCACTCACCTGCAGGGGCCTCATGTTGCTGGCAGGGCTGGGCAGGAAGTGGTGTCCCTCTGTCCCCGTTGCCTGTTATGTACCCACAGGGCCAGCCCCCACTTATATCCAGACCTCCCCAGCCCCACACCCCAGCCTCTCCACCCACATATAGCACCCAAGGCCGCCTGGGCACAGGGTGGAGGTGGCCTAACAGCCAAGGCTACTTGGGGGTGGCTTCCGGCACGTATGCTCTCTCCTCCCCACCTCCCCCCTCTTCGCAACCAGGGAGAGAACCTAGGTATCCAAGCTACCCCAAAGTGCACTGGTAGGGAGTTCATAGCCAGTCCAGCTCCAGGAGGGTGTGGGGTCTGGTGGGTGACAGCAGGTGAGTTGGGAGACAGGACATGATTCCATCTCAGTTCTGGGAGAGAACCAGGGCCCGGTGGGTTTGTGTTGGGGGCAAGTGGGGCAGGGGCTCAGACACCTGGGTTCTCTCCTAACTCTGGGAAAGGGTTGGGGTCTAGTGGGTTAAATCGGGGGCTGGGAGCCAGGACACCTAGGAAGGGACTGGGGCCCTCTGGCTCCCTTGTCTCTCTCCAAGGGCACCCCTGCCCCCTCCATTCCCTGGTGCCACCCACACCTGCTGGGTTACCAGACAACAAATCTCCATGGCCTTGCAGCCTCTGTGACATGCCCCTGACCCCATCCCAGCCTCTGTGCTCTGGGGTTGTGGTTGGGGGGAGGGGCAGGGCCCAGCCCTGCCCCAGTCATGGAGACCCAGAGCCCAGTGGGGGCTGACAGTGCAGCATGTTTGTGGGCTAGGGGTCACATGGGGCCTGGTTTGCCACTCCCGTAACTCTGGGCCTCTGTGCGGTACATCCCATGCAACGCCAGGACCTCAGGCAAGGCAGCCTGCGCGTGCACGGTGGGCTGGTGTTGCCTGGGACCCAGGCAAGTTCGGGCCCACTGCAGCACCCCAAAGGACTCATGTGCCAAGCTGAGCGCCCGCTGGTGGGGCATGGCAGGCATCTCCATAGGCAGCCGCAGGGAGCAAGGGGCACGGTCACATGGGGGGTAGGGGCAGGGAAAGGGTAAGGGGAGGCCCCCTGTCCTCTTGTGGGTGAGACCCTGCAGCTCCTTCCTGTAGAAAAAAAATGAGGGAGTTGGTTGCCAGCCCCACTCCTGTGCCATCAGACCCCTGCCTGCCTGTCCCCCCCCTGCATCCTCCCTCTCCAGAGAACTCAAGGGTCTGGGCTCCCAGCCCCCCCCTTCTCCCTCTGGCCTGTTCCCCTCCCCAGGACCACTATGCAAGTAGAGCCCACTGTCCTGTCTTCCCCCTCCGGCACCTCCTATGTCCCCTCCTCTCCTCTCCCAACAGAACCCAGGTGTTCTGATTGCTACCTCTCTTCCCCTAGATCATGGGTCCAGCAAGCCACAACCCGGCAGTTACAGCTAAAGATATCCCCACCATTCAGGCAGTGGTGGGGCCAAACCCTGCATGGGGCCCTGTGGAAGGAGCCACAGTCTCTCCACCTGGCTCTGGGGGGCCACGGTTTGCCAGTCCACAGGGATTGAGAACCCCTGCCCTAAATAAAACCCAGGCCTCATTCCCACTCCCCCTCTCTGGGGGCCTGAGTGTTCCCCCCATCCCTGTAGAACCCAGGTGTCCTGGCTCATAGCCCTGCTCCGCAGGTGTTCCTACCCTACTCCCTTTTACTTCCCTGCCCACCCTAAGCAGGATGTAGGAGTTCTGGCAAACACCGTCCCAGGCTCCAATCCTCTCCTTGTTCCCCTTTAGGGAACCCAGGGGTCTGGGGCCCTGTGCCAAGGGATGCCGTACTGGGAGAAGAGCCGGAAGTCGCGGGCAGTGACAGAGGCATAGGGCTCGAGCTGGTGCAATGCCCCCTCCTCCTGCAGGTAGAAGTGGCGCCCAGCCAGCACTGGGTTCTGGGTGGTGGGCACCGCCCGCTGCAAGGCAGGGACACAGGAGTCAGTGGGGGAGATGCTGGGGTCAGGACTGTCACTCAACCACCCTGCGGATCCCTCACCCCCATGGCAAATCTTCTGGGGCCCCCCTTTGTCCCTCCTCCCCCAGCCCTCCCTCTCCAGCCCGTCTTGATCTCCTGGGTCCCTCACCTTGGAAGGCCCATCACGGTGGTGGTCAACCAGGCATGGGGGCTGGGCCCCAGGAAGCTGGGCACCATCCGGGGCCAGGCTGGGCCAGCCAGGGAAGCGCTCCCGCATCTCGCTGACCAGGTGGGCTGTGGCAAGGGGGAATCGCCAGGCGTGGAGATGCAGCTGGGTGGGGTACATGGGGAGCATCAGTGCACAGCAGGGACCCCCCTACCCCTACTTCAGCCCTCCAACCCCTGCCTGGGCCTTTGCACTTGCCCCTACTGCAGGGAGGGCATCATATCCTCTTGTTTCTCAGGAGGCTGGCTGAACCTGGAATGGAAGCATCTGGCCCCTTTCACCCTGTGCCACCATGCTCCTCTCTCAGGGCTGGGAGAGAACCCAGGAGTCCAAGCAGCCAGCCCCACCTTGCTCCAAGCGCCCAGCCTGCACTTCCTTCCCAGCCCTCAGAGAGAATCCAGGTGTCCTGGTACGAACCCTGCTTGCACTGGAGACCCTCCCCTTGCTTCCCCCTGCTGGTGTAGACTCTAAGCACCCCCTCACCTTGTCCTGCAGATCCTTATTAAAGTGCACCTTCCAGTGTGGTGGGGGGATGGGGTGGTGGCGCTGGCTGAGGACCCCTCCATGTGTTTTCACATTGTGGCACAGGCCTGTGGTGGTGGCCAAGTGCTTGGTGTCCCCCTCCTTCCACAACTGCTCAGAGCTGGGGGGTAGGGGCTGATGCAGGGTGGACTAGGGAGGGGAGAGAGAGGAACTAGATCCCCCCCACCTCCCAGAGTGGGCAGAGCCCAGGAGTCCTGGCTCCCAGCCCCCCTGGCTCTAGTCCACCAGCCCCCTCCCAGAACTGGACATGGAACCCAGGCATCTGGGTTCTGACCACACTCACTTGGGCAGCAGGTGGCAGGAAGGGTAGAGGGGGCTGGTACTCCAGCCCCACATCACTGCTGGTGAGGTGCCAGTCTTGCCGGTGGTGCCAGTGTCCCCCCTCCATACCCACCAAGGGCTGGGGGCCAGGAGCCAGAGCCAGTGCAGTGCCCACCATGCCCAGGCTGCCTGGATTGTTGAGGAGGGGGGGATGTTTGTGATGGCTGTTGCCATGGTGCTGTAACCTGGCACGTGACTCAGAGCAGCTGAGCCGAATCCCTGGGTTCCCTTCTAGTACAGAGAGGGGGTGAGGGGCTCGTGGATTGGAGGAGAGGGGGCTGGGAGCCAGGATGTCTGGGTTCTCCTGCCAGCTCCCAGGTGGCATGAGGGCCTGGCATAGGGGGCTGGGAGCCAGGACACATGGATTCTTTCCCAGCTTTGCGTGGGGAGCAGGGGCTAGTGGCTAGAGCAGTACAGGGACCAGAGCACCTGAGTTCTCTTCCCTTCTCTTCCAACACCAGAAGAGGTTTGTCCCCCCAACCCCATCTCAGAGACATGGTTCTTCCCTGTTCTGTGGGGTGCAGAGAATTTGCTCCCAACCCTTTATAACCTGCAGCCCCCCTGCACCCTCCCCCAATATTGGGGTGCTCATGGCAACCTTTCTATGGGTCAGGAGCTGCTGCAGTTCCTCTCTTCTGCCACAAGGGAGAGCCAGGTGGCCATAAATCCCCCCCCCCCCACCATTCCCACAGCCAGGGCTGGGGGGGCAGGGGACTGTAGCTTGGGAACAACAGGCAGTAGGGCAGAAGCGGCCTGCCAGTCCAAAGTGAGGGGCACCAGCAGGGCTAGGGGTGGAGGGTCTACAAAGGGACCTGGTATCCGGCTTCCATGGCAGCCCCTCCCAGTGCAGCGAACCCAATGACAGAGGCTGAGACAAGGCATGGGGTCATTCAGGTCTTTCCAGGAGTGGGGGGGAGGCACATCCTCACGTTACACCAGGGCAGGGGGCAGGTGCCACGGGAAATAAGTTAACACGGAGCAAAGGGGTCAGGGAGCAGCCATCACAAGAGTCCTGAAGGGCGGGGGGAGGCAATAAATATGGTAGGAAATAGAGTTAACCAAAATGAAACAGTTGAATCCCAAAGAAATGACACCACTCAGGACACAGACGCAGGCCACAGAGTCTGGCTGTAGGCCCAGGCACCAACCACCATGCCTGAGGACCCCAATTCCTGTGAGACCCTAGCATGGTCAGCGGGGTCCCTGGAGTCTAGCCATGGGGGGAGCAGTGGCAGCACCATCCATACAGGCCTGCCCACACAAGGCCTGGCCACATCTCCTCCAGGCCCCTCAGCCACCACATCCATGGCTCCAACTAGTCCAGCTGCTGGCAGAGGCCACGTTCCCTCACGTGCCCTGGGGCTCCTACGTCCGCCCAGCACGGCTGAGGAGGGTGCAGACACAAGCTGTATCAATACGGATCCAGCGCCACCCCACCAACTTCTCAGCGTCCACGGTGAGTGCCCGCACGTACGACTGCTTGGCCTTGCACTCGGACAGCCAGTGGCGCCGGTCCACACCCCGGCACCCACCCCCGGTGCCGCCAGCTGGGTTGCACTTGGTCTCGAAGAAGTACTGCTTGAGGGGTCCCGTCAGCGTCTGCACCTCAGACAGCACTGTCACTGCTTTGCCCCGGATGTCCACGGCTGCCCGCTTGTCTGTCACCCACACGTTGACGCTGTCGCACACAGCCATCTCCCCCCGGCGCGCAGCTGCCATCTCCGCTCCCCTCCGCACCCGCCGTGTCCCATTGGCCACCACTGCCTGCATCCCTGGCTCCTCCAGCAGCAGGAGCAGCGGGGGCCCCGCAGGCTCCTGGTGGGACAGGGCCACACGGGGGGAGTACAGGTCCCACTCATCTGGGGGAGGTGGTGTCCCGTCCCAAGGGACCCCAGCATCTAGGGCAGGCGGGGGGAGGGGGGCAGCATGGAATCCACAAAGGAATAATGTCATCACCATGGGCAGAAGCAGGTTGGGCATCACTAGGCACCCAGGGGACCTGATCGGAGGGAGAGCAGGGTTAGAGCAGGGGGACACAGCACCGAGATACAGTCCTGTCCCCCACCATATTCCAGCCCTGGGACGCAGCACCTAGACATGCCCCCATCCCCCCTATACCCCAGCCCTGCGACCCACAGGAGGGGCTGCAGGTTGGAAGCGAGAGGCCTTAGGTGTTACCTGCCAGCTCAGTGGGGGTCTTGACCACGTTGCTCCCAGAAGTCCCGGCCCCTGGTCCGATTCATGTCCCTTCTGGTATTGGGCCCAGCAGAGCTCTGCAGCCCTTTCCTGATCTCCCCAGATGGCTGGGGTTCCCCAGGCTCCGCTCCCCACGTCCTACCAGGCACCAGGGCTCTGTGTCAGGACCCCTGCAGCCCTGGGGGCCTCTCCAACCGGCCAGTCCTGGCCTGGGCACCCCATGGGCTCAGCAGCAAGTGGGGAGTCTCAAGGTCAGTCTGACTTTGGGGCCCCCTCCCAGGGGGTCTGGAGCATCTACCACACTTGGGGACTGAGGAGTGTTTGGGGGGTTCAGCCAGTCAGGGGTGCTGGAGCTGGGGCTGTCACTCAGAAGACCTGGGAGGGAAGAAAAAGACAGAAAAGCTGTTGGCTGGACTGAGAACCCAGGTGTTTGGGCTCCCTGCACCCCCTGCTGTAAGCAGCCCCCTCTCAGAGCTGGGTGAGGACCCAGGGGTCCAGGATCCCTGTGCCCTGACTTGCTAGATCCATTTGCAAAGCTGAGGGTGAACCCAGGCATCCTGGTACCCAGTCTGCCCTCCCCCGCGTGGCCCTGTGCCCCTTGTTGGCTGAGAACAGGTAGCTCAGTGCATGGGGATGTGGGGGAGGTCCTGGGACAGCTGCCCGCTGGGTTTCAGTTTCAAAGGCGGGTAGGATCAGCCCCCAACTCGACCCCGACGCCCTCCCCAGATGTGCCTGCATCTGGATCCCATTCACTGCCCCCAGCCCCCCCCTTCCCGCAGCCGCCAGCTTTGGAATCCACCACCAGAGACAGAGGCCTCCAACCTGCCCTGGCGGGGGCCGGGGCTGCGCTCGAGCCGGGGGGGCCGAGGCCTGGGGGATGGGCTGGGAGTGGGCACCGCGTGCACCCCGCCTGGGCCTGGGCTGGCCTGTGGTACGGGGTTTATGGCGGGGGGGTTGGTCCACGCAGCTCCAGCCCTTGGAGCGAGCCGCGCGGGAAGCCGTGTCCACGGGGCTGCGCTAGGCTCTGCGGGGTGTGCGCTGGCGAGGGGCAGCCAGGACGCCTGAGGTCTCGCCCAGCCCAGGGGACCTGCGAGAAACCCCCGCCCTGCACCCACCACTGTGGGGGGCGGGGCCGGGCCGGGCCGATTTGCATACCGCGTTACCCACAATGCCTGGCGCCCTGACCCCGCTCACGGGGGGGCGCTGACAGATCCGTGCGAGGGCCTCGCCCCCCCCGTGAGCGCCTGCGGCGAGTGCTGGCCTGTCCCGGCCCCCCCGCGCTGCACCGCACTCCCGACCTGCGGCCCCCTGCCTCCCCCAGCCCTGCCGGTGCCCCGCACTCCTGGCCCTCAGGCCGTGTCCCGGCAGTTCTGCCAGTGCCCTTCACTTCTGACCCGCAGCTCTCCGCCATTCCCAGTGCCCTGTCGCAGGCTACAGGTGCCCTCACTCCCGACCGGCAGCCCCCTTGTTAACCCGTGCGCGCTATGCCATGCCAGGACACGTCACCAGGAGCAAGCAGGGATTCCGAACGAGTGTGCACGATTGGGTCAGGGGCAGGGAAGAAGGGTCAGTCTGTGCTGCTCGGGGCCAGGGGGGCAGGTATGAGGAGTGGGGACCCTGTGCCAGGCCTGGGTACTGGAGAGGGGGCAAACCCACCAGAGGTGAAGGTGCATCCAGGGCTTTGCTGTGACCAGAGGGCCCCCCCACCCCTCCAAACCTTCCTGAGAAAGAACCCGGGTGTCCCAGCCCCACCAGGCCCCACACTCTTCCGAGAGCAGGGAGAGAACCCAGGTGTCCGGGGCTCCCAGCCCCCACATAGGAGCCGAAGTGGGGGGAGTGGGCTGTCTGTCTGTCTGTGTATCTGTACAGGACCTGACTCATGGCTAATGCAGTCCAGGCCCCGCAGCCTCTCCCTGGGAGACCTCAGAGGCTCCATCCCTCTCCGCCAGCTGCTTCCCATTGAAGGCGGCCTCTGCCTGAAGGTGAGTGAGGGATGGGGGAGGCCAGGAATCCCCCCCGCCCCTGCCAGGAAGCTCCCTGCAGCCCAGGCTCAGACAGGGAGTAACCCCCCACCCCACCCCCAGCATGAGTTTACAGGGACCCAGAGCACACAGGAGCTCCCCAGGGACCCCTGCCATTAATGCAGCCCACTGGTGCCCCTCATCCCCAACTTGCACACCCCAGGTGTGTCTCACTCCCAACCTGCACCCCCTTCCAGCGCTACCGGTACCCCTTACTCCCAACCCGTAGTCCCTTGCCCCTGCCCTACAGGTTCCCCATCATACCTACCTGATCTCCTTTGCTTTCTCTTCCCCTTCCAAGGGCTGGGAGCCCGGACACCTGGGTTCTATCCCCAGCTCCTCTGGGAGGTGTCAAGGCATGTGGGGTGGGGAATGGACAGACAGACAAACAGCTCCCCCAGCTCCTGGCCACAGATCCTGGCCCTGGCCCTGGCCCTGGCCCCAGCACACGCGAGAGCCTTTGGGTTTCAACATGAAAAGTTAATAAAGTCGCCGCCGAAGGGGCTGGTTTCGGTTTTCTGGGCAGCGATTGAATGGCAGGGCGGGGAGCGGGGGGAGAGAAGGGGGGGCGCGGGGCCTGGGATGGGGGGGGCCTGGCATCCCCCCTGGCTTTGATCTCCGAGTTATTGGGGAAGAAACAGAGGGGGAAGAAGGGAGGAGGCAGGTGGGATAGGGGGGCAGGGGGAGACAGCTGAGGGGGCTTGGCCAGTGGAGGGACCTGGGGGGGGAGTCCTATACTCCATGCCTACTTGCTTGCTTCTCCCCCCACCCCACCTGCCTCTGGGTGGGGGCATGATAGAGGCACCTGATCCTTCTACCCCACCGCCTCCCCTTCCCCAGGACCTGGCCAGGATCTGGCTTTGATTAAGGTCCCTGGGTGATGATGGGGTTGGAGGCCGGGGGGCAGAGAACCCTCCCCCCCTGCCAGGGGGCATGTCAAAGGCACCAGAGGGCACAGCCAAGGGGGCACAGGTGCCCCCCACCCAGCCCAAGCCAGAGGCTTCCCCCAGGAGGGCAGGGCCTGGCTCACCTGAGCCAGGCAGCGCCTGGCCCCGGCCCCTGCCCCCTGAAGCTCCCCACCCACCCCTCCGTTCCCCGCCTACACCCGGTTCCCATCACTTCTCACCCATGAAACCCAAACCCCAGACCCCCCCCACCCCGTGTCTGGGGGCTGGGGAGAACAAAGCAGCCGGCTCCTCTGCCAGCCACCCCCCAGGGACCCCAGACTTGTCTGGCCTCCTCTTTTCATCTCCCTTTTGTCCTGCTGGGTGGAGGGGGGATGGGGGGAGCTGGGGCAGGCATGCATCTTCTATTACCCAGCCTGGCCAGGCTGGTTTTTTTGGAGGGGGCAATGAGAGAGAGCCTGGCCTACCTGAGCCTGACATACCCTTCACACCTCTCACAGCCCCCCAAAGCCAGGGATCAGGGTGGGGGTGGGGTTCACACGCCATCTCGGAGCAGTAAGTGAAACCATTTAAGCTGTCTTCCCCCTGCTGGTGTTTCTCTGGAGGGAAAAACCCTATGGAAACGTCTTCCCAAAAACCCCATGAAAAGGTCCCCTGGGACTGTGGGTCCCCAGGGTGGGGGTCACTATGGGGTGGGCTAACTATGTATTTGAGCAGTAGGTGAACACCCCCCAGCATCTGTGGCCTTCTCCTAGTGTTTTTCCAGGGGATCTAAAAAACCTATGGAAATGTCTTCCCAAAAACTCCATTAAAAGGTCCCCCAGGATGTGGGTCTCAGGGGTGGGGGTCACTATAGGGTGGGCTAACCAGAAGAATGAGCAGTGGGTGAAGGGCCTGTGGGGGCTTCTCCTGGTGCTTTTCTTGGGGATTCCAGTAAATAAATAAAATAAGTCAAAGTCTTGCCAAAAAACTCTGTTAACAGGTCGTCAGAGGCCGTCTATGCCAGGGTGTATGTGCGAGGGGTGCGATGGGGCATTCTGTCCTATATTGTGTGTGTTTTGTTATACGTTGAATGACCATGTCTTGTGTCATACATTGCTTGTGTTTCATGTACTCTGGACCTGTGCACATGTTGGCATATGCTGTCTGTGCATGTGTGCATTGTCCTACAGTGTGTGTGTGTGTGTGTGTGTGTTTGTGAGAGAGGGAGAAGCCCCTGCTAGAGGGCGTGTGTGTGTGACCCCCTGCTGGAGGGAGGGGTGTGTGTGAGAGACCCCCTTCTGGAGCACATAGGTCCCACTCCATGTGTGTGCCTGCATGTGCTGCCCCTTGCTGGAGGGGATAAGCCAAACAAGCGTGTGTGCACGTGTGCCTGCTGTACACTGGGAAGATAAAGTTGTGAATGTGTGTCCAGGTGCAAAGGGGTCTTGACGGGGGTGGGGTGGGGTGGAGGAGACATGGGTTGGGCCTGCCCCTCTTGGGGGTGTGGAGGGGAAAAGGTTTGCCTGTCATTTGGTTGTACTTGGAGGCAAGGGCTGGGCTGGGCTGGGTGGTGAGGTGGGAGGTTGTGTGCACCTGTGTTGTGTGTGTGTGTGTGTGTGTGCACGTGTCTGGGGGTGCATGTTTCCATGTGTTGGTGTATGCATGTATGCATGTGGGTGTATACATGTATGTGCATGTCTGAGGGCTGTTGTATATATATGAGTGCATGTCTGGGGGTGTTAGTGTATACACATGCATGTGTGTGTCTGGTGTGTGCATCAGTGTATACGTGTGACAGGTATGCATGCATATGTATGATGGTTTATACACAGTTGTATGTGCTGGGCATGTGTGTGCATGTGTCGGTGTATACACGTGTGTCAGTGTACACACAAATGCGTGTCTCTGGGTGTATCGGTATATACACGTGTGTGCTTGCAGGGTGTGTGCATGTCTGTAGGTGCACATGGGTGGGGGGAAAGCTTCAGGGTGCTGTGGTGCTTGCTAAAGGGTTTGGGGGTCTGTGCCACATGCCGGGCTGATGGATCTAGGGGGTGGAGGGTCAGGTTCTCCCCCCGCCTGTGCGTTCCTGGCCAGGAGCCATTTTCAGGCAGTGCTTGGGTGGGGCCAACGTGTCCTGACGAACCCCTGGCCCCCCAGGCTGCATTCCATGGGGCTTACGGGGTGGGACGCCAGAGTCCCAGCACAGCGCCCGAGGCAGGGAGCTCCCCCACCCTGCCTGTGCCCCTAACTCCCGACCCATAGTCCCCTGCCCCCCAGCCCTGCTGGTGCCCCTCATTCCCAACCTGCAGCCCCTTGCCCCCCAAAATCCCTGCCAATGCCCCTCACTCCTGACTCACAGCCCCCTGCCTCCCCCCCCCCAGTTGCAGAGTAGGGTGTGAGGGCTGAGGGAGTGTGAGTGCTGAGCATTGGTGTTGCCTCCTGGTGGCTGGGCATTGTGTGTGTGGGGGGTGGAATTAATTTTGGGGTGACAAAAGGAGCAGCCACAGCCAGGAGGAGGTGCTAGAAGGATCCTGACCTCTGTAGTGATGAATATGACCTCATTCAAGGTCCTCTGGATCTTTCCCAGCAGAGACAGAACCCAGGCCTCTAGGCTGCCAGCTCCCCACCCCAACCCATGCCCCCCCGACCCGACCCCTCCAGAGTCAGGCTAGAACCCAGGTGTCTGCACTCTCGCCCTCCCTAGACCCCATTGCTTTCTCAGAGCCAGGTTAGAAACTGCCCCCCCACACACACATTCCCTAGAGACAGCTGTTTTATCTTTTAAAACAAGACTAATGGGAAAAACAAGGCTGAGGTTTGGAAGCTGGGGAAGATGAAGCAAGGAGGGGTTAGGGACAGCCAGTGAGGGCCAGGGTGGGGAACGGATACCCACCAACCCCTTCACCCCCACAGCCAGCCAGCCTCTCACCCACCAGGGCTTTTTTATGGCTCCTTGTCCCATAGTGTTTTATATTAAAGCCATAAGGAAAGCCGGGGGGGGAGGGGACAGGCCTTGAAGGTGTGGGGAGGCTGGGGCAGTCTCAAAACCCCCCCACCCAGGTGATGGGTCTCTGTTCATCCCTGCAAGGAGGAGGTCGGTGGGGCTTGGTCTCAGGTCCACTTGCACCCCATGGGGTTAATGAAGAGTTTCTCCCTCCCTTTTCTTCCCCCAGGAGGGACCAGCACCAGTCTCCCTCTAGGGTTGGGGGGGCATGAGTGAGGGGAACCCCCCCTCCACCAGCCATGCCATGCAGTCAGGTCTGGGGTGGAATGGGCCCATGTGGCTAGAGGGTGTATACAGCCAGCCCTTGGCTGTCTGCTCTGGGAGGGAAGGAGTTAATCCCCTCCTCTGCACTGGGGGCAGCTGGTTCTGCTCAGACTGGTTTTATGAAGAGCAGGACTCGGGCCTGGGGCTGCCTGAAAGGACCTGACCCTTTAGAGGGGGGCACAGGCTGCTACAGCTGCTACACAGTGAGAGGCACCCACAGGGCTGGGGGGGCAGGGGGCTGCCGGTTGGGTGTGAGAGGCACCAACAGGGCTTGGCAGGACAGGGGGCTGTGGTTGGGAGTGGGGGGCGCCAGCAGGGCTGCTGGGAGGCAAGGGGCTGCAGGTTGGGAGTGCAGGGCACTGCCAGGGCTGGAGGGGCAGGGGGCTGGGGGTCAGGAGGGCATCAGCAGGGCTGGGGGGGGCAAGGGGCTGCTGGTTGGAAGTGAGGGCCACCAGGGAGGCCACCTTGGTGGGCAAGGTCAGGGTGGGTGGGGCCCACAGCATCTTCCCTCACCCCATTCACCCTGAGGAATAAGTTTAGCTGCTTCCTTTGCCTAAGCAGAAACAGGTCCAGGGAGTGAACCCCTGCCTCCCCTCCCCAGCCCTGACCTCCGACTTTTGACCTACTCTAAACTCAGCCCTTAAACATCTAACTGCAGCCAGGGAAGAAGAGCCAGAGGCGGCTGCATCTCCTTGGACAGATTAGGGCCCCTGTATAGCAGCTGCCTTTGGGGTGGGGTAAATTAGAGGCAGGCATCTCGTTGGGTGAGGAGGTGCCTGTATAACCAGGCTGTAATGTGCCCACCCCAGAAGTGGCTGCATCCCAGAGGCCCGCACCACATCCAGCTCATAGCCAGGCTTAGGGTGTGTGTGGCACAGGGCTGGCAGGGCTGGACACCAGGTCAAGCAGGTGCATGGGCATGCAGGCCATGGCATAACGTGTGCACCATGGTGCTGGCGATCATGCTGGGTGTCATCCTGACCCTCACCATCCACCTGGGCAACCCCAAGCTGAAGCAGGCTCTGGGCATGGGCAGGTGCAACAAGGAGGTCTCCAGCCTGGACACCCTCCTGGACCTCATCTGCATCCTCTTCTCCAAAAACCTGGTGCAGGCCTGCTTCCAGTAGGTAGGGGCATCACTGCAGGGTGGTGGCACTGAGTGTTGGCCTCTGTGTTCAGGGTTCCCTCCCTGTGGGGTGTGCAGGGCTTGGGACCCACATCTTCTCTACCACTGGCATAGGAACCCTCTGCTGGTACCTCACAGCCAGATGCGCCCCCCGCCCCAGATGTTCTGCAGATGCTGTAAGCAGCTGCTGCTTCCGGCCTGCTCCATGTCTCACTGCCCACACCTCCCCTGCCCAACCCCCATCACCTGCCCCCAGCTTTTGCAGGAAGAATGTGCCCCCCCCGCTCCTACAGAAAATCAGGGCAATAGGGTCTGGTGTGGTGGGGGGGGAGGTGGGGGGTCTGGGAGCCAGGACACCTGGATTCTCTCACAGCTCAGGAGGGGCTCAGCAGGGCTGGGAGTCACAACTCCTTTGTTTTAGGGGTCCTGCTCTCTGCCCCACTCGCTGCCTGTGTCTAGGTCATGCCCTATGCTGGGGTCAGGGGAGGTCTGGGCATCCTGCTCCCAACCCCCAGCTCCTGCCCCTTGACCCCCACAGTAACCCCTGCTGGGGCGAGGCAGCACATGCTCCCTGGCCACTGTCCAGGGTTATATTTAGCCTCCTGTTTACAGTGGGAACTGGCCTGGAGTAGCACATGTTCCCCATGGGGCCCTGGGGGGTGGTCACAGGCGGGTGGGGGGCTCTTTTAGTCTTGCCATTCTGGCAGGGACTCCAGTGGGGATAGCCTAACCAGCTCCCTGCCCTTGTCCGAGTGTTCATCCTTCCATCCTGGCCCCTCCATCGCTCTGGCTGTGGGGGTGGGATCCATCCATTTGCCCCTATATGCTGTCCCTCTGTCTGGCCACCCATCCCTCAGACCCTGTGTCCATTTGTCTGTCCGTACACCCCATGCCTTCTGTCCCTGTGTCTTGCCCTATGCCTCAGCCTGTCTGTGCACCCTAGAGCCTGTCATCCATCCCAGTGCCCCATCCCTCTGACAGAACCTTCATCTGTCCATTCAACTGTGCCCCCCCACAAGCCTGCCTGTACATTTCCATGCCCTGCTGGATAATCCCCCCACCCAGTGCCAGCCTGTGGGGCACCAATCCCCTCCTTCCCCTTCATCCCATGAGGTGCAGTCCCTTTAACATGCTCCCCTTCTCCAGGACCCCCTTCCCCACCCAGTGGCTGCCCCCTCCCCCAGCCGCTAGGACCCAGCTGGAATCCAGGCTATTCTACAGGCCTAAAATTAAACCTGCCACCTCAGCAGGAGGGACGGAGGGACGGGAGGGAACAGGGGTGCCAAGCATGAAGCTGTGAGGAGGGAAGAGTCACCTGGGATGGCCTCGTGGCCCCCTCCAATGTGATCTGCCCTGCACAGCAGGGGGGCAAGGCTGCTATAATGCCTCCAGCTCCAGTATCTGGGGACTACTATAGGGCAGCTGCCCCCCAGGTGTTGCCAGTGGCATAGTCCCCCTCCCCCACAACACCCTGTGGCCGGAGCAGAAGCTATAGCCCAGTTTATCTCTTCCCTGCCCCAGTAAGCCTGGTGCCTACTGTCCCCCAGATCTGCTGCTATGATCCAGCTCCCTCAGCTTGGGCTTGGCCAACAGCAGGACCCCCAACTCCTCTCTCCCAGATCAGGGTCTCTGCAGCACCTGATGCCACAGGGGCCTCCCAAGTCTAGCCACAACCAGCCCAGTTCCCTTGGATGGGGGGAAGGTTCACAGAGGCTGATGTGTTGCTCCCTCTGGACTTTGCTGGTGCCCATGATGGCTCGGGAAGGAATTTTTCCCCCTGCTGCTGCTACAGGTGTCAGAGGGGCTTTCTTGCCTTCCTCAGAGCCAGTGCATGTTGGCAGCTGCAGCCAAGGCTGGGGGTTGTAACTGGGCTGCGCCAGTGCTCCTACTGGGACTTTAAACTCAGAGGTTCCTGTTTGGAGGGTCTTGTCCCTCTGCTCAGGTTCAGACTGACTCTGCATTTGGGGTCAGGAAGAAATTTTATCCCCTGGGCAGATGTGTATGGACTTGTTGGAGGGGTGGAGAAGAAGCTACCTTCTTCTGTAGCCAGGGGCGGATCCATGGGGATGCAGTTGCACCCTCCTTTGATTCCTGCCCACCCAAACTTTATAAAACAAATGGCCAGGAGGGGAAGTAGCATTTCTATTCAGGCAGAACTGACAGAGTCAATTGCCCATGATCACCTCCCTGATTCCTGCTCATCTTTACTCCACAGGTGTTAACAATCCTCTCCTTTTTAAAGCTCTTGGTGTTCCACTATTCAAAGTATCTTTTCTCCTGCCATTTTGCTGTCTGTTCACCATTCCTGGTAGTGTTTCTCATCTATTTCACAGCCCAGTAGACTGTTTTTAGCTCTATCTAAAAGCATCAACTCAAGTATGGTCCTATTAACTTGTGTGTAGAAGTGTCTGACAGTGAAGCATTGAAGGCGCTGTCAAGATGATCAGGAAGGCTAGATTTTGTTTTAGGAATCTGAACAAGAGATGTACATTTAACACTAATGACTACGGGACTCATGACCCGATGTCTCTAGACTATTCTATTTTTTACATAGTTTGTTGCATTCTTTTTCTAAGCTTTATATATAATTTAGCAAATCAGAGTGCATTCTCATAGTGATTTTTGTTTTGATCTTAAATGGAATAATATAGTGCTAGTCCCCCAGCTTATCAGAAAAACTTCTAGTTTCCCTTTAACTGGATAAAAATATGAGTTTTCTTACATGTGATAATGTACCACGGCATCTGCACCCGTCCCCTTTTCAAAATTCTCGGTCCGTGGATGTTTCCAGCATACGTAACAACCTGCTTGGGGCCAGACACTGCCAGCCCCCAGCCCCTGGCTTCACCTGGAGCAGATCTGGGGGCTCTTGGCATCCTTGGACAGTGGCCTCACAGCAGTGGCACAGGGCTCTGGGGTAGTGTTAGGAGTAGGTTGGACAAGGGACTGGGGCTCCAGGACAGCTCCTGGCTACTAATGACCTGCCATGCACCCCCTGGGATTGCAACCCGTCCGGTATCCCTGGCATTACCAATGGTACACACATCGGGATGGCTCACACCCTGGGATTCATCCCTGTGCCAACCTGGAGGGGCCATGGCTGCCTTAATTAACTGTTGCAAACCCCACTTCCCTGTGCTTGGCACTTCCCACCTTCCCAATATTTCTAGTAGAACCTTTAGACTGATGTGCATAGCTGCAGCCAGGCACAAAACCAGTACAGCCCTGTTGGGTTCCACATGCTCACTTCAGCATAGGTTTCTGCATAGATGCACCAGGACAGATAGAACCTGGAGTCCCCAGCCCCAGCCCCAGCCCCTCCCCTGCCCTCTCCCCATCCCCAGCATGAATTCAATATTACCTCCTCCCTGTCCAGCAAGAAATCTAGCCCTGGATCTGCCATGGCGCAGCCCCTTGGCCTGTTCTGGGGATCCCTGGGATTGATGCAATGGTTTTAGGAGAGGATTTGGGACTAGTGGAAATGGGGTGTCACCCCATCAGAGACAACAGCCACTCCTGTTTCCATCCCCCCCCCCCCAGTTTCCTACAGCAACTGGCCCCTCCAAATTTACACTGGAGGTTTATCTCCACCCTCCCCCCCCAGTGTGCAATGTATGAGTTGGCTAATAGAAAGGGGCCTGGCTGGAGAGCACAGGGGGCACCGCAAAGTGGGGTTCAGAGAAAACACAGCTGGGCCCCATCCTTCCTTAGCAATAAATAACCAGTGCTGTTGGGTTTATTGTAGATACATTGCCTGTTTCAAAGAGCTGCCTCTTCTCACGCCAGTATACAAGATATCCCAAGTTGGGAGCTCATCTGTGGACAAGGGGAGGGGGTGCAGTGGGCTCTGGCCTATGGAGGCAGTGAGAATGGTGGCCCAGGTACCCAGTGCACCCAAGTGCAGGTGTGGGCTTTCTTGCCCTGAGACACACCAGGATGGAGGGAGCACCAGTGGGTCTGAGCAGGAGTTTCTGGAGACATGGATTCAAGTCCTGGCTTTACATGGCTGAGTTGTCACAGCTGCAAGCCCCATGCTTCCAGATCTAGTTGTGGGAAAGGGTTCTTCTTTGTTGGTTCAGCGGCATGAGGTCTGAGAGGCAGGGACTAGCTGACACAGTCTAGCATGATGGAACCCCAATCTCAGTCATTCTGTGCAGCGCCTAGCACTGTGGGGGACCCTGACTCTAGCTGGTATGTTAACAAACAGCCCTGGTCTCCCAGGAGGTGGGGGCTGGATGCCCACCTCCCTTTGGGAGTATCCAGCCCCCTTGTGCCCAGCTGGCCCACTGATCACAGCACTCCCTGCTGCATCAGACACATCTGCCCTTGGAACAGCAGCCACTCAGAGCAAACCATAGAGCTCAGGCACCCATGTACAGGACACCTAGAAGAAGGAGACCAGTGGCTGATCTACAGGTGCCAATGTCCTGGGGGCAGTTGTGGAGGGAGGCAGAAGGTGGCGGTCATGGGAGCTGGTGCCTGCCAGGCAGCTGAAGACCAAGCTGGGGGTGTTTTCAGCTCTGTCAACCACTTCCAAAGTCAGGTACCACCAAGTAGGGTCTCTGGGGGTCCCTCCAGCCTGGCATAGTTGATGGGTCCACAGGGGTCCAGGAAGGGGCAGGGTTGGGAGGCCCTGGGTATGAAGCAGGCCTGGGCTGTGTAGTGTCGCTGTTTTGGCCCAGGTGCACTGCATGCGCACCATGATCATGAGTCTTTCGTGCACAGTTGCACCCAGGCTGCCACTCGTACAGATAAGGGATCTGTGGTGGTGACTGCGCCTTTGCCCCATGACTACAAGGCATCACTGACTGTTCAGGCATATGCTACAGTGACTGCAGATTCACTGTATATGCACATACACACACACTCACACTGGACACGTACACACAGGTACATGCACACACACTGCACATATATATACACATACACTCGTAATATGCATACACCTACGTATACACACTAACTGTACACACATACATGCACATGCATGCTCACTATACACACACAAATAAACAAGGATACACATAGATGTTCAGTGTACACACACACACACACACACACACACACACAGGCTTATACATAAGGCCTTGCTACATTTTCAAATTAAAGCTGGATACAAACCAGCTATAGAGTTGTTACACATTTTCAAATACTTCATAGCTGATTGGCTCTTTTTATAGCTGGAGAGTCATCTTTATGGTGTGATACTTACTTGGCACATGTGACCGGTCAAAACTTATTGCACACAATTGACCAGTTAATTGCATAATATATGTAATGTAGCAGGGGCTGTCGATGCACGTACACCCACAGGTATGTGGACATATGCATACACTCACGCACTCACTGTACACGAGTGCACAGGTGGACGTGCATACATGGCTACACATGTGAATACATGCAGCATTCATAGTGTGGTTACTACCCATCCACCCAGTGTTTTCTCTACAATAGCTACATGCATACACACATGCACCCCATTCACACTATGGTTACTACACACCCACCTGGTGTTTACATTACAGTAATTACATGCATATGCACACACATCCAGTGGTTACATGGTAGCTACCACTCTCATACACAGCAATTACATTTAGGTATTAAGCCAGTGATTCTCAAGCCAGGGTACCATGAGACCCTTTTAAGAATGCTGCAGAATATTAGCACTGTGAGGTGTGCAAACATGTACAGATGATGCACAAGAGAAACCCAGAGATTTGGAATGGGAATCTAGTGTCACAAGCATTCTGACCAGCTGTGGCTTGCTGGAGCTCTGTGCCATGGGCAACTCATTCTAGTATTTTTCTGTAGTCAAGAAGTGAGTGAAAGGTTGGAACTGGGATTTTCTGAGGGAGGCCTTGAGTCTAAAAAATGTTGAGAACCACCGTGCTGAACACTCAGCCAGAGGCTGTAGCTGTCTGTCTCCACCTCTGTCTCTGTCTGTCAGGGACACACACACACGCGCGTGTGTGCGTGTGTTGTAGTTATGCAGCAATTACCTCCCGCCTGTGCATAGTTCTGCATACGAATGGCTTGCATGTGCATTGTCCTGTAACTACTATATATTTCTACAGGGGTTACACTGTGATTTCTCATGTACATGCACCACAGCAACTCTGTAGTTACAATACACTCGCCCAATGGCAAATGACAGTTACCACCCAGCCATGCTGTGGGCACCGCTTCCCCATGCGACTGTTATGTTGCAGTGACCACACACTCACCCATCTACTGTTGGGTCTGCAGTTATTTTGTGTTTGTGCTCAGTTAGTTATAACTACTCCTGAACAAAAGTCATCCCACTGCTGCTACATAAATACACACACACACGCATACACACAGATATACTGTAATTGTAACAACACACCCAGCAGTTATCTCATTGTTGCTATGGGCATGCAAATGCACCTGAGCACCCACCCATACAGTTATCAGCAATAACGACACACCCAACAATCATCTCACTGCGTCTATGTTCACACGCACATGCACATGTGTGCATGCACACACACACACACATATACAGACACACACACACATATACAGACACACACACACTTATTTGCACTACAGCCCCGGCCTGCTGCAGTTACCTCATGAGTCCTTCCACCGCTACCTCCTCCTGCTCCTACCTGGAGCTTAAGACCATTGGAACAAAACATTAAGACAATGAAAGGGATGGGTTGCATGGAACTGACATCAGGGCAGAGAGGATGGGGGCCTCTTTTCCACCCCAGACCTTTACATTTGACTCAGCATGTCTGAGCACAGCAGCCACTTGAATTTTTTAAGACTTCCAAGTCTTTTCAGAGTCCCTATCCCCATCAAGTCCTCCTTGTCTTGCCCTTTTAGCCAGAGGTATGTGCATGTATGTGAGGGTCTTGTACCTGGAGGCTTCAAGGGGACCCTCTCTCTTATAGGTAGGTTATTCTACTCCAGGAGAGGTGAGGGGGACTCTGGCCTCATAGGTCTTTGGCCACAGGTGAGTTGGGTTGGGAGGGGTTGGGGATGGGGATGGGATGGGTCAGCAGCTTGGGAAAAGATGTGACTTGGGAAAGGTGAGGGGTGCGTTGAACAGGGTGTTGTTTGGGGATAGAGAGGGATGATCCATGTTGTGTTGGGTTGGGAAGGACACAGCCGAATGACATGGGGTTGTGGTTGACTTGAGTTGCACACGCATTGTGTCATGCCATGATGGGACTGAGAGTGGACTTAGGGGCAGCTGAGTTGAGCAGCTGGAGGGGATGGAGTTCCATGGCACTGGGTTGACTGGGGATGGAGTTATACTAGGGGAAAGTGCATGGAGATGTGATTTGTGGGGGGTGTAGTTACATTATACTGGGTTAGGATGAGAGGGTTTGTGCAGAGTAGCATTGAGTTAGGGGCTTGGAAGGGGACATTGTTGCATGGGATTGGGTGGGACGTGGGGCCTGGGTTGTGTTAGGTGGCTTGGGAGGGAGCTGAGTTGGGCTGGGTTGGGGGTGGGCTCTATCACACTGGACCAGGGATGGGAAGGTTTGATAGGGCTGTATTGGTTGAAGAGACTAGAAGGAGCTGGAATTCTGTGGTGTTGGGTTGGGAAGCAAAAGGGACCTGAGTTGCTTTGGACAGGGTGAGGGTGGGAGGGTCCCAGCATAGTTGCAGGGAGTTCATGGGCCAGCTGGATGTGAAGGACACACCTCACCTGCCACTTGCATCAACTGGGGTTTCCTAGTGGGGGTCTCTGGCCATGGCCATATCCTGCAAGCCATGAGCCAAGTCCATGCCCCCTTCATTAGCAGCTTTGGCCTAGGAACTGCTGGCCTTCACGGGAGACCTATGCCATGTCCATGGCCAAAGACAAGGAGGAAGAGATCTGGAATTTCCTTCCAGTTACCCAAACGCGCTGTGGTTACAACATCCCTGAGATAAGTTGGGAGGTCAAGTCCCTTGGAGCAGCTGTCCCATCCCCACCTGCCAGCTCCTTCCAGGTGGGATGAGGTGGGAAAGTATTGGACGGTGTGAGGGAGGGTGGGGAGCCATGGGAAGAGAGCTCTAGCTCAGCACACTGAGTTCCTCTGGGGTTCCATCCCCCTCTCTCCCCACCTCCCCAAAGGCTGGGATTGTGTTGCTCTGAAATCCTCACTCAGATGTCTTGGCAAGACACGTTCCCTTATTTATCTCCACTCTGGCTATTTGAGGCTCGGCAGCATGGGGTATGTTCCAGAGCATGGTCCAGCAGGTGAAACCCAAGACCACACTGATGTGATATCACAGGACACTCCAGTGCCAACTGCTCTGTGAGTCACGGAGGGGAGACGGAGTGGGTGGGGGCAGGGAAGGGAGCACCTTTACCCAACCTGCCTGTGTCCAGAGCTTTCTAAAAGCAGAAGAGTCAGAGGAGAGGGCATGGGCTGCCTTGGGCAGTAACGTCTCTGCACTATCCAGTTCATGAAAGCCAAATGGTCCATCCTTAAGATGCAGTCCTACACAGTTGCCATCTTTGTACACAGCCATGTTAGGAGACCCTTGCCCCCAAACATGCTGAGAGGGGCGGACAAAATGAGGACAGATGGGCTGTCCTTGAGGTATGTCCCCTCTCCCACTATCTAGGAGATGTACCTGTCCCTGGCGGGCCCAGTAGGAGATAAGCTGGGAGCTACCCTGTGTTGTCCCCTCCAGTTGAGCAGGGGAGGCGTCGAAAGGCAGGAGGGCTAGGGAGCCAGGGGTCACACTTGAGTCACCAGGCGCTTGTTGGATTGCTCAAGGCCCAAGGACATCAGCTGGCCGCCATCCACATACACCACCCCATCCAGAAGCTTAGAGGTGGGTGGGACCACAGCGCTGTCTTGCTGTTGCTTCTCCTCCCTTTGGTGGGCCTTTTCCTGGAGGGCAGGGGGTGCAGGGGATGGGGGCAGATGGTAGGGGCAGGTGGTGACATGGGTGTACTGGCCTTGCTCCTCACAGTCGATCTCCCGATGATAGAAGTAGCTGAAGTTGGAGACGATGACAGGCACTGGGAGGGAGATGGTGAGGACACCAGCAATGGCACACAGCGAGCCCACGATCTTGCCACCCACTGTCTCGGGGGACATGTCACCGTAGCCCACAGTTGTCATGGTGACCACAGCCCACCAGAAGGCCTCAGGGATGCTGGTGAACTTTGTATCCTCATGGTCAGCCTCAGCGAAGTACACGGCGCTGGAGAAAAGGATGACACCAATGAAGAGGAAGAAGATGAGGAGGCCCAGTTCTCGCATGCTGGCTTTGAGGGTCTGCCCTAGGATCTGCAGCCCTTTGGAGTGCCGGGACAGCTTAAAGATGCGGAAGACCCGGACCAGGCGAATGACCCTGAGGATGGCCAGGGACATGGCAGGCTGGCCAACACCACGTTGTCGGGCGAACTCAGTGCCCAGTGCCACAAAGTAGGGGATGATGGCCACGAAGTCAATCATGTTCATGATGTTCTTGAAGAAGGCTGGTTTGCTGGGGCTGGCCAGGAACCGCACTGCCAGCTCAAAGGAGAACCAGCAGATGCAAATGGTCTCCACGATGAAGAAGGGGTCTTCGAACTGGCTTTTTGAGCTCCGTAATGAGGGGTGGCTGCTGTTCCCCCGGTGATGGTGCAGCTGTTGGGGGGACAGAGAGAAAGGAGGAAGTCAGGAGGGGACAGGAGGACCCCAGGGACCTCTGGCTTCCCCCATGCCAGGCTCATCCATGTGCTTGACTGGGTTGTGGAAGCGGTGGGGGAGTCAGTTAACTTAATGGCTCATTATCATCTCCCCCATCCCTTCTAAACTCTTCATTCCACAGGTATTAACATCCTCTCTTCTTTTTTAATAGTCTTGATGTTCCACCAGTCAAGCCTAGCCATTCTGCTGGGTGTTCACTGCTCCTGGTAATGAAGCTCCTATTTCACAGCCCTGCAGATTGCTTTTCATAGTTTCATAGTTGGTAAGGTCAGAAGGGACCTGAGCAGGTCCAACCCCCTGCTATGGCAGGAAAGAGTACTGGGGTCAAACGACCCCAGCAAGGTGATTGTCAAGCCCTGTCTTAAAGACCCCCAAGGTAGGAGCCAGCACCACTTCGCTTGGAAGTTGGTTCCAGATCCTAGCTGCCCTGACAGTGAAGTAGCGCCTCCTGATGTCTAATCTGAATTTACCCTCTGCCAGCTTGTGACCGTTATTTCTAGTCACTCCTGGTAGTGCTCGGGGGAACAGGGACTCCCCCAGTGCCTGCTGGTCCCCTCTGACTAGTTTGTAACAGGCCACTAGATCCCCCCTCAGCCTTCTCTTATGGAAGCTGAACAGGTTCAGGTCCCGTAGCCTCTCTTTGTAGGGCCTGCCCTGCTGTCCCCGATCATGCGAGTGCCCTCCTCTGGACCCTCTCCATGTTGTCCACATCCCTCCTAAAGTGTGGTGCCCAGAACTTTTAACTCATTCCAATTAAGTTATATCTGTCTTTCCTTCATCTTAAACTGAATAATACAGCCCTGGACCCCTAGTATTCTAGTAAAGCTTCTAGTTAATTTTTAACTGGAGAAAAATATGTGTTGTTTTATATGTGATGAGATACCTCGCTATCTGCACCCCCCTTTCCAAAATCCTAGATTTGCCCATGAGTGGGGATACCAGGCTTGGCTGGGCCTGTGTCTCTGTTCTGAGGTGAGGGGGACATTGGTTGTCTGTTGGGAGAGGCAGGCTGGAGGCAGAGGGAGCATTTCCAGGTGTTACATCCCACCCACTATCTAGGACTTCATAGATTGCCCATTTGCAGTAGCTCAGAGGGTGTGGGGTCCCCTGGGATACCTGCTGGGGTGGAAGGATAGTAGGACCTGGAGGGTGAGTAATAGTACCTGGGAGATGCCATTGGGAGATGTGTCTGGGGGCCAGGATGCCTGGGTTCTATCTCAGCATTGGGAAGGGAGGGGTCCTGTAGGTTAGAGTCGGGGACTCTTGGAGCCAGGACATATGGTTTTTTTCCCAGCTCTGGATGGGGAGCGGAGCCTGGTGGGCAAGAGCAAGGGGCTGGGAGCTGGGACACCTGGGTTGTCTCCCACTTTGGGAAGGGAAGCTGAAGCTGCGGTTGGCATAGCCAGCCATTGCACGTATCCCAGAATTTGGGCACAGTGTCTGGGAGCAAAGGACACTGGGACCAGGCTGGCAGTGGGTGGCACTGGCTGGGGAGAGGTTCTATGGCTCAGTAGTGGCATGACAGTGCATGGTGGACCATGGCATGGTAACTGTGCCAGCCTTCCCCCACCTCCTGTGTGGTATGCCTCACACAGGGAATCCCCGCCACAGGCAAGACATCCCTGGCACTCGCCTTCAAAGGCAGCAAATTTACAACCATTATCTCTTCACTGTCCCATCTCTGCCAGCCAGGAAAGGGGTACTGGGGGGAGGATGGGGGTGCATGGCTCACACAGCCCTAGATCAGGTGACACCAGGCGGCAGGCACCAGCTAAGGGCTGCTAATCCTGCCAGCTGCTCCTGGGCGGGACACCTCAGAGCACAGCCAGTCAGCAAGTTAACACCATGCCCTGCAGAACAGGCTGGGGGACTAGCCTGCTGGGACATCAGGATGCCTGAGTTCTATCCCAGCTTGGGGAGGGGAATGGGCTTTAGGGGCTGTAGTAGGAATGGAGCCAGGAGGGACTGGCAGCCAGGACACCTGGGTTCTATCCCACCTCTGTGAGGGGTGAGGGGAAACTCAGGCTGATACTTGAGTTGGGGTGAGGGGGCTGGGTGTCCCTCTCCACTGACCCACAGGGACTTCAGGCAGAGAGGATGCTGGAACTGGGTTAGCCAGAGGTGGTGGAGTAACAATAAGGTTGGGACCTAGGGATGAGATGGCTAGAAGCTGATGGGGACCAAAGGACCAGGTGCTACCTTGTCTATGCTGGCAGGGCAATGCCATGCTTGTCCCACCTTATTGATCAGGTAAAGAGGATGCTGGGATTGGGTTGGTGGGGACAGAGTGGGGTTGGTGAGGGAGACCACAGTGGGGTGGTAGGGCATTGGGGGCAGCTGTCGGCTGGTGAGGGCAGAAGGGATGGGGTGCAAGGGCTAATGGGACTCCAGGACTGGCTGTTGGGCAGACTGGACTGTGGCATTGGGGTGGAGACATCACCCACTGGCTCTTGGGGAGAAAGGGACCCAGACAAGGCCCAGCCAAAGGGTCCAGACACCCCTGCTCTCTTTCCCTGTCACTCACCGGGAGGGAAATATCTTGCTCATCCCGGAACTCAGGTAGGGTCTCAAGGCAGAAGATGACGATGGAGATAAGGATGACAAGGACGGAGATGATAGCGATGATGCGAGCAGCCTGTGAGCTTTCAGGGTACTCAAAAAGCAGCCACACCTGCTTAAGGAACTCCCGCTCGGGCAATGCCCGCTCCTCCTCCTTGATGAAGCCCTCATCCTCCCGGAACTTAGTGAGGGCATCTTCGCCCAGCTGGTAGAACTTGAGCTCCTCCAGAAAGATGTCGATGGGCACGTTGGCAGGGCGCCGCAGCCGCCCACCTGACTGATAGTAGTACAGGATGGAGTCGAAGCAGGGCCGGTTGCGGTCGAAGAAATACTCGTTGCGCAGTGGGTCAAAGTAGTGCACCCTGCGCCGAGGGTCACCTAGCAGCGTGTCAGGAAACTGGCGCAGCGTCTTGACCTGCGTCTCAAAGCGCAGCCCTGAGACATTGATGACCACCCGCTCACAGCAGTCCTTGTGTGGGCACAGTGGGTAGGGGCCCCCTGGCTCAGCCAGGGGCTTCTCCATGTCTGGCACACTCAGGGCGTGGGGCTGGGAGCCATGGGCCAGTGGGTGGCGGCTCCCTACTGTGGCCTGGGCCCCTTTATCCGGCCTCAGCTTCTCTTTCCGCTGATGTGTCTCGTCTCTCCTACCGTGGGTTCCCCCCTCCCTTCGTTTCTGGCACTGACACGGTCCTTAGTTCACTCCACAAATCCCACCCCCCACCTCACTCACTCCACTCTGTTTCCCCACTGCTCTGACCAGCTCCTTCTGTTCCACTACCTTCCTCCCCTACAGGCGCTTTCCTCCTCTTCCCGTTTTTCTCTCCTCCTTTTTCTCTCTCTCCCAGCTCGTTTTTTTCTAATGGACCAGTCTTATCCCCTCCACTTTCCACCTCAGGACCCTCCTAGCAGCCCCTCTGCTTGGCATTCCCTTCTTTTCTGCTGCTCCCCCCTACTCGCCCCCAAGTTCTTTACCCCAGACTGTTCTGTCCATCTGTCCGTCCCAATGCCAGTGCCCGGGGTCCTCTGCCTGTAAACACTTTCTCAAACCAGGGAGGTGTCATGTTGCTGGGCTGCACAGACTCCCAGCCCCCCTGTGCCAAAATTCAGTACCCGCCCCCTCCCCACTGCCCTTCCCACCCCAGCCACGCTTAGCTCTGGGGGTGCTAAAAATAGCAGGGGGAGGACAACTCCCGAGGACAGGGTTGCAAAGGAAGGCAGGGCACCTGGGGTGCAGGAAGCCTGGACGCCTGGGTTCTCACCCAGCTCTGAGAGGGGAGTGGAGTCTAACAGAGGAAGAGAAGACTGGGAGCCAGGACTCCTGGGTTCGATGCCAGCTCTGGGAGGGAAGTGGGGTCTGGAAGATGGGTCTGGGTGTAAGATGAGGGTCAAGGCCATAGGTTATAGACACTGGTGTACTTTCCCTCACAAGCAGGGAGAGGTGTTTAGGAACAGCATGCTTGTTTGGGTGGTTTGACACCTCCCAGGCAGTAATTCCTAAGAAACCTAATTAAACATGACACAGTTAATTAACCTAGTAAACTCAGAGCTGGAGCTGGAACCCAGGAGTACTGGCTCCATGCCTTCCTGCTCTAACCTGCCAACCCCAATTCTCTTCCCAGAGCTGGGAGAGAACTCAGGTGCTCTAACTCCCAGCTCCCCCTGGTCTCACCCCCAGACTGCACTCCCCTTCCAGAGCTGCAATAGGACCCATCCTGGCTCCCAATCCCCTGCCTTGCTCTAACTCACCAGACTTCATCCTTCTCACTGTCTCAGACACCTTCTGCTCCCCCCTGCTTGCTCTCTGCGTGTGGTGGGTAAGTGTCCCAGGGGTGACCATTGTAACAGGGGCACAGCTTTTAAATGCATGTTAAGGTTTGTGTAGAAATGCTTATCCAGGATGCTTTAGAGATATATATATATATATATATATATTCCCCCCCAAAAAAACCAAAACAAAAAACAACAGGTCAGTGTCCCTTCCAGGTGAATGGTGTCCTCTTATGCTCCCCACATAGAGCTGTTATCTCTTTCTCCCTCTTCAGGCCACTGGGCCTTACTAGAGGCAGGCCTGGGACATATGGGGCCCAGGGGCATCACTGGGCCAGGCCTGGGGTATGGAGGCTCTTGTGATTCAATGGTTTGTAAGACATACGTCAGAGGTCTTTGCACTGGTTGCTATAGCATAAATCAGGGGTTGTCACCCTTCTTTCTGAGCCACTGGTTAGGGATTTTACTCTGGTTGCTATGGTACAGGTCAGGGATCATTGCCCCAGTTGCTATGGCATGGGTCAGAGGTAATCGTTGTGGTTACTATAGGACAGATCAGCCATCAATGCTCTGGTTGCTATAGCAGAGGTCAGGGGTTCTGGTTACTATGGCATGAGTCAAGGATCATTGTCCAGTTGTTATGGCACAGACCTGAGGTTGTTCCCCTGTTGCTATGGCATGGATTAGGGGTGATCATTCTGGTTGCTATGGAAATGGTCAGGGATTGTTGTCTCAGCTGGCAGAGGTCTTTGCCCTGGTTACTATGGCATGGGTCACGGTTCATTGCCATATTTGCTATGGCCTGGGTCAGAGCTTATTGTTGTGGTTACTATGGCATGGGTCAGGTGGCACTGCTGCTTTTGCTATGGCATAAGTCACAGACCATTGCCCTTGTTGCTGTGGCTTGGATCAGGGGCCATTTCTTCAGTTTCCATGGCATGGGTCAGGACTCATTGCCCTGGTTTCTAAGGCCTGGGTCAGGGGTCATTGTTGTGATTACTATGGCACAGGTCAGCAGTCACTGTTCTGTTGCCAGAGGAGCCACGTACGTGGGGGCCCAAGGACACTGCCCCCCCCATGTGAAGTGGGGTGTCACCTGAAATGCATAAAATTTTCCACATGTCCATCATCTTAGGGCCTGGGGTGCTAGGCCCCAGCTTCTGTGGTGTGGGTCAGGGTCATTGTGTGGTTGCAACGGCACAGGCCTGGGGTTGTTTCTCCAGTTGCAGTCCTTGTCCTGGTTACTAGGGCCTAGGTCAGGGGTCATTCTTGTTTGTATGGGTCAGCAGTTGTGGTTCTGGGTGCTGTGGCACAGGACAGAGATCATTGCCCCAGTTGCTTTGACACAGGTCAGGTTCTGGTTGTTAAGGCATGAGTTGGGGTCATGGTTTTGGTGGCTAAGGCACAGGTCAGGGGTCATTGCCTTAGTTGCTATGGCACAGGTCTGGAGTCATGGTTTGGGTTGCCAAGGCACTGGTAAGAGGTCACTGGCCAAGTTGCTATGGCCCAGGTCAGGGGTCATGGCTCCGGTTGTTATGGCACAGGTCCAGGGCCGTCACCCTGGTTGCATGGCACTGACCCGGGGCTGTCCCCGTACTGTCATGTGGCTCCGCCTCGCAGTGATCCGGGACTATTTTCCGACGGGACCGCGGAAGAATCTAAATGTTGACACTCACAAACTTATCCGCGAGTCTCGCACCGCCCCCCTCCGAGACTAGGCCCGGCAGCGGAGAGATCCGGCGCGGTGAGAGGGTTGCGCCTGCGCAGAGCGGCGGAAGAGTAGGCCCGTGCGAGGCGGCGGCAGCAGCAGCAGCAGGATCTGGGCGGTGGGTGGATGGGCGAGGGCGGGAAGGAGCAGGGGGGCTGGGGGAGAAGGGAGTGGCGTATGGGGCAGGGGCTGATGTTGGGGAGGAGGGCTCGGGGAGAAGGGAGGGGTGGAAGGCTGGAGGTGGGGTGCGGAAAGGGGCGGGCAGGGCTCCAGCCCAGTTGGGAGAGGAGGTCGACGGGGGCGGGAGGAGCGGTGGTGTTGTGGGGGGGACGTGGGGGAAGGGGGTCTGCAGCCCAGCAGGGTTCATGCTGGGGGCAGCGCTCTGTGCAGGCTCGTGACGGGTTGGTGTCTGCTGTTTTCCTGTCAGATTCCCCACGATGACGCAGTTCCTCCCCCCCAACTTGCTGGCGCTCTTTGCCCCCCGAGACCCCATCCCCTACCTGCCCCCTCTGGAGAAGCTGCCCCATGAGAAGCACCACAACCAACCCTACTCTGGCATTGCCCCTTACATCCGGGAGTTTGAGGTGAGTGCTCGCTGCTCCCACCCAGCAGCCTAGCTTGGGCTGGCTAATGCTAGACTCTCCCTCTGTTTCTTTGCCCTGAAGCCACCAAGTTTTCCCCTGCCAGTTCAGCCCACCTTTATGCCTCCTTGGTGCCCTGCCACTATGCTGCTTTCTCTCTTCCAGGACCCACGAGATGCCCCTCCACCCACCCGTGCCGAGACCCGTGAAGAGCGAATGGAGCGGAAGGTACAACTGCCCTGGCAGCTTCAGAAGACCCCGGTGCCCCCTGGTGTTACAGCCAGCAGTGGTGGGAGGAAAGGGCTGGGGGCATTAAGAAGCCATCCCTGTATTATGTGGCAAAGGGGCAAGTTTGGGCGAAACTTAACTACCACATTCTCTCTGTTTCTCGTCTCCAATGATTGCAGCAGAGGAAAAACCCCAGATGTTCTGGGTCTATCTCTGCTGTCTGCTCTAGCCTAGTGGGTTAAAGAGCTGGGGACCTGGATGTCTGGGTTCTATCCCTAGAGAGGAGGGGAATGGGATTGAGTGGGGTTGAGGAGCTAGGAGCCAGGACTGCTGGGTTGTATTTTGTGGCAGTTTTGGCCTTGGTCTTGGCTTACTTTGGAGGTGAGGTCCCCAGTAGCTTCATCTACAAGTTGAAGATAACAACCCCTCTGAGCATGTTGAGGGTGAAACGGTGGTATCTTTAAAAGTCATTGTTCGTGATCTTTGCCATAGTAACCAGAACAATGACCCCATGACCTAGGCCATAGTAATCAGGGCAAGGGCCCCCAGTCCTGAGCCATAGCAACTGGGGAAACAACCCCAGGCCTGTGCCATAGCAACCAGGCAGTTACCTGATGCAGCTCCACCACCTCCCCTGCACCCCCTGGGATTACCAGTTCCCCTGAGAGGGGTTTCCAGCACTATCTGGACGTGGGGGAAGCTGCCATCTGTTACCCCATTCACTTTCATTTCTGCAGAGAAGAGAGAAGATTGAGCGGAGGCAGCAAGAGGTGGAGAGTGAGCTGAAGATGTGTAAGTGAGGGGGCAAGGTTCCTGCTCAGGTTCCTCTGACCTAGCTCTGCAGCCTCTGCCCATCCTCCGCTGTGACTTATCCCACTTCTGGCTTGGGTGGGAGGCCACCCAGTGACTGTGGGGATGAGGGGTTCTCTTTGCCCACCTCTCCTTATACATATCCTTGTTTTCTGTCCATCCAGGGGACCCGCACAATGACCCTAATGCACAAGGTGATGCCTTCAAGACCCTGTTTGTGGCCAGAGTAGTAAGTGTCTCCCCTTCTCTTTGCCTCTTATACTGTGTAGATACAGCTTCCATATCACTTACCTGTGTCTGATCTTGGCTGTTATCATTAGGGTGGGGTGGGGGTGGGATCCTTTTCCTGGGTTCCTATCCTCTTCCCTTCCCCCACCTCATGATCCTCCTGAATCCTCTTACCAGCCTGTCCTTTAACCCCCGTAGAACTACGACACAACAGAGTCCAAGCTGAGAAGAGAATTCGAAGTCTATGGCCCTATCAAGCGGGTAAGAGCCCACCACCTCCTGCGTCTTGCCCACAAAGCTGTTTCAGCTTCTTCACAGCAAGGAAACCCTAGGCATGGAGACAATGCCAAATTCTGCACCCTTAGTGTGAATCCAAGCCCCCTTTCAGGGCATGTGCCAGTGGCCACCTACTGTTGACCCAGCTGTAAACAGGCATCATCTCACCTGTGCTGAGGGTGGGGAAGGCACTTGGCCATGATGCCAGCCCCATTGCTCCCTTACATGTCATTGGGGTAACCACATAGGCCTGGTGAGCAGCTCAGCACTGGTAGACCTTAATCCCTCCCCACCCCAGGAAAAACTTTTTATCATTTGGTGGCCAATGGCATCCACTTGATGGACACTGAATCCAGATACAATGCTTTTTTCCAATCCAAATGTAAGAGCCTTTAACCATGAGAGAAATGGGGTAAGGGGCTGCCTCAGCCTGGGTCTGTCCTGGAAGATGCTTCTGGTGCAGCCTGAGTCCCTGGGCTCTGTGAAAGGGGAAGTGGGTGCCTGTGTTAGTGCCTGCTCTGAATTGTTAGAGGCTGACTTGTCTCTTGAGCAATTCAGCAGAGTCCCAGCTGAGAATCTGCTCCCTTTTGGCACTACCCTGTTGTGCCCCAGGGTGATGGGAACAGTATTCCACAAGCCCTTGTGGTAGGTTAAGAGCCTAGCATGTGGCCTCTGCCATGCTGGCTGCCATCAGGGAAAACTCAGGTACTTTGTGTGATGGCTGTGGTTCACCTGTATGGCAATAGTCTTTAAGGGGATCTTTCCCTCTCCTGGGACTCCAGTGCTGTCCTCCACCCTCTGCCAAGGGGGTGCCAGCAAGTCATCTCCACAGCTGTCAGGTCCATGTGAGCCACCCAGAGGAATACAAGAGCACCCCCTGCTGGTCAGTACAGATGGAGATTCTGAGGCTGGTTTGGCAATGGGTACATTACCAGTGTCATCTGTTCCCTCTGCCCTTCCCCAGATCTATATGGTGTACAACAAGAGATCGGGCAAACCACGGGGATACGCCTTCATTGAGTATGAGCACGAGCGAGACATGCACTGTAAGTACCATCCCTCCCTGAGCCACCGTACCTCTCGGTAAACCTCCTTCGCATGTCCTCGCCTAAAAACGTTCCCAAGCCGCTCTTGGTGGGGTGGGGGTAGGGCCCAGCTTCTCCTGCCAGGTAAGTACGGAGCAGAGGGATGCCACGTGGGCTGCAGTGCACATCTGCCTCCACCCCACGGTTCATGTGTTAATTTTGCCTCCTGGGGTAGAGAACGGCTGCCTTTTTAAGAGTTGAGAGGTGGAAGGGAGCTTTTTCAGCGCTTGGCTGTCAAAGTGAAGCTCCTTCCCTCCCCATCTATTACTGAGTAGGGCAAGCCGTGGGTTCCTCTTCCCTCCATCCACTCCCCAGGAGTGCAGATTGACATGCTGGGGGGGTGGGGGGCAGGGGATGCCACCGCCCACCGTGGGTGTCTGTGTGTGTGCGTGGGTGTTTTTGTGCTCTGATGGGCAACAGTTATACCAAAGGAGCTTCCCTGCCTTCTCCTCCTTCTGACCCTCGGGCTTCATAAATTGCTTCCCCATAGTCCCCATGCCCATGGCCCAGCCAGGAGCAATCTTGATCCTGTTTTGCCAGGGGCTGGGAGTGTGACTCAAATTCTGGGGGGTAGGAGGGGTCCAGCAAAGGCAGCATAGCAGCTGGGGGAAGGGGATCTCCTTGCAAGCTGTTGCCCATCTCTGCGTTGCTGAAACAGATCTGAAGTGCCGTGCAGTTAAGAGTCGCGTCTCGGCGCTAGAGACTGTGTGTTTGTACATAAACAGTTTTTGATTTAAAGAAAAAGAAAGATGCTGTTGGAAAGGCGCCGCGGGCAGGGTGTATTAATTCTGTGTTCTTATTGTCACTGCAGCCACCTTTGTGATGGCTATTGCCACTGCTGGCTTGCAGCTGATCCTAATGCTTCCCCCTTACAACATCTCATTGTATGGTTGGTATAAGGGTTTGTATGATTGGTAAGAATTCACAGTATCCAACACACTTCGGACACAAGCCAGGCACAGGTAGAGCTGCCAGGCGCTTAGTTTAGTGAAGTTCAGACCCATCCCATAATTGGGGGAGATCCTAGGGACAGCTGCAGGAAGAGAAGGAGGGCGGGTGTCTTGTCCCATAGCAGATGCTGAGCTGGGGAGGACAGAGAAGGGTGGGGAACGTAGACCGGACCCTTGTCTGTGTGGATTGGTTTCTGCGCAGCCAACTGGCAGGACTCAAATACTTCTCCCTTCAGGGCCATCCTTTTGGTCCACTTCCCTGTTGCCTTTCTGAGGGACGCACCAGCGCTGCTGCACTTGAGAGGGAGCTTGCAGCTGCGGCTGAGTGGGGGAGCAGATTGTGTGAGGGGCTCTTTTGTTTCAGGACTGGGGGCAGAGGTTCTTGCTTTTCCTATTTTCTCCCATGATCCGCCGCCTCTATCCAGCAGGGGATGCTCTCTGCCAGAAACCATCCCATTTGTGTCCAGGCTGCCCCTCAACCCGTGTGTGTGTGTGTGTGTGTGTGTGTGTGTGTGCGTGCGTGTGTGCGTGCGCGCGCGCGCGTGCGCCGGCCGTGTGCGTCTCTCAGAGAGTGCCCTCGTCTGCCCCACACTGAGGTTGTGTTCTTTGATTGGGGTTAAGGTGTGGAGAGAGTATCCGAGTCCTGCCTGCGGCTCTACCACTCAGCCATGATTCTTCAGGTAGCTGACCACATAGGGCTAGGGAAAGAGCTTCTGACTTTCCTCCCCACACTCTTGGCTGCCTGACCCCTAGGTCATCCAGCCATCTCCGTGGCCTGCGTGGAACTCAGTCAAGGCCTTGGCCTCACCTGAGCCTCAGACTTGTGGCCCGCTTTCTTGGCCTCCCAAAGAGGGGTCCCCAGCAGGTGGGAGGTGGGGGTTGACACTCAGGCGGATGCTAGGCAGGCAGGCAGACACCAGCTGAGGTAGCTTGTAGCCACATCAAAGTTCAGCTCATGGGAGCACTAGAGGAAATGCCACAGGGTGCTTAACCAGGTTGGCTCCAGGCTGGGGATCAGTGCAGTTATCTCACTGGCAGCTAGCACCTGGGGGCTTTGAAATGTAGAGTGCTGTGACTGCAGGGGGCACCAGGGATGGTAGACACCCCTGATCCCCAGCCTTAGATATCAGAGTGTGTGCCCAGCCCTGGGGTAGAGGCTGCTGCTCTCCACATAGGATGTGAGCTGGATAAGGTCCCATTTTGCCCGCTCTGTAGCTGTGTTGCTGATTCTGGGGCCTGGGGAAGGAGTGGGTGGTGGATGGGGTATCCCTGCCCTCTGCCAAGCAGAATGGTTCTGGGGAGGCGGGTCCTTGGCTCTTTTTCTGATAAGTAGCAGTGAGGAAAGAGCTGTTTTCTGGATGTGGCGTGCAGATGTATTTGCTGTCAAGAGTCCCTTTAAGCCGCAACCCAGAGCCCCCAGTTTGGTCCTGGGTGGGGGGCTGGCCTGAGTGCGGAGGCTTTGCTGGGCTCAATGGGTGGTGGGTAGGGGGGTCTCTAGTGTGGCAGCAGTAGTGAGAGCCCAGGAGCCAGCAGGTCTGGATGGGGGGAGGTGGAGGGTAGAGATTCCTCCTTGTTAGCCAAGTGGTTAGGGAGAGCAGCTTTCCTGGGGTGTTGTGTTGTAAAGGTGGACGGTAAGATTGGTCTCAGGTAAGCCACGGACTCTACTGTCCAGGAGCGGCGTCCCCTACCCCCTGCCACGGACAGACACGGCACCGGCAACGCCCTCCCCCTGCCAGGCAGCTGCAGACAAGAGGGGCAGGGGGCCCTGCCCGTATGTAACCGAGGACCGTAGTGGCTGTAGGCTGTGTCGTTCCCAGGGGTACCCTGTGGGGGCCCATGCTGGCATTGGAGCCCAAACTCGTCTGGCAAACCCATTGTGGCAGTGATGGGTGGTGGTGGTGGTGGCAGCAGGGAACCAGCTGTAGGGTGTTCAGCAAGGTGAGGCTGGAAGGTGTCCAGGGAAGCACTCAGCCTTGCCTGTTGGCTGTTAGGCTAAGTGGATGGTACCTGTGTCCTTGTCCCTTCCTGCAGTGACTGGCAGTGAAGTGCCTGCGGCTTCATCTCTTAGAAGCCAGGATCCCCAGGGCAGGGGGAGGCTGCTTCAGATAAGCTCTATGCCCAGCTTTGTCCCTCAATCCATCGGACTGGCCTGGTGCTGTGCAGAGGACTGAGCTTGGGGTCCATGGGTCCACCACCCACTCGATGCCCCATGCTTGAGCAGTTAGTTCCTTGTGGGAAGGGAGGATATGGGGCTGGTATGGAGGGGTGGGTGGGAGCTCTATGTGGGGGGCATACCCCGCTGCCGAGACAGGTAAGGCAGCGAGAGGTGACTTGGCAGCTGCTCCAACCCCCCACCCCCCAAAAAAATGCCCCGATCGGTTGGGGGGGCACCTGGGCGAGCCCCTGGGGCCAAAGCTAGCAGCCTGACGCATTGAGCCGAGGCGCTAAGTTGAAAGGTTTTGTAAGTAGTTTCTCCAGGTAAACGCTTTTATTTCCTTCTCTCATGAGCTGTCCCCACGTAGTGCCCCGCCCCCCATTCCCTTCTCCTTCCCTTTGCCTCGGCACCCATCCGTAACCTCCTTTTTAGAGATCTGGACTATTGTTGATCTGGTGGCGACAGGCTGGAAGGGTTTGTGACCCAATGTGGGGTCACCCCTGCTAAGGTGGCAGGGCTTCAGGGGGGTGGGGGCCAGGGGCTGCCAGCCAGGTGCCAGAGGATAAAAGCTTTGTGTGTGCGTGGCCCCCCTGCCCTTAAATCCTAGTGCACAGAGTCCCCTCCCCATCCCATCCCCTCGTTCCTGTAGGCCTTGCTTTGTGGGAGGGGGCTGCATGGTGGGTTTGGAGGAGCTGGCTGGCTGGGACAGGGTGGGCTGCAGTTGGGGGTGCTGTCCCCCACATTTTGTTAGAGTGTATCTGCCCTCCCCTGCAGCCAGGGGTTGGATCCTATATGCAACCCACCCAGCCAGCAGGGAGGGGAGCATAGCGGGGAGCCAAGTACAGGTATCTGACTGTTGTCCATAACCTTCCTTTCCTTGCAGCCGTGGAGGGGTTGTGGGGAGGATAGCTGGTCACCAGGTGGCTGGTGGGTAATGGGCCATGGCCTCCTGCCCCCTCCTGGCCCTCCAGCCTGGATGGGGCTGGGCTGCCCTGCATCTCCAGCGTAGTTCTGGCTGCTGAAGCTGAGGCAGCATCCTTCCTCGCTGCAAAATGTTGTGGGGGTGGCACCAGGACGCACCGTTCCCTGGCAGGCTGGCACAGCTGAGCAGCCGGCTGGCAGCTGGGCTCCGCAGAGCCCCCCGGGGGTGGGCAGAGGTTCTTCCGTGTGTGTGTGTGTGTGTGCGTGCCTGGCTGGGGAGGGGAGGGCGGGCTTGTGTCTGTGAGCTTGGGCTAACTGTCACCCCTCCTTCCCAACCCCCCCTCCCCGCCTCCACCCTTCTGGACACTCCCCAATCTGTTACAGCGGCTTACAAGCATGCAGACGGCAAGAAGATTGACGGCAGGCGGGTGCTGGTGGATGTGGAGCGTGGCAGGACAGTCAAGGGCTGGCGCCCGCGCAGGCTTGGTGAGTAGAGACCCCCTCCCCACCACAGAGTCTGCCAGGGACTTCAGAGATGGGAGCTCCCCCTTCTGTGAGGCTCACAACCTGCCCCCCTCTGCCCATCCCCCAGCACCCTGTGGAGGAGCTGAGAAATTGCCCACTCATCTTCCAGCTCCTGGCCCATAGTACCTTGTGCTGAGGCTGGTGGAGTTGGGAGATCTCCCCCCACACTCAGCTGCTACACTGTGACCCACTACAGTACTCCCTGCTGAGGTGAAGCAACTAAGAGCTCCCCTGAGGGGCTGGGAGATCACCCCTCACAGCCAGCGTGTGCCCTATACTACATGGTTTACTGAGGCTGGAAGAGCCAGGATATTGTCTTCCCATAGTTGGCTGGAGCAGCCAGGCATTCTCCCAAGGGGCTGAGAGATCAAGCTCCCCCACAGTGTCCTTGGTGGGAGGGTGCAATGGATGAGGCCATTTGCTCTGCCTTGGTGCCAAATGAGAAAGGTGGGACTCTTCTGGAAGGGCCTCCTCCCTGCCTGGCATTGCTATAAAGGGCCATGTTCTCCTTGCAGGCGGTGGCCTTGGGGGCACCCGGCGAGGTGGTGCTGACGTCAATATCCGGCACTCCGGCCGAGATGACACCTCCAGATACGATGAGCGGTGAGTGGGGGGGCTTGCAAGGGTGGGGATGGGCTGTGGAACTCCCAGCCCTGGGCTTGGGGGGAACCACAGGAGAATCAGTGCCCACTGTTTTTTTTGGGGGGGGGGTGCTTCTCTGTGGATTGAAGTAGGCATGGGGCTATGGCAGCAGCAGGCAGGTGTGTAGGCCCATAGCACTGGGAGCAGGGAATAGGCCAGGTAGAGGCCTAAGTGCATTGTGGGAATGGACAGTAGTTGCCAGGTCTGTGGTACTTGGCAGTGAGCCCAGATGCATTGTGGGAACGGGGAGCCAGGATTTGTGTGGTAGTGGAGAGTAGGCCTTGGAGTCAGGCCAAATCCAGGTGCTGTATGGGAATGGGCCCCCAGGAGTAATGACTGTAGTGGCCCTTGGTGGGGCCCAGGTGCATTGTGGGAATGGGCCTCAGCAATCATGTCTGTGGTGGTAGGGAACAGGCCTTGTTGGAGTCAGGTTAAGGCCGGTGTGCTCTGGGAATGGGCCCCCAGCAGCCATGTCTATGGAAGTGGAGTGGATTTTATTGGACCCAAGTGCGTTATGGGTATGGGGGGGCAGGAGTCATGTCTGTGATAGGGCAGGATCAGGCTGGGGCCAGGTGCAAATGTGGGAATGGGATCTCCACAGCCACATCTGGTAGTAAGGAGCAGGCCTTGGCATTGGAACAAGGCCAGGTGAATTGTGGGAATAGGCCCCTAGCAGTCATGTCTGTGTAGGCACATAGTGGCCTTTATTAGGGGCCAGGTGCATTATGGGTATGGGGAGCCAGGAGTCATGTCTGTGGTAGTGGGGAGCACCCTTGGAGTAGAGCTGAGGCTAATTGCATTGTGGGACTTGCCCCCATCTGCCATGTCTGTAGTAGCCCATAGTGGCTCTTGGAGAGGGTACAGGTGCTCTGTGGGAATGGGGAGCCTAGTAGCCATGTTAGCTGCCCCCTGTGGCAATGGGTCTGCAGTATGGAAGCAGCATGGGCACGGGGCAGCTCACCCCCCCCCCCAACTGTCCCTCACCTTCACTTGGCCTCTTCCCCCTTCATCCTGATCCTGCAGGGACCGTGACCGGGAGCGTGAGCGTGACCGACGAGAACGGAGCCGAGAGCGGGACAAGGAGCGGGAGCGGCGCCGCAGCCGCTCCCGGGAACGCCGGCGCCGCACCCGCAGCCGCGAGAAGGATGAGCGCAAGCGGAGCCGAGAGCGCAGCAAGGACAAGGACCGGGAGCGCAAGCGCCGCAGCCGTAGCCGGGACCGCAAGCGTGACCGGGACCGTGACCGTGACAAGAAGGATGAGATGCTGGAGCCTGGTGACATTCCACCTGAGGAGGTGCCCCTGGGCGAGCTGGGCATGGATGGCCTGGAGATGAAGCTGGAGGGGGAGGAGAAGGGCAGGGACAGAGACAGGGATCGGGAGCGCGACCGTCGGCGCAGCCACCGTGACAAGGAGAGGGAGAGGGATAGCCACCGTGACCGAGACCGCCGGCGGGACCGTGACCGCGACCGTGACCGCGAGCATAAGCGGGACAGGGAGCGTGGGGAGCGTGGTGCCGAGAAACGGGATGACCGGGCAGCCCAGGATAACGGCGTGCCCGAGCCCCTGGAAGAGAGCAGCCAGGACATGTTCCTGGACCAGGAGTCAATGCAGTCTGGCGACGGCTACGTCTCCACAGAAAACGGCTACCTCCTCGAGCCCCCTATGGAGTGAGTACCCCCCACCCCTAGCTGGACCGATTTTTTTTTGTTTTGTTTTTGTTTTTTTATATTTTTTTTTTTTTGGGGTGGGGGGTGCAGCGGGGGATGAGCTGGGGCCTGGCTCCCCTTCCTGGCTGCCGGCTGCATCTCTTGCTCTCTCTTCTTCCCTCTTTTTTTTTATCCTTTTTTTTTTTTTTTTTTTAATTTTCTTTTTTTTAGGTGGGTAAGTTTGTCCCCCCTCCCCCACGTTCTGTAGCGTGTACCCCTCCCCACCCGTCCCTTCCCTTGCCTCAGTGTAATACACCCTTGGGTGCCTGCACCTGCTTTTTCTTTAACCACAATAAAGGTGTTTTAATGTTTCTCCTGTGTCACGTTGCTGTCCAAGAGGGGTTGGGGGGCAGTTTCACCACACAAAACATGGGGATTGGGGTAGGAAGTGGTGACTGTGTTGCTTAGCAATCACTAGAACCATTAACAATCCCACTCCACCACCACCAACCACCCCCACTTTGTTGACTAGGCTGAGGCTGTTAGGCCTCATCTACCTAACTATCATGCCCCATCATGCTCGTGAATTTCACCTCCAGCCCCCCTTTTGCCACTGAAACAGTGAATTCTATTCTCTGCCCCCTGCCCCAGCTTGGGAAACCAAGGAGTGCAGACCAGGCTGGGGGGCGCTTTGTAGAATCTCTTCTTAGCCGCTTCTGGGATCCCCTCATGTGCAGTAGAGACCCCCAGGCCATGTCCCCCGGTTTGATGCAAGAAGTGTTGTAGAATAGGGGCGTCAAATGTATTTGCTGGCATCTGCATCCTGTGAGTGGTACCTACTTCCGACATCAGGCATGGAGCACCGTGGCAGCGGATTAGAGGGGTGGGGGGAAGGGCAAGCAACATCTATGTTAACCTCTGCATCTGGATCTGACCCACAAGCACCGCCCACAGGTGAAGAACCCACGACCTGCAATGCTCCCCCAGCAGCATGACCTGCAATGCTCCCTTGTGCTACAGGCACAGTACACCCCATCTGTTCAGTCCCCATATCAGGCCCTGTGGTCCCCACTGCATTCCTTTTCTGTGAGGTTTGTCCTGTTGCTTCCCTGTTGTGGCAGGTGCTGCCCTTATGAGTACACTGATTCTCTCCAGTGCGGGGTGGGGACGACACAAGGCTACTGGCTGTGGGAGGCCTGCAACCACGAGGGCTCCTTCCTCTCCCATCCAGATGTACCCACTACTAGCACCTCTTTTCCCCACTGAAACCCGCACCCCTGGCCGGCACTTCTGTAGTTTCTGTCTATGCCAGTGCCCTGATCTCCAGTCCTGCTGCACAGACACAGCCAGTACCATACCTAGACTCCTGGTGGCCCCAAGGTAACTTTTAGTATTGGGTCCCCCTTTTGCCAGAGATGATAGTATCATCATCATTATTATTATTCATAAATTAACATTTTCAGGCCCACTTTCTGTTTGGACCTCAGGCAACAGCTTGGTTTGCCCATACCTGTGTCTGGCCTTGGACACAGCATGTGGGTACCTCGACCTCTGAAACCAGGGTGGGAATCATTCAACGCCCTCTGCCCCATGTACAGGTGCTAGGCTAGGAAGTTGTGGGGGCTGGTGCATTGTCCCTGGCTGGCATGGAAGGGAGGGGGATATATGAAGGGATTGGGCATTTCCCTGCTTCTGGGCAAAAATAGGAAACAGCCTGTACATTTTGGGGGGGGAGGGGGTGGCAACGGGGTTGTACTGGTCAACATTCTTGTGCCATCTCCCCCCCTTAATGTTTTGTGGCCCCCCCCCAATCCCTTTAAGACAGGGGTGGACAGTTATTTCAGGTGGGGTGGGGGGCTGCTTGTTTAATTTTGGCAAGCCATCAAGGGCCACATGACAGGCAACCAGAGGCAGATAATTATTAATTTTCTAATTTTTTTAGGGGCCCCGTGAACTGCGTAGACTGGCCTGGGGGGGCCACATTTGACCCGCGGGCTGCGTTTTGCCCACCCCTGCCTTAAGAGCTGGATCCGGAACAGTCTGGAGTGGGGGTACAGAGAGAGCACAGCCAGGTCTACTGGGGTGGGGGCCAAATGGGTACCAGGCAGAGGCGACATTGCTAGTTGTTCTCCACAGGGATGTGTGGGGAGGCATAAGGTTTGCACGTGCCAGCAGATTCCCTCACCAGGCACACATCAGCACATGGCTTCCCGGTAGGACACGCCTGCATCCACCCCATGACCAAGCAGGTATGAGTATGGCACCCATGTGCAGAGGGGCCCCTGGGTGCAGACCCTGGCTGGCATGCAAGCAGGTGTGCACATGCAAAAGGGGCATGCAGGCAGGCTTTGCAGGCCTGCTAATGTGCGTGTTTACACGCGCGTGGAACCGCGCGGGGTACCGTGACGCCCACACTCGCAGGGGGCGTGGCCGGGCAGGTCCCTCTGCCCTCAGCGCCCGGACCACGCGTGCGCATGCGTACTGGGTGCGGCACCGGGGTTGGGCATGCGCACAAGGGCCCATCGTTTGGCCGCGCATCCCCGCGCTAGCCCACGTGCGAGCCGGTGGCCCCCGCCCCCCTTCCCCCCCCCGCAGGGCCGGTGCATCGCAGGGCGGGGCTGGCGCAAGAAGATGGCCTCGCTGAGCAGCGAACCGCTGGGGCTGGAGCGGGGTAGGGGAAATGGGGTGTGCCGAGCGGGACACATGCAAGGGGTGGCATAGGGGTGCAAGGGGGCGCACACGGGGGGCCAGGCTGCTAAAGAAGGACATACGTGGAAGGAGGGGGCAGCGTGCAAGGGGTGATATGTGGAAGTGTACGGGGGCATGCGTGCAAGGAGTGGTGCATGAGGGTGCCCGGGGGCTCCTGTGCAAGGGGAGGTGCATGGGGTTGCCCTGGGGGACTCGTGTGTAAGGGGTGTGCACAGGGGGAGAAAGGGAATGCACAGAGGGGGCCGCAGGATGAGCTCATGCAGGAGTGAGAGGCCCCCTCCCACCAGGGGGGTGCAGGGTCCATGGGAAATGCAGGGGTTTATAGGGGGAGCTGAGTTGAGCCCCACAGGGAGGGTGTCATGTGGTGCCTGCCCCCAGAAAAGAGGCAGGCAGGTGTGTAAGTGTTGGTGGGGGGGTAAGCTGAGCTCCCCTGCGTAGGAGGGGGTGAGGGTTCAGTTGGTCTTGAGGGAGGGACCTGAGCAGGGCAGCCATGGTAGGAGGCTACTGAAGCCTGTGGGGGTGCATGTGTAGGGGGGAGTCGTTTGTGAGTTTGGGGTGGGAGATGGCCTGAGCCCTAGGGGTTGGGGGAAGAGATGGGAAAGCCTGTGGGGGGTCTTGGCTGTCCTCCATGCAGTAGAGGTTGCATGGGGAGGTGCCGGGGGGGGGGGGAAAAGTTAGTGGTGGGGTTGAGGCCATATGTAATGCTGGGGGTCAGTGGTGGGAGTTGGGGGTGGTCTCCCTGCCACCCTTCCCACTCCTAGCTGACTCTTTCCCATCCTATCTGGCCTTGGGGGCAGATGTGGCGCGGGCTGTGGAGCTGCTGGAGCGGCTGCAGCGCAGTGGGGAGTTGCCCCCCCAGAAGCTGCAGGCGCTGCAGAGGGTGCTGCAAAGCAAGTTCTGCTCAGCCATCCGGGAGGTGAGGCCCAGGGACCCCCCACTACTACCCCAGCCCCACTACAGTATCTCCTGCCCCTTGTTGACCACCCAGCACAGCCATATATGCCTCTATCCTGCTTCCTGTCCCCCCTCCTAGAGCAGCTGTAGCCCCAGGTACCCCTCAGTCCACCTGTGACCTTCATACCTTCCCCTGGGAGGTCTGCATCTCCCTGGGACCCCCACCTGTCCCCCCCCACACTTCCACAGCCCTCCTGGGACCCCCCAGCCACCCTGACTCCCCAGAGACTTTGACTCTGGTGTCCCTGGATCTGTTCTCCCCCCCACAATTTCTTGCCCAGCACCCGTTCCACCCCCAGTTGCTGTAGGGAGACCCCAGCCCACCCCAGTGCCCCCATTTCCCTTGTCCCCATCCCCTCACCCTTGCTCCTAACCTCTTTGGGCCCCTGTAATCTGACTCTTCCCCCCCCCCCTTTCCAAACTGGAACCCCAGCACCCCGGTCCTTCCCCAGACTCCTGGGTTCATCCCTGATATCTTCTCCGGCAGGTTTACGAACAGCTGTACGACACACTGGACATCGCAGGCAGCGCTGAGATCCGGGCCCATGCCACAGCCAAGGTATGTCTCCCCAGGATCCCCTTCTCCAACAGCTCCCTCACAACCAGGATCAGGGCCCACCCAGTGGCCATAGGACAGAGAGTCATGGTGGCCCCTTGGTCCTGTCCCCCCAGGCCTCCACCCAACAGCCATGACTCAGTCCCAGCGTCTGTCCCTGCCCCCCACATCCCAATACCCCCTTCCTCCCAGCTTTCCCAGTCCCAGGTCATGGCCAGGGCACTATGCTCATGAGACCCCAGGCCCAACCCTCAGCCAGAGGGCAGGCGGCTTAGGAAGGGGGCAGACACCCAGGGCTGCCGTCCTGTCAGTCTGCGTGTCCGTCCTCAGGCGACAGTGGCAGCCTTTGCAGCTAGTGAGGGGCACGCGCACCCACGGGTGGTGGAGCTGCCCAAGACAGATGAGGGGCTCGGCTTCAACATCATGGGAGGCAAGGAACAGAACTCTCCCATCTACATCTCCCGCATCATCCCCGCTGGTGTGGCCGACCGGCATGGCGGGCTCAAGCGTGGGGACCAGCTCCTTTCTGTCAATGGCGTGGTGAGGCAGCGAGGACTGGGACTGGGAGGACTGAGGGAACTGGGAAAGGGGATAGCTGGGACTGAAGTGGGTGTGGGGATGGGGGGAAAGGATTGGAACTGAGGGAGTTGGGGGAGGGGAATGGCACTAGGGCTGGGAGTGGGGGGCCTGGAAAAGGGGACACTGGAGCTGTGGGAGTTGGGGCAGAGGGTGATGACTGGAACTGAGGGAGCTGGGAAGGACTGGGACTGAGGGAGTTGTGGGGGAAGGGACTATACCTGGGATGGAGGGAGTTGGAGTTGGGGGGAGACTGGGGTTGGAACTAGGACTGGAGGAGCTGGAGTTGTGGGGGAGCAGGGGAACAGGAGAGAGAGAGAGTGACATGGGGAAGAGCCCCAGAAGGGGCCTCTGGAGGGGGCAGGGGAAGGCAAGCACAGCCCTGGGAGAAGGGTGGTGTTGCAGTGGGAGGGGGTGCGATGGGGGCCGTGCATGCAATGATGGGGACTGGCATGGTTGTGCCACCAACAGAGTGTGGAGGGGGAACAGCATGAGAAGGCGGTGGAGCTGCTGAAGGCAGCACAGGGCACGGTGAAGCTGGTTGTGCGCTACACGCCCAAGGTGCTGGAGGAGATGGAGGCCCGCTTTGAGAAGATGCGTACGGCCCGGCGCCGCCAGCAGCATGCCAGCTACTCGTAAGGGACCCCCTGGCCCTCTCTACTCCTCCCAGCTACTCATAAGGGAGCCTCCCACCCTCCCCAGCAAGTCAGCCACTTGTAAGGGACCCCCCAGCTATTTGTAAGAAACCTCCTTGGTATTCCTAGTTAGCCCTGCTTCCCCCCACCAGCACAGCAGGTACTTGTATGGCAATCCCCAGACCCCCCAGCACAACAGCTTCTCATAAGTAGTCCCCCTAACAGCAGGTACTCATACGGCACTCCCTGGGGCTTCCACACCCTGCCCACCCCTCCCAGGCTCCACGCAGCACAGCAGCTACCCCATAAGGGACCCCCAAACCATGCAGCCTCAGCCAGTCACCTGTAAGCGCTGCCTCAGACCCTGAACCCCTGTTCTTGCTGAGAGCCCTTGGCAGCAGTACCTTCTCAGAGACCCCTGAAATCCCCCCACCAACTCAATGCTCCCCTCCAGCCATGGCAGCAACTTCAAAGGACCCCCCTGAAATCCCACAGCTCCCCCCCAAGTTGCCAACTTATCTCTCCACCTCAGGGCTCCACACAGTCCCCACCAATTGTGCCTGTTCCAGTTACTTATAGGGAATCCCTGCCCCCCCAACCTGTCAGCTACTCATAAAGACCCCCCAGACCCCTTGGGAACTGCCCAAAGCCCCTGGCCGAGGAGTACCAAGCCCATGACCCTGCAGCCTACCTCACAACCTGCTAAGGGTACCACCCTTTGGTCTTTCCATGCCCCTCCAGGCCCCTGACACCCCTTTCATAGCTTAGCAGGGGTTAGGTCCCTCTTTACCCTGGGGACCCCTCCCCCCATCCCCAGCATGATTAACCCCCACCTCTGTCTCCCCAGGTCACTGGAGTCACGAGGATAACGTCTCATCCCCTGGTGTCTTGGCAGGAGGGTGCCGAAGACCCCCCCCCAAGTTCTCTAAGTGGCTGGCTGACCCCCACCTTGGGGGGCAGGGGCTTCTTCCCCCACTTTCCCCAACCTAGCTATCCTCCCCCACCCCCAGTTCTCAGAATGGCTGTATCTCCTGCTCCAGCTCCTCTCTGTACAGTATTTATTTCCTCTCTATTTAAAGCCCTTCCCCGTACGTGAGTCAGAGCGAGTGTGAATCCGTGCAGCTGCCTTGCACGTCTGTGAGAACCAGAGGCAACAGGAACACCCCCCGAGCGCACACACATACATGTCTACACCACATGCACACACACCCGTGCCCCTCCCCAGAGGTGGCTGCACCTCTGTGCCAGGCAAGAGGGTACCCTTACCGCCTCCTCCACTTTGAAGGTGAGTGCAGTGTAGTGAATGGCCACTGGGTGGTGAGAGCTGCAGTGCTCCCTACCACTTGTCGTGCCCCTCACTCCTGACTTGCTGCCCCCACCTTGCTCCCCAGCCCTGCCGGTGCCCCTCACTCCCAACCCACAGCTCTTTTTTTTCCCCCAGCCCAGCTGGTGCCCCTCAGACCATTTCTGTTACCCTGCCCCCTCAACCCCCTGTTGCCCCTTCTGGAGCAGGGGACCCAGGCATCTATGAGCTTCCCACAAGGGTGCAGCAGGCCCTGCTCAGCCCTCCCCCCATCTTGATTGTAGGAGAAGAGGCCAGGCCTGGGAAGTGGGGCCCTGCCCCACTCCCCAACAGTAACACAGCTCCCCCCAGGTGGCTGTTCTGGTCCAGCAGCTCCGATGCCTGGAAAAGATGGCTTGAAATTCCATGGGGGAGCGGAAGGGGGAGGGGTGGGGCCAGTAGCCAGGATGCTTGGGTTTTCTCCCCACTCCGGGAGGGGAGCAGAGCCTGTCTCCTGGCAAGCCAATACCTGGGCCCTGCAGATTGTGCTTGGGCTGTGTCTCTGTGAATAAAGGTGTGAGCGAGTCCGTGACGTACTGATCCCTGTCGTTTGTATTGCCAGCATCTCCCACGTGGCCTGCCCAGCCTGCAATGCCCCTCTAGCAGGCTGGGCTGAGAGTGGAGTGTGTCCCCCTTCCTCCCTCCCAGCCTGGCATCACCCAGGACCTGGAGCTGAGTAGGTTGAGATCCCCCACCCATCAGCCTTGTGGACCTCTGTGCATGTCCCCTGGGGAGGGACTTCCAGGTGCTGAGCATGAATAGATCCTATGGGAACAGGTATGGGACAGCCAGGGGCACTGGCTGCCTGGGAGGGGAGTTGCAGGGATTGGGCAGTATTTTGCCTCTCTGAGTGGGCACCATGCCCAGGAAATGGGGGCACCAGCTGGCTGGAGGAGAGGAATATTTTTTGCCTCTGCTAGCTGCATCCAAAAGCCAACTCCCTTCCCTGCTTTCCCCCAAGCCTCATGACAATGGCCTGATGAGCACCTGGGCATCCTTGTGTGCATTCATGCAACACTAGTTTGAGGAGGAGGGTGGCAAATGGACATTTGAATGCAACAAAGGCAGCTGAGGTGAGTAGAGGTGCACTGTGGGAGTTCATGGGCCACTGCCACCCTGCACTGCAGAGCTGGTGGTGTGTTTCCTTGTGTTGCATATGCTAGTGAATGGCTAGGGGCCTTGGTCAGGTGTCTCCGCCCCTTCTTGGGGGGGCACCCCTCCTCACCCATCTCGTCCCCTGGCTTATAGGTTTCAGGTCTGGTTCTTGGCCTTGCCTGGAGGCGGGGTGGATGTTGCGAGGCAAAGGGACCCTGGCCTCTAAGGTGGGGATCAGACCAGGGCTCAGTGCAGACTGTAAAGGACTGTTTAAACAGCTGGAGCCACAGGATCTCCTCACTGTCAGTAGAGTCTGCCCATGACACGAGGCTGCATGTGAAGGTCTGACACCATGTGAAAACATGTGCTCTGGACCCAGTGTCATGCTTGTGCCTCCTACTGCTGTTGCTTCTGCCCTCCCTGCCCCGTAAGCCTTTCCAGGTACATGTGTGCCCTGTGTGGTGGGGTGGAGGAAGTCTTGTGTGTGGAGGTCTCCAGCTTTCATGGGTTTCACTGTGTTGTGTTCTATTTGTCGCACATATGTTGGGTTCTTGTGCATTGCATGTTCTGCATGTTGCACATGTGTCTTGGGTTCTGTGGGTTGCTCCACTGTGTTCTGCATGTCGCACATGTCTTGGGCTCCTGTGGGTCAAACTGCGGTGTATTCTGCTTGTCATATGTCTGACTTGGGCTCTGGGGCATCACACTTTGGCACATTCTGCAACATACATGGGCACTTGTGGATCACAGCTTGGAGTGTTATGGGTGTCAAGCATCTCAGGCTGTTGTGGGTCATGTCATGGCACGTTCTGTCTGATACACACGTGCCTCAGACTCTTGTGCATTGCACCATGGAGTGTTGTGCATTTGGCGTGTGCAGGCTGGTGCGTTTCTCTGTACCAGGGCTGCTGATCCACCATCTTCCCAGGCTGCTCCTGCTGATCTGTGTGATCCAGCAGTGCACTTGTGGACATGGGCCAGTGGGGTGCAGAGCTCTCCAGGGTGGCACAAAGGTGCCTGTCTCTCTTGTGGGGATGCAAGTGTGTTGTGGTGTTTCATGGGCTGCTGCTGACCCCCACGGGGCCTGGTGTGACCTTGTGTTGCATGTGCTAGTGAACCTCTTGTGCTGGCACGGCTTGGTGTGCTTCTGTTGTGTGGCATGTTTCTGTGGCCTGGAGTGTGCCCATGGTGTGGTGTTTGGCTGCAGTGTGGCATGTGCCCATTATGTGGTGCATACCCCTGGCCTGGCCTTTCCCTAAGTTGCACGTGTCCGTGGCTCCTCATGCACCGCACGCCCTGGTAAAGCCCCTGGTGCCCTCCTGGGCCAGAAGCAACCCCTCCCCCGCCCCGCAGCCCGCAGCCCCCTGCCCCCCCCCAGCCACCCACCGGATGACATCATCCTCAAAAGTAACCCCGCCCCCCAGCCTCCCCCATTGGCCACCGGCTTCTCCCCCACCCACCCCATTGGCCGGCCAGCCCTGCCACTTGGAACCCCACCGCCCCCTCCCACCCCCGCTTGGGGGCGGGGCTGAGGGGCTGCCCCGGCGTTTCCCTGGCTCTCATTGGGCTGTGACGCTGTCCGTCAGGGATCTCTTAAAGGGGCCGGTGGGGCGGTGGGAGGGGGCTCCGGCTGCCGGCGCCCGGCGCTGGGGAGGGGGCGGCATGGCGCGGGGCAGCGGCGTCCTGCGGGGCGCGGGGGCGGGGGCGGGCAGCGGCGCCTGAGCGGGCGCGGGGGGCAGCGACCCCCTCCACCCCCCGCCGCCCGGCCTGGCCCGGCCCGCCGCAGCGTCCGCACCGGCACCGGCAGCGCAGAGGTAGGGCCGGCGCCCCCGCCCCGCCCCGCCCCGCCCCTGCCCCTGGCCCGCTGTGTGCCCGGCTCCCCCGCGCCCACACTGCCCCCAGCGCACCGCGGTGCCCCTCTCCCCTCATGCTGCCCCGTGGCTCATCCCTTCTCGGCCCGCTCCTCCGGGCACCCGCATCGCGCACAGCCCGGCCCCCTGCAGCCGCTGCTCGTCCGCATCCCCCGGAGCTCCCCGCCCGCAGCCCGGCCCCCCAGTGCCCACCCTGTGCACCTGCCCCCTCCGCGTCCCCACACGGATGCCCCTGCCCGGTCCCTGCACCCACTGCCTGTCCTTCCCAACCCCCAGTGCACCTGCCTCCCCCCCAGGCACCTCCACTACCCACCCCACGCTCCACCCTGCCAGCACTCTCTTTGTAACCCTGCACTGCCACCCCATGCACCCCCATCCCATCCTGCCCCACAGCTCACTGCTGAGCGCTGACTTGAGCCCTGTTCCCACCCTGCACCCCCATGTACCTGCCTTGGACCCCTCCCTGCACCCTATTGCCCGTCCCCCATGATGCATCTGCCCAGGCCTGGGCCTAGGCCCCACCCGTGCACCCCAAACCCATCTGCTTTCCTCCTGCACCTATTGCCCATCTCCCCTAGTGCACCCCTTGCCCGTGCCCTGCAACCCCCATCACACAGGCTTTACCCCATACCCCCCCCCACAACATCACCCAGTCTATGCTCTTCCTACCCCAGTCCTGATCCACCCCCCACCCCTCTAGCCTGGGGTCCCTCCTAGGGGGTGGTGGCTACGCTGTCCATTGGCTTCTTCCCTTACAGGAGCTTCCCCCCCACCCCAAGTCCGCAGGGCAGTGGAGTCTGTGTCTGCAGCTAGGCTGGGGGGAGGGGTCTGGTTTTCAGGGTGCCAGGCGGCATCTCTGTCTTCCCCTCCTCCCCCTCCCTCGCAGCCTGGCTGGGGGCGGGGGGGCTTAGAGCCCCATACACCCCATGGACCCCCCGATTCATCTCCTTGTGGGGCTGGTAGGGAGGAGGAAATGGGGCATTTGTGCTGGGAAGAGGCCTTGGGCCAGGGTGGATTCTTTTCTGGGGGGCGCTTTGCTCCCCAGAAGGGCCCCAGCCTCAGACCCTGCTCCCTGCCCCACTTCTCATGGCCCGCACACATCCCTGTGCCACCTCAGCCAGGTGTGAACAGGTGCAAAGGGGAAGAAGAGCCATTCCCCTCCTCATGCTTGCTGAGGGTGGAGGGGGGGCATGGGGGCTGAGGCTTGCATGCATTCACACTGCTGTGCACACACATGTATGCTGCCCTGCACCTGTGCCCCGTCACATGCCACTGACTTGCTTGTGCACTGTGTCCATGATGTGGGAGTGCGTGTGCTGGCGTCGGTCCCTCTCCATGTTCTCTGGGACATGCATGCTGCTGTCGTGATGCACCATTGGTGCGACACCTGTATGCCGGCATAAGCTGGAAGGCAGTGTTGGCACGACATGTGTAGGTGGAGTCTCCACACCTTGTGCAACACATGTGTGGCATCACAGACATGCTAGTGTGCTATTGGTGTGATGCGTATACCATGGGTGTGGTATCCTTTTGCACATGCTGGGGCACCATTGCTGGTGTATGATTGCTCCGTGACCCACGTGCCAGTGCATACACTGATACTGTGTTGGTGTTTGACACATGCTTGTATCTGGAAGGGGGAAGTGGGGCGTCTGGAAGTCCAAAGCCTTGAAGATCACAGGAGCCAGAGGGGAGGGTCCTAGGGTGATTGTGATATGGCTGAGGTTGCACAGGTGTGTCTATATGTGTTGGGCCTCTGTGAATGAGGGCACTGGTGTGTTTCTGCATGTGGGGTCATGTCTGTAGTTACACAGAGATCTGTGTGTATGTGAAAGGAGACTGTCTCCATGAAGATGCAGGGGGTTCAAACCAGCTGTGGTGTGCCCAAGTGTGCCCACGTGTTAGTGACTGTGTGTGCCCCAGCCTGTGTTGGTACCTAGGCCCCAGTGTGTGGCAGCTGCACATGTCACTGTGGGGGAGGAATGAGGTATGTGCATCAAGGGCACACATGTTCAGATGTGCCATGGTCCCAATGCATGTGTGTAAGTTGGCACATAGGACCAAAGTTGGCTGGAGCATGTTGCTGTGTGGTTCTGTCCTTCAGCCCCCTGTGAAGCCTATTGGGTGCACCTGAGTGTATGTATGTGCACATGCGCACACACGTATACTTGAGCCCCCATGGCTGTGCACGTGTGCATGAGTCCTCAAGTGTTCACTAGGATTTGTGCAAGAACCCTTAGTGTGTGCTTGCACATGTGTGGCTTTGCATGCCATGTGGCATGGGCCCTGAAGACTTGGGTGCACATGTGTGGCTCTGTGCACCAGACTCTGCAGCAGTCTGAGGAAATTGTGTAAACACCTTGGAGTTTGCATGGGTGTATTGCATGTCTGTGTAAACATGTGTGGCCCTGCATGACACATTGTGCCAGGTCCCAGGTATGATCACATTTGCTTGCATGTGTGTGATCACATATTTGCACCTGCATAGGTGGCTTCATGTGCAGTGTTGTGCAGGGCCCAGGGGAGCTGGGTGTGTTTGTGTGTGTGCATGTGTGCTTGCTCATGGTTCCATGCATTGCTTTATTCATGGAACTGGGTGCCTACGTGCATCCCTGTGCATTGGTGTGTCCGTGTGCAAGAGAGCAAGCGTGTTGCAGCATGCAAAGCCCTGAGGCCTTGTGCATACATGTAAAAGTGTGCACTGTACTGTGCAAAGCCCCAGGGAGCTGCTGTGGTCTCTGTGTTCACACAAGCGCTTGCATGTTGTGCGAGACCTGAGGGAGCTGTGCTGGTGCATGCACATGTGTCCTGTGTGGCAAGGCTCTGAGGAGCTGCTCCTGGGAGGCTCTGCATGCACATGTGTGTGCTGGAGTTCCTGGCCTTGTGTTCCATGCAGACCCTGTGGAGGCCTGTGGGGCAAAAGCCCCACTCCTCCACTGCCACCTGCTCCTACCATCCACATCTGTCTGTCTGTCTACCTGGCTGGACCCCCATGTTCTGCCCTCTCCAGTGGTCATGCTCACATGGGTGTATACGGGTATGTGAGGGAACCTTGGGGTCTGTGCACATGTGTGTGCACTTGCTGGCATAGCTATGTCTGTGTCTGAGGCCTTGTTGCTCCCCTGCTCCACGTCCCTTGGGCTGGTGGGGCTGGGAGGGGTCTCATTTGGGGGGTGCTAGGAGCTATATTTGCCTTTTGCTTCATCCCCCAGCCCATTATGGCCCCTAGGGAGGCCCTGAAGCAGCTCCCACCCTATGCATTCTCCCTTCTTGCTTCCCATGTTGAGGGGCACAAGCCCTTGGGAAGGGGCCCAGTCTTCATGTCCCCCCAGAATGAATTGGGGGGGGGGGGGTGGAGTCCCAGCATAGGAGTCTGCCCTGGGCATCAGGGAGGGATGGGGGATTGAGCAGGCCACAGGCTCCCAGAGCCCCAGGGTCTGGGGCCAGTTCATGGTGGTCCCTGGTTAATGTGGGTTCTTGTAAAGTACTCCTCTTACTTGGAGCTGGGAGAGAACCCAGGCGTCTTGGCTCTTAACTTCAACCCATTTGACCCTACTCCCTATCCCCACCCGAGCCTGAAGGCAAGCCAGGCGCCCAGCCAGAAGAGAACCCAGGCATCCAAGCTCTCAGCCTACCCTGTCCCTCCTAGCTCCAACCCATCAGACCCCTTTCCCCTCCCAAAGCTGGGAGAGAATCCAGGCTTTCAGGCCCCAACCCACCAGACCCCACTCCCCTTCCCCCAGCCCTGCTCCCCTGCACCAACCCACTAGACGCCCCTGCCCAGAGCAGAACCCGAGTGCCCTCCTCCATTTCACACTCCCTCTCTCTCTCTCTTTCCCCTCACCTCAACCCCAGCAGATTGGGGTGCTGCCCCCCCCAGGCGAGCTGGGCCCCCCACCAGCTTCCCCTGTCCTGCCTGTGCCCGCGGTGCCCCTCAGGGCCCCGCCCCCAACCCAGCTGCCAGGATGATGTGCGAGGTGATGCCTACCATCAGTGAGGACAACCGCCGTGGCTCGGCCTATGGGGCCGACGAGGCGAACTTCGAGCAGCTCATGGTAAACATGCTGACGGAGCGCGAGCGCCTGCTCGAGACCCTGCGTGACACCCAGGACAGCCTGGGCACCGCCCAGCTCCGCCTTCGGGAACTTGCCCACGAGAAGGAGTCCCTGCAGCGCCAGCTCAACATTGCCCTGCCCCAGGTCAGGAGGGAGGGGCACTGGGAAGGCTGTGGGGTGCAGGGGGCTGTGGGTCTGGGATGTGGGGCACTGGGGGAACAGGGGGCTCTGGGTTGGGAATGAGGGGTACTGGCTGGGCCAGCTCTGGCTCTGTGGAGCTGTCAGACCTGCCAGGAAGTTGGTGCTGTGCTTCAGCTGCTTTAGTCTGACCAGTTCCCTCCTGGTGATACTGATACTTCCTCCGCCTCCTTGGGCCCCTCCTCTCCAAGGTGGTTCAGCTGGTTTAGATGCAGTCCCCTGGGATACAGGTGCAGGGGGTGCCAGGACACCTGGGTTCTTTGCTGGCTCTGGGAGGGGAATGGGGGCTGGTTGGTGGATTAGAGCAGGGGTGAGGGGTTGGGAGCCAGGATGCCTGGCTTCCCTCCCAGCTCTGGGCAGGGTGGGGATGCATCTGGCTGGCTGGGGGGTTTCCTTGCAGGGTCTCACTGTCTGTCTGTCTGCAGGAGTTTGCGGCGCTTACCAAGGAGCTGAATGTATGCCGAGAGCAGCTGCTGGAGCGTGAGGAGGAGATCACAGAGCTCAAGGCTGAGCGGAATAACACTCGGGTAGGTACTTGGCACTATCCGTCCAGCTGTCTGACCCCATCTCCTCTCTGGGTGCTGTGTGGGAGGGGTCTTTGTCTTCAGTGGGGTAGGAAAAGGGAGGGTGTCTGTCTGTTCAGGATCTGTCCTGTCTGTCTGTGTTTCTCCTGCAGCTTCTGGTAGGGTGAGCAAGGGGTGGGGCACACCTGTCCATCCATTTGCCTGTCTGTGGCTGTTGCTACAATTCTGGTGGGTGTGGTGTGTGCGGTGGCAGGGTGTTCATCTGTCTGTCCCATGTGGAGGGTAGGAGGGTCAGTCTGTCCATCCTGTGGCTGCTGCTGGTATGTTGGATGGGAGCTGGAGGGGGAGTCTCTCTGTACCCCCAGTCAGCTGTTGCTGGGACAGCTGGATATGTGTGTGTGTGTGTATAGTTGGGGGGGAGGGGATGTTTGTCTGTCCCCCTGCCTTCCAGGCCGTCTGTGCCTGGGGAGGGTGGAGGAGGTCTGCCACTGTCTGTCTGTCCTAGGCACTGCTAGAGCACCTGCACTGTCAGCATGTGTCTGTCTGTCCAGGCTGGGAGGGGGCATGGTGCATGCAGCTGGGGGACAGTCTGTCTGTCCATCCATCAGCTACTGCTGAGGCACCTGCAGCAACTGGGTGCATCTGTAAGGGAGGGGTCTGTCTGTCTGTTTGCTGCCCCTTGTGCCCTCTGTCCATCCTCAGCTGCTGCTAGGGCACGTGATGAGGAGTGGGGAGGAGGGGGTGTGCATATGTTTTGTGGGGTAGGTCTGGCCAGGGAGAGTCTTTTGGTCTCTCTACCCACCTGCCCTGGACACAATCTGTGTGTGTGTATGTGGGGGGGGGTGTTGCTAGTTAGAAGGGGCTGTTTGTCTGCCTACACCTCACTCCACCTGTCTGTCCATCCACTCTCAGCTGCTGCTGAAGGCCCTGGAGTATGTGCATGTGTGCGTCTGTCTGTTCAGGGAGTGGGGTAGGGTTCAGACAAGGAGCCTGAGGTCTGCCTGTCCTCATGCTGTCTATCCCCACCACCCCATCCCACGCACCATTGCCACTGTTATCTACTGGTGTCTGTGTGGTTGGAGATGGGTGGTTGCAGCTGGGGGGTGTCCCTTTCTGTCTGTCTGCCCTTTGCCCTGTTTGTCCGTCCATCCATCGATCCCCAAAAGCCACTTCATCACCTGCATACGCGCATACACACGTGTGTATTTTGGAGGGGAAAGGTGTCCATCTGTTCACCTGCCTCTAATGCTGTCTGTCTGTCTGTCTGTCTGTAGCTGCTGCAGAAATACCCTGGGAGTTGGCGGGACCTTTCAGCTTGAGTGGGGGGGGGGGGGTGTCTGTCCATCTGTCCCCTAGACAACCCTGTGTGTGTGTGTGTGTGTGTATGTGAGATGAGAGAGGTATCTGCCTCTTGTATTGTGCTGTCTGTCTGTCTGTAGCTGCTGGAGGAACATGGGGGCTTCTGGTCTGGAGGCATCTGTCCATTTATCTGTTCCGTGGAGAAGCGTGTGTGTGTGTGAGAAAGGGGAATCTGGCTAAGAGTTGGCATGTGGGGCTGGGGGGGGTGGGCAGACATGTCTGCCTGTCTGTCCATCCTCATATCCCCCATCCACCTGCAGCTGCTGCTGGAACACCTGGAGTGCCTGGTGTCACGGCATGAGCGATCGCTGCGCATGACGGTGGTGAAGCGCCAGGCCCAGTCCCCAGCTGGAGTCTCCAGTGAGGTCGAGGTGCTCAAGGCTCTCAAGTCTCTCTTTGAGCACCACAAGGCCCTGGATGAGAAGGTAAGGCTCCGCCCTGCCGGATTGGAGCAGGGGGACACCCTGAGGGGCTGCATGTGGATGGGGGCTGGGCTGGGCTGGGCCTCACTGGGGAGGTTCAAGGGTATGGGATAGGGGGAGAACTGGTTTTGGGGGGTGTCTTGTAGGGCTGAGCTGGGGAGATGTGGCTACGGCCTGGTTAGGGGTCTAATAGGGTCACTATTTGGGGTGGGGGAGCAGGTCTGGCTGGCGTTGGCTAGGAGGCCTGTGGAGGAGTTGGGGGCTGTCTGGGTGGGATTGGCTGAAGTGGTCAGGGGTCCAGTCGGGCCTGGTTAGGAGGGACCGACTTACTGGGGGAGTCTGGTGTGTGTGTGTCGGGGGGGGGGACACGTTGTTAGAGAGGGACTGGCTGAGAGGCATTGAGCTGGGACCTGGTCAGGGACTGGCTGTGGTGTGGTATCTGGCTGGGGCTGGCCAGAGGGTCCCTGCAGGGTGTCTGGTAAGGAGGGAACTGTTAGAGAGGGATTGCCTGGGGGAAGGGTCTGGCTTGACCCTGGTCAGGGTTCAGTAGGACCTGGTCAAGAGGGACTGGCTGGAAGGGTGGGTGGTATCTGGTTGGGGCTGGCTAGGGTGGTCTGGCCAGGGGCTGGGCGCGCTGTCAGGGAGGAACTGGCTAGGAGAGGCAGTCTGGCTGGGCCTGGTCAGGAGGAACTGACTAGGGTGGTGGGTGATGCCTAACTGGGATTGGCCAGGGGGTTCTATGGGGAAGGGGTGCCTGTTGGGAGCACTGGCTAGGGGATCCGAGTGGGTGCAGCCGGCCTGGGGATTCTGCTTAAGGATGCAGCTTGGGCTGCACCATTACAGTGTCCCACGGCAGGCCAGGACTAGGTGGTAACAGCCCCTCTCTCCTGCCCCACAGGTCCGAGAGCGGCTGCGGGTGGCACTGGAGCGGGTGGCAGTGCTGGAGGAGGAGCTGGAGATGTCTAACCAGGAGGTGTGTGGCCCTTAGTCTTGGGGGCATGGGAAGGCTACCCCCTACCTAAGGCCAGGAGAACTGGGGCAGCCCTGAACCAAGGGCACTGCTGTGGGGGAGCTCACAGCATTGAGGGTGTTCCCTATCTGGAGGCTCTGCTGAAGAGAAGCTCACAGCATGAGGGGGAGAATCCCCATCTGAGGGCACTGCTGCGGGGAAGCTCGCAGCACTTGGGGCACTGCCACAGGAAGTTTACTTCTTTCCTTCCCCTCAGTCCCTGTCCCTGCGAGAACAGCTGGCCCGGCGCCGCTCTGGCCTCGATGATGTGGGGAAGGATGGCGATGCTCCGGTATGCGGGACAAGCAAGAGGGGTGGAAAAGGGGGTGCTCTGGGGCTGGGGAGCAAGGGCTTGGGGGCAGGTGAGTGGCTGTATGGAGTAATACGGCAGATGGGGGGTTATGGGGTGGAGAGCAGGCAGGGGGTGTTAGGAAGTTGGGGGGGATTTGAGGGGTGTTGGGGTGTCAGGGTCAAAGGGTATCGGGGGCAGGTTCAAGGGTGTTTAGGGGTGGGGGGCCACAGTAGGACTGTTTGAGGGGAGGTGGAGCCTGTTTGAGGTGTGAAGGGGGGTGTCAGGCCAGTCCAGGGGTGTGCCTGAGTTCTGCCCCCTCCCCAGTTTGCCCACTGACCCCACCTTGTCTCCCTCTCCCCACAGGCATCGGTGGTGAATGGGATGGGGGGGCCAGCGGGGCGGGGGGGCCGCGAGGCGGAGCTGGAGGAGGTGCTGGAGCGACAGCGGGGGGAGCTGGCCCAGCTGCGGGAGCGCCTCAGCCTGCTGTGTCGCCAGCTGGCTGAGCTGGAGGAGGCACTGGCCTCCGCCCACCGTGACCTGGCCAAAGCCCAGGAGAGTAACGCTAAGCTGCAGCGTGACCTCAAGGAGGTGAGGACTCCCCCAGACCCAGCCCCACCTCCCCTTCAAGACTGCCTGGCTTGGTACCTCCTTCGGCTCCCCACCCAGGGCTCCCCTGCCAAGTCCCTGCTCTTGCCTGGGCATTGGATCTGGCTTCTTTTCTGGCCTCCAGTGCATGGTGTTACCCACCAGTGCATGTGTCCATCTGTCTGTCCCTTAGTGGAACTCTGTGGTGTGTTCTGGGGAATTTCATGGGCCCACCACAGCTGGTGTGTGTCCATCTGTCCATGGTCCTGCAGGAGCATGTCTGTCTGTCCAGCCCATGACGGTGCATGCGTCCATCCATATGTATGAGCATTTGTGTCCTATGGTAGAATGTATCTGGCCATCCATCTGTGTGGCTACCTGTAGGGTCTGCAACCCCTGCATGTCTGTCTGTGTGTTTGGTAGGGCAGGCATGTCTATTTGTCTGCCCACATGCCCCTTGGTGTCAGTGGGTATCTGTTGGCAGGTGGCTGTGTCTTGTGCAGCTGGTGAGCTAACATGCATGTGTGTGTGCACATCCGTGTGTCCTGTGGTACCGGGGGGGGCAAGGCACAGTGTCTGTCTGACTGTCCATGTCTGTCAGTGTGTGTCCCCTGGTGCTGGTACGCATGCGCCTGTCTGCCTCCTAGCAAAGTTGTGTCCATCTGTCTCGTGGTTCCCATGTCCCCCAGCAGCGCTGAGTATGTCTGCCCCATGGTGGTGCTGTTTGTCCATCTTTCTGTGTTGTCCCCCCACCCCCAGCATGTTGGGTCTGTCTGTATGTCCATCTGCCCTACAATGGTGCAGCAGGTGCACGTGTCCATTTCTTGGGTGGTCGGCGGGTCCTTCCATGCATCCTCCACCTGCCCCACAGCAGTTGGTTGGTCTGTCTGTGTATCTGTCCATCTGCCCCATGGCAGTCAGTGGGTCTGTCCATGTGTCCATCTGCCCCACAGTGGCTGGGATGTCCTTGTGTTTGTCCCCCACTCCCCATGGTGGATTGGCGGGTCTTTGTGTCTGTCCATCTGCCCCATGGCAGCTGGCGTTTTGTTTGTGCAGGCACTGGCGCAGCGTGAGGACATGGAGGAGCGCATCACCACACTGGAGAAGCGGTACCTGAGTGCCCAGCGTGAGGCCACCTCCCTGCACGATGCCAATGACAAGCTGGAGAATGAGCTGGCCAGCAAAGACTCCCTCTATCGCCAGGTGGGCACCACCTTGCCCTTCTCCCATCGTACACAGTGCTCTAATGTGAAGGGGGAGGCTGGTCTCCTGGGTCCAATTCTGGTGTCCCTGGCACAGGGGGTACAAGAGCTTGGAGAATGATCCTAAGGATGAGGCAAGGAGGTGGCTGAAGCATGGGGGTAGGTCAAAGGACTGTGATGGGGTGTTGTATTGGGTTGGGGGGCACATATGGAGTCTCACACCTTCTGTCCCCCCAGGGTGAGGAGATGAAGCGCTGCGTGTGCATGAGGTGGGTGGTGTGTGGGGCACAGGATAGCTTATGGGGGTCATCACAACAGAGTTGGGAATGTTGTTTGGGTTCCCACACCCTCTGCCCCATCCTCCCCCACCCCCTGTGAAGGGTAGGGTGTCTGGGAGGGGGCTGAGCAAGGTTGAGAGGCTTTGGCAGGTTTAGGGGCTTCTCTGGGCACTCATGCCCTCTTTCCCCTCCCTCCCCAAGCAAGGAGAAGAGGCACAGTGAAGGTGTCATGGCAGGCCCAGGACCCTGGGGTGGGTTTGGGCAGTGAGGGGCTATGCTATTACCCTAAAATCTTGGATTGAAGAACTAGAAAGATGTTGAGAGAGAACGCTTGAGAAAGAGGTGTTTCCCCCCACCAAGGAAGCTTTATTCAGCAGATAGCATGCTCAGAATTGTACTCGTTACCTTCCTAGTGAATTTTGTTCCCTGTCCTGCTCATCTGACAGTCTGGAGCTTTGCTGGGATGTTCAGGGGATGCAGCCTAAAGACCCTTTATTCCCCAAACATTTTAAATATCTTTTGTTACTTGCATATTTATTTTAATGATGACTATTACTACTGATGCTTTATAGCAGGGGTTTCAGTCACCTGGGTCATATGAGGGGCAGCGGGGCTGGATCGGGCCCACAGACCATCCTTTTCCATCCACATGGGCACAGGCATGCACACACACATACAGGTGCATGCGCATCCCCCCCACCCCCCATTCAGTGTATGTGGGGGGCCAGTTCGAGATCCTCACTGCAGGCACCATGTGCAGTGCAAATCCCAGGCTGGTCAGAGTGGGTGTGTGGGTCAACCCTGAGATCAAGGGGCAGCACCAGGGGCCAGGTGATGGGGCTCTCTGGGCTGTGTTTTTGACATCCCTGATTCACAAGCTATTTGCATAATTGATTTTTCATTCTTGGGTGTTTTTTTCTAAAGCCTTATATGCACTGAATCAGAGAAGTCAGGCCTCCAGGGGTCATATACCCAACCCCTTGCCTGAGGTAGGATCAGCCCTATCCAAATCATCCCCTACAAATCCATCTAACTTCTTACAAAGCTACTGTCCCCCCTGACAACACAAGACCTCCTGCTGCAAAACGTTGTTAATATATGCTCAAGAGATCCCAAGTAGAGGCTATGCGCCTGCTACAGAGGAAGGCAAATCCCACACCCCAGCCCTCACCAATCTTATCATAGAGTAAGGTTCCTTCATGACCCCAAACATGGTGATCGGTCTGACCCCGAGCAGAGGGGCAAGACCCTCTAGCAGGGAACAAGCAGGAGGAACTGCCCTCCTGCTAGCTAACACAAACCCGAACATAGTGGGGCTCTCTGAAACCTGGTGGGATTTAACCCATGATTAGGTGGTAAACATTAAGGGCTACAGACTTACAGGCGGGATAGAACAGGGAGGAAAGGTGGGGGTGTGGCTCTCTATGTCAAAGAGCAATATACATCCTCAGCAAACAGGACAGGGCCAGAGGAGGGGCAGACTGAAGTGCTCTAGGTTAGAATACATGGGGGTCATGGGGAAAGGGACTTAACGGTGGGTGTCTACTAGAGACCACCCAACCAGGGGGAAGAGCTGGACCGGATATTCTCAGGTTAGCTCACGGAGGCAGTTAGTCAAGGGACATGGTCATCATGGGTGACCTAAACTACCCGGACATCTGCTGGGAGGAGCAGTTAGCCAGGTCTGACTACTCATGTAGGTTCCTAGCCAAGATACAGGAGGTGCACAGTCCCACCGGGGTAATGCATTGCTGGACCTGGTCCTGGCCACAGGCGATGATGACCTGGTGAGGGGACTGGGTTCTCGAACATCTGGGTGACAGTGATCGTCACCATCCAGTGCAGGATGTCAAAGGCCTGCAGCAAGGCAGTAGCCCTTGACTTCAGGAGGGCTGATTTCAATGAGTTAAGGAGGTTAGTTGGAGAGGCACTGAGGTCCTGGGGGGTAGGGGAGTCGGGAGTCCAAGATGAGTGGTCATTCCTTAAGGAGACGATCTTCCGAGCCCAAAGGGTGACAGTCCCAACATGAATCAAAGGGGGCAAGAGTGCTGAAAAGCCCCCATGGCTTACCAGAAGCATTCAGGAACGTCTAAAAACTAAAAAGGAGGCATACACCTGGTGGAAGGGAGAAGCTATCACCAAGGAGGATTATACCTCTGTTGCTCGAGACTGTAGGGGGGCTGTTAGGAAGGCTAAGGCAGAGACAGAACTAGGACTAGCGACCAGAATCAAAGATAACAGTAAGTCCTTTTTTAAATACATAAGGAGTAAAAGGAAGGTACCGGGTAACGTGGGACCCCATGCAGGACACGCTTGGTGGTTGCACCAGATGATAAAGCTGACCTCTTTAACAAATTCTTTGCCTCCATTTTTCTGAGTAGGGACCGGAACATCCCCCCACCAGGACTCCAGACGGACTCAGGAGAGGCACCGCCAGGCCTAGGTCAGAGAGGACCCAGTTAGGGAACTTCTGGTGTGGCTGGACGTATTTAAAACAGCAGGTCTAGGTGATCTCTACCCCAGAGGGAATTGGCAGGGGTCATTGCAGGACCACTGGCGCAGCTTTACGAGCACTCATGGTGCTCTGGCCAGGTGCCAGAGGACTGGAAAAGGGCCAATGTGGTCCCAATTTTCAAAAAAGGGAGGAAGGAGGACCCAGGTAACTATAGGCCCATTAGTCTTACCTTAGTCCTGGGGAAGCTCTTTGAGCAAATAATCCAGGAGCACATCTGCGAGGCACCAGCAGGGGAGATTATGCTCAGGGACAACCAACACGGGTTCATTAGGAGCAGATCCTGTCAGAACAACCAGGTCACAAAATCCTTGGACTTGGGTGTCATGGTGGACGTAGTCTTTCTGGACTTTAGGAAGGCTTTTGACACTGTCTTTCACCCCATTGTCATTAAAAATTAGGTGACTGTGGCATGGATGCCTACACAGTCAGATGGGTCACAAATTGGCTAGAGGGCTGCACCCAGAGAGTGGTGGCAGATGGATCATTTTCGACCTGGAGGGATGTGGGCAGTGGGGTTCCCCAGGGCTTGGTCCTCGGGCCCGCACTGTTCAACATCTTTATCAGCAACTTGGACGAGGGGGTGAAAAGCACCTTGTTCAGATTCTCAGATGACACTCAGATGTGGGGAGAGGTGGGCACGATAGAAGGGAGGGACAGGCTACAATTAGATCTGGACAGGTTACAGGGGTGGGCGGATGAGAATAGGATGGGATTCAATACTGACAAGTGCAGGGTACTGCACCTAGTGAGGAAGAACCAGCAGCATACCTACAGGCTGGGGAACTCCCTTCTTGTCAGCGCAGAAGCAGAAAAGGATCCTGGAGTCACTATTGATTCGAAGATGAACATGGGCTGCTAGTGTGAGGACGTGGTCAGGAAGACCAACCACACCTTGTCATGCATCTACAGATGCATCACAAGCAGGCCCAAGGAGGTGATCCTCCCCCCCTATGCAACATTGGTCCAGGTGCAGCTGGAGCACTGCGTCCAGTTCTGGGCGCCACACTTCAGGAGGGATGTGGCTAGCATTGAGAGGGTCCAGAGGAGGGTCACTTGCATGGTCAGGGGTCAGCAGGGCAGGCCCTACGAGGAGAGGCTATGGGACCTGAATCTGTTCAGCCTCCACAAGAGAAGGCTGAGAGGGGATCTGGTGGGCATCTGTAAACTTACCAGGGGGGACCTGCCAGGAACAGGAGAGTCCCTGTTTCCCTAAGCACTACCAGGAGTAACGAGGAATAATGGACACAAGTTGATTGAGAGTAGGTTCAGGCTAGACATCAGGAAGCACTACACAGTCAGGGCGGCTAGGATCTGGAACCAACTAGCAAGGGAAGTGGTGCTCACTCCTACCCTGGGGGTCTTCAAAAGGAGGCTAGATAATCACCTAACCGAGGTCATTTGGCCCCAGCATTCTCTTTTGCCCATGGCAGGGGGTCAGACTTGATGATCTGCTCAGGTCCCTTCCGACCCTGCCAACTTTGAAACTATGAAACTCTGGCTTTGACCCCAGCAGCAGCTTTGGTTGCAGCCCACACCCAGTGCCTCCAAGGAAGGCTTAAAAACACCCTGATGCACATAGCAGAAAAGGGGGTGGGGGCAATCAGCAAAGCCCAGAAGCCTGGGAAATTCTACACCTAGATTATCCCTGACCAGTGGCTGTCCAGTCTCTCCTTGAACCTCTCCAGTGATGGAGGGTGCGCAGCTCCCATAGGCAGTCTAGTCCACTGCCTCACTGCTCTAATATTGAAGATGTTTTTCCAGATATTCAAAGACACATATGCTTGCATCCCTGTCTTACCACCCTTCCTCTTTCTGCACATCCTCATAGTCCTGTCCTTGACAGATCACAAGATCCCAGGAAAGCAGGGCCCTCCACAGTTCTCCTAGTCTGGCTGCCTGCCAGAGTTCACATCAGTGGTTCTCAACCTTTTTATACTCAAGATGCCCCTCAATAGACTCAAGGCTTCCACATAAAACACTGGCTCTGAGCTGATGCTCATTTTTTGTGCAGAGAAGAATGACAGAACAATTCTTCCACTGCAAAAAAACTCGGGCTGCAAACAGGGCAGCCTGTTTTTGACACTCTGGATTCCTGTTTGAAATCTCTGGGGTTGATCTTGTGATAGTATGTGCATACTTCGCAGTGCTAATGCAACCTGGCACCCTTGAGAGGATCTCAAGGTGCCTGAGAATCCCTGGTGTATGCCTTGACAACATTTGCAGCTGGCTTATCCTTAACTAGACAGTTAGCCATCCAATGCCTCCCAGGGGTGAACATTATCAATTCTTAGGGTTATGATGTAGGATCTCACACCCTCTGCCCCCTGCCCAGTGAGCAGAGGTGGGCACCATGGTGGTTTTGCAGGGAGGGCGGGCTCTCACACCCCCTGCCACTTCCTACCCCCAGAACAAGGAGAAGGGGCTCAGTGGATGGGGGGAGGGGGAGCTGTGGCACGATTCGGCCCTTGTAATGGTTTTGGGAGGGGCTGCACGAGCTCTATGCCCCACTCCCAAAGTGAGAAGGGTTATGGGTTTGGGGCCATGTGAGCTCTCACCCTGTGCCCCTCAAAAGTGCAGAGAAGGGGTGCAGTGCAGGGCTGTGGCAGGGTCAGGACCATGTGGGAGGGTGTGCTGGGGATGGACCACACAGGCTCTCACATGCCCTGCCCTCCCCAGAGCGAGGAGAAAGGGCGCCAGCTTCAGGAATGGCTGGAGGATGCCAAAGCGAAGCTGCAGCAGACCCTGCAGAAGGCTGAGACACTGCCTGAGATTGAGGCCCAGCTGGCCCAGCGTGTGGCTGCCCTCACCAAGGTGCTGGGGAGCAGGGAGGGGCTGGAGTGGAGGGGAAGGGGCAAGGCTGGGGATGCGGAAGGAGGGTGTCAGAGTCCAGCAGGTGACAAGGGTGGGGAGCTGGGCCCAGAGGTAGCAGGGGGTGGGAGAACAGTGCCAGGATGACATCCGTTTATCTGTCCATCCAGGCTGAGGAACGACATGGGAACTTTGAGGAACGGCTGCGACAGCTGGAAGCTCAGCTGGAGGAGAAGAACCAGGAGCTCCAGCGGGTACGGGGGAGCTGCAGTAGAGGCCTTGGTGGAGGGGTGAGGTACAAGGTGGCTTGGATTGATGGAAGGCATCCTGGTTCTGTGGAGGAGGACCCCTGGTTTGGGATGGGGCAGATGTTAAGGGAGAAGGGCTGGTGGCCTGGGGGTTCCCCATCCCTGTCTAGAGGGACATGTGGCTGTCTGGAGATGCCTCCTCCTGCAGCACTGAGGATGCAGGGAGGCTGCTGGGTCTTGGGGGTGTTCTTGGCCTGGATGTCTGTCCAAGTGGGGTGGGGCCTACAACCATGGAGGTAGGGTGCTGGCATGTCAAGGAGGGGACCCTGTGGCATCCTCCACTCCCTTCAGGCACGCCAGCGGGAGAAGATGAACGATGAGCACAACAAGCGGCTCTCGGAGACGGTGGACAAGCTGCTCTCAGAGTCCAATGAGCGCTTGCAGCTGCATCTCAAGGAGCGCATGGGAGCCCTGGAGGAGAAGGTGGGGCTGTGGGTCAGGCGTGAGGGGCATCAGCAGTATTATGGGGACAGGGGCACCCCCAGGTGCAGGAGTGGGTTGGGCGTGAAGGGCACCGCGGGGCTGCGCCGAGGTTCCCCCCCCATCTCATCCTGTCCCTCCAGAACTCGCTGAGCGAGGAAATAGCCAACATGAAGAAGCTGCAGGATGAGCTGCTTTTGAACAAGGTTGTTGGGGGAGAAGAGCCTGAGGAGGGGCAGGGGGCAGGGGGCAGGGGCAGGGGAATGGCAGTTGGGGTGTCTATGGCATTGAGGTCTTGGCTGGGTGGCACTTGGGGGTGGAGGCCTGCAGGATTCTGGCTGGCTGGGGTGTGATGGAACAGACTAGACCAAGTGGTCTGGGGGAAGAGTCTGGCACGTTGGCCCACCACGAGGTTGCAGTGGGGAAACAGGCCACAGCCAGCTCTTGCAAGGGGTGGAGGATGGGGGATGGGGTTGAGGGAGCAGCTGGCCTTTAAGGGCTGGGCCAGGGACCCAGGAGCCTGGGTGGTGTCAGTGGAGCACGTTGGGATCTCCCCTGTGGGGAGGGGCTGAGGGTGGGCCTGGAAGGTCTCACTGATGCTCCCCTCCTCCCCTACAGGAGCAGCTGCTGACGGAGATGGAGCGGATGCAGATGGAGATTGATCAACTCCGAGGCCGCCCTGTGTCCACCTACTCTAGGTAACTATCCTGCATGAGAACCACCCCCCTCAGAGAGCCCTAGCATCCCAAGCCTTCCCGGGGCCTCTCCAGATACGCCATTTGGGTCTAGTGCCCCCCAGCCCTGAGCTGCCTTGGCTGTGTCGGGGGTGGTCCTACAGGCAGGCAGGGGATCCCTATGCTGTGGGGACCAGGGCAGTCGTGGAAGGGGTCGTTTGGAAGAGCAGGGGCTGTACAGAGGCTCCCCTCACTCCCCCACTGCACCCCCAGGTCCCTGCCGGGCAGTGCCCTGGAACTGCGGTACTCTCAGGCGCCCAGCAGTTCCCACCTGGACCCTTACAGTGTCTCCGGTGCCCCCCGCAGGCACCGCAAGGGCCGCTGGGCCCCCAAGGATGAGGCCACCAAGGTGAGGGGGTTGGGGGCTGGGCCTGGCTGGGGAGCCCTGAACTGGGGAGCTCTGCTTGTAACTGAGTTGGCGGGGGGGGGCAGGGCAGGGCAGGGCTGCAGGAGGAAGGTCTCTGGCTGTGTGGTGGGGGTGGGGATGGACTGGGAGGGGGATAGGGGGTGTCTAGCTATTATTGACTGCTTTCTCTCCCCTCGCCCCTGGACCTGCCCCTTGACTGGTGAGTTACCCAGTGGCCTGCAGGGCAGGGGGCCTCAGGCCAGGTGGGAGCATGTGGGAGGGATTGTGGTGGGGGCATCTCCTGCCCATCCCAGATAAGATAGCCTAATGGGGGTCAGCCAAGGGTTTGGCCTCCAAAGAGTCGGTGGGGGGATAAGGAGAACTTTGGGTTCTCTGCTCTTCCTCCCCCCACTCCTTGGTGTCTGGGGCTAGGGCCGATCTCTGTCTCTCACATCATGTATCGTCTCTGCACACCCCCAGGTGCAGGAGTGGGAGCGGGCACAGCAGGGGGGACCCCTGGCCCAGCCGCCCTTTGAGGGGGCCCTGGAGGGCTCAGATGAAGATGAGCGTGACCCCCTCTTTGGCTCAGCTGACCTGCTCTCGCCCAGCGGGCAGACAGACGTGCAGACCCTTGCCTTCATGCTGCAGGAGCAGCTCGAGGCCATCAACAAAGAGATCAAGTGAGAAGCCTCAGGACCCCCTGAAGCCCCCCGGGATTCTCTAAACCCCTGAGCCCCACTCCTCTGAATCCCCCCACCCCAATCCTTCCCCCTGGGATCCTTCCTCAACCCCCCCAAGGACTGTATGATCCCCTCCTTTAACTCCCCTGGGGCCCTCAAAACCCCTGATCCCTCCCCCAGGACCCCTGGGACCTCCCAAACACCTTCTTCTTCTTCCCCCAGGGACTGCCTAGGAGCCCCCAAATGCCCTGCACCTACCCCCCAGGACCAGCTGGGACCCCTGCACAACCAGCCCCTCTTGGCCCCCTGTCCCAAGATGCTCTGATGTCTTCAAGCCTCCCAGAACACCTTTAACTTAACCAGATCTTGCCCCCCCACAGCCTCTGGAGCCCCCAGAAACACCCAGCCCCCCAGGAAATCCCTGTTCTGCCAGTATCTCCAGGGCACTCCATGTACCTGTGCCCCCTCCAGGACCCCTCACACTGCCCATGGTTCCTAGCACCCCAGAAACAGCTGGGGGGTCCCTGTTCCCCCCACATACCCCCTGGGGTTGCATGCTCTTGGGGAACCCCCAGCACTCATGGGGGCACCAGACCCCTGGGTCCTGACCTCTCTCCTACTGCTGATGGCATCTCCCACAGGCTGATCCAGGAGGAGAAGGAGTGTACAGAGCTGCGTGCGGAGGAGCTGGAGAGTCGCGTGGGTCCCTCGGCACTGGATGGATCACTGGGCCGGTACCGGGCCAGCAGCTCCATCCCCCCTTCAGTCACCAGTTCCACGCTGGCCAGCCCTTCGCCCCCCAGCAGTGGGCACTCAACCCCCCGCCTGGCACCCCACAGCCCTGCCCGCGAGGGAGACAAGGCGGTGAGCTCCCACCCCAAGTGGCAAGTGTCCCCTGGATGATGCCCCCCACCACAGGGGGAGCTACGAACTTCCTTTGGACAGTGCCAGTGCTTCCTTGCCTGGTGCTGTGAGCTTCTCCCAAACAGTGCCCCCAGCCCCTGCCACAGTGTTGTGAGCTTCTGTGGACAGTGCCCTGGCTTCCTTGCCTGCTCTTGTGAGCTTACCTAGACAGTGCCCCCACCCCATCACAGAGCACTGCAAGCTTCCCCCAGTGGCCCTATCCTCCTGCCACATGGGGCTGTAAGCCTCCCACAGACAGTGTCACCACTTCCTTATCTGGTGCTGCAAGCTTCCTCCAAACAGTGCCCCAACCCTGGCTGTACAAGTGCCAATTCTCCCCCTGTGCTGCATAGGGAGCTTCCCCTTGACAGTGCTCCCACCCTCCTGCCCTGCAGCACTGCAAGCGTCTCCACAGCACTGAAAGCTTCTCGGCAGTGCCCCCAGCTGGGGATTCTCCCAGTTCCGCAAGCTGCCTTGTAAGAGTGCCCTGTGCTCACCAGCTGCCCTGTGCTCACCAGCTTGGTCCCCTCCCTCAGAACCACATGGCCAAAGAGGACCCCCGTGGGGCAGAGGAGAAGGCGCTGGTGCCCTGTGAAACGCCTCCCCCCGCCACTCCCCGTGCCGCCCGCCTGGAACGTATGACCCAAGCCCTGGCCCTGCAGGCTGGAGCCCTTGAGGATGGCAGGGACCTGAGAGCGGGGTGAGTTGGGGGAGAGGGGGGGCTGTGACCCTGGGGGCCAGGGTGCAGGGGATGGGTTTGGAAGAGGGGATCTGGGGAAGGTTGGGAGCAGCCCTGGGTCCATGAGGGCTGCAGTGCTTGGGTGAGTGTGGAAGGCCAGGGGTGTGGTGGGGTTGGTGTAATTGGGAGAGAGGGGGGAAGTGTCCAGGGGGAGTTCTAAACCCTGTCATCCCCTTCCCTGCTCCAGGCTGGGCCCTGACAGTGCCAACAGCAGCCAGGATCCTCTGCACAAATCCACCAAGAAGAAAAGCATCAAGTCGTCCATCGGGCGCCTCTTTGGCAAAAAAGAGAAGGGGCGGATGGGACCACTAGGTCGTGACTCCCCCTCCCTTGGTATGGGACCTAGGCTTCCAGGCTCCTAGCCCCACTATACCTGACCTTATTTCCCCTCCCAGCACTGGTGTAGAACCCAGGCGTCAGGCTCCCAACCCCCACCTGACCCCACCAGACCCCATTTCCCCTCTCAGCGTTGGATAAAACCCAGGTATCTGGGCTCCTAGCTCCTTCCATTCAAACCCACTGGACCTGACGCCCCACCCAGAGCAGGGGAGAGAACCCAGGTATCCCGGTTACCACCACCTCTCACCCTGTTCTAGCCTACCAGACCTCCCTCCGCACCCCCAATCCCAGAGCTGGGCTAGACCCCAGGCTTCAGGCACAGTGCAGCATGGGAGTGTGTTGGGTGTGGAGGTGTCTCACCTGTCTTTCTCTGCCCTTCCCCCCCCCAAGCTGGGACCCCTTCAGATGAGTTGTCCCCTGCAGACCCCCTGGGGCTCTCCAAGCTGACGGGGCCCGTGGACAAGGACCGGCGCAACAAGAGGAAGTGAGTGGGGAAGGGGAGTTTAGGGGAGAGCTGGGTCATTGGGGGAGCACTGTCTTGTGGGAAGGGGTAGAGGCAGATGTTGGGGGTCCCAGTTTGCTCTGATCCCCCCCCTCCAAATTTTCTTCTTTCTGCCCCCAGGCATGAGCTGTTGGAGGAGGCCTGTCGGCAGGGGCTGCCCTTCGCTGCCTGGGATGGCCCCACTGTGGTATCCTGGCTCGAGGTGACTGTGCTCTAGGGAGACATGGGACTGGGGACCCAGATGTCTAGGTTGTACTGGGGAAGGGGACTCAGGTGTCCCATTGGTTGAAATGGGCCGAGAGTCCCCCTGCCTCTGGGGGCTGCATGCAGAGCAGCTGGGGCTGGGACTTAGAACCCAGGTGTCCGGGATGGGGTTGAGGTTTAGGACCCAGGTGTCTGGGGTGGGAGGGGGAGCCAGGAGCTGGCCCATTACACATCCTGGCTGAGGTGTACTGGGTTTGTGAGTCTTGCCAGGGATGGGGTGAGTAGAACCCAGGTGTCCTGGGGAACAGTGCCTGGCACTGGACGTCCCCGGGCAGGGATGGGGCATGAGGGAAAAGATGAACCCAGGTGTCCTGGAAGAACTAGGTGAGAGGGGCAGGTGGAGGCCTGGAGTAGAACCCAGGCGCTTGGCAGGGAAATACAGGTGCCTGGCACTGGAAACCCAGAGACAAGGTGAAGCATGAGGGAGTAGAAGTCAGGAGTCCTGGAGCGAGTGTATGTGCACGTGTGGTGGGGGTGGGACCCAGGAATCCTGGAGGAAGTTGAGGGGGAGGGAGCTGATCTGGAACCCAGGTGTTCAGACACACTAACCCCTGCGTCCCCTTCTCCTGTGGCATGGGCAGCTGTGGGTCGGGATGCCAGCATGGTACGTGGCAGCCTGCCGAGCCAATGTGAAGAGTGGAGCCATCATGGCCAACCTGTCTGACACCGAGATCCAGCGAGAGATTGGCATCAGCAACCCCCTGCACCGCCTCAAGCTACGCCTGGCCATCCAGGAGATGGTGTCACTCACCAGCCCCTCAGCCCCCGCCACCTCCCGCACGGTGAGACCCCACTGCCACCTTGGGCTCTGTCAGTCAGTGCCTTGGCCCCTCAGCCCCCCATCCTTTGCTAGCAAAGCACTGCCTTTGCCCCACCCCCAGGCAGCAGAGTCTAGGTCTACTCAGCCAGCATCTTGGTCTCCCTCACAACCAGACACCTCCCCTGTCCAGCACCTCATATCCCCCTTACAACTGAGGCCTTGGCCCCCACAGCCAACACATAGACCCCCCCAGACCCAGTCTCCCAGACAGGGCCCTAGTCCCCCAGATACCACCCCCCCCACAGCCACTGCCCTGGCCCCTGTAGATGCCCCCCAGGCAGTCCCTTGGCCTCCCAGGCCCCCTCCACTGTGCCTTGGCCCCTAGACTACCTCCCCCACAGCCAGTGCCTCAGACCCTACCCCAGCCAGTTCATCAGCCCTCTTGGCCTGTACCCCCAGACCTTCCCCACAGCCAATCCTGCCCCCCCACAACCCCACAGGGGCTGAAACAGCTGGGAGTGCGGCCCCTTCTTTCCCCTCCCCCCCACCCGTGCAGCCAGCTCCTGCCCCCAGCCCCACTCTGCTGAGGCTGAGGCAGCCATCTCATGGCACAATCTGTTCCTGCTCACCTGGCACCCTCGGGACCTGCCCTGTTGCTCCCCACCCCTATCCAGTCCACGGGCAATGTGTGGATGACGCATGAAGAGATGGAGTCGCTCACGGCCACAACAAAGCCGGTGAGTGTGAACACCCCTGTACGTTGCACAAGGGCACTGTGAGGGGCTTGGCATGACTAGTGCAGGGCAGGTGGGAAACTAGCTTAGCTGATGCTGGGGGTGGGGAGGGTGTGTTGTGGGCCTAGGGTGTGCCCCTGTGCACCCTACTTCTGGCTGGGTCTTGGGGGTCCTAACTGCACTCTCCCCCTTCCTTCCTGCCTGCCCACCCACCAGGAAACCAAGGAAATCAGCTGGGAGCAGGTAGGGGGTGGTGCACATAGGCGTGTGTGTGCAAGAAGGTAGGCTTGCACATGTGTAGCACACTTGTGTTCCTGGCTAGCCGATCCCAGTTCAGGGCTTTACAGAGTCCTGTTGAAGGGGTGGTTGTGGGGGACAGAAATGGTCCACTCTCCCTGTTTTGAGGGGGGGATGACACGGATGGCTGGGGGGGGTTGCAGTGCTTTGTGGGTATCAGATGTTGCCCTTCCCTCTTCTGTTGAGGGTGGAGAGTGAATGGTGGGGGTCCCAGAGTGGTGAGGTGACTGTTACCATAGGGTATATGTGGCAAGAAGTCAAAGGTCACTGATTCAGAGGTCAAGGGTTGCAGCCAGAGGGGCACAGTCTGAAAGGTGAAGAGGTCACAGTAGAGGTCAAAGTTCATTGCCAGTTTTTGGGGGGTATTTTGGCCGGGAGGTGCAGGGGCTGTGGGTAGGGGTTACATTGTTGGGGGGGCAGAGTTGTAGGGAGGTTGAGTTGGATCCTGGATGAGAGGCCGGGTTGTAAGTCATGAGGTCATGCCCCCCACTTTCCTGGCAGATCCTGGCTTATGGGGACATGAACCACGAGTGGGTAGGCAACGAGTGGCTGCCAAGTCTGGGGCTGCCCCAGTACCGCAGCTACTTCATGGAGTCGCTGGTTGATGCCCGCATGCTCGACCACCTCAACAAGAAGGAGCTGCGTGGCCAGCTCAAGATGGTGGACAGCTTCCACAGGTATTGCCAGGACCCTCCTGTGCCCCCACACTGGGCAGAGCTCCCAGAGGGATCCCCTGTACACCAAACCACAGGGATCCCCCCACCCCAGGGCAGTTCCTGGTACCCCTAGACCACAGAGATTTCCATGCACACACCCCCATTCCCATCTCCCTAGGACATAGCTCTCATGGGGATCCCCCACTACCTCAGACCACAGGAATCTCCCTATCGGGACACGGGTCCCCTCCCCCTGGAGATCCCTGAACCACAGATACCGCCCCCTGCCTTTTATAGGGCACAGGCTTCATAGATACCATCCCAAGAAATCCCCTGCCACATAAGGACCCCCAAAGGGAGTACAGATCCCATGGGGATGTCCTAGGTAACCCACTGCCCCTCCAGAGCACAGCTCCCATAGGTACCATGAGGTCCCCCTGGGCACCCCCAAGTCACAGGGATTCTCCCCCTGCTTCCCCAGGCACAGATTCAGTGGTTTCTGACCCCATCGAGACCCAACCCCACAGGAAGTCCCAAAGGGGACACAGTTTCCTCACACCCCACAGGGACCTCCCCCCGCAACCCGGGGAACCTCCATGGTTGTCTATGGGCAACCTGACTCCAGAGGACTCTATATTGGGGCCCCTCCACATGGGGCACAGCTTCCTCAAGGGCACCCCAGGATTTAGAGTGTTGTCCAGGCAGCCCATTCCCCACCCTGACCACATCCCATCTCCCCCCACACCCCCAGAGTGAGCCTGCACTATGGGATCATGTGCCTCAAACGACTCAACTATGACCGCAAGGACCTGGAACGTAGACGGGAAGAGAGTCAGAATCAGATCAAAGGTACCACAGGGCTGTGGGTTGGGAGTGAGGGGCACGAGCAGGGCTGGTGGGGGGGTAGGAGACTGCAGGTTGGGAGTGAGGTGTACCGGCAGAGCTTAGTGGTGAGCAGGAGGCTGCGGGTCAGGAGTGAGGGGTACCAGGAGGGCTAAGGGGTGAGGCACAAGGGGCCCTGTGGTTTGCCCTGTCTCTTCTCCCTGCCAGATGTGATGGTGTGGTCCAACGAGCGTGTGATGTGCTGGCTGCAGCTGATTGGGCTGAAGGAGTTTGCCAACAACTTGGCGGAGAGTGGGGTGCACGGTGCGCTGCTGGCCCTTGATGACACCTTCGACTGCAGTGACCTGGCCCTGCTGCTGCAGATCCCCACCCAGAACACCCAGGTGGGAGCGGAGGAGGGCAGAAGCTGGCAGGAGTCATGGGTCTGTGGGAGGGCAGGAGCAGAGGAGGGGGGCTGATGAGGGGGGTCTGAGATGAGGGAGGAGTCCAGGGGCTGGGAGCAGGTGCAAAGGCTCATGGGGAATGGGGCCATTAGGCCGGGTGAAGGGCTGTGAGCTCTGACCCCACTCCCCTACCATGCGTCTCCTCAGGCTCGGCAAATCCTGGAGAAGGAATTCACTAACCTCATCACCATGGGAACTGAGCGGCGGCTGGATGAGGTGGGGACCCCTGTTCACCCCCGCCACATCAATTACTCCCTTCCTCCCAATGCCACCCAGCCCCTATGTGCGCCCCTGTCCCTGAATACAGCTCCTCATTATGCCTGACCTCCAGGAGTCACCTTTGCCCTCTGCTTCTCCTTTCTGACTTTTTTCCTCCTACCCCAAGGCACCACCTGACCTTTGACCTGCCTCCCCCCAGTGCATGGTGGTATCTCCCCCCACTCATGCAATGACCCCCAGTGGCTGGCTGTGACTTTTGCCCTCTGCCCCCCAGGACAGCACCAAGACATTCAGCCGGTCGCCCTCGTGGCGTAAGATGTTCCGGGAGAAGGACCTGCGGGGGGTGAGCCCCGACTCTGCTGAGATGCTGCCCCCCAACTTCCGCAGCGCCGCCATCGCCTCACCTAGCGCCCAGCTGCGCAAGGTGCAGCCTGAAGGTAGGCATGGCACTGTCCCAGGGAAGCTTGTGGCCCTCAGGAGGTGGGGCACTGTTTTGGGGAAACCTCATAACCCTGGGGGGTAGAGGTGTACCTGGCTCTGGAGCTCCCAGCATGGGGGTATGGGGCACTGTCTTGAGGAAGCTCACAGCCCTGGGGGCACTGTCTTGGGATAGCTCAGAGCACAGGACCGGGGGGCGGGGTGGGCATTGTCTCAGAGGGGAGCTCTTAACACCTGTGGGGAGTCTGGCCAAGGCACTGTCCAGGGAAAACTCACAGTTCCAGAGATCTGCCCATCTAGATAGCCTTGCTTGGAGGGGTGTGGTAGTGTGTGGGTGTGTGTGTGGGTGTGTGGGTGGGTGGGTGGGTGGGTGGTGCGGGGGGAAACAGGACAATGTGACCTCTGTCTGACTTTTCCTGTCCCCTGTCCATCTCCCCCAGGAAACTCCTTGTCCAGCCAACGAGGGGACAGCATCTCAGTGCGAACCTACTCCTGCTAGTGCCCGCCTGAGGGGTGAGTGAGGAGAGCGGCCCACCCCAGGGACTGCTGGGAGATGGAACCTGTCTGCACTGGTGGCTTCTGGGAGGTGGGGGATACTGTCTGTTCCAGGGGCTTCTGGGAGCTAGAGAAGAGCCACCTACCCCAGGGGCTTCTGGGAAGGGAGCAGTTTGCCCTGGGATTGCTGGGGTCTGGGAGGCTCTGGCCACCTCAGAGGCTTCTGCAAGGGGATCCATGGTGTTTCCCTCGCTGGGATACTGGGAGCTTGGGGGACAGGGTGCTCCCTGCCTCGGAGGCTGCTGGGATAGAGGAGGACCACCCAAGGGCTGACATAAGTACCTCATTCCCTTCACCCCCCACCCTGTTCTCCCACAGACACCTCGACATGGATGGATGGATGGACGGACATAGCCACTGCTGGAGGAAGGGGGGGGCCTGACCCCCACCCCGCCACGGAGGGGGCGGGGAGCCTGTGCCTGAGCCCCTCCCTGAGAGCCTCTCCCGCCCCTGCCCAGAGGAGGCGCGGCTGCTGCTGTGTGTGTGTATGGGGAGGGGGGAATGCATCAGACCCCTCCACCCCCGGCTGACCCCCCGCCAGCCTAATGGACACTGAGGAGAGGTTGGGGGCAGTTATGTGTGTGCAGATACATGTATGTGTGTGCATGCGTGTGTCCCCCCCCTCAGAGAGGGGGAGGGGCTGGGGGTGCCCCCCACGTGTGTGTGTGTGTGTGTCTGTCTGGGGTTTATTTATTTTCTCGTTTTGTCAGTAGGGGGCACAAGAATGTGAATGAAGTGGCCCCTCCCTCCATCCCAGGCTTCCCCCCCCCCCAATCTCCCAATGGCACAGAAAGGGTCAACCCTGTGCTGGTGTTTTGCTGCTACAGGGGGCACAGTGCAACCCCCCGAATGTCCCTGTGCCCCTCTCCCACACACACACTCTGCTAAGCTGTGCCAATCCCCATTCCCCATTACCCCAGACAGGGGCAGAGTGACTCAACCCCCCCCCCATCCTCCCACAATCCATATTGACCACTATGGGGGCAGCTTTTGGGGATACAAGACCCCTTTCTCCATCTCCCTGTCTGGGGGGATGACCCCAAGGAAGGGCTGCAGGGGATGGGGACCTGCCCATGCTCCTAGAATGGGGGGGCACTGGGCAAGGGGGTTCCCCCTAAGGTCCACGTGCTGAGGGTCTTAGCCTGGGATTTGGGGTCTGGGTGGGGGCAGTGCTGCCTTGATATGGGGTGGGGGGTGGGCTGTTGTCCTTTGATTGTGTTTGCCCTGGGCAGGGGTCCGGGCTGGGGTTTATGGGGGGTGGGGGGTGCAGGTATGGGTTAGGGGTCTGGATAGGAAGGGCTGGAGGGGGGTTTTGGGACTGGGGGGAGTGAAGTCTGGGGTTTGGAAGTTGGAGGCTAGAAGGGGTTTTGGAGTAGGGTTCGGGGGTGCTGTGGGGAGATGGAAGGGTCTAGGGGGAAATTCAGGGCTTTGGGACTGGGGGTCTAGAAGGCTGGGTTGGCCCAGGGTGGCTTCTGGTCTGGGGGGATCTGTCCAGGGTAACTTCTGGGGTGGCTGGTGGGGTGGGCAGGAGCTGGGATGGGTTCTAGGCTAGGATGTGGCGGTCCAGGGGGGGAAATGTCCAGGGTGGCTGGTAGGGAGTCCTGGGGTGGGTTCTGTGCTAGGATTCAGGGGTCCTGAGGTGGGGGGGTGTCCTGGAGACCTGATGGGTTCTGGGATGGGGCTTGGGGGTGCCTGAGGGTCCCCTGGGTTGGGTGCTGTACAATAAGACCTGTATTTTCTGTGCATATCTGTGCTGTGGATTTGGAGTCGATGACTTTGAGTTTTGCTGCCGTTTAATGGCCTACCCGTGGCATCCTGGCATGCCCCTCCCCCCGGCACGTGCCTGGGATCCCGGGGCTGGGGGGGCCACCCATGGGGGGCCAGATTTTGCATGAAGGGAAAAATTTGGGGGAGGGAAACTTTACAAAAAAAAAAAAGTTAAAAAAAAACCCAAAAAAACAACTCTGCCTGGGGACATGGAGGGAGGGGAGGGGGTACCAGGCAGGTGGGACCATGGGGGAGACCCGAGCCTTCACCCCCAATGAACAGGGGTTGGGGCTGTGATGAACTGTGTCATAAAAGCAAAATGGGGGGGAAAAAAAGAGTTTAAAAAAAACTTGGATTCTGTGGTTTTCTTTGCTGGGGTTGAGGGGCCTTGTGTTGCCAGCAGCAACGGGGAGGCCTCCCCTAGAGCACAGTGTCCAGCTCTGGGTCTTGCACTTCAAGAAGGACATGGGCAGACTGGAAAGAGTCCACTGCAGCAAACATGATCGGGGTGGGGGCTGGCTGATGGGGAAAGGCTGAAAGAACAGGTTATTTAGTCAGGGGAAGAGAAGGCTGAAGGGGATTTTATCACAGTCTTCAAATACCTAAAGGTCAATGACAGAAAGGATAGAGATGAGCTTTTCTCTACACCCGCAGGGAACAGGACAGGACTAGGAGCAATGGCCTTGAGCTGCAGCAGGGGGGATTCAGGTTGAAGATGAGGAGGAACTTGATGGCTCTGAGGATGGTCAAACATTGGGACAGACTGCCTCGAGAAGCTGAGATTTCCATCCTTGGAAGGGATGGAGCAGGGTGGACAGATGCTTGGCTGGGATAGTTTAGTCAGGGATGCTGTTGTATGGGCCTGGATTAGCTGTGACCTTTTGAAGTTCCTTCCAGCCCAACTTCCCTGTGTGCCCCACCCCAGCTGTGGCTGTATCTGCATGTCAGGTGAGTGGTCTCCAAATAACCAGCACCTAGTACGTTCCACCCAAGAGGTAGCTGCATCTCAGTACTGGAGGAGGGATCACTCCACAAATAGCCCCTGATGTGCCCCACTCCAGACCTGGCTGCATCTCTGCTGGCTGAAGGGGGTCTCTATATTGCCACTCTCCAACGTACCCTGCACCAGAAGTGGCTGCATTTCAGCCCCTGGAGATCTTTTCCCTGTGCCCCCTTTGACTGCAGGACACGCAGGTCTGGGGGTGTCACAGCTTTTATTGAGGGAAACAGGGATTAACCATACAAAATGCAAAGTTGGGGGGGGGGTTGAGTTCACACCAGGGGCCTGGGCACTTGGACTGGTTGGGGGGCAAAATTGGGCATGGAGGGCCCCAGCCTGGTGGGGATCTGAAGCGGGTGTACCAGGGCCTGGGGATTGAAGGGGAGGGTCCCAGGTCACTTCCATCAACTGGGGGTCCTTGTCACTGCAGCAGTTGTGCCCCTCCATGCTGAGATGGAGCCCAATGGAGGGCTTGAGGGGGTTGGGTCAGCAGTGGGTACAAAGTCAGGGGTACAGGGACACATCCCCCCATGTCGCATCTCAGTCTAGACAGGGGTCAGACTGATACCCCCTTACACACACCCAGATGAGGAAGAGGCCCATCCAGCTGAGTGGGCACCTTGGATCCTAAAGGTTAGAGGTCACCTAGGGCCTTCCCCCACTTTTCCCCCTGCATCACAGCTCCCTCACTGCTCCTGTCGTTCAAAGATGGTGGCGATCATTCTGGGGGTGGGGGGGAGAGGAAAGAGTTAAACTCCTTACTGCCCCATCCCCAGCCCTCTAACCCCCTGCCTCCTTCTATCCACCCCCTTCCAGGATCTGCCCCTTTCCAGGATCACCAGGGGGCACTGCAAGGGGATGGGAGGTCACTCACTGAAACAAGGCCCCAGACATCTCGTCCACTATGCTCCCTGCAAAACACAAGAATAGGATGGGGGTCAGACCCTAGTAGGGCCCCCCTTCCCCATCCCAGCCAGGTGCAGGGCTGGGGGCAGCTATTGGGTTGGGAGTCAGGGGCTCACCTGGCTGGCAGGCAGTCTCACAGACTGGGCACATGTAGCAGAAGTGGCAGTGCTGCATGGGAGACAAGGAGATAGGCAGGTCAGTTACGGTGAAGGCACTGTTGGGAGGAAGTTCTCAGCACTAGGGGAAAAGTCCCAAGTCCTGGCACTGCTTTGGGGAAGTTTGCAGCACCCAGGCTGTCATCCAGAGGAGCTAGCAGGGTTGGGACACTGCCAGGGGAAGCTTGCAACATGAAGGCATGGTCAGGAGGAACCTCACAGTGTGGGGCACTGCCAGGAGGAAGCTCACAGCACCAAGGCTCTGTTGAGGGGGATCCAGGCGCTGCTGAGAGAGAGCTTACAAAACCCAGGGCACTGTCAGGGAGAAGCTTGCAGCACTAGGGCACTGTTGGGGGAAGCTCGCAGCACGTACCTGACAGGCCTCGCAGTGGGGGCTGGCGTCGCCTTCTGAGCAGGGGCACTTGTCACACTCCCCGCAGTGCTGTGAGGAACCACCAGGGGGTGTGTTAATGCCAGGCTCACTGTCCCCAACCCTGGACCAGGGTGGGGGCTGAGGGGACTGGGCAGACAGCCTCTGCCTCAAGGGTTGGGGTCTCCAGATGGGTCCAGGACTCTATTCCCTCAGCATCTGGGAGAGGGGAGGGAGGAGGGCAGAGATGCTGGGCCCCCAGGCAAAGATTGGGGTGCAGCATGCCCACTTCCCTCAGGGAACCTTTGGAGGGTTGGGGGAGGGTGTTCTTCAGGGTAAGTGGTGGGGGGAGGAGAACGGGGGTCTGGGAACACAGGCTGAAGTCTAGGGGGGAGCAAGGGTCAGGGGATACGGCTGGGGCAGATTCGGGGTCTGAGAGGCACAGACCAGGGACTGCAGAGGGCAGAGTAGGGTCTGGGAGTATAGGTTGAGACCTGGGGGCACAGGCTGGGGTGTGAGGAGCTGAGCAGGGTCTGGGGGTGTAGCGTAGGGGGCACAGGGAGTCCTGCTCACCTTGCAGAACTCACAGTACTGGCACACGGAGCCTGGCTGGTACTCCTCCTCCTCCTCCTCCTTCTCCTCCTCCTCCTCCTCTGCAACAAGAGGCACAGCTACTGCCAGGACACCTGAGTTCTCTCCCAGCTCCTAATATGGGGAAGGGTTCTGATGGTTTGGGAGAAAGGGAAGGGCTGCTGGCTACCTGGGTAACCAAGAGTAAGGGTTTGGGGACAAGGAGGTCTGGTGGCTTTGAGCAGAGCTGTTCTGGGAGCCAGGATGCCTGGGTTCTGTCCCAGCTGTGTGCCAACCTTTTACCTGTCCCCTTCCATGAGGACAGCATCCACCCACCTCTCACTTCGACCCTTGGATGTTGACTGGGGCTCCTACCCTTGGCCAGGTTCAACCTCCCTCCAGTCAATGCTCACCCCCAGCCCATAGGCACCCTACTGGGTTCCTCCAAGTGTCCCATAGGCAGCCAGGACACCCATACTGCCCCATGGTGTGAAGCATAGTCCCTACACCCTGCAGTTCAAATGCCCTCACCCTGCCCCCACTACCCCCAGCCCACCCACCCTGGCCTGTGCTCCCACCCTGCCCTACACTACCTCAGTGCCCACATCCCTACCACATATGCCCCTTTCTCCCCATTTGGACCTGCTCTGCTCCCCCCAGCACTGTCGGTCTTCCGACCTTCCTCCTCCTCTTTCTCCTCCTTGCGATGCTCTCTGACCCGGTGCCCTTCCTTGCCATGTCCTTCCTCTTCCTCCTCTTCCTCTGACTCATCAGACTCATCCTCTTCCTCATCCCTGTGGTGTTTCCTCACACCCTCTTCCTCTTCCTCCTCATCTTCCTCTTCCTCAGACTCATCATCATCCTCCTCAGTAGACTTGTCATCATGACCATGGTGGTGAGGGGTGTCCTTGTCCTCAGCCTCATCATCATCATCATTATCCTTGTCCTTGTGGTGGTGATGGTGGTGGTGACTGGGCTCATCCTCATTGCCATGGTCATCAGCATGGTGATGGTGAGTATCATTGTCGTCATCATCATCATCCTCCTCCTCCTCCTCAGCATCATGTTGGTGGTGGTGCCTGTTACCATGCAGATGCTCTTTGTCACTGTGATGATGATGCTCCTTGTAGTGATGATGGTGCTCCCCCTCATTGTCATCATCATCATTATGGTGATGGCCATGGTGGCGGTGTTCATCGTCATCATAGTGATGGCCATCGTGATGGTGTTCCTCATCATTGTGGTGATGATGTTCTTCATCATGGCTGTAGGGATGCCCCTCATCGCTGTAGTGATGGCTGTGCTGGTGCTCTTGGTCATCATGGTGATGGCTGTGGTGCCCATGTTCCCTGTTAGGCTGAGGGTGTTCTGCATCCTGATGGCTGTAATCACCATGGTGATGTGGGTGCTCTATGTCATCATGGGGATGGGGCCCAGTGTCTCCATGCACCCCGAGGGGCTGCAGGGAGCACAGGAGGGCCAGCAGCAGGCCCAGGTGCCAGGCAGAGAGGGGGGCCATGGCTCAGGCAGACAGTGCTGAAGGGGGACTGGTGCAGCTGGGATCCGTGCAGGCCCCAGCCCTGGATGGCTCTGAGCGACGAGCCCAGGTGCCCTACGTAACCCTACGGCCCCAGCCAATGGCTGCCGGCCCAGCCCCCGCTGCCCTGTCATGGCCTTATACGAGCTGATGCCCCCTGGCCTGGCTAAAATTAGCTCCCCCCTCCCCCCAGCAGCAGCTGTGTCACCCTGCGGAGGGAGGGGAGGCTGGCAGAGGGACACAGCACCTGCCCAGATGCCTGGGTTCCCTCCCAGCTCTGGGTGGGGAGCAAGGTCTGGTGTGTTAAGAAAGAAATAGCTTGGGACCAGGACACCTGGGTTGTAGGCACAGCTCTCTGATCTTTGTTGGGGAGGGGGTTGTTCCCTGGCATACAGCTTGTCCCAGCCCCTAAGTCCCTCCTGCCTTGGAGGGAACCCGGCTTCTGAGCAAGCTGATCTGACCCAAGGGGAAAAGGCTGCAGCTGGTAACCAGATCCTGGGATCAGAGCTAAATATAGCACCTTTCCCCTCCTCCCCCCCACCCCGCCCGGGAGCCAGGCCAAGGGCTGCTGGGCACTCCCAGGGCAAAGGGATCAGGGACAAGGGTCCACCAAGGACTCTGTCACATTTTCCAGTGTGGCTATGCAAGAATCCCCAGCAGGGGGCTGACACAGCTGGGCACAAAGTGCCCTGGGCATGGCCCCCAGACGCCTGGGTTCCTTCCCAGCTCTGGGAAGAGAATGGGATGTGGTGGGTAGGAGCAGAGGGTAGGGCTGGGAGCCTGGACACCTGGTCTACCCTGGCTCTGAGAGTGGATCAGGGTCTTTTGGGAGTCTGTCCTGCATCTGGGAATAGAGTGTGTGTGGGCGGGGAGGGGCTAGGACTGTACTGGGGTTGGGATGGGGGCTGTGAACCAAGATTCCTGGGTTCTGCCCAGGTGTTGGCCAAAGTGGCATGTTCAAAGCCAGCATACATGGCAATGCACACACCACACCCTACCCACTCCCCCACAACACACTGAAAGGGCCTGGCAGAAATGCATGGACTTACGGGCAGTGTCTGCTGGGGATGGAGGGGGTCACTGTGGATTTGAGCTCTGTACAACAGCCAGGAGTTCCCTGGGGAAGGCTGAAAAAAGGGAGCCCCTTCAGATCAGGGCTTTGCCCTCCCCCACCAGCACCCTTCTGAGAGGGGAGGCTTGAACTTAGGGATCCTGAGAGTTGGGAGGACTGCTCCCTCCACCAGGACAGGCACCCCACTCCCCCCATGCCCTGGCCTCTCCCTCATGCTCTATCCCTGACCCTTGCACTAGGCCACGCCCCCTATGGTGGGCCCTGCCCCCACGGTGCTAGCGCCCCCCCATCCCCATCCCCTAAGCTAGGCACTCCTATCCCATGCCCTTCTCCATGCCATATCCCCCTATGCCAGACCCCACCCCCATGTCAGGCCCGCCCCATGCCACCTCCCTGTCCCAGGTGATAAGCAAAGGGTGCAGGGAAGGACTGTTCAAGGTGGAGCAGATTGTTTTCCTTGGCAGGGCAACCCTAGCCGCCCCCCACCCCCACCAACCAACCCCTGGCCCTGGGCAGGGGGAGCTCTCCTCCCCCTTACCGCACACAATCTCTGCCCCCCCACCAGGGATGAGCTCAGGCCTCAGCCCTGACTCAGGCTGCACCCTAGGGCTCTGGGTGAGGTCCCCAGATCCTGCTGGGCCGGTTCTGCCAGGGTGGGGCCAATTCCCAGGCGGGGCCCCTGACAGCTGCCTCCTGCCTCTGGGCCCGTGGGTGCCACCAGCTGGGCCCCAGCCCTTGCACACGTGGCTCCACAGCCCCAGCCGGGGAGAGTGAGGGGGCTGCCTGGCACCATGACCAGCATCAAGAGGCAGGACCAGGTACAGAAGCTCCCCCCGACATGCATCCTCTCCCCCCGCCCCTTCTAGGGCCTGGGGTGAGTAGGGGGAAGGGCTGTGAGGGTGTTTCTGGAGTGAGAGGGACTTTTGAGGGGTCTTGAGGAGTTTCCTCTGGATTGGAAGGGGCTGGGGCAGGGCCTAGGGATGGGGGGGGGCTGGGGGGCCTGAGGGATTCTCTCTGGGTTGTGGGGGCTGGGATAGAGCTGGGGGTTCTCTAGAGCGGTGGGTCTGGAGGATTTGAGAGGTTGTCTCTGGGGTAAGGGGCTGTCTCTGGAGCTTGGGAGATCTGATGGGTTCTCTCTGGGTTGGGGGCTGGGGCAGAGCTGGAGGGGGGTCTCTGGAGTAGGTGGGGCTGGGAGCCTGGAGGGTTGTCTCTGGAGGGGGCCTGATAGCTTCTGTCTGGGTTGGAGAAGCTGAGCAGGACTGGGGGGGGTGCTTCTGTTCTGACCCCTCACCACCCTCTGTTTCTACTCCCCCACCCTCCTCCAGGCCTGGATCCCCAAACTCTTCAAGAAGAAAACCTGCACATCATTCGTGGAGGCACCTCCAGCCCCGGCGTATGATGGATCAAGCTCTTCCTCCCCACCCACCCCAAGCCCCTGTCATGGGGCTGCCCCCTCTCTGCCAACACCCCCCACAGAAGGAATGGAGCCCCCTGAGCTCTGCTCCCTTGGCCTCATCCCTTCCCCAGCAGGGTGATGCCAATCCCAGGTCCTCATTTTAGGGGCTGTCATCACTGGTGCCCCCAGGAGCCTCCCAGTGCCCAGCAGTTTCCCCCTCTGCACCTCCTCCTGGCTGTGGGTGGGCAGGGGCACCAATGGGGGCTCCCACCCTGCAGCCCCTACTGCCCCTGTGACCTCTGTGACCCCTGCCTGCCTCCCAGAGCCCCCTCCATGTGCCAGTGTGGGAACCCCAGGGACAAGCATGTCTCGGTGGCTATGGAAGATGCCTTCGGCGCCTCCATTGTCAGCAAATGGGACTCAGCTCAACACACCACAGAACAGCCCACTGACGCCTATGGGGAGGTGGAGTTCGTGGGCACCCGGGGCAAGCCCAGCAAGGTGAGTGGCTGCAAGGTGGGAGTGAGGGGCAGTGGCAGGGCTGTGGGGCAGGAGTGAGCAGTACCATAGGGCTGGGGGGCAGGAGCGAGGAGGACCCCTAGATCTGTCCTTCCTCCCCACCACCACCCTCCTAGTTCATCCGCGTGTCAGACTCCACGGACCCCGCAGCCGCCTACAGCTTGGTGACCTGCTGCTGGAAGATACCCCCTCCCAACCTGGTGGTGTCAGTGGTCGGGGGTGATGGTGACGTTGCCATCCGGGCCCGGCTGAAGGACATGCTGCGCAAGGGGTTGGTCAAGGCAGCACAGAGCACAGGTGGGTGTTCCCCTTCCTTCCCTAGAGCTGGGACATTTGGGGGTGGGGGGGACTTGGGGGGGTGATGCATAAGGATGCACAGATGCCCGGTGCTCTAGTGCACACACAAGTGTATGCAAATACCAGCATACACCTGTCCTTTGCATATGCGAGACTTGCACACGCTCACAGGGAAGAGCCTCCCTCATATGTGCATGCACTGGGGCTCCATCATACATGCACCCATGTTAGGATCTACATGCCTCTGGGGGAAAGGGGTGTCCTTGTGCAAGAGTATGTGCATGTGTGTATGTCTTGCCATGCACAGTGATGTGCACCATGATGCAGCCAGAGGTCTGCCAGGGTGTGCATCTGGAGCCCTCCCTGTGCATGTTTGTGTACACTCTTATACTTAGTGGCTGGCTCAGACACACGTACACATACTTTGTCACTCCCTCCAGAGTGCACAGAGTTCCTTGGTGCACAGCCATGCTCATGCCATCTCCTTTAAGCTTGTAGAGGGCCTAGCACGTGCAGTGCACACTTGTCCTGTGCTTGTTGCACACTCACGGTGTTCCTGGTTTGCCCTCATTGTACTTAGGAGGTACACGTGGTCCACATCCATTTCAGGCTTGCTCCACATTTGGTGCATGCTTACGGCATGCTTGTTGCATGCCGACTGCATGCCCTTTGTATGTGCCATGAACACTCTTTACACACTCATTGCACTCCCACTGCATGTGTTGTGCACACTTGCTGCATGCTCACTGCACACTCGCTGTGTGTACAGTGCATGCTCACTGCATGCTCTTTGTATGCTCACTGCACATCCCTTGCACATGCTGTGCACTTTTACTACATACTCATTACACATTCAATGCACACTTGTGGCACACCCATTACACATGCTGTGAATGCTGTTTGCACACTAACTGCATGCCCATTGCACACTCCCCTCACACTCACTACACACCCATTGCATGCTCACTGAAAACTCACTGCGCGCCTGTTGCACATGCTGTGCATGCTCCCTGCACATCCATTGCAAGCCCTTTGTGTGTGCTGTGCACACACATTGCACAGTCCATGTACACTCAGTGCCTGCTCATCGGCTGACTCTCACATGCTCAATGCATGTTCCTTATACACTCACTGTGCACCTGCATACACAACCATGGCCCTGGACCAGCACTGCACTGCTCCTGGCCTCAGTCACTGTTGTTAGTATGCACCTGTTTCCCCCTCCCCCCACAAGAAGGGTCAGGGCCCTGCCCATACATCCTATATCTAGGTGCGACCCAGCAGCAGGGAGCCCTGTCCAGGCTTGGTGGGGAGGGGGTTCTTGGGAGTGTCATGTAGCATGGCTCATGATGTGAGCATGTCCATGCTTAGGGGGAGGGGCTCTGGGCGTGTATAAGCCCCCTCTCCCCCAACAGGTGCCTGGATCATGACCGGGGGGCTTCAGGCTGGGATTGGGCGCTATGTGGGGGAGGCTGTGCGGGATCATGCCACAGCCAGCACCAGCCCCAGTGCCCGTGTTGTGGCCATGGGCATCGCCCCCTGGGGCATGGTTGCCAATCAGGACCAGCTGATCAACCCCAAGGTGTGTGTGGGGATGAGCAGAGGGCATGGAGGTCTTGGGGCAAAGAGGGCTGGGGAAGGGGGCGGGGGGGTACTGGGGCAGAGGAGGCTGAAGGTACTGGCAGCTATGGGCGTTTGGGGGAGGGGGTGCTGGAGGCAGAGGGGGCTGGAAGCACTGGGGGGGCAGGAGCTGGGGGCGGGGGGTGCTGAGGCCTGGCTTGTAGGGGCTGTGGGACAGGGAGTGGAGGTGTGGAGGGGCAGGGTGTCTGGTGGGTTAGGTGTTATAGAGGGCTTGGGGGCAGGGGAAGGTAGGTGGTGCTGGGGGAGACAACTTAGGGTGTGTCTGGGGAATGGTGGGTGCTGGGTCAGGGTCTCATGGAGGGTGGGGAGCAGCCCTGTGGGTACCTGACTGACTGGCCCCTTTCATTCCCCTTCCCCTCACCAGGGCTCATTCCCTGCCCGGTATGTCCGATCCCTCCCCACCCCTGAAGCCACCTGCACAGCCCTGCCCCTGGACAGCAACCACTCGGCCTTCTTCCTGGTGGATAACGGGACCCGTGGGCACCCCGGGGGCCAGAACCGCTTCCGCACCCGCCTAGAGGGGCACATTGCTCAGCAGTGTGTGGGCGCCAGCGGTGAGTGCCCAACCTGGCTGGGCCACAGGCACCACGGTTATGCCCCCGCTATAGGTGCCATGGTTACCACCCCCACACCATGGTTACCTCCCCATCCAAAGTTACAGTGATTCTCCCCTACACCACCATTACCATCTTTGTTACCATGGTTACCCATCTAAAGCTACAGAAAACCTGGACCAGACCGTAGTTACTATGGTTACCACCCCCACTCCTGGTTACTACTCCCCTTCCCCCTGGCCACTTATAACAGTTATCTCCCTTACAGGCCACTGTTACCATGGTTACCCCCCAAGTACAGTTCCTCTGGTTGCTCCAAGTTACCTTCCAGTACCTAGTTGCTTCTCCTCGCTATTCTGTGGTTACCATGGTTACCCCTCACACTGGTTACAAGGACTGGCCATGCCTTCCCCCTCGGCCTGGTTACTGTGGTTACCCCTTCTCTTGTCCCACAGTTACCATGATTACCCGTCATCCTGGTTATGAAGACTGGCCATTCCTCTCCCCTAGCATGGTTACCATGATTATCCTGGTTCCATGGTTACCATAGTTACCCCTCCATGCTTAACCTCAGGACCATTGTTTTCCCCTCCCCTGTTGTCTCCTCTCCCCTCCATGGCCCTGACCCTCCCCACTGCAGGACAGGGCAGCATCCAGATCCCTGTGCTGGTGATGCTCATCGGGGGTGATGCCTCCATGTTCACGGTACTCGGGGTGTGGTGTGCAAATCCCAGGGACCAGAGAGGGGGGTGGGGGAGGGCCTGTGGTATCCACAGTGGGTAGGGGTCCAGCCCCTGGGGGTAATGGGGGGAGCAGGTTGACACAGGATCCACAAGAGGGATCCCTGGTGGCTGCTGAGTGTCCCCATCACCCCACTCTCCACCATCTTGCCCCACAGCGTGTGTTGGAGGCTGTCCAGGCATCCATCCCCTGCCTGCTGGTGGGGGGCTCTGGGGGAGTGGCCGATTGCCTGGCCCAGGTGCTGGCTGAGACCCAGCCCGGGGAACCCGTGCAGGCACTGGCACAGGAGAAAATGCAAGACTGCTTCCCGCCCAACGACCTGCCACATCTGGCCAAGCAGGTACTGCAACTGGGGACCCAGGTGTCTGGGCAGGTTAGGTGGTGCAGGGATGGACATAAAGCCCCAGGCATCCATGTGAACAAGGGTGCATGGGAGGACCCAGGTGTCCTAAAATCATAGAGAACCAGGGCTGAGAGGGACTACCAGAAGTCAGCTAGTCCAACCCCTGCCTGGGTGGGATTTAATGTCAGCCTTCAACTACCTGAGCAGGGTTTCAAAGAGGTGGGAGCTGAACTGTTTTCTGTGGTAGCAGATGACAGAACAAGAAGCAATGGGCTCAAGTCTGAGTGAGGGAAATTTAGGTTAGATATTAAGTAAAACTTTCTCACTATTAGGGTAGTAAAACACTGGAACAAGTTACCCAGAGGGGTTGTGGACTCTCCATCCATGGAGGTTTTTAAGCCCCGGCTAGACAAAGCCTAGGCTGGGATGATCTAGTTGGGGCTGGTCCTGTTTTGAGCAGGGGGTTAGACTAGATGTGACCTCCTGAGGTCCCTGCCAACCCTCATTTTCTATGATTCTATGACCACAGCAGCCAACATCCTGCTGCTGTAAAAGGTTGTTAATCCAATATATGCACAGGAGAACCCAGGCACAGGCTATGTCCCCTACTACAAAGGAAGACACCCCCCAAGTCTGCACCAACCTGACCAGGGGTAAAATTCATTCCTGACACAACTATGCTGACTGGTTTGACCCTGAGTGGAGGGGCAAGACTCTCTAGCCAGAAACCTTCAGCCTAGTCCTATCAGGAGCCCTGGCACACCCCAGTCACAGTTCCCAGTCTGGGCTGCAGCCAACACCCAGGCCTCTGAGGGAGGCTTAAAAACATCCTGACACTTGTTATAGGAAGTGGGGAAGGGGCAACCAGCAAAGCTCAGAAGCCTGAGAAATCCCCATAGCAGAGCACAGGCAGAGCTACACCTAGATCATCCCTGACCAGTGCCTGTCCAACCTCTCCTTGAACCCATCCAGTGATGGAGAGTGTACAGCTCCCTTAGTCAATCTAATCCACTGCCCCACTGCTCTAACAGTGAAGTGTCCTGGCAATGGTGGTGGTTGGAGACCCACATACTGGAGGGACAGGGTGCTTGAGGACCCAGATGTCTGGGTTCGGAGAAATGGGAAGTAACAGCCTCAAGTGGAACCCAGGCATCCTGTGGGGTGGGTGGATGATTGGCGGTGCAAGATCCCTGAGATGGGTCCTAAAGGAGGAGTTAAGGATGGGGTCCAGAAAGGGGGATGGGCATGGGGGGTATCAGGGTCAGCAGTCCCTCTAAGCTGCGTGGTGTATGCAGCCACACAGGCGCGCCTCATATTGCAGCATGAGCAAGCCTGCATGGCCATGCACACCACACAGCTTAGAGGGAATGCTGATCAAGGTCCCTCCACAGTGATGGAGTAGTCAGGGTACTAGGCAGGGGGATTCCCAACACTGATGGAGGGAGCACAGAAGGGATCCATGATGGGACTGAGGCCCCAGGACAGAAATAGGAGTCTAGGAGGGTGTCTGACCTGCCCACACACCCACCACCATCACAGGTGGAGAACATCATGGCGCTGCGAGACCTTGTCACCGTCTACTCTGATGAGGAGGGGGTGGACGAGTTTGAGACCATCCTGCTTAAGGCACTGGTGAAAGGTGAGACCACCCCCCTCTCTGACTCCCAACAGGACCTAATCCCTGGGCACCTTGGCCCCAGACAGCCTGTGAGCCTGCCCACTCCCCTCCAAGTACCTGGTGAGGGGCTGAACTCTGAGTGACCCAGATGGGGAGAAGCTAGAGGTCCAGCCCCCCTTGGCCAGAGGGGTCTTGAACTCATGTCACCGCCCAGAAGAGATCCTGGTGCCCTGGCCAGTGCTGGGTTGGGTGGGCGCCCCTGTCCACCCCTTTTGAGCCCTGGGGCAAGAGGCCTGGGGCATGAGGGAAACAGCCAGACACCTGGCTTGGTCAGATATGGGTTCAAATCCCCTCAGGCCAGGCCCCTCCCTGGGCTAGTGTCTCCCTCCACTGGGATGACAGAGTTCCCCACACCATCACCAAGCATCTGCACTGGGGAAGCAAATCCAGATAAGCCTCAGAGTGGAGGGGCAACACCATTCATACAGGATGGAAAGGGTGGAGCCATATCACAGGTGCTGGGGGGCAAGTGACCCCCTCCCCCCACAATCCACCCCCTTCCCAGCCTGCCGGCGCACTAGTGAGGTCACCCAGTACCTGGATGAGCTGCGCCTGGCTGTGGCCTGGAACCGGGTGGACATCGCCAGCTCCGAGCTTTTCCGAGCTGATGTCCACTGGAAGGTGAGTCTCATTTGGGCAGGAGGGGGAGCTGGTGGGGGTCCCCTTCCTGTCACAGGGGCCTGGAGGGGGAGGGGTCTGGAGAACCAGGACCGAACTTGGAGGAGGAGCTGAGTGGGGACCCCCTGGGAGCAGGGTGGTCCTCGGGGAAAAAGTTGGGAGTGGCAAGCCCCCAGCCCCTTGATCTGCATGGGGGAAGGGAGCACCAATGTTGGAGTGGGTACTAGTGTGTGCTGGACCATGGCTAATGATGCTCTCTTTTCTCTCCCTCCCCCACATATGACCCCTTGACGCCACCCCATCCTCCCTGCACCGCATCCTCCACCCCTCTGCCCCCAAACTTGTCCCCACCCTGGCAGCCTTCCCTGCTGGTAGACCCCATGCGTGATGCGCTGCTGGTGGACCGCCCAGAGCTGGTGCGCCTCCTGGTAGAAAATGGATTGGATGCAAGCGAGTTCCTGACCTGGGGGCGCCTGGAGGAGCTGTACAGGGGTGCCCCTGAGACCTCGCTGCTGTGCCAGCTCCTGGAGCGGCGCCAGGGGGGCACTGAGACCCACCCCCCCCAGTATCTGCCCCTGGGCACACGGCCCCATGATAGCCGCCTGCCCCAGGTGGCCCGCATCCTGCGAGAGCTTCTGGGAGATGCCTGTACTCCCTTTTACGTTGCTGCTGGGCACAAGGGGGCTGGGGTATGTAGGGGACAGTGGAGGGACATGGGAGGGGCAACATATGTCTTTTGCACTGGGCTGCAGACCCCTGGGTGCACTGGGGGGGCATTACTGGGGGGGTATGGGTGGGGAGAACTGGGCTGTAGTCCTCTGAGAGCATGGGGGGCAGGGGGGACAGTGGACTAGCCACAGTGCCAGCCTGGATCCCCTGAGGTACCCAGGAAGCAGGAGGGGATGGGGAGGGGGGACAGAAGGAGGACGAGATGGGGGGCAGGTGGAGGGATGGAGGGGCTGGCTCATGGACAGGGGGTGCCACAGGTGGGGGGGGTAGGGAGCTGGGCAGGAAGTGGGGTACTCACTGCCCCCCTCTTCCCTCCAGCATAAAGGGGCCATGGAGGACAGGGACCCCCTGTACTACAGCCAGCGCTCCCCAAACCCCTGGACTGACCTCTTCATCTGGGCCTTGCTGCTAAACAGAGGCGAGATGGCCATGTACTGCTGGGAGATGGTGAGGGGTCGGTTGGGGCAACATGGGGTAGGAGGGACCCTAGGGAGGGGCATAGAAGGCTCAGGGGGGGGCATTGGGGGCACCTGGAGATCAGGGGCCAAAAGGGGGGGAATGAAAGACCCCTTGGGGGTAGAGACCCCAGCGTACAGGGGCCTTTGTGTGCTGGGAAACCCCCAGGCCTTGGATGTGAGGAGCTGGGTGGGATTTGGGGGTCCACCCCAAGAAATTCCATAGGCCCTGGGGGGGCTGGATGGTTTTTGGGGTCCCCCCTCACCCGCTGTCTCCCCAGGCCCCAGATGCGGTGGCGGGGGCCCTGGCAGGCGCCTCCATCCTGCGGCAGCTCTCGCACCTGGAGCAGGAGGCACAGGAGGCTGCAGCCATGAAGGAGCTGGCGACCAAGTTTGAGGGGTTGGCGATAGGTGGGTGAGGGGTCTGAGTACCCCAGGACTGGGGGGGAAGAAGGGCCCCATGTTAGACCTTTCAACCCCAAATTGTGCCCCCTATGGGGATCCTGGAAGGAGGGGTACTAGGGGGTGTCCAGCATTAACCCTTTCACTCCCATAGGCCTGGTGTGTGTGGGGGGGGTGCACATGGGTGTACATGCCCACAATGGTGGGTTAGGGCTCACTAGTGCACCGTTAACACTTTCCTGTCCTTTCCACAAGCCTAGTAAGATGGAGGTCAGGGGAGCATCCCACGCTAACCCTTTCATTCCCACTAGCCTGGTGGGTGATGGGAATCCAGGGTGTGCACACACTTGTGCACCACTAACCCATTTTTTTCCACAAGTGTGGTGCGGTTGGGGCCAGGGATGCTTCCTTCATTAACCCTTTAATTCCTACAGGGCTGGGGGTTCATATCCCACATTAACCCTTTTGTTTCCACAGGCCTGGGGGCAATAGTGTGTGTGCGCATGTGTGTGTGTGATAAGCCCCTTCTTCCACTGGCTCTGGTGAGAGGTGGGGGTCAAGGGAGCTCCCACATTAACACTTTCACTCTCATAGGCTTGGTGGGTGATGGGAGAGCGTGTGCGTGTATGGGGGGGATGTTCCCATGTTAACCCATTTATTCCCATGGGCCTGGTGGGTGGTGGGGAGTCTGTGTGTCTATCCTGTGTGCATCTATCCTGTGTTAACCCTTTCCCTCTCACAGCTGTGGTGAGAGGGGAGTATCCCACCTTATCCCTTTCCCACCCCAGGCCTGGCTGGGGACAGGGTGAGGGGAGGGGGTCAGGGAAACATGCTGCTTGAACCCTTTCTCTCCCACAGGCCTGGTGGGTGAGTGCTACCGGAGCAGTGAGCACTGGGTCCTGCAGCTCCTGGTGCGTCGTTCCTGCCTCTGGGGTGGTGCCACCTGCCTCCAGCTTGCCCGCCAGGCTGATGCCCGCAGCTTCTTTGCCCATGATGCTGTGCAGGTGTGTCCCCAGGGAAGGAGGTCAGAGGAAGCAGGAGAGGCCTTTGTGGGGGTGGGGAGTTCTGGGGGTCTTTGGGTGGAAAAGAATCAGTGGATGGGGGGAGGAAGGAGGCTGTGGGGGAAGGATGAAGGGAGGGGGTCCTCATGGAGGTCATGGGTAGGTGGTGAGAGCAGAGAAAGTTCCCACCCCCCAAGCACTGACCCCCTCATCCCCACAGGTGCTGCTCACCCAGAACTGGTGGGGCGAGATGAACCGGGGCACCCCTGTGTGGCAGCTGCTGCTCACCTTCTTCTGCCCCCCGCTCATATTCACCAACCTCATCACCTTCCGGTGAGTGCAATAGCAGGGAGGGGGAATGGGGGGGGCACTGCTGTGGGGAAGCTCACAGCACCAGGGACTCCATCTCAGTGTCTCCTCCCCCTACTGCAGCAGGTCCACGGAGGAGGAAGGGTCTCCAGAGCCCCCCGGCACTATGGAGCTGAACAGCATAGATGTTAATGAAAAATCCTCCCTGAGGGGCAGCCTGGAGGGGTACAGTGGGGGGCTAGGTGGGGGGGCTTTAAACTGGGTCCCCAGGACATTGAGGGTCCTGAGTACTGTTTTCTTCTGTCCCCCAAAGGCCAGAGTGCCCCTCCCTATTCCCCTCCCCCTTTTCAGGACATTGATATGGGGAAGCTCACAGCATTGTCCCCCCCAACTTAATCCTCTCCTTGCCTGTGGGTTGGAACGCCCCCCCCCCCCCCCACACACACACTTTCTCTTCACATCTTCCTGTCCCCTCCCCCCAGCAGGCCCCCCGAGTCCTGCTCAGGGCACTGCTGTGAGGAAGCTCATAGTGTTCTCTCTCCATACTCAGACTTGCCCCTCTCCTCACTGGCATTGGCAATGCATAGTAGGGGTTGCACCCCCTGTGAACCGACACTCACCACCCCCAGCGGTGTCTGCAGGTGGTTCGTGATTGCTGCTGGCTGCTGCCAATGCTGCCGGCAGTGTCTGCGCGCGGTTGCTGACCACTGGGTGGCACTCACCACCTCCCTGCCCCAACAGTGCCACCACCACCACCACCTGCGGGAGCCCACTTTGCCATCAGTGTTCATACTCACTGGTCGACCTCCATGACACCTGCCCCTCAGGGCCCTGCTGTGACAAAGCTTACAGCATCCCCCTGTTCACAGCCCTACTCCCCAGTTGGACCCTCCCCAGTGCAGGGCACTGGCAGCGGGGTGCCGTGGGGAAGCCCACAACACCCGCCTGCTCACAGCCCCTTTCCCCAGTCAGATCCCCAGCCTCCCACATACACACTCAGGGCACTGCTATAGGGAAGCTCATAGCATTCCCCTTGTTCACATCCTCTCCCCACAGTCAACCCTCACCCGCTTCTTTCAGGGCACTGCTATGAGGAAGCTCACAACATTCCTCTGCTCACAGCCCCTCTCCCCATAAGGAACACCCTCCCCCTTGAAGCTCAGGAAACTGCTGTGGGGAAGCTCACAGTCTTGCTTCCACCCCCCATGCTGTGCCCATAGGCTAGAGGTGGTGGGGAGCCCCACAACTGGATGGGATAGGAAGGACTGGCTGCGGCGATGGCACTGGTTCTGGGGGGCACCAGTGACCACCTTCCTGGGCAACGTGGTGATGTACCTGCTCTTCCTGCTGCTCTTCGCGTATGTGCTGCTGCTGGACTTCGCACCGCCCCCGCCTGAAGGCCCCCATGGTCCTGAAGTCCTGCTCTACCTGTGGGTCTTCAGCCTGCTATGCGAGGAGCTGCGCCAGGGCTGCTTCGCTGGGCACCAGCCTCTGCCCCAGCGCATCTGTGCCTACTTGAATGACTCCTGGAACCAGCTTGATCTCACCGCACTGCTCCTCTTCCTCATGGGTGCCATATGCCGGTGAGGAGTCTGCCTGCCAGGCGTGGGACTTGTGCCTGCAGGGCCCACTTCCTCTACGTACGTCCCCTGCCTGGGCACTGTGTCCCCCAGTGGTCTTTAGCCCAGGCATGATGCCTTCCAGTCCAGGCTTGGTGCTTCCCATGTGCCGTCCAGCCTGGGCACCATGACCCCCCCCACCCAGGCATGGTGCCCTATATGTGCTATACAGCCTGAGCACTGTGCTGGTTGGGAGGCTGGTCATGGCCCAGCTGTGAAGAGGCCCGAGCTGGCCACACTGAGGATGGGGTTTGGAGAAGTGGGTGTACTAGCCATACAGAGGGCCCCTGGGGTCTCTCATGGGGTCTCAGCTGGAAAAGGGGGGGTGAAGGGGGAGGGTCCCACCTGCCTCAGCGTCCCTGGGGGAAGGTTTCAGGGGGTCCCCAGGCTCATGCCTGCCCCCCTTGGTTCCTCCAGGATGTCCTCCTGGACATACGAGTCTGGGCGCACGGTGCTCTGCCTCGACTTCATGGTCTTCACCCTGCGACTCATCCACATCTTCGCTGTCAACAAGAACCTGGGCCCCAAACTCATCATCGTGGGCAAGATGGTGAGGAGTGGGGCAGTTTGGAGAGGACCAGAAAAGGGGGCTCTGATGGGTGTTGGGGAGCAGGTGCCATGGGGAGACTTTGGGTGCCCTACAGTAAGGGGATACAGGGGGATCCCAATCAGGATGGGATGCTGGGAGGGTCCCTTGCTGGGGCCAGTAAGGGGGTCTGTGTGCTGTGGGGGTGGGGATTAGGAAGGGGCACCCTGGGCTGTGGGGGGTTCCCAGGCTGGGGCTGGGTTTCCTGGTCTCAGCGAGGCCATGAAGGCTTGTGGGGATGCTATGAGGTCTGCTCCAGAGGTCCCATAGGGGCATGTGGGGAGTTGAGAGGTCCCATCAGGGCTCTGAGAGTCCCATGGAGTCTCTGGGGGGTCCTGTGAAGGTTTGGAGAGTTCTGAGGGGTCTCAGGGGGTCCTGGAGTAATTTGAGGGGCTCTGAGGATCTTGTGACAGTTTGGGGGAGTTCTGTGCAGGATCAGAAGGTCTCCTGAATGTTTGGGGGTTCTAATGGTAGCTCTGAGGATCCCATGGGAGAAAGAGGGGTCCTGTGAGGTTTCAGGGGGGTTCTATGGGGCTATGAGGGTTATGTGGGGGTTTAAAGGGTTCCCTTGGGAGACTGGGCATCCCATGGGGATTTGGGGGGTCCCATGTCAGGCTCTGATTCCTCACCCCACCTCCACAGATGAAGGATGTGTTCCTGTTCCTCTTCTTCCTGGGTGTGTGGCTGGTAGCCTATGGGGTGACCACGGAGGGGCTGTTGCACCCCCATGACCAGCGTCTGCCCTGGATTTTCCGCCGCGTCTTCTATCGCCCCTACCTCCAGATCTTTGGCCAGATCCCCCAGGAAGAGATGGATGGTGAGGGCCTCTGTGGGGACAGATCCAGCCCCAGGCTGGGGAGCACTGGCCTGGTGGGGGGGTTTCATAGTTTTCTTAGACATTAGGGGTTGGAACAGACTTCGTAAGATAGAGTCCAGCCCCCCTGCCATAGGTAGGAAGTCAGCTGGGATCAAGTGATCCAGACCTTCCTGGTGTTTATGGCCGTTAGACCTTGTTATCCCTTGGGAAGCTCTGATGAACAGCTGTTCTCCCAGGTCCTGATGTACTCCTCTTATATAATTGTAGGCTGCTACCAAGTCCCCCCGAGCCTTCTCTTTTCCAGACTGAAGACTCCCAAATCCCTCAGCCTCTCCTCATACAGCCTGTCCTCCAGGCCTTGGATCATACAAGTGGGTCTCCTCTGGACTCTCTCAAGCTTTTCCACATCCCTCCTGAAGCAGAGGGTCCAAAGCTGGATGCAGTAGTCCAGATGTGGCCTCGCCAAGGCCAAGCAAAGCAGGAGGATGACATCCCTGGTTTTGCTTGAGATGCATCAGTAGATGCACGCCAGTTTGGTTAGCTTTGCCAGCCACAGCATTGCACTGGTGACTCATATTCATCTTGTGGTCAGTCAGGACCCCCGAGTCTCTTTCGGTCATGGTGCTAGCGAGCGTACCACTGCCGAATTTGTAAGTATGTTGAAGGTTCTTCCTACCAAGGTGCAGTACCTTACACTTCTCTACATTGAAGGCCATCAGGTTTTGGTCAGCCTACCCTGAAAGTGTGTCCAAGTCGGCGTCTATCCCCACCCTGTCCTGCAGTGTGACCACCCTCCCCCATAATTTGGTGTCATACATGAACTTTGCCAGTTCGCATCTGACTCCTGACTCCAGATAGTTAATGAAGAAGTTAAAGAGTACCGGTCCAAGTACTGAGCCCTGATGAGGGACTCCACTGGTCACCCTGCACCATGTTGATTTACTCCTGTCAACTAGTACTCTTTGCATCCAACACCATAGCCAGTTACCTAGCCATCAGACCATAAGATGATCAAGGCCACAGTTCCCCAGTTTAGCCACAAGGACGTTGTTGGGAACTCAGTCAAAGGCTTTCTTGAAATCCAGATATATGTCATCCGTGTCATCTCCCTCGTCCAGGGCATATGTTACCTGGTCATAGAAGATGAGGCTGGTCAGGGAAGACCTGCCAGTCACAAAGCCACGTTGGCTGGCATTCAGAAGCTTGCCTTCCATTAGTATGGTGTTGATGGATTCCTTAACAATTTTCTCCAGGATTTTTCCAGGGATGAACCTCAGACTGATTGGTCTGTAATTCCCCGGGTCATCCTTCCTCCCTTTCTTGAAGATCACAGACCGCGTTGGCTCTTTTCCAGTCTTGTTGGACTTTGCCCGAGCACCAAAAATTTTCAAATATCTTTGCCAAGGGGGGTGCAATGAAGTCTGCCAGCAACTTCAAGACTCTCAGGTTCATTCCGTCCTGGCCCGTGGACTACTGACTGTCCAGTTTCTCAAGATGTTCCCTCACCTGATCCACATCAATTCTGGGCCCACCACCTGCTCCCAGGATGTTTCGTGTCCTTTCTAACAGTGTGATTCTCTTGGGAGGGTGAAAAACTCATGCAAAAAAGTCATTTAGGAGATTGGCCTTTTCTTGGGCGTTGGATGTTAACTGTCCTGTCTGATCTTGCAGGGGCCCAATGCTATCTTTTTTCTTTTTTTGACTTCCCACATATCGGAAGAAGGACTTTTTGTTGTCCTTAATCCCCATAGCTAGCCTGAGTTCAGTTTGTGCCTTGGCTTTTCTGGACCACTCCCTACAGGTGCGGGTGAGTGCTGAGTAGTCCTCTTTGGTGATGCTTCCCATTTTCCAACTGGTGTAGGCTTCTCTTTTGAGTTTAATGAGGGACTCAGGGGTGTCACTGTGGGCTACTGACCCCCATTCCCCTCCCCACAGCGGCCCTGATGAAGGCCACCAACTGCACCGGGAGTGCAGCAGAGGACTGTGCCAGCACCTATGCCAACTGGCTGGTGCTGGTTCTCCTTGTTGTCTTCCTCCTCGTTGCCAACATCCTGCTGCTCAACCTTCTCATCGCCATGTTCAGGTACTGCTGAGGTGGGAGGGGGAAGGAGATGCATGTACAGGGCATGGGTGTGCAAGGAGGTCAGGCCCTCATGCATGGGGTGAGTGTGCAAGGATCCTAAGCCCTTGTGCACAGGGCAAGTGTAAGGAACCAAGGCCCTTGTGCATGGGTAAGTGTGAAAGGGTCTCAGGTCCTTGGGTGTGGGGTGAGAGTGTATGAGGCATGCATGTAAAGATCACAGGCCCTTGCATGTGGAGTGAAAAGTGTGTGAGGATTCCAAGCCCTCGGGTCTGGGGCAAGTGTGCAAGGCTCCCAGGCTCTTGTGCAGAGGACAAATGTGACAGGATCTCAGACAACTGTGGATAGGGCATGTGTGTGAGGATCCTAGGGCCATGTGTGAAGTAAGTGTGTGAAAAACCCAGGACCTTACACAGAACAATTGTGCAGTGATCCCACGCCTTCGTACACAGGGTAAATGTGAGATCCCAAGCCCTCGTGCATGAGGTGAGTATGTGAGGATCCCGGGCTTTTGTGCATTGTGTGTGAGGATCCCAAGGCCTTATGTATAGCATGGCTGCCTGAAAGTCCCCGGGCACTTGTGTGTAAGGCATGTATGCAAGGATCCGAGGTGTCAGTGCCTGTTGGTAGGGAGCATGTCAAGCAGACAGCACACGTGTGTTTGTACAGTGAGGCAGTGAGTATGCAACAGGCTCACAGCACTAGCACATGGGTGCGATGGATCACGAGCATGCCAGGGGGCCATGACTGGTGGGTGCTGTGGGCTGTAAGCATGTGAGAGCCCTAAAAACACACAAGGGGCTCATGCACCACAGTGGGTCACGAGTGTATGAGGGGCCCATGAGCATGGGGGACAGGGAGGTAGGGGGTCCTCCTCCACCTAACTCCCCCACCCCCCTCCTTCCAGCTACACCTTCTCCAAGGTGCAGGGCAACAGCGATATCTACTGGAGGTCACAGCGCTACAACCTGATCCTGGAGTACCTCAGCCGTCCTGCCCTGGCGCCCCCCTTCATCCTGCTCAGCCATTTGTACACCCTGCTGCGCCCCCGCACCCGATGCTCCCACAGCCAGCACTTCTGTGAGCACAGGGTCAGGGGAGCTGGGAGCAAGTGTGGGGTCCAGAAGGAGCAGGGGGTTGGGGGGGAGCTGGGGGTAGGGGTGGGGAAGGGACATGATGGGAGCTGGGAGCTTGCAAGGAAGGGGTGGGGGGTTGGGTAGAGCTGGGGTTCGGGGAGTTTGAGGGGAAGGGGAGCTTGGGGAGGGGAGGGGGTGGCATTGGGGATCTCACTGAAGGGTTGGAGGCACTGGGTTAATTGACCCTGACACTGTTCTCAGCCCGGCTCCCCCTTCCCTGGGTTCTGCTCTTCCTCCTCCCCATGTGAAATGTATGTGCGCCCATGTCCCCATGCAAGCTCATGCACATGACCCCCCTTCTCATGCGAGCTCACAGTCCCCCACCCTCAAGCACAGGGGTGCTTGGAAAGGCACGTGAGCCCATGCCTGAGCTGTGCAAGCCAACCTACATCTGTACCCCTGCCCTTGTGCGACTTTGCACACTCACGTGCCCTCGCCCCCTCTGAGCGAGCTTGGAAGTGCCACACTCACACTGTGCGAGCTGGCACATATCTTGTGCCTTCCCCCTCATGCAAGTCTCTGCTATTGTGCCAATGCACATGTCTGTGCCCCCACCCTCATATGAACTTGCAGCACCCCCCAACCTCATGCTTCATCCCCACCCCACGCCCTGGGAAGTCCCAGGCTTTTTAAACTACACCGAGCTGTAAGTTACTTTCAGCCCCTTTCCCCATGTGAGCTCCCATGCCCTGCCTGCATGGTTCTTAAGTGTGTGCATGGTCCCTCTCCCCCTGGCCCGGATGCCTGGGTCCCTCGCAGCGCTGGAGCTATCTGAGGAGCAGGATGGGCAGCTGCTCACATGGGAGGCAGTGCAGAAGGAGAACCACCTGGTAGCGCTGAGGCGCCAGAAACGTGAGAGTGACACCGAGCGCCTGAAACGCACCTCCCAGAAGTGAGGGGGGGGGCTATGGGAGATTGGGGGGGATATGGGACACCGGGGGAGGGGGGCTAGGGATGGCTGGGTGGAAAGTGGGGTGCAGGGGGAACCCCAGGCCAGGGGAGACATGGAGACGATGGATGGGGTGGGGAAAGAATGGGGGTCACTGATGGAGCCTGCGATGGGGTGCAGCAGAAGCTCTGAGGTAGAGGGGCTGGGGGACCCTTGAGTAACCCCCATTCCCTCCCCCCCCCACAGGATGGACCAGGCCTTGAAAGAGCTGGCTGAGATCCGGGAGTCAGAGCGACGACTCAAATCCCTGGAAAACCAGGTACTGGGGTGGCAGGGGGGTGGGGGCTGAAAGACCCCATCTTGGGTGGAGGGGAAGGTTGAGGGGGCAGGATAGGGGGCTCCTTATGTCAGGGTCCCAGGGGAGAGGGTGCTGGAGGCAGTGGGGGTATAAGGGGCAGAGGGAGGGGGGTAAAGTGGGTTTGGGGGCACTGAAGCCCTGCCCCCACCTCTGACCTACCCAACCCCCCCAGATGGAGTACTGCACCCAGGCTCTTTCCTGGGTAGTGGATGCCCTGGCTCAGAGCGACCTAGGGAAGAAGCACCGAGACCCCCCCATGCTCAGAAAGGGTAAATTACCCCCTCTCCCCCTGTCCTCCCTGGGCTCCCAGGGTGTCCCCTACTACCCAGTCTCAATCTCCACCCCCCGCCTTGGATGCAGGCTTCCCCCTTAACTGTGAGACAGGGCCCTCCCATAAGCAGCCCCCCTACTCCCACCCTAAGAACCAGGCCCCTCTGGGGGTGGGGCAAAAATGAAGGGGTTAATTGGCTCCTTCATATATCAGTGTCCCCCCAAGCTGCTCTGTGACCACCTCCTGCCTGTCCTAATTCTGTCTTTCTCCTCCCCACCACCAGAATGACCCACCCCTGCAACTCTGCCTGGACCAGTGAGAAGATGGGAGAAATGAGGACCCAGGTGTCTAGGCACCCGGGACTAGCTGGAGTCCAGGACAACCCCTGTAACCTCACTATGAACCCAGGTGTCTGGGTGCTGTGCACTTTCTGAGGGGCTGGAGTTGGAACCCCTCTCCCCCTCATCATTGCACTGGGAACCCAGGTGTCTACCTACCAGAGACTTTCCTTGTGGGGCTGGCATCCAGGATCCCCATCCCTGTAGACCCAGGTGTCTGGGTGCCAAAGGACCTTTGAGAAGGGAGAAGCAGAGGGAGGAAGGAAGTTGGGGTATCCTGCCCCCAGCACTGTCCTCCATCCACTCTGGCAGGAGCCTCAGGATCTTGAATGACTTGAATACTTTGATTAAATAAATATTGATTGTTGCACACCATGAGAACCAGGCCTGGAGGGCAGGGGCTGGGTGAAGTGGGACCCCCCCACCCCATGCCAGGATCCTGTGCTGGGAACCCCTCATACCCTGCCACTAGCACCCCTCACCCTGAGAGGCCCAGCAGCAGGGTGCCCTGGGTACAGGAACCCAGGACTCTGAGCTAGCCTGGGGGCATGAGAAGACCCCTACAGAGTCTACTTTGCCTCCACCCAAAATCCTCATGTGCCTCTCCCTAGCTCCAGAGCAGCTATGCATCCCTATGGTCCCCCCTCAAGGACCCCTAGACTTTCCCTTGGCCTCAGGGTGCCTTGCTTTCGGGGTATCTTCTGCCTATGCCACCTACCACTCTGCCCCTCCCTCCCTGGACCCCCTCCCCCATGCTGGTGTGTGCCTGAGGACATTTCTATAATGAGATGACTGGCTCTGTGGATGCGGGGAGAGCAGTGGAAGTGATGCACCTTGACTTCAGCAAGGTTCCCATCTTCAAAAAGGGGTAGGTAGAAGGAGGACCCAGGAAACTATAGGCCAGTTAGTCTTACTTCGATCCTGGGCAAGCTTTTTGAGAAAATTATTCTGGCACATATCCATGAGGGGCCAGCAGGGGAGATCATGTTTAGGGGCAACCAACACGGGTTCATTAGTGGCAGGTCCTGTCAGACCAACCTGGTGGCCTTCTATGATCAGATCACCAAATCATTAGATGCAGGGGTAGCAGTGGGCATAGTCTCCCTGGACTTTCGGAAGGCCTTCGACACTGTCTCTCACCCTGTTCTCACTAAGAAACTGGCGGACTGTGGTGTTGGCACCCACACAGTCAAATGGGTCACCAACTGGCTGGAGGGCTGCATCCAGAGGGTGGTGGTGGGTGGGCCATTTTTGACCTGGAGGGACATGGGCAGTGGGGTTCCGCAGGGCTCAGTTCTCGGGCCACACTGTTCAACATCTTCATCAGCGACTTGGATGAGAGGGTAAAAAGCACCCTGTTCAAATCTGCTGATGACACTAAGATGTGGGGGGATGTGGGCACACTAGAAGGGAGGAATAGGCTGTAACCAGACCTAGACAGGTTACAAGGGTGGGTGGATGAGAATAGGATGGGATTCAACACCGACAAGTACAAAGTGCTGCACCTGGGGAGGAACAACTGGCACCATACCTACAGGTTGGGGAACTCCCTTCTTGTCAGTACAGAGGCAGAAAAGGATCTTGGAGTCATCACTGACTCCAAGATGAACGTGGGTCGGCAGTGTGGAGAGGCAGTCAGGAAGGCCAACCGCACCTTGTCATGCATCCACAGATGCATCTCAGGCAGGTCCAGGGAGGTGATCCTCCCCCCTCTATGTGGCACTGGTCAGGCCGCAGCTGGAGTACTGTGTCCAGTTCTGGGCGCCGCACTTCAAGAGGGATGTGGACAACATGGAGAGGGTCCAGAGGAGGGCTACTTGCATGATCAGGGGCAGCAGGGCAGGCCCTACGAAGAGAGGCTACGGGACCTGAACCTGTTCAGCCTCCACAAGAGAAGGCTGAGGGGGGAGCTAGTGGCCTGTTACAAACTAGTCAGAGGGATCAGCAGGCACTGGGGAACTCCTGTTCCCCTGAGCACTGCCAGGAGTGACCGGGAATAATGGTCACAGGCTGGCAGAGGGTAGATTTAGGCTAGATATCAGGAGGTGCTACTTCATGGTCAGGGCGGCTAGGATCTGGAACCAACTTCCAAGAGAAATGGTGCTGGCTCCTACCCTGGGGGTCTTTAAGAGGAGGCTACATGTACACCTTGCTGGGGTCGTTTGACCCCAGTACTCTTTCCTGCCATGGCAGGGAGTCGGACTAGATGATCTACTCAGGTCCCTTCCAACCCTAGAAACTATGAAACTATGAAGGCTTTTGATATGGTCCCCCATAACATTTTCACAGGCAAGCTAAGGAAGTATGGGCTGTATGAATGGACTGTAGGGTGGACAGAATACTGTCTGGATCATTGGGCTCAGAGCCTAGTAATCACTGACTCAACAAGTATTTGGAAGCCAGCGTCAAGCTGAGTGCCCCAGGGGTCAGTCCTGGGGCCAGTTTTGTTCAGTGTCTTCATCAATGACCTGGAAAATGGCATAGAATACACCCTCAGCAAGTTTGCAGATGACAGCAAGGTGGGGGGAGTAGTAGATACACTGGAGAGCAGGGTTTAGATTTAGAGAAATCTTGACAACTTGGAGGACTGGGCCAAAAGAAATCTCATGAGGTTCAATTAGGACAAGTGCAAAGTCTTGCACTTAGGACAGAACAATGCACTAATACAAGTGGGCAACCAACTGGCTAAGTAGCGGTTTTGCAGAAAAGGACCTGGGAGTTACAGTGGACAAAACGAATATGAGCAACAGTGTTGCAAAGAAGGCTAACAGCATATTGGGCTGCAGGAGTAAGAGTGTTGCCAGCAGACTGAATTAAATGTTTATTTCCTTTTATTAAGCACTGGTGAGGCCATATCTGGAGTACTGTGTCCATTTGTGGGGCCCCCACTACAGAAAGATGTGGACAAATTAGAGAAAGTCCAGTGGAGGGCAATAAAAATGGTTCAGGGGCTGAGGCACATGACTTCTGAGGAAAGGCTGAGGGAACTGGGCTTATTTAGTCTGGAAAAGAAAAGACAGAGATGGGATTTAATAGCAGTCTTCAACTGCCTGAAGGGTGGTTCCAAAGAGGATGGAGCTGGACTGTTCTCAGTGGTGACAGGTGACAAAACAAGGAGCAATGCTCTCAAGTTGCAGCAAGGGAAATTTAGGTTAGATATCAGGAAAAAAATCTTACGAGGAGGGTAGTAAACCACTGGAACAGGTTGTCTAGAGAGGTTGTAGAATCTCCATCCCTAGAGTAGTTTTTAAGACCTGGCCTGACAAAACTTTAGCTGGGATTTAAAAAAAATATAATTCTATATATACATAGTTGTATATATACATCCTCTAGCATAAACTTTCTATCACACACTTTAAATCACATTAAGAAACCTTTTTTTTTGCACTGGTCCTGGAAGCACTGCAATAGCATGGAGTGGACGGAGCACGCTCCGGTTCCACCAACCAATACCAAAAAGAATCTGCTCAATATAAACCTCCTGTGGAGGACATAGGGCCAGGGAGAGGCTGCAGGGCCTGCCCGGCGATCACATTAAAAAACCATGCACACATTGGGCATGGCCGTGCTTTGAGCAAGGGGTTGGAATAGATGATCTACTGAGGTCCCTTCCAACCCTTATTTTCTATGATTCAGTGACCCCTCCCACCATCACAAGGCCCCCTGTCTCCTCCCCAGGCAAACTCTCACGGGCACTCCCATTCTCTGGTTCCCCCATCCCTTCTCCCACACACCAAGGGCTCTGGGGGCCCCATAGCCACCCCCTACTGAATCTCTCAGATCTCCAGTGACTTTGGCAGCATCCTCTGAGCACAACCCATAATTGGCTGAGTCTACGCCTCTCCTACCCCTAGTCTGGGCCATAGCACCACCCCTCCATGGTGTCCTGGGCTGCATCAGGGGGTCCCCCAATCCTGGGCAGCACTCACTGGGGACTTGGGACGCGGCAGGTAAGGGACCAGGTACTAGGGCACAGCTCTGAGTCATGCAGCGGGACAGAGGCCAGCAATGCCCCCCACCAAGCAGGGGGCCGCGTGCCACACAGACCTTCCCCCTGCTAGAGGCTCTGGGTACCGTCCCTACGAACCAAAATGCCCCGGAACCCTCGGCGCCGGGTCCTGTGCGCGCGCCGGCCAGAAGTGGTTGTGGCACCCGCACCGGAAGTCCCGCCGCTGCGGCGGGACACCCCCTTCCCCCGAGCGAGAGAAGCCATCGCCGCTGCTCCTCCCCACTCACGGTTACGGACATAGGGGCCACTTCCGTGGGGGGAGGACTGCAATAGGTGTGACACTCCCCCCCACCACACCCCGGCCGTGGGGACAGCTGAGGTCCCTCCCTCCGTTGGCCCCCCTGCAACCCCCCCAAGGGTGGATCAGGCCCCCCAGGGTGAAACTACCTCGTGGCACTAGGGGCTGGGGGCAACTGGGGGGAGGGGGCTGCCCCAGGGATCCACGGTGTTGTGGGGAGTAGGGGTGATGAGGGGAAGGAGCAGAGCCATGGGGGGGTCTAACTGTTTTGGGGGGCAGGAAGCGATGGGAGAGGGGCTGGGGATGATGGGGGGGTGGCTGGGACAGTGGGAAGGAGCAAGGGAATGGGGCTAGCTGTTTTGGGGTGGGGCAGGAGATGGGGCTGATGGAGGGGCAGGGGGAGATGGGGCTGGAGGTGCCATCTCTCACCCCCTGCCCAGTGCCTCTTCTTTCACCTGCAGCCATGGCTTGCCACCTTGTGAGCCAGGACGGGAAGCATGACCCCGTGCCCCTGCCCAATGGCATTGCCGTGGTGCTGGGCCGTGGCCCTGAGACCCGTGTGGCCGACAAGAAGTGCTCCCGGAAGCAAGGTGAGCAGGGACCCCCCCCCTCCCCCCCCCCCACTCTGCCCCCCGACCCAGCACTCCTTCAACTAACCTTTCGCCCTAGTCTCCATGCACTGGGTGTAACTCTTCCCCCAACCCAGGCATAGCCCTCCCAAACCTGCTTGCTCCCCCATCCCAGAGTATCCTGTCTGGGGAGTGGCAGGGGGGCTACGGTGTCTGGATTTGGCAGCATGGGGGTTGCTTGTTTTGATTCCCTCCCTGCTGTTTTCTTTTGCAGTGGAGCTGTTGGCTGACTACAAACAGCAGGCAGTGAGAGTCACTCAGGTAAAGGGTGAAGTCAGGCACAGGGGCCCAGAAGCAGGTTTGTAGAGGGGTTGTTTATACAGGGACCCCATGCCTGACATTGAGATGCAGCTGGTTCTGGGGTGGAGTGTGTCTGGGACTATTTATGCAGAGTTCTCTTTCCTGGTGCATTCCTGGTGCTGAGATACAGCTGGCTTTGGGTTGGGGCACATCAGGGATCTCTTACCCAGTACTGAGATGTACTTGCCTTTGGAGTAGAATGTGTCAGGGCCTGGTTATACAGAGTCCCCTCTCCTGGTTCTGGGATGCATCTGCCTTTGGGGTGAGCACCTTGAAAGCTGGTTATTACAGGGGCATCTTGCTTGGCATTAAGATGCAGCCGTTTCTTGGATTGGGGCACGTTGTGAGCTATTTATACAGGGACCTTTCATTTGGTACTGGGCTACAGCTGCCTCTGGGGTGGGGGTGCCTTGGAGGGTGGTTATTCAATGATCCCTTGCTCAGTGCTGAATTGCAGGTCCCTCTGAGGTGGAACAATTTGTGGGCTACTTAAGTGGCCACCCCTCCCTTTGGGCTAAGATGCAGCCACCTCTTGGGTGGTCTTCCCTAATGTACCCCCCTTTGTTGCAGCTGGGTGTAAATCCCACCTCAGTGGACAACCAGGAGCTGGGGCAGGGGAAGAGCACCACCCTGAGGGAGGGGCAGACACTGTGGCTGGTAAACCGCAACTACCCTCATGGCCTGCGCTTCCTGCCCCCGGCCCACTCCCCCCAGAAGACCCTGCTGGACTTCTTCAGCTCCAAACGCCAGCCCCAGCCAGAGGGGGACGAGGATGAGGAGCATCCCCACAAGAGACTGAAGGCTCCCAGCCCCTCTGAGGAGGAGGAGGATGTGGAGGAGGATGATATTGTAGCCACCAAACTGCATCAGCTGCAGGACACAGCTGCCCAGTCCCAGGGAGCAAAGAGTGGGGCTGCCCCCCACCCCCAGGACTCCTGGGAGCAACATGGCAAGCTGTTGGTCTTCACCAAGGAGGGTGTTGTGCCCAGCACCAAGGTACCCCCTGGTGGAAAGGGACAGGACACCTCTGGGAGCTGGGGGATTGGGGCTGTGGGGAGAGTGGTGAACTTTTCTGCTCCTCCCCAACTCCAGGCCCTTGATTCCCTGTCTCTGCAGGTCGCTGGGTTTGACCTGGATGGAACCATCATCACCACTCAGTCAGGAAAGGTTTTCCCTACCAGTCCGGACGACTGGAGGTGAGGGCAGGTTGGGAGTGAGGGGCACTATGAAGCTGGGGGGGAGGAGGGAGGGAGAGTGTTGAGGGCTGGGGCAGCAGTGGGGGACCCCAACACTCCTGGGCTTCCCCCAGCTCTAGGCTGCCTGGGGGCAGGTGTGGGGGGCATTAACAGGGTTTTGCAGGGCAGGAAGTTGGGGCAGAGTGGGAGATGTTGGCAGGGTTGTGTAGAGTGAGATGGAGAAGGAACCCAGGAGTTCTGAGCAAGAGCCAGCCACTGGCAGGGCTGTGGGTCAGAAGTGAGGGATCCCAGCAGTTTCCAGCATGCGAAGTCTTGGGATAACCCCTGTCTCTTCCCTTTCCCCCCTCAAGGATCCTGTACCCTGAAGTCCCCCAGAAGCTGAAGCAACTGCAGAGAGAAGGGTATAAGGTATTGTGCCCCCCCTGCCTCAGCCCCTGCCTCGCATTCCCTCCCCTAGCCTCTCCACTGACCCCCACATTACTGTCTCCCCAGATCATCATCTTCACCAACCAGCTGGGGATCAGCCGAGGCCGCCTGCGCCCCGAAGTCTTCAAGGCCAAAGTGGAGGCAGTGGTGGAGCGGCTGGAGCTGCCCATACAGGTGAGCAGGGATGGGGTTGGAACCTGGGATGTTGGGGTTTGGGGGGCAAGGGGATTGGAACCTGTCCAGCTCCTGCCCCCCTTAGTGCTCAAAGATGCCCCCAGTGCTGTGTGTGGTCCATGATGGCCAGCTTTGAGATTTATAGATTGTAAGGCTGGAAGGGACCTTGGAAGATCAACAGGTCCAGCCCCCTGCACCAAGCAGGACAGATAACTGGTGGTCAGGTGACCCCAGCAAGGTGACTGTCTAGTCTCCTCTTGAAAATTTCCAGGGTAGGTGATTGCACACCTCTGACAGGAGATTATTCCACAGTCTGGACACCCTGACTGTGAAGAAGTTTTTCCTAATGTTGAGCCTGAATCAGTCTTCCAGGCGTTTATGGCCATTACTTCTAGTTTTTCCCCTCGGTTGCCCCAGTGAATAGTTGCTCACCTAGCCCTAGATGTATTCTGCTAGTGTAGCAGTAAGCTGCTACCAGGTCCCCTCTCAGCCTTTTCTTCAGGATGAAGAGTCCCAGATCCCTCAGCCTTTTCTCATATGGCTTGCCATGTAAGACTCTGATCATACAGGTGTCTCCTCTTTGGACTCTCTCAAGTTTGTCCATGTCTGTTAAAGTGTGGTACCCAGAACTAGACACAGTACTCCAGCTGCAGTCTCACCAGCGCTGAGTAGACTGGAAGAATCACCTCCTTGGTTTTGTTGGAGGTGCATCAATTGATGCATGCTAGAGCATTACTTGTGGCCATTACTTCTAGAATATTATTTACCCTACTGGCTACAGCATCGCACTGCCAGTTCATATTCATATTGTAGTCTATTATTACCCCCCAAGTCCCTTTCATTTGTGGTGCTGATCAGTTTGGTGCTGCCAAGTCTGTAGGTGTGTTGGGGGTTTTTTGTCCCAAGGTGGAGCACTTTACATTTCTTGACACTGAACTTCATCAGATTCTGATCCGCCCAACTTGCCAGCCTGTCTAGGTCCGCCTGTATCTGTAGTCTATCTTCAAGCATGACCACACTCCCCCATAACTTGGTGTCATCCACAAACTTAGCCAGTGAGCTCTTCAGCCCCGCATCCAAATAGTTAATAAAGATGTTGAAAAGTGCTGGACCAAGCACTGACCCCTGTGGGACACCACTGCCCACTTCTCAGCAGGAAAACACAGATCTGTTTACTACAACTCTCTGGGTCCTATCCTGCAGCCAGTTTTTCACCCACCTGACTTTCTCAGAGTTAAGCCCATAACCCAATTTTCTCACAAGGACATCATGGGATATGAGATCAAAGGCCTTTTGGAAGTCTAGGTATACAATGTCAACTGGCTCTCTCGTGTCCAGGTGGTGAGTTACCTGGTCATAGAAGGAGATGAAGTTGGTTAGACAAGACCTGCCCATGCTGAAACCATGCTGGCTGTCATTCAGAATCTTCCCTTCTGCACGCTTATTGCAGATAGACTCCTTGATGAACTTTTCTAGGATTTTCCCTAGGCGGGAAGTTGGGCTGATTGGCTCATAGTTACCCGGGGCCTCCCTCTGGCCCTTCTTGTGGATGGGCACAACACTGGACCTCTTCCGGTCCTCAGGTACTTCTCCAGAGCGCCACGAGTTGTGGAAGAGTTTCACCAGGAATTCCGCAATGACTTCAGCCAGCTCCTTCAGCAGTCTTGGAGGAAGAGCATCCAGTCCCACTGACTTGTATATGTCTAATTTTTTTAATTGGTCATGCACCAATTCTACAGCAATAGTAGGAAGGTGATTATTCCTACCGTGCTCATCTTGTACTCTACCTGGAGTTTTTTTCCCCTTGGTCCTGTGAAAGACCGAGGCAGAGTAGTCATTCAGGAGTTCAGCTTTTTCTCCTGGGTGCCAGTGACCAGCTCTCCTGAGTTGTTGAGCAATGGCCTCACACTCCCATTTGTCTTCCTTCTGTTCCCTATGCAGCTAAAAAAGGACTTCTTGTTGTCCTTAATTCTGATTGCTAATCGAAGTTTGGTCACTGCTTTAGCCTTTCTTATCTGTTCGCTGCAAATGCAGGCCATCATGGAATAGTCCTCCTTGAGGCCTGCACTGAGGTTCCATTGTTTATAAGTCTCTTTCTTCTTTCTTAAGAGGACTGTGATTTCCCTGTTTAGCCAAGAGGGCTTTCCAGCCCTTCTGTTACCTTTTCTCTGCATGGGAATGGACTTCCTTTGTGTTTCAAGGATCGTGTCCTTAAGGGACGACCATTTTTCGTGCACACCTTTCACCTTCGGTCCTTGGTCTTGCAGCACCTGGTGACCTAAGCTTGTTGGAATTTGCATTTGAACAATGAATATGATGGTTTCATAGTCACTCTTGCCCAGACTTCTGTGTATATTTAAGTCGGTCACCAGATCGTCTCCTTTGGCCAGGACCAAGTCTAGCACAGTGTCATCGCTGGTTGGCCCATGCACCTCCTGAGTCAGGAAGAGCTCTTTGACAGTTCAGGAAAGATTGTGACCAATCCAAGTTGGCCAAGTGTTCCTCCCAGGAGATGTCTGGATAATTAAAATTGCCTATGACCACCATGTCACATGCACAGTGGCTTCAATCAGTTCTTGGGTGAACTCCAGATCAAGTTCCTCCCCCTGGTTTGGTGGTCTGTAGTATACACCTACAGTTAGGTCTCTCTCACTGTGCTCCTGCAACTTAACCCAGAGGGTTTCTAGATGTTCATTTTTGGAACTGTTGTCAGCCTCCAAAGAGGCTCTTTCACATACAAAGCAATGCCACCACCTTTCTTCCCCAACTGGCCCTAGTTGTGTGAGGAGTCCCACCAGGTCTCTGTAATCCTTACAAGATCATAATGCACACTAGGGAGTAGGAGGAATAGCTCTTCCTGCTTGTTCCCCATGCTCCTGGGATTAGTATATAGGCACTTGAGATGGGCTGGCTTGGGGTGGGGGTGAGGCTGCTCCTGTCTGTGTCCCACATCACACATGCACAAGCCACCCCCTTTCCTGTTTCAGGTGCTGGTTGCCACTGGTACTGGGATCTACCGGAAACCTGTGCTGGGCATGTGGAACCATCTGTGCCAAAAGGTACCCTTGCAGGGGATGGCAGCAGGGGTTTATGGGATAGAGGGGTGTGCATGGAAGGGGATTGGGGGGAGGGGATGTTAAGGGTGTGTGGGGGAGGGGCAACAGGCTTGAAGGGTAGAGGGAATGTGGGCTGGGGGGATTGGGGAAGAGGCAGTAGGGTGGGAGCTGGTAGGGTTGTGGGTGGGTTAGGGTGAAGGGCAGGCAGAGTGTGTGGGTGGTGCTGGGAGAGTGGAGTGGATGAGGGATTGGCAGGGCATTTACCCTTCTTACTACCCCTCCCCAGGCAAACGGGGGCCTGTCTGTATCCGTACAGCACAGCTTGTATGTGGGAGGTGAGTGTGGGGGAAGGGGGCAGCTTCTTTCAGGTGTGGGATAGGGGGTAGGCCTCAAGGCTGGGTTTGGGAGAGCCCCTCCCCAGTCTGGGGACACAGCAGCTGTCTGCCCTGCCAGCCATAATGAGCTTGGGATGGGGGGTGGGTACTGGGGCCTGTGAGGGGGAAGCAGGAGGCTCTGCCTTCTGGGGTGGGGGAGGCAGTCCAGACTAGGCTGTGAGGGTGGGGGGCCTCTGGGGAAGTTGGAGGAAAGTGACAGGTTACTCCAAAACCCTTCACCCTGGGAGCTGCTGGAGTCCCTCACCCCTGATCCGTAGTGCCCTTGCCCCAAGTTTCCCACCCCGGTGGTGCCTGGCTCTTACTCCAGAACTCCTGGGTACCTTCTCCTCTTCACTCGATACACAGTCCTGCCAGTGTCTCCTACTCTACTCCACCCCAGCTCCCTGCCCTCCAAAGCCCCTCTTGGAAATGATAGGGCAGACACTGGTCTACACTATGGGGAAAGTAGTAGGGCTGGAGTGGAGGGGGCGGTCTCACCTCCTTGTCTCACCCAGATGCAGCTGGACGCCCCCCGAACTGGGCCCCTGGGCACAAGAAGAAGGATTTCTCCTGCAGTGACCGCCTGGTATAAGACCTGCCTCTCCCCACCCCCCACCCCACCCCACCCCAGTGCTCCCTTGACACCATCTCTGCCCCCAGTTTGCCCTGAATGCAGCACTGCCATTCCATACCCCTGAGGAGTTCTTCCTGGGTTGGGCACCTGCCCCCTTCCAGCTGCCTGCATTCGACCCGGTGAGTGCCCCACTTTTGTCCCTGACCAATCCCCTGGCAGGGCCTGACCATTTCTCACTGCCCCCATTCGGCCCCATGAGTGCCCCCTTCTGGCCCCAGGGTCCTGCTCCATTCCAGGGCTCTGCCTGCCCCTCTCTGCCCCTGAGAACCTTCCCTCTGGGGTCGTACCCAGTTGCCTGTGGGGCAGGCAGGGTCTTATGGGACAGGGGGAGGAAGGGGCATGGGATAGGTGGAGATTGAGGGGTTTGGAGAAGGGCGGCAGGGCATGAGGGATGTTAAGGGTGCCCCCGCCTCAACAGACTCTTACAGGGAGCACTCTTTCCCCACCTCCCTTTCCTGCTGCTTAACCCTCAAGATGTCCCCTGCCTGGGCTTGGAGCAACCCCCCCCACAGCTGAGCCCCTTAAAAAAGGCCTCTTGTGAGGAGGTGAGGGGCTGGGGCAGGCACGGTGTGTCTCTAACATCCCCCACTTTCCCCTCTTCCCCTACAGCGGCATCTGGATCCTGATGGGCCCCTTTATGACCCGCCTAATGCCCTCCTGGTATGGCCCACGCCTGAGTTGGTGGTGGCTGTTGGCTTCCCTGCAGGTGAGTCTGGTTCTTCATAGTTAGCAGGGTCAGAAGGGACCTGAGCAGATCATCAAGTCCGACCCCCTGCCATGGCAGGAAAGAGTACTGGGGTCAAATGACGGCAGCAGGGTGATTGTCGAGCCTTGTCTTAAAGACCCCCAGGGTAGGAGCCAACACCACTTCTCTGGAAGTTGGTTCCAGATCCTAGCTTCCCTGACAGTGAAGTAGCACCTCCTGATGGCTAATCTGAATCTACCCTTTGCCAGCTTGTGACCGTTATTCCTAGTCACTCCTGGGAGTACTCGGGGGAACAGGGACTCCCCCAGTGCCTGCTGGTCCCCTCTGACTAGTTTGTAACAGGCCACTAGATCCCGCCTCAGCCTTCTCTTGTGGAGGCTGAACAGGTTCAGGTCCCGTAGCCTCTCTTCGTAGGGCCTGCCCTGCTGCCCCCTGATCATGGGAGTGGCCCTCCTCTGGACCCTCCCCATGTTGTCCACATCCCTCTTGAAGTGCGGTGCCCAGAACTGGATGCAGTACTCCGGCTGTGGCCTAACCAGTGTCACACAGAGGGGGAGGATCACCTCCCTGGACCTGCTTGAGATGCATCTGTGGATGCATGACAAGGTGAGGTTACCCTTCCTGACTGCATCCCCACACTGCCGGCCCATGTTCATCTTGGCATCAATGATGACTCCAAGATCCTTTTCTCCCTCTGCACTGACGAGAAGGGAGTTCCCCAGCCTATAGGTATGCTGCTGGTTCTTCCTCCTCAGGTGCATAACCTTGCACTTATCAGTGTTGAATCCCATCCTATTCTGCTCCGCCCACCCCTGTAACATGTCTAGGTCCAATTGTAGCCTATTCCTTTCTTCTAGCGTGCCCACAACCCCCACATCTGTTCAAATTTACTGATAACACTCGGTGCTTTTTACCCCCTTGTCCAAGTCACTGATGAAGATGTTGAACAGTGCAGGCCCGAGGACTGAGCCATGGGCGACCCCACTGCCCGCATCCCTCCAGGTCAAAAATGACCCATCCACCACCACTCTCTGGGTGTGGCCCTCCAGGCAGTTGGCAACCCATTTGACTGTGTAGGTGTCGACACCACAGTCCCCCAGTTTCTTAATGAGAAGGTGGTGAGAGACAGTGTTGAAGGCCTTCTGAAAGTCCAAAAAGACTATGTCCACTGCTACCCCTGCACCTAATGATTTGGTGACCTGGTCGTAGAAGGCCACCAGGTTGATCTGACGGGACCTGCTTCTAATGAACTCGTGTTGGTTGCCCATAAGCATAAAGGGGTATAGCCTCTCCAGCCCCCAGAAGCCCTGTGCTGCCATGATCCCATTGGTCAGTCCCAAGTCTCCCCTCTGCCCCCACCCCCAGCACTGACCCCATCTCTTCTCCCTGCAGCTGGCAAATCAACCTTCCTGAAGCGCCACCTAGTGCCTGCTGGCTATGCGTATGCCAACCGGGTAAGGAGGATGCACGGTGAGGGGGACATGACTCCATCTCCCTTGTGTGGTGCAGGTCTGAGCCCTTCTTGCCTCCCCTCCTCTACCCCAGGACACACTGGGCTCCTGGCAGAAGTGTGTGGCAGCCTGCACAGCAGCCCTGCGCCAAGGCAAGAGTGCCGCTGTGGACAACACCAATCCCGACCTGGAGTCACGTCGCAGGTTGGGCTGGGGAGGGAGGGAGATGCTGAGACTGCCGGTGCAGGCTTGAGGCCATGGGTGGATCTGGGACTTTGAAAAGTGGGGTGCACGTGCTGAGGGGTCCCATCACGTCTAACACAGCAGGTATTTTTTTGCAGTTAAAAATAAACTAGAAGCTTCCCTAACATCGTGGGGGCCCAGAGCTGTATTATTTCATTTAGGATTGAAGCAGAAGCAAATACAACTTCATTGCAAAGAGTTAAAAACAATCTGCTGGGCTGTGAAATAGGAGCTTCATTACCAGCAGTAATCACACAATGGCATTACAGAACAAAAGACAGCCTGATTGGTGGAGCAGCAAGAGCATTTAAAAAGGAGAGACACCTATGGAATGAAGGGTTCAGAAGGGATAAGGAAGATGATTATGAGCCAAGAAGTCAGTTGACTTCTGCAGCACTGCCTGGCTGGAAATGCTGCTGCCACTACCCCACAGTTGGTTTTAAACTTTGGGTGGATCAGAAATCGAAGGCGGTGCCCTCCACCCCTGCTGTAGACCAGTGAGAGCTCAGGAAAGTGTTGACATGGATGATAACGTGTTTCTTTTGTGTCCTGTTTAAGCAGGAATCAGAATCATAGAGAAGTCAGGCTAGAAGGGACCCCCCAGAAGCCATTTACAGGGATCTTAGTGGTCTGCAAGAAAAAAAGCAGAAAATTTCTGTTTAAAAAACGCATACATCCTTGTTTTTCTACAATTTTCTGTGGCAAGTGGACAACTAAGATCCCATGTCATGTACAAAAAGGAAGGATCAAAGACTTCCCTTCAGAGGGCAGTTTTAGTCACAAAACCTCAGTTCTTAGTCCTGCTTTGCTTGTACATAGCTTAAATTAGAACCAGCCTCATCAACTGCTGCTTTCCACTCGGGGGTGTTCATTGCCCTGGAGTGAATTGTTAGGTATGGGGATTTCAACCTTTTGGTTGGTGTACCCCTGGCAGCTGGTTGAGAAGCAGCAAGTATCCCAGCCAGTCAATGAGCCCCAGGGCTCCCCTGTGCGCAGCAGTGAAACCAGAAGTGCCTCTGCTTCTCCACACTGCTGCTGCATACCCCTGGGCCTTCCCAAGTACTCCCAAGGGTGCATACTCCTGGTTGACAACCCCTGTATTAGGTAAATAATCCCACTGTAAGGTGGAGACATAACTGTTTGGATCATTGTACTTGAGGAGTAGCATCCATGGCTTAATGTCTAGTTGGGAGGAGACATCAAATGCTGTTTCTTGACTGAGGGAGTCAACTGACTTCATAGCTCAGTCTCCCTGATCTTTACTACACGCTTCATTGCACAGCTGTTAACAACTTTCTCTTTTTAATAGTCTTAATGTTCCACTAGTCGGGTCTCTTAGGGTCCTATCTTTTAAGGTGGGTCAGGTGGCTTGGGGCTAGTCAAAGGTGCTAGGCATATCCTCCAGTGCACTTCTGTCTTCAGGGCGTGTGCACATTGGCCACATCAGTCTGGATCATTAATGAATGATTCGGATTAGGGAATGAATTGCATCTTGCTCAAGTTGGGTAGAGGTGCAGATATTAGGACTGGGGTCTAGAATGGATGGAAATGGGCTTGTCTCTGTGGGGACAGGACAAGGAGCAATGGCCTCAAGCTGCAGCAGGGAAAATATAGGTTGGAGATGAGGAACTTCCTGATTATCAGGGTGGTCAAGCATTGGGACAGGCTGCCTAGTGAAACTCTGGGATCTCCATTCTTGGAAGCTTTCAAGAGCAGGGTGGGCAGCCGCTTGGCTGGGATGGTTTTAAGTCGAAGATTATCCTGTCTTGAGCAGACGGCTGGACTAAATGTGACCTTGTGAGGTTCCCTTCAGCCTGACTTTCCTATAATCCTAGGAATGGAGTCCCCCTTGCAAATCAAGTGACATTTCCATCCTTTTCAGCACTGGGGAGACCTTCCTTGGAGCGCTGGGTCCTGTTTGGGGCCCTGCATTTCAAGATGTGGGTGGATTTGAAAGATCCCAGCAGAGCACAACAAAAATGATCAGAGACCTGGGAAGCAGGACTTACAAAGCTGAAAGAGCTGAGACTGTTTAACCCAGAGAAGACTTAGGGCTATTGTGGAGAGGATTGAGATGGATTTTTCTCTGTGGCTGCAGGGAACAGGACAGGACTAGGAGTAATAGATGAGCTTCAGCAGAGGAAATTGAGGTTGGAGATGAGGAGAAGCTTCCTGACTGAGGGTGGTCAAGCTTTGGGACAGGCTGTATAGAAAAGCTGGGATCTCCCTCCTTGAAAGTTTTCAAGAGCAGGTTGGACAGACACTTGGCTGGGATAGTGTATTCAGGGATGCTGCTGCCCTGAGCAGGACTGGAGACTGGACTCACCGTGACCTTGTGAGGTCCCTTCCAGCCCAACTGCCTTGTGACCTTGGGGATGGGGGGGGACCTAGGAGAGGTTCTCCAGTCCCCCTCTCCCCTTGTGAATCTCTCCCTACTTCCCCAACCAGGTACATTGAATGTGCCCAGGATGCCGGGGTTCCCTGCCGCTGCTTCCTCTTCACTGCCTCCTTGGAGCAGGCCAAACACAACAACAGGGTGAGTGAGGACCCCCCAGAGTGGGAAAAGGCCACTGCCTCACCCCTGCCCTGGGTCCAGATCAGGGCCAGTGCCCTATGGAGGGGAAGGGTCTCATCCCCCACTAACCAGAACTCATCTGTCCTTTCAGTTCCGGGACATGACAGAAACGGGGCATGTCTCTGTCACCGATGTTGTCCTCAACACCTACAAGTGAGTGCTGGGGAAGGGAGCACTCCATGGGGTGCAAGGGAGAGTTCTCCTTGCCTGTAGGCAAGTTTGCAGTGCCAGGAAGCAGAGGCCATACCTTAGGGCAGAAGCTTGCACAATGTGGGGTGGGGAGGGCAGGCAGAGGCAGAGTAATCCTGAGTGCAGCAGGGCTACTGCTGGCAGGAGGGGAGACCCTGCCTAGGGGAAGCTCACAGCACTGAGCCCCTCCTCTCCCCTAGGAGCAAGTTCGTGGCACCATCACTGAGCGAGGGCTTCTCCCAGATCCTGCAGGTGCATTTTGTACCGCGCTTCCCTGATGCCCGTCTGGCTGCACTGTACTGCCAGTTCTCTGAGGGCTGAGCCCCCACCTGGCCTGGCTTGCCCTGTTCCCCCACTGGCCCCCACCCCGATCCAGTGTCCCCTGCTGGTCAGGATGGCACTGTGCCACAACTGGGGGCTTTTACTGTTTAAGATGCCAATAAAGAGATACAAGAGACCTCGGCCTTGGTGCTTTTACCCCAGGCGGGGCCTGAGGTAGGGGTTTTCCCTACTAGGGGGCACTAGCCACCTCAAGGGGTGGGGTGGGGCACAGAGTCTTTCCCATCTAGGGTCACTGTGACCAAACCCAGGTGTTCTGGCCTCCAACTGCTCAATGGGGGTGCCCAGACACCTGGGTTCTTTTCCTAGCAGGGGAGGGGGCACTTGTAGGAAGTTGCTGGAGCAGATAATATGATCTACTGGGGCTGTGCTGGGGAGGCATTGCCAGGGACCAGGCATATCCATGCTTGGTAGTGCCCCCTGCCCTTCAACACTGGTTTGGTAGTTTGGGGTATCTAACCTCCTGCCCCCAGACCACAGCTTGCAGATGCCTGGGCAGAGGCTCAAAGCTTGGTCCTCACCAGGGCCACAGTGGGACAGGGTGAAGATGGGGGAAATCTGCCCTTTGTTGGGTACATCCCCTGCCTCATCAGGCCTCTGGTCATCTTCAGGGGCACTGCATGAGATGAGCTATTCATGGATTATGGGAAGGTCCTGGAGGACCAGTAGCATCTGAGCACACTCACCGAGCTTAACCTTGAGCCCCATGGCCAAGCCCCAATAGGTTTGTGCTCCACTAGGGGCTCCATGCAGCCGTACAGTCACACCCCTACTTTACCTTAATCCAGATTAAGCTGCCTTGTGTAAATGTGGCTGGGAGTTCTTGGTTGCCACACATTGTGTGCTCAATGGCATAGGGTGAAGCATGAAGGCTTCTGCTGCCAGGAGCTGCCCACAGCCCCATGTCGCACAAGGATTCCTGTCACATGGACTCTCCCCTTCATCAGCTGCACAAGGGCTAGTGTTGCATGAGGACTCTGGTCCCCATCAGCTGTGTGGCCTCATTTGCACAAGTACCCTTTTACCTCCATAAGCTACACAGAGCTACTGCACTGGCCTCTGACCCAGTCCTTTGCATACAGTGGATCCTGTGCCAATGGCGCCTATTGCCCAGCCTGGGGTGAAGCCTGGCAAGGACACAAGTGGACCCTTCTCTCTGCTCAGTGCCTGCTGGCCACAGGGAGCTGAGCAGCCACCCTCAAACTCCAGGTAGAAGCTTCTGCATGCGGCCAGGAGATGAATATGTGGGAGCCCTGGGCTGTGAGTGGGGAGGGAGTAGAAGAGCATCGGGGCATGCTGGGAGTGTTACAGCTCCCAGCTGGGTCAAACCCATGTATCCTAGCCCCCAAACACCAGTAGACTCCCTTTACCCAGCCAGGAGAGAACCAGGTATCCCATCTTCCCCTGTTGTATCCCCTTCTCCCCTTGCTCTGAACTCCCAGTCAGGAGAATCCAAGCATTCTGCTCCCTCCCCATTCCAGCATCCAGCCAATCTTCTCCCAAAAAAAAAAAATTTTTATTTTATAAAAAAACCCTAAACTAATTGAAAAACAGGTGCCAAGGGCTGAGCTGAGGGGGAGTGAAGGGGGTCTGGGTCCATCAGGAGGTGTCCATGTTCTCCCCCTCTGCAAGAGAAGAGAAGGTTAGAGTCCAAGGGGAAGGGGCTGTATTATGCCCTCTCCTCTCTCCCTATACCCCCTGCCACCCACCACTCACTGAGCTCATTGAAGAGGAAGGCATCCTGATACTCCTTCATGTACTGGGTAGAGCGTGACTCATCCAGGAAGAGGGAGTAGACCCGTTTGATGTCCTCCACCTGAACCTCTGTACCCTGAGGGAGGAGCAGGGTAAGTGTCAGCTGTGGAGGGTAGGGTGGAGGGATCCTGTGCCAGGACCAGCCCCCTGCAATCCAACTCCTCTCACTTGGCTTAGTCACCAGAGCCACAAGGGAGTTACCCACTCTGCCTTGTAGGCCTGGGAGGGAGCCCACATGTTCTGACTCCTTACCCTCACTTTTTCCCAGAGCTGGGAGAGATCCCAGAAGTTGCAGCTTCCCTGCTTTTACCCCACTCCTCTCCAAGAACCCATGCATCCACCTTCTCCCCTGCCAGAGCTCCAGATTTCACTGCCTTAGAGCAGTGAAGAACCCAGACATCCTAGCTCCCCTGCTGTAACCCTCCAGACCAAACTGTCCACTTGGCTAGGACAGAAGCCTGGAGTCTTAGCTCCCACCCCTTCTTCTACCCATTTCCCACCCAGAGCTGCGAGAGCACCTAGGCTCCCAGCTCCATTCTAGTGCCCACCACCTTCCTGGGGTCGGACCCAGGCATCTGGACTGACCTTCCTCTTGCGGCATACAAGGTTGGCGGCAGTGATGAGCTGGATAGCGTAGCGCAGCGAGGTCTCCAGCCCAATGCGAGTCAGCACCGTGTAGGCATCCTCATTCATTTCCACATCCTCCTCCTCACACCTGCGTGGTGGTCAGACACTGCTTGAAGAAAACTTGCAGTGCTGGCTGTCCTTGGCAGCTCTTGGGGGCACTGTCCCCTTCTGCCTTTCCCCCAAGCTGTGGTAGATCACATTTCCCTCCTGGGGTCCCAGTACTGTAATTGGGGGGTGTGGAGCCACTGTTGGGCTGAAGGGCCCTGCGGGCAGCCTTAGGTGCTGGGGGGGAGGGGGGCAAGAGGAGGGGAAGGGAGGAGAGGATCCTGATGTAAGGGAGTTGGCAGGATGGGCCCTGCCATTGAGGGGGATGAACCCTCCTATGGGGGAGCTTGGAAGTGGGGTGGGGAAAAAGGTCTGCAGTGCAGAGGAGAACCTTCCAATTGGGGAGCTAAAAAGGGGAAGCAAAGTTTGTGATGCAGGGGAAACACTCCTGAGGGACTGGGAAGGGTAGAGGGGTCCATGACTGGGAGGCCCTGGCCTCACCGGATCTTGAGGATCTGCTTGGTCTCCTTGTCGCTGTAGGGCGAGGTAGAGATGATGAGCAACCGGTCCAGCAGGTCGATGGGGATGCCATGGGGGCTCCGGTAGTTGGTGCCACGGATTCTGCAGGAAAGGAGTTGGAAGCATCAGGGCATTGGGGTCTTGCCATGCTCCCCCGTCCATGCCCATCATGCAGTGCCCTGCCCTTGTGCAGGCCTCCAATCAATAATTTAACTGACCCCTATCCTTTCGTCCCACCAAGTGATGCCCTGCCCAGATCCCACCCCTCTGGTGGTCTAACCAAGGGATGGCCTGCCCATTTGATGACCTAATCTGCCCCGTCCCACCCCCTAACCAAGGGCTTAAGTCCCACTGTGAGGATGTGGGGCAGGCTTTTGTCTACTCCAGGGGCCAGCTGGGACCTGCAACAGAGAATGTCTTTTCCCAGCTCAGGGTAACACTGGAGATCACATCTGCCCAGACATCACTCCAGGGGGCAGAAACAAGCCAACTGGCTGTGAGGCATGGACTCCAGGGGAGGTGGCTATGAGATGGACTGAAAGGGGACATATTGAGCTGAAGGGAAGGAGGACACTAGAGCAGCTCCTCAATGATTAAGCCATGGGCCTGTCTCTGCTAGTGGTCCAGGCACAAGAAGCAGGGGTCTGGCTGACAGCACAGGCCTGTGGAGTACTGCCAACACAAAGACTATCAAAATATCCTGTGGGATGTATTGGAGCAATCAGGTGGGAATAAAATTCAAGCGTGTAACGCCAAATTCTGCAACAGTACAAGTATCTGCTTTAAACCAGGAGCTCCCCTGATGGGAAGGATCAGGAGAGTGGCAATGCCAGAATATGACTGTATAGTACCCATGTTGGGGGACACAGGGGTAGGATGGGGGTGTCTTCCAGGGGTCATGGGATTCTCCCTGGAGGGAAGCGGGGAGCTGGGATTAGAAGTAGCAGCCTGTGGTCAGTGTATAGGGGTTGGAGGTGTGGTCTGTAAGATCTTCCTAGCAGAGAGATGGAGAGCTTAGAGGGTGCTGGGATACCAGGTTCAGTTCCTGGGACCACGTGAGATGAACTGGACTGGAATGTGCACAGTGAAGGGTAGCTAAGGCTGATCTTGGCTTGATTGGGCCTAGAGGGGGTCCTCACAAGAGCAGGTGTTTAAGGCTGAAGTCTCATGCCCGCCACCCACTCTGCCATGCTTGACCTGGTAATGCCGCGGTTAGTGGCCATAATGAGCACAGGCGCCATGTCGCTCTCCAGCGCCCGGTTGAGGAAGGAGAAACACTCGATGTCTAGCATGTGCACCTCATCGATGAAGAGCACCTGGGGGTTAGAGAAGCAGGTCAGTAGTGGGGGGGGGGGGGGAGGAGAGCATGGGGCACGATGAAGGGGTCCCACTTCCCCTTTACTCTGGTACCCGTGGACACCTACTGTGGCCTCTCCCCAGTCCCTCACAGCTGGGAGCCATGGATCACCCTAGTGCCGCCCTAATGTCTAACATTCCCCTTTCCCAAAAACTGCACCATGGGGTCACCCTAGGAATCCCCTGATCCCAGCCCCTACCCCACAGTCCTGTGCCCTGCTTGCTGCTCCCCCAAAAGGTGGCCCAGCCTCAAGTACCACCCCCACCATACTTACCCCAGGCTGCCACTCCTAGTCCCAGCTCCCCACTTCCAGGGTTTGTGGGGTTCTTTCTGGAGGGAAGACCCCCCTCCCCTCCTTCCAGTGCCCACCAACCTGCACACTCACCCCTGGGATGACCTCAGCTTTGCCCTCCTCACGCCACTCGGCCACCTTGGCATTGATTTGTTCCCGCACCTCTGACTTGATCTCGCCAGTGTCACCTGGGGTGGGAAAGGGAGGGGCTCATGTATGGAGATCCCTCCCCTAGTACAGTCCCGTAAGGGACACACACGGGTTCCACCCTCCCCTGTGGGCAGAGAATGTCTGTGTGTGCATGCCTGTATGCATGTCTGTGTGGGGTGAGAAGGAGATGTTCATGATCCAAATACCCCAGGGACAAGAGCAAACCCCCTCTGGGAGTAGGTCTGCCGCAGCCATAGGAGGAGGAAGAAGCCTTGGTGTGGGTGGGGGTCAGGTAGTACCTGAAAAGAGAGCCAGGAATCCCTGGGTGCGGCTATTGATGACATCAATCTCATGCAGCGATACCGTATGAACCACCTCCTTGCGCTTCTGCAGCTCCCCATCTGGGCACTGCACAAACTTGGTCTGGATTTGGGGGGGAGTAGAGAGCTCAGAGCTCACCTACTCCCCCACTCCCTGCCCCCCAACCCCACTACCCCTCCCCTTGCACTGCATGTGTGGCAAATAACTCAGACTCCTGCCCGCACCCCCCCACTGCAGCATCTGGTCTGGTTTGGGATGGGGCAGCAGGAGAGATCTCAGGGCTGGTATCACCAGCTCTACATCCACACCAAAGTCCTCTGTGTTAGGGGGGAGCTCAGCCTGTCTGATGTCACCTGGGAGCCCCCTTCCCTATTGGCTCCTGCAGCTGGTAGCCAGAAGTCCCCACTCCACAGCTCTGCCTATACCCCACCTTACCCAGTAGCCCCCCATCTTGCTCAAGCCTCAGTACCTAAAAAACACATCTTCTAGGCCCTAGCCCCTGGAATCATAGAGAAGTTGTGCCAGAAGGGACCTCCAGATGTCATTTAGTCCAACTCCCTGCCTGAGGCAGGATCCTCCCACCCCACTGCAATAGAACCTGGGGGCCCCACCCCCCCCAAAATGCTCTGGTACCCAGAGGCACCCACTGCCCCCACTTCCTGCATACCTGGGAACCCATGGCATCATAGTCCCGTGCTCGGGTGAAAGAGCGTCCCAGCTTGGTGATCTTGCCCGTGGCTTTGTCAATGGTGATGACGTCCCTGTGGGAGGAGGGAGGGCTCAGGCCTGGCTGCCTCAGAGAAGGGGGGCAAGGTCACCCCTGGATGTGTGCTGAAGTGAGGTGGGAGCACATCCAACTTCCTCAAGGAAACTAGAGGGAAGACATCCGGCAGTGCTCAGGGTCGCTGGTGTGTCTGTGTGTGTGTGTGTCTCTGTGTGTGTCACACTGCCACATCAGCACCGGTGGGCTCCAGCCTATATACCACCCTGAGGGGAAGAATTCATGCTCACCCTGCCTGGACTTTCTCTTTGGTCAGGGACTCAATCATCTTGGTGCCCAGGTCATAGATGGTCTCCATCTCTGTTGTCTTCAGTGTCAGCTTCCCCACCTTGGCACCCTGCAGATAGACAGATGGACGCAGTTACTCATCACACCTGACCTGGCTATAGGTACAGGAAGGGTCTTGCAAGGGTAGCCTCAACCAACCCTGTCCCATATATGCCAAGCTGAGGGGATTCACAGTCACATTCCTATGGGGGAAGCTCAGATCCAGCATAGGACAGCCCCTGCCCAGCCCCAATCGCCACTTACAGTGCCAGTAGCTGGGCGGTCAATCTGGATCTCCACTACTTCCCCCTCAATGATCTCTGTCTCTTCCCTGCAGGGATGAGGGACAGAGAAAAGTCAGGAGTGTACCCCCAACCCCCACTGCTTCTGTCATATGGAGGGCTGTGGGGATAAAGCTGCTCCCTTCCCCTGACTGGGAGAGGTGATTGCAATTGCTGTGACTGATCTATCAGACTGCACTCCCTTCCTGGAGCTAGGGATAGAACCCAGGAGTCTTGGCTTCCAGCCCCTGCCCCCACAGCTCCAACCAACCAGACCCCACTCCCCTTCCAGAGCTAGAGACAGCACCCAGCAGTTCTGGCTTTCAGTCCCCTTGCTCTAATCCATCAGATCCCTACTACCTCCCGAAGATGAGATGGAACTCAAGCGTCCTCCTTGCAGTTCCCTGCACCACCTCACTATTCCCCACTCCCCGAGAAGGGACAGAACCCAGGTATCCGGGCCCATCCTTACTTGATGCGCACTCCAATGGAGCGCCGGAAGGCCTGAGTCAGTGCCTCTGTCTTGCTCATCTCCAGGGAAAAGATCTCACTGCCAGCGATGGCTGTGAATGGGGTGTCCAGCCCCAGGGCCTGAGCCATGCCTGGGGAGATAGAACGAAGGCTGTGGTTACATCAGAGGTTGTACAACTATGCCATCCCCCCTACACGGGCACCAGAGCTTCAGGATGGTTACAGCCACAGTTCCCCAGGTAAGAAAGGAACCCCCCAGGTGGTGAGATCTTAGGGTGGGGAAGCCTAGGAGAGACCTGCAGGTGGGGACGGGGCAGGTCCTGGGGAAGATACAAATGCCAGGGACAGCAAAGTGAGGAGATGCCTCTCATGGCAGCCAGACCCCAGGATGGGGCAGAAGAAGACAGATGAACCCTGATCTCATATGGTATAGGAATACAGGGAAGATCCCTCCCACTCAGGGCATGGATATGGACAGATCCTGAGGCTGCCCCAGGCCCATACCCATGGCGATGGCAGTCTTGCCCGTTCCTGGCTGGCCAGCGATGAGCACAGCCCGGCCTGCAATCTTTCCCTCCTTGATCATTTCCAGGATGACGCCGGCGGCACGGCGGGCAGCCAGTTGCCCCACCATGCCCTGCGAGACCTGCGGGGACAGGATGTGAGAGGTAGGAATTGGCAAAGACCTCTCCCCATACACAGCTGCCCCCGTGGACCCCCACTGCTCACACAGCTCCCGGCTCCCGCCAAGGCTCCCCATAACCCTCAAGACCTCATCTCTGCCCCCATTCCTGCCATGGCTGCCCCGTACCCCCCCTCCCACTCATGTAGCCCCAACAATGTTCCTCATGACCCCAGCCCCTGTCTCCACCCCTACAGCTATCCCATGCCCCTGCTCCTCTCCCACTCCTACATAGCACTGCATGGACCCCATAGGCTCATGCAGCCCCTACCAATGCCCATCACTGCCCCCCCATCTCTGCCTTTGCTCCCCCCAGTCGTACACAGTTCCTGGCTCCCCCCTCCGACTCAAGCGTCCACAAACCCCCAGGCTTACACAGTGTCCACCAGCACCCCTAGTACTGCCTCCACCCCCCAGCCCCTTCCTCTTCTGCCTGTGCAGCCCCACCTCCATGAGGCTCTCCCAGTACCTGTCTGGGCTCCAAGGCATCGTCCAGGCCCAGTCCCCGGATGTGAGAGTGGGCGCCTGGGGGAGGCAATAGGGCAGGTCGATGAGGGTCTGGAGGGGGGGGGTCCCCTCTCTCCCCCCACCGCTCCCCCTTCAGGCCCGCTGCCAAGCAACGGTTTCCATGGAGACGGTCTGGTTCGAGCTCCCACCCTTGGACTCACCGATGCGCTCGATCCGCGTCACGTCGCGCACCTCGGGCACCTTCGTGGTCTGGGGCGGGAGAGACGGGGTCAGGGGGGTCCTGACCCCGCCCTTCCCCCATGTGACGGCCCGGCGCCATTCTCCCCCCTTCCCCCAACAGCCCGGATCTCGGACCTGATTCCCACCCCCCCGCGCAGGACTGGGCCCGGTCCCGCAGGGGCGCTCACCGTGGTTGCCATGATGCTCACACGAACCGCCCGGCGCGGCCCGGAAATGACAAACCGGAAATCGAGGGAGCAAGACGCGGAGGACTGAGGCAACCGCTCTAGGTGCTGCTCTATGGCTCGTGGTCCTCCGGTCGCCCCCAGCACCTCCCCTGCTGAAAGGGGTTGCCACCCCACCCCGTCCCGCCCCACTGTCCGCTTCCTTCCTCCCCCGCGGCCCGTCTCAGCTTTCCCGCTCCGCGACTCCTTGCCCTTCCCCCACCCCTTCCTGGAAAGCTTGACGCTTCCCCTTTAAGATCCACCCCGCCGCCGAGCCCTTGCCTGGTCCCTGCCCCACGTGTTTCCCTCCTGCCCGTCAGCGACCGCTTCACCTAATCGCAGCACTGGGCCCGGCGGAGCGCTCCAATAGGGACCTGGGGGCGGGGCGCTGGGAAGCCCCACCCCTCAGCGGGAGGGCGGGGTTCAGCCCAGCTGAGCGAGGCTGGGGAGGAAGGGTTCTGGGCGGCCAGACCGCGCGGCGGGACGGGAGGCGTCGCTGAGGTGAGTGGGGGTGGGGCATTTCCCCCGGGTCCCCCGCGCCCTGGAGGTCAGTGCCCCCCCAGCCAAGTTGTGATCGCCTCCCGCGGTGTCCCCCCTCCTGCCACCCCCAGCTACGGGTCCACTGGCCCCGACACTTGTCAGGAGTCGCCCCCCCTCAAGCCCAGGACTCCTGTAGCACGGTCCCTTTGCCTCATCTCTGCCCTCCACCTCATCCTAGGGGGTCACCGTTTCCCTAGTCAGGCCAAGACCACTCCCCCCCTGCCAGGGGTCCTCCAACCTCCCCACTGGCCCCTAATCTGTTTTAGGGGTCACTGCTTCCCCCTACTAGCCCTCCCCCCCATTGTGTCCTCTTCCTTTCCCCTGTCAGGACTCCCCCCCCTCCCCCCATGGGTCTCTGGCTCCTGCCCCGGTTGCCACCATAGCTCAGCTGGACATCCCCCACTTGTAAAGGGGGTGAATGCAACCTGTAAAGGGGGAGCTCCCCCACTCAGCAGTTGGCACCAGCCTCCTGACCCACCTGTGCCCCTTTGCAGCCTGGAGGCACCCAGGTGTCTGCCCCTTGGAGTTGGGGAAGGGGGATCCCAGGCAGGTAACAGCAAAGTGACCCCCCCCGACCCATCATGCTTCCCACGTCTGTCTGTCTCCCTCCAGCCTGGTGCCTGGGCCCAGAGGCCTCCACACACTCCATCCCAAGGCACGGCCCCCCTCACCAGCACCATGCCCTTGGCTCGCAGCCTCTCCGTCACCTCCCTGACTGGGCTGGAGGACTGGGAGGATGAGGTCGACTTGGAGAACGTGGTCCTCTTCGAAGTGGCCTGGGAGGTGGCCAACAAAGGTCAGCCCAGATGCCTGGGTTAACTCCTTGGGAAGAGGAGGGGAGGGCTGGTGGGTTAGAGTGAGGTGCTTTTGGGGAGGGGTGGGAGAAGGCTGAGAGCTAGGACTCCTGGGTCCTCTCCCCAGCTCTGCCCTGACTGGTCCATGTGGATTTCTCCTTGAGGTCACGGAGACTGGGCTCCTGATGACCTCCACTGTGGGCTCCCTGATGCCCTTGACAAGTGACTTAGAAGAAGAAAATGGCTGTTACACTCCTGACTCTATCCCAAAATGCACTGCAAGTCACTAGCACTCTTGAGGTCCAAGAGCACAGGGCACTATGGGATACATGTGCCAGTTGCCCCATGATGCATTGCCCCATGGGCTGCTGGGAGCAAGAGCATAGTGCATTATGGGGTATGTGCACTAGGATTCCCACAATGCACTTCACTTCTCTGAACAAGAGCACAGTGCATTATGGGATACTAGCCCTGGGAATGCCACAGTGCACTGTGTCCAGTTAGACCATTGCCCACATCCCCTTCCCTCAATGCATCATGGTGGAGAGGGGGTATAACTAGCTGGATGGGGAGGACAGGTGTTGGAGGGCTGATTTCCCACCCCCGCCTCCCTAGCCAGAACAGAGCCTGTAGCAGGAAAAGTAGCTGGGTACAGCCTGCCCTACCTCACAAGTGCCCAGCTTGCTCCCTTGGGCTATAAGAAGCTTTCCCTTCTGCCTCATTATATGAGATCTTCATTGTTAAGCAGCTTCATTAAGCTGGCATCCTGCCCTGGCCCCCTGGGGCCAGAGCTCTGGTGCCCTGCCCTTTCCAGCTTAGAGGCTGTTATGGGCTCCCTTACTGTCTGGGTTCTCTCTCTAGAGGTGTAGGGATAGGAAGTGCCAGGATGGTCTTTGCTTCTTACAGCTTCATCTCAGTGGTGGATGAATTGGCCCTGTATAACTACCCCTGTATAACTACCCAGCACGTTCCACCCAGTGGCAGCTGCATCTCTGCACTGGGTGAGGGATGATCATCGTATAATCTGTTCCCCAATACACCCCATCCCAGAAGCAGATGCATCTCAACCTGGCTGAGGGGTTCCTGGATAAATAGGCCCCTGCAGTGCCCCACCCCAGAGGCAGCTGCATCTCACCCCTGGAGAAAAACTCCCAGAAGTTCTCCTGGGGCTGTGTGCTTCCTTTGTGAGCTCCATTCAGTGCTTAAATGTTCTTGGCTTCTGTCCCAAAGTTTTTTTAGTGACTGGGCCTTGTCCTGTCATTAGAGAGGAATAAACGGAAGCTCTCAGCTTCTGCCTAAGCAGGCTCCTGCTCCCTCCTCGGGGCTGGTGTGGGGCAGGGTGTGCGCTGCTTGTGTCAGCCTCCGTCTGTGCATGGTGGGAGGTTGGGTGGTGGGCACTGTTGGCTTGGGTTCTCTCGGCTGGTTGGATGGAGATGGGGGAGGGAGGATAGGGGAGGTGGGTCTGGGGACAGGAGAGCCCTGGGGGTGGGACAGTTGCTCATCAGGTGAGGAGTTGATTGACTGTTGGGAGTCCCACAGTGCATTGTATCCCACTAGGCCACTGCTTGTGGGGAGAAAGAGCACAGTATATAGGATATATATGCCAGGAAGCCAACAATGCATTGTGTTCCACTAGGTCATTGATCAGTGGGAGCAAGACTGTGGTGCATCATGGGATACATATGCTGTGGAACCCACAATGCATTATGTCCCACGAGGCCCCAACCTTGCTGGGAGCAGAAGTACAGTACATTGTGGTATCATGTACCAGAAGACCCACAGTATATTGTCTCAACTAGGCCACTGCTTTCTGGGAGCAAGAGTGAAATGCATTATGGGATGCACATGTATAGAGTCCCACAGTGCATTGTGCTGCACTAGTCCTTCACTGGCCATACATGTCAGGTCATTCCATTGCATTATGGGATCTGTATGCCAACAAACCCACAATGCACTGCTTCCCTTTAAAGTAGCCCGCTTGGCATGTGTAGCGCATTGTGAGAGAGCCCCTGGGGAGTCTCACAATGCATTGGGGCAGCCCCGTTGTGGCGGGGTCTATGTCAGGTGAGCTGGGAGGGAGGGTGCCCTCTTTTCCCCACCCCTGGGCAGCAGGGGCATGGCTAACCTCCCTGTGCTCTGGGGAGCAGTGGGTGGCATCTACACGGTGATCCAGACGAAGGCCAAGATCACGTCAGATGAGTGGGGCGAGAACTACTTCCTCATCGGGCCCTACATGGAGCAGAACGTCCGCACCCAGGTGGAGCTCATCGACCCGCCCAACCCAGCCATGCGGCGCACCATTGAATCCATGAACTCCAAAGGCTGCAAGGTACCACCCTGAGCCAGGGAGGGGACCCAGGCGTCTGGGAGGCCACAGCTGGTGAGGTGCAGTTGGGGGCAGTGTGGGGAGGGAAGGGCCCCAGGTGCTGGTCCTTTCCTTGCCATTTCACCCCACCTGGCAGCCTGCAGGGAGAGGACCTGGTATCCAGGGCCAATACAGAATGAAAGGTGGGATCCTAGGTAGGTGGGGAGAGGACCCAGGTATCCAGGACCTACTAGACATGGTGCTGGAATAGCTTTTTGGTTGAGAGTCTATCCTGCGATCTGAGGCAGTAGGGGCTTGGGTCAACCTGCTGCCCCTTCTGGTGTGAGAGGTTATTGGAGTTCCCATATTGGGGTTACCACTTCTAGACCCCAGCAATTTCTCTGCTGTCTCCCCAGCCAGGGAGTAGAACCCAGGAAACCCAGACACCCAGCTGTGACCCACCAGCCCCCACACCCTTCTAAAAGCTGGGATAGGACCCAGGTGTCCTGGCTTCTGGCCCCCACTCACCTCCCACAGCTGAGAGAGAACCCAGGTGTCTTGGCTCCCAGCCCCTTTTTGCTCTGACACACCAGCCCCCACTCCCCTCCCAGAGCTAGGGTAAGAGAACCCAGGCATCCTGGGTTAGGCTACCCAAAATTAAATGTGGGTGGGGGGTGCTGCCCAGTGCCATACCAGTGAGGTTTGGTGCCCAGGGCAAAGCCTATAGCAGCAGCCTGCCCTCACCCCACACACAGATCAGGGGGCACATGCCCTTCCCATGTCTGCTCAGGAGAGCATGCAGTGGTGGGAGCTGTCCTCCCCATGCCCGCCAAATGAGCTGTTCGTGGCTCCGTCCTATGCCCCACCCTGTCTGGGCAGCACCTATTCACACCCCTTTTCTTTGGTGCCTGGGGCAGTCGCCCCACTCCCCCCCTTGCTATGACATGGGTGCTGCCACTTCCTTCAGTGCTGTGGGCTGCCCACTTTCCCTCCACTGCGGCAGCCAGCTCCAGGGCCCACAGGCCCAAGTCCCTGCCCTGCCCCACCCCCACCCCCACCCCAGCCAGGCTGCAGGAGGAGGGATATTTTTAGCCCTGGGGGCTCATGTTTCTTCCCCCCCCCCCCCCCACAAGAAAGGTCACAGGCCTCCTCCCCTCCCCCTGCCTTCTTTCACCTGATGTTTTTCTCTGTCACCCAAAATAGCTGACCTGAAATATCCCTGGGGATAGGGGGGAAGGGGCAGATATGGCATAGGGAGGAAGGAGCAGCTGGGGTCTAGTTGGGGTGGGAGAGGTAAGAGAGAACTGGGCTGGGGTTGAATTTTAATGTAGGGGGTCAGGTCTCAGGAATTGGGGGGCTGGGAGACAATTGGGTTCCAGCACCGGAAGGGGGGCAGTTGGGGCAGCCCCAGGTGTGGGAGCCAGGGTCATACATGGGGGTAAGATGGAACATTTTGGTGTGGGAGGCTCTGCTTGCTGGTTGGGAGGAGGTGACTGTCCTCAGTGGGGAGGGGGTGTCTCTCTTCCCCCCATCATCTGCGCACCCCAGTTGGCTTCCCCGTTCATATCTGCCCCTCCATTTCCACAAAGGGGGGATTCCTGTGGGGAGGCACCAGAGCCCTCCCCCAGGAGTGTGAGGGCCAAAGCCCCTCCTGTCAGGAGCTATTCCCAGCATGCTTTGCCCTTGGGCCAAGCAGGGGAGCAGCAGCTGTTGGGGGAGATGAGGGAAGAGGGCTCACAGGCAGGTCCCTGCTGGAAGGTGGGTATATGTAGTGGGGGGACACCCCTAGGACTTCCATAATGGCTTAGGGGGGCTGTGGTGTGGAAAGGGGCCTTGGCGCACTCTGAGGGTGAAGGTTCCTGCTGGAGGGGTTCCAGTATGGGGGTGGGGTGCCCAGTGTATATGTGGATTCATAGATGCTAGGGTCAGAAGGGACCTCAACAGATCACCGAGACTAACCCCCTGTCCTGGGCAGGAAAGAGTGCTGGGGTCAGGTGACCCCAGCCAGATGCCTATCCAGCCTTCTCTTAAAGACCCCCAAGATAGGGGAGAGCACTACCTCCCTTGGAAGCCCATTCCAAATATTGGCCACCCTTACCATGAAGAAGTTTTTCCTGATGTCCAGCCTAAACCGGCTCTCTGTCAGTGTGTGATCATTGTTCCTTGTTACCCCAAGAGGCGCCCTGGTGAACAGAGCATCTCTGGTTCCTTGTTGCGCCCCCCTAATGAATGTGTAGGCAGCCACAAGATCACCTCTCAGCCTTCTCTTGTGGAGGCTGAAGAGATCCAGGTCCCTTAGTCTCTCCTCATACCATATGAGCGACTTTCCTCTGGACTCTCTTGAGGTTATCCACATCCTTCTTAAAGTATGGTGCCCAAAACTGGATGCAGTACTCCATCAGAGGTCTGACCAATGCTGCATAGAGGGGAAGCATCACCTCTTTGGTTCTTTTTGTCATGCATCTGCTGATGCATGATAAAGTGCGGTTAGCTTTGCTGATGATTTCATCACACTGATGACTCATGTTCATCTTGGAGTCCACTATGACTCTGAGATCCCTTTCTGCTTCTGTCATTTCCTAGCCAGTAGGTGTGCTGGATACTTTTATGCCCTAGATGTGGCACTCTGTATTTGTCCTTGTTAAACTGCATCCTGTTGTGTTCTGCCCACTTTTCCAACCTGTGCAGGTCTGCCTGCAATCATTCCCTAACCGCTGGTGTGTTCACTTTCTACCACAAATTAGTTCATCTGCAAACGTGGACAGAATACATTTCACAGCCACATCCAAGTCACTGATGAAGACATTGAAGAGCACAGGTCCAAGGACCAAGCCTGCGGGACCCCACTGCCCCCACATCTTTCCAGGTCGATACCGACCTGTCCACCACCACTCTCTGTGTGCGACCCCTAAGCCAATTTGCCACCTGCCGGACTGTGTAATCATCTAAGTTACAGCTTCTTAATTTATTTATGAGAATGGGATGAGATACTGTATTGAAGGCCTTCCTAAAATCAAAGTAAATGACATCCACCTCTATTCCTGTGTCTAAGCATTTTGTCACCCAGTCATAAAAAGAAACCAGATTAGTCAGCCACGATCTACCTGCTACAAATCCATGCTGGTTGCCCTGCTGCATTATTTTTCCCACTGGACTCACAGAAATATGTTTCTTAATTTTTTCAGAGTCTTCTCCAAGGATAAAGGTGAGACTAACTGGCCTACAATTACTTGGATTCTCCTTCCTCCCGTTCTTGAAAATAGGGACCACACTGGCCCTTTTCCAGTCCTCCGAGACCTGACCCAAGCACCACAGTTGCTCAAACAGTCCTGCCAGTGGTTCTACTAGGACACTGGCCAGTTCCTTCAGCACCCTTGGATGCAGCTGATCCGGGCCTGCTGACTTAAACCCATCCAGTCCATCCAAGTGACTGCATTAAGTCAGTGTCAGGAGTTGATGGGCTGTTGTCCCTCTGATGCCCATCTAAGAAGCCATTAGAAGATGTGTCATGATCCTTGTTCAGGAACACTGAGGAAAAAAACTCATTGAAGAGCTTAGTGTTGTCCCCACCTCTGTCACTAATTGCTCCTGCTTGTTCAGTAGGGGTCCTATGCTGCCTTGTGCCTTCCTTTCACTCCCTACATACCTAAAAAAAAAAAAAGACTTTTTGTTGTCTTTAATTTCTGTTGCCAGCCTCAGCTCCATAGTTGTTTTGGCCTTTTTAACTGCCTCCCTGCAAGTGCAGGCCAAGTAGGTATACTTCTCCTTGGTAGCTTTCTCCTGCTTCCACTGCCTATATGCCTCTTTTTTGCCCTTAAACTTCCCTGGATTTTTCTGCTTAGCCACGGAGGGTTTTTGGCCCCTTTCACTTGCAATGGGATCGTCTCCCACGGCTTCCGAAGGAGTTTAGTCAATGACGCACTGCAGGATAGGAGTTCCTTTAGGAACAACCAGCCTTCCTGGACTCCCATCTCTCCAATATTCCTATCCTGTGGTGCATCATTGACTAACCTCCTGAGCACAATGAAGTTAGCCTTCCTAAAATCAAGCACTTCCACCCTACTAGTTATCTTACCTACCCTATGCTGTATGGTGAATTCTGTTGAATGGTGGTCACTGTCCCCAGGGTGACCAAGAATCTGCAGCTCCCCTACCAGGTCATCCCCTGTAGCCAACACCAAGTCCAGTAGGGCATTCTCCCTAGTGGGGAGAACCTCCTGCATTAAGTGAAGATCCTGTACACAGGTTAAGAACCTACGTGAATGGTTGGATATGGCTGACTGCTCCTCCCGCAGATGTCAGGGTAGTTTAGGTCCCCCATGACAACCACATCCCTAGACTGTACGTTGCCTCAAGAATTCCAAGTCTAGCTCTTCCTCTTGATGTGGTGGTTTGTAACAGACCCCGACCAAGTCCCTTTCCCTCCGACCTCCATGTATCCTAACCCACAATGCCTCAACTTTCTCCTCCTCTGATCCCATTTTGATTAGGGTAGATGTATAATGCTCCATAACATTGAGCAAACTCCCCCCACCCCCCGTTTTCTTCCTACTCCCTGGGGTGTGGGCTGGGGCTAGGGGGTGGGAGTTCCCTGTGGAGGATGGGGTGTTCCCTGCTCAGGGGTGTTCTGCCTGATCTGTCCCAGGTGTACTTTGGGCGCTGGCTCATTGAGGGGGGCCCCTATGTGGTGCTTCTGGACATCACAGCTACGGCCTGGAGCCTGGACCGCTGGAAGACAGAGCTATGGGACAGCTGCACCATTGGGGTGCCCTGGTACGACCGCGAGGCCAACGACGCTGTCCTCTTCGGCTTCCTCACTGCCTGGTTCCTCGGAGAGGTACGGGGGGAAGAGTGGGAGCGGGGAGTGGGAGCACAGGGACAGTGGGGACTGAGGATGCCCCACAGGGCAGAGAGGTGGGGACCTGGGGAGGGGGGAGCAGGGACCCCATAGGATGTGACCCACAGGATATGGGGCCATGGATGTAGCACCTCAACCAGGGGACCCTTCAGGGAGGGGGTGAAGAATCTGAAGAGATGGGGCCACTGCAGAGGGGGCACCCAACACAGTGAGTGAAGAGGGGACAGAGCCCATGTGGGGAGGAGCCCTCATCAGGGCCAGAAACCCTGACCCATGCGAAGGGGGAAGTTGCTTCGTGGCAGAGGCCAGTTGTATACCTCAAGGGGAGGGTCTTTTAGTTCCCCTCCCCATGTGGGCGTTCTGGGGGGCGGGGGGGGGGGCGGGCTTTCTTATTGCCTGGGGCTGTGACTGCCAAAGGAGGGGGGCAGTAAGAAGAGGAACTTCATTGTAGGCGGAGGCTCAGTTCTGCCTAAGAGGTGGGGGAAGTGGGGGTATCAGGTATGGGCTGAGCCAGGATTTTGAAAACGAGTACAGATATTGTAGGGTATCCTCATATATAACATAACACATCTTTTGCTCCAGTTGAAAAGAACCAAGAAGCTTTACTAGTACACTGGGGGGACCTAGGGCTGTGGTATTGTGTTTAAGATAGAAGCCAAAAAAAAATGTAAACCTTAATAGACTGAATAGAGCATTCATCAGCTGTGTCATATAATGTATTAAAAAAACAACAAGCTAGACAATATTCAAAAGGTGCCATTTAATTAGTCCCGTAGCTACTGGAATTGAATGTACATCTCTTTCAGATACACAAAACAAAGTCTAGCCTTCCTGAGTGTCTTGATCGGACCTCCAAGGCTTCACCTATTTCTGCCACCTGAGTAACCTTCAGTTGCGTTAACGCTACTGCAACTGACTGACTGTTTCTAGCTAGAGTTAAAAAACAGTCTGCTGGGCTGTGATGTAGGAGCTATGTTACCAAGAGTGGACAGCAGAACTGCAGAAGAAAGCCTAGCTTGATTAGGAGAACCATGAAAGACCATTAAAAAGGAGAGAGGGTCGTTAACACCTGTGGAAGGGATCAGGTAGATTATAACAAGCCATGAAGTCAGTTGATTTCCTTGGCACTACTTGACTAAAAGGGCTGCCGCTACTGCCAGGCAGTTGGTTTTAAACTTTGTCTGGACCAGGAATCAAAGAGGGGGTGCCATTCTCCTTCGCTCCCCGCCCCCTGCAGATATCAGGTCTCTGGGCTGTTGGGAGCCGGGGGCTGTGGCATGGGGAGCAGCCTTAAGGAGTAGGCAGGGATGTGACACAGGATGGGGTCTGGTGTGGAAGTGGGCAGGTAACAAGCAGCTGTCAGGAGGCTGGAAGTGCCCCCCATTTTCTGCCCTCCCCCCTAACTTCAGTTTTCTAGGAAGGGTCTTTGGAAGATTGCCCCACTGCCGTGAGTTCACCACTGAGCCCTTGGACAGTAGGTCGAGCTGCTGGTCTCCTGGTTGCCAGAAATTGAACCCAGGAATTGGGCTGTCAGACACACTCGCCCACTAGACCACCTTCCCTTCCCCCAGAACAGGGAGAGAACCTCAGCATCCTGGTTTCCAGCCCCTTTTGCTTTACTGGGTCCCACTCCCCACTCAAAGCAGGGATGGGACCCAGGTGTCCTGAATGTGCTTTCTTCCCCTCCCCGCTTCCTCCCACCCTACAGTTCACAGCTCAGTGTGAGGAAAAGCCATTTATCATCGGGCACTTCCATGAGTGGCTGTCCGGGGTCGGGCTCTTCCTGTGCCGCATCCGCAAGCTGCCTGTGGCCACCATCTTCACCACCCATGCCACCCTGCTGGGCCGCTACCTCTGTGCTGGCAGTGTGGACTTTTACAACAATCTGCAGACTGTGAGCACCAGGGTTGGGGAGGGGCTGGGGTTGCTTGGCAGGAGCTCCAGGGGTGATGGGAAGGATCTAGGGGAATCTGGGCACAAGGGGCTCCAGAGGCTGATGGGTAAAGGACTAGGACAGTGGTTCCCAACCCCAGGTCACGGCCCAAATGAGTTTTGCGGGGGCGATGCTGATGGCGCTGCACAGAAAAAATGAGCCATGCTGTGTGCCGGGAACTCCCCCGACCCCATGCCACCACCACTGAACTTTGTTTCCAGCAGCAGGGCATGGAAAAAAGAGGTTGGGAATCACTGAACTAGGGCATCACTAGCAGCAGATGGGGAGGAGTCCAGAGCACTTGCAGGGAGGGCTGTGGCTTTTCAGGTAGCTAAATCATGTACTGTCTAGCCTTGCTGTGGCTGGGATGGTAGCTTGGAACCCACGCGTCCTGGCTGCCAGGCCCCCCTGCTCATAACTCACCAAACCCCATTTTCCTCCCAAAGCTGGGATAGAACCCAGCTGTCCTGGCTCTCAGCCCCCCTGCTCTAACTCACCACTTCCCTCCCAGAGTTGGAATAGAACCCAGGCATCCTGACATCTACTTTCTTGGATCCTAATAACCTACCTGCTTGGTTCTTTTTTTTTCTTGCCCTCCCCACTCAGTTTAATGTGGACAAAGAGGCTGGCGACCGGCAGATTTACCACCGCTATTGTATGGAGCGTGCTGCCATCCATTGCACCCATGTCTTCACCACCGTGTCCCAGATCACAGCTGTGGAAGCTGAGCACCTGCTCAAGAGGAAACCAGGTCTGCAGGGTGCTGGGACTGGGGCAAGTCTGTTTGCTGGAACCACTTCCCCAGTGCTGGGATGCAGCAAACTCTGAAGTAGAACACGTTAAGGGGCTGTTTATATAGGGACCTCTCAGGCAGAATTGAGATGCAGTCACTTCTGGGGTGGGACCAAGGGCTACTAAACAGCCTCATAGAATCATAGAAAGTTAGGGTTGGAAGGGACCTCAGGAGTTCATCTAGTCCAACCCCCTGCTCAAGGCAGGACCATCCCCAAATAGATCATCCCAGCCAAAGCTTTGTCTACTCTGGTTTTGAAAACCTCCAAGGATGGAGCTTCCACCACCTCTCTGGGTAACCTGTTCCAGTGTTTTACTACTCTCCTAGTAAGAAAATTCTTCCTAATAGCTAACCTAACTTCCTTTGCTGCAACTTGAGACAGTTGCTTCTTGTTCTGTTATCTGCCACCGCTGAGAACAGTCCAGCTCCATCCTCTTTTGAACCCCCTTCAGGTAGTTGAGGGCTGCTATTAAAACTCATCTCAGTCTTCTCTTTTCTAGACTAAATAAGACTCGTTCCCTCAGTTTTTCCTCATAAGTCATGTCCCCCAGCCCCCTCACCATTTTTGTTGCCCTCCAGTAAACTCTCTCCCATTTGTCCACATCCTTTCTGTAGTGGGGGACCCAAAACTGAACTCAGTGCTCCAGATGTGGCCTCACCAGTGCTGAATAGAGATGAATAATCACTTCCCTTAACCTACTAGCGAAACACCCACCAATTCAGCCGAGCATGCCGTTAGCCTGCTTAGCAACAAGGTCACACTGCTGGCTCATATTCAACTTATTTTGTCCACTGTAACCATCATGTCCTTTTCCGCAAAGCTGCTGCCCAGTCAGTCAGCCCCCAGCCTGTACTGGTGCATGGGACTGTTCCGTCCTAAGAGCAGGATTTTACACTTGTCCTTGTTAAAACTTATGAGATTTCTTATGGCCCAATCCCCCAGTTTCTCTAAGTCACTCTGAATCCTAGCCCCACCCCCCAGCATATCTACTACTCTCTCAGCGTGGTGTTACGTGCAGACTTGCTGAGGATGCACTCTATGCCATCTTCCAGGTCATGGATAAAGATGTTGAACAAAATCAGCCTCAGAACCAACCTCTGGGGCACTCCACTTGATACCGGCTGCCATCTAGATACTGGGCCATTGATTACTACTCTCTGAGCCTGATGCTTCAGCCAGTTTTCTATCCACTTTGCACTCCATCCATCCAGTTCATACTTCCTTAGCTTGCATGTGAGAATGTTGTGGAAGACAGTATCAAAAGCCTTACTAAAATCAGGGTATACCACACTGGTCTCCCCCCATTCACAGAACCAGTCACCTCATCATAGAAGGCAATCAGGTTGGTCAGACATGACTTGCCCTTGGTGAATCCATGCTGACTGTTCCTAATCACCTTTTTCTCTTCCAAGTGCTTAGAAATGGATTCCTTGAGGACCTGCTCCATGATTTTTCCAGGGACTGAGGTGAGGCTTGTAGTTCCCTGGATCCTCCTTCTGCCCATAGTTAAAAAAGGGAAGTATTTTTGCCCTTATCCAGTCATCAAAGATGGTGGTCAGGGGCTCTGCAATCACATCAGCCAAACTCCCTCAGTACCCTTGGGTGCATCCCATCTGGCCCCATGGACTTGTACACATACAGCTTTACTAGGTAGTCTCTAACCTGTTCTTTCATCACTGAGGGCTGCTCACCTTCTCCCCAAACTGTGCTGCCTGGTGCAATGGTCTGGGAGCAGATCTTGCCTTCTGAAGACAGGCAAAAAAGGCATTGAGCACATCAGCCTTTTCTGCATCCTCTGTTACTAGGTTGCTTCCCCCATTCAGTAAATGACCCATACTTCTGATCTTCCTCTTGCTGTGACATACTTGTAGAAACCCTTCTTGTTACCCTTCACGTCCTTTGCTAGCTGCAACTCCAATTGTGCTTTGACCTTCCTGACTTTATCTGGGCATGCTTGAGCAATGTTCTTATAGTCTTTACTAGTCATTTGTCTATGTTTTCACGTCTTATAAGCTTAGTTTTTGTAATTTAGTTTACTAAAGAGTTCCCTGCTAAGCAAAGCTGGTCTTCTGCTATACTTGCAAGTCTTCCTGCAACTCAGGATGGTTTATTCTTGCACTCTCAGTAAGGTTTCTTTAATGGACAGCCAGCTGTTCTGGACTCCTTTTCCCTTCAGACTGGCTTCCTAGGGGATCCTGACCATCAGTTCCCTGAGCAAGTCAAAGTCTGCTTTTCTGAAGTCCAGGGTCCTTACTCTGCTGTTCTCTACCCTTCCTTTCCTTAGGATCCTGAACACAATCATCGTGTGGTTACTGCTGCCCAAGTTGCTATCCACTACTACATTCCCCACCAATTCTTCCCTGTCTGTGAGCAGCAGGTCAGAAGAGCATGGCCCCTAGTTAGCTGCTCCTGCACTTGAACCAGTAAGTTGTCTCCAGTACTATCCAAAAACTTCTTAGATTGCCTGCACACTACTGTATTGCCCTCCCAGCAGATATCAGTGTCATTGGAGTCTGCCATGAGAAACAGGACTGTGATCTAGAAATTTAGATTCATAGATGCTAAGGTCAGAAGGGACCTCAACAGATCATTGAGTCTGACCCCCTGCCCTGGGCAGAAAAGAGTGTCAGGGTCAGATGACCCCAGCCAGATGCCTATCCAGCCTTCTCTTAAAAACCCTCCAAGGTAGGAGAGAGTATCACCTCCCTTGGAAGCCCATTTCAAATTTACCTACCCTTACTGTGAAGATATTCTTCCTGATGTCCAGCCTAAACCTGCTCTCTGTCAGTTTGTGACCATTGTTCCTTGTTACCCCAAGAGGCGCCCTGGTGAACAAAGTATCTCTCGTTCCTTGCTGCACCCCCCTAATGAATGTGTAGGCAGCCACAAGGTCACCTCCCAGCCTTCTCTTGTGGAGGCTGAAGAGATCCAGGTCCCTTAGTCTCTCCTCATAGGGCTTGGTCTGCATACCCTTAACCATACAAGTGGCTCACCTCTGGACCTTCTCAGGGTTATCCACATCCTTCGTAAAGTACGGTGCCCAGAACTGAACCCAGTACTCCAACAGCGGTCTGACCAATGCTGCATAGAGGGGAAGTATCACCTCCTTGGTTCTATCTGATGCATGATAAAGTATGGTTAGCTTTGCTGATAATTTCATCACACTGATGACTCATGTTCATCTTGGAGTCCACTATGACTGTGAGATCCCTTTCCGCTTCTGTCATTTCCTACCCAGTAGGTGTGCTGAATATTTTTATGCCCTAGGGAAAGCACTCTGCATTTGTCCTTGTTAAACTGCATCCTGTTGTGTTCTGCCCACTTTTCCAACCTGTGCAGGTCTGCCTGCAATCATTCCCTACCCTCTGGTGTATTCACTTCACCCCACAATTTAGTATCATCCAGAAACTTGGACAGAGTACACTTCATGCCCATATCCAAATCACTAATGAAGACATTGAAGAGCACAGGTTCAAGGACCAAGTCCTGTGGGAACCTACTGTCCTCATCCTCCCAGGTTGATACTGATCTGTCCAACACCACCCTCTGGGTGTGACCCCGCAAGTCAATTTGCCACCCACCGGACTGTGTAATCGTCTAAGTCACAGCCTCTTTATTTATTTATGAGAATGGGATGAGATACGGTATCAAAGGTCTTCCTAAAATCTAAGAAAATGACATCCACCTCTACTCCTGTGTCTAAGCGTTTTGTGACTTGGTCATAAAAAGAAACCAGATTAGTCAGGCATAATCTACCTGCTACGAATCAATGCTGGTTGCCCTGCTGCATTATTTTTCCCACTGGACTCACAGAAATATGATTCTTAATAATTTTTTCAAAGACTTTTCCAAGGACAGAGGTGAGACTAACTGGCCTACAATTACTTGGATCATCCTTCCTCCACTTCTTGAAAATAGAGAAAACTTCTGCTAGTGGTTTGAAGAAAGCTTCATCTACCAGTTCTTGGTCTGGTGGTCTATAGCAGACACCTACCACAACATCACCCTTGTTGCTGTCTCCTCAGACCCTAACACAGAGACTTCAGATAGGCCTGTCTCCAGCTTCATACTGGAGCTCTGAGCAATCATATGGCTATTTTACATAAAGTGCACCTCCTCCTTTTCTCCCTTGCCTGTTGTTCCTGAACAGTTTATACCCATCCATGACCATGCTGCAGTCATGCTAGCTATCCCACCGAGTCTCTGTTATTCCAATGATGTCACAGTGCTGTGACTGTACAAGGACTTCCAGTTCTTCCTGCTTATTTCCCAGGCTCCGTGCATTCCTATACAGGCACCTGAGGTAACTAGTTGATCTCCCTGATTTCTCTGGAAGTATGAGAGCACCTTCCCTATTGCCCCCTCCTCCTTGCTCTTCCTCCAGGTCTCCCGCTTCCCCGCTTACCTCAGGGCTTTGGTCTCCATCCCCTGGAAACCTAGTTTAAAGAGATGATCTACTTGGGGACATAGTTTCATAGTTGGTAGAGTCAGAAGGCACCTGAGCAGATTATCAAGTCTGACCCCCTGCCACGGCAGGAAAGAGTACTGGGGTCAAATGACCCCAGCCAGGTTTTCATCCACCCTCCTTTTAAAGACCCCCAGGGTAGGAGCCAGCACCACTTCTCTTGGAAGTTGGTTCCAGATCCTAGCCGCCCTGACCGTGAAGTAGCACCTCCTGATATCTAGCCTGAATCTACCCTCTGCCAGCTTGTGACTTATTTTTTGCCACTCCTGGGAGTGCTCGGGGGAACAGGGACTCTCCCAATGCCTGTTGGTCCCCCCCGACTAGTTTATAAACGGCCACTAGATCCCCCCCCTCAGCCTTCTCTTGTGGAGGCTGAACAGGTTCAGGTCCCTTAGCTTCTCCTTGTAGGGCCTGCCCTGCCGCCCCCTCATCATGCAAGTGGCCCTCCTCTGGACATTCTCCATGATGTTCACAATCCTCCTGAAATGCGGCGCCCAGAATTGGATGCATACTCCAACTGCGGCCTAACCAGTGTCGCATAGAGGGAGAGGATCACTTCCTTGGACCTGCTTGAGATGCATCTGTGGATGCATGACAAGGTATGGTTGGCCTTCCTGACCGCATCCCCACACTGTTGTCCCATGTTCATATTGACCTCAGGAATGAACAGGAGCATACATGGACATGGAATATATATGAATAACGAATAGGAACAATAATGAACAGGAACATGACATGGAACAGGAAGGGAAAGGATGGGCAGATCCTATCCTTGCAAAGTGATTCTGACCTTCACCTTGCTTCTGCCTTGTCCTCTCCCTGCACTTTCCCAGACCTGGTGACCCCCAATGGCTTAAATGTGAAGAAATTCTCAGCCATGCATGAGTTCCAGAACTTGCACGCCCAAAGCAAAGCCCGCATCCAGGAGTTTGTCCGGGGGCATTTCTATGGGTGAGTCATAGATTCCCATTCCCATCCCTCACCCCCTTGGAACCCACTCACAAACACAGTGGAAGCCAGCTGTCCTAGTTCCCAGCCCCCCACTGCTCCAACCCCCAGTCCAACTTCCCTTAGAGCTGGGAGAGAATCCAAGTGTCCCGGCTCAAACCCACCAGGCCCCACCCCTCTTCTTTTGTGCTGGAGTGCCCCTCCGGTGCCCCTATTGGTTGGTAATGGAAAGACACCAGCTGTCTTAACTCAGGGTGGAGTACTTAGAGAAATCATGGGTTGCAGACAGCCCCGTGCCCACTCACCTGCTACTGGGATCACTGGGAGATATGGGGAGAGAGGCAGCTGCCCCTGGGTGGGGCGGTTACTATATAGAGATGCCTTGCTCAGCATTGATGCAGCCACATCTGGGGTGGAGCACGCTGGCCAGCTGTCTTTAACAAGTTCCTCATGCCCTACCCCCCTTGTAGACACTTGGACTTCAACCTCGATAAAACCCTCTTCTTCTTCATTGCTGGGCGCTATGAGTTCTCCAACAAGGGGGCTGACATCTTCCTGGAGGCCTTGGCCCGCCTGAACTACCTGCTGCGGGTGAGTTTGGGGTAAGGGCAGACTGTGGGTGTCCCCTTAAGTCAGGCTGGTTTAGGGGGAGGGGGTCCCTTGTGCTGCCAGAAGTCTGTGTTCTGGGGGGTCTTACTGGGGTGTTTGGACTGGAAGTGGGGGACTCTTCCTTGGCATTGCTGTGGGATCTGCTAAAGGTGGTGTAGGGTGTCCAGTCCTTTGGGGAAGAATGGGGGCTCAGCTGTTAGGAGCCCCCCCTTTCTCTTGCTGGAGGGTGCCCGCCACTGCACTGTAGAAGCTTTGCCCCTCCTGACCACTGCTCTGGTGCCCTGCACAGGTGAATGGCAGCGAGAGCACAGTGGTGGCCTTCTTTATCATGCCAGCGCGGACCAACAATTTCAATGTGGAGACCCTCAAGGGGCAGGCCGTGCGCAAGCAGCTCTGGTGAGCATTTCAAACCCCACCCCCAAAATACCTTCCCAGGACCCAGGTGTTTGGGCTCCCATCCTTCCCTCAGCTCTAAATCCCTAGACCCCACAACCTGATTTCATAGACATTAAGGCTGGAAGGAACCTCGCAAGATTGGGTCCAGCCCTCTGCCCAAGGGTCAGGAAGTCAGCTGGGGTCAAATGGTCCCAGCAAAATAGGCATCCAAGTGTTTCTTGAAAGTGTCCAGAGTAGGTGCTTGCACCACCTTTGGCAGGAGTCTATTCCAGGCCCTGGGGACTCAGTAAAGAAGTTTTCCCTTATGTCCAGCCTAAAATGGTCTTCCAGGAGTTTGTGACCATTGGACCTTGTCTTCCCTTGGGGTGCCCTGGTGAACAGATGTTCTCCCGGTTCCTGATGCACACACCTTATGTCCTGATAGACTGCCACCAGGTCGTCCAGAGCCAGGGGTGGAACCCAGGCATCCAGGTTCCCACACTTCCCGAGTTCTGACTCCCTGGACTTTACAACTCTCCCACATCCAGGGGTAGAATCCAGGCACCTGGGCACCCATCCCCCTCTGTCTTTGATTCATTAGACTCCAGAACTCTCCTACAGCAATGGTTGAACGCAGGCTTCCGTGCTCCTGCCCTTTCCCCGTTCAGTGGTTTGCTGGAGTCTGTGCCATTTCCAAAGTCAAAGGAAGAACCCAGAGGTCTGGACTCCCACCCTCCCCAGGTGCAGTGGGGTACAGCCCATTCCCCTGTTGGAGCTGGGATGGACCCCAGGCACCTGTCTTTTCCCTGCAGTGACCACCTTCTCTCTCTTCTTTCTTCTTCTTTCTGCTTCTTCTCTTTCTGCAGGGACACAGCAAACGCTGTGAAGGAGAAATTTGGGAAGAAGCTCTATGAGTCTCTCTTAGTGTAAGTGCTCCCCCAGTTTGGAGCAGTGGAGTTCAGAGTTGGGGGCGGTGCCAGCCTGTTGCTGTCCTCTCTAGCTGGGAAGGGGCTTAATGGGGGATCTGATCAAGAGGCAGGGATTGTGGGGGAGAGGGGAAGGGTTTGGGGGCTCAGGTTGGGCAGAGCAGGTACTGTAGGGTCCCTGGGGCGCAGGGGAGGGGATCCAGACTGAGGCTCTGTCCTTGCCCCCACACTGCTTCCTCCCCCTCCCCCCCCCCACCCCCCCAAAAAAAAAAAAATTCCCTCCTGTCCACAGAGGGAACCTCCCAGACATGAACAAGATGCTGGACAAGGAGGATTTCACTATGATGAAAAGGGCCATTTTTGCCACACAGGTTCGTTCTCAGTCCCAGGAGGGGAGATGGGGACTGGTTGTTAGAGCATGGGGTAGTGGGAGTCAGGATGTCTGGAATCTGTCCCTGGTCTGGGAGGGGTGGGGGCTGGTGGGCTGGAGCAGGGAGTGCTAGGAGCCAGGTTGCCTGGGTTCATCTTATTTCTGGAAACAAAGTGGGGACTATTGTTTAGAGCAGGCTCAGGGCTGGGAGCCAGGACACATGGCTTCTACCCCCAGGTGTGTGAGGAGAGTGGGGCCTGGTAGAAGGAAGGGTGTGGGGGCTAGAATCTGGGTTCTCTCCCAGCTCTGGGAGGGGAGGGAGGGCTGGTGGGTTGGAGCCAGGATGCCTGGGTTTCAGTCCTTTCAAGGTGGACCTCTTGAGGGCTGACCCTTGTCTGTCCATCCCCTCCTTGCAGCGTCACTCCTTCCCCCCTATATGCACTCACAATATGCTGGACGACTCCACGGACCCCATCCTGAACACGATCCGGCGCATTGGGCTCTTCAACAGCAGTGCTGACCGTGTCAAGGTGAGCAAGCAGGGGAGGGGAGGAGCTTGGGGGTGGGGGAAGCCTGTTGTGTGGAAGAGGGTTCTGTGGTGTCCTGAGGTAACCTTCCACCCCTCTGTGCCCCAGGTCATCTTCCACCCCGAGTTCCTCTCCTCCACCAGTCCTTTGCTACCTGTGGACTATGAAGAGTTTGTCCGTGGGTGTCACTTAGGTGTCTTCCCCTCCTACTATGAGCCCTGGGGATACACACCAGGTAGGGATCCCCTGGATGCTTTGTATGGTGGAATATGGGAGGATCAGGTGGGGTAGAGCAGGAGAGGCTGGTAGCCAGGATTCCTGGGTTCTATCCCAGCTGTGGGAGAGGAGTGGGGTCTGGTGGGCTAGAATAGGGAGAGCTGGGAGTCTGGATACCTGGGTTCTCTCCTGGTTCTTGGAGGGGAGAAGAGTGGGTTCTGGAGTGTTTTGAGGGAGGGTGTGGGGGCTGTGAAGCAGGACACCTGGGTTCTATCCCAGGTCTAGGAGGCAGTGGGGGCTGGTGGGTTGGGAACAAGGCGGGGCTGGGCACCTGGGTTCTCTCCCAGCTCTGGGAGGTAGTGTGGGCTGGGGACACCAAACTCCTGGGTTTCCATTTTCCTGTTCACTGCTTCTTTGATTCAGTCCAGAAGGGTCTGCATTTCCATGGCAGGTGAGGGGTCCCTGCATGTCCAGCCCCTGTCCCACAGCAGGCATGTTTCCATGGGCCACACATCAGTGCGCTGAGCTGTGGCATGGTAAGGGGGGAGTTTAGGGGCCAGATACACCCTCCCCCCACAAGAGTCTCAGGACCTCTGTGGCAGCTCAGAGCAGGTGACTATTGGAGCAGCAAGGAGAATGAAGTGAAGAACCACAGCCTGCCTAGTTACAGCAGAACAGGAAAAGATCTGGAACAAGTTTGTGGAGTGGGGAAGGATGACACAGTAGGGGAGTCCTAATGTGTATCACAGCTCAGTACCACCGTACCACAGCTCAACCCACTGGTGTCCCCAGTGTGAAGAGCAGAGTGCAGATGCCTGGTGTTTCCCTATGCTTCTTGACTTTGCTGGTGGCCACGTGGGGCCAGGAAGGAATTGTACCTCCTCCTGTTGCTATAGGTATCAGGGTGTTTTTAAGCCTCTCTGAGGCATTGGGTATTGACTGTAGCTCAGGCTGGGGATTGAGACTGGGCTGTGCCAATTCTCCTGCTGGGACTTCAAGCCAGAGGCTCTGAGCTAGAGGGTCTTACCCCCCTGCTTGGAGTCAGACCAATGCTACATTTGAAGTCAGGAAGTAATTTTACCTCATGGTCAGATCAGTACAGACTTGTGTGTATGTGTGGAGAGGGGGTGGGGGGGTTGCTTTCCTCTGTAGCAGGTGTGGGGCCCTCCTTTTTGGGTCTCTCCAGTGTGTGTAACAACCTGGCAGTGAATAGACATTGCCAGCCCTCATCCCCCTGCATTCTGGGGCAGGTTCAAGGGCTCTCAGCATCCTTGGACAGTAGCCTTGTAGCTGTGCAACAGGGCTGTGAGGTACTATAGTATTAGGAATAGGTTGGACCAGGATTTGGATGGGGCTGATCCTGCCTCAAGCATGGGAGTTGGGCTAGATGTAACCCCTGGAGGGCCCTGCTTGCCCCATGGCTGTAGGATTCACCTGCCCCCTTTTCTCCTCCCCACAGCTGAATGCACTGTCATGGGGATCCCCAGTATCTCCACCAACCTCTCAGGATTTGGCTGCTTCATGGAAGAGCACATTGCAGACCCCTCTGCATATGGTGAGAATGGAGTGGGGTGAGGCCTGACACCTGGGTCCTTTCCCAACTCTGGGAGGGGAGCAGGCTCTGGTGGGTTAGAATTAGGAAGGGGAAGGGAGCCAGGACACCTGGGTTCTATCCTGGCTCTGGGAGAGGGGCAGAGTCTGTTAGGTCAGAACAGGGGTGGGCTGGGAGCCAGGACACTTGGGTCTGTCTGGATGCTGGGGACGGGGGTGCCTCTGAATTCTCTCTTTGGCTTGGACCCTGGGGAGGCTGGAAGCCAGGATGCCTGGGGTCCTTTCCCAGGCTGGTCAGGCAAAGGGTGGGCTGATGAGACACCTGACAGTTGGTGCATGCTTTGGTTCTTCACCTGACTGGGGTGGAGCTGCCTGGGCTGGGCTGAGTGCCTGGGATCCCTGGGCTGGGCTCTGGTGGGGAAGGGGGAGCAGGCAGACGCTTGGTTTCCCAGGCCAGGCTGTGACACTGCACCTCCCACAGGGATCTATATTCTGGACCGGCGGTTCCGCTCGCTGGACGACTCGTGCACCCAGCTGACCTCCTTCCTGTACAGCTTCTGCCAGCAGAGCCGACGCCAGCGCATCATCCAGCGCAACCGCACTGAGCGCCTCTCCGACCTGCTCGACTGGAAGTACCTGGGCCGGGTCTGTACCAGGAGGGTGGGGTGGGCTAGGGCTTGGCAGTAGTGAAGGGGATGACTAGTGGGAAGAGCTGGGTCAGGCGAATTCTGGAAGGGATGGGCTAAACCACGTGTGGGGGCAGTGGGGTGAGAAGTTGAAGCACTGGGAAGCAGCAGGCCAGGAGCTGGGCAAGGTAGAGGTCAAGCTGGGGGATTTAATTGGGACAGGTTATGGGGGTGTGGTTGGAGTGAGGGACCTGCTGCTCCCTCCAATTTAACCTCCCCCTCGCCCCCCAAGTTGCATGAGACTGCAACACCCCAGCCTTGTCCACACTGCTCCAGGAGTGACCCCATTACTTGCCTGCCCCCCATCTCTTCTCTTCAGGGTGTTTGGATCAGCTCCTCCTCCACTGGGAAATATATCCCCTTCAGCCCCAATTGGATACATTGCCCAGTGAGAGGTTAACCAGTCCCAGGGCTTGTTGAAAGGCCCTGTGGGCACAGGGTGGTCTTCAGGGATTGGGGGGGCTGCTATGGGGGAGGGGGAACCCAGGCATGGAGTCCCTTAACCCTCTTCATGTGGCACCTGTCTCTCTTCCTTCCCCCACCCCCCCACAGTACTACATGTATGCCCGCCGTATGGCACTGGCCAAGGCCTTCCCAGACAACTTCACTTATGAACCTCACGAGCCCACAGCGGTAAGTGCCCCAGAAAGACCCACTTGAAGCAGGGTGGGGTCCCCAGCACCCCCTACGCGTTTTCCCCCCCCAGCCAACTGCATCTCAGTGCTGGGCAAGGAGTTCCTATATAACCAGCCCCTAACATGCCCTACTCCAGAGCTGGCTGCATCTCAGTGCTGAGTTAGGGGTCCCTGTATAAGCAACCCCTAACATGCCCCTCACCCCAGGGCCAGCCACTTCTTTGTTCCAGCACTGACTGATGTCTCCCTCTCTTTCTCTGCCCTTCCCAGGCCCAGGGCTTCCGCTACCCCCGCCCAGCCTCAGTGCCTCCATCTCCCTCCATCTCCCGCCACTCCAGCCCCCACCACAGCGAGACAGAAGAGGATGACGAGCGCTATGATGAGGATGAGGAGGCAGAGAAGGACCGCCAGAACATCAAGCCACCTGCTACTATGGGCCCTGTCCCTGACTGGCGCAAGCAGCCCAAGAAGCCGTCCAGTGAGGCCAGCACCTCCTCCAATGCCAGCACTCCTACCCTGCCCAGCAGCCCCAGTGACCTCAGCAGCCCTGGCAGCTCCATCATCGAGGAACGGAATTAGACACCTTCCAGATCATTCTTGACCCTGGGGGGCCACTCGACAACAGGCGGCCAGCGCCCCGCATTGGAATGGTTCTAGGCCCCATCCCATCCCATCCTCCTGCTTTTGGCTTTCCCCTGTGATGCCCCCATCCCAGGCTTGCCAGGCTTTGTTGCAGTCTATACCAAGGATGCTCAACCTTTCCAGCCTATGGGCCAGAGAAGTGGGGTGGGACTGACCCCTGGGCTGGATGGGGCTCCACATGCCAGGATCAGGCCCCACATGGCCTTGGCCAGCCTCTGTATGCCCACATTGGGTCTCGTGTGCCAGGATCAGGCCCATGTACTAGAATTATTGGGCCCTGTACTACCCCGGCCCAGCCCAGGGGGATCTATGCCACTAATTTAACACACAAGAGCTGGGTGTCCAACCCACGGGCTCCCTGTGGCTTCATAGGTTGACAGCAGGGGGGAACGGGAGCCACTCCTCCACTGCCACATTTCAGACCTGTTGAAAGCATCACAGGCCTGATGAGCTGAATCCAGGGGCTGGATCTGACCCACAGGCCAGGGGTTGAGCACCCCTGATCTAGAACCCTGCTGCTCAGGGACCTTCCCTGCCAAAGGTGGTTGGGGGACCACAAACCTGGTTGCATGCAGGAGGGTTGTGCTCTGTAATCATTCAAAGAGGCTGCAGGACCCAGGCAGCTTCAGACATTCTAGATCAGGACCTGTGTTGACTTGGGAGGGAGGTTCTAAGCTGCTCTAGAATGTGCTGGACAATGGAAGGGCTCTGGAGATGTCTGGGCTGTGGTTTGGTGCTGTACTGTGGGGAACACTTTAACTTGGAGCCCCCTCCACAAACAGAGGTGCAGGTTGCTCTAGAGCACTGTTCCAGAGCTTCACTCCACAGGACAACTCTAGACTGGCTTCAAATACAGTGCCCACCTGGGGGAGCTTGAAGCAGGCCAGGATGGAGGGTGGAGGGGAAGGGTCCGGCTCTCCAGAACACAGATCTGATGGTTGCTGAGTGCCTCAAGCAATATGGTTCTGGATGAGTCTGGAACAGGGTTGAGTTGTTCTCAGTTGGTCTAGAGTTGGGCCTGCTCCTGAGTGCTTGGGGGTGAGTCTCAGCTGTGAGGTTTAAGCCCCAGTAAGGCTCAGGGTTGTTTCTGAATGGGCCATAATTAAGGGTCTGTCTGGATTTGGGTCTGAACTACAGCTCAGGGATGCAAAGAATGTTGCTAGTGGGTCAGTGTTGGGAGTCTGGGGTGCTCTGGAATGGCCCTTGTTTCTGGGTTGTGGGGTGTCCCGATGTTGTGTGAGCCTTCCTGTTCTAGAGCACGGGTGCTTAACCTTTTGGCCATGTACCCTCCCCTATGTGCTGGGACTGGGTCCTTGGAGGGGTGGCACCAACCCTTCTGGCCCATTTGCATGCTGGGTTTGGGTCCTGGAGGACCAGCACTGGCCCTGGCCCCTCTTGTCCCCTGTACGCTGGAATTGGGTGCCAGGGGCCCTGCCCTTACCCATTGCTGTGTGCTGGGATCAGGTGCCAGATCCAGCACACAGGGCCTGGGACTCCCCATGGGTCTGGATATTTGGCAATAGGGGAATGGTATCGCCACTCTCCTGCCACCAAATTTCTGGTTCTGGGCCATGGCCTGGAGGTTGAGCCCCCGACCCTGTCTACAGGTTCTGGGGGTTCTCTAGAACTCTTTGGGAGAAGGAGGGGTCCCCTGGCCAGAGCATTGCATGCTAAGCCATTTAGCACAAGTCATGTGTGCTCCAGCCTAGCCCTCTGCTCTAGAGCACCCTAGTACCTGCTGGGTCTCGATGAGCCAGCTGGAACCAGTTCTGGGGAAGCGGCCTATGGGCTAGCAAAACCAGGGGCCAGAAGCAATAATCTAGGTACGGCCATGGACCTGTCTGACCCACGTTTCAGACTAGATAATGAGTGGCAGCAAGGCTGGCCTAACCTGCTAGCTGCCCTCCCATCAGGCTGGTTAGAGCCCCTTTTAGACTGCAGATATTGAGGCTGGTACAGTTCTAGATCCTGGGCTGTGGCTCTCAATCACTGGCTGCAGGGGAGGGCCCGAGCTTCTCCAGAACTGTGCATAGCTGGAAATAGCGGGGTCTGGATTACTCAAGGATGTTGCTGGGAGCTCCCAGCTTCTTCAGGGCTTGGGTTACATTACTAGACCCCACCCCCACCCCTCGAGGATGCAGTCCTGGGGCCAGGCAGCTACTTCTGGGGAGAAAGCCTTCAGATGCAGCCACCTCTGGGGTGGAGCAAGAGTTTGTTCATTTGCAGATCTCAGGCACAGGCTTCAGCCCCTCCCCACTGAAGCAAGGGAAGTTGGTACGTGAAGCTGTGTTGTCTCTTCCCCACACCCACCCCTTCCCATCTCCTGTCCTGTATTCTCCCCACTGCAAACTCATCCCAGGCAGCTCCCTGCTCCCACCCAGCTTTTATTTATGAATGTTGTACACACAGCTGGGCTCATGTCACACCGTTTCTGTCCATCCCCGATCATGACAGGGGCAAATGCATCCAATATCAGAATAAAAAGGGATTTCAAGACGGTTATTCCAGCTGCTCTTTATGGGTTTGTACAGGGATGGTGTTAGGCATAGCCTGGATGGGAAACGCAGCTGTTTCTGGAGTCGGGCACACTGGTTCTGACGATCCCACAACTGGATTTCAGCCAAAGTCCAAATGATAACAGCACAGACACCTGGGTTCTCTCCCAAAGATTCTGCGAGGCAGAATGGGGTTGCGTAGGATCAAAACAGGCAGTCTCTGGGGTTCTTTCCCAACTCTTGGATATAATGGATTAGGGCAGGGAGGATCAGCGCTAGGATGCCAGCTTCTCTCCTGGCTCTGGACTCTGGCTTCCAGCTGTGCTCTGCCTGTATACCTAGGTTCTTTCCACAAATGTGGAGGGGAGTGGGATCTGGTGGATTTTAGGATGGTGCTGCTGGGGCTGAGGACTCCTAGGGCCTGGTTTGATTCTGAGAGTGCAGTGGAGACTGGGTTTAGAGCACCAGGTTTGTGGGGAGAGGAGTGTGGGGAGCCTGGATACATGGGTTCCATTTCTCTAACATCTCTCCTCCCCTGTAATATAGATAGTAAAGACCCAGCCTCAATCTTAATGCCAAGCATTTATTGGATGCCAGTTAATTTGTTTCTCCCTTGGGGGTTGCAGGTTTGCTGTTGCACTGGAATGTGTGTGTGGGGGGGATGTGCCCCCCCCGTTTAGATTTGAAGGGCCAGCACAGCTGCAGAACAGACGGACAGTCACAGGGCTCAGTCGCTGCTCTCACCTAGGGTGAGACGGTCGAAGAGGTACTCGCCCAAGCCAGAGTCGGGCGCCCCCACACGCCGCAGGTTGGTGAGGTGGTCACCCAACTTCTTGATGAGCTTCACCTCCTCATCCAGGTAGTGAGTCTCCAGGAAGTCACACAGCTGTGGGGAGGGGGAAAAGCAGTAGGGCTCAGGACACCTGGGTTCTATCAGTTCAGGCAGGGGAGTGGGGTCTGGTGGACAAGAGCAGGGGGGTGGTGCTAGAAGCCAGGACACCTGGGTTCTACCCCCAGCCCTGGGAAGGGAGTGGGTCTGGTGGGTTAGAACAGAGTCTAGGAGCCAGGACTCCTGGGTTCTATTGCAGCTGTGGAAATAGGAAGAGGGTCTAGTGGGTTCTGCTGGGTTAAGACTAAGGATAACTTGAGAACCAGGACACCTGGGTTCCTTCCTGGCTCTGGAAGGACAGAGAGGTAGTTCCCAATGGGTTCAACCCCATGGGCTTGGAGAAGGAAGCAATTCTCCTGGGAGCTTCCTTCTACTTCTTCCCAGGCCCCTGCCCTAAGGTCCCTATGCCTAGGGGAGTTGGGGATGGTGTCTGTGGGTTTTAGCTGAGCCTGCAAGGTGCTGGCACGTGACAGGGAGTTGGGAACCTGGGAAGTGAGAGACCTGAGACAATGGTGGGAGGACAGTGTTAGGGCAGTATACTTCATGCCTAGGGGATCTGTGCACTCTTCATCCCTGGAGGGGTTCAAGAACAGGATGAACAGGCATTGGGGATTGGCCTAGGCTATGCCAGTGCTCCTGCTGGGACTAAAGCCGGAGGTTCCCCTAAAGAGGGTCTTGCCCCTTTGCTCAGGGTCCAATTGATTCCCACACTAGGGGTCAGGAAGGAATTTTTCTCCCTTGTCAGATTGGTGTGCACCCTGAGAATTTTAGGCTTCTTCTGCAGCAGGCCCATGGCCTCTACCTGGGATCTCTTGAGTGTATATTAACAACTTTTTTCCAGCAGCAGGACATTGGCTGCTCTCCTGGCTCTACCTGTGGCAGGTTTGGATGTGATATGTTGTGTTGTGTCAGGGCTGACCTTAGTTTTTCCAAAAAGTTAGATGATGGATTTCTACAAGATGGTTTGGATCCTGCGTCAGACAGGGCTTGTACTAGATCAGCATTTCTCAACCCATGCCTCGTAACCCAAAAGTAGGTTGCAAGAATATATGAAAGGGTTGCGGAACAAACTTTTAAAAATGGATTTTCCTTTAAAAGGAGAAAAACATGGGAAATTCATGGCTAGCAGAGTTACAGCCTGGAAGGAGCCGCCCCGCCCCACACACTGCGGCACTGGGTCAGGACTGGCCATTTAGAAATGGGTCCTAGTACAAAAAAAAAAAAAAAAAAGGCTGAAGTGCAGGACTGGATGACCTTTGGATGTTTCTTCCAGCCCTGCCCCAGCTCTGGGAAGAGGTCCAGTTGCCACAGCACAGGCTTGACTCGGACTCCTGGGTTTCCTAGCAGGGACAATGGGGGTATACTCACGTGGGGGTCAGTGTGGCGCGTGGCCACTTGGTGCAGGTCCAGTAGGGCCTGGTTGATGCTCTTCTCTAACTGCAGCACCGCCTGCATGGCAGCCAGCCCATTGCCCCATTCATCCTGCCCAGGCTTCTGGAAGAGAAGGCGGGGGGCATTAGTGCCATACCTCAGAGGAACCGAGCCCCCCACCCCCTTAGCTGGCCCTGCCCCACTCACCTGGATGTCCTGCAGCACAAGGCGCCCCCCCCGGCGGTTCTGCAGCCCCATGAGGCGCTCAGCTTGCTCCCGCTTCTCCTCAGACTCATGGCGGAAGAACTTGGAGAAGCGGGACAGAGCCACGTCATCACGGTCAAAGAAGTAGCCCTGGTGAGAAGGTAGGAGGGGAATTAGATGGGGTGGGGGGAGGCCTGGGTTTGGGGCTCCCCCCACTGCACAGGGCCCACTGTAGATAGCTCCCCAGCCATTGACAGGAACTCCCTATGGTCCCCTTGCTGTCCATGTAGGGGGTCCCCTAAAATGGATGGGGCTCCCCTGCATACAGCTAAGACCCTGAAGTGAGATACACCCCTTAAGTTGGATAGCCAGGGTACCCAGGAGTCTGGGCCATGCCTGTACTAGCCCTCTGGACCCCACTCACTTCCCAGAGCTGGGGGAGAACCCAGGTCTCCCATGTCTTTCTCCCAACTAGCCCCTGCCCCCTACAAACACAGAGCAGCTTTCTCCAGCCCTGAGACATCAGACCCAAACCATCTGATGCCCCCCCAACATGCAGACTTCCCAAGGTGCCCCCCAAACCCACTGCTCCCTTCAAAGCCTCCCTGGGGAAGATACCCCCCTCCACTTCACCCAAGGAGATAGCCAGGGAACCCCCCTTCCCCAAGGAACTGCCCCTCCCCTGTAGCCCCCTGGGCTGGGCATGGGGGTAATGATTAACCTGGGGGGGGTCAAAGGCTCTTTGTCTGGTGGGAAGGTAAACAGAGGCTGGATTTTGCCCGTCTGCATAGTGCCCTTGGAGGCGGCTTAGGGGGGAGATGGGCACCCTAGGGGCCCACATCCATGGGTGAGGGAAGGGCATGGGGCTGTGCCTGTAGCAGGCAAGAAGGGCTGTGGCGCCTCCCTACAGGCATTGCTCTCACTGTGAGGGAGAAGGCTGCAGGCAGCGCTGGCAGTGCCAAGAGGGGTGGAGATGGCACTGTCTGGTGCCAGAAGGGACAGCAGTGATGCCCTGCCCTGTGGGAGATGAGGGCAGCAGGGAGCAGATAGAGAGGGGAACACCTGGTGCCCACAACACAGCAGGGGCCAGGTATGGTGGTGGCACCTGGGAGGTGTGCACACAGCAAGCAATGGGGACAATGCCTGGTGCCCGCAACACACCAGGAACTGGGGTATGAGGGGTGGCATCTGGGAGCCCGGGGAAGCGGGGCAGGGCAGAGGGCAGATCAAGGGGACTACACCTGGTACCCACAGCACAGCAGGAACCAAGGGACAAGGGGTGGGACATGGGGGGGAGGGACGGGGGCAGCAGGGGTCAGGTGGAGGAGGCAACATCTGATGCCCACAACACAGCAGGGGCCAGGTATGGCTAGTGGCACAGCGGAAGGCAGAGAGAGGGGGCAACCGTGCCGGTGCCGGGGGTGCCGGGCTCTGCTCACCGCGGACAGGTAGCAGTAGCTGGCATGCAGCAGTTGGTTGACCAGGCGGTTGAGGCCGGCCTCGCTCTCGGCGTGGTAGTTCTGGCGGATCTGCGAGCTCATGGTGCCGACCGGCCTGCCTCCGTCCAAGCACTGTTGAAGCAAGAGGCGAGGACGGGGGCAGGGCCCGACGCGGGGCCTTTATAGCCTGGCTCTTCCCGGCGCAGGACACCCCACCCCTGGCTGGGGGTGGAGCTAGGGCTCCTGGGCTCCATCCTGGGGGGAGGTGGGCGCCTAGTTCTCTCCTAGCAATGGGAAGGAGAGGGGACGCCTGGGTTCTCCCCCAACTCTGGGGGTGGAGGGTGAGAGTAGGGGGCCGAGAGCTGGGACGCCTGGGAAGCGGAAGGGGGTGCTGGGAGCTAGGACGCCTGGGCTCTCTCCTGGACTGGGGAAAAGAGAGGGGGCGCTGCGAGCAGAGGCTGGTGCTGAAGCCCCGCGAGGGCGGAGTCGGGGTGCCGGAGCCAGCCGCCCTCACCGTGACTCGGCACAACCCGCAGGCTCAGCCTGACTCAGCGCCCGGCCCCGGCCCCGCCCCCCGGTCACGAGGCGCCTCCCGGCTGTTCCGCTCACGACCGCCACCGCCCCCCGCGCCTCGTGACGCAGCAGCAATAACCCTCCGGGGTTGGAATAGAGCCAGGACCGAGATGTCCTTCACCGCCCCCCCGGGATGGGACCCAGGTGACCTGGTGCCTAGCTGCCCCGATCATTGCCTAGGGCTGGAGCCCGAGCGTCCTGGCTCCCACCTGCCTCTCCCAGCCCCCTCCCCCAAGAGCTGAGACCCCAGGCGCCCAGGCTCGCAGTTCCTCTGTTCTCTGCTGTTGCACGGACTTTCAGTTCCTGTTTTTGCTGGTCTGAGCCAGTTCCCATGTGCTGGGTCATGGGTGGGGGTTGTTATTTAGACCCTGGATGTGGAGTCATGGGTTTGAGATGCAGTCGGGAGCACGGGGGTGCATGGGAGCCTGGCTGGAGCCAGTTCAGCTGTGCAGGGAATGGGTCCACAGTGGCTTTCCCTGTACCCCTGCCTAATGCCCCCTCCCCCAGGGTTGGGGGAGGTGTCCATGGGAGGCAGGCTTGCTGAGCTGGTTGGGTCTGTGCTGTGATGGGGGTGAGGGAATTGGGAAATGAGAGTGAGGGGAAGGTTTGACAGCCGGGATGCCTGGGTTTGTTCTCAGCCTTGGGAGGGGGGTGGGGTCCACTGTTTTTGAGCTGGGAGGACAGGGAGACAGGATGCTTGGGCTCATTCCCAGGTCTGGGAGGGGTCCAGTGGATTAGATTCAGCCAAGGGTGGTAAGAGAGCCAGGACGCCTGGGTTCTTCATGTTCTCTTGTTCCCCTTCCCTGGCCACTCTGTGGCTGTCCCATAATAATGCACCTCTCTGGCACCCCTATATTATAGCTGCCCGTCCTCCACTGAGCCCTGTCAGGGCCTGTGCGGGGGGACATGCTCCCTAGCCAGTCCTCATGTCCCTGAGACTGGCTTCTGGCCCTGGCCACTTCCTTGTGGCCATCCCTGGGGCCCATCCCATCCCTATGGGGGCATTGTGCAGTGGGGTCCCGTTTACCCCTTAGGTCTCTCAGTACCCAAACACATAGAGTCATGTGATTGTCTAGAGAATCCCTGCTTTGGGGTTAAAAGAAAGGCACTTGTATGCTATGCCATATATTCGGGGAGTCTTGCCCTCTGCTCAGGGGCAGCCTGACTGCTATATTGGGGTCAGGAAGAAATGTAACACTCCCCCCCTCCATCCGACTGGCTTGGATTTGGCCAGGGTGTGGGGGGGGAATAGCTATTTTCCTTGGATCTCTGGAAAACAGACCTTATGATGAAAGGCTGAGAGCCATAGGGCTCTTTAGCCTGGAAAAGTGCAGGCTCAGGGGCGATCTGATGGCCACTTACAAGTTTATCAGGGGTGACCACCAGTGTCTGGGGGAACGTTTGTTCACCAGAGCGCCCCAAGGGATGATGAGGTCGAAGGGTCATAAACAACTGCAAGACGTTTCAAGCTGGACACAAGAAAGAATGTCTTACTGTCGGAGCCCCCAAGGTCTGGAACAGCCTCCCATCAGAGGTGGTTCAAGCACCTATATTGAACGCCTTCAAGAGCAAATTGGATGCTTATCTTGCTGGGATCCTATGACCCCAGCTGACTTCCTGCCCTTCAGGCGGGGGGCTGGACTCGCTCTTCTAAGGTCCCTTCCAGCCCTAATATCTGTGAAAATCTGTGAAATCTTGGTCATGTTAACAAACTCCTTCTTGTCCTTGCAGCCTTGGGACATGAGCCAGACCCTCTTCCCCCAGCTTTACCTGATGTTTGACCTTTTGGGCATCCTGCCTGGTAGTTGTGTGTGTGTTGGGGGAAGTGGGGAACCTGACAGTAGGACACGTGGGTTCTCATAGCTTTGGGGAGGGGAGGGAAGGGTCAGTCTGATGGGTTAGAACAGAGAGGCTGGGAGCTGGACACCTGGCTTCTGTCCAGGTGGAGAGAGAGAGAGAGAGAAGTGTGGAGCTGAGTGTGAAGTTTGTTTCTAAAGTCATTAATTCTAGGTCAGATGAGGAGGGTATTGAACTCAGTTGAGCTTGCAGGCTGGATCACAGCAGCCAGCATGTGAGGATCAACAGGGTTTGAATTACACTTTGACTTTGGGTGGGTGGAGGTATCTGCAAAAAAATTGGGCTGCCCATCATGATGCTCTAATAAAATTGGAGACCTCCCCAGGTTATGATTTTCAAAACTTACAGGGGGGGCTCTTGTCTCTTATGAGGGGAGTTCAGCCCCACCGCCTAGCTCCCCTGTAATTTGAACCCTGGAGATCAATGGTGGTGGATGGTAATTTTTGATGGTGGATATGTCATTTTTAACCTGGAGGGACGTGGGCAGTGGGGTCCCCCAGGGCTCAGTCCTCAGGCCCGCACTGTTCAGCATTTTCATCAGTGACTCGGACAAGGGGGTAAAAAGCACCCTGTTCAAATTTGCTGAATGACACTAAGATGTGGGGGGACGTGGGCACACTAGAAGGGAGAAATAGGCTGCAATCGGACCTAGACAGGTTACAGGGGTGGGCGGATGAGAATAGGATGGGATTCAACACTGACAAGTGCAAGGTGCTGCACCTGGGGAGGAAGAACCAGCTCCATACCTACAGGCTGGGGAACTCCCTTCTCGTCAGTGCAGAGGCGGAAAAGGATTTTGGAGTCATCATTGACTCCAAGATGAACATGGGCCGGCAGTGTGGGGATGCAGTCAGGAAGGCCAACCGCACCTTGTCATGCATCCACAGATGCATCTCGAGCAGGTCCAGGGAGGTGATCCTCCCCCTCTATGAGGCAGTGGTCAGGCCGCAGCTGGAGTACTGCGTCCAGTTCTGGGCGCCGCACTTCAAGAGGGATGTGGACAACATGGAGAGGGTCCAGAAGAGGGCCAGTCGCATAACCAGGGGGCAGCAGGGCAGGACCTAAGAGGAGAAGCTCAGGGACCTGAACCTGTTCAGCCTTCACAAGAGAAGGCTGAGGGGGGATCTAGTGGCCTGTTACAAGCTAGTCAGAGGGGACCAGCAGGCACTGGGGGAGTCACTGTTCCCCCGAGCACTACCAGGAGTGACTAGAAATAATGGTCACAAGCTGGCAGAGGGTAAATTCAGATTAGACATCAGGAGGCGTTACTTCACTGTCAGGGCGGCTAGGATCTGGAACCAACTTCCAAGTGAAGTGGTGCTGGCTCTGAGCACAGCCCCAGCTTGGATCTGCAACAACCTGGCCCCTCCTTGCTGCTTCCTGTTAAATGAGGGGGAAAAATCTTAATTTGGAATCAGTTAAATACTGTACACACTACGATGCTTACCCCCTTGCAGCTGTAGGGGGTTGGCCGGGGGGGACAAGACTGAGACTCCATTTATCTGCTTATCTCCTCACCTCTTGGCACCCTTTGCAGGATCTGGGGGCACCTGCACTCTGATTAAGAATCACTGGATTAGACATGCACTTGCCTAGGGTGGTTCAGATGCTCCTTATCCTGGCTTGAGCAGGGGCTTGGCCTGACTGCCACCTCCTCAAGTTCCTGCCAGCCTTGCTTTTTCTATGATCCTGTGAAATCACGTGGAAAGGAGTACCACATAATTTCAAATATAAAACAGTCCTTTTGGCAAGAAATTAACTTGTACTATTAAAAACCTGGAAATCTCTAGCCCCTGTGTTTTGGGAGGAAAGGATGGGATCTCTTTACCATTAAATGTGAATATTGCCTTTTATGGAAGTAGTTCAGCTGGCTTGCATTCAAGTATGTCTTTAGCCCAACCACTCTCAACCTCATTAGACTCAGGGCACTCTTAGTGAAACTGGAGGCCCCTCTCAGAAAAATCCCAGCTCTTAGCTTGAATCTATAGATTGGCTACAGAAAAATACTAGAGCAATACTTCTGTTGCAAAGAGCACACCCCGCAACAGGTCAGCATGTGTTTGACACTTGAGATTCCTATATGAAGTGTCAGGGTTTATTTTGTGAATCGTGTAGGTGAATGCACCCCTGATGGTGCTAATACTGCCTGGCACCCCGCAATAAAATGATCTCATGGCACCCTGGCTGAGAATCACTACTCTTAAGAGCTGCTCCCCACTATGTATCCAGTCCATTAAAAACTAGTACCAAAATGAACCTGCACTTGCCAGTACTGTATTATCAGGACCATCATGGCAACACCATCACTCCACACCTAATATTGCAACCAACAGATTCCCCCTCCCCAAACATCCTTCTATAACAAGATGACCAGCTCTGTGGATGTAGGAAAAGCAGTGGATGTGGTGGTGTACCTTGACTTTAGCAAGACTTTTGATATGGTCTCCCACAGCGTTCTTACAAGCAAGCTAAGGAAGCATAGGTTTAGTGAATGGTTTGTAAGGTGGATAGAAAATTGGCTGGATCATCAGGCTCAGAGGGTAGTAATCAATGGCTCGGTGTCTAGTTGGCAGCCGGTGTCAAGTGGAGTGCCCCAGGGTTTGGTCCTGGGGCTAGTTTTGTTCAATGTCTTCATCAATGACTTGGAAGATGACAGAGCACTCCCTCTGCAAGTTTGCTGATGACACCAAGCTCAGGAGAGAAGTGCTGGAGGGTAGGGTTACAATTCAGAGTGACCTCAACAAATTGGAGGATTGGGTCAAAAGATATCTCGGGAGGTTCAACAAGGACAAGTGCAAAGTCCTGCACTTAGGACAGAACAATCCCATGTACGACTACAGGCTGGGAGCTTTCTGGTTGGGCAGCAACTCTGCAGAAAAGGACTTGGGCATTACAGTGGACAATACGTTGAATATGAGCCAGCAGTGTGCCCTTGTTGCCAAGAAGGCTAACAGCATACTGGGTTAGAAGCATTGCCAGCAGGTCAGGGAAATGATTATTTCCCTCCATTTGGCAGGGGTGAGGCTACAGCTAGAGTACTGTGTTCAGATTTGCCCCCCCACCCCCAAAAGGATGTGGACAAGTTGGAGAAAGTCCAAGGGAGGACAAAGAAAATGGTTAAGGGCCTGGTGCACATGACTTCTAGGGAGAGGCTGAGGGGACTGGGCTTATTTAGTCTGCAGAAGAGAAGACTGAGACAGGATTTAATAACATCCTTCAACTACCTCAAGGGGGGTTCCAACAAGGGTGGAGCTGGACTGTTCTCAGTGGTGGCAGATGATAGAGCAAGGAGCAATATTCCCAAGTTGCAACAAGGGAAGTTTAGGTTGGATATTAGGAAAAGCGTTCTCACTAGGAGGGCAGTAAAACACTGGAACAGGCTACCCAGGGAGGTGGTGGAATCTCCATCCCTGCAGATTTTTAAGCCCCGGCTAGACAAAGCCTTGACTGGGATGATCTAGTTGGGACTGGCCCTGCTTTGAGCAGGGGGTTGGATTAACTGACCTCCTGAGGTCCGTTCCAACCCTAATTTTCTATGACTGTATGCTACTATGACATATGGTTTTGCCATAGGAAAATTAACTTTCCTTATCTCTATTTAATTTCAGTTGAGTCTAGGTCAGAGGTGGGAGGGGACCTACATTTTAACAATGTTATCTGGGAAAACAGCTTGGAAAACCAAACAGGGTTTTAGGGTAAATCCAGCAGAAATTGGGCAAAACCCAGGGGTTCATAGCAATACTTGCCAGGTGAGTTAGAAATCTTATCAATGCACGGATATCTCCAAGCCATGAGAAAACTTATGGGCTCAGGAATAGCCTCCCAGTCAGTCCAGTGGAGGTGTGAGCCCAAACTGATTTCAGTGAGGCCTATCCAGTGGTGAAGAGAGGCTATGTGACATAGTTGCCCGTACTAGCAGGGAGTGAACTGGGTGACCCTCTTCTGGTCCTGTGGCTCTCATAAAGAGTTATGGCTGATAAAAAGGGGGCATAGTTTGACATTAGGTGCCAGTTAAACTGAACTAACCCAACCTGTGTAAACATCCCTGCCCCTATTCAACCACTGATTGAATCAAGAGCTAAACATGCCAGCCCCTTTCCCTGCTCTATAAATAGCAGGCCTGGGGTTTCTTTTTTCTATCTATCTATCTTACATGGCACTTTCTTATTTCATAGATTTCATAGACATTAGGGCTGGAAGGGACCTCGGGAGATCATCGAGTCCACCCCCCTGCCCAAAGGGCAGGAAGTCAGCTGGGGTCATAGGATCCCAGCAAGATAAGCATCCAATTTACTCTTGAAGGTGTTCAATGTAGGTGCTTGAACCACCTCCGCTGGCAGACTGTTCCAGACCTTGGGGGCTCGGACTTACGTCCAGCCTGAAACGAGTTTGCAGGAGTTTGTGACCATTCGAACTCGTCATCCCTTGGGGCGCTCTGGTGAATAAACGTTCCCCCAGATCCTGGTGGTCACCCCTGATAAACTTATAGGTGGCCATCAGATCACCCCTGAGCCTACGCTTTTCTAGGCTAAAGAGTCCCATGGCTCTCAGCCTGTCATCGTAAGATCTGTTTTCCTGACCTCTGATCATGCGCGTGGCTCTCCTCTGGACTCTCTCAAGCTTCTCCACATCCTTTTTGAATTGTGGAGCCCAAAACTGGATGCAGTACTCCAGCTGCGGCCTCACCAAGGCCGAGTACAAGGGGAGAATGACGTCCCGGGATTTGCTCGAGAAGCATCTATGGATGCAAGCCAGCGTTTTGGTCGCTTTACTAGCCGCAGCATCGCATTGGAGGCTTATGTTCATCTTGTGGTCAATGATGACCCCCAAGTCTCTTTCTTCTGTAGTGCTATCCAACGTAGCACTGCCAAGCCTATAAGGATGCTGCAGGTTTTTCCTCCCAAGGTGGAGAACCTTGCATTTTTCGGTGTTAAACACCATCAGGTTCTCGTCTGCCCATTTGCTGAGCCTGTCCAGGTCAGCCTGGATCACCCACTTATCTTTTGGCATGGATGCTTTGCCCCAAAGTTTGGTGTCATCGGCAAACTTGGCCAGTCCACTCCTGACTCCAGTGTCCACATCATTAATGAAGATGTTGAACAGTATGGGTCCCAGGACAGAGCCTTGAGGGACCCCACTGGTCACAGGGCACCACGATGAGTGACTGCCATCAATTACAACCCTCTGGGTCCGACCACGGAGCCAGTTTCCCAGCCAGCGGATGGTGGTGGAGCCAAGGCCACAACTGGCCAGTTTGGCCAAGAGGTGATCATGGGATACCAGATCAAAAGCTTTTTTGAAGTCAAGATATATGACATCAATCTCTTCTCCCTTGTCCACGTGATAGGTCACCTGGTCATAGAAGGAAATGAGATTGGTCAAACAAGACCTACCCGCAACAAACCCGTGCTGGCTATCCCTTAGGATGTTAGCCTGGGCCAGTCCATCAAGGATGGCCTCCTTAATAAACTTTTCTAAGATCTTCCCCAGGATAGAAGTCAGGCTAATGGGCCTGTAGTTAGCCGGATCCACTCTCCTCCCTTTCTTGAAGATCAGCACCACATTGGCCTTCTTCCAGTCTTCGGGCACTACACCAGAGCGCCAGGAGTTCTCAAAGATCCGTGCCAGGGGCTGGGCTATGACACTCGCCGGCTCCTTGAGTACCCTGGGGTGCAGATTGTCAGGGCCGGCTGACAATTTATCTAAAAAATTCCTTGAGATAAAGAATTTGGAGGCCTCTGCCACCTCCCCATCTTCACTTCATAGCTAGGGAAACTGAGGCAAAGACCACAGGTACCCTGAAGGCCAATCTAGGGTTGATTATATTTACCCTTGTAATCTCTTGTGGTTCCTCTCCAGCTTCTTCCTGGGGTACAGGGTGCCTCTGGGAATATGAAGGGGACGATGAATGCCCTGGAAATAGGAAGGCTGGGGAGGGAACGGACTTCTGGCATGAGGATGAGGTTGAAAAGCCACTGGAGGAGACTGAAACAGGGCCTTTTGCCCCCTTCTGGGTGGGGCACACTTGGGGCTGTTTATACAGGAACTTCCTCACTGGGCACTGAGATGCAGCTGTCTCTGGGGTGCAGCCCTGGCCTCTGATGTGAGCATGCTTCAAGCTGCCCTGGTGCTGATTTCTGTGATGCATATTCCAGCTCACCACACTGTTGTAGGCAGCAAAGGGTTTCCCCACACGTCACTGACTGGCATCCGTTTGCCCAGGCATGCCAGCCATCCGCAGCCTGAAGTCAGCTTACTCTGGGAACTGTTTGGATTGGAGGAGGAGGATTTTTCTTGGGTGGGGGAGGGAAACAGGGTTGCTTCTGTGCAGATGATGGCTACATTTGCACTAGGACTCACAGGCATGCATCAACAAACATGCTGTAACACACCTAGGATACCAATAACTTGATTTCTCCTGAAACAGCAGCATGACTCACCATGGATAGCAGTAAAGCCAGGTGCATCTCCAGCCCTGAGAAGTACTGATTATTAATTGTATTATGCCAGAATTAATAGCAATAACAACACTAATAATAACAGCAACAATAATGTCTATGATTGACAATATTTAAGAAGTCTACTCCTGGGGGAGTCTCTGTTCCCCCGTAAAGACCAGCAGTGACCAGAAATAATGGTCACAAGCTGGCAGAGGGTAGATTTAGGCTAGACATCAGGAGGCGCTACTTCACTGTCAGGCCGACTAGGATCTGGAACCAACTTCCAAGAGAAGTGGTGCTGGCTTCTACCCTGGGGGTCTTTAAAAGGAGGCTAGATGTATACCTTGCTGGGGTCATTTGACCCCAGTACGCTTTCCTGTCATGGCAGGGGGTCAGACTAGATGATCTACTCAGGTCCCTTCTGACCCTAGAAACTATGAAACTATGAAATTAAATAAAGTACTGCACTGATCAGGTAAGCAGTCACAAAGGTTCTTAACCAAATCAGAGGGGTGAATGGGCTAGTAACGAGCTAATTGTTTTGGAACTGTCCTAGGTTAAATTAAACAAACAGGATGGTTAAATAAAAAGTCTAAAAGTACCTCAGAAACAAAGAAAAAAGAGATTTTTCTTTGTGGCTGACCAGAAAGCACTTGTTTCATTTTGTTTTTAATTTCACAGGAAAAAGGTTGTCTTTTGGGGCTTGTCTGCAACCAGCTGTAAAGGTGGGAGAGAAGTCACACAAGCTTTTTAAGCTGGAAAGTTTCAAGAGCAGGTTAGACAGATGGGCAATTTTTAGTCTGGGAAAACCAAGCAGGGTTTGGGGGGTGAATCCAGCAGAAATTGGGCAAAACTCAGGGGTTCATAGGAGCACTTGCCAGCTGGGCACAAGCTGGGCTACAATACTTGTCAATGCATAGATATCTCCCAGTCATAAGAAAGTTTATAGGCTCTGAAGTAGCCTCCAAGTCAGATGGGGTGGGGGGGAACTGGTTTCAGTGGGACCTACCCAGTGGCAAAGAGGGGCCATGTGACACAGTTGCCAGTGCTAGCAGAACTAGGTGCTCCAGGAGACCTGTTCTGGTCCTGTGACTCTCATAAAGGTTTATGGCTGATAAAAACGGGGCATAGTTTGTCATTAGATGCCAGTTAAACTGGACTAACCCAGCCTGTGTAAACAGCTCCACCCCTATTCAACTGCTAGCTGAATTCAGAGATAAACATGGCATCCCCTTTCCCTACTCTATAAACAGCTTTAAAAAAAGGCCTATTTGAAAAAATGATCCTAAAAGCTCCTAGTGGAAAGAATTTGTGGAGGCCTTTCCTCCCTTTCCATCTTCACTTTTTAGTTAGGGAAACTGAGGTAGGGAACATAGGTACCCTGAAGGCTAATCTAGAGTTGATTATATTTACCACCCTTGTAATAGCTTGTGGTTCCTCTCCAGCTTCTTCCAAGGGTACATGGTGCCTCTGGGAATATGAAGGGGATGATGGATACTCAGGGGAAGGCGGGGGAGGGAATGGACTTCTGGCATGAGGATGGGGTTGAAAAGCCATGTGGGAGGCTGAAACAGGGCCTTTTACCCCCTTCTGGGGTGGGGCACACTGGGGGCTGTTTGTACAGGGACATTTCACACACCACTGAGATGCAGCTGCCTCTGGGGTGCAGCCCTGGTCTTTGGTGGGTGCACACCTTAAGCTGCCCTGGTACTGGCTTCTGCAAGCTCCATCTCACTGCACTGATGCAAGCAGCAAAAACGTCCTCCCCATCCCTACATCTGTTCACTCAGTCGAGCCATCCATCCCCAGCTTGGAGTCAGCTCCCTTTGGGAGCTGTTTGGATTGATGGATTTTTTTTTTTTGAGGGGAGGGGGAAGAGGGACACAGGGATGTTTCTGTGCTGAAGTGGCCACTGCTGTGCTAGGACTCACAGACATGCATTACAAAACATGCTCCAAGTCTATCACTCTCTTCTGGATACCAGTAACTTGATTTCTCCTCAAACAGGTGCATAACTTGCCATGGACAACAGCAGAGCTAGGTGCATCACCACCCCCTCCCTCCCAGCACTGAGAAGTACCAATTATTATTCTTATTGTACCAAAATAACAATCAGAACACTTACAATAATAATAGCAACAATAACAATAGATTCTAGAAACACTCTATGATCTCCCTCCCCTGCCTATTTGGCTGCTGTGCTTTCTATGCCCTGACCTGTGTTCCCTGGCTGATCCACTGCTTTACTTTCTGCTCCCCACCCTATGTCCCTGTCTGATCTGCTGCTCTGCCTTCTGCTCCTTGCCTGATCATCTGCATTGCTTTCAGCTCCCTGCCCTACCTGCTACTGCCCTGCCTATCCCTCACCAGTCTACTGTGCCTGTGCTATTTGTTGCACACATACCATAATTTGCCTCTCTAGGATGAAGGGGTTACTTTTATGGGTGATAGGGAGTCTGCATGTGTGATCTCACCCCCAACACAAGTTTTGGGTGATGTTTGGAGAGCTAATTGTTATTTCTTATCTGCGAGTTGTTCCTGGAAGTCACTGTGAGACTTTCTGAATAAGGTGGAAAATAAATCTAAATAATAACAGTGGTCCCCTCTGACTAGTTTGTAACAGGCCACAAGATCCCCCCTCAGCCTTCTCTTGTGGAGGCTGAACAGGTTCAGGTCCCGTAGCCTCTCCTCGTAGGGCCTGCCCTGCTGCCCCCGACCATGCGAGTGGCCCTCCTCTGGACCCTCTCCATGTTGTCCACATCCCTCTTGAAATTTGTTTCATATGTCTTGACCTTTTCAGCTTCATAATAAATTCTCTGGAAATTGGCTTGGTTGATTAGGCCTTTGCAGGTTTAGTATATATTAGCCCTTAATGGTGAATTATTTAACTTCCTCCTCTTGTATATGTTGGAAAGCACCTTTACCCCCCGCTGTACCTGGGGCAGGTTAAAGGGTTGGGGTTCTTTCTGTTTTGGTAGTTCAGATCTCATGCCTCGGCAGGACCAGGGCCTGTGTGAAGGTTGTTTGCAAAGTTTTTAAAAGCAGGTGAGAGGAATGATTGTCTAGACTAGTTCAGGCCTCCTTTGAGGTGGGGGTTGGAAGCTGGGTTTCCTTCTGAGGACCCTGTTAGCCTGACTTTCCTGTGATTGATTGTGTACTTCTTTTGGGCAGATCATTCATAATGCCTTCTTTTATGGTTGTTAGACCAACACAAGAAATAATAAACAGTCCTTAAGAGCTAATAAATAAAGAACAAACTTGTGAAATAAGGCTTGTTCAGTGAGCCCAAGGTAAATGCTTCCTTATTAAATGCTAGTAAACAAAGGTTTCTTATATTATTAAATTCTAATAAACAGTTGTTCCTTATAGACTATTCCTTATTAAATGCTAAACTGGTGGCATCCCTTATATTTCTTTTTTACGTTCTAATAAACATTTGCTCCTTATAAGTTATTTCTTAAATGCTAAACAGTTGATTCTTATTATACATCTTATTACATGCTTTTTCTTGTAGATTATTCCTTATTAAATGCTAAACAATGTCCCTCATAGGCCTTATTAAATTCCAACAAACAATTACTTACTGGTATTTAAGAAACAAATCCTTTAACTTTGACCTGTTGAACAAGCCCTTATTTTACAAGTTCATGATTTAATGACCATTCTACCGCTAGACTTCTTGGTTTTTAAAAATACGTTAACCTACTCTTATTACTGCTATACAAGCTTTAACTTTCTGCAGTGGTTTCAGCCTATACTTTTGATCATTACTTGAACATTGTTATTGTTGGAGGTGACATATTGGTAGATGTAAATTGTTTTTTTGCTTTTTAAATGACTTAGTGATTTAAGCAGGTTTTGTTTTGCTTTTTAAACTGGTCCCTTTTGCATGGTGAGGGATAACTAGATTTGTTTCCAAAATGTAGTCTCCTCTTCTCAGATGTGGCCCTCCCCACACCTTCTATATTACAATCAAAACTCCCTGCTCCCTTAACCCAATCCAGAGACATGGTTTCTTCCTACTCCCCACCTCCAAAAAAATAAACAAATTTTTCCCTATTAATTTTACATTTTAGCCCCAAGTATTGCATGCTGGCCAAGCTCTTTTGTTGGCCCCCTGTGGCTGTGTGCATGGGGGTAGGGGGGAGTTGCACTCCCACTCAGCCTAGTCCTAACTCCCCTGAAAATCAAATCACTTTATTTTCCATTTCAAAATGGGAGGTTGGGAGTGGCTAAATTTCCTCTCTGGGCCCTGCTTCTCAGCCTGATCCAGTGTCTCTGTGAGCAGAGTGGGGGGTGGGAGGAAACAGTTGGAAGGGAAGCTGTGTCTGGGCATGATGGGGGCAGACCCCATGAATGCAGTCACTGCTTACTGGTACCACTGGGAACTCCTATCTTCACAAACCCCGACACCACTCCTGCCCCCCTGAAAGCACCTCAGCCCCCACTGTTGGCCACCCTCCCAAATCCCATTTCCCTTCTGTTCCCCTCCTGGTAGTATCTCCCCCAGTACAGGAGAATAGACGTGTTTTACACTGAACCCTTTTTTATTGGAGTCATGCGGGTAGGTGGGTAGACAGACAGACAGCCACCCACCCAGCCAGCAGGCAGGCCCCCTTGGGTGGGGCAGTGGGGATTGTGGGGCTCAGAGGGGGGCCCCCTGGGCTCAGCTGCTGCTGCCCTCCAGGCTGTGCTTGTCAAAGAGGTACTCGCCCAGTCCCCCCTGGGGACCCAGGCGGTGCAGGTTAGTGATATAGTCGCCCAGCTTCTTGATGGCTTTCACTTGCTCATCCAGGTAGTGGGACTCCAGGAGGTCACAGAGCTGCAGGCAGAAGATGGGGGTAAGATGTCGAGCCTAAAAGTCAGGTGCTGGGGCATGTATGGGTCCTGTGCCCCCCTGGAGTGCCGGGGGGACATAACCTTAGCATGGTAGGGATAGGGTCTGTGCTGCCCCTATGGGTTGAGGGGAGGAATGGGAGGGTCCCTGGTAGAGTGTGTGTGGGGCGGACAGATCACTCCAGGGTTGGAGGGAGGTGAGGTCCCCAGGGGTGTCATACATGGAGGAGGTGGGGCACCACTCACATGGGGGTCAGCCTTCTCGGAAGCCAGTCGGTGCAGATCCAGCAGGGCCTGGTTGACAGTCTTCTCCAGCTGCAGCGCAGCCTCCATGGCCTCCAGTGTGGAGCCCCAAGCATCTCGCTCTGGCTTCTAGTGGGAGGAGGGGGAACATGGAGAAGGGCAGGGCAGACGGATGCCCCTGGCACCTCCCCAGTGTTGCACCCACTTTGGTGCCCCCTGCTACCCACACAACCCCACCCCATCCTGGCCCTCGCCTCCTGTAGACCAACCCCCACCACCACCATACACACACTCCTTGTACCCCCAGCTATGTGGGGATCCATGACCTCACTGCCTCCCTGGTGCCTGCCCATCATGTCCCCAGGCCCACTAACCTTGATGTCCTGGAGCAGGACACGGCCTCCACGCTGGTTCTGGAAGCGCAGCAGGCGCTCAGCGTGCTCCCGCTCCTCATGTGACTGCTCCAGGAAGAAGTGGGCCACATGCTGCAGCGCCACGTCATCACGGTCAAAGTAGTACGACTGCAGGGGTGGGATGGACGGACAGGGTCAGGCCCTACCTCAGTTTCCCTAGCGTGCGTGCGTGTGTTGATGCATATCCACCAGCCCTGCCTCAGTTTCACCAGCCTACGTGCATGTCCACCAGCCTGTCCGTTTCCCCAGAGTGAATGCATGTTCATCCTCCAGCCCTGTCTCAGTTCCCTCCCCACAAGTTCCTTCCCCCACTGCCCCCCTACAGATGGAAGCCTCCTCAGTCACTCTGGAAAAGAGCTGCTTACCTGTTTCCCCAGACCCCCACATATCCCTAGACCCCCAGCCCAAGAGGCAGCTTCCTGCCAGAGCCTGTGACCCCTTGATCTGCCTCCCTCCCAGATCTGATGCACTGACCCCTCACCTCAAGCCCCAACCAACCCCTGCACCCCCAACACCCAGGACAGAGAATCCCCCTCCCCCAGGCAGCTGGAAAGACATGGGCATATAGGACAGAAGACACCAACCACCCCAGGGAAGACCTCTGAGTGGGAGGAGGGGGCAGGGAAGGTCCCAGCTGTGTGTGTGTTAGGGGCAACGTATGTGTGTGGGAGGGAAACAAGGGTCTGAATTATGTAGGGAGAAGGGCATGGGTCTCCCCCAGCTGCTCTCAGAGGCAAGAACAGGAGCTGGCTACTGGAAGGGAGGGAGGGAGGGAGCAGGGTCCTGCCCACCCAGGACAGTTATCTCTACCTGCCAGGCACAGCCTGCCCCACCCTGCCCCCTCCCTCTCCACAGCCACCAGTACCAGGCCAGGGGGAGGTACTGCAGCCAGGGGGCACTGGATCCAGCAGCACTGGGGTGTGGGGAGCACATGGCTGGGGAAGGGGAATCAGTCTCACCATGAAGGTGCAGGAAGGGGTACAGGGGAGATCACAAGGTCCCAGTGGGGGGCGCAGAATCTGGGGAGGCAGCAGGGATCTCAGGGAGGCAGCAGGGGGATGGGGGAGAGGATTATCCCAGGAAGCAGTGGGGGAAGCTGGAGGCTCAGGGAGGATCTCAGGAGGGTAATGGGGGGGATTTGGGGGCTGGGGGGGGGCCGAATCTAAGGGGCTGGTGGGGGAGTCCAGGGAACACAAGTGCTCTCAGGGCACAGGGAGGATCTGAGGGGGTAGGAGACATCTGAGGGCAGAGCACAGGGGTGAGGGATCTAGGGGTGTCAGGGGCAGTGTAGGGGTCTGGAGAGCACAGGAGGATGTCAGGTGTGGTATTCTGGAGCCCAAGGGAGGATCTAGGGGCACAGGGGATCGGGCTGGCAGCCCAGGGAAGGGCGCGGGGGCTCACCATGGACAGGTAGACATAGCTGGCGTACAGCTCCATGTTCACCATGCGGTTGATGGCGGCCTCGCAGTCGCGGTGGTAGTTCTGGCGCACCTGGGAGTCCATGGCCGGGGCAGATGCTGGTGCCGGGGGCGCTGGGGCGGGAGGAGGCTCCGTTCAAACACTGTTGAAGCAAGAGCCGGCTCTGCCCGCGAGCTCAGGCGGCGCCTCTTATAGCCGAGCCCGGCCCGGCCCGCCCTTGCCCCGCCCGAGCGGGAGAGGACAATGGCCCTCCCGGGCCCGGGAGGAAGCTCGGCAGCCCGGGCCTCCAGCGCTGCTCCCTTCAGCAGGGGGGGGACCCAGGCGGCCGGGCCGCGTGGGAGGGAGAGTGAGCCTTGCCCTGGAGGGGGGAACACAGGGCCTGAGTCAACATGTGTCGCATCAGCATGACTCAGCACTCGGGGGCCTTCGACCGGCCAGAGCCACATCCGCGCCCCACGCCCCGCTTGCGCTGCCCCTTACTCCCGACTGCACTCCCTGGCCATCCAGCCCTGCCAGTGCCTCTCGCTCCTGACCTGGCCCCTCACCAACCTGTAGCCCCTGCCCCCCGTGGTGCCCTTAACTCCCACCGCCAAACCCTGGTTCCTGCCCCCAGCCTGGCACCGCCCCTGGCTGTGGGGGTGGAGGGCTGCGTTGGGCATGTGCAGGGAGACCCCACACCACTGGGACCCCCGTCTGTCCTCATGCACCAGGTGCCTTTGGCTGAGCTCAGGCAGCCAGGCCTGCAAGGCCCGTCCAGGGCTGGGGGCCAATCTAAACCAGGCCCTGGTGCTGAGCCAACCAGCAAGGGTTCAGCACAGGCTGGCAGGGGACAGTGGAGTCAAACTGGTCAGGGACAAGGGGGTACACTGGGGCCCTGGTGTGTCTGGTCTGGGGTAAGGTCTGTGGATCTCACCCAGCATGGGGTAAGGGGGGGGGGCTAGTATTGCCCCAGCCTGTCCTTGCTGTCATCCCACCAGGTTTGGGTTGAAACAGCCTCCACTGCTCCGTGGGGGGAGGATTACTAATTGCTCAAGAGCTGGCTCTAGGGAGGGGCATTTATAGTCTGCCTGTGTCCCAGGCCTGGGCCAGGTCACCTGGGGCAGCTACTGGGGATGATGGCAGGTGGGGCAAGAAGAGGGGGTGGAGATCTGGGGCATGGGAGAGCAGCTCAGGGCTCTGGAGGAAGCTGGGTTGCAGCAGGAATAAGTGATAGTGGGGGAGGGGTAGGCTGGCAGCCAGCAGGACAGGGGACTCCTAGGGCACGGATATAGGGTGGGGGGCTGTCAGGGGCTGTGCTAGGCAGGCAGGGTAAAGGGGGTTATAGGAGCTCGGGTAGGCACTGGTTTCCTCCCTCCCACAACACTACAGCACCAGGAAGTTTTCCACCACTTCTTTATTTGCTCTCTCTCCTGCCTGTTTGTTGAGGGGGTGTGATGAGACTCTGAGCCCCCCCCCCCCCCGCCTTCTCTCTGCACAGCTGGGTCCGTGGTTCAGCGCCATGGAGCAGGTGGGGGTCTCCTCACTTCCCCCCCCGCCCCCTAGTCAGAGGCAAGGGGGTAGGTGAGGGCTGAGTCCTATCAGCAGAAAGGTGGGGTCAGTGGTTAGCTGGAGGCTTGGGGTTCCTGCCCCCCACCTCCCCACCCCAGCAGCACCCAGAGGAAAGGGGAGAGAGAAGTCTTGGGAGGACACCATGAAGGAGTGAGGGGCACCAGCAGGGCTGGCGGGGGGCATTAGCTAGAGTCCTTCCCCCACAAGCCAGCACCCAGGGGAGCAGGGGTGGAAAAATCTGCCCTAGCAAGGGGTCTAGGGCACTACTGTGAAGGGGATGTAGGGCACCCCAGAGGTGCTGCCAGTGGGAGCTGGGGTGGGGGGTCTTGGGTTGTGGGAGGGGGTTCCCTGCACTCACCCAGCCCCCCTGCTGTTGGATCCAGCCAGCGACCCTCTCCCGCAGAAACTCCAGGGCCCAGTCAACCACAGCCCAGAGGCAGCCAGAGCTGCTCAGAGCCTGAGAGGAGCCAAGCAGAAACAGAACCCAGGAGTCCAGGCCCCTGGACGACCACCCCCACCCCTCCCCAGTCCACAAGATCCCACTGCCCTCCCAGAGTAGGGAGAGACCCCAGGCATCCGGGCACCCCAGCACCCTCCCCTGATGTACCTGGAAGGCGACTCTGTACGTGAAGTAGAAGAAAACCACGACCCTTCCCCAGTTGATGCTGTCAGCAAACATTTCCTCTGCCACCTGGGCCAGCGCCTTCAGTGGGGGCTGCCCAGACATCATGCCTACCAGACTGAGGGTTTGGGGGAGCAGGTCAAACTAGGCCTGTAGGTCTGGAGTGAGGGGCACCAGCAGGGTTGGGGGGGCAAGGTTGGGAGGCAGGCACAATGTGTGGGTCCCACTCACCTGTCAATCTCAGGATTTCGGCTCATGTGCCTCCAGACCCGGAGCAGCCCCTCCAGCAGGGAGGTGACTGGGGGCTCGGTTGGGGTGATCTCCTCACCCCCCAGCTCTTGGATGGTCACTGGGCGGGGGCTCGGGCTCTGCTGGAAGAGGGTGAAGATGAACCTGCAACAGACCAGGCAGGGAAGGGTTTAATGGGGGTGGGGTGAGGGGGTGGAGGTAGCTGTGGGGTCCCCTCTGCCCACTGTGGGGGGATCTAGAGTCCACCTTCAGGTCTGGGCCAGACCCTTCCCCCCATCTCCAGAGCCTGGGGGATGTGGGGGTGGAAATCAGCCTCACTTACCCCCGGAGCAGGGCTCCCCCTATGTGCAGGATACAGGACAGGCTTTCGGCTCCTTGGAGAGATGGGGAGGGGTATGATGGGGGGGGCGCTGCTCTGGGTAGAACCCCAGTGTCCTGGCACCCAGCACCTGCCAGACCCCCCCCCCCCAAAGCTAGGAGAGAACTCGGGTGGTCCTGGCTCCCAGCACCTCCTGCTCTAACCCACTCTCCTCCCAGAGCTGGGAGAGAAGCCAGGTGTCTTGGTGCCCAGTGTCCCCTACCCACCAGACTACGCTGCACTCCCCCACCCAACAGTAGGAGAGAACCTGGGAGTTCTAGTTCCCAGCATTCCCTGCTCTTACCTACCAGACCCCACCTTTTCCCAACACCCCCCCAACTCAGTTCCCAGAATCCTGGTGCCCAGTGTCCCCACCCCACCCAATTTCCACACCCCACCCAGCCGCATCTCAGACAGAACCCAGGGGCTGATTCCCCACCACCACACTGAGTTTTAAGGTGGGTAACTCCAGCCCTTGGTGGCTTCCCGGAGAGAAGGGAAAGTGAAAGCATCCTTCATCTCCCCTCGCCCTGCTCCGGACGCCCAAGTTCCAGCTGTACCTGCCCCTGACCCCTCTGGCCTGGGTGCTGAGGGGGGCCCCATGCCCTGCTGAGCCTCCATCCTGGCCTGCCTGGCCCTGCTTCCCACCTCCGGTTCTTGGTCCCAGGCCAGACAGAGGCCAGGCCTCAGGGGCTGGGCTGAATGCACGGTCTGATGCAGGCAGGGGCAGAAGGCAAGGAGCAGACAGCACTTCTGTGCCACCTCCCAGGCCTCGCCAGCCAATAAGGTGGCCATGCCCCTCAGCCCAGCACCAGTATGGTCTCGGCAGGGGGGGCAGGCCCAGAGAGCAGTCTAGAGCTGCCCGTGCTCTCCAGCAATGCCCCCCCACCTTGAGGAACCCCCATCCCCTAGCATCATTCCTGGAGCAGCTGCCTGGGGACCCTGTGTGCCTAGAACACCCTCCCCCTGCCCCTGAGATCCCAGGGTGCCTCCATGGGAGGGGGAGATACTGAAGCCCCCAGCAATGGACAAGTGCCCCAAGTTCCCCATGAGTGAGGGAGTTTGGACAGGGCTTGCAGGGTCCTATTCTGGATGGGAGGTCCTGGGTGACAAGGGTCCCATCATGGAGGACATGTCATACAGAGCACCACCAGTGCCCTTCACTTCTGGCCCACAGCCCCCTGGCCCTCTAGCCCTGGCCACAGCAGATGGGAGCCAGACATGAGCTGGGAGCCAGGATTCCTGGGTTCTACCCCAACTTTGCCACCTCCTTATGCACTCTCCCCCTCTCCCCCACTGGTGCCTCAGTTTCCCCTGCTAGGATCTGTGAGGCTGGGCTTGTCCCTCCCCCCAGGTCCACACAGTTCCAGGCAGGAATCCCTGGTCTTAGTCTGGGGGGGACACCTACAAAGCAGAGGGCTGAGATCTCCATGGGGGGGCTACAGAGCTCAGTGCAGCAGGGACCCCTCTCCCAGTGTGTGGGTGCTTGTGGGGACCTATTCCCCCCCCAACATGGTTCCCTCTAGCCACAGGGCCATGACCTCAGAGGAAATGCCTCCCCTTCCAGTCTTCCCCCACCCCTATCACCCCAACCTCCACTGAACTGGGGGCACTGTCCAAAGAGAAGATTGCACACCCCACTCCTATTCCCCTCCACTTCATTACCCCACCCCACCCCACCCCCTAGCCAGGGGGAAACTGCTGGGGGAAAGTTTGCAGCCCTACCACCCCCAACAGAGACAGGCACAGGATTGGGTCCAGCGGGTTTATTTTCAAGTTCCCTTTTCCCTTGGCTCCAACCGTTACAAAGTACCCAGCAGGGCCATGCCCAGGTGGAGGTGCCTGCCACATCCATGGGGCTGGGGAGCCGAGGTCTCTCACTGCCCCCCACCCCCTCCTTCAGCCCTCCAGATGGGGCACCAGGCACAAAGGGAGTGTGGGGTAAGGATCAGGGTGGGTGCAAAATCATTTATGACAGCACTTCCTCCTGCTGTCACCAGCACGCTTTTCCCAAAAGCGGCTATCTTGCCTGGCCATGACATCACACTCCCCACCCAGTCCTGCCCCAGCAATGACATCACTGCTGTTCCCCTATTCATGACGCTGCCTCTCCCACACCTGTGACATCAGACTCCCCCCTTTCTGTGACACCACCTCCCTGCACCTGTGACATCACATACGCATGCCAGCTTGGTGTGACATCGTCTCCCATGCCCATGACATCATACCCTCCCTATATCCACCCTCTCCCCCACATTGAAGTACAGATCCACCCAACAGTTATTAAATTCATTGGCAGACCTACTGGATCCCTGCTCCCAGCCACACTGAGCCCCCTTGATCCCTGAGTTAGGGATCCCCCCAGTGCCAGTAAGCCCTGTCAGCAGGGGATCCCTTCTGATGCCCCTTCCCACCTCTCAGGGGGTGGAGGAGACTATGGGGCATCACTTCAGCCCCCGACAACCTTTCTTAGCACCAGCCACAGCCCATCCCATTGCCACATCAAGAAGAGAGTGGGGCTGCTTGGGGACAGAGCTCGCCCCCCCAAACACAAGGCCCTCTGGCTGAGACCACCAAGGAAAAGTTGGGGGTAGGAAAGGGGCCGTCTCATATGATCTGCCCCTATCCCCCAGCCCCTGAGAACACACAGTAGTAATACAGTTAGAGGAGGAAGGTGCAGGGGGACCTGGTGATCCCCACCCAGGGGCAAAGGGGTCACCCCAGCCTCCTATTACAGTACATGGCTCAGAGCAGGGGTGCCCAGATACTGGTGGGGGAGTTGAATGACTCCCCCACAAAAGCATGGAAGAAGTCATGCCCCCCACAAGCAGGGGGAGCTGATGATGCTAGCCAGGGGTGGGGGGTTCATCCCCTGCATGGGGGCATATGATCTCTCTTCCAGCAGGCAATTCACAGTGATGGGGGGCAGAAGGCACCCAAGATTGTCTGGGTGGGGGGGAAAGGCAGAGTGAACCCCACAAATCCCTCCCCCACCATGCTGCACCCCCCTAATGCCAGGTCTGGAGCCAGCCTGCAGCTCCCCAATGCTCTGCTTAGGGTGGGGGGAAAGTTGTCAAATGCTGGGGCAACCCCATGATGCCAGCTGGGCTCCAGGGCAGGGTGGGGAGGGCATCAGGAGGCCCCCCACACAAGCAGTTCTGGGTCCATGTGATGCCATCTCTGTGCAGAGCAGACCGCCCTGGTGGGATACAGTCTTGGCTGGACTCCTCATTCTGTCTCATGACCCAGCAGCACTCCACCCCAGAGCCAGGCACATCAGGGATGGATGACGGGGTGGGGATCCAAAGGAGAAACCAAAGTACATGTTCCCCAAAAGTCTCCGTATTAAAAAAAGAACCAAAAAAAAAAGGCACCAGGAGGGGGTGGAAGGAGGGATTTAAAAAAAGTCCCCCTTGAAAATGAGTATTGCAAAAATATTCACCCCCTGAGTCCGCTGTGGGGAGGAACGGCCAGGCCCCAGGCACCCCAGCCAGCGCAGCCCAGCTGGAGCAGGGCAGGGGCAGGGACCAGCCGGCCCCGGGGTCTAGGACATCTTCCAGATGGTGAGCGAGGCAGTGAGGACGCCAGCAGCAAAGATGGTGATGGTCTGCCAGGTGGGGGTGCCCAAGGTGGAGAGCAGGCCTTCCTGTGGAGGGGCAAAGAGGGGTGCGATCAGTGAGGAGGACAGTGGGGGGAGGGCTCGCACTCTCGCACTGATGGAGCAGGAAGATGCGTCTGGCTCTGGGGAGCAGGTGGCAGTAATGTAAAAAGTGCTGAGGAGGGGGTTACCTTGAAGCAGCAAGGTGGAGTGGGGAAAAGGGCTGGGACCCAGGATGCCTGGGTTCTCCCCCTGCTCTGGGGGGGGAGTGGAGTCTGCTGGTTAAAGCAGTGGTGGGGCAACCTTTTTGGCAGGGGGACCACAAATGAACCCTGCACCCACCCCCTAATACCATTCCAATCCTGTTCCTCTGCTCTGCTTTCTGCTCCCTGCTCTATTTGCTGTGGTCCTGTCTGTCCGGTCCTGTCTGCCACATGCCAGACAGAAGCTGCTTGTGCCCTTGTGGCACCCATGCTCCAGGCTGGCCACCCCTATGTTAAAGGGGTACTGCCAACCAGGACACCTAGGTTCTTTCCCAGCTCTGGGAGGAGAATGGGGTTTAAGGGGTTAGAGCAGCTCTGGGAGGGAGGTGGAAAGCACAGATGGCTGTGGCGCAGGTACCCAAAGGCAGCACGAACAGGCACTGGCTGCCCCAGAGCCACACTCACCCAGCCGCCCTGGGCCTGAATCCAGACCAGGACGTGCTCACGCAGGTACTCCATGGTCCAGCCTAGGATGGTGCGCACCAGCTCAGGGACCTTCGTGCACAGCGCCTGGCAGAGAGAGATGCGTCAGGGGCAGTGGCGGCCTGGTAGGACTGGGGGTGGGGGAGAAGACTCAGCTACGGAGGGAGGGGGGTACAGAGGGCAGCCGGGGGCTCATATGAGGATGTCCTGGGGTCTCTTAAACCTGGGCTCTGTCATCCAGCCCATGGGGTTCCCATAGGTCCAAAAATTTGGTGGTAAGAGAAGCAAAGGCACCACTCCCCTGCTGCCACATCTCCAGATACATGGGTAGCCCAGGCCCAGTGTGCTGGATCGGGTGTCGAATCTCAGCACACAAGGCTGGGCAGGACCTAATCCTAGTGCATGAGAACCAAAGGAGACAGCACCAGGGCCCCAGGACCTAATCCTGGTATGCAGGGGCAGGAAGGAGCAGTGTCAGTCTCCAAAGACCCATTCCCAGTGTGCCTGGAGAAGAGAGGACAGTGCTAGGCCTCCAGGATCCAATCCTACACAAAGGGGACAGCAACCCTCAGACCCAACTGTGGCATGCAGGGGTCAGAAAGAGGTGGTGTAAGGCCCCTGAAACCATGCAGGGGCTGGGCAGGGGGGGTGGTACCGGGCACCCAAACCCAGTCCTGGCACACAGAAGGTAGCATTGGACCCTCAGGACCCAATCCTGGTACATGGGAAGAGGGAGGAGACAGTGTCCCCAGGGCCCAAACCCAGGGCCCAGGACAGGGAGGGTGAAGGGCCAAGTCCCCAGGGCCCAATCCTGCTTGCAGACAGGCCCCACACTACTCATCCAGCTTGTAGGGCCAAAAAGTTAAGCACCACTGCCTACAACACACTGCCCCACCCTTATATCCCAGGCCCTAGAGACCTCAGACACCAAGGAACAGCCCCAGTCCCCCCAGGAAGCCAGTGTCACCTAGACACATCCCCATACCCCAGCTACATCTGAGCCCTAAGACCCTAGGACAATGGTGAGAGGCTCAAGCTACACCTAGGTCCAGGGCTTGATGGGCAGAGCCACAGGGCAGAGGAGAGCACTCCATGGAGGTGGGTGGAGAGGGGGAGCAGGGCATGCTAGCTAGTAGCAAGACAGGGCATGTGTGAGGGCAGCAGGAAGGGGCGGGGAGCGGGAAAGGGTGGGGGAGGTACAGGGAACTAAGACAGGCCACGGGAATCCCATGGGTGGCCCCCACCTTGAGGACCAGCTTGCAGGCGAAGTAGAAGAGGGCCACGACCCGACCCCAGTTGAAGGTCCCATCGGAGAACATCTCGGTGGCCACACGGAAGAACACCTCCTTGGGGGGCTGTGACCCCACCTGCTCGATCATCCTGCACAGCCATATAGGGGCAGTTAGATGGCGGGAGGGAACAGAAGAGCCCCTGGGGCCTAGAGAGAGGGCTGCTTCTCCCTTCCTCCTGTCTCACCTGCTCTAACCCACCACAGCCCACTGCCCTCCCAGAGCTGGGAGAGAACCCAGGTGTCTGGGCTCCCAGCTATCTTTCTTGTAACCCAGGAGGTTAGCCAACCTGCAGCTGGAGGGGGAAGGGTGAGGGAGACAATATCTAGGCTGGGGCCTGGTTGGGGAGTGAGGTGTGTGGTAGGGGGGTCTCCACCTCTGCAGGTCCATGTTGCTGTCCAGCTCGTCCCCGATGCGCCGCAGGCACTCGCTGAGGCGCTTGGTGTCATTGCTGCAGAGTGAAGCCTCAGGGCTGCCCAGGACCTCCCGGCCCAGCTCTACCGCCTGCAAGTCCCCACAGCGCTGGACTCGCTCCCGGATGAACCTGACAGGGAGAGAGGGAAGGGTCTCACGGGGGACACAGTACAAGATACAGGCCAATCCCATGCTATATTCCAGCCCTGGGACCCAGCACCATGTCACAGATGCATTCTCCTTGGATATCTCAGCCACTGGGACTGTTACACCAACACACAGTCCTCTCCCCTCAATATATCCCAGGCCCCAGGGTCCTCCAGCACTGAGACATGTCTGCCCTGTTCCTCCAGCACCCAACCCTGCTATATCCTAACCACCAGACACAGCCCCTACCCCCTAAATCCCAGCCCTGGGACCCACCACCGAGACACAGCCCCATTCCCTGCTATAACCAGCACCATGACATGGCCCTGTCCCCTACTATATCCCAGTCCTGAGAGCACAGAACCAAGACATGGCCCCGGCCCCAACTATATCCTAGCACCAAGACACAGCCCCGCCCCCCTCTATATCCCAGCACTGGGACATGGCCTCATCCTCCTCTATAATCCCAGCCCTTGGATCCAGCACCAAGACATGGCCCTATCTCTGTCCCCTGCCATATCCCAGCCTTGAGACCCATCACTGAGACAGCCCCAGTCCCCCACTCTATCCCAGCCCCTGGGACCCAGCACCAAGACATGGCCCTGTCCCGCGGTATAATCCCAGCCCTTGGGTCCAGCAGCAAGACATGGGGCCATCCCTGCCCCTGCCATATCCCAACCCTGAGACAGCCCCATCCCCTGCTACATGTTGAGAGATGCAACTCACCCTTTGAGCAAGATGTCTCCTGTGTGAAGTATCTGATCAGAAGAGGTCCCTGGCAGCACACAAGAATCCATTACCACCAGAGCAGCTTTACCAGGTAATGAAACCGACCACAAAGGGGCTTTGGCTCCCTTCACCCCCAGCTCCAACCCACCAGGCCTCACTGCTCCCCAAAGCCCAGAAAGAACCCAGACGTCCAGGCTCCCCGACTGCTGGCTTTAAAGTGAATGAATCAGTCCTAGAATCATAACCATAAATGTCGCCTGCCCGCTGCACTGTGGGGGCAGGGTGGGGCAGAACAGGGGTTTCAAGCCTGGGGCAGGGCTCTAGCACAGCTGCCTCACATCCTTCTGCCCTTCCTACCAGCCCTACCCCTCAGTATAGGGAAAGCCCACAGAATCTCTCTGGCCTCAGGCACCCCCAATGCTGCTCCCCAAAGTGTATGGTGGGGAAACATGCCCCTGAGCCCAGCCCCACTGAGGAAGCAGCTCTTTCCCCTGTAGGAAGGGGCCACACTCCACGTGGACAGCCTCTTGCAGCCCCACCTGCTGTGGGGCCTGCCCTTCCCCCACAGTCTCCCTTGGGGCCCCCTGCCCCCCCACAGGGTCTCCCCTCCCCCAGGCACCCCCATAGGATCTTTCCTCTCCCCACTGCTCCCCATGAGGTGCCCTTTTCTGCACCCCAACGGGGTCTTCCCTCCCTCCGCTGCCCCCATGAGATTCCTAGCCCTCTCCGCCCATCCCCATGAACCCTCTATACGGTCTCCCCTCCCCCTACTGCCCCCTATCAGGTCCCCTTGACCATGGACCCCCTGTAGGGTCTCTGCTCCCAAACGTACCCATATAGAATCTCCTCTCCCCCTATGGCATCCCCCTTCCCATGCATCCCCCCCTAGGATCACCCTCCCCCATGGACCCCCTACGAGGGGCCCCTCCCCTACTACCCCGCAGCACCTCCTCCGCCCCAGGGGTGCCCGCAGCCTCCCCCTCCCCCCACTCACCCCCTCCACCCGCGGGGGGCTCCACCGGCGCCTCCCCCCCGGACCCGCCTCCCTCCGCCGCCTCCGCCATGGCCACCCGCACCACGTGGTCCCGCTGCCGGCGCTGTCACGTGACCGGGGGGGGGGGAAGCAGCGGTCACGTGAGCGCGGGGTCGTCACGGCGGGATTTAAAGGGCCAGGCTGGGCCATGCCAGGCCCGAAACGTGCCAGCCGGGGGGGCCCGCCGGGGCCGGGCGGTTCCGCCGCACGACGCCCAGCAGCGTGGCACGGCGGGAGGCGACGCTAGCGCTGGTGGAGGCGTTCACGGCGGCGGGGGTGCCGCTGGAGAAGCTGGATAGCCCGCGGCTGCGGCAGTACCTGCGGCGCCACGTGCCCAACGCCGGCAGCTTCCCGTGCGCCAACAAGCTGCGCCAGGACTACCTGCCCGCCCTGCCCCGCGCCGCGCCCGCGCCCTCCGCGCGCCAGCTGCTCGCCCACCACCGCCGCGTCTCCGTGGCCGCCAGCGAGGCCACGGACGCGTGCGGCCGCTACGTGCTGCACGTGCTGCTCGTGCCTGGCGCCTGGGACCCCCGCGCCGCGCCGGTCTTCCAGGCCGAGCCCGCGCCGCTCGCTTCGCTCAACTTCTCCACTGTGGCGCGGGCTGTGGTCACCGCGGTGGTGGGCTGCGGCGTGGACTTCGACCAGGTCACGGCTTTCCTCTCCCACGACGCCACCTACATGAGCAGGGCGTTCTCTGACGTACTGCGTGGCGTGATGCCGCACGCGGTGCACGTGGCCTGCAACGCGCGCATTGTGGCGCTCGCTGGCGAGGCCTGGCGTGCGTGCTTCCCTGCTGTGGACAGTTTAGTGGGCGCCTTCAAAAAGGCCCTCAAGGGCTGCCCAGGCCGTGCGCTGCGCTACCGCGAGGCCTTTGCACAGCAGAGTGGGGAGCCATGTGCCGCCGTGGCACTCCCGCCAGAGTCAAACCGGTGGAGCGTATGGTTTGATGCCGTGTGTTACCATGCTAAGCACATGCAGTGCTATGCGCAGTTTGTGAGCGAGGAGCTGGAGATGGCACCCGGGACCTGGGGAGTGCTGCGGCTGCAGGAGCTCTTAAGGCAGGGCGACCTCGAGGAGCAAGTGAGGTTTGTGGCAAAAAATGTGGTGCAGTTTGTGGAGGTGCTGGCATGGTTTGAAAGCCCACAGGCCACAATCCACCACGTGCACAACAAGCTGATGGACCTGATCAGTTGGGTGGAAGATATGGCATCACAACAGCTTGCAGACGGTCCGCAGGAAAACCAGCGGAGGCAAGAGCTGTTCCAGGCCATTGCTGCCACGCTGAATCAGTACTACAAGTATGATCCAGCACTGCCCCCACGGTTTAGACAACCGGCTGCCTCCTTTTTCAGTGCAGTTCGTATTTTTGATCCCAATCAGGCACCTTTTCTGAGTTTTGACCCTCAGCTCCTGAAATCAATCCCTGGCTGGGGGAAAGAGCACGACCAGGAACGCACTGCTTACATGAGCTTTCTCAAAGACTGCCAGAGGCCTCTGACAGTGTCTGTGTTCTGGGAGTCTGTTTCTAATCAGTTTCCACATCTCTATGACTTGGCGAGATGCTGCCTGACCATCCCGGCCAATTCGGTGGACGCAGAATGTGCGATCCCAGCGTATGGGTAAGCATTCACACCATAGAGATAGAGGATCTCAGCTGCCACAGGCAGCTAACTTGACTTGTTTTTATCAAGGTTAGCATTATTCTCAGAAGTTTAGGGCCGGAAGGGACCTCATGAGATCGTTGGGTCCAGCCCCCCTGCTCTGGCCAGGAAAGACTGCTGGGGCCAAATAACCCCAGCAAGGTGCGCACCCAGTTTCCTTTTGAAGATCTCCAGGGTAGGTGCTTGAACCACCTCTGCGGGGAGTCTGTTCCACAGTCTGGTCACACACACTGCAAAGACATTTTTCCTTGCATCCAGTCTGACTACATTTTGGTAGAATGCTAACAATAAATTCTGATGTCATTAGTTATAGGTCATATTCTGCATATATTCTATATTAATATTTCCATTTAGACTTAAATGTAATACTTAGATTTATAATAACACAGTAACTAATCTGGTATTTCTGTGGACTTTTGTTTTTAATTTATAGTGCAGTTTTTGCCTTTTGGCCAATCAGCAACAAGGGGCGTGGCTACTGGGTCCTCTCTGGTCCTCATGGGCAAGGAGGTGGGGGCTCACCATGAATCCTCATGGGAAAATCCCTGTGTCAGTGATTTTAGGTAGGTGCCTACTGGGGGGAGGGGGTCACCCTATGCTCCTACTGACCCTCCACCCCGCACTCCACTCTTACCTGCCAAAGCCACAGCACCCCACTCCCCGCAGATCTGCCTGGGGGATGATCAACCTCCCCCACCACCAGACAAACACAGGGCAACTCCAGGCAGGTTCCATCCAGTTTTATTGGGTGACAATCATGGGCAGGAGTTCAGGCCCTGCCCACAACATCAGGACAAGGGGTGGGGGGCATTCCTTGCTCCCCATTCCCAACACACACACACACAGCAGCCTTGTGTAAAGCTCTGGGAGAGGCCCCCCGCCATGCCCTTGCATGAGGGCTGGCATGAGGACATCTATACCCTTCTCCCTGGTGTCATGCCTTTTCAGTGCCACCAGTCACACACAGGTGTGATCACGAGGCCATTGCACATTTCATCACCATGTGAGGATGAGGCAAGGCATGGTGGCACTGACACAAGACCCACACACAAGGAGTTGAGAGTCCCAGGTCACATCTGCACAAGCAAGCCACAGCCCTTCCTCCCCCACCTCCCATGTTTGTGGCTTTGCACGATGATCAGGAAGCAAAGTGTGTGTGGAATGTCACTGCAGAGTGCAAGGAGGGGGCAGGGAGTTTACCCAGGGTTTGACCCAGTCCCCTGGCAAAGGTCAATTCTAGTCCCCTTCCAGGGTGACCAGAGCCAGGCATGAACAAAATGTACAAAGAGAGCCATGACCTACAGTCACACGTATGGGTGACGCACACAGCTGCCTCTTAAGTGCAAAAGTGTAACATTATCTCCCTTTCCTCCCTCCACTGGCATGGCTAAATATTAGCATTACATTAGCACCTAAAATGGCCTGACCCAGGTCAAGGCACTGCCTAGTCATGCTCCTAGATAAGATGAAGGCATCCTTTTTGTTCCAGGCACTGCAGAAGACCTCCTTTTTGTCCATGGAGGGAATAGGGGATGGTAATGGCACAGGCTGGGAGCTGAGAGAGTCAGTACATACCCCAACAGCTTGCCAGTCTACCCATAGCTGGTAGGGGGAACTGAGGCACATAGGGGACTAACCCAAAGTCAGAAGTGGAGCTGAGAAAAGAACCCAGGTGTCCTGAGGCCCAGCACCACTTGACCAGGCTTACAACATTTACATGGCACAGTACGAAGTATAACACTCCTTCCCTTATAGTACCTACAAGTTGCCATAAAGATCAGAGGCCCCATAGGGGCAGATATTAGCCAGCCCTGACAGCTGAGATCAAGGTCACTGCTGCACTAGGGCAGGTGAGATGTGCCTTGCCCTGATCAACTTCTGATCTGAAGAGGCAAAGCACCATTACCCCCATTTCACAGCTGGGAGAAACTGAGACCCAGAGCAGCTGAGTAACTTGCCCAGTGACTATAGAGGGAGTTGGTGGCAGACCTGGGAACTTAACCCAGGGGCCTGGTGCCCAGGCCCGTTGCTCTAAAGCCCCCTAAGAATTCCAGGTGCTGCAAAGCATCATTGCTGCTATGTAGTCAAGTAGAATCTGGCTCTAGGAGATAGAAGTGGAGAGTCCGAACCTTGAAGGGCTGAGGTCAGTAAGCTTGGTGAGGGCTGGGGAGCACTGAGAGAAGGGTACGTGGAGCAGTGGAGATGTGAGGAACTGCCCAGAGGGACAGATGGACTACGTAAAGGTTTGGGGGTGCCAAGTACCTACATTCTTCAGGGAAACTCCAAGCTCACCCCATGAGTGAGTGATAGAATCCTGCCCCTTTCCCTCCTTGGGCATAAGAACTAGAATCACAGTGGGGCTTTTTCTCTTTAGAAATGGAGCCCCAGCATCTAGTTGCCTCCCAGAATCCTGCCAGTACAGAATGCAGAGCAGTAACGCCATGGGGCCATCCAGCCCCCCCGACTTTGCCTTATGCTACTGTTGCTATCATTAGCATAGACAGCAGCTGCAGTCCCAGAAACCTCCTCTCTATGCTACACCTCCACCCCATGATAAGCCATTCCTTCACACAGCAGGTGTATTCAGCAGCAGGGATTTGAATTCTGAATTGTCCCCCACAGCCTGGTGGGAAGAGGCTGGGACATTCCTACCCTCTCCAGTTTCAGGGACAGGCCTGGACTTTTGCCCTTCCAGGTTTGAGTCCTGCTCCCACCAGGTTGTGTGGGATAATTCTAGGACTCGAACCTGGAACAGCAAAAGCCCAGGCCTTTCACTGAAACTGGAGAGGCTGGGACCTCCAGGCCAGGGAAATGACAACCTGAGGCATCATGGGAGAGAATGGAACTGAAAGGAAGACAAGTTAGCTGCCCTAGGCATGGCTAGGGGACAGCACCCAGCTAGCAGCAATAGTAGGCTGTTCTCCTCTCTGTGGACCAGCCTACCCTCTTAATCCAGGAAACTCCCCCGAACTAAGGCCACATCCCAGTCCCAATCTTGGGTTCACTAGGAATCTCCCTTCCTTGTCCGTCAGAGCACCCTGAAGAGACAGTTAACTTCAGGCAGCAGGACTGACATGTTGGGGCAGAGATGGTAGCCCCAACCTTTCAGGCCTACTGGTCAACCCCCATTGTCAACACCAGCTCACACTGAGATGGCCCCAAGTCCTGGAAATGTCTTGGTCTTGGCCCTGACAGGAGGTCAAGGCCATGACCTCCCCCAAGGTGAATACAGGTCTGTTTCTTGGAGGTAGATACCTTCTGCCCAGAGGCATGCACAGGTGGACAGGCCCAGGTAATTGAATTGCTGGTGGTTTCAGCGGGATGTTAGCACCGTGTTTCTGAGAGTGCCTCTGCTCCTGCACCCTCCACGGACAGGAGAAGGGTCCTCTGGGTCACCAAGGCATGGGTGACATCAGTAAGAAGACAACATGACTGCCCTAAGAAGCATTTTTTTTTTTTTCTGTTTTTTTGCACCGGTCCTGGAAGCACTGCAATACCAGGTCAATGCATGGAGTGGATGGAGCACGCTCCGGTTCCACCACCCAACACCAAAAAGAATCTGCTCAATATAGACCTCCTATGGAGGACATATCAGAGACAATTACCCTGGGGAGCACGCCCTGCTGGATGTCCCCCGCCCATAGCAAGACTCTGGCCAAGTCCATTAGTAGACAAACGAGATGGCAGTCCCAAATGGTGGTCCCAAACAAGATCTGGCCACCCCAAATGTACAGGAGACAGTTGGATGGGGGTGTGGTGGGGGTGACACTGCCAGGCAGGCTAGCCCATTTCCCCCAGCCAGGGTCCTATCCATTAGTACTGGGCAGGGAGCATCCATCCCCTCAAGTCTATCCATCTGAAGCTTCAGCCTTTGATCCACCAATAAGAAGTCACTGCCTCTCTTCTATCCACCTATCCAACGCTGCTCTCCTGCCTTTCATTTTTCCCTAATTGCCCCTCTGGTTCTGGCTTCAGACTTCACCAATCAGAGGCTGCAGTCCCATTCCCTTCATCAAATCAGAGCCGTCTCCCCATCATGCATCCCCAGCCAATCAGAGATTGTGTCCTCTGACGCTTCACCAATAGGAATGCTTCTCTCTCCAGCAATCAGGCCTTGCTTAGGGAGGGCATGTGCCATGGTGCACCAGCCCCATAGTGACTCCCCCAAATGGTGAGGGGCCTTCAGGCATGTTGGACCCCCCCCCCAAGCCTGGATAGGCTGGGAGACTTGCATCAAGACACTGCTCCCAATGGCCTCTGACCTTTGCCCTCTGCCCCCTTGTGCCAAACCTCCGCTGAGTTAGTTTGACCCCCCCAAGAGGGTGGCCCTGGCCTCTTCCCCACCCTCGGGAGGGTCCTCAGTCTGCACAGGCAGGTACCCATTAGCCGAGTGCTCTGGGTCAGCTGGGCTCTCCTCCTCTTCCTCCTCTTCCTTGTCTGTTACTGGGAGCGTCCCCTCCAGGCTGGGGCACCCTCCTCGCCATGCCAGCCACTCCCGCAGCAGCTGGCAGAGGTAGAGGGCAGGGATGGGCAGGACAGCCACCACAATGAGGGAGACAAGGATTGCCATGGCCCAGGGTGGGTACGGCAGCTTGGTCTTGGCCGCCTGCAGGAGAGGAACAAGGCTCAGCTCTGCTGCAAGCTCATCTACTCGAGCTTCAGGCCTCCTTCCTCCCCTGGCTCAACCCCACAGGCTCATCTACACTGGTAGCAGGCCTTCTCCCTGCCCCTCACATCAGGTCCTCCTAGCCTAGTTTGGAGAGTCTCTCCCCTCTCCCCCAGGTCAGCCCCTAAGGGCCCCTACTACTTGGTCTCCAGTCCCCACCCAGATGATTCAGGCCCATGGGGGTGAGAGAGGCAGGGGGTCTCACCTTTGCCTGGTCCCAGGCCTGGTAGGTGGGATGCCCCAGGCACAGGTTGATCAGGCTGGCTAGTAGCAGGCACAGCATGGCCAGGACACTGCCATAGCGCCACATGTAGCTGTAGAGCTTCCAGGGACGCCAGCCCAGCATGTCTTCAATGTCTGATAGGAATCTGCAGGGGAGGGGACACAGGGACAGAGATTAGATCCGGGCTGAGGGGTTAATTAAGGCCTGGGGGAGGTTAGACCACAGCTGGAAGGAGGCTAGATCAGGGCAGGAAGTGTAGATCAAGGCAGGAGGGGTTAGATGTGGGGGGAGGGGAGGAGTTACTGGCTGGGAAGGGAAGGGTGCTGCTCAAAATAGCCCCTCTTCCAGCACAAATTTGCATACTTATTTAAAAACACCAACAGGAAGGTTAGTTAAATATCCCCCACCCTCACCAAGAGCCAGGCCATGGCTGGACAGGCTGCATGTGTAACTGTCAGATGTTACAGGGAGCTGGGTGGAGGCAAGAGGAGGCAACTGGGAGGGTTTTTGTCAGAGGAAAAAGAGCATCAGGGAGAAGTGGGGGTGTTTGGGGGCAGCATGATAGGGGGCTCCTCACCTCTCTGCCCCGTAGACCCAGGCCACGGCCACAGCCTCGCAGGCCACGACAGCAACGAGGGGCAGAGTGGCCGAGTAGTCATCGAACATGGCCACAAAGTAGCTGCCCGAGCGTTGCATGAATACCAGCCCCAGCAGGAAGCCCAGGGTGCAGCTCAACACTGGGAGAAGGGGTGGGAAAATGGGGAGGGCGGTCAGAGGGCTTTGCAAGAAGGTGGTCACGTGCTCATGTACACCACTGGTAGCTGCACAAACAGCCCCTAGCACGTGTGCTAGGCAGCATCCTGCTCATGCCTGTCCTCACGCAGACAGACACTCATGTCTGTCCCTGTGGAAACACCCCCTTGCACATGTGCCAGCATTCATGCAAATACTCCCCCTACACTTACCCACCTTCTATCCTTCCCTATGCAAACAGTCCCTTGTGCACATGTGCATGTGCATGTACACACACACACACGCACGCGTGTACGCTCCCACCTCCCTCAGATATATGTACAAAGATCCTTGTGCATCAGTGTGCACAGACTCTGCAAGGTCCATGTCCCCTCCCCCCGACAAGCAAAAGGTGTTTGTACTTCCCCCAGCCCTGCTCCACCCCTCCCTCTCCCACCAGACCTGTGAAGAGGGTGCGTCTCCGGCGCAGGGGGGCAAAGTTGTCCATCAGGGGGGTGAGGATGCCTTGCATGTTGCCAAGCATTGTACTCAGCCCCAGGTTCAGCAGCATGAAGAAAAAGAGGACGGACCAGAATGGGGAGGCCGGGAACAGTGTCATGGTCTCGGTGAAGGCGATGAAAGCCAGGCCAGTGCCCTCCACGCCCTGCAGAAAGTAGGACATGCTGCTGTACCAGGGAGATGCAGCTGCCTCTTGGGTGGGGCTGGGTATACAGGGACCCTTTCTACAGTCCTGAGATGCAGGTAGTTCTCAGGTGGGACATGTCAGGGGCTGGGCATACAGGGACCCCTTGTCCAGTGCAAGGATGCAGACACTTTTAGGAAGGGTCAAGTTGTGCGAAGGTATTTACATAGGGACACTTCTCCGAGTGCTGAGATGCAGTCAGCTCTGCGGTGAGGCTGGGAATACAGGGATGCCTCAGCTGCCTCTGGGGTGGGACATGTCAGGGGCTGGGCATACAGGGACCAGAATGCAGCTGCACCTTGCATAGAGCTGCGCATACAGGGCCTCCTCACCCAATGCTGAGATGCAGCCGCCTCTGCAGCACAGCTCACCCTAGCACAGCCCTTGCGGTGAGTGGGGAGCATCCGCCCCAGGTACCTTGTTCATCTCCTCCTCCACCCGGCAGTCAGTGATCTCATACTCCTTTAACTTCATCCCCAGGCCGGCAGGGACCCCCTGGTACCAGGCACTGTACATGGTGGGGGAAAACTCAGAGAGGTTCCCCACAGGCAGCTCCAAGCCTGGGATGGACTTGTTACCCAGCAGCCAGGATAGCTGCTTCGTGTTCCTGGAGAGAGAAATTGTGTCAGCAGGTCTATGTGCAATGCATGCTTGAGTGACTGAGCACAGTAGAGAGGAGCTAGGAGGTCCCTGTGCAATGGACAGGTTGGTGATGGGATCTTGGAGTCATTATTGACTCCAAGATGAACATGAGCCACCAGTGCCAGACTGCGGTGGCTCATGTTCATCTTGGCCAGCCAAGACCAGCCATGTTCATCTTGGCCAGCAAGGCCAGCCATGTTCATCTTGGCCAGCAAGGCCAGCCATACCTTGTCATGCATCCAAAGGTGCACCTCAAGCTGGTCCAAAGAGGTGATACTCCCCCTCTATGCGGCACTGTTCAGGCCGCAATTGGAGTACTGTGTCCAGTACTGGGTGCTGCACTTTAAAAAGGATGTGGCCAGCCTGGAGAGGGTTCAGAGGAGGGCCACCTGCTTGGTAAGAGGGCAGCGGGACAGGCCCTGTGAGGAGAGACTGAGGGACCTGAACCTGTTCAGTGGCTGCCTACAAACTCATCAGGGGAGATCAACAGCAAATAGGTAGAGCCCTTTTCTCCCCAGCACCACCTGGGGTGACGAGGAACAATGGTAATAAGCTGATGGAGAATTAGGATTAGGTTTAGGTTAGCGATCAGAAGGCAGTATTTTACAGTTCAGGTGGCCAAAATCTGGAACCAGCTTCCCAGGGAAGTGGTCCTCGCCCCTACCTTGGGCAAATTCAAGAGGAGGTTGGATGATCACCTGTCTGCGGTCTTGTGAACCCAGCATTCATTCCTGCCTGTGGCAGGGGGTCAGGCTAGAGGATCTGCTCAGGTCCCTCCTGACCCTAGTTGCTATGAAACTATGAAACTATGGGGGCAGGGACCAGTAAGTATCTCCCGGTGAAGATGAGCCTGGGAGGGTCAGGATCTCCTTGTGCAATGCACACCCAGGGAAAGGCAGGGGAATGAGAGGGGTTAGGATGGGGAGTGTGATGTCACCAGGGCCTGTGTGTCACGGTAAGGCCCCTATTCCTCCCCCTTTGCAGGGCAGCACCAGGAGGGTGTTGCATAGCAGAACCCCCATTAACCCTCTTCCCCATCACACTCCCCATCCATTCCCCTCTCCATGCAATGCACACTCTTGTGATTGAATGAGGATTGAATTCTCCATCAGCTTATTACCATTGTTCCTCGTCACCCCAGGTGGTGCTGGGGAGAAAAGGGCTCTACCTATTTGCTGTTGATCTCCCCTGATGAGTTTGTAGGCAGCCACTGAACAGGTTCAGGTCCCTCAGTCTCTCCTCACAGGGCCTGTCCCGCTGCCCTCTTACCAAGCAGGTGGCCCTCCTCTGAACCCTCTCCAGGCTGGCCACATCCTTTTTAAAGTGCAGCACCCAGTACTGGACACAGTACTCCAATTGCGGCCTGAACAGTGCCGCATAGAGGGGGAGTATCACCTCTTTGGACCAGCTTGAGGGAGCAGCCCTGGTGACAGTATGGGGAAGAGGGTTAATGGGGGTTCTGCTATGCAACACCCTCCTGGTGCTGCAAGCGGGGAGGAATAGGGGCCTTACCGTGACACACAGGCCCTGGTGACATCACACTCCCCATCCATTACAGCCCTGGTTCACAGCACAGGGAGGGGGAGGTCTCCTTGTGCGACACACAATCCTGGTGACAGCACAAAGAGGGGCAGGATGGGGTCTCCCCATATAACACATGACCCTGGTGACAGCACTGGGGGGAGGAGACATCACTGACACACCTTAGTGTAGCCTGGGGAAGGGGCAGGGACTTGCTGCACAACACAGGATTCTGATTACAGCACAGGGAGAGGCAGGAGTGGGGTTTCCCTGTGCAATACGTGACCCTGGTGACAGCACAAGGAGGGGCAGGGGGGAGGCTCCCCCCCATGAGATGCACAGGCCTGGTGACAGCACAGGGCAGGGCAGGACAAAGCCTTACCTCCCCACACAGGCCTGGGTGAGGATGTTGGCACGGAAGCCCAGCACAGCGAAGACGACGAGGGTGGCGAGCACGGAGGTAAGGAAGTTGATGGCAGCCACCAGCAGGGCATCACAGTGGCAGTTGTTGCCCCGCGGGTTGTAGCTGGAGTAGGCGATGATGCTGCCAAAGCCCAGGCCCAGTGCAAAGAACACCTGGGTGGCTGCCTGGCGCCACACCTGCACATCCCCCCAGATGGACAGCTGCGGGCAGCCAGTGGTTAATGTAGGTCCGAGCCCTTCCTTCTCCCCTTCAGCCCCCCCAAATCCTACCCTGTCAGCCTTTCACCAAGGCCCTGCCTCTTGTGATGGGGTCCTGGGCCCTAGATATCCCCCCAGCCTGCCTCAAAGGGGATGGAGGAAAATCCCCACCCCCCTCCCTGCCCCAGGCTTCCCATGGGGAATTAGGTGAGCACAGCCCTGATGTGGTGCCTGGGGGATGCCCTGCCCAATGAAAGCTGGCTGGGTCATGTCCATAAAGAGGATCAAGCACTTCACCTGCTGTTCTTAACCCCTTTGTTTGGGACAATGGGGTCGGGGGGTCCACCACTCACCCTGCCCAAGAGGGTTCAAGGGTTAGAGGTTGGTGATCAATGGAGAGTCCCTGTCCAAGGTAGGCTAGGGGCAAGTGGGGGGTCATGGTCATCAAAGATCAGTGGGGATGGGGGGTTTCTGGGAGTGGAGGAGGGGTTGGGGGAGCCAGGGAGTCTTGGTACTGCTTGGGGAAAGGAGGCAAGTTCAGGGGCTGGGTCCTGGTACTGTTCAGGGGAAGGGAAGATCTGGGGCACCCCCTGGCATCTTACCTTGGGGGTGAACATGACGCGGATGCCGTCAGCCGCACCATCCAGCAGGAGCCCCCGGATCAGGAAGCAGAGCAGCACCACGTAAGGAAAGAGCGAGCTGAAGTACAGCACCTACAAAGGAAGATGAAGTGGGGGTTCACCTGTGGCCCTCCCTCACAAGGACCCCACCCTGCCACTACCTCCACCTGTGCACACCAGCCTGGGGCCATCCCAGAGGGCAAAGATGGGTGGGGAGAGGAGAGTGGGGGGTGAAAAGGATCAGGGGGTGGAGAGAACAGGCAGGGAGGCTAGCACTCGTCCCGCCTTGTGGGGTCAGAGATTGTGGGAGGCTACGGCGCAGTGAAGGGGTGGGTCCAACACTCCCCCTGCCCAAGGGGAGTCAGGGGTCAGAGGTCAATGGAGAATCCCTGCCCAAGGGAGGCCAGGGGTGAGTGGGGGGGTTAAGTGGGGTCAGGGAAGAGTGGGAGAAGGTTTCAACACTTCCCCTGTCTAAGTGGGGGTCAAGTGCCAGCACTCACCTTGCCAGAAGACTTGATGCCCCGAATCATGGCCACGCAGACCAGGCTCCAGGCGCCCAGCAGGCAGCTGGTCAGTGTGAGGTCCAGCCCCCCCGCCTCACTGATGGAGTCCGACACATCCAGGGCCTCTCGATACCAGAAGTATGTTGTGGGGGAGCTGTGGGCGCACTCGGGCTCTACAACAGGGCACCCAGTGAGAACCCCCAGGGGTGGAGGGGGAACAATGCCTGCTGGTGCCAAGCCAAGGAGATGGGGCATAGGTAGGGGAATGCAGGGAGCGGGAAGTGGGGAACTCTGATATCTGGCAGAGGAAATGGGATATGATGTATGGAGAGGTCATGGAGAGAAGACACAGCAGCCATCAATGCCAAGCAAGGCCCATGGGGTGCAGTGGGGGGGAGGGGAAATGGCAGGCAGTGCCCCCGGTGGCTGGCTGGGGTGATGGGGTGCAACTGGGGAGGCAGCACATACCCATCTGGGTGCTGTTGGGGGCATCAGGGCAGCTCTCCCAGGGCAGTGGATACTGGAAGGAGTGGCCAAGGTAGAAGAGGCTCCAGGCAATGATGACATTGTAGTAGAGTGCCACGAAGCTGCACACCTGCAATGGAAGGGTGCTTGCTTGTACACGTGACACCATTACCATATACACATGACGAAAATGTCACTTCGTGTGACTTAATGGCATCACACTACACGTACAAGAGTTTTGAGGGTTTTAAATAAGTTTGCATGTATTGCAGCTATTGGGCAGCTTGCCCCTGGACAAAGCAGAGGCGGGCAGGCTCCACAGAAAAAAAGGATTGGGGCCCCTCGCCATTTGGGGCCCAATCATTTTTTTTTTTTGGTGGAGTCTGCCTGCCTCTCCTGCGGCCGAGGGGGCAAGCTGTCAGCAGGCCAAGCAACCCCTGAGTTGCAGGAGGGCACCGGTCCTTCCCTCCACGGTGGTGGTGCCCCCTGGGGCTGCCTGGGTAGGCTGCTAGTGGGCCAGCTGCTGCCCCAGCTCAGGGTAAGGGAAGAGTTGGATCAGGATGGGTGCTTCCTTTAAAATGGGGCAGCCCCTCCCCATTAGCAGCCCACCCAGGTGGTCCCAGGAGGCATCACTGCAGCAGAGGGAAGGAATGGGACCCCTGGCAGCTCAGGCCCCACTGTGGGTAGGCTCCACTGGGAAAAAAAAAAAGTTAGGCCCCTTGCCAAAAAAAAAGGATTGGGTCCCTCACTAACAGTGAGAGAAAAATAAAACCCCACCATTTCAATTAAAAACCCACCGTTTCAAATTAGGGGGCCTAGAATGCAACCCTAGGGACTAAACCCCCGTCATGTGTATCGTCACCCAAGACCATCAGCCCTCACCTGGCTCTGAGATGTGACCAGCTCTGGGGTGGGGCATATCAGGGGCTGGGTATACCCCTTGCCCCAGTGCTGCAAGCTTCCCCGCAGTGATGCCCTGCTGTCCCTATCACCTACCCGCTACCTTCCCTTCTTCCCCTCCCCATTGCCAGTCCTAGGCACTCACCACACAGCTAGCAAAGCCAATGCCAGCAAGGCGGGGGCTGATATGCTTCCACACCCCAATGCTGCCTTGGCGGATGCTCTGCCCGGCCGCCAGCTCCAGGAAGAACAGGGGGATCCCAATGACAAAGAGGAGCAGGAGGTACAGGAGAAGGAAGGCTCCTGGTTGGGGGAGTGGGAAGGGGGGATTAAGGGGTTGCAGTGACACAGACAACCCCCAGCCACCACCCGCCTGCCTTAACCGCTGACTCCTCCCAAGTGTCCAGCCTCCAGGCAGTCCCAGACTCCCCACACTCCAACCCTGGAGCCCCCCCACAGACAGTTCCTTGCCCCCTAACCATTGCCAGAGCCCTCCCACAACTTGCAGCTCCCACAACCCACAACTTGCAGCCCCCCCAAACTCGCAGCCCCCTCCTGGCTTCCCTAGCCCCCTCTTATCTACCCCTGCTTCCACTAACTGCCCCACTCCTCTCACTTCCTCCCACTCCCTACCTCAGTCCCCCTTCCCCTCCCAGCCCCGCTCACCTCCCCCATTCTGGTGGCAGAGGTAGGGGAAGCGCCAGACATTGCCCAGCCCCACAGAGAAGCCGACTTGGGCAAGGATGTACTGGGCTTTGCTGCTCCAGGCTGGGCGGGCAGGCGGCTCTGTGGGCAGCAGCCCCAGGCTGGATTCCCCGGGTGAGCCCAGCTCCAGGTCCGGCTTGCTTTTCTCCATGGCAGACTGTGCAACACACTCACACACAGCTCATGCCCTCCTAAGCACACAGGGGGCAATGGCTCACCAACACTGGTAGCCACTCTCTGAACACACAGGGAAGCCGGCACTCAGGTGGACCCCGCAAGTGTTCACGCGTGGGTGCTGCCTCTCACAAAGCCACAGACAGGTGAGCAAGTGCTCACAAGGGGACTCATAAACATATGCACACACTTGTTATCACACTTGCACACTTATGATCACACCAGAGCAGGCACTAAGGCAGGTGATTTAGGCAGGACTTGCCCCTGCTCTTGCACACTGCTGCTCACCTCCATTCACACTTGCAGGGCCCCTTGCTTGCCTCCCCAGAGAACACGCCTGCACATGGAGGGGAAGCAGCATGAGCTCGTGTTCACTCTCACCCTTGCCAGCAACACTCACACAACCCACATGCAGCCTTGTGCACAGGCTGCCAGCATGTGACTGCATAAAGGCTATACTTGTACCCACATGCAGCTCGCACAAGGATTCACGCTAACACAGGGGGCGGGTGCACACACAGTCATGCTCACTTGCTCCCCCAGCACACCTCAGAGCATGGATTCAACCCTGAAAGAGAGAAACAGACAGACAGATCAGGACAGATGGAAAAGGGGAGACTTGGACTCCTCCAGGGCTCTCTGGAAATGCGACTGCTTCTGGGGTGGAATGCATTGGGAGCTGTTCATACAGGGACCCCTTGCTCAGCACTGACATGCAGCCCCCTCTGTGGAGCGGGATCCAACCCAGCTATGTGGTACCCGGTCCCCAGAAAGTTAAAGACACAACATGTGCCTGTCGGTGACATGGGGAGATAATGTGTCACTGGCGACAACATCCTGGCACAAAAGTACCTTTGAGACAGCTGTTGATACTGTGCCGCCTCCCCCGCCCCCTCCCACCAGTCCTGGAGAGACTCCCAGAGCCGGCAGGGCCCTCTCCTTGCCCTGGAAAGGTCCTGGGACAGTCCCCACACTGCCAGGATCTGTAAGGACCAGACTCCTACCCTTAGCTATAAAAACTATAAGGTCCATAGGCACACAAACACCAGACTCTAAAAGATCAGAATACCAGCTGGAAGTAGCCCTAAAGCCCAGGCTCCCAGTCCCATCTTCAAGAACTTATAGGGTGTGCAGTTCCAGTGCCCCGCTACCAAAATCTATAGGGTACACACACTTCATTACCAGAATCCATATGGGCCCATGCCCAGACACCCCCTGCCAATTCAGAATCTGTAAGGACCGGCGTCCCAGCTACCAAATCCTATAGGGTACATGCTTCAAGGCCTGAGAATGTAGCAAGCAGACATTTCTAACTCCTCCCCTGCTCCTGAACTCTATATGGCCCACACTGCCATTGGATCCATACAGGTCAGGCATCCAGCTCCCAGACACAGTCCCTAAAGTCCACAGGGTGCCACACACAGCTCTAGAAATCTATAGGCATAAATGACCCAGTGGATCTGGAACACCATAAAGGCCCCATACCCACCCCTTTCAATTCCTAGACCAAGCCCATCATTTCTGAAAACCTATAGGGTCCTCCTAGACTCTCCATCCTCACCTTGTGGAAATCTTTAGGATCCGCCACCAAGTCCAACAATCTATAGTTTCTTTGCATCCCCTACCCGCAAGACATTCAGAAAACAATAGGGTTCATGAACTCAGGCTTTTGGCTACAAACACAACCCTACAATGTCCCTGTGTATGCACCCATCCCCATTTTTAGAAATCTGTAAGGCCCCCTTATCTCCCAACCCCAAACATCTATAGGACCCCTATATACCCACATCTATAGGTACCCCTATAGCACCCCCAACTCTACCCTACAGTCTATAGCTCCCCTCCCTTGTGTCTACCGATCCCCCCAGAAATCCCTAGGAGACCTCTACAGCCCAGCTCCTGGCCTCATTACCTGCACCAGCAGCAATGGCTTGGTACTGCCAGCTGCTGTCCTCGTGCCTGTCCCTGATACAACTCTAGGAGGGCAGCAAGTGGGCAGTGAAGGTGCTCCAAGGAGAGGAGACTCCACCCCCAATCTCTCCCTGCCCCAGGTAAGCATCAGTCCCCACCCCCCAGCCCAGGGCAGGTGGTGTCAACTGGAGACATCCTATGCCCATCCCCCATGGCCCAGGGAGCACCAGGAGCCCCACAGGCTCTGCTAGGCCTGCCCCAGTGCCAGGGCCTCATCAGCCAGACAAAGGGGCTTCAGTGCCATGGGATATGGAGGGTGGGGTGAGCCAAGGGGCAGAGCCCAGCACAGCCTTTGGTAGCCTGGGCAGGAGCCAAGGAGCTTTTGCTGCTGGGGGTGGGGGATGTTTCACCTTCAACCCAGCCCTTCCTCATGCAAGAGAGCATGAGCCTGTGTGCAACATGGACCCCCTGTGTCCATCACAGAGACCCCACCCCCAGCTGCGGCTTGCACGTGTGCACAAGTGTGTACACAGGAAACCTCCCTGCATGTTTATCACCAGTGTGTGCAAGCGATAGCCCCCATCCCCAGTGGACACACCCAGCACCTGGAAGACTGCCCAAGCATTGGTGAAAGCCTCACACACCCCATGTATGCCCCCATGTATTTGTGTGCCAGGTTGCGGGGGAGGAGGAGGGGTTGCTTGGCAGTGCGCCCACTGTCACCACAGGGAATGGATATTGGTGGGGGGAAGAGCAGGGTCTCAGGCCAGCACTGGAGGGGGGGACCCATCTCCTAACACCTACAGGGCCTGAGCTTAGCTCTGAGGTCTCCCAGTCTGGAAGCCCCCAGGGCAGGGAAGAAGGTGCAGGGGGGTACTCCTGCTCCATACGAAACTGATACAGGACTTCTGTGTCCTGCCCATGGGCCTAGCAGCCCCTGCCTGCAAGCTGCACACGTGGCAGAACTCCTCCGGCTCTCTGCCAAGGAAAGGGGGGCAGCCACTGCCTGTATCACTTGCGGCAGAGCGTTGCAGTGAGTGGGGTCAGGGGGTCTCAGCAAGGACCTATGGGTCCCAATACCCCTGTACACATCCCATCCCAGAGCCAGCCGCAGCTCAGTGCTGAGCAAGTGGGGCCCAGTATAAGCATCCCCCCAACACGCTGCACCCCAGAGCCAGACTAGGGGGCTCTGAGGATGAAGGATGAGAAGGAAGCAGGTCATCAAGGAAACTAATGAAAAACATATCTAATCATCAGTCCCTCTGGGATGCCACTGGACATCACTCCCCTCCCAGAGCTGGGGGACAACCCGGTGTCCCAGCTTCCAACCCCCACTGCTCTAACCCACCAGTGGCCTGCCCCCCCCCGCCTGAGCTGGGGGACAACCCAGGTGTCCTGGCCCCCATTCCCCCTTGCTCTAACCCACCAGGTCCACTTCTCCCCTCAGCTGGGTGAGAACCCAGGCCTCCAGACTCCCAGCTGCCAGGAGCCCCTGCACCCATGAAGCCTGGGGAGGGGGAGCAAGTGGCACTGGGAAGGGTGAGTGCTGGTTCATGGGGGCACCCAGCCCCCTCTCTACCCCCACAGATCCCCCCACCCAGCCCCCCGGGTCCCTCCAGATCCCCCTGCTCCCACCCCCGCTGCCAGCCCCAGCCCCGATCCCCCAGGTCCCACCTTGCACAGCGGGGCCCGTGCTCGGGACGCTCCAGCGTGGCCAGTTGCATCAGCCTGGAGGTGTTGGGCGGGGGGGGAGGAGGGCGGGGCAAGGCGTTAACTCCGGCGTGCCCGGGGACCTGCCCATGCCCGCATCCCCCAGGCCCCGTCCCGTCGGGTCCCTCGTGCCGTCCGTCCGTCTGCCCAGGTCCCCCAGTGCACCCACTGCTCCGTGAGGCTGAAGTTGGTTCCTTATTCCCGATTCCCGGTTCCTTTTTCAAAGCTAATCTAGACTCAACAAAAACTTGTTATTAATGAATTCCACAGCCTAAAGAGAATTTCATTAGATATGCATATATGCTAATTAATATGTAAAATAATATCCCACATCCCTCAATTAAGGTCAGATTAGGATGGGATTATGGGGCAAAATACTTCTTGGGCCACCCCAAAGTTCATGGTGATGCCACTGGGGGACTGTCCCAAAGAACTGTGACCACAGTCCTGCCTGGCCCAAAGCACAGTTTGGCCATGCCAGGCTGCCAGCTAACAGCCCCCATGCCCACTACACTAAGTATAATTACACTGAGTATAATGGCTTGAATACAGAACTGGCTTTTGGGCTGGGATTATGGCTAGAAATTCTACTTGGGCCACCCATCAGAATACCTCTGTGCCACTGGGGGACTGTCCTGGACATCTGTGACCAGACATTTGCCTAGCCCACAGTGGAAGTTGGCCGTGCCAGGCTGCCAACAGACAGCAGCCCAGGCACTGTCCTAAGTGTATGGACCTGAATAAGGAACTGGAGTTTGGGCTGGGATTGTAGCTAGAAATCCTCCTTGGGCCACCCCAGACCATGTCTCTGTGCCACTGGGGAACACTCCTAAACATCTCTGATAAGAGATTTACCCGGCCCAAAATGCGGTTTGGCCGTGCCAGGCTGCCAACTGACACCACCCTTCCAGCCACTGTGCTAAGTATCTGAACCCGAATAAGGAACTGGATTTTGGGCAGGGATTATACCCAGAAATCCTTCTTCAGCCACCCCAGAAAGCATCTCTGTGGCCCCGGGGGACTGTGCCTGACATCTCTGACCAAAACTTGCCTGGCCCAAAATGTGGTCTGGCTGCACCAGGTTGCCAATTGACACCCCCCACCCCACCCCCGCCAGCACTGTGCTATATCTGGAACTGAATAAGGAACTGGATTTTGGGTTGGGATTATACCCAGAAATCCTTCTCAGGCCACCCCATGCCATGCCTCTATGGCACATGGGGCTCTGCTGGACATCTCTGAACAGAGACTTGCCCAGCTTGAAGCATGGTTTGGCCGTGCAAGGCTGCCAAAAGACAGCACCCTTGCCTCTGTGCTAAGTATATGGATCCAAATAAGGAACTGGAATTTGGGATAGGATAATAGCTAGAAATCCTTCTTGGGCCACCCAGAACATGACTCTGTGGTCCTGGAAAACTGTCCCGGACATCTCTGACCAGAGACTTGCCTGGCCCCAAAGCGCGGTTTAGCCGTGCCAGGCTGACAACAGCCAGCACCCCAGCCACTGTGCTAAGTATATGGAACCGAATAAGTATCTAGTCAGAGATGTCCAGGAGAGTCCCCCAGTGGCATAGAGGTGTGCCATGCAGTGGCCCAAAAAGGGTTTCTAGCTATAATCCCATTTCAAAAGTCAATTCCTTATTCAAAACCTATGCACTTAGTACAGTGGGGGTGGGGGGCTGTCAGTTGGCAACCTGGCACGGCCAAACTGCATTTTGGGCCAGGCAAGTCTCTGCTTAGGAGAGTCCCACAGTGCCAAAGAGGGATGGTGTGAGGTGGCCAAAGAAGGATTTCAGGGGATAATCCCAGTTCAAAATCCAGTTCCTTAGTCGGTTCCATACACTTAGCAAAGTGGTTGGGGTGCTGTCAATTGGCAATCTGGCATGGCCAAACTGTGCTTTGGGCCAGGCAAGTCTCTGTTCAGAGATGTCCAGTGCTCTGGGGTGGCCCAAGAAGGATTTCTGGGTATAATCCCTTCCCAAAATCTAGTTCCTTATTCAGGTCCATATACTTAGCACAGTGTTTGGGGTGGTGTCAGTTGGCAACCTGGCCCTGCTAAACTGAGTTTTGGACTGGACAAGTCTCTGATGAGAGATGTCCAGAAGAGTACCCCGGTGCCACAGAGGAATGGCATGGCGTGGCCCAGGAAGGGTTTGTAGTTATAATCCCAGCCCAAACTCCAGTTCCTTATTCAGGTCCATACATTTAGCACAGTGCCTGGGGTGCTGTCTGTTGGCAGCCTGGCATGGCCAAACTGCGCTTTGGGCCAGGCAAGTCTCCGGTCACAGATGTCCAGGACAGTCCCCCAGTGGCACAGAGGTATTCTGATGGGTGGCCCAAGCAGAATTTCTAGCCATAATCCCAGCCCGAAAGCCAGTTCCATATTCAAACCATTATACTTAGTGTAGTGGGCATGCGGGCTGTTAGTTGCCAGTCTGGCACGGCCAAACCCTGCCTCCCCCCCACACCCTGGTACTCCCCAAAGCCAGCTGCAGGCTTGGAGCCCCACTGCCCCACAGCTGGGGGGGAGAGCCAACCTCTCCCCCATCCCTCCACATCTGGGCCCACGTGGGGACAGCTCCTCTCCATCACTGCACATCTGGGGACGATTGGGGGGCAGGACCACATTCCTCCTTACATCTGGGCTCATGTGGAAGGAAACTGCCTCCCTACATCTAGAGGGGGGACAAGTGGGGGGAGGCAGCTTCCAACATATGGGGTAGCCCCTCCCCTGTCAGCTCACATTTTGGGGCACGTGTAGGAAGTAGCTAGCCCCTCCCTATCCCTTCACATCTGGAGGTACGGGGGGATGCCACCCCCCAGTCATCCCATATCTAGGGGCACATGTAGGGGGTTTCTCACCCCTCTCCCAACCCCCCACATCTTGCGCAGCCCCTCCTCCATCAGCGCATATCTGGAGGTCCCTGCAGGGGGAATCCGCTCCTCCCTGCACATCTGGGACAGATCCCCCTCCCCCTCTCGCCTGGGGGGGCAGCTACTCTACCTTAACCCTGCGCCACCTTAACCTGTGGGGGGGGGTATCATTGCTAATCCCCGGCTCTGCCAATAGGCGCGCATGGGGCGGGGCCAAGCGTGGGTGGGGAGGGCGGGCTCCTGGGGGCGAGGCGGGTCCTGGGGCGGGGGGGAGCGACGGGGCCGGCGCGATCGCGACCCACGGATGTCATTTTCTCCCCGTGGGCTCTGGACCTTGCCTGTCCCCGGAGAACCGTGAGTGCCCCCTCGGTCGGGGGCTGGAGGGGGGTCTAGGACACGTGGGTGAGGTGGATCAGGGGGTTGTGGGCATGTAGAGGGCTAGGACATAGGGCTGGGAGTGGATGGGGGGATTCTGGGGGGCTGGGCCTGGGGGACACCTTGGTGCCCCAGCACAGCCGGGGGGAGCAGAGAGTTGAGTCACATCGAGGGGTGTTTCCTTGAGGGGGGCAAGGAGTTTCCTTACACTTGCCCTTGCACGATTACAAGTGCATGACCTGTGCCAGGGTCGGGTGTGCAGAGGCACTTGGATGGCACAAACCAAGGGCCAGCGAGGGACCTCGAGGTCATACAAGTCTAGTGTGTGTGACATGGCATGTGTGTGAGCATGTGCTACTGAATGTGTGCGCACGAGGGCATCCAGGAATGCCACCTTCCTTCTTGCAGAGAAGCAAGTGTGAGAGAGCGTAGAGGCTCCCTGTGCATTTGTGTGTGTTTGTGTGTGGAGAGTGTGAGGGAGGACTGGTGAGAGACCCCAGTTGAGAAGGGGTGGCAGGAGATCAGAGAGGGCCAACAGACATGTCAGTGCACAATGGCATCCATGCATGATGCCTGATAATATGTGTGCCACACATACTGGTGTGTGTATGATGCATGCCAGCAGGCATATATGAGGCCTGATATGTGCGCAATGCATAATGGTGTGATGCACATTGGCATGTGTGTGCAAGGCCTGACAGTATATACATGATGCACAACAGCATTTGTGTGTGGTGCCTGTTGGTGTGTGTGCAATGCAGAATGGCATCCATATGTCAGAACTGCTGGTGTGCATGTGTGATGCCTGATGGCATGCGCAGTGCATGCTGGCACACACATATGAGGCTTGCCAATATGTGTGCAATGCATGATGGTGTCCATGTGCAATGGCTGATACTATGTGTGCAATGTACAAGGGGACCCATGTGCCACATGCTAGTGTGTGTGAGTGATGCTTGATGGCATGTGTGACACACACTGGCCTGCGTGTGCAAGGCCCGACAATACACATGCAATGCATGATGACATTCATGCGCAATAACTGAGGATGCGTGCAAGACACATGAGGCTCTCTGTGCACAACATGTGCCTGTAGATGTGAATGATGCCCTACGGTGTATTCAAGGCCTGACAATGGGTGCATGAGGTATGATGGCGTCTGTGTGACTCATGCCAGCATATGTGTGCCTGTCCTGATGATACCATGACGGCACCAGGATACAATGCGGTACATGTGTGCAATGCATGATAGTGCCTTTCCCCCTCCCCCACACAGTAGGGAAATTTCTGCTGCGGTGAGATGTGCTGTGCCTTCCCCTCCCCCATTTCCGCCTCCCTTCTGCTCCATGACCTCACTACTGTTGCACATGGAGGGGGCACTTAATCCCCCTCATGCCCCCTAAGGCTGCTATCCCATGGGGCTGAGAGGAGGTCCTGGGGGGAGGCAATCCTAGTTCAGTCCTACATCTGCCCTGGCCACTGCCCCCTGACACCAGCTCCCTGGGGACCACGCACAGCCTTCACCCTGCTCCACCCTGCCCCCTCCCCGGACGCAGGATGTTGCAGTGTTGAGCAAGGCAGAGACAGACGGGAACAGAGTCCACACACAGTTGGAAAGGCCTAGAAGTCAGGGCAGCCGCTGGGGTGAGGGGCACTAGCAGGGCTGGGGGGACACCAGGGGCTTTGGTTCAGGAGTGAGGGGCACCAGCAGGGTTGGAGGGCAGGGAGCTACAAGTTGGGAGTGAGGGGAACTGGCAGGGCTGGGGGAGGGGGCAGGGGGATTGGGGTCAAGAGTTGGGCTTGATCCAGGAGTGATTGGAACTGGGGCCGCTGACCCTGCCACTACCCCCCCACCCTACCCCATAGGGTGCCATTGTGGTGTCACCTGAGAACCCCGGGGTTCCTTGGGCTGGCACCAGCTGCAGCTGCCCTGGGAGGGGCTTCGACTCCTGCTGGGGCCTGCTGCAAGGCCTGAACACAACCCCCATTGCGTCCCCTCAGGTGCAGACATGGCCGCCAAGGGGTGCCTCAGTGTTACCAAGTATTTCCTCTTCATCGTCAACATCGTCTTCTTCGTAAGTATGATGGGGGAGCTTGGGGAGGCTGGCTGAGTGGGGAAGGGGTCTGGGGCAGGAGGGATGGGGGGCTGGCTGGGACAGGGAGTATGTGGGGAAGAGGGGGGCTGGGGGGGACTGGCTGAGCTGGGAAAGGGGGAGTTGGGTAGCGGCTGGATAGGCTGGGGGGAGCTGGCTGAGCTAGGGGAGATCTGAAGCTGGAAGAGGATGGCAGGTTCCCAGTGGCCTTGGCTGGGCCTGTGGGGGGAGTGGGAGAGGCAGGGGGTTGGATGGAGGCAGGGCTGGCTTGGCAGGGTGGGGGGAGCTGGCTGGGCCTCTTGCCCTGGCTCCACACCACCATCTGGGCAGAGCCCAGGGAGGGAGGGATGCTCAGCTGCAAGGGTGGGGGCCCTGGAGAGGGGAGATGCCTTCACTGACTGTGACTGGGCTCCTCCCAGTCTTTTAACTCCTCGTAGCCCAGCCTGGGAGGGCAGAGAGCAGGCACTGCCAGGGATTAACCTTCCCATCTGTGCCCCCAGCTCCTGGGCAGCCTTCTCTTTGGCTTTGGCCTCTGGATCCTTTTTGATGGGAGCACCTTTGCAGCTGCCTTGGGTGAGTGACCTCCTTTCTCCACCCCACAGCCCCCTGCAACAATGCACCTTACTCCTGACCCAGGTTCTCCTGCTGGTGCCCCTCACTTCTAATCTGCAGCCCCTTGCCCCTCCAACCCTTGCTCAGAACTTTTCCCTCCCCTCAGGCACCTCTATCTATGGGCTCAAGGTCTGGTCCTACATCCTGTCTGGAGTTGGCATCATCACTATGTTCATCGGCTTCCTCGGATGCCTGGGTTCCCTCAAAGAGATCAAGTGCATGTTGGGATTTGTAAGTGCGCAGCTCCCCCGCCTCCTCCCCCTCCCCCTCCTGGGTCCCGGATGCCTGGTTTCTCCATCCACTGGGTTAGAACAGGAGGAAGGGGGAGTCTAGATGCCTGGGTTCTCTTCTAGCTCTGGGAGAAGAGTGGGATCTGTAGATTAGAGCAGTGGGCTGGAGTGTCTAGTCTGGGATTTCATAGAAGCATAGTAGAGACATTGGGATCGTATCCCCGATGCCTGGGTTCATTATCATTAGGGCTATCAAAAAGGAATCTTCTCCCCTGCCTTACAAGCTCAGTCCTGGTTAGTGCAACTTCCTGCCACAGCCATGTGATGTGCAGGTGCTGCTACATCCTGCCTAGGCTGGGCCACATCCCCCTGGGGCTGGGGAGGGGATGGGCAAGCCTCTACACATATGACCTGGATCCCTGAGGCAGGGATCAGGGGGTGTGGGGGGGTGCAGAGTCTGGGGTGGGGGCAGGGTTGGTGATATGTGGGTGGCTGAGAGGCCAGTGTTCCCCATCCCAGCTCAGGTGGGAGGGGCAGGGGTAGCTGGGGGTGGACATCAAGTAACCCACTGCCTTCTCCCACAGTATTTTGCAATCCTCTTCCTCCTCTTTGTCACCCAAATCACAATCGGGATCATCATATATGTGCAGCGTGACATGGTGAGCACTGCTGTTGAGAAGCTCACAGCATGAGGGGGAGGGCATTGCTGTGGGGAAGCTCACCTCCATTCTTCCACAGCTCAGTAGCAAGGTGGAGAACTATGTCAGGAACCTGATCAAGACGTACGGGGAAAGCAAAACCCATGGAGACGGGCACGATAGCTGGAACTATATCCAGCAGCAGGTGAGATCCTGACACCTGATCAGCCTACCGCCCTGTCCAGTCCTAATGGGAATGAACCCAGGCATCCAGGCTCCCCAACCAGACAACCCTCCCTCTCTCCAGCCTGCCCCCTCCCCACCCCCCAGTAACCCATCACACCCCACTCCCCTCCCAGAGCTGGGCTACAACCCAGGTCTCCCAGCGCTCCACACCCCCACTTCCAGAGCTGTTGTCCTCCAGACCCCTTCACTGCCCCCATCCTATCTTCCACCAGCTTCATTGCTGTGGCTGGGACTCCTACCTCGACTGGAAGCTGAATGAGGATGTACAAGCCAATGCCTCCTCCAGCCTCTACCCATGCTCGTGCAGCAACACGTCCACCCTGGGGCTCAACACCACCCATTTGAAGAATGGCTTCTGCTCCTTCCAGAATGACTTGGGGCTCTCCATGGATGTGAGTGCCTGGGGGCAGGAGGAGAGGGCACTGCTGGGGAAAGCTTGCAACACTGGAGATGGGAAGGGGGTGGTAGGGTCCCTGGCTAGAGGCACAGCTGGGAGAAAGTTTGCAGTGCTTGGCAGTTGTTGGCTGGGGCTACTGTTATGGGGAAGCTCGCAACACTAGGGGAGACTCCAGCTGGGGGCATTGCTGCAGGGAAGCTCACAGTCTTGCCAGGTGGATGAGGGAGTCACCCAGCTGAGGGCACTGTTTTGAGGAAACTCACAGCCCCCTCTCCCCAGTGACTTTCTGACCCCACCCCTTCTCCTAACTGCCATCCAATCAGGGCTGCTCCAGGAGCGTTAAGGCCTGGCTGGCCGATAACATCATCACCATCGTGGGCATCTGCCTGGGCGTGGCACTCTTGGAGGTAACAGCTGCTAGGGGGTGTTGTGGTCTGGCCAGTGCTGTTGTCCCTGCAGCCACCACTAAGGGGGGTGTTGGGGGCCATCATACCCAGTATAACCCAGTCCCCCTCCTCCCAGTTCCTCCAGTTGCTGGGCACAGCCCTGGCTGATGCCCTGGAGCAGAGGGAGCTGCGTAGACACTCCCAGGAAAGCCTGTTCTCCCCCAGCAGGTGGCACTTCTGTGTGGGGTGCAGTGGGGGCAGGGTCCTGGGGGTTGTGCAAGGCACACATATGACTTGCATGCATTAGTACATGAGTGTGCATGAGTTTCTTGGCTGGCATAGTGCCCAGGCCCTTGGAGCGCATACACTTGTTCAGTTTTGCAATTTATCATGTGCTTGTATTACCAAACATTTGTGCGTTGGAACATGCAGGGGTCTGGCTTGGGCAGACATGCACGTGTGAAGCATGGAGCATGTATGTGTGCTGGTGCATGTTTCCGCTCAGCTGTGTTTTCACATGGGCTGATTCACACGTGCCTGGCATGCCTCATTTGTATGTTGGTGTTCACGCATCAGTGCAGCCATGTGTTCACGTCAGTAAGAGGCTCGTGGGGTGGTGCATAACATTTCTACATACATGGCTCAGGCTTGTGATTGTGAATGCACAAGCATGGAGTGGACACATGTAAGTTGGTGTACATGCATTTGCCTGGCTGGCTGGCTGTGCTTCTCCTTGTGCACACATGCAGGAACACATCACTGGCTGCATGTTCTTACCTGCCTGGCTACCTTTCTTCTTGTGCCACACACTCCCTTACATGCTCAGTTCCACACTCCCTGTAGCTCCATTCTTGCATGTTTGTCTCAGGAGGACCCCAGTCCATGTCTGTCCTGTGCACTAACTCCTTTTAACCCTTCCCCTCCCGCTTCCCCAGAGATGTGTATCTGGAATATTATCAAGGTAACTGTCCCTGGGATGGTAGCCGAGGGTGACAATGGGCAAGGAAGGGGGCACCAGTCAGGGGGAGGGGGAGTCCAGCCAGTCCTGACCCTTTCCCCATCATCTCCTCCTCCCTCCCAGGTGAATTCCATGTAGTTGGCATACCTCCTGCTCAGACGTGGCATTTGGCACCCTGCGGTAGCCAGGCAAGGAAGCACAGCTGCTCACAGACAGCTTCCAGCCTCAGGGCCTGTAGCACTCCTGGGGCAGGTGCAAGTGCATCACCCTTACCTGACATGCCAGCAGGGGGCGCTTTTAGCAGGCTGGGGCATAGGACGCTCTGGCTGCTGCCCCCAAAGTGCAGGTCCCCTGGCAAAAAAGCAGCTTTGGAAAGGATGAGACAGCAAAGGGATTCTTGTAACAGGGGGGCAGGATGGAGCTTGGTGTTGGGAGCTGTACTGGGGAGAGTGGGGCAGGGCTGTGATGCAGGGGAGCACTGTACTGTGGGGGGGGGCTCTCTGTGGGTCTTGAAGGGGGCAGTGGGAACCCCCCTGACCGCTCTGTCTCTCTCCCCCAGGTCTGTCTCATGTCACTGTCGATCTTTCTGTGTAGAAACATGGACCAGAACTACGACAAGCTTGTCCGCTACTCTTAGGAGTACCCCAAGATGGAAGCACCCCACAGCACCCCCCATCCCCAAAACCAGAATCATCTGGATTGGGATGACACCAGACCCTCTCTGGGTCTTCTAGGGGCTGGTTCCCTGTTGTCCTCCCACCCTGAGTCTGAGCTGTGCTCACCCCTCAGGCAGTGGCTTGGGGTGCTGTTTCTTTCACCCTCAGGCAGTATCTTGGGTTGCTGCCTATATGTAGAATTGGGAATGGGGGGCAGGGGAGGGCAGGGAGGGTCTTGGCGGCAAGGGTGGGAGCTAGGGGGATTTGGGGTGGCACTGACTGGTCTCCCCTGGTGGGGACAGTGATTGGGGACTGATGAGGGCATTGGTGGGGTGTGAGTGGGGGAGATGGGGTGAATTTCCCTATTTCCCTCTCCTCTCCCCAGCACAGAGCAGGGGAGACCATGAGGGGCCTGGATTCTGCCCCTGGTGGGCTTTCCCAGCCAGATCTGCCCCCACAGGCCCTCACTTGTCCCCTCCCCAGGGGCAAATTTCCCTTTCTATTTTTGTAAAAGTCCCTTTGTAAATAAAATAATTAAATTAGGTCAAAACTCCCCAAAATGGGTCAAACGTGAGTGTTTGTAGGAGATGCAAGGATGAAAGGGTGGAATCTCTGTCCCCCACTTCCCTCCCCCATCACCTTCTAATACACAGCAGGGCTTCACTGGTTCCTGCTAAGTGCTGACCCAGTGGTTCTCCCCTGTATTGTGGTCCCCATAGCTACTGCTAGATCTCATCCCTTGGGGGAGGACTGAAAGGTGGGAAGGTGCGGGGTCCCATGGTGTGGGAGGAGATCATGGGGGAGTTCCCAGTGGGCAGTTGCTGTAGTGGGGGTGTACAGTCCTTTGGGGTGCAGCCAGCATGGTGTGTCCTAGCTCCCTGGACAGACAGAGACAAGGAAGCAGAGCAATCTGGGAAAATAATTTTATGCACTATCAAAAAATGTCCTCTGTTCACAAACATGGAGTCCGTCAACCCAACTCCTGCATATGGGGGGAAAGGGGACTTTTGCCCTTAAAGGAGCAGTATCCTCCTGTATAAATATATCTATGGTACAAAAATATCTCTCACGTGTGTCTTTAAAAAAAAAAAGAGAGGTGGTCACTCAGACCCTCCCCTGAGTGACCTCCCCTATGACTCCTCAGCAGGAACCTCCAATTCTGTCTCTGGGACCTCCCCAGGAGCTTCAACTGCTTTCTAGAGGTTAATGGGGCCATGCCCCCCTGTCACACACTGGGGAACACCTCAGGGGCTGACCCCCAAGATTTATCCCATGACAACATGCCAAGGCCCTCAAATGTGAACAAGGCCTCTCCCACAGGTGTCATGGATAACAGGGGGACAGTATTTGAGGCCCAGACAGGGTGTCCCCCAAGGCTGACCCCTTGAAATAATCCTCCCCCGTTGGCTTAGCATGAGGAGCATCACCACAGCTGGAGGGGGTGATCTAAACCCCACCCCACATTCTTCAAATCCTTCCCCACCTCATAGACTACCACCTGCTTGCCAAAGGAGCAGGCCTCATGGGTACAGGTAACGACCAGCGGCTCAGGCCCCTTGTACCTGCCACTCACCCCATAAGAGGTGCTTGGTTCTGTGGGCAGTGGGGCACTCAGGTCTGCCTCGGGGAGACATGGCAGAAGGGAATGATGAGAGGGAAGGGGCTCAGGTCTGCCTGGGGGGACATGGTAAGAGTTGGGAAGGGAGTGGGGTTCTGCTGGGCATCAGACCTTGACCAGCCGGTACACATGGTGCTGGGGCCCTCGCTTGTTGGCTGACACCTCAAAAACAAAGGCCACACAGAGCAGCAGCTCTTGGGAGTCTCGGTTTCTCACCACCTGGGGAAGGCAGAGGGGAAAAAGGAGTCATTGGGAACCTCCAAAATAGGAGTCCAACCCCTGTCATGCACCCCCAATCTGGGCTCTCTAATGCAGGCGTTGAGGGTATGGGTATGGGTGTTGGTATTTGAAGTACAGTGTGTGGTGCTGAGTGCAGCCAAGGGATTTGGGGTACAGCTGTTCAGGTTGATACAGGATGCAGATGCTGGCACTCAGTTTGCAGTGTGCTCTGGGGTGTGGGTGTTGTGTGGGTAGATTTGGGTGGGGTGTTGTGTCTTGGGATATGCAGTGTGTTTCAGGGCTTAAGTGCAATGTTAGGATATAGGTATTCGGGTGCCCCCACCCCACCTGCAGCACAGTGAAGTTCTCTAGCACACTGTCCATCATGTACTTCTCAGGTAGCTGTTGCAGCTTGTGCACAAAATTGATCAGGTACTCGCAGAGCGGGAAGCGGAGGAGCCAGAAGACATAGCGCCCATCCTCGAGGTGCCCCAGCTCTGTCTGCAGGGGACAGCAGGGGGGTCATGGCATGAGGGTTGTCATGAGGGGGCTCTTTGTGGGATAAGCCCCACCCACTTCTGCTCCCCTGATCTTGTGCTGGGACCCACGCCCTCTCCTTCCAGTCTGCACACTTTGTGCCCTGGGCCCCACAATCCCTACTTCCTTTCCCCACCACCACTCCATTCCCCATTTCTCTCCCCTACGTTGCACTCTCCCTTCTCCCTGCCCCTCATTTACCCTCACCTCCTTTGTCCCCTGCCCCTCCTCCTGCCCCCCTTACCCCGTACTCCACCCTCTTGACCCCCTACTTGAACCCTGATCCTCACCTCAACCCTCTCAACCACCTGATTGCCAAAGGAGCAAACCTTGTGGGCACAGGTGATGGCCAGCGGCTCAGGCCCCTTGTACTTGCTGCTCACCCTACCGAGGGTGCCTGGTTCTGTGGGCAGTGGGGCACTCAGGTCTGCCTGGGGGAGACATGGCAGAAGGGAACAATGAGAGGGAAGGGGCTCAGGTCTGCCTGGGGGGACATGGTAATAGTTGGGAAGGAAGTGGAGTTGGGGCTCAGTTCTGCTTGTGGGGACACCCCCTGTCCTAAGCTAGTCACCCCCATGATTTTCCACCTGTTCCCCCACATCCCCATACCAGGGGATCCACCTCTCTATTCAGTGAGTAGAGACACAGAGGGAAGAATACCTGGGAGAATGGAGGAAATGGGGCAAGAAGGAGGAACATCCCAGGGGGCAAAAATTCTTCAGGGGGGTGACAAGGAGAACAGTGTGGGGGTGGGTACAGCAGGAGGGGTTGGAGGAATCCTAAACTAAGGCAGGTTCAAAGAGTCAGAGACCCGTCCCAATCCCCTGTGACCCCTGGACCAAGAGTCCACTGTGCTGCCCTGTCCGGGGCTCACCCAGAACTTGACAAGGAAGAAGGCATTGGATGGCCCCCGTTCATACAGGTCCCGCAGGCCCCCTGTTTTCTCAGGGAACTTGTCATAGATCTGGCGCACATCCACACCCTCCAGCGGAGGGTCAGCAGGGTGTGGGGGTGATGAGCCAATATGCACAAAGAGGTGCTGCTTGAACTGGAGAATGGAGCACCCCAAAATCAGACATCTTGCCCTTGGTGGAAACCCCAACTCTTCCTCAGGTGCTGAGAGCTCCCCAAAATCAAATGTTCTGCCTGTGATGGGAGCCCTAATTCCTTCATCTTCCCAGGGCAAGGAACCACCAGAAATTGGGGTTGCTCCCCAGCAGGACCCTCCCTTGCTGCCTTTTCCACCCTATGACCCCCTGTCCTAAGCTAGTCACCCCCATGATTTCCCACTGGTTCCCCCACATCTCCATACCAGGGGATCCACCTCTCTATTCAACTTCTTCCTATGTGCCTTCCCAATGTAACCATCACTCCCCTACAGCAGAGCCCCCCGACTCCCTACTCACAGTCTTGGGCTCAGCTGGCAGCTCCACAAAAGCAGAAAACTCGACCAGGCACAGGTGTGGGGACCCAATGCAGTGGCCAGGCCAGACAGGGGGGCTGGGCACAGGGGGCATGGGCACCTCAAAACCTAAGGGGCATGTTGGGGTGAAACTCCCTTATTAGTCCCACTGCTGCCAATGAGACCCCCAGCCAAGGTCCAACTGGACCCCACAAGTTCCTAGCCTCCCAACAGGATGCCCAGTCCCCCACAATTATACCCCACCCCACAAAGACACCCCAACCACCTATAATTATGCATTAGCCCTCACCCAGCACCTCAGCCCTGTGCCATCTCAACTCCCCCAAAATCCCAGCTACCCCTCAGCACTTTTGGCACTCTCCTTTGCCCCCACATCCTGGGTAAAGACATGAGGAAACCCCCTTCATACACACCAGGCACAGCAGGGGATGTGGCAGCTGGTGGGACTGGGTATGGCTTAACGCTGTGGTGACGGGGGGAAAAGGTTAGTAAGTGTGCTTGACTAGCAACAGGGGACACTGCCTGGGGGGAATGGGGCAGGAGCTGGTTGTGGGAGGCCCCTAGCTACTCCAACCCCAGCAGGGGGGTGCAGGCTGTGGGGTGAGGGAAGTGTGTGTGTCAGTGGGGTTAACAGATACTTACTCCTGGTTTGGTCTGGTCTGGTTTGGTCTGGTCATCATCTCCCGGCCAGAACTGAAAGAACCCGGTGGACTAGAACAAAAAGAGGAAATAATTAACTGGAGGAAAATGCCCACTCTTGCCCCTAAGCCTCCTGTCCCCCTCACTCCCAGTCTACAGCCCCCTGCCCCTCCAGTGCTCTTCACTTTTGACCCACAGCCCCTTACCCCACCCTGCCCTGAGGTTATCCCTAGCCCAGCAAGTACCTCTTCCACCTTGCAGCCCTCTCCCTTGTCACTCACCCCAGGGCTGGGTGGGAAGGGTGGATGTGTGATACTGGGGGCCCCCGACTTGTCCTGGAAACCAGTAGCAGAGATGAGCTGCGCAGAGGACATAGCTGCTATGCTCTGAAGGGCTTTGTCCTTTGACACCTGGTCCTGGAGGAGAAGACATACATATGGACACATCTACCTAGGGAATCACTCAGAATATCCCCTCCCTCACCCCAGGACCAACCATTTTGTGCTCAGTCCCCTCCTGAACAAACTTATTCTCTTCTGCCCTAGAGTTGGGATAGAACGCAGATGTGCTGAACACCAGTATTCCCTCAGTCTAACCCACCAGACACCAGTCCCCTCCCCAACCTGGGATAGAACATGCTGTTGGATCTGAGACTGGTACTGCTCTGTTCTCTGGCTGGGGTATCTGGGCTGCCAGGACCTGGGTTATATGGAGGCAGGAGTGAAGGAAGGGGGAAGCAAACTGTGGAGTGGTTACTCAGGGGTTGTTGAAAAGGTGTAAGCCCTGCTGGGCAGATATCCCAGAGTATGCTAACACTGCATGCAACTAGTGTGCCTTCCACATCGAGTCTATTATATACACTAATGTACAAAGTGCACCTGTGTACGCTTGGGTATGAGTGGAGGAACATCTATTGCTTAGAGTATGCCTGTATACAGGGCTATTCATGTCTGTAACAGGCTCAGGTGTATGTTAATGGGTGTATGCCCAGGGGGCTTCTGCATGTGCACACTCAAAGGATGTGTTACAATCAGGATCTGCATGTACAAAGGAACATAAGAAATGGGCAGACATGTAGCGGTAATGTATTGAGAGAGGGTGTGTATTCAGTAGTGTGCAACCATAAGCATGTGCACAATTTATATGTGCACAGGTGATGTGCAAGGGGCAGTTAGGTGGGTGCAGTGTGTACATGAAGGGCAATTCCATGCACATGAGACTGCACACAAGGGCAGGAAGGTGTGTGTGTGCACAATGAACTTCCTTGTGTGTGCAGCAAGTGCGCACAAAGTGGATGTTCAAGGGAGAGAAAACAGGGGCAGCACCTCCGTGTGCATCCATAAAAGATATGCATAGTGAGCACATGCAACGGAGTGGATGGGGTTGTGTGTGCCTGACCATGTCAGTCTGCCTGTGTATACGGTGTCTGTGCATGGTGTGGGCATAGCTGGAAACAGATGTGCATGTGTGTGGGGTGAGTGTGCAGAAAGGAGTGAGTGCACAGGAGTATACATGGGTGTGTGGATGTGCATGGGGTGGGGGGTGAGTGTGCAAGAAGGTATCCATGCTTATGGGGGTGTCTGGCATGCACAAGGGTGTGGGGTGTCCAAGCTCTGCCCCACCCCCTCTGCAGATATCAGTACTTACCACATTCATGGCCTGCAGGGCAGCACCAATGGGACCCGATCCAGAGGCACAGGTTGGGGAGTGAGGAGAGAAACATGGCTTAGAAGCAAGAAGCCTCTGTTCCTTCAGCCCAACCCACAGACAGGGGGTGTTGTGGGCAGGTGTGCCAGGGGATGTGTGGTGGGGGGAAATGAAAGGAAGGGGCAGTTTGGCCTAGGGGTGTGGTATGAGGCATGCAGAGGAGGAATGGGAGTGTCTCAGGGAGTTTAGGGAACTTAGGGAGGGGTGAGAGTATCTCAGGGGATGCAGGAAGGTGCTGCACAGGGTGTGGTGGGTCATGGGGGGACCCAATCTCACCTTGAGCTTGGACTGGATCTCCCGTGACTTACGCCATGCCAGGACCTGGATGTGGCTGGACACCTGCAGGATGAGATGGGGGAGACCAGGGGATAGAAGTGGGGCGTCCCACCCTCCCAAGCAGGGTTCACTGCCATTTGCTGTGATCATGCTGCAGGGGGAGGCACAGAGACACCCACCCTAGGCCTGTAGTATCATCAGGAGTGGGTGGGCTAACCAGCCAGTTCCCCACACCCCAAAGGACCCTCTCATTTCTATTCCTTCCCCACACACTCCTTTACTCCAGCTACCAGCCTGGTTCCCCCCAATCTCCACCTCTCCCCTGTGCCCCCTTCCCTCTCCATCACCCCATCTTTCTCTCCAGCCTTTATGCCTCTGCATTTCTCCACTTCTTTATCCAACCTGCCCCTCCCAGCATCCTCCAGCCCCCACCCTGGGGCCATGCCTGCTTCCGGGTGCGGGTTTTCCCCGTCCGCAGCTTGATGTACCGGGTGATGAGCTCATTGTGGCCTGGGAGAGACAGAGACACAGAGAGACGGGCGCTGGGGGTGTCGGGGCTCCAGCAGGGAGTGCTTTCCCTTAGTTCAGTAGGGACTACCCAGTATTCTTTCCTGCCATGGCAGGGGGTCAGACTAGATGATCTGCTCAGGTCCCTTCCGACCCTAGAAACTATGAAACTATGGAAAGGGAGGGTGGGACCCCTGGGGCCAGGCCGAGGGACTGAGAATGATGCCTCAGATTTCTGGGTTAGGAGAGAGGAAGCCAGACAAGGGGGGATGGAGCATGACTCCCAAGGCACGTGGGACTGAGGCATCTGGATAGGGTGACCGGGAGAGATAAGAAGTATGGGAGTCAGGCATCTAGGCACAGTGGTATAATGTCCAGGCAGCATGAGACCTGAGCAGGGTGAGTGTAGGACCCTGATGAGCTGTTACAGATCCCAAGTGTCTGGCAGGGACCTGAGCATCTGGGCAGGATGAATACAGGACCCAGGTGTCTGGCTGAGGTGGTAAGGGACCCAGGTGTCTGGCACTCACCATACATCTTGCCCTCATCAGACAGAATAATCTTGCGCCGCCCACAGGGGGGATACACAGACAGCGCTTCCTGGAAGCTCTGCTCAGTGTTGGGGCTCCAGACGCCCTCAGCATCATTCTCCATTGCCTTCTCAGGAGGCTCCCCTGTCCTGCTGGGGGGGATGTCCCCCGCACCCCACCTACCTGGCTCAATGGTGGTGGCTGGAGGGACCAGAAGGTCCTGCAAGGGAAAAGAGGGAAAAAGTGAGGGGAGTCCCAGGTAGACACAAATGGTCCCACATCCATTCTCCACCATTCCCCCAGAGGTTTTTGACCCTCAAAGTGCACCCCACATACACAGGACCCCTTGAGAATACCCACGGCTTTGTATGGAAGTCTCCTCTGCCCAAACATCTGATCCCACTCCCCCGGTGATAAAGATCCTCCCTTGTCCCCAAGGTCACTACCCATCATGACCCACAGACTCTGTCCCCTTTCTCTCAGGCAAGTTGGAAGTCTAGATTGGACACCTGAGTTCTCCTGAGACCTGGAATAGGATCAGGCAGGATTCTGGAAGCCCACACTCCTGGATTCTCTCTCAGCTATGGGAGGGCAGCCGTGTCTAGGGGATTAGTGGAGGAGGTGATTGGGAATCTGAATGTCTGAGATGCATCCCTTGCTCTAGCTGGGAGCCCTCTCTACCTAACAGGGGACAGATTCCATCTCCCAATGGCTCTGTGCCCCCTTGTGCTATCATTTCTGCTCTGCTCATCTTGGCCCTGAGAGCAGCTGCTGGGATGGGGGTACTGGGAGAGAGGCTGGTCTGGGTATATGGAAACAATGCACCTCCTTCAAAAGGATACTCTTCTCTCCTCACCACAGCACAATGTGTGCCCCCTCTCCCCTTTAAATGGAATAGACTGGATTTCCCAGTACTATGAGAAGGAACTGATAGAGCTGGGATAATCCCAAAGCTGCTGGGCAGGGTGCTTTGGGTCAGGAGAGAGGGGCAGAGCAAGGGAAAGTGCAGTGCTGGGCTGACAGGGGGCTGTGAGGCAGGAATGGGGGACACTTTCAGAGCTAGGGGGAGACCAAGGCTAGATTGGCATGACCTGTGGGGATGGGAGTGATGGGGAGATCAACAGGGATGAGTTGGGGAGCTAGGATACACCAGGTCTAAGAGGGACAGATTATGAATCTGAACAGGCATTGAGTGTACAAAGGAGCATGAGAGATTGGCAGACACATAGTGGGCATGTATCGAGAGAGGGTGTGTGTTCAGGAGTATGCAACAGTAGGCATGTGCACAGTTTATGCATGCATAGGTGATGTGCAAGGGGCAGTTAGGTGGGTGCAGTGTGTACAAAAAAGGCGATTCCATGCACATGAGGCTGCACACAATGGCATGGAGGTCTGTATACGCACAATAAACTTCCCTGTGTGTGTACAGCAAGTGTGCACAAAGTGGATATTCAAGGGAGGGAGAACAGGGGGAGCATCTGTGTGTGCAGATATGTATGGTGAGCACATGCAAAGGAGTGGATGGGGATGTGTGTGCCTGAGCATGTCACAGTCTGCCTGTGTGTGCATGGTGCATGCAGATATACATGTGTGGGGGATGTGTACAGAGAGGTGTGAGTGCACAGGAGTACACATGGATATGTGGATGTGCATGGGGGGGGTGCGAAGAAACATGACAATGATCTCCTAAAATAGCTCCTGGTGTGTGGGTCCCATCCCCCTGAGGTCATGTCAACATTCTTATTCCAGCACCTTCCAGCCCCTCTGTTCAGGGATCCTCTTTTCCGCCAGCTCAGGGGTCTGGACCACAGGGACAGATCCCCCCACTTTTGCCTGTGGCTTTCCTGGAACCTCCCCCTGCAAGTTCTCAGAGTGGAGCTGAGTTTGGGAGCACCCGCAGACATGGGGAACAGTTTTCTTTGCCTCCAGCAGTTAGCTCCAAAAGGCTCTTTTTTTTTCTGCAGAGGAAGTTTAGAAAAGCTTCCCCTGGACACCAGACATGGGGCTGAAATTTCAAGACCTCCCCCAGCCCTTTTCAATCACAGATGCCAGAGAAAAAAACTTTCCTAGAGCAAGGAAACATCTTTAGAAGCTAACAACAGCACAGATCTCCAAGTTCCTGGAAAGCTAGAGGAAATATTAAAAGCAGGAGCATGCCATTTTGAAAGCATTAATTTTTCTGAAGGGTTCCCTTTTAGATCAGGAGTTTGCCACTAGTTTCACATCATTTTAACACAGTAGTTTTTAGACTCTTTATGCCCATAAATGAGGTATGTGTGTGTGTTATATTTTCCTTCTACAATTAGCTCCGTGATTTCCAGACCCAGGATTAATTTGGGGCCTGCAGGAAAAGGAAAAAGGGAACTGTGCTTTGACAGAAGATAAATGAGATTCCAGAAAGGCTGGTTGCAAAGGAAAACACACAATCAACCCAGTTTTCCAAAATAAACTTCTCACCATCAGAGAATACTGGCTTGGATGAAATTTAAAGGACCTTCCAGAGGTTAGGGGAAGGGGGGAAATAAACCAACCACTGAATTTCCACAAGGTTTGTTGCAAACCAAGCCACAAAATAACATGGTTTTCCAAAGCCAGCTGTGCAGGGAAGGTTTGAAACAAATCTGTTTTGCCAAAGTGAATCTGCAAATTTTCAAACACACAATGCCAGGGAAAACGCCAACCAATGCAGCATGCCAGGGGGCGGGTTACAAGACTGCAAAATGCAACCCATTTCCAAACATACAAAAACTTTCCAAATAAAAAAAGACACAGAACATTTCCCTCCCTCCCTTCCCCTTCTTCATACGAAGTAATTAACAATCCCAAATCTTGTTGCAGAGGGGGAAAAAAAAATCCCCTACAAAATCAACCTTGTCTCCCAACTTGGAAGATTCAAGCACATTTTGCAGAATTCAGAGGAAACCCCTGACTGGACAAAACTCCACTTCATTTTTTGACTAAGTAACATTTCTGCCACTTGGAAAAGCCATGCTGGGATGTAAAACTTCAGCCTTAAATCCAAAGTGATTTATTCAGGAGCAGCGCACACAATAAAACCTGGACACAATGAAAGGATCAAACTCAAAGGCAAGGCCATAGTACATGTCTTGCTCAAAGCTTGTAAAGGGTGATCCATCACCCTAGGGGGTAAGTAGAGGATTGGATGAATGTAAAATCAAGGCCTTTGGGGATCTGAATTAAAATTCTAGCCACCATGATTCATATAACTCCTATGTAACACTGTGGGGACTGAACCCTAGGTGGGGTACAACTGGTAAGTCAACTTGTGATCATTGGGTAACTGAAATTTCAATCTACCCTATGCTCCACATGCACAAATATTCACATATCACACACACACATTCACACATTTGCTTACATACGTACACACAAAACCAAGTACACACATTCACTCATACACAACAATGCTTGTACACACACATATACATGCACACCTAAGTTTTGGCTGAGATCAGCAGTTTCAAACACACAACACTAGAAAGTTAAAGGGGTCCTAGCACCTCCTTGTGAAGCTACAATTGTAAAGTTTGCCAGAGAAACCCTGTCTCTGTACAACCAAAACTGCTTGATCCCAGACTTGAAAACAATCAGAAGAAGTATCATCTCATACAAGGCTGGACACAGGCATGGGCAACCTGGACAGAAAGGGGGCCCAAAAATGGTAACTTTAAAATTATTATCATCATTATCTCTGGCAAAGGAGGTCCCGATACAAAACATTTGACCAGGGCCGCCAGGAGTCTAGGTATGATGCTGCTCTCAAAGAAGATCCTTATTGATATTTTTTTTTATTATTAAGACAAACGATTTCTGTTCTATTCTGAATTCCTAGGAAGGGAAATCTGAGATTTTTGACCTCTTCAATCAGCACAGAGAAGGGTCTACTCATTAATCGTTTCTGGGGGAGAAAGTTTAAAAGGACAGGATATAAAAGGACAGAAAAATGCTCCATTTAGAGGGAAGCGGGGTGAGGGTGGTGCGGTGTGGAAAGAAATTTGGAAAGAAGGCCCACACAGCAAAAAAAAGAAAAACAGAGAAAGCAGTAACTACACAACATTTGCAACAGACTTGCACAATTGGCAGTGTAAATAATTTTCACACATGCAGTAGAAGCGTGGCCAGCTCACACCCACCCTGCTTTGTAATGCACACAAAAATACCATCTGAACACAAAAGGGGAGCGTAATGAACTTTCACACAGCCCTTGCAAGGTACAAATGGACAACTGGAGTGGGACACACATGCACTTGGAAACCCAGGCCAAAGTGCAGGGAAGCTGTAGCACATAGCGCCCCCTGTAACACACTCAAATAGAAGCATAATGAACCTTCCCATGCCCACTACAGCACACAGCCTTTTATACACACACCACACAAGTGTAAGCAACATACTCACACAGCCACATCCAAATCCACCCTGCTCCACACAAAAAAACTGTTAGTTTTCTCCTGACAACCTCCCCACTCCTTTATCTTTGGCCCTAAAAGAGAAACAATTTCAGCCCTCCAAGTTTTCAGGCTTACAAGGAAAGTTCTTTCTTCCACCAAGCTAGTCTCAGCTGGTGAAACTCTCCCAACAATAGGGGCTGGAGATGAAACACAAGGAAGGAAACAGCCGTAAGATAAAAGTTTGCTTACCTTACTGCAGATTGGCGTTCAGAACTCACTGTTTTGGGATGATCTTTCTCTCTCCTTTTTTTTTTTAAGAGTGAATTAGTACAGGTTTTGGTCTAGATTTTGGGGGGAAAGAACCAGGAGAAAGACCAATTCTTCTTGATCTTCAAAGTCTGTGGGAGTTTGTGTGCTTATTGATAGATATTTGGAATCTTCTTCACCCTGGTTCAGCAACAAAATTAAAATGGGGTTACATTTTTATTTCCATCTCACTACCTCCACACCCCACCAGGGTCCCCTCTCTTTTTCCAGGCTCTCTGGAGGAAAGGGAGGTGGGGGGCAGGGCTGTGCTAGCTCCTGATGTCAAGGGGGCAGCACCGGTCCTGGTATTTTGGAAAGGCGACAGCTTTTGGGAGGAATGCCTGGAATGGCTTAGCTCACTGAGTCAGTTTCGGGGGGGAGGAGCTTGGGGGGCAAAGGGGTGGGACATGCAGAGGCTCCCCACCCCCCAAAACCTAAGTTGTGGGGAGGAGGGGAGTAGCAGAGGATTTAGGGAGAGTGGTTTTGGAGGGCAGAGTGAAGGAAGCAAAACCTGGAAGGATTTCATCTGGCTTCAGAAATTCTGAGTGGCACTGCTGTGGAGAAGCTCATGGGTGATCCTTGGCCATGGGTATCTCTGTGGGGAAGCTTGTAGCAATAGGATACTGCTGAGGGGGAAGCTCACAGCACCATGGGTCCATAGTTGGGGCACTGCTGGGGGGAAGGCTCACAGGGCCTATCCCCAACTCCTATGGGGAAGCCTGCAATGTTGGAAAAGGACTGTGATGATGGGAAAAGTTGACCTCAAGATACAAACCTCAGGGTAGGTTTTCCCAGGCATGTCCCCTTTTTGAGCCCTCTGATCTCTGTCTGGGTACTGGCAGTGCCAGGGAGCTGCAGGTCAGGAGTGAAGGGCACCATCATGGCCCAGGGGGCAGGATACTGCGGTTTGGGGGTGAGGGGCACTGGCAGGGCTGGAGTCAGTGGATTGGGAGTGAGGGGCAGCAGCAGAGCTGGGGGGAGGGGTTATGGCTTGGCAGTGAGGAGCAACAGAATGGGGAGGCGCAGGGCACCAACATGTCACTGCCCCCCCAACCCCCACCCTTCATATTCCTCCCTGTTGTTCCCCCTGTGACAAGTGTCTTCTTTTTTGGACCCAGAAATACCATAACCCTATGAACCTGCAAGCCCTGGACTCTGGCAGGAAGAAGCAACTTGTCAATGGGAGCAGTATCTAGGGGGCAAAAATAGGCAGAAGAAACAGAGCTGAATGCCAGAGGATTTGGGGGACTGGATGTGTCCCCCAAAATCTACATGGAGACCATGTGGGGACTGAGATGAACAAAGGCTGGATACATGGGTGCTCGAAGACTGGGAATGTGGAAGCTGTGGGGTGAACAAGCTGAGTGTGGGAGGTAAGGGCTGTGGGAGCCATGGGGTGAATGGGAGCTGAGTGTAAGGGTGCTGTGGGGTGCACAGAGGCTGAGTGTGGGAGGACTCAGGGTCTGAGCATGGCTGTGGGGTACACCAAGGGAAACGTATGTGATGGGTAAGAAAGTCTCGTTGCCCGTCAGCACCAAACCTAAACTCCTGGTGGTGCCGGGCCAATTTATACTATTGGACCCCGTTTTACCAGAGATAATGATAATAATAATAATTATTTTCACCATTTTGGGCCCCCTTTCTGTCCGGGGCCTGTGTGGCTGCCCCGTTTATCCATGTCTGTGCCTGGCTCTTTTGCCCAGGTACACCTGGAAACCTGGCCAGGGGAATGTATTACCCTGGGTAAGTGCTCTTCCCCACCAATCTACTCCCCTCCCATTGAACTGGACAGGTCTCCCCCTGTTTCCCCCACCAGGGACCTCCTGTATTGAACTGTAGGTATATGACATTGGTTATCCCACATCTAGAGTATAGGGGAGGCAGCTTATAAACACCCTGCAGTTGTCTAAAAGACTCCTCATCTGGGGGTGTTATGTATAAACACCTCCCACATTTCTTTGGGGCCCCAGGTGTGGGGGTGCCTGTGGGAGGGGACAGCAGAAATTTCTAGATAGTTCTGTCCCTTTCACAAATAATCCAACAGCACCATCTGGTGGTACATGGTAGCACTTGCAGGACTGAGCCCCACACCCAAAAATGCAGTGGGAAAGATATTGTGTGTGCTGGGGGGGAATGTCTTTTTAAAAGCATTTTAAGGAGCCAGCTGTTCCTTGTGAGCTGGTGGCTAGAGTATGAATGAGGGTCTCAGATGTATTTAGCCCCCAGTGTGCTTATAAAGGAGGGGGGCACTCTCTAATCCCTGTGTTCCACCCCAGAGTCAGCTGCATCCTGGTGCTGGGCAAAGGTCTTTCATAAACAGCACCCTTATGCTCCACTTCAGAGATGGCTGCATCTATGAACTAGGCAATGAATCCATGTATTAACACCCCATGGGTGGTGTTATCACCCACCCAGCATGATGCCTACCTACATGCCTGGGTGCTGACCCTACCCCAGCCCTGGCTCCAGCTGGTTCTGGAATGAGAACCCTGTTTGAATCACAGCTGGTGCTGGGCAGTTGGGGGTGGCTGGTTGGTGACAGAGGGGCAGACTGGAAGGGAGGTAAGGGGTAGAGGGGTTTCAGAGAAGCACAAAGGCTTAGGGGTGCTCAGGGGGGAGGGGAGCTGTAGGGTACCTGGGCGTGGTAGAGCTGTGGGGCAGAATTTCCTGTGGGTCTCAGAGCAGGGTGAGGGGAGAGTTTGGAAGTGGAACTGGGGCAATTAGGAGGAGAGGGAGAGGTGAGGACAGAGAAGAGGGGAGAGGAGCTGTAAAGGAGAAGGAGCTGCTCCTGTGGGAGACACCTCTGGAGACAGATATGGGGACAAGGAGAGCTGTGGGGCAGAGAGCAGGATGTGTTGGGTATGGATGGAGGTGGGTAGGGATGAGATGGAGGGACGGCTGGATCTGGGAAGCGGGGAATGGAGGGTGGATGGAGCAGTGTGGGGGGAGTAATGGATAGTACCCGGGTGGAGAGCTGAGTGGGGATGGGCAGGCAGGTAGACCGCGGACGGTGAAACGGGGAGGATGAGGACGAAAGAAGAGGTGTGGGGGCGGAGACAGATGCAGGGCTGTGCGGCGGGGAGCGCAGTGCCAGCCGCACCCTCCCGGGCGGGGCCAGGGCTACATCCACCGGGCGGGCGGGTTGCCGGGACCCTGAGCGCATCTCTCTGCAGATCGGCGCGGAGCAGGCCGCGCTTGGCAGCGGAGATGGCGGTGCGCGGGCTGCCGGGCGCGCTGCTCCTGCTGCTGCTGCTGCTGGCCTGGGAGGGAGCAGGCGCCCCGGCCCCGGCTCTCCTCCCTCCTGCTGCCCTGCACCGGTTCTTGGGCGACCTCAGCAGCATGATGCAGCGCAGCCGGGTAAGACCGGGCCGAGGTGGGGGATGTGTGGGACACGCAGGTGCCAGGCTGTCTTCCCCCAGGCGAGGCTGCTTGTCCCCTGCATCTTTGAACTGCATCCCTTCCTCCATCCCACTGTATCCTGTCTGCCCACACTCCGCTCTGTCTGTTACCACACAGAGCCCTCTCTGCCCATCCAACCACCCACCCACTATGTCTATTCCATTTTTCCTGCTGTGAGCCTAAGCTGTGCACAACCAGCATGATTCCATATTAACTGGGGAACTGGACCTGTGTGTTTGTGTGTGCATGCTAACATGTGCTGCTGTGTGCCTGCCTGGTTTCCGATTTCTTTTCCCACCTCAGGAACTGGGGGCTTGCGGCTTAGAGTGAGGTTTGGGGGAGCAAGGCAGGAGGGGGTACTGGGCATGGGAGACAGGACTCCTGGCTTCTGTCCCAGGTCGGGTGGGGGAGTGGGGTCTGGTGGGTTGTGTGGGGAAGGCCTGGCGGCATGTAGAAAGAGCAATGACTCGCAGGAGTTGTGGCTACACGCGTGCTGTTGCAGGAGGAGATGGGGCAGATCAGGGAGGGCTTTGAGACCCCCGTGGATTTCAGCAAGCTGCCCCCAAACTACCATGATGAAGAGAAAGAGGAGCACAGGGTGGGCAACGCCACGGTGTACAGCCATCGGGAGATCAACAAGGTGAGCTCTGAGTCGGGACAAGGGGGTCCCCTACCCATGGATCAGGACCCTGCATTGGGGGCTGACTTTGCTCCTCAAAGCTTGTAGAGGTCAAATCAGGGGTGTGGCTTGGGCACGCTGCACTGGGGTAACTGTCCCCCAGGACCCATAGGGAGCAGCAGATCAGTGACATGATTGGGGCTATTTTCTGCTTCTCAAAGCCTGCGGGGGGCAATCTGGGGATGTGGCTGGGGCTGTGCCTGGGGGTAGATCAGCAGTGTGCCAGGGTGCCTTATGCTGTGGCTGTTCCCTGTTTACATGTAGGATCCTTCCCTGGACCTGATCCTTGTGCTAAGAAATGCCTCTGTCCCTTGCAGGTGACAGACAACCGGACAGGAGAGACAGTCTTTTCAGAGAAGACAGTGACTTCCATTGAGCAGGGAGACCAGGGCCTGCTGGAGAACTGGAAGGTCAGTGCAGAGGGACCAGGAGTCATGCCTAACCAGCTGTGGGAGAAGAGTGAGGTCCAGTGAGTTAGAGCAGGAGCCTGGGAGCCAGGACACCTGGGTTGTATCTCAGCTCTGAGAGGAAAGTAGGGTCTGGGTGTGGGGGGGAGCAGGGGAAGAGAAGGAAGGAACTGGGAGCCTGGGTGACTGTGTTCTAGCCCAGCTCTGTGTTGTATCTCTGCTATTAGGGTGGGAAGGGGGAGGAATCCATCTCTTCCCCCCCATCCCCATGCCTCAGTTTCCTCTTCTGTACACAGAGCTTCTGCTAACAACAATTACCTTGATTCCTTCAGCTCCTGCATCAATATTCAGGATCGTAGCAAATACTCTCAGTGACAACCTCTTTCAGCATCCCAGCCCAAAACTCAATTCCTAAGGCCTGGTTGGCTGGATGCCTCGAGCCCAGGGAAGGCTAGGCAGGCTGCCCTGTTTCTGTGGTAATGGAAAGAGGCTTCATCCCCTGCCTACTTGTAAAATGACCCCCCTCTTGTTTACCCAGAGATAAGGCTGCCTGGAAGCTCTGTCCCTACCAGACCAAGCCTGGCAACAGCAGGAGAGCCTAGTTAGAAGTATTATTGAGTCTGGCAGCACCAGGAAACAAAGGCAGAAATGGAGCATTAGTCAATACTGTTGCTGTGCAGGGAGGGAGAGAGACGGTTCCATGGTGAGGGTGGATAGAGGGATATGGACAGCAACTGAAGCTGGAGCTGGGATAGAACCCAGCTGTCCTGGCTGTCAGCCCTGCTCAGCACTACACCCCTCTCCTCTCAGAGACAGAACAGAAGCCAGGAATTTTGCCTCCTTCCCCCTGCCACTTCAGCCCTTCTTGGCCCAATGCATGGGTTATCCTGTCCCCATTTCTCTGTGTCTCTTCCAGGACAGACAGACAAAGCATAGTGAGGAGAGAACAGGCAAAGAGGCAAATGTACAGCCTGCTGCGGCAAGACACTTGCCGCTGATTGTCCGCCCCAGACTGACTTTCCTGATCATCCGCTTACCACACAAAGTCAGGCTCACCAAGAAGGCCATCAAGAAGTCAGGCAACTCAGCCCTTAGCAACAGGAGGCACAGACTCTTAGCCATCCGGGATGGGCTGAAGGAAGCCCCCCATCCTGAGAAGAAAGGCCCCTCTGTGATTGTGACTCAACAGAGTCACAAAGTTGTGCCCCGCAGGCTGCATTTTTGGTTTCTCTTCAGGAAACTCCAGTGAAAAGTTGGGGGAAGTATCACATAGGCAATAAAGGAGTATGAAACCCTTCCATGAAGTTAGATCCCTGTGTGTTTAAAACCTTAAAGTTGCATGTTCTTTCTTGTACAATAAACGTTATTCCAGGGTAGAAGACAAAACATGATGAATTAGGGCTAGTAGGTGAAAATGTGAAACTCAAAGCAATGGTAGCAGTTGATTTGAAGGTAGGGAGGTGCTGGACGGGTAAAAGCATCAGTTGCAGCCTTGGTCCCTGCTGCACCAGGTGCTGTCCAAACATAGGACAAAAAAGCTGTCCGTGCTCCAAGGAGTTTACAAGGGTCAATCTGCTTAGATTCTTGTGGTAGAGTTTCACAGGGTAATGGTTTCGGATCCTAAGATGGGGTGGGGAGCAGAAGGAGGGGTCTCTAGTCTCTGTCCTGTTGTTTGCAGGTCTGCAGCCTATATACCCTTCTCTTTGTTTCCTCTCTGCAGTGTATAGTCCTGTCTGTTCTCACTCTCTTTACCCAAGAGATTTCCCAGGCCCTCTCTTTCCCCACCCATGACCCCCTTAGAAATGGGGAGATCAGATGCAAACTCTGGCTAGATCCCTAGCTGGAGCTAATCATCTTAATACTGCATAAAACAGCTGCTTTGCCCCACCCCAGAGGTGGCTGCATCTCAGCTACCTGGCTGCATCTGGGTGCGGGGTTTCTGTACAAACACCCCCTTTAACCCTGCTCCAGAGGCAGATGTATTTCAGCACTGAGCCAGGGGTCCTGCTTAACTGCCCTGCAGATTTTACAAGACTATTACCACAAATACACCAAATTTTGATTCTGTCCTGGGTCTCAGATTATTTTAACAAAACGCTGGGTTCCTCTGCTGTTTGGCATCTTAGCATAAGGCGAGGCCAATGGATGCGACGAGTTGATTCAGTTGCTTGGCAAGCATGATGCCACCATTATAATATTTCCAGTAACAGACACCAGGCAGCTGCTGGGTTGAACGGGTTGGTGGTTGGTCAGCTGATCCTATGTGAATATACAACTCTGGTGCCTGGCCATCTGATAACTGCACCCTCTTCAGATCTGCTCAACAGTGCAGAAGATTCCTGGCTGCCAGGCAGAATTATTGCTATTATGGTGTGTGTGATAGTAGAGGTCATAAGCCCTAACCCAAAAATCAAAGCTGCTTCAGAGTGTCAGGTGCAACTGAGATTGGGGCCCTCATTATGCAAGGCAGAACACAGACCTTCTTGAAAGGAATTGGAACCTGCATTGTACTGGGTGCAGAGACCCTGGCCTTGGTCCCCTGGTGCTGTACAGACCCTGAGAATGGGGACTTCATTGTGCCAGACACTGCAGATATGCTAAGTGAGATCAGGGCCCCTGCTGTTCCAAGCACTGTACAGACCCCAACCAAGATTGGGGCTTCCTATCATATTGGGCCCTGCACACATCTCAAGCAAGACTGGGGATTTCACCATACCAGGTGCTTCACAGCATCAGACTGAAATCATGGCTTCCATTGTAAGGGCACTATAGACACACAGTGAGATATCCTTGGCCCAAAGAGCTCCCAGGTTAACTAGACAAGGCAGACATATTATCCTGGTTGGGCAGACTCAAAGATTTTAAGGCCAGAACAGGTCAGTGGGTTCTTCTGGTCTTACCTCCCAAATATCACAGACAGCTTCATGTATTGACCCTGCAGGACATGGGGTCTTGATTAAAAGGTTGGTGGGTGCAACCCAGGCACTTTGCAGGAACTGAGAATGGAAACGAGTCATCCAAAGCTATGCCAGAGTTTGCGGTGAAGTACCAGGGGAAGAACTCTGACTTCCTGAGTCTTTGGAGTGGAACTCCTGCTGATGCCTGTGGGTGCACTCTGTTCAGAGGCTCTGATCACAATGGAGGCAAATCTGCATTTCAGAACAGGTGGACAGACTGATATTTTAAAGCAATTAAATAAATCTAGTCCAACCTCCATGGCAGAGGGCAGACAATTTCACTGTTATCCCTGGACCAAGCCTAATAAACCTGCATCAGACTGGTGGTTCTCCAACTTATTTGAGCTGAAGAGATTCTTTTATGTTTGTTAAACTGCAGTGTTACCCCAGTTATTCTAGATCCCATATAAAAAATAACAGTGTCACATTACAATAGCTCTGTTAATCCTCCAGTACCTAAGAGATGTTACAGAGCTGTTCTTCATTTTTTCTCCTATTCTTTTCCTCCATTCACATTCCTCTTCTCCCTTCTGCTTAAAGATTCCTTCCTCATGTCCTCATTTAGAAACACACTACATATCCCCAGGGGTCCAATTTGAAAAATACTGTATTGAACTAAAGCATATCTTCCAGAAAAGGCATTGGGTCTGGGTGCAATGCCATTAAGAAGTGGAAGACTCACTGCTTTCCTCAAGGGTCTAATGAATCACCATTACTTTGAATTTTTTTTTTTTTTGCCTAGTCCTAGTTTAACTTGTCTGGTTTTACTACTAGGCACTGAGTCTTATGAAATGGATGAAAGAACCTTTAGGGCCTGGTGTTTTTTCCCTATGATGGTACTGATGAACCATTAAAGAGTCACCTTATCCTTTTTTTGATAAGCTGAATAGATTTTGCTCCTGGAGTTTCTGGCTCTAAGGCATTTTCTTTTAGTTCTCAAATCTATTTTGTAGCTCATCACAGTGCGCACACTGATTTGTTTTGATGTCTTTTAAAAAAGGAGTGCTCTTCACTTGCCAAAGGGAGGCAGCATTGCAATGTCAGTTTCTCCAGTCCTGCATAACAACAAAAAATCCCACCCTTCCTTCCCTGTTGCTCCCAGGATTGTGTTTGCTCTTTGTGATAGGCAGCCTGTTTTCTAGCAGTAGTGAAGAATGGCGAGTGGAATCCTTAGAGCATGGGACAGTTTAGGTGGGATTTTGCCCTCCACCCTGGCTTTGAGTATGATGCAGATAGCAGAGTAGGTGGATAAGGAAAGGCATGGTCTCCTTTTCATAGCAGCTTTGAGGCTCTGTTCTCTCTAGGGGTGCATGGGTGATGATGATTGCCGAAAGGACCAGTTCTGCTCCTCTTCCTTCGTTGTCAGCCAATGCCAGGAGTGCAAAGCTAAGGACACCGTGAGTATGGGTGATAGCTCAAGGCATCTTCAATGGTAGAGATGGGTTGGTTCAGGGGATGGGGCACCAACCCTAATCCAGTCCCATGGCACAGGAGGGGGCTGGCTTAGGAAGATTGGGCAGGGGCCTTTTCCATCCAGGGGGTACTAGCCCTCATCTGGCTGGCTGAGGGATTAAGGTATGGGCTGAGAGACCCTTCCTTTTTATAGGGTGCCAGCCCAAATCCAGTCCAAGGGTAGGGAACTGGCTGGGTCCTGGAGATGGAGGTGAGGAAAGGGGTACTGCTCTCCTCACTTGGTTTCTGCCCTAGGTGTGCCAGCGGGATGGAGAGTGCTGCTTGGGATACCTGTGTGTCTGGGGAAAGTGCACAGCTGGTGTGAGTCGTGGTGAGGGCGGGACCAGATGTGACCCACTGCAAGACGAATGTGCCCCAGGCCTCTGCTGCATCAGCTATGCCTGTGAGATAGCTTTCTGACTTTCAACCCAGCCAGCTCCCACCAGGAGCTGGGAGACCCTAGCATACCCATCTCAGACAGCCTTTGTCAGTAGACCGGGGTGGGCAAGAGCAGGCCAAAGCATAAAGGAATGCCAGAGACCTCAGGGTATGCACAGCTCATCTAGACGGTGTTACATCTTCCCAGTCCAGTGCCTATCTCTCTCCATCAGCCCACCTCAGGCATGCTTTTCTCCTCACTGCTCTTTGAGAAACCATCCTTTTCCTGTGGCTTGAAAAAATAGCTTTTCTCCGTTCTCCCTGGCCTTGGGGGGCATTGGTATGGAAATACATCAAATCTATCTCAATTTCTGCTTTGTTGTAGGCTGCTACAGCTTATGTGACACACAGAAGCTACCCTGCCATAGGGGAAGGTGTGAACTGAAAGCAATTAGCCGTTCCTTCATGGGATTGCCCTTTTCTAGTTCAGTTTCATCCACTTCCAGCATGGATTAAACTCATTCAGAAAAAGGCACTTTTATTCCATCATAAGGGAGGCATTTAAATGTAGAGAAGAACACGGAAACCTTTGTGATTTGGCATTACAACAACATGGGTGTTAATGAACTCTGAGAGACTTGGCAATGGCATGGCGCAGGGAAGGAGCTAGATGGATCCAATTTTGGGATAGATAGTGAGATTTATTTTTTCTCTGTGTGACCTGGAGAACGTGAACTAGAGGGGTTAATCTCTACTTCCTGTTCTAAACTGCTGTCAATGACTTCTTACAGCTGCCAGCTGAATTGCTCCATGTTACACAAGAGAACCTGCTCCAAGGGTTAGGGAGCTAACCCAGAATTTAGGAGACCTGGGTTATAAGTCTTTTCTCCACCACAGATTACTTGTGTGATCTTGGGCAAGTCACTCACCTTGTCTGTGCCTCAGTTTCCCCTCTGTTGGGAGAGGGGGTGATAGTAGAGGCCTTCCTCCCAGAGGTGCTGGGAAGAGAAATACATTCAAGATTGTGAAGTGTTCAGGTTCGACAGTGACAGGGAACATGTAAAAATGGCTAGCTCTTATATAGTGCTTTTCAAAATAGTTGTATTCCTCCTTTTTTAAGTGGAAAGAAAGGGAACTTGCCCCAGCACAGAGCCAAACTTCAGCTGCCTGAATCCTGGCTTTCTAGATACTGTACACAGATTTACATATAACACTGAAGAAACAGCCCAACCAGGAAGTTTGTAGCATATCTGGGGTTTGAACCCAGGTATTCAGAGTAACACCCCAGCTATACAACTCACCTTGCTTCTCCAAGGATCTCCTGACTTTTTCACTCTCTCCTCTTGCTTTCTCTCTTTTGCAGTTTTCCCATTTCCAATCTGTGCCCCCTACCTGACAGAGGGAGAAGTATGTCAGAGCCTGGATGGGACCCTCTTGAGTCTGATGGCCTGGGAAGGCCAGGGGAGGCCTGGCCAATACTGTCCTTGTGCCCAGGAACTGATCTGCAGGAGCAGTGGGTAAGAAGGACTTGGTGGTCGTGTCAGTCAAATCATAAGGAACACCCAAGTTTTCCTGAGTAACAGCTCTGGCACATGAGAGACAAGCAAGTCCTGGCAATGTTGCAGCTCTGGTTGTCTGGGGTTACAGAATCCAGGGGCTGCCAGGCAGTTATTTTTCCCTAGCCCTACATCAGTTTCATAGTTTCTAGGGTCAGAAGGGACCTGAGTAGATCATCTGGTCCGACCCGCTGCCATGGCAGGAAACAATACTGGGGTCAAACAACCCCAGCAAGATGTTCATCTAACCTCCTCTTAAACACCCGCAGGGTAGGAGCCAGGACCACCTCTCTTGGAAGTTGGTTCCAGATCCTAGCTGCCCTGACCGTGAAGTAGTGTTTCATGATATCTAGCCTAAACCTGCCCTCTGCCAGCTTGTGACCATTATTCCTGGTCACTCCTGGCGGTGCTCGGGGGAACAGTGACTCCCCCAGTGCCTGGTGATCCCCCCTGACTAGTTTATAACTGGCCACTAGATCCCCCCTCAGTCTTCTCTTTTGGAGGCTGAACAGGTTCAGGTCCCGTAGCCTCTCCTCATAGGGCCTGCCCTGCTGTCCCCTGATCATGCAAGTGGCCCTCCTCTGGACCCTCTCCATGCTGACCACATCCCTCTTGAAGTGCGGTGCCCAGAACTGGACGCAGTACTCCAGTTGCGGCCTGACCAGTGCCGCATACAGGGGGAGGATCACCTCTTTGGACCTGCTTGAGATGCATCTGTGGATGCATGACAAGGTACGGTTGGCCTTCCTGACTGCATCCTCACATTGCTGGCCCATGTTCATCTTGGAGTCAATTATGACTCCAAGATCCTTTTCCGCCTCCGTGCTGGCAAGAGGGGAGTTCCCCAACCTGTAGGTATGGTGCCGGTTGTTCCTCCCCAGGTGCATCACCTTGCATTTGTCTGTGTTGAATCCCATCCTATTCACATCTGCCCAGCCTTGTAGCCTGTCTAGGTCTGATTGAAGCCTGATGCTACCTTATAGTGTGCCCACATCCCCCCACATCTTAGTGTCATCAAGAAATTTGAACAGGGTGCCTTTTACCCCCTCATCCAAATCGCTGATGAAGATGTTGAACAGTGCGGGCCCGAGGACCAAGCCCTGTGGAACCCCACTGGCCTCGTCCTTCCAGGTTGAGAAGAAGCAATCTATATCTGTGCTGGGTTCAGATCGCTACCCCACTATCTCCCATCCCAATTATCTGACTGACCTTCCATTAATCATTGCTCAGGAGTCCCCAGTGAGTGGCTGGAGCCTGCTGGGAGCTGGGAGGCACTCCTGCCAAGTAGGGGAGGAGGGAACATTCTAAGTGATCTGGGAAGTAGTAGCTAGTCACTCTTGCAACCATATTTTTTCCTTCTAGATTTGGGATGACCTCTACATGCCAGAGGACAAAAGGCAATGAGAATTTTGGCCGCCTGAGCCAGCAGCTGTCTTTCTTCCAGCCAAGTGTGGTACGCAGGGATGAGGAGGTTGCCTACTATGATACAAATGCTTTGCCATGGCAGCTGCAAGATGGCCAAATGGTGGTGGATACTGGCCATATAAAAAAGCCAAGAGAAGAACTGACAGATGACTATGAAGGAGAGAACCTACTATTAGACAAAGACACAAACAATCCTGACCAGTTGAATTTCCAGGAGCTCAAGCAACTGGCCAACCAAATGGGGCAGTATTTTGGGCCTGGATTTTACTGAGAACTCATGCTAACTGAGTTGCTTGACAGTCACACCCTTTAATTATTTATGTGTCTCACCCTTCCCTTCCTCTCTTTTCCTCTGACCCTTCCCCCTTCACAATTTTCCACCCAGAACCATAGCTTTTCAAGCTGATTACCTCAACAATGACAGATTTCACAGCAAACTAACTTTGTCTCTTTGATTGAGGTGTTTTATAGAAATTAAATATACAGCATATTCATGTTATTCCCTCAGTGGTTGCTTTTCAGTTCACACAGTGCCTGTGGCTTTATTCCTTTGGGGGTGGAGAAGGGCCAAATTCTCTTCAACACAACAATCCCGATAACATCCAGGAGTTTTATAAGGAATCTATAGGCCACTCTAGTAGACCTAATTCTTTCCAGGACTTACAGTAATATTGTTTATATTAGTAGCCAGCTGTGACACAGGGGTGACAGGGTTTGGGAGTGTATAGGAGAGAAAATCGTGCATTTATCAGAAACAAATAATGGCGTATGCCTTGCAAAAGCGATATCAGGGGATCTGCTAGTCCTGCTACCTTGTAGAAGATCTGTGGGCAACGCCTTCTTTCAGGAATACTAGTTCTGTCACATGTGAAATTGTAGTTGAATTCATTATGCTACCATCACCTGTTCATATCTATGAGCTATACAGGGTTGTACTCATTTAAGTGATGAAATGAGCATTCTCCTAAAAAATGCTAAGTCACTGCAGAAAGGGTGTAGGTGGTGCCTTTTCTTCTTAGTCATGACAAATCCAGTGCTCCAGAGAGGCACTAAATCAGTGGTGCTCAACCTCTGGTCTGCTAGTCAAATGTAGCCTGCAGAGCTGGCATTTGGCCCTGGGGTCTCCCATGGGTCCAGAAATTTGGCAGCAGGGGTGTGGTGCCAGCTTTAATTGTCATGGCTCAGGAAGCCAGCAGGAGGGGCCAGGCCCTGGCCAGATCTGATGCTGAATCACACCTGTACACTGATCCTTTGCTGGATCTGGTCCACGGACGGACCCAGATGGTGAGATCTGACCCACAGAGCCTATGCCACTCATCCAGACCACAAGGTTGAAAGGTTGAGGACTAGGGCTGTGCGAGGCTTCAGACCGTGCTTCGGATCCGGAGAAGCTTTGGACACTTCAGTGTCTGAAGCAATGTCTAGATCGAAGTGCTGGCTTTGTTAGGCTTTTTGAAGTGGTTTGGAGCTTCTGAAACATTTTGGAAAAGCTTCAGAGCCGCTTCGGAGATCCGGCTATAGCATATAATGGGGAATCAATTAAACAGCTATAACGTTGTTGTTTTTTTGTCTGATTTGGATGAAATGTGCAGGGGTGGTAGTCTCTGCTGAGAGCACGAAACCTGCCAAGTTTCAAGATTGGTCCAGGGGTTTGGAGGGAACTGCACCTCAAGCTGTTGACAGGCAAAACTAGTGACATGGGTGCGTGTGCAACAGTCTGTCTAGGGGCAGGTTGGGGGGAACTAATGTAGGCCTAGCTGCTAAGCTGCTGTGTTACCAGTTACCAATTAATCATGATTTATTCAGTGGCCAGCTCAATACACAGTTGCTAGCTAATACAACCAGTTAATTAGCAACAATTAACACCTACAAAACCACAGGCTAAGGAGAGGAAATAATACTGACAATCAGCTGCCCCAAGACAGAGGCAGTCAGTTGCACAAGCACCCTTGTCACAAGTTTTGCCTGTCAGCAGCTAGGGGTGCAGGGCTCCAGAACCCCCCTGCACTGATCTTGACAGCTGCCAGGCTTCATGGCCGCAGCAGGGGCTACCATCCCTGCAGCTTTCACTCTGCTGTACCTTAATGCACAGTGTCACCCATGTCACAAGTTTTGCTTGTCTGCAGCTTGAGGTATAGTTTCCCCCAAGCCCTGCACTTATCTCCTTTAAACTTGGCAGTCTTTGTGGCCTGAGCAGGGGCCACCACCCCTGCAGTTTTCAGCCTGCTGCACCTTAACACACACGGGGGCATCTGTGTCATGAGTTTTGCCTGTCTGCAGCTTGAGGTGCAGTTCCCCCCAAACCCCTCTTGACTTGGCAGGCTGTGGCCTCACCAGGGGCTACTACTCCTGCAGTTTCCACCCCATTGTGGTGTAACACATACACGTGACACAAGTTTTCTTTCAAGAATTTGGGGTGCAGTTCCCCTTGAACCCATCTTCTTGAAGCTTGGCAGGCTTCATGCTCTCAGCAGAGGCTACCACCCCTGCAAATATCCAAATCGGACAAAAAACAACAAAGTTATAGCTATTCCGTTGATTCCCCATTATACCCTATGGCCAGATCTCCGAGGCAGCTCCAAAGCTTCAAGGCCGCTTCAGCTGGATCAAAGCGGGAACCCAGTCTGGCACTCCGAATTGGATCCCTGGGATCCAAAGAGGCCAGATCTGAAGCTGGATCGAATAACTGCTTACTTGCACAGGCCTATTGAGCACGGCTACACTAGATCAAATGCACATCTTCCCTAAGAAACTCTGTTAGCCTGGTCCAATTTTAGCTCTGGCCAATTCCACTTAGCCTACTGCAACTCCTTTCATTTATACTGGACCCAACTGTGTGTGCTAATCTCCACTTCCTGTCCTAAAGTGCTGAATGCCATTATGTGTTGTTATTTTCATTATTAATTCTTTGGTCCAACTTGCATGGCCTTACTTTCAGCTTCATGGCATTTTTTGGTTTGGGTGTGATGCTATAATTTTTCAATGCCACATCCAGTCCCTTCCAGAATTTCAGGAAATGTTCTAGGCTGCAATGGATCGATTTAGGAGGAAACAAGAAGGGGGAAAAATGAAGGACAAACAGGACCCGTCTTCAGGCTAGTGCAGCTGCAGCGTCAAACATCCTGTCAACTGACTAGATGTCAAACAACTGGTCAATGTATGCATGAGTGCCTTCCCCACCTCATTTTAGTCAACACTTCAATATCATGTGGTCATGCTGAATAACTTCTCTCCCAGGTAAGTAGGAGATACATTAATAGTGGTGGGGAAACAAGGGATGGGGTGAACACAGAACCCATAGCATGAAGAGGTAAATGGGGTCCTGTGTCTCAAATGAAAAAGGGGCCCCTAAAATATGTTTGAAATAAGCATCTTTCAGAAGTACTGTGGCCTGTGAGTCATGCTCTATTCCCAGCTCTGCTACTAGCACCACTGCTCAATCTTCAACAAGTCACTTTGCTTTGTCGTGCTTTGGTTTCCCCTTATGTAAAATGGGGATGCAGCTACTGAGAAACCTAGGCATTGCAAGGTATTTCAGAAAGAAGCAAGGAGTTTTGTGGGTGATATATTGTATTGGTTGAGATGGGCTCAACTTATCAAAAGTTTATCAGACCATGCAGCCGGGTCAATAAAAATATATCACCCTCAAAAATCCTTGCATCATACCTGGACCATTGTGCCTACAGTATCATTCCAAGCCTACCAAAGCCAATGAGAAGGAGCTGCCAAAATATGAGGGGAGCACCACGCATGGGCGGGGGGGAAGCACCTACTTTTTGTGCAGCTCCAGGCTTTAATCCACCGTGTTTGTCTGGTCTGTGAGGCAGGTGGAGGAAAACACTTGTGTTTGGGGGATTCCTGCAGGTTGGGATCATGCTCCCTCTGCAGAGGTGTTGTGGGGTCACAGTCCCACAGCGGGACTCTTATCTCTCCTTTATTTCATGTGTGTAGTCACTTCAGGGATCCCTCCCCCTATTTCTCTGCCCCCTTAAAATCATGGATGACATTGAGTTTGACCTGCCCCCTCCAGTGCCCAAGGCAGCAAGGGAGAGGGGGAGGGGCACGCTCCAACAACGACCGTTGCTCCGTTTGAATTTTCCCGCCCTTTTTTGAGCCTGGAAAGAGCGCGCGACTCCATGAAGAAAGCTGGTGTTTCCACCCCTCCCCCTCCCCCTCCTCTGAGGCAGTAACTTTTGCTGCCCTCAGGGGAATGACTGCCCTGGTTTAAAGGGGTGGTCTGGGCAGGAGACCGGAAGAGGAAATCCAGAAGCAAATCAGTCTCTTCCATTATGTGGGAGGGGATTAAGTTTTGGGGTAACTTTAAATAACGCAGATAAAACTGCCGATCTCTTCGCACACGCCAGAGCGCCCTTTCATACTCCCCCGTAAATCACTAACATAAAACAATATCCCTTCCTCAAAGAATCAGCTACCTATCCTTCCAGCGTGCCCTGCAACACGTTGGCTGCATGGTTCCCCCGCTTCATTTGTGGCAGGTTAGGGCGTTATGTCTTGTGTTGAGTCGGGGGTGAGAGCATTTTTACACAATTTAGAGTCTGGATTTATACAGGAGGGCTTGGACAGGGATGATCCTGCCTCAAGCAGAGAGGGTTGTACTAGGTGACCATTGGAGGTCCCTTCCGGGTTGACTTTCCTATGACTTCTGTGCTATACAGTAATTTAATTCCTGGCTCAGTCCAAATCCCACAGCAAATAAAACTCCAGTTCCAGATAAGCAGATCTCAGTAACCATATATTTAAGTATCCATGCGCCATATATTTTCAACTGGGCCAGCATCCCATGTGGAGGCTCAAATACTCCCCATATCCAGGCTGGCATCTATGCACATGTCCCAGGCTCTCAGGCCTGGGGGTTCAGATGCTGACCTCACCCACCACGTGCTAAAGGCCAAAAAAGCAACATAACAGTAATGCCAGGAAAATGATCAGACCCAAATACCCCTCCCCTCTCAAATAAACCAGCAGGCTCCAAATAACCCCATTAATTAAATCAGGGCCCCCCCCATAACAGGTTTTCCCTGCTTTTGTATCCAAATAGGCCAGCACTCAACTAACTTTACAAACAAGCTAACCACTCCTAACACATCCCTTCTCCCAAATAAGCAGGTGGGTGGCAAATTATCATTTAAATTGTCCTGGTTTATTATAGCCCCATCTCAACTGGCTATGTAACTTACATATTGCACCCCCGGAATAAGTAAGTCAGCCCTTCATAGCACCCATAAAAAAAATTCCCTCATTTTGTATGCTACTACTTGCTTTAACTACTGCTCCCAAATAATTCAGTAGACTAATAGTTCCCTCTTCAATAAGCATGATAACTTCCATTGATCTGGGGTGTTGTTTGTTCTCCACAAACAATTGCTCATCCTAAATAAATCCCTTCCAAATAATCTATATATTCTAAATACCCCTCCATCAGCCGTGTGTGTCCTTTTTGTTGTTTTCCTGACACCCCCATTCCCACATTGGTTAAAGGGTATTCATTTTGACCACATATGAGACCTTGGTTTAAATCAGGAGACATGCCATGAAAGTCAGTGAGAGCTAGAGTTAGGTGCAAGATCCTGGGAGAAATCCCAAGATAGGCCTGGTGGTAAACTATACCCCAGCTGTAGTTAATTATGTGGGAATCAGAGAAGCTAGCACCTCCCTGAATGTGAATGAGCAGCCACTACCTTAGGGTAGTGACTGTCCATTCATATGCAGAGTGGTGCTACTCCTCTGATTCCCTCATTTAAGCCAGTTAGTCTACTGGAATGTAAATCAGAGACATTTCGATTACTATGTGTAAAGACAGCTTGTCAATAAAACTATTTCCAAGAGATTTCTTAATTTGGTGCCTGTTTCTTTCAAGGCTAGGTCAGATGAGGTGGTGAAATGGCATCAGAAGACATGCTTTCCTTCCAAAAGGAGGCTTGTTTGTGGCTTTCAAATGAAGCCAGCTCCTGTGGAGAAACACATCAGCTGGTGAGCCTAAGTGAGAGCCAGTCTTTCAAGCCGGAAGAGGATGGGATGTCCACAGAATTGTCCATGGTTGTATCATCAGGAAGTAAGTACAGTGCTGCTCTTCTGGGCTCTATGATATCATTATTGCAGTATCTGAGTGCTTCACATTATTTGCTACTGGGGGTAAGAACTCTTTCCTACTTATTTTACAAGTAGGAAACTGGGGCATAGAAGAAAGGACTAGGGTCATCTGGGACAGCTATGTCAGAGCAGGGACTAGAATCTGAGTCTTTTACATTCCAGCCTTCTTCATATGAATGCTATACTTAAAATTCCAGTGGGTAATTAAATGCTTTGGTGAATCAAGGCTAATGTCATAATCCTGATGGCTGCAAACATAGCCCTGGGATCACATTTTCAAGGTTAATCAAAACAATGCTGTCTTGCCAGAATCTGTAGATAGCCTGAATCTGCCCTGCTGAGAGATGAGACCTGGACCATTCTTTTGACTCTGAAAGCGAAGCATGATTCTTTCACCGTCAACTTTTTGTAACTATATCCTTGCTGACAACATTAGCAGAAGCTTACAGCTGATTTACTTATTTCATAGTTCCTGCCCATCCCTTATCACATGAGCTAAATGCCCCCAACTTTTGCTACCAAAACCAACTTCTTTCTTTTCTGGAACTATTAGGAGGCTGTGTTAGTGATACAAAAAGAGTGGCATTCAAACCCTGAAAAAAAGCAGGGGTGGGGGGGAGTGATGTTACCATCAAATTAAATAACTCTGAAACTGCAATATGAGAACTAAACTATTATTATTACTTTGCTGTTACTTCATATTTATTATACAAGGTTCTAGAAAACATGATTGACAGTGAGATAAGGTTTTACAGGCACATTGTAAGAGACAACCCTTGTCCCAGATAACTTGCAATCTAAGCACTGACAAAAGAATAAGATAGACCAGACTTGCCCAAGGAAAGGCTGTGGTGGAGACTGGGACAGAACCTAAATCTTTGTACTCACCTAAAAGTTTAGCCAAGAATATGTGGGGGGAAAGAGGTGGAAATCACATCCTTAACCAATACAGCTGTGCTACTGGCAAGCTGTAGAAAAAATATATATCAAGTTCTTAGCAGTATAGCTAACTCCATTTGGAGAACTGAATTAAACAAATTATTTTACTGGTATCACTTGTTTCTACTAGATAAGTTTCAGTACCAACAAATTATTTCAAGCACAGGGAAGCCTTCAGCCAAGTGCTCCATCTGTCAGCCATACTACCTTCTGCACTGAGATCTGTACCAGAGCTGCAGGAGCACAGACCTGATTGCAGGATAAGGGCCTTTTAGGTATGGATGCTTATCTTGCTGGGATCCTATGACCCCAGCTGACTTCCTGCCCTTTGGGCAGGGGGCTGGACTCGATGATCTCCCGAGGTCCCTTCCAGCCCTAATGTCTATGAAATCTGTGAAGCTACGTGTGCCCACCCCAGGGCAAAAACATACAAGAGAACTGCATTTGCTGTGATGCTGGAAAAGAAGGCAAGGCCCTCTGCATTCAAACCCTCTAAGTGCTGCTTGAAGGGACTTACCTGAAATTTTAAGGAATGCTGAGGGCAGTTTTTTGCGGAGTCCGATGCAACTTAAGCAAGTCATAGAGATGGATGAAGTCATCACTTTTGTCGCAGGCCTCGGATTCAAACTGTTCCACTTGGATATTATTACTAAGGATGCCCACTTGGTTACTCCAGGTTGTGAGGGTTAGTCCAAATAGCATTTGGGTACCACAATGATTGCTGTAGGATAGACAAGAGGAGGTATTATGGCAATGGGTGGATAGGTAGATATTGTGTATAGACAGACACACACACACGCCATGCCCACTTTGGCTATACATAATAGGCCCTGCAAGCTAAATTCTTTACTGATTTAATCCCTGCAATTTGACCTCGTAAGCCAGGATCTCTGCCAATACATGAGCATAACTCCAGAACATTTAAATTTAAAATCAGGAGAATTAAGCTAGATTGAGCTGGGATAGCCTAAAAGCTGATTTTGGCTTGGTGACATTCCTGAGTACAAATGGATTTTTTGTAGGGTGTGTAGGTGTGTGCATGTGTGTGAATCATGTAACTGTAAAAGGTGGAGCAGGGGAAAGACTATGTCTTGGACCATTTTACCCCTTTCTGTGCTGTCAAACATACCAGGATTGTTCCTAACAGTGTATTCATAAAACATTTATCCAAGTATCCCACTATTCCACAGTCCATAACAGTATGACAGGAACAGCCCAAAAGGGAGGATCTGCTTGCAGGTAATCTGACTTAGAAGCTATCCTCACCAAAAGATGGTCTGTCCTGCTGCAACTGTAAATCTCCTATTCCTTGCCAGTGTCATGGAACAGCCTTGTCCTCAGCACCAAGAGCAACATTCTGAGTGGGGGTCGTTGCTCAGAGGAGCATGTACTCAACTGCACTTTTGAAGCCTGTGATCCGGAACAAACAGGTAGAAAGCTTTTCTAACGTCAACTGGAAATTTGCACTTTGTGGCTAAGAGCTTTAGTGGTACTGGAAAGTCAAGTGCTCTTAGATCTGAAAGCTTTTCTGTGATGAGACCAATTTGGCAAATCCCACTCCCTCCCACATCTCCTGGCCTTACACATTTCCACTCACAGCCCACGTTCTGATGTCTGGAATCCTTTAAAAATATCTAGCATCATCAGGCTGGAGATTTTTCTACACTCTTAAGAATTCACAAGTATGGCTCAGTTGACATTACAGGGACAGGACTCTGCCTGGTAAATTTCAGAGTAACTCATTACTGAAGAGGTTCTATATTGCTGTGGAGAAAGGGCACAGATTACTGGCTCCTGGGTTCAGAACGTTACAAGTTGCTCACACCCTTGATAGGGGCTGTAGCTTCCAGCATGCAATGCTCCATCTTGAGCTGAACAGTATTTTGTTTGCAACAAGGTGGACCCTTGCATTCTGGGATATGCAATCTCTCTAAAATGCACTCTTGAATGCTGGCAAGACAGGCATTGCTTGTTTCTCTGTCAGGACCAACTACAAGAGAACCTAATCCCTGTGCATTAAAAATTACACAGGCCAAAAGATCAGTGAGGGGACTCAGCTGTTCTGAAAACAAGGCCCTTTTTTTGAGCTGGCTCTTCAAGCCTTTTTGATGTGGCTTGAAGAGTGAACTTTCAGAAGAGGTCTTGTAGTCAATGCTTTATATCATACAGTAATTCCAGAAGCTATTTTATTGTTAGCACCTAATTGCTGCACGGTCACTGATGCCTTATGTCAAAAATCCTTCTCTAATTTTAGTTTAACTTTCCTTGTAGCTACCCTAGAGGTTTAACAGTGCCAAACTTCACTATGAAGGAAAGCAGGCATAAAAGAAATAAAACAAATGATTATCTTTGCTACTACTTATTTATTCAGTAGTACGGAGACCACATCCCATTATGCCAAGCACTTTAAAAACACAGAGCTAGCCTCAGGGAACTTACAGTCTAGCTACTAGGCAGAGATAAAGGAGGTCTTATCCCTGCTTTACAGGTGGAAAAATTGAAGGGGAAATGCCCAAGGATGTGCTTGTTGCCTGTTTGTGATCATTGCTTTCAGGAAAGGTACCTGTTTTCCGGATTATTGAGTACCTGCAGGCCATGACGGGCCAAAGCTGTGAGGAAGGGAGACTGCAAGCTCTTTATAAGATGCTGGACCCAGAAGAAAGGGGTGTTGCTGTGGATCTGCCAACTTTTCATGCTGTCATGAAGGATTGGATCTCAGACTGTCGACAGGATGGGTCAGTGGTCATTAGAAGCTGCTTTAAGAACTCGCATAGCTTAATCACCACTCCTTTTGGCAAGGGTGGAAAACTGAGGCACAGAGAGGCAATAGACAATACACAAAGCTATTTAGATGCCTAAAATGCAGAAGGGCTGCCTAGTAGGATTTTCAAAGATGTCTGTTTAACAAAACAAACCCAACAGGCATTAGGTATCCAGGCACTTCTGAAAAATTCCTGTACATCTTTGGGTGCCTATCTACCTTTTGGAAGCCTCTTAAAACTAGGTTGTTAAAGTCATACAGTTAGTAGGTGGGAATCTAGTTTTGCCTTGTATCCCTGTCTGTTCTAACTTCCTAGGCAACACATTTGGAAAGAGCTTAGACTAGAACACCCCAGGAGTCCTGGCTCCCAGGCCCACTCTTGCTTTCCTCAACCAAAAAAAATCACAGGAACAGAACCTCAGAGTCTTTCTTTCTCCTACTTATCTGTATTGCCTCCAAGAGCTGAGAGTAGAACCCAGGAGTCCTCACTTTCAGTCCCTTGGTCTAATCACCTGACTTAATTTACAAAGGTAGGAATAGAATCTAGGAGTCCCTTTACTGTAATCCCTGGGTCAGACTGCTACAGAATCTGTGTCCAATACTCTGAATACCTTTGTCATCTGTCCATTTTAGGCTTTCACAAAAAAAGGTTCCCAAATCAGCTCCATTCCCTTCTAATAAAAACAAGATGAAATGCAGAATGTGATCTTATCCTGGCTTTTGATATTGCAGCTATATCTAGGACGACATGGGTGGCCTTCCTCTTTTGTCTGCATCCCTCAGATCTGAATGTTTCCCCCTGTTGACACGCAACTGATTAAGCAACTTTATTGCAAAACCTCCTAGTGAACTGAGAGAACTCATTCCATCCTTTTGCTTATTAGAGGCAGATGGTGAATAAAGAAAGGTCATCCAATACAGCCAGAGCATGTGGTGATCCATTTCATGGACACAGCAATAAAGCAGGAATGATGACTATTAATTTATGTTCCAGGGGATTAGAGTGCACCAAAGAGCAAGACAACTTTGTGGACAATATTTGCCTGTTACCATCTGGTAGGTGCTTGTGCTGAAAGGGATAAAAGGGAAAGAAAAAAAGAAGGATGGTGTATTTAGTGCTAAATATAGATAGTTTTTTAATGCAGCCTTGGGAAATAAGGCCTTTCTCTTCGTTCATTATGCCAAGGGTACCCAGAATTCTCATGGGTTTTGAAATACACTCACAGAACAGCTTTCCTCTTCCCCTCTCACCCCACAGCTGCAGTATCTTAGTGCCTTCTGAGCATTTGCTAATATAGAAAGATCAATTGCTGCCTCTCTCTTCCTTCCGGGTCTGGATTAGACAGAACATGATTAGTGTAGAAGGGCAAGGGGTGGCATTTGATTATGTTGGTTTGTGTGAGTGAGGAAGTCTGTGGCTCAGACTACAGGGGACAGATTCTGGGCTTCTGCAAAATGGAAAGAAACCAAGTTTAACTGGTGATCTGGAAGTTTCTCCCAATGTTGGGGCAGGGGGGTCCCAATGATGGAAATGGAACCTGAGTCCTGACTCCCTGTTATAACTTTTTAGTAATCTTAGATGCTCAGGTTAGGTGAACATCTATAGTGATGGATGCAGTATAAGATCAAGTGAAAGAGAGAGAGGATGGGGATGTAGGTAATATAGATAACAGGTTTTTAGCATAGGAAACATGGGTGGGTTGAAGGAGGCATGATGAAAATACCTCTATATTCTAGCTGTTTCCATCTACTGTAACACTTCCAAGGGCCTATGAGCAGCCAGGCACATACCAAAGTACTCCCCCAGGCAGCTCTGTCTTATGTGGAGAGTCAGAGTGGTGTCTGGCTAACTCCAGGATTGGGGAAACACAGATGTAGCATCTTTCCCCATGCCCTACATTAAAGCTGTTTAGAAGTCTGTTCTGAGTGGCATGATCCCTCTCCATGGGCCTTGTCATTAGTTCACTGGTTTTTCAGAAATAAGTTGCGTCTAACCTTCAAGACCAGTTGTTTCCCCACCCCTCCCCCCACCTGCCTAGTAAACAGGAGCTATTTGTTAAATCCCTGCCAGTGTTTACTTTCCTGGTAATGCCCCACTTATTTGTGGCAGCAAAGTGGATGGGGACCAGAAAGCCACTGCAAAGCCACACCCCTAAAATTGATCTCTATCCCCTTTTTAGGGAAAAAGAGGAAGGCAGCAGGTAGTGCTGCTCAGTTAGAGGGCTATGGCAGGGACTTCAACACCAGGAACTTGTAAGTACTAATTTATTGTCAAAGGAGGACTGGAACATTTGTATGGAATCTTCTGCCACAGAAAATCACAGTAGGCTTGGACCTTTGTATATTTCCAGATATTTTACTACATATGAATAGTTAGGATCCTCTCAGGCTAGGGGAACAGATTCCCAGGGGATGTAGGAGATTCCCTGTCTTGCTGTCTTCAGGTCCAAACTGGATACCTTTCTTGAAGAGATGCATTGGCAAAACACAAGTCCAATATAGGTGTAACTGGGTGAAATGTAAGGGCATGTGCTACATGGGAGTTCAGGCAAGAAAATATAATAGTCCTTTCTGGGCTTAAATACTATAAACTTAATTTCACAGAAACTTTCCAGAGACTTGGATTCAGAGGGGCAGTGCTTCTGGGAACCCTAGGATTCAGGACTTCTGGGTCATCTCCTTACATTGACACTGGTTTGTTGTGGGACCTGGCATTGGTCCCTTTCCCTCTCTGTGCCTCTGAACAGGATGTTGAGCAGCTGGATTCAAGCTGTTCTTTCACTGGCATTCTATGATGGAATAGATTGTTGAGGCTGGGACTCTCAATGTAGTGACTAGGCCTGAAAGGAACCTGATACTTAGCTAAGAGTACTTTCTACAGCATTGGACTGCTTACTATGAGACGAGATGTGAAAGTGGCTCATGATCACAGATCTCCCTGCTGACAGCTCCTTCTTCCTTTCTGCTGGTCTAGGGAAGAGGCTGTGACTCTTGCAAGCATTATTGAAGACCTAGAGTGCAGCAACAAGAAGCTGGCTGTGGAGAATGCCAAGTTGCAGAGGACCATTGAGTCAGCTGAGGAGATCAATTCCCGGCTTACTGAAGAGATCTCTGAGCTGAAGGGACAGCTAAGAGGGTAAAGTGGAGGGATGGAAGACAGTCCCAGCTGTGGCAGGGAATGGAATAGAGAGACTCAAGAAGGTGACCCCTCCCTTTAGTCGGGGCTGGCTCCTTGACTCTTGCCATAGTGGGTATCATGGGGCAGGGAGCAGTCTGGGGCACTCAGTGGGATGGTGTTCTGTATTCTGTCAGCACTAGCTTCAGTGTGGTGCAATGCCAGCGTGGATGTGGTGCAGTGATACAGCAATGTTGGCAGCTCTGGCTCCTATCCATGTCTTGCCAACACAGCCGCTCACAGGGGACACATGCTGTAATGGTACAAGCAGCCAGGTGTGGACATGCTCCAGCAGGAAAAGTGTCAGCGACTGTAAGCCAATAAGAGCTGCAGGGACAAAACATTCTAGTGCATTCAGGACCTATTTTATTTTGTGAGACTTGTTTCTTTACTATAATTGCCCAGTCAGTTCCCCTTGACCTTGCTAATTAAGAAGCCCTGAGGTACTGCACCATCTCACCAGCTGCTGTCCTTGATAGTATGCAGCAGGCACTGGAACAAGCCAAGTACATGGCTAATGAGCTAGAAGACCTGAAGGCTATTGAAAAAAGGCTAGAAGAGGAAAACGGTAGACTTCACACCCAAGCTCGGCAGCTGGTAGGTGCTTTAGTTTAGCAGATTTTTCCCTGCCTACTGGTTTTGAGCACCTGGCCTGTTTTATTATATGGATAGTAGTAGAGTAGACATGTGAATCCTGGGTTCTGTCCCAGCGCTAGGAGGAGTGAGTTTGGCGGGGGAAGAGGAGGAAAGAGCTGACAGCCAGGATGCAGACAAAAACCCCAGGCAACTGCAACTGACTTTACTGTTTGACTGGATAAGCCATGTAAGGAGTCCTGTTGAGACTCTATCTGGCTACTAGCAAGGCTACAATCATGTATCCACCCAAAAGAACAAACTGCTTTGCATTCTCTTGGAAGAAAACTGAGGTGGGGGGAGGGAGGCTCTGAAAGTGATCAGGAGAAATCAACCTCTTGTCTCGTGTCATGAGTTGGTGAAGTCTCAGCATCACTCCCAATGAGATGAACCGGTGCGTTACAGAACTACAATTGCATCTGGTACTAAACTAAAAACCATGGTCCCTAACATCTAGAGCCTGATTCTTGGATGAACTAAATTGGTGGAGCTACATCCATTTCAACTGTGATTTACACTGCGTTCTTAGGTTCTCAACTGGTATGAATGAACATCAGCAGGGGGCATAGCACACCCATGTGCAAAGGAGAACTTTTCCCTCCTGGCTGCCCATACTATCACCATTCTGAGGGATAAACAGTCTTCAAATGCAAAATGAGCTTCTATAGAGAAGATGGCAATCAATTGTTCTCTATATGTACAGGAGACAGGACAAGTAGCAACTGGGTTGCCAATAAATTGCAGCTAAGGAGATCTTTTTTTTTTTTTTACCCCTCCCCCCCCCCCCCAAAAAAAAAAAAAAAGGTGTGTGGGTGTGTAACACACACTCTTTCTAGTCACTAATCATTGCCTCCTTAACCCACCATAGGAACCATGCAGCTAAAGAGATCTAGGTTAGATATTAGCAAGAACTCTGAGTGAAGTGAAGTGCTGAAAGAGAGGTTATGTGGGATCTTTGTTGCAAGAAGTGTTTAAGTTCAGGTTAGATAAACATTTTTTCTGGAATAGTTTGGATCACTCCTTGAGCAGGGGGTTGGATGAAATGACCTCAAGAGGTCCCTTCCCAACCCTGTTTTTCTTTTAAGATGGCACTCTTGGCCAGCACTGAATGTGCCTTTTCTTTTTTTTAAAACCCCTGGCTCTTTACTAGTTCCCCATCTGCTGTAGCTGTGAATGGCTTGTCATCTCAGCGCAGCTGCTGCAGAGCCTGTGTCCTCTTGTGCTGGGATTTCAGGGAGGCATGAGAATAAATATATGGAGTTGATGACGCCTAATACAGCAGCCTGGACCAAGGGTCCCCACCCCTCAACATCTCCCCATTCGTTCCCCTTTTTCATAGGAAAAGGAACAGCAGTCTCTCTCTGTACAAGTGGATGACCTTCAAGAGGAGGTGAGGATGTCTTGAAGAATAATATTGGATAGGAGCATCAGTGGGTAAATTCAGAATCCCATGCTTAAAGCACAACCACTGAAAAGCAGCAAAGACGCTGCCAGAATTGGAGTGGGTGACAGCAAGACCCCACTCCCCTCAGAGGCCATAATGAATTGGGGAAGAATTCAGGAAATTGCTACAAGAATAATTCTAGGTCTGGAAATACTGCCGTGCAGTGTACTACAATCTAGTTAGTTTACCAAAGAAAAAGTTAAACACCACAGTCTGTTAGCACACACCTGGTGATGTGGGGCAGAGAGTTCAATAGGGGCACTCTCCTGTCTTCATCTGTGCTGACACCAGAAACTTCTGTAACTGTAAAGCAGTTGGATCTGCTATTTTGCAACCAAAGTGTAAAATCAAGGTCCTGGCTGGTTGTGGTCTGCATCTTTCATCCGAAGAGACTTTACTAAGTTCAGTCTCCTGATCATCCTCCAGAGGCTCAATTGCATTTAAGTGCCTTTAGCTTTTTCTGGGGCGTAGGCTGTAGCATGTTGGTCTAAGGACAAAGGCAGACCAGGTTCTTTGGGTAAATCCAGTATCTTTTTATTAGACCAATTAGTTTTTCCTACAATTTCAAATGCATGTGAAATTAATTTTCACTTCCTGTGTTAACTTAGGGTGTAGTGTTGCTACATACTCATTGCAGCAGTGTCTGCATTCATTGGTGGCAGAGCCTTTTGAACAGTTAATCATGTTCTTCCCATGTCTGTTTGGTATGGTTTATTAATATTAAACATCTTTTGTGGCTGCTTCATAGAACAGAAAGCTCATCACAGACAGAGAGGGAAAGAGACAGAAAATTGAAGTGCTGGTCACTGAGAAAGCTGAGCTGAAGGTAAAAACCACAGAGGCCTGCATGGTGTCTTCACACCAGACACTAATTATTTGATTTGCAGCAGTGCTGAATACATACAGCCTGTATTGCTGTCATGAGGTTGTTTTTTGCTATAAAGAGATCTATCCTCCTACTTGGCAGGTGGAATTGGCTAAAAGGTCCCTTATTATAAATGTTTTTGCAATTAAAAAAATGTCAGGTGGACCAAATAAGTGTTTTCTTGTCAAGAATTTCAATAAAATCAGCACATTCTGATGAAAACCTTTTTTTTTTTTTTTTTAATTACTGTGTGATACTATATTTTAAAGCATAAAAGTAGAAATAAGTCAGAACAGGTTAGTGGAATTTTTTTGTGAAATTAATCCTACTTTTCATTGTGGGTCCAGATGGAGTGGAAATTTCAGTCCCCTGTGATTTCCTTGTGGGATGGGCATTTAGATTTTTTTTTTTTTTTTGGCTACTTGCATTTGTAGGAGAGCCAGTTATGTAGAACTATGGTCCCCAAACTGGCCCACAGGCTGCTGGGGCTACAAAGCCATAGTAGATGGTCTGTGAAATTAACCTTTTTCAATCAAATTTGATAGAAGTGGGTGAAATTCTGAGGAATGGCACTTCAGTCCATTGATCTAAAGTTTGGAACTGCAAGTCTGGAGGCTTAAAGCAGCTGAGTGGGATGTCAGAACTCCTGGATTTCATTCCTGACTGTCACTGGCTTATGCTGTGACCTGGAAGGACCAAATCCTTTCTACGTGTCCATGTTTCCCTCCTTGTCAAATCTTAAAGCCCCAGTGAGAAAGTGAGTCAGAAACTATCCCAGTTTTACAATGAGTATAAAGCTTGTCAAGATATTTGAGGAAGAGCTAAGAACCAAGCACCGGGAAGAGATCAGATGCTGTTAAGACCTCTTCTTTTCCTCTCTCCAGTCTCAGCTCTGCGAATATGAAAGTCTCATCTCCTGCAAAGATGCTGCCCTTACTGAGGTGAGCAACTTGCACATAACTTCAAAGAGCAAGTGTGCTGCTGTGGCTTTAGTATTGTATTTCCTGTTCTGTCTGTGTCACTAATTCCATTGGTTGCTGACCTGCAGTGGATCATTCTTAATGCAGTAAATAATTTAATTATTGGGCACAAATAATTGGGATGCAGAAAATACTTGAAGGCATTCTCTGGTACATGTGCTTTCCAGAGGTCGGAATTGGTGATCCTTTCTAGTGTTTAAACCTAGAACATCTAACCAAACCAGAATTCCAGCCTTTGTCCTGTTTGACATGCTGTGTCCTGCCAATACCACCAGGTGTCACTAAACCATCACGAGTGAGATGAGTTTTACTCTGTAATGACTTTAGTTGCTTTCTCTGACTTTTCTGTGTTTGCAGAAAACCAACTGGGCTGAGGAGCTAGCGGCAACTGTGGAAGAGTACAGGATGGTGGTGCAGGTAATGGACACTGACCCTCCAAAGCACTCCTGCCTTGGTTCTTCTTCATGCCTGTGTTAATCATTCTACCTGAGTGAGAGATGTTTCTCTGAGCTTATCTCAGGATCTTAGGCTGAGCTATAGGTCTCTTTGAATACCAGTCAACAGCCTGTGGTGTTGAAAGAGACCAAACTATGCTGTGAATGGCTTCAAGAGGGTTGGACAATTGGCAGGCCCTGAATCTTTGAGCTGAGAATCTAAATGCATGATTCTCCACTACCTGCAATATAAGTAATTAAAATCCTCTGACAGAGCAGTGTGGACTTAAACCTCTTGGACCTCAGCCACTTGAAGACAAGAACCCACACTGAACTACATTTTTGACTTCGTTTATTTAGCCAGTGCTGCTCTAAGGTGCAAGGGGGAAAGAGGCCACTAACAGTGGAAGAGTGGCAGCTGTCAGAGTCAGCAGTTAAAGGGAGTTCTTTTGTGCCCCATCTCAGTTATTCCAGATCTGCATGTGGGGCTGGGACAAGGTAAGGTGGACTGTAAGCCGTCTCCATGCCCCTGGAGCAGCATGCAAGAGCCCTGATACAAGTTAGAGACTGCTGTAAGTTTAATAAAATGCTCCCTATAGTCCCCTGGGGCACCTTCTGACTTTCACCTCTGCCCACTCCCCAAAGTTACCTTTACTTTATCCATAGTGGTGCACTCAAACCACACTTCCAGTGTCTTCCCATGCCAGAAGCTGGGAGTAGAGCTGGAACACTGACTATATGCTAAGCCTATATACTGTCCACAAAGAGCTTTTGTAGAGCTGCCGGTCTTGCAAGTAGGCAAAAATGCCTGTTTATTGTACAAGCAACACAGTGACAGAGCATTAGCATTTAAGGGGAGGTTTGAACCCTTGCTCTAGACATTGAACTCTTGTTCTATGTGCTGAAGGCTGCTTCCAGTAAACCAAGCTGTACCTGACTGTTTTGGGCTGGGGAATCAAAGATGGCTGGATATGATGCTGGTCACATCACTTCTTTGCATGCCATGGGCTGCAGAAACCTGCTGTGCTTTAACCATGCCAGCCTAATGGGGCATTTGTGCTGAGGACAGACTTTATTGGGTCAGGGCTGACTTTTTTTTTTTTAAACAAAATGCAAACAACTGAACTGGGCCTTTGGCTTACTGTAACAGCCCCTGGTGATATGGGGCTATATAGAACAAAGCCATCACCTGTCAATCCACTGGGAACCTTGTCTCTTTTTTCCACAGGAGCAGAGACTGGAAATAAATAGGCTGCAGGACCAGCTGTGCCACACCTACAATGACTCGGCTGTGTAAGTAGCATGCTGGGGGGTCAGGTGGAATGGTCACATGGCAAGGGCAGGCAGAAGAATGAATAGGTGAGAAAGGGATGTAGCTAGGATCATCTTGTGCCCCAGCTATTCTTTGTTAGAGTATATTCCTATAGAGGGCATCCACATTACAGAGAGCAGCTCTCAAAGAAGACAGGCCCAAGCCAGCAATCCTGTCCCTGAACTGAGATCAATCCAGGTCAGTGGGAATTTTGCTTCCAGTCAGGGCCATGTTTCTACCCTACTTCAGTGCATGCTGTACAGCCAGACACCTGCAGCCTTACATTTGGAGCATTTGGGCCTTCAGTTCTCAAACAGTGTTCTGCTTCTGGTGTTGTGTTGTTTGTTTGTTTTGTTTTTTTTCTCTCACCTTTAGGCCTATGGCAAACCCTGGATGTACAGCATGGGAATACCAGGCTGGGTCAGAGCTCCTATAGCAGTTGCTGCCAGCTGCTTTAGAAGAAGCCACAAACAGTCCTAGAGTATCTTAGTCAGAAGGAGACCCCAGGCAGATGAACACTTGGCTTATTCCCTGAGCCATAAACTAACCCATCTAATCTAGCTTTGTATCTGCTTTATAAGAACTGACATACACATACTCGGAGGCACAGATTGGATTGCTCACAATCCACCAGCTGGAAGCTGACACAAGAAAACACAAACTAAAAATAAGATGCATAATTTAACCATAGAAACAACTTGCTGAGGGCTAGGGGTGGCTTTTCCATCACCTCAGGATTCATTTAATTGTTATCCAGTCCCTTTACAAGTTAAAGGCTCAGTGCTGAAATCCCCGGACTGGATTCCATGCTGATGGCAAGACTAAAGCCAGAGTCTTGTATCCAATTATGCTGTCTTCATTTAAAAAAAAAAAAAATGTTGAGGCAGAGAAAAAACACAAATATGGTTGGAGGCCTGGGAGGAAAATTGCTTTTTACATACAGCACAATTGCTTTACCTGATCAAGTGATGAATAGGCAATTGTGTGTGGGGGGCGGGGGGGGGCGGCGCAAAACTGAATACAGTACTCCAGATGTGGCCTCACCACTGTGAAATAATTACTTCCCTTGACCTGCTGGGAATGGTCCTACCATGTAGAGTAATTCCAAATCCTTTGGCAGGCATCTGAAGCCCCAGGCTGGGGAGGAAGATACTTGCCAGTAGCTGGGCCACATACGGTTTTTGAATGATTCAAATAGATTTGGATCTGATTTGGCTAATTTGATCTCAGACACTAAAAATGTTCCTTTTAAAAACAATATATCAATAGCTGGGGGGGGCGGTGAGGAGGGGGATATTGGCAAGAGACTCAAAGTAATGAAGGCCTGAATGAATCAGGGATAGCTACAGCAGTTTTGCTATACTTTTTATAACTGCAGGACACTGCCAATATAATCTGTTATCCGTATAATTATGTTTGTCTTCACCCTCAGAAAGGCAAGGTTAGGAAGCATGGGGGTGGGGGGGGAGATGATTATGTTTATAAAACTAAGATCCAGTTATAAATCTTCCTGCATTTGGGTCCTCTGGTGGGACTCCATGCCAGGAGGTGGTGCTGAGACCCAGGGTTTAATAACATTCAAAGAGGGACTAGATAAATTATGTGGGTAACAAGTATTTCCTGACAGAAGGCAGGGCAGAGTGGTACCTTTTAAAGACTAATTTGGAGAGGCATCAGCTATCATAAACAGTAGTTTACTTTGTCAGATACTAACTGTGTGTGCATCTATAAGGTGCCCCTCTGCCCTACCTTCTGTCTGACTTCAGTGTGACCCTCCTAACCACCTGTCTGCCCAAGTTAACTAGTGAATGCCAAAAGGGTTTGGGAAGAGAGGCTATCTCCTGCTTCGGGCATTAATCTCATTTTAAGCCCTACTTATCAGAGATGAGACTCTTTTAAAAGGCAGACTGTCCTGCTATGAGGTTTCCTGTACCTTTCAAACGGGGGAGAGGACAGGGGAACCTACAGCACACATGTTATGTTTGACATAGGCAACAACTTGGGGAGAGGGCAAGAGGGACAGCAGCAGATGTGGCAGGGGAAGGAGACTGGAGTGACATCCAGGGAGGGCATGGGGCTTAATTTGTGGCACACCTATCAAAAAAGGTTGTCCCTCACTGCTTTAAACTATCTAGGACCAGACACTTCTGGAGAGGGGACAGTAGGCAAGCTGGCCTGAGGCAGCCTGGTAGTTCCTATTTGTTAGGTACTGAGCTTAGGTTGTATATTTAGGCTTTAAACGTAAGTGTAGTGCAGAAGAGGATGGATATCTGACTGTTTTTTTGCAGGCTGCCAAAGGAGTTTCTGGATAAAGTGAAAGCCAGTGTCAAGGGTTATGCAAATTGGATCCCTGTACAGCCTCTCTGCATGGAGATAGAGGAAATTCAACAGGTAGGAGTACAGTTAGGTTCCTTTGTGGGCTTAACAAAACCCAATTTACCTTGGGTTTCCAGCTTGCTAGGGCTGGGCCCTATCACAAGGAGTATACTCCCTTCTAGATCAGTCCTGACCCCATGCTCACATGCTGCTGCAGGGCACTTCTAAGAGGAGTCAGGTTGTTAACCCTGAACCAGTCCTCCCTGCCTTCCTCAAACTCCTATGTGGTTTCCGATCCAAATGAGATTTACCTTCTTGGGCTCCTTCATCTGTACTCTGTTAACTGTAGAGCAGCCTTCCATGCCTGTTACACAGCTGTAATAGTCTACCCCAGAGTCAGCAGCACTTCTCTGCTGAACCAAACTTTTCTAAACAAATACCTGTAACACCATCTAGGTGATTGTATTTCACTGGCAAGTAAAGTGATCCTATCTATCTGTTCCCCATCTCATTAGGCTTAAGCAATTAGCATTCACAAAGCACTCTTATCCTAGGGTTTATTTATTACAATCAATTAAAGACCTAAGTGAGATTCTGAGCACCAAGTGCAAAGCTAAGCCCTGGTGAATGACTGTAAGGGAAGCATCTACCTGAAACCTCCTTTGCATATCACCTTGGTATACACATACAAAGCTTACTAACTCCAATTCTACTGTCACTGCATTTTGCTCTGCCTACTGCTCAGACATAGACATTTCAGAATCTCTCAGGGAAGAAATAATTGTGTTTCTCCATAGATGGGGAGAACCACAAAGCACAAGGCACATTTTTCCTAATGCATCAGAAATCCTGGAGTGCCTTAGCATGGTGTTGGGAGACGCAATATTTAATGAAAGAACCATGTTAGGTGACTCCCTATTCTACTCAAAATCATTTTCCCATGGTAAAAAATGCCCTGTGCGTCCATACGAGAACCAGTAATATCTGTTCTGCATGGGACTTTAATCCATAGATCTCCAAACACTTGAGAAAAGGCAAATGAGCATTTGCAGCCTTCACTACTTTAACTCCGGAGGACCTATAGTTTAGAAGCACAAATCCCCAGGGAGAATAGTTGTTAAGGAATGGGATTCAGGATTGTGGGGCATGGTGCCAAGCTGTATATAAATAAATGACTTCTCTATGCCACTTCACCCACAGCAGATGGGGACTGATGAAGCTTACCTCCCCAGCCCGCTGTGTGGGATGCTGCCAAGCTCAGGAGCTCATGTGTTGACCCTGTCACCTGTCAAGAAGAGCACAGAGATGGACCTAGTAGATTCCATGGCCGTAGCAGAGGAACAGGTGAGTGTGGAAGACCTACGTGGGTAGAGAAGCAGTGATCCAGCCTTCTGATCTTTTACGTAACTGTGTGACCAAGTGGACAGATTGCCACCATGACCTGCGAACATGGTGTCTTGGGCTGACATCCTGCTGGCTGGCTGCTGGGGTAGATAAAGATCAGAGAGAGCTCTCAAAAGTAAATGGAGAACTGGGCAAGATACTTTCAAGAAGCCCCCATGATTTGCATCCTGAACAACTAACAAAGAGCTCAGTAGGGGACATTTTTTCCCAAATCGGTGCTGACCCTGTGCCCCAGAATGGTATTTGTAGACACAGGCTGTAAAGAGTAGAGCCAGGACAGAGTAGGGTGTGTTCCCTCCAAAGCTGGTGCTAACCCTGGTCCCCCAGCACTGTAATGGGAGATAGAATACTCCTGGAGGTACTTGATGTCTCTTTTTTTTTTAGGGGAGATGTAATCCCAAAGTCTCCTGGTCATCAGAGACCATTGGGATCTCTATTTCTGCCAGAGTGGAAGGTAGAGATTAGAATGAGGTTGGGGCAGGTGTGTGTGGGGGGAGATCCAGGGGTCAGAACTGGCTCCCAGTCCCTCCTGTGAAGGGAAATGTGTTCTAGTTAAGAGCATGGGAAGAAGAGTAGTCTAGTGATTACAGTGGTGTAGTCTTGAATGACAAGACTCCTGAGCTCTCTTTATTCTATGCACAAATTTAGGAAGTTTTCTCTTTCTGTGGATTATTGAGCAGTGACCCATGCTCACAGGGAGCTTGACAGAGCTGAACAACTGGGCACACTTAATCCTTGGATGCATTTGTTCTCTCAGATGTTGGCCCCACAAATTCAGAGGCATGTGTGCATGCATGCATGCACGTGTGTTAGTCACTTTCACTCCACCCCACCAGGATCTAGAAGAAACCAAAGGCACCAAAGCAAAGCTGCTGGGAACCCTTAGCTTGCCTCAGTGGAACACCCTGTGGGAAGCCAAACTACAGTCTCATGAAGATCAGAAGCAACTGACCCCAGAGGGGTCTGACAGGTACTAACATGAGGGGTGCAGGAGATAAGCCCTCCTTCCTTCACCTCCCCCACATCCTCCTGGCCTTCCTAGTACTACTTGCAGGCTATGCATTTACATCTGAAATCCTGCAGTTCAGAGGAGCTCTTGCCTCCAGAGCTTTTTGGCTGATGGCAGGGATTCCTAACCTTTGCTGGCCAATCCACAATACCGAGAAAATAACATGCAATGTGGACAGCATCATACTAGAGCCATATATAGGACTATGATTTTAATCGCACTCCTGTCCCAGCCACAGAAATCCTTTCTTTTGTGGGTTTTTGTCCATTGTATCTTGTTCCACCCACAGCACCTTAAATCCCTTTTCATTCTGTACAAGGAAGAGACTTTTGAGAAATCAACTCAGGTTTGTTTGTTTGTTTACTTGCTCACTCCTACCTGCAACAGAATATCTTTCCCTTGTGCTGGCTGGTAGGTCCTGGTGGCCTTCTGCTCCCATTTTTGGTGTGGTACATTGTTCTTCCACACTATCTCCTGACAAGGAGAGGGGATTTTAACTTGATATCCTGTAGTTCTTCCCACAAGCTGTAGGTTGGAGGTCAGTGGCTTAGAGAAATGTCTTGGGCTGGAAGTCAGCATACCACCTTTCCATACTAGCATTAATCTTCCCAAGTCACTCACAGCCAGGCCTGTCCCTAAGGGGTAGTGAATAGGGGCAACTGCCCTGGGCCCTGTGCTTTGGGGGGCCCTGCAGAGCTGGGCAGAGTGGCACAGCACTGCCACTGGCTCCATGTACGGCTGCTCAGCACACCATCTCCCATCACTGAAATCAGTGCGTCCAGCCACTTGCCGCCACCACCACCCCCCATCCCATTGCCGAATCTGCCACCGGCTTCCTTGCATTCAAGGGTGGGGCCCCACACAGGCTGATTTGCCCTGGGCCCTGTACCCTGCTCTGATAGTCTATGCTCACAGCCACGGCCTTAGAGCCCTATAGCTAACGGAGACCAGCCAGTACTGACTGAGTATTGTTGAATAATACTCAGTACCAGTATTGCTGAACAATTGCCACTGAGTATCATGCTACTGGCTGTGCTAAACTTAGCTGATACATTTTATGGAGCATGTATAATGGCTATGGTAAGCCTCAGGAGTTGTGAGTTTGTGGAATAGCTTCCCCCTAACCACAGTCTCAGTAAGAGGAAAAACAAAAAAAATACTCCTAGCTTTACCATGGAGTATGTATGATTAGTTTTACAAAGAGGTTACATGAAGTGGTTGCCAGCAACAGTGGGGGAATGGCCTCAGTAATCTAGACTGGTCCTGTTCCAGAGCTAGACAGACACCCTGTCTGAGAAGACCCTAGCAGCTCAATTCTCCTGGGAGGACTATCATTCAAGCAGCAAATACTTTTAAGGCAAGCTTCAGCAGTGGCATTAAACAGAACCAGCACTGCATGTTTCCCAAAGCCCTGGCAGCTCAGTGGTGCTTGCAACACAGCCAGTGACAGGAGTCTTCTCTCTGACACAAGGCAGAAAGCTGTGCTGCAAGTGGGACCGCAGCTCTGTTCACATTTCCTTCCTGCTTGTGTGGGAGCTGACAAACATTCTCTGCTTCACCATTTGCCATTGGGCATGCACATGCATGTGCATGCCCAGTGGTCCCCACTCCAGCTTCTAGGCAATAAGAGTAACAAATGGTTATAAACTTGCCCAGCTACTCCAGCTACCTGAATGTTCTCAAATCAAACTTCATGCTCAGACAATGCTGTGCGATTACTCCAGAGCTGAGGGCATTTGTGATCTCTTTGAAATCACATAACATCTGGGTGTTTATGAGCCTTCAAGTAATTTTCTGCCAGGACAGGGTGGTTTTAACCTTCAAACAGACAGCACAATCCAACAGAGGGTGGGGACAAGATTGGCAGCAAGGACACCAGGATTCTATGCCTGGCTCCACAACCAACCTGTTAGATGACCTTGGTAAAGTTCCTTCTGCCTTCATCGTGGCTTGGTTTCCCATCCTACCCTTTGTCTTGTTGGTTTGGAGGTAAGTTGCTGGGAGAGAAACTCTCTGCTTTTGCATGTATAGTGCCTAGCACTGATTGGCAGTTAGGAAATCAAGGCAAGGCTGCAATAATCTCCTTTCTTTCCCATCTAGCAGAGAGGAGAGAAGAGAACAGATCTTCCCAGCAAGGGAAGAATCTCATAAGCATGGTGGGGAGAAGCAAGTTGAACTAGCCCAGGGGACCAGAAAAGAGAAGAGTCCTACAGAGGCCCATGTACTTCCTCACCCTGAACAGGTACAGTGCCAAGTCCCCACTGGCTTGGGAAAAGTGGGATTTGGGCTACATCCAGGCAGCTTTTGTAGTGCAAATGCAGGGTAACATCATTAGCCTGATCTCATCTGGGTTGCAGCTTTGGCAGGAGCCAGCTCCCAATCCAGTACTTTATATGTTATCATCCCATAAACAAGATGGCTTCAGACTCCAGAACACAGGCATCTCTCCATAACTGCTGAAGACATTGACAGCCTACAGCTTCAGACCAGCTCAAGATCTGGCCATTTGCTTCAAATACTAGAGCCCTTCAGATTCTGCCCCTCTTCCTCTACACTGCTCCCCACCCCCGCTTCTCAGCATTGCAAAGACCCATTAGATCTCTGATAACTCCAGTCTATGCTTAATTACAAAGCGGCGCCAGCAGTGTCAGCAGGGGCACATTAACGGCAGGAAAATTGATTGTGGTGAACGCTTGTGGCAATAATGAACCCCCAACAAGGAGGCGTATTAGCGACTAACTGTCCTGCTGAGACCGACTGATGCTTGACTAATAGATTCCCATAGACAACTTGTATTATTAGTGTTGGCTTCTGTCACACCTCCTTGACAGAAATATTCAAAACACCAAGGGGAGAGGTAAGGTGATATATTGGTGGTATTGTGATAGCATATACAGGACCCAGTGGGTGCCATATCTGCACACCATAAAAGACCAGCTTTGCCTCAGAGCTGAGGACTGAAATAACTGGAGGCAGGCAGAGAAAGGTGTAGTACTCCTATTTTTACAGATCAGAAAATAGAGACCAGAGTGACTAAGACCAACATTTTCATTTAGTGACTAATGGTTTTGAAACCTCTTCCAAGGAATGACTACTAGGTTTTATAGGTAGCAGACGTGCATCTATGCTGGGGCACTTTTTTTGCACATTTGACACTAATGAGGCTTGTTTGACTTGTCTTCTCAAACGTGCTATGTTCCCTTCACTTATAAAGAATGTAAGGGTAAGGATACCAGCAATGTCAGGAGCTGCCTCTACAGCAGAGCTGCTCCTGTTGAAGAAAGCTGCATTAGCACCACTACAAATGGTTCCAAATGATAAAAAGCCTTTTGCCTGAACTCCATGTCAATCTTAATGCAAGTACCTAAAGTCTGCCATGATTACGCAAGACATCATATGACAAGGTGGGCCAGGGTGAGGATGCTCACGCGAGCAGCAGATAGATGGTAATTAAGTTAAAGAGCTTCTTGATTTTTAACTGGCCCTCATCTACCCACCACCAATGGAAATCTTGCTGTCTCCCCTCAGTGGGCTAATTCCCTCTATTGTGCTTGCCCATTACCCCTTCTCTGATAAAAGCTGCTTCCCACCAGCCCATGAAGGCTCTAAATGGGCTGAGAGGATCCTTGTACTTTATCAAGAGAAAATTGTTCTCTAGTGGAGGAAGAAAAAATGCAGGGCCTCTAGTAATGTGTGTGTCTGCCTCTCAAGTACTGCTGTGCTGAGCATTTACCGTAAGGCACCTGTTTATCTTAATAGACCCCATTATAAGATGGGATGCAGCCCCCCTCCTCACCCCACCAATATACATTTTCCCTGTAAGAACAAATTGATGTTACCAACAGACCACTTTCACATTCGGAGAAGAGATGTTTTTAAAGCTTCTTGCATTTAAACTAGCTTTTTTTTTTGGTTGGGTAACTCCCCAGCATAGCTTAATCCAGTGGAGGGCAACCTTTTTGGCAGGCATGTTACAAATTAGCTCTGCACCCTCTTCAAGTGCCACTTCAATCCCCTTCCCTTGCCCACTTCGCTGCTCTCTTTTTTGCCCCCTTCCCTATCTGTTATTCCCTCCCTGGTCTGCTGTGTGTCACAGACACGGTTCAGGACTCCTCAGTTTGATGCCAATTCACTGGATTCACATACAAGCCACTTCTCTACCCATTTCACCACCTCTAGGGTGGATGCAGTGATTCCATACCTTACAGATACGGATAAGGGTGAGAGAGAACTCTGAGCTGGTTTAGAGATCAGCAGTTGAACAGGGCTTTAACATAAAGTAAGTGGCAAACTTTGAACTGGGGGTAGCTGATGCATGCCCTCCTTCCCAGGGAAAAGCAGACAACTGAAACAGGCATGGTCCAGACTCATCACCGATCAGCTCAAACAGCTCCAAAAACACCCCAGCATCTTGCCTTTAACACCAGACAGAAACCCTACAGTGTTCCTGTTAATTAGAAATCTGCTGTGCTGCTGAAGGCTTCTATCCATTCCAAACTAGCTATGTGGGTTACTGAGCACTTAAGAGCCCTCTCCTAGGACAAAGAAGAACTGGATTCAAATCTCTACTACACCACAGACTTCCTCTGATGCTTCAAGTCTTTCTGGGCCTCCATTACTCCACTGTATGTGGGGAATAGCAGCCCTTCCTTGCCACAAGGGGACTGATAGTGTAATAACTGAGCACCTGACAGGGAAACAAGCTTGCACCATTTTTACAATCCTCTTAAGACATGGGATGCTCTATTTATCCACATAAATGCCCAGTCTCTTAAAAAAAAAACTGCTCTGCTTCCATCAGATCTTGGAGCACTCAGTCCCACAAGCCACTCCTGTTTCCAATGGGAAAACGTATTCCCTTTTTACTTCAGGTCTAAATTAATTGTCTGGAAAAGCTTTGCCAACCAAAAGCAAGTTAGCAGCTTTCTGCTGAAAATAGAGCAAGGCTTCTCCCCAACCCCTACTGACTTAAATTACTAGGTGTTCTTGAACTCAAGTGCATCCTTGTCCTTCCACTGTTGTCTATGAGCACGAACAGAAGCACACAAACAACTATCCTTCACTGGTCCTCACTGCACTTTGTTGTTTAAGGTGGTAAACAGCACCTGTCAGGAAACTGGGCATGCCGGAACCATTGCGTCCAGACCAGTCGAGAGGTAAGCGCACCTTTGACTCGCCACTGCTGCCTCGGTAAGGCATTTACCATCACCTCACCCACCATTAAAAGAGGTCAAGATTATCTTCACAGCTTTTAACTATAGTTGAGAGCAGACATATCCCAGCCAGCATAACCATATGGCCACTGACCTCTATGGATCTGGCTCAAACCCTCAGGATTCAGAGGCAGTGAAAGTGACATGGGTCTCTGAGACGGCAAAGCATTTCCAGGTCCCTTCAGTGCAGCAAATGTCCCTAACCCTCCCAACTAGACACAACCTATCCCCTTCCCCTCAACAGTATGCAGCCTCTAGTGCTCCCTTGCACAGTGCTTGTTTGAATATTCAGCACTACTGCAATAGTCCCAGCAGTCAAATCCTCATGTATCTTTTCCAGTAGGCCTGGAACAGTCCTAGAGGACCATGCACCAGTACAGAATCTACTTGTTCCCAGCAGACAGACAGAGCCATGGAACTGCTGGTTGGGAGTATTAGCTCTAAGGTAAGATACCTGTCTAGAGTTTTGTCTGGTCACAAACCTGCAAACTGGTCCCACTTCCACTTGCCTGTGCACCTCCTGTGGTCACTCAGCAGAACACCACGTAGTTGGTGGCAGAGGTTTCTAAGAGTGGTACAAGAAAGTGGTGAGTTTGGCCATGTAAAACCAACTCGGGCCCAGGGGTTGATCAACATGAGGGAAAAAGTCATGCTGATTTCAAGGTGCAATTCCTAAATCAGCTTAATATAAAGAGATGCAGTCCATAGCCAGGATGTGCTTATGTCACACTAGCTCTTAAAAACAACTTTAGGTCACACAGATGTAAGCCTGGTTTAAAGCAAACTAAGATAGTTTACAAAGGATTTAAGTCAAGCCTGAATAAAAATAAATTATTACCCTCTTCTGCTGAGCCAAAGGCAAATCTAGCCTGGTCCAGCTGCACAGTCCAGGAAGTGGGACTGCTGCAAAGTTAGCCCTATGTACATTTGCTTGGGTACCAGCAGCAGATGTGGCAACACAGACTGTACGAGTCCACCAGGGACACCAGCTGTGTGATCATGATCAGGCCTGCTGTCCCACGCTGCTGCTGTTGGAGGTGTTGCAGCCAGCTTGAGTACCAACTGGAGCACAGGCAAACACATCCCAGAAACACTGTTTAAATTGACCTTGCTGCAGAGCTGATCAGAAGGGAACGGTAGAGGGGGAGACTCTGCGCCCTGGCTTGGCTCATGTAAGCTCACCTTTCAAAAGGCTTACAAGCAGACTTGTTTTTTGCTCAAGGGTATTTTCCTGAATTTGTGAGAAGACTCAAAGCAGCTCACAGAAGGAACAGAGAAGTAGTGGCTCCTCTTCTAACAGCAGTCCATGTTTCTCTTTACACAGGCTTGTCTCTGCCCTGGGTGCCTTGTTGGATCACCCATGGGCCCATCTTCCCCACAGACGCCTGCTTCTGGGCCTGTTCTCTATCCTCTTTCTGCTGTCAGTGCTGTTCTGCCTTGGGCCACCATACAGGCAGCACCTTGCCTGGACCATGCCTAGAGGGTCAGCATGGCCATACCTCCAGCTGCGGTACCTGGGACCCCCACCAACATGATCCCTCCCCAGACAGAGGCAGGAAAGCTGGGGCAGACATCAGGAGCACCCAGACTTACTTACAAACATAATAAACATGAAAGTGCATTCAAAACAGGGTCTGCCTGAGACTACCTAGGCACGGGCTCAGTCTTTCCTCTATTGTCTCAGACCAGGCCCCCCGCCTCCAGTCCCACATGTCTCTGCAGATCCCAAACCGCAAATCCAACAGCTCTAAAGTGTCTGCAGCAGAATAATATATAGTAGATATAAGACTGTTTTACCAGATACCAGGAACCAAGCAGAAGTGAATACAGGGAGCTGAAAACTAACTTATCCCCAAAAGATAATCTGACCCCTTTCAGCAGTAAGACTCCCTCTCAACCAGCTACTCCTCTCCCCTAGAGCCTGGTCTCCTATCAAACAGGCAACAACAAATTTAAGTGCCCCATTCTCATGGCCTGCTTGCTGCAGATCCCTCATGGCAGCTCTTGGGTGGTTCAAAAGCCAGCTGTAAAGCACAAAAGTTCCTAGCTTCTAAAGACACTGAACCTCTGAACACTAATTTTGGTGTTAAAAACCAGGTGCGAAGGTCCCAAAACACACTGGGGGCTGCAAAGCAAAGCCACATACAGTGAGAAGTGATTGCACCTGTCACACCTCTCCCATAGGCCTCACCTGTTAATGTTTCACCAGGTGATTTAATACGCACACCACTCCCCTATAATGCATGGTAGCTCCCCACAGACTTCCTTATTAGTAAGAAGCCTGGTTAAGGACCAAGGAAGGCATCACTTAGGTACGCGAATCAACCACATGCTGGGATCTAGTGCTAGGAAACAAGGCATATCTCTGGCTCTGACCGTGAGAAGATCCATGGCCCACCCACTCTGTGCTTCATTATCCCCATCTATAAGATAGGGACTGCATTTAGCCTAGCAGCAAAGCTAGATGGGACAGGGACAAAAATAACTCTACAGACAACTGGTGTAGGGGGGAGAGAAGCAGAGGATCTACTGGAACCTAGGGAAGATGGAAGCTATTGAAATCTCCATCCCGAGAGGTTTCCTCAAAGAAGCTGGGGAGGCAACTGTCCAGGGTGGAGCAGCAAATCTTACATCTCTGCTGGGGACCAAACAAGACAACTCCTGAAGTCCCTTCCAAACCAGCTTTTCTACAATAACCAAGGATATCTCTGCAAGAACAAATGGATCTAAATTGGCTGTGAATAAACTGAAAGTAGATCTTCAAAGAAGGTTTTTATATATCAGACTCTGGAATAGATTCCCAGCAGGGGTGGTGCTGCCACCTACCCTGGAGATCTTCAAAAGGAAACTGGATGCACACCTTGCTGAGGTTATTTGACCCTAGCAGTCTTTCCTGCCCAGAGCAGGGGGGCTAGACCGGATGATCTCATGAAGTCCCTTCCAGCCCTAAACTCCTGTGAATCTGAGTGATGGCCTGGAACAGCTTCCCCCCAGCGAGCAGTGGAGACAGGAACAGAATTCGTTTTTAGGATGGAGCACAGTAAATTTACAGCTGGAACAATGGGAAGTAGTTCTCTGCAGTAACGAGACTGGACTCACTAGTTCAGGACCTGGTGGTCTTTGGTTACTAGAGGCCATCAACTACATAGCCCCATTGCTAACGACTGAAACAGCTCTATCTAGAACAGAGGCTGACAGGACAATACATGCCACAGCAAGGGAATCTGGGGTTACTTATCTGTATACCCTTCACCTCTTCCACTCCAAAAACTCTACCACTCAGAACTATGGATAACGTGCCTTCTTGAGGACCCTGAGGCAGGGTTTGAACTGGTTTCACCTGCCCCTCCCCCCTCCCCACAATGAATCGAGCCAAGCCGTTATAGCACAGGTGTGTCCCACGCACAGTGAAGGATTCTGCAGCTCAAGGCACGCAGGTTTGGAAGGCGCAGACGGACCAGATGATGGCGTGGCTGGGGTTAACTTCTTCACAGGTTTATTTGAGAATCCCACCTGGGACAGCAGGACAGAAATGTTGTTTCAGGCGATGTGGATCTCAATGTCAAGAGAGGACAAGGGAGACCTGGAACCAGATCTCCTGCACTGCTACGCCATTTCCAAATTCAACAGGATCTTCTCCCCTTGAGAGGTGAGCTGATTTCTCCCTAGGAAGAGCCCATATGCTCTGACAGGAGTATAGAGGAGGACTCTAACCCGCTCATGAAGAGGGATTTTGCCTCTTTCTAAAGGCCATATATTTCTCTGCAGAGAAACCAAAACACAACCCCCTTGCCAATGGAAAAAGCTGTCAACACAAGACAAGACAATGCCCTTCTGGGTAGTAACTGCCCTTTACAAAAACACCTCTGCTCACTTTGGATAACAATTTAGTAGGCAGGCAACCAAAGGGCCAACTCCCTGCCTTCCCCTGATGGATGGGGGTAGCAAAAAGCAAGCCAAGCACAATAAGTGCTTCCTCTTGAAACCTTAAAAAGCCCACCCAAAACCTGCTTCCCCACCTCCAGATAGAGGGATCTGACAGAACTTAGCTACCCAAAGGGCACCAGAGTTCAGGGAGGGCTATTAAACAGGATAAAGAGCAGGAGTGAGAGAGTCTACTGTGCCAGAAGCATGTCATCTGTGTCCACGTGGATTATGAGCAGGCAAGGACAAATTACAGCCCTTGGACCCATCAGATGTCACTGCCTGGTTTTCTGTCTGGAGCTGTTCTAGGCAGTGCCTCCTTCACACATCAGACAGGTCAGCAAAGTGGATTGGAGTTTCTGGGCCAGGTAGGATTCAACCCAACCTCAGGTGCCAGGCAAGGTAGGGAGACATTTCCAAGTTCTTAAACTTGCTGTGAGTTGGAGTTTCGGGGCACAGGGTGAACGGAGCAACAACACAAAGCAAACAGTTGTGTGCCTAGTCTCTGCTGCGTTCTCCGTCCAGCTGCTCCAAACTCAACCCACCATCTCCGCTGCCATCATTTGTAAGCCAAGGGGACCAAGAGGGGAGGGGACAGGGGACGTCCTCTCCTCTCCCACACCAGCACGCGCATCTCTTTCAAAGGATCACACACTTCTTCTTGGAACACTTCTTCTTGCGCCCATTGCTGATCTTCTCCTTGTGTTTCCGAATCTCCCGCACCAGGGTATAGAAAGCGTCTTCCACCCCCTTGTGCAATGCAGCCGCCAGAATAGAGAAAAGAGAAACCCTACAATTAGTGCAGGTGGTTTCAACATAAGCTCACTGCCCCAGAGTGTGAGGAACAGGCCTCAGAGGTTTCCAGAACCTGAAGGAACAACTAGCCCAATTCAGACCTAACACGTGTAGTTCAGCATCCAATACAGTATCCAACATAGGAGCTAGCACTTAGGACTTCATACATCTGACCCAGAAGAACCCTACAACAAGCAGATCCAGGACAGAATTTTTCAGACTGAGCTTGGTTTCAGCCCTGACAAGTGTGGTGTTTGTTACACTTTGCAAAACAGGTGTGCCGACATCTGTGCTACCCTCATGGACACCGTCATTTGGAGGAATCTGGCTGTGCTTACAGCAGGGGCGGGCAATTATTTTGTGTGGAGGGCCGCTTACTGAGTTTTGGCAAGCCACTGAGGGCCGCATGACAGGCAGCCCAGGGCAGATTAATATTAATTTTCTAAATTTTTTAGGGGCCCTGCGGGCCAGATAAAATGGCTTGGCAGGCTACATCCAGCCCACAGGTCATATTTTGCCCACCCCTGGTTTACAGCCTTGTTCCTTACGGAACATGTACGGCAGTGAGTTCCTTAGGCCTGCTGTACCCAGCGCAAGGAAAGCATCTCCCTCAAAGCACTTGGGAACTAGCTGCCCTTTCTTCCTTAATCTTGTGGGACTGGCATGAGATCCAACCAGGGAACTAGAGCAGGGCCATGCCCCAGAAATCTGCAATCAAAACTTTGGGGAACAGTAAGAATTTTCACTGAAAGTTCAACAGGTTACACTTAAAACCATCCTCATGCTCCCCCACCCCCACCCCCACCATCTCAATGAAACTGGCCTAGCAGCTGCAATGAAAAGACCCGGCTGCTGTTCCTATGCCCCCTCCTTGTACCTGTCTCGTTTTGGCTGAGGTCTCAATAAAGGGGATGCCGTAGCTCTTTGCCAGCTCCTGAGCCTGCTTGGTATCCACCGTCCGGGAGGGAAGGTCGCATTTGTTACCCACCAGCACCATCGGGACATCGTCCGAATCCTTCACCCGGTTGATCTGCTCCCTGGGGGTAGGAGGGTCACCAGAGATGGGAATGGCCAGCTCAGGTCCATGGAGATGCATGCAGCCCCCACTGTGCAGCCCAGCTGGAGGCGGAAGACTAGGCCACGAGCCCCAGGGGTGCTTGGTGCTGAGGATATGGGTGTTCACACATCCTGGACCCAAGCTGGGTACAGACTCCCTTGAGCTCTGCTAGTGCCCCTCACTCCCAATCTACAACTCCCTGCCCCCAGCCCAGCTAGTGACCCTACCACTCAACCACAGCCCCCCAAGCTCTGGGCTCCCCCACATCCAAATGGCTCTGTACCTCCTGCCATGGCAGGCTGAGTACCTGACACAACCCTAACCACAGCTTCCAAGCTCAAAACAGACTGTGATGGGGAGAGTCTCCTACCAGCACAGCATGGCCAGGACTAGCTAGGGACAGAGGCCTGGGGCCTCCCCTCACCTGTAGTGGTGGACGTCTTCAAAGGACTTGGTGTTGTTGATGGCAAAGACGCAAAGGAACCCCTCGCCTGTGCGCATGTACTGATCGCGCATGGCACTGTACTCCTCCTGCCCAGCTGTGTCCAGGATGTCAAGCAGGCAGGTCTCCCCGTCGATCACCACCTGCTTCCGGTAGGAGTCCTACAAAGCGTGGGAGACAGCTGGATAGGTACGTGTGTGTGGGGACAACACTGCCAAAGTGCACCCATCTCTGTGAGGGGGTTATTGTACAGGAACCCCTCACCCAGCTCTCAGATACAGCCACCTCTGGGGTGGAGCGCATCGGGGGCTGTTTATTCAGGGCTCCACTGCCCAGCACTGACACGCAGCTGGCTCTGGGAGGAGAACATGCATCTGTCAAGTGCCCAGGAGCACTGAGGCTTGCACCGGCTCCAAGGGGGAAAGCACCCCAGGGGAGGGCCATGCTCCATCTCACCTCAATGGTGGGGTCGTACTCATCGACAAAGTGGTTCTGGATGAGCTGGATGGTGAGTGCGCTCTTGCCGACGCCACCCGCACCCACCACGACCAGCTTGTACTCCGTCATCCTGCTGGGGGCGCTGCGCCAGCTGGTGCAGGAGAGCAAGGAGAAGCTGAGCAGGGGGAGACCGCGGGGCAGGATCCCTCCCACCCCCAGAAGAGCAGGGAGGGGGATTGTGGCTTGGAATCAGCAATGAGGGGCGCGGGGGGGGGGGCAGATCAGGACGCGGGGGTCTACTGAGTTAAAGCAGGGGAGCGGGAAGCCCGGCCACCTGAGTCCCGTCCTAGCAGGGCAGCGGGGCCTGGCGGACGGGAGCGCGGCCACCTGGATCCCGGTTCCAGCCCCAGGCCCCCCACCCTTCTCAAGCGGGTGCAGAACCGACCCCCCCGCATCGCGGCCCCCTCCCCCACTTGCCGCCGGCTCCGCAGCTCCGCTGCCCCCAGCCCCGCCCTGCCGCGGGGGCCCCCCCAGCACCGGAAAAGCCGCGCACGTCTGACAGCTCCCCGCAGCCAATGGCAGGGCCTCAGCCCCTCCCCCGCGTCGCGTCTCAGCCAATCCCCGGCGGGCAAGAGGATGTACCAGCGAGAGGTGACGGCCGCGGCAGAGCGGCTCTGCGGTGCCCCGGGCAGCGACCTCTGCAGGCGGAGGACGTGGAGCGGGGGTGTCGTCGCTGTGGACCCCACTTGCAGCTCCTGCTGCTCTGCAATTAGTGCCTGGGTGCGATTGACGTGAGGGGCCTCAGTAATTGCCTGGCCAGATCTGGGGGCTGGGCCTGGGCTCTTCAGTGACAGAGCTTCATTAGGATAATTCATCTTTCACTGACATTGTGGGGGGGGAGCTAGGAGCCCGGACGCTTGGGTTCTCTTCCCTGATCTGGGACCTGAGTGGGGTCTGGGACTCTGGACGCCTGGGCTCTGTCCTGGCTCTGGGAGGGGGTGGGTCTGGTGGGGGTCAGCAGTGGGAAATGGTGGGTTTGGTGCAGGCGGGGGCCTAGGACACCTGGTTTCTTTGCCAGTGGAATGAGCAGGGCAGGGAATGCATCTGGCATCTCTATGCTTCCCCCTCCCTGCCCCAGACATGGGAGGGCCCTCCAAGCCCAGCTTCTCCAGAGCCCTCAACCTGCCCCAGAAAGGGCCAGACCCCTTGAGGAGCCTTAAGCCCCACCGTATTTTCTTGGTCTCCCTATCCCAGCCCCCCTTCCTCTCCCCATTCCCACCACCCCCAGAAGGAGGCCTCACTCAAGGCTAATTAGTGCCATTTTCAGGACAATTTTCTTACAGTGGGAGGAAAGAAATGGCCTGCCCCCCTCCCCACATGGCTGGTGGGGATGATCCAGGTCAATTACTTCCATTATCTCCCCCACACCCCTCCCCTCCCCTTCTATAAAGCCAGAGTCCTGCACTCCCCAGTTCTGACACATGCCTGGTGGGGACAGAGCAAGGTGAGAATCCTGATCTGGGCTATGAGTCGGGTGTGAGGGGCACCAGCAGGGCTGGAGGGAGCCAGGGGTCTACAGATTAGGAATTGGAGGCACTGGCAGGGCTGGGGGGAGGGACGGGGCTGCAGGTTGGGAGTTAGGGGCACCAGCAAGGCTAGAAGGAAGGGAGCTGTGGGTCGGGAGTAAGGGGTACCAGCAGGGCTGGGGGTGCAGGGGGCTGGGGTTGAGAAATGAGCGCTGGCGGGGGGCAGGGGGCTGCAGGATGGGAGTAAGGGGCACAGGCTGGGCTGGAGGGGCAGGGGGCTGCAGGTCAGGAGTGGGGGGGGTCTGAAGTTGGGACATCTGGGTTCTACCTCCATCTCTGCAAGGGACAGAAGGATTTCTGGGAGTCAGGACACCCATCTGCATCTCTCTCCTGCCTTCAGATGAGTCCACGGACCACACTCTGCCTGTCCCTGGCTTTGTGCTGGCTGCTGGCTGACAGCTTTGGAATGGCTCTGATGGTGAGAGAGACACCCCCTGACCACTGCAGAAATCCCCCCTGCCCTGTGCTAAGCTGCTGCCTCCTCCCACCAGAACCCAGTTTGGGAAGCAGCACCCAGGGTCTCTACCCCCAGCACTCACATGATCTGATCCACCCCAACCCACTGATTGCACTGCTTGGAGGGGTGGGGTGGAGTCGGACCCTGGGCTGATCTTTTACAGGGGGTGGAGGAGGTTCAGTTATGGCATTAATGGAACTGTTCTCTCCCCTGCAGCCAAAAGACAAACGTGGATGGACCCTGAACAGTGCTGGGTACCTGCTGGGCCCCCGTAAGTATGACCTGACCCACCCAGAAGAGAACCCAGGCGTCCGGGCTCCCAACCCCCCAACAACCCACCAAATGCTACTCATTTCCCAGAACTGAGATGGAACCCAGGTGTCCTGACCCCCACACCACCCCCCTGCTCCAACCCTCCAGATCCTAGTTGCCATCCAGCTCTGATTCCCTTCCACATCCCTGTTCTAACTCATCAGCCTCCTCTTTCCCTCCCAGAGCTGGGATGGAACCCAGGCGTCCTGGCCCATGCCAGCCCTGACCCTGTCTCTCTGGCAGATGCTCATCACGCTCTGACGGAGAAGGGGGCCTTGGCTGGGAAGCGAGAGGCTGTGGAGGACATTGACCTCCTGGGATCAGAGCCCTTTGGTGAGTTGTTCCCACCTCCTCCACAGCCCCCCAGGACCCTCCTCCTGACTCTCCACCCACACTCACCCTTACCTGCTCTCTTCTAGGTGACCCCCTGCATCCCATGGATGAGAGTGCCATCCATACCCTGCTGGACTCCCTCCCCTACCTGCGCCTCCAAGGTGAGAGAACCTAGGTGTCCAGCTCAGAATGGGGGTGGGGATCTGATGGGTCAAAGCACTGTGGAGGGGGCTGGAAGCCAGGACACCTGTGTTCTATCCCAGCACGGGGAGGGGAGTGAGTCTGGTGTGTTTGGGACTGGGGAGTGTTGGGAGGGAATTCAGGTGTCTGGGCTCCCAGCTTAGTGTGGGGAGTTGAGTTTTGTCGGTGAAAGTTGGGAGTACTGGGAGCCAGGATGCCTGGGTTCTATCCAAGCATAGGGGGGGGAGTGGGGTCTGGTGGATTAGAGCAGTGGGGTGGGAGCCAGGATGCCTGGATCCTCTCCCAGTTCAAGGGGAGGGGGACAGGGGAGGGGACACTGGGGGCAGGTGCTGCAGCTGAGCTGCTGTCTCTTTCTTCTCCCCCTCAGAGCTGGGAGCTCTCGAGCGCTTGGCCTTTCCTAATGGTGCCATCCAGCCCTGACCCCCTCAGGCCCCATGCCCAGAGCTCTGCCTGCACCTCTTCCTGACACAGGCAGCAGCAGGCACACTCACTGTCACTGGTACCCTTGCCCATGTTTGCACTTCTACTAGTGCTGGCCACCCTGAACACAGCTGCCCCACTAGCCTGCTTGTGCCTTTTGCACAAGTGCCTGCTCCCACTCACGCTTCTGCATGGGGGCCTCTCCTGCTTATACTCACTGTCACACTAATCCCTACTCACACTCTGTAGTCCTCACATGCTTCCTCTTCTCTGCACTAATACAGCCCTCAGCCCCACTTGCTCTCACATGCCTGCCCCCCAGCACACTTGTGCACAGACTCTTGCACAATGACCCTCCCATGCCCACTGTGGCATGTGGGGCCATGTGCTGCAGAACTGATGCTCTGCAGATGCCTACCCTACCCTGCCCTTCCCCTGCTCTCCCTCTCCCTGCAGTAATACAGCCCCCCTTGTTCACATTGACATGTGCCCCATTGACACGTGAACTCATGATCACCCTTGGATTCCACCAGCTCCATGCACATGAACACATGTGCTAACAGAGGTGTGCTCATGCAAGCACTGGTGTTCACACTATCCCTCGCACTCAGGGGTCCTTCCCTAAAGCTGCCTGGTGAGGCACTCCCATCACATATCCCTTCCCCTCCCACTCTAGCCTCAGGGCAGGTCCAGGGCAAAGGACCCCCAGCCCCTCTGCCCTGCTGGGAACAGAGTGGGGGGCCTGGTGGGTTAGCCCAGGGGGCTGCTGGGAGCCCGGACTCCTGTGCTCCCCTCAATCTCATCATCACCCACTTCTCCTGCCTGGTACTGAGGCTGCCATCCCTTCTCCATCTTACTGCCTCAGTTTCCCTTCCTGGGGAGAGACCCCAACCTCCTCCACAAAACACTTCCTTAAGGGTTCCTTCTCTGCTGGGGGGTGAGGCAACCTCCCTCTTCCCACCTTCTCCATCTATGCCACAGACACCCAACAAAGACTCCCCACCTGCCCTTAGCCATATGGGCCACAGATGCATGGTGCCAGATTCCCACTCCCACCACAATGCTTTTAACCCCTTGTTCTCCAAATGGAGTCAGTCCCTCTTCCGGGCTGGGGCTGCAGCTATGACCAGTGTGCATCCAGCTGCTGGGACAAGGACCATGGGGCACAGACTTCCCCCCCGCACCTGATTTCAGCCCCTGGCACATCAGAGAAGGGGAACGAGACATGGCCTCCGGAGAACAAGTGCAAGGAGTGAGACTGAATAAACCCTTTTCCTCAGAGAGATGCTTCAGTGTGGTGCTTCTGCTAGGGACTTGGATGCCTGGGTTCTCTCAGCTATTTGTGGGGGTGGGGGCTGATGGTTTGGGGCAGCTTGAGTTGGGCAAACCTAGGCATCCAGGCTACCAACTCCTCCTGTGGCTCTGGGGTTCGGTGTTGGGGACTGCAGGGTATGGTAGGGGATGCAGGAGGAGTTCCTGGGGTGATGGAGGGGGGAGGGCTGTGGGGCACTACAGTGGGGGTAAGCTCAAACCATGAGTCCCCATCAGAAACATACCTGCCTCTTCTGGGGGCAGGGCACCCCCCCACTCCCCCCGCACCCAACGATGGAAGCAGCTAGGTTGGGGAGAAGGGAGGTTTGTGGCCAGATATGCCCTCAAATCAGGTGTGCTAGATTGAGTGAATGCCTTGATCCTTCCTTCCCCACACCCTCTCCCTGCATCCATCCCTCCCATACCCACTCCCCATCCTCTTACCTCCACAGCCCCCTCCAAACCATCCATCCTTCCCTCCCTTCCCATAAACCTATCCATCCATCCCCACAAACCCCATCCATTCATCCATCTACCCTCCAAACCTTCTGTCTATCCATCTGCACAAACCACATTCTTCCATCCATCCCCCACCAATTTCATCCATCCACCCATCGTCCAAACCTTCCATCTTTCCATCCACCCAACAACCTCTCCCTCCCTCCCCAGTGAGGAGGCCAAGGACATGCCACTCAGGCTGATTCACAAGGCAGGACTCTCCTGACCCTTTATTCTGGGGGTTCCCCACATGGTGCAGGACACACAGCCAGCTATGGCCCTGCCCCCACCCTTCCCAGCACCCCTAGTCCTGGTTCACCACCAGCAGCTTCTGCATGTAGGCGTTGAGCCACTTCTGCCGCTCCATGGCCGTCAGCAGCTTGCTCTTCTCCCGAAAGGCTGCATCATCAGCCACGACGATGCTCCGCTTCCCGCCCTCACCAGGTGCTGGGACTCCCTGCCAAGGTGGGACTTCCTGTCTTGACCTATTCCAGAAGTGGGACTTCCTGCTTTGCCCCTCTTCCTCCCAGGGGGACCTCATGCTGGGCAGCAGGGCTCGGAGGCTCCAGCCCTGCAGGGGGATGGGTGGGAGCAGCAGAGCCAGGGCTGAGGGCAGGGGCTGGAGGTCAGTGCCCACTGCAGTATCATCTTGCTTCCAGAGCCTGGGGAGACTGACAGACACACATCTCAGGACACCTGGTTTCATCTCAGCTCTGGGAGGGGAGTGGGGTCAGATGGGTTAGAGAAGAGGGGGCTGGGAGTCTGGATGCCTGGGTTCTCTCCCAGCTTTGGGAGGGGAGAAGGGTCTGGTGGGTAGGAGCAGGGGGACTGAGAGTCAGGATGCCTGGGTTGTCTCCCAGCTCTGGGAGGAGAGTGGGGTCTGGTGGACTGGAGTATGAGGGAACCAGGAGCCCTGGCTTCTTTCCCAGCTCTGGGAGTGAGGTGGGATGTGATGGGTTACAGCAGTGGGGGAGCTGGGAGCCTGGATGCCTGGATTCTCCCCCAGCTCTGGGAATAGAGCAGGACCTGGTGGTTTATGGCAGCAGGGGAACTGAGAGCCCGGACCCCTGGGTCCTTTCCCAGCTCTAGGAGGGGGTGGGTGGACAAGGCTATCCATGATCAAGCTGGGGATCCCTATTTGGGTGACATCAAACTGGGGGGGGCGGGGGAGGAGCAGGGAAAGGGGGCACCAATCCCCACCTCTGGGGGGTGGGGCGGGGAGGGGTTTCTCTTACCTGTTGGGATTTGGCAGGGGAGGAAGTAGCACCCCAGAGCACAGCAGCAGGCAACACCCCATCAGGGTTGTGACACACACCAGGCCCTTCCCAGCAGGCTCCATAGCCGGCCCTGGGGGCACATGGAGCATCAGAGCCCCGCGCATATCAGACCTACAGCACCCCCAGCCCCACCCCAACATCCTCTCCCCAGATCCCAGCCCCAGCCCAGCCTGGCCCCCTATTTCCCCAGCAACACCCCCACATTGGCCCCAGCCACGTCACTCCCTGGTGGCAGTGCCCGCACTCACCGCTGGTTCTGGGACCCACTGTGTGCAGCCTGGCTGGTGGCCGGGGGCATTTATTGCCACCCGCCTGCCTGCGGCCGCCTTGGCCCCTCTCGGCCGTGACGCACATGGGTGGGCGTCAGGGCTTGGATCAATGGGCCTGAGGGTGGGGATGGACATATCATCCACGACCCCTTGAGGAGCTAATGAGCCCAGGGAGGAGGTGTCTGGGGCAGCGTGTGATGCCCAGAACGGGGGCTGCTGGGAGATGGCTTCCAAGAGGGCAGAGGGGATTGGCAGGGAGACAGGATGAGAGAAGGGAAGGAGTGAAAGAGGGAGTGTGAGAGAGAAAAGAAAGTGGGCATTTGAAAGGAATGAATGAGGGAGAGACAGAGGGAAGGTGAAAGAAAGGAGGATGGAGGAGAAGCTGCGGGGGGAGAGGAAAGGAAGTGAATGTGAAAGAAGGAACAAAAGAGTGTGACAAGGCAAGGCAAGGAGGAACAAGGAGTGAATACAAAAGGAAAGAAGGAACAAATAAAATGGAGTGACTGAAAGGAAAATGAATGAATACAACAGTGAATGTAAAGGGAAAGGAAAGAAGGAACAAAAAGAAGCGAATGTGAAAGGAAAGGATGGGGGGAAGTAAATGGGAAAGGAAAGAACAGGACAGGACAAGAATACAGCTAATATGAAAGGAAAGGAGGAAGGTACAAAAGAAAGAGCAAACCTGAAAGAGAAAGAATGGAGGAACAAGAGATTCAGAGAGGAAGAAAGAAAGGAGAGCGACTGTGAAAGAGCAAGAACAAACGCAAGAAAGCATGGATGTGGAAGTGAAAGAGGAAGGAATGAAAGAAAGTGCGAGAGAAAAAGTGCAAATTTGAAACGAAAGAATGAGAAAGAGGGAAAGAAAAGAAAGGAGGAATGAAGGCAAGACTCAGAGAAAGGGAAAGAAAAAAGGGAAAGGGAAAGAAACAGAAAGAACAGAAGTGAAAGAATGATGGCAAACATGAAAGAAAAGGAGGAATGAACAAAAAAGTGAGCGAACAGAATGGAGGAACAAGTAACTCAGTGAGAAAGCAAAAAGAGTGACTGAAAGAAAAAGAGTGAATGAAAAAGCATAAGAATGATGAAGGAATGAATTAAATGAGTGAAAGGGAAAGGACAAAAATTAATGACTGAAAAAGCAGGAATGGGAAAGGGAATGAATGAAAGAAAAAGTGAATGAAAGCATGAACGTGACAGAGAAGGATGGGACGAGACAGGGAGAAAGGAAGAAAGTGAATGTGAATGAATGAATGAAAGAAAAAACGAAAGCAGGAATATGAAAGAAAAATAGAGGAGGAGAGAAGGAAGGCAATAGACTCACCAAAAGACCCCCCTATCCTTGAGGCCTTGTTACTGCTGATGCCAACATACTGCCCCACACCCCCCAAGCAGGCCAGACCCCAGCACTGCCCCCAGCCGAGCAGCAAGGAGGGGCTTTGGGGTGGGCTGTGCTGGAATCAGCTGGTTGCACCAGGCTCTTAGCTGGTGCCTTAATGAGCTTGAGGGTGGTGGGGGATGGACTTGCTTTGTGTTGCAGTTTCCAGTGCAGGAGCTGGGGGGCTCCATGGGAGGTAGACAAGATCCCCCCCTCCCCAAACTCCCACCATGATTCACCTCCCCACCTTCTAACGCTGACTCTCCCTGCCTGCAGGGACTCCACAGTGGTGGCACTTGTGCAACGGGCCTCCCATGCTTGTTTAACATGGCTGTTGGTGCAGCACCTGCCCTTCCCTCCTTCCCTGTCCCTCAGGCCAACCACGCCCACTGCAGTCACTAGTGCACCATGCTACTTGGCCCTGCCATCCCTCGTGATGTCTCACATGTAAAAACATGCTTTGTGTTCTCAAGGATCTGAGACCTACATGGGGCATGGGGCTTTGTTTGACACCAAATGGTCTTTACTTGTGACGTTCTGTGCCCCATGATCATATGGATCGCTAGCACCTCACACTTGTGGGTGTGTATGAGCCCACCTGTCCTAGTGCTCACATGTGCATGGCAGTCTTCCTTGCTAGGAGCCACTAGGAGACCTCACAGGCCCTATCTTCATGAACACTTGTGACACAGACCCTTATGAAACTGCCCCCACCCAGCCCTTGTGTATTCATGCAGCCCATCCACTTGCTAGTAGTACCTCTAACCTCCTAGACACCCTCTATTCCTCCTCCTCGCAATCACTCATGCATCACAGCCAGATCCTTGTGCACCGCACTCGGCCCTTGTGAATTCCCCAACCACCTTTGCACATTACTGAAGCCCACCCAGACACTAGAACAACTCACAAGCATTGCATTCCCTGTCCTCATGATCTCTTATGAATCCCAGATCCTTGTGCATTGCATGGCCCTGGTGAAATTGGTTGAATGCGCTGCTCACTAGTGCAACAAGGTCCCAATGGCATCCTCAGGACCACTCCTGCATCAGAGCCACCAGAAGCCCCCATCTGCATGCCAGACCCTTGTGAGTCTTTGTGTGTTGCACCTTTGACCCCATGAGGGAGGGGGAGACACAGGAAGAGTGATGGGCTCTTTTAATCAAGGCGGATTCGAATGGTGGCAGCGAGCCTGGGGCGTGGGGGCTGGCGGCGCATGTATCAATAGCCCAGGGTGAATATGCCACACGGCTAATTGGGCCTCAGGAGCGGAGAAGGGGTGGGTGCAAGGCCCAGGCGCTAAATCATTCTCTTAAATTAGCAGCAGCTTGAAGCCACCCCCATGCCCCCAACAAAAGGCAGCAAGACTGAGACACAGTACAGACAGGGGAATGGGGACATGTCTGCTGTCCTTCTCATCTCTCTGAGGGAGATAAGAACCCAGGAGTCCCAGCTCCCAGCCCATCCCCTGCCCTTCTCCCCTTCCAGAGCTGGGAGGGAACCCGGGTGTCCTGGCTGCCAGCCCCCTCTGCTTTAACCCACCAGAGCTAAGAAAGAACCCAGGAGTCCTAATTACCAGCCCCTACCCTAATCCACCAGGCCCCTTCCCCTCCCACACTTCAAACAGTGCAATAACAGTGTGTGTAGGGCCCTTCCCCTTTAAATAGCACCGGTTGTGGGGGGGGGAGGTCCACCCCCTCCCAGCTGCCCCTGATGGGGCTGTATCCATTTAAGTTCTGCCCCAAGCCTAGCCTGTCTTTCCTGAGTTTCACTGGTCCTGAGGCTGGCTCAGCCATGGGGTGCTGGCTTGTGAGGCTTTTCTCCCTTTGCCTGGGGCTGGGGGTTGCCTCCCTGCCCTGCCTTGGTGAGTCGTGGGATGCTGTTGTCTGAGCTCACCGTAGATTAAGGGGGAGGGGAGGGGCTATGTTGGAACTAGCCAGGATATCTGGGGTCTCTCCCTGGTTGGGGCTAGGAGCCAGGACTCCTGGGTTTTCTCTGCTCTGGGAGGGAAGTGGGAGTAGATGGGGAGGCCTGCCTCTATCGCTCCTCCTCTCCTTGCCCCCACTTCCCCAGACTACCCCATAGCCCTGTACTCCGGGGTCTCCTGTCTCTCCACCGCCCTGCGGCTCCGCCCTGCTTTCTGCCTGTATGAGCAGTGGCTCCAGGCTAGTGTGGACCCCAGTGAGGCCCCCCGGGCATCAGCCACCATTGAGGTGCAGGTCCAGCCCACAGGTAAGCCAGTGGGGGCTGGAGCTTGGTAGGTTAGAGAGGGTGAGGGGAAGGCAGGGGGGTCTGGGCCCAGGACAGCTGGGTTCAAGCCCAGCTCTGAGCAGTGGAGGGGGGCTGGGATCCAGCCTAGGGTCTCCCTTGGCTTGGGGAGGGGTCCTACTATTGCTCCCTGTAATTCCTTTCCCCCCACCCCCAGGGGATAACGCCACCTACAAGGTGCCCTGCAAATTCCCCGTGCCGCCCTGCAGCCCCCTGCACCAGGAGCCCATGGCCCCGCGGGAGTTTGCCTACAATATGGGGCCCAGCCTGGAGTGTCTCAATGACACCTGCTCGCTGGGGGTGCTCCCTGGGCGCAGCTACAGGTGTGGGGGGGCATAGCTGTGCGGGGGTGGGGAGCTGCATTGGTGGTGGGCAGGGAACTTTTTATGGGAGGGAACTGAACTGAGGTTGCGGGGTGGGGTGGCTCCTAGGGGTAGGACCCCTGTTGCCTCGGTTCCCTCCTAGTTCAGGGAGTACAGTTGGGGGTGGGGGGGGTGGCGGCGACATTTGTGCTTGGGTTCTCTCCCAGCTCTGAGGGGGGGATTGGGGACCTGGTGGGTGAGGGGAGCAGGGGCTAGGAGCTGATACCTGCATTTCCTTCAACTGCTTTCACCCCTTCCTTGCAGGGTCCGCTATGTGCTGTACAACCATGCCATGGCACAAGTTGCCATCACAAATTGGTCCCAGCCCTTTGAAACCCGAGGTAGGAGGCCCAGGCAGGGGGCTTTCTCCCCAGCAGGAGGCACTGGCTCTGATCACCCTGGGTGGGTCAATGGCTGGGGATGGAAGGGGTTTGTGCAGAAGCTGGTGCCCCCCTGGGGTGGGAGAGGGGCAGTAGATGGCCTCCCACCCCTCCATCCTCATAGATCACCCATGTCTTCCCCCCCTCCCCAGGACTCCCCCAAAGCTTCTACGACATTGACCCCAGCCCTGGGGAGCATTCGGGGGGCATGGTCGTCCTCACTGTCCTCCTCAGCCTCTCTGTGGTCTTACTCCTGACTGCCATGGGACTGACCTTCCTCTGGGGGTGTCCCTAACCCCCAGAGACCCTCTGTGGTGTGTGTGGGTGCAGGAGAGACCCCCACCCCTCCAGCCCTGCCATTATTTCCACTGTACAACCTTTGTTACTACTGTAATAAAGCACCTGTCTGTCCATCCCATGCATCTGTCTGTCTGGTGGGGATTGGTTTTATCTTTTTTTTTGTGGGGTGGGGGGGACTAAGGGGGAGCTCCCCTCTGTAGCTAGCTGCAGTAGTAGAGCTTTTACTCTCTCTCCCCTGGAGCCACTGGGTGGGGGGCTTAAACCCCCAGGGGGAAGCTGCCTGTTGGAGGAGAGGGGCTCAAAGCCAGCACTGTCACCCACACCCCATAGAAGCAGTGTGGGGGTGGGGAGAAGCCGACCAGGGATGAGCCCAGGCTGTGGAGCAGTGTGGGGCACTGTGCCCCTGGTTGGGCACTACCCAGCTTGCAGGGTGGATGTCTGGGGGGGGGGTCTCCCTTAATTCAGAGGGGCTGGGGGGACAGGAACCTCAAATCATCCCCTACCCTCCATGGCCTGGGGTCCCCTAACAGTGCTGGGGGGGAAAGAGCATACCCCATGCCCTTGCTTCTTGCCACCCAACTGCCCCCCCTCCCCCAACCCTCACCAGTGGTGTTATTGTTGCTGCCAGCAGCTCTGCATCATTGCTGCCTGGGCCCTGGGGACCCCCCTGCTACCTGCTTCCCACCCCCTGTCCTGGGGGAGGCTTAAGTGTTACCTCCCCATACTTCCATCCAGCTCTGGGTAGAGCCTGTGCCCTCCAGCTCCAGTGGCAGTGCCCCTTCTCTGTTGCCTCCCCAGGTGAGTCTGTGGGGGACTCTCTTCTAGGGGCAAGACCCCCACCATAAAGCTAACAAAGGCTCTGTCCCTTCTAGTTCCACCTGTGGAAGGTGGGTACACACTGCTCTATCCCTTTAAATGCTCTTGGGGGAAGGGGCTGGGGGGCTCATGGTGAGGGTGGGGTGCCCCAAAACTATTTAAAGGCACAGGGATCCCCTTTCCGGGGAAGGGGGTCACCCTTCTAATGCCCAAGACCTATTTTCCTTTGAGGGGCTTTGGAGGACCCCCTTCCCCAGCACCCCTTTCTCCCCCTCTCACTTCTTAAAGGGACAAGATGCATCTCAGCTGGCCTGAGGCTAAACCGGGGGGGAAGGGGGTCTTTGGGTGGGCTAGGATTTACCCTTTCTGGTGCCAATATGGAAAGAGGGGGTAAGGGAGAAACCCCCCCACCTTGCTGTAAGGGGAATTTAAAAGGACAGTACCTGACTAGGACAAACCAGAGGGCAAGGGAGTGGGGGTACTCCTTTAAATCCCCCTGAGCCATGCCCTTAGACTATCCAGGTGCACACATCCCTTTCCCTTCTTCAGGTGTTTAAAAGGACAGCGTACAATTTCTCACTGGTGTGGGCTGCCCCATAAACCTGGGTGTATCAGGGTGGGGAGATGGGTAGTCCTGGCCTGTGTGGGGAAGGGGGGGGGTGCTATTTCCAGACTAGGGTGATAAAGCAATTCCAGGGGGGAATAAGGAGGGGAGCCCTTCCAGTGCCTGTATTTTGGAGCTCTCCCTTTAACTGCAGCGCAGCACCCCCCAGGGCTGGAAATGCAGTTTGGGAGGGGGAAAGCAAAGGCCTGTTGCCAGGGCAGTTGCCTAGCAGCACTATGTAAACAGCCTCAGGAAGAGGTGTCCTGGGGGATCCAGGGTGGGGGGTAGCCATGGTCACAGCCCCCCTTGGGAGCATGATGGGGGATATGGGGCTGGGTCAAGGCCTGAAGGGGAGACCAAGTCTGGAAGCTGTGCCCCCCTCCCTTCCATGGCGCTCAGCTTAACTCCTTCTTGCCCATGCAGGTACCAGCTCCCTGTGGCTCAGGATGGGGGTGCCTTGGGGGTTCCCCCTCTGTCCAGCTGCCTTGCTGGCCCTCTATGCCTGCCATGTAACCAGTGTCACCCCAGCCCCATCCTCCCTTGCCCCTGGGCCTGACCCCTCTCTGTCCCCCTTGGCTGCTGTGGGGGGCTCCCCCTCCAGCTCTCCAATACTCCCCAGCTTCACAGGGAACCCCCCTACACCCCCCAGCCCCTCCCAGCCCCCTATCACTGGCAGAAAAGAGACGCCTGGCCAGCTGCTGAGAGGGGTGACCCCTGGAGGTGGCATCTTCCGCAGGACCCCTGGGGCTGCTATGCTGCACCCCCCTCACCAGGAGCCACTGCAGCTCCCAGGGGTTGAGATGGTGGTGCTGGTGGAGAGGGTGGAGCAGAAAGGTAATGGTGGAGGGGGGCCTAGAGCATAAGATGAGGGTGGGAGGGAAGAGGTGAGGGATGCAATGGGGGTTGTGGAGGAGGGTCCTGCAGTCTGGGGGAGGGGAACAGATGGGGGCAATGGGGGGGTGAAGAAGAGAGGGGGTGGGGGAGGGACTGAGCTGGGGGGCTAGAGGGAAGTGACCAAGGGGTAAGGGGGTCCTGGGACAGGTGTGGGGAGGGGCAGAAGGCCTGGGGGGTTCCTAAGGTGTCGGGGGGGGGGGGGGGAGAGAGGGGGGTGTCGGGGGGGGAGTAGGAGAGAGGGTGCCTGGCTGGTGGGGGCACAAGGAGTCCTGCAGGTGAAGAGGGCCTGGGCACCTGGGGTCCTCCTGACCCCATCTCTGGCAGGCTGGCTGGGGGAGCCACGGAGCACGGCAGGGGTCCAGGCCATGGGTCTGTTCCTGGGAGCCTGTGGCCTCCTGCTCTGCCTCCTGGCTGGAGTCTACTGTGCCTACCACCGAGCTGCAAGGAAGGAGCCCTTCACCCACCATCGCCTGCAGGATGCCACCTTTGATGACCTGGGTAAGCACCAGGATGCCTGGGTCCTCCCAACTGGGGCAGGGGAGGGCTGGGACTGGTGGGTTAGAACAGGGGGAGCTGGGAGGCTGGCCACCTGGGTTAACTCCCACCTCTGGGAAGGGAGTGGAGGCTGGTGGCTGGAGGCAGAGGCTTGTATGGCTGGATGCTTGGGTTCTCTCCTAGCTCTGAGATGGGAGTGGAGGCTGGTGGGTTAGAGCAGGGGGTGCTGGGAGCCGGATGCCTGAGTTCTTCCTCCCCTCCCACCCCCAGCGCTGCACCTGGAAGCCCCTAAGGACTCCTACGACTGGTTCTACTATGACATGGAGTATGAGGTGCACCTACCAGCATCCCACCTGCCTGTACGGGCCCAGCCACAGGCAGCCCCTACCCTGCCGCCTGCCTACCCGGTTCTGCTGAAGCCCCCAAAGTATGAGGCCCTGGGACCCCCTGGCCAGGAGCAGCCTAAGCTGAGGCCCCTGAAACTGGAGTGTCTCTCCCCAGCCAACCTGCCTCCGGGGAACTACATGTGAAAGCCCCCCCCCCCCCCCGCTTTTAACCCACTAAAACTCTCCTCCCCTTTCTGAGTTGCAGTTGAACCCAGGGATCCTGGCTCCCAGCCTGTACCAACCTGCTACACCCCTCTCCCCTCCCCGAGCTGGAGTAGAACCCCAGAGTCCCCCACTGGCTGAGGGAATTGTGATGGAGATGGGGTCTGTCTGGGTGGGGTGTCCTGTGTGCCCAGGTGGGGGAGCTGGAGATTGTGGAGGGATTGTAGATGGTCAGTTCAATAAACTGCCCTGAACCCCACAAAGCATCCTGGCCTTCCTGGTAGGTCATATGCAACTCCCCCCAGCTCTCATAGCATGTTCATAGGAGACCTGACCCACAGCCTTTCTCTGAGTACTTGAGGCCACGTGCTATCAGGGGGACCCCACAGAAACGCATCAAAGGTCTCCTTTAGGTTATGTGGGGCACATTAAACTCACAGCCCCCTGTCCTGGGCTCCCCATAGAGTAATGCTACCTGAGCATGCAGGGACCCTAAGCCAGTTGCTCCCAGAGGTATGAATTCTCTGCCCATCCTTCTTGTGTAGGGTGGGGCAGGAGCTGCAGGGGGACTTGTAGAGTTGGATCTAGTGACTCTGTGATCCAGTCCACCGCAGGGAGGATCTGATGAATGGGATGTGAAGGGAAAGAGGAAGGAAAAATCCCTCCCAGGCTGATGCACTTGTGGCCTGCTCAGCTCAGGACACATGCACATGTGTTTGGGGGAGGGGGCATGGCTTATATAAAGAGGTTGGGGTTGAGAAGGACCTATATGGAGGCAGAGTCTGCAGGGGGAGAGGCCCCTATTAAAGGCATGGAGCCAGACTGTTTCAATGGTTTATTAAAAATAACACGGCAGCGATGCTCTGGACAGTGGGTATTATGGGGGGGAGGGGCAATGGACTTGGTGGGGGGGAAGGCCATGAGACCCTGGTGGAGTACCCATGAGCCCTACAGCAAGAAGGGAGAGAAGGAATTTAGGGGAAGGGGGGTAGACTGCCCTGGAGGAAGGGACAGCAAGAGATGGGGTCCTGTATGGATGGGGGCAACTCTGAGATACCTGGTTGGGGTGGGGGGTAGGAAAATAGATAGAGAGTATATGAGGGTGGATGGAGAGAGAGAGAGGGAGGTATGGGGATGGAGGAATTGGTGGGTAAGTAGACAGACATATAGCTACTTAAAGTATAAGAGGATGGATGGAGTAGGTATATGGGGTTGGGTGGATGGACAGTTGGCTGGATAAACAGACAGGATATATAAGGATGGAAGAATAGAGGGGGTACAAGGGGTTGAATGGATGGACAGACCAATTGACTGGGTGTGGGGATGGAAGGATGAGGGGTTCATGGAGACAGATGGACGTGAAGGACAAGCCCTCTTGATTTCTAGGTAAATCTGCCCAAGAATCTCTCTGTTTCTCTCCCAGCCAATCAGTCCAGGGTTCCCCAGGGGCTATTTAAGACATCCCTCCCCTCCTTGGCAATGACTGCAGTTACACTCCTCTTCACCCCCTGCCCCCAATGTCTCTGGAGCAGTGTGGGCATGGGAGCAGATAGGACATCCCTAACCTCGGGTGCAGGGGGTGAGTAAGGTGGGATAATGATGTAGTGCATGTGGCTGCTTCAAAGCTACCAACAAACTCCATGTGTATCATCACACCCCTTGCCAAGAGGCAGCTGCCTTGCACAGGGCATTGCAGGGTGGCTGTGTAGAGGGGGCCCCTTGCCTGGTACTGAATATAGCTGCTGCTAGGTTGTTGCCTTTCTCTCCTAGGCCAAAGTGGTGCTGGGGGTGGGGGTAGAGGGTGTGGTGGCACTCATCTCACTTCAGCAGAGGGGCCTCCCCATAAATCCAGGTGAATAATTGATACAGCAGTGACCCCCCCCTCCCCCTGCCACTCTGCTATTCATCAGTCTCTTTCTTCTCTTCCTCTTCCTCGTTCTTTGTACACACCATGGACCCCTCGTCCTCATGCTCTGGTGGGACTTCAGGCTTCTCCACCTAGGAGGACAGTAGAACAGGATCACAGGAAGCTGGGCTGGAAGGAACCCTAAGGTCAAGGCAAGATCATCCCTGACTAAGCCACCCCAGCCTCACCTGCTCCTCATCCTTGTCCCCCTGGGTGGACAGTGCTGTATATCCTGTACCGGTGCTCTCTAGTGGCCTCTGGTGGTTGCCCAGTGCCTGCAGCTTGAGGGTGGCAGGGTCAGGGTCACGCCCCTCAGCCCGTGCATCAATGGCAGCCAGCTCGGCCCGCGACAGGTAGTGCACAATGCCAGCACCAAAGGAGTCACCCACAACGTTGATGGAGGTTCGCATGCGATCCCTACAGGGCAGGGGGGGAGTCATGTGACACACTTAGCAGGGATAAGGCCATGACGCAAGGTGTCTGAGCTGCATGGGGTGTGGTTACAAGATGCATGAAAGGGGGTGGAGCTATGTGATGGGTGGGGGTCACATACAGTGGGTATAGGGCCATGCAAGATGCATGGCAGGAGTGAGGCTAGGTGACATATAGGTTTATGGTGGGGGTGGGGCCCTGTGACATGTGGCAGGGGTGGGGTCATGCAGTGTGAGAATGGGTCATGCAATGGGCAGGGCCATGAGGTGGATGAAAGGCACGCAACATGTGTGGCAGGGAAGGGGGACACATGACCCATGTGGCAGGGTGCAGGGTCACGTGACAAAGTGGAGGCAGGGCCATGCAATATGTGTGGCAGTGGGAAGAACTACATTATACCCCTGGCATATAAGATGTGGCAGGGAGTGGGGCCACATTATACCTGTAGCAGAGGTCGGGGCCACATACCACATGTGGCTGGGGACACCATGTCTGAGCCACATAACACAGGAGGAGCTATCTATGATGGGGAGGAGCCTCAGGACCCCAGAAAGTTTGGGGATGGATCCAGGAAGGACACAGGGGTGGGACTCATCCTAGCTGGTTGGGGGCTAAGCCCAGTCATGGAGAAATGCCATATGTGGCCAGGGTGAGGTGGGCACATCCAAGAGGAAACTCGCAGCCCCCCCATGCCCTGCGGTGTGGTACTCACAGCAGCCAGTCCACAGCGATGAGGAGGCTGATGTCCTGAGTGGGCAGCCCCACGGCTGTCAGGATCAGCAGCATAGTCACCAGCCCCGCGCTGGGGATACTGGCCGCACCCACACTGGCCAGGGTGGCTGTCAGGCTGGGGGGGTAGATGGGAAAGGGGTGAGTCCTTGGGGGTAGGGCCTGGCCCCTCCAAAGGGGGTGCCAGCCTGGTGCAGGGGCTCTGGCCAGAACGGGGGAGTGGGGTGGGGTGGGGACGGCACCTGACCTGACAGTGGCAATCTGGCCGCTATCAAGGACGATGCTATTCATTTGGGCAATGAAGATGGCGGCCACAGCCTCATAGAGTGCAGTGCCATCCATGTTGATGGTGGCGCCGATGGGCAGCACGAAGCGCGTCACCCGCCGGTCGATGTGCAGGTTCTCCTCCAGGCACCGGAAGGTCACGGGGAGTGTCCCAGCACTGGGGGGGCATGGCCAGGCTGTGAAGTGGGGGGTACCAACCCCACCAAAAGGCAGGGCACCCCTACGGATGCCACCCTCCCCACAAAGTTCTTTGCCCCATCCTGAGACACCCTACCTCCCCATCCTCTATCACCCCTGCTGCACCCCAGAGGTGGCACCCCCAGGCCTCATGTCCTCTGCCCCTATGCCCACCCCAAGACCATTCCCCACCCCCTAGCACCTCCTGCTGCCCCCACCCAGTGCCAGCCTAGTGCCCCTGTCTACCCATTGCCCACACCATGCCCACCTGGAGGCGGTGCCCAGGGCGGTGACCCAGGCCTGGAAGATCCCACCATAGAAGGTGAAGGGGTTCTGGCGTGTGATGCCAAAAAAAATGAGGGGCAGGACCAGGGCACCGTGGAGTACCAGGCCTAGCATCACTGTCAGTACATAGAGCCCCAGCTGCCGTGCCACCAGCTCCAGGTCCTTGATAGCTGCGATCTTACCACAGATCAGGGAGGCGATGCCAAAGGGCGAGTACCTGTGGGGATTGTGGGAGAAAAGGGCTGTGAGGGGGCTTTGGGGTAAGGGAGACTGTGGGGTGGGGCTGGGGGTGCCTGGGGCAGGGAGGACTGTTTGGGGGGGGGGAGATAGGGGGAGCTCTGGGGAAGGGGAGGCCATGAGGGATGTGGGGAAAACCAGGAGGGGAGGGCTGGGGGTGGGCTTAGGTGGGGGGTGACACTGGGAGGGGGCTTGAGAGGAAGCTGGAAGGAACCATGAGGGCAGCCTGGGTTAAGAGGGAGCACAAGAGGGGCATGAGAATGTGTGTCAGGGGACGGGGGTAGGAGGAAGAAGGGGCCATGGGAGCCACTGGATGGGTGTTGGGAGCAGAAGTGGGCAGACAGCTCCCAGAAGCCCCCCCCCAGTGGGTTCTCAGGGACCAGGCCAGACCCCCAGTACCACATGATCATGGAGACAAGCTGCATGATGATCTCGTTGAGGATGTTGAAGAAGTCAGCCATGGGCCGGGCTGCCTCACCCAGCTTCCCCATGGCAATGCCAAAGGCGATGAAGAACCCGATCAGCCCTGGGGGGAAGGTGGCAGATCAGTATTTGGGGTTGCAACCTGTCCCATCCCAGCAGTGCCACCAACCACAGATACCCCTGGTACTGCAAACTTCCCCCCAGCAGTGCCCTGGCCAGCGGTTTACCCAGCACGTTCATCCCCGGCTTGAATTCCAGCCGCTTCTGGGTGATGGTGGTGGGCCCCAGGTTGATCTCAGTGATGGTGGCATTGACCAGGGTCAGGTTGGCACGGAGGCCCTGGCTCACGTTCTCCTGCCTCACCACCTCGGGTGCCACCACAACCTTCTGGGTCACCGTCTGGATCTGGGGCAGGGCAGGGCAGGGCGGGAATGGGGTCAGTATGAACTCAGGGTGGGAGTGCCCCCCAACTAGCCCCTGCCCTGCCCCCAGTGCTCCCATCTCATAGCATGGCACCCCCAGGGTCTTCACCCTCCACAGCAGCGACCCCAGTGCCTCCACACTGCGGCGACTCCCCTACCTGCTGGAAGCAGGCCTGCACCAGGTTCTCGGGGAACAGGTTGCGGATAAGGTCCAGAAAGGCATCCAGGCTGGAGACCTCCTCATTGCGTTCACCTGTGCCTGGTGCCCGCTTCAACTCAGGGTTGCCCGGATGGATGGTGAGGACCAGGATGACGCCCAGCAGAGCCGCCAGCACCGTGGTGCACACGTAATACACCATGGCTCGCGTGCCCATGCGCCCACTCGACCTGGCATCTAGCCCTGCCAGCCCTGTGCCATACGCACCCGTCACACATGCCACAAGCCTGGCTGTGTGCTGGGCGTGGTGGGGGCCCCCCTCACCCAGTGTTGGGATGCCATCTCTGGGATGGGCACATCACAAGCTGGTTATACCCCTCACCTACTGCTGAGATGCAGCTGCCTCTGGGGTGGAGCATATTAAGGGCACATTATACAGGGTCCCCCCCACCCAGCACTGAAATGCAGCCACTTCTGGGTGGAGTGCATCAGCGGTTGCTAATATAGGCCCCTCTCCAGGCACTCAGATGCAGCCACACCCCATTTCCCCATCCCATCATGCCCCCTGCCAGTCTGTTCATCGTACAGGGAGCCTTTGGTGTCCTGCTGCCATCTAGTGGCAATGATTAGTACTACATGCCCAGCACCCAATTGGCCCAAGCTGTTCCCAGGGTGGCATGTTCAAATCCCGGCCCCTCCTACTCTGACAGGAGCTTGGGGCATTGGGGAAACTGCCCCCACCATCCCTCAATCTCTCCCTCTTGCCCCCCTCCAAACTGTCCCATCCTCACCTGAAATGAGGCTAGAGATGACCAGGGGTAAGATAAGCATCTTGAGCATGCGCATGAGAATATCTCCAGGGAAAGAAATCAGCATGATGAGATCGTTGTCTAGGGGTGGGAGCAGTCGCAGAAGACTCCCAAACACAGAGCCTAAAATAACACCTGGGGGGGCAGGGGGTTGGGAGGCTCAGCACCCCACACCCCTCACTGCTAGGTAGTAAGGATGTAGCTGCTTCTGTGTGGGGGTGGGTGGGAGGTGGAGACGAGACATCTCAGGGAGCTGGTAGTACAGAGGCCTCTCACTTGACATCTAGACATGGCTACTTCCTGGGGGGCAGGGTAGGGCCTGCTTATACAGGATCCCTTCACCCAGCACTAAGATGCATCCAGCTCTAGGGTGGGATGTGTCTGGGAGCTGGTAATACAGGGATCCCCATACTTGCAAGCACTTCTGGGCTGGAGGGGGATGTTGGGGGCCTGGCTCAGATACAGCTGCTTCTGGGGTAAGACATGTCAGAGAAGCTGATTATAGATACCCCTCACCTAGCTCTCAGATGCAGCTATCTCTGGTTCTGGGAGGACATCAGGGAGTTGGTGATACACGGACCCACTTATACAGAGACCCCTTGCCCAGCACTGAGATGCAGCCAGATCTGGGCGGGAGCCATGTCAGGACAGGGCAGCATGTATCCGCATGAGCATACACATGCACACATGCACAATGGTGCTCATCCTACTTGGACTCTGACCCAGACACCAGGGTTCATGCATCTGCCCTGGGGAAATGGGGCCTGGGCAGGAGGAGGAGGGGCCCTGAGACCAGAGTAACAGGGAGCTTCATATCATCCTACCTATGATGGCACCAGCTGGCAGTGACTGCATGGGTGGAACTCCCCATTAACCCCCCAGCCCCTAGTGGTGACCCCCTTACCCAGGACTCCCAACCCCTCCCCCACAACCAGAGACCCCTCCAAGTTCCCCCACCAGGCCTCCAGCCCTAGCACAGCACACCCTTCCCCTGTGCACCCCGGCCTGCGTGTGTGTGGGCAGGGGATTGCAGCCAATAGTAGCCTGGGTAGGGGGATTAGGCCGTGTTTAATTTTCTTCTACCCTGGGAATGACGTAAAAGAAAGCATGAGACTTTAATCAAATTCCACCCGGCCACCTTGGTGAGGGGGCACATCTGGCACAGCTGTTCCATCCCTCAGCTACTGTCCGAGCGAGGGAGAGAGGGATGGATGGATGGATATGGAGAGGGTGGGGAGACAGAGGGGTGGGGGATATGTGGGGGATGGATGGAGGGTGGGGGTTGGATAGGGGCCAATGCCCAGCACCCCTGACCTGGGGCAAAGCCCTGGGCCTGAGGTGAGAGGGGGCCAGGTTGAGCCTGAGGGAGCCGGGGAGCTTCTGAGGGAAGCCCCCTGCCCAGCTGCCCCCTCAAACATGGAGGGCCCAGCCTAGCCCTCCCCACAGCACAGCACCCCCAGCCCCCTCTCCCCTCACATGGCCCCCCTGCTCCCACCCCCCTTTCCCAGCCACACTCTCAGAATAGTCCCCAGCCCCTGTTCCTGCCCCAAGCTCTGCGCCCTGCCACTCCGGGGCACACAGGCTCCTTGCCCAGACCCCCCGCCCCATGCTGACACTGACCCAGGACAGTGAGGGAGAGCAGGAGGTTGCGGGTCAGCCAGCTGCAGTGCTTGTCCAGGCAGGGCTTGGGGAGCGGCTCCAGGCTGAGGTGGGGCTTGTCACCCAGAGGGACCTCCACATGGTTCGTCATCGTGGTGGGGGAGTGGGATCACCTAGTACAATGTTGGGGGGGAGGGGGAAAAGGAGATTGGGAACCCCAGGCCTGGGCTGCAGGCAGGTGGAGAGACCCCTGAAGAGGGAAAGAACCCAGACATCTGGGCTTCCTGCATCGGCTTTGCTCTAACACCGATATGGCACTGCCCACTTTGAGCTGGGAGAGAACCTGGGCTCCCCCCACCCCAGCTCTAACCCAGCACACCCTCCCCCTCCCCACCTTGGCACAGAATCCAGGTGTCCTGGCTTCCAGTCCTCCTGCTCTAAGTCACTGGCCCCCACTCCTGTCCCAGAACTGGGAGGCATCCTGCCCCACACTGACCCTTCCAACCCCCTTCCCAGCTGGCTCCAGGGAGGCTCTTCTGCAGTTATGGAAGAGTTTGGGACAGGAAGTGATGGCAAGGGGTGTTTCTTTGCCTGGGATGTGACCAGGACACCTGGGTTCACCATCCAAGGGCTCCAGGGAGGAAGGAATATTGTCCCCTGCTCCCTGGTCAGGCACCCGGGGGGCGGGGGGCATTGTGGGATCTCCTTCCCCTCCAGTCACCTACAAGGGGAATGGCTCAGGGGTGGAGGAAGGGCTACCTAGTGGGGACCTTATGCGCAGCCAGCCCGGGATCCCCCTGCTACTTCTAGGGGCCCCATTCCTGCTGCCTTCTTGGGTGGTGAGGGGCAGGGGCTTTTCCCCTCCAGGGAGTGCTGGCCCCAATCCAGGGGGTGGGGGCCTTGCCCTGATAGGGCTCCCAGTCCCTTTGCACTGATACTGTCTAACCCAGGGGTGGCCAAAATGTGACCTGAAGGCTGGATGCAGCCTGTCAGGCTATTCTATCCAGCCTGTGGGTCCCCTAAAAAACTTAGAAAATTAATATTGATCTGCCCCTGACTGCCTGTCATGCGGCCCTCGGTGGCTTACCAAAACTCTGTGAGCGGCCCACCCCTGCTCTAACCCCATTTGCCTCCCCAAACCAGGGAGAGAACCCAGGAGTCATGGGTCCCAGCTCCCCCTGCTCTAAGCCTCCAGACCTCACTGCCTCCCAGAGTAGGGAGAAAACCCAGGTGACCCAGCTCCAAGGCCAGGATGGGGCCTAGGCTCTGAGTTGTGAACTTTGCTGTATCTGGGCCTGAGTTTCTCTGGGGCCCGAGTAGCAGCTGGGACCTTCCCCCTCCCAATAATCCATGTCAGCAGGGAGGATTTTCCAATTTCTTTCCTGTAGCACTGAGTAATCTTAGCGCTAATAGAGCCCCAGAGGTGGCGGCTGGTGGGAAGGAATTACAGCCCCCGGGGAACCCACAGGGCCTGCAGGAGAGACATTGAACCCTCAGGCACTACATCCAGGGTAGGATTAGAACTGGCAGCCGTGAAGGACTGGGGCTGGTGCCCTTCCCCAGCCCTGGAGGCACTGAGCCCCTGGAGGGGATGGGGTATGGGGCAGATGCTATTGCCCCCAGCTGTAGAGGAACAACTGAGGTTTTCTTTTGCCCCCACTGGTGGGGCAGAGAAGAGTCTGGGTTTGAGGAAGGGGGCATGTGTTGTATATGGGTGTGTAAGAGGGGACTCAGGGTGTGTATGTGTGACTGGGTGTATAACAGGGAACATAGGACATGGGTGTGAGGGAATACAAGGGGTGTGTAGGTGTGTGTAAGAGGGAGCTCAGGGCATGTGTGTGTGTGTGAGAGGGGTTTTGGGATGTGTGTGTAAGAGGGATCTCAGGGCGTGTGTGACTGGGTGTGTAAGAGAGAATACAGGACATAGGTATAAGAAGGAATACAAGGCGGGGTAAGAGGGAACCCAGGTGGTCCCAGCTTCAGGCTCCCTTACATCTACTCCAGCTCCTCTCCAAGTGTAGAGATAGAACCCAGATGTCTAAGCTCCCAACCCTTCTCCAGCCCCACTCCCCTCCCAGAGCTAGGAGAGAACCCAGGCATCCTGGCTCCCCAGCCCCTCTGCTCTCACCCACCAGACCCTACTTTTCCACTCGGTGCAGAGGTACAACCCAGGTGCCAGCTGCTGTGCCCACTTCTATCCCTGGCTGCCCCACTCACCCTCTCCTTTCCTATCAAATCCCAGCCCCACCCAAGAAAGACCCTGATCCCACTGGTGCTGCATTACCTGGGCCGGTGCCCGTCTCCTGCAGAGGCGAAGGGGGATCTGGCAGCAGCTGGCGCTGGGGGGGTGGGTCCCCACTGCCCCCCCAACTAGCTTAATGCCCCCGTCACACTGCTACGTCACTGGGGGCTGGTGAGGGGATTAGCCAGGAGGGGGAAAGATCAAGGAGGAAAGGAATGGGGAATGAGGGGGGCAAGGCTGCCAGACGGTGCTCCCCCCACCCCACTCTGCCCCATGCCCAGGTTCATTCACAGGCCCTGGATGGATGGGACTGGGTGAGGGCAGGGAGGGAACTATGGGATGATGTGGGGCAGGAGGGTGGGGGTGTCTCTTGGGAAATAGAAGCAGCTTTAAATAGAACCCAGGAGTCCGAGCTCTTAGCTTCCTCCTGCTCTCACGCGCCAGATCCTATTCTCCTCCTGCGGCTGGGAGAGAACCCAGGCACGATCGCCCCCTGCTGCCCCACTCACTCCCACCCCCAGGTGTCCTGATTCCCTGGCTAGGGGGAGGGGGCCTGCCCTAGCCCCTGCCAGAGCCCCCCTAAAGCGCCATGGGAGGGGACTGATCCTCAAGCCCTGAAATCCAGCAGGGTCCTTCTTGCCCCATAGTTCTCTGTATAAATAGCCCCCATCATGTCCCACCCCAGAGTCAGAGACAGGGCAGTTTTGCTCCCTTCTTTGCCCTCAGCCCCATCCCACTTCACCCTGAAAGGACTTCCCTGGAGGCAGGTCTATTAAAAGCAGCTTTATATAAAATATAGATATTTTTATATAAAAATCTATTTATCTATATACACAGTATAGTAATGTTCTCCGTACAGGGAAGGCGGGGTGGGGCCTGGGCACATCACCTCCTAGTGGCTGGAGGTGGGTACCACACCCATGTCTTTGCTGCAGGTTCCAGGTGCCACCATGCCCCTGGAGGGGATGAGGGGTAAGGCCCCTGGTGGGATCCCAGCCCCCCAACTCAGCCCATGGAGGGGAGAGGCGCCATAGAAGGAGAGGAGCTCTTTCTCCCCATACTTGGCCTGGCTGCAGCCCATGGAGGCTGGAGCTGGGGCAGCTCTGGTGAACCTGCAATGAGATGGGAAATGACTGGATCCACAGAGAACCCAGGCGTCCAAGCTCCCAGTCCCCCACCCTTCCTGTTCTAACCCACCAGACCCCCAAGTCCTCTGCATCATTGGGAGAGAACCCAGATGTCCTTGCTTCCAGCCCTTACTGCTCTAACCCATCAGTCCCCACTGCCCTCCCAGAGCTTGGAAAGAACCCGGGCGTTCGGGCTTCCAGCCCCACCTGCTCTAACCCACCAGGACTCCATTCACGCTATCCTACCCCAGTCATTGCTTCCTATCAGGTCCCGTTCTCTTTCCATTCAGGTGCCCATCTCCTCAGGCACCTGGGTCCTCTGGGGAAGAGAATAAGGAACCTGGGTTTAGAAGGCTGGGACCCAGCTCCCAACCTCCTCCCCCGCACCCACCCAGAGACCATCACCAGAGCCTTCCCCCTGACCAGATTCACCCCACATGTCCCACCTGTCTCCACAACCTCTGTTGGAGCTGCCACAAGGTAAAGCCCAGACAGAAAAGAGTGGGCACCAAGATTAGCAAGACCAGCCCCCCCGTCTGGGGGCTGGCCCTGGATACCAGGGTCCTCTCCTGCTTTTGCCTGGAGTAGGTCAGAGCTGACAGCAAGGTCGTCTCAGATGTGGGGTCAGGGGTATCTGGAGACACAAAACAGAGCTGGAGCTGGGTCTGGGGGTCTGAAGGAGGGGAGGGGAGGGGTCACATATACTGGATACCCCAGGGAGGTGGTGGAGTGAGGGGTGTTGGGAAAATCCTTGGGGTGGTGGGGGGGGGGTGGATTTGGGGTTGGTTCAGTGGGGGAGGCGACTCCTCCCAGGTCTCTGAGAGGTGGAGTTGATGTGGCGGGGGGGATCTTAGGGGTATCTGAAGTGGGTTCAGAGGAAGGCTGAGGGGCTGTGGAAGTTCAGTGGGGCTGGGGGTCCTGCAGTTTGGGGACAGAGAAATGGAGGGGGGATTGAGGGCTGGGGAATACCAAGCTTAGTCTGAGGGGGTTCAGAGTCTGGCGGAGACAGGTGTAGGGCTGTAGGGGGGCAGGCCTCTGCAGGGCAATGAGGTAGTAGGAGTGGGTTCTGGGGGGTACGTGGCCTGGGGTTAACGGTGGGGTAGAGGGAGCAGGTGGAGGGGCTGAGAGCTCAGTGGGGCAGGTTTAGGGGGCAGGAAGATCAAGGAATGGGTTCCTGGGTGCTAAAGTTTGGAGGTCCCAGATTTGGGGGCTCAAGGTCGTTGAGAGCTGGGGTCCTGGGCGCTGAGGTCTGGGGGCCCCAGGATTTAGAGGTTCACAGGGGAGGGTTCAGGGCTGGATCCCAGGCTGCCAAGGTGGGGGGTACCTGTCCGGCAGCGCACATAGGTGCAGTTACTCATTGTCACGGGCCATGGCTCTTGCTGCCACCGCATCTCCAGCTCTCCCATGTGGTGGCTCAGGGCACCCAGCAGCTGCGACACGTTGGCCTGCCCCTGCCGCATGCAGCCTAGGGGGTCCTGCAGAGTGGGGTGGGGGGGGTCACAGGCTCAGCCACCCCCCAACAGGCACCCACAGCCCCTGTCCTCCCTCTCTCCAACTGAACAACCCCCCCACCCAGCCCCACCAACGGTCCCCAGACCCCCTCAAACTTACCATTCCCCCCCGCAACCCCACTGAGGGTACCCACCCCCCGCGCCTCCCCCTGCCCTACACTGATGTTGCAGTCCTGGAGGAAGAGTATCTGTCTGGCCACGGCCTGGATCTTGGGGTTCAGGCTGCGCCCTGCGACCTGCTCCATGTGCCTTAGCTCAGCCGCCATAAAGTGGATCACCCAGAAGTCGTAGCACCAGAGGTCCTGCAGGGGAGAGATGGGGAGATGAGATGTGGCATGGGATGAGGAGGGAGCAGGCGGGGGGGTGGGGGGCATGGGTGCCCCCTGGATCTCACCGGCTCCAGGTTGGAGGGCAACGAGACGGGGTAGTCCAGGAGCAGCAGCTGGGTCTGGTGAGGGGAGTGAAAAAAAGGGGGGGGGTGAGCATGGGGGGACTGGGAATAGGGGGACTACTTGGGAGTCCCCCTTCACCCTGGCACATTTGGAGGCTCCAGAAGGGGTGAGCAGGGACACCTGGGGGATATGGGGGTGCTGGGAGGGTGGCAGAAGGGGCCCCAGGTGGAAGCTGCCCATGACTGGGCTGAGGACTGGCATGGAGGTGTCAGGGGTGACTTTGGGGGTGGGGTGGGGGGTTTCTGGAGGGAGAGGGAGTTGTGGGGGGCCCTTGGCTCTTACCAGTTCTTCTATGTCTCTGGTCAAGGTGGTGCTGAAAGGATCGTGTTCGAAGATGCAGCCGTGCCCAGGGGGGGCCAGAGCCAGAAGCAGCAGCAGCAGCAGCAGCAGGGGGGCCTTTTGGGGTGGAGGGATGAGCTGGGGTCACCCCCCACCCATGACCAGGCCCTCCCCTCAGACCTCCCCAGGCTCATCCCAACTCCTCTTCCCCTCCCCACAACTTACCACAGAGGCAGTGGGCAGGGACTGGGGGTCCGGGGGTGCATGGCACAAAATCATCTCCATGCCAAGGGGTGGGTGGCTGGCATGCCGGGGGGGGGCTCCCTCAAGGGAGGGGGGCAGCTGTGGGGCAACACAAGACACTGGTTAGGGGGCTGGCTGTTGAAATGAGGAGCACCAGCCTGGTTAAAGGGACAGAGGCAGAGGTGGGAGAGGAAAAGGGGCTGCAGCTCGGAAGTAAGGGCCACCAGCAAGGCTAGGGAGACGGGGGGCTGCAGGTTGGGAGTTGGGCACCAGCAGGGCTGGGGAGAGGCAGGACAGAGGGCCCAGGTGGGGTGGGGGGCCAAAGGTAAGCTTCCAGAGGGCTAATGGTTGGAAAGAAGCAGGGGTGGGGGTAGAAACAGGCCTAGGAGAGGACAGGGGCTACAGGCTGGGAGTGAGAGGCACCAGCAGGGCTGGCAAAAGGCAGACCACTGACCGCTGGCAGGTTGGGAGTGAGGGGCACGGCAGGGCTTGAGGGGGGAGGGGTATGGGGGCAGGACACTATCTCCACCCACCCCGATCTGCACCCCTACCCCACTGCCAGGGGGTGCGGTCTGCCCCCAGTTCTTACCTGGGCAGTGGTGGGGGGCTCTGGGGGAGGGGCGGCTTCTCCGAGCCCCCCCAGGCGCTGCCGCCCGCTGCCCCAAGCCAGGCCGTCACCGAAAGTGAAAGTGGCCGGGACCGGCGGGGGCGGAGCGGGCGGACCCCCCGGGCTGGGGGGCAGGATCCCTGCACGGGGTGGGGGGGGATCAGGGTCTGGCTGGGGCAGAGGGAGGCGATGGGGTCCTGGCGACCCCCGCCCGGCTCTACCTGCCCTCCATCCTCCCAGCCCTGCCCGCGCCCCACCCAGCCTGGGCAAATATTGAATCGGCCCCGTGCCGGGCACCGAGCATCCGGGATCGTGGCCCAGCCCTGCCCATGCCCCGCACCGCCGACCCGAAGCCCCCTGCCCCCTCTCCCCAGCCCCGCCGGTGCCCCTCACTCCCGACCCGCAGCCCCCTGCCCCCAACCTGCCCTTCTGGTGCCCCTCGCTCCCGACCGCAATCCCCTGACCAGCCTGAAGACTAGGTGCTCCCCACCCCCCGGGGAGGAGGCCGTGCCACGGGATGGGGGCACTGCCAGAGGCTGTTCACTACTCCAGGAGCCTGCACCCAGGGCTAAGAGGAGAATAGAGTCTGATGTCCCCGAGGCCGAGCGCCAGGGTACAGGCCACCCCCCAGTAACTCCCCCCTTCTCCCACTCCCCTCCCCAGCCCCACTCGTAAAGGGCTGGGAGCAGCATGTGCTCGCTGCGGTCTCAGCATCCTGTGGGTCCCAGAGCCCAGAGTGTCTCTATGGAAACCGTGGCCGGATGCCCCCGCCATGTACAGCACCTTGCACACAGCCGTGGGGGTGGGGGGGGAAGGAGCAGGAGCTAGGCTCTGGGCTGGCTGGTGCCCTTTGACAAGCTGGGGGAAGGACAGGGGGATTGAGGCAGGGGTGTCTAAACCACAGCCCAGGAGCAAACCCAGGCATCCAGGTGCCAGCCCTGCCCCCTCAGCCACCAAACTGATACACTAGCTTCCACTCCCCCCACCCCAGAGAGAACCCAGGCATCCAGATTCCTACCCCCCAGCTCCCACTCCCCAGAGCTGGGAGAGAGCCCAGGTGTCCAGCCTCCCAGTCCCATCCCCATGCCCCCCTCACCCTCTGCACATAGGGGCCCCTGGCCCAGATCCCCCTCCCCCACCAGAGACACCCTCCCTAGTCACCCCACCCAGGGCCAGGCCAACCATTAGGTGAACTAGGCTGTCACCTAAGGTGCCAAAATATGTGGGGGCACCAAAATTATATGCAGAACAAAATAACAGGAACATAATTCTAAATAAGAGCCCTGGCTAGCTCTGGCTCCACCTTGGTCTAAGACCATTGGTTCCATAAGGGGAGAAAGACTTCTGAGATCTCAAAAGTAAAAGTTCATTCTAGACTTCTTATTTTCCTCTATATTGGAAGTGGTGGGGGCACCAAGGTACACAGTCCACCCAGGGTGCCAATTCCCCTTGGACTGGCCCTGACCCCCCCACCCCTCCAAGGGCCCCCCAACCCCTATATCACCCACTGAGATGCCCACACTAGGCCCCCTGTCCACCCCAGTGCCCCCAAACCCCAGTACCTCTGGCCCCCATGGAACCCCATTGTCTGCCCCCTACCCAGATCCCCCATGATCTCTCCCTAAGTGCTCCCCACACCTGGATTCACCCCCTACCCCAGCTGCCTCTACCCACCCCCTCCAGAGCTGAGGAGGGAACCCAGGCATCCAGGCTCCCAGCCCCCAGCCCTGTTCCAACCCACTAGGCCTGGACTGTGTCTGAACCCAGAAGTCCTGCTACTTGACATTTACACCCACATACACCTAAGAGGTCAGAGTGGGCTGGCAGGTAACCAGGCTGTCTGACAGGCCCTGAATACAATGGGCTGGGTGTTGAGATGTTTGGGTTCGATCCCAGCTCAGGGAAGGGAGTGGGGCTGCGGGGTTGGAACAGAAAGACTGGGTGTCAGGACTCCTGGGTTCTCTCCCCAGCTTGGGTGGGGCGGAAGCCAGGACTCCTGGGTTCTCTCTCTGGCTCTGGGAAGGGTGTGGGGCCCAATGGGTTTGGGGGCAGGAGGCCAGGATGCCTAGGTTCTCTCCCCAGCTGTATCACAGCAGCCTTTAAAAGCTGTATTACTAAACCTGTGCCTCAGGTTCCCTTCTCCTCCTCATCAATGTCACTTGAAAGTATCTTCCAGTAGGCCCTACTCTTTGGGTCTGTGCAGCAACCCCCCCACCAAACCTCCCATAGGCAGGGAAGGAGACCCCTACCAGGTCCAGCCTCTGCTGGCTGCAGCATCAGCCACTGGCCAGAATGCTCCCAGCTGTGGGTTGGGGAAGAGTCCCTGGGGGTGCCAGACCTATGACACACAATTGCTGGCTGCCAGACCTGGGGGGCTGGAGATCCATGAGTTGCCCTCTCTGATTTCCTCCCCCCCAACCCTTTGTCTAACCACAGTCTAAACAGTTGCAGGGAAGGCCAGAAATCCCCATGCGGGGAATCCCAGCTCCCCAAAGGGCAGGGCACCGAGCCAGGGATGTTCCAACCCCTGCCCCCTCAACTCCATGGGTTTTAGGGTGTGTGGGGGGGAAGCAGACAGCAGCCCCTGAAGGGGGACAGTGCCCCCTGCTTTGGAGGGGCAAGACCCTGCCCCAACCCTGGCTCCCCACTGTTGCCCCATAGATCAGGGAAGTGGGATGGGATGTGGGGGCAATAGGGGGTATTGCAGAGAGCAGGTAGGATTTGGTTGGAAGAGGGTGGGGAGGGGGCTGAGGCTTGTCCCAGAGTGGCCCTGATCCCCTGACTCATGCCGTCAGTCCCAGGGCTCAAGGTCAGAGCTGCAACAAATCCCCCACCCCCAGGCTGCAGTCGCATACCCAGACCTCATCACCTTTCCAAGGCCAGGCTTAGCCCACACCTAGGAGCTGGAGGGGGATGTGGGGAGCCCGGATGCCTGGGTTCTCCCCCAAATCTGGCAGGGGAGTGGGGTTGGGTGGGCCAGGAGCCTGGACTCCTGAGATCTTCCAGGTGCGGGAGGGCAGTGGTATTGGGTGGGTCAGAGCAGGAGCACTGGGAGCCCGAACACCGGAGTTCTCCCCCTGCGCTGGGAGGGGAGTGGGGTGTGATGGGGAAAGCAGAGGCAGCTGGGTGCCAGGACCCCTGGGTTCTCTCCCAGCTCTGGGACAGGGGTGTGGTGGCTTAGAGCAGGGGAAGGGGTTACTGACAGCCAGGACCCCTGGGTTCTCTCCAGCTTTCAGAGGGAACGGGCGAGTTAAAACAGGGAGCTCAGCACCTACACGCCTGGCTTCTCTCTTGGTGTGAGGAGGGGTCATAGGGGGGGTGGGGGGGGTGGCGGGGTAGGATTCCTGGGTTTCCTGCCCTCCTGCTGACAGCACTCACCTTGTCAGAGCTCGGGGTGACGGCCTGCAGCAGCAGGGACAGACAGACAGACAGTGACACAGCTGTTGAGAGGAGTGGCTCCCGCCTTCGGTAAGGCACGCAGCTTTGGGAGGGGTTGGGCCCAGCACCCCCCCACCCTGGCTCCAGGGGGTGGGACGCACAGCCTGGCACCTGCCTGAGCCTGTCTGGAAGGCAGTGGCACTGGGGCATCCCCTGGACGCTGCTCAGCCCCAGCTCCTCCCCAGCCTGGCTGCGCTCATACCCTCAGAAATGGCTCACTTCCCTTCCCCGCCTCTGCCCCACGCCCCCAATCTGGCTACCAGGGGGCACAGGCACTCAGGGTTTTGGGACAGGAGAATGGAAGCCAGGACTCCTGGGTTCTCTCCCTAGCTCTGGGAAGGGCGTGGGGTCTAGTGGATTTGGGAACTAATGGCTGAGCCCGCAGGTGGGAATTAGGGAAGGGGACTGCCCTGCCACCAGGGGGTGCCCAGGTGCAAGGGGCAGCTCTGTGCAGTCCCTTCACCTTGCTCTCCAGGACACCTGGGATTCCTGCTGCAGCCCTGAGGGGAAGAAGACAGAACCCAAGAGCCCTCGCTGGCAAAGGGAGGCCTGGGAGCCTGGACACCTGGGTTGTCTCCAAGCTCTGGGAGGGGAGTGGGGTCTGGTGACTTAGAGTAGGTTGACTTGGGAGCCAGAACACCAGGTTCCCTCTTCTCCCCCCATCTCCCTGCCTCAGTTTCTCTCCCCTGCCAGTGCTCCTCCCATGGCCGACGCTCTGATGCAGGGGGAACCCCTCAGGAGGTGGCGGAAACTTCTCAGCACATTTATTGGAGCCCTTGCAGGTGCTGGGGGCAGGTGCATGGGGCCCATAGGGCTCAGTTGGCAAACACATCGCCCATGGGCACCCAGATGCTCTTGCAATAGGTGGCCTGGCTCAGGAACTCCTCGCCTGCTCCCTGAGCTGGGTCCTCCCAGTGCCGCCGGGCACCGCAGTTCACCCAAGTCCGCTTAAGGTTCCCAGCCGAGGCCCATTCCATCAACTGGGAGCCCTGCAGGAAACAAGGGGTTAATAAGGAGCCTCTCCCCCCTCCAGGAGGCACCAGGCCTAGGCTAGGGAGGGGAGTGGGGTCTGGTGGGTTAGAGCAGTGGGGCTGGGAGTGTGGGTTCTCCGCACTAGCAGAGGGGCAGGGGGAGGGGGTGGGGTTTGCAACTGGCCTCACCTGCTGGGAGCCAAAGTACCAAAGGGCCTGGACGTCCTGATGCAGGGCCAGTGTCCGGGCCAGGTGGTCACGGTCACCTGTGAGAACATTCAACACCCCCCCAGGGAGATCTGAGGTGTCCAGCACCTGGGCAGGGGGCAGAGAGGGCCGTCAGAGCCAGCTGGAGCTGAGGGGTGAAAACCAAGATGCCTGGGTTCTCTCCCAGCTCTGGGAGGGGAGTGAGATCTGGCAGGCTACAGCAGTGGTGACTGGGGACCAGGACACCTAGGTCCTTTTCATCTCAGCACTGGGAGGGAAGTGGGATTTAGTTAGTAAGAATACAGAGGCTGGGAGCCAGGACACATGGGTTCTTCCTTAGTTCCAGTATGGAGGAGGGGCCCAGTGGATTACAGCAGTGGGAACTGGGGACCAGGACACCTTGGTTGTCTGAGTTCTGGGAGGGAACTGAGATCCAGCAGGTAAGAGTAGGGGATTGAGAAGCTAGGACACCTGGGTAGTTTCCCTGTACTGAAAGTGGGGTGGGATCTGGTGGGTTGGTGTAGAGAAGAGCTGGGTACCTGGATGCCTGGGTTCCCTCCCAGCTCTAGAAGGGGAATGGAGTCTGTTTAGTTAGAGCCACGGGAGGGCAGGAAGCCAGGACACCTGGAATCTCCCCCAGCTCTGGGAGGTCAGTGGGGAGTGGCAGGTGACAGCCATGGGGAATGGGACATCTGGATCCTACCTATCCCCACTCTGGGAGGTGAGTGGGATGTAGTGGGTAGGAGCAGAGAGGCTGGGAAAGTCCAGAGGAGCCTGATGTTTGGGTCAGGAGAGGAGAGTGGATATATAAAGCTGCTTCGAAGTCGGGCTGCAGGCAAAACCCCTGAGGGAGGCAGCGGGAAAAGGAAACAACCACATGCCTGGCGCCGTGGTGGGGATCTCAGACTACTGAGGGGCAGCTGGGTGCAGCTGGCCAGCAGAAGAGGGAAGGGGCAAGTCCCAACTGCTTCAGCTGTTTTCATAATAAACAAGCGACTTGGCTCAGGCAGCAGGGGTTGAAAAGGGTAAGGGGAACCACTGGGGAGGGAGTGGAATCCAGTGGGTTAGAGCAGGGAGCCAGGATGCCTGGGTTCACTCCCTGTCCTAGGAGGGGATTGGGGGGCAGGGAAGACAAGCCGCCTGGATTTCTTCCCCACTCTGGGAGGATTCGGGGTCAGGGGAGCCAGGACATCTGGGTTTTCTCCCTGGGTGGGAATTAGGAGCTGGGGAGGCAGGAAACCTGGGTTCTTCCCCCAGTTGGGCAGGGTGGGGGCGCAGGGGAACCTAGACACCTGAGTTCTCTCCCAACTCTGCCCTTCCATTCCCCTACCACAACCTCTGATTCCTGTTCCCTGCTGCTTCCTTTCCCCCACCTCCTGGGTTTGGGGAGAAGCTCTTCCTTACTGGGGGTCTGGGCAGCAGATGCAGACCCTCACACCCACAATCTCTGGCTCCATGAAACATCATCCCCACTGGGCAGAGCCCATGCCACAGCCTGGGGTAGTACCTGGCACAGGCCCAGGGCAGGCAATGGGTAGCGCTGGCTGGGGATGATGATCACGGCATTGCCCCACACGACAGCTGGTGCCCACAGGCTGATGAAGCTGAGCAGTGGGTTCTCATCAGGGCACACGATGCCCAGCACGCCCAGGGGCTCCCGGAGCAGCAGGTTGGTGCCATACAAGGGCGTGTCCTGGGGGTGAAGAGAGCAGAAGGGAAGGCAGTGAAAAGGGTGGTGCCCCCCACAAACCCACAGAATGGACCTATACCCATCAGGGGTAGTCCTGCCCACACCATGCCCCACCCTCATAAGCCACGTCCCCATGGTTTAGCTTCTCTCCCCACAAAGCCCCAACCTTCTGGCTTCCTCCTATCCTGCTCTCTGCACCTCTCTTCCCCCACAGCTCTCCCCACCCAATCCCCTCCCCCAGTCATCCCTGACCCCGCTGATCCAACCCACCAGACCCCACGACCTTCCCAAAAGTGGGGAAAGAACCCAGATGTCCAGGGCCCCCTCTCTGGGGGGGGAGCTACTTTTACACCTGGATGAATGACTGCCTTTAGGGGTGTTCTGCTGCCCATAACCCCCTGCCCCCAGCCCAGCCAGGCCCCACCCACCTGCAGGGCCCCCCCATGCTTGTCGCAGGAAGCTGCCCAATGGAAGAGGCGCTCCAGGCTGAGCTCCACCTCCTGGGCAGCCTGCTCAGGGGTCACCCCCATCAGTGCTGCCAGCTCAGCTGTCAGTTCCGTCTGCCGCAGCCCCAGATTCTCTGCCACGTAGAACAGCACCTGTGCTCGGGCGTGGGCCGACCGCCCCCTCCACCTGTGGGGAAGCAGCTGGGATAGGACCCTGACATCCTGGCTTCTCATCCCTGACAGACCTGAGCTAGGAAGGAACCCAGGCATCCTGGCTCCCAGCCCCACCTGGTTCCAAGAACAGGGATGGAATCCAGGTGTCCAGGATAGGCCAAATACCCCCCTCCAAGAGCCAGGAAAGAACCCAAGTGGTCCCAGCTCCAGCAGACCCACCACACCTCCATGAACTAGGATGGAATCCAGTTGTCCTGGTCCTGACTCCGTGAGCTCCACCACACCCCACATCTCTCCAAGAGCTGGGACACCTAGGCAGGACTACAGTTCCCACGATGCTCAAAGGCAAAGCACTCATCCGACATACTAGCCCCCCACCCAGCGCATTTTTGGAGATGTAGTCCCAGCAGGACACCCAGGCCCCCTTAAGCAGATGCCCCCACTTTCCCTCCATTGGTCTTTTGGATGAGGATTGGCTGGTTTTCAGTCTTGTTGTCACTGAAAAGAGGCCATTTCCCAGGGGGAACCTGCCCGTGTTGCCCCATGTGGTATGAAGTACTAAGGGGAGGAAGGGGAATAGCACAGAGATCTCCACTGCCCATGACAGCCATTTCCAAGGCTGTGGCCTTCACAGGCTCCCACAGAAGTGATAACAGCCCAGCAGTGCCTCCCACATCAGGGTCCAGGGACAGGAGCAGCCACGAGCCAAGATAAGAGGGGCAGAGGCCAGGTCAGGGAGGTGCTGGGGTTATCAGGGTCCTGGCACTGGCCTCAAACCTTCTAACCCCTGGGCTTTAGGTGCGCACTGGGTACCCTGGCTGAGTGGAGGCCTGGGTGGGGAGAGGGGTGGCTACTCATGAAGGAAGGCACCCGTCTCACTGCATGGGAAGGGAAACTGAGGCAGCATGGAATGGGCACAGAACCCAGGCATCCTTGGATCCCCTGCTCCAACATTCTCAACTCCAGTCCTCTCTGAGAGCTGGGACATAACCTCCTCCCTTCACCAAACCCAGGTGTCCTGGCTCCCAAACCTGCAGGTTTAATCCAGACTCCCCTCTATTCCTAGTGCTGGGCACAGAACCCAGGCGTTCTGGCTCCCAGCCCCCTGCCATTACCAGCCAAACCCTGCTCCCCCTTCCAGCACTGGGAGAGAACCCAGGTGTGTCCTTGGGGGTCTCACCGCGGTGCTGCCTTGTGTGCAGCCTCCACAGCATTGCGGATGTCCTTGGCACTGCCATCGGCGATGTATGCCATCAGATGGCCAGTGGAGTCGAGGATGGGGCGGGAAGACAGACCCTCAGGGCGCTTCTGAGCTCCCCCATAGTACAGCTTATAGGTGCGGTCCACACTGTGGAAACCCAAAGACAGGGAGAGGGGAATCAGTGGCCCCTGAACCCCCCACCTCCCCTGCACTGTGCTCCACCCCAGAGCCAGCTACATCTCAGTGCCAGCCAGGGGTTGCTACCTGGGTCTGTGTGCCTCCTGAGTTGGACCACTGGGGGGGTCCTTAGCCTGCCCAGGCACAGGGAAGGGAGCTGCACTGCTGGAGGCGGCAAAAGTTTTGTAGTTCATGTCTGTGGCTCTGGAATGGATCCGGCTCTCCCAGCTCGGTCGCATGTATTCATACAGGCCCTAGAGGGGAAGCCAAGGCCAGCTGGGTCATAAAAGCATAGAGAAGTTGGGCTGGAAGAGACTTCCAGAGGGCATCCAGTCCAACCCCCTGCCTGAGGCACAATTCTCTCTATCCAAGCCATTCTGTACAAATCCATAATCTAACCTCTTTGTAAAATTGCTGTCAACCCTGACACAAGACACCACAGCTCAACCTACCACCACGTAAAGCAGGGGAACCATAGCAGCCAATGTCCTATTGATGCTCCCCACCCCAAGCCTCCACCAGTCTGAACTGGGGGGCGGAATTCCTTCCTGATCCCAACTTTAGGGATTGGTTTGACCCTGAGCAAAAGGGAAAACCCTCTTTTCAGGAACTTCTGGCTTGAAGCCAGCAAGAACACTGGCCCAGCTCAGTCAAAATCCCCAGCTCTAGCTGCAGCCAACGCCCAGTGCCTCTGAGGAAGGTTGCTCATAGATGATTCATAGATGTTTGGGACGAAAGGGACCTGAGTAGATCAAGTCTGATCTCCTGCCATGGGCAAGAAAGAGCGCTGGGATTAGATGACCCAGCAAGGTGCATGTCTAGCCTCTTCTTAAAGACTCCCAAGAGAGGGGAGAGCACCACCTCCCTTGGAAGCCATTTCCAGATTTGGGCAACCATTTCAGTTTCAGAATTGGTAGGGTCAGAAGGGACCTGAGCAGGTCATCAAGTCCAACCCCCTGCCATGGGCAGGAAAGAGTACTGGGGTCAAATGACCCCGGCTAAGTGATTATCTGGCCTCCTTTTGAAGACCCCCAGGGTAGAAGCAAGCATCCCCCTCCCCTTGGAAGTTGGTTCCAGATCCTAGCCACCCTGACCGTAAAGTAGCACCTCTTGATAGCTAGCCTGAACCTACTCTCAGTCAGCTTATGGCCGTTATTCTTAGTTACTCCCAGTAGTTTTTGGGGGAACAGGGACTCTCCCATTCCCTGCTGGTCCCCGTTGATAACTTTATAGATGGCCACCAGATCCCCTCTCAGCCTTCTCTTGTGGAGGCTGAACAGGTTCAGGTTCCATAGCTTCTCCTCATGGGGCCTGCCCTGATGACTCCTGGCCATGTGAGTGGCCCTCCTCTGGACCCTCTCGGTGCTGTCCACATCCCTCTTGAAGTGCAGCACCCAGAACTAGACACAGTACTCCAACTGCGGCCTGACCAATGTCGCATAGAGGGGGAGGATCACCTCCTTAGATGTGCTTGTGATGCATCTGTGGATGCATGACAAGGCCCATGTTCATCTTGGTTCATTACCATAAAGATTTCTTCCTGATGTCCAACCTAAATCTGCTCGTTGTCAGTTTGTGGCCATTGTTCCTAGTTACTCCAAGGGGTGCCTTGGTAAACAGAGCATCTCTTGCCCCTTCCTCCCCCCAGTGAATTTGTAGGTGGCCACAAGATCACCTCTCAGCCTTCACTTGCAGAGGCTGAAGAGATCCAGTTTCCTCAGTCTCTCCTTGTAGGGCTTTGCCTGCAGGCCCCTAACCATATGAGTGGCCCTCCTTGGAACCCTCTCGAGGTTGTCTACATCCTTCTTGAAGTATGGTGCCCAAAACTGGACGCAGTATAAACACAGTCTGACTCCTGTAGCAGAAAGAAGGGCGGGGGGGCTAGAATTCCCTCCCAGCCCCATGTGACCAGCAACAAAGCCCAGAAGCCTGGGAAACCCCAAAGCAGAACACAGGCAGAGCTACACCTAGATCATCCCTGACCAGTGCCTGTCCAATCTCTTCTTGAACCCTTCAATGAAGAAAAGTGCACAGCTCCCCTAGGCGTCTAGTCCACTGCCCCACAACAAAGACATTTCCCCAGTATCCAATCTAAACCTGCTTTGTTGCAACTTCATACCACTGCTCCGCATCCTACTCTCTACAGCTAGAGAAGAGATACTCTCCCTCTTCTTTATGGAAGCCCTTCCAGTAGATTAGCCCTTCTCTAAACTCTCCGTGTCCTTCTTGAAATTTAGAGCTCGAAACTGCACACCAGGCCCAGCTGGTTTGGTAACTCCTCCCTCCCTCAAGATTGTGCTCTGCCCATCTCCCACAGGCCCATCCCAGCCTGGCACCCCACCATGTGCCCTGCTTCTCCATGCCCCATCCAGCCAAGACAACCCTACCAGCCGTGACCTCAGCCAGAGCCCTGCCAGCCCAGTCCCACTCCCTGCCCCCTTCTTACCTCTTTGCCCCCATTGCACCCGAACCCACTCTCCTTGCAGCCTCCGAAGCTGGCGGCTGCATCATACATGCGCTGCCCGTTGATCCAGACTGTGCCGACCTGCAGGCTGCATCAGAGCCAGGCATGGGTGGCCAAGACAGGAGGGACCCCCAGATTGCTCCCCCCCCACTACAAAAAAGCCCCTTGGGGTGGAAAACCCAGAGCTGGACAGAACAGACTCACTTAGTGGTGGGGTGTGGTGTGCAGTGTGTGATGTGTGTGTGTGCGTATGGGGGTGGGGGGGGAAATGGTGAACCTGGTTCCCGAGTCTCAGGAATGGATTCACTTAGGAGTGGGGAGGAGGGGGGAAGTGCTGGACCTGGATCCCCAGAATGGACTCTCCTGGGAGCTGAGGGCAGGGAGACCTGGAGCCAGATCTGTGCAGCTCCTAAGAAAAGATTTTTCAGGGGGGTTGGGGACAGGGGCAGGCCTGGGCATGGGGAAGGGAACTGCACGGGCAGGGTTGGGGGGGGCAGCTGGCAAGAGTGGATCACTAGAGCTGCCTCTCCCCAGCCCCCGCTCCCACTGGATTCCCTCCCGCCCTACTACAGAGCCAGAGGGGCTGATCAGGACTGACCTACATGCTACCTCCATGGCCAGGGGCAGTTTCTCAGTCCAAACGCTGGCAGCCAGCCCATATGGGGTGCTGTTCGCCAGGGCAATGGCCTCCTTGGTGGTCCGGAAAGGCAGTACCACCAACACTGGCCCAAAGACCTGGGGTGGAGGAGGAAGAAAGAAAGGTTTGCTTGGGGAGGCTGGGGAGGGCAGGAAGGCTCAGAGCCCCTGGGGCCAGGCTGGGCAGCTGCAAACCCCAGCCTGAATGCCAGGGGCACCTGCTCCCCACATAGGGCTGAGGGGCAGAGCTGGGATGCCCCCTACCTCCTCCTGGATGCAGCGCGAGGTGGTGTCTGCTCCAATGATCAGGGTTGGGGGATAGTAGGACCCCTGTGCTGGGAGGGCTGCCCATGCCTGGAAGACCTTGCGGGGGAGGGAAAAACGTGAGCCTCAAGGAGAGAGAGAATCCCGAGGCAAGGCTAGGACCCAAGCACCCAGGCTCCCAGCCCCTTCTTACTGTAACCCAGCAGGCCCCATTGCTCTCCATGAGCTGAGGAGAGAACCCAGGTGTCTTGGCTCCCAGCCCCCTGCTATTAACCCACCAGACCCCTCCCAGCGCTGGGAGAGAACACACGTGTCCGTCTTTGTTGTCTAGACGCTCTCCCCCCTTCCTTCATCCACTGAAGAAACCCCACAAGAGGACCCTGCTGTGCACAAGTGCCCAGGGGCACATGCTGGTGCGCTGCACAAGTATTCATGCAAAGGCAGACCCAAGTCATGCAGATGGCCCCCCCACAGCTTTCCCGCTCTTACCTCGGCCCCCTCTGCCTCTGCTTCATCCACATGGGCCTGCAGAGCTGCCCGCCACACCTCGTCCACCAGGCCCCCAACATCTGTGGTTCTGTCCAGTGCCTCCCCCACACGCAGCGCTCCCAGCCTTGCCTTCAGCCGCTGCACCAGGGCCCCAGCCACAGCCTCCTGCACCAGGACAAGAGGTGCCCCTCCACCCAGCAACTGGGGAGAAAGGGGTTAATGGGACACCAGCGCCACCTGGTGACCAGAGGCCCTAGGTCCTGCATTGGCTGGTGCCCCCTGGAGGGGACAGGCCTTTTGCCTTCCCTCCCCTTCCCCCTGACTCACCAGGCCCTGGTGGGAGCTGAGGGTTTCTGTCAGCCCCGTGGCAGCGCTGTCCAGGTCAGCCGATTCAAAGATGAGGACACGGGTCCTGCCTCCCAGTTGCAGGGACAGCCTCTTCCCCAGTCCTGCTGTCACCTGGCGCAAGCTGCGGCCCAGCTGGGGGGCAGGGAGAGGGAGGGGCAGGTGACACCCAGCTTCCTCCCCACCCCACACACGCATGCGCACATGCACACACACAATGATGTTCTCAGAAACCTTCCCAGCCCTCGATCCTGGCTTTCCCCAAGCTCTGCCTGCCTGCTGCACCGAGTCACATGGAGGCTAGAAAGCTCCCTCGCAGGCACAAAAGTCTCTGGACCCTCAAACAGTGTCCCCTCACATACACACAGAGGTCCCCAGGCCCTCATGCAATGCTGCCCTACACATGGAGAGATTCGTCGGCACTTGTGCAATGCTGCCTTGTACACAGAGAGATCCCTGGTCCTAGTGAAACTCTACCCTGCACGTGGAAAGATCCTCCAGCTCTCATGCAAAGCTGCTCCACACACAGAGACCACCTGTGAAGCAAATCCCAAAGCCTAGGTGCAAAGCTCACTTGCACACATCACACCACAGCCACCTTCCCAGGATCCCTCATGCAAAGACCCTGTGTGTGGAGTGGTGCTCTAGTCCTCATGCAAAGCTGCCTTGCACACAGAGGTGCCCTTCCCAAGCTCTCATGCAAAGCCACTGTGCACATCAAAGTAGACGACCCATAGCCCTCATGCAAAGCTGGCTCTCACCATGCAAACCCCTTCCAGGCATGTACCTCAGCAGAGCCGGCGAAGGCTACAGCATCAACCCCAGGGTGGGTGGCCAGGATCCCAGCCAGTGCTTCGGCCCCTGTGATCACATTGAGGATACCCGAGGGAAGCCCAGCCTGGTCACAGAGCTCAGCCAGCAGCAGGGCAGAGAGCTGGGCAGTGGGTGGGACTAACGCCACCACTGTGTTCCCTGGAGGGGGGAAGGTAGAGGGGGCAAGGGGGAAACCAGCTATACATGAGGTGCTGGGGGGGACCCAGATCACCCTAATAAAGGGTAGGGGACCCCATACTGGGTGATCAGGCTTGGGGATCCCCAGGGAACAGCCTCCAGAGCTGGCAGAACCCCATCCATACAGGGCCTGGAGACATACATATTGGCGGGGGGTACTATCAACCTCCTCCCAATACACACCTACCCATAGCCAGGGCAGGACAGACTTTCCATGCCAGCAGCACCAATGGGGAACCAGAGGGAATTATGGCTGAGACCACCCCTGAGAGAAAGAAAGAGAGATTAGAGAGAACCAGGACACCTGGGTTTTTTCCACCAATGCTGGGAGGAGACTGGGGTCTGGTGGGTTCCAGCCAGAGGGGGTCTAGGAGTCTAGATGCCTGGGTTCTAGCCCAGGTCTGGGAATTAGCAGGGTCTAAGGGACCAGAACAGGGGAAGCCTGGGGGCCTGGACTCCTGGGTTCTACCCCAGACTGGGAAGGAGAGTAGGCTCTGGGGGGTTAGAGCAGGGGAAGTGAGAACCAGGACTCCTGCGTTCTCTCCCAGTTCTGGGAGGGAAGAGGGAATCTAACAAGGTAAAAGGAAGGAGCTGGGACACTCTGCTCAGCTGAGCCACATCTCAATAACCTACCCACCTCATCTGTGTCCCAGTTTCCCCTTCTTATAACAGGGCTCCCTGCAGAGAGCAAAACAAGGGCAGAGGCCAAGTGACCTTGCTGCACCCACCCCCTGCCTGCCAGGGGTAAACACTCACCAAGGGGCTCCCAGCCCCTCATCTCCACCCCCATGAGCTGGGCCCAGCCTGCGTGGTGGTAGCAGTGGCGGACAATCAAGGGCATATCACAGACTCGGGCCTCTGTCACAGGCTTCCCAGTATCAAGGCTCTCCAGGACTGTGAAGGTGTTCTGGTGCTTCTGAATCATCCGGGTCAGGCTGGGTAAAGGAGTTGCAAATCAGGATCAGGCCACAGCTGGATGTGGAGCAGGTCAATCATGGAGCAGCTCTTGCTCTCCAGCAGGGGGAGCTACTGGTCCTGGTCACATTACCACCACAGGGTGGCGACAGGCTGTGGCCACAGGGTGGCAACAGGGCACACTTTGAGACACTAGGCACCTCCTATCCAGCATCCAATCCCAGTGTACAGGGACTGGATGGGGGCGGTGCCAGGCCCCATGACCCAATCCCAGTACAGGAAGCTTGGGGTGGGGGGTGTGCTGGACCCACGTGACCCAATCCTGGCATGAGGGGGACAGGAAGTGGCAGTGTTGCGCCCCCCCCCCCCCCCAACTCATCTGGATCTCAATCCTGGCATAAGGAGATGGGAAATGGCAGTGCTGGACCCCCAGGACCCAATCCCAGTATGAGGGGGGTAGCAGGGGGCGGTGCCAACAGGCACACCACCACACTAGGAGATATGGGCACAGCCCCACAGCTTGGCCCAGGCTGCGATACAGGCTGTGGCCACTAGATTGCAACACTCTCCCCCCACCATAGTTTCATAGTTTGTAGGGTCGGAAGGGACCTGAGCAGATCATCTAGCCATGGCAGGAAAGAGTACTGGGATCAAACAACCCCAGCAAGGTGTTCATCTAACCTCCTCCTAAACACCCCCAGGGTAGGAGCCTGCACCACTTCTCTTGGAAGCTGGTTCCAGACCCTAGCCGCCCTGACCGTGAAGTAGCACCTCCTGATATCTAACTTAAACCTACCCTCTGCCAGCATGTGACCATTATTCCTGGTCACTCCTGGCGGTGCTCGGGGGAACAGTGACCCCCCAATGCCTGCTGGTCCCCCCTGACTAGTTTATAACAGGCCACAAGATCCCCCCTCAGCCTTCTCTTTTGGAGGCTGGACAGGTTCAGGTCCCGCAGCCTCTCCTCATAGGGCCTGCCCTGTTGTCCCCTGATCATGCGAGTGGCCCTCCTCTGGACCCTCTCCATGCTGTCCACATCCCTCTTGAAGTGCGGCACCCAGAACTGGATGCAGTACTCCAGCTGCGGCCTGACCAGTGCCACGTAGAGGGGGAGGATCACCTCCTTGGACCTGCTCGAGATGCATCTGTGGATGCATGCCAAGGTGCGGTTGGCCTTCCTTACCGCCTCTCCACACTGCCAATACAGATACAGTCCTCCCACTATGGGTACTGCTCTGCTCCCAACCGGCACAGAGGTGAGGGGGAGGCCAACCCCTTCCCCTGCACCCCCTGCTCACTTATACAGGTGCCGTGCTCGGGCATGGCAGGGCAGCTGGCTCCAGTTCTCAAAGGCCTTGGTAGCAGCCTGGACAGCAGCTTCCACATCTTCCTGCTGGCCCTGGAGGGTGGTGGCCAGTGACTCGCCTGAGGAAGAGGGGAGGGATCAACAGAATGTGGGGGATGGGGAAGAAATCACCTCACACTGCCCAGATCAACCCACAGGCCTTGCCCCCATACCCCCCTTTCCCCACACTCCACCCTCCTGCTGCCTCCCTCATACAGGCACAGTCCCCAGTAGAGAGATCTGTGCCCTGCCTCTCACTACCAAATATAGCCACACCCTTCCCACCTCCCCCAACCCCAACACAGCCCACAGCTCTAGCCCAGCCCCTCTCCTTGCCCACAGAGCTCCCTCAGACCTTAACCACCCATTCTTGAGAGGGTTTAACCCAGTCAGGTCAGAGCTCGGGGAAAGGGGTCCCCCTCCCCTGTCCAGGCTTTTACCTGTGGCCGGGCTCTTGCAGACCCACGTCTCCCGACCCTCTGGCTTGGACCACTTGCCATCTATGAAATGCCCCAAGCTCCGACCGTGGGCATCCAGCCAGGCCTTGGAGGGGAGTGGGAAGAGCAAGACACACAGATATAGACCTTGAATGCAAACCTGGGATCCAAGCTCAAAGCCTTTGGCTACAGCTCCCAGCCTCTAAGGTCACCCCATTGTTGCCACCTCTTAGTAATGAAGCATGGAATGCAAGAGTCCTAAGTCCTCTACTGCTCCTGACTCATGGAGTCTCCTTTCTGTGACATCACTGATAAGGTCACAGTTCCCTGTTATGAGAAACATGGAGGGGAGCTGGGATGAGCTGTGACCTGGCTCTTTTTCAGTGAGGGGGGCACTGACGCACAGACTAGCTCTTCTGTTTGAACTGCAGGGAAGGAAGGTAGGAGTCCTGGCAGCAGCTGAGGGAGCAGGGCGTAAAGCTCAAAGCAGTGTGGCCTGGGATTCAGGATGTCTGGGGTTCACGGCCAGCTCTGGAAGTGGAGAGGGGTCCAGTGAGTTGGCTTCCAGCTTCCCCTGCGCTAAGGCGCCTGGGCTCCCCCGCCCTACCCAGCTCAACCCCTGACAGCCTGAGCTCAGGCAAATTGCGCCATCTCCATGGCACACAGCTGCTCTGAGGAAACCTCTGCGGGGGTTTCTGTGGCTCCTGGGCATGGGCCTAGACAGGGGGAGATCGCCCCCCAGACCCTGACCTTCACTGGCTGAGCCACAAGCCAGGGAGGGAGAGGCATCTGCTGCCGACTCCCTGTCCCCTCCCCTTTCCTCCCCCCTGGGGCACCAGGGGCCCAGATGGCCTGAGTTGCTCTATCCCAGCCCCAGCCCTGGACTTGCTGACACAGCAAACCCCAAGCCACCACTTCCTTCCTGTGGGGAAGGAGAGGTGCACAGGCATGTCTGTTAGCAGGGTAAGCTGTGAGCTTAGGCTCATACAGAAACCATCCACTTCCCTCTGCAACAGGGAGGCCATTAAGAGCATTATGGGGAAGACAGGAGGAGTTTCCAGCCTTGCGGAGGAGATCCCACCCCCATCCCAGGCAAGACCCAGGCCACCCCAACGGGCCCCTCAGCCTGGTGCTGCCACATCTCCTGCCCAGCAGCTTCCACAGGGCAGGGACAGGCTGGGGTGGATTCAAGCATCTGCGGGGGAAGAAAGACTGATGGGACCCAGACATCCAAGTCCCAGCCACCCCTGCCCTGGTCTAACCCAGCAGCCTCCACCCCCTTTCTAGGGGTGGAACAGAACCCAGGCGTCCTGCCCCCCGGTAGAACCTGGCTCCCCACGATCCAACCCATCAGACCCCACGTCTTCCCCTCAACTGGTAAAGAACCCAGGCGTCTGGGCCGCCCCCAGCCCCCCTGGAGGGGGGGCAGCCCTTACCTGGGCTGGCCCCACCCCCTCGCGCGCAGGCCCGTAGTCCAGGGCCTCGTAGATGCCCCGCACGGACGCGGGACCTGCCCCCACGCTCTCCGCCATAGGCTCCCGCCGGACTCTGCCCCCAGGACCAAGCATCCACTTCCAGCCTCCCAGAGACCATAGAGACTACGCTTTGATGGAAGGGCGTAGCCCGGAGAAAGCGTGGCTTCCCATACCGGAAGTGTGGCACCTCCCGCACCAGGAAGTGGCTCCTTTCGATACCGGAAGTGCTGCCCGAACACCCAATGAGAGGCGCCCCGACGTGGAAACGTGATTGGAACCGGGGCTTGCTCGTCAGCTCCACTCCCCTCTAGCACAGCCCGCGTCCCGGAAGTTAAACCTCGCGCGTGCTCACGCGCACCGGAAGTACGGTCCTCGGGCCTTAGCGACCGTTGTCAGGAGTTGTGGGGGCGGGGTCCGCGTCTGAGGAGAGCTAGGTGAGGGGCGCCCGGACACTTGGGTTCTCCCGGGCAGGGGCCAGGACGCCTGGTTTCCCTCCTGGTTGCGGGGCGGAAATGGGGGGGAGGGGATCCTTTTCTGCTTCTCAGTTTCCCTTCGGCTCTGACAGGTCCCTTTTCCCAGCCCGGCGCTTAGCTGTTACGATGGCGGCGCTGACGGACAAGTCGCTGCTCTCGGCCGAGTTGGAGGAGGACGGGGACGGGGACGGGGACGAGGAGTTCCAGCGGCTGCTGCTGCAGGTCGGGAGCGGCTGGGGGGCACGTGGCATCGCCGGCTTTATGCGTGGGGCCTTGTGGGGCGCCGGCCAGCCTGGTTCTGATCCCGCTTTGGGAGCTTTCTGCTGTGTTGATCTGCCGGGCTCACGGTGCTTACTCTGAGGTGGGCGGCCTTCAGCATGAGCAGGCGATTGGGCGGGGCCCGGAGCGGGGAGCAGAAAGTAGAGCAGTGGATAAGGCAGGGAGCATGGGACGGGGGCTGCAAGCAGCGTAGCCAAGCCAGCAGCCAAAACAGAGCAACCGTCTGGACAGGGAGCTGAAAGCAGACTAGTGGGTGGGCGGGGGTGCCAAGGCAGGGTGCTAAAAGCAGAGCAACCGAAAGGCAGAGCAAGGGGTTGAGGGTGACACTGGGGGGTGGTGCTGGGCTGGCCTGTGGCAAGTTGGCTACACTGGTCTGTCCAACTGGCAGCCCCTCAAGGAGTTAAACTGTTCCCTGCTGGGCTTGTCCCTGAGCCCTAGCATATCCAGGACCCAAGGAGCAAATGCTACTGTCACTCCCCCCAACCTCTGTTCCTATCCTCCCACCCAGTACTGAATGCAGGGCCTTTTATTACATTTAACAATTAAAATCAGCATTGGGGGAAATGTGGGGCATGCCAAATGGCCGTGACATTCACCCTTGGGTTCCAGAGCTGGGCCAATGGATTGTTGTCCCACTGCAGAGGTGGGTTGTCCATTCCACGGCCTGTATCTGGGCCACAAGACTTGGGTTTTGTTGGTTTAGGTTATGAGCTTTATGGGAATTCAGTTTCTTTGCATCTGTTGAATCAAGCGGGGGCTTTGGAAAGGATTTTTCTCCCAGGTTAGATCAGTAAGGATGGGGTGGGGAGTATTGCCTTGCTTGTTGTGGGGACAGAGTCTTCTTCCTTGGATCTCTGCAGCATATGCAACAACCCGGCAGTGGTCAGACACTGCTAGCTCCCATTCCCCTGCTTCCCCTGGGGTAGGTTTGGAGGCTCTTAGCATTCCTGGATGATGGCCGTGTAGCTGTGCGACAGGGCTGTGGGGTAGTGTTAGGAGTAGGTTGAACCAAGACATGGATGGGGCTGACCCTGCTTCAGACAGGGGGGTTGGGCTGGATAGGACCTTGGTGGGGGCTCTGCCAGCCCCACAGCTCTAGGATGCTGTGACAGGGTGGAATCAGCTTGGGGATCAGACCCTTTGGGATCCAGGAGCAGTGGTTCCCTTAGGGCCAGGGACATCTGGCATGATGAAAAGATTGGTCCATGGGTCCTGTTGGAAGTGTAAAGGGGTGGGAGAGGGGCAGGTCCAGGTGTTTTGCAGGATCTATGAAATCCTTCTCATGGGTGGGACCCACTAAGGGGATCTTCAGGCTGGGGGAGGTGTGGGGGGGTCACAGGCTGGGATCTTGCTGGGGTAGAACCTCACAGGCTCTCAGAGCATGTGTTGCGGAGGGAGTCTCCTCTGGGATCTGGTGAGGGGTGGGGTTGGAGCTAGTGCCTTTAATGCATCACTATCCTCCTCTTGTTCCTTCCAGGCAACGCAGAAGATACAGAGCACAATGCCTTCAGCTCCAGACTCCAAACCTATTCGGCCTCAGCCAGGTACAGTGCTGTCACCACAAAAAGCTCAGTCTGGGGCTTGGTGGTGAGGGAAGCCCAGCCCACAGTTCGAGGAACAGGGGGCTGTAGGTTGGGAGTGAGGGAGACCAGCAGGGCTAGAGGGGACAGAAGGCTGTGGATTGGGAGGGAGGGGCACTGGCAGGGCTGAGGGCGGACAGAGGGCTGCAGATTGGGAGTGAGGGGTACCACCAGCACTAGGGAGACTGGGGTGGGGGTTATGGGTTAGGAATAAAAGCTGTGGGGATGGGTGGGTAAAAGGGCTGCAGGTCAGGAGCAGAAGCACTGGGGTGGGGTTTACGTGTGCCTGTGTGAAGGAGTGAGTGAAGGGCACCGGTGGGTCTGGATGAGGGTCCAGGTCACAGCATAAAGACTTTAACCCTTTCTTCCATGTCTTGCTCCAGGGTTCTGCATTAAGACCCATGCCAATCCCACCGAGAAAGTCTTTGTGAATGTGTGCCGGTCTCCACATATCCCACCACCACCCGACCTCACCCCCCAGGAGCTGGAGTGTCTGATCGAGTCTGACAGTGCTTCGGCCTTCCGCATCCCCATGAGCCTGGGGGAGCCCCATGCCGAGCTGGATAAGAGTGAGTCATTCCCCCTCTGCCCACTTTTCCCTGTGGCCCCCTTGTCTAACCCAGAGCCAGGCCTTCCTATGACCTCTGTGGCAGAAAGCCACCTTGGTTTCTCCCCAAATTCTCTGCCCTGTGACAATGTGATTAAAATAGGCCCATCACAGAGGATTCACACCTCAGCCTGTCTCTTTAGGTAACTTGAGCTGGCTGCATTCCTGAGGGAGAGGAGAAACCTGTTTCCTCTGCTTGCGTGACTGGTATCAGCTACCTGGGTGAGGGGCATCTACCTGGTAGGCTGGAGTCTGCCCAGTAACTGATGACGTATTTCAAATTGGTTGGCGGAAAGCCAACTGGAGCTGACCTCTACTGGACCAGGTGAATGAGGTTACAGGGGCTATATAAATTAGGACTGCCTAGGAGAAGGGGGCGGCAGCCATGCGGGGGACACAGAGAAGCCTTACCATCTGAAACTGGCTCGCTCTCGCCCCAAAACTCACAAGCTGGAAACCGCCTGCCTCCAGAAGGGAAACTTCACCAGCCTCTGGAAGATGCTTGTGAGTAAGCTACTCAAGATCTGATTAGATATCTAGCTGGCAGTAACTCAGATGTGTGATCAAAAGGCTACCTCAGCCAGACTGTTTGCTCTTTAGGATTTCTAGAATATTGCTCAATCTTGTACCCTATTTTCACCCTGCCCCTGTAACTAATAAAGTCTTCCTTTGTGACTGATGTGGGAGACTTATTGAGGGGTAGGTCTAAATTATGCCTCAGGGACCCCTTAGGTCTGCGGACTAAGGGAGACTCTACTTTTGCCCCCTGACTTGGGGAAGTGCCCCAAGTGCCTGTACTGGGTCGAGTACTCCTAGGACATTAGGCCTGTGTTTCCCCAAGGACACAGGGCCAAGAGTGAGTCCATTCTTGGGGTGGTGGCAGCTATGTTACCCCCAGGCTAGCGAGTGTGCTCCGGGAAGGGGTCAGGCTGGACATAAGGCGCCCCTAGGAAGGCATTCGGAGCCTGGCAGGTGGTCGGGCGCATGGGCGGCTCAACGCAGGAGCGCCCCCTACTGGCCTGCCACAACCTCTGCCTGGCTGGACTTTACTGCAGCACTTCTCACCCCCCGCCCTGACCCCTCCTCAAAATCCTCTTTGCGGGTCTTTGGGGCCAGCAGTGAGCAGCTGGGAGAGGAATGTGCCTGCCCCCCTTCCCCCATCAGGACTAACCAGTGTGGTCCATTGCAGGTGGGAATGGGTGCACTGCCTATGATGTGGTCATCAACACGGGCTTCTTCAACAAGCTGGAGGTGAGCACCCCCTTCTATCTGCTCCCCATGAACTGTGGCACACATGCACATGCAGCCTGCCCCCTCAGTACTGCATTCCTAATGCACACACACGCAGCCCTTCCCAGTACCATCTTCCCTGTTACATGCAGCATTTCTCTGTCTCTCTCTCTCATGCGCAATCATAAACCACCCATGGTGTTGTCTCTGTGTGTGTGTGCACATATGCATGCACTGCCTGCTCTATGCATGCCACACACATGCATATGTGCACAGATATCTATACATGCAGTGCCCTGTTATGCAACCATACATCTCTAGCACACCTGTGCACACAGGAACCCACCACAACATCCTCCCTACACACACGCATGTATGCACACAGTGCTCCCCCACAGACTCCAGCATGTACAATTATGCACATATACACATGTACAACACAGGAATTGCCCAGAATGATCCCCCTGACACACATACAGAGCTCCCTGCTCCCCACCCATACACACATGCACACAGTCTCCTTTTAGGGTGGGCAAATGAAGGAGTGGGGAGGTCCCATTTAGATGAACTCCTTGGCCACAAGCAGCTATTGGAGCAATATGGAGAGCATGAGAGTAGAGGGATTGGTAGTGGGTGGGGGATGAGCTCAGGTGGGTGGTACCTGATGCTGCCCCTGTATCTATATGGTTTCCCTTGCCCTGTCTGCACCAGGCCAACCTACTGTTCAAGGAGTTCTTCATCACTGTTGCCTTGGAAGGACTTGCAGAGAAATACAGCACCAACATAAACCACCCAGGTATTGGCTGACAGGCTGCAGGGTGGGAGTGAAGGGCACCAGCAGAGTTTGGGGACAGGGTTGCTGGTAGGGAGTGAGTGACACTGGTAGAGCTGGAGGAGGTTGGGGCCTTTTGGTCAACTGAGGGGCACCAACTGGATGGGTGGAGGGGGCTGCAGGTTGGGAGTGAGGGGCACTGTCAGGGCTGGGTGGGCAGGGGGTGTGAAGGGGGTGGTTTTCCCCCTTGCCCATTCCCTCCTGTGTCTCTGCAGAATGGCTAGTGCTGAAGAACCGCAAATTCATGGGCTTGATCTCAGAGCAGACAATCCGCACCAAGTCCCGGCCTATCATCCAGGAGATGGACCTTGAGTGAGCTGGGGGGGAAAGGGGTCAGAAGGTCTCAGCGAGTGCCAGGACCAGCCCCCTGGGCCCATAGAGACCCCTGTGGTCCATTCTGTGCCCCCCTCTGCCTCCTTGCTGCCACGCTCCCCCAGGTGGGATCTTTGCTTTACTTTGGCCCCATCCCTTTTCAGGGCCTTCACTGACTCTTCCCTGTTGTGGTTCTCCCCCAGTGAGGTGTTCTACCCTTCTCTGACTCTGTCTCCTCTGCATCTCTGCCCTTTTTCCTATACCACAGCCTCTGCCTCCACCCACCTGATTTTAGCCCCTCCTCCTCATACAGTGACCCCTCCCATAAGCAAACTCCCTATCTCGCTTCCTCCAGTGATTTTTCCCCCCCACCCCAGCTTTTCTCCTCATGTGACTCCACCTGCTCACACACACTCCCCCTGCTCCCATCTCCCCTCTGGAGTTCCCAGAGCCCCATGCATCCTTTCCCTTGTTTGGGCCTCTGTGATGCCTCCTCTGCCCTGGGTGGGATTTCCCCTTCAATGGTATTTACATCAGGACCCATATTGTGCCCTCTCTGAGCAGTGCTTTAGGACCCCTGTTGCCCAAGCACCATGTAGCCCCCAGGATGTTGGGTGCTTCCTGGGTTAGCAATGTAGGGAAGGAGGATGCAGGTTGGAATGCAGTCTTACCTCGATCCTAGGCAAGCTGTTTGAGAAAATTATGCTGGCACACATCCATGAGGGCCCAGCTGGGGACTGCATGCGTAGGGGCAACCAACACGGGTTCATCAGTGGCAGGTCCTGTCAGACCAACCTGGTGGCCTTCTATGATCAGGTTACCAGATCATTAGATGCAGGGGTAGCAGTGGACATAGTCTTCCTGGACTTCCGGAAGAGATTCGACACTGTCTCTCACCCCATTCTCATTAAGAAACTGGGGGACTGTGGTGTTGACGCCCACACAGTCAATTGGGTCGCCAACTGGCTGGAGGGCCGCACACAGAGGGTGGTGGTGGATGGGTCCTTCTCAACCTGGAAGATGTGGGCAGTGGGGTTCCGCAGGGCTCGGTCCTCGGGCAGCACTGTTCAACATCTTCATCGGTGATTTGGATGAGGGGGTAAAAAGCACCCTGTTCAAATTTGCTGATGACACTAAGATGTGGGGGATGTGGGCACTAGAAGGTAGCATCAGGCTTCAATAAGACCTAGACAGGCTACAAGGGTGGGCAGATGTGAATAGGATGGGATTTAATACAGGCAAGTGCAAGGTGATGCACCAGGGGAGGAACAACCGGGACCATACCTACAGATTGGGAAACTCCCCTGTTGCCAGCACGGAGGCGGAAAAGGATCTTGGAGTCATAATTGACTCCAAGATGAACATGGGCCAGCAGTGTGGGGATGCGGTCAGGAAGGCCAACCATACCTTATCATGCATCCACAGATGCATCTCAAGCAGGTCCAAAGAGGCGATCCTCCTGTATGCAGCACTGGTCAGGCCGCAACTGGAGTACTGTGTCCAGTTCTGGGCACCGCACTTCAAGAGGGATGTGGTCAGCATGGAGAGGGTCCAGAGGAGGGCCACTCGCACGATCAGGGGACAGCAGGGCAGGCCCTATGAGGAGAAGCTATGGGACCTGAACCTGTTCAGCCTCCAAAAGAGAAGGCTGAGGGGGGGATCTAGTGGCCTGTTATAAAGTAGTCAGGGGGATCAGCAGGCATTGGGGGAGTCACTGTTCCCCCGTGCACTGCCAGGAGTGACCAGGAATAATGGTCACAAGCTGGCAGAGGGTAGGTTTAGGCTAGATATCAGGAAGCACTACTTTACGGTCAGGGCGGCTGGGATCTGGAACCAACTTCCAAGAGAGGTGGTCCTGGCTCCTACCCTGGGGGTGTTTAAGAGGAGGTTAGATGAACATCTTGCTGGGGTTGTTTGACCCCAGTATTGTTTCCTGCCATGGCGGGGGGTCGGACTAGATGATCTACTCAGGTCCCTTCCGACCCTAGAAACTATGAATTAAGGGTAACCGGCAGAGCCTGGAGGGTTTAGGGGACTGGTTCAGGAGTGAGGGGCATGAGCAGGGCAGGAGGAGCTGTGTACTGGGGACTGTGGAGCTGGGGCCAACGTGACAGACTGGTTTGAACTGGGAGGGGGCAAGTGTGCTGTGGGGGAGGGATGCTTTGTGTGTGTCCGTGTATGGAGCCAGCCTCTCTCGAAGGGTTCCTCCTGCCCCACTCAAGAACAAACATAGTGAAAGCCAGTGACTAGAGGGCAGGGCCTGAGCTTGGTCTGTGTCTGTCTTGCAGCAAAGGTGGCGAGACCCAAGAGACCCCCATGGAGCTGTCCCATCCCCAGAGGTAAGAAGGGGGGATCTGGGCTGGGACTGGGTGGGGGACAGCCAGGGACAGCCCTGGCCTGTGCTTCCTCCTCAAACTTCTCTCCCCTTCCCCTGCACCTGCAGCTTCTCTGTGGTCCCCAAATTCACCATCTGGGCTGAGCCACCAGGAAGGTGTCCTGACTTCCTGCGTGCTGAGATCCATCTGCCCCAAGTAGTGAGTTCTTTGTGGGGGAGGGGGCACAAGGCAGCCCTTCCTTCCCCCCATCCCCTCAGCAGGGGTGCTGGAGTGATGGCTGGGGGAGTGGGGTTCTCCCAGCATGACATTGGAGTGCTGGCAGGGTAGGTGCCCTGTGGGGCACGGACACTGAAGACAGGCATGTGTGATGTGGGGGGGGGGGGTCAGATGGGTGTTAGTGGGGTGCAGGACTGGGGGCTGAAGAGGAGTCCTGGCTGGTCTCACCTCTTCCCTTCACTCCCCAGGCCTCAGCACTGGAGCTGTCCCTGGAGCTGGGGGAGGACCGGATTGTGCTGGGGGGCGGGCAAGCGCCCTACCTCCTCGATATCTACATCCCTCATCACATCAAGCCCGAGAGGAGCCGTGCCCAGTTCCACATGGGCACCAAGGTGTGCCAGGGCAGGGCCTTGGGGAGCTCTGCCCAGTTGGGAACGCCCCACTTTCCCCTCTCCTCTACAGGCTGCCTTCCTCAGTGACCTCCATCTCTGCTCCCCCCAGGCTATGGCTCCTCTCCTTCTGCACCTAAACCCCACCCCAGGCTGCAGGGCTTTACATTTGCAGCCAGCCCCACTCCCTCAGCTCTGACTCCAGTTTCCCTGGGGATTGGTCCCACTGCCACAGTTTGATTCCTCCCCTTGCCCCTCCCCCAGGCAGGACCTTTACCTTGGCCCCCATTTTCTGTGCCCCATTTGACTCCTCCGTCTGGTGGCTCTGCCCCTGGCTGTGACTGCCTCCTCCAATGGAGTGCTCTTCCTTTCTCTGACTCCACCTCTTCTGTCTCCACCCCTTTCTTACGTGTGTTCTGGCCCCACCCACCTGGTTATAGCCCTGTCTCTAGTGCTGTGACCCCTCCCACAGGTAGACTGTATCCCATTTGCTCCACAGTGACTCTTCCCCCCCCTGTGACTCCACCCCACTTAAGCTGCTCCCCCTCCTGGCTGTGACCCCACCCCCCACTGCCTTGACCCTTATCTCCCTTCTTGCCTTCCCACAGGTCTTGACTGTGATGATGCCAATCCAGCTTGTGCCAGGAGCCCCCATGCTGCTCCCCTGAAGACCCCCCACTTCCTGCTGGACAGGAGCCAGGATCCCATCCCCCCAGGCAAGGGAGGCATCTGCCTCTACCTGAGGAGGGTGCCAGCATGGGCAGCTGGGGTGCCACTTCCACCCCCATTAAAACACCCAGCAATGAGAGAAGCTGGGTGGGGAGCCAGGACATCTTGGTTCTCTCTCCAGTTTGGGAAAAGAGAGCAGAAACACTGGGACCCCAAGCACCTAGATCATGACCCACCCTTGGCCTACTGGGAGCAGGCAGCCAGCACTCCTGAGTTCTTACCCCTGAAATTTGAGGCCAGGATTTTGTTGGCCTGTGTGGCGGTGGTTGGTGGGAGGGAGAGGTTGCACCTGTGATTTTTGTAAAGAGAAAGAGGAAATAAAAAGAGTGAGCTGGAAACTGGGCAGGAGGTGCCTGCTGGTCTCTGCTGTGCCCCAGTCCTGAGCACTGTGGAGCTGGGGGGGATGGCTGTTGCACCCCTAGCAGGGAGGCAGTGTGGGTCAGAGCCCAGGTAGAGGGTAGGAGGGCAGGGAAGCAGGAGTCTCAGCATCTGTTCTGTTTTCTTCCCTCCATCTCCTTTCTCTCCCTACCACATCCCCTGCCCTTCAGTCTGTCTCTGTCCATCCATTTGTCCCCCTCTCCTACTCCACATGCATCTGTTTGTCCATCCCTCTTCCCCATGCCTTCCACGCTCTTCCCCCCAATCCCTTATTCCTCATCTGTCTGCCTGCTTGTCCCTTCATCCTTCTTCCCTCCACTCTCTCCTCCTCATCCCCTTTCTCTTCTCCCCCATCCCCTACCCTCCATCTGTCTGTCTGTCCGTCCATCCATTCCTCTATCCCATGCCCTCCACATTACCCTGCAGTCCCCCTTCTCTTCTCCTATCCTGTCCCCCAACTGTTTGTTTGTCCATGCATCCCCCACACACCCTCCACTCTCTTTCCCGTCCTCTTTCTCTTCTCCCCCCACATCCCCTACACCCCCATCTGTCTGTCCATCCATCCCTCCCCCCCACGCCCCATCTGTCTGCTCTGTTCCCTCCTCACGGCCTGTTCTCTCCTCCTCCCTCCATCTGTCAGTGCTGCGTGGGGGGCACATGCTTCCGTCAGCGTCTGGGCTGGGGGAGAAATCAGGCTGGGTGGGGAGGGGAGCAGGGATCTGGAGAGGAGGTAGGGGCTTTTCCATTCCCCTGACACTGATTCCTATCCCATTCCCCCACTCTAAAGCCTGGCATGAGGCATTGCCCCCACTGGCCAGAACTGTTTCAGACCCTTCCCCCCCGCCCCATCTCCTCCAGCCCCTGAGTGCCCTGTGGGGTGAAACCGCAGACTCCTGGCACAGCTGCTCCTGTATCCTCAGCCTGTGTGGCTGTGTCTTTCCCCTCTGCATGTATTTGCATCTAATTATCTCTGCCCGCCAATTCTCAGGGGTGGGTTAGTTCGGGACAAGGGGCTGGGAGCCAGGACGCTTGGGTTTTATCCCAACTTGGGGAGGGGAGTGTGGTCTAGTGGGTTAGAGAGGAGTGGGGCTGAGGCCAGAACACCTGGGTTCTATCCCAGGTTGGGGAGGGGAGTGGGGCCTAATGGGTTGGTGGGGTGGGGGGCTTTGGGGGCCAAGATGCCTGGCTTCTCTCCTAATTGGGGAAGGGGAGTGGGCTCTAATAGGTTGGGGAGAATGGAGGCTGGGACCAGGACACCTGGGTTCTCCTATGTTCTGGGAGGAGAGTAGGGCCCAGCAGGGTAACAGGAGAGGTTAGAGTCCTTGGCACTGCCTGGCTGCTCTCTTCCCCCAGTCCCCACCTTGCCAGGGCTGGCTCTGGCCCTGGCAGTTTGATGCCATCTGTCTCCCAGTGGGGCATCTGTCCTCCCTGCACCTCAGTCTGGGCAGCTGCCTCCAGCAGTCTGGGGCTGCTGACAGCTGGCGGCTCCGGGACCCCAGGGAGACCATGCTCAAGGATGGCCTGGGACCACAGATGCCTTGTTGGAAGGGTTTTTTTTGTTTGTTTGTTTTTTGAGGAGGGTTGGGACTCAGGATGCCTGGGCTCTGTCCTAGCTTTGGGAGTGGAGTGGGGGCTGGTGGGTTAGAATCAGGGGAACTGGGGCCCTGACACCTGGGTTCTCTCCCAGCTTTGGGAAGGGGGTTGAAGAGCTATGGGGGAGGGAGGTTAGAAGCCAGGACTGCTGGGTTCCACCCGAGCTCTGGCACAGGCGAGGGGTCTGCGTGGGGGCGGGGAGCCGGGATGTTTAGGTTCTCTCACAGCTCTGGGTATGCAGCGCTGGAATCTCCGTCCTGTCCTCGGCAAGTGGAGCTGGCGTTTCCCTTCAGTGCAGAGCTGGAGCTGGGACCCGCGCCAGGCACCTAGTGGGCAGCAGTGCCCGGCTTCCAGGGCACCTGACTCCCTGTGGATCCCCTCACTTCTGACCCGCAAATCCTGCCCCCTGATCCATCTTGGCCCCTGCTGGACCAGGACCCTGGGGCTGAGGACTGACAAACTCACCTCCCTTGTGGCTCTCAACAACTTGCAACAAGCCGGACCCGGCGGAGCCGGCTGCTGTGGCTGTCTGGGAGGCCGGGGGCGCCAGTGAGGCATTGGCATCTGCACTTCTAGGAGCTTGGCTCGGCCATGGGCAGGGCACAGCCCGGGGCAGTGGCTGCGGGTTGGGAGTGACAAGCACTCACGGCGGGGTGGGGCAGAGGGCTGTGGGTTGGGAGTGAGGGGTGTCACGGGCAGGTGGGAAGGGCGGGAGTGAGAGGCACTAGTAGGGCGTAGGGGGCTGCGGGTCGGTGAGGGGTATTACTAGGAGCCCCCAGGTCTGTGGGGCAGGAACGCTGGACACTAATAGGGCAGGGGGCTGCAGGTCGGGAGTGAGGGGCACCAGCAGGCCCCCTGGGCACGAGCTACGAGCCCGGACGCCTGGGTTCTCCGCAATCGCCCCCCTCTCCCTCCCCCCATGCCCTCTCCATGTCCCTCTCCTCTCCTCTCGCGGGCCGGTGGCCGCGGGATCTGTCCGCGGTGCTGAAGCCAGGCGGTGTCCGCGGTGCTGATCGCTGCTGCCCCTCCCCGTGGCTTCGGGGCTGGGGGGGAGGCTCCCAGCGCCGTCCCACGCAGGGCAGCACTGAGCTGAGGCGGGGCTGGGCTTGGGGGGGAGCCTAGGATCTGCAAGGGTGGGGGGGTGGTTGCACAGCCCAGCCCGGCTCGGTTCGGCTGAGCTTGGCTCGGTGGGGCAGGGCGGCGGGGACGCCGGGCGGTATCGGGCATGGTGCTGTGAGCTGTGCGGAGCCATGCAGTTCAACAAGGAGGAGTTTAAGAAGTTAGCCGGTGGCGCCCTGGGCCAGCTGCACCGGTAAGAGACGGCGCAGGGGGGAGACTGTGGCATGGCCCCCAACACAGCACCTCCCTACTTGACATCGGGTACCTCCCAGTCAGGATCGGCCCCCCCCCCTCCCCCCCGCCCAGTGTGGAGCTAGGATTGGGAACCCCTAGGTGGGATCAGGTCTCCCCCAGTCAGGATCGCCCCCCCCAATATGAAATTGGGGACCACCCATCAGAATTGGGTCCCCCCTTAGTTTTGAGATGGTTTCCCCCCTCAGTCAGGATTGGTTCCCTCCCAGCCTGGAGCCAGGATCAGGCTCCTTGTGTGGGGTCAGTTCCCCCAGATCAGGGTCATGTCCCCTGCAGGTATGCAGCCAAGGCCCCGCCTTGGTCAGGATCAGCCCCCCCCCCCCGCCATCAGCCCTCCCCCACTGCCACAGTGTGAGGCCTGGATCAGGGGCCTCTGTGCGGGATCGTGCCCCCCTCCGCCCCCCCCCAAGTCAGGATCAGGTCCCCCTTAGTGTGGACCCAGGATCAGGGCCCTGTGTGGAGGTCTGGGACTGGGATCCCTTCAGGTGTGAGACCAAGATTGCCATCCCCCCACCCCACCTGCCTCCCTCCTCCCTCCCCACCTATGGCTGGGCCAGGTTTTCCATGAAGAGCTGAGGGAGCATTGGGGCTTGACGGATGTGTGGGGCTGGGTCCCCCCCATGTGTTCAGGGCCAGGATCAGGCCCCCTGTGTGGGTCTGGGTTCGGGGCCCTTCTGTAGGAAGGGTCTGTCCACATGTGAAGCCAGGATTGGGCCCCTGTGCCAGGCTGGGATTAGGTCCACAGCTGACCTGGGCACCCAAGGGGGGGGGGGGGCTTTCCCATTTGCTAGGGCCAGCCCAGGCTCCAGTGTAGGGCAGGGAGGGGGTTCCTCAGGCCAGGATCAGGCCCTGTCTGGAGTCAGGTGTGGGCCTGGGTCTCAGGCATGATATAGCACCCTCCCTCCACAACCCCCCTGCCCCCAGGCTGGGTCATCTCTCCCCCCTCCCCCCCGATTAACTATGTGTTGCTTCAGGTTATGCCTGGATGGGGGGGGTTGTTGTGTATTCCTGAACTGCATGTACATACATACATCATGTACACGCACTGCACTTATTCCTTCCCCACACATTCCCTAGCCCCAGATCTCTTCTCCTCTTCCTCTTGTGCAGCACACACACATGCTGCTCTCACATGCATTCACTTTTCCCTATATGCACACATTCATTCATCCCTCCCATTCTCACCTTACACACTCTCACACACTCATTCATCCCTCCCATATACTCACCCTATACACACACAGACACACACTCATACATCCCATCCACCACACACTCAGACGCACATTCATCCCTTCCACACTCACCTTCCACACATACACTCACATGCACTTATTCATCTCTCCTACATGCACCCACATGCACACTCACACAATTGTTCATCTCTCCCACACACTTTCCTCCAACTCAGCCACCAGCTCACACCCCTCCCCAGTCACCCCCATGCGCACACACATCCACATGCTCACCTACCACAGACACACTCCTAAAGCCCCTCATTAACTCCCTCACACATGCACACACACACTTCTCCCTACATACTAATTCCACTCACCTCCCATGTCACACACACACACATGCAAATCCATACTGAAACATGCACTCAACCTCAACTTTTCACACATGCATGCACATGCACACATACATGTACTCACCCTCAACTTATTCCACATGTGCACACACATACAAGCACATGCACAACCCCAGAGATGCACTTAATCCACACACATGCATGCACACACACATGCGTACACATGCACATCCCTATTGAAATGCTCACTCTCAACTCATTTTTCACACATGCACACGCACACTCTCATCTCATTCCACAAAAATGCCTGCACACCTGTACACACATGTGAACACTCTCACCCTCAACTCATTCCATACATACACACGCACACATATGATCACATCCACACTGACACACTCACCCATGACTCAATCCACACATACACTCACACACACACAGATGCATTTGCACACACACTGCACCCCCACACTCACCCACACATTCACAAACTCCCCTCTTTGCTTCTGCTCACTCATAACCCCTCCATGTTCTTATCTGAAAGTGGGGACCTGAGTGGGTGGTGTGAGCAGTTGTGCACAGACAGGGCCAGGGTTGGAGAAGGGAAGGGAATGGGGTATGGGCTGTATCTTGTGAAGATTTTTGTCACCTCAAGTAGATTGGGTCCATTCAGGTGGGGGGGGGGGTGGGACTGGGGTATTTTTCCATGAGGAGATCGTAAAGCAGCAAGGAGACAGTTGGGAGGGAATGGGGAGAGGGGAGGGCGGGGAGGAGGAGGACAGGGGCGCTGAAAGGTCCTCAAGTACTGCCAGAACTGAGGGACTTGGATACAGCTAGAGTGTGTGTGCATGATTGTCACGCCTATCTGATGACTGTGTATGCAAGTGTGACACCTCTGGTGCATGTGTGTGCAACTGTGACATGCCTGGTGAGTGGGTAGTGAGAATGAGTGGGTTTGTATGTGTGTGCAATTGTGACCTACATCCTAACAATAGTGTGTGGTCACCAGATGTGCATCTGAAGGTGTGTGTGATAGAGACACCTGGTCTGCTGAGCATGTGGTTATAGGGAAGGCGGTGTGCATGCAGATGCAGGATTATATGTCCAAGGTATGTGTGTGAGAGAGATTGTGGTTTATGTACCTGCAGTGTGTGCCCGTGTGCACAAGATGTTGTTTGAGTGATTGTTATTGTAGTTTGTATCAACAAGGGTTGTAGTGTGTGTTCTAGGGGTATGTGTGGGATAGGTGTGTGAGAGTTGCATCTACTAAGAATCCATATCATTGTGTGTGTGTGTGTGCATATGTGTGTTGCTATGACACCATTGTTTATTGTATGTGGTTGTTATGTATGACTATGATCTAAGCAGAGTCTGTGTCTGTGTGCATGCATGCATGTGTGTGTGTGTATTCAGAGTGTGTAAGAGATTGTGGAGTGGACAGATTTAGGATGTGTGTATTTATGCAGCTGAGTATGCATCTAGCAGATATATAGCTGTGATGTATGTTTAGGTAGGGTGTACGGTGGTGCAACCTGCAGGGTGTGTGTGTGTGTGATGCCCATATTGTGTGTGCATGTACATAAGTCACTATGACACATCTGAGAAGAGTGTGTGTGTAACCAGAGCATGTTAATGGGTGTGGAGTGAGTGTTTGAGGAAGCGAGTAAATTTATGCAGCAGTGTGTGCCTCGGAGTGTGTTACTGGGAAAGACATGTAGCTAGAATGTGTGGCTGTGTGGGGCAGGTGGGCCTGGTGTGTGTGTCTGATCCATGCAGAGTGTGTCTGTGATCTGTGCACATAGTGTGTGTGTGTGTGTGTGTGATCCACACATTTTGTTTGTGTGTGTGTGTGTGTGTGTGTGCATGCATATCTTGGAGTGGGGGAAGTGGCTTTGTGAAGGAGGTGATTTAGCAGATATCTCTGGACTGGATCCCAGCTGGCATGACTCTTCCACAGCTATGCTGGCATTAGAGGGGCCAGATCCCTTGTGGATGCACATCCAGCCCCTGGGGTTGCGACTTCTCTTTGGCTCCTCTGACGGGATGCTCCATGGCTTTAAATGGCAGCGTCAGCCTCCTCCCAGTGCCCCATGGTGGGCACTGCCCCTCACAGCCTCACACTCAGGCCACCCACTCCAACATGGCCAGCTGGGTGGGGTGGACTGGCAGGGCTTGAGTCTGCCTGCTTGTTTAATGCACCGAGGGAAGGCAGTTAAACACCCAGCCCAGGTGCTAGTCCCAGCCCCCTGAGACCAGCCCATCAGAGAATGGCTCATGAAATATGCACCAAGGCTATAAATGGAGCTGGTACACTTTATATAGAGCTGTCAAAGCCACAGGAGAGCTTGTGGTGGTCTGTGGGGTGTGCAGTGCTGTGATGAAGTAGACGGTCAGGGTGTGCTTGTGTATGCACCAGCCTGCCATCAGCCCCGCAGGGACCGGCAATCTCCCTCCATTCCCAGACATCCCCTCTGCCTGCCTGTCCATCAATCTGTCTCCCACGTTCTTAGCTATCCATCCCCTCAGTGCTCTATCCCCATATACCCCTCTGTCTGCTGTAGATACCCATGCCGAGTCACTCCCTCCCTCCATCCATCCATTCACCACTTCCTTCCTTCTATCTATCCATCCTCATACACTCCCTTGTTCCCTCCTTTCCTTGACATACACTCCATCCATTCACCACCCACTTCTTCCTTCCTTCCTCTTTTTTTTACCCTGATACACACTCCCTTGCTTCCTCTTTCCCTTGATATATAACCCATCTGTCTATCTGTTTGAGTGGTCCATCTATCACCCACCTCCCCTCTATGTTTGTATGTATGTATCTATCTTTCTGTCTAAGCTCATGCATTCCCTTACTCCCTCCTTCCCTTGACATATACCCCATCCATCCATCCATTTACCACCTCCCTTCTATGTTTATATGTTTCAGAGATTTCATAGACATCAGGGCTGGAAGGGACCTCGGGAGATCATCGAGTCCAGCCCCCTGCCCAAAGGGCAGGAAGTTAGCTGGGGTCATAGGATCCCAGCAAGATAAGCATCCAAATTTACTCTTGAAGGTGTTCAATGTAGGTGCTTGAACCACCTCCGCTGGCAGACTGTTCCAGACCTTGGGGGCTCAGACAGTAAAGAAATTCTTCCTTATGTCCAGCCTGAAACGGTCTTGCAGGAGTTTATGACCATTCAACCTCGTCATCCCTTGGGGCGCTCTGGTGAACAAACGTTCCCCCAGATCCTGGTGGTCGCCCCTGATAAACTTACAGGTGGCCATCAGATCACCCCTGAGCCTATGCTTTTCCAGGCTAAAGAGTCCCATGGCTCTCAGCCTATCGTCATAAAATCTGTTTTCCTGACCTCTGATCATGCGCGTGGCTCTCCTCTGGACTCTCTCAAGCTATGTTGTCTGTCTATCAGTCCGTTTATCTACCTTTCTGTCTAAGCTCACACTTTCCCTTGTGCCCTCCTTCCCTTGACATGTATCCCTTTCATCCGTCACCCACCTACCCTCTTTGTATGTATGTGTCTGTGTGTCTACTACCTACCTATCTATCTAAGTCCATACACCCCCTTCCTCCATCCCCAAAGACTGCCTCCATCCATCTCTGCATCCATCCACCCATCATCCCCCACACTTCTTTTTCCCACGCCATCAATGGTGCCTTTGCAAGCAGGCTTCTTGGAGCCAACCCCGCTTCCTACCCTGAAGAGCCCTGTCCCCAGCCCCAAGGTTGCTCCCTATATTTTCCCTTCACAGACAAAGACAGCTGGCTCGCTCCTTGCTAATCCCCCTTCTGCCAGCCAGCCAGAGCCAAATTGCTTCGTGCATTTTGCAAATGCCCTTGTGTTTATGTAATGTGCATGTGGGCATGTGCACGTGTGTGTCTGTGTATCTGTGTGTGCCTATGGTGGGGGTGGGGGTGTGTGCAGGTAGGAAGAGATTCCAACACTTTCCCTCCATCTACTGATGTGGAAATCAGAAACCAGACAGGAAAGTGAACCTAGGTTTTCCCTTTGCAGCCTGACCTTGCCAGGATAGATGCACTGGGTGTGGGTGGGATTTGTCCTGGAATCAGTACAGCTGAGGGTGAAATACAGACCAGGCTTTCACTGAGGTGTAGGTTCCTAAGTCCCTTGGCTGCCGAGTGTGACTTGGGAGAAGTCAGCCCCAGTGCTCCCAAGAAGCATTGATGTCATGATGGGAGAGGGGAAGGCATTGAGATCACACGATTCTGGGGTCTTGGGTAGGGGGGTGGGGTTTACCCCAGTAAGGAGATGAAATGTTTGGTGGGGCATCCCAGCGTGTGCCCAGGCCCTGTCCTCATCACTGTTCTGGGTGGTGTTGTCTTGCTTCTCCTGTCTGCACTTGTGTGTGAGACACCAGCATCACAGAGGAACCCAGGAGTCCTTGATCCCAACTCCTTCCCCTCCCAACACATGCAAGACTCCACTGCCCTCTCAGAACCAGGGATAGAACCCAGGAGTCCTGACTCCCCATCTGTCCTGCACTGACCCACCAAACACTACACCCTTCTCAAAGAGGGGGTAGAAGCCAGGAGTCCAGATCCTCAGCTCAAACCCACTAAATCCCAGCCCTGCCCACCCCAACTCTAACCTACCAGACACCACTCCCCTCACAATGTGGGGATAAAACCCAGGTGTCCCAACTCCCAGCCCCCTGTTCTACCCCACGAGCCCCCACTGCCCTCCCAATGCTGGGACAAAACCCAGGTGTCTGGGTTCCCACACAACCTTTTCTGTCTCTGCAAGGACATTTGTCAGTGCTGGGATGGGTTCGGCTGCCTTTTTTTACAGGGCCATCCCAGGCCGAGTTGAATAATTGATGTCCTTTCTGAAGCATCAGCACATCCTTACTCATCTATATTTCATGGTGGTAAACTTGGCAAGCTGGAAGTTTTTTTTCCTTTCTCTCCATGCCCTGTGTTTGATGTGCTCAGCTCTGGGAATCCCTGCGATGCCTCAGGCCAGGAGTGGAGTCATAACCTGAATTCCAGGGTGGTTTTTCCTCATCTTCAGAAGCATGAATGATGGAGAGCGATGACTTAGATCCTCTGTGTACAATTTCCCCTTTCTCTAAGAGGCTTTCCTGGGTGGGGAGTAATTTGACTGAGACCCCCAGCCTCATGCTGGGAGAGGCCATAAAGAAAGGGGGGGAATTTTTCCCTTCTTCCTCATTGGGTTAAAAAAGTTCATCACAACCTTCTGCTTATTTGCTTTCACTGATTGTTTCTAACAAATTCTCCACCTCCCAAAGATCAAGTGGGTGTGTGTTGGGGGTGTGGTACTGTGATACTGGAAAGCTCATCCAAGTCTCTTACAACCAAAGATACCACTTCTCTTGCACCACTTCTGGTCCATCATGGCTACAGCATTATTCCAATGCCCCCTCCCTGATGTATTTCACTCCCTCTAAATTTCTCTGATTTCTATTTACCTCCTTTGATGTTTGGCTTTTGCTTTTATTCCTAGTGATTTTTTTGCTTAACTTACTGAAGCTGTATTTCACGTTGTGCCATTCCATTGCTTACAGACACGTGAGGGCAGGCTGGGACACCAGGGTTCAGCTGGCTGATCCAACCCCTCTGCTTAGATGCACTTTTTTCCATTGGAGATGGATTTATTATGAACCCTGGTGATATTTTAGGGTATTTTAGTTAACCACATTGGTTGGCTTTAGTTTTTCTTTTGTGCTATTGATTGTGATGCATTTGAACTATGCTTCTGTTTTCAGTTTCAATGAATAATTATACTATTATTATTATTGATAATTATGATTATAACAATGATAACAGCAGTTCTTACAACATCAAAACAACAACAATAATAATAACAATAATAACATTAATTATGATAACAATGATCATGATAGCAGTGGTTAATTATAATAATAACAATAGCAGCAATAATAACAATAACAGCAGCCATCATCATAATAATAACAGCAACAATAATATAAAGAACAACATAATAAGACCAGTAACTACAATGATAATGATAATATCAACAGCAACAACATTAGAAGAAGAATAACTATCCCTACTCTAACACATTTCCCTACCAGATCTGGGGATAGAACCCAGGCATCCTAGCTCACATCACCTTTGCCACCACCTAGAATTATTATATATTCATCATCATCAGTATTAATAGTATTATTACTAATGATGATGATAATGACAAGAATGAAGATAACAGATTATTTAATTATTCAAAACCTTGCTAGGATTCCTCAAGGTGATTTCCTTTACTTTCTAATTCTACCCAGTTTTATCAGGACTGTTTTCTTTTGGATGTTTGGTCCTGAAGTTTTGGTGGTTTCTATCCCACTGGATTCCAATTAGCCCTTGGTTTTGCCCCTTTGGCTGAATAAAAACCATTCAAGGAAATCTTTCACCTGATTGTGGTCTGTGTAGGATGGCTAGAGTCTCTTTTGAAAATCTGGGAAGGTTTTGTTTTGCTTTAATTCTGTTTTATTTTTATTCCTTGGATGTTATATCAATTCTTGTTTTCTGGGGGCTCTTATTCATAATTTACACATAATGTATATCTATATTTTATTTGTAAGCTATTGTCTGAAGGACCTAGTCTCTATTTATAGCCTCAACTCCATATGCTATAACAACTTTAGAAGGTGAAATCTAGACCTTGGGCTATTATATATGCTATAGACTATCTGTTACAGGCTATATTTTCTATCCCATGTTCTCTATTTTAACCTTCTAACTTTCATGTTCTGTAACCTGCATTTTATATTCTATATTTTCTATTTTATAGTCTATATTAAGGACAGCAAAAATGTTATAATCATAGTCCTGCAGCTTCTGCTCTATCATCTTCTGCAGTCTATATTTCTTATTTTATACTGTAGGGTCCATGCTTTTTTTGACCTCCAAGCCCCCATCCACAGATTTCTAAAATTTAAAGGCATACCAAATTAGCTTGGAGAGGGGATGACGGGGGGTGGGGAGGGAAGGAGAGATGAGTACTTATCTCCTCACACAGTTGTCTATTGTGACAGAGCTCCCCATTTGAAAATCCCCAGTGTATGCTGTAGACCTGATATCCCACAGTCCATATGATGTAGTCAGATCTTGTAACCACTAGAGAGATCTAAATGATGTGGTCTATATGATCTGCCCAGCCTCTATAGATGTCTATAAGGGGCAATCAGTCTATAGAGGTCTCTGTGGAGGTCTGCAAGTCTCTGTAGAAGTCTATAAGCTGCAGTCTGTATGGTCCCTATCTATCTATAGATCCCTATGTTGTGGGGTCTATAGAGATCTGTATGGCAGTGGCAGCATCTGTAAAGGTCTATACAGTGCAGTCACTATAGAGGTCTATATGGCACTGTCAGGTTCTACAGAGGTGTTTATGGTCTAGTCAGTGTCTATAGACTTCTACACAGTGTGGCCCCTATGGAGTTCTGTATGCCACAGTCAGTCTGTAGATGCCTGTATGCTCTCATCAGCCTTTGTACGGGTCCATATTGTCTGGTACATATTATGCCTTCTCTCTCTGTAGGGTTCTCTACAGCAGTGGTTCTCAACCTTTTTTTGTACCAGGACCCATTTGTAAACATTGATGGCCAATCCCAACTGAGTGCCTCTCACTCCCAACCTGCTGCCCCGCATCCCCAGGCCCCAGCCCCACAGTGCATCCTGGGGGGGGTGCAAATTGGGGTCACAGCCCTGTGCTTTGGGGGGGGCCTTGCGGACAGTGCCATACAAGCCCTGCTGCAGCTGCCATGCACCATTGCTGCTGAATGCCACCGACTCTGCTGCTACCACCACCACTGCAACTGCCGCTGAGTGTTGCCAGCTCCAGCTGCTTGCCACCCCCCACCCCTTCCCTGGGCCACGCACAGGCTGATATGCCCTGGGCCCTGCACACCCCTAGTATGTATGGGCAGGGGAGGGTGGGTGTGTGGGGTAGGGGGGGACCCCAAGCAGCCCTTTGCAGGCTGGAACTCTGCCAGCCTTCAAGGGAAAAGTCATGGTTTCCCATGTTTTTCTCCTTTAAAGGAAAATCTATTTTTAAAGTTTGTTGATCCATTTTTAGAGTTTGTTGGTGACCCTTTCATATATTAGAATCATAGAGTAGAAGGACTAGAACAGACCTATAAGATCATTGAGTCTGGTCCCCTGCCATGGGCAAGAGGTGATTGGGCTCAAACAAGCTCAATGAGGTACCCGTCCAGCCTCTGCTTGAACACCTCTAGGGATGGCAACTGCACCAACTCTGCTAGGAATGTGTTCCAGATTCTAGATACCCTTACAGAAAAAAAGTTTTTCCTTATGTCCAGCCTAAATTTTTCCCCAACTAGCTTGTGTCCATTGGACCTCATCCTCCCAAGGGGTGCCTTTCTGAAGTGTTTCTCTCCTAGATCTTGGTGTTTGCCCCGATATACTTTTAGGATGCTATCAGGTCACCTCTCAGTTTTCTCTTACGCAGGCTGAACAAATCCAGTTCCTGGAGTCTCTCTTCACAGGGCCTATCCCCCAGGCCCTTGACCATGCAGGTGGCCCTTCTCTGTACCCTTTCAAGCGTATCCATGTCCTTTTTGAAGTATGGTGCTCAGAACTGGACACAATACTCCAGCTGTGGTCTTACCAATGCTGAGTAGAGGGCACCTTTCTAGATCCATTGGCAACACATTGGCTAATGTACGTCAGAGTTCTGTCTGCCCTGATGGTGAGGTCATCGCACTGTTGGCTCATATTCATCCTCTGGTCACTTGTCACCCCCCAGGTCCCTTTCAAATGTGGTGTCAGCCAGTGGACCACCACCCATCACATAGTTGCGGTGAAGGCTCTTCCTACCCAGATGAAGGACCTGGCACTTATCCCTATTGAACCTCATCTGATTGCATTCAGCCCATAGGAGCAGCCTGTCAAGGTCATCCTGAATCCTTGCCCTGTCCTCAGATGTGCCTGCATTTCTCCATAGCTTGCTGTCATCCGCAAAGTTAAACATTGCGCTTTCCACTCCCTCATCCAGGTCATTGATAAAGATGTTAGAAGACAGGCCCAAGCACTGATCCCTGGGGGACACCACTGGAGATGGGCCCCCCAGGATATTTTTGCAACTCACTTTTGGGTCGCGGCCTGCAGGTTGAGAAACTCTGCTCTATAGGGATGCCCTTCCTTCCTGACCTGGGAGGGGAGTTCTGGAGGGGAGAGAAGAAGGGGAACAGATTTTGGAGAGGGAGTCCAGACCCCACTTGGCTTGAGGGGATGTGAGCCACACTGGCATCCCCAGTGTGAATCCCCTGACCTCTGGCTATGGGCAGGGGTGAGTGGGGACCTTATCTTCAGCCACTAAAATTCTTGGGCAGGAGTGGTGTAGGGTGAGAGAGACCAGCTGGGGGGAGGGGGAGCCAGGCCTGGTCTGGGGAGGGGACATGGGATCAAATCCCGCTGCTCCTACCATCAAACCAATTGCATACACACAGGCAGGACAGTCCAATCACACGCTCCAGGTACCTGCATCACACTCGCACACTTGCCAACACACAATCTGACACACGCACACAATCCCACACCTTCCCCAGGCACACAGACATCAGTGACACACACATGTAACCCCCCCAGAGAACAGATAGACCCCCACCCCTCCCCCACATGCACACATTCACAAATGCACAGCCGGACAATCACAATCACACTCGCAACCCTCCCCGCACCCCTGCAGGAACAGAGCTGGTCTGACTCCTTCCTTGTAAGGAGTGACTGTGTGTGTTGGTGAGCTTCAGCCAGCAGGGACAGCTTGTGCGCAGGAGGAACTGTGCGTGTCTGTGCGTGTGTGGTTCCCAGCTCCACTGTGCTGGGCCTTAGTTACCAGCTGATGATGATGCAGCCTGGCCTGGGGCCCAGCCCCGATTCCCTTCCTGCTGCTCCGTATGGTCCTGCTAAGCTACAGTGCCAAACAGGACTGATAGCAAGCCAGCCTCCCCAACCTCCACACGTGCACACACACCCACACGTGCACACACACCTACGTGCACACACATGTAGACACAGATACAATCACATGTAATTGCATCCACCCAGTCGCATACACACAATCACGTGTAGACCCACAAAATCATACATGTTCACCCATAGACATGCACACATAATCATACGTAAGCAATCACATGTGGCTACATGCACAATTAGGTGCACACAGAATCACCCATAGACACACACACACAGAATCACCCACACAAAATTGTGTGCACACAATCACCTGTAAACATGCACCCATAAACACCCACAAAATCATGCCCCTTCCTCCAGACACACACACGTGCACACAGGGCAGAGGGTAGAATTGCTTCTAACAGAGAGCGGGGGGCTCTGTGGCACTGGATGGATGGGTAGATGGACAGCCAGATGGGCAGCAGCATGTGGGGATGGACTGGTGGCAGTGTTTAGGGATGATGGGGAGCTGGGTAGATGGCTGGTAACACATGGGGTTGGATGGAGGTATGAAGGGCCTGCTGGGCTTGGGGATGGACAGACAGATAGGTGGATGGATGGACAGACAGGGGGATGGAAGCTGAACTGCCAACTATTTGGGCATTACTTAGAGGCATTGAGACAGGAGTGGGAATGGTGATCTGCCCTGCCCTCTGTCCCCACAAAGGGGACATACAGATGGGGGTGGGGAGCTCACCCAGCCCCTCACCCCTGCTCTGGGGGCATCCGGGAGGGTCAGGAGGCTTTCAGGCTGGGACTGGCTTTGGACTTTGCTCCAGCCTTCTCCACCCAGAAGCACCAGCCTCCCACCACCCTGGCACATCCCACCCCACCCCAGAGCCAACCGCATCCAAGCCCAGGGAAGCCAGGGGGAGAAGCAGGCCAGCGCCAAAGTCAGCTAAGATTAATGTGTCGACCAAGGTCAATGGAGCCCCTGGCAGATGAGCTGCGGGGGCAGCTTAGCCAGGGATATTTAAAACCAGCGTAATCTGCTAGCGCAGCCGCCTCATGCTGGGATCCGCTCAGCTCAGCAAGTGCTAAGCAAGGTCAATGCTGGCATGGGAGCAGGGCAGGGTGGGACAGGGGTACCATTTTGTTGGGGGGAGGTGGGGGTGAAAGTTTGATGGAGTGGGTGGCCTGCTGTTGAAAACACTGGAGGGACTAGGGAGCACTAGGGGTGCTGTGCTGTGGGGATCGGAGCGCACTTTGTTATGCGCAACAGGGCAGGGACTGGGTCGGATTGTTGGGGGAGATTCCCTGGCTTTCAGCATTGATGCCAGTGTCCCTGCTAGATTTGGCGGGTGTCATTGGGTTTCTGACCCCATGAAGGGAAAAAACAGGGCCCAGTTAAAGGAAGCAGGTAGGGGTGGAAGAGGGGAATCCAGGAGAACAGGAGACACCAGCCCCTGATGTGGGGAGTCTCGGGGGGGATGGGGGGGATGAACAGAACCCTTGATGCTGAGACAGGGGTATCTGGTTGAACAGGAACAAGTACCAGAGCCACTAGCTTTGACCCAAGCTGCTGGGCTCGGCTGCGAGTCATTGGTTCCAGTCTGTGGGGCACTGGGCCATGCTGGGATCAAGGGTTCTGTCCCAACTGAAGCAAGTAGCTCCATGCCCTGTGGTTCAGGCCTGGGCCTGTTCCTGGCCTGGAGGCCTGCCAGTGTGGGTCTCGGGGGATGTAGGATGAGGTAGTGCCACAGTCAGCTCCAGTGGAGCTGGGGGAGGGGGATAGTGAGGGGTGGGGGAGTTTTGGGGGGGTGCAACCCTGCTGCCTTCAAAGGCACTGCTGGAGGCATGGAAAGGGTAAACAATGAAAATCTTCCTTCCGTGAAAATGTCCCCAGCTTGATCTCTCATTTTCTCTGCCTGTGCATCTGTCTTCCCATGCACCCACTGCCCATCCACCTATCCATTGCTTTCCTGTATCCCTCCATCCATCCACCCATCCCCTATATCGCACTACCTATCCATCCGTCCATCTATGTTGTCCCATCCATCCATCCACCCATCTCATATGTTCCTCTGTCTATCCATCCATGCACCCCACTCTGTCTGTTTGTCCATCTATCCATCCATCTTACAAACCCCTCTCTGTCCCTCTATCTCTGCCCACCCACCTCTCCAATCCATCCTTCCTCCATCTGTCTGTCTCTTCATCCCTATGTACCTCATCTGCCTGCCTGTGACCCCCATACACCCTGATTGTCCGTCTGTCTGTCTGCCAACCCATGCATCACCCTGCAGCCTCCTGGAGCGCCGGCAGCCGGGTGGGGAGACGATCGAACTGACAGCAGAGGGCCGGGCAGTGGAGGTAGCCGAGAAGCACCGCCCAGTTGTGGACTGCACGTGCTGTGGCCTCCCACGCCGCTACATCATCGCCATCCTCTGCGGCCTTGGCTTTTGCATCAGCTTTGGAATCCGCTGCAACCTGGGTGTGGCCATTGTCAGTATGGTCAACAACAGCACCGTCCACCGTGGTGGCAAGCTGGTGGTCCAGGTGCGCCTGGCATTGCCTTGGGGGGCATTGAACCTGGGGCACTGGCTGGGATGGGTGGAGGTGCAGCAGGGGGGCTGGGCCTAATCCAGCCTCAGAGCAGGGTGTTGACAGGCAGATGGTAGGGATGGATCCAGGGGTTGCTAGCAGGGCCAGGGGATGGGTGCCAGTTCTCATCCAGTTCTCTGGCAGGTGCCATTTCTCATCCAGCCTCAGGGCAGGGGGGTGGGTTTGGGGCTGAGGCCAGGGGCCTTTCCTTTTATTCCTTCTCTTCCCCAGAAAGCCCAGTTCACTTGGGACCCCGAAACCGTGGGGATGATTCATGGATCCTTCTTTTGGGGCTACATCGTCACCCAGATCCCTGGCGGGTTTATCGCCCAGAAATTCGCTGCCAACAGGTTGGGCTGAGACTCTCTGCTGAGTCCAAGGGAAGGGGGGGGGGGGGCGGGGGGGGGGGGGGGGGCCACGTGGTATAAAATCGTCTTGTCCTTAAATTCCTTCTCTCTCCATTGGGATGTGAACCCTGGTGCCCTGGCCTGGTTCCAAATGGGTTAATCCCCACCTGCCTCCATACATCACAGGACAATGCCGCACTTCCTGTCCCACTGCTCCCCTGTGTTGCTTTGCTGCTGTTCCAAAGAGCCTCCCTGACATGCCCCTCCCCAGAGGCAGCTGCATCTTGGCACTGAACCCTGTGCCATCCACACAACACCATCCCAGTCAGGACGGGCAGTGGTGATGGGGCAGGGGTGTCTGTGGCAGTGAGATACAGGTGTCAAACTGGGGGGCATCATGAGGTTGCAATAATGCATTTGTGCTTGCACAAGTGAGCATGTGGTGCACAAGGGCTGCCTACGCACAACAGGATTGGCACCATAATACTGGGCCCAGGGGGTGTTATAAAGCCACAATAGTGCACGTGTAATTGCTTGTGTGTGCAAAGCATGAGGACCAGCTGCCAACTATAGTTCTGGCCCACATAATGCTAGGTTCAGATGGTGTCAGAAGGCCACAAGTGTGCACTTGTGATCACAGGAGTGAGTGTGATACGAGGGCTACCTACTGTCATAGCATTGCCCCATAATACTGGTGCCGGGAGGGGTGTAAAAAGGCCATAATCGTGTATTTGTGATTGCATGAGTGAGCATGTGACACCCAAGGGTCACCACAGGTCTTGCCCCATAATGCTGTGTCCAGGGCATGTCATAATGCTACATGAGTGCATCTGTTTTTGCACAATGTCTGTCCACCCACAACAGCGTTGGCCCCATAGGTCTAGGCACCGGACAGGGGATGTCATAAGGCCTCAAAAGTGCATTTGTGATTGCTCAAGCGAACTTGCAATGCGCTAGGGCTGCCCACCTGTGCCAGCGCTGGGCCCGTAATGCTGGGCCTGGGGAGGCGTTGTAAATGCACAAGAGTGCACTTGTGATCGCATGAGTGATGGCCAAGTCAGGGTACAAGCGCTGCCCCTGGTGGGGGGGGTCCTCTTGCATTGCATGCTCAATCTTGTGATGACAAAATGCACAATTGTGGCCTTGTGACCCCCGTGGCCAGCACTGCACGGGTCAAGGGCAGGGGTGTGGAGCCCCACAACAATCGGACCGTCGCCTCCCCTCCCAGGGTCTTCGGCTTTGCCATCGTGGCCACCTCGACCCTGAACATGCTGATCCCCTCGGCTGCCCGCGTGCACTACGGCTGCGTCATCTTTGTGCGCATCCTGCAGGGGCTGGTGGAGGTGAGCCGGGTCGGGGCCTCCTGGCCTGGCCATGCCCCCAGCATGGGGGGGCACTGCAGGAGGATGGGGGCAGGGCTTGATGGTGGCCAGGCCCCTCCCCTGGTCTTGGGAGTGAGCAAGGTTGCCAGTGGAAGGGCCTGGCTAGGGGTCTAGTATATTGGCCACCGCCCTCCCCTCCTAGGGGATGGAAGGGGTGTTCCCCAAGAGCACAGCCACACCCCTATAGGGGACCAGAAGGAGCCTTGGTGCCATGGTCACGCCCTTCCCCTATTGGGAGTCCGGGGGTGGGGCTTCCCGGTAAGTCACGCCCTCTTTTAATAAAGGGGCAGAGCCAACACCCATGGCCACACCCCCATGCCCAATGAAGGGGTGTTCTGGGGGTCCCCAAAGGGGTGGGGTTTATTCCTGGCCATGCCCCTGGACACAGGTGGGACCCTGGGTAACTGTCTGTCCCTCTGTCTGGCTGGGGTCCCAGGGGGTGACGTACCCGGCCTGCCATGGCATCTGGAGTAAGTGGGCCCCCCCGCTGGAGCGCAGCCGCCTTGCCACCACTGCTTTCTGTGGTAAGTGCCCCTGCCCAGATGCCTGGGTTCTCTCTACTGAGTCTGGGGGCTGGAGCCTGGACACCTGGGCTCTCTCCCAGCGCTGGGAGAGGAGTGGGGCCTGGTGGGTTGGAGCAGGGGGGGGATCCTGGACACCTGGGGTCTTTCTCTGTGCTGGGAGAGGAGCAGGGAGGGGGTCTGGTGGGTGGGTAGAACATGGTGGGGGGTTGAAGCCAGGATGCCTGGGTTCTCTCCCAGCCCTGGGAAGGGAGATGGGGGTTAGAGCAGGGCGGGCTGGGTGCCTGGACGCCTGGGTTCTCTCTGTGTCCTGGGAGAGGAAAAAAGCAGGGTAGCTGGTGGTTAGAAGCTGGTGGGCACTGGGATTCGGGTCTTCTGGGTTCTCCTCCAGCTCTGGGAGGGGTGTGGGGTCTGGTGGGTTAGAGCAGGGGAGTGCCTGGGAGCCCCAGATGCCTGGGTTCTCTTCCAGCTCTGGGCAATGAGTGGGCTTCAGCATGTTTGTGCTCCTAGCTTCCAGCCTTGTTAACCTCCACCCCTCACAGGCTCCTATGCAGGCGCGGTGGTGGCCATGCCCCTGGCTGGGGTCTTGGTACAATACTCAGGGTGGAGCTCTGTCTTCTATGTGTATGGTAAGAGAATCACACCCCCACAGCCCTAGCCCCATTTCCTGTTCCCTGCATCAGCCCTGTCCAGCTTGGCCCCTCTCCCCCCGCCATGCCCAGAGAGGCCTCCTACCATGACGGCTGTTTCCCAGTGATGACACCCCCTCTCCTGCTCTGATCCATCCCCTTAGGGAGCTTTGGGATTTTATGGTACCTGTTCTGGTTGATGGTGTCATACGAGAGCCCAGCCCAGCACCCCACCATCACGGAGGAGGAGCAGCGCTACATCGAGGAGAGTATTGGAGAGAGCGCTGGCCTTGTCAACCCCCTCAAGGTGACTCCCTGCCCCCCACCCCTGCCTGCTGCTTGGGGGCACTGCTGGGGGAAGCTTGCTGCACTGTGTGTGAGGACTGTTCCTGGCTGGGGGGCACTGTTTGGGGGAAGCTCGCAGCCTGGGGCGAGTTGGTGGGTGGGGGCATTGTTAAAGAGAACCTCACAGCATTGGGACGACTTCAGCTGGGGGCAGCTCACAGCCCAGTGTCTCCAGCTGGGGGCACTTCTGGGGGAAGCTCACATCCCAGTGGTGTCTTCATAACCGGTGCGTGGTTTCTTTAATATACTTTAAGGTGCGTGATGGAAAGTTTTTGCTAGCTGATATATGTATATTATTTTATTAAAAAAAGGGTGTCTTTACCTGGGGGCACTGTCTGGGGGAAGCTTGCAGCACCGGGGGAGTCCAGGTGGGGGCACTGTTAGAGGGAAGCTTGCAGCACTGGGGGAGACTTTAGTTGGAGGCACTGCTGGGGGGAAGCTTGCAGCACTGAGGGTGCTGCCTGGAGGCATTGTTTGGAGGAGAAGCTCACAGCACCAGGGGCTCACTCCCCACCCCTCCACCCCTGCTGACAGAAATTCAGCACGCCCTGGCGCAAGTTCTTCACGTCCATGCCTGTCTATGCCATCATCGTGGCCAACTTCTGCCGCAGCTGGACCTTCTACCTGCTGCTTATCAGCCAGCCAGCCTACTTCGAGGAGGTCTTCGGCTTTGAGATCAGCAAGGTACCAGTCCAGACACCCCTGGGCTCAGCCCTCTGCTCCCTCCACCTGGGATTGGGAACCTGAGCTGGGGGAAGGGTACAGGAGTCAGAGCCCTGAAGTGTCAAATCTGCCAGGCTCTACTTCCCTCCCAAAACTGGGAGAGAACCCAGGTATCTGGGCTCCCAGCTCTGCAGCTCTAGCCTACCAGACCCTACTGCCCCTCCCCGAGCTGGGGGGAGAACCCAGGCATCCTTTCATTTGGTCAGATCTGGACTCCCAACCTCTTGACCCCACTCACCCCAGGATGTTGTGAGTTCAAATCCTACCTCTGCTTATGGAGGGTTTAGCAGGGTGAGAGGGGAGCTGAGACCCGGACACTGGGAAATGTGAAGGGACTGATGAGAGGCTAGGAGGAGAGCTCCCATAGCTTGCAGGGCTGCTACCTGTACCCTCTGCCCCTAGGTGGGCCTGCTCTCAGCCCTCCCCCACCTGGTCATGACCATTATCGTCCCCATCGGGGGGCAGATCGCTGACTTCCTACGCTCACGGAGGATCATGTCCACCACCAATGTCCGCAAGATGATGAACTGCGGGGGTGAGTGCATGTGTTGGGGGAGGGCAGGAGGCTACAGGTTGGTTGTGAGGGGCACCAGCAGGGCTGGGAGGGGCAGAGGGCTGCAGTTTGGGAGTGAGGAGCACTGGCAGGGCTGGGGCTGCGGGTTGGGAGTGAGGGGCACAGTCAGGCTGGGCAGTGGGATGGAGTTGAACACAATTCTTTCTCTGCCCCCAGGCTTTGGCATGGAGGCAACGCTGCTGCTTGTGGTGGGCTATTCTCACACCAAGGGTGTGGCCATCTCTTTCTTGGTCCTGGCCGTGGGGTTCAGCGGCTTTGCCATTTCAGGTCAGCTGAAGATCAGGGCAGGGGTGCTATGCTGAAGGGTGTGGGGCAAGGGGCACCATGGGGTAGGCATGGGATGAGCTGCGGGGGCTGTTCTCTGCATTCAGTTCCCCTCTGCCCCTGCAGGGTTCAACGTGAACCACCTAGACATTGCCCCCCGCTACGCCAGCATCCTCATGGGCATCTCTAATGGCGTTGGCACCCTCTCGGGCATGGTGTGCCCCATCATTGTTGGTGCCATGACCAAGCACAAGGTGCGTGTATGTGTGTGTGGTGGGAGAATTGGTACAGCTGGGAATGGGGATTCTAAGGGAGGGGGCTGTGTCTGGAGTGAGGAGAACCAGCAGGGCTGGGAGGGTGGGGCCTGCGGGTTGGGAGTGAGGGGCGCTGGCAGACCTGGAGGAGGGGGCACAGAGGAGTAAACCTTTTCTTCCTGCCCCATCCCCTGTTCCAGACGCGTGAGGAGTGGCAGTACGTGTTCCTCATTGCCTCACTGGTGCATTACGGGGGCGTCATCTTCTATGGCATCTTTGCCTCAGGGGAGAAGCAGCCATGGGCTGAGCCGGAGGAGATGAGTGATGAGAAGTGCGGTTTCATCCACCAGGACGAGCTGGCTGATGAGGAGGATGAGGCAGCGCGGGCGGCCGAGGGCCTGGGGGGCAGTGGTGGTAGTGCAGGTGGCTATGGGGCCACCCAGAGCACCAGCTTTGCCAACGGGGGCTGGACAGCTGACTGGGACCACAAGGAAGAGTTCGTGCAGGAGCCTGGCAAGGATGCCTACATGTATGGGTCTCTGGGGGACAGGGACCTGTCCTAAGGGGCCTGCTGACACCCTGCCTTGTGCCCCCCCACCACACACACACTGCTCTCTTGGTATGACCCAGCAGATTGAAGGGGGAGCCTGAGACTAGCTATACCCCAAGTCTTCAGCTCCCCCCATTACATGTTGGTATGATCCAGCAGGGTGAAGGGCAGGCCTGAGATTGGCCACACCCCTACTCTGTGGCTCCCCCACTCATTCCAGGTTGTTATGGTTCAATAGGTTAAGGTTGGGTCTGAGATTAGCCACACCTCCAATCTGCAGCTCCACCCATTACATGTTGGTATTATCCAGCAGGGTGAAGGGTAGGCCTGAGTTTAGCCACACCCCCACTCTGGGGTGCTGCTAGTCTGTGTTGGTACGATCCAGCAGGGTGAAGGGCTAGGGATTAGTCATAAAGAAGCTTTGCAGCTGTTCCCCAGTCCATTTTGGTACAGTCCAGCAGGGTGAGGGATGGGCCCAGGATTAGCTGCACCCCTATTCTTCATCTCCCCCAGGTTGGTACAGTCCATGAGGGTGGGGATGGACCATTACTGTGCTCTGTGGTTCTTCTCAGGTGCCTGTGCTTTGGAACAGCCCAGTACAAGGGAGGAGGGGTGAACGCAGGGGCCCACTGGGCAGCCCTGCCCTGGTCCCCCACCCTATTGCCTGTGCATTGATACTGTGTGGTAGGATGAGAGGGTGGGGCTTAGATTGGCCCAGCCTCCATGCCACAGGCCCCGCCCCAAGGGGCACCTGCATTGGTATGAGCCAGCACGGGGGCAGTATTGGGGCTTGTGTGTGGTCCCATACCCCTGTGTGCATTGATACAAGCACCTAGATAGACCACACCCCCACACCCCCTCCTGGGCACCTCCAGCAGGGGGTAGGAGGGTGTACCTGAATTTGGCCACACCTCTGCAGTTCAGACGGTAGCCAAATCCCCTTCTGAGCGCCTCTGCATTGGTACAGCCCATTGGGGAAAGGGGTAGATTTTTGCCATTTACCTTCTTATCAACTCCCCTTCCCCCCAAAATTTCTTCATAGGTACAACCCATTGGGGTTGGGGGTTCCATTTACACGTGCCTGGAACGAGGGGGAGATGTCTGACCTTTGACCTCCTAGTCTGGTGGGGCATGACTTAACCCCATGGCCTGGAGCATTTGCCCTTTGGCCTCTCAGGGTTATATTTGTCTGCAGGTATGAAGGCAGTGTGACCTTTGCCCTTGGGCTGGCTGGGGTTGACCTTTGACTTTAGGTCTGGCTTACTGACCTTTGGCCTTGAGCCTCCCCTCATACTTCTCTCCCCATTGTTGGGGGGCAGAACTAGCCCAAGGAACTTTGGAGCAGGGTAGCCCAGGCTAGGGGGCAGTGCCCTAGGCTGTGTGAGGGGGTGTCAATGCTTAGCCTCTGAGTGGCTGTTTCCAGGCCTCCCACCCTGCATAGGCTCATTCTCCCCACACCCTTTGAACACAAGTCACCTCCAAGCCAGCTAGCCCCCGTCCCACATGGCCAACCCCCTGCCCCCCCCCCCGGGGTCTCAGGTGGGCTATGGTGGCCCTCTCCCTGGGCCCTGGGTTCCTTGCACCTCTGGCCTGACCGTGTTTAGCTACTTTTTCCTCCCAAGTTGGCAGTGTCCAGGCCCCACATTCGACTGCCCCCCTGCAACTCTAGCTGGGCCTGTTGAACTGCTCTGACCTTTTAGGCTGGTGGGGTCAAGCTTGTCTTGCTCCACCACTCCAGTCCCTCCCTGACCAGCTGACGCTTTCAGTTTCCCCGTGTGCATCCTAGCAGCCGGGACACCCCCAATGACTGTTTCCAGTCCCCCAGAGCCCTGCTTTTGGACAGTTTTGAGGTCTTCCCGTGCCTCTCCTTGCAGCCATGAGATGCCATGGTCTCTGCCATATCTTGTTCCACATCTGGTTCTCAGCTGTTGCCACCGGACACGTGGCAGATGGTGGGGGACCCTGTATATGTGTGTGTGTGTGTGTGTGTGTATGTGTGTGTGTGTGTGTGTGTGTGTGTGTGTGTGTGCACGTATATGTGTGATGGGGGAGGGGGATGCTTCTGGCCTGGCCTGTGGTCTCCTCATACCTCCCCTACTCTGTCCTGGGATCGGCCTGTCGCGTTGCCCTGTGTGTGTGTCCCCTTCCCCCCAGCCCTGGTGCAGAATCTACCCCCCGGTGTAAATATATAAATATATATTATATATGATGCCGAGACCAGGCCCAGCCTGCAAGAGTCCTTTGTGTTGGGGGAGGGGAGCACGCCTACACTGTCTGTCCTCCCATCCACCTCCTGTAGCCACATTTACTTTCTCTACCCACCTCTCCGTCCCTCTGTCTACCCTCTCCATCTGTCTATCCATGCCAGTGATTCTCAGCTGGAGTTTTGCAGCATCCTGGGGTGCTTGGAGATCCTTTCAGGGGTGCCCTGCAATGTTGGGACATTTTGGTGTACCAGCATGCATGCATGATTCACATGATAAAGCCAGAGATTTCAAATAGAAATCTACCATGTTGTAAACATCCTGCCCTGCTGTGGGCTTTCTGAGCTTGTTGCCACAAAAGAATAGTGCTAATATGTGCCTGGGGTTGAAAGAGAGTGATAGCTAAGAGCTGGCATTTTCTGATTGGGGGGTGGGGGGAAGGGGGGGAATGAGAGACCATCAAGGGTGCCTCAAATCTATTCAAGGGTGCCTTGAGTCTAAAAAGGTTGGGAACCATTGCTCTGAACTCCCCTATCCATCCACCACCACATACTACCTCTATCTGTCTGTTTACCTAACTATCTCTACCACTGTTCACCCCTCGATCTCTATACCCATAGGCCTTATCTATTTATTTTTGTACACCCCTCTGTCTGTCTGTCTATCTATCTATTTCTCTATCTGTACATCCATCCCATGTAACCCTTCTATTTCTCTCCATCCCTCCATTGCCATGTAGTCCTCCTCCTTTATCTCTTTCTACCCCTTTATCCATCCACCCACCCACCTCCCTCCTGGCCCAGCTGCTGCAGGTCTTGGGTGGCCTTGGTGGTTCCTCCACCCAGGGACTCCACATGCCTCAGGTCTGAAGGTGTTTAGCCACCTTCCAACCTGGTGAGGTAAAACCCAACCCCCTGCACTGTCTGCATCCCCATGTAGATACATGTCCATGTTCTCTATCTATCTATCTATCTATCTATCTATCTATCCCCATGTACCCCTATTTATCTAGCTATCCATCCTTCCCCATACACCCATCCTCTATATGCCCATGCTCAATTCTTCCTCATGCAGCTGCCTCACAAAAAGGGATGACAGCAGGCAATGCTGGGCAGTAGAACAGAGGGTACTGCACAGCAGGGTGGGGAGGGGGATCACTGCAGTGGGGGGTGCTGGGTGTGGGGAGCAGGATGAGGGTAGTGAACCAGGGAACATCAGGTAGCTCTGCATGTCCCAGGCCTCTGCTCCTATTCAGCTACAGCCTCAGGTCAGACTGGGGGCATCTTGGCATCCATGGCTCAAAGCCAGTGGTCTCTGCTTCCACCTCCAGCCCCAGGTCTGGGATGAGGCCCCAGTTCCATTGAAGTCAGTGCCTGCAAGGCACCCTAGTGACTGGGGCACTGCCAGCAAACATGGCCCAGCTGGGATCATTACCCTCCCCCCTGGTTCACAGTGCCCTGCCAGCCTAGGCCTCTCAGCCTTGCTGGTCCCCCTCACTCTTGATCCACAGCCCACTGCTATCCCAGCCTGGCCCTCGGCTCCACAGGTGACACAGGGACATGAAAGCTGGGCTCCATGTTTCTAGGAAGTGTCTTGATCCCAGCGTTGGATTGCAGGGGATTGCTGCTATAAAAAGCTGCCCTGGGCCCAGCTGGCCTATTGTGACACACAGACACCGGTGGGCTTGGCCAGCTCAGAACTATAAGTCCTTCTCTTTTTTTGGATTTGACCTTTGGCTCAACATCTACTAGCAAGGTGTCCAGAGGTAAGAATGAAGTATCGAATATTATTTTCTTGAATACTCAGTGTCTCCAACTGTACAGGCTCTCTGTTCTTCAGTGTCATTTTCACAGCTTTAAGATGTGTATTCATACTGACATCCACTCCTGTGATGGTGCCATGCACCTGCGTGCCATTCTTCAGCTCAGTGGTGACTGTCTCATGGCTCAGCTTCATCAGAAACCTCACGAGCTTCATGGCGACCGTGGGATGACCTCCCTGCACGCGGGGAAAGCAAACGGCTGGAGAAAAAAGACAAAAAAAATTGAGCCCAGTGTGGAGGCCTCAGACCAGGCCGCACCGGGAGCTTGCACCAAGGAAGCGGCAAAAGAACTATAAGCCCCTCTCTGAGCCAGACAGGGTGGGGCATGGGCTGTCACAGGCTGGCTCGGGCCAAGGGGCTTTGCCACTCCAAAGGGGTGCCAGCTCCCAGGTGAGGGTGTAACAAGTGATTCCTTGGGACAGCTAAAGAGAAACCAGGGATGGGAGTGATGGTCCTGGGTTTATAACAAGGGTTCTGAAAGGGACACAGGCCAGTGCTCACTTCTCCCTGAACAAGTCCAAGGAGGCTGTAGATGTCGCCCAGTGAAACTGCCTGGAGACATGTGTGGATGAGGGACAGCTGGGATGGTCCCATAGCTGTCGGGGTTCATCCCCAGCCCAGCCTCCTTCCTGGTCTGGTAGATGGCCAGCTTAGCTACAGCCAGGAGGAGGATGACCAGGCGGTCCCAGGGCTTGGTGGGGCCACATATGGGTAATGCGTAAAAGAACTGGTGGAGGGAGAAGAGCGGCCAGACTCTCAGCAGGAGGTTCTTAAAGTGGGGAAGGAGCTGTGGCCTCGTGCCGTCAAGGTTGGTGTGTGCCAGGATTTCCCTCTGCTGAGAGAAGGGCCAGGTGTTGGGGGTGTCTGTGAGGCACAGCAGATACACGCCTGTGGAGACAGCTCCAACGCTGTGATCCTCTGGCTCATGGGATGAGGGTGGAGCACAGGCTGGTCCCCTGGGTGGGATGTGAGGATGGGCACTGGGCCAGGCAGGGGTTCCAGCGGTTGAAGATGCCCATCCCAGGGTGGGCACTGGCTGGCTTAGGGAGTGTGGGGGTGAGGCAGGGGCCTTTCTCCTCTAGGGGTTGCCAGCCCCAGGGTGGTATTAGAGGGGTAGGAATGGGGCAGGGGACTTTGCCCCTCCATGGGGAGGCCGGTCCCCCAGGTGTGATTTCTTCCCCCTATGCAAAGGATCAAGCCCTGAGTGTTAGGAGAGGAGCTTGGTTTGGGGGTGGCTGGTAGCAGCAGGCCATGGAAGGGAGAGGCTGGGGGTGAGAGCTGGCACGTGGGCTGTCAGATACTGTGAGATTAGAGCAGGGGACAGATGGCCTGGGGATTAGCTAGGCAGGGGTGGAAGGCTGAGATGGAGGAAGGATATAGGGCCTGGGGTGATGGGAATTGCCAGACCTGGGCTCCCCCAGCCCTGCTGATGGCCCGGACCCACAGCCACCTGTCCCCCACAACCCTGCTGGTGCACCTCACTCCTGATCCACAGCCTCCTGTCCCCCTCAGCCTTGCTGGTGACCCTCACTCCGAACCCACAACACCCTGCCCCCACCTAGCCCTGCTGGTGCCCCTTACTCCAGATCCACAGTCCCTTGTCCCCCCACAGACAGCCGACTTACCAATGTCCCTCCCTTCCCTGCCCCTGCAGTCCCAGGTGCAGTGCTGAGGTAGCTACTGATGCTGGTAGTGCTGATGCCACTACAGCCCTCCCAGCTGCAAAGCATAGGGCTTGGAGCCAAAGGTGGGGGGGGGTAGCTTGGGGATGGGGGCTGGGCCCCACACTTCATCTTTCCCCTCCCCAGCACAAGCTTTAGTGGGTAATGCACCTGGCAGCATCACCCTCTGGGGCTGAGGCCTGGAAGCTCAGGAGGTGTGAGCATAACTAGCTCTGGGGGAAGGGGGTGGGGGGTTAGAGCAGGGGGCCTGGGAATAGGACTCCTGGGTCCTCTCCTAGCTCTGGGAGGAAAGCGGGGCTGGGGAGGGTCACAGGGTATGATGGGTTAGAGCAGGGAAACTTGGAGCCAGGATCCCTGGGTTCTATCCCAGCTCTGGGGTGGGGGCGGGTCTAGTGGGTTACAGCAGGGGCTTGGGAGCCAGGACACCTGGATTCTGTGTTTAGCACTCTGTTCCTGGAAGGTGACTATAACCCTGAGGATTAAGAAACCTGAGTCTCAGTAGAGCTGGCCTCACCTCCTTCTCCCATCGATCCCCCTGCTTCTGAGAGCTGAGTCAGGGCAACATGAGCTCCTTCTCCCTGCCTGGAAGGGGACAGGCTGTTCCTATTGACAGCACTCCCTGCCCCAGCTAGCCCCCAAGCACCAGGGGTGGGGATAAATACCCTCCCGCTCCCCCCAGGAGCAGAAAATTGTGGGGGTGGGGACCCACCCCCTGTCCTGTCCCAGAGCTGGGAGAGAACCCAGGCATCCGGGCTCCCTGCCCCCTCTCCCCACAGAGCTAGGACAAAACCCAGGTATTCTGCTCCTGGCTCCCCCTGCTCTACTCAGTCACACCCCATGCCCCTTTCCAACCTCCCCACAACACACACACACACCCTGGGATAGAAGAAACCAGGAGTCCGGACTCCAGCCCCTGTGCTCTAAGCCACCAGCCCCGCCAGCTTGGAGAGAACCCAGGTGTCCTGGGTGCTGCCAGGAGGACCACAGGCCACCTCTGGTAGTGCCTGCCCCCTGGTGGCTGGTGTGGGGGAAGCTGGGGCAGGGGGCTGAGCTTTCACCGCTCATCTGGGGCCCCTGTTTCTGCCTTCCACTCCCAGCCCCACTCCCAGCCATGGCCACACACTGTTGCATCTGCCCTGTGGGCAGAATCAGCCAAGACTTCCTCGTTGCTCTGAAGACCTTCCTGGCCCAGAAGCACACAGTGTGGTTGGGAGGCATGATTTTGTGGGTCCCTGGGGGTTGGGGGCATTTTGGGGGGCCCTGTTGGTTGAGAGAAGGAACTGGGGAGGACAGAGGGGCAGGGGAGGCTGGGAGGGGTATGGGGCTCAGGCTAAGGGGCATGGGGGATCTAGGGGTGTGGAGGAATACATTTGGGGAGCAGTGCATTTTGGGGGACCCAGAGGTGCTGGGAGCTTGCAGGGGGCTGAGGGATTCCAGGTGCCAAGAGATTTGGAGGGAATAGATCTGTGTATGCAGGGGACCAGGAGAGTTGTAGAGAATTTGGGGGGCAAAAGGCAAGGGGAGTCTGGGGGTGATCAGGGGTGAGAGCAGGGTGCCGGGGTTGGGGTGATCAGGGGCAAGACTGGGGTTTAGGGGGGCAAGACCAGAGGTCTTGGGAGTGAGGTGATCAGGCTTGACAGTGGGGTGGTATTGGGGGGTGTTCATGGTGACAGAGAGTGCCCTCTGGTGGGGTGACCAGGGGTGACAGGGTGCTACCAGGGGTGGAGGGGGCATTGATTGGGATGATAGCAAGGTGTCATGGGGGTGATCAGGGCTGACAGCGGGGTGGCATCGGGGGGTGGGATGTGATTAGAGGTGATAATGGGGCTCAGGGTGAGGTGATCAGGGCATTTCTAGGGGTGCTAGGATTGGCACTATGGGTGGGGCCAGGCAGGTGGTGAGGTCTTAGAGGGCAGCTGTCACTTGAAGGGCTCAGGGTTTTAGGGAGCACGGGGCTCTAAGGGGACAGGAGTTGGCAAAGGGTGGGAGGGGACAGTCATCCAGGGCAGATTTAGGTTGAGTTGGGTTAGTTTTGTTTTGTTTTGTTTTGTTTTTGGGGGGGGGCCTGTGGAACCAGGTAGCCAGGGGTAATGGGCGGGGATGGAGTGTGGGGGTCTCTTTGATCCTCTGGGGGTGGCCATATTGGGGTATAAGACCAGAGAATTTGGGGATAGGGGATTATGGGGGCACAGGGAGATTTGCAGGTGCAGGTACAAGTTTGGTACAATGGTCTGTGGGGGGGGGGGCAGGATTCTGGTGTGCAGCAGTAATAAGGGAGCCAGAGGTAATTTCTGGGGGGACAGCAGGATGTGGGGGACAGGGGAGTACTTCTGGGGCTGGGGTGCAGCTGATCTGGGGGTACACGGCAGTCTCTGGGTTCTGGATAGGCTGAGGCACCCAGCAGATGTGGGGTATTGGGGGGGCTGCTGGCATGTTTGGAGTTAATTCCAGGGTGGAATTAACCCCTTACACCCCCCTGAATTAACCCCAAACATGCCAGGACACCCCAGGGACCCCTCTGGTACTCAAATGTGCACCCCAGAAATACTGCTGGGTCCCCCCACCTGTCTACCACTTCCCTGTGGGCCCCAGTATCAGCTGTACCCCAGGCCAAGAAGTACCCCCTGCCCCCACATCCTGTTGTCTCCCCAGAAATTACCTCTGCTACACCCCAGATTCCCTTCTGCACTTACACAGACTTGGGGTGCCAGGAGCTGGGGGGTCAGGGGTTTTGGGTGAGTGCAGGAAAAAGTCTGGGGTACAGTAGGTTTTGGGGCCAACCAGTAAGAATGGAGGTTCAGGGGGAGTGATGCTAAGGACAGAGGGGACCTTGTAGGGGCAGGAACAGTTTGGGGGCAGGAGGTATCTGGAGGGGGCAGGAGGGGCTGGGGGTGAAGGAGGCATTTGGGAAGCAGAGAAGAAATGCAGGGAGGCAGCTGCAGGGCAGGTTTCAAGGCTCCTGTGGGGAGATCAGTCCCAGGGGGGCATAGGGGGACTCACAGGGGGCAGAAGAGCAGGCTTGGGGCCCAAGGGTGCTGGGGTTCTCTCCTCGCTTTAGCAGGGGAGTGGGATTCTGGCAGAGTAGAGCATAGTTTCATAGTTAGCAGGGTCAGAAGGGACCTGAGCAGATCATCAAGTCTGACACCCTGCCATGGCAGGAAAGAGTACTGGGGTCAAACAACCCCAGCAAGGTATACATCTAGCCTTGTCTTAAAGACCCCCAGGTTAGAAGCCAGCACAACTTTGCTTGGAAGTTGGTTCCAGATCCTAGTCGGCCTGACAGTGAAGTAGCGCCTCCTGATGTCTAATCTGAATTTACCCTCTGCCAGCTTGTGACCGTTATTCCTGGTCACTCCTGGTAGTGCTCGGGGGAACAGGGACTCCCCCAATGCCTGCTGATCCCCTCTGACTAGTTTGTAACAGGCCACTAGATCCCGCCTCAGCCTTCTCTTGTGGAGGCTGAACAGGTTCAGGTCCCGTAGCCTCTTCTCGTAGGGCCTGCCCTGCTGCCCCTTGATCATGCAAGTGGCCTCTTCTGGACCCTCTCCATGTTGTCCACATTGCTCCTGAAGTGTGGTGCCCAGAACTAGACACAATACTCCAGCTGCGGCCTTACCAGTGCCTCATAGAGGGGGAGAATCACCTTCCTGGACCTGCTTGAGCTGCATCTGTGGATGCATGACAAGGTGTGGTTGGCTTCCTGACTGCATCCCCACACTGCCGGCCCATGTTCATCTTGGCATCAATGATGACTCCAAGATCCTTTTCTGCCTCTGCGCTGACGAGAAGGGAGTTCCCCAGCCTGTAGGTCTGCTGCTGGTTCTTCCTCCCCAGGTGCATCACCTTGCACTTGTCAGCGTTCAAACCCATCCTATTCTCATCCGCCCACCCCTGTAACCTGTCTAGGTCCTATTGCAGCCTATTGCTCCCTTCTAGTGTGCCCACATCCCCACACATCTTAGTGTCATCAGCAAATTTGAACAGGGTGCTTTTTACCCCCTTGTCCAAGTCACTGATGAAGATGTTGAATAGTGCAGGCCTGAGGACCGAGCTGTGGGGGACCCCACTGCCCACATCCCTCCAGGTCAAAAATGACCCACCCACCACCACTCTCTGTGTGCAGCCCTCCAGTCAGTTGGGGACCCAACTGACTGTGTGGGTGTCAACACCTCAGTCCCCCAGTTTCTTAATGAGAACGGGGTGAGAAACAGTGTCGATGGCCTTCTGAAAGTCCAGGAAGACTATGTCCACTGCTACCCCTGTATCTAAGGATTTGGTGCCTTGGTTGTAAAAGGCCACCAGGTTGGTCTGACAAGATCTGCCTCTAACAAACCCATGTTGGTTGCCCCTAAGCATAATCTTCCCCGCTGGCTCCTCGTGGACATGTGCCAGAATAATTCTCTCAAAAACCTTACCCAGGATCGAGGTAAGAGTAACTGGCCTATAGTTCCCCAGGTCCTCCTTCCTCCCTTTTTTGAAGAGGAGAACCACATTGGCCCTCTTCCAGTCCTCTGGCACCACACCAGAGCACCATGAGTGCTTGTAAAGCCATGCCAGGGGTCCCGCAATGATCTCAGCTAATTCCCTCAGCACTCGGGGGTGGAGATCGTCCAGACCAGCTGATTTAAATACATCCAGACCCTCCAGAAGTTCCCTGACTAGATCCTCACTGACCCTTGGTCTAGGTGCACCTCCCCTGGGGCCTGAGTAGGGCCCAGTGTGGGGGCTGATCCAGTCCCTGCTCAGGAAAATGGAGGCAGAGAAGTCGTTAAATAGGTTAGCTTTGTTGTCTGGTGTGACGACCAAATTTCCCAGCGTGTCCTGCAGGGGCCCCACGTTACCCGGTACCTTATTTTTGCCCCCTATGTATTTAAAAAAGGACTTCTTGTAGCGTCTCCTAATGTCTAATCTGAATTTACCCTCTGCCAGCTTGTGACCAGTATTTCTAGTCACTCCTGGTAGTGCTCGGTGGAACAGGGTAATACCGGGGGCTAGGAGCCCAGGACACCTGGGTTGTATCCCCACTCGGGGAAGGGAGGGGGGTCTGGTGGGTTGGGGGGGGCTGTAAGCTCATGTGCTTGGGTTCTACCTCAGCTCTGGGAGAGGAGTGGGATTTGGGGATCTGGGAGCTAGGACACCTGGGTTCTCTGTCTGGAAAGCAGAGGGTTTCTCTTGCTCTCTGCTGGGGTCCATGTTACTGCTCTCCCCTTCTCCCCCCCCCCCCCCCGAAGCAGCCATCATCTCCCGTGAACTATGTCATGCCCAGCAATATGCCCAGAAACACAGGATCCTGCCTATGGCAGCTGTGAGGAGCTGGCCAAGGACCCTGACGTAGGTGAGCATTGGGATGGTGGGGGAGAAGGGAGATCCTTTGGGCCAAGGCAGATCCAGCCCATCTAGGGGGCAAGGACCCTATGGCAGAGAGGGGTGGTTGGGGCACTGTGTGGGGATTGGGCTTTGTAAAGTCACAGGGATTTGGAGGGTAAATTAGGTTCTCTCCCAGCTCTGGGTGGGAAATAGGGCCTGGTTGGTCACAGCTGAGGGTGCAGGGGCAGGAACTAGGATGCCTCGATTTTCTCTCAGCCTGGGAGGGAAGTGGGGGCTAGTGGGATACTACAGGGAGGGAAGGAAAAGCCAGGACACTTGGGTTCTCTCCCAACCCTGGAGGGAAGTGGGGTTGGTGGGTTGGGAAGGTTGGGGGGCTGAGATTCAGGGTTCTGTCCCAGCTCTGGGCAATGGGTTGGGGGTCCCAGCTGGGTCCCAGCTGACTGCACTGTTGCAGATGTGGTGTATGTGGGGGTAGTGAATCCCATCCACCTGCCTGCAGGGCAGCTGTTTCTGCGGGCTGGCAAGCCTGTGCTGCTGGAGAAGCCTACGGCCATGAATGCAGCTGAGGTACAGGAGGTGGCCCAGGAGGCCTGGAAGAGCGGGGTCTTCCTTGTGGAGGTGAGACAAGGCACCCCATGCAGGATCGCCCTGCAGTGCAGCTCCCCCTCCCAACCCCTCTGCAATATGGCACAGCAGCCCCCTCAGTTGCCCCTATCCTCCCCCCACCTTAGGTGCTCTGGACCCGCTTCTTCCCAGCCTCCCAGCAGATCCTGTCACTCTTGTCTTCAGATGGGGTCAGGGAAGAGAAGCTGCTAAGGGCAGAGTTTGGGGCTCCCATCACAGGGGTCCTGCGCATTGTGGAGAAGGAGTTGGGTGGCAGCGCGGTGCTGGACATTGGCTGCTGTCGTCCATTTCGCCTACATGGCCTTCCGTGGTGAGAAGCCTGAGGCCATCACTGCCTTGGGTTTCCTGTGCCCCACGGGTAATGAGGCTGTGGGGGCAGGAGTAAGGGGCACCCATAAGGTTTGGGATGAGCTGGGGGCTGCAGGTCAGAAGTAAGGGGCACAGCAGGGCTGGAGGGATAGAGGGTCCCATTGGAGCTGCCTCCCCTTCTAGGTGTGGATGAAACCACTTCCATCATCCTGAACTAGTCAGGGAAGCGTCAGGCTGGGCTCACATGCTCCAAGGTGGTGAAGCTGCTTAACCAGGCAGAGGCTGGCTGCACCAATGGCATCCTCCAGGTATCAGGCTAGGAGGGGAAACTAAGGCAAGAAGGGAAGGAGAAATTCAATGGCACAGCCTAGACCCAGGCATGCTGGCTCCCAGCAGGCCCCATTCCCCTCCCAGTGATGGGGGTGGAAACTGGGCATCCTGGATCCCAAGCTGTGCCCCTGTGCTGAGCCCTGGGGTGCTGTGTCTCCCCCACAATAGGTCCTGGATCACTTGTGGTGCCCCATGGAGCTGGCAGTGAATGGGAACTGGAGGAGTTCCTGCTGCTACTCCGCTCTCAGCCCAACTTCCTGAACAGCACAGGGCTGCACTATGAGGCCAAGCATGTATGCCAGTGTGTGCTGAAAGGTGATGAGCAAGGGCACTGTTTGGCAAAGCCTGCAGCACTGGCTGGTAGATCCCAGGTTTAGGCATTGCAGGGGGGGAAGACAGCTCTGATGCCCTCCACATTGACACCCGTCCCGCTGTCTCCCACAGGCCTGAAGGAGAGCCCCATCCTGCCACTGGCCGAGAGCAAGCTGGCCGCTTTCATCATGAATGAGGTGCGGCAGCAGCTGGGGGTGACGTACACTGAAGAGCGGGTCTGACCCCCCAGCCCCGCTAGAAACCCCAGTAAAGATATGTGTGGAGACCCCCTATGTGTGTATATGTGACAGGTGGCCGGGGTGGGTGTCTGGGGTGATGCTTCCCTGTGCAGTGGGCCACAGTGTGGGTGGGTGCGTGCTGGGGTCTCTGTCCCATTGGGGCATCAGGGTGGGGGTGGGGCTGTGATGTCACAGGGGGCTGGTGGGGTTTCTTGGGAGGGTTGGTTTGGCTGTGACCTTTGGGTCACAGGTGGAGGTTCCTCGGGGGTTTCTGATGTGGGGCTGTGACAGTCAGGGTAGGGCACAGGTTGGGCCCAAAAGAAATGACTGTGATGTCAGAGGGGCTGGATATGACATCAGAGTGGAGATGGGCCTGGGGTTTGGAGGGCTAGGAGATGGTGACATGGCTGGGGCAAAAGGTGGGCCTGTGACATCACAGAGGAGGTTTTTGGGTATGATGTGAGGGTGGGCTGAAGGCTGCGGGTCTGCCAGTGGGCCTTGGGAGGAGGCTATGATGATGGGGGGGTCCTTGGGGCTTGTGGAGGGTGGCTGTGATGTCAGGGGGCAGTGGGGAGGGGTGATGAGGCCTCCTGCTGTTGGGAGAAGGGGAGTGGGTTCCCCATGGAGAAGGCCTCCCTGCCACTTTGAGGCCCCACTCCGGCACCCCATCCTGACTGCGGTCTCTGTGCGTGGAGGCGCGCTTATTTACATATCTGAATAAACACGAGGTGGGCGTGGGCTTACTTCCACCCCATCCCGCCTTCTACACAGGCACTTGCGGGGCGCGTGCTCTAATAGTGCCCCCCACAGGCGGTCACTTCCGCCCGGACTTAGGACGACGCTGCCCTCGCCCGACAAAGCTGTCCTTCCGCCCTATCGGTCCCAACCCCTTTCTCTTTTGCCCATGATGGCGGCTCCCGCCGCCACTCACTTCCGCCCTGGCCCCATCCAACCTCTTGGCTACAAAGTGCGGCTCCTCAGGCTTCGCTACTTCCGCCCGGCTGCTTAGCTCACTTCCGCCCCTGTGCACAGCCCTGGCCGGAAGGGGAGACCCCGTGGCGGGCGCAGGGCTGGGCCTCTTTCCCGTGCGGCCGGCGAGGATGGCGGAGCTTAAGGTTTGCGCGGGGCTGCGGTCGTCCCCCGCCACCCCCAGCCGCGGGGTCATGCGTGGAGTGTCGGCAGTCCCGTGTGGCTCTGCGGGGTCCTGGGTGGGCCCACGTGGCCGGGCCGTGCGGGGGTTGCCGCGTGGGGCACTGCCTGGGGGGCTGGTTTCAGGCGGGTCTTGTGCAGGAGGGGGCTCCCCTGCGGTCTGCAGGGGTAGGGCTTAGGGCCTCCTGCGGCCTGCGCCAAGCTGGGCTCCATCTCCAGTTGTGGAAACGAGGGGCTGCTGGGCTCCATCTCTCTGCCAGGTTCTTCACTTAGCCCCCAATAACATCCACCTCTTTCCCCCCCGCTCTCCTGCCAGGTTCTGGTCATTGACGGCCGTGGCCACCTCTTAGGTCGCCTCGCAGCCATAGTCGCTAAGCAGGTCCTGCTGGGTAAGTGTTTGGGGGTGGGGAAAGAAGGCATCAAAGCTCATGGGCTAATAAAAGATATTACCTCTTCCAACTAGAGACTTGCAAACAAATTATTTTACTTATTTTAAGCTTTTGGTCACACTTGCCCTTTGTCGGGCAGGGATTGTAAAACTTCTCCTAGGTAGAAATGAAAATTGATTTTTGTCAGGAGACCTGAAGGTGTGGTAAAGTTTCTTGTTTGGAGTAGTTTGTTTTGTCCAGGTTAGCTCATTTTTGGAGTGGGGGAGAAACTCTCCCCCCTCATAGGGCCAGGGGGAGCCCCTGTCTGTGCCCAACAGGGAAGTCTGTGATGATGCTAACTCGGTGTTTGAGTCTCATGGCCATGAGAACACCTCTTCCATGCACTACCATCTGAGACCGCTTCTGGCAGCCCAGGCATCTGGGTTCTCTCTGAGAGGGGAGCAGGGTTGAATGGGTCAGAGCAAGGGGGGGGCCTGGGAGCCAAGACACCTGGGTTCTGTCCTAGCTGGGTGGTGTCTGGTGGGTCAGTGTGGAGCAGCTAGGGGTTGCGGGCCAGGACTCCTGGGTTCCATTGCTGTAGGTTAGGTCATCAGAGCTGAAGTCTGTGCTGTTGGTGAGGTTTGAGGCTTCATGTTACCTCAGCTCTTTTCCCCCAGACCTGAGGCAAGGATGATGGGTACCAGGCAGGACCCTTCTCTGCTGTCTGCCAAATCCATTGCTTTTTGCAAACTGGCCCAGTTATGGCCTGCTGATTGCACCCCTAGCCAAACTGTTAGCCCCTGGAGGAGCACCAGGCAGGTCTGACTCCATCCTTCTGGGCGTTCAGAGTAGAGTTTTGGGCCTTGTGCCTTTCTGTAGTCATTTGATTGGGCTAGGAATTTTACCTGACATGTTCAACCCCCCCCCCCCCCCCCCCCCCCCCGGTATGGCCTGAGTCTGCCCAGAGACACTGTTACCATCTCTCTTTGCCTTCTCCTAGGACGCAAGGTGGTGGTAGTGAGATGTGAGGGCATCAACATCTCTGGAAATTTTTACCGGAACAAACGTAAGTACCTCTTCAAGCAGGGGTGGGAGCTGAGATGTCTGGAATCTGACCTGGCTCTGGTGGGAAGCAGGGGACTTTGGAGCCAGGACTCCTGGGTCCTTCTTCAGCCTAACATTTCCCCTCCTACCACAATCGGGACACAGCATTTCATGGTGCTGATTCTTTGCCCTCCTGCAGCTGTTGGGTTGAGAGACTTCTTCTTGGAGTTGAGGCCTGTGTGCAGGAAGCTGGTGGCCCTTGTGACAGGACATGGGGACTCTGTATATAGCCCTGAACTAGCATTAGGTGTCTTCTATTTGGCTGGCTGCTTCCTTTCTCCAGTCTGTGGAATCTAGTCAGGGCTGTGCCTATGTCCTGCAGAAGGCTTGTAGCAAAGCTAAGAATGGGACCTAGGTGTCCTTCTACCCTGTAAAGGTATAGATTAATCCTTAACCCCTGCCCTGGGCACTGCTCTCATTCCAGTCAAGTACCTGGCCTTCCTCCGCAAGAGGATGAACACTAATCCTTCCCGTGGGCCATACCATTTCCGTGCCCCCAGCCGCATCTTTTGGAGGACTGTCCGAGGTAACATCCCCAGGGGTGGATGCGTCCACCTTTAAAGGGCCAGTTGGGGTGGTTCTTTGTTTAGTGAGCTTCCCCAGCTCCGGGAGAGGAGTAGGTTTGGGTGGATTTGGAGCAGGGTGGCTGGGAGCTCAGTGTCTGGGACCTGGGTTCTGTTCCAGCTCTGAGGGCTGTGGGGTCTGGTGGGTCAGAAGATGGAGGAGGGTGGTGGTGGGGAGTTAGAGGAGATGCTGGGGGTGTGATTACTAACTTTGGGGTAGTGAGTGTAAATGCAGTGACCTCTGGCATTGCAGGGGTTAGAGCAAGGTCACTGTGTGGCCTGGGAAGCATAACTGCCCGTCTCATGCCTCCCTCAGGGAGGGGCAGAGAACAGCCTTGGTACAACATGCCCTGGCTGTGCTCCCTGCAGCTGTCCCTTCCTGGCCTGGGGAGTAGAGGCATGCCTATAAATCCCCCCCACCCCCCCATTGAAGGGCAGGGGTGAGGAAGAGGGTGAGAACTGCCCCAGCCATGGCCCTTTTTTTGCCCCTGGTGGAAAATGGAGCAGAAGGCAGCCCCAGCACAGGCCCTCTGTGACCCCATCCTGCCCTTTTGCTAACCAGGTCTCCTCTCCATGCAGGGATGCTGCCCCACAAAACCAAGCGGGGGCAGGCTGCGTTGGAAAGGCTGAAGGTGTTTGATGGCATCCCCCCCCCTTATGACAAGGTGAGGCATGGTGCCCCCTGCTGGGTGGGTGGGAGGGACAGAATCACTCCCACCGTGCGTCTGTGATGCTCTAATTTACCTACATTGTTTGATGGCTTATGAGAAAAAAATCCTTCAAACACTGAGACGCCACCTTCTCCACCTCCTGCTTCCTATTCCTGCTCCCCCGTCCTTGATGTGATGCTCTTCTTCCCCTACCCTGCACAGAGGAAGCGCATGGTGGTGCCTGCAGCTCTGAAGATTGTTCGCCTCAAACCGACCCGCAAGGTATGTATGCCCCACTGCCACCCCCAAAGCTCTTCCTTCCTTTGGGTAGGACATTGTGCCAGGGTGTTGTCATGAAGCAGGGAGTTTCCCTGCTCTTAGTCCTGCAGGTCTCTGGGAAAAGAATTCCACAGACCTTTGAGGGCAAGGGACTCTGGTGGGAGCCTATCAAGGTTTCCTGACTGGCCTAGGGAGCTGCTAGCTGTGCAGTGGTTTTGTCTGGCTTCCCTGGTGGCCTGTAATGGTTAGACTGGATAGCTGGGGCACATTGGGAGTTGATGTCCAGTCATCATGCCAGGAGCTGGCCCCTGAGGTCTGTGATGATGCTAACACCACTTCTTTTCGAGTTTCACGACTGTGAGACAACCTTATTACATGCACTACCATCTGAGACCACCCTGGGGTGTGCTACAGGCTCTGGGTGCTATTTAGAATGGGTGTGGGGGAGACATTAGATTCTTAGGTTCTCTTTCTGCTCTGGAAAGGGAGTGGGGGTAGGTTGCGGGGGTGGGGTGGGGGGGTGGCATGGGAGCCAGGATGCCTGGGTTCTATCCTGGTCTCTTTTCCCCTTCCAGTTTGCTTACCTAGGACGCTTGGCCCATGAGGTTGGTTGGAAATACCAAGCCATCACCGCCACGTTGGAGGAGAAACGCAAGGAGAAAGCCAAGCTCCATTATAACAAAAAGAAGAAACTGATGGTGAGTGTTGCAAGTGGCTCTCCGGTCCCAGCCTCTGCCACTCAGCTGTGTATCTCTAAGCCACAGAAACTGCATCTCTTCCTCCTTAAGGAATGCTGCATCTCTGGCCTGTGATCTTATGCAAGGAATTTTAGCCAAAGAAGCTCAGTGTCTGTCTGGGAGCCTGTTTGCATCTACACTGCCCTACTGTCACTGCTGTATATGCTTACATCAAGGCAGATGATTTCACTCAAAGGAATTGAACACCTAGTGTCACTCTTTTTTTTCCCCTTGCAGTAAGCTGTGTCGCTCAGGGCTGAGGGTTGCTCAACACACACACGGCGTGACTGGCTTATACCAGCCTAAGGATTCAGCTGTGAACTCTGGCCCATCCACGGGGAACTGATTTATACTCCTCTATCAAAACCAGTGTAGCTGGGCCAAAGTTATGTGGGTTGGGGAGGAGGTTATGTGGGTTGGGGAGGAGGGGGTTAGACATCCCCATACTGCTGAGCACTAGTTGTGTGGACAAAACTCAGCTATAAGGTGCTTGTTACCCTACTATCTCTGAGGGATCATACCAGCTTTCCCAAAGAAATAGTCAGCCCCTCAGGGAAGCAAGGTGGAGGGAAGATGGGGGTACACAGCCCTTTCTTGTAAGCTAGGGATGTCAAACTCTTCCCTTGGCCTGGTCTAGACCCCAGGGCTCCAAAGTGGTGTAGGGATGGTGGGATCAGTGGTATTAGGGCAAGCAGAGCTATTGGGTTCTGTGACAGGCCACACTCCCCAACTTCTGGTAGCCCAGCAGGCTGGATGAAGAGACTCTAGACTGTATGTGTGACATCCTTGTTGTAAGCCTCAAGGAATAGGATGCCTTACTTGCTGGCTTGTCTAAGGGAACAGACATGTGATGCTCAACCATATAGTAATTTGATTTCTGTAACAAAAGTAGAGCAGACCTGGCTTTAAAGCTGTGCCTCATATAAAAATCATCAAGAAGTCAGGCTGGAAGGGACCTCCAAAGGTCATCTAGCCCAACCCCTTGCCTTAGGCAGGATCATCTTGAAGTTGCTGTGCTCTGGAGTGTGGCCCATGAGAGAGGAGAGGTTGCTATGTGCCAGTGTGCATGTTATACCAGGTACTGGCTGTGTCCAGTCCCTTTTAAATCAGGATATATACGGCCATCTAGTCTCTTCTTATGTCTTTAATATACCTGACTTATAGCCTATGCCCAGTGATTCCCAAAATCTGACAGATTTGTTCACCAGCAATTTAAAGCTATATAACCTTAACACCAGCAAACTTTTGTCATATAAAGTAATTATAATATGTCGACGTGTACCACTGGTGGTACGTGTACTACAGACTGGGGGCTATCCACAGGGACAGAAATTTGCTGGTGGGATGAGCAGTGATATTAACTGCTGTTGTGGTAACTAACTAATACCACTTCTGTTGGTTGCACCACCAAACTTCTGGCCCTGTGGGCTGGATATGGAACGTGCGGCTGGTGTGTGGGGCCAGAAATCTGGCAGGGGGTTTTGGCCAGGAGATTGCCTTGACTCTGAAAGCTGATGCTAGTGGAGATGGGAAAGCAGCTGTTAGGACCCGCTGCCAACTCAAGCTGGGCCTCCCAGCCCATGGCCTGAAAAGGTCGCTGACCACTGCCCTAGACCAGGCTGGATCTGGCCTGCAGAGCTTTGTTGGCTCTGGGCCTGCAAACATGGTGCTTTGGGATGGGGGAGGGCTGCGTGCGTGCTCTGTTTGTGAGGAGAAAAGCTTGAGGCAGGGAGATTCCTAGCACCTGCCTACCTGTGCCCCAGGTGGAGAAGGCTACAGACAGCTGTCCCAAGTGATAGTTTGCTCTGTAAACCAGCTTCCCCCTGCACCCCTCTAGTGGCCAACCCTGCAATACCACCCACTGCAGGCAGCCATCTTGAGACTGCTGCAGGTCTGCTCCTAACACCAGAGCTAAAGCTTAGGGTATGCAACCTGTGTAGTAGCAGTGAGGTCGGGCATGCTCCCTCTAAAGATCCCTCCCTGTTCTTCCGATCACTAAATCTTACACACCCTTCATGTAAAAAAAAAAAAAACAAAAAAAACAACCTGTGATCAGATCAGAGCCCCACACACAAGGAAATCGGGCTGAAAGGAACCTCATGAAATCGCATCATCTCTGACTAAGCCATCCCAGCCATGTGTCTGTCCCATCTGCTCTTGAAGACTTCCAAGAGTAGAGATGCCACTGTTTCTCTAGGTAGCCTGTCCCAATGCTTGACCACCCTTAGAGTCAGAAAGATCCTCCAAATCTCCAACCTCAGTTCCCCCTGCTGCAGTTTGAGGCTGTTTTTCCTTCTGAGGAGGAGGCCTGGATAAGGTACAGAGCCCAGCATGAGATCATAGTTATTGAGAAGTGAGGCTGGAAGGGACCTCCAGATGTCTGGTCCAACCCCCTGCCTGAGAATCATCTCTCTTCAGATTTAAACTATTCCATAAACATTTATAACCTGCTAGCAAAGCTATCATCACCCCTGACACAACACAAGACTTATACCCAAACCTGCCATGGGTAAAGCAGGGAGGCCATGGCAGCCAAGGTCCTTGTGCTGTGAAAAGTTTGTTAATGCTCAAGAGATCCCAGGTGAAGGCCACACTTCCTACTATAGAGGATGGCTAACCCCCACAATCTGTACCCATCTAAGGTAAAACTTCTTCCTGACCCCAGGTCTGGCAATTGGTCTGACCCTGAACAGGGGAATGGGAAGGAGGTTGGGGGCAACCCTCTAGCTAGGAACCTCCCAGTTTGCAGTCCCAGCAGAAGCATTGGCACAACAGAGTCCTAATCCCCAGCCTTGGCTGCACCCAACACCCAGTGCCTCTGAGGGAGGCTTAACAACACCCCCCACCCCCCGCCGTCAGACAGCAGAAAGCATGGGGAAATGAAATTCCCTCCCCGCCTGGTGTAGCAACCAGCAAAGTCCAGAAACACAGGAAATAAACATGGTAAAACATAGGCAGGGAGCAAAAAGCTATGCCTGAAAAACACCCCTAACATGTCTTTTTTTTTTTTTTTTCCCCATTTTCCCTCCATGTAGAAACTCAGGAAGCAAGCAGAGAAGAATGTCGAAGGCAAGATTGCTAAGTACACAGATGTGCTAAAACAGTATGGTATCTTGATCTAAACCCTGGTCAATAAAACAAACCACCCTTCCTCTTCTGTCTTTCCCTTGAGTGGGCTGGGTATTGGACACCTCTGCACAGAGGTTGAACTCCAGAAGCTAAAAGCTGGGGCAGGATTCTAGATTGGTGGCGGGATCTCTGGGCTCTTTCATGGTGTGGATATCTTACCCAGTGGCATAGCTAACTGAGGGGTGGGGGCCGTCACTGGCCTCTTTTGAAAACCAGGGTTGAATTGGATCAGGCCATCCAGGTGGCAGCCCCCAGAGTTGGCAGAACCCAAGAGTTCTGGGTCTGGGTGGTGTCCATCCTCCCACGCCTATACCAAGCAGCAATTGGGAGGGGTACAGCATGTGGCCCACACTGTGTATGGCAAGGATGGAAGTAATAGAGTAGTGGGGCTGGAAAGGACCTCTGTAAGTCATTTAGTCCAACCTACTTCAGTGGCAGCATACTTGTGCCCTCTTCCCCCAGGACAGTGGCACGGGGCAAGTCTGTAGACTGGATCCCATGTGTCAGATCAGTCTTTAGGCTTGATCCAGGATGGGGATGGCCTGGTGTACCACTGGCTGGATTTAGCCCACAGGCCATAAGTTAAGTACCACTGACTTAGACTGGGGGTGGCCAGCCTGTAGTGCTTGTGTACCCTAAGTGGTGTTGGCAGTGGCTGTGTGACCTGAGCCCTGAGTGGGCAGGGGTGAGAGCTGGTGTCAGGCACGGCTGCCAAGAGGTGAGTTAATCTTTCCCTGCCCCGTGCCAGATTCAAGGCTGTGTCCTCACTTGGCTGGGGAATGGTCTGTTCTCAAGCCCCCACCTTCCACCTCCATCCCAGCACCTATGGGCACAGGCTGTTAAGTCTCTGTCAGGTGGTGATCAGAATAGTATGGGGTGGGGGACTTTATTTCTTGGTGTGCCTGCTAAAAGCAGTCACTGCTAGGTTAGATGCTTCTTTAGAATGGGTCAGGAAGCCCCCTGTCTCTGGGGAGGGGCTGGCTGTTGCCTGCAGCTAAGTGGCCCTATAGAGATGGGCGGAGAGGTAGGGTGGTCATTAGCAGTAGCAAGGGTCTGTAATACAGAGCTGGCCTCATGATCTTGGGAGTCTTCAGCACTGTGGGGTCGGGTGAGATGGTCTGAAGAAACCTAGGGCCACCTTGCCCCACCCCTAGTAGTGAGCAAACCCAGGAGCTGGAAATAGGGATATGGGGGGGAGGGGGCAAGCTGGTGTACACCCCTTGCTTAGATGGGGGGTGGGGAGGGCACTGCTGATCACTGATTGGGAGGGGCTGCTTTTTTTTGTGTGTGCTCCAGGGAAGAATCCAGGTATCCTGGCCCTCCCTCCCCTCACAGGGAGTCACGGGGACAGACAGCTTGGCTTTGCTAGGTTTATTTTATGGGTTGGGAAGTCTCCCCATCACATTCCAAAGGTCCCTGCCCCTCTTCCTCACCAGCCTGGGGTGATCTTAGTTGCACTGATCCTGGGTATACTTCACCCCTAGCTGCTTCCGTGCCTCATCCAGGATGGAGGCCACCAGCTCACTGTCGGCCAGGGACATGATAGGGCTCTCCTTCAGGCCTGGGGGAGGAGAGGGAAGAGTTGTGCTGGGAGTTGCTGTGAGAATAGCAAGCTGTGCTCCAACAGCAGAGGGGAGAACCCCAGGTGTCCTGGCTCCCTACTCTAACCCACTAATTAGACCCGAGGACCCCCCCAGACTTGGAATAGAACCCAGGTCTGCTCCACTCTATTTCCCTATCCCAGCTGGGGCAGAACTCGGGTGTCCATGGCCCCTCACCTTGCAGTAAGCACTCGCGTACATGTTGGGCCTCATAGCGCAGTCCTGTGCCCCTTTCGAAGTTGAGGGGCTGGGAGGGGGGTGGCAAGGGGCACTCCCAGCGCTCCCCATTGAACAGCATGGCCGTAGGCTTCGACATGTAGTCAGGGATCTGAGCAGGATGCAATGTGGAGGGAAGGAGGCATTAAAGGGAGGCTTCCCCCTGAGTGATACAGCCGCTCTGAGCTGGAGAGAACCCAGTCCTGGCTTCCTACTACAGTCCTTGCCCCAGGGGGACGGGGCGTACCTCAATAAGGCCCTGGGTGCCTGCTATGGTTGCCTGGTTGGGCAGATTCACCACAAAGGAGCATGTGAGCACGGCCTGGCGGTTCCTGGAGTAGTTCAGGATGATAGAGGTGGTTTCATCCACGCCTGCAAAGGGGAGGGGGCAGCTGTGATGCAGGGCAGTGGGGGGGACCCTGCCAGTGTCCCTTACTCCTGATCTACCGTCCCCAGTCCTTCCAATTCCCCCCTCCCTGGCCATTTACCTGTCTCATGTAGGAAGCCTGAGGCCAGGATGCTCTGGGGCTTCTCTCCACCAAAGACCATGCAGGCAAACTGGATGCAGTAGCAGCCTAGGTCAAGCAGGGCACCACCACCCAGGTCCTTCTCCACCAGCCGTGGCACATTGCTCATGTGGAAGGCCACTGCTGCCCGTACCACCTTCACCTGCCCCAGAGCCCCCTGGGCCAGCAGTGTCTGGATCCGCCCCGACACTGGGAAGAACCGCGTCCAGAAAGCCTGTGGACAGTGGGAGCAGAAGAGGGGTGCTGTGCTGTGGGGTGTGGCTCTGGGACATGCTGTGGGGGGTGGGACCTAGGGGGCACTGTTCTGTGGGGGGGCACTAGAAGGTGCTGCATTATGGGGTGGGTGTGCTGTGCTGTGGAGAATGGGGGTTGCTGTGGGAACTGCTGTAGGGCTGGGGGCAGTGGAGGGTGTGTGGCTTTGGGGGATGCTGTGCTGTGGGGGCGCTAAGGGGGCAGCAACTGTGGGGGGGCACTAGAAAGTGTGTTATGGGGTGGGTGCACTGTGCTATGGGGAGTGGGGCATCCTGGGGGTACTGTCTGTGGGGCTGGTGGCAGCTCTGGGTGATGCTGTGCTGGGGGGACACTAGGGGGGCACCATGCCTTTGGGAGGGCACTAGTAGGTGCCACATCATGGGGTGGGTCTGCTGTGCTGGGGTCATGGGGGACTCTGGGGGCACTGTGTTGTAGGGTTGGGGGTAGTGGGGGTCACCAGGATGGGGGCTCTTGGGCCCCCCTGGTAGTAGTGGGACTGGGGCAGGCAGGTCCAGAGGGGGACAGGAAGGAAAAGTGGGGTCCGGGTGGGTCTCACCTCCATGAGGAAGACGTTGCTGGCCCGCGCCTCTTGCACCAGCTCTTGCACCTCTGCTGCATTCATACCCATGGGCTTCTCCAGCAGCACGGGCTTGCCAGCCCTCAGGAACAGCCGCCCCACGGGCAGGTGCTGTGGGTTGATCACCCCCACGTACACCACGTCTGCAATAGTGCCAAGCTGGGACCCAAGCATTTGCGCTCCCCCTGCCTTGACCCCCCCCATCAGAACTAGGATGGGAACCCAGGAGTCCAGGCTGTACCCCCTGCTGCACCCCATCGGACCCTGCCCCCTCCCACAGTAGGCAAAGAACCCAGGAATCCTAGCTCCACCCCCACCCCTACCCCCCACTTATGCCACCAGCTGCCACTCCCCTCCCAGAGCTGGAGGAGACCCCAGGCATCCAGGCCCCACACTTGTCCTGACCCACCAGATCCTCCTTCTTCCCCCCACCCCTAGCACTAGGAGAGAACCTGGGAGTCGTCTCCACCCCCACCCACTTTGACCCACCAGCCTCCACCCCCCTCCCAGAGCTGGGGGAGAACCTGGGCATCCAAGTATCGCTTTATGTTCTAGGGCCGTTGACCCCCAGCCCTCCCCACATCCAGTCTGACCCAGCACTGGCTGTGCCACCCCCGGGTGCCTGGTACTTGCCTATGTCGGGGTCCTTGGCCAGCTCCTCGTAGCTGCTGTAGGCACGGGGGATCCCATTTTTCCGGGCATATTCCTGGGCGTGGGCGAGTTCACGGGAGGCAATGGCCAGCACCTGAGGTGGGGGTGGGGGTGAGATGGACCCCAGTGCAGAGAGAGAAATCCCCCTGCTTCAAAAGTAGAGGACCCAGGCATCCTAAATCCCACACCCTGAATCCTGACACCCCTCCTAGAGCTGGGGATGCAAGCTGGGCTCTGTGCCCCTCATTTCTAGCCCCACACCCCCTGCAGACCCCACTCCTCTCCCAGAACCAGGAAAGGACCCAGAAGTCCTGGCTCCTAGCTCCCCCCTCCCCCCCACCACATCCCTCCCCCCACCTGGGTCCCACCGTGTGCTCCTGGGCTGAGAGGGTCTTCAGAGCAATGATAAAGTCGTGGCTGATCTTGCCAGCCGAGCAGATGCCCCAGCGTGTGGGCCCGGCCCAGGGGGGCATAGGCTGGGGGACACTGTGGCAGGGCTCGGTGCTGCGTCCAGGATGCATGTCTGATCTGGTGCACAGGGGGCGGGGCCCTGCTGGGTGCTGCCACAATGCCTGGGGCAAAGCGTGGTACACGCCCCGTCACATGGTGATGGTATCATGGGGTGTGGGGCCTGCCTCCACCACAGGGCAGGGTGCGAGGGAGTCCAGGTCCTCCCTGGTGGCTGGGGTATGGGGGTTGTGTCTCCCTCTTAGGGCAGGCGCTGATCACGGTGGGGGGAGATTGGTGGGGGTGGATAGCAGATGGGGTTGGGGATCAGTGCCCACTGCGGGGAGGCAGGCAGAGGGATGAGGTGGGGGCATCACCCCCTAGGTGCCTCCTATTGGGGTTAACTTCCTCTTCCCCTACCCCTGCATCCCCACTCCCCAGCCCCCTGCCCTCCTCCTCTCTCCGTTTCTCTCCCTTTCTCTTCCCTTCCCTCTCTCCAGTCCACCTCCCCTTCTCTGTCTCTTCTCATCCCACTTTCCCAGCAATGCCCCCACATCCAGTGCCTGGTGGGACCCAGAGCTCCCCCTTCCTTCCCACTCTCTGCTGCTTTCTTCCCTCCAAGCCCTTTCCCGCACTCTTTTTCCAGCCTTCTCCCCAGCAAGATCAGAGAGGGGAAAGGGGAGGGTCTGTGCTACTTTCAAGCCCCTTGCCCCCCACCCCAACACCAGGCTGAGGCCAAGCCTCCCTGGGAGTTTTGAAGCCTGAGGAGACCAGATGGGTCCTGGGGGAGGGGCGGGGGGCGGTGGTCATGTTCGGGCCAAGTAAGCCCAGCTCCTCTGACATTTGGGGGGTCCCTGTAGTGCAGGAAGTAGGGCCAGTGCTGGACACCCCCTCATCTGCCCCCCATACTGGTTTAGCCTGTTAGGGGGTCTCCCCCACTTTTCTTGGGTGTCCTGTTCCTAGACCACCCTCAAAGACTGGTTCTGGTTGTGAGCCCCTGCAAGTCCTTCAAGGGTCTTGGCTGAGGGGTGAAGATGTATGTCGGGGTGTTATGCAGGGCAGCTCTTGCCAAGTGTCGGGAAGCTTGTATTTACCCCTTAGGTGAGACTTGGAGTTGCCCCTAGGCAGGCTAGGCAGATCCCCAGTGACCAGCCCCCGGCGTAGGGGGAAACACTAGGGCCATGGAGTGATTGGGTCTGGGGGGTCATGGGTTGGAGGGACAGGTGACAGTGGCATGGGGTACCTGAAGGGGTGTGATTTGGGGGCTCTTTGTAGGGGGTCACAGATGGTGGGTGGTGTGTGTTGGGGGACAGTGGGGTTGGGGGAATGCTTGACTGGGGAGCATCGAGGGGGGAAGGGGGCTGGAGGCATGAAGCCACTGTACGGGGTGACTGGGGACGAGGGTGAAGGTGATGGGGGTGGTGGGCTGGGGTGATGAGTCAGTGTGGGGGGATCACAAGGGGGTGGCAGATGTGAGGTCACAGGATATCACCACTACGCTACCCCCTGCCTTCCAGCATGCCCCGCCCTTGCGATCCCCAAGGCAGTGTCATCCCCCTCTCCCACTGCCCAAATCCCTGGGGTTGCTGATCCAAGATGGAAGCTATTTAACCCTTTTTCTGCCAAGAGAGGGCTCAGAATTTTGTTGCCCCTCCCCCAACCCAGGTTCTCCTTAATGTATGTAGGGGGCAGGGTGACACTGCAATATCACCCAAAATGTCTAGCCCCCTCCCCTCCCTCAGTGTCATCCTTGTCCTTTCCAGGTAGATTTTATTTCACTCAAGAGCCTGCTACAATCCCAGGGGTTCTCTGTAGTCCATGGGTAGGGCCCCCCAACCTATATGGCCCCTACTTTGGAGGGGGAAAGGGAAACTGAGTCAATCAGAATGGTAACTGTTGTCATGGCAATGGTATCCACATCTTCAGCAGAGATGAGTGAGACATTTTGGTGGTGGTGGAGGGGAGAGGCCGAGAGGCAATGCCATTGGCCCAAAGAGAGTCGGATGTCAAATGGGGGAGACCAGGGCAAAGATCAGAGTCGAGTTTGAGAAGCAGGATCAACAGTCAAGGGGGATGAGGTCAGAGGTCATACTGAGAAGGGACTATGGGAAGAGATGTGAGGTCACATGATTAGCTGGTGAGAAAAGTCAGAGCTCAGTGGTGATGCAGAATGACCAGTTAAGGCTGGACAAGAGGTCAGAACTGAAGTGAGGCTAGAGGTTAAAGATGACCTGAGAAGTCCAAGAGGTCACTTGGGAGAGAGCTCTGAGGTCAAAGGTGACCTGGGAGGTCCAAGTCACAGTTGGGGGAGAGGTCAGAGGTCAAGGGTAAACTGGCTCATGGTGAGAGTCAGGGGTCAAGATTGGTGGAGGCCTGAGGTTGGAGGTCAGCGGCAATCCCCTAGTCACAGGCAAGCTTCCCATCGAAGCTGGACAGGCAGATGGCGAAGGCCTGCAGGGCGCAGAGTGGGAAGCAGTAGTCCATGGTGAAGACGTCAGGAGCCACCCGCCCGAACTGCAGCACGATATACTCAGCTGGGGGGAGATGGGGGTCAACATGGGGGTGCTGCTCACCCCAATCCTCCCCAGCACTCCAGTCCACCCAGCATTCCACATTCCTGGTACCCCCTGAATCTACCTCAGGGATATGATATTCCCTAGCACCCCCCAATCCATCCCAAAAGCCCCCCTATATTCCTGGGACCCCCATATCCTTGGCACCTCCCAAGCCCATCAAAGTACTTCCCAATCCACCCCCAGCCCCCACATATCCTGGGCCCTCCCCAACTCTGCCTGGAACCTCCAATCCATCCCAGCATGCTCTGACTGCTCCTGGCACCACCCAAACTACACCACAGTGGAGGGGATCGGGTGTTAGCAGGAGGCACCAGTCACCCTGATATCCCTTGGTACCCTCTGGACCCACCAAGTAACCCTGACCTACAGTTACCTGGAAGGGGGGGCAGAAAGGCCAGACTGGCAATGCCGCCTTCCTCCCCCTCTGACCCCATCCCTGGTCCCTGGAAGCCCTACAATACACACACTCACAGTCGTGGTCAGGCACAATCTGGAAGTTCTTGACGGAGGCCTGGGTGACGCGGCCGTGGAAGTTGAGCACGTAGGACTGGGTCTCTGCATTCCAGGCTGGCACCTTGTTCTGGAGAACCAGCAGGTTCTGCAGGTTCCGGTTCTGGTACCGGCTCAGCAGCGTCTCGTGTTCCTGCCCCAGGGGAGAGGCTGTCATGTGGCGACCAGAGGGGAAGTATGGGGGTCATGTGGAAGTAGGCTCAGGGACGGGGAACTTTCCCACTGCTGCTACTGTCTCTGGCTGAGCCCTGCTGGAGCAGAGCTTGAGTGGCTCTGGAGTTCCCTGTCATCCCCGGGAGAGCCAGCAGCAGTAGAGGGTGGGGGAGTGGAGGTGCCACTAAGCATGGAGGGGACAATTCTTACCTGATTCAGGGACTTAAAATAAGTCCTTGGGTTGCTGCTCCCACAGCATGAACTGCCTAGCCTCAGACGGTTGGGAGTAGGGGATGCAGCCACCCCCAGAACTCCAGCCAGGACTCTCTTTACAAAAGATCTGCCCATGCCTACACCTAAAGGGACACCCCGTGCTGTGCCCCACAGCCAGGGGCAGCTCAATGCTGTGAGCTTCCCTACAGCAGTGCCAAAAGACAGGGTTCACTGTCACACTCACGTTTTTGGGCTGGATGCTGATCCTCTCGTTGTCCATGTCCATGCCTGGAATTATCACTGTCATCCTCCGGGGACCCCTGAACCCCAAAACATTGGTCTCCTGATGTGGGAAGCAGGCATGTGGGGCGGGGGAGGGAAGGGAGAGAGAGCATGTATGAGAGTACATTAACCCTTTGTTTCCAAGGCCAAACCCACCTCTGCATAGCTGGAGTGCCTGTTGCTGTGAGCTTCCCCACAGCAGTGCCTTCAGCTGGTGATTCCCCCCAGTGCTGCAAGCCCCCCTCAACAATGCCCCAATTTGGGGACCCCCCCAGAGCTGCAAGCTTCCCTTCAACAGTGCCCTTTCTCTTCCTCACATAGCAAATAGCTCCCAGCTCCTGGCGTATCTGCGCCGTTTCGGGGATGAAGGGCTTCTTGTCAGGATTGATGCCATTATCGAACACTGTGAACCGTGTGCCCAGCACGTTGGATCTACAGCCATAAGATATGGGGCTGGTGAACCAGGGGTGGCAGCCAATTCTGGGAGGGAATGGGGAGGGTGGGGAGAGCATGGAGGCCTCACCTGACTTTGCCGATGAAGCTGTCCCCATTGCGGGACAGGTCGATGGGGTCAAGGGATATGAGGTAATTGGAGGTTTTGCTCTTCTTCCTCTTTCTCCCAGCCATCAGGAACAGCTGTAGGAGTGTGTGTGTGTGGGGTGGGGGCAGGCAAGATGAGAAGGGGTGAGGCCCTCCCAGATGCCTTTCTGCCACTGGACCCCCACCAGCCAGCCTCCCCCACACCACTGCCAGGACTTCTATAGGACCCCCCAACACTGCAGGGACTTCTTTGAACTGCCCCCCCTTGCTGACTGGACTTCCTGTTGAGCTCCTTTATCCATCCCTCAAAATCCCCTTCCTCACTCCCTGTCCCCTACTGCTGGGGCCCTCCCTTAGCCCCAACCAAGCTGTGCTCATGGCCAGGTGAGGGGTCCCCTCCTTCACTGTGCAGCCTCTACGCCCCCACCCCTGTACCTTCTTGCCATCCTCACGCTCAAGGTGCAGGTAGTAGAAGGGGAAGACACCTCTGTCGATGCCTTTGCGGTCCCGCGTGATGCGGCACCGCACCGTGAGCCCCTGGGGTGCAGGGTGCAGCACAAACTCTGCCACATCATCCACTTGCAGTGGGGGCAGGGGGGTCCCCGCTTCATCCTCTGTCAGCTGCTGGGAGAGCCGGGGGGAGGGAGGCACAGGTGTGAAGCACCAGGAAGAGATTTGCACAAGAGGGTTGGCTGTGTGAGAGGTTGGCGCCCATGCGAGGGGCATGAGATAGGCACTTGGACTGGTGCAAAAAGGGGCACAGGAGCAGGCAAGAGGCTGGCACTTGTGAATAATGCTGGATGGTAGTGCCAAGGACATGTGAGGGAGATGGGCTGTGGGCAAAGGGGCACACGTACAAGCAAGAGGTTGGAGTGTGCAAAGGAGGTAGTTGCGTGTGAATTAGGTGCTTCCATCAGGGGTGTGCTGGTGCAAAGGATTAGGGACCCATGAGCGGGACAGCTATGCAAGAGGGGGTTATTCCCGTGCATGGCGTGAGAAGAGCATTTCTGCCAAACGACTGTGGGGGGGAAGGTGTTTCATACATAGAGACATGTCTCAGTGCGAGGGGTCAAGTGCAAGAGAGGTAGTTGTGCAAGATGCGAGTACTATTGGTCGGGGGGGTACAGACATGAGAAGGGCCTTTCTGTTGACTGGGGGATGCAGATAAGGCCTCGTGCAAAGGGACAAGGCATGCAACACACAGGTGTACTTGTGCAAGCCTCGTGCATGCACAAGGGAGCCCCTCATGTGAGAGCTGTGTGAAAGGGGCGCGCCAGGGCCACCTGTCAGGCTTACAGTGGGGGAGTCGGTATCATCCGCAGGGCACAGGACCCGGGAAAGGAAGTCTTCCTCCTCCTCATCATCACTCAGGCTCTGTTGGCGGTTGGTGAGAGACCCTGGGGGAAGGGGCAGAGATGAGGGAGTGTTAGTGGCTATCATACATAGGTTGAGCTCTCACATGCCAGGCGGGGGGTATAACAGGGCTCTCATTTGCTAATGAGTTCACGTGGGCTGTGTTGCCTCTTGGTTGGTGCCCAGTGCCAGTGCCTTGTACTCGCACCCTTAATTAGGCCATTGAAAGGTATTGCACTCGCAGGACTTCTTGCACGCTTGTGACCCTATGCCCAAAATGCACTCTTACACCATGAGTCTTGTGAATGTGACCTCTTTCCAGCTCAGTGCATTTGTGCCCTACAGTCCGTGGGTCTCATGCAAACTCTTGTAGACCCATGGAGGCTTGCACACTGCAAGCCCTTGAACACTAGTAAGACTTATGCATACAGTGAGCTGTCATGCCCAGAGGGTGTCACACATCCCTGGCACACTCATGTATCACACCCCTGCCCAGGGTCCTCCAACTAAAGTCCCGGAATCCTTTGCTCTGAGCCAAATTACAGACCGTGTCTGCAGAGAGGGGCCCATGTACCCCTCCCACCTTTGCCCCCTTAGGGGTGGATCCAGGGGGGATGCAGTGATGCAGTTGCACCCTGCTTCAATTCTTGCCCCACCCAAACTTTAAAACCAACTGCCTGGGAGGGGAAGTGCATTTCTTTTCAGGCAGCACTAAGGGCATCAATTGACTTCATGGTTCATTATCATCTCCCTGATTTCTGCTAGTCTCGCCACTCCACAGGTGTTACCACCCCTCTTTTCTTTTTAATGGTCTTTATGTTCCACTAGTGTATCCATTCTTTCTTCTGCAATATTAATGCCTGTTCACCATTCCTAGTAATATCTCTCCCTGCAGATTGTTTTTTTTAGCTCTAGCTAAAAACCTTAGCTCAGGTGCGGTTGTATTAATTTGTGTGTGGAAGTGGCTGGCAGTGAAACATTGAAGGTGTTGTCAAGATGCTCAGGAAGGCTAGATTTTGTTTTATGAATGCATGTTCAGACAAGAGACTTGCATTTAACTCTAATGACTACAGGACTCATGACCCAATGTCTTTGGACCACTGACTATTTTTTGCCTAGTTTTGTTGTGTTTTCTTAACTTGAGATAGAATCTAGCAAATCCATGCACATTCCAGTTGTTATATTTGTTTTTGCTTTGACTTTAAACTGAATAATATAGTGCTGGCCTCCTTGCATATTCACAGGATGATAAAGAAGTAGGGCTGGAAGGGACCAACCCTCTGTCTGAGGCAGGATCATTTCTATCCAAACCATCCTATACAAATACATTTTCTAACCTCTTAGTAAAAGTACTGTCAACCCTGACACAAGACAAGACATCACACTTGAACTTGCCACAGGTAAAGCAGGAGGATAATGGCAGCCAACATCTTGCTGCTGTAAAGGGTTGTTAATATATGGTCAAGATATCCCAGGTAGAGGCCGTGCCCCTGCTACAGAGGAAGGCAAAAACCCCACAGTCTGCACCAGTCTGACCAGGGAGTAAAATTCCTTTCTGACCCCAGATACAGCGATTGGTCTGACCCTGAGTGGAAGGGCAAGACCTTCTAGCCAGAAACCTCTGGGTTTAAGTCCCAGCGGGACTTAAACCAGCAGCCCAGGTCAGTCCCAATCCTCAGCTTTGGCTGCAGCCAACACCCAATGGCTCTAAGAAAGGATTAAAAACACCCTGATACTGTAGTGCAAAGGCAGGAAGGGAAGGAGGCAACCAGCAAAGCTCAGAACCCTGAGAAAGCCCTATAACACAGGGGTTTTCAACCTTTTTTGGTTAGTGTACCCCCAGGAGTCCATCGATGAGCAGGGGAGGGGGCAGCCCCCCAGCAGCTGCTCACTGAGCAAAACTGGAAGTGTTGGTGGCTTCTCCATGCTGCTTCTGCGTACCCCCTGGGGCCCTCCAAAGTGTACACCCAGGGGTATGCATACCTCTGGTTGACAATCCCTGCTCTAGTAGAACACAGGCAGAGCTACACCTAGATCAACCCTGACCACTGGCTGTCCAACCTCTTCTTGAACCCCTCCAGGGATGGAGAGTGCACAGCTTCCCTAGGCAGTTTGTTCCATTCGTAAAGCATCTAGTTTCTTTTTAACTGGAAAAAATATGTGATAATGCCCCACATCATCTGCACCCTACTTTTCAAAATCTGATATGAGCCTCCAATGTGATGCTGTGGCTAGTAAAGTGACCAAAACGCTGGCTTTCATCCACAGATGCTTCTCGAGCAAATCCCGGGACATCATTCTCCCCTTGTACTCGGCCTTGGTGAGGCCGCAGCTGGAGTACTGCATCCAGTTTTGGGCTCCACAATTCAAAAATGATGTGGAGAAGCTTGAGAGAGTCCAGAGGAGAGCCACACGCATGATCAGAGGTCAGGAAAACAGATCTTACGATGGCAAGCTGAGAGCCATGGGACTCTTTAGCCTGGAAAAGCGTAGGCTCAGGGGTGATCTGATGGCCACCTATAAGTTTATCGGGGTGACCACCAGGATCTGGGAGAACGTTTGTTCACCAGAGCGCCCCAAGGGATGACGAGGTCGAACGGTCACAAACTCCTGCAAGACCATTTCAGGCTGGACATAAGGAAGAATTTCTTTACTGTCCGAGCCTCCAAGGTCTGGAACAGTCTGCCAGCAGAGGTGGTTCAAGCAGCTACACTGAACACCTTCAAGAGTAAATTGGATGCTTATCTTGCTGGGATCCTATGACCCCAGCTGACTTCCTGCCCTTTGGGCAGGGGGCTGGACTTGATGATCTCCTGAGGTCCCTTCCAGCCCTAATGTCTATGAAATCTATGAAATCTATGAAAATCTATGAAATCCACCCATGTCTCCCACCCTACCCCACCGAACCCCACCCCACCCCACCCATCACCGCCTACCCCTAGGCAGGCAGCCCCTCACCTCCGCGGAGAAGTGTCCTTTCCCGTCTCTTCTTGACAGGAGCAGGGGGTACCTGTGGATGCTGGGATGGCTCCTCTGCCCCTCCCTCCCCTTCTTCCTTTGAGTCCCACTCCTCAGGACACCCACTACCCATGGCTCCAGCTTCATCCAGGGGCTCTGGGTTGCTGCCATTCTGGGAGTCTAAGGGGAAAGGAGGGGAGTCAGTACAGTACACCCCCTACCCTCATCTAAGCTGGTCCCTTGCACATAACCCCTCCTTGTGTGAATCTGCACACCCTTCTTCCCCCTTCAGTCTGTGCACATACCCGTGTGCTTCATGGTCAGTGGCCTTGCATGCCTATATGGGCCTTGTGCAACTGCACACTTGTTGCTCTCATGGAATGATCTGGCTGGAATGTGGCCAGATGCAGCCTCATGCAAATGCAAGCTCGTACCTTTCATGGAGTCACATGGTGAGCCCAGTATGCACAAGCCCCACCCTGTGTGGATGCTGGAACCTGGGTGCACACATCCAGTGGGCAGCATGATCTGCACACATGCATTTGCACACATGGGCTACCCAGAGAAAAGGTTCTCTCCCGTGAAGTGTGAGAAGGGTGCAATTTTGCACACATGCCTCCTTCCACAACACCCCCTCCAAAAAACAAGCTTTGCACAAGTGCGTACACTTTGTACACACACTTGTTACCCAGAAGGCAGGATTTCCATCCACACGTGCTGTATGAGGCATGTGCATCCTGCACATGCTTTGCACATGCATCCCCTTGCACCCCTCCTCCCCTACCAAAACATGGTCCTCTCACCTCGAAAATCCACAATGACAGATGGGACTGGCTCTTGCTCCTTGAGGGATGCAGGTTTCTTCCTGGAGCCCTGAGGGCATCGAGCCTCAGAATGGGGGGCTGCAGGGCAGAGAGGGGAGTAGGCACAACAGCGAGGGGTAGGGGAAGCCTGGTGGGTTCCTGGGCTTGTAGGGCACACATATATTTCATGTCTGGTGGGGAGGCATTCATGTGCAAATGGGTGTGCAGGGAAGTGTGAGCATGACAACGTGAATGCACAAGGATGGGGCAAGGAACCTGTGTCTGGGAGGACCAGTGAGCCAGGACCTGTGTCCATAGAAGAGTAAGTATACAACAGATGTGAAAGGGAGCATGGGGGGCTGATGTATGTGAACAAGTGCAGCATGTGGGAGGAGTGCAATGAGAGAGCACCAGCTGGGTAATGGGGCTGGGAGTATGTCCTCAACAATGGCAGTCACGCAGGAGCTGAGTTGTGCCCAGGGTATGAGAAGCCTGCACAAGAGGTGGGTCTGTATGCAAGAGGCAATAGTGAGATGTATTTCATGGTGTGGCAACAGTTGCATGGCACAGGACAATGGCATGGCAATGGTCGCATGGCACCGGGTAATGGTTGTGGCACTGGTTGAATGGCAATGGGGTTATGGGTCTGGCAATGGTTGCATGGCAACTGGATGATGCTTGTATCAAGGTGTGCACAAAATTGCCGAGCAACAGGGTGTGCATACAGTTGCGTAGCAACATGGTAACAATGCAGGGGTAGCCATGTACTGCTTTCTGTGTACACATGTACACATTTACGAGTATGCAAGGAGGCTAGCAATGGTTGTCCAGCAACACAGCCCCCCTGTGCCCACTTCCCCCTCTCACCCTTTCTCTGCTTGGCCTGCCAGCCTTTCCGGGTGGCACCTGGTCCCTCTTTGGTTTTGTTGATGGGCTGGGTGTCTTCCAGGATGGCCAGTTCCAGCTCTGCATCAGAGATATCTGAAAGGGGAGAGGAGACACAGCAGTGCGCTGGGGGGGGTAGTTACACCACCCTGAAGTGCAGCTACTTATTGGGTGGGGTCTATTGGGGAAGGCTGGTTATGCAGGTGCTGGGAATTCACTGCACCTCAGGGCTAGGCATGTCACTACCTTCCTCCTCCCAGCCAGGCTGATCCCAAAAATTCAGTCTGAATCACGGGGATTTGCGTGGGAGAAAAGCTGGGCAGGGAGTGACAGCTTCAGTGAGCTGAGACACACAGGCCTGTGTCCCTCTACTCTCAGACACCAAACAGACAATAAGGTAAGAACAAGGGTCACAGGTCATGACTCAGTTTTCTTCCTAAATTGGCCGCAAGAGCCATATCTCAGGGATCAGGGTGGGGATCCCAAGACTGGAATTTGAGCTGTATCAACCCCCCTGAACCCCAACACACACACACACACACACACACACACACACACACACAACAGGTGTGGGAGTCTGGAGGTTGCCTTAATTAACTGTGAAGGGCTTCAGACCTCATCCCAGGTTGACAGTACATTGGTTATCTTTGCTGTAGGTAGCAACAGTTGGTAGTTTTGTCTGACTGCTGGTATCCCATTAGGCCGGAGGAACTAGATTTGACTTGTCCCATACTTTTCCAGTTAAAGTAAAAGATCCCAACATCATCCTGGGTGGTTACACAGTAGTTACAGAGATCCCCTCAACCAGTGCTGGCCAGGTGGGCACTGCCTGGGTACCTGAAATCACTGGGGCTTCTCCTTGGGCATCGGGCCCCTGGTTCTTGTTCACCCTGGCGTTAGCAGCAGGGTGATCCTCAGGAACCGACTCCAAGTTAGGGTTACTGGTCCCTGCAGAGAGACAGGGAGAATCACTGACAGCAGAAAGGGGCTGGGGCTGAGACCCCACCTCTCAAAGGCAAGCCTCACCTCTTCAAGAACTCCCATTGGCAGAGAGAGGGTGGGGCCTAAGGCTGAGAAGCTCCGCCCCCAACACTAGCTCTACCCCTGGCACTGTCCATTTCTGCCCTTGGGGTGGAGCAAGCTGGGATCCTGCCCTCTGATGGGGTGGGGCTTTATGGTTAGTAGCCCCTCCTGTACCTGGTAGGACATGCACCTTTCCATTTGCCCCACCCCATTTGGCTAAGGTGTCAAGCTAGATGTCCCCTATAGAAGTCATCTTATAGCGGGTGTGGCCTAATCACTAGGAGCCACACCTACCAACACAGGCGCCACATCATTCAGCCACTTTCCTGTGTGCAGACTACTGAGCAAGGTGGGCGTGGCATCAGGCTCCTCCTCCTGGATCAATAGCTCCACTTTGGTATGTTCAATATGCGACTAGAAGCCCTGCCCCAATGGCTAAGCCACACCCCTTCACTTGCAAGATGCAGCCTGTCATTCATGCCCTGAGTGTGGCTGCAAGTGGAAGGAGTGGGGCTAATTCTCTCCTCCTAAAGCATAAGCCATACCCTCTTTCCCCTTGTTTCTTTTATGGGGTGATGGGGTTGGGCCAGGGCAATGTCATTCCTGCCACTAGTATCACTTGACTGGTCAGCATTACACCCACCACAGAAGTGTGGAGCCAATGGAAAGAGGCTGGGATTACTCTCTGAGCCCCACTCACTCCAAGATGGGCTGAGGCCGGGGAGAACTCATCACATTGGTGGGTGCTGTGTTTGGGAGTTGTCTCTAACCCACCATTGCAGAAGCTGTGCTCACTGTAGGACTCCACGAGGGGGGTGCGCTCCTCAGGCTGGCGCCCCCGGCGCTGTTTGACCTTCGAGTCGGGGTTGGCCCGGACCATGAGGGGCTCCTGGCGTTTCCATCGCTGCTTCTTCTCAAAGAGGCGGCGCTGGGTGTGGGGAGGAAGGAGTGAGCAAGGGCAGGGAAGGGAGGGACTGCCCTCTCTACCCTAGCACCAAGATCCTACCCTGGGACCTGTGCTGCCCTAACCCATAATGCCCTGGGGCAAGGAGGGTTGCTCCATCTGAGCTGCTCAGTCCCAGAATCCTCTGGGGCAGGATGGACCGACAGCTCTCAGCCCCAAGCCCTTCATTCCCAGAATCCCCCTGTGGCAGGGAGGGATGACCAGTGGGATCTATCCCAGAATCCCCTGGGGCACACAGGGTGACTGCTGTTTTCTGCAAACCCTTCGTTTCCAGAATTCTCTGGGGCAGGACAGACTGACCACCCCCAGCCCTGAACCCTTCAGTCCCAGAATGCCCTGGGGCACGGAAGGATGACCAATAGGATCTATCCCAGAGTCTCCTGAGTAGACAGGGTGACTGCTCTCTACCCCAAGCCGCTCCTGGCCAGAATCTCATAGGGCACGGAGGGAGACCACACCAGGGCTGGTCCACCATCCTACCTGCTGCTCCAGCTTCTGCTGCCTCAAGGAGGTGGCCTCCTCAGCGAGGCTGCAGGAAGACAAGAGGGTCAGAGTGTCAGGGGGGGAGTTGGGACAGGGGGGCAGGCGGCGGTAGCAGCCCTGGTGCATCCTCACACCAGCCAGGTACCTACTATGGCCTCCTAGAGCTGGCTACGCTGGGGGCTGTCACAGCAAGAGCATTCTGATTGCCATGACAATGGCTTTGTGACTTCATCAGCATCCACTGATGGGAGGGGATCTCAGGTATGGTTGGTCCCTGCCCTGGCACTGGGATGTTCATACAGGGCCCCTAGGGGCGGATCCCACTGATGTGAGGATGGGATCCTAGGATGGTTGGTCCATGACTGGGATGCAGCTGCCTCTGGGGTGAGGCACTCTGTGCATAGGGAGGCTGTTCATAGAGGAATCCCAGGAACAAATCCAGGTGCCATGTTACAGTTGCACCCCCATTTTGATTCCTGTTCCATCCAAACTTTAAAACCAGCTGCTAGGAGGGGCAACCGAATTTCTGTTCAGGCACTGAGGGAGTCAATTGACTTCATGGATCTTTAGCTCCCTGATTCCTGTTAATCTCTCCACTCCATGGGTGTTAAACAACCCTCTCTCCTTTTCAGTGGTCTTGATGTTCCACTATTCAGTCTCTCTCTTCTGCAATTTTGCTGTCTGTTTGCCATTTTTGGTAATGTCTCTCTTCCATTTCACAGCCTTGTAGATTGTTTTTTGCTCTAGCTAAACACTGTAACTTAGATGTGGTCATAATAACTCAGGTGTGGAAGTGACTGACAGTGAAGCATTGGAGGTGCTGTCAAGATGCTTCAGAAAGCTAGAATTTTGTTTTACAAATCTGAATAATAGACATATATTTAACTCTAATGACTATAGGATTTATGATACAATATCTTTGACTATTTTTTGCCTAATCACTCCACTGGTGTTACTCTCTCTCTCCTTTTCAATGGTTTTGGTATTCCACAATTCAAACTACCCTTTCTCTTGCAGTTTTGCTCCAATATCTTTGGAATATTTTTCCTATTTTTGCCTAGTTTGTTCTGGGTTTTTTAAGATTTATATATAATCTAGCATATCAGTGTACATTCCAGTAGTACTTTTCCAGTAGTGCTTTTGCTTTGTTCTTAAACTGAATAATATAGTGTTAACCCCTCCTGCCAGCATATTCATAAAATATCTAGTTTCTCTTTAACTGGTGAAAAATACCTGACAATATGCCACACCATCTGCTCTCCACTTTTCAAAATCCTAGATCCACCTGTCTAAGATTTTGAAAAGAGGGGTGGAGGCAGTGAGGTTCATCATCCCATATAACACAATATACATTTTTCTCCCCTTAAAAAGAAACTAGAAGCTTTGCTAATATGCGGATGGCCCAGAGTTGTACTATGCAGTCTGATATCAGGAACAGCTTCTTCACAGTAAGGGTCACCAAAATTTTGAATGGGCTTCCAAGGGAGGTGGTGCTCTCCCCTACCTTGGGGGTCTTTAAGAGAAGGCTGGATAGGCATCTGGCTGGGATCATCTGACCCCAGCACTCTCTGCTGCCTAGGTAGGGGGTCGGACTCAATGATCTGTTGAGGTCCCTTCCAACCCTAGCATCTATGAATCTATGAATATGGAAGCAAAAACAAATAGAACTTAATTGAAATGAATGAATAACAATCTGCATGGCTTTGAGACAGGAGCTTCATTACCAGAAGCAGGAAACAGACAGCAGTATTGCAGAAGGAAGGTTAGTGTGATTAGTGGAACATCAAGACTGCTAGACAGGAGAGAAGGTCCTTAACACCTGTGAAACTCTTCAGGGATCAAGGAGATGATAATGAGCTATGGAGAGAATGGACTCACTCCCTCAGAGCTACCTAACGAGAAAAACTGCTGCCACTGCCAGGCAGTTGGTTTTAAGTATTGGGTGGAGCAGGAATCTAAGGAAGGTGCCGGTACACCAGGGCACCCCCCTGGATCCACCCATCAGGACCCCTCACCCATAATGAAATGCAGCCTCCTTTGGGGTGGGACATTTCCCATCCCCACCACATAAAAGTTGAGGACAGGACATGATGGATCAGCACTGACTGTAGGGGGGAGGCATCCTCACTCCCTACAGGGTTGAATCATCCTTACCTTATGTCAGGGGGGCAGTAGGCTGCATCCACTGGGCTGTGGGGGAGCAGGGGCAGACAGTGAGAGGAAACACTTGGTCAGAGTTGTGGGGGATCTTTAGGGTACCCCCTTCTGAGTCTGTGGGTGGATCTCTGCAGGGAAGTGGGCTCACAGCAGGGAGACCCACAGCTGCTAAGGAGAGACTCGGATGCAGGTGACTGGGGGGACAGGTCAGAACAGTGGCGGTCTGCTTTTGTCCCCTGTAGAAGGGATTGGAGGGTGCAGCGAAGGGAGACCTGAACCAGGAAACCCAGCCCCTCCCCCAGCCCTGGGAGGTGCCAGGGATCAGTGAAATGAAAACAGCTAATCAGAGTGCCCCTGGGTCACCCAAGCAGATAAAGGGGATTAGTTCCTCATTAGGGATTAACATGGGGGAGGGAGCTGGGCATGTGCAAGTGCAAGCATGAGGGGCCCTGCTGTAGGTGTGCACACAGAAGGGCACACACAGGACACACATCCATGTGCCTGCATGATTAAGTCAACCTCCTGCTACACACACACACACACATTGGTACACAAACACAGCCCCAACATGAGCACATACACCAGCACAGGTACACATGCAGCACACACGTGACCTACTCCCTACACACTCACATACACAAAGATCCGCCTGTGTAGACCCCCCCACAATCACACACACACTACCCCTGAACACACATCAACATCTACATAGCCACATAGACACCCCTTGCACACATCCCCAACATAGGTACATACCCAGTGTGCATGCATGCACCCCGCCAGTATATGCACACACAAATCAGCATGTGCACACCAACAGAAACACTTCCACCCTTTCACACAGAACCTTAACACACACCTGCCCATGTATACACACTCCCCAATGTGCAAACTTGTTCCTTATATATACATATAGCAAATGTGCCCCAGATATGTGCACACACAAATCAGCGCACACACAAACTGCTCTCACATGCCAGCACACAGAATCTCAACACACACAGAGCCCTAAGTACACAACTACACATAAAGACCCCCAAAGTGTGTGTGTGTCTGTATATCCATACGTATGTATATGTGTGTGCATATATCTATATGGATATGTGTGTGACTGTGTATGTATACCATACATATGCACATATGGTGTGTGTGTATATGTATGTGTGTGTGTGTGTGTGTGTGTGTATGTGGGTGTGGGTGTGTACATACTTAAGTATGTATGTGTGTTTACATGTGTGCATACATATGCATGTGTATACCTCCTGTGTGTCTGTATGTATACACACACACGCATAATAATATACGTGTAGGTATATGTGAAAACACATGCATACGCACACAGAACCTGTCCCAACACAACTCACTGTACATGCACATGGCCCATCCCAGGATACCTGTCCCCAGCACATACCCCGCATCAATGTGAGTCCCCCTCACACTCTTAACACAGTCCCACTTCATCTCACCCCTTGTATATATCCTCCCAAGCCCCGCCACCCCAACAGTCCTTCCCCATGCCCTAGCCCACCCTGCCACAACCAGCAGGTTCTACCTCTGAGCCATGTTCAGAGTCGGGGGGGGGTCTCTCCCAGCAGCTGGCTCTGCAGGGTGAAAAGACTCACTGAGTATTACAGTTTTCTCTGCCCCACTGCCTGCTGTGCTGCCTTTCCCAGCTGGCAAAAAGGGAAGCCTGAGACACAGGGGGAACCTAGTTATAACTTTCCTGCACATACGCAGAACCCAGGCATCCCAGCCCCACCCCCAGCTCAGTCCCCCCAGATCCTATTTCCTTCCCAGAGCTGAGCTAGAACCCAAGCATCCTGGCTCCCCTCCCCATCATCTCTCATGCCATTGGCCCCCAAATGCCCTCCCAGAGTTGGGATAGAACCCAGGCATCCTGGCTCCCAGCCCCTGGGGCTCTAGCTCCCCCTCATATAGATTTTTGACATCACTTGCAAGGGACAGCAGGGCCCCTCTTTCCATAGAGCCCTCAGTTTGTGGGGAGGGAGGCAGGGATCAGAGGGCTTGACTATCCCACCTGCTGCCATACCTGGGTCAGTTGTGGAGTGGGGGGTGGAGGATCCTGGCCCTGAATCCTGCTCTGTTTTCTCCTCTGGTAGGATTAAGCTCAAGTTGGGGGGTGGGGAGGCTTTGACACATTCCCCCACCCCCAGGTCACTCCCCACCCAATGGGGGATCTTGTCTGTGCTAATCAGCTTGGGTGGCTTAAGGCCCAGCCCCAGGACAGGACTTAAAGGTGCAGCACGTTGCAGAGTGCCAGGTGGGGTGTGTGTGTGTGTGCATAATAGTGAGTGCATGGATATTTTCACAAGCACGTGTGCAGAGAGGAGCATGCGTGTGCCTGTGTGCTCATGAGGGGTTAGGCCACATGCTAGGGTGTGTGTACAAGCATGCTTGGAGTCACAGGTGCACCATAGAGTGAATGCACCCATGTAGGCAAGTGCACAAGTGTACATGTGCATCCTTGTGTGAGTATGGGGGAGTTACCCAGGATCCTCCTGCTTCCCTTGGGGATTGTGTGCATGCATGTAATAGTAACCACACATGTGTTTTCACAAGCATGGGCACACAAGGGATCATGTGCATGCCTGTGTGCTTACAAGGGCCTAGGCCACATGCTAGGGTGTGCGCACAAGCATGCTCAGAGTCACAGGTGCACAATGCAGGCACACACAACACATGTGCGGGCAGATGCACAAGAGTACATGTGCATCTTTGTGTGAGCATTGGGGGTTATCCAAGACCCCACTCCCCCTGGGGAGTGTGTAATGGTGAGCCTATGCACGTGTGTGTGCAGGTGTGCACAGGAGAATGCGTGTGTGCCTGTGCGCTCACGAGGGGCTAGGCTACATGCTCAGAAGCATGCTGTGCATCCTGGTGTGAGCATAGGGGTTACCCAGGACACTCTCCTCTCTGCTCCTCTTGCGGGGGGGCACTGTCATCCCCTCCAGAGGGAATTTGGACCCCCCCCCCTCCCCGCCCTCCTAAGGCACCCCCCCCCGACGGTGCTGCCTCCTGATTGGATGCTGGTCACCATGGCAGCACTAGGTAACAAAGTGGGGGGGTCCTTGTCCCTTAAAGCGCTGTACAGGATCGCCTGGAGGAAAGGGGGCAGGGGTCTTTCCCCTTATGAGGTGGGAATGGGGCAGGAGAGCCTATAATTGCCCCCTTCCGGTCCTATCTTTCCTCTCCCCTCCCTCTTCTACCCCGACCCCTTCCCTCTCCTCCTGCCTGGGGAGCTGGGGAGAACGTGGGGCGCGTTCAGCGTGTAGATGTACGGTTGGAGGCGGAGGATTGGACGTGCCGGCATCGGAGGGGGCGTGGCCACTATGCAGATAACAACGGGGGTGGCGGGACGCAAGCGTGCAGATAAGGGGGTGGGGCTTTTAAGGGCAGGAAGTGGAAGTGTCGCTTCCGCAGTGGTTGTAGCGTTCGGTGACGTTGGGTGGCGTGGTGAGTTGTGGGTTTCCCGGGGATTCCTCCCCTCTCGGGGGTTCCTCCCGCTACTAAGGGGCCCCTAGGGACCCCCTGCCTCTCCCCACTGCTAGGCGGGTCCATTCCTGTCCCCAGCCTGGGGGTCCCCACCGTCCCCTCCCCCTCTGGCCTGGGATCCACCTCGGACCCCCTGCTCTAGCTTCCTCCCCTGTTTCCCTTGGCCCCCTTGCAAACCCCTGGGATCCACTGCCCCAGCATCTGAGTTCCCTCTGCCCTGCTACCCCTGCAGCCCTGGGATCCACTTGGAGACCCCTGTCCTAGCCCCCCAGTTCCCCCAACCACCCCCTGCAACCCCTGGGATCCACTTGGGACCCCTGGCCCTCTTGCAATCCCTGGGATCCACTGCCCCAACCCCATTCCCAGTTTCCTCCTGCCCTCATCTTATCTTGCCCTTCCCTCCCTGAAATGGCTTGATTCCTCTTCAGGGGTCTCCCATCTGCCTTAGATGCTCAGCCGTCACAATACTATGGAGGAGTGCAAAGTTTTCCCCCTGAGATCACCCCTTTAGGGTCTGACCAAGTGCCAAGATCACTTTAGAGTCCCTGCTCTCCCAAGCCCCCCCAGCTCCCCTTCTCGGAGAGGTGATGACTTCCCCCCCCTTTTCTCCCCAGCTCTTTGACACCCATTGTCCCCAGGTTTATGCCCCCCCCCCCAAAATCCCTTTTGGATTTCCTCCCCCACTGGATTTCCCACCTCCTCTAACCCTCCCCTGTTTGTCTTCCTTCCTCCTCTTGCTTCTCCGCAGGTGACACCCCTGAATGATGAAGCTCTCTTGGCTCTTGCTCACCAGCCTCCTGGGCCTTGTGGCATCTGTGCCCATTGACCGGTCGAAGGAGAAGAAGACAGAGGAGGCACCCCCGGAACCACCGGTAAGAGCCCTGAGGGAGTCTGGGCTATGGGGGGCAGAGTTGAGTGGTTTTCCTCTAGCAAGGAGTTCCCCAGGTTAATGCCAGGCTAGGCCAGCCATGGGAGCCTAGCATCATCTGCAGGTGTCTGCCAGGTCTAACAATGCATTGCTTATACTTGAAGAGCTGTCATTAAAGAGAAGGGAAAGCACCTTTTCTCTCTTGCTGCAGAGAGGTGGGTGCAGACCAGTGGCTTGAAGTCGCAGTAAAGTAAGTTTATACTGGATATCAGGAAAAACATCTTCACTGGTAGAGCAGGGAGGCAGTGGACTAGACTGCCTGGGGGAGCTGTGGACTCTGTCATTGGAGGGGGTTCAAAAACAGCTTGGACAGACATTGATCGGGGATGATCTAGGCATAATTCTGCTTATATTCTTCTCTAGGTATGTCCAAGGCTTCTGGGCTTTAGTTTCCATTGTCCCTCCGTCCTTTCTGCTATAGGTGTCTGGGTGTTTTTAAGCCTTCCTCGTAGGCATTGGGTATTGGCTGCAGCCGAGGCTGAGAATTGGGACTGGACTGTGCCAGTGCTTCTGCTGGGACTCAAAGCTGGAGGCTCCTGGCTAGAAGGTCTTGCCCCTCTGCTCAGGGTCAGCCTGATTGCTGTGTTTGGGATCAGGAAGGAATTTTGCCCTGTGATCAGGTCGGTGCTGACTGAGGGATTTCTTCCTCTGTAGTGGGGGCATGGCCCCTATCTGGGATCTCATGAACATATATGAACAACCTTTTATAGAAGCAGGATGTTGACTGCCGTGGCCCCTCTGCTTTACCTGTAGTAGGTTCAGCTGTGATGTCTTGTGATGCGTCAGGGTTGATGGTAGTTTTGCTAAGAGATCAGACAATGGGTTTGTATGGGATGGTTTGGATAGGGCTGACCCTGCCTCTGGCAGAGGCTTAGACTACTTGTCCTCTGGAAGTTCCTTCCAGCCCTGTTTCTCTGATTCAGTGGTGATGCACAGGGGGTGCGTGGGCCACTTAAGCGATGGGCAGACAGGAGCACTGGTACCCCTACCCTGCAAGCACTGGCTGGGGTGTGGGGGCACCAAGTGAAGGACCGCTGCCACTTCCGGGAGCCTTGTGCTTCCCAGTTGGCAAGACTGCCTACTACCCCCATGGCCAATCTGCAATCCCCACCCCATCAGCAAGATTGGCCGCAGGGGAGGGGCACATGCCCACCCCTACTCAAGTGGCAGCAGTTGCCTATGCTCTGATTCTATTTTACCTTGTGGAACTCCCTTCCCCAAGATACTGGCAGGGCCCTGAGACCTTTCCCTGGCCTTTATTCTCTTTTATCTTGTGGCAAGGAGTTCTACAAGGTATCATGGCACTTTCCCAGCCACTGGTTCCAGTGATATTTTGCCCTGAAAGGAATCAGCACTGAGGAGAGGGCAGGCCTTTTTATTGTTCCATGGCATGGTGGGCCTGAGGCCCACCAGGAAAACTTTAAGGTTCCCTTAATTGGGGAGGTGAGTGAGTGCACAACAGCTGATTCCAGGGGACAACTTATGAGAGAACAGGCATGGGAGTGGCGGTCAAAGGTTAATAACAAGTGCTCCAAGAGGGAACAGTGAGCAGAGTGCACTGGCCAGCCCCCATTGCTCTTCAGATGAGTCCAAGGAGCCAGTGGGATGCTGCCCAGTGAAACTCTGTCCAGAGATGTGAGCAGATAAAGGACAGGAAAGTGGCTTTACAGTTGCCAATGTTCCCTCCAGTCAGCTTCCTCCTTTGTCTGGTAGATGGCTAGCTGAGCTAGAGCCAGGAGGAGGGTGACCAGGAGGTCCTGGGGCTTGGTGGGGAGTGTATAAAAGAACAGATGCAGGAAGAAATGCAGCCAAGAACCTATTGCTGAGGTTCTGGGAAGGTAATGAAGGGGCTGCAGCCTGGTGCCTTCGAGATAAGTGTGTCCCAGAATCTCCCTCTGAGAGAAGGGTAAGGTGTTGGGGGTGTCCGTGAAGTGTACCAGATATGTGCCTGTAGAGATGGCTTCATGAAGGAGCTGCTAGCTGAGGTCCCCCGAGGCTTGTGAAATGAGGATTTTGCCCGAGCCAGTCCCTCGGAGACCCCTGGTACTTGACGTTTAGGACTGGAGGACAGAATGGTGGAGAGTACGTGTAGAGCTGGTGTCAACAGGCTGTGTGGAAGCAAACCTGTTTGTATCCTCCAGCTTGTTGAGGTGGTGTGCTGGAACATGCTATGGGGCTTGCCTGAGGCATACACAATGAGCTCTGGGGGGTTGGGGTATACCAAGGGGCAGAGACTGTCTGTGCTCAGGACCTATTGGATGTAAGCAAGGGCAGTGTCTGGGACGGTGGCCTTGACTTCTTGCCCTAAGGAGCAAGACGCATGCAACGTGGGCAGTGCCATGTACCAGACCAGTGCTAAGGGATCTGCCTGCCCCTGCCTGGCATAGCATGAGTGGGGCAGAAAGCGGGGATTCTTTACCTCTTGGAGTGGTGTCGGGGGGTGGGGGTCAGATCCTGCCTGGGTTCCTTCCCAGAAGGGTTGTGGTAGCCAAGCCCAAGTCATGGGGTTTGGGATGCTGGGATGGAGAAACTGGAGGGGTTTGGTGGGGTTGGGGCTTAGCTGGGAGGTCAGGAGTGGGTGTTACTGTCTTGTTCTATGTGTTGGAATGAAAACCAGTGCAGGTATCTTGGGTGAGTCCAGGGGAGGTGAGGCCACTTCTGGGGGGCTGGAGTACTAAGCTGGGTGGGCCTGTGGGGGTGTGAGGGCAGGGAAGGAGGTAGGAGGCTGGGTTAGATGGGCAGGGCTTGACTGTCTCCTTCCCTGGGCAGGACACGGGGCTCTATTACCATCGCTACCTGCAGGAGGTGATTAATGTGTTGGAGACGGACAGTCACTTCCGGGAGAAACTACAGGCAGCCAATGCCGAGGACATCAAGGTGAGAGAGCCAGGACATGGGGTCTATCCTCTCTAGGGGGTACTAACCCTGATCCAACCCCAGGGCAGGGAGAGGGGACACTGGCTGGCTCATGGCAGGGGGAGAGGGGATGATGGGGCAAAGGGGTGTCCCAGCTCTAGGAGGCCCCAGCCTCGATCTGGCCCAGGCAGTGGGGCATGGGGGAGGAAGGGGGTGTATCCTCATAGAGGCTCCTCCCCCATTGGGCCAGAGCGGTAAACTGAGCAAGGAGCTGGACTTTGTAAGCCACCACGTGCGAACAAAGCTGGATGAACTGAAGCGCCAGGAGGTGTCACGGCTGCGCATGCTCATCAAAGCCAAGATGGATGCCACCATGGAGCAGAGTAAGTGCTTGGAAGCCTGCATTCCACCCTGGCCCAGAGAGGTGGACCAGGGTCTGGTGGGTCAGAGCAGAAGGGGCAAAGTCAGGACTCCTGGGCTCTATCCCAGCTCTGGGAGGAGAAAGGGTGTCCTGGTGGGTTAGATGCCAAGGGGTAGGCTGGGAGCTGAGAGGCTTGGGTTCAGTCCCAGCTCTGGAAGGGGAGAGAAGCCTGGGGGTCAGATCAGCAGGATGCCTAGGTTCTGTCCCATCTCTGCTGGAGAGATGGGCTGGTGAGTTAGAGCAGGAAGGTTGGGAGCCAAGACGTCTCTGTTCATTTCCTAGCTCATCCACTATGACCCTAAAAGAGCTTGGCTTGTTGTGCCTCAGTTTCCCCTATCTTACATGTAGGATTCCTCATCACCTGGGGTCTCCTGCCCTGGGATTGGTGTCCCCTGCAAATGAAAAGCCCCTTTCTCATTCTCTCCTTTTCCTCCCGCAGATGTCCAGATTGACCACCTCGGGCTACTGAAGCAGTTTGAGCATTTGGACCCCCAGAACCAGCACACCTTCGAGGCCCGGGACCTGGAGCTGCTCATCCAGGCGGTATGTGGCAGGTGGTGGGAGTACGAAACTGGGTTCTCTCCCAGCTCTGGGAAGTGGGGGGTCTAGTGGGCCTAGAGCAGGAGGAGTGAGGAGCCAGCTCAGTGCAGGGGTTGTTTGGAGCCCAGACACCTGGGTTCTCTTCCCAGCATGGAGAGGGAGTGGGGTCTGGCTGGTTAGAGGAGGGGAATGCCTGGGTTCTTTCGCATTTCGTGGGGGGTCATGGGCTGTAGTGCGTTAGGGAAGTGGGGGGGATCTAGGAGCCAGGACACCTGTTCTATCCCAGCTTTGGGAAGAGAAGTGGGGGTTGGAACTGGGAGCCAGGACTCGTGGGTTCTGTTCCTGCTGTTGGAGTGGGGGGCAGCAGACTAGATAAATGGGAGTTGGAGGGGAAGTGGACCTGAGGTCCTGGACATGCTTGGATTCCCTGTTGACATCCCCACCCCTCTTCTGCAGGCCACCAAGGACCTGGAGAACTATGATGCTGCGCACCATGAGGAGTTCAAACGCTATGAGATGCTGAAGGAGCACGAGCGGCGTGAGTACCTGCGCTCCCTGGATGAGGAGAAGCGGCGCGAGGAGGAGGCCCGCTTCCAGGAGCTGCGGCGCCGGCACCGCGAACATCCCAAGGTCAACGTCCCGGTGAGGACCCCCAGCCCAGCTGCCTCTGCTCCTCCCCTCCCCCCATGAGAGGGGATGGGGGCTATGATATGTGCTTTCCTTTCCTTTCTGGAGGATCAGCTTGGGTCATGGGTTGAGCTGGGGGCTTTGTCCAGCTGGGCAGGGAGGCATTGGAGGTGTGGAGGCAGTGAAAATTGAGGCTTGAGGGGGATTCCTCCCTATGGGGAGATCAGTGGAGCCATATGTATCATGTTTCCAGTGGGTTGGGAGCCATAGGCAGCTGTGCCCCAGGTCACAGCTATAGGGGGGAATTAGATGCTCAGTTCTGGGAAATGTGGAGCATGGGGGCTGGGAGGCAGGACACCTGGGTTCTGTTCTCCCCATTCTCCTAACCATCTGCTTGAACTCTCTGGACAGGGGAGCCGGGATCAGCTGAAAGAGGTTTGGGAGGAGACCGATGGGCTGGACCCCAATGAATTCAACCCCAAGACCTTCTTTAAACTGCACGGTGAGGAGTCCCATTTCCCCCAACCCCTCCAGTGCTATCAGCACCCCCTGGGGCTTCCTCTGCTCAAGGGGTAGATCCCTCCTGTGGGGTGTTTTGGAGGAGTGGGCTAATAGCCACCCCCCCAGCTGCTCTCTGCCCCTTCTTTCTTGAGGGACAGAAGCGGGGAGATTTTTAGCTGTCTGTAGTCTGAGCTAACCCAGGTGTCCTAACTCCCAGCATGCCCTGTCGTGGTCTTTGTTCTTATAACAGGGCCCCTGGCCTAAAGCTGAGACCTGGAAAGTCATTGCATAGCACAGGCTTTGTGGGGAGCCAGACTGGATCCACTCTGAGGTGGAGAGACTGAATTGAAGCTCGTACTTCCTAGAAGGGGAAAGCCCCTGAGCCAGTAGGTACCCCTGCTCCATGCCCTGTTGGTCTTATGCCCCCTACCCCTCTTTCTTCCAGACACCAACAGTGACGGGGTCTTGGATGAGCAGGAGCTGGAGGCCTTGTTCACCAAGGAGGTGAGCACCTGGTGTTGGGGTGAGAAGTCCAGAGTGGGGCTGAGCCTGTTCACCCTTCTCTGAACCTCAAGGGATGTCCAGGGGTACTGGCAGAGTGTGGGCACCAGGGTGATTGGGGACATGGAGTTTGTGGGGGAAGGCAGTGGGGGGTGTATTGGGGTGGGGGTAAGTGCTGAGGGGGAAGATGTGAGGGGAAATGAGGGCAGGGGTGAGCTCTGCGGTGGAGCTATGGGATGGTAGGGGTGGGGCTGAGCTGTGGGGTGGAGCTATGGGATTGGAAGGGGTAGGGCTAAACAATAGTGGGGAAAGTAGGTGGGGCTGAGGCCTGAATGGGATGCCCAGGTTGGGGCCTAGCTGTCATAGGGGCGAAGTTTCAAGCCATGGGGGTGGGTGCTTATGCCCTGCCTTCCCACATCCTGCACCCCAGCTGGAGAAAGTCTATGATCCCCGGAACGAGGAGGATGATATGCTGGAGATGGAGGAGGAGCGTCTGCGCATGCGGGAGCACGTCATGAAGAATGTGAGTGTTCCTCTGGTGGTCCCACAGTGCCCCCATGGGGTGGGGAGAGGTCTCTGGGCATTGCCTACTGCTGGGAGCCCAGGATGGTGCGGGGGGTGGGGACCTAGAAAGGCGTTGCACAGGCTGTGTAGATTTTTTTGAAGGGGTCATCACCCCTGATGTTTGGCCTTCCCCCTCGTCTGCCCCCCTTCTCCCAGGTGGACATGAACAAAGACCGGCTAGTGACACTGGAGGAGTTTCTGAAGTCCACTGAGAAGAAGGAATTCAGTGAAGCTGGGGGCTGGGAGGTGAGTGGGGGTGGGCGGTGGAGGGAGGCAGAAGCAGAGATCAGATGGTGAGACAGGACACTTGGGTTCTATCCCCAGCTCTGGGAGGGGTGTGGAGGCTGGTGAGGTAGGGCAGGGAGAGACAGGAGCAAGGATGCCTGGATTCTATCCCAGCTCTGAGAACAGAGGAGTTTCGTTGGGCACTGTAAAGAGTCAGTCTGGGCCTGGCTTTTGGGGGTTAGGGCTCCAATCTGGACTCTCTCTCCACTCCATCCAGACGGTAGATGAGACCCAGGTGTACTCCGAAGCAGAGCTCAAGCGCTTTGAGGCAGAGCTTGCAGCCCAGGAGGCTGAGCTGAGCCGGCGGGCAGAGCAGCTGCGGCGTCAGCACCAGGACCTGGCTGAACGGCAGGTCCAGCTTGATGCGCAGAAGAAGGAGTACCAGAATGTAAGCTGGGAGTCCTCTCACCCTTGTCTTCCCCATTCTGGGGTCCCCTGCCCCTTGGGCTCCTGTCAGCTTCTGCCTACCCCTCCCCTCTTTGGAAGATGGGAACTGTTTTTTTGTTTGTTTGTTTGTTTGTTTGTTTTTGGTGGGTGGGGAGGACTTCTCTCCTTTGGTAGGAGGGGGATCAGCAGGGGGTGTGCATTGAGAGGTAGATCCCTATGAAGATAATGATGGGGGAGAAGTGTGAGGAAGCAGGGCTGAGTTGTGGAATAGAACTGTGATGGAAGGGGCAGGGCTGAGATGTCAGGTGGAGCTATGGGATAGAAGGGGTGGGGCCAAGTTGTGGGAGGTGGAGAGGCTTAGCCCTGGGGGAATCTCCCTGAGATTTTGGTGGACAGGCTCACAGCCACATGGACCCTTCTGTGGAGAGAGAGAATCTCACTCGCCCTCTCTACAGTGAGGAGAAGCTGTAGGATGGACAAGTGGAGCTATGGTATAGGCAGGTTAGAACTATGGGCTGAGCTGTGGGGTGGGGCTATGGGATGCTCTGTCACCCCTGTTGTGAGGAAAGGAAGCTCGTACATCTCTTCTGTCTGCAATGGGTGTTTGCCTCTAGGGGGGTAACTTTAGGAATAGTATGGGCAGATGCTGCTCCTACATACCTACACCTGTGATTCTGGGGTCTTGGCCTTCTCACTCCCCTCCCCACCCTGGGAGCAGGGCCAGGTGCTGGACAGGGTGTTGGCTTGGAATTAACACCTGCCCCGCTCCCCTTTTTTTTTTTTTTTCTACCTCTTCTCCCCAGGCTGTGTTGCAGATGGAGCAGAGGAAAAACCAGCAAGCAGCGGTACCGATGCCTGCTGGGGCAGGAGGAGAGCTGAAATTCCAGCCCCAGCCCCCACAGGTTGCTCAAGCTGGTAAGATGGGGCTTAGGATGCCTGGGTTTTCCCAGCTCTGGGAGGAGAGCAGGTTTTGATAGATTAGAGTGAGTGGGAGCCAGGACACCCAAGTTCTCTCCCAGCTCTGGGAGAGTAGTGAAGTCTGGTGGCATAGAGCTGGCTGACTTAGAACTGGGATGTCTGGGTTTTTTCCCAGGCTCTGGGAAGGGAGGTGTGTGTACCAGGGGTTGGGAGCAAGGAGGAGGGACACTAGCTAGGTCTAGTCAGTCTGAGCCACTATCACCTACCTGCCTCTGGTTCCCTATCCAGATCCACCTCTGCCTGCCCAGTCTGCAGTTCCAGCTGACACCCTGGCCCACGCCCCTGAACAGAACCAGGTGGAGCCTGCCCAGAACCAGCCACAGCAGCCGCCTCAGCCTGAAGTCCAGATCCAGTAAACAGCACCCTCTGTGGGAGTCAGAAATGGAAGAAGCTGCCTCTGGCCCTGCCCCCTTTCCCTGCAGTGGGGCACATCTGTGAACTGAACCCTACTGAGGCAGCAACCCCATTAGAGAATCCAGAGCAGGGTTATGGCTCTTGCAGTCCCCTTTTTTCATCCTGGGGGGGTGACATTTGAGTCATGGCTTCCCTTTTTAAGGGGGTACTTTAAACTGGCCCTGGGGATTTGCTTTGTAATGCGGAGGGAGGGGGCACTGGTATTAAGGTTCCCCCACCTTCCTGCCCCTTGTTGCTGCAGTGCATTCTGGGTAGTCCCATCCCTTCTTCAACTCCCCATCCTGGGAGCTAGCCTGGCTGCAGGAGTGTGGGTGCACTGCATTTTGGAATTCTTAGGGGCCAGTGCTCTTCTCCTGTCTCCTCCTTTTGGAGACATTTGCATTGCAAATTGACTATGGGGGGGAGTTGCAGTACATTGTGGGTAAGCATAGACTTTCCCTCCTCCCCCCAATATCTGCAAGCTAGTGGTAAGAGTTGGCTTGGTAGTGGTTGGGGTGTCCTGCAGTGCATTATGGGTACCTCATCCACCTACTGTACCCCTTCTTTCTCCTGCATTTCTTGGCACAGGGCTAGTCTGTTTGACTGACCCCCAAGACGTACTTCCTTTGTGTTGCTGCAGTGGGGCAATGTTGGCTCCTAATAATAGACTATGGGAGGCAGTCCTGGGGTCTAGCAAGGAAGGGGAGGGGGTATCTTGGCCTTGACCTGTCTATCTGAAGCTGGGTCCCCTACATATATTTCAGAGGCACTAGTTACTGTGACCAGCCCAGGGCTGGCTCTTCTACCAAGGGGCCCAACACTGCCCCCTTCCTCCCTCACCAAGGTGTCTCTTCATTTCCCCCTGCATTTTCGCTCCTGCCACTCAGTCCCCTAGAGGCCTGGATCTCTGCTGCCCAAGGTGATGAAATCCAGAGCCCTCCAAAATGGGGTAGGGTGGGTCTCTTGAGTGTCTAGCACCCCTTTGAAATCAGGGCTGATCTTTTAATTGGGGGTTGAATCTTTGCCCCCCCCTCTATCTTCCCCACAAACCCTTGGGCCCCTCTCTCATCTTCATTGTCACCCCAGGGGCTGTGTCCCACCCATTCTCCCCACTCAAAACTCTGTCCCATTCTTCCTACAGTCTGTGGTGAGTTTGGGGTCTCTTCTGAGCCCCCCATTCCATCCAAAGTGCAGTATTAAGCCCAGTGAAAAAGAGTTCTACAGGGGGAGGTTCTTTGCTTGCAAGGGGGGGATGCACAGGATTTTGGGGTTGGGGGCTCAGTGGTGAAAAGCAGGTTGCATCATGGGAGTTTTTCAAGGGTGGGAGGAGAAGAGCCTCAGCCCTGGGGGAGTCTTGGTTCAGTTTTGGGGTACAGGCTCACACCTACATGGGCCCTTTGTGGAGAGGGAGAGAGAGAATCCCATCCACACTTTGTACAAGCCAGGAAGGTTAATGACTTTGAATGGATTGCCAGCTTCTGACCCTACTTCCCCCCCCCCCCCCCGGGAATCTCAGCTGTGCCCCATCTCAGCCCCAAACGTAATAGAAAGTTAAATTAAGGCCTCAGCCTGTCTCTGCCTCTTATTTTTGGCTCTCCAGGGCGTGGATGGGAACAGGTCTGGCTTCAGCCTACTGAGGCTCCTATGCTTGACAGCTGTGTTTGTTTATTTTGTGGGGTGGGGGAGGCCCTTGGGAGCAAGGGGAGCTGGGGAGCTGTGTGAGGGATTTTAGGGTGTGAAAATAAAGGCTTGTTGGGTGCAGGACTCTTGGAAAGGTTGGAAGGGGACTTAGTTCAACAGGGCCAGCCTGTGGGGCAACTGTACCAGTCCACTGTGGCCCTTGGCATCCAGGGGAAAAGTTTCACAGTGAGACCCAACACCCAGGGGTCTGAACCACCCTGAATTCAGAGGAGAAACCAGGCCTGGGAGGGAGTTTTGCCCCCACCCTTGGTAAGGGGCATTAAGTACTGGAATAATGTTCCCCCACCAAATCGTGGATTTTTAGTTTTCCTGATAGCTTTGTGTTCAAGGGGAAGCAGCCCCTAATCCCTCTTGAGGGACACCTGGGGTCCATCCCTGCTCAGGCAGGGGTGGGAATGGGGGTTAGAGGGGGGTGCTGGGAGCCAGGACTCCTGGGTTCCATTTTGGATCTAGGAGGGGCTAGGTGAAATGCAGGGACTAGGACTGGTTGGCAGGAAGTTGTGGTGCTAAAGTAAGGGTGCAGGAGGGTTTGTGAGAGGATACTGGGGTGTTTATGGGGCCAGGGAGGCCAACCCCAGGGTCAGGAAGAGTTGGGTACCTGACTTGGGCGATGGGGATGGAGAGGGAGGGATCAGCACAGTTCCCCCAGGGCAAGCCAGAGCAACCCCCAATGGGATCAGGCTATCCCAGGATCCCTGAAGTCACCCCTCCCCTACCACCACCCCTTCCCCCCCTACCCACACCCACACACCCTGCAGGGAGGTGAAAGAAAAGGGGGATCAATAATGAGCACCCCAACTCAGTCACTGGGCATTCTGCCAAGCACCACCCAGCATAGGGGACAGCTAATGCCCCAAAGAACATTCATGCTACAGATGTTTTGCCCCCAACATTGGTGCGGAGTCTGAGGCCCAAGGCCCAAGAAGCAATAAACAAGGAGTGTGAAAAAACCCAGGTGTCCTGGCTCCCAGCCCCTCTGCTCTAACCCCTGAGCCCCTGCTCCCACCCAGACCTGGGATACAACCTAGTCATCCTGGCTCTTAGCCACCAAATCCCACTGCTGGGGCTTCTACCTCTTCCCCTAATACTTTCTTGCGTTACTCAGATGAAGGGATATGCTGTCCTGCCTGCCTGGGGCCTACTTCAAATGTGTCAGGCCAGTCCCTCCACCACCCCCTGAGGTTCTGACTGCATTTCTCCCTGCACCATTTCTTTTACACACTCCCATCCATAGCCTCACCAAGCAGGGGTGACTGGTGCCTCCCAAGTCTGGTGAGGGCACAATTTGTGGGTGGGCTAAAAGCCCCATATCCACTCCTATGCTTCTGTGCTGTGGCTTAGTGTCGTCCCACCCACAACATGTCACTGGCCCGCATAGTAAAAAAAATGCCTCACTTTGGCCAATCTGGCAGTGGGGAGGGGCATGTGCCCCCCATGACCCCTCTACCATTTGCCTGTGCCACCAAGACATGGCATGTCCTGGTCACCTTCCTTCTGGCTCTGGCCAAACTCTCCACCTACCAGCTAGAAAGGAGGCTCTGGCTGGGAGAAGAACCTGGGCTGCTGTGGGGTCATCTTCTTCCCACCCTTCCACTCACACCCCTAGGCAGAGTTTCACTGGGTGACATCCACAGGTCCCTTGGACTTGTTTAAGGGGCAGTGGGTGCTGGCTGGTGTACTCTGCTCAGTGTCTTTCATCCCCTACAAAGTGCTTGTTATCAACCTTTACTCCCGTTCCCATCCCTGTTTTCTCACGTTGTCCACTGGATTCACTTGTTATATATCTGGGCATTGGGGATGATCTAGGCATAGCTCTGCCTACGTTCTGCTATGGGGATTTGCTGGCTGTTCCCCTTGCCTTCCTCCTCTGCTACAGGTGTCTGGGAATTTTTAAGCCTTCCTCAGAGGCATTGGATGTTGGCTACAGCCAAGGCTGGAGATTATGACTGGGCTGTGCCAATGCTTCTGCTGGGATTTCAAACTGGAGGTTCCTGGCTATAGGGTCTTGCCCCTCTGCTCAGGGCCAAACAAATCACTGTAATTGGGGTTGGGGGGGAATTGTACTGTGTGGTTGGATTGGTGCAGACTAGGAGGGGAGGGGGTATTTGGCCTCCTTCTACCTGGGGTCCCTGGAGCATGTGCATTAACTGTTCTACAGAAACAGGATGTTGGCTGCTGTGGTCCCTGCTTAATTTGTGGCAGGTTAGGGTGTTATGTTTTGTGTTATGTCAGGGTCGATGGTAGCTTTAAGGTTATTTGTATAGGAAGGTTTGGATAGGGATGATCCTGCCTCAAGGAGGGGTTGGACTAGATAACCTCTAGAGGCCCCTTCCAGGTCTGCTTCTCTCTGATCCTATGATTCCAGTGACATCCATAACTGAGGGAGGCTTTTAGTCTTCCTTGATTTCCATCGGCCCACTACTGCTTTGCATAACAAATAGGCCTGTTTGGCTATGAACCTGTGGTTCTCAAGCTTTTTTAGACTCAAGGTACTCCTCCAGAAATGCCAGCTCTTAGTTTTCACTTGTTGTTTGACTACAGCAATGAAAAAAATACTACAGCAGTTCTCCTGTAAAGAACTCAGAAAGACCACAACAGGTTAGCCTCTTTGTGACATGAGATTCCTGTTTGAAATCTTTGGCTTTATCTTGTGAATGAGATGTGGGTGTTTTCTCATCTAACAGTGCTCCATATGGTGCATCACCCTTAGATGGATTATACAGCACTGTAGTTGAGAATCATCTCTCATAAACAGTCTCACTGCCTCCCTAGTTTTCTTTAGACCCAGGAATATTCATGGCAGATATAATTCAATGTGGTAGATTATCCCAGGCTCTGGGATGTGGGACTCTGAAGTAGTTACAAGAACCAGAACAATTGAAAAAGGAGCTTTTTATTCAACAGGTCTGGAGCAGTAAAAACATGATATATCAATATCTAAGCAGCAGGTCAGTGCTTTGGGCAAATTAATACAAGTAAAAAAACAACCCTTTAAAGTGGGTCATTTTCACACATTTATCAAAATTGTTTTTGTCCAGTTCCCTCGGGGGGTGAGCAGCTGGGATGAACCCAAGGGCTCAGAAATATCTTCACACATACACATGCATGCACAATTGGAGCTTATCTAGTTCAGCTGCAAGTGCAGCTGGGCAGTGCCACTGAGAACAGCTGTTTATAATGCCCACTGGATCCAACTCAGTATTCTGTCTTGCAGCTATCTGCTCTGTTGAGGTAGGTGTCCGGATCCTGCTTTGTGTATTGGAGGGGTGAGGCAGGAGATGGGGTCAGTTGTGGAAAGGTTGGGTTGGAGAGTCAGTTGCTAGGGGAATGGACCCCACAAGGTGGGGAGGGGAATGTGTGTCCTATCCCAGTCTACTGTTCCGGATGCCTGGGTCCTCTTCTCCAGATGCGAGGGATGGGTACCTCCCTGTTCTCCCCTCCTGAATATCTGGGTTCTCTGTTCCTGTGGAGCAGAGGGGAAGGGACATGGCCTGCTTGTCCCACATGCTTGGATTCTCTGTTGCAGTGGAACAGGATGTAGCTTGGTTCTCCTGGATGCCTGGGTTCTCAGTGGCCCTATTGATCCTCCTCCAGGCTTTGGCACGGTGTCCTGGCTCCAGGCAGGGCCCTAAGACAGCTTGTGCCTGCTCGATGCGTCGGTGGAAGCGGCACCGATCCCGGGCCAGCTGTTCCCAGGGCCCACAGCGGGCGGCACGGCTAGCGAAGTCCCAGACTATCAGAGGGTGAACCGTAACCACAGGGGAGAAATGAACCTGAGAGGAGAAACAAAGGAGATGAGATGGATGCAGAGACCCTGCTGCTCCCCTTCCCTCAGCCTGGGACTAGTGCCTCCTAGTGGGGAAGTGCCCATGCTCTATTCCCCACCCCCCACCCTTGAGCCAGATATGGCCAGAGTTTCAGGGGAGGATGAGACTCTCCCTCTTCCTTTCACAACCTAGCAATAGAACCCAGGGAGTCCTGGCTCCCAGCCCCCCCTGCTCTGACCCACGTGACCCCACTCCCCCCACCCCTCCAAAACTGGACTAGAACCCAGGCATCTGGTTCCTGCCCCACCCCACCTGCTTTAAGCCAAAGCTCGTTCCTACATGCTTCTGCTGGAACCAGTTCAGGCCAGAAGACAGGACGCCTGGGTTCTGGGTTCCTCCTCTGCGCAGGCTCCACTGGGAGGGGAGGGGAGGGGATGGTAGAGGGAAAGAGTGACTCATCCGCTGAGGTCACAATCAAGTGTTGCATGGAAATTGCCAGCTATTTCTAGCCCCAGGCATGGGGGTGGGGCTGGTAGGGGACCTGCAGGTGGGGAGTGAGGGACACTAGTGGGGCTAGGGGAGCCCAGGGCTGGGGGGCTATGGGTCAGGAGTGAAAAAGCACTGGGAGAGCTGGGGGAGGGGGGACTGCATGCTATGACTGAATTGTGTGTGGGGATGGGGGTGCAGCTTTCAGGGGGAAGACCCTGCAGATTGAGCTATGCAGGGGCTGCCCCAGGGGCTGAATTTTTTGCATTTCACTCCATTGCACTTGCCCTCTCCTGGGGAAAGTCAGGGGCATCGATGTCATCTCCTGAAACTGCCCAGTGGCAACAGGGCCTGCAGCTCGGGATGAAAAAGAACCCAGGAATCCTGGCTCCCAAACAGCCCCCACAAGTCACTAGATCAGGGATGGAACCCAGGTGTCCTGGCTCCCAACTCACCTTCTTGGCAGCTCGGTTGCCCTCCTGGTCACATGCTGTCTCAGTCATCACTGGGTCCTCAGCTCTCCTGGATCCCGGCTCACAATAGTGAAGGGCCACCCTATGGGGGCTCTCCCATCTCCTCATAGGCCAGGGGCTCTGGGAGGCATGGGCTGTCCCAGCCTCCAAGCTGTGTGCCATGCCTAGGCAGGAGACCTGGTCCTGGTTCTGTGGCAAGCAAGAGTCTGAAGCTGCCTTCTGGCCCCTGCTGCTTGTGGAACAGCAGAGAGGGTTGGAGGGGTCATGCCCACAGCTCAGAGATCTCCACAGCTCCTCATTTTCTAAGTCAGTTTCCTCTTCCTCCTCTGTGTCGCTCCAACCCGAGTCACTCCCTCCATCTTCCTCCTTGCTGGACCAATCCTCTCCCTCCCCATCCTCCTCCTCCGAGGGGCAGTAGAACAAGGAGAGGACCAGTGAGCTCTTGGTGATGGGTTCGTTATCTTTTGTTCCATTCAGCAAGGAGATGGTGGCATCTCTTTCACCACCCTTGGGGGCCTCTTTGGATGCCCCACCCATCCCAGGATGTTCCTTCTCTTCCTGGGAATGCTGGGGATTTTCCATAAGTTGTTTCTGGACTTCTCTAGAATCTTCCAACCTCTCCAGATGTTTGTCTGTCTCCTGGAAGCCAGTGGCTTCTTCTCTGGACAGCATAGTGCCTTCTCTGGCATCTTCCAGATATGTATTCATCTCCTGGAAGCTGGTGGCTTCTTCTCTGCCAGACACAGTGCCTTCTCCACTGTCCTCCAGATGTTTGTCTGTCTCCTGGCAGCTAAGGGCAGCTCCCAGAGTATCATCACCTTTCTCCAGGGCTTCCCAGAGCTTCTGTCCTTTTCCAGAGGTGGGATCCAGAGCAGGGGGCCTGTGTAACCTCCCTTCCCTGCCTGTTGGCCCAGAGCAGGCAGGGAGGAAGCTCTCCGTCATCTTCCTCATCATCCTCATGGTTGCAGGGAACGGATGCCAGGCACTCGACCACCTTTTCAGCAGGCACAGGAGGACTTTAGCTGTCATGGTGAGCCTGCCAGCCATGGTGGGCCTGCACGAGAGGCTACCTGGGTCTGGGAAGGTGCCGTGGACCATCTGGGCACAGTGAGTCACCGTGGGGCAGTGGTTGACTAACAGAAGGGTTGTGTTGTGAGTCATGACAGTTGCGTTGGGGATCATGACAGCTCTCTTGGTCTGGAATGGATGAAGGAGGGGTGAGAAGTTAGGTCATTGGGCTCCATCCTAGGAAGTGGGGAGTGCCCCATTGTGAGGGGCATGGGGGAAGGGGTACTAGGCCTTGTCCCATAGAAGAGCAGGAAAATCAACCCAGACCCTACTCCCCTCCCAGAGCTGGGGAGCGAATCCAGGTGTCGTGGCTGCCAGCCTGCCCGTCCCTGTACTTGGTACCATCCTGTTGGCTCTCTCGAACCCCTCCTTTCCCCCTCCTCCACACACACTCATCCTTTCCATCAGTTCACAACATGACAAGGAGAGACATGGAAGGTGGGGAGTGGGGGGCCTGGACACCTGGGTTCTATCCCAGCTTGGACAGGAGCAGAATCTGGGGGTGGGGGGGGAATGGGGGATTAGGAGCTAGGATACCTGGGCTCCCTTCCAGCTTGGGGAGGGGAGTAGTGTCTGGTGGGCTCAAGCAGGGGGCTGGGAGCCAGGACGCCTGGGTTCTCTCTCGCCATCCCAGTTCTAGAAAGAGGGGTGGGGACTGGAGGTGGGGGTGCTGGGATGGCTGAGGTGTCTCAGGTCTGGAAGTGGGGGGTTAGAACAAGATGGCTGGGAGCCAGGATGCCTGGGTTGTTTCCCACTTTGTCTCTCAAAGTTTCCTATTATGGCCTGGCAAGGCGGTCGGGGCCTGGGGCGTCCCCGCCCTGGCAAGACTACACAAGTCCCTCTGGAATGCCGGCTACACCCCACTCCGGAAGTGGGGGGCTCCCACACACACCCCCTAGTGCACCGCTGCAGCCAGGCTCCCACGAGAAGCCGGGGGGCAGGAAGAGACAGGCTTTCCTGACAGGTTTGAGCCATCCTGGGGGGGGGGATGCAGGGGTATATTTTGGGGGTGCTGCACCCCCATTCTGGGGTGATGGGAGGGGTGACCCCAGGTGGTGGGAGGGGGTAGTCCAGCTGTAATGCTTACTGGGGAAACCCCACCCAGGCTAGGAGGCAACCCCTTAAATGGTGGGGTCCCCAGAAGCATGGGGAAAAGCATCATGAGTTTCTACACCCCTCCACTGCCCGTAAAACCCTCAATATGGGGCCGATCCGGAGGGAGGGGGTCACTATAGAGGTGCAGAAAGAGGTAGGGAGTGGGGCACCCCACTGGCTACAGGGGGCAAACTATAGGGGAACAGCCTCAGATCAGGGCAAATATGGAGCAAAAAGGAGGGGCTGGGGGCCGCTTTGGGGGCGGGGTGTTGCGCAGGGAGACGCTTACCGGGGGCTCAGCCGGTGGCCACAGCACTCCAGCAGCGGGCGGCGGGGCGAGGGCGCGGGCCGGGCTCGAGGTGCTCCATGCTGTATCTGTGCTCGGTGCCTGCAGCAGGGTCGCTGCCCGCCGCCCCGGCCCGGCCTGCATATATAGAGCCGGGTGACGTCAGGCTCGACGTCACGAAAGGAGTCACACACGGCCCCGGGGGGAGGGGGGGGGGACAATAGCGCGGTTTCCACGGCAACGGCCCAGCCCCGGCCCCGCCTCACGGCAGCGCGCCGCACGTAACCCTGACAACCCCACCCCACAAGACAATATACCACCCACTACACCGCACAACACCAGCACATACACAGCCCCATACAACACCCTCCACACAGACCCACACAGCATGGCACAACTCCACAACAACAACACACAACTCTGACAGGTATACAGCCCCAATCGCACAGCCCAAGCCCAGGGTAACACCACATAATGCACACTTACAGCAACACGATCTCACCACATATGCACTCCACACAACGCCCACAATGCAGCACCATATGGCACAGCACAATGCAATGCAACCCCACAACACAATGGGATACAACCTCACAACAACACCATGCAACCCACATAGAACAATGCACAGCACAGCACAACCTTACAGCAGCCCAGCATCCACAACAGCACCACGCAATCCCAGCACATACAGTGCCATAGAGTAGCACAACGCCTATATGAACACACACACAGCTCTAGATAGTGCAACACACACAGCAGAGTACACATAACACACACAAAACAACACTGGCATATAACCACACACTAGTACCACACACCTCTTGACACCCATACGCATACGGCTCTGCACCCCTCAACACAACCCTGCAGTAACAACCCCAGCATGTACACAATCCTACATGGTAAATTACAGCTCCACAGGAGCATGCACAACACAGTGCTGGCACACATACGATTGGCCAGCAACACCTTACACAGCACAGCACAGCACAACTCCACAGCAGTTCCCCACACAGCACAACACCAACACATATGTAGTTCCCCACACAGCCCAACACATGCATGCCAGCAGCCTGAAAGTACAGTCCAACTATACAACCCAAAACAACATCCATCATGTAATAACACAGGCGTCACACCGCCCTGCAATGATGCACTCCCACAAAATGCAGAATAAACACAATCTTTCACAACGAGACTGCAACCTCACATGGAATGAACTCATGCCCAATGGAGCACATCCACAACCCAAGTCTCACATGCACACTGATGTGAATCATCATCCTGCCCCATTCCAGAGAGCAGAAACACAACACCACAAATTACACAACAGTATTCAAGCAGGTCCTGGAATACAGTACAAAGTGCCATGTGGGATTGACACAAATGCACTGCAAGGCAGAGCACAATGCAACAGGCAGTAATCCCATGATACACAACACATCATGAGGCTACATACGCAGCACTGTGTATATGAGCCAGGATGCCTGGGTTCTCTCCCAGCCCTGGGAGGGGAGTAGAAACCCAATGGGTTGGATAGGGGGCTGGAAGCCAGGATGCTGGGGTCCAATCTAGTTTTGGGAGCCCAGATTGAGGCCAGTGGGGAGTTCCCAAAGGGCTTTCCCAGCCAGGGGGTGAAGGGTCCAGGACTTCCCCTGATCCCCCCCGCATCTGTCTCAGTTTTAGTCCCAGTTGTACTTTCACTTTTCAGTGGTGTTTTCTTTTACACCCACATTTTCACGTATCTAGCTTCTCTTTTGCTTCCTCATGCTACAGCCTGTGACGTAGCAGGCTGGGTGGGACCGGAAGCCAGGACTCCTGGGGTCTATCCCCAGGTCTGCAGTACTGCCAACCTCATCATGTCAATAATCATGAGAACTCTTAAAAATTAAGACATTTTGAATCTAAATCATGAGATGCTATTTTTAAACTGTGTATGTGTGGGAAGGGTGTGATTTGTGAAGGGTGGGGGGGGCTGTCAGTGTGTATGGGGTTTGGAGCCCTGGCAGGATGTGCAGTACTGTGGGTCAGGAGTGAGAGGCAGCAGCAGGACTGGGGGGATCTGTGGCTTGGAAGTGAAGGGCAGATGCACAGACACGCATGGATGGACAGCTGCCCACAGCTCTGTTGTATGATTCACCCTGGCCCTGGGGCCCCATTCACCCCAGCCCCTGCCGGGCCTGCTCCACTCCCTCCCATTGATCTGCCCCCCCACCCTGCCCTTCCCTCTCCCCCTGCTCCTTCCCTTTCCCCTCCATGGAATTACCAGCTTGGTACTCTCTACATGTCAGAAGAAAAATCCCAAGAGTTGATCTCTCTATCAGGAGATCATGAGTCAATTTGACTTGGAAATCAGGACTCTTGTAATTTTTTCATGAAAGTTGGCATTACTGACTCAGGGAGAGCAGTGGGGGCAGCAGTGAGTTAATGGCAGAGCGGCAGGGGCAGGACACGGGGTTCTATGTAGGAGTTGCTTCCTGCTCTGTGAAATCAGGCAACCTCAGTCTTCCTCATCACTGACCTATAGCAGGAACCTCCAGGCCAGGGATGCTGTCCCTGAATCTCAATGTGATGGGGGGTCCCTGAGGTCCAGAGGCATAGCACCACCCTCTCCTTCTCCCCTCAAAGCCTGGCTGGAGAGTGCAAGGGCTGGAAAACCCTGAAGGCATTCAGCCACTGGGAGGCACCAGCTGTGCAGGGTTTGAGATGAGAAGGGGCAGTCACTGGGGAAGATGGGACTGCACCAGCTGGACAGCTCATCACCGCCACTCTGGAGACAACCCAGGCATCTGGGCTCCCAGCCCCTGCCCTGCTCTAGCCCACCAGCCTCCCTCCCCTCCCAGAGCTGGGATGGAACCTAGGAGTCCCAACTCCCAGCCCTCTTTGCTCTGACCCATAACCCCTACTCCCCTCCCAGAGCTGGGGTCCCAGCTCCCAGCCTCCATTGCTCTAACCATTAGCCTCCACTCCCTACTCGAGCCCTCCGCCCATCTTGGTGTATGTGTCTGTGGGAGGAGACAGAGCTGAAATTCAATCTCTCAGCTCAGGCCTTGCCCCGGAGATCTGGGTACTGGCTCCTGGCCGGGGTGGGGGGCACAGCTGAGAGAGAGTGCGCCTGGGGTGGAAAGACAGAGGGGTGTGCATGAGGTTGGAAAGACAGATAGAGGAGGTGGATGGAGACAGAGTTAGATAGAGGGGTTCATGGGGAAGGATGGATGGAGACAGAGAGAGAGAGGAGGTATATGGCAATAAATACAGGGAGTGTGGCAGAGAGATAGAGCTAAAGAGAGATCAGTAAGGGGGGAGGTCTGTGGGGATGGATGGATAAACAGACAGACGCAGGGAGGCGTGTGTGGAAAGGAGCTGGGCCGGGCCAGGGTGCATTCACGGGGACAGACGGACAGACTTTGTTCAGTGCAGGGGAGGGAGACGGGGAGTCAAGGGGACGTGGAAAGAAGAAGACAGCAGGTGGGACAGAGGCAGAGGGGGCAGAGGTGGTGGGGATCAGTGGTACCCATGGGGCGGCACTGAGAATCATCCCCCTGCCCCACTCCTACCCCCAGCTCTGGCCAGAGCGGCCCCAGGACACCAGGTAAGAGCCAGACCTATCAGGGTCCCTGCATACCCCCTGGGGCTTCTGGGGTGGGTTTTCGCTCCTGGTATATTGCCAACTTCCTGGGGTGGTGGGGGCAGTGTGCATGAGGAGAAAAAAACCCAGGTGTCCAGGTTCCCTGTCCTTCCGTCATGCTCTGACCCCCCAGACCCTACTCCCCTCCCCAAGCTGGGAAAAAAACTCAAGAGTCCTGGCTGCCAGCCCCCATCCCAATTCTAACCCACCAGATCCCACTCCCTCCTTAGAGCTGAGACAGAACCCAGAGGTCCTGGCTCCTAGCCCCCCACCTTGCTCCCCCATTAGACCCCAGTTCAGTTTCAGAGCTAGATGGGGGCTGCCTGGCCCTCCTGCCCCAGTAAAGTTGGCAGTGGGGGGAGGAGGCTGTTGCTGGGAGGGAGAGAGGGGAGAGTGGGGGAGCAGGAACTGAGGGAGGCAGAAACTGATTTGCACTTTGCAGAGTAGCAGTGAAGCCAGCTGGGAGTAGCCAGCGGGGAAGAGGAATGGGACAGGGGAACTGTGGGGTGTGGGGAGAAAGGAACCCAGGCATCTTGGCTCTCAGTCCTTCCCCCAACCATACTATAACACCCTTCCTGTAGTGGGAGAGAACCCAGGAGTCCTGGCTCTCTGCCCCGGCTGCTAAAACCCAACAGATGCCACTATCCTCCTGAAGCTGAGATAAGGACTCAGGTGTCCAGGCCTCCAGCCCGTTGCTGTAACCCACCATGCCCCAGACCCCTCTTAGAGCTGTGGGGGGTGGTGCCTAGGTTGTGGGCAAGGGTCTGGGTAGGGCTGCAGCTGCCCCTGGGAGAGGCTGGGGAGTTTCTCATGCCCTGGATTCCTTCTGTGCATCTAAATAGACCAAGGCTGCAAGCTTCCCCATAACAGTGCCCCCAGCCAGGATTCCCCCAGTGCTGTGAGCCCCCCCACACACAATAGAGACCCCCACTTAGAACCCTGCTGCTGTGTTCTTCCCCTCCAGCAGTGCCCACCCCCATCTGCTGCTGTGAGCTTTTTCACAGCAGTGCAACCACATCAGGGAAGGAGTTAAGTCCAGACCCTTGGTGGGTCCCTGACCGGGTGGGTCTGTGACAGATGAGGAATGCCTGGCTCCATGCTCGCCCCCGCAGGCAGCTGGCCTCGGGGTCACAGCTGGCGTGCCTGAATGCCAGCCTGCCCTGGAACAAAGACAGAGGCTCTCTTGTTGCCTCTCCCCTCCCCAAGCCTAACTCCATACCCACCCACCTCCACCACACCCTGGTGGTTACAGGGCCCTTCCCTGGCATGCACTGAGTTGAGCAGCCTCAGCTCCCTGCCTGAGTGAATGAGCTTTGTAGTAAGGGAGGGAGAGGGGGCATCTTGAGATGCTGGGATATACTGGGGGACAGGGCCATGGCTCAGTGCTGGATCCCAGGGCTGGGATATAGGGGAGGTGGGGCTGTGTCTTGCTACTGGGGTCCCACAGTTGGGATATAGCAGGGTATGGGACTGTGTCTCAGTGCTGGGTGTCAGAGCTGGGATATAGCGAGGGATAGCACCATGGTTTGGTGCTGGGTCCCAGGCCTGCAATATAGTGGAGGATGGGGCTGTGTCTTGGTGCTGGGTCCCAGGGCTGGGATATAGCAGGGACAAGGGCCATGTCTTAGTGCTGGGGACCCTGGGGTAGATCCGGGTTTGTCAAGGAGCCTGCTGGGCCCCTCTCTGCCCCTGGCACATGATCCCCACCCCTCCCCCCATTTGCATTCCACACCCCCCATGGTGCCCTGGGGTGCCCGCTTCCTCCACCCCCTACAAGTCACACTGCACAGATGAATGGGCCATTGAGGCCCTATCGCCCTCGGGGGTGGCAGGAACACTGTGCCCTGCCCTGTGCCTGCCTTGTTCCCTGCCCACACACAATCCTGACCTCTGCCCCGCGTCAGGATAGATACCAGGCGCTTCAAGTTTCCCTACAGCAGTGCCCCCGGCTGGAGACTCCACCAGTGCTGTGAGCTTCACTACATCAGTGCCCCTAGCTGGGGAAGCCAATGTGGTGAGCTTGCTTGCAGTAGTGCCCTGATCCCTCTCCCTGCCCGGTGCTGTCTTCCAGGGTCAAGCCAGCTGGGCACCATGTCTGACGGGGAGCGGCCTCGGAGTGGTCTCAGTCAGGCCAGCAGTGTCCTCACCATCTCCTCTGTTACCCTGAGTGCCAAGGTGCGTGGGGCAGGGCAAGGGGCACCTTGCACTTTCCCAGGCTGGGGGCATAGTTGAGGTGGTGGGATGGGGGGGGTCTGCAGCCTCTGGAGCCCAAGAGGGGACTGTTACCCCTCGCAAGCCGGAGATGCCCAACTCATGTCCCCTTCCTCAGGTCTTTCCTTTCCCCTATAGTGGGGTAAAAAGCCCCTGCTCTATTTGCACCCCCTGTGCCAGCCCATGCCCTGCTCTGGGGCTGGGGGTGAGGCTGGTGCCTCCTAGTGAGAGGTGCACACATGTGTGTGCACACACAGATAGTGGTGTGTGTATACACACATATGCGCCTCCTAGTAGTGTGTGAATGTGTGTATGTGTGTGTCCTCTAGTAGTGTGTATGTGTGTCTGTGTGTGCACACACATGTGTACATGCCCCCTAGTGGTGTGTGTGCTGCCTAATTGGGTCTGTGTATACCTCCTAGTGCTTGTGTGTGTGTGTGCGTGTGTCCTAGTGGTGTGTGCGCCCTCTGATGGGATCTGTATACACCTCCTAGTGCTTGTGTGTGTGTGTCCCCTAATGGTGGGCGGGGGTGTGTGTGTGTGATTCACCTATTAACCCCTTGTTGCCCACCTCCTAGCCAATCCGCTCTGTGCGAAGGGTCCACACCTTTGGGAAGAGGGGGAACTCCATCAAGAGGGACCCTAACTCTCCTGTGGTCATTCGGGGCTGGTTGTACAAGCAGGTATGTGTGGGGGGAGTGACTGGGGGGGGAAGTGGGAGATGGGGGTGGTAGTTTAAGGGGGCTGGTGAGTCAGAGGGCTTTATGGGTGCAAGTAGGGCAGGAGGAATGAGTAGGTGGGGCCAGGGGTAGGAAGGGAAAGGAGGCTGGGGGGGCATAGGCATCTCCTGAAGGGGTTGGTGAGGGACAAAGGAGAGGCAAAGGCATTTCTCCTGGGGGGTTCCCCAGGCCTGCCCCTCACCCAGGCATCGCGGCTGCTTCTTCCAGGACAGCTCTGGCCTCAAGCTTTGGAAGCGCCGTTGGTTTGTCCTGTCAAATTACTGCCTCTTCTATTACCGAGGTAATGTGTCCCCCACCAGGAGGGAGGGCACCCCCAAGCAGGGGGCACTGTGGGGGCAGGGATGGGGGTGCTGTATCCCCAGCAAGGGGTGCTGTGGGGGGGGGCTGTGGGACAGTGCATCACATCCTACTTAGGCATCTCCTTTGGGGTCCCCCAGACAGCAGGGAGGAGATGGTCTTGGGCAGCATCCCCCTGCCCAGCTATGAGATCCGGATTCTCCCGAAGGAGGCCAAAAACCGGCACTTCACTTTCAAGGTCAGTTTAATTGGGTGGGGGGGCGAGTCCTGTCCTGAGCCCCAGCTTGAGGATGCCCCTGAGGGTCCCCAGCTTTAAGAGACCTGGACACCTGGGCTCTTTCCCAGATCTGGAAAGGACAGTGGCATTTTCTGGGCAGAGCAGGGTGGGGCCAGAAGCCAGGACTCCTGGGTTCTTTCCCAGATCTGGGAAGGGAATGAGGCCTGGTGGGTTAGGGTGGAGCTGGGGGCCAGGATGCCTGGGTTCTTTCCCAGCTCTGGGAGGAGAGCTGGGGCTGGTGGATTTGCAGCAGTTGTGAGGATGGGAGCCAGGACACCTGGGTTCTTTCCAGGGCTGGGATGGCAGTGGGGTCTGCTGGATTAGGGTGTTGGGGTAGGAGCCCTGCCCCAGGGGTCTGGCTAGCACAGGCCCTGTTAACCAACCTGCTCCCCTCACATTGTATTCCAGGCAGAGCACCCTGGCATGCGGACATACTACTTCAGCGCTGACACCCAGGAGGACATGAACGGCTGGGTCCGTGCCATGAGCCAGTCAGCAGCAGCAGAGAGCGACTCCAGCACCTTGTAGGGCAGGGAGGCCTGGGGGGGTAGAGCAGGGGGCTGGGAGCCAGGACACGTGGGTTCTCTCTCCAGCTCTGGGAGGGGAGTGAGGTCCAGTGGGTTAGAGTGGATGTGGGGTTTGTGGACGCCTGCGTTGTCTGTTGAACATTCCCTCCTTCTGGCAGGAGCCGGGCCCCTGATCTGCCCATGCCTGTGCCCCCCCAGGACGGGCTGTATGCCAGCTTCGAGGACATCACGCGGGCCGTGCCACCTCAGGCCCTGGCACCTACCCCAAGCGCAGAGTCCCTGGAGATCGCCCAGCTGGCGGAGCCCCATGATGGGGCCCACTTGTCCTCAGAGAGCCTGCCCCCCAATGGCCGCGGGGGCAATGGTGATGGGGGGTCTGTGCACAGTGCTACGGCCCAGCCCCCCAGCCCCACCAATGGGGAATGGGGCAGAGGGGAGGCAGCTGGGCGGAGGTGAGAGACACCAGCCCTGGCCTGGGCCTCCAGAGGTGGGGGACAGGGAGCATTGTGCTGAGGGGCTATGGGTCAGGCTCTGGCTGGGGAGGGGGCTCCTGGCTGCTCCAGCAAGGGGCACTGTGGGGAGTGGGAGACACTTTTTACCCCCATTAAGCCTTTCCTTTCTCTTTCTCCTCTCCCCAGCTCGCTCTGCTCCCAGACCCCCCCAGGCCAGGCACCCTCTGAAACCAAATCACCTTCTGGAGAGCCCCACAGACCCCCCCCACTGCAACGGCCCCCTTCCCCTGCCCTGCCTCCATCTGTCCCACCCCCCTACACCCCAGCCTGGGATCCCCAGCACCCACCCACAGTCCCATCCCCCTTTCTCTCGGCCCATGCCTCCCGTTCCTACTCCCTTCCCCCAACCCCCGTCGAGCTCTCCAAGGCCCCGGGGGCTCCCCCTGATCCCTCCACCCCTCCCCAGACCCGGCGCAGGGCTCAAGCAGCCCCCCTGGCTGTCTCCTGTGAAGAGCTCCCCCTCCTGACCCACCCGTGGCACAGCCGTGCCCTGGTGCGGCCCCACACCCCTGTGGGTCGGGTGGACATTGCCCCAGGCTCCAAGACCTTGGGAGAGCCCCAGGCTGGGGGTGGGACCAGGGGCAGGTCCACCCTGGGGCGCCCCCAGACCCCCTCGGAGCGCTACGACATCCTGCCCTACGAAGACCCCTATGCCCGGCCTCTTGGGCGCTACCCCCGCAGCCCCCACCCCACCCGGGTGCGGCCGGGCACCCCAGCAGAAGAGCTCCAGGGGGACACGGGCACACTGGGCCTCAGCCTGGGGAGGTCGCACCGGGGCCGGGTAATGTGGGGTGCTTGGGGAGGGCTGGGGGGGCAGGGTCTGAAGTGTTGTGCTGTGGAGGATTGGAGTGGGGGGTTGTACAACAGGGAACAGGGCTGGGGCTGGGTGTTGGTCAGGGGCTGTGTGTCAGGGTAGGGAGCTGTGTTGGGGGTCTGGTTTGGTGGTTGTTACCCAGGGCAGGAGCCTGTGTCAGAGGCATTGGTAGGAGATGCTGCAGCTTGGGGAGCACTGGAGGGCTGTGGCATGGGACGGGGGGAGGGGTCTCAAGGAAGGGGTGTTCCTGGGAGCCCTCCTGACTTCCCCCCTTCTCCCCCTCCCCACAGATCTCTGACCGGGCTTTCCTCTCCCCAGGGGGTGGCCCCCCTCATGCCCGCCCCCATGGCCAACTGGTGAGTCCCCCTGCCCACTTCCCTATGTCCCCCTGCCCCCTCTCTTGCCACTAACCCTGTGCCCCCCACTCTTTCCCCAGGTCACCCCTCATTCCGCCTCCTCCAGCCTCCTCCACCTCCCGCCACTGCCCCCACCCCCCAGCCGCCCCTCCCTCCATGGGAAGAGATCTTCGCTGACTCACACGGTAGGTACCCCTCCCCGGCTTGCGGGAACCCCACCTGCCCCTGCTACTGCTCTTTCCTGTCTCAGTTTCCCCTTTCCATGCAGCCCCCCCTGTTTTGCCCTTTAAGGGAGCCTGGACCCCAGCTCTGTGGAAGGAGCTAGGTGAGGGCTGGATACCTGGGTTCTCTGCTGCTCAATCCCTTACTCTCTCTCTCTCTCTAGCCCCGGAGTCTGGCCCCACCACCCCGGGATAGGAGCCACTTCCTGTCCCCTCCTGGCTCTGAAGGTGACACGGATGTGAGTGTGTTGGCTTCCTCCTGTTACAAAAGAAGCCTGTAGCATACTGGGTGGTATTATAAAAAAGCTAACCTTTGGGTTGTATTAACAGTAGTATCATTTGCAAATCAAGTGATTCTCCTACTCTGTTCAGTACTGGGGAGATCTCCCCTGGAGCACCGTGTCCAGTTCTGACCCTGTGCTTCAAGAAAGATTTGGATAGATTGGAAACAGTCCAGTGCAGGGCAGCAAAAATGATGAGGGACCTGGGAGGCAAGACTGCTGAAGAAAAGCTGGAAGAACTAGGGTTGTTTATTTTTGAGAAGCAAAGACAGAATAGGGATTTGGTCACAGTCTTCAAATACCTGAAGGGCAATTATGGAAAGGATAGAGATGAACTTTTCTCAGTGGCCACAGGGGACAGGACTATGATAAATGGCCTCAAGCTGCAGCAGGGGGAACTGAGGTTGGAAAAGAGGAGAAACTTTCTGACTCTAAGGGTGGTCAAGCTGCCTAGAGAAGCTGAAATCTCTGTTTCTGGAAGCTCTCAAGAGCAGGGTGGACAGACATGTGGCTGGGATGGTTTAGCCAGGGATGATCCTTCTTTGAGCAAAGGGCTGGACTAGCTGTGACCTCTTAGATTTCATAGACATTAGGGGCTGGAAAGGACCTCATGAAATCATCAAGTCCAGTCCCCTTGCCATAGGCACGAAGGCTGCCAGGATCAAATGATCCCAGCAAGATAAACATCCAAACAGCTTTTGAATGAGTCCAGAGTAGGTGCTTGTACCACATCCAGGAGGAGTCTGTTCCAGACCCTGGACACTCAGACTTAGGGTGGCCATAGAGGTACCTCAAGAATAGAGGACAGTCTCCACCCCCCAACCTCCTGAGGCTGGGAGGGGCACGGCGAGCTCCTGCAGGTGATGACGGCAGTGTTGGCAGTGGGGCCATGGTGGTGGCAAGCAGGGAGCTCTCATATGTGGCCATGGCAATGTTGGTGGGGGAGGAGGATGCCACCAAGCACTGAAAAATAGAGGACATAAAGGCATCTGGTAGAGGACAGAGGACCAGAAAACTGGACTGTCCTCTATAAAACCAGACAAATGGCTACCTACTCAGAATGTGAAGAAGTTTTTCCTTGTTCAATCTAAATCAACCTTCTGGAGTTTGTGGCCATTGGACCTTGTTATTCTTTGGAGAGCTTTGGTGAACAACTGTTCTCCCAGATCCTGATGCACTCCTCTTATGTACTTATAGGCTGCCACCAAGTCACCCCTGAGCCTTCTCTTCTCCAGGCTGAAGAGTCCCATGGCCCTCAGCCTCTCCTCATAAGGTTTGCTCTTTTGGCCTTTGATCACATGGGTGGCTCTCCTCTGGACTCTCTCAAGTATATCCACGTCCCTTCTGAGTGGAGGGCCCAAAACTGGATGCAGTACTCCAGTTGCAGCCTCACCAAGGTTGAGTAAAGCGGGAGGGTGATGTCCCTGGTTTTGCTAGATCTATTTGAATTAAAAAGGCTGTGGGCCCAGCCCACTAAAAATCAGGTGCTGCCACTGGTTGGGTGGCCAGAGCCTTTTAAAAATTCAACTGATTATGGGGGACAAATCATAAGAAAACAGGGTGTGCACGTGCAGGGTCAAAGGGCCAAAACAAGTGCTCCCTGGGGGGACACCAAGCAGAGCATGCCAGACAGTGCCCACCGGCCCTCGAACTCAACTAGAGTGCTGGTAGCTACCACCCAGTGATGCTCCATGCAAAGACGTGCGTGCAGGACACTGAGGAAAAATGCCCCAAGGTCTCCAGGGACCTTCCCAACCAGAGCATCCCGCCTGGACAGCCAAATGGTGAGCTTGGTCAGAGCCAGAAGGAGGTTGACCAGGAGGTCCCGGGCTCCTGGTTTTGCTAGAGATGCATCGATGGATGCATGCCAGAGTTTAGTTAGCTATGCTAGCCACAGCATTGCACTGGTGGCTCATGTTCATTTTGTGGTCAATCAGGACCTCCAAGTCTCTTTCAGCCACAGTATGATGCTGGTTGTTCATTCCAAGGTGGAGCACCCTGCAGTTCTCTATGGTAAATGCTATCAGCTTTTGGTCTCCCCACTTTACAAAGGTGTCCAGGCTGGTCTGTGTCCTCAGACCTTGTGAGGTCCCTTCCAGCCCAACTTTCCTATGATCCTATGACAGGGAACCAAGTGACGCTTCCATCCTATTCAGCACTGGGGAAAGCTCTTTTGGAGCCCTGGGTGCAGTTTGGGGCCCTGCACTTCAAAAAAGATGTGGACAGATTAGGAAGAGCCCATCAGGGAGCCAAAAATAATCAGAGGCCTGGAAAGCAGGACTTAAAAGGCTGAAAGAGTTGGGACTGTTTAGTATGGAGCAGAGAAAACTGAAGGGGGTTTGAGAACAGTCTCTAAAATCTGAAAGATGGTTATATGGAAGATGGAGAGTGGCTTTTCTCTGTGGCTGTAGGGGACAAGACAAGGAACAATGGTCTTAAATTATATCAGGGGGAATTTAGGTTGAAAATGAGGAAGACCTTGCTCACTCTGAGGGCAGTCTTGCATGGGAACAGGCTGCATAGAGAGGCCATGGCTTCTCCATCCCTGGAAGTTTTCAAGAGCAGGTTGGACAGGCACTTGGCTGGGATGGTCTAGTCAGGGATGATCCTACCATGAGCAGGGGTCCAGACTAGATGTGACTTCCTGAGGTCCCTTCCAACCCAACTTTTCTATGATTCTCCACACAATACGCTCTCTCTCAAGCTCTCTCTCTCTCTCATTCTCTGATACACACACACACACACACACACACACACACACACACGCAGGTGTTCAGACCCTAAACATGGATGCACACATGCTCACAAGTGTACCCCAAGCGCACACATGTACATGCTTGTATACTGTCATGTGCACAAGCTTGCACAAACACATACAGCTGCCCAGACAAACACACAGCACCCCCACAATGCCAAAGAAGTACACACACCCTAACACAACAATCCTCAGTCAGAAGGCCATGGCACCCTGGGTGGATTGAGATCCTGTCAAGGGTGCCATGGAATGCCACACAGTGTTAGCATTGCTAGATGTGCAAACATGATTCACAAGATAAACCCAGAGATGTCCAATAGGAATCCATAGTGTCAAAAATATTCTGACATGCTGTGGGCTGCCTGAGTTCTTTGCCACAGAAGAGATGCTCTTTTATTTTTCTAAAGTAAAAAATTGGGAAAAATTAAGAGCTGACAATTTCCAAGTGGTATCTGGAGCCTAAAAAAGTTAAGACTCATTGCCTTAACCCACATGTCTACTTACGCTGTAGAAAAAGCTCTGGTGATCCACCCCAGATACAGCTGCATCTCTGTGTTGGACAAGGGGCCCCTGTCAGTTTTCTGCTCAGGGCAGTGCAATGGTGTAGGGAAGCAGTTCCTAGATCTGCCCCCAACCCTGCACCCCAGCCTGTGATTATATAGGAAGTCTGACGTGGGGCACAGGAAAAGTGAAACAGACATCCCACTGCTTGCAACAGCACCTTGGCAAAGGGGTATACATCACATCAGCCGCAGGGCTGGGGCAGCTCCTCTGGGAATGAGTGGTGTCAGCCACAGTGCCATCTAGAGGCTGCAGATGGATTTGCATGTAATTCCCATGTGACCTTCCTTGTTCTCCCCTCAATGTAGGTCCTTCTGACCAAACTCTGTGGCCAAGACAAACTGCTCCGGAGCCTGGAGGAGGAGACAGGCCATCTGCAGGCTGAGAAGGTAATTTAATGCCTGTGTCATCTCAGCATCTGGCAAGCGGGCCCATATAAACAGCCCCTCAATGCATTACACCCCAGAGATGGCTGCATCTCAGTGCCCTACACCTCCCCCATGACAGGCAAGCTTTTATCCAGTGGTGGTGTATTTCATTACTACACGGACCTGCTTCCAGTGGATGGAGTGTGGTGAATGCAACCTGCCCAGGGCATGAAGAGCAAAGTGTGTGTGTGGGGTATGGACCCCTTGATTGCTGGGTGGTTCTTAAAGGGGAGTGGAATTAGACTTAGGAGACTAGGTTTAGAGTTTTAGACTGTAGGTTTATATTGGATATCAGGAAAAACCTCTTCACTGTTAGAGCAGTGAGGCAGTGGACTAGACGGCCTAGGGGAACTGTGCGCTGTCCATCACTGGAGGGGTTCAAGGAGAGGTTGGACAGGCACTGGTCAGGGATGATTTAGGTGTAGCTCTGCCTGTGTTCTGCTCTGGGGATTTCCCAGGCTTCTGGGCTTTGCTGGTTGCCCTTGCCCTGCTTTTCTGCTACATGTGTCAGGGTGTTTTTAAGCCTCTTTCAGAGGCACTGGGTGTTGGCTGCAGCCAAGGCTGGGAATTGGGACTGGGCTATGCCAGTGTGCCTGCTGCGACTTCAAGCTGTTGGCTAAAGGGTCAGCCTGATTGCTGTATTTGGGGTCAGGAAGGAATTTTGCCCCGTGGTCAGATTGGTGTGGATTTGGTGGGAAGCATATATTAACAACGTTTTACAGCAGCAGCATGTTGGCTGCCATGATCCCCCTGCTTTACCTGTGCCTGGTTAGGGTGTGATATCTTGTGTTGTGTCAGGGTTGATAGCAGTTTTACAAAGAGCTTAGGTTATGGATTTGTACAGAGTGGTTTAGATAGGGATGATCTTGCCTCAGGCAGGGATTGGACTAGATCAGCATTTCTAAACATGTGGGTCATTACCCAAAAGTGGGTTGCAAGAATATATGAAAGGGTCATGAACAAATTTAAAAAATGGATTCTCCTTTAAAGGAGAAAAACCATGGGAAACCATGGCTTTTTCCTTGTAGGCTTGCAGAGTTCCACCCTCTCTCCCCCACATACCCACTCCCTGCCCCACGCATTGGGGGGCAGGAGCCTGGGAGCAGGGGGCAGGAGGTCGGGAGTGAGAGGCACTGGGTTGGACTGACCATTAATGTTTACAAATGGGTCCTGATACAGAAAAGGGTGAGAACCACTGGACTAGATGCATCGGGAGGGGGGGGTCCCTTCCATCCCTGCTTCTCTGTGATTTCTATGCAAGTCCTCTCAGTTGCTTGTGTCGCCTTGTCTCAGAGGTTAAACCAGCCTTGATCCCTTCCAGGAGAGGCTGGAGAAAGCCCTGGAAGTGACCCGCCATCAACTGGAGGACTTCAAAGGGCATGACCTGGCCACCGAAAAGATCTGGTACCAGCAGAGGCAGTTGCAAGACGAGCTGGTCCAAGTGAGAGCCCAGCTCAACGACCTGGCACTGGTGAGTGTGTGTGTATGTTGGGAGGGGAGGCTAGGCATGTTCCACCCCAGAGATGGCTGCATCGGTGCCAGGCTTAGGGTCCTTATATGGGCAGCGCTCAAAATGCACCCCCCAAAAGCAGCTGCATCTGAGGCAAAGGAGGGATTCCCTGCACAAACAGCCCTCACCATGCTTTGCCCCAGAGGTGGCTGCATGTCAGGCTGCACAAACAGCTTCTGTTTGCCCTCCAGGACAGCGAAAGGGCCTGGGCAGACTATGTTGCCTTTGAAAATGAGCTACAGATGCTGAGAGAAACCCTGGCACAAATCCGGCACCTCGGCCACCCCCACGTGAGTCAGCCCCATATCTGAAGGGGTTAGGTTGCAGGACCCCCTGCCTCATGGGCCCTCTGAGCAATCAGTGCTGAGAGCTGGGGACCTGGAGGAAGCAGAGCAGAGGAGACCACTGGGGTGTCTGGGCCCAGCAGCACTAACACTGGAAGAGGCCTGATACCGGAGTAGATGGACACAGGGTCTGCACCAGGGGAGAGGGTTATGGGCTGGATGGGCCCACTGGTCTGCTTGGAGGGCAGGAAATACCAAGCTGGATGGAACCATTGCTGGGGGTGGGGCCACTGCTGTGTGGGGCTAGATGGGACTCTTGCTGTGATACTGGGTCCTGGGCTGGATGAGACCATTGCTGTGATAGGGGAAGGTTATTGATCTGGATGGACCATTGTTGTAATGGAGTGGGGGTGGTACTGGGGTGGATGGACCTATTGCTGTGAAAAGGGGAGGGTTATTAGGCTGGATGGGACCAGTGCTTTGATGGGAGGTACAGAGTTCATAGATTCATAGATGTTAGGGTCAGAAGGGACCTCTGTTGGTTATTGAGTCTGGCCCCCTGCCTTGGGCAGGAAAGAGCGCTGGGGTCAGATGACCCCAGCTAGGTGCTTACCCAGTCTTCTCTTGAAGACCCTGAGGTAGGGGAGAGCACCACTTCCCTTGGGAGCCCATTCCAGATTCTGGCAACCCTTACTGTGAAGAAGTTCTTTCTAAAGTCCAGCCTAAAGTGGGACAGGATCAACCATTGTTGTGATGGGTGGGGGGATGCACTGGGTTGGATGGGACAGTTTCTTTGATGGTGGGGGTGGTGCTAGGCTGGGTGGACCATTGCTATGATAGTGAGGGGTACTGGGCTGGATGGGAGCATTACTCTGTTGAAGGAGGGGAGTACTAGGCTAACTGAGCCCACTGTTGCAACGTAGAAGGCGGGTAGATACCAGGCCAGCTTTACCCTTCTACCCTTTGTCTTCAGGAGCAGAAGGCTGCACAGCAGGAGCTGTGGATGATCGAGGACATCCTGGCAGGGTTGAAAGCCCATGGTCCCCCCTGCCCCATGCCAGACACCAGGAGATGCCCAGGTGCCAGAGCCCTCCCCAGGGGCCTGCAAGGGCACTGTGCTGTGGGGGACAGGAGCTGGGTCGGGGAGGGTGCCATGCTGCACAGTGGGGTGGGGGGAAGGCTGGGGACAAAGGGGGATGCTGACACTGGGTGGTCTTGTTTGCAGGGCTCTCCCCAGCCACCTCCCCGGTCCTGGAGCATCGGGTCAGGTCATCTCCCAGCTCCCTCCCCTTCCCAGGGCTGGAAGGTCCCAGAGATCCCCAAGAGCTACTGCTAATGGTGAGGGGTCTGTTGTCCTGGAGCCTTGGGGTGGGTTGTGGGGGACAGGGGTCACACAGGGGATCTCCTGTATCCTAGGTTCACTGTGGGAGTGGGGGGAACAGCCCCCAACACACTCCACCCCAGAGGCAGCTGCATCGCAGTGCCAGGTGAGGGAGCCCTGTAGGACCAGCTCTCAATGTGCCACACACCAGAGGCTGCCACACCTCAGAGTGTCACCAAGCTGTTTCTGCTCCTTTTCCTGGGGAAACTGTAGGATCCCAGAGTCACTCCCCACAGACCGCCTCTCCCTCTGCCCCAATCCACGCCTGACCGTGAGCCTACGCTGGAGCCCACCAGGCAGATAGACCAACCAGCAGCTGGGCATGTAAGTAGCAGCAGGGTGGGGCTGGAACAACCCCAGCCCTGATGTGCCAGTCTCTCTCGACCTGCACTCTCCAACCCTCACACCCTTGGTGCCGGTGTTCTTCACTCCCAAATCACAGCCCCCTGCACCCCCACCACACCTTGCAGCCCTACAGGTGCCCCTCATGCTCAGCCCCCTGCTCTCCCCCAATGCTGCTGGTGCCCCTCACTCCCAATCCATAGCTCCTTGCTGTCTCTATAGCCCTGGGTTCACCTTTCTGTTCCCCTGCAGAGCCCACCTGTCCCTGCAGTGTTTGGGGGTGCAACCTTGGGCTCAAGGCCCCCCCAGAGTCCTCCCAGAGGAGGGGCCAGATCGCCACAGCCAGAGAGAGGGAGCCCTGACCTCACTGTATCAGGTGGGTCTTTCACTTTTGCTGTTAAACCGGGTTGGCATTAACCTCTTGTGCCCCAGCCCCTTTAACCACTTCTGCTCTTCTCCTTCCATAGGTTTTGGCTCCCAAACTGCTGCCCTCCACCTTCCATGGACCCCCAGCCCAGCATCTTATGAGCCGTGGGAACAGAGACCAGCAGAGCTGCCTGCCAAGGTATATGAGATGCCTGGGTTCTAGCTGAGCTTTGGGAGAGGAGTGGGGTCAGGTGGGTTCGAGCAGAAGGGGCTGGGAGTCCAGACTCCTGGATTCCAGCCCAGCTCAGGGTGGGCTGTGAGGTCAAGTGGGTTAAATCCAGGAGAGGGTGGGGGCTGGGGGTCTGAACATCTGGATTTTGTCCCAGGAGAAGGGGTCTAGCAAATCTGAGCAGGGGGCTGGGAGCCGGGTCACCTGGGTTCTAGCCTGACTATGGGCAGGGAGTGGGGTCCAGTGGGTTAGACCTGGGGAGGAGCTGGGAACCTGGATGCCTGGGTCCCCTGCAGCACACTGATCCCCTGATGGCTGTCTCCTTGTGCCCCCCACAGGCAAGTGCCCCTGTCCCCTCCACCCCGCACCGGGCACGGATGAGTGCCCAGGAGCAGTTGGAGCGGATGCAGCGCCACCAGGAAGCCCAGCGGTCACAGGATAGAGGCAGGCCCAGCCCCCCGGGGCCCCGGCGCAGCTCCCACCGGGGCAGTGCCAGCAGGGTGGGTATGCAGGCAGTCTTGGCAGGGAGAGGGGATTCCATGCAGACAGGAGGCAGGGCTGCCTGGGGCCAACCCACTTCCCTTTAGGGCGGACCAGGCCCCCTTATTCTGGAAGTGGGGCTGTCTCCTGGGTCCTCTACCCAGGACACTCCAGCTTCCCCCCACCCAGTCCAGACAGCCCAGGGGCCCTAGGTCAGCTGTAGGAGACTAGTGGTGTCCAGTGGGCATGGAGCTGTGAGTTAGGACACCTGGGTTCTCTCGCTAGCCCTGGGAGGGCAGTACGGCTGTTGGGTTTAGGGGCTCAGGCTAAGCTGAGTTCAGGTCCTGGCGAGGGGGGATGCTCCTTATTCTTGTGCCTCTCAGATGAAGCAGAACCAAAGGGACCTCCCCAGGCCCTTTCTCTCTGCAATGCCTCGTCCCCTTCCTTCCTGCCCCAAGAAATGGGCCTGGCCTCACTGCACCCCACGGATTAAGGGAGCCCCAACCCTCCTGTCTGCCTGTGGGACCTCTTAAATTACCAGCCTCCCCTGCCCAGTCCAGCCCTGCCCACCCTTCCACAAGAGCTGAAGCAGGGGAGACCCTGAAAGAGAGAGAGAAAGACTGGGGAGAGGATCTGGGATGGGAACTGAGGGGGGCAGGGTGAGACCATGTGTGGGGGAGGGGCTATAGGGATGCAAGGAACTCTGGGCATGGGGGGAGATGATGTGGGGGTAAAGCATATGGGGTGCATAAGGCTCTGGGCATGGGGGCAGGGGAACTGTGGTGTGTGAGGGGTGGGTTATGGGATACGTGGACCCCTGGCATGAGTGTGGGGGGACCATGGTGTATGTGGGGGGCAGAATAAGCAGGGGCAGAGAGCCCTGGGCATGGTGGGGCACGGCGTCCGGGGCATGGAGGCAGGGGACCTGTACAGTGGAGAGAGAGGATACAGAATCCATGGAGGTTGGAGCATGGGGGTTGGAGGGACCATGGTGTAGGGGAAGGGTAATGAGGCTACATAGACCCATGGGCATGATGCGGGGCAGTGAGGGGAAGGGTTTTATGGGCAGAGAGAGGCCTAGGGAATTGGGAGAGGGCCCATCAGGGTATCATGACTTGTCCCTCCCCTCTAAAATTTCCCCACCCCCACCAGCTACCCCTCCTGGTCCCACCCCCCAACCCAGGCCCAGAGCCAGCCCAGCCTTGCAGGGGGGGTGTGAATGGGGGGCCCCAGGGTCCCTGCGTCCCGGGGGCCAAGGGAGACCGGCAGCGGATTGTCAGCCTGTCCTACATCCTGGCAAGTGAGGCCTCTCAACGCAGCAAACTCATCACAGGTAACAGGCTAAGCCTCTGAGACATTGGGGTTCCAGCCCAGCTCTGGGAGGGGAGAGTGGGGCCTGGTGGGTTGAAGCTGGGGGGGCGGGTTGGGAGCCAGGACATCAGGGTTCCAGTGAACACTGGGACGGGAGAGTGGGGCCTGGTGGGCTGGAGCAGGGGGTGGGGGAGAAGCTGGGACTTAGGGTGCCTGGGTTCCAGCTCCTCTCACCTCTCCCAGTGGCCTCCCTTTCCCCCTCAGTGCTGCCCCCCTCTATCAGGGCTGTGAAAACAGCCAGGCAAGTGAAGCAAAAAATGCCTGGAATGTGTTTCAGCTGTCAGGGAAATTCCTGACTCCTGACAGCAGCTCCCAAGGGGGAAGAGACAGGTGGAGACGATAGGGGCAGCAGGGCAGATAAAGGGGCCTTTTTCCTCTCTGTGTATTCCCAGCTCCCGACAGGCCCCACCCCAGAGCCAGCTGCATCTCAGCCCTGGGCAAGGGGGTGTTTTATAACCAGTCCTTGGTGTACCCTACCCCAGAAGTGGCCACATGCCAGGCTCCAGACAGGAAGGGTGACCCTGCCTTGTTTCTCTCTGCAGGGAGGACCCCATCAGAGCCCCAGCTTGGGGGACCCAAGCCCCACTCAGAGCCCCACCAAGAGCAACTAGATGCACTGACCAATCAGCATCTCATGCTTTCTGCCACGCCCATCCATGGGGACCACCAGGCCAATCACATTGTGGCTGAGAGAGACTGCTCCCCCAGTCAGTGTGCAGTGTTTCCCATCAGCACAGGGCTACAGTCAGGAGCAGCCAATCGGGGCTCACCTCTGTCTTGGAACTCTGATTGGGCATTGCCCATTCTTGAGGTGTCCAGTCAGATATCAGCTTTGTCTGAGATGCCCAATCAGGTGTCACCATCTTGGACAGAGGCAACCAATCAGGCTTCATCCATGCCCGATACATCCTATGGGACATCCTCACTGCCTGAACCAACCAATCAGGTGTCAGTTTCGTCTGAGGTATCCAATCAGATGTACTCTCCTGCACCATCCAATCCTGCCACCCCAAAGGATTATGGGGAGCAAAAGATTGTAGGAAATGAGGGTTTGGTTAATGGCGGGTATCAGGGGCAGAGTGGGGGCCCCAAACCCAGTCAGGTGAGGGTGCACTTGAGTGAAGTCAGCCAGCCAATCAGAATCACACTGCTCCAGTCTAGCTTCTAGCCCATTGGCTGTGGAGTGGGGTTAAGTCCTGCCCTCAGGGCACCCCCAGAGGAGGATGCGGTGCTGAAGTCTTAGCTGGGACTTTCCCAAGTCCACTGGGGATTTGAGGGGGAGAGGGAAGACAGGCTGGGGGGTGGGGTTGGGGGCCTCGATATCCCCAACCAAGGAGGCAGGGTGGGGAGACACTCCATGTGGGATCTTGTTGCCCTCTCCCCAGTTCTGCATTGAATAAGGGCACCCTTCTGTGGTCAGACAGGGAAACAGCCCCCTCCACCTTGGAGCTGAGGGTCACTCTATTTGCCAGGAAGAGAAGGCCACTGGGGACCCCCAAATATTCCCCTGCTTGGCTGGTGCCCCTCAACACCTTCCCTTCAGCTCCTGACAGGCAGCCCTGCCCTCCTGGCAGTGCCCCTCACTCTTCACCTGCCGCCCCCTTCCCCCCCCCACCGCCCTGCTGGTGTCCCTCGCTCCTAACTCACAGCTCCCTGGCATCCCAGCCCTGCCTCCATCTCCTGCTGACTGTGCTAGCCAGAGAGCTGAGATCAGCATCTAGAAGGAAGAGGAAGTTCATGGGACCTGTCATCCTCCCTAGTTCCCACCCTCTACATTTGCAGACCTGGGGCTTGGAGCCAGACAGATTTGTCCAAACATGTCTGGGGGTCATGAAAACAAACCCCACGCTCCAATTGGAGACCTGTGGGTGTGATGAAAAGGTGCGGTGGAGCATGAGGTGCTGAGGAAGCTTTTCTAATATAGGCAGCTCCTGCGGCATCTCAATGCTAGAAGAGGTGCCCTGTATAACCAGCTCCCAACATGCCCCACCCAGAACCAGCTGCACCTCAACCCTGGGTGAGGGCATTCCTGGATAAACAGATGCCTCCTCACCCCAGAGGTACTGGGAGCCCAACCCAGCCTTAGCAGGCAAATGTATTCAATAAAGTTTGTGCTGTTCAGCTCTGTGTCCTGATCTTCTTTCCCAAAGCAAATCCCTACCCAAAAAGCCCTGTATCCCAGGGGTGCTCAATCCCTGGCCCATAGACCAGATTTGCCCATGGAGCTGTGTCATTTGGCTGCAGGGCTCCTCAATGGGTCTGGAAGTCTGGCCAGCAGGGAGCGGTGTGGCTACATTAAACACTGCTCCCCTGACTAGCCCTGTGTACTAGATAGGGCACACATAGTTGATCTGGATGGTATTGGGGCCAATCTGGGCAGTACAGGGCTGATCAGGGCAGTGTAGGGCCCTAGTCCTGGCATGTGGTGCCCAATCCAGCTCCACGCCAGTCACCCAGCCCAGGGGGCCACAAGGTAGAGCATAGAATCAGAGAAATTGGGCTGGAAGGGACCTGCACAGCCAGCTCCTGCCAACTGCCTCGTCCTCCATGCTGTCCCTTGCTGGGGTTGGAGTAGGGGAGCACTTCCTCCTACACTACTCCCCACAGAGCCCCACCTCAGGAGAGACCAGATCTGGGTATCATAGAATTGTAGAGAAGCAGGGCTGGAAGGGACCTCTGGAGGTCCTCTAGTCCAATTCCCGCCTGATCCCAGCCATCCTATGCAAATCCACAGTCTAACCAATTGATAAAACTACTTTTTTTTTTAATGGAAAATTTTCACGTTCCAAGCCAAATCAATTCCAAATCTGTGACTCATTCAAGAACTATATATGGCCCTACTACCAGCAAACATCTTCTACCCGAACCTGGGGCTTCAGATATTTCCAAATCATTTGGCAGGTGTCCTACGTGCAGGCCCACGAAGGTTTGTATATCCCAGGTTTTGCTTGCCCTCAGCCATATGGCTGCAGGAGCAAGCTGAGGACGAGTCTCTGTACCATAAGGTGGGCATAAAGCCAAGATCTTCCCCCTGGAAATGAAAGTGGGAGGGTAACTATACATTACCTCCACCCAGGTACTACCCCTGTCCTTGGGAAAACCACCATGGTGATCATGGTATTTCCCCGGTCAGACTATTGTCAGCTCGGACCAAAACAAGACATCACGCCCAAACCTGCTGCAGGTAAAGAAGAAGGACCACAGCAGCCAACTTCCTGCTGCTATAAAGGGTTAATGTATGCTCTCCTCAGGAAAAGGGCCACGCCTCCTGCTACAGCAGAAGGCAACAACCCCCACAGTCCTCACCAATCTGACCCTGAGGTAAAATTCCTTTCTGACCTCAAATACAGCAGTCAGTCTGACCCTGAGTGGAAGAGCAAGACCCTTTAGTCAGAAGCCTCTGGCTTTAAGTCCCAGCAGGAGCACTGGCACAGCTCAGTCCCAATCCCCAGCCTTGGCTGCAGCCAACACCCAGTGCCTCTGAGGAAGGCTTTTTAAAAACACCTTGACACCTGTAGCAGAAAGGTGGGAGCAACCAGCAAAGCCTGGGAAACCCCCAGAGCAGAACACAGGCAGAGCTACAGCTAGATCATCCCTGACCAGTGCCTGTCCAACCTCTCCTTGAACCCCTCCAGTGATGGACAGCACACAGCTCCCCTAAGCTGTCTAGTCCACAGCCTCACTGCTCTAGCAGTTAAGAGGTTTTTCCTGATATCCAAGTGAAACCTAAGTCTGCATCTCTCTGAGTCCAATTCCACCCCCTATAAGAACCAGCCCAGCAATCAAGGGGTTCATCCCCCTCCCCATCCCCCAGGCCAGTTGCATTCCTCCCACTCCCTTTGCTGGAAGCAGGGCTGTGTAGCAACAAAATGCATCACCATGGGGTGAAAGCGCTAGTTTTGGTCTCAGCAGGAGTATTGGCACAGCCCAATCCGAATCCCTAAGCAGCCAACACCCAATGCCTTGGACGGAGGTTAAAAACACCTTAGCACGTGTAGCAGAAAGCTGGGGAAAGGGGCAATCAGTAAAGCCCAGAAGCCTGGGAAACCCCTAGCAGAACACAGGCAACCAGCACCGCTGCTGCCCCTGCTTCCTGGGTATTACATGTGATGGACCCCAGTGGTGCAGGGCCAGATTAACCCTTTAGTGGACTTTAGGGAAACCAGCTGAAGATAAAATTTGTATATTCCTTTTTTTCACTCAATAATTATAATAGGTAAAACAAGCCCAACTGGGTCTCTTCTTCACTTAGCGCCCTAGGCATGTACCTAGTTTGTCTATGTGTTAATCCAGCCCTGTAGTCCTGCCCCTTGGCGGGGGATGCCCATTCCAACCCCCCCCAAATCAAGAGACTATATTTCCCAGGGTGCATCTGTCTCTCCTCTTTCTTCCTGGCCCGCGCCCAGGGGGAACCCGTGATCAGCTGGGGCTGGCCTGGCCTGGCCTAGCCTAGCCATGGCTTCGGGGCTGCGCTACCCGGGCAAGGTTGCCCTAGTGACGGGAGGCACGAGGGGCATCGGGGAAGCCATCGTCAGGGAGTTTGGTGAGGGGAGACAGGGGTCTCCGTGCACTGGGGCTGGGATGGGTAGAGCAGGGACTGGGGTGCAGTGGGTTTGGGGGCGAGTGGGACTGGGGAGGTATTGCGTGTGGGGTGGCTGGGGGAGCTGGGATCAGGGTGCACTGGGTCTGAGGGGCTGGGATGGGGTGGGGCAGGGACTGGGTGCAGTGGGCTTGGGGATGAGTGGGATTGGGGGTATTAGGTGTGGGGGCTGGAGGGAGCTGGAGTCAGGGCTATTGCGGGGCCTCTGTGGGGGAGCTGGGGAGGTGGGGGTCGAGGAGCAGGGAGTCCTTGGGGTGATGCTGAGGGGGGCTCTGGGCTGGGGCAGGGGTCTAGTGGGTTGTAGTGGGGCTGGGATTGGGAGGTCAAGGGGTGGCATGGGGGAGCAGGGAGGATGGGGTTGCCATGTCTGACCATGGAGGGGTTGGGGCCTGAGGCATGGGGTGGCAGACATAGTGGGGGGTCTGCAAGGCTGGGATTGGGGGCTGGGTGGGGAGAGGACTTTGAGGCAGGGCAGAGGCTTGGACCCAGCTGGACTTTGTCTGTCCCGTGACTGTCCATCCAGCAGGTCACTGACTTGGAGGTGGGGAGGGGGGAAGAGGCCAGAGATATGAGTGTGTGGGGGTGAAGCCTACAGTGTACCCCACCTCTGTCCCCTGCCTTTGTTATCCAGCCCTGGGCTTGGCCCGTCCCTGTGCCCTCCACTGCTAACAGCTCCTGTCAGGAGGGACCCTGATGCCCACCCCAGCTTTCTGTCATGGGGCTGAGCTGGGGGTGAAGAGGCTGTGTTAGCCCCTCCCCCCCAACCCCAAATCTTGGCGCTTCCATTTCTATGAGACATGTATAGTGCAGGGAGCTACTCAGCAGGGGGCAGCGGAGACCCATCCCTGCCTGGGGGGATGTGGGGGGCACTGCTAGGAGGAAACTCGCAGCACTGAAGGGAGGGATGGTGCCTCTGCCTGCACTGTAGGAGGAAGTGTGTAGCACTAGCCAATCTCACGCTAACCTTGTCGTCTTACTTTGCCCCCTTGCAACTCCACAACTCCCCCCTCCACCCGCACAGTCCACCAGGGAGCTCACGTAGTCTTCTGTGCCCCAAAAGCTGAAGGTGAACCCTGCCACCCCACCTCTTGTCTTTATCTCCCCTTCCCCATGGGGCTTAAGTGGAGGGAGGCTTCACCTTGCATCCCAGGGCTGGGGTGATTGGGACTGGGGACAGGGTCCTACAGTTCTGGCCCTCCAGATCTGTCCCTGCCTGGTATTTATGGATGGCCCTTTCCCCTTGGGATCTCCCATCCCCCCAGTATCTAATGCTATCCCCTCCCCAGCTGTTTCTCTCCACCCCTCCTCCCTTTTCACTTGCAGAGGAGGTGGGGGAGGCACTGGAGCAGGCACTAAAGGAGTCAGGGGGCCTTGGGAAGCCCTTCTTCTGGCCCTGTGATGTCACCAGTGAACAGGATATCCAGGTGGGTCTGGGGCTTGGGGAGGAGTGGGGGAGAGGTCTTTAAAGAGAAAGCAATAGGGGTATCAAGCCGCCTTGCTCATCATGCAGCACCGCAAGATGGTAGGCACTTGAGGCTGGGTCTGATAAGGCCTGTCCCTCCCAATCTGCCCTGAACCCCCCAAAATCCCTACTGTCCTCTCCTGATTCCCTATACCCCTGGCTCTCTCCCTCTGACTCCCCTCCCTGCTCCCCTCCCCCAGGCCCTGGTATCCACAACCCTGCAGCGCTTTGGGCACCTGGACTGTCTTGTGAACAATGCTGGGCAGCGTGAGTCACCCTGACAGTGCCAGGGGATCTTTGGAGGGACCCTGACATGGGGTAGGGGGGGCAGATGCTGTATTAGGGAGCTCCCCCTGCTGGGGGTGTGTGTCACACATTAGCGGGATCCCCAGAGGTGGGGGGGTGTAGCAGAGTAAACATGCTGCTCCTCCCAGGCAGTTGGCTTTAAACTTTTGGTGGAACAGGAATCAAAAGGGGGTGCAAGTCTACCAGGGCACCTGTTGGATCTGCCTCAGTGGAGTTATTGTAGGCTGGTAAAGACCAGAGCATTTGGTTGTGGCTGTAGGGGTGGATAGGAGGCTGTGGCAGCAGGGTGCCTGGGACACATGGTTTCGAGGGGGCTGGGGCTGAGGCCAGGACTCAGGCAGTCATGGGCAGATCTAGGACATTGAAAAGGGATTGCAGATAGCATGGGACATCACATGAAACACAACACATCTTTTTCCAGTTAGAGCAAAACTAGAAGCTTTACTAATATGCTAGGGGACTAGCACTTTATTATTCAGTCTGAGATCAAACACAAACAAATATCACTGTTGGAATACACACAGATTTGCTAAATTCTATCTAAAGTTTTTTAAAAAAGGCACAATATGTTGGCAAAAAATAGTCAAAATAGTCCAAAGACATTGTGTCATGGATCCTGTAATCACTAGAGCTGAATGTATGTCTTATTCAGATTGATAAAACAAAATCTAGCCTTCTTGAGTGTCTTGATGGTGCCTCCAATACCTCACTGTCAGTCATGTTTATACCTGAGTTATTATGACCACACCTGAGTTAAGGGGTTTAGCTAAAGCTAAAAAAGAGTCTATAGGAATGTGAAAGAGAAAAAAGATGTCACCAGAAATAGCAAACAGTGAGCAAACCTGCAGGAAAAAGTATAGTTTGAATGGTGGAACATCAGGACCATTAAAAAGGATGGAAGGTTCTTAACATTTGTAAAGTGGGGAGATTAGCAGGAATCAGGGAGATGACAATAAACCATGAAGTCAGTCAATTCCCTCAGTGCTGCCTGAACAGAAATGCTGCTGCATCTCCCAGATGGATGGTTTTGAAGTTTGGGTGGAGCAGGAATCAAAGCAGGGGGACAACTGCAAGCACACTGGCAGGCAGGGACTGGAGTTGGGGCTGAGAGAGCCAAGGCTGGACTTTGGGCAGGGGCTTAGACTAAGAAGGCCAAGGTTAGGCTCCAGGCAGGGGCTGAGGGTAAGAGGGCTGGGGCTGCGTCCGGGAGGCTGAGACCTAGAAGCCAGGCCCAAACAAATGTGCAGGGGCTGCCGGTGACAGCCAGGGTCGTAAAGTCCAAGGCCTCAACAGAAAGGTATGATGGGCTGGAGGTACTAATGGATGATGCCTGATACCCATGAGACATGGTTTGGTTGTGGGGGAGGCTGGAGGTTATGATTAATGGCCTTGGGGCTTTTTAGTGCTATGGGGCATGGAAAGGGTCAGGAGGGCCATGGGTGGTACCTGCAAGGCACAGAGAGGGCCAACTGGGCATAGAATAATTGGGTGGTAGAGAGAGGGGTCCAAAGAGTGCCAGTAGGACTGAGAGTCTGCTTGGGTTGATGGAAGGCAGCCAGGATTACTCCAGGATTCAGGTTAGCCTCCCAGTCTATATACATCGAGGCGTAGCAGGTGAAATAATGTGAGAAGACAGCGAGGAACTGGAGTGAGGCAGGTTTTAAGTCAGACCTGCTACAATGGGGGGCGGCTTCTGGGTGTGTCATATGTTTCTGTGGTGGGGACTGGTGGTTCTGGGAGGTGAGATGTACTCAGGAGAAAGGGGAGAAGTCACTTGACTTGGTTCTCTCTAATGCTACCCCCCTGCCCCTTCCCCAGATCCACCTGAGCAAGAAATTGATGACATCAGCCCCCAGAAGTTTCGGGAGCTCCTCGAGATCAACCTCATTGGCTATTTCTTGATGGCAAAGGTGAGGAAAACCTCCATGCCCCCACCCCAGAGGCACCCTATCCTACCCCAGAGGTAGCATTTTGGCACTGGGCAAGGGGGGTCCCTGAATAATCAGTCCCCCAGTGTGCTTCATCCCAGAGGTGGCTGTATTTATCCTTCCTGTGCAGTTCACCCTGCCTCACCTTCGGAAGACTCGGGGAAACATCATCAACATCTCCAGCCTCGTTGGCGTCTTTGGGCAGAGACAGGCTGTTCCATATGTTGCCACAAAGGTACAACCTGAACCCAGTTAGAATGCACTAGCCCCACTCGTCAGTGAGCTGGGGGAGAAACCAGGTGTCCTGGCTCCCAGCTTCTCCCAGCTCTAACTCACTAGAGCCCACTCCCCTCTGAGAGCTGGGGTAGAACCCAGGTGTCCTGGCTCGCAGCCCCCCTGCTGTAACTCACCAGCCCCTACTTGCTTCCCAGAGCTGGGATAGAACCCAGGCATCCCAGTTCTCTGCTTTAACACATGTTGATCAAAGACTTTTGAGCCTGGGTGTATTCCAGAATATCCCCCAACCCTGAGGCCAGATGAGGACAAAGTGCCCCTTCCCTGCACTCATACATCTGCCCAGAGCCCCCAACTCTTTCTGTCCACAGGGTGCAGTGACCGCAATGACCAAAGCTATGGCTATTGATGAGAGCAGATATGGCGTGAGGGTGAACAGGTACTACTGGGGCACTACTGAGGGGAAAGCTCACAACACTGAGGGAGACCCCAGCTGGGGGAAGCTCACAGCACCAGGGGAATCTTAGGCTGGGGACATTGCTGGGGGGAAGTTCATAGCACTGTTGCTGTCACAGCACCTAGAGGAGGGAGTAGATTCCTCCACGGAGGGCACTGAAATGTTGTGTCCATGCCCTCCCCACCCCACTAGCATCTCTCCTGGGAACATTTGGACCCCGATGTGGGCAGAGCTTGCCAGGCAGACATCCAATCCTGAGGCTGCGATCCAAGCTGGCAAGGAAGCCCAGGCAAGTGGGAGAAGTGGCAGGGGGGGGCTTAATTGTGGGGTTCCCCCTAGACTAGATGCTGGGACTTACTGGAAAGAGGGGCTTTTCAGGGGAGAAGCTTGGGGGATCTGGGGGCAAGGGGTTGGGGGCTCTTGATGGAGCTCTTTGGGGGGCTATGGAGATGTGTTTTATGGGGGGAGGCTGGTTTGGGGTTTCAGAGGGGCCCCACGCCCTCCATGGCTTGGTGGCTAGTGAGATGCTGCTGTATGTTAGGGTACAGAGAGGGGGGCCCTGCCTTTCCCAGAGTCTGGAAGGAGCCAGGATCTGTTGTTTGGGATGGACACCTGGGTTTTCTCTCAACTCAGAGAAGGGAGTAAGGTCTGGTGGGATAGTGGTGAGGGCTGGAAGCCAGGTCACCTGGGTTCTTTCCCAGCTCTGGAAAGGGGACCTGGGAGAGTGGGGGGCAGGTCATCCCAGTGTTGGGGGCCAGAGTGGTTCTAGGAGAAATTGGTGCTCTGTCTCTGGGTGTTTTGGAGGGGCGGGGAGGGCATCAGGGCCTGTATTTGTGGGGGAGGTCAGAGTGGGGCTAAGCTGCCTCCATTATGGGGGCCTGGGAAGAGCCAGGATCTGTAGTTTGGAGGTTCAGGGGACTCCAGGATGTCCCAATTTGGGGCTGGAGTGGTTCTAGGGTGCATGTGGTTGCCAGACCCCTGGGTTTGGGGGATGACAAAGCCTCTATTTGGGGGTTCCAAGTGGGAGCCAGGGATCCTAGTTCTAGGGTTCCTGTAAGGGCCAGGATCTGTGGTTTGGGGGTTCTAGGGTAGGGCACTGGTGGGGCTCAGACTATTCCAGCAGCCCATGGGGCACCCAGCTTTCAGGGGGGTGCAGACTGCAGTGTGATGTGTGCTCCTCTACCTTCCCTAGCTCCTGGCTCGCATGGGCACGCCCGAGGAGTGTGCCAGGGCCGTGCTGTACCTGGCTGCTGATGCCACCTTCTGCACTGGCATCGACCTGCTGCTGAGTGGTGGTGCAGAGCTGGGCTATGCCCCCAAGAGCCTGCCCACCGCCTCCTAGGAGCTGTGGGTCAGGGAGGTGGAGGGGGCATGCCTCAGTTTCCCCCTTTGGGCCCTGACCTGGTGATTTCAAATGAATGCTCCACGGTGAATTGGTTCTACCTGCTGCGCATGCCCCCTCCTCCAGACCCTGCTTCCTCCCAGAGCTGGGGGAGAACCCAGGTGTCTTGGCTCCCAGCTCTAATCTACCATTCCCCACTCCTTCCCACTGCTGGAGGGAGAACTCAGGTGTCCTGACTCTGAGCCCACCCTGCTTTTCCCACACCAGACCCCGTTCCCCTCCCAAGGTTAGGAGAACCCAGGCATCCTGGCTCACTTTATCTGCACAAAACCCACTGCTACCCTCCCCACCCCCCAGTTGCTTTAACACTCTATTCAACAGGAAGGGACCATGCCAAGGGAATAAGATGATCAGGGTCCTGTGGAGAGAGACAGTAGGGGATGGTGGGGGGGCAAGTCTGGGCCTCTGGCCTCAGTTTCCCCAGCTTTGGCCTGCTTTAATGAGCAGTGCCTGGAGGGTGGCATGTATTATAGCCTGCATAGATGGGGGCATCCATCTCAAGCAGAGGGTGGGGGTTCTGCTCTGCCTAGGCAGGGCATGCCAATTTTATTCAAGGGTGCCTGTGCTGAGTCTGGGGCAGGCAGGGGGCACCCAAGTCTCTGTCCAGGGACTACTGCTTGGCACAGGGCACCCCATGCTTGGTCAGGAGGTCCTATTCAGGTGACAAATGGACTTCTACCTCCACAGCTGCCTATACGCACCCACATGCAATAGCTCTTCTCTGTGGTGAGGTTTTTTGAGAGGGGGTAAGCAGGTGTCTTCCCCTGTGCCTTTGCCTCCTGGATGTCCTGGGGAGGTTGGAACTGGCTGTGAACCCAGATCAGCAAAACCCCAAGTGCCTTTGACTGTCCTCAAGGTGCCAGAGAGCGAATCTGGCTGTCTTGGTGCCAGGCATAGAGGGGCAGGGGTCCTCCAGGGGGGTCAGGGGGCAGCACCCCCTACCACGCATGCCAGCTACTCAATAAAGATGATCTGCCAGTCAGTCTTGTGATCTAAGTTTTATTGGGTACCTGGAGGGGGGCTATCTTCTCCCAGCCAAGAGTGTATCCTCTGGAACAGCCCCCATGGAGCAGGTTCTACTCCAGGGGCAGCTATGTCCTGGGACAGGGCCGGTCTCTATAAACAGCTCCTTGTGTCCCGTCCCCCCTGCCGTAGGCCCAGGCCGCGCTGTCCCCTAGAGGCAGCTGGCTCTGAGGTCTCTGCTACACATTCCATATATAATGCCATTCACTGGTGAATTGCACAATAATTGTAGATGGGCTCCACATGCAAAGCAAGGATCACACTGCAGCAGCTGCAAAAAAGAGCCGACCAGCTACAGAGTCAGCACTTGAAAGGGTGTAAAGCAGACCAGGTTCTTTGGGTAGATGGGACCTCTTCTATTAGAACAACTAGAGAGTTGGACAAATTGTTCTTTGCAAGCTTTTGGGCACAAACACCCTTCTTCAGGCAGAGCGAGTCTGAACACCTGAAGAAGGGCATTTGTGCCAGAAAGCTTGCAAAGAGCAATTTTTCCAACTATTTAGTTGGTCTAATAAAAGAGATCACCTCTACCCAAAAAACCCTGTCTGCCTGTGTCCTGCAACCAGCACCCCTGGAAAGGGGGAGCAGCTCAGCTCTTACTGCGGGTTTCTGACTAGCTTTCATTGGAGCCTGTGGCAGCACCTTACCCCGGAGGCCAGGGGATGGGTCTCCTGTCCGGCCAGCCCCAGCACGGAGCAGGCTAATCCCACCCCAGGCAGCTCTTCCCGCTGCTAGCGAGGCCGAGGGCTGCTCCAGAAATCAATGAGCTCAATTACGCTCCCCTTAGTGCTCCAGGAGCGGTGATTAAGGGCTGGAAATGGAGCCCAGGGAGCAATTAGCAGGCACGCGGTGGGCTCGGTGCACCTGGGCGTGGGGCTGCCCGAGGGATGGATGCTGCTCGGGGTGGGGAAGGCACGGCCGCCCCCCCCCACGAGAGCCGCTTGTCTCTGCCCAAGCCTTATGGGGGAGTGGGGGGGGGGGAGCTGCGGGCTTCCACCAAAGCAGTGCCCCCCCCCACCAGGCTGCAGCTGCTGGGGTGGGGGTAGGCCGTACCCCATGCTTGGCGGGAGGGAAGGGGGTGCCAGTCCTCGGCTCCCATTGGTTGCTGGGGTGGGCGTAGGAGCGACGGGATGATCTAATTGGCCAGGCTCCCCCACGCCCCCCTCCCATCAGGAAAATACTATCGGGGGTAGGGTCCTCTCCTGCCCTGCCCTCCGTTGGAGGAGGGGGCCGCTCGGGGCGGAGCCAGGCTGGGGGCGGAGCCACGAGGGGGGGGCCGCGGCTCCTTTGGGCGCCCGTTATTGGGGGAGGCTAGGAGGGGGCAGACGCCCGCGGCAGACGCCCTCTGCCATTGGCGGGGACCCGCGCGGGGGCGGGTCCTCATTGGGCGACAGGGAGGGGGCGTGGCTAGGCCGTGGCAGCGCGGGGGGGTAGGGGGTATTTGGCGGTGACACCGGCCATGGCAGCAGCGGCGGTGCTGGGGACCTGGGCCCGTGCTCGCCTCGGGGTGAGTGCGGGCGGTCTGGCCGGGAGCGAGGGCACCGGCACCGGCACCGCCCGGGCTCGGGCTGTATCTCTAACCCCCCCGCCCGGAGCCACGCACTCCCGCCCCGTGCCCCGCCGTGCTCACCTGCGCCCGCATCAGATCCTGCTCCGCACCTGTCCCGGGGGAGCCGGGGCCCTGCGGGGCGGAAGGAGCGGAGCGGCGGGAGCCTCCCGGGGCGGGGGCCGTGGGGCCCAGGGGAGGTCCGGGGGGGACAGGCTGAGGCTGAGGCTGGGCCGCCCCGGGCCGTGGGGCATCGCTGGGACAGGCGGGCTCCTGTGGGGAAGGTGTCCTGGGCACGTTGCACCAGGGCTGGTGGGGCAGGGGCTGCGGGTCGGGAGTGAGGGGCACCCTATGCCCTGCCGGTGCCCCTCACTCCCGACTCGCAGCCCCTGCGCCCCCCCCAGTGCCCTTCACTCCTCTTGGCAGGGCCACTAACAGCAGAGGCTTGTGTCGTGTATGATATGACAGGCACAGGGCAGGGGACCTGGGGGGCAGGAGGGGTCCCAGGCTAAGCACTGGCTGCCAGGGGAAGGGCTGCTCAGCAAGCTGGGCTGTACCCTGCCTTGGGCCCTGGGTCCTCACCCAGCGCTTGCCCCTGGTGCTGGGTGTGGGGCCTTTAGTGCTCCCTGGCTCTTAGTGGCTGCTCGTGGTTTCCAGTGGATTCATTTCAGGCCCTGGCACTTGTGAGCCCTTCCCCTCCTGGAGCTGGATTACAGCCAGGTGTCCTGCCTGCCCTTGCTCTGACTGAGGAGGAGCCCAGTCCCTGCCCACAGCTGGGAGTGAACCCAGGAGTCCAGGCTCCTAGCCCTGCCACCTGCTCTAAGCCCCCCAGACTCACTCTCCTCCCAGCACTGGGAGAGAATCCAGGCTCCCAGATCCTCCTGCTTTAACCTCTCAGGCTGGCTCCTTTCCCAGACCAGGGATACAACCCAGGTGTCTGGGCTCCCAGCACCTTGCTCAACACCCCCCGACCCCCTCCCTTCACCTCCCAGAGCTGGGATCCCAGATGCCTGGGTTCTGGGAGGGGAACAGTCTGGAGGGTATAGAGTAGAGGTGGGCAAAATGTGGCCCACCAGGCCATTCTATCTGGTCTGTGGGGCCCCTAAAAAATTTAGAAAACTAATATTTATCTGCCCCCAGCTGCTGGTCATGAGGCCCTTGATGGCTTCCCAAAACTCAGTAAGTGGCCCTCTGCTCAAAATAATTGCCCATCCCTGGTGAAGAGTGAAGGGCTGGGAGCCCGGACACCTGGGTTGTATCCCAGCACCTTGCTTGACACCTCATAGACCTGCTCCCCTCCTAGAGCTGGGAGAGTACCCAGGTGTTCAGACTCTTAAGCCTCACTCTGATATACTTTCAAACCTTTTTCACTCCACTTTCTTCTTATTTCTTGCCTGGAAATTAAACTGCTACCCCCCCTTTCCTTGGGACCCAGGTGTCCTGGTCCTGATCTCCAGCCCCTACACCATGTAGTCTCCTGCTATGACCAAGTTTCACAAATGGCCTAATGGTGGGAGATGAGTGAGGGCAGTGCTCCACTATGGATCCATGTTCAAGTGCGAGGGGAAACCTGCTGTGACTTGGGGAGGGGGTGGGGAGGAAGGAACCCAGGTGTCTGGGGCAGGGGGGCACAGGTCCAACAGGGATTTGGGAGTCAGACTGGGAACCCAGGTGTCCAGGGTGGGAAAGAAACTTCCCTTTCAACCCAGGGGAGGGATGGAGGTGAGAGAACAGATCATGAACCCAGGTGTTTGGGAACAGAAAGCCATTTGCCATGATCCCCAGTGAGGGGATGAACCCAAAGGAGGGGAAATGGGTGGCCCCAGGAACCCAGTCATCTGGGACCATGGGCAAAGAGCTTACCATAGACCCAGGTATCTGGCAGGCATTTTTGGCAGGGGGCTGAGTCCCACTTTGCTCCGTGCATGTCTGGCTGCTGCGTGGCCCTCAAGTCCCTGCAGCTCTGCGAGCCCTGGGCCAGCCCAGGCAAAGTCCAGACCAGGGGTGGGGGGGAGGGTAGTTCCCACACCAGGCAGGCACCTCCTCCTGCATCCCCAACAGAGCCCTTTGTGTGCAGGCGAGTGGTGGGAATAGCAATGAGCCAGGGCCCCTGGCCAAGGAGAGAACCCAGGGGTCTGGGCTCCCACCCCTGCCCTAATGCCAGGCCCTGCTCCCCTCCCACAGTGGGGTAGACCCCAGGTGTCTGGGCTCCCAGCCCCCCCAGCTCTAACCCACCAGAGCCCACTCTATACCCAGCGCTGTGAGCAGCACCCAGGCATCTGGGCCCCCAGTTCCCAACACTCACCTCCCAGTGCTGCAGGCAGAACCCAGGTGTCAGGGCTCCTAGTCTCCCTGCTCAGCTGCCTGGACTCTGCCCTGGCCCCAGAGCATCTTGGGAAGCCCCCTCACAGGCTCCCAGCAGCCCTGGCTCTGGACTGTGGCCCCTGCCCTGGGGCTGGGGGTTACATATTAACCAGTCTGTTTGCTTTGATGGGATCAGGCCTGAACTGTGCCCATCGAGGGGCACTAGGGGGCGCTGTGCTTTGAGGAGGTGGGGAGCTCTAGGGGCGGAGCCCTAGGGTGCTGTGACAAGAGGCTATGCCCCCCCATCCCTGCCCCCCCATCTGCTTGTCTCCCCCAGGTGCTGCCAGGACGGGTTTGTGCTGCCCTCACAGCCCTGCTTGGATCCCAGAGACCCTTCAGCAGCATCTTTAAGGTGAGACCCCCGGACACCTGGGTTCTCCTAGCTTGGGCAGGGGAGCAAGGTCTGATGAGGCAGAGCAGGGGGCTGGTACCAGGCCTCCTGGGTTCTATCCCAGTGCTGCAAGGGGAGCAGGGTCTGGTGGGTTAGAGCAGAGGAACTGTGAACCTGGACTCCTGGGGTCTCTACCCGCTCCACCAAGGGGTGGGTGTGGCTGCCAGCTGGGAGCCAGGACTTCTGGGTTCTCCACCAGGCCTCCGACCTCCACGTGGAGCTGAGCCAACACCTGAAGCCCCAGCCGGACCCTGGGGCTCTGGTGTTTGGTAAAAACTTCACGGACCACATGCTGACGGTGGAGTGGAGCCAGGACAGGGGCTGGGGCAGACCTCACATCAAGCCCTTCCAGAACCTCACCCTGCACCCAGCCTCCTCTGCTCTGCACTACTCTGTGGAGGTGAGCCTCCCCCAGTCACATCCTGGTGCTAGGTTCTCATCTGGCCAACTCTTCCCAGCTGACCGCTTGTGTCCTGTCCCAGCTGTTTGAGGGCATGAAGGCTTTTCGGGGGCCTGACCAGCGTATCCGCCTCTTCCGGCCCACACTGAACATGGAGCGCATGCACCGGTCAGCCGTGAGGGCCTGCTTACCTGTGAGTACCTGGTGGGGATGTGGGGCAGACACCTCTGTGCTCTGCCACCTCAGTGGGCTCTGGTGGGTTACTGTGATTTATGGAGCTGGGCGCCAGGATGGCTGGGCTCTCCCAGCTGGGGGACCAGAGTGAGGTCTGGAGGGCTTGAGCTGGGACTCCTGGGTTCTTTCCCCACTCAGTGGGGTTACAGCAGCATATGGGGCTGGGAGCCCAGACTCTTGGGGTCTTGCCCTGCCTTGGGAGGGGTCTGCAGTTGGGTATGTCTCAGTCATGCCCTTCTCCCCACCAGGCCTTTGATCAGGCTGAGTTGCTAGAGTGCATTTGCCAGCTCATCTCCATCGACCAGGACTGGGTGCCCCGCTCTGACAGCGCCAGCCTGTACATTCGGCCTACCTTCATTGGGACTGAGGTGCCTGAGCCCCAACCCTGAGGGGGAAGATAAGGGGTGGACTACAGATGGGTTTGGGAGGAAGGAGTCCAGTTTTGTCTCTAACCTGGATCCCCCTCTTCTCCCTCCCTGCGCCCCAAATCTGTGCCCGCTGACTGGGATCTCCCTGCCCTCTGCTCTAGATTCTGAACCCCATTCTCCTGTACCCCCACATCTCAACCCCCCCCCCAGCCTGGATCATCCTGAGCCCCACGTACCTTAACAGCTCAGTCCCCAGCCTGGATCTCGCTACCTTCTGCTCCCCAAATCCAGGGTTCCTGTATAAACAGCCCCCACCCCAGAGGTGGCTGCATCTAGCACCAGGTGATGGGTCCCTGTGTCCCCTGCTCTCTTCTGTACTCCTAGCCTGGGTCCTCTCTGTGCACCCTGTACTTGCTAATCTGGATCTCCTTTCCTAGCTCCCCTTTGCTTTCTCCTAAATCTCATTCCCTTTGAGATTCCCTCTGAATTCCATGTGCCCTGAAATTGAGCCTCCAGTCTGTACCCCTCTCACCTGCCCTGTCCCTTGGGATCTTGACCATGTCCAGCTGGGATCCCCCTGAAATCACCTTCCCCAAATCAGTTTGGATTCCCTGCCCCTCACTTTGTGCTGTCCCCCAAAATTCGCTCCCCCTCCACTGTGAAAGTCAACTTGTAAAATCTTCCCCCTCCTGCTTGGGTTCCGGGGTGGCTGAGCCCATGAAACGGGGACAGTGCTCAGGTGGTTAATACTGCATTTACCATGCCCTCCCTCCCCACAGCCGTCCCTGGGGGTGAGCAAGTCTAGCTATGCCCTCCTGTTCGTCATCCTGGGGCCGGTTGGGCCCTACTTCCCCACAGGAAACTTCAGCCCCGTTTCGCTGCTGGCCGACCCCCGCTTCGTCCGTGCCTGGATGGGCGGTGTCGGGGACTGCAAGGTGGGCGGGTGAGTACCAGGAGCACCACCCCACCTCTCTCCTGCCCCCAGCATTCCCCACCCAGAAGTCACTGCATCTCAGTGCCAGAGGAGGGGACACTGTATCAGCAGCCCATGACGTGCTCTACCCCACCTCTCTGCCCCCCACCCCAGACTGTATCTGCTAGACAGCCTGGCACTGTTCTCAGTCCATCCATGCCTGTCTCCCCTGCCTGGTGTGTGTGGGCTCGCTCTGCCCCTTACCCCCCCAGCCTGGGACTGGGCAGGGGTACCACTCCGTCCCCATATCATACTCTCCCCCCTGGTGCTAGTGATGCCCACCCCTGCCCTGTCTCCCCAGGCTGCCCCACATAGCCTTGTCCATACCCTGTCTCTCCATCCTGGCACTGGAGGGAGCTGATGTCTGTCACCCAGGCTGGCACTGCCCATGGTTATCCAAATGGCCCTGCCCCATCTCTCCCCTTGCCCAGGAACTACGGCCCTACCATTTATGTCCAGAACGAGGCTGCCAAGAAGGGCTGCCAGCAGGTCCTGTGGCTCTATGGAGATGACCACCAGGTGACCGAGGTGGGCACCATGAACATCTTCATGTACTGGACTGATGAGCATGGAGGTGAGGACTCCCCTAGCCCCTGGTGGGGGTCTTGACTCTTCTGCTAAGCAGGGTCACAGCCAATCATGGCATGGCTGGGAGACCCAAGCTATAGCAGCCCCAGCCCTCCCCATGAGTGGTCAGCGATGGTCACAGTACTGCAGTGCTGGCATTGGTTGGGGAGTAGATTCCTGCAGCATGATGCTTCCTGCCCACTCCAGAGCTGGGGAGGGAACCCCAATGTCTTGGCTGGACCTGGGGTCACAGGACTTCATTTCTCCTCCTTCAGCCTCTCCCTGGGAGGTTGTTCTGGAGCCTCCCTCCTGGGTGAAGCAGCTGCCTGGGTGGTCACAACCCCACCTGAGAGGCAGCTGCATCTTGGTGCCAGATTTGTGAGTCCTGTGTAACCAGTCCCCCAGTTCATGCAACCCCAGAAGCAGCTGCTCTGGGGCCCAGGGAGGGGGATGCTGTCTGGGCTGACTGGTCCCTTCCCCTTCCAGATCTGGAGCTGGTGACCCCCCCACTGAATGGCATCATTCTCCCAGGAGTAATTCGCCAGAGCCTGCTGGACTTGGGGCGCAAGTGGGTGAGTGGGGGGTGGGGAGGGGCTGGGGCATGAGCGGGTGAGCAGGGCCTGTCTTGATCCCGCCCATGTCCTATGCAGGGGCAGGGCTTATTCCCCTGCTCTGGCCCCTCCCATGCCTGAATCTGGTCATTGGTGTGACTCCCACCAACAGTGGGGAACTCCTGTTGCCCTCCCCACACTCCCAGCAGCTCTCCCTGGCAGATGCCAAGGACTTCCTGCCCAGTTCACCCCTACTCTCACCCCTCCCCAGCTTCACTGCCATCAAAGAGGCCTCTCCCTTGGCCCCAGGGGTGCCACCCTCCGTCCTTAACCATCTGCCCAGTCTGGTGCCAGCTATGCCCTGGGTCTGTGCCCTGGTTCCAAGAGGGCTGCTGAGTCTCCCCTAACCTTGGTGCTGTCCCCAGGGCGAGTTTAAGGTCTCGGAGCGGATCTTCACCATGGCTGACTTGCTTAAGGGGCTCCATGAGAATCGGGTCAAGGAGGTGTTTGGGTCGGGCACGGCCTGTGTCGTCTGCCCTATCAACCACATCCTCTACCAGGGCCAGGTGAGGCAGCTGACAGGAAGGACTAAGGGAGAGGTTTTTGGTGTGGGGCCTATGAGGGACAGAGGAGGGTTGGATCTGGGGGGTGGGAGGGGCCAGGATGAAAAGGGGGTGGGAGTTGGAGGCATGGGCTGGAGGGAAGCGGGTGTGTGGTATGGGATTGCGGGTCTGGGGGATGGTGGAAGTGGGACTTGGGAGCAGGGGACTAAGCTGAGCCCACTGATTCCTATCCCGCCTTCCAGAGCTACCACATCCCCACTATGGAGAATGGCCCAGATGTGGCCAAGCGTTTCCTGAAGGAGCTGACTGATATCCAGGTGAGAACCACCTTCCAGGGGTGGGGGTTGCTGGCTATGCTGAGCCAGGGCTGGGGGGTGGACACATGTAGGGCATGACCCTGTGGGGAGGATTATATGGGGCTGGAGGTCACTGCTGGTGGGTTAGGGACCATGGGGGCTGTGCATTGGTCCTGGGGGTCAGCGGTCACTGCTGCTGTCTTTTCCCCCATCACCACCAGGGGGCAGCACAGACCCAGATACAGCTCAGGCAGGTTGAAATGGGTGGTTAGGGGCCAGTCTGGCTGCTGGCTCTTTCTCATGCCGCCCCACCCTCTGTCTGTTTGTCTGTCCTTACAGTACGGCCGTGTGTCCAGTGACTGGGTGCACCCTGTATGACCTGGGACGGATCTTGCCTGCCCCTTGGCCCTGACTCCTTCACTCCAGATCCTCTCTTGCTCCGACAGACCCCTCCCACCCCCACAACCGGGGGTGAGGTGGGTTGTGGCTATGGCTTTAATTCTTCCCCAGTCCCATCTCTCTGGGTCTGGAGCCTTCATCTCCCCAGGTATCTACCAAACGCCTCCCTGGACTATCCCTTGCCTTGGTGTCACTCCCCCCAGCAGGTACTCCCCTAACTGGACCTATACCCCAAAAGATCCAGGAACCCAAAGATCCCCCCTGCTTGGGATTTCAGAGTGGGGACATCTGCCCATCTGTCTGTGTCCAGCTGGACCCCGAGACAGTGTGCCCCCCTCCTCTTTTTAAAGTGCAAAATATATATATATAGACCCCTCTTCCCCAACACACACTCCCTGTGGGTTTAATGGCTCCCTGCTGTTGCCATTAGCAATGTTTTCTGGGTAATCTGTCCTGCAGTGCGTTCTGGGAGACACCAGTGCCCTTGGCTGCGGCAGGCTTTGAGCTGTCGCAATGCCTTCTGGGGAATATCAGTTCAGTGGTGGAGGGTTGCAGTGCATTCTGGGTAATCTGCCTCACAATATATGTTGGGAGGTTCCCACATCCCAACAGGAGGACCCTGCTCACGGGTGCAATGCTTTCTGGGAAACTGCCCCATGTGCCTTGCTGCCAGAAGTGTGGCATTCTGGGAGAGCATGTGGCACCCCAGGGGCAGGCAGGGAGAGGCTCCCTGAATTGCTGCAATGCCTTCTGGGTAGCGCATCCAAGAATGCTTTGCTCCCAGGGCAGAGGTGTCTGAGACAGACTGGCCCCGGGGAGGGCAGGAGCTCAAGGAACAATTAGAAGTATAAGGCCTTCTGGGTAACGATATTCTCGGCATGCTCCTGCAGCAGTGCATTGTGGGAAGGGCTGGGAGGGCCATCTGCTGCTGCCATGTCATGGCCGTGCCTTGGTCCACTTTCCTATTTTCCCCCCGGCTTAGAGCCCAACTGGTGCAGTGCATCCTGGGAAACCACTCATCTCTGCAGCTGGCTAACAGTTGTAATGCCTTCTGGGTAATTTATACCCTGCCCCACACTTTTGCTCCTGGGAGCAGTGCATTGTGGGAGAGATTGTTTGCCTTGGGGGGTGGCAGTTGGCTACAAGGTGTTTCAGGAGCTCCCCCTGCGCAATTATGAAGCTGGGGGACATGAATCCCAATCTGGGCCCGTTTCCCCCACTGCCCTGCCCCCTCCAGTGGTAACAGCAAAGTTGCTCAGTGGTTAAAGCTTCTTTTGTATTAAATAGAATGTCATTGGCTGAAGCCTGGTCCTGAATCCATGTGTGTGCATGTGGGGAGGGGGATGTGGGGGTTAACATGACCAAAGTTTGGGGGTCCTTCATTATGCTGGTCACTGCCCAGCTCCGCACTGAGATTGGGGTCTCTGTAAAGCTGTACAGTGCCCTCCGAACCAGGATCAGGGCTTAGGTATGCTGTGTAGACCCCTGCCCATGGACAGAGGTCAGGCACCTGCTGCACCAGGTGCTGTACAGACCCCCCACGGTCCAGTCCACAGGCTGAAGAGGCAAGGGCTGAGCTGGGGGAGGGCTGGGGGCAGCTGGTAGCACTGGGGGCAGGTCATGGGACAGGGGTGGCAGTCTGGGATGTGGGGGGACAGCTGTGGGGGCTGGAGGGGAGCTCCATTTCTTTCATCACTCAACCCCTGCCTGTCCCTCTCTCCCCCATCATGCCTGGTGCTGCAGGGGGATGAGTTAGGCCACGTAGGCACTGACCAGGGCAGAACAGGCTGACGTTGGTTCCATGGCATCCGGACCCACGTCATGAGCTTTGGTGGGGGGGGAAATCTCATTAATGTGACTGTAAGCCCTGCTGGGAAGCAGACACAGCCGGACACATGGGGGGTGGGGGCAGATCTGGGGCTAGGGCAGTGGCTGGTCCTATGGCTGGAGATGGGGCAGGGTTCTTTGCCCTCATGGGGGCCAGTGGGTGTGATGCCCCCTCACCCCACTACCCTCATCTCTCCACTTTCACCTTCCCTTCCTCCTGCTTTCCCATTCCCCCACTTCCACCAGCCTTGCCCCTGCTCCTTCATTTATTCTTCCCCTCTGTTTTCCACACAGCTCCTGGTTTTGTCCCCACACCCTCCTGGCATTCCAGTGCCCCCCACCTCCAGGCACCCCCCAACTCACACCCCTAAAACTCTTGTCCTCGCCACCCACTCCCATTTCTGTCTCCTCCCCCCAGAATCCTCCCATCTCTCCCTGTCTCCTCTGAGGAAGTGCCCCCCTGTGCCTCTCAGGTTTGGTGGGGGGGGGGGTAGAGGGCTTTGGGGTCTTTCTGGGGGGTTCCCCCACCCCTCCTGATCACATGAGCTGGCAGCCAGGAAGCAGGATAAATATTTAGACCTGTAAGACCCAGGCTATCCATCAGCCACCCCCGCCCGCCGGACGTTGGAGCTGCCTGGGTGGGGGGCATGTACGGGGGGGCGAGGGAGGGACGGAAGTGTGGGGGTGCTTTCGTCATAGAGGGAGGCTCCCTCGTGATCCGTGCGAGTGGGTAGGATCCAGCAGGCCACGCAAGCTGGATGAACCGTTCTCACCCCAGAGGTGTCTGCATTTCCCCAGGGAGGCAGGTATAGGCAGCCCCCCTCCATGACCCACCCCAGAGGTGGCTGCATCTTGGTGCTGGGCCAGGGGTCCCCTGTATAATTGGCTCCCCAGTGTGCACACCCCAGAGGCAGGTGCATTTTGCTGCTAGGCAAGTGGGGGGGTGTTATATGGTGCCCTTTAGGCCCCCACCCCAGAGGCAGCCACATTTTCAGCACTGGATGAGCGGGGGGTCCCTGTGTAAACAGCCCCACGCTGCTTAGATCTGTCTCCCCAAACCTGCAATTCTCCCACATCCCATCCCAGAAGCAGCCACATCTCAACACCAGGCAAGCAGGGGTCCTGTCTGAACAGCTCCCAACCCCAGAGGTGGCTGCATGTCAGTGCTGGGCGAGGATCCCTATAATAACTACCCTGGTCTGAGCAGCCTCTTGCTGAGGGAAGAGTCCTGCATGCAGCTTCGCCCCAGAGGCAACTGCATCTCTGGCCTGATACAGCACATTCCTATGGGATGAAGTGCTAGGGAAAAGGCACTTCCCCTCCCGGGCTCTGGGTGCTGGGGTGGGGACTCTGGACCCTGGTGTAGGGGGCAGGGTGGATGGGCATTTGCCAGAGCCCAGTTACGAATCCAGGGGTGACCTCATTGTGCCAATGGCTAGGTTGCTTAGATCACGCTGGAGCTGGGTGCCTTCCAGTGGACTTCCTGGGAAGCTAAACCCCTCTTCCTATCTCAGGTGAGGTATTTTTGTCCTTGGCTGGTTATTGGGGACCAAGGTCATGTCTATACTCAGGTGCCCTCAGCTGGGCACTGGCTGGCAGGGGGTGACTAGGCCCTTTCCCACAGCAGGTGGGTGGCACCGGGGGTATCTGGCATCAGGGCCAAGCCAGCACCTATGCCGCTTACTGGAGGGGAGGGGAGCTGGGGTCCGGAGGTGCCTGTGGAAAGTGGGTAAGGAAAGTCACAGACCCCTTCCCCCCACCCCACCCTGCTTCCTGCACAACCTTTGTCCCCCTTGGCCCAGCCTGGCCCAGCCATGTGGCAAAGCCAAATATTTAGATCTGTGACGGGTTTGTTGGTAGGAGGCCAGGTTACACTGGGGTGGGGAGCGAGGAGAGAACTCAGGCGTCCTAGCTCCCAGCTCTCCCCACCCCATCCTAATTCACCAGAACTCACTGGCTAGCTCCCAGCTCCCTTCTCTAATCCACCAAGCCCCTCTCTTCTCCCAGAGCTGGGAGGGAACCCAGGTGTCCGGGCTCCCAGCCCCCTGCTTCAAACCCCCAGACTCCACCTTCTCTTTTCATGCTTGGAGCCCATGTGACCCCAGGCTATGAGGCAGAGAATCCCTAGATGGATGGATGGAGGGTGTGTGTGTGTGTGTGGGGGGGGGGGTCTGAGGAATAGAAGAGTGTATGGGGATGGAGGGAGGGTGGGATAGATAGGTGAATGGAGGAGTATGTTGGATGGAGGGAGGGAGGCAAGGAATGGATGGATGCATAGAGCTAGTGGGTGGATGGAGGGGTAGATGGACACAGTGGGGTGTGGGTAGGATGGATGGATGGGGTGGATGAATCAAGGTCTGGCTGGATGGATGGGGAAAGCTGTATGGATACAAAGAGCTGGGTGGCATGCTGGGTGGTGGCAGGGGGCTCGGGGGGGTTGTTGGGGGGCACAAGGCTGGCCAGATACATATCGGGTTAGACAGGTGCAGTGGCTGGGCTGGGTGGAACTGGCTGGAGCCCCCCCTCCCTTTCCTTCCCCTTCTCCCCCCCTTCCTACAGTTGCATCATTTGCCTTTCTCTGCCAAAACAGGAGCTAGACGGGAGCATGTGGGTTGTGGGTGGGGGTGGGGGGGGCCTCAGGGGTATAAGACCAGGCCTGGGACACAGGAAAGGCAGGAGAGAGGAAGTACGAGTGAAGGAGTGTGGACAGAGCTGTGTTCTCTACCCTGCTGGGAACCCTCCACCCCATCACTGCTACCTGCAGCTGACAGCGGGACGCCTGGGTTCTCTCCCCAGGTGCAGGAGGGGAATAGAGTCCAGTGGTTAGAGTGGCGGGGGTGGGGGTGGGGGGCACCTAGGTTTTCTTTCCAGGTATAGAGAGTAGAGTCGAGTAGTTAGATCAGGGGGGCCTGGGAGCCAGGACACCTGGGTTCCATCCTGCTGCTGCTCCCTGTGCTCCTGGCCATGGCGGGACCATGGCCTCGTGTGTCCGGGCCGTGCTGGTTGCTGGCAGGTGTGCTGCTCTGGGGGGCCAGCTCCCCTGGCCCTGCTCTAGGCTCCCCACTGCGTGACTCCAGCCCCCTATTAGCCCTCGATGGGCAGGTGCGTCTTCGGCACCTGTACACGGCCAACGAGCACACGCAGCTGCACCTGGAGATCCTGCCCGACGGCCGTGTGCGGGGAGTGCCTCAGCAGAGCGCATACAGTAAGTGCCCACCACCCGGACACCTGGGCTCCAGGATGGGGGAGGGGGGAGCTTGGATCCATGATGCTTGCTTTCTGTTGTGGTCCTTGGATGGGAGTGGGGGGATCTGGTGGGCTACAGTGGGGGGTGGGGATCTGGGAGCCAAGACACCTGGGTTCTTCTCTGGCTTTGGGAGGAGTGTTGGGGTCTGGTGGGGCTGGGAGCTCAGAGACCTGGGTTCCATCCCAGCTTTGGGGCTGGGAGCGTGGCCGGGGTGGTTAGAGCAGGGGGATCTGGGAGCCAGGACTCCTGGGTTCTCTTCTAGTCCTGGGAGGGGAGTGAGGGCTGGTGGGGTAGAGCAGGGTGGAGCTGGGAGCCCGGATGCCTGGGTTCCACCCCCCAGCTCTGAGAGGGGAGTGGGGTGTTGTGGGGTGGCTTGGGGGAGGAGGGTGCAGGGCAGGGTCCCAGATGCCTGGGTTCTGTGGCTGATGGTGTGGGGCCGTGGCAGGTCTGATGGAGATCAAGGCGGTGAAGCCGGGGGTGGTCCGGATCCAGGCGGCAAAATCCCTGCAGTTCCTGTGCATGGATGTCCGGGGGCGGCTCTATGGAGTGGTGAGTGTGGCAGGACTTGCCATCACTGGGCTCTTGGATGCTCCCCCAGCTCTGGGAGGCGAGTAGGGCCTGGTGGGTTAGAGTCCAGAGAGAGGAGCCGGGAGCCAGGATACCGGAGTTCTCCCTTCGCTCCAGGAGGGGCTCAGCATGTGACACCACTGCTCATGTCCCCCTTTCCTCCCCACACAGGGCTCGTACTCCACTGAGGCCTGTAACTTCCGGGAGAAGGTGCTGAGCGACGGCTACAATCTGTACATCTCGGAGCGCCACAACCGGCCCCTCAGCCTGACACCCTCCGGGGCCTTGCCAGGGACAGGGCGCCCAGGCGCCCCACTCATGCAGTGGCTGCCCTTGGTCAGCCACATCCCCGCCGAACCTGTGCTCCTGGAGTACCCCTTCTCCCAGCCCGGTGTGGATGCGGACTCTGCCGACCCCCTGGGAATCCTGGGCCGGACCCCTGAGGTGTTGAGTCCCAGCTACATCATCTGAGAGCCGGGACGCCTGGGTTCTGTTGCTGCTTGGAGAGGGGGCAGCGTGTGATGGCGCAGAGCAGGGAGGCTGGGAGCCGGACACCTGGGTTGTCTCCCAGCCCTGGAACAGATTCCCTGCACCCCTCCAGGAGCCACTCCAGACTCTGGAGGGGAATGGGAGGTTTTGTGGCATTTCATCCTCATCCTTTTCTTTTCTATGTATTTAAGAGACTATTTATTACCCACTGGGTTTATTTATTGTGTGGGGGGTTCTTGGTATTTATGGTGTGGCTGCGCCAGCCGCCTGGAGTGAATAAAGAGGGCTGAGCTCAACTGCTGTGTCCTGTGGACCTTGTTGGGGTGTGAAGGGTTGGAGCTGATACTGGAGTGGGCATCGGGGGTGGTTAATGGGGGAAAGAGGGCCTGGGATGGTGGGTTTATGGGGGCTGGCCCCCACCATGCCAGGTGCTGTACAGACCCCAGGCTGAGGGGTGGTGGGCTCCCTGCTCCATGTCGCCCCCTTGTGCCCTTGCCCTGCTCCCCACAGCATGGTGCACCTCTCACCCTACCCTGCTGTGTGGCTCTCCCCCCAGGCACACTCATCCCCAGCTCCGGCTCAACAGCCCCCTTTCCCCCCCACAGTGACACCCAGTGGCCAGTTGTGGTGTTGCATGCAGTGTGCAGCCTGGGGAGCAGTGACACCTGCTGGTCAGGGTGTGCAGTGCACCCCCCAACCTATCCCTGCCAAAGCTGCTTGTTCACCCCATCACCCCACTGCCTCCCAGCAGAGACCAGTCTCCCTCTCTTCTTCCCTCCCAGCTCTGTCTCGCATCACAGTGTGGGGGGTGGGGAAGTGTGATCCATGTGTGGGAGGATGTGAAGTGTGTGTGTGTATGTGTGTGTGTGGAGAGAGTCATAGAGCAGTCAGGCTGGAAGGGCCCTCCAAAGGGCATCCAGCCCAACCCCCTGCCTGAGGCAGGATCATCCCTACCCAAACAATCCTGTACAAATCCATTGTCCAGCCACTTAGTAAAACCACCGTCAATCCTGACACAATGCAAGACATCGCACCCCACCCTGCCACAGGTAAAGTAGAGGGGCAATGGTAGCCAATGTCCTCCTGCTGGAAAACGTTCATATATGCTTACAAGATCCCAGGTAGAGGTTGCATGCCTGCTACAGAGGAAGGCAACAACCCCCCTACAATCTGCACCAGTCTAACCATAGGGTAAAATTCCTTCCTAACCCTGAACATGGTGATCAGTCTGACCCTGAGCAGAGGGGCAAGACCCTGTAGGCAGGAACATCTGGCTTTAAGTCCCAGCAGGAGCATTGGCATAGCACAATCCCCAGCCTTGGCTGCAGTCATCACCCAATGCCATGGATGAATGGTGTGCATATATTTATGTGTGTGTTGGCTGATGGCTATGCATGTTAGCTGATGTGTGTGTGCGTGCATGCGTGCATTGGGGATGGATAGATGGTGTATATGTGTGTGTTGGGATGGGTGGGTGGATGGATGGTGTCCATGTATGTACGTGTGTTGGTGATGAATACATAGATTGTGTGTGTATGCATATTGGGTATGGATAGATGGTGTGTTTGTGTTAGGGATGCATGATGGTGTGTGTGTGTGCACGTGCATGTGTGTGTGCAAATGTGCATGAGGTGGCTAAGCATGTGCAACTTGTGGAAAGGGCACTTAAGAGGGGATGCAATAGCAGTCTTCAAATACCTGAAGGGATGCTATAAAGAAGTTGGAAAACACCTCTTTTCTCTTGATGCAGACTATGGGATGTGTGCCAGTGGCTTGAAGTTGCAGCAAAGTAGGTTTAGATTGGATAGCAGGAAAAACTTCTTCATTGGTAGAGCAGTGAAGCAATGGAACAGGCTGCCTAGGGGGGCTGTGGACTCTCCATCATTGCAGGTGTTCAAGAAGAGGGTTGGATAAGCATCGATCAAGGCTGTCCAGGTGGGGGGTGGGGGTGGTATACAGTGGTGCATTTGCATACCACTTTGATTCCTGCTCCACCCAAACTTTAAATCCAATTGACTGGGAGAAGCAGTGCATTTCTATTCATGCAGTACTGAGGGAGTCAACTGGTGCCTATCATCCCTGATTCCTTCTAATCTCTCCATACTGCAGGCATTAACAGCCTTCTCTCCTTTTTAATGGTTTTGATGTTTCACTAGTCAAGCTATCCTTTCTCCTGCAGGTTTGCTGTCTGTTCACCATTCCTGGTAAAGTCCCCTTCTGTTTCACAGCCCTGCAGACTGTTTTTAGCTCTAGCTAAATGTCTTAACTCAGGTGTGGTCATATTAACTCAGGCATAGAAATGACTGACAGTGAGGTATGAGAGACACCACCAAGATGCTGAAGAAGTCTAGATTTTGTTTTCTGAATCTGAATAAGAGGTGTATATTGAATTCTAATGACTACAGGACTCAAGACAAAATCCTGCAACTAATTTTGCCTAGTTTGCTGTGTTTTTTAAACTTTATATATTACTCCAGCAAATCAATACACATTCCAATAGTTGTATTTGTTTTTTGCTTTGATCTTAAGCTGAATAATATGACACCAGCCCCTTAGTAACTAGTAAAGCTCCTAGTTTATCTTTAACTAGAGCATAATGTGCTTTGTTATATGTGACAATGTACCACACTATCTGCACCCCCACACACACCTTTTCAAAATCTTAGGTCTGCCCATGGTCAGGAATGATCTAGGAGTAGACACCCCTGGCATGTGCTCTAAAGAGGTGGAAACCCAGGAGCAGCCCAGGTACTGCTGGGCAATAATGAGAAGAGCTCTAGCTTAGAGTAGCTGGATATTGGAGCAGCAGCAGGAGACAGAGCTCCATGACTGGCTTTGTTATGAAAGCTTAAAGCAGGCAGGATAAGTTCATGGAAGTTTCCCTTCCTTCTTTCCTGCTGCTACTGCTTTCCATGCTGTCCTGGGGACATGGACGCTTCTATGCTCCTCCTGCCTAGTCCAGTTGGGCTACAAGGGGACTGGGATCAGCTGGGCTAACAACAGCAGTAGCAATGGAGATGAGTGTGGGGAGGGTTTTCCCACCCACCCTCCCTGGTTTCCCCAGGAGCAGGCAGGAGAAAACAGAACACCCACTGCCCATCACCTCTGCTTCTGTCACTGTTCTCAGCTGAGCCCACCCTGCACAGCCAGGCTGGAGCAGGCAGGAGCAGCTCTGAAACTTCTCTTGCGCCTGGGATAAGGGGGAAAGCAGTGGTAGCAGGCAGGAGACAGGGGTTGGGAAAGGCAGGGGAGGGGAGGGGAGCTCTCTGCCACTGTGTGACAGAGGACCTAAGGGCTGACACAGTCAATGGCAAATATCATAGTCATTTGCTCCTAGCATATTAATAAAGCTTCTAGTTTCTTTTTACCTGGAGAAATAGATGTGTTTTATATGTGAGGATGCACCATACCATCTGCAACCTCCTTTTCAAAATCCTAGATCTGCTCATGGGGGAGGAACTGTGCAGCTGAGCAAAGAGGGGAAGGGAAGCAGGGGAGGGATGATTCTTACCTGCTTGAAAGACTTAAAAAAATAGCCTACTGGTGGTCCTTGTGGCTCCCCCTTTCCTGAAAATCCTGGGTTCTTCCATGAACAGGAACACTGGATATAGGACCCAGGAGGTGACAGTAGAGAATGGTAGACAGAATCTCAGTGCCCCACTGTTCTCTGCTACTGCCATCATGGCCAATGGTTGGGCCTACCTCTGGTGAGAACATCGGAGAAGCATCCTGAAATTCGTGCCCTGTGCCTGAATCTCATCCATCTCCTCTGCCTCTCTCCCCAGGGTGGAAGCACCCCTGCTCCCACTGCCATGGCCCTCATGCAGGGTGTGAATTAAGGGGGAGCTGAGCCCCCCATAAGAGATGAGAGTCTCCCTGTAAGATGTGAAAATCATAACCTGGGGGGTCTTCGATTGGATTGCTCCTTCACTTAGGTGGGCTTGTTAATCCAGGATTGCCGTAAAGTTGGCAAGTCAGTCAGTAATACAGAAGTCCTTGACTTCAGGAAAGCTGACTTTGACAAGCTAAGGAGGCTTGTCAGAGAGGCCCTAAAAGGCCACAACCCAATGGAGAGGGGAGTTCAGGATGAGTGGTTGCTCCTCAAGGGAGCAATCCTGGATGCACAAGCAAAGTCCATCCCGTCTCGGAGGAAAGGCAGAAAAAGGGCACAGCAGCCCCCTTGGCTCTCCAGAGAACTGGTAGACCTCCTGCGTCTTAAAAGGAAGACCCACAAAGGATGGAGGACTGGAACTGCCACCAAGGAGGAATACTCTGCTTTAGTCTGGACTTGCAGAGAGCAAATCAGGAAAGCCAAGGCTGCGATGGAACTCCAGCTAGCTACAAATATCAAGGAAAATAAAAAGTTCTTTTTTAGATATGTGGGGAGCCGGAGAAAAAGCAAGGGCAACATTGGACCCCTGCTGAACCAGATGGGGCAACTGACAACGGATGCCCAGGAAAAAGTGAACTTACTAAATGGGTACTTTGCGTCAGTTTTTCACCAGTCCCATGGGACATCCCTGCCCACTGTGGGTCAGGGTGGCCCGGGTGAGGGAGATTCCTTGTCCTCCATTGAACCTGACCTCGTGAAAGAACACCTCAACAGGCTGGATACCTTCAAGTCAGCTGGCCCTGACGGGTTACACCCAAGGGTACTCAAGGAGCTGGCAAACATCATAGCCCAGCCCCTAGCACAGATCTTTGAGAGCTCCTGGTGCTCAGGTGAAGTGCCCAAAGATTGGAAGAAGACCAGTATGGTGCCTATCTTCAAGAAAGGGTGGAAAGTGGATCTGGCAAACTACAGGCCCATCAGCCTGACCTCTATCCCGGGGAAGGTCTTGGAAAAGAATATCAAGGAGGCCATTCTTAACAGACTAGCTGAAGGCAATATCCTGAGGGATACCCAGCATAGGTTTGTTGCAGGTAGGTTTTGCTTGACCAATCTCATTTCCTTTTATGAGCAGGTGACCTATCACCTGGACAAGGGGGAAGAGATCAATGTTGTATACCTCAACTTTAAAAAAGCCTTTGATCTAGTATCCCACGATCACTTCTTGGCTAAACTGGCTAACTGCGGCCTTGACATCACCATGATCCACTGGCTGGGGAATGGGCTCTGTGGCAGGACCCAGAGGATGGTGGTCAACAGGAGCCAATCATCTTGGTGCGCTGTGACCAGTGGGGTCCCACAAGGCTCTGTCCTTGGGCCTATACTGTTTAACATCTTCATTAATGATGTGGACGTTGGTGTCAGAAGTAGACTGGCCAAGTTCGCCAACAGCACCAAACTCTGGGGTAAAGCATCCACATCTGAGGATAGGAGGGTGATTCAGGCAGATCTGGACAGACTCATGAAATGGGCGGACAAGAACCTGATGGTGTTCAACACCGAAAAATGCAAGGTTTTCCACCTCGGGAGGAAAAACCTGCATCATGCTTATAGGCTCGGTAGTGCTACACTGGTTAGCTCTACAGATGAAAGGGACTTGGGGGTCATGGTTGATCACAAGATGAACATGAGCCTTCAGTGTGATGCTGCAGCTAGTAAAGCAAGCAAAATGCTGGCTTGCATCCATAGATGCTTCTCAAGCAGATCCCGGGACATCATTCTCCTGCTGTACTCGGCCTTGGTGAGGCCACAGCTGGAGTACTGCATCCAGTTTTAGGCTCCATAATTCAAAAAGGATGTGGAGAAGCTTGAGAGGGTGCAGAGGAGAGCCACGCACATGATCAGAGGTCAGGAAAACAAACCTTACGATGAGAGGCTGAGAGCTATGGGGCTATTCAGCCTGGAAAAGCACAGGCTCAGGGGTGATCTGGTGACCACCTATAAGTTTATCAGGGGTGCTCATCAGGATCTGGGGGAACATCTGTTCACCAGAGCCCCCCAAGGGATGACAAGATCGTATGGTCACAAACTCCACTGTGACCAATTCAGGCTGGACGTAAGAAAGAACTTCACCCTCCGAGCCCCCAAGGTTTGGAATAGACTGCCGCTGGAGGCGGTTCAAGCACCCACTTTGAATGCCTTCAAGACACATTTGGATGCTTATCTTGCTGGGATCCTATGATCCCTCCTGACTTCCTGCCCCTGGGGCAGGCGGCTAGACTTGATGATCCTCTGGGGTCCCTTCCAGCCCAAATGTCTATGAAATCTATGAACTGGTTTGATTTTTTTGCAGACCCCCACCAAGAGTCAAAATGTAATTCAAACCCTGCCCTCATGGGCTCCTGGATCCCCTCTGCCCTGGCTCTCCTGTTGACTCTCTGCCTCCTGGCCTTCCTGTCTGTCTTTCTCTCCCTGTCCCTTGATGGTTAGATCCCCTCATGGATAGGAGGATTGGGTGCAGGAGATGGGAGGTGACAGTTTCACTCTACTTGGCACTGTTCAGGCCTCTTCTAGTGTTGTGTGCATATCTGGGCTCCGTGTGTTCAGAAGGATGTGGAGAAGCTAGAGGGGGTCTAGAGGTGGGTGACAGGACTGATAAAGAGGCAGTGTAGGAGCAGCGGATGAGTGATCTAGGCAGGTCCATCTTGGAGAAAAGGTAATTATAAGGAGGTGAGGAGGGACATGACAACCATCTTCAATTATATGAAAGTCTGCCACAAAGAAGTGGAAAACCAACCATCCTCCCTTGGTGCTGAGGATGTTGCACACACAGGACATACAGTGTGAATTAAAAACAAGCAGGAATCTTATCAAGGGATAAAGTACAGCACCACATTTATTGGAACATAAAACATAAAAGGAACAAAGAACAGTAAGATTATCTGCTTCACCCATTCCCAAACATACTCATTCATTTATTCATTCATTCATACAAAAAAAATAAGCACATACTAATAGTTAGACAGTCCTGCAAAGGTTTAGGTGTTACCAAGTTCTAAAGATGTTCAGGTCAGTCTGGTGGCCAGCCAGACAAACTGCAAGGAATGGAGTCAGGTCTTGTTGGACGCGCCCAAAACTCCTTCTTGCAGGTAGACAGACCCCAAAGCCCTTTCTCTGAGTTCAGTCTTTATAGTAATAGCTGTCCATACTAGCTTATGGATTCTGCTGAGTCAGATGTGAAGGTTGCCCTCCTTGTCCCATTGGCAGACTGGGATTAGTAGGACATGATCTTCTGGTTTTGTGGTCTGCAGTCTTTGGGGGTCATTGCTTGTAATCTTCAGCCATCAGGGTGAAGGCATGATTTAGTATTTGGTAATCCTTAACTGCTGACTCAACATCACTGCAACCTTTGACTGTTAAACCACAGAAGGCTATTTTCACCTGCTGTGAGAGGACTGTCTTCCTTCACATTGTCACATATATATGTCACTCATTCTTTCATTACCTCTTTTCAAGCATTCCAGACATACCACAGACCTTACATAAACATTTTTCTTATACTAAATTTAAGTTCTAAAATCATGAGACCAACAGGTCAGATATATTCCTGATAAGCAATAGGGGATTTAAAGTAGATGGTTAGTTCCATGGCTATTTAATATTTGATACAGAATAATAATGAATGATTATAATATTATGAAAAATAAAACATAACAAGATTAACTTTATCTTAATACCAAAATAATTAATTGTAAAAATAGCAATATAAAGCAATTAAAACAATTACAGCTACTGCAATACAACAAGGAAACGTACCCAAGCCATGGTTTTGACTGGTAGCAAAAGAAACAGAGGCTGGATCTCAGGAAGAACCTCCCTGTTGTGGGAATGGGAAGGCAGGGGAAGAACTGGCTGCCCAGCAGGGCTGTGGTATCTCCTTCACCAGAGGTTTCCAGGAGCGGGCCTGCTTGCGGTTGCGGATGCTCTGGGGCGTGGGCCCCAGGATTCCGAGGCTCTGTGGGGTTCCACGTTGCCGCGGTATGGCTGGGAGAGCCCTGCCATCACAGGGCCTTTCCCCGCCCACAGCCTGGCCCCTGGGAGGAGAACTCAGGTCCTGAAGCTGCTAGGTGTGGCAATAGGCACTTGCTCGTGCAGCGGAGTGCAAACACCGGATGCCTGAAGGTGCCTCCAGGACAGAACCACCCCGGAAAGGCTTTGGATTCAGCACTAGAGGGATCTGCCCCACACAGACAGGAGATCACAGCCCTGCCAACCCTTAGGAGTGCTTCTGAGCCTCTGCTGTCAGGCCCCAGGATGGCTCCCTCCGGGTCCCGGCCCAGCAAGGTAAGGAACAATGGGCCTTCTAGCCAGGAGTTCGCCTCTGTTGTTTCTACCTAGAGCCAGGATCTCAGCCCTAGAGCCACGACACCCCCTACATGTCAGCCATCCACCCCCAACAGTCTCCCTCCCAGCCATCTACCCCCACCTCCCCACACAATTCCATTGGCCCGGGCATCAGTCTGTCTGCCGGTCCCTCCTCAACCACCCCCCCGCCCCAACTTCCCTATGTCCATCCATTCTCCTAAAATACCCATCATTCCAGTCACCCAAACACACCGATGTCCCTCTGGCCGTGAACACGTTCCATTCTGTCCAGCCACACAAAGAACTGTCTGTCCGTCCATCTATTCAGCCAGCCTTCCTGGCAGAAAGGAGACACCCTTTCTGTTTGTCTGTCCACCCATCTTTGGAGACCCCCATCCATTCAGCCGTCCAGACATCTGTCTGTCCCTGCAGTGACACAGCAAAGCTGTGGCTGAGAGGGAGTAGGGGCACCTCTGGGGTGCTATGGACCTCGCTGGTAACTCCTGTTTCTGGTCCATGGGTTCCAGCTGAGCTCCGGAAGGCAAATTCCTGCTGCTGACGTGGGCTGTGAGTCTCAGAAGGCGAGGACCAGGCATGGGGGCCCTGGCTTAGAGAGGACTAATAGGTTCATATCTGGGGACACGTGGGCCTCTGTGCTGCCTGCTCCAGCCCCATCCCCCTACTCTGTTTGCATTACTGTTCTGCAGGGCTGGTCTTGAAGTAGCTCAGGTACAATCTTATCAGCTGGGATATCTAGGATTGTGCAGGTGCATGTTTGCCTTTTCTAGGCTGGGAGTTCCTGCTGTTCATGGAAAAGTTTCCTCTGGGTTGGGCTGGGCCTGAGCAGGGCCGCCTGGGACTTATCTAGTCGGGTGCCTGAGGGGTGCTAGTGGTTAGGTCTGGCCACTCAGGGTTCCAAATGGGTGTCAACATGAGCGTCTCCAGTTTGGGACATCCTGGCCTTCACAGCTTTCAATTTCTGCTTTTTTTTGCTCTTCATCACTGGGGCACTTCTCTCCTCCCAGCCTGTGTTCCCTTCCCTCCATCCTGCGGCTCCCTGTCATCCTTCCCTTCATCTGCAGTTCTTTCACACTTGCCATCAGTTCCACTCTGAACACACTCCTCATTCCATCTCCTTTTCTGGCATCCAACCACATGCTTCCCATCCATTTATCTACCCCCTACATCCTTCCAATTCTCCATCAGTCTTTCCAGCATCCCTGTGCTCCTTCCTCCCTTCCTCCTTCTGTCCTCCACTCCCAGCAACACCCCTTGCACCCTTTTTTTCAACAAACCCTGCCATGTATCCAGACGTGGACCACAACATCCATCAGTCCTTCCATCTACTCATCCCTACTCCCATTTACATTCTACCACTCCCTTCCCACAATTCCCTGGCAACTTCTCTATATCCTACATCCACCATCTTTCCATCCATCCCTCCAGAAGAGAAGAGTACAAAGACTATCATTGTCCCACTGCCCTCTGCTACTGCCATCATGGCCAATGGTTGTGGCCTACCATGGATGAGAGTGTTGGAAGAATATCCTGAAATTCTTGCTATGTTCCTGAGTCTCATGCAACTCTTCTCCCTCTCTTCCCAGGCTGGAGCCACCTCCACTCTTACTGCTGTGGCTGTCATGGTCTCCTGGATCCCTTCCACCCTGGTCTTCCTCCTGATTCTTTTGCTCCTGGCCTTCCTGTCAGTGTTTCTCTTCCTGTTCCTTGATGACTGGCAAAGTGACCCTAGGCACAGGTTACCATACCCCAAACCCATAAGGCACTGCCAAGACACTTCCTCAGTTCAGGGCATATGGACAGTCAACTCCATTGGGCGCCTAGGGAACCAAATGGGGGAATATGCCACCCTCTATGCCCTGGCCAAGATGAATGGGCATCAGGCTTGTATCCTCCCAGAGATGCACCAACACCTGGGTTCCCTCTTTCATATCACGCTGCCTGTGCTCCACAAGGACATGGTCAAGAGGATTCCTTGGAGGAACTATCAGCTCCATGACTGGATGTCAGAGGAGTACAGACACATCCAGGGCAAGTATGTGCAGCTCACGGGATACCCCTGTTCCTGGACCTTCTACCACCATCTCCGGGATGAGATCCTTTGGCAGTTCTCCTTCCGCAACCATGTCCGGGATGAGGCCAACCAGTACCTGGCCAGGTTGCGTGGCCAGCGCCGCAATGTGACCTATGTGGGCATCCACGTCCGCCGGGGGGACTATGTCCAACTGATGCGCACAACCTGGAAGGGGGTAGTGGCTGACCGAGCCTACCTGGAGAAAGCCATGGGCTACTTCCGGGCCAAGTATGAGGAGCCAGTCTTTGTGGTGACCAGCAATGGGATGGACTGGTGCCGAAAGAACATTGATGCTTCAAGGGGGGATGTGTACTTCGCTGGGGATGGGAAGGAGCTGTTTCCAGGGAGGGATTTTGCACTGCTGGCGCATTGTAACCACACAATCATGACCATTGGGACGTTTGGCATCTGGGCTGCCTATCTGGCAAAAGGGGAGACCATCTACCTGGCCAACTACACTCTGCCTGACTCCCCATTCCTTCAGATCTTCAAGCCTTCGGCTGCTTTTTTGCCTGAGTGGATTGGGATCAGTGCTGACCTCTCCCCACTCTTGTCCCTAGAAACAGACCCCCCTAAGCCTGGACAGCAGGCCACAGACCCCAAACAATCAATAAATTGACTCATAGACTTAGAATCATAAAATCCTAGAGATGTCCATCTGGAGGGGACCTGCAGAGGTCATCTAGTCTAACCCCGCTGCCTAAGGAGCGGCATCTCCATTGAGCTGTCCTATATAAATCCATTGTCCAATTTGTTAGCAAAATCACACAGTCAACCCTGACATAACCACAAGACACCTGAATCTGCCACAGATAGACGTCTTGATGTTACAAAAGTTGTTAATATATACTAGAGAGAGCCTGGGAAGAGGCCTACCTCCCTCCCCACTACAGAGAAAGGCAAAACCCCCTGCAGTCCATACCAATATGATCATGGGGTGAAATTCCTTCCTGACCCTGCTATGGCAATTGGTCTGACCCTGAGTGGAGGAGCAAGACTCTCAAGCCAGGAACCTCAAGGTTCAATTTCCAGCAGGTGCCTTGGCACAGCCCAGTCCCAATCCCCAGCCTTGGCTGCAGCCAACACCCAGTGCCTCTGAGGAAGGCTTAAAAACACCCTGCACATGTAGCAGAAAGGTGCTGGGGAGTTGGGGGGTGGGGGGAGGGTGTAGATTTCAGCCCCATGTGGCAACCAGCAAAGCCTTAATGGAACGTGGGCATAGCTACTCCTGCATCTTCCCTGACCAATGCTTATCGGAGATTACCCGTAGGATTAGAGACTTCCAAGGCAAGCCATATGAAGAAAAGCTGAGGGACTTGGGTCTCTTCAGCCTAAAAAAAGAGAAGAATGAGAGGGGACTCAGTAGCAGCTTATCACTATATTAGGGGAATACATCAAGGGCTTGGCGCACAGCTGTTTACCAGGGTACTCTTGGGGAAAACCAAGAGTAATGGTCACAAACTCCTGGAAGACCATTTTAGGCTCAACATTAGGAAAAATGTCTTCACAGCTATGGTGTCCACACTGTGGAATAAGCTCCCTCCAGAGGTGGTGTAATCACCTGCCCTGGAAATCTTCAAGAGGAGACTGAATGGTCACTTTGCTGGGGTCACCTGACCCCAGTTGTCTTTCCTGCCTCGTGCAAGTGAGGCTGGACCCAATGATCTTGCAAGGTCCCTGCCAGCCCCTTACAATCTATGAAGCTATGAACATCTTCTTGTACATTTCCAACGATAGAGAGTCCATAGCTTTCCTAGGCAGTCCCTAGGCCCACTGCTTCACTGTTCTAACACTGAAGACATTTTTCCTGGTATCCCATCTAAACCTACTGTGCTACAACTTCAAGCCATTGGTCTGTATACTACTCTCTGTAGTAAGAGAGATGAGGTGCTCTCCCTCTTCTTTATGGAATCCTTTCAAGTATTTGAAGACTGCTATCATGTCCCTACTTAAGTGCCTTTTCCACAAGTAGAGCATGCCTTGTAACATGGCTCCTGATCTAGCCTAGCTGGGGAGTTTTGGGGAGGGAGAAACTGGGGGTGGGAGCAGGTGGAAGCCAGACCCATGGAGAAGTGGAGCACAGAGGACAGTGGCCTGTGCTTGCTCTGCTGGTCTCACTGCAGCATCTCCGAGAACTTTGGGGCCATCTGATCTTGATGTCCTCAGGCCCTTAGAATGGATTGAGTTGGGTTGATTGGATGGCAGGGTTCTCTGCCTGGCTGTAAGTGAAGACAGGCTGGGTTGGGTTTCATAGTTAGCAGGGTCGGAAGGGACCTGAGCAGTTCATCAAGTTCAACCCTCTGTCATGGCAGGAAAGAGTACTGTGGCCAGATGACCCCATCAAGGTGTTTGTCAAGCCTTATCTTAAAGACCCCCAGGGTAGGAGCCAGCACCACTTTGCTTGGAAGTTGTTTCCAGATCCTAGCCACCCTGACAGTGAAGTAGCGCCTCCTGATGTCTAATCTGAATTTACCCTCTGCCAGCTTGTGATGGTTATTCCTGGTCACTCCTGGTAGTGCTCGGGGGAACAGGGACTCCCCCAGTGCCTGCTGGTCCCCTCTGACTAGTTTGTAAATGGCCACTAGATCCCGCCTCAGCCTTCTCTTGTGGAGGCTGAACAGGTTCAGGTCCTGTAGCCTCTCCTTGTAGGGCCTGTCCTGCTGCCTCCTGACCATGCGACTGGCCCTCCTCTGGACCCTCCCCATGTTGTCCACATCCCTCCTGAAGTGTGGTGCCCAGAACTGGACGCAGTACTCCAGCTGCGGCCTGACCAGTGCTGCATAGAGGGGGAGGATCACCTCCTTGGACTTGCTTGAGATGCATCTGTGGACAAGGTATGTTTGGCCTTCCTGACTGCATCCCCACACTGCTGGTCCATATTCATCTTGGCATTAATGATGACTCCAAGATCCTTTTCTGCCTCTGTGCTGATAAGAGGGGAGTTCCCCAGCCTGTAGGTATGGTGCCGGTTGTTCCTCCCCAGGTGCATCACCTTGCACTTGTCCATATTGAAACCCATCCTTTTCTCATCCGCCCACCCCTGTGACCTGTCTAGGTCCGATTGCAGCCTATTCCTTCCTTCTAGCATTCTCACATCCCCTCCCATCTTAGTATCATCAGCAGATTTGAACAGGGTGCTTTTTACCCGCTCGTCCAAGTCGCTGATGAAGATGTTGAGCAGTGCGGGCCCGAGGACCGAGCCCTGGGGGACCCCACTGCCCACATCCCTCCAGGTCAAAAAACGACCTACCCACCACCACTCTCTGGGTGCGGCCCTCCAGCCAGTTGGCGACCCATTTGACTGTGTGGGTGTCGACACCACAGTCCCCCGGTTTCTTAGTGAGAATGGGGTGAGAGACAGTGTCGAAGGCCTTCCAAAAGTCCAGGAAGACTATGTCCACTGCTACCCCTGCATCTAAGGATTTGGTAGAAGGCCACCAGGTTGGTCTGACAGGACCTGCCTCTAATGAACCCATGTTGGTTGCCCCTAAGCATAATCTCCCCCGCTGGCCCCTTGTGGACATGCGCCAGGATAATTCTCTCAAAAAGCTTCCCCAGGATCGAGGTAAGAGTAACTGGCCTATAGTTCCCCGGGTCCTCCTTCCTCCCTTTTTTGAAGATGGGAACCACACTGGCCCTCTTCCAGTCCTCTGGCACCACACCAGAGCACCACGAGTGCTCATACAGCCATGCCAGGGGTCCCGCAATGACCTCAGCCAATTCCCTCAGCACCCTGGGGTGGAGATCGTCCGGACCAGCTGATTTAAATACATCCAGACCCTCCAGAAGTTCCCTGACTAGATCCTCACTGACCTTGGCCTAGGTGCGCCTCCCCTGGTCCCTGCTCAGGAAAATGGAGGCAAAGAAGTCGTTAAATAGGTTAGCTTTGTCATCTGATGTGACAACCAGATTTCCTAGTGTGTCTTGCAGGGGCCCCACATTACCTGGTACCTTCTTTTTGATCCCTATGTATTTAAAAAAGGACTTCTTGTTGTTCTTGATCTGAGTAGCTAGTCCCAGTCCCATCTCTGCCTTGGCCTTCCTGACCCCCCCTACTCCCCCCCCGCATCCCTGAGCAACTGCAGTATAGTCCTCCCTCATGGTGGCCCCTCCCTTCCATTGGGTGTATGTCTCCCTTTTAGCTGGGAGACACTCCCGGCTGCTTCTGGTGAGCCATGTGGGCTTTTGCGCCCTCCTGCTCCCTTTGATGCGTGTTGAGATTACCTCCCTTTGGGCTTGGAAGATCGTCTCCTTAAGGAGCAACCACTTTTCTTGGACACCTGGCTCCTCTCCCCTCTGGGACCTCAGTGCTTCTGACCATTCTCCTTAGCTCACTGAAGTCCACCCTCCTGAAATCTAGGGCTGCTGCCTTGCAGCAGGCCTTTGCCACCTTGCGCTGGATGGTGAATCCCAGCAGGCGATGATCACTGTCGCCCAGGTGGTCGAGCACCCGCAGCCCCCTCACCAGGTCATCTCCCGTGGCCAGCACCAGGTCCAACAAGGCATCTCCCCTGGTGGGGCTGTGCACCTCCTGGGTTAGATGGAGGTCGTGTATCTCGGCTAGGAACCTACACGAGTGGTCAGGTCTGGCTGACTGCTCTTCCTAGCAGATGTCTGGAAAGTTCAGGTCCCTCATGATGACCACGTCCTTTGGCCTGACTACCTCCGTGAGCCGACTTAAGGATTCCTGGTCTAGCTCTTCCCCTTGGTCGGGTGGTCTGTAGTAGACCTCCACTGTTAAGTCTCTTTCCCCTTGACTGCCTTGTATTGTAACCCAGAGCACTTCTGTGTGCCCCTCCTCTGACTCCGTGCTACCTGGTGAGGATGTGTTTTCCTCCTTACTGTAGAGCGCCACCCCCTCACCTTGCCTCCGTGTCCTGTCCCTCCTGTACAGCCTATAGCCCTTGATATTCACCGTCCAGTCATGCCTTGGGTCCCACCATGTTTCAGTGAGCCCCACTATGTCTGGGTTGGTGTCAGCTAGCAGGAGGGTGAGTTCCTCCTGCTTGTTTGCCATACTACGAGCGTTTGTGTAGAGGCATTTGAGGCCTCCTGTGGACGTGTGCGCTGGCCCCCTAATCTCAGCATTGCCTTGGCCCCTGTTGCTAACCTGTGTATATGTCCACTCATCGGTCTAGGCTGGGCTGTACTTGTGGGTGCTGCTTGGTTTAGCGGTCCAAGGCTTCCTCCGCCCTCATCTTCCCCTTCCCCTGATAAGCCTAGTTTAAAGCCTGCCAGAGGAGATCCGCCACCCTAGAAGAGAACACACGCCCACCTTTAGGGGAAAGGTGGAGCCCATCCCACACGAGCACGTCTCTCGTCGTGATGTGCGGGTCGTTGTCAAGGAAGCCAAAGCCTGCCTTGAAACACCATTTCCAAAGCCACCAGCTGGTCTCTGCGATGCAAGTTTCATGCCGTCTTCCACATCCGCTCACTGGTAGGACAGAAGAGAATACCCCTGTGCACCTCTCTCTTTCAGCACGCCCCCAGACCGTGGTAGTCTGCCAGTAGGTGATCAGGGCTTCTCCTGGCTGCTTTATTAGTACCCACGTGGATTAGGACCACGGGGTAGTAATCAGTGGGCTGGATCATGGCCTGGATCATCCCCGTCACGTCCTGAATCTTTACTCCGGGTAGGCAGTAGACCTCGTGTGTTGAGGGCTCCTGGTGACAGATGGGGCCCTCTGTACTTCTCAGGATGGAGTCGCCTATGACGATCACTTGACGCTTTCTGCTTCGGGACTGCTTAGCTCCTTCGGCCTGTTTGGAGTGTGGAGAGTGTGGAGTTGCCTCCTCTCCGGTTGCCTCCTCCTCCCTCCTTCTCCTCCAGTGTTGCCAGGGCCTGGAGGAACTGGTACTGCTGTGTTACAAGCAGCTCTGGTTCTGGAGGTAACCGTCTGCCACTCTGCAGCGGAGGACACCTCCCGAGGTGCTTCTTCCTTGAGTGTGTGGCCCTGCAGGGAAAGGAAATAGCCATCAGTTTCTTTCTCCACCTCCCTGATTCCCCTCAGCCTGCTAACCTCCTCCTGGAGCTCCCTCATCTTGACCCTGAGGAAGCTCTTTGAGAAAATTATCCAGGAGCACATCTATAAGGGAGCAGCAGGGGAGATTATGCTTAGGTGCAACCAACATGGGTTCATTAGAGGCAGGTCCTGTCAGACCAGAGGTGCACAAAATGCAGCCTGGGGCCCAGATGCGGCCCCACAGGCCATTCTATCCAGTCCGCAGGGCACCTAAAAAATTTAGAAAATTATTATTAATCTGCCCTGGGCTGCCTGTCATGCAGCCCTTGATGGCTTGCCAAAACTCAGTAAACAGCACTCTGCCCAAAATAATTGCCTGCCCCTGTGTCAGACCAACCTGGTTGCCTTCTACGACCAGGTCATAAAAGCATGGATGCAGATGTCGTGGTGGACGTAGTCTTTCTGGACTTTAGGAAGGCCTTTGACGCTGTCTGTCACCCCATCCTCATTAAAAAAATTAGGTGACTGCTGTCAACACCTACACAGTCAGTTGGATCGCAACTTGGCTGGGGAGCTGCACCCAGAGAGTGGTGGTGGATGGGTCATTTTCAACCTGGAGGGACGTGGGCAGTGGGGTCCCCCAGGCCTCGGTCCTCGGGCCTGCACTGTTCAACATCTTCATCGGCAACTTGGACGAGGGGGTAAAAAGCACCTTGTTCAAATTCACAGATGACACTAAGATATGGGGAGAAGTGAGCACGCTAGAGGACAGGGACAGGCTACAACTTGATCTGGACAGGTTACAGAGGTGGGCGGATGAGAATAGGATGGGTTTCAATATAGACAAGTGCAAGGTGATGCACCTGGGGAGGAACAACCGGCACCATACCTACAGGCTGGGGAACTCCCTTCTTGTCAGTACAGAGGCAGAAAAGGATCTTGGTGTCACTATTGATGCCAAGATGAACATGGGCCGGCAGTGTGGGGATGCAGTCAGGAAGGCCAACCGCACCTTGTCATGCATCCACAGATGCATCACGAACAAGTCCAGGGAGGTGATCCTCCCCCTCTATGCGACACTGGTCAGGCCACAGCTGGAGTACTGCCTCCAAGCTCTGGGCGCTGCACTTCAGGAGGGATGTGGACAGCATCAAGAGGGTCCAGAAGAGGGCCACTCACATGGTCAGGGGCAGCAGGCCTTACGAGGAGAGGCTATGGGACCTGAACTCGTTCAGCCTCCACAAAAGAAGGCTGAGAGGGGATCTGGTGGCTGTCTATAAACTTTCCAAGGGGGACCAGCAGGCAATGGGAGAGTCCCTGTTTCCCCAGGAGTAACAAGGAACAACGGCCATAAGTTGACTGAGAGTAGATTCAGGCTAGACATCAGGAGGTGCGACTTCACAGTCAGGACAGCTAGGAGCTGGAACCAACTTCCAAGGGAAGTGATGCTTGCTCCTACCCTGGGGGTCTTCAAAAGGAGGCTAGATAATCACCTAGCCAAGGACATTTGACCCCAGCAGGGGGTCGGACTTGATGATCTGCTTAGGTCCCCTCCAACCATGAAACTATGAAACACAAGACATAACACCCTGATCTGCTACAGGCAAAGCAAGGAGACCTCGGCAGCCAACATCCCACTTATTTTTTCTGATTTTTCTTATGCCGCTGCATACAGTCCCTGAATGACAGCTCCCTTGCTATCATTTGTATTCACAGGCCTTCCTACCCAAACTTATCCATGTATCCTACTTCCCCAACAAGTTTTTCCATGGATTTTCAGGTTTTAAAAGTCCTTGTTCCCCTGTAGGACCTCTTTTTGTCAGCTCTTTCTTTACAGACATTTTTTTTTAATATGAAAGAGGAAAGATGTAGCTCTGATGGTCCAGAAACTGCGTGAGAGGCAAGGATTTATAAGAGTGAGATTTTTTACTGGATCAGCTATGTCACTGGGATAAAGTTAGACTAGCTTTCAAATGCAAAACATTCTTCCTCCAGTCTAAAACATAACCAGCTTGGCAATACTAGTCCAAAGACATCATATCATGAGTCCTGTAGTCATTATAGTTAAAGGTCTGTCTGGTAATCAGATTCATAAAACAAAATCCTGAGTATTTTGCCTGTCATTTCTACACCTGAGTTAATGTGACCACACCTGTATTAAAGATTTTAGCTAGAGCTAAAGACAGTTTGAAGAGCTGTGGAATAGAAGAGACACATTGCCAGGAATGTCAAACAGGCAGCAAAATTGCAGGGGAAATGATATTTTGAATAGTGGAACATCAAGACCATTAAAAAGGATAGAGGGTCATTAATATCTGTGGAGTGGAGAAATTAGCAGGAAACAGAGAGGTGATAATGAGCCATGAAGTCAATTGACTCCCTCAGTGCTGCCTGACTAGAAATGTATTCCCCCCCCCCCCGGCAGTTGCTTTTAAAGTTTGGGTGCCACATAAATCAAAGGGGGATGTGACTGCACTATTGCAAGCCACCCACCCCTTTCCCTTAGTCTCAGATCTGTCCCTGGGTATTATTACTACCCAGGTCAGCTGAAGAGGCAAGAGACAGGTTTATAAAACGCCCTTTTATTGATTATACCCCAAAGCACAAGAGTAAGCTTATGTCTCTATGCCTACCTAGCCACCTGCCAGAGCACAATACAGATGCTCACCTATATCAGCTGGGAGAGAGGCAGGAGGGAGGCAGACCTGGCATGTGGCTTGCCCTGAATTTGCTGAGGTTTCCTTCAGTCTCCCCCACTCTCCTCCTTTGCACACAATATTTAGATATGGCTTATTTGAATAAATATTCTGACTGGTGTTATTCAAATGTCTTTGTTTCACAGAGACTCTGGGAACTTGATTATGCCAGATTTTCTGTGGATTTGGAAAATGTCCATTAGCTGAGGATCTATGTTCCTGAGAAAAGTGTGGTCCTTGGAGAGAGGACTTCCTACCTCTTTCTTTCACCTTCTGGAGGGCTACTCATGGGTGGATCTAGGACTCTGAAAAGGGGAGTTCAGATGGTGTGGTGCATTGTCACATATAGGACAGCACCCAGTTTTCTCCTGTTATAAATAAACTGAAAGCTTTATTAATAAGCTAGGGGCCTAGGGCTGTATTATTCAATTTAAGATTGAAGCAAAGGCAAAAATGTTATTGGCTTGTGCATTCGTTTGCTAGATCATGTATTATGTATAAAAAAACCACAACAGCCTTGACAAAATAATCAAAAGATGCTGGTTCATTAGTTCTGTAGTTATTAGAATGAAATGTGACTCTTTTTTAGATTCATGAAACAAAAGCCAGACTTCTTAACAATGTCTCCAAACTTTATGGAACATTATTTCCACACCTGAGTTAATGGCTCTAACTACAATTAAAAACAAACTGCAAGCCCATGGACTAGGAACCAGATTTCCAGGAGCAGCTAACAGACAGCAGAATTACAGTGAAGTGTAGCTTGATTAGCAGCAGACCATTAAAAAGGAGAGAGGGTCGTTAACACCTGTGTACTGAAGATTTTGGAAGGAATTGATGCATAAAGCGGTTCGTTTCTCTGGAGGCCACCAAAATCACAGACACACACTCATTAGATGGCACAAAAGGTGTATTTGCAAATAGGGTCAGAGCGGAGTCAAAAACTCAGATTACTCTGAACCCACCAAGGAATTTTGCAGGCTGTATTTATCTTTTTCCTCCTGGGCACGTGTGCAGAAACAGGAACTCTTACAGCTCACTTCCGTTTCATACAAGCATACATGTGGTTACATCACTACATACATCACATGTATAGTATAATTAACTACTTAAGTATGCAAGGCAGAGAGGTAAATATGCATCAGCTAATTAAGCATGCTCAGAGACTACGATAGGTCACCAAGAGTTCAGCCCCCCCCCCCCCCTTTCAAGGACACAGTCAGTTGAATTCCAGCTTCTGTAATCTGTATGAGAAAGGCTAGGGAGAAGCTGGGGGAGAGTCTGCGATTTAGCATAAGAAAAAGCTGTGGCAAGGCTGGGAAAGGAAAAAAGTCCTTGGCAGTGTTTCTTTCTTATCGGGTGCAAGATGCAAGCTGTGCATTTCTAACAATACTCCATTTCTAACAATATTCCATTTCTAACAATATTCCCCCCTCAAGATGCTTTCTGCTCCTCATTTTCATTTAGGCAGATCAAGATAATTACGAGGAATTTTTCTGAGTACCATGACTTTTGCTACAGTCTGGGCTTTGAGGGGGACTGCTGCAACTTGCATCCCTTCAACTGTGGTGGTTATCAATCTAGTGACAGTACTCTTCTAATGCCACTTGGGAAAGATCCCAGCTGCGGTTCTCATCCCGTTCTTGACCAGTACTCTTAACATCCGCCTTATCACTTACCAACCATTTTGGGGCCAAAGGAAAAGCCCTCCAAGGCCACTGTTCTCCGGCCTCTCGGAGTCCCCCACAGGCCCAGCAGTTGGTGAGATTGAAGGTACCTGCAATTCTTTCCATCATGTCAACATACAAATTTGTCCCTGGGGGAGCAATTGGGGGAAGCGGGGATATAGGCTGGCGGCTAGGGCTGCTCAGTCCTGCTTCTCTTACTACATAGATAACAGCAAGGCATATTAAGATTCCCACCATATTCTCCCTTTCTTGAGATCAAATACAGCCTAAACTTTTTCTTTTTACTTTCTTGTCTAATTTTCTGAACTTTGATTAAGCCGTCTCAGGCGCACTTGGAGATCACCAGTAGGTTTACAGCTCCACTTGCTGGCTTCTTGTTCCGAGGACGACTCAGCTTCCGGAGTGAGTTCGTCCTGGGAGTTGGTGTCCTCTGACACTCGTGGATGTCGTTTCACACGGGTATGGTGTATCCAACGGTCATGGCCAGCAATCTTTACAGCGGTGTGGGTTGTTAGAAGTACCTGGAAAGGGCCACTCCACCTCTCAGTCAAAGGTTCCTTTTTCCACCGCTGCACCAAGACCCAGTCTCCCGGGCAGAAGTCATGTACTGGTACGTCTAAAGGCAGACACTGAAAGGAGGCTGCATACCTGTGAAGAGAAGACAAGACAGACTGCAAAGCAATAACGTACATATGAAGCTCACTATTACCTAATTCAAAAGTTACATTTTCTCGCATCCCAGGGGGTAAGACTCGAGGGGGCTTGCCAAACATAATTTCATATGGGGTTAATTTAATGCCCCGTCGGGGAGTGTTTCGAATGCAAGTAAGAGCTAGCGGCAATGCTTGAGGCCACTTAAGGCGTGCTTCAATACAGATTTTGGTGAGTAGAGTCTTTAAGGTCCTATTCATGCGTTCCACTTGTCCTGAACTCTGTGGTCTCCATGGTGTGTGTAGTTTCCAAGTGATCTTGAGAGCTTGTGTGACTTCTTGAACTACCTTTCCCACAAAGTGTTGTCCTTGATCCGACTCAATGGATTCAGGCAGAGAATACCGGGGAATGATCTCCTGCAACAAATACTTCACTACTGTAGCCGCAGTGGCAGTCCTGGTGGGCCATGCCTCGACCCAACCAGAGAGCTGGTCTACCATGACAAGTAAAAACCCATGATGTCCGGACTTTGGGAGCTCGGCAAAATCAATCTGCCATGCTTGTCCAGGGTACGCTGCCCAGGGTCTACCTCCCATTGGCACAGGGGGTTTCCTTCGAGGGTTTACTTTCTGGCATGTGATGCACCTGGTAGCAATACGCTGAGCTTCTATATATAGCCCTGGGGCTACTGCTTGGCGGATCACTAGATCACCCATAGCCAAGCCTCCCATATGGGTTCTTGCATGAAGCTGATGAAGCACTTCCCGAAGCAATGGCCTGGGTATCATGACCTTTCCTCCTGGTACTATCCACCACCCCTGGGAGTTCTTTTCTGCACAAGCCTTCTGTGCCAATTTATCTTCTTCAGGGGAATACTGCGGGACTAAATCCCGGATGTATGGCCATATGGCATGGGACAAGGCCTACCTGGATACTTCCTCCGCTTCTCCACCAATAAATGAGGCTTCCTTTGCTGCCGCATCAGCCTTTGCGTTTCCAAGCTTATGCTTTTCCTCAGCAGCCTTCCCATGGGCCCGCACATGAATGACTGCTACCTCTTTAGGCTGGTGGAGTGCCTCTAGTAGCTTGATAATCTGAGGGCCGTTAGCAATTTTATTCCCAGAAGCTGTAATGAAACCCCTTTCTTTCCACAATAGTCCATGCGCATGGACCGTAGAAAAAGCATAGCGAGAATCAGTGTATATATTAACTCGCTGGCCTGTCTCCAGCTGTAATGCTCGGGTGAGCGCAGTGAGTTCCGCGGCCTGTGCCGACCATGAGCTCGGCAATGACTCCCTCCATACTACCTTATCCAAGGTTACCTCTGCACATCCTGTTCGTCTTTTTCCATCGATGACAGAGCTGGAGCCGTCTACGAAGTATTCAGCATCTGGGTCTTCAATTGGGTCCTCAGCAAGATCAGGCCGCACCTGTGTGGTTTGATTCAGGACCTCAAGGCAGTCATGCGTTGGTTTCCCTGGCTCTGGCAGCAAGGTTGCAGGGTTCAAGGCTGTAGTATGTTTGAAAGTAAGTCCTGGATTAGAGAGCAAAAATATCTCATACCGTGATTGTCTGGAGGGGTTGAGAAACTTTCCTCCCTCAGTCTCTAGAATCTGGGGAACTCCATGAGGGGTGTGTATTTCCATATCCGCACCCATGACTATCTTCTGGGCTTCTTCAACAACCACTGCTGTGGCTGCTGCAGCCCGAAGACAGGCTGGTCACCCAAGTGCAACTGGATCTAGAGCCTTTGAGTAATATCCCATGGGTCTCCAGGTTGGGCCTGATGGCTGTGTCAGCACCCCTGATGCGACCCCTCGATTCTCATGAACATACAGTTGATATGGCTTTTTACTATTTGGTATGGCCAGGGCAGGGGGCTGGGTTAATGCTGCCTTAAGCAGATCAAAGGCATGCTGCATTTCTTTATTCCATTTCCATTCAGTGAGACTCTCCTTAATCAGTGAGTCATACAGTGATCTAGCCTTTCCACCATAATCTGGTATCCATAGTCGACAGAACCCAGTTAGCCCTAGGAATGCCCGCAGCTCCTTGGGTGACTTAGGTGAGGTTAGACCTTGGGTTGCCTGTATGCGATCTGCACTCAGGGCTCTGACTCCTTTTGAGAGCTTATATCCCAAAAATGTAACTTGAGGCTGACATATTTGGGCTTTTTCTCTAGAGACTTTATATCCTTTTTCCCCTAGAGTGTTTAACAGTGACCTGGTGGCTTTCTCGCAGAGTTGCAAGTTTGGGCTTGCAACTAGCAGGTCATCCACATACTGGAGGAGAGTCACTGCAGGGTGTGATCCCTTCCACTCCTCCAAGTCCTTCTGAAGGGCGAGTCCGAAAATATGGGGGGCTGCTGTGAATCCTTGTGGAAGAACTGTCCACATGAGTTGGGCTTTATGGAAAGTATCTGGATCCTCCCATTCAAAAGCAAACAATTTTTGACTCTCTCAGTGAAGGGGAATGGAGAAGAAAGCATCTTTCAAATCTAGCACTGAAAATATTTCAGCTTCCCCCGGTACTTGTGTCAAAATTGTGTGTGGGTTCGGGACTACAGGATGGTCTGAAAGGACCTTCTTAATTACTGCTCGCAGGTCTTGGACCAGTCTGTATAAGACCCTATCTGCCTTCGGCACTCCAAGAATGGGGGTATTATATGGTGAGGACCCTTCCAATAGCCATCCGCACCTCTTGTATTTCTCTATTAATGGCTTAAGTCCAGCTCTGGCCGTTCGGCTAAGTGGATACTGCTTTACCCGAACGGACCCCTCCCCATCCTTGAGTATGATCCTTACCGGGGAGACCGACTTAGCTCACGCAGCGGTTCCATCAGCCCATACCGAAGGGTCTACTCCAGTCATGTGATCTTCTGGACTTACTGCAGGGCGTGGGTCCTCCAGGAGAGCCATCTGATAGTTCGAGCTCTGCTTGACAGGTAGCTGGACCACCATCTGGTCGTCTCTGAAAAATATCTCAGCTTGCAATTTTGTGAGTAGGTCTCGCCCAAGTAACACAACCGGGGAACTTGGAGAATATACAAAGGAGTGCTCGAGCAAATGGTCCCCCACTTTGGTGAGAAGTGGCTTACAAACAGGGAGTCGGGATTGCGTTCCCTCAATCCCTTCCACAAGTACATGCTGTTCACTAGTTCCTGCACAGGGGGTGTTTTCTGGAATCATTGAAAATGTAGCCCCAGTATCCACCAAGGCTTCAAAGTTTTTGCCACCAACCCTAATGGTTACCATGGGATCTTCTCGGGCTCCAGCCCGAAGGGTAGTGGTCTTAGATCCCCGTCCCCTTTATTCTGTGTCCTCACCCTTTTCCTCTGCCCGCATGAGGTGACCTCTTGGTTCACCCTCTCTCTTCTCCTTTAACTTTGGGCATTCCCTCTTCCAGTGTCCTTTCTCCCTGCAGTAAGCACAAATGTCTGCTCCCACTCTTTCTCCTTTCCCTTTCTGCATCCCAGCCTTTCCAGGGTTACCTCCAGTTATAGCAGCTGCCAGCCCTGCCATCTGTCGCTGAGCCTTTTTATCCTCCTTGCGCTTCTGCATATGCTCACGATTCCCATATATCTTATATGCAATTTCCACCAGCTCTGAAATCGGTTTCCCAGCACCTCCCTCAGTTTTCTGTAACTTCTTACGAATATCAGCAGTGGATTGACCAATAAACATAAGATTTACCATGCGTTGATTATCTGGGGCTTCTGGATCTAGGTCCGAAAACCTGCGGAACGCCTCATACAGCCTCCCAAGGAAAGCTGAGGGATCCTCTTCTCTTCCCTGTCTCACTTCATACAATTTAGACAGATTAGTAACCCGAGGCACTGCCTTCCCCATTGCTTCCACTATAATCCCCAGGTACCGTGCACTCAGCTCTCTTCCTTCTGCAGTATGATTATCCCATCTCGGTTCCTCAACAGGGCAGGTATCATGCAAGGTATGACCAGCAGCTCCCTCCGCTTCTACCTTGGCTGCTGCAATGCGCTCTGCCATCCCCAACACTAATCTCCTCTCCTCCTGGGTCAGGAGGGTTTGGAGCATCATCTGGACATCAGCCCAAGTGGGTCGATGGGTTTGTCCAATAGATCGAAACAGGTCCCTCATCTTTTCAGGGTCTTCACGAAATGAGGGGCTCTGATTCTTCCAGTTAAATAAATCTGAAGTACTAAATGGGGTGTAGACAAAAGTTGCATTGCCCCCATCTCCGATAACCTCTTGCATCGGGCAATTCAGCACCGGCTGTGATTCTACAGTCTTGCGCACATAATAGCCCTTATTCCCTGATTCAGATGGGGCACTTGGCTGAGGCTCACGCTCTGAATCATTAGGTATGCTTTGATACGCCGATGGTGGTTTCCCTGAGGGAGGGAGCGGTGGTGCAGAGGGACTGGATCCCGAGGAGGTGTCTGATTCATCCTCACTACCTGAAAGGGTGACCGGAGAGTGGGTCCGATACTCAGCCAATTCAGAATTCCCCCCCTCATTAGACTCAGGGAGTACAGGTGGTCCTCCTTGAGTCTTTCCTTTAACAACCATCGCATGAGACTTTACTAAGCATTTCTTAATCCAAGGTGGCTGATTTTGAACCAGCAACAACCAACAATCGATATAAGGAAATTGATTCCAATATCCGTTCTGCATAACTATTTCATGGATAGCTATCACTTCTTTTACTACAAAGGATCCTTTCGGGGTCCAGTGGACCCCAAATGTTGGCCACTCGAGTTGACAAAACTTAATTAAATCACCCTTTTTCATCTTCACTCCATAATCTGCCTGCTTTGCAAATTTACTGAAGTTTTGTAATATGTAACTTAAAGGCGTATCCGAGTTTTCTACACAGGAGCGACCCGCACCTATATGCCCACAAAAGTGCGCCCAACGCACACCAAATACCAAAAGATCCTAGTTACAGACGGTTCGCATATACCAGGCCGAAAATTTTCCAGTATTAAACCAAATCGAACGCGTCTTTGTTCCCGGATCCAGACCAAATTGGGCAAGGGAATTCATATACTCACTCAGATACTCCAGAGATCTCGATCAGAATGCCGGAATGTGTGTCTGGCGTCCTCAGAAACCAAAAATTTTGCACAGGAGCCTTTAATCTCTCGGGTACCCCAACTCACATCTCGAACCCCCTGGGTGAGCCCAAAAAGGCGGCTCGGTGCGCACTCCCTGTGGTGGCAGAGACGATCTTGTCACTGAGCCCTGAGGTGATCCAGAGACGTCCCATCTGGGATGCCAGATTGATGTATAAAGCGGTTCGTTTCTCTGGAGGCCACCAAAATCACAGACACACACTCATTAGAAGGCACAAAAGGTGTATTTGCAAATAGGGTCAGAGCAGAATCAAAAACTCAGATTACTCTGAACCCACCAAGGAATTTTGCAGGCTGTATTTATCTTTTTCTTCCTGGGCACGTGTGCAGAAACAGGAACTCTTACAGCTCACTTCCGTTTCATACAAGCATACATGTGGTTACATCACTACATACATCGCATGTATAGTATAATTAACTACTTAAGTATGCAAGGCGGAGAGGTAAATATGCATCAGCTAATTAAGCATGCTCAGAGACTACTATAGGTCACCAAGAGTTCAAACCCGCCCCCCTTTCAAGGACACAGTCAGTTGAATTCTAGCTTCTGTAATCTGTATGAGAAAGGCTAGGGAGAAGCTGGGGGAGAGTCTGCGATTTAGCATAAGAAAAAGCTGTGGCAAGGCTGGGAAAGGAAAAAAGTCCTTGGCAGTGTTTCTTTCTTATCGGGTGCAAGATGCAAGCTGTGCATTTCTAACAGTACTCCATTTCTAACAATATTCCATTTCTAACAGAATCAGGTAGATTCTAATGATCAAGGAGCCAGATTGATTTCTCAGTGCTGCTTCAGTAGACGTGCTGCTGACTTGGGAATTGGTTTTAAACTGTGGGTGGAGCAGGAATCGTACTGGGGTGCAAGTGCACCCACCCTGGATCCACCCCTGGGGTTACTTGCCATGTTTTGTTTCTTTTACTTCTCTGACTAGGCCACCTGTAACACAGCAGCCAAGGTTTATTATGACACAGGCTTTGGGGCCTTTTTTAGCTGTGCTTAGCACAAGTCCCTCAAGAAGGGCCAAGGTTAACAAAAGCACGAAGTTATTTCCAGAGGATTCCGGCTGAGGACAGTCTATGGCCCAGTCCCTGCCTGTCCGTCCGTCCCCATCCCAATGCCTGACCACAATTGTGGGAGCAGAAGGGACACATCAGGTCCTGCTGGGCATGGCAAGCAGCACCCACTGACAAAGCACAGAGGAAATCTCTGCTGCCTGGAAGAGACTCCAAGGCTGAGCCTCCCTGGGAGGGCTTCGGACTTGGAGCAGAAGGGATCTGGCCCACCAGGGTGGGACATCACAGCGCTCCTGGAGGACCCCTGAGCCATAGCCGGTGCCCCCTTGGAACGGTTTCCCCCTACCCTGACACAGTAAGGAGGAATGGGTGATCCCAGCTGGACGTTTGCCTCTCCCAGCCCCAGGCCCCCAGCCCTAGAGCCATGGCCCTGCAAGGGACCACCCAGGCCTCCACAGCCACCCCCACATGTCAGCCTGCCCTTCCCGATCCCCGCTTCCTAGCCAAGCAGCCCCTATGTCCACCCAGCCTTCCACAGGCCCAGACACGCATCCTTTCATCTGTCACTCCAGAAACACCCCCTCATGCAGTACTCCTGTCCATCCCCTGGAACACCTACCTGTCCTTCCAACTTCCCGTCATCTCTGTCTATGTGTCCCTCCATACCCTGAACTCAATAGGAATCTGCCTAGCTGCTCTTCTATCTATCCATGTTTCCATCTATCCTCAAACATGCACATCCATCCTGAACATGCACACACATTTTGATCCCTCTGTCCACCCATTTTTTATTTTTTTTGTAAAAATATATGTCTTTATATATATATACTAGCCAATTGCCTGTCACGAATGACAGATTTTAAAGGAGTGTTTATGTGGCCAGCCTCGAAGGGTGGCCCTGCCCCTGCCCATTTTGTTGCCCCTCACTGCCAAGCTACACCCGTCCCAGCCCTGCCGCTGCCCCTCACTCCCAATCCACTGACTCCAACCCTGCTAGTGCCCCTCACTCACCAAACTGCAGTACCCTGCCCCCCTGGGCCATGATGGTGCCCCTCACTCCTGATCCACAGCCCCCTGGTGCTGCCAGTGCCCCCTGTACTCCCAACCCACTATCCTCTGCCCCCACCCCAATGCCCCTCTCTCCTGACCTGCAGGCCCCTGACCCCACCAACCCTGTTGGAGGGGCCCCAGCTGTCCCCGTCCTGACCGGTCAGAGCATGGTGGCTCCAATACTAAACTTTTTATTAATAAGTGGCAATGGGCTGATTCAGACCCAGAGGTAAATCCAAACACTCGGTGACACCTACTTGGCACCAAATAACTGCACACATGCTCCCCTTCAAGGGCCTGGCACATCAATGCCAACACAAAGGAAAAATGGTCAGCAGGCAGTAATGGAGCGGGTTGGAGGGAAGAGGATGGGAGGTTGTGGTACCCCACCACCCTGAGATGGAGCTGCTGCACCTCACCAGGCAGCCTGGCGATGGCCCCCTCCTCACCACCCAGCATCTCGTGGCAGCTCAGCCCCTGTGAGCAGAGTGGGGGCACTGGTCCCTGTGCTGGCCACGGAGTTCCCTGCTACCCTCCAAGCCTTCCCTCCCCTTCCCCAGTGGAGAACAGGCAACCCTTCCCTCCCCCTTGCTTTGTTGCAACCCCAGCTTCTGCTTCCTCTGCCCTGATCAAATGTCTAGGATTTTGCTGTGCTTTGGGGGTGGGAGCAGGGGAGACCAATCGGAGGCAGCAGGGAGCACCGTATGGGTCTATACACCTCTGCAACTGCAGACCAGTACGTGTGTGTTCCCTGCTGCCTCCAATCGCCCTCCCTCTGCTCCCACCAGTGGAGCAAAGGAAAGTCCCAGACACTTGGTTAGATTTTAAAAAACTCGCCTTGACTGAGATCAGAGGCCTTAACAAAGAGGACACAGATGTATGGTAACTCTACCTCAGCAACACATGCACACTTGATCAAAAGCCTTATAGACAGACAGACAGACCGACTAAGCCCTTTATTATATTAGAATATAATAAGGTTACACACGCACGCACACACACACACACACACACACACACACCTCTTCTAGTCACTGATCAGTGATCATTACTTCTTTAACCCACAGAATGCTGCAGCCAGCCTGCTCTTCAAGTAGCAGAAGCACCAACTTGCCTGCTATACCCCAGAGCAATCCAACCAATTTTCTATGACTCCTGCCAACAGCCCTGTGACTGACCATCCAACCATCCCATCTCTCACTTCAGCCACCCAACTGTCCCACCAACAATCCTCCATCCTGTCTTTCACAGCATCCATGCATCCCCCCCATCCCTGCCATTGACATCCCTTGCACCCTTCTTTTACTAACCCCTGCCATGCATCTATCCACAGACCCCAACATCCATCAGTCCTTCTATTCTTCTCTCCTCCCACTGCCACCTTACCATTCCCTTCCATCTTTCCCCAAGAGCTACTCTCCAGCCTACACATGCTGCCATCATGGCCAATTGTCGTGGCCTTCCCTGGATAAGCGGGTTCAAGGAAGGCCTGAAGTTCTATGGGTGTGACTGAGTCTCATCCATTCCTTTTCTCTCCAGACTAGGATCAAGTCTTACTACCATGGTCCTCAGGGTCCCCACCACCTTGTTCCATCTACTATATCTCTGCCCACTGGCATGCCTGCCAATCTTTCTCTTTCTATTCATAAATGACTGGCAGAGTGACCCCGGGCAGAGGCCACCATACCCCAAACCCATGGGGTACCAAAAGGACACTAGCCCCAAAATGGACACTGGGTTGTGGACAATCAACTCTGTTGGGCGCTTGGGGAACCAGATGGGGGAGTACACTACCCTCTATACCCTGGCCAAAATGAATGGGTGTCAGGCCTGCATCCTCCCAGAGATGCACCAGCACCTGGCACCCCTGTTTCATATCACCCTGCCTGTGGCCCCCAGAGCTGTGTTCAAGGAAGTCCCCTGGAGGAATTATCAGCTCCATGACTGGATGCCGGAGGAGTACAGGCACATCCCAAGCAAGTACGTGCGGCTCATGGGCTACTCCTGTTCATGGACCTTCTACCACCACCTCCAGGATGAGATCCTGCAGGAGTTCTCTTTCCATGACTACATCCAGGATGAGGCCAACCAGTATCTGGCTGGGCTGTGTGGCCAGCACCAGAGTGTAACCTATGTGGGCGTCCATGTGCGCAGGGGGGACTACGTCCACAGGATGCGCACAACCTGGAAGGGGTGGTGGCTGACAGGGCCTACCTAGAGAAGGCCATGAGCTACTTCCAGGCCAAGTACGAGGAGCTGGTCTTCATAGTGACCAGCAATGGGATGGATTGGTGCCGGAAGAACATTGATGGTTCAAGGGGGGATGTGCACTTCACTGGGGATGGGAGGGAGTTATCTCTGGGCAGGGATTTTGCACTGCTGGCCCATTGCAACCACACAATCATGACTGTTGGGACCTTTGGCATCTGTGCCGCCTACCTAGTCAGAGGGGAGACCATCTACTTGGCCAACTACACCCTGTCTGACTCCCCATTCCTCAAAGTCTTCAAGCCCTTGGCCGCCTTCCTGCCTGAGTGGATTGGGATCAATGCAGACCTCTCCCCACTCATACACTAGAATCTGAGCTGGGGCAGTGGGTCACAGACTCCCAACAGACTTGGGATATGGTGACTGGTCTGCCCTGCATGGGCAGTAGGGAGCATGTGGAACCCAGCCCCTCCCATGGAGAGGAGGAGAGTGCAGGGAGTTGGGGGTGTGCCATTCCTCTTTGAGTACAGACCAACTTTAAGGTCAAATTTTAAACCAGGAGGAAAGGTAGGAGCCAGGACACCTAAGTACTTTCCAGCATGAACTGCCCTCAGGCAGAGCTGGCTCCATTACAAAAGGTAGTAAAAAGCACTCTGGCATCCAGTCTAGAGGTAAAAGTACCCAGCTCCAGAAACCAGACCAGACCAGGGATGCTCAGCCTCCAGCCCATGGGCCAGAACTGGCCCATGGCACTGTCATCTGGCGTGGGGGGCTCTCCATAAGTCCGGAAATTTGGCAGCAGGGGAGAGTGGTGGCACTGCTCCTGTACTGCCAAATCTCTGGATCCACAGGGAGCCCTGGGCGCTGCCTGCTGGATCTGGTGCCCAGTCTCTGAGCAAGGCCAGACATGGGTGGCACACAGGACCCAATCCCAGCTTTCAGGGGGCTGGAGGGGGGCAGTGCTGGGCCCCCAGCACTCAATTCTGGCATACAGGAATTGGTGCTAGGTCCCAGGGCCCAACCCTGGCCACAGACAGGCCCCATGCCACTCATCCAGCCTGTGGGGCCAAAAGGTTGAGCATCACTGGATGAGAGTAAGGCAGGCAGAGGACAGGACTCCTGGGTTCCAGCCCCAGCTCTGGGATGGGAGTGGGCTACACTTTAATAGATCAAGTACTGTATTTCTCCCACTCTATGCACCCTGGAATATATGATGCACTTTTTTTGAATGAAGGAGAAAACATTTTTGTCATAACTCAGTAGCAGCTGCAGCGGCAAGCAGGGAGACTATGCTCATTGTTCTGCTGCCTGTGGAGGGCTATAGATTTCACTTCCTCTTTTGCCTGGTAAGTGGCAGAAACTGCTTGTACCACATTTCTCAAATATAATGCACACTCAAATTCCAGCAGCTGTTTTTTTGAGTGGGGAAAAGTGCCTGTTGTATGTGAGAAAATGTAGCACTAGAATATCTGCATCCCTGCCCCATTCCATCCCCTGAGCCAGCCAGTCCTCTGCCCAGGGGCCAGATATGGGGAGGCAGAGGGGAATATTCCCCACCTCAACTCTCCCCTCTATGCACAGGTCCAGACAAATCCCAGAGACGCTGAGTGTTTTTATTGGCAGGCAGCTGTGAATACGGTGGTTATAAAGGCAGGGCTGTTCCTGGTTGCAAGAGTGGGAGGGATGGTGTGCTGGTGGGGCTCAACAGCGGACATGGGGTCTGCAGCAGTGTCTACACCCCCATCAGGAGCTCTCTGGGTCTGCTGGAGAGAAACACACACAGGCCGTGAGGCATGGAGGTGAGCAGAACAGTGATGCCCCAGCCCCACCTACTAGGGGGTATTGTGGAGGGGGGTTACCCTGTGCTCCAGCCCCAGCATGGGGCACCATGGGGGCTCAGGGTCAGGAGCTGGCTGGAGATGGGGTGGGAATCTCTTGGCTTCTCCATCTCCAGTAATGGGTGCTGTGGGGAGCCAGGGGTGGGAGCTGGCTGGGGGAAGGAGGGAAGAGGGAGAGTGCTGCCCAGTGCCAAAGCCCTAGCAGGGGCTGGAGGTGCTAGGGGGATCTCTCACCAGCTCAGGCCTGCCCTGCCCCAGAAGTCTCAAATTTCTTCTTCCTGCCCTCCATGCCGCTCAGGGCGTCGATGTTCTTGCGCCAGTCTCCTACCTCCCGGTTCTCCTGGAGGGGGTGGGAGAGTCAGTGCTGGGGAGGGGAGCACCCCATCTTCCCTTTGCTGCCCCCCAGCCTTCCCTTTGCTGTCTCCAGCCCAGAACCTACCCCAGCCATGCCCTTTCTCCACTCCCTCCCAGATCCTCTGATCCCCCTCCCCTCCCCCTGAGGTTCCATCCCTCCCACCCCATGCGCTCCCCAGTCCCCCTTCCCCTGCTTCCTTTCCTCTCCCCCAGTCTCCCTGTGCCCCCTCCCCACCTCACCTTCTCGGTATCATCCTTCTTGACCTGCTTGAGGTTGGCCCGCAAGTCCAGAGACACCTTGTGCTTGGAGCCCAGCAGTGCCTGCATCATGGCATCAGCTGAAATCCGGACCCGCCGTAACGCTGGACGCTTGAACTTGCCCCGCAGGTCAAAGATCTTTTGGTTCAGGTCCTCGATCTGGGAGTTGGGGTAGGGAAGAGAGAGAGTGGGAAGGTGGTAGTGGGTGCTGGGCAGTGGGACGGTGCTAGGGGGTACTGTGCTGCAGGGAGCAAGGTGGGCACTAGTGGGTGCTGTGATACAGAGAGCAAGGTGAGCACCAGGGAGCAGCATGATACTGAGACCAGGGAGGGCACTAGGGAGTGCTGCAGGGGCACAGTGAGGAGGTGGAAGGGGGCTGTGGGAAGGCACTAGGGGTGCCACACTGGGACCAGGGGGGCAGGGCAGTAAGGTGGCTCTGTATTGTAGGAAGGCACTAGGGAATGCAGTGCTAGAGCTCAGGGTGGGCATTAGCGGGCACAAGCATGGGGCTACCAGAGGACTCTGTGCTGCCCTGTCTCTGAAGCAGGGTACCAGAGTCCAGCTCCGCACCTCACTGATGCTCTTGCTGACGCGCACTTCAGTGTCATAGCGCTCCTCATCCACCCTGTCCACACGGGCGTGCAGCTCCCGGCACAGCTCCTGGGGCACCAGCAGGAGGTTGTTCAGCCCCTGCCAGTAGGAGAGGGGACCCTGCCCCCACCCCCGCTCATGACTCCCTGCAGCTCATCCACTCACCCAAGCCCTTTTCCCGCAGCCAGTCCCCTTCAGGCCCCCAGACCCCTCCCCTGCCCCCACATCAGACCCCAGTCCTTTTCCCCACCCCATTCTAATCAAACCCCTCTTTGCCACAGGCCTCCCTGACTCTGTCTAACCCCTGCCCCCTGTCCCCTTCCCAGACCAGTCCTGGGTCCCCCAGGCAGTTGGGGGGGGGGTATGGGGGGAAAGCCATACCTGCAGCTCTGCCAAGGAGAGCCCAGCTAGGGCGAGCGGGGGGCAGTGCTCAGAGAGGAACCGCTCCTTCTCCTGGGCCCGCTCCCCCTCCTCCTGCTCCAGATCCTGCTTTGCCACCTGCAGCATGAGTGTCTAGGGAGAGAATGGGGGGGAGTCAGACCCCAGGCCCAGCTAGTCCCATACCCACCTCCAGCAGCGCCACAAGCTCAGCCATCTCCACCCCATGCCATCTCCTTAAATCAGGGGAGGCCCATGAACCCAGCCTGCCCTGTACCCTCCTTGCCCGCTTCAGATCAGCCCTACAGGCCCAGCCAGCCCAGTCACTGCCCCCTTCCCCACTACCTGGTTACCTTGAGCTGCAGTTTGCGAGAGGCAGTTATCTTGGGTTTTCTCTGTGTCAAGACAAGGAAAATGACATCAGCAGAGGCAGAGACCCAAATCAGGGCAACCCTGCAGACGAGGGGATGGAAACTGCCAAGACCCCATCCCTTCTCCGTCCCCACTCTTTTAAACAGGAGCCTGACCCTCAGCTGAATTGTGCACTGCCCCTCTAGGACAGGCTGTTTCTACCCTCCATCAAAAACCTCATGACCTGGAAAGGAAAGAGAGACCGTTTTGAACCCATTTTCCAGATGGGTAAATGGAGGCCCAGAGCAATACGATGATTCCAATGGTCTAACAGAGCTGGGAAACTGAACTTGGCTTCTTGGCTTGGACCTGAGCCACAAGCCACTGCCCATGTTAGCCAGGACACTGGAGGAAGGTGATTTTAGCCCAGTTGTTGTCATGGTAAACTTTATCAATATCCCAGTATCAGAAAGAAGCATACTGCTGTGGGGCTGGCAGGGCCCTCTGGAGGTCACATCTAGTCTGACCCCGAGCCTGAGGCAGGATCAGCCCCATTCAAGTACTGATCCAATCTGCTCCTAACACTACACTGCAGTGCTGTTGCACAGCTATGAGGCTGCTGCCTGAGGACCCCAGAGCCCCTACACCTGCCCCAGGTGAAGCAGGGGACAAGGGCTGGTGGTGTCCTGCTGCTGCCCGGTTGTTAAATAAACTCAAGAGATCTGAAAAGGAGGGCCCTGCCTCCACTAGAGAGAAAGGCAAACCCCCCCACAATCTACACCATTCTGACCACGGGGTAAAATTCCTTTCTGACCACAACTATGGCGATGGGTCTAATCCTGAATGGAGGAACAAGACCCTCTAGACAGGAACCACCAGGTTTAAGTCCCAGTAGGAGCATTGGTACAGCCCAATCCCAATCCCTAGCATTGGCTGCAGCCAACACTCGGTGCCTCTGAGGAAGACTTAAAAACACAGTGACAGGTGTAACAGAAAAGGGGAGAGGGTGGCGAATTCTCTCCCAGCCCCATGCAGCAACCAGCAAAGCTCAGAAGCATGGCAAATACCCATAGCAGAACACAAGCAGAACTACACCTAGATGATCCCTGACCAGCTGCCTGTCCAAGCTCTTCTGGAACCCTCCAGTGATGGAGAGTCCACGCTTTCCCTAGGCAGTCTGTTCCACTGCCTCACTTGTTCTATCAGTGAAGTTTTTCCTGATATCCAATATAAACCCACTTCACTGCAACTTCAAGCCACTGGAGAAACTGAGGCATGGAGAAAAACAAGGACACCCTCCCCAAGAAGAGTCACACGTGAGTCAGGGATAGACCCAGGTGTCCTGGCTGTCTCCACCCTGCTTTAACTAGGCTGACACCCTAGGACCTTTTTTCTATTTTATCAGTACTCTGCAGTGTTGATACACCTGAGGTTGACCAGAACCCTTTGGAGTGGGAAGACCTTTATAGATACCTGGGCATGGCTGCCAGGTTCCCTTTCAAATGGAGCAAAGATATTGGTTGCTGTCAAGGACCCTGTCAACTGGGGATAACTTTATTGATGCACTGGTGTGGCTGACAGGGACCTTTCCAGATGGGTTCAACTTTATTGGCACCTGAGCATAGCTGACAAGGACCTTCTCAAGGAGGGAGAACTATATTGATACCCCAACCTTAACGTGCGGCTCAATGGCATAGGCTCGGTAATTAGCGGATGACTTTCTCCGGAGGGGTGGGACGGTGGCTGGTGGTGGGGGAGGGAGTGTGGGTTTGGGTGGCTCCGACTGGGACTCCGACTCAGGCTCTTCATCCTCCTGGGCTGCTTCTTCCTCTTCCTCCACATACTCCTCTTCCTCCTCCTCTAACTGAGCAGAGAAATCAATGACATGTGAGCTCCAGGCCAACCCATGCCATCACCTTTAAGAAGGGCAGGGGGGACAGGGGGGGTGTTATTTCCAGCATCCAATTCCCTTTAATTCCTAAATGGGAGGGCAGGATATTTGGTGGACAAAAAGTGTAAGGGATGCTTTCCCAGGGAACTCTCTCAAGGGATTGTTGTAGGGTCACCAACCCTCCAGGATTGCCCTGAAGTCTCCAGGAATTAGATACAAATCTCCAGGAGACAGCTGAGAGTCACCCAGGAGATAAATGATAGGGCATTCATTAAAATAACTATTAAATGTTGAATTTGATTTATACAAGAGTCCAGCAGATTTTTTAAATGCAGTACTGTAGTAGTAATGTGCATTTGCCTTCCTGACAAAGTCTGTGCACCAAAATCCGTAAGTGATATATGCAGGCATACGGGCATGTTGGTGTTCTGGAAACCTCCCAGAATAGATTCAAACAGAGTTGGCAAAATTACATGGTTGTCATAGGGGCCTGGCTGAATGGGGCAGGGGCCTTTACCCTCTAGGGGGCACTGGCCCTAATCTAGCCTCAGGGAAGGGCACTGGCTGCCTTGGGGCCAGGGGTGAAGCAGGGACTGCTCTCCTCTAGCGGGCAGCTCTGCCCTCCAGTCCATCCAATAGAGTGGCTGACTTTGTCCCAGTAATAAAGACTGATTATAGGGGAATGCACCCCCATGCTGATACTTACGGTTACTTCCTCCCTGTGGGGTAGGTTAGGGGGGAGAGAGAGAGGGAAAAAATTAGTTCAGTGACAAACCCAGCCCCTGAATGACACAGACACTATCTGAGACTGGGGGGGCGGGTCCCCTAGCCCTTTGCAGGCCTGGTGGATGGCTTGAAGCCCCCTCCCTGCCTGGGTACTGAAGGGATCAGAATCATAGAGAAGTCAGGGCTTGAAAGGACCTCCAGAGATCATCTAGTCCAAGCCCCTGCCCTGGGCAGGATCAGTCCTATCCTAACCATCCCCTACAAATCTATAATAACCCCTTAGCAAAGCTACTGTTAACCCTGATGCAACACAAGGCATCACACCCCAACCTGCCACAGGTAAAGCAGGGGGACCTCTACTGGAAAACGTTGTTCATATACACTCAAGAGGTCCCAGGTAGAAGCTGTGCTCCCTGCTACAGAGACAGGCAAAACTCCCTCAAAGTCCAGGCCAGTCTGGCCATGGGGTAAAATTCCTTCCTGACCCCAATACAGTAATCAGTCTGACTCTGAGCAGAGGAGCAAGAGTCTCTAACCAGGAACCTCCAGGTGGAAGCACAGTAGAATATAGGCAGAGGTATGCCTAGTTCATCCCTGACCAATGCCTGTCCAAGCTGTTCTTGAACATCTCCAATGATGAAGAGTGCACAGCATCCCTAGGCAGTCTGTTCCACTGCCTCCCTGTTTTACCAGTGAAGAAGTTTTTCCTGATATTCAGTCTAAACCTACTTTGCTGCAACTTCAAGCCATTGGAGAAACTGAGGCACAGAGAAAAGCAAAGACACCCTCTCCAAGGAGACTCACATGTGAGTCAAGAATAGAACCCAGGTGTCCCGGCTGTCTCCACCCTGCTCTAACCCACTAGACACCAGTCCCCTCCCAGGGCTGCTCCCTGCTCTAACCTTGCAGACCCCACTGGGGTAGAACCCAAGCATCCTGACTGCCACCCCACTGCTCTATCCCACAAGACCCCCCACTCCTGAGACCCCACTTCCCTCCCAGAGCTGGGCATGAAACCAATCACTTACTCTTCTGCCATGCTGAGTAGGTTGTGTCAATACCAAGAGCTGGGGGGGAAAAATGGGAAAAATCATCTCATTGTGCCCTACAAGGAGTGCTGCCCGAATCTGACCCCAGGCCTGGCTTAGGAGGTGGGTAAGGGGTAGGGGCACAGGCAGGGGCAGGGGCCTTTCCCTTCCAGTAGGTGCTAGCTCCAATCTGGTCCTGGGTGGGAATAGGCTTCTCACCAACTTCCTTATCTCCCCAGGCCTGTGGCTTTGCCCCTATTTGGGGTGGTTGCTCAGGGCTGATAAGGCAGTAAGTGGAAGGTGCTAAATATAACAGCTCTTATCACAGCTGCCAGATGGAGTCAGAGTTGCAAAGGGATGGGGGGTGGGGGCTGTTCTTTGCATAAAGCTCTGGGCAAGCAGTTGCAGGGTGTGGGGGAGGACCCAGAGGACCCACCAGATGGTGAAGTGGTTGTAGTCTCCCCCTTCTCCAGCCCCATGAGGCTGTGGCCCAGCCGGCCAGAGCTGCTCTAGTCACATCCAGATGGGCTGGGGGGAAGTGTATAGGGTTTAAGATGAAGGGGCTGGGGATGGGTTCAGGTTCATCCATTGTAGGAACCCAGTTTCCCAGTGCTGATGCAGATGCCTCCTGAGTAAGGTATGTGAATGGAGGTGGGGAAGACACTGGTTATACAGGGACCCCTCACACACGCTGAGAGGCAGCTGCTTCTGGGTGGGGTATCTTGGGGGTTGGTTATACAGGCACGACTCACCTGGCACTGGGTTGTGGCTATCCCTAGAGTGGGGCACAAAGAGGGTCTCTTTAAAGTCATGTTTCCCCGTCTCTTGGGGTGGACTGCCAGTGGGTCCCTTTGGGACCAGCTGTGGTATGGTGGGGGCTTGTTTTTGGGGTACTGAAGGTGACAGAATATTTAGTAAGGGGTTAAAGTCTCTAGGGATGGTAAAGGCCAGAGAGGAAAGATCTGTGGGCCTAAAAGCTGTGAATTTGGGGAGGATTCCCCCCCACCGGCCAGGACCTGGCTACCCCCTAGGTTCCCCTCCACTCCTTGCCCTCCTCTCTTACCTTGAGAGTTCCCAGCACAGTGGGGCTGGAAGAAGCAGGGTGTGGGGGGTGGGTCTCTGCAGGCTCTAGGCAAGTGTGGAAGCTGCTGGATTTAAATAGGGCTGGTGGACTGCCCAGCTGGCAGGGGAAAGGGAGGGGAGGGGCTGCTGATAAGGGGGGCCCTGGTGTTGGAGGGCTGGTGGGGAGGGGGGCAGGGGAAGGCCTAGGCAGGTGCTCCCATGGACGAGGGGGTGGAGTGGGCATCCCTGGGCCTGGCTGGAAGGGGTGGGGGGTACACATGGGCTCCTACCCCTGAAGCAGCCCATGGCCTCTGTGCTCCACTGTGGTCTGTGTCCCAGCAGCAGCCTTGGGGTGCCCATAGACACAGGCTGGCAGGGCTGGGCAGTGCTGGGAGGGGCGGGGTGCTGTTCCAAAGGTCCTGCCAAATCAGCAAGGTCAGTGCCGATGGCTCAGGAAGCCTCCCCCAGTTGAGCACCCCCACTCCCACCCCATGGTGCCCCCTAGCTCTGGGGCACTTGGGTCAGCACTCACAGCTGGGATGGAAGCCCTTCACGCTGCTACCCTTGAACCCTGAGGCTTTGGGTCAGTGCCCTCAGGCCCTGTAGCACCCCTAAGGGCTGGGACAGGGGGGCAGTACTGACTGCTGAGCCCCTGTACCCCTTCTCTGTGGCCTGGCACCCCCTGTACTGAGTCCCTTTGTTCCCCACAGCACACTGCTCCTTGGCACCACACAGGCACTTGCACCCGTCGCCAACATCCCCTCCCACTGCATCCAACCACCCATGCCTACAGCAGCCTACAGAAATCCCCATGCCGTGCAGCAGGGTGCCCCAAAGCTAAGCTTCTGGTATCACGTCACTTTGAATCAAACTTGTTGGGAGCAAAGCGGACCCAGCAGGAAAGAACTTTATTTCAGTATGAAACACGTCATAAATGACAAAGCCGGACGCAGATCAGAGGGGGCAGATAAGGGGAGTGAGGGGGATTCATGCTCAATTCTGGGGGGGGGGGGGGGGGGGGCAGGGGGTATTTAGGACCCTCCCCTCAAACATAGAGCAGTGGAATTTTATTAGCTTCTGGCCTGGAAGGACACAGGGCAGGGGAGAGAATGGAAGGATTAATAATGCTGGGCAGAGAGGAGTCCTGGCCTGCAACTAAGTGGGCAAGGGTTAAAGAGTGAAGCTGGGAGAAGCTCAGATGCCCCAATCTAGGACCCCAGCAGGTTAACAATGCGGGGGGGAGGGGTGTCTCTCTCCCCACCCTATATCCCCAGGGAGCTGGTTTCCAAGGTGTGGCCCTGCCCTCAGGCCCCTTCCTGCAGCTGGAAGCACATCCACACTGGATGCTGCCCACTTGGCACACCATGGGGCTGGAAGCCAGCCCCTGCTGCCAGGGCTGTGGCCCGGGAGGTGAAGGCGCTGGCCTGGTCCTTGCGGAGGTCGGGCAGGAAGCTGTGGAGACAGCAAGGAGGGGTGAGCAGTGGGGGAAAGGGGGACAAGATTCCTAGCTGGACCCTTCCTGTTGGGGGTGTCATGGGACCAGGGGCACATAATTCCCTACCAAGACATAGCCAGTCAGGTCCCACAGTACAGGCAGGCCCTCCGGTGTGGAACACAATTCTCTGCCAGACCCTCCTCATTGGGTGCTATATCATCCCCCAACAATCTGCAGGGTTGGGGGCACAATCCCTGCCTGACCTCTCTCCTGTTGGGGTGCTATAGGATGTCCAGGCCTGTCCCAAGTCTGGGGGAAACTATTCTCAGTCGGACATACCCTGTGCCAGGTGCCATAGGCTCCCCACAGAGATGCTTCCTAATGGTGGGGGGAGAGGGGAACACACGGGACACACAATTTCAAGGACAGCAAGGACTGGACCCACTCTGTCAAGGTTTCACCAGCTTTGAGGGGAGCAGGGCCCCAGTGGGTGGAGGGTACATACGTGGTCAGCTCCACAATGAGGGTGGCGCTGGGGGCAGACACTAGCTTCAGCTCTGGCATCAGGTCATGGATCATGCTGTGGGGACAAGGCAGCATGAGCAGAATCCAGCATGGGACCAGATCCTGAACCCTTCCAACCCACCTGACATGTCCTGTCCTACAGGAGGATAGTAGGGGGTATCATGGCACCCAACAGATTGAAGTGGGGGGTAGGTACAGGCTACGCCATATTGATGGTAATATCCCAGCCCATATACCCAAGGGAACAGATCTTGCTCTGCCCCTCCCTCTCTCAGCTAGGATAGAACCCAGGAGTCCTGGTTCCCAGCCCTGCTTGCTCTCACCCACCAGACCCCACTCCCCTCCCCACAGCTGGGATAGAACCCAGGCATCCTCGCTGGTGGCCTACCCTACCTGCAGGAGAAATAGAGGAGGTTGAAGAGCCGCTGGTACTGGCTCTTGCAGTGCAGCTGGGGGGTGCTGTTGAGAGGCAGAAAGTGGATCCGGACATCCCCAGGGGAGATGGGTCCTGAAGGGGAGCTGCTGGTCAGCACAGAGACAGTGAACCCCCGCCCCAGCAGGACCTAGCCCCTGGGAGCTAGGCCAGGGACTAACTGGCCAGAACTGGGGAAGGATCACCCACCCAGAAAGCAGCCCAGAAACCCCAGCAGTAGGGGTCTGCATGAGGGATCCCCCCAAGAGGGCTAGGGAGGAGGGTTCCCTGCCATCTCAGTGAGCTCAGGGGTTTGGCCATGGTCCCAGTAAACAGTGATCCTCAGGCTGACCTGCAGAAGAACAATAGTGTGTGCAGGACCTCTGTGTGAAGGCAATGGGTTTGCTTCCAGCCTTTGCATGCTTCACCCCTTATACAGGCCCCATCATGGCTCCAGGTCTGGGACAAGTGGAAGCAGTTCTGGCATGTGGGGTGAGGCTGAGGGGATGGCCCCAAAGCCCAGGGAGGGGCATGGGTGGGGTCTGGTGAGGAGGGGGGCTGGAGAGTGGGTCTGCACCCTGTGCCCCAGCATGGGCCAAAGAGCCCCCCATCAAAACTGCTCTTGGGTTGAACCAAGGGAGACCAGATGCTGAATCCCTCATAGCTGTGGTGCCACGTGGCAGGGAACTCACTGTGACCCAGCTGGCTCTGCTCCTGGGGCTGGGAAGCATCCCCTGGGACTGCGGGGGCCACGCTGTCCCCCTCTGGGCCAGGTCCTGGGGGGATGTATCGGGCCCGGGCTGCCAGCTCATGGAACATGGCTGTGACATTGTGCAGCGAGATCTCCTGGGCACTCTGGGTGCGGAGAGACAATGTAGAGAGGACAGCTCAGGTCCCCTGAGATTCTGATCGCTCCCCAGTTCTCTCCCTGCCCTCCCCCAGTCTGCTCATCAAGATCAGGACTGCTCCTCCATAGGGGGCCCCAGTCGCCCTCCATGCCCCACTCCTTGCTAGCCCATGAACTGCCCTCACCTTGCTGGGCACCCCGTTGATGGTCTTCAGCAGGCTCTTCTCCTCAGTCTCAATTCCAAAGGGGATGTAGGGTCCTGTGGCAATGTCACCCCAGTACCCGCGGGCTGGCACCCTGTCCCCATTCTGGGTTGGGGTGGGGAAGGAGATAGCATGTTACTTCCTCCACCAGACTCAGTGCCCCACAGCCGTGAGCTATGGAAGCCCCCCTCCATTCAACTTGGCTGGGCTGAGAACCTGCCCCACTCCCCAGCCAGTGCCCTCCACACCTGCCCCCTCATCCTCTCCCCTGCTGACATACCCCCTACCCATGCTAGGTAATGACCATGCTCGCCTAGTTTTGTGCCCCCTGCCCCTACAGTCCTCCCATCCCCCAGAACTGGCACCAACCCCCAAGCTAGGACCTGCTCACCAGTCTTAGGAGCCTCCCAGAGGCCAAGGTCTTGTTGGGAGTGTTATAGATGCCCTCACGGAGCTCGAAAGCCACACCTGTGTCCCGCCACCTCGCATATTCTTGGATATTAATTACACTGGCCTGGATGAAGATGGTGGGAAGGGTGAGAGCCCCCTGCCCAGGGCTGCTCCCTGCCAAGGTCCCAACAGTCTGAAGGTCCTGGGCTAAGCTCTGCCCCCACCCTGCTCCTCATAGCATGATGCCCACTAATAAGCCCTTCTCCCTGTGGCATGGTACCCCCTGTCTCTGCCCTCTAGGCAATGCCCCCCTAGAGCAACAAGACCCTGCTTCTGCCAGCACAGCACCCCTTAGCAAACCCACCCACTCCACTCTGCAATAGACCCCCTGTCATCTCCCCTGCAAGCAACATGGCACCCTTTAGTGAGGTGCCCACATACTCCCTGCCGTATGGCACCCCCAAGTGCCAGGCTGGCTCACTGGGACCATCACTGGCTGCAAGGGGAAGGTGCCCCCTGCAGGCCCTTCTCTGCCCTGCTCCTATCCTGGGGCTGCCCCACCCTGGTGCAGCTAGCATCAAGTTGTGCCAATGCCACATCCCACAATTTTCTCACCCCCTGCTCATGCAGCTTCATGTTGAGGTCCCAGTCGCTCACGCCCCTGCGGGCATCATAGCGGGTGCCCAGGTACTGCCTCACCCGCAGGTCCCAGAGCCGCACGATGGGGAAGGCTTGGGGATCTGGGTGGCGCCAAAAGCGGAAGATGCCCTCCAGCTGGTCCCGCTCCTTGAACTGTGGGAGGAACAGGAGATGGGGAATGGGGCCACTCAGCTGGGATTCTGCTAGGGAGAAACTGAAGCATGGAGGGGGCAAGAGAACAACTCCATCCACAGTGGAATCCAAGAGGCCTAGCTGGTATCACTTACTAGAGTCCATGCCTCACTTGGAACTGGGACAGGACCCAAGAATCCTGACTCCAGCATCTCAGGAAGGGTCAGGGAGGACCAAGCTAGGGAACTTCTGGAGGGGCTGGACAAGTTCAAATCAGCAAGTCCAGATGCTCTCCACCCTAGGGTGCTGAGGGAATTTGCAGGGGTCATTGCGGAGCCCCTGGCATGGCTTTATGAGCCCTTGTGGTGCTCTGAAAGACTGGAAGAAGGCCAGTGTGGTCCCCATTTTCAAAAAAGGGACAAGGGAGGACCCGGGCAACTATAGGCCCGTTAGTTTTACTTTGATCCAGGGGAAGCTCTTTGAGAAGATTATCCAGGAGCACATCTGGGAAGGACCAGCAGCAGGGATGATGCTCGGGGCAGCCAGCATGGGTTCATTAGGGGCAGGTCCTGCCAGACCAACCTGATTGCCTTCTATGATCAGGTCACAAAATCTTTGGATGCAGGTGTTGCAGTGGATGTAGTTTTTCAGGAAGGCCTTTGACACTGTCTCCCACCCCATTCTCATTAAAAAGCTCATTAAAAAGCTAGGCGACTGTGGCATTGATGCCTACATAGTCAGATGGGTCGCAAATTGGCTAAGGGGCTGCACCCAGAGAGTGGTGGTAGACGGGTCATATTCGACCTGGAGGAAAGTGGGCAGTGGAGTCCCCCAAGGGCTTGGTCTTTGGGCCCACACTGTTCAATTTCTTTATTAGTGACTTGGATGAGGGGGTGAAAAGCACCCTGTTCAAATTCGCTGACGACACCAAGATTTGGGGTGACATGGGCATGCTAAAAGGGAGGGACAGGATACAGCTGGACCTGGACAGGTTAGAGGTGTGGGTGAATGAGAATAGGATGGGATTCAATATTGACAAGTGCAGGGTGCTGCACTTGAGCAGTAAGAACCTGCAGCATACCTATAGGCTGAGGAACTCCCTTCTCGAAAACACGGTGGCAGAAAGAGACCTTGAGTCATTACTGATTCCAAAATGAACGTAGGCCGCCAATGTGAGGATGCAGTCAGTAAGGCTAACTGCACCTTGTCATGCATCCACAGATGCATCACAAGTAAGGCCAAGGAGGTGATCCTCCCCCTCTATGTGACACTGGTTAGGCCACAGCTGGAGTACTGCGTCCAATTCTGGGCACTGCACTTTAGGAGGGATGTGGTCAGCATTGAGAGGGTCCAGAGGAGGGCCACTCGCATGATCCAAGGACAGCAGGGAAGACCCTACGAGGAGAGACTACGGGACCTGAACCTGTTCAGCCTTCACAAGAGAAGGCTGAGAGGGGACCTGGTGGCCATCTATAAACTTACCAGGGGAACCAGCAGGGAATGGGTGAGACCCTGTTCCCCCGAGCACCTACCGGAGTAACAAGGAATAATGGCCATAAGCTGTTTGAAAGTAGGTTCAGGCTAGACATTAGAAGACACTACTTCACCGTGAGGGTGGCTAGGAGCTGGAACCAACTTCCAAGGGAAGTGGTGCTGGCTCCTACCTTGGGGGTCTTTAAGAGGAGGCTGGATAATTACCTAGCTGGGGGCAAGGGGTCAGATTTGAAGATCTGCTTAGGTACCTTCTGACTGTACATCTATGAATCTATGAATTTCCTCTCCCCCCAGCTCATCAGATCCTCCTGCCCTCCCACAGCAGAGAGAGAACCCGGGTACTCTGGCTCCCCCTCCAGCATTAATTACCAGATCTCACTTCTTCCCCAGTCTGATCCCTGGAGAAGGGAAATGAGGATAGAGGACTGGTCTGACAGGGACTGGGATACCAGGGCCCCTTGGTCTGACATGGCATAGATAAGAGGATGGCCCACTGGTGGACATGTGTGGGAGCAGCTTCCCCCCTTCCTTTGGGTCTCTCAGCTCCCTGCACCCCTCTTTTTGGGGCAGCTCATTTCCAATAGACCATGACCCTGCTTGATCTGGCTGGAGGGACACCAAGCTCTTAGCTTCTGTACCTGGCTTAGCTGTGGTGTAGAATCTCTCACCAGAGAACCACCTCCATCCCTGCCCCCCGCCAAACTTTACCCTCATGTTTTCACTTGGCTACTGGGTGGACTCCATTTCCCAGGATGCACCACTGCCTTTCCTCTATGTTGCATAATGGGGCATGCAGTTCAGTGTGGGAGGCCTGCTTTTAGAGGACAATGGGGGTGTGAAGCACCCAGACTTCATCTCCTATGATGCTCTGTAGTCATGCTGCAACCAAAAACCATGTCTACTTTACTAGCTGGGAAGTGCTGCATGCTGGGAAATGTACTCCAGCAAGGCAGCACAAACAATAAAAAATTGGAGAATGGGATAAGCAAGCATCATGATGCACTGTGATGATGTCTCTACCATGCTATCTTAACCCGGGGTGGCACTGTTGTTTATTTTGGGAAATGAAGCGCACCCTGGGAGCCCAGCCAATAGACTGGCAGTGGGCAGAACCTGGGCTCCATCTCCCATGATGCACTGTGGTCACACTGCTGCCAAGAATTAGGCCTTCCTAACCTAGGGATGTGTGGCATCCTGGGAAAAGTAGTCCAGCAAGGGAGTAAGGGTAACGATGGGCAATGAGAATAGGAGCTGGGGACAAGTGAAATCCACTCCCCATAATGCACCATGGCCATGAACCTGCTATGAGGCATGGTTGCTGAATGCAGTGAATGTATCAATAGAAGCATTAGGTGCAAAACACAGGTGATAGTGCTGCTCTACTCAACACTGATTAGACCTCATGTAAAGTAGTATGTGCAATTCTGGGCTCCACATTTTAAAAAGGACATGCAAAAGTTAGACAGTGTTCAGAGATGAGTGACAAAGATGACAAAGGGCCTGGAAAGCAAATCATATGAGGAGAGGCTATAGGAGCTAGGCATGTTGAGCTTGCAGAAAAGGTCTTTAAGAGGGGACATGATGGCACGTTTCAAATACTTGAAGTGCTACTGTACAGAGGGAAAAGCACCTTTTCTCTCTTGCTTCAGAGAGTAGGACATGGACCAGTGGCTTGAAGTTGCAGCAAAATAGGCTTAGGTTGGATATCAGGAAAAACTTCTTCACTGATCTGATGAGTGAAAAACTGTTTCACTGAGGCAGTGGAATAGACCACTTAGGGAAACTGTGAACTCTCCATCCCTGGAGGTGTTAAGGAAAAGCCTGGATAGCCACTGGGTGGGGATAGTCTAGGTGTAGCTCTGCCTATGTTCTACTGTGGGGATTTCCCAGGATTTGAGGCTTTTCTGGTTGCCTTCTCCCATTTTCTACTACACATGTAAGGGTGTTTTTAAGCCTTCCTCAGAGGCATTGGGTGTTGGCTGCAGCCCAGACTGGGGATTGTGACATCTGTGCTAATACTCCTGCTGGCACTTAAATGTGGAGGTTCCTGCCTAGAGGGTCTTGCCTCTCCACTTAGGGTCATAGTTTCATAGTTTGTAGGGTCGGAAGGGACCTGAGCAGATCATCTAGTCCGACCCCCTGCCATGGCAGGAAAGAATACTGGGGTCAAATGAGCCCAGCAAGATGTTCATCTAACCTCCTCTTAAACACCCCCAGGGTAGGAGCCTGCACCACTTCTCTTGGAAGCTGGTTCCAGACCCTAGCCGCCCTGACTGTGAAGTAGCGCCTCCTGATATCTAACCTAAATCTACCCTCTGCCAGCTTGTGACCGTTATTCCTGGTCACTCCTGGCGGTGCTCGGGGAAACAGTGACTTCCCCAATGCCTGCTGATCCCCCCTGACTAGTTCATAACAGGCCACAAGGTCAAAACGATCACCACTGTTGGGGTAAGAAAGGAATTTGACTGGTGCAGATTGGTGCAAACTGTAGGAGTTTTGCTTTCCTCTGTACCAAAGGGTGTAGCCTCTACCTGGGATCTCTTGACCATATATTAATAACCTTTTTTGGAAGAAGGGTATTGACTGCTGTGGTTTCCCTGCTTTACTGGTGGCAGGTTCAGGTATGATGTCGTGTGTTGTGTCAGGGTTGATAGCAGTTTTACAAAGAGATTAGATTATGGTTTGGATAGGGATGACCCTGCCTCAGGCAGGGGGCTGGATTAGATGACCTCTGGGGGTCCCTTCCAGTCCTTCTTCTCTATGATTCTATGATTATGGGAAATGTAGTGCATCCACAGTGCCCAGCCCACTGCAGGGAATGATTGAGTGGCACCCAGACTCCATCTCCCATGAGACACAGTGAGGGCATGCTGTTTTCCAATGCCCAGCAGCGGCCCTGGGCACAGGTGGGTGAAACCCAAGGACCACTGGCAGGGGACTTACCTTCAGGCCTGCCATGTCCAGGACTGGCAGGTGGCACTGCTGGAAGTCTGGGTCAGTGGCCAAACGGATGAAGATGTCTGACTTATCCTGCAGGTAGGTGGCTGTGGGGCTGCGCATCAGGCTGTTCCCCAGCAGTTCTAGGAATGTTTCACTCTTCTCTGTGAAGAAGGGAGTGATGGAAAACTGGAAACAGCAGCCTGCTGTCCCAGTGGGACTGAGCGCCAGTACTCCTGGGTTCTACCCTCAGCTAAAGTAGGGGAGCTGAATCTAGTTCGAGCACAGAGGGCTAGGAGCCAGGATGCCTATCCCAGCTCTGGGAAGGGAGTGGTGTCACAGTAAGGAGATCAGGATCCAAGATTCCTGGGTTCTGTCCCAACACAGGGAGGAAATTGGGCTTTGGCGGGTTAGAGCAGGGGGTGCTGGAAATGAGGACACCTGGGTTCTACTCCAGCTTAGAGGAAAAGGTGGGGTCTCTAGAGTACTGGCTCTCATCCTGCTTAGACCCAAGGTTCCCCTTCTCTAAAACTGCCAACTCTTAGCTTTTACTCATTTCTTGCCTACAGTAAAATATTTGAGAGATTTGTCTGTTGCAAAGAACTCAGGCAGCCCACAGCAGGTCAGCATGTTTTGACACTATGGATTCCAATTTGAAATCTCTTGGCTTATCTTGTGAATTGTGTGTAGGTGTTTGCACATCTCACAGTGCTAATGCTGTGTGACACTCCAAAAAGGATTTCATAGCACCCCAGGGTCTAAAGGGCTGGAAGCCAGGATGCTTGGGTCCTACCTCAGCTTTGGGAAGAGAGCAGGGTCTTTCAGAGGACAGTTGGGAGACAGGACACCTGGACTCTCTCCCACTCTGGACGGTGGTAGACTGATCATTCAAGCAAGGGATTTGGAGGACTTTACCTTGAAGCCCCATCTTCTCCTGAGGCTCTAGGGCAAGGCTGAGGAACAGCAGCTGCCGGGCCAGCACTTCAGGGTTATTTTCCACAATGTAGAACTGAGAGAGGGGAAAGAACGAATGTAAGCCACACACCACAGGATTGGCCTCTGTGCCAGTTACAGACCCATCTGCTTCAGAGATGCCCACATCCCTGCACCTGGTGAAGGGTTCCTGTATAACCAATCCCCATCCCTCCCCAAATGTACCTCACACTGGAGATAGTTGCAGTTCAGCAAGGGGGCCTTCCCTGGACCATGCTTTGTGATTTTTGTGGTGCCTCCTATAAAAGCAGCTGGAGAAAGTGTGTCCCTATGAAATCCAAATGCTCTTGCTGGAATTTAAACCTGGAGGTTCCTGGCTAGACAGTCTTACTCCTCCACTCAGGGTCGGACCAATCACCATAGTTGTGGTCAAAAAGGAATTTTATCCCATGGTCAGATTGGTGTGGAGTGTCGTTGTTTTTTTCTTCCTCGGTAGCAGAGGCATGGTCCCTCTACCTGGGCTCTGTCCAGCATACATTAACAAACTTTTCCAGCAGCAGGAGATTGGCTTCTGTGATCCCCCTGCTTTACCTGTGGCTGGTTTGGGTGTGATGTCTTGTGTAGTGTCAGGCTTGATGGAAGTTTTACAAAGAGGTTAGATTATGGATTTGTATAGGACAGTTTGGGTAGGGATGGTTCTGCCTCAGGCTCAGGAAGGAGGTTAGAATAGATGACCTCTGGAGATCCTTTCTAGCCCAACTTCTCTATGATTCTATGATACCCAGGCCTGGTCTCTTCTGAGGTGGGGTTCTGTGGGGAGCAGAGCAAGGATGGTGAATGGGGAAGAGTTCCCCATCTCCAACCCTAGGAGGGGGTGCTGTGAGGAGGAACAGTGGGGGAGGAGCTGGTTGTGGGGTGCTTCTGGCTGCTCTAAAACCCAGAAGGGGGCATTGTGGAGGGCCACAGTGCAAGAGCTGGCTGTTGGAGATGTGCTGGGTACAGAGAAAGATATGTGCTTCTTCTCTTGCCAAGCATCTCTACTTCTCTGGAGAAAGGCATTGCGTTTTATAAACGTCCTCATACAACCCTTCCTGCCTGTCCCTTTCCATGCTCTTCCTGTCTCTCTCTCTCTCTTTCTTTCTCTCTCTCTCTCACACACACCCTCCCCCTTTTCCCCCCAGGCACGTAGGAATCAGGAGATGTAAGCTGGGCAAATGTGAGAGTTTCTCAACAAGACTTGCTCCTCTGGTGAGGAGGGTGGGGGGAATATCTTAAGGGGCACAGGGAGGGCGCAGGAGGCACATCAGAGGCAAGCACACTGTGCTCATTGGCAGCTCCCTCCTCTCCACCCCCACCACCTTGCCTGCCTCAGGGCACATCCTGTGTCTAGCCCAGCTCCCACTCCTGCTACCCTGATTAGTTGTGACACTTGTGTGCAAATGCAGCAGTGGTTCTGACAGCTCCGCAGGGCACTCCAGGCAGAGCCATTGTGCCCAACCCCATAAGAGAGGGACTGAGATCAGAACACCACACAGGGTTGTGGGGAGGGACCCTAAACAGCATGTAAAATGGCAAGCAGGCCCAGTACCCAGAGACAATCCAGAAGCCCTGGTGCCTAGCCCCCCTGCTGTAATCCACAAGACCCCACTCCTCTCTCAGCACTACGATGGAAGATCCAAGACCCTTTGCTCTAATCCATCAGGTCCTACTTACCTTCCAGAGCTAAGGGTAGAGCCCAGGAGTCCTGGCTTCCAGTTCCCCACTGCTCTGACCCCCAAAACCCTATTTCTCTCCCAGAGCTGGGATAGAAACCAGCTCTGCAGATTGTCTCCTGTGTTTGCCTCACTAGACTGCTGTCTCTTCCACATCATGGAAGGAAGGGGAGGTACCTACATTGATTTTCCTCTGTGGCCAACGGTGAGCTTGGCACATGGTCTTGAGGACGTGCCGGCCATCCACAGAGCCCACCAGCAGGATATTCAGCTCTGACAGACCCTCCTCTGACTGGCAGAGATGGTCCAGGGAAGCCTCCAGACCTGGAGGGAAAGAGAACTGCTGCATTCAACACCTGTATAAATAATCCTCAACATACCCCATCCCAGAGGTGGCTGCAGCTCAGTGTCAGGAGAGGGGTTCCCAGCTCTCACACCTCACCCAGAGGCAGCTGCATCTCAGTGCTAGAAGAGAGGTTCCCGGTCATAGAATCATAGGGAAATCAGGCTGGAAGGGACCTCTGGAGATCATCTAGTCCAACCCCCTGCCTCCGGCAGGATTGTCTCTATTGAAACCCTCCTGTACAAATCCATTGTTTAACCTCTTAGCAAAACTACACAGTCAACCCTGACACAACACAAGATATTACACCTGAACCTGCCACAAGTAAAGCAGGAGGATCACAGCAGCCAAGGTTGCAGAGATCCCAGACAGAGGCTAGCCCCCCACCCTACAGAGGAAGGCAATTCCCCACCCAGTCCGCACCAATCTGACCAGTGGGAAAATTTCCTCCTGATCCCAAATGTTACAATCAGGCTGACTCTTAGCAGAGAGACAAGACCCTCTAGCCAGGAACCTCTGTGGTATAGCCTGGGATCACACTTCTTGAGGGGACCTTGCTGAAAGAGAACAACACCCCAGTGCTGGTGCTGCCCCCCAGGGAAGGAGACAGGCCTCACATTCTTTCTGCAGATCCAGCGCAGGGGAGAACCCCCACCAGGTAGTGGTGCCAAAGCCGGTGCCAGTGCCCGCTGCTGTCATGGCTGGAAGACAAAAATACATAGGTGGGGGACCTGCCACCCGTGGTGGTGGGGGTCCAGTGCTGGCCTCCACCCATTTCTTTTTCTCCTCCTAGAAGACCCCTGCCCCCTTTTTCCCTTAAAAGCCCCCTTCTCTTTGTGCTGCCTCCCCTGTGACCCTGGGGGAGCTTCTCCTGCTATGTGTTGGCAGCATCTGGCACAGGGGGGCTGGGACTGCGAGTTCTTGGATCTGCAGGGACAGGGGAGGGGTATGCAGAGGATGCCCCCTGCCCCCTCCCCTGCAGCAGCCACATCCCCCCTCCCACACACCTGCTTTCTGCCCCGCTGGTGCTAAGGTGTTCCCCCCCTTCTCCATCACATCCACAATTTCCCCTTTGCTGCCTGGTCCCTGCTCCCCTCCCCCACCTCTGCCCCTCCCCCACTGCCCCTTTCACTGCCCCCCAGTCTGACCTCCGCCCACTGCACCCTCATTCTGCCCCTCCCTCACTGCCGCCCACTTGTACCCACACGCCGCCCCTCCCCGCTGCCCCAGCCCATCTCTTTACCCCAGTGCAACCCCCGCCCCCAACCTCTTTCTCACCCTACCCGGCTACCTCCCGAAAGACCTACCCCTTCCCGGCAACGGACAGCCGCGCTACCCAATGGGTTGCCGAACCATGCCCGGCTCTGCGCCAATGGGAGCGCGAGTGCAGGCCGGGAGTCTTTGGATTGGTTGATCCTGGGGACGCGGTCGCTACGGCAACGGAGCTGGACGGGATTGGTGAGGGGGGTGGTTGCAGGGCCCTGTACCCTACCCTGCTCCCATTGGGAGACACGGACCCCGCGATTCCCCACTTCCCCCGGCAGCCTGTCCCCGGGGCCCCAGTGATGCTGGCGCAGGACCCCGTCCCACAAGTGGGCACTGCCTGTCCCATACCTGCCTTCCTGAGAGCCCCCCGCTGCAGATCTCCCAGCTCCAGATCCCTGTTGCCCATGATCCTCCTTCCTGAGGTTCCTCCTGCCCCAGATCCCCCTGCCCTAGGTCCCTCCTGCCCCAAATCCCCTTCTTGAGATCTCCCTGCCCTAGTTCCCCCTTCCTGAGACTGCTCCTGCCCCAGATTCCCCTGCTCCTGGTCTCTCTTGCCTCAGGTCCCTCCTGCCCAGTACCCATCACTCCTGCCTCTCAGGCCCCTCATCATGTTTGCTGCCCTGTGCTGGATACCTTCCAATCTGTCCACATCTTCCTGAAGTGCAGGGCCCAGAACTGGACACTGTGCTTCACGGGAGGCCTCCCTTGTGCTGAACAGAGCAGGAGAATCATTTCCTTTGATTTGCAAGTGACGCTTCTGTTAATACAACCCAGGGCAGAGATGGGGGTAGGAGTGTTGTGCCAAGAACCTGAGAGCGGTGAGGGGCAAACAAAGTCCTGTGGCTGCCTCCACCTGACCTGCCTGGCCACAGCTGCAGGGAGCAGGGGCATGGGCTCCCTGGTGGCTGTCATTAGGGCATCCCCCCAACACGCACACCCTAAAGCCTCCCCTTCCCACAGTTTGCAGTTATCTATCTCCCCTCACAGGTTTTTTATCTCTGCCTAACCCCATCCATACATCCATACATTCCTCTATCCTTCCCTTCATCTATTTATCCCTCCCTCTACCCATTGTTTCCTCCATGCCTCCCTCCCTCCATCCATCCATGGAAGGGGTGTCAAAGGGTTGGATCCAGCCCTCAGAACTGTGTCACCTGGCCCACTGTCTTCCTGCGCTGGGGCGAGCAGCAGCAAGGTTAAAAAGCAGCCACCACTCATCTCTCCACCAGATTCCTGAGACGTGGGGGCAGCCCCACAAGCTAGATCCAGAGCATGGGGCTGTGTCATCTGTCTTGGGGGCTGCCCATAAGTGGGAAATTTGGCAGTGGGATAAGCAGCTGCTGCGATTCCCAGAGCCACAGTAATTAACACTGTGCCCCACCACAGGCCAAATTTCTGCCCTCCTCCTTCTCCCACCTCCATGGGCTTATGATGTGGCTCTGGGCAGGGGATCCAGTCCACAGACCTATCCCCCCACTCCCCACTCTGGATCTGGCCTACAGAATGGCTCCATGATAGTCATCTGGCTCATAGGCTGTGTGGTTCATAAAGGGTGTGTAAAGAGGGAGGAGGAGGGCTTCAGTCTCGGGGGATAAAAGGTGTTTGTTACTGATGACTGCTTTCATGGCCAGTCTCCACTGGGGCTCCACATGTGTGTGGTTTCACATTGTGGGTTTAGCATTTTTATAATGAAGATTTGTAAAAAAGTCTAAAATCTGGCTGGCTGTCCTCACATGCATCCATGTAGCTGTCTGTTCATCCATTCATCCCTCCGTCCATCCATCCCTCTGCATTCTTCCAACTCTCTCTGATGCCTCCACCCCACATCCCTTCTTCTCTCACCGCCCCCCACTTTGCCCATCCCTTATGCTCCCTCTCCCCCTCCCTCCCCTCCACTCCCTCTAATTGTCCAAAGTAAATTACATCCCTGGAAACCATAAGAGCTTTTCATCTTTGTTAAAAGCCCCTTTGCTCCTGGATTTGGAAGGATTTGCTGCAGCTCATGTAGGAGGGAGGAGGGAGCGATGCACAGTCTAATAGTACAATGAACGTCTGCCCAGCAGGCTGGCCTGGCAGGTGGTTCTCACCTGCTCACCCCCTCATGTACTGGATTATATCATGTTAACGGCTGCAAAGGGTCTGTTTGTGCAACCACAAACTCCCTGCATGACCAGCCTCTGGCTACAGGGCAAGTGCAGATCTCGTGCCTCAGAATAGATGTTGTAGTTCCCTGGTTTGTTAGGGTAGGGTCTCTCACCAGCCCTTTGCCCACTGGTTATAGTAGGGTCTCTTCCTGGGTGTAGAGAAGCACCTTACCTAGACTCCTGGTGGCCCAGGGTGAACTTTCAGTATTGGGCCCCCCTTCACCAGAGATAATAATAATACTTATTATTTTCACCATTTTCAGGCCCCCTTTCTGTCTGGGCCCCAGGAAGCCACCCACTTTTCCCCTGCCTGTGTCCAACCCCAGTGTAGAGTTTAGTGTGGCGATCCTCAGCCAGGGAACCACAGCATCCTGGGGGGCTGTGCAATTCTTTTATGGATGCTGTGGGGTGTCACACAATAGTAGCACTGTCAGGAGTGCAAACACCCACATATGATGCACCCAGAGATTTGAAATAGGAATCCACAGTGTCAAAAACATTTTCACCTGCTGTGGCCCTCCTGACATCTTTGCCACAGAAGAATTGCTCTATTATTTTTCCATAGTCAAAACACGGGTGTAAGCTAAGAGCTAGCATTTCCCAAGGAGGACCTTGAGTCTAAAAAGGCTGTCTGCCGCTGCTCTGGCACTGGTCTGCAATTGGAGAATCTCATCACTCAGCAACTTTCCCCAGGTTTGTTATTGTAGGGTCTCCCATGAGAGATAGGGCTATAAACAGAAAGTCTGGTAAGGAGGAAGGGCCTTGGAACTAAGTAGCTCTGAGAGGTTCGGTACTGAAACAGGTTCCCTAGGGAGGTTATGGAGTCTCCATTGCCAGAAGTTTTTGAGAGCAGGTTAAATGAACACTTAGATGAGAGTGGTTTGGACATGGCTGATCCTGTCTTGTGCAGGGCATAGGATCAGATGACCTCTGGAGGCCCCTGCCAGCTCAATTTGTCTATCATTTAACTTCCCTTGATATGAATCAGCCAGTCGTTGGGGGCAGTTTTGCCTTGCCACTCCCCAGTCAGAGACAAGGAGAAACAGGCCTTTGAAATAGAGATCTTCCATTGATTTATTCATAAATGACAGTACCGCTCGGTTCAAAGACATTGATATTAAAACCTGTTTAAAAGGGGCACGTTTTTTTGTAAAGGATGGCACCACTAAGGATGGGGAAGAACTCCTCGATGTGGGGGAAGGAAACTACACACGTCATAGGTTACAAAGTCATAGGCCTGTACACAATCCCTTCCACCATTATGATACAGTATGTCTCCTGACACCTCGGCAGTGGCCATCTTCAGTAGTAGCCAGCTTGGTCTCGGGATCTACACATGCCCACGGTTGTTAAATTGTTGGTGAGAGAGAGGGGCTTAATCCTCTAAGAAAAGGTTAGTGGAAGAGGCTGTGACACAGCCCCTCCTCAAAGTGTGGTGGCAGCCATCTTGAACAGTCACCATCTTGATCTGGACCTCCATTGCCTGTTGCTAAATTACAGTTATTATCTATGGCCTTCCAATTTGGCCATGATCTTCAGACTTTGCTAAAAGCTACGACTGAGGAATAAAGAGGTGGAGAGGTTTAGGAGTTGTTTACAATAAAATGGAAGTCAGTAATAGTGATTATTGAACAGCATCTATGAACACCTTGGCCAAGCCATCTTGAGAGGCAATCTTCTTACACTTTGCATTGCTTGTGGTTAACGTTTAAGAAGTAAGACGAGGGGACAGAGAGAGGGTTCAACAGCCTAATGAGGGCCCATCAGATGGAGATACAACTAGGTACAGTGCCTCCTCACAAACCTGATGGCAGCCATCCTGGGTACCAGCCATCTTTTTCAACAGCTGCTTTGTTCTGTACTGTGAACTACTGCTGAAATTTGGGCTCAGAGGAAGATTTCAACTGTGAAGACATTACTTAGGGCTGTAGCCAAAATTATGTTAATTCAGCAGTTGGCTCCTTCCTGACTCATGCTTCCTGCTACCCCAACACTAACCACTAAATTCCTGGGTTGTAGTCCCAATTCAGGGAACGTTATGGGGTCTGGTGATTGCAGCATGGCAGCTAGGAGCCAGGACATCTGGACCCTATCCCAGCCCTGAGAAAGGATTGAGGTCTAGCGGGTTAGAGCAGGGATTCCTGGGTTCTCTCTGACATGCTTTCCTTCCTCTCTCTGTGCCTCAGTTCCCACCCATGGTAAAATACGGGTTGTAATAATACTGTCTCCACTTCCTTAGAGATGGATTAGCTTGTAAGAGAAAGTCTCTATTAATACGGCCTGATACCTGGTAGAACCAGGCTATGAAACCAAGTGGCAGTGTTTGGCAAAACCTGAGCCCAGAGCACAATATTATACAACAAGCATCAGTGGAGGAGAATCAATCTGAGCTGGGCAGTGATGGCCCCAGCTCTTGGGAGGGCAAATATGGAGCTACCTAGTGCTGATGCACTAACCAGAGATGCCCGTTTCAAGGTACCTGCAGAAAAGATGCCTGCCTGGGAGATTGCATCCTTGTGTGTGGGCCAACCTTCCTGGGCTTGAGTTAGAAGATGTGTAAATGCGTAAGGGCCAGCTGTCAAATGTCCTCCTGTGATACATCAGCAGGCAACAGGCAGGGCGAGATGTCCCCATTTGAAAGCTGGACCTGATGTGTAAACCTAGAGTAAACCTGTTGTAAATCTAGAGTAAACCTGGCAGTAACCTGTTGCAAGTCTATAGCGAGCAGGCTTATGAAATCTGTTGTAAACCTAGAGAAAATCCATTGTATGTCTACGGTAAACCTGTTGTAAACCTATAGTCAAGCTATTGCAAGGCTGTTATAAAACCTATAGCAAACCTATTTTAAAATGGTTGTAAGCTTAGAGTAAACCTGTTGTAAGCCTGTCAAGAAACTGTGGTAAGCCATATAGCAAACCCATGGTAAACCTGTAGTAAATCCATAGGAACCCCCATGTAAACCAGTTACAAGCTGATATTAAAATTGGTTTGTAAAATCATAGCAAATCCCATGTAATCCTTTAGGAAACCTCTAATAAATGTATATTAAAGTTGTTGTAAGGCTATAATAAATCCATGGCAAGCCTATATAAGCCCACTGTAAACCCGTAACATCCCCATAGTAATTATATTCATAACACCATAACAAAATTGTTGAAGCCTATAGGAAACCCAGAGTAAACTTGTAAACTTATAGTAAACATGTTTATAAATCCCTAACAAGCCTGTTGTAATCCTAGAGTAAGCCTGTCACAAGCTTATAGAGAGAATATAGAACAATCACTCACATGCCTGTGGTAGGTGTATAGTACATCATCTGTCTTCAACCTGCAGTAAGTGTATTGTGTTTTGGTGTGAAACTAGGAGTAAACAACTTGTACACAGATCAAGAGTAAACCTGAAGTAGATGAATAGTAAAGCTATTATGAACTGGTTTATAATAGGATTACATATATTAAAATGCGGAACCCCCTCAGACTATCCAAGTGTGTGAAGATACGGGAACAAGAAAGTAAGGATACTGTCAATCTGTTGGAAAAAATATAGGCAAGAGATCTACAATAGAATTACACATGAAGCTTAATTTGCAAATGTGGCAGCATGTTATCGCTCACACATATAAACCTATTGTAAACCTATAGTGAACACAGCCATAAATGCTCTATGATGGAGGCCCAGACGTGAAATGCAAGAAGGGGTTAAAAATCATGCTGTAACCCTGCAGGAACACAGATTTACAACAGGTTTACTCCTGAGGCCTGGGGCTCAAACTTGGCTGAGTAATTTGTTGCTGATTGCGTAAAGTTCCCCATAAAGTAAAGCTGTAGTAGACAGGCTGACAGTACATTCACACACACGGCCCAGTGTTCACACATGCCAAGGGAACACCGTGTCCAAATGTGTAAACCTACTGCAGTGGTATTGTAACCCAGGGGTAAGCCCAGAATAACCCTACACTGTAAACCAATATGAACCCCATAGGAGTCCCATCATAAACTAATGCCAAATCCATAGCAAATCTATACTCAGCCCATAGAAAACCTGAAGTAAACCTGTAGTAGACTGATAGTAAGCCTCCCATCAGCTTCCAGACCCAACACAAATCTCTCTCTCTTTTTACACAGTGGATAAAAAACAGAGGGGTTTCTCAGAGGTGTTTCGACAGGAATGGCTCTGTAAGAGGAAACAGGCTGACAGGGGTCCTGCCACACACGCACTGTCCAGGGTCACCTCACCCACATGCTCCCACGTGCTCAGGACAGGAGACGGTACGCTAGCCCAGGCGGTGGGCAGGGGCATCAGGAGGTCTTGATGCCCAGGGCAGCATCCACCTCCTCTTCTGTCTGGAGGGTGTGCCACTGAGCAATGGGCCGCCGTGGGTTGGCCAGCATGTCAGACCAGTGGCGCAGCTCTGTGCCTGTAGCGTTGCAACCCACAAAGACCTTCCCGATGGCTTCGTTCTTCCCCAGCTTGTCATAATCCAGGACAGTAAGGACAACCTGGACCTTCTGGAGGTGAGGAGAAATGAGGGTCATGCGGGGGACCCATGCTGTGAGCTTCCCCACAACAGTTCCATCAGGCAGGGGTTTCCCAGTGCTGTGAGCTTATACAGTGCACCCTGTTGTGACCCCCATGACTTCTACCTAGGGAAGCTGTGTACTCTCCATCACTGGTGATGTTCAGGGAGAGGCTGGACAGCCCCTGGTTGGGGATGATTTAGGCGTAGCTCTACCTATGTTCTGGGGATTTCCAGGCTTCTGGGCTTTCCTGGTTGCCCTCCTCCCTACTTTCTGCTACACGTGTTAGGGCATGTTCAAGCTTCCTCAGAGGCACTGGATATTAGCTGCAGCCAAGGCTTGGGATTGCAACTGGGCTGTGCCAATGCTCCTGCTGGGACTTCAAGTCAGAGGTTTCTGGCAAGAGGGTCTTGCCCCTCCACTCAGGGTCAGACTGATCACCATAGTTGGGGTCAGGAAGGAATTTTACCCTCTGGTCAGATTGGTGTGGACTGCGGGGAGGCTGGCTGGAGGAGGGGTATGTTTTCTAGCAGCAGGACGTTGGCTGCTGTGGTCCTCCTGCTTCACCTGTGGCGGGTTCAGGTGTGATGTCTTGTGTTGTGTCAGGGTTGACGATAGTTTTATGAAGAGTTTAGATTCTGGATTTGTACAGGATGGTTTGGACAGGGCTGATCCTGCCTCAGGCAGGGGGCTGGACTAGGTGACCTCTGGAGGACCCTTCCAGCCCTGCTTCTCTGTGATTCTATAACCCAGCAGGGATGGAGCTCAGAGCTGTGATCTTCCCTGTAGCGATGTCCAATGGGTCAGAGACAGATGCAGGGACCTTCCCCATTTTAGGGGGCTTTGGCCCTTCTGGCCACAGGACACAAGGACACTGGCTGGTGGGAGGTAGGGTTCTCACCTGGATCTGCTCAAAGGGCACCTCAAAGCTGAAGGACTCATTGTAGTAGGGGTTCAGCGTGTTCTTCTTGATAGTCGTCTTTTTCTTCTTCAGCCGCTTCCCAGACTGCATCAGGTGAATTTTCACATAGGGGTCTGCGTAGGGGCAGGGAGACACTGTCAACCCCTGAGGCCCCTGGCCCCCCTCTGTAAGGGTGCATCAGTGGATACAGTTCCCAACCATCCCCCTCCCCAGCCCTTGTTCACCCCGACTAGGGGCTATCCACAATTCCTGGCTCATGGTCTTGGAAGCCCCCAGCCCCCACCCCAGCTCCAGGGGGCCAATGTCAGACTCCCCAGAGGGAAAGGTGGTGGTCCAGCAGTGGGCACTATTGTGAGGAAACTTGCAATGCTGGAAGATGCCTGCTATGGGCACTACTGTAGGGAAGCTCACTGCACCAGGGAAGGTGCTGGCTGGGGGCACTGTTGTGGGGAACCTCGCAGCGCATCTCACCGGAAAGCCCCCCCACGTCCATCTTCTTGAGGTTCTTGGCTTCCAGCACAATGACGGTGAGCTTTCCAGCCGTGGGCACATAGCGCAGGGAGAAGCAGATGTCGCCCAGTTTCTCGTGCTGGGGGGCAGTGCATGGGGCTGGTTACACCCAGGGGTCTAGGGGACCCTCCCACTCAGCACTACTCCTTTGGGTTTACAGGTGACTCCCCTATTACCCATCTTTACCTCCTACTGGGATATAGGACACCCCCCCATTGCCCATTACAACCCTTCATTGTGATATAGGACACCCCCCCATTGTCCATCATTGCCCTGTACTGGAATACAGCTCCCCCGGCCTCCCTGCTCCCCCATCACCCATGGGGATTTTTCTTTCCAGGTCTCAGGGAGCTCCCACAATCCCCCACCGCTTGAGGCTCCCTAGGAAGGGTGTGGCCATCTCCAGAGGGGGTGGGGCTAGGGGTGGAGCCATGCTCAGAGGAGGTGGGTCTGGGGGCATGGCCTGGCCAGATGGGGTGGGACTTGGGGCAGAGCTATGCCCAAAGGGGGTGAGATCTGGGACAGGGCTATACCCAGAGGAGCTGGGGCCATGGCTATGCCCAGGTGGGGTGAGGCTGAGGTGGGGTTATGACCAGAGAGGGCAGGGCAATGCCTGGCAAGGGTGAGGCTAGGGGCATGGCCTTGTCCAGGTGGTGGGGTCAGGGAGATATGGGGTAGGGGTGAGGTAGGGCTCACCTCCTCCTTCTCAGGGGACTGCAGGTCATGCCACTCTTCGATGACATGGGCGAGGTCCACAGAGCTCATGGGTACGCGCACCTCCCCGATGGCATCGTGCTTGGAGAAGCGGTCGAAGTCGTACACAGCCATGACCAGTGTGCGCCCGCCCAGCTCTGCATATGGGATCTGTGGGCACGGCACCCATCAGCTGGCAGCAGCAGGCACTCACCCCACCCCACCCCAAAGGCCTTTGAGGGGAAATGGAGAACACCCACTGTTCTGGGCAAGCGGGTGGGGTTGGTGCGGCTGGAGGCCATAGGTGGGAAATGAGGGGCACTGGCAGGTGGGGGGGCTGAGGGAGGCTGGGGGCAATGGGGGGGCACTAGCAGGGCGGAGGGGGCAAAGGGCTGTAGATTGGAGGTAGGGGAGGCAGCAGGGCTGGGCTGGAAGGGGAGCTGGAGGGCACCAGCAGGACTGTAGAGCAGAGGAGGGTGAGGGCAGGGCTGGAGGGCGGGGGGCATGTGGACTGGGAGTGAGGGGCACCAGCAGGGCTTGGTGGGGGCAGGAGCAGGGCCTACCTTGAAGGTGAAGGTTTCGTGGAAGATGGGGTTCAGGGTCTTGCGATGCACCTTGGTCTCATGCTTCTTCTTCTTCTCAGGCAGCAGAAAGACCTTGACGTAAGGGTCGGACGTGCCTCCCAGGTCCAGGGCTGGCAGGTCAGCTGCCTGCACAATGCCTACCACCAGCTGTGGTGGGGTGGGGAGGGGGAAATGGTCATCCACAGCACTGGGCACCTGAAGTGCTACCAGCTTACCCACAGCTGTGCCCTGACCCTCCAGTGCTGCCAGCTCCCCCACAACAGTACCCCCAGCTGGAGCACCAGGATTCCTGGGTTCTCTTCCTGGCTGTGGGAGGGACGGAGGGAGCAGGGGGTGCTGGGAGTTAGAAGTCCTCCCCCCGCAGCTCTGGGAAGGGAGTGGGGTCCAGGGGGGGTGTCAGTTTGGGAGCCAGACGCCTGGGTCCCCTGACATGGGATGGTGGGGCCCACCTGCCCATTCTGGAAGTCATAGTCCAGTGAGTACTGCAGCTTGCCCAGTTTCTCCTGTGGCTTCTCCTCCTTCGGCTCCTGCAGCAGCGCTGGGTCCAGGTCCTCTATGTCGGGCTGCACCTGGGGGGAAGCAGATCCTTGCACTCCCAGGGGCTTTGCACATGTGAGGCCTTGCACACACAGAGGCCTTGCGCACCTGGGGACCCTGTGGGCCTTGCACACTCAGTCTAGCACCTTCAGGGCCTTGCTCACCCAGAGACCTTGCACATGCAAGGCATTGCACACCCAAGGACCTTATATACTCAGTGGTATCACATGTGCAGTGCAGGGCCTTGCACAGTCAGGAGCCTTGTACATGTCTTCTACACATAAGGCATACCCAGGGGCTTCACACATGGGTGGGAAGGGGTGGGGGGTGGGAGGCTGAGGGCCTTGCTCACATGCAGGGACTGTGCACACACAGAGACCCTCCCACACAGGGCCCTTTGCCCCCAGACCCTGCACACACAGATGCCTGGGTCTTCTCAGCCCTGCTTACCGAGAGAGACCTGGCACATGCCCCTGGCCCAGAGGGACTGGGCTGGGCACAGGGGTGATGGGCAGCAGCAGGGCAGGGGGCTGTGGGTTGGGAGTGAGGGGCACCAGCAGGCTGGGGGGCAGGGAGCTGTGGGTCAGGAGTGAGGGACACTGGAAAGGCTGTGCATGGGGCAGGGTGCTGTGGTTTGGGAGTGAGGGGTACCAACAGGGCCAGGGGAGGGGGGCTATCTCATACACAGGGACACTTACGCATGCTCTCTGCCCTCACACCTATTAACACAGATGCACATATATAGACATGTGCCCAGCCACAGCCCCACACACTCAGCCCACAAGGTCACAGCCCTCCCAGACACCCACCCCTAGACATACCCCCTCCAACTCTTCCCTATAAAGCATCCACCTACAAATACATTTGGGGATACGCCAGTTGGAGATATGCTGCTATTGCCCTCAGCTCCCGCACCTCAGGCACTGGGGGGAGCCCTTTCTATCAGGAACCTCCCACCTGGCCTTGAGGGGCTCATCTCTCCAAGGTTTGGACCCCTGGGAGTCAGTCAGTGCCCCACCTGCCCAGCCAGTGCTCCCCAGCTTGGGGCCATTGCCCCCTGGAAGAAAACAGTCCCTGTACCCTCTGCACGTCCTGCCCCCCACCCTTGCCTCACCTTGTCGATGTAGCTCTTGCCCAGGTCCTTGACTTCCTTCATGTTGATCTGGGCCTTCACCTTGTCCTTGCCTTTCTTGCCCTTCCTCTTCCGGCCCAGGCACTTCTTGCAGATGCAGACACAGCAGCACAGCAGCAGGAGCCCAGCAATGATCAAGATCGTGGCCAGAGCCCAGGGTGGGACTACAACTGGAGACAGGAGGAAAGCTGGAATGCAGCTACTTCTGGGGGGCGGGCAGCTCAGGGGCTGTCATATGCAGGGACCATCAGCCTGGTACTAAGAGGCAATGGCCTCTGGGGTGCACTGATTCAGAGGTTGGTTATACAGGAACCCTTTGCTGGGCAGTGAGATGCAGCCACCCTTGCGATGGGGCACGTCAGGGTGTGGTTAAACCTTCTCCGGCACTGACTGCATCCACCTCTGGCGTGGGAAGCAGCAGGGTCTATTTATACATGGACCCATTACCCAGTGCTCCAATGCAGCCACCTCTGGGGAGAGGTGTGTCATGGAACCAGTTATACCAGGACCCCTCACTTGGTGCTGGGATGCAGCTGCCTCTGGGGTGGCACATGTTGTGGGGACTTATATCTCAGGCCTAGCTGAAGCCCCTGCCCTGGGAGGTGTGCATGGCGGGGGAGGGGGGAGAATCACTCACTGGGCAGCTTGCTGATCTTGTTCATGAACTTGTCCTTCATGTTGGAGAAGTTTTCGCGTGTGGGCACCTGGGTGGTGTTGAGAATCCCCTGTGGCTGAGGTGCTGGCCCCTCTGTGGCCAGCATGGCTGATCTCCGTGCTGCATTCATCCCTGCACCTGTGGAGAGGTTGGCAGGGGGCCAGGACATGGGGGTCAGAGCACTGGGGAGGCCAGCAGGCAGCCAGGGCCCTTTCCTGGCCTATGGCCTGAGGTATCCAGGTCCCATTGCCTTCCTGAGTGCTGCCCAGAAGTGGAGGGGGACTGGGAGCCTGGACACCTGGGTTTTCTTCAGTGGGGTGGTGGGTTAGAGCCAGGGTTCTGGGAGCAAGTACACCTGGGTTCTCTCCCAGCTCCGGGCAGGAGGTCTATACCTTCTCCTGCCCTTCTTCTGGGAACAGAAGCCCTGGGCCCTGGCTCTCAGGCTGCTCCTGTCTCAGCTGCTTCCTACCTCTCAGCGTTGGAGCCCATCTGGTACCAGATGGTGCCATCTATCACCTGGGCAATTACTCAGCGCTGCCCCTGGGGCCATGAGTGAGCAAAGAGTAGACTGGCAAAGTACCAGCTCAGCCCTGCTGCTTTCCATCATGGGAGTAGGGGCAGGAATAGAACCCAGGGGTCTAGGCTCCCAGCCCCCTGCTCTCAACCTGCTAGCTGGCCATAGTCTGGCCAGATGCTGGGCCTCTCCTCCCTCCCCAGCCTGGTGCAGCTTCAGCATCCTAACGGCCTGGAAGGCAGTAGCTGTCTCTGGCCAGGTCCCGACCTTGGCACCCACTGGGCTCAGGGGCTGTAGTGGGTGAGGGGTGGGGAGTCTCAGTCAGGGGATCCCCCTCCCCTGTGGGCAGTGCAGGGGCTGGCTCTGGACATCAGGGGCCTCTGTGAGCATGACCCAGCCCTCTATATGTATAGAGATGGGATGTGGGGCCTAGACAGACGGAAGCAGGAGCAGAGGATCCTGACCAGAGGGGTGTACAGTATCTGGCATGGGGGTCTCTTCCTTCTAGGACACTCCCCTCCCAACTAAGGTTATCTAGGAATGAACCCAGGCACCTGGGCCCCAAGCCCCACCCTGCTCCAACTCATTAGATCATGCTCCCCTGCCAGAGCTGGGAGAGAACCCAGGCATTCTGGCTCCCAGCCCCTGCTGCTCTAACTATTGGAAACCACTTCCCTCCCAGAACTGGGAGTGAACCCAGGTGTCCAAGCTGCCAGCGCCCCTGGACTTATCTATCCAGCACCCTGCCCCCTGCCCTGCTCTGCGCCCATCCAGCCCATGGGACTGTGTTCTTCTGCCTCAGAGCTGCCATGTCCATCCATCTGTCTGTGCCCCTCAGTCCCCTGAGGCCCGTGTCCCATGGAATGGGAGGGACCCCTGAAAGATGGGGCAGGGACCTGATTGGGTCCCAGGGCAGGGGGCACTGGCTGGGACAGAGGGAGGGGATCCCTGGGCTCATCATGGTGGGGGAGACAACAGCCCAGCTGAAGAGGAACCGTCTCCCTGCATTAAGCCCTGACACAACCCCGCTAGGCTGGTACTAACCTTACAGGGGTGTTCTAGCAGTGCGGCACAGCCCCCAGTCCAGCTTCTGCCCCCATCTCTGATGCCTCTGATGACATCTGGCATTTCCCTGGTGGGGCGGGGCCCCTCAGCAGGCCTGGCTTGTGCCTGGATCTCCTGGATTCCTTCCTCTCCTTGCCTGTTATGCAACTCTGCTAGTGCTCTCCCACCCCACCTCTGGGCCCCTGCCCCACCTAGCCTTGCTGGTGCCCTTCCTTCCCATACCACAGCCCCCTGCCCCCCCAGCCCTGCCACTGCCCCTCACTCCTGTTCTGCATCCCCATGGTCCCCCAGCTCTGCTGGTGCCCCTCACTCTCAACACCCAGCCCTCCCCCCACCCCCCCACCCCCCAGCACTGAGCGGGTTCCTTCCTAAATAACAGGGGTTGAACTGCAGGTTCCTGTGAGTTATCTGAGCAGATGGAGCATGCATGCATGTGTGTGTGTGTGTGTGTGTGTGTGTGTGTGTGAGAGAGAGAGAGAGAGAGAGAGAGAGAGAGAGAGAGAGAGAGAGTGAGAGAAAGAGAGAGAGCGCGCCTGTCTGCATGTCTGTTGTAACTATGTGTGAGCGTGTGTGTGTGTGTGTCTCTCTGTGGAAGTGCTTTGGGAATGGATGCGGTCACATCTTGTTCCTTGCATCTCTGCTTCGGCTGTGATTGTGGCTCTGTGCGTGTGTGTGTGTGTGTGCGTGCGCGTGCACGCATGCTCTATGTGGTTCTATATTTATGAACCAGAGCACGTGTCAGAACCCATGTCTTCTGTGGAGGGGTGTGCATGTCGCTGTGGTCGTACATATGTGTTGGGGCCTCTCCCCACCCCCCCTGCAAATATGTATGTGGATGTGGTTGTGTATTTGTGCATGTGTCTGTGTGTGCCCACTATGGCTTGGTGTGCATTGGCATTGGGGGTATTTGTGCCTGTGTCTGCCATACAGTGGTGTGTTTGTGCATGGGGCTGTGATTGTTTGGGGAGCTGTAGTGGTTGTTTTGCAACAGGCTGTGCATGGAGTTGTGACTATGCATCTGGGTGCAATTGTGTTTCAGGTGGGGTTTTGTTTTAGGAGCATTGGGCTGTAGTCATGTGTGGGGTTGGTTGTATCTCAGTTTGAGGTTGTGTTGGGTTGCAGTTGTTTATCAGGAGTGTAGGGCTGTTGTCATGTGTGGGGTTGGGATGTGTCTTCAACTGAGGTTTTGTGTTGTTGGATTGGGGTTATGTATCAGGCTTTGCCTGTGTGTGGGGGATGTAGTTGTGTCTTGGGTTGAGGTTGTGTGACAGGAGTGTGGGGCTATTGTGTGTGGGGTTAGGTTGTATCTTGGGTTGAAGTTGTATTGAGTGGTTGTCGTGTGTCAGGCTTGGCCTGCATGCAGGGCTGTGGCTGTGGCTCAGGCTGAAGTGTGTTGGGTTAGAGTTGTGTGTCAGGAGTATGGGGCTGTGGTGTGTGGATGGGTTGTCTCGCAGTTGTGTCTTGGATTAATATGTGCTGGGTTGGGGTTGTGTGTCAGGAGCACAGAGCTGTTGTGGTGCATGGGTTTGGGGGGGTGTTGGTTTGGGGTTGCACATGGGGAGTGTGGGGATGTTGTCACATGTGGGGTTGGATTGTGAGTCAGGCTTGGCATGGGGCAGCAGTTTGTATCTTGGGTTGATGTGAGCTGGGCTTGGGATGTGTATCAGCAACACAGGGCTATTGCTGCATGTGGGTTTGGGTGGTTATCTCAGGTTGAGGTGGGCTGGGCTGGGGTTGTGTCAGGAGCATGAAGCTGTTGTCATGTGTGGGGTTGGGTTGTGTGTCAGGCTTGGCCTGTGCATGGCATAGTGGTTGTTTTGGGTTGAGGTGTGTGGGGCTGGGCTTGTGTATCAGGAGTATGGAACTGTTGTTGTGTGTGGTTGCAGGCTATGGTTGTTCCTCAGGGTTGTGTGTCAGGGTTGGGTCAAGATTGCGTGTTAGGAGCATGAAGCTGTTGCTGTGTGTGGTTGTATCTCAGGCTGCGGTTGTGTCTCAGAGCTGTATCTTAAGGTGAGGTGCGTTGGGTTGGGATTGTGTGTCAGGGGCATGGAGGTGTTGTGCATGGAGTTGGGTTCTGTGTCAGGTGAAGGCCATGTGTCAGGTTTAGCCTGTGCATGGGGTTCGGTTGTGTTTTGGGATGAGGTGTGTCAAACACAGGGTTGCTGTTGGGCACAGGGTTGGGCAGTGTGTCAGGCTCAGCCTCTGCATGGGGCTGCAGTTATGTCTCAGGCTAAAATGTGCTTGTTCAGGGCTGCTTCTCAGGAGCAGAGGGCTGTTATCATGTGTGATCATGTCTCAGAATTGTATCCCAGTCTGTGGCTGAACCTAAGGATTGTCTCAGGTTGAGGTGTGCTGTGCTGGGTTGTCAAAAGTTTGGATTTGTTGTCACCTGTGGCTGTAACTCAGGCTGTGGTTGTACCTCAGGTCTGTGTCTCATGTTGAGGTGTGCTGGGCTGAGGTGTGTGTCTGAGGACATGGGTCTGCTGTCACATGTGGTCATGTCTCAGGCTGTGGCTGTACCTTGGGGTTGTGTCTTAGGATGAGGTGTGGGGTTATGTGTCAGGAACCTGGGGTGTTGTCACATGTGGTCGTGTCTCAGGGTTGTATCTCAGTTCTACCTCGAGGCTGCGTCGCAGATGGGGATGTGCTGGGTGGGGAGTGTGTTTCAAGAGCACAGGGCTGCAGTCGTGCATGGGGCTAGGTGGTGTCAGACGTGGCCTGTGTCTGTGCGGGGCTGAGCCGTATGTTGGGCCCTGTGCGTCACCCTCATACCCACATGCCCAGTGCTGCCCACTGCCCCTGGCACAACAACAGCTGCCTCTGCCCCACTGCCCTGGGTACTGCACCCACATGCTCCCATCCTGGGGGGGAAGGCCCAGGCAACCGGGGGCCCTTCTCTGCTCCTAGCCCCCCAGAACCCACCCCCTTCCTGAGCCGGGAGACAACCCAGGCATCTGGGCTCACAAATACCCATAGGGCAAGGTGGAACCTGGCATGGCGCCCCCTGGGTTGGGAGGGGGCAGGTCACTAACCCCCCTGCCCAGCTGTCCCCCAACACAGCCCCGCCCGGCTCCGCCCCACCAGACAAAGGCTGGAGACATCGGCGCTGAATTATTGATGCTCCCAGAGCCAGCTCGGCCCCCCCCCAACCCCGCCCCAGCCAGGATCGGGCTTTCCCCACCATTTCCATCCCCTGGCCAGGATCGGGCCCCACCTCCTCCCCAGCCAGGATCGCCCCCCCCCATGGGGCAGCGGCTCAGCCGGACCCTCCCCCGCAACCCAAGCCCCCAGCTGGAGTAACCCCGGGGTGACTCCCCCGGGACCCGATCCCCCGCAAGGAGTGCGGGCGGGGGGGGAAATCCGGAGTCATTCCGGATCTCCCCCCATATACACCTGCGGGGGGAAAATCCGGACGGACACCAGGCAAAGGCGTGGTCCCGATCCGGGGTCCCGGGGCCGAGCGGGGCTCCCTACCTTGCTGTGGGCCCGCCCGGCTGCAGGGGCCCCGGGCCGGGGCCGGGGCCGGAGCCGGAGCCGGAGCCGGAGCCGGAGCAGGAGCTGTCCGTCCAGCGGTGCTGGCGGCAGCGGGGTGGGGCAGGGGTGGGGGCGGGGCTTGGGGCAGGGGGAGGAGTTGGGGAAGGGGCTGTGGGGGGCGATCAGACGGGGAGGGGCAGGTGGGGGTGGGGAAGGAAGCTGGGGCAGAACTGGGTTGTGATGGCGCGGTGTGATTGTGTCTGGGACACGGAGTGTGTGTATGTGTGCGTGTGTCAGAGCCGGGGGAAGCCGGGGCTCGTGTCCAGGTGTGCGGGGACACGTGCACACGTGCAGCCACAAGTCCACCGCCCCCCGCAAGAGGAAACATCCTCCTCCCGCCTTCCAGTCCTGGCATCTGCTGCTGCCACGGATCAGGAACCCAGAAGTCCAGGCTCCCCCCCACCCCTCAGCTGACCCACTAAACTCCCCCTCCCCAACGGCCTTCAAGGAGCTAGAAGATAAGCCAGGCATCCGGGTTCCCAGCCCCTCCCCCTGCACTGACCCACCAAGCCCCCCATTCCCTTCCCAAAGATGGGAGAGAACCCAGGCCTCCAGGCTTTTGCCCCCTCATCCCATGACCTACTCTTTTCTCCTAGCCAGGCTACAATGCAAGTGTCCCAGCTTGCAGCCCCTGCTGCTCTGTCCCATCAGACCCAGTCCCCTCCCGCAGCTGGGAGAGAACCCAGGCCCCCGCTGCTCTAACCATTGGGCCCTACTCCCCTCTCAGAGCTGGGATAGAACCCAGATGTCCAGGTTCCCAGCTCCCCTCCCTGCTCTGACCCCCGCAGCCACTCTCTCCCCCCCTGCCCAGTGCTCTGACTCCCATCCCTGGAAGCCTGGTACCATGGGAACAGGCTGGGAAATCACCAGTGTCATGGCAACACTGGGCGTCCAAACTCGGTTGCCCAGGCAATGGAGCAATCTACTGACTGCCTCCTTATCGGTCAGGGGCCATGAGTCAACAGGCTGGGAGATGGGGGGCACTGTGCTGGGGGAGGCCTGGTCTTACCTGGGAACCCAGATGTCTGGGTTCTCTTCCAGCCCTGGGAAGACAGTGGGGTTTGGTGGGTCGCAGTAAGGACAGGGGTTAGGAGCCAGGACTCTTGGGTTCTTTCCCTGGGAGCAGGGTGGGGGCTGCAAGCCAGGATGCCTGGGTTTTCTCCCAGCTCTGGCAGATAAGTGGGGTTTGGTGTGTTAAAACAAGGAGGTGGGGAGCCCAGATGCATGAATTGCATTCAAGCGCTGCTGCTGCCCCTCACTCCTAGTCACAGCCCCTTCTAGGGACAACACCAGCACCCTGCCTGGGGCCTGGTGTGTGAGGATCTCCTGGTATTTGCAATAGTCTTTGGTCCCACAGAGGGAAACCCCCATCCTTGGCTCAGAAGAACTGAATCCCCGTGGAGAGCAGGTCTCAGGGGCTGGGAAACACCATCAGTCAGGGGGCGGCCCAGGCTGCAGCCAGTCTTGGATCTGCTGCTTTGCCTGGGAACCTGTGGGTGACAGGATGAGCAATGCGTGGCCAGGGGGAGCTGAGGGAGGGGGGGAACTCTGTGACCCTCACCTCTGCCAGCTGGGGAGCTCTGAGGAAGCAGCACTGCCCCATTCCCCAGCAGAAGGGCTCTGCGGGGGGCTGTGGAGCAGGAGCGCTGGGAATAGGGGAAAACCTGGACACACTACAGAGGCACCAGCCGAGCTGGGGTGGAGCCCAGGTGTCCTGGCTGCCACGTGTTCTGGCTGATAAGAGGCAGGGGCAGAGAGAGATCGTCATTAGCCCTGGAAGTTTGAAGTCATATAGATTTGCACCTTAGAGACTGACAGAGGCAGGGGCAGAGACTACCCTACCTGCTATGCAGCTGGGCTCTGCATTCTTTGGCTCCCAGCTCCCTCCTGTGGACACTTAGAAGACTTCTGGGCTGAAACTAAGAACCCAGGAGTCCTGGCTCCCAGCCCCCTCTGCTTTAACCCCCCAAGATCCCAACCCTACCCAGAGCTGGGAGAGAACCCAGGTGTCCTGCTCCCAGCCCCTTCTGTTCCAACCTCCCAGACCCCACTGCCTCCACCAAAACTGGGAGAGAACCCAGGTCTGCTGTCCTCCCACTGCCCTCACTCCCCACCCCTCTAACCCCCCCAAACTTCCCTCCCACCCCAAGAGCTCCTAGGCTAAGCACCCTTCCATGCTGGCCTCTTGAAGACCAGGCCTTTAGGCTCCTGTCTTGTGTGAGGACCTTGGATGGAGGGGTCATGAGTCTTAAGAAAGTGCTGGTTTCTGGGGCCATCCCATGGAGAGGCTGGGGGTCTGATAGGGTCATTGTGATATCACTGACCTCCTGCTTTATCTGTGGGGCACCCCTAAGTTCTTGTCAGAGGACTAGTTTTGGGGTAGAGGTGGAGCTGAGCACTGTCCAGGCCCTCTGGAAGAAGATACCCCCCGCCTCCCCCAACACCTCTGGCCTGGCAGTGACATGCTCAGACACCTACATCACATACCCAACACATACCAAGGTGTTGTCTCAAAAACATGGACCCAAACCCTGCTCCCTGCAGTGCCAACCCACCCTCCCAGGTAGGGGTGGGTGTATGAGAGCAGGGGGTGCTTGGAGCCCAGACTGCCAAGGTCTAGCCCTGCTCTGGGTGGGGAGCCTGGACACCTGGGTTCCAGCCTTGCTCTGGTAGGGGAGTGTAGTCTGGGGAGTTAAACATGGGGTGCTGGGAGCCAGGATGCCTGGCTCTAGCCTAGCTCAGGGAGGGGGTAGGAGTGCCATGGTCAGTCCCTGGGTTTGTCTATGTCTCTGCTCACACAGGTTAAGAGAACCACTCCCAGGCCAGAAGTTGTTCCACAGCCAGGTGTTATTGGGGCAGCTGGAGCAGGGTCAAACATCAAAGAAACTGCTTCCAGGTCATGGCTTGCACACCGAGGCATCCTCTTGGCAAAAGTGGTGAGGATCTGACCCCCAACCTTGGCCATGTCAGGTGACAGTTCACCAGCATCACTTCCAGCTGCTTTGAAGGTCAAATGTCAACCCGTGACCCTCCCAATTGGCTCAGCATCAGCATGGAGACAGTCCTAGGTCACAGGAATATCTTCTAGGTCAACCCATGACTATGTTGGTTCTCTTGGCAGCCATGGAGGACAAATATGAACAGTGCAGGGGGGTCAACTGAATAACTTCCAGGTCAGCTGTTCCAAGGGTCAACCAATGGCTCTCCCAATTGGCTCAGCTGTGGCATAAAGTCAATCCTAGGTCATGGGAATCAATTGCAGGTCAACTTGTGACTCTGTTGGTTCTCTTGGGGTGGGGATCACAGGGATCAAAGGCAAACAGCATCCTGTTGGGTTGGCCGTGCTTGGCTTGGGGGGTGGGTAAAGGCCAATGGAATAATTTCTGGGTTAACCCATGATTCTGTTGATTTTCTTGGGGGCCATGGGTGTCAGAGGTAGACAGAGCTTGGTCAAAGGTCAACCAGATAACTTCCAAATCAACTCTTGGTGAGAGGTCACAAACATCCTGCATGGGTTCATAGGTCATGGGAGCGACCCCTGCCTCAGATGTCCTTCCAGTGGATGCCCTCCCCCACCACAGAGACTGCGATGAGGCTCTGAGCCATGTAGTATGTGACCATGACCACAAGCCGGGCCCGGGGGAGAGGGGAACAGAAGTGGTCGAAGACCAGGATGGCATCAGAGGTGGCGAAGAGGAGGAAGCCGCAGGCCACGAGCCGTGGGCTCCAGCGAGGTGAAGGCAGACGGGACAGGGACCTGCAGGCCGCAGCCAAGAGCAGGGCAGAGTAGATCCCTGCACAACCCAGCACTGGGCTATCCAGGCAGGGCTTCAGGAAGACCAAGGTTGCAGTCCAGACCACAGCCGCCAACACGAAGGCAACAGGGCGGACAGGACACAGCCCCAGTGCCCACAGATAGCAGAGGTGGGCAATAGCAAAGGCACCTGCACCTGCAGGGAGAGGAAGTGTGACAGCTGTCATAGTGACCCCCATTGCTCCCTGTGGCCCCTGGCCCAGCCCAGCCACTGCCCCTCACTACCAACCTGCAGCCCCTGCCCCGCCTCAACTGGCCAGTGCCCATCACTCCCAATCCACAGTCCCCTGCCCTCACTCCTGACCTGAAGCCCCCTGCCGTCCCCACACCAGCCCAGCCAATGCCCCTCATATGCAGCCCTCTGCCCCCACAACCCCGCACTCCCAACTCACAGCACCCCACTCCCTGTGCCCTAGGCTTTGCTTCTTCCCAGCCCTATACCTGGCAAGAAGAGGTCAGGCCAAACCAGGCAGATGTCACCAGCACAGGAGCACAGCAGCCCCCAGAAGATGCCCTGGGCATAGGGTGTCCAGGCCCCATTACTTTCGCTCCAAATGAACAGCACCAAGCTCAGGATTGGCAGGATCTTGGTCACAGCACTGGGCCAGCTCGGCTCTGGCAGCCACAGCCCAAAGTAGAGCGCACAGGATGCCAGGAATGGGAGCAGCCGCACAGTGCGGCCCCTGGCCTGGCAGAGAGACAGAAAGCAGGGTTGTGGGGCCCACTGCCCCAGGGCCTGTCTACACTAGTACAGCCATAAGGTTCCTGCATCTGGAAGGGTCCTGCCCAGGCTCCTGACTTGGCCCCCAGTCCTGCTGGGAGCCCCTCCCACAAAACCAAGCAAAAGCTTCATGTAAGCTTCACCCTTATTAACCTTTTCAGCACCAGGGCATGAGTCAGGTAGGCTGGAGCTCTGATCTCCCCTGCTGAGCTCCTCCCGTGTAGTTTGAACTCCCAACCTTGAAATGTAAGTAACACAGAGGCAGAAATGGGGACCAGCCAGCCAGGGCCAGCTCCAGCTTCCTTGGGCAAAACACCTTCTGCGGTGCCCCATATCTATGGTGATGCGGTGTTAACTCTGGAACCTACTGATACCCACATTCAGCCACCACCTAGGTACTGATATCACCATGAAGGCATAGATTTGAACCCAACCCAAATATGCAAGCACTGGACTGGGAAGCTATGAAAGGGGTCTTGGCTATGTCTGCTTTTTATAGATGGAAGATATGGGAGTAGAAAGGTTACTTGAGGATAGGAGGCCTGAGTCAGCACAAATATGGTTGGAGGGGGGGAGGGGCTGGGCTCTACCTCTCTGGGAGGGGAGTGGGATCTGGGAGGTCAGAGCCAGGGTCTGGGAGCCTGGACACCTGGGTTCCACCTGCACTCCCCCACCTCCATGCTGCCTACCTCAGCCGCGAGCTTCCTGCGGTGGCGGGCATCCATCTCCAGTATGTCCATGCTGGTAACAGGCTTAGACCAGTCCCCCGGGCTGTGCAGTGCAGCTGTCTCCCTCCTGGACTTTCACCCGCAGAGGGCACCACGGGACAGCTGATAGCGGGGTTATCGACCCAGCCCTGCCTGGCACCATCTGATAACAGTGCTGCAGCCTGGGAGGCAGGGTGAGGAGCAGCCCAAGGTGGGGGCAGGGTGAGTGAGATCCGAGGTTGGGGGGGCAACAGATCCCAGCCCCCACTACATAGCCCCACCTGCGTTTCCCACCCTGCAGCTGGCCACGCACAGGACACCTGGGCTCTATCTCAGCACTGGGGAGGTAGGGGAGTCTGGCACGTTTGGGAGCCAGGATGCCTGGGTTCCTCCCAGCTCCTCTCACTCCCTTCTTATTTCAGGCCCTGAGGTGCTGCCCTCAGTCGAGACTGCCTTTCCAGGCATGGTCCCTGTACCTATGCTCCCCAACAGGGCAAGGGGGACCCCAACCCCTTCCACATGCTGAGGCTCCCTCTGCCCCTCAGGCACCCCCAGCCCTGCCCCCTCCCCAGCTCCCTCTGAGCCCCTTTCACCTTCACCATGGGGTCAAGCCTTCGCCCACCCCCATACTCCTCTCACTCCCCACTATTCATCTCCCACCTTGGGCCTGGCTTGGCCCATCACCCTCTCCTCCTTTGGGACAGGCTAGGGACTCCATAGAGAAGTTGGATGCTCTCAGGTCAGCAGGGCCAGATAGGATGTACCGAAGGAACTGGAGGAACTTGCTAAGGGGATTTCAGAGGCAGTGGCTATCCCCTTTGAGGGCTCATGGAGGCCAGGTGAGGTCCCAGCTGACTGGAGAAGGCCCATCTTTAAGAAGAGAAAGGAGGAGGGTCTGGGGAGCTACAGACCAGTCAGCCTGACCTCCATATCCAGAAAAATCATGGAAAAGATCCTCAAGGAATCTGTTGTGAAGCCCCTAGAGGCGAACAAGTGATGATCAGGCACAGGCAGCATGGATTCACCTAGAACAGGGGGCATAATATGGCCTGTAGGCCAGATCTGGCCCAACAAGTGATTTTGTCTGGTCTGTAGCAGGTCCCTGGGCCCTGCCCAGCCCAGGTGTGGGGGCAGCCTGGGTCATGACACATGCGGTCAGTTCTGCTGCCCCCGGGGCCCATGGCTGGATTAGGCTTCCCAGCAGCCCTGGTGGCAGTGGCGCTTTGCCCAGCTGCCAGTCTGCCCCACACCCACTGCCAGGAGCTGGCAGGCAGGTGGGGTCTCCATGGAGACCCACCTGGGACCTGATCGGGCTGTGGGTAGACTGGAAACAGCATACAGGAGGGCAGGGCCAGGGCCAGGGCCTGGGGAAAGGCCACGATCCGCTCCCCACATGCCCTGCCTGGAACCAGTGCACATCACAGGGACATGAGGCGAGCAGATCATGGCTCTGCTTTGTGCCCTGGCCCCACACCATCACTGGCCTGTGATCCCAGCCCTGTTGAGTGTGTCCTACCTGTGGGGGTCCTGGGCCAGTTTCCCTGGAGACCTTGCCCACCCACTCTGTCTGGTGTAGGCTGTTGAGGATGGGACCAATGCCTCCCGCCTCCCCCCTCCCCCATGCCAGGCTGAGTCAGCACCTCCCCCTGGCCTGTAACAGCTCACTGAAACACCTTAAGTGGCTCTTCGGCCCAAATAATTGCCCACCCATGATCTAGTAGCGAGTCATGCCTGGTCAACTTGATTCTCTTCTATGATAAGGTGACAGGCTCTCTGGATGGGGGAAGAGCAGTGGCTGTGATGCAGCTTGTCTTCAGTGAGGCTTTAATCTCTCATGACATTCTCATTAACAAGCTAAGGACACACAGATTCCACAGCCTCCCAGTGACTTTAAGCCTTGCAAGGTGAATACATAACTGGTTGGATCATCATACTCAGCAAGTAGTCACCAATGGCTCAATGCTGGCTGGGAAGAGGTATCAAGTGGGGCTCCCCAGGCATCTGTCCTGGATCTGGTATTGCTTAATCAATGTCTTTATTAACAATCTGGATGATGGGATTGAGTGAACACTTTATAGATTTCATAGACACTAGGGTTGGAAGGGACCTTGGAAGATCAAGTCCAGCCCCCTGCCCCAGGGGCAGGAAATCAGCTGGGGTCATAGGATCCCAGCAAGATAAACATCCAATTTTCTCTTGAAGGCATTCAAAGTAGGTGCTTGAACCACCTCTGATGGCAGGCTATTCTAGACACTGGGGGATTGGACAGTAAAGAAATTCTTCCTTATGTCCAGCCTGAAATGATCTTGCAGGAGTTTATAACCGTTAGACCTTCTTGTCCCTTGGGGCGCTCTGGTGAACAAACATTGCCCCAGATCCTGGTGGACACCCATGATAAACTTGTAGGTGGCCACCAGATCACCCCCTGAGCTTGCGCTTTTCCAGGCTATAGAGTCCCTGTGGGACCTGAACCTGTTCAGCCAACACAAAAGAAAGCTGAGAGGGGATCTGGTGGCCACCTACAAACTGGCCAAGAGGGACCAGCAGGCAATGAGAGTTACAAGGAATAATGGCCATAAGTTGAATGAGAGTAGGCTCAGGCTAGGCAACAGGAGGCACTACTTCACAGTCAGGGCAGCTAGAGCTGGAACCATCTTTCTAGGGAAGTGGTGCTTGCCCCTAGCCTGGGGGTCTTCAAAAGGAGGCTAGACAACCACCAAGCTGGGGTCATTTGACCCCAGCATTATTTCCTGCCCATGGCAGGGGCCTGGGACTTGATGATCTGCTTAGGTCCCGTCCGACCCTACCAACTATGAAACTATATCTCCCAGCCTGTCGTCATAAGGTCCGTTTTCCTGACCTCTGATCATGTGTGGGGCTCTCCTCTGGATTCTCTCAAGCTTCTCCACATCCTTTTTTAATTGTGGAGCCCAAAACTGGATGCACACTCCAGCTGCGGCCTCACCAAGGCTGAGTACAATGGGAGAATGATGTCCTGGGATTTGCTTGAGAAGCATCTATGAATGCAAGCCAGTGTTTTGTTCACTTTATTAGCTGCAGCACCACATTGAATGCTCATGTTCATCTTGTGGTCAATCATGACCCCCAAGTCCCTTTCATCTGTAGTGCTAGCCAGCGTAGTACTGCCGAGCCTATAAGGATGCTGCAGGTTTTTCCTCCCGAGGTGGAGAACCTTGCATTTTTCGGTGTTAAACACCGTCAGGTTCCTGTCCATCCATTTCCTGAGCCTGTTGAGGTCAGCCTGGATCGCTCTCCTGTCCTCAGGTGTGGATGCTTTACCCCAAAGTTTGGTATCATTGGCGAACTTGGCCAGTCTGCTTTCGACTCCAATGTCCACATCACTACTGAAGATGTTGAACCATACAGGTCCAAGGACAGAGCCTTGTGGGACCCCACTGGTCACAGGGCACCACGACGATTGACTTCCATCAACCACCACCCTCTGGGTCCGACCACGGAGCAAATTCCCCAGCCAGTGGATCGTGGTGGACCCAAGGCCGCAGTTGGCCAGTTTTGCCAAGAGGTGTTGCTACCCGCAACAAACCCATGCTGGGTATCCCACAGGATGTAGCCATCAGCATTCTTCTGTTAAGAATGGCCTCTTTGATAATGTTTTCCAAGACCTTCTCCCAGATAGAGGTCAGGCTGATGGGCCTGTAGTTAGCCGGATCCACTTTCCTCCCTTTCTTGAAGATAGGCACCACATTGGCCTTCTTCCAGCCTTTGGGCACTTCAGAGCACCTGGTGTTAGCAAATCTGTGGATATGAATTATACAGGAACAACAGAGTAGGTTGTATTGGTGGGCGAGTTGCACTCTACATAAAAGACTCCATCGAATCGAATAGGGTAAGACTTTTCAATGGATGAGAGGGACCAAAGAATCTCTGGGAATAGAAATTCCAGGTTTCAATAGAAAAAAAAGTATGTCTGGGAATATACCATCAACTCCCAGATGAGGATGGCAGTAGCAAGCTAGAAATGCTAAGGAGGATGGAAGAGGCTTTGACAAGCAGAAAACGGGGAATTTCAACTGTCCACAAGGAGACTGGGTCAATTTGACTTCAGGCTGAGCTGCAGTAACCAAATTTCTTGAAGTGATCAAAGACGGCTTTCCTGGAGCAGTTAGTCCTGGCACCTACAAGAGGAAAGGCCATTCTTGATGTAGTCTTAAGGAGGTACATAAGAAGGCTGTATTGAAGGCACACAGCAAATCAAAAAAGGAAAGCAGACCAAAAGAAAGCCAGTGTGGTTTAATGGCAGAATTGTGAAGGCAATAAGCAGCAAAAAAGGCTTCTTTCAAAAGGCAGAAGACAAATCCTGAAGAGGAAAATTTAAAAAGGTTCATGAACTCCAGCAAAACAAATGCAAAACCTCAACAAGAAGCTAAGAAACTAAGGAGAAAGCTGCTCGAAATGCAAATGGTAACAAATAAAAAATTCTTCATGTATATATTAGCAACCAAGTACCTGCCAGTTAGGCCGTTGGGTGAGCATGGTGTAAAAGGGGCACCAAAGGATGATAGGGCTATTGCAAAGACACAACATGCAGTCTTTGCTATGGAAGATGTTAGGGAGAGTTCCTCATCAGATCCACTTCTCTCTGGGGCAGGTCAGTAGAGCTGACCCAAACTGAAGTTTCAGTAGATGAAGTCACAGAGAAAATTGCTGGCTAAGCAGCAGCAAATCACCAAAACCTGATGGCATTCACCCTAGGGTCCTGAAGGAGCTCAGCTCAGAAATTGCCAAACTCCTGTCATATGCAACCTATCACTAAAAACAGCCTCTGTACCAAACCACTGGAGAGTTGCTAATGTGACTACATGTTTAAAGAAAGCTCTAGAGGGAACACAGGAATGTACAGGCCAGTGAACCTAACTCATGTTCCTTGAAAACTGGTAGAAATAATAATAATAAAAAAAGAATTGTTCAGCACATGGATGAACGTAATTTGCTGGGACAGAATCAACACAGCTATATCAACAGGAAATCATGCCTTGCCAATCTACTAGAGTTCTTTAAGGATGCCAGTAAGCAGGTGGATCAGGGTGATCCAACTGACATAGTATATCTGGACTTTCAAAAAGCTTCTGACAAAGACCCACATCAGAGCCTCTTAACTAAGGTTGTCACGGGATTATAGGGAACATCCACTCATGGATTAGAAACTGGCTTAAAGTTAGAAAGAAAAAGTGTGAGTATAAATGGTCAGGTTTCAGGATGGAAAGAAGTAAACAGCAGGGTTCCCTCAGGGATCTGTGTCGGGACCAGTGCTGTTTAACATATTCATAGATGATCTGGAAAAAGGGGCCAGTAGCAAGGTGGCCAAATTCACCGATGACACAAAATTACTCAAAGTGGTAAAGACCAAGATGGACTGTGAGGAACTACAGAATGATCTGGCACAACTGAGCAGATGGGTAACTAAACGGTGTCTGAAATTCAGTGCAGATAAATGTAAGGTGATGCACCTGGGCAAAAACTTGAGAGAGTCCAGAGAAGAGCCACACGCATGATCAGAGGTCAGGAAAACAGACCTTATGATGACAGGCTGAGAGCCATGGGGCTCTTCAGCCTGGAAAAACGCAGGCTCAGGGGTGATCTGATGGCCACCTATAAGTTTATCAGGGGTGACCACCAGGATCTGGGGGAACGTTTGTTCACCAAAGCGCCCCAAGGGATGATGAGGTTGAACCGTTATAAACTACTGCAAGACCATTTCAGACTGGACATAAGGAAGACTTTCTTTACTGTGCGAGCCCCCAAGGTCTGGAACAGCCTGCCATCAGAGGTGGTTCAAGCACCTACACTGAACATCTTCAAGAGTAAATTGGATGCTTATCTTGCTGGGATCCTATGACCCCAACTGACATCCTGCCCTTTGGGCAGGGGGCTGGACTCGATCTTCTGAGGTCCCTTCCAGCCCTAATGTCTAAGAAATCTATGAAAAATAACCCAAACTCTGCCCTACGCTAGGATGGGCCCTACAGTAGCTGTTACCACACAGAAGAGATCTGACAGTCACTGTGGACAGTTCACTAAAAACATTTCAGTGCTCTGCAGCTGTGAAAAAGGTAAACAAAATGTAATTAATTATTAAGAAATCCTTTGTGTGTCTGCACCTTGAATCCTGCGTTCAGTTCTGGTCCCTACCCCTTTATGCATCCCCCTTTCTCTTGCTTATTTTACATGTTTGCAGTGCTAGTTTTTCAGACGCATTTCCCTCCTTTCCTTCCCCCTGCACAAAGACATTTTAAAACCAGAGCTGCCTTTGCAAGTTTTGAAAGTGGAAGGCTTTGTGGGATTTAAAGTTTCTTCAGCCATTCCCCCTCCCCACCCAAAGGCAGAACATTCCCAGTTCTTCTTATTGCCCATGTTTGAATTTTTGCCCTCACACTCCATTTTTGTTCCTGATTTTTCTCTCATTTTAAGAACTTGGTTCCTTTTAAAGTAAGAAAATTCTTATTTTGCATGTTTTTATTGATGCTGACCCAAAGGCATCTGAGGGGCTCAGGGTCACTCAGGAAGCAAAGCTATGGATCTGGCTTATTCAAAAAATGGAGGACACCATGCCTACATACAGTGTGTTAAGTAATAGCGAGAGAATATACTGGTGAAAGTGTCTAATGCAGAGATTGCACCCCAAGGCAGGGAGAACTCGGAGTCAGGGTTTTATTCCTCAGAAAATGCCAGCCCTTAGCTCTCACTTCTGTTCGACTACGCTTCTGTAGCACTGAACACAGGCCCTGACAGATACTGAAGTCAAGGCGTGGTGGGCTCTGAAGGGGGAACCCCACACAATCATGGTTCCTGCTACACCTCATGTGCATGGCAGGAAATGTGACTGTGGGGAATAAACCAGCAGATCCCATTCTGCTATACAGTCAGTGCAGATGTTACCCCACAGCCTTGGATCCGGGAACTAGCGAGGTATACTCAAAAAAAATGCTCAAGACATAAGTTTCCCCTCCACTTATGTAGGGTAGACAGCACACAACTTTATTTTCAGAAATGCACTAGTTACCCTTGCTGGTAAATCTTGCTCCCTATCCTGTTGATCAGACAGTCCAGGGTCTTGCTGGGACATTTAGGGGCACAGTCCAGCAGTTCAGTAATACAGGAACTCAGGAGTCCAATGACCTTTGTTCCCATTTTTATAGCTCAATTCTTGCCATTCTTATTTTTACTACTACCACAGACAACTTAGAGACTACTTCTAGAATCAATTACTTACTATGGGGCATTTTCCTAAAACTGTAACCCCCATGCCCTGGAGGGGGCATGGGTGTGTGGCTGTGATGATTCAGTACATCAGTTTAGCAGGAGGGTATAAACGAGACCGATTTACTCACAACCATAGGCATTAGAACAGCGATGTGGAACCCAGCATGGAAACCAGGAAGCAAAATACCCTTTTTAACAGTGTAACATTACATGAGACTGTGTGGGGTCAAGGTTTAAGGACACTTCAGGGTGTCCCAGATGGCACAAGGACTTTAGCAGCCCCACACGATCACACTGATGTCTGCAGCCGTACAAGAACAACTCAGATCTGGTTTCTGTAGCAGTCATCGATTTCTCTCTCCGTTTTAGGTCTCTTTTGTCGGGAAGTCGATCCTTTTCCCAGCTGCACTCAGGCAAGACTCCTTCACAACCTTCCTGGGCATCTTTCAACGGTTCTTGGAACAAGACCTCTCCCTTGCTCCATCCACACTGCCTCCAGACAAAATGGCCCTCACTGTTGCAGCAACTTTCCCCCACTCTCCCCACCTGCTAGCCCTCCAAGCAGCCTGGGGGCTTAGTTCAGACGATTCTCCTGTTTTCCATTTTTCTACGGTGTTGGCAACCCCACCCATTCCCTCTTCCCTCACTGTGTGGCAGTGTTACATCCTTCCTGCCAGCTCTCAAGAAAGGTTGGAAACCCTAGTTCACCATAAGCTCTCTGGGTCTGGGGTTCCTGGGCTTGGAGTAGCCCCGATTCTCTCTGGTTAACCCTCCACAACCCAGGGTTACACTCATATGCAAACACCCTCATACCAGCATACCTTATCACACGTACTCTCCGCTGTGCATTCTCTCCACTATCACTGACCATGTAGCTATGCACTCAGCTTTAACCACAGGGACCTCCTCACCAACTATGCAACACCCTGCAGGAGTAGAAACTGGCAGTTTTATGCTTACACAAAGGGACCCCAATCCTAGGTTTCCCCTACACTGGCTAGTAGCAAGTTTGACTCTCTGCACTACACCAGACTGGGGGTCCCAGAGGTGGGGTGGGGGGTCTCAGCCTCTAGTCTTGACAGGCTCCCTTGGGCTCGAGGTAGGACCACTGGCCACATGTTCAAGTTGTGATAGGACCCAGCCACAAAGTTATTCACATATTATGTAATATGTGTGATATTACATATATCATATTCTATGATTGTAAGCTTATGTATAATAACTTTGTGATTTATTCCTCATTGTATCACATCATTAATTATTATAGAAAAATTGGTCAGGAACAGACCTCTGGAGGTCATCCAGTCCAACCCCTGCCTGAGGCAGGATCATCTTTATCCAAAACATCTTGTGGAAATCCATAATCTAATCTCTTTGCAAAACTATCATCAACCCTGACAAAACATGAGACACAGCACCCGAATCGGCCACAGGTAAAGCAGGGGGACTATGGCAGCCAATGTGCTGCTGTTGTAAAAGGTTAATATACTTTCAAGACATCACAGGTAAAGGGGCCATTGAACATGTGCCCAGGTCACTACATAAGACAGGATTCACTAATTATGTTTCAAATAGGTCTGTCATGGATCTTAAAAAGGCCATAACAGGTCAGAAAATGCTTGACACGGTGGCTTCCTATTCAAAACATCTGGATTTGCCTCGTGAAGCACGCATAGGTGTCTGCACACCCAACAGTGCTAATGCTCTGTGGTAGCCTTAAAAGCATCTTGTAGTACCCTGGCTGCACATATAAACCGGTCTAAATGCATGACAGCAGGGAGCATGGAGAGCCAAGATGCATGGGCTCTAGCTCCAGATTTAGGATGAAAGGGTCTAATGGGTTAGGATGGGGGGAGATGGGAGCCAGGAGATCTGAGCTCTGTCTCCAAGCTCTGTTTCCCTGAATGACCTCGTGCACAAACCTGTGCCTTGATTTCCCCTACCACTATCTGTACAGCAGGGAATGTGCTATAGAGGCATAGAGCAGCCGTGATCCCCTCCCCCGGGCCCCAGGAGGGAGAAAGCTGCAGTGCTTCTAGGCTTTGAATATTTTTTATTTTCATCCAATATAACAAAAAAAGAAAGAAACAACTTTGGAGACACACACACACACACACACAGAGCAGAGGGGGTGGGGGGGGTGAAGGGGTGGGGGCAGGGGGGCCAGCCCTGCGCCCACCCCACGCCCCAGCCACAGGCTGACGCACGCAAAAAAGGCCACTTGAGTTCCTTGGTTGGTTTGTGTTTAAGAGCTTGAAGTATTGCCACTGAGTGGTAGCCGTGAGGAGGGGTGGGGGGTAGAAATGGGACAGGGAGAAGAGTGGGCTACCAGGATGTTATTATTGGCTACTGGCTTTTTGGGGAAGGGATGTTCAGTGCTTGTAAGACAAGGATGGGGGTAGGACAATTGGATTGGTTCCCCTCCCGCACCAAAATATGCCCTGCTGCCCCAGATCACACCCCAGTGAGCCCCTCATGCCACAGCCACCCCAGTTCAGAGTCATAGGCCCATCAAGCTGGGCATCTGTGTGTGGGGGGGGGGGCGTGGAACATACCAGGCCCCCTCCACAGACTCCTGAACAATGCAGAGCTGCCAGCAGGGGCACTGCCAGTGCCCCCTATACCCCCAAATTAGTGCAAGCAGAACACCTGTCAAGAGGCTGCTGGGACAGGTGTGGGGCAGGAGGGTGGCATGAGCACTTCCTCAAGTCCCCAAGGTGACACCCCCTGCCCCCCAGGCTGGGCTCCTGTGGGACAGACTCCTTCCCATTCCAGAGCACCTGGGAGCTGGCCCCTGCTCCTCTTCCCCTGGTCCCCCCAGATGCCACCCCTGGGTGGGAAGAGGGTGCAGGTCCAGTACCAATGGGCATGCCAGGTATCACCCCCCTCCCCTCAGTGGCCAGAGGTGGGAGATGCACCATTAGCCTGGGGGGGGGGTTACAACCTGCCCCCGCCCCCCCAAGGTGGGGCTAGGACAAAACCCTTCCCACATGGACCAGCCAAGGGGGCAGGGCTACAGACAAACACCTCCCACTATAATCCCAAGGAGGAGGAGGAGCTACAGACAAGCCCCACTCCCTAGAACCTGCTTTGGGGGGTGTGATCAGTGGACCTGGGGAGGGGAAGCTACCCTCAGTCTTTGGGGAGGCAGGAATCTGGCTTTGGGAGGCAAGGATACCCCAAGTGGGGGGAGTCTCTTGGGCCCCATCACCCCACAGTTGTCTCCTTTCCCCCACTCTCCGATCTTCTTCTTTTTCCTCTACAGTATCCGCCTTGGTGCCTGTTGCCCCCCACCCCCATCTCACTTGTGCTCTTTTTTTGGGGTGCACCATGCTAAGACTGCATCTGACAGATGGGAGTAGTGGAAGGGAGCGGGGTGGTGTCTTTGGTTGTGCTTACACAGAAGCGCAGAGGCCTCCCCTAGGACAGGAGTGGGTGAGGCAGTCCATGCCCCCTCCCCCAGCAGCAGACGGGGGCTACCACAGGGGAGACATGACCTCTGGGGGGTGGGAGGGAAGGAGGGTGGGCAGCCCCCCCCCGGGCCATTTAGTGCTTTCCAGAGTCACATCTCCATTAGCTTCTAATTCCATCAAACCACGGTGGTTTCAGTGCAAAATGGAAACTGGAGGAGGTGGGGATCAGGGGGGCATAGTACCAGCAGGGAGCAGATCAGCTTCTCAGGCCCTGTATCCTGATTGGGGAGGGCGGTGGGGAATTCGCTCGCTTGCTGTGAGCATCTTGTGATGGGGTGGGTGGGAGGCCACGTACCCATGTACCCCCCCCTCCCCATGCCATGCTGCACCCCCAATGGAGGGTAAAACCAGGGGGAGGGGCAGGGGGTGCCCCCAGCCAGCCCCTCCCCAGCTCATGATGGGCAGTTTCCCCAGGTTCCTTCTGAAAACTTTATCTGGGAGGAGGAAGACCGAGACAGACAGACACGGGGAGGGGAGAGACAGGAGGGGAGGGGTGTTACTTGAAGCCCTTGTGCACCCTGAAATCCCGCATGGCCTGGCTGACCTGCCAAAGCAGCCCTCATCATCCCTGCCCATCAGTGCATCCCCCCAACCTAACACCCAAAAGGTGTCACAGGCCAAGAGACTACCCCCTCCCCTGCTCCCCCCAGCCTGGCAAACATATCCCCAGGGAGGGCTGTACCCACTAGGAGCCCTTGGGGGCTTTTGCACTAAGCCAGGAGGGAGTATGTGGTGGGGTTCACAGGCTACCTAATTGCCCCTCCCCGCCAACACTCTGCATGGGGCTAACCCCTGCCCCCCCCACACACCTGGGACTAACCCTCACCTGGCTGCTGGCTGCTGCTGCCTCTGAGGGGAGCCGCTCTCTGTCCTGGTGTGGTCTGTGAGCCCTGGGAACTGTAGGGTGGGGTCAGAGGTAGATGGGGAGGCCCCTTCTGTGCTGTAGAAAGAAGAGGGGAGAAATTCAGCTGGAGGGGTGGGGGCAAGCATGGCTTCTCCTCCAGCCACACAAGCTCCCTGCCCCTACCAACAGAATCCATTCCACAGCACCACCCTAAACGGAGATGCTAGGAGGGAGCCAGGCACAGCTGGTGAACTCTGAGACAGGTGGGGCACGTGGAGCATCACACTGTATCATCCAGTTGCAAGTCTTACCCCCCGCCTCCCCCAAGCTCCACACCCCACAGGTCCCCCCACTCCCCAGCTGCAAACCCCTACTCCCGGCCAGAGTGCCGGGCTGGCTGCAAACCTTCCCATTCCCTCAGCCCCCAGCCAGGTTCCCCTCCTACCCCACAACCCCCCAGCCACCCGCAAGCCCCACTTACCTCACAGGCTCCAGCAGGAAAGTGAGCCTGAGCCAAGCCTTGGGTGACTGAATGCATCAGGCCCTGCCCTTTCCCCTCCCCCTCCAGCAGGGTTGGGGGTTTCCTGTGGTTTCCTAGGTAACTGCTTTTTCCCCCGGGGCTGTGTCAGTACAGGCGTGCTGCTACCCACTTAAAGAAGTGGTTATTGCCATCCATTCAAACTGTTCAGGTGTTTCTACTGCTCATGTGTCACTTGGGCAGTAGTGAAATCACCCCAAGGTGCTTACTGCACACACTCAACTTTTTGTTGTGTATGCGTACTGAACAAGCATAACAATTGATTAATGTTACTAGGAGACATAGGCTAGAACAAATTATTACTACTTCTGTTTACATTGTTAATTCAACTGACGCTGTTTTGGATACTTCTAATTAACAATACTGTTATTTTTAAAAATATATTTAGCTGATAGTTTGTGCGTGTCATTTTGAAACTGGTGTTGAACTGAGTGCCCCGTTAACCAGCTGCCACTGGAAGAGGCAAAGCTAAAGACGTCCCCCTCCCCTTGAAGACCTCCCTCCAAGGTAGGGAGGCAGCCAGGGAGGCAGAGCTTCCTCACCCCCACTTCTATTTAGCCAAACCTTAAGGGACACTCATCTGGAGAAGGGTGGGGCCAGGAATGGCTCCTCCCCTTGGCTAAACCCCACCCCTAGAGCACCTACTAATGTAAAGGAGACAACTGAGAAGGGACGTGGCCAAGGGTAGGTAGTCCCTTCCACTGCACCTACAAGTCCCGCACCCTGCACCCTTCTTACTCCATACTAGCTGGCCCTGGGTGGGCGGGCTGACCCCCGGTGGGGGGGCTGGCCTGGGTTTCCAGCTCGCTGTTCAGCGCTTGTGGGGGTGAACCCGTGCGAGGGGACTCCTGGAGATCTGGGGCAGAGAAGTGGCAGTTAAGCAGCATGGAACCCACCAGCCACCCTGAGCTCACCCAGCCTAATATCCCCCTCACCATTCCCACAGGCCTGGCTGGCCTGCCACCCCCGCCCTCCCATGTGCTCCAGAGTTGAATCCCCTCTTAGCTGCATGGGATTTGGGATTGGGTGGGACACTTTCGGCACCACCCCCCCCATAGGGTCTCTCACTCCCCAGGGGTACTCACCTCCTGCTGAAGGTACATTGCTTTGTGTCGAGGTTTCCTGAGCATGGGAGCCCGGGAGGGCGTTGGGGTGTGAGAGGCTGGGGGAAGAGGATGAGAAACAGGCCCGTGAAAAATGGAGGAAGAGACCCCATCCCAAATATGTCCCTGACTGACTGTGTAGCTTCCCTGATCATATCCCACTCCACCCCCTCCAGAATCACTATGATTGAGCCCCCAACAGCCCCTAATTCCACAGTCCTGTATCTTGGCTCTCTCCCAATCCTGTGACTGGCCCCATATACATAGCACTCCCAAACCTCCCTCCCTACCCATATTCCCCCAGGATCCAGCCCCACGGCCCAGCCCCAGATACCATGCCCTACAATCCATTACTATCAAGTGCCCCCTGGTAGCAGAAAAAGGCAGGCCCTTTCCTTGTGCATGCAAAGCTGTCTGCAGGCCTCACCTGGTTTGCCGTGAAGGGGAGTCTGCAAATGCAGCCCAGCCTCTTCCTGGCGAGGGACAGGAGGCATTCGAGTCAGGTGTGTCCCACACAGCAGCACCGGTGTCCACCCCACCAGCAAGGGCCACGGCAGATGTGTCTGCAGGCACAAGACTGGCAGTCCAGCATGGTCCTGGGGAGGAACAGGGCAGGCATAGAGAGGTCAGATTCCCCCCATGCTCTACCATGTATGACACTGGCTTGCCCAGCACAATTTGCATAAACACTGCATATGCAATGAATTATTTGCATACATTGAGTTCCCTCCTCACCTCTCTCTGCCCAGGGCTCCCCAGTACCACCCCTGCCTCTCCATGTGATGCTGCTCTAGCCAGCTCTCTATGGCTGCAATGGGGTTTGGGACCTACTCTATGGGACAGTCTCTATGGTTCTGGCCCTCCCAGGGAGGCACCACTCTAACCAGCATTTTATGATCTTGTGGTGGTTTGCAAGTGAGTCTCTATGGTTCCAACCCCTCACTTGACTGCGGGGGGGGGGCGGGGGGAAACGATGACGACGGTCCTTATCCTAACTGTACAGTTCAAAATCACAGACTCTGTCCAGTCCCAGCTCCAGGGAAAGAGGGGGACATTTAACCCCCCACCAGCCCCATGTGCTGGACAAAACTCAGCCCTACAGGGGTCTTACCCTCAGCCCCCTTCTCCTGAACAGAGTTGCTGTTGATGTCGTCTTTGCTGCCACCACTCCCTCCTCCCCCCCCACCCGTGTCTTCCTCTTCGCCCTCCTCCTCCTCTGAGTCCCGGCTGTCTTCGCTGTCTGTGCTCCCGCAGCTCCTACACAAGGCAAAACAGGAGCCCTGGATTAGAGTACCGGCCCATCTACCCTGGTACCTACCCTGGTATCCTGTCCCTTCCAAGGATCAGGTGCAAGAGCCTACCCAGCCCAGTACCCTCCCCAACACCAACAACCTGAGTCAGAGTCCATCCCTGACAGCAAACCGTAACAGCTCCTTCGAAGGAGGGTGTCAAGCCCCCACTCTGTCCCCAAACTGGGAGAACCAGGCATCCTGGCTCCTACTCCCCGTAGATCTAACTCACCAGACCCCACTCCCCTCCCAGAGCTGAAGACAGAGCCCAAGCATCCTGGCTCCCAGCACCCTCTGCTCTGACCTAGCACAATGCAGTCCTCCCAGCGGCAGGAGAGAACTTGGGCATCCTGGCTCTTAGTACCCCCTGGATCTACACCACCAGATCCCACCCCGCTGCCAGAGTTAAGATAAAACCCAGGCGCCCTAGGTCCCAACCGCCCCAACTCCAATATACCAGACCTCACTCCACTCCCAGTGGTCTGAGAGAAACGAGGTGTACTGGCTCCCTTAAAGCCCAGGGTGAGCTGGGGTTCCCACAGCCAGAGCTGGTACCTGGGTCGTGCTAAATGTGTGGTGCCGCCAGGGAAGTCCAGACCCTTCTGGTGCCAGCCATCCTCCCCATCCAAACCTTCCTCCTCATCATCATCATCAAACTGCTGGATGCGTTCTTTATAGCAGATCTCAAACAGGTTGGAGTTGGGCTGTGGGGGGTAGAGCACAGTGTGGGTCAGAGGGGCTTGGGGGAGGGGGCAGGAGGAAGTAGGAAGCTGCATGTGTGGGGGGAGGGGGTCAGGCTGGAGATCTGGGGTCTTCATCCCCAGTGGGGGCAGCGGGGGCTTCATGCTCCCATGGGTAACAGGTAGCAAGGGGTCTGTGGGGTACCAGAGGATGCCAGCACTGGGCCATGGGGGAGGGAAAGGGACACTCACGCTCTCATCATCAGCATTCAGCGAGAAGGTGATATTGGCTGTCTTGTCGAAGGGGGCACTGGAACAGAGGGGCTGGTATGAGACAGGCATGGACTAGCCTGGAGCATCCTGGTCCCCTACTCTACCACTCTGGACTCCCCCTCCCAAGGTTGGAATAAAACCCAGGTGTCCTTGCTCCCAATCCTCCTGCATGATTCAGTCTAAGCCACCACACCCCACAAAGAGCTGGGATAGAACTCAGGTATCCTGCTTCCTTGAGGTAGCCCTGGCCATAACACAGTCCTCATAAGACCCCAGTAGTGTGGTCCAGAACCAGAGAGAGCTTTGGAGGAGAGGGAAGTTCTGTGGGAGAGGGAGACGTGGCTGGGATGTTTGACAGAACAGAGAAAGACTGTGAGATAGAACCCAAATGTCCTGGGTCCCTCGGCATGCATAGGTCAACCTGGGGATGTGGCAGAGGGTGGCTGGGAGTGCTGTGACCAGTATAGCCCAGAGTCAGGTCATCTTACAAGGGGCTGTGGGAAGGTTAACTATGTAAGGCCTGGAGGGAGTCCCCACTTTCTCCAGGATTGGGGGAGTGGAGGTGAGGTGGGGAAGGGAATGGTCAGACTAATTCAGCCTGTGCCCAGGTGACGGGTTGGGGGAGAGGGGGGCCTCTTAGGACTGTTACCTCTTGAGCTGGCGGAAGTGAGCACTGGAAGGCAGAGAGAGAAAGAGAGAGACAGAAGCAGAGACAATCAAACCGAGGGGGTTGAGGAGATCCTCATACCCCCACAACTGGAGGGGGGGGCCTGAGGAGACGACAGTTTGCAGGCTGGAAGTACCAGCCCTGGATGGATGGATCTCAGGGTGGGGTGTGTGGTGGGGGTGGGTTGTGCCATGTGGGCAAAGCTGGGTTAGAGACAGAGATGGGCAAAGCCCCCAGGAAAGTGATGCTGTTAAGTCAGGGAGTCCCTCCCTGAATTGGCCATAGCAGAGGGAGCATCACTCCAAATTATCTGGCACAGAAGAGTTAGCAGGCAGAATGAGCAGAGATACAGAAACCCATCCAAATACCCAGGCAGGTCCCAAGTACTGTGAGAACCACAGCACAGCTGGGAGAAAACCCAGGCCTCCTGAATCCAATCCACCAGACCTCACTCCACGCTTAAAAGCTGGAAGAGAACCCAGGAGTCCTGGCTCCCAGCCCCCCTGGTCTGACTTACTAGGATTCCACTCCTCTCCCACAGCTGGGAGAGAACTCAGGCATCTGGGTTCCTAGCCCTGCCCTTCCTAACAAAGATCAGACATAGAGGAAGCAGCGCCACCCAGTGGCCAACTGCACCCTCATGGTTGGGCTGGGCAGTACTCACTTGACACTCTCCTCCTGCTCCCCAAACTCCTCATCATTGAAGCCGAAGTGGTCTATGAAGGCTGAGGTCATCTGCTGCATCTGGTAATCAACAAAGGCCTGGGGGGGGAGGGAGGGACAAGGAGGACAGAGAACAGATTTGGCAGGAGCTGGGCACAGATCCCAGCAGGCTCAGCACAGGGACCCTTTGCACAGTGCTAAGATGCAGCCACCTCTGGAGTGGGCCATACTGGTACCCCTTGCCCTGCATTGAGATGCAGCTGCCTCTAGGATGGATCATAGCAAAGGGGATGGGGGCACTTTATACAAGGACCCCTTGCCCTGCACTGAAATGCTACCACATCTGGGGTCAGATACATTAGGGGCTATTTATTGAGACCCCTCACACAGGGCTGAGACGCAGTTGTCTCTGGGAAAGAAAATACTGAGGGTTCTTCTGTGTTGGAGGGTATTTATATGGGAATTTAAATGCAGCTACCTCTTGGGTGGAGCACGCTGGGAGCTATTCATACAAGACCCTACCCTCAGCACGGAGCTGCAGCTGCTTCTGGTGTGGAGCTGGTTATAGAAAGCATCTATAATCAATCCTGCATCTCCATGAGCATGGGGGCTGGCCCACACTCACCTGCTGCAGTACAGCCTCCTGGGGGAAGCTGAACTCCTTCAGGTCTCCGTCATCATCATCACTGGAAGAGTGGAGGTTGTGCGTGTTCACCTGAAGAGGGACAGAGGCAGATAGGCCAGGCTGGGGTCACAGCCTGGAATGAACATCACATCCAGCCCTCACTCCCCACACTGCGTCACCCAGTTTAGTGGGGCTCTACAGTGCCACCTGGGGGTATCCCCTGCTACAGGGTTCAGGGCCAGTGCCAAGGCAGGGCTGGAAAGGAAGAAGGGTGCTGGGGCAAAAGGTGTGGAGGGGGAGATGAGGGGGGAAGTCTGGGGTCAGATGTGGCATGAAGAGTTGGGGGAGGGCACTGAGAGCGAGCAAGCCAGCCAGGGTGTACCGGACTGGATGGGGCCTTGATGGGATAGGTGAGAGTGTGGAAGGGCATACAGGGCTGGCTGTGAGGAATGTGTGTGTGTTGGGTTGCACTGTCGTGGGGGAGCGTATTGCGCTGGCTGGGGAGTGCGAGTAACACAGGGAGATGTACTGGACTGGCTGAAACCTTGGCGGGTGGAGGGATGGGGTGGTATGTGAAGGAGTATGTAAGGGTGTAGTGGGGATGGCTGGCTGGGCCCAAGTTGCAGGGGAGAAGGGGGTGGAGTACTGGGCTGGCTGAGATGTGGGATCTGACCCAGGGAGGGGGCAGAACCCCAGACTAGACATGCCTGCATGTGTTAGGAGCAGATGGACACAGGTCCAGAATGCTCTTAGTGAGGGCTCCAGCCCCATGCCTAGCAGGCCAGGCAAGGCCCCAGGGTAAAACCACTGCCATGCTGGTGCCACAGTGAGCAGGGAAGGGTACATCCTAGTTCCCTGCCTCTCCCAGCTGCCCTGTTCACCACCCACTCTCAAGGGGCAGGATGGGAGTGGTGGGTACTCACTAGATCCACCATGTTCTTCTTGTTGGTTTCTGCCAGAGGCCCAGAGATGAACTTCTCCCACTGCTCCTGCAGCTCTTCAGGCAGGTCTGGGGGCAGATGGGTAGGGGAGGGGAGGATCAGAAAAGTCACCCCTCCCCAGCAGAGTCCCTGCCCGAGCCTCGCCCCTCGGTGGGGGGCGACAGAGAATAGCCTTAGTGCATGGTGCCCACCACCCCCTAGTTCTACCGAATTGTAGTGCTAGGTTATAGGCCAAGATGAAGGCTCAGGACAAGCGTAGTGGCTTCTTAACCTGGCAGGGGAAATACCATGTATCCATGTCCAAGAAGGCAGTTTTCCTAAACCACACCCTGGGAGAACTGCTCTTCTGGTGTGATTCGCTACCCACAGACGTGCAATGGCTTTAAGCCCAGTTTATGGAATTAGGAGTCTCCTCCTTTGCTTGCTCCGATGGCCTTATGTCTAAGGGCAAGCAAAACTCGGGGGCATCCAAACCCCAAACCTCCAGGCTTGGGCTTGCAAGTAGGATGCCCACCAAAGGTTTTGGAAACATCTGAAGCCCCAGGGACAGGTGGAGGATGTTTGCCAGTAGCTGGCAGCTTAGCTCTGTCCTTCTCCCTGTGCCCAGCGTGACCCACACCGTCCCCCACCTGCACGTACCCTTCAGCAACTGCCCCACATGGGCAACATGGGGGCCCTTCTCAGCACTCTGTGCCAAGGCATTGGCGATCCGGGTGAGGTGCCCCATGTAGCCCTTGCGCCTCCCGCCAGCCAACCTGCAAGAGACCCAGGCAGGAGAAGAGGGTCACTGCAGCTCCACCCCAGAGGCAGCTGCATCTCAGCCATGGCCCCTGTACACCTAACATGCCCCCACGCCAGAGGTGGCTACATCCTACCCCAGAAGCAGCTGCATCTCAGTACCAGGTACTGGGTTGCACTACATCCAGCCCTCACTGCTCCACCCGAGGCAGCTGCATCTCAGTCCTGGCCCAACTGTCACAGACCCTGCCCTGTGGGAAGGAAGGGGACGCAGGCCAGTCTGGGGGAGTGGGGAGTAGGAGGCATGAGCCAACCCTGAACTGGCCCTGTGGAAGGGAAGGGAGGGAGAAGGGGCATGGACAACAGCAGTATTAATTGCCACTGCTCCCCCCCTGCACCCATTTCCTGACCTGTGGGCTAGACACCATGACTCCATGGGCCAGCCAGAGGTTGAGCACCTTGGTCTGTCTATACCTAGCCTTCACTGTGCTCCTCCCAAGAGACAGGTGCATCCCAGCCCTAGGCAGGCTGTACTGCAGAGGGCTAGGTGGATGCTCTCTCTGGTGTTCCCAGGCACTGTTTCAGTGGCGGAGCCTCATACCCTGGGCTGGGGAGAGCAGGGCACAACCTGCCCTGGCAGGGGCCCCACACACACTCCCACTTACTGAGCCTGCTCGTTCTCTTCCCAGGCAGACAGCACTCTCTGAACCAGGCGGCACTTCTGGAGCAGCTACGGAGGAAAGGGGAGTAGGTCAAAATGGGGGTCTTGGCAGTGTGTGGGGGAAAACCCCAGGGTTGTGGGGGACTTGAAATAGGTTACAGTACAGGGCCAGAGATTGGGAGACAAAGACTCCTGGGTTCTATCCCAATTCTGGGAGGATGGGGGTTCTGGTGAGGTAGAGAAGTGGAGGTTGGAAGCCAGAATGTCTGGGTTGTACCGCAGCTGTGGGAGGGGGTGGGAATTAATGGGTAGAGCACGGGGCTGGGAAACAGAACACCAGGGTTCTACACCAGCAACACAGGAGTGGGGGAGCCAGAATTCCTCAGTTGTATCCCAGGTCTGGGAAGGTAGTGGGGTGTGGCGAGTTAAAGCACAGGGGCTGGGAGCCAGGATGCCTGGGTTCTAGCCCAGGTCTAGGAGGGGAGTGGGGTCTGGTGAGTGACAGCCAGGATGCTGGGTTCTTATTCCAGGTGCAGGAGGGGAGTGGGAAAGCTGGGATCCAGGATGCCTGGGTTCTAGCCCAGCCCTGGGAGGGAAACAGAGTCTGGTGGCTTACAGTAGTGGGAGCTGGGAGCTCAGATGCCTGGGCTCTCTGGAAGGGGAGCTAGGACTACTGGGTTCAGGGTCTCAGTGCTGTGGTTCCCAATCCCACTCACGTGCGTGATGACAGGACTGTCTGGGACAGGCTGAGAGCTGTCCTCCAGGGTGGACCCAGGGCCAGCCCGGAGCATGGTGCTCAGGCAGGCCTCTACCTGAGCATGCAGGAAGTTGTTGTAGCTGTACTCGAAATACAGATCCTGGGAACGCAGAGAAAGACAGTGCTCAGGGCATGGCCAGCAGGTGGCACCACAGGAGAGCTGGTGATCAAGGGCAGGGATGAGGCTGCGTCTGGGGTGGAGTACACTGGAGGCCATTCAGACACCAGCTTGCTTTGGGACAGGAAGTGCAACTGGCCATAGAAAGCCTCCTGCTCCTGGAATCAGAGCCTAGGCCTTGCCTTCCCCATCAGGGCTTGGGGCAAAGTCCCCTGCTCATCTGAGGAGAGACTAAAGAGGTCTAATTCAGTTTAGAAAAGGGACATGGGAAAGGTTTACAAAATACTAAACTGTGAAAAGAAAGTAGCGTATTTACTCAAATCCAAGACAAGGTTTCTGTCCCCATTCAGTGTGGCAGAAAAAAAATCTCTTATATTAAGATTCAAGTATGGGCCAGACAAGCAGCTGTGGCTACGGACAGGGCCAGGGTGGCTCATGCAGTAGACAGGGGGTGCACAGGAAAGTGTGGAGAAGGGGTACGTGGAGCTGCTGCCGCTCTGACTCTGCTCTGGACTGAATATAAAGCTGCTGCTAGTGCCTGGCTTCGCCAGGTGGCTCCATGCCCCTAGAGGAGACAGAGCAAGAGCAGCTGCAAAGGTAAGGGAGGAGGGGGGCAGGCACTAAGGGCAAGGGGGAGGACAAGGGGCATGTGGCAGGCTGCCTGACCCCAACCCACTGCCTACCCTGCCACTACTTTTCCTGTCACACTGGTGGGCGGGATGAATTTAAGAGGATCCTCCAATAATTAGATTTTAGACATGGAAAAAAATAAATATAATAACTGTGGGGTCATCTTAAAATCGAGGTCATCTTAGAATCAGGTATATATGGTAGCTAGGAATTTATTATTTACTGTCTCTCACAAGAAAAGAAACTAGCAAGTACGAAGTCTAAAACTAATAAAGGGAAGTTTTTTCATGCCACACAACATTCAAGCGTGAAACTTGTTGCTAACAGGCGGTGTGGAAGCTGACAGCTTAGCTGGATTTAAAAAAAGGAAAAAGGATTAGATGTATTTTCTTGGAGGAAAGGGGCATCAGTAGCTATTGAGCCTGGGAGTTAGGGGCACCGCCTCTGACCCAGACTTTTGTAGACCTTAAATGCTGGAGGCTGCAAGTGAGAGAGGAACTATGGGGAAAAAAACCCTGCTTAGATCCTGTTCACCCACCTTTCAGCATCTGTTCCCTGCTGCTGTGAGACAGGACATTGGGCATGACAGACCACTCAGAGCAGTAGGTGAGAAATCAGGGGCAGTCCAGACACTGAGACTGAAAGGGGTAGGAAGATGAGGGGAGATGGGGCTGGAGGACTGGGCTGGCTGGGCCCTGGATTGGCTTCCCTGTTGTCCCCTGCGTGGTGACAGCTCCTGCTCCCTTCCCCCACTCACCAGCATGGTGTCCAGGGCGCCCAGCCCCAGCAGCTCGTCCTGCAGCCCTGCGTCACCGGTGGCCAGGGCGCTGGCCAGCAGCTTCACCACGTGCAGCCGTGTGTTGCCCAGCGGCAGGTCCAGAAGCCCCCACGTCATCCTCAAGGACTTGCGCTGCACCGCGTGGCAGGGTTAGTGCCCCCGTGCAGAACCCCAGAGCCTGAACCGGTAGCCACACTCCCCTACATCTTTCTCTAGCCCCCTAGAGCTGGGATACAGTCCAAATGCCTGGGATCCCCAGCCAACCCTCCCTGCTCTTACCAAGATCCTGATCCTTCCTAGAACTTGGATAGGACCCAGGCAACCTGGCTCTCAATCACCCCGACTCCAAATCACTACACCTCACTCCCCACCCAGAGCTAGGGTTAGAACCCAGGATTCCTGGCTCCTAGTCTGACACCCCTCCCCAGTCCTCTCCTAGAGCTGGGAGAGAACCTAGGAGTCCCAGCTCCTTGGTTTCCCAAGCTCCAACATGCTACACCAGTGCTCTCTGACTTTTTACCCCCACTCAGGCCAGATGGACAGTGCTATCTGTCTGTGGACTAGATCTGGTCAGAGGGCCTGATCCAGCACTTTGGGCAGTGAGGAAGGACCCAATCTGACTGTGGAGTGGGTAGAAGGGTGCGGGTGGGGAGGCAGTCAGGGACTAGTCTACTTCAACTGGTACTGCAGGGGAGGGAGGGAAGTGGGCATGGCCTGGCTCCCACCTGGTTGCTTGGGAGCTTGGTGGCATGGGAGGGGTGGCCATGCCACTTGCCACTGCACTCACACCTTCTGATTACCCAACCTGGACTGGATGCCATGGCTCTTTAGGCCAGAGGCTGAACACCCCTGTACTAGACCATGATCTCCTCCCAGAGCTGGGATAGAACCCAGGCATCCTGGCTCCCAGCATCTCATGTCTAACTCAACAGTCCCGGTCCCTCTGTCAGCTGGGCAAAACCCTGGTGTCTGACCCTGTTACCTTGGGGGGCTCGAGCAGGAGCTGGTGGAAGTCCGGGAGGCGCTGCCTGAGTGCTAGCAGGGTGCCCAGGCTGACCTGGCGCTGAGGCACATCCAAGCTGCCAGGGCCCATCTCCAGCTGCCCATCGAGGTTACAGTAGAAGCCACCCAGCCCTCCCGGCTCGGCCCTGTGGGGAGCATGGGGTGAGCAGCAGGACAGGGGGCTGGGAGCGGGGCCTGGATCCCTGCCCCACACCCACCTGCCCTCACCTGGGTCTGCGTGGCTCCAGCAGCGTGAGGAGAACCTGGATCCCGCTGACCAAGACTGACTCGCTGTGCTCCCCCGTGAACATGTTACTCAGCAACTGCTCGATTGTCTCCTGCCTGCATGGGAGACCAGGGTTAGAGCAAAGCCACCTACATCTTGGCGCCAGGAGAGGGCCCTGTATAAACACCGCCACCCACATTCCACTCCAGAGCCAGCTGCATCATGGCACAGAGCAAGGAGCCCTGTATAACCAACCCCTCAACACACCCCACCCCAGAGGCAGTGGCATCTCAGCACCAGGAGAGAGGGCCCTGTATAAAAACCATCTACCTTCCACCCATGGTCTGTGTCAGAGTCAGCTACATCTTGGTGCCAGGAGAGAGGGCCCTGTATAAATATCCCACACCCATGCTACACCTCAGAGCCAGCTGCAGTGCAGCACAGGGCAAGGGGCCCTGTATAACCAGCCCCCATTACATCCCACCCCAGAGCCAGCTGCATCACAGGACAGGGCAACAACCCGTGTATAACCAGCTCCACAACCAATGTAGCTCCTTTAACATTAACCCTGGACACAGAGGTATCCCCTACATTCTCCACAGCTATCAGATAAAGCTCAGAGTTCAATAACAGTTTTTTCTCTTATCTCTTGACCCTTGGCTGGTCCTGGGGTCTGGTATGTTGAGAGGAGGAAGAGAGGGCTGGGTGCTAGGACATCTGGGTTTCCTTCTAGCTCTGGGAGGGGAGGGGGAGTCTGATAGGTTAAGACTGGTGGCAGGGAGGCTGCTGAGTACCAGGACACCAGTGTGCCCTCTCAGCTCTGGGAGGGGACTTGGGGTCTGATGGGTTAGAGAAGTGGGAGATAGGTGCTAGTATGCCTGGGTTCTCCCCCTGCTTTTCCATGTTATCTGCATGAAGACTGTGTACCTCAGTTTCTCCTTTTCGTTGGAGCTGATAGTAAGGAGATGCCTCAGCCCTAGGCTCTCCTCCCAACCCATGAAGCCCTGCTGCTACTCCCCTTGACTCCTGCCCCACAGCCTCTTTTCCCCAGCAGCCCTGGTGGGGCCCTGTACTCACTTCTCCAGCGTGGCCAGCAGCTGGTCAGGCTCGGGGCTATCCGGGATGTGGATCATCTGCTCCCGGCTCAGGCGGATGATGTCACACAGGGACTGGGCTGCATTAGAATGTTGCTGGGGATGGGGGCAAGGGGGAAGGACATTACTGCAATGGCAACAGAAAGGAAAGGGCAGGACCCCAAAAGCATCCGAAGTCATGCCTCATCCTTGGCACCCTCAGGCACTGGGGCAGGGTACCAAGGAACCCCAAGATCTGGAAACAACACCCCCAGGGAGGGGGGAGGGGAAGGGGAGCTAGTGGGATACCTGGGTTCTATCCCAGCTCTCTATGGGGAGCAGGGACTGGTGTGTTAAAGTGGGGGCAGAAGCCAGTTATCTGGTGACTCAAGCAGGAGAAGCCTCCCTGGGGGCACATGTTCAGGTTGGCAGAGATCATGGAGTTTTCCCTATGCTGCTCCTGCCCTGCTGATCAGCCCAGCTTGAACCCAGTCCCCTACATGTCAGACAGGTGCACCCAGCCCTATCACCTGCCCCAGGGCAAGACCCTCTCCTTGCTCCTCACATTGTCGTCCTTTGAGGGGTGGATCATCTCGATGAGACGCTGCACAATCTTCTCCTCATTCAGCCACTGTACAAAGGACCCCGAGAAAGAGTGTAACGATGCCCCTCACTCCTGACCTGCAGTCCCTTGACCCCCCCAGCCCTGCCAGTGCCCCTCACTCCTGCCCCAGTCCCCTGCCCCACCCCCCAGCCCTGCTGGTACCCCTCACTGCCCCCTAGCACTGCAAACCCCCACAGCCAGGCCTAGCTGTAGGGTGGAGGCTGGGGGGTAGTCAGCTGGTGACCAGACTCCTGGCATCACTGAAGCTCCAGCTCACATGACCCAGATCAATTGGGTGCCCAGAAACTTGTGCCTGCATGTGGGCTGGGGGGGAGCTGGGGTAGGCAGGGTAGGGGCTGGGGCACCCCCAGGGGAGAGGGAAAGGTGGGGCCATTACAGTGAAGACATCCTGGCGGAGCTGGGGCTGCTCCACACAGGTTAGCAGGCGCAGCAGCAGGTCCATGATGGCCGATGTGCCAATGTGGCGAAGCAGCAGGCTCACAAAGTCCTCCTTCTTGCGCAGGAATGCCACAATCTGTGGATAACAGAAATCCAGGGCAGGGGCTCCTTGGTCACTGACATCCCTCACTTCCAACCTGCAGCCCCCTGGCCCAAGGCGCGCTGGTGTCCCCAACTCCCAACCTGAAGCCCCCTGCCCTGAACTCTGCAAAGGCATTCTGGCTGGCATCATGAGCTGCCCTGTGAGGACACAGGCTCCTTACCCCTTTGCTTCCCAAAGGGAATGCCAGGCTGCCTTCCCTTGACATCCACCCCCTGATGCGGCTATCAATTTCCCTCCCAAGACCAGATGGCTCCAACTGGATTGAGAAGGGCTCGTTGGGGGCCAGGACCCTGCCATAGACCCAGCTGGCCTGGCATCTCAGCTGTCTGGAGGCCCCAGCCACCAGCAGCCAGGGAAGGCACCAGCCCCTGCTCAACTCAGCCCAATACCACAGCAAGACTGGGGGATGGGGTGGGGAGGCTTGAGAGTCCTGTTAGGACTCTACCCCCTCAGATGATGTACCTGGTCAGTCTTGCGGTTGATAAGAATGCCCATAACCTTGCTGAAAAAACTGGCGAGCAGGGGGTTGAGGGTGCTGGCGCTCTGCAGGAACCCATAGAGCCGCCGCAGCAGGGTCTCGTCCTCGCCCAGAGCATCATTGATTTGGGTCACGTCCGACGTCAAGATCTCACATGACACGCTGGGGTACCTGCCAAGGGCAGCCCGGTGAGGGACAGAACCCAGGTATCTGGGCCCCTAGCAACCTCTGCACCCTTGCTCTAACCCAACAGACCATGCTTTGACACTCTAGAGCCTGGGCAGAACCCAGGTGTCCTGGCTCCCAGACAGCCTTCTCTAACCCATCAGGCACTGCTCCCCTCCCCCCAGGACTCAGAAGAGAACCCAGGTGCCCTGACTCCAAATCCCTGACCATTTATCCTTCCCAAAGCCACTCACAGAAGCAAAGAGGGGCAGGGGTTATACAGGATCCCCCTGCTTGGTATCCCTGTCTCCCACCTCTGTCAATGCCCCTCATTCCTGCCCCACAGACCCCTCTCATCCTGCTGGTATCCCTCACTCCCACTCCATCCAGCCCTGTTGGTGCCTCTCGCTCCCCACCCACATCCTCCTGCCCCCAACCTCAGCCTTGACAGTGCCCCTCACTCCCATCCTGCAGTCCCCTGCCCTGACCCAGCCCTGCTGGTGCCCCTCACTCTTGTTCTGCAGCCCTCTACCCCTGCAGCTCACTTGTACCGCAGGCGCTCATCCAGGTGGGCAGGGGGCTCTTGGGTGACGCAGGTGACCAGTGCCTCCATGTGCTGGGGCTGCACCAGGAAGTCAACCAGCTTGCGGTTGACCACCTTGCACTCCTGCAGCACATCGTCCTCATCCAGCAGCTCGGCCAGCGTCACATTGTCTCGCTCTAGCAGTGTCTCAATATGCGAGCTTGTGTGCAGGTCAAACTTCCAGAACATCCTGCCCTACAAAGACATGGTAGGAAGAGGGCAGGGGTGAGTGGGGTTGCTTCGGATGGGAAAGGGCTAACACCCTCCCCAACTCTTATTTAGCAAGGACTCCAGGCCAGGCCAGGTGATATTTAAAACTCCCCCTACCAGAGGCACCAATATCTATGCCATATGCAGATCCCACTTCCCTAGCTGCGACAGGAAAAGCTCCCCTCCCATGCCAGCATCACCCTCCATGCCAGGAGAGGACCCTGTGCACAGCCACAGGGATCACTCGTTAATTTTGATCCAGACTCTGATGCACTGGGACAGTACTCACTGCTAGGGACAGTGCCCCTAAAGCAAAGCTACCCTGCGCCATACCAAGGACAGCCCCTGGCCTGGCTCTTAGCATACACTGTACCTCCCCCACCCAAATCATTGCTACCCCAGACAGGTACCCTTCGTCGCCTTTTCCCCAGCCCTGCTTGGCCCTAGCATGGAGTGGGGTCCCAAACCTCAGCTCTTGGTTGATGTCAAGGCACACACAGGACACCTGCCTTGACTGCTAGACAGACAAGGGATCCCCCTTCAGGCACCCCTTGCATGGCTCCAAGATGCAGCTGCTTCTAAGGTGGTGCAGGGTAAGGCTGGTTATAAAGGATCCCTCTGCTTGGTACCAAGATGTAGCCACTTCTGGGGTGGGGCACATCGGGGGCTCTATACACCACACTGTGCTCAGCGTCCTCAAGATGTGGCAGAGACTGGGTACAGGGAGCTAGGAATCTTGGGTTCCCTCCCAGCTCTGGGAAGTGAAGCATCTGTTATGTTAGCACAAGGAGGACCTCAGAGCCAGGAATCCTGGGTTCTCTCCCAGCCTTAAGACAGGTAAGAAGGTTGGAGCAGCTTAGGGACTAGAAGTCAGGACTCCTGGGTTCTCCAGGAGGGAAGGTGGTTGGGTGTGGTGGGTTATAGCAGCGGGGGCTGAGAGCCAGGACTCCTGGCTTTTCTCTCAGCTCTGCCATTGAGGTCTTACAGAGCATGAGTTGGTATCTGCTTAGCTTCCACAGCTTCTGTGACTGCTCAGTTTCCCTTACGTTTCAGGGAAGGGGTTGACACCAGCCCCCTCCCTGGCCCATCTAAGCCCTACCATGGCCCACCATGACTCTTCTGGGAGCCAACTTTCAATGTCAGGCCCTTACCTGTACCTAAAAAGCTTCTGAGCTATACAGCATAGAGAAGGGAGAGGCAACTCTACCAAGGGGGTGAAGCAGAAAAAGAACCCCGGTGTCCAGGCACCTGATCCCAGGCCCATCTGTAGCTGGCAGGGTTCCCACCTCTGTCATCACTGTAGGGCTCCTGTTCTGGTACTGCAAATACCAGGGGGTAGGAATCCCATGTTTAGCTCTGATTCAGGTCTGGGGCTCTGACGGCACCTGGAAGTACCTCCCAAGGCAGAGGCAGGAGCTCCAGCTCAGGGTTATGCAGCAGGTCAGTAGGTGGGTGACTCAACAGGATTTAAAGGGCTGGGTTCCTCTGGGCTGGCAGAAATTGGGTGCAGGAGGGTGAGCAGAAAGAGCTGCCTATTTCTGCTAGGCCTGCCTTGGGCTCCTTGCCCCCACCCCCATTGCCCTGGACAGGGAAGGGAGTAGGGGTTAGGGCCTCTGCTCAGGCAGTCTAGAGCCAGACAAGGGTTGATGGGGGCGGGGGGTTCCTACACTGCTGGAACAGCTGGGGCACCTCCAGTGTGACAAAGTATTGGGGCCAGTACTCCATGGAAGGTAAAAGCCCCTGGCCCAGCCCAACCTCTGACTTGGGGCCAGTGCCCCCTTTTCTTCAACCTCAGCTGCTCCCTATTCTCTATCCAGGCACCAGCACCCATACTGGGGCTGGGACGCTGACTGGCAGGCTGCCCTACCTGGACAAGACCCAGGACTAAGAGGCAGGAGAGGGAGTGAGGGTAGGCACAGGGCTCCTATCCAGGGCATGGGGTGTCCCCAAGACCCACAGGCTCTGGGTTGTTCTATGCTGCTGGTTCCATGCCTGTATTGTCCATGTTCAGCTTCAAGGAGGGACTGGGACCTGTTGGCTCATGCCCAGAGAAGGGAGAGCTTATGGCAGCACAGGGATGGGTGGGATCAACAACTCCCTGATCCAGAACCTGGTGGAACCATCACACTCGCACAGAGCAGGGCCCGATCCCTCCAGCAGGGACAAACTGTACATATCAGTGAGATGGGGGCCTCTCAGTAAGCACTGGCTGGAAACTAGTGCTCAACTATATTACCACTCCCCGCCCCCGCCCCCCTCCCCCCCAAAGCCTTGGATAACCCAAGCTGAGCCTAGCAACACTGTCCCAGCATGGGGCATGCCAGGATGCTGCCAGCATAAAGGCAGGGGTGGGGGGACAGTTGGGCCCAGGAATGGGGAGATCTGGAGGGGATCCAATCCTCACAGCCTCTACAGAAGGGCCTGGCTGTGTAGGTCTGGTAAGGAGCTCCGTGGCTGTCACTAGAAAGCTCTTGGCTGTGATGCCAGACTGAGGGCTCTGTCATCCCCCACAGAGCCACCCCACAGGTGATCACAGGAGATTCGGAACAGCTGGCTGTGGCTGCCAGCTCCCAGGCTCCAGCCCCAATGCTGTTGAGGCAACAGGTGGGGCAAAAGGGAGCCCCCCTGAGCCAGAGACCTGAGGGTGTCAGTGCAGGAGACTGTCCCATCACCAGGTTGGCTCCTGCATCTTGAGGACAGCTGTGCTACTGTGAACTGGGTGTTCAGGGAACCCGGGGTCAACCTCACTAGGGCAGATGTGCAGGGACATGTCACCTGCCCCCCTAGCCAAGGCCAGGGCTTGGGCCAGGACCAGGTACCACGGAAGAAAGACTGGGGAGGAATGGGCAAGGGAGGTGGATGACTTGGGAAAGCAGGGGGCTACTCAGCTCTGAGATGGGAGTGGGGGGAAGGGAGAACCTGCCCCTGGGTGTCACACAGGTCCCACCTATGTCCTGAAGCCCCACCTACAGCCCCCAAATCATATCACCCCCTGCTGTACCACACAGGCCCTGGCCATGCCTCCCACAAGCAGAGATCCTCCCTCCCCCAGCAAATTGGAACCTTCCTATCCAGACACATAGTACCCAGCCCCAGACCCAAGACTGGATCCACCCCCCACTCACAGCCCCTTCCAACTGTTGTTCCAGGCCCATCCTCCACATGGGAAGGGGCCCAGGCCTGGCAGGTGCTAGGGATCAAACCCAGCCAGCAGGGAGCTGTTCAGGAGCAGACAGCTGCAGAGAATGAGGTCAGAGCAGGGCCAAACCTGGGCACAAGGAAACCAGGCCTCATGGAGGGTACAAGAACCCAGCCCCATTGACACTTAGTGCCATGAGGAAGGTCCTGGTACACAGGCTCCAAACAGATGTCCAGGCAGACATTGGGGCCTCCTCACCCTGTGATACCACACCAACCCCCCTCTCCCCCAACCTCGCTCTCCCTGGGGCTGCACATAACTCCCCAGACTGAGACTGGGGTCCCCATAGACCACATCCAACCCCCCCAAGAGCTCAGGGGCTCTCCAGCCTGGCACTCCACAGAGATACAGAGGGCTCCACCCTGCCAAGGCATCACACAGACCCGTCCTCTCCCCAGTCAAGACTAGGGACCCCATCCTATGAGATTCTAGAGAACCCCCCTCCCCAGTTCAGATCTGGAACCACTACATCAGGGTCCTGTACACAGCACCCCCACAGGCTGCAATGGGGACCTCCATCCTGCCAGGGAGCCTCCTAGGGTCATGGCCCCCCACTTCATAGTGATGCCTTCCCAAACTAGAGCCCCCTCACACCAGGCAAAACATAGACCTCCCCCCAGAGTGCCCCCAGGCTGAGGTACCAGACTTCCCTCCCCACAGAGACGACCCCACAACATCAGGTACTGCCCATGACCCCAATCACCCCTGCTCTCTACCCTGTAGTGCCTGACAGACAATGGCCAGAAAGGGGAGGAAACCCAGGTGTCTGGATGCCCCATCCTGGGTCCCGCCACTGGACCCACCAGTTAGCAAGAGCTCAGGAAAGCCTGCTGAAAGTCTGAGACATCCGTCAGCTGACGGGAAACTGCTGTGGTACTTCAGTGCCCAGATGCCAAGGCTGAGGGGGATCTGCTAGGGTTTGTTTCACTGCACAGGGCAGGCCGAGCAGGTGCTGGGAACCCACAGATGCACACCCCAGGGAGATCACACCCTTCACAACACAGACATGCCCCAGACACCACAGTCCCCCCCCACAGACAACAGGCTCCTTGTGTGCCACACCCAGCTCCGACCCAACCTCTAGCCTGCTGGGCACTACCCAGAATATACAACCGGAGCTGGTGCCTGGCTTAAACTGAGACAGCCCAGAAGGGGTCCAGACTCCCACAGCTGGATCAGGCCATGGCCCCGAGGCAGGTCCAGATCTCAGATCCTGCAATCCCCAGGCTTCTGCAGGGTAATCATAAGGAGTGTCATGCAGGTGCCGAGTAATGCCAGAGTCCTGAGCCCAGTATGAGCACATGAAGCCTTACCCCTTCTGTAGTCAGGCTCCAGCAAGTCATGCCTGGAGACAGCTCCTCTCAGCTGCGAGGAGGGGGAAGGCAGGGCAGCAAAAATGTTCCCTAGCCCCCTGTCAAGTCTCAGCTGCTGGCTGAGCAGGCCCCCAGCCTCCCATCTCCCCCCGCTCCCCACCCCCCTGCACCCAGGCAGGCAGTGCTGTGAGCTGAGCAGAGAACGGAAGCAACAGGAAATGGGTTTGCAAAGACAGTTGAGCAGCAGTTTTACAGAGAGCTGAGGAGAGGGCAGGGCCTTCTCCTCTCTCTCAGATCTCTGAGCTGCCCCTGGAACATGAGGGCAACCATCTGCCCCTGCCTTAACACTCTGAGGTAGGCAATGTACTTTAGCAGGTGTCTAATTCAGGTGGGTCTTACAGCCCCTGAAGAATGGGGGAGCTCTGGGCAGCTCAATGACTCCCACCCCCCTCCCCACATACAATCCCTGACCAGACTGGGTCGATAGTAGTACCCACTTTGATACCAGGCCAGGCAGGTTGTCTCCAGGCAGTACATGGCACAGCCAGGGCCCCTCAGTCCCAGCACAGTCCCCACCCAACACAGCCAGCTGAGTCCAGCACCCCTAGTAACCTCTCTTTCTTGCTCACTGGAGGCCCTGCAGAGGCTCACTGGAGGCATGGAAGCCTTCCCCTCTGCACTTCCTGTGCAGCAGATCCATCCCCATCAGTACAGCTGCTGGACCAGAAAGGAGACTTCTTGTCCAAAGAGGAAAACTGAGGCAGAGAGAGAATTCTCTAACTTCTTCCACCCAGGGGTTGCCATGCAAGTCAGCAGCAGGATCTGACCTTGAGACTCCTAGGCTGTACCATTAGACCTCCCCTTGTGCCCCATCCCCTCCCTTGATCAGGGTCAGCACTCCCCAGGCAGGGAAGGCTCCTGGCTCATTCCTCACTCCCTAGCTAAGGGCTGGGGACAACTCACTATACACCCAATGGGTCAGTACCCTGTTCCAGCCCCCTCCCAGACAGGACACTTCTCCATCACCTGGAGTAGTGTCCTGCAAAACCTCCCCAAGCCCACAATGTGCCCAGCAGCATAACAGTCACAGGCTTTACCAGGCTCAACTGGCTGGTAGCACCATGAGAGAGGAACAGGAAAAGCCAAACCATCTGCCAATGCTGCCTCACTTCTGGAGGGGCTGGCTGGGTCCTGCCTACCCCTCTGGACACTGTCCTGCTGGGCACAGGCAGCCCGGGGGTACAGATGCCAGGAGCTGACTGCTGGTCACAGTCACTGCTGCCCCTCCCCCCCAAGCCTCTCACCAACAGAGCCCAACACCTGCTCTCACACACACCAAGCCCTGCCTGCTCCCCCAGGGGCCCTTCCTTTCTGGTGAAGAAGTATGATAGTGCTGGCACCCCCCTGTCAGAGGCTGAGAAACTGAGGCATGCTACGGAGATCTGCCCCTCCAAATAAAACAAAGGCAACAGCAGAGAACCCCTACCTCCCCCCATTTTACCCCACTCTAAGCCACTAACCCCAGTTCCCTTCCAGGCCCAAGCATCCTGGCTGCCAGCCCCCAACTGCTCTAACCCACCAGGCCCTGCTTTCTCCCAGGACTAGGATAGTGCCCAGGTACCCTGGCTCCCAACCTGCCCCTAGGAGGGCAGCTCTCCAAGGGGTGGCAGGACCCAGGCAGCCCCTTCCAGCAGGTGGACAAGGATGGTCAGACAGGATACTCTGCCCTGCTTTCTCTACCAATGCTCCCAGACAGCAAAGGTGGCTCCAGACCCCTACTCTAACCTGCCTTTGCCCTTGCTGGATCAATTAGCAGAGCCCTTGATCCCTGAAACCTAAACGCCTTTCACCCCATAACATGACCAGTCCCCCCCAGCCCTCTCCCAACAAAGCCAACTTCCAGCTGGGGGGCAGGGGCTAATCCTGGGGCTGCACCCCCTATGAAGCTGCCTCCCAGGTAAGGGGGGTCTAGGGCCTAGCTCTGCCCTAGGCCTACCTTCAGTGAAATGCACCCCCTCCCCCTAGAGCGGAGCAAGACCCAGCCTATGCCCCAAGGCTGACCCCCGCAACCCTCAGCCAAAGAGGAGGGCCTGCTCCATGTACCCTAAAGCAGTCCCCAGTGCACCCCCCCCCCACAAGCAGAGGCAGGGGCTAAGCCATGCCCCGCCCCCCTCAGGAGCGGCAGCAGCCCACAGGGGAAGACAGCTGGGGATAGGGGTATGCGGACCCCCCCGGAGCGAAAGCACCCCTTCATGGGTGGGGGTGCATGCGGGTCTCCCAGGCTAGACCCCCGAGTGGGAGCCCAGCCCAGGCCCCTCGGGCAGGGGGGGTAACATGGCGGCGACCGAGAGCGGAAGCTTACCGGGCCCCCCTGGGTCTCCTGGCTCCGCCGCGATCCCACAATGCCCTGCGCCCGGAGCCAGCGGCCGCTCTGCCTCCTTGCCAACCCCCTGCCCCCGGGGCAGCGCGCATGCGCCGGCCAACAGCTTCTCTCACTCGGGGAGGACCCCGGTCGTAGGCGGAAGAATGCGCATGCGGCGCCAAGGTGGCCCCACCTCCACGCGCGCATGCGCACCTACTTCTCCGGCCCATATCTAAGAGCCGCGCATGTGTAAACTTTCCCGCCCCCCCCCCCTTCCGGGCCGGTAGTACCTACTAGGCGTGCGCGGGTTCTACTCCTCCCGCCCAAACAAGCTACGCATGCGCAGATGGTCTTGTATGTGGCCTCTGGGAAGCATGCACCTTTTTACCAGGCACGTGCGTACTCAGGCTCTGGTCCCAGTGCCCTTCGTTGAGCACTAGCCAATCACGGACCCGTCCACCTCTGAGCCGGGTCTCCGGCACTGCACATGCCTACTTATGTCCCACAGCCAGCCCCGCATGCGCATGCGCGATAGCCGCTGCTTGCTCTTTAAAGAATTTGTGAAATTCGAAATCCATACTCCAAAATATCATCGTGGAAATCTAACGGCCTGGTTTGGCGTGGCGTCACAGCTAAGTGACATAATCCCTCCCGGTATGACGTCACCATGCTCTCCCACCTGATATCAGCTCAGTGAGGTAATTAGAGCACTGACATAATTACTGCAGGAATAAATGACAGCTGCTACCTCAGGCATGTCACCCCTGCCTTATGAATTACTGAATGCACCACTACGACCTGAGTGTTCTTTCTGTGACATCATCGCTAAGCATGACACCACAGCCCTGCTCATAGTTTCTAGGGTCAGAAGGGACCCAAGTAGATCATCTAGTCCCACCCCCTGCCATGGCAGGAAAGAGTACTGGGGTCAAACAACCCCAGCAAGGTGTACATTGAGCCTCCTCTTAAAGATGCCCAGGGTAGAAGCCAGCACCACTTCTCTTGGAAGTTGATTCCAGATCCTAGCCGCCCTGACCATGAAGTAGTGCCTCCTATCTAGCTGTCATTGTGCAGAACATCCTCACTGTACTACAACCTTCAGGGCATGACTTTTCCAGTAACATCACTCTTCCTAAGCTGATGACATCAGCTGCTCCATCTGTGACATCAGTCTGTGATACCCAAAGCACTCCAGCTCCCCCATTGAGCACTGGGCATACAGACCTGGGTGCTATGAGGATCTCTGTAATAAATGCCTGAGGCTGGCCTCTCCCAGCCTACCCTCTCCCTAGCAAGGGGTGCAGCAGAGGATGTTCAAGAGCACCTGCATGGCACCCCAGGTCAGATCCTGGCTGAGGGCAGCTCACTGTGAAACTGCTACCAACTTCCAGGCCTTGGGGAGCCCTTGCTTTGAGGCAAAGGCAAAGCTGGGAGCCCCACAGCCTGTTCCTTGGGTTCTCCACAAGATGGAGCCACTTGCCACTGTGCTGAGAGCCAAGCTGAGACCCAGCAACTCATACCACAGAATAGTGAGAGATGGGAGCAGAGCAACACCCCCTAAAAAGGACCAGCTCTTGCCCCATCCCCACCCCCAGAGCCAGCCAGTGCCCCTGCCTTGGAGGGAAGTGGGGGCAGCAACCCATAGAGGAGAAAAGCCCCTGTCTCATTCTCTGCCCCCAGTCCACGTGCCCTCCCATACCAATCATTTTCTTCCCCTTGAACAGCTCTGAAGTCCCAGTGATGTCCTTGTGGCCTACAGCATCCATGGGGGGCAGAAAAGGAATCACTCAAACCAGAAACTTTATTTAGAAAATCACTGGCAACAAGCAGAGAACAGATGAACAGGCAGAAGAGAGAAGAGGGCTGCTGGGGAATCCCCAGGCCTTGAAAGGTGGGACCCCTCCCATCACTACGGCTGCCTCCCTTCCTCACCCCCACAAGGATAGCATGGCAAAGGAATAGAGCTGTTTTGCTCAAGTCTCTGTACTCATACATCATCCTCCTTCAAGGTGGGATGACTTCAAGACTTAAAAGGTGGTGTCAGAGGGAGCTGGTTCCCCCAGTGGACGGTAAAGCCTCCTGCCCCACTCCAAGCTGGCCTGGAGGCAGATGAAATATGATGCCCCCTGAAGTGGAAAGTTCCCCTTCCTCAGCCAGTCCCAGTATGAGTCAGAGGTTAACAACCTGCAGCTGGATCTTGCTAGCTGAATGAGACCTGACTCAGCATAGGGGATGGGAAAGGGAAAGAAGGAAAAAAGGGACTGCTGGGATCTGGATAAGGAGTGGGAGGTCTGCCTGAGGGCTAGGGGTAGTGGAGGAGGGTAAGGACTCTGAGGACAGGGGTAGGGAAGCAGTAGATTTGTGTGGAGGGGACCATGTGCCAGGTGCCACCCCCTCATTAGGGTAATAAGCCCCACCTACCCCAGCAGAGAGCTCTGGCCCAGCCTGGCCCCTTGGCAGTTCTGGTGTCTCATGCTGCCATGAAGGGGCAGGAGCTGGGGGCTGCATGCTGGGAGGGTAGGGGGCTCCCCTGCTGGGCTGGGGGGAGAGGGATGTCACCGATCCATGCTGCTCTCCTCGGGTGGGGTCTGGAAGCAGATTCGTAGCAGCCGCTCACAGAACTCCAGCTCTTCCTGTGGGTAGTGCAAGGGGTTAAACACACGCTATGCTGCCACTTACTCCTCCTATTCAGGGCAGCAGGGATGCTCTGATCTCTTGTCAACCAGCATGGGAAGTTAAGCGTTGGCTGGGTTATGACTTGGATGGGAGACACAAAGGTGCAGGGCAGGAGGCATCCTCCTTTCACAGCTATGGCTGGTCCCAGTGCCTCAGGGTAGCACTAAGGGGCATGACACTGTTGGAGCAGGGCAGGGAGCCAGGGCATGGCTGGGGAGGGAATTCCAGTGGTATTCTCTCTGTCCCCACCCTATTGCCAAGCTGGTGAAGATGGTGTCCCCTAGTACCAGAGAGAGAGTAGGGCTCATAACACCTCCTAGTGCCAGATGAGGAACTGGGGCATTGTCCATGCTCTCTACCACCAGCAAGGGGCAGAACACCAACTCCCTAGTGCCAAGGGCACAGGTGAGTCACAGCATAGGGTCAGGGGGACACATGGTGGCCCCCCATTAGCGCTAGGCTGAGGAAGAGAGACCCCCACCCTCTTTGCCCTCAGGTAGGGGGAGAAGCATGGTGGCACGCCCTTGTGCAGAGAAGGGGCTGAGCTGGAGTGCGGCAGCCCCAGGGTACCTGGATCTTAACATTCTGACCAAGAGGTTCCTTTCCTTTCCCCACTTTGGACCCATACCTGAAACTCCTCCTGATCCTGCAGCAGCTGGCAGCGTGCCCGCAGCAGCTCCTCTAGCCCCAGTTGGGGCTCCCGGCACTCCCGCACACCCTGAGGGAAGTCTGTCACCAGGCTGCAGTGCAGGGGGGTGTGGATGTGGGGAGTCAGGCTCAGTATACAACCTACTGCCATTCTCCCCCACCCTGTACCATCTTCCAGCAAAGAGAGAAAACCCAGGAGTCCAGGCTGTCAGCCTTTAACCTGCTAGGCCTCACTCCCCTCCCAGAACTGGGAAAGAACCCAGGTGACCCAATTCCCAGACCCTGGCCCTAACCCACCAGACTCCTCCTTCCCAAGCTGGGATAGAATCCAGGAGTCCTGATTCCCACATCCGAGCCCTAAGCCACCAGACCCCCTTCCCAGAGCTGGGATAGAACCCAGGCTTCCAGGCCCCTTCTCCATCTCACCTGCAGAGGGCACCCAAGACGTGCTCATGGAAGGAGCTGTGCTCAGAGTGGATCAGGGCCACTAGCTGCTGAACCATCCCCATGGAGCACAGGGTCTCTGCAGAGGGGATGGGCAGCAGTCAGGGACATCAGCATCCCTTTAGTGTTGAGCTGGGGGGATTGAGAGCGCATCCCTAGTGCTGGATTGAAGGGGAAGGGGCACTGCCCAGGGAATGGAGGGTGTGCCACCCTAACACCAGGCTGGGGAGAAGAGGCACAGACATGGAGGGGTGGGGGGCATAGCATCAAAACTCAGGGATGGAGACAGGGAAGGCTGGGCTGCAGGGCACACTCAGGGGCAGATAATGGTGCTAGTGCGGTAAACAGGGTTCCCAGGTTTCCTCACCCCTGCTGCCTCACCTTTGTACTCAGGGTGATCCAGGAGCAGGTTCTGTAGGAGGAAGGCCGATTTCACCTTAAGCTTCTGCACAGGGCTCTGCATTGCCCGCATTAGCACAGAGAAGCCATCCAGCCTCAGGAACTGTAGTAGCCCAGCCTCCTGGGCACGCACCAAGCCTGGCATGTGGGGAAAGAGGGGCAGAAACTCCATCAGCAAGGGCTGGATGGACTCCCCCTCCTCCTTCCCACTTCTCTTTGCCTACATTACAAAGCCCATGCTGTATTCCCACCCCTGAGCCTGCCAGTGCCCCCTAGGAGGGAAAATACCTCTGCCCCATCCCCACCTCTGAGCCTGCCAGTACCCCTGAGCTCCGAGGCCTGTGCTCTTTGGATGGTGAAGGGCCTTGCCTTCTTCCCACCCACTGAGCCAGCTAGTGCCCCCTATCAGAGAGGCAGCACCCCCTGAAGGGGAAAATGCCCCTGTCCCATTCCCCTACCCAGACTCTGCCCCCCCAGTAGACTCACAGGAGATGGCAAAGAGTGCCTTGATGCGCACCATCTCGCCAGGATCATGGTCCAGCAGGCGCAGCAGCTTCCGCATGCAGCCCAGTGCCAGGGCCTGCTCCTGCACTGTAGGCACATTCTGGCTGCAGGTGCCCACCAAGTGGGCAGCACGCCACCGCAGCTCCGGGTCCAGGTGCTCCAGGTACTGATGGGCGAGCAGCCGCATCCCATCTAGCTTGCAGAAATCTAAGGGGGAAATGCACATAAGGGTGACAACATGGTCTACATCAGGAGTGCTTCATCTTTCAGCCCTGCGGGCCAGATGAGTGGTACAGGGCCCATCAGTAAGCTGGACAGGACCCTGGTACCACCCCCTCCCATCCCACACGCACCTGAATTGGATCCTGGAGGCCTGACATTGCCCCCTTCTGTCCCTGTGTGCTGGAATTGGGTCCCAGGGGACTAGAGCCACACCCTCCCAGCTGGGTGGGAGGGTCCAACCAATAGGACCCTCCCTTGTCTGGATCCAGACAACAGGGCCCAAGGTTCCCCATGAGTCCAGAGATTTGATAGCAGGGGGTAGAAGTGCCATTGCTGCTCCACTACCAAATTTCTGGTTGCCTGAGGAGTCCTACTGACCAGATGAGACAGTGCCATGGACCAGATCTGGCCCACAGGCTAACCCCCAGGTTAGCACTCCTGGAGTCAAGACATCCAGCCTGGAAGCTGTGTACCATATCTTCTCAGGTAGAACATGTCCCAGAATGCAACACACACCTGGCTTTTTAAAGCTAAAATTACATTAGTACAAAGACCTTTCCTTGTAGCATACAACTGAGCAGCACCTGCAAGGAAGGAGAACCTGTTCATCACTCTGCTCCCTTTAGATGACTGCAGATTTTACATTTACTTGTGTCAGGAAAGCAGCAGAAACTACTCTTATTGTATTTCTTGCACATAACATGCACTCCAATTCCCAGCAGCTGTTTCTGAGGAAGGGATGCATTGTCCGCAAGAATATATGGTACATCCAGTGTGATCCAACTCCTATATCACCCTGCTAGGCCTTGTCAAAGCCCCACCCACCCTCTCTGGTAATTAATGGGGTGCCCCATAGACTCAATCCCCAAGGCAACCCCTCCCCTGCTCCACCTTGATTTGCCCCTGAAGCTCCTGTCCACCCTGCTCCTGGCAATGTATGGGTTAATGCAGGCACCTACATTCCAGCTGGGGTCCCCTTGCCCCCATGTGCCAGGCTCCACTAAGTGCCAACCTCTACACACTCATGACTGAGGAAAGACTTTGCCCCCATACGGCGTTCAGGGTACCTAGTTCCCAGGTGCAGATGCCTGCCCTATGTTAAGGGTTCACTTCCAAAATAAGGGGAATCAGCCCTCAGAAGGTGCTACCCTGATCCTGCAGCATCAGGGAGGGTCTTGTATCAAAGTGAGCTTCCAGACCTATGGGGGCACTGCTCCAACCCACTAACCTGCCCTCTGACTGCCCCCCCACCCCACAAGGAGTCTCTTGCTTGCATTACCCTTTCTCCTGCCCAAGTGCTGCCAGACACCCTGACACTAGGTAAACACCCACAAGCTCCCCTCTGCTCCCATTCAGGCACCAGGCCCCCTGGTCCAAGCATCCCCATCCCCAGAGCCCACCCCCCAGCTCTTATCTCTCCCCTAGAGACTCCCCCTTTACCTGGCCCATACACATCACAGATTCACAGATTGTTAGGGGCTGGAAGGAACCTTATAGATCGGGTCCAGTCCCCCTGCACTAGGCAGGAAAGGACAACTGGGGTCAAGTGACTGTCCAGTCTCCTTTTGAAGATTTCCAGGGTAGGCGACTGCACCATCACTGGAGAAAGTTTATTCTGCAGTCTGGACACCCTGACTGTGAAGTTTTTTCCTGGAAAAACTACCACCCTCTAGGATGCCCATGAGCTCCCCTCTGGTACCCATACCTGCAGCATTGTCCAGGTTCTCGCACAGCTCAGCCAGCAGCTCCAGGGCTCGCTCCTGGCGGGAGGGGTCATCCAAACCATGCTCTGAGCTCTCTCCGCCCTCCCCACTGGGGGGCTGGACTTCCAGCACCCGCAGACACTCCTTCATCTGCTCCACCTCCTCCAGCTGCCCCTTGAAGGCTTCGGCCATGGCCTCCTGCAGCCATTGCCTCCGCTGGGGGCGGGGGAAGAGAGGGAAGTTCAGAGCAGGGAGTCCTGCTGCCACCCCCTCTCTTCCAGGAGCTGGGCGAGAACCCAGGTGTCCCGAGTACCATCCACCCCCACTCCAATAACTAGGCCCCCTTCTCCCCCAGTCAAGATGGAACCCAGGCATCCTGGCTCTCATATTCCTGCATGCTCTCCCACATCACTCAGAGCTGGAAAAAAACCCAGGCATCCTGGCTCCAAGAACTACCCCCTTCCTCACTCTGGGCTGGAGAGAACCCAGGCATCCTGGCTCCCAGCTCTTCCAACCCACCCAACCCCCCAGCCCCGAGCTGGAAGAGAACCCAGGCGCCCCCGCCCCGCACCTCGTGGGACATGGGTGCCCGCTGGCTGGGCTCGGCGGTGCCGGCGGTCACGGCCATCTGCAGCAGCCCCTGCAGGCTGCGTGGTGGCTCCCGCGGCGGCTGACTCCCCGCGCCCCCGTCGGCCATGGCTCGGACTCCAAGTACCCTGCGGCGGGGAAGCCAGGCGTCCGGAGGGGAAGCCAGTGGTCAGGGTTCCCCTCCCTGACCCCCCGGCCCGAGACAGGGGAGAACCCGGGCGTCCGGGCTGCCCCCACCGAGCAGCCCGGCACCCGAGCCCCGCCAGGAGCTGGGACAGAACCCGGGCGTCCGGCCCCAGGGGCGGGCAGGGAAGGGAAGGCCGCGGCCCGTGGGGGGGAGAACGAGACACCAACGCCCCGACCCACCTCCTACCGCCGCCCCGCGCGCCCCCTGGGCGTCGCCATCTTGCCCGGACTGGACGGAGGGGAGGGCCCAGATTGAGGGCAAGGGGCGGGACCAACCTGGGGGCGGGGCTTGTCAGAAAGGGGCGGGCCTATGGGTACAGGAGCCTGGGGGTAGGTAAAAGGCGGGGGGGAGAGGAGGGCTCCCTCCAGTACCAGGGAGCAGGTTAGGGCCGAGGCCAGGATTTTTGCTCTGGGCTGCAGTCACACCTCAGCCCTACCCCACCTTTCAGGTCCTTCCAGGCCGGGCCCCGCCCCCTTGTCCCTGCACCTGACCCAGCAGAGCCAGGCTGGGAGCCAGGGACTGTGATGCCCAGCCGGGCTGTGTGATGATATTGTGGGGAGAACCGGATGAACCCAGCACAGATCAGCCACCAGGCCCGGGGCCCATGGGCTGCCCTGGACCTTAGCAGTGGGGTAGAAAAGCAGGGGGAGGCAGGGCAGCTGCGTGAGCTGGCTGAGAGCCTGAGCTGGCTGCCAGCACCCAGCTCTTGGTGGGGCCTGCAAACCTCTCCCCATGGGGCAGTTTGGGAAGTAAGGGAGAGAGCAGCAGGCCAGGCCCCCCCAGCTGTAGCTCCCTCCCCACAGCTGGTAGGATAGGTGTGGATCCCACTGCACACACCAACACAAGTCTAGGGGGGACCAGCGGGCATTGGGGGAGTCCCTGTTCCCCCGAGCACTGCCAGGAGTGACCAGGAATAATGGTCACAAGCTGGCAGAGGGTAGATTCAGGCTAGACATCAGGAGGCACTACTTTATGGTCAGGGCGGCTAGGATCTGGAACCAACTGCCAAGAGAAGTGGTGCAGGCTCCTACCCTGGGGGTCTTTAAGAGGAGGTTAGATGAACACCTTGCTGGGGTCGTTTGACCCCAGTACTCTTTCCTACCATGGCAGGGGGTTGGACTAGATGATCTGCTCAGGTCCCTTCTGACCCTACTAACTTTGAAACTATGAGATAGTTTGCCGGCCCCCAGCTGCCCCCCTTCTGGGGGAACTCATGGTGCCCATTACAAGGTCATTCCTTGTTCCTCTGAGCCAAGCAGTGCCCCTGCCCTGAGGCCAGATCATTCAGTGGCCTTTGAGACAGGAAAGTCCTCATGCTCCAATCCCCACTCCTTTCCCTGCACCTTGGTGCCCTGCATTCCTCAGTGGGGTGCTCAGTGCTGGGAGGGTCAAACCAATGGATGGGATTTGGGGTAACCTTTAAAAATACCAGCTAAGGGTTTGGGTGCAAATCCTAGAAGGTAAATTAATGGAGTCAATGGACATGGTCATCAGCCACTGGCGGGATGAGTATTCCAGCAATTAGAGGGGTGGGAGGCTGGGAGCAGGGTGCCTGGGTTTTCTCTCAGCTCTGAGAGGGGAGTGGGTCCTATGGGATTAAAGCAGGAGAGCTGGGAGCCAGGACTCCTGGGTTCTATCCTTCTCCTCCAAGAGGTGACACAAACATATATTGAATACATGACACATGTACACAGAGACACTCACATCACAGACCCACAGACACGTGCCCATCTCACACACAAACACACGCATGCTCCACATACATGCCCCCCAGCTTCAGCCCCTGTGCTGGGGCTGCCCAGCATTCATGCTGTGGGAAGCTGCCCTCAAAGGCACAGCTCAGCCCTGATGGGTTCCTTGTGTGGAGGGGACCTGCGGAGACAGGAGAGCTGATCTGGATGTCCTTGATGCAGCTGATGTGCCTGAGTCTGTTGGGAGCCTGCGCCTGTGGCTTGGAGAGGCATGAACCATGCATAAGTGACACTGATTGCAACGGGGAACCTGATTGGGGGTGGGTCAGGGGGTGGCTGAAGCCAACTGCTGATTCTTCAAGTTTTGCATGGGAGATGATGCTGGGGGCAAGTCACCCTCGGGCTCCCAGGGCATCTAGGTCCTTCCCTGGCTGTTGCTGTCTCCAGCCACCCAACAACAGAAGGACCCCGGAACTAGCAGAAGGGGAGGAGAGCTTGAAAGTGACCTTGGGGTGCCCTTTCTGGCAGACACCCATCCCGCAGGTATGCCCAGCAGCTGCTTAGGGGAGCACATACCTGCCATGATGCTGGAGTCTTGGAGAGAACAGGAGAGAGCTGATGGGCTGGAGAGCCCAAAGCCCTTGGGTAAAGCCAATAAGTTGAGGACACCCCAGACATGCCCAGGTGAGCCCCTTCCTCCCCCCTCCCCCAGCCCACAATGCCAGTGGAAGAATCCCCAAGCACCAGCGAACACTGGAGCTGGGGATCTGCAAACCTCCCTCCTCCATCAGTCACCCTCTGTGCCACTCTCCCTACCTGGACTTGGTCTCCTCACAGCCCTTCCAGGAGCCACAGGCCCCAATCTGTCCCCAGAACAAGCACTGGCTGCCACAAGGGGTGGGGTTGAGGCACTGAGATCCAGGGGCACCTGGGGTGTGAGTGGCACCATGGAGCCTCTCCTCCATGGCCAGCATTATGCCTGCAGAGTAAGGGCCTGGGGAGATGTTGTAGGGAGTCAGGAGGGAGAGAAGGAGCAGGGCTGGAACAGGGGGCAGAGTGGGGAGACCTCAGGGACCTGAGCTGGCTTCCACCCTGAGTCCCTTGATGCAAACCCATCATGCGGAGACGCACACACCTCTCATACAGGCATGAAAACATATATACACATATATGTTACCACTACCTCTCATACAGACACAAACACATGAACACGTACATGTCCTGCAGATGCACACATGCCTCTCACACAGATATGAACACACACATCACAGATACATGTATGCCACAAACACAAACACATGTCACACAAACACCTCACAGACAGAAGCATACAGACAGGTACATGTCACAGATGTACATACACCACACACACACCTTTCACACAGACATGAAAGCATATACACACATACACACACAGCTCTCATGTAGACATGAACACATGCACGTGTACACTTCATGCAGATGCACACATGCCTCACAGATACCAACACGCATACATACACATCACACACGCACACCACTCAGACATGAACACATACACATATCACACACATGCTTCTCAGGTCTATGAGCACAGACATGTATACACACTTGCACCACACACAGCTGAACACACACAAATACATGTCATACAGACACATACGCCTCTCACAGAGACATGAACATATACACACATACACATCACAGACACACAGTTCTCACACCGACTTGAACATACACATATACACATCAGACATGCCTTATAAACATGAACACACATACACATCACACACTTCAGACATGAATACACAGACATATACGTGTCACAGACACACACACACCATACAGGCATAAGCACAAATACTTCATACAGATATGAACATGCATTCGCATATGTACACATACATGCACATCTATCTCACACATACAGAGGTGACACAGACTTATATCACATACATGACATGCACACAGGCACTCACATCACAGCTGTATGTACACATGCCCATCTCACACACATCACAGAGGTTATACAGACACACACACGCACACTCCACACACAGATGGACCCGTTACACAGATGTGTACACATCCTACACATATAGGTGCATATGCACATGCACGTGAGCACACACGCACACACTCACACACACACATACACCCATCTCTCCCTCACTGACCCAACCACCCCTTTCTCTCCTTGCACATTCTCTCCAATCACAGCCTGTCTCACTCGCATACAGTCTAACACACACACACCCCGGCAGGTAGCCCTTCTCCCCCTTTACACATCCCTTCCTATAGTACCCTGCCTCTTACACACACAATCTGTCACACAGCCACACTATCACACACATACTAAACCACAACCCAGCACATTTCCCACCATGTCTCAGTCCCTCCTACTTGGTTCAACCCTCTCTCACTCATACAATCTCTCATACACATGCACACATCCCTCCTTCTGCCTGCACACACTATGACCACAATATTGCATACCCCAGCCCCTCCTTCAACTTCACCTCATGTCTCTTGCACACAATATGACACGCACACATATACACACACATTCTGATCCACAACCCATCACCCCCTTCTGCCTGATCCCACCCCATCTCTTACACATGCAATATCACACACATACAACACCCCTCTCTCTCCCTGTGCACTGTGAGCACAACTCACCACACACCTCCAGTCCTGCCATTCCAATTGTATCTTGTGTCTCTTGCACAGTCTGACACACACTCCATCACATACATATGCACGCACGCACGCGCACACACCAACTGATCCACAACCCATCACACCCTGCTCCTCCTACCTTATCACATCCCTTCCCTCGCACACAACCTGACACACAAACACACTCACCCACATCCCATCACACCCTCATCACATCCCCCAGAGCCTCCGTCTTACTCACACCCCTTCTCTTTCTCTCATACACACAGTGACACACACACACTGACCCAGAACTCATCATGACCAGCACCTCCTACCCAGTCATACCTCAACTCACACACATTCTGACCTACAACTCATCATAATCCCAGCTCCTCTCTCCTGAAAATACATACCCCTTCTTTCTCTGTCTCATACACACACTCCCATACATACACTGACCCGCAACCCATCACCCCTGGCCCCTTCTACCTATTCACAACCTACCACACCCACCCACACACTTGTGCACAGGCACAGACACGGACACCCAGCCCATCATTCCCAGCCCCCCCACCAGATCACACCCCATCTCACACACATGCACACACCTGCACACACTCTGAACTCCAGTCTATCAGATCACACCTATTAGACACACATACCTGCTAATCTCCAGCCCATCAGCTACAGCCCCACTTCCCCATCACACCCCATTACACACCTACCCCCACACACACATGCTGACCCCCAGTCTATTGCCCCAGCCCCACCTACCTGATCACACCCCATCTCACACACACACTGATCCCCCAGCCACACCTACTCAATAACGCCCTATCATGCATGCACACATGCACACTGACCTCCAGCCCATCAGCCCCAGCTCCACATACCCAGTCACTCCCATCTCACACACACACACACATTGATCCCCCCACAGCCCATCACCTTCAGCCCTGCCTCTCCAATCACATCCTGTTACACACACACACACACACCCCCCATCACAACCATGGTCCCTTCCCTCCTGCTCACACCCCGTCTCAAACACAAACACACAAACATACACACAACCATACCCACACTCGCTGACCCCTAGATCATCACCCCCAGCCCCTTCCTCCTGATCACACTGTCTCACACACATACATACACACATATACATATACACACCCATGAACCCACACACACACACACATGCTGACCCGCAGCCCATCAACCCCGTTGTCTCCCACCTGATCATGCCCCATCTCATACACACACGCACGCACACACAAGCTGACCCCCAGACCACCCTCCCACCCCTCCCTCCTGATCACACCCTCTCACACACGTACACACACCCACTAAGCCACCCCCCGCCAGTCCTTCCCTTCTGATCACACCCATCATACACACACATACACCCTCACCGCCAGGCCATCACTCCTAGCCTCCCTCCTGGTCACACCCCATCTTCCTCTCCTTCTCTCTCTCTCTCTCACACACACACACACACACACACACACACTGACCCCCAACCCCTCCCTCCTGATCACACCCTGTCTTACATATATACACACATATATACACACCCACTAACCCCCGCACAGACCCCCAGTCTTTCCCTTCTGATCACACCCTGTCTGTCCGTCTGTCTCACACACCCACACACCCTGACCCCCAGCCATCCCTCCTGATCACACCCCATCACACCCACCCACCCACATGGCACACACTGACCCCCCAGTCCCTCCTTCCTGCTCCCCACCTCCCCTACCCCCCAAGGTGGGGAGGGGCTGGGCCGCCTTTGTTGCGGAAGGGTTAACCCCAGTTGTGCTGTCACCAGTGCCCGGATGCTGATGTAAGGTGGTTGGGGGGGGAAGGGGGGGCGGGGGATGCTGGAGAGAGTCCTTCACATTGCGGAGGGAGGAGCAGGAGGAGGAGGAGGTGGCTGGGCGAGGAAGGGGCCAGCCAGCATCTCCCCGCAGTACCAGCATCCCCAGCAGGAAGGGGGGGAGCAGCCCCGTCATGCTGGTCCCTGGTGTGTGACCGCCCTGCCCCCCCCCCCACCCCGGGGCTCCCTCCCTGCCTAGCGCATCCCCTCCCGTGCCCTGTGTCCCTCCCCAGCACCCTGATATCCCATCCTTTCCCCCTGCTCAACCAAGGATGCCCGCTGCCTGCCTGGGGTGAAGGTGCCTCACCCCCCTGCTCCCCAGCGCCCCCACTCCTCCTCGCCCCATCCATTGTTCGGGGAGGGCTGGGGTGTGCTTAGGCAGAGGAGGGGGGTGCCAAGGGAGCTGAGGCAAGGAAGACGGCAAGGCCTCTGCAGGAGGAAGACAAAGGCCCAGCATTATGTCCAGCGGGAAGGAGGCTGGGGGGGTTCATCCCTACCAACCGCAGCAGCACGCGCAGTACGTGGGTCCCTACCGCCTGGAAAAGACCCTGGGTAAAGGCCAGACAGGTGAGTCCCCGCCCCTCCAGCACCCCTTGCCCGCCTCCCGCCCAGGGATCTGGGAGTGCCTGATGCTCTGGTGATGGCCACTGAGAATACCCCTTCTCCCTAACGTCTCTTATAACCCCACTCCCCACCTCCCAGGCCCCAGATGGTTGGGGGCTGGGGGACACCGAGTTGACGGATGGATGGATGGGTGGGTGAGTGGGTAGATGGATGGACAGATGGATAGATGGAGCAGGGAGTCTGTAGAGCTAGCAGTCTGGGGCTGGGAGGAAGGAATGCAGAGCCAGGGATGGTGTGGTGGGGGGCTATGGCTACTTTGGGGTTTTGAGGTGAGGGTTGGGGGCTAGAATCAGTGGGGTTTGTGGGAATCTGGGTCTTTGGATGGCCTGATGGAGCTGGAGGGGCTGAAAGCCAGCAGCCAGACTGGGAGGAGGTGAAGATGGGGATGATTCGTGAGATTGGGGGGAGGCAGTGGAGAGGTGGGGGCTGGAGGGTGGCAGGGCTAGTAGGTCGTGGGAGGCTGGTGGTTTGGCCTTGCTGTGTGTAGGGGGGCCCATGGGGCAGGACTAGTGGGGGGGATTGGCCTTGCTGAGTATAGTGAGGGTCCATAGGGCGGGAGCTGGTGGGGCTCCAGGGTTCAAGGGAGGGTGTGTATTTCCTGCCAGGATCCGTGGGTGGGGGGGAGGCTATTTCCAGGGACTTGTGGGGGTGGGCAAGCAGCCAGGATGGTGGGGGCGTATATCCCTGGTGTGCACTGCCAAGGGGAGCTAGTCTGGGTCACCTCTGTCCCCAGCTGCAGTGGGAGATACTGGGGTGTGGGGGCACACACAGTTAGTTTCACACCTGGGCACTTGGGTGGGGAGGTGGAGGGACAGACGTCTGGCTCTGGACAGATTCCCTGCTGTGCTGCAGTCTATGGCAGCGGTGGCCGGAGAAAGCAGAGGGCACTGGTGTGTGTGTGTGTGTGTGTGTGCGCGCGCGTGTGTGTGTGCGCGGGCATGTGGTGGGGTGATGAATGGGCAGGGGTGTAACGGGTGTGTGTCGGGAGGGGGGAGCATTGGATGCTGCTTTTGCTGCAGGGAGTAAGGAGGGGTGTGTGTCAGAGGAAGCAAATTGGGTCTCCCTAAGATCCCACGGAGCAGCCCCACCCCCAGTCACTGCATACATTGCAGAGAAGGGTAGAAATGCCAGGGGTCGGGGGCACAGGGGCTGCCTACTTCCACTGCATAGGGCTGCATCTGCAGCTGAGGTTGTGTGTGGAGGAGGGATCAGCTATTTTTTTCTTCCTTGCTGCAGTGCAAAGGTGAAGGGGGAGAGCTGGAGTGGAGCTGGTGGAGCAGGGAGATGGGTGGAAGGGGGAATCCTGGCTGAAAGGGAGTAGGAAGGTGGGGGGGCAGTGGGTGTTGAGAGGCGACAGATTGCTGGGGTTGGGGGGCTGAGATGCTCCTCTTTGGGGGTGTCCTGAGCCTGGGCCTGGGGGTGACAGGCATGGGGGAATGCATGGGGAGAGGGGTCAGGCTGGAAGCTGTGGTGGGAGGGGGGGTCAGAAGCTGTGTGTTCCTCTCCTCTGCCGCTGCAGGGATGGGAGCAGAGAGGAGAGGCCTCCTGGGTGGGGATGGAGACGTGCTAGTGTGGTGCAGTGGTGGTTCAGGCTGGGAGGAGGGTGGAGGGGGCATGAGGTATGTGTGTGATACAGGGAGGTTGGGGTGGGGGTGGAAATCCAGCCTGAGAACATCACTCTGCGGCTGGGGACCCAGGAGGGCTCTGCTCACAGGGCAGATGGATGGATGGACCGGAACAGCGGCCAGGAGATCCAGATTGCTGAATAATCACTTTGGGCAGAGATGCCTCAGCTGGGCCAGAGCTGCCATGTGTGTGTCTGTCTGTCCGTGCATCTGGAGATTGGGGGGGAGGGAGGGAGGGGTGTCTCTCCTTCCCTGAAATGAGGGCCCTGTGACCCTGCCCGGCCAGACGCACAGGCTACAGTGCTGCCCCCTCCCTCCCTGCCTCCTCTTTTCCTGAAAGAGAAAAGAGAACTCCCCTTTTCCTGAAACCCATCCACAGGCCAGCCCCTGGGGATGTGTGTATGTGTGTGTATTTGTGCAGGGGGGGAGCCCAAGCAGCTGAGTTTTTGTAGGACCTACAGGAAGAGCTTTGTTTATAGGCCAGAAGCCCAGCAGTTGGAGGGGGAGGGATGAAGGTGGGAGGTGCTGGAAGTGTGGGGGTGGCCTTGGGACTCCTAAGTCCAGTCCATGACTCTGTCCTTTCCTGGTGACTATGGACAGGTCATGGGATCAGCCCATGCCTCAGCTTCCCCATCCAGACACAAGGATGCCAGGGTCTGTGGATGCTTGATGTAGGTCTGGGCATGGCCTATTGTGGTGGGCCCCAATCTTGGTTAATGGGGTCTGGCACTCAGACTGGAAAGGTCTGATTCCCATTCTGCTGTGGCTGGTGCATTCATGGAGGTGGGTGAGGGAGGCTGGAGAGGGGTGAGAAGGGGGATGGACCAGTGCTCACATCATCATGACCAGTGCCAGGCAAGTCTTGGGGAGATGCTGAGGGATTGAGGCACTGTGCAACTGAGGGATCCAGAGCTACACAGGACCAGTAGGGGGCTGTGCTGTGCTTCAGGGTATGCCCCTATGGGGTGCCATCCCATGGTGGGGTCTGTCTGATAACTGGGGGTGCAGCAGTGAGTGGGGTCTGATCTGTCATTCGAGGGAGGTCATTGGGAGGTGCTGTGGGTCACTGCAAGAGGGAAGGCACTGCCATGAGGGGCACAATGATGTGATAGTGGAGCTGTGACATCAGAGGATTGGGACAGGGAGCTGTGCTGTGGTAGGGGACATTGGGGGCTATTGTGCCATCAGGAGGCCAAGGGGTAGCTGTGTCATGGCAGGGGGCTGAGGTCATGGTGCCATGGAGAGGTCCAAGGGGCACAGTGCTGTGATGATGTCACAGGGGATGCTGTGACATCAGAGGATTGGGAGGGAGCTCTGTGCAGTGGTCCCACTATGCTGTGATGATGTCACAGGGGGTGCTGCAACATTAGAGAATTGGGAAAGAGTGTTGTGCTGTGGCAAGTGATGCTGGTGGCCTGCTGTGCCATGGTAGGACCTCCAGAGAGGCACTACGCTGTGATGAGGTCAGACGGTGTACTGTGACATCAGAGAATTGGGAGGGGGCACTATAGCAGATAACATGGGGAGAGGCAGGACATGCTGTGTTGTTGTGAGAACTCCTCGGAGGCTCTGTGTTGTGCTGATATCATAGGGGGCACTGTGACATCAGAGGATCAGAAGGGAGCACTGTGCTGTGCTGATGTCAGTGGGGGCACTGTGACAGGTATCACTGGGGGGTTGCTGTGCTGTGGTAGGGCTTCCAGGGGACAATGTACTGTACTGTGATGATATCATAGGAGGCACAGTGACATCGGAAGATCAGGTGGGAGTGCTGTGCTATGCAGGTGGCACTGGGGGGCTCTGTGGTCTGGTGAGGGTCATGTCATGGCAGGGCTCACTGTGGGAAGGGAGTTGAGGAATGACAGAGCTCTGTCACTGTACCACACTGGGACGGGGCGGGGGCACTCTTACCACACAGCCCACTATCCATTCCCCCTGCCACAGGCCTGGTAAAGCTGGGTGTCCACTGCATCACCGGCCAGAAAGTCGCCATCAAGATCGTCAACCGGGAGAAGCTCTCTGAGTCGGTGCTGATGAAGGTGAGCAAGCAGGGGAGGGGCACCTGCCTTCCCTGCCCCCCAAGACCTCAGGGTGGGGGGGGCACCTGAAGGGGTAACTCTCCCCCCCACCAGCTCACACTGTGCGTCTCCCCCAGGTGGAGCGGGAGATCGCCATCCTCAAGCTGATCGAGCATCCCCATGTCCTCAAGCTGCACGACGTCTATGAGAATAAGAAATATTTGTAGGTATTTATTTATAGCTGCCACCTGCACCCCCCCACCCATGCCTGGTATCCCCTGGAGAAGGCAGGCCTTTCATACCCACTCTGAAGGGCTGACACCATTAGAGGGCTGATGCTTTGCCATTGGCTGCCCTGGGAGGTCCCCCCATCCTACACTCCCCAATCTGTTCATCAGAGATTTAGGGGGTCTCCCATCTAGGCACTTACCCAACCTGACCCTGTTTAGCTTGGCAGAAGCCAGGCAGAACCCAGCCCCTCCCCCAGGCTCTCTCATTCCTTCAGAGCTTTGGCCAGCCCTGCAGCCTTGATTGGCTGTCAAGATTGCATGGCAGCCAATCGGAGCTCCTGAATCTGAGCTGTCACTTGTGAGAGCAGTGATTGGCTGGACTGAGGATGTACTGGCCAGTCAACATCTTGGAATCTGTGCTGTCACTTCTGAGGGCTGGGATTGGCCAGGAGGCTATGTGGCAGCCAGTCAGAATCATGACATCTGTGCTGTTGCTTCCAAGGGTTTTGATTGGCTGAGGAGATGGTGCCTTGACCAACGGGAAGCCTGGCTTTGGCTTGGCGGGGACTGCTTTAGAATGAGGGGTGCAGGGGTCTAGATCTTGGCAGTGGGACGAAGGCTGCCTTCGCCGTGCAGTCCATATTGGCGATGGTTGCGGTTGAGGTTCCGAAAGGTTCTGGGTCATGTCTGGGAGACGCAATGTGCTGGCCTGGGACGTGGTTCTGGAGCTGGGCCTGTTGTGGTGTTCTAGGTCTGGGATCTGGAGCATGAGTTGCAGTTGTGTTGCCCTTCTAGAGTACCCTGGATGGGTAACTGTGGCACTCCAGAGCAGGGGTGCTTGCCTACCCCCTGGCCCCCACAGAGACATGGCATCTCACCTGCAAAATCCCCATGGGGTCAGAAATTTGGCGGAGGGGGAGCTGTGGTACCATTCCCTTGCTGTCAAATATCTGGACCCTGGGGAAGCCCGAGACCATATATTTTGCATTAAGCATCCAACCTAAATACCCAATTCCAAGGTCCAGCGGGCAATCCCGGGCCCCTAGGGCCCAATCCTGGTGCACAGGGCAGGGAGAGGGTGATGTCAGGCCCTCAGGGCCTCATCCGGTCCACAGACGGGCCCTGCCTCACCCTTCTGTCCCACAGAGTCCAAAGGTTGAGCAGTGGTTGGTGGGCCAGAAGGACCCAGCACTGGGGCTGAGACAGGCGAGTGCTAGGACTTGGCCACTGCTGCTTCTCCCTATTCCCCAGCTGTGACACAGTTGAAGCTCTCTGCTGCCCAGAGGCAGTGTGGGCAAAGCTTCCCACTGCCAACCCCTGCACCCCCTTCTGGCTCTGCAAACCTGATGATTCCTTGGGCCAGATCCAATCTGTGGGCTGTAGATTACCAACCCCTGCTCTAGACTGGGGCTCCAGATGTTGGCTGTGGCTTCACTAGTCTGGCATAGAGGTTCTAGAGCAGGGGTCAGCAAAGTTTTTGGACAGAACACCAAAACCACCCTCAGCCTCAACTTGTAAGATGTTGGTGTACCAGGGGTGGATGGCGGGGGAGCCATGAGGGGCCTGATGCTCATTGGGGCATTGCAGCCACGACCCCTTTCCTGCTGTCCACCCTGAGGCCTGTGTGGACCTGCTGCCAGCAACAAGCTGGGCTGGGGCTCTGCAGACTCCAGTACAGCCACTTGCAGCCTCCCATCTGCCTGCCACCTACCATGGAGCCCAGGTTACTCACAGGAAGTGGCAGGGAGTCTGAAAGTAGCTGCACCAGGGTCTGCAGAGCCCTGGCCCAGCTCATTGCTGCTGGTGGGTGCACACGTGCCTTGAAGCAGATGACAGAGAAGGGGCTGGGGCTGCACTGGCACAACAAGGATCAGACTCCTTGCAGCTCCCCTGCTGTCTGTCCCGAGGCACGCATGCCAAGCAAAATGGCTTTGCGTGCCACACTCTGGCATGCGTGCCAGGGATTGTCTACCCCTGTTCTAGGACATGATCCTCTTGCTGGGCCACCCTTCTGGATCATGGCTCTAGAACCTCCATGCCTTTTTCTTTTGCCATTCTAGATTGGTGGTGCTCAACCTCTGGCCCACAGGCCACATCCAGCCTGCAGTGCTGTGTCATCTGGAACCATAGGTCCAGAAATTTGGTGGTGGGGCAGTGGTGCTACCACTCCCTTGCTGCCAAATCTCTGAACCCGTGGGAAGCCCTGATCCCAGCTAGCAGGGACGGGCGAGGGTGATGACAAGTCCCAGGGCCCAATCCCAGTGTGGTGGTAGGAGGAAGTGGTGGTAGGCCCCCAGGACCCAACTCTGGTGCATGATGGGCAGAAGGGGGTGGCATCAGGTACCCAGGGCCCAATCCAGCCTGCAGATGGGCCTCACACCTCTTATCCGTCCTGTGGGGCCAAAAGGTTGAGCACTAGACTGTCTGCATGACTGTTCTTTCCTACGTGACAGTCTGCCATGAGGTGGTCCCTGCAGTGGGCCACCCCAATTGCTGCTGGGTTTCTCTTCCCACAGGGGAACCACTGGCATTTGTTTTTCTAGACAGCAGCTCTGTAATGAGGCCTTTTTTCGTGGGCAGCCTGTTGTACCATTGCTCTAGACTGGAGGTGCCCAGTGTTTTTGCCTCTGGGCCAGATGGGGAGTGCCAGGTCTGTCCACAGGCCAGATCTGGCCAGTGCACTCAGTTCAGCAAACGGGGCTGACATGGCAAAGGCCTGATCTGGCTGCGGTTTTGGGGTGCATAGCCTGACCCCAATACATCCACCTGGAGGATGGGCAGCGAGTAGCCTAGTCCCAGTGTGGATCTATGGGGCAGGAGGGGATGAGGAGCAGCCCAACCCCAATCCGGATATGGGGGTGGCAGGCCTGGCCTTGCTCCCACTGTACAGCAGGACTGGATCTGGTCACATGGAGTTTCCACTGGTCCCCCATTGGCATGGGGATCCCCACAAGCCAGATGCCAGGGCTCCATGGGCCAGATTTGGTCCTGAGGTCAGAGGTTGTAGTCCCCTAGGCTAGATCACAGTGCCCTTCTCTTCTCTATCCAGAACACCCTTTCAGTGGGCTAGGGTTATTTCTCTAGAATCTCTTAAGGCAAGGTTTGTCCCATCCTCCCATTCTAGAACATGGTCTGGACTGAAGCAGGCCTGCCTGGTTGTTGTTCTACATCAGTGGTGCTTGTGCTCTTGGCCTCACAGCCCTGATGAATGACATGGGGCTGGATCAGACCCTGCCTGCCAGGATTAGGATTCCCACGGCCACAGCTGGCCTCTGCGTGCTGGGATTGGGTCCCAGGCCACCACACCTCTTTTACCTGGCCCCCATGTACCAGGGTGGGTACTGAGGTACCAATCTAGCACACTGGGCTACAGCCCATGGGGCTCCTCACATGGGACCAGGGGCTGGATCTGGCTTTCAGACTGGGAATTGAGCACCCCTGTTCTAGGTAGCTTATGGGGGTAACCCCACCTCTTCTAGGAGGGAGGGCAGGTGGTGCTGAGGCCAGGCCCTGGAACTGGGAAGGTGGGTCAGGAGCTGACTGAGAGGGAGATGACAGAGGGTGGTGTTGAATTGAAGGGGCAGTTGGGTAGAAAGGAGGGCCCATACCTTATGGGGATCCTTGAGGACCAGCCTGGAGACCCATCTTAATGCAGTCATCAATGAGTGTGGTGCCAAGCATGGGAGAGGCTGAGGATTCGAGGCTGGGAGGCATTTTCAGCCCTAGGAGGATCAGAATATCCCACAGGGGATGTTCAGCAGCACTGAGAGGAGCCAGGCGGAACTGGTCTAGTGAGATACAAGCAGAGAGGAGCTCTGAGGCCAGCTAGAAGCATCCCAGGGGACTCCTGAAGAACGCAGAACAAACTGGGGTGAACTTGGCTGGGGGAATGGGGAGGAGAAGAATGGGAAGGTGGTGTCAATCTGTTGAGTAAAGGAGAGTCTAGCCTAGTCTCTCGGTGAGGCCAGGAACTGAACTGGATGGATCTTGATCTGTTCATGAGTCAGTTTGGTGCCATAGAGAGCTCTCTGCTCTGTGCTGACCCCAAGCTGGCTCTAGTTCTGGAGGGCGGTATCCTGCTCTGGCAGAGTTCTGGGTGGGAGGGAAATCCAGAAGAGACACCTGAATCCCAGGACTTGCATTCTGGGTCTGTGACAACGGGGCTGAAGGACAGACCTTGTTGAGAACTTTCTCCTGCCAGCAGATGGCTGCAAAGTGACTAGAACAGAGCTCTAGAATGGTTTGGAGAGGGTTCAGTGTTGGGGAAACTGGTCACACTGCCAGAGGGTGGTGGTTGGTTACAGTGAAGGTAGGAGATGGCCATTGCTCTAAAGGACTCTGGGGAAATGCTAAGGGAACTCTAGAAGGGCACAAGAAGGGGGCTCTAGAACTGAGTGCTGGAGGTGGGGGGGTGAGGGGAAGAACTCTAGAATTGAGGTGCTGGATCCAAGGGGAGCACCTAGGGAGCTCTAGAATTGGAGGGCAGGGCATGAGGGGGCTGGGAGAGGGAGTCTAGAATAGGGGTACTGACCTGGGGTCTAGAAGCAGAGCTCTAGAACTGGAATGCTGAAGATGAGGTGATCACAAGGGAGTTCCAAAATGGGGTGCTGGCCACAGGGGGAGCCAGAAGGGAGCTCTAGAATCAGGGGTAGGGGAGTAGGGGGAGCTCTAGAATGGCGTGCGGCGAGGGCTGTAGAGTGGGGTCTGGAAGGGAGGTAGTGGTTGAGAAGGAATCTAGAGGATGGTTCTAAAATGGCAGTGCCAGGTGTGTGCGGGGGGTGGGGGCTGGGGTGTCCCTCACACCATCTGCAGGCCAGATCTGGCCTAGGGAAGTGGCGTGTCTGGCCTGTGGGGCTTCTCTTAAACTGGATGACCTGCCTCCAGTTGTGGACATGGGGCTTCTTGCCATGGGAGGCATGTGAAGGGGTAACACCTGCTCTTACTAACTGCCAAATTTCTGGGTTTTGGTCAGTGTTAGGGGCACAGATCAGCAGGGAGCAGGCAGGGGTGGTGTGAGCCTCCCATGCTGGCCACACCAATACAGTGCCTCTGGGGGTTGTGGTAAGAAGCCTCAGAGGCCGGATCCAGCCTGCCAGCTCATCTAAGTTTGACACTGTGGTCTAGGGCCAACCTTTTTCGGTAGGAGTGCCATGAATTAGCCCCACACCTTCCCTGAGTGCCACTCCAATCCCCTTCCCCTGCCTGGTATGCTGCTGTGCTTTCTACTCCCCGTCTGGAATTCTTCTCTGCTTTCTGTTCACTTTGTTGCCCTGCTTTCTACTCCCTACCCTGTGCTTCCTGTCCAGTCAGCTTCTCTGTGTTCTGCTCCAAGCCCCTTGCTTCCTGCCCAATCTGCTTCTCAGCTTTTTGCTTCCTGCCCTATATTCCCTGCTTGATATGGTGCTCTGGTCTCTGCCCTGTCCTCCCTGCCTGATCTACTACTCTGCTTCCTGCTCCCTGCCCTGTGCTTTCTGTCAAATCTGCTACTGTACTGTCTGCTTCCTGCCACAGTGCTGCATACCCCCTCCCCGGGCTTCCGTGTACCACACACACAGGCTGCCTGTGCCCCTTGTGGCATGAATGCCACAGGTTGGCCACCCCTGGTAGGGGCACTGGTGCAGGGGGCTCTAGAATGGGGGTGTTGAGGCACAATGGTCTAGCAGGAGGTTTGGCACTCAGAGGGTGCAGTATGTGATCGAGAGGTGGGGGGCAGGGGGCAGGGCCCAGCATAAGGCATGGGCTCAGGGGAACTGAAGCAGAGATCTAGGGCAAGGCACTGGGCTCTGGATGGAGTGTGCGGCCCATGAGGTTCCTGGAGATAGGAGGGGGATGTCAGGGGAAAAGGCCCCTATTCCAGGATTGGGGGCTGGGAGGAGGGTCTACAATAGGGGCAGAAGGTGTGTTGAGGCAGGGGGTGCTAGGAACAGGTGGTCTCTGCCTGTATGCTGGGAGGTTGTAGGCCAGTGTCTGTGTGTGTCCTGTGTCACAGAGTTGGATTGGGGTGTATCCATGTATGTGTGTGTGTGACCATGTGTCTGTGTGCATGACGGGTGGAGATGGGTGTGTGTGTGTGTTGTGGGGAAAGAAGGTGTCCATGTGTGAAACCTGATGTATGCTAGAGGTGACTGTGGTGTGTGAGTGGTGGGGGAAGGTGTGTGGAATGTGTGGTGAGAGCATGTGAGTGTAGTACATGACAGTGCACAGGTGACTGGTAGGGAGGCATGGGGGAGCACATGCTCCCCCTGAGATTGGCTCCCAAAAGTGGGGCAGTTTTTTTGCCACATGGGCTGGTGGTATGTGTGGGTGGGCACTAAGTGGTGGCACAGAAATATAAGAGTGCATATGGGGCTTTTGGCCCATCCCCGGGCCCACCCACAAATTGCGCCCCCTCAGACTCAGGAGGCACCCGTCACCTGTGTGACAATGACACATGGTGTGTGCCTGTGCCTTGGGGGAACCATGCGTGTGTGTGTATTCAGACAGGCAGTACATGTGCACATGTGTGTATGTATATCCATGTGTGTATTAGGGGGAAAGAGACAGGTTTCTCCGTGTGTAGTTTGTGTGTGCTACAAGTGAATGTGGTGTGTGAGTGTTAGGGAAGGTGTGGGAGCATGCATGGTGGGTAGGTGTGATAGAAGGGTGTAATGGCAATAGGTGGCATATACCTGTGTGTTGAGGGCACAGTGTCTGGATGTAGGTGTGTGTATTCAGACAGTCAGTATACATATGTGAGTGTATGTATGTCCACATGTATGTTGGGGGGATACTGTGTCTGTGCCTATGCATGTCTATGTGTGTTTATGCATATGTGGCTGCCTGTGTCTGCGTATGTGTATGTGCTGGGGCTGGCAGTGTGTGTGCGCGTGTGTGTGCGCGCGTGTGCATGTGTGTGTGTGTGTTCACGTGTTGGCAGGAGATGGTGCCTATGTGTGTGTGTCTGTCTGTTGGTGTGCATCTGCGTGTGTGCTTGGGCAGACAGTGCATGTCCTCATGTGCCCGTGTGTGTGTGTGTGTGTGTGTGTGTGTGTCCGTGTGTGTGTTCCTAGCCGGCTGTGCAGGGTGTCAGGCTGTGCCAGGCGGCTGCCACCTCACACACAGGCTGCCTTTGTCATAGTCTGGCTGTCACACAGCTGGCTGAGGTGGCCCCTGGGAGGACAGACAGGGTTAGAGAGTGGCCACAAGGGTGATACTGGGACAGAACCCCCCATAGCCCCAGGGCAGCCCTGAGAGCTGGGGGAGAGAACCACCTGCTGAGTGCTCCGCTTCCTGCAGCACAGCACCCCAGCCAAGTCCCCTACCCTGAACCCCACAGCACTGTGGTCTCCCATCCAAACCCATGGTGTAATGGGCTGGGGGTTGGCAGGGGCTATGGCATGAAGGGAGGAACCTAGCTGTTCAAGTCACAGGGCTCTGAGAGGCTATGACTTTTCCTCTTGATCCCTTCCCCTCTCCTGCCTGTGACTGTGGCCCCCTCCCACCTCCTGCAGATACCTAGTGCTGGAGCATGTGTCGGGAGGGGAGCTCTTCGACTACCTGGTGAAGAAGGGACGTCTTACCCCCAAGGAGGCGCGCAAGTTCTTCCGACAGATTGTCTCTGCCCTGGACTTTTGCCACAGCTACTCCATATGGTGAGCAAGAGCCTGGGACTTGGCCATGGCCACAGAGACCTCCCCAGACAGAGATCCCAGCCATGAAGTCCCTGCCCCTCCCCCATCCACAAAGACTCCTCCCCTTGTCATGGAGACCCCAACCACAGAGATGCCATCCCCAGCCATAAAGACCCTGGCCACAGAGAAGCCACCCCTAGCCACAGAGACCCCGCCTCAGCCAAACTGGGGGTGTTAATGGGGTCTCCCAACCCATTGGGGGGTGACAGAGTTGGGGGTTCCCCCCTGCGGGAGTCTCAGAGTGGAGGGCACCCAACTTGGGGGTGTCAAGGCAGGTCTTCTATCCCATTGAAGTGTCAAGGTTGGGGGCTTCCGCACTTGGAGGCGTCTCAGAACAGGGGGGAGTGATCCCAAACCCAGCAGAGGTCTCAGGGTGTGTAAAGGGCTTCCAAGTGCCCCCAGCCATGGACACTCGGGCCACAGAGGCCCCACCCCTAGCCATGGAGACCCTGACCACAGAGACCCTATCCCCATCCATGGAGACAGTGGCCACAGAGACCCCATTCCTAGCCAGCCTGGGGGGACAATGGGGTCTTCCAACCCATTGGGGGATGTCAGGGTTGGGGGCTTCTGTTCTTGGGGGAGTCTTTGAGCCCCCAGGCATGGAGACCCCCTAGCCCATGCCCCCAGCTATGGAGAAGCCCCATCCTTAGCACTGTTTACCAGGCCCCATGTCTCCCCAAAGTCCTTTTGCCCCCTCTACCAGCCACAGAGTCACCTGCTTCCCCCCTTCCCCACCAGTCTGGTGCTCTTCCCCAACCAGCCACACAGCTTTCCTGAGCAGCATGTAAGCTGGGACCCTCTTATAGTCCAGCACTTCCCCAACCCCAAGCCTCCCAACTCAACTCCAGCTTTGAGAGGGCTCCGGCAGTAGGGCCTTTATCCCATCACTCAGTGTGTACAGAGCGAGTGCATTCACAGTCACCACCTGCTGCAGGGTCAGGGCCTGTTCTCCCCCACAAACTTGTGTGGGTCCATCCAGGGTCCCTGATCCCGACCCATTGGGGTCCCTCTGCCCTCCACTTCCTTGCCCCTTCCCTGCACCCTACAGCCACCGAGATCTGAAGCCAGAGAACCTGTTGCTGGACGAGAAGAACAACATCCGCATTGCTGACTTCGGCATGGCCTCCCTGCAGGTCGGCGACAACCTCCTGGAGACCAGCTGTGGGTGAGCCTGTGGGGCCAGGCTGTGTGAGGGTGCCAGGACCTGGGGGAAGGGTGGAGGGGCCTGAGAAGGGGACAGGGGGGTGGGGGGAGGCACTGTCAATTTGTGTTTCCCTACTGTACCCCCTGACCGGCATGGGCTGGGGACTGCGTGTCAGCTGGGAAGGGATGTGAGGAGGGCTCGGACTAAGGATCGGGACCCTTGTGTGTGTGGCTGTGCTGCCCCTCGGGACTGAGCTTCCGTTTCACTCTGTCTCTCCCTCTGTCTGTCTGTCTTTCTCTCTCTTTCTCTTCCTGCCCCCCCACTCCCATTGCTGGCCCTAAGGTCTCCCCACTATGCATGTCCCGAGGTGATCAAGGTAAGTGACTCACCCCAGAAGGCCCCAGCGGGTCGGTATCTTCCTTTGTCCCCTGTCTAGCTTGGCATCCCTCCAGCCCCCTATTTTCCCCCAGGTCCCTCCTCGCCTCCCCTGGATCAGACTCCCAGGTCTGGCTGGTCCATATCCACCCCCACCCCCCAGCCTCCCTGGGTCAGATGTACTGACCTTTCTAGCCTGCTGTTTCCCCCAGAGCAGACTCACAGGCATGTGCAATCAGACACCCTCCTCTACCGTGCCTTGAATTGGACCCTACCATGTCCTTGTAGCCCAGTCCCCCTGCTCCCTGCCTTCATGGATCAGCCCCACAGGCCTGTCTAGTCGGTACCCCCACTTCCCTGCTGTCTCACATCAAGCCCGTGGGCCTGTCTCACCTGCTACTCCCTTTGCCTGCCTGGTGCTAACTCCTCTCTGGTCTCTGGCGCAGGGGGAGAAGTATGATGGGCGCCGTGCTGACATGTGGAGCTGTGGGGTCATCCTCTTCGCCCTGTTGGTGGTGAGACATTAACCCCCACCCCAGAGGCACCCCCCACCACACACCTGCCCAGCCCCCTGCATACCCTATGGATACCCCAGGGAAAGAGATCCCCCCCTCCAGGGGCAATGTGTAGGGGGTGCACATGGGTGCACATACACCCCCTTAGCATGGTGGTGTACTCCTTACAAAAAGGCGCTGCGGGCAGTCACCGCTTGCCACCCCGCCACTGACACCGCTGATGGCATCTGTGGGTGGTCCATGATCCTTGCTGGCTGCTACTGATGCTGCTGGCAGCGGCTCTGGGTGGTCGCTGACCCCTGGTCAGCACTCACCTGGACCCCACTCCTCTCCCCCGTGACAGTGCCAGTGGCATCTGTGGGAGCTCTCCCGTTTATTGCCGCCGTGCTCCTGCCACCACCATGCCCTCCCAGCTGCTGGGGGCATGCATTGCTCATGCCTCCTTCCACACCCCTATAGCCTGCCCCCCACATGATACCCACTGCAGACTGTTGTACATGAGCATACACCCTGCAGACCTCACCATCGAACCCCATTGCCCCCCGACAACATCTTGCAGGCTGTACCACAGACCATCCCCACTTAATCCCCTCTCACATGCATCCCCTACAGACTGTCCTCCCACAGGCCCCCTACCCAAGCCCTCTTACCCCCCTCACCACCAACTCCCCCACCCAACCTATATATATTATCCCACATACTATCACAGACTATCCCTCTGCAGATACCCTCATCTGATCCCTCCTCCACAACCCCCACCCCCCTGCCACTGACTGCGTCACAGGCCTCTCCACACATGTGACCACCCCAAACCCCTGGGTATGGCCCCTTCACACACCCCAGATCCACCCCCCATCTGGCTATGCATGACTATTGCCACTGACTGTACCCCATCATAGCTGATCCCCTCACACCGCAGATGTCTCCCACACCCCCACAGCTACCTACACCCTTACAAACGGTCACACTTGACCCCTTCACCCTCCACAACCCGACACACCAGACCCCTTCAGAGCCTCCCATACAACCAACCTCCATGCCTTCCAGAGACATCCTTGGACACACACCCACCCCTAAACCTATCTCCCCACACTAGACTCCCACCCACAGACCCAATCCCCTCAGCCCCACATATCCAACTGCCTCAAACCCCACATCCCTCACCACTCCCCAGATCTCTGATATGACCATAGACCCTGGCAGACCGCTCCACACTCTCACCAACCCCCAATGACACTGAGCTCTTCATACACACCCCACCTACCCCCACACACTTTGTCATGTCACCCTGCCCCCCTCACAGAGCCCCCCCCAACCCCAGGCCCCACACTTACTAGCCCCAGGTCATTCTTTTTGTCCTGATATTTCCCCTGGGTTAGGGCCCCTTGCAGGGGTCTCAGATTTGGAGGGTTCGCAAACTGAGGCGGTCAAGGGGGGGTCTCCCAGGCCATTTGTGTCAGAGTTGGGGGGCTACCACCACTCAAAGTGGGGGGCCCTCCACCTGAGGGGATTTGGGGGGGATCTTTCAACCTATTTAGGGGAGTATCAGAGTTGTGGTCTTCCACCCTTGGGGAGATCTCATAGAAGAGGGGGTTGCCCCTAAACCAATGGGGGTCCCAGGGTGTGTGGGGGGCTCCTAGGTCAGCCCGCCCTGAGGGCACCTCTCCCACACTGCCTGCAGGGGGCACTGCCCTTTGACGATGACAACCTGCGCCAGCTTCTGGAGAAGGTCAAGCGGGGGATCTTCCATATGCCCCACTTCATCCCGCCTGACTGCCAGAACCTGCTGCGTGGCATGATCGAGGTGGAGCCTGAGAAGCGCCTTAGCGTGAGTGTGGGGTCAGGGGTGGGGGTGATTGGCTTCTCCGGCCACAGCTGCGGGTGCTGTGGATGCTGGGGGTGGGAAAAAGAACTGTCTGACTGGGGTGGGGAGAAGATAGAGGGACCCTGGCTGGCTGGGTGTGACACTGTCTCCTCTCTCGGCAGCTGGAGCAGATCCAGAAGCATCCCTGGTTCCTGTGAGTAGCCAATGCAGCCCCTCCCACCCTCTCCCCATACCCTGGGGCCACAGGGGTTGGGTGGGGGGCAGCTGTTCTCCCCCAGTTAGCTCCATGGGTCCAGCTACTCCAGTACCCTCTGCCTGCCCCAGCCCAGTATCACTGCCTCACTCCAGCACTCTCAGCCTTCTTCTCTCCCTCTATGCCTGGTGCTGAGTCGATGCCCTTCAGCTGAACACTTCTGTCTGGGGACCTGCCAACATTCATACCCCAATCTCCACCCCCTGTGGGACCCGCACCCTCAGCCTCCCTCCACAGGGAAGGGAGGGAGAGTTTCACCCAGGTGATTGGCAGCAGCAGCAGTAGTAAGGCCATTACCCAGGGGGCAGGGCTGATACCAGGTCTGCTACAGGGGGGGCAAGAATGAGCCAGAGCCGGAGCAGCCAGTGCCACGGAAGGTGGCCATCGGACGAATCCACTCGGCCAGTGAGCTGGACCCAGATGTCCTGGAGAGCATGCACTCATTGGGCTGCTTTCGGGATCGTGTCCGCCTCCAGCAGGAGCTGCAGATTGAGGGGTACGATGGGTGTCAGGGAGAGCCCAGGCAGGGCAGGGAGATGGGGCAAAGATGGGCATGGGGACATATGCAGGAAGTGGGCACACGTTTTGGGGAGGGAAGATGGGGAGAGGGCAGGGGGAGAGGGCAGGAGGGAGAGTTTAGTGGGGAGTGAAGATATCAGCAAGGAAGGACTAGATAGGGACAAGGGGCAGAGATAGAAGGGAGAGGAGATTGGGGGATGGAAAGAAGTGTCATGGGATACAGGAATGCGGGAGGGGGAAGTGCTAACAGCAGGGTCCCCCCACCCCCTTGCCCCCAGCCTGCTTCCTCCAGCTCTGACTTGTCCTGGGCCCCACAGGGAGAACCAGGAGAAGATGATCTACTACCTGCTGCTGGATCGCAAGGAGCGCTACCCAAGCTGTGAGGATGAGGATTTGCCCCCCCGTAATGACATTGGTGAGCCCCGGGGACACCTTTCTCCATCTCAGACCAGCCAGGTCCCAGGGATGGGGGGGGATTCTGCAGCACCAGCCTTCACCCCAGAGGTGGCTGCATCTCAACACCAGTGGGGCAGTGAGGGGATACATAACCCATCATCTAATGTTCTCCTACTCCAGAACTGGCTGCCTCTGTGTGGGGTGAGGGATCCCCAGATAAACAGCCCCCAGTGCACTGTGCCCCAGAGCAGCTGTATCTCATCACTGAGAGAGGCTCCATCACTCAACACGCCCCACCCAAGAACCAGCTGCATCTCAGCACTAGAGAGATTCCACGTATAACATCACTCAGCACACCCTATCCCAGAGGCAGCTGCATCTCAGCACCGAGAGAGTCTATAACCTATCCCTCAATACACCCAACCCCAGAGCCAGCCACATCTCAGCACTGGGAGAGGCTGCACATATAACCCATCTGTCAACATGCTCCACCCCAGAGGTAGCTGCATCTCAGCACTGGCGGAGAGGTCCCTATTGTCACCAGCCCCCAGTGTGCCCCACCCAGAGGAACATCTGCCCTGATGCCCCCATGCCACCCTTGCAGACCCTCCACGGAAACGGGTTGACTCCCCAATGCTGAACCGCCATGGGAAGCGGCGGCCAGAGCGCAAGTCTATGGAGGTCCTGAGTGTCACGGATGGGGGCTCCCCTGTGCCAGCCCGGCGGGCCATCGAGATGGCCCAGCACAGTCAGAGGTGAGTGGACACAGCATTGGGGGTGGGGCATCACCATCCCAGCCTGGTCCAGGGGTTAGAACCTGCGGGAAGGTCCTTGTTTCCCCTGGCACCATGAGCTGCTGTGTCTGACCACTAGCTAGGCATTGGCATCAGGGGTGCTGTCCTCCCTGCTTCCCCCCAGGCTGGCATGCAGAGGAACCATGCTCTTTTCCACACCTCCACTTCTCTCCTCCCTTCCCCCAGCTATACCAATCTCTACAGCCTGGGTTTAGAGGCCGTTCCCCCTCCCAGCCTTTCAGTCTGCTGGAACCACCATCTTAGTCCCCACTTTGCTTGGGAGTGGGGTTCTCCAAAGGGTTTGGGTGGGGGGCTCCCTGTGTCCATAGGAGGTCTGTGCTGCCCCCTCTGCTGGCCCTGTGTGTCCTAAACCCCAGCCTGCCCCTGGCTGAGGGGATTCCCTGAGCTGGGCCTGACTCATCTCTGTGCCCCCAGGTCTCGCTCTGTCAGCGGTGCCTCCACTGGCCTCTCCTCCAGCCCACTCAGCAGCCCCAGGGTGAGTGCCTCCAGCCACAGGTGGGGGGCAGGGAGGAGGGGGCTGGGGGTGGGATAGCTAAGATTAAGGTGAGTAGAGCAGAGATAGTGGTGGGGGCTCTGGGGAGGCTAAGATGCATGGGGGTTTTGCGGGGAGGTCACAGCTAGGGGAGGGATTCTGGGGGAGTTTGTGGACTCTGCAGCCTCATTTCACCTCATTTCGCTCTCACGGGGGAGCGGGGGCAGAGGCTTCCAGGTTGGCGTTGCTTTATGAGTAGGTCTGGGGCAGGAGTAGAAGGGGCTGGGGCAGGGCTGTGGAACTGTCCTGAGGTGGGATCTGGGATCTCAGGCTGGCTGAGAGAGGCTGGGGGTCCAGAGCAGAAGGGATCTGTGTGCGAAGAAATGAATGTGTGGGGGGAGGCGGGGGAGCTAGGAGGAGAAGATGGGAAGCGAGGTTCACTGATGGAGGCTGGGGGTTTAGGGTGGGAGGGATATCAGGAGATCTGGGAGGCCAGCAGGACCCAAGATGGGGCCAGGGGAGCTGGGAGAGGTCAGAGGCAGGGGGTGAAGGGTTAGTATATGTGGTGAGGGTTCGGCGGGGGAGGTCCTGAGGGGCTGGGGGTCAATATAGCCAAGGATCTCTGCCAGGTGGGTCAGAGGGCTGGGTTTCTTGGGGGTTTGGATATAGCCAGTGTTGCGGGGGTTAGTGTAGCTGGGGGAGGGGGTCCAGAGGCCTGGGGCTGGCTGGAGTTGCAGACATTAGGGATGGGGGGGGTCCTTAGCTAGAGGAGACCCAGGGGGCTCTGGGGGGGTGGTGTCTCAGGATAGTGAGGCTCTGGGGTGGGGGGATTTAACCTTAGGGGAGCACCGCGGTCACGCTCAGCCCATCTCATCACTCTCCCCCCACCCCCCCTCCCCCCGGGGGGGCCCCCTCTGTCACTCCTTCCCTCCCTCCCTCCTCCCTCCGCAGAGTCCCGTCTTCTGCTCCCCGCCCCCGACGCCGGAGCCGGGCCCCCCCCCTGGCCCGCCGAAGACCCAGACGCTGCCGGCCAAGGGGAGCCTGGCCCGTGGCACCCCCCCACTGCAGAGCCGCCGCTCAGCCCCTGGCCCCCTGCCGCCCCCTGCTTCCCCGCCCCCTGCCCCTCGCTTCCATTTCCCTCCGACTAAACCCGCCCCCCCCTCTGTCCCGCAGGTCACCCCCCACCCCTCCCCCCGCGGCAGCCCCCTCCCCACCCCGCTGGGCACCCCCGTGCATACGCCCAAGGAGAGCCCCACTGGCACCCCTGGGGGCACGCCCCCCTCCAGCCCCGGCGTGGCCGGTGTGGCCTGGAAAACACGGCTCAACTCCATCAAGAACAGCTTCTTGGGGTCCCCCCGCTTCCATCGCCGGAAACTCCAAGGTGAGGGGGCTGGGGAGCACTGGGGGGTTGTGGAGGGGCTGCAGGGGCTGGATCCTGCCACAGGGGACAGGAGTAGGTATGCTAGGCATGGGGGAGGGACATAGTATGGGCACTAAGGTCAGTCATGGGGGCTCGAAGTGATGGCTTTTGACATGGAGGAGGTGGCAAGTGATGTAGAGGCTGGTTACTCCAGGCATTATGGAGGCAACTGAGAGTGCTGGGCATGACCATGGGGAGGGACACTGGGCTGGCAGGGAGGTGGCTGGGGGTTGTGCCATAGGTGGCAGGGGCAGGTGTGTGGCTGGGTGGAACCATGGCACTGATGCTGTCTGTCCCTGCAGTCCCCACACCAGAGGAGATGTCGAGCCTGACGCCGGAATCATCCCCAGAGTGAGTACAAGGCCTCTGCCTCCCACCCCCATGGGGGCACTGGCCCTGCCCCCCAACTCTCATTGGACCCCAACTCTGCTCACATGCCCATGAATGCCCCATCCTCACAGGTTCTAGCTCTGCCCCCCATGCTGGCCCTTTCTGGGATGGACGGATCTAGGATTTTGGAAAGGGGGCTGTAGATGATGTGGTGCATCATTGGCTATAACACAACACACCTTTTCTTTGGTTGGAGAGAAACTAGAGGCTTTACTAATGTGCTAGGGGGCTAGTGCTATATTATTTCATTTAAGGTCAAAGCAAAAAACAAATACAATTATTGGAATGTGCACTGATTTGCTAGGGGGTGTATATATATGTGGTAGACAACCATTGATTCCTCTGGGCCATGGTGTAAGCATGAGAGATCACCTAGAATTTCGAGGCATATGTCTAGGCCAAAGTATGGAGTGAAGGCTGCCCAGACCTTCCACCCCTGCTTAACACCACTGAGACAGAATCCAAAGGCCATACTGAGTCTGGATGTTTGGTACCTTGATGGTTGTAGTCATGCGTGCATCCAGGACTTGAAACCAGGTCACCCATGTAGCAGACATTGATTCTACCACTGAACCACTACAGTAGGGTCCATATATATATATATATATATGTATGTACATATGTGTGTATATACATATATACACACACGTATATGTGTATGTGTGTGCATGCACGTGTGTGTGTATAACAAATAAATGTGTGTGTGTGTGTATATATATCTATGTATGGATAAGAAACGTGCATTTAACTATAATGATGACAGGACTCATGATACAATATTCTTTGACTATTTTTGCCGTGTTTGTAGTAATAGATATAGACATCTATATAGATAATAGTGGAAGTATAGATAACAGTGGATAATAGTGGAATAGTAAAATTATATACATAATAGTGGAACTATAACAGATATCTATATCTATTACAACAAACAGCAAAAATAGTCAAAGAATATTGTATCATGAGTCCTGTCATCATTATAGTTAAATTAGCATCTCTTATCCAGATTCATAAAACAAAAACCTAACTTTCTGGAGTTCCCTGATCATGCCTCCAATACTTCACTGTCAGTCAGTTCTACACCCAAGTTAATATGACCACTCCTGATTTAAGGTTTTAGCTAGATCTATGAAACCATTCTGCAGACTGTAAAATAAATGAGAGACATTACCAGGAATGTTGAATAGACAGCAAAACTGCAGAAGAAAGGAACATATGAATAGTAGAACATCAAGACTATTAAAAAGGAGAGAGGTTTGTTAACACGTGGAGTGGAGAGATAAGTAAGAATCAGGGAGATGGTAATGAGCAGAAATTCTGATTTTCTCTGATAAAAAAATTGCAAATTCTCTGGTTAAAAACCCCCAAATCTTCTATTAAAATGCAACGTCACCCTATATATAGGTATCAGTTGAACACAGTGTTTTATTGATATATTTACAATTTTAAAACAGTTTGGAAGCCTACCAATGCCTCAATCATTATAATAAAATAAATTCTAAGTGCCTATAAATTTTGGTATTTGATTTGGGGTATTTTATCATGGAAAATCAGAGCTCCCCCTGCCCCCTTTGCTCAACAGGACGCAGATCCAGGCCCTTCATTCCCACCCCCACAGCCTTCTGGCGCCCCTCACTTCCCCCCAGCCCTGCTGGAAGGCGCTCCCAACTGTCAGGGCTACCAGGCCAGGGACCTGGGTCCACAGTTCCCTGCCCCTCACAGCAGTGCCTGAGCCCTGGCAGTTGTTCACCAGAAACAGCAGCTGCTGTGGCGGAGAGGAGCCTGGTGCCGGCCTCCCCATCCCCGCTGGGTGGTATAGACAGAGTGGAACCTGTTGCAGGGTGTGGAGGTGCAGGCTGCCCACTGTGGGCTTGGGCTTCCCACCCTGCTGCCCTCCGCCAGTGCCTCCATGGCCCAGCAGGCAGGACCTGGTGCAGCAGGACAGAGTAGGGCAGGATGGGAAAGTTTGATGCCACCACTGGGAACTTTGCACCACCCTGCCTGCCCAGCAGCAGTGAGGGCCACAACTCAGTGCTGCTGCACCCACTGCTGGGCGGGAGGGGGCACCTCACTTAAGTGGTGCAGGGCTTGCAGTGTCATTGAGCTTCTGTGCCCGGCTCCACTGCACCAGGTCCCACCCACAGGACTGTGGCAGCCCTGGGGAGGGCAGCAGAGTAGGGAGCCTGAGCCCACAGTAGGCAGCCCACACCCACCCTGCGCACAAATCTGGTGGGTACGTGCCCCTCCTGCCCTCCTTGGAGTGCATACAATGGTGGGGAACCAGGCCCACCCCATGGATGAGCCACCCATAGCTCTGTTCTGCCCCCACCGGGGCCCTGAGGCTGCACATTGCAGCCCTGAACCTCAACACTGCTGGGGCTGGCAGCAGCCCCAGCTCCAGCCCTGCCTAACTCCCTCCCTTCCTCCCTTTGTCCTTATGGAGGCCTCAATCCCCCTCTCCCCGCAGCCAGACTTACCTGCAGGAGCTGCTCTCCAGGCTGCCTGGTGGCCATGCACATATGTAAGCGTGCAGGTGCATGTGGTCCCCCTGCCTAACCATTCTCCTCCTGCTCCCCCCAGTCCCTTGCAACCTGGATCTTCCAGCCTGCAGAGAGCTCTCTGCAAAAGTGCAAAATCTGCATGTTTCTATGTTAGAATGAAATTTACTAGGGCACCCCTTGGAGTAACTGGGAACAATGGCCACAAATTAAAGGAGAGCAAATTTAGGTTGGACATTAGGAAGAACTTCTTCACAGTAAGGGTTGCCAGAATCTGGAATGGGCTTCCAAGGGAGGTGGTGCTCTCCCCTACCTTGGGAGTCTTTAAAAGGAGACTGGACAAGCACCTAGCTGGGGTTGTCTGACCCCAGTGCTCTTTCCTGTCCAGAACAGGGGTTTGGACTCGATATGCTACTGAGGTCCTTTCCAACCCTAACATTTATGAATCTATGACTCTATGAAAAATCCACATTTCTCTCAGTTAAAAGGAAAAATACATTTTTTCCTGTTTTCCCATGGGAAATGGAAAATCCAGCTCCCTGATAATGAGCCGTGAAATCAATTTCCTTCCTCAGTGCTGCCTGCATAGAAATTTGCTGCAGTTCCCAAACCATTGGTTTTAAAGTTTGGGTGGAGCAGGAATCAAAGGGGTGGGGGTTTGACTGCACCCCACCTGGATCCACCCCTGCCCAGGCTCCTCTCTTTCCAATCCCACAACAAGCCCCAGCTCTGCCCTTGACACTGATCCCCTGAACTTGCACTCCCCCAGCACTGAGACCATGCCCTGCCCTCTACTACTAGCCCCTGCCCCAAGCCTCTGCCCTGTCCACATGTTACTTCTAGTACTAACCCTCTGTCCCACAGGCTGGCCAAGAAGTCCTGGTTTGGGAATTTCATGTCGCTGGACAAGGAGGAACAGATCTTTGTGGTGATCCGGGACAAGCCCCTCAGCTCCATCAAGGCTGACATTGTTCACGCCTTCCTCTCGGTACAGGGCTAGCGGGGTTCTGGGGTGGGGGTCAGTCCAGAGCAGGGGCAACCCAGTGATAAGAGCTGGCAAAGGGGATATGGGGTGGGGATGTACTGGGAGCAGGAGTTTTCAGGGTCAGGGCAGTGGCTAGTGGGGGCTCTGGAGTAGAGGCGTGAGTGCTGGGTTATGGACAGGGGCTCCAGAATGGGGATAGAGTTGTGGGGAAGGGGGTCAAAAAGGGAGGGTAGGAGCAGAGGTGGGGGTAGCTCTGGGGTAGAGGAGGGGATGGGATAGGGAAAGAGACTTCAGCATGGTGGGTCTGGGGGGTTCTGGGGCAGGGCCTGGGCTTGGAGATCATTGGTGAGGCACAGAGGGCCTCCGGAGGGCTGGGATGGGGGGGGTGGGCTCAGGGCAGGGCAAATGGGTGTCTCCGACATCTCCTGGGCTCACCCCCGTCTTCCCTTCAGATCCCCAGCCTGAGCCACAGCGTGGTGTCTCAGACCAGCTTCCGGGCTGAATACAAGGCATCAGGCGGCCCAGCCGTGTTCCAGAAGCCCGTCAAGTTCCAGGTGGACATCAGCTACTCAGAAGGCGCCGAGGCCCACAAGGATGGGGGACTCTACTCCGTCACCTTCACCCTCCTCTCAGGTGAGTGTGGGATGGGCTGGGGTGTGGGACACCCCCACAAGGCTTAGTGGGCGAGATGAGACCCCTCACTAGACCTCTAGGGACAGATAAGACCCTCAGCCCTGCTAGGGGAGATGAACAGGACCCCACAGAGCATGGACCCCCAAGGCTGTGCAGTGGGTGAGAGATGAGGCACACCATAGAACCCTTCAGGGCTAGGGGACCTAGGTGTGGCCCCATGTCACCCCCAGGACCCAGAACCGATATGCCTATAGGGGCATCCCTGGGGCTGAGCATTGGTACCCCACCAGGAGACTGAGAACAGGGAAGCCACAGGGCTGAGAGCTAGAGACCTACCCCTCCCTCTCTCCACCACCACTGAGCTCCCTATGGGGCTGGAGTCCCTGCTTGACTCCTCCAGCCTTGCTTTCTCCATACCCATCCCACACAGTGGCAATGCATAGGGGGTGCACAGGGGTGCTGAACCCAGTGCGGCGCACCCCCTGACAGGGCACGCTTCCTGCTTAGGCAATGGGCCGGGGGGAGGCAGGCGGGAGTGCCAGTGTCCTCTTTGTGGGCACTGGCCGGGGAGTGGGAGTGCCAGATGAAGTGCCGCAGCTGCTTTCAGAAGTGCCGTAGTCGCTTCCCGGTCGGTGAGATTGGCCATGAGGGACCATCCCCCCGTCAGCTGACTGGTTGCGGGGTGGGGGGGATGTGCGCCTCCCCAACTAAGGTAGCACCAGTCGCCCATGATCCCACATATGCCTTTTGACCCTTGCAGGTCCTAGCCGCCGGTTCAAGCGGGTCGTGGAAACGATCCAAGCTCAGCTGCTGAGCACGCATGACCAGCCCTCGGTGCAGGCCCTTGCTGGTGAGTCCAGGCACAGGGTAGGGGCCTGGCAGGGAGCTGTGGGCTGGGAGGGAGGGGCACTGGTGGAGCTGGGGGTTGTTTAGGGGAGCTGACAGGCAGTGGGTGAGGGTGAGTGGTAGCACTGGCAAGAGCAGCGGGTCAGGAGTGAGGGGCACCAAGGAGCTGTAGGGGGTGGTAGGGGGCTGTGGGGCGGGAGTGAGGGAAGCTTGCAGGCATGGTGAATCAGGAGTGAGGGGCATTGGTAAGGCACGAGGAGTGGTCTAGGTGGGCTGGCAGGGGCAATGGGTCAGGAGTGAGGGGCATCACGAGTCTGAGGGAGTCTGATGGGGCTGGCAGAGCCGATGGGTGGGGAGCAAGGAGCACTGTGGGGCTGCCAGGAGCTGGGAGCAGGGGCTCGACAGGGTCTGTGGGTGGGGAAAGGCACCAGTAGGGCTGGGGGCTGCAAGTCAGGAGCGAGGGGCACCAGCCTCTCAGTGCCCCCCATCCCTCCTACAGATGAGAAGAACGGGCAGCCCCGTGCACCCAGCACACCCACGCGCAGCTCCCATGCCTCACGGCGCTCGGAGCCAGACCTCCCCGACCAGCACCGCCGCGCCTCCTCCAGAGACAAGAAACTCATGTCATCCAATGGGACTCAGGCCACCCAGCCCCCACAGCCGTGACCCCTGAAGCATAGGGGGCCACATGGGGCTGGGGCGGGGGGGAGAGACCCCCCCAAGACATGCACTCTCGGGAGGAACCACACCCCCTTCTCCGAGCCCTGCCCGGGACATGGGATGGAGGCCGTGAAAGGGATGGATGGATCATACCCTGCCACCAAGATGGGCAGGGGGCACTGGCAGGGGAGTAGGTGTCTTTCACAGGGACCCCCCCCCCTTCATATATCCGGCCAGGAGCCGCTGTCGTAGCAGACAATACTGTGAACCTGTAAATATTTAAAACAAAAACCCATGCGCTGAAGAACAGAACGAAAAGGGATGTTAAAAGACAAAAACCTACCCACTGAGCCAACGGCCACCCATGGAAACCTGGATGGAGAAAGCAGGGATGAAGGAGGCGAGAGTGCCCCCCTCTGCTGGAGCCTGGGGCGGGGGGTAGCTGCTTGGCTGCAGGGGGCAAGCTGTGAATTTAATTTATTTATTTGTGGGGTGGGAGGTGAGGATGGACAGATGGATGGACAGGGCGGGGGGAAGGATGGATGGGCCCTGTGGGGATGGAGAGATCAATGGAGGGATTCCATATGGGGATGGATGGACAGAGGGTCCATGTGAGGATTAATGGGTGGAAAGGTTTGCCTGAGTATGAACAGATGGAGAGTCTATATGTGAACGGATGAAGGGAAGCTCAGTGTGTAGAGATGGATAGATGGTTTATGGGTGGATGGAGAGAGAGGTTCAAGTGGGGATGGACAGATGGAGGTCCATGTGAGAATGGATGGTTTGATGGGTGGGTCATGTAGGGACAGATGTAGATTGTGTGTGGATGGATGCATGGATCCTGTGGGGATGTATGAACAGACTGGATAGAAAGGTCCATGGAGGGGTGGATGGCTGGAGGGTCCGTGTGGGATGTATGAATATATGAATGGAGGGTCCTTGTGGGGTAGATAGATGAGTGTGGGGTTGGCTGGCTAGGTGGCCTTCTCTCTCCCCCTCCTCTTGGCTTCTCTCCTCCCCTTCTGTACCCTGACAGCCCCTCAGCCCTGGAGCTGTGTCTGAACCCTGCTCCGTCCCTTCCCTCTGTGAGCCTGCCTGAATCAGCCATTGGGGTCACCTGCTCATGACACTGCTTCTGTGGGACCCACCTGGGGCTTTCCCCCTTTTCCCTTCGTATAAATGCTCTTAATCTCCTTCTGCCCCTCACACAATGTCATGTGGACACTAAAGCACCAGTCGGGGGCTTGTTCCAGCCTGGACTTCACAGCCAAATTTTGTCCCACTTCCCTTACTATGGGAACACTGTAACATCTGGTCGCCTGGCTGCCCAGAGCAGATGTGTTCTGCCCCCAGCTGGATTCAGACATCTGGTTGGGCCTTTCATGCTGTTTAGCAATGATAACCACAGACCCCTCCAGTCATGAGCTACTATTCTCAGCAATTCAAGAGCCCTTGGTTATTTTAAACAAGCTGACCAAAATTAAAACCATGCCTTTTTGCAGTGAGGTCCCCTCAAAAGCAATGAAGAAGGAGTTATTTAATTCCAAGGACAAACCTCTCAGGCTTCTGTAGGGCTTTATCCATCCATTACAAGCTGCTCCTCAAAGGGTAGTCCATCCCTGCTGTGAGCCACATTGTGTCTCAGACGAGACTAGGTACCCATGTAGATGGGAACAGTCTGAGGAACCAGTTCAGATGGCTGAAGATCATTGCCTTGTGAGTTGATTGGAGGTTGGAGCAGGCTGCAGTGCAGGGATCATAACCATTGAGATGCCTAACCAGCCAGCTTGTTTTATCAGTTAGGAGGGAGATGGTCCATCTGGTTCATCTCTCCAGACTCCTTAAGGATCTCTAACCCCAACACAGGATGCTTAAATTAGGAGCACACAGGGCAGGTTTAATTCAGTTTAGCTTTGAATCAAGTCAGGTGAGCTGTCCTGATCAGTTCCTGTATAGAAGACTGGTTTGTAGCAGTGTGTATCACTCTTCCTAGCCCAGCCTCCCTGGCTTAGCAGCTTCTTCATGACTGGAAATTCCCTTAGTTCAGTTCCTCCAAACACCCCTGCCCAGACTGGGCCCCCACAGCCCTAGCTGCTTTGCCAACCTCCCTGTTCTAGGTTTCGTCTGAACTGGGATCCCAGACCTCCCACCCAGTGGTGGTGATTGAGATGTGGCCAGATTGAGATGTGTCTGTGCAATGGTAACCCAGTTGAATGTACCTCTTTCAGTCCCCCTGGAGGGGACAGAGTGGTGGTAAGAATCTGGATTTACTGCCAGACAGAGGAGTCACAAGAACCATTGGTTGAACTGGAAACCAGTTCAGTGCTGGCACTGGAAACTCTTTGTGCTTCTTTCCAGGGAGGGGCTTGTAGCTCTGCAAAGCAGGTGTGGATGCAGCTGTGTGGGGCTTCCACACACATACACACCCTCCTGGCACCACTCACTTCCTGTCAGGGTGAATTTGGGTACCAGGGTCCGTTTATACTTGATGCTTTCCAGAATCTGGTTTCAAGCCAGTTGCATGGAGGTTCAGTGTCAGATAAAGTAGGAACAAGGTTAGGGAAGGGGTGGGAGAGAGGCAAGACTTAGAGCTGAGGTTAACATGGTGTCACACCCATGTGTAGCCCAAAGGAGGCATTCTAGATGCATGAACCCTGTCATAACCCTTAGGGGTTTTAACAGAGGAGAGGGTATACGCTGTTACCTTGAGGGGTGTTAGTCCAAGGGGGCTAACAGGCCCTGTATGGACACTCCATCACACAGCACAGTTCAGCAGCTGGGAGCATCTACACTCAATTAATTTGCTCATTCCCCACCACCAGCCTGCCGGAGAGGAAAACAGAGGTATGAGGCCAGGTTGGAAGGGAAAGCCAGAACTGCAGTGTAGACAGGACCAGAACTAGGAGTAGGACATCAAGCAGCTTTCCAGCCTAGGGGTGTGGATGAAAGGAGGGTCAGAGCCCATCTAGCTCCATTGATGGGGGTATTTTTCCACTCCCAGAGTTACCCAGACTTGAAGTCAAGTTACCACCTCCTTCCACCAAACCAGGGGCACCCCAGCTCTGGGGGCAGTTAAGTTAGATCTTAGCCCTGCACCCTCTCTGCTGACTGTTGGGGTGGGGGTATGATCTTCCAACCCCACTATAACATCCCAGTTAAGGGGAGAGTGAGCAAGACCAGCAACATTTGGGTGTTTAGACCTGGCTAAGACCTGGTTGTTCCCTGTGTTAATGCCAGAAAGGCAGGAACCAGCTGTCCCAGCCCCTGGAGTTGAACTGGGTGAGTAGTGCTGTGTGTTGACGCATTCACTGTGGACTGGGAAGATGTTAGCCCTTCGGCTTCCCAGGCACTACTGGGAACAAAGGTGGCCCTTGATGGCAGGTTAATTGCTGGTTAGCACCAGGGAGGGCCTGGGGGACTCTCAGTCCTGGGCTGGGCACAGGAGATGAGTACTGAGATGCAGTTGAATTTGGGGTGGGGCATGTCAGAGGCTGTTTATACATGGACCCCTTGTCTGGCACTGAGATGCAGCCATCTCTGGGGATGAGAGGCCAATCCTAGGAAGCACTTATATCTGGTCTACATGAAGATCCTCCATGTGAAGATCCTTAGCCCAAGTCAGGAGAGGCGCCTGGTTCTTGGCCCCCTCCATCAGAAACCAGCCTCCCTTCTTGATCCAGATGAAGAGCATTCACACGGAGATGGGGAACTGGGCCCACAAAACAGGTTCAAACAGAGCCTGGGGTCTTGCACCTCATGGATGATGCAAGGGGTGGGGGGAATGGGTTTGACCCCCCCCCAACATTTAACCCCTCATTGTTCACGTGCTGCGTTTCTGTGGCTCCAGGACCTGTTGCCGATTGGTGTGACAAATTGCTTGGGTCTTAGGTTCCTTTGCTAGGTCAGGGGCCTTGGCTAGGACAGGAGCTGGCATGGGACAGAACCGGGGGGGTGGAGTGAGGAGTGCTGGAAAATGGGTCCCAGTCCCCCACAAGAGTTCTGAGCCTGGGAGGGGGGAGAAGATGGTGTGGGAGGAGGGAAGCAAAGGCCAAAACCTCCCACCCAGTGCTGAGGTGCAGCTGCCTCTGGGGTGGGGTGCACTGAGGGGGAGGAGGAGAGGGGGAGGACAGCACAGATCCCTTAAGGAACTGGGAAGGAGGGACCCCAGCAGGGGCTGCAGGTTGGGAGTGAGTGGCACCTGCACGCAACTCAGAAGGGATCCATCCAGGTTCCCCCTCACCCCATCTCACCCCACATCCCCCCAGGTTAGTTTTGGGGTGAGCTTGACCGCATGCTGGCGTGCCCAATCCTGAGAGAACTGTATCTACCCCCCTGCCCTATGCTGCCACCCCCTCCCTCCTGTCTGTCTCCCCATCTGTCTGACTGCCCCCATCTGTCCATCCACCCCCCCCCCTTCCCCACGTCTCTCTCTGGGGTCTCAATATGCTCTAAAAACAACAAAAAATACAAAAAATGAACGTAAAACCAATCTCCTGCCCCCCCGCTCCCGCCGTGGGGGCCTGGCTCAGTCTGTTCTCCCCCCACCACAGTCAGTCCCTTCAGGATCCTGCCTCTGTCAGACCTCTAATCCCACCCCCACCCCTGCTCTGGCCCCTATGCCGCCCCTACAAACTGAGGGCACCCAAGGGACCCCATGGCAGGTGCCGCTACTCCTAGAGGGTTGGGAGTGGGTGGGAAACAGGTCCCTTGCAGGCCTGCAGGGGGGTGGGGGGTGTTTATGAGGGCACTGCCTTTCCCAGCTAGGCACCCCCCACACCAGCTCTGCACCCTGTGGATGCCACTGCCACTCCCTGGCCTGTCCCCCATCCCAAGGCAGCAGGGGCCAGGAGTTAGAAATGTTTATTAGAGCCTCATCCTGGGGGGAGAACTCACAGCAGTGCTGGCGGGGGGGAATCTGTCCATGTGTTGGAGGATCCAGTCTGTGTGTTGGGGGTAGTTTAGTCTGTGGGAGGGGGGCAGGTGATCCAGTCCACATGGGAGGCATTGATCCAGCCTGTTGCGTGTGGGGAGATTATAGAGCTCATGTTGGGGTGATCCAGCTTGTGGAAAGGGATCCAGTCTGTGGCAGGGGCATGATCCAACGTGTGTGGCAGTGCTCCAATCCATGCTTATTAAGGGTGGGAGATCCAGCCCATGTGTGGGAGTAATCCAGTCTGTGTGGGGGGCATGATCCAACCTGTGTGGGAGGGTGATCCAGCCCTATGTGGGGAGGTGATCCAGCCCAGCAGGATCACAAGAGGCCCCTGTCTTTCCCCTCCAAGCAGTGGGTCTCAGACTAAGGTGAGAGGGGGAGGTGATTCCCCTGCTTGAGAGGGAAATGAAGACTGTCATCTCTACCCTGGCCATGGGTCAAGCTGGGCCCAGTACAGCCTGGATGACATGAAAGTAGCCTCAAGCCATACCCCCACCCCATCCATTGGAGGAGGAGTGTAAGGGGGGCCATGCCTTCTGCCCAGCAGGGGGCTCTAGCTGGGAAGGAGCTTAGAGTGCCAGGGCAGGGTTGGAGGCCGTCACCAGCTCGTGGGTGCGGGTGGGCATGGGGCGCTGCAGCTGCAGGGAGCAACCAGTGACGTGCCGGAACTCCACAGCAAAAAGCCCGAAGAGCAGGAAGAGGGTCATGGCCAAGGCCCACTCACAGCCTGCAGCCGCCGACCGCAGGCCCAGCACATGCAGGGTCACCACTGTGCCAACATCAAGGTGCCAATGTCACGTCGGGGACCCCAGCCCTGTGCTCCAGCCCTGCCCCACAGCTCTGGGCCCCCACAGCCCTGCTGGTGCCCCTCACTCCCAACCCACAGCTCCCTGCCCCCCCCAGCCCTGCCAGTGCCCCTTTCTCACAACCCATAGCCCCCTGCTCCCCAGCCCTATCAGTGCCCCTTGCTCAGAAGGATACTGGCCATGAGGAAAGCAGTGCTGCCTGTGCAGAGAAAGATCCTGATTGGTCCGATCCAGTTCCCGCCGTGCCGTGGCGTCACCCGATAGGTCAGGATAGCCTGGACCCAGAAGTACCCGACACCCACCGCAAAAGCCAGGAAGGCACCCACTAGATGGGTCTCCAGCTGGTTACTTTGCTGGGGTGGGCAGAGAGGCCAGGAGGAGCTGGGAAAGCTGCCCATGCTCAGCCCCTGCTCCCAGCATGGTGCCCTCTGTCCAGCTATCACCTCACATCACCCTGCCCAGCCCCTCTAGCCCCATCCTGCTCCCTCCAGCAGTCTCCCCCTCCACTCCATTCTAGGACTCCCCCCACAAAGTCCCCTCCCCATCTATCCCTGCAGAGCCCCCCACCCCCGGGCACTGCATCTTCCTGCCTCTCACCTGGAAGTTGCCCACGATGGAGGCACCCAGTGCACACAGCAGCCCCAGCACGAGCCCAGTGGTGTTCAGGGCACTGTGAGAGCCATACTCCCGTACCTGCTGGTACTTCAGGACCGAGATCCAGACCACTGGGTAAGGGGGTGGGGGCAGGTGCACAGATCAGCAGGGCAGACAGGCCTCTGCCCCGTGACCACCCCTGCCCCAGGCTGACATCACTTACCTACAAAAGCCCCCAAGTTGAGCACTTGACCAAAGATGCAGCTCTGGGGTGGGAAGGAGCCGCAGGTGCTAGGGGAAGAGGGAAGAGGCCATCAGCCACATATGCCCCCATGCCCTACACACAGCCCCAGGCCTGTGGGGAGGTCCCAGAGGGATCCAGGGGGCTGAGGACTGTTCTCCCCCACCTACCTTATATAGGGGAACACGACGGTGATATTCACGGACCCGTTGGCCACAGCCATGGCATACCTGTGAGGGGGATGGGGCAGAGGCCTTAAGCACGCATGCTATTGGGTGGGGGCCAGAGCCTAGTGGGCACAACCCCTACCCCACACCCATATTCACAACCAGTGAGTGTCTACCCTGGAGGGCACCCCCTGGAGGGGCAAGTTCCTAATCTAAGCTCCAGGAGGAAGAAGGGTGTGGTGACTGGAGTGGGGAGAGGAAGCCAGAAATCCTGGGTCCCAACTGAATGCTGGGGGGGGGGGGGAGGGGGGGGCAGGAAGCTCCTCCATTACTCACACGACCCAGAAGCCAATGGCAGCCCCCATAGCTAGCACCACGGGGAGCAGCGCCCAGATCGACATGGCCAAGGTCACCTGGGTTGGGGGGAGAAGAGAGATAATTAGACAGCCCCCCATCCCTTCATACTAAGTAGGGGGTCCCCAGTCCTGTAGGGGGGTTCATTATACATGGGGGACAGCCCTAGTCCTGCACCCCATATACTCCCCATCCCTTAGAGTTTAAAGTCACATGGCCTCTCAGGTGTTGGCTTTGGAGTCCTGATGGGGACCTATGTGCCACCTCTGAAAGAGAGGGAGCAAGGGGCATCTCCCAAGGTAGCCAGGCTGTAGGAGGCAAGTGGGATCAGGGCATCCAGTCAGGATGAGTTTGGACCAACTGATCTCTGCTGAGAGAGATCCAATGTGAGAAGAGCAAGGAGCCAGGACGCTTGGGCTCTAGCCCAGCCCTGGAAGGAAGGAAGGGGCTGTAGTGATTAGGATGGGGAGCGGAAGCCAGGACTCTTGGGTCCCATGCCAGAAGCCATCCACAGCTCCTTCCCCATCCCACTCCACCCCCATGGCAGCCAGATTTGGTTCTTTACTTACCTGCTTGGGGCAGCCCTCCTGTGCTGGGATGTCTCTGGTGCCGTCCTAACCCCAAAGCTTGCCCTGGGAAATCTCCTGCCCACCCCCCACCCACAAGTCCATGGTACAGCCAGGCTGGCTAGGGGCATACAGGCGCTTCCACCTAGCTCCTGCCAATGCCCCACCCCGATCAGAGAGCAGTTCCATTGCCAGCTGAGGCCAAAGGGCAGTATGACAAGGGCTAAAACAGGAAAGGACTTTTCCCTGGGCTGAATCCTTGCCCCCCAAAACTCCAGGAGTGCCCTAGGGGTCCCCTCTCCTCCCATCTGGTTGAGGTGTTTTGCCTGGCCCAAAGGGTAGGAGGACAAGCAGCACAGCATGGAGTGCTTCAGGAAACGGGAAAGCCAAGACATCTGCATTGCACTGCAGCTCCGGGAGGGGAGTGGGGTCTAGTACATAAGAGCTCAGGGGCTGGCAGCCAGGATGCCCGATCTCTGGGAGGTGAGCGGGGTCTGGTAGATAAGAGCTCAGAGGCAGGGAGACCAGATGCATGAGTTCTACCCAAGCTCTGGGAAGGAAAAAGGATCTGGTGCATAAGAGCAGGGAGTGAAGGTGGGGACTGGGAATCAGGCGGCCTGGGTCCTCTCCCATTTCTGGGAAGGCAGTGGAGTCTGATGGGTAAGCACAGAGTTGGTTGCAAGCCGTGATGCCGGGGTTCTTTCCCCACTGGGGACTAGTTTCTAGCACCCCCTGGAGGGGAAATGCACCACCCCCCATTGCCCTAAGCGCTGAGGCTAGGCCTACCCCACCCATAGAACACCCCTTCCTCCACCATACCTGGGTCTTGGCCTCACCCTGGCCCAGCCAGGCCCTGTCCCCGAGCCCAGGGTGCCTTGGCCATGGTGTCCGGCCCTCAGGGGGTTTGATCAGCATCTTGCCTGCCTGCTGCTTCCTTCTCTCACGGCCAAACGCCTACTGACGTGCTGGGACCTTGGCCTTGCCCAGAGGCGTAATATCCGCAGCCTGGCCAGGGGAATTCTGCAGTCAATGATGCCTGGCGGGGAGAGGAACTGACCTATTGATACCACTGTGCAGGGGCTGTGTGTGTAGGGAACACATGCCCAGCTCTGAGATGCAGCTGCCTCTGGGGTGGCACACGACAAGGGGATGTTGACCCAGGGTCCTATCAACACACAGCCGCTTCTGTTTCGACTCAAATCCCCTACAGCCCATGTTTAGTTCCATATAGCTTGCAAAAACATCCTGAGGTGTTTTGTCTGGAGAGGTGCTGTGAAACAAACCCGCTGCTTGGCACACACCCAGCGGATCCTTCCTGCTGGCACCTTTGTTGGCTTTATCTTTCTTTCCATGGCAAATCAAGGGCAGCAGGAGGTGATTACTGTAGGCCCTACACAAACACTGGCCCTGCCTTCGCCTGGGGAGGGTGTCAATAAAGCCTGACTGCCCTTGTCTGAACCTGTGACCTTATTTGCCCCTTGCAGTCCCTTCGTTTTGCCCCAGGCTGTTCTGATGCCCCAGTGACAGTCTGCAATGAGGAATTACTGTAGGTCCTAGAATAACACAGAACTTGCACCCGCCTCCTCCACCAGCAAAGAAAACACAAGGGAACCCCAGCTGGTCTCCGGAGTGGGTGGGAATTACGTGACAGTAAGTGACTGGCAGCTGTTTCAACCCATAGTTACGGGGGGGATTCTAACGGGGCGGGATGAGCAGTGACAAATACTCGGCCTGACCAATGGAAGAAGGAGGGTGCAGAGTAAAGGGGCCACTAAGGAACGGAATGGCGGGGTAAACCAAGTCGATCTCCAGTGAGAGCCAACCGACGGCGGCATGGTTTGAGTGGCTACCAATGGGGATTTAAAAAGGGCCGGGAGGCAATGAATTGACAGATGAATCGACCAATGAAAGGAGGACAATGCGGGTCTGGAGCCCAAAGGAGGTTGGCGGGCTAAATTGTGACAGCTAGGGGACTCAGTGGTAGTCTTTCCAGGGGTCCAATGGATAAACGAATGGTATCGAAGCCGGGCAGCGAGGCCCAAAGGCGCCGGAGGAGGGCAGGGTGGATAAGCGATGACAGAACCCGGCTTTGCCAATGAGGGGCGGGCTCAGGACAGCGACCAATGAGGAATGGGAGGGCGGGTCGAACGTTGGACAGGCACCTGGACCAGCCAATGGTGGAGGGATAGAACGGCTGGGACATGAGTGCAGGGACGGGACCAGCCAGGACAGACCCGCGGCTTGGCCAATGGGAGTCGAGGAGCACCTGAGCCAGGTCCCAGAGGCAGGCGGGTGGGCGGAGCGAGAAATGACGGATGCGCAGCACGACCAATGAGAATCATCGGTCTTGGGACTGGGCCCAATGGGGAGCTGGGTGGCGGGGAGAGCGGCGGCGAGGGTGCTGAGGTGGGGAACGGCAGGGGAAGAAAGACCGAGCGGCGGTGGTTGCAGTGGGTGAGCTGTGAGATCCTGCGTTTGTTCCGATCTGGGCCGGGTCGGTGGGGACTGGGGGCAGGTTAGTGGGGGATTCTTCCTCCCTCCCTCTTGACTGTGGCTGTCGTTGCTCCTTCGGGACGCGCGTGGACCCCTATGGGAATGCGAAGGTGTCGGCGTTTCTATTACATGTGTTGCGGTAGCACCGGGGTTACGTCCGGGGTGGAGGCGGGTGCCGCTTCTATTATGTAGATTACGGTACTGCCGGCTGCCCCCGTGCGCTGGCATCGGGGCCCTCGAGGACACGTGCGTTACGGCCATAGCTGCGCCCTCGCGCTTCCCCCCTCCCAACCACACTGAGACTTGGCTATTATAGTAATTACGGTAATCAGGGAAGTATGATTCGAAGGTGGGGCATATCTTAGGTGCATTATGGCCTTACCTGTGAAGGATTGGGGAGTTGTATATTAGGTGCATTATGGCCGTGCCTAGAAAGGATTTGTGGGAGGGATTGTATATTAGGTGCATTACGCCCCTTCCCTCCCCCACCCTGGCTTGCATGGGGGGGCTTCTATTGTTCTGGGTGCCACCCCCCCACCCTGCCCCGCCCCTGCCCTCAGCACAAGGTCAGGGCTGTGCCTCCCCCATTCCCAGCCCTGTGGGGAAACTGAGGCAGGTGGAGCAGATGGGGGCTCCCACTATGGTAGTGGGGGAGGGAGAGCTGCCATCTGAAGCTGCTGGTCCTGCGCTATTGTTTGCGATATGTTCAGTGGTGGCATCCGCAAGCCCAGTCTATGGCTGGGACCCAGGCCTCAGAACTAGGGGTGTGGTCTGTGTCCCTCCTTTCCATGCCCCTGGCCAGGAGCCCAGCCTGGCCACTGCGGGCTCTCACATCATCACCATCCACACTGGGCACAGGAAGATGACCCTGAATAGCCTCAGCCTGCGCCCGTCCAGGCATTCTCTGCTGCTGCTATCCACCAGGCAGGCAGGCAGAGCTTTCCCAATGTTCCTTCCATGGCCAGAGCCCTGACACTGGCTTTGAGCAAAAGCACCCATGTAAGAACTTAAGAATTGCTGCTGCCTGGGTTAGCCCCTCTCCATCATGTCTAGGCTCCTGTGTTGCTCCAGTGAGAGCAAGGGAGCCTGAATCCACTGTGATTCCATGAGCCACTCGGGACCTCAGCTGGTGGTTCCTGCACCGAGTGGTTCACGACCCCCCGCCACTTCTGTAAGCAGAGGGAGACCCTGGTGTACTGCTGCCTTGAGTTTGCCAGGCTGCAGCCCATCTTTCGCCACTTCTAGAACCTCATTCTGGCTGCACTACTTTCTCCCTGCACGTTTTCTTTTATGGACTTCCCATTCACTGGCTCACCAAGTCCCAGAACCTCCTGGTCAACCTCCCCCTGGCTTTGGCCAAGCTGGCCATCTATAAGACAAGGGGGGAGGCTCTGGCTGGGAGGAGCCCAGGTGAGTGTGGGGTTGCTTTCCTGGCACTTCTCTGCTCATGTATCTGGATGTAGTTTCGCTGGTCGGTATCCTCAGGCTCCCTTGATTCCTTTGGGGCTCAGTGGGCACTAGCTAGTGTGCTCTGCTCAGTGCCCCCTCCCGATTGCCCAGTTATTAACTTATGACCCCATTCCCTTTCCTGTTTTCTTTTTTTGTTGTCCCAAGCAAGTAGTTGATGTGTCTCCAGTTGCCACCCTCATTCAGGGAAGCTTACAGTTCCCCTAATGGACTTAGGCCCATGCTCTTTTACTGTATATCAGTAGGTCTGAGCAATGGAGCCTGAATTCCACCCTGATCCCATGAGCCACCAGGACCTCACCTGGCGGCCCCTGCAGCGAGCATTTATCTGGCACAGTTCACGGACAACCCCAACACCTGCCCCATCTCCGAGCAGAGGGAGACCCCGGTATGCAGCTGCCTTGAGTGCACCAGGGTACAGCTCCTTTGTCGCCTCCTCCAGAAGCTCCTGCTGAGGTTCTGGCTGCACTTTTCCCTGAACCTTTTCATTTGTGTACTCCCCCTCGATGGCCCCAGGAAGTTCCTGGACCTCCTGTTCAACCTCCTCCAGGTCCCAGCCCAGCTAGCAATATATCTTATCAGGACGGAGGCTCTGGCTGGGAGGGCAGTAGCCCATGATCCCTTAAAAATAACAATAGGCCTGTTTCAGGGGTGTGGGTTGTAGCCATGTTGGTTTAAGGACATAAGCAGACATGGTTCTCTGGGTAAATGTGATTATCTTTTATTAAACCAACTCACATATTTGGAAAAATTCTTCTTAGCAAGCTTTAAGGTATAAATACCCTTTTTCAGGCTGAGGAAGCATCTGTAGTTGGTGTGCGTTCTTTCTGGGTAGAGTGGTAAAGCAGCCAGAAGCCAGTACTTATGCAAGAAAGCCAGTCAGGTAAGATGTAAATTGAGGTGGTCAGTAGGTGAGAGACAGGTGGAAGGTGGGAAAGGGGGAATGAAAGTGGCTGTAGTTAAAGGATGAGAGAGGAAGGTGGCAGGAAGGGAATGAGAATAGCTGGGAAAAAGTAGAAGGTTTACCCGGGGAGTCAGATTTTTAGGCAGGTTATAATGTGTCATAAATATAGACATTGGATTTAAGTCCATGATTTTTTGTATCCAGCAGGTTAATGAAGTGAAGTTCATAGGTAAACCCTCCACACTTTTTACCAGCTATTCTCATTCCCTCCCCACCCCCATCTGTCTCTCACCTACTTAACCACCTCAATTTACATCTTAACTGACTGGCTTTCTTGCATCTGTGCTGTCCTCTGGCTAATAGCCCTATGTCACAGGGGCAGATGGTGGATGCTGAGTGTGAGCAGAGCATGAGCAAGGTTTTTCCCCTCTGTTCACAGATTCACAGAAGTTTAGGGCTGGAAGGGACCTTTATCAGAAGACCCCTGCATCTGCCTCGGGGCTGATACTGGTCTCTTCAGCACTGCTCCAGGACAGCTGTGTCTACATATGAAGCTGAGGGCCCTGTTTTGGTGGCACTTTACATACATGTATCTTGAGTGCATAGACTGGTTGATGGGGGAGGGGCGGGGGGTCAGGATATCTGGGTTCTATTTGGTGCTCTGCCAGGGGTCATTTCAGCTGAATCCCTGTGACCTTTGTGTGCCTCAGTTTCCCCCATACCCTCTTTCCTTGTAGTTTATACTCTTAGGAGCAGAGATTGCATCCCTGTGGGTGCAGTGCCTGGTGTGGTGGTTGCAGGGGGCGGTATTTGTAATTTCTACATATAGGTAGCACCTTACTCTTGGTTGGGGTCTGCATAATGCCTGGCAGGGTGGCAGGGGTGGGTGTTCCTGATCTCGGTTGAGGGCTCTGTACAGCAGCTGATCTCAGATGGGAGCCTTTATGACAGAAGGAAACAGGGGCTTATCTCAGCTGGGGTCTGTGTAGAAATGCTGGATAATCATATACAGTTAGGCTGGGGGGATGGGAAAGCCAGGTGCCCTGTGCCCTCAGTGTGGCTAAGTGGGAAGAGCTGTGGCTTTCTTCCCAGACTGGATGCATGAGCTTCCCCTCGGAGAATTACTTGGCTGTGAGTTAGTGCATTTCACTTCCCAAACCCCTCCCTGCTGTGTGCTGCATGACCCTTAAGAACAGACTTATATGTACCAGGGGCCACCTCCTTGGCTTGGGATGCCTCAGCTTTCCTTGTCTCACCCAGGTCTTCCCAGCCCTTAGCAGAGGGGATTCTGGCAGCTAGAAGAAACACACCCTTGTCTGGTTGTGTGCTCAGAAATGATAAAGTTCTCCCCATTCCTTAGAAGAGGCCCACCTGTATGGTCAAATACTGTAAAATCATATTTCCCTTGACCATAAGTAAAGATGACAGAAAGGTTGATTATGAAAGCAATAGCAGACAGAAGAAATCAGTAACAGATATATGAATAAACACTGGGAAGATGGTATCCAAATAGTAATATGATGTTCCCCTGCAACTGAAATCCATGACTGCATCTTCAAGTCCCACTAGCTGAGGGACCAAAGAACCCCCTGCTCAGGAAGCTTTAGACAAAAGCTTACTGTTAAGGCAAAGCTTAAGAATGGTTTATTCTCTTAGTTACATACATCTCCCATTGGATTCTCAAGCATCCCACAGTATGCATGTAACTTCCTGCCCCCCCCTCCCTACCACCCTCACTTCCCCAGGGTGTGTGCTTACCAGATTTAGTCTTTCCAGTTCTAATTAAGACAGGAGACTATTTGCATATTTTCAGACATGAAGGTTACTTATCCGTTCTCTTACAGATATGGTCTCTCACTTAATTTCCCCATGCTGAGAAAGGTCCTTGCAGGTGGTATTCTTACAGGTCTCTTCCTTTAAAATGGAAATACCTCACTGACTAGAAAGGCCTGTTTGATGAGCAAACAACTTGGTCTGATGCTTGTTCTCAGTGATTGCATCTCTCAAGTGCAATAGACAATGAGCACTTAAGTTCATCACTGTTCCACTAAATGGTCTTAGCTAAAATAATAGAATCATAGAGAAATTGGACTGGAAGGGCTCCAGAGGTCATCTAGTTCAAGCCCCTGGCTGAGATGGGGCCTTCCCCATCCAAACCCTCCTATACGAATCCATTGTCCAGGCACTCAGCAAACTACTGTAAACCCTGACACAATATAAGACATCACAACTGAACCTGCCACAAGTGAAGCAGGGGGACCACAGCAGCAAATGTCCTGCTTCTATAAAAACTTATTAATATACAGTCAAGAGATTCCACATAAAGGTATGTCAGAATTATGTTTACATTAAGTGCCATGATTTGTGCAACCCTAATAACAATAGGGCTAAACACAGCTTGGGGTTACCAATGTATACAGACTGCACATGCCTTATCAATGCAACTTTTGGCACCCAGGGCACCCCATAAACACTTCAGAACATAGTGGGGTTCAGTTCTTGGCTTTTAGAATCTGTCTAGCAAAGAGTGAACCTCGGCCCCTTGCCCCAGGCTGAAATGTGGCTGCCCAAGAGCTCCTAGCCAGGTGTCTCATTGCTAGAGGCAGTGAAGCCCCCAGTCAAACTGAGACCTGGGGGAAGCAGGTGAGGGCTCTGGAGGTTGTGCTGTGGATCCTGAGACAAGGCTGGGAACACTCGGACAGCGCTGTAAAGATGGAGGTCTCTGTTCAGTTGGATGCGGGGATCCCCAGTCATCCACATGTCTTTATTACAGCAGGGCTAAATAGGGAGTGGACGGGCATGTGGTAGCATCATCCCACTAACAGGTGTGTGGGTGAGAATCAGACCATCTTAGTACCACATGAGTGGTCTCTATATAAACCAGTCCCCCAGAGCCTCTGGGCCAGAGGTTATGTCCTTTACAAATGGCCCCCCAGCACACCCCACCCCAGAGATGGTTGCATCTCAGTTCTGACCCCTGTTCCTGTATAAATGGCCTCTGTGCCTCACTTTAGAGGCAGCTGCATCTCAATGCTGGGTCCCTGTGTAATCCCTGTAACTAATCCCAGTGGTGGCTGTGTCTCAACACTAGGAGAAGGGCCCCGGTGTCAACATTCACCATGCCTCACCCAAGAGGTAGCTGTATCTCAACACCTGGATCACCTACATCTCCCTATATCACCAGAGGGTGTCCTGCCTCTGCTGCCCCAGAGGCTGGGTGGGCATCTTTCTGCCCTCAAAGGTCTTTAGCAAGGACTGTTTGGAAGCAGGAGGGAAGGTAGCTTCAGAGCTTGGGGTTGGGGCATCTGGGTAAATATCTTGCTGGAAGATCTCCTGGGCTTCCTCCCTTGGTCTGTGCCAGGTAGCCCTCCCCTGTGGCACAGCTGCTTCAGCCTGCTTTGGGGGTGGGAGAGCTACACCAAGAACCGTTACAGTGTTAGTCCCTTCCCACTCTGGACAAGCTAATGAGTGCCAATACAGGTTGTGCGGGGTGTGACCCTGAATACCTCCCACACTGTACCTTGGAGCAGGTATATAGTTTGGAAGCAACTGAGAATCACAGGATTAAAGTTAGCACCCTAACCTGGGTGAAGGAAGGTGAGCTGTATGTTACAGATGGTATTGAAGGGAGGGAGATGACCTTTGGGGCCATGCTCTCAGCAGACTGTTTAATTGTTGGTCTCTGCTGGCTCCATTCTTGTTTTTGTTATTTTGCCAGTTCCGCAGTGGGCCCCACTCCCTTCCTAGAGCTGGGGACAGAACCCAGGAGTCTTGGTGCCCAGCCCCCACCTGCTGTTCTTCTCCACCTGAGACGAATTCATTTCCCAAAGCTGGGATAGAACCCAGGGGGGCTGGAAGCAGGGCACCAGGGTTCTCAGCTTGGGAAGAGATATGGCATGGCTGAGGAACCAGCCAGGTAAGGACACCTGGAGTAGGAAGGGTTACATCTGGTTTTCCCTCCATTCCAATCTGCTTAGCTGCAATCCCTGAGGGGTTTTGCTGTACTAGAGCCTGCCACCAGATCACTGAGCAGGTAGTTACCCCTTGCTGCTTCCCCCTGCCTACCTCCCACTCACACTGCCAAGCCTCCAGGCCAGTGCTTCATGGAAAAGGACTGGGCCTGGGGGGGCTCACCAGACTATGGGGCAGGGGTCTCAGAGAAGGCACTGTGTTTGGGGTGGAGCAACGGGCTCAGTAGGGGATACCAGGGTGCTGGGAACATTGTAGGATGCTCATATTATCTCCTATATCATCCCCCAGAGGTGGCCACATCTCAGGCCTGTCCAGCAGGTCCCCATCTAATTAGTTTCACCCCAGAGGCAGCTGTATCTCAGCAAGGCATAGTGTGCTAGGTGAGGAGGGGCTTTGAATGGACCCTCAGCTGGTAAATGCTGCTGGGAAAAGAGTAGCATGGACATCAGTAGTGCTCAACTTTTTGCCCCATGGGCCAGATCCCACCAGCAGCCCCAATCCAATGCGCAGACTGGGCAATGTGGCCTGGTCTGACCCAGATCTGGCTGTGCGGGACTTGGAAATTTAGCAGTGGAGCAGGTTTATGGCCAAATTTCCCAACCTGCAGGGATCTCCACAGGCCAGATACCATGGCTTTGTGGGCTCAGCTTGGCCTGCGGAGCAGGGGTTGAGCACCCCTCATCTATGTTAACCTGGGAAGAGCCATGACTTTGGTTCAGGTCAGTCTAGGCCCACTTAGGGCTGTGAATACTGACCCTTCTTTATTTTGGGTGGTCCTCACAGGCCAGGCAGCAGGGAACAGCATGGTCCTGGAGGTACCATGGGGTCAACCCGGGTGACGGCAAAGGAGCTGTGTGAAAATGATGACCTCGCTACCAGCCTGGTGCTGGATTCCTACCTCGGCTTCAAGACCCACAAGATGAATGTCAGGTGAGTGGGAGGGAGGAGCACTGGCTGGGGCCAGGGGGTGCCCAGAACGGAGCTGGCTGAGGCTGTGAGGTCATTGTACCCATAGTAACCACGTCTCCTTTCCCTACAGCCCGCTCCCTGCTATCCGGAGGCAGCATCACCTGCGGGAGGCGGTAGAATCCTTTCGCCGGCGCCGGGACTTGGAGGCTGCGTACCGGGCCCTGATGCTGGGCGATTGGTCCTGTCAGTACTTCCAGAACCGGAGCTGCCAGCAGGAGGCTGCACTCAAGATTCATGTAATTCCCCATGTCTGGGCTCTATCTCAGCTTAGGGAAGGGAGTGGGTTCGAGCAGGGGGGGCTGGGAGCTTGGATGCCTGGGTTCTGTTGCAGCTCTGGGAGGGAGTCAGGGGGGGCTGGTGAATTAGGACAGGGGGTTGGAAGCTGGGAGACCTGGATTTTGTTCTGTGATTGGAGTCTCTCAATTGATTGGAGTCTCTCAATCCTTCCCCCCAGATATTCCGCTACCTCCGCATCTTCCTACCTGAGAGTGGCTTCACGATCCTGCCCTGCAGCCGCTACTCCCTAGAGACCAATGGGGCCCGTGTGGTCTCCACCAAGTCATGGTGAGACCTTGGGTCTAGACAAGTCACTTCCAGCCCTGAACTCCCCCTTCCTTCCCCTCCCTGAGGCGGCTACATCATCCCAGCCATGGGAAAGGGGGAGGGGGTCCCTGTATCAACGGCCCCTGCTCCCATCTTAGAAGTGGCTGCATCTCAGTGCTGGGTGGGGAGGTTCCTGTAGAACCAGGCCCTTCCCCTTACCTCCAAGGCAGCTTCATTTCAGAGCTGGGCAAGAAATCAGTAACCTTCCTGCTCCAGGAGGGGCATCCCTTCCTTTCTGAAGCAGGGAAGGAACAGTAAGCCCTGGGCCAGGGGTCCTGGCTGACACCTCACCATCCCCTCAGGAGGAAGAACGACAAGCTGGAGCTGTTGGTGGGCTGCATTGCAGAGCTGACAGAGCCGGATGAAAGCCTACTGCGTGCAGGCGAGAACGACTTCAGCATCATGTACTCGACGCGCAAGCGCTGTGCCCAGCTCTGGCTGGGGCCTGCTGCCTTCATCAACCATGGTGCGGGGGGTGGGGACAGAGCCTGCCTGGTGCTCTTTACTCCCAACCCACAGTCCCCTGCCCACCCAGCCTTTGGCCCCCTCCGCAGCTGTGCTGGTGCCCCTCACTCTCAACCTGTAGCTCCCTGCCATTATCACTCTGGAGATGCAGCCCCATACAGAGGCTCCTTGTCCTGCTGTGTGAAGATGCTCTCATGGGTGCTGAGTGGGACTTGAGGTCTTTGTGCTTCCATCCCCCTCCGCCCCTAGGGTTCCACAGGGCACCAGTGTGAAAGTGGGAGTGTCATCCCCTGCTCAAGCCACTGTTCCCCTTCCCTGATCCTGGGGCTAGATCAGTGCCAGTGCCCCCTGGAGGAGAAAAGGTGTACAGCACTGGGCTTTCTTCCAAGATAGCTGGGACTTTCTCAGCACCATCCAGCTTACTGAATGCCTCAGCAGTTCCACTGGTAGATGATCTCACCCAGCCACTGGGGTGAAGCAGCCATCTGACCTCCTTATCTGGTGTCTGTCTGTCTGTTTCTCTCTTTCTCCCTGTTATCCCCCTGTGGAACCTCCTAGACTGCAGGCCAAACTGTAAGGTAAGTCAGGTGACCTTGGACTGTATCCCCAGCTCTGCCATGGGGCAAGATGGGTTAGATCAGGGGAGCTGAGAGCCAGGACACCTGGGTCCTATCCCAGCTTTGAGAGAGGAATCTGGTGGGTTTGGGGGTGGGGGCTGCAGAGTGGGGTGGGAAGGTGCTGTGAACCAGCTCTAGGAGAAGATTGGGTGGGTGCCTTATTTAACTGATATCCCAGAGCTGTGGGGTATCTCTTTCCAGTCCCAGGGACTGGGGGAAGTGGATACCCCCCTCCCCACCCACACACACCCAGCAGGTGTGTTGGGGAGTCCTTGGCCAGTCCCTGTCTCCCCTGCCTCATGCCATCCTGGTGACACTTGTGTCCATCTCTCCTCCCTTGTCAGTTTGTCCCAACTGAGGGGAACACGGCCTGTGTGAAGGTGCTACGGGACATCGAGCCCCAGGATGAGATCACATGTTTCTACGGTGATGGTTTCTTTGGGGATAACAATGAGCTGTGCGAGTGCTGCACCTGTGAGAGGTGGGCATGGGCAGGGTTACAGGGCAGGGGTTGAGTGGGGCATGTGGGGGAAGATGCTCCATTCTGTCTGCTTAGTAGCCTGCAGATCATGCTTGGAGCTCCCAGATGCCTAAGAGCTGGGATGTTCTGGACACCAGGAGCACCCTGCTGATGACTGCAGAGCCTGTGAGGAGCCAGGACTCCTGGCTTCTATCCCAGCTCAGGATGGGGGAGTGGAGTCTGGGTTAAAGCAGTGGTGCTTAACCTTTTTGCCCAGTGGTCTGGATGGACAGCACCTTGGTTGGATCTGGCCAGTGCTCTTGATCCAGTGCCCAGGGTGGGCATTACAGGGTCCATCTCCACTCCATGCAGCAGTGGGAGGGAAGGCTGGCCCTGATCTAGCTGCATGGGGGAAGGGGTCTTATCCTAGTCCCAACTCAGCCCTACAGGAGGTGCACAACATTTTTCGCCAGCAGGCTGGATGGGCAGTGGCCAAGCCATTTGCACGGGGCAGTAATGGCAGAGCCCCATCTGGCCATGCAGAGTGGGGCAGGGGACATCCTGGCTGCATCCTGGCCATATGAGTGGGGAGGGAAAGAAGGGAACATAGTAACCCAGTCTCTTGTTGGGAGGGGGCAGTCCCAGAGTGGAGAGGAAGGGGAATTCCCCACAGTGCGGGGAGGGGGCCTGACCCAGCTCCAGGAGGAACGGGGGTGTGGCCTGGCCCCATCCAGCTGCAGAGGTGAGTGGAAGGGGTATGACCCAGCCCTAATATGCTGTTCAGGGCTCAGGGTTTGGGAATTAGGCATCAGGGGAAGGTGGCTATATTTATTGCCATCTCTCTCCTGCCATCAAGTTTCCCAATCCTGGGAGCCCCGCAGGCTGGATACCTTTGGCTCCATGGGCTACATTCACCTTGTGGGCTGGAGGTCAAGCATCCCTGGGTGAAAGCATGGGAGCTGGGATGTCTGACTTCTAGCACAGCTCTGGGCAGGGAGTGTGAGCCAGCAGGGTTAGAGCAGAGGGGCCTGGGGACGCTTGTTCTACTTCTCACTCCTTCTCCATTGGCTCCCACAGGAAGGGGGAAGGCGCCTTCCAGCAGCAGCAAAAGGACCCCTTTCAAGCTACCTCAGCCCAAGAGAAATACCAGCTCCGTGAGACAGACGGGCGGTTACAGCGCTGGAAGGGCCGGCTCTCCAAGAAGGTGCAGCTTGGTGCCAAGGCAGGGCGCAGGGCCCGGCGCCGGAAGGACCGCCTCCGTGGTAAGGCTCCATATGGGGGAACCAAAGGGGGCTCAAGTAGGTGCTGTGGGGAATGGCCTGTGTCTGTGCTCATGCCAGTGCCCAGCTTGGCACCAGGGGGTGCTCTCACTCCATCGTGGCTGTCCCAAGGAATTCCTTTCTTGAGTCCTGGCTGGTTTGCTGGCCCCCTACAGTTAAAGGCACAATGGGATTTGAAGTGGGATCCCACAGTCCTCCTGCCACACATGCATGGCATCAGGTCCTATTGCGCCTCATTGATGGTGCAAGGGAAGCCTGGGATCATGATCTCGGGCTCACCCTCCACCAGCAAGTAGCAAGCTCCCACAGCTGATGGAGCTCTCAGCCACAAGGGCTCCTCAAGGCCTGAGGGCTGGTCTCCGCCTCCACGTCTCCCTTGCGGCTGGCCGAGGACGGCAACCTGCTCGCTGAGCCACTGTTCTTCAACCCGCTGCTGGCGGTCTCGGTGGGGGGTTCGCTCGAGGCCTCCCAGAGGATGGCCCGGGTGGGCATCACCCGGATCGGAGACCTCCTGGACTACGCCGAGCAGGGATGGCTGAGCCCTGATGCGCTGGCCCGACACGCCAGCTCGGCCGTAGGGCGCGCAACCTGCTTGCGCCTACTCCAGGAGGTGAAAGCTGCACTGCCCGCAGCAGCCCTTGCTTACATGGACCGACTCCTGTGAGAGGGTGGGCCCCGCCCGCCCCCTCCCCTCCAAGTCCCCCAAGCCGGTGGAGTTGCTGAGTGGGCCTGCCTCGTGGCGGGTCCAGGAGCGCTCCCCGGCACACCACCTTTGTCGATTGGGGGACACCGCCCCGGTCCGCTTTTCGGCGGCCAGCCGCCGCCAGCTGTACACGCTCACTCGCTGATTGATCCATCACACCGCCCTCGCGGTCCGCCGGGACACTGTCTGGCGGGCCTACTTTGGTGAGGGTGAGGCTGACGGGCCCCGGTGGCTGAGCCTGTACTCGGACCTGGTTCCGAGAGCCACTGGGGACCTAGGCTGGCGGTTCCTCCACAGAGCCGTCGCAACGGGCGTGTGGAAGAACCGTTTCCTGGAGGTCTCCGACCAGTGCCCCTTCTGTCCCGAGAGGGAGACGCTGGCGCACTTTGTCCTCGAAGGCACCAGGTTGCAGCCCCTGCACCTCCTCCTCCAGAACCTGCTCCTCAGGTTCTGGCTGCACTATTCCCCGCACCTTTTAGTCTATGCACACCCCATCCGTCGCCCCACCAAGGCCCGGGACCTCCTGGTCAACCTCCTCCTGGCACTGGCCAGACTCGTCATCTGGCGGTCCAGGCAGGAGGCTCTGGACGGGAGGGTTCCCGGGGCCGTCGGGGTGTTTTTCCTCGGTGTCCTTCGCGCGCGTGTCCGGGCAGAGTACGACTGGGTGGTAGCCGCCGGTGAGCTCGACCAGTTTGCGAGCCGGTGGGTGCTGTCCGGGGTGCTCTGCTTGGTGTCCCCCGGGGGAGCACTAGTTTTGAACCTTTGACCTGCACGGGCACACCCTGTTTTCTCTTTGGTTGTCCCCCGTAACTAGTTGACGTTTTTAAGGCACTCGCCGCCCCTCCAGTGGCGGCCCGTGGCAGTTTTAGGCTTTTAGCTTTTATGGCTTTTAGGTTTTTAAGCTTTTATGCTTTTAAGCCTCGATGCTCTTGAGCTTTTATGCCTTTAAGCTTTTACGTTTTTAAGCCTGTACCACCTCACAGCTTTTAGCCTTTTAACCGTCACCTCCTCCCGAGCGCTGGACGCCAAGGGCCACGTACACCCCATCACCAGATGTTTCCCAGCGCTAGTTGCCTGGTGCCAAGACGTAACATCGGCAACCGGCGGAACTCGCCCCGCAGGGGGCTACTTTTGGTCCTTGCCCGCCCCCCATCGGGGGGGTGGGCGCCTCTACTACCCGCGGCCGTCCTCCTCAGGCGGCCCTAAGGACTAGCGGCACTGCCGCGCGACTGACTGGGTTTTTAACAATAGTGTACTGCTGAGGTTGGAAGCCATCAGCTGATCCAGGCTCCTGGCCAAAGGGCCACATCATTTGTGAGACAGCTGCCAGCCTCTGGAGCACATGATGTGGCTGCCTCTGGGAGCCTGGATCAGCTTATGGGGCTCCCAGCTGCCTTCCCTGTGGCTGGAAGCCCTGGACTGGCCACACATACACATAATGGCATGATAGGAATCAACCACAAAGTTATGATATGTATTTTGGATGATAATTTTATAGTTTGTTCCTTGTTTTATTTTGTCATTAATTGCTTTAATATACGGCCAGGTCACTACCTAAGATGCAGTTAACTAATTAAGTGCACCGTAAATGTAATGTGTGCCAGGGGTGTCAAATATGGCTTGTGAACCATGTGTGGCCCATGGAGGCGTGTGATCCAGCCTGTAGGTCACTGCCCAACCCTATATGTCAGCCCTGGCCCCACATGCTGCATGGGGTGTGTGGGCTGGTCCCAGCACCATGCACTCAAGCACAGGGGGTTGGTTTGGGGTGCATGCTACATGGCTCCAGGGTCAGTCCAGATCAGGCCATGCCACAGCCAGTGCACAGTGCTGGTCTAGTGGGGCACCTCATGCAGTATGTACTCCTGAGTCCTCTGTGCCATGTATAGTTCTGGGTCTTCACACTGTGGGTAGCACATGCCTGGTGCCAGCCCTGGGGCCAGTGCAGGCAGGACCTAGCATCAAAGGCAGTGCTGAAGGGGGGCAGTTCCAGTCCAGCCCACAGACCAGGTCAGCAACCCCATTGGGCTGGATTAATTTGACACCCCTAGTCTAGTCTTCCTTGAGTCTTTGTTCATGACCAATGTATCATAGAATCACCGAGAAGCAGGGCTGGAAGCGACCCCTGGAGGTCATCTAGTCTAACCTCCTGCCTGAGGCAGGACCAGCCTATTCAAACCATCCTGTAAAAAGCCATTGTCTAACCTCTTGGTAAAATAGCTGTCAGCCCTGACGCAACAAGAGACATCACACCTGAACCTGTCACAGGTAAAGCAGGGGATGACCCTGTCCCTGAGCAGCACTCACTGGGGCTGAGCTGGGCCCAGTGAGCCCACCCTGTCCTAATCTATTTGGTTGTCAAACAGTTGCCTCATTCAACCCCAGGGATAGCTGCATCCCAGCACTGAGTTAGAATCCCTGTATAACCAGCTGTCAAATATGCCCCACCCCAGGGGTGGCCCCATTGTAATGCCAGGGTAGGGGTTCCACTATGAACAATCTCCCAGTATGTCGCACTCCAGAGGTGGCTGCAAGGGGTGCCTGTCAAAGCAGTTCCCTAGGCCCCTGTTACACTTTACATATATTCACACAGTTAATTGGTGAATTGTGCAATAAATTTAGACCAGCCATGTGCAAAGTCATTACTGCGTGATAACAATTACTTCCCAGCTATACAAAAAGCTGACCAGCTACAAAGCGGCTGCTTGAAAATGTGAAACAACTCTGTAGCTGGTTTCTATTCAGTTTTAATTTGAATGTGTAGCAGCATCCCTACTGCACCTGACCCTGGAGGCAGCTGCATCCCAGCTGGGGTGAGCACGGGGCTGATGATTGATGCCTCTTTTTTGGTTTCCCTTGCAGCTCTCTGTGCCCGTCAGCACCAGCCTGGCTGGACATCATCCTTGCCTTGCTCCCCACAGCCTCAAGCACTCAGGCACCTGCAGATCTCTCTGCATAACTGCATTGCTTGCAGGGGTGTAGGCAGGGGCTGCCAGCTGAGGAAGGAGCTGGCTGTGTCTCTGGTGCGCTGCCTTCCTGGTGCTTCTGCCACTGAGATTGCCGTGGCACAGAGCTCTGAAGCCCTCGAGCACCACCCTGCCCTTTACCAGCATCCTCCCAGCAGCACAGAGCCTTCCATCCCCTCCTCTCTTGGATCACTGGACCTCCTAAGGCTAAAGACTCCCAGCTTGACTCGCATCTTCTGTGTGGAGCTGGGGGACATGAGGGTTCTGGCCTCCCAGGACCCAGGGCAGGGCCCTGGGATGGGTCCCCCCATGCTGGGAGTCAGCGCTGCCCTGGGGGAGACTTCACTAGGGGCTGTGCCCCACAGCAGGGATGTGGTACCCTTTGGGAGTCTTGTGGGGCACTGCCCATCAGCCCCTCAGCTTCTCTGCCGTACTCGAAGCATGGTCAAAGCTGTGACCTCCTCTCCTGCTTGGCACCCGGAGGCACTTGCTGTGGCAGGAAGGGCCAACCCCCATCCCCCGCCAGACCCCAAGCTGTCCCTGTATGCTCATGTGAGGCTGGAGAAGACGGAGCAGCCTCCCCAGCCAGCCATGGGCAGGACGGAGCCAGAGGAGGCTTCAGCTCCCAGCAGGGACCCCAAGCGGACGGTGACCTTTCAGCCTTTCCCCCCTGCCAAGCGCCTGCGGCTGGTGGTGAGCCACGGCTCCATCGACCTGGACCTGGCCTCAGCAGCCAGTGAGGAGGCGGCCTGACTGGGCCTCAGGTAACAGCTGGGCCACTGCTGTGCTGTGCTGTGCTGTGTGGTAGGGGGAGACCACCCAGCCCCCGTCACACTCCTCTGGTCTCCCCTCAGTGTCTCCAGTTCTGGAGGGGTGTGGAGACCCCTTTTCCATAGCCAGACTCATGAAGCAGCTCCCCCTCTGCTTTGCTGGCCTCTCGGAGCCTCCATTTTTAATATGGGGCTGGGCCCCACAACCTAGTTTTTAGGTAACACACATACACCCACACTCCCTCTGCTGCACCCCAGACTGGAGCCCTGAGGCCAAGCCATATAACACCAGTCTGTTGGCAAGTCATCAGTCCAGTTCCCCGTGTGTGTGTGTGTGTGTGTGTGTGTGTATCACCCCTGTATCTCTCCCTTATTATTTCATACTACTTCCTCTGTTTTGGGGGCCTCTCTTTGATTTCCCCCCCCGCACTCCAGGGGTTCTTGTCTTGGGGTGAATTCATGGGTGGGGTGGGGAGGCAGAAGGACTGTTGTGGGGGACCTGGGTCAGCTGGAGTGTTTTGATATGTATCTTTGCCAGGCATCTGGTTTCACCAGGGCACTTTTTTATGCTACAGGCAACTCTGAGGGCACAGCAGCTGAATGGCTGGATGCCTGTAGGGTGCTGTTACAATTTTGGGAGGGGGGAGGGATTTCCCCTCTGTGGGTGCTGGCTGGCTTGGGGATGGGGAGATGGGGCCAGAGCTGTTCCCTCAGGGCAATTTAGATAGGTCAAAGTGGGCTTTTTAATCTCTCCTGTGTGAAGTGTGGAGTCTGGGGGTGGGATGGAAGGTGTTACTGGGGTGGGGGTGGTCCTTTTATTCAACTAGCAAAAAAGAATATGCCTGTGGCATTTCTGTGCTACTGTCCCCAACCTGCACTGGCACACTCCAGCACCAGGTACATGGGAATCCCTAGTGACCCAGCTGTGCTGAGGTGATGCCTGCTTCTTATTCCTGGTGGGTTGTCCAGATTGGGGTCACCTGGTGATCCCTGGTAGAAATGTCTCCCCTTACGTTTTCCCAGGTCTGGGCCTTGTAGACGTATGGGTCATGTTGTGTCCAAGCTCAGGTCATGGCCGGGGCATGGCTGTCATGGGTACCAGTAGGGTCCTTGTCATTCCTTGCTCCCCTCCCTCCCATGGGGCAGCCCCTGTGCCCAGGCAGGAAGAGCCAGGAGAAGCCACCCTTGATATGGCAGCTACAGCCAGCCCCTCCCTTCAGGGGAGCACAGGACAGACACATTCCCTGGTGGCAGGACTCCTGTGTTCCCTACCTGTGCCCCATCCACCCGGGGGCATATGATTTCTACCAGGCAAGGATCTGGTCGTCCTAGGTCTCCTGCTTTCTGGCCACAGTACCTTTATCCTGAGCCTGGTGCTCACTGCCATCTCTCCAGTGCTCAGAGTCAGGGACTGGGGGAGCATGGAGGCTAGTTTTCATGGGGGATTTTCTAGCCTCTGAGCTCTTCCAGGTACACTAGGAAGGGGCAGGTTGCTCTACAGAGGCCAGAGATGGGGAGGGGGAGAGAATTCAGTTCTCTAAGGGATTTTTTCTGTGGTTCAGGTGTCTCCTTCCTCCTGCCCCCCTGCTAGCAAGCCCGTCCACCAGGGCTTGAGTCCCCTTCCTCACTGGGAAGGCATGGGCAGGGTGAGGAGTACAGGATGAGGATCTCTGATCTGCCTTTGTTTGCAGTGCATTACAGCCCTAGTGCATACTTTCCCTGTCTTAGTCTGAGTTAAAAGGGCAGTGGAATTGTGGAGTATGGGCTGGGAGCCCTGGACACCTGGGTCCTTCCCTGGGAAGCAAGCAGGGCAATAGTGGGGTAGGGTGTGGGGGGGAGCTAGCATACCAGTACATCTCGGTCCTTTCCCTGCCTTTCCTTTGGTCCAGGGCTGAGTTGCTTCTCCTCTCTTGTGCCTCAGTTTACCCATCTGTACGATGGGTTTCACATGTACCTACCTCACAGGAGGCGGCGGTGCTATTTCTAAGGCCCCACACAGCCCTGGGGATGCAGCCACCCCCCATCCCCTGCTGCTACCTGGCTGCATCCCCAAATCAGTGCATACCCCCAGGCCCTGGCTGAATTCATGCCCAGCAGGTAGGGACCATTCGCTTCCCAGCCTGGCCAGAACCAAGACCCCAGCACTAGGCAAGGCACTGCCAGAGGGGAGAGATGCACCCCCCTTCCCAATCTCCTCCCCAGCCCTTCCCCAGGGTGCTGCCTTGAGCCCACAAAGGTGCAGTACAGATGGACGCCTGGGTTCCCAGGTGCTGAAGTGTCTGCTGGTTTTGTCAGGATCTGATCGATTGGAATGGGGGGGCTGTTATCTCCCCTCTCTCCCCCCCTCCCCAGATTAGACCCATACATGACCCTGCCAGGGAGGGGGGTGGTCTCGGTGCTAAGGGTGGGGGGTGGGGAATGGCAGACAGACTGGGAGCTTGTGGGTGAAGAATGCACCCAGCTCTGGGGAGGGGGGAGTCACAGCCCCACAAACTGTGATTTCAGGGTGGGGGGATAGGGGAGGGATGAGGACAGACAGACTCTGAAGCCCTTCCAAGTGTCTCACATTGGAATAAAGCCTTTTTTTTAAAACTGAGAAGCTGGGTTGCTTTTGAGCTGGGAGCACTGAGTGGGTTGGACAAGGTGGGGTAGGGTGGTATAGGGTTGGTGGGTTAGAGCAGCCACGCTGGGTGTCAGGACACCTGGGTTCTATCCTGGGCCTGGAAGTGGACTGCGGTGGGGCAGACCAGCTCCACAAGATGTCTAGCAGAACCGCTCACCCCTGCAATGACCCTATCTACCCTGCTGAGCTGATGCCGGCCTTTCCAGTAAGTCTCCCCCACTGCAGAAGAGGGTCTCTGATCTGCCTCCCTATTTGGTCTTACCTGCCTTGCAGCTCCCGGTAGGGCATGTCCCGTTCCCTTCCTCTGGGTTATGAGGGCAGCAGATTGGTGTGGTGGCTGAGTCCTGGTCACCTGGGTTTTCTCCCCAGCCCTGAGGGGGGAGTGGGGTTGTACTGTGCTAGGGGAGCTAGGATCCCAGCATACCTCAGCCCTTTCCCTGTCTCTTCTTTGGCCTGGGCTGAGTTGTTCTTGTGCCTCAGTTTCCATGTCTGTACAATGGGTTTCACATGTACCTACCTCACAGGAGGAGGTGGTGCTGTTTCTAAGGTCCTCACACACTCCTGAAGGTGCCAGAGACCCCACTGAGGGCTTCTGCATGGTATCCCTGCCTCCCAATCACCTTGGGGACCCCTATCTGTCCCCTTCCCCCATCATGCTTTAAATCCAGTCCTGTATCCTGGAGGTAGGTAGGAGAAAGTCCCTCTACCCTTCATCAAGCCATTGTCTTTGGCCTGCTCTCCCCTAGCTGGGGCCTATTGCCTCTGCTGGCTCCTGTGTCCATCACTCTGTCTGCTCCCCAGTTTATCCTCAACCCTTGCCACCCCAGACTGGGTTAATGTGCCTGAAACCCACTCCCAACCTGTATCCCACCCTGTCCTGGATCCCAGATCCTTGTAACCCATTGGACTCACCTCCTCTCCTCTCCCCTCCCAGAGATGGAACAGAATCAAGCTATTCTGGCCCAGCTTTAACATGAATGCCCCCAGCCTCTGGTCATTCACCCCACAGCCCAGGTGCCTGAGTAGGGGGAGAGCAGACAGCTTGTGATGGGCTTCCTGTCCCTGGAGTGAATCAACCAGGACCCTCCTGTGTCCTGGGCATTGTGGACCCCACCTTAGTGACATGGAACTGAAGCCCTCCATTCACAGAGCTTACAGACATCTGCCCCCAACCTCTCTGTCCTGGGGGTGTCTCAAGAGCCTGTGTGACGTTGGGTTATTACCCAGCTCTTTGGTGAACATAAGAGCTGCCATTTAGTGGGTCAGACCATCGATCCATTGTGCTAGGTCTCCTGTTGCACAGTGACAGAGAGCAGATGCTGAAACAGGGTGACCAGGGTTTTTCCCACTTCCTCTCGCTTGCAGCCTCTGGCACTTCAGGTCCAGGAGGTTCTGATTCAGAGGCCATGCCCCTTCAGTGCTCAATAGCTACCTCTTCCCCTTTCCTCCATGGGTTTGTCCAGTCCTTTTTCTGAATCTGGCTGAGCTGTCAGCTCCCACAGCATCTGGTGGCAATAAGTTCCAAGCCTGAGTAATACTCTGTGTGGAAAAGAACTTCCCTGCGTTAATTTTAAACTTGCATCCCAGTACCTTCCTTCTGTGACATGTCTGATGAGTAAATAATAAATCTCTGTTTACTTTCTCTTCACCATTTAGTAACTTATAAACCCTTCTCATTCCCCGTCAAGCATCTCTTTTTCTAAGCCAAACAGGCCTGGCCTGTTTAGCCTGTGTCATGGTTAGCCCAGGCTCACCCTTGGGTGCCCAGGGCCTGAGAGCAAGCTGCTGCGGGTGCTCCCAAGAAGCTGATAACATGGAACATCCTCTGGCCTATGCAGGAGACTCTAGCCCCAAATCCTGTCAAGACCAGCCAGTGCCCTTGGCCCTGCTAGGCCCGTAAGGTGTGTCCTAATGGCCCTTCATCAGTGGGGAGAGGTCTGCATTGATCCCGATCCACTCAGGCAAGAAGGCAGCCGAGGGCTTGAAGACTTTGAGGAATGGGGAGTCAGGCAGGGTGTTGTTGGCCAAGTAGATGGTCTCCCCTCTGACCAGGTAGGCAGCCCAGATACCAAAGGTCCCAATGGTCATGATTGTGTGGTTGCAATGGGCCAGCAATGCAAAATCCCTGCCTGGGGACGACTCCCTCCCATTCCCAGAGAAGTGCACATCCCCTCTTGAAGCATCGATGTTCTTCCGGCACCAATCCATCCCATTGCTGGTCACCACAAAGACCGGCTCCTCATACTTGGCCCGGAAGTAGCTCATGGCCTTCTCTAGGTAGGCCCTATCAGCCACCACCCCCTTCCACACTTGGGGCATCACATTGATGTAGTCCCCCCTGCGCACATGGACGCCCACGTAGGTCACATTGCGGCGCTGGCCACGCAGCCCAGCCAGATACTGGTTGGCCTCATCCCGGATGTGGTCATGAAAGGAGAATTCCTGTAGGATCTCATCCCGGAGGTGGTGGTAGAAGGTCCAGGAGCATGGGTAGCCCGTAAGCCGCACGTACTTGTCTGGGATGTGCCTGTACTCCTCTGACATCCAGTCATGGAGCCAATAGTTCCTCCACGGGACCTTTTGGACCATGTCTGTGGAGAGCACGGGCAGGGTGATACGGAAAAGGGGTGCCAGATATTGGTGCATCTGTGGGAGGATGCAGGCCTGGCGCCCATTCATTTTAGCCAGGGCATAGAGGGTGGCGTACTCCCCCATCTGGTTCCCCAGGCGTCCAATGGAGTTGACTGTCCATATACCCTCGTTTGGGGTAGGGGTGGCTGTGACGGACAGCTGGGTGGTGGTGTTGGGGGACAAGAACTGACGCTTTGAGCTGCTGGTGCGGGCGTTGAAGTGGATGATGGTGGAGGTGGTGGTGATGATCAGCAACAGGTAATGGACTTTGCCAGAGACACGGGAGAGCAGAAAGTTCATGACGCTGTATGACAGATGCAGTGAGGTCCCAGTCTGTTGGGACGAAATAGGGTAATGGAGAGAAGATGGAAGAGGGGAATGGGGGTGATAGGAAACAAGAGCCTGGACCCAGGTTGAGGAGAAGGTGCATGGATGAATCTGGAGTCCGGTTCTACCACAAGGCCTAAAACCCTGACCCCCGGATCAGCCCCTTCAGCCAAGCACCAACCACAGGGGATAAGTTATGAGTAGACCAGTGAGAGCAACAGGCCCCCTCTCCCATCCTGACACTGCTGGGATCCCTCCTTCAGATTTGTAGCCACACCCTGGGCTACTGGTGCCCCTCACTCCCAACCCACAGCCCCCTATCGGCTCCACCCTGGGCTCCCCCTGGCTGTGTCCATGGCTCCAATACCAGCTGCAGGTATCAGCTGTCTCCTGCCAGGCAGGTGAGAGTTTCCATGCCCAGGCTCCTGGCTGCTTTGCCCCTTGTGTACCCCAGAGGCACCCCCGGGCTGGTGAGGGTCTGTTGGAGCTGGCAGCAGCTGGTTCATGCCAGATCGCAGAAGAGGTAGTTGCTGAGGGTTATTCAGAGTACACACTGGCAATGCACAGGGCTGGACACTGCTTCACTGCTCTAACCCACCAGCCCCCACTCTCCTCCCAAAGCTAGGAGAGAACTCAGTCATCCCGGCTCCCAGCACCTCCTGCTTAAAACCACCAGACCTCACTCCCCTCCCTGAGCTGAGCTGGAACCCAGGAGATCAGAGGACAGATTGCTTCTCCACTCTGGCAAGGAAATAGTTACCGGGAGGACAGCAGTATCCAGGGTAGGAAGCACACCTGGGTCCTGGTCAAGTTGCTTTCTGGCCCTTCCTCCACATCCCCCTTTTTTTTTTTTAATGAAAATTTTCATGTTCCAAGCCAAATCAAGTCCAAATCTGTGAGTCAGTCCAGAACCATAAGTGGCCCTACAACCGGCAAACATCCTCCACCCCTACCACCAGCTTCAGATATTTTCAAAGTCTTTTGGCAGGCATCCTATGTGCAGGCCCAAGCCCAGAGGCTTGGGATTCAGATGCCCCCAGGTTTCGCCTGCCCTCAGCCACATGGCCGCAGGAGCAAACCAGGGAGGAGGCTCCTATTTCCATAACTTCCCCCCCATCCTCCCCAGGCCTCAGGTGACTGACACACAAGGGTAGGGGAGGGATAAGGGATCTGCTGGGACAAGGATCCCCCCAAGGTCCTTACCCTGCTGGTCTTGGTGCAAGGAAGGAGGAAGGCAGAGCTTTGAAACTGGGAGCTAGGACACCTGGATTCTACCCTAACCCTGGGAGGGGAGATGAGGCTGACTTTGGTTCCTTATTCCCAGTTCCTTATTCCCGGTTCCCTATTCCTTATTTCCAGTTCCTTATTCCTTATCTCTGGTTCCTTTTTCAAGGCTAATCTAGACCTAATAAAGGCATGGTTTGGCCATGCCAGGCTGCCAACTGACAGCACCCCAGCCACCATGTTAAGTATATGGACCTAAATAAGGGACTGGATTTGGGCTGGGATTATAGCTAGAAATCCTTCTTGCATGGGCAACTGGTGCTGCCTTAGTCGACTGGGCATGTGCCCCCCACCATGCAACCAGTCCTGCTGACCGGGGGACAGGTGCCCCATGAGCGATCCTGCAGACCGCGGTGGGAGGGTCCATCCTGGACGATCCTGCAATGGCTGATTGCACTCCTGGAAGTGGCTGCAGTGATTACAGCAATCAGTCGACCCTTGCAGGGCGGGGGGCACCGGCACTCCTGCCTGCCCTCCTGCCCATCGCCTAAGCAGCCGGTCAGGGGGTGCACCAGTGCTCTCAGGGAGTGCACATGCACCCCCATGTACACCTATGCATCGCCACTGCCTTCTTGGGCCACCCCATGTCATGCCTGTGTGGCACTGGGGGACTGTCCTGCACATCGCTGAGGACAGACTTGCCCTACCCCAAGTGCAGCTTGGACATGCTGGGCTGCCAACTGACAGCCCCCCACCCACTGTGCTAAGTATCTGGACCCAAATTAGGAACTGGATTTTGAGCTGGGATTATAGCTAGAAATCCTTCTTGGGCCACCCCATGCCATGCCTCTGTGGCACTGGGGGACTGTCCTGGACATCTCTGACCAGAGACTTGCTCAGCCCAAAGCGCAGTTTGGCCGTGCCAGGCTGCCAACTGACAGCCACCCATTACCACTGTACTAAGTGCATAGGCTTGAATAAGGAATTGGCTTTTGAGCTGGGATTATAGCTAGCACATCTTTGGTTGGACTTATCCAGAACAATCCCCCAAGGCGACAGAGGCATGGTGTGGGATAGCCCAAGAAGGATTTCTTTTTATAATCCCGTCCCAAACTCCAGTTCCCTATTTGGGTCTGTATGTTTAGCACAGCAGCTGGATTGCTGTCTGTTGGCAGCCTGGCACAGCCAAACTGTACTTTGGGTCAGGCAAGTCTCTGGTCAGAGACGTCCAGGAGTGTATCCTGGTTGCACAGAGATGTGGTCTGGGGTGGCCCAAAAAGTATTTCTGGGTACAATCCCAGCCCAAAATCCAGTTCCTTATTCGGCTCTATACACTTAGCACAGTGGCTTGGGTGCTGCCTTTTGACAGGCTGGCACGGCCAAAGGGCACTTTGGGCTGGGCAAGTGTCTGGTCAGAGATGTGCAGGAGAGTCCCCCAGTGCCACAAAAGCATGGCATGGGGTGCCCTAACAAGGACTTGTAGGTATAATCTCAGCCCAAATTCCAGTTCCTTATTCAAGTCCATATACTTAGCACAGTGGTACAGTTGGTGTCAGTTGGCAGCCTGGCACGGCCAAACCGTGCTTTGGGCTGGGCAGGACTCTGATCAGATGCGTCCATTAGAGTCCCTCGGTTGCGCAGAGATATTCTGATGGGTGACCCAAGCAGTATTTCTAGCCGTAATCCCAGCCCAAATGCCTGTTCCTTATTCTAGCCATTATACATAGTATAGTGGGCATGGGGCTGTAGTTGGCAGCCTGGCATGGCTAAAACTTGCTTTGGGATGGGTGGGACTGTGGTCAGGGTTCTTTGGGACAGTCCCCCAGTAGCATTGACAGGAAGTTTGGGGTGGCCCAAGAAGTATTTTCACCCAGAATCCCATCCTAATCTGACCTTCATTTAGAGCTCTGTACTTGATGTGGGATATTATTTTACATATTAATTAGCACATATGCATAGCTAATAAATGTCTCTCTTTTTAGGATGTGTAATTCATTAATAAGAAGCTTTAATTGGGTCCAGATAAGCTTTGAAAAAGTAACCGGAACTGAAAATAAGGAATACGGAACTGGGAATAAGCAAACAACTTCAGCCTCATAGAGGGGAGCGGGATCTCAAGGGAGACAGAGCAGGGAAGTGGAGCTGGGACCCAGGAGCCAGGACACCTGGGTTCTCTCCCAGCTCTGGGAGGGAAGTGGGGTTTTAAGGGGCTGTGATCCATGCCCCAGGCTCCTTGGTCATTTGTAATCTCATCCACCCCGACCCCCACCCCCAGCTGCACCCTGAGCTTTTGTATTTACACCTTCCACCCGACACCCCTCATCTGAACCCCCAAGCCGGGTCCCAATTTCATGTCCCCTACCTGCCTGCTCTCCGTTCTGTAGCCTGGCTGTCAGGAAAGTCTGGCTCAGACACCAGCTACCACACCTTCTGCTAGAGTCACAGGCTCCTGCACCCAACCCCTAGGGCTGTGCCTGCCTCCACTGTTGGACTCACTCTAATGTCACGCTAATTTCCTTTTAACTAATCTATATCCATTTATAATTTTATCTTCCACTTTGTTTTACTTATCCATCTTCGTGCACAATTTGTATGAATGTGGTATGCATGTGATCAGGTAAAAAAGAAAATAGAAACTAAATATGCAAACAGCAAGAAAGAAGATAAAAATATCACACCTGCGGAAAAATGAACGAAGCTAAATCCAAAAGTCATGTCTAAGCACAGAAGCTGAGCCATGCTCCAACAGGAATAAAACAAGTCATCACAGACATGCAGCCAGCACCCCCAGTCCAATGAATAAGCAACAGATGTGCAGCTGCTACCATAAAGGATGAGTGAGAAAGAAATGATCTGGGGGGAGACAACGTCTGCACATCAATGAGGCATAGGTATGTATCTGACAGACCCCGACCTCTTCTTCCTCATGTTCAGCCTGGTTGGCCACCAAGCCGGCTCAAGCACCTAAGGACTGGTAACATCCCAATATCTGCGGAATGGTGTGTGTGTGTGTAGGAATGCGTATTGTGGAAGAAATCAAACTTCACGTTGTGGTTGAATCAGAACTGACAGAACCAGCTTTTCTTTATTTAAGGCTACACTGTGATCACAGGGAGAATTCCACACAGCAAAGGGAATCACCCACTTGTCTGTTTCAAAGGATTTCTCAGACTCTCTAAGGTTACAAGCGTATTTATACTAAAGACAGAGAAAGAGATAAAAAATACAACTTGGAGAAACAAAACAATAGTAAATTACACAGAAACTTAGGTCATTTACTTAAACAACTATCTATGCATAGGGCTATCCCAAGGCATGCAGGAATGTGGATTCCTTATCTCAGAACATTTGAATTAAGCAGTATCAGTACTTCTGGTCTTTGTCTGTTTCTCTAGTCAAGTAAGCCAATTACTTCTACATTCCCTAATTTTCATTTTTATTTTTTTTACAAGTTAGATATTTATAGCCATTAGCCTTTCAACTTCTAGTTTTTCTTTCTCTTTACTTTCTGCTATTTCAACATACAAATTATATACCTCATTTCTGGTTGATGGTCTATTCTTCATTGGCTTAGTAGCATGGTTTATGCAACATTGTATTATCATAAACACTAGGTATACTCCAATAAAAACAACAAACAATATCAACAAACTATGAATGACAGTAGAGCCTAAGGAACTAAAAATAGAGCTAAACCAAGAATTCAAATTCCAGTTATCTGACTTATGCAATTTAGGTGCTTCTTTTCAAATATGTTTACTTAAATCCTGGATTTCTTTTGAATTATCAGGAATATAAGTACAACATTCTTTACCTATTAAAGCATAGACTCCTCCTTTGCTGGCTAGTATATAATCTAATGCAAGTCGGTTTTGCAATGTCATTTGCCTTATTTCCTTCATTTCTGTATTTATTTTATCAAAACTATCAGCAGTAGCATTAGTAATCTTTTCCAGAGACGCTGCAACTTCCTTTATCTCGGACATAGCTAAGCCTGTGCCATAGCTAGGGAACATTATACCCCAAAATCTTTGATTTTCTGTAATTTCACAAACATTGTGAATTCTCCCTTTAGGTAAATGAGATCTCATAGTAAAAGCAGGATACGCTGTGGAGACATAGCACGTTCCTCTCCAACCAGATGAACATGAGCCTGCAATGCGATGCTGCGGCTAATAAAGCGACCAAAACGCTGGCTTGCATCCATAGATGCTTCTCGAGCAAATCCCGGGACGTCATTCTCCCCTTGTACTCGGCCTTGGTGAGGCTGCAGCTGGAGTACTGCGTCCAGTTTTGGGCTCCACAATTCAAAAAGGATGTGGAGAAGCTTGAGAGAGTCCAGAGGAGAGCCACACGCTTGATCAGAGGTCAGGAAAACAGACCTTACAACGACCGGCTGAGAGTCATGGGACTCTTTAGCCTGGAAAAGCACAGGGTCAGGGGTGATCTGATAGCCACCTATAAGTTTATCGGGGTGACCACCAGGATCTGGGGGAACGTTTGTTCACCAGAGCGCCCCAAGGGATGACGAGGTCGAACGGTCACAAACTCCTGCAAGACCGTTTTAGGCTGGACATAAGGAAGAATTTCTTTACTGTCCAAGCCCCCAAGGTCTGGAACAGTCTGCCAGCGGAGGTGGTTCAAGCACCTACATTGAACACCTTCAAGAGTAAATTGGATGCTTATCTTGCTGGGATCCTATGACCCCAGCTGACTTTCTGCCCTTTGGGCAGGGGGCTGGACTCGATGATTTCTCGAGGTCCCTTCCAGCCCTAATGTCTATGAAATCTATGTAATCTATGAACCAGAGGGAAGATTTTTATAGGCCTTATCTCCACATACAAAATAGTGACCAGCTAATGCAGTGTAACCACCTGTATTACAGCGTGGGGACATCATCCATTGCGAATAATAGCCTGAAAATTGACCTGCAGGGGAGTCGTTAGATATCCAGGAATTATTAGAAAACCAAGCACCATTTATTTTAAATTCTACCTCACACTTACTGACTTCTACTGCAACACGAGATCCATTACAGGTCCAACAGAACTTTCCAGGGGTGGCACACGCTAATTGTACATATTCAGACCGGTTGCAACTTACAGTCTGCCAGGTTTCGTTCCCATGAAAATTTGAATAGGAAGGGGCTAACATTTGAGTTGCATTCAAGGGTACCGGTATCATGGGTATTCCTCCAGTAGAATAGATAGGGACATGACTACATATCCAACAACGAGAGACATTTAAATCTATTCCAATTTGATTAACTAAAGACAAGAACACATTTTTATGAAGTGATCTTCTTTGTCGGTGCAGAAGTGTAGTTTGGTTTACAGAGTTTCTTATAACTGATGAGTCAAGTTCATATAAGATGGCCCAAAAAGAAATACTGAGAACTACCCAGATGACGACTAACCAACTCCACCTCAGGAACCAGGAACTAGGTAGAAGCCTTTTTCCTGTTCCGAAGGGCATAGTGGTGTCGTTGGGGCACATCCTCTTCGCTCTGTAGCGGCAAATCCTCTTCGCCAGTAGGCGCTTGGCTCACTACTGGTCTTGAGTTCCCCTGCTGGCAGGCACTAGGCTCACTACCAGTCTGTGAAGGCTGATTACAAGATTGATATGGAGGAGACTGTAGGTCTAATGGGGCTGATGTTTTCTTACTGTGTGAAGCATGGATTCACGTCTGGAGTCCTTGACACTTTATTGCAGTGTTGGTGGTCAGGAGTACCTGGAATGGGCCTTTCCAGCAAGGTTCCAGCAATGACTTTCATTGATGGACTTTTACATGCATCTAATTTCCAGGCAGGATAGAATGGCATGGCTCACCTGGTTCTCTGGGGAGAGCTGCCTGTACCTGTGAATGAAAAGCCTTAACACACTTCATTAGTGCTTTACAATAGTCTAGAATGGTATCATCAAGTGAATGTATATCGCAAAAGTGGGAGGCAACAGGTGGCGAGGCAGGGAGCCTCATGGGTCTTCTCATTAGAATTTCATGTGGGCTAAGCCCAGTCTTTCGGTTGGCAGTAGATCTCATACTCATAAGGGCTATGGGAAGTGCATCTGGCCATTTTAGGTGAGTCTCAGCACAAATTTTGGCCAGTTTATTTTTCAGAATGCCATTTTGGCGTTCTACTTGACCCGAGGCCTGTGGAAGGTATAGGCAATGAAAGTTCTGTTGGATCTGCAGGACTTTGCAGACTTCTTTCATTATCTGTCCAGTAAAATGAGTTCCTCTATCAGAGTTTAGGGATAAAGGAATACCAAACCTTGGAATAAAGTCTCTGAGCAACTTTTTGCTTACAGTTATGGTGTCAGCTTTTGCACATGGGTAGGCTTCTAAACATACATACAATAACAAGAACATATTCATAAGAACAACATTTCTGCATTTGAATAAAATCTAATTGTAAATTTACAAACGGTCTCCAAGGTGGGGGATGTGCTGCCTTCTTTGTTTTTACAGGCTTTAAGGAGGTAGATGCCAAGAGCAAATCATCAACATATTGCACAAACACAAAATTTTCTTAAAATATTATGTCATCTAGATCTTTTTCAGAATTTGAGAAAAAAGAGAAGGGGATTCAGTATAGCCCTGGGGAAATCATGTCTAGGTATACTGAAGTCCTTGATAGGTAAATGCAAAGAGAAACTGGCTATCAGGGTGTATTGGGGTAGAAAAAAATGCAGAACACAAGTTAACAAGCATTAGGAAGATAGTAGCTGGATTTGGTGCAACAGGAAAAGTAGGTAAAACTGCAGAATTTACCGCAGGGAGGTCTTGTACAAAGCGATAGGTATTCTTTCCAGGTTTTTTACAGGAAGAATAGGCGTATTACAAGGGCTCTTAGTTTGGGACAATTATACCTTGCTTTAAAAGGGCAGTTATAACAGGGTGTATCCCTTCTTCAGCTTCTGGACGTAAAGGGTATTGAGCAACTTTGGGTAAAGGTTTAGCTGGGTTTAATCTAATTTTTACAGGCTGGGCAGTATAGATTTGTCCTACTTCATTAGCATGCTGGGACCAGAGAAACAGAGGGACAGCTTTTATGATTTCTTCTTGCAACATAGAAAGATCAGGGAACTCAGGTTCAGGAGGTGAGCTAGCTAAAGTGGCAAGTACTGCTATCTCGTTATCACAAGGGACATCTAAATAAACACCATTAAGAGAACAATAGATAGTACAGCCGAGTTTACAAAGCAAATCTTTGCCTAACAAATTAACAGGCGAACAAGGACTAAGGAGAAAGGCATGTTGATCAGAAGCAGGACCAAGAGAAACATGTAATGGTTGGGAAACAGGATGAGGAACTATTTGATTTGAAATTCCCACAGCATTTACAACAGCAGAAGTGAGGGGAGTTGTGGAAAATTCTTCAGCTTGAAGAGTAGAGCAGCTTGCACCAGTGTCTACTAAACATTTTGTAGAGATGCCATTTATCACACAGGAAACAAAGGGATCATCTTGATTAAGTGGGAGAAGCGGGGCTGTGATGATGTTACTATTTTTCAGGCTGGCCTAACAGGAGGCTCCCTGATTCAGGACAGAGAACTGAGTGAGTGGAGGTGGTGGAGGTTTAAACATCATCCCCGGCTGTCCATGCTGGTGAGGACATTGAGCCTTCCAGTGTCCTGGATGGCCACAATAATGACAACTGTCATTATTTTGGGACTGAAATCCTCCTCATCCCATCCCATGACCACGTCCCCTGCCTCTGAACTGTCCTTGATGGAAACCTCGGCTTCTGCCCCTGCCTAAAGTCTGTAATTGTAATGACATTAGCTTAGTTTCTGTGGATTCCTTTTCTTTTCCTGGCAGGTTGTACAATGATTTGCAATGGTGACTAGTTCTGCAAGTGGCTTAGTCTGCCAACCTACAGCAGTTGTGCACAACTGTTCCTGGACTGTAGAAAGAAGTCCATGGACAAAAGCAGAAGCAACTGCTTCTGAAGCAGTTTCAGCTGCATTTTCAATACCAGAATGTCTTTCAAATACTAGTTTCAAGCAGTCCATGTAGTCTGCTGGGGATTCTCCTTTATTTTGTTTACAGTTATGTATTTTGGCCTAGTCAGTTTTCCTGGGGCAAATTTTAAGCACAGCCTCAAGAAGCCATCTTTGGGCATCTGCTAAGTGATCTCCAATTCTGGGGTCTTGAGTAGGCCAAGTAGCCTGTGTGATGAGGCGGTTGCAGACTTCAGAGGGCAGAACACTTCTCATTAATTGGTTCAAATCTGCCCATGTTGGATCATAACAATGGATTACAGTTTCCAATTCGTCTTTAAATTCCTGGGGCTCCTCTCTGATGTTGGGAAATTGTTTAACAAGGTTTAGGAGATCTCCTGGGGTCCAGGGGACAGGGACTCTGATTGTAGTTTCCCCATTTGGACCTTGCCCTGGAAGTTGGCGTAAAGGCAAAAGCTGAGCCTTCTTAGATTTTAAAGAAGGGGCTGGACCATACTGGGTACCAGACCTTAAACAAGAGAAGGGAGTTGAGATTTCAGGAGACAGACGCCATGTCTTCGGTGGGCATGGGCATGCCCTGGGGGCAGGTGACGATTGTTGAGTGATAGTTTCTTGGTGAGGTGGGATATTCCTGCCAGAAGGGTCTATTTGGTTATTTTGGACTTCTTCAGGTTCAGATTGTGCCTGGACCTGATATGGGGGTGGCACATTAAGAAAATCAGCTATATCTTCTGCAGATTCATTCGCAGTTATTTGTGGATAAAGTTATTTTGGTGCTGATGGTACTATTGATGGGGGGCCCCCTTTTGGTGCACCTTTTTGTTTAATTCCTTTATCTGCAATTTTAGTTTCTCTTGGGAGTCCTTAAGACTCCGAACTTGAGATTCTTGATGTCTTTTGAAAGCTTCTTCATACCAATCAAAAAATGTGTCCCACTGAGTCTGTGGTATATTTCTACCTCTTAACTCAAGGTCTCTGTGGGGATGAACAATTTTACTTAAATCAAATGTTCCCTCCAGGGGAAACTGCCAGCTAAAATCATCTCTGGTATACCAGTTCCATTTGTCTAGAAACTTACAACTTTTATGGCCATAGTGTGTGTACATTTACAATGCTGGAGTCCCTTTTGGCAGAGCCGGTATGTCTTTTAGACTCTCCGCTCCCCATATCTTTAAACTCAATTCACACAGGTCTTTCATACAGGAATGGCTTATTCAGGGTGTCCGGTCAGGTTGTGAGATTTGCTAGCGACACAGAGATGCTGTGGCTGATGTCCAAAGACAAGACTCCACTGCAATAACAGCACACAATGCAGTTACTCACGGTTAGACACAGCTCATTTCTGAGGGTGAGGAAAGGGTAAACCTATCCACTGGGTCACGAGGTTCCAGTTGGGCCCTCTTGCATTCAAAACTGCCCTTCCGGACAGCCTTGGGGCGGCTGAACCCAACCTTAGTCTCAGACCTGGTCAGTGGCTCATATTTCTCAATTCACACTAGGGAATTTCTGCGTTGAGGCACGAGGTTCAAGAGCATTTCTTTAGTCTCAGCCTTGGTCAATGCTTATCGTGGAAAAACATTCACACTCTAAGAGTTTCCACCTTGCACCCTTGCCTTCAAAGAGCGCACAGAACAAATCTGGTGTCTTCAGGGTGGCTGCACAAGGTTTCTACTTCTGGCTTCAGAGAGACCTCACAGTTCTTTACAGAACTTAACTCAATTCATACAGGGAAATACTTTCACTGACAACAGCAACACAGAGTCTTAACTCTTAACCTTGACTCTTAATGTTGACTCTTTCTACTTACAGTTAATACTTACACAGTGGGTCTGACAGTTCTGGCAGCAAAAGTTCGGATAGAGTGAGCCTCAAGCAGTGAATCAGGAAGACACAGAGACAGCCTCTCACTGAAAAGCCCCAATAGAGATTTCAAAAGGTCTCTTACCTTGGTTTGGCGCCAGGGCTTCAGTGCAGAGATGCCTGTGTCCCAACTGATCACTCCGGGTGTCTATCCGAGTCACGGCACAAAGTTGTGGAAGAAATCAAACTTCGCGTTGTGGTTGAATCAGAACTGACAGAGCCAGCTTTTCTTTATTTAAGGCTACACTGTGATCACAGGGAGAATTCCACACAGCAAGGGGAATCACCCACTTGTCTGTTTCAAAGGATTTCTCAGACTTTCTAAGGTTACAAGCTTAAACAACTATCTATGCATAGGGCTATCCCAAGGCATGCAGGAATGTGGATTCCTTATCTCAGAACATTTGAATTAAGCAGTATCAGTACTTCTGGTCTTTGTCTGTTTTTCTAGTCAAGTAAGCCAATTACTTCTACAGTATGTTAATATGTGTCTATAAGTACAGTAATTCAAACAATAAAAATATAATGGCTTAATAGTTTGTGTTATCAATAAACACAGCATACTGCCTTGTTCCCCTGAAAAAGATTCTGCTTATTGTTCTTTATAAAGTGTATGTCCTAGGTGTATAACACCATGGGTGGGAACCCAGGCAGCTGGGGATGCCCTGCAACTTCTGCCTACAGGCATGTGGAAGTGGGAGCCTCCACCTGGAAGGTGGGAGATACCGTTTACACCAGGAAGGTGGCAACAGGGCAGCTCCCTCCCTCCTGCATCTAGATGACAGGGCACAGTGGCCCCCCAGTGCCCCCTGGCCTGTTGCCCCCCTTAGCAAGACACCCTTCTTTTGTCTCCTACCCTGCTGCCTCAACCCCATCTGTGTCCCCACCCCCTCCACCCCAGTCCAGCACTCCCCAGGGGCATCAGCAGGGATCCAGGCAGGTCAGGGTGTTCTGGAGCTGGTGCCAGGCCCCCCACCCAGAACCATGTACTTGCTGCGCCTCATTAACAAAGCAGCTAATTGCAGGTGCTGCCTACTCAGCTCAGGGCTGGGCTCCATCATATTTCACCTGGACGGGCAGGAACATCTTGGAGGCAGCAGGCCTTGCTCTCTGGTACTGGTACCTTTTGGGGAGCTGGAAGGGAGGGGTCATGCTGTGAGGCATACAGTGGGGAGTGTGGTGCTGTGGGGACCCTAGAGCATGTCATGCCATGGGGAGCAGGGTGGAGGGCACTACAGGTGTTGTGCTGTGGGGGCAGGGTGGGGGCACTGGGGGACTGTGCTGTGGGGCAGGGTGGGGGGGAATGCAGACACTACTCTGTGTGGGGCAAGGTGGTGGGCACTCGGTGGATCTGTGCTGTGTGGGGAAGGGTGGGGGCACTAGGGGTGCTGTGCTGTGTGGGGCAGGGTGGAGGGCAGTAGGTGGATCTGTTCTGTGTGGGGCAGGGCAGTGGGCACTAGGGGGCACTGTGCTGTTTGGGGCAGGTTGGGGGGCTCTAGGGGCACTCTCCTGTGTGGGGCATTATGAGGCGCTGTGCTGTGTGGGGCAGGGTGATCTGCTCAGGGTCGGACCAATCACCAAATTTGGGATGAGGAGTGAATTTTCCCCTTTAGTCAGACTGGTATGGACTGTGAGGGTTTTTGTCTTCGTCTATAGTGGGGGACATGGCCTCTACAATGGATCTCTCAGGCATATTTTAACAATCTTGCAGCAGCAGGACATTGACTGCCGTGGTCCCTCTGCTTTATCAGTTCCTCATCCAACTCACAGTTGACATCCCTAATGGAAATTGGGGTGGGAGCTGGTGGATTGGCACTGGTGAGAGCTGGAATATGGGGTCTGGTACCAGTCTCCTAGAACTGGTATTCCAGCTGGAGCAGGCAAAAGAGAGCTGATCTCCTGGGAGGAGCAGGGCTGGGTTGGCTTGGTGAGAGGCAGGAAGAGAGGGGCTCTAAGGCCACCTAGAAACACCCCAGTGAAATGGAGAAGAGGTTCTGGAGCAAAAGGACAACATCAGCTTAGGGATAAATGAGCAAGAGCGCACCGAGCCCAGACAAGCTGAAAGATGAACTTTGCTTCTGAATTGGGATTAGCTGATGGGGACTGGGGGGGGAACAGGGGGCTGGTTGCAATGGCCTTAGGACAGGGGTGCTCAATGCTCAGCACACAGGCTAGATCTGGCCCATGGTACTGTGTCATCTGGCCCACTGGATTCCCCATGGGTCTGGAAATTTGGTAGCAGGACAACTGCCCCAGTTGCCAAATTTCCAGACCAATGGGGAAGCCCAGGCCCTGTGCACTGGATGGGGTACCCAACTCTAGCACACGGGGCTGGAAGAGGATGGCACCAGGCCCCTGAGGCCCAATCCTGGTAGGACAGGGCAGCACTGGACTCTCACACTACAGTGGAAGGCAAAGCCCCTACAGACCGTGCCAGTCTGACTTGGGGGAACAACTGCTTCCTGACCCCCAGGCTGCGACCAGCATGAGCCTCCAGCCAGGAATCTCTAGGATTTCTTAGCACTGGCAGGGACATCAGTGTCCCCCAGTCAAACCTCTTCAGCATGAGCTGCAGCCCGGGTCCTGCTGCTCTGGGGGAAAAGGAAGTTCTTCTCAAAGCCAGCCAGAGCCTCCAGGGAGGGGATCAGCAAGTGCCTACCATGCTATAAAGAAGTGTTCAGACAGGGAAAATCCTAGAAAACAAACCACACTTGAGATTTGAAGGCAATCATATAATCACACCCTCAGCAGTTAGGGGAGGTAAGAGGGAGAGATAAGCACAGGTGCGGACGTGGTGACAGGGAGGGTAGGGATGGGGGCGGGGTGGTGTTTGCAGTGGTGTACTTGTACCAACCTTTGATCCCTGCTCCATGCAAATTCTAAAACCAACTGCCTGGCAGCAGCAGCAGTATGTTCAGTCAGGCAGTGCTGAGGGGGTCAATTGACTTCATGGCTCATTTTCATTTCCCCCTCCAGTCTGCCGTCATTCCACAGGTGTTAATGACCCTCTCTCTTTTCTAATAGTCTTGATAAATCAAGCTACCCTTTGTTTTGCAATGCCACAGTCTTTTTGCTGCTCCTGGAGTAGCTCCCATCTCACAGCACTGCAGATTGTTTTTAAGCCATTCCAATGAAGTTATATTTGTTTTTACTTCAATCTTAAACTGAAAAATAAAGCCCTAGGCCCGTAGCATATTAGTAAAGCTTCTGGTTTATTTTTAACTGGAGAAGAATATGTGCTGTTATATGTGATGAGGCACCTCACTATCTGCAGCCCGCTTTTCAAAATCCTACCTTTGCCCATGGACAAGTGGCGCTCACAGGATAAACTACAAATTCTTCAAAAATACCCCCAGGCCAGCAGACCCATGTCCCAGCCCTGCCCAGTCCTTTTGTTGACATCCTCTCCATTTTCCATCCTTTCTTTCTCATTCCCAGTATGGGCAGTGTCAACAAAGCCTGTAGGCTGTCTTCTCCACCTCCCGACTTTGTGAACAAAGCAGCAGCATTACCACAAGAGCAGGAAGTGCGACTCTGGTCAAGAACACTGGAGGATGTTTCCACAAAAAAACTTCTAAATCAACACAACAGGAGGTTGGGTTGGGCTGGGTGCAGCATCCTGCAGGGAACTGCACCAGTGGAGCTAAATCACTGAGACACACAGGTTGGACTTAAGCTTCTGTATTTGGTGTAACAACTCTCATCTCTGGTGGAGGAACATAGAGAAGGACCCCGGTGGTGGGATACAGCTGCTTCTAGTTTACATATGCAAGGCAGAAAATACATTTAGGATTTTTAAAAAGGCATTCATGTAGGGTTAAGGTTGTGCTAGGTGGTATCTCAGCTCCTTCCCAGATCTCCAGTGCAGCCACACTCAAATCTTTGAGCACCAGGAAGCAAGGGCTAGTTAGGGGGTCCAGAGCAGAGTGCTATAGCTGTTAGGGATCAGAACATGGGTGACTGCTGATCCAAAGCCATGAGCTAGGAGCTGGCTGTGAAAACACAGCGTCTGACTGGATTTTTTTAAAAATTAAATTGTGGAACTTTTTATTTATCCTTTAAAGTTTGGAACTCATTGCCACCAGATGCTGTGGGAGCTGACTGTTTAGCCAGATCCAGAAAAGGGATTAGACAAATTCTTGGACGAAAGGGGCATCAATAGTGATTGAGCATGGGAGTGAGGGGCACAGTCTCTGAATCAGAACTTCCTAGACCTTAAATGCTGGAAGCTGCAAGTGAGAGAGGAACAGTGGGAATGAGAAAAATCCTAGTCACACCCTGTCTGCTCTCTACCCCTGTGTGATGCAGGAGACTGGGCACGATGGACCTATGGTAACGGTTCCCAGCCCCAGGCTGTGACCGAAATGAGGGTGGTGGGGGTGATGCCGGCGGCGCCACACAGAAAAGACAAGCCAATCTGTGTGCTGGGACCTCCCCTGCCCCTGGGCTGTTGCTGCCACTGTACTCCGCTCCCAGCAGCAGAGCATGGAAAAAAAAGGTTGGGAACCACTAACCTATAGGCTGACCCAGTAAATAGTAGTTCTTATGTTCATTGCTCCCGCCAAAGAAGAGCTGGGTAATAGCTAAGGCCACATGGGCTCCTGAGATACCCCCAGCATATGGGGTTGGGGGCAAGTGCCTGGATGCTCCATGGATGAAGGGCTTCAGCGAGCAAGTGAAGCGCAAAGGGGTCAGGACTATATACATGACAGTGGGTTTAGGACTACCAGAAATCGCCCTCAATGCCTGTAGGGGGGCCACTAAGTGCACAGTGACAAATGTCACAAGACCAACACAAGACAAAGCAGGAAAGGGAACAAAGTTTACAAGTTAATAACCAGGGGTTAAGGGACAGCACCCAGGTGAGAAGCAAAGAGATAAAAAACCATAAACCAAACGACAGAAATGAGCAATCAGGATAAAGCCAGAAATGAATAAACAGGACCCAAGGAACATGGAACAAGGAACTGGAACAAGGAACCAGGATCAAGCCTGCTAGGCACTGAAAGAGCTGCCTATAAGCATGCAGTCATGTATGCGCAGGTATCTGCGGGGAGCCAGGTGTCCAAGGAGAGTGGTTGCTCCTCAAGGAGATGATCCTCCAAGCCCAAAGGGAGGTAATCCTAACGAGGATCAAAGGGAGCAGGAGGGCACACAAGCCCTCATGGCTCACCAAAAGCATCCGGGAATGTCTCCTAGCTAAAAGGGAGGCGTACACCCAATGGAAAGGAGGGGACATCACCAGGGATGACTATACTGCAGTTACTCAGGGGTGCAGGGGGGCAGTCAGGAAGGCCAAGGCAGAGCTGGAACTGGGACTAGCTTCCCGGATTAAGGACAATAAGAAGTCCTTCTTTAAATACATAGGGGGTAAAAAGAAGGTTCCGGGTAATGTGAGGCCCCTTGCAGGACACGTTAGGAAATTTGGTCGTCACACCAGACGACAAAGCCAATATATTTAACAATTTCTTTGCCTCCATCTTCTTAAGCAGGGACCGGAACAGCCACCCCCCCGACCCCCCCTCAGGCCCCAGGGGAGGCACACCTGGGCCAAGGGTTAGTGAGGAACTAGTTAGGGAGTTTCTAGAGGGACTGGACGTATTCAAGTCAGCCGGTCCGGACGATCTCCACCCTAGAGTACTAAAGGAATTGGCTGAGGTCATTGCAGGGCCCCTGGCATGGCTTTACAAGCACTCCTGGTGCTCTGGTGTGGTGCCAGAGGACTGGAAGAGGGCCAACGTGGTTCCCATCTTCAAAAAGGGGAAGAAGGAGGACCCAGGAAACTATAGGCCAGTTAGTCTTACTTCGATCCTAGGCAAGCTCTTTGAGAAAATTATGCTGGCACACATCCATGAGGGGCCAGCAGGGAATTTCATGCTTAGGGACAACCAACATGGGTTCATCAGTGGCAGGTCCTGTCAGACCAACCTGGTGGCCTTCTATGATCAGATCACCAAATCATTAGATGCAGGGGTAGCAGTGGACATAGTCTTCCTGGACTTTTGGAAGGCCTTCGACACTGTCTCTCACCCTGTTCTCATTAAGAAACTGGGGGACTGTGGTGTCGACATCCACACAGTCAATTGGGTCGCCAACTGGCTGGAGGGCCGCACCCAGACAGTGGTGGTGGGTAGGTCGTTTTCAGCCTGGAGGGACGTGGGCAGTGGGGTCCCCCAGGGCTCAGTCCTCGGGCCTGCACTGTTCAACATCTTCATCAGCGACTTGGACGAGGGGGTAAACACCCTGTTCAAATTTGCTGATGACACTAAGATGTGGGGGGACGTGGGCACACTGGAAGGGAGCAATAGGCTGCAGTCGGACCTAGACAGGTTACAAGGGTGGGCGGATGAGAACAGGATGGGTTTCAACACTGACAAGTGCAAGGTGATGCACCTGGGGAGGAACAACTGGCTCCATACCTACAGGTTGGGGAACTCCCTTCTTGTCATTGCAGAGGCAGAAAAGGATCTTGGAGTCATCATTGACTCCAAGATGAACATGGGCCGGCAGTGTGGGGATGCAGTCAGGAAGGCCAACTGTACCTTGTCATGCATCCACAGATGCATCTCGAGCAGATCCAAGGAGGTGATACTCCCCCTCTTGCCGCACTGGTCAGGCCACAGCTGGAGTACTGCGTCCAGTTCTGGGTGCCGCACTTCAAGAGGGATGTGGTCAGCATCAAGAGGGTCCAGAAGAGGCCACTCGCATGATCAAGGTGCAGCAGGGCAGGCCCTACGAGGAGAGGCTATGGGACCTGAACCTGTTTAGCCTCCACAAGAGAAGGCTGAGGGGGGATTTAGTGGCCTGTTACAAACTAGTCAGGGGGATCAACAGGCACTGGGGGAGTCCCTGTTCCCCCGAGCACTGCCAGGAGTGACCAGAAATAACGGTCACAAGCTGGCAGAGGGTAGGTTTAGGCTAGATATCAGGAGGCGCTACTTCACTGTCAGGGTGGCTAGGATCTGGAACCAGCTTCCAAGAGAAGTGGTGCTGGCTCCTACCCTGGGGGTGTTTAAGAGGTTAGATGAACACCTTGCTGGGGTCGTTTGACCCCAGTACTCTTTCCTGCCATGGCAGGGGGTCGGACTAGATGATCTACTCAGGTCCCTTCCGACCCTAGAAACTATGAAACTATCTAGGATCAGGCTATTGGCGTCCTAATGATTATTCAGGCCCACCAGGCAGCTTGGGGCAAAGTAGCTTGATTGTTGCTCTCGCTCCTGACAACTTCACCAGGTTATGATTTTGTTACAACAACTATGGAATTCCAGAAACTCCATGGCAACCATGACACACCTGACCACTTGGGGGCATGGGGGAGGATGCTGCACTGTATCATGTGAGACATAGGCAACTGGTAGGAGGGGCACAGGGGGGGCATGTTTCCCCCATAACAGGGCCATCCCCTGCCACTGATGCTGCCGGTGGTTTCTGCAGGTGTTCACCAGACCCATCCCTGATACCAATGCCACTGGTGGCTTCTGCAGGTGCCCCCCAGACTCAGGCGTCACCAGTCACCCATAATGGGAGAGGTAATTCACCCAGAGGGGTTGGACCATAGGAACTAGCAGAGGCCTTTCCTGACTACAGCTTCCTTCAGGCCAAGCTCTGCCACAAGAAATACACTGGAAAAGGTGATTGTTGACCTGTGTAATGAGCATGCTTCTGTTACCTAGATGACAGTTATGGGTAATTGATATAAGAGGCAGAAACAAGTTTACAGTCCAACCTTTAATTTGCTTGCACTTTAAAACATAAAACCAAACATTTATCCCAAAGTCTACCTAGCCACTTGTGACAGCACAACGTTGATTTTCACTTATAGTGGCTGGGGAGAGTCAAGAGGGGAGGAGGGTGGCATGCAGATAGGCAGCAGGTTTTCTTGAATTTTCTAAGTTCTCCAAATTTCCCTCCAGCTTACACCCGATATTTAATAATAACTCCATGTAATACTAACACTGGAAGTTTAGTTCAACCCATAATTAAAGCACATTTTAACAGGTCTCTGTTAGGCTTTGCATTGGCTTTTTGGCTCTACAGGCACTTGTACATGTGATGCCATTACCATGTACACATGATGAAAATGTCACTTTGTGTGGCCTAATGGCATCACACTGTACACATCCAGGAGTTTGGGGGGGTTTAAATGAGTTTGCATTATTGCAAACTAAACCACATCCTGATGTAACTTAGTTTGCAACAATGTGTTCCTTCTCCCTAGCTCCACTGGCTGTCATATATATGATGAAGCTCTGCTTAAATTCCTTTCAGTTTTCTGCAGTGTTCCTAGACAGCTTTAACTCCTCTGGAATTCTGAGATGCTCCATTTTTCTGTCTTTCTTCACACCCACTCCTGGTACCATGTGTTGCTCTCAAAAGGCCAAGGAGTTAAGCTTATAGAACAATAAAGTTTTTTTTTATTCAGAGAGCAGTGCTCAGCCTACAGGTCTGCTGTTCCCTTCAGTTCCCTCCTGCAATTCCTGGGCAAATGTAACAGGTTTATACATAACACTTTTAAAGGTATCCACACAGAGGGTTGGCAACCCTAGGAAAGGCTCTTCTGCTTAGCCACATTTTTGCAGCTTAGCCTAGGCTTCTTGAAAATGGTCAAGGCTGGCAACACTCCAAACATCAATTTTTATTTTTTCAACTAGGAAGTTTACCAGGATGGAACTGTCACTCTGCCACTAGCCCCTCAGAGATTTTCCTGTGCCGTCTTTAATGGTACTCACTATAGGCGGAGTAAGTGGTGAAGCGATTAACTGCTAAATCAGGGGAGCTGGGACAGCAATACAAACAGATTTGGAGCTGAGGTTTTCCCATCCTTCTTTCAGGGGGAAGCCTGAGCACCCCTCCTTCTCTTTCCACTCGTATATGAGCCAAGAAAAGAGGCGTATGTCACCAGGAGGGTGGGCAGGTGGATTGTAGCTGTGTGTACGCAGACTCTCCCTTCCAAAATGCAACTGGGTGTGACTTGAAAGGGGCAAAAAGGTCAGTGAGGGGACAAGTGAGCAGTGGGGTGGCCTTCAGTTCTAGCACAGGGATAGAAACTATGAAGAATGAGACTCCAGATGAGGTCATCAACTCTTGACTAAGATCAAGCTTCATGGCGGGGGAGGGGGAGGCTGTGAATTCCCAGGCCTGTGAGCCCAGGGGTAGATCCAGGGGGATTCAGTGGTGCAGTTGCATTCCTCTTTGATTCCTGTTCCACCCAAGCTTTAAAACCATTTGCTTGGGAGGGGAAGTGGCATTTGTATTCAGGCAGCACTGAGGGAGTCAATTGATTTCATGGCTTATTAGCATCTCTCTGGGTCTTGCTTATCTTTCTACTTCACAGGTGTTAACAACCCCCTTTTCTTTTTAATACTCTTGAGGTCCCACTACTAGGAATGATCCTTTTTCCAGTTTTGTTATCTGTTAGCCATTCCTGGCAATGTCTCTCCTCTGTTTCACAGCTCTGCAGACTGCTTCTTAGTTCAAGCCAAATCCTTAACTCAGGTGTGATCATCCAGCTCTGGTGTAGAAAACACTGACAGTGAAGTATCGGAGGCATGGTCAAGATGCTCAAAAAGACTAGGTTTTGTTTTATGAATTTGAAAGAGAGACGTATGTTCTAATATTATAAACATGAGACACTGATGCCTCCCGAGACTGGGGGGCACCATTTGTAGGTGGCATCATCAGCGGTGAGCGGGGACTGCCTGCAGACACTGGAGGTGGTGTCAGCAGGGGGGGGATAGGGATGGAGAGTGGGGACTGCCTGCAGACGCCAGCAGCAGTGGCAGCAGTAGGGGTAGTGGGGGGTGGCCCCCCCCACATGTCACCTATGATTATATAAAGCCTTAGTTCCTCTGTCTGTAATGCTTTATTTACACTCTGATTGGTTGTCTGAAACAACCAATCAGAGTGCTCCAAGAGCATTCTGGACAGGAGGTGGTGGCAGAGAACCACGATGACAGTGGGGATAGAGCAGCTCCCTCCCGACCCGCCGTACCGGCCCTGAACCTGGAGGTGATGGTGACGGCGGGTAGAGTGGGCCCAGACCCCAAGTTGTGGCGGAGGGTGGTAGGGGAGTGGCTCTTGGCCTGATGCGGTGTGGTAGGGAGGAGAAGGGAGGAGTGGGCCTGGGCCCAACGCAACAGGGGATTGGGGGAGCAAGGCCGAACTCCAAATGGCAGTGGCATAGGCGGGGACGGGGTCCCGATGAGGGGGAGGGAGGGTGTGGACACGGGCTGTCCCTGCCCACCCTACCCACCCCAATCATTCTTGACAGGCAATTTGCTAGTTTAACTATAATGATGACAGGACTTGTGATATAATATCCTTTGACTATTTTTGCCCAGTTTGTTGTGTTAGATATACACGCGCATACTCCAGCAAATTAGTGCACATTCCAATATATTGGCTTTTTTTGTTTTGATCTTAAACTGAATAATATAGTGGTAGCCCCCTAGCCTATTTGTAAAACTTCTAGTTTCTCTTTAATAGGAGAAAAATGTGTTGTGCTATATGTATCCACCATCTGAGCTCCTCTTTCCAAAATCCTAGATCCACCCATGTGTGAACTTGGGGACTTGCATGTAGGACTCCAGCTTAGGAGGACATATATAAGCAGTCGTCAGATTTATGACACAATTGGTTCCTGGAAACTGCCTCTTAAGTTGAAATGTTATAACTTGGAACCAATTTTCCCATAGGAAACAATGTTATAAATGGGGAAATGGTTCCTGCACCAAGGCCTGATACCCAAGTTTCACCAAAAATAACCCAGAATTTTGTACGCCATCAATTATAGATGAGTAATATAGCTACATTAATGTATTTATATTGTAAATAGCAATCATATTGATTAGGAATGACTTCTTTGAGGTGACTTTGCTTGACTTTTTGAAGGGTTCTTGGCTAGAGTCTTCTCAGGAGTCTTGGTTGCAGTTTTTTTCTGGAGTCTTGTCTGTGTTCTTGAAGAAAGTGTTCAAGAAAGTTTGGACAGATGTTCTCCAGGGAGATGGGTAATACAGTGAATTTGTTCGCTGGCCTGGCATCAGATCAAGCATTGTAAAACTGAAACTGATGTCAGAAAGTTGAAACAGGGTGTCAATTTATAAACATTGTAAGTGCAAAATGTTGTAACTCAAAATGTTGTAAGTCAAGGACTGCCTGTATTGAACTTGGATATTGATCTATATGGATATTGACTTTACATATTTTGGTTCTGGAATTCAGTTGGCCATGGTATGTATGTTTTGGATTTAGCACATGGTTGGCTTTGGATTGAAATATACAGATTTAAAAAATCAACTTCTCAAAGGGAAAGTGCGTGTGAGTACAAATCTCTATAGTCAATGCCAGTAGAAGGCTGTTACTCTTTGTAACCAGAAGAGCTTAGTCAGAGTAGCTTAGGATCTAAACCAGTGGTACTCAAGCTTTTGCCCCTGTGGCAGATGAGTGGTGCCAGGCTAGTTTGTGGGCTGGATCGGGCCTTGTGCACTTGGATTGGGTCCCGTGGAGCTTCAACTGGCCCCTATGTGCTGGGATCAGGCCTTGGGGCCTGGCACTGCTCCTGCCCAGCCTCATATGACAGGATTTGGCCCCAGAGCCTTGCACTTCCCCCTTCTAGCTCTGTGCACCAGGGTTAGGCTCTGGGGCCACCCTCACCCAGCTCTATGCCCTGGGATCAGGCTCCTGATTAAGCATGCAGGGCTGGGGGCTCCCCATGGGCAGCAGGAGAGCAAGTCAATCTGGGGAGTTTCACCGTCCTGTGACTCTTGGCCATTCTGAGACACTGGTTTGTGGCTAGAAGTGTGGAGAGTCTGACTCCTCCCTGTACAGCAAACTGGGTGTTGCTTTGCAACTGATGCTGGACCCGATGATCTGTTAGGTCCCTCCCAGCTTCTAACAACTATGAAACCAGCACACATCCCCTTGAGTCCCTGCCCCAACTTGAGCTGCTGCAGAATCCCCTTGTAGAGCCTCTGCCTGTAGGTGCTGCAGTAGGAGTCCCTTGTGGTTCAGTGGTAGACTCCTTGTCTACCACATAGGAGATCTGGGCTTGATTCCCAGACACATATACATACAACTACAGCCATGGAGGCACCAAACATCTGAAGTCAATCTGGTCTCTGGATTCTGTCTCAGTGCCCTAAAGGGAGGATGGAAGGTCTGGGCAGCCTCCACTTCTCCAAAAATTCCTCCCCAGGCATATGCATTGAAGGTCTGGGTGGCCCTCATGCATACACCCTAATCCAGGAGGATTGACAGTTGCCACATCAGGTACTGCAGTGGATATTTCAGGCATGGCAAAACATAGATGCCATGGTTCCTCTTAATAATGCTTCCCATGCTGACTTCCACACTGGGGCAGTGATTAGCTGTGGAGAATAGTGAGCAAGGGAGATGAACCTGGGAACAATCCCAAAGCTGATTTGAGCCCTTGCTGTCTGCAAGAAAACCCAACATCAGTGGAACCTACTGAACTCTGGAAGAGCTGTTTTCCCACCCTCCGGAGGGACCTGTATTTCAGAAACCTCTTTCTCCAGTTACTCCCACATCTAATCCACAAACACCACCCCATGTCCTAAAGGGCAGTATTTTTTTCAAGCTGTACAGATAAGGATGTGGATTTCCTAGCACAGTAGAAGAGTTGAGAAATCACCAAAAAGGTCTTCTCTGCCTTGATCATAGCAGATCTGATGCCCAACTTGCAGCCTCCAATATGTAGACCTTAAAAGATAGGGGCTGCAGGTAAGAGAGGAACAGTGGAAAAAACCCTGGTCATACCCTGCTCACTCTCCCTTCCAGCATCTGCTGTCTGCCCTCCCGAGACACAGGAGACTGGGCAAAATGTATAGTCTGACCCTGTTGATATGGTGCGAGTTCAGCAACAATACTCTGGATTCTGCTGTGTTGAATTAACAGTCGTCTATTTATTATAACTCTCTGGAATCACAGCCATGGTGGATCTTAACAGTTGCATCAGTAGATGTATGCAGATCTTATACCTGCTCTGGCTCTTGACCCAGTCCAGTTCTGTGGAGGGAGAGGAACCAAGAAAGCCTCTGGCTCCCCATGGCAGAAAGCAGTGAGTCCCCAGAGCAGCAAAACTGCCACAAGCAACTGAATGTGCAGTGCTGAGCAGGAGGGCTTTGGCCTTAAAGGGACAGTACTAGGAAAACGCAATAAGACACAACACCAGTTGTGGTGGGCCAGTAGGGAGCGCTCTTGCATTGAACCTCCCACCTCACTGCGCCCAACCACCTTCCGGACTCCAAGTGTCTCTTCAGGGGCGCCTAAGCCCGGGCAGACCCGCTCTCGAGCCCCACCGCAGAGTCCAGGGGTAACGTAAGCTGCCACCACCCCAGGAAGGGACTCTCTTGGCCCTGTGTCCTCGGGGAAACACAGGCCTAATAGTCCTACGGTTACTCGACCCAGTACAGGCACTTGGGGCACTTCCTCAAACTGGGGGCCAAAAAGGAAAGTCTCCCTTAGTCCGCAGACCTAAGGGGCCTCTTAGGCATAATTTAGACCTACCCCTCAAGAAGTCTCCTTCTAGAGGACCCTGGCTTGGAGGACCTCCAGCAGATGACTCAGGAGCAAGAGACTGAGTTCACCCAGAGAAGAGGGAACAGGTGGTCTGGGATAAAGGACTTCTCTATTGGTTGTGGGTACCAAAGAACCATGCCAAGACCTGGGAACCCCATCACCAGATCATAGTACCTCATAAATACAGACAACAATTGCTTTCCATGGCTCATGATTTACCATGTGCTGGTCCCATGGGCAGGGAACAGACACGCCGGTGGCTGTAGGTGAACTTTTATTGGCCCAGAATTGCCCAGAATGTGATGGACTACTGCTGATCTTGCGAGACATGCCAGCGGACAGGCAAAAGTAGGGACAAGAGAAAGGCTCCCCTACAGCCCCTCCCTATCATTGATCAACCCTTCCAAAGAGTGGAAATAGACATTGTGGGCCCTTTGAGGCATAAGACCCATAGAGGGAAGAAATACATCCTGACTCTAGCAGATTTTGCAACTTGGTACTGAGAGGCAGTTGCCTTGACCTCCACCGAGGCACATGTGGTTGCTGATGCCCTAACCTAGATCTTCTTTCAGCTGGTCTTTCCTTCCAAGAACCTGACTGACCGGGGTGGAAACTTCCTGGTGGAGGTGATGAAGTGCCTGTGGGAGTGCTGTGGGTAAAACACCTTAAGACCACAGCCTAGCATCCTCAGACAAATGGGCTAGTAGAGAGGTTCAGTGGGACCTTGAAAGGTATGCTAAAGGCCTATGTGGACTCTAACCCCAATAACTGGGATGAGAAACTTCTGCATTTGCTCTTTGCGTACTGGGAGGCGCCCCAGGAGTCCACGGGGTTCTTGCCATTCGAGTTGATATTTGGGAGGCGAGTTTGAGGTCCTCTCAATTTGGTGAGAGAGGAGTGGGAAGGGAAAATCCCTTCCACAAAAACCTCCGTGGTGGAGTATGTGCTGAACTTTCGTCAGAAACTGACTGACATGTTATCCTGGACAAGCTGAATGATGTGACCTATGCAGTGGCCAGGAGTGGGAAAAAGCCTAAGACTGTTCATGTGAACATGCTTAAACCATACTTTGATAGAGGTGATGCGATGTTCTGGATTTCCTCAGTAGAAGGATCACCTGAGGACCCAGAGGAGCCGGTCTTGTATGGTGACTGGGATGGAGAGGCAGGAATAGAGGAACTCTGCCTGCCGGACCATCTGCCCTCCCAGGACAAGGACAAGCTGCTCGCAGCACTCAAAGACTTTGGGACAGTGTTCTCAAACAAACCAGGTGAAACGGACCTGGCAGTACACTCTATAGACATGGGCAGCTATCACCCTATACACTCCAGACCTTACCCAGTTAACGAGAAGGTAAAGCAAGAAATAATGCGAGAGATCTCAGAGATGGAAGGGTTAGGGGTAATCCGGCCTTCAGTGAGTCCCTGGGCCAGCCTGGTGGTACTCATCCGGAAGCAGGATGGGTCCATCCGGTTCTGTGTGGACTACCGGAAGCTGAACGCTATTACCACTCCTGTCCATCCTGATGCATACCCTATGCCCAGGATGGACGCTTTGCTTGATCGCCTGAGCCCAGCCAAGATTATCTCTACTTCGATTTGTCCAAAGGATTCTGGCAAATGGCACTGGATCCAGATACCATAGCCGAGTCCACCTTTACCACACCTGTGGGACTGTATGAGATTACGGTTTTACCTTTCAGTATGTGCAACTCTCCTGCATCTTTTCAAAGACTGATTAATAACCTGCTACAAGGATGTGAACAGTTTGCCATGGCTTACATCAGTGACATCACCATCTTCAGTCAGGACTCTGAATCACACCTGATTCATCTGGCCACCGTGTTAAGCAAGATCAAGCAAGCTGGTCTTACAATGAAAGCCAAAAAGTGCCAGTGGGCACTATCCAAAGTGGTATATTTGGGACATTGTGTGGGTGGAGGTCATATTGCTCCCTTGTGGGACAAGATCAAGGCCATTAAAGACTGGCCGCCTCCACAAACCAAGAAGCAAATCAGACCCTTCCTTGGCCTGGCTGGATATTACAGATGGTTTGTCCTGGGATTTGGAGTCACGGCAGCTCTCCTACATGAGCTGACCAAGAAGGGCAGCCCTGATCCAGTGGTCTGGAAGCAGGGGTGCCAAGAAGCATTTGACACCCTAAAGGCTGCCCTGGTCAAATAACCGATTCTGAAGGCACTGCTCTATGATAAACCCTTCTATGTAGCCACAGATGCCTCTGACTCAGGGCTAGGAGCTGTACTCTTAAAAGAGCACCAAAAGACACGGCACCCTGTGATGTACATAAGCCAGAAGTTAATCCCTCAGGAGCGGAACTTGTCATCTATCGAGAAGGAGTGTTTGGCAATTATCTGGGAACTGAACAAGCTGAGGCCCTATTTATGGGGGCAGCAGTTCACCGTCCTATCGGACCATGCCCCACTGCAGTGGTTGCAGACAATGCAAAACACCAATGCCAAGCATCAGTGATGGGCCTGGCAGCTTCAAGAGTTCAACTTTACAGTTGAACACATCACGGGAAGCCAGAATGTGATAGCAGATGCCCTGTCATGAAAGGACTTTGGGTAGTGGATTAGTGTGGCAGAAAGCCACCTTGTTTCTCCCCAAAATCTCTGCCCTGTGACACTGTGACTAAAATCTCTGAGCTGCAACCATTTGATTAGGATGGGCCCAGCACACTGGGGACTGCACCCTCGGCCTGTCTATTTAGGTAACCTGAGCTGGCTGCATTCCTGAGGGAGGGGGGAAACCTGCTCCCTCTGCCTACGTGACTGGTAGCAGCTACCTGGGTGAAGGGCATCTACCTAGTGGGCTAGAGTCCACCCAGCAACTAGTGATGTATTTCAAATTGGTTGGCTGACAGCCAACAGGTGCTGGCCTCCATTGGACCAACTGAATGAGATCACAGGGGCTATATAAGTTAACACTGCTCAGGAGGAGGGGGCAGCAGCCATGCGGAGGATTCAGACTTAGAGAGGAGCTTTAGCATTTGAAATGTGCTCTCTCCCCCATAACTCATGAGCTAGGAACAGCCTGCCTCCAGAGGGAATCTCCAACAGCCTCTGGATGATACCTGTGAGTAAGCTACTCAAGAGATCTGGTTAGATATATAGCTGGCAGTAACTCAGATGCGTGATCAAAAGGCTACCTCAGCCAGACTGTTTTGCTCTATGGGATTTCTATGGTATTGCTCTATCCTGTACCCTATTTTCACCCTACCCCCTGTAATCAATAAAGTTCTCCTTTGTGACCGGTGCTTGAACTCCTCTTGCCCAGCTAAGCAACCAGCAGAGAGTTTGGCGGCTCCTGCAGGGAGTGCACCTTCATCCTCAGGGACTTCCTTGGACTCCTCCCTGAGAGTCTCGCCTCCCTCTGCCACTGACAGACTAGACACCTCTCTGGGATTGTCACTGAACCCACCCTCAGGGTCGCTAGTTCCTTCAGGGACTGGTGTGCGATCGCCCTCTGCAGGGGTCTCTCCCACTGCAGGCAATGGTGTGGCTGTCTCTTGGGGAGTTTCTAACCCCTGCGTCTAGCCTTTCTGCTCTGTTGACGAGTCACCTCATTAACACGGTAGGGCTCTAGGTCTAGGACCTGGTCCACCTCCCAGTGCAGGAGTTCTAGATCAATAATATTCCATCCCACCAGGATGGGGACCGGAGCCCCTTCCGGCACACCCAGTTCTATGCACATCGCGCAGCCTCTCCACTCAATGGGTGGACGGGTTACCTATACCTCAAATGGTGGCCCCTTGAATGGTAAGGGTCCTCCCCAAGATTATATCTGCAGGTGAAACAAGGTTGGCATTGATTAATGTCACACTGGACCCCCATGTCCAGTTCCCTAATAAGGGTTCTCCTGTTTACTGTTATCTTGGTCTGGTGGGAGGCCATCACCTTCTCTGGGTTTGTAATCCTGTAGCAACAGGCACACCCCTCAAAGGGGCTCGGGTCTTCTCCCTCACTGCTTACAGCTGTTGCATGTCTGACCAGCTTGGGTTTGTTGCTTAGCTTTGGGCAGTTGGGCTTGATGTGGCCTGGCTCCCCGCAGTTATAGCACCCCCTCTTTTCCAAATTGGGTGTTGTAGTCAAATCAGGGGTCTCCTTACATTCGGTCTGAGATGGCCCCTTTTCACCTTTTGGACCTGGCCCTCCCTTCCTCCCTCTTTGGAACCCTTTCTGTTCCTTCCCAAAGTAGGGAGGTTTTTTGTCTGGCCCCTCATGATTTAGCAACAGCTGACCTGAAATTTCAGTGGCCTCTTGAATGGTTTTCAGGGCCCTGTCCTTGACTAGGGTTTTAATCTCCTTCAGACAGCATTAATAAAATTGGTCCAGCGCCATGAGATGGAGCAGCTTCTTTCTATTGTCAGCCTTGGCTCCATCTGCCCATTTAAGGAGTGCATCCCACACCAGGGCCACAAAATCAGCCATTGTCTTCTTTGGTGGTGGGCGGATATTCTGAAATTTTTTCCCGGAAATAATCTGGTCCTAACTTGAAACTTGAAGACATGGCTTTTTTAAAGGCATCATAGTCATCAGCTGCATCTGAGGGCAGGCTGTTCAGGACCACTGTCATGTTGCCTTCTACCAGAGCAGCCATATGCATCATGAACTCCTTGGGCACCTTCCACCGTTGGGCTTGCCTTTCAAAGATCCTGAGGAATGCGTCAGGATCGTCTCCGACTGGGTAGCGAGAGAAGGCTGGGGAGTTTGGTTTGGGGTGTCCCCCGGGCACTCGCAGAAGGCTTGCCTCTCTCTCTTTGGGCTGCAGATGGAGTACCTCTAGTTCATGCTTGCGCCTGGCCTCTTCACGCTGGGCCTCCAGCTCCATCTTTTTCAACTCCAGCTCATACCTGCACTTGCAGCTAGAAGCTGAGGAATGGGAGAGCATCTGGTACCTCCAGCGCTCCTCTGTAGGGGGTGATCCCTCAGAGGGCTGCAGACTTGGTGTGCAGGGATGTGATTCTGGGGAGGGCTCAGGAGTTGGCGTGCATGGAGGGGGGCTCTGCGGCTGAGTCATTGTCGCACAGGAGTTTAATCAGCTCTTCCTTCTTTAGTCCTTTCTTCACCTGAAGGCCTTTCCCTTTTGCCAACTCTTTTAGTTTGGGCACGGTCATTTGGACAAACTCGTTCACCATCCTGGCTATCTACACTATCCAGTTGACCCGATGCTAAATTAGAAATTGTCTGCTCAAGAGATTTCAGTGATTCTATTCCTCTTCCCAAATTATGCCTCTAATACAGAAGGGTATTCATATCCCACCGCTTCCATCACATGTGGCGGGCCAGTAGGGTGCGCTCCTGTGTTGAGGCTCCCACCTCACTGTGCCCTACCACCTTCCAGACTCCACGTGTCTCTCCAGGGGCGCCTAAGCCTGGGCAGACCCGCTCTCGAGCCCCACTGCAGAGTCCAGGGGTAACGTAAGCTGCCACCACACCAAGAAGGGACTCTTTTGGCCCTGTGTCCTTGGGGAAACCCAGGCCTAATAGTCCTATGGGTACACGACCCAGTACAGGCACTTCGGGTGCTTCCCCAAATCAGGGGCCAAAAAGAAAAGTCTCCCTTAGTCCGCAGACTAAGGGGCTTCTTAGGCATATTTTAGACCCACCACTCAAGAAGTCTCCTACACCGGTCACAAAAGAGAATTTTATTGATTACAGGGGGTAGGGTGAAAATAGGGTACAAAATAGAGCAATATCATAGAAATCCTATAGAGCAAAACAGTCTGGCTGAGGTAGCCTTTTGATCACGCATCTGAGTTACTGCCAGCTATATAGCTAACCAGATCTCTTGAGTAGCTTACTCACAAGTGTCATCCAGAAGCTGTTGGAGATTCCCTCTGGAGGCAGGCTGTTCCTAGCTCGTGAGTTATGGGGGAGAGAGCACATTTCAGATGCTAAAGCTCCTCTCTAAGTCTGAATCCTCCGCATGGCTGCTCCCCCTTCCTCCTGGGCAGTCTTAACTTATATAGCCCCTGTGATCTCATTCACCTGGTCCAATGGAGGCCAGCACCTGTTGACTGTCGGCCAACCAATTGGAAATACATCACTAGTTGCCGGGAAGACTCTAGCCCACGAGGTAGAAGCCCCTCACCCAAGTAGCTGCTACCAGTCACGTAGGCAGAGGGAGCAGGTTTCCCTCCTCCCTCAGGAATGTAGCCAGCTCAGGTTACCGAAAAAGATAGGGTAAAGGTGTGTCTCCTCTGCTGGGCCCATCCTAATCACATTGTCACAGAGCAGAGATTTTTGGGGAGGAACAAAGGTGGCTTCCTGCCACACCAGTAAGCAGCAATTCTTATGTTTTTATGTTCTTAACATCAGGTTGAACATGATGGCTTTGAGGTTTCATAGATTTCATAGACATTAGGGCTGGAAGGAACCTCGGAAGATCATAGAGCCCAGCCCACCACCCAAAGGGCAGGAAATCAGCTGGGGTCATAGGATCCCAGCAAGGTAAGCATCCAGTTTGCTCTTGAAGGTGTTCAATGTAGGTGCTTGAACCACCTCCGGCAGGCTGTTCCAGACCTTGGAGGCTTGGACAGTAAAGAAATTCTTCCTTATGTCCAGCCTGAAATGGTCTCGCAGTAGTTTATGACCGTTCAACCTCGTCATCCCTTGGGGTGCTCTGGTGAACAAACATTTCCCCAGATCCTGGTGGTCACCCTGATAAACTTATAGGTGGCCATCAGATCACCCCTGACCCTGTGCTTTTCCTGGCTAAAGAGTCCCATGACTCTCAGCCAGTCGTTGTAAGGTCTGTTTTCCTGACCTCTGATCAAGCATGTGGCTCTTCTCTGGACTCTCTCAAGCTTCTCCACATCCTTTTTGAATTGTGGAGCCCAAAACTGAACGCAGTACTCCAGCTGCAGCCTCACCAAGGCCGAGTACAAGGGGAGAATGACGTCCCGGGATTTGCTTGAGAAGCATCTATGGATGCAAGCCAGCGTTTTGGTTGTTTTACTAGCCACAGCATCGCATTGCAGGCTCATGTTCATCTTGTGGTCAGTGATGACCCCCAAGTCTCTTTCTTCCGTAGCACTAGCCAGCGTAGCACTGCCGAGCCTATAAGGATGCTGCAGGTTTTTCTTCCCAAGGTGGAGAACCTTGCATTTTTTGGTATTAAACACCATCAGGTTTTCATCCGCCCATTTGCTGAGCTTGTCCAGGTCAGCCTAGATCACCCGCCTTTCATCTGGTGTGGATGCTTTGCCCCAAACTTTGGTGTCATCGGCGAACTTGGCCAGTCTGCTTCTGATTCCAATGTCCACATCATTAATGAAGGTGTTGAACAATATGGGTCCAAGGACAGAGCCTTGGGGGACCCCACTGGTCACAGGACACCATGATGAGTGACTGCCATCAATTACAACCCTCTGGGTCTGACCACGGAGCCAATTTCCCAGCCAGCAGATTGTGGTGGAGCCAAGGCCACAACTGGCCAGTTCCGCCAAGAGGTGATCATGGGATACCAGATCGAAGGCTTTTCTGAAGTCAAGATATATGACATCAAGCTCTTCTCCCTTGTCCAGGTGATAGGTCACCTGATCGTAGAAGGAAATGAGATTGGTCAAGCAAGACCTACCCACAACAAACCTGTGCTGGCTATCCCTCAGGATGTTGGCGTTGGCCAGTCCATTAAGGATGGCCTCTTTAATAAACTTTTCTAAGACCTTCCCCGGGATAGAAGTCAGGCTGATGGGCCTGTAGTTTGCTGGATCCACTTTCCTCCCTTTCTTGAAGACAGGCACCACATTGGCCTTCTTCCAGTCTTGGGGCACTGTGCCAGAGTGCCAGGAGGTCTCAAAGATCTGTGCCAGGGGCTGGGCTATGACGCTCGCCAGCTCCTTGAGTACTGTGGGGTGTATATCATCAGGGCCAGCTGACTTGAAGGTATCCAGCTTCTCAAGATGTTCCTTCATGAGGTCAGTATCTATGGAGGGCAGGGGATCTTCCCCACCTGGACCTCCCTGTCCTGTAGCAGGCATGGGCGTCCCATGGGACACATGAAAGACTGATGCAAAGTACCCATTTAATAGGTTAGCTTTTTCTTGGGCATCAGTTGTCATTTGCCCCATCTGGTTCAGCAGGGGTCCAATGTTGCTCTTGCTTTTCCTCTGGTTCCCCACATATCTGAAAAAGGACTTTTTGTTGTCCTTGATGCTCGAAGCTAGTTGAAGTTCAGTTGCAGCCTTGGCTTTCCTGGTTTTCTCCCTGCAGGACCAGACCAGTGCAGAATAATCCTCCTTGGAGATTAATCCCATCTTCCATCCTTTGTAGGCTTTTCTTTTTAGCCTTAGGAGGCCTGCTAGATCCCTGGAAAGCCAGGGGGGCTGCTGTGCCCTCTTGCTGCCTTTCCTTCAAGATAGAATAGACTTAGCTTGTGCATTAAGGATCGCTCCCTTGAGAAGCAACCACTCTTCTTGAACTCCCCTCCCCCTGGGTTCGTGGTCCCTTAGGGCCAGACTGACAAGCCTCCTGAACTTGTCAAAGTCGGCTTTTCTGAAGTCAAGGACTTCTGTGTTGCTGACTGACTTGCCAGCTTTACGGTGGATGGTGAAGGTGATCAGCTCATGGTCGCTGTCACCCAGCTTCCCATCGATTTACTAGGTCACTGATTAGGTCATCCCCTGTAGCCAGTACCAGGTCGAGCAGTGCTTTGCCTCTTGTTGGCCCATAGACTTCTTGAGTCAGGTAGCGGTCACCCACGCATGAGAGGAAGCTTTGTGACCGCCCGGATTTTGCTGAGTGAACCTCCCACGAGATGTCCGGGTAATTGAAGTCACCCATGACAACCATTGTCCTGGAGCATGCGGCTTCAGCCAGCTCCTGGGCGAACTCCTGGTCAAGCTCAGGACTTTGGGTGGGAGGTCTGTAGTAGACTCCCACTGTTGTGTCCCCTGTGCCTTGTTCCCCACGAATTTTAACCCAGAGGGGACATGTAGCTTTCCTTAACATAGAGAGCTACACCTCCATCACTTTTATCTACATGATCCCTCCTGTACAGAGTATAGCCATCTATACCTGTGGTCCAGTCATGGGTGGAGTCCCACCAGGTCTCCGTTATCCCAGTGACATCATAATTCTTTGCACTGAGCAGGAGGACGAGCTCCTCCTGCTTGTTCCCCAAGCTCCTGGCATTTGTGTACAGGCAGGCAAGTGTCCCCTTGGGGGCTCTTGCCTTGCCCACAGATTGTACCAAGGCTGGGGCAAGGGTGGGCTCCCTTAAGTGCCTTGGTCTGCTGGCTTTGCAAGGGTTGCTCAGTGGGCCAGCAGTGGCAGTATTCCCCCCCATCCCCCAGCGGGCTTAGTTTAAAGCCTGGTGGAGCAGGTCAGCCAGTCTGACTGAGAAGAGCCTCCTCCCCAGTGGAGAGGGATGGAGGCCATTTCTTCCCAGCAGCTCGCTTCCTGTCTTGCCAAAGAGCAGGCTGTGGTCATGGAAGCCGGAGCCTTCCCGGTGACACCAGCGCCGCAGTCTTTGGTTCATTGCGTGGATCCTCCTCTCCCTCCTCAGCTCATATCCTGGTGGCTCCTTCGAACTTCTTAGAACAGCATGGGTGTTGGCAGTTAGATCCAGCATCTAAAATCAGTTGTTTTGTGAGTTCTTTGCATTGGATGTGAGACTGAAAGCCTGGAATTGTCAAAGACACATGCTGGACATAACAGGCCAATGGGATAAGCAGATCATCTAGTCTGACCCCCTGCCATGGCAGGAAAGAGTACTGGGGTCAAATGACCCCAGCAAGATGTTCATCTAACCTCCTCTTAAACACCCCCAGGGTAGAAGCCTGCACCACTTCTCTTGGAAGCTGGTTCCAGATCCTAGCTGCCCTGACCGTGAAGTAGCGCCTCCTGATATCTAACCTAAACCTACCATCTGCCAGCTTGTGACCGTTATTCCTGGTCACTCCTGGCGGTGTTCGGGGGAACAGTGACTCCCCCAATGCCTGCTGACTGGTTTATAACAGGCCACAAGATCCCCCCTCAGCCTTCTCTTTTGGAGGCTGAACAGGTTCAGGTCCTGTAGCCTCTCCTCATAGGGCCTTCCCTGTTGTCCCTTGATCATATGAGTGGCCCTCCTCTGGACCTTCTCCATGCTGTCGACATCCCTCTTGAAGTGTGGCGCCCAGAACTGGGAACAGTACTCCAGCTGCGGCCTGACCAGTGCCGCATAGAGGGGGAGGATCACCTGCCTGAGATGCATCTGTGGATGCATGACAAGGTGCGGTTGGCCTTCCTAACTGCCTCTCCACACTGCCGGCCCATGTTCATCTTGGAGTCAATGATGACCCCCAGATCCCTTTCCGCCTCTGTGCTGACAAGAAGGGAGTTCCCTAACCTGTAGGTATGGTGCCGGTTGTTCCTCCCGAGGTGCATTACCTTGCACTTGTCTGTGTTGAAACTCATCCTATTCTCGTCCGCCCACCCTTGTAACCTGTCTAGGTCTGATTGTAGCCTGTTGCATCCTTCCAGAATGCCCACGTCCCCCCACATCTTAGTGTCATCAGCAAATTTGAACAGGGTGCTTTTTACCCCCTCGTCCAAGTCACTGATGAAGATGTTGAACAGTGTGGGCCCGAGGACCGAGCCCTGCTGAACCCCACTGCCCACGTCCTTCCAGGTTGAGAAGGACCCATCCACTACCACCCTCTGGGTGCGGCCCTCCAGCCAGTTGGCGACCCATTTGACTGTGTGGGTGTCTACACCACAGTCCCCCAGTTTCTTATTGAGAATGGGGTGAGAGACAGTGTCAAAAGCCTTCCGGAAGTCCAGGAAGACTATATCCACTGCTACCCCTGCATCTAATAATCTGGTGATCTGACTGTAAAAGGCCATGAGGTTGATCTGACAGGACCTGCCACTGATGAACCCATGTTGGTTGCCCCTAAGCATGCAGTCCCCTGCTGGCCCCTCCTGGATGTGTGCCAGCATAATTTTCTCAAACAGCTTGTCTAGGTTCGAGGTAAGACTAACCGGCCTATAGTTTTCTGGGTCCTCCTTCCTCCCTTTTTTTGAAGATGGGGACCATGTTGGCCCTCTTCCAGTCCTCCGGTACCTGGAGCATCTGACAACTGACACCCAGGAAAAAGCCAGCCTATTAAATGGGTACTTTGTGTTGGTCTTTTATCAGTCCCATGGGATGCCCATGTCCACCATGGGACAGGGCGGTCCGGGTGAGGGAGATCCCTTGCCCTCCATTAATGCTTAACTTGTGAAGGAACACCTTGAGAAGCTGGATACCTTCAAGTCAGCCAGCCCTGACAATCTACACCACAGGGTACTCAAGGAGCTGGCGAGCGTCATAGCCCAGTCCCTGGCATGGATATTTGAAAACTCCTGGCGCTCTGGTGTAGTGCCCGAAGACTGGAAGAAGGCCAATGTGGTGCCTATCTTCAAGAAAGGGAGGAAAGTGGATCCAGCAAACTACAGGCCCATCAGCCTGACTTCTATCCCGGGGAAGATCTTAGAAAAATTTATTAAAGAGGCCATCCTTAATGGACTGGCCAACGCCAACATCCTGAGGGATAGCCAGCATGAGTTTGTTGTGGGTAGGTCTTGCTTGACCAATCTCATTTCCTTCTACGATCAGGTGACCTATCACCTGGACAAGGGAGAAGAGCTTGATGTCATATATCTTGACTTCAGAAAAGCCTTCGATCTGGTATCCCATGATCACCTCTTGGCGGAACTGGCCAGTTGTGGCCTTGGCTCCACCACAATCTGCTGGCTGGGAAATTGGCTCCGTGGTCAGACCCAGAGGGTTGTAATTGATGGAAGTCACTCATCATGGTGCCCTGTGACCAGTGGGGTCCCCCAAGGCTCTGTCCTTGGACCCATATTGTTCAACACCTTCATTAATGATGTGGACATTGGAATCAGAAGCAGACTGGCCAAGTTTGCCAATGACACCAAACTTTGGGGCAAAGCATCCATACCAGAAGACAGGAGGGCGATCCAGGCTGACCTGGACAGGCTCAGCAAATAGGCGGATGAGAACCTGACAATGTTTAACACTGAAAAATGCAAGGTTCTCCACCTTGGGAAGAAAAACCTGCAGCATCCTTATAGGCTCGGCAGTGCTACGCTGGCTAGTGCTACGGAAGAAAGAGACTTGGGGGTCATCACTGACCACAAGATGAACATGAGCCTGCAATGCGATGCTGTGGCTAGTAAAACAACCAGAACACTGGCTTGCATCCATAGATGTTTCTCAAGCAAATCCCGGGACGTCATTCTCCCCTTGTACTCGGCCTTGGTGAGGCTGCAGCTGGAGTGCTGCGTTCAGTTTTGGGCTCTACAATTCAAAAAGGATGTGGAGAAGCTTGAGAGAGTCCAGAGAAGAGTCACATGCATGATCAGAGATCAGGAAAACAGATCTTACGACGACAGGCTGAGTGCCATGGGGCTCTTTAGCCTGGAAAAGCGCAGGCTCAGGGGTGATCTGATGGCCACCTACAAGTTTATCATGGGTGACCACCAGGATCTGGGGGAACGTTTGTTCACCAGAGCGCCCCAAGAGATGATGAGGTCGAACGGTCATAAACTACTACAAGATCCTTTCAGGCTGGACATAAGGAAGAATTTCTTTACTGTCCGAGCCCCCAAAGTCTGGAACAGTCTGCCATCGGAGGTGGTTCAAGCACCTACATTGAACACCTTCAAGAGCAAATTGCTTATCTTGCTGGGATCCTATGACCCCAGATGACTTCCTGCTCTTTGGGCAGGGGGCTGGACTTGATGATCTTCCAAGGTCCCTTCCAGCCCTAATGTCTATGAAATCTATGAATTACTACCATAGTGGTGGTGAAACAGAGTCAAGGTATCCCGTAAGGTAAAAGTGCCTATGCCATAACTTTTCTGTGGGGGCTGCAGGATTCCATGTTACGGTGAAATCTGATTCCTTGGTGAAACTCCTGGACATGGTTGACTTGCATGAGATTATAGTATAGTCGTGTTCCCCTCCTCTCCCCCATCCCTCTATTGTTAGTCCCTCGCTTGGGCCCTTTGTATTTCCATATCAGCTTTGTCATCTTTTTTCTGGATTCCCAATCCTAAACATCTACTAATAAAAGTCAATCTTTCCTTACCTACAAAGCCAGAACAGCCTCATGTGCTTCAGGAGAAAAGAATTCGGGTGGAGGTGAGGACAGAGGGCAGTTAGAGGGAAACAGGGCATGTACTCCACACCTCTCTCTGCACACAAGGTTTCACAAAGCAGAATGAGTGTCATTTACAGTTCTTTATGCCAAACCAGTCAGGGTGGCCTTCCATGTGGAACAAGAGCATTCAGGCAAAGAAGTAGCTGGGAGAACTCATTATGGTTTCAATTTACACCCAAGCTTTTGTTTGGGCAGTAGCTTGTAATTCAGTGATAAGTTGTTATTGGAATGCAGGTGTTTAATGGGACCAGCTGTAATCTTTCTGCAAACCCTGAGCTAGAGTTTATGATCTGGGATGCATCTTTTAGGGAGGGCTTTCGTGGCATTGATCCAGCCTTGAGGTGTAAGGAGGGGTAAGATGGCTTCTTGAGGTACAGTTTCCAACCTTATTTTCTGTGTTTGAGGATCTTGGTTCTGCCCCTTTGTTCTTTCTTGCATTGTTCTTCATTCTTGCTTGCCATAGCTAGGGTCAAGAAGGAATTTTATCCCCTGGTCAGATTGGTGCAGACTATGGGGGGTTTGCCTTCCTCTGTAGTGGGGGCATGGCCTCTATCTAGGATCTCTTGAGTATATAGTAATAACCTTTTGCAGCAGCAGGACAATGGCTGCTGTGGTCTCCCTGCTTTATCTGTGGCAGGTTTGGGTATGATGTCTTGTGTTGTGTCAGGATTGACTGTACTGTTTGTCTAAGGGTGGTGACAGACGTGCACTCCCCGCTGTAACTCATGGCACTTCGCAGGAAGTGTCATGGGTTACTGCGATCCTCTGGACCCAATGGACATTCACTGTTGGGTCCATGGGGATGGAGGATTGAGCTCCAGTCTGGAGCAGCTGCCTGTCTGCAGTCACTTTCCCCTAGCTCCCTGCCTCACCCTCTCAGCTCTGGTGCTGTCTTCAGACTAGGAGGTGAGGAAGGGAGTGGAGAGAGCTCCATCTGGGGTTTGCCCACCTCCAGCGCAGGCTGGGCAAACCCCAGACAAAACTCTCTCCTCTTCCTTGTCCCCCTTCCATTCTAAAGGTAGCACATGGGAATGGCTGGGTTGTATCAGCTCAGTCCTGTTCCCAGCATGCACTGACACTCTGCTTTGTAGCACCTTCATCTGAACCCTCATGCAATGGGGGTTCAGATTGTTGCATGATTGAGCACTTTTAAAGTTCTCTGGAGCCATCCTCTTTTGTCAGGGTAGGGCTGTAGAGCGCTTCAGGGGCCTGATCGTGTGACAAACTCTCACCTATTTCTGTGCCCTAAGGTGGTGCCCACCCTTTTCATCCCATGGGTAGTGCCAGGTTCATCTGCAGGTTGGATCCGGCCAGTGGGCTAGATGACCTCTGGAGGTCCCTTCCAGCCCTGCTTCTATGTGATGATTCTGTGATGATTCAATGGGAAGAGAAACTATTTGTGTTACATAGATCTCAAAGGCTCATAGTGAGAACTGAGGCCTTCAGCCGTATTCTCTCCTCTCTTTCAGCAAAAAGCCACACTTCCTTTGTCTGACATTTAGTCATGTTTTCTGTCATCTGTTCTAAAATCTCCACATTTTGGAGGGAAGGGACAGATATTTGGAGAAAGTGGGGAGAAGCAGTTCACTTCCAAGAGAGGGGTGCACCATGGTTGAGAACCACTGTTGTGTTGTCTCAGTGTACCACAGTGGCTGTCTGCTAGGAGATGTGGTAGACAGGTTGACCTATCCTGTATGCCACTATTTCTGGGAAGAACATGGGGGGACTGCACCAGGAAGGGCTGTGGCAAGAGCAGGTACTCCTAACTGCTTCTGGTTTGTCAGATAATCCTAATACAGGCAGCAGCATGGGCATATCTCAGCCCATCCCAGTCTGGCTGTTTATAAGGTGCCCAGGGCAGTTTTATCAGGCTGTAGGGGCAGTACCAATGCTGTGGCACTCCTGACAGGGTGCTGTAGTCACCCCAGTTGAGAACCGCTGGTCAAGAGCCAGCTTCTCTCTGGAGTTTGGGGTCAAGACCAAGCTTGTGAGAGTCACCAGTGAAGGCCTGTTAACAGATCAAAGCCAGAGAGTTATTAGCACAACAGGTAAACCCTCAACAGCGTCTGTCATGGCTGAACATAGTCAACCCAGTCCTCCTTGAAGAATCAGAGTCCGTCAGCAGTGATGGGGAAAGCCACAGCTTTGATGCAGCTCTCAGAGCTTTGAAGAGTGACTCTCGTAAGATAGGCTGCCCCTGAAAGGACAGGTCCAGGTCTAATCCATGTTTTAACTCTTGCTTCTTCCTGTGCCCCTAGGCCTCCTCGTCCTTGCCAGCCATACCTCCCTAACCTGAGATGTGCTGTCACCCTTCTCAGCTTAGAACAAAGCTCAGGAATGTTCCCACTACTGCAACAGGTGGCCTGGAGGTCGGGGCAGGGGTGACATCAGGGACCCAGGAATAAGTCCTACCCCCCTCCCCTCTCCCCCCAGGCCTCTTTCACCCACCAGACCTGACTTGCCTCCTGAAGCTGGGGATAAAACCTAGGTGTCCTGGCTCACACTCTGCCCCCTGCTCTAACCCACATATCCTGCTCCTTTCCAGAGCTGGGATGGAACCCAGGAGTCCTGGTTCATGCTGTCCCTGGCAATAATGGAGTCTTGCTAGAAAAGTGTCCCCTGCCAGCCAAGTCCTGGGCTCCCCACTGCTCTGAGGGTGCCCCTCACTCTTGACCCCCTGGGCTATGTTTATCTCCCCTCCAACAGCTGCAGAGTGTCTGGTTTCTCTGACATTTCAGGGCAGGCATCCCAGGAACAATGGGATCTGAGCCCGGCAGTATCTATTCTTTCTCCCTGCCTGCATTCCACCTCCTACCATCCCTGTTACGGATGTCAGATTAGAAGCACTCTTATGGGGAAAGTCCCAGTGTTACAGGGCTGGGGGCACTGCTCTGGGATAGCTCACAGCACATGTGGGATTCCAGATGGGGGTACTGGTAGGGGGAGGTTTGCAAAGTTAGGGGAATCCCTGGCTGGGGGCACTGCTGTGTGGGAAGCTCAGTGTTGAGGGACACTGCTGTAGGGGAAGCTTGCAGCATTGCCCCTCCTTTGCTTCATCTATCCAGCCATCTCCCTCTATGCCTATTAATACGAATATCCCCCATTGGAAGATGCTGTCAGCACCACCCATGTCATACCTCATTTGGCCAATCATACTGGACCGAGTGGGGACAGTATCTGGTTACCCCATAATAAAGACCCTGTCAGAGATAGCAACTCTGCACAGCCCAAGCACCCGGGAGCGGTCTGTCTGGCCACAGGTAGGGGAGTTGGAGTCAGTGCTGGGGAACCTCGGGCAAGGGAGAGGGATGGGGTCGGGGGAGCTGCAGGGCTGGGGTACTTGGGATACTTGGGAGTGGCTGGGGGGCACAGGAGGGATATGGGAGTCCAGCATGGATCTGCCACTGCCTCCCCCTACACTTGCACCTCCATATGGCCTGAGGGCCCTCTAAGCTCACAGAGCCCTCCAGGACTGGTAGGTGATTGAAGCTGGGGAAGTGGGGGAATTCTCTAGCACCAGGCTGGAGAGACAGGGCACAGTGCAGGTGGGGGAGGGATCAGAGGGCAGTGCCAGGCCAGATCTCATTTGGGTCTTCACGAGCTTGCAAAATTCAACCTTGTGGCCCCCAGTGCGGGTGGGGAGAAGTGAGGGGAAGGCTGGAGGGGGGGGGCGGGATTTAGCTGTCATCAGTGGGGGGGACCTGACCCCAGCTGGGGGCATCCATCGCCCGTCACTCTTATTTAGGGACTTGCTAAGAGACAAATGCTGGAGAAGACAATAGCAGCCAGACCCCAAAATAGCTGTGACCTTCCAGCAGCTGCTGGGCAACACCCTGCCTTTCCCCACCACCAACGGCAACTCAGCACCCCCAGCCCTGATCTGGGGCTCCCAGCCATGCTGTTGCCCCTTACTCCTGACCTGCAGCCCCACTGCCAGCCCAAATCTTAAACCAGGTCTAATAGTGCAATGGGATCATGAGGATGCTACTGTAATGCATATAATAAAAGGTGCCTAAAAATTCACCTGACAGCTGAAACCTGTCTCGAGCCCTTTCTCAGTGTAACCCCTCACTCCCCTCATGGCCCCCTGCCACATGGTGATATAGGCCTCTGAAAATAGCCTGTGACAGAAATATTGTCCTAGGAGAATCCCAGCCCCACCCCAAAGTCTTTGTCTTCAGTCATGTCATGACTGGAATCTATGCCCTAAACAGGACAAGGCATGGGGCCTGGACCTGTTCCCAGCTAGGATTTGGGCCCTGGGGGGGTAGAGCTAGGCTGGCAGAGGGCTGTGGGATGGGAGCAAGGGGCACCCACAGGGCTGAGGGAGCTAAGGGGTGGGTTGGTACAGCTGAGGGTCAGGATGAAGGGGTTTTGGGCACCATTATGAATTTTCCCCTTGCAGGAGCAGGAGGGGCTGCTAGAGACTCAAGTGAGTGGGTTAGCATATCTGGGACCTAATTCATTCTTTACTGTTGGCGCCAACTGTGTGTCCTTCCTTCCCAGAATGCTTTAGTCCTGAACCTGCCCCAGCAGCCCCCCAAAGGGCTCACCGCCATGTGTTTTTCCCTCTGCAGGTGACCCCTGCCCACTGCCACCATGTCTGAAGAAGTGGAATATGAGTAAGTAAATGTCTGCCCTCGCCCTGAGCCAGCCAGTGCCCCTGCCTGGGGGTTGTAGTGGGACTTTCACCCCCTAGAGGGGAAAGTTCCAGCTCCATTCCTACCCCCTGAACCAGCCAGTGCTTCCACCATGGGCTGGGTGGTCTGGGCAGCCCTTGGGATCCTAGTCATGGGAAGACTATGGAATGATCCTGCCTCAGGCAGAGGTTGGACTAGATGACCTCTGGAGGTCCCTTCCAGCCAGACTTCTTTATGATTTCTATGAAGATAGGCAACACCTTTGGAATCCAGGCCCTGTGGAGACAGGAGCTAGCTATACTAATGTGCAACAATGACTTCTCTCTCTCACCTTCTCCATGTTGCAGGGAACAGCAGGAAGGTAGGAGACTCTCTCCTCTTTTTGCGTCCTTCTTTGTCCCTCTTTATTAACAAGTCATGATTATCAGTCATTGGGTTTCCATCTCTAACCCCACGGGGAGCATGTCTCTGATGAGAGAAGATCCTCCAGCCCTTTCTTTGCAGGCATTACACATTAATGCTTGACCACAGGTTGCTGTTCTTGAGCAATTAGACTGTAACTGTGTTTTATTCATTGACTAAGAACTGATTAACAAGTTTTAATTGCTCTTTACTCAATGTTGCGTGACAGTTGTGCTGATTATGAAGGAGCCTATTGGGTTATTATGGTGGGCACTTCATGCCAGAGTTCATCACTACGAGTGAGCCACAAGCCCTTTTATTAACAAACCACCTTTAGTAGATATCAGTACATGTTGCTAATCAAGAATCACCCCTCAGTACCCAGGGAGATGGTTTCCTGGAAAGCCATATCTCAGAATTACTGCCTACTGGTTCAGCTCAGACAGCCTGTCATCAGGCACAATGGAAGTGCAGGACAGCTGCATGAAGGGCCCACTTGTGATGGCTATTTGTTAGCTGTTGGCCATTAATCACTGATGGCTAATTACCCACTAGTAGGATGCATGATGGGGAAGGAAGGGTCAGTGCTTTCATCTCCAATAATGTAATTAGCAAGATGATACTAATGATAATAATTATAGTGATAATCTATGATATAATGCAATATGTACTATACCTTACATAGTCACATACTGCATGCACTTTTTTCCTCCCCTAAAATTAGTGATAAAAAATTAGGGTCTATGTCTTACATGAGGAAACTGATTCTGGGCAGTTTGGCTAAAAGGAAATTTTTTTTTCTTCATTCTACCTTCCCAACACTGCATGCTTCTCTTATTTGAGGGTACATGGCATGCGAATAATTATGGTATATGTTATATGCAATATATTACATGACATTTAGAATATAGCATAATAATGCTGTGTGTCATTTAATGTTAGAATATAGCATAATAATGCTGTGTGTCATTTAACGTTGACTAATACTACCTATACACTGTGTTTAAATATTACTTAAATTTGTCTAAAATATTTCTAAGAAATAAAAAAGTGAATGGGATGAAATTATCAATAATAACTGCAAAAATAACAACAGCAACAATAATAATGTTGTTGATGATAATGTAGTAGTAGTAGGATCTGTCTTGTGAGACAGCAGAATTACTTTGAGTGAGACATCAGCTCACTGAACGTAATCCTTGCTTGAAAATAAAGTGAAGCTTGAGTGACCTCTCCAGGGCACAAAAGCCTGGGCAGTACATATGAAGACATTGAACTACATACACACAAGTGTCGCCCTCTTGGCCTTGCTGGTTTAATCCAAAGGAAAGGCAGGTGCTGGTAAGTTTGGAACCACCCTGACTGCAGGAGCTGCTGGAGCAAAGGAGATCATCCAGTATAAAAGAAACCCATGAGTGTCTACTCCAAACCCATGAGCGTCTGCTGCAAACCCAAAGGTTCCCCCCCGTGATTAATCTTGCCCCATGGAAGCCCTGGCCCAAAGGGCCCAAAGCACAGTGATGATGATAATAATACAGTTATGATTGTGAAGATGACAACGACAGCTACTTTGCAGTTTCAGAATATACAGAAAAATAGCTATAATGTGAACCATAAGCAATATTTAAATTTACTTTAATAGCTGCTAAATAGTACTAATGCATTCTTCTTATCATTACAATTATTACCACTATTATTTAGCAACTATTAAAACCAAATTCAGAATTGCTAAAGGTTCAGATTATAATTTTGTTCCCACATATTCTGGAAATGTAGAGCAGTTGTTGCTGGTGATAAGAGAAGATGCAGGCTGGAATCTGCATTTAAGCTATTTTGATAAATACAATCATTTGTTCAATGCATGTTAGGAGGTCTGAAGTGTGGAAGGAGTGGTGGGTCTTCTGTGGGTCCCACCTCACTCTGCTTTGGCCTTGCTTTGAATAATGGTGATGATAATAACTATTAATCCATAACTAATGAACTGGTTTGCTCTGGTTTAACACCCCCCATACCCAATCATCATTTAGGGATCATATTACAGCTGCCTAAGAAGGAGGAGATGATGGAACCATGGGCCGTTGCCTCATGAACTTAAAATGAGATTGTTCCTCACTGTCCATGGGGATGTGTTCAGTCAAGACAAGTTCTCATTCCAAAAGATCAGCTCTCACTCCAACCCTGGGCTGATTTAAAGCAAGGCTGAGGCAGGGTTAGGTGGGAAATGGGAGGGCCCCCACCCCACTTCTGCCCTTCAGACCTGTGGCTCTCCTAACATGTATTTAACAAACAATCATATTTATCAAAATAGCTTAAATACAGAGATTCTAGTCCAGGTCCTCTCTTATCACCACAGATAACTATTCTGCACTTATCCAGAGTACGGGGGAACATAGTTACAATGTGAACCTTAAGCAATTTTTAATTTGGATTTAATACCTGCTAAATAGTAGTAGTAGTAGTAATGCATTAGTAAGGTTCACATTCTAACTATGTTTCTGTATATTCTGAAAATGCAAAGTAGTTATCATCATCATCATCGTAATTATCATCATCATCCCACCCTATCCAGAAAGACTCGGAGGAGCTTTCAAGAGCAAACAACACAAATACATACCAACAGTAGCCTCCCCTAATGACAACCCAAACTTCAAAACTCCATGCCCACACCACGCCCACTTTCCTGCTTATCACCCATGAGAACATTGGCCCAGTCCATCCCAACCATGCTTCCCAACCTTCTCAACTCCATTCACATTTCAGTATGAGAAACATCTTCCTGCTCTGCCCCACGCCCACCCACTCCCACTCACCTGCCTATATACAGCACAATGCAATGCAACACAACACAATGTAATTTAATGTGTGTGTGTGTGTGTGTATGCGTGTGTGTGTGTATATATATATGTGTGTGTATGTATGTATATGTATGTGTGTATGTGTATGTATATGTATAGGTATGTGTATATGTATGTGTATATGTATATGTGTGTATATGTATGTGTGTATATGTATGTATATGTATGTGTATATGTATGTATATATGCACACACACAACACCCCCCCCCACATATATGGGTATATATATGGGGTGTGTGCGTGTATGTGTGTGTGTGTATATATATATATAATATTTGTTTTACAAATATAAGATACAATTATTTTGGATGAAGATATTTATCATACATTGATATTAATGTGCTATTAGTAAATCAGTAATTAAAATAATGGAAATATTATTTTGCATCTGGTATTTTAATAATATTTACTCTATTTGCTACTTGACTATTGTTCATAATTACCTGTCCACCTTGTTTGATATATATATATCAATCAATTATTATCTCACTGGCTATTATTCATTATTGATTCATTGGCTTTTGGATACTAATCGGTATTCACTAATTCAGTATTCAGTCCTTATTGATAACAAGCATGTGCATATTTAATGATCAATTATATAACTATGGGGATTGATCATTCTTAGCAATAATAGGTGGTTAATAAGCATCTGCATCATTTAGCCAATCATTTTCTCCTCCCCCAGTTCCCCTGTAAATGGTCCATTTTGTGTCTTCAGATAAATATTTATAGTCGGACCCCAGGATGATGGGTATATGGGGGCATGTGGGAATGGAGATATATGGGGGTGGAGGGATGGAAGGTGGGATGGATAGGTAATGGTCAGTGTGGGGCTGGCTGGCAGGCTGGACGCATAGGTCTGTGTGGAGGTGGATTATAGATATATGGGTGGATGGAAATTGGTATAGATGGACACAGAGACAGATAGACAGGTGAATGCCGTATGTGTGAGTGGGTGGGCAGATGAATAGGTCAGTGTGAGGCTGGCTGGCTTCTCCATACTGGGCACATCTACATATTTAACTAATGCTATTTGGCCTTACTGTGCAGTACATTTACTGCACAGTAAAGCCAAATAGTATTAAATGCAAATGCGAGTTTAAAATGCAAATTTACTGCACACTAGACTAATTTACTGTGCATTAAGCTCCTGCACATGTTGATGGTGACACTTAACTGAACAGTAGATTAGTCTACTTACAGGAAATCATCCTGTATAGACACGGCCACTGCTTAGACCAACCCCCCATCCCATGATTCCTATGGTCACTGCTGGGGGAAACCAAGCTAGTGATGCTTCTCACCTGTCCATTTGTCTGTCTCTAACATTTTCTTTTTCCCCCCAGAAGAGGAAGCCGGAGGGGAAGGTACAGAACCGCTTAATTCGCTTCCCAGGGCTACTGGCATGTCAGGGCAGTTACCACCTTTAGACCCCATCAGCTGATACCCTGGGTCCTTGAACTCACCCCATACCTCAATCTCCCAACTGACCCCAGTCAGTAAAAATCCCCTCAAAACACCCCCAAATTCACTGACCTCCTGAAACACATTCAGACCCACTGTATGACCCCCCAGAACTCACCCTAGCCCTGGCAAATGACCTCCCCACACTCCCTCCTTCTCCCCCACTCTATGGTCCAATCCCCCATACTACTGCCCCCCAAGATGGTCACTGGACAGTCTTGGCACTCACCCACCTTGTTCTCTCTCTCTCTCTCTCTCTCTCTCTCTCTCTCTCTCTCTCTCTCTCTCCCCCCTGCTCTCTCTGAAGAAGAGGAACAGGCTGAAGAGGAAGGTGAGACAGCAGCATCCCAGCACCCCAAAAGCGGGGACTTCTTCTTTCCTTTAGGTGGTCAGGAACTGAGAGGGCTCTGCCCAGCTGGAATCCAGAAGAACATGATGGGAACAGGGTCTAGTGGGGTAGGAGGGGATGGAGACCTGAAGCCTTGATGGCTGGGTTCTGCCCAGCTTTGGGAAGGGAGTGGAGTCTGGTGAGGTAGACCGGGGGTGGGGAGCCTGGGCACCTGGGTTCTGTCTTCTTTGTGGCTGCTGTCTTGTCCATCCTTGTGTTCTACTCACAGGCTTTCTCCTTTCCAGTTTGTAGATCTTTGGGGCTCTGGCTGCTGGGAAGGGGGCAGGACAGGGACTTCACATGTCCCTCACCTGGATCCCCTACCACAGAGTCACTGTAGGGTCCTGTCTTGCTAGCACCCCACCACCACCACACACACCTCCCTGCCTATTTGGGGTCCCCTTGAGATTCTCTGGGGGTGATGGGTGTGGAGGTGTTGCATCTCTTTTGGGGGGGCTGGGAAGGGAAGGGGGGGGGGCTTCCTCCTCCACTAACCAGACTTAACAGCCCCTAAACTGCCTTGGTCTTACTGCCTCTCCGTTTCTCTCCCGCACTTGCTCCCTGACCTGCCCCTCCTACCCTCCCTCATCAACCCCCTCCCTGCCCATCTCTCCACACCACACACCACCCCATATCTACCCCCTCCCCCACCAACACCTTCCCTGGCCCCTTCAATTTTCCTTCCTCCTTTCCCTCCACCCTTTCCGTGACTCCCTGATCCCTGGCTGTGTGCAGCCCCTGAGGAACCCAAGCCTGTTGAAGAGCCAGGTATTTCCTGCTTCCCTTCCTCCTTGAAGAAATAGCTTGGGAGGGGGGTGGGATTGTACCCCCACTTTCACATGGCTGGATAGGACCCCCCAGGGCAAAGTGCCTTGAAGAAGAAGGCATCCTCTGTCCCAGGTTTCCCAGTACAATCACTTCCCCTTCTAGGCATGCAGATAGAGGGGGAAAAAGAGGGAGAGGGAGAGGGAGAGGGCTAGGGTGCCACGAGATCCTTTGAAGGGTGCCAGGAGGTGTGAGATCAGCAGATAAGCACAAGCTTAGATTTATCCCTGCTTGGCCATTCCTCCACCCCCACTGCTCAACCCCTCTTCAAAGAAGTAGGCACTGTAATACATAAGTTAGTTTTTGAAATTGGGTGTCACTCCATTCCCAAAAGTGATGGACCAGGGAGGGAGACCTTGAATCCAGAACTCAAGCCCAGAAATGTTAAAAACCACTGGGATAGATGGTAGAAGAGAGTTAGAGAGAGGTGTATATAGGGTGGCTGGGTGGATAGGGTTGGATGGATGAATGAATGGTTGAGGTAAATGGGGATGGATAGACAGACAGACAGAGGGGGCCTATAGGGATGGATGGCCAGAGGTTCAGATGGACAGACAGACATTGCTGGTTCTCAACAGGGATTATGGTGTCTTGGGGGCCTGTGGGTGGCAATGCGCTCCCTAGGGCACCTCCTGTTCTGGGAGCACCCTGCTCTGCCAGCCTAGGGCATCCCATGGTGTCTCAGTAGAGCCTGGCAGGGTCCCTGCCTTCCCCTCCACCTTACCCCCAGCTGGGACATACACTGGCTCCCATGACTCCTGTGTGTGGCCTGCGTGTCACATGTCCCGATACATGTGTGGCATGGTGTGTGCTCCCCATGTATCCACAGCTGGGTCATGTGACAGCTCAGGGCCTAGAGGGGCAGAACGTATCTATACGCTCAGCGTATGGGATACCGTTCGGTACCTCCCTGCATGGCTGTGAACTGATATACATTCAACGGGGGCTGAGGGGGCAGTCCAGATCTCAGCCTCCCTACCCCACATCCAAGGACAGGCCAGAGCCACCCCCAACTATGGAGTGAGTAAAGGGGGGGCTCCTATGGGTGCTGAATGTATATGAGCTCTATGCGATCTGTACGTATAGAGGAACCGACTGCCCAGCTTGAACCGCCTAAAACCACTCACAAGCAGCCCAGGGGCAGGGAGCTTGGAGGGGGCAGGGAGGTCTGCTGGCTGTGGGTGGTGGCACTGCAGGGACACACACACACACACACACACACACACACACACACACACACACACACACACACTGTCCCTACAAGGGGCACATATACACTTATACACACACATGCTCACTGTGTCCCTGCAGGATCTCTTACACGTTACGTAAGAGCAAAATCACACTCAAGTACAAGTTGCATAACTGCAAGATGAAACAAGCACACACTGCATTACTCTATCATTGCAGATTTAAATGCACATACTGCAGAGTCACACACATGGATATGGCAGCACTGCAGTATGAAACATGCACACCCTACCTCCTTGCAAAATGGGTAGGTGGTTACATCTCACACATTGAGTTACTGCAGAATTGCGTGCGTGTGCATGCACATACACACATACTGCGTCCTTACAGAATTAAACATCCACACACTGCATAACTTGCCCTTGCACTGAGAGCGCATCCCTGACAAATCACAGGCGTGCACACACACCCACAGTCTCACTGCCAGACCTCCCCCCACACAGTGTGTCATTGGGGGATCACACATACAGTCTCATTGCCAGGCCTCCCCACTACACACATGCAGCCAGTGCAGGATCAGGATCACACACACACAATCTCACTGCCATACTTCCCTCTCTCACAGATGCACACACACATCATTACAGGATCACACACACAGTTTCACTGTCAGGCCTCCCCCCAAAACACACAATCACTGCAGCATCACACAAACACACAAGCTCACTGCCAGACCTCTCCTCACATACACACTGACATGATTAGACATGATCTCTCTCTCTCCCCCACCACAGCCCCTTTCTGGGAGATTTCCTCAACTCCACCCCTCTCTAATCCAGTGTCACCAAGCCTCCCCTCCTGGGACAGGGTCTTTTACTCCCATTATGCCCTCCAAAATCCTCCCGCCCCCCCGCTTTTTATTTCCATCCCCTTCTCTGCCAAACTCCATGAGATGCCAGGGGCACCTGCTTCTGGTGCCCCTCCTCCTCTGGGGCCACCTGACATCCAAGCCTGACGCTTTTCTTTTCTCTTTTTAGGAAAACAATTTATTCTGTTTTTCCCTTTTCCCCTATTTTTTCAGCAGCCAGGACTGGCCCCCCTGAGCCCACGCTGAGGAGGAGCAGAGCCATCCATGGACTCTCTGAGGCCCTCCAAATTCTGCCCCCCCACCCCCCCAGCATGAACATCTGGATTGGGCACAGTGGACAGCTTGGCAGGGGGAGGGGGGGGGTCTTACTACAAGCCAGGTCCTAGGGGGTAGAACTCCATGTGTTTTCCAGCCCCCCCCCCCCCGCAACATGTCTGAGCTACTACTCTCTTTGCATCTGTTAATGGCTTCTCTCTTTTCTTCCTTTTGCAGAGGAAGAGCGCCCCAAGCCCAGGTAAGATGGGGATAGGGAAATCCCACCTTCCAGTCCTCCCACACAGGACGTATCGAGACAGGGCAGGGGCGGGGGCAGCTGTGGCGGGAGCTGGCCCCCCCAGCCCAGGGCTGATTCCACCACAGTGAGGGTCCCTGTATAAATAGCCCCTAACACACTCTACCCCAGAAGCGGTCGCATATCAGGGGCAGGCAAGGAGGCTCTGTGTAACCAGCCCTCAGCAGGGCCCACCCCAGAGATGACTGCAGCTCAGCATGTGGCAAGGACGCCTTATATAAGCTGCTCCTCCAGAATGCTCCACTCCAGACATAGCCACATCTCAGTGCCAGACAAAGGTTTTGAGCCTGTAACAGTCCTCAGCATTTCAAGCTTTGTGGGTATTAAGCCAGCTTCTCTCCCCTGACAGACCAGTGGTACCCCAGCTGGCCCCTCCAAAGATCCCAGAAGGTGAAAGGGTTGATTTTGATGTGAGTTCCTTGTGGGATGTCCTGCTGGTCTGTTGGGGTGGGGGGAGTGGGGCAGGGGCTAAGTGTGGGGGCTCCATGCTGCATGGCTTAGGATGGGGCTGGGCAGGGGGCACTGGACTGCCAGCAGCTAGATTGTGGAGAGCAGGGCAAGAGACACTATCCTGCGGGCAGTGGGGTGGGAGCTGAGCAGGGGGTACTCTTCTGGGAGGTGCAGACTGGATGGGGGGGACAGTCTCCCTGGGTGGGGTTGGCCCCAGTATAATGATGAGTCCCTCCCCTTTGTGGGGGGCTCTTGCTCCAGTGCTCCCTCCCTCCTGCCAAAGCTGCTGGGGTGGCTGCTGGCTGATAGCAGGACATTCTGCAGGACATTCACCGCAAGCGCATGGAGAAAGACCTGCTGGAGCTGCAGGGCCTCATCGATGCCCACTTTGAGCAGCGGAAGAAGGAGGAGGAAGAGCTCGTTGCCCTGATGGAGAGGATCGTGGGTGCCTGGGGCAGAGGATTGTGGGAGGGTCTGTGGGGCAGGTCGTATTGGAGGGGGCAGAGGAGTCAGGGGGTATTTGGGCAGGGAGCACAGGGGGCCTGGATGAGCACAGGAGATGGGGGGCAAATGACCCAGATGCATTGGGGGGGGAGGGGGTGGCAACATGAAGGCTGAGAAATGTAGGGAATTGTGGGAAATAGGGAGCACAGACCTGGGAAAGGTCTTGGGTGTGCAGGGGCAGCAGGGGACTATGGTGCAGCTGGTACCACAGACATGAGGACTGGGGCTGTGGGAAGCAAGGAGGGCTGGGGACCTGGGAAGGCAGAGGGTTGTGGCAAGCAGGAGGCAGGGGGTCATGAGGCACATGGGGGGGATTGTAGGGACCCAGGTAAGTGTGAGGGTGGTGAGAGGTGGCTGGGACTAACTGAGCTGTGAGGCATGGCAGGGCTGGTGGGGGAGGGTGGCAGTCCTTGGCAAGGTTGGGAGCTGGGTTCTGCAGGGATGGGGGTATGGTGCCCACCCCCACCCCCTGCCCTATAGGACCGACGCCGTTCGGAAAGGAACGAGCAGGTGCGAACCCGGACGGAGAAGGAGCGTGAGCGCCAGGCCCGGCTAGCGGTACAGGCCACCCCACCCCCCCTGTCTGTTGCCCCATATCTCAGGCTGGGGGAGGAGGGCAGGATGCTTCCCTGTGCACTGTTCCCCCCCACCTTGTACTTGGAGGCTGATGGATCTGCTTCCCCTGGTGCAGGAGGAGAAGATGCGCAAGGAGGAAGAGGAGGCCAAGAAGCGGGCTGAAGATGATGCCAAGAAGAAGAAGGTGCTCTCCAACATGCCCCACTTTGGGGGCTACCTTGCAAAGGTAAGGGAGGCACAGGAGCTGGGAAGACACCCCCTGGCCTTGCTGAGGGGTATAAACAGCTCCTGATGTGCTCTACCCCAGAGGTGGTTGCATCTCAGCACTGGTCCAGATGAGCAGTCCCTGTATAACCAGCCTCCCAACCAGCTCTACCTCAGAGGTGGCCGCATCCCAGCAGCTCCAGTATTGCTATGAGCCTCCTGTCCTCCTTTTCCCAGGCCGAGCAGAAGCGGGGCAAGCGCCAGACAGGCCGGGAGATGAAGATTCGCATCCTGTCTGAGAGACGGAAACCCCTGAGCATTGAGCACATGAGGGAGGATGAGCTCAGGTGCCTGGGGGTTGGAGGGGGCGGGGTGTGGCATTGAGTGGACTTTGCTTCCCATGATGCTCTACACTGTCATGGGCTCATTGACCACTGCACCCTATTTCCCATCATGCTCTAGGCTTGGCTTCCATTATTCATGATTCCCCAGGCGTAGTGGTGGCTGTTACATTGCACTGCCTCTGCTGCGATGTCCCATGAGGTTCATCGCTGGGATCCCAATGACCAACGGGGCTTAATAGACACCACTACCTAGGACCAGGCCCACACTTCCAGTTCCCACAGTCCTTTGGGCTTCCTTGCACTCTCTCTCTCGGGCTGCCTTGGGTACAGTAGTCACTGCTCCCTCATGCCATCCATGGCTCCATTCCCATTATGTTTTGGGGTCAACAGTCCTTGACTGGATATGGTGTGAAAGGGGAGCAGTGTTAGTCAGCCAGCACCATGACCCTTACAGCATCCCTGTCTGTCCACACAGGACAAAAGCCAAGGAGATGCATGACTGGATTTACCAGCTGGAATCAGAGAAGTTTGACCTCATGGAAAAACTCAGGCGCCAGAAATATGAGGTGAAGGGGATGGGGAATGGGCATGGGGCCTTGCCCCCTTTAGGGGGCACTGGCTCTAATCTGGCCCTGTGAGAAGGGACTGGCTCTGGAGATGGGGCAGGCTCTGTGAGGCAATCCCACGCATCTTGCATTTTTCCCCACTCTGCAGATAAATGTCCTGTACAACCGCATCAGCCATGCTCAGAAATTGTGAGTAGTTGCAATGTAGCTGTTCCCTCTCTATGGGAGAGTATAGAATCATAGAAAATGAGGGTTGGAAAGGACCTCAGGAGCTCATCTAGTCCAACCTCCTGCTCAAAGCAGGACCATCCCCAACTAGATCACCCCAGTAAAGGCTTTGTCTAGCCGGGTCTTAAAAACCTCCAAGTATGGAGTCCACAACCTCTCTGGGTAATCTGTTCCAGTGTTTTACTACCCTCCTAGTGGAAAGTTCTTCCTAATATCTAACCTAAACTTCCCTTGCTACAACTTGAGCCCATTGCTCCTTTTTCTGTCATCTGCCATCACTGAGAACAGTCCAGCTCCATCCTCTTTTGATCCCCCCCTTCAGGTAGTTGAAGGCTACTATTAAATCCCCACTCAGTCTTCTCTTCTCCAGACTAAATAAACACAGTTCCCTCAACCTCTCCTCATATACATGATTTCCCTCAGTCCCTTCACCATTTTTGTCACCCTCCACTGGACTCCCTCCAGTTTGTCCACATCCTTTCTGTAGTAGGGGGCACAAAACTGGACACAGTACTCCAGATGTGGCCTCACCAGTGCTGAACAGAAGGGAAGAATCGCTTCCCTTGATCTCTTGGCTGCTCTTCTCCTAATGCAGCCCAGCATGCTCACAACAAGGACACACTGTTGTGTGTGGGACCACCCAAGCCAGAGACCAACCCCCCCACAAACCCTTTCTCCCATGAGGGAAGGAGGAGATGGGCTGATACTGATGAGCTTGGTGAGGCCAGAGGGTTTAGACAACCAAAACCAGCTTGCTCTGGGGAAGATGCTGAGATCAGCTGGGCCCAGGGTTGGGCTGGGGCAATGGTGTGCTTGGGGAACAGGAATCTGGGGGCCTTGAGGTCTGTTCTAACCCTCCCCTTTCTCTCCATAGCAAAAAGGTGCCTGGCAAGGGTCGTTTTGGAGGCCGCTGGAAATAAATGCCAGACCCTCTGGCAGACCGTCCCTGCCACCCTTCCCTCCTGCATCCAACCAGATGATCCCCTCCTTGACTTTCACCCACCCTGGCCCCTGCTGGCATGGAGATCCTGCCCTGTGTGATCTGGAAAATCAGGCAACTGGTGTGAGCTGTGTCCTGTGTCCAACTACCTGGGCCATGTAATAAAACATCTCCCTTGCCCTTGGTTCATGGATGGAGCCTCGGTCTGGTTTGTGGAGCAAGGGAGGGAGCTGCGTATGCATATTGAGGGGGGAGGTGTGTGTGTGTGTGGCTTCACACAAAACCCCCCTAGGCAGACGGGCCCCTGACACTTAATTCTCTTCTAGGTCGTCGTCCCCCCCCAAAAAATAATTCCCCTCCAAGCCTCTTCTCTGCCACAGGCACATCTTCCCCGCTGTCCATCACACACACATTTCTGCCCCCACACAGACGTAAGCTGCTTCCAGCTGCCCACCTCCCATTGCTCCCCTCCTCCCACTACGCAGCAGGGCCTGTCACCCTAAAATAAGCCCCACCCACTTGGGAGCTGACTGCAGCTTAGTGGCAGATCTCTAGGCTCTAACAACAGGCTAGGAGGGATCAGGTGGGCTCCACAGCCACCCCTCCCTTAGTACATGGAAGTCTGATGCTGTTAGGCAGTTCCTAGGGTCACTAGTTGGAGGGTGGAAGGAAACAAAGGCTTGTGCTGTCCCCAGGGATCCCATAATTGCCACCAGAAGGCAGTGTCAGAGTAAAGGCAGCTCTTCACAGGTCAGCCTCACCTGCCCTCTCCAGCATACTGGCACCGCAGTAACATACAGAGGGATCAGGACTTTGAATAAGCCCCTTGTAAAAATGCACAGGGCTTGACCCAGCTTGCTCAGCAATGGGCCCAGGCTCCCTGTAGATTCAGGCAGGCACTGCATGTCTGTCACCCCCAGGAAGTGGGAAAGGAGTTTTGCTTTGTTTCCCATGAATGCTAAGATCTGGGGGCCAAGGCTGCTGGCAGTAAGAGATGCTGGAAGGGGACAGGAGAGAATGCAGGCTGCTGCCAGTGGGACAGGGATGGTGCACTAGGAATCAGCCTAAAGCAATGTGGAGCCACAAAGCTGCAGCCCACTAAGGTGCCCAAGGATGGGAGGTTTCCTAGGCTCAGACTCCCAGGATGCACTGCAGGAGCTAGCTCAGGGGAGGCTAATTATTTCAGGCGGAGGGCCGCTTACTGAGTTTTGGCAAGCCATTGAGGACCACATGACAGGCAGTCAGGGGCAGATAAATATTAATTTTCTAAATTTTTTAGGGGCCCCGCAAGCCAGATAGAATGGCTTGGTGAGCCACATGTGGCCCATGGGCTGCATTTTGCCCACCTCTGAACTAGCTGGACTCTATTTCCCATGATAATTCTGGGGCGGGGGCCTCTGTTCTCCTGATGCAACAAGCCAGCACACTCCATTCCCCAGGTTGCTTCTGGGTTGGGGGCTCTACACCCACAATACAATGGGGCATCAGAGTGAGGAGAAGTGGCAGTGGACAGTGCTCTGCTACCCTAAGGCCCCATGGCCAAATTGCCTGGGGACTATTTCCAGCATGCTTTGCAAAAGCAAGGGCAGCTCCTGGGGCAGGGGGAAGAGGTAAACTCCATTTTCCAAGATGCCCCATGGGCAGGGTGAGAGAATCCATAACCCATGCCATGCATCTCCTGCACACCCTCTCCTGTGATGCCCCAACAGGTGTGGGGGGGGGGAAGGGATTCCATTTCCCATAATGCCCCACAGTGGTGGGCAAGAAGGGACTCCCTTTCCCATGGTATACAGCTGTGACGTCCAGCTGCTCATTCTCCCATGATGCTCTGGGCAAGTCCCACGCAGTGGATGGACGAGGGGGTAGGACTCTCTTTCCTATCTTGCACAAGTGACTCCCCACACCAATGATGCTCGGTAGCTAGGCAATTACGGACTCCATTTCCCAAGATGCACTGCGTCACACCCCTACTCCCCCTACCCCAGAATTTCACGGATGGGGGGGGCAACTGCATTGCCCATGATGCCCTGAAGCAGGTTGGAAGAGAAGAGAAAGAGAAGTGACTCCCTTTCCCATGATGCACTGCGACGGCGGAATTCATAACTATGGTTACCACATTTCCAGGTCCAAAAATAAAAAAATAGAGCACCTGGGGGAGTGGGGGTATGATGCTGGGGTGGGGGGCAATCCTCCCAACCCCCCGGGCTCTGCCGATGCCCCTCCCTCCCGACTCATATCCCCTGCCAGTACCCTTCACTCCCGACCCGCAGGCCCCTGCCCCCCAGCTGCCCCCGTCCTGACCAGGCCGGAGCGCTGCAGCTGCGGCAGCTCCAACTCTTGCGGGCGATGCGAGGGAGGGGACGCCTGTGGCACCCCGGGCTCAGGCTCCCAAGCGGCGCGGCCGCCCCTGAGCAGCATCTCCTGGCTGTCCCGCTCCTGCGAGCGGGGCCACGCTAACCCCAACCCCCCTGCCCTGCTGTAAACCCAGCGCCCGAAGCCTGCGCCTCACACCCCGTTTCCTCTTTGACCCGCGTTTTTCCGCGGCGAACGAAAACGCTGCTCCGCGGGGGCCGCTGGGAAATGCATTATTTTGTTTGTTTATTGCACCGCTCCTGGAAGTACTGCTATACCAGGCCGATGCATGGAGGGGATGGAGCAAGCTCCAGTTCCACCTCAGTCCCAGCGGCAGAGCCCAGACGTCCGCTTCCAGAGCCTGGACACAGCCCCTGCCCCCTGGGCGGGGCTCTCTGAAGGGCCCCCTCCTGCTGTTCCTGGTCCTTCTTCCTTCCCCAGCCTTAACCCCCACACCGCACCCAGCAACCTCGCACCCTCCCCAGAGCTGGGCCTCCCCACGGGGATCCCACTTGTCACACCACCAATGGCTCACACCTCCACTCCCGTTCTCCCAGCATGCCCCGCGACAGCGGCGCTGTGCAATAGAGAGCAACACCTCCCCTTCCCGTGACGCACTCCTCTCTCCCCCGCTTTCCTAGCATGCCCAGACAGGGACTCGCTTTCCCGTGATGCCCCGCATCTCCCAGCATGCCTCGCGGTCACTTTTCCCGGCCTGCCCCACGCCGGGGGTGGGCCCGCCCGTTTCCATGGCGCTCCGCCCCCCGCTTCCGGCGCCCCCGCTGGCTGCCGAGGCAGGAAGCCGGGCGGGGGCCGGGGGGCGATGGCGGCCGAGGCGGCGGCCGCGGCCCAGGCCCGGCGGCGCGAGCAGCTGCGGCATTGGGAGGCGGCGGCGCCGGCCGGCCCCCCGCGTCCTCCCCGCGCCCGCGCCGTCCGCTTCGAGCGCGCCGCCGAGTTCCTGGCCGCCTGCGCCGCGGGGGAGCTGGCCGAGGCGGCCGCCATGCTGCGTGGGGGGCCCGAGCCCCAGCCCGACGGCCCCGGGCCTGGCCTCATCGACGGCACTAACGCCGACGGCATCAGCGCCCTGCACCAGGTGTGAGGGCGAGGGCAGCTCCCAGGGGCGGGGGGCAGTGGGATTGTTGCTTCCCAGGGAGAGGAAGGCCTAGGGAGGGGGATGAGGTCGTTGCTGGAGGTGGGGGCAAGTCCTAGGGGCTGGGGTAAGTAGGGTTGGAGATGGAAGCATTGGTGGCAGTGGATGGGTGGGGGATTGTGGGATTTCTGCCCTGCAGAGAGAGGAAGGCCTGGGGAGGGGGGCCATTGCTGGGGGTGGGGGCAATTCCTAGAGGACCTGGTGGCAGGGGGGGATGCTGGAGGCAGGGGTGGGGGGAAGCAGCTGGTGCTTTGAGCAGTGGGATACCCGTGGGGAGGGCCAGCTCTGGGGAGGGGTGGGGTAGTTGTTGGCTGGGGTGTGGGGTTGAGGCTGGGAACGGAAGAAGGGCCAGGAGGGGGAGGAGGTCGTTGCTTTGGGGGTTGGGGTCATTGCAGGTGGGTAGGGTGGGAGGAGAGGGTAGTTACTAGAGGATCTGGGGACAGTGGGGTGAGCTGGTGGTGTGAGCAGTGGGATCTTTCTGGTGAGGTCAAGTTATGTGGGTATCATTGCTGGGAGGTTAGGAAGAGGACACAGTTACTAGGAAAGCATGGGACAGTCGTGGTAGGAGGCGGGGTCCTTGGGGTTAGGGTAAGGGGTGTTGGAGGCAGGAGGGGGTGGAAGTAACTGGCGGTGTTAGAACTGGGATTTCCTCTGTGTGATCAAGGCCTGGGAAGGGCAGTGGAGTAGCTACCTGAGGGAGGAAGAGGGAGCTGCTGGGGCAGAAGGGGGATTGGGGGGGCAGTACTGGGGCTAGGAGGAAGAGGCCATTGCTGGGGGTTGAAGGAAGGCTCCTTGGGGTAGGAAGAGGTGACAGTTATTAGGGGAGCTGAGAGCAGTTGGGGTAGGAAGAGGGGGTAGTGCGGGAGCGAAGTGGCTGCTGCTGTCAGCAGTGGGATCCCCTCTGGCGAGCTCAAGCCCTGGAGAGGGGGTTGGGATAGCTGCTGGGGAGGGAGGAGGTGAGGGGCAACAAGGAGGAGGAACAGGCAGTTTTTGGTGGGGGGTGGTAGGAGAAGAAGGGTGTGGAGGGGTAGCTGAGGGCTAGAGGGACAGTACTGGGTTATAGGAGGAGGAGGAGGGGTGGTTGCAGAAGGGGTCCTTGTGGTTGTGGGGGGTAGGGAGCAAGTGGCTGCTGTTGTGAATGGTGGCACCCCACTGCCAAGCTCAAGTCCTGAGGGGAGGGGGATGAGTAGTTGTAGGGAGCTGTTGGGGCAGGGGGTGAGGAGGAGGGGGTAGCCACTTAAGGGGTGGGGAGCATAGGAGGAGGGAGTTGTTGGGGTTGGGGCAGTGGGAGGGAACACCTGACTGCCGCTCCTTGGCAAGCTGAAGCTCTGGTTGTCTCTTGTCCTCTAATCCCTCCAGCTCAGGGGCTGGCAATTGGGTCTAGGCAGAGGGGAGCCTTGGGGGAGGAGTGGAAGGTAGAAAGAGCCCCTGTGGAAAGGGTGCATCTGGGAAGCAAGGGGGTAGGGTTTGGCAGGCTCTTGTCATGCTGGTAGGGAGTCAGGAGCAGGGGGGTGAAGGGGCTACGGTTAGGCAGTTGATGACCAGAGGCAGGGATGGGGAGTTCCAGGTGCTGGAGGGGAGCTATCCTCAGGAGCTGGGAGGTGTGGAGCAGGAGCGGGGCACTTGGAAGGAGGGGTAGTTACAGAAGAGGGTGTATGCTGTGGGTGGTGGGGTGGGAATAAGGAGGGGGAATTGGGTGCCAGGGGCAGGTGCAGATGGAGGGTGGGCAAGGAAGGCTGAGGGGGGCAACTAAGTGGCAGCAGAACTGGGGAGGGAGTCCTGGCGCTGAGGCTTCTGGCAAAGGAAGCAGGGGGGTGAGTATGGTGGGGGCAAGGAGGAGGGAAAGGTAGCGGTGCTGTCTGAGCTGAGGGCACCAAGGCAGCTGGGGCCATTATGCTCTGTATGGGCATGCCCAGCCCTGCACCCTGCTGAGGGGCAGCAGCAGCTCCCCCAGGGTCTGTGCTCCTCAATTCCTCACATCACTAGGGCAGCCTTTGTTTTTGTCTGCCAGAGTCCACCCAGGTGGAACTTGGGGATCAGAGCAGCAGTGGGGAAAACCAGCCAGCAGGTCTGCCTACTGAGAGGGTCAGGATGCCTGGGTTCAAAGCCCAGCTCTGAAAGCGGAGGGGAATCTGCAGTCAGGGTAGACAGCTCATGGAACTGGATGCATTCCTCTTCCAGAGCGGGGATAGAACCCAGGTGTCCTGGCTGCCAGCCTCCCCCATGCAAGGGAAATTTGTTGGAAAGCAGAACCCATCAGTTGCATGCCTGGCATGGCCTGTTAGGGGCAGCTTCTGGCAGGGGCTTTCTCTTCTTCTGGGCACTGACCCCAGGGCTGGGGGCAGGCTTGCTCAGGGGTTAGGGAGTGGGACACGGCTCCTCTTGTGTCAAGCAGTGGAGGGGGGAGTGCCAGCATCAGCTGGCCCCAGCTCAGCCCCATCTCGTGCTCATTTGCTGCTGCATAATGAGGTGGTCAGGTCTCAGTCTGTGGTGGGTGGGTGTGAGGGAGGGGAGTTGTCCCTGTTTTGTACCTGCTATGGGGACACCCCCAAGGTTCAGGTCACCATCTTCCACTGTGTACCTCTGTTGTCCCTTGTCTGGCCTGACTCCAGAGGATGGATTTTCAGGCTGAGGGGCAGGGGGCGGTGGGAGTGCCTGGCAGCTCTGAGCTTTGCTGTCTGGTGTGTTCTGGTGCCAGCCCCCTTCCCAGTCATGCAGAGCTGGCAATAAACAGACCACACTGAGCCTGGCTTGGGTATCCCCTCGCTTCCCCCACACAGCCCTCTGCCCCCACAGGTTTCCTGGTGCCTCTCTCTCACAGTCCCCATCCCACCAGCTCTCCTGGTACCCCTCACTCCCACCCCACAGTCCCCTGTTTCCCTGTAGGTCTGATTCTGTGTGGCACCAATTCAGTGCCCCATGGCAGGAGCCTGGGACTGTGAGGCGGGGGCCGGGCTGCTTTGGTTCCTCTGCTCTTCCCTCCTGCTGCCTTTCCCGTGGCTGAGCCAGGGAATGCCGTAGAGTTTACTCAAGGCCAAAGCTATCTCCAGGCCCTTCTCTGGGATTCTCATCAGAGAATCCAGCTCTCAACACTTTCCCCCCCCACAACTTTCCATGACTTCATTCCCTTCACAGCCTTGGCTTTCTTCCCTGGACCCCAGCCTCCCTCCACCCCCATCTCCTCCCAGCATCAGCTTCCGAGGAGCTGGGAGACAATGAGCCAGGCTCTAATATGGAGATGGCTGAAGTGTGGAGCCTTTTTCTTCAAGGGGGCACCAGCCCCTATCCAGCCCCATGGCAGAGAAAGAGCAGGGGTCTTTCACTCCCCCTCTTACCTTCCGCCACTCAGGAAGCTGCCCAGCTCAGTCCCAATTCACTTTGCCGAGGGCACACCCCCAAACCAGCCAGAGCAACCCTCGCAGGGGGGGAAACAAAGGTGGGCTGAGGGTGGGGAGAGAGTCTGAGTGAATGGGGAGTGGCAGAAGGAGGCTTTTGGGGGTTAAGTGAGGGTGTGAAGCAGGTGAATCGGGGAGGGGGTGGTCTCTGGCAGACTACCCAGGAGCTTTGTGAGCCCACCAATCCCACCTGCCCTGTACTTCCTGGGGTGTGTGCCCTGAGAGAGAGAATTCTGGGATACCTCTGCCTCCTTCCATTCCCAGGAAGAAATGTCAGGACTTGCACACTTCTTAGTGTGAACCTGGAGTTCCAGCATCTCTCTATTATCTGGGGTGTGCTGCATCCATCAACATACATTCCCTCTTGTTCCTGCAGCTTTTGGTTGCATGTGCCCCTGACCCCAGGTTTCAGGGATTCCCCTCTAAGGTGAATGCTGGAATTGCTGTTAATCCTTTCCCTGTGGTGGTTGGCTGTGGGTCTGGGAGGCCCCCAAGGCTCCTTGGGCTTTCTGGGGGAGCCCAGACCTGAGGGGGCATGGCCCCATTTTTCCACCAATTTAAGTCCACCAGGGACCAGTTTACTGCGTCCTTGCAAACAAACTGGAATGATTCAAGTGCTGTTGACTTGGTCCCTGATTCTCCTATCGGCTCTTTTTGGGGCCAGTATAATGCCAGCCCCCAAGCGTCAGCCCCACTCCCCTTGCTTTCCAGCAGGGATGAGTGTGAACAGTGTGTGCACCAGCTGAGAGCTCAGCCCAGGCCATCCTGGAGTCTCCCCTCTGTGGCTTCTCAGTTGCTTCTGGCTTCAGCCTTAGCTCAGCTTTTTCCCTGCTGGGTTCTCCCTGGCTCCTCTTCCTCTAAAGTTGGAATAGGGGAACTCACTGCTTGGTTCTCAGTGTCCTCAACATAGGCAAGGGGCTTCCATGGTGGTAGTTGCACAGCCCAGCCAACTTTGGGGGTGAGGGGGTCAGGCTCTGGCCTGGGTCTCCTTGGTGTTGGGAACCTCCCATTATTCCAGACACTATCCTGGAGGGTCTGAAATTGAAATAGAGGACACATCTGTTATTCAGTGGGATCCCCGCACAGCCCTGCCAGTACCTCTCATTCCTGACCTGTGTTCCCCGCACAAAACCCAGCCTGCCACTGCTCTGCATTCCCAACCCGCAGCTCCCTTCCCCCTTCCAGCTCTACCAGTTCCCCCCACCTAACTCCCAGTCTGCAGGCTCCTTCCTACCAGCCCAGCTGTGGACTCCCGCTCACCCCTTCTGATGCCCCTCTCTCCCAAACTGCCGCATCTAGTTGTGGCTGCGGTGCACAAACACCTTTTTGTGCCCTCTTCTGCCCCCTCCCCCTCTTTGCTATTTATTTGTGGTTGCACCTTGGGAGCTGGTGCTGATGCCAGATCTCATGTTCCCTTTTCTTGTCCCAGAGGGCTGGAGGCCCCATTCCCAACCTGTTGCTTCCCAGACTTAGCCAGTCCCATGAACCCTGGGCCAGGCAGGGATACAGAAGGTTATGTAAAGTACTGGAGTTCAGGACACCTGGACACTTGTCCCTTCTACCCCCCACAGAAGGGAGCAGGGTTTCGTGCATTAGAAGTGGGGGACTGGAAGGCAGGACATATCTGTTCTATTCCTGCTCTAAGAGGGAGGTGGAGTTTGGGGTAGAGCAGCACCCTAGGGCCAGGATTCCTGGATTCTGTCCTGGCTCTGAGAGGGGAATGGGGTCTATCAGACTAGAGCATGTGGGGTGGAAGCCAGGATGCCTGGGTTCCATTCCCAGTTGTGGGGGGGTGGCATTTCTGGGGCCCCAGGCTTGCTGTGTGGGTCTTTGTACAGGGATGCAGCTCAGGAGATCTGCACTGTCATAGCAACTTTCTTGGAACCAGCTGTTATGGGAAAGGCAGAAGTCCTGCATTCCAAGCTTGGGTTATTTATAACAGCAAGTGCAGGGAGGGCAGAGTGGTGGTGGGGGAGGGGAGGGGAGTTGCTGGCTTGGTAGAGGCTGCGTGGGGGCTTGTCCCTCTCCCCCAACCCCCATTCCCTCAGTCTCCTTCCCTGTTGCACAAGCAGGGGGAAGCTGTTCACTCACCTCTGACCCAGCTGATTCATGCAGCAATGCCAGCAACACCTGGAGCACCTGGGTTCTGCCACAGCACAGGGTGGTGGGTGGGAGGCTCTGGGAGCCGGGATGCCTGGGTTCTACTTCCAGTCTGGGAAAATAAGGGGCTCTAGGGGTTGAGCTCCATTCTCCAGGTGCATCAGGGGGCCAATCACTGCCTCCCTGACCATCCCCCATGGCTCTCTTCTTTCCCCTCTTCCCCCACTCCTTAGGCCTGCATTGATGAGAACATGGAGGTGGTACAATTCCTGGTGGAGAACGGTGCCAATGTGAACCAGGCTGACAATGAGGGCTGGACCCCCCTGCATGTCGCTGCTTCCTGCAGCTACAAGGAGATCGCCCAGTGAGTGATCGGGGCTGGGCTCATATGGGCATGGAAGCAGGGCTTGCATTAGTGGGCCTCCAGCCTGGGGCCCTGCCCTTTCCTTCATGGCAGAGCCAGGGCTCTTCCAGCTTAGTGTTTGCCCCTGCCACAGCAAGTGAGGCTAGGCCCAGGTGCCAGGCGAGGGGACTTGTCTGACTGGGCAAGGGGCAGAGGTGCAGGCCCCACTGCTGTGATCAGGGTTACTGAGGTGGTGGTGCTGTATTTAAGGGACTGCTGCATTGGGGCCATGCCAGGGGTGCACTGCAGAGCAGGGGAGGGGCCCAGTGTGACTGTCCTCTGTGCTCCTCCTCACGTCATCAGCTCTGCTTTGCAGCCCCCGTAATCCCTGCTGCCATTAGCCCCATAATCCCCCCGGTGCTAATCCTACTGGGGCTCATGGTGTCTAATCTCCCATCTCCCTCCCTCAAGGGGCTTTGCAGACCTGTCTGCTTCCCGGCTGGGAACCCTGCTGCCCCACCACATCAGCTCTCCAAAACCCTGCTGCCCTACTCCACCCCCATCTGATCCTCCCCACCTCTCAGATAGTGGTAGGAAAGCCCCCCTGCCTTAGAGGATGGGATCATCTCCCAGGCATAATGCCACCCTGGTTCTCTCCTGCAGTTTTAGGGTGCCTTGACACCCTCCTCTACATCCTCCCCCCACAATCCTTGTTAGCCATTCCAATCACACCCCCTCCCTGCCCATCTTGGGCTCCTTTCCCTGCTGCAGCTCCTGGGTTTAGGGGCTTGTGTTCTCTAGTCCTGTCCCCCTTTGCCGATCCTTGTGTCAGGGCTCAGCCCAGAGCCTGGTTATTGTGGGAGGAAGGTTGGAAAGATGTGCAGAGAAATGGGACTGTCAGGATGGGGGGTGCTATTCAGAGTCAAGGGTGGGATGTGCTAATGGTTCCGTTCTGCATGGAAGAGAAATGAGTTAGGTACATTGGGCTAATAAATGGAGGCAAGGAAATACACTGGGCTAGTTTGGATCTTGGGTCTTGTTTGAGGGGGTGGGGAGTGATCAGGCTGGACTAATCCATGGGTCTGGGTTGTGGGGGAAGAGAGGGATGCTAGATTAGTTTGGCCCATGGGTCTGGGTTGGGGGTGGGGAGCCAGGGTGCTAGGCTGGACTGGCCCATGGGTCTGGGATATGGGGGTGGGAGTAGGGGTGTTTGGTTGGACTGGCCCATGGGTCTGGGTTTTGGGAGGGAGCAGGAATGTTGGGTTGGACTGGCCCATGAGTCCAGCCTTGGTGTAGCCCACTCCTCTCCCCAGGTACCTCCTGGACCATGGTGCCAACATCGCAGCGGTGAACAGTGATGGGGACGTGCCTCTGGACATTGCTGAGGACGATGGCATGGAGGCCATGCTGAGTGCCGAGATTGCCAAGCGAGGTGAGCGGGGGGTGGCAGAGGCAGGGCATCAAGGGGCAGGACCTGTAGTGTCTGGCTCACCCTGATGTCCCTGCTACCATTGCAGGGGTGGACGTGGAGGCTGCCAAGCGGGAGGAGGAGGAGATCATGCTGCAGGACACACGCCAGTGGCTGAATGCCGGCAAGATTGATGACACCCGGCACCCCAAGACTGGTGCCAGTGCCCTGCATGTGGCAGCAGCCAAAGGCTACATTGAGGTCATGAGGTGAGAGGGATATACTGAGTCAGCAAGGATCCTGCTTGGAGAAGATCCAAGCCAGTGCTCTTGGGGTGGGGTGGGGAGGGCCTCAGTTCCAGACAGCTCTATTCCATCAGCTTCACACAATATTGGGACATCAGGGCTCTTGGGGCATGAGTCCTTGTCTTGAAATCAGCCCTGCGCCTTTGAGCACCAGGGTAGTCAGGAGATGCCTGTCCCAGTCCCTGCTCCTCTATTCCCATGGGGAAGTGCTGGGACAGCCAGCTGACTCGGAGGCTCCTGGGATCTGTGGGGATAGCATTCCCCACACCCATGCCTGTGGGCTTTGTACTCTGCTCCCTAGCCTCTCCTGGAGAAGCAGGATCAGAACCTGCTCCATTCCCATTGCCAACCCTGGGGTGGAAGTCTCTTCCTTCCCTACTTGCCCAGGGTGGCTTCTCCCACCCATAATGCAAAGAGTTAATCTCAGGACTTTGTCCAGCCTTGGCAGCCCCAGTCCTGCTCTCAAGTAGTGGGTTTTAGGGCGGATGTCATCCCTCTTTCGTAGCCACACTAGTAATGGAACCCAGGAGTCCTGGCTTTTTTTGTCCTGCTCCCTACTCAGAGCTGGACTAGAACCCAGGAGTCCTGGCTTCCTGCTCAACCAGGTCCCACTCCCTTCCCAGAGCTAGGATAGATCTCGGGCATTCTGGTTCCCAAGACTGCCTTGCTCTAACCCATCAGCCTCTGTTCCTCTCCTAGGGCTGAGCTAAAACTCAGGAGTCCTGACTGTCTCCCTTTCTCCCCACCCCCCATCCATGCAGGCTGCTTCTGCAGGCTGGCTATGATCCCAATGTGCAGGACAAGGATGGTTGGACGCCCCTGCATGCTGCCGCGCACTGGGGAGTGGAAGAGGCTTGTCGTCTGCTGGCTGAGCACCTCTGTGACATGAACACTCTCAACAATGTGGTGAGTGGCCTCATAGCTGCATCCCTGGGGTGGAGGTGGCAGAGTTTAGCTGGGAGGGAGGGCCCCAGAGCTGGCATATGAGGGTGAGAGAAGTTGATTGGGGGTGGCAGCTGCTGACCCACAATGGAGAAATCCCAGCCTGGATGATCTTTACCTCCTCCTTGGGAAAGGAGGTGGCAGGGCTGGTGCTCATGGTAGTTAGCAGTGGGGGGATGGGCAGCCTTTCTTAGCCCCTGCCCCTTCCTGCCCCTCCCAGGGTCAGCGGCCATTTGACTTGGCTGATGAGTACACGCTTGGCCTGCTGGAGGAGCTGCAGAAGAAGCAGGAGGATGTGAGTGCCTGCATCCTGCCCCTTGTCACTGTTCCCTGCCTCTGAACCTACCTCCTCACATCCTGTTGATCTCTGTCCCTCCCCATGCCTCATAGCCTCCCCTTTTCCCCCCCAAACGCAGGGATGATGCCAAGCTGCCCTATATTGCATCACTGGGACAGGCAGTGTGCAGGACTGGGGGGGTCTGCTTGCCCCACACTGCCCTTGGCCATGATGAGGTCTGTTCTCCAGGCTTTGTGGAGTCAGGTCCTATCTGCTGTCCCCCATCCTACCACCCAGCTTTGCCATGCAAAGTGATTCCAGCTCTGCCCTCTTCCTCTACATATCTTGTGTTGTCCGGTGGATCCCAGCTGCCTTCCCAGTATTCTCCCTAATCTGGAGCTGCCCAAGGGGGAGGTGGGGAGTGCATAGGCCCAGTAAGAGCTTGCTTCCCTTCCACAGCTGCGCAGCAAAAAGGAAGCCAACCTGAAGCAAGCAGTAATTGACACCAGCATGGAGCAGCAGCCAGCCTACACCAGCAAGCACAGGAGGTGAGTGGGGGTCTGGCTGTATGTGGGGAGTGAGTGGGGGAAGAAGGGAGGGCTTGGGAATGCAGAGCAGAGAAAGTCTCAGAGCCTTTAGGCAACACCTCCTAACTGTGATCTGAGGAACCAGCTGCTGCAGACATAGAAGGTTTGGTGCAAAAGCCACTTGCTAGGCTCCACTCCCCCCTGAGCCAGGATGGAACCCAGGCATCCTGGCTCCCAGCCTCCACATCTCCAACCTGCCAGACCCCACCCTCTTCCCAGAAATGGTGATGGAACCCAGGCATCCTGGCTCAGCTGTAGCTGTAGCTGTAGCTTTCACGGTGGGCCAACTACTTCATCTGTCAGTCCTGGAAAGGGACATTGACTCATGAACAAGGGGCACTGACGGAGCTGTCTGTAGCGGAGGGATTGTAGGTTGGGAGTGGGAGGTGCTAGCAGGGGCTGGGGAGGTGGGGACAGACTGGGCTGGCAATGGGCTGCAGGTTGAGAGTGGGGGGCACCGACAAGGTTTAGGGTGGTGGGAAGACTAGGTGACATTTGCTGGTTCTGTGGTGCCCCCTAGTGGTACAGCCTGGCTGTTTTCCACCCCCATTCTGTCATCTGAGGCCCAGTGGTAGTCCCAAAGTGGGTGGATGACCTAAGGAGGCCAGCTCCCTTCACACACCTCTGCTAATCCCCTTCCCTCTCCCCCAGGAGCTCAGTCTGTCGCATGAGCAGCCGAGAGAAGATCTCAGTCCAGGACCAGTCCAAGGAGCGCAAGACCCTGGGCCCTATCTCTGTTGGGGATGAGGAGAGCGGCTCTGCTTCTGAAGGCGAAGAGCCTGACAAGCCCAGTGGTAGGGGGCAGAATACTAGGCTGGGGCACATGGGGGTTGGCCGGGTGAGTGGGCAGTGAAGAACCTGTGGGCTTGAGCTCATATGAATTCAGCTCCTGTCTCCTCGCTGCAGAGGTGAAGAAGGCAGCACCCTTGCAAGAGAAGAGCACCTTGAATGGGGTCACCATACCTCCCATTGCCTCCACGATATCTGGGCAGAAGGTAAGCCCCCTCTCAGCTGGTGGTGTGTGTAGGCAGGAGGCATCCATCTTTTCTCTGGGCTGGATAGGGCTGGGGCTGGGGAGGGTTCTGGGGCTTGTGAAGGCAGCTCTGGGCTTCTCTTGTTTTCTGCCTACATCCTTTTCAGAGACGCCCGATTCCCAAGTAGGATATAGCTACGCTGGGTTTGGGGCATGGAGCCTTACCATGAAGGCTCCGTCTCCTCTGTAGAGTAGTGCTTAGGGCAGTCCTTCTGGGTTACATCTTCAGTCATAGTTAACAGTGTGGTCTGGGGGCATGTGGAGCTGGGGTGGGGAGCAAGGACTCCTGGGTTCTCTCCCAGTCCTGGGAGGGGAGTGGGGACTTTCTGGTAACAGCAGAACTTATTGGGTCAGACCAATGATCCATCTAGCCCAGTATCCGGTCCTCGACAGTTGGAGCACTTGTTATTAATCTTTGACCTGCACTTCTGTTCCTGTTTTAACATTTGTTGTCTCTCAGAATCGGTTGTAGTGTCTTCAACAGCCTCTCTAAGGCAGGCTCAACATTTTCATGGTGGGCTTATGCTCACCAAATCATGGCACAACAAATATATGTGTCTCTGACAGTGGCAGAAATGGATGCTGTGGAGAGAGAGGTTTGAACCAGATAGGTTTAGCATGATGTAGCCACCTATTCAGTATCTTCCCTGGCCTGTACCAGAAGGGGCTGGGAACCAGGACTTCAGGAGTTCAATTCTAGCTCTGGGGAAGGATTTGGGTTCCTGGGGGGAGGTGAGAGCCAGGACTCCTGGGTTCTGTCCCCAGTCTAGCACACTCCGATGGAGTTGAGGCCTATTCTATGCCATGCTGATACTGACAGCACCATGGCCACCTCCTACCAATGATATCATCACCTGCCTCCCCTCCAGTACAGCTGTCTTTGCATGTTCTACCCATTTCTCCAAGGACTAGTCAGCCACACCCCCGAGAGATGGGGCAGAGCAGTTTGAAGGGGGACTTTGCTCCCAGAGCCCAGCACACCTTCTTTCTGGACCAGAAACTCTCTCCTGAACCCTAAAACTGGGCTAAGCATGAGGCTGGGGGATGGGGCTGAAGGTTGCCAAGCCAGGGGCAGCAGGGCCAGACTAGGACCCTTGCCTCTATCAGCCATGATTTGAGCTCGATGCACCCCCTGCACTCTCACCCCTGCCTGTGTATAACATGGCTGCATCCAGATTCTTTCTGTTCTTCTTTTTAACCCCTTCACCCCCAATTTGATCCTTTTGCTGCTTGGATGGCTTCCCCTCCATCTGCCAATCCCCTCCCCGCCCCCCCCATGCCATTCTGTGCCTCTCACCCTTCTCAGTCTGTGCTAGCATTCATCTCTTCCAACTGTGATCCCCTGGGGCCAACCTTGTGGCGACAGAGGCTGCGCAAAACAGGCATCATCCTGGTAGCACAGGGGGGTCAAAAAGCTGCGGTAAGCCCTGCCTTCCATGCAGGGCTTATTGGGAGTCCTACTACCCAGACCTTTCCTAGTTCCATCATCTTGCCTATGGTAGAGTCAGCTCTGCAAAGGCCACTGGGTTTGGAATCCTGCAGGATGAGTTGGCTAGAATCAGCCTGCTCTCTCAGCTTGGTCAGGAGTGAAAGGTGCTAGCGGAGCTCTGGGAGGTGGTAGGGAATCTCAAGTCTAGGGGAGCAAGGAAGCTGCAAGTCGGGGTTGAAAAACACTGGCAGGGCTGGGGCTATGTCAGCAAGGGGTTGTGGGTTGGGATTGAGGGGCACCAGCAGGGCTGGGGTAGTTTAGTACTTTGCCCATCATCAGCCCAAACTTCTGGCTTGGCTCCAGATGCTCCTAACTGTCTTCATCTATTCCTGGGGACCTTCTAGAAGATGGAGGAGGAAGAAAGGGGGAGGACATCTGTTGTGTTTGAGTGGGGGAAAGAGGATGGGGAATTGGGACTCCTTGGTTCTCTCCCAGCTGCAGGGAGAGGAGAGCTGGTGACTCATGGGAGCTCTGTTGGTGGGTAGACCTGCCTTTTGGCTCTTCTCCCTTCCCCTCTTCGCTCTCTACCTCCTGCATGCCACTCCATGTGCATCGGGGCTGCTGATTTGAAGGCCCCTCATGCTTGGTGCTGTGCTAAGCCAGCCGGGAGCCTGGTGGTGCTGGGTGCCCTGGTGTACGGGCCTTCAATGCTGGAACTGTTGGCTGCTCAGACCCTGTCCCCCTGCTCTAATGTGCCCCAAGCTTGGAACAACACACTGCCAGAACCCTGTTATTCTCATAACCTCTGCCTCAGCCTTGCCTGCTGCCTGCGTGGTCAGAGCCCCTTGCCTTGCCGACAGCTTGTCTTAGCTGTATCTGAAAGCCAAGGGCATCTTTTACCTAGCAGTGTCAGGCTGGGCCATTCTCTGCCTGTATTTTGGGAGATCTTGGAGGATAGTATCTCCCCCATCCCAGCTCCCAACAGTCCTATGCCTTGAAACACATCATGTCCTCTACTGTGAACACACACATATTCCCTCTGCTTGGGTTGGGGGCTTCCTGCCTGACCCAGACAGCCCCTCCAGCAACCTACTGGTTCTGGTCCCAGATTTCCCTACTCTTGAGGGGAGCAGGGGTCATAAGATAAATTTCTTGGGTTTTCTGCCTCTGTTCAGTGTCCTGTGATACTGTTCGAGCCATCAGCACTGCAAATAGCATCCCTGGCTCTGGCTCCTTCCCACGTTCTGTCCTGTCTTCTAGGCTAGGGCTGCTGTCACTCCCTTCTCATGGGGTTTGGGGTGGGAGTAGCACTGCAAATAGATCATCTCTTGCAGTAGTATGTAGATCCTGCAGGAGATATGATAGAACTATTTTTCCCCCTGTCACTGGCACTGGCTCCCAGCTGCTTGCTGGGGTAGGAGGGTGGGCCTGGTGGTGGGGGTGGGGTGTAGAAAAAATCTTCCTCTCAGGGTGATCACTTGCTGTTAAGTGACTTTTGCTTTTTACCTGCACTCAAGGCAGTTCCTTAAGGGTTCTTTCCAATTATAGTCTAAGTGACAGGACTCAGCAGAGACGCTAAAAGCTGGACAGACCCCTGAGGGGATGGGGAGCAGAGAGCTAGCTCTGGAGGCTTTTAAGCATTCCCCAGTCACTCACCCCTTCCATCCACCCCACCTTATGAGATGTTGGGTTTCTTGGGCAGGAGTAATGCTTTACATGATAATGACAGAGCTGAGTGAGGCTTCTCTGTGTTATGCAATCATAGAGAAGCAGGGCTGGATAGGACCTCCAGAGGGCATCTAATCCAACCCTCTGCCTGAGGCAGGATGAGCCCTAGCCAAACCACACTGCACTAATCCAGGACCTAAACTCTACATAGGACAACTCTCAACAGCTGTGGTTGTATGTGGGATGGCGGGGGGGGGGGGGGGGGGGGGCCTAAAACCAAGACAAACCCTGCTTGGTGATTTTTCCCTCCTTACCCCTACCCTATCCAATTCCTTCCAACCAGTCCCTGTCCCCCACCTTGTTTAATAATGTCCAGACCCCAAAGCTCTGTGGGGTGGGGGAGGGCTGTTATCTCCTCCTGCACCCCTGCCCTGCCCATGATCTTCTTCCTTGCCCCTTAATATGGCTCATGGGCATCAGAGGCTGCTGCACTACAAGGGGCTGAGGGTGGAGCTGAGTGGCAGTTGCTCCCATGTCCTGGGGTTGAGGGAGGAAAATGGGGATGGGATCTTGGAGAGGGGCAGATTTAAGTTTTATTGGCAGCTGGTTGAAAGTGAGAGGGTGGAAGAGCAAGGTGGTGGGGGCAGGGTTCAAGAGGTGGGAAATGGAGGTGGTGTGCCATAGGGGAGTGGGAGAGGTGAGGGCCAGGGGCACATGGGATTGGTGCAGAGGTACATGGGGATTGTCAGTGGAGGGTCCTGAGGTAGCAATGGAATTGGGGCCACACAGGCTGGCTGCCACCCCTGCATGGTGTTTGACAGCTTTCTGATCCCCTTCAGATCCTTCCCCCTTGGGGGTCAGTTCCCTTCACCCATCCTGACTCCGCTCCCTTTTCCTCCTCCCCCTTCCCAACTCCTCTCCTCTGTATTTCTGTCTCCCACCCCCACCTGCCACTTCCCCACAGTTCTCTGGAGGGCCCAGCCACACTGCAGAGCCTGAGAAGGTACCCACACCTGCCTGGAGGGCAGGGCTTCGCAAGACTGGCAGCTTTGGGGTCCTGCAGGATGCCCAGCTGGAGGAGGTTGCCCCGAAGGAGGGCGGGATCAAGCGCTCAGCATCCAGTCCCCGGCTGGACACCGATGAGAAGGTGAGATGGGAAGGAAGGGGAGGCAGGAGCAAAGCCTGGCACCCAGCTCCTCTACAGGCATGGGGCGGGGGGTGCATCCAGCTGTCCACATGTAGCAGTCTCCTGCATGTGGGACCCCAGTAGCAGACTGGAACCACTGCAAAACACTGGCCATGTGGGGCTGGCTCCACCAGTATGGGCAAGGCCTGGTTTGTGGGCCTGCCACACAGGATTCTGGGAATGGGCTTTCCCCTGCAAGGCAGGGTCTGTGCCCACTTAGCCTTTCCTTTTGCATCTCAGCAAAGAGGATAATGGGAGGTAAAGATTTCTCCTGTGATGCAAAGCATATGCCCAACTGATATTGCTTGTTATGCTTCAGCAGGGAGGATTATGGGAGGTGAAGACTTTTTCCATAGTACAAAGAGTCTGCCCAGCCAGTATTGCCTGGTATACCTTGGCAGAGAGGAATATGGGAAGTGAAGACTTCTCATAGTGCAAAGCAATTTTCCCATAATGCAAAGTGTGTGTCAAACTGATGCCTATTGTAGTTCAGCAAAGTTCTGGAAGGTAAAGATTTTTTTCCCATACTGCAAAGCACATACCCAGCCAATATAGTCTATTATACCTCAGCAGGGGGGATGAGGGGAGGTGAAGACTTTCCATAGTCCAGTTTTCCTATAATGCAAATTGTATGCCCAACTGCTGCCTATTATGTCTTAGCACAGAGTTCTGAGAAGTAAAGATTTTTCCCATAATGCAAAGCATGTGCGCAAGCAATATTGCCTGCTCTCTCAGCAGAGAGGATTGTGGGAAGTGAAAATTTTCCCACCATGCAAAGCGTGTGCGTTGGTGTATGCAACTGCCTTGCCTGTGTCTGTCTTCTCTCTCTTCCTTTTTCACTAACTTCTCCTGCTTTCCCTCACCCTCAGCCGCAGGACATCTGGGAGCTCCTGCAGAAGTGGAACAGGAATCTGGTTGGTCCAGGGTTAGCCAAAAAGTCCAGCATAGCCTCAGAGGTAGCCAGTCGGGAGGAAGGGAGTGCGCCAGGTGACCTGGTAGGAGACTCCGCCCATAGGGGGTGTGGTCTTTTCCCACCTCACCTTTATTAGCCCATGTGAAGGTAGCCCTAGTGTATTCTGGGAGGCTTGAGGGGCACTGATGCTCTCAGCCAGGGTTAGTTGCTTAGCTAGAGCCCCTTCTTGCCCCCGAGGTTTTGTGGGGGATCATTTAGGATCCCAGTGGACCACACTTTTTACCTTAACTCTGCTCTTACCAGTTTCTTTCTAATTAATGTTTCTTTGCTATTGAACCTCTGTGTTTTAGCCCAGGACTCCTGGGTTCTAGCACTGGGTGTGGGAAATCAGTGAGGACTAATTGTTAAGAGGTGGGGGTGGGGGTTGAGAGCCAGAATGCTTGTGTTCTTTCCCACTTGGAAATAACTTCATCTCTGTCTTAACTGCCCCCATGGCCACTATAAGTGGCTCCCCACCCTATTTGCTGCAGCAAAAACAAATCTCACCCCCTCCTGTATCCAGCTGTCTTGAGTAACCCCCTCTCTCAGTCAGAGCCAGTTGTAGCCCTGCCTGGGCCAGCAAGGGCAAATTCATTCGCGGGTCCGTCTCTTGCTTCCTTTTCAGAACAAGGAACCTCGCCTTGCTCGGGTCCCACCAACCCCCACCCGCCGGATCTTTGCCCTTCCCGAGTCAGAGCCCCACAGAACGTGAGTGTCCTCCTGTGCCCCTGACTGCAGTCACAGTGGTCAGGTGTGGGCAGGATGCCTGGATCTCATCCCCCAATCTGGGGTAGGGGATTTGGGGTTTATGGGGTCTGGGAGTAGAGGGGTCTGGGAGCCAGGATGCCTGGGCTCTGTCCCAGGCATGAACAGTATGTGCCTCCGGCGGCTGGGGGTGCGCAGCTGCACTGGTGGTGGTGGTAAGCTGGGAGCTCCTGCAGATGCCGCCAGCACTGTTGGCAATGGGGGTTGGGGGTGGAGCTGACCAGGGATCAGTGACCACCTGCAGGCGCAGCAGCCAGCAGTGATCATGGACTCCCCATAGATGTTGCTGGCAGTATTGGCAGCTGGGTGGCGAGCGGTGACCGCCTGCAGGCACCACCAATACTATTAGTGGTGTCTTTTTGCAGGGGATGCAGTGTTATGCAGGAGGTGCACGTGTACCTGTGTGCACTCCCTACACATTGCCTCTGATCCCGGTTCTGGGAAAGGAGTGGGGTCCAGCAAGGATGGTTATGCAGCAAGCAGATCATACCCCCTGGATTGATATCTTAATGGCTCTCTCTGCATTACTACTTCAGGAGCTCAGAAGGTGGCTTGCAGATGAAGATTGATGGGGGCTATGCCCCTCCCCAGCCTCCCCCTTCCAGCATCAGCAGTTCCAGCACAGACCCCCGGGACCGCCGACGGTAAGGGGGCAGCAGGGATCCAGCTTTGGTGGCTGCCACCATAGGAATCTGAGCATCCTGAAACTCCTGTGTCTGATTCACAGAGTATGGGCAGGACTCCTGGATTCTTTTTCTAGCTTTGTGAGGAGATGGGTATCTGGGTCACAGCAGGATAGTGCCCTTCTTGGTTGGAAAATAGCTCCTGCAACGATATTTTGTTGCTGTTGACTGTTAGACCCTTGCCCCCACCCCAGAGCTGGCTGCATCTCAGCACCAGGCTTGAAGTTCCTGTATAAACAGCTCCTGTGTTCCACTCCAGAAGTAGCTGCATCATGGTGCCAGGTACCTTACAAACCCCTGCTTCTACTCTTCCTGTTAACCTGCCCATCTTCCCCCCCCCAGGTCCTACCAGACCCCTGTGCGGGATGAGGAGTCTGAGTCCCAGCGCAAAGCCAGGTCACGGCTCATGAGGCAGTCCCGACGGTCCACTCAGGTACATGGAGTGGGGGTGGGGTCTGGTGGTTAGAGGTGGGGCTGGGAGGTAGGACAACTGAGTTCTTTCCTAGCTTTTGGAGGGTCTAGTGGGTTAGAGCTCCAGGGAGGGCTGGGAGTCTGGACTTCTGGGTTCTTTTCCCACCTGCTACTGACTGTATTAGCTCGGTGACACTATTCTGTGGTTTGGGCTGTCACCTCAGCAGTTGCACCCCAGCTGCCATCCACCCCTTTCCCAGGTTATAGTAGAAGCCTTGTTTGCTCTGCTTTGACCAGCTTCCCCCAACCCTCCTCCCTGCTTTCCAGGGTGTTACTCTCACTGACCTGAAGGAAGCAGAGAAGACCATTGGCCGAACTGTGGACACTAAGGTCTCAGAGCAGCGAATCAGGGAAGATGAGAAGCGGGACCGGGGAGAAGGGGAGCAGCCTCTGGAGACTGCGGTGAGTGAATGGGGGGGTTCATAGGTATGCAGGGAGAGAGCAGGATGCTAGGTTTAAATGGGACTGATCGGGAGTGGGGAGGAGGTGGGGATACCAGGCCAAGTGGGGCTGAACCAGTGGTCACTCCATCTTCAAGATTTGGAAGCTGTTCCCCAGGATGGGGTTGCAGGGTGCAGCCTGTAGTCTGTTCTCAGGGCATTGCTGGGCGTGCTGGCATGTTCAGCTTGCAGAAAAGGCACTTAGGAGGCCTGACATGATAGCAGCCTTCAAATACTTGAAGGGCTGCTGTTAAGAAGAGGAGGAGAGCACCTCTTTTCTCTTGCTGCAGAGTAGGACGCAGACCAATGTCTTGAAGTTGCAACAAAATAGGTTTAGATTGGATATCACGAAAACCTTTTTCATTGTTAGAGCTGTGAGGCAGTGGAACAGACTGCCTAGGGATGCTGTGCACTCTCCATCACTGGAGGGGTTCAAGAAAAGCTTTGACAGGCCTTGGTCAGGGATGATCTAGATGTAGCTCTGTGTTTGTTCTGCTGTGGGTATTTGCCAGGCTTCTGGGGTTTGTGGGTTGCTGCATGGGGCTGAGAGGGAATTCCCCCCCCCTTCTTTCTTTTTTAAGCCTTCCTTAGGGGTATTGGATGTTGGCCGCAGCTAAGGCTGGGGATTGGGACTGGGCTGTGCCAAGGCTTCTTCTGGGACTTAAACCTGGAGGTCCCTGGCTAGAGGATCTTGCCTCCTGCTTGGGGTCAGACTGATTGCCATATTGGGGTCAGGAAGGAATTTTCCCCCCTAGTCAGATTGGTGTAGACTGGGGGTATGGGGAGAATTGTCTTCCTCTGTAGCCACGGCATGGCCTTTACCTAAGATCTGTTGAACATATATTAATAACCTCTTACAGCAGCAGGACTTCAGCTGCTGTGTTCCCCCTGATTTACCTGTGGCAGGTTCAGGTGCGATGTCTCATGTTGTGTTAATGTTGACAGTTTTACAAAGATTAGTGCAGGATGGTTTGGATAGGGATGATCCTGCCTCAGGCAGGGGATTGGGCTAGATGTGACCTCTGGAGGTCCCTTCCAGTCCGACTCTATGATTCTATGCCAGCTGCTTACCTGCAGGACTCCGCCCGGCGCTCCCGCTTTCCTGCCTTGGAGGGCTCCTCAGTCTATACTGTGAATCCCATTGTGGTCAACTCTCAGGCAAAGAAAGGTAAGTGCCACCCTTCCTCCCCACAGGACAGTCCACTGGGGTCTCCTGGCAGCAAGAAAGACTGCAGGAGGAGGAAAGGATCTCTCCTGCCTAAGGGTCCAGGCTAGGATGTGGGCAGATGCTGCCTGTGAGGGGAGAGCAGTGAGCTCCAGTCACTGCCCAGCCAAGAAATTCTCAGTGCCGAGCAGTGCCAGGTTTGCCCAGCAGATGGCAGCACTGCAAGTAAAACCCCTTCTGGTATGAAGCAGTGGGCTGGGAGCCAGGACACCTGGGTTCTATCCCAGCTCTGTGGGGGTTGGGTAGTAAGGCTTGTGGTTTAGACCAGGGAGAGGCTGGGAGCTTGGCCTCCTGGGTTCTCTCCCAGCACTGGTAAGCCTCAAGATTCTTTATAGGTGATGAATTACCCCCTTGTGACTTGTTCTGCTCATCTGTCCCTCCCATTTTTGGGTGAAACGAGCCCAGCAGAGAGACTGAGTTCCAGGTGTGTGCCCAACTCTCACCGTAAGTTAAAGCAGTCACTTCTTACACACTAACTTCCCCCCACAATGTTGTCACAGGGCTGGAGCCTGAGGGGCCAGGGCCAGGCGTGGAGGCAGAGGTTGAGCTGCGGAACCGCCTGGCTATCCGTGACCGCCGAAAAGGCCGGCGGGAGCGCCGCTCCACAGGCATGGTGCAGGGTGGTGAGGTGAGTGGGGGCAGCAGGGGAGTGCATCTCTTCCACCTCCTCCCCCTACAAGATAGAAGGGTTGTTGGGGCTGATCTGGGATAGAGGGGGGGGGGGAAAAGGCTGGGAAGGCAGAGCAGAGCCTGGGGAGATATCAGAGGGGCTACAGCTCATCTGTGAGGGGGCTCAGCTCAGGGAGCCTGTCAGAGGAGGGAATATGTAGCTGATGTGTGTGCTTCTTTGGGGCCTTCCCCCCCACACCCCACCAAATTCTGGTGTCTCCCTAGGGCGATGAGAATGAGGAACCCGAGGCAAACAGCGAGGATGCTCCTGGATACAGGTACCTGTGGGAGACATGTAGGTTGGCCCTGGCTGTGCTGCCAATCATCTTCCTCACCCTACTAGTCTCAGGATGGGGGTTCATTGTACTTGTGCTAAGCAGGGGAGGGCTGATCCAGTCTTGGAGACTGGTGTAGGGCCAAGGGGCTCCACTAGTGCTGTAGCACTGCATGGAAGCTCTCTCTAAACTGAGACTGTGGACAGCTCACCCCAGAATTCAGCAGCATCTTGGCACTGTGTGAGGGGTCCCTGTGTAACCAGCCCCCAAAGTACCCCACCCCAGAGGCAGCTGCATCATAGCACCGGGACACCAGATCGTGGGGTGGGATGTTAGGAGACTTAGGACTTCCCAGTAATGTCTGTTTGCCTGTCTTAGCAGCATATCCGATCACTTGAATAGCCTCTTGCCAAACCGGACGGGTCCCTACAACTCTGCTAGGCACAACAGTATGGGCAGTTCCAGGGAGGATCTTGACTGTGACTACAAGAAGGTAAAAGGCCTGGCACTGAACTACTGCTTCCTGCCCTCCCAGCACTGGGGGTCCCGTATTGTCCAGGGGGAGAGGGAGCCAGCTCTTATCTTTACTCCAGTGGTTGGAACTCAGGGCACCTGGGTTCTAATTCTCAGTTGTGTGTGGGGATATGGGTCTCTTGGGTAGAGCAGGCTGCTCATTCTCTGGCCCGCAGGCCAAATCTGGCTTGTGGTGCAGTGCTCCTCTGGCCAGTGGGGCTTCCCATGGATTAAAAAATTTGGCAGCAGAGTAGTGGTGGCACTGCTGTTGGATCTCTGGGCCCTGCATGCTTGTTCTGGTGCCCAATCCCAGTGTACAGAGGCAGGCCAGGACAGCCCCAGGTCCCATGACCCAATCCAAGGGTAGGGAGCCAGGAGGGGGTAGTACCAGGCCCTCAGAAACCATTCCCCATGGGCAGGCCCCTTGGGTCTGGCCCTTGGACCCAATCCTGGCAATTGTTGGTCCCCTGAGATCTAATCTCAGTAGGAAGAGGCAGCGCCGGGCCCTCAGGATCTGGTCTTTGTGTGGGAGTGGGAGCAGGAGTGTGTGTGGTAGATGCCAGGCCTCCAGGACCCAATCCTGGTACACCAGAGGTGGGAGAGGATGGGGCTGTGCCCATGGGATCCAGTCCTGGCATATGGGGCCAGGAGGGGATGGTGCCAACCCCCCAGGATTCAATCCTGGCTTGAAGGAGTGGTGCCGGGCCCAGGCCTGATCCAGCCTGCAGACAGGCCCCTTGCCACTTATCTGCCCTAGGGGGCCAAAAGGTTAAGCACCAGTGAGTTAGAGAAGATGGCTGGGGGTCAGGATGTGTGCATTTCTCTGAGCAAGGAATGTGCTCTAATGGCTTGGTGGAGCCTGGGAGCTGGGACGCCTCTGTTCTTTCCCAGCTTAGCATGATACCTCCCATCTCTGCAGCTCTATGAGGACCTCCAGGTGGAGAATGAGAAGCTGAAGGAGCAGCTGCAGGAAACGCAGTTGAAGCTGACGCAGATCAAGCTGGAGCTGGAGCGGGTGACGCAGGTAAGGGGGCCAGAGTGAAGAGCTGGGGGCAGGTGGTTGGGGCAGGGGCCCCGGGCCCTCAAGCACTGTGGCCCTCCTGCTGTTAGAGTGAAGGGCCTCTTGCACTTAACAGAGCTTATGCCCAATAGATGCCTTGTTGCAAAGGATTCTGGGAGGGCTGGAGAGGGCAATAGTCTGAGTAGCAGAGAAATGATCACCAGTGATTTAGAGCCAGGAGCCAGGACTCCTGGGTTCTCTCCTGGCTCTGGTGGGTTAGAGCAGGGCCTAGGCTGCCAGGGTTCTGCTCCCCACTTTTCTCCCCTGCATCCCATCCCAAAGCTTCTTCACCTCAGGGGTGTGTCACTTGGGTCCTAGCTCTGACCTGAACCCCAGGCCTAAGGGGCAGCTGTAGTGAAGGATTCAGAGGGAGCTCTGCATGGGGTGCACTGCAGGGCAGACCTGGCAGAAGGGGACATTGGGTATCAGAGAACCTTGCTGCTCCACCTGCTGGCTACTCCGTAGCATTACACTGCATCCATAGCAATGCCAATCTGTTTGCCCAGGGGCAGTATTTGCTCAGTTAAACCCTGAATATTTGGGCTGGGGCATGATTGATCTTTGGTCTGAGTCAGGTGTTTCTGTTCTGCTCTGTTCCTGGTCAGGAGGTCAAGCTGGGTGGGGAGAACACTTCCAGGTAGCTCTGTGGTACCCATCCCAAGACAGGGATGGGAGTTCTTGCCCAGATGTGGCCCCTCCTTCAGGGATGGGTGTTGGTCTCTGGATGCTCATGGTTTCTCTGGCTAGTTGAGGAATGGGATGGGGGCCACTAGCACCCATCTGGCCCCAAGGCAGGGGGACTGGCTGGCTGCAGTTGTGGGGGTGGGCGATGGACATGGGCCTCTCCTCCTTGCACCATGTGCTTTCCTGTCCCTTTCAGCGGCAGGAGCGATTTGCAGAGCGGCCAGCACTGCTGGAGCTGGAAAGATTTGTAAGTTGCTGCCCTCCTGCTGGAGGCATCCTGAGCGCCCCCCTCCCAGCGTCCTCTCTCTACCCCTGCTGGGAAGCGTCTCCCGGCTTGGCTGGCAGGGGGTGGGGGAGAGCAGCTCTGTGGTGCTCTGCCTTGCTGAGACATTCCCCCTACCCCCCCATTCCCTCCCACATGCCCCAGACTCCCTCTGCCTTCCAGTGGGTGTTGACCCACCCACACCTATCTCTTTTTCCACCTTCCAGGAGCGTAGGGCCTTGGAGCGGAAAGCAGCTGAGCTGGAGGAGGAGCTCAAGGTAAATTCTGCCTGGGGTGCTCAGGGCTGGGCTGGGCTGTGTGGGGGCACAGGTCTGAAGGCAGGTGGGTTGCAGTGTGTGTGGTTACAGTTGAGTAGTGGGCTAGAGAGCTATGTTACAGGTGTAATCTGCAGAGGGATGTTAGATGGTGCTATGAATCTGATGTGTGTGGGGGTGATGCCAGGCTGGGTGGGCTTCTTATTTGGGTCTGAGGTCTGTTTAGTTTGTCGGAGGGGGAGTGGACCACAGCTGTGAGAGTCCCAGGGCTGTGATCAGTACTGAGCAAGAGAGCTCTGATCTGCAGGGTGGGAGGGCGAGAATCCTGCACTGGGTGACTCCAGGCCTCTGCTCTGGACGAATAACTGCCCCTGCTCCTTCTGCCAGGCTCTCTCAGACCTGAAAGCCGACAACCAGCGCCTGAAGGATGAGAATGCAGCTCTGATCAGAGTCATCAGCAAGCTCTCCAAGTGACCCCCTGCTTCCACCTGCCTCCTGACTGGGCCACAGCCTACACACACTGCAACTGCACTTCCCCAAAATGCGACCATACACACATGTGCACACCTGCCAAAACACGTGTGCACACCCTCCAAATGTGACCATACACAGATCCCTCCATAAGACAGCTGCACATCCTGCCCCCCATCAGTGCAACTGTATATACGCCCCCTACACACACACACACACACGCGCGCGCGCGCGCACACACACACACACACACCCCGCCCCCATCCATGGTGGGCTAGGACCACGTCAAATCAACCCCCAACCTAGGAGGCCTGTTCAGCCTGAATACCCCTACATACACACACACACACCCCCTCCCCCATCCATGGTGGGCTAGGACCACGTCAAATCAACCCCCAACCCAGGAGGCCTGTTCAGCCTGAATACCTCCTTACCTAGGACCATTGCTGAGAAACTCTCCCAAAATCTTCCATTTGGGGTAGTGGAGGGGGGACCCCTGCCACAGACTCCCAACAGAACTAGACCTGCTGTTTGGATACCACCCCTTTATTTATCCTGTGGCTCTTTACCTTTGTTCCTGCTCTTCGTTTAAGTGAAGCTGATTGTTTTTAGCTTTCAGGAGCCGGCACCAGCTCTGCTACCCTGCCCCCTCTCATCCTATGTTTGTGAGAGGGGTACCCCCTCCAGCGTCTCTGTGGGTGGCACCACCCCTTTACCTCTTCCTTAGTAATGGACATTTTGCTTGTGGGCTGCAAGGCGGGAAGAGGTCTTTGTTGGTGTAAAGGAGCCGTGAAAACTACTGCCACCGGAGCCAAGCTTGCGTCCGGCAGGATTGAAGTCATGCCAACTTTGGATCTCTGTTGTTGGGGAATAGCCACAGGCTAGGCAGGGAAAATAGGAGCCAAGCTGGGGGTGCTGTTGGTAGGTGCTAGTGGGGCAAGGTGGGGATTTGATGGTGCTAGGGGTGGGAGGTAAGGAAGAGGAGGGTGAAGGTGGGCTGAGAAAAAATTTGGGTAAGGTAGAGAGCAAGGCAGCTGGGAGGTCCTGTGGCAATGTTAGGGGTGGGGGCGAATACAGTGTTAGGGGACTGGGTATTAGGGGGCTCCCTGGATGCTGGGGGGGCATCTCACTGGGATCTGTTCCTGCTTGGCTCTGCCCCCTGCAGCTTGATGGAGCCCAACAGGGGTGGGTTTACTACACTACTCCCAGCAGCCTCTGCTGTACTTTGTGGGGGGTGGAGGATTCATGTCCTGTCCTGGCCCCATCTCCTTTGAGGTATCAAAGGGGATATGGCTTTTTTTCCCAGCAGCCTTGGAGCTGTACCTTGAGGTGGGGGGAGCTGGTGCCCCACTTTGCCCTAGCTTCTTTGAGGTGTCAAAAAGGGGCATGGGGGAAGATTCCTAGTTTCTTCCTGAAAGGGCCTGTGCATGTCCCCATGGTCTGGGCAATGAGTGTGGGGATCCCAGGTTAGTGCCACGCTGTGGTGGAAGTGGGGCAGCATCCCCTGGGACCAAACAATCACATGACCCCCCCCCCCAAAAAAAAAGTGTGGGGGGGGGCATGCGCAGGACTGGCTTTGACCTACTCACTTCCCTGCTGCCAGCAGCTTAGTCCCCCACTCCACCTGCTCCAGTTCCCCAGCAGAACTGGTCCAGATTCTTGGCTTAGCCGAAATCCCATCTTCTATGAGCCCAAGTGGGGGGTGGGGGAAACTCTGCTGTCCAGGGACTTTCAGATTCCCCCCCCACTCTCCTGACTTCAAAGGACGGTGGGGGCTGGGCACAGACCATAGCTTCCCTCTCTCTAAGTGCCACAGATAGCCCATGTGCCACACAGCAAAGGGCCTACTGGGCAAGGACCATTCCAAAATAAAAGGGGGTGGTGCACATACTTTTCTTAATATGAGGGCACTATGCACCACCCCCCACAAGCCAAATCATGTCAATTTGGCCACCAATCCTGGCTGCACCCCTCCCCCCACAAATCCCCTCCCCAAATATTCCATGCTATGCAACCCACCCACTGCAAAGCACTTCCCCAGCACCCGGTGCCATGCACTCCTCCCTTCCCAGCAGCCTCTCTGCTCACCGTTTACAGTGGCGCCTCCATGAAATTCCTTGCCATGTAACCTGTTGTCCCACTGCCACCTTCCTCCATTGAAACAGCTCCTTCACCCCCTTCAATGAACATATCTGTATATAAAGGAAAGTATTTTCTATAAAAGCCAAACCTCACTTGTGATCCAACTTGATCCCCTTCCCATCCCTTCCCCAGACAGAGAAAGTGTGCAATATTGCATGAGGATTATTTTTCAACAAAAAAAGAAAAAAAAAAGAAATTCTATATATTGTATTTGTTTATCTAGCAGCTTAGCTGCCAAACTTTAAAAGCACAGGGAGGAAAATGTCAAAAGGGCAAAAAAAGGAGGAAAAAAAAGCCAATGTTAAAAATAAAAGTTAAAAAAAATCAAAATGACTTTTGCCTGTCTTTTCTCTGCATGTATGTGCAACACAGCACTGTTCAGAGAGCAAGTGTCCCATGGAGGACCAGCAGGAGGTGTGTAAAAACCCTGGGAAAAATCTGAGGGTGTGTTAAGGCAGGAGGTAAGTGCTGGTTGGAGCAGGGTTAAAGTTGGAGCAGTTTTGTTGTGTACCCTTGCGTCAGGAAGTATAATTGCTGCCGCCCTTTGGGAAGGGCTGGAATGTGATTTGTGTCCATTGACTTTCTTTTTTTGTTACGGTCGGAAGGGCACGGTGAGCAGCAGGGCTGGAGCAGCACAGGTATAAATAGAAAATCGCTCATAGTAATGATTCCCCTTTTAAAAGGGGTGTGGGTTAGGGTAGAGGGTGGAGTGGGGTGGGGCTGGGAGCCAGGACTCCTGGGTTCTGCCAGTTGTGGGAGCAAGGTAAGCTGTGGGGGGCTGGAGTATGGGGCTGGAGGCAGGATTTGTAGGCTCTGGCCCTAGCTTTGGACAGTGGGTGGGAGTTGGGTCTGGTGGGTTACAGTAGGGGTGATGGAGCCCATAGGGGTGATGGAGCCCAGATCTCCTGGGTTCTGCCCCTGGCTTTGGGAGAGGAGTGGGGTAAGAAGGGTTAGAGTGGGGAGGAGTGGGGTATTGGAGCTGGGACTCCTGGGTTCTCTTCCTGCCTTGCTGTGGATTAAGTCTGTACCTGTATGCAACACCAGGGCCTTATTCTCTGCCTGGTTCCACCCAGATCCAGCTTAGCCACTAGTGACCTAAGTGTCTTCCTCAGGGTGGCATCAGCCCTGCCTGCAGCCCCCATGCCAGGGCCTTGTCCCACTGCCCTATTGCCTCCTTTCCCAAAGCTGCCTTCGCTACAGGGCTCTCATCTCTGGTTCTACCTTGCCCTGCCAGGCCCAGGAGCCTTGTAGTACTGTCTGCTTCCTCCCCCATCCCCTGGGGCCTGAAGTGGCCTCAACTCCCTGTTCAGTTCTTTTTTCCATGGACTGTGCTCCTCTTCGTTTCCAAGGGGTCTGCAGCCCACAAAAGGCAGTACCAGGCCTTTCTGTGCCCAATGTTCCCAGGATGCTGCCCCCACCTCCTCATCTCTGCTCCCGAGGAGATGGATCGGAAAGGTGGGGTTAGGAGCAGAAATAACGGTGCAGGGACTGAGGTTGGGTCTGCAGCAGGAAGAATCTCCTGGTCCAAGAGTTTCTTCCTCCAGCAATGAGCCCAGGGCTGGGGGAGCTGGGAAGGAGATGAGGCCCAAGAGGTGTCTCTCAGCCCTACATCCCTCAAGTCTCAGCAGAGGACCCCCTCCCCTCCCATGATGGGGGAAACTTGCCTTTCAGAAGCTGTTTGCACTGCAGAAACAACAATGTCCCTGAAGGCAGAGCTGCCTTCCTCTAACTGCCACTCAGGGAGAGAACTCGGGTGTCCTGGCTCCTAGCCCCACGGCTCTAACCCACCAGACCCCACTTTCTTCCCAGAGCTGGGTAGTACCAGGGAGTCTTGGTCTCCCGCTTCTGTCATCCCCTATGCTCTAATGGCTAGGTGTCTCAAGTTTATCTGGAGAGGGATATTGCTCTGGCCTTGCTCCCTCTGGGCTCAGCTGGAGGCCCCAGTTCCTTTTCTCCCTCACTCCTGTGGTACTACCCAGTCCCAGGGGGGCATTTCTGAGTGCTGCCCGTGCCCCCAAAGCAAGGTTCTTCTCCAGGTATGGCGCTGGGTGACTCAGACCTAGCCCTGGCTTGCCCAGAGGGAGCTGTGCTACCGGTCTGGCCAGCTCAGGGGTCACCTGTGCACCAGAGAGGGGGGTTGCCCTCACCCCTGGGCATTGGGCTCTTGTGTGTTAGAGCCAGAGAGTGGATAGGCAGGAACAGAACCTAGGCCCTGCCACAGAAGACCTCCCTCCCTTTTTCTAATTGGGGTGGCATCCAGACATCTTGGCTCCCGGCCATCCTTGCTTTATCCTACCAGACTCCCAGGACTAGGATAGAACCCAAGTGTCCTGGTTCACAGCCCCCAGCTCCAACCCACTAGACCCCGCTCCCCTCAGAGCTGGCCTGGATCCCAGGTGTCCTGGCACCTGCTGCTACCCCCCAGCTCTACCTCCCCAGAGCCCACTTTCCTTCCTGGCCTGAGGGTGGAACCCAGGTGTCCAAGGGGGGTATGGGGAAGGGGTCAGGCTGTTTTGGTTATGTGGGAGAGGAGAACCTGCCTTCCTCCCCCAGTGCTGGCTGAACCCCATTGTCCAGAGCAGGGTGCGTGGGGTCCTCTCTGGCCTGGGTGGGGAAGGTGAGAGGGAAGAGCCCAGCCTGGGAGATCTAGTGCTGCAAGTGCATTGTAAAGGGTTAAAGGGGCCAGGGTGTGCCCAATCTTGAGTCAGGCTAGTCAGACCAGGATCCCAGCCCCTCCCAGTCCCACACCTGCCTGTTGCCTGCCTGTTTGCATGCCAGGGAGGGGAGCGGCACCAGGGCCACAGCACCCTCCACCCCTCCCAGGGGAAGAGGAACAAAAGGTCAGGTATGGGACCCAGGAGTCCTGTTTCCCACCTGCCCCTCCCACAGCTGCAACAACTCAAACCCTGCTATAATCCACTAGACCCCCCACTTCCAGAACTGGGGTAGAACTGAGTAGTTTTGCCTCTTAGGCCTCCCTCCTGCCTCTAACCATTAGGAGCTACTTCAGTCTACCAAGGGCTGGACCTGGCTCTGTCTGGGCTTTGCTGGATGCTCTGGTTCACTTCCTTGTTCCCACCTGAGTCTGGCTTCTTGTGAGTTTGATCCAGGCCAAGCCAGACCTGGCCCTAGTTGGATACACTGGGTCACTGTCTTCCTGCAGCAGTGAGAAGAGTGAGGGCACCCCAATGTGTGGGTTGTGGGGTGCTGTGCTTCAGGGAGAGGTGGAGGAGCACAGCATGATGCTGCCTGCAAAGCCCTTTAGCACCAGAACTGCAAACCCTGATCTCCAGGCTGTGTCCCCTGCTCCCCATGTCTCCTAACAGCCCCCCTCCCCACAATCCCTGCTTGTTTTCCCCATCAGTATCAAGCATTGTTCCTGTCTGCTGTCTTTCCCCTACTGCGCCTCACCCCAGAGCCAGCTGCCTCCCAGTGCCAGGTGAAGGGGTCCCTGTATAAACCGCCCCATAGTGCCACACCCCAGAAGTGGCTGCATTCTTAGTGCTGGGTGGGACCAGCAGTGACTGTGCCTGCAGGTAAGTGTCTTGCTCTGGGGTTTGGAGGGGAATATGGCGTCAGCTCTGCTTTTGTACTATGCAATGCTATGACTTGACAGGGCCAGGAATGGCCTGTGAAACCCGCCTCTGCTGGGTGCACCTGGTATAGCCAAAGGGATGGAGACTTGAGGGCTCTTCCCCGCAACCCCCTCCGCTTCCCAAAGCTGGGAGACAACCCAGGTGTCCTAGCTCCCTGCTGTAACTCACCAGCCAGGCTCTGCCCCTCCAGACCATTAGGGTCAGGTTTATATTTACCCGTACCCTCTTTCCATCTGGGCTCAGGAGCTAGGAGTGGGGAGGGCTGAGCCCAGAGCTACCTGTGCAGGTATGCATGGGGGTGTGGCCTGGCCTGCCACTCACCGGCCAGGCAGCAGGGCACACCTGTTACCAGGTGACACTAGGGCTGGAACCACGTCCCCCCACCCGGACATGTTGCAGGTCTAAGCTGCATAGGGTTGGTGTGAGAACAGGTAAGTGTGGGGGGGATCTTACCTTTGTATAGCTTGGGAACAGAGAGGAGAGGTCCATCCTTGCCCCACCCCCCCTACCCCTGGGGGACCCTGGAGGCCAGGGATCATGTCCCTTAGGGGTCCAGCCTCCTGCAGCATGGAGGAAGAGGATGGGGGGCTGAGGGGCCCTAACCCAGCAGTTAGGGCTCAGGGACTATCATTTGGCTGGCGGCTCTCACTCTGGACAAACAGAGCAGCATGGTTAAGAAACAGAGGTCATGTAACATGAGGAACCACCCAGCCCCGGACTCCTGGGTTCTGCCCCGATTTTGGGGGAAAGAAGAGTTGGTGGATTAGAGCAGGGCAGTGGGAGCCCGGATGCCTGGGTTCTGTCCCAGCTCAGGGTAGCAGCTGGTTTTCTCCCCAACCCCACGCCCAGGTTCTTGCATGCCAGTTCCAGACTCTCCTGCACCATGAGCTCTCCCGACAAGTGAGTCCCGTCCCCCACCCCCTGCCTTCATTTTGGGGACAGTATGGGAAGAGGAGTGGGGTGGGGTGGGGTTAGAGCTGGAGGTCAGGACTGCTGGGTTGTTTCCCTGCTCTGGGAGGGGAATAGAGTCTAGAGCAGCTGGGGCTGGGAGCCAGGACTCCTGGGTTCTGTCTCAGATCTGGATGGAAAACCAGTCAAATCAGGGGCAGGTGGGCAGCCCGGAGTCCTGGGTGCTATTGCAGCTCCAGGAGGGGAATCGGGTCTGGTAGTTTAGACTGGGAGGGAGATGGGAAGAGCCAGGACACCTGGGTGCTATCCCAGGTCTGGACAGGGAATCCTCCCCCAACCCACCCTTAAATCTAGCCTGCTACAGAGCCCTGCCTCTGCTTTTTTAACCCTTTCCTCTGTGATCCCTTCTGTAGTGGGCTTGAGCTGCCCAAGCCGAGTGCAAGGGACATCTACGGTGAGTCCGTAAGCTGATGCCACCTCCCTCTGGGGATGATGGGGGGCAGGTCTTTTGGGGGCAAGGGAGGTATTGAAGGCAGGGATCTGGCACTGGAAGGCAGTTAAGGGGAGAGAGTAGGATTGGGAAGGGCTGGAGTTTCACTCCAGGGCTGCGATGCCCCAAATCGGGGTCCCAGCTGCCTGGAGCCCTTAATTGCTCCCATGCCTGCTGTCAGTTACCCTGCAGAGAGCACTAACTCAGGGCGGCTGGACCGCTGGGGTCGGTGCAGGATAGGAACTGGTCCCCAAACTGCAGGGACTGTACACGAGGAGTCCCCAGCATCCTGGGAGGAGGGGGGGGAGGGAGGAGGGGGTACCGGGGCGCTGTGTGTTATAAGGTCTCTGTGGAGCTGGGGCATCATTGTAGGGGCCTTGCACACTGCTGCACTCTACTGTCATAAGAGGTCTTAGCCGGGTAGTGAATCTGGGTATGGCCAGGCATTATTATAGGGTCACCCAGTGTGTTATTGTAGGGTCTCTGCACTGTTGCTTTGCTGCTGTAGGTAGGGTCTGAGGTCTCTCTCAGGCTGGGTGGGCATTGCTGTGGGGCTGCTTGTGGTGTCCTTGCAGGGCTGAGGAAGTGGTGGCAGGGTCACTGTGGGGCTGGGCAGTGGCTGCGGGGTCTCAGAGGGGTTTTGGGGTGGTTATGAGGTCACCAGGAGGTAGTAGCAGGGTGTCTGCAGGGCTGTGGGGTTGGAGACTGGCTGTGAGGTCTCCCCACCTGAAATATAGGAGACATCATCCTTAGTCCTCCTCCACCTCCCCTGGAGGAGGGTCCTCTGCCCTACATGCCCTCCCTGCTTGGCCGCCTCCCTCAGAACAGCCCCACAGGCCTTTGTCCCCTTCCCCTACCCCTGCCCAGAAAGGGAAAATGAAAGAAACCCAAAGCCCAGGTGGGTGTGGACTGGAGTGGTGTCCAGCTAATCCCCAGTCACCAAACTGATTCCTTCAGGGGATGCTGGGAAATCCCTTGAAACAGCCAGTGCCTTGCCCTGCTGCAGGACTGGACTTGGTGTCCCCTGGCAGGGAACAGGCCCCTGCCCCCTTCACCCCTGTCTCATTCCCTCCACCTTCTCTCTCCCCACAGAACAGAGGAAGAAGTACTCCAACATCATCATGGCTGATGTGTCCCAGTATACTGTCAATGTGAGAGGCTCCTGTCCTCCTGCCCTGGGCTTTGGAGGGATGGGGTGGGAGGGGGGTATGGGGAGCAGGGGGGGTAGATATGGAGGGGCAGGTATAAGGGCCCCAGTGCAGTGTCTGACTCAAGGGTGGGATGTCCCCTTCTCTGCTCAGGGGGGTGCTAGACACAGGCATGGTTCCTAGGCAGGGGGTGGAGATGGGCATGAGGCCTTTCCTCTCTAGGAAGCACTGATCCAGCCACAAGGGGGAGCTGGGTGGGGGGCCTTGGCTGTCACTCAAGGTGTGTGTGGGGCTCTGGGCTGGGTGTGGGGTGTATCTGGCTCACCCCCACCTGCCTACCCCCTGCCAGCACCTGGTGACTCTCTCCCTGGGGGAGGCCGAGGACCTGCACACAGTGGAGGATGCTGTGCGGAAGCTGGGGGAGATGGACACCCAGGGCCACCTCTGGGCCCAGGAGATGGTTCTGCAGGTCACCAGCTCCACCATCAAGCTCTCTGACATTGACTCCAAGGTGGCGGCTGGGTGGGGTGGGGCGGGGACTGGGGAGAGGTGGGGGGCAGAGGGAGCAGGTCCTGAGGGGGCTGGATCTAGGGCAGAGTCTGGGGATCCCTGGGGTGCAGAGCCTGGGGAGAGTGGTTCTGAAGGCAGGTGCCAGGGCCTGGGGTGCCCAGGGGGGGTTTAAAGGGGTGGTTCTGGGGGCGCTGGGTAAAGAGGCATCTCTGGGACAAGGGACCTGGCTCTGGGATGTCCTGGGGGCACCAGGTTTGGGAGTGCTGTTTTCAGGGGGGTCGTTCTAGGGGCATTGGGTCAAAGGGCTGTTCTGGGCAAGCCCCCTCGGTCTCTGGGTGCCCTGGGTGGTTATGGGGGACCCCCTGGCCCATGCATTACTGTCCTCCCCCCGCAGGAGGAGCTGGAGAACTATGGCCTGGCGAGGGTGCTGCGCTGTGAGACGGTGCTGGTTCCAGGCCGGCCCCGCTCCTTGCTGTTGCTCGTCTTCCAGGAGCCCCATCAGCCCAAGCCCAACGTCCACTTCTTCCAGTGTGACCAGACTGGGGTGAGGAGCACCCAGACGCCTGGGTTCCTACTCCCCTGTGGGGTACCATCTCGTTAACCAGCTTTTAGGGCTGTTGGCTCCACCTGTTAGATGACATCACTGGTGTACCCCCTCCTTTTGCTGCGCTGGAATTTCCCCAGACCCCTGGGCTCCCCCCTGCATTCTGAAGTCCTTCTTTAAATGCCCTTGAGCCATCCACAGCCCCACCCCCTTTTTCCCATCATGCTCCAGGGTACCAGCACCATCTGTGCAAAGCTAAATGGGATAGGAAAGACCCAGATCCTCATGGGCCAGTTAGGATATGGTGCCCATTGCAGGAAGTCTCTCCTTCCCAAGACTGGGTTAGCCAGTCAGCTTCCACAGCTTTGGTTTCCCATTGGAAGAAGTCATCCCCACCTCACCCCCTTGTAGATGGGGCACCTATGCAACCTCCACCAATGGGTTTCCAGTATCACGTGTTCCTGGTCCAGAATGTCCTAACTTCCAGTGCCTGGGACTTCCATCCCATCATCTTCCAGAGCCTTGATTTCCATTGCAGGAAGTCTCACCTTCAAATGGGAAGGACTTTTTACTCCATGAGCCAATCAGCTTCCAGAGCCCAGAGCAGGATCCCAGGAAGTCCCACCTCTTTTGGGATGTTGACCACCCCACCTACTGGTTGTTCGTCCCTAGAGGAAAATGCTGCCATGTTTCTTCCAGCTTTGTCCCAAGCAGGCCTGTTGCCCCATGGCATGCTGGGTAACAGATGGCCACAGGCCGGAGGGTCTGATCCGGTCAACAGTGGCCTGCCCACAGGAGTGGCTGCTGATACACGAACAACATGGGACCACAGTGGACCATCTCCCTCCCACCCCACCTCTCCAAATCAGCCCCATTTCCTACATAGCCTGGTCTCTCTACCCCTCCAGGCAGAGCTCCTTCAAGAGGACATCAACAGTGCCCTGATGGACTTCAAATCAGGGGGTAACACTCGGAGGAAAGAGGTGCTCAGGTGGGACCCTGGCATCTGAGAGACTCTGGCTGGAGAATGACTGTGGGGTGGGCTCTGAGGGTAGAAGGGGAGCCCTGTGTTCCCTTTGTGGGGTGCGGGGCAGAGGGTTCCTCAAAGTTGGGAGGGGGGAGATGGGGATCTTTCTTGGGGGCTGGGGTGTCTCCAGGGCATAGGGGACTGGGGGTCTTCAGGGAAGGGTATAGGGGAACAGAGGGGATGTGGGGTGGGGAGGAAGAGTTGGGGGGGGCCTTGAGGGAAGAGAGGTGCGTTTAGGCACAAGGCCATGAAGGTGGGGTCTAGCAGGCACTGGTGTGTCTCCTGTGGTCACCTCCATGCCTTGTGCCCATTGCAGAACCAACCAGGAAGAGATGAGGCAGCAGCAGGCGGCTCGCAGCCCCCACCCGCCTGGCCCCAGGAAGGTGATGATTACCCCCTCAGCAGCCCTGTCCCTGCAGGACAGCCTAAGAGGAGCAGGTGAGGGGAAAGAGCCCCGGCATTCTGGCTCTCCGCTCCCCCTTCCGTAACTCCCAGACTCTCCTCCTCTCCCAGAACAGGGGAGAACTCAGGTGCCCTGACTCCCAGCCCTCCCCGCTTTACCTCACCAGACCCCGCTGCTCTCCCAGAACTGAAGGGGAGAATCCCCTCCCCCACTCAAAGCCACTAACCCCAGTCCCCTTCCAGAACCAGTATAGAACCCAAGTGTCCTGGCTGCTGACCTTCCCCTTTCCCTCCCCACCAACTCCCCATCCCACCAGACCCCTCACAGTGCTCGGAGAGAACCCAGGCATCCTGGCTTGCAGCCCCCAACTTGTAAGCCACTAACCCCAGTCCCCTTCCAGAGCCAATATAGAACCCAAGCATCCCCCCATCCCTGCTCTACCCCACCAGAGAGAGAACCCAGGCATCCTGGCCTATTCCCTCCCCCCAGCTGTAACACAGCAGACCCCAACCCTCTCCCAGCCACCCCTATGGGAGAGAACCCAGGTGTCCTGACTTCCTGCACTTTCTGCCATCAGCCGACTCCTCTGAGCCCTCCCGTCTGGCCTTTCTGCGGGCTGAGCAGGACATGGTGAGTTCTGATGGGCCTGGGTGGGTGGGGGCAAATGAAGGGGAGGGGGCACACAACACGTGGCACATGAGGGGCCCTGTGCATACCTGAGGGACTTTGCATGCTGGTTTGCGCTGGCAGCTGCCCCTGAGCGAGCCATGGGCTCACAACCTCCCCACTCCTGTAGGAGCTGTTGAACCGGGTCTTTGATGATATCGAGTCTTTCATGGCCAAGCTGCAGAAATCAGCTGAGGCCTTTCGGATCCTGAATCAGCGCCGGCGCTCACCCCGGGGGCAGCACCGCCAGCAGCCGGGGGGTGAACACGACCTGCCTTTCTCCCCATCCTCAGCCCCTCCCCACCTGTACTGCCCCACATGGGAAGCCCCCTGTGCAAAAGGGGCACTACTGAGAACGCTCCCCACCTCCCTGTGGGCACTTCATGGCCCGCACTGCAGACTCCCCTACACTGGTGGGGTGCTGCTGATTTGTGTGGGGAGAGGATGACGGGGGACATTGTTCTCCGAGCTGCAGTCTTCCTGCCCTGTGGATGCCCTAAGTCCCCCTCTCCTGCTTTGTGAACACTACCTCTATCCCCCAACTGACCCATGTGCTCCCCCTTCACTCCTCACCCTACTAGGGACCCCCCTCTGGGATGCCCCCATGACTGCCCCCACCAGCCCCTGACTGCATCCTGTCCTCCCAATGGAGTGTTTAACCATTTCCTCCCCATGTAGAGGGGCTTCTGACCCTCCGGGCACGCCCCCCCTCCCTGGAGGAGTTTGCAGATGTCCTGGCCAAGATGAAGTATTCCTTCAGCCTGCTGGTGAGTGTGGGGTCACACCAGTGGGGGATCACACCAATGGGAACCCCTCCCCCAAAGGTTTAAGTCTCTCCCAGCCTCCGCTAGAACCCAGGCATCCTGGCTCCCCATTTTCCCCCATGCCCCACTCCAGGCTGGGACTAGGACCCAGGTATCTTGGTTTGCTGTTCCCCTGCCCTAACCCACCAGATCCCACTCCCCTCCGAGAGCTGGAGAGAGAACATGGGCGTCCTTCCCTCTCCTTTCCCCCAGCTGGAACTGGAGAGGTTTATTGATACTGAGTTGGGGTCCCCTCCCCACCCCACAGGCAAGACTGCGTTCAGACATCATGAACCCCAGCTCAGAGGAGCTTGTCCATTTCCTCTTTGGGCCCCTGAGGACGGTGAGTTGGGTGCACAAAGACAAGTCCTTGCATTAGCCTGGGGTGGTGCTAGGCCGGGGGTGAGTTTGGAGGGGCAGGGGCTGTGAAGGGTAGTGGTGGGGGTGGTGATACCAGCATGGAGGTGGTCTATAGGGATAGGAGGAGGGGGCTATAGGGATAGTGGGGAGCCATTTTAGAGGGAACTTGGGAGCCAGTTGCAGAGGGGAGTAGGTGGGGGCTGGCAGAGTGGAGCTGCAGGGTGTGTATCTCTGGGGGAGGCACAGAGGGGTTGTGGAGGGCACTGAAACTCCAGGGTCTCTCACCATTTATTGTGGGGGGTTGAAGGGGCTCCTGGGAGCAGGGGTGTAGCTGAGTGTCTCTCACTGCCCATTCTTGGAGGGCTGCTGTGGGCACTGGGGAGGGACCTTGGACCCCCACAGGTGGAGGGGTTGGGGGCAGGGCTCTGTCCCTGGCTGGTTTGTAGGGGGAAGAGTGGAGGGCTGTCTGGGCACCTCTGTGGTTTTGAGATCTGGGTCTTTGTCCCTGACTGAATTGAATGGGGCTGGGACCTGGCCCGTATCACTGACAGCTCCTGGGGTCTCTCCCCATCCCCATCCCAGGTGGTGGAGGCCTCGGGGGGGCCACTCTTTGCCAGCGAGATCCGCTCTCCCATGCTAACCCTGGAGGCCGTGACTCTGCTGCGTGGCTGCCTGAGGCCTGAGGAACTCGAGCTGTGGCATTTGCTGGGGGAGAACTGGACTCAGCCCCGGTACCTACTTACCTGATGGAGAGGTGCCATGCAGGAAGGGTTGGGGGGGAGTGCTAGGTCCAGCTCCCCGAACTAAGTCCCAGCTGTGGCCCTGAGTTTGCTTGTCCTCTGGGGTTTCCCCTGATGCACCTGTCCCCAGTTCTGTGAGTTCTCCTTAAGTTTTGCCTATGGTTCTGTGCTTTCACCCACAGCCCCTCGGTTCCACCCCAATTCTCCCTCAGGTCCCATGTTTTGGCCCATGATCCTTTGCCCTCAGAGGTGAGCCAGGCAGGGCTTATGCCTCGGGTCGCTGTGGGACAGGCCAGGGAGGTTCAGCCTCTCACCTTCCCTTACCCCCAGCAGCTGCCATATGCTGCATAAGGCTATAAGACCCTTACTTCAATGGCTGCAAGACCTAGAGCCTGGACAAAGCCTGATGCCTAGAGGAGTCAGAGCCTTGAGCCCCCTGGCCCCATTACAGCACCCCCATCCTTTATCAGCACCAGGGGCTTACACCCTCCTCACTCACCCATGGTTATTCTCCTGTTTGACCCCCTCCCCGGACTTCACTCTCCGAGCTTTGAACCTTCAGGATCCTTCCATGTCCCTCACGATCTCCCCACTGTCTCCACCTGCAGTCCTTGCTTCTACCCAGGGGGTGCCTCAGTTTTGCCCCCTGATTCTTTGTGACCTCGCCTGTGATCCTAGGCCTAATCCCTCCATGTTCCTTATAATTTTGACCCAGAATTCCTTGCTTTTCTCCCCAGGGTCTCTGGATTTCACCTGTGAACATGCCCGTAATCCCACGGCTGATGCTTTGATGTTCCCCAGGATTTCCATTCGCACCCCCTTCCTGTTTTTCCCTACTTGGCTTTGCCCACAAGCCTCCCCACAGCCTCTTAGGATCTCTCTGCAGTCTCTCCCATGGTCCTGTGGCCTGTGGTTTATTTCAGGACCCCCTGCTCTCTCCTGACCCTGCCAGGATCCCACCTGGTCTCCTTGCATTGGCCTGTGATATCCCACCACATCCCAATCTGTATAACTGCCCCCCCCCTCACCGCAGCTCCATTTTTGCCCCTCCCCAGGGTGGACTTCCCACAGGGCCGTGCTGCCACCTACACCCCAGCCTTCTGGAGTGGTTGGGAGCCGCCAAGCCGAGACCCCTCTGGACAGCCCTGGGAGGACCCTGTGGAGACACAGCACCGGCATGAGGAGCGCCGGGCACAGGTGAGGGAGGCCAGGGGAGCAACATCATGGCAGGGAGAGGCAGCCAGCAGCCCTCAGCACAGAGTGGGGAGGGCTGGGGGTCTGCAGAGAGGGAGAGAAGGGAGTGTGTGGCCCCCACGGTAGCAGAAGGGGCCATTGGGGGGAGGGGGTGAATATAGTGCCCAGGCCATGAGTCTTATCAGTTAGAGGTGGCACTGGACAGGGGAGAGTAGGTGTGTGTCTGGGGTGGCTTGCTGGGCACTGTGGAGAGGAGGCGGGGGGCAGACAGGCTCAAGGGAGGGGTGTCAGAAAAGGGAGATGGTAGAGGGGGGTCCCTAGATATAAGGGGAGCCCTCTGGGGGCAGGGAGGTCGCAGTTGGAGATGCAATTCCCCCCACCCCACACTCACTCTTCCTCCTGTCTCCCCTCTGCAGCAGTCAGCACCTTCCATCGAGGCCAACGGGTACGTACCACCCTCAGCAGGCCCCTCCTTGCCCCTCATCAGACACACCCTGGCAGGGGATAGGCTGCAGGCACTGGGGGGCTCACAGCGGGTGCTGGGGAGGGGTGGCAGGGGAGGGGGAATGGGGAAAAGCGCTGGGTTCAGAGCCCAGGAGCCCTAAAGATGCCTTTTCTCTGTGTGTGCGTGTATTTCCCTTTGTTCTGGGGGCAGGTGGGTTCGGTGGTGAGGGCAACCGGGAGGCAGAGGAAGAGATGGGGGCTTCTGGTAGACAGAGGGGGGGCTGGAGGGTGAGGGGTGGAACATGGAGGTGGGGGCAGGGTCTTAGGGACAGGGGGTGGGGTTTGGAGCCTGGATGGGGCTAGGGTTTAGGGACACGTGGGTGGAGTCTAGAGTTGTGGGTGGTCCTTAGGGTAAGGTGGGTGGGGTTTACAGCCTGGAGGTGCAGGGGGGGGGGTGGTCAGTGCCTGGAGGTGGGGGGTGCTTAGGGGGAGGTGGTGCGGTGGGGGGGTAAGAGGACTGGAAGAATGGGTGGGGTTTGGGCTTGAGGGCGGGGCTTCTTAAGGGAGCCAATTAGGGTGAGTTTGGAAGGGGCAGTGGTAACTTGGCACAGGCAGGGAGGGTGTTAAGGGATCTCAGGTGAGTGCAGGGGATGGGGCCCCGGCCAGGGACTGGGGGATGCAGATCAGGCCTCAGCGCTGAGGAAGCATGGGGGGATGGAGAGGAAGGAGGATCCCGGAGGAGAGCCTCGCCCTGCCCCGCCGCCCCCCCGGCTGGGCCCAGCACTTCGCCGAGCCCCCGGGTCAGAGCAGGAGGCTGAGGGGCAGCTCCACTCAGGTAGGGAGTGGGGGGCACCCGGTTCTCTCTCCCATCCCCCTAACCCTGCATGCACTCGGCTTCTGGGGTCTCCCCTGCTCTGCCCACATTGGGGCAGGCAGTTCAGTAGGGGGGAAGGAGGAACATGGGGTCCTTCCAGACCCCACTGCCCCCCTGAGCTGGGAGAGAACCCAGGTGTCATGACCGCCCTCCCCCCGCAGTGAACTCTAACCTGACAACCTCCACTCCCCTTCCCCACCTGGGATGGCATGCAGGTATCCTAAGGTGTCCTGGCTTCCAGCCTCTTCCCTGCTGTAACCCACCAGGTCCCACTCCCCTCTTGGAGACAGGCAGGAAACCCAGGTGTCCTGGGCCCCCTTTTACCCATATTTTCCTTTGCTTTTCCCCAGCCACAGGCACTCTGGAGATTGCAAGTTTGTGAGCTGCACATATGAATTTGTGGCCAGGAACAGCAGCGAGCTGTCAGTGCTGCAGGGGGAGCTCCTGGAGGTAAGCCTGCCTCATGGTCACCCTAGCTGGGGGCACTGCTGGGGGGGAAGCTTGCAGCAGCTGGGGGCACTGCCAAGAAGAGGCTCGCAGCAGCTGGGTACATTGCTGGGTTGGGGGGAAGATCTCAGCAGCTGGGGACACTGCTGGGGAGAAGCTCACAGCAGTCCCCAGGGCCTATTTCTTTCCCTCCCCAGGTCCTGGAAGACTCCAAGAGGTGGTGGAAGGTCCAGAACCATTATGGCCAGACGGGCTATGTCCCCTACAACATCCTGGCTCCAGCACTGGGACCCGGCTTCCCTGGCACCCACAACAACGGTGTTGCCCCAGCCAATGGGAACAGCAGCACTGGCTCCAGCTCTGGCCAGGGCATCTCTAGGTCCCAGGTGAGCAGGGGGTGCTGGTTGGGCTGGGCTGGGGCTAGGGGCTTGGTATGAGGTTCTGGGTTGCCAATGCTTCTTCTTTGCAACATCGTCCCCACCACTTCTGGATAGAAATCCCCTCCCCAGCTGGCTCCCAAGGCCAAGGTCCCAGCCTTGCACCAGGCCAGGTGGGACAGCACCGAGGGACTCGCTGTGGACCCCAGTGAGAAAGGTGAGGGGCCCTCGTGGGGGGGGGGGGCAGGTATTGGCATGGGGACCAGGCCCTGGCCTGTGTCTGAGCAGGGGAGGGCAGAGCCCCCCCATCGGGGGAAACCAGCCCCTTGCCCCTGTGGAGGAGATGGGGGAGGGGCCTCAGGGAACCCACCCCTTTGTTTGGGGGGTTTCCAGAATGCCCCACTCCTCTGTGGGGGGGAGCAAGGAGCCCCAGGAAGCCTCCCCCAATGGGCAGAGGAGGGAGGGATCCAAGAATGCCCTGCCTCTCTGGGGGAGGGGCCTCAGGGAGCCCTGCCCTTCTGTGGGGAGCTGGAGGGGTCCCAGGAAGACCGGCCCCTGTGTTTGGGGCAGGGGGAGTAGCGGGTTGTCCCCAGGAGGCTGCTTCTTGTGTGTGGGAAAAACGGGGCATGACCCCACCCCTCTTTAGGCCAGGGAGGGGCGGGGGCAGGAGGGTCGCCTCTCCCAGTGCACTGTGGGTAGCACTTCCTGTCCCGCAGACTGGCTCAGCCAGCTGAACAGCATGAATAAGGAGCTGCTGCAGCGTCTGGCCAACGGGCACTCAGGCCCCGCCAAACCCCTGCACGTCCCGCGGATCCCGGACACCTCCGTGCCCCTGGGCTACGACTCGGACCCGGCTCAAGTCCAGGCCTGGCTGCAGGCCAAAGGCTTCAGCCCCCAGTGAGTCACCATGGGTCATTCTCAGGCTCAGCAACCATTGACCTTTCCTGGCCCATGTGGCTCCATAATTGGCCGGCTTGATGCATCTCTGCTCTCTCATTGGCTGGTTTCCATCATTTTGTTTCACTTGTTCTCTGCTCTGATTGGCTGGCATCAGCATCTCTTAGCTGTTTGATTTGCTAGCTTGACTGCTTGGTGTACCCTGATTGGATCGACTTTGCCACCTTGGCACCCTCTCTGTGACTGGCTGGTGGGATCCTGGGACAGCTGCAACTGGGCAGAGCCTTGGTTTGGGATTCCTGTCAAATACGATTGGTTGGGTGGGGAGAAGGAAACCGATGCCATAGCGATTGGACCAATGCCTAGAAAGGCTGAGTCTGTGCTCACTGGTCATGTGACTGTGGAGGGGGGCCACTGTACAAAGCTGTGTTTTCCCCCAGTTCCCACCCACAGCATGGCTGGGGGCGCTGCTGTGAAGAAGCTTGAGGCATTTGTGTTTCCTCTCCCCTGCTGGGGGCACTATTGGTATCATTGAAGGAGGGTTCCCCTGCCTGGGGCACTGCTGGGGGGAAGCTTATGATGCTGGGCTCCTCTGGCCAAGGCACTGCTGCAGGGAAGCCCCCAGCCAGGGGATTTGGATGGGGGGAGTGGGCTGATTGAGGGGGCTCCATGGGGCAGCTGATTATGAGTGCTTCCTTCCCCTGCCCAGGACGGTGAGTGCCCTGGGGGTGCTGAATGGTTCACAGCTCTTCTCCCTGCACAAAAATGAGTTCAAGGCTGTGAGCCCCGAGGAAGGAGCCAGAGTCTACAGCCAGGTCACCGTGCACCATGCCATGTTGGAGGTATTAGCCCCTCTTGGGTCCCAGGGAGCTGAGAGCCAGGGCTTCTGGGTTCTATCCCAGCGCTGGGAGAGGAGTGAGGTCGGGGGTTAGCATGGGAAGTGGGGAGCCAGGACTCTGGGGTTCCATCCCAGCTCTGGGAGGGGAGCAGGGTCTAGTGGGTGAGGGTAGGCTGGGCTGGGAGCCCGGACATCTGGGTTCCACCCCAACTCTTTGCCCTGCCAGGACTCCAGGAAGATCTCTGAGTTGGAAGCTGTGATGGAAAGACAGAAGAAGAAAGTGGACAGCGAGACAGAAGCCTCCAGCCTGTGAGGAAGCCAACAGCAACACCTTTGCCCTCCCTTGGTACCATGCAGCTGGAAGCATGGGCCACTGGCCTGCTGTGCCTGGTGTGACTGCCACCCTGGCCCCCAGAACTGGCCCCCACCCCACAATTGTGCCTCCCTGAATGGACTCTCCTGCAAGTACATGCCTCCCTAGGAGGAGGTGGTTGCTGTCAGTTGCATCTGGACTTCCCCACACCCACAGGGGTGGTTCCCAGCACTTACTTGCTTTTCCAAGGTTTCTATCTCCTGGTGTGTGTGTGTGTATATATATATATGTATATATATGTGTGTATATATATATATATATTTTTTTTTTACTCCAATATTTATTTTATAAGGGCAAGGGGCAAGCTTTAAAATGTGGGGTCCCCCTCTCTTTTCTCCTCTAATGGTATATGAACCTTTTACTCCCCCACTTCCTCCAGAGTCGTACAGCCCTGACCCCTGCATTAATGGGGCCGCCCCCTAATTTCCATCCCCCTCCCCAGGGTATGCAGTGCCCTTTCTGGCCCCTGGAGGAGGGCAGCAGCACACCCAGGCACCTGCAATACCAGCTCTGAGCACTGGGGGCAGCACTCCAGCCACCTGCATCCATGCAGTGCCCCTTCCTAGCCATCAGAGTAGCACCCTGTCTGGGATGTGGTCTCTGGCTACTGGGGGCAGCAATTCCAATGTAATCCCCTATAGCTTCCCCTCCATAGAGGATCCTATGCAGCCTGGCCATGGGGCGGGGGGGTGGGTATTTGCTTGCAATGCCAGCTCTGGCCACCAGAAAAGGACCAAACTCTGAGAGTAGCAGTGATTTCAGGTTGTATAACCTGTTCCATTCTCATCCCTCTTTTTTCATTCCTCTCCCTCTGCCCAATGTTAAGTGTTCAGGCTGAAATTTTCCCAAGTTCCTTCTCTGCCGAGGGATGAACTTTTAGGGGAGGTTCTGCGGGGTATCAGTTCATTGAAAGTGAAGCTGGTGGGAGGGAAATTGCAGAGCAGTTGTTGCCCTTCCAGGCACCTTAGACATGAGCTGACGTTGCTGTTCCCTGTGGTTTGTGTTCCCTTTTGGTTTTTCCTTGTGTGAATGAACCCTGAAAAAGAGGGAAACACGGTTGGAGTGGTGGGCGTTACTCCCTTTTATGCAAGTGCAATATCTGTGGTGGGTAATTTAAATCTTGTAGAGGATTAGATTAGGTAAAGTGGGATGAATTAAAGTATTATGCATCAGATGTTTATATGCATTATCGTAAAATTGGAAAGATGTTGGGCTGGAAGGGGCTGTTCTTTTATGGTAGTTTGACTCATTGGGATGCATAGGCTTCCGTGCTCTCAGAAAAGGTCCCCCTCTGAAAAGGCGGGCAGTTGTGGAGCAAATTGGGTAATCTTTGAATCAGAGCATAGAATCATAGAGCAGTTGGGCAGGGAGGACCTTTGAGAGGGCATCTACTCCAACGCCCTGCCTGAGGCAGGATCAGCCCCAGCCAAACCACCCTGTACCAATCCAGCCACCTTGGCAGAACAAGGAGCAACAGTGTCAAGTTGCAGCAAGACAAGTTTAGTTTAGATATTAGGAAGAATTTTCTCACTAGGAGGGTATCATAGAATCAATGAGTCGGAAGGGACCTAGACAGATCATCTAGTCCGACCCCCTGCCATGGGCAGGAAGGAGCACTGGGGGTAGGAGGGGTCATAAGACCCCAGCCAGGTGCCTATCCAGTAAAGCAATGGAATAGCATACCCAGAGAGGTGGTGGAAGCTCCATCTATGGAGGTTTCTAAGGTCTGGCTTAACAAAGTCCTGGCTGGGATGATCTAGTTGAGGCTACTGCTGCTTTGAGAAGGGGGTTGGACTAGATCAGTGTTTCTCAACCTGTGGGTCATAACCCAAAAGTGGGTTGCAAGAATATATGAAAGGGTCATGAACAAATGTTGAAAATGGATTCTCCTTTAAAGGAGAAAAACATGAGAAATGGTGGCTTTTCTCTTGCAGGCTAGCAAACTTTCAGCTAGCAAATTGCTGCTTGGGGCCTACATGCCTCACACCCCACCCCCAGCCCCACACATCCACCCCTGCCCCACATACTGGAGGGCTGGGACGTGGGGACAGCAGGTTGGGAGTGAGGGGCACTGGTTTGGAACTGGCCATCAATGTTTACATATGGGTCCTGGCACAAAAAATGTTGAGAACCACAGGATTAGATGTCCTTCTGAGGTCCCTTCCAACCTTAATTTTCTATGATCCTTTAGCCTCTTGGCAAAGCTACTGTCAAATGTAACACAAGACATAATCCCCAAATTGCCACAGGTGAAGCAGAGGGACCACGGCAGCCACCCTCCTGCTGCTGGAAAAGGTTGTTTATATGTACACAAGAGATCCCAGGTAGAGGCCATATTTGCTGCTAGAGGAAAGCAAAACCCCTCCATAGTCCATACCATTCTGACCGTGGGCTAAAACTCCTTGCTGCCCCCAAAGGCTGGGAGCTGAGCGAATGGGCATAGCTGGTTCCTGCCCAGAGGGATTTCAGTCCATCAGGCCCAGTGGTTCTCAGCCATTTTAGACTTGAAAAATCCAGCTGTGAGCTTTTGCTCTGTTTTGACTACAGGGAAATAATAGAGCCATAGCACTTAAGCCCATGGCAGGTCAGGATGCTTTTAACATGATGGTTTCCTGTTTGAAAGCTCTGGGTCTATCTTGTGACTTGCGCTGGTGCACCCAGCAAGGGTCTCATGCACCCCAGGATGCCATCACACCCTGGTTGAGAACCACTGGGCTGGGCAAAAGCAGGTTTCTCCCTGACAAAGGGGAGGCCCCAGGCCCCAGGCCCCAGGCCTGCCTGAGCTGGGTCCATTCCTGACATTGGCCAGCAGGTGTCACGACTTGCTTGTGTCCTCTTTGTGGAGAGTGGAGTCCCCAGGGCTTGGAGCTGTAGCTGCTTGTATTTCGGGGGAGGGAGGGGCACCCAAGGCGGGGTGTTTTTGTGGGTTAAAAGTAGGGGCGGGGGAAGGCTGGGAGCCAGCTTGGGAATAGGAGGTTTCCCAAGGAGGGGTGGGGTAGGGGGCTGTGGACCTGGAGGGAGGGGCACTGGCATGGGGGGGCATGGCTGTGGGTTGAGAGTGAGGGGCACCAGCATGGCTGGTGGGGACGGAGTGGAGTGAGCAGAGGGCCATGGGGCAGGAGTGACTTTCTCTAGCTGGGGCTTGTCTGTCCTGTTGAGATGGGCCGAGGGAGTTCCCAGGGCTCAGATGCCATCCCTCTCTGTCCCCTGCCAACGTGAAGCCCTTGCCTGCCGTCAGCCATATGCCAGAGCCCTGGGGCCCTGGCTTCCACAGTTGATCTTGTGCTTCTGATGCAATTCCTCTCCTGTTGCTTCATGCCCCACTGAGCCAGTGCCAGGGTCTGGCCCTGTTGTGCTACCAACAGCAGCTCCTGAGCTCTGTGCAGCTCTGCTAGAAGTGGGGCAGGGGGAGGAGGGGAGTGGGGCAGACACCTGGGTTGCATCCTAGCTCTGGGAGCCTAATGGTGGGCTGTTGCATGACCAGTGGGGTTGGGAGCCAGGATGCCTGGGTTCTTTCTTGGCTTTGGGAGGAGAGTGGGGTCTAATGATTAGAGCTGGATGGGGGAGCTGGGAACCAGGACACCGGGGTTCTGTCTTGGCCGTGGAAGGGGTTGGGGGGGGGGGGTGCTGGTGCTGGTGCCCGTGCTGCTGTGGGTGGAATCAGAAGCATCCCAGAGCCCTACTGACCTTTCTGGGGCAACAGATAACTCTGGTGGCTGTTAACATGCTAGGGGACACATTCTCAACCCCCTCCCACACAGCTGGGGCTGGAATCACAGAAAATGAGGATTGGAAAGGACCTCAGGAAGTCATAAAGTCCAGCCCACTGCTAGGAGCAGGACCAGCCCCAGCTATCTCATCCTAGCCAAGGCTTTGTCTACCCCATCTAACAACTTCCTGCTTGCCCAGGCTGGCACCAAGATGCAGCCACCCCTGTGGTGGGGCCCAGGCCACTGCTGGGGTGGTGCACATTTGGGGTGGGCCCCTCATCCACAGCCTGGCCCAGCTCTTTTCCCTCTGTGTCCATGAGTATCTCTTGCCTGCTGCCCCCTCCCCCTTGCCTGGGAGCTACCAGTGGCCCATTAACACCCCCCATCCAGTCCCCTTTTCCTCTCCAGCCCTTCTTCCTGGCTCTTCCTTCCCAGGAATGAGGCCCCTTCTGTCTCCAGGGGCCTGATCCTCAGTGGGCTCAGCCTGTGTGTCCACCCCCACTGCCCTCCATCCACCCCTGCTCCTCTGCAGACATGCATGTGTATGCACATGGGGACATGAGCACATATGCACATGGACAGAGGGACACCCCACACTTGGACGTGTATGTGCACAGACACAGGCACGCACACATGCATTCCTCTGGATATCTGGTTCCAGGACCACCCCCCTCCCTCTATCCATCCTGGTACAGAAAGAGTGAGATGGGGGGATGCCTGGGTTCTCCCCCAGCCCCGGGAGAGGGAGCAAGGCTGGTGGGGTAGAGCAGGGGGCGAGAGACTGGAGGTCCGGGTTCTCTCCTACCTGGGGGGGAATCCCTCCTGTCTGACTCTACCCCCCACTCCTGGCTGCACCCCCTGGGCCGGGGAGAAGTCAGGTCGGGCGGGGGGAGAGGCCGGGGAGGGAGGGGCAGGGGCAAAGCCAGGGGGAAAGGAAGGAGGGCAAGGGCTGAGTGGGGTGGGGAGGGTGAGGCTGGAAAAGGAGACAGCGGGACAGTGGAAGTGATGGGGGGGCGAGAAATGGGTCCCAGCTGCTCTGTTTTGGGGAGGATGTGGCCGAGCCCCCCCCGCCCCCGCGCAGCGAGAGGGCCCAGGGGCCGGGCCGAGGCCCCCCCCGCCCGGGAAGTTCGCGCCTCGTTGCCGCCAGTCCCGGCCCGTCCCTGCCGGGCACCACCGCCCGGCCCTCCCCCCTCCCCCGGGGCGCTGGGACCCGGATCCCCTGTGCTGGGAGGCCTGGATCCAGCGCCCTTCCAGAGCCGGGAGCGAAGCCAGGGGCCCGGGCTGCGAGACACCGCCTGCGCCCCCCCGTCGGACGCGCTCTGCACCGCGGGGCTGGGCCAGGTGGGGGCGGTGCCCGCCGCCCCTCTTCCACTCCGCCCGGCCCGCCCCGCGCCGCCCCGATGTACCGCCTCCCTCCCCCCGGTCTAGCTATCTGCCCCCATCTCCCCTCCGGCTATGTGTTCATCCCCACATCCCCCTGTCCATCTGTCTATCCATCCGCTGAGTGGCCCCCACATACCATCTTCTTTCTGCCTATCTACTCCCATATGCCCGCTGTCTGTCTGTCCATCCCTCCATCCATCCCCACACACCCGCCTGCCTGTCTGTCTAGCCCAGTGATTCCCTGCCAGAGGCCACCCCACCCTGGGGTGCCCTGGGACCCTGTCCGGGGTGCCAGGCAAGGCTAGCGCCGTTCCCGTGCAGCAGGAGCAGGAGTTTCCGACGGGCGCCCCGGGGGCAAAAGCACGCCGAGCTGCGCCCGGCTCCCCGGCCCGGCGGGTCGCGCGGGCTGCCCTGGCGCGGGCGCTGCTCCCACGTGGCCGGGGGACGAAGGGGCTCTGCCCCGCTCCTGAGCTCTTCGCCACGCGCGAGTAGTGAGTGCCAGCGTGTGCCCGTGGGCAACCAGCAACCAGAGGGTGGCTCAGAGCCGGGGTTTTCTCAGGAGGCCCCGAGCCGAGGAGCGCTGGGCCGCTCCGGCTGCCCCTGCCCCTGCCCTGTCCTCCCCAGGCACCCCTCGCTGCTTCGCCCTCTGTCCATCACTGACAGCCCCACACGCCCGCCACCCCTCCCTACCCCGCCCCCCATCGCTCCATCTCTCGCCGCCCCCCGGGCAGGGATCCGCCCTGGAGCGGACACACTGTCCGGACAGTTCAGCCCCGGGGGGGTCTCCCTCCCGCGGACCCCGCTCTCGGTGGCGGGGAGGAGGTTGGGAGCTCCCCCCTGCCCCGCTCCCACTCATAATCCCAATTTTAACAACTTGGGGCATTGTCCCTTTAAAAATACATAGTGGGGGGAGTTTGGGTAGGGCGGGGCGGGGCTTCGCGAGAAGCCACGCCCTCTTAACCCTTCCCCGCCCGGAGGTGCGGAGCAGGAGCAGGCGGCTTCGGCGGGGATTGTGTCCCGATCACGGCGCGGTTGGAGGTGGGGGCCGGGGCCGGGGCCGGGGCCGGGGCCGGGGGCCGGGAGCAGCCCCCAGGGATGGAGAAGGGGAGCTTGAACGCGTGGTGTGTGTGCGGGGGGAGTACAGGGGTACGTGTAGCCCCTGGGGTGCAGTGTTTGCTGGGGGCGTAGGGCAGGGGCTCTGGGTCTAAGGGGTTGCAGAGCGGGGTGTATCTGTCTCTGTCTGTCCAGGACTGGGTGTGTGTGCGTCCAGGATTGGCGGGGGGGGGGGCAGTGTGTTGGAGTGTGTGTCCAGGGCTGAGTGTGTGTCTGTGTGTGTCAAGGCTTAGGGATTGGATGGTGGGGGTTGGGGGGAAGACGAGTGTGTCCGGGGATGGTGAGTGGACCTGCAGTGTCTGGAGGTTGTTTAGGGGTGTGTATGTGTGTGTCCACAGGGGTGCCTGAGTGTTGTCCAGGGGTATGTGTGGGGGGTGGTGTCCAGGTGGGTTTTGGGGGGTGGTGTCCAGGGAGGGTGGGGGGTATTGTCCAGGGGTGTGCACGTGTATGTGCCCAGGGGTGTGTGGGAGGGGGTGTCCAGGGGTCGGGATGTGTGAATGTAAATCCAAGGGGGTGTGTTTGTTGCGGGGGGTACATAGGGGTCTGTGTGTAAGGAGTTGCAATGTATATGTAGGCATGTGTGCATAGGGATATTTGTGCAGTGTGTTTGCTGGGGTTGCAGGGTGTGTATGTATATGTGTGTGTGTGGAATAGGGGGCAGGGGGACTGCAGGCTGTGCGTGTCCAGGGCGGTGAGGAACAACCATTTTGGTAGGCGTCCCATAAATTAGCCCCGTGCCCTTCCCAAGTGCCACTCTCATCCCCTTTCCCTGTCTGATCCATTGTTCTGCTTTCTCCTCACTGCCCTGTGCCCCCTGCCTGCTCTGCTGCTCTGCTTTCCTTTCCCTGCCTTATTTGCTGCTGTGCTGCCTGCCCCCTCCGTGATCTCCCATGTGCCACACACGGGCTGCCTGTGCCGCTACTGGCACCTGTGCTATAGGTGGACCCCTCTGGTGCGGGGCTGGAATCAGTGTGAGCATGGAGGAGTGTGGGTATGGGCCCCTGGGTCTGTGTACTAATGCAAGGGTGCGAGTGCGCCTGTATGTGGAGGTGTGTGTAATTGAGTATGCAGGGGTCCGAGTTCATGTATAATATTCTCTGTGTGTGTGTATTGGGTGTGGAGTGTGTGTATATTGAGTGTGTATTCAGGGTGGGGGATGATGTGTGTGCATTCAGGGTGTGTCAAGGTGTTTCTGTTCGGGTCCATCTCTACTCCAGCCTCAGCCGCCTCTCCCTCACCCACCCACCCTGTTAGGGGCCAAGTCTGGCTTGTGGCCACACCCCAAGTCACGTGTCCCCGGGCATGTTCTAAGCATGTTGTAAGTGTGTTCATTTCGCCGGAGCAGGCTTTGTCGCTTGGTGCATGTGGGCTCCTGCCCTTATCCTCACTAGTGACCGTCTTGGATGGCACAGCTCTATTTCTGGGCCACTTTGTCATTGGATTCCCTGATTGGTTGCTTAATTTGTGCCCGGTTCTGCTATGTGTTCCCTGGCTCCCTGCCTCCTGGAGCTGCTGGGGGAGGCTGTGTTTGCCCCCTTGCTCTCTTGAGGTTTTGGATTTGTAAGGTGAATGGATTGGCTGGGTAACTTGCTTCCTTCCGGACCAAATTGCCTTCTTCTTTGCTTGAGGGCACAACTGTTGCTTTTTCATGCTTTTGCTGTTCTTCTGGGTCTGATCTTCTGTTATGGTTACAGTGAAGACCAAGGGGGCTCAGCCTCCAGCCCACAGCTCAGATCTGATCCACAGAGCCATGGCATGCGGCCTGTGGGGATCCTCACGGTTTGGGAAATTTGGCAGCAGGGGAGTGGTGGAAGATCTGCATGGCCAGATCAAACCCTACCTGGGCATGGCCAGGCCCAACCCCCCTGCCCATTGCCTTGCATCTCTGAATCAGGACTGAGCTATGACCCCCTGTGCCCCCTAGACATCAGGATTGTGGCCAAGCTGCTCCCCAGCCCCCCCCCCCCCAATTGGGGCTGTGCCATGCCTACCCCTGCCCCTCCCACACGTCTAGATCAGGCCCCTGCCACGCTGGCCTCATGTGCTCAATCAGGCCCATCAACTGGATCTGGCCTGTGGATGGAGCTGGCACTGCCCATGAGGCCTGTGGGGTGAAAAGTTTGGGCCCAGCAGCATAGAACGATTCACTTATATTCTAGTAACACCAAGAGACCATGATGAAGAATGGGCTTTGCTGGGCACTGCCCAGACACCAGCTGAGATGAACTCCCTGCCATGAGCAGGCATTGCCCAGACAGGCTGAGATCAGGGCCCTTTTTGCACCAGGGGCCATCCAGACACTTCAGACTGACATCTGGTTCCCATTGTGTTGACTGGTTCCCAGATAGCAATTAAGATCAGGATGCAAGTGCTGCCCAGGGCTCTGAGTTTAGGGACCCCTGTCATACCAGGGACTGTACATGAAAAATACCCAAGAGCCCTTGCTCCAAAATCTAGAAGGAAAGGTTCTCTCCCCCCTTCTTAATCTCCCCTTTTATGCTGCCAACATATACTTACCCCAGTTACTCACATGTGTAGACTCTGCATGTGTCCCTGAGGCTGAATTCAGTAAAGCTAGACCAGCCACCTCCCATCCATCCATCTATCTCTCCCTTCTACCTACCTACCTATTCATCCATCCCCTCCATCCATTCATCCATCTCTGTACCCATCCATCCCTTCTATCTACCTATATATCCATCTGCCATCCACCCATCCATCCCTTGTATCTACCTATCCATCCACCCACTTATCCATCCCTTCTTATACCTACCTATCTATCCCTCTACATGCCCCCCCGCCAGTGTACCTCACTGAGATATATATTAGATCTCTCTTTATAGCTGTATTCCATACCCAGAGATTTGTGGGTGCATGTGTGATGCCCTGGGTAGAGTGTTGCCCAGGTGTTGCCCTTCCCCCTCTTCACCCTCACCCTTACCCCGTTCTGGTCTAGTTCAGGTGCTTTGGTCTGAGGCCATGACAGAGACTGGGGCTGCATGACCAGATCTTGGAGACTGGAGAGAGAGCGAGAGAGAGAGAGAGAGAGAGAGAGAGAGAGTGTGTGTGTGTGTGTGATGGACCCTTCATGCTGCATCTCCTCCTGGCTGGCATCTCTTGCCAGAAGTGCCTGCCTGGGAGTAAATTAGCACATGTATGTGGGTCCATCTATATACACATCCATCTTGCCAGCCCCCCCATATACACCCCACATTTCACCATCCAGCCCATAAATATTCCTCTGTCCTCCACACTCTGCATCTGTCCCCATAGGTACCTATTTATGCACCCATCTGTCCATTCCCCTACCTTTCCTTCCACACGTTCTTCTATCCATCCTTTCACCTACCCCTCCACCTCTCCATCCATCCATCTCTCCACCCACCCACCCATCCCATCCCATCATTCTGTCCATCCCTTTTATCTTCTAACCCAGTTTACTCATCCAACTCCAACTCCAGGCTTGCCCCTAATTTCATTCTACCCCCCCTCTCCCCCAGCACACACACACACACACACACATTTCTTTTCCCTCTGAACCTCCCTGTTTCCAGCTGCCCTCTGTGTTACTGCTGACTCTGCCCTGCCAGGGCCGGAAGCTCAGGAATGCAGTGAACTTTATAAGTTGGGCTGCACGATGGCTTTTTTCCCCCACTTTAGCACAATATTTGCTTTGGCTTCCAGAGGCTGGGAGACGGTGAACTGGGCTACCCATCAAACCACTGAGGCATTGAGTTCCTCTATGGAGGGGCTCTTCCAAGTGGCGCATCTTGATCTGGCACCTCATGACTCCTGTGTCTCTGATAAACGCAGGTAAATAAGAGTCCTGGAGCTCACGCCCCAGAGGGAGGAGAGAGAGTGCAGCTCCACGGAGGAGGAAAAAGAAAAAGAGGGGGAAGGAAGAAATACATGAGAAGAGGAGGAGAGTGGCCAGGGTCCTCATCGACTCGGGGGCTTCTGGGAGAAGAGGATGGCTGGATGAAGACGGGCTAAACGGGACGTGCTGTTGGATTTGGGACAAGTGTTGGCTTCTGTGGGCTCCCTGGGCTCAGTCGGTGTCGGGCGCCTCGCTGGATTACAAAACAGGAAGAGGGAGACTTTGGCTGGATCCCAGTAACTCGGATTTCTCCCAACATCAGATTGAGTTAGGGTGAGTGGAACTGAGGTGGTTCCCAGCTCGGATGGAGGGATTTGGGGGTGGGGGGAGGAAACAGGGTTCTCTGGAGAGAAAGTGTGTGGGGGGGGGGCAGCATGGATGGGGAAGGGGAAATGCCTGGGCTGGATGTCTGGGTTCTGCCGCTGGATCTGGGAGGGGAGTGAGGCAGAGCCGGGAGTCCAGAGTCTTAGGTCCTTGCTGTGGATCTGGGAGGGATTTGGGGTTGGGTGGGTTTGGGAGCCCGGACGCCTGGGTTCTTTCCCAGCTCTTGGAGGGAGTGAGGCCTGGTGGTTGAGCTTTGCTTCTCTGTTTCTTGCAGGACCCCATGGCCCCCTCACCTAGGGGGGAAACGAGGTATTTCCTACCCCCCATTCTCCCTCCTCAGGGGTTGTTGTATCAGCTCCTGAACACCCAACCTTTTCCTCACCCACCCAGCTCCCTGGAAACAGAGTTCCTGTCTCTCTTGCTGGGCCAGGGAGAGAACCCAGGCGTCCTGGCACCAGCCCCTTGCTCTAACCCCACAGATGCCTCTCCCCTCCCAGTGTGTGTGTGGGGGGAGCTGATTGGCCCCTGCTCTCCTGGGTTGTTTGCTCCGGGCCTTCCCTGGCTTTTCCCCTTCCCCAGCACCATGCGGCTCCCACTCCCTTCACCCACTGCCTGCAGGGGGAACTGAGAGGGTGGAGGGGCTGTGGAGTTGTGCCACAGTCACTGCAGATCCTACCCCTGGCTAGAGCCAGGATACAACCCAGGAGTCCAGGTTCCCAGGCCCCACACCCCTCCCGGAGCTGAGGACAGAACCCAGCGTCCTGCCTCTACCCTGAGGCTGGTACCCAGAGATCTCCCTTCCCTTGACACCGACACCGTTCCACCCGCCTCCCTGGGAAGATGAACCCCATCCGCCTTCTCCCTGCGGGGGTGAGGAGGTGGAGATGGGGCTTGCTTCCACAAAGCCTGGCAGGCAGGAGCCCAGGCTCCTACTATTCCCTGCTCTGCTCTGGGAGGGGATTAGAGCAGGGGGCCTGGCAGCTGGGATGCCTGGGGTCTTTTCTTGGCCCTGGGGGGAGAGTGGAGTCTGAGCTCAGGGGCTGGGAGCCAGGACACCTGGGCTTTGTGCCAGTTCCAAGGGAGGGAACTGGGCCCTGCACTTGCCAGTGTCTTCAGCAAGCTTTTCCCTGTGCAGTGCGGGGCCAGGCCTTCCTCTTCCTCCTCAGCCCCTTCATCCCAGCCCACTGGGCTCTTTCTCTTGCCATCTTGGTTTCTCTGGCCCTGACCCCTGCTCCTGCTATTCCTGCATTTATCTAATCCCCTTTCAGCCCCAACCCCTACTGCTTCTTCCTCGCACCATTTCTTTGGCTGATGCCAGTGGGTCCATCCCCTTCCCCAGGCCCATCTCCCCTCCTTCATGCTTGGTCTGGGTCATGTTTCCCTGGGACCAGCCCTCTTAGCCGTCTTCATTGCTGTGGAGAGTGCTAGGCCCTGGCTTGGCACAGGCATTTTAGCCTTGTCTGCTCCTTGCTGCTCTGAGGCTGTGGAGAGGCTGTGGCTCATCCAGCCTCTGCCTAAGGCTGGGCTCTTGGCTTGTCTGCCCAAAGCTTGATGCTCTCAATGGCCAAGGGAGAAAACTGCCCCGCTCTGAGGTGTGCCGGCAATGTCCTCCCCATTGTGTCCTTCTTGGACCTGCCACCCACTTCCTTTGCCAACCCAGTCACTTTGCCCGTGTCGCCGCTTCCCGCTGGCTCCCCTTTCCTGTCTTGGGGTTCTTCCCTTCAGGTCCATCTCAGCATGGGAGCCCAGACACCCGGGTTGTGTCCCGGCTCTGGGAGGGGCGTGGGGCCCGGGGGTAGCAGCGGGGATGGGAGCCCGGGTGCCTGGGTTCTGTCCCAGCCCAATCTGGCAGGGCTGATGGCAGGGGGGTGCCTCTATCCCAGGCCCTGGGGAGAGCGGAGATCTGTGCAGGGAGGGGCTCGGATGCCTGAGTGTGGCTGTGGGGGGTGGGGAGGCGATTTCCTGTCCCAGGGAAGTGAAGTCAGTTTCCTCTGGCCGACCCGCCCCTCCCCCATCTGCCAGCTGGCAGCCCTGGCCGGGGGCCTGCGGACGTGGGGTGTCCTGGGTGGGTGGGAAGGGTGGGCTTGGGGGGCCTCAAGGGGGCAGGATGGGGCTGGCACAGCGGGGTCACAAGGCAGAGGAATTGGCTTGGGGGGTTGGTCTGGGGGTTCTGGTGGAGGCTTCTGATGACAGTTTGGGAAGAGGATGGGGGTCTAGATGCCTCTCTCTTCTCTGGGTTCAGCCTCGAGGTCCTAGCCCTGAGCTACCCTGGGGGCTGGGATCCCCTGTCCCACAGCTGGATCCAAGTGATGGAGGAGAGGTGATTGCCTCCCTCTGTGGGCAGGTGGGAGGGGGCAGGGGATGCACCCCAATCCACCCCACATGGTTCCCCCCCCCCACACCCCACGCAGCCGCCTATCCCACAGGGCAGGGAACCCGTTGGACCGGATTCCAGCTCAGCATGGCTCTCCCAGTTGTTATAGGACTGAGTCTGGGGATGAAGCTGGTGCCAGAACAAATGGCAAGCAGAACTAGGAGCCCGGACATCTGGGTTGTATCCCAGCTTGGTGGAGGGGGCTGTGGGGTCTGGTTGGTTAGAGCAGGGGGGCTGGGGGCCAGGAACCTGGGTTCTCTCCCAGCTCAGGGGAGAGAGGGGTGGGGTCTGGTGGGTTAGAGTGGGGGGGCTGGGCTGCCAGATATCTGCATTCTCTCCCCACCCCTGGCAAGCGCCTTCCCAGAGGCCGGCCCTACCTCCTGCTCTCAGGCTGGAAGCAAGGCTGGGTCTGACACCCCCCCCAGCTCTGTTCTGGCTCCAGAATTACTGTTCCCAGGAGCATGAATCAATCCTGCTTATTAGCTCATTGCTTCAGGCCAGTGCTGGTGGCTGGGATCCCTCCTGCAGCCAGGAGAGAGGGGAAGCAATAGGTTGAGACTCATTCACAGGCAGCAGTGGAGCCCAGGTGTCCTGGCTCCCAACCCCACCCTCCCAACCTCACTCCCTTCTCTGAGCTGGGGTAGAACTGGAGCACTGGCTCCCAGCCTCCTCCGCCCTTGACGTCACTGCCCCCTCAGAGTCCTGGCTCCTAGGTCCTCTCCCCCCAGCCGTAACCCTCTAGACCAGTGGTCTCCGAAGTGGGGTACACGCACCCCAGGGGGTGCGCAAGACAATCCATTGGGGTGCGGGAAGAAAATATTAGAACTTCTATTTATATTTAAATAAATGTACATATATTGGGGGTGCATGCTCAAAAATTTTTTACTGGTAGGGGTGCACGATCAAAAAAGTTTGGAGACCACTACTCTAGACCTCACTCCCCTTCCAGAGCTGGGGTAGAACCTGCGTGTCCAGGCACCTGTTGCCCATTGATCTGGGGCTGGATCAACCCTGGGGCACCCAAAGTGCTTCATACCCTGCAACATCCAGGCCCCCCTGTCATGTGGGGGCTGGCACCCATAGGGTGCCACCCCTGACCCCCGTGCCTCTCTGTGCCCCCAGATGCCGATCCTGAAGCAGTCACCTGTGACCCAGTCAAAGAAGCGGCCCCGCATCGACCGGGACATGATCAGCGCCCCCCTGGGTGACTTCCGTCACACCATGCATGTGGGCCGTGGCGGCGATGCCTTCGGGGACACCTCCTTCCTAAGCAACCATGGGGGCCCCAAGCCCAATGGCCTCCCTGCTGCCACTGATGGCCTGGCTCAGGCTGAGCTCCCCCAGCTGCCTGCAGGAATGCCGGGCAGCCCCACTCCCTCGGGGGGCAGCTGCTTGGATGGCAGGGGTATTGCCTTGCCATCACCCCCTGGCAGCCTGGATGGGGAGCTGTGCTATGGCGAATCCCTCTTCTCCTTTGAGCTGGATCTGGGGCCCTCCATCTTGGAGGAGGTGCTAGGTGTGATGGACAAAGGGGGAAGGCCTCATGAGGACAGCCGGGGGACAAGGCCAGTGGTGGGGGAGGGGCTGAGTCGCAGCCCAGATCCGCGGCAAGGGGAGGAAGAGGAGGAGGAGGAAGAAGAAGCTGGCTCTGGGCATGGCTACTCATTTGACGATGAATTGGATGATGAGATTGGGCTATAGGGGAGGCATCTTGGGTCCCCCCCACTCCCCGGCCACATCCTGGACTCTGTCATTTCTGATTCTTCTCCCACTCCCCTTGCTCTCCTTCCTGTGTTCTTTTTACCTCTTCCACCGTCTTTCTCTCCCTCCTCCCCTCCCCAGCCTCGGTTCCTTCCAGGCATGTTCCCAGGAGGTGCCAGGCTTGGATCCTGTTCTCCCCTCCTCCTTGCTTCTGGGCTTCATGGAGATGACCCCCCACCGGCATCCAATTCACAGATCCTTTCACCAGTCCAGCCAGGGACCCATTGTCTGCCAATGCACCAGTTGACAGACCAGACTGCAAATGGATCACTCTGCGATTCCCTACCAGTTTGAGCAATCAACCCAACCTATGGACCAGTCAACCCTGTGGCCTAGTTCAGTCAACCCAGTGGCCAGTCAGCCATTGCCTCAGTCATCAGCATTCAATCTACCAACAGTTGCCCACTGACTTGGCATCCTGGCTGTTGATTACTCAGCCATCACCCCCCCGTGCCCACCCCCCCCATTAACAACTGATTCATTCATGGACAAGTCAATTGCCCACCTGCCCATTAATTGGTCAGTCATCTCTTCAATCAGGTAGCACAACAGTTAAACAATGGATCTGTCAACCCACCTATCAGCAGTCAACAGACCTGTCAGTGAGATGATCAACCAGCAGTCAACCTGCCAATCAGTAGACCAGTCAGCAGCCCCCATGTCTGCCCCTTAATGATCTACCCTTCTCTTGGGGGTCCAAGCTGATGAAGCAGAGATGTGGACAGGAGCCATGGAGCTATGGGCCCCCCACGGGGCTTGGGGGTGTTAATACATTAGCCTGGGGGGCATTGGGAACCAGGACACCAGGTTCTGTTCCAGCTCTGGGGAGGGGATGGAGCATCCAGCTGGTTATGAGGAGAGGTGGCCTCATGTTACTATGGCTTGGGTTGGGGATGGAGCCGGGATAAAGGGACGTTTATTCCAATGTTGGGAAGATGTGTTAGCATGTGGGAGGGCAGCATTGAAGCTGTGGAGGGAAGGGGTTGTTCAGCAGGGCCCATTAACGGAATTCCTGGGTGGTGTTTTGCTGAAGTGAAGTCCTGCTACCTCCCTATGGCTGGAGGTGGTGCGGTGGGGTGGCATAGGAGCTTAGGAGGGGCAGTAAACTCAGCCTCTGGTCCATGATCTCTTGTAAAAGTGCCTGCTCTGTGATCTCTGGGTTCAGTACCTGCTCCAGGGGGCCAGAGTTGGGGGGTTGTTCCTATGGGGTTTGACCCGGGCTGTGGTGGGACAGGAACATTGGTTGATGGGGAGATGAATGCACTGGAGAGGTAAGAGAATGGCTGAGGAAAGTTTAGGGAAATGGTCAAGGACAGGCTGGAGGTGGTGATTTGAGAGGAAGGCGAAAACGTGGCAGAAGTATGGATCAGGACCCCTGGGTTCTACCAGCACAGATGCGGTGGGGGGGAGCTGGGAGCCAGGTGCCTGGCTTCCATCCTTGCTACATTATCTATTTGCATGGGGGAACTCAGCCATATCCATTCTTGCTCTGTGCCAGTTTTTCCCTGTGATATGGAGCTGCTGTTGCTGCCCTAGAAGGGAAGGTAGGGCAGGCTCTGTGATTCTCCAATGAAAGCTGCTATTTAGATGCTAAGAATCAATGTATCTCTCAAGCCCTGGCTGCATGGGGGGGTCCAGGCTGAATCCTGATCTCAACTCCCCTGGGTCAAGCCCAGGTATCTCCTTTGCCTTTCATCATTCCCCTGTATGCCTCCACCCCACCCCCCCAGCCTGCCTCTCACCCTCTGAGTCTCCCCTACCCCTCAGTGAATCTCTGCATATATTTTTATATCTCTGTATATTGTTCCCTATGTATAAAGGCCTCTTATGCCCCTAGCCCCAGCCCCATAGCTGCATCCATTCTAAGGCAAATCTTTATATGGCGAGAGAAAGTTTGTATTTCATACAGTTGAATAAATGTGGTTCTGATCTCTGTGAGGTTTTCTAAGCCGGCTGCTCCTGGAATCTTTTCCCCTCTTCCAGCCTCCACCAAGCCAAGCGGAAGGAGGACGAATGAGCGGCAATTGCCGTCCACCCAGGGGGAAGGGAAATTCCAAAGAAAACCAAGGGAGTCAGGAAGGAAATATTTCCAGCTCTGGAAAGGGCGTGGGGTTGGCAGCCGGACATTTGGGGTCTGTCTCAGCTCTGGGAGAAGATGGAGACTGGAGAGGGGGAGAAGACAGGAGAGGAGGGATAGGACTGGAGCCAGGACTGCTGTGTTTTAGCCCAGTGCAGGAAGGGGAGCAGGGCCTGGTAGGTTAGAGCAGGGGGGCTGGGAGTCAGGGTTCAAGCTGCCCAGCTGGCTCCCATCTTTCTGAGCAAGGTGGATGGCTGGGCTGGGCCCTTAGCATTGCAGGAAAGCTGAGCATGCTGGGGCTGTTAGTGCACCAGCCTTTCACTTGAGCCTAAAAGGTCAGGGCCCTTGTCTAGTCCTCCTTCCAGCCCTCCCCCCCCACCCTGGGGGTGCCTGTAGGACAGTCTCTAGCCCTATCCCGTCATTCAGCTAGCTTATCCCACACCCCAAGGCTGTACTATACCCCAACACCAATGTAGCTGTCAGATCTCAGGCCCAGTTCCTTGTCCCTTCCCCTTGCCATGCCCTTCCTTGCAGCCCTTACACCCACCAGCCTGCCAGTCCTGTGGGGGTGTGGGCTGGGGCATATATACTCCAGGTCTTACCATGGAGCCAAGATCACCCCCAACGCTGCCTGGGCAGGCTCCCCCACCCTGCCCCACTCTCCCCAGCAGGCAGCCTGGGCTGTGGTCTCGACTGCAACATCTGGCTGGCTGCAGGACACAGACCTCTCCCCCCCCTCCCCCCTCAAACTAGCCCCCTGGGTTGCAATTGTTTAAATTTCCTGGCACTGGGCTATTTCCCCTGTAAACAGAGAGTGTGTGTGGGGGGAGGAGGGACCAGCTTGAAATACTGCAGGAGCCAGCACCAAGCCTGACAGGCCCAGGGGGCAAAGGTAGCCGCTGATGCAGACCAGATGTGAGCCTGAGGCACCAGCAGCTGAGCTGGCTGCATTGGAAGGGCCCGGGGAGCCGGGGCTGTGTCCTCTTAGGCGGGGCAGGCCATAGGGACTAGCTCTGATCCAGCCCCGGGGTTGTGTGTGTGTGTGTTGAGGTGGGGGTCCCTGAATTGATAAAGGAGGTGTCCTCAATCCTGCCTAATGTCTTTGGGCTTTAGGATTTAGAGCTGGGGGCCAGGATGTGAGCGCGCAGATGCCTGGGTTTGCTCCCAGCTCCAAGAGGGACATGGGGTCTGAGTTGGGGTGGGGGTGGCAGGAAACAGCTAGGAGCTAGGACAGCTGGGATCCCTCAGGTCTGGGAGATGGGGGGAGGAGCACGCACTGGATTCAGGACGTGTGGCCCTTATCTCACCCTTTCCTTCTGCCAGGGTGATGATGACAGCAGTAGGTGACGCAGCAGTACCATGCGGCTGACAGCGTGCGCGTGTTGGGGAGTGGGGAGCCCAGGCGCCTGGGTCCAAGCCCAACTCTGGGCAGGGGTGGGGTTGTGGGCTGGAACAGGGCAGGGGCTGACAGCCAGGCTGCTCTGGTCCTGCCCCACACTGGGGAGCAGGGCAGGGGGCGAGAGTTAGGGGACAGGTCACCTGGGTTCCCAGCCAGCCCTGGGTGTGGCTAATGGCCGCTGGGCCTCGCTGAGCAGGGGACACTTGCCCTCTGCTGGCAGCATGGCAGTACAGCAGCTCCATTCCCACAATCCTTTGCAGCATCTTATATTGCCAGGGTGTGGTGGTGGGGGTTGGTATCCAGGGAGAGGAGCAGTGGTGGACAGGGCAGGGCAGGGCAGGCCTGTGGCTGCTGGCAACACTTCTGTGAGGCTGAGCACACCGGGGCTGGGGGACACTGGCCCCAGCCTGTCTGAACACCAGAGCTGGGATCTGGCAGAGGTAATGCTGGGGCTGGATCCTGGCTTGGTTTTGCTGGCTAAGAACCAGGGGAGGAGTTGGGTTATACTTACCTGGCAGGGGAAGCAGCGTGACCACGTAGGCCGGGCAGGCCCTGCAGCCTGTCCCTGCATTCCGCTCATGTGGGGCTTTTGGCCTGCTGATATGTCCTCCCCAGGAGGTTTATACTGAGCAGATTCTTTTTGGTATTGGGTGGTGGAACCGGAGCGTGCTCCATCCACTCCATGCATTGACCTGGTATTGCTTCCAGGACCGGTGCAAAAAAAAAAAAAAAATTGACCCCCCAGGGGCTGGCCAGTGTCCTGGTGTGGGGCTGGAGCAGGGCTGGTGTCACCCCGGGGCACAGGCCCTGTGTTCTGCTCTCTCTTTCTCTTACAGGCAGTCAATGGAGGAAGGAGCTCCCGCCTCTGGGAAGGACCCCGTGCCCCCTGCAGCCGATGCCCTGGTTCCTGATGCTGTGGCCCAGGCAGTTGCTGACCCCTCTCTGGAGCCTAGAGCCCCCTGCCGCTTCTTCCTGGGGGGCCGGTGCCGCTTTGGCAGCCGCTGCAGGAACCCCCACCCCACCAAGCCAGCTGACTCCCCCCAGCCCCCACTGCAACCTTCAGCCCCCAGCAAGAAGCCCCCCATGAAGACAGCTGAAGACGTCATCTCCCGCATCCTCTGGGACCCCCTGCTGGACCCCAGCAGCTTCTCTGTGGGCTACCTCGATCGCTTCCTGGGTGTCCTAGAGGAGCCCTTCACAGCCTTCTCCTGGGAGGACCTGGCATCAGCTGGGCCTGGGGTGCTGGCCGTGCCCCAGCACCGCATCCGATACTTCAAGTACTGCGGCCGCATGGTGTGGGACAGGGCTACCCGTACCGATGATGTCTTTGGCTCCACCGGGAGCAGGCGCACCATCCTGGAGGTGATGGAGGAGGTGGCTGAGGCCCAGCAGATAGGCTCAGGGGCAAAGGACCCTGAGTTAGCTGTGGATGAGAACCACGCCTCAGATGGGAAGGATGGAGGTCTGGGTCATGGCTGCGAGGAGACAGCTTTGGAAAGCCATGAGAAGGAGGATGAAGATTGGCTCCTGGACCCATACAGCAGCCCACCAGACCAGTGGAGACTGCGCCCCAGCCACTTTGTAGCTGTCCGTATCACCAGCCCAGAGCTCTGTGGAGCCATGGGAAAGGTGCAGGAGATCCTGTCCTGCCACTGCCCAGCCTTGGCAGGGTTCTGCGTGCCTTTGGGCAGCCTCCACCTCACACTGTGCCTGCTGCAGCTGGACGCCCCCTCCGAGATCCATGCAGCTGTTGTTGCCCTTCAGGAGCTCCAGGCTGAGCACCGGCGTCTCCTGCCTCCTGCCCCTGTGCTGGTCTTCCAGGGCCTGGCTGCCTTCAGCTCCCATGTGCTGTATGCTGCTCCTGAGCCCTCCCCTGAGCTGGGAGCTCTGGCCCAGGCCCTGGAGCAGGCGTTCAGACGGAAGGGGGCAACGGTGATCCAACCCCAGGGGCACCCCTGCTTCCATGTTACCGTGGCCAAGATTCCACCCCAGGCAGAACCGAGCTTGAGCTTGCCCACAGAGCTGCCAGGGGTGCTCAGCCATGGGGAGCTGGGGGCCCAGGCAGTGGAATCGCTGTGCCTGTGCCAGGTGGGGCCAGGGAGACGGACTGATGGGTTCTATACCACTGTCTTGGAGCTGGATCTGTACTGAGGGCCCAGGGGCAGCCCCTGCCCTCCTCCCAGTCCCATGGAGCTCATCCCCTCTTGGATCTGAGGCTCTGCATCTGAACCAGCACCCTTGCCCCCAGCCAGGACTCCTGGGTTTTGTCCCAGCTCTGGTGGGGATCCAAGTGTTTCACTGCACTCCTAGCTTTTGTTCTTTCCAGAGACTCATGACAACTGGTTTCACTCCCCTCCATGCATGCTGCTGTTTTGAATTGCCAGCCCAGAGCCCTGCAGTCTCCATTTCCAGCTTGCAGGTTTGGCTTTTCACCATGGTGCACTAAGACACTTGGGTTCCTCTGACCCATGCACTGCCCTCCTCCCCAGGCTATCAGAAACAGCAAAGTTAACTGAATCTCCTCAACTTAGGGCTCTTGCCATCAAAGTTGAAGGAGTCTGATATATGCCACAGGTTCTCCAGCCCCTTCCTGCTGTAGCTTGACCTTGGCCAGTAAATAGAGGACCTTGTCTAGGGGGCACCAATTTGGGATAGCCACCCTGCAGGGCAGAAGTCTGGCCTTCAACTACTCTACACCTGTCTTTCTCCAGCCAGTGATGCTGCTACTGGATGAGAAAACTGAGGCACAGGCAGTCTATGCCTCCCTGGTGTGCCAGGACCAAGAAGCAGAGGGTGCTTATTCCACTAACACCAGCCTAGATTGAAGTCACATCCTACAAATCCTTTCAAGGTGCTGGCTGATCATGTAAAAGCCAACTGCAAGGAGCCTGGGGCAGAGGTGGGGTACAAACCCTTACTCCCTAGGTAGCCCCTGAACCATGCTGCAGAGACAATAAATGTAGTGAGAAGCCTTTTTTTTTCCCCTAGAGTCTTTTTTTTTTATTTGTAATTTGAGGAAAAAAAAAATCACCCTCAAAAAGGGGGAAGGAAAAATTTCTGGAAAGGAAAAAAAAGAGCATTTGAAATCCAGCTACTTGTGCACATCAACAAGTTACATATTTTCAAAAGAGAAGGGGAGAGGGAGGAGAGCAGAGTACTAAAGAAACTAAAGATAAAAGAAAGGAAAATAAAAAAAAAAAGGACAAACAGAGGAGACAAGGTTGGGGGAGGGAACGGGTTGTTACCAAGTTACCTGCAAAGAAATGGGGGGGTGGGGGGAGGGAATAAATAAATAAAAATTAAACAAAAAACTGAGCAGCAAAACCAAAATCATAATTAAAAAAAAAAAAAATCAAAACAAATGAACTAAAAAGCCCCCCTCCAGGAACACAGAAAAAAAGGTAAAACACTTAGACATGAGCTGAGGCTTGGCTTGGGTCAATCCCAGGGAGATGGCAGCGGCGGCTGTAGCCTTTTTCCTGTAGCATCTTGCTGCGGTTTGCATCATCCCCCTTTGCTTTTTCTCTCTGCTGTGGTGGATCCCTGATACGATTTGATTATTACTTTCAGTCTCTGAACAAGAGTCTCTGGTGAGGGGGTTGTGGAAGGGATGGCAGCTCAACCTTTTTCATGGGGTGATTTTATTTTTTTGCCTTCTCCTCTGCTGCTGGTTTCTGCAGGTTGCTTTGTTTTTTGCCCAGATGTGCCTCTTGTATACAGATTTTTGGCTTTCTTTCCAAGGCTGGACAAAAAGCTCCAAGGCAGGAAGGAGAAAGAGAGAGAGAGAAAACTGAGACAGTGTTAGTTTCGGCTCAAAGTGCATCCACGACTCAAAACAAGTCATTTGCTCTTTAAAATTCCCCCCAATGGTTTCAACAGCAAAAAAACCCAAAACAAAACAAAAAAACCCAACCCCCCCACTTGCCCTGCTAAAGTTGATCCTTAAAAAAGAAAAAAGTAGAAAATAGGTACTTTACAAAATACAATCAATTTTCTCTCCGTATTTACAGCATCAAAGAAAAAGGTTCCTGTACAGAATCCTGAACAATATATACAGAGAAGTGGGGGGTCTCCACAAATCATCAGGTCAGCTCTGTGCAAGAGGGAGTAGTTTCCTTGGCCGTGAAAAGGGGAACAGAGGGGAGAGAGTTCAGGGCAATAACCCTGGGAGGTTTCCTGAGGGCTCGGCTCTAGAAAGTATCGGCTCCCTGCTCCTGAGGGGTGCTCTAAGGAAGCCGGAAGCTGAGTTCAGGGTGGGGCTGTGTGGTCCCCTCTAGGCAGCCTCTGGATTTCCTTTCCCTCCGGAGGTTGAGTCTGATCTCTCCAGGAGTGCGCTGCCCCGGCTGGGAAGGAGCTACCTGCTTCTTCTCATGCACTGAGATCCGGGAGCCAGACATGTGCATGTGTTTCGCTGGGCACAGATGGCATGGCCCTGCCCAGCCCCGGAGAACGTCTGGGAAGGCCTCTCCTTGTGACCGCCATCCAAGGCACCCCGCTCCCCACCACAACACCCCATTCCCCCCTGCAGAAGTCATCTGCTGGCAAGAGACCAAAGGAAAAGCATTAACACTGCACATGGCCCTGCCCTCCTGCTCTTCACACCACGGAGGGACGTGCTGTCTGTCGGCTGGCCATCTTACCCTCTTCTATGCGTCAGAGGTGCATGAGGGTGGGGGGTTGGGGAGTGCAGGGAGCAGCTCCTCCGTGCCAGCACTCGGAGGCTACCAGAGCCTGGTCCCTCCAGAGCCTGCCATGTGCTCCCCTTGGATTTGATTTAAGTGAGGGGGCCACATGCCAGGGGAGGTTTAGAAGTTGGACAGGACCGCTAAGCTCTGCTTGCAGTCAATCTTGGTGGTGTCGGCGCCTGCATACGCAAGGGACAGAGGGGCCAAAAAGAGTTGGCACTCTTCCTCTGACTCGAAGGCCAGCTCTGACTGAACGTAGGAGACTGGGAGCAGTGGGCGGAAGCTGAAGGAAACAAAATAAAACAAAATCAAGCACACACGCAAAGGAGAAGAGGGAAAACATGGAGGAAGAGGGCTGGGAGGGCCAACAATGAGATGCCTAAGGCAAGCGGTGCTGGTAAGCTGGCCTGGCACCAGACCTCAACCTGGCACTCAGTGCGAATCAGAGCTAGATGGTCCCTCTCCCCAGACAACTCAATAGCCCTCTGCTGATGGATAGAATAGTCAAGTACTCCATGCATACCCAGAGCTAACTATGGGATGACTGAAAACACCTTCCCTAAGCATACCCCCCACAGCAGGGCTGTATCCTGGGCCCTGCATGGATACTCCCCCTCCCCTCCCCACCAAGGTTGAAGATGCCTGGAAGAAGCTGGGCAGTGTCTGTGACCTGCCTCCCCCTGGGACAGCACAGATTCATTGTAGCCTCTCACAGAAGCCCCTGCTACAGGGGCTCCTTTGGGCCCATTTCATTCTGTATTTTCTCTCCAACTCTGCCCGCAGCTGGAGGGGATCTCTTGCCCTGTTAAGGCAAGTAGGCTGACAGAACTGGCTTGGAAGTGGGTGTGGGGAAGAGGGCAGAAGCAGCACGAATATGTTCTCTTGTTAGACTGGGAGAGGTCCTGGTACCTGGCTGAGCACTGGTCAGTGTACGGCCCTCTTGAGGAGGGGAAATGGTTTAATGCAGAGGTTCCCAGGCTGTGGCAGGTTGCTTGTGGGGTTGTGGCACAAACCCTCTGCCCAGACAAGTGGCTTCTGGGGTCACAGCTGAGCTTCTGGGGTTAAAGCCGGGTGGTGGGAGAGCCCCAGGATGGAGACAGTCGGCTCCATGGTAAAAAAAAAAAGGTTGGGAACTACTGGTCTAATGTGTAGCAGGAGAGAATGTGCAGTGCACTGCAGAGGGGTGGGGGTGTATACAGAGATCTACTGCCAGGGGAATGCTAGAGAAATAGGCAGAACGGGATCACCCAAAAATCACTGGTCTGGGAGTGCTGATCCACCCCTTTGCCTCCCGGTGGGGTAGTGGGCCATGAATCCCACCACTCAGCTCCTTTATGGAGCCCCTGGAGGGATTCATGTGCAGACCTGGCAATGGATACTTGCTCAGAATCAGGGGCTGTATAAGACCAGAGAACGGCCTGCCGCTGTTTGGATGGCAGTTGGGACACTGCCACAAGTACTAGCCACTTCCTACTTACCTGCCAGGGCAGACTGCTCCCGAGCCTCCTTGGAAGTCTTTGAGGCTAGCCTCTATCTGGCCTAAGAGGGACTGTGGGCAGGCCGCAGCCCAGCCCCAGCAGCAGCTGGGCATGGGAAGGTGGAGTGGGTACTGGGCACCCAGATCTCCCACCAGCTTTAGCCAGGAAGCACTTGGCACCCCCAGCAGAGAGTATCGGGCCAGGGATCCAGGTGTTGGGTAAAGGGAAGGCTGGGCAGGGGGTAGGTTAGCTGGCAGGTCGCTCATGCAGCCTCACATACGTTTTGATCATGGCTTTAAGAGCTGTTTTCCTCTCCCGCTCAGCGAATTTGTCGATGAGGTAGCCGGACATACAGGGCGCCTCATGGTAGAGCTGGAAGAAGCGGTGGTAGTTCGACAGGGCCCAAGCAGCACGCAGGGCTAGGGCGTGGGCTACGCAGGGGTCTGATTTCAGCTCCTTGGTCAGGTATGCCAGCTCTGTGGTGATATCTGAAGGGGAAGAGAGGCAAGGCCCAAGCTTATTATGGCCGACAGGGGGGACCCCCACCACCTTCCCAGCCTTGGGGGTGGCTGCAGAGGAGAGAAGCACCCTGGCAGGGCTGGGAGGTTCCCCAGTGTCCTGGGTCTGCCCTTTTTATTGGTGAAACAGGGGAGGTGCTCTAGGTTGTCTCTGTAGTCCTGTGGGGATTCCTGGAGGACTCCTCTACAACTCCATGGTTAGAGTCTACAAGAACTATAGGTCCTCCAAGTCAAGACATGGCTAGAGTTACACAATGTAGGTGGGTACCACAGGCATCTCTATGGCAGACCTTCCCCAGACATGGAGGCAGGGCTGTCAGGAAGGACGGATATAGACCAGGGTTAAAAGAGTCATACCGTCAAGGAAGGACCCCCCCAGCTCTGCAGTTAACACAACTGGATGCAGCTCACTCACCCCCAGAGTTCTTAGTGAAGATGTAGTAAAGGATGCGGTAGGCAGTGAATTCCCCCACATTGCCCGGTAGGTTCTCAGCGTAGAGAGACTTGAGCTGCGTCTGGCACTGGTTAAACTCCTCATGATCCCCCTGGAGGACAGATTCCCTTTTACTGGGGCTGGGTGGAAGCCAGCTTGCTCAAGGAAACTGTGATCAGTGACACAGCCAGGAAGAGAACACAATAATCTTGGCCCGCAATCCTGGCTCTGCTTTAGCCTACAGATCCCATCTCCCTTCCAGAAACAAGGCTGCAGGATCCTGAATCTCAGCCTCTTCTGCTCTAAACCAAAATGCACCCCCCCACTCCCTGCCCATAACTGGGGATATAAATTAGGAGTCCTGATTCCTACTTCTAAACCCCCTAGACCTCTCTCCTGTTCTTATCAGAACCAGGGACAGAACCCATGAGTTCCAGCCATTGGGTCCAACCTAGCATCCCTTCCTGCTTTGGCAAATTTCAAGGCATGCCCAAAACAAGGGTTCAATTTCTTCTGACAGATGCTGACAAATCAGCAAGATGCTGATGTTGCCCTACCCCTGGGCAGGGCCATTCCCACTGACAGACCTCACAATGATGACTGGCTTCTCTCCCCCACACTCACCTTCTCTAGTGCTATCCGGGCATGGGTCTCGTACACCTCCACTGTGAACTCTGTGCGAATACCCTGAACCTAAAATCAGGGGTTGGGAAAGAGGGGAGAAGAGAGGGGCAGTGTTACCAGACATGCCCTTGTTCAGCCACAAGCATTGGCTGAAAGCAGCCACAAAGAGGCCCCTGAGCTGGGGCAGAAGGCCTAGGCTCTTGATAAACAGGCCAAAAGGGAGTGGCCAGTTTGGATTAGCTGTTGCCCTGACAGCTAGCCACAGCTGCCAGCAACACAGTTAGCATATGGGATACAGCTGGGAGACATTAACCCTTGATACTGAGGAGTTGGCTCTGCAGCAGCTGAGGGGAAGCAACAGAAAGATGGCAGGTGCCATAGGCAGCCACCAGATCCAGTGAAGCAGACAGTCTTCTTAAAGGTTATGAGTTCTTATCTGGGGGCAGGCTCCTAGTGCCAACCCTGACTGAGGTTACACAGCAAACCAGTGGCAGAACACTGTGGAGAACAGAGGAGCCCCAGTTCCCCTGCTCTAAGCCACCAGATCCTATTTCCCCTCTCAGAGCCCAATGTTCAAACAAAACAAAATCACACCAAAGAGAAAAGTGCTGATACTGCTGTACAAGACCCTAGCAAGGTCTCACATGGAATAATCAGGTGCAATTCTGGCCACCCATGCCTAAGACACAAGGATTGACTGGGGAACAGATGCAGAGAAGAGCTACCAGGCTGAGCAGCTCTTATGAGAGACCAGCTGGACAAAGCACAGGCAGAGAAGAAATTTAACTCATCTATAAATACATCCATGGAGGAATACCAAGCAGGGAGAAGAGCTACTGGAGCCAAAAGCAGCACCAGACCGTATGTCAACTGGATGGGAATAAACTTGGGCTAGAAATTACATTTCTAACCAGCACAGCACTGAAGCTCAGGAAGAGCCTGCCAGTAAGAGTGGTGGGATCACCAAAATCCCAGAGATATTTAAGGTATTTAGATCAGCAAGTAAATGGGACTGCCTTACACAATTACCTACAAGAGCAGGGGGCTGGACTCACTGCCCTAGGAAGACCCTGCCAGCCTGCTGTTTGGGCTGTTCAGGGTTTGTCCAAATAGGAAAGCTGACTGCAGTAGCAGCAGGATTAGTTTTCTTCAGGTGCAACACTGTGCAGATACCCTCTTTATGCTGCAGTCATTGCTCCATTTTTGTGGAGGCCAGTGTCCCACAGCAGTTAGGCTCAAGATATTTGCAGGCAGGCCTCAGCTGACCCTCGCATGGCTCCCAGTGCCCAGGAGAGGGATGGAGTGGGGCTCACCGTGAGGTCCTGTCGGATGGATTTCATCTGCTCACAAGCAAAGACATAGTCCTGCTTCTCCTTCCAGTGCGACTTCACCATGGAGAGAGATTTCTTCAGTACCTGCAGGACAGAGGTATCCTTGGTGAGTGAAGGGATGGACAGATCAGTGACAGTATCTTTATTAGGGGTTTCTCTCTGGGGACAGATCATTCACCCCTCCCCTGGCAGTTGAGGAGGCACTGGGTCTTGAAGCCAAGCTGGATCCTAGGCTACAAGACACCCTATGACTGCCTTGCAGATGGCTGTAATGCCACACGCTGTTCAGACTCCCAAGCTGAAAGGAGCTCTTCCATATGCCCCAACCCCAGCCAAGATTTGGGGCTCCTAGGGATGTTGCCTAAACTCCAGCCATGACCCCCCCTTCTCCCTCCACAAGTAAATCCTCTACAAATCTACAGGGACAAAAGGTGGGGAAACTGAGACACTAGGAAGAGGAAGTGAGCTAAAGGTCACACAGCAGACTGTAATGCTGACAGAAGCCATGCTTCCTGGGTCCTGGACTGGTGCTCTCTCCAGTTAAGCTGCACTGACACCAGAGAACTGTGGCTGTCAGCTTTCATGTGGCACTTGAAATCTTTGGTCTCTGCCTTTGGTGGCTCATGTTGTATCTCTGTACCCATGACAGCGTTTCCATCTCCCTTCATCTTAGCTTGGGGAAACCAGCCAGGCTCATGTGTGTGACAGAGCCAGCGACAGGGAGCATCAGTTCTCACCGAGACAGGCCGGACGGTGGAGGGGTCAGGGGCGCAGGTGAGTCGCAGGTAGTGCTTGGTGATCTCCTGGCTGGTGCCCATGATCTTGAGCTCGTTCCAGTCAGGGCCCTCAGAACTAGCTGTGTCCAGGCTGTTGATCTGCAGGATCAGGGGCTCCAGCCTCAGCTTCTTGGAGTGGCCATGCTGGAAGCGGGCTGCCCGCCGCTGCTTCTTGAACTCCTTCTCAGGGTCCTCGTAGTCCATGGTGGCCCTCTTGCGGTTACGCTTAGAGGGGCCCTGGTCATGCCTGCACATCACATGGAAGTCATGACAGGGCCAAGGGTCTGAGGCACAGCTAGGGATATAACCTATGTGTCCTGCTCCCCAACCCTTTGGGTCCAACCCACCAGCCCCTGCTTCCCCCCCTGACCTGGAGTGAGAATCCAGGCATCCTGCTCCAACCCACCAGCCCCCACTCCCTTCACCAGTGCTGGGAAAGAACTGGTATCATGTCTCCCAGCCCCACTGCTCTAACCCATCAGACTCCCCTCCTTTGCCAGACTTGGACATTGAATCCAGGAGTCCCAGCTCCTAAGCTTGGCTGCTTGCACAGTAAAGCCAGCTCCTACATGGACACTGAGGTTAGACAGAGCTTGTTCCTTCTCTGGCACAACCAGGACTCCCCACCATACCTTTTACCCCTCTGCATCCTCATGCGACCCCTCTCTATGTGTCCCCCTCTGCCACGGTTCTTCTGTGCACCCCTGCGGGGCCCCAGGCGGGTCTCGCCGCCAGAGTAGGAGCTGTCTGAGTCTGAGTGGGAATCACTGTCAAGGGAGACATAAGTATTAGAGTGGTGCAGCTTAGCCATGATTCGAGGGCAAAGCTGGAGCCATCAGGGGGCTTCCAGAACTGGTTCCAGAAGAACTAGGGAAGGGCAACAAGGATGATCAGTGGTATGGAGAAGCTTCCATTTGAGGAGAAACTAGAGAGCCTAGGCTTATTCAGTTTAGAAAAGAGATGCTTGAGTGGGAACAGGAGAAAGATTTACAGATTAGTGAACAGTGAAGAGAAAGTCCCAGGGATTTATTATTTACCGTCTCTCATGAGACAAGAACTAAGAGTCATAAAATGAGACTAGTAGGTCATTAGTTTAAAACTAACAAATGGAAGCTCTTTTTTGTACAGCATGCAATTGAAGTGGGGAACTCATTGCCACCAGATGTTGTGGAAGCTGACTGTTTAACCTGATTCAAAAAGGGATTGGATAAATCCTTGGGAGGAAAGAGACATCAATAACTATTGAGCACAGGAGTGATGGGCACAGCCTCCAAATCAGAACTTCCTGGACCTTAAATGCTTGAAGCTGCAAGTGACAGAGGGACAGCAGGAAAAACTGTGGTCATGCCCTGTTCATTCTCCCTTTCAGCATCCTCTCTGCCCCTGTGTGACAGGAGACTTGGCAAGACAGACCTATGGGCTGGCTCATTAAATGGCACTTCTTAAGCCTGAAATAGCGCAGCTGTGGACATAACTGGGCTTCCAGTACAGGCCCGGCCCTACCTGCGCCTGAAGTGGCGGCTGGGCGAGCGCGACGAGGAGCGGGAGCGAGAGCCAGCACTGGAGGATGAACTGTTCTCCTTCATGAAGACATTGCGGTTCCCAAACTTGGTGGGGAAGCCATTCCCACGGGTGCGGCCAGCCCCAGCCCCAACACCTGCCCCACCAACCCCGCCACGTGCGGCCGGGGGGCCCAAGGTGCTGGCCCCAACCCGCTGCTGTGAGGGCTGTTGCTGCTGCTGCGATGCCAGGCCTGAGGGCATAGAAGCCCGTGGAGAGTGGAGCGAGGACACTTCCCACCGCTTTTTCTTGGGGCTCTCAGAGATGCTGTCCCTGCCCAGACTGGAAAGGAGAGTGTGTGTGTTACTGGGGAGGAGAGGAGCAGCTGACGAAGGCCCACCTTGACAGACCCTACAAGACAGAGGCCCCAGGAATCCTAGCCCACACCCCCTCCTGAAGCTGGGATAAGAGCCAGGGGTCCTGGCACTCTACAGCACCTAGTTTCCTTAGCCTTCCTAGAGCCAAGAACAGAACCCCGGTGTCCTGAACCTTGGTACTTCCTGCTCTAACCCATACCCCACTCCCCTCAGGGCTGGAACAGAACTGAGTTCTGGCTCCTAGACTCCACTGCTCTAACATGCTAGCACTACTTCCCTGGCCCCAGACAACCACTCACCCTGGCAGTGGCTCCTGGCTCCAGTCAATGGTGTAGGCTGTGCCATCTTGCAGCCTGGCCTGCAGGACCTCCTTCAGCAGCTTCTCTGTTCTGTCCTTGTCCTCCTCGGACTCACAGGCAGTGAAGCAGCGCTGGACGTATTCCTTCATGTCCTGGGGCCAGTCCTCAGGTTTGCCAGCCGATGAACTGGGGGAAGGGGATACAGAAGCCAGATGTCAGAGAATCAAGCCTATAATTGTGGCCTCATCTAGGGATCATGAGAAGACCCTTAGCTGGGGGAAGGGTTTGGGAAGAGGTATTTATCCCTTTGATAGAGGGCATGGACCACTTGCTACAGACAGAGTTTACAGAGAGGTTAAACTCCCATCTTCAGCATTAGCTCAAACTACATATCTGGGAGAAGGGGTATTTAGATCCAGTCATGTTTGCTGACTGGTGATTTTTCAGCTGTTTCCCTGCTTATGGCCATTTACATGCTCTTCTGACTTGGAGAGGGAGAGAATTCATCTGACAACTGCATCTCCTACCACCAAAGCCAGCATGTGCAGTCAGGAAACTGCCCTGCACATGTGACATAGCTTCAACCTGCACTGCTTGGTCTGCATTGGACTTGACTGCTCCTTGGGTCATATGAAGGCTCTCTCTGAAAAAGGCTGGCTGGGGAGGAAAATACAGCGGAGGTGGGATTTGAAAATAAACAGGGCCTTGGGTCTGTACCACCTCCTCCCATCCCAGCTGCTTGGCCATGGGCCAAGAGGATACACACCCATGGTTATGATGCTTCTCCGAGTTCTGCTGCGAGCCAAAGTTACCATGCTGTTCTGCGCCCCCAAAGTTCTGGTTTGTTAGCACAAAAGGGCGTTTCTGAATGTTGAATTTCAGGCCCCCTGCACCAGGGGCTTCTGTGAGAGAGAAGTGGGAAAAATGGATGTTACCCAATAGCTAAAAGAAAGGAGAGCTTTGATTTCAGAGGCCTTTGGAATGGATTGACTCAAGACCCTGTGATGTGTCACCCATCAGCAACTTGAGTGTGGAGAGAGCTATTCAAACTCAAGTGGAACATGAGCAACCAGTGGAGCTGAGCCTGATAGAGGCACTAAAAATCCATCCTGTAATTCTAACTGCACTCTCATGCATGCCCTGTCCTAAACTGGAGTGACATGGATTGAGGGCAGGGACACACCCTCCATCCCAGAGGCAGTTGCATCTCACCACCAGCTGACAGGTTCATGTATAAAGAGAACTCCCACATACCCTACACCACAGGTGGCTGCATCAGCACTGAGTGAGGTCCCTGCATAAGCAGCTCCACAGTGCACCCCTACCCCAGAGGCAGCCACATCTCAGCACCAGAAGAATCAACCTGGTATAAATGCCCTCTGAGCTCTACCTGAGGCAGCTGCATCTTGTCACTAAGCAGCCATGCTGAAAGTGACAGTAATGAAAATGTTAGGAGATGGCTAAATACTTTAATATGGTGCTCTGGAAAAAAGTCTCCATTGCCGGGAGGCAGGAAGGAGTTAAGTTCTGTAGGTTCACAGAGTGGGACACAGATCAAACCGCAGAGAGAATGGGAGAAGGGGGGAGGAGGTTGTTTGCATAAGCAAAGCATGCCGATGTCATGGTGAGGACACAGGAACACAGCTGTCTGGTTACATGACAGCTACAGTCACTAATAGCAGCTTGCCTTTGAGGGCCTGCCCAAGTTCATACAGACTAAAAGACTAAAGACTGCTAACAAGCCAGGAACCCTGATTCCCAGCCCACCCCACAACCCCTTAATGTTCCACAGTCTGGAACAAAACCCAGGAGTCCTGGCTCTCCACTTCAAGCTCCAGCTCCCCAGAACTCTTCATACCCTCCCGGAGCTGGGAGAGAACCCAGGTGTCCTGTCTCCCAGCCTCCCAGCCCCACCCCTTTCAGAGCCAGCCTGAGTAGGGACTCACGTTTCATACGGTTCCAGATTTGCTGCCCTTTCTTGGGCTTGGGCCCCTCTGAGTATGAGTGCTGGCTGTAGGAAGGGCCAGATGAGGTCTGCTGTGGGTGCTGGGGTGCGGAGGAATTGCTCTGCTGTTGGCCTGCACCCCCCATGGGGTGTGCATTGTGCTGTGGAGGAGGCTGTGGGGGTGTTGAGGTGGCAAGCTGCTGCTGCTGGCTGGGATAGGGCATGCTGTCATCAAGGCCAGGGACTGGTGGCTGGGAAGGAGAGACACTGTGAACCAGAAGCCACCTTGGGTCATACCCAGGGATAGAATCATAGGAAAAAAAAAAAAAAATGAGGGTTGGAAGGGACCTCAGGAGGTCATCTAGTCCAATCCCCTGCTCAAAGCAGGGCCAGTCCCAACTAGATCATCCCAGTAAAAGCTTTGTCTAGCTGGGTCTTGAAAACCTCCAAGGATGGAGATTCTACAACCTCTCTGGGTAACCTGTGTCAGCGTTTTACTACCTTCCTAGTCAGAAAATTCTTCCTAATATCTAACCTAAATTTCCCTTGCTGCAACTTAAGACCATTGCTCCTAGTTCTATCATATGCCAGCACTGAGAACAGTTCAGCTCCATCCTCTTTCAAACCACCCTTCAGGTACTTAAAGACTACTATTAAATCCCCACTCAGTCGCCTCTTCTTCAGACTGAATAAGCACAGTTCCCTTAGCCTATTCCTGCAAGTCATGTGCCCCAGCCCCTGAACCATTTTTTGTTGTCCTCCACTGGACTCTCTCCAATTTGTCCACATTCTTTCTGTAGTGGGGGGCCCAAAACTGAACACAGTACTCCAGATGTGGCCTCACCAGTGCTGAACAGAGGGGACTAATCACTTCCCTTGACCTGCTGGCAACACACCTACCAATGCAGCCCAGTATACCATTAGCTTTCTTGGCAACAAGGACACACCGCTGGTTCATATTCAGCTTACTGCCCACTGTAATCCTCACGTCCTTTTCTGCAGAGCTGCTGCCCAGTCAGTCAGCCCCCAGCCTGTAGGTACATGGGACTGTTCCATCCTAAATGCAGGACTTTGCGTTTCTCCTTGTTGAACCTCATGAGATTCCTTTCAGTTCAATCCTCCAATTTGTCTAGGTCACTCTGAATCCTAGCCCTACCCTCCAGCATATTTACTACTCTCCACAGCTTGCTGTCATCTGCAAACTTGCTGGGGGTGTATTCTATGGCATCTTCCAGGTCACTGATGAAGACACTGAACAAAACCAGCCCCAGGACCGACCTCTGGGGCACTCCACTTGATACTGGCTGCCAACTAGACATCGACTCATTGCTTATTATCCTCCAAGCCTGGTGCTCCAGCCAGTTTTCTATCCACCTTACACTCCATTCATCCAGTCCATACTTCCTTAGCTTGCCTGTGAGAATGTTGTGGGAGACCATCAAAAGCCTTGCTAAAAAAAACCAAAAAACAAGGTACACCACATCCACCCATCTCCCCACATCCACAGAGCCAGTCATCTCATCATAGAAGGCAATCAAGTTAGTCAGGCATGACTTGCTCTTGGTGAATCCATTCTCACTCTTCCCAATTACCTTCTCCTCCAAGTGCTTAGACATGGATTCCCTGAAGATCTGCTCCGTGATTTTGTAGGGACTGAGGTGAGGCTGACTGGTCTGTAGTTCCCTTTTTTCCCCTTTCTTAAGCATGGGAACTATGTTTGCTCTTTTCCAATTATCCGGGGCCTCTGATCGCCATGAGTTTTCAAAGATGATGGCCAGGGGCTCTACAATCTCATCAGCCAATTCCATCAGCACCTTTGGGTGCATCCCATCCAGCACCATGGACTTGTGTATGTCCAGCTTTTCTATACGGTCCCTAACCTGTTCTTTCATCACTGTTGGCTGCTCACCTCCTCCCCAAACTGTGCTGCCTGGTGCAGTAGTGTGGAAGCTGACCTTGCCTGTGATGACTGAGGCGAAAAAGGCTCTTCAGCCTTTTCTGCATTGTCTGTCTTTATGTTGCCTCCCCCCCATTCAAGTAAGTGACCCACACTTCCCCTGATCCTCCTCTTGTTACCAACATACTTGTAGAAACCTTTCTTGTTACCCTTCACATCCCATGCTAGCTGCAACTCCAACTGTGCTTTGGCCTTCCTGACTTCATTCCTGCATGCCCGAGAAATGCTGTTATAGTCTTCCCTAGTTATTTGTCCAAATTTCCACTTCTTATAAGCTTTCTTTTTGTGATTTAGTTTACTGAAGAGTTCCCTGCTAAAGCCATACATAGCAGAACGATAAACACACAGCAGAATGGTGGGGGACCTTGGATAGACTGCCTGATCCCCTGCAGCCTTACTGAATTCCCTGGGGTAGAGTAGGTAGTCTTCAGCCCCTTGTCCTAAGACCTGACAAACAACAAGGGGTAACAGTCCCTGGTTACAGGTAGAAAAGTGTATTTTGCCACTGCAACTCAGGAGCTCTTGAGGTCATACAACCAACTGATAGCATTCTTTAGAGGTGCACTGATACATCGGCCTCATGTTGGATCGTCACTGACGTGGAAAATTGCAAGTACTGGCAATCATCGTTTTTTGTCTGACATGGCCAATAAATAATGTGGCCAATAAATGTTGTGTGCATGCACACAGCCACAGCTGCAGCATGCATGCAGCCAAGAGTGCAGCCCTATGACATGGAGAGCAGCCAGGTCTAGCTGGGGGAAGTGATAAGTGGGTAGGGCATGAGTGTGGGGGGCAGATCAAGGCCCCTGTGTGGAGGAATGGAGTAGGGCTGGCACTAGTGTTGGGACAGGGACTGCCCAGCTGGGAAGGGTGGGACATAGGACGGAGTCAGGTCTTGTCTGGGGGCACCCCCAGATCTGCGTGTGGGGCGAGGGCAGGCTATGCTCAGGGTAGGCGGTGCTGGAAGGAGGGTTTGGGGGGCTGGAGTCCCCCCCAAATTTGCTGTAGTTCCCCACTGCTTCCCTCCCAGCATTGCCACTGCCTGCCACAAAGCAGCCCGGCCCAGCCCCCCTGCTGTGAAGAGTCCAGCAGCAGCCCACCCTGCCCTGCATGCAGATCTGGGGGCACATGCCCCCACCCCGTATGCCCTCCCAGGGTATGTGCAACAATGGGAGCTGCCACCCCCGCTACCCCCAGATAAGCCATGGCTGTCCTGTGCCCCATCCTAGCTGGGCATCAGCTGCCTCTGCACAAGCCCCAGTGCCAGCCCCACTTCCTCCCTCAGTGCAGGGGCCTTGGTCCCCCCCACTTCCCTCACAACATACTTACTAGTTGGATGCTGCTCTCCAGGCTGTGGGGCTGCATATCAGAATTGGATTGGTACCGGCTGATATGGCTCCTTAAAAATGGCTAGTGGCATCAGCCCCAAAAATCTCTGTTGCTGCACCCCTAGCATTCTTGGCTCCCAGCATTCCCTGCTTTAACCCATCAGACCCATTCCCTTCCCAAGGCTGGGGGAAGAAGCCCAGCATCTTGGCTCCCAGCCACCCTGCTCCAACTAACAGGTCAATCTCCTGCAAGAAGCTTGGAGTCAAACCCTAGGGAAACTGCCAAGCCAGGAGTGTCCACTCATCCCACGTGCTCTTGCTTTTAGACCACCAGGCCACAACCCTAACACCATTCCTGGTTCATGAAGGAAGGGAACAACTGCCCACACGCTGCTGAAGTGGGGAATCAGAGGCCATGATAACTAGGAAGTGGGGGTGGGGATCAGTCTATATCTCACCTGGTTCATGTTCCCTTGGTGCTGGCCTGGAGCTGGTGGCTGCTGGGGTGCTGATGAGGAATATGAGCCCGCAACCCCATACTGATTGGGAGAGTTGTAGCCAGGATAGACATTCTGTAGAGAACAACCCACAACACAGAATGGTGTCAGAGAGCTGGTGGCATCTTCAGAGTGCTCGATAAATTCTCTATCATTCCCACTCCCCCCACCATCTCTGGAAATGCTGGAAGCCTACCTCCCATCCATGACTCAGCAACTCTTGAGGAGCAGACTCCTTTGCTTTGGAAAAACCATTTAAGCTGGGAGGGGAGCTCAGGTTTTCCAATTACACCCTGAGGGGTGTCAACCACTTGGCTGTGCTACCTTGCTGACAGCAAGCTCCCCCCTTTGGATCCTAGTCCCCAAGATGCTGACAGTAGGAGACCTTAATGGCCATGTCCTTACTCACCATTGGATAGTAGTAGTTGTAGGGATATGTGTAACCATATGGTTGGTACCACTGGTAATACTGTTGCTGCTGCATGGCATTTGGGTCTCCTTGCTGGGATGAATACTAGAGACAGGAGGAAGAATCAGTAGGAATGACAGGCACCTCACTCAGTAACCACAGGCCCCTGCTGCAGCCTGGACTTCCCAGGTTGCACTGCTGCAGGCACCTCTCTGGCAACCAGGCCATGCAGAAAGGCTACCTAGATTTTCTCCATAGCCAGGAGGCAGCATGGACACACAACAGCCAAGAGAGTGCATGCATCTTGCACACGTGCCTGACAACCCAACCAAGGCAAGAGACAGGTGAGATGTGCTTATGGGGCTGCATTGGTAGCAGTGTGGCATGGTGGGGGTCTAAGTCCTCGTTTGGGGTTGTGGTACTACTACCAGTAGTTACCATGGCAAACAGGCAAGGCATGACTGTCATTTTAAGTGGGGGTGGGGTGGTGCTAAAAATTGATTTATTTTTTTTTAAATCATACTTGCATCATTTTTTTTCAAATTATAATCTTTTTTTTTTTTAAAAAGCACAGCATTTAAAGCATAATGAAAATAAATTCTACAGGCTGTTGCACGTATTTAAATTCTAGTCACCAGTTTAAAGCAGCTGTCCAAGGCAAATCATGAGCAAGAAGTTAATTATCTAACATGTGTGCAATGTATCATTGGCTTGTTCCTAATGTACTAAGACTGTAAAGTTAATAAGAATCAGAAAATAGCATGTAATTGCTTCAACAAGCATGTGCCTAAGGTGACCTCCTATGCTGCAAAATGAGACACTACATTCAAGGTCCTGTTCGGGGTGCTGACAGTACATTTATAACAGTAAATGGGCTGTACTACATAGTAGGGTTGGGTATTTGACTGGTCGAATAAAGTTGGGTAAACTGGCCAGTCAAATACCAGCCAGAAATTAAAAAACTGCTAATAGGTCCAAATAACACACAGAAAAGTACAAATTTTCCATTAAATGCATCAAAAAACAATTAAGAATTCATATTTCCATCAAGAAAACTATAAAAAGGTGCAGTTTTGGGGGTTTTTTTTGGGTAAAATTGCTATAATCTTTGGCCAGTCAAAAAAATGCAGTCAGCTGACCAATCAACTGATGTTTGACGTGTCAATTGACCGCCTTGCCAACCCTACTAGAGATGCACATCATGCACAGCCAAAGCAACTCACTGAAATCCAAGGTGAAGTTACTTCCAAAAAAAGCCATGTAGTAACTTTACTACAAGAGAAAGGTAGTTCACCAGGTCAGTTGCATCATGGAGAAGGCAGGGCAAAGTGGTACTGTATAGTCTAATAAATTCAGAGGGGCATAATAATCTTTTCTAAGCAGCAGCTTGCTTTGTCGCATGCCATGAATCTTACAAAGCAAGCTGTTGCTTATGAAAGCTTATGCCCTTCTGAAATAATAAGTCTATAAGATGCCACTATCCCCTGCCTCTGCTTTACTACACAAGTGGAGAGCCAATCTATTTGCATTAAGCAAAGGCTAATTCCAGGATGAAATCAGATGTCTTGCCACCTACTGGCAGGACTCTAACAGTGGCAGGCTCTGCAACAGCACTAATTGTAGGCAGCCAGCTTGCTAGAACTGGTCATGCATTCGCTCTTTACTATGGAATAAAGTCTGAGGTAAATGATTCCACAGTAATTGCGGTGACTGCTGTCATTATCAGTTGTAAATTCAGATTGGTATAACCCTTGGGATCAGTGAGAATGCACTCTGCTTTAGACAATGAGTGAAGGACAAATGGAATATGTAAAATTAAACAACAAAAACAACTATTTAAATTGAGGATTTTCCACTTGGGGATTTTAAACAGATCCATCTAATTTAAAGGAGCCCTTAGTTACTCCCTGTAGAGACTGGGGACCCTACTCACTGTCAAGAAACAGCTGAAGGGCAGGAGAGCTTGGGAAGTAGACAAAGGTGAGAAACCCAGAGCTTTATCCAGCAGACTAGAGCTAGAAGTAGAACCCACATCTGCCCAGCTTAGGTCCTGTGCTCCATCCGCTAGGCTACAATACCTCAGGGTAGCTCAGCTCATGTGGAGAGATGTGTGATAAAACTGATAAAGGGCTTGGAAAGAAAGTCATAAGAGAGGCTGAAGGAGCTAGGCATCTTCACCTCACAGAAAAGGCACTTAAGAGGGGACGTGATGAAGAGTTTTCAAATAGTTGAAGGAATGCCATAAAAAAAAAAAAAAGAGAGAGAGAAAACACCTTTTATCTCTTAGTGCAGAGCAGGATGCAGACCAATGGCCTGAAGTTGCAGCAAAGTAGGTTTAGATTGGATACAAGGAAAACCTTCTTCACCATTAAAACAGCAAGGCAGTAGAACAGACATCTAGGAAAGTTGTGAACTCTCCATCACTGGAAGGTTTCCAGGAAAGGGCTGGACAGCCCCTGGTCAGGGACAATATAGGTGTAGCTATGCTTATGTTCTACTATGGGGATTTCCCACATTTATGGGCTTTACTGGTAGCAGAAAGGGTGGGGGGGGGCAATATGGGTCAGGGTGTTTTTAAGCCTTCCTCAGAGGCATTGGGTGCTGGCTGCAGCCAAAGGTGAGGATTTTGATTGGATTCACAGAGGTTTAAGGCTGGAAGGGACCTTATGAGATTATCGGGTCCAGCCCTGCTACTCTGGGCAGGAAAGACAGCTGGGTTGTGCCATTGCTGGGACTTAAACCAGAAGGTTCCTGGCTAGAGGATCTTGCCCTTCCACCCAGGGTCAGACTGATCACCATGGCTGGGGTCAGAAAGGAATTTTACCCAATGGCCAGTGGGCTTACTGTGGGCTGTAGTGCATTTTGTTTTCTCTGTAGTGGGGCACATAGCCCTCTACCTGGGATCTCCCGAGTGTATATTAACAATCTTTCACAGAAGCAGGATGTCGGCTGCTGTGCGTCCCTGCTTTACTGGCGGCAGGTTTGGATGTTATTGCTTGTGTTGCGTGAGGGACGACGGTAGTTTTACTAAGAGGATAGATTACAGATCTGTACAGGATGGTTTGGATGGGGATGACCCTGCCTCAGGCAGGGGGTTAGACTAGATGACCTATGGAAGTCCCTTCCAGGCCTGCTTCTCTTTGATTCTATGATTGAAACCCAAAACCTGGCAGCTTGGGTCAGGTGGGGCCTCCCTCCTTGGGTCTTCTTTACCTGGGCATTTGCTGGTGCGCTGCTGGAGCTCTTGCTGCTCCCAGAGGCAGCGTTGGCTTTACTAATGCTGGCCAGTGCTTGCCTGGCTTTCTCCCACTCGGGGTTCTCATGCATTGGCCCTTCCATGGTGTTCTCCCGGGTGCTGCTGTTTCCCATGTTGTACTGCGGGGCCCTGGAGAGGTTAGAGAAAAAGACTAAAGTTACATTAGGAGCCTCTGCCCATAGCATCTGCTACCCTGCTGCCCCCCCCCTCCAGTACAGGCTTGGGAATCACTCCAAAGGAGGGCACTGAAGCTTCTACAACAGGGAAGATTCAAGGTCCCCAGCTGACACAGTAAAGCAGAAAAGGTTAAAAGGGAAGCAAGCTGCACTGTAACAGAAAAGCATATACTGAGGCAGAAGCTCCATCTATAGAAGAATAACTGCAGCCCTTCTCTCCAGACTGTGGCAGGTCACCTTGCCCCATACACCCATGTTCTGCCCTCTTGGGCCTAGGCTGTGCCAACTCTTCCCCCTACATCCACCCAAGCACCTCTGCACTCCCTTTGCACGCACCCTGAGAAATACAGAAGTGCTGACCCCCTTCATTATGGGAAAGCGGCACAGAGGGCAGGTCACAGGGCTCTCTTCTCCAACCCCAGGGCTGCAGCTGACAAAAAAATCTCAGTGGACTTGCTCCTGGTGGATGTATCAGGCCTGCAAGTAGGCTCTAAGCCTATGCTTGGGTATCCCAAGAAAAGGGCTAGTTATTGAAGGCTCGGAAGGGGTTTTATATTAGATTCTCAGGTCTTGTCTTTTCACTCCTCCCTGGAAAATGAGAGCCGACTGGAGACCTGGCCACATTTGGGTGTCATGGGTGGGTAGGTATGTACCCCTGCAGAGGATTTGTACGGTCCTCAGCAAGGTACAGACAATGGAATAAAGTAGACTGGGGGAGGGGAGTGAGTTTGCTGTGTGGCAAGAGTGTCTAAGGGGAGCTGATGGAATTGTCTCACCACAGGGTTACGAATGTGCCAAAATCTCGCAGGACTGAAGCCAAGGGCTGGGAAGTTATTTTTGTTGGTTTGTTTTATTAACCCTGGTTCGAATCAAACAGAAGGAGAGATTGCCACTAAAGGCTCTTTTCTTTCTTTAAACATATTTTTGAACCATGTCCCATATGAGGCACAACAACTTGTGGCTGAGAGTTTAAAGACAGACAAACTGAAATTCCAAGTAAAACACACATTTTTAGCAGCAAGAGGGAAATCAGTAAATCCCTGGAACAAACTCCCAGAAGCAGGGAAGTCTCCATGGCCTGATGTTTACAAACTGAAACTCAATGCCTTGCTGAAAACTCTTTTTAGTCAAAAACAAGTGACTGGACCCAAGACAGGGGAAAGCTGGTGAACTCTAACAGCCTGTGACAGACAGAAGGCCAGGCCAAGACAAAAAGAACTGTTAGATCAGCAGGGTCAACCATCCAGCCTGTGTAGCCTTGCCATCCAGCCCCCCAGTGCTGCCCCTGTGTCTGATCTGATCCACATGGAGTAGGGCACATGCACATGGCTGATTCATGAGCTGCCCATGGATCCTTCCCTTTTTCCCTCCCCAGAGTACCTGAACCAGTGGTCACTCCAGTCAGCCTGAAATTTGTACTGCATAAGGCACAGATCACAGTGTGGCCAGAAGGCACTGGATCAAGTACTCTGGGGGATGGGGAGGAGGTCCAAGAACTCAATCTGCCCTGTGGACTGAACCCATGCCACTCATGTAGATCACAGAATCATAGAAGTAGGGTTGGAAGGGACCTTGTAGTCCGACCCCTGCCTGGGCAGGAGAAAAAACTGGGCTCAAATGATTCCAGCCAGGTAGGCATTGAGCCTCCTCTTAAAGACCCCCAGGGTAGCAGCCAGCACTACTTCCCTTGGAAGTTGGTTCCAGATCCTAGCCACCTTGACCTGTGAAGTACTTCTTATGGATGTCTAATCTAAACCTACTTATGGCTCCAACAACTTATGGCTGTTATTCCTTGTTATGCCAGGGTGCGCTAGGGGAAACGAGGTCTCTCCCAAACGCTTTCGGTCCCTAGTGAGTTTATAGACGGTCACCAGGTCCCCCCTCAGCCTTCTCTTGTGAAGGCTGAACAGGTTCAGGTCCCACAGTCTCTCACTGTAGGGTCTGCCCTGTTGTCCTCGGATCATGCACATGGCCCTCCTTTGGACCCTCTCACTGTCGTCCACATCTCTCCTGAAGTGGGACGAACAGAACTGGACATAGTACTCCAACTGTGGCCTGACCAGTGTTACATAGAGGGGGAAAAACACAACGGCCCCTTTTCACTGCAAAAAGATTTGCTTCTTGTTAGCTCACTCAACCCAATTCTACCATCCTACATCATCTAGACACCAATCTTCTTGTCTTACAAACAATTCTCTACTGAAATGGTTACCAAGCAAGGGTGAAAGGGAAAGAAAAAGCAAAAAAGGTTTGGGGATGTCTTTACAGGTCATAACATGGGAAAACAGAGTATTTTTTTCATAAGAAGCAACCTTTACAATTCTCAATAATCTGTCACAGGGGAGAACTCATTTCAGAGGCTTTTAAAAAGAAAACTCAAAGTTCTAAGGTTGCTGCTCTCCAAGGGGCCATGGGCATGATGTTGACAGCTGCTGACACTGATAGGCAGACCCCTGGGAACGAGCATGGGTCTATATGGATGAAAGGGACTCACCTGCACAGAAGTCATGGCAAGATCAGGGCTTAGAATAACACTGTGCTAAGCAAACTGGTATGTGCAATAAAAAGCAAAGGGGTTTATTTTGGTGATATCTGTTACTGGACCAACTTTTTGGGAGAAATGCTGGACCATTTTTCAGGCACTAAGTACCCTTCTTCAAGCCTGGGAAAGATCCATGCTTCTTTCCCACTTGGTTTTCCCATGTTTCCTGGACCACCATAGCTACAACACTCCAAACCTACATGCATTTTCAACAAGATAGTTACAAAGCTGCTCAAATTATTTACTTGCTCAGCTGTATCCCAGTTTCTCTAAGCAGGGCAGCTGGGCTTGGAAACAACCCCCCCACACCTTCTAAATTTGTTTTCTAAAAACAACGTGGAACAGGTTTGGCCACCTCCCTTCAAGTGAGATATTTCACTCAGACTCCTTTGCCTGCTTTAGGGTACAGACAAGGGAACAAAGTACATGGAGTTAAAGCGAGGTGGGGGGTGGAATTTACTGCCCATTAGCTGACATAAGGTAACTCTCTCAGGTGTTTGCTCTATCCCACAGTAAGTATAAATTAAACGAGGGCCATTTACCTCTGAATGGAACCAAGCTAAATTAGCAGTTTAATTTCCACTTACTGCAGGATAGGTTTGGACATACAAGTTACTACAGAAGAACCAACACACGGTAACCATGTGTTACCGTAAGTAACAGCCTCCTTAATTCAGCATCGCTTCATCATAAATCCAGCTCCACATTTGACTGGGGATTCCTTAGCTGTTTTACAAGTGCAGTCCTCAGACTGATGCATTTATCCTACACCCTTTGCACTATTAGACATTAATATTTATTTCCTTCCAATTTACTAAAATGCTTAAAGGTTATGCATCCACATACACTGGACATGCTTGATGTGAGCAATACCAAGGGCAATAATTTAAGGGCTTGTTTGTTGTACTGGGTGTAATTACCATGGCACGCCCTACCCATAACATACCCACACTTATAGCTGAACAAATGTACTTGAACCATAACACCCCATTCTCTCAGAGCAGCAATTCTCAACCAGGGTGCCACACAATGCTAATGCTGTTAAGGTGTGCAAGTGCGATTCATACAATAAGCCCAGAGATTTCAAATAGGAACCCATATGCCAAATTCATTCTGACTTGTTGTGGGCTCTCTGAGTTCTTTCCAACAGAAGACCTGCTTTAATAGTTTTCCGTAGTCAAAATGTGTGAAAACTAAGAGCTGACACTTTTCCAAGGGAGACCCTGAGTCTATGGAATTTAAGAACTGCTGCCTTAAAGGGGAATAAGCTATGTGATGATATTTGGATTACTGGTTGCCTATGAACACGAAGGCCCAAAGACTACTTCCAGTCCTATAAATGTGACAGCATAAACTGGGCCAGCAGTAGATGACTGCCTGGAGTTATCATTTCAGCAGTACATCATGCCCTCATTGAAAGAGTTATATCACTGCACCACCACTGTACAGGCTAGGCTTTCAATAACCTGCCACAATCTCCCTTCAGTGCTTCCTAGCTCCATTTTCAAATGCCTTGGGCTTACAGCGCACAACAGCAACCGAAACAAAACTTCCCCAAGGTCAGGGCTGGGGCGCACCAGGCACAAGACATGAATAAACAAGCAGCAACCCCTGCCTTAAGGGTAAAATATGCTGAATCCACCCAGGTCATTTTAAAATTAACTATGCTGGATGAGAAGTGGCCTGAAGGCTGCCACTAACTCCAGTTTCACAGACACGCAGGCAGACAAACGATGCGTTTGTCTGGCTGCAGGACATTCCTTTCTTTTCCTTCCCTGATCTGTATAAGTCATGAGCTTGTGCTCTGAAATAGTATACCTTTGTGGCTGCTCAGTAACAGGATTGCTACCGACAAGGACACATGGCAACTGGGAACATAAGAGGAGATTTTAATTCGGTTTGATATAAAGGCTCCCTCTAACCCAGGACTTCTTTGGCAATCCCTACCTCTATAAAAAGTATGTGTGTGGGGGGGGGGGAGGGGGGGAAGAGATATGTCTACATGTACACACACACACATGTCCCCTCATATACAGATATAGACAGCTCTCCCCTTGTGCGTGTGTGAATGTGTGCACACATGGGTAGATCTATCTACATCTATATACAAGGGGAGATGTATATAATCTCTCCCCTCGTATATAGATAGACAGGCAGACATTGCCAAAGAAGCCCTGGTTTAAAGGGAGCCTTTATTTCAAACCAAATTAAAATCTCCCCTTGCGACACACATAATCCCAGTCTCTACGGCTGGAGCAGTGGCTCTCAGCCTTTTTGGACTCGAGACACTGCTCATAAGACTCGAGACCCCCTCTGTAATTTTTGCAAATGAAGCAGCACTCAATTTCAAGCAACAAACTGATCCCTGACAGCACTTTCCTCCTTGCAGATGATCCCCACGGTGGAGATAGGGCTCATGCTGGCAGGCGCAAACCTGAGCCTGCCTCTAACTACTCAGCTTCCCTCCTCACACCTCAGGCACCCTTCAAAGGAGCTGGCAGCACCCCTGGCATCTCTGTACCTGTGTCCCCAAGTCCCATTATCAGAACGGATCAAACCCTCACTCCCCACCCCTGCAAACCAGTAGTCACCATTCAGCGGCCCGCTGGTCTCCCAGGTTGGTGGCCATTGCTTGGGGCCCACTCAGGAGGATGCAGACGGATGCCCTAGATGCTCCCGGGGCTGCTCCTCCCTCGCGGCGGCGGCGGGACAACGCTCCCCGGCCGGGCCAGTGGCCGCCCAGGCCCCGGGGCGCCCGCGGCTCTACACTGCGGGAAACCCTTAGCCCCTGTCCCAGCTCCGCCCCGGCCGGGTGTCTCCGGCTGCCCCCGCAGCGAGTCCTTCGGGCCGCAGCCCCCTGCCCCAGCCCCTCCTCGGGCCTCGGCGCTGCCCCCGCCCGGCCCCCCGCCCTCGCCAGGCCCCTGCTGCCGTCGCCCGGCCCCGCCTCCCTCTCCTGCCCCCGCTACAGCCGGGCCCGGGGCCCAAGTGCAGGGCGCTGGTCGGGACGCGCGGGGAGCGGTGCGGAGCGGTGTGGGGGGGGGACAGTCTCTCGCTTCCCCAAGATGGCGGTGGCGCCTTCCTGCTCCCCCCGCCCTGCCCAAGAGGAGCGTCTGCTTCCGGTGCCTCAGGAAGGAGAAGCGAACGTGCGTATGCGTATGCGTATGCGTATGCGTGTGCGCGCGATGACATCACGCGCCGACGCTCTCCCAAAGCCAGGGGACGGGAGGATGGGAAAGGAGCGGCAGGCTGCACCAATCAAGGAGGGGGAACGAGCCCTGCGTGCGCGATGACATCGCCGCGCAGGTGCAGTCCCAGCCGTTTCCCCCTCCCTCCAGACTGGGGGTGGGCGTAGGGGGGTGGGGAGCGGCCGGTTTGACCAATCGGGAATGAGGAAGGCCAGCTGTGGGGAGTCATTGGTAGGAACTGGGAAGAAACTGGGGGTGGGGTTAGGGAAGCAGGCGCGTGGGTACGGTATCCCAGGAGGGACAGTTTCTGTCAAAAGAAGTAGGGCTTATAAAGTGGGTGGGGTGGGCACCTGGATTCCGTTTTGGGAGGGGGCGTAGAGCGGGGCTGGGAGTCTGAACGCCTGGGCTCTCCCAGTTCGCGCAGGCTGCTGGCTGTAGTGGTTAGAGCAGCCCGGCAGGGGGCCCTCGCCTGCTACACCTCCGACCCCCGGGGAGCGGGAGCGGGCCCAGGAGCGGCGGGGGAAGAGCACGGGCCGGGGCAGTAGCCTGGGGACCTCCCCTGCAGGCTGCGGTGGCCTGGGGCGTGCGTGCCTGGACCTCCTGGCCTGCCTGGGTCTGAGCTGGAGCTGCCCCTGGATTGAGTGCCCTGGGGCCGGATATACGTGTACCCTGCTCTGCCCAGTGCTGAAATGCAGCTGCCTCTAGGTGGGGTGCACCACCCACTTGCCTGGCACTGAAATGCAGCTACCTCTGGAATGGGGCATAGTGAGGGCAGCATATATGTGGGTCCACTTCTTGCCCAGTCCTGAGATGTAGCTGCTTCTGGGGTGTGTGTTGGAGCTGCCTCTGGTTCAATGTATTAGGGGAGGGGCTATGTGCAGACCTGGACACAGATGTCTCTGGGATGGGAATATCCACCCTTGATGCCTGAACTTTTTAAAGGAATTTTTCGTGTCCCAAGTCCAATCAGCCAAATCGATTCCAAATCTGTGAATTGTTCAAGAACCATGTATGGCCATACTATTAGCAAACATCCTGTACCCTCACCTTGAGTTCAGATGTTTCAAAATCATGTGGCAGGTGTCCTACATGCAAGCCCAAGCCCAGAAGCTGCTTGGGGGTTTGGATACCCCCAGGTTTTGCTTGCCCTCAGCCATATGGATGCAGGAGCAAGCTAAGGAGGAGTGTCCTGGTACCATAAAGAGGGTGTAAAGCCAAGATCTTCCCTCTGGAAATGAACCTGGGGATAATAACTATACACTACCTCCACCTGGGTACTAACCCATGCCAGAACAGTGGTTATCTCCTGTTGCTGGGAAAACCACTGTGGTGACTGAACTGGGGGAAGATGCACTGCACCCATCCCAGCAGATTTGTTGTTGGAGCATCTTCTGTGAGATTGGACATTGCTTGCCACTGGTGTGGCCTAAAGCCACGGTCGTGCAGCCACTGGAATGTGGCAAGGCCCCTGCCCCTTCCCCACCCTGTAAACCAGCCAGTCTTGTGCCCTGGGGCTGGATGGGGCCAGTCTCCCCCCATCCTCCCCAGAAAGGACTGAATGCGCCACAACAACTCCATTTAAAAGAACATTTCTCTTTTATTTCTCCATCTGGTTGAGCAAGTGCTCGTTAGTGGCCCAGGCTCTAATTAGGGCTGTGGGCAGGCAGGTGGGGGACATCTCCTGGGCTCATATTAATCTCCTCCCTCCTCTCCCTGTGGGTCCTTGCTCTACAGCCCAGGGTAGGCATTGCAGGCAACAGCTGTCTGGCTGCGGGGCTTGGGTTCCCAGTTAATAGGCTAGGGCCACAGGCCTGGTCTGCCCTATCCCCCAGCCTGGCTTGCTCAGCTCTCTTCCAGCCCTGTGCTCTGTCTTGTCACCTCCTTGTCTCTGCCTTGAGCCCTTCTTCAGGTTTTCTTTCCCGTTCACTCTTTTTCACACTTGCCCATTCTCTTCCACTTGTTCATTTCTCCTCATTCATATTCTCCCCCACTTAGCCCCTTTCTCATTCACTCATTTCCCATTCTTTCGCTCTCATTCATTTCTGGTTCATTCACATTCTTCCTTTTGCTCAATCTTTACATTCATCCCTTTTTTTCTTGTGTTGTCTTAGGCTTTTACTCTCATTTTTCAGTCTTTTCCCCATTCATTCTTTCATCTTCTCATCATTTCCCTATTGCTCTCTTCAGTCACTTCATCCATTTCATTCATTCATTCATTTACTCATTCCCTCTTCCCCGCATCCATTCTCTCATTCCACAGTTGCTCTTCTCCAGTTATCCCTCTCCTATGCAGTCATGTTTATTCCTCTAATCTTTCTTTTTTTCTTTGTTCCTCTGAACACGCTCTTTCTCCTTCTCCCCTGTGTAGTTTCTCTCACTGACTTTTCATCAGGGATATTTAATTTGTCTTTCTCTTCCACATTCATCCATTCATTCACCCACCCACCCTTCCAGTCTCTCCCATTTGCCCTTTCTCTCCTTCCATCCCTTCATTAGCTGCCCCACTCCCCCAATTCTTTCCTGCCCTCCTCTTCCAAACAACCCCCCTGCCCCCCAAAGGTGCTTGGCCAGCTGAACAGACAGACAGACAGACATGGCAATGGGGGAGGGGCAGTCCCAGGCTCTCCTTGTCCTCCCCCCCATGGCCCCCAGTGGGTCAGTTTGGGGTGTGTCAGGCCCAGCAGAGCTGGCGGGGCAGAAGCTAGTCCATGTGTTAGTTGTGGTGGGGAGGGGTGGGATCCAGGGGTCAGGATCTAGGTCAGGAATTCGGTTCGGTACTGTATGTCCAGTTCTTCATGGGCAGTGCCAGCGTAGGATGCCCGCATGCTCGGTGAGTACTGGGGAGAGAAAAACATGGGCATTAAATTCACCAGTGTAGATGGGACGATTCTGACCTTGCCCCCTAAACCCAGGGAGAAGGAACAGGCCAGAGGGGGATGATCCTGACCACTTCACCCTGGGGGCATGAGGGCAACAGGGACTTACCGAGGGGGGCGGGGAGCGCCGGTCAATGAGGGGCATGTTCTCATATCGACGACTGCCACTGAACAAAGCGCTTTGACTCCTGCAAATGACAGCGAGATGGGCGCTAGGGGGTGCATAGTCTTCTCCTTTGCCCTCAATACTCCACAGGGTGCCCTCAGATCCCCCTCCCAAGGAGATCCCCATTGCCTGGGTCCTATTGCCACCTGGGCTTTGTCCACTGGAGGTGGGTGAATTAATAGGCGTTATTATACAAACACCAGTAATAAATCCTCAGGACTGATGGTGGTCATTTGGGGAAAAGATGGTAGGTAGTCTTTCCCACCCACTGTCCATGCCCATAAAGCACCAGCTGTTAGAGTCATGGAATTCTGGGTGGTGACAAAGCTGCTGGCTGAGAAAGGCTCACAGCCCACAGTGACATTCAAGGGTCTCTGCAGGCTTTGTAAAACTATGATGATGATTTTATGGGTTTAAGGTTTTTTTTAAGCAAATCTTGTGATTTTTTTACCCTTATATTGAGCTTTTTGTAGCACTCGGGGGGGGGGGGATGTGTGTATTGGGGATGGATGGAGAGGTGTGCATACATGTGTGTGTTGAGGATGGATGGTGTGTGTTGGGGGGGTGCTGGGGATGGATGATGCAAGTGTACGCATGTGTGTGTTGGGAATGGCTGGATTATACATGTGTGTTCATGTGGCCATGTATACATGGACCCACCACTTGTCTGGTGTTAAGATGCAGCTGCCTTTGGGGTGGGGTGCGTTAGGGGCCATGTGTGAGTGAGAGCATGTGAGTGAGTTTACCCCTGCTGGAGGGGACAGACCCTGTTCTGCTCTCCACTTTGGAGTCGATCTTGTGGCTTTTTGGCTTCTCAGCAAACTTGGGCTTATTTTTTTCAAGTCTGTCATGTGGTTTCCACACCATGCCTGTGGTGAGCTTCTGAGCTGGTTTCCCTCTTCTGAGGCTGGGCTGAAAGCATCTGGTACGGGGGTTGGGGAGGGGCAGGGGGAATTGCAGGGGATCTTTTGGATTGCCATTTGGAAAGATGCATGACTAGCTGGCAGGGGGCAACATACAAATGGGAATGGGATTGGGGGGGAGAGGGGACAAAGCTGCCATGGGGTGAGGTGGGGAGAGTCACTTCTGGGGAAACCTGGCTTTCCTTTGACAGCAGCTGAGATTGTTTCTTTTCTGTCAGAGACGGGACTTCAGCCTGGATGGGCCTATTGCTGTGACTGGAAGTGCCAGCTGGGATGCCTGACTAGAGGGTTCCACTGCCATGATACAGGACAGCAGCCAGGATGCTGGGATAGAGGGGTCCATAGATCTGGACAGGGGCAGTATCTGGAATGCCAGGCTAGACTGGCACATGGCTGTGACCCAGGGCAGGGAGGACTGAATGGGTGGATGGACATGCATGCATTTTGCAGGGGGGCTGGACAGACAGGTGGAACCAGAAAGGCCCTCCCCAGGGTCTTGCCTTTTGCTGGCCTCTTACCCTGGCCTCAGCCTGGGCTGTGCAAGCTCCTTGGCCCATGGCTCACGCTAGTAAACAAAGGGGAGCAGGACAGGGGCATGGAGGGGAGCTCCAGCGTGGCCAGTGGCTACTCACATGTACTGTGAGACGGGGGCGTTGGATATGGGCGGGGCGGTGCGGCACCCGCCGGGGCTATGGTAGCGGGGCAGGGGCGGCGGTCTACGTGCCTGGGGGCTGAAGGGGTCGTCATCCTCCATGTCATCGTAGTCCGAGTCCCTGTGGCACCGGGGGGGTGAGAGCAGAAGAGAAACATGATGGTTGGCAGGTCTGCTGTCCCCTCAGCTCTGGCCTGGATCCTCTGACACCTAGACCCCCCCTACTCTACACGAGGCCTGGGCCCCTACCTGGTCTCCAGATGATGCCCCTGCCTCTCTCTGGACTCTGACCCCCAGACACTCCCCACAAACTTGACTGGGACTCCCTGATGCCTAGATATGCCCCCACCTCCACACCAGGCCTAGGCTCCCACTTGGTCCCCAGATGATGTCCCTGCCTCTCCCTGGCCCCCAGACACTTCCACCAAGCCTCATCTGGACCCTCTTGACTCCCAGACTCCTGTCTCCTGGAGCAGACACTGGCCCCCCAGGTGATGTCCCTGCCTGCCCACCCAAGCTGCAGGCATCCACTCACCGGCTCTGGAAGCGTGCCCAGGCCTGGGGCAAGCTGCAGACAGCTGTGGTGAAGGCCAATGCTGAGAGTATGGAGAAGAGCAACAGGAAGAGCAGCCCTTCCAGGCCATCCTGGCACAGTCCCTTCAGCACGTCTACGTAGTCCTATGGGGAGACAGCCATGCCAGTAGAGAGCAGGCACAGGGGAGATGGGGTGGCCAATGCCTAGGTCAGGGGCGTAGAAAGCGCTGGAGGGAGCAGCCAGTGCTCAGGTGGTGTGGACCAGGATCAAGATCCTGGTAGGAGGATGGGGACTGCTGTGACCAGTGGGGTTTGAGGGTCCCAGGAAGGGAGAGGAGGGGGTGGTAATAGCTTGGGGTGGGAAGGGCTCCCCTGGGAGAATAGGGGACCTCAAGAGGACAGGGGAGGAGTGGCCTCACCTTGTGCAGCCCCCTGCAGTTGAGGAGGGCGACCAGGTGGTGGAAGTTGCCCTCCGTGGTGTTCAGCGTCCCCCGGAGCGAGAGCAGGGTCCTCTGGAAGAGAGAGAGGTGGAGACAGTCATCAGCACTGGGGGGAACCCAGGCATCCAGGCTCCCGTGCCCTATCCCAGCAGACCCTACTCCCTGCTCACACTGACCTCAGCTGCAGGGAATTGTGGGACAGCCTCTCTCTCCAGCCCGTGGAGCTGGGAGTGGATGTTGGACAGCGCCCGCTGAGACAGGGTCAGCCTCTGTGGAATGGTGCAGGGGAGTCATAAGAGCAGAAAGGCATTATGGGTAGCAGAGAGGATTGTGGGTAAAAGGCTGAACAGGAGTGACGTGGCTGTACGGTAACATTTGTCTCCCTCTAGTTAGTGGTGGCCTGAGGAGCAGTGCGAGATACCATGCATCCCCAGATCCTGTCCTGGCTCCTGGTTATCTCTGCGGGGGAAGGACTGGAGCAGCTTGGCCATGGGTTCCAATCCTGTTCCTGGCATATTGCCCACCAGGGAAATAGCGGCAGCCACAGCTTGACTGTGTGGAAGGCAAGTTCAGCTAGAGAGAGTGGATAAAAACTATTCCCCCTCCCCCTTTGGCTCTGCCAATGCCCTCCGCTCCTGATCTGCAGCCCTGTCCTGGGCACCTTGCCCTCCCCCAGAACAAGTTGAAGGGGGAAGTAGGGACAGCTGGAGTCTGTGATCTATTCCAGCCTCCCTGAGATGCTTTTTGGGTCCCATCCCACTCACTGGGTAGAGGCCCAGACAGTTTGATTCACAGATGACTCAGTGGGTGCTTACCTGCTGGAAGGGGTTGGGGACATCCTGGCTGCAGACGAGGTAATACTGCAGGATTTCTGCCATGGGAGGGGGAAAAAGAGGTTAATAATTGGCCCATCAACCACAGTATATCCCTGAGATCAGCTCCAGAGGCCCATCCAGTCTAGCACACCCCACCTGTCTTTCCCCAGATCAGCCACGCGACCCCACACAGGATTCCTACCTGGGCTGAGTTCAGTCTGGGCCTGGGTTGTGTTTATGACATAGCCATCAGGATCAGAACAGAAGTCGCTCAGTCCCTGCAGGCAGGGATGGAGCAGAAATTCATACGAGTTACTGATCTTTGGTGCAAGGGGTGAAGGGATACATTAAAGACTGGGCTGAGTAAAGAGACGGGCCAGGGCTGGGCTGGCAGGGGGCCAAGAGTCATAGAATCACAGAGTGGGCTAGAAGGGACCCCAGAGCAACTCCAACCCCTGCCTGAGCCAGGATCAGCCCTATCCTAACCACCCTGTACAAACCCATTGTCTGACCTCTTAGCAATACAACAGTCAACCCAGCACAAGACATAATGGGAATGAGGGGCACTGGGAATAACAGTGTCATCCCTGGAGGGAGCAGATAAGGAGGAGTTAATTTTGGGAGCAGGGAGACAGACAGGCCCCCCATTATATGCCCTCCCCAATTTGTTCCTTCCCTGCTAATTAAAGGTGACAGGAACAAGCCCAGATCCCAGCCTGGAAGGGAACCATTAAATTATCTTGCCTGAGAGAGAGTGGAGTGTGTGGAGGGGGATGGACACTCCCAGGCATGCTGGTGCCCCATGCTCCTACCCACAGCCCATCCTGCCCTCTTCCAGCCCCACCAGTGCCTCTCACTCCAGAACCACAGCCCTTGAATGTCCTGAAGTGCCCCTACTCCTGACCCACAGCTGTTGCAGCCTGGCTGAGCAGAGGGGGCTGAGACCCTCTGACTCACTCTCCACGCTGTTACTCACCACGGCTGCTGCCGTCTCCAGCCCCATGGATCCCCAGCTCAGGAGGAGAACCAGGAAACTCATCACAGTCATTCTGAGGGGAGAGAAGAGATGCTGGGGTCAGCCCTTACGAAAGGCCTGACTACCCTGCAACCACTCCAGGGGTGGGAGGTCCTACCCCAGGCTAAGCATCAGACCTCACTCTATCTCAGAGCTGGGATAGAGCCCAGGAGTCCTGGTGCACCCCTGCTCACCCAGCTCTGATAGTTGTCTATCATTGACTGTCCTAACCAAGTGGCCCTTGGAGGTGTGATGTGGTCCTTTTTCAGGGGAGATAAAACTCAGCACCCAGCAGTGTGTGGGCCACCACACCCACCGCCTCTGGGACCTGGGAACGAAGGCTCTGCGCTTCCCAGCAGAGCCAGTTGTTCCCCTCCACAAGGCAGCTCCACCCCCGCAACAAGATGTCCTTGCTCTGGCCCCGCACCCACGCACACGATCACCAGCCACTTGATCTGCTTGGCCAGGCCCAGCAGGGTGAAGAGGCAGATGCCCAGGTCCAGAAGCAGCAGCAGGATATATGCCAGCCATCTGGGTGGGGGGCAGAGAGAGAAAGAGAAAAAGACAAAAGGTGAGCTGGGGACCCCCACTGCCAGCCACCTTGAGGGGCAGAGAGACATAGGGGAGCTGAGCCCTCCTTATGAGCATGACAGTCCCCCATGCCATCCCAGGCCCTGTGCTGCATCTCCCTTCCCACTGTCTCCCCTCTGCACCCCTCCCTCTTCCAGCTGCCTGCCCTCTCATCTCCCAGCCCATCAGTCCTTTCACACCCTAGCTGCCTCCTGCGTTGTCCCTGCTGACCTGTACTCTTCCAGGAAGGCAAGGTGCTCGGCCAGCTGGCTGGGGTTTCTCCCTGTGTCCTCCCAAAATGGGAGACCTCCCAGGGTGTGGGCCACGGCCTCAGCCTGGCGCCGTGTGTTCCTCACCACGGCCAGAAGCTCAGTGCGCGGAGCCAGTGTCTCCTCCAGCCGTGTTAGGTCCCCCCGCACAGCTGCTGACAACAGCCCCACTGTCTGCCAGACCTGGTAGGATGCAGGTAAAAGGTGCAGTCATATGCCTTGTGCACACCACTGACATGCATGAGCACTACTGTGTGTCAGCAGTTTGCCTCCCACAGGTGGGTGAGCTGGGCTGCAGTACATGCAACAGCATGCAACCCATACGTGTGTGCACCTCCACTAATATATCTTCCATACATGGATTTATAGTGCCTCCTTCTTCTGCCCTGTGCTCCTGGAAAAAGGAGCTCCTTTGGTGGCGTGTGGGGACAGGCACGGCTGGGATGGGATGGGTGGCTCCCTGCATGATGCCAGAGGCTGGGTAGGGAGTGGACTGTCCCTAGGCTGCAGGACATGGGGGTGCATAGGGGTTGGAGTCTGTGGGAGTCCATGGGGCCCCCAAGGAGTGGAATAGAGACTCTGGGGGGCTGTGAGGGGCCACAGAGGAGTGTGGGATCCATAGGGGGGTTGGCAGGTGCTGTGTGGATCCATAAGGTCTGCAGGGAGCTGGGTGGGAGCTGTGAAGAGCTCACTAAGCCATCAGTGTCCCTGGGGGCAGTTCTTTGCCAGCAGTGGGGTGCCAGGGCACCGTGAGGGCCATTGGGCACCATGAGCATGCTTCTGGGGTCATGGCAGCCGTAAGGTGCTGGGGGCCGCACTGGATATCAATGGTGCATAGACTGGCTAGCAATGTGAGGAGTTCCCCTAGGTGATGGAGGGACTGTGGGAACATGAGGGCAGCAGAGGTAAATAAGACACTGTGAGGCACTGCAGTGGGGCACTGAGGTCATATGGTGTGTGGCTGAGATGGTGGGGCTCCTCCCCATGATATGGGCGGCTGTGGGGTGTGGCAGGGTCTCACCAGGGTGTCGATGGCACGTAGTGTGTGGTTCGCGTTCAGCAGTGCGTACATGGCCTGGTTCGCCCCATCGTTGGCTTCGCTGTTTCCATAGAAGCCGATCCCGATCCCTGCACTTTGTGGGCAGGGGCAAGAAGACGACATGAGCCTCTCAAGCGGGGCAGAGACCTGGGCCGTCAACCTCAGCTCCACCCCATCCCACCACAGGTCACATACAGTTCTACCTTCTGACCCAGGGCATTCACTCCAGCCCCCTCCCAAAGCCTCCACTCAAGGGGGCATAGAGAGGGACCCCCATCCCCTGGCCCAGCTCTGAGGGATCCAATCTGGGGGGGGCATGTTTGTGCAGGATATTCTGGGGGGGAATTGTTACTGGGGGCAGGAACAAAAGTAGGCAAGAGAGGGCAGAGAGAGAGACTGAATAGAGATGAACAAAGGACCCCATAAGCTCCTTACCGCAGCTGGACAGGGATTGGGAGATATGGGTGGGGGGAGTACAGTGGGTGACCCTAAGCCTGACATCCCACCCCTTCCCTGCACTGTAGGTCAGGCCCCTGGGACCATCTAGCCCAGTGTCTCAACCCCTCCTTGCCACCCTGGATGGGCTGGTGGGTGTTGCTGGAACAGCTCCCCCACCTACAGGAAGCAGCTGGCTCCTGATAGCCAGGCCTGCCACCCACAAAATTACCCCTTTGCACAGCAATTAAGGCACCTCCTGGGTGGTTAATTACAGCCCTGCTGCAGATAGGGAGAGACATGCGCAGAACATGGCAGGATTAACTCCTGCCGTCCCAGAGGCAGCAGCCTTCGTGGGAACCCTCCAACCGTCTGCCCGTCTGTCCATCCCCACATGAACCCACCATCCATCTCCACACAGATACTGCATCCATCTACCCCTATCCATGTGCTCCCCTCCTCTATCCATCCATCCATCTGCCCCTTTCCACAGCTTCCTCCCTGCATCGACTCCTTCATCCACCCTTTCCATCCATTCTAATGTGACACATCCACCCAACCCTCCACCTCCAGGCTCCATCCCCATCCTGCTCTCTGGGACCCCCCACCTGACTATTTGCATCTGAAGCCCCTTCCTCACCCAAGCCCATTCCTATGGCAACCTCCTCCTTCCCACGGAAGGCAGCCACATTGTCATGCTAATGAGACCCCTTCTTTTCAGGGGAGGCCATTTCTTCCCAGAGTGGGGGAAGGGAGTAGCACAGAGGGAGGGGGTGGTGAGATGCAACTAACAGCCCCTTTCCTCGGAGCCAGGTTGCTGGTGGAGTCCTCCTCCCTCCCTGTCCCTCCATTCTCCCCCCAGAGCTGAGATGCAACCCAGGCGTCCTGGCTCCCAGCCTCCCTTGTTCTAACCCAGTTCCATTCCCCTCCCAGAGCTGCAGCTAACCAGCATCCCAACACCGGGAGGGACCAGTGTCTTTTAGCAAAGGCTGCTTCTGTATGGGGCATAATACCATGGTACTCAACCCCTTCCATGTAGCAACCATGAAGCCAACAGGTAACTGCAGGCCCTCAGATGCACTCGGCTGCCCATCCCAGGGGAGTTAGGAGCCTAAATACTACCCCCGAGGGCTCAGAAACTTCTATACCATAGGGGCAGCAAACTCAGCAGTGAGGGCCTGCTGGCAAGGAGAAGAATTGCATGGGTCCATTCCCTACAGATTAAGGGACGTCTCAGCAGCTAGCAGGCAGGAAAAGCTGAAGAGCTTTGTAATAACCTAGGAGTAACCCTGTGATGACCTGGGAGCCAGAGCAGCCCCTGCCATGATGCTCTTGTGTGGTGAGGCTGGGGGCGGTGTGGGGGGAGCAGGCTGTCCAGTGTGGGCAGGTGGGGAGGGAGCTGTCATTCGTCTGGTCTCCTAGTGAGAGGGAATGTCACTGTGAGGCGGCTGTGCAGCAGGGATAGCGGCACAGAGGGCTCATTGTTTGCTCCCTGAATGCCCCGCAGTCTGGCACTCAAAGGGGCTCTTCTTCAGCTCCCGGGTTCTCAGAGGGGCTGGGAATGACCTGGAGTGACCTTGGCAGAGTGGGACGGGGAGGAGAGGGGATGGGTGGGTCACCCATCCCATTGGGAAGGAGGAAGAAGGTCGGGGGAAGGAAGTTGACGGCTCCAACCTGCACAGTGCAGTCCTATGTGAGACATGGCAGAGCAATGGCAGTGGAGTCTAGTGGTTAGAATCGGGGCTAGGAACTAGGACCGCTGCGCTCTAGCCCAGCTTTTGCATAGAATCATAGAGAAGTCTGGCTGAAAGGGATCTTCAGAGGTCATGGAGTTCAACCCCTGCCTGAGGCAGGACCCTGACCCTATGCAAACCACCTATACAAATCCATTGTCCAGCCACTTAGCAAAGCTACTATCACCCCTCACACAACTGAAGCATCACACCCCAACCTGCCACAGGGAAAGCAGGGGGACCATGGCAGGCAGCATCCTGCTTCTGTAAAAAGTTGTTAATATATACTCAAGAGATCCCAGGTAGAGGCCATGCCTCTGCCCCAGAGGAAATGTAGTGTAGTGGGTTAATGCAAGAGCTTGGGGAACCAGGACTCCTGTTCTATCCCTGTTTTGGGGAGGCAATTGGGTTCAGTGGGTTAGAGTGAAGGAAGCTGAGAAACAGGGTTTTGAGAGGGGAACTGAGTTTGTATCCATGAACTTGGCCTTCTGCCATGACAGTGTTTGGGAATGGCTTCCTCCCCCTCCCTGTGTAGCAGCAGAGCTGGTGTTGGAGGGGGGCTGGGATTGGGGAGGTGGAGCTGGAATAACAGACAAAGGAGCTGGAGAAACCATGGCTGGGCCCAGGAGAGGAGAGAAAAGCAACACAGTTTCCTATTCTACCAAGGGGAACAAGGGGCTCTTTGTGGTCACAGGCCTGTGGTGGGGGGAGGGAAATGGGGGGGGGCACAAACACCCCGTGCCAGATAAAGGGGAGACAATTGGGACTTTGATGCAGCCAAGGAGGCTGGTGCTGGGGTGGGGGGAATGGGAGGGGACAAACGAAATGGTGGAGGAGGGGAAGTGGGGAAGGAGGGACGGACCCCCCATTGAGCCTGAGAACAAGAAGAGTGGGAAGGGCCTACTGGATGTCAGCCCCAGGCCTTGATCCAGCCCTGGGCTGGGGGCACTGGCTGGGGTAGGGGATGGGAAGGAGGAAAGGCCCTCTCCCTCCAGAGGGTGCCAGGTTGGATCCAGCCCTAGATTCATGTGCGTGGTTTCCCCCACCCCCTACCAGCAGACAATGACGGCTGCTACACAGCTCCAGGTGACACAGCAAACCCTCTGTGCCTTGGGCTCCTCCTCCTCCTCTGGGTCGCAGCAGCAGAACCGGATCAGGTAGACGCAGATGAGGACCAGGCTGATGGCCAGGCAGAGCCCGGCGGTGCTAGCCAGGAACAGGAGGGCCTGTGGGACAGATGAACAGGCAGGCATCAAAAGATGGACAGATGCCCCAGTCCCCCCTGCTTGCACCTGGCCGTGCCCTATCTACCCAGTGCATATGCATGTCCCTGGCTATTGGACCCTCTCCTCCCATCCACACAGCTCCCCTGCCAGCCGGCCCGAGGATTCCTGGGGTCTCTGGACGGGGCTGGGGCCTCAAGGGCTGAGGAGGGAAGCCTGGGTTCTATCCTGTTCTGGACAGATGAGGGGTCATAGCTGGGTGCTGTGTGCTGAGGCTGTCTCCTGAGCCCAGGGAGTGTGGATCAGGGCTGTGGTGGGGGCACCCCACTTTGGGGTGCTTCCTGCTCCTTCTCTCTCCTTGTCTCTGTAGCAAATAGACAAGCAGATTAGAGGCAATCCCACAATTTGCTCCAGGCTCAGACAGTTAAACCTCCCTCCTGCGCTGGCCGCCCCAGGCATGCATCTGCGGCAGCTGTCAGAGTGTGGGAGCAGGGGGAGGACTGGGGTGGGAGACTTGGTTAGTCACAGTTTGTGGCTGTGCAGGGCCAGGTGGGCTGCTTGGCAGGTGGAAAATTTCACCACAAGCTCCCCCTTCAGCCACATACACCCCCCGTCCCATCCATTCAATACCCCCCTTGCACCCATCCATTCCTTCATCTTCACACATACCCTTCCATTCATCTATCCCCTCATCCCAACCCCCATCAATCCAGCCCTCTAATTCCCCACACATCCTTCCCTCCATTCATTCCCCCACTCCCCAGACACCTCCTGTTGCTCCTGCTCTCCCTTCCTGTATGCCCCATCCATTCAACCCCCCACACCTTATCCATAATCCTTTCTTTGCCCCCATATGCACCCCCACTTTTACCCTTCCATCTTTCCCTCCATCTGTCTAGCTCAAGACACCCCTCTGACCATCTTTATAAATACACCTCTATCTATTCTAGCTACCCTGACACCTAGATGGACAAATGGAAAGACAGACAGACAGGTAAAGGGCTGTGTACAGATGCAGACAGACAAATAGACAGATAAGAGTGATGCCTGAGAACAGACAGAGAGAGGGATGTATGTATATATGGAGAGATGGAGGGGTGCGTATGGAAATGGGCCAGTGCAGGGGTGTGTGCAGGAGCAGGGGTAGGGTACCCGTGTGTGGCTGCATGTGCCATCTCTACTATTTGTCCATCCAGCCAGCCATCTACCTGGCACCCCAAGCAAATCAGACAGCGTGGCTGGGCTAGCGCTGGAGGCTGAGGCTGAGGCTGACCTACATTGTTGCTCATCAAATGCTCTGCTCAATTGTCCTCACTGCCAAGGGAGTTGCTAGAAAGCCTGGCTTCCACCCTGGCCCTGCCCCACTCCAGACCTGGCCGCCAGCCCTTGCCTGGGTGTGGCAGACTGCTGCAGGTCCTCAAATGACTGGCCACCCCAGACTACCCTGACACCTGCTATAAAAAACAGCCAGGGAGTCCCAGAGCTGAGGGCTTCACTATACAGTCCCCAAAACACAGCCCCTCACCATACACACACCCACACCCACACAGAGTTATTAACAACCTCTACAGGACAACCACACTGCTACATACAGTCCTTCCCACCATGCATGGCTCTGGCATGTAGCTACAGACAGATTGACACTCTATCTCTCTCACCCCCACTTCCCACCCAATTTGATCTGGCACCATGCACCCCGCACCCCCATTCACTCTGATACAACCCTCCTACAACCCAGCTATGCCACGGCGCTCCCTCTGCCTCACAGTGCCCTCCTCAGCATGGATAGGGCCTCAGGCTCGCTGGGAGCTTTGCTGCAGGTTGAGGCCAAAGGAAGGGTAGGGAAGAGGTGATGTGGGGGACTGGCAACACCATCTAGTATACCCAGGACATCTGATAGGGAAGTCCTAATGTGTTCCAGGGATCTGGGGCCAGAGCAGAGCCAGTACCCCCTGGAAGGGATGGGTCCCTGCCCCAGCCGCAATTTGGCAAGAGTGACCTCTCCACACATGAGAATTATTCCAAGGGTCTAATTAGGAAGGAAGCCACAATTAACGATAGGGGAATGAGTCATATTAAAGCCCTTCTGGGGAGAAGTTATGTTTGGTTCAGTTGCCTTGTCCCACTCCAGCTCTTCTGAGGCCTCACACAGGCCCCTGCGACCTGACATCATTGATCTATTCAGTCCACGCCCTTGGCTGTGGCAGTAGCTAACCCTCCACCCCCCAAGCTCTGGCTTTGTCCATCAATTTGTCTTTCTCATTTGGTGGCCTCTTTATGCAACAAGTTGATTGGGGCTCGGACCAGCTCATCTCATGTACTGCCCATCAACAGGGGGAGGGGCGCTTGGCAGTGTCAGGGACACCCCCCCGCCCCGCATGTACTGACAGGGCCTGGATGATCCCATGTCTACAGTGCAGGAGCAGGACCCCAAAGTCTTGGTGCCAGCAGCTGGCATCTACCCCAGTGTTTGGAGCCTGCACATGGGGTCCAGCTCCCCCATGCCTAGTACCTGTACACTGGGAGTGGAGGCCTGCAGGTAGGGCCAGACTTCCCAAACCACAGTTGGGACATTCTGGGGTCTGAATGCTTGGGACATCTCTTTTTGAGGTGCCTCTCCCAGGTACTCAGGGCAGCAGGTTACATTTTTTCTGGGGAATGGGGTGGAAGTTAACTGAATCCTGAACAGGAACTCCACCCACCAGGGGCTGGTAAAGACAGAAGGGAATGTAAATTAAAATGAGAGAGAGGGAAAGAAGGGAGGATGTGATAGGGCCAGACAGAGGGAGGCAGGATGAATGGATGCATAGATGGAGTGGGTGGGATATGGAATGAGGCTGAGGGATGGGCATGACAATAGGTAGACGTCGAGGGGTAAACATGGGGATGGATGAGGAGATAGATATAAAGAGGTGAACATGGGAAGGATAGAGAGTTGAATAGGGGCCTCAAACCAGCCCCAAGCAGGACATGAGTCCACACAACAAACTGCCTATAATCAGGACCTAGGAGCCGGTGCCCTGCACCTGATGTTCAGATCTGCCTTGGCCTACCTGTAGGTGGGGCCTGGATGCCCCCAGGTTTAATTCAAAAGGATTTAATTTAAAATGAGAGTAGACAAGAGAGAGGAGTGGGGCTGGATGAATAGCTAGGGAGGGAGGTGGAGAGAGGTAGGGGGAGTGTGTGGGGGGGGAAGGTGAGGGGAAGGGTCACAGGCTGTTTAAGGGAAAGATGGATGGATAGACAGGATTTAAGAAAGCAAGCTAGCAGCCTTCCCTCTTGTCATCCCACTCAGACTCCTGAGATGTATTAATCCCCAGTGAATTTGCTTTTATTTATTTATTTATTTTTGGAAAAACCACTTTCCATATTCGCATGTGTTAATCCTTCATCCCCAGAGGCTGAGCTGGGACAGTGGGGGAGGGAATGGAATTTTCTGGAAGCTGTCCACAAAAGACAGATGTAAATCAGCAATGCTCCTTTGGAGCCAAAGGGGCCAAGTCCCCAGTGGGTGTATATTTGTTGTGGCTCCAGCCGAGGAACTGATACTAAGTTCTTTTAATGCCAGGATCAGCGACTGAGGGCTCATAGGATCTGCTCCCCCACCCCCAACAAATTTCCCCTGGCCTGTGATGCCTGGATATCAGTGGCATTTTAACAGTGGGGCAACCTGGGGGGTTTTGCAGTGGTCAGGAGTGGTTAGGTCATGAGTGTTGGCAGCAGTTTGGTTCTGGGGAGAAAAGGCGGTGGTGGTGCTTTGGGTTGGTTGTGCTCCCAAGAGTTTAGAAACCAAAACCAAATTGGAGAGAGACCTCCATTGCTCAAGAGTCAGCATACAGGCAGCGGTCATCTCTGTAACCAGATAGAGTTACTTATGGGGTCTAGATGTAATCGGCCAGAGTGCTCATTACTCCATGTTGTCTGACCTTTCGTGTAACATGAGCCATAAGATCTCACCCTGTTTCCTTTGGATGGAGGCCAAGAACTTATGTTTGACTAAACAGAAGTTCGATGAGTTCAGGGTTAGACAAACATGCCTCGGGTGGCTGCCCCTGCCCTGAGCCAGGGGCTGACCTAAATGACCTCCTGATGTCCCTTCCAGCTCTATTTTTTAGGATTATCAGGTATTTTCCACAATGAAAAGGCAACCAGTCTTAATCTGATAGCATCTAGGCTATGGGGAAACCAGCACTTCGCTGGGGTGATTGTTCTAATGGTTTATTGCCTTTGCTGTAAAAAATTTTTAATTTCCATCTCTGAGCCCTTGGTCTGCCTTTTCCCTGCTGGGCTGAAAAGCACTTTAATATTCAATATTTTCTCTCCACAACTCCCTAGTCATATCACCTCTTGTTCTTGATAAGCCTCTTTTTTTTTTAATCCATACCTTTGGTCACTATAGCTTTCTCCCAGCTGCCCCAGGCATGGTGAAGTATGATTTTTCATCAATATTATATTGGCAGAAGCCTCAAAAATGGGCACAGTTTCAGTGGCAAATTCATGCTTCCCTGGTGGGTAGACGAGTACACAGCTCTAGTCTAGCAGTATCTGTATTTATGGGGGCTTCACCAGTGCTTCTCTCCCAAGAGATCCCTCCTTGCGTAGATCCAGCATTAGTTACTTCGCTTTGTGTGTGGACAGAGATGCTAACAGTAAGGTCTTTCAGAGCAGTAAATGAGGCAGTATATCTTGGAGGGATAGGTAGCAAATTTCCAGCTTGGTGGCAACTGGTATATGACCTTCTTGTTGTCCTTTATGCAATGTAATATTGAAAAAAAGATAGTTTGGAGAATTTCTTTCTGCAAGGAGCTATGGGGGGTAAGAAGATTGTAACTGTAACTCCAGAGCTGCAGCATAAGCCTTGCTGCCTTGGACTACTTGACAATAAATCAACCAACTGCAGGTATTCAGAGAGGCCTCATCTGCAGGCAATTTTCATAGGAAAAACTATTGCACCCTTTAGTCTTGACGTGCTGGCTGTCATAGACCATTAAGATTCACTCAAATGCCTCCTCCCAAGCCCAGACACGGTGGAATTTTGTTCTAACAGATGTCATTTTTTAAAACCATTTATAATTATTTCAGCCAAAACTCACTGTGTTTTCCTGGCACAAAGGTTCCATATGCCAGTGTAAGCAAGTGTGGTGGTAGAGTGGGGAAGGGGTCTTGCTACATCTTCATCAGCATGTGTGCTAGCCCTGCTGTTGGGCTTGTGCCAAAGGCTGCCCCCAGTTGACCCAGCTATAAATGGGCATCTGGTCATTGGGACTGGGAAGTCAAAGGTAGCTGAGTGTGTCTCTGGCCTCATCATTCTCTTATGTGTTGTTGGCTACAGAAAGCGGTGGGCCTTAACCACATCAGCTTGTGAGGACCTATGATAACAGTTTAATGCATTCCCTTCCTGTATAGTAGTAGCTATACCAGTATAAGCAATGTTATACCCTTATTCACATATTATTTTATACCCATAGAAATACAATTAAGCCTCATATAAGAAACCATGCTTAGCACAACCCCCTTGGCTTTTAAAAATCCCAAAGGCAGGAGAAGATTTTTTTTTTCATTCTTATGATGCAGCAAATTGACTAATGCTATTATAGGGAACATCTTCTTTTCATGAACTTTCCTCCTGGTCCCATCGGGGTCCATTATAATGTGGATGGACTGAAAATTCATGCTGGGAAATAAAGGCAGTGAAGACAATTCTGGTCTATGGACAAGGCCTAAAATGCATTTTTTAAGGAACATCAAACCTGCTCTATGGTTTAGGTTGAAAGGTAATTCAGTCAGGCTAACCTGGTAGGAGGATATACCCTTTTCACCCGCCAAACTAGGCCTCTGAGCAATGACAAATCCATCTCAGTTCACTCGCTTGAGTCAGTGATGACCTTCCCCATTAAAAAATGCGCGTCTTCTTTTCTGCCGAGACTGATCTTGCTTCAGGTTCTTGTGTAAGGAACTTTCTCCTATTGGAAATCTTGTTTGCATGCAAAGATTTGCAGATGCTTTCAGATGCTTTAGAAGATGGGAGCAGATGGAAGACAAATTGTCTCCCATCCCCAGGTTTCTAATGGAGATTGGGGTATGCCCTGTAGCAGGAGGGTTTAATATTTCTCTCTCCATATTTTATCACCATTAATGCTAACTCTGGATATTCTGGGTGTCTGCCTGCTCCTCTGATTTCCCTCTGTGGCTTGCTTTTTGCCTCAGTGCCATGCAGTGGTGGTGAGTCCCAAAGGTTAACCATCCATCTGGAATTTGCTCCATTTGTTCAGCTGGGCAGGCAGGGATGTTCCTGGAGTTTGGGAGTTGATGTGGCATCATCTGTCCCACTCTCTGTGCTGTGGAGGTAATTTTATAGTATAGCAATGCTAGAACCAGTCAGTGAGATATGAAAGCTAGAAAGCTCCTGTTGTCTGTGTGAGACACAGATCAGTCCAGATGATCAAGATTAGAGCTGGGGGAACAATGGACTTTCAGTTCAGTGGATGAACTGAAAAAAAAAAAGAACCAGAAAAAAAAATCAGTTTAGGTCAAGCCCAAGTGAAAATGTTGGGGTATTTTAGCAAAACAGAGAAATCAAAAAAAGTTTGTATCTGGTTGACCTGAAACATTGCATTTGACCATTTCATTTTTTAGCTATTTAATGTCTTTAATTTTATTTATTTAAATCTAGGTCAGTTTGGAAATGAAAATTCAAAATGTGTAATTTAGAAATGTTCAACTATTCTGATATTTAAAAAATTCTCTCATCCCTCCACTTGTTTTTTTCTCCTCTATTTCATTCCCTTGGAAATTATACTTTTCAGGGAAAGTCCATTACTTGCTGAATTTTTTTCAACCAGTTCCAGGCTCAATGGTCACGTTCCTCCTCCAGATCTGCATTTTAGCTTCCATTTTATTGAGTGTCCCAAGTGGAATGAACATATCTCTACCCTCGAATATTTCCATGACTCTTTTTCACAAGTGCAGATGACACATCTGGGAGCCATAGGGTCTCAGTTGTGGTTCCATCAGTTCCACAGGGAAAGCAGACTTTGCCTCTTCTCTAGGAACTTTCTGGGGCCTCCCACTGGGATCTTGGCATGAAATCTCCCATTTCAGCCCAGTTCTGCAGCAGGTCAGATTTGGTGACCTGGATGGTCCCATCTGGCTTTAAAACCCTTAGATCTAGGACCTGTTGCAAGTGGGATCTGACCTTAATACCAAAGACTGAAAAATTGTGACACTCAGATTGTGGACCAAGTTTTCCTCCTAGGACTCAGAGAGGGATGAAGGGGGACTTTCCCCTTTGGGTATAAATATGTAGGTAGTAGGTTTCCCTCAATAGCTTCCAGATGGATGGCACAGATGGAAGCCAGGGGCGGCGGGGCTGACAGATACCAGGTGGTCCTGAAGTGGGGTAAGAGTTTAAAAAGCTTCTTAGCTGATATTTGAAATTACGGGCTGAGATGTTTTGTTTGAAAAGGGAGTGGAAACATCAATAGAAAGAAGGGTGATGCGAAGGGTGGCTGGTTGGCATATAAGTAGATGGGTGAGTATGAGGGTGGATGGATGAATTTATAGGTAGAGAGATGGCTATGGGAGCAGGGTGGATGGGTGTGTATGGGGGAGGATAGAGAGAGAGAGGCATATGTGTGGAGATGAGTGGGTAGTTGGATGGATAATTGTGTGCATCTGGGTCAGAAAGACAGATCTAGGGCAGCCAGGCAGGTCCCATACTGACCAGGCATGCTTCCCTTAGAGAGGCAGTATTTGCACACACCACCCCCCTGGGCTGATGTCTCACCCTGCAAGGTTCGAAGCAGGCTACAACTCCCTCCATCCTCTCAGCTCCATACATCAAATACCAGTGGAATGAACACACACACACACACACACACACACACACACACACACACACACACACACACACACACACACACACACACACACACACACACACACACACACACACACACACACCTTCCGTGGCCACACACACACACACCTTCCGTTGCCACTGCTGCAGGGCAGAACTTCCCTCCCCGGTTCACCCCATCATCCCAACCCCTCCAAACCTCCATCTGTCTGCTGTCTCTCACCCCTTCATCTTTCTCTCTCTGTCCAGCAGTCTTCTCACATTTGCCTCCTGTCCATCTCCACCCCCCTGCCTTTTTCTATATCCTCTCCTTTCCCCCATCTCTTTCCTCATTTCTGTTTCTCCATTGCTCCTTCCATCTGTCTGTCTTTTTCTTTCCTTTCATTCTGTCTATCCAGCTCTCACTCTTCTCCTCTCCCACATTCCCTCCTTTCCCCCATCCCTCTCTTTCTCTCTCGCCATCACTCCTTCCCTTCCTTTTTCCTATCCATATCTTTCTATCTAGCCCTTTCACTCTGCCTGCCCATCTCTCCCTAGCTCTTTTCTCCCTCCATCTCTCTCTCTCTCTCTCCATCACTTGTTTCCTTTCCTTCTCTTCATGTCCATCTCTTTCCCTCCAACAATCTCCCTGCCTCTATCCCTCCACCTGCTCGCGCTCACTCACCTGCTGGTAGTCCCAGTCCTGCGGGGCGAAGTCGTTTCTCACCACCTCGAACTGGAAATTGGTGTGTGGTGCCTGGTGGAGCAAGTAGACCCACCACGATGCCTGGTAGCCCTGGGAGGTCCCCATAGCTACAGCTGCCTTCTGCCTGGGGTGGTCACCCTCTTCACTGCTGCCCTGGGCACTGGATCACTGGATGCCAGGATGCCTGGGTTCCCCTGGCTCACCAGCTGGGGTCAGCCATGGCGATGGGGTTCAGGGAGGGTGTGGAGGGGGGACGCAACTGGGGGATGGTGTTTGGGGTGAGGGAAGGAGATAGGCAGAGAGATGGAGGGTGAATGTGTGTGACCAGGAGCAGCGGTGACATGGGGTTTCTTATGAGCCAGGGAGATTGGAGGGGGGGGGGGTCAGGGCTATGGGGGGGGGAGTTGGGGGGGGCAGCGCCATCTGGTGCTGGCATGCTGTAATTTCTCAGCCAGTGATGATACTACACTTGATTTTAGAGCCAGGAAGTAATTTTAATTTAACCCTTTGCTCCCCACCTCAGGGAGGGTGGGGTGCCATCTGGTGGCAGCATCATGTCATTCCCAGCTGTCAATCAATGCAGTACCTGGGGTGGGACACCCCCTCCCCCCATTCTACCCACACAGCCTTTCATTTAACCCAGCAGTGCCCAGGCTGATGGTGGAGGGGCCTGCAGAGCCACCTGCTGGACACATCATCTAAAGGCCCAGTTCTCAAATCATACAATCTGGAGATGAGAAGGCTCAGGTGGGACTTGATCGCAGGCTTCAAAAACCTGAATTGAAATTACAGTGAGGATATAGATGGGCTTTTCTCTGCAGCCGTAAGGGACAGAACTAGGAGCAACAGCCTTTTCTCTGCTGCTGTAGCAGACCAGACAAGGAACAGTGGCCTTGAGCTGCAGCAGGGGGGGTTCAGGTTGAAAATAAGGAGGAACTTTCTGACCCTGAGGGTGGTCAAGCATTAGGACAGGCTGCCTAGAGAAGCTGAGATCTCCATCCTTGGAAGTTTTCAAGAGCAGGTTGGACAGACACTTTGCTAGGATGGTTAGTCAGGATGATTCTGCCTTGAGGGAGGGCCCATGGGTCTGATCTGGAACAAGGACTGGTATGATGGGCCCATGGGTCTCATCATCTGTGGCAGGGGTGGGTATGGGGATGATGGGCTGGCTGGGAGTATGAAGGTTTCCTATGGGGGTGGGTAGGGACATTCCAGGTTTCGGGGCTGGGTCAGTTTGGGCCCAGGCACAGGGGAAGATCTGGACCCTTGGGGAAAAGCCTTTGGAGGAATCTCTCTCTGACCCTTCTTTTTGCTCCAGCACTGACAGTCTTTGGCACAGCCATGGTGGCATGGCAGTGCTGGAATCTCTATCTCACCACCATTTCTCTCCTACTGCAGAGTTGTACCCCAAACCTGGCACTTCTATGGCACCCAGCTAGGACGTGGCCCTGGGAATAGATGTGATCATCCAGTGTCAGAGTCAGTACTGAAACATGAAGCTCCTGCTCTACAAAGTGGGAAACTCAGCCCCAATGCAAAGCAAGGACCCTGCTGTGGAAGTGGTTGAGGTTCACATCAAGGAAGTGACACAAGGAGATGTGGGGAGCTACCACTGCCAGTATCACAGCAAATCAGTACCAGAAATCTGGTGGTATCACAGTGACTCCGTGGAGCTAATGGTGAGAGGTGAGGGGCCCAGCAGAGCATTCTCACTTACAGCTGCACCCACCTGCCAGGGGTCTCCATGTGGAGGCCCAGGCTTTGCCCTGAGCTCTGGGATCCAGCAAAGGGGCTGCTGTCTGGACAGACCATAGGCAGGAGCTGCTGTAGCTTGTGGGCAGAGTGACAGGGGGGGTCCCTGCCCCAAGGGAAAGCTGCAGCCCAGCATGATGCCCACATACAGGCCCAGCCTGTCACCTCCAGGGGAACACAGTTGCCTTGGCCAGTCTGTGAGCAGGGCGCAGTGCCCACCTGGGGATGGGGAGGAAGTAGACAGAATATGAGATGGCCCATCCCAGCCAGGCAACATGCTGCCATTACAGAGAAGGGATCCCAGTGAGAAACCTGACCCCACAGAGCCCAAGAGACATCCAGCCTCACCCTGCTGCCAGTGGCCTGGTGCAGAACTAAGGACCCTGATCTGAGAAATAAGAGACCTGGGAACCCCCGTATAAAAGAGACTTGCCTGCCCAGAGTGGGGCAGAGAACAGACAGAGGGAGTCTGCCCCCACACTGTCTGCCCCCATCCTCTGCCCCCCACCCAATGCTGCCTGGCTTCCCTTGAATAGAGCATTCAGCCTTCAGTATTCACAGGAATCTGTCCTCTTTAATGCCCCCCTTAATCTCCTCCCCACCCATCCCATGGGTCTGTCCTGGCATTTCTCCCTCTTCCTTCTCTCTGTGTCAGCTCTATTCATTTCAAAACACACACAGGGAAGCCCAGTTTCCCTGTCTGCCAGGGGAGTTGTCATTTTACCCCCAGAACTGCCATAGTCCAGCTTCCACCCACCCTCTCCCAATCTTTCTTCTCACCCCTGCCCACTAGCTTCATCTTCCCTTTAAATTCACCTTTCTTGCTCTGACCCTGAGCAGGGAATGGTCTGCTCTGCTCCCTGTTTAGTTTCTCAGACTCTTTTTTCAGGCGTGGCTTTTCATAGATTCATAGATTGTTAGGGGCTGGAAGGGATCTTGCGGATCATCAGATCCAGCCCCCCTGCTCTAGGCAGGAAGACAACTGGGGTCAAGTGACCCCAGCAAGGTGACTGTCCTCAGGATCCAGAGCCTCATATGGCAAATTCAACTTTGTCAACTTGAGGGGATGAAATATCAGGCATTCAGTGTTCATACAGAAAACCCCAGATTGGCCTAGAAAGCAGGAGCAGGTAAATATGACAGTGTGATTCCTACTGGAGAAAAAAAAAGATTGGGCCCCCTGGAAACCAAGCAGGGCCTGGTAGCTTGTTCCCCCTTCACTGCCACTGGCTGGGTTGCTGGCTGCCCGGGCACTGCTTGAGCTTCAAGGGCTCTGATTCTTTTTGGAACTTATGCCGTCTCTAGCTGGCTGGCAGCCCAGGCAGGGATAGTGCATTTTTTTTTTTTTTTTTTTTTTTTATTAAAAACATTTTATTAGTAAAAGCTGTCACTATGAAACACATTAAGAAAAACTACAAGTAAACAAAACGCACCTGAGGTTTCACAAAGTTAATAGAAACTCACTTTTACAAATTTTCCTAACATTCACAGAACAAATAAAATCACTTGTGACTTCCTGAAAACCCATTTAGAAATCATTTAACTTGTTTCTTATATAATTGCAAGTACCCTCACCCACTCTTGGAGCCCCTTCTCCATTTTATCACAGGGGAAAAAACAAAAACAGGCACTATTAAACACATTGTTGAACCAGAATCCCACCTTATTACATAATATTCACATATTCAACGTCGCAATCGACCTGCTGAAGGCCCCCCCCACCCTTTCTGGCAAATATGCTGTCCCTTAAACTATCCTATGCCTACACGGGGCTGAAACAAACCTCTGAAGTCCAGCCCTTCCCAGGGCGTTGTATCCCCTCCTTGCGTTCTCTGCTTTCCTCTTCCTCTATAGAAATACAACTCGTGCATCGCTAATTGCAGACACTCTATCGTTGAAAAGCACGAGCCCTTTAGTGCTAGGAGGGAACGCACTTTCCAAATTGCTACTTTAATACATGTGACAAGCACCCTCACACCCCATGACCCATCCGTCCCCTCTGTCAAACCATAGAGCACGTTTTCACTCGTGATCCCCGTTGCCTTCCCTGTCTCCTTCAAGAAAGCCCCTGCCCTCCCCCACACCTTCTGTGCATAAAAACAACCCCACAAAACATGCGCCACGGACTCAGGTTCGTCACAAAGTTCTCTTGGGCACTTGGGGGACCGTGTGAGTCCCCATCGATATAGTACTTGTCGCACTGGCAGTGCGTTTCTCACGGCCCTCCAGGCCAGCTCCTCGTGCAGGGGAGTGAGCTGCCAGCTGTCCAGGCACTGCCTAAGTTCCAAGGGGCCCAATGCTTTTTTTCTCGAGATCTCGCTCCCACCCATGCCACCACCAGTGGGAGCAGTAAGCCAGTCTGGGTGGCAGTGGGAGGCACCATTGTCACTGATCACTGCCACTTTGGGGCTGCAGCACTCACTCTGTCTGACATTCCCAAGGAACAAGGTGCCATGCCCAACCCTGCTGCACTGTGGAGTCTCCACTTGCCCTGACTCACCAGGGGCCATTGTATTCTGGAGGACTTCAAGTTGGGAGGAATAGCTGTAGGGAGTGGCCACACCTTAATGGAGCAGGAGCAAAATTAGGCAGTTTAGAGATAATCCTGCCCTGGAGTGGTATAACTTTAAGACAAATAGCAAGTGCTTTAAGCCACTGAAAAGTGTTAACATGCAGCCAATCCAGGGGTTAAGAGCTCCAGAAACCACTTAAATTTACTGTGTAACAAGGCCCTCATTCACAAGATAAACCCAAGGATTTTAAATAGAAACCTGCAGTGTTAAGAACATCATGACCTGTTGTGGTCTTTCTGGGTTTTTGCAATTGAAATATTTTATTATTATTATTCTGTAGTAAAAAAAATGGAGTTAAAACTAAGATCCGGCATGTTTCAAGTGGTGCCTTGAGTCTACCAGGGGGTACCTTGAGTCTAAAACTGTTGAGAATCACTGGTGTAGGCCCTTAGGGAAAGGCATCCAGAAGAATCTCTCTACTGTCCCCTCTCTCTGCTCCATCACTGACACTGCAGCATGACCAGGGTAGAATGATGGTGATGGGGTCTGTCTCTCACTGCTCATCTTCTCCCCACTGCAGAAACCAAATACCCTGAGGAGAGGAGAGGCTACAGGACCTGAACCTGTTCAGCCTGCATAAGGGAAGGCTGAGGGGGGATCCAGTGGCCTGTTACAAACTAGTTACAGGGGACCAGCAGGCACTGGGGGAGTCCCTGTTCTCCCGAGCACTACCAGGGGTGACTAGAAATAACGGTCACAAGCTGGCAGAGGGTAAATTCAGATTAGACATCAGGAGGCGCTACTTCACTGTCAGGGTGGCTAGGATTTGGAACCAACTTCCAACCAACTTCTACCCTGGGGGTCTTTAAGACAAGGCTTGACAATTACCTTGCTGGGGTCGTTTGACCTCAGTATTCCTTCCTACCTTGGCAGGGGGTCAGACTTGATGATCTGGTCAGGTCCCTTCCGACCCTACTAACTATGAAACTATGAAACTGTGAAACCCCAAGCCCAGCATCTCAGCGATCCCCAGCACAATGGTCAGTGTGGGGAGAAAAGTGACCATCCAGTGTCAGGGTCACCATCAGAAAGTGATGTTCCATCTGTACAGAAATGGAACCATGACCCCAGTGGAAACCATGGACCCTGCTGGGACATTGGCTGAATTTCACCTCCATAATGTGAGACCTGCAAATGGAGGGAGCTACAGATTCCAGTATTACAAAAAATCAGCTCCAACTGGCTTGTCAGAAGAAAGTGACCCCTTGGAGCTGGTGGTGAAAGGTGAGGGCCCCAGGGTTGGCTTCCCTATTCCCAGCCTCACCCTCAGGGGTTCTCCATGCTGATGACTTATGCTCAGAGCCAGGCTCTTCCCTCAGCCCTTGTCTGTAGCAGAAGAGACATCCAGCTATACCAGGAGCTGATATGCCTTTTTGGGCAAACTGGGCATGTCTACACATACATTTACATGGGCTTACATTTACTGCCCAGTAAGTTACTACACAGTAAGCAGGAATAGGCCAGTGTCTACATGTGCAGGAGTTAAAGTGCATTAACACTAAAGGGCATACAGTAAAGTTAGTCCTATGTTAGTTCATATATACAGTGCTACTGTGCAGTAAGGCATCTACAAGGCATTACTTTGCAATAACTAATTGGGCATAAATTTGATACCTGCATGATGCAGGTATCAAATTTATGTTCAATTTGGCATAAGTAGCCATATTTACTGCACTGTATGGGCATGCATGTATAGATGCACACCCGTACTGTGCAGTAATTTTGGTTACTGTGCAGTAAATGTGCACGTGTAGATGCACCCGCTGATGAGAGGGATCCCCCTCAGGGGTTGTCAGGAATGGGAGATTTCCAGAGTGAGGGAGGGGAGACACAACCCTGGTTGTTATGGAACAACTCCTATAACCAATGGCTCAGGTGCATATAGAACTCAGAAATCCTGATTCCCAACCCATTAGCGATAACTCTGTAGACACCACTTCCATCCCTGAGCTGGGATAGAACCCAGGAGTCCTGAACTGCTTTTTGTGCTTTTAACAAAATCCAAGCCATCTATGAAGATACAGGGCCGTGCCTCTGATATGCTTTTGGCACAGCTTGGCACAGCCATGTACCAGCCTGAATGTGCCAGGTTTCTAGTATTTTCCCCAAAGCAGCAAGTCCTGGCTTCTCTGTGGGCAGGATGGTGGGTTGCGAGGGCCCATGGTCTTGATTTGGAACAGGCGTGGTACTGGGCTAGATGCAGCAATGGGTCTGATTATCTATGCCAGGGCTGGATAGGGGGAGCATGGGTAGGCTGGTCCCATTAGCTGTGAACAGGATACCTACAGTAGTAGAGGATATCTATGGCAGCAGACAGGGATGGTCCAGGTTTTCAGGGTTGGGCCAGTTTGGGTCCAAGCACAGGGAAGCTCTAGGGCCTTGAGGAGAAGCATCCAGCAGAACCTCTCCCCCAGCCCTTCTCTGCCCTGTCACAGACACCCTGCATCCTGGTCAAGGTGGAGTGATAGTGCCAGGGTCTGTGTCTCACTGCCTGTCTCCCTTCCACCACAGAGCTATACCCCAAACCCAACATCTGTATGACTCAGTGAAGAGGTTACCCTGGGGGGAAGATGTGACCATCAGGTGTTGGGATCAGCATGAGGACATGACACTCCTTCTGTTCAAAGATAGAAAGCAAACTGGGTTGCAACCACAGCCAGAGGTCTCTTTTGGGAAGGTGGCTGAGTTTCACATTCACAGTGTGACAAAAAAAAGGGAAGGAAAATACAGCTGCTATTACCAGAGTAAATCATACCAAGAAGTTTGGTCCCATTCCAGCAACTCTGTGAATCTGGTGGTAGAAGGTGAGGGGTCCAGCATGGTATCTCAGCCAGAAACTGATCAGGGATGATCTGGATGCTCAGAGCCACACTCTGCCCTAAGCCCTGGGACCTAGTGGAGGGGATGTCTGGTTGGGAAGCTAGCTCTGAAGCAGAGATTTCTCCAGTCAGGGGGAAACAGAGGTTGGTAAAGTTTCAGTGGGGGGGTGCCTCAAAAAACCTTTCCCAGGATGTTGCTGTTAAGGCAAACATCTTCCCCAGACACTGAACCCCCAAGGCAGCCCTGGAAATACCAGTGGCAGTAATTAAATTCTGGGTTATAGGGAATGGGGGAAGGGCTGAGATGCCCCTGTTCGTTCCCCCTCCACTTCCTGGAGAGATGCTTTCCTGGTTCCATCCTACAAAGGGAGTGCAGCCAACTCTGCTTGGAATGATGCACAGAGAGAAATACCACGGTCAGGAGGAGTCTCCAGCCTGTAGAGAAACCTTAGGGCCCTGCTAGGGTGGGAGAAGGCAGGAGCGAGTACCACAGTGCTTCTTACCTGGCTTGTATCTTAGGGGCCCAGATGTCCCAATGATGGAACTTCCTTCATCCTGACTGGCAGTTGGGGAAACCTGCAGAGGGTAGAGGGGTGAGGATGGGTGAGCAATGGGGTATGTCTGGGGTAGGGACCTATGCTGTTTTCCTGTTCTGAGGTGATGGGGAGGTTGGGAGCCCTGTGGTTCTGGCTGGACCAATCTTCCTGCCTCACTCTTGGGAGGTGCTGGATTGCTCCAGGAACAGTTTTAGTCCCCAGTCCCCCTTCACTGGGGAAGCTGAGACTTAGTTTCCCAGGTCTTTTCATGGAGTTCATTCCCCAGGACAACACCTCCCCTGAGGGACCCGGAGGGATCTCAGCACCTGCTGCGCCTAGGACACCCCAATACAGGAGTGATACAGGAGGGATCTGCTTTGTAGGGAGATGAGGCCTCTGCTCCCAGGGCAGCCCCAGTGGCTCATCTCCCCACCTGAGCAGCTGTGACTCTCCTCTTTGCTCCTCTGCAGCTGCAACCCCAGGAGAACCCAGAATCCTTCACCCAGACTGGCCTGGGTGCTGCAGTGTTGTTTCTCCTGGAGCTGGTCATGGCTGAGGACTATCACAGCAGCTGGTGGGGAGTGCTTCAGGTGAGGCAACCCCTCCCCCTATGGGGATTTTTATTTCCCAAGACTCCTCGGGACTTTTCCATTGAATGTAGCAGGTGACACAGCTGCACCACACTCTCAAGGGGAGGGGAGGGGAGGGGAGGGGGGGGGAGGGAAGTATCTGTATGCCCCCTCCCCAACACAGTAACTGTTGCTGTGATGGGCCAGGGTCACATCCTCCTCATCTCATGGGGAGATACCATCATGGACATCCCAGTGTTACCAAGTCATTTTTGTGCCAGCAGCTCCCAGCCCTTTGGCACCTCTTTGCCCTGAGTATCCCAGCTGACTCATCCCTACCTCTATCCATCCTCTGAGCCCACCCTAGTGAGGAGGGCTCAGGCTCCTGGCATGACATTGGCCCCTTTAACCTGGCATTTGTCTCTGTTCACAGGGTTGCTGGGATCAGGCCACGTAGAGATGAGCAAGAGCTTCTCCCCTGTGGGGGATTCTGGGGGTCTCTGGAGGGACAGAGTTGTCTACACAGACCCCTTAGTTGCCCCTGAAATATCCCTCTGGAGAGAATCCCCACAGCTGCTTCCAACTTCCTGCTGAAGGAGCTGCCCATGGTACTGGCACATGTGCTCTTAGCCAGAAATTTGCCCTGTTAGTTTATGCTGTAGGCCACTGGTTTTCAATCTGTGATCCTCAGACTCCTGGATGTCCATAGACTATGTATAAGGGGTCTGCAAAAGCTGACATTGACTATGATCAATCTAAAGTATGTGACTACCCACACTTACACTTCAAAGGAGTCTCCATTCAAAATTTCCAAAGGGATCTGCAAATGAAAAAAGGTTGAAAACCACTGCTTAGGCTAAGGAGCCTAAATACTTTGCCTGTATGCCGAGTTAGGACTGGCATTTTTTGATACTATGACAGAAATATGTCACATAAGACATGATAGATGAACAGGTTCCTTATTATCTAGTTAACATACTCGTATACTCATGTACAGGTCTGGATGAGCAAAAGGCTTTGCTGAGCTTCAGAGTAGTTTGATATAAAGGTAGGAACATCCAGAATTCTGAACACTCCAGCCCCCTGTATAACCACAAAAGTGCTAGTGCCCACTCCTGTGGGATGTTACATAGCAGTCAAGCTTGTTAGGAGGCTATTGTCTAGTTAAGGCTGAGCAGGAAGCTGCTACTTTTGTCAAGGCATAAGCATGGTCAAGGACAGTGTGAGGAGGATGTACAGGAAAGGAGAAAGTGTAAGAAGAAAAGTATGCAAGTGCGGGTGTGCTTCTGCATATATATTTTTAGAAAATAGTGAAAAGTCAATGCTGCATGTAGCCAATTGTAGCAATGGTAATAGTAGGAATAATAAATATGCAAGTAACACAAGGTGTAAAAAGTTTGGAAACAAAGGGTCATTGGACTTCTGGACTGCTGGAGACTGGACTGCTCCCTTGAACATCCCAGCAAGACCCTGGACTGTCTGATAAGTAGGATAGGGAACAAAACTTGCTAGCAAGGTAACTAGTGCATTTCTTAGTAGAAGGGTATGTGTGCAATCTGCTAAATAAACCTACATTAGTGGAATGGAAACTCCTGTCTCTTGTGCATTCTTTGTCTCAGCACCCCATTGGTTCCCAGATCTAAAATTCTGGGGTAACACCTGTGCTGACCAAAAAGGCCAATTCATGGCATTGTCTGGCAGAACAGGCAGATGAGGAGAGCCTTGAGGAAGTCCTTGTAACTTTGCTTCCAGTGAAGTATGCATGGAGGGTGAGAGTAAAGGAAGCATTTAATGTGAGATAGAACTCAGAAACATTGTCTAGAAGCTAAGGAAAGGCATAGGTGGGGTTAATAACTAGAACAAACTTTTCTGGTGAAGTGCTGCAGACATTGCACCAAAGCTTTCCTGCAGGGTGGGCAAGACGTGGCTTTATGTCATACTGGCTGATGATCATTTGTTAAAGGCCCAATCAGTAAACTATTTGAGCTTGGTCAGTTTGGTTTCTCAGATCCTTCTTCAAGGGAATAAACAGTTAATAACAGAGAGGAGGCTCTCAGCAGGACTGGAAGCACATTCTATGGCCTGGTGTCTTCCCAGGACTATCAGGAGGAATTGGGATTTTAGAAGGACCGGGGTGGGATGGGCAGCCTAGCCCTCCCCCCTGCCGTTTCTATCCCACAAACTAACATAGACATGGACTTTAGGGCTGGAAGGGACCTTGCAAACTCATTGGTTCCTGCCCCCTGCCCAAAGGGCAGTCAGTCAGCAGGGCTCATATGATCCCAGCAAGATAGGCATCCAAGTATATCTTAAAGGAATCCAGATTAGGTGCCTGCTCCACCTCTGGGGGAGTCTATTCCAGGCCCTGGGAACTTGGATAGTAAAGAAGTTTTTTCTTATGTCCAGCCTAAAACAGTCTTCCAAGAGCTTGTGACTGTTGGACCTAGTCTTCCCATGGGGTGCCCTGGTGAGCAGACATTCTCCCAGTTCCTGGTGCACACTCCTTATATACTTATGGGCTGTCACCAAGTCACCCCTGAGCCTACGCTTTTTCAGGCTGAAAAGCCTCATGTCTCTCAGCCTCACCTCATAAGGCCTGCACTCTTGTCCTCTAATCATTTGCGTAGCTCTCCTCTGGACTCTCTTGAGTTTCTCCACATCTTTTCTGAATTGCACAGCCCAGAACCGACACAGCACTCCAGCTGTGGTCTCACCAAGGCCGAGTAAAGTGGGATGATGACTTCCAGGATCTTGTTTGAGACGCATCAGAAGATGCAGGCCAGAGTTTTGTTTGCTTTGCCAGCTGTGGCATTGCATTGGTGGCTCATATTTATCTTGCGGTCAATCATGACCCCCAAGTCTGTTTCAAGTCTGTTTCAAGCCAAGCCTATAAGTATGGTGTGGGTTGTTTCTCCCAGGGTGAAGCACCTTGCATTTCTCAGCATTGAATGCCATCAGGTTTTGCTCTGTCCACCTGTAAGCCTGTCGACATCAGCCTGGATTGCCAGCCTATACTCTAGGATGGCTGCACTTCCCCATAGTTTGGTGTCATCAGCAAACTTAGCCAGTTCGCTTATAACGCCCGAGCTCACTGTCCTCATAGATTTAATAGATTTCATAGACATTTGGGCTGGAGGGGACCTCACAAGATCATTGGGTCTAGCCCCCTGCCCAAAGGGCAAGAAGTCAGCTGGGGTCAGATCACCCCAGAAAGACAAGCATCCAAGCTTTTCCAATCTTGCACCACTTCTGCAGAGAGTCTATTTTAGACGGTAGAGACTTGGAAAGTAAAGAAGTTTTTCCTATGTCCAGTCTAAAATGGTCTTCCAGAAGTTTGTGACCATTAGATCATGTCTTTCCATGGGGTGCCCTGGTGAGCAGATATTCTCCAAGTTCCTGCTGCACACTCCTTATATACTTATAGGCTGCCACCAAGTCACCCCTGAGCCTTTGCCTCTCTAGGCTGAAGAGTCCCATGCCTCTCAGCCTCTCCTCATAAGGCCTGTTCTCTTGACCTCTAATCATGCATGTGGCTCTCCTCTGGACTCTCTCAAGCTTCTCCATGTCCTTTCTAAAGTGTGGAGTCCAGAACTGGATACAGTACTCCAGCTGCATGTCTCACCAAGGCCAAGTAAAGCAGGAGGATGACTTTTTGGGTCTTACTTGAGATGCATCAGTAAATGCAAGCCAGAGTTTTACTTGCTTTGCCAGCTGCAGCATCATGTTGGTGGCTCATAGTCATCTTGTGATCAGTCATGACCCTCAAGTCTCTTTCAGTCATAGTGCTAGTGAGTGTAGCACTACCAATCCTATGAATATGATGTGGTCTCCTGAGGTGGATCACCTTGCATTTCTCCGTGTTGAATGTCACCAGGTTTTGATCTGCCCACCTTGTGATCCTGTCCAGGTTGGCCTGAATCACCAGCCTCTCCTCTAATGTGACTGCACTTCCCCATAATTTGGTGTGATCTGTGAATTTAGCCAGTCTGCTTCTGACACCAGAATCCAGATCCTTTCCTGCATTCAACTTACTACCCCCTGCCTAACCTCTCCCAGATAAGGGCCCCTCAAGATACACCCACAAGCTTGTCTATTCTTTTACAACTCCTGGAGTTGGAAGGGAGTCAGTCTAGGAATGGATGGTAGTCTGGAGGGAGAGAGGTGTCAGGGAGTATTGTCATGGGATATGGAGTTTGAGGGGAGTTGCTTTAAGTGATGGCGTGAGGAGCTCAGGGGAAAGGTGAGTGTGGGTACAGTAGTTTCAGGAGAAACAGACTCCCTCTCCAAGAGTCAGAGCTGGATGATAGGGGGCCATTTTCCCACCAAAATCCTGCTGAGCAGAGGTAGAGTGGGGAATCATAATTTGCTGGAGGAAGAACTCTGGGCAATGTGGGGACCTGTAGCTTCAGAGGAGGGAAGGAGAGAGTCACTCACAGCTGCCCAGATGGGGAGATCAGCAACTGGAGCTGCCCTGGCAGAACAGGCCCTTTCTCCCTAGTTGGGAGGTCCCTCCCATAGCGTTTCTCTGTAGTAGGGGTGCACCAATAAAGAGTTTCTGGGCTGATACTGATGGCCAATTATTGACCAGCCATAACCACCAATACTGATCCAATTGCTGATCCACAGCCTGGCAGCATGGAAAGTAGCATCTAGCTGGTAAGTCTGTTGGGGAGGAAGGGGCATGGGGGAGCAGATTGAGGCCCCTGCAGTGAGGGAGAGAGTGGGGCTGGGGCAAGCACTGCCCAGCTGGGGCAGGGTGGGGTGCAGGATGGAGCCAGTCGCCCATCTGGGGGGCACAGGGGGCAGCTGCTGCCATTGTGTGCAAGCCCAGAGGAGGCATGGGGGGCACGTGCCCCCCAGATATGTGCACGGGATGAGGATGGGTTGCCTGCTGGGGATGGAGCTGCTTCAGCCTCTTTCTGGTGGCTACTTGGGGTGGAGGGGGACAGGGCAGGCAGTGGTGATACTGGGAGGGGGGCTTCAAGGGTGAATTTCCAATTAATTCACGTGAACAGAAACCCTGGCAGAACTGTAAGGTGATGTCTCTTTTTCAGATATCACTGCCCTTGCTAGAATAGGGGCTGTAAGTGTTTCCTAGCACTCTCCTGCTGCTTTGCTCTGGACCTTGTTTAATTCCTCAGACTCTTTTCATAATGCAGATGCCAGAACAAGATACAGTAAGTCCAGTTTTGACAGCCCTGTCGGAATTAAATACCTGGCATTAAATCCTCATCTACAAATCCTGAGGTGTGAAATCAGGACCTTATGAAAGCAACATTATGTTTCCCAAAGCTAAACTCCCTGGCCCTGGTGGAGTGTCTTGCCTATGTATCTCCTCCCCTGCTCCAGCTCAGGGTTGGGCTGGGAGGGCATTGTCAACCATGGATGTTGTACAATGCAGACAGGGCCTGCAGGCAGATGAGATATGTCATGTGTTTTCCTGGACATGGCAGGGGCCTCAGTGGATGTTGCTTAGAGACTGGATGTACTCAAGGACAGATAAAGACATTGTTGGTTCCAAGAAATCCCTCCCCAGCCTCATTTCCATTTTTGTGGTTTCCTGGGTCATCAGGCTCAGTGGGACTGCTGGTCTGGGTTAGACAGAGAGCCTGAGTGGCCCTCACTGTCCTCAGCATGTCTGCTTTCACCAGCCTTTTCTTTGGTGAGTATGGGATAAGGACATAGCATGTGCCCATGGGGATCTGACACCAGGGTATGTATCTGTCGGGGCTCTGAGACTAGACTGCATGCCTATGTTGGGGTCTAAGACTAGAGTTTTGCCTGTGGAAGGATCTGAAATGAGGATGCTTACTGTGTGGAAAGAGGTTCAAGATGTCAGGTCAGGGTGTGGGATCCCATTGTTGGAGGGCTGTTCCAGGCAGTGCTGGGCTCAGACTTCACAGTTCCCTGGCAGGAGCCCCTCAATTGTATTCCCATACCACTTAGAACAGGATCCATGCAGCAGCATTAGGGATCTGGGGATTAGATGAGAAAGGGAATCGTTTGCTCTGGTTATTAACAAGCTATCTTCTTTCCAGGCTTCTGGCTGGCCAGGGTGGGTGGAGTGCTGGGACGTGAGTATCATCAGGGTGCACTGGGGGAGGGAGGCTTTGAGGAGGGGAGAAAAGGAAAAAGTTCACCCAAACCTTGAATTTTGACCCATGGACTGACCCCACATGAGTTGAGATCAGGATTTGGTGCCTGGGTTCCCTGTAGTCCCAGGGATAGGCTTGTTTTCTCCGCTCAGTGCTCATCTGGGAGCTAAAGAATGGGTTAGAAGTTAAATAGGGCTGGGTCTGTGTCTTCCTCATCTGACTCTTGTTTCTCTGTGATGCAGAGTCCCCATTACCCAAACCTTTCATCTCTGTGAGACCCAGCAGGGTGATAACCCTGGGAGGAAATGCCACCATCCGGTGTGACTGTCAGTGCTTCGGAAAGAGTATACAGCTGTTTAAAAATGATATCCCCTTCCGGGAGCTGCAGCCCCATAGGGATAAGCATGAATTCAACTTCAGAAATGTTGACCGGCAGGATGGAGGGAACTACAGCTGTCAAGACTGGCATAAAAAAAACAAAGGATCCTTGGTTGTTGAAAGTGAGCACTTGAAGATCCTTGTGGCAGGTGAGGGAGCTGGCTTGACATCCCTACTCCCAACCTAATACCAGCCAGGCCCACAGAGGTCCTTGCACTGGCCGGCCAGTGCTCAGAACCAGGCTTTGTTCTCAACCCTAGGACACAGCTGAGGGGCCGTGCAGCTGAGGGGCAGGGATGGAGGCAGTGGGAATTTCCCCAGCCAGGGGAGAAGAGCACACCCTGTTGATTTTCCAGTGCAGCACAGAGGGGCTTCTTGGGTACAGTTCTGGTGGTCAGAGATTAGAGCAGAACCCAGCACAATGATTCACTTCCTGACTCCAGCACAGACTCCAGGGATAATCTTGGGCAAGTCATACAACCATGTTGTGCCTCAGTTTCCTTGTGCAATTGGTTCCAACCCTCCCTGTGTCCTAATCAGCCAGACTCCACATCCCACCAAGAACCAGACATGGACCGGGAGGGTTGAGCTGCTCTCCCCTGCTGTGCCCTTCTACACCTCCAGTTTTGCCATTGCTGAACTGTGATGACAATTCAGGTCTGTCTGTAAACAAAGAGCACAGGCCTGTCCCACTGGCCAGACTGTGTGAGGTGTTGTGTACCTGCCCTTGGAACAGCAACTTCAGGCCCCTTTGTGAACAGGCCAGTGTGGTAGGTGGATCTGTGGGCCGGAGGCAGGGGAAAAGGGTGCCACCAGGCTAGACGGGCCCGAGGGTCTGGTCCCTGGCAGCAGAGCAGGCTAGAGGGATGTTGGGCTAGCTAGCCCCATTAGATGCATGAAAGGTTCCTATGGTAGTAGGTATGGAAGTTCCGGGTTGGGGGTGGGTCAGTTTTGGGGCAAGCTCAGGGGAAGCTCAAGGCCCTTGGGAAAAGTATGTGGAGAATCTCTTCCCTGGCCCCTCTCTCTGTTCCGTCACTGACATCCTGGCCCTGGGGTCTGTGTCTGAGGCAGATAAAGACATGATGGGATCTAATACATGATTCATTTAATTGTGCTTCCTGCTATGCCACATATGCATGGCAGGAGGTGTGACTGTGGGATCATGCATCAGGTTCCATTGTACCTTTTTGCTGGTGCGGGGAGACCATAATCCCAGGCTCCCTCTGTATTGGCAAAAATCAGGTTCTCACAGCTGGGAGCCCCACAGGCCCCAGTTGAGGGGCTCCCAGCTGCAGGGGCACCCCCCCCCGAGATGGCTGCTGCAGCAATCCCCCCTGCACTGGGGATGCAGGAAGCTCCCAGGTCTGGAGGATTACCACAGGGTGACCCCTCCCATCCTAGGGCTTTTCCTGCATCCTAGGGGCAAGGGATCACCATGCTGTGATACTCTGGCAGAGCCCTAGGGATCACAGCAGCCATGATCCCCAGGGCCTGGAGGGTTTCAACACATGCAAGCCCTAGCAGTCATGACAGCCACCCTCAACCTTTGGGGACTGTGGCTGTGTCAATCCCCAGGGCCCAAGGCTTAATGCTGGGCATGGTACACCCCTGTGGTAGGGAGCCCTGTCAGCTGATGGAGCTCCCAGCTTCAGGGGAAACCCTGCTACATGTGCAAATTATGGCCTGATAACAACCAGCTATAAAATTAGTGAACATAGTTGAAGTCTGACTTTATAGCTGGTTGGAGCTTTTATTGTGTGATAGCTATGTTGCATATGTAACTGGCCTCTAGGTAATTGATCAATTAACTAGCTAATTTGTGCAATACCTGTAATGTGCAGAGGGGGCCTCACTGTCTGTCTGTGTTCCACTGTAGACCCCAAGTATCCGAAACCCAGCCTCAATCTGAGCCCAAGCAAGAAGCTCACCTTGGGGGAAAACGTGACCATCCAGTGCCTGGGTGGGCTCCACGATGTGGAGTTTTTTCTCTACAAGGATGGAAACATGACCCTGCTTCAACCCATGGCACCAGCTAGGAACATGGCTGAGCTGTTTATCAGGAGCGTGCAGCAAGCAGATGGAGGGAGATACCAGTGCTTTTATCAAAAGAAATCAGAACCATTTGTCTGTTCATATCACAGTTATCCCATGCAGCTGGTGGTGATAGGTGAGGGGTTCTGTGTTCCTTTCCCCAGCTTCACCCACAGCCGGGCCCTCAAGGGACATTCATGATGATGGGAAGAGGCTCAGAACCAGGCTCTGGAGCCCAGCAGAGGGGCCGTGTCACTGAGGACTGGGGTATAAGTCACGGCTGGAGTTGGGCATTTCCTATCGAGATAGTGCAGGAGCTCTTTTAGCTCCAGCCTGGGTGTGGTCCAGAACAGGGGGCTTTCTCAGGGGCATGCTCCATGGGGCTGATCTAGGGGTGCAGTCAGTTCTCAGGGGCTGCCAGGCTGGGATTTCCCCCAGACTTACTGGTGACAATATGTGCAGAGTCATGGAGGGGCTCAATCACCAAGTCCGCATTTCAATCCCTTCACTCTGCTTGCTGGCAGTGGAAGATGCTGGGGCTCCTTTTTTCCCAGAAAGATAAAGATGAATGAATGAGTGCCTGGAGAGGGATAGGAGGGGCTGGAGGCTTGTGGGAGGACAAATGCTGGGGGGAAGGGGAAGTGCATGGTGACTGGAGAAAGACCCAGAGAGGCTCAAACTAGAGGGGACCATTGTTCCTTCAGTTTGACCCTGTTTGTTAGTGGTGCAGTCTGATCTTTACAGAGACCAGGACTGCAATCATCATGTTGGGTATAGCTTACCCTGCAGGTCTCTGGGTGCTGATCTGCACATGGACTTGGGAAGTTCAGTAGTGCTGACCTTTGAACACAGTAAATTGGTGACAAAGAGCATCCAGTTATTCTGAAATCAGACATTTTATGCTGGAATTGGAGCCTTTTCTTTCTTTTTAGACTTACTTTGAAACAACACCATGTACAGGCAATCCCCACTTAGCGCTCATAATTGGTTCCTGAACAACTGAGTATTAAGCGAAACAAGTGTTAAGCGAAACCGAAAGTATTTGATGACCCAAGATGGCAACCACAATTATTTTTAATGACCCAAAACTGCAGCTGCAAGCGTTATAATGAAACTCGGTGAGCGCTAAAGTGAAATCAGGTATCAATTTCAAATGAGCGTTATGGGGAAATAACACAAAGTAAAACAGCATTAAGCAGAAGTTGCTTATATAGACATCCCAACACTTCATGGTTTGTTCCCTGTTTCCCAGCAGAGAGTACTGACAAAGAGTCTCTGTATGCAGAACTAGGATCCATGGGCAGCTCTGCTCTGTCTGTGGTCCTGGAGAAAATGAGTCAAGCCCGGGTCACTGGGTTATATTCTGTCCCCAGGGAGGCAGGCACAGTGTATGGCAGAGCAGCTGCTGCCAATGCAGGGCAGATGAAGGACTCCTATGTTACTGTCACTGACTGCAGATACCAGCTTGGCATCCTCCTTTCCCCTGTTCAGCCCTGGCAGACACTTTTATTCCCATGGGGGGAACTAATCTGGCTCAACGTGGAACTGGTCCAGGTAGCATGTGGATAGGTCCTATGGGTGCTCTTCTCCTTCTCCTTCTCTCCAACATTTGTCCTGCCACAGGCCTCTAGCCCCCTCTATCTCTCTCCAGTTTACATACCACCAGTCATGGGAACAGGGTGGAATGACCAGGGGTGGGACACAGATACTGGTACATTATATTGGATCGTGTATGAGCTGGGCTGAGACCCAGAAAATTCATTTTATACACTGAAGAGCATTCTTGATTGGGTATCAGTTTGGTTTGATTAATGGGCCTGCCAGAAATTAGCCCCTCTGAGTATCCATTGAGTATGGTCAGTGCCAGGGATAACTCCCTGCAGCACACAAGCCACCCTGCCAAAAATAATGTGTAGGGTTGAGGAATGGGTTATGGACAGTGTTTGGGAAAGTGCGCACTGCCTGTAGACTCCAATAGAAAAATGGGCATCACAAAGTCCATGGACCAGGTCCAGCAGGTGCAGGGCATTCTCCTGGGAGAACAGGTGATTGCACAGAGACCCCAGGAGAACAGCCTGGGGGACCTCTGCAAGGCAAGGCCCCCCTCTCTGTGCCCCAAGTCCCCCTGGCTGTATGGGGAAATAGCTGCATGGGTGGGGGTCCACCATGGATGGAAGATACAGTAATATGCTTTTTGGGTATGTTGTTTTGGATAGGAGGTTTGGTAGGAGCTCTGTCATGCAGGGACAGAGGGGCCAGGTGTTCTCATTCTGGGGTGGCCAGAGGGAAATGGGAGGCCCTCTGGTCCTAACTGTACTCATTCCCCCGCCCTGCCCCATGGGAGCAGCTGCTGAGTTAACTCTCCCCTCCCAACTCTCTCGCCCCTAGATTACACCCTGGACAACATCATCCGCCTGGGCTTCGGTGCGGGGGGCCTGCTCCTCCTGGTGTTTATTGCAGTACAGGCCATGTATGACTGGCAGAGAGGAGAGTTCTAGACAAGCTCACACCTTTCCAGGAGCAACCACTCACCCTGACCCTGCTACACCCTGATGGAGCCAGCACTTGGGAAGAGCATTGGTGTAACCATAACCTGCAGCACTGTGACATCGAGTAGTAAGGCACAGCCAGAAGGACTGGTGCATTTGTGTAACTTCCCCTACCTCTTCTCCACTGCCCCTGGATGTAAGAGGCGTGGGGATGGACATGGGCTCTTTGGATGGGTTTTGCCAATGGGAGCAGGACAGAAGCTGTGTGCCAACCAGATGCTCTATGGAGAGAGGTCTAGGTACCCCCATGGGGGCTCAGACTCCAGGACATGGGGCAACCTGGGTGCTGCGCTCCAGCACAGGTTCACCTGCCCCTGTGCCCTCTGGAAAAGTGTCAGTACAGCCAGATCACAGAAGATGTGGGAATGTAGTGCAGCAGCCTGAAGGCTCTCAGGGATCATTCATGCTGTCTTCAGCACAGACCACGGCACCACCTGTTCTAATGTCCATTCCTGGCCTGGCTCCCTCCACAGCTTCTGCCCCCATGGGCTGCACTCGGTCAGAGCAGCCGAGTGCAGCCACACTGCCAGCTCTCCCAGGAGTTTCCCCAGTCTCAGGATATCTGTTGCTTCCAGTAAAGACCCAAATCTTGGAGTCCTGAGAGTCTAGGTAAACCTAGGCTCTGGTTTCAAATCCAGAGTCTGTTTCAAGTCCACATGCTGAGAAGAAACCTCCCCAGAGGCTTCCTTCCCTTCCCCCACACAGCTCAGAGAGCAAGCATGGAAATATATATAATTAAAATTAAAGGAATTAGAGTTCAGTCTCATGGTTTTGATGGCTCCAGATCAGCAGTGCTGGGGGGGGGGCAGGATTGTGGGGAAAGCACCAGGGTTGGGCTCAGGGCTCTGGGGTTTACTCTCTGGCTCAGCCACAGACTTGCTGTGCAACTGTGGGCAGGACTTTGCATCCTTCTAGGCCTCCACTTCCCCTCTGTGATATGGAGAGAAGAGCACCTCCTCAATACATTCAGGTCAGGTGCTCCTCGGACATGGAACTGGCCCAGGCCTCTGTGCATGTGTGTGCTCCCAGCTCTAGTCCGTATTCCCTCCTCAGCCCACTGGCATCATTGCTTCCCTAGTCACCTGCCACATTTAGTGGGGAAATTCTTGATGAATCTTGGGAGACCAAAGGCCCCAGGAGTGCAGCGGTCACTGTGAAATATGTGAATGTGTTGAATTGGCACATGTGAATCTAAAGTTGTGTGTATACCTTTACTTTATGTCTACACTACATTATAGTCTGTGCCTGATAGCTTGGCAGCCCTTTTTCCTGATTTTGTGGCTGGAGTCTATTATTTGTGAATGCCTTGGACAAGCATAACAACCAGGTATGAGGATGGGATCCCATGAGTTGGGCATGTATTAAATCACCTAGAATTTGCTTTAATTTTGAGTGCTTCAAATCTGTTGGAACCCAAAATGGCTGCTTATATTGAAACACCTGGAGCTTATGACAGCACCCTGGAGGATTGGCCTATATATATAGAGTAGCTGGAGCACAGAGGGTTTTTTTGTTTGTTTTTGAAGTAAATGAGATTGCCCCACAGAAGCTTTCAGCTCCTTTGGTGAGTCTAATGGGAAGAAAAATGCATTGTTTACTGTGCAGCCTGCTCATCCTAGAAAAGACAGCAAGCAAAACGTTTGAGGAATTAATGAAAATTATGCAAGAGCAGCTGGCACCTAAGTCGCTGGTTATTGCAGAAAGGTTCAGGTTCCATAAAAGAAATCAACTAGAAGGTGAATCTATTTCCTCTTTTGCCACACATTTACAAAAATGGCCAGAACTTTGCAATTTTAAAGATGGACCTAATGAGGACCTGAGAAATAGGTCTGTGTATGGGTTACTTAATGAATGGTTGAATGTGACAGTAATGCACCTCACAAGTATTTGTGGAAGCTGTCTCTCTCACTTGTTTGTTTCTCTCTCTACAAAATACCAGGTGCTGCCACTGATGGGTCAGTGATGTCCAGGGTCACCCTGTCCCCATGCCATCAGGAGTGATTCCAATGTTCAGCCCACAGGTACTAGGTTCTGTGTGTGCCAGTGGGTCCCAGCCCCGACCCTTTGTTACTTTGTTCCAAGTGTCCCAGAAACTCATCCCAAACTCCATTTGCTTACTGTGTCCACCCCAGTGTAAAGAACTCAGGCTCCTGGCATGACGTTGACCCCTCTAATCTGCAGTTTGTCTCCACTCACAGGGTTGCTAGGATCAGACCATGCAGAGAAGAGACTCTCCCCAGAGCAGGAGCCATTCCCCTTGGAGGCATCTGGAAGGGCAGAGATGCCTGCACAATGCCCTGTGTTGCCCCTTCCTGAGAATTCCCCAGATGCTTCCAAATCTGCCTGCTGAAGGAACTGCCAATGGTGCTGGGGTCTGCCCTGTTAGCTACAGCTTTGGACTGTTCTTGCTGTGTCCCTAAGCAAAGCTGGATCATTAGACGGCATAGTGCTTTGTCCTTATGCAGACTTAGCATTGCATCTATAATTCTTCTTGATGCTAATAGTGGAAGTATGTTGAAAAGGACATGCTAGATAGTTTTTTCCATGCCTAGCCAATGTATAGTGGTATGTGGAGTCCTGTAACTTGACTCACACTGGAGCATGCACAGAGGGTGAGAGAAAAGAAAATGTGCAATGTGAGAGGTAGAAATCAGAAGCATTGTCCCAGTTTGGAGACAAGGTTGGGTGGTGGTAATACATGGGCTTGAGTTTGCTAGATAAAGTGCTTCAGCCACCACACTGAACTTTTCCTGCAGAGCAGGTAAGCTTTGACTTTATGTCTTACTGGTTGTGGATAGTCTGTTAAAATCACAATGAAAAGAACTACCTAAGGTCAGTTATTTTGGTCCCTTGGACCCTCTTTCAAAAGAAGCAACAGTTAATAACAGAGAGCAATAACTTGGCTGAAGTAGGCCTTTGTCTCTCCCCAGAGCTCTTAGGGGAAACTGGAACTGTAGACGAGCTAAGGGTGGGAAGGGGGACGCCTTTATCTGTGGGTAACCTAATCCCCTGCATTTCTATCATCTATACCCCAAAGCATCCTCCAGCTGCCTCGGCCCACTACCTCCTGCTTGAGTCCCCACAGATAAGGGGCCTTCAAGATTCACTCACATCTACAGGAGTAGATTCACTCACATCTACAGGCTTAGCTATTCCCTTCACATCTACAGGAGTTTTAGGGATGTCAATTGGGAAATGGAAGGATAGTTTGAGGGGAGAGTGTTGTAGGGGAATATAGTCATGGTAGCTGAAGTTAGAGGCAAGATGGATTGGGGGGTGGCATGAGGAGCTTAGGAGAAGGGAGAGTGTGGGGACAGGAGGAGTTTAAAGAAAAACTAGCTCCCTCCCTCCCCGAGAGTCATAGTTGGATGATGGCGGGGGTGTATTTTACCACCAACCGCTACTGAGCTGAGATAGGATGGAGCTTGAACAGGACAGACTGAAGGGGAAGAAATCAGCGGTTGAAGTAAGTGTGTGTGGGAAGTCTTTTCTATGTTTCCCCCCCTCAGAAAATTGAAGGGGGCAGAGATTGTCTTCCCATCAAACCTCTTGGCTTAGTCCTGGCCAAGGAGAGGATGGGTGAGCTTGAGTGGGGAGCAAAACAGATGGGCATTATTTGTTGGAAGAAGGTAAGAGGGAATCTGAGGGGAGAGAGGCTGGGCTTGGGGGAGTTCTGCCATGTGATGCCTGCCCACAGTCAGAGTACATTGGTTTTCCCACCTAAGACCAACACCAGCTGGGGCCAGGAAATGAGGAAGGGAGCCACACTGGCAAACAGTACATATGGCCACAGAGTGGGATTCACCTTGGGAGGCACACTCGGGAGGGACTCCATGATCTCTTCCCAGCTCCTGAGGGGAGCTGCCATTGTAGTCCATCAGCTCCCCATTTCAGCATCCAGCCTCACCTGTCCCCTGCCCCCAGCCCCTGCACTCTGAGTCCCAGCTTCCCTCTGCCTCACATTCTTCCTCCCTCCCCCTCCTCCATCCCAGCCCTACAGCTCCCCACATCTCCTTTCTATCCCTTGGACCTCACTCTTCTTGCTGCTCAGTGCTTGTTCCCATTCCTCCATATTCCACTTTTCCCTGTGGATCCTGGTTTCCTCACAACCTGTGTGGCCATAGCCTGGTCCCAACTTGATTGGGAGCAGTGGGATGTGACAACCACCTTTACAAAAGGAAGCCCTGAGAAAAGGATATGGAGTGGGACATTACTCCATGCTCTGTAATGTCAGTTATATTTACAGGGTTGATTCATTCATACGGGGAAGCCCACTCTCCCCACTTGCTGGGGGAGCTGTCACTGGCCCCATAGACCACCCTCCACCCACCCTCTCACAATTATTCTCTTCAGCTCCTAACCCTTCAGGTAGGGGGATGTCTCTGCCCACCGGGGTCATCTTCCCTTTATATTTTACCCTTTGCTCACTGACCCTAAGTAGGAAGGGAATGGGGCAGAGATGTGGAAGGATGGAAATATGGGGAGAAAAACCTGTAGCAAGATTTTGGGCCTGGACTTGTTCTTTTCACCAGCTGGGGAAGAGGCTGGCCAATGCTTGTGAGTGTGTTTTTCTTTTGCACGTCAACATCTTCCTTTCCTAAAAAACAACTACCTCCACTCACTCCACTCCAGGGGCTCAGGTTGCCTAGAACAAAATCACACAAAAAGTCAATGACTAAGTCCGGATCCACACAGGACTGGGGGTCTGATGGAGTCCTGACTCCCTCCATCTCCATTTCCCTAACCATGCTCCATTTCCTTAACATGTTGGTTGTTGTCACCATCTTCCTCCTTCATGAGTATGGCTAGAAGGCCAGGATGTGCACACATGGGGATAACAGAGATGAGGGGTGTGTACCCATGAGGGGCTCTGAGGTTAAGGTGTGTGCCCGGGGGTTCGTAAAATGCAGGGTTTCACCCTTGGGAAAGAAAGGGGAATGTCTAAGGCCAGGGAGTAGGATGTCATTACTTGAGGTTTGTTCCAGGAAGTGCTGGCCACATATCCCACAATCCACAGATGGAAACCCTTAGATCCTGTTCCCTTCTCAATTAGAAATAGATTCACTTGGCACCCTCAGGGATCTGGGGACTCAGAAGGGAAAGGGAAACTTTTGCTGTTTGTTTGGTCACTATCAAGTTGTCTTCTTTCAAGGCTGCTGGCTGGGCAGGGGTGGCATGGTGCTTGGATGTGAGTATCAGCAGAATGAAGGTCTTGGGAGAGGCCAGGCTTTGAAGAGGTGATGGGGCCAGGGAAAATTTTACCCCAGATTATAGGGAAAAAAGCAGTTCACTGATGAACCTTGCTCCATGGTCTGACCCCAAGGGAACTATGGTCAGGATCTGGTGCTGGGGTTCTCTGTAGTACCAGGGATCTCTCTGTTCTTCTTTCTTGGTCCCCCTAGAGCTGGAAGCTAAGGGGCAAGGGCTGATTTTGGGTTTGATTTTCCCTCATATCTAACTCTTGTTTCTCTGGAACGCAGAGTGAGTGTCACTTCCTGAGAAACAGGATACAACTGTATAAAAATGATATCCCCCTCTGGGATGAATTCACCACCCACAATGCTGACTTGCAGGACAGGGGAAACTACAGCTGTCAATATTGGCCCGGAAAGAATCCTTGTTTGTTGAAAGTGAACACGTGGAGATTGTTGTGATAGGTGAAGGGCCCAACCTGGCACCCCCACTCGCAGTATCACACCAGCGAGGTCCAGAATCGGTCTGTGCACTGATGGCCTGATGCTCAGAGTCAGTCTTGGCCCTGAGCCCTGAACACAGCAGAGGGGCCATGCAGCTGAAAAGCAGAGATAGAGCCAGTGTGGGATTCTCCAGTCTACAGCATCCTTTGTAGATTTTCTAGCATAGCACAGAGGGGCTCCCTTGATACAGCCTGTTCTGTGGGGTCAGCATCTAGAGAAGGACCAGGCACCTGCATTTACTTCCTAGTTCCATAACAGAAACCAGAAATGACCATGGGCAATGTATGTAACTGCCTCAGTTTCTCTGTCTGTGCAACTGGGTCCAAGTCCCCTCTGCCCTAATCAGCCAAAACTGAGACCCCAGCAGGGGGCAGGCATATACCATGATGTGGAGCTCCTGTCCACTGCTATGCCCCTCTAGATCCCTGAGTTGTCACTCCTGAGCTGTGCTGACACTTCAAGACAGGCTGGAGACAGCATGGTGCAGCCCTGCCACACCACCCTGCATGTGCCGTGTATTCAGGACCTGCCTCTAGATCTGGGCTCCTTGGGGGCAGGAGTGTGGGCTGGGGGTTTGATGTGAAGCAGGGTAAGGGGTGATAGCAGGCTAGGTGGGCCCATGGGTCCAATCGTCTGTGTCAGGGCAAAGAGAGGAATAATGGGCTGGCTGCCCCCATGGGGTGCATGGGGATAGCTGGAAAATCCAGGTTCCAGTGTTGAGTCACAGTGGGTCCAAGCTTGGAGAAAGCTCACTCTCTCCCTGGAACGAGTTGATGCCTCCTGCCATACAGCAGCAAATCTAAAAGTGATATGCACAGGGGTACCAGGGCAGCTGTAGGTGGGAGCGGCCCATGTCTCCTGATGGGGCATCCTGTGAGGAAACATCCTGAATAGGGCATGATGCCTATGTCCTTTTGGGACATGGAGTCTTTGCAGTGACTTGGGTGCTCTTGGGATGTCCCTTTATTTCAATTTCTCTTGGGGCTAAGAACTCTGCCCCCTGGGTGTGGTGGGGACAGGTGGGCTAGCCAGTGGTGGGCTCCAAGCTCCCAGGATGTGGTGGGTGGGATCTAAGCCTGGGCCCTGGTCTGAACCAGCTGGGGCCGAGCACTTCTCATCTCACTAGGTTGCCTCTGTCCCACAGACAGTAAACAGCTGGACACCCTGAGAAGTGCTCCCCTGCCCTATACCCCCCACAGACCCAATGTCCTATTGGCTTCAGTCTAACCCAACCTCTTATACCCCCTGAGGTCCCAGGCAAGCTCTGATAGTCCCCCCGTCCCAAATTTCCCACCACTGAGCACTGCCTAAGACATGCTCCTGTATCCCTGTTAGGGTACTATAATGCCCACCCCCCACTCCAACATCCCAGAGATGACAGGGCAGAACTGCCTTCAAAATTGGGGTTCCCCAAGGATCAGATGTATCCCTTTGCCCATACTCACCCCCACCACTTATCTGAGGCTTGCAGAGGGTGGGTGGTACTAGAAGGGAACTGGCCTTTAGTTCTGTGCTTTGGGGGTTGGGTGTCAGGCCATGGTGTGATAGCTACCTATCCTGGTTATGAGTTGATCCTCAATGGCCAGTTGGGGTCTTCTCCAGCAAGGTGTTGTCCAGACAGGGGGTCACTGGCAGGGCTTCTGGGTGGATAGGTGATGTTTTTTGTTGTTTTTTTTTCCATTTTTTTGCACCGGTCCTGGAAGCACTGCAATACCAGGTCAATGCATGGAGTGGATGGAGCACGCTCCGGTTCCACCACCCAATACCAAAAAGAATCTGCTCAATATAGACCTCCTATGGAGGACATATTAGAGACAATTACCCTGGGGAGCTCGCCTACATGGTCACACTGCTTCCCCTGCCAGGTAAGTTGTGATGTGGTGTAGTGCTAGTCCAGATAGAGAGGGCGTCCCAAGGAGGTCACACTCTACCACCCCTTTTATAGGGGTGGGCTACCTGTGTCTCCTATGGGAAGGACATGTCCAGGCAAGGGCCAGTCCTGCTCAGATGCATACCTGCAGATCCAGGTGTCTTCATTGTCTGGTGGGATACAATGGTGGGGTTGCCAGTTTCTGTAGGGTCTTTGTCTTCTAAATGTTGGGTTTCTGTAGGTTCTTTATCTTTTAAATGCTGGGTTTCTGTCTCTGTTTCTAGGTGAAGTCTGTGGTTCTTGGGTGAGTGGATGCAAGGCAATGATTGGGTCATTGAGTTGATGGTCTCGTTGTTACTGGTCATTCAGTAGAGGCCTGCTACCATTATGCCTCAAGCACCCTCATACATTCCCAGTCATTCAGGAACCGATTTACATAGGAGGGGTAGGTATGAGTCACAGTTACAACATACTATACAATAGGGTGTGTCCAGGCAGGGGACACAAGATAGAGGCTTGACATTACAAAATGAAAACTTGACATTACTTGACATTACTTTGGTTAACTTTATAGACACAGGCCTAAACATAACAGAACACTATTTACAATATAAAAGGGGCTTATTACGATAATAGCATACAAGAACTTAGCTTACCTATGACTATTTATAACTACTTATAAGGGATAAAGAGGGCAGAATGAAAACTCAGAAATGGTTGGGGACGGGGAGGGAATGTATTTTTAAGTTAAAAAAAAGAGAAAAACCTGGGGGTTTTGCTACACCCTAAGGACTGGCAGGGCCTGAGTGAGACAGGAAGGGCTGAGGCACCATAGACCAAGGAGTGTGGCCTCTGACTCACCTCAGCTGGTTCTCAGTGGTCAAACAGCAGAGGGCAGGGAGGGGTTTGGGGCAGAAGGGTAACCAATATGTGAAAGCACTCCAGGAGTGTGTCTCCAGATGTCTTTTTCAAATGTGGATACCCAAATTAGATACAGCAAATCCAATTTTGCCATCCCCACAGGATTTAAATATCCAGCATTAGATTCTCGTGTATGAATCTCAAGATGAGTTTAGACATCAGGAGCTGGTTGAAATGACAGGGTGGGTCCCAGAGCTCAACTCCCTGGCCCTAACAGTGTGTGTTGTCACTACCTAACTACACTTCTTCCCTGCTGGGAAGTTCAGGGTGAGGCTGGAAGCTCCTTACCAGCCCTGGCTGCTGAATGGGCAGCAGGGGGGGTGTCAGCTGTATGAGAGGAAGTGGTTTGCTGACCCTTGCTTGCTTGCCTGGAGATAAGATGCATGCAGGGGGAGAAATAGTCATGAATAGTTCCTGGAAGCCACTCCCCAACCTCACTTCTTCCTTTGAAGTTCACTGGAGAATCCAACTCAGTGGATTTCTGGATATTGGTGAGAGGGAGAGCCTGAGAGGCCCCTCACTGTCCTCAACATGTCATCTGCTGCCACCATCTTCCTGCTTGGTGAGTACAAGGGAGGACCATGGTGCGTGACCAAGGGGATATCAGACACCAGGATGTGTATACAAGGTGGGGAGCTATGTCCAGGGCATGTGCCTATGGGGGAACTGAGACCTGGGGCATGTACCCATGAGGGAATCTGTGGTCAAAGCATGTGTCCAAGGGGGATGTGAAATGAGGAGTTCTGCCCTCATTGGGAAAGGAAGGGGAAAGTCTGAGGCCAGGGTGTGGGATCCCTTTACTTGCAGGCTGTTCCAGGGAGTGCTGGGTCTGACCCCACAATCCCTAGACAGGAGCTTCTGGAACCTGCTGCATTTCCGGTTAGTGGCACCATCTTGGGCTTGGGGTTTCAGGAGGGAAGGGGAATCATTTGCTTCTGATCTAGTCACTAATAAGATGTCTCCTTTCCAGGATATTGGCTGGCTGGACAGGATGGGGCATTGGGATGTGAGTAGCAGGCAGACAGGGATGCTGGGGAAGGGCAGGCTTTAAGATGGGGTGGGGATGGGGGGCAGGGAAAACCTGAAACAAGGGAGCTGGGATCTGTATCCGGTGCTCAAGTTCCTTGTAGTCCCAGATGTCCTCCTATGTTGATGCCCATGGGCCTGTGTGAAGGAGTAGACTTGCAGCTTAGAAGCCCTGACACTCCCAGCCCCTGTGCCAAACCACTGGAAGCCACCTGGCTTGCAGAATCCCATGGGACCCCTGTGGCAATACATAGGGATGCTCCAGGTCTTGGGACTTGGGTCAGTTTTGGTCTAAGCTCAGGGGAATGTCTTGGGCAGTGATTATCAGTGTGGCACCCTCAGTTGTTTTGACATCCTTTCAGGGGTGTTGCAGGGTGCCATGCAATGTTAGCACTGTTAGATGTGCAAATATAATTCATAAGATCAACCCAAAGATTTCAAATAGGAATCCACAGTATAAAAAGCATTTTGACCAGGCATGGTCCTTCTCAGTTCTTTGCAACAGAAGAATTGCTCCTTTATTTTTTTATAGTAACAAAAATGAACAAACACTTAGAGCTGGCATTTTCCAGAGGATACCTTGAGCTTACTGAGGGGTGCCTTGAGTCTGAAATGGTTGAAAAATCACTGGTCTAGGTGCTTAGGGAAAGGCATCCAGAGGAATTTCCACTCCAACACCAACACTGCAGCATGGCTGGAGTAGTGTGAGAGTACCAGGGTCTGTGTCCCACCGATTGTCTTCTTCCTTCTGCAGAGACCAAATACCCCAAGCCCAGCATCTTGATGATCCCCAACAGTGTAATCAGTGTGGGGAGAAATGTGACCATCCAGTGTCAGAGTCAGCATGAGAATGTGACGTCCTGTCTGTACAGAAATTGGGTCATGACCCCCATGAAAGCCACAGATGATAATGGGATATTGGCTGAGTTTCACCTCTATGACATGAGACCTGAAAACAGAGGAAGCTACAGATGCCAATATCACAAAAAATTGAATCCACCCAGATGGTCAAAATATAGCAAACCCTTGGAGCTCCTAGTGAGAGGTGAGGGGTTCCTGTTGGCTTCCTCATTCCCAGCCTCACCCTCAGGGGTTCTCCATGCTGATGGCCTATGCTGAGTCAGGCTCTACCATGAGCCCTTGTCTGTAGCAGAGGGGACATCCAGCTAGTCCAGGAGCTGCTATGATTTTTGGACAGAGTGATGGGGGGTGATCCTTGCCCCAGGTATTGTATAGAACAGGGTGTCCAGAATGGGAGAAATCCAGAGTGAGAGAGGAGGGAGACAATCCTGGATGTTACGGGACAACTCTCATAATCAGTGAGAAAGCTGCAGATAGAACCCAGGAGTCCTGACTGCCCACCCAGCAGCAATAACACAGTAGGCACTACTTCCATCCCAGAACCCACAAGTCCTGAGCTGCTTTTCCTGCTTTTGACAATATTCACACCATCCACAAAGATACCGGATTGGCCAAACACCCTCTGGTATGCGAAAGGCAAAGCCTGGCACAGCCCGATGCTAGCCAGGTATTCAGCATCTGCATCTCAAGTAGCAAGTTTGCGGACAACACCAAGCTATGGGGAAGTGTGGTCATGCTTGAAGATAGCTGCAGATATAGGCAGACTCAGACAGACTATCAAGTTGGGCAGATCGGAATCAAATGAAGTTCAACATTGAGAAATGTAAAGTGCTCCACCTAGGGACAAAACCTCTTCTACACAACTACAGGCTTGGCAATGCCAAACTGACCAGCACCACAAATGAAAGGAACCTGGGGGTAATAATAAATCACAGTATGAATATGAGTCGACAGTCTAGCCAGCAGAGCAAATAATACCCTGGCAAGCATCAATCGATGCATCTCCAGCAAAACAAGGGAAGTGATTCTTCCACTCTGCTTGGCATTGGTGAGACTGCAGCTGGAGTACTGCATCCAGTACCGGGTGCTGCACTTCAACAAAGATGTAGTAAAGCTCAAGAGAGTCCAGAGAAGGACACCTGTATGATCAGAGATTTGCATGGCAAGTCATATGAGGAAAGGCTGAGGGACCTGGGACTCTTTAGCTTGAAAAAGAGAAGGTTGACCAGGGCACTGTTCACCAGGGCACCCTTGGGGAAAACCAGGAGTAATGGTCACAAACTCCTGGAAGACTGTTTCAGGCTCAACATTAGGAAAAACTTCTTCACATTTAGGGTGTCCAGACTGTGGAAAAGGCTCCCTCCAGAGGTGGTGCAATCACCTACCCTGGAAATCTTCAAGAGGAGACTGGATGGTCACCTTGCTGGGGGGGGCTCTTGACTCCTAGTTGCCTTTTCTGCCTGCTGACCCAATGACCTCCCGAGGTCTCTTCTAGCCTCACAATCTATGAATCTATCAATTGAAGTTTTTGCTTGTTTTTGGTAAGGACAGTGGGCTGGGAGGGCCCATGCATCTGGTGTGGAGCAGGGGTGATACTGGATGTGTCAATGGGTCTGATAGCCTTTGTCAGGGCTGGATAGGAGGAGGAAGGGTGGGCTGTCCCCATTAGATGTAAAGAGGATGCTCTGTTTTCAGGACTGGGTCAGTTTGGGTCCAAGCTCAGGGGAAGCCCTGGGCCCTTTGGGAACAGCAGGACTGCTCCCTGTGACCTTTCTTCCTGCCAATCACTGGTAGAGTTTCAGTGACAGATTCTGTGTCTCACTGCCTGTCTCCATCCCACTACAGAGCCATACTCCAAACCCAACATCTCTGTGATCCACATGCGAGAAATTGGTCTTGGGGGGTGTGGCAGGCCAGTAGTGGGCATTCCTGTGTTGAGCCGCCCACCTCCCTGCGCCTTACCACCTTCCAGGCCCCAAGTACCTCCCTAGGGGTGCCTCACGTCTGGCTGACCGCCTTCTGGAGCACACTCGCTAGCCTGGGGGGTAAGCGAGCCACCACCCCAAGAAGGGACTCACTCTCGGCACTGTGTCCTTGGGGAAACACAGGCCTAAAGTCCTATGGGTACTCGACCCAGAACAGGCACTTGGGGCACTTCCTCAAGTTGGGGGCAGAAAGGAAAGTCTCCCTTAGTTCGCAAACCTAAGGGGTCTCTTAGGAATAATTTATACCCACCCCTCAATAAGTCTCCCACACCGGTCACAAAGGAGAATTTATTGATTACAGGAGTAGGGTGAAAATAGGGTACAAGATTGAGCAATATCCTAGAAATCCTAAAGAGCAAACAGTCTGGCTGAGGTAGCCTTTTGATCACGCATCTGAGTTATTGCCAGGTAGATATCTAATCAGATCCTGAGTAGCTTACTCACAAGCATCTTCCAAAGGCTGGTGAGGTTTCCCTCTGGAGGCAGGCTGTTTCTAGCTCGTGAGTTTTGGGGGAGAGAGCCAGTTTCAGATGGTAAAGCTCCTCTGAATCCACCCCCCGCCCCATGGCTGCTGCTCCCTCCTCCTGGGCAGTCTTAACTTATATAGCCCCTCTGACCTCATTCACCTGGTCCAGCGGAGGCCAGCACCTGTTGGCTGTCGGCCAACCAATTTGAAATACATCACTAGTTGCCGGGCAGACTCTAGCCCACCAGGTAGATGCCCCTCACCCAGGTAGCTGATACCAGTCACGTAGGCAGAGGGAGCAGGTTTCCCCCTCCCTCAGGAATGTAGCCAGCTCAGGTTACCTAAAGAGACAGGGTAAAGGTGTGTCTCCTCTGCTGGGCCCATCCTAATCACATTGTCACAGGGCAGAGATTTTGGGGAGAAACCAAGGTGGCTATCTGCCACAGGGGGAACATGACCATCAGGTGTTCTGTTCAGCTTGAACACATGATGTTGTTTCTGTACAGAGATAGAACCCAAACCTGGCTGCTACCATAAGTCTCCTCTGGGAAAGTGGCTAAGTTTCACACTCACAATGTGACAAAAGAAGATGAAGGAAAATACACCTGCCGTCACTACTCTGAATCAAACGAAGAAGGTTGATCACATCTCAGCAGCCCTTTGGACCTAGTGGGAGAAGGTGAGGGGCTCAGTATGCTGTCCCAGCAGACACTCAGGGACTCATCAGGCTCATACATTGGATGCTCAGATCCAGGCTCTGCTGTGAGCCCTGAGGCCCAGTAGATGCTTGTCTGGGAAGCTGGCTCTGAAGCAGAGGGGATTCCTCCAGCAGAGGAAAGCAGCAGCTGCTTCAGATTCGCGCTGACCAGGTGCGCAAGGGTGGAAGTGTGCTTCATCTTTCCTAGGAGGGAGTTCCTTGGTGCTGCTGTGGATAGCACCTTCCCAAGACAGTGAATCCCTTTGATGTCCTGGATATGGCAGTGTCAATAACCAAATGCTGAGCCATAAGGAAGGAGGCACGTGCTGAATTGTGACAGATGGTTTGGAGGGACATGTAGGGGTGGAGATTGGAGGGAAGGAGGGCATGTCAGGGGGTAGAGAGCTGGGTAGCCCTCCTGTTTGAAGGTGGTTTAGGGACTGAAAGTCCTGTGGTTCTGACCAATCTCCCTGCCCCACTCTTGGGAAGCCCTGGATTGCTGTGAGAGTTTTTTCACTCCTCAGTTGTCCCTTTCATTGGGAAGCTAGGTCTCAGCCCCCTGGGGCTCCATGTGGACTTCAGTCCCCAGGATGAACCCTGCACTGGGGGCCACAAAGACATCCCAGTACTTGCTGTCCCTAGGAAACTCCATAATAGGAGTGGTAGAGAATAGAGCTGCCTGGGTCCATGCTCCCAGGGCAGCCCCTGTACCTCATCTCCCCATCTGTGCAACTGTGAGTGACTCTCTCTCCCCTTCGCTCCTCTGCATCTTCAATCTCAGCAACACCCAAAATCCTTCATCTGAACTGGTCTGGGTGCCATGGGGTTGTTCCTCCGGGAGTAGGCCATGACTAACATGTTGCACAACAGCTGGCAGGGGATGCTCCAGGTGAGGTGACCCCTTCCCCCTCTGGCCCACTTGCTCCTCATGAGATCTCCCCCCCTCGGTGAATTCCCCATTGAAATTGGCAGGTGACACAGCTGCAGCCCCTCTCTCAGGGTGGGAGGTATTTGAGTGCCCCTGCCCAGCACAGTAGGGGCTTCCATGGTAGGTCAGTGATGGCCAGAGTCACCCTCTCCCCAAGCTACTGGCAGTGACCCCTAAGTCTAGACCACAGATATTGAGTCCCTTCTGTGCCAGCAGATCACAGCCCCAGCATCTTGGTACTTCTTTGCACTTCTTAGTGTCCCACCTGACTCATCCCACCCCACCCCCTCTTTCAGTCTATCTCAGGGAGGGGGGCTTAGACTCCTGGCATGGCTGTGGCCCCTTTAACCTCCTGTCCGTTTCCACTCACAGGGTAACTGGGAAGAGACCATGCAGAGAAGAGAAAGAGCTTCTCCCGGCTGAGGCACCCGCCCAAAATCCTTTGTTGCCTCTAAAATATCCCTTTCCAAGATAATTCCTCCAACTGCTTCCAACTGTGCCGGCTAAAGGAACTTCCTTTGTGCTGTGGTATGTGCTGTTAGCTGCAGCTTTGCACTGTTAGTTCGTGATTTGCCTTTAAGCTAAATTGGATCATTAGGAGCCAAAGACCTTTGACTTGCAATGAGCTAACATGCATGCACTTTTTGATACTATTGTAGAAATAGGTAAAAAAAAAAGATGCAATAGATGAATGATTTCCGTAATAACTACTAACCACAGCTTGTATATGGGAACTGGATGAGACTGGGTGAGCAAAAGATATTTTCAGTTTTTGCTGAGATTTGGAATATTTTGATATAGGAGAAAGCAGCCCAGACCACTCTGGTCATTACAGGACATAGCAAAAAGTTAAATTCATGTCCTTGCTTGTGCAAATGAGGCAGATAGGGAGATCCCTGAGGAAGTACTTGTAATTTTGCTTACATTGGAGTATGCACAAAGGGTGAGGGAAAAAGAACTGTGTAATGTGTGAGGTAGAACTCAGTAGTGTTGTACACAAGTCAGGGAGAAGGACAGGTGGGGTTTAAAACTAGGTTTGAGTTTGCTGCAGCCACTGCACCAGAGATTTCCTTCAGGGTAGGTAAGCTATGACTTTATGTCTTGCTAATTGTTGATAGTCCATTAATGCCACAATTAATAAATGACCTGACTTCAGTCAGTTTGGTCTCTTGGCCCATTCTTCATGGGAACACACAGTTAACATAGAGGAGCCACCCGAGGAGGCTGGGAGCAATAACTTTGCCCAGGTAGGCCTGGTCTGTCCCCAGGGCTCTCAGGAAAAATTGGTAATGTAGAAGAGTCCAGGGTGGGGAGGATAGCCTAGGCCCCTCTTTCTATCCCACAGATCTCCAGAGCATCTCTCTGCCCTTGTTTCTCTGTATCCAACCCAGTACTCCCTGCCTGAATTCACCCAGACAAGGGGATCTCAAGATTCACGCACAGACTTGCCATTCCCTTCACAACTATTAGAATTGAAGCAGAGTCAGGCTGGAAATGGGAAGAACCTGAGAAGAGAGTATTGTGTGGGAGTGTTGTCATGATAAATGGAGTTGAGGGGAGCTGGGGGGGAGTTGGGGAGGGGACCAGGGAAGGGGAGCAGGTGGGGGGGGGGGCAACAAGAATTTCAAGAGAAACAGACTTCCATCCCCAACACACAGTGCCAGACAATGCAGGGTCACTTTCCTACCAAAACCCTGCTGAGTAGAGGCCGGATTGGGCTTGAAGGGGGAAGGACTGAGTGGAGAAAAGAGAGTGGGTCTTTCCTATATTTCCTCCTTCACAGAGGCATTGTGGCAGGGGTTGTTTTCTCTCCCAAACCTCCTGGCTGAATGGATCTGCTGTGACCAAAGAGGCCTGAACTTGGCAGGAGGGCGGGAATTATTTGTTGGAGGAAGCTGAAGTGAAAATGTGAGGGAAGGGAGGCTGGGCTTGAGGGATTTTTGTCATGTCCAGTATCATACCACTAGAGCTCCCTAAACCTCCTCTCTGCCCCTCAAACCCCACGCGTTTTTCTTCTGTACCTTTTCTCCCTCACTGCCTTTCCTCACCCCACCATGTTCCCCTTTCTCCTGCAGACTGGTCCCCTTACAAGCCATGTGGCTATGTGCCAGAGGGCAGCCTGGCACTGGCCTGATTGGAAACACTGGGATTCAGCGGCCACCTTTACAAAAAGTTGCCCGGAGAAAAGACTACAGAGAGGAGCAAGTGAGCCTTTACTAACTATGGCTGGGGGGAACCAGACTGAAGAAGGAGGAAGGGATTTGGGGGCAAACACTGCGAAGGACTGGACTTGGATGGGGGTACTCCAGGAAGAGAGTTTGAAGGGACACGGGCTGCCCCAGTCCTCCTTGGAGAGACCAGGCCAGGAGGGCAAGACAGTATCCCGCTAAAACCCCTGCTGAGTGTGGGAAGCATTGTGGGGGTTGTGGAGCCATGGAGAGGGGACTCCATGCCCTCTAATGTCAGTGATGGGTTGATTCACTCAGAAACATACAGGGGGAAGCCCACTTTCGTAGGGGAACTGTTGTTGCACCCCAAAACCTGGCCACAATCCAGCCTCTAGCCACCCTCATCCAGTCTTTCCCCGCAGCTTTTAATCCCTCAGATGCCCACTGGTTTCAGCTTCCTTTTATGTTTCACTTTGCTTTCCAACCCTGAGCAGGAAGGGAATGGGACCAGATGTCAGGGGCTTGGAATGAGGGGAGCAACAGGTATGGCAAGAGCTGCGCATCCCAAGGTGTGGAAGCAGTCTAGGAGTGTGTCTTCAGGGCCAGGGCACCATCACAATGCCATTCCACCATTTCTAGGGTGGGTTTCCAATCCATTGACATGCCCAGAAACCCTAGCATAGTTGGAAGGTGGGGTCTCTTTTCTTCAAATCTCACTGCGCTCGTTAGAACAAGGCCTGTAAATATTTTCCAACACTCTCCTGCTGCTCTGCTCAGGACCTTGTTTAATTTCATAGACTGTTTTTCACATGTGGACACCAGAACTAGTTATACCAAGTCCATTTTTGCCAGCCTGGTGGGATTTAAATATCCAGCATTAGACCCTTAGATACAAATCTCAAGAGGAGTTTAGAAATCAAGAGCTGGTTAAAATGAAGGTGTGAGTCCCAGAGCTAAACTCCCTGGCCCTAGCAGAGTGCCTCTTGTGACTTCCTAGCTATCTCCTCCCCCCTGCAGAATGGGGCTGGCAGATCATTGTCAGCATGGGTTTGTGCACAGTGGTCAGAGCCTATAGGAAGCTGCATGATGGCATATGATTTCCTGGACGTTGCAGAGATGTTTTTGGATATTGCCTGGAGATTAGATGTACTCACCAAGTGATAAAGACAGTGCTGGTTCCAAGAAGTGCCTCTGCAGCCATACTCCTTTCTGGTGCCCTGGGGTATCACACTTGGTGGAGCTGTGGACCTGGGTGGCAGTGACAGCCCCTCACTGCCCTCGGTATGTTGTCTGCTATCACCAACCTCCTCCTTGGTGAGTATGAGAGAAGGCCATGACATGCGTCCATGGGAATCTGACACCAGGGCATGTGTCCGTAGGGGTTTTGAGATTAAAATACACACCCATGGGGGAATCTAAGACTGGGGTGTTGCCTGTGGTTTGAAATGAGGATGCTTACTGTGTGGAGGGAGGTTGAAGATGTGAGGCTAGGGTGTGTAATCTCATTACTGGAGGGCTGTTCTAGGCAGTGCTGGGCTCAGACTTCATAGTCACCTGCAGGAGCCCCTGTATTGTGTTCCCATACCTCTTAGAACAGTATCCATGCAGCACCATCAGGCAACTGGTGATTCAGAAGGGAAAGGGAATATTTTTCTTTTAGTCTGGTCACTAACAAGCTGTCTTTTTTCCAGGATGCTGGGTTGCCAAGGAAAGCGGAGTGTTTAGAGGTAAACAACAGCAGGATGGGGGTATTGGGGAGGGCAGTCTTTGGGAAGGGCACATGGACCGGTACAGGGGCAGGAAAACATTCACCCAAATCTTGAATCTTAACCTATGGACTGACCCCACAGGAGGTGAGATCAGGATCTGGTGCCTGGATTCCCTGTAGTCCCAGGGATCTTTTTTTCCTTCTTTCTCAATGTTTATCCAAATGTGGATTTAATCTACCTTGACTTTAGCAAGGCTTTTGACACTGTCTCTCACAAAATGCTCATTGACAAGCTAAGGAACTACAGACAAGATGAAAGTTCTGTAAGGTGGATACATAACTTGTTGTAGTGTTGTGCTTAATGACTAGTCACCAATGGCTTAATGTCTAGTTAGGAGGACGTATCAAGTGGGGCTCCTCAGGGGTCTGTCCTGGGTCTGCTATTGTTTAATATCTTCATTATTGATTTGGATGATGGGATTCAGTGCACATCTAGTGAATCTGTGCATGACCCTAGGTGGGTGGAGTTGCTGATACTCTGGAGAGTTGGACTAGGATCCAGAATGAATAGACTAGATACATGGTCCACAATCAGTCAGGTGAGATTCAGCAAGGATAAGTGCAAATACCTGCACTTGGAATGGAATAACTGCATTCATAAATACAGACTGGGGAATGAGTGGTTAGTCTGCAGTACTGCAGAGAAGGACTTGGGGCTTACAATGGATCATAAACTGAATGTGAGCCAATAGTATGGTCAAAAAGCCAACAGTGTACTGGGTTGTACTAATAGGAGTGTCACTTCTAAATCAAGGGAAGTGACTCTTCTGCTTTGTTCAGCACTGGTAAAGCCTCACTTGAAGTACTGTGCCAAGTTTTGGGCCCCACACTTCAAGAAGGATGTGGACAATTTGGGAAAGAATCTAGCACAGAGTAACAAAAATGATTAGAGGCAAGGGAGGCAAGACATGAAGAAAGGCTGGAAGTCAGTTATTTAGTCTGGAAAAGAGAAGACTGATGGGAGATTTGATAACAGTCTTCATATACCTGAAGGGCAATGACAGAAAGGAGGGAGATGGGCTTTTCTTTGTGGCTGAAGGGACCAGGACTAGGAGCAATGGCTTCAAGCTGCAGCAGGGGACATTTAGGCTGGAGATTAGGAGGAACTTTCTGATTATCAAGGTAGTCAAGAATTGAGACAGGCTGCCTAGGGAAACTGTGAAATCTTCATCTTTGGAAGTTTTCCAGAGGCACGTGGCTACAATGGTTCAGTCAGGGATGATACTACCTTGAGCGAGGGGCTGGGCTAGATGACCTTGTGAGGTCCCCTCCAGCCCCATTTTCTTATGAACCTATTATCTGGGAGCTAAGGAATGGGTTAACAGTCAAATGGGGCTAGACCCATGTCTTCCCCATCTAACTTCTGTGTCTTTGTGATGCAGAGCTCCCGGCACCCAAAATCTCCATCTCTGTGAACCCCAGCAAGGTGATAACTGTGGGAGGAAATGCCACCATCCGGTGTGAATGTCAGTGCCCAAGAAAAAAGTTAATTCTTTGCAAGAATGATATCCCCCTCCGGGAGCTGTGGCTTAAGAATACGAATGAATTCAACATCAGCAATGCTGACCTGGTGGACGGAGGGAACTATAACTGTCAATACTGGCCTAAAACTAAACAAGGAACCCTGGTGAAAAGTGAGGACTTGAAGATCTTTGTGGCAGGTGAGTCATTCCCACTCCCATCCACACACCAGCCAAGCCCACAGGGTCCTTGCACTGATGGGCTGATGCTCAGAGCCAGGCTTTTTCCTGAGCCCTGGGACACAGAAGAGGAGCTGTGCAGCTGAGGGGCAGGGATAGAGGCAGTGGTGGGGTTCCCCAGCCAGAGGAGAGTGGCAACCCCTGTAGAGTTTCCAGTACAAAACAGAGGAGCTCCCTGGGTACAGCCTGGTTCTGGTGGTCAGAGACTAGAGCAGGACCAGGCACCTTGATTCACATCCTGACTCCAGCACAGACTATAGGGGTGACCGTGGGCAAGTCATATAACCATGTTGTGCATCAGTTTCCCTATCTGTGCAACTGACTCCAAGCTCCCTGTGTGCTAATCACCCAGACCCCAAATCCCACCAGAGGCTAGACATGGACCACGAGTGTTGAATTGCTCTCCCCTGCTATGCCCCTCTACACCTCTAGTTTCCCTACTCCTGAGCTGTGCTGACATTTCAGGTCCTGCTGTATACATGTAGCACAGCCCTGCCCCACTGGCCAGCCTGTGTGAGGTTTTGTATACCTGCTCTTGGAGCAGCAACTCCTGGCCCCTTTGTGGACAGGTCAGTGGGCTGGGTGAGTGTATGGGCCTGACCTGGAGCAGGGGAAAAAGGGTGCCACCAGACTAGATGGACCCATGGGTCTGATCCCTGGTGGCAGACCAGGCTAGAGTGATACTGGACTAGCTAGGCCCATTTGGTACATGGAGTGTTCCTATGTTAGTAGGTATGAATGCTCCATGTTGGGGATGGGTCAGTTTTGGGCCAAGCTCAGGGGAAGCTCGAGGCCCTTGGGAAAAGTATGTGGAAGATTTTTTCCTCTGGCCCCTCTCTCTGTTCTGTCACTGAAACCCAACTTGTTGGGGGAGAATGGGGTGGGGGCAGAGGGAGGGGAGGGCTGAGGTCTGTGTTTCACTGCTTGTCTGCTTCCCACTGCAGACCCCAGGTATCCGATACCCAGCATCAATTTGAGTCCAAAAAGGAAGCTCACCATAGGGGAAAACGTGACCATCCAGTGCCTGGGTGGGCTCCAGGATATGGAGTTTTTCCTCTACAAGGATGGAAACATGGCCCTGCTTCAACCCATGGTGCCAGCTAGGAGCATGGCTGAGCTGTTTATCAGGAGTGCGCAGCAAGCAGATGGAGGGAGATACCAGTGCTTTTATCAAAAGAAATTAGAACCATTTGTCTGTTCATATCACAGTTATCCCATGCAGCTGGTGGTGATAGGTGAGTGGTTCTGTGTTCCTTCCCCCAGCTTCACCCACAGCCGGGCCCCCAAGGGACGCCCATGCTGATGGGAAGAGGTTCAGAACCAGGCTCTGGAGACCAGCAGAGGGGCTGTGTCACTGAGGACTCGGGTATAAGTCATGGCTGGAGTTGGGCATTTCTTATTGAGATGGTGCAGGAGCTCCTAGAGCTCCAGCCTGGGTGTGGTCCAGAGCAGGGGGCTTTCTCAGGGGCATGCTCCATGGGGCTGCTCTAGGGGTGCAGTCAGTTCTCAGGGGCTGCTGAGCTAGGATCTCCTTCAGACTTACTGGTGACAATATATGTGGAGTCATGGAAGAGCTCAATCGTCAAGTCAGCATTTCAATCCCTTCACTCTGCTTGCTGACTGTGTGGGATACTGGGGCTCCTTGAGCCTTTTGCTACTGGCCTGGAGCTAAGGCCTTTTACTATCCCATAAAGATAAAGATGAATGAATGAATGAGCGCCTGGACAGAGAGAGATAGGGGCTGGAAGCCTATGAGAGGACACAGGTCAGGGAGAGTTGGGAGTGCTTGGTGACTGCAGAAAGACTGAGGGAGGCTCAGACTAGAGGGGACCATTGTTCTCCCAGTCTCTGTTTGTTACCAGCCATAAAATGTCTCCTAGGTCCAGATGTGGCCTGGTGTATATGGAAACCGGGACTGAAATCACCATGTTGAGTATAAGTCGCTTTGCAGGTGTCTGGGTGCTGATCTGTGCTTGGACATGAGGAGTTCAGGATGGGAGCACTTGCCTTTGAGCCCTGTAAATATGGTGACAAAGAACATCCTGTTATTTAGAAATCAGACATTTTATTTGGAATTGGAGCCTTCTTTCCTGTCTAAACTTACTTTGAAATGACCCTGTTTATAGATATCCCTACACTTCATGGGTCTGTTCCCTGTTTCCCAGCAGGGAGAGCTGGACACACAGTCTATGTCTGCAGCACTGGGTTGCATAGGTAGCCTGTGGCCCCGGAGGCACTGAGCAAGACGTGGGTCACTGGGTTGTGTCCTGTTCCCAGGGAGGCAGGCTGGAAGCCCCTATGGGCCTGACCATGCTCATGCCCCCTCACAGCCCCATCGGAGCAGCTGCTGAGTGATTATGTCCTCCCCGCTCTGTTACTCCCAGATTACACCTACGGTAACATCATCCGACTGACCCTGAGCGCCTTGATCCTGCTTTTCCTGGTACTGATCATAGCTGAGGCCATGTACAGCTGGTAGAAGGGAGGGCTGTATCCAAGCTCACATCTGTCTATAAGCATCTACTCACACTGACCCTGCTACACCCTGATGGAGCCAGCACTTGGGAAGGGCAATGGAGCTACCATAAGCCACAGCACTGTGACACCAAGTTGTAAGGCAGAGCCAGAAGAACTAGTGAACTGAGCCTGTTTGACCATATCCCTCACTGGCCTCCAGATATCCGCTGGGGGCTGTGATGGCACAGGGATGGTGACAGGGATGGAGATGGGCTCTGTCAAGACCTTTGTGAATGGGTTACACCAATGGGAGCTGTGTGCCATCAGGATGTCCTGTGGGGAGAGGTCTGAGTGCCCCCATGAGGGCTCAGACTTCCAGGACATGGGGCACCCTGGGTGCTGCACTCCAGCACAGGTTCACCTGCCCCTGTGCCCTCTGGAAAAGCATCAGTACAGCCAGATCACAGAAGATGTGGGAATGTAGTGCAACAGCCTGAAGGCTCTCAGGGATCATTCATGCTGCCTTCAGCACAGACCACGGCACCACCTGTTCTAATGTCCGTTCCTGGCCTGGCTCCCTCCACAGCTTCTGCCCCCATGGGCTGCACTTGGTCAGAGCAGCCGAGTGCAGCCGCACTGCCAGCTCTCCCAATTCCCCCAGTCTTGTGATATCTGTTGCTTCCAGTAAAGACCCAAATCTTGGAGTCCTGAGAGTCCAGGAAAACCTAGGCTCTGGTTTCAAATCCAAATTCTGTTTTAAGTCCACATGGCTGAGAAGAAACCTCTCCAAAGGTTTCCTTCCCTTCCCTCAAAGGACTATGAGAGCAGGCAGGGAAATATCTAATTAAAATAACAGGAATTAGAGTTCAGTCTCATGATTTTTGATGGCTTCAGAATTGCAGCACTGTACTGGGAGGATATGATCATGAGGAAATCACTGGGGTTGGGCTCAGGACTCTGGGATTCACTGTCTGGCTCAGCAACAGACTTGCTGTGTGACTGTGGGCAGAACTTTTCATTTCCCTGGGTCTCCATTTCCCCTGTGTGCAATGGGGAGAAGAGTCCCTCCTCAATGTGTTCAGGTTGGGAGTACCTCAGAGCAGGGGCTCTTTGTGTGCGTGCAGTAAGTTCTAGTCTGTATTTCCCAGCTGTTGCTTCTAATGCCATGGAAGAGTCATTGCTTCCCCTCCAGGAGCCTGTCTCCCCAGTCCCCAGAGGCTGGCCATACTTCTTCCAGGCAGCAGGATGTCCTCCCTGGAGGATGACATACATGAGTGGAAGGAACCTCCAGGGTGCTTGGTGTGCCTGTCACTTAAAGAGGTAAAGAGGCTCTGTGAAGAGCAGCCTGCAGGTGTGTAATTAGAGTCACCTGATTAGAGGGACTTGAAGATATAAGCCTGTGGCCTGAGCTAATCATGCAGTCTAGGTCTGAGAGCTATGGAGAGAGGAGCTTCTGGGTAATAGCTGAGCTGGGGTAAGCAACTCTGGAGCTTTGAAGAAAGCTAAGGGGGGGAGGAGGAGCTAGCTCCCAATAGACCTGGGAAGAGGGCCTGGAAGGACAGAGAGGCCTGGGAGGTAGGGCTAGCAAGCCTGGAGAGGTGTAGGAGAGAATAGAAGGCTGGGAAGCAAGGAGGGCCAGCATATGCAACAAGTAGCGGTGCATACGTACTCCCTGAGAGCACTGGTGCCCCCTGACAGTGAGTGCTCTCAGCTTAGGCAATGGGGGGGGGGGGGGGCAGAGAGAGCACTAGTGCACTCCCTGAGAAGTACTGGTGGTACTTCCAGGCTTGGCATCCAGCCATGGGGGACCCCTGGTTTGCAAGTGGCTGTGGGGAGCCCTTCCTCCCACCACCAACACTGCCTGCAAATGGACCCTGCTTGGCTTGCCCTTTCTGTGGATCTCAGTGTGGCTGCCTGTGAGTGGTCCCTACTTGCTGCTGCCATGCCCCTGCTGTTGCCACTGCAGCTGTTGCCTGCAGGTGGTCACCGTACCGCCCCCTGCCCCCAGCCTCGGGAGACATGCGTCACCTATGAGAGCCAGGGTGCTCATGATTTCAAGTGGCCTGGGAGTGGAGCTAGGCTCTAGGGATACTGAAGGTTGGGGACCACTGCTGATGAACAAGGGGGGTCAGCAGACCTATGCCTAGAGAGGGGCATAGATGGGGCAAGGGAGCCCAGAGATTAGGAGCAGGGTCCCTAATACCAGTATGGGTGGAGATAGGAGCCTGAGAGGGCAGGATGTGGTGCCCAGGAGAAGCCCTCAGAGCTGGAGTGAGGAGGAGCCCCCTGGATGGGGAGTGAGGACTGAAATGCTGTGCTCAGGAGTAGCTGGGGGAGGCCAAGTGCCCTGGGGGAGAAGGCAGGCCAGGGACTTACACTTGGGAATAGCTGAGCTAGGTGAAGTGCCTGGCAGGGAGGGCTACTCACAGGGACTGAGGCCATGGCTCGAGGGGGCTGATGATAGATAACATCTGTGATGCCTAGGCAGGGTGGTATCAGGGGTGCTTGGAGCCATGTTAGAAGCCCTTAAGGCAAAGTAGAGACACGTGAATACCAATGTGGGATTGGGGATCCCTGGGGCAGCCTCTTCAAAAGACCTAAGAACAACAAGTTGTGGCAGGGGAGGAGAGGGGGAGCAAACCAGAAGACTGAGGACAGAGCAAGGGGCTGAGTAGCCATCAGGGTGAGCTGTGGGCCACCCCTGGATTGAGTGTTTGTTAATGGCCATCTAGCTCAGTCCCCTGTAATGGCCTCCTTGACCATCTAGCCCCCAGGGACATTAGTTCCTGTTCCCCTCACCACAGTGCAGCCATTCTGGGTGCCCATAGCTGGGGACAGGGGATACACCTTCTGCATCCCAAGAAACAAGGTGACCTAGGGGCAGATGCATGAACTCCTGCGCCAGCTCTGTGTCCCCATCCCTCAAGTCTTGGAATATTCCTGCCTTGGAGAGCTCCCCACCTTGCCCCCCAGCTGCTCCTGAATTGAGGGTGCTGCCTGCATCTATGAGGAGCCCAGAGCCTGTGAGGATCCAGGTTCTGTACAGAAACTCCCTCAGTAAGTAACCACTTCCCTGCACACTCCTACCTCCCCCCTACCCCATACCCTATATCCAGCCTCCTGTGCACATGAACAGAGCCTCCACCCCTTGGAAAGCAAGTAATGGCACTACTTACCCTCACTGTGCCCCAATTCCCCACAACCCTCTAGAACATTTCAGCAGCCCCTCATCTCCTATATCCCCACACACTCCCCTCTAACCTCACTGCATGTCCCCAGAGTCAACCAGGCTTTTCCACCTCCATTCTCATGGCTTCCCATCCATCATGTCCCAGGGTTGGAGGATCCTGTAGTTCCTCAGCTTCTCCTACCAGAGAGGCAGACCTTGGGCTGGGTATGTTTAGGGCCCCAGTGAGTCTGAATGTGGAACAGAGCTATGGCTGCAGCTGCAGACTGATATGGCAACCTCAGCGTGTTTCTTCTTAGTGGAGATAAGTTTCTCAGTAATCTTCTGATCTATTGTGGTCAGAACAAATTCAGGCTTTTGCACACTCCAGCAAACTGCATTTCCTTTCAAAGCTACTTTCCACACCCACAACTGTATGCCAGAGTGAGAGAAGGAAGGGTAGCCCCAGTCCCATATTTATGTTGTCCAGTGACACCTTCAGAGGTAACTGAGAATGTGTCCCAGCCTGACCTCTTCCCACAGACCCACTGCCTGCAGGATCCCTGCCTACTTGGAGCACTAGATGAGCCCAGGGAAAGGCATCAGTCCCCCTTAAGACCATGGATTGGATGGCGGTTTCCCATGCACTAAAAAGAATTTATCTTTCTTATGCAGCTCTTCCCTGGAGCATGACGGTCAAGTGGCCTGGGAAAGCGTATTCTTGGGTAGTGACAGTGGAGAGATTGTGTCTAGCTGCCAGCTAAGAAATGAGACTGAGAGTTGGAGGGATGATTAGAAACAGGGTGAAAATGTAAAAGTGGAATGGAGGCCTTTTGTATCTGATGCCTGGCTCTTTACCTGGGCACAGATCATAATTCCTTTGCCTCTGGGAGAAGTTCCCTATCTAGTGGGCTAAAGCAGAGGGCAGGGAGTCAGGATTCATGGGTTCTGGGCCATCTCCTAAAGAGGAGTAGCTTTTCAAGTCAGAGCAGAAGAAAGGGCTCAGAGCAGAGCCAGAACCCCCAGAGCATCATCACCTCATTGCTAATTACCCCTCCTGTTCCCTGGGGAGCAGGTCTCAAAACTTGGATGCAGGGTGTCCTCCATGTTCCCCTCATGCCCCCCCTTGGCCTTTGCCCTATTCTTTCCCTTCACACTTGCATCCTCCTCCTTGCCCAGCTTGTGCCCAAGGTCTGTCTATCTTTTTTTCCTCTCCTCCAGTAGACCTGGTCTCTAGCCTTTGGCTGCCCTTCACTCCCATGGCATCTTCTTACCCTCACATCTTGAGCAGGTGTCTTCCCCTGGCAAAGGTACATGATGTTCCTTCTGCACAAAGTTGGAAACTCATTCTCAATACAAGATGCAGATCCTGCTGGGGAAGTGGCTGAATTTCATATCAATAAGGTGACACGAAGAGACAGAGGAAACTACAGCTGCCAGTATCACAACAGATTGGCACCATTCATCCAATAGCATCCCAGTGACCCTGTGCAATTGATGGTGAGAGGTGAGGGGTCTAGCTCAGCAGTTCTGCTTCCAGACCCACCTAAAGACATCCTTTGTGAGGCATCGGTACTCTGAACTAGGCTCTGCTTCCCTTGAGAAGTGGGATTCTGATGAGGAGTTGTCTGGCCAGACTGAGGACAGGGACTGCCATAGTGCTGGGGCAAAATAATGGGGGTAATCTTTGCTCTAATCCACTAGAGCCCATGATCCCTGAGAGCTGGTGATTGAACCCAGGTGCCCTGAGCTTGTTTCCTCTGCATTAACCACTCTCATTAACCAAATTTCTGAGCTGTGCCAACACCCCTGGCCGTACTGTAGACAGAGTGTAGTATAGCCCTGAATATGCCAGATGTTCAGTACCTGGCCTGGAAGCAAGAAGTTGTCAAAGGCATCTGTGTTGGTAGGTAGGATCTGGGGCAGAATCAGTTTGGGTCTAAGGTCCAGACAAGATCTGGGCCCTGGGCAAAAGCATCTGATATTTTTCCCCCAAACCTGCTCTGTACTTTGTCACTCTGGCATGGCTGGGGCAGAATGATGTTGCCTACCAAGGTTTGGATCTTGCTGAATATCTCTCATTGCAGAGTTGACCTATGACAAACCCAACATCTCAGCTATTCCCAGCTGGATGATTCCCCTTGGCACAGCTGTGACCATCCAGTGTTGGGCCTGGAAGCAGAATATACACTTTTTTTCTGTACAAAGATACAGATCCAATTCCATTGCAACAAATGGACAGTGCTAAAAGCCATGGGGTGGCCATGTTCTCCATTGGCAGTGTGAGGCAAATAGATGAAGGCAGCTAGTGGTGCTTTTATCACAAGAAGTCTGAAGTGTTCATCTGGTCGTGTCCCAGCAGTTCCAAGGAGCTGGTGGTAAGAGATGAGGGGCCCTATTTAGCATCCATGCTTCCAGCCCAGCCCTAGGGGCCCTCAAGAAATCAGTGGCAGACATGGGGTAAAACCCAGGAGTCTCAACTTGCAGCTCCTCTGCCTTAGCTCACTAGACAACAATCTCTTTCCGTACAACCCTGAAATCCTTCACCCTCTCAGCTGTAGCCAACAGCTTCCCACTGCTACATGTTCCTCAGGTCTGCTACCTTCTGACATGCTACTGACACAGTATGGCAAAGCCCAGCCCCACCCCCAGATTCAGTGCCCCACTGGTGCTCTTCCCTGGAGCAGCAGGTTGGGAAGTGGCTTGGGAGAGCAGGGGAAGGACTTACTGGGCTAGATAACCTTACAGGTTTGAATGACCATGGGAAGGCAGGGTAGGGAGGTAAAGAGCTGGAAGTCATGCAGGGCACCTAAGATGGTACATAGCACTGCTTCAGGTTGTGGGGCTGAGCCAGTTTTCATTCAAGTTTAGGGGAAGCTCTGGGGACTTGGCAAAAAGCATCTGGAACAAAGTTTGTCTCGGCCCCTCTCTCTCTCTGCCCCGTCACTGACAGTCTGTTGTGATTGGGGTGGAGTAACTGGCCCGAGTTCTGTGTCTTGCTGCTCATCTCCCTTCCACTGCAGAGCCCGTACTCCCCAAAGTCAGCATCTCTGAGCTCAAACAGGATGGGGGCCCTGGGGCAATCTTTGGGGTGTCTGGGTGGGCCCCAGGACTTGATGTTCTTCTTGTACAAAGATGGAAACCCAACCCTGCTGCATCCCATCAAGTCTGCTGGGGAGGTAGCAGAGTTTCACATCCCAAGTGTGAGAGAAGCAGACAGAGGGAACTACCGGTGCCTGTATCAATGGAAATAAGAACTGTTCACCTGGTCTTATCTTAGGTGATCCCATGGAGTTGGTGAGAGGTCAGAGGCACAGCTCAGTGTCCCAGTTCATAGCTGGCATCAGCTGGGCCCTTGAGGGCCCTCTGCACTGATGGTCTGGACACTTAGAGCACAGCAGAGGGAGTTCTTGGCTGAGGACTGAGTCTCCTGGAGGATCAGCAGTTTCCATAGGTTTGAGGAAGAAGAGCTCCTGCCTCAAGGGGAGTCACCCAGGGAGAAGCCTTTCCCATGGGGCTGCTTCCCAGACCTGTGGCTGATTTGTGGATGGGATGCATAGAGGAGTCATGACCCAGTGACTCCTCCTTTGGGATATGAATTCTGAAAAGCAGGCTGACTCACTCAGGGAGCTGATGGGCAGGATTCCCTGGGAGGCAAGTTTTGGGGGGAAAAGAGTCCAGGAGAGCTGGCTGTACTCTAAAGAAACCATACTGAGGGCACAGGAATCATGATGTGCAGGAAGACTAGCAAGTATGGTAGAATACCAGCTTAGGTTCACAGGGAACTCTTCAGTGAGCTAAAACACGAAAAGGAAGCTTATAAGAAGTGGAAACATGGACAAACAACTAGGGAAGAATATAAAAGTATTGTTCAGGCATGCAGGGATGAAATCAGGAAGGTCAAAGTGTAAGTGGAGTTGCAGCTACCAAGGGATATGAAAGGTAACAAAAAAGTTCTTACAAATATGTCAGCAACAAGAGGAAGGTCAGGGAAATGTGGGTCCTTTATTAAATGGGAGACGCAACCTAGTGACAGGATGCAGAAAAGGCCAAAGTACTTGTGATGGGCTAGCTTGTAGTGATTTAGCCCAGGGGTTTTGAAAGGGTAAAAGTTGATTGGAGGGCTTGGGATTCCCTTTCCTTACTAATCAGGCCCCAGAGACTCACCTTCCATGTCTCCTGATTGGCCCCTTGGGTCATCTGGAGGGGGATAAAAGGGGCACCACAGCTGACTCAGGAGAGACAGCAAGGGATCACAAGGAAGGAGTTTCAAAGAGCTGGGCCAGTGAGGTGGGAGCAGTTGCTCCAGAAGCACCTGAAGGAGTGGGACCTGCAGACAACAGTTGAACTCTCAGCAGTGCAGTGTGCTGCTAGCAGGAGAGGCTCCTTGCTGGGTTCAGGATCCCCTACAAGAGGCTGTGACCAGCAGAAGAGAGTCCCCAGCTCCAGCAAGGATCTGAGCAGTGACATGAGAGGTTTCCAGCTCTGCTTCCAACTCCTTCAACTGGAGACCAAGAAGCTTGATGTGAGGCCAGGGCTCTGGGAAGGTCAAGACCCCTAGCAGCTTTGAGTAGTACTAGCACTGGTGGCTGTGGGGTAGCGTTCCTACCCAGCATGTGGGAGATATGAATTCAAGTCCCAGCTGTGGTTGAACCCAACTGAGTGAAGTAGTAATAGGGAGAAATTCTTGCTGCAGTGGAAAGGGGTCATTGTGATCCCCCCACCTCCAAGTACCCAGGCCCTATTTTTCTTGTTATTTGACTTTTTGTATTTTGTGCCTTTTATATTTCACCAACCAGTATTGTTTGTTCCGCTGTTTGTGTTTTATATTTTGTTAACCCTGTCTTTTGTCAACTGGATGAATATGTCTATGATGGTAAGTGTCTAACCTTTATTGAATCCTGCCCCCTCAAGGCGTTGTCGTGTCCCCCAAACCCCCTGGTTTATACTGGTTATGTTCCCAGTACTGTTCTCTCATTAAAAGATATATGGTTACGTCCCCATTAGTGATCTGGCTCTGCTCTATAGGGGGAGGAGGGTCCCTACACCTCCGACAGCACTTGTGCACCTGCTCTGATCCCTTCAATTGGAGAGGGGGTACCTCTTGGAGTACCGCCTGGGTTACATACTCAATGCCTTTTTCTCCTCAATCTTCACAGGCACAGTCAGCTCCCAGACTACTACATCTGAAAGCACAGTTTTGGGAGGAGGTAACCACTAAGCACCCCACAGTGGCAAAAGAACAGGTTAGGAATTATTTAAAGCTGGGTGTGTGCAAGTCTATGGGGCCAGATGTGATGCACCGGAGGGTACTGAGGGAGTTATTAGATTTGACTGTAGAACCACTGGCCATCATCTTTTGAAAGCTCATGGATATTGGGAGAGGTCCCAGATGATTAGCAAAGGGCCTACACAGTGCCCATATTTAAGAAAGGGAAGAAGGAGGATCTGGGTAACTACAAACTGGTCAGCCTCACCTCATTCTCTGGAAATATCATGAAGAAGGTCCTCAGCGATTTCGTTTCTAAGCACTTAAAGGAGAAGGTGATTAGGAACAGTCAGCGTGGATTCACCAAGGGCTAGATATGCCTGACTAACCTGATTGGCTCTGTGCATGTGGGAAGAGCAGTGGATGTGATATACCTTGACTTTAGCAAGGCTTTTTATATGATCTCCCACAACATTCTTGCAAGCAAATTAAGGAAGTACAGCTTGGATGGATGGTCTGTAGGGTGGCTAGAAAACTGGCTGGATCATCAGCCTCTAAGAGTAGTAGTCCATGGCTCAATTTCAGGTTGGCACCTGATACCAGGTGGAGTGCCTCGGGTCATTCTGGGGCCAGTTTTGTTCAATATCTTCAGCAACAACCTGAAAGATAGGATGGAGTGCACCTTCAGCAAATTTACAGATGACAACAAGCTGGGGAGAGTAGTAGATACACTGGAGGTTAGGGCTAAGATTCAGAGACATCTCAACAAATTGGAGGACTGGATCAAAAGAAATCTCATGAGGTTCAGTTAGGACAGAACAATCCCATGCACTGGGGGCCAACTGGCTAAGCAGCAACTCTGCAGAAAATGGTTACAGTGGACAATAAACTGAATATGAGCCAATAATGTGCCCTTCTTGCAAAGAAGGCTAACAGCATACTGGGCTGTATTGGTAGGTGTGTTACCAGCAGATTGAGGGAAGTGATTGTTCCCCTCTATTCAGCACTGGTGAGGCCACATCTGGAGTATTGTGCTGAGTTTTGGGCCGCAACCACAGGGTGGATGTAGACAAATTAGAGAGAGTCCAGCAGAGGAGGGATTTAATGTCAGCGTTCAACTCCCTGAAGGGTGGTTCCAGAGAGGGTGGAGCTGGGCTGTTCTCAGTTGAAACCATTGCTCCTTGTTCTGTCATCTGTCACAAGTTGCAGCAAGGGAAGTTTAGGTTAGATATTAGAAAAACTTTCTCATGTGAAGGGTAGTAAAGCACTAGACAGGTAATCCAGAAAGGTTGTGGAATTTCCACAGAATCACAGAAAATTAAGGTTGGAAGGGACCTTAGACCCCGTGCTCAAAGCAGGACTATCTCCAACTATATCATTGCAGCCAAGACTTTATCTAGCCTGGTTTTAAAAACCTCCAAGGACACAGATTTTTAAAACATCCCTGGAGGTTTTTAAGACCAGGCTAGACAAAGCCTTGCCTGCTATGATATAGTTGGGGATGGTCCTGCTTTGAGCAGGGGGTTAGATTTGGTGACTTTCTGAGTTCCCTTCCAACCCTAATTTTCCATGATTCTATGATAAATGACAGGAGCACTTGGGGAGACCTGTGCTAGGTCTATGACTCACTGTAGCCAGATGCCAGTTACCCTCGACCCAGGCTCTGCCAGAAACTCAGCCCTGTGGGAAACCCCATCTTCCTGTCTGCCTCCTCACTCATATTTCCAGTTAGGAGAACCCTTTTTCATCCTCCTGGGCTAGTCCTGGTTTAGCACCTTGGGTGGAAGCACCCATTAGACAATACCAATTTCAAAGCCAAAGTGGTATGCTTGCACCCTCTGAGCCAGGAGCAGCAGGCTGGACACTCATTGGCTTTAACAAGGCCTGTGAATGTTGTTGGAGCACTACCCCCAAGGCTGCCATCAGCACCTCACAGTGCATGCAGCACCTAGACACCATAGTTATAAGCAGGTTTAAATGTTGGCATTATAGAAGACTTCTTGGGATGCCTGTACAGCCTCAGTAAGAGGAGGCTGAGGGGGGGACCTGGTGGCTGCCTACAAACTCATCAGGGGAGATCAACAACCAATAGGTAGAGCCCTTTTCTCCCCAGCACCACCTGGGGTGACGAGGAAAAATGGTAATAAGCTGATGGAGAATAGGTTTAGGTTAGAGATCAGAAGGCAATATTTTACAGTTAGGGTGGCCAGAATCTGGAACCAACTTCCCAGGGAAGTGGTCCTTGTCCCTACCCTGGGCAAATTCAAGAGGAAGTTGGATGATCACCTGTCTTGGGTCTTGCGAACCCAGCATTTATTCCTGCCTGTGGCAGGGAGTCAGGCTAGATGATCTGTTCAGGTCCCTCCTGACCCTAGCTACTATGAAACTATGTGTCTGGTGAGGAGGATAGGAAGTGAGATTCTGGGTTTTGTCCACGTAGGTCAGAAGCACCAAACTTTGAATTTCATTGAACTCCCCTGACATCAAGCATGAAATGAGTCATCTGGAGCTCAGTCCAGGCCCCACTAGATGAGTATCTTGGGCCCACATCAGGTCACTGGCTGTGATTCCAGTAACAGGCAGGTAAATGATCTGAGGCAACTGGGGAATTCCTAGGGGAATGGCAGGACCTAGGAGTCCAAGCTGTGGGCTTCAGGCCAAGCTGGGTGAAGGGAGTTCTCAGGCCCTTGGTGCCACTTCTAAGTGCTCCATCATACCCTTTTGGCACTGGGTGCAATCCCTGCTGACCACAGTTACCTAGAATTCCCTCTGCTTCTGCTCCCGATACAATGTTTTAGAGCTGCCTGCACACCTCCCTGTACATTGTGTTTCTGTGTCCACGGGTCTCCAGCTCCACTAGGCATCCTGTGGGCTTTGGGCAGTTGCTTCTAAAACTCATGCCCAGTTCTTGTTTCTCAGAACCAACAGCAGCACCAATTTTGACAAGAATTGTTGTCATCACAGTGGTGTGCCTGGTTGTCCTCCTACTTGTTGCCTTCATCTGCTACATAAAAGCCCAAGGAAGTAAGTATCCCTGTCCAGCAAAAGAAGGACTAAATCTGCTGCTAAGCAGGCCCAAGACGGGTACGGCTTGAATGGCAACTGACAAACAAACCTGGGTGGGATGTGCCTTGCCCTTTCCCTCCTCTCCCCCACCAAACCAGTCTTGATGCCAATATGTTTCTGGTGGTACTTTATTACAGTAAGTGTTGAGGGTGACTACTGACTAGTGGCTACTGGGTGGCAGGAGTCCCTGTATAACCAGCTGCTGGCACTGTGTACCCAAGGCCTGTGAGTTCCATGGGAGTGACTGGCCTGTGGATCAAGTTCATTATAACAATCATCACCTAATGGGTCCCTCAGGGATGGGAGAAGCATCCTGGAGTTTTCCAGCTCATCCCCAGCTGTTGTTGTCCTGTGCTGCTGTCTCTTCCTGGACATTCCTGGGGGCAGCATGTTCCAGCCCAGCCACCCTGTGGAGATCCAGGCCCAGCACCTGAAAGTGCGAGGGCTATTCTCTCCCTGCACCATCATCTCTCTTGCTCTCTCTGGGGCACAGGTATCTGGAGCAGATTGACTCATGGAGGATTCTCTGTCTTTGCAGGGAAAAATCAGGCACTAACAGGAGGAGGTACGGATCCTGGCTACGCTCTCCTCCTCTCTTCCATCACCCTTAGATTTGCCCTTGTTCTATGGGAAGGCAGTAGAGTCTAGTGGGTTACAGCAGAGATGCTGGGACCCAGGACACTTGGATTCTCTCGGGTCTCTTGGAGAGGAGAGTGGGATCTAGTGGATTAGAGCTGGGGGCCTGGGAGCTGGGACTCCTGGGCTCTGTTATTTACAGTCTCTCTCTCTTTCTCTCTCCCTCTCACTGTAGTGAGTTGATGCCTCCTGCCACACAGGACCACATCTGTGAGTTACATGTACTGGGGAGCTGTAGGTGGGAGTGGCCCATGTCTCCTGATGGGGCAGTATCCCATGGGGCAACATCCTCAACAGGTGTTACCTAAATCCTTTTAACTTGGGTGCTGTTGAGGCCCATGTCCCCCTGCCTCAGTTTCTTCCTTTGGAAACTTCAGCTAATAACTCTGCCCCATGGGGGAAGGTTGGTTAATCAAAGGTTGACTCCAGGCTCCCAGGATGGGGCTGGCGAGACCTGGACCTGAGCCTTGATCTAAACTGGCTGGGACCAACCACCTCCCACCTCATCAGAGTGTCTCTGTCCCACAGACTCCTTGGGCAATGTCAGGAACTGGACGGATTCCCTGGTAAGTGTCCCCCGCCCTATACCCCCAGCCCCCATGGACCCAATGTCCTTTTGCCTCTAGCCTCTTCCCTCAGCTTCCAGTGTTCCCAGCTGCCCCAGGCAGGCTCTGATAGTCCCCACCTGTCCTTGGGCTCTATACCCAACAGAGCACAGAGTCCTAATACATGCTCACTTATCTCTATCAGGGTGCTAATGCCTCTCTCCACCCCCCTCCTATCAGCAACCTAGAAATGAGAAGCCAGAGCTGGGGTCAGAAGTGGGGTTCCCCAGGGATCACACTCATCACAGCCACTTGTCTGAGGCTTGCAGAAAGCTGGTGGCAAGGGGAGGGGGACGGGGGAGGGAAGGGCTGGCCCTTAATTCTGTGCTTTGGGGGTTGGGGACTGGACCAAACTGTCCTCCTGGGATTCCCACCTGCCAGTCCGTCAGAATATGGCTGTGTGGGCATGCACAGGACAGCACCCAGCAATCATCTCTCCCTTGTCACATGCAGAAGCCTGAGAGTCCCAGCGCCGATGGAATCATATACACTGAAATGAACAGCAAGGTGTTCAATGCCCAGCAGAGGATCCCACCTTTCAGCCAGTCTGTCATATACACTGCAGTCAGGGTAATACAGGAGCCTCACAAGGAGAGCTCCTCTGCACAATAACCCACAAGTACCCCTGCACAGTAACCCCAGAATGTCTCTGCTCTCTCACAGTGAAAGCTTGTCCAGGACTATAATAAAGGGGTCACCATGGGTTTATGTGGGTTACCATCCTTCCTGCTCTATCTGTGGAAGGAGCTCCCCACTCCTGTGTGACACAGGTGAATAAAGCAGCATACTCTCTCCTTCCAGCCTGGCTGGCAACTGTTATTTTTACTGAGCAGTGTGGCCCCTTCACAAAGGCAGTGGCAAGGATGGGGTGAGACATGCTGGAGCTCCCCTGTGTCAACCAGCCTCTCCTGGAAGGATCAGGGATAGTCACAGATGGACAGGAAAGAGGACAAATGGGAGTCCAATGGCAGAGCTGGCTCCATTTCTTCTGATGTATGGAGCCAGCAACATGTGGGAGACTGCCCTGGCATCAGGCAGGAGGGGAGAGTAAAGCTTGTTTGGGCCAAAGCCATCCCTTCTAGGCTGGGATGGATAAGTAAGATGCTCACACACAAAGCCAGGACTTTCCTGGCACAGCCAGACAGCTGAGTCCAAAGGATGTGGGCTGTGCCAGGTATCTCTATACCTCCAGGTCCCAGTCTCCACTGAACTGGGCCCTTTTAAGGGTCTGTCTGCACCATGGCAGCAGAGAGCTTGGTTTTACCACAGAGGCAGTATACCCTAAGTGCTTGCTTCTGCTCTGTCCACATCCACCCTGAAAATGAGGCAATGTGGACACCCTGGGACCTTCCCAAGCAGCTTCCCTTGAGCATACTGAAAGCCCAGGGTTCAGGCTGGCACCATGATTTGTGTTTTGTAATATTTCTACAACAAAGATGCATGCTTCAATTTCCCTAACTTCAATAGTATATTGTTACAGAATGGGGAAGAATGGGTTAACTTCTGCCCTGGACTACTGGGAATGAAGGTGGGTCTCTGCACATAACTGTCACAGCTGCTCAGAGTGGACTGGTATCTGGATGAAGACACATGGGAGTCCCACTGAATTCAGGCCCCAGCACCTGGAGATACCCTGCCACCTGTGGCACCTGAGAGAGACCCTGGAGAAGCTCCAAGATGAGAACAGCTTGAAAAACAGACTTGCAGATACCCAAGGGGGGACACAGACCAGGTCTCTAGCAAAGGCAGCCTGGCCTCTGACTGATTTGAAATCTGCTTTAAGATTTGACCTAGGGCTTCTGACACAAGGACTCTGTCTCCTTAGTGGTAATAAATGTTGGTTAGGAAGGGCTGCCTGTCTCACTGCACGTGACTTTTGAGAATCTTCTTTCCCCTTAAGAAGGTGAAGTCCTTCCCCAGATGTTGAGTCAGCTCATAAAGTGGGGGAGAAGGGGGCTCTGTAGTCCAACAGGTGAAGGGACTTGAAGGCCACAGTTCCCCTGTAGAGTTACATAAAAGCCCAGAACCTCAAGCAGAAACCACCTGGAGAAGCTGAACCCAGAAGACGACATAATTTTTATAGGAATGTCCCAGTTGAGAGATCCTACAAAACTTCCAGACCAGGAGATTTGGGAATATTGGGCCACTAGTTTCACCAGTAACTCCAGACTCCCAGGCACACTGGCTCAGCCCTCCCCAAATAGTCTTCTGTCTTCAAATCCTAAACCATCCACATGAAGAACTGAGTCTGGTTTATATACAACCCCCGCCCCCCCGCCTTCTCATACCTCTGAGAGAATTAATGGCTAATAGAAGTCAGTTGCTTAAAGGTTGCCCTCTGTGACCATTCAATGTTGGACTTTTGAGAATCTCCATTATCTTCCCCTTCCTGAACACTCCAGCCCCACTGAGCCCTGAAGACCAGCCCCGGTGACCAGTCCCAGAGGAAGGGTCATCACTGCTCCACAGTGGATCCCTGGGGAGGGCTGTCTCCCCAGTCCCCAGGGGCTGTGTTCCCTTTCCAGGCAGCTAATACACAAGACTGGAAGGGACACTCCTGTGCTGTGGAGTGCAGTCCTCTGCAATGACTCAATGCCCTCATCCCCTGTGCAGCAGGGTCTGGGTGTCCACAGCTGGGAGGAGGGAATTCTGTGCTCCTCTGGATGTGGTCTCTGGAGAGCTGTGGGGAGCTGGTTTCCTATTGCCAAAACCCACTAACCAGGTATGCTTCAATGCAGGGAAATTAGCTCCTGTGCTACCTTGCAGTATCTCCCAGTACCAGAGCCCTTGAAAAAGTAGGGAATGAGGGCCTGCCGTTTTAGCTGGGGTCAGCCTTAGTTCCCTTTGAGAACAACATGAGATGGTGGCTATGTTTTTTAGGGGCAGCTGTGTTGAGGGGCTAGGGGATGCAGGGAGGGGACACAACAGTGGATGGGACAGTGGGCGTGAGGGGACATAGGCCTAGAGAGAGACAGGGGAAAGGGATAGGATTTTATTTTAGAGCTCATTCTCTATGTGGTCCCTTGGGAGTGCTAGTCTGTGCCCTCCCCTAAATCTCCCCTCTGCTTCTTTTGTGTCTTATTCTCAATATCCTGTTGGTGAAGGGAGCTCAGCTTCTTGTGAGCTCCATACAGGGCAGCTGAACTAAGAGACTTTCTTTCTGGGGAGTGGGCATTATGCGGGGTGGGATAAAGTGTTTCCTTTGGGGTGCTGGCTCCCATTCCCCTCCTGAAGCCAGGTAGAGAACACAAGAGTTCTAGATCCCAGTTTCACATTTTCTTTCAGCCTTTTCCTTTTTTTTCAAACACATTGCTTTCATGTTTAGAAATCAGATTCTAAATATATCCTTCCCCTTTCTAGTCCTTGTCAGGGAGAGGTGTATCCACAGCCCCTCAGCCCTGCCTCTGCCATATGGCCTTGAGCTAAATGTAGAGTTGCTATTTGTGAATGATGTACCCCAGGTCTTTCAATCCTTATGCTTCAGGGTGGGAGCTGGGCCAAGCTGGAGTGAAAAAGGAAACTCCCTACACCTCCAGGGGAAAGTACTGTTCAGTGTAGTGCATTAATGGGAACTGATGCCCTGCTCTGGGTTGCTGTGATGTGCTAGGCAGACAGGGATCCTGGGCTAGGGCAGATCATGGGGGAAAGGCCAGATCATCACAGATGTGGGGCTGAGGACTCCCCACTTCCCCTGACCCTCACATGCAGAGAGGAGGGTTGTAAGCTGCTACATAAGGTGAGGTGGCTTGCTGGGTGTGAGACAGAGCATTAGATCCATACCATAAGGCTTTCAATCCCCACCTTCAAACTCAGGCTGATATTCCTCACAGACCTCTGCTCCCTTCCCAACCAGACAAGGGCAAACAGAGTCATTCTCCTGTTTATCACTGGGGTGGACACCATGACAACACAGAACAAAAATGTACAGCCCCTCAAAATTTCTTACCCCAGAACAGGGGCTTGTCTACAACAGGAATTTTCCTGGTAAAATTACTAGTATATCAGTGTTATTTCCACTAGTTGCACTCCATGCAGGGGTCACTCATAGTCAGGAATGAGTGCACCTTATTCTGGTTTAGCTCTATTGCTTTCAGGACATAAAATATGAAACAAAGTTAACGCTTCAGAAGGGATCATCCAGGCAAGGGCTGATAAAGTGAAACCTGTGGCTGGTTAGGATGTGTTGTTTCAGGGTTGATGGTAGTTTTACTAAGAGGTTAGATCATGAACGGTGCATGCTCCCGGCGGCTGGGGGGGCACAGTGGTGGCGGGAGCACAGAGGCAGCAAGCGGGAGCTCTCGCAGATGCCATCGGCGCTGTTGGCGGTGGGGGTGGCGAGTACTGACCAAGGGGCAGTGACCACCCACAGCCACCACTGGCAGCAGCCATTGGGAATCATGGACCAGCGGTGTCGGCGGCAGGGTGTCGAGCGGGTTGGCAATGCCTTTTTACAGGGGGTGCACTACCACACTCGGGGTGTGTGTGCACCCCCTATGCATCGTCTCTGGGTTCGATCATGGATTTGTATAAGGTTTGGGTAGCGATGATCGTGCTTCAGGCAATGGCTTGGGCTAGATGACCTACGGAGGTCCCTTTCAGCTCTGCTTCTCTATGTTTTCTATGATTTCTATGATATGAAGGGGGATGTCTGTGGAAAGGCCCGGTGTCTGAGTGGAGACTGTCTGAGTGCTGTGTCCCCTTTCACTGCTGAAAGAAGGCTGTCTTATGAATATACTGTCTGATTTGCTGTCTCTGCACTGTCTGATTTGCAAGGGTTTCAGCATAGCTGAGTGTGATGTTCCTGAAGGGTGTAATGCAAGGAGCTTGGACAGTGTTAATCACATTTTTAAACAGTTAATTTCTGTTTCTTTTTTTAAGTACTCTCTCAACATCTCCATCTGCAGCCCAGCTCTCCTCTTCCGTTGCTTCCAGCTCCTTGACAATGTCTATCAACTACAGAAGACCCTGGCTGCATGCAACAGAACTTTGTTATAACAAAGCCCCACAGAAATGGGGAGGAAAAGTTCATTACAGGAGGGTATTGGTTACAATAGAGATAGGCAATTTGCTGTAACATAATAATGAAGAAAATGATTCCTGCTACTGGGCTTGTTAAAAGCAGTGGTTGGTTATGATGAGGTTGCATTGCAGTTTTTTGGTTGCCCTTCATTATCGTCCTTTCTTCTGCCCTTGCCTGCTAAGCACAGTCATCCTTCCCACAGAGAGGCAGATGGTCTGATTCTGTTTCTGTGCCCCCAGAGAGATCTCTTTGAAGATGAGCCCTTATTCATTGAAGGATCCTAGGAGAGCTACATTTGAGGAACCCAGTTCTTCTTCAAAATAGTGGTTATAAAACTACGTTTACAGAATGTTGGAGCTTGGCTAAAGTCCTACAATTAAAAGACTCCATTCGTTAGTGGTGTGCTGGCTTCCCAACAGCAGTGCTACAGTACAGCTACTGCAGGAAATGTTAGCAAAATAGCAGAGCCCTAGCCTGCTCTCTGCCAACCTCACATCCCCTGTACTGCTCCATGGCACACTTGCCTGAGCGTTGATGTGGGGTTCAGACTCATAGTACATGGTACTTGCTTAGGAGCTCATCACCTTGAGTCATCACATTATTTAGACAAAACCCTCCTGCAAACCTTCTGTCCTAAACAGAGCTCTGCTGTTTGTGGATTTCCTCCTTTCTGTCTTTGGCACAACAGCTCATCTCAACAGCTCTTTCCACTTTACTCTTATGAGATTTGGAAATATCCCTCCCAGAAGGGATCAGCTAAGATAAATCCCAAGCAGCTGAGATCAGTCTGGGGCAGACTGGAACTATTGTTTCCACCCCAGGCATGCATAGAAAAAAGAACTAGGAGATAGTAGGACCACATTTTTTTAGATGTTTTATCTCAGGAACAAATTAACCAAATCTGGGATCATTGTCCCTACCCTGCACCATCATGAGGTAGATTGCACTTCAAGATAATGTGTGTAAATGTGTGTTGTTAGGAGAATCAGCGCAGCAATCCGTCCTAGAGTAAGCAGTGCCTGGCCTGAATTCTCTTTTCCACCCTCCTGGAATATCACTTTGGCGCTAGGAGCCAAGAGGAAATGCCTTCATGCCCCAGATATACTGTTAACTCTAGCCAGTTTATCCCTAGCCTTATAAGCTTGATGTTCATCTTAAAGCCCGGCTCCTGGAGTGCTGGGAGACTCTAATAAGGCCACCCTAGCAGCTCTGACAGCAAAAGCAAAAATGTCAGATGGTATTAAAATTTCATGACCAGTTTCATATAGGCCAGTTTCATGACTTTTTTGATGACTCCAGGGTGGCAGTGTAAATCATGGTTAAAGCCCCAGGCTGTGGCTTGAGACTCCAGGGTTTGCTCACAGTAACACAGACACAGGCAGTCTGCGCTACTGTGAGCATATTCCCCCCTGTTTCTTTGGATCTTGGATTTCCACCACATAAAATAGTGAGATCAGTTCAGCTGCTGTCCCCCCCACCCCACAAAAAAGTAAGTTCTAGTGTATGGACTAGGCATCTCATCTCGCTAGGTGTCAGGCCTTGATTGGTGAACGCGACTGCCCCCCCACATCATAGTTTCATACATGCTAGGGTTGGAAGGGACCTCAACAAGTCATCGAGTCCAACCCCCTGCCTTGGCAGAAAAGAGTGCTGGGGTCAGGTGACCCCAGCCAGATGCCTATCCAGCCTTCTCTTAAAGACCCCAACGTAGAGGAGAGCTCCACCTCCCTTGGGAACCCATTCCAAATTTTGGCTACCATTACCGTGAAGAAGCTCTTCCTGTTGTCCAATCTAAATCTGCTCTCTGTCACCTCTCAGCTTTCTCTTGCGGAGGCTGAAGAGATCCAGGTTCCTTAATCTCTCCTCATAGGGCTTGGCCTGCAAACCCTTAACTATATGAATGGCTCTCCTCTGGACACTCTTGAGATTACCCACATCCTTCTTAAAGTACGGCACCCAGAACTGGACGCAGTACTCCAACAGTGGACTGACCAATGCCGCATAGAGGGGAAATATCATCTCCTTGGCTCTATTTGCCAGGCATCTGCTGATGCATGATAAAGTATGGTTAGCTTTGCTGATGTTTTCATCACACTGACAACTCACATTCATCTTGGAGTCCACTATGACTCTGAGATCCCTTTCTGCTTCCGTGCTGCTGAGAGGGTCATTCCCCAGCCAGGAGGTGTGCTGTATATTTTTGGTCATGGTTCTGGTAAAGCACTGTCCCCATACCTTCAAGACTAGCATCTGTGTGCAACTTATAGGATTTAGCAGGATCAGCATAGGCACTTGAGTGAGCCATGCTGTCAAAGTTTGGAACACTTTTTTACACTGGTCAGTCCAGTGAGACCCAAAAGGCTCCAACAGGCGGTGCAGAGTGGCCTGAGTAGGTGCTGCCACCCTGGTGCAGGGGCCTTGCCAGGGCATTTATGTCTCCCTGTCTGACAACCCCGTGTTAACTTGTTTATCAGTTTAGCTATCACAATGTAGTTTTGGACAAAACTTCTATAATATCCTGTAAATCTGAGGAACCTCTTCAGATCCCAATAGTTTTGGGGCTGCAGTCATGTAGTCATGGCTTCCATTTTCTCAGGGTCAGTACTGATTCTGTCCTGGGAAACTACATGTCCGACATACTTAACAGAAGTTTGACAAAATTTACATTTGTCCAGTGCTAGCTTGAGCCCCACAGCTTCAAGCCTATTTAAGACTTTCAAACTCCCTTCCTGTTCCTCAAGGGTTCTGCCAAACACTATAAGATTGTCAAAATAAATGAGAACTTGCATCATGTTCATATCTCTCTATCAACTGCTGAAAGGTGGATGGGGTTCCTGAAATTCCCTGTGGCATCCTTTCCAATTGGTAGAACCTTAGAGGGCAAATAAAAGCTGTTTTTTCCTTATCCTCTTGCCATAGGGGAATTAGATTTATGCAGCTGCTATTATCAAACACTGAGAACTACTGGCTCCCAATTAGACAATCCAGGGCATCTTGTACACGCAGCACAGTGTATTGATCAGTAATTGTCCTATGATAGTCTATTCACACCCTGATTTTTCCAGTTTTCTCTTTCACAATTACTAATTGGGGAGGCATACAGGCTCCTTGATTCTTTAATGATTCTATTGTCCATCAAATCTTGTAGATATTTCCTCACATCTTCCATTTCAGTGAGCACAATCCTCCTTGATTGTTCACAAAATGGTCTAGTATCTTGTAGCTGTATGTGGTGCTCTGTTCCTTTGGCCAATCCCATGTCCCATTTGTGGAGTGAGAAGACTTTGGGCCTAGCACTAAGTTTCTGCTGTAACCAGGCCTTCTACTCCGGAGGCACCAGGCAGTACCAGCACAGTGTAATGCTCCAATAGAGGAGTTGCCTTTCTTCAGAGGCTGGCTCTCAATCTTTTGGTATGCCATGGCACATAGGGCGTGCATCTTAAGGGTTGCTAAATAATCGTTTCCCAGCTTTCCGCTTACAATACCCCTCCAGGATCTGAAATAGGCTGGAGTTAGTCCCCACTATGATCGAGGTCCCCTGCATCCAGTTGGGATCCGGACATACCAATGCCATGGTGGCCACTTCTCTTTTAACACCCACGACACCTTCAGAGAACTCAAGTTGAACTATTACACTATAGGGGCAGGCTCCATTACTCAGACCGCAGAGGCCTAACCCTGTCAACGGTTGCAGGGGCAGATGTTTTAGATGTTGATCATAAAAGGAATGAAATATAATTGTCACCTCTGATCCGCTGTCCAAGACAGCAGTGCACTGGTGCCCCTCCACCATCATGGGTACCTCTGCTTTGGGACTGACTAGTCCTGGGGGAAATTTATGGGGTAACTCAGGGACCTGAGAGATGAAGCATCTTGGGGTAGCTGGCAGCTCCCATGCTGTACCCCACTGGCATTTCCCAATGGGGCCCACAAGTCCCTCCATCTCATCTTTGCATTACCTGCTTGGGGTTATCCTTGCTGGAGCACTCTCTCCCAAAGTGTCCATCTTCTTCACATCTAAAACAAAAGATGATTCGCCCCCGTTTCTTCTGGGGCCTTTGAATACTAGAGTTAAGTGGCTGCAGAGTTATTGCTCATCCCCGTGGCAGCAGATCTAGGAGCTCCCACCCATCCAGAGAAGACACCCTCTGACTCTATAACATCCTCTTTCCCTGCTGAAATGCCAACTGTCTCAGTCAGCACGACCCTGGGAAATGGCCTATCATGTGGCACACTCTGCTGTGCAGATCTGAATGACTTTAATAGTTTGAAGTCCCTCCTGTTCTCAAACCTTTTGGATGAGCTGACTGAAACGAGGGGCCATACCCATTTGTCCAGCAAGCTGCAGGCTGCTCAGTATTTGCTGATGGTACAGTACCCCCACTAGTATTTGTTGCAGCCTTGCAAGGTTTGCAGCTGCCAGGGTGAAAACTCCGTGCACTATTAGCTGCTGAAGCATCTTCTCTAACCTGAGATGAAAAAAAAAAAAAGAGGATACAGCCTCGCCTTTATTCTGGCAGGCACTGTGGAACTCCAACTGCAGAGTGCTTGTTTGTGCTGAACTTCCAAAAAACACTGACCGACCGGGGTCTTTAAACACAGCTCAGCAGTAGCATTGGCATTTTCATCTCTAATCATACGAGCCACCCCAGATGCAAGCTCCTGGAGGCTCTAAAGTAGATACTGGTGCTTTTCAAGGCTAGATACCTTCCAGGACTCAAGGATCTCTGTGGCATGGGTGTGCCAAGAGTCAAAAACCTCTTTGCCTGGTGGAGGAGGATCAGCACCTGCGAACACTTGGAGTTTTTTTGTAAGAGCCTAAATCAGGCTGCGGTTGTGCAATTTCTGTCAGGATTTGTTTCAGTACTCCTACCCACTCAGGATTCCCCCACTCCAACCCCCCTGAGTGACCCCATCACCCTCTCGCCCTGTCTCTGGGACCAGAGTAGCAGCAGCAACACTATTCACCAGAGTTAGACCCCAGACCTCACAGTCTGTAGAGGCCAACACTCTAGGTATTTGGTTAGGCATCTCACACAGGGCAAACTGATTATTCCCAGGGCCCCTGGGATGCATTTTGTGCACCCAACAGGCCCAAAACTCTGCTGAGGCGCCTCGCAGCAATGTCTGCACCTTCTCTTGGGACAGATCCTTTGAAATACCTGAGACCACAATAGCCCTCTCAGAACCCAGCAATACCTCCTTGCACCATCCCTCAAAACCAGCCATAGCCATGGTGCATGCTAGTTGTCTAGGCAGGGCACAAAGAAAGCACACTGCCATTGACACAAAGGCACTCCACTAAAGGGAGGGTGCCCCCAGGAATCCCAGATGAGCTCCCAAATGTAACCCTGGTGGCAGTGCTACCCGCAGCCATGTCCAAATTTTCAGCAGCCTGAGGTGCCAATAGGCCTTGATCAACTCCCACCCTGTCTACAGGCTGGGAGCCACCACTCAGCGGAGTGCTCTCCTGTGGTTCTCCCTGCACCAGGTGACTATTTACAATAATTTATTATTTACAATAACAACTGAGAAGTTAACAGGCTCGCCATCACATAAGTAACAACAAAATATTTTCAATAAGCTCAATAATAAATTGACACTAACATTTATTATATAGGAAAAAAATAATGATGTTAACAACTTTAACACTCAGGCAGCTTATATGAAGTATATGCTGTCCACCCAGTCAGCCAGAACCCCACAGACTCACTGCCAACTGCAACGTAATCCACTGTGTAATGGCTACGGCTGAACACGGGGCAGAGCTGTGCTCCCACACCTCAGAACAGGTGTTGCAATGCAGTCATCTGGTCAGCAGATAGGGGCTCTGTCTGGGCCTCAGTAGCTGCAGTCTTTCCTTGGTGCCTGCAAACAACCGCACCACCCTTAAATGCTTGCCCAAAGCAGCACCCCTGTGTTTGGCATCTGGAGTGTCCCTTCTTGGCTGTGCTTTACTTAAAAGCTCTCTGCTGGAGCTCCCACAAAGCTGCGATTTCCCTTTACTTTCTTTAGCTCTCCCAGAGAACCTGTCCTAGCTCCTTTCCCTGATACCCTCCCAGTGGATTTCTGCACCCTGGGAACTAAGGAGGGGGCCAGTTTGCACAAGCTCTGTTTCATTAGCAAAGGATACCAGGTGATCCTGGGCACTTAGCAGCTTACAGCTCCTTTGCCCTCTGCAGCACCTCTCATAGAAGCAGTTCAATCAGCAGCAACCCCTTTCTGGCAGCTCTTTTATCAGCAAACCTTTTAGCTGCAGTTCTCGGCTCCCTTGTCCAGCCCTTTCCTCAGCTGCTCCCCTTGTTTTCCTGGCTTCCGTCTGGAGTTGCAGCTGTCCGATCGCCTGCGTGCATTCTGTGGCTTCAGCTCCAAGCTTGAGCTGATATATCTGTATGCACAGCCTGCTGCAAATCCACATCCCAAGGGTGCAAGCACCCTGATTGGGTTTGCAGCATCATGGAGTGACTCCACTGTGCTCCTGCTGTACCAGCTCCATCACTCTGCATGGAACTAGGAGAGGGAAGGTGGGGAGTCAGTTGAGGCCTTCCCTTCCTCCAGCTGTATGCTAGTTCAGTCACAATCAGTGCCAGGAGGAGCAGACCCTCCCTGCCCAGGCAAAGGTAGATGGTGTTATCCAGGATGTAATCTGGGGATGACAAGAGAGAAGGGAGAGTCAGTCAGCAGCTGGTCCTAGGGGGCATGGAGGACAGGATTAGTACAGGCAGATCCACAGGGGTCCCAGCTCCCACTAACCACAGCAGAATATGAATCCCCTTGCCCTGCAGGGTCATAACCACCCACTCCCTCCCCCACCCAGCCACCAACCCATTCCTACACATGCTTACCCACTGCCCATTCGTCCCCACAGGCTCTCAGAGCTTTCCTTCTCTGGGGACAGGGGGGCAGCCCATCCATATCCAGTGAGGATGAGAGGGGGATCTATGTCCACTGGGACATATGAAGCACAGTGGCCTTTCCCAGGGGATATTGTCTGAACTCCCTGAGTCCTGGAGGCATGCAGAAGAGTCAGGATGAGGGGCTGCTAAGCCAGCACCTGCCATTTACTAAAGGTCCCAGCTCCTCTTTGTGTCCCCAGGACAGGAGCAGCCTATTAAGAAAGGCCTCCCTGTTCTGTTGTTCCTCTAGGGGCTGTGGTCTTTCTTCCCTTGGCTTTCAAACTACAGGAGCCCCAAGACATAATCATAAACTTAGCTCTGCAGGGGCCAGGTCAGAGGGTTGCTTTGGGGTCTAAGGTACAGTTCTCTCAGGCTCCATTCCAGGCTGAGGAAAGGTTCAGGGGATCTGTTGTGTTTAGGGGTGAGGGATCAGGACTCCAACCCCCTTTACTCTTGTCTGTCTCGATGTGCTTATTGCCAATCACTGGTGATGTGTAGGGCTGCACGCAGGTATATCGAGATCGACTGTACACCCCCTGGAAACACAAGCTGTGAAACCGGAAGTGCCAGTGGAAGGCACCAGTTGCCCATGTCAATGTTCCCACCACCTTCAGCCTACAATATTCATGTCCCCATGACCCGCTCTGCTTGGCCAGCTAGCATCCTGGAAAGGACATGGCTCATTAGTGCCAAGATCCCAGGTCCCACAGCTATCACTTTTCTGCTGCATTTATGGGGATCCTGTCCTAACTGGGAGTGGAGGGGGATCTAGAGGTTTCCTTCTGTAAGAACAGTGATACCAGAGCCCAACACCGCCCAGAACAGCCCCCAGCAATGGGGATTCAAATCGTTGTCTCCACAGATGTAGGCACATGCCCTGGTTTCAGATCCACCCCACAGACATGCATCTTCGTCTTATATCCCACCATGGGAGCATGCCTTGATTCTCATTTCACCCATCAATACACACTCTGGATGTCTCTAGTACTCGCCAAGAAAGAGGACAGAGAGAACAAATACCATGATGGCAGCAAGGGGGTCCCTTCTCAGTGCTGTTACTCACACTCTGGCCCCCAGCTCCAGTGAGAACTGGCCCCTCACCTATGACATTGATCCAAACAGCGTCACTGAGATCCTACCAAGAGACTGGTTCCAACCCGACAGCAGGCCCACTGTGCATGCGCGCAGTTTACAAGGGCCTGCCAAACAGGGAAAAAAAGCTCAGTTAGGCTCTGGAGCGGTGAGAGACGCACGGGTGAAGCCCGCTGCGCCCCCGCTCCTCCGAAGCCCCCCAGATACCCCCTCAGCAGCCGCAGAGCCCCCTGCCGACCCCCCGCCCAGCTGGAGGTAAGCAGGCTCATGGTGGGAAGGGGTTAACTCCTCGCTCCCTGGGAGGAGGCGGCTGCGTGGAGCCCTGCCGGGTCAACCCACCGCCCAGGCCCCTACTTGGCCCAGCCCCCCAGGAAGCCACGCGACCGGAGCCGCGCAAACAGGCTGCGCAAACAGGCGCTCGAGTTAGCGCGGAGTTCGCGCAGGGGAGGGCGTGGGAGGGCACGAGACCCTGCCTGCGACCCCCCCAGAGTAGTCAGTCCCAGCCGTAGCCAGCCTACCAGAGGCATGACACGGATGGGCACGCGCCGCACCCCTTGGGTCCCCTCGGGGTTTGTGGCTCCCCCATTGGGCACCTCAGAGACGGCCACCCAGACGGAGCCCATGGTCCTGGGCTCCACGCAGACGGAGCCCCTGGCTCTTGGCTGCGGGGGCTGCCTGTCCCTTTTTCAGGCTCTGGGGCCCGGGAGCATGGCCACCTCCCCTTGCGGGGTCTGCTCCCTACTGGGGTCTCTGGCGCGCCAGCTGGAGGAGCTCCAGGCCACAGTCCAGAGACTGCGTGCCATCAGGGACTGCAAGCAGGAGATAGACTCCTACTGCCAGGCCCTTCTCCCCCGGGAGCCGCAGGGTAGAGCACCGTCTCCCTCCAGGACTAAGGAGGACTCTGGGACCTCCCGCTCTGCCCAGTCAGGGGCATGGACCAAGGTGGTCAAGGGCCTGAAGGCCCGGCGCACCAAGGCCCCTCCTTCGCCGGAGCTTAGCAACAGGTTCGACCTCTTGCAGCCTCAGCAGAGCCTGCGCAGTTGCCGGCTCCCGCAGGCAACCCAGGCTCAACCACAGCTACTGTCCCCACGCTCCCCAAGTCAAAATGAAAGGTGTTTGTTGTGGGAGACTCCATCCTGCGGGGGACTGAGGGGCCAATCTGCCGCCCCGACCCCTTAGCCCGGGAAGTCTGCTGCTTCCCGGGGGCCCGCATCCGAGACATTGCGGAGAGGATCCCACAGCTCCTCCGGCCCACAGACCACTACCCCATGCTCCTTATTCACGTGGGCACCAATGACACGGCTCGGAGCACCCCCAGCCAGGTCATGAGGCGCTACAGGGATTTGGGAGCGGGGCTTAGGTGTCTGGGAGCTCAGGTGGTGTTTTCGTCGATCCTCCCAGTCTCGGACTATGGGCTGAGGAGGGAGAGGAGGATCCACACAGTGAACCAAAGACTGCAGAGCTGGTGTCATCGGGAAGGCTTTGGCTTTCACGACCACAGCCCGCTCTTTGGAGAGAGAGGCAGTGAGCTGCTGGGAAGAGATGGCCTCCACCTCTCTCCCCTGGGGAGGAGGCTCTTCTCAGCCAGGCTGGCTGACCTGCCCCACCGGGCTTTAAACTAAGCCCGCTGGGGGATGGGGGGAATACTGCCACTGCTGGCCCGCTGAGCAACCCTTGCAAAGCCAGAGGACCAAGGTACTTAAGGGAGCCCACCCCTGCCCCAGCCCTGGCACAATCTGTGGGCAAGGCAAGAGCCCCCAAGGGGACACTTGCCTGCCTGTACACTAATGCCAGGAGCCTGGGCAACAAGCAGGACGAGCTCGTCCTCCTGCTCAGTGCAAAGAATTATGACGTCATTAGGATAACGGAGACCTGATGGGACTCCACCCATGACTGGACCACGGGTATAGAGGGCTATACCCTGTACAGGAGGGATCGTGTTGACAGAAGGGGCGGGGGTGTAGCTCTCTATGTGACGGAAAGCTACATGTCCCTGCAAGCTGATGTTGGCGACCAGCATGGACAGCTAGAGACCCTCTGGGTAAAAATACATGGGGAATACGGCACAAAGGACACAATGGTAGGAGTCTACTACAGACCTCCCACTCAAAGTCCTGAGCTTGACCAGGAGTTTGCCCGGGAACTGACTGAGGCCACTTGCTCCAGGACCTTCGTTGTCATGGGTGACTTCAATTACCCGGACATCATAGTATCATAGTATCATAGTAGCTAGAGTCGGAAGGGACCTAGGTAGATCATCTAGTCCGACCCCCTGCCTTGGCAGGAAAGAGCACCGGGGTCAGATGACCCCGGCAAGGTGCTTATCTAACTTCCTTTTAAAAATCCCCAGGCTAGGAGCCTGCACCACTTCCCCTGGAAGCTGGTTCCAGGCCCTAGCCGCCCTGACTGTGAAGTAGCGCCTCCTAATATCTAATCTAAACTTACCCTCCGCCAGCTTGTGACCGTTATTCCTGGTCACTCCTGGCAGCGCACGGGGGAACAGGGACTCCCCCAATACCCGCTGATCCCCCCTGACCAGTTTGTAGCAGGCCACAAGGTCCCCCCTTAACCTTCTCTTGTGGAGGCTAAACAGGTTCAGGTCCCGTAGCCTCTCCTCATAAGACCTGCCCTGCTGACCCCTGATCATACGAGTGGCCCTCCTCTGGACTCTTTCCATATCATCCACGTCCCTCTTGAAGTGTGGTGCCCAGAACTGGACGCAGTACTCCAGCTGCGGCCTGACCAGTGCCGCATAGAGGGGGAGGATCACCTCCCTGGACCTGCTCGAGATGCATCTGTGGATGCATGACAGGGTACGGTTGGCCTTCTTGACTGCCTCCCCACACTGCCGGCCCATGTTCATCGTGGAGTCAGTGACGACTCCAAGATCCTTTTCCGTCTCCGTGCTGGCAAGAGGGGAGTTCCCCAACCTGTAAGTGTGGTGCCGGTTCTTCCTCCCCATGTGCAACACCTTGCACTTATCAGTGTTAAACCCCATCCTATTCTCATCCGCCCACTGTTGCAACCTGTCAAGGTCAGCTTGTAGCCTATTGCACCCTTCTAGTGCACCCACATCCCCCCACATCTTAGTGTCATCAGCAAACTTGAACAGGGTGCTTTCTACCCCCTCCTCCAAGTCACTGATGAAGATGTTGAACAGTGCGGGCCCGAGGACCGAGCCCTGCGGAACCCCACTGCCCACGTCCTTCCAGGTCGAGAAGAACCCATCCACTACCACCCTCTGGGTGCGGCCCTCTAACCAGTTGGCGACCCATTTGACCGTGTGGGCATCGACACCACAGTCTCCCAGCTTTTTGATGAGGACAGGGTGAGAGACAGTGTCGAAAGCCTTCCGGAAGTCCAGAAAGACTACATCCACAGCAACCCCTGCGTCTAATGATTTGGTGACCTAATCGTAAAAGGCCACCAGGTTGGTCTGACAAGACCTGCCACTGATGAACCCATGTTGGTTGCCCCTGAGCATGCATTCCCCCGCAAGGCCCTCCTGGATGTGTGCCAGGATAATTTTTTCAAAGAGCTTACCCGGGATTGAGGTAAGACTAACTGGCCTGTAATTTCCCGGGTCCTCTTTTTTTCCCTTTTTGAAGATAGGGACCACATTGGCCCTCTTCCAGTCCTCCGGCACCTCACCAGAGCACCACGAGTGCTCATAGAGCCGCGCCGGGGTCCCGCAATGACCTCAGCCAGTTCCTGTAGAACCCTAGGGTGAAGATCGTCCGGACCAGCGGACTTGAACACATCCAGCCTCTCCAGAAGTACCCTAACTAACTCCTCGCTAACCCCTGGCCCAGGCGTGTCTCTCCCGGGGCCCGAGGGGGGCCCAGCAGGGAGGTGGCTCGTAGGAAGATCACTCAGCAAAATCCAAGCGGTCGCAAAGCTTTCTCTCATGCGTGGATGACCTCTACCTGACTCAAGAAGTCTATGGGCCAACGAGAGGCAAAGCGCTGCTTGACCTGGTACTGGCTATGGGGGATGACCTAATCGGCGACCTAGTGATCGATGGGAAGCTGGGTGACAGCGACCACGAGCTGATCACCTTCACCATCCGCCGTAAAGCTGGCAAGTCAGTCAGCAACACAGAAGTCCTTGACTTCAGAAAAGCCGACTTTGACAAGCTCAAGAGGCTTGTCGGTCAGGCCCTCAGGGACCGTGACCCCAGGGAGATGGGAGTTCAAGAAGAGTGGTTGCTTCTCAAGGAAGTGATCCTCAACGCACAAGCGAAATCTATTCCAACACGGAGGAAAGGCAGCAAGAAGGCACAGCAGCCTTCCTGGCTCTCCAGGGACCTAGCGGACCTCCTGTGGCTAAAAAGGAAAGCCTACAAAGGATGGAGGATGGGATTCACCTCCAAGGAGGATTATTCTGCGCTGGTCCGGTCCTGCAGGGAGCAAACCAGGAAAGGCAAGGCTGCAACTGAACCCCAACTAGCTTTAAGCATCAAGGACAACAAAAAGTTCTTTTTCAGATATGTGGGGAGCCGGAGAAAAAGCAAGGGCAACGTTGGACCCCTGCTAAACCAGATGGGGCAACTGGCAACTGATGCCCAGGAAAAAGCCAACCTATTAAATAGGTACTTTGTGTCAGTCTTTCATCAGTCCCATGGGACGCCCATGCCTGCTATGGGACAGGGAGATCCGGGTGATGGGGATCCCCTACCATCCATAAATGCTGACCTCGTGAAGGAACACCTTGAGAAGCTGGATACCTTCAAGTCAGCCGGCCCTGACAATCTGCACCCCAGGGTACTCAAGGAGCTGGCGAGAGTCATAGCCCAGCCCCTGGCACGGATCTTTGAAAACTCCTGGCGCTCTGGTGTAGTGCCCGAAGACTGGAAGAAGGCCAATGAGGTGCCGATCTTCAAGAAAGGGAGGAGAGTGGATCCGACTAACTACAGGCCCATTAGCCTGACTTCTATCCTGGGGAAGATCTTAGAAAAGTTTATTAAGGAGGCCATGCTTGATGGACTGGCCCAGGCTAACATCCTAAGGGATAGCCAGCATGGGTTTGTTGCGGGTAGGTCTTGTTTGACCAATCTCATTTCCTTCTATGACCAGGTGACCTATCACCTGGACGAGGGAGAAGAGATTGATGTCATATGTCTTGACTTCAAAAAAGCTTTTGATCTGGTATCCCATGATCACCTCTTGGTGAAACTGGCCAGTTGTGGCCTTGGCTCCACCACGATCCGCTGGCTGGGAAACTGGCTCCGTGGTCAGACCCAGAGGGTTGTAATTGATGGCAGTCACTCATCGTGGTGCCCTGTGACCAGTGGGGTCCTTGGACCCATATTGTTCAACATCTTCATTAATGATGTGGACATTGGAGTCAGGAGTGGACTGGCCAAGTTCACCGATGACACCAAACTTTGGGGCAAAGCATCCACGCCAGAAGATAGGCGGGTGATCCAGGCTGACCTGGACAAGCTCAGCAAACGGGCAGATGAGAACCTGATGGTGTTTAACACCGAAAAATGCAAGGTTCTCCACCTTGGGAGGAAAAACCTGCAGCTTCCTTATAGGCTCGGCAGTGCTACGTTGGATAGCACTACAGAAGAAAGAGACTTGGGGGTCATCACTGACCACAAGATGAACATGAGCCTGCAATGCGATGCTGCAGCTAATAAAGTGACCAAAACACTGGCTTGCATCCATAGATGCTTCTCGAGCAAATCCCGGGACATCATTCTCCCCTTGTACTCAGCCTTGGTGAGGCCGCAGCTGGAGTACTGTGTCCAGTTTTGGGCTCCACAATTCAAAAAGGATGTGGAGAAGCTTGAGAGAGTCCAGAGGAGAGCCACGCGCATGATCAGAGGTCAGGAAAACAGATCTTACGATGATAGGCTGAGAGACATGGGACTCTTTAGCCTGGAAAAATGTAGGCTCAGGGTTGATTTGATGGCCACTTATAAGTTTATCAGGGGTGACCACCAGGATCTGGGGGAACGTTTGTTCACCAGAGCGCCCCAAGGGATGACTAGGTCGAATGGTCACAAACTCCTGCAAGACCGTTTCAGGCTGGACATAAGGAAGAATTTCTTTACTGTCCGAGCCCCCAAGGTCTGGAACAGTCTGCCAGCAGAGGTGGTTCAAGCACCTACACTGAACACCTTCAAGAGTAAATTGGATGCTTATCTTGCTGGGATCCTATGACCCCAGCTGACTTCCTGCCCTTTGGGCAGGGGGCTGGACTCGATGATCTCCCGAGGTCCCTTCCAGCCCTGATGTCTATGAAATCTATGAAATCTATGAAACTTGGACCAGTATTGGCAGTGGTAGCTCCCTCCATCTTCCCATCTGGCACTGTGGATAGTGAATTTCCCCCCATCTATATGAGACAACAGGTCTGAGATTTCACTTTTGTCTTTATACACATAGAACTGCACATCTTGGCACTGACACACTGGATGATGACAGATCCCCACAGGGGGATCACCCCTCTTGGGCTCCTGGAGATGAAGGGTTTAGGTAATGGGTAAACAGAAAAACCAGAATTAAATAAGGGACTGCAAATTTGCTCCTTAGTGCAGTCTCAAGGACACAGAGGGGAGGACAGACAGGCCCTGGGACTACGCGGGACCTGGGCCCTGTGGCAAAATACCATCTGTCTCTCCCTAAACTCTGCTCTCTGGCAATTTGGTTACCATGGTCACTGCAAAGGGCAGACTCCTCTGATCCCATCTGCTTCAGGTAACTCTAAGTTGTAACCTGAGCTGGATACATTCATTGAGCTGGTCTTCATTGAATCAGGTAAATGAGGCCATAAGTTCTACAGAAGTTAAGGACTGCCCAGGAGGGGGGGCAGTAGCCTTGATGAACTCACAGAGAAGCTGGACCATCTGAAACTCGCTCTCTCTCTCTCAACTCATGATCAATGAACTGCGTGCCTCCAGAGGGACTCTCCACCTGCCTCTGGATGATACTTGTGAGTAAGCTACCCGACATCTAACTAGATATATAGCTTGCAGTAACTCAGATGTGTGATCAGAGGCTACCCAGCCACTGTTTGCTCTAATTTCTCTGATATTGCTCTACCCTGTACCCTATTCCAAATCTACTCCTTGTAACCAATAAAGTTCTACTTTGTACCTGGCCTGGTTGACTTATTGGGAGAAGGTCTAGATTATGCCTTGGGGTCCCCTTGGTTCGGCTGACTAAGGGAGACCACTATTTGTGCTTTAGATTGAAAGAAGCACCTCAAGTTCTTGCAGTGGATCAAGTACCCTCAAGGACTACTAGGCCTGTGTTTCCCAAAGGGCACAGGTCTCAGATCAGCCCAGACTCTGGTTGGTGGTGGCGTTACGCCCAGGCTTGCGGTGTGCTCTAGGAAGGGGGTTGGCAAGATGTGAGGCGCCCCCAGAGAAGCACTCAGAGCCAGGAAGGTGATTAGGTGCAGTGAGGTGGATGGCTCAACGCAGGAGCACCCCTTACTGGCCCACCACAGGCCTGAAGTCACAAACTTAACTCTGCAGGGGTCAATTCAGAGGGTTACTCTGGGGTCTGAGGTACAGTTCTCCCAGGCTCCATTCGAGTTGGAGGAAAGGTTCAAGGGACTCTTGTTTTTAGGGGTGAGAGATCAAGACTCTATCCCCCTTTACTCTTGTTTGTCTCTCCTGTGCCTATCACCAATTTACTCAGTCATCAGCCCACAGTACTCGTGTTCCCAGGACTCGCTCTGCCTGGCCAGCCAGCAGCCTGGAAAGGACATTTCATTGGTGACAAGATCCCTGGTCTCACGGCTGTCATTTCCCTCCTGAATTTATGGGGATCATGTTGTAACTGGGAGAAGACAGGGATCTAGGGGCTCCTCTCCATAAGGTCAGTGGTGTCAGAGCCCAGCACTGCCCAGAACGTCCCCAAGCAATGAGGGTTCAAAATACTGTCTTCACAGACACCTTTGTCTCACATCTACCCCATGGTCATACACTCATCTCATATCCCCCCATTGGAGCATGCCTTGGGTCTCATATCCCTGCATGGACATACACTCTGGCGGTCTCCAGTACTTACCAAGAAAGAGGACAAAGAGAGCAAATACCATGATGATGGCAAGGGGGGTCCCCTCTCAGTGCTGCTACCTACACTTTGGTCCCCAGCCCCACTGAGCTTGATGACCCTGTAGGTGCTGCAGCAAGAACTGAGCTAGGGCAGCAGTGGAAGCTGTAGGAAGGTAGTGAAGATCTCAATCCAGTTCTTCAACAGGAGAAAAAAATAGTTCTCATCTATCATTGATAGTCTGGTGTGGTCAGAGCTAACCCAGACCCCCTGTGTAGCCAGCAAACCACATTGCCTTATTCAAAAACCTCCACCAATCACATCTATGGGTCTAAGGGGGAGGGAACTTTTCGCCCAGCCCCACCTAGCTGAGGATCCCTGCCTGCTTGGCCCTTCTGATCAGCCCAAGGGACACATCAGTCCTCATAAAACACTGAACCAAGCTGACTCCCATGGAGTCAGCAGAGTTATTCTTCTTTGACCCTAGCTGTGCCCAGCTCCCGCTTTGCAATGTGAAGATCGGGGGGGCTTGGGAAAGAGCAGTCGCTGGTGGCAACGCAACAAGTGACAGGAACAAAATGAGTAATATGGGTCTGCAGGTTCTGCAGATTGCAGTTCCCATCAGCAGGAGATATACAGAGCCACAGATCAAAGGCACTAGGGAGCTTCTCCAGAATCAACTCCAACTTGCAATGTTTCCAACTATTGAAGATAATCTTAGCTGGCTCCAGGTTGCAGATTCCCACTCCAGAGTGCCTGGAATACCACCTGGCAGGCAAGGTTCTTTGAGTAGAAGGGATATCAAGATGTATATTTGGGACTTCCTGTGAATTCCATTTGGTTTGCCAAGCGTCATCAAGTTTGAGTTCTGTGAGTCCCGTCCCGAAGAGGTTTCTGGGAGGAGGCCAAGCTGACATCCCGAAGGGGGGGGTGGTCAGCTTTGCAGAACCTGGAAGCCACGGGATAATGACTTAATGCATCTGCTGCTGTTTGCTGATATGCAAAGACAAAAATAAGAAAAAAAAAGGGAACTGTCCTTGCCTGACCAAGGAACTTAAAGATCACAGCTTTTGCTTAAAAAATAACAGCTATGCAAAATGAGATAATAGCTTGGCTCTGATCCCAGAAAGGCAGTGAGACCAAAACTGAACCCACTTTTGGAAGAGATAGTTAACAAGAAGGAGGGTATAAACGTTAGAAGAACTGGGCCCCGGGTGGAACTGCTTCGGGGAGGACAAGGCTGAGGACCTGATAAAGAAGGTCTTGCTACCCTGGATGCAGAGTCGGGTTCCCGAGACCTATGAGTTAATAACTTGGAACAGGGTGGGGAGTGCCTTTCCTCCAGCCCAACGCGCTAGGGGCTTCTAAGCTTACAGTATTGATTTGGTGTGTGTCCTTTTTTTTGCAATAAAGAAAGTTACACTTGCTGTTTTACCTTGGTATGTGACCTGTGGGTTACTCACCTTCCCCTTGGGAAGGGAGGGAGCCCTAACAAGGTCACATTGTTGAAGGTTAAGTGCATGGATCCAGAAGGGTTTGCATCACTTTAGTCAATGGTGAAGGGTACTGTTGAGGTCCTTGTGGATTGGGAGATGTTTTGTTTCCTTAATTTGCTGCTTTACAATGAATGGGTGGAGCAGCAATGTGTGACAGAGTGACAGAGTCAGCTCATTCTGGTTCCTCAGCAATGGACTGCTACAACATTCAGTACTTGCACCAACACTCTTTAAAGTATAAAGAAGCCACGTGCCATCAACAAAATTATGCAAATTAGTATATACAAATGACCTTACCTTGGCAACGCAAATAGCCAACTTCAGTGACATCAGGGTCACCTTGAATGTGGACCTCAATACCATGGAGGTAAATTGTCAAGGCTGTGGTAGAATGGTACCTTTCGGATCAGTCTCTGGGATTTACGCATAATTTTGCTCTCTGGCGTGCAACAAAGGGGACGGTCTGATAAATAGCTTTCTGAGGGGAGATGATACAGGTTTTGCATGTCTAGGAAGGTGGAGAAGCCCATTTTCAGAGAGACTGATGCAAGAGGATGGTGCATGTGGAGGCAGGAACACAACCTGGATGTGGTGCTGCCTGTCTTTGCTCTCCTTTTCTGCTTGAACAATGAATGGTAGGGGAGTAGGGGGATGGCAGGTATGGGGAAAACAGAATCCATACATAGGCTTGTATGAACAACTGTCACTATAAAGAATGAATACAAAGAAAAGGCTTTGGGTCTGTCCACCTGCAAGAAGGAGTTCTGAGCATGTCCAACAAGACCTGACTCCATTCCTCGTGGTTGGTCTGACTGGCCACCAGACTGACCTGAGTAACTTTAGAACTTGATAACACCTTAACCTCTGCAGGACTGTCTAACTATCTGTGTGTGTGCTTGTTTCTTTGTATGAATGAATGAGTGTGCATGGGAATGAGTGAAGCAGATAACCTCACTGTTCTTTATTTTTTTTCATGTTGCATGTTTTATGTTTCAGTAAATGCGGCATTGTGCCCTATCCCCTGATAAATTTCTTGCTTGTTTTTAATTCACACTGTACACCCTGTGTGGACAACAATGGAAGGATCTTGGAGGGGAAACCAGGACCTTTGAGGAATTCAGTGGAGGAGTGGCCGGAGTGGGGGAGGGAAGTATAAGTAGAGGGAATATGGAGGGGACATCTGTTACAGCTGAGGAGTGAAGGCAAGATCCTTTTCCTGCCAAAACCCGTGCTGAGCTAGGTCAGCATGGGCACTGCAGGGATGAGATGAAATAGAGTGGGGCAGAGCCCACACTACCCTGGGAAGGATTCAGCCTGAAATGCCTCCTCCCCCAGCTCTGGTGGGACTGGGAGCAGTAGGATATGAGAGAGTAGGATGGACATGAGAGGACATTGGTTGGGGGTAGAATGGGGGATGGACAGGGTGACGGGGGCAAAAGCACAGTGTGGAGTCAGGGGGAAGGCTGAGGGTGGCTCGTAGGCGACAAGGTGAGGCAGAGTGGGGGAGAGGCAGGCAGTGTGAGGGGCAATGGGATGGGACTGGTGAAGGGAGGTGGCATGAGGGGACACAAGGCAGCGTGCAAAATGTCAGAGTTGTTCCTGGCTAAAGGGTCTTTCCCCACTGCTCAGAATCAGAGCAATCACCATATTTCGGGTCAGGAAGAAATTTTCCCCATGATCAGATTAGTGCAATATAGGGGGTTGTTGACTTCCTCTGTAGCAGGAGTCATGGCCTCTACCTCGCATCTCTTGAGCGTATATTAACAACCTTTTATAGAAGCAGCATGTTGGCTGCTGCAGTTTCCCCGATTTCCCTGCGGGAGGATGGGGTGTCACGTGTTGTGTTGTGTTAGGGTTGAGGGTAGTTTTACGAATAATTCAGATTCTAGATTTGAACTGGATGGTTTGGATAGGGCTGATCCTGCCTCAGGCAGGTGCTTGGACTAGATGACCTGTGGGGTCCCTTCCAACCCTGCTTGCCTGTGAATCTGTAACTTCTGGTCCCTCTATCTCTAGCCTTAGTCCTCCTCAGGCCCCTCTTTCCTCCAAGAGAACAGAGATATCATTGCTACTGCGGAAGCTGATGACATCTCAGTTGTGTAATTTGCATAATTAGACAAAACCAGAACCAAAGAGTCAGCTCAAAGAAGACTTCCCCTTTCCCTGAATCACTGGCTTCCCTGCTGGAGTTTGCCAACTTCTAACTGTATCCTGACACCAGAACGGCAATCCACAATGCTCCCAGTTGTGTGTCTCTCACCTGGCCCCAGGTAATAATAGTCTCTGCAGTGTCACTACCTGAGAAGGACCTGTTCCAGGCCCGTTAGCCCTTGTGCTCCAGGCAGCTGCGGAGCCCAGCTGGGGTCAGAAAAGCAATTCCCTCCATGGCTGGGGACAGCATTGCTCATTGTGCTGCATTATCGGAGGCTGAGGCCACCTTTAAGCACGTGATATGCCAGGCAGACAGTTATTCTGGGCAAAGTGGGGCCATGGGACAATATTGCAGTACCTACAGCTCCTTCTAGGAAGTGCTGAAATTGGCCCAGGACAGGTGGTCTCTGTATTGGCAGCCTAGGTGTGGGGCTGGTGGAAACTCACCATTGCTGCCAATATTGGTGAAGGGGAGGGGCCATGTCTATTTGCAAAAGCAGATGTGGTTGGCTGCTGGTTACAGACATTTGGATTCCCTCTGAGAGAATACCATGTGAGGGGGTGAGAAATGGGCTGAGAGCACTGCTGGCTTCCTCTGGCCACTGCCCCAGCTCACTTCCTTCTTTGGGCTCACTGGGACATCATTCTCCATGAAACTGGGGATCAGGGCGATGGTAGTAGCACCGAGGGACTGCTCAGCGGATTCAGCATGGCGCCAGCTCGCACAGTCCTCCTCCTGGGTGAGTTCTAGCAACATCCAGGCTACGTGCCTGTGGGACAGAGAGTGACATGACACCAGGGCCTGTGCCCATGCTCAATTTTGAGATGAGGTCATGTATCCATGATCAGAGACCAGGATCTGTGTTTATGGGTTGGGAGCAGGGACCGAGGCATGTGCCCTAGGGAGGGGCAGGAATTATAGAATCAATGAGTGGGAAGGGACCTAGACAGATCATCTAGTCCGACCCCCTGCCAGGGGCAGGAAGGAGCACTGGGGTGGCGGGCGGCATAAGAAGGAAGGAAGGGTCTGAAGGTCTGATACCATTTTCATGTGCCCTTGCAGGGCGTGAATCCCTGAGACCAGTATTTGAGGGAAGGTGGGCACTGGAAGACAGCAGTTCCTGTGGGTGTGAGTCCTGGAGCCTCTTCCCTCTTAGTTAAACTAGTTTGGGGATCCCAAATTGGGAAACAACATAGGGGGGCAAGTGCTTCATTTGTTGGGATCTAGTCATAGATGAGCTGTTTGCTTCCCAGGTTGTTGGCTGGCTCTTCACAGCAGGGTGTGGGGAGGTGAGTAACACCCATTCCCCATCCTACATCACACAAGAATTTCTCCCCAGACCTCAGGCCACATCTCCTGCCTCCCCCTTGTACCCACGGGACAAATGGAGTCATTGAAGCAGGGCCTGGTTCGCAGCTTGAAAAGCAGCAGAGATTCCTGCTCTCACTTGTCTATGTCTCTTGCCAAGCAGGCATGGGAGTGGGGACCTGAATATCCCAGTCTGTACTAGGGCTGAGAGGGCCCTTTCCTGTGCTCTGGGCACCTCTGATGTAGTCCAACAGTGATCTGGGTTTGTGCTGGTTTTGTACCATAGCTGGCATGGTCAGGGCTGGGCCGGGACTAACAGGCTATTTTGCACTACAAACCATAGGTAACAAAACCCTGCAGCACAGCGGTTGGTCACCCACCATGGAGTTGACTCCATTTATCCCAAACCCCGAGCTGTGGGGTCCTCTCAGCTCAGGCTTCTCTGCTGGTTTGACTGTGCCCGCAGAGCCAAGCAACAAGGCGACCTGTGCAGCAGCCAGGACCTGAGCTGAACCAAAACAGCCGCTGGTCAGGCACAGCTCTGGGAGGGCAAGGGCTGGAGTCCGAGGGAGGCAGATACAGACAGAGGGCTGGAGCAGGAGAGTTGGGCTCATGTCTGCCCATGTAATTGTTGTCCCTCTTTCAAATTAGAGTACCCCAAACCCCTCATCTCTGTGCTCCCCAGCTGGGTGGTGGCACTTGGGGGCAACATCACTATCCGCTGTGAGGGTTTGTACCTAGGCATGAAGTTCTATCTGCACAAACCTGGATGCACAGACCAGCTGCAGCAGGAGGTGCCTGGGGGGAACGTGTCTGGGTTTCCCATCACCAAGGTGAGCAGGGAAGATGGAGGAAATTACACCTGCATGTATCACCCCATAACGGATAGGAACCGCTGGTCGGATCTCAGTGACCCTGTGGAGCTGGTGGTGAGAGGTGAGAGGCCAACTCAGCATCCCCACGTGTCTGTCTCACCCCCACCAGACCCTCTGCAGGTTTCCATGCTGAAGGCTGATGCTGGGAGCGCGACTCCACCCTAAGTCCCGAGGGCCTGGAAAGGGATGTCACTTATCCAGGGCTCTGCCTGCTCCACAATTCCCACCTATACCCTAGGGGCAGGGGCCAGGCCAGGTGGGCGTTACAGGGCAGGAAGACCTTTCTCCGGCTATACGGTGGTTACAGAGAGAGGAGATGAGGTGTGGTATTATACAGCACACGTATGTACCACAGGGCAGAGCCGCACAGCCCTGCCCACAAGCCCGGGTGGAAATCTGAACCCAGGTGTGCTGACTCCCGCCCCGTCCTGCTCCGAGCTGGGAGCGGAGAACAGGAGTCCTGCAATTTGGCCTCCTTATTGTCCTCCCTGGGCACCAGAGCCGTAGGCAGCGCACATCGGGAGCTTAGATGAGCTGTCGGGGGCCAGGGCGCCCCAGCAACTGGCCAAAACTGCCTGCGGGCGGGGCTGGATGGGGCTGGCCCCCAGCGCGAGACCAGGGCCCCCGCAGCCGGCAGAAATGCCTGTTCAGCGCGGGGAAAACGGCGTCCGCCCGTCGCGGCCCGGCGCCGTTTGCTGCAGCCGCCCGGAGCCCGCGCTGCCGCCCCCCCGTGTACGTGGAACCGCCCGTGTCCGGCCGGCCGCGTGAGCCCTGCCCGGGGGCGGGGCGGCCGCTGTCCTGCTCCCGCCGCACCGGGCGGCGCGTGCCCAGCGGGGCCGCGGCGGCGCCCCGGCCCGGCCCGTGCGCCGCGGCCAGCGAGCCTCTTCCCGGCGGGCGCTGCTCTGCGGGCGGCAGGGAGCGGAGCGGCGGCTGCGCGGGGCCGGCCGGGGCGCGGGTGGGTCTCACTCGGGCCCGCGCTGAGCCCCCCGGGGGCGGCCGCGGCCCGGATCCATCTACTTGGGAGCCGGGATTGGCCCGCGGCCGGATTTTGCCCCCCTGCTCTAGCCCCTCAGGGCAGCGCCCAGGGGTTGCGCCCAGGGGCTGGTCAGAGAGCGGGGGCTGAGCACTGCCTCGGTGTCTCACAGCTGATTTCCTTCTCCCCGCAGAGCCCAGCCACCCGAAACCCAGCATCTCCCTGCGCCCCAGCAGAGCGGCGAGCCCAGGGGAAGCTGTGACCATCCGGTGCTGGGGCACACACCTACGGATGAGGTTTGCTCTGATCAGAGTGGGAAGCAGGTTCCCACCCCAGGACGGCCGCGAGTTTCAGGCTGAGTTTGTCATCCCCAGCGTGAGCACTGAGCACAGCGGGAGCTACAGCTGCTACTACCACAGCAAATCTGACCCATTCACTGTGTCTGAGGCCAGCGACCCCGTGGAGCTGGTGGTGAGAGGTGAGGGGCACAATTCAGCATCCTGCTCCCAGCCTCACCCACAGCCAGACCCTGGGAGGGTGGTGGTGATGGGCGGGATGTTTCAAGCCAGGCTCTGCCCTGGGGCCCAGGGTGGGGGACGCCCAGTCAGGGAGCAGGGACTGAGACACTGGGAGGGTTACCATGCCCCAGCGAGCAGCCGGTGCTGGAGGTTGAGGGCAGCTGTTTGCTCAGCCTTTGGTCTGCCCCTTTGTGCAAGCACATTCAGCAACCGGGATCACATCCCACTTGCTGCAGTTCCTGGCTCCATCGCAGACTGCCTTGGAGAGGGAAGCGAATCCCAGCTTCCAGCGGTGCGCTTTAACTCCAGGGGCCTCAGTGTAGGGGCATCGTTGGTCACCTCCCTGAACTGAGGTATCTGCAGTTGGTGGAGACTGTGTGAATGCTGCCTTGACGTCGTAACTTGTTTTGTAACAGCTGTGAGCAGGCTCACGGCCTCACCATACAAGGTGCTGCATAAACACACAGTGAACTCCCAGTCCTTGTCCCTCAGAGGCAAAGGACAGTTCATCTCCCTGTGCCTGTTCCCCCATTGTAGGGGGGAGCTGGGGTTTCCTGCACTGAGTGCCAGAAAGAGCCCCCAGGTCAGTGAGTCGTTTCCTGAACAGGGCATCCCCAGTGTCATCCCCAGAGATGTCTGCTAGGCAGAGACAACCCATGTGCTGGTAAGGATGGATAGAAACTTTGGGCAGGGGTCTGGTCTCTGCGCCCCATTCTAGGGCCAATTTTGGGCCCCCAGGTAAGTTGTGCAATCTCGGGGAGAGTCTTTTCCCAGAGGGCCCTGTCTTTGCCCTGTGGCTCAGCCTGGCAGGTGAGGTTGGGACTCGGTAACTGTGTAGATCCATGTCTCGCTGCCTCTCCCCCACACACAGATCGCAGCTACCCCAGACCCAAAATCTCTCTCAGCAACAGTGGACTGATTGCTCCAGGACAAAATGTCACCATCCGCTGTGCCTGTCAGTGTCAGCACCGGGACCTGAAGTTCTTCCTGCACAAGGCTGGAGCTCAGGAAATGCTGCAGCCTGTGAAAACTATGGGGTATGTGGCTGAGTTCTTCATCCTCTGGGTGACCTGGGAGCACGGAGGGAACTACAGCTGCAGCTACCGCCCCCAGGGAAAACGATATGTCTTGTCATATCCCAGCAACACTGTGGAGATTGTGGTGACTGGTGAGTGTCCTTCCTATTTGCAGCAGGGTGTTTGAGCCAGGCTCTGCCCTGAGACCTGAGGCCTTGCAGAGTTGACATTTGTCCAGGGAAGAGTGCGTGAGTCACAAGAAGGTCCACCTCTAGGGGGAAGAGCCACAGCTCCTGCAGATTCAGGTTGGAGGGAGCAAGGGGGTCTCTTGTCCTCAGGAGAACTGCAAAGTAGGGGATGATTCCCAGAGGGCTGTTCCCTAGGGCTGCCTCTGTTTTTGGATTATATGCAGCGATCTGGGTTTTCCATTTCCCATGAAACCAGGAAAAACTCAGATTCCCCTGTTCAGCATCCCCTGCCTCCAATGGCTCCTCCTCCTGCCCTTCTTGCACTGCTCCAGCTGCCTTCCACCCACTTGACCATCTGCAGGTGGGTACTCGGTGTGCCAGGTCTGTGGAGAGGGTGGAAGGCAGCCAGGACCTAGAGCTGAAGCTTCAGCCCTTCATGCTGGGGCCACACAACTGAAGCTTCTTTGCCCACAGTGGTGTAGCACGGGCAGGAGAAGGGGGAGGAGATGCTGAAGGTTGGTGGAGCTGAGCAGCACCTTGGTGGTGGAGGTGCTGTGCACATTGTTGCGGAAGTGCTGCCTGCATCCTAGATTCTGGGGCCTGGCTGGGGGTGGGGGGAGGGTGGGGCAGAAGGCATGTGCAGCAGAGCTCCCCAGGTGCTGCAGGTACAATCCAGGCCCCTCGCCCCAGCAGCTAACTGCATAGTGCTTGTTGGGGGCTGAGCCCTACCTACTCCCTCCCGGAAGCAGCCTTCTGCCCCACCCCTGGCCGAGCCCCAGAATCTAGGATGCAGGCAGCACCTCCTCAATGAAGTGCACATTACCCCCATGCCAAGTACACACACCACACACAATATATAGGAGTAAGACTTTAGTTTGAGCTATGATACAGTTGCCTCTATATACACTACTCAAAAAACGTGAAACAGGGCAAAAATTATTTTTTGAAATTTAAATTAAGATGTGTTACAGTAGATGTTTGATTTTTAGTATATGATTTGTTTTTATCTCTAATTTGTTAAAATGATATCTGCTGAAAGATTTTGTGTGTGTGATGCTCAACAGCTCACCAAAACTCATTAAGTGGCTGAGCTGATATAACTGCCCACCCCGAGGCTAGAGGCTGAATTCTAGTCCCCAGCTCAGGCACTGATTTTCTCTCCTCCCGCCTCACACCAGTTGCGCTAATCACCCTTTGCCTGTGTCCCTGGTCTCCCTGCGCATGCACACACGTACACACACACACACACGGAATAGCAGTCTCTGGCGGCAACAAGAACAATATGAATAATACGGGGCTACAGCTTTTGCATATCGCAGTCCCTGCAAGAGGAAGAAATATAGAGCCACAGATCTAGAGCACTAGGGAGCTTCTCCAAAGCCAGCTCCCACTTGCTGTCATTTCTAACTTTTTTTGAATCTGGTGCCCTGTCACCTACCCCAGCACTTGCCCACATGTCCCCTTCTGTGGGGGAAGGATGGGGTCTAGTGGGTTGTAGCTGGGGCTGGCAGCCAGGACTCCTGGGTTATACCTCTGGGTCTGACCCAGGAACCGGTGTTCTGTTAGAGCCCAGGGGAAGGGTTCAGATCAGAGCCAACATGTCCTGAGGGAAAGGGCCCCATCTCCCACTGCCCCCCTGTTCCCTGGGGAGCAACTCAAGGGCCTAGGGCAGAGCTGAGCTGCTGAACTTCTCTGCCTACAGGATGTAGCTAAAGGGCCACAACAAAGGTGAAGGCAGAAGCAAGAAGAAGGGGACAGAAATAGCTCACCACCCTCACAGCAACCAGGGGCAAGGCACACAGGTTCCTTCTTGCATTCCCCACCCAGCCAGCAGTGCTATGGAAGTAACAGATTATAATTTAGTGACAGTCCCTTACAGTGGGTGGGGGTGTGCTATATTCTGAAGAAGCTCCCTATTCTGCTTGGTCTGTGGCTCTTCATTTCTCCCTCCTGGAGTCACTGCAATCTGCAGCCCCATATTATTCATGAAGTTCTTGTCACCTGCTATATACCTGCCAGAGACTGCTCTTTCCCAAGCCCCCCTGACCTTCACACTACAAAGTGGGAGCCTGGCAGAGCTAGGGTCAGGAAGGAATATCCCTGCTGACTCCATGGCAGAACATCTCTTGGTTAGTGCTTTCTGTAGACTAATGGCTCACCTGGATTGATCAGATGGCCCAAGTAGGCAGACATCCTCAGCTAGGTGGGCTCAGGTGACAAGTTTCTCCCCCTTAGACTCACTGATGTGAGCACTGGAGGTTTCTGAATAAGGCAATGTGGATCACTGGCTACATAGGAGGTCTGTGTTAGCTCTGACCACACCGGAGTATCAAAGATAATTGAAGACTATTTTTTCTCATATTGAGGAAATGAACTGTAATCATCACCTTCCTACAGCTGCCCCTGCTGCCAATGCTCAGTTCTTTCTTCAGCACCTGCAGGGACACCAGGCTCAGTGAAGCTGGGGACCAGAGTGTGAGTAGCAGCACTGAGAGGGGACCCCCTTGCTGTCATCATGGTGTTTGCTTTCTCTCCTCTTTCTTTGCCAGTACTGGAGATAGCCAGAATGTGTCCATGGAGGGATATGAGGACGAAGGCATCCTGCTATGGAGGGATATAAGGGGAGGGTGTATTCCTGCAGAGTGGATCTGAGACCAGGGCATGTACCTATATGTGTGGAGACAGTGATTTGAGCCCCACATTGTTAATGTTACCCTGGATCTCTTCCAGATGCTAGCAATAGGTAAGGGTCCAGTCCAGCTTGACTCCTAAATATGTAGCAGTGTAAAAGAGTTCAAGTGTCCAATTGCCAATCTTAACTGTTATTTCTTTCTTTGCCTGGTTGTTAATTAAGTGGAAGGCTTTTGCTGCTGTGTTAGCAAGACTGAGCTGGAGATGCCATTTGTGAAAGTATTTGGCAAGCGCATTCATATGTGATGTCAAAGTGGCTTCCCATGGCTTGCTCGATTTGGTGAGAGCCAGGTTGTCAGCACAGCCATTCTGCTTGGTCTGGCTGTGAAGCAGATCAACACTGTACACTTTGAAAAGCGATGCAGAAAATACTGAGCTTTGTGGGATGCCATTCACAAGACTGCTAAGGTGATTTTCCTGTCCATCAATGGTCTTGAGAGTGAAACTGCAGTTCTGAAGCATGAGCGTAATAAAGCTGATCATTTTGTCAAGAAATTCATCATGTATGGCATCAGGAACTGGCGACCTGTTGGTCTTTAAAAGCTTAAGGGCTGCCTTCATTTCCTCAGTACTAATTTCTCCAGATAGGTGAGCATTGGGATCATGAGTCTTCCAGAGCTGTTAACTTCTTTCTTTATCTGCCTAATGCATTCCTTGTCAGGTTTAATATAGTGGCCAATATAAGCAAGCTGAGCTGCAATGTCATCAGCTTAAACTTCACACTTGCTTATACTTTGTTTCTTTCCTGTGAGATGGTTTATCTTCTGCCAAGCCTTCCAACTGGAATGGGAGAAGTTACTTGACTCCAGTGTTTCTTCCCATCAGGCTTTTCTGACTTTGTCTAGATGGTTGATGAGCTGTGTGGCATCATCATTGGCTTGCTCTGGCTCAGCTGAGATGAAATGTTTATATATCTGTTGGCATTCATCATCCCAGCCAGGGATATAAATTTCCCTATACCCTAAGGGGATACTATTCTTGGCACATGTAAGAATTGTGTCACACAATGCACCCTAAGAGGCATTCATGTCCATGGGTTTGTTTGGCAGTGACTCAGCAACAGAGTTTGTATCAGTTTTGAATTTTTACCAGCTGATATTGCACAAACTCCACCTAAGTGATGGTCTGCTGTTTGTTGTTGCTACAAAGCTTAGGTGTAGGATTAGTGATGGCTGACATTGTGACCACAGGAACTTGTCCAGCACTCGTCTGGTAGGCTGATAGCTGACATGTATACTTGAGAAATCCAGGTCAGGGTCGTTAGTTGCTTGCCATCTTTGTGATTCAAAGCGGTTAGGTTCTTTGGAGACAAATAGCAGGTACAAATTGTTTGTTGATGCCCAGGTAGCCAAGAACTCTCCATCAAGATTTATGTTCCTATAGCCCCAGCCTTTGTGCTGTGAGCTGAAATCACCAGATACAAGGCATGGGTGTTGGATTGGTGGCACCTGGGCAGAAGACAGAGGAATTCCTAGAGGCTTGTAGACATTCAGGCTGGAAGTGTCACCAGTCTTGACAGTGAGCCATTCAGTTTTGTCGTTGTCTAGTGAGGAAGCAACTTGGCACCACTCAGTGTCTGTTCTGACAAAGGCTGCAAGGCCACAAGTCTTGCTGAGGGAGAAGGCAGCCAAACTAAAGCCTTGCATTTTGAGTCTGTTAGGTGATTTACAGTGTGTTTCCTACAGCAGGATGACAACTGCATTGTGTTCAGCAGCAATCTGATTAATGACAGAGAGCTTAGCTGTGCTGCTTCTTTCGATGTTGAATTGTAGGATGGGAGATGGAGATTTGTTACCTAGTAGTGGTGTGGGCCCAGAGGTTGTAACCATGCACCCTAAAAAGGGTGCGATGCTAGGTGTGTGAACCCTGCTAGCAGTCCCATGAACTACTCATCTGGTAACAATCCAAATACAGGGGCAGTGACAGAAGTGCGGCGTTAGCTTCTCTCAGAGACGTACTGATGGAGTAGACCACAAGAAGGTTGCCACAATCTACCCCAGTGGTCTGGGTTGTGGGAGCTGGGTGGAGTGAGCACCAGGGACAAGAGCTTCATCCCCACTGTATCCCATCGTACCTCTGTCCCCTGAAGTGACCCCTGATGACCACTGTCACCTAGAATCCCCTCTGCTCCTGGTCCCCCAACGTGATGTTCTGCAGCCCCTACACTCACCCCAGTCCATTGCAGTCCTGGATCCAGGGGTCTCCCAGTCCATGAGCATTGTCTGCAGTGGGAAGCACTGGAGCAGCCCCCCCCCAGCACTCACTGTCTGTTCTGCTGTCTCACACATACCAGAACCAAAAGCCCCACAGAACCATGCCATCCCCATTGCCATTGCTGTGGTGTGTGCCATCCTCCTTCTCCTCCTTGTGGCCTTCCTCTGCTACAGAAGACTGCTAGGAGGTAGGTGCCTGTGCCCAAGGAGGGAAGGGCTCTATCAGCTGCTTACCAGGGCTGGGAAAAGTCAGTGCATGGATGAGAGACTAGGAAGGATACTCAGGGTGATGGGTGGGGGCTCAGTAGCAGGCCCTGGCCCCTCACAGCCTGTGCTGCCCTCGGGTGGTGCTAGAGGGCCCTTCCCTGCAAGGAGCACTGAGTGTGACTAGTGGATGCTGGGGGAGGAGTCCCTGTAGACACAGCCTCTGACCCCCACCCCAGAGGCAGCTGCACCTCAGTGCCAGTAAGCTGCCAGCACCAGGCCCCTGGTTCACTTGGGTCCCAGGGAAGTGCCTGGCCTATGGGTCTAGTTCATTGTAGCCAGCATCAGTAACGGACCATGCAGGGATCCAGTTTCCCTGCTAGCTCCAGCAGTTCCTGTGCTGTGATACTGGCCCTGCTGGACCATGCTACAGGCAGCACCCCTTGACCCAGCCTAGCCCTCCAAGGGGATTCAGCTCAGCACCTGGAGGAGAGGGAGCACTTCTGCCCCTGCCCCTTTATCCACAGTGCCCTGGGTGGGGGAAGTGGTAGGGGCCCAGGCACGGGACTTGGTGCAGATCAACTCACGGAGAATTCTGTCTCTCTCTGCAGGGAAACGTTGGGCACCAATACGGAGCAGGTAGGGATCCCAGCCACACTCTCATTCTGTGCACCCCCACCCCCACTCCTGCCCCATGAGCTGCTAGGGTTGTAACCCAGTTGTAGGAGGAGAGTAGATTTTGTGTGTTAAAACGGGAGGGCAGGGGCAGGGAACCAGGATGCCTCAGTTTTCTTCTGGTGTTTGGGGAGGACTAGGGTTTGGGAGTGGGACAGAGACACAGGACTTTTGGGTTCTCTCCCCAGCTTTGAGAGGGAGTGTGGTCTAGTGAGTTAGAGCAGAGGGGCTGAGAGCCAGGACATCTGTTATCTGGCCCAGGCAGAAGTGAGAGGTAATGGTTAGAGGAGGGGACTGGGAGGCCTGGACTGAGGTGTAAGGCTGGGCTGGCTCTCACTGCATGTTTGGGGGAATCTCCCTGTGTATGAGGACAAGTAAAAGTGGCTTTTTTCTCTCTCACACCTACAGGGATATGAGGGCTCCAGAGGACCCAGAACCTGTCTGTAAGTGGCACATAAGGGGAGCATGGGATTATGGGGACTGAGCTTGGGGTGGTTCACTCACATAGGGCAGGGCAGGCCTGATCCATTGGGCCTGCTGGCAAGGTGCAGAGTGGAGAACCTTTCCATGAATAAAACAGCTGATATCTTCATCTTCTGGCCTCCATGAACCATCCCAGGCTGGAGGGGAAAGAGAGACGGAAAAGTCCCCATCTACTGTAGACTCCTTGCCTGTTGCTTTAGCCCACCAGCCTCTACTTCCATCCCAGAGCCGGGGATGGTTTGCAGGAATCCTGGCTCACAGCACCCAGGCTTCAACATGCAAGATCCCATCCCTGTCTTTGTGCTTTCCTTCTGTGCCTCTGTTTATTCCTATGTAACTGAGATCTAAGGACCTGCCCCAGTTATAGTGGGGGAGGTGGCTGTCAAAGGTTCAGGATCCCCTAGATGGGCAGGTGGATGGGAGAGATGGAGGGTCAGAGCTAGCCGGGGTGTGAGCCAGTGTAAGATGAGGCCTCTTGGATTCATCTGCTGTTTCTGTTGTAGATTCTTCTGTCACTGAAGGAAATCAGGCAGAGACCCTGGTAAGCACCTTCCAACCCACCCCACACTGGGCCTGTGTGACCCCAGACTCTGACTGCTCCTCCAGCTCCTTGCTTTTTGCTTGGGGCTGTTTGATTTGAGATGGGGATGGGGTTGCTGTGTGGTGGTGGACACATAGCATCACCTGATAGGAGTCCAGACTGCTCCATGCATGCACATGTCTATGTGCTGGCCTCACTGCTGTGTCTGGGGGACTTGCTCCTGCATTTGTTCTCTGCTGTGTTTGTGTATCCATGTGCGTTTGCAGTGCACCACTGAACAAGTGCATATAGGCTGTGTGTAGAGTGATGCTCACCTCTCCCAGCCCTCCCTCCACCTCCACCAGTGGCACAGCTGCAGCAGAGCTGTGCAACATGGGTGTGGAATTGGGCTGCCCGCTGCATGCTTGAGGCTCCCCACCCTGATACCTTTCCCTCAAGAGCCCTGCACAAGCTGCATACCCCCTACCCACCCAGCAGCACCAGGGGACACAACACATGCCTCAATGACTGTCTTCCCATCTGCTCTTCCCTTCGCCTCTCAGCCCCAGGATGAGCTCGGTGCCAATGCTGATGGCATCACCTATGCCGAACTGAACCATGAAGGTCTGAACAGGAAGCAGGGGAACCCTGCCCCCACCCCTACTGAGCCCATCTTGTACACCATGCTCAAGGTGACCCAGGGGTCCTACAGTGGCAGCCCCTCCCCACCCATGCACTCCTAGCATGAACCCAGCTGGATTAGCCCAACTGCGAGGGGCAGGGAGTTATCAGCCCAGCAAAGGGGTGACAGTCATTCACTTGCAATGGCAGCACCGTAGTGTGGATTCTGCTTACGGGGAAGATGTACTGGGATCCTCGCATCCTTGCTTCCCCACTGTATCCCCCATGTCCCTGCCTCAGCACAGGCTGGTGTGGGAGAGCCAAGTGGGGGATTCAGTGCAGGGAGGAGGAGGGGATGCCCCCAGGCAGCTCTTTTCATTAACTGACATCCTGCTTCATCTCTAGATTTGTTATCAGTGCTAAACCCCATGCTCTGACTGGTCCCTGCCCCCAGGATATCAATCTATGTTCATCAGGACAATGTAGGGTCACTCTGGGGTGGGACGCAGGGCGCTGCCTATACTAGGATGCCTTGCTCAGTGCTGAACTTCTGCGACTGCAGTAAATAGCTTCCCAGCAGAGGGGGCTGCACAGTAATTACATGGAGGACCTGTGATAATAGAAGTCATGTGATGAGAAGGAAAGCAATAAAGCCACACAGTGCTGCCCTGTCTGGACTCTCATGCTTTGTTGTCATCCATGTGATGTGGTGTCAGGAGGGAGGGGGCTTCGACAAGGGAGTGAATGAAAAGGCAAGACCATTTCCAGAGAAGAAAAACCTTCCAGAAACAAAAAGAAAACAGTAATCCCGGTGCTGTGGCCTGTCGTTGAGTAGGAGGAAATGGGAGGGGATGAGTCTTTCCCCGCACCCGCCTCAGATTATATTGGGAAAACTATGACTTTGCAATGGGAAGCAAAGCAAGAGCAGCTGCACTGCTCACTGTAACAGGCAAAGGCTTGCCATATGCTCCAGCAGACTCTGGACAGACCAGCAGCCCCTTGGAGGGCCCAGGTGACCTCCTAAAAGTGCTCTGGAAGCATTTTCAACCAACACAAAATGTGTCAGAGGCAAGAGATTTTTTTTTTACTGAGGCCCCCTCTACATGTTACATTTATTGCTCTATTCCCTGATTAACTGCTCAATTAATTTAGACTAGCTACACATGTGGATCGACTATGGTGCTTTTAAAAGGACCAACCAGTAGTAAGGGAGTTGTTCAAAAATGTGTAATGACTTTATAGCTGGTTTCTATCCAAATTTAATCTGCATTTGTAGCCTGTTCCCCTTATACCTGGGAGATCCCAGTTGCTGTGATCTCCCAGTGAGGGTGCCCCATGGCTGCCAGGGCTGAGAGTCCCATCAGCTGACGGTTTCTCCCCCCAGCTGTGACCAACAAACAGCTGAGGCTGCGAGTCTGGAAGATGATGGCCTTTAAGCCCTGGAAACTGTAGGGCAGCCCTGAGGCTGGGGAACCTGGTAGGTAGGAGCCCTGTCAGCATAGTGGGCTCCCAGCTACAAGTGCCTGCTTCTGGCTGGGGTTTGATCTCCCCCTGCACCGGCAATAAGGCATGATGGTACCTAATGTGTAATCCCACAAGTCTGTTCCCAAGTGGTTTATCTCCAGCGCATTGTGGAACAAAAAAGTATACGTATAAATGCCCTTAGACTCCAGGAGCAGTGAACAAACCAGCAACCAGGAGAGTTGGAGAGCTTGCCCAGCCACTTTCTTGCCTTGTAGCTTGCTGAGAGGAAGCAGGTGAAGTAGGAAGAGGGAATTTTGCCCGGAAGACAACAGCAGAAGAAGAAATGAACAGGTGGCTGGAAAATGTCACAGTGCCAAAGCCTCTGCCACTGCCAGCTGTTCCTGTGCTGGTTCTGTCTGGGCACGGCCCCTAACCTCCAAGGTTCTGGCCAGGTTCTGGCCTGGCTTTGCTGTGACCCCAGCTTGCACATGCACATGCTTGCGATGTAAGAGGTGCCTTCTGCTGGGATCTCTCAAGAATCATGTAAGGGAGCTCTAGGAGGAGGCAGATAGGTTCAGTAGCATCAGTGACCATGAGTCCTTTATTGACTTGATGCAGAGACCTCCAGCATCATGGAAGAAGGACAGCCAGAGACAGCACTGGAAGACACACCTTCTTTGTGAGGTGGAAGATGGGAGCTTACCCCCTCTAGCAACAGACAGCACTTCTCTTTCAGACCTGTGGCTGTCTAGCTGGAGGGCAGGTATGAAGCCCTCACACTGGATGAGAAGGAGCCCACTCCATTGACAGGGGAAACCAAACCATGCACCCTGAAGGGAGGGAGGATTGAGACCATTGCTACCAAGAACAAACAGAGAAGGAGTTCCCTAGGGAGTTAACCCTATGGGAGATCCAGGGAGCAGGAGGCTATGTGTGTGCGTGCAGGGGCCCAGGTTTGTGTGCTTGGTGTGTGGGTTTTTGTGGGGTGGTTTTCTTTTTCCCTTACAGCTTGCTTCTCCTCCAGGGAGCAAAGGTGGCACAAACGGAGGCTGCGTCAGCAGCTGTGACCTGTGTGGGATGTGCTATGTTTTTCTAGTCAAGTAGGCCAGAAGCCAACTAAATTTACTTCTACATTCCCTAATTTTTTTTTTCAACAAGTTAGATATTTATAGCCAGTAGCCTTTTAACTTCTAGGTTTTTTTCCTCTTTACTTTCTGCTATTTTAACATACAAATTATATACTTCGTTTCTGGTTGATGGGCTATTCCTCATTTGCTTGGCAACACAGCTTAAGCAACATTGAATTATCATAAACACTAGGCATACTCCAATAAAAACAACAAAGAATATCAACAAACTATGAATGACAGTAGAACCTAAGGAACTGAAAGTAGAGCTAAACCAAGAATTCAAATTCCAACTAAATGACTCATGCAATTTAGCTGCTTCTTTTCGAATATGTTTACTTAAATCCTGGATTTCTTCTGAATTATCAGGAATATAAGTACAATATTTTTTACCTATTAAAGCACAGACTCCTCCTTTGCTGGCTAGTACATAATCTAATGCAAATTGGTTTTGCAATGTCATTTGCCTTATTTCTTTCATTTCTGTATTTATTTTATTAAAATTATCAGCAGTAGCATTAGCAATCTTTTTCAGAGATGCTGCAACTTTCTTTATCTCGGACATAGCTGAGCCTGCGCCATAGCTGGGGAACATTATACCCCAAAATCTTTGATTTTCCATAATTCTACGAACATTGTGAATTCTTTCTTTTAGGTAAGTGAGATTTAATAGTAAAGACAGGATACGCTGCGGAGACATAGCACATTCCTCTCCAACCAGAGGGAAGATTTGTATAGGCCTTATCTCCACACACAAAATAGTGACCAGCTAGTACAGTATATCCACCTGTATTACAGTGTGGGGACATCATTCACTGTAAATAATAGCCTGAAAATTGACCTGCAGGGGAGTAGTTAGATATCCAGGAACCAATAGAAAACCAAGCACTATTTAGCTTAAATTCTACTTTGCACTTACTGACTCCTACTACAACACAAGATCCTTTACAGGTCCAACAGAACTTTCCAAGGGTAGCATAAGCTAATCGTACATAGTCAGACCAGTTGCAACTTACATTCTGCCAAGTTTCGTTTCCATGAAAATCTGAATAGTAAGGGGCTAACATTTAAGTTGCATTCAAGGGTACCAGTATCATGGGTATTCCTCTGGTAGAATAGATAGGGACATGACTACATATCTAACAACGAGAGACATTTAAATTTATCCCAATTTGATTAACTAAAGACAAGAACATATTGTCATGAAATGATCTTCTTTGTTGGTGCGGAAGTGTAGTTTGGTTTACAGAGTTTCTTACAACTGATGAGTCAAGTTCATATAAGATGGCCCAAAAAGAAATACTGAGAACTACCCAAATCACAACTAACTAACTCCACCTCGGAAACCAGAAACTAGGTAGAGGCCTTCTTGTCCCAAAGGGCATAGTGGTGTCGTTGGGGCACATCCTCTTCGCTCTGTAGTGGCAAATACTTTTCGCCAGTAGGTGCTTGGCTCACTACTGGTCTTGAGCTCTCCTGCTGGCAGGCGCTAGGCTCACTACTAGTCTGTGGAAGCTGATTACAAGATTGATATGGAGGAGACTCTAACGGGGCTGATGTTTTCTTACTGTGTGAAGTGTGGATCCGTGTCTGGAGTCCTTGACACTTTATTGCAGTGTTGGTGGTCAGGAGTACTTGGAATGGGCCTTTCCAGCAAGTTTCCAGCGATGACTTTCATTGATGGACTTTAATATGGACCCAATCTCCAGGCAGGATAGTATGGCATGGCTCATCTGGTTCTTTGGGGAGAGCTACCTGTACCTGTGAATGAAAAGCCTTAACACACTTCATTAGTGCCTTACAATAGTCTAGAATGGTATTGTCAAGTGAATGTATATCGCAAAAGTGGGAGGCAACAGGTGGCGAGGCAGGGAGCCTCATGGGTCTTCCCATTAGAATTTCATGTGGGCTAAGCCCAGTCTTTCAGTTAGCAGTAGATCTCATAATCATAAGGGCTATGGGAAGTGCATCTGGCCATTTTAGGTGAGTCTCAGCACAAATTTTGGCCAGTTTATTTTTCAGAATGCCATTGTGGCCTTCCACTTGGCCCGAGGCCTGCAGATGGTATGGGCAATGAAAGTTCTGTTGGATCTGCAGGACTTTGCAGACTTCTTTCATTATCTGTCCAGTAAAATGAGTTCCTCTATCAGAGTTTAAGGATAAAGGAATACCAAACCTTGTAATAAAGTTTTTGCTTACAGTGATGGTTTCAGCTTTTGCATATGGGTAGGCTTCTACCCATCCAGAAAAAATACATACAATAACAAGAACATATTCATAAGACCAACATTTCTGTATTTGAATAAAATCTAATTGTAAATTTACAAACAGTCCCCAAGGTGGGGGATGTGCTGCCTTCTTTGTTCTTACAGGCTTTCCCACATTATGGGCTTGGCAAATAGGACAGGTGTGGCAGTACTGTTGAGTCACAAATGGAAAAGTTGGAGCAAACCAATCAAGCTTAGCAGCTTCTATTATTCCCCCTTTGCTCACATGTGCCATGCCATGTTGTATGCGAGCAAGATGAGGAAGAAAGACCATTGGGGCCACTAGGCCACCATCCGGGGAGCACCACAAATGGTCAGGGCGTAACAAACACCCAGCTAGTCTCCATGTATGTTTCTCTGGTTTTGGAGCCTGATCTTGGAGGAGGGCAATGTCATGAAGACTTGCCAATGGAGACTGGTTAGTTGGAATAGACAAAAACACAGGCGTAGCCTGAGGAGTGGAAATAGCCGCAGCTTTGGCAGCAGAATCTGCCAGAGCATTCCCATGTGTAACATCATCATAAGGTTTCTGATGAGCTTGGCATTTAATAATAGCAACAGCAGAAGCTAATTGTAAAACATTCAACAAGGCATTTATGTATGAACCATTACTAATCTTGGCATCTCCTGAAGTGAGGAAGCCTCTTTGCTTCCAAAGTTAACCATAATTGTGTACAATACCAAAAGCATAGTGAAAATCAGTATAAATATTAACAGAGGCACCAGAGGCTAGGGTGCAAGCCCTGGTGAGGGCCACAAGCTCAGCAGCTTGAGCTGACTACACATTAGGTAAGTAATGGCTTTCTGTAACCTGGGAACATACTGCATATCCTGCAAACAAGGGAACCTTTTGAGTTTCTTTGACACGATCCATCAACACAGAATACTAGATCTGGGTTTTGCAAGGGGTTGTCCTTTAGATCAGTGCAGGGCATTGTTAGGTGAGCAGTAACAAAAATGCAATCATGGGTTCACCATCTGAAGAGGTAGGTAACAGGGAAGCAGGGTATAAAACAGGACATCTAGTTAGGGTGACATTTCTAGCAGAGAGAAGCAAGATTTCATACTTAGTTAATCTAGCATTTGAAAGGTGTTGGGTTTTTGTTTTTAGTACAGCATGTGGGACAGCAACAGTAAGGGGAGAACCTAATACAAGGGTGGAAGAAAGTTCAACAGTGATGGTGGCTGCAGCTACAGCATGGAGACATGGAGGAAATCCAGCTGCAACAGGGTCAAGAGCAGAACTATAATAAGCAATAGGATGGTGCTTGTTTCCATGTGTCTGAGTAAGTACTGCAAGTGCAAATCTGTCCTTTTCATGACAAAAAAGAATAAAAGGTTTAGTATAATCAGGAAGACCTAAAGCAGAAGCTTGCAACAGAGCTTGTTTAATAGAGGCAAAAGTGGCTTCAATCTCTGAAGTCCAAGGTAAAGGCTCAGGGGTATTAACAAGAGCCAGATTTTGCAACAGCTTAACTATAGAGGCATAGCCGAGTATCCACTGACAGCAGTAGCCAGCCTGCCTAGGAAGGTATGCATTTGGGACACAGTAGGTGGTCTAGAGATTTTAAGAATAGCTTCTATTTTGGAAGAGGAAAGCAGTCATTTTCCAGCAGAAATATCATGACCTAAATAGTGGACACATGGAAGACAAAGCTGTAGCTTTTCTTCAGATGCCTTATGGCCTTTTAGGGCAAGAGAGGTGAGGAGAGTTAAAGAATCAGTTTTACAGGGTTCAGGGGAGGTAGATGCCAAGAGCAAATCATCAACATATTGCACAAGCACAGAATTTTCTTTAAATATAGGTAGGCGGACCTCCTCTGGCAGGTTTAAACTAGGCTCGTCGGGGGAAGGGGAAGATGAGGACGGAGGAAACATCAGACTGCCAGACCAAACAGCACCCACAACTACATCCCAGCCCAGATCAGCGAGCGAAGCGAATAAACAGGTAAGAGATAGGGGCCAGGGTAACTCTGGGACTAGGGGGTCAGTACACACATCCACAGGAGGCCTCAAATGCCTCTACAGAAATGCTCGTAGTATGGGTAACAAGCAGGAGGAACTCACCCTCCTGCTGGCTGACACCAGCCTAGACATAGTGGGGATTATGGAAACGTGGTGGGACGCAACGCATGATTGGGCGGTGAATGTCAAGGGCTATAGGCTGTACAGGAGGGACAGGATAGGAAAGAGGTGGGGGTGTGGCACTCTAAATTAAAGAGGAATACACATCTTCGTCAATTAGCAAGGAGTCAGGGGAGGGACACTCTGAAGTGCTTTGGGTTAGAGTACAAGGCAGTTGAGGGGAAAGAGACTTAGCGGTGGGAGTCTACTACAGACCTCCCAACCAGGGAGAAGAGCTCGACCAGGAATTCTTGGGTCTCACAGAGGTAGTGAAGGCTAAGGATGTGGTAGTCATGGGGGACCTGAATTTCCCGGACATCTGCTGGGAAGAGCAGTCAGCCAGGTCTGACCACTCACGTAGGTCCCTAGCCCAAATGCAGGACCCCATCAAACCCAGGAGGTGCACAGCCCCACCAGGGGAGACACCTTGTTGGACCTAGTGCTGGCCACGGGTGATGACCTGGTGAGGGGGCTGCAGGTGCTTGACCACCTGGGTGACAGCGATCATCGCCTGCTGGAATTCACCATCCAGCGCAAGGTGGCAAAGGCATGCAGCAAGGCAGTGGCCCTAGATTTTAGGAGGGCAGACTTCAACGAGCTAAGGAGGATAGTTGGAGAAGCACTGAGGTCCCGGAGGGGAGGGGAGCCAGGTGTCCAAGGAGAGTGGTCGCTCCTTAAGGAGACGATCCTCCAAGCCCAAAGGAAGGTAATCCCAACGAGGATCAAAGGGAGCAGGAGAGCACACAAGCCTCCATGGCTCACCAAAAGCATCAGGGAATGTCTCCTTGCTAAAAAGGAGGCTTACACCCAATGGAAAGAAGGGGTCATCACCAGGGAGGACTATTCTGTAGTTGCTTGGGTATCTAGGGGGGTAGTTAGGAAGGCCAAGGCAGAGATGGAACTGGGACTAGCTTCCCAGATTAAGGACAATAAGAAGTCCTTTTTTAAATACATAGTGGGTAAAAAGAAGGTCCCGGGTAATGTGGGGCCCTTGCAGGACATGATGGGAAACTTGGTCATCACACAGGACAGCAAAGCTAACATGTTTAACGATTTCTTTGCCTCCGGCTTCCTAAGTAGGGACCAGAACAGCCACCTCCCTGCTGGGCCCCTCTCGAGCCCGGGGAAGGCACACCTGGGCCACGGGTTAGCGAGGATTTAGTTAGGGAGCTTCTGGAGGGGTTGGACGTATTCAAGTCAGCCGCCCCAGATGATCTCCACCCTAGAGTTCTAAAGGACCTGGCCGAGGTCATTGCAAGTCCCCTGGCACAACTTTACGAGCACTCGTGGTGCTCTGGTGAGGTACCGGAGGACTGGAAGGGGGCCAACGTGGTCCCCATCTTCAAAAAAGGCAGGAAGGAGGACCCAGGAAACTATAGGCCAGTTAGTCTTACCTCGATCCTAGGCAAGCTGTTCGAGAAAATTATGCTGGCACACATCCAGGAGGGGCCAGCAGGGGACTGCATGCTTAGGGGCGACCAGCACAGGTTCATCAGTGGCAGGTCCTGTCAGACCAACCTGGTGGCCTTTTATGATCAGATCACCAGATCATTAGATGCAGGGGTAGCAGTGGATATCGTCTTCCTGGACTTCCGGAAGGCTTTTGACACTGTCTCTCACCCCGTTCTCATTAAGAAACTGGGGGGCTGTGGTGTAGACACCCACACAGTCAAATGGGTCGCCAACTGGCTGGAGGGCCGCACCCAGAGGGTGGTAGTGGATGGGTCCTTCTCAACCTGGGGGGACGTGGGCAGTGGGGTTCTGCAGGGCTTGGTCCTTGGGCCCGCACTGTTCAACATCTTCATCAGTGATTTGGACGAGGGGGTAAAAAGCACCCTGTTCAAATTTGCTGATGACATTAAGATGTGGGGGTTGTGGGCACACTGGAAGGATGCAACAGGCTACAATCAGACCTCGACAGGTTACAAGGGTGGGCGGACGAGAATAGGATGGGTTTCAACACTGACAAGTGCAAGGTGATGCACCTGGGGAGGAACAACTGGCTCCATACCTACAGGTTGGGGAACTCCCTTCTTGTCATTGCAGAGGCAGAAAAGGATCTTGGAGTCATCATTGACTCCAAGATGAACATGGGCCGGCAGAGTGGGGATGCAGTCAGGAAGGCCAACTGCACCTTGGCATGCATCCACAGATGCATCTCGAGCAGGTCCAAGGAGGTGATCCTCCCCCTCTATGCGGCACTGGTCAGGCCGCAGTTGGAGTACTGCGTCCAGTTCTGGGCACCACACTTCAAGAGGGATGTCAACAGCATGGAGAGGGTCCAGAGGAGGGCCACTCGTATGATCAGGGGACAACAGGGCAGGCCCTATGAGGAGAGGCTACGGGACCTGAACCTGTTCAGCCTCCAAAAGAGAAGGCTGAGGGGGGATCTTGTGGCCTGTTATAAACTAGTCAGGGGGGATCAGCAGGCACTGGGGGAGTCATTGTTCCCCCAAGCACCGCCAGGAGTGACCAGTGTTGGTGTCACTGGGCATAACCCTAGGTAACTCAGAGGGATGGAAGACCACGAGTGTCGATGAAGCCCCTCTGGTCTAGGCCCAGGCGAGCCAGGGCCCTCCCTTGCCCAACATTTGTAACCCTTTCTTTGGCACCTGTAATCTCCTGTCCTTCTGGAAAACAGGCAAGCTAAAACTTCTCTGTGGAATGCAAGGGCACCGCTCGGAGACAGAAGGGAGGAGGGAAAGGGGAGGAAGAGGGGGGCCAACTAGTGGAAAATCACTGCAGAAAATTGACCAAGGTATAAGAATACACTGTTGCAGGGCTAGGAGCGCAGGATTTGAGACTATACAGTCTCCCTGCGCCTTTTACTTGAGCTCAAATAAACTCTGTCTACTTCTCCCCCCAGTGTGTTTATTTGGCGTGACGCACACCAGGCAACGAACCCAATTGTTGCCTCCCTCGGGCACCTTGTGCCGGCAACAGTTTTTGGCGCCCAATGTGGGGCTCGAGGCTAACATTTTGCCTTGCCCGGATCCCTCCTGGGGTCAACAACTTGCGGCAACAACCGACGCCCAGCGCGCACCGGTGGTTTCATCGGGGGCCTCGGCAGAGACGTGGTTTGATCGACCCCGGAGGGCACAACGGTGCAACACGCTCTAATAGCGGAGAAGCGATCGTGGGTGACGGTGTGAAACCGGTCCCTCGGACAAGGTAGGATAAGCTCAGCAGTCTGAGCATTGCCCTGTAAGACCTGGGGACGCCCAGTGTCTCCCTGGAGTATGGGGCAGGGACAGAGTATGGTTGGCAGGGCACGGTGTACACCCTTAGAATGCATTCTGACAAATTGGAAACTGTTTAAGTGAGATCTAATGACTAAAAATAATCTTAAAAGGTTCTGTACAGTGGAATGGCCTCACTATCAACTGGAGGATCAGGAAAGGTGGCCTCTGGAAGGGTCAATTAACTATAATACAATCCTCCAATTACTCCTGTTTTGTCAGCGGACGGGTAAGTGGAATGAACATTTGTATGCGCAATTGTTTATGGCTTTACGAAATAAGACAGATATTTTGCGGAAGTGTAATTTGACTCTGACAGGATCGGTAGTTGTCAGTGTTGAGTCTCAGCATTCCCCCCCCAACCACTGTAATGCTAGAGTTGGTGTCCCCTTCGGCTTTAACACCTCCACCATATAAAGATCAGATGCTCCTGGTTCCAGAGATCCCTCCCTCAGTGGGATTTTATCCTTTACTTACTGAAACTGTAATAGCCCGGCCTGGGGCAGATGGGCGTCCAGCCCAGACCATGCAAGTATACACCCATGTACCTTTTAATCCGATGGACCTGGCGGCTTTTAAGGCACAGGCTGGAGAATTTTCAACTAGCCTGAGTAAGTTTATCTCTGTCTTTGAGGGATGTTTAGCTAGTCACAAGCCTGATTGGGATGATTTTAATATCCTTATGCGAACCTTATTATCTGAAGTAGAGCGGAATCAAGTTATTTCCAAAGCAAGGGAGGAAGCACAGCGGAGGCATGAAAGGGATCCTGTCAATGTTCTGGGTCCAGCAGACATGGTTCCCCTAGCAGACCCTAGATGGGACCCTAACAACCCTGTGGATCATACCCGTCTTACCTCTTACAAAAAAAAAAGGAAGACTTAATGGGTATGTCTGTAGCACAAATCCTGGAGACTGCAGACAGGGCGTATACCCTCAGAAAGGAAGAAGAGGAAAAGAGACAAGTTAGAATGCTAGTAGCAGCAGTACAGGCTGGAGTCAGAGAAAGGCCACAAGAAGGTGGGAGAGGCAGAGGTATAAGGGGTTGTGGGCGCGGGCGCCCTGGTCCACAAGAAAGATGCCTGGGACGGAACCAGTGTGCCTTATGCCGGCAAGAGGGACACTGGAAGAATGAATGCCCAGAGAAAGGGAGAGACTGTACTCCTGTAATGGCAGCGGAAGGACAGGAGTAGGGGTGTCAGGAGAAACGGACCACCCCACCCCCAGAACCCCGAGTAAAAATGCGGGTGGGGAACTCAGAAATTGATTTTTTGGTAGACTCCGGGGCAGCACGGACCGCTGTAAATCAACCTCTTCAACTTCCCGTAGCAGACTCTCTCACCGTGGTCAGTGCCACGGGAAAAAAGACTCAGTGCCCAGTGTATGCTCCTACAGAATGTGCTTTGGGAGACCGGGCTCTTTCTCACAAATTGGTCTACTTTCCAGATTGCCCAACACCCCTGCTAGGATGAGACCTGCTTTGTCTATCAGGTGCATCACTGCATTTTACCCAGGATGAAATAACCCTCGCATTGTCCCCTGAAAATGCATGGATAATGACCCTTGCTATTGAACCCTCGGCTATGAACGCTCCCCAGAGTGGAACCAGTGGGAAGACCAGGTATACCCTTTGGTGTGGGCAAGGGGGGTCCCCGGAAAGGCTACACATCAAACCCCCATTAATATCCAACTACTGCAGGGAAAAGGTCTGGTACGAATCAAGCAGTACCCAATCAAAAAGGAAGCCAGAGAGGGACTGCAGGAGACTATAGACTGTTCCCTAAAGTACGGCATACTGCAAGAGTGTCAGTCAGCCTGGAACACTCCTATCTTGCCTGTACTAAAGCCTGATGGCACATATCGACTGGTGCAGGACCTAAGGGCGGTTAACGAACGGGTTAAAACTATTCATCCCCTCGTCCCAAACCGGTATACCTTGCTGGCCTCCGTAGGGGGGCAGTATACTCATTTCTCAGTTCTTGATTTGAAAGACGCTTTCTTTACGATTCCAGTTGACACCCCCTCTCAGGAGATATTCTCTTTTGAATGGGAGGACAGAAAAAGGGTTAAAAAACAACTTTGTTAGACAGTATTAGCCCAGGGATTTAAGAACGCTCCTACCCCTTTTCAGCCAGTCCTTAGCTAAAGACTTGGAGGAGTGGAATAATGAGCGTGAAGTTCTCTTGTTACAATATGTGGATGATTTATTAATTGCTGCTGTAGATTTAAACTCTTGCCTTAACGCCACTGTAAGCCTCCTGAACTTTATTGGACTTCGAGGATATCGGGTGGCTCGAAATAAAGCTCAAATTGCTCTCCCCGAAGTACGATACCTGGGATCTCACATAAGACAGGGGGAGCGCCAGCTTTCAAGTGAGCGAAAGGAGGCTATATGCCAGGTTCCCACCCCAAGCAACCGTAAGCGGCTCAGGGCGTTTCTCGGCATGGCAGGTTTTTGCAGAATATGGATCCCTGAATTTGGACTATGGGCAAAACCACTATATGACTGTGTAAAAGGGGCAGACCATGACCCCTTTTATTGGACTCCAGAAACCGACAAGGCATTTAAAATACTAAAAAGGAAACTAATGGAAGCCCCCGCCCTGGGTTTACCAGACCTTTCTAAACCTTTCCAATTGTATGTGCATGAACGAAAAGGGATGGCTCTGGGAGTGCTTACTCAATTGTTGGGGGCGTGGAAATGTCCTGTTGCTTATTTCTCCAAACAGCCTGATCCAGTTGCCAAGGGATGGCCAGCGTGTTTACGAGCAGTTGCGGCAACTGCCCTAGTACTTGAGGAAGCTGAAAAGTTAACGCTGGGAGGAGTCGTGCAAGTGTATACCCCTCATATGGTCCAGGCTCTGCTAGACGCGAAGGGGGTTCTCTGGCTCACCCAGGCTCGGGTGGCTCGGTACCAAGCTAAGCTGTTGGAGAACCCTGAAGTGACTCTGCAGCCCTGCCCCTCCCTCAACCCGGCTACTCTCTTACCTGAAACGGAAGAACAAGAGCATGATTGTTTAGACATCATAGATGCACAGTACTCCAGCCATCCAGACCTACAGGATCAGCCACTTTTGAATGCTGATTGTGAGTGGTACACTGATGGCAGTAGCATTGTTGTAGAAGGGCAAAGGAGGGCAGGTTATGCTGTTGTGACCTTCTATGATGTTGTTGAGGCCAAGGGTTTGCCCGCCAGAACATCTGCTCAACTTGCTGAACTGGTAGCCCTGACCCGGGCACTAGAACTGTCAAAAGGGAAAAGGGTCAACATCTATACTGACTCTAGGTATGCTTTTGGAGTACTGCATGCCCATGCTGGCCTATGGAAACAAAGGGGACTGCTGACAGCCCAAGGCTCCCCAGTGAAGTATGGACCCCAAATTCTCCGACTCCTGGAAGCTGTTCAACTTCCCTCGGCAGTGGCAGTAATGTACTGTAAGGCGCATCAGAAAGAAGATTAAGACGTAGCCAGGGGTAACGCCTGAGCGGACAGAGAAGCTAAAAATGCTGCCACCCTGAGGACACCGAGACCTGCTGACACCCACGTGCATGCCCTCATTCCATCAGTGGGGGAGCTCCCGGATCCCCAGTACTTGTACAAATCAGACCCTCAAGCGTCATCTATCAAAGATCTTCCAGAAGGCCTCTCTGCGATGGCCCAATGCTTTGCCCCTTGCTTTGCTTCATGTCCATGCCCTCCCCAAGGGAAGATTAGGGCTTAGCTCCTTTGAGATTATGTTTGGAAGGGCATAGCCTATGAATGGGACGCCGGTTCTAGCAGGGGAGTGGGAAATAGGATGTAATATTTTGTCACAGTATATGTGCTCTCTGTCTGCTGTTCTTTCTTCTCTCTATAGGTACACTAAAGACTTGCAGCCTTTTCCGCTGGTTGCTCCAGTCCACTCATTACAGCCAGGGGATTCCGTGCTCGTTCGTAGCTGGAAGGATGAGCCCCTCCAAGAGAAGTGGAAAGGACCTCACACTGTCCTACTAGTTTCCCACACAGCAGCAAAGGTCGACAGACACAAGAACTGGATTCATCACGAGACAGATTTGCCATGATCTTTCTCCCGTCGTATGGAGTGGGCCGGTTAGCCAAGCTGTATCGTCAACTTTCTGTGTTTCTTACAAAATTTGCCAATGACACTTTAGCTATTGAAAAGAGCCTTAACTCTGAGATTTATCAACTTCGTTTATTATCTCTTCAAAACTGTCAGGCTCTAGATTATGTTTTAGCATCTCAGGGGGGCATGTGCTCTAATTGGGAACGAATGTTGTGCTTATATCCCAGAAAATTCCCAAGATATTAACAAAAACATTTTGTCAGCTGAACAGGCTTTTGAGCAGTGGAAAAGTCAGGAACGTGAACCCACTGTTTTTGATTCTCTCTGGAGCTGGTTGCCCAACCTCGGAGGCCTAGGAACGGGCATCCTTCACCTCCTGGTCACCGGTGTTGTGTTGTGTTTAATTACCCTCCTCTTATTGGTGTGCTGTAATGCCCTCCTGCGCAAAGTCTGTGTATCCCCCCCCCCGAGCGCTTCACTATACCCCTGCATTGAAGATCCCAGTTCCCAAACACAATCGCTTTTTATCTTCAGAATATGAGAAAACTCAGCCAAAACTTTGTTGAGTATTCTCAAAGGGGGGAGTTGTTGGTGTCACTGTGCATAACCCTAGGTAACTCAAAGGGATGGAAGACCACGAGTGTCGATGAAGCCCCTCTGGTCTAGGCCCAGGCGAGCCAGGGCCCCCCCTTGCCCAACCTTTGTAACCCTTTCTTTGGCGCCTGTAATCTCCTGTCCTTCTGGAAAACAGGCAAGCTAAAACTGTTCTCTGTTGAATGCAAGGGCACCGCTCGGAGACAGAAGGGAGGAGGGAAAGGGGAGGAAGAGGGGGGCCAACTAGTGGAAAATCACTGCAGAAAACTGACCAGGGTATAAGAATACACTGTTGCAGGGCTAGGTGCGCAGGATTTGAGACAATACAGTCTCCCTACGCCTTTAACTTGAGCTCAAATAAACTCTGTCTACTTCTCCCCCCAGTGTGTTTATTCGGCGTGACGCACACCAGGCAACGAACCCAATTGTTGCCTCCCTTGGGCACCTTGTGCTGGCAACACCAGGAATAACAGTCACAAGCTGGCAGAGGGTAGGTTTAGGTTAGATGTCAGGAGGCACTACTTCACGGTCAGGGTGGCTAGGATCTGGAACCAACTTCCAAGAGAAGTGGTGCAGGCTCCTACCCTGGGGGTGTTTAAGAGGAGGTTAGATGAACATCTTGCTGGGGTCATTTGACCCCAGTACTCTGTCCTGCCATGGCAGGGGGTCGGACTAGATGATCTGCTTAGGTCCCTTCCGACCCTAGAAACTATGAAACTATGACACTATTATGTCATCTAGATCTTTCTTCAGAACTTGAGAAAAAAGAGAAGGGGATTCAGTATAGCCCTGGGGCAATCGTGTCCAGGTATACTGAAGTCCTTGATAGGTAAATGCAAAGAGAAACTGGCTATCAGGGTGTATAAGAATAGAGAAAAATGTAGAACACAAGTCAACAACAGTAAAATAACAAGCATTAGGAGGAATACAGGACAAGATAGTAGCTGGATTTGGTACAACAGGAAAAGTAGGTAAAACTGCAGAATTTACCGCAGGGAGGTCTTGTACAAAGCAATAGGTATTCTTTCCGGTTTTTTTACAGGACGAATAGGCGTATTACAAGGGCTTCTAGTTTGGGACAATGATACCTTGCTTTAAAAAGGCAGTTACAACAGGGCATATCCCTTCTTCAGCTTCTGGACGTAAAGGGTATTGAGCAACTTTGGGTAAAGGCTTAGCTGGGTTTAATCTAATTTTTACAGGCTGGGCAGTATGGATTTGTCCTACTACATTAGCATGCTGGGACCAGAGAAACAGAGGGACAGCTTTTATGATTTCTTCTTGCAACACAGAAAGATCAAGGAACTCAGGCTCAGGAGGTGAGCTACCTAAAGCAGCAAGTACTGCTGTCTCATTATCACAGGGAATATCTAAATAAACACCATTAGGAGAGCAATAGATAGTACAGCTGAGTTTACAAAGCAAATCCCTGCCTAATAAATTAACAGGAGAACAAGGACTAAGGAGAAAGGCATGTTGATCAGAAACAGGACCAAAAGTAAACATGTAATGGTTGGGAAACAGGATGAGGAACTATTTGATTTGAAATTCCTACAGCATTTACAACAGCAGAGGGAGGGGAGTTGTGGAAAATTCTTCAGCTCAAGGACTAGTGCAACTTGCGCCGGTGTCTACTAAACTTTTTGTAGAGATGCCATTTATCATGCAGAAAACGAAGGGATCATCTTGATTAAGTGGGAGAAGCAGGGCTGTGATGATGTTACCATTCCTCAGGCTGGCCTAACAGGAGGCTCCCTGATTCAGGACAGAGAATTGAGTGAATGGAGGTGGTGGAGGTTTAAACATCATCCCCGGCTGGCCAGGCTGGTGAGGACATTGAGCCTTCCAGTGTCCTGGATGGCCACAATAATGACAACTGTCATTATTTTGGGACTAAAATCCTCCTCGTCCCATCCCATGACCATGTCCCCTGCCTCTGAACTGTCCTTGATGAAAACCTTGGCTTCTGCCCCTGCCTAAAGTCTGTAATTGTAATGACATTAGCTTAGTTTCTGTGGATTCCTTTTCTTTTCCTGGCAGGTTGTACAACGATTTGCAATGGTGACTAGTTCTGCAAGTGGCTTAGTCTGCCAACCTACAGCAATTGTGCACAACTGTTCCTGGACTGTAGAAAGAAGTCCATGGACAAAAGCAGAAGCAACTGCTTCTGAAGCAGTTTCAGCTGCATTTTCAATACCAGAATGTCTTTCAAATACTAGTTTCAAGCAGTCCATGTAGTCTGCTGGGGATTCTCCTTTATTTTGTTTACAGTTATGTATTTTGGCCTAGTCAGTTTTCCTGGGGCAAATTTTAAGCACAGCCTCAAGAAGGCATCTTTGGGCATCTGCTAAGTGATCTCCAATTCTGGGGTCTTGAGTAGGCCAAGTAGCCTGTGCGATGAGGGGGTTGCAGACTTCAGAGGGCAGAACACTTCTCATTAATTAGTTCAAATCTGCCCATGTTGGATCATAACAATGGATTACAGTTTCCAATTCGTCTTTAAATTTCTGGGGTTCCTCCCTGATATTGGGAAATTGTTTAACAAGGTTTAGGAGATCTCCTGGGGTCCAGGGGATAGGTACTGTGATTTCCCCATTTGGATCTTGCCCTGGGAGTTGGTGTAAAGGCACAAGCTGAGCTTTTTTAGATTTTAAAGAAGGGGCTGGACCATACTGGGTACCAGACCTTAAACAAGAGGAGGGGGTTAAGATTTCAGGAGACAGCTGCCATGCCTGGGCCTGCCCTGGAAGCAGGTGACAGTTATTGAGTGATAGTTTCCTGGTGAGGTGGGCTAATCCTGCCTGAAGAGTCTATTTGGTTACTTTGGACTTCTTCAGGTTCAGATTGTGCCTGGGACTGATATGGGGGTGGTGCATTAAGAAAATCTGTTATATCTTCTGCAGATTCATTCTCAATTATTTGTGGATAAAGTTGTTTTGGTGCTGATGGTACTATTGATGGGAGGCCCCTTTTGGTGCACTTTTCTGTTTTAATTCTTTTATCTGAGATTTCAGTTTCTCTTGGGAGTCCTTAAGACTCCAAACTTGAGATTCCTGATGTCTTTTCAAAGCTTCTTCATACCAATCAAAAAATGTGTCCCACTGAGTCTGTGGTATATTACTACCTCTTAACTCAAGGTCTCTGCAGAGATGAACAATTTTACTTAAATCAAATGTTCCCTCCAGGGGAAACTGCTGGCTAAAATCTTCTCTGGTATAACAGTTCCATTTGTCTAGAAACTTACAACTTTTATGGCCATAGTGTGTGTACATGTACAATGCTAGAGTCCCTTTTGGTGGAGCCAGTATGTCTTTAGACTCTCCGCTCCCCATATCTTTAAACTCAATTTATACAGGTCTTTCATGCAGGAATGGCTTATTCAGGGTGTCCAGTCAGGTTGTGAGATTTGCTAGCAGCACAGAGATGCTGTGGCTAATGTCCAAAGACAAGACTCCACTACAATAACAGTACACAATGCAGTTACTCACGGTTAGACACGGCTCATTATGAGAGTGGGGAAAGGGTAAACCTGTCCACTGGGTCACGAGGTTCCAGTTGGGCCCTCTTGCATTCAAAACTGCCCTTCTGGACGGACAGTCTTGGGGCAGCTGAGCTCAACTTTAGTCTCAGACCTGGTCAGTGGCTCATATTTCTCAATTCATATTCGCAATTCACACAAGGGAATTTCTGCGTTGAGGCATGAGGTTCAAGAACATTTCTTTAGTCACTTGGTCAACACTTATCGTGGAAAACAGTCACACTCTAAGAGTTTCCACCTTGCACCCTTGCTTTCAAAGAGCAGACAACAAATCTGTTGTCTTTGGGGTGGCTGCACAAGGTTTCCACTCCTGGCCTTAGAGAGACCTCATAGTTCTTTACAGAACTAAACTCAATTCACACGGTCAAATATTTTCATTGACAACAGCAACACAGAGTCTTTAACCTTAACTCTTTCTACTCACAGTTACTACCTACACAGAGGGTCTGACAGTTCTGGCAGAAAAAAAGTTTGGATAGGGTGAGCCCCAGGCAGTGAATCAGGAAGACACAGAGACAGCCTCTCACTGAAAAGCCCTAGTAGAGATTTCAAAAGGTCTCTTACCTTGGGCTGGCGCCAGGGCTTCAATGAAGAGATGTCTGTGTCTCAACTGATCACTCCGGGGCATCTCTATCTGAGTCATGGCACCAAATTGTGGAAGAAATCAGACTTTGCGTTGTGGTTGAATCAGAACTGACAGAGCCAGCTTTTCTTTATTGAGGGCTATACTGTGGTCACAGGGAGGATTTCATACAGCAAGGGGAATCACCCACTTGTCTGTTTCAAAGGAATCCTCCTCCTTTCTAAGTTTTCAAGCATTTTTATACTTAAGACAGTTAAAGAGAGAAAAAAAAAATACAACCTTGGAGAAACTAAAACCAGTTTACTTAATTGGGCATCTGTGCACGGGGTAATAAGACATGCAGGATTTCTTATCTCAAAACATATCACTGAAATAAGCAGTATCAGCACTTCCGGTCTCTGTCTGTTTTTCTAGTCAAGTAGGCCAGAAGCCGACTAAATTTACTCCTACAGAAGGCTTTGGCTTCCATGACCACAGTCCGCTCATTGGCAAGAGAGGCAGTGAGCTGCTGGGAAGAGATGGCCTCCACCTCTCTCCGCTGGGGAGGAGGCTCTTCTCAGCCAAACTGGCTGACCTGCTCCACCAGGCTTTAAACTGAGCCCGCCGGGGGATGCAGGGACTACCGCCGCTGCAAAGCAAACAACCCTTGCAAAGCCAGCAGGCCAAGGCACTTAAGGGAGCCCACCCCTGCCCCAGCCCTGGAACAAGCTGTGGGCAAGGCAGGGGCCCCCAAAGGGATGCTTGCCTGCCTGTACACACATGCCAGGATCTTGGGGGGAATAAACAGGAGGAACTTGTCCTCCTGCTTAACACAAATAATTACGATGTCATAGGGATAATGGGACCCAGTGGGACTCCACCCATGACTGGGCTACAGGTATAGACGGTTATACCTTGTACAGGAGGGATCGAGTGGACAAAAGGGGTCTGGGTGTAGCTGTCTATGTCAAGGAAAGCTACGTGCCCCTGAAAGCTGACATTGGCACCCAGGGTAGATGACTGGAGATCCTCTGGGTTAAAACCTTGTGGGGGGACACAGCACAGGGGACACAATGGTGGGAGTCTGTTACAGACCTCCTAACCAGGATCAAGAACTTGACCAGGAGTTCACCAGGGAATTGGCTGAGGCTGCACACTCCCGGTGCATGGTTGTCATGGGAGACTTCAACTACCCTGACATCTAGTGGGAGGAGCGTTCAGCCAAATCGGAGTGGTCACAAAGCTTTCTCTCATGCATGGATGAGCTCTATCCAATGCAAGAAGACTACGGGCTGACGAGAGGTAAAGTGCTGCTCAACCTGGTACTGGTAATGGGGGACAACCTAATCAGTGACCTAATGATCTATGGGAAGCTGGGTGACAGTGACCACGAGTTGATCACCTTCACCATCCACCGTAAAGTTAGCAAGCCAGTCAGTGATACAGAAGTCCTCGACTTCAGGAAAGCTGACTTTGACAAGCTCAGGTACCTTGTCAGTAAGGCCCTAAGGGACCACAACCCAAAGGGGAGGGGAGTTCAGGATGAGTGTTTACTCAAGGGAGCAATCCTGGATGCACAAGCAAAGTCTATTCTGTCTCGAAAGAAAGGCAGCAAAAGGGCACAGCAGCCCCCTTGGCTCTCCAGGGAACTAGTGGACCTTCTGCATCTAAAAAGAAAGACCTACAAAGGATGGAGGACTGGATCCACCTCCAAGGAGGAATACACTGCAATGGTCCAGACCTGCAGGGAGCGAATCAGGAAAGCCAAGGCTGTGACAGAACTCCAAATAGCTACAGGCATCAGGGACAATAAAAAGTCCTTTTTTAGATTTCTGGGCAGCCAGAGGAAAAGCAAGGGCAACACTGGACCCCTGCTGAACCAGATGGGACAACCGACAACCAATGCCCAGGAAAAAGCCAACTTACTAAATGGGTACTTTGCATCGGTCTTTCACCAGTCCCAAGGGGCACCCCTCCCCATTACGGGATGAGAACACCTGGGTGAGGGAGATTCCTTGCCCTCCATCAGTGCTGACCTTGTGAAGGAACACCTTGAGATGCTGGACACCTTCAAGTCAGCTACACCTGAGTGTAGTCAAGGAGCTGGCAAGCATCATAGCTCAGACCCTGGAACGGATCTTCGAGAGCTTCTGGCGCTCTGGTGTTGTGCCCGAAGATTGGAAGAAGGCCAATGTGGTGCCGATCTTTAAGAAAGGGAGGAAAGTGGATCCGGCAAACTACAGGCCCATCAGCCTGACCTATCTTGGGGAAAGTCTTAGAAAAGATTATCAAAGAGGCCATTCTTAACAGACTGGCCAATGGCAACATCCTGACGGAAAGCCAACATTGGTTTGTTGTGGGTAGGTCTTGCCTGTTCAATCTTATTTCCTTTTACAACCAGGTGACCTATCACCTAGACAAGGGAGAAGAAATTGATGTTGTATATCTTGACTTTAAAAAAGCCTTCAGTCTGGTATCCCATGATCACCTCTTGGCAAAACTGGCCAACTGCAGCCTCGGCCTCACCACAATCCACTGGCTGGGGAATTGGCTCCGTAGTTGGACCCAGAGGGCAGTAGTTGACGCAAGTCAATTGTCGTGCTGCCCTGTGATCAGTGGGGTCCCCCAAAGCTCTGTCCTTGGGCCCACACTATTCAATATCTTCATTAATGATGTGGACATTGGAGTCAGAAGTGGACTGGCCAAGGTTGCTGATGACACCAAACTTTGGGGTAAAGCATCCACACCGGAAGACAGGAGGGTGATCCAGGCAGACCTTGACAGGCTCAGGAAATGGGCGGACAAGAATCTGATGGTGTTTGACACCGAAAAATGCAAGGTTGTCCACCTTGGGAAGAAAAACCTGCAGCATGCTTATAGGCTTGGCAGTGCTACACTTGTTAGCACTATGGACGAAAATGACTTGGGGGTCATGATTGACAGCAAGATGAACATGAGCCTGCAATGTGATGCTGCAGCTAGTAAAGTGACCAAAACGCTGACTTGCATCCATAGATGCTTCTCAAGCAAATCCCAGGACATCATTCTCTCATTGTACTCGGCCTTGGTGAGGCCACAGCTGGAGTACTGCATCCAGTTTTGGGCTCCACAATTCAAAAAGGATGTGGAGAAGCTTGAGAGAGTCCAGGGGAGAGCCACGCGCATGATCAGAGGTCAGGAAAGCAGACCTTATGATGAGAGGCTGAGAGCCATGGGGCTCTTTAGCCTGGAAAAGCGCAGGCTCAGGGGTGATCTGATGGCTACCTGTAAGTTTAGAAGGGGTGACCACCAGTATCTGGGGGAACATCTGTTCACCAAAGCACCCCAAGGAGTGACAAGGTGAAATGGTCACAAACTCCTCCATGACCATTTCAGGCTGGACATAAGGAAGAACTTCTTTACTGTCCGAGCCCCCAGTGCCTGGAATAGACTGCTGCCATAGGTGGTTCAAGCCCCTACTCTGAATGCCTTCAAGAGAAATTAGGATGTTTATCTTGCTGGGACCCTATGACCCTTGCTGACTTCTTCCCCCTGGGGCAAGGGGCTGGACTCGATGATCTTCCAAGGTCCCTTCCAGCCCTAATGTCCATGAAATCTATGAAAGTACCAGTGTTGTAAGGAGGGTTGGGGGGATATGAGCAGGGTGACCATCCATGGCGCTGAAGCAAAGGGAGTGCCAACAGATGCTGCCCAGCTGGATCGGGGTGCAGGACGGAGCCGTTAGCGGGTCATTTGTGTGGTGCGGGACTAGGGGAAGTGTTGCCCCTGCCATGCTTCAAATGGGGCTGAGCCCTACTCCCTCGTGCCCATTCCCACACTGAGCTCCTGCCCCCTGGCCTGGCCCCACTCTGTGCACACAACTTCCCAGCAGGGCAGCTCCCAGTGCAGCTGCCTGGGTGCTGTTCAGCATCCCCTGCCTCCAGTGGCTCCTCCTCCTGCCCTTCTTGCACTGCTTCAGCTACCTTCCACCCATTTAGCCATCTGCAGGTGGCTACTCGGAGGTCTGTGGAGAGGGTGGAAGGCAGCCAGGACCTAGAGCTAAAGCTTCAGCCCTTCATGCTGGGGCCACACAACTGAAGCTTCTCCCTTTACCCACAGTGGAGCAAGGTGGGCAGGAGAAGGAGGAGGAGCTGCTGAAGGTTGGGGGAGCTGAGCAGCACCTTGGCGGTTGCAGCTAGACCAGGAGCAGCCCTGCTGGGAAGCTCTGTGCACTGGCTAGGGCCAGCGGGTTAGGACAGGACATGACACAGGCTACAGGAGGGAAAAGGCAGGGCTCAGCCCCCCAACAACTATGGAGTTAGCTGTCCTGGGTGGTGTGGATTGTACCTGCACCACCTGGGGAGCTCTGCTGCACATGTCTTTTGCCCTACCCCGCCCCCACCCCCAGCCAGGCCCCAGAATCTAGGATGCAGACAGCACCTCCACAACGATGTGCACAGCACCCCCACCCCAAATACACACACCACGCACAATACGTAGGAGTAAGGCTTTATTTTAAGCTATGATGCAATCGCCTCTATATACACTACTCAAGAAACATGAAACAGGGCAAAGATTCTTTTTTGAAAATAAATTAAGATGTGTTACAGTAGATATATGATTTTTAGTATATGATTTTTTCTTATCTCTAATTTGTTAAAATGATATCTGCTGAAAGATTTTATGTGTGTGGCACTCAACAGCTCACCAAAACTCATTAAGTGGGCCTCCAGCTGAAGTAGCTGCCCACCCTGAGGCTAGAGGCTGAATTCTAGTCCCCAGCTCAGGCACTGATTTTCTCTCCTCCTGCCTCACACCAGTTGCGCTAATCACCCTTTGCCTGTGTCCCTGGTCTCTATGCACATGCTCGCGTGCATGCACGCACACGCACGCACACACACACACAAAACAGCAGTCCCTGGCAGCAACAAGAACAACATGAATAATACGGGGCTGCAGCTTTTGCATATCGCAGTCCTTGAAAGACGGAGAAATGTAGAGCCACAGATCTAGAGCACTAGGGAGCTTCTCCAAAGCCAGCTCCCACTTGCTGTCATTTCTAACTTTTTTTGCATCTGGTGCCCTGTCACCACCCCAGCACTTGCCCACATGTCCCCTTCTGTGGGGGAAGGATGGGGTCTAGTGGGTTGTAGCTGGGGCTGGCAGCCAGGACTCCTGGGTTATACCTCTGGGTCTGACCCAGGAACCGGTGTTCTGTTAGAGCCCAGGGGAAGGGTTCAGATCAAAGCCAACATGTCCTGAGGGAAAGGGCCCCATCTCCCACTGCCCCCCTGTTCTCTGAGGAGCAACTCAAAGGCCTAGGGCAGAGCTGAGCTGCTGAACTTCTCTGCCTACAGGATGTAGCTAAAGGGCCACAACAAAGGTGAAGGCAGAAGCAAGAAGAAGGGGACAGAAATAGCTCACCACCCTCACAGCAACCAGGGGCAAGGCACACAGGTTCCTTCTTGCATTCCCCACCCAGCCAGCAGTGCTATGGAAGTAACAGATTATAATTTAGTGACAGTCCCTTACAGTGGGTGGTGGTGTGGGTCTGGGGTTAAAGCCATTTTCCATGACTGTCAGTGGAAGGTTTTGGCTCTTTCTTACTCCATTACTGTTGCCTCAGGAGCTGTCAGAGATCACCATACAGCCCACATTTTCACATGCCCCCAGCTTTTCTTTCTGCTTCTCCTCTCATTCTTTACCAGCCCCAACCCATTGTTTCCCGCTTGCCCTGGCTTTCTCATGTCTCTCCTCTCCTCCTGGTACCATCTTCACCTGGCTCATCCCCCCTCCTGCCCCCTCTCCCCTTCCCTATGCTGTCCTCTGCCTGTGTCACCAGGGGACCCTGGACACTCCCCAGCAATTCTTATCCTGATAATGGTCATTCACAGCCCCACTTTACCTTTCCTTCCCTTAACCACCTTCCTCAACAGATGCCCCCAGTAGACATGGCCACTCTTCCACATCATTCTCAAGGGAAACAAGCACACAGCCAGGGCAGGTGCTAGCAATGCAGCCCACATAATGGAAGGCCTCTGCCTCTATTGTGTTGTGAATAAATTCCTGCTTCTTGAGCACTCTGAGGGGGTGATAATGCCAGAGGGGAGAGCAGTACCATAGCAAGGAAATTTGGCACCTGGGGCAAGCCCCACAGGAGCAGCCTGCCCCACATACAGATCCAGGGGGCACACACCCCCTCTCCTCCCACCACCACTATGCTTGCTCAGGAGAGCTCGCAGCAGCAGGAACCATCCTCTCCCTCTCTTCATGCCCCTACAAATGAGTTGCTTGTGGCTCTGTCCCACGCCCTGTTCTGGCTGCACAGCATCTATTGGCGCCCTTCACTTTGGCCTATGGGGCAGTTGCCCAGCTCGCCCCCTCCCCCCCACTCACTTAGCTATGGTCCTGGGGGAGACCCCTGCCTTCCCTCAAATATTCTGCCTGGGCCTGTGTGGCTTCAAATTCAAGCAGGTTCTTGTCTATTCCTTTACCTGCACCCATGGGGGTGTTGATCCTTCTCACTTCCCAATCTCTTCCACTTGACTGAAGCTGCCATGGCTTTGAGCTGGCTTGGATGGAAAGGATCCTGCTCTCCAGCTCTGGATATTAGCAGGGTATAGCTCTATGGGGAAGGGAAGAAGTCTTCTACCCAGGATGTGGGTGCAGCGGGAGGACTTATGTTTTAGGGGAGAAAGGAGGATCTGGGGGAGTCAGAGCAGGCTTTGGGGACAAGAGACGGAGTTAGATGGGGCTCTGCAGGGCCTGGGTAGCCAGGGCAAGCTTATTCCCAGCTAGTGACATAGTTGGTTTGTTGATGACTTTATTTGATTTATGTGCCACACTCCTGAGGGCTGGGTGACAGGGCTAGGGCTGAGGAATTGTGGACTGCAGCCACATGATGGGTGCATGGACGTGATGTGGAAATTCAGACAGGATTACTGTTTGGCTATCAGAAGCGCTTTATTTTGCATGGCCACGGGACAAAAGCAAGGGGCAGCTAATTCTCAACGAGAGCAAAGCATTTCTTTATATACTGATAAGTCACATACAGATCTGCCCGCCCCATAACATACTCTTGGCAGTCTGACAGCTACTCATCCTGGTGTCTTGCTGAACCAGGTGCATTTTCTCAAGCTGTTTCCTGATAAGCTTATCCTGAAGGCCGCCGTGTTGTTCCTGCTTGGCCTTCACCCACATCCCCCATCCTGTCTCAACACGTATACACTTCTTTCAGTACTTTTCTATTCCTCATCATTCCCACCTTGTAAGTGCTTGTGCTTATACCTTTTTATTCATAAGGCCTTTGACACTTTCTTGTCAGTCGCACTCATAGGCCACCGCCCTGAGCACCATCATATGTAACTTGGTCCTAGGGAGTCTAGAAATGCTCTGAGCAGTTTTTGATAAACAACAGCTCAAGCAACACAGAATCATTTGGATAATAATAAAAATGGCAAAAAATGCATAATAAACTCAGAATACATCATTTTAGCAGGGATTTCCACCATCTCCTTATATCTGGTAGCCACCTCCACCAGTCGAAGGGTTTCTCCTCTGCAACTGCATGGATCACCTGCACCTGTCTCCTAATGGTGTGGAGGTTTTTTTCCACTCACTGGTGCTGATTGATCCAGGTACAGCAAGTATGGTTCACAACCACACATACCCTTCCTTGGGCAGCTAGGAGATAATCCAAAGCCATATAGTTTTCGGTAGCCACCTGCCCTATCTGGATGATTTCATCACTAAGAGCTCCTAGGGCATCAGCGCTAGCATTAAAGAATTCTTCCATGTCTCCTGAAATATTTACAATGGTTCTTTCTAATTCAGTTACCCCCAACCAAGGTAGAAATGCCCTGGTAAATTGATGGAACCCAGTAGGTCGGCGGACCAGTGGGTTTTCAACTGCTCACCTATGTCTGGGCAAGCCAGGTGGGAGATTAGACACCTCATGCCAAGAAAGGCTTGGGTGTAAATCAAACTCTGGGACAAGTCTCCCCAGGGTACAGGTGCCGATCCAATGCCATGGCAAAATCTTGTGGGTATCATTCCCACATAGCCAGAACAAGCCTGGAGTGCCTACAGTGCTGAGGTCCCTACAGGTCGTGCTTCCAATTCAACACTTCCGATTGACCTGTGAGGTATAGGAAGGGGCACGTTGGCTCCCTATCAACCTGTGCTGAGATATTGATTGATTACAAGAAGTAGAACCTAACAGTGCGTAGAATTCGGACCCGTTCATTACCAGACTATGGACATCCTCCAGGGTTCTATGGATAGTGACAGACCCGTTCATACACTGAAAGGACATGTTTCCCAGCAGGATCCCAGATGTATTATGGGAATGATAATGAAAGGTTACCCATCATTTGGGGTAGTGCCCCAGTGAGTAACCAGCTTCACCTGTCCTACCACTCCCATTGGACCTACAAGAGAGGGCTGCCTTAAGACTAGAGGATGGTCTCCAGCTGTCTTGAGTCTTTTTCCACCATTCAGGGATCGACTGCTGAGTTCTATTAGAGTGGAAGGAAAATCTGACAAAGCTAGTATTGGTACTGTTTTCCCAATCCTCAAGGAAATCGGTACCCCAAACATTGGGATTCCTCTGGCTGTGTGTGTAGACCCATGTATGCACACCCAGCAGTTCGTAAGGTTGCCTGCACTAGCAATGCTCTGCCCCAGGAACATAATACTGTTCTCCTCCCATGCCCTGACTAAAGCTCCTGGCATGAAGCTGAGTGAAAGAAAAGGTAACATCTCGGGGCCTACTTGAGCAGTATCCCAAATGCTGGTATCCCTTGGAACTTTGAGGGGCTACCCTTGAGTAAAATTTCAGCCTCTACTACTAATAAAATACTGACCACAAGAATACAGAACAGCATTCCCCCCTGGGGAGTTTCTAAATCTATGTAATTATCTGCTATCTCCCAAGGGTTAGTGTGATTCATACTAAATTACTAAAGGCAATTCAACACATAGAACGAAAGTTCATAGCCTCGAGTAAAACTTAGCTAGCTGTGCAGGCTATTTTTCAAGATTTCATTGTCTGATCTTCACTCGCAGGGAACCCTCTGGATCTTCATGGAGGTATCGCTGGTGAGAGAAGCCTTCCACTCCATCGGGGCAGTTACCTTCTTGTAGTGGGAGGTATGGACCCAAGCAGAAACCTTGGCAACTTTCACAGTAGTTGGGGTGGTTAGCAGGACCTGGAAAGGCCCCTTCCACCAAGGACGCAGGCAATTCTTCCTCTGGTGGACCTTAATCAGGACCCAGTCTCCTGGTTGGACTGGATTGACAACAGAGTCACCATCTAGAGACTGATGTTGCACTGTGGCCTTAAGCTGCAACGAGATAACATTGAGGGCCTTGGTGAGCCCTTGGCAGTAGGTTAATAAAGAGTCATGGAGGTGAGTTAGGTGTTGGGGGGAGGCACGGCAAGTCCCCTCATGGGTCGACCCATAACAATCTCAAAAGGGGTCAGACATGAGGACTTTTGAACAGAATTTCGGATTTGGAAAAGTACCAATGGGAGGGCCTCGGGCCACTTTAGACCACTTTGTTCACAAGTCTTCACCAAGCGAAGCTTAATATCAAAGTTTTTCCGTTCCACTTTACCCCTACTCTGAGAATCATTTGGGGTGTGGAGCTGGTATCGGATGGAAAGGACCTTGCAAATGTGTTGGACCACCTGGCCAACAAAATGGGAGCCATGGTCCGAGTCCAGGAAAAGAGGTAGACTGAAGCAGGGCAGCAGGTCTAAAAGAAGCTTTTTGGCCACAGTAAGGGCATCAGCCCGTCGGCAAGGGTATGCCTTAGGCCAACTGCTAAAAAGACCGACAATGACCAACACATACTTCCAGGGTCCTGACCTGGGCAACTTGATGAAGTCCACCTGGAGATGGGAAAAGGGGTAAAGACCTAAAGGTTTGAGAAGTGCATGTGGCTGGTGGGGTGGTTGGCCAGGATTGTGTTGCTGACACCGCGGACACTGGCGACAAAAATGGGCAGCCATGGCGGAAAAACTGGGGGCATACCAATAGCGGTCAGCTTTGGCTACCATCCCCACTTTGACTGAATGGGCCACTGAGTGGGCCATTTGAGCCAAGAGGGACAGCAGGGCCCTGAGGGCTACAAAGCGACCAGACAGGTGCCGCCTCAAGGAGTTGGAGTGGAGAGAGCAGCCTGCGGAGATCCAGACATCCTTTTTGGCATCTGGGGTGGCATCCTGGAGAAAGGGGAGGTCAGGGGAAACAGGAAAAGAGAGGTAGAGAGCGGCCTGAAGGACCGGAGCTGAGGGCTCTGACAGGGCGGTGGTCTTGGCCACGGCGTCTGCCCTATCGTTTCCCAGAGACACAGGATCATCAGTAGCAGTGTGCGCTTTGCACCATAGAACAACAAGGGTGGAGGGAAGGAGAATAGCATCCAGGAGAGCAGTAATAAGGTGGTGGTGAGAGATGGGAGTCCCAGCAGAAGTAAGAAAACCTCGTTGTTTCCAGATCTGTCCAAAAGAATGGCAGACACCAAAGGCATAGCAAGAGTCTGTATAGGTATTAGCAGATTGTTCAGCGGCAAGCTGACAGGCATGAGTGAGAGCAATGAGTTCGGCAGCTTGAGCACTAGTAACAGAAAGAGCAGCGGATTCAACACCAGTATGATTGGTACGAACAGCATAGCCAGCTCGGAGAATGTCGTGATTGTCTCAAAAACAGGAGCCATCAACACAGAAAATGAGCTCAGGGTTAGCCAGAGGGGTATCGGAAAGATCAGGACGGGGAAGAGAAACAAAGTCCACAAGCTGAGTGCAGTCATGGCGTTGGCTGTCTAAGGGTGAAGGAAGAAGAGAGGCAGGATTGAGGGGATTACAGTGGACAAGGGTCACGTGGTCCGCAGCCAGGAGAACCACCTCATAGCGGGTTAGACGGCCAGGGGACAAGTGCTGAATCCTGCTGCATTGGAGGAAGGTAAGGACAGCATGTGGGACAGGAACAGTAAGGGGGTGCCCAAGGACAAGGTTGTCGGTTTTAGAAACCAGCAGAGCGCCGGCAGCAGTGGCACGGAGACAAGGAGGGAACCCAGAAGCGACTGGGTCAAGGGAGGCACTATAGTAAGCAATGGGATGGTGTGGGGAGGGTCCGAAAGGCTGAGTCAAGACACCAGAGGCAGTGCCTTGGTGCTCGTGGCAGAAGAGAGTAAAAGGCTTAAAATAATCAGGCAGACCGAGAGTGGGGGAAGAAGAAAGGGCTTGCTTGAGCTGACAGAAGGCAGATTCATGGACGTCTTCCCAGAGTAGTGGGTCAGGGGAAGAGTCACAGGTGAGAAGGGTGAGAGGTCTGGAAAGTCCAGAATAATTAGGAATCCACTGTCGGCAGTAGTTGGCAGCACCTAGAAAACCATGGAGTTGGTGTTTAGTCTGCAGGTGTGGGAAGGAAAGAATAGCAGAAAGACGATCACGAGGCAGGTGACAGGTACTGTGAGAAATGGTGTAACCCAGGTAGGTAACAGAAGTCTGACAGAATTGGAGCTTAGAGCAGGGGGCTTTGTGGCCCTGTGCTGCAAGTTGTTCTAAAAGAGCGACAGAGTCAACTTGGCAATGAGGGAGGGTATCAGAACAGAGGAGCAAATCATCTACATATTGGACTAGCACAGAATCATGAGGCAACCAGACTGTATCGAGGTCAGACTTGAGAAGTTGGCTATATGTGGTGGGTGAGTCACGAAACCCTTGAGGCAGACGGGTGAAGGTGTATTGCCGGCCCTGGTAAGTAAAAGCAAATAAATATTGAGAGTCAGGGTGAACTGGTATAGAAAAAAGGGCATTACAGAGATCCACCACAGAAAAATAAAGAGCAGAAGCAGGTATTTGAGAAAGGACAGTGGCGGGGTTTGAGTGCCACAGCTGTCAAGGGAATCACAAAATTGTTAATAACACGCAAATCTTGAACAAAACAATAAACAGGAAACCCCTCAGGTATACACTTCTCCTTCTTTCAGACTGGAAGAATCAGGGTATTACAACAAGAACGGGTAGGTACCACGACACCCTGTTCTAGGAGACCTTGTATTACAGGAGCAATGCCTCTGGAGGCAGCAACTGATAGCAGGTATTGCAGGATCAATGGGGGAGACACTCCTGATTTAACCTTGATACAAATTGGGATGGCACCCTTGAGAAGCCCCACATTGGTTGTGGAGTGGGACTAAAAGGACTCAGGAAGGTGAGCCAATAGTTCCTGTTGCAACGAGGAATAATTGGGCTCAGGTCCTTGTTCCATTAGTGTCAGCATCAAGGCAGGAATTTGGGTCTGGGGTAATGTGAGGAAGACCCCATCCGGAGAACAGTGAACTGTTGCCCGCAATTTGCAGAGGAGGTCTTGCCCCAACAGATTTACAGAGGTGCAAGGACTCAGCAAAAAGGCATGTTGCTCAGTAAGGAGACCCAAGGTAAATGAAAGTGGCTGTGTAACAGGGTGGTCAATGGGCTGATCCCCAATACCTACAGTAGTGATTACTTTACCAGAAATAGGAACCTTAGAAACAAAACCAGAGCTAAGCGTAGACAAAGAAGCACCAGTGTCGACAAGAAAGGGAACAGTTTGTCCTCCCACAGTAACAGGTATTGTAGCATCAGAAGAGGTAGAAAGTAAAGGGGCTAGAGTCTCTGGGTCTTTTCGGCTGTCTTAATATGGATTTTCAACTTTGAGGGACTAGAGAGGACTTGGTCCAGGCGGTGGAGCTCGGTATGTGCCTGGCTGAAATGGAGGGGCACTACCTGAGAGTGGGACCCCCGAGGTTTATACGGGCATTCATTCTTCCAATGGCCTTTTTGCTTACAGTAGCAGCAGACATCATTGGGAATGTCAGAGGGACCAGGTGGTCAGGCCGAGTGAAATGGTCCTGCAGGGCACCGTGGTCTGGTGCCAACCTGGAGATCTCTGATTGGCAAAGCCATCAGTTTGTCCTGAGCCTTTGATTTTTGCTGCTGGGCTTTAGTATAGAAATGAGTGGCAGCAGGGAAAACTTCAGTGAGGGGTTTAGTTTCCCACCTGATCACAGTGTTCTGCAGGGACTTGGAGATCCTAGGTAACAGCCCTAAAACAAAGGTCTGAATAATCATGGCAGGGAGGCTAGTTTCTGGATCCTGACTGCCAGAATGTGCCTTAAAGGCTTGGACCAAGTGAGAATAGTAGTCAGCAGGATGTTTTTCTGGCCTTTGCTTCATAATTTTTCCTCATTATCCTTATAGGAAGCCACAAGAGAGCACTTATGGCGCTTTTCGGACTCGTATTTCCATAGGTACTAGGCTTCCATTTCAACAGGGTGCTTGCTTTCCAAATTTTCTTGGAGATATTTGAGTATATGATGATCCCATGACCCATCTAGGGGCCAGCGCAATTTGGGGTCACCATCAGTATACCAGTTCCATTTAATTAAGTACTGCGTTGACCGGGGCCCATATTTCAGATTTCTTGCTGAACCAGACGCGTTTTCTCAAGCTGTTTCCTGATAAGCTTATCCTGAAGACCGCCGTGTTGTTCCCGCTTGGCCTTCACCCACATCCCCCATCCTGCTTCAACATGTATGCATTTCTTTCAGTACTTTTCCATTCCTCATCAGGCGAAGAGGTACACATTAGAGTTTAATGTCTAAACATGGAAGTGAGTCATCCAAGTCTCTCCAGAGCTGGCTTACAACCTGATCCCCTATCAGTTCCTTGGGCAGTGACCACTTCTCACCTGGCTCTAGAGGAAGTATAGGATATGTCTCTGTCTCTCTCTCTCCTCAGCCCCTCCTCAGGGGAGAAGAACTTATAGCTCATGGACCCATGTAGCTGAGAATCCCTGCCTGCCTGGCTCATATGAACAGCACAACATAGGCATCCATCCTCACAATGTAGTATACTGGGCCGTGCATATTCATGGAGTCAATGGGAAGATTCCTTCTTGACCCGAGCTGGGTGCAGCTCTTGTCCTGCAGCATGCGGGTCAGGGAAGCCAAGGGAAGGACATTCTCTGATAGTGACGTAGCAGATACCAAGAGCTGCATGAAAAATTCATGGTATGTATGGGTGACTGGTGCCGCCTTAGGAAAAGCATGTGCCCCACCCCCCCATGACCAGTCCTGCTGACGAGGGGGTGGGACGGCACAACGATCGCTGCAGCCGCTTCTGAGAATGTCTGTGGCTGCTTCTGGAAGCAGCTGCAGCAAACAGCTGGCGCTTGCAAGGGAGACACCGATGCTCCCTCCTGCCCCCACTACCCATCGCCTAAGCGGCACGCACAGCCAGTCAGGGGGTGCACTGCTGCTCTCAGGAGGTACACATGCACCCCTGTGTACCCCCTACGCATTGCCACTGATGGTATGGTTTACAGGTCTAGCTCCTGCAAAAGAGTCAAGGAAGGAGGGAGGGAGATGTAGTGTAAAAGATGCAGGGCAATGCAGAATCTCTCCAGAGCGGATTTCACTCTGTCATTTCTAACTGTTTTTATACCTGATGCCCTGTCACCTACGCAGGCCCTGCCTGGCTCTGGGGGCATTATGGGATAACAGAATCAGAAAAGTCTGCCTGGATGGGATGTCAGGAGGCCCCAGGCCTCAGAAGTGACACAAAGTAGCTGAAGGCAGAAGCAGGAAGAAAGGGGACAGAAATAGATCAGTGCCCCAAGAGCAACCAGCGTGGGTTGGGTTGAAGAGAATGGGCGCTTGAGCAGGCACAGATCAGGCGAAGTGTGGAGAGTCTGGGGGGAAACACAGTGAGGGGTGAATCTGAGGCCAGGTAAGTCTAGGGTCTAGGGGTGGGCTTGAAGGAGGTTAATTAAAACAGGGGTCCGTATCTCCCGTTGGCACCATCAGGTGATGGAACTGTGGGAGCAGAATTGTTTTCCCAGGAAAAGAGATGCATTGGCCATCTTTGATAGGGGCCTCATCCCTGGCACTTGTAATGGGTATGGGAGCAATGGGCTTCCATTTCGCTGAGGGCTGTCTGCACCTGGGTTCTCTGCAGAGCCATTAATATTGGCCCTCAGCCTTACTGAAAAGGAAAGGGAGCAGAGCCTGGGGAAGGACAGAATGGGTGAGTTGAAGAATTTGTGTCAGGAGATAAAATGGGAGATTGGAAGATATAAGGGGACATGGACTGGGATAAAATAAGGAAGGAACCAAGGGGGCATGGGAAAAAGATCAGGAGAGGGGACAGGGGGAATTAAAGGATTTGGATAAGATGAGCACACTGTGGGCAATGGACATGAAAGGACATTGATAAAGGAAGAGAATGGCAGAGAGGACAATAGGAAGTGAGGAGAGAGAACGAAGGATAAACTAACGGGGGAATAAGGGGACATAGACTAACAGAGAGAACAGGGTGAAGGAGAAGAGGAGTGTCCCAGACACCTGCGGACGGTTTGGGATTGAGAGTGTGGTCAGGGGTAGAAAGGTAAGGAAGGTTGATTGACTTAACAAACACACAACTAAGCGTAAATAACAAGATAGACAATGATAGACAATAATAATTTGCGTCAGCAACTTATCGGCAGTCCCCTCTGATGCCTGATGTATGACAAGTTCTTTTTCTGCAAAGCTCAGCGAAGTCAGGTATCCCTGATCAGCGCTGTCCAAGGGGTACCGGGAAGGACGCTGGTATTCAGTCCTTGGGCTCCTCAAGATCCACAGGCCCACTGATCCAGGTCAACAGCTAATTAGTAGTTTCTTTTACAGAGCTGCATCTTCCTGATAAATGATTTCCAGATGTGCTAGCCAATTTATAACTTTTGAGCTATGCTGATAACTTCCAGCTATCCAGATTTTCTTTACTTCAAACTGTCCTTATGACTGACCAATAGTAGTATAAGCCTTGCATTCTTCTGATAAGGTTAATTTTAATGATGCCACAGAGCCTACTTCTACTTTTACAAGGCTTTGCTAAATTTACTAGGTGTCACTATATACAAGGCCTCACTAATCTTTGACTTTAATTAGGCTGTTAACAACAACATATAGCTTAATAGCTGAACAAATAACAGAAAAACACTTGGTCTAATTTTCACAGAGCTCTCAGCAAGCACTTTTATTACACAGACATAATTTTCAGCTGTCACACTCCACCCCTTGCTTGCTGAAGCACTGTGATAGCTACAGATGAGATGCTAAAGCTACATGCGCTACATCAGGGAATGGGGAGGGATCCTTAAATTGAATTTGCATAGCATGAACAGATTTACGACAACAACGTTTAAAACACCATTTAGCTGTTGCCACTAGGGCAATGCAGAACACTATGATGCTCAAGATGGTGAGCCACGTAGTTGAGGTGATACCTGGTGATGATTCACAAACCATGTAATAACTTTGTTCCAATCTGTAGCTCGCCCTCCCACCTGGTGGGCTTCATACTGTCACTGGAGAGTGTTGTCAGCCATAGGAATGGGAGGGGGTAGGTTTTCCCATAAACACAGTGGCTCAAGAGGCTGAACAGATGTAAAATGCACTACTGGGGTCACAGACTCAGGGGCGTTGAGCTTAATGGGGTTTCCCTCAGGAAGTATGTAAGAACAAACCCATAAACAAGCAGAGTTACAACAATTACCTCCCCTCCCACAGTCAGCCATTCCACCCTTCGGGTAGGGAATGTACCCAAGACAATAACTGGTGCCACAGGTGCGCTGACAGTTACCACCTTGCCAGTTAACTCTCCTGTTTCTTCTACTCAGAGACCATGATTTCACTTGCTCCAGGGTGGCGGGCTTTTTCCAATATGGCTACTGTGGCTGGACCACATGAAGATTATCTGAGCGCATTTCTGGAGGATGCTGTTCAGTGTCAGGCCACTCCTTTAGGTCTTCAGGAGCAAGTTCATTAATATCTGGGTAATAAGAAGGATAGTAGACATGCCCTACCCAGGAAACACAATAAGGCATTAATAAGAAGAATACAGTTATAACAGTCCACCACTTCATGGTGCCAGTCAGTTCAGACAAGTGACAGAGCAGGACTCTTTTTCAGTGGCAGGCTCAGTTAGGAATGGCTATGGCTGCGTTTGTGGACAGATCCAATCTGTAGGGACAAGACAACAAGGAGCTTGGCTCCCATTAGATGAACCTGACTTAAATACCCACCATGTATTTTGCATACCTTTTGCCAATACTTTCTCCTCCCATTTATCTCCCTGAGGATGCTTCACTACCACCCGATCTGCCTGGAGTTTTCCCGGGTCACCACTCCTAGGTCAACTTACTGCCGGCTTGCAGGGACCACCCAATCCAAAGGCCTATTACACAGGGCTACCTCCCAGATGGGGTCGATAATTGGCCCAATGGATAGCTCGATCCAGGTGCAATTCCCAGTTCTTAAGAGCTGGGCCAGCGGTTAACTGCAAATTCTATTTGAGGATGCCATTAGCTCGCTCTACCAATCCGTTAGACTACGGATGGTAGGGGATGTGATATGTCCATAACATGCCATGTTTCGCGGTCCAGTCATACACAAGATGATTGCGGAAGTGAAGGTTATTATCGCTCTGTAGTTCTATGGGTGGTAGATATACAGCTAGCAAAGTTTCCAGTGCTGCACAAGTGTCCTGGGCAGTAGCTCTCACCGAGGTGAGGGCGAACATTATCCCCGTGATAACTTCTACAGCTACAAACATGTACTGTCGCAACATGTCTTTGATATCAATGGATGACATCCACGCAGGCCCATAGCATCATATGCTTTCTGTGAAGACTGGTAGTGATGGGACGGCAGCTGTCAAGGGGTTAGTATTAGCATTCAAAGTTGGAAAGTCAATAGTTAACCGCCACTTCCATTTGGCTTACGCACTGGCCACACTGGATTGTTATACAGAGAGTGGGTTCGGATAATAGTTCCATCTTCCAATTGCTGGCTTATGATAAACTGGATAAGTTGTGTGGCCTCTGGGGAGAATCTCGATACTGGGATCAGTGTACTCCTTTCATGGGAGGCAGGGTTAATGGGGTCATGCTACATGGAGTTTTGGCCATTATAGCTGTTTCCTCAGGTTTTTGGTGAGGCACTGTGCACGCAAACTGCCAATTCTCTTGCTCAAGGGTAAATCGCTTTCCTCTTAGTATATTAAGTCCCAATAAGCTTGGTCCCCTTTTAAGTATTACTGCTGCCGATGTTACCTTAGAGCCATTAGGTAACGCGATGGTTGCTCGGACCAGATGTCCTGGTCATCTGGTGCCTCCAACTCCAATTACTTGAAAAGGGATTCCTTTCTCAACTTTCCCATCTGCAGAATCTAAAATGGAAATCTGGGCACCCATGTCTCATAGCATATCAATTGACTTTTCACTTTTGCCTAATTGAATCTGTACAGGTATCTGAATTAAGGAGCCAATGTTAACTTTAGATACCAGTCTCCAGCCCGCTATTGCCTCCATTTGTGGGTTGGGCAGGCCGGACTCCCTAGGCCACATGATTAGTGGAGGTAAAGGCTGGCAGCCCCGCATATGCCTGGGAAAATGTTGACAGTTCTGCCCTCAGGACAGAGCATCTCTCCAGTGACACTGTTGGTGGCTCAGAAGGCTCTGCTTTCAGGCTTGCCCTTTTGCTACAGTGTTTAGCCCACAGCCCTTGCAAGACATTGGTGAGCAATCCATTAATTTGCACCTTATTGAAACAGGCAGCTAACAAGTCTTTCCACATTTTTGCTCGCGGGGTCTTGGGCCAGCCTTCTCCAGCTTTTTTAAACAATTTGGGGCGGGGCAGGGAGGGGTCAGGGAATTTATCATGGCCTTGGAGTTTTCATTGGCTTGGCCAGCTCAGGCTTCTGCAAAATGGGTAAAAGCTGCACTAATTGCCAGATTGCATCTCTTTACCGTGTGACTCCCCACCTCAGGCTCCAAGGCCAACAGGGCTGAGGTGCACTCTGTTGGTGTTCATTGGCAAAACCTCCTCCACAACAGTACTGTCATGACCTCTGCATCTGGCGTGCAAGTCTAAACTGTTGCACGAATGATTTCAGTTAGCGCTAACTGATACAAGCAGCAGACAGCCTCCTCTAAATTGGCCCATGCCCAAGGGGCAGGGTTAAGGTTTTTTTCCATATTACCATAACTAGCTGCAGTTGCTTGCATTGTGGCATAAAACAAAGTAACATTTTCATTACCTCCTGCAAACTGATTCAACTGGAGCTCAAGGCGCAGGACGATTTCTGCTGCTTCAGCCCTACTCACTGAAATTGCGGATGCCCCTTCACTATACATTTGAACTAGCCAGTCTATTACTGGCTCTCCCAGCTTGGACTTATGCTGTCCTTGTATATCTCTAATCTCCGTACGAGTAAATGAATGCAGCCCTGTTTGGGGATTCCCTCCTTGCGGCCCTGAACGGGTTACCACCACAGGGAAGACTTGGCTAGGTTCCTCCCTCTAAGCAGGGATATACAGGGGTGGTTCAGCACCAGGCTCATCATCAGTCTCCTCCTCTCCGTCAATCTCCTCCCAGAGCTCAACTTCCAGTTTCTCTCTATACAGACACTGCTGTACGTTGTGGAAGGACGGCTTCACAGCCTGTGCTAACTGCGCCCTCTTCTGGAGGGAAGCAGCCATGCACGCGATCATAATTTTTTCCTTTCCTTTGTTCTAAGTGTTTCCAAGCGGCTCTGAGCAGCTCGCGCCACCTCACATGCCACACTGTTGGAATCTCTCACGTCTTCCAACTCCTTACTCAGCTGGGTGAACTTTTCCCAGAGCTGGGCATTCTCTTCAGCCCCTAACCACAGGCTTGTGGCCAGCAGCCGTGACAGGCACCCCTTCTTGGGCTTACCTCAGGCAGCGGCAGCAAACCTAGCCCAATGATCGGGTACAGTTCCTGGGTCACTCCAGGCAGGCCTCAACCTATCCTTATCCCACCCGGAAGTCTCCATCCCTGTCATTTCCTTAAGCAAAGCCACTAACAGGGCCCTTGCAACTCCTTCCATTCCAACCTTTCTCTCTGGACCAGAGTCTCTCAACCCTGTTCATGACACCAATTTATGTCCCAGCTGCCTGCAGAGTGTTTGGGATTGAGAGTACGGTACAGGGTAGAAAGGTAAAAAAGGTTTATTGACTTAATAAAAACACAACTATGCATAATATACTAAGACAGATAATGACAGGTGATAATAATTCACATTGGCAACTTATTGGTAGTCCCCCCTGATGCCTGCTGTATGACAAGTTTCTCTTCCACAAGGCTCAGCGAAGCCAGCTGTCCCCAATCAGGCACCGGGAAGGACCCTGGTATTCAGTCCTTGGGCTCCTTGAGATCCACAGGCCCACTGCTCCAGGTCAACAGCTAATTAGTAGCTCCTTTCACAGAGCTGTATCTTCCTTCTAAATGATTTCTGGATGTGCCAGCCAATTTATAACTTCTGAGCTATGCTGATATCTTACAGCCATTCAGATTCTTTTTACTTTACCTGTCCTTAGACTGACCAATAGCAATACAAGCCTTGCATACTTCTGATAAGGTGAATTTTAACTGCCACAGGACCTACCATTACTACTTCTATAAGACTTTGTTAAATTTACTAGGCCTTATACTACATACAAGGCCTTACTACATCTTAGACTTTAATTAAGCTCTTAACAACAATATATAGCTTAATATCTGAACAAATGACAGAAAAACACTTGGTCTAATCTTCATAGAGCCTTCAGCAAGCACCTTTATCACACAGACATAATTTTCAGCTGTCACATGGCCACTCACCAGCATTCTCCCTCCCTCTGCTTGCCAGACCCTGGCCCCACACAGGCTATTATGCCCCGGTCTCCGCACACCCCTAGGAACAGCTCTGATGGTGGGAGTCCCACAGGGCTCCTTCTTCCCTATATCCTGTCCTCCTACTTTCTCATCTATTGTATTCTAATCACACCACTCCATACTCTGCTCTGTGCTGCCCTTTCATAGCATCTGATGAAGTGAACTCGGGTGCACAAAAGTTTCTGCTTGCTATAGATATCTTATTTTGTTAGTCTATAAAGGTGACATCTACCTGCCTTCTGGCTAACTTCAGGCTTCCACAGATAACTACCTCTCTCTCTCTCCTGATCATACCCTAGCAACTCATTGAAGCTGGACAAAAAATGTGAAGGGTCCAACTCCATGTCCCCACTTCAAGGCTCACACTCAGGAGGTCTATGGACTATTGGGCCAGATGCCCAGAGCAAGGCCCTGCCCTGAGCCCTGGGAAGCAAAGACAGAGTCACTGAAGAGTTTCCCCACTGAGCAGGGAGCAGAGCCCCTATAGTTTGGAGGCTGAGGGAAGAAAGATCACTGCCCCTAGGTGAGCAGCACAACAGGAAGGCCTTTCTTGACAGACTGCCCCTGTCCTGGGGACACAAATGGTAACTTTAGTACAAAGCAGGTGCTAGCTCAGCAGCCCCTCATCCTGACTCCTTTGCATGTCTCCAGGACTCAGAGAGTTCAGGCAATATCGCCTGGGAAAGGCCATTCTGTTCCATACCTCCCCCGGGCAGAGATCCCCCCTCACATCCTCCCAGATATGGAGGAGCTGCTCCCGCGTCCCCAGAAAACAAAAGCCCTGACAGCCTGTAGGGATCAACGGGGAGTGGGGGAATATGTGGAGGGGTGGGTTAGCAAGTATGTGTAGGATTGGACTGGTGGCTGGGTTGGGGATGGAGGGGGTAGTTATAAGAGCATTTGGCAAGGGGATTCATATTCTGCTGTGATTAGAGGGAGTTGAGACTCCTGTGGGTCTGCCTATACTTAGCAGTTCATGCCTGCTCCCTAGGATCAGCTGCTGATTGACTCTCCTTTCCCTCTTGTCACCCCCAGATTATGCCCTGGACAATATCATATGCTTCTGCCTGGGCACTGGGGTTCTGGTTCGCTTGGCACTGATTGTGGCTGAAGCTGTGTACAGCTGGAAGAAGAATGGGGGATAGACAGGGGTGATGGGGGCAAAAACACAGGGTGGAGTCAGGTGAAGACTGAGTGTGGCTGTGAGGGGACAGGGTGAGGCAGAGTAGGGGAGAGGCAGGCAGTGTGAGGGGCTATGGGATGGAGCTGGTGAGGGGAAAATGATGGAGCACAGGCCAGGGTACAAAATGCCAGCAGTGACAGGGGTCTCTTGGTTCCTGGCTAAAGGGTCTTGATGGCTAGAAAATGGCATTCAGAGGTTTGCTTTTGGGAAGTGGCCTTTAGGTAAAGTAGATATGTATTAGAATAATGGTCCAGGGCAACAGTAAGAGTTAACTGACATCTAAAAGCCTGTTTCTGAAAGTTTCCTCAAGGCCTGCTATGTCTGAAGATAACAAAAACACAGGCTGGAAAATTGAAAACATGTACCACACTGTTTCATAACATGAGATAAGATGGCAGCAGGTCACAATGCCCACGTGCAGAGCCCTTGGGATTCCCAGTTTTGGTGGAGGAATCAAATTAGGAGGCATGGAAAAAGCCCAAATTAGGATGTGTGCATGTGATAGGTTTGTGAAACAAAGAAATATGCTGACAGGACAGAACATGGACAGTATGATAGCCACTGAGAGATCAATCAGCAATGACCAGAAATGAAAAGTCATCAGGAGGGGAAAAGAATACAAAAGGAGGGATTTCAGATCAGCAAAGGGTCCCCGAAAGGGGAACCCAAGGCCACCATCGACAGAGGGCACACCACCAGCCCATCTCATCCACCCCACTGGGGGAGGGGGTGCCTGGGCCTCCAACCTCCAGGCTGCTGACATCTGAGATTCAAGACAGAACCTCAGAGTGAAGTTTGTGTACTGTCCAGATGTACCTTGACTCTGATGACAGCTCTATGACTGGTAGATATAGACTTGTTTGCATTATTCTTATCTGCTATCACTGTGTATCAATAACATTCACCTACTATAGAATGGAGAGGTTGTGGTTGGTTGGAGGGTTTTGGGTCTGCCCAGAACAAGGTATCTGAGTCATACATCCAGTACCAACAGGTCTTTCCCCTCTGCTTAGGATAAGCACAATCACCATATTTGGGGCCAGGAAGGAATTTTCCCCATAGTCAGATTGGTGCAATATGGGCGGTTGTTGACATCCTCTGTAGCAGGAGTCATGTCCTCTACCCGGGATTTCTTAAGCGTATATTAACAAACTTTTATAGAAGCAGGATGTTGGCTGTCATGGTTTCCCTGCTTTCCCTGTGGGAGTATGGGATATTATGAGTTGTGTTGTGTTAGGGTTGGGGTAGTTTTAAGAAGAGTTTCGATTCTATATTTGTATAGGATGGTTTGGATAGGGCTGATCTTGCGCCTCAGGCAGGGGCTTAGATTAGATGACCTGTGGGGTCCCTTCCAGCCCTGCTTCTCTGTGAATCTGTGACTCCTGGTCCCTCCATCTCTAAGCCTCAGCCCCCCTCAGACCCAGCTTCCCTCCAAGGGCACAGAGATGGCATTTTCAGTCATGCAATTTGCATAGTCAGACAAAACTAGAGCTAATGAGTCAGATCAAGGGAGACTTCCTCCTTCCCTGAATCACTGACTTTCCTGCTGGAAACTTATCCTGTCACCCGGACTGGAATTCACAATCCCCCAGTTAGGTGTCTCTCACCTAGCCCCAGCTAGTGTCACTATGTGAAAATTACCTGTCCCTTTAGCTATTACATTCCAAGCAGGAGCTGAGCCCAGCTGGGATCAGAAAAGAACCTACCTCCATGGCTAGAGACAGCATTGCTCATTGTGGTATATTATCAGGGACTGAGGCCTAAGCATTTGGTACACCCGACAGGCAGTTATTCCAGGCAAAGTGGGGCCATGGGACAAGGTTGCAGCACCTGCGGCTCCTTGTAGGAAGTGCTGAAATTTGCCCAGAACAGGTGGTCTCTGTACTGGCAGCCTAAGTGTGGGGCTGATGGCAACTCATCACTGTGGCCCGTATTGATAAAGGGGAGGGGCCATGCCTATCTGTGTAAATGGATGTGGTTGGCTGGAGGTTGCAGAGATCTGAACCTCCTCTGACCACAGCGGAGTTTAGAGAACAACATGTGATGCAGGAGAAATGGGCTGAGAGCACTGTGGCTTCCTCTGGCCACTGCCCTAGCTCACTTCCTTTTCTGGGGCATCACCCTCCCTGAAACTGGGGACCGGGGCGTTGTAGTAGCACGGAGGGACTGCTCAGTGCATCCATCATGACACCTGTTCTCACAGTCCTCTTCATGGGTGAGTTTGTGCGCCTGTGGAGCGGATGGTGATCTGAAAACGGCCTGTGCCAGTGTAGGAATTTGAGATGAGGGCATGTATCCATGGTCTGAGACCAGGATCTGTGTTTATCGGCTGGGGGCAGGGACAAGAGCATGTGCCTAAGGGAGGGGCAGGAAGGAAGGGTCTGAGTATCTGACACCATTTTCATGTGATAAGTGGGGCATGAATCCCTGAGACCAGGATTTGAGGGAAGATGAGAACTGGAAGACAGCAATTCCTGTGGAGTCCTGGAGCCCCTTCCCTCTCAGTTAAGCCAGTTTTGGGATCCCAAAGGGGAAACAACATACAGGGGGCAAGTGCTTCATTTGCTGGGATCTAGTCACTGATGAGCTGTTTGCTTCCCAGGTTGCTGGCTGGCTCCTCAGAGCAGGGTGTGGGGAGGTGAGTAACACCCATTCCCCATCCTACATCACACAAGAATTTCTTCCCAGAGCTCAGGCCACATCTCCTGCCTCTCCCCTGTACCCCCTGAGGGAATGGAGTAATTAGAGCAGGGCCTGGTCCACAGCATGAAAAGCAGCAGAGATTCCTGCTCTCATTTATTCATCTTTGGCCAAGCAGGCATGGGAGTTGGGACCTGAATATCCCAGTCTGTGCCAGCGCTGAGAGGGCCCTTTCTTGTGTTCTGGGCACCTCTGATGTAGCCCAAGAATGCTCTGGGTTTGTGCTGGTCTTATACTATAGCTGGCATGGTCATGGCTGGGCTGGGGCTACCAGATGCTCTTACACTACAAATCCTAGGTAACAACACCCTGCAGTGCAGTGGTTGGAGGTCACCCTCCATAGAGTCAACTCTGTTTGTCCCAAACCCAGAGCAATAGGGTCATCTCAGTTTGGGCTTCTCTGCTGGCTTGGCTGTGCCTGAGGAGCCAAGCAACAAGGCAACCTGTGCAGGAGCCAGGACCTGAGCTGAACCAAAACAGCTGCTGGTCAGGCACAGCTCAGGGAGGCATGGGATGGAGTCTAAGGGAGGCAGAGATAGAGAGAGGGCTGGAGATGGGGATTTGAGTTCATGTCTGCCCATGTCTTTCTTTCAAAGCAGATCGAGAATACCCCAAGCCCCTCATCACTGTGATCCCCAGCCAGGTGGTGGCACTTGGGGGCAATATCACTATCTGCTGTGAGGGTTTGTACCCAGGAATGAAGTTCTATCTGCGCAAACATGGATGCACAGACCAGCTGCAGCAGGAGGTGCCTCAGGGGAACGTGTCTGAGTTTCCCATTACCAATGTGAGCTGGGAAGATGGAGGGAGCTACAGATGTGACTATCACCCCATAACAGATAGGAACCGCTGGTCGGATCTCAGTGACCCTGTGGAGCTGGTGGTGAGAGGTGAGGGACCTAGCTCAATATCCCCGATCTCTGCCTCACCCTTACCCCCAGCCAGACCCTCCACAAGTCTCCATCCAGAAGTGTGCTGCTCAGTGTGGCTCCACCTTAAGTCCTAAGGCCCTGGCAAGGGGATGTTCCTTGTCTGGGGCTCTCCCTGGTCCGTAATTGCCCCCCATATCCCAGGGGAAGGAGTCTTCCCAGGTGGGGTTACAGGACAGAAAGACCTTTTCCAGGGCTACACATTGGTTACAGAGTGAGGAGATGATGTGTGTGGTATTATATCATAGCACATGTATTTCCTATCGGGCAGAGCTGCACAACCCTGCCCACAAGCCCAGGTAGAAATCTAAATACAACCCAGGTGTCCTGACTCCTGGCCTGGTGCTCAAACCAGCCTGCCCTGTCCTGCCCAGAGCTGTAAGTGGAAAACAGGAGTCCTGCAATTTGGTCTCCTTATTGTACTCACTGGGCACCAGAGACTCATAAGTGCACATAGGGAGTTGTGATGAGCTGTCATGGGCCAGGTCAGTATTCTCCCCTCAGCCCACAACAACTCACCAAAATTCCCTGTGGGACTTTTGCTGAGTGGGAAGCAGTGTTCGGGAGCAAGACAGGAGTGATCCTTCCCTCAGTGCCCTGCCTTGGTTGTATGGAGGGGACATGTGCATGTGTGCAGGGCACTGCTTGGGAGCCAGCCAGAGGTGAAGGGGGCTGAGGGGGAGGAGGGGGTGCATGCAGCAGAGCTTGCAGGGCTGCCCCTGCAGTGCTCCACATGGGGCCGAGCCCTGCCCAGGACAGCCGGTGCTCTGCTCTCACCCACACCTGGCGGGGCTGTTTCCAGTGCTGCTACTATGCACTTGCTGCGGCTGGGGCAGTGGGAGGCTTTCTGCTTTCCTTGCCTCCAGCTGTGGCCCCTGCCCCTGCCCCTGCAGCACCGCTCTAGGCAAGCAGGATGCTCCAGTCATGAAGCTCCTGCCCAGTCCATGGGACTTAGGCTCCAGGTCCCAACATCTTCCCCCAGCTCTGCCCACCCAATGCAATGAGCAGCCCCCTGCGGGTGGAGCAGGCTGAAGGTGCTAGGAGCTGGAGGCCCATTTGCTGGGCAGAAGCTGCCTGGCTAAAGTGCCCTGCCCACCCAGAGCAGTGTGGCAAGGGCAGGGACAGGGACAAGGGCAGCAGCTGGAACTGAGGGCAGAGAACAGCCCCAGCCTGCACTCAGCTTCCAGCAGGGCTGGTGCTGCTCTGCTCCCCTTGCCTCCAGCAGTGGCTTCTCCCCAGCTCCTGCCCCACTGCGCCGCTCTGGATGGGCAGGCTGGGAGACGCTTCAGCTCTGTGGCTCCAACTGGAGGGAAGCACAGCAGCACCCACTGGCTGCAGCCTCACTGGGAACAGCCCCACTGGAAGCTGCATGCGGACTGGGGCTGATGGAAGCGGGTGGGGCTCAGCCCCATGCTGAGCACTCGGGCTGCATGAAACTTTGCTGCCAGTTTTGTTTCTACACTGTTTTGACCCGTTTTGAGGTTGAAACAGCAAAATCAAAATGAAACAGATACAGTCTAAACAGCCTCAAAACAAAATGAGGGAAGTCGAAATGTTTTGCCATTTTGACGCTGCTTCGACGTTTTGCTTATAGGCTATAATGGGGAAGGATAAAACAGCCTATAACTGTCATTTCTGGCCTGATTTGGATTAATCCTGTCAAAATGAGTGGATTTTGAAACCTGCCAAGTTTCAAGGAGATGGGTATAGGGGGTTTGGGGAAACTGCGCCCCAACATTTTGTAAGCAAAACTTGTGTCACATATACGTGTTAAGCCACAGTGGGGTCAAACCTGCAGGCATGCTAGCCCCTGCTGAGGCCACAAAGCCTGCCAGCTGTCAAGGAAATAGGTGCAGGGGCTTCTGGGGCCCTGAACCTCTAGCTGCTGACAGGCAAAACTCATGACATGGGTGCTTGTGCAACTGACTGTCTCTGTCTTGGGACAGAAGCAGTTCCTGGCTCTGTACTGATTCTTTCCTCCCCTTAGTTTGTGGTTTTGTAGGTGTTAATCCTTGCTCATTAACTTGTTATCCTCACTAGCTACTGTGTATTGAGCTGGTCCCTGAGTGAATCAGGGACGGGCCTAACACAGTAGCTAGCTAGCACACACACCCATGTCACGAGTTGTTCCTGTCAGCAGCTAGGGGTGCAGAGCCCCAGAACCCCCCTGTATCCATCTCTTTAACAGCTGACGGGCTTCATGGCCTCAGCAGGGGCTACTAGGCCTGCAGCTTTCACCCTGCTGCACCATAACACACACAGTGTCATCCATGTCATGTGTTTTTCTTGTCTGCAGTTTGAGGTACAGTTTCCCCCAAACCCCTGCACCTGTCTCCTTGAAACTTGGCAGGCTTTGTGGCCTCCACAGGGGCTAGCATGCCTGCAGTTCTGACCCCATTGTGGCTTAACACATCATGTGACATGAGTTTTCATAGTTTTCCTGCTCCTGGCCCCTGAGTGCCAGGGGCTACGTCAAACCGCGGCTTTTAAAGGCCACAGTTTGAATTTCCCATCACTGCCCCAACAGCCAATCAGGCGCTCCGGTCTTCCCGGAAGTGCCTGCTGGCAGTCCCACCCCCTACACTCCCCCACTGGGGGTTAGCCCCGGGGGTGCTCTCTAGCTTGGGGGGACAGTCCACACTAGCCCACTCCTGTTTGCACACTCTGTTTGCATGGTGCAGCTAGGGAGCGTGGCTCCCTACCAGCTCAGCTAAAAGGGATCATGAGGGCTTCCACTCCGGATCTGGCTCAGCTGTGTCCAGTCCCTCTGCCCCACTTACCTTAGGGGGATCAGCTGATGCTGTCCCCACTGCTTGTTCCGCTGCTGCTGCATCTGCCTCTGCCTCCGCCCTGGGTCAGGTAAGGGAGCACACGTGTGTGGGATGCACATGTGCCTGAGCCCTCCTCTCCTTCCTGCTCCTGGCTCCCGAGAGCTTTCAAGAAAAACAGTTTCCCTGAACCCCCTGCACCTATTACCTTGAAACTTGGCAGGCTGCATGCCCGCAGAAGGGGCTACCATTCCTGCTAGCTTCATCCAAATCAAGCCAGAAATGACAACGTTATAGACTGTTTTGTCCTTCCCCATTATATCCTATGGGCAAAATATCTAATTCAGCATCCTGCTCCCAGACTCACCTACAGCCAGACCCTCAGAGGGTGGTGGTGATGGGTGGGATGTTTCAAGCCAGGCTCTTTCCTGGAGCCCAGGATGGGGGACACCCAGTCAGGGAGCAGGGACTGAGACACTGGAAGAGTTACCAGGTACCAGGGAGCAGCATGTGCTAGAGGTTGAGGGAAGCTGTTTGTTCAGCCTTTGGTCTGCCCCTTTGTACAAGTGCATTCAGGAGCCGTGATCACACCTCATTTGCCCCAGTCTGTGTCCAGGGGGTGATGAATGAGGTTGAAGGAAGCAGAAGAATGGATCTGTGATGTCAGGTGCTGGGTAGGATCTAGGAGATAATGCTGCAGTTCCTGGGTCCATCACAGATGGGGGCTGCCTGCTGTGGGCTTGGGCTCCCCACCCTGGGTGAAGGGGAGCCGGGGGCTGTGCGATCCTCTATGCTGTAGCGGCTGCCACCTCCCATGGGCAGCTGCCAGTGCTTGGGCACTTCTGCAGGGGGCAGGAGTCTCCAGTCCCAGGTCCCTGGCTCTGTAGCTCTGGCACAGCTGAGGGAGCAGGGGGCTGGAGGGGAAGTGAGGGGCACCAGCAGGGCCAAGGGGCTATGGAATAGATGGGGAAGCAGGGTAGACAGGAAGGAAATTCCCAGAATGGCTGGTCTCCAGGAGATCTATTCCTCAGCCTAAACAGACCCTTGCACAGGGACTCCCTTCAGTGTATGGAACCAGCCAGCTGGGGCTCAACTTCTACCCTGCAATGTCCAGGATCATATCTTCGTGTCTGTGCCCCATTCCTGGTCATTACCTTTGTCCATCCCAACCTTTAGGACAACCACCACAGACAGATCCATGGGTGGAATAAGCCTGTTATGATGGCTGACTGGATGTGGATTGTCTTTCCTCTCCCAGTACCTGTCCCTGTGTTCCCGGGGTCAGTTGGAGTTGGCTCTGAGTCAGTTCAGTTCATCCTAAGGGAAAAAGAAGTATCTGTCATGCTCTAAGAAGGGGAAGTGGCTCAATAGGAAATGGAGGATGCCAGGCTGGTGCCTGCAGTTGGGGACAGTTACACAGGAGTCCCCCATCTGCCCTGTGCTGGCAGCAGCTGCTCTACCACGGCCTTGTTCTCTGCTGTGGGGAGAGAATCAGGCCAAATTTAGTCTGGTTGTCCCTCAGAGGCTACAGGGGAGCAGAAATGGGTACCAGAGTCAGAAGGAAAGAGCTAAAATGAAGATTTAGACACGGGGTGGGAAAAATAGGGCCCACAAGCTAGATTCAGCCCACCAACTGATTGCATCTGGCCCATGGTTGCTCCTGCCATGCTCTGAATGGGGCTGAGCCCTGCTTGCTCAAGCCCACTCCCACTCTTCAGCTCCCAATACAGCTGCAGCTGGCCGGGTGCTGCTTGGCACCCCCTGCCTCCATTGACTCCTCCTCCTTCTGCCCCTGTTGCACTTCTCCAGCCACCTTCCACCTACTTGGCCAAGGAGGAGCCACTGGAGGTAGCACCAGAAGCAGCCTTGCTGGGAAGCTGTGTGCACTGGCTGGGTCCAGCTGGTTGGGACAGGACATGGGACAGGCTGTCCCAGGTAGGAGTAGGCAGGGCTTGGCCTCCAAGGAGCACTGTGGAGTTAGCTGCCAGGGGGTAGGAGGGTGTGGATTGTACTTGCACCATATGGGTAGCTCTGCTGCACATGCCTCCTGCCCCACCCTCCCTGCATCCTGGCCAGGTCCCAGGACCTAGGATGCAGGCAGTACCCTATCTCCCTCCCCCACCGCACAAACAGACATTCACACCTCCCCACCCCCTGCACACACAATATACAGAAGTAAGACTTTATTTTGAGCTATGATGCAATCGCCTCTATATACATTACTCAACAAACTATAAAGCAGCAAAAATTATGTTGAAATTGAATTAAGATATGTTACAGTAGATGTTTGATTTTTAGAATATGGTTTGTTTTTATCTCTAATTTGTTAAAATGATATCTTCTGAAAGATTTTACGTGTGTGGCCCTTGACAGCTCACCAAAACTCATGAAGTGGTCCTTGATACAGTATCTCATCCCATTCTCATAAATGAAGTAAGAGGCTGTGACACAGATGTTTACACAGTCTGGTGGGTGGCAAATTGGCTTAGTGGTCACACCCAGAGAATGGTAGTAGACAGGTCGGTATCAACCGGGAAGGACCTGGAGGAAGTGGGGTCCCTCAGTGTTCGCTCCTTGGATCTGCACTCTTCAATATCTTCATCAGTGACTTGGATGTGGGTGAGAAGTGTACTCTGTCCAAATCTGTGGACAATACTAAATTGGGGGGGCTGAAGTGCACACTCCAGAGGGCAGGGAATGAATGCAGGCAGACCTGGACAAGTTAGAAAAGTGGGCAGTACACAATAGGATGCAGTTCAACAACGGCAAGTGCAGAGTGCTGCACCAAGGGCGCAAAAATATCCAGCACACCTACTGGCTGGGAAGTGACCCTCTCAGCAGCACAGAAGTGGAAAGGGATCTCTGAGTCATAGCAGACTCCAAGATGAACACGAGTCGTCAGTGTGACAAAATCATCAGCAAAGCTAACCGCACTTTATCAGACATCAATAGATGCATGACAAATAGATCCAAGGAGGTGATACTTCCCCTCTATGTGGGATTGGCCAGACCACAGTTAGAGTACTTCATCCAGTTTCGGGTGCCATCTTCAAGAAGGATGTTGATAGACTCGACTTCAGGAAAGCTGCCTTTGACAAGCTCAGGGGGCTTGTCAGTGAGGCCCTAAGGAGCCACAACCCAAAGGGGAGAGGAGTTCAGGACGAGTGCTTGCTTCTCAAAGGAGCGATCCTGGACACTCAAGCAAAGTCTATTCTGTCTCGGAGGAAAGGCAGCAAAAGGGCACAGCTTCCCCCTTGGCTCTCCAGGGAACTAGTGGACCTTCTGCATCTAAAAAGAAAGACCTACAAAGGATGGAGGACTGGATCCACCTCCAAGGAGGAATACACTGCACTGGTCTGGACCTGCAGGGAGCGAACCAGGAAAGCCAAGGCTGTGACAGAACTCCAAATAGCTACAGGCATCAAGGACAATAAAAAGTCCTTTTTTAGATCTGTGGGCAGCCAGAGGAAAAGCAAGGGCAACATTGGACCGCTGCTGAACCAGATGGGACAACTGACAACCGACACCCAGGAAAAACCCAACTTGCTAAATGGGTACTTTGCATCAGTCTTTCATCAGCCCATGGGATGTCCCTGCCCATTACAGGACAGGGAGACCTGGGTGAGGGAGATTCCTTACCCTCCATCAGTGCTGACCTCATGAAGGAACACCATGAGAGGCTGGACATCTTCAAGTCAGCTGGCCCTGACAATCTACACCCCAGGGTACTCAAGGAGCTGGGAAGCATCATAGCCCAGCCTCTGGCACGGATCTTCGAGAACTTCTGGTGCTCTGGTGAAGTGCCTGAAGACTGGAAGAAGGCCAATGTTGTGCCTATCTTTAAGAAAGGGAGGAAAGTGGATCCGGCAAACTACAGGCCCATCAGCCTGACCTCTATCCTGGGGAAAGCCTTAGAAAAGATTATCAGAGGCCTTTCTTAACAGACTGGTCAATGGCAACATCCTGACGGAAAGCCAACATTGGTTTGTTGCGGGTAGGTCTTGCCTGTTCAATCTTATTTCCTTTTACGACCAGGTGACCTATCACCTCGACAAAGGAGAAGAAATTGTTGTTGTATATCTTGACTACAAAAAAGCCTTCAGTCTGGTATCCCATGATCACCTCTTGGCAAAACTGGCCAACTGCAGCCTCGGCCTCACCACAATCCGCTGGCTGGGGAATTGGCTCCGTAGTTGGACCCAGAGGGTGGTGGTTGATGGAAGTCAATCATTGTGGTGTCTTGTGACCAGTGGGGTCTCCCAAGGCTCTATTCTTGGGCCTATACTATTTAACATCTTCATCAATGATGTGGACATTGGTGTCAGAAGCGGACTGGCCTAGTTTGCTGATGACACCAAACTCTGGGGTAAAGCATCCACGCCTGAGGGCAGGAGGGTGATCCAGGCTGACCTTGACAGGCTCAGGAAATGGGCAGACAAGAACCTGACAGTGTTTAACACCAAAAAATGCAAGGTTCTCCACCTTGGGAGGAAAAACCTGCAGCATGCTTATAGGCTTAGCAGTGCTACGCTGGCTAGCACTATGGACGAAAGGGACTTGGGGGTCATGATTGACAGCAAGATGAACATGAGCCTGCAATGCGATGCTGCGGCTAGTAAAGTGACCAAAACGCTGACTTGCATCCATAGATGCTTCTCAAGCAAATCCCAGGATGTCATTCTCCCATTGTACTTGGCCTTGGTGAGGTTGCAGCTGGAGTAATGCATCCAATTTTGGGCTTCTCAATTCAAAAAGGATGTGGAGAAGCTTGAGAAAGTCCAGAGGAGAGCCACGCGCATGATCAGAGGTCAGGAAAACAGACCTTACAATGAGAGGCTGAGAGCTATGGGACTCTTTAGCCTGGAAAAGCACAGGCTCCAGGGTGATCTGGTGGCCACCTATAAGTTTATCAGGGGTTCTCACCAGGAGCTGGGGGAACATCTGTTCTCCAGGGTGCCCCAAGGGATGACAAGATCAAACGGTCACAAACCCCTCCATGACCATTTCAGGCTGGACATAAGAAAGAACTTCTTTACTATCCAAGCCCCCAAAGCCTGGAATAGACTGCCGCCAGAGGTGGTTCAAGCACCTACCTTGAATGCCTTCAAGAGATATATGGATGTCTATCTTGCTGGGATCCTATGACCCCAGCTGACTTCCTCCCCTTTGGGCAGGGAGCTGGACTCGATGATCTTCTGAGGTCCCTTCCAGCCCTAATGTCTATGAATCTATGAAATCTATGAGAAGGTCCAGAGGAGAGCCACTCAGATGGTTAGGAGCTTACAGAACAAGTCCTATGAGGAAGGACTAAGAGACCTGGACCGTTTCAGCCTCTGCAAGAGAAGGCTGAGAGATTTTGTGGCTGCCTACAAATTCATTAGGGGGATGCAACAAGGGATCAGAGATGCTCTATTCACCAGGGCACCTCTTGGGTAACAAGGAGCAATGGTCACAAAGTGACAGAGAACGGATTTAGACAAGATATCAGGGAAAACTTCTTCATGGTAAGGTTGGCCAAAATTTGGAATGGGCTTCCAAGGGAGGTGGTGCTCTCCCCTACCTTAGGGGTCTTTAAGAGAAGGCTGGATGGGCATCTGGCTGGGGTCATCTGACCCCAGCACTTTTTCCTGCATAGGCAGCGGGTTGGATTCAATGATGATCTGTTGAGGTCCCTTCCAACCCAAGCTTCTATGAATCCACCCAAAATAACTACCCACCTCTGGATTAGAGGCTGAATTCTAGTGCCAGCTCAGGCACTGATTTTCTCTCCACACCACCACCAGTTGAGCTAGTCACTCTTTGCCTGTGCCCCTGCCCTCTCTCTACACACACGCATGCACACACACGCACATACACAAAAGCACAGTATCTGGCAGCAACCTGGCAGGGGACAAGAACAACATGAATAATACGGGGCTGCAGGTTTTGCAGATTGCAGTTCCTGCAAGAGGGAGAAATGTAGAGCCGCAGATCCAGAGCACTAGGGAGCTTCTCCAGAGCCATCTCCCACTTGCTGTCATTTCTAACTGTTTTTGTATCTGATGCTTTGTCACCTACCCAGGCCATGCCAGGAGGGTGGGGAGTGTGGATTCTACCTGCACCACCTGAGGAGCTGTGCTGCACACACCTCCTACACCACTCTCCCCAACCATTGTCTAGGTCCCATGACCTAGAAGACAGCAGCCCCCCCCCACCCATCCCCAACATACATGTATACACACACCCCCACACACAGACACACCACATACAATATACAGGAATAAGTTACAGGAGTAACTGACTAGCCTCACGAGGGAAAGGGACCTAGGAGTAATAATAGACCATAGTACGAACATGAGCTGTCAGTGCAATGCTGTAGCCAGCAGGGCAAACAATACTCTGACATGCATCAACCAATGCATTTCAAGCAAAACCAGGGAAATGATTCTTCTACTTTACTCAGTATTGGTGAGACTGCAGCTGGAGTACTATGTCCAGTTCAGGGCACCACACTTCAACAAAGACATGGAAAAGCTTGAGAGAGTGCAGAGAAGAGCTACCTGTATGATCCGAAACTTGCATGACAAGCCATAGGAGGAAAGGCTGAGGGACTCGGGTCTCTTCAGCCTAAAAAAGAGAAGGCTAAGAGGGGACTTGGTAGCAGCTTACCACTATATCAGGGGAATACATCAAGGGCTTGGGAAACAACTGTTCACCAGGGCACCTTTGGGGAAAACGTGGAGTAATGGTCTTCCTGGAGTTTGTGGCCATTTCAGGCTCAACACTAGGAAAAACTTCCTCACAGTTAGGGTGTCCAGGCTGTGGAATAAACTCCTTACAGAGGTGGTGCAATCACCTACCCTAGAAATCTACAAGAAGAAATTGGATGGTCACCTCACTGGGGTCACCTCTCCCCAGTTGTCTTTCCTGCCTAGTGCAGGGGGGCTGGACCCGATGATCTTGGGGGGCTGGACCCGATGATCTTGTGTGGGGCTGTGTGAAACGGAAGCATTTCATTTTGAACAGCATTTTGACATTTCAGCAGAACAGTGTTTCATTTTGACTTTTGTTTCAAGTCAAAACGGCTATTCTGTTTCATTCCGTCAAAATGTTTTGGTGTTTCAACCCAGTTTCACCATTTCCCCCATAGGTCATAATGGGGAAGGACAAAACAGGCTATACTTTTTTCATTTCTGGCCTAATTTGGATGAAACTTGCAGAAATGGTAGCCCCTTCTGAGGGCATAAAGTGTGCCAAGTTTCAAGAAGATAGGTTCAGGGGATTCAGAGAAACAGCACCCCAAAATCCTGAGAGGCTAACTTGTGTTGTGTATGTGTTAAGCCACAGAAGGGTCAAAACTGCAGGCATGCTAGCCCCTGTGGAGGCCACAAAGCCTGACAAGTTTCAAGGAGATAAGTACAGGGGTTTGGGGGAAACTTCACCTCAAGCTGCGAACAATCAAAACTCATGCCATGGGTGACACTGTGTGTGTTAAGGCACACAGAGTGAAAACTGCAGGGGTGGTGGCCTCTGCTGCAGCCACAAAGCTTGCCAGCTGTCAAGGCACACCCCTCTCCCTCTCCCAGTTACTTGATTCAAAGCTGTCAGGTTCTCTGGAGTCAAATACCAGGTCCAAGTTGTTTGTTGATGCCCAGTTAGCCAAGAACTCCCCATCAAGATTTATGTTCTTAAAGCCCTTGTTCTTGAGCTGTGAATTGAAATCACCAGATACAAGTCATGGGTGTTCGATTGTTGGCAGCTGGCAGAAGATGAAGGAATTCCTGGAAGCTTATAACATTCAGGATGAAAGTGTTACTAATCTAGATAGTGAACCACGCAATATTGTCGTCTGGTGAGGAAGCAACTTGGCACCACTCTGTCTCACATGACAAAGGCTGCAAGACCATAGGACCTGCTGAGCGTGACGGCAGCATAACTAAAGCCTTGCATTTTGAGTCTGTCAGGTGATTCACAGTGTGTTTCCTGAAACAGAATGACAGCTATATTGTGCTCAGCAGCAATCTGACTAATAGCAAAGGCTTAACTGTGCTGCTTCCTTCAATGTTGTATTGTAGGACGGTAGATGGAGATTATTGTCTACTAGTGCTGTGGACCAAGAAGCTGTAAACACGCACCCTTAAAAGGGCACTAGGCGTGGTGGGGGAACGCCGCAAGCAGTCCCACAAACTACTTGCTTGGTGGAATCTGAATATGGGGTCAGCCATGGAAGTGTGGCATTAGCTTCCCTTGTTGGCCTATGTGGTCAGGCCAACTCTCAGGATCTCAATATTGCACTGTTGGACAGGAGGGTGTGACACAATTGCACATATACAAACACACAAATCAATTAGGCGCATACACACACACACTACCAGCTCAGGCACATACACATCCAAACCAGCCTAGGCACATGCATACCTATCACCAATTCAAGCACATACACTATACACCCCAGAACTTAGACGCAGATCACTAATTCGTATATCATGCACACAATGACATATATATATATATACACATACACAACACACCTACACATACACGCCAGTTCACACACATACAACCCACTTACACATACACACAGGTAAGTTCCTAACTTGGATGGTACAGTGTGTATGTGTGTGTTTGGGGTACCTGGGGGAAGGTTCAGGTGAGAGAGAGAGTTAAAGTGTAGGGAGGGAAAGTTGCTAGAACCGGGATTAGAACTAGTGGACTACAGAGAATCTGGCTGAGGAACTGAGGCTTGGGTTTACTTAAGAGGGGCTGGAAACTGAGGCAGACAGCTGAGATATTGGGGGGGCAGATAAGTGGTGGCAAGGAGGAGACAGCCAGGAAAAAAACTGAGGCAGAAACCTGGTTGCTCAGGGGAAATGGAAAAGGCAGCGAGGATAAGACAGTGGCAAAGAAACAGGGGGCTTGGAGGCAGAGAGGAGGTCAGGACAGGTGTTGGAGGCAGCAGTGAGCCAGAAACAGGAGAGGGAGAAATGAGACAGAAGTTAGAGGGGTGAGGAGCAGAGATTGGAGCAGAGCCAAACCATAGTAAAGCAAAACCCAATTTAGGGTCCAAATAACAGTTTTATTAAACAGACAACACACTACACAGCTCCATGAAGTTATTGGTTCATACACACACACACAAGCACTCACAATGGCAGCAAGAGAAAGAGACTCAGTGGAGGGGTTGGAGTCCAGGTAGGGAAGAGAAGAGAGTCCAAGTCCTTGGATGAAGAGGGGTGGGGGGTGATAGCTACCTATCCAAGCTGGAAAGGGGTACTTGTCCAGTAGGTGTTGTCCAGAGGGGGGTTGCCAGCATGGCCTCTGGGAGGCTAGGTGGTGCGGCATGGTGCTGGTCCAGATGGAGAGGGTGTCCCACTGGGTCTGTCTTCACTGCCCCTTTTTATAGGGGCAGAGCTTGTGTGACCCTAGTGACAGGAGGCATGCCCAGGCCAAGGGTCAGCCCCTGGTGTACTGAACATGTGTGCTCCATGCAGGGATGTGCAGTTTCGGGTGTCTGTAATGCTGGGGTACAATGGTAGAGTTGCTGGTTCTGCAGGGTGTTTTGTCTTTCAAATGCTGGGTTCTTGTCTCTGTTCCTGGGTGAGGTCCATGGTTCCTGGATGAATCAATGCTAGGTGATGGCCTGGTCATTACAGGTCATTCAGTAGAGGCCTGCTACCATTGTATTTCAATCATTCCCAATCACTCTCATTCATCCAGGAACCAATTTACATGGGAGGGGTACATGATCATACAGTTGCAACACAGGGGATACCTGGGCAGAGAACACAAGATGGAGGCTTGACATACAAAATGGAAACTTGACACGACTTATGCTAACTTACATATATAGGCCTAAAACAGTAATCACACAATATAAAAGCAGTACAAATATGATAATTATCACTTATAAAACAGTGGGTATTGATATCAAAATAGCAGGGAACTTATTTGCAAAGAGGGGAGAGAAAAATAAAACTTACTACCTAAAATAAAATGTTAAAGCTTATCCTACATCTTAACTTACTTACACTTATCTATAAGGAATAGAGAGGGAGAGAAAAAGTCAGAAATGGTTGGGGAAGGGGAGGGAATGTATTTAAAAATAAATAAATAAAAGAAAAACTGGGGGTTTTGCTACACCCTCAAAGAGGTACTGATTTGGTAGACCAAGAGAAGGTTGCCACAATCTACCCCAGTGGCCTGGGCTGTGATTGCTGGGTGAATAGAGCACCTGGGACAAAAGTTTCATCCTCACTGTGACCCATCACAATCCTATCACGAGAAGTGATGCCTGCTGACCACTGTTATCCAGAGTCCTCTCTGCTCCTGGCCCCCAAACATGAAGTTTTGCAGCCTCCTACACTCAGCACAGTCCATTGCAGTCCTGCAGCCAGGAGTATCCCAGCCCCTGAGCACTATCGGGGATGGGAGGGGCTAGTGCAGCCCCTCCCAGCACTCACTGCCTGTCCTGCTGTCTCACACATACCAGAACGCTTAAGGAACCAGGCCACCCCCATTGCCATCGCTGTGTTGTGTGCCATCATCCTCCTTGTCCTCGTCCTCATGGCCTTCCTCTACTCCAGAAGACTGCTAGAAGGTACGTGCTATGCCAGGGAGGGAAGGGCTTTCAGCTGCTTACCAGGCTGGCAAAGGTCAGTGCCTGGATGGGAGGCTAGGAAGGAAACAGGGTGAGGGGCGGGGGCTCAGAAGCAGGCCTTGTCCCCTCACAGCCTGTGCTGCCCTCGGGTGGTGCTAGAGGGCCCTTCCCTGCAAGGAGCAGTGAGCGTGATCGTAGTGGATGCTGGAGGAGGAGTCCCTATAGGAACACCCTCTGACCCCCACCCCAGAGGCAGCTGCACCTCAGTGCCAGCAAGCCAGCAGCAGGCACCTTAGTCACATGGGTCTGAGGGAAGTGCCTGGCCTATGGGTCAAGTTCATTATAACCAGCATCACTAATGAGCTCTGCAGGAATCCAGGTTCCCTTCTCTTTCCAGTTGTTCTTGTGCTGTGATGCTGACCATACTGGACAGTGCTGCAGACAGCACCCTCTGACCCAGCCTGGCGCCCCAAGGAAATTTTGCTCAGCACCTCTATAGGAGGAAGCGCTTCTCCCCGGCCCCTTCATCCCCTATGCCCTGTGTGGGGGAAACAACAGGGGCCCAAGCACAGGAGGACTTGGTACAGATCAACTTACAGAGTATTTTCTATCTCTGTCTGCAGGGAAAGGTTGGGCACCAATATGGAGCAGGTAGGGATCCCAGCCACACTCGTCCTTCTCCCCTGGAGCTGCTGGGCTTGTACCCCAGCTGTGGGAGGGGAGTGAGGTTTTGTGGGTTAAAACAGGAGGGAGCAGGCCTGGGAACCAGGATGCCTGAGTTTTCTTTTGACTTTATGTGATGACTAGGGTTTGGGAGTGGGACAGAGAGACTGGACTCTTGAGTTCTCTCCCCAGCTTTGGGAGGGAGTGTGGTCAAATGAGTTAGAGCAGAGGGGTTGAGAGCCAGGACTCCTGGGCTGTTTCCCAGGAGGAGGTGGGAGGTAGTGGTCGGAGGAAGGGGTGGGAGGCCTGGAATGGAGATGTAAGCTTGGGCTGGCTCTCACTGCACGTGACCCTTACAAGAGCTTATTTTCTCTTTCACCCCTACAGGGATTTGAGGGCTCCAGAGGCCCCAGAGCCTGTCTGTAAGTGACACATAATGGGAGCACGGGGTTAAGAGGAGAAAGCTTGGAGTGGTTCACTCACATAAGGCAGGGCCTGATCCACAGGGCCTGCTGGCAGATTGCAGAGCAGGGAGGGCTTCCATCAATAAGACAGCTAATCTGTCTTCATTTTCTGGCCTCCATGAACTATCCCAGGCTGGAGGGGAAAGAGAGATAGAAAAGTCCCCATCTACTGTAGACTCCTTGCCTGTTGCTTTAGCCCACCAGCCTCTACTTCCATCCCAGAGCTGGGGATGGTTTGCAGGAATCCTGGCTCACAGCACCCAGGCTTCAACATGCAAGATCCCATCCCCGTCTTTGTGCTTTCCTTCTGTGCCTCTGTTTATTCCTATGTAACTAAGATCTAAGGACCTGCCCCAGTTGTAGTGGGGGAGGCTGGCTGTCAAAGGTTCAGGATCCCCTAGATGGGCAGGTGGATGGGAGAGATGGAGGGTCAGAGCTAGCCGGGATGTGAGCCAGTGTAAGATGAGGCCTCTTGGATTCACCTGCTGTTTCTGTTGTAGATTCTTCTGTCACTGAAGGAAATCAGGCAGAGACCCTGGTAAGCACCTTCCAACCCACCCCACACTGGGCCTGTGTGACCCCAGACTCTGACTGCTCCTCCAGCTCCTTGCTTTTTGCTTGGGGCTGTTTGATTTGAGATGGGGATGGGGTTGCTGTGTGGTGGTGGACTCACAGCATCACCTGACAGGAGTCCAGACTGCTCCATGCATGCACATGCCTATGTGCTGGCCTCACTGCTGTGTCTGGGGGACTTGCTCCTGGGTCTGTTCTCTGCTGTGTGTTTTTGTATCTGTGGGTGTTTGCAGTGCACCACCAAACATGTGCATGTATAGGGTGATGCCTACCGCCCCCAACCCCCACCAGCTCCCCCTCCACCAGCAGCACAGCCAGAGCAGAGCTGTGGAGAGCAGAAGTGGATGAGGGCTGCCAACTTCATGCTCGGGGCTCCCCACCCTATTACCTTTCCCTCAAGAACCCTGCACAAGCCACATGTCCCCTACCCACTCAGCAGCAGCAGGGGACACAACTCCACACTGCTCCTGCCCCCGCTGCCAGTGCAGGGTTCCCGAGGAAAAGGTAGCAGAATAAGGAGCCTCAAGCCAACAGCAGCCAGCCTGCATCTGCCCACACCCCACACACAAATCTTTGGGGGCACATACTACTCCATGCCCCCACTGAGTGGTGCGCACAGTAACAGGGAGCTGCCCCAGCGCACACCCCCTGGATGAGCTGCCTGTAGCCCAGTCTGCTCCATGCCCTGACCCCGTTCCTGAGGCACAGCGCTGGCTGGGCAGTATCCCCAGCTGCCTACTCCCTCCTTGAACATAGAGGCCTAGATCTTCCACCACCATGCCCCTTCTATGCTGTTCCCCCTTAGGCTTACCTTCAGGGAGCTGCTTTCCACACTGCCTGGCTTTATCTCTAGCCATGTGCGTGTGTGCAGGCAGACACACATGCATATGGCTCCCCCTGCGTTATGCTCCCGGCAGCCCCTTGCAGGATGGATCACTGCCAGCCTGCAAGGGGAGACCTGCAGTTTCCCAATCCCTGCACAATGCTGTGTATCTTGGATAAATACTGTCCCAGAGTCCTGCAGTCCTGGACCAAGACTTGATGTTCCCATTCCGGGACTGTCCCACCCAATTAGGGATGGGTGATCTCCCTAGCCATGTGATTGGGTATGAGAAGGTTGTTATGGCTGTGACTGTGGGTCGTGCGTGCAGGGTGTGAAGCACAAGTGTGTGAGTAAACCTGCATATGTTTTTTACAATGGGAATATTTGTGCCTCTGTATCAACATGAGTGCCTGTGTAAGCAGGCACCGAAATATGAGTGTGTGTGTGTGTGTGTGTGTGCGCGCGCGCGCGTGTGCACGCATGGGTGTAGGGTTGTATATGTACCTATGCAACATACCCCAATGACTATCTTCTTACCTGCTCTTCCCTTCCCCTCTCAGCCCCAGGACGAGCTCCATGCTTATGCTGATGGTATCACCTACGCTGAACTGAACCATGAAGGTCTGAACAGGAAGGGGAGGAACCCTGCCCCCACCCCTACTGAGCCCATCTTGTACACCATGTTCAAGCTGACCCAGGGGTCCTTCAGTGGCAGTCCCTCCCCACCCATGCACTCCTAGCATGAACCCAGATGGATTATCCCAAGAGTGGAGGGGCAGGGAGGTGTCTGCCCAGCAAGGGGGTGACAGCCATTAACTTGCAATTGCAGCACCCTCGTGTGGACTCAGCTTCCAGGGAAGATTTACTGGGAACCGCCCATCTGCCCTTCCCCCACTGTATCCCCATGTCCTTGCCCCAGCACAGGCTGGTGTTGGGGAGCCAAACAGGGGATTCAGTGCAGGGGGAGAGGGGATGCCCCCAGGCAGCTCTTTACATTAACTGACATCCTGCTTCATCTCTAGATTTGTTATCAATGCTGAACCCCATGCTCTGACTGGTCCCTGCCCCCAGGATATCAAGCTATGTTCATCAGGGCAATGCAGGATCACTCTAGGGTGTGTCACAGAGGGCTGCCTATGCTGGGACACCTTACTCAGTGCTGAACTTCTGCTGTTTCAGTAAATGGCTTCCCAGCAGAGTGGGATGCACAGTAATTATATGGAGAACCCATGATAGTAGAAGTCATTTGATGAGAAGGAAAGTAATAAAGCCACAGTGCTGCCCTATCTGGCCTCCCATGCTTTGTTCTCATCCATGGGATGTGGTCAGGCCCTCTCAGAGGTCGAGAGAGGCCCAAGCCACTTCCATTTTTTGAGGCTCCCAGTATATTTAAAAAATATTAATTCATAGTGCACTGCAGGCGGTGTGGCCTGGTAATGGGACACAAGTTTAAAGTTGTATGATGAATGTCTTCTTCTTTCAATCTCGTCAGTGTATCTCTGTGTCTTTATGTATAACCTCATTTGGAGATAACATCAAAAGTCTAAATCTGAGGCCCTCTGTGAATGAGAGGCCCAGGCCAAATGGCCCTTCTGGCCCCCCCGTGATAGGCCCTGGATGTGGTGTCAGGAGGGAGGGGACTTCAACTGGGGAGTCAATGAAAAGCAAAACCATTTCTGAAGGAGAAGGAAAAAACTACAGAAACAGAGAGGAAACAGTAATCCCAGTGCTGTGGCCTGTCCCTGAGTAGATGGACATTGGAGGGGAGGGGGTTTATCCCTTCACCTGCCTCAGATTATATTGGGAAAACTAGGACTTTGCACTGGGAAGCAGAACAAGAGCAGCTGCACTGCTGGATGCAACTAGCAAAGGTTTGCCATATGCTTCAGCAGCCTCTGGACAAACTAGCAGCCCCTTGGAGAACCCGGGTGACCTCCAAAAAGTGTTCTGGAAGCATTTTCAGCCAACTCAAAATATGTCTGTGGCAAGAAATGTCTTTTTACTGAAGCCACCTCCACACATTACATCTATTGTGCAATTCCTCAGTTAACTGCATAATTAATTTAGACTGGCTACATGTGCAGATCAACTATGGAGCCTTTCAAAGGGCCAACCAGCACTGAGGGTGTTGCTCAAAAATGTGTAATGACTTCATAGCTGGTTTCTATCCAGCTTTAACATGCACTTGTAGCCTATTCCCCTTATGCCTGGGAGATCCCAGTTGCTACAATTTCCCAGCCATAAGGGTGCTTTGTGGCTGCCAGGGCTGAGAGTCCCATCAGATGACAGACTCTCACCCCAGCTGCGCCCACCGAACAGTTGAGGCTGAGATTCTGGCATCTGATGGACTCTAAGCCCTGGAAACTGTCGGGTAGCTCAACACTGTAGAGATAAGCGAAGCACCCTTGTAGCTAGAAGCCCCATCAGCAGAGCGGGATCCCAGCCACAAGTGCCTGCTTCTTCCCAGGATCTGTCTCCCCCTGCACAGGCAGTAAGACACAATGACATCTAATGTTCAATCCCACAGTCACAGCTCCTAATTTGCCCATGTGGCCTAGCAGTAGGCATGACTGTGTGGATCATGTATTAGATCCCATCGCACCTTTTCCTGCCCGTTGCTTCCCCAGATTCCCTGAGTATAATAGGGAGTCTGGGGAAGCAACAGCTGCATGCAATGCCCAGCTGCGCAAAATGGCTAACTCAAGCCATCATCCTGTCCTAACAGGCAAGTGGAGTCAGGACAGTGATAGGAATGAATGGGGCAGAAGCCTGGAGGAGAAAGCACAAAGAGGCCACACTGTCTGCACCAAGCTACAGACTTGGTCAAAGTTAGTGATCAAGTTCACATGCAAACGCACAGCATAAGAGGAGCAGCCACAGAGGGGTTCTACCAGCAGCACAGAGAAGACATGAATATATGAGAGAAATTACAAACAGATTTGTGCAAAAGCAACTGAGGTGCCTGCTGTGCAAAACAGCAAAAGAAAATGGTTTCTCCAGGCTCTTGTACGTGTCACGATTTTTTCCCATTCTTGCATTCCAGCAGTGTTACAGTTTGTAACAGGTTTTCCTGACAGTTTAAAAGTCTTTTTGGTGCACTAAAGTAAAACTCATCAGGACATAGCTTACTTTGGTTTGCCACGAATTGAAGTATCGCGTCCATGGATTCATTACATGCAAACACAAATGTACTCAAAGACATGTAATGAGCCCCTTTGTCCACCAGATAGAGTAGCAACTTTTTTGTAGTTCACCCCTTTGTTCACCAGATGTCATTCGAATTGCACTTACAAATGGATGAGGTTAGCTGCCCTATTTTGATAACTGGGTGTAATATGTTTCTTTGAACGCCAGGTGTTTTGCATGACAGATGTTGCAGTCCACCCAATCCAAAATATGTTTATTGTACCTATGTTCATCTATGTGCCTGTACGGACACCCACCCCTCCCCCTGCCCGCCACTCACTCCCTCAGCCATGTCCTGGCCAAAGTGACAACAGCACCATCACCCCGTATCCTGCCCCTGCCCCTGCCCCTGTCCCTGAAAGAATGCCACTTTTTTTCCTTGGCTGTGGATGCTGCACCACTATCAGTCAGATGCATGGCAGCAGGTAAGATGCCCTTAGATGAACTGGCACTCGCCTTCAGATAACCTATAGCCAGTCACGACTACAATGTCTCCCCCCACAGTCAGACTCATCACCCCATTCACTGCCCCTACCCCTGAAAGAATGCCCCTTTTTTTCCTTCCTCACTGTATCACTCAGGTCCCTGAGCCATTCTGCTGGCCCTAACTCACGACCAGGGCACCCCCTGGACATGGTAGTGTGCCCCCTCCCCAACCCACAGTACCCTTCCACCCCTGTGTCTTTTGTGTATGTATTGCCTTTCCCAGTTTGGCAAGTCAGGGAACCCTTCCTCATGTTGCAAAAAAGGGTTCATTTGGCACAAAGGCTGGCACCCTAGCCTGATTATCTTCTGCTGGAGGCCGCCACATTGAAATAAAAGAAGGCAGAAACATTTATTTACATAATTTATTAGCCATAATTTAAAGAAATAACTAACCATTGCTGTTACTGATTCTTCAAGGTAAGCATTAGCAAGAAGCAGGCAATATGCAATGAGTTTCATTATATTAGTAGATCTTTTCTACAAGCACAGGGGTTGATCAATAATTATAAGCAATTATGACCACATAAGCAACACTGCCCTTCTGTTTCCAAGCTGGTCAGCCCTTCTCTCTCCCTTTCTCGTGAATACCTTCCAAACTCCAGGAAGGATCTGAGCAGCGACCTGAGGGGTTCCCAGCTCTGCTTTCAGCTCCTTCAATCGGAGGCCAAGCAGCTCAACACAAGGCCAGGGATCCAGGAAAGTCAATAGCCGTAGGTGGAGCAATGCTACCAGTGGTGGCTGTATAGCAGTGTTCCTGCCTACCCTGTGGGAGATCTGGGTTCAAGTCCCAGTAGAGGTGACTTGGGGTGAGCAAGACAACAAGGAGCAAGTCTTCTTGCAGTGGAAAGGGACCATTGTGTTTTCTCCCCCTCCAGGTACCAAGACCCTATGTTTCCCTGTCACTTGACATTTTGCATTTTGTGCCTTTTTATATTTCACCAACCCATATTGTTTGTTCTGCTGTTTGTCTTTTATATTTTGTTAACGCTGTTTTTGTCAATGATTGTAAGTGTCTAACCTTTGTTGAATCCTGCCCCCTCTGGGCACTGTAGTGTCCACTATACCCTCTGATTTATGCCTGTTATGTTCCCAGTATTAAAAGGTATATGGTTAAGTCCCCATTGGTGGTCTGGCTCTGCTCTATAGGGGAGGAGAGTCCCTGTACCTCCCACAGTGCTTGTGCACCTGCTTTGATCCCTTCATTTGGAGAGGGGGTACCTCTTGGAGTACCGCCCAGGTTACAAGCATAGTGGGGATGGTAGCCTCTGGTGAGAGCATAACACATGCCAAGTTTCAAGGAGATAGGTGCAGGGGTTTGGGGGAAACTGCACCCCAAATTACTGAAAGCCAAACTCATGTTACATGTATGTGTTAAGCCACAGTGGGGTGGTAAGGCTGCAGGTCTGCTAGCCCCTGCAGAGGCCACAAAGCCTGCCAAGTTTCAAGAAGGTAGGTGCAGGAGTTTGAGAGAAACTGTACCTCAAGCTGCAGACAAGCAAAACTTGTGACATGGGTGACACTGTGTGGCAGGGCACTGTGGATGCCTGCCACTTTAAGGGCCAAGCCAAGCAGCCAGCAGGTGCTTAACTGCGGCAGCCATTTTAGATCCATGGCTGTCTATATAAAACAGGGCAATTTGCTGCTAGCAGATCAGGTATTAATATTGCCTGGTTGCAGGGCTGTTAGAAACATCCTGGAGGTGAGAGCAAGAGCTGCAGGGGATGGTTTGGAGGCTCCTGGTCCTGGGCATGACCTAAAATTGCACCTTGCTGGGAGTGGGTGGGGCTCCTGGTGGTGTGAGAGCCCCTGGGAAATGCCAAGCCAGTTACTACTTCAATGAAAGGCAAGTAAGGGGCACCTTAACCCCAGCCCCTACCTTTGGGTGGATTATATACCAACAGAGCAGGATAGGCCAAGTAAGCTTCTGGAGGCACCTGAGTCTGCTGGGGAAGTGACCCTGCAGGGCCAGGCATGCTTCCAGGAGCACCTGATCTGGGAATAGGGGACCTTGACCCAGAAGTGCAGGCAGGAGGTGGAAACCCTGCTGAGGTACTTGGCTGGTCAATGCTGAGGCCAGGACCAAAGGGTCCAGGGGCCCACCATGAGGGACACCCATGAAGAGCAAAGAAGCTAGGGGTCCCATCTGGGCCTGAGACAGAGCTAGGGCTTACAGAAGCCAAAGGTCCCCAGGGTTGGGGGCTGTAGCTAATGGGTGAAGGGGACACTTGAGCTAACTGCCTGAGATGCCATCTGTAAGGCTTAGACTGTGGTGTAGGAGTGAAACAGAGTTGCAGATAGCCTCCAGTACCGCCCCCCCCCCCCCAATATCAGGGTGTACAATGGGCAGTGTCCTGCCTTAATTAATAACCTAATTAATTACCAACAAGGTGTGGCAGACAAGACAGGAAGGTGGCATGCCCAGAGGCTGGTAGGAAAACTAGCCCTGTGGCTAGCCAGGGACACACACTTTGCCACACTGTGTATTAAGGTGCAGCACGGTGAAAGCTGCAGGTCAGCTGGCAGGCTTCATGGCATCAGCAGGGGCTAGCTGTCAAGCAGATGGGTGCAAGGGCTTCTAGGGCCCTGAACTTCTAGCTGCTGACAGGCAAGTCATGACATGGGTGCTTGTGCAACTGTGTTGTCTTGGGGGAAGTGGGGGGGAAACTACTGCCAGCCTGGCTGCTGGGCCCTGCTACAGCTGCAAAGCCTGCCAGCTGTTAAGGAGATGGGGGGGGGGGGGTGTTCTGGGGCCCCTAGCTGCTGACGGTCATGCAGCTCCTGCCCAGCGCATGGGGCTTAGACTCCAGGTCCCCATGTTTTCCCTCAGCTCTGCCCACCCAAAGCGATGAGCAGCTGCCCGCAGACAGAGCAGGCTGAAGGTGCTAGGAGCTGGAGCCCCATGTGCTGGGCAGAAGCTGCCCAGCTGAAGCACCTTGCCCACCCAGAGCAGTGTGGCAGGGGCAGGGACAAGGGCAGCAGCTGGACCTGATGGCAGAGAACAGCCCCAGCCTGCACGCAGCTTCCACCGGCTGGTGCCAGTGCAGCTACAGCTGGCTGGTGCTGGTCTGCTCCCCTTGCCTCCAGCAGTGGCTCCTCCCCAGCTCTAGCCCCTGCTGCACCACTCCGGGTGGGCAGGCTGGGAGATGCTCCAGCTCTGTGGCTCCTACTGGAGGGAAGCACAGCAGTACCCACTGGCTGCAGCCTCACTGAGAACAGCCCCGCTGGAAGCTGCATGCAGACTGGGGCTGATGGAAGCGGGTGGGGCTCAGCCCCACGCTGAGCGCTCGGGCTGTGTGATGTTTCGCCACCAGTTTTGTTTCAACCTGTTTTGAGGTCAGAACAGCAAAATCAAAATGGAACAGATACAGTTGAAACACCTCATTTTGTTTTGAGGCTAAGTCTAAATGTTTCACCATTTCAACACTGCTTTGACTTTTTGCCCATAGGCTATAATGGGGAAGGACAAAATGGCCTATAACTGTCACTTCTGGCCTGATTTGAATTAATCTTGTAGAAATGGTAGCCCCTTATGAGGGCATGAAACCTGCCAAGTTTCAAGGAGATGGGTGCAGGGGGCTTGGGGAAACCACATCCCAATGTTTTGAAAGCAAAACTTGTCGCATGTATGTGTTAAGCCACAGTAGGGTCAAAACTGCAGGGATGGTAGCCTCTGGTGAGGCCACAAAGCCTGCCAAGTTTCAAGGAGATAGATGGAGGGGCTTTGGGGATACTGCATGCCAAATTCTTGAAAGCAAAACTCATGTCATGTGTATGTGTTATACAACAGGGGGGTCAAAACTGCATGCATGCTAGCCCCTGCTAAGGCCACAAAACCTGCCAGCTTTGGAAATAGAGGTTTAGGGCCCCAGAAGCCCCTGCACCTAGCTGCTGACAGGCAAAACTCATGTTTTGGTGCTACTGCAACTGACTGCCTCTGTCTTGGGGCAGAAGCAGTTCCTGGCTGTGTATTGATTCCTCTCCTTAGCTTGTGGTTTTGTAGATGTTAATCCTTGCTCATTAACTCATTATCCTCACTACCTACTGTGTATTGAGCTGGTCCTTGAGTTGATCATGATTGCTTGGTAACACTAAACTCTGAATTAACTTGGAAAGCCTAAAGCTTCCAGCAATTCAATATGGATTCATAGATTTGGCCTCTGAATCATGATCCAAAGCTTTGCACAGCCCTAACCTCTACCTGCCTTCTGACTAAAGGCTACCATGACTAACTCTCTCCTGGTCACATCAGCTCATTGAAGCAAATCAAGGAAGCTGGGCATAAAAGGTGAAGGGTCAAGCTCCATATCACCAATCCCAATTTCACCCACCATGGGACCCTATAACACATTGCCATTTTTGGCAGTACTTGACAAGCCTGTGAGGGTGCCCCAGTGTTTCCTATTCCACCTCCTCTGAGCATAAGCCCCACCTTCGCTCACCTTCCATGTCTTGATGGTCCTTGGTTCTTGAAGGGGAGGCTGCCCCAGGGTCTCCCCAGGTATGACCTATGCTTGCACTCATGAAAGTGAGGAGTTATTACTTTAAGGCCTAATTGCTTGCTCCAAATCTGCTTAACATGCCTATGCCTCACAGGTGTTACTTGTATGACCATTGGGAGGTCTCAGCCTACTTGGCTTCTACCCCCTTTCTGTTTAGCTACATCCCCCAGTCTAGACTCACTAGATAGGGCCTGACTTTGAAGCTCTAACTCTAATATGCTACTTATTGCAGGGCCCTTGGTGCTTGTCTTCTGTGCCCCTCTGGTGCTGGGCTTTCTAGCGCTTAGCAGGTCACACCCCTCTGGTGCTAGACTCTCTGGCCCTGCTGTAACTGCATCCCACGGATGTTAATGAGGCCTCCACCTTCCCTACCATCTCGACCACAAACCACCAGTTTAAACTATAACAAAAATACCAAGCCCCTGGGCTATAAAACAAAACTAAGGGTGGCATTTAGCCTTCTTACTCACTTTCTTTTCATGGGCTCCCCCTCTCAGTCTCCACTGCTGGATGCTCTTACTTATAGAGAGGCTGCAGCTCTGCTTGAAACTCACTGGAGTCCACCATCCACCTCAATCCCATCTCTGGCTTGTTCAGACCTGGGCTTATATACAGTCACCTGATGTTCATAATCAGCTGGCCAGCCTAAGGGCTTGGCCCTTAACCCCTGCCCTGCTGCCAGGTTATGCTTTGAAGAATGGGGTCTTAATGGGGCCACCCAGCCTTCTAGTAACAGGGCTTGGGCTTCTGTTACAGACCCTCCAGAGGTCTAGAAGCAGGTGGACCAGATGCCCAGAGCCAGGCTCTGCTCTGAGCCCTGTAGATTAGGGACAGAATCACTAGAGAGCTTCCCCAGCTATTGGAAAGCAAGGCTCCTGTAGTTTGAAGGCCAAGGGAAGAAAGACCACAGCCCTTATGGGGGCAGCAGAACATGGGGGGCCTTTCTTAAAAGGCTGCCCCTGTCCTGGGGACAGAAAGAGCTGGGAGCTTTAGTACAAGGCAGGCACTGGTTCAGCAGCCCCTCACCCTGACTTCTCTGCATGCCTCCAAGACTCAGGGAGTTCAGGTGATATCACCTGGGAAAGGCCACCATGTTCCATACATCTTACTGAGCTGGGATCCTTCTCTCATCCACCCCAGATATGAAGGGGCTGGCTGCTCTTCTGTCCCCAGAGAAAGAAAACTCTGACAGCCTGTGGGAATGAATGGGGAGTGGGTGAATAAGTGGAGGGGTGAGTGGATGAGGGTGTGTAGGAATGGACTGGTGGCAAGGTGGGGATGGAGTGGGTGGTTATAACCATGTGAGGTAAGGGGGTTCATATTCTGCTGTGGTTGGTGGGAGCTGGGATCCCTCACTGTACTAATTTTCTCCTCCCTGCCCCCTAGGATCAGCTTCTGATTGATTCTCCCTTCCCCCTTGTCACTCACAGATTACACCCTGGGCAACATCATCTGCCTCTGTCTAGGCTTAAGGATTCTACACCTCCTGGTACTGATTGTGGCTGAAGCTCTGTACAGCTGGAGGAAGAGAGGGCCCTAAATGAGACCCTGTCTCCCCTCTCCCACTTTCCCCTGTAGAGTAATGGAACTGGCATGGGAGGAGGACAATGAAGTCACCATAATGCTCCATGATATGGCACCAGGTCGTTAGGATGAAGATGGAAAGACCAGAGCACGTGAGTCCATCTAAACCAGACACCCCCTTGCACTTCCTGGTGTGGCACAGAGATGGGAAAGGCCCCTACCAAGTCCTCCTGCCCACCATTTTGCTTAGCCACAGGCATGCTTGCTCCAAAAACTGCCCCTCTCATGGCTTCCCAGCTGGGCTTACATCCCTGGGGACTGTGCTCTGGAATGCAATTTCCCACCTGTGTTCCTGTGGATCCAGAGTGGGTCAGGCATGTGTGGGCATTGCAGTATAAGCAGACAAGGCTCCCTGGGATCAGTACCACTGTCACAGTCTACTTTTTATGGGTGTACAGGGGATCTGTACAGGACACCAGTGTGACACTGAGGCCAGTTGAAGGCCTCAGGATTATATTTGCTGGCCCAGTCTCTCCCCAGGGCTTTCAGGGAGAAGTTAGGCCATAACAGAACCCAGAGCAGGGAGGAATCTGCTTGTATCTCTTGGGAACTGCTCATAATAGAAACCTTTTTATAGTATAGAAACCCCTCAATAAATAAATCCTTTTGTGCTGGATTCTAGCATCCTCTGCTTCCTGCACTTGGCTGTCCTATAAGAACATGAGATGTAATGCAGGTACATGCAAGGGTGTTCCCTATTCTTAATGAGATGGGATGGGTAGGCAGGAGGGGGTGCTGTAAGAGGGATGCCAGAGTTTCAAGCAGATCCTTCTTTCCTCTATAGAGTTAGCCCAAGCCCAAAGTTCTTAACTATTTACAATGTATTGAGTTATAATATACATATCCATAAAACTAAATATCGTATAAGTAGCAGGCTTACCTTTCAGAGCTTGGGTTGAATCCCAGGCTTGAGATCCTGCTGTTCTGATTGGTGGAGCCCATCCACTGATCAGAAAGCAGGAAGAGAAATAACATCATGCCCCTTTCCTGAGGGGAGGGGGAGAAGAGCTCCCCCAGACCTGATTGAAGACTGCAAACTGTCAGGTCTAGAAGACTTCAGGGGTGGAGCCCTGGAACATATAAAAGGAGCTGCAGGCCCAGCACAAGGGGCAGATGCATCGGGGACTAAGAGAGAAGAGGGGGGCTTAGAATAGCTGAGGAGAGTTGCTCAGCAGGGTGAAGCAGTAGCCCAGGAAGAGCCCCTGAAGACTTCTATCAGTGGGGAGCAGGGCACAGCTCCAGTGGTTAGGTTCTTGGTGCGCAGCACAGTGTCCAGACCCTGGGAGCTGTGTGAGGTGGCTCAGGTCTACAACCTCTGGCATGTGGCCAGAGACATGGTGCACAGGCCAGTGCAGGGCACAGGCTCTTTGGAGCCCCTGGGGGGGGTCTCAGGTCCTCAACCCCTGGAACAAGGCTGGGAGCTTGGTGCAAACATGAACGCTCTTAATAACATCTATTTCCTTAATAGAGTCCCTGACCCATGGCAAGAGATAGTCCTTCTTCCAATGAGGTCCCTTGGGGGGGGAGGTGTTCAGAAAGCACCAGGGGCCCCTCCCCTTAGGGCTTTGACTAGGTGGGGGGCTGGTTTGCCTGCCCCAAATAGCTTTCTCCTGTGGGACTCAAGGACCCAATGACTCATGCTCCCCAAGGTGGTGGCAGCCAGGGCACAGCTCGATGGGGTCTCCTCTGCTGGAGCACCTCTCAAGGCCTCACCTGCGCCACTGGGTTCCTCCCTACCCTGTGCCCCACTCTGGGCACCGAGGGCTTAGCTCCTCTCAGCTGCTGCACCACCGCTGCTGGCTTCTGGGTGCTGGCCTCACATTGCAGCACTACTATTTCCCTGTGCCCTGGCTTCAGCACCAATGGCTCTTTTAGCAGACTAGGCCCTTCAGGCTCCATCCATCCATCCTCACAGTGGGTGGCTAACCCAAGCAGGCTCTACTGCTCCCTGGCTCCCAAAGCCTAGGCTCTGCACCGAACCATGTACCATGGTAGGCCTAAGCAGTCTCACACCACTCCCAGGGCCAGGCCTCCATGCACCGTCCCTGTGTACCATCAACAGCCCAAGCAGTCTTGCACCACTCCCAAGGCTGTTCCTCCAATAGCAGTTTCAGGAGCCTAGGGCCTACTGCCTGCTGAGGTAGAGCTCCCCAGCTTTCCTTATCTCTGCCCCTCCTGAGTCTCTCACTACATCTGCCCCATGCTAGGCACGCAGCTCCCTTTATACACGCCAGAACTCTGCCCCTTCCAGACCTGACAGTTTCCAATCAGGTCCAGGAAAGCTCTTCTCTCCCTCCCTTCAGGAAAGGGATGTGACTTTATTTCTCCTGCTGCCTCCTGATTGGTGGATGGGCTCCACCAATCAAAACAGAAGGATCTCAAGCCTGGGGCTCAACCCAAGCTCTGAAAGGTGAGACTGCTACACAGAGATATAAGTTAGGCCCCCTGTGCTAACTATGACTTTCTTTCTTTCCAGAGAGAAAATGCAGGATGTGGAGACGGGGGCAGATCTAGAATTTTGAAAAGGGGGTTGCAGATGGTGTAGCACATCACACAAATAAAGCAATGCCTATTTTTCTGCAAGGGAAACAAACAATAATCTTTACTAATACATTAGGGGCCATGGCTATATTATTCAGTTGAAAATTGCAGCCAAAAAAAAAAAACAAACCTACACTGGAATGAGTTGAAAACAATCTACAGCGCTGTGAAATGGGAGCTTCATTATCAGAGGGGGGAAGTGGGCAGCGGAGTCCCCCAGGGCTTGGTCCTTGGGCCTGCACTGTTCAATTTCTTCATCAGCGATTTGGATGACAGGGTGAAATGCAACCTGTTTAAATTCATAGATGATACCAAAATTTGAGGTGAGGTGAGCACACTAGTAGGAAGGGAAAGATTGCAGCAAGATCTGGATAAGTTACAGGAGTGGGCTAACATAAACAGGATGCATTTCAATACTGACAAGTGCAGGGTGCTGCACTTAGGCAGTAGAAACCAGCAGCACACTTATAGAATGGAAAACTCCCTTCTTGAGATCATGGAGGCAGAAAGGGATCTTAGAGTCATTATTGACTCCAAGATGAACATGGGCCGACAATGCGAGGTCACGTTTGCAGGGCTAACAGGACCTTGTCATGCATCCACAGGTGCATCTCAAGTAGAGCCAGAGTGGTGATCCTCCCCCTCTATGCAATGCTGGTCAGGCCACAGCTGGACTACTGTGTCCAGTTCTGTGCACCCCACTTCAGGAGGGATGTGGACAACATTGAAAGGGTCCAGAGGAGGGCCACCTGCATGATCCGGGGACAACAGGGCAGACCCTACAATGAGAGACTGTGGGACCTGAACCTGTTAAGCCTTCACAAGAGAAGGCTGAGGGGGGACCTGGTGACTGTCTATAAACTCACTGGGGGGGCCAGAAGGGTTTGGGGGAGACACTGTTTTCCCTAGTGCCCCCTGGCATGACAAGGAATAATGGACACAAGTTATTGGAGAGTAGGTTTAGATTAGACATCCTCAAGAACTACTTCACAGTTAGGGCGGCTAGGAGCTGGAACCAACTTCCAAGGGAAGTGGTGCTGGCTCCTACCCTGGGGGTCTTTAAGAAGAGGCTTGATGCCTACCTGGCTGGACTCATTTGAGTCCAATTTTTCTCCCGCCCAGGTGGGGGGTCGGACTTGAAGATCTACAAGGTCCCTTCCGACCCGACTTCTATGATTCTATGAAGAGTGTAGCAGGGCACTAAGGTGCCTGCAACTTTGAGCAGAGATGAGGACCCAGGTGCAGGTTGCCGAGCCAACTGGTTAATGAGGGTAAGGACTTACACCTGCCTGGTCAGCTGATCAGAAGGGGCAGGGCTTGGTGCCTATATAAAAACCACAAGTCTGAGGTGGGGGTGTTGCTGGCTATTAAGGAGGAGAGAATTCTGCCTATGTGAATAAAGAGGTGATGCTGGACTGCGCAAGCAGGCTGGTGCTGGGGAAGAGACGGAGTACCCGTCAGGTGGCTCAAAGGATGTTACAGCTAAGTGGCTAGAATTTATGTTATAGTCCAGGGGCTTATGCTTTGTGTTTGTGGTTCCCACCAGAGGACTGGGTGGGGCTATTAGGGGTTGAATGAGGCCTCATGGGGGCTCTATGGTAGTGTGGGGACCCTGGTGCCAGAGAGGCCCCAGCCCTGAAGCAAAGGAGAGCAGAGAAACAGAGGTTAGGTAAGGCTGTGGCTGCCTGAGCCCAGCAGGGGGTTGAGACCCCAAGGAAGAGAGTTGTGGCCTGGCATGGTGACAGCCCCCTGGATGCGGTGCTGTCTGCATTTGCTTTCCTTTTCTGCATGAACAATGAATAGCAGGGAAGTAAGGGGATGGCAGGTCTGGGGGAAAGAGGGCAGAAGCAAGTGGTAGTTTGGGTGAATGTGAAGAGACAGGGCTTGGGGGCTGGAGACAGAAAGGCTGTGCTCCCCCACCAAGAAGCTGGACCAGCAAATGAGGGTAGGGAGGTCTCCCACCAAAGCCTCTACTCAGCAATGAGTGGAAACAAGGGAGCAGGAGGGATCTCAGAGCTGCCATTCTGTCTTTTCCCCTTGCTCTGTGACTTATGTCTCCTTCCCCTGTTCATTCTCCCTTTTAGCATCCTCTGTCTGCCTCTGTGGGACAGGATATTAGGCAAGATGGACCAATCATCTGACTCAGTGAATGGTAGTTCTTATGTACTTATGCCTCTCCTGTCCTCAGTCTCCTCCTCTCAGCTCCATCACCCCTATACCCAGGTCACCTGGCACCCCCGCTCCCATCCTTCCTCCCTGCCCTAGAGACCCTCCAGCTGTCCTTCAACCCCCTATCCAGTGCTGTCCCCTGACCCCCCCACACTTCTCCCGGAAGCCATCTCTACTCAGAGGGTCCTGGCTTCAGTCTTACTGGAAACTCTGGGAGACAGCTGCTATCCTTATTGAGGGCAACCTCACCAGCATGTTACACTGCTCTACAGTGGGAAGAGGAACCATCTTCCCTGCAGATGGCAGGGCTGTGGGATGGTGGTGGGCAGGGGGGAGAGGCTGTAGGAGACCACGGGGTCAAGTGAGGAGTAGCAGCTTGAGGGGCGATGGGGCTGGGATGGAAGGATCATGGAGGAGAAGCAGGGGCCTTTGAGGACCCTGGTGGAGGAGTGCGCAGGGTGGAGGGTTTAAAAGTAGAGAGGAGGTGGAGGCCACATCTGTTCCAGCTGGGGAATGAAGGCAAGATCCTCTTCCTGCCAAAACCCCTGCTGAGCCAGGGCGGTTTGGGCACTGCAGGGATGGGATGAAATGGAGTGGGGCAGAGCCCCACACAGCCATGGGATGGATTCAGCCTGAAATGCCTCCTCTCCTAGCTCTGGTGAGACGGGGCAGCAGGACATGGGAAAGTAGGATGGACATGAGAGGACATTGGTTGGGGGTAGAATGGGGGATGGACGGATGACGGGCCAAAACACACAGCAGAGTCAGGGTGAAAATGGAGTGTGGCTGTGAGGGGACAGGATGAGGCAAAGTGGGGGAGAGGCAGGCAGTGCAAGGGGCCATGGGATGGGGCTGATGAGAAGGCATGGGGACACAGGACAGGATACAAAAAGTCAGAGGTAGCAGGGGGGTGCCCCTGGTTCCTGGCTAAAAGTCTTGCCCCTCTGCTCAGGGTCAGAGTGATCACCATCTTGAGGACCAAGAAGGAATCATCTCCACAGTCTGATTGGTGCAGTCATGGGGTAGGGTTGTTGCCATCCTCTGTAGTGAGAGTCATGGCCCTGTACCCAGGATTTCTTGGGCATATATTAATCCCTTTTTATAGAAGCAGGACATTGGCAGCTGTCATTTCCCTGCTTCCTCTCTGGCAGGAGAGGGTGTTATATGTTGTGCTGTTGCTTTATAAAGAGTTTGGATTTTGCATTTGTACAGGATGATTTGGATAGGGCTGGCCCTGCCTCAAGCCAGGGCTTGGACTAGTCCCTTCCAGCCCTGCTTCTCTGTGATTCTGAGATTCCCGGTCCCTCCATCTCTAATCCCTATTCCCTGCTTCCCACCAAGAGCAGAGAGATGGCATTGTTGCTGGGGAAGCTGATGGCAGCTCAGTCATGCAATTAGCATAATTATACAAAACCAGAACCAAAGAGTCAGCTCAAGGGAGACTTCCCCTTTCTCTGAACTGCTGGAAATAGCCAGCTTCTAAACTTATCCTGTCACCATGACTGGAATCCACAAAGCCCCCAGTCACATGTCTTTCACCCAGGACCAGATAATAATAGATTTGCAGTGTCACTATATGAGAATGACCGGTCACTGGCCCTCAGCCCTTATGCTCCAGACAGGAGCGAAGCCCAGCTGGGATTAGAAAAGAACCTCCCTCTATGGCTGGGGATGGCATTGCTCATTGTGGTACAATGGGGAACTGAGGCCTCCTCAAAGCATCTGATATGCCAGCCTGGCAGTTTTTTTTCTGGGCTGCTTGGGGCCATGGGACAAGGCACCTAGGGCTTCTTGTAGGAAGTGCTGCAATTCCCAGTAGAGCTGGTCTCTGTACTAGCAACCTAGGTGTGTGGCTGAAGGAAACGCACTGTAACAAATCCCTGCAGTGTCAGGCACAATCATTACGAAGTGATCAACAAGGCTAACCACACTTTATCATGCATTAGCAGATGCATGATAAATAGGTCCAGGGAGGTGATGCTTCCCCTCTGTGCAGCACTGGTCAGGCCACAATTGGAGTATTGCGTCTGGTTTTGGGTGCCGCACTTCAAGAGGGATGTGGAGAATCTTGAGGGTTCAGAGGAGGCCACTCATAGGGCCTTTCCTGCAGGCCTCTGACCATAAGAGGAGAGACTGAAGGACCTAGATCTCTTCAGCCTGTGCAAGAGAAGGCTGAGAGGTGATCTTGTGGCTGCCTATAAATTAATCGGGGGTGGGCAGCAGGGAATAGGAGATGCTCTGTTTACTAGGGCACCCCCTGGAGTAACTAGGAACTGTGGCCACAAATTAACAGAGCAGATTTAGGCTGGACATTAGGAAGAACTTCACAGTAAGGGTTACCAGAATCTGGAATGGGTTTCCAAGGGAGGTGGTACTCTCCCCTGCCTTGCGGGTCTTCAAGAAGAGACTGGAAATCACCTAGCTGGAGTTATCTGACCCTAGCGCTCCTTCCTGCCCAGGGGGTTGGGCTCAATGACCTACCGAGGTCCCTTTGGACCCTAATAGCTATGAATCTATTACAGCCAAAGTGGAGGTTTCTCACTTTCTATAGAAAAGTCCTAGCTATTAGGGTCACAAGCCAAAGGGGAAGGACAAATACAGGCAAAGAGTCATTCAAAGTATAACAGCAGGCAAGGTTCTTCATGCTGTGTAGTTTCCACTTCAAATGGCTACACCCTACACCCCTGAAGGTATTGCAGCATACATTTAAAGGGCATGTAAACAGGTTGTGATCGGTACCACTGGAATAGATAGATGTATTCAGCACATACAGTGTGTCGTCATCGTGTCCCCCCGCCCCGCCTCCGGTTTTCCTAGTCACATCCTCTTTTTGGACCCTCCAATCTCCATCCGGGCGGGTTTTTTTGAAATATGAACCAATAACCATGACTTTGCTTCACTCTACTGGTGGGAGCAGAGAGAGGGTAATTGGAGGCAGTGGGCACCTGTGCATTTGTGCAAGTGCACATGGCAACCGGAGAGGAGGCAACTCCACACTCTCCACACTCCGAACAGGCCGAAGGAGCTAAGCAGTTCCGAAGCAGAAAGTGTCAAGTGATCGTCATTGGCGACTCCATCCTGAGAAGTACAGAGGGCCCCATCTGTCACCAAGACCCCTTGACATGCAAGGTCTACTGCCTACCCGGAGCAAAGATTCAGGACGTGATGGGGATGATCCAGGCTGTGATCCAGCCCACTGATTACTACCCCATAATCCTAATCCATGTGGGTACTAATCAAGCAGCCAGGAGAAGCCCTGATCACCTGCTGGCAGGCTACCATGGTCTGGAGGTGTGCTGAAAGAGAGAGGTGCACAGGGGTATTCTCTTCTGTCCTACTAGTGAGCGGATGTGGAAGACGGCATGAAACGTGCATCGCAGAGACCAGCTGGTGGCTTTGGGAATGGTGTCTCAAGGCAGGCTTTGGCTTCCTTGACAACGACCCGCACATCACGACGAGAGACGTGCTTGGGTGGGATGGGCTCCACCTTTCCCCTAAAGGTGGGCGTGTGTTCTCTTCTAGGGTGGCGGATCTCCTCTGGCAGGCTTTAAACTAGGCTCATCAGGGGAAGGGGAAGATGAGGGCGGAGGAAGCCTTGGACCGCTAAATCAAGCAGCACCCACAAGTACAGCCCAGCCTAGACCGATGAGTGGACATATACACAGGTTAGCAACAGGGGCCAAGGCAATGCTGAGATTAGGGGGCCAGCACACACGTCCACAGGAGGCCTCAAATGCCTCTACACAAACGCTCGTAGTATGGCAAACAAGCAGGAGGAACTTACCCTCCTGCTAGCTGACACCAACCCAAACATGGTGGGACCCAAGGCATGACTGGACGGTGAATATCAAGGGCTATAGGCTGTACAGGAGGGACAGGACACAGAGGAAAGGTGAGGGGGTGGCGCTCTACAGTAAGGAGGAATACACATCCTCACCAGTGTGGACAGGATCTTTTATAATGGCCGGGCTTATGCAGATCACACTCGATTTACAGGGTCAGGCTTGATTTTATTATTAAACGAACAAAATCACTATACTGGGTGCACCAGGGAACACCCACTCACACTTGTGTGGAACCAGGGAGGGGTCGCTGGGATCAGGCGGGTCTGGCGTCCTTCCCTCTGGCTGATCAGGCCAAAGGTCGCTCCGTGTCAGTCGTCATGGGGTACGTTTCGTTCTGTCGGGCGCGCAAAGACCCCGAAGTTCACAGTGCGATGATTTTTATACTCTCTGTGATGCGGGGCGGTCTAATTACATGTGGCGCTTTCTCATTTGCCTGGGGCGGTGACCGTCACATTATTGACAAGCCCTGGACTTCCCCTTGAGAAACCCCGTGTGGAAAATTCCAGCCGCATGCTGCTTCCACGCTGAAGCCCCAGAGCCTCCCATCCACCCAGCACCTGCCAGACAAACACTAAACACATGCGAACATGGCCACCCATAGCACTTAGCAAGTGCAAAATAATTACAACAACCAGGTAGCATGGAGTCAGAGGAGGGGCACACAGAAGTGCTCTGGGTTACAATACAAGGCAGTCAAGGGGAAAGAGACTTAACAGTGGAGGTCTGCTACAGACCACCCGACCAAGGGGAAGAGCTAGACCAGGAATCCTTAAGTCGGTCACAGAGGTAGTCGGGTCAAAGGACGTGGTCATCATGAGGGACCTGAACTTTCCAGACATCTGCTAGGAAGAGCAGTCAGCCAGACCTGACCACTCATGTAGGTTCCTAGCCGAGATACACGACCTCCGTCTAACCCAGGAGGTGCACAGCCCCACCAGGGGAGATGCCTTGTTGGACCTGGTGCTGGCCACGGGAGATGACCTGGTGAGGGGGCTACAGGTGCTCGACCACCTGGGCGACAGTGATCATCGCCTGCTGGGATTCACCATCCAGCGCAAGGTGGCAAAGGCCTGCTACAAGGCAGCAACCCTAGATTTCAGGAGGGTGGACTTCAATGAGCTAAGGAGAATAGTCAGAAGCACTGAGGTCCCAGAGGGGAGAGGAGCCAGGTGTCCAAGAAGAGTGGTTGCTCCTTAAGGAGACAATCCTTCAAAGGGAGGTAATCCCAATGCAGATCAAAGGGAGCAGGAGGGTGCAAAAGCCTCCATGGCTCACCACAAGCATCCAGGAATGTCTTTTAGCTAAAAGGGAGGCGTACACCTAATGGAAGGGAGGGGCCATCACGAGGGAGGACTATACTGTGGTTGCTCGGGGATGGGGGGGGAGGTCAGGAAGGCCAAGGCGGAGATGGGACTGGGACTAGCTACCCAGATCAAGAACAACCAGAAGTCCTCTTTTAAATGCATAAAGGGCAAAACAAAGGTACCAGGTAATGTGGGGCTCCTGCAAGACGCGTTAGGAAGTTTGTTCGTCACACCAGATGACAAAGCTAACCTATTTAACAACTTCTTTGCCTCCATTTTCCTGAGCAGGGACCAGATCAGGCCCCGTACCGGGCCCCCCTTAAACCCCAGGGGAGGAGCACCTAGGCCAAGGGTCAGTGAGGATCTAGTCGGGGAACTTCTGGAGGGTCTGGATGTATTTAAATCAGCTGGTCCGGACGATCTCCACCCCAGAGTACTGAGGGAATTAGCTGAGATCATTGCGGGACCCCTGGCACAGCTGTATGAGCACTTGTGGTGCTCTGGTGTGGTGCCAGAGGACTGGAAGAGGGCCAGTGTGGTTCCCATCTTCAAAAAAGGGAGGAAGGAGGATCTGGGGACCTATGTAGTCTTACCTTGATCCTGGATAAGCTTTTTGAGAGAATTATTCTGGCACATCCACGAGGGGCCAGTGGTGGAAATTATGCTTAGGGGTAACCAACATGGGTTCACTAGCGGCAGGTCTTGTCGTACAAGGCCACCAGGTTGGTCTGACCAGGTCACCAAATCCTTAGATGCAGGGGTAGCCGTGGACATAGTCTTCCTGGACTTTCGGAAGGCCTTCGACACCGTCTCTCACCCCGTTCTCATTAAGAAACTGGGGGACTGTGGTGTTGACACCCACACAGTCAAATGGGTCCCCAACTGGCTGGAGGGCCGTACATGGAGAGTAGTGGTGGATGGGTCATTTTCGACATGGAGGGACATGGGCAGTGGGGTCCCCCAGGGCTCGGTCCTCGGGCCCGCACTGTTCAACATCTTCGTCAGTGACTTGAACAAGGGGGTAAAAAGTACCCTGTTCAAATTTGCTGATGGCACTAAGATGTGGGGGGATGTGGGCACACTAGAAGGGAGGAATAAGCTGCAATCAGACCTAGACAGGTCACAGGGGTGGGCAGATGAGAAAAGGATGGGATTCAACACTGACAAGTGCAGGGTGATGCACCTGGGGAGGAAGAACCAGCACCATACCTACAGGTTGGGGAACTCCCTTCTCATTAGTGCAGAGGCAGAAAAGGATCTTGGAGTCATCATTGATGCCAAAATGAACATGGGCCGGCAGTGTGGGGATGCGGTCAGGAAGGCCAACTGCACCTTGTCATGCATCCACAGATGCATCTCGAGCAGGTCCAGGGAGGTGATCCTCCCCCTCTATGCAGCACTGGTCAGGCCACAGCCGGAGTACTGCATCCAGTTCTGGGCGCTGCACTTCAGGAGGGATGTGGACAGCATGGAGAGGGTCCAGACAAGGGCCACTCACGTGATCAGGGGGCAGCAGGGCAGGCCCTACGAGGAGAGGCTACGGGACCTGAACCTGTTCAGCCTCCACAAGAGAAGGCTGAGGGGGGATCTACTGGCCTGTTACAAACTAATCAAAGGGGACCAGCAGGCATTGGGGGAGACCCTATTCCCCCGAGCACTACCAGGAGTGACTAGAAATAATGGTCAAAAGCTGGCAGAGGTGTTACCTGTCCGCTCCATGTTTTTGGGGAGCCCTAACACAGGACACAGACTGTCTGACTCACAAAGAATTGCCCCCCCCCTCACCTAAACAGAAACTGATTAAGATGCAGTGAGAGATGCACCTAAAACCCTCCAGATAAGGGTGACAAAAGTGCAGCAAGTGCCCTAGGTCTCATTTGCATCTGAGATGGGAACAGATGACCATTCATTTACATGAGAGATGGAGAACAGAAAGCCTGAAGCAGAGACTGCAGTGAATTCTGGGATCAGCGAAGCAGGGATGCGCTGCATGATGGGGAATCTGTGCTCCAAATGCTAATCAACCCCCACACCCAGCTCAGCATTTATCAGACCAGTTCTAATCTGGATTTACAAAGGACTTTTCCTTTCCTCCCCCCCGCCCCCCCCCCTCCCACCTCTAAGTAAAAGTAAGTTTATTGGGCATCTCGGGCCATACATTCCCCGGTCCCACTATGGGAGGCCTATGTAAACTTAATTGGCTACAACTCGGTTGCCGGGTTAGGGAATGCTGAGGCAATAGACCGAGTCAGAGGGGGTACGGGCAACATTTGAACAATGGTACAGGGTTTATCACAGCGTCCAGCCCGTTGGAGCCCTGACCACAAGTGTTGTCATACTTTTCCTGAGACAACTGGTGGAAGTCCTCTCCACAACAGGTTATGAACACTCCAATAATTGCCTTAAGTCTGTTAAAAGACTGGAAAAGTAAGATCTGGAAAAGTCATGCTAAGCTGAGGCTTGTTCACAGCAAGTAAAAATCCAAAAACCCTGATGCTGCAATCTATTGTTTCTGAAGACACCAAGAGATATCCCATCAAGTATATCTGCTATCCATAGGAATGTCAAGCTGGCTCCAAGTAGATGTTTCCTGAGTATCAATCAAGTTCCTGAGATGTTCCACCCAGATAACCCCTTGTCAATAGAAAAGACAATTTGATTTATAATATTGAGAATGCTTGAAAGAAACTGAACTGGGGGTATAAAAATCTGTAAAAGAAGCAGCAGTGTGTGTGCTGACACCACTCGCTTTCTTCTGGAGAGGCTGCAGGAGGAAAATCATCTCCCTTCAAGGATTGTGCTGAGAACTTTGACCTGTCAGCTTTGCAACCCGAGTGCCTTGGACTGGTGAGATCCCAGCTCTCTCTCTCTCTCTCTCTCTCTCTTTTCTCTTCTCTCTCTCTCTAAGCATAGATTTCTGAACTTGAACTGTATTAGTTAAGCTTGAGCTAAGTTTCCCCAAATACTTAGTGAAACCAGGGTATACTGTGACTGTTTGTGTTTGTTTTTCCTTTGCATGTCTATCACTACTAGTGTCAATATATATTTCATCTACTTAGCAATAAATAACTTTTATAGTCAAACTGGTGGTGACTGGGTATATTTTGCCTTCTTTACTTCTCTTTCCCCACTTGCTCTGTAGCAACGCCCCTCTTACCTAAGCTAAAGATCCCTGTGAAGCCTAGAAATATTGTGGGGTCTGCTCATCAAGAGACTAAAAGATTGGGACACGCTGAGTTCGAAACACATAAGGGGATCAGCTTGTACAGGCTGATTGACCCAGTTTGGCTCAGATGTGCCCTAATGAACTGAATGCTGGCCCATGAGGGTATCATCTGGACACCCAGCAAGATTCAGAGGTATTCTGTTTAATTGTGTGCTTGTGTCTGACTGTGGTTATTGTTGCTCTGATGAACTGATTCTTGGCATGTGAGGGTGTCAGCCTGTCCATGCTGATCAACACGGCCAGGTCAGGCGTGTCATGTTAATCTGTGTGTGTTTGTGTGTATGACTGATTTGGGGACTGGAGGAACCCAGCCCCACTGAACTGAGTCCTGCAAGATAGCTCCACCGGGGGTGAGGGCTTGCAGAAGGGAGAGATACAGCTCCATAATAGGAACACAAGTAACACAAGCAGCACATTGATAGAACCAAGACCCTAGCCCTAATAAATGAGCACACCCCAAAGTAGCGGGCAAATCTGGTAACAGAGGGTAAATTCAGACTAGATATCAGGAGGCGCTACCTCACTGTCAGGGCGGCTAGGACCTGGAACTAACTTCCAAGAGAAGTGGTGCTGGCTTCTACCCTGGGGGGTCTTTAAGACAAGGCTAGACAAACACCTTGCTGGGGTCATTTGACCCCAGTACTTTTTCCTGCCATGGCAGGGGTCGGACTTGATGATCTGCTCAGGTCCCTTCCGACCCTACTAGCCATGAAACGTGGCCGGTATGCAGCCAGGCAGGGTGGTGGGAAGCAGTATCAGCACCTGGATGCAGGTAACTATGTTGGGGGGACAGGGATTAGAGGGTCAGGGCTGTCTAGGGGGCTGCAGAGGTGGGGGGAGGGTACATGTGAGTGTGTGGCAGGATGTGTAGAGGGGGGTGGATACGTGAGGCGGGGATGGGGCAGGGCAGGGAGGGCAGGGGGTAGGCCCCTACCCCTCCAATGGGGGAAGGGGGCTTTTGAGGGAAGTGGACAATTCCATGGCTGAGCCAGAAGCACCAGGCCAGTGACCTTGCTCATGGGGCCAGGCCGGCCAGAAGACATTACCCTGGGGGGAGTGGCTGTGGTGCTGGAGCCCTGGGCTGGCAGTGCCACAAATATCCCCTCTTCCCTCCTGCCCATGCCACCAGGGCCAGACTGGCTCCACCACTGCCCCCAGGAATTGGAGCCACCACACTCTGGGCCCAGTCGGGACAGGGGCAGCTGGGGGCCTGCTCCAGCAGGGCTGAGGGGAACAGAGGGATGCAGGTCAGGAATGAGGGGCACTGGCAGGGCCAGGGGTTTACAGGTCAGGAGTGAGGGTCAGCAACAGGAATTGGGGGGGCTGCAGGTCAGGACTGAGGGGCACTAACATAGCCTGTGGGGGGTAAGGGACTGTGGGTTGGGAGTGAGGGGCAGCAGCAAGGACAGAGGGATGCAGGTTGGGAGTGAGGGGCACTGTCTATGAGTTGGGAGTAAGGTGTCCTGTTTTCCCCCACCCTCCCCCCCACCCCCCAACAGGTGTCCTCTTTTTTGGAACTGGGAATATGGTAACCCTACTACTCATATCACATTTCCATTGCACACAATGCATTACATTACACAACACATGCTATACTACCTCTCCTGCTCCTCATGTGGAAGGGAAGAGACCCTGCCAAGCTGCAGACGAGGATGTGGTTGGCCAGAAGTTGCAGAGATTTGGATCTGCTCTGACCACAGCAGAGAGTGTAGAGAATAACATGTGAGGGGGTGAGAAATGGGCTGAGAGCACTGCTGGCTTCCTCTGGCCACAGCCCCAACTCACTTCCTTCTTTGGGCTCACTGGGACGTCACTCTCCATGAAACTGGGGACTGGGGTGTTGATAGTAGTACCAAGGGACTGCTCAATGCATTCAGCATGGCGCCAGCTCTCACAGTCCTCCTCCTGGGTGAGTTCTAGCGACATCCAGGCTATGTGCCTGTGGGACAGAGTGACATGACACCAGGGCCTGTGCCCATGTGGGAATTTGAGATGTGGGCAAGTATGCATGGTCTAAGACCAGGATCTGTGTTTATGGTTGGGGGGCAGAAACCAGGTCATGTGCCCATAGCCAGGGGGCAGGAAGTGTGGGTCTGAGACCAGTTTCATGTGCCCAAGTGGGAGGTTGTATCCCTGAGACCAGGATTTGAGGGAAAGGTGGGAACTGGAAGACAGCAACTCCTGTGGGTGAGAGCCCTGGACACTCTTCCCTCTTAGTTAAAACAATTTGGGAATATCAAGGGGGAAACAACATACTGAGCGAAAGTGCTTTGTTTGCTGGGATCTAGTCACTAATAAGCTATTTGCTTTCCAGGTTGCTGGCTGACTCCTCAGAGCAGGGTGTGGGGAGGTGAGTAACACAGATTCCCCACCGTGCAACGCATAAGAATTTCTCCCCAGAGCTCAGGCCACATCTCTTGCCTCCACACTGTACCCACGGGGGGAATGGAGGACTTGTAGCAGGGCCTGGTTCAGAGCTTTAAGCAGCAGAGAATCCTGCTCACACTGAGCTGTGTTTTTAGCCAGCTACAGATAGGTACTGGGACCTGAGTATCCCAGTCTGTACCAGGGCTCTGGGCACCTCTGATGTAGCCTAACAATGCTCATGGTTTGTGTTGGTCTTATACCATACCTGGCATGGTCAGGGCTGGGCTTGGGCTACCAGATGCTCTTGCACTACAAATCATAGGTAACAATACTCTGCAGTGCAGTGGTTGGAGGTCACCCACCATGGAGCTGACTTCATTTGCTCCAAACCCAGAGCAGCAGGGTCCTCGCAGCTTGGTTTCTCTGCTGGTTTGGCTGTGTCTGCTGAGCTGTGAGCAACCAGACGACCTCTGCAGCAGCCAGGACCTGAGATGAACCAAAACAGTCACTGGTCAGGCACAGCTCAAGGAGGGCAAGGGCTGGAGTCCAAAGGAGGCAGAGATTTAGACAGGGCTGGAGCAGGGGAGATGGGTTCATGTCTGTCCCATGTCTGTCCCATTTTGAAGCAGAGCAAAAATACCCCAAACCCCACATCTCTGTGATCCCCAGCTAAGTGGTGCTGATCGGTGGAGAAATCACCATCCTCTGTGAAGGTTTCTACCATGACATGAAGTTCTATTTGTACAAAGATGGACATACACCCTGGTCACAGCAGGAAGCGCGTGAGAGGAACGTGTCTGAATTCCTGATCACCAACATGAGCCAGGAAGATGGAGGGAGCTACACCTGTGATTATCACCCCATAACAGCTGAGAACCACTGGTCGCATCTCAGTGACCCTGTGGAGCTGGTGGTGAGAGGTGAGGGGCCTGGCTCAGCATCCCCAGTCTCTGCCTCGCCCCCAGGCAGACCCTCAGCAGGTCTCCATGCTGAAAGCTGATGCTCAGAATGTGGCTCCACCCTAAGTCCTGTAAGCCCTGGAAAGAAGATGTTCCTTGTCCAGGGCTCTCCCTGCTCCATATTTTCCCCCTACGCCCCAGGGGCGGGGGTCCTCCCAAGTGGGAATTACAGGGCAGAAAGGACTTTCTTAGGGCTATATGTTGATTACAGAGTGAAGAGATGGTGTGTAGTATTATATCATAGCACATGTATTTCCTATAGGGCAGAGCTGCACAACCCCGCCCCCAAGCCCATGTGGAAATCTGAATAGAACCCAGGTGTCCTGACTCCCATCCCAGTGCTCAACCCAACCCGCCCTGTCCTGCCCAGAGCTGTGAGTGGAGAACAGGAGTCCTGCAATTTGGTCTCCTTATTGTACTCACTTTGTTTATTTAGCATGAGCAGTTTTGGTATATTGTTTCAACCGCCTTAAGGCAATGTTATTACCAGTGTGAAGAGCTTGAAGGCCACCAGGTAGCATAGTAAATAGACATGAGTCAACAGTGTGGGACATGGTTTGAACTTGTCCACAAGGGCATTTGTTGTCATTGCAAAGACTCCATTGCTATAGGTTTGAGACACTGGCCCTGTCCAGTTCAAAAACGGTTGAGAAGTGCCTAATAATGGCATGGCCAGTTAAATCCTGATTGACTAACTGTAGGATCAGAGATAATGTGGTGATTGGTTGGTGCTTGTGCTGACCATTCTTTGTGCCATCAAGCAAGTAAGTAAGGAAAAGTCAAATGGTTTTGAAAGGATGGACTATATTGGACACCTTGAAGGAACTGAGCTATTGGTGGGTGTCAATATGTCCCAATGCACTGGAAGCATAGAATTACCATGAAGTCTGGCTAGTAAATTTACTTAAGCATTTGTGTGACAGACATGAGGGAGAGCAATATTACTGAGGACTAGTAACCATGGGACTGGAATGGGGCACAATGTACCTAACACAAGACTCATTGTAACATGAAGCTGGGTGCCCACTAATTAGCTGTATGATGAACTAGCCCATGCAGGGGCACACTATTCTGCAAAAGAATAACACAGTGGGATGGCAGATGAACATAGCATGGAGGCATTAGCACCCCAAATGGAGCCTGTGAGTTTGGCAAGTAGGTTCTACTCACTGAACACCAGAGACTTAAAAATACTGCCATTCTTATGCCCACTGCAGGTGTGTCTACACGTGCATTTATGCTGGCTTAAATTTACTGCATTGTAAGTGGGAATAGGCTGGTACCTACACGTGTAGGCATTAAAGCACATTAATACTGTGCATGGCCTGACTTGGGACTAAAGTTAGTCCCAAATCAGTCCACATACACAGTGTTACTGTGCAGTAAGGTATCTACACATGTGTTACTATGCAGTAACTAATCAGGTGTAAATTTGATACCTGCATGATGCAAATATCAAATTGATACTCAAGTTAGCAAAAGTCATAGTTTCATAGTTTCTAGGGTCGGAAGGGACCTCAACAGATCATCTAGTCCGACCCCCCGCCATGGCAGGAAAGAGTACTGGAGTCAAATGACTCCAGCAAGGTGTTCATCTAACCTCCTCTTAAAAACCCCCAGGGTAGGATCCTGCACCACATCCCTTGGAAGTTGGTTCCAGGCCCTAGCTGCCCTGACTGTGAAGTAGCACCTCCTGATGTCTAACCTAAACCTACCTTCTGCCAGCTTGTGACCGTTATTCCTGGTCACTCCTGGCGGTGCTCAGGGGAAAAGTGACTCCCCCAATGCCTGCTGATCTCCCCTGACTAGTTTATAACAGGCCACAAGATCCCCCCTCAGCCTTCTCTTTTGGAGGCTGAACAGGTTCAGGTCCCTGCCCTGCTGTCCCCTGATCATGCAAGTGGCCCTCCTCTGGACCCTCTCCATGCTGTCGACATCCTTCTTGAAGTGTGGCGCCCAGAACTGGACGCAGTACTCCAACTGCAGCCTGACCAGTGCTGCATAGAGGGGGAGGATCACCTCTTTTGACCTGCTTGAAATGCATCTGTGGATGCATGACAAGGTGCGGTTGGCCTTCCTGACTGCCTCCCCACACTGCCAGCCCATGTTCATCTTGGAGTCAGTGATGACCCCCAGATCCCTTTCTGCCTCTGTGCTGATAAGAGGGGAGTTCCCCAACCTGTAGGTATGGTGCCGGTTGTTCCTCCCCAGGTGCATCACCTTGCACTTGTCTGTGTTGAAACCCATCCTATTCTCATCCGCTCACCCTTGTAACCTGTCTAGGTCTGATTGTAGCCTGTTGCTTCCTTCTAGTGTGCCCACGTCCCCCCACATCTTAGTGTCATCAGCAAATTTGAACAGGGTGCTTTTTACCCCCTCATCCAAATCGCTGATGAAGATGTTGAACAGTGCGGGCCCGAGGACCGAGCCCTGAGGAACCCCACTGCCCACGTCCTTCCAGGTTGAGAAGGACCCATCCACTACCACCCTCTGGGTGCGGCCCTCCAGCCAGTTGGCGACCCAATTAACTGTCTGAGTGTCTACGCCACAGCCCTCCAGTTTCTTAATGAGAACGGGGTGAGAGACAGTGTCAAAAGCCTTCCGGAAGTCCAGGAAGAGGATATCCACTGCTACCCCTGCATCTAATGATCTGGTGATCTGATCGTAAAAGGCCACCAGGTTGGTCTGACAGGACCTGCCACTGATGAACCCGTGCTGGTTGCCCCTAAGCATGCAGTCCCCTGCTGGCCCCTCCTGGATGTGTGCCAGAATAATTTTTTCGAACAGCTTGCCTAGGATTGAGGTAAGACTAACTGGCCTATAGTTTCCCGTGTCCTCCTTCTTCCCTTTTTTGAAGATGGGGACCACGTTGGCCCCCTTCCAGTCCTCCGGTACCTCACCAGAGCACCACGAGTGCTCATAAAGTTGTGCCAGGGGACTTGCATGACCCTGGCCAGTTCCTTTAGTACTCTAGGGTGGAGATCATCCAGGGCGGCTGACTTGAATACGTCCAACCCCTCCAGAAGCTCCCTAACTAAATCCTCGTTAACCTGTGGCCCAGGTGTGCCTCCCCCAGGGCCCAAGGGGGGCCCAGCAGGGAGGTGGCTGTCCTGGTCCCTACTTAGGAAGACGGAGGCAGAGAAATCGTTAAACATGTTAGCTTTGCCGTCTGGTGTGACGACCAAGTTTCCCATCATGTCCTGCAAGGGGCCCACATTACCCGGAACCTTCTTTTTACCCCCTATGTATTTAAAAAAGGACTTCTTATTGTCCTTAATCTGGGAAGCTAGTCCCAGTTCCATCTCTGCCTTGGCCTTCCTAACTACCCCCCTAGATCCCCGAGCAACTACAGAATAGACCTCCCTGGTGATGACCCCTTCTTTCCATTGGGTATAAGCCTCCTTTTTAGCAAGAAACACTCCTGGATGCTTTTGGTAAGCCACGGAGGCTTGTGTGCTCTCCTGCTCCCTTTGATCCTCGTTGGGATTACCTTCCTTTGGGCTTGGAGGATCGTCTCCTTAAGGAGCGACCACTCTCCTTGGACACCTGGCTCCCCTCCCCTCCGGGACCTCAGCGCTTCTCCAAGTATCCTCCTTAGCTCGTTGAAGTCCGCTCTCCTAAAATCTAGGGCCGCTGCCTTACCACATGCCTTTGCCACCTTGCGGCAAAGACTAATCGACTGCACTTGATGAAACCATCGAATCCATCCCACAGCATCCAGTAAGGGAAGCATTTGCTAGTCCACCTATCTCTCAGTAAGTCCACCAGGCAAGAAAACAGATGAAGAACAACAAAGCCTCTGGCCCTGATGGCATACCAGCTGAGGTCTTCAAAGCTGGTGGGGAAAGTGTGACAAGCAAGCTCCACACACAGTTTCTCAAAATCAGGAACGCTGCGGAAATTCTGCTGACCTAAGGAATGCCAATATTGTCACCATTTTAAAAAGGGAGATAATTCTGACTGGTATTTCCCTCCTCTCCATCGCTGGGAAGATCCTTGCTCAGATTCTGTTGAACCAACTGCTCCTTTTTGCCAAGAAGGAAATCCTTCCTGAGTCTCCATGCAGATTCAGACAATGGAAAGACACGAAGAATGTGATTTTTTGGAGCCCAGCAGATCCGGGGAAAAATGCCAAGAACAATACCAGAAATTGTACATGGCCTCTTATTAATTTTTTTGACCAGTGCTTTCAGCTCTGTGAACTATGAGGCTCCATGGAAGATCTTATCAAAGTCTGGCTGCCCAAGGAAATTTATCACCATCCTAAGACTCCCTCATGACCAGATGACTGCCTCCATCCTATGCAGTGGCTCCGCTACAAAGCCCTTTGCCATTTGAACTGGCATCAACCAGGGCTGTGTGATCACACCAGTTTTTTTTTGTTTTTCATCTTTTTTGCAGTCATCAAGATGCTCATCCATGACCATCTGCCACATGGCATCAGCATCAAGTACAGGATGGACAGGAACCTTTTCAATCTCTCCCACCTTCATGCCAAACCCAATTTGTGGAACTTCAGTACACTGATGATTGAGCTGTTGTGGCACATATGGAGGAGGACCTACACATGGCCCTTAACTGCTTCTCTCAAGAATACCAGTGCCTAGGACTGACCCCTTCACATCGGAAAAACAAAAGTGCTTCACCGGCTTGCTCTGGGTTAGTCAACTCCCCTGGCAAAGATCCTCACTGATGGACAAAAGCTGGAGAATGTTGAACACTTCACATACCTTGGGCAGCTCTCTCCCAAAGAAGGCCAACATGGATGAGGAGATCCCATGTAGGAGCCAGTGTGCCAGTTCTACCTTCAGAAGTCTGAATCATTATGTGTTCAACAATCACATAATCAGGACTCTCAAACAAAGCTCCTACTATATAAGGCTGTGATAATCCCAACTCTTCTGTACATCTGTGAAGCCTGGGTGACCTATAGGAACCACCTGAAAAGGATGGAATGCCGTCACCAGCACTACCTTTGGAAGATCCTTGGTATAAAGTGGGAGGATCATCATACAAGTGCCAGTGTCCTCACTAACGCTAATACCACCAGTATGGAAGTGCTGATTATTCAATATCAGCTGCACTGGACAGGGTACTGTGTGTGCATGCCTCATGTATGTCTACCAAAACAACTGCTGTACTCCCAACTCAGCCAAGGACAAAGGACATGCAGGGAGAGCAAATGCTTCACAGACACCCTCAAGGCAAACATTAAGAAGTGTGGCACTGACGCCACAAATTGGGGAAAAACTACCCCAGGACAGGGCTACATGGTAAGAGACAGTACATCTTACCTGAAGGAAAACCGTCTTGCCCTGGAGGCAGAAAAACAACAAAAACAGAAGGAAGAGAAACAAAACAGAAAAAATCCATGGTCTGACCCTCCCTTTAACCACCACCTGTGGCATTTGATCTTGAATCCCTGGCTCTAGAATAGGCCTTCTTAGCCATCTACAGATTCATTTAGAACCCTTTACTTGACCCATGGGAATGATCCATGAGGTCAACGACAACGCTGACTCTCACTTTTAAAATGATTGGGTTAAGTGAAACTGCATCCTAAGCTAAGTACCATGTAGAGCAAGTATCTGACCCTCCCAAACCTAAGGAAAGGCATCCTGTAACCAAAAGCTTGTTTCACCTCTCCCCCGACTATAAAGCTGGCATAAAATGATCTTGCTTCTTGCATGTTCTCTGGACCATCACAGCTACAACAGTACGACAGCACTTCAGACTCTGCAGAGAACCAGGGAACAAATGGACTTATTGACTGGTCTCTTCTCTCCTCACTGGGGAGCTGAGCTCTGGCCTTGCCCAGGGTGGGGTTGCTCTGTCTCTCCTGCTGCTAGCTCTCATCTTAACCCTGGAAACTCCAGACCAGGGTGGGCAATTTTTTGGGCCCAAGGGCCACATAGGGAGTTTTAATGAGGCATGGTAGGCTGGGTCAGCACCCTCCTCTCCAAACAACTCACTGAAACGCCCTATGGGGCTTTGCATGGTGGGGAAGATGCATTCCCTGCCACCCTGCCCTATAGGGGCAGGGGTGTGTGGAGGGGGTGAATGCACATGGGGGGGCTGCCTGCGAGCCTGCCGGGGGGCGGTGCATGCAGCAGAGCTGCTCCCAGCCTCACCCACAGCCAGACCCTGGGAGGGTGGTGGTGATGGGCGGGATGTTTCAAGCCAGGCTCTGCCCTGGGGCCCAGGGTGGGGGACGCCCAGTCAGGGAGCAGGGACTGAGACACTGGAAGGGTTACCATGCCCCAGCGAGCAGCCGGTGCTGGAGGTTGAGGGCAGCTATTTGCTCAGCCTTTGGTCTGCCCCTTTGTGCAAGCACATTTTGGAGCTGTGATCACTCTGTTTGCCCCAGTCTGTGCCCAGGGGGGTGGTGAATGAGGCTATAAGATGCAGAAGAATGGATTTGTGATGTGAGGAGCTGGGTAGGATCCAGGAGACCACACTGCAGTTTCTGGCTCAGTCACAGGCTGCCTGAGAGAGGGGAAGCAAATCACAGATTTCAGAAATGCTCTTCAAGTCTTGGGACCTCATTGTTAGGACATCTCTGATCACCCACCTGAATGGAGGTACCTGCAGTTGGGGGAAAATATGTAAATGCTGCCTTGAGAATTAGAACTGGTTTTGCAACAGGTGTGAGCAGACTCAGGGCCTCACTGTGCCAGGTGCTGCATAAACACACAGTGAATAGGCAGTCCTTGTCCCTCATCGGCAAAAGGCAGCTCCTCTCCCCATGCCTGTTCCCACATTGTAGTGGGGGACCTGGGAAAGTATTTTTCTGTGTCCATGCAGCTGGGGTTTGCTGTGCTGAGTGCCAGGAAGAGTCCCCAGGTCAGTGAGTCGTTTCCTGTACAGGGAAGTAAAGGAGATGGAGACCACCCATGTGCTAGTGAGGATGGATGGAAATGCTGAGCAGGGGTCTTGCTTCTGCACCCCATTCCCTGGGCCACAGGGAAGTTCTGCGATCTTGGGAAGAGTCTTTTTTCCAGAGGGCCCTGTCTTTGCCCTGTGGCTCAGCCTGGCAGGTGAGGTTGGGGCCGGATGACTGTGCAGGTCCATGTCTCACTGCCTCTCTCCCGCACACATATCGCAGCTACCCCAGACCCAGAATCTCTCTCGGCTCCAGTTGGCCAATTGCTCTGGGACAAGATGTCACCATCCACTGTGCCTGTCAGTGTCAGCGCTGGGACCTGAAGTTCTTCCTGCACAAAGCTAGAGCTCAGGAGATGCTGCAGCCTATGAAAATTATGGGGGATGTGTCTGAGTTCTTCATCCCCAGCATGACCTGGGAATACAGAGGGAGCTACAGCTGCAGCTACCGCCCCCAGGGAGAACTATATGTCTTGTCATATTCCAGCAACCCTCTGGATTGTAGTGACTGGTGAGTGTCCTACCTGTCTGGGTCAGGATGTTTGAGCCAGGCTCTCCCCTGAGCCCCTCCAGAGTTGACATCTCTCCAGGGAAGAGTGATTGAGTCACAGGGAAGTCCACATCTAGGGGAGAGAGCCACAGTCCCTGCAGATTCTGGGTGGAGGGGGCAAGGGAGTTGCCTGTCCCCAGGGGAACTGCAGGGTAGGACTCCATTCCCAGAGGGCTGTTCTCTGGAGCTGCCCCTGCTCTTGGGGCATATGATATGGAGAGACACATTTCCAAGACACTGAGCACCCACCTAACCCCTCAAAATGGCAGCAAATAGAAGTGCTGTATCACAGTGAAAGGGGACAAACACTGAGTTGCTGTTTCAAGCCACTTGCCCCCATCCCTGACACTGTCTTTCTATCTGCTTAGGAGGAACTGATCAGACTGAGCCTAGATGGACACCAGCTCTGACAGATGAAGGGAGCGCTGGGACAGGTACAGTGCTGGAAGGGTGGACTCTGTGGCTATACAGATTACAGGACTCCTTCCTAGCAGCCCAGCCAAGTAGGGCCATTACAATGCCATACTACAGCCCTGGGATCTAAACTTTCCTCCAGCAGGACACAAGCAAAGCTCAGAGTAGTACGGGACTGGAAAGACACTTTACTTCATGGGGAGTAAGCCCTACAGCTGCCACTGAGGGAAACACTGGCACCTTCCTCTGAAGCAGTTGGTGTCCCAGAGTGGGTATACTGGGGTAGATGGGCCTTGGGCTCATCTGGCACAGTTGGTCTGTGTGGCTGTACTGTGGCTCTGCTGCTCTGATCAATCACTTGGTGATAATAAGGATGAGAGAAGCTTACAGTTGAGGGGCATCAACTTTGCTGCATATGTATAGGAGAGGGGGCCAGGGCTGGACTGGCAGGGGCTGCAGGTCAGAAGAGAGGGGTACCAGCAGAGCTGCGAGAGGCAAGGACAGTGCTCAGTGAAACAGGACCCTGATCCCAGTGACACCTCGTAATTACTACCATTAGAGCCTGGACCAGCCAAGGCTTCAGTCCTTCAGCCCTTAATCCTACAGCTGGCAGCTGGTGAGGACAGGGTGAAGCAAGCTGAGCCTGTCAGGTACCCCTTGCCTTTCGCCTGCTCTCCACTAGAGGCAGAGAGCTAGTATCTGCAGATCCTAGGGGAGAGGGGTGCCTCATATATGCCTGGGTTTTCTCAGAGCAGTGATTCTTAACCTTTTTTAGACTCACAGGACCCCTGGCTAGACTCAAGACCCCTCTTTGAAAATGCCAGCTCTTAGTTTTTACTTGTTTTTTGGCTGCAGAAAAATAATAAAGCAATTTCATAGACATAGACATTAGGGCTGGAAGGGACCTCGGGAGATCATCGAGTCCAGCCCCCTGCCCAAAGGGCAGGAAGTCAGCTGGGGTTATAGGATCCCAGCAAGATAAGCATCCAATTTACTCTTGAAGGTGTTCAATGTAGGTGCTTGAACCACCTCCGCTGGCAGACTGTTCCAGACCTTGGGGGCTCGGACAGTAAAGAAATTCTTCCTTATGTCCAGCCTGAAACGGTCTTGCAGGAGTTTGTGACCGTTCGACCTTGTCATCCCATGGGGCGCTCTGGTGAACAGATGTTCCCCCAGATCCTGGTGGTCATCCCTGATAAACTTGTAGGTGGCCATCAGATCACCCCTGAGCCTACGCTTTTCCAGGCTAAAGAGTCCCATGGCTCTCAGCCTGTCATCGTAAGATCTGTTTTCCTGACCTCTGATCATGCGTGTGGCTCTCCTCTGGACTCTCTCAATTCTTCTCTTGCAAAGAGCTTAGAAAAGGCACAGCATGACAGAATGTTTTCTAACACGACAGATTCCTAGTTGTAATCTGAGTTCATCTTGTGAATCATATTGGTGCACCCAATAGCACTAACAAATTTGTAGCACCCTGCAGCACCCCTGAAAGGACCTCAAGGCACCCCAGGGTGCTGCAGCCACCTTGCTGAGAATCACTGGCTTAGAACCTGAAATAGAGGCTGGCAGAAGAGTAAACAGCTCTGTCTTTCCTAATAGGCATTAACACTGAAACCTAATGATGGCCATTTAAGTGGCAACACTATTCACTCTCATTGGTAGGCCTAGCAGGAAAAGTAGTATCACCCACAATCCCAAGCAGCCTTCCCTCCCCATACTCGCACGTACTTCTCCACTGGCATACACAATGTGCCTGCAGGGAATTAACTTCAAGGGGCCAAGGAGGCTGGCTGGGGTGGTTCAACCCAGCTATGGAGACACCGTCTTTCATGGGGAGTAATCCCTACAGCCACCGCTAAGGGGAGCCCTGATACCTCCCTCTGAAGCAACTGGCCTCCCAGAGAGGGGATACTGGGATAAATGGGCCCTTTAGACTCATCTGGCACAGCTGGTTTCTGTAGCTCTGCTGCTCTGATCAGTCACCTGGGGAATTCCTCATGACTCCCTGTCATTAGTGACCTCTGCATATTGCTGTTATCCAGAATCCTGTCGGTACTGTTGTCTCTGGCCAGGACCCAGGGGTCTATAGTGGGGATTGGAAGGGAGGGAAGAGGAGTGGAGTGGACCAAATCCCACCACTTGCTGCCTTTCTTTAATAGACCCAGAAAGGAAGAATCCAGCAGTACTCATCATCACAGGGGGCTGCACAGCTGCCTTCCTTCTCCTTGTTTCCTTCCTCTTCTACAGAAAAATCCAAGAAAGTAAGTGCTTCTCCCTTGGAGGGAAGGATTAAATCTGCTGCTAAGCAGGGCTGAAACTGGCTTACGTTTTGATTGGAGACTGGCAAGAAATCTACAGAAGAGGTGGATGAGTACTGGGATACCCCAGCTGCTGTGTCATGCCCTACCCCAAAGGCAGCTGCATCTCAGTACTGGGTGAGTGGTCTCTGCATGCAGAGGGGTCCAGTTCAGACAGACTCCTGGAAGACTCTGCTTTATGTCTCTCTCTGCAGGGAAAAGTCAGGTATCATCAAACCACAACAGGTACAAATCCACACTCCTAACTCCTTCAGCTTGCCTGCACTGAAAGGCAGAGCTCTGGGTTCTTTCCCAGATGTGGGAGGGGAAATAAGGTCTCATGAGTTAGAGCAGGGGTGGCTGGGAAACCACAGAACTCCTGTTCTAACCCACCTGGGGAGGGTGGCAGCTGGTGAACTACTTAATGGGGTGGGAGGCAGAGGGAGTGTCTGCCTGAGTGTGCAAGGAATCTCCTCATGCTTGTGGAGGCTGAAGAAGATGGGGCTCACGGGAGCTAAGCTGGGAGACCTGGCTGCTCTGTGCATGCACCCAGGTCACTGCTGCTCCTTATTGGATGAAATCTTCTGTTTCAGGCCTGGCATCTCGGAGGTTGCTTCAGACCCCATGTGTGAGTGACAGAGAGAAATGGGTGCAGGGCTGCTGGGGCCCAGGGCTGACACCCTCAGTAAGGGGTAGGGCTTGTAGGTGTTTGCCTACATGGGCAGAGCCTAATTAGCAGCTCCTGTGGGCAAGAGTAGGGTGGTTATACCAGGGGCCTGGGTACCTTATGGCCCTATTAGCTGAGGTCTTTGCCCTGTGCCAGGGGCTGCATTCAGCTATCTTCCCACCTGCCATCCTCTATGCTAGGAACCCCTGACTCCCTCCCCGCATCACCTGCCAGGTGCCTCTGCCTCAGTGTTTTCTTCATTTCATTTTTCTGCCAGAGACGCATGAATCAGGGAAGGAGAAAGAATCAGAATCACCTACTCCTGAGTCCCAGCCCCCTTGCTTTACCCCACCCTACTTTGCTCCCCTTCCAGATTTAGGACAGAGCTCTGGAATTCTGACTTAAGTCTCCCGCTGTCTAACCCATTAGACTCCATTCCTCTCCTACCTCTTCCCTCCTTGTGCCTCAGTTTACCCATCTGGATCATGAGTCTAATGACACACCCTAGCTTTAGGGAATGAGAGCAGGCTGCAAAGAGCTAGGAACTCTCAGGAGGGGAAGATGTCTGGATTAGTTGATTCTTGTGTGAGCTGGCCTGTGGTGAGGCTGCCTGGGCTCACCTGCTCTTCCTGTTCTAGACTCCTCTGTGGATGACAGAAAAGAGCAGCCCACTCTGGTATGTGACCCGCCCTGCCCAGCCCCTCACCCTGACACCTCCAGTCCCCCAGCTTCTGCTGTGGTAGTTGGGGGGGTGGCCATGAGCAATGCTAGGCTCCAGGGAACTACAGCTGAGAACCCAGACTGCTCTGTGTATGTGCATGTATGTTCACACATGAGCCAGTCACTGCTTCCTCTTGGAAATAACACAACCACATGTATTTAAGAACAGGATTGCTCTGCTGAGCAGTGTGCATCAGAGCTCCTTTTGTACATAGGCAATGTGCATGGGTCACATGGGCCTCTGAGCGTGCACACACACACCCTCTCTGGCCCTTTCCAACAGAGGCCCCTATTACAGAGTCCGACTGTATGTATGTGTGTTTTGCACCCACAAAATGCACTGAATCTGAGTGTGGGCACACTATTTCAGTGTGACTAGAAGGGTTTGTGACTGCACCAATGGGTATTGCAGTCTGTGTGTAAAGTGTGACACTGCATGTGTGTGTGTGTGCACCCACACTGGCAGCGTGTGTTTGATATGTGGGGGTTATATGTACACATACCACGCTGCAGTGACACTTTTTCCACCTGTCTCTCCCCTCCCAGCCCCAGATGGATCCTGATCCCAATGCCAATGGCATCACCTATGCTGAGCTGAACCATGAAGCACTGAACAAGCAGCAGTACCCCACCCCTGCTGTTGTTGAGCCCAGCCTCTATGCTGCAGTCAATGTGAGACCAGGGGTCCATCATTGACAGTCCTCAGCTCACCAAGTGTGAGCCCAGGGAGAGATATCTCTGGAACAGAGGCACGAAGATGTCCGCCCATCAAGGTCATTCACCTACAGAGGATGCGCTGTAGCATGGACTCTGTCTACATGCAATGTTTTCTGGGACCCCTCTATCCTTCCCAGACATGGACAAGGGAGCAGGTGGTGGGGAGGGAAGGGGATCTTCTTAAGCCTCTCTGTATAGAACTTGGTAGCCTGCTTAACTTCTAATTTTATAATAAACACAGGATCACCCAAACCCAGCTTCCCTGGGGGCCTGATGTAGCCATGCCCCTATACTGGGTGGGGGATTACCCCCAGGAAAGTGTGCTGCAATGGGGTTTCCCTACTACATCTTTAGTGCTCCACTGACAGGCATTCTCCTTGCAGTCACCTCTTATGTACTACAGATTCACAGATGTTAAGGTCGGAAGGGACCTCGATAGATCATTGAGTCCAACCCCCTACATAGGCAGGAAAGAATGCTGGATTATCAGATAACTCTTCCTCTTGAAGACCCCCCAGGGCGGGGGAGAGCACCATTCCAGATTTTGGCCACTCTAACTATGAAGAAGTTCTTCCTAATGTCCAGTCTAAATCTGCTCTCTGCTAGCTTATGGCCATTAGTTCTTGTAACCCCCAGGGATGCCTTGGTGAGTAGAGCCTCACCAATTCCCTCCTGTGCCTCCATGATGGATTTATAGGCAGCCACAAGGTTGCCTCTCAACCTTCTCTTGTGGAGGCTGAAGAGGTCCAGGTGCCCTAGTCTCTCCTCATAGGGCTTGGCCTGCAAGCCCTTAACCATACGAGTGGCCCTTCTCTGGACCCTCTCCAGGTTATCCACATCCCTCTTAAAGTGTGGCACCCAAAAATGGATGCAGTATTCCAACTGCGGTCTGACCAGTGCCCGATAGAGGGGAAGAATCACCTCCTTGGTTCTGTTTCTCATGTATCTGCTGATGCACGATAAAGTGCCATTAGCTTTGCTGATGACTTCGTCACACTGACAACTCATGTTCATCTTGGAGTCCACTAGGACTCCGAGATCCCTTTCCACTTCCATGCTGCCGAGCAGGTCATTTCCTATGCAGTACATGTGCTGGACATTTTTCCTCCCTCAGTGCAGCACTTTGCATTTCTCCTTGTTAAATTGCATTCTATTGTTTTCTGCCCATTTGTCCAACCTGCCCAGGTCTGCCTGTAGTTGTTCCCTGCCCTCCAGTGTGTCCACTTCTCCCCACAGTTTTGTATCATCCACAAACTTGGACACAGTACACTTCACTCCCTCGTCCAAGTCACTGATGAGGACATTGAAGAGTATCAGTCCAAGGACCGAGCCCTGCGGGACCCCACTGCCCATGTCCTTCCAGGTCAATATAAACCCATCCACCACCACTCTCTGGGTACGACCCTCTACCCAATTTGCTACCCACCAGACTGTGCAATCATCCAAGATACAGCCTCTTAATTTGTTCACCAGTATGCAGTGGGATACTGTATTGAAGGCCTTCCTGAAGTCTAAGTAAACGATATCTACCCCTACTCCTGCATCCAGGTGTTTTGTAACCTGGTCATAAAAAGAGACTAGATTAGTCAGGCATGATATACCTGCTATGAACCTGTGCTGATTTCCCCTCGGCATAATTTTTCCTGCTGGGCTCTCAGATATATGAGCCTTAATAATCTTTTCAAAAACTTTACCAAGGATGGAAGTGAAACTGACTAGCCTGTAGTTGCTTGGATTCTCCTTCCTCTCCTTGAAAATAGGGACCACGTTGGCCCTTTTCCAGTCCTCTGGGACCTGGCCCATGTACCACGAGCGCTCAAATATTCTTGACAGTGGCTGTGCAATGACATCAGCCAGTGCGTTCAGTACCCTTGGATGGAGCTCATCAAGGCCTACCTACTTAAACGCATCCAGTCCTTCCAAGTGACTGCACCATCTCAGGATCAATGCTTGGTAGTCTGGCGCCCTGCTGTTGTCTCTCTACAATCCCATTGCGAGACTCATTTTGCCCCTCATTTAGAAACACTGAGGCAAAGAACTCGTTGAGGAGTTCAGCCTTGTCCCTCCTGTCTGTCACCAATTGCTTTTGCTCATTCAGTAGTGGTCCTATACTGCCCTGGGCCTTCTTTTTACTCCCTATATATCTGAAAAACAATTTTTTGTTATCCTTAACTTGGGATGCTATCCTCAGCTCCATGGTAGCTTTGGCCTTTCTAACTGCCTCCCTACAACTGCGAGCTGAGGAGGCATACTCCTCTTTAATAATTTCTCCCTGTTTCCACTGCTTATATGCCCCCCTTTTTGCCCTTAGGCTGCTCTGGATTTCCCTAGTCAGCCAAGGAAGCCTCTTGGCCCTTTTCCCCCGCATCGGGATTGTCTTCCTCTGTGCCTGAATGATCGCTTCCTTAAGGCACAACCACCTTTCCTGTTCTCCCATCTCACCAAATCTCTTACTCTGCAGTGCGTCATTGACTAAATGCCTGAGCTCACTGAAATCAGCCTTCCTAAAGTCTAGCACTTCCAGCCTACTAGTTACCTTTCCCTGTCTACGCCTTATGGTGAATTCTATTATTTGGTGGTCACTGTCCCCCAGGTGACTACTGATCTGTAGGTCCCCTACCATGTCATCCCCCGTTGTCAATACCAGGTCCAGTAAGGGATTCCCCCTAGCAGGACCACATACCTCCTGCATCAGGTGGAGGTCCTGTACACAGGACAAGAACCTGCATGAACGGTGGGAATTTGCTGTCTGCATCTCCCACCAGAAGTCAGGGTAGTTTAGGTCCCCCATGACTACCGCTTCCCTAGTCTTTATGGTCTCCAAGAGCTGCCTCAGGAGTTCCAAATCTAGTTCTTCCCCTTGGTGTGGGGGTCTGTAGCAGACCCCTACCACCAAATCCCTTTCCCCTTGACTTCCATGTATCCTAACCCACAATCCTACTTTTTCCTCCTCCAATTCCATTTTGATAAGGGTCAATGTATAACGCTCCTTGACATAGAGCACAACCCCTCACCCTCTCCTCCCTACTCTATCCTTTCTATACAGCTTATAGCCCTCAATGTGTATCACCCGGTCATGGGTAGAGTCCCACCAGGTTTCTGTTAAACCCTGTCATAAGTGTTTTCTGCAAGCATGAGTACTAGTTCATCCTGCTTGTTCCCCATGCTCCTAGCATTAGTGTATAGGCACTTGAGCCCTGTGACTGGCGCCTTTATTGCCCCCTGGCTTTGATGCCCAATGGGCCCCTTATTGCTTACCTGCTTATTGCTTACCTGTGCTATACTGCTGGATGTCCCATGGATTGAAGGTTCCTGATGTTCTCCTTCTTCTGCCTCCCTGTCCCCCATCTGAGCTAATTTAAAGCCTGATGTAGGACATCAGCCAACCTGTTGGAGAAAAGACAACCTGGTTATGGGCTACCCCTTTGGGGGCCACAGGCACCTGGTAAGAATTTGTAGTGGCAAGTATCAGCTTCTACCCTCGCTCATTAACCCAGCAGCAGTTAGGTAAGGCCCCACCCTGCTCACACGGGATCCTCTATGCTACAGTCAATGTGAGACCAGGGGTCCATTTAATTCATGCTCCACCAAAGTTTAAAACCAATACTTGGCAGTTGCAGCAGCATTTCTAGTCAAGCAGCAGTGATGGAGCCAATTAACCTCATAGCTCATTATATTCTATCTGATTCCTTCTAAACTCTTCACCCCACAGGTGTTAACAACCCTCTCTGCATTTTTAATGGTCTGAATGTTCCACTAATCAACCTATTCCTTCTAGCCAAAAGGCCTAGAATAGATGGAAGGCTAGATCCACCCCAAAGGAGGAGTACTCTACACTGGTCCAGACCCATAGGGAGCGAACCAGGAAAGCCAAGGCTGCTACTGAACTCCAACTGGCTACATGTATCAAGGACAATAAAAAGTCCTTTTTTAGATATGTGGGGAGCCAGAGGAAAAGCAAAGATAACATTGGAACCATGCTAAACCATATGGGGCAACTGACAACCAACACCCAGGAAAAAGCCAACCTGCTCAACAGGAATTTTGCATCGGTTTTTCACCAGCACTAAAGGACAGCCCAGCCCAATACAGTATGGGATGGCCAGGGCGAGGGAGAACTGTTACGCCACATCAGTGCTGACCATGTGAAGGAACACCTTGAGACGTTGGACACCTTCAAGTCAGCTGGCCCATACAGCTTACACCCCAGGTTACTTAAGGAGCTAGCAAGCATCACAGCTTGGCCACTGGCATGGATCTTTGAGAACTCGTGGAGCTCAGGTGAAGTGCCCAAGGATTGGAAGAAGGCCAATGTGGTGCCTATCTTTAAGAAAGGGAGGAAAGTAGATCCAGGAAACTACAGGCCCATCAGCCTGACCTCCATACCTGGGAAGAGCTTGGAGAAAATCATCAAAAAGACCATTCTTGACAAACTGGCTGAAGGCAACTTCTTGAGGGATAGCCAGCCTGGGTTTGTTGTGGGTAGGTCTTGCCTGACCAATCTCATCTCCTTCTATGACCAGGTGACATATCACTTAGACAAGGGAGAAGAGATTCACGTCATATATCTCGACTTAAAAAAGCTTTCAATCTGGTATCCCACAATTGTCTTACAGAAAAACTGTCCAGCTCCAGCCTCAGCTACATCACTGTCCAGTGGCTGGGAAATTGGCTTTGAGGTTGGACCCAGAGAGAGGTAGTTGATGGAAGTCAATCATTGTGAAGCTCCGTGACCAGTGCAGTACAAGGCTACGTCCTTGGGCCTATCTTTTTCAATATCTTCATTAATGATGTGGACATTGGCATCAGAAGCAGACTGGCCAAGTTCACTGATGACACCAAACTTTGGGGTAAAGTGTCCACACCCTTTACAGGATGGTGATCCAGGCTGACCTTGACAGGCTCAGAAAATGGGCGGAGGAAAACCTGATGGCCATCAACTCTGAAAAATGCAAGGTACTCCATCTTGAGAAGAAAAATCCTCAGCATACTTATAGGTTTGGCAGTGCTACGCTTGCTAGCACCACGGCTGAAAGGGACTTGGGGATCATGATTGACCACAAGATGAATATGAGCCACCAATGTGATGTTGCAGCTGGCAAAGTGAACAAAACTCTGGCTTACATCCATAAATGCTTCTCTATCATCCTCCCACTGTACTTGGCCTTGGTGAGGCCGCAGCTGGAGTACTGTATCCAATTCTGGGCTCCACAATTTTAAAAGGATGTGGAGAAGCTGGAGAGAGTCCAGAGGAGAGCCATGCACACGATCAGAGGGCAGGAAAATAGGCCTTATGATGAGAGGCTGAGAGCTATGGGACTCTTCAACCTGGAAAAGCGCAGGCTCAGGGGGACGTGGTGGCTGCCTATAAGTATATAAGGGGTGTACATCAGGATCTGGGGGAACACCTGTTCACCAGATCGCCCCATGGGATGACAAGGTCAAAGGGTCACAAACTTCTCCAAGACTGTTTCAGGCTGGACATAAGAACTTCTTTACAGTCTGAGCCCCTGAGACCTGGAGCAGACTGCCACCAGACGTGGTGCAAGCACCTACTGTGGATTCCTTTAAAAATCAATTGGACGTTTATCTTGCTGGGATCCTATGACCCCAGCTAACTTCCTGCCCCTGGGACAGGAAGCAGGACTTGATGATCTTTTGAGATCTCTTCTCACCCTAATGTCTATGAAATCTATGAAAACTACTTCACTGAAATACTTCACTGAAATAACTTTCAGTGAATTATTGGATGCACTGTCAAGAAGGCTAAATTTTGTTTTATGTATCTGAAAAGGAGATGTCCATTTAAATCTAATAGCTACAGGACTAAAGAAACAATAAATGTTGATTTTTTTTGCTGGGGTGTTGTGGGATTTTTTTAAACGTAATGTGTTATATGATAGAGCAAATTTGTATTTGCTTTTTATCCAATCTTAAACTGAATAATATAGCCATTGGCAACTAGCTTATTAGTTAAGCTTTTAGTTTCTTTTCAACTTGATAAAAGCATTCACTGTGTTTTATGGAATGATGTTCCACATCATCTGCACCTCCCCACCCCCTTTTCAAAAGCCTAGATCTGCCCATGGTCACAGCCGCCCCAAAAGCTGGAGCTGAAGGCAACTGAAGCCAGGACTTCATGCACTGAGCTGTGTCCCTTCCTCCAGCAGCCTTCCTGACTGGGAGTCAAACATAGACTGCAACAGTAAGTGTTGGCTACTAGACCTCCAAGGAAATGTTGGCGCTGTCTGTCTGGTAAGGGCCTCTGGGTCCTGAGTCTCCTTAGGCAGCTAAGTTCATTGGTGTTGCTCTCATTCCAGCTCTGCTAGCATGTTCCCATCACCTTGAAGCACAATGTGACAAGCTCATGTCTCACTTCTCCCAGCCCAGAGGAAAGATTAGCCCCTTCCCTGTGGGTAAGGAGTCTGCCAGGAGAAATTGTGCAGTTATGAAGGTAATTTATAAAAGCATTACAAGTAGTTGGCCCTTTTCTAGACACTGGTCATAGGGCCTATTTACAGAGGAACCCCCCCTCCCCAATTCCAAGACACAGCCACCTTTGGGGTGGGACACATTAGGGGCTGGTATGAGGGGATTCCTGTGTACCTGGTGCCGAGATGCAGCCACCTCTGTGGTGGGGTATACTGGGGAGCTGTTATGTAGGGCCCTCTCACTTAGCACAGATGCAGCCATCTCTGGGGCACTGCATCTCTTTTAGGGCAGGAGATGAAGGAGGATCCTGTCTCAGGAGGGTGCTGAGTTCACGCCCAGTCTGGGAGTGGTTCCAGAACCCCAAAATGGATTGGCTCCTGGAGTTTGTGTCCCCTCCATAGAAGCAGCTGTGACAAAGGGAGGATTTTGTTTTCAGGATCCACTGAAGAGGTCCAGGCAGGTGTGGGGACAGTAATAATGGAGTGGGGCCTGCAGGAGAGTAGACACAGCAACCCTGGCCTATGAGTCCAATAAGCTAGGCCCCATGCTCTGCTCCCTCTCAGGCCACCAGGCCCCAGTGTGAAGAGTGTGGAAATATCGCATGCTCCCAGGGAAGGTGGGAGGGCAATGGAAAAGAAGGGAATCTGCACTAGCTGTGAGCAGTACCCGGGCTGAGACACAAAACAGGTCAATTCTTCCTATACATGCACTGGGACAGCTCTCTCAGCTCACTAAAAAGTGGCGTTGCATTGGTTCCAATTGGTAGCATATGTCCCAAGGGTAGACCTTTGTGTTGAGCTAGAATTCTTTTAGCTTGCCTTATATTACCTGTAGTAGGCTTTTAGCTGTGTTCACTTTAAGTTAGTCCAAGTTAATATAAGTGAGGTTAAGGGAAGTAATGTAAAAGGAACTCAGTGGGCACATCTACATGAGACACTGACCGCAGTAGACTCATCCTACTGTGCATTTGCAAGGCAGGCAAAACCCATGCCAGCATGCTATTGCACAAAAGATTTAGTCTATTGCTCATTAACATCACAAAAAGATCATTTGTTTGCACTAATGCGCAGTAGTGCCAGTTATGGCACATTAAGTTAGTACCTATCATTATACGTACTAAACTGAATGCACCATAATTATGGCACATTAATGAACAGGTAAAAGTACCCACTGCCCAGTCACAGGAGAGAGAAACTTCATGGAAGACTGGCCAGTCTAAGGACATCTCATCTTGACCAAGGGATTAGGTTAGTGTCTGCCATCTAGAGCAGTGGTTTTCAACCTTTATTTATTTGCAGAGCCCGGCACTCGGGAGCAAGGAGCAGTGGGGAGAGTAAGGACACAGGCAAACGTGTGTCTTGCACACACGTGTGCCCCCTTACCTGACCCGGAGCGGAGGCGAGAGCAGCAGAGGCCAGCGGAGCAGCAGTGGGGGCAGCAGCAGCTGATCCCCCTAAGGTAAGTGGGGCAGAGGGGCTCGTGCAGCTGAGCCGGATCCGGAGGGGAAGCCCCCCGGATCCCTCTTAGCTGAGCTGGTAGGGAGCCGCGCGAACAGAGCGTGCAAACAGGCGCGGTCTGTAAGAGCGCGCCGGCGTTTGCGCCAGCGTTCGCGCAGGAGGGGCCGAGAGACCGACTCTTGTTAGCGCGGGCCAGAGGACCGGAACTCAGCTAGGAACTCCTACGATGGTGTCGACACGGAGTGCTGCCAGGGCCCCTGCCCGGGGGGCACGGCCTTCCCGGGGCTTGTCTGAGGCCTCCACCCAGACGGAGCCCGCTGGGGGGGCTGGCGTCCCCCAACCCCCTGGCCTGCGGGAGCTGCCCAACAAGGCCTGGGGGGGCAGGGACTGGGGACCCCCACACCTGTCCTGCAGGCGCCCGCCTTAGGGCCCTGGAGGCGCAGGTGAGGGAGCTCCAGGAGGAGGTTAGCAGGCTGAGGGGAATCAGGGAGGCAGAGGAAGAAATTGACAGCTATTTTCTTTCCCTGCAGGGTTGTATGACCAAGGAGGATGCACCTCAAGATGAACCCCCCACTGCTAAGTGGCAGACAGTCACCTCCCGTGCCAGGGCTGCTCGAGACATGGCAGCACCAGTTCCTACAGTCCGGCTGGAGAACAGGTACGAAGCTCTGGCAGCCCTGGAGGAGGAGGACGGAGAGGACGAAACCGGGGAGGAAGCAACTCCACGCACACCGCGTCCCGTGCAAGCCGAAGGAGGCAAGAAGGCCAGGAGGAAGAAGCGTTGCATGATCGTCTTGGTGACTCCATCCTGAGAGGTACGGAGGGCCCTATCTGTCGCCGGGACCCCTCGGCACGCGAGGTATACTGCCTACCTGGAGCGAGGATTCAGGACGTGAAAGGGATGCTCCAGACTGTAATCCAGCCCACCGATTATTACCCTATGGTCCTAGTCCATGTGGGTACTAACGATGCGGCCAGGAGGAGCCCTGATTGCCTGATGGAGGACTACCATGCTCTGGGGTGCGTGCTGAAGGAGATGGGCGCAGGTGGTTTTCTCGTCTATCCTGCCAGTGAGTGGACGAGGCAGATGGCATGAAAAGTGCATCGCAGAAACCAACTGGCGGCTACAGGAATGGTGCTTCGAGGAGGGCTTTGGCTTCCTCAGCCACGACCGGCACATCACAATGAGAGACATGCTGGGGTGGGACGGGCTCCACCTTTCCCCTAAAGGTGTGTTCTCTTCTAGGTTGGCGGACCTCCTCCGGCGGGCTTTAAACTAGGCTCATCGGGGGAAGGGGAAGATGAGGGCGGAGGAAATATCAGACTGCCAGACCAAACAGCACCCACAACTACAGCCCAGCCCAGACCAACGGGGCAAGCAATCAAACAGGTAAGAGGGAGGGGCCAGGGTAACGCTGGGACTAGGGGGTCAGTACACACACCCACAGGAGGCCTCAAATGCCTCTACACAAATGCTCGTAGTATGGGCAACAAGCAGGAGGAACTCACCCTCCTGCTGGCTGACGCCAGCCCGGGCATAGTGGGGATCACGGAAACGTGGTGGGATGAAACGCATGATTGGGCGGTCAATGTCAAGGGCTATAGGCTGTACAGGAGGGACAGGATAGGAAAGAGGGGTGGGGGCTTGGCGCTCTATATTAAGGAGGAATACACATCCTCGTTAATTAGCAAGGAGTCAGGAGAGGGGCACTCTGAAGTGCTTTGGGTTAGAGTACAAGGCAGTCGAGGGGAAAGGGACTTAACGATGGGAGTCTACTACAGACCTCCCAACCAGGGTGAAGAGCTTGACCAGGAATTCTTGGGTCAGCTCACAGAGGTAATGAAGGCTAAGGATGTGGTTGTCATGGGGGACCTGAATTTCCCGGACATCTGCTGGGAAGAGCAGTCAGCCAGGTCTGAACGCTCACGTAGGTTCTTGGCCAGAGTGCGGGACCTCCATCTAACCCAGGAGGTGCACAGCCCCACCAGGGGGGACGCCTTGTTGGACCTGGTGCTGGCCACGGGTGATGACCTGGTGAGGGGGCTGCGAGTGCTCGACCACCTGGGCGACAGCGATCATCGCCTGCTGGAATTCACCATCCAGCGCAAGGTGGCAAAGGCATGCAGTAAGGCAGTGGCCCTAGATTTTAGGAGGGCAGACTTGAACGAGCTAAGGAGGATACTTGGAGAAGCACTGAGGTCCCGGAGGGGAGGGGAGCCAGGTGTCCAAGGAGAGTGGTCGCTCCTTAAGGAGACGATCCTCCAAGCCCAAAGGAAGGTAATCCCAACAAGGATCAAAGGGAGCAGGAGAGCACACAAGCCTCCGTGGCTCACCAAAAGCATCTGGGAATGTCTCCTTGCTAAAAAGGAGGCTTACACCCAGTGGAAAGAAGGGGTCATCACCAGGGAGGACTATTCTGCAGTTGCTCGGGGATGTAAGGGGGTAGTTAGGAAGGCCAAGGCAGAGATGGAACTGGGACTAGCTTCCCAGATTAAGGACAATAAGAAGTCTTTTTTTAAATACGTAGTGGGTAAAAAGAAGGTCCCGGGTAATGTGGGGCCCTTGCAGGACGACATGGGTAACTTGGTCGTCACACCAGACGGCAAAGCTAACATGTTTAACGATTTCTTTGCCTCTGTCTTCCTAAGTAGGGACCAGAACAGCCACCTCCCTGCTGGGCCCCCCTCGGGCCCCGGGGGAGGCACACCTGGGCCACGGGTTAGTGAGGATTTAGTTGGGGAGCTTCTGGAGGGGTTGGACGTATTCATGTCAGCCGGTCCGGATGATCTCCACCCTAGAGTACTAAAGGAACTAGCCGGGGTCATTGCAAGTCCCCTGGCACAACTTTATGAGCTCTCGTGGTGCTCTGGTGAGGTACCGGAGGACTGGAAGAGGGCCAACGTGGTCCCCATCTTCAAAAAAAGGGAGGAAGGAGGACCCAGAAAACTATAGGCCGGTTAGTCTTACCTCGAACCTAGACAAGCTGTTCAAGAAAATTATGCTGGCACACATCCAGGAGGGGCCAGCAGGGGACTGCATGCTTAGGGGCAACCAACATGGGTTCATCAGTGGAAGGTCCTGTCAGACCAACCTGGTGGCCTTTTATGATCAGATCACCAGATCATTAGATGCAGGGGTAGCAGTGGATATAGTCTTCCTGGACTTCCGGAAGGCTTTTGACACTGTCTCTCACCCCGTTCTCATTAAGAAACTGGGGGGCTGTGGTGTAGACACCCACACAGTCAAATGGGTCGCCAACTGGCTGGAGAGCCGCACCCAGAGGGTGGTAGTGGATGGGTCCTTCTCAGCCTGGAAGGACGTGGGCAGTGGGGTTCCGCCGGGCTCGGTCCTCGGGCCCGCACTGTTCAACATCTTCATCAGCGATTTGGATGAGGGGGTAAAAAGCACCCTGTTCAAATTTGCTGATGACACTAAGATGTGGGGGGACGTTGGCACATTGGAAGGATGCAACAGGCTACAATCAGACCTCGACAGGTTACAAGGCTGGGCAGATGAGAATAGGATGGGTTTCAACACAGACAAGTGCAAGGTGATGCACCTGGGGAGGAACAACCGGCACCATACCTACAGGTTGGGGAACTCCCCTCTTATCAGCACAGAGGCAGAAAGGGATCTGGGGGTCATCACTGACTCCAAGATGAACATGGGCCGGCAGTGTGGGGAGGCAGTCAGGAAGGCCAACCGCACCTTGTCATGCATCCACAGATGCATCTCGAGCAGGTTCAAGGAGGTGATCCTCCCCCTCTATGCGGCACTGGTTAGGCCGCAGCTAGAGTACTGCATCCAATTCTGGGCGCCGCACTTCAAGAGGGATGTCGACAGCATGGAGAGGGTCCAGAGGAGGGCCACTCGTATGATCAGGGGACAGCAGGGCAGGCCCTATGAGGACAGGCTGCGGGACCTGAACCTGTTCAGCCTCCAAAAGAGAAGGCTGAGGGGGGATCTTGTGGCCTGTTATAAACTAGTCAGGGGGGATCAGCAGGCATTGGGGAAGTCACTGTTTCCCCGAGCACCGCCAGGAGTGACCAGGAATAACGGTCACAAGCTGGCAGAGGGTAGATTTAGGTTAGATATCAGGAGGCGCTACTTCACAGTCAGGGCGGCTAGGGTCTGGAACCAGCTTCCAAGAGAAGTGGTGCAGGCTCCTACCCTGGGGGTGTTTAAGAGGAGGTTAGATGAACATCTTGCTGGGGTCATTTGACCCCAGTACTCTTTCCTGCCATGGCAGGGGGTCGGACTAGATGATCTGCTCAGGTCCCTTCCGACCCTACAAACTATGACACTATGAATGGAGGTGCAGACCCCTTTGACCTGTAAGTGTGGGTATTTACCTATGTTTGATTGATCATAGTCATCTTTCACAGACCCTTTAGACATAGGTTTAGACAAGGGTCCACAGACCACAGGTTGCAAACCACTGATCTAAACTAACAGAATGACATAATGGCATCTTGTTACTATATTTGTGACATTTCTATCAAGTAATGTTGTAAGCCTTTGTTCAAGGAAGGAAATCAGAAGTGGCTTAATTCTCTGAGATGTTCCTCTACTCCTTGCTGAGGTTCTTGTCTGCAGACATAATAAAGATCCAATACCTTTTAAAATTTAGTCTCTGAATTTGGGTCAGATTCAGAGGCTGGACGCCTGTAGAAATTCTTAGGATTTTAAGATGTAGAGATTCTAAGTTATAAGACTGCTTATTTCTGCTTGGATCATAAAAATATATATCTCTATATATATTGTGTTGTTCTTTATTTTCTAGCAATAGTCATAATTAAAAATTCTAATAAAATTGGTTTATATGTTCACTCCACTGAAGGATTCATTTCGCATGAGAAAGGGGCTGTCAAAAAAAATGCTCAGACCCCCAAATCTACACCAGAGACCATCACAGAGAGCCGCGATTCTGTTCCTCCCAGCCCTACTGCCCATGGGAATGAATTTGTCCCAAATGACTCCATCAGCCAGGGCATCCCCTCTGCTTCTGCTATAGCTGATACCTCCTTGTGAAAGCCCCTGAGATGAATGCAGTAATTGCGCCTCACTCCCCCTGCCCCAGGGCCGTACTGAAGCCAGCATTTTCTAAAGGGGAAAGGTCCCTGCCCTGTTCCCACCGCCTGAGCCAACCAGTGCCCCATGGCCAGATCAGGCTGTCTCAGAAGCTGTTGTGACATCCAAAGCGGCTGTGGGCAGGAGGAGGCCACAAGGAGGGAAAAGGGGAAGATTTACAGTTGAGAGGCTAAATGTAGCGTTTCCTTCCCAAAACAAGTCACCACAGCGCCCAGTACACTCCAGCCCTGCCTGCTTCTCTGGAGTAGCCAGCACCATGGGTCCCACTCCAGCCTTTCTTGTCCTTGGTAAGTCAGTTACTCCCTTCTCGTCATCCTTTGCCTGCCTGCAGTCCTTGATCTGAGCCCCACAACCTACCAAGGCCTTTTCCTGGGCGGGGTTTGATGGTGACAATTTGTCAGCCTCTCTGTTAGGGGACCCCCACACTGCTCTCCCCACACAGATTCTCTCTCCACACACAAAGTACTCATTTTTCACTCCCAACACACACACACACACACACACACACACACACACACATGCACACCCTCATGGACACACAGCCTGCAAACATGCATAGAACCACTGCGACTTCTACATGCACATCCACAAAATACCCTCTCTCTCTCTCTCTCTCTCTCTCTCTCTCTCTCACTCTCTCATGTACATACCACCCCTCTTCCAAAGGCCACTGTACAATATCTGCTTCACAGCCCCCTGTCACACAATCCCCCAAACCCACACCCAAGTAGACACCCTTCCTCCTTGACAGTCACCTGCTCCCCCCATGACATCCCTACCACTTCACCATCACCTCCCGCACACACAACCACCCCTGTCTCTCACCCTAGCACCTGGCCCTTCTCCCTCACCTCACCAGACATAGCCACCCCAGGCTTCTCCTACAGTGGTGTGTGGCAGGGCACTGTGGGTCCTGCCACTTTAAGGGCCTGGAGATGGCAGCTGCCAGGTGCCCGATGAGGGCAGCCGTTTTGAACCTAGGGCTACCCATATATACAGGGCAGTTCTGCTGGAGGCCAGGCAACAACATTGCTTGGCCACAGGGTTGCTGGTATCATCTGGAGGGAAGGGAGGAGCTGTAGGGGATGGTCAGCAGGCTCCTGGTCCTGAGCAAGACCTAAAACTGCCAGGAGTGGGTGGCCTGGTGGGGTTCTCAGTGGTGTGAGAGCCCCCAGGAAATACCAGGCCAGTTACTACCCTGGCGAAAGGTGGGTTGGGGGGCCTTAACCCCTAGCCCCCACAACTGGGTGGGTTACCCCTTTGTGTAGGGTCATAGTTTCATAGTTTCATAGTAGCTAGAGTCGGAAGGGACCTAGGTAGATCATCTAGTCCGACCCCCTGCCTTGGCAGGAAAGAGCACCGGGGTCAGATGACCCCGGCAAGGTGCTCATCTAACTTCCTTTTAAAAATCCCCAGGCTAGGAGCCTGCACCACTTCCCCTGGAAGCTGGTTCCAGGCCCTAGCCGCCCTGACTGTGAAGTAGCGCCTCCTAATATCTAATCTAAACTTACCCTCCGCCAGCTTGTGACCGTTATTCCTGGTCACTCCTGGCAGCGCACGGGGGAACAGGGACTCCCCCAATACCTGCTGATCCCCCCTGACCAGTTTGTAGCAGGCCACAAGGTCCCCCCTTAACCTTCTCTTGTGGAGGCTAAACAGGTTCAGGTCCCGTAGCCTCTCCTCATAAGGCCTGCCCTGCTGACCCTTGATCATACGAGTGGCCCTCCTCTGAACTCTTTCCATATCGTCCACGTCCCTCTTGAAGTGTGGCGCCCAGAACTGGACGCAGTACTCCAGCTGCGGCCTGACCAGTGCCGCATAGAGGGGGAGGATCACCTCCCTGGACCTGCTCGAGATGCATCTGTGGATGCATGACAGGGTACGGTTGGCCTTCTTGACTGCCTCCCCACACTGCCGGCCCATGTTCATCGTGGAGTCAATGACGACTCCAAGATCCTTTTCCGTCTCCGTGCTGGCAAGAGGGGAGTTCCCCAACCTGTAAGTGTGGTGCCGGTTCTTCCTCCCCATGTGCAACACCTTGCACTTATCAGTGTTAAACCCCATCCTATTCTCATCCACCCACTGTTGCAACCTGTCAAGGTCAGCTTGTAGCCTATTGCACCCTTCTAGTGCACCCACACCCCCCCACATCTTAGTGTCATCAGCAGACTTGAACAGGGTGCTTTCTACCCCCTCATCCAAGTCACTGATGAAGATGTTGAACAGTGCGGGCCCGAGGACCGAGCCCTGCGGAACCCCACTGCCCACGTCCTTCCAGGTCGAGAAGAACCCATCCACTACCACCCTCTGGGTGCGGCCCTCCAACCAGTTGGCGACCCATTTGACCGTGTGGGCATCGACACCACAGTCTCCCAGCTTTTTGATGAGGACAGGGTGAGAGACAGTGTCGAAAGCCTTCCGGAAGTCCAGAAAGACTACATCCACAGCAACCCCTGCGTCTAATGATTTGGTGACCTGATCGTAAAAGGCCACCAGGTTGGTCTGACAAGACCTGCCACTGATGAACCCATGTTGGTTGCCCCTGAGCATGCATTCCCCCGCAAGGCCCTCCTGGATGTGTGCCAGGATAATTTTTTCAAAGAGCTTACCCGGGATTGAGGTAAGACTAACTGGCCTGTAATTTCCCCGGTCCTCTTTTTTTCCCTTTTTGAAGATAGGGACCACATTGGCCCTCTTCCAGTCCTCCGGCACCTCGCCAGAGCACCACGAGTGCTCATAGAGCCGCGCCAGGGGTCCCGCAATGACCTCGGCCAGTTCCTGTAGAACCCTAGGGTGAAGATCGTCCGGACCAGCGGACTTGAACACGTCCAGCCTCTCCAGAAGTACCCTAACTAACTCCTCGCTAACCCCTGGCCCAGGCGTGTCTCTCCCGGGGCCCGAGGGGGGCCCAGCAGGGAGGTGGCTGAACTGGTCCCTACTTAGGAAGACAGAGGCAAAGAAATCGTTAAATATGTTAGCTTTATCATCTGGCGTGATGACTAAGTTGCCCATCGTGTCCTGCAGGGGCCCCACATTACCCGGGACCCTCTTTTTACCCCCTATGTATTTGAAGAAGGACTTCTTATTGTCCTTAATCCGGGAAGCTAGTCCTATCTCCATCTCTGCCTTGGCCCTCCTGACTGCCCCCCTACATCCTCGGGCGACTGTAACATAGTCCTTCTTGGTGATGACCCCATCTCTCCATTGGGTATATGCCTCCCTTTTAGCAAGGAGACATTCCCGGATGCTCTTAGTGAGCCATGGGGGTTTATGTGCCCTCCTGCTCCCTTTGACCCTTGTTGGGATTACCTCCCTTTGGGCATGGAGGATCGTCTCCTTAAGGAGCAACCACTCCCCTTCGACATCTGATTCCCTTCCCCTCTGGGTCCTCAGCGCTTCCCCAACGATCCTCCTTAGCTTGTTGAAGTCAGCCCTCCTAAAGTCTAGGGCTGTTGCCTTGCTGCAGCCCTTTGCCACCTTACGCTGGATGGTGAATTCCAGCAAGCGATGATCACTGTCTCCCAGGTGGCCCATCACCCGCAGCCCCCTCACCAGGTCATCACCCGTGGCCAGCACCAGGTCCAACAAGGCGTCTCCCCTGGTGGGACTGTGCACCTCCTGGGTTAGATGGAGGTCCTGCACTCTGGCTAAGAACCGACGTGAGCGATCAGACTTGGCTGACTGCTCCTCCCAGCAGATGTCTGGGAAGTTCAGGTCCCCCATGATGACCACATCCTTAGCCCTCACTGCCTCTGTGAGCTGACCTAAGAATTCCTGGTCGAGCTCTTCTCCCTGGTTGGGAGGTCTATAGTAGACTCCCACCGTTAAGTCTCTCTCCCCTGGACTGCCTTTTACTCTAACCCAGAGCACCTCAGAGTGCCCCCCCTCTACCCCCTTGCTAATTAACGAGGAAGTATATTCCTCCTTGATGTAGAGTGCTACTCCTCCACCTTTCCTTCCTATCCTGTCCCTCCTGTATAGCCTATAGCCCTTGACACTCACCGCCCAGTCATGCGATGAGTCCCACCACGTTTCTGTGATCCCTACTATGTCAGGGCTGGTGACAGCTAGGAGGAGGGCGAGTTCCTCCTGCTTCTTCCCCATACTTCGAGCATTCGTGTAGAGGCATTTGAGGCCTCCAACGGTTGTGCCCACTGACCCCCTAGTCTCAGCAATGCCCCGTCCCCCATCACTTACCTGTTTCTCCCTTTTGACCATTGGTCTGGGCTCGCTGGCTGTTGCTGGGCCTGGTAGTTCATCATCTCCTCCGCCCTCATCTTCCCCCTCCCCCGACGAGCCTAGTTTAAAGCCCGCCGAAGGAGGTTCACCAACCTGGAAGAGAACACACGCTTACCTTTAGGGTCTGGAAGGTGGACCCCTGGAGAGAGAGAAAAAAGGCCATAGACTCAGTGCTTGTCTGGATTTCCCCTGACTGGCCCATGCTGGGGCCAGGACCGGAAGGGTTGAAGGGCTGGGGGCCCACTGTGAGGGATGCCCAAGAGCTGGGGGCCTGGGGTCCCAACTGGCCTGGAGGTGGGCCAGGTAGCCAAAGGTCCTGGGGGGGCCACTCCCAAAGGGGAAGCAGTTCAGGGAGCTACGCTGCCCGGTATGAAGGCGGATGAGACTGCCCGAGGAGAGGAATCCAGGCAGGGTTCAATTGGGAGGATTCTGAGGCCCAGTGTGGGGGTTGGTGATGATGATAATATTTAGATGCCATCTGTGAGGCTTGGGCTGCAGTGTAGGGGAGGAATGGAGCTGAAGATAGCGCCCCCAGCATCAGGGCAGGAAATGGGCAGCCTTCCCCTTTAATTACATCAATGAAGTAATTAACAACAAGGCATAGCAAGTGAGAAAGCAGGTGGTTAGCCCAGAAACAGGTGGGTGGGCCACAGTGAGATGGGTCCTGAGCAGGCCCCCTATTGCATGGTGGGATTAGGTCAGTGCAAACTAGGGTCCTGAGCTGGTCTGGGCCCCCACATTGCAGCAGCTACTGAACCTTTGCATGTGAGTCCCCCAGAAGCTGACACCTGACCTTGCCCTACCCCCACCCCCACCTTCCCTTCCTGCTCTTGTAGTTGGTGGTTTCCCATTGCATAAGTAGCATCCTGCCTAAACCAGGGGGGAGGCTCAGACCATGAGGTATATGCTGGGCTAGAATTTCTAGATGGGTCTGGGCTATTGCACAACCTGGGAAATCTGCCCTAGTACTTTCCTGGAGGTGGGCACTGCATGCGACTAGGGCTGCCAGTGACCTCTATCTGGTGCTCACGTACAAAGCCACTTGGACTCTGCACTGGGAACAGCAGTCATGTAGCAGTATGATACACAGCAGTGCAGGCAAAAATCCTCCCAGCAGAGGCTCTGCATGCTGCCTGGTCTGTACATGAGGGTTAAGATTCCCCCCCACCCACCCCCCGCCCCATGTTTCTTCCATTGTCCAGCCTTCTATATATTTGTCTAACCCCCCTAGATTGTGCACCTTGCTTGGGCTGGAGCAGATTGCTTTGACATGGAGGGTGTGAAACCCCTGCTCCTCCTCTGAACATTTGTGGGGAAGAAAATGGCTACTAGTGCTAGCATTGAACTTGCCCTTATTAGGGTTCAGAGTTAACACTTTCTGGCAGCACTCCCTTATCCACTGGTTCCAGCTGGCAAGCCATACCTAGGATGGCTGTGACACTGGCTGGGGCACGTTTGCAGCACACTGGCTTGGATCATGCACTGTGAAAGGGGGAGAGAGTGTCCCCCACCCTCTTCCTGTTACCTATGCATTCAGACTCCTGTACTTTCCATTACAGGCACCATGTGGACCTGTCTCCTATCGGCTGCTCCTCGTGAGTTACCTGCAGACACACTTTTACTCCAGGAAGGGAGGGTATATGGGGGAAGGCCTGAAAGCCTGTCAAACTGTGCACCCAAAATTAGTGGTTTTGTTTCCACCCTGAATGTCTCTGTGCCTCAGTTTCTCCATCTGGAACATGCAGGTGAAGTCTGGCCTAATTTTGCCAAGGTAAAGCATGAAGGTGACTGTGTCCCTGTGCCCATGGCCTCACTCACAGGGTGCCTCTGTGATGATGGGGCAACTGCTGAGAGCCAGGCTTAGTCCTGCAACCTTGGGCCCAGCACAGGGGAAGTCTGAGCAGGGAGAGAGGCTGAGTCACCAGAGGATTCCTCAGCCAGGGGTGGACAGCAGCTTCTGCAGACAGGAATGGGAATCCTGGCCCCCAACAGGAGCCACAGAATACAGGGGTTTCTGGGGGCAGGAAACCATCAGCTACACAAGAAGCCCAGGAAGGATTTCAAGTTCCTTCTCAGGACCAAACTAGAGAGTGATGTCCCTGCTCCTACCTGAGGTTCATTGGGCTGCACACAGATTTTCCCCTTCCTTTTTCATGGGGCGGGGGCACAGGCTGGCTCAAGGGGCAGGGATGGGGCATAGGCCTTTCCCCTCAGAGGCACCAGCTCCGAGGGAGGGAACTGGGTGGCTTGCATGGAGGGGGTGCAAGGACCTTTCCCCTTTGGTGGTTTCCCTGGCTCATGGACCATCTCCCTCTTTCCTCAGAGATCTTTCCAGCGCCGTCCATCTCCCTGAGCCCCAGTGGGACCATCATCCCAGGAACCAACGTGATCATCTGCTGCCAGGCAGACCAGTCAGGCATGCGGTTTCTGCTGTACAAGGCTGGGGTGCTGAATGCCCTGCAGCACATGGAGCCGGCTGGGAATAAAAGCGAGTTCCCCATTACCAACGCCGGGCAGAAGGACAGCGGTAACTACACCTGCCGCTACCAGACCCTAGCTGAGCCACCCAGATGGTCATACCACAGCAACCCCGTGGAGCTGGTGGTGAGAGGTGAGATACTGTGTTCTCTTGAGTCGAGGCATCCTAGCTCCCAGCCCCACTCCCCTTCTGGGATTGGAATAGGACCCTGGAGTCCTGACTCCCAGCTCCCCCTGTAGTAACCCAACCAACTCCATTCTCCCTTCCTGTACCTTCCCTCCCTGTGCCTTGGTTTCCCCATCCAAACCATGGGTCCTGGCTTCCAGCCTCCCCATCCCTGCCCCCTCCAATCTCTAATCATTGGAAGCAAATCCTTTCCAGTTATTAACTCAGTTGGAGCTGAGTGTAATGGCACAAGCAGCTCTTTGCTCTGTGCATGTACACTGCCAAGCTTAGGGAGTGCTGCCGCAGTATGCAATTCACTAACAGTGCTCTTCCTTCCACACTACTGGACCGGGACCTGTGGCCACTTCGACCTGCATCACCCGTGGTGAGGAGCTGTATGCCCCCTGCACCAACTATCCAGTGTCCCACAGCCCCTTGTTCTGATCCACCAGTCCTCACATCCCTTGTAAAGCTGAGATAACTCTGGAGTCCTGGCAGTCCCGGTCCCCTTCTTAAACTATTCAGCCTGACTGTCTTCCCAGAGCTGAAGATAGAACCCAGGAGTCCCATCTCCCTCCTTTTAAGTATTAAACCTCACTGCCCACCCAGAGCTGAAGATAGAACCTGACTTCCATGATATAATTCTGCATTTGAAAGTCTTTGTGGGGGAAGGCTGGAATCTGCTACTCTCTCTACTTTGTCTCCCTTGAACTAAGTCTCTTTTCTACACAGGCATCCCATCTGAAATTCCTACCTGTCAGGCAGTAAGTGATTCCAGCCCTATTCTTTTTCTTAATGTCATTCTATATTTTATTTATATGATCTTAAGAGTTATTCAATAGAATTTAGAAACATTAAAATGTCGGTGTCATTTAATGCTCCTTTTTCTTTCAGGATGACTCTTACTTTATTAGAAGGCATTATTTGTTCTGTTCTCCTAGTATGTAGAAAAGAATGTATATTTATTTTTCCTTTGAAATGTTATCACAATTTTACCACTTAATTTGAAAGAATGGTACATTTTACAAACATTTTTTCATGTTTGTTAGTTAGTTGTATCAACAAATTATTTAAATATGCATTTCATTTCCAAATTTGTTGCAATTCCCAATAGCATTACAGTGATTATTTATTTAAATAGCCTTCCAATTTACTTTTTGACTTTCTTATTAACATATTTTTACAATACTTTGTCAAATTTTTAATATACATTTTTTTTATTTCCAAATGTTATGCACCTTTATTTTTATGTTCTTGTATTATTTGTTCAATTGGAACTGGTATTGACACATTAAAAGTTCATGCACACTGTCTTTCAAACTCTATTTTATTGTATTTATGCATTGTCCCAAAATGTTCAATTTTATTTGGGTGTATTACCACCAACCAAACCCTAGGAGATGGGCACAGGGAAAGACTTAGGTTACAGCTGCCCCCAGTGAGGAGGAGGCTGGGAAGTGGGGGTTTTGTATGGTGTCTCGTTCTTTCTCTCCTGGACAGAAGTCTTCCCAGCACCGACCATCTCCCTGAGCCCCAGCGGGAATATCACCGCAGGAGCCAATGTGATCATCCACTGCCAGGCAAACCTAACAGGCATGCGGTTTCTGCTGTATAAGGCTGGAGTGCTGGGTGCCCTGCGGCACACAGAGCCAGCTGGGAACAAAGGTGAGTTCCCCATCACCAATGCCCGGCGGGAGGACAGTGGTAACTACACCTGCCGCTACCAGACCCAGAATGAGCCACCCAGCTGGTCATACTACAGCAACCCCGTGGAGCTGCTGGTGAGAGGTGAGGGCCCCAGCTCTACATTCTCCACCACCCCCCAGCCTGACTCATAGCCAGACCCTCAGAGGGGCTTACCAGTGGTGTAGATGCTCAGAGGCAGGCTTTGCCCTGAGGCCAACACCTCTACACAGGTAACCTGTGGCTGGGGAGTGAAGAATTTTCTCAGCTCTGTGGGAAATGGGAGCCCTACCCCAGGGGTGCTTCAGGGCCTGGGGCCTTTCCCCAAAATTGAACCCTCATTAACTCCTTGGCAGTGAGTCATGGGGGAGGGCATTGCTGAGTCACTGTTTGTGCCACTTCATCCTCACCACCTAGCCTGCACCTATTTCTTCCACCACCCCCGACAGACTCCCAACTTTTTCCCTACAGCAGGATCCAACCCACTTCAGCTTGGAACAGTGCCACCCCTGACTCATCCACCATCCCCAGGACAAGGTACCAGGATCTCTGGAACAGCAGATCATGCCTATCTGGATGTGGGGCACAAGGATGGGGCAGACTGCCCCCTGTCTCCAGGGCGAGCTGTAGAGCAAAGGGTGGGGGACCCAGCCGTGGCTGTTTTATAGAGATCTGGCTCCTTATCCCCACAAGGGATTGGTGGTGACAGCCTTCCTCCCACCCCACTCCAGCACAATGCCTTCATCTCCTCCCTCTCTCTCTCTTTTTTTTAGGGGTTCCTTCAAAGCTAAATTACACATTGGGCAACATCATCCGCCTGGGCCTGAGCGCCGGGGTCCTGCTCCTCCTGGCACTAATCATAGCTGAGGCCATGTGCAGGTGGAGCAGGTAAGGGCTCTGAGACCCCCCAGGGATTGACACGGCCCCTTGTCTAATTTGGTCAAGTGAACTTTATTTAGTAACCCCTAGGCTCATTACAAGTATTCTTCCTTGTAATAGGACCTGGCAAGCAGTTCCTTAGATGTTACAGCAGCAACCTCTGGTGTTACCAGCCTCGGATCCTCTGCTGGTGTGTGGGATGTTAGTTTCTGGATTCCTTGTTACTCAAAGCAAGAATCCCAAGGCTGCTCCCATCTCCCCAGGGTGACAACACATGCACACACTGTCTCTATTTTGTCTACTACTTTTGTACCTTTCTCATCTCAAGCTATCCAATCCTCAGATTTCCTATCTCATCTTTTTAGATAAGGTATTCCAATCCTATTCCATTTTTGGTTTCCTTTCCTTTTAGGAAAACTACTGTACCTGGTCAGCCCACTATACCAATCATAGCACTCACTTTTTTCCCAGTGCTTCATAAGGCACTCTGTATAATTTTTTAATTGCTTAGTTTTGGGAAGGCCTAAAGCTTATGCTCAGGCACTTAGCATAACTTGGCTTGCCTGCTACACCCCGCCCCATGTGCCCCACAACCACCCCTGTGTTTGGGATATGACACCCCACTTCTCTCCTGGATGGAGCACTGAAAACTCACTGGGGGCTTGGGCCAGTGGGCAATGGAATGAGATTGAGATCAAGGGTCAAATGGGGATCTGACCCTAACCATGGGCCTGGGCTTTAATGGGGTCTTCCTGGTCTCTGTGGAATTGTAGCAAGAAACCCTTTTTTTTATGCCCCTCCACCCCAAAAGTGAAGCTCCTCCACGTGGCAAGAGCCCCTCTTTTGGTATTTTCCCCCTTTTTGGGGATGATCGCTGTGTGTCTCTCATATCCTTATTTTTATAAAAGGTGTATTTGTAGTGAAAATAGACCTTGTAGGTGCTTTTACAAATCTACTTTTTAAGTGTTACATGGTACAACTTACTTCTAAAAATGTTAGCAAGAGCATGGATCTCTATATGGAGCCGGTCCCTGAATGAATCACAGTTGACTGTGTAACACAGTCGACAAACAAGTTAATGAGCAGCAATTAACACCTACAAAACTGCAGACCAAGAAGAGAAAAGAATCAAGAAAAAGCCAGGAATTCCTGGAAACTTCATTGTTAAAGGTAGCCTGTTTGAACTAATTAATACTGGAAACAGACCCTTGGAGCTGAAATACTCCGTGATCAACCACTTCCAGAGCTCTATTTATCACGGCAATGAATCACTCAAAACTCATCAACGGACTCCTGAGACTGCCCATATGTCTGAACATGACCCCTGGGGCTGACAGCTTCCATCCAGTAGCTACCAAGAGGGACATCCCTTGAGGTCAGTGACCCTTGGATTGGGTAAGCCTGAGAATGGGGGAGTCACCAAAGTCTGCCAGAGTGGGATAAAAGGCAGCAAAGCATGACCCCTAATGGTGCCCTCTTTGACCTGACTAATACCCTCCTTGTCCAGCCAAAAGGACCAGCTAGTGACCCCCTTCTGCAGCAACATCGCACTGAAAGAAGCCTCAATTGGCCATTGGCGGACTCCAGCACTTGAGGATAGATATATCTTGACACCAGTGCTTAGTGTTCAGAACTAGCGTGTGCACCAAGGTTTATGGTCTGACTCTTGCATCCATCCAATAAACCAGAATTTTATGATGATCCTGTGAGTTGGTCCTTTGTAGCCAACAGGATCAGCCACAGAGTGGCAGCCTGGTCTCTCTGTCACAGCAACAGGCTTGTCTCCATTGCATGATCTTCCTCAGCCTCCCTACCACTAGGCCTGGTCTCCACAGCAAGGGGCATAGTTTCTGGAGGTCTGGCCTCTGAAGCAATGAGTCTGGTCTACACAAAACAAGCCTCCAAGGTGTCCACATGATGGATGTGGTCTCTGCTGCTCTAGTCTCCATGGTAGCTAGGCCTAGTCTGCATAACAGGTCTCGGGACCTTGTTCCTGGAGCACGAACATCCACAGTGACAGGCCTGGTCTTGAGTGGGAATGGGCCTTATCTCCATAGTCACTTGGCTCTGGCCTCCATAGCAGCAGGCCACTCTGAATAGCACAGGCCTCCATGCCAACAGTCTGTGGAGCATGGGTCTCCACAGTGATGGACCTGTTCTCTATAACTCCAGCTTCTACAGCATTAGGGCCCTTGATGCCACCCCTCTGTGCCTCCTAAACACTGTGTCTCCCCTGTTCCTTGGGAAGCTGGTGAAACTCCCAGTCGGAGGTGGTTGGTCTGTGGGGAAACACTGGGAGTTCACAGGAGGGGTTGGGTGAGTCACCAGAAGGGCAGGGGTGATGGTAAGATCCCAGACCTCTGTGGGCACCAGGATAGTCACCATCTGGAGGACATGGGGGGCTGTGAGACCCATGGGCCCAAGCAGCCTGGTATCCCACCCTATTCTTGTTGTCCTGGGTTGCACCTACAGGCCCAGCTAAGTAAAATAACCCCCTGCCACCATGACTGTCATGGAAAGGATCTCACCACACCAGGATGGGGCACCAGGCAGTACCTGCTGTGAAAATATGTTGCTTTCTAGCATCCCATACATGTGGCCCATCGATCTCCCTAGACACATCTATATAAGATGCTTACTGCACAGTAGTCTAGTAACACTGCGCAGTAGCACACCGGTCAGAAACCATTCTAATAAGCCACTGTGCAGTGTTATTAGGCTACTGTGCAGTAACCATCATGAAAAAATTGTGTGCCGGCGCTACTGTGCAGTAACTATAGTTACTGCGCATTTAGTTAGTACAGGTTTCCCTTGATTTATGCGGTACATGCATTCCTGGACAACAGCGCATAAAGCGAACCCACTTTACAATGTTACAAATAGAGGTAAGTTCCCATGGTGGTGAGGGAGGGAGGGAGGGACAGTGGGAGGGAGGCTGGGACTAGGGAAGGAGCAGGGGGTGCGGTTCTGCTCTTGGGGCTGCACAAGGCAACAAAGCAGAGGGAACAGAGCTGCACTCGCCCCATATCCTTCTGCAGCAGCCCCAGGGGAGGCCAATGCCAGCTGCCTATATCTGCTGGGCTACACTGTGCCCTGGTGCAGGCAGCTGGTATCGGCTGCTCCCAGGGCCACTCCAGCATGGGCTGAGGTGAGTACTGTGCCACCCGGGGCTCCACTTGTCCACACTCACCCCAGCCCATGCTGGAGTGGCCCCAGGAGCAGGCAACACCAGCTGCCTGCACCAGGACATGGTGCAGCCCAAGAGCAGAGGTAAATGCAGACAAGCAGAGCCCAGGTGCAGGGGCGACAGGCGGAGCACTATGCAGCCCAGTGGCTGCAGGCAGCTGGTGCAGGCCACTCCCCGGGCTGCTGCAGCCAGGGATTGGGTGAGTGGGGCCACAGCCCTTTCCCCTCCCCCCACAGATTTACCTGGGCTGGGGGTGGGGCATCTATGCTGATGGCATAAGAGTAAACTTATATAAAGAACTCGCGTAAATTGAGAGAAACCTGTACTTCAGTAACCGAGTACTCAGCTAAATGCACAGTAACTACCTCACATTATGTCATACCAGCCTCCTTCTTTCTCCATAATAAACAGCAGTAATAAGGCTCCCCCTCTTCCCAAGCGTCATTCTTGAACTACTTTTGTAAAGAGCTCCAGCCAGATATCCCCTGTGCAAGGGCCCTACTTGCCAGATGGGGAAACTGAGGCACAGAAGGGAAAGGGTCATGCCAAGGCTGCCCAGTAGGGCAGTGGCAGAGATGGGACTAGATTTCAGTTCTGTTGCCTCCCTGGTGCTCTGGCCACTGAGCCATACTGCTGAGAAGTGGCTGATTCAGGCTTGTGGTATCTAATAGGTTACCACACAAGGCTGGGAGCCAGGACTCCTGGGTCCTGTCCCAGCTCTGGGAGGATGCTGGCGTCTGGTAGTTAGAGCAGGTGTGGGGACAGCTGTTGCTCGCTCTGGGCTCAAAACAGATAGCTTGGCCTTATCGCTCGTCTTTGTGGGTGGAGCTGAGAAACACTTCTTTCCCCTGGAGGCTCTGATTCAGGAAGTGGGCTAGCAGAGTGCTCCTTCTTGGGCAGTCACTCTGCACCCTAATCTCAGGAACTGACACCCCTGCCTCTCCCCCCGACTCTGTGTGAATGAGAATGTGGGAGGGAAAGATCCTGTGGGTCCTGTGTTGTGCAAGCATAGCTGCGGGTAAGTGCTGGGCTTGGAATCTCTTGCAGGCAATGATTGCAGCTGCCCTGATGGCTCTAGGGGATGTCCAGACGGGGCTGCATTCGAATCCTGCCAAGCCAGAATGCCTGGGTTCTGTCCTAGCCTGGGGAGGGGGAGCTGGGAGCCAGGATGCCTGGGTCTTCTTGCTAAATGTGCGGGAGGCGGGAGGCTGGAGCATGCAGGCCCCTTGAGCTGGAGGGACTTGGTGCTAGGGCAGGGATTAGTTTATGTTCATTCCTCTCTGCAGCTGACCCACCAAAGAGGAATCCCCCATGCCCGCCCACCCCCACCTTGCCTTCTGCCTCCTGCCTTCCCAGGAGGGGTTGGAGAGCCCCAACCTCCCAGGGAGGGTGGATGAGCCCAGGGCACGGACAGAGGCCATATTAGGAGCTACTAGCTCATGACACACTGTGGGGTCCAGGCCATGGCTCCTGTCCTGATCCCCACGGGCTTGGCTGGGGTGTAAGCATGTTGTTCATTGCTGCTGGCAGCAGGCAGCAGGCAGACTATGTGTAGGGGAATGCCTACCCTGAGTCCCATTCACTAAGGAAAGTGAATGATTCATGCAAATGGCGGCAGGACTTTCTTAAAGCATATATGCAGCTGCTGTGCAGAGGCATAGTCATGACTGCAGATCCTCTGCGCCCAGTCTGAGGGCACTTGTGCCCAGAATTTTCCACTTGGGTAAGGGCTGTGAAATCAGAATTTTGGAGGGGAATGGATTGATTTAAATCAATTTGATTGAAGTGACTGATTGAAGTCTCTATTTAAGTCAGGGAGCCAAAAGCCTGATTTAAAATAATTGATTATCAACTTTCTCCACTGTTTTTGTTTTTTAAAGAAAGGTGTATTTTCATTGATTGATATAACAATTAAAACGTTGATTTACAACTAAAGGCAGGTTCTACAGTAGATTTGGTAATATGTTTTCTAGATAACAAATTAGATTGTATATATGTGTCTATATATACCCTTGCTACATTAGCAGCATTATGTGTGACAAGGCAATGGGCATAACACTTGAAGTTTTGCTCACAGTTTGTTATATCTTTTACTGCTACTTCTTTATCCATAAATATTCTGCAGTGTGGGCATTTCCTGATGTATCAATTGTTTCTGAGAGAATCCTGTATTCTGCTGTTGTCACACAAGCACATTTATACCTTAGCCTTGCTGTATTAAAATCAAATTTAATTTTAAGCTGGTTTATTTTTTTTTTTAAAGAAAACTTAATTGTAATTGAAATATACAAATAGACAAAATCTAATTTATTTTTAAATCATGTATTTATTTCCACTGTGGAATGAGCACAAGTTTGGAGGGAGCAGGGAGGGTGAACACTTGTGAAAGTGTCTGTGTGGGGAGATCCCCTGAGCCGGGGTTATGGCGGGGATACTACAGACTTTGTGTCCTGAATTTCAGGACCTTGGATTTGGTGTTTAACTGGCTGTAAGAATGTAACTGGCAAGTGAATCTGGACTGAAATTAAACATTAAAAAAAAATTGTGCATGCATATGTGTGTGTGTGTCAAGTCCAGATTGTCCAACTACAAGCCTGCACTGTCAGCCTGAGTTACTATCTGGCTCCCAGGATGGGTGTTTGGGAGGTGGGAGGGAGGGCAGGAAATCAGCACTTCTGGGGTGTGGTGCACAAGCACATCCTCTGCTGAGTCACTTCTGCACTCCATCTGTGTGTGCACACACCGGCACTTACAAGCCTGAGGGATCTCAGGGGTAGGCTAGAAGGGGGCTGTGTGCTGGGAGTGGGGGCATCCTCACAGTCCTCACAGGGCACTATATGACCATCTGTCCAGACAATGAAATCCCACTGCAGAAAGACTGAGTCATTTGATTAAGAGAGATGTTCGTCCCTATGGGGCAGGCTCAGATGCTCCCTTTCCTTGCTGGCACCTCTGTCCCCAGCTTCTTGAAGGCCAAAGCAGACCTTGGGCTTGTTTCCTCTCTGCAGTGGTCAAGAGCATCCAAGAAGAGACAGTCTGCTACCCCTGCAACAATGCCCACCCCCGCATCAACATCTCGGAGGACAATCAGAAGGAGTCTGAAATGCAGTGGGTCTCTAAGGTGAACACTGTGAATGCAGGGCCCAAGAGATGCAGCTGTCTCGGATGGGGTACACTGAGGGGTGTTTACAAAGGAACACCTCATTTAACACTGAAATGCAGCCACCTCTGTCATGGAGCACAGGGGCAGCAGCATCTAACAGTGATTGGGTCTCGGTGCATGTATGGTGCAATCCTGTCCAGCACTTGGCAGGCTCAGATCCATCCATCCTGTCTTACATCATAGCCCCTCACACCTCAGGCAAGTGAGGGGGATTTCTCTTTTAGCTCAAGGGACTAATGCTTTGGACCCAGAGGCCATTAGCTGTATCCCTCCTGTCCCCTGAGGAGCTGCATGTGAGGTGGGAAGGAAGGGGGAGTTGGGGTCTCCACTAACCTCTGCTGGGGGGGTGTCTGTGCCCCCAGAACAAGACCATCGCCAGGATCTCAGATGGAAAACCACTGGAAGATCACAGCATGGAGGTGCTGAACGTGGATAATAAAGGTATCACCCTGACAGAGTGCCTGAATCTCATGCTCCATGTGCTTTCTGACAAGGTGAGAAACATCTGCTGGGTTATTCTATGGGGCCAGGAGCCTGGGTTCTGTCCCAGCTGTGCAAAGGAACAGGGGTCTGGTGGGTTAGAGCAGGGGTTGAGTGCCAGGACTCCTGGGGTCCAGCCCAGCTGTGGGAGGGGCATGGAGTCTGGTGAGTTAGAAAAGTAAGGATCTGTCCTACTTATGTTCTCTTTCTCTTCCAGGAAGAGAAAAAGATTCATTACAAAGGTGAGCTGCACTGAGCACCCCCTTCTCTGGGTGACTCATAGATTTCATAGACTTTAGGGCTGGAAGGGACCTCGGAAGATCATCGAGTCCAGCCCCCTGCCCAAGGGGGCAGGAAGTCAGCTGGGGTCATAGGATCCCAGCAAGATAAGCATCCAATTTGCTCTTGAAGGTGTTCAGTGTAGGTGCTTGGACCACCTCCAATGGCAGGCTGTTCCAGACCTTGGGGGCTCGGACAGTAAGGAAATTCTTCCTTATGTCCAGCCTGAAACGGTCTCACAGTATTTTATGACCGTTTGACCTCATCATCCCTTGGGGCGCTCTGGTGAACAAACATTCCCCCAGATCCTGGTGGTCACCCCTGATAAACTTATAGGTGGCCACCAGATCACCCTTGAGCCTGCGCTTTTCCAGGCTAGAGAGCCCCATGGCTCTCAGCCTCTCATCATAAGGTCTGTTTTCCTGACCTCTGATCATGCACGTGGCTCTTCTCTGCACTCTCAAGCTTCTCCACATTCTTTTTGAATTGTGGAGCCCAAAACTGGACGCAGTACTCCAGCTGCGGCCTCACCAGGGCCAAGTACAAGGGGAGAATGACATCCCAGGATTTGCTTGAGAAGTATCTATGGATGCAAGCCAGCGTTTTGGTTGCTTTACTAGCCGCAGCATCGCACTGCAGGCTTATGTTCATCTTGTAGTCAACGATGATCCCCAAGTCTCTTTCTTCCGTAGTGCTAGCCAGCGTAGAACTGCCGAGCCTATAAGGATGCTGCAGGTTTTTCTTCCCAAGGTGGGAAGTTGCTTTGCCGCAAATAGATCTGTCACATCCGGGGCTGCCGGCTCTTTCCCAAGTAGGAAGTGCTCCTTACTTGCCCCGGCCAGCACGGTGCCTCCCACTGCCAAGCCACCATTACCTAGCTCCCCAATGGCACAGCTCCCCCTAATGCTGCACTGGGGCAGTGGGACCTGCAGTGACTGCAAAGGGAGAGCTCTCCCCTAGTTGCCCAGTGGTACCTTGACCCTGGCATGATGCCACCTCCCTCACAAGAATTTGTTTTGCAGCTATGAGGGGGAGCCCCACTCCCCCCAAGGATGGACAGCACCTTGTCCCTAACAGAGCCTATGGACCAGCATACTCAGGTAGGGGCCACACCCACAACCTGGGACCAGGGGGTGGCTGAGAGGTCCAGAGTTATGCGGGGCTGCCTTTCCACTTTCAGAGTTGCTGGGCCTAACGGCTCTAGCAGGAAAGTGAGTAAAGTGGTTAGAGCAGAGGAGTGGCTGGGAGCCAGGATGGCTGGGTTTTATCCCAGCCCTGCAGGAGGAGCAGGATCAGTTGGTTAAAATGGGGGTGGGGTCTTCCCTAACTCCTCGAGGAGAGTGGGACCTGCTGGGCTGGCAGGACAGTGTTATTCTGTCCCATGATTTCTCTTTGCAGGCAGAATTGTTCTCATCCTCCTTGTGTTGCTGCTAGCTGCACACTTTGCTCTGCTCTAGATATGTCTACTGTATGGGACACAGCTCTTCGGTGCTTCTCATTCCCAGCCTGCAGCTCTCAATGCACCCAGTCCATTGCTCAGCCACCTGGCTTTGGTGGGGGTAGTCCCCTTGCTCAGGCACGTTCCAAGTATGTTCAGTGTCTTGTTCCATGACTCCTTCCTCTTCCTCCCATCACCTGTCCTAGTCTGTTAATTCCCTGCTCCTGCATGGAGCCCAAGCATCTGGACAGGAGGAAAATGGCTGAGCTGTAAGCACAGATATTGGGAAAAGTGGGGAATTGGGTATCAATTTTGGTCATAACCCATTAATGTGGTGGTAACCTGCGGAACTTGCCACTCCTAGACAAAGGGGAGGTAAAGAGGCTGCGGTGATCATCAGCACTATTAATTAACCTTCCATACATCTGTGGTTAGGATAAGGATGGGCAAGATACAGCTCATGGCTGGATCCGGCCTGCCAAGTGATTCCATCCAGTACGTGGTGGGTCCCTCTTCCACAACCAGCCCAGGCACAGGGAGCAGCCTGGGTCGTGGTGTGTGCAGCCAGTCCTGCTGCCCACAGGTGCAGAGATGCCACCTGGTACAGCCCCCCTACTTCTGAATGTGGTTCTTGGGCATGCTGGGAGCTGTAGTCCATTGGGCCAGATGGAGAGCAGGGGTGGCAGGGCAGCCAAAGTCGGCATCCTGGCAACCCCTGCTGCCACTGCTCAGGAGCAGGTGTGTGCCCTGCCACCACCAGCCCCTGCTGCCTGGGCACCCTGAGTCCCTCTGCGCCACACCTGGGACCCCCGCAGGCAGGGTGCGCTCAGCTGGACAGATTGGATGGAGCTGTGGATGGGTAGGGAGCGGTGTCCGAGAGCAAGATAGGTGGGCGGGGGCTGGGGCTGGGGCTGGGGCTGGGACAGAGCAGGACTGGGGCCCAGGCCCAGGGCAGAGCTGTGATCTGCTCCCTGCTTGTCCCTATGATGAGTGCCAATTCCCTGTCCTTGGGTGCCAATTCCCTGCTAGCCCAGCCTTGTGCCAATATCCCTGTCAATGCAGTCGGGCTCTGGAGTTAAGGCATTTGGTGATTAGCTCCTTCCCAGATGTCCCTGTGTAGCTTTGTGAGGGCTGTCCCTTCATGTCCCTCTGTCACTCAGTTTCCCCATCTGCAAAATATCCCTGCAGTGGGTATAACCAGCACCCATTGCAGGGATATGCAGGGAGCAGTTCACAGCTTGGCCAGGTCCTGGCCCCATGCTGTCACTGCCACATGATCCTGGCCCTGCCTATCCATCCCACTCCAAGATGCCACTCCCTATTCACCCACAGCCCCATCTCATCCCCTCAGCTGAGCCTGCCCTGCCTGCAGGGGTCCTGGGTGGGTCTCCATGCTGACCCCACCCACCCACTCCATCTGGGGTCCCCAGCAGTGGGTGCAGGGTGGACAGGCACAGGGCCAGCTATGATAAATTGGCATCTCCTCACCCCTCACTCTCCAGCCCTCAAGAGCTTACCAACACTCATTAAGTGGCCCTCCAGCCAAAATAATAGACCACCCCTGAGTTAGGACATGACAGGCCCTGGGAGCCAGGACTCCTGGGTTCTCACTCCCACCCATCCACTATGGTACTGCCTGGCAGGTTCCAAGTCTCCTTCTGCCTTCTGAAAGGCAAGTTTTATTAATTCCATATCTCTAGTAATGTATAAATGGATAGAATATAAATACCCCGGTGAACGGGGTGAGTGCAGGAGGTGTGGTGAATGGGGCTGCTGCCCTTCTTCCCCACCCCTCCATATCTGCAAGAAATAAAGTCTGACCCCTCCATGCTACTTGCTTTCTGGGAGCCCTAACAGGATTTGAACCCACCAGCTTCAGAACCCAGATCATTAGGTCTTGTACCTTCTCCTGAAAGTTGGCACCCAACTCTTCTCAGCTACTAACAAGAGAAAGACCCACAGACTCCCTCATGCTAAAATCATTTAGGGAGCCCATAGCAATCCACTGCTAGATGATGCACCAGCCAGGTGTGTGTGGATGCCCCCTGCTGGATAGACCTGGTAGGACCTGCTGTGTGTCATTGGCCCTTTGGTGACAGCACACACCAGGAATTCTCCTGGAGGAATATGTGGTGTCTAGAGAGGCCCTGGAGGATTGTAATGGGTCTGTAGGTCACCTAGTCCCTGGCTGATGCTTTTGGACATGAAGTCTCTGGAGTAAGGGCTGGCTTTATAATATGCTTTGAGACTACTCCACCTAAGAAGCGGCTGCAGCTCAGCACCCAGCCCAGTTCATGGTGGATGATTAATGTATTAATTAATAATAAGAGGGTTGCAACATCCTTCAGCCCTGAGAACTGTGTGTGGGAGGGGGGGTGACGTGGAGGCACCCCAGCTCCCTGCCAATGCAGTTGGGCTCTGGAGTTGAGGCATTTGGTGATTAGCTCCTTCCCAGACATCCCTGTGTAGCTTTGTGAGGGCTGTCCCTTCATGTCCCTCTGTCACTCAGTTTTCCCATCTGCAAAAAAGGGGGCCTGCACACCTCCTTCACATCCCAAAAGCTTCAAGCAGCAGTACCAGTTGGGGGGGTGGGGCTTTGGAACCCCCACTATGACAAGGGGGAGCCAGGGTCTGGATGAGTGCCCGTGAGACAGAGGGAGTGCTAGTATTGGCTAGAGCACCCGCACAACACCTGAGAGACCCAGCTCAGTTTGGGGGGCACCTCCACATGGCAGTGGAGCCCCAGTCTGAGGTAAGAGCCCGTGCAGGGCCTGGTGTGACATAGAAACACTGATCTCTGTCAGGCAAAGCTAAACAGCCCCTGGCATGATGGCGGGGGGGCTCTTGCTTGTGGGCCCATTGTGGCCCCCAAAACACTCAGGATCTCCCCCCAGTCTGAGGTCTAGAACCAGCAGCTCCAACACTTCTTCCTCAAACTTGACTATGGTCAGGTCACCAGGAGGGCTTCTGGGGCCAGCACTGGCACCATGGTCCCTTGGGCAACCACAGGCAGTCACTGGAAGGGTGACAAGTACCCCTGAAGTCCTACCAGACTCCCAGCCTCTGCTGGACCCAGCAGCAGCAAGTTCCACAGGTTACCCATGGGGTTGGCTTCCAGCCACATGGCCACTATTATGCTAAATGCCATCCTCACTCCACCTCCCAGTTTCTGTTGAGGGAATCCCCCCAGGTACATCTCACCCATGCCTCTACCATAAACCAACTTAACACACTCCTGCCCATGGCATTATTTCCATACATGGTTAATCTCTCCAGAATACCGCAAGATTGTCCTGGGGCCTTTTCTGCTTCTCATAAAATGTATGGATGATTGGAGTTTTGGCTTCCGGCCTGGCTTGGCTTTTCTTCATTGCATCAAAGTGTTGTTTTGTCATTGTAGGACAGAAGCTGTGGCCTGGGCATGCACCAGGCAGTTGTTGTGGGTCATTGGGTCTGGTGGGGTTGCACGTGTTGCTTGCTTGACCCCTCAGCATCTCTCACTCTCTCTTGCTCTCTCTCTCACACTCTCACACACACACACTGCTGGCTGCTTGGGCCTCAGGGAAATGTGTGTTGTTTCCTGGTGTCTAGGTGTGGGAGAGGCACACTGATGCAGGCTGGGGGCTGCAGATGGCAGGGGACATGCACAGGAACCCAGCTTCAATCTGAGCCCTCAGGTTGATGCCCCACTCCACACCAACGCTCCATAATCCCAGAAGCTGCCTCATCTGCCAGGGAGAGTTGAGCAGAGCCAGGTGTTACCATGAGCTACTGCCCTACCAGGGGGGCACAAGGGGTAGCAGGGAAGAGGGTTAGTGCCACAGCTGCCCATGTAGGGAGCTGTAATTGCCCATCTCCCCACAAGGGGGAGGAAAGAGACCATGGCACCAGCACAGCCACACTCACTTTGCTCCAGGAGCCCCCCTGCAGGGTCCCAGCCTGGGCTGAACCGCTGTCAGGGGGCATACATGTGTGAGGGGGGATGTTTTCAACACTGGCTGGAGTCAGAGGGCAAAGAAAAAAGAGGCTAGATCCTTCTCTCTAGACTAGAGCACTCTTTTGGTGCATGCAGCCCCCTGGCATCCACCCAAAGACAGCTGCTTTGGAGCATAGGGCGAGGCAGGGACCCTGGCAGCATTTGGGCTCATTTTATTTGGGCTTTCAGCCCCTGCTCATCTATGGGGGGCACAGTCCTCTGGGGCCATTAGCAGCAGCAGAAAGCAGCCTGTCCCCTGGGAACTTTTTCCATGTATTGATCCCCTTTTTGCTGTGGCCTGGCATCTCCAGTGGGGGCCAAGAGAGAGAACATGGAAATGGGGGAGGAGAGAGAGAGAGAGAGATGGAGAAAGAACCTATACCTCCTTTTCCATCCTATTTCTATCACTTGTTTCTATTCATGCCCAATTCTGCTCTCTCACTCTCCATCCATCCTCTACTTCCCATCTGTCCATCTCTCACTCCCTCTCTCTGTACATCTCTCACTTCAGCTCCCTTTGATACATTCCCTCACTCCGGTGACCCAGCTATCAATTCACCAGGCTCGGTCCCAGCCAAAGCCTGACATACAGGCCAGGGGCGGGACCTGGTTCCCTCCCCCAGACACACTCCCTTCACCAGCACGCCCCCCCCATCTGGCAGCTTAGCGAGAGCTCATCCCAGTGCTTGGGACTGGCAGGGACTGGAGGGGGGGCCATGCCTGCAATTCCCACACCTTGAGCAAGGGGTGGGGGAAGGGGGGCGGAACTGAGTGTGAAAGACAGAGAAGGGAAGACAAGAGGCGCCCATCCCTGGCTGGACCATCCTGGTCCCACATAAAGAATAGAGTGAAGACAACCCTCAGAAAGAGAGAGAGATACGCCAGGGAGGAGGAGAGAAAGAGATACACACAGGAGAAGAGGAAAAAGAAGGAAAGAAATCAGCCTGAGCAGAGAGATGAAGGCAAGTCGCAGCACAGTCAGGTAATGGGACTCTTGGCCAAGGTTAGGGCGGAGGGCAGTTGGTGGGGAGACATGGGTCCCAGAGGACCGGGACCCAGCCTGGGAGGCAAGATGGCTTCAGAACTACCCCCAGCCCAGGGTGGATGAGAAGATGGAGGAGAAGGTTGGAAACTGCATGGGAAAACACCAGAGGCTAGAGAGAAAGCAAGAGAAATATGCGGGGCGGACAGGGAGAGGGAGACAGTAGGATGGACAGACAGGGAACCTGATGTAAGGAAGGCTGGATGGGAATATCGGTGTCTGGGGTGGGCAGACAAGTGCAAAGGGCTGAGGATGGACAGACAGACAGTTGTATGCACAGGGAAGGAGAGGTGTATGGGGGAGGCATGGACAGATGAAGGGCTGTGTATAGGGACAGGTGGACGAATGGACACATGGGCATGGGGTTGGATGGAGGAATGGAGGGATGTGTGGGGATGGGTGGACAGACAGAGGGCGAGCTGTACAGCTGGATGGACACTGTCAGTTGAGCTGCAGGACAGACTGAGCAGGGGATGGTGGGACAGACGGACACAGTGACTGTCCACTGGCTGAATCCCAGCAGGCCTTGCCCTTCTCCCCAGTCAAGGGTCTGGGGCAGGGGACAAGGCACTAAAAGACCCCCCAACCTCACCCCTATTTGACTTCTGTGCTTGGAGGGAAATGGGAGTTAGAGGTGTCTCCTGGTCCTGGGAGCTCTGACCCTTCTTATTTCTGACCCCCCATTAGCAGGGACCCCCAGGGAGGGGATTGTCAGGGGCAGGAGGAAGGAAGGGGGTCATCTGTGGCTGAGATATTGGGGTAGGAAACGGGGGTGTGGGAGCTGTTGCCCTGACAGGGCTGGGGGAGGGGCTGTGCTGCTTGTGCTTTAATGGCCTTTAAGGCTATAAAGAAAAATAAATAATAGATGGGGGAGATGGAGGAGGAGGAGCCCAGGCGGCGCCAGGGCACTGGGCAGGAGTCCTCTGACTGGCTGGGGAGGGTGCCAGGCCCCTGCTGTCATGGGGAAGGCAAGGAAGCTGGCATTGCTGAGCCGTGGGGCATCTGGCCTGAGAGCTGGGCCCCAGCTGTGGGCACTGGAGGGCACCTGGGCCCTAAGCAAAAGTCAGGCAGGGGGCATCAGGCCTGACTGTAGTGCTGGGCATGGGGGTGTCCAGGCTATGTGTGTCACAACCCCACCAGCCCCTCACAGTGCTCCCCCCACCCCACCCCATGTACCCCGTGAGGCAGGGTCCTGGTATGTGACCCCCATCAGGGCAGATAGTGACAGTGGGTACAGGAGGAGGGTGGAGTAGGATGGGGGATCCCAAGAAAATGGAGCAGGACCCATCAGGGGGAAGTGGGCTCTGGGCAGGGCTGTGGCCCGGGCAGAGTGGAGGTTGAGGGAGGATGCAGCCGTGTGTGTGAATACCTGGTGGGAAACCACTGGGCACTAGCAGGCAGGCATGGGCCTCAGATTGGAACCTGAAAGGTGGCAGTTCCACTTTTCCCCACCCACGGCAAGGAGGGTCTTGATCGGTGCCCCCTTCCCATAACAGCCAGGAGACCCCCCTGGGTGCAGTAGCTGGCTCATGGGGCAGGACTGGAGCTAACTAAGACACATGGCTGTTTCCATGCAGGGAGGGGCCCTGCTAAGCTGCTGGACCTGGTTGAGGGAGAAGACACCCAGGGTTGGGGGCAGCAAGAGACTGCATTGGGCTGGGTGTCAGCCCTGGGGGTGCCCTTGATGTGCTGAGTAGAAGCCCCTCTGCTGATCCCCTGAGACAAGCACACAGCCCAATCTCCCCAGCTCTAGGTCCTCCAGGCCCTGCCCTGCCAGACTTATTCCTCTACCAGGTCCCCTCTGGTAGCGCCCGACTGTGTCCCCCAGGCCCCATGCCTCAGACACCCCTAGCCATGTCCCCTCAGTCACCAGCACCGCAGCATGGAGCATTGTCCTGCCATGGATCCGGTGAGGACCAGAGCGGTTTAGTGCCGTCCTCTGGGCAGCAACTCAAGGGCAGTGGCTGGAGGCGGGTCCTGGCATCAGCTCCCCACGTGCGTGCAGTATTATTCCAGCTTTAATTAATCAAAGCAGAGGTATGGCATTAAAGGATGGGCAGGCAGGCACTGCCCCATAATCACGGCCTGAGACAGACAGATAGTGCTCAGGGTTCAGCATGGGCACAAGGTTCCCTGCAGCCCCCAGACTGGCCAGCATCCCCCAGACTGGGGTATGGGGCCAGGGCCTCTACTATAATACCCCTGTGTGCCCTGGGGAGCAGAAGCATATCAGGGATCCCAGAGGGTCATCTCTGCCTGGAGAGGCCTGTGTGTGTGCCCCCCTAGCTGGAGCTGAAGGAGTCCTGGACCCACCCCAGTCCCACCCTGCAGTGACTCTGAGTGACCCAGCTGGATGGAAGTGGCTGGTGGATATGTGGGGGGTAGGAGGGAAGGAGTGAGGGGGTGAGTGGCAACATCAGGCATACTGAGGCAACCACATACACGCCCTACACAACTACACACACAGCCCCTCCCCACAACAGCACGTAACCACACACTCAACACAGGTACACACAAAGGCCTACATACTCACACACAGAGCAACATAACCACAATGACATGCAGCTATATACAGTTCTACAGGTCCTAGATACCTATACACATAGCAACACATCACAACACCCTGTACACAACTATACACTCGCACCAAAACAGCTGCATCCAACTACACACGCAAGCCTAGCGAGAACATACGTCTATATAGAAGTAAGTAGCCACATACCTTTATCCAACCACACACCTATACACAGCTAAACAACCACATACAGCTGCATGTCTATACGCACAACCACACAACTCTGTATAACTAGGAATACAACCAACACAGCTCTATCCCACATAACTGTACACAGCTATACAGACCTGCACTACTGTACTACATGCAAAGCTGCTTACACCCACGCACACCTACTCAACTCCACACACCTAAGAAGCATATACAGTTACACAATCAGATACAGTGCAACATGCAGCCCTACACTTCATGTACTGCCCTGTGCCACCACACAGTATTTCATAGATTTCATAGACATTAGGGCTGAAAGGGACCTCGGGAGATCATCGAGTCCAGCCCCCCACCCAAAGGGCAGGAAGTCAGCTGGGGTTATAGGATCTCAGCAAGATAAGCATCCAATTTACTCTTGAAGGTGTTCAATGTAGGTGCTTGAACCACCTCCGCTGGCAGACTGTTCCAGACCTTGGGGGCTTGGACAGTAAAGAAATTCTTCCTTATGTCCAGCCTGAAACGGTCTTGCAGGAGTTTGTGACCGTTCAACCTCGTCATCCCTTGGGGCGCTCTGGTGAACAAACGTTCCCCCAGATCCTGGTGGTCACCCCTGATAAACTTATCCTACACAACTCCACATAGCTTTGCAATGCCACACACCTACTCCAGTTCAACACCTTTCCCACTGTAACCAGCTTCCTGGACCTTGCCCCAACGAAACCAGTTGGGCAAGGGGATCTGATCCTCCTGGCACTTGGACAGACTCTGCCTTAGGGATGCCTTATACTTACCTAGAGATACTCAGTGCTACCTAATTCCCTCCTCTACACAACCACACACAACTACACATGCCCAGCCACAAAAAACTGCTCACATTGCCCTAAACAATTACAATGCACAGAGCCCTACAAACCCAGACCCACCCACACAGCAACATATAGCTGCACACAACCCCAAAACAATCTTTTATACATATACCTGTACCCATACACTGAACGCAGCTGTACAGAAACACGCACACATATGCATATCACACACACCCTACAACCATATGCAACAACTCGGTATATGTATAAACAACTTGGTATGTTCTCTCCCTTACACACATACAAACACACACACATACCACTGCACTACTGTACAAATACACAAGCACACATATACAATGGTCTGTGACCACACTCATTCTCCTTGTCTGTACAGACATACGCCCTGCCCACACCACATTATACACTGTCTGCACCCACTCCTCCCTTATATCACAGACATACACTTATATATATTCACACACACACACATATACCCATTGTACTCCCTGCCTGTACACCTACTCCAGTTCAACACTTTTCCCACTGTAACCAGCTTCCTGGACCTTGCCCCAAGGGAACCAGTTGGGCAAGGGGATCTGATCCTCCTGGCACTTGGACAGACTCTGCCTTAGGCATGCCTCATCCCAGGTGCTTGGCTGCCCATCCCGCCTCACTCCCCCAGTCATCTCTCCTCATTTCAGGGATCTCCCCAACAACCTTGGGGATGGGGCCTGGACCCCCCCACCCACCTCATGCAGCTCCCTAGGTAGGGAGCCATGGCTGCCTGAATCACGGCCAGTCTATGGTGTGGTACCATAGTGCCACAGAACAGGCACAGTGCCATAGACCAGCCCTGTATGGGCACAGTGAGGGGTGAGCAGGGGACTAGCTCTGCTTCCAGGGGCATGGGTGGAGAGACATTGCTAGGGTTGAGGTCTCATGAGGGGGTTGATCTCCATGAGCTGCCTCAGCAGTATGTGTCACTGGTATGGCTACAACATTACATTAGCCATCCCCAGTGCAAAGTGGAGCTGACAACTTTTAAAATCTGGGCCTGGACTCTGGGGGAGGGAGGCAGTGGGTAGGGGGCACAGAGGGGCCCTGGTACCACTCCCCCCACTTTCCCCTCATCAGTCCAGAGGGCAGAGAGCAGCTCCTATATGGGGCACTCCCACACACTACATGTATACACCCTTGCATACAAACAGTCCCACACACCCATCCCAAAACTCCACAACCACACCTCTCTGAATATACACATGCCTGAACACAATCTCCTACTCACACACAGCACCTCTCTGCCAGACACACACAGAGACCCTGGTGCATCTGTAGACGCATACACATACACATGTACATACATGCTGCCTTCTCAGAGTGGCACAGATTAATACACACACATGCACATCAGTATCTCCCTCCAAATATGGAAAAAGACACACACGCATGCATACACACACACACATTTCAGCACAAATGTGCACTCCTAAGCACACATCCATACTTCTCATCTGTATAATCCCCAGGCATAGTGATTCACACATACCTGAACAGAAGTATAACCTGTCATCCACCACTGCCAACCCTCCACTCACACATCTGCACACCAATAAGTGCATGCTGTCCCATGTACAGCCTGCTGCATGCTAACATACACACCCTGACACTCACATGACTTCTGCACACATAGGTAGGCACGTATACACTCCTGAACAACTATCCCATTTCTATATGCACACACCTGTATGTACAAGTGTGAATGTCTACAAATATTCACACCCCTCCACAAATATGCACACCTCCACACATCTGTGTGCAAAGACTGCAACCCCCCCACACACATACCCTCCTCCACAAACGCCTCATCTCCACACAGGTGCACACACGCACACAAATATTCATGCCTCCACACACACGTACCCCCTTACACAAAGGCTTCACCTGTACACACACACATACACACCTATACACAAAGGCGTCACTTCCACGCACACACAGATATGCATGCCTCCACACACATGTATACCCCCTACACAAAAGGCTTCACCTATGGATACACATACCCCCTCATACAAAGACCTTACCTTCACGTGCATGCATACACAAACATACACTCAAATATGCATACCTATACACACACACCCCTCTACACAAAGCCCCCTGCTCCACCCCACCCCACCCCACAAAACACATGCAGGTATTTATGCTTCCCCTCCCCCTGGAGACATGAGCACACATGCCTCCTGCCTATGTGAGCAGATATGAGTTCAGGGTGGCTGGCAGCAATTGGAGCCACCATGGCCAGCTCTGAGCTGGGGCTAGGGTCCCATGATTCACTCAGGCATTCCCCCTGGGCTCCAAGTCAGTCTCCCAGTCAGCTAGTGGGACACGTGGAAGAAGTACATGGGGCTGAATGGGCCCAGGGAGCTGAGATGCACCAGCAGGCAGGGGACAGAAGGGTAGGGTCTGCTCCTCTGGATCAGCCCCATCTACCCCAGTCTCTTGGCCCCCTCCCCGCCCTGGCTCAGCCCCACAGGCCCATCTACCTCAGTGTCTCCAGGAGCTGCCAGTGCCCTGTGTCTGAGAAGGGAGGTAGTGTCTCAACTATATCTGATACCAGGGAGACCATGACAGGTTCTCTGTGCCCAGCTCTGGAGTGCACAGGTCTATAAGGCCAATGATAAGGGCAGGAAAGGCCAAGGGGGAAAGGTAGAGGAGTGAGCTGGGGTTCTGTGCCCCCATGCACCCATATTAGGAGTCAGTGCCTGTCAGCTGGGTGAACTGGCTCTGGCCAGGGTACTACCCACATCTCTCCCCCACCCTGGGTGGTCCTGTTCCAAGGCCCTCATACTATTGGGGAGCTGTTTCCCCTGCATCTGCCCTGCCCTCTTCTGTCACTGGCCTTTCAGACCTGTGCATCCCAGAGCTGGGTACAGCGACCCAGTCACAATCTTTCCAGAACCACATGCAAGGGAGACATCATCTCCCTACTAACAGGAGGGGCTGAGGGCTCCTAAAGATGGGACATGGGGGTAGATGGGCCCATAGGGCAGATCTGGGATAAGATCCCAGACTGGATGGGTCCAGGTGGTAGGGTGGGGCAGGACCTTTTCCCCTTTGGAGGCCCCGATCCCACCCAGGCTGGGGCACTGGCTGGCTAAGTGTGTGAGTGAGGGCAGAGGGGGCTGGCATGTGTGAGGCCTGCATCCCTTGCCCAAGATTAGATCTTGACTTTGTCATGAAATGCCACTTACACAATCTCTGCCTAAGCTCCACAGCTGCTTTGAATGGTGACTTAAGCTGCTCAGAGAGGAGGAGGGGGCAATGCTGGTGGCTGGGGGGAGGGCATAGTGCTGTGGAGCAGAGTTATGGGGCCTTGTGATGGTGGGGGGATCCCCTCAACATAGCTCTCTTCTCCCCTATCCTTGGCAAAACCCTGCTCCCTGCTCTCGAACATCCTCCACACCTCTGCACAGGAGTCACAAGGGGCCTCCATCCCTTCCATTGTGAAGTATGGGCAAGATCAGAGCAGTAAAGCCCCAAAGCTTCCCTCAGAAAATGAAACCCCCCATGCCCCTTTTCTATCCCAGCTCTGAAGAGGGATTGGGGGTCTGACGGGTTAGAGCAAGGGGGGCTGGTAGCCAGAACACCTGGCTTCTCTCTCACCTCTGAGAGAGGAATGGGTTGCAGTGGCTCAGATCAGGGGGGCTGGGAGCCAGGACACCTGGGTTCCATCCTCATTCCATTCCCATCTCTCTGGTTCACATGTGCTCTCTCCTCTGGCTTCCCTGAGGGGGCTGGGAGGGTCTATGCGTGGAGCCCATACCCAGGGAAGGGATCCTGCCTGGTGGGGAATGTGGGGCAGGACTGCCTGAGGGGAGCTGGCCAGAGGAGGAACGTATTCCCTGGCCAAGCCCCCAGTTCCTCACCACAGGGACAAAAGGTGTCAGGCGGCCAAGACAGAGCCAGCATCTGGGACTGCCAGGAGCACCCCAGCATCATGCCTATTGGGGCAGCCCCAACCTGCAGCTCCCAGTACAGGAACAGGTAACACAGAGCCTGGTGACCTGGCTTCTATACCAGGTCTGGGCGGTAGTGGGCTAGAGGAGTGGGGCAGGGAACCAAGGACTTTAGACTAGCAGAGCCGGGAGAGAACCCAAGCATCCCAGCTCCCAGCCCTGCTCCAGTTCTCTCCCAGAATCCCACTGGACTTTTCTTTGTATCTACAAGATCCTGTCCCATCTGCTCCTCCCCATTGCATAGCCCACCCTCCATGACCCCCCTCAAGAACCCCCTTGACCTATTAGGCTTTTCCCACTCCACCTATTGTTCAGGGGCTGCCCCCAGCCAGGTCCCAGCTGACTCAGATCAGGATCCCACAGTGTCTGGTGCTTCCCAGCTTCTGCCAGGATGGAGTCTCCATTATGCCAGGGGCTGCATAGACCTAGAATAGCAGATCCCAGATAGTTTCATAGAGTTTCATAGACATCAGGGCTGGAAGGGACCTCGGGAGATCATCGAGTCTAGCCCCCTGCCCAAAGGGCAGGAAGTCAGCTGGGGTTATAGGATCCCAGCAAGATAAGCATCCAATTTACTCTTGAAGGTGTTCAATGTAGGTGCTTGAACCACCTCCGCTGGCAGACTGTTCCAGACCTTGGGGGCTCGGACAGTAAAGAAATTCTTCCTTATGTCCAGCCTGAAACGGTCTTGCAGGAGTTTGTGACCATTCAACCTCGTCATCCCTTGGGGCGCTCTGGTGAACAAACGTTCCCCCAGATCCTGGTGGTCACCCCTGATAAACTTATAGGTGGCCATCAGATCACCCTTGAGCCTACGCTTTTCCAGGCTAAAGAGTCCCATGACTCTCAGCCTGTCATTGTAAGATCTGTTTTCCTGACCTCTGATCATGATGAACCAGCAGGGCTGACCCAGGGGGCAGGATACTGGGGTAGATGGGACTCACTACAGGGCTGGTCTAGGCAAGGACTGGGTGGGCCACCAGGCTGGATGAGGTTGACCAGGGACACTGGCATGTGCAGGGGGTGGCCCCATTCCCCTTGCCACATCCCACCTATACCACCATGGCTCCGTGGTCTCCCCTCCTCCAAACTATCTCTTCTCTCCCCATCCAGAATGTGCCGGGACCTGTGGCCCCCCCGTGACGCCCCAGGCCACTAAACCCCATCTCCTCCCACCTGCTACCACTCAGCTCCCCTCAGGCTGGGCCACCAGAACTGGCCTTGCGGCTCCTCCCTTGCAAGGCCGGGTGGGGACGCAACTGTCACTGAGGCCTGGGAGATGGGTGTGGCTCGGGCCATCCGCCGTCTGAGCACCGACAGGCCGGAGCAGCTGTGCGAGGAGGAGACGGCAGCGGTGCCATCATCCTCAGTTGTGTGCCGTAACGGCAAGGCGCTGGAGCAGGGCCGCAGCCGCTTTGTCAAGAAGGACGGGCACTGCAACGTGGAGTTCGTGAACCTGAGCGAGAAGAGCCAGCGCTACCTCACCGACCTGTTCACAACCTGCGTGGACATCCGTTGGCGCTGGATGTTCGTCATCTTCTCACTGTCCTTCATCCTCTCATGGCTGATCTTTGGCTTCACCTTCTGGCTTATTGCCTCTTTCCATGGGGACCTGGCACCCCCGACCACTGCCGATAGCCCCTCACCCATCACCCCAGTCACGCCCTGCTTCCTTCAGGTCACCAGCTTCATGGGGGCTTTCCTCTTCTCCCTGGAGACCCAGACATCCATCGGCTATGGCTTCCGCAGTGTGACAGAGGAGTGCCCAGCAGCAGTGCTAGCTGTGGTGCTGCAGTGCATCGCCGGCTGCATCATTGATGCCTTCATCATTGGCGCCATCATGGCCAAGATTGCCAAGCCCAAGAAGCGCAACGAGACCCTGGTCTTCAGCAACAGTGCAGTGGTGGCCATGCGGGATGGCCAGCTCTGCCTCATGTGGCGTGTGGCCAATCTGCGCAAGAGCCACCTGGTGGAAGCCCACGTCCGCGCCCAGCTGTTGCAGGTGGGGACACCTGGGTGGGGAGGGACTGGGCACATGTGGGGATGCCCCCATGAGCCAGATGCCATCCCCACATGTGGAAAGCCTGCTGGGGGAGGAGGGAGGAGAGTCCTTGCTGAGCCCCTTGGCCACGCCACCACTGGCATGGCCCACCCCTAGACTATGGCCATCTGCCCATGCAATGACTCCCTTCCACATCTGATGGTCCTGCCCAAGATATGGCCCTGCTGTGTCCCAACCAGAGGTCCCCACCCACTCACCTAGCCCCATCCCTGCCCCACAATGTAGCCCCACCCTCTGCATTGGCCCAGCCCACTTGTATGCATACACCCTGGCCTGGTTACTCTGACCCCATCTTTCTGTAATGACCCCATCTTTCTGCAATGGCCCTGCTCTACCCATGGCCAGTCCTTGCCTGTGGCCTCTCTCAGAGGGTTCCACTTGTGGGGAAGGGGAGACATGCATTGGGAAGTGTTATGGAAGCAGCTGGGGTCAATTTGCACAGCACAGGCCCAGCGTGTGTGTGTGTGTATGTGTGTGGCTGTGGCTGTTGGGGAAACAGCTATAGCAGATGCAGGGGGGCTGATATAGAAGTGGCATGGATCCAGTGACCATGAGTGTGTGTGTGTGTGTGTGTGAAGCACAGATATAGCAGCCAAGGTCATGTGTGTGTCTATTAGGGGCACAGACACAACAGCAGCAAGAGAGAGAGGGATGTGTGTGTGGTGCACGGGTGTAACATGGACCCTATGGGTGTGAACGTGCACATGAGGGGGGCTGAGCTGAGGACACAGACGCTGCCCACCCAGCTGCTGGTGGGTGCCAGCATGGTCAGGCAGGAGACACTAAGGGCCCTGCTACACATTCATATTAATGTTGGATAAACATCAGCCATAAAGTTCTTACACATTTTCAAGCACTAACTTTGTAGCTGGTCAGCTCTTTATAGCTGGAGGATCATTGTTATAACAGGATAAATTATTTTGCACATGTGGCCAGTCTGAATTTATTGCATGATTCACCAGCGAATTGCATAGTATATGTAATGTGTGGCGGGGGTCTTAGTGGGACTTGACTCTGGTTGCCTCATCTCATTGACTCATGCTCCCCCTGCCCCTCCTGCAGCCCCGCGTGACTCCGGAGGGTGAATATATCCCCCTGGACCACCAGGACGTGGACGTGGGTTTCGATAATGGCACTGACCGCATCTTCCTGGTGTCACCAGTCACCATCGTCCATGAGATTGACAGCGACAGCCCCTTCTATGAGTACGGCCCGTCCGAGCTGGCTGCCGCCGACTTCGAGCTAGTGGTCATCTTGGAGGGCATGGTAGAGGCCACGGCCATGACCACGCAGTGCCGCAGCTCCTACTTGCCAGGGGAGCTGCGCTGGGGCCACCGCTTCGAGCCCGTCCTCTTCGAGCGTCGTGGCCGCTATGAGGTGGACTATCGGCACTTTCACCGCACCTACGAGGTGCCTGGCACACCCCAGTGCAGTGCCAAGGAGTTGGGGCAGCGCAAGTTCCATGTGCCACCCACGGCCACCCGCGCCTCCTTCTGCTACGAGAACGAAGTGGCGCTGAGTGCCTGCCGCGAGGAGGAGGGGGAGGAGGAGGATGAGGAGCAGCCAGGGGGTGGTGGCAGTGGAAGGGGCCTGGCTAGTGACAAGGGCAAGGAGGGGAGAACAAGCAATGGCCTGGAGGCCATGGAGATGCCCGGTGGGACATGATGGGTCAGTGGCATCAGACTGTGGGTCTGTGGAGGAGGAGGAGGAGAAGGGGGAGGAAGAATGCAGTAGTAGCTGAGGAGAGCAGGGAAGAGGGGTCCTTAGGGTCCCCGTACCCGAATTCTGGACAAGGGGAACCCCGCAGCCTGTCTCCCCTGGAAAGTCAAGAGGGGAGCACCAAGGGGAGCCCAAGCCTGTCTCTCCTCCCCTTCACCCCCCAAGAAGACAGGGGGAGCCTAATGCTAGTGGGACAGCCCCCCCACCCCATCTCTCACCTGCCCATGGGCAATATCCAGCCCCTGCCCCAGAGCACAGACTGTACAGACCCAGTCCCCTCCACACCCACTCCTGGGATTATCAGGGGTTGGGGCCCCCTGTATGTAACTGAGGCTCATTGCTGCTACCTCCTTTGAGGACACCGCTGAACTGTCCCGCTCCCCCAGCAGCCCCATCTCCCTTTTGCTCTGGTTTCTAAGGCGGGGGAAAGTTGCTGTTAACTGGGGGTGGCACCCCCTGAAAACCCCCCCTTCCCTTCCCCCCCATTCTGCTAGCCACGATGCCACTTTAGTAGCCATGTTGGATCCAGCTGCTCCCCCGCCACTTAAGATGACTGAGGATCCCCCGGGAACTGGCAAGGCTTGGGGGTCTGTTCCTGGGGGATGTGGTTGCTGGGGACCTTGGGGTCCAGAGAGGGTCCAAGCCATTAAAGAGAGGCCACATAGCACCACTGCCCCCCTGCTGGCTGGACCTGCAGCCGCCCAGCTGTGTGTCAATAGCCCCATAGTGCAGTAGCACAGAGAAGCGGAGGCTTGGGGGAGCCAGAGCAGATCTCCCCCTCCGCCCCCCACATCCCCAGATCACCCAAGTGATGCAGATAAATACAGAAATAAAGAGAGAATTTGGAGAATTCTGGTCTGCATTATTCTTGCCAAATGAGGTGTATGAGCCTCATTCCCTCCGTGCCAACCCCGCTCCCACTTTATTCGTTGGATGCCTTCCCACACTGGTAAACCCCAACTCCAGGGGGCCCTGGGTCACATGCAGCCCTGGCATCATCTGTCCCAACCATTGGCAGGGGCTGTTTGAGTGATTTCTGGTCTAGGCCTGAGGTCCAGGAAGGGCCGATTCTGAAGCATTTTTACATCAAGGGATTTGCTAGATGGAGACCTAGACAGAGAGCTAGAGGGATGTGTGGGGAGGGAGGGAGGGATGAATGAATGAATGCATGGACACACTGTGTGGCCTGGTACTGGAGAGGGCTGTGAGGTGGTGGCTGAAGCAGATAGGAGGCTGTGGGAATGGCTGACTATCTGCATGAGCTATGTAGGGCTGGAGGCTGTGTGGAGCCAATGAGTTGTGGGGTGCCTGGGACAACTTTGTGTGGCTGGCGGGCTAGAGCAAAGTGTGGGACAGGCTGTCAGAGTGGCTAGTGGGGATGTGGGGTCAACAGGCTACTAGGTGTCTGCACAGGTTGTCGGGAGCTGTAGGGATGACGGGCTGTGAAGTGTCTGCGTGGAAGTGCTGGACTGTGGGCAGCTGTGGGGCTGCAGGATGGGAGCAGAGGTGCCTTAGACCTGTGGGGCTGCAGGATGGGAGCAGAGGTGCCTGAGACCTGTGGGGCTGCAGGATGATGATGTAAGGGGCTGTGGCACAACAGTCGGCTGACTGTGGGGTGCTGGGGCCAAGCTGGCCTGTGGGCACTCACTGAAAGACCACACTGGCTGGGCCAGGCCAGGGCAATGGGGTATGTGTGAAGGTCAGAGCAGGGAGGGACAGCTTGGAGCCCAGCTAGGAGCTCACATTAATCTGACACAGTTTCAGTTGCTAATCCCAGCCGCTTAGCGGCTGCCCCAGCAGGGGAAATGGGGCCTATTAAAGCACTCCCCCCATGCCCCCAGGCCCAGCCCAGCCCCTGCCCCATGGTCCCCACCCTACTGCCCCCTGCACCGTCCCAGCCAATGGGGCACAGAGGGTTAGAGGGGGCTGCGCTCAGCTCTCAGCACCTACTCCAGACCCTGACACTCTCAAGGTGAGGCCATGTCACGAGTGTCTCAGCTGACACCCTGGCCGGCTGATAAACCCAGAGAGGAACATGGTCTTAGGCCCAAAATAACCCCTCAAGAGCCCTATTCTTAGCCTATCGGGTTGGCAGGGAGGGGGTGAGAGTGGTGCTCTCTGACAGGAACTATCCAGCGCTAAGAGGTGGCTCCCAGGGAGAGATCAGGATTCAGCCCTGACCCTGCTACCATCAGGGTGTGACTTCAAATTGATTTAAAACCTGACCCAGCAGAGCTGACATCAGGATCTGGCCTTGATCTCACTGCAGTTAGGGGGTGACTCCAGCTGGGTCTTGGGGGTGGCTGAGATCTGAATCAGGCCCTCCACGTCCCTCCGCCTCTGGGGATAGGTTTGGACAGCTCAGCCTGGGTCAACACTGTCAGGAGATGGGTAATTCAGCTTAGCAGATGTCTGAAGCAAGGGAGCCTTTGGGCTTCCTGCTCCAGGGAAGCTGCTCCCAGATAGTGCCTGATGCAGGAGGAGTAAGGTTTAATTAAGATCTAGTAAGGTGGGGAGAATCCACACCAAAGCCAGCAACCTTGGGAGGGACCCCCATGCTGGCGGGCAGCTAGCTGTGAGCTGCAGGGTGTGCATCCACTGCTGTGCACCCAGCCCTGGCTCCCAACTCGTGCTCCCCACCTGCTAATCCCTCCTCTGGGTTTCCCCCCTGGGCTCCTTCCAACTCATCAGCAGTGACAAGAGGCTCAGCAGGGCAACCGGAAAGGCAGGAAGTGCAGACGAGGATCCAAACGCAAACAGTGCCCTTGCCTCCCAACCCCCAACCCCTACCACCCCTTGACCTCCCCCTGGTACTGCCACTGCCCCTCCCTCCTGCCCCACAACACTCCCAGGACCCCTACTCTCCCCCCCCCACCAGGTACAAACTGCATCAGCCAGCCCCGGAGGGTGGCCACTGAGGAGCCTAGGGGATGCAGTTCACCCCCACGTCCCCATCAAGAAAGTTAGAAAGGGCCCTGGCCAGATCCCCCTCTGTGTGATCACCCCCCTGCAGCTAGTTTCAAGCGCCCCCTGGTGGCTGCCACTGGGAAAGACAGCATTGCTCCAAAAATGACCTGCTTTCTGGCATCTCTTAGTTGGAGGTGTGGCGGGAGTGTAGAGGAGGTTGAGGAGAGGGTAGGAGTGCATTGGGGAGTTAATGGGGCTGTGGGTGGGTGGGTGGGGGATGAAGGGGGCATGAGGATGGGGTGTGGGGATGGAAGCTGAGGGCCTGGGAAGGATAAGTTTGGCTAGGCTGGACTGTTCAATGGAGGGGGAATAAGGTAAAGTGGGGAGAGAGAGCTGGGAGTATGAGAAGAGTTGGCGGTACATACTGGGATGTGGGGAGGGATGGCAGGTGCAGGGCCTGGGAAAGGGGAAGGGGTTGTTGCACAAAGGCGGTTCGTTTCCCTGGAGGCAACGCAGAGATCACAGACACACAGACATCAGTCAGCACAAAAGGATGTATTTGTTTGCAAACAAAGGTCAGAGAGTGGAGGCTTTGAAGCTCAGATCACCTCTGGCGAACTAATTGTGTTTGCAAGAGGAATTTATCTTCTCTCTCCTGGGCACATGTGCAGACACAGGAGTTCCTGCAGCTTACTTCCGTTTCATACAAACATACATGTAACTACATCATCACATACATCGCATGTATAGTATAATTAGCTATTTGAGTATACGGGGCGGAGAGGTAAATATGCAACAACTCATTAAGCATGCTCAATGCTACAAGAGTTCAAAAGTTTATACCCCAAGGCCATGCAGTTAAATTCCAGTTTCTGTAATCAGTATGAGAAAGTCTAAGGAGGATCGGGGAGAGGAGCCTTGGACAGTATTTCTTTCTTATCAGGAGCAAGATGCAAGCTGTGCATTTCTAACAGGGTGATGGAGGGGGCTGGATGGGGGGGGAGTTGGGGGAAGCTGGGTGCAGTGGAGGGGTTGGGGCTGGTGGGGTGGCGATGCATGCAGTGGTGAGTGGGCAGATGAGGGTGGCTGTGGGGGTGTGAGGGTATCAGGGGAAGGCTGGAGGGATGTATGCGGGGGTATGTGGGGCATACATGGGAGTGTACATAGGGGAATATGTTGGGTGTACACAGGGATGCACACAGGGTGTGGGGTATGCATGGGGTATGTGTAGGGGTGTATATGGCAATATACACGGGTGTACATGGGGGATGGGAGGCATGACAACCCCTCTTCACTTGCCCTCCCAGCTCACTTTAGCCCAGGGGTAGATATTTATTATAGCTGTATTTTATTTATGAGTCTGACTTATTACTGCTAAAGAGACAGGGACTGACCCTACCCACGGCCCAGGCCCCTCCAGTGCCCCAGCAACGGCCCAAGCCCCGCCTGCTCCCTATCAAGTCCGTCCATTGGACGCAGTTAGGGTAGAGGCCAGCGAAGCTCATCTCTTATTGGCTCCTTTGTGTATCCTTCATAGTGACTGGCGGCCCAGAAGCAGCCCTTGGCTATTTACAGTTCCTGTTGGCTCTTTGGACAGTCAATCCAAGCAGAGGCGGGCTTGTTGGCAATCTCGAGCACTAAATGGCCGGACTTCCTATCAACAAGTTTCAGAGCTTGCTAGCGTACCTTTTCCCCATAATTCATTGGCTCATTTTCCTGTCAATCTCCGCGGTGGAGCAGGTTTTGTACGAACCCTTGGCTCCCATTGGCTGCTCTAGCTATCAATCTTAAATACTGCCGGTTCATTTGCCATCCATCCCCAGCTATTGGTTGCTGCTGATGGAAGGGGTGGGGATTGCAGGAATCCCGCTTTCCCATTGGCTATTGCTTGGGGAGGAGGCGGGCTATTCCCCGCAGTGCTGGGCCGGGCGGACACGAAAGGAGGAAGCGGGCGTTGCAGCAGGAGGGCCGAGGAGACTAGGCGCAACCACAGAGCAGCTCCCGCCGGGGCCGGTGCGCTCATCATGGAGGACGGCGTCTATGGTAGGGGGCCTGGGCCTTGGCCTGCCCACCCGCCTGGGGCGAGCCGTACCATTGTATGGGGGTGTGGGTGGAACCACCCGTGAGGAGGGGCGGGGCCGGGCCAAGCCATTTCCTGCCTTGAGGTGGGGCCGGTTGTGCTTGGGCCGGACCATTCTCCCCAGTCTTAGGAGGGGGTGGGTGGGACCATTCCTGTTGTGCTGGGGGGGAGGGCTGAACCATTTCGTTCTTTAAAGGGGAGAGCGAGGGGGGTCTCTGGGAGGGTGGGACCGAGCCATTTCCTTTCCTGTGGAGAGCTCTGAACCATTCCTTTCTCTGTTATAGGGGGCTGTGGGCTGAGCCACTCCCTACGTTGGGGAGGGGAGGGTGGTCTGCGCCATTCCTAGTGGAGGACAGCCCAAACCATTTTCTCCCATATGAAGGGGGGTGGAACTGCACCCTGCTGTTTCTAAGAGTGTTTCTTGGCGTGTATTTTGGGGGTGAGGTTTGGGCTAAACTATTCCATTCCCTGCTGATGGAGGGGAAACCTGCAGGTTGAACCATTTTTTCCCTAATTGCAGTAGGGTCATGGATTGAACCATTTCCTTCCCTGTGTTGGGTGGTTGGGGATGAACCATTTTCTCTGCCCCCAACCAAACTCGTCCATTTTCCCCCTCCCCCCATGATGGGGGGTGGGGTCCTTGCCCTTCTGAAGGCCCTGCCGCATCACTTAGCCCCGACCTTGACATTTAGTCCGGTCACAGCCCCGCCTGTTGGCCCAGGAGGCCAATCAGGTGCTTGGCTTGGGAGCTCCTTAGGGCAGGGACTCTCCCCTGGATGGTGCTGCTGTGGCACTGGGATTGGGGCCCAGCCCCACCCTGACAAGCACCTGCCCTGGGGTGCCCCTCCTCCTCCTGCCCCATCAGGAGCGCAAGCAACAGGGCCACTGCCTCCCGCCCATGCTTATTTCCCAGTTCCCTTCCCTTCAGCAAAGATGTTGTGGCTCCTGCCAACCGCCCTGGTACATGCTCTTGTGTTGTCATGGTGATGCCACTGTTTTTGGGAGGCAGGGGGGCAGATAAACCACACATCTCCTCCTCCCTACCCTGTTCCCACGGGAGCCTGCTTGTCCTAAGACCTTGATGAGATCCAGCAGGGACATGGGCCTGGCTGGGCCCACCTGCATCCACCAGTCCAGCTTCCTGTGGTGACAGTCGGCCACGGCACCTAGTCCCACAAGCTCTAGCCTCAAACCAATTTAGTCCCAGGCTGTCACTGGGAGGCCATTCCAACATCTCACTGCACCCCTGCATAGGGACCTACCTCTCCTCCTCCTCCTTGAGCTAGACCAGCCTTGATCACTTTGCTCTTGTGCTTTGGTATCTCTTCTGCATCGAGCCATTTTACTTTAAATGCTCTCCAGAGGTGCCTTTGCTGACAGCAGTTTGGTTTGCATGGGATGGACTTGCTCTTTGGTAGAGGAGGGTGCTGGAGGGGCCACTGCCCAAGCTATTCTCACTAATTATACCCATATTATTGAGTTCCTTTAGTTCATGCAGTCTAGACCAGGGCTGTCCAGCTGGTGGCCCACAAGCCCAACCAACCCTCCTCTAGCTTCTGCTTCCTGTGCCATGTGGGTGGCATGTCACCAGGGGTGGTGGGCAGGGACTCTCACACTGCAAGGGGGTAGATCCAGAGGACCCATGTGATGTGTGGCCCCTGGCACAGCCCTGTTCTAGATTATGGATTGCCCCAACATAGGTAATAGGGCCAAGAGCCAGTCTCCTGAATCACAGAGATGCTGAGAAGCAGGCAGGGGTTGAACTGTGTGAATAATTGATATAATTTTTTGGTTTGCTGGTCAATTGATTCATGAAATGGAAGCAATTTATTTAGGACTTGTGGTGTGTGGGGTTTTGAATGCAGTTTAAGTGAACTTTGGAGCCAACCCCATTTGAAAAAATAGTTAGAATTTACTGAATATGTCAAACCAGACTTCTGGTCTCTTTCCTTTCTCTTGTTATTTTTCCACTACAAGTGAGACAAATGTTGCACCACTGACTTCCCTACAAACCCAGGACTAGTGTAGCTTCACCAAAATATGCCTTTTTCAGGGAGTGAAATACTCAAGGTAAAGCATTTCCCCAGCAGAGGACAGGGTGCTGGTGGAAGCCAAATGGATGGGAGCCTCCTGGTTATCAGGACACAGCTGCTGCAGTGGTAACAGCTGTATCAGTAGGAAGCAGTCAGGTCAAGCCAGGATTTTATCCATGTGATTAAGGCGCACCAATGTCTATAGCCAGTGGTATCCAAGGTTGTGATATGGCTGGTATCACATCTGGGCATTTTGATTCCCCAGCCTGAGTGACCAGGTCTCCATTTGCACTTGGGGAAAAAGCAGTGGCCTTCAGTGTAAATCCAGAGATGGGCTCAGCCCGTGCTCCTGGAGTCATAGCAAGACCCCTCAACCACTGCCAACATTCACCAAGCACCAGCTCCTGGTTATGATTGCTTCCTTGGGGTAATAATTTGCAACAATGCAGGGAATAAGACTCAGTGGCCCAAGAGTGCCCTGAAATCCTATGTGGCAAATGCCTAGAATACTTAGATGACTCTTGTTGGTCCAGCTATCTAGTTGGGAGAGATGTTAAACAAGCTTTTGGGCACATTGTGTCTTTCTTCAGAACCAAACTCAACCAAGAGGGCACTTTGTGCACAAAAGTGTGTCAGCTGTGTCCCATTGTTGATCAAGGCTACGACAATACTCCAGCCCTTATGGGGACGCTGCACTAGTGACCCCTCTCAGAAACCACGCACAAGAAATGAACAACTTGCTGAAGGAAAACAGGTGAAGCGGGGTTTGAGACCAGCTTGATGAAGACAAATAACTTTGAAGCCTATTAAGACAACATTGGAAGGCAGAACCACTGTGGAGGCCTACCTATTGGGATGTCACTCTCCCAGCCAACAGGGGCCTCGCAAAGGAAGTAAGATTCAAAATAGCTGAGCTAGCGCTTCACCAGAAAGACATATGGAGCCCAAAGCTAGGCAGCAGCAGAACTACATTCAGGACTCCAGCTAGGGCATAAGCATGGTGACAGCATATGGCTGTGAGAACTGGAGAGCTACCAAACCATTGGACAGGAAGAAAGATGACTTTGAAAACAAGCTCCCACAAAAAATTCCAAGCTTCAGAGGAAAAGATTTCATCCTTGATAAAGATAGCCAGGAAATCGCCTGCTGGAAGCCCACCAGGCTGGGAAGGAGGCACAGGGATGTATGTGGAACTTGGACTCCAGGGACCTCTACATAGACTCCCATGGGAAAGTGCCAGATGGGACCAAAACAGCAATGAGGAGCTGTGGGCCAGCACAGAAATCCTTAGAAAGACCCCTTAGCAAAGCAGCTGAGCCCAACACTGTATTGCAGAAGGAAACAGCAGCAAGGAGAGGGAAAGGCTGGTTTCCTGGTGCGCCAGCTCTGCTTCAGAAAGGAGGAAATGGAAGGCAAAATCATTAGTACAGCACCTGGTACCATGAGAACATGGGCGACTGGTGCCACCTGAGTCAAGGAGGCCACATGCTGCCCTCTTACCGCCCCCCCCCCCCAGTGACCAGTCAGCAACCGACGGGGGGGGCGGCCCCCACAACCAATCTTACTGACCTGGGGGGTGCTCCCCCCATGACCAATTGTACTGACCAGAAAGTGGCTGCAGCGCACCCAGAAAGCCAGTGGCACTTCACCTGGCGTACCCACTCCCTGGCTGGCGCTCACAGGGGGTGCACCAGTGCTCCCGCTGCCCCCTGCCCATCGCCTAAGCAGGAAGCTCAGCCAGTCAGGGTACACGTGCACCAGCTATGCATCACCAGTGCATGGGAACCTGATCCCAGACTGGGTCTCCTGAGGGCTACTATAGGACAGATAAATAACAATCGCCAGTTTGCACCAGAACTCTTATCTACCTCACAGGGATTATAGTGATTCCCTTCCAGCAGGCTAGTGTTAGTGGGACCTCATCTGCTTGTAGACAAGGCTCAAGGTAGTGACGTGATTCCTGGAGTTGTCAGCCAGGGAGCGTTGAGTCAAAAGAGCAGATAGGACCCCTCTCCCCCCCACCCCATACTGGGGAGACCATGGTAGAAGTCTGCAGCTAGTTTTGGAGCATATGCCGTGCAAAGAGCTTGGTAGGAGGCCTTAGAGTAGAAGGTCAACTGCTTGGCTGAGATGGGGCTTGAGCAGAGTAGGAGTAGACAAATTCCTGAGGTCCCTTCTAGCCTCATTGCCCTGGGGTTCTAAGATTCAAGGTCTGGAAGTCCTTCCTGAGAGGAGAACAGGCTGAAAGGCTTGATGGTGGCCTCTTATCAGAAGGGAATCTCGCTAAGAGCAGGGAATCCCTTGGCAGCCCTAAGGGACTATTGTGGTTGTCAGGTTGTAACCATTGTGGCTGTGGCTGTGGCCTGGGCTAACTCCCTGGCAAACCGCTGATACGTGACAGAGCCACCCTTCCACACTAAGTAAAACCAGTTCCTCCTCCCTTCAGATCCACACTGCAATGTTTGGCTGGTGGAGCTGGTGGAGGAGCACTCTGGCCAGTTCAGAGTCTGGACAGATGAATGAACAAGAAAGCCAGCTCAGAAGAAGACCTGGGTTCAGGTGGACACAGACACCAGCCAAAGCTACCCTACTATCTCTGCTTCCCACCCCATTCTCCTATATTGAATTTGTTCTCCAGACACACACAGGGTTGCTTTAGCTGGAGGACTTGGAGGAGGAGAGCTGTGGGTATAGGCAGATTTAGGATTTTGAAAAGGGGAGTGCAGATGCTTTATATCATCATATACACAACAGCACACATTTTGCTCTAGTTAAGATAGAAACTAGAAGCTTTACTAATACACTAGGGCCCTGGGGCTATATTACTCAGTGTAGGATTGAAGCACAAACAAATATAACTTCATTGTAATGAGTTAAAAACAGTCTGCCAGGCTGTGAAATAGGAGCAGCGAACAGATTTCAGCATTACAGAACAAAGGACAGCTTGATTGGTGGAATACCAAGACCATTAGATAGAAGAGCAGGTTGTTAACACCTGTGGAATGAAGAGTCTAGGAGGAATCAGGGAGATGTTAATAAGCTGTGAAGTCAGTTGACTTCCTCAGCACTGCCTGACTAGAAATGCTGCTGCTACTGGCAGGTAGTTGGTTTTAAGCTTTGGGTGGAACAGGAATCAAAGTGGGGTGCAAGTGTAACACACCTCTCCCCCCACAGCCCGGGATCCTCCCTTGGCCCTGAGCTGGGAGCTGGATCACTGCAGCCTGGACATTACAGTCAGATCATTCTTGGGGACACAGTGGTGAAAAACCTGACCCTGGCCAAGCTAGATTTCCTGCATCTGCTGTCTGGAAATGGATCAGAGAGACACTCTCCCTCCACCCCAGATCCAGGGGGAGGGGAGAGGATAGGCCCACCCTCTCACCCCCCTTGCCCCCACCCTTTTGGGGGGTGAGGGGGGCAAGGGGTTGGGCCTGTGCTGTGCCAGAGGCTGGGACTGGCCTCCAAGCGGTTCCTTCTCAGTTGGAAATCTTGGGCCCCAGGGGAGCAGGGAGCTGGCACAGGGCAGGGCAAACACAATTGATGATGCGTGTTTTGGGGTTAAGGACATGTCCTCAGGAAAGAGGGGCATGGCCTTGGACGGAAAGGGTCTGGTCTCCCAAGTGTTCATTCATAGCCAAGAGGCACCATGGACAGTTCTGCAGTGTCTGCCACAGGACAACTCCCTAGGGGCACCATACCCAGGACAACCTCTGCCTACTCCCTCCTCTGTAGTGCCTCCGGACCTGACACCCGAGGAACGCCTGGAACTGGAGAACATCCGGCGGCGGAAGCAGGAGCTGCTGGTGGAGATACAGAGGCTGCGGGATGAGCTGAGTGAAGCCATGAATGAGGTGGAGGGGTTAGAGGCCAACGAGGGCAGGTAACTCCCACACCTTACCCCAGAGGTGGCTGCATCTCAGCACTGGCTGAGAGGTCCCTGTATAAATTGACCCCCATCAGACCTGTGGGGCCCTCTCTGGGGGCAGTCCTCACCATCAACCTCCCTCCTGCAGCAAAACCCTACAGAGGAACCGGAAGATGGGAATGGGCCGGAAGAAATTTAATATGGATCCTAAAAAGGTAAGGGGAGGGGCTGGGAGCCAGGACACCTGGGTTCCTTCCTGGCCCTGGATCTTGTGGGGTAGAACAGAGTGCCTGAGCCAGCATGTCTGGGAGCCTGGGTCTCATGAGGTAGAGCAGAGGGGCTGAGCCAGGACACCTGGGTTCTGTCCCAGCTCTGGGAAGGCAGCAATGTCCTGTGTGGTAGACTAGGGGGCTGGGAGCCAGGAGGCTTGGGAGAGGGGAGGACCCCCTTTCCCTCCCTGTTCAGTGCTTTTCCCTAGTGTAAGTTCCCCCTACCCTCAGGGAAGGTGCTGGTAGAGGAGGATGGGTCTGTGCCAAGTGCTGATGCCTGTGGGCCTGTACTGCAGGGTATCCAGTTCCTGGTAGAGAATGAGCTGCTGCGCAACACACCTGAGGACATTGCCCGCTTCCTCTACAAGGGGGAAGGGCTCAACAAGACAGCTATCGGGGACTACTTGGGTGAGAGGTGAGGCCAGGACCATTGGAGAGGGCCTTTGTGGGGGAGGGGAGGGGCTGGTCCATCAGGGACTCTCTGGGCAAGAAATGAAATGGAGACCACTAGAGAGGCTTAGGGCCTTTCAGGTGGGAGGAGGTGGCTATGGCCATCTGAGACTGTCTGGACAAGAGGGGAGGAGTAATGCCACTGGGAAACCATAGCCATCAGGACTAGGGCTCTCCCATAAGGAGGGCCAAGCTGTATGCATGCCATAGCCTCACCACTGGGTGGGGTGAAGGCTGGCAAAGCCTACCCTAAGGCTGCCTTCTTTGCAGGGAAGAGTTCAACATTGCTGTGCTCCATGCCTTTGTGGACCTGCATGAGTTCACCGACCTTAACCTGGTGCAGGCCCTGCGGTGAGCTGGGGTTTGGGGATGGGCAGAGACATGGGATGTGGGGGTTAGGAGACTGGTGTGTTTTCGGGGTCAGGGAAAGGGAAAGGAGTGTTGAGGGGGGGCAGGTGGTGGGAAGAGGAAATGATGGGGAGGCGCTGGGAGCAGTGCAGGAGAGCTGGATGAATCCAAGAGATCAGGCCCTCAACCCTTCTCCCGTAGCCACCCTGTGCCCACTTGTTGTCCCTCCCCCAGGCAGTTCCTCTGGAGCTTCCGCCTCCCCGGTGAGGCCCAGAAGATTGACCGCATGATGGAAGCCTTCGCCCAGCGCTACTGCCTCTGCAACCCAGGTGTTTTCCAATCGACAGGTATGGCTGCAGCCAGTCAATGGGGTCCATCCCTCTTGGGGGAAGAGGATTGGGATCTGCTAGGTTGGAGAAGAGGGGCTGGGAGCCAGGACACCTGGGTTCCATTCCAGGTCTGGAGGGGGAGTGGGGCCTGCTGGGTTCAAGCAGGGAACATACGAGCCACCATCTGGAACAGTCAATTCACTCCCAGTTTTGCTCCCTCCCCACCGCAGATACCTGCTATGTCCTTTCCTTTGCTGTCATCATGCTAAACACCAGCCTGCACAACCCAAATGTGCGGGACAAGCCTACAGTGGAGCGCTTCATCACCATGAATCGTGGCATCAACGATGGTGGGGACCTGCCTGAAGAGCTGCTGCGGGTGTGTGGGGGCACTGGTGGGGAGGGTTGAGATTAGGGGGTGGGAGTAGGTGGTATACAGGGATTGGAGGCAGAGCTTACTGGGCCTGGGGTCTGACCCTGTAGGTGCAGGTGGGGAGACATGATCATCGTGACAGGGATGGGGCTGGGAGCCCAACCTGGCTTTGGGGGGAGGTACATGGCCTCAGCCTGACTCCACCCTCCCCTTTCCCCCAGAACCTGTATGACAGCATCCGGAACGAACCCTTCAAGATCCCTGAGGACGATGGCAATGACCTGACGCACACATTCTTCAACCCCGACCGTGAGGGCTGGCTGCTGAAGCTGGGTGAGCGAAGTCCCAGCTCCCTGCCCTGCCCCGCAGTCTCTGCATGCCTCTGCGCTCTCCTCTCTCTGTGTCCCCCACCCCCTCGCTGTGTCAAAGCATGAACCTTCAGCTCCTCAGGTCAAGGGATCCTCCCCCACCCTCACCCCTTCACTGGTCCTGGCTAGGATGCCTGGGTCCCCTGCCTTTCCCCTCTCAGGCCTGCACCCTGCCACAGCCAGGACACCAGGGTCCTCTCTGGGCTCCTCAGTGCCTGGTCTCTGTTAGGAAACCTGGTCCCTGCTGGTGGGCCCTGCCTACATCCCTGCTCTGCTGATCCCAGTGCCACCCCTCCTGAGCAGCTGGTAGGAACCCCTCCAACCTCTGTCCAGTTCAGATGCAGTATCCTCATCAGCAGGCTCTAGGGGTGCAGTGCCCCCAGCTTGCAGTGAGGGGGATGCTGTTAGAATATGCAGGTCTCTTGCTGCCTCCTCACCTTGCAGCTGCTCTTTAGGGACAAGGCGGGGGCTTCCAAATGGGTGAGGAGGATTGATTGAGGGGGCCAGAGGTACTGGGCTGAGATTAATGCAGGGAAAGGGAGGGCTGGGAGCCAGGAACCCTGAATTCTTTCCCATTTCTGGAAAGAGAGCTAGGTCCAGTGGATTAAAGTAGAGGAAGGTGGGAGCCCAGACGCCTGGGTTCTCTCTTTCTCCCTGGCTCTTACACCATAGTCCCAATTGTGGTGCATACTCAGGGCTGGACCAGGGGACTGCAGGTTTTCTTTCCAAGGTGTCACCCCAGGGGGACAGAGGACTGCAATCCAGATGTTTCAAATTCCTGCTCGTTCTCCAGCCAAGAGGTCTTTTCCCCTCCCCGTAGCCCCAGGCTGCCACCCAGCTCCCCACGATCATCTCCATTGGAGGATTTTTGATTTGACCGTGTTTTTCCACCTTATGTTGATGTAACTTATTTTTCCTCTCTCTCTCTCTCTCTCTCTTTCTCTCTCCCCTTCCCCTCTTTCTTTCTCTTCCACCCCCCATTTTCCTTTCCTCCTTTCCCCGCTGGTCCCCGCACCCCTCCCCCCTCACGCCGCTGACGTCACTTGCCCTCCTGTCTCACCGTTAATCCCCAGGAGGTAGGTAACAGAGGGTGCACAGGGCCCTGCACCCTTCCCCCCCACCCCACAATGCCCCTTCCCCTTGGGTCTATCACCTGGAGCAGCAAGCCAGCTGGGAGTTGAGTAGGGGTTAACCGTTGAGAGACAGACAGGAGACTGGGCCAGGTGTGCCCGTGTCTAAGAGACATCACAGACAGAGCACTCCCCACCCCAGGCATCAATATCCCCAGCTAGAGAGCCCCAACTGAAACCAAGGAACCCCCTGACACAATCAGAGCTGCACAGAGCCCTCCCCCCTGCCCTCCACTTCCCACCCCCCAATTCCCTGAGCTGGCTGCAATCCCAGCATGCTCTGGGGCAGGTGTATTCATTCTCAACCAGTGAGAAGGGTCACCATGGCTTGAGGGGCTCTGTCTATCCCAGCATGCCCTGGGGCATTTCTGGACACCCTCAACCCATGGGACATTGGCAGGTTGGGAGTAGTTAGCTTAGCTTCAAGGAACTCTGCATACCCCAGCATGCTGTGGGGGAAGCAAGCTCACCCTCAGCTAATGGAATTTCGGGATAGGGGTTAGCATGGCTTTGGTGCTCTCTGTATCCCAGCATGCTCTGGGGCAGGTCTCTTTCCCCTTCTCATGCTACCCTCATGGTGCCTGTTGGGCTCCATGGCTGTTCCCCCCACCCCACCCCTTCGCCCCAGGCTACTCTCTGAGCCGCTGACTCTGCTTCCCCTGCAGGCGGACGGGTGAAGACGTGGAAGAGACGCTGGTTCATCCTGACTGACAACTGCCTATACTACTTTGAATACACCACAGTAAGTGCCCTTGGCCCCCTGCACCATCTTCCTTACCCTGAACCAGCCCCATAGGCCCTTCCAGCTTGGTCTCCCACCTCTGGTACTATCTGGGACAGGCTCCTCAGACAGAGACAAGACTTTGCACTCATGAGCAGTGCTAGTATCATTCACCCCTGGGCAATGCAGACTCCCATCAGCCTCCTCCCAGCCCTCCTTCACTGTCTTATTCCACATGCCCCAGAGGTTCCCGCCCCAGCAGGACCCTAGTGATGGGGTATGCCCAAGCCTAAGCTGTCACCTCTGATGCCATATGTTTTCCCCGCAACCCCTCACCAGGACAAGGAGCCACGGGGGATCATCCCCCTGGAGAACCTGAGCATCCGTGAGGTGGAGGACCCCCGTAAGCCGGTGAGTCCAATCCATCCCTTTTCTCTGCTGTCAGCTCCATGGGAAGCTTTTCTCCTTGCTGATCGTGTCTCTACCTCCTTCCTTCATAGAATCACAGAAAATTAGGGTTGGAAGGGACCTCAGGAGATCATCTCATCCAACCCCCTGCTCAAAGCAGGATCAGCCCCAAATGTACCATCCCATTCATGTCTTCAGCTCTTCTGTCCGCCCTCCTCTGTGGCTGTCCAGCCACCAGCGTGACCCCACCCCATCCCCATCCACCTGATTGTGTCCTGCCCCCTTTGCCTGTGTCCCATCACTGCCTCTTCATCCACCCCCACCCATCCATGAAGCCACTCCACTCCTGTCCCTTCACCTAGCCACAGTAGCGTCAGCAACCCAGAGGACCACCCTGACCTGAACCTTGTGCCCCTGCCCATGCCAGTGCTGACCCCTGTGCCCTGCCCTGGTTGATTTTGTTTTTGCTTCCTCAGAACTGCTTTGAGCTCTACATCCCCAACAACAAAGGGCAGCTCATCAAGGCCTGCAAGACGGAGGCAGACGGGCGGGTGGTGGAGGGGAACCACATGGTCTATCGCATCTCAGCCCCCACGCAGGAGGAGAAGGACGAGTGGATCAAATCCATCAAGTGAGGAGACCTCTCTTCCCACCAGGCCCCATTCCCTCCCAGAGCTGGGAGAGAACCCAGGTGTCCTGGCTCCCAGCCTCCTTTGCTGTCTAGTCCACTAGATCCCACTCCCTTCCCAGAGCTGGGAGAGAGCACAGGCATTCTTGTTCCCAGCTCCCTTGCTCTAGCCCTGCCCCTCTCCACTCTGACTGGAGCATATTGCTCCTGGCTCAGTGGAGGCAAAAAGGAGTGAGGATTCTCCAGCCCAGTTGCTACCATGCCCATGGGTGATCAGGTACATAGGGATAAACATGGTTCTCCTGGGTAGCTTCCCCATCTCAAGGTTGATAACCAGCACCAGGACCTTCCCCATCCAGAGCACATAGTTGCAGCAGGGTCCTCCCCAGCATGGGGACTCATCTGCTGATCTCCTGCCTCCCCCACAGGGCTGCCGTGAGCGTGGACCCCTTCTACGAGATGCTGGCCGCCCGCAAGAAGCGCATCTCAGTCAAGAAGAAGCAGGAACAGGCATAAGGGGGTGGCCATGGTCATCTCTCCAGGGCCACCCCCCTCCATGCCATGACCCTGGGGCTACTGCACTGCCCCTTGCCAGGGCCTGGAGGAGCTAGGGGGTCCCTGTCACAGACTGACAGGAGCGTTGGCTCCCCTTCCCTGCCCCAGACTGCGTCACAGCCTCAGAGCAGTCTGGTCAGGCAAGGAGAACATCCCCTGCCTGGGGTTACCTGCACCACATCCCCCTCTGGAGTACAGCCACTCTGGCCTGGAGCTCTGTAGGGGCCCTAGGGAGGATGTGGTCAGGCACACAGGTGGGACCATGCTGCCATCTTGCCAAGGAGCCCCTGCCGCTGGGGCAGTAGTCTGCCCTGAGCAGGGCAGTTCTGCTTCAGCCAGCAGGGAGCAGTGACACACACACATGCATACCTCTGCTGCTTCTAGCAAGTAGGGACCAGTGACACTGATAGACACACATGTATGCACATGCACACAGGCAGCTCTGCTTGTAGTTAGTAGTGACCATACCTGTTTCTCGCTAGGAAGGAGCAGGGACAGACATGCATGCATACATACACACAGCCTTTTCTTCTAGCCAGTAGGGACCAGTGAGATACAGACACATATGCACACAAACAGCTCTACTAGCCAGCAGGGACCAGTGAAACAGGTGAGTACACAAGCACACAGAGCAGCTATGACACACACACCCCAGCAGCTCTACCAGGCAGTAGGGAAGAGCGAGGCTGATAGATATACACACACATGCACGCAGCAGGGCAGCTCTGCTTCAGCCAGCAGGGAGCAATGAGGTACACGCATACACAAAACTCTGTTTCTAGCCACTAGGAACCAAGAAACGAAACACATGCACACAGCTGTTCTAGCCAGGAGGGAGAAGCTCACATATATGTACACACACGTACATGCACACCAGGGCAACTAGCAGGGAGCAGTGAGATACTGACAGACACACTGAGCTGGGCAGCCTTGCATCTAGGCAGCCAGCATCAGTGACAGACTGATGCGCACTAACACACAGAGCAGGGCAGCCCTGCTCAGCTAGTGGGGGACAGTGACAGACAGAGATACATTCGCGCACACACGGGGCAGGGTAATTCTGCTCCCACCCAGCAGGGGGCAGTGTCATACAACCTGAAGCCCCCCTGTGTCTGGAGGAATAGGCTGTGCCATGCTGGGACAAGACCCTCTCTTGTTACCTGTTCCCTTACCCATGAGCCCTGAGCAAGGGCTATGCCAGGGCAGGCTCTGGGCCAGGCCCCACATTTGTTTCTAAACTAGGGGCACATGGAGGAGGAGCCCTGGTAGCAAGGAGGCAGAGCAAGGACACCCAAAAGCCATCAGGAGAGAGCTGAGAGGGGCTGGTCCCTGAGTTCAGCTCTTCCTGGACCAGCCAAGTTACTCTGACTGCAGTGGTGTCAGGGCCAGATCCTGGGGTCAGCTTCTATGGGCAGAATCTGCTGCAAGAGCAGCCTCTGGATTAGGACCAGTATCCAGCTTAACCTGGGGACAGCCTTTCCCTTCCCAGCCCCCAGGTGCTGCACCAGCCTGTGGCCTAGAAAGGCCTTATCTCCCAAACACCAATCATTGCTGGGGTAACAGGCACAACAGGCATTTACCTACAAGGCCTATGTTGTGTGGGTGTGGACCCCAGAGACTTTGCAGCCTCCCCTCCCCCCCATACACACATACACCTGCCAGCAGAAAGAACCATATGGCAGAGGAGCACAGCTTTGCCCCTCCAGGTGCCTTCTGCCTGGGGCTGGGATCTCGCTCCTTTCCGCAAAAGTGCCAGCAGGGGGCAGTGCCCCCCTCCCCCCTCAGTTCTCCCAACTTAAGCTTAGCCCAGACACCAGCTAATTGGTAAATCCTTCTACCCTGGTGTGGCTGTGGGGGCCTTGGCCCAAAGCATTTCACTTGTCCTGCTACAGGACCCCGTCCATCCTGCCCACCTTTCCTTCCAAAACTGACAAGGGGGCAGCTGGGCTGTGGGAAGTCTGTAGCCCCTTCATTCCTATGTGCCATCTCTGCCCCTTCCCACATGGTGACTAGGGAAAACCTTTGGGACTGAGTCTGAATCTGTGGGGTTTCCATGAGCCTAAGACTGACACCCCTTTCAGGAAGCAGGAAAGACAGGGCCTTGATGCCATCCTGGCCTGGGGAGCGGGGTGGGGGCAGGTGTTGGGTTGAGTGGGACCAGGGCAAACCCTCTTGAGACCAGCTTTTTCCACCCATGTCACTGCAGGGCTGGCTTCAATGTGCTCAGGGTGCTAATGGAGTCCATAAGGGGATTGGCCTTCCTCCAAGGACTTGGCCCCTTCCACCCTGCCCAACCACAGCTGACTTCTCTCCCCCATGGCATGACCCTCCAAGGTTATAACCTGGGGAGGTGAGCCCTGTGCCCACCTGAGGGAAGGCGAAGTCTGGGACCAGGGTGGGGTTTGGAGGTTCATGTGACGTTTGCTATTCCCAGTTGTATACTTTGTTTTTTATTATTATTATTATTATTTAAGGATTTAATGTATACAAATTTGGACTGGATTAAACACTACAGCGTTGAATACAGACAGGCACGGGGGTGTCTATGGGGGCCCTTTTGCAGTGGCAGGGTGGGGTTGAGGGAGGGAAAGTGGCTCTTCAGACTGAGATGGGGGATCAAACTGACCTAGCTCTTGAAGGTGGATTAGAGCAGGGAGCCTTGGAGTGAAGCTGGCTGCATACAATAAACCCTGACCTCAGCCAGGGAGGCCTCAGAGCAGTGAGTTGGCTTGAACAGCCTCATATGAGCAGAGGCATCAGATCTGCAGGGGTGCATGGTGGGGTGGGAATGATCCTTCTTAACCCTTCCCCCAGTTCTGCTTCTGAGCCCTGTGCAGTCAGCCCCAACAGGGGCCGTGCCAGGCTGGGCAGCCTCTGCCCCAGGGTAGAGCACAAAACAGAGCTACCTGAGCCTGCAGGTAGTGGGGTGGCATGGGGAGGGAAAGGCCCCAGATCATGGCCTGGGATTAGGGCTGTCCAGTGGGAGCCATGACCTTGTCTCTTGCTCAGTCAAGCCGTGATGTCCACCCCGAGCCAGCCTAAGGGGATCAGAGACCAGCAGATCCTCACACATCCCCAGCCAGTGGGACACAGACAGATTGACATCCATGCATGGCTGAGGGGCTGCAGGCAGGGAGTTCCTGTTGGACACAGCTGCTGTCTTGTCTCTATCCTTTCCCCCGCAGTCCTCTCTCCACGACTCTGGCACAGTTTTGAGCTGGTCATGCAGCTGCCCCCCCTTCCCCCCCCACTCAACTGGCACCAAGATGTAGCTACTTCTGGGGTGGAGGATGGCATGGAGTAAGGACCCAGAGGAAAGTGAGGGAAGAACCATAGATGGAGCCAGAGCGGCTGCTGGTTCTTTGGCAGGTTTATTAAATGCTTTCAGAGTAAGAAAATAGCTTTGATCTCTATGTATCAAACATCCAGCTAGGGCTGCAGGGCCACAGTATGTACAAAGAGCGAGACCCCTAAGCTAGGTGCACAGATAGGTATGTACAACAGCAGATGGGTCTCCCTACACCAGGACACAAAGTTAGCTCCCCTCCGTGCTCTAACCACTGGACCCCACTTGCTTCCCAAAGCTGGGAGGGGCCCCAGGGGTCCTGGCTTCCAGCCCCACCATGCTCTAGCCTTCTGGAAGAGCACAGCAGGGAAGAGGGGGAACTATGTTGTGCTGGGTGCTGCTTACATGCCACTGCACAGACCTCCCCCTCCCCCTTTATGCCAGGTTCTGCCTATACCTCTCTGAGGCTAAGATTGGGGCCCAAGCCCCCCAGTTCAAGATTGGGCCCTGCTGTGCACAGACACTATGCGGCACTCCTGGTTCAATCCAACCTGAGGCCTAGAGACATGGGGACTTGCCCACAGTCACACAGGGAGCAGGGGAGGTTGTATTTATTCAGGAGGAAAACCCCAGTGTCCTATGCCTCCCTCCTTGCCTTCTCTCCACCAGTTCGGGGTCTTGGCCCCTGATCCTCCTCACCGGGGCCTGAGGCACACAGGATGGGCATAAGGTGCTAGCAATACCCACAGCACCAGCTGGCTCTGTCCTGGCTTCAAGGGTGCAGCTTGGCCTGGGTGTAGAAAGGGATTAGCTCCCCCAGGGAGAGGGCAAGGTTACCTAAGGCCAGACCTAGCTGGGGGAAGGGAGGGTGTATCACCTTGCCCAGGGGCATTACAGGGATTGGGATGGATTCCACCCCCCGGCAAGGGGCAAATGACCTGCTGGTGCTCCCCAAACACCTCCTTCCTGGCACAGCAAGGAGCCCCTGTAGCTGGGCTGGGCTGGTTGGGACAGCCCCAAAGACATCCGCCCCCCTCAAGTGCCCAGTGGCAGGAGGAGGGGTGGGGGGGGTTACAGCAGGAGAAGAGCTGAGGACTCTGGGACCTCTCTCAAGAGGGACGTCACTGGGAGACGACAGAGAAGGGCTTAGAAGTCCATCTGTGGCAGGAGAGGGGGCCGGGATGAAAGCCGCAGAACTCCACGTCTCCCAGTAGCTGGGGAGAGAACCCAGGCATCCAGCCCCCTCCCCTAGCCCATGCCCCTCCCAGAGCCAGGAAGAGAATCCAGGCGTCCAGTCCCGGGCAACTCCAGGCCTCACAACTCAGTGGCAGGAGTTGAAGGGCAGCTTGGCCACACCGCCGTGCAGCTCCATGGAGGACTCAACCCAAGTGATGAGGTCGCCGCCAGCATGGCTGGCACACGTGGCCATCTTGTAAACCTCGCCTGGTGTCAGGATGCGGCTCCACATGTTGAAGTCAGAAAGCTCACCAATGAAGGCCTGCGTGGCATCAAACCGGCCACCCAGTGTGTCCTGGGAGAGGAAGGCAGGGAAGGATCAGCCTCAGGACAGGAAGGCATGGCCCCACCAGCCCCTCAGAGGCAACAGTCCCCCCTGACCAGGGCTGATACCACCCCAGGAAGGGCCTCGTACCTGCTCTTGCCCCAGGATGAAGATGCCCCCTGGTTTGATGGGGTGCCAAGGGGCCAGGTTCTCCCCACTGCCCCTGCGCACCCCGTCCTGGTAGGACTCCCAGATACCATCCCGTGTCGACCAGGTGATACAGATGTGGTGCCATTTGGCATCGTTAATGGCAAGAGGCAGGGTGGCAGCCTAGGGAGGGAGGGGGAGGGAAAGGGTTAAAAGATGCTGCTCTGAACAACCTCTGCTCTCTCCCCACAGCACAAGCCCTTGTCTCACTACCCCCAGTAGGGTGGCCCCCAATGAGCCCCCATCCCATTACCTGCAACACAGTGCCCCGCACTGAGCTCCTGTCTTACTGCCTGCAGAACAATGCCCCCACTGAGCCCCACTGCCCACCCCCAGACACCCCAGCAGTGCCCACAGGGCCACTGGATCAGCCTTGCTGATAAACTCCCAGCTCAGCAGTGCAAGGCCCCACAGTGCCTCCTGCACAGGTTACCAGCACCATGACTGCAGGAAATCCTAGTGCTGTGTGTGCTGAGTCATGAGTGCCTAGGTGCTGACCCAGCAATCCCAAGACACCCGTGGGCCACCCACTTGGCACACCCCAGCCCAGCCTTACCCAGACCCCCCCCACCTTGTCATTGATGAGCAGCTCCATGGGGTTGTTGCCCCACTCAATGAGCACCAGTTCATTGGCCTGGCCAGGCACTGAGTAGGAGAAGGGAGTGCCAACACCAGGTGCAGTGCTGGACTTCAGCCACAGGCAGATGGAGAAGGCAAAGACCTCGTGGTGCAGCATCCGCTTCACCTTGACATACATGTAATTGGTGCGGAGTGGGAAGCCCACCCGGAAGTCCTCAGAAAGCTTGTCCGCCTTGTGCCCTGCATGGGGACAGTGGGTTCAGTACCATGGGAGTGAGCCCGTGCATGGCCATGGAGGGAATGACAGTTCTCAAAGGCCAGCTGCTATCCCGAGTCCATCCAGCTGTCTCCAGCCAGCCAGATAGTCCCTCCCCCCAGCCCCGTCATCAACCCTGTCCATCGCTCCAGCAACCCCTGCCACCTATCCTTCCATCCCTTCTCACACACACCAGCCCACCTACCCATCTGCCTCTCCCTCCCCACATGGGCATCCATCCATCCATTCCTCCACACATCTCTCCACTCACCTGCCCCTCCTTCCTCCATACCTGCCCCCCTTCATCTATCTTCACACAAACACACCTCCATCCATCCCTGCTTTCCCTGTGGCAGGTTCAGGTATGCTTGGTGCCCCTGGACAATGCACCTGGTGAGTGAGTGAGTAGGCTGTGATGTAGTTTTAGGCATAGGTTAGACAGGCATTTGGATGGGATGGTTTGCATGGGGCTAATTTTGCTATGAACAGGTGGTTAGGCTAGAAATGACCTAGAGGGCCCCACTAGCCCAACTGCTGTATGATGACCCCACCCCACAGTCCATCCATCCGCTCCTCCTATACCCTTCCCTCTATCCATCCACCCCGTGCAGTGTGCGCACCCCTCCATTCAACAGTTATTCTCCCCCTCTGCTCTCTGACTCCGCTGTCTCACCCTTCTCACTACCATTGCTGTCAGACTTATGCCAGTGAGGCTCTGTGGCATTGAACTTCTCCTGGATCTGATGCTCCAAGATGCTGATCTTCTTCTGCAGGGCATCCCGCAGAGAAGACGAGAAAACTGAGCTGTTGCGGTTGTGCTGGGGAAGGACATGGGGCAGAAAAGCTGTGAGACAGACCATGCCTTCCCCTATACCCCACTCCCTGCCAGTCCCAGACCAGACCATGGGCCCATCCAGCCACATGCATGCATTAAGCACCACCTGGAGCTTAATTCCACCCCACCCCCACTCCCACAGGCATGACCCCAATCACCTCCTCCCTGGAGCAGGTGTTCAAATCTCCCCACGGCACTAAGTAGGGTAGAGTGGGGGTGGAGGAGACTGGGCCTATCTTTAGCCATGGGGAAGAGATCAGCATCTGATCTGCTCCCGTTAATCCCACCAGCCCCTGGCACTGCCACCTCCTATTGACCCTCGTGCTCCAGTACCACAGATGTGTTACGGGGCAGCTCCAAGGAGAAGAGAGGTGTGAGTGAGGGTGGGGAAGAAGGGGGGGGGGGCACATGAGGAGGGCAGCACTGGCCAAGTCAATCAGAGCCAGGATAGTTCCCAGCCTCTCCACCTCTACCCCCACTTCATGCTCTAATTCACTAGACCCAACTGCCCTGCATTGTCCTTTATGGAGTCTGACATAAGCCCTTTTGGACGAGGGGGCACTGGCTCTGATCCGGCCCCAGGACAGGAGATGGGCTGGCTCGGGGTGGGATGGGGGTTCACTCCTATGTCCCCCTCCACCCACTTCCCAGGTGCTTCCCCAGGAAATGCTCCTTTTCAGGGACGTCCCCACAGCTCAAGGACAAGGGACCCTGGCAGATGGTCTGCAAAGAGGATCAATTGTCTAATTCCTCTGGGCCAGCAATCTGGGGGTGTTTGTACTTAATTAGGTCCAGCAGAAGGGTGGAGCCAGAAGCCAGGACTCCTGGGTCCTTTCCCCAGCTTCCAGGGGTGCCCGTGCTGTTGAACTGGAGGGGGAAGGGATCTGGCAGCTAGGACTCTTGGGCTCTCCCTGAAGCTTGGACATGGGGTGAAGAATAGTTTCATAGTTTGTAGGGTTGGAAGGGACCTGAGTAGATCATCTAGTCCAAACCCCTGCCATGGCAGGAAAGATTACTGGAGTCAAACGACCCCAGCAAGGTGTTCATCTAACCTCCTCTTAAAGACCCCCAGGGTAGGAGCCAGCACCACTTCTCTTGGAAGTTGGTTCCAGATCCTAGCCACCCTGACCGTGAAGTAGCGCCTCTTGATATCTAGCCTAAATCTACCCTCTACCAGCTTGTGACCGTTATTCCTGGTCACTCCTGGCAGTGCTCGGGGGAACAGGGACTTCTCCAATGCCTGCTGATCCTGCCTGACTAGTTTGTAACAGGCCACTAGATCCCCCCTCAGCCTTCTCTTGTGGAGGCTGAACAGGTTCAGGTCCTGTAGCCTCTCTTTGCAAGGCCTGCCCTGCTGCCCCCTGACCATGCGAGACCTTCTTCATGCTGTCCATGTCCCTCCTGAAGTGCGGCACCCAGAACTGGATGCAGTACTCCACTGCAGCCTGACCAGTGCCGCATAGAGGGAGAGGATCACCTCCTTGGACCTGCTCGAGATGCATCTGTGGATGCATGACAAGGTGCGGTTGGCCTTCCTGACTACATCCCCACACTGCCGGCCCATGTTCATCTTGGAGTCAATGATGACGCCAAGATCCTTTTCTGCTTCAGTACTGACAAGAAGGGAGTTCCCCAGCCTGTAGGTATGGTGCCAGTTGTTCCTCCCCAGGTGCAGCACCTTGCACTTGTGGAATGAGAAGTAGTGGTTAAAGCAGAGGGCCGGAGCCAGGACTCCTGGATTCTTTTCCCTACTCTGGCAGGGGAGTGGACATAGCAGTTGTGGGGGGCAGGGTGTGAGGGTTACAGTGTGGCAGAGAGGGGCGCCACAGGGTGTGAGCCTGCCCCAGGAGAGACGGGGATGAAAGGGGAACTGAGAGGTCACCAGGTCAGGGGTGAGCGAGGGGAAAGTCACAGGGTCACAGCAGAGGCAGGGCCAGTTCTGGGGTGACTGGGGCCTCTGGGGTCATGGGGCCATTGCAGTTCTGGGTAGGTGATGCATGTGGAGGGAGAGATGGGAGGGCAGGGGCTGGGGGATTCCTGAAGGCTCTGAGGAGAGTGGGTGGGGACCTTGAGGGCATGGGTTTGCTGTAGGGAGGCATGAGTTTGGGAGGCTGGGGAAGTGGTGGGAGCCCATGCAGGCACTGGATGGCTTGAGGGATCCTGTAGTGCTGAGGGGCAGTGGATGGCTGATGAGGGCCATGGGTGGGTGATAGGGAGATGCGAGCAATGAAGGGTCATGGGGCAGTGGGGATGGCCATGGAGGGGTGGTGCTGGAGAGCTACAGTGCAGGGCAAGGCACAGGTGGGTGTTGAGGGGGGCTGTGAGAGTACTGGGAGGTCTGGGGGAAGCTGTTGAGGGTAACAAAGGCAGTGGGTGAGGAGCAAAGGGTACCTGTGGGTGGCACTGTGGGAGGGAGGAGACGTGATACGGTGCCAGGCATGGGTGAGTGATGGGGTGTTGGAGGGGCCCGGTGCGTGGCCATGGTACCTGGAGATGCTCCAGCCGCTCCTTCAGAGACTCCAGAAGGCGCTCCATCTGGTGGGCACCAGGTGGCGTCTCCCGGGGTGGGTCTTCCATGGTGTTGGCAGTGGCAGCACCCTTGCGGTATGCCTCGTGCCCACTGTGCCCAGCCTGCAGCTCCAGGTGCTCACGGTGCCCAAAGTGGTGGTACTCATTCTCCCGCCCATGTAGCTCCCCACCATCATGGTGTCCGCCAGCCCAGTGCCCCTCATGGTGCAGCCGGTGCTCATGCCCATGGTCGTCTTCATGGTGGAGCCGGTGGTCGTGGTCATGGCCATGATCGTCCTCGTGGTGGCCTCCACCCACCCGGTGATCATGGCCATGGTCATCCTCATGGTGCCCACCACCCGCTCGATGCTCATGGCTGTGGTTGTCCTCGTGGTGGCTACCTGCCCGGTGGTCATGGCCGTGGTTCTCCTCGTGGTGGCCACTGCCATGCTCTGAGCTGTGCTCCCCGCTCTCATGGCCCCAGGAATGGGCCTCACAGCGGCTCAGCTTGGCCGTCAGCTCCCGCACTGTCTCCCGCTGGTCCAGGATGGTCTCCTTCTGGTGCACCACTGTCTCCCGTAGGTGCAAGATGGTCTCCTTGGCTTCCTCCAGCGTGCCCACCCAGTGGCTCCCACCACCCACCCCATGCCGTGGCTGGCTGGCTGACTGGCAGCCGTGCTCCATCTCCAAGGGCATGGGACTGCAGATGAACTTGGGCAGGGAGTACTCACCGCTGCCCCCCGGCAGCAGACACAGGGCACAGAGCAAAGCCCAGGGCACCCTCATCCCTGCACCCCCTGGCCTCAGATGGACTGAAATGGCAAGATCTGACAGTGAGCAGCACCCCCTTCGTGGCCGGGGCTTCCCGGCTCGGTCGGATGGTGGGAGAATCTGGGTCCTTCCCTGCCAAGACACCAGCAAACTCCAATCTGGGGCCTGCCCAGAACGTGCAGTCTCCTCACGAATGCCCCAGCCCTCCTCTGGTAATGTCAGCTGCTCAGCCAGACTGTGTGCCCAAAGCCGGCTGGCTCTGGAGCGGCTGAGGACCCCCCCACACACCCTCCCCCGGCATCGTTCCTTCCTCTTTAATTAGCCAAATCCGCAGTGATGCAGCGCAACAGGGAATTAGACAGGAGAGCTAACGGACTTAAGAGGTCACAGCAAAGCCCCCATCCTGGGTCCTCTTCACCTCCACCCCTACTGAAAACCCAGGTGTCCTACATTGAAACCCCAGGGGATCAGTGACTTTAGAAGCTAAAACTGCTAAGCAACTAACCTCGGGGGGGGGATTTAAGCATCACAGAAGGATGCAGCCAGGGGCTGTGCTCACCCTGAGACAGCCGCCCACCCTCCCAGGTCCAAGCCCTGTGGAAAATGGGCTTCAGGAAGGGGGCAGAAATGAGAGTGGGGCATGGGTTTGAGGCTGGACCTGATCTCAGCTCCACCACATCAAGCCGAACCCCCCTGGCTGCAGTGAAGCAAATCCAGATTTAAGTCAAAGATACACCGAAGCCTGAGCAGGGCCAGCATGAAAGAGCCAGGTTGGCACCCCTAGCCAGAAGCACACAAGGGAGGGCCATGGCAGGTCCCAGCCGAGTAACCAGGCAGGTGGCATCAGCCCAGAGGGAGGTTAGAAGTTGCACCTCTAGGGCTGTAGTGAGATAAAGGCCTGACCTGCTCTGCCTCCACCCCAGGCTGGCAGCAGTGTCAACAGGAGCAGAATCTGTTTCATCCTCCCCATGAATGCCCAGATGTACGCACACACAAGCCCCATCCTCCTACCACCGCACGTGCACACACAAACACACCATGTTTAGGATGTTGGATATCAGAAATAATGCCTGTTTCAAAGGTGTGCGCTGTACAGTGTTGCATACAGAACAGAATTCCCTAGCTCTGTGTGTGTCCCTGCCACCATAAGCCATCTGTGTGTGTAAGTGCGTGTAAAATGCTGCCCTCTACTGGAGGAGATCAGAACTGCCCAGCTGTATGTGTGTGTGTGCATATGCACAACTGCATGCACACACCCTCGCCCCCTGCTGGATGGAGCCACTCTGCTCCCCCAGGGGTCTTGATCCCTTTTTCAGCCCACCAGCAATGGGGCTCTCCTCTGACCCCCTCTGTCCCCATCCCAGCAGCTTGGCTTGGCCTGGTCCAGGCTACTTTATCACATCAAACTGATGGAACTTATTGGTGCTACCACCAGCATCCAAGGCCTCCCGCAGCTGGGTCCAGAACGTGTCTTCGGCATCAGGTTCCTCCGGCCAGTGCAGGTAGCTGTTCTGCTTCAACAGCTTCCTTAGGCGATGGTAGGGGGTGAGCCTGGGGAAGGGCAGGGCACAGTAACAGACATGAGACCAGGGCATCTGGAAGACCTGGGATATGTTCCCCACTCTGCACCCCCCCTCAGTAGCTAGAACCCCTGCCCCCACCACCATCCACCAGCTCTCTTGCCCCTTCCATCCCCCACCCAGCAGCCCCTGCTGGAGTAGCTAGGACCTGCCACTCCCCACCCCCAGTTGGGTTAGGTCTCACCTGTAGTTGGGAATCTCCTCCAAGAAGACCACGACCAGGGGGTCGTGCCCCTGATAGTAGGTCCGGGAGCAGGCCAACTGCATTTCCAGGGAGCACCACTCACTTTCCAAGTAGTGCATGCTCACCACGCACAGCATCTTGTGGCTATTCCTGACACCATTCTGGACATTGTCCAGGTAATAGGCACCCGGTGCAAAGTCCCTGGGCCCAAAGCACAGCTGGTAATGGGGCTGTCCCTCCTCCAGCTCCACCAGCAGCTTCTCCACCACCCATGGTTCATCCTGGGTGCAGCATGAGATATAGGCATCATACTGGTAGGCCTGGCGGTTCCTCTGCAGCCGGCCCCTGCCCCAGGCCCAGAGCAGGTAGAAGGTGTGCCTCAGTGTCCAGCCCATCTTGGCCTTTACCACAGAGCCCAGCATTGTCAGAAGGGTGGCAGAAAAGGTTGCCAGGAAGAAGAAGATGGCTATGTCCACCTTACAGAAGGTCAGATCCATCTTCTCAAAGCCCATCTCACTCAGCCCTGAACCCAAGCAGATGTAGGAACCAAGCAAGGGAATTTGGACATTGGGGTCACTGACAGACCAGTTCTGGAACCAGGAGTTCTCACAGGAGCAGGCCAAGGGGTTGTTGAAGACGTCCAGGTACCGCAACATAGTCAGGTTGCCCAGCAATGCCTGGCTGAGGTTCCTCAGCTTGTTTCCCCGTACCGACAGTCCCTCCAGAGACTCCATGCCAGAGAAAATGTCCAAGGGCAGGTCTCTGAGGGAAGTGCCATCCATCCTGAGCCATCGCAGGTGGCCCAGCCCCTGGAACAGCCCTGAGTGGAGGCAGAAGGGATCTCCCCTTTTAGGATAAATGTCAGAGAGATCCAGGAATTGGAGTCCAGCCAGCGGGGTGAAGGAGAGGTTGAAGAAGGCAGGGCTGGGGTTTTCCCTCAAGCTGAGGTTCTGGAGCTTAGGGAGGCCTTGGAACAGGTTGACTGGGAGCTCAATGGGAGGCTTGGGATCCTGGGAGCTGAGGTCAAGGGTACAGAGGCTGAAGAGATAGGTGAAGGGGGCAGACAAGTCTTGCTTGTTATAAGAGAACAGACGGTTGTGACTGAGGTCCAGAACCTCCAGGGCCTTGAGGCCAAGGAAGGAGCCCTTGGAGACCTTGTAGAGGTAATTATGGGCCAGGGAGAGTTGCCGAAGGGAGGTGAGGCCTTTAAAGGCCCATTTTTGAATGGTGAGGATCCTGTTGTTAGACAGCAGTAGGGTCTGGAGGTGGTTGAGGGGCTGGAAGGCAAAGGTCTTCACGTAGAGGAGGCTGTTTTCTCTCAGGTCCAGGAACACCATCTTACGGGCATAGACAAAGGTGTTGCGGGTGACTGAGGCCAACTGGCAGCCTTGGAGAAGCAGGGTCCTCAGGGAGGCCATGCCTAGGAAATTCTTCTTGTAGACGTAGGTCAGGTGGTTCCGAGATAGGTCCAGGAAGGTCAGACTGGGCAGGGGCTTGAAAAGACCATTCTCCAGCTTGGTGAGCAGGTTACGCCGCAGGACCAGTGTGTGGAGCTGAGCCAGGCCCTCCCCCCACTGGCTACCACTGAGCTGATGGATCTTGCACTTGTCCAGTGAGAGGAACTCCAGGCTGCGGAAGGTATGGAAGTTCATTTTGACCTTGTGGTTCAGAGGGGTGGTGGCTAGATCCAACTGGGTCAGGTTAGTACATGAGCCCAGCCAGGCAACTTGTGAGGACAGGATCTTGGAGTGCTTGATATCCAGGACCTTCAGTGCTGGGAGACCCTGTAAGACCTGGCAAGCCATCCCTATGTCGGACTCCAGTGCCGGGCACATGCTGGAGAAGTGCAGGGTTGTGAGGTTGGGCAAAGACAGCCCCAGGAGTTGGGAGATGTTCAGGTGGTTCTCATCCAGAGTCAGCTCCTCCAGGCTAGGTGCAGTGTAGAAGGAGCTGGCCACCAGCTGAGTCATGTTGTTGCGGGTGAGATTGAGTTTCCGCAGGCTGGACAGAGAGCAGTGGGTGAGGTCCAGAGAGACAATGTTATTGCTTCTTAGGTTGAGGCTCTTCAGGAAGGGCAAGGAGACCGGGCTGGAGTTCCGGCATGGGGAGGAGATCTGATTGGAATCCAAATTGAGGAGGGACAGGTTGGCCAACCCCCGCATGGCCATGGCCACATCCTGAAGCTGGGAGAGCTGGTTGTAGGCCAAGTGGAGCTCCTGGAGGCTACCCAGCAAAGCCAGACTCTCAGGATGAAGGGTGGCAAGGATATTGTGTCCCAGGTGCAGTACCTGAAGAGTGGTGAGTCCTGCCAGCACTGCAGGCTCCAGAGACGCCAACCGGTTCTGACTGAGGTCCAGTCGCATCAGCTCCGCCAGCCCCTGGAAGGCGCCAGGGTGGAGGGTGCTCAGCTGGTTCTGGTCCAACCGCAGCTCCTGGAGGTGGGGAAGGTGGGCGAAGGTGCTAAAGTTCAGCACTTGCAGGGCATTCTGGGAGGCATTGAGCCACTTGGTGGTGTTGGGCAGGGAAGCAATGGCCTGACTCAGCTGGACGATGCCACGCCCCATGCAACTGGCATAGTCTGGCTGTTCAAATGACAGGGAACAGTGGGCAAAGCCATAGGCCCCAGCGCCCTGGACACAGGCAGCCAGGAAGAGCCATCGGGCAATGGGGAAGGGATGCCAGTGAGGAGAGATCATAGTGGGGCCAAGGGATACGTGTGCCTTTGTGTGTGTGGACGTGTGTATATGCACAACCCCTATTGTTGGCATATGTGTGCATACATCCTTTGCTACGTGTGCAATCTCATGTATGTGCAGACATGCACACGTCCTCTACCATCTGCTTGCATGTGTGTGCATACACAACCATCTACTGTATGTGTTCTTAACCCCAACTGTGTTCAGCCCCTACTCTGGGTGTATGTGTGTATTTCTCTGTATGAGTTACACCCCTGCCTACCCTGTGTGTATGGACATGGTGAAAATGCACAACAGTCTACAATTAGTGTGTGTGCTTGCACAGTCTCCTGTTCTGTGATAAGGCACTGTCCCCTTGTGTCTGGTGCATGGGTGTGTTTCCACCCACAAAATCCCCTACAGGGCATGTGTGTATGTGTGTGAGTGGGGAGGAAGGTGTGGGTGTCTACCAGCAAAATTCCCTACAGTGTATATGTATGTGTGTGGGGTGGTTCTTTCCACTCCCACAATGCACACAAACCAGTGCACGCACACACTGTTGTCTCCTACTGTCTAAACCAGGGGTTTTCAACCTGTGGTCTGTGGACCCCTAGGGTTTCGCAGACTATGTCTAAAGAGTCTGCGCAAAAGATAACTGTGATCAAAAGCAGGTGAATACCTACACTTAGAGTTCAAAGGGGTCCGCACCTTCATTCAAAATGTTTTAGGGGTCCACAAATGAAAAAAGGTTGAAAACCCCTAGTCTAGACCTCCCCAGCTACACAGGTCAGTGGCCACTGTGGGGGAGGAGGGGGGCTTCTGCCTTTGCTTCTCCCCTGCTTCTGTGATTGGTGGTTCAAGCAGGACTTGCAAAAAGGAAAACCTGGGAAAATCCTTTTACGCTGGGCAAAATCTTCTTACTGGGGCTGCAGGAATTGTCTGCTCATTGCTGGGGCAATTGAGGGCTGGCATGGCCAATCCTAGCTTGGAGAACCCTGCAAGGACAAAGCAAATCAAAGTCTAGTCACTAGTGGTTTAGAGCAAGGTGGGAGGCAAGAGGCGGGGGGAGCCAGGACTCCTGGGTTCTCTCTCTCCCATCTCCAGGAAGGGAGTGTGGTCTGGTGCATCACAGCAGGAATCCCCGCTCCTCTCCCAGAGCTGGCGATGGAGATCAGGAGTCCTGGCTCCCAGTTCCCTCCCTCCCTCCTCCCCATCTTACTGTGCCCTTTGTGGAACCAGTCACTTCCCATCATCACTTCCTCTTTGGCAGTGTTGAAATAATAGTCATTGCGCCAAAGGGTTCCAGTCGCACCCAGTTAATGACTAGCACTAGGTTAGGTCAAAGCTAAGCACTGCCAGTCCTGGTGAGGGGGGAAGTACTGGGGGGGTGGGGGAGCAGCAAGGCCCTTTTCCCTCCAGGGGATGCCAGCCTCCATCCAGCCAACAGACTGGCCTCACATGTACAGTGGGTTACTGGGCCTCAGCCCCATGCCCAGTCCCAACATTACAGCTCACTCCACTTCACCTGAGCACTGGCCACCCCCCACTCCAGCCACAGACACCAGGACCTAGGCTCTGCGTGCAGAGAGGGGTACTGATGGGGTTGCACGGGAACCGCTGTGTGCGCACGTGTGCACTCAGAGGGCTGTCTGGAGAGAGGTGCATGGGGGTAGTTGTTGGAGGGGCCACGGAGTTCAGTGTGGGGAGCGTGGTTGTGGGGAGGTGAGGGGGTCTGTGGGGCAGGCTGCAGCTGAGGAGAGCTGTGTGAGGGATGGGGGCCAGCTGTGAGGGGACTTTGAGGAGGAGCTGTGGGTGCCACAGGGACCTGGGGGTTCTGCTGTGTGAGGGGAGCTGTCTGTGTGGGGAGGCTGTCCGAGCAGCTATCTGGGCCCATGCTTGTGGGGCACCATGGGAAGCCACAGGGGTCCCAGCTCTGCGAGGGCAGCCGGCCTGCAGTGCTGGGGGGACATCCTGGCTCCCGGCACCGGGATCCGCACCTGTTGGCCACCCCAGAGGGCCCCCAAGCCCCGTGGCAAAGCAGCAGCTTCTTCCTTCCCAGAGACAAAAACGAAACCAGCTGCAGGCAGCCCTCCCTTCCCCCGGCTCCCGCATCTCAGGGGCCTGGGCGCCTCCGGGCAAGGGGCTCCCAGCTGCAGCCTGCCCCGCCTGCGGGGTGGCGACCAGAGCCCCCGACCCCTGCCCGGCTGGGCTGGCTCCTACCTGCCGGAGCCGCTCCGACCGCGGCGCTTCCTCGCCCGGAGGCGCCGCGCGCTGCGTCGCGCTCACACCCGTCTCGCGGGCAGGCGAAACTCGCGGCCCAGCCCGGGGCTGCCGCCAGGGGGCGCTGCCGGACACCTCGCGGGCAGTGCAGCCCCGCGGGCCTGGACGGGACGGGACTGCCTGGGCCGGGGCTGCGAGGCGCAGGGCGGGCGGCAGGGGGCGGCCCGGCCCCGCCGCTCAACCCAGGTTCGAGCCCCCGCTGCGGCCCCGCGGGAGGCCTGGCCCCGGGCCCGTGGGAACGCGGCGCTGCGGCCCGGCTCCAGGGCCGACGTGCCTGGGAGCCCAGCCAGCCCGGGGGAGGCGCTGCCAACGCGGGGCCCAGGGGCCCTGTGTGCGGAACGGGGGGAGCGTGGAGGCTGCCGGCACGTCGCGCACAGGCTGCAGCCCGCCCCGGAGCCCGCGGCCTGGGCCTGGGCCTGGGGCTGGGGCTGGGGCTGGGGCGGAAGAGCTTTGCCGGTGCCCCTCACTTCCTGCCCCAACGCCCTGCCGGTGCCCGCTCTGCTGTCCCACCCCTCAGCAATACATTGCGACGCTACATGGACACGAACGTACTCAGCTAGGACAGCGCCCCCGACAGGCCCCGCCCTTCCCTGTGGCCTGGAGCCCCCCGAGCCTCGGGAAGGCGCTGGCAGGCGCACACCAAACTGTCTGGCCAGGAAATGCGCGGAAGAATAACCCGCTTTGCCGCAGGCTTCCAGACGCCCTCCGGGGCTCGGCACGGACGGGAGGCGGCGAGCGGAGCCCTGGCGCCCGGCCCGCAGCTGCCCCGCGCCGAATTTAGGACGAGGGGGAGCGTGATGGCAGGGAGACCCCTAGCAAGGCTGCTTCTGCCTCGGTCTTAGTTCATGACCAAGACAGCAGCCCCCGCACCGGCACCCAGGGATATTATGACCGGATTGCATGACCAGCATCGCGTTACTACAGCTATTATCTGTTTCTATCACTGCTTATTATTATTGCCACTATTACTATTATTACTATAATCTATTATTTTCTATTACTATTGTTACTTATTACTACTATTCCTACTATGATCTATTATGCATTAGCTATTACTATTATTCCTATTTATTACCATTATTGTTGTTATTATTACTGTTGTTTATTGCTACTACCATTACTGTTGCTATCTATTACTGTTATTATTTATGTGCTATTATTATCTGTGATTGTCTGAATAGCTGCAGTATCCACCATCACTCGCTGATGAACGGATGCCATATATTGTCCATTATTGTCTATTACTGTTACTATTATTACTATCCTCGGTTACTATTACTATCGCTATATACTATTATTATTCTTATGATCTATTATTATCTATTACTATCATTACTAGCATTCAGTATTACTATTATCTACGTCTAGTATTATTGTTACGATTATTGACGATTATGACGATAATAATAATAACAACAACAACAATATCCTCATCCCTGCTGGGCCCACTAATCTCTTCTAGCGTCAGACTGAATTTCCTGCCCTCTGGGTTCATCTCCGATCACCAGCAAGCTGCAAAGGGGGCAGCGAGAACAGCACCCCACCATCGGGGCAATAGTGCGCCGACGTCCAGCAAGCCCCACCCACCCCGGGCTGTGAACGCGCCGCTGGCCCCACGTGAGTTAGGAGCGAGGGGCGCCGACGGGCGGCGCCGCAATCCCCGATCCCTTGCTCGAACCAGCTCCGGCAGCAGTCGCGGATAGGAAACATTTCGTGGAAAAGGGTGCAATCCATCTACTCCTGCGTCTTTAAATATGGAGATGAACCAATGAGGCCCCGCCCCTTTTTGCTAATAGAACGCGGGGGAATTGGAAGGGGGGTCGGAGCGGCCTCCTGATTGGCTGGAAGTTTCTTTTCATGCCGGAGCTTTGGAAAGTGATTTGTTTGGGCCCCGCCCCCCAGCTCCCGCCGTACGGCCCCGCCCCGACCGCAGGGCAGCGCCGCGCCGCGCCGCGCCGCGGACCGTCCGCTCTGCCCGGCCCGGCCCGGCCCGGCCCGGCCCTGCCACCATGTCCCGCTCGGACGAGGTGAACCGGCTCACGGAGAGTGTCTACCGGGTGAGGCCGGGCGGACCCCGCCACCGCCTCGCCTCGGCCGCCCCCGCGCGCCTCCCGCCCGTCAGGTCCCCCCGCGCCCGCGCCGCTGCCCTTCCCCGCCCACCCCGCCGCCTCCCGGCCCCTTTGTTGGAGGGAAGGGGGGAGAAGGGGGGGAGCCTGTCTGCCCGTGGCAGGGAGGGGTGTGGAGGTGAGATGGGATGGATGGAGAGGAGTAGGGGTGAGTGGCTGGCTGGGCAGTGAGTGTGTGGGTGGGTGGATGGATGGGTGGATGGAGGGGAGTAGGGGTGAGTGGATGGATGGAAGTGAGTAGAGGTGGACAATGGATGGACGGAGGTAGATAGTGGGGAGGGCCTGGGGATGGATGGGAGTTGGCAGGGCGTGAGGGGACAGGCAGGGGCACAGGTGAGTGCTGGTGTGCATGTGGGGCCGGGTTATTGGGCATGTGGGGATGGAGCAGTGGAACGAAGGGGGTGTGTGAGGATGGACAGATGCACGGACAGGTGGGTGGCTGGGAAGGTCTGTGGGGAGAGAGAGCTGGCGAGCAGGTACGTGTGGGGATGGGCGAGGTTGAGCATGGGATGGGTGGGGGAGGAAGAGAAGAAGGAGGTTTTCAGGGGCTGTTGGTAGATGGTCAGGTATGTGTGGGGGGGATGGAGAGACAGGTGGCAGCCTGGTGTGCATGGGGATGGATGAGGAGTGGCAGTGTATGGGTGAGTGCTTGTGGGGAGAGATGGGTGGATGACGGTGTGTGGGGGATGGATAGAGAGATGTCAGTTTGTCAGACAGAAAGATAGGCCCTCGTCTTCCCTTTCTTTGCTGTTGAGGCTGTTTTCTACCCGCACCAGGGGAAGGCTGAGGGATGTGCATGTGTGGGGAGTTGGTGGGTGGTGGTGAGTTACCCCAGACTGCTGTGGAGCCAGGCTGGGTACTGGGGAGCTTCTTGAGTACTTCTTGAGGTTGCACTGCCACCAGCTGGGATGGACACCCGTCCCCTTGACTCCCCTCCCCATGACATAGTGGGTGCCAGCCATGTGGGCTGTGAGCCATGGTGGGTGAGGGTCTCAGGCTGGGCACCAGCACCCCCAGGGGCTGGCATAGGCACTGGAGCTGGCTGCTGGTCTGAATGTGGTGGGGTGTAACTGATGTTCCCCTTATGGGAGTATGAAGTTGTGGAGGAAGGGAAGCAACGGTTGGAGTGAAGATGCCTATGTGGTATGTGGGTGGCTCTCCCGCTAGGAGCTGGAGCCATTGCTATGCCCTCAAGGCCGTACCCTCTTGCGGTGCAGTGGGTGCAGCACAGTTCTTCTGAGGGGATACGTGCCTCACAGGCTTGGCTCGTGCCATTGAGGGCTATTTGGGTTAGAGTTGTTCTCAGGGAGGAAGGGAGCTTCCAGCCTCCTCATCCAGCCACCCCTAGATCTGTCTATCTCTGTATCCCAAAATGTCTCCTCCTATGTCTCTAGCCATCTCCAAAACCCCCATTTCTCCCTCCCTTTCCCCATCCATCTCCACATCTCTAGGTCTGTCCATCCCTAAACACATCCCTCCATGCATCTATCCATTTATCTGTTCCCAAATCTATCTGCCAGCCATCCCAATGTAGCTCATCTATCCATCCATCTGTCTGCCATCCATCAGTCTACACACCCACTCTGTCTGTCTGTCTGTACGTCTCTCGTCTGCCCAGATTTTCCTGGGTGGGAGGCTGCTACCCACCTATTCATGAGATGGCTTTTGCTACCTTTCTGCTGTGAACTGCTCCTTCTCAGTCCCTTTGAGGCAATCCCCTACCTTTCCCAACCTGGTCTGTGGGCTCTGGTTAGTTGCTCTTTAAATGACCCCCCATGCTAGCCCTGGCTCGACACTCTCAGCTGACCCAAGGCTGGGGAATTAGACCAGGCCGGGCTGCAGTTTCTGGCCAGATTAGATTCCTTTGCAAGGCTAAACCGTTCCCAAGGAAACAGCCTCCAGGAGCAGAGCTGAGAAAGTTCAAGCTGTGCTAGGCAGGCCCCTCCTTGGCCCTCCCCAGGGGTGCTGAGGTGGCAGAGAACAGCCCCAGCAAGGGGGTGACTTAGACACACCCCTACCACACCTCAAAGGGCTCAGTGGTTTCATGATATACACTGTATGCATCTGCCCCTCCATCCCTCCACAACACCTCTAATGAACCATCCACCCCCACATACCACCTCTATCTTTCTGCTTCCATCTCTTCCCCACCCCCATGTCCCCTCTGGCTTTCTGTGTTTCCCCGTACATTCCTCCATGCATCCCTAGAGCTGTCCTGTCCCTGTCCACACAGTCCTGTGGCCCCTGTGGGTGGCACTGTAGGTCATGGCTCACTGCCCCATGGCTGGCTCCTTGATCACCATTGTGAGCTTTGAGTTGGGCCTGCTGTACTGTTATTGTAGGGTCTTCCAGGAGCACTGGGCTTTTGGCGGGATATAAGGGAGTCATGGCTGTTTAGCAGAGGGTGACTCAACCTAGCTTTCCCCATCCTGTCTGCACTGCAGCAGTCTTGAGGCTGGTTTAGCCCTGGTTTAGACACAACCCTGGTTTAGACACAAGAGCTTTCCCATCTGACACTGTCCTAAGGTGATGGACCCCAGCATCTAGGCACTTAAGTGCCTTGCTTTAACCCACTAAGACCCCACTCCCCTCCCAGAGCTGAGAGAAAATCCAGGCATCCTGACTGCCTTCTTCAGGGATGCTCTTCTTGGGGTCTTCCCCACCAACCCAGCATTCCCTGACATGGCAGTACATTTAGGCAGGCAATGTACTTGACCTGGCACTGCTTCCCCCTATGTGCCACCCTCTGATGGGCTTCAGCCAGTAGTGCCCAGCACCCTGAGGGTCAGACCTGAGGCCCTTCCAGCTAGTCAGGTCACTGGGACCAGGCCTGGTGCAGAGACCTGCCACAGCTGGACCTGTCTGTGCCTGCTAGCGACTGGGGGCAAAAGCAGCAGATCTCGGCACAGTGTCACTCCTGGGAACAATGATTACACACCAGGATACTTTGGTGTGACATTATGCAAATCCAGGCACCCTACCCCTGCTTTAAATGGCTCCCAACACACCCCAATGGTTGCATTATAGCCCTGACCTATGCCATGAGATTGATAGTCTCCCTTTTGCTGCTTGCGGCAGGTGATCCTGGACCAGTTCAACCCCAGCCTAAGGAGCTTCGTCACAATGGGAAAGAGTTACCAGAAAGCGCTCTCAGGTAACCCCTGCTTTCCCTGTCTCCACACCTTAAGCCAGCCAGTGCCCCCAACCAGAGGCTGACATCCTTGGAGGGGACAGACTGTGTCTGTCACCTGACGCATCTCTCCCCCTGCAGGGGTGACGGTCGCAGCCAAGGGCTATTTTGATGCCCTGGTGAAGCTGGGGGAGTTGGCCAGTGATAGCCAAGGATCCAAGGAGCTCGGTAGGTGACAGCCTCTCACAGTAGTCAGGAGTGTGTATTGGGTCTGAACCAGGCCCTTGGGCCCACGTGCTTCGATATTCTACTCTCTCCCTGCTCCAGATCAGCTGCAGGGTCCATCCAGCCCTCTGGTTAGGCCTGCAGGCCCATCCAACCTGTTCTTCCCTCTCCCCACTGGGCTCCAGGTCTTCGTGCTGGGGGTTTCCTGCCTCAGGAAGATGCTGTTTTCCTGATGTGAGCCCTGGTTTCCGGCCCCCACCCCCTGGCTTGGCCTGTGCTGGCAGGGACGATTGACTGGGGGAGGAGGGAGGAAAGGAGACAGTGTCTCCAGCTGCATTTCCCCCAGCCCACCCCAAGCGTTCCCAACCATAACTCAAGGCTCAGACATGTGTGTCCCCCCAACCCCAGCTCACTTAGCAACTGCCCCCCCATCCAAGATTTGAGGCAGGGGTGGAAATCCAGTTTTAATCTTCTCTTCCCTGAGATCTGCCTCACCAGCCTTTCCCTACTCGACTTCCCTGGTCCAGATCCCAACTCGTGGACAGGGGCTGAGCCAAGGTGGGGCAGATCGAGGGCCAAAGGCAGGACTATCTGAGGGTGAAAGGGCAGAGTCAGAGCCCTGAGGGAGGGACATTGTCCCTAGTATGCCTTCTCTTGGGGAGGGAGCATGATGGGAGTGGGTGAATGGGTGCCCAGCAGAGAGGGAGAGCATCTGCGATCTGTGTGTACAAACTGTGTGTGAAAGGGAGAGTGTGATGAGTATGCATCCAAGTTGTAAGAGAGAATTGTGGGCATGAGCATGTGTGTGATGGCACATGCAAATCATGAGGCAGTGTGTGCAAACTGAGTGAACAAGATGAGTGTCTAATGTGTGTATGTTGTGAGGCAGTAGACGCAGGTGCGATATGTGCAAACTGTGTGGGAAGGAGGAGGGGAGAGGAATGTAGATTGTGAGAGTGGGTGCGGAAATTTGGAAGTGTTTACAATGTGGGTATAAAGGATGAGAAGCTGTGTGCACATGCCCCTGGGTGTACAAATCATGGGGGTACACAAGTGAAGGGTGCATAGAGCAGCCTGTTTGTGTGTGCTATATTCATACACAGGTTTGTTTATGTCCACATGTAAATAAATTTGTGTAAAGTGTGAGTCTGTGTGTGAGAGTTATATGTCAAGTGTGAAGTGGCACTGGAGTGTAAGGGTAGTAGCAGGTGGAGGCTTGGGGGAATTCTTGGGTAGTGTGCGTGTGGAAATGGAGAGTGTGTAGTTGTGTGAGAGCTCTGTGTGTTTGGTTGTGAGCATATGCTGCAGAAGGTCTGTGTGTGAACTCTGCCGCCTAGTGAGAGTTTGTGAGAGGCCTGCAAATAGTGAGAGATATGTGAGAGCAGAGTGGCACAACCTTGAAGTATGTACCTGCTAGTGCAGAACATGAGCTGGAAGTTGAGTTTCTTATGTATGTAACACCGTGTGTGTACCAGGCGGGGGGGGCACAAGGAGTCCTCACATGTGCCAGGTGTATGTCATGGGAAAACCACAATGCACTGAAAAACACAGGGAGGGGGGCAACTCCACATATGTACAAGGTGAGTGTATGCCAAGAGAATATACGTGCATATCATGTCAGGGAGCTGTGCATGTGAAGTGTGTGGCAGGGTGGGATGCCTCCATGTATGTGCTATATGTGCGCAGAAGTGCTTGTGCATAAGCTGCTTGTGTCCATCAGACAAGCACATGGGTGGATGGTGAGCTGGTGTGTGTGGGACTGTGTCTTGGTGGGGGAGGTGAAGATGTGGCTAATAGCCTGGGGGATTAACTGGGTACCAATAATCCCATTTGGCTGCACACAATAGGCCTCTTCACCCACCCAGGGATTATGGAATAGATTAAAGCCCCCTCCTTGTCTCTCCATCCTGCAGGTGACACCCTTTTCCAGATGGCTGAGGTGCATCGCCAGATCCAGGTTCAGCTGGAGGAAACTGTGAGTACTGTTGTCCCCTCTGCATCCCACTGCGCAGGGTGGGAGGGGAGGTCTAAGAATGCAGAGAGGGAGGCTTGGTGGTGCCCCAGTGCCTTGTGGAAAGGAAGCATAGCAATGCCCCAGTGCATTGTGGCATCTTTGTCAGATTACCATGGCCGGCCATGCTCCAGTACATCGTGGGAGTATTGCCAGGATGACATGGCCATGCCCCAGAGCATCACAGGTGGCCTGGCATTGCCCCTATGCACTATGGGAGGAGCACTCCACTAAGGCAGCAAGGTCTGGATGGTGATACCCAAGTGTACTGTGGGTGCTGCTTACCTATCACACTTCTGCTGACATGCAGCCCTAGGACTTGTAGCCTAGCTGCAGGGACTTGGCTGGGGATGCTCTTAGAGCCAGGCAGTGTGGGGATGGGCTATAGATGGGACCCTGTCTTACACTCTCATTCTGTCTCCATGGGTTGGTCTCAGCTGAAGCTTTTCCACTCGGAGCTGCTGTCCCAGCTGGAGCATAAACTGGAGCTGGACATAAAGTACCTGACGGTGAGCATGCTCTCCATCCAGCCCGTGATCCAGCCTCCCTTCAGCCATCCCTTTTCCTCACTTATCTACCAGCATCCATCTGTCAAGCCCCAACTCTTCCTTCATCCCTCTGCTTTTTCCCACATCCTCTTTTCTTTCTTCCTTCCCATTTCTCATCAGTGTCTGAGGGCTTTGCCTTTGGTTGGCCACAAGGTGCACTTCGCCCACTGGGCCTTCTGACACACTCCATCCACTTCTCCCCTTCGCCTCCCAGGGGGGCCCTTCCCCATCTATCTTATTTCACCATCCAGCACCCTCTCTCCCCATGGCAGGTCCTCTCTTGGCCCTCCCTAACCTCTCTCGCATGCCAGAACCTTCCCTGTTCTGCCCATGACAGGGTCTCTCTGCCCTGCCTGCTTCCTCTTTCCCCAGTTATCCTCTTCTTTTGTGCTCTTTGGCAAAAAAGCTGCCCTTAGGTAAAAGGAGCAGACACACTGCCATGTATCAGGGCCACGTCTGGGAGAAGCCATCAATTTCTGCTTTCAGCTAGATCCTTGATGTAGAATACTGTTGTAGATCCTGTCACTTTGCAGTCCTGGCCACAAACCATTGGGGGTCCCTTATTCCTTTCCTCATGTTTCTGGGTTCTCCCAAAACTCAACAAGCTCTGACCATGAGTGTTAGAGGCATCCTCAGAAATGGTGGTGGTGGTGTTTGTATTACAGATGCATTACAGTTGGAGAAATGCCCTGGAGCTAGGCATAGGTCTCCTGGGCTGGTCTGGTCATATACTGTGCATGTGCTAGATCAGTCCCTAGAGGCCCAGACTGTAGCTCCCTCAGCCATGGTGCCATCCATGGTACTGCAGTGGGGAAGCACTGTGGGGCACGAGGCAGTGACCAGGCCTCTCTATGCAGGAACAGGGTCTTCTGGTGGCTTTGGATCTGGGCAACACACAGTGATTGAGATCAGGTCCCCTTGCTGTGCTGGGTCCCCATACTGTGGGGCCAGACAATGGTCAGGCCTGGCTGAAGGAAGGAGCAGTCCCTGCTTACAGCTGCAAGGGCTTTCCAGAGGAGCTCAGCCTACTCCATGGTTTCACCCCTCAGGCCACGCTGAAGAAGTACCAGAGCGAACACCGCGCCAAGGCAGAGGCTGTCGAGAAGTGCCAGGCTGAACTGAAGAAACTGCGCAAGAAGTGCCAGAGCAGCAAGAACCCCCAGAAATACGGAGATCGTGAGGTGCAGGTGAGGGGGAGGGCAGGGCAGCAGGATGGATGTGGTAGAAAGTGCCATGGGGGAACACCCAAGGGAATTCCTTGTGCTATGCATTCCCCCTTCGGAGGCCCTGGCTGAGAAGGGAAAAACTCTGGAATACAATGGGATCACCCAGCTCCCACAGGAGAGTGAGGTCCCCACACCCAACCCCTCCTACACACTCACTCACTCACTCTCTCCAGATAGAGCCTTCCTGGCAGGATGTCAGTACCAAGGGCCTACAGAAGAGTTTGAAGGAGCTGGGAGCTCCCCTCACAGCCAGTACTGCTGCCCCACAGCCTCCCATGGTAATCATTTTTGGGGCTGGAGTGTCCTGGAGGTCCCCCACAGCCTGCTGTCCTGCCAGCAATGCCCCTGCTAGGGATAGGACAGCAAGGAACTCCCCACCACAGCCATCTTCTGCTCCATGGCACCCACTTGCTACAAGAGGCTGGTCTTGGTGTCATTGGAGAGTGCTGGATCCTGGGCACTAAGATGCGTCTCTGAGGGGTTAAAGACTTTTGGGGTAGGGGTCTGCCATTTGGGGTAGGGGTCTGCCATTTGTGAGCTCTTGTGCACGGAACCCTAATCCCAGCCAAGGAGCTATGGAGCCACAAGGGATGGCCACACAGACACATCCCAACAGACGCACAGCACAGACAGTGGTGCTTTGGGTCCCTGGGGGACAGATGGACTCAAGCACAAGTCCCATGACCTGACCCACCCACACAATGACACATTGAAACCAACACAGACGTACATGGATCTTGTCACAGTGCAAACACATGCATACATACCAGGTCTTTTTGTACACCAGGGATGAGCAGACACATGCCCACACAAACTGTGCCCTAGTACACACCAGAGTAACACAGGTTTTGATGCAGACAGATGGACACACACACAGGCATCCTGTTCCAACACTGAGTGACACGCGCACACAGATTTCCAGTACTGATGGGTGCACACGCATGCCGCAACTCAAAAGATACCCAAAATTACATGCAGAGAAACAACCACAGACAGAGATGTTCATGCATCCAGTCCCAACCTAGACAGAGATGTTCACACAAGCCCACACAGAATGACACACACAACTGGCAGGCACTGATGGATGACGTACCTCCTGTCCTGACAGACTCAGACAGACATGCCCAGAATGACACACATACGAACTAACAGCCAGAGACTAACGGATGCACACACATCCTGTCCTAATTCAGACAGACAGATGCACTCAGACAGACAGTCATGCAAAGAATGACACCCAGAAGAACTGAAAAACGTACAGATACACATATGTGCACACTGTCTGTCCCAACACATGTGCACATACATGCACACTCTTCAAGTGTGTGCAGGGCATTGACCATGTAAAACCTGTGGGGGGTCTGGAAAGTGACTTTCCCACCCCACCACCGTCCAGCAGCCTTCCACCCTGCCCTCCGCTCCCTTCCTCCTCCTCATTAAAATGTCAGGCAACCGCTCCCCCAACAAACCCCTACCTTGGCTCCAGAAAGGCCCCTTTGTCGGCCCCGTTGCTGAGGCAACCATTACTTTGGGATCACGGCCTCTGTTTTAGAGGCCAAGGGGGTGGGGGTTGGAGAATGTGGGGGGGAGCTAAGGGGGGGATGTGGGTAACCCTTCCCTTGCTGGATCCTGCTGTTGGGGTCCAATCTGGGGTGACTGGAGTCTGATGGGGGTGGTACTAGGTTCTGATCCAAGGAGCCAAAAATATAATAGGGAGCAAGTGTTTGATATGGGGTGACTGGTTGTGACTTGATAGGGTTATTTGGGGTATGGGTGGTGTCTCCAGTTGTGGGTCAGGATCTTATAAGGATCAACCATTTAGGGGCTGGTGACCCATTTATATAGGATGTGATGCAGCCTTGGTATGAAGGCCCAGCTGTGATGTGACAAGGTCTGATACTGGGGTGGTGCTGCCCTCCACAGACATACACTCAGGCTGATACCACCTCAGGACTGTTTTCTCTCCCCTTCAGTATGTGGAGGTGCTGAGCACTAAGCAGAGCGAGCTGGACCGCTTTGTGGCAGAGGGATACAAGGCAGCCCTGACCGAGGAGCGCCGTCGGTATTCCTTCCTGGTTGACCGCCAGTGCACCGTCTCCAGACACTTCAGTGCCTACCATGCCAGGGTGAGACTGGATCTCTCCAGTGCAGGGAGCTACATGCTCCATAGCCCTCTGCTGTGTATCCCTCTAGTCCCACTAGTGGAATGCCTCTGACCCATGAGATCCCACCACCTTCTACTGAGCAGGAGTAAATGGAGCTGAACATCCAACACCCTTCCACCAAGGATCTCTCCATCCCACCAGATCCCTCTGCCAGCTAATGAGAGAAGCAGGATCCCCTATATCCCTCCATCCTATGGGATCCCTCTGCCATCTTAGTGAGAGTGCTACACATCTTTTATCCTTCTATTATGTGGCCCTCTGCCCTGCATTGGGTGGAAGGGGGAGGATACATGCCTCACTGCCTCCATGCTGGAACAATGAGGAGAGGACTTTTACCCCGTATCCCTTTTACCCTGCACCCCATAGTGACCCCATCTTCTCCCATCTGTGAGGGTTGTCCTTGCAAGGTGCAGTGATACAAAGTAAAATAGTCCCCTCTCTTCCTCATAGGGAGGAAGGATACTGGAAGGGGGCTCCCCTCTCCCCCATGCTGTCTTGTTCTACCCTGTGAGGGATCCATGAGGGGGGCAGCGGGAACCCACAGTGTGTGAAGAAGACCTGGGTAGGGGCAAGGGGTGGCCCAGACCCTACTTTGGGTGGGGTACAGGACAAACCCTGTAGGGTAGGGGGGAGCTTTTTGGGGTCTCCCTTTGGTTGTCACCAAGTGCAGTGAAGAAGATAGGGAGAATGTGGGCTCCATGGTGGGGGTGGCATCCTAGTGGGCACATGGGAACAGTGCAGGCCCCTGGCCCCTTGCCTCTCCCCACCTCACCTCTTTCTGGTCTCCCCCCAGGTGAAGGAGCTTTTGGGTACCAAGCTCCCTGCCTGGCAGCAGTCCTGCACACAGCCCACACGCCTGCCCGAGCGTGCCCTGGCCCTGGTGAAGCAGACAGCCAACAGCCCCACTGCACCCACCATCTCTGAACCGCTGCCTGCTGCCAAGCCCCTGGAGGTGCCCCCCAAGCTGGCGCCTCTGCTGGGGGGCGGGGGCCTGGCCCTCAACCATGTATGTTTGTGCCCACAAGAGATAGCAGGGCAGTGAGCTCCAGTGGGAAGTCCTGCCTGGGCTCTTGCATCTGTTCTCCTAAGAGCAGAGCCCCCAGGGCAGTGGCCTAGATGCCTGGGTCCCACCCCAGCATGCAGAGTGCCCCCTCTTATGCCTTTTTCCCTCCACAGAGTGCCTCAGTGCAGGAAGTGACCCCCCTTCCCAATGGAGACTCGCACCGCACCCGGGGCTCCCGTGACATGGGGCACCCACCCCCCAGTGAGCCCGTCCCCACCGTGCCTGGCCTGCTGTCCCCACAGCCTGCCCAGCCCATGGCTGACCAGACCCCACTGCTGCCCAAAGCCAGCGACAGCTACTCCTGTACCCTGCCCATGCCACGGAAGGCATCCACAGAGACCCGCCTTGCCACACTGGGTAAGTGTTTGACCTCCCACTCTATCCCTGCCAGCCCAGCCCTGGGCTCCCCCGCCCCACCCTGCCTCACTCCTGACCCACAGCCCCTTGCCAGCCCAGCCAAGCTCAGAGCAATATGAATGCTGGTGGTGGAGTGGGGCAGGGATAGCGGGAAGCATTGAGCTGAGGCAACAAACCCATCTCACACAGTGCAGCCCTGCAACCCTCCCCCATCCACGGGCCCCTGTTCCCCACATCAGGCCCCCTTTGTGGCTCAGTGGGGGACTTGGTAGGAAGAACTGGCCCCATTTCAGAGGAGGTGCCTGGCCCTATATCCTCCCTTCCCCAGGTTCAGGCATCCTCCTCACATTAAACCAATTCCAGATCTTGCTCTGGATCTCATATCCTGGAGTGACGTGGCAGGGAATGAGATGGGATTAGTCAGGGGAGGAAGGGGGAGACTGACTTCTTACTCCTCCCTCAGGAGTCGGTTATCACCCATGGGTCCCTGCCCTGAGCCCTCCAGGGGGCCCCTCCAGTTCTGTCTCCCCTCAGCCCTCCACTGTCCCCACCCTCCTTTCCCCCACAGCTGAGAACAAGACCCTGCCGCGGATCGGGCCCCTGTCAGTGCTGCCTGCCCGGGCTGAGAGGCGCCGTGTCCAGGCTCTGTTCTCCCATTCAGCCGGTGAGAACAGCACCCTGCTCAACTTCCAGGAAGGGGACGTCATCGTCCTACTGGTGACGGAGGCACGGGACGGTTGGCACTATGGAGAGAATGAGGCCACCCACATGTGAGCACCGCGGGGCAAGGGTGGGGGTCTGGGGATGTCAGGTGCAGTCATCCCAAATGGATGCCATGTCCAATCATCACAGAGGGCAATCTGGGGGCACTGAGAGAGTGAAGTCTTGGAGGTGTGAGCCTGGGGCCCTGCTAGCAGTGGGTGCCACCTGATACCAGCTCCCCAACCCCAATCCATTGGGGCTGGACAGAACACAGGCAGTTTGATCCACTCTGTCCCTGTCTGTACGGTGTCCCTGGGCCAAGGGTCCCAACTCCCCTGGACAGGGCCAGAGGCAACGGAGACCCTCAGCCGTTGGTCGCACTGGGCTGGGGCCGTGGCCAGCCTCCAGTGGGGTGAGGGGAGGTCTTGACAGATGTCCCCTCCTGCTGACCTCTTTCTCCACAGGAAAGGCTGGTTTCCCTTCTCCTATACCCGGCCCCTCACCCTATCCGAGACCCCTGAGAAACCCCACGGCAGGTGAGCAGGGCTGTGGATGGGGGGCAGAAGGGAGCAGATTAGTGCTGAGCTGGGTGCTGATTAGGTGGGAAACAGGGATGGAGCTGGGGGTTGGGTGCGGAGGCCTGAGGGCTAGCATGGGCAGGGGTGAAGCAGTTTGGTGATGAGCTGGGGGGAGGCTCAGGGGTCTGTGGGGGAGCAGGCTGGGATACAGAGGCTCCCTGGAAACCCCTCGTCTCTCCTTCCCCTAGTTTCCCACTGAGCAAACTCAACAGCAGCAGCACAGGGAACCTGGATAAAGTAGGGAGCTCAGCCCCCAGCCCAGAGGGGGGCCGCAGCAGGGACCCCCAGGCCTATGCCCCCTCGCCTCACACCAGCACCTTCCGCCAGCGCCCCTACAGCATGATGAACCCCGACCTGTCACAGGTATGTGGAGCCCTGCATCACCCTTTGCCGCACCTCAGCACCTTTGCCTGCTGCCCCCTGGCAGCCTAAGATGGCATTGCAAGTGTCTGATCTTGCCTGCCAACATACCCCTACCCCCATTCCCTGACTGCTGTCCCCTGGTGGCATGTGGTGGCATTAGCGTGCCTGACCTGTGACCCCACCCTGCATCCCCACTTTCCAGGCCCCCTGCCTCTTGCTGCCTCCTGGTGGTGAGTGCAGTTGTTGCAATTCCAGTTCAGCCAAGCCCAGCACCACCCCCCACCATAGACTAATCAAATTCTTTCTTTCATCTTTCCAGTTAGCTAAAGAATTTGGGACCCCAAACTCCTCCCCCTCCAGGTAAGAGCAGTGAGCCCCACTGCCCTCCCCCCTGGCAGGATGCATCCTCCTAGCCTTTCCAGAAGGACTCAGTACTGTAGGGCACCAGTGCTAGGACTCGCCGCCCCTCCGGCCACAAGCCACCAGCTGCAGGACTCACCCACCTGTCTGATCCCCCTCCTCTCTCCCCTGGCCCCTTTCCAAGCCCCTGCCCCTAGACCTGGCGCTAGGCACTACTACCAAAACTTTCACCGTGTCCTCCTCCCTGCCATCCCTCCCCAACCCCCATGTTGGCACCAGTGGTGGAGCTGACCCAGGACTCAGCCCCCTTCCCCAATTCAGCTGCCCAGGCACCAGTGTCAGGACTCCCACGCTGCCCCTTCCCCAAATCCCTTGCAACCTGCTGACCCCACATCTCCCGCTTTCTCCCCCCAGGACTAACCCCTTCGCTCACGTCAAGCTGAAGCGCACGGTGACCAACGATCGCTCAGCCCCGCTGATCCAGTGAGACCCCTGGCTACGCCCCAAGCTGTAGTTGCTCCTTGGCTGGGGAGCTAGTGTCAGGAAGGTGCCCTCCCCACCCCTACCCCTACCCCTACCCCTACCCCTACCCTGCCAGGGCAAGGACCAGGGCCTGGCACAGCCTGGAGCCAGTGACTCACAGGCTCCCTCCAGTGGCCAATTTGTGGAAGTGCCTGGGCTGTGTGGCTCAAGACAGGAAAGCTCTGGGCACAGAGGGTCATGGGTTCAAATCCTGCCAGGACACCTGCAGGGGGCAGCTGGGGTAGGAGCAGAAGCTCAGGGTGGGACGGGGAGAAAGAGAGCGAGCAAGAGGCTACTGGGCAGGTACAGAGACTGTGACAAAGAGGTAGAACAGAAGGGCAGGTAGGGAGGGGCCTGGTGTAGAGCTGCCCTCATGGCCAGACCAGGAGGAGGGGGGAGCCAGAGCATGTGGTGAGGTAGGAAGGAAGGTGCAGGAAGGAGGTGGGGGCAGGGACTGCTCCCAGACACAGCGGCTGCCCCCTACAGGTAACTAGGCATTGCCCTGTTCCACCCCCTGGGATGATTGCTGTGGGACTGTGCCTGTCCATCTGTTCCCCACACTCATGCGCCATCTGTCCGTCCATGTTTTAAAGCCCTCTGTATAGCTGTCCATCTGTGTCCTCAGCCATCTCCCTTCTACCTGCTGACCTGGCCATCACCCTGCACCTTCTCCAGTTGTCATCTCCACCCATGCCCCTCTAGCTTCTCTCTCACCCCACGCGGTACTGGATGTTCCCCCAAGTGCCTCCTCCACCCCCTCTGGGCCCTATGTGGCCCTGTCTGGGCTATGGGTCAGGGACCCTGCACTTGCAGAAACTCACCCTGAGCACTTCCTTGGGGCAGGGCTGTACCCCCTAGCTGGGTACCTGGGGCAGAGGGGATGGAGGGAAACCCCCAGACCTGGGGCTTTGATGGCCAACAATGAAATGCCCCTATGTAGGTCCCTGTCTCAGCATGAGTGGTACATGTCCCTGCTCCCCTCTCCCTGCCCCGGAGGAAAGAGCACACTCTGAGTTGTGTGGTGGGGAGATGCACATGTGCTGCTGCTGGAGGGGATGTGCCCTACCCTGTGCATGTGCAGCCAGAGACTGAGGCTGGTGAGCCATGTACATATCTATGCATCTTGGGAAATACTGCATCCCATCCTAGGATTAATAAAGACTAATTTAAACCTCTCCCTGCCATGGGTGCTCACCGTATCAGAAACTCCCCAGAACTTTGTGCATGTGCACATGTGCACACGTGTGTATGTGTGTGTGCATGTACAGGTGCACACGTGTGTATGTGTGCGTGCATGTGGCGAGAGAGAATGCTGAGCTTCCAGTGCTTTCCATCCACCTCCCACAACCAGTCCATACCCCTTGCCTACCCACTACCCCACCCATCCTTCCCCCAACACTCTTGTTCCCCAATCCCTCCCTGCCCACAAGGCCCTTCATCCACTCATCCCTCCCCCTGCCACTCCTCTTTCTCCCTGCTGCAGCTTTCCATCCACCCACCCATCATTACACCATCCCCTGCTTTCCCAGTAAGGCTTTTGCTCTCTGGCTAGAAGACACTTTGATTTATTGTTCATTTTTGTTAATCTCTTCTTCATTTTGGCAAATAGAGAACTCAGCGAAGGTGGTGCTGGCCCCTTCCAAGGCCCCCAGGTCTCTATGTACAGGCAGGGCCTGGCCAGCCCCCACCCTTCTCTGCTGAGTCAGCCCAGACCCACCCCCCAGAACAGCACCAAGATCCACGTCTAACCTGGGGGATTCACTCAGACTCACCTCTTGTTCCAGATGCAGGAAGGTGATGGGAGACCATGGGCCTGAGGGGCAAGGAGGGGAGTGAAAGAGGGGGCTGGATGGGCCCTAGGACCAGCAGAGGGTGGACCCACCATGAACCCTGGGTTAGGATTATAGGCCCCTGCCCTCCCCTTTCCCTCCTCTGACCCCCAAACTTAGTCTTTCCAGCTCACAGTGGCAAACAAGATCAGGCAGATTGCCCTGTCATTTAGCAACTCACTCTCAACATGCTCCAGGAACCCAGAGTCTTCCACAATGCTCCCCCCAGTATACCGCTTCCCCTGCCCAAGCCAGCATTGCACATCCCCAGTACACCAGGGTGGGCCAGACACTCCTATATAACCTCATTATCAGCACACTGCTCCCAGTATGACTCCGAGACAACCAATCCATGGCCAGCAGAACCCTTCAGCGCAAGCCCCATAGAAGCTATTGGTCTGCAGAATGCTCCCAGTATAAGCCACTGAGCACCAGGGCACTGCCAGTAGAAATTAGTGACCTCCAATCTGCCCCCCAGTATAGCCCGGTAATTTTTTTTAGTCTTTAAAAAAAAGAAGAAATCAACCCATATTTTACCCTTCCCCCATATCCCAGTGTCAGCCCTGCGCTGAGTTGCCTGCCACCCCCACTGTTGCACTGCCGGGGTGGGGGATCTGCCTTAGACCACATCAGCTCACCTCTGGGTTTTTTCCTGCTGGCCAGTAGGGGACGCTGTGTCCCCTTTTTTGTGAAGCCAGGGGTAGGGGTACTTTCCCTCTGGCATAGGGTCCCCCACTTTGCCTGCATTAGACAGAGTTTGGCACCAAGAAAATGAAGGAGGGTGGAAGCAGTGGCAGTGGGGGCAGGGGTGCTACTTTCCTAGGGTTGGTTTTGCTTGTGGGGTATGGGGAATGGTGTTCCCCCATTGCTGATGAATTTATTGGGATCCTTGAGACACAAAGGGTTAAACCACTGGTGGAGATGCCGACTGGACAATGTGCCGGGCTCTGTCTCCTTTCCCTTCCCCCTGTGGGGTGGGGGGTCATTACTTCCAACCCAGCCCAGGATGGGCTAACGGTCTCCAGCCCCCACTGTCCCCACAGCCCTATGGGTGCACATGGGGCTAAGGTTCCCACACTGGTGCTGAGGAGTCAGGGGAGGGTCCCAACTCAACTCCTGACCCCCCCACCTCCCACAAAAAAAAAAAGCTACCCCGAGATTAGGTTTGGCACAAGACAGACTATCAATGGCAAGGGAGGTGGCAGGTGGGGGTGGAGGTGTGAACTGTGGGAGCAGGGCCCCCAGGGATACATTCAGCAGTATGAGCCCTCCCCACCCCCTTGCAAGCTGGTTTTGCCCCCTCCCGCATCTGAGTCATAGTAAAAAAAAAATAATAATTGTCCAGAGCAGCCAGTCCCCATGGGTGCCAAAAGAGCTGTGCCAGGGGCAGTTGGATGCCCCGGTCCCCTGGGACGTGTCCCAGCCTTTTCGGTCTCTGTTTCAGAGCCAGCCCCCTGTGGCTCAGCGGTGATGTGTCCTTTGGGGGTGAGTCCAGCCCCTGGATGGGACATGTACCCCCACATAACATGCCTGGCACATGCGTGTTGCCGCTCCCTGTTACAGACGGTCACGGCTGGGCTAAGGGGAGCCCTGTGGTGCAATGGGGGGACCCCATCTCAGTTTTCAATCGGATCTGGAAGAGAAGAAAGGAGGAGGGGATGTCAGCCTGGTGCCCTCTCCCCTGACCAAGTCTGGCCTCCCCATGCTGCCATTGTGCCCTTCCAGGATTGGACCCACAGGCTCAAATAGTCCATATCCTTCCCCCAACACCCCTATATCTTAATCAGCCCCCTGGGCTCAGCCAGTCTGGCGTCCCCCTTCAACTCCCCCAGACTGGACCCATGGATCCTCCCATTCCAGAAGTGGCTCCCCATCTTGGATCAGACCATGCGCCCCCCTCCCCTACCTCTCCCCCCCCACACCCCAGGGTCAGTCCAGTGGGCCCCAATGCCGCAACCTCACTCACTGGCCGTGGCCGCCAGCTCAGCCTCGCGGGAGGGTAAGTGTGGGTCAAGGGCCGGGGAGACAGTGAAACGGGAGAAGCGCAGGGCATCCATGATGCTGGGCTCGGCCCCCTTGGCTGGGTGCAATGAGGGGGGCGGCATGGGTGAGGGCAGCGTGCCTGGGTCCGTCACCATGGAGACAAAGGATGGGTTCTGGGCCATCAACGGGAAGTCATCATCCCACTCAAAGCTGCCACCTGCCAGGGGGGACAAAGGGGAGAGAAGGTGTGAAAATGAGGAGGGATGGCCCCACCCCATTGGTCAGAATAACCCTGACCCCACCCCATTGGTCAGAATGGATCGGCCCTTGGCCTAATGGTCAGCATCTCTTCTATGCCATGAACCCATGAGTCACTACTCCCACCCCATTGGTCAGCATAGGCCTTTCCTCCACCCCACTGGTCAGCATAATCCCATCCCCACTCACCCACCAGGCCAGGTCCCCTGCCCCATTTTCTTTTCCCTATTGGTCAATGCACACTGTCCCCTACCTCAACCATATTGGCCAATTTGGCCTTGTGCCTACATGAATCCCAGCCTCATTGGCCGGTGCAGGTGGGGCCCAGAATGAGCTCATCCTGTAATGCATGACATTCCCCCCACCCACCACCCACCTCCTCCCTTGCCAAGCTGTGCTCAGCCCCATATCCCCCAGCTACACGGGGAAGGGAGAGTCACAGCCACACGTAGGGGGCTGCATGCAAATTGCTGTTTGTGAATATGCAAATAAGACTACGTGAATAATTTGCGTACTCCCACACTCAGCCTTGTCCCCTGCCCCCAGCCTGCCCGGCAGCTCACTGAAGCCATCAGCAGGTGAGAAGGCATCGAGACCTGGCTCCCCGGCGGTGCCTGGCGTAATGGAGCTGGTGCCATCACTCTCCGGGGCACTCTGGGAGCTCAGCTCATTGGTTGGCGTCTCCTGGACAGAGGATGGTGGGAATCAGCATGCCATGGCCCCTCCCTTCCTTCTTTGCTGGCTCCTTCCCATTCTTTGTCCCCTGCTCCCTCATTAGGTGCTGCCATGCCCCACTGACCCTGCCCCCAACTCGTGGCCCCGCCCCACTCACCAGGTTGAACTGGTAGGTCATGACACCATCACCGTTGGACTGGTGGTCCAATTTGGCAGCCCGCTCCCTCCCCTGGCCCTGCCTCCACCCCTCTGGCCCCGCTGCCACTTGCCTGATCAAACAGATAGACAGTGACGTCGTCGAAGAAGGACACCATCTTGCGCTTACGGTCCAGCTCCGCGGCCTCCTCGGCCGAGCGCGGTGACTTGAGCAGGCCGCGCAGGTTGCGCCCGTCGTCCGATTCGCTGACCACGATGGGGACGCCCACGCCCCCCAGAACCTCCTCGTCCACCTCCTCCTCCTCCTCGCCCAGCCCCAGGGCCTCCCGCGGGCCCCCCTCCTGCTCCTCCTCCACCGGGAGCCCCCCGCAGCTCTCCTTGGCCCCCTCCCAGAAGGGCTTCCGCCCCCCTGGGCTGGGGAAGGGCTGCAGGGTCAGAGGGGGCAGCGAGAGGGACAGGCGGGACACCTTGGCTGCAGGGGAAGGTCAAAGGTCAGGGGGTCAAAGACAGGGCAGTGGAGGCATTGGAAGTAAAGATGAAAGATCAAAGGCCGGGGTTACCAGGTCAATGCCAAGGGTCAAGGGACACAAGCCAGAGTTAGGGTCAACGGTCAACCAGGAGAGATAAAGGTCAAGGGATGTGAATTAAGACACAGAAGTGAAAGGTCAAAGGTCATGGGGCAAAGAGCCCCCATTCCCTCCCCCTCCAATTACACACCCTGAGCTGAGCAGCCCCAGCATTGCACTCACAATGCACTACACAGGCCAGGCCTGCAGCTTGAGGATCCCACGGCAGCCTGGCAGGCAGCCTGGTGCCCACCCCTGGCTCCTCTCCCCTCCCCTAAAGGAGCTCCCCCACCATGTATTGAACAACCCACCCTAGTCCAGCCCTGACAGCATCCCCCTTCCTGACGCGCCTACTGGTGGCTCCTACCCTTGATGTCCAAGCTGCCTTGATTCATGGTTGGGCTGAAGTCCAGGTACAGCCGGGGCTGCTGGAACACCTTTGCTGCCCTCCTCGGGGACTGGTGCTGGGGCCTCCTTCTTCTGCTCCAGCGATGCCTGGCTGTCCGGGCGCATCTCCTCGCTCTCCGGTCCCTCCTGCTCTGCAGGCTGCCCGTCGGCCACCTCTATGCCTCCCTCCCCCTCCTGCTTTTCCTCCTCCACCTCCTCTTCCTCCTTGCCCAGTGCCGGGTGGCTGCCTGGGGCCTCTCCATTGTTTCCAACCACCACCTCCTCCTCTCTCTCCTTGGCCTCCTCGGCCCCCTTCAACTCCTGCTCTGGCGACTTTGGCCCCTGCTCTGGCACCTTCAACTCCACCTCTGGCATCTTTGACTCCAACTCTGGCATCTTCGGCTCCACCTCTGGCTCCAGCACCCAGGGCTGGATCACAGCTTGGTCCTTCAGGACAGGGGTCCCGGACACTGGGGTCCCCGGGGCCTCGCGGCCACTCAGCAAGTTCCGGGTGACGTTCTCCCTCAGTGAGACCAGCAGCTGTTCCTTGCAGACTTGTACCACAAAGCCATTCTCCATCTTGGCCGGTGGTTGAGCTGGGGCCAGCGGCATGGCGGTACCGCCTTCTGGAGGCTCTTCTACGCCGAGGTCCTGCCCTCCCACCCCGGCCTCGGCCTCCTGCCTCCCCACTGGGGCCCCCCACTCCATCTCGCCGTCTGAGAAATAGGCTGAGTCCCGATGGGGCGTGGTCAGGCCCAGCTCCCTCCCTGCTGCCTCCTCCTCGGTGCTCGGTGCCTCCTCCGACAGCGTCAGGTCGCTGGTGGATTCTGAGATGGGTGTGGGTGGCAGGTGGGCCGTGCCGCCTTTGCCTCCTGCCTCGCCTTCTTCGTCCTCCTCGTCCTCGTCCCCGTGCCGCTCCTCGGCCTCCTTGAAGATGAACTCGGGGGAAAAGGTGCTCTCCGTCTCGTATCCGCTGTCGCCGAACTTCTGACCCGGTGAGGAGTAATGGGAGGCCGGGCTGCAGACATCTGATGAGCTGGTGTTGGAGGGGATGTCCAGGGAGTCCACTGAGTCCAGCGTGCCCCTCTGCCGCCCCGGTGGGGCCTGGCTGAGGCCCAGCACGTCTGGGCTGGGTGCGAAGCCTTCCGCGGCCTCGGGCAGGATGGCGATGGTTTCCTCTTCGGCGCTCTCCGCCAGTGTGGACAGTGGTGGGATCTCTACCGGAACAATGACGCTGCAGCATCCGACGGCCATGCCGGGGAAAGGGGACCCTGGCAGCCTCCCCGTCTCCTGGGGCGCTGGCCCCTTGCCCCGCTTGGGGTAGTCCTGGAGGTCGTAGCTCTTCACCGCAGTCCCCATCAGTGGGTCGTAGAACTCCAAGGAAGGGGGCAGAGCCTTGGCGGAAGGGGGCGGGACCAGTAGAGCAGCCCCGCCCACACGGGGGAAACCCTCGCCAGCCCCGCCCACGCCGGGAAAACCCTCCCCCCCCTCGAAGTCCTTGGAGGGCAGAATGGGGCAGTCGGAGAGCGACCCCCGCTCCACCTTGAGTGAGGAGTCGTCCTCGGTGCCGTAGCTGTCGCGGTGAGGCCGGTGGATGCCAGGGTGGTTGCTCCAGCCGCTCACCACCTCCCCCCGGGCTACGGCACAGGTGCAACGTGACTGGGCCCCCCGGCTGCAGAGAGGACAGGGCAGGAGGCTGCGGCGCCTGCCCCCGCCACTGCTCCCATCCTCCCCATCCGTGCTGCCGCCTGAGCTCTGGTCTTCCATCAGTGAGGGCTCCCGGTCCCAGGGGGGCGAGGAGTGGTACTCGGCTGGGTCCCCTGCCAGCGTCTCCCCAGCACCCCTGTCCTCCAGCGTGTCTGAGTCCCAGCTCCGCTGCTGGTCCTCTAGCTCCCTGTAGACATGGAGCAGGGAGTCTCCCAGAAAGACATCTCCCCCGCCACCCCCCAGCCCGGGGGGCGGCTCTGTCAGGGATGTCTCCTGGATCTCACCCGCCTCAGCCCGGAAGGGGTTGTTCCCACGGCGGCCCAGCTCCTGCGACACAGATAGGAAAGGGTTGGTGCTGCCAGAAGCCCAGGTCTCCAGCCCCTCCTGCAGGAGAAGTGGGGCACGGTGGTGGTGGTGATGGTGGTGATGGTGTCGGGGAGGGTGTCGGGACAGCGGTGGGGTGCCCTGCCCAGCCTCGATGGGGTCCCAGTCTGAAGGGAACAGGGGCTCCAGTGGGGAGCCAGGCACCCCATACTGGCGCTCGTAGACAGGGCTGGGGGTGCAGACTGAGCGTTCTGGCCCATCACTGGCCCCATGCTCTTCCAGCCGGATGTAGTACTCGCTGCTAACTGAGGGGCTGCGGGCACTGATAACAGGCACCACACTGGGTGTCTCCAGGGTCTGCCGTGCTGGAGCTTCATAAAAGGGGTTGGTGCCCGGCACAGCCAGCGCCCCATTGCTGGGTGGGTACTCCAGGCTGTGGGGTGGGGCAGCAGGGGTTGAGGAGGGGCCAGAGGCAGGAGTGCCCTTCCACCGCCCCAGCCGGGCCTTCTCCCACATGTACTCGAAGTTGAGGCCCCGGCTGCTCTCAGTGACAGTCAGGATGTCATCCATGTCAGCCCCCTGAAATCCATCCAACAGTGGGTAGGCTGAGATCTCCTCTGAGTGCCGACGGCGAGGAACCCCTGCTGGGGGAGAGGCCGCAGGCGAGCGCTTGGGCTTCAGGGCATTCCACCGCCACTCGAAGCTCTCCTCCGCCTGCTCATTGGAACGCTCTGTCAGCAGATACGTCAGCTGCAAGTGCAGCTCCTCCAGTGTGGGCCGCTGCAGGGCCGGGAGCCAGCAGGACTGCATCACCTCATACCTGCAGGGAGGGGAACAGGTGGAGAGAGGGGAAAGAACAGTCAGAGAACAGCTGCCCCAAAATGGACAAAACAGTTGGCAGGAGGGGAACTGTCACAGAGACAGAGCAGGCAGAGAGAGACCAAAGAACAGCTAGAAAATAACAACTGGTAGTTGAGATAAGAACAGCCAGAGAGACAAACCTACAGTAAAAAAGAGAGCTGTTCAGGCAGGAGAGAGACACTGCAAAACAGCTGGAAAATAACAACTGAAGGGAAACAGAAACAGTCAGAGAAAATAACCACTGAAGCAGAACAGTCAGAGAGAAGCTGAGAAACAATCAGGAAATAACAGTGAAGGAGAGAACAGCCAGAGAAATTATCAGAAATGATCAGAATATATGACAGAACAGTCAGAAAAAGATGGACTAACAGCCAGAAAATAGCAGCCTGTGGAAGAGAGAAAAACAGCTGAAAGTTATGGGCAGAGGTAACAGATGTACTAGTATTAAGTGTTCTTCGAATAAGCTGTTCTGATATAAATGTTATGTCTGTCCATGTCTAGACTGGTATAAGTAGAGCTAAACCCCTCTTTAAGCTGGTTTTGTTTAAACCTGTTTCGCTTGCCTGTAGGAGCAAAGAGACATAACAGTTGAATTAGAACAGCTCATGCACATTCCTAAGTGGCAAATTCCCCTCCCTTTTAAAATTGTTTAAAGTTACATCCAAGAATTGCACAATCAAGGAAGAGAGCTGTAAAGAGAGAAGTCAGAGAGTAAAAAGACAACAGATGGAATATAACACCCAGAAACAGGCAGAAACACAGCAGGGAAACCATAGCTGGAGACAGAGAGAGAGAACAATCAGAAAACAGCCATAGTGGCAGAACAACCAGAAAGAAACAAACGAGGCAAAATATAAAGAGGCAGAAAACAGCCAAAAAATAGTAGCTGGAGGGAGACAGAGGAACAGATGGAGATGACAGCTGTAGATACAGAAGAACTGCCAGAAAAAACAGCTGTGGAGACAGAGGAACAGTCAGAGACACAACAACAGTCAGAAAACAACAGCAAGAGAAATGTGTGGGAAGTAGGAAGAGAAAAAGCTGGAGAAAGAGATGGGCTAAAGACAGACATGAGGCCAGTCATGACACACCCAGAGGAGGAGGAACCCGTTTTGGTCTGGTGGTTCTCAGTCTGTGGGGATGTCTGTACAAGGATAAGGTGATGGCCCTGCCAACCAGGACACTCACCCAGTTTGACCTTCTGGAGACCTCGTACTGGGACCCACAGCCCCAGAGAGCTGAGGGGCAGGCCCCTAACTCACCAATAGTCAGAGTAGGGCAGCTTGAGGCGGGGCTTGGCCAGTTTCATCTGCTGCTCCTTGATGACAAAGGTCAGAACCTCCTCGTCAGAGAGGTGCCGGTAGGGTTGGCTGCCAAACTCAAACAGCTCCCAGATCGTCACCCCCAGGGACCTGTGGGGGACCAGGTCACAGAACTACTGGTTACTGCCCAAAGCTGAGATGCAGCTGCCGCTAGTTCATTCTGGGACTCCACACCCAGCACTGAAATGCGGCTGCCTCTGAGCGAGCACATGTATAACAGCATCATAGAACGGGATGCGGGAGCTGACAGAAGCTCTGGGACTGAGATACCAGACACTCACACATGCTTCCCCTGAGCTGTCTCTGACAGCAGCTGCTCCCCCTTCCCTAGGACAGCCTCAGCCAATCTCTGCAGGAAAGGGGGGCCCATTTGCCAGGCCAAAGGTGGTAGGGTGGGTGTAGGCCTCACCAGACGTTACTCTCCTTGCTCTGATCCACCACCATGAGGGTCCCATGAGTCTCGTCCAGGAGCTCAGGGGCCACCCAGCGCAAGGGGATCCACAGCCGGTCGGGAGTGATGTAATAATCCTCCTAAAAGCATGAAGGGACAGGGTTAGCACTGGGCAGGAGCCCACCATGGAACCAGCTACTGCCCCTGCCCCAGGCTCTCACCCGGTAGTTGTTGTGTGAGAGGCCATAGTCCCCCACACGCACAGTGAGGTCGGAGGTTAGCAGGCAGTTCCGGAGCGCCAGGTCACTGCAGGAGGCAAAGGGAGCACCTGGGTAGCAGCACCCAAAGACTCTCCCTCCCCACCAGGAACCCTCGGTGTCACACCCGTCCCTAAACACAGACACCACCCAGGGCATGTGCACATGGTTGTGTGTCTCCCTGGGGGCTGAGGACACCTGTGTGCAACTGTCTCTGGATGGGGTGTGGCCAGCCCAGGTACCACACAGATGCCAGTTCCCTCTGGTGGCAAGGTTGCCCCATCTTCCTGAGAGCAGAGCCCTGTAGTAACCCACCCGCAGAGAACCATCCCCTCCCAGAGCTGGGATAGAACCCAGGAGTCGTGGCTCCCAGGCCTCCCCAGCCCTGACCCACCAGACCCCGGCGGTGGAACCCAGGCATCCTGCCCCTAACAGCCTGGCTCACCTGTGGATGTAGTTGTTCTTGTGCAGATGCATGAGCCCGAGGGTGATCTCATAGGCCATGCGCTGCAACGTGCCCAGGTCACGGGTCAGCAGGTCAGGGGTCAGGCCATCCCCCTTCCGCTGTGCCCGCAGGTACCGCTTCAGATCACCCTGTGGGGAGGAAGCACCAGGAGAGGGGGTGAGGAGGGCAGGGCCCAGGGCACCTGTGGAGCAACAACCTCCCCACACCCAGAGAACAAGAAGGTACCCCTTGGGGACTCCCCACCCAGCACCATGGGGCTATGACAAAACAGCTGGGCAGAGCTCCCTGCCACCAGCAGAGAGCACCCTCACATGAAACCCAAGAGGCCCCCCTGAGACTGGCCATGCAGCAGAGTATGTGCATACGCCTGTGTGCACCTCCAAAGCGCACATATACACTCACAGCCACACACACACACACGTCAGCTCCACACAAACACCCGCATGCGCACAAATAACCGTCTCTACATCAATCACACCTGCATACAACCATGTGTCCACACAGGTGCATTCTACTCCCACCCCCAAACACACATGTACACAACCACTTATACACATGCACAGCCAGGCCGGCAACCATCTACCTCACCCAACCATCTACCCTCATACATATCAGCCTCTTCCCACAAACATGCGCACACACACACACACGTGTCTGCACCCAGTTCCCTCCATGCCCACACATGCACCCACCAAAATATTCACAGACACACATTCATCCACACTCACAAACAAGCCAGTCACCCCTTCACCCCATCACATATAGCCATGAACACACCTTCATCCATGCTTTTTGCAAAAATCTTGTTGGTCTAATAAAAGATACCACCTCTACCATGAGCCCTGATTGCTTATACACAGTGGGGTAGTTTTGATTCCATCCACCTGGGGCCACTGGTTCTCTTGTACACACACATGTAGTAAACACACATGTACACAGGCACATGAGTGCACGCGGGCACCCATATGCACACACGCACACACACATGAACACTCACCAGCTGGCAGAACTCCATGATGAGCAGGAAGGGGATGGTCTCTGTACACAGCCCCAAACACTGCAGGATGTTCGGATGCTGGAGGCTTCTTAAAACCAAGGGCAGGAGACAGGGGGGAGAAGAACTGAGAACACTGATATTTCCCCTGACCATGGCAGGTTCTGGATGCCTGCATTCTGCTTCAGCTCTAAGAGAGGAGTAGAGTCTAGTGGCTTAGAGCAGGAGTGGGCTGGGAGCCAGGACTCCTGGGTGGTTCTCTCCTTGCTCTGCCATGACTCACTACATGACCCTGGGATCCAGCAGGTCCCTGTCTCCCTGTGACTCAGTTTCCCTGTTATGGGCACAGGGCAAAAAATTGCCATTTCTCTTGGGGTCAGGAGGGGTATTTAATGAGTGCCTGGAAAAAACCCTTTGGGAACCCAGACATTGGGGAACGGATCTTGAACACTAAGCCCCAAACCCCACCTTTGTGCCTGCTACCCACAAAGGCAGGAAAACCAGCCCTTTCCCAAGGGTGCAATATGGAGATGGTCTGTAATTTGCTACTGGAGTAAGAGGGGTTGGGGTGGATCAGCTGTGGGGGGTTGCTCTCCACTACATCATGAGAGGCATGCTGAGCCTCTTCAGTTCTTACATAGTAAGGTCATCTCTGACTGTAGCCTAGTCCTAAGATGCAGCCATCTCTGGAGTGGGGCCCATCAGAGGCTGGTTATACATGGACCCCTTGCCTCACATTAAGATGCAGCCATCTCTGGGGTGGGGCACATCAGGAGCTGTTTATACAGGGATGCTGTGTTCATCACTAGGATGAGGCTCTACCCCCAATTACCGATAAGGTTGGGCTTCAGCCAGGAACTTCCTCTGCTCCAGGGGCCCCGCACTGACCCGCAGCTCCTTCACCACCACTTGGGCTGGAGTGAAGTCCGAGAAGATTTCTCCAAGGATTACCTAGGACACAGAGCAGACCCCACTGTGACCCAACAGGGTCTGCCTCCCAGATCATGGGGCGGGGGGGTGCTAAGTCTCATTCAGTCCGAAGGAGCTGGGAGGCACGTGCTGGTTAAGAAGCCCTGATGATGGTTGAGGAAATAGGCATACAGGAACAGGGCTGAGGCCCAGCAAGATCATTTCACTGATGCCTCCATAAATGTGGTGTCAGTTGGCAAGAGATCCCATTCCATGAGCCAGCTCATCCCCCTCTACCCTGTGGCCAGATTGGGGCCAGTGCCCCCCTGGAGGAGAAAGGTCTCTACCCCATTTCCCACCTCCTGAACCAGCCTGTTTTCAGTCCCAAGGCTAAACTGAAGCGGGAGCCCCCTGGTAGTGAGACTCACGTAGGCTGGGGCCCCAGATGGGGAGGAGGTGGAGAGACTCTGCTCACCTTCCCAAACCAGCCATTGCCAATCTCCTGCAGGTAGCTGAGGTGCTGACGGCTCAAACCCAAATGCTTTACCAGATCTGGAAGAGAGGGCGACAGAGTAAGCCAGGGGCTGAAAGCTGCCAAGCCTCTCTACAAGGGAAAGGGGCTCCAAGGGTGCACCACAGCCTGCCAACAGCTGGTTTTGCTTCCCAGGATGGATCCAGAATGTGGACTCCAGAATCACTGACACCCCACTGGCTCATCTAAACTAACCAAATGCTCCATTCCACGCTGATTAGCAATAGGATCATCCAGAACCAGCTCTCTAGAGTCACCGCATCCCCTATTCAGTGGTCTAGAACACTGCTCCCATCATAGTCCCAGCCTCACGAGCTAGCCAAACCATGACCTCCAGCATGGCTTTGCCTGCACCAGGTGATGTAAAACCATTCTGATCTTGAATGATCTTTCTTGAGATGATGCATCAACCCTGGCTGGTCTGGAACATGATCCCTAGGAGGACATCATCCCTTTATCCAATCTGGAACCAACCTGATCTGAAAGGAAGTTGAGGCCACAGGTTGTAGCCTAGTCAACTAGCAATGGGCCTCTGATTCTAAACTGTACACGTGGTAATGAATGAGTCTGGTATAAGGATAAGCAATCAGTGACAGACAGTGCTGTTACATGGTGATGGAAGGCTCTGGGTCCAGGTTAATCAATGGGTGATGTGACAATCTGGTTCCAGACAAGTCAGTGGATGTTGGGACAGCTCCAGTCCAAGGCTACTCAACTGGCAATGGAGAGTTCTGGTTGTAAGCCAGTCACTTAGGCTCTGAACTTGCTAGAGGCACTGCTTTGACATGGCTGAGTCTGGAATGTGACCTCCAGGATGGCTTTTTCCACCTTCTATTACTCTAGAATGATGTAGTTTGCAAATTTGCATTCTAGAGTCACTGCATCTACACTGGTTATTCTAGATACGGTTTCCCAGTGTCACTTTTTTCACAATGGCTAGTCTAGAACCTGCTAATTGGTATATAGCACAAAATGAATTGTCACTACCCCCCCACACTCCACCATGACAGGATTAGAATCACTGGATCCTGAAAAGGGCTCTAGAATATGCTCTCCAATGCCACTGTTCCCCAAGGAGTCCCTTTGACTAGTCTAGTTTAGACCACCTAAATCATCAGTGGTTGCTCTAGTTCCTGACTTCTTGAATCATTTTATCCACAGCAGTGTAACCACAAGCACAGTCACTCTACTCTCATTGCATTGTTTAGAAATTCATTTTTGGTGCCACTATATCCCAATCAGCTAGGCTGGGAACAGCTGACCCAAACAGGGTGCAGGCTGCAGGGCCTGGGGCAAATCAGCCCATGCAGGGCCCTGCCTCCACTCCAATCTCATGTCCCCAGACCCGAAGAAGCTGCTGATGCTGATTGGAGGGGGGGGGCTGGAGGGGGTAGGTTGCAAGTGGCTGGACCTAGAGCCACGGCTCCACCCAGCTCCGCGGGGCCCCACAAAGTGTGAGGCCCAAGGCGGTCACCTCGATTCACCCCTACCTAGAGACGACCCTAGCTGGAAATATAGCCCATCCATCCTTCCCAGCTAAAGTAGAACCTTTGTGACTGGCCTACAACCAGAGCTCTCCACTGAGTAGCCTTGAGCTGGAGCTGTCTGAGCATCCTTTGCTTCTCATCACCCATTAGCAAACCTGGAACCAGAGCTTTCCATCACCATGTGACAGCAGTGTCTGTCACTAATTAATTATTCTCATATCAGACCCATTCCATCATGACCTGCATAGTGTAGAATCAGAGGCCCATTGCTAATTGACAAGACTACAACCAGTGGCATTGACGGCCTTTGACTAGCCTAGAACCGGAGACACATATTGCCCATTTACTAGGCCACACCTAGAAGCATCCATCACCAGCTGACTAGCTCAGAACCAGAAGCACGCCAATTCCACTGATAGATCTAGAACCAGAGCTTCCCATCACTCACTGATTGCCTTACAACCAGAGAAGCCCTTATTAGACTCAAGGGCCACCTCAGAAAATGCCACTTCTTAGTTTCCACTCATTTTTTTACTACAGAAAAGTAATAGAGCAAATTTTCTGTTGCAAAGAACTCAGAAAGACCCAAACAGGTTAGACTGCTTTTTGACACTCTGAATTCCTATTAGCAATCTCTGGGTTTATCTTGTGAATCATGCCAGCCCACCTAACATTGTGTGGCACCCTGCAACATCCTTGTAAATATCTCAAGGCACCCCAAGGTGCCACAGCTCCCTGGTTGAGAACATTGCCCTAGAACATCCTTTCCAGACCCACTACATCATCACTTCCTAGGCACAAATCAGCAGAGGGATGGCAGACATGGGCTGGATCCTGCTAAGGTGTCCTCTTACCTGTCTTAGGTATCTGCTGGTTGGGAGGTGGGAGTGTGACCTCTGAGAGGGGCAAGATGTAGACGTCTGGGAGGGACTGAGAGGACGAGGTCTCCTCAGCGGGTGGCGTGTACTCCCCCGAATACTCCTCCCCATCTGGGTTCTCGAACTCCTAGAGGGCACAGAGAGGGTGGCAAGAGGCCAAGGCTCTTACACCAGCCCCCAACATCCTGTTTTGCCTGTATGCCACCTGAGCGAGGAATTGCAATCCCACAATGCCTTGCTTCTGGTTCTAGGGAGGCAAGTCTTGTTCTAAAGGCCAGCATACCCCACCACACCCTGTCTCTACACCTCCCACCTACCCTCCTCCCAGCCCACCAAGCAGGAGCTGTCACCTCAGACATCCCTCACCTTGAACCCGACATCTCCCCGTTTGCAACACAAGCAGGTAAGGAGAAGGAAGATGAAGGCCAGGAGACCTGAACAGGAGATCAGGACCACGGCATAGGGAGGAGCGAGAGGGACCCGGCCCTGGGAGAGACCTGGGGGAGGCAAAAGCAGCTGTTGGAAGCTATCCAGAACTTCAGTCTCACTAGAGGCAGCACAGATGAACAGATTGAGCCACCTCTGAGCTGGGGGCTGTATGTACAGGGCCCCAGTACTGGGATGCAGCTACCTCTGGAGTGGGACATGGGGGTTGCTGATACAGGCACCCCGCATCAAATGCGGAGATGCTATGTGTATCTCCAGATACACAGGCAGAGGGAGTTTTAGAGGATGGATAATTATGCATACAAAATAATGACACGTCTTGATGTGACAGTGGACATATGGACACACAGGACTCCTGGGTTCTTTTCCTACTTTGCCAGCTCCTCGCTGTGTAACTTTGAGCAAATCCCCACCCCATGTACCAAAGTCACCACCTTGGAAATAGGCCCAGGCCCTGACCCAAACTCCCTGCCTGACACCAGGGCCCAGACCCCAAACCAGCCCCCTCCTCCACCAGGAGTTGAGCCCAACCCCCTCTGAAATCACCTGCCAGCAACCAAGCCAAGACACCCCCCAAGCCTGTTTCTGGAGCCAGGTCTGGATGCCCCCAACTCCCAAGCCACAAACCAGGCCCAGACTTTATGAACTTACACCATGCCAAGCCTCCATTGATCAGATCTCCACCAGCATCTGGCCAGAGCCAGAAACCTACTAGTAACAGAGGCCATATCCCACCCCTTCAGTACCTATACACCCTTTTTAATGTTTCCCCCATCTCCCACCCTCCTGCAGCCACACAACCCCACTGGCTCTCAAGAGATCCAGGTCATCAGCCCTGTGCTAATTAATCCTCCATGTGCAGGAATGCCAGCCTGCGATGAGATGATCCAGATGCCTCTGGAGATAAATTTATAACCCAGCTGATACCACGCAAACCGCGCCCCCCATCTCCCAGGCCCCCCACCCTCCAGGCCCCTCCACCCCTGAAGAGGCATACAAAGAAGTGACAGACTGGGGGGGAGGTTGAAGGGTTGGGCTCCCAAACAGGTGGTCAGGGAGGAAGCAACACCACTGAAGGAAGGAAGGATGGAGAGGAGAGATATGGCCAGAGGGAGCTCTACCCCCACAAATATGGACCCCCAAGGCCAAACCCCCCCAATGCTCACCCTGGTCCACCGGCGCTGCAAGGGCTTTGTCCGGGTTGAAATACGACATAGACGCAGCCAGGAAGATGAGCGGCCCCTGCCTTAGCATCTTAAGGGGTGGGAAACCATCGATCGGGGGGAGCAGGGTGCCGGGGAGGGGGAGACGACTCAGGTCGAGGGAGGGAGAAGGGAGAAATAAATAAACACAGCAGAGAACCAGCTAGAAGAACGGGGGAGAGTGACGGAGGAGGGAGGGGGGCCGCTCGGTCAGCTGCACACATCAGAAAGGCTGAAACCGCTCCTGGTCGAACGGGACCCCGGGGCCTCCTGGGCTGGCATCTCTGGGAATCTGTGGCTTTGCAAAGCTGGCTTCTCCCTGGTCCCCATCCAGAGGCATCTTCCTCTCCGCGTCCCTGTCACGGTGCTGAGGACAGGCAGGGGAGGAGGAGAAAAAAAATTACCAGCCGAGGGGGAGAGAAGGAGTCGTGGTCATAAAAATGTACATCTCTCTCTCCTTCTATGTGGCAACAATGGATGGGGGCTCTTCACATAAGAGGGGGAAGCCAAGGGGGGGAGGGGGGACCCGGGACTAAAAAGAGGACGAGTGTCTGGGGTTTTTTCAAAGCGGTGGAGGGTCGGGGAAGGGGGGGAAAGGGAAAAGAAAAGAAAGAGAAAGCCCAATGGAAGGGAAGAAAGGAGGCTGGGTTATTGGGGATTCTCTTCTGGGGGTAGCAGGGCTGCTGGAATTGATGCTTCAAGGGTCCTCCCATTGGACAGACCCCCCCAACCCCACCAGCCTCACTGATTGGACTCCAGAGCTGTCAGTCAGGGCCTGAAGCCTAGAGAAGAAGGGAATGTGAAAGGCGGCGGGGCAGAGAGATGCAGGAGATGGGGGGGTGGGGGGAGTGTCTCCATGGATACCTTCTCCCTGGTAGCAGCATCAGCAGCAGCAGGGGACTGTGGGAGGGGGGGGGGCTCTATTTTGGGGAGATGGTGGGATTTGGGGGTGGGGGCCAGCATACTGCGGGGGTGGGCAGGGAGGTTCTGGTGAGAGGGGGGTTCCCCAGGCAGAGACTGGGGGTGTGTGGGGGCAAGTGAGATGCTTTATACACAGACACGAACAGGGTGTCTCTCACACTCTCTCTCTCTCACACATGAACACACACAGAGTATCTCATACGCAGCCTGACAGTGTCGCACATACGATGTCTCACACACACACACCAGCAGCATTCACACACCTTGAAAGTACCACACACAATGTCTCGCACACACTGACAGCATCACACACAGCGCCTCTCACTTGGGCTGTCTCATACACATGCAGGCGGTGTTGTGCATACCGTGTCACACAGACATGCTGACATCACACACTCACTGACAGCACCAGCAGCACTGACATACAGAATGCCTCACACACACAAACAAGTTGACAGTATCACATGCAATTTCAGATGCACTGACACCATCATACACAATGTCTCTCTCTCTCTCTCTCTCCCCCCCCCCACACACACACAGAGGCACTGTTGCACACACAATGTCACATTGACACAGTGACATCACATAGTGGCACTCACAGTGTTGCGTACACACACAGCATCTCAGACACAGCGCCATACTGTGACAGCATAACACACAGGCTGTCATACATAAATACAGCAGATGTACATACAAACTAATCTTGCACGGTGTTATGCACATACATCCTGATGGTGTCTCCCATGATGCCATCCACATACACACTCCAATAGTGTCAAATACACAGTGACAGGTTTGTATATAGTGACCCCATCCACACACACACAAGCATCCAGAATCACACGTGGTGTAGATATTAGAGTTGATCTTAGAGATCCCATTGTATCAGGTGCTGGACACAAATATGATGAAGCAATGGTCCCAAAGAGTTTACATCCTAAGTCCATTACTGCATGCAGTGTCACATGCACATAAGCACACGGTGTCATATACACAGTGTTACACAGACACAGAGTAATAACATGCAGAGTATTTCCCACACATGGACACATACAATGTCACACTACAAGCACCCATCACACAACCCAGTCAAATGACCCCAGTATTATTTCCTGCCATGGCGGGAGGTCGGACTACATGATCTACTCAGGTCCCTTCCGACCCTAGAAACTATGAAACTATGAAACCTCTCACACATACATCACATGGACTATGGACATCCAAATACCCAGAGACACCTACATGCAAACACATGTACAACCATATGTTCATATGTATATGCAAACACCTATGTAAACATACCTGTAAGCTAGATCCTTACAAACATACGTTACATGTGATCTTGAAACACATCTACACATGCAGTTTGTACACACACATACAATCTACCGTACACATACAAACATGTTAAACACGCTAATATGCACATATTGTGTACCCTTTCTCTTCTGCCCCCATCAACCATGTGGTGCCGATCTTCAAGAAAGGGAGGAGAGTGGATCCAGCTAACTACAGGCCCATTAGCCTGACTTCTATCCTGGGGAAGATCTTAGAAAAGTTTATTTAGGAGGCCATGCTTGATGGACTGGCCCAGGCTAACATCCTAAGGGATAGCCAGCACGGGTTTGTTGCGGGTAGGTCTTGTTTGACCAATCTCATTTCCTTCTATGACCAGGTGACCTATCACCTGGACAAAGGAGAAGAGATTGATGTCATATATCTTGACTTCAAAAAAGCTTTTGATCTGGTATCCCATGATCACCTCTTGGCCAAACTGGCCAGTTGTGGCCTTGGCTCCACCACGATCCGCTGGCTGGGAAACGGGCTTCCTGGTCGGACCCAGAGGGTTGTAATTGATGGCAGTCACTCATCGTGGTGCCCTGTGACCAGTGGGGTCCCTCAAGGCTCTGTCCTTGGACCCATATTGTTCAACATCTTCATTAATGATGTGGACATTGGAGTCAGGAGTGGACTGGCCAAGTTCACCGATGACACCAAACTCTGGGGCAAAGCATCCACGCCAGAAGATAGGCGGGTGATCCAGGCTGACCTGGACAGGCTCAGCAAATGGGCAGACGAGAACCTGATGGGGTTTAACACCAAAAAATGCAAGGTTCTCCACCTTGGGAGGAAAAACCTGCAGCTTCCTTATAGGTTCGTCAGTGCTATGTTGGATAGCACTACAGAAGAAAGAGACTTGGGGGTCATCATTGACCACAAGATGAACATAAGCCTGCAATGCGATGCTGTGGCTAGTAAAGCGACCAAAACGCTGGCTTGCATCCATAGATGCTTCTCGAGCAAATCCCGGGACGTTATTCTCCCCTTGTACTCGGCCTTGGTGAGGCCGCAGCTGGAGTACTGTGTCCAGTTTTGGGCTCCACAATTCAAAAACGACGTGGAGAAGCTTGAGAGAGTCCAGAGGAGAGCCACGCGCATGATCAGAGGTCAGGAAAACAGATCTTACGATGATAGGCTGAGAGACATGGGACTCTTTAGCCTGGAAAAGCGTAGGCTCAGGGGTGATCTGATGGCCACCTGTAAGTTTATCAGGGGTGACCACCAGGATCTGGGGGAATGTTTGTTCACCAGAGGGCCCCAAGGGATGATGAGGTTGAATGGTCACAAACTCCTGCAAGACCGTTTCAGGCTGGACATAAGGAAGAATTTCTTTACTGTCCGAGCCCCCAAGGTCTGGAACAGTCTGCCAGTGGGGGTGGTTCAAGCACCTACATTGAACACCTTCAAGAGTAAATTGGATGCTTATCTTGCTGGGATCCTATGACCCCAGCTGACTTCCTGCCCTTTGGGCAGGGGGCTGGACTCGATGATCTCCCGAGGTCCCTTCCAGCCCTAATGTCTATGAAATCTATGAACCCTCCCCAGCCTGAGCTAAGGCAGCTCCTTCACCAATGGCTATGTGCCTTTGTCCTGGACCTTGCCACCCACACCTGTACTTGTGGGGTAGTCCAGGACTCCCAAACTGGTGCTAAAGGACAGGTTGGGAACCTGGCTGGCCTCTCTGTTCTCCTGGTACACCCCTCTGCCTGGCATAGGCAAAGCTAGGAATGACAGTGTCCCCACAGCAGGAGGAATCAGGACCCGAGGCTGATCTTGGCTCTCGGGGATGGAGCATAGTCACAGGATTAATTTAGCTGAGAGGGCTGTGCAAGCTGAGTCATGTTCCAGCTGGGTCCGGGAAAGACAGATGTCCTGCCAAGAGAGATGTCATGTAGTTACTGATGGGTGTGCAAACACACACTCACACGATATAGCCCCATACACTGACATGTACCCTCAACTACATCCCCCAAGACAGACAGATAAAACATACGCACGCCCCATCACTCATGACAATGCCTCCAAACATCCCAACAAACAGGTATCCCCAAACACAGCCACCATCCATAGTTTCATAGTTTGTAGGGTCAGAAGGGACCTGAGCAGATCATCAAGTCCAACCCCCTGCCATGGCAGGAAAGAGTATTGGGGTCAAACAACCCCAGCAAAGTGATTGTCTAGCCTTGTCCCCCAGGGGACCCCCAAGGTAGGAGCCAGCACCACTTCGCTTGGAAGTTGGTTCCAGGTCCTAGCCGCCCTGACCATGAAGTAGTGCCTCCTGATGTCTAGTCTGAATTTACCCTCTGCCAGCTTGTGACCGTTATTTCTAGTCACTCCTGGTAGTGCTCAGGGGAACAGGGACTCCCCCAATGCCTGCTGGTCCCCTTTGACTAGTTTGTAACAGGCCACTAGATCCCCCCTCAGCCTTCTCTTGTGGAGGCTGAACAGGTTCAGGTCCTGTAGCCTCTCCTCGTAGGGCCTGCCCTGCTGCCCCCTGATCATGCGAGTGGCCCTCCTCTGGACCCTCTCCATGCTGTCCACATCCCTCCTGAAGCGCGGTGCCCAGAGCTGGACGCAGTACTGACCAGTGTCACATAGAGGGGGAGGATCACCTCCTTGGACCTGCTTGAGATGCATCTGTGGATGCATGGCAAGGTGTGGCTGGCCTTCCTAACTGCATCCCCACACTGCTGACCCATGTTCATCTTGGCATCAATGATGACTCCAAGATCCTTTTCTGCCTCTGCAATGACAAGAAGGGAGTTCCCCAGCCTGTAGGTATGGTGCTTGTTCTTCCTCCCCAGGTGCATCACCTTGCACTTGTCAGTGTTGAATCCTATCCTATTCTCATCTGCCCACCCCTGTAACCTGTCTAGGTCCGATTGCAGCCTATTCCTTCCTCTAGTGTGCCCACGTCCCCCCACATCTTAGTGTCATCAGCAAACAGACTGACATGTACTCCCCAAACACTGCCCACACACACCACCACCAAGCACACCCAGACAGGAACTCCCAACACACATACAGATAGCTACCCCTGTGCCAGGCCAATAGCGGGTGCTCCTGTGCTGAGCCACCCACTGTGCTGAGCTCCATGTGCTGAGCACATGACCACCTACCAAGCACCAAGTGCCTCCCTGGGGGTACCTCACCCCCAATACACCCAAATACACAGATACGCTTGAACACAGGCAGATGCCCCAACACATTCACATTCTACCCCAAAAATACATACACAGATTGTTCCAAATATATACCTGACACCAAGACAAACACAGATACCACCAAACACACAAACAACCCCAAACATATACACACAGAAATACCCACAGCCACAACCCAAAATGCACACAAATACCCCCACAGTCCCTAAGATACACACAGAAATCCCCATACACTACTCCAAATGCATATACCCCCATAACAAATGGAAATACTCGAGACACACAGGTACTCCATTAAACATGATACAGATACCCATACATACAAATAAATAAGTATGCAGACACACACCTACTGATGCTCATGTACACAGAAACAAGGAGATGCACAAGAATCCCTACAGTTGCAGGCATAGAAGCACACAAGTCCACACATACCCCTACAGACTCATGTACAGTCGGTGCGTGGCAGCATCTGTGTGAACTGGTGTGCAGGCACACTGGACCTGATATAGCCCCACTGCAAAATTCAAGCCTTGTGCAAGACAACCAGACAGTGTAGTGGTTAGACTGGGAAAAGCTGGGAGCCAGGATTCCTGGGTTCTGTCTCAGTTCTGTGAGACAAGTAGGTTCTGGTGGGTTAAAGGAAGGGTGGTGTTGGGAACCAGGACTCCTGGGTTCTCTCCCAGTACTAGGAAGGGAGCAGGGTCTGGAGGGATGGAGTGGGGCTGAGAGCCAGGACTCCTGGATTCTGTCCCAGAGCTGGGAGAGAAGTGGGGTCTGATAGGGTACAGAAGGGGGAATCCAGGCATAAGCAGATTCTCACACAAACTGTAGCTTAGGAAGAAACCTACCTAGTAAATTAGCAGCTTAATTTATCCTGCATTTTCTGCACCTCGGCACTTTACAGCTTCCCGAATGAAAGTGTCTAATGAAGAGGAAAATTTATGGCCCTGCCAGCTCCACAGGGCACAGCCTTGGCCACCAGCCACTGATTGCAGCCAGCAGGGAATAAGGAGCCAGACTGAGGAGGCTAAGGACAGGGTCCTTCAGCATCACCCTGACTGCCCTGGGTTGGGACCAGAACCTGATCTCAGCTCCGCTGGGGTCATGGCAGGGGGTGCAAAAATCATGAAGGTCAAAGTGGAGTCTGGGGTGAGGGAGGGGTAATTACCACAGTCCCTACATCTCTCAGTCTCTTTGCTCTCTGTGCCTGTTTAATTGCCTTCACCCTTCCCCTTTCTCATCCTGGGTTTTTTTCCCTCCTGATAAAAACAATGTTTCTCTCTTCTTCTCTCTGCTCCTTTCCACATAAAAAGTCCCCAAGATGGACACAAAGGCTGCAAAAGTGAAACAAATTTAGGGTGAGGAGTGTCTAATAGATAAGTTTGCAGTGTGGCTGTACTGCTGATCTCTGGTCGGCCAGGAAATAGGTGAAAAGCAAGGAAGGGTTATTTTCATAGTATCTTTTACTGAATTGACTGTACAGTTGAATAATCTTTCAGGCAAAAAGTGCCCCAAAAGTAGCACAAAATGCACAACATAGCCCAGATCTGAGGAAGGGCACTTTGCACCTGGATGCTTGTCTAATATCTCTCAACATTTAGTCCAGTAAAAGAGATCAACAACCCCCTCTCCCTGCTTAACAGACAGACAGACTGATACAGCCGGTGCACTGGGACAGACAGAGCACATGAGGATGGAAAGTGAGCAAGGCCACAGGCAGGATCAGCCGAGCTGGAGGGAGCGACTGCATTGTCAGCCTGTAATTAAAACTGCCACACCAGGGGACAGATGCATGCCCTGTGCCCGGTGGGACTTGTAACACCAATCGAACTGGCTCAGTTAATTAAACCAGGGGCCCAGCCTGATGGCTGCTCATGTCTGTGGCATGGCCCTGCCCTTCCACTGGCTGCCTCCCGCTCCACTGCCTCTGACAGGGCCAGGCAGATTCATGCCAACAGCCCCTCAGGCAACCAAGGCCTGAGCCTGCTCTCACCAGCGCCCAAACTCCCCAAGGCTCCAATAGGGGCAGGATTGGGCCAAGCCCAATGCCAGACACATGGCACAGAGGCAGCTCAACCTAGCAACGGGCAAAGGGCAGCTGGGTGCCAATGTCAAGTCACCTTGCCTCAGTTTCCCCTCTGCTTGTGCAGACTTCACAAGAGGTGGCTCACCATGGAGCTCTGCAGTGCCCGAGCCCGATCGCAGCTGGGGCAGGGGCTCGGGCTGGAACAGAGCCAGGGCCTGGCGGAGGGGAGGGGCAGGGACAAGAGCTGAAGCACGGGCTCAGACTGGAGCAGTGGCAGGGCCTGTGGCAGACTCCCAGTGAAAACGACACCGCCTGCCCCGCCCCCGCAGGAGGAAAGCGCCAGCGCCATCGCCTGGGTGGCAGAACGCCGGCGAAGAAAGGGTTAACCCTCCCATAGCGGACTCCATCGTCTGCTCTGCACATGGGGCGGGCAGACGCTCTAGCGCTCCCCCTCTATGGCCTGGGAGCGCTCCGGGATTGGCCAGTGACCAACACGGGGGGGGCGGTGCTTTCCCTTGCCTTATATAAGGCCGCGCCGCAGACCACCCTCTTCCTTTCTGCTACTACACTCAGTACTCGCGAGAGGTGAGCGCAGGGCCAAGCCCACTTCTGCGGCCTGGCTGGGGGTCGGCGGGAAGACGCTCGCGGCGGCTGCTGGTGGGGGGCACCCGGAAGGGCTCCCGAGAGCGGGGCGAGACCACTAGTGGGAGTGAGCAGCGAGGCGAGGGAGCACCTGGGCATGAGTGGGGTGGCGCTTTCTGCGCGTGCGTGGGCCGCATGCGAAGCCAATGGCACATGCGCGGTTGATGCTGCTGGCGCGTGCCTGTGCGTGGGCAGCGCGGGACCGGGGTCGGGGACGTGGGTACTGCTGCACTCCTCAGAGGGCTGGAGCTGATGTTGGGGCTGGTGCGGCGCAAGGCTGGCCCATCCCAAGGATTTGGGGCGCCCCCTACCCTGCCCCGCGTCTGTGCATGCTGGATTCTTTGCCCAGCTCTGAGTCCTGGGCGTTTTAGGATCCTGGGACTGGAGACAAAGTCAGTCTATCCCTGCTGGCTTGTGGAAGCTTGGCCTGGTCACTTCTTCCTTCAGAGGAGAGTTTTGCCCCACCAGCAAGTACCACATAGAGGGGCTTTGACACCTGGGGCTTGTCCCCAGGGAAGTAGCATGAGCCTCTTGGCTTCACCTTGTTGCCTGCTTCAAGCCTCTGTGGCTTAAGAATTAAGAACACAAGAATTGCCATTGACAGGGTCAGCCCATAGATCTGCGGTGTTTGCTGTCACATGGCAGCAGAGAGCAGGTGCTGAAAGGGGGGTGAACATAGCATGACCAGGGCTCCCCCTGCCACCTCCCCCCCAGTTCCCCTCACTTGCAGCCTCCAGCATTTCAGGGCTGAAGCTCAGGTTCAGAGGCTGTACTCCTCACTCCTGAGCTCAATTGCTACCCATGCTCCTTTGCTCCAAGGTTTTGCCTAGTTCCTTGAGCTAAACACTTGCATTTGCATTGTTGTTCTGCCCGTTTGTGATACAGTGGGAGGGTCTGTGCCCTAGACTGAACAGCAGGTGCTGCCAAAAGCTGGTACATGTGGAACCATATTTGCTGGTCTCCCTCTTTGCACTGAGGGGAGGTGGCCTACTTCCTGGCCAGTTCTGGTGAGCTCAAGTTCTGATGGGTATGGGCAGGCATGCTGCTCTGGTGCCAAACAGCCTCAGTTGTAGTCCTGGCCCTCCTTGGGTCAGGGTTTGTGTAAGCCCCTGCTCTGCATCTTGAACACTTGGCTATAAATAAAGCTGTGATGCAAGCAGCAAGGTTATGCAGTGTATTTGGCCCACTGCAGCCTCCTTATGTCAAGTCATGAGCCAGACATCTTGGCAAAGGAGGGCACAAAGGCTGGCACTGATGGTATAGAGAGGCATAGTATGGTGCTGCCTTGGAGGTGGGAATCGCCATCTTGTTAGCAAATGAGTTGTTCGGTTTGAATGATGTGTGGAGGGTTTTGTTGTTCATAGCACTTCTTAGCACCCTGTGTGACTGCAATTAAAATGCTTCTCCCCTCCCCCCCCCAAATCCTTTCAGATTGTTTGTTTATTGTTCCACCTGATCCATTCCTCACGTGCAGAGTCCATACTCTAGACCAGGATGCCCGTTGCCAGGAGCTGGGTATGTCGGAAGACCTATGTCACTCCTCGACGGCCCTTTGAGAAGTCCCGCCTTGACCAGGAGCTGAAACTCATTGGTAAGTTCATGGTGGAAGGCTTCTAAGCACCCATCAGCCAATGGGGGCTTCAGAACAGTAGCTCAGCTTATAACTGTGGCTGAACCAGGTGCTTGTCAGTAAGGAGTCCTCTTCTGACATCTGTGGTGTGTTATAGTTGAGATGCAAGTAGCTGGGATAAATGGCTGCAGACATTGCTCCTTGTGTTCTTATGTTCTGGACTGGTTAAGACAGTCCCCCTGTGAATGAACTCTCTCTGTACCAGGTGAATATGGGCTGCGGAACAAGCGTGAAGTGTGGCGGGTGAAGTTTACCCTAGCCAAGATCCGCAAAGCAGCCCGAGAGCTGCTTACCCTGGACGAGAAAGATCCCAGGCGCCTCTTTGAAGGTAAGCAGGGCCTCGGGCATCCTGGAAGGGCTGGTTGTCATAGGGCAGTAGCTTTTTTGTTGTTCTGTTTTTTTTCCACTTGCAAACTCCAAAGCATTTTGAGTGGAGGTGCATACCCCTTTTGAAATGTAAGTGTGGGTATTTGTGCACTTCCAAGTAGTCGGTCTGCAGGCCACAGGTTGAAAATGACTGAGGAAGGGGAGAGGGGGCATAAGGACCTGTTTCTGACAGACTCCTCTGCCTCCCAGGTAATGCCCTGCTGAGACGGCTGGTGCGTATTGGGGTGCTGGATGAGGGCAAGATGAAGCTGGATTACATCCTGGGCCTCAAGATTGAGGACTTCCTGGAGCGGCGCCTGCAGACCCAGGTCTTCAAGCTGGGCCTGGCCAAATCCATCCACCATGCCCGGGTTCTCATCCGTCAGAGGCACATCCGGTAGGTCTGCCAGGCAGGGGGACTGGGGAATATAGTTGAAGTGGGATAGTGTCAGAGAGGCAGACTTTTGTGTTCTGTCCTTTGTTCAGAGAGGGCAGTGGGGGGGTCAAATGTGAAAGAATGGAGGCTTTGTTGGGGGACCTCTGTCCTGGGTCTTATCCCAGCTCTGGAAAAGCAGCAGGGTCCAGGCTAGATCATAGAGAACTTGAGCATCCTGGCTCCCAGTCATCCAACTGGCTGTGCCCCATATAGGACACAGTTGGGTTACAAACTTACTGTCAGAGGATTCTGCTGTTTTAGAGCTGTATGCAGGGCCTCTTAACGGAGGGGTCATTGTCCCCCATGTCAGGTGCTTAACCCTGTCTGAGGACAAAGCAGAACCAGTGCTTCCCCTCCCCTCCCTGCCCTGCTAAAGCTTTACTCTTGGTGTCTTGCATAGCATTACAAATGGGGATCTGGGGTAGCTGTGAGCCTCCAGAGCACTGGGGTCCCTGGATTTGCCAGCCCCATGCAAGCCGGCTAGACCCCCGCCCTGCGAGCTCGGCAAGGCTCACTGCGGCAGTGCCGTACACCTTGCGAAGGGCCTGATCCATCCTGTCCTGTCCCACTGGGATTCCCGCATGGGTCAAGGCACAGGTAATAGTCATCTGACTGCACTGCCCTCAGAGAATGGCCCTCTGCAATAGGATAGAATCAGATCTGGTCTCTGCTCCACCAGAGCCAGCCAGTCTTGCACTTCTGGGGTTATTGCATTGGTGCACAATGAATGAGCAGATGGGAGGGTTGAGATCTGTTCTCATAGTGGTAGATTACTCCCCTTACTACGATCTCCATGACTCCAGCGTGACCAATAATCAAAGGAGCTGAGGGTAGGAGTGTTTGGGGGAAAGGAAGGTACCAATTGGGTAGGGATTTGTTCTGCATGTGAACCACAGAGCTCCTCAGTAGGCTTTTGTGAATGTATCCTTTGGCCCTGGGAGGTTAAAGAGCCCAAGGACATGGGTTTGGGGCATATCGTGTCCTACCCTCACCTTGCTTCTTCCCCTTCCCCAGCGTCCGAAAGCAGGTGGTGAACATCCCATCCTTCATTGTGCGCCTGGACTCCCAGAAACACATCGACTTTTCATTGCGCTCACCCTATGGGGGTGGCCGGCCTGGCCGTGTCAAGAGGAAGAATGCCAAGAAGGGCCAGGGTGGTGCTGGCGGTGGGGACGACGAAGAGGAGGATTAAGCGTGTGGTGTAGCATGGCTATGTGAGAGACTGGCCTGTGTTCTACCAGACCCAATAAAAAATGGGGGATCCTGGCTGTGTCTGGGTCTGTACTGGGAGCTTAAGGGTTGCAGAATCCAGCTGCTTGTGCCCCCTTCCCTCTACCTGTGTTGCAGCCTAGACTGTGCTCACAGCTTCATGGCAACCTGGGTAGGGGGCAGGGCCTTTGGGCCTTGGGTTTAGTGATGGCTAGGGATCTCTAGAAATTCATGGCACAGCAGCTCCTTTAATTCTGGAGATTTCCCTTCTGCACCTTTTCTGCTGATTGTCACCCACTACCTGCATCTGAAAATGCAGCTGCAGTTTTTGCTTCCCAGCCATCAGGTTTCAAGTGTGAAACTTTCTCCCCATCAGTGCCAGAGGGGTGCATGGGAAAAACTCCAGACTTAAAGAAACTGCTATGTCTTGCACTTCCAGTGCAAGTCCTGAAAATCCCTAGTGATGGCCTGCTGACTAGGGGACCAAAGATGCATCCATCAAGATCACACACTGGCTCATCTAGAGCTCACAAGAATGGATTGAATATGTTAATTGGGGGGGTGAAGTCTTCTACTCTTATGGGCCCCTAGATAACAGCAAGCCTGAAACGTTGCTAGGCTTCAACGATTTTTAAGGCCGCTGTTCTCACAACCCCTTGCCTCTAAAACAGTCAGTCCTAGTTTTAAGCCTCAAAGCACCTTTCTCTGAGTGGTACCCATTTCAAAAACTAACTTATTATAGTACTAGGCTTTTCCTGGAGGTCCTGGGTAATTGGTGTGGGGCACTGACCACACAGAGACAAGCCTGAACCTATGCTTACCTACTTATTTTCTTATATTTTGTAGCGCCCTTTAGAGGCTCTTGGGTGCCTTAACTTGCTGGATTAGAAATCAGTTCACTTGTTCAATATAACAGCCTTCGACTACCTAAAGGGTGATTTTTTTTTTTTTTTACAAAGAGGATGAAGTTGGACTCTTCTAAGTGGTGCAGATGACAGAACAAAGAGCAGTGGGCTCAAGTTGCAGCAAGGGGAGTTTAGGCTAACTATTAGATTTCATAGACATTAAGGTTGGAAGGAACCTCAGAAGATCATTGAGACCAGCCCCCCACCCAAAGGGCAGGAAGTCAGCTGGGGTCATAGGATCCCAGCAAGATAAGCATCCAATTTACTCTTGAAGGTGTTCAATATAGGTGCTTGACCTTGAGTGATTCTTGAGTTCCCTTCCAACCCTCATTTTCTGATTCCCAGTTGAGAATCACTGCTATAAAGTAATTGGCCTCAAGGAAGTGCTGGGAGCATGTTGTTACCTTCTCCTTGCATACAGTGGCCCTTCAAGCAGTGGCACTTGGGCAAGTGGCACTACCTCTTCACGGACTTCAGCTGCCTTCTCCAGCCTTGGGCATTTATGTGGCTTATGTTCTGTGCCAGCTTACCTGGTGTTAGAAACCCAAATTAATTCAGACCCCTGGGAAACACCCAGAAGAAGCATTTGTTATACTCATTGGGAACTTCCACATATGCTCTCATTGTAATTGGAATGCTCCAGTGTGCTGTGCTGTGCTGTGCTGTCTCGTGTATTCAGCATCCTGTGTTTCAAAATGGCAGTAGGGGTGCTTTAAAGTTTTAACTTAACACTCAGTGTCCCACTGGGTGCCACAACTTGTTACTTCCCAGGCTTGTTCCTGTGCTCATTTCTTCTGCTTCTGAGTCTGCCCCCACATGACAGCAGCCAAAGGAGCTTGGGACTGTTCCTAGATCTTGGCTGAGGGCACACAATCTGCAGCAATCAGAAACAGCCTTTGGAGGCGAGCCAGCATGTGCTGGCCTCTAAATCTGAGGCTGGGACCTTATGCAAGAATAACATGTTAAAGAAGATTAGTTCCCTGGGAGAGGGAGCCCATTCATACCCTGTGGAACATTAGCAAGCAGGTGGTGTGTTGGCTGCATAGTCCTCTTCCAGTAGCCTCCAAATACTGCATGGGTGTGAGGGGTTGTATGTGCCTTTTGGTGCCTGGGAAACCTTCCCCTGTTTGAGGCAGGCCTGTGTTCTCCACAGCTAGCTGCTCATGCCCCAAACTAGATTTCCTTGCCAGGCCTCCTGAGTTCTCCAGTATGCTCCAACCTGGCCTCCTGGAGAACTGCTATCAGTATGATGCTAGCATTGTTACTGTGGTGGTGTCCCCTCCAGCAGGAGCAGTGTATGCTTGCCCAGCATCACTGTTTAGGTCATCTAGATCACTGTTGCTCTCCCCTTGCTCTGGGCTCAAGCACTGCCCAGGCTTCTGGGATCAGCTGAAAAAGCTGCCGAGGACCTTCTAGCCAGTGCCTGGGGTTGGAGCTGGCTGCAATGCAGTTAGACTGTGCCAAGGACTGTCACAGGCAATGGGCTGCAGTGGCCAGACAGCTGTCTTAGCTGTCATTGGTGGGTTAGGTTGTGTCTGTGGGCAGCTTCAGGACCTGATGGACTTGGCCAACGCTCATTGGGCTGCAGCACCCCAAACTGTTCTGAGGTGAGGATGAGGGGGTCACACAGGAGTTGGGATGGTACAGGGTACCTCTGTGGGGAAGAGTGCTACCCCTCCCCCAACCTGTCCCCAGTTTCTGCTCTGTTTGCCCCACCTGTCTACAAGTTCAGCTGGGCTCTGCCTTCCCAGCTGTTTCAGTAGGGTGCGGGGCAGAATACTTGGAGCAGGACTCCTGGGTTCCAGTGGTGACCTGTCTGAGCTCCCTGGTTTAGGTGCTGGGTATTACAGTGGGGTATCTCCCAATGCTCCCCTCCACCCTGGCCCCTGCCAAAGCTGCCCCACGGGCAGGTGCCACAGCCACCCAGCAGCCTACTTGCAGGCCAGTGCTGGGCTCTGTGACCCACTGGTTGGGAATCCCTGTGGGTCTGGCCCAGGCCAGGGGGGATGTTATCCATAACCATCGCCCCCTCCCTTACCTTGGCACCTGTTCAGTTAGTTCTTGCTTCCTAGCACCTCCTGGACTTCCCAGCAGCACAACAGGCCTCTTTAACCCTTTGAGCCCCAGCCTGCTGGGGAGAAACCAGCAGGCTGGGGCTAGCCTATCCAGCTACCCCCTGCTCTACACACACCGTGCATAACTTCCTCTGGGGGCTTCTTACACAAGGATCCCTCACTCAGCTCTGAGCTGCAGCTGTCTCAGGTGGGACACAAGAAGAGGTCAGCCTCTAGGCAAACACACAGCAGGGATGGGGGAGTAGGGCTTGGTGCTGGGCAGGATGTTCCTCTCAGGGCCCTGCTAAGTGCTGGCAAGTGACTCCTTGCTGAAGGCTGTGAAGGCATCTATGGCAGCAGACAAGGGGGCATGGTGGGCAGATGGACAGCCAGGTGAACAGGCACACCCTTCTCTAGTGTGCAGACCTCCCCCTCCACTCCAGGGCCAGGCTGGGCTGGTGAGGCCCCCCTTCATGCTCACATGCTGTACCAGGTAAGGTCACAGGACCTATCTGTACCCTACACATCATCCCATGAGCAGCCATCTGGGATGGAGGATATCCAAACTCATCCATGGGGAGCCAGCTCAGGATGGGTAGCATCACAGAGAGCACACGAGAGAGCCTTGCCCTGCTGGTGCCCTTCGCTTTTGACCCCCAACACCTGCCAGCCCAGCCCTGAGATGCCCCTGACTCCCCTGCAAGCCTGCAGCCCTTTCCCCCTCCCCCAGCCACTCAACCCAGCCCTGTGCCTGTAGCTGCGCACGGAGGGAGACACTGGAGATGATGGCAAAGGAAAAGGAAGCCACCAGGGCCAATGGGGTTGGGGTTTCTTGAACCTTTGAGGCCGTTTTCGGTAACCACACGCCCCTGAGTCAGCACTTCTGATGCCAAGCCAGTTACGAGAAAACCCCAGCACCAGGGCAATGACCGAGGGAAGGGGGAGTGATGGGTCTGGGTGAGGTCACCCCCAACATACAGCTGCCTCTGGCCTGGGAGCACAGTGGTTGCTTATTTGAGACCCTTGCCTCCCGGCCATAGTACTGTACTGAGATGCAGATGCGGGGGTGAAAGGGGTAGTCAGGCCCTGGGGTTTTTCTCCTCTCAGGGTGCTGGTTCTGATTGGGGAGGTAGATGTTGCCTTCCCCCCTTTTGGGAGTGCTCAGGGATGGGGGGTCACACCCCAGGGCTGCCTCCCCCTCTCTAAGCAGAAACTGGATAGCAGGATGTGGTATAGGGTGGTGTTTATTCACTCCCGGGGCCCCTGACCGCGAGTGCAGATGGAGTTAACAGAGCCCAGGATATGCTCCTGGAGACAGCTTGGGAGAGGCACCCAAGGGCCCATGGTGGGGGTGTGGGGGTTGCAGCTCCAGCTACAGAGGGAACAGACTGACTTTTGGCCTAGTCCCTCCTAGGGAACCCTGGATTCTTGACTCAACTCCCCACACCCCCATGCCTCTGGCCCCATCTGGGGCGGTGCACAAAACGGGGGCCAGTTCTGGAGCGGACCCCCTTCCCTGCAGGGCCTTCCAGGTCACGTCACCCCTGGCTCTGCAGAGAGGCCTGGGGTCCCCTGCAGCCCTGATCTGGGGGAGGGGAATGAGGGAAATCTCTAGGGCCTAGGCTCGGAGTTCCCTTCCTGAGCCCCATATGGGACAGGATCCCCCTATCTCCCTGCTGCTCTGGGATGTCCCCTATCCCCCCTTAGCCTGTCCCCAGGCTGTGCAGCCTGTCCCAGCACTCCCAGATTCCCCAACTGTGAGGGGGTCCCTAGCCACCATGGTCAGGAGGATCCTTGGGGTCTGTGTGTCCTCCCTTCCTGGATGTGCAGGGATTCCCCCCCTCCCCATGATGCCCTCAGCTGTACAGCAGAGAGTTGCGCAGGGCCCGGGGCATGGGCAGCCCCTCGAGGTCATGCTCCCCACTGCCAGCCCGCACACTGGCACGTACAGCCCGGCGGCACAGCTCCTGCAGCAAAGGCACCTTGCAGCGCAGTGGGCGAGCCAGGGCCAAGGGCACAGGGGCACCCCCCTGGGCTTCCAGGTAGCAGGGTCCGCCATGCCTGCCCTGTGCCAGGTAGTGCTCCACTAGCTGCACCACGCAGGCAAAGGCAGGTGGTGGGGGAGCACCAGGTAGTGTCTCCAGGTGGAAGGCAGTGCCCCGCTGCTGGATGCGCAGGTTGGTGATGCCAGTGCCTGTGCGCAGGCTTAGCGTGAAGAGGTGCCGGTGGTCAGAAGAGTCCCGCACCAGAAAGGCACCTGGTGGGTGGGGGCTGAGCAACCGCTTGGCCTCAGTGCCTGAGAGGCTGCCCCAGTAGAAGCCGCTGGCCTCCAGGCGCTCCAGCACTGTCTCCACCCGCTCAAAGTCCCCACAGAAGCTCTTGTAGTGGTAGGAGTTGGGGGGCGCTGGGCCGGGAGGGCTGTTCATGGCCGGGGAGGGGCACGGTGGGCAGCAGCGCAGGCCAGGCCAGCACAGCGGGAACATCGCGCTGGCACCCCCCTGGAGAGTCCAGTGCCCCCGTGGCGTCTCCCAGTCACCGGGGTCCCTCCTGTGGGATCATCTGCTGAGACAAGAGAAGGTAGGAAAAAACCAGGGGGAAGGAGTGAGTGGAGCTAAGTGTAGGGAGAGGCACTTTGCCCCAGCCCATGGGGCCCCACTCCTGGGAAAGAACCCAGAGGTCCTGGGTCCTAGTCCTCCCCTCCCAGAGTTTGGGCTAGAACCCAGGACTCCAGGCTTCTGAATCTCCCCCTTCTTTCCTTCATGGTTTAACTTCTGTCTAGTATTAAAGTCATAGCCAGGAAGTGGGATGTGTATGTATACCAGATCCCTGTGCAGAGAGGCTCAGAACACAAGCACATGTGTTCTGTACATGCACAGTCAGTTAGACACAGGGTGCCATGGAAGTACAGGCTCACAAAGACACCCTATCTCTCTCTCTCTCTCTCTCTCTCTCTCTCTCACACTCACACTGTGTATGCCACGCAATTATATATGCATCCTCAAAACACAAATCCAGCCACCCACAACATATCCATGCACAATGTACCCTCACAGGGTTATCAAATGCAAAAATGCACACTCACACTTTCCACCTAAAACAAAAATGTGTACATGTCAACATACACAATGTATATGTTTTTCTGTGCATGTATTGCAGATGTATTAACACACACAATACATACATGTAGATATATGTGTGTGACACACTGAAGAAAAAGAGGTATAAAGATACATGTAAGCCTCCCATCTACACAACACATACACAATATATATATAAAAAATATATCTATATCTATATTTTTATATATATATATATATATATATATATATCTAGACAGATACACACACACACACACACACACACACACACGATGGATATGTATAACCCCCACACTATAGAAACACAGTATTTATGCATGCTGTGGACACATGCAACACCCCCCAATGCCTACATACACTCTATGCATACATTCATGCACACACGTAATTCCTGATCGCAACATACATATAAGTACACACACAATCCTTCCACAGCATACCCTACACTGTACACACACAAGCTCCAACACATAAGGTACCTTACAAGGTACACCCAAAATGCACACACAGCACATACACCCCCCCCATGTACACAAGCACACTCATGCAAACAGTCACTCTCATGTATACCCAAAATGCGCACATGGCACATGTAATCCCCTCCCCACACACAATGTAATCTCTCACATATACACCCAGAATGCACACAAAAAACACACAGTAGCCCCCTACAATGTACAGACACATACACTCATCCACACAATCATTCATATATTCATCCACAATGCACAAGCATGGGTCATACAATCCCACCTACACACAATGTACATATACACACAATGTATAGTCCCTCATAGATACACCCAGAATGCACAGTCAACTCCAAGATATACACACACTCATGTACCAAATCTCTCCCATACACACCCAAAATGCACACACTTGGGGCACACAATCCCCAACACACACAATGTACATGATCTCTCATATATGCCCGGAAGGCATGCACGAAGCACACACAACTCCCACAATGTACACACTATCACTCACAAAGACTCCCAAAATGCACGCGCTCAACACACACACACACACACACGCACGCTGCTCACAGCCCAGCTGACTCGACCAAGGCTCCGGGAATCCGGTTCGAGCCCCGTGAAGACAAAACCCTTCCAGGCAGGACGGAGCCGGCTCCCCACTCCGGCCCCACGTCCGGCCGCAGCCTCCGCGGGGGGGGGGGGGAGGGAGGGCGAGGAAAACGAACCAGCCCCGGTAGCTTACGATCGCCTCGGATTCCCCCTGCGATGCCCCCCCGGGTTCCCCCATGATTGCCTCGGGATCTCCCCCGGGATCGCCCCTGGGATCCTCTGCGATCGCCCCTGGGATACTCCGCCATGATCGTTCCGGAGATCCCGCGTGATCGCCCCTGGAATCCCCCCATGATCGCCTCGACGTCCTCCCCCCCGCCCCTTTCGCCCCAGGGTTCCCCCGCGATCCTCTCCGCATCCCCCGAGAGCTCCCCTTGGGTCCCTCCATGATCGCCTCGAGGTCCCCCCGCGATCGCCCCAGGGATCCCCCACGATCCCGTCCCCCCCAGCTCCGGCCCGGGTTCGAGCCCCGCTCCGGCCCGGCCCGCCGGGCAGCGCTGCCCTACTCTGCTCCCGGCTCCTGGCCCCGATCCCGGCTCCACTTCAGCGAGGGACGGCCGGGCTGTGGGGGGGGCGGCCGGGCCCCGCATGCCGGGAGCAGCCCTTGCTCCGGGCCGGGGGGCGCGGGAGCGGGGGTGTCACTCCGGAGTCGCTTCGCCCTCCCCCCCTCCCGAAGCTGGGGGGTGGGGGAGAAGCACTATTTATTTTTGTGAATGGCCCCGTCCCCGCCGGGCGCCGCTGATTGGCTGCTGAACCCGGCTGGCCCCGCCTCTCCCCCCCCCCCCACGCGCGTCGGGCGATTCCTGGAAACGCGGAGGGAGGGGATGTTGGTAAGAGGCAGGGACTGGCCCCCCCCCCGCCGCCGCAGGCACGGACACGGGGGGCGGGGGGACGGCAATCGGAGTCCGGCCCGGGGCGGGGGGCAGCCCGAGACCCCCCGGCCCAGCGCGGCCTGGGGGCAGCTGCGGGGGGGTTTCCATTGCTCGCAGCTCGTCCCGGCTGTTTCCAGTCCTCGCCTGTGTCTGACCCCCAAGTCCCCCCGTCTCTGCCCCCCACAGGGATTCGCGCACACACGCGCGCGTTGGCCCTGGCCCCCCCACGCCGCCGCAGCCGGGACACCCGTGGGGCCCCCGGCCCGGCCCTCGCTGAGGCGGGGGTCAGAGCCCGCGTGTGTGCGTGTGTGTATGGGTCTGTGTGTCTGTGTATGCGTGCGCAGGGGTGGTTGCATGCCTCTGTGTGTGCATGTGTGTGCGCACGTCTGTCCCGGCGCGTGGCCGCGTGCGGATCGGGGCGGGTGGTTCCAGGAAGGCGCCGGGATCCCGCGCTCCCCCCGTGGGGCCGCGGCCGGTGCGGGGCGGGGGGCGGCGGAGAGGCTGGGAGCCCCTGCCCCGCCTCCCCCTCCCGCAGCCGAGGGGGCCGCCTGAGACACCCCCGCGCCCCAGCGACAGCGGCCCGGGGCGGGGGGGCCAAGAACCCAGGCGTCCGGGGGGAGGCTGTGCAGGGCCCCCGGGGGGACGGGGGCGGGCACGGCACGGCTGCCCCTGGCACGGAAAGCGTTAACCCGCAGCGGGCAGCGCTTACTGGAAGTCCCTGCCGGGAGCCCTCGTCCTCTCCCTCCTCTTGCTCCAGCGCCGGAGCCGAGCCGGGCCGGGCCGGGCAGGGCAGGCCCGGAGCGCCGCCCAGTGCCCGCCGCACAGCGGCCGGGACCCTCCTGCCCGGGGGCAGCTGGGGAAACGAGGCGCCTGGGAGGGTCTTGTCCCAGTGAACCACGCAGAGAACCCGGGGGTCCTGGCTCCTAACCCCCCCGAGCTAGGAAAGAACCCAGGCGCCCTGCCTCGTGCCCCCCACCGCAGCCCCCTAGACCCACTCCCTTCCCAGTACTAGGAAAGAAACCAAGCATCTGGCTCCCAGCCCCACTCTGTCCCACTCAACCCGTCCGATCCTAGTTCCGCCCAGGGCTGGGACAGAACCCAGGAGTCCCAGGTCCCAGTCCCTGCGCTCACTCTCCCACCCCGCCCCTGCAGTCCCCCTGTCCCATCCCAGCGGTGCTGCCCTCCACGCCCTCCATGCCTTTCTGAAGCCTCAGGGCTACAGGGAAATAGTCCTCTCAGTTCCTGGGGATAACACCCTGGATCCAGTCTGAGGGTTGGGGGGTGCTGGCTGGCTCAGGAGGCAGAGTAGGGGCCTGTCTCCTCTAGGGGGAGCAGCCCAGATCCTACCCGACGGAGACAAATACAATAAGTCATTTATTTTCTGACTCCTGTGTAATGAGTTTGCTGGGTCTCATTCCCCTTTCCAGTGCCGTGGTGCTGCCCCTACTCCCCCCACAGGCACCCATGGGACAATCTCCCCACCCACCATGCTTTCCACACAGATGCTAAATGCTGGATAGGCAATAGAGGGCAAATCCCTCTCCAGGGGCAGGGACATGGCCCCAAAGGGACTTGTACATGTGTGAGACAGCTGTACTCTGTTAGCAGGGTGGTTGTGCATGTGCATGATTGATTGATCATGTGTTGCATGTAATGGATCTTGTGGGTGCGTGTGTGGGGCTGGCCATGTGTATAAATGTACACAGTAGACACTCTAGTGACAGTGCATATATATACTGTACGTGATTGTCTTTGTGTCATGGCAGGGGTGGTGTGTGTGTGACTGATAGAACCTGTGTTGTTTGTGTGTGGTATGTTGTGTGTGTTGGATGAACCTTGGTGTATGGCCGTGTGTGCATGGTAGATACTGTGGGGTGTACACATGGATATATGTGATTAACTGTATGTTGGGTGGGTGTTGGTGAGGGGGTGTATATGGAAGGTAAACCCTGATGTGTGGCCATGTATGCGTGTGTGTGTGTGTAGCAGGCACTGTGGTATGTGCACATGGACATATGTGTTGGGTGGGTGTTGGTGGTGTGTGTATGGGAAGGGGTAAATACTGGTGTGTAGTCATGTGTAGTCATGTGTATGTATGGTCCACTGTTGTGTGTACCATATGTGTGTACATGTGATTAACTGTGTATTGGCCACACGGCCAACGGTGTTTGGCCACATGCATGTAGAGGACACTATGGTGTGTACATATGGACACGTGATTAACTGTGTGTTGGGTGGGTATTGGCAGTGTGTGGGAGGGTAAATCCTGACGTGTGGCCATGTGAATGCATATGTGGTAGACACTATGGTGTGTACACATGGATACATGTCATTAGTTACCTGTGTGCTGGGTGGGTGTTGGGGGCATGCATGTGTGTGTGTATGTATGTTTGAGTGATTGTACTGGATCTTTCCTTGAGTGTGAGTGCTGAGCCCCATTGCATGTGGGAAGATGTGCATGTGTATAGGGGCCACACACATGCATGGACAGGGCAGACAGGGGATTTTTGTGCCCAGGCTGCCCCCCAGTGCTCATACACATGCACGCACAGGCCCAGTGGGGCTGTCTGCTGTTCCATGTCCCCAGCCTGAGGTGTTCCTGGCCAGCCCCGTGTTTACGAGCACAGTGAGGCTGTTCCTGGCAGGGGCTCTGCTGCCAGGAAGGGCGGCTAGCTTCCTAGCAGCCATTAGGAGGCATGCGGCAGCATGCTAAACAGCCTCTGTGGGGGGGGGAGGTGTGTGGGGGGGTGGACCAGTGCCCCTGGCTGTCCCCAAACTGGGGGCTGGCTCAGACCCTCCCCTCCCCATATTCTTCCCTCCTCCTCTCAGTCCTGAGGAATGACTCTATGGGAGCAGAGGGGTGAGGTGTATCCTGTTGGCCCTCAGCTGCTTGGAGCCTCTGTGCTGCGACCTGGCAGCTCATCACACTAGTGGGGACAGGAGGGGGCTTGCTTGCCCAGAGGTGTTTGCTGCACCAAAGGTGGAAGGGGGTAAAAAGGCTGCTGGTGCCCTCCTGGCTTCAGACATGGGGTGATGGTGCAACAGTGTGTGTGTGTGTGTGTGTGTGTGTGTGTGTGTGTAAGATCCTCCCCCTGCTGGATAGTGTCAGAACTTCCTCATTGGGTATCATAGACCCCATACAGCCCCCAGCTAGTGAGGATTCCCCCTGTCCCTGTAGCACCTCCCAGCGTGCAGGCAGGAGCTGTGATGCCCTCCCCTAGCATGCTGCGGCCCTGTGTCCTGAGGACTGGCAGAGTGCTGGGATCCTTGTCTTTGCTGGGAGGAGCTGCCCAGTCCTGAGCACAGCCATTCAGCTGCCTGCCCCCTAGCAGTGGGCCCTGCAAGGGAATAGCCACCACCAAGCATATCCCCAGAAACAGCTGCATTGCAATATGAGACAAGGGGGCCCTGTACAACCAGTCTCTGACATGGCCCATCCCAAAGGTGGTCACATCTCAGCACTGGCAGCACTTACTGTATTTACAATAAAGCTAGATCAGACAGGATTCAAAACCTGCCTGGGTGAAACTCCCCCTCCCAGTGCAGTTCCCTCCTGGTCCCAGCGGGATGGAGGGGGATATGGGGGGACAGAGGTTGCGGGGTTCCTCACAAGCCAGGTAGCTCTATGCAGGGGAATGTCTTCGGTGCTCCCTGATGATCCAACCTGGCCCTGCAGCTCCCTCCAATGAACCAGGCATGCAATGCAGGTATGGATGGGGCTGGGTATATAGGTGTCCTCACTCCTACATCTCCTCTCACTTCAGGGCCTGTGGGCTCCATGTGCAGGTGGGGAGTCTGGGGCTGTCTGGGGGGAAGAGTTGAGAGCTGGGGGGAGGGTGTTGGGAGATAGGGGCTCTTCATTTCATAGATTTCATAGACATCAGGGCTGGAAGGGACCTCGGGAGATCATCGAGTCCAGCCCCCTGCCCCATGGGCAGGAAGTCAGCTGGGGTCATAGGATCCCAGCAAGATAAGCATCCAATTTACTCTTGAAGGTGTTCAATGTAGGTGCTTGAACCACCTCCGCTGGCAGACTGTTCCAGACCTTGGGGGCTCGGACAGTAAAGAAATTCTTCCTTATGTCCAGCCTGAAACGGTCTTGCAGGAGTTTGTGACCGTTCGACCTAGTCATCCCTTGGGGCGCTCCGGTGAACAAACGTTCATCTCCTCACCTTCCAGGTGAAGGGCCCCCAAGATATTTAAGTAGGAGGGGGGAAAGGGATCGAACTTGGAACAGCACCACCACCACCCCCATCCTAACCCACAAGACTCTAGGCCCCCTCCCCGAGCCAGGATACAACCCAGGCAATGCCAAGAAAGAGGAAAGTGCAGCCAGGATCCAGCCTACTCCATATAGATCAGTGCCTGGACTTTCCCTGCAGAGAGAGAATCCTGCATGAGTCAGCCCACACCGAAACCCACCACATGGGATCCCCTCACACAGGAACAGAGCCCTTTTTCTTCCTTGTGCTAATCCTGAATCTCACATAGGGCTGGGACATGCTGTCCCTAGGACTGCCCAGCAAGGGGCAGGATCAGAGCACAGGACAAACTGGGGAAGAGCAGGGAAACCAGCATCTTCCTCTATCCCTCAGGGATCGATGTGCCCAAGGTATATGGTGCTGGTAGTAGAGGGATCCCTGACCAAATACCAAGATGCAACTGCCTCTAGGTTGGGACAACAGTGTCTTCAGGGATTGAGCACATAGCACCCTCCACAGATCCATTACTTCCTTCCAGCAGCACAGCACCCTCTAGGGCCTCATGGGTGCATTTTAGTCAGCACCCACATCCTTTTGCTTTGCCCCAGCCCCTGAGTGGTCTCCCATCCAGGCTCCATCCTGTCCTAGCCCTGCTTAGCACAGATTTAACCCTTCCTTCCCTGGGAGTGGCACTTACTTGCTTCAGTTTTTCTGTAACAGACAAAACCAGTGAGGAAATAGAAGAGAAGGAAGGCAGCCACACATGCCCCAGTGGGGGTGACCTGTTTTATTTTCTCGCCAGCGCCTGAAAATCACAGCCAGGCAGTGAGGGCTGGGAACAGCTGGGGGAACACCTGGGGCTCCCACCCCTCCCAGCCCAGGTACTACCCCTGGATGTACCAGTGGCTCCAGGCCACAGCAAGATGGACTGTGGAAGGCCCTGGAGTCCCTTGAGAACTCAGAAGGGCAAAGGCAAGTGGGAGCAGGGAAGGATTCTGGGTAAAACAGGAAGTGGAGGTCACTACCAGAGAGCTTGTGGGGTGCAGTGCGGTTGTACCCCAGCTCCATGTCATCCCCATTACCAGAATCCCCTGGTTTTTGCCTTGTCCTGGGAGACACGGCAGCCCCTAATTTCCTAGGAATCAGGAGGCTGGAAGTCAGTGCAAAGGATGACAGTGCCCACAGGCCCTCAGTGCCCCATCCTCTGCAGGAGGGTGGTCAGCACCACCGCAGACACTGACACTGCAGAGGGATGATAACAGCTCCGCTGTATGTAGCAGTAAGACTAGAGTTTCTGTTCCACAGGGGAACTCCCTGCCCTCTGGCTGTCCAGCTGCCACCCCTGCCATTGTTTGTCAGTGTCTGAAGTGTTTTCAGTGGTGCCTTTTTCATGGCAGTTTGGCAAGATGTAGGATTTGCTATCCTGGATCAGACTGAGGGGCTCATCTAGGTATCCTGCCCCCCTGTCTCCTGTCCCAGATCCAGCCCAGGGGGTCCCAGGACAGTACAGGTCTCTCCTCACCACCCCACCACCCCTTGCCAGTGGCCAGTGCTAGAATAACCCAATCACAGAAGACATCTGATTCTGTCACAGGCAGGTCATGTCCTAAACAGGTTTTGGGTCCTTGCCTGAGCCCTTGTGGTAGATTCCTCAATATACCCAGCCCCACTGCCTGCCAGGGCAGCTGGCTGGGGCCTAGTCCCCTCATGCTATGGCTCAGCAGCTCCCTGCCCCGATACCTGACCCCGTGTCCCTCATGGGGGTGGGGGCTGTGGATGGCTCATGCTGAGGTAGGGTGATACCCCCTGTAGGGATAAAACCATCTCAGGACTGGGAGAGCAGGAGCCTGGAGCTGTTCACATAACTCAGCAATCAGCCCTGTACCTGTGCAATCAGCATGTGTTGGGGCTTGTATTTAATGAGAGTGAGAGATGACAGATGTTCAGCATCTGGGGAAGGTTCTGGCCCCCCAGCACCTGGGTCCTGACTGCTGTATGCATTGTCAGAGAGGGGACAGCCCCAAGAACAAACCCCTAAGCCCCCCACCCAGCTGCTTCCTCTGGGTGGCAAACCCTGCCCTGCCCTGAATCTGCAGGGGCTGCTGACCTATCCTGATGAGATAGCCCCCACTGTTCCGCTCTTGGATGTCTCCTTTGTAGAGCCCTAGGGTTCAAGGGTGAGCCTGCCTCTGAGCATCAGCCCATCGGCACAGAGACCCTCTGAGGGCCTGGCTGTTACTGAAGCTAGGAGAAGGGAGGCTGAGCCCAGTCCCTCACCTCTTCCTACCAGCTCCATGGGGTCACTGGCATATGACCACTCCACTATGGGAAGATAGTCACAGGGGTAGCTCTCTCCATCATCCCACCTCATCCCATCTATTTGGCACTGGTGAGGGCACATCTGGAGTACACCTGGCCACATATGTGCCGGGTTTTGAGCCCCCTGCTACAAAAAGGATGGGGACAAATTGGAAAGAGTCCTGTAGAGGGCAAGGAAAATGGTTAGGGGGCTGGGGCACATGACTTACAAGGAGAGGCTGAGGGAACTGGGCTTATTCAGTCTGAAAACAGAAGACAGGGGAAATTTAATAACATCCTTCAACTACCTGAAGGGTGGTTACACAGATTTCATAGATTTCATAGTCATTAGGGCTGGAAGGGACCTCGGGAGATCATCGAGTCCAGCGTCAGCTGGGGTTATAGGATCCCAGCAAGACATCCAATTTACTCTTGAAGGTGTTCAATGTAGGTGCTTGAACTACCTCCGCTGGCAGACTGTTCCAGACCTTGGGGGCTCGGACAGTAAAGAAATTCTTCCTTATGTCCAGCCTGAAACGGTCTTGCAGGACTTTGTGACCGTTCGACCTCGTCATCCCTTGGGGCGCTCTGGTGAACAGACGTTCCCCCAGATCCTGGTGGTCACCCCTGATAAACTTATAGGTGGCCATCAGATCACCCCGACCCTGCGCTTTTCCAGGCTAAAGAGTCCCATGGCTCTCAGCCTGTCATCGTAAGATCTGTTTTCCTGACCAGAGGATGGAGTTAGGCTGTTCTCAGTGGTAGCAAATAACAGAACAAGAAGCAATGGGCTCAAGTTGCAGTAAGGGAAGTTTAGGTTAGATATTAGGAAAAACTTTCTCACCTGAAGGGTAGTAAAACACTAGAATAGGTTACCCAGAGAGGTTGTGGGATCTCCATCCTTGGAGTTTTTTTAAGGCCTGGCTTGAGATCCTGGCTGGGATGAGATAGTTGGGGATAGTCCTGCATTCAGCAGGAGGTTAGACTAAATGATCTCCTGAGGTCCCTTCCAACCCTAATTTTCTATGATTTTTGTCAGGAGAAATTCAGCCACCTCCCCCACAAGCACCAGGTGCACCAGGCTCCCCTGAGTATCACCCCCCACTGAGGATCGCAGCGATGGGGGAGGGGTTAAATGTATTCTTGGCCTGCTGAGAAAAAAGAGCTAGGAATTCCATCGGGCAGACATAACTCTGACCTTTTGATCTTGTCTGACTGTCCATCACTCTGCCCCCTTGGATTCTGCCCTATGCCCGCTCCAGCCTGTGCCCTGTCTGCCTTTTGGTCTCTGGGTGCAGCTGCTACTACTGTTTTTGCCCATGAGTAGCTCTGGTCCTAGCAGCTGGAGGGACCGTGCTGCTGCCTGTGCCCTGCCACCTCAGAACAGACCTCTGTGGAACCTCACTTGAAACCTCTGACCACTCTAACATGGATTCATTTATAATTACCCTCTGGTCTTGCCACTCTACAGCCAGTTACAACTATGGAGCCTGTTGACTATGCATCCAGTCATCTACTACAGCTGTGGGGTTGTCATAGTTTTGTCTAGTGCACATTTCTTCAATTTGTTTATGAAACAAAGTCATGTGGGACTTTGTCAAAAAGCCTTGCTGAAGTCATAGAATCATAGACTTATAGGAAAGCAGAGCTAGAAGGGACCTCCAGAGGTCACATCTATTTCAACTCCCTGCATGACGCAGGATCACCCCTATCCAAACCATCCCCTACAAATCCATAATCTACATCATAAACGGCATGTGCCTGTGGCAGTTGGAGGGGCACAGCAGCGGAAGCCCACTGGCGGTAAGCAGGAGAGCTCCCACAGGCACTACCAGCTGTGTCAGTGGCGGCCAGAGGGAATCACAGACTGTCCACGGACACTGCCAGCAGCAGCTGCTGACAGTGTCAGCAGCACCTTTTTGCAGGGGGTGCACTGCCATGCTCAGGGGGTGCACATGCACCCATGTACACCCCCTACACATTGCTCCGATCTAAACTCTACGTAAAATTACTGTCAACCCTGACACAGCACAAGACATAACACCTATACCTGCCACAGGGAAAGCACAGGGACCACAGAGGCCAACATCCTGCTTCTCTGTAAAATGTTGTTAAAATATGCTCAAGGGATCTCAGGTAGAGGCCACTCCCCTGCTATAGAGGAAGGCATAAACCTACAGTTCATACCAATCTGACCATAGGATAAAATTATTTCCTGACCCCAGCTATGGCAATTGATCCTAAGTAGAGGGGCAAGGCCCTCAACCCAGGAACCTCCAGCTTTAAGTCCCAGCAGGAGCACTGACACTGCCCAGTCAAAATCCCCAGCCTATATACTATATTCATGGCATTCCCATCACACACCCAACTAGTTATCTTGCCAAAGAAGGATATTAAGTTTGTATGGCACACATTGTTCATAGTAAATTCTTGCTGGCTGCTCATGATCAACCTTTCTTTCTCTAAATGCTTGTAAGTAGGTCCACCCCATCTTTGACATCTCCATGCTAAACCTATCTACAGAGAACCTATTTCTGGGCCACTCCACTCTACGCCTCTCCCACCTATGCTGGTCCAGGAACAGAAGGAATTCATAATCAAAGAAATCCTTGACAGACGGAAGGTACAGAGGAAGCTCCAGTATCTGATGAACTGGAAAGGTAACAGATTGGTGGACAGTTTATGGGAACCCTTGATAAAACATGCATGCCCCCAACTTAGTCCAAGTGTTCCATCAAGTTTGGACCACATGGATTCAAACCCAAGGCAGTAGGGCCAGTAGGCAGAGGCTGGGTCCTCAGTGCCACCCACCAGCCTCAGCCCCAGCCCCAGCCTGGTACCTCCCATGAGGACATTAATGAGGAGTCGGGTGATGAGGAGGAACCTATAGGCACCACAAGCCTCTGAGAAGAGAGCTATAAAACCTCTCCTACTTCCTGTGGGACTTGTCCCAGCAGCTTAATTTGTGCGTGTGCTCCTTGGACCCTGGGCCTTTGCTCCTGCCTGATCCCAGCCTTACCACAATCCCCGCCCCTGCTCTGTTTGGACCTTCTAACTCTGATCTACCTTCTGCTCTGACTATGATACTGCCTCAACCCTTGGCCTTTTCAGGCTGCAACTGGTACCTGGTGTGACCGTGGTTTGCCTATAGTAACACTGAGTGACTTCATATTTTCTGGTCTATCCTGACATAGGCCCATCCAGAGAAGTTTGGTTCCAAAGCATCCAGAGGTTGTCCTAGGATGTGGGGTACTGCAAAGAGCCCACATCAGAGCCCTGAATCCAGCCGGTCCCAATCAGAGGTTCAAGGCAGTTCATCCCCTGAGGCTGTAGGGAAACAGGCATCACCTGCAGTGACACCCTTTTGTCCCCAGTGCCTTGGGCCCAGCTGTTCTTAGAGGGGCAACTAGGGAGGCAATGGGTGGATCTAGGGACCTTGCTACATGTTAAAATTAAAACTGGATAGACACCAGCTAGAGAGTTTTTGCACAGTTTCAAGCTCTAACTTTATAGTTTGTTGGCTCTTCTTGTAGCTGGATAGACGTTGTTATCATGTGACAATTACTTTTGCATGTGTGGCTGTTCTACATTTATTGTGCGATTAACCAGTTAAGTGTATAATATATGTAATGCGTAGCAGGGCCCTAGGATTTTGAATAGTGGGGTGTGGATGGTTGCCACATCATCATATGTAACTTGTATTTTTCTCCAGTTAAAGAGAAACCAGAAGCTTTACTAATAAGCTAGGTCCCTTGCACTGTATTATTCAATTTAAGACAAAAGCAAAAGTTTAAGGTGAAGTAACTGTACTGGAATGTGCACTGATTTATGAGATTATATATAAACATAAAGAAGACCACAATAAACCAGGCAAAAATGGTCAAAATAGTAAAAAATGTACAGTTAAATGTATGGATCTTACTCAAATTCATAAAGCAAATCTCATCTTCTTGAGTATCTTGACAGTACCTCCAATACATCACTGTCAGTCATTTCTACACCTGAGTTAATATTGCTATACCTGAATATAGATGTTTAACTAGAGCTAAAAACAGTCTGCAGGGCTGCAAAATAGAAGAGAAACCTTACTAGGAATGGCAAACAGATAGCAAAACGGCAGGAGAAAGGCTAGTTTGAATAGTGGAACATCAAGATCATTGAAAAGGAGACTTTGCCCAGCATCTTTCCCAGGATCAGGCTCCCCCTGCACCAGCAAGGAGGAGTGATGGGATCTAATGAGCAATCCCACAGTCCCACGTCCTGCCATGCACATGGGGCATGACAGGAGGAACAACTGTATCAATTGCACATTAGATCCAATCACACCTTTACCTGCCCATGTAGAGGAGGTCTTAGTCCTGAGTGTAGTTTTGACTTGATGTTTGTCACTGAGCAGATCTATTCACAGAGGCATATGTGCTTGTGTATGTGGATTGACATCCTTGATGCAAAGGATTTTATTGCTGGATAGATTTCTCCCAGGTATCAGTAAAATCCATGAATCCTAACTAGTGAGAACTTATCCTTCAGCACAGCAGTACACTGAAGAGCAGTGAGTTCTATCTGCAGCTCCTGCGGGGGCCCATTTTCCACAGGAACGGAGAACAACGTGCCTAAAAAGTTTGAACTCTGTTTCGTGACCCCAAAAGCCAGAGAACTTGTCCTGAAATTCATGCCTAAATATTGACCACATGCTTCTCGAAGCTGTCACCATTTTCAATCCTGGTGCCATCGAGCAGTGACTTCAAAGTGGGGAAACGTGCTACGTTGCACTGAGAGCTGCATCTCCGGAAGAGGTGGTTTCATTTCAAAGGCATGCACACTGCTGCAAATGACCCTGCTTTCTTGTGCTCAGAGTATTGAGATGCCCTGTTATATCCACTAAGAAGTTGTAGGCTGCGGCCTCAGCCTGCCTGCTGTGGCTGCTCATCCCTGGCTTGCCACCTCCTCAGCTGGGTGTCGGGGTGGACAAAAGTGGTCAGAACCCGATAGCTGGGCCTACCCACCACCCTGCAACTGGGGTTGGCAACCAGGTTCAGCTGGGCCTTTACCCCTTCCCATAAAAGACCCATGACCTGGAAAAGGAAATGTCTGGGCACTAAAGTTCAATCTTGTACACAGGCTGCCTCACCCATGGCTTGTGCACTGGCTCTCTGATGGATCCTCTGGCTAACTGACCTGGCTTGCCCCAAGCTTGGTCTGACCCTTTGGCTCCCTAAACTACCCCTAGTCTGATCTCCCAGATACCTGACCTGGCTGATCTCCTGACCCCACGCCTTGCCCAACCCTCTGAATCTCTGACTCAGTTCCCCAGATGGATCTTTTGGCATTTGGACTTTACCTCTGCACACTCTCCTCAGATCTTGGTTGCTTCTTCTGACCCTGGGTGACTCCCAGGCCCTAGCATGATAAGAAAAGAAGTTCCTGCAACCATTTTTTATTTTACAGTTCAGACATAGGGTTGTCGTTCTCCTTGCTCACAAATGCTTCAGTGTCACGTGCAGTTCAAAGAAGCATTTGAAGACAGCCCCACAACTCAGCCAGTGCACTTCACTGTAAAACAGCAGTCCATGCTGAAAGCTGCCTTCTGCCAAAAGCTGGTTAAACTGCTGATGGCTGAGGGCCCTGACTAGAGTGAAGTTCACCTTTTTCTACCACCATCTTCATCGTGTGATTTTTGCTCAGTTTTGCAACAGAGAGCTTCCTGGTGCTTTTTATATTGCATTCTACACAAAACTCATGGCCGCCCTAGATCAACACTGCACTCTGCTGTTGTTTCACCACATACCCTGCCTCCTTTCCCACCATGAGTCTCATCTGTCACAGGACTCACTGCCCTTTCTAGTCCACACTTAATTTTTCCAAAGCTGTGTTCACACTATTGAAAATGTTCTGTCCTTACATCAGCCTGAACTCCATGAATTAATTGGTCACATTCATATCTTGATCAATTCCCCAAACAAACACTGCTAGCTGTGCAACCTCACTCACACAATCTGTGCTTCTATCAGGAAATGTCTTTGCCTTGTTCTGTAGTTGACTGCAAATTATCAGATAAGTCACAGGTTCCATTGGCTGCTGTTTGTCTTGAGAGGCTGATGTTGGCAAAAGCTTGCCACTTCTCTGAGCACACAGTGTCTGCAGCCTTCACCATACATTTCTTTAAGACTTCTCCCTCAGCAAAGGGCTTTGCAAAAACAGCTATTCCTTGGGAAAGGGCATAGCTAAGCGTCACTGCTCCATTACTTACATATCGCATTTGTGTGAGGATAGATGGTTGCTTTTCCACTGACTCTTCTAATTCACTCAGGTTGCCTTTACGCAGCTTCCCAGTAAACTTGTCATACTTGACACCATGTCATGACTCATAATGTCTTTAACATTGTGTTCTTTGGAAACAGCCATGGCTTGCTTATAAATCATGCACACAGGCTTTCCATTCCCATCTATGAAGTATAAGAGCTTCCATTTCTCTTGGAACACATGGCACTGCTTGTCCACTTTTCTTCTCACCCAAAATATCTCACTTACAGTTAATCCGAGTATAAAAGATGTGATGCTTCTTACGCTCGCTTATTATGCAAGAGATAACTAATAATATTGTTACAACCATGGGCATAAGTCTTGTAAATAATAACACTACCTTTGCACTTTCAAACACATTTTATTCCAACCATGTTTATGCACATTCACCTCACACATCCAATCTCAGCACTTTGCCAGTTACCATCAGCTTGTGAACAACAACCTGTTGCATTTAACCACTATATATCATGCTTGGCTATTTATCTAAATGTCTACAATATTCCAGTGTTCTTTCTTCTCAAAAGATATCTTTATGGCCACCTCTCTGGTGTTTTCATTTCTAGCTGTATTAACAGGTGATAGAGAATAGGCAAAACATAGAAAGGAGACGAGACAGACTGAGAGACTGAAAGGCAAAGACCAAGACAAGCTCCTTATCAGCAAGTACCAACACAAAACAAAAGAAAGAAGAAGGAATCCAAAAGGGGAGAATGATGAAGACAAGACAAAGAGCAGGCATAGACTGGGGGTGAGCTCTGTGGCTGTGACCTAGGTTAACAAAGAGCACTATCATCTGATTTCGTGAGGAGCGAGAGTGAAGCCACCTTTAACTCTTATTTTAATATTACACTCCTGGAAGGTGCTGAGCTTGCAAAAGGAAATGCCAGGAAAAGACAGCGGGTTGGATGACCCACCCCTACAGCCTGTATCCAGCCCCTAACCTCTGTGGTTTTGTGTAATGAAGAAACAGAGATGTAAGGATTATGGCTCTTTAAGAGGCTTGCACAAAGGAGTCATGCTGCTTGGAGAGACCTGGTTGTGGGCAGTTGGTTAGGAATAGGGGATCCAGGCAGCTGGATGTTAGAGCTGGCTCCCTGATCCATCCCTCTCCTTCAATTTATTTCTTAGTGAAGTTAAGCTGTCCTTGAAAGTCAATGACAGCTCCTCTACTGAACCCAGAAACAGCATATTTCATAGGTCTTCTTCCTTTGGGCATACAACATTTCTCTATTATTCTGTGAATTCACTGGACTGCATGATTTAATCTTCTTCAAACATGAACATGTTCTCAAGAACCCATGCTTCTTCTCCAACATGCAAAAATGTTGATGACTTCATGTTACCAGGTTTGATCACTACCCCTTTGGCCCCAAAACAGAGTTCAGATCTATACTGGAAAATTTCCAGTATTCCTGACAAAAGCAGGCTAGACAGATGTGGCTACATGTCCATTTAGCTTCTTGTTCTCCTTACAACTGCATAGCTATGGTTTCATCCATATAATATACAGTGATTCTTGGTTTCAATAAATGTGGTACACAATGAATGAGAAGAACTAAACAACAGATGTTAATTATGGAGTATCAGGCAACCTCTGCAGGTTCTTCATCTCCCCTAAGGGACCATCTCCCAATTCCCAACTCGTGTAAATTAGAGAGTGTTTCTAAATTATAACTTTTTATGGCCACAAAACACACTAGTCTTCATGTCCTTTGCTGGTATACATGCACATCTCTTTTCTCTTGTATACTGCTTGCGTTAGTGGAATGAACAGCAACATGACTGTAGATTCTTCTTCACTCAGCACTTCTGACACCATGTAATGATCTTTGTAAGTCCATGAGATAACAGATGTTGAATAACGAAGAAACAAAGCCTTCTATTAATAGTCACAGAGGACAGCTTCAAACTGGAACTTTTCAACTTTTCCTGTTCACCTCCCAATTCCCAAATTCACAACACAGATAAGGGACTCTTTCTAAATTCAGACTCACTTACATCATTCACTACACTACATTACGGAAGGCAGAAGTCCTACTCCAGGCTGATCATATATATCAGGCAGGCCAGGACCCCAAGCTAAGTTGGCCGTAGAAAAAGGTCAGGGCACCTGAGGCAGCTTATGGCACCTTCTCAGATTCTTCTTATAGTTGGCAACTCAGACATGAGACTGAGATCTTGTTCAGTGGCAACATACAGGAAGTTCACGGGGGTACATGTGCACCCCTGAAAGCGCTGGTGTACCCCCTGACAGGTCGTGCTCCCAGCTTAGGTAATGGGCAGGGTGGGCAGGCAAGAGCACTGGTGCCACCCTGTGAGTGCCAGCCAGGGAGTGGGAGTGCAAGATGTAGCACTGTGGCCACTTCCAGGAGCGCCACAGCCACTTCTGGGAGCACCGCAGCAACTTCCTGGTCAGTGAGTTTTGCCGTGAGGGTATGCACTCCCTCCCCTGCCTAGTCAGTGAGATTGGCTGCGGAGGGTGCCCCCCACCCCAAGTCGCTGACTGGTCACAAGGGGGGAGGAGGGGGGGGACATGTGCCCTCCCTGACTAAGATGGCACCAGTCACCCATGATCTTGTTCCCGACAGGCAGCAAAGCAATTGGAGCTAACCACATAAGAGGAAGTGGTTTGCTGATTGTAGCAGGCTGTGCCATTCCTCTAACCCCCAGCTGAATTTTGGCTGCTTCCCATTGAGAAATTACCGTTCTGGGAAAGAAACAGAATGAAGTAATTGCCATCTTCCCAGAGCTGCAGCCCATCTTACTTCCTCCTTCAGGCACACCATGCCCGAGGCTGGCTGGAGCTGGGGACCAGGGTGTTGGTAGGAGCACAGAGAGCCCTTTGCTGCCCCCATCATGAGGTCTGTTCTTACTGTTCTCCTCCTGGGTGAGTATGGGAGACAGCCAGCATGTGTGTCCTTGTAGGATGAGGGGTCCTCCAGTTCCTGCACTTGGAGCCCCTCAGTTCCAGCAGTATCTATGTGGCTGGTCCCAGAGAATTCAGGGACAATACAACATCTCTGGTCCAGGCTCTGGTAACTAATGAGCTGTCTCCCTGCAGGCTGTCGGCTGGCTGGACACAGTGGGATGCAGAGTCATGAGTATGATCTAAGCCAGGCAGCAAAGAGAGCACTGTCAGCACTGAGGGGTGGAGAGAAGGGAAACTATGCCCTGATCCTTCCCCACCAAGCCCAGCTCCTCTGACTTCCCCTGAAAACTTGGCCCCTCTCTAATCAGCCCCATAATGCCCTGGAGGATAGAAAGCAGTGCAGGTGAGGGCCAAGCTGTGTTTGTGTTTCTGTAACACCAGGCAGCCACAAGCCTTGCCCCAGCTCTCTGGAGTCAGGTGAACATAGCAGGAAGAAACAGCCCCAGTCCTGGGCGCTGTCAGTGCAGAGCCTGCAGATGAGCAGAGACATGGCAGCAGAGAGGAGGGCATCACTGGGTTCGGCCACCACTAGGAGAGGAGGAGCTAAGCCAGCCAATGGAGTTTGTTCTGGTTGCACCAGGAGGCCCAGCAGTCATGGATCCTGCTCCAAGACCAGCAGGGCTGAATCCCATAGCTGCAGAGTCCTCCCTCCCAGCTCAGGCTCCTCCACAGCATTCAGCCATGGCTGCAGCATAAGACAGCCCCTCCAGAAGCTGACACCACATGGGCAAGAACCGCAGCAGGAGTTGCACCCAAAGTCCAAGCAGGTCATAGACCAGGGAGGGCACGGGGCAGAGCCCTATGTGAGCTAGAGTGAGACAGATGTATGGGATCAGGGAGTTGAGCTTATATCTTTCCTGTGTAATTCTTATCTCTTCCTGTCAAAGCAGAGCGAATACCCTAAACCCCTTATCTCTGCCATCCCCAGCCACGTGGGGGAGGGGGGAAAGGTCACCATTCGCTGAGAGGCTTTGTACCCACATATGGAGTTCTATCTGCACAAAGCTGGACACACAGACCATCTGCAGCAGGAGGTGCCTGGGGGGAACGTGGCTGAATTTCCCCTTACCAACGTTAGACGGGAAGATGGAGGAAGATACACCTGCGCCTATCACCTCATAATGAATGAGAACCACTGGTCATATCTTAGTGACCATGTGGAGCTTGTGGTAAGAGGTGAGGACCCTGCTCAGTATTCCCACTACCAGCCCTGCACACAGCTAGACCCTTGGGCAGCCCCTCCCTATCTCTCAAAGAGGCCCCAGAGGATGAGTCTACTGATATGCAGGGGATTCAGATGCTGCAGTGCTGAGTGCCAGAGATCACCCTGAGGCAGTGAGTTGTTCCTTCTTTAGGGGCAGTAAACAAGGTAGGAGATGCCCATGGACCTGTGAGGATGGACAGAAATGCTGAACAGGGGACCATTCTCTCAGCCCTGCATCTCCTGAGCCCTGTTTGCAGGGCTGGGTTCTGGGCCTCCAAGGAGACTGGGGTCATAGGGAGAGTCTTTTCCTAGAGGCCCCTGTCTTTGCCCTGTGGCTCAGCTCACACAGCAAGGACGAGGCAGCATGACTGTGCAGGTCCATGTCTCACCATCTCTCTCCCACACACAAATCCCAACTATCCCAGACCCAGAATCTCTCTCGGCTCCAGTTGCCTGATTGCCCCGGGACAAGATGTCACCATCCACTGCACCTGTCAGTGCTGGGACCTGAAGTTCTTCCTGCACAAAGCTGGAGCTCAGGAGATGCTGCAGCCTATGAAAACTATAGGGGACCTGGCTGAGTTCTTCATCCCCAGCATGACCTGGGAGCACAGAGGGAGCTACAGCTGCAGCTACCGCCCCCAGAGAGAACTATGTGTCTTGTCATACCCCAGCAACACTGTGAATATTGTGGTGACAGGTGAGGGGCCTGGCTAGGGACCTCCACCCACAGCCAGGGCCCCAGGCAGCAGTGAACTGGCTGTTCAGAGCCAGACCCTGTCCTGAGCCCTTGGGCCCAGCTGTGGGTATGTCCAGCTGGGGCGCAATAGTCCCTGCACATTCACAGCCAGCTGCAGAGCCTTTCTTAGGGGAATCCTCTTGGGACTCCCCCAGGCCCAATTGCTGCTCACTCAGTTTTAGGCAGCCCCAGCAGGAGTTAGGGATCATGTTTGGGCTTGGGTTTCTGGAGCCAAGGCCTTCTGGCCTATGTCTTCAGCCCATGATCAGCCTTGTAAATGGCAGCAAGAGTAATGAGGAGTCCTCTGCCAGGGGCAGGGGCACTGCCTTGTGCTTTGATCTGTGCATGCTCTCAGCTGCCCAGAAATGAGGTTGTGCTGGCCACACCTAAGGGCTCTCTCCACTGCCTCCCCACTTCCACTTTCCCCATTCCCCCATAGCTGTAGGCTCTTGTCACTGGGGCTGGGAACGTTCCCTGGGATTGGGGAGTTGATTGGACCAGGTGTCCTAAAGCCCTTATGTGTTGGCCTCACTGTGACCCTCCATTGGTCTATCAGGTTGAGTGTAAGGCCTGGGCCAGCTCAGCTCAATGCTGTGTTTTGGGTTGTATAAGACACACATCCCCATGCCCCTTCCCCATCTGCCCTGGCAGATGCTGGTTCTCTTTCTGCAGGGGGAACTAACCCGACACTGGAACGGCTCCAACCCTAACCAGCCCAGGGAACACAAAGAGAGGTACTGGCGTGTGGAGAGATGTATCTGTACCTGTCCCAGGAGCTGCCACTGGGAAGCCACAAGGCCTGAGGCTGCTTGGGTTGGGTGGATGCAGTATATCCCCGAGGACGAGGCCAAGATAACAGGGAGCAGGGCTCACAGGGAATGGGACTGGTAGGTGGGTTGTGGAGATGGAGGCAGGGACTGGCAGTCTCCAACAGGGATGGGTGGATACCATATTCCTTTTCTGAGGTGGGCAGAGAGAGTTGGGAGTGACTCTCCCCTCCTTTCTGTCACCTCTAGATTACATCCTAGGTAACATCATCCGTCTTGGCCTGGGCATCGGGGTCCTGCTCCTTTTGGTGCTGATCATGACTGAGACCATGTACAGCTGGCGAAGTGGGGGCTGTAGCCGAACCTCAGAACAGCCCGACAGAGCTAGCACCAGGGAAGAGCAGTGGAGTTGCTGTAACCCTCAGCACCATGATGTCAGGTCTTCATGATGGGGCTGGAAGGACCAATGTAACAAAATCCATCTGTCTCATGTGCAAAAATAAAGGATAATTAAGATACTCCATTTAAACAGCTGCAGCTGGATCATTATTAAGTGCACTAAACCCAGTGCTGAAGCTTGTGGACTGACTGCACAGAGTTCCCTCAGAGTTCTTCCTCTTAAACTCCCACCCCAGTCTGCAGGTTCCCTGCCTGAGTCAGCTCCCACCAACCCCCAAGCATCTGTAATGACCATAGGTGTCTCAGAGATGACAAGGCCTCTGCTTGGGATGCAGGAAACAGCTGCCAGTGTTTTACACCAGGGCTGTCCAACTTCTAAGTAGCCAGAGCCTGCACACGGGTCCCCTGGGCCACACTGTGTGCATGGCCCTGGCCTCACCCTTAGCTCCCTGCCCCAGCCCACTGGACAAATGGAAAATTGTAATCAAATCATAAAGAAGGGCTAGCCAAACATGTCAAATCTTGAAGGAAAGATGGGGATGAGAATTTGTTATTTATTCTGATGTCCCTGGGAGCCACCAGAAACGACAGAAACAAATATTCCTGCGTTGAATTGGTAACAAACTGAATTATGAAGATGCTGAACTCCATCAAGAATTTGAACAGGTAACATTTCTGCAACAACTAACAACACACTTACAGGAAATACCACTGTACTGGACAGCGTAAGCTAAATGTGATACATTGCAATGTAGATGTGCAACAGGTGGGAGAGCAGCCCTGCTGACTGAATATGAGCTGCAAAACTGTGCTAACTGCATAGCCTATACACATGTAGGGAGGTTGTTCCAACATGTTGTAATTACAGGCATCGGAGCAGACTCCAGCATCATATGTATCAGCATCTCTGTGCTGAAAAATGGCGATGGGGGCACTTTATCTAAAGCTCATTTGACGAGCTTTAGTTAAAGCACCACCATTTTTCAGTGTGGGGATGCTGATACACATGACACTTTGGGCACTTTATTTACTGAAGCTCTCAGAGCCATACTAATTAAAGTGCCCCCTCCTCACCTTCCAGAGCACATCTGTAAATACGCCCAGAGACCCTGGGCCTGCAAGGAAAACGATCGAAGAAGCAGGAAGCAGCAGCAGAACACAGACTCAGTGGCAGAGAAAAACACATGGCCAGAGACTCCGGAGGAGTGATATAGTCAGTACTACTAAACTGTAGTAGCAGGACACAGACACGTAGGCAACGCGTAGTGTGGGCACATGTCCCCCTCTCAGTTTGGCTGCTGATGAAGCCGCCGCTGGCTTCTGCAGGCTGTTGCCACTCACTGCTGACGTGGCCGGTATCGTCTGCAGATGGCTCCCACTCGCTGCCACCCCCCCGCCCCACCACTGCCACCGGTGGCAGCAAGCAGTCCCCGCTCACTGCTCACCCTCACCAACACCACCACTGGTGGCTGTGGGTGGCCCCCAGTGGTGCACCATGGGTCTTCAGTGCCCAGGGACCAATGTCCTGCAATTGCACCCCCCCCGGGACAATCCGAGCAGGGTGAAGGGCCCCCTCTCCTGCCCCATGGCACTTCCATGGGGAAACTGACATCGTGGCACACTGGATGCTGGAGGAGGGGCAGTGGCCAAAATTTCTGTCTGTAATGGGTAAAGAAACGTACAACCCATCAGACAGGTGGGTGGGCTATAAACCAAACGTGGAAGGCGCCGCTGTCTCTCAGCCCAGCCAGCACACCTCCCCCCAGGCCGGTGCCTGGGGGCCATGGCCCTCTCCTGCCCTGCCCCCTGCCTTGTCAGTATGCCACTGGTGGTCCCCACTCACCACTTGCTGCCATAATGCCCCCCCAGCTGCCATAATGCCCCCCAGCACCAATCATTCATGCAGATGTGTGGACAGCAATTGAGCACTCTCAGGCTTAGAGGCTGGTTTGGGACCCCTCTGGAGGTGTGGGAAGATACAAGGTTTTTTTGAGTGTCTGTACGTCAGCACTAGCGTGTTGTAGCAGGTTCGCGTTTTAACTGTCTCACTCACAGTCCCTTGGTATCCTTTAACTGGCTCACCACATCTGTTTATTGCCCACACTTCCCCAGGGTAAGTTCATCCCTGGTAGGGAACAGTCAGCATAAGCACTTTGCCCCGTGCAAACTACCATCAAGTGGTCTTCTCCTGGACCACCTGGTTTTACTCTGATCATATATACAGTCTCTGCTGCACTCACAGGCCCTGACCAACTCCCAAGAGAAAGGCACTCCAGAAAGGGCCCTCGGGCACTGCTATGCTGACCCACCAGTTTTCTCCATCTTGGCCCTCAGCTTCTCAGTTGCTTGGCTCTCAACTTCTGGCTCTCCGCTGTCCACTCCCAGCTGTCTGGCCACCTTGTCTCTCAATCTCTCAGCTCTTGACTGTCTACCTGACCTAGGCTCCTCTCTCTTGGAGCCTAACACTCTCCCTGAGTTCTCTTTGGCAATCTCTCTCTGGCTTCTTTCTCCAGGTGCCCTCTTAACTTCTTATGGGCCAGCTTATTATTTGTATCAGCTGGTCCATCCTTCTGAGGCAGCTTTTAATCAGGGTTCATTGCCTGCAGCTGGGCTGCTGGCCTTCCCAGTCTGCAGACTTCTCCCACCTCTTGAGCTGGCAGTCTGCTACATGTGTGTTAGTAGTTACCTGTTCTGGACTGAATACCCCACTGCTTGGTAACTGTTATTCAGCTTCTAAGTGTATGTTTTTTAATGTTAATGTTTATCTACCCATATCTTGTTTACTTCTCCCTACTCTATTGGCTTGTGATTCTAATCCCCAGCAATTTCTGTATAAAATTGGGAACCTTCCTTTTGGCTTTCTGTGCCAGTTCCCGGGGTTGTGGAGTTTATACCACCACTTCAAGAAGCCAGAAACCAAGGAAAAAGGCAAAAAAAGATGGTAAAAGTCCTCACTCACACAAAAGGTTTTGAGGTTGGCCTAAGAGACAGAGTAATGGTCAGACATCAATGCTCTGCAGCACACTCTCTTTGTCCTAGTTAGAAGGGACTTCAGCTGATTACAGATAGGCTGGCCCTATTGTGTACCAGGTGTGTATTACTCATAAAAAACCTCTGTGTAAATGGTCCATCACACACTGCTGCAACTGTTTAAAGGAATGTGAAGTAACCTCCTAACATGGGTCGTAGCAGCAATAGCCACAAATGTGGTGAATTTGCTGAAACCAGCCAAAAATATCTTGACCGATTGCAGCAAACTAAAGATAAGAACTTACATATTCCTCCCCTAGCCCCAGGGGCAGATCCAGGTGGGTGCACTTGCACCCCGATGCATTCCTGTTGATTAAAACCTACTACCTGGCTGTGGCAGCATTTCTCATCAGTGGTAGCACTGGGGGAGTCAGCTGATTCCATGGCTCATTGTCATCTGATCCCTAAATTCCATAGGTGTTAATGACCCCTTCTTCTTTTTAATTGTCTTGATGTCCCACCAGTCAAGCTGCACTGTGTTCTGCAATTCTGCTGTCCTGGTAATGAAGCTCCTATTTCACAGCCCTGCAGATTTGTTTTTAACTCATTCCAATGAAGTGGTTGTGGTTTTTGCTTCAATCTTAAACTGAATAATACTGCCCCAGCCCCTAGCTTATGAATAGCCTGTTTATTTTTATCTGGAGAAAAGCTTGTGTTGTTTTATACCTGGAGATGCACCTCCTCATCTGCACCTTCCCCCTTTTCTAAATCCTAGATCCACCCATGCCCACCCATACTTCCCAGAGGTAATTTCTAAAAATTTTCATCTCTCAATTTAATGTCCAAACATAAGGGTGTGACCAGAGGGCAAGCCCATCAATTAAAAGACAGTTGTAACTTACACACCAAAAGAGGGAAGCTTGCAACCAGGCTGACACCCAGAAAGAAGCTATTGCAAAAAGTGATACTTCTCACAGTTGAGCAAAATAAGCATGAGAACCACAACTATTTCTAATTAGGAACTGTTAATCTTTGTGTCTGAAAGGATGCAGATCTCTCTTGGGGAAAACATCTGACATCAATAGTTTGCACTTGGGGGTGGGGTCAGAATATTATATGTATATGCCCCCCCCCGCCACAAGAATGCTATCTAATATATAAAAGCCCAGCTAAGTCACAATGTGTGTCTCAGTCACCAAAGCAAGACACTCATTGACCTTGAGCATTGGAATCCTGGTAAGCAGTATGCAGATTGGAGACTGAGCTCCCCCAGGAGAAAAGGTTAATTGGAAGAAGTAAAAGGCCTTTCTACCAGCTGGAACTGATGAAACAGAATTTCAGGTAGAAAATGATGGTTCCACATGTAACCCTGCTCCAAACAACCCCCCTGCACAGATTGGTAAGGTGCAGTATGCAGTCAGACAAAGCTGGCTGCCTGTGAATGGAAAGGGATGCCCCAAAATTGACTGCTTGGCTGTGGCAGCAGGCTTTCTAGTCAGGCAGCAGCACTAAGAGACTTCCTGGCTCATTAAGATATACCCCATTCCTTCCAAACTCTTCCTTCCAGAGGTGTTAACGACCCTCTGTCCTTTGGGATGGTCTTGATTTTACAGCAAGACTGTACTCCACAGGCTTACAAATCCAGTCCAGATGATCTCTACTAGGCGCTGGACTATGAACAGATTCTGCAGTAACCTGGCAAATGCAGGATGGAGGAATTAAAGTAACAGAAGGACTGCAGTATGCTGGCCTCCACTGGTTGATTTGTGAAAACCTCTGATTTTCCTCCACCACAGTGGACAAGGAAGAGGCGTTTCTGGGCTGGGTAGAACAGAATCCGTTCTTTGTACAGGATGATTGTGTTCATATTATACCCCCGAGTGGTGACAATGGTGTAATATGACATTTCCTCTGGAGCACAGTGCAGAATGGAGATGCAGTCCACTGTTAGGAAAGGACATTGCCTACTCCAACTTTTTAATCCAAATGGACCTTTCACCCTCAGGAGAAGCCACTACCAGCAGCTATACTGGAACCAGACATAGCACTGCTCACCCTCACCTGTGGAGTGACCCTTGTGAAACCATCACATCCAGAGGGCCACACACTCCACGATGTATTTGTCCTTGTCCCTGATAGAAAGTCCAGGAGATTATTATTTACTGTCTCTCACAAGACAAGAACTAGGGGCCATAATAAAAAGAAACTAATAGGTGGCAAGTTTAAAAATAACAAAAGGAAGTTCTTTCATCACACAGCATGTAATTCAAGTGTGGAACTTGTTGCCACTAGGTGCTGTGGAAGCTGACAGTACAGCCAGATTCAGAAAGTAGAGGTGCATCAATACATCAGTCCCATATCGGATTAGTACCAATATAAGGAAAATTGACTGTATTGGCAATCAGCTTTTTTTGGCTGATGTGGCTGATTAATGCCCCCAGTAAATGCCCTGTGCCTGTGCACAGCAGCAGCACAGCACGCAGGTGGCCAGGAGTGCAGCTGGGCAGCATGGAGAGCAGCTGGGTCCAGCTGGTAAGTCTGTTTGTGGGGAGGGGGAAGGCAGATCAATGCCACAGCAGTGAGAGAGGGGCAGGGGCAGGAGCTGCACAGCTGGGGCAGAGTGGGGGATGGAGCTGCAAACAGCTTGTCTGGGGGTATGGGGGGGCAGCTCCTGCCCCTGCATGCAACCTGGGAGGGCACGGGGGGAATGTGGCTTCGGATCTGTATGCAGGGCAAGGGCAGGTTGCCACTTCAGGCTTCCCAGCAGGAGCTTGGCCAAGCTGCGATGGGAAGGAGGGTTGGGTGGGCTACGGTGAATTTTGGGGTAGCTGCAGCCCCTCCCATAGCCCGCCTCCCAGCACTGCTGCTGCTCACCCCAAGCACAGCCCAGCCCAGCCCAGCCCAGCCACCCACCAGGAAGAGCCTGGCACTGCCCCAGCTTCAGCCTGCAACAGCAGCCCACCCTCACCCTGCACGCAGATCCAGGGGCATATGCCCCTGTGCCCTCCTGGGATACATGCAGTGGCAAGAGCCACCTCCACACCTTCCCCAAGAATGGGGACACATCAGACCTGTCCAAGGAGCACTGGGACAAGAAACAGAGCCAGGGGAAGTTTCCTTAAAAACCAGGAACAGAGACAAACTCCTTATGCCTGTGGAGCTGTGCCCAGGGGCCCCCAATGGCCTGGGCTGTTTGAGGGAGGAGTGTGGGCTGATTAATCCTGGGGAATGTGGCCCAGATACCACAAAGTTGAGCTTAGCACAATGCGGTGGATGTCCCCTCTCCACTGCAACCCACACAGGTGGGAGCTCCATGACAGGGAAAGGGGGTTCCCACCATGGCATCTGCTTTCACTGTCTTTCTCCTGGGTCAGTATGAGAGATAGCCAGGGGGTGTGTCCACAGTGGAGCTGGGAACCAGGGTATCTGGTTCTATCGCAGCTCTGTGTGGGGTCCCTTTCAGTCCCACAACTGGGGGAACAGCTGGCTTAGGGGGTGGGGAGTGGGTCAGTGACCTTTCTGCTAAGGGGGCAATAGCTCCAATCTAGCCCCAGGCATGGGCAGCCTGTGTATGGGGAATATGGAAGACTGAGGAAGGGACAGGGAGCAGAGCAGCAGAAGGGACAGGGAGCAGAACGAAGAACAGCAAATCAGGCAGGGAGCAGAGCAGCAGAGTGGTCAAGGGAAGGGGATGGGAGGAGCACTCAAGGAGGGAATGGTGTGGGGTCTAGTTTGGCACACCTGCCAAAAATGTTGCCCTCCACTTGCCTCCACCAGCCCTTCATTGATGTACCCTCATGTCACATTGCAGGTTAGGGTGTGGCTCTGTCTCAGGGGCCAGTCCAGCCTTTGAGTTCCCTGATGGGGGGGGGGTATAGTTGGTGGCTCTAGTGAGGCCCCAGCCCCTGTGTTAAGCAGGCCCCAATTCCTCCCCTCCATCCTCTGCCCCCTTAGGAAATCACAGGCCCCTTTCGAAACTACCCTCCCAGGAACCACAGCCGCTCAGCCTGGGCTCAGTGACATGTCCACGAGATGGCAGTGCAGGCCCACTGGGGAGTCACCCACTCAGCACCAGGCAGAGACATTTCTCTTGAGGAACAAAACCCCTTACAGTCCCCTCAGTGCCCCTGGATCTTCCTCGCCCATGGTGGGCACCACCTGGTCAACAAGAGTAGCCTCTGCCAGTCTGTAACTGAATGTGCTGGCCTGGGGGTCTCCCATGTGGGGCGGGGTCCCAAATGGGGGTTTGCTTTATGAACTAGGGAGATATGGCTTCAAAACTCACTAAAAACTCACTCAGAGCTGGACAGCTCATGAAAGCTGCCTCCAACACCATGAAAGTGTTTTAGACATAAGGAGCTTCCCTTAGACACAAATAGAAACCACTGGCTTGGACACTGTGGGCATGTCTACACATGCATTTATGCAGGGTTGAAATTACTGCGCAGTAAGTTACTGTGCAATAAGCAGGAATAGGCCAGAATCTACACGTGCAGGTGTTAAAGCGCATTAACACTGTGTGTGGACTTGCAACTAAAGCTGTTCTCAAATCAGTCCACACACACAGGGTTACTGCGCAGTAAGGCAAGTATCAAATTTACACCTGATTAGTTACTGTGCAATAATGCATCATGCAGGTATCAAATTCATACTCAAGTCAGCATAAGTCACCATAATTACTGCGCAGTACAGGCACGCACGTCTGATTACTGAGCAGTAAATGCACATATATTGATGCGCCCTGTGAGGAACAACAACAGTTATATTAATAATGGTAATAATAATAATAATAATCCAGAATACCAGGACAGGAGCCTAAGAACATGTGACTTGTTTAATATTTACAAGACTGAGCATACCACAGTACTATGTATCCCCCATCCACTTGTTATGGGATAAAACAAGTCCAAAACCACTGTGAACTTGAAAGCTGCTGTGTAAGATAGAGAGGTAATTAGCTGTGTTAGTCTGAAGGTAGTCAGAAGGCCGGGCAGCTATGCATCTTTATAGACTGACCAAATAAGAGATGTAGAGAGAGCCCAGGTGAACCCAGGTTAATTTCATCAGATGCTGTGAGAGGACAGCACAGAGCTGAGTATAAAGTGGGTGATTAGAACACCATTGCTGGGGAAGCAGGAGGGAGAGGAAGGAGGGGAGGAAAACGGGAGAGTGCTGTGAGAGGCAAACCAGCAAAAAACTCATAGGAACAAAGGGGTCACAAAAAGCTAATCCAGGTAATGGGTTAAGAATCCATAGTCCCTGCTTAAACCATAACTTAGTGGGTTGGTCCCCTGGAGGCCCTGGCTACAATATTCATTTGCTTGCATCTGGTCATGAAGAGGATGTCTAAGTGAACCTGAGCAAGTTTCTGGCAGAGATAGGTTGCAGTCCTTTTCATTCAGCTGAGCCCAGTGCCATCCATGAGCAGAGAAAGGTAGTTAGCCAGCTTAGTCCGAAGGCAGGCAGAAGGCAGGGTAGAGATGTACCTTCATGGACTATAGGCATGCACCTTTATAGAAAGGGTGAACACTGGGCCCTGTTTCCTGGTAGGGACAGAGAAGCTGGCAGCCGCCCTAGGACACCTCATCTCCTGAAAAGGACAGCTGTAGGCCAGGACTCAAAGAGGGGCCAGGCCTATCTGCCCCAGGGCCTGGACTATAGCTAGGGCCCAACCATACTGCTCAGCTGGGAGATAAAAGCTGCAATAGCAGCAAAGAGCCAAGTTTCAATCCTGACCAAAAACTGCCAGGCTTCAAAACTTGTGAGTTTGCTGCAGGGATTAATACCTCCATGGCACTATCCCACTCAAACCCAGGAAAACAAAAAAGAGGAAAAAAGTGGAATAAAAGAGGAATCCCAAATGCTAAGACAGACTCTCTCTCTCTCTCTCTTTACCTGAGGTTTCTCCTTCAACATAGCTTCAGCTTGCTTTTCCAGTAAAGGCGCCGGGAGCCCTTCCCCACATGAGGAGCCCTTCCCCCAGTTTGCAGTTCAGGTCTTCAGTCCTGTAGCCCTCTCTAGCTGCAGCTAAAGACTCCTATATACTTCGGCATGACATCACACCAAGTTTTCCAAGTTAGGCTTTGTTAGGCTTCCAGCCTCTTTCCCACCCAATCAATTTAAAAAACACTGCCCAGTCTAACCAATTAGCCTGGATATCTGATTTACATGCTGTAGATAACTGAAACCAGGCACACAGCAGTGGGGCCTTAAAACAATAGGCCACAGGTAGCAGGACACTGCAGAGGGGCTTTCCTGCCTATCTGTTCAGCCAGCCTTGCTTTTCCTCACATCAACAGGTAGAGGAGAGGTGACAAGATACAGAAAACATGAGTATATACAGCAAAGCAGACACATATTAAACATGATCATATTTAACAGTTTAAAACAATATTAACAGCAACACAAACCAAAACATACTTTTGCAGTACAAACAAGATACACAGTAACATGAAATTAGAACACACTTTGCAGTGCAAAATTGCTTGTACATTTTCTGTGTTACATCAGCATGCTGCTATTTAGTTCATTTTTTTAGAGTGTGGTGCTACCAACACCAAGACTACAGTTGGGCTCTTGATGTCCCTTCCAGCTTTACTTCTCGGAAATATTGATTGGTTCTGAAACAAGCAACAACATGACTGCAGCTTGATCTTCTGTCAGCACTTGACCCTGCAAAATGTTCTTTATGGTTCAGGAGACACCAGCAGGCCTTGGATAAGGGAGAAAGAAACTTCTATAAACAGTTGTGAAGAACTGATACAAACTGAATCCTTCAGGTTTTCCTGTTCCTCAGGGTTCATCTCCCAGTTTCCACACTCATAGCACTAGGGGACAGTCTCTAAATTCTAATCTCTCACTGTTATATCACTACAGGAGAGCATCACCTAATGCGCTGCATATGGATGACTGACATCCCATTCTGAGCTGGTCTGATGTGCCAGGTGGGCAGAGATTGTGGGCCAGGTCAGGACACCTCAGGCACTTCCTGGTGCCTTCTCAAATTCTCCTTGTGCTGGGCTACTTTGATATGAGACTGAGTTTGCATTTGATATAAGACTGAATTTCACTTTCTCAGAGAGATGATCTGCAGGCAGCAGTGTGAGGAAGTGTTTAGCTGGACGTCGGAGGGTGTTCATTTTCTCTCACCCTGGTAGGTTTTGTCTGAAGATCACTAAGAAACCACTGATGGTATGGAAAATAAACATATCACCTCCTACCCCCGCAGGTGCAGCCCCAGCTCACTTCTTCCTTCTGACTCTGGAGCTCAGTGGAGCTGGGGACCAGGGCCTTGGTAGGAGCACTGAGAGCCCTCTCCCTGCCTCTGTCATGGCATCTGCTGTCACTGTTGTCCTCCTGGGTGAGTATGGGCACTCGCGAATCAGGGGGAGGGGGTCCCTGCCACTAGCCAATGGCAGGGGAAAGGGGTCAAAGATCAGGGCAGCACATGCCACTGTAGAAGTGTGGGAACCCCCAGTTCCTGTGGTTGGAGTCTCTTGACCCTTCTACCCCTCAGTTCCAGCAGGATCCATGTGGGATTCAGGGAGAAATTATATCTCTGAACCAAGTGCTGGTCACTAATGAACTTTCTCCTTGCAGGATGCTGGCTGGCCAGGCACAGCGGGGTGCAGGGTGGTGAGTATTGTCTGAGGCAGGGAAGAGAGGGTGGTTAACACAGGAAGGGATGGATGGTGGTGGGGAGAAGAGGATCTGTGCCCTGAACCTTCCCCCCAAGTCCAGCTCCTCTGACTTCCCTGGTGAGGGCCAAGCAGTGTTTGTGCTTCCATGGCACTGGGCAACCCCAAGTCTTGCCCAGGCCATCCAGTGCCAGGTATCATGTGAATTTAGCAGGAAGAAACAGCTCTAGGCACTGCTAGTGCAGGTGTTAGCCCAGAGCCTGCAGATGGGCACTAACATGATAGGCACAGAGATGAGGGCTGTCACTGGGATCAGGTCCAAGTCTACCAGGGGCAAAATCCAGAGCTGCAGCATCCTCACAGCTCAGACTTCTCCATGGGGCTGCAAGGCTAGTCGGCCTCTCCAACAACTGAGACCACGGCTATTCATGGGTAAGGGCAGCAGTAGGAGCTTCACCCCAAAACTAAGAGGCAGGCAGGGCACAAGTCATAGAGGGTGTGGGGCAGAGCCCAAGGGAGGAAAAAGTAAGACAGATGGCTGGAACCAGCGGGTTGAGGTTATATCTTCACTGTGTAATTCCCATCTCTTCCTTTCAAAGCAGAATAAATATACCTGAAACCCCTGATCTCTGCCATCCCCAGCTGGGTGGTGGTGCTGGACAAAAAAGTCACCATTCGCTGCGAGGGTTTGTTCACAGGAATGAGATTGTTTGTATACAAAAGTGGAGACAATTACCTGCAGGAGCTGCTCAAGGGAACATGGCTGAATTTCCCTTCACCAACGTGAGACAGGAAGATGGAGGGAGTTACACCTGCGACTATCACCTCATAACAAACAAAAGCCACTGGTCAGAGCTTAGTGACACTGTGAAGCTGGTGGTGAGAGGTGAGGGCCCAACTTATTGTCCAAGCCTCAATGTCCAGGTCAAGCCCCTGGACCAAGGGGCAGCCACTCCCCATCTCCCAATGAGGCTCTGGAGACAGGCCCCTGTCTTTGCGCTGTGGCTCAGCTCAGACAGCAAGGACGAGGCTGCGTCATTGTGCTGGTCTGTCTCACCACCTGTCTCCCACACTTAGATCCCAGCTATCCCAGACCCACAATCTTTCTCAGCTCCAGTTGGCTGATTGCCCTAGGACAAAATGTCACCATCCGCTGTGACTGTCAGTGTCAGCGCTGGGCCCTAATGTTCCTCCTACACAAGGATGGAGAACAGGAGCTGTTGCAGCCTATGGGAGATGTGGCTGAGTTCTTCATCCCCAGCATGACCTGGGAGCACAGAGGGAGCTACAGATGCAGCTACCGCCCCCTGGGAGAACTATATGTCTTGTCATATCCCAGCACCCTTGTGGAAATTGTGGTGACAGGTGAGGAGCCTGGCCAGGGATCCCCACCCCACAGCCAGGCTCTCCAGTAGGTCTCTGCACCAGTGAACTGACTGTTCAGAGCCAGGCCCTGTCCTGAGCCCTGAGGCCCAGCTGGGGGTCCAGAGGCTGCTGATCAGGCCCCTTCCCCAGGTCCAAATGCTGCTTGGTCATCTGGAAACAGCCCCAGCAGTAGTTAAGGATCATGCTTAACTGTGTGAGCCTGGGCCAGTTCAGCCCAATGCTGCATTTTGGGTTTTGAGACACACATCCCCATGCCAAACTTCTCAGATCCTGAAAAAAAAGAAAGGGATAAGAAATTGCAGTTTATTCTGATGTCCCTGAAAACCACCAGAAATGTTGGAACCATATATTCTGCATTTGAATTAATGAAAGGCTGCACTGTGAAGTTATTGAACTACAGAATGTTCCTGTTCATCAAGAATTTAAACAGATAATATTCCTGCAAAAACTAACAACACACTTACAGGAAATACCACTGTAATAGATTGGGTAAGCTAAATGTAATACACTGCAATGTAGATGTGCAACAGCAGGGAGAGCAGCCCTGCTAACTGAATGTGAACTGCAAAACTGTGCTAACTGCATATAACTACAACTCCCACAACAGACTCTGGGAGATGAGAATCAAAAGATAGAAGAAGCAGGAAGTAGCAGCAGAGCACAGACACAGCAGCAAAAGGGATACGCATATCTGGAGACTCCAGAGGAGTGACAAAACCAGGACTGGAGCAGTAGGACACAGATATATGAACAACAGGGCTAGAGACAGACATTCAAAAAGCCTGAGCCTGAATTTATTCGATCTTTCCAAGTTAGTCTAACCTGTCTAGACTAAACCAATTTGTAACCGTACAGGTGTGTTCCCTGTACTGAAAAAATATGCAAGCAGTGACTCTGGCTAGAAGCCGAGGAGCAGTAGAGCAGCCCTCCCTTCCCTTCTACAGTGCTGAGCTGACAGGGGCGTGGCCAGGCCCTGGCAAGACACTCTGATTAGGAAGGGGTTCCCCCCCACCTCTTCTGACCAGCCTAGCAGGGAATTGATAACACAGTGTTTATCACCCCTAACTCAAGTGTTTATCACCCCATTAAGAAAACACCAGAGGGACATTACCAGCTACCTGTTGAATCTGCCTTTGTCCTGTCTGCCACAGCATGGACTTTAGCCAGCATGTGGTCCGCTAGCTAATGCTGAGAGGTGTCTGTGTAAGGCAGAAGAGAGTGGTGGGGAGGGGGAGGGAAGCAGGGAAAAGACAGGGAGGTGACTTCAGTCTCTGCTGGAGCTCCAGCTGGGGAGCAGAAGGGAGGGGCCAGCTCTGTTGTGGAGCTGAAAGCCCATGCCAGAAGACTGGGGGAGTCTGGTTTAACTTAAGCAAGGGGCCTGGGACAGACATTGCATAAACCAGTTTGACCCAAATCAATTAAACCTGGTTTAATGTAGAATAAGACTTATCTCAAACTGGTTTCAGCCATTTTCAAATTGGTTTATGTGCACTGAATATCTGTTCTGTTACAGGTTTAAACCAGTTTATGATCACTTAAACTACTTTATGTGTAATGTCTGTCTCAAGACTACAGGCTGAGAGTGTGGGAGGGTACAAGGGTTTTTTGAACGCCTGTACTTCAGTACTAGTGCGTTTTAGTGGGTTTGGGATTAAGTAGCTGAGTTACAGACCTTCAGTATCCTTTCACCTGCTCACCGCCTCTGTTTATTGTCTGAACTCCCCTGGAGTAAGCTCACTCCTGGCAGAAGTCAATCAGTATAAGCACTTTACCCAGTGCAAACTACACACATATTGTCTTCTTGCAGACCACCCAGTTTTACTCCAGCCTTATACAGTATCTGCTGGACTCACAGTCCCTGTCCAACTCCCAGGAGAAAGGCACTCCAGTCAGGTTCCTCAGGCATCACTGACCTGACCCACTGGCTTTCGCTATCGTGGCCCTCAGCTTCCCAGTTGCTCAGCTCTCAGCTTCCAGCCCTCAGGTTCTCCGCTTCTGGATCTCAAGCCTCTGTGGTTCCCAGCTATCTGGCTCTCAGCTTTCCACTCCCAGCTATCTGCCTACCTGGGCTTTCAGGCTCTCAGCCCTCAGCTGTCTACCTGTCCTGGACTCCACTCTCTAGGAACCTAACATTCCCCCTGAGTTGTCTCTGGCAAGCTGTCTCTCTCTGGCTCCTTTCCTCAGGTGCCCTCTTAACTTCCTGTGGGCCAGTTTATTGTTTGTATCAGGTGGTCCAGTCCTCCTAGGCAGCCTTTAATCAGGGTTCATTGCCTGCAGCTGGGCTGTTGGTTTTACCAGTCTGCAGACTTCTCCCACCCTCTTCAGCTGGCAGACTGTCCTCAGGCTCCTTGAGCTAACAGTTTTCTACATGTGTGTTAGTAGTTACCTGTTCTTGACTGAATGCCCTACAGTGTTACTGCTTATCTGTTATTCAGCTTCTAAGTGTATGTTCTTTAATGTTAATGTTTATCTGTCTGTATCCTGTTTACTTTTCCCTATCCCATTGGCTTGTGACCCCAATCCCCAGCATTTTCTGTATAAAACTGGGAACCTTCCTTTTGGCTTCTTCAGCCAGTTACTGGGGTTGCAGGGTTTATTCTAGCATGACAAGAAGCCAGACACCAAAGGAAAAAGCAAAGAAAGGTGGCAAAACTCTTCACTCACACAAAGGTTTTTGAACTTGACCTAGGAGAGAAAGTAATGGTCACACCTACATTGCTCTACAGCAGAGGTTCTCCAACTGTGGTCCGCAGACCACCACTGGTCCACATACTCTATTCAGGTGGTCCACAGAAAGGTGACATAAGGCTAAAGCTGACAAACATTACACCTGACTTCCCAGAACTTTGCTCAAAAAAACAGGCATATCCATAACATTAGAAAGGTAAGACTACTGATATTAAAATATGAGCCGTGTGTTTTGATTTGTAGAACAAAAAAAAGTTTATTAAGTGATCCGCCGAGACCCTCAGCCATTTTTAAGTGGTTCGCAAAACAAAAAAGTTGGAGAACCACTGATCTACAGCACAATCTCTTTGTCCTGGCTAAAAGAGACTTTAGCTGATTACAGGGATGGCCAGCCCCATTGTGTACCAGGTGTGTATTCCTCATAAAAAAACCTCTGTGCAAATGGTTCCATCACACACCACTACAAAGGAATATAAAGTAATCTTCTAATATGGAAGTGACTGAAGGTCCTGACAGCAATAGCCATAAATGTGGTACTGGATTTGCTGAAACCAGCCAAAGAAATCCTGAATGATTGCTACAAACTGAAGGTCAGAACATACATATTCCTCCCCAAGCCCCAGGGGCAGATCCAGGGGGATACAATTGCACCCCTGTTTCATTCCTATTGTTTAAAACTAACTGCCTGGCTGTCACAGCAGCATTTCTCATCAGTGTGGCAGCACTGAGGGAGTCAACTGACTTCATGGCTCATTGTCATCTCCCTGATCCCCTCTAAATGCTTCATTCCACAGGTGTTAATGACCCTCTTTTCTTTTTAATAGTCTTGATGGCCCACCAATCAAACTGCCCTTTCATCTGCAATTCTGCTGTTGGTTAGCTGCTCCTGGTAATGAAACTCCTATTTCACAACCCTGCAGATTTGTTTTTAACTCATTTCAATGAAATGGTTGTTACTTTTGCATCAGACTTAACCTGAATAAAGCCCCAGGCCTCTAGCCTATTAGTAAAGCTTCTGGCTTATTTTTAACTAGAGAAAAAGTGTGTTGTTTTATATCTGATGATGCACCTCCCCATGTTCACCCCACTTTTCTGAATCCTAGATCCACCCATGCCCAGCCATACTTCCCAGAGGTGTGGGTACGAGTAGCCAGCTGCCACCTTTATTGCTGACTGCTATTCGTGTTGCCCTGCCACTCAGTGCTGATTGGAGGAGAGGCTCCACTGGGGAGAAGAGGGGGTAGCTGCCATTTTGTCTGCTGCCCTTGGATCTCCCTGCAGGCAATAGGGCTGGAGCAAGCTGAGTGGAACCCACGAGGGGTGGGAGAGGATGTAGGCTGCTGACTGTGGGTCTCAAGGCTCCACACCTGCTGCCCTCCTCAGGGGCCTCTGTGGGCCAGCAGAGGGGATCCATGGGAAGATCGAGAGGTTTGGTGCTGCCACCACCACCAGGAGCCCTGTGCTAACCACACCATTATGGGAGATGTCATCTGCCCACGGGGCAGCAGTGGGGGTGGCAGCGGTGGCAGCAGTGCAGAGTTGTGCAGGGGGTGCCTCAACACAGCTGGCATGGGGCTCCCAGAGGCAGCAGCAGTGAGCCTTCCCACCCCACTCTGGCCTTTCATGTGGGGTCCCACCCATGGGGGCCCTGGGGGAAAGGCAGCAGGGCAGGAAGCCCCAAGCCCTGCATTGGGCAGCTCACATCCACCCCTGCCCCATGCACAAATCTGGGGGAGCACTGTCCCACTCAGTCAGGGATGGGTGTCACCCTAAGTCCACTGTTAGGAAAGACTGTTGCCTACTCCAACTTTTTAGTCCAAATGGACTTGCCTGGGTGTATCCCAGCTCTGGGAGAGGTCCATTTTAATCCCATGGCAGAAGAAGCAGCTGTCTTAAGGGGTGGGGCAGTGGCATTTCTGTTCGGGGGGTGATAGCTCCAGTCTAGTCCCAAACCCAGGGCATGGGAGGGCTAGATGGTGGTGGCTATCATGCAGCATGAGGGCACACATGGCATGGGCAGGCTGTGTGTGGGACATATGGAAGACTAAGGAGAGGACAGGGAGCAGAAAGAAGAACAGTAGATCAGGCAGGGAGCAGAGCAGCAGAGTGGTCAAGGGAAGGGGATGGGATTGGCACTTAGGGAGGGGATGGTGAGGGGCTAGTTTGTAGCACACCTGCCAAAAAAGTTGCCCTCCACTGGCCTCTACCAGCCCTTCACTGATGTAAACTCACTCCATTGCAGGTTAAGGGGTGGCTCTGTCTGCCTGCCGCAGGGGTAGTTGATGGCTCTAGTGAGGCCCCAACCTGTGTGTTAAACAGGCCCTAACTCCTCCACTCCATCCTCTGTCCCCATAGAAAATCACAGGGCTCTTTGGAAACCACCCTCCCATGAACCACAGCCACTCAGCCTGGGCTCAGTGACAGGATCATGTCCACGAGATGGCAGTGCAGGCCCACTGGGGAGTCACCCACTCAGCACAAGGCAGAGACATTTCCCTTGAGGAACAAAACCCCTTACAGTCCCCTCAGTGCCCCTGGATCTTCCTCGCCTGTGTTGGCCCCATCTGGGCAACAAGAGCAACCTCTGCCAGCCCCCAGGCATTGGAAATGTGCTGACCTGGGGGCCTTCCATGGGGGGCGGGATCAATTTTCCCAAAGGGAGGATTTGCTTTGTGAATTAGGTTGATATGGGTTCAAAACTCTCTGAGACCTGGCAGCTCATGATGGCTGCCTCCAACACCATGAAAGTGTTTTAGACATAAGGAGGTTCTCTTAGGCACAAATAGAAACCACTGTTTTGGACACTGCAAGGAACAACAAGGACCACCCGGCACCACCTGCTACAACAACAACCGCCAACTACCAACAGGAACCATCAACAGCAACCTGTTTCCTTCAGAATACCAAGAGAAGAGCTTAGCAACAAGACTTTTTAATATCTGTAAGGCAGAGCTAAAACTATGGCTGAGATGGCACCCACCACAGCACTACATAGCCCCTATCCCCTTGTTATAGGATAAAACAAGACAAAAACTGTTGCCGGTTTGAGAGTGGCTGCGAAAGAGGCAAGTGGCAGTTAACTCTGTGACCAGTGCGTCCAACACCATGAAAGTGTTTTAAATATCAGGTGCCTCCTATAGCAGACACAGAACCCCTTGGCTTGGAAATTGAGAGGAGGAGGATTGTTGTGGATAATAATAACAATAACCACAACAGCACTAATAATAGTTTCATTGTTAGCAGGATCGGAAGGGACCTGAGCAGATCATCAAGTCCAACCCCCTGCCATGGCAGGAAAGAGTACTGGGGGTCAAACGACCCCAGCAAGGTTTTCATCTAGCCTCCTCTTAAAGACCCCCAGGGTAGGAGCCAGCACCACTTCACTTGGAAGTTGGTTCCAGATCCTAGCCGCCCTGACAGTGAAGTAGCGCCTCCTGATGTCTAATCTGAATTTACCCTCTGCCAGCTTGTGACCGTTATTTCTAGTCACTCCTGGCAGTGCTCGGGGGAACAGGGACTCCCCCAATGCCTGCTGGTCCCCTCTGACTAGTTTGTAACAGGCCACTAGATCCCCCCTCAGCCTTCTCTTGTGGAGGCTGAACAGGTTCAGGTCCTGTAGCCTCTCCTTGTAGGGCCTGCCCTGCTGACCCCTGATCATGCGAGATCATTGTAGTTGTAACTGTTATCATAATAACAGTTACAACTACAATACTAATGATGATGATAAGAATAATGAAAAGGCCCTTCTCTCCAAATACTGAAAGTGGAGCTTAAAAATTCAAGACTTATTTAAAATTCATAAGATGAGGCTAAATATATGCACTTTGTTTTTATAAAACGTGAGACTTATTGGTGATGCCATGGTACAAAAGGAGTCACAAGTCTGGGTTAAGTATCTCTTTTAAAAATGCTGAGAGCTGCTTAAAATTTTGAAGCAGGGTTGATTGAGTCAAAAGCTAACATATTTAACGATTTCTTTGCCTCTGTCTTCCTAAGTAGGGACCAGTTCAGCCACCTCCCTGCTGGGCCCCCCTCGGGCCCCGGGAGAGACACGCCTGGGCCAGGGGTTAGCGAGGAGTTAGTTAGGGTACTTCTGGAGAGGCTGGACGTGTTCAAGTCCGCTGGTCCGGACGATCTTCACCCTAGGGTTCTACAGGAACTGGCCGAGGTCATTGCGGGACCCCTGGCGCGGCTCTATGAGCACTCGTGGTGCTCTGGCGAGGTGCCGGAGGACTGGAAGAGGGCCAATGTGGTCCCTATCTTCAAAAAGGGAAAAAAAGAGGACCGGGGAAATTACAGGCCAGTTAGTCTTACCTCAATCCCGGGTAAGCTCTTTGAAAAAATTATCCTGGCACACATCCAGGAGGGCCTTGCGGGGGAATGCATGCTCAGGGGCAACCAACATGGGTTCATCAGTGGCAGGTCTTGTCAGACCAACCTGGTGGCCTTTTACGATCAGGTCACCAAATCATTAGACGCAGGGGTTGCTGTGGATGTAGTCTTTCTGGACTTCCGGAAGGCTTTCGACACTGTCTCTCACCCTGTCCTCATCAAAAAGCTGGGAGACTGTGGTGTCGATGCCCACACGGTCAAATGGGTCGCCAACTGGTTGGAGGGCCGCACCCAGAGGGTGGTAGTGGATGGGTTCTTCTCGACCTGGAAGGACGTGGGCAGTGGGGTTCCGCAGGGCTCGGTCCTCGGGCCCGCACTGTTCAACATCTTCATCAGTGACTTGGATGAGGGGGTAGAAAGCACCCTGTTCAAGTCTGCTGATGACACTAAGATGTGGGGGGGTGTGGGTGCACTAGAAGGGTGCAATAGGCTACAAGCTGACCTTGACAGGTTGCAACAGTGGGCGGATGAGAATAGGATGGGGTTTAACACTGATAAGTGCAAGGTGTTGCACATGGGGAGGAAGAACCGGCACCACACTTACAGGTTGGGGAACTCCCCTCTTGCCAGCACGGAGACGGAAAAGGATCTTGGAGTCGTCATTGACTCCACGATGAACATGGGCCGGCAGTGTGGGGAGGCAGTCAAGAAGGCCAACCGTACCCTGTCATGCATCCACAGATGCATCTCGAGCAGGTCCAGGGAGGTGATCCTCCCCCTCTATGCGGCACTGGTCAGGCCGCAGCTGGAGTACTGCGTCCAGTTCTGGGCGCCACACTTCAAGAGGGACGTGGACGATATGGAAAGAGTTCAGAGGAGGGCCACTCGTATGATCAAGGGTCAGCAGGGCAGGCCTTATGAGGAGAGGCTACGGGACCTGAACCTGTTTAGCCTCCACAAGAGAAGGTTAAGGGGGGACCTTGTGGCCTGCTACAAACTGGTCAGGGGGGATCAGCAGGTATTGGGGGAGTCCCTGTTCCCCCGTGCGCTGCCAGGAGTGACCAGGAATAACGGTCACAAGCTGGCGGAGGGTAAGTTTAGATTAGATATTAGGAGGCGCTACTTCACAGTCAGGGCGGCTAGGGCCTGGAACCAGCTTCCAGGGGAAGTGGTGCAGGCTCCTAGCCTGGGGATTTTTAAAAGGAAGTTAGATGAGCACCTTGCCGGGGTCATCTGACCCCGGTGCTCTTTCCTGCCAAGGCAGGGGGTCGGACTAGATGATCTACCTAGGTCCCTTCCGACTCTAGCTACTATGAAACTATGAAACTATGAGTCTCCTGTGACAGTCTAGGAAATATATGAGAAGCAAAGGTTTGTTTGTTTGGGGGGTTTTTTGGATGATATCTTTTATGGGACCAGCTGTATAGTTGGGAGAGATGTTAGATGAGGTTTTGACCACAGGCTGTCTCAAAGCTCGGAAATCCAAGGAAGCTGAAGTTAAAAAGGGATTTAAATAGGTTTACAAAACCCATGAGACTATGAAGAATCACATAGCTGGGTAAAAAGGTGAGCGACTGACTTCAAACAGCAAGTTTGGGTTCAAAACTCAGAGATTGATTTTAAAATACGGAGACTGATTTAATCAAGATGTCACCATTTTAAAATTCATTAGGTTTTTTCTTTAATTACAGTTTTTTTCTGCTAGTTTGGGCACCTGAAATACTTTTTTTTAATGAAAGGAGATTCTTTTGTAAAGCTGAAGCCTCCAGGAGCTGGTGGTTTTCAAAAGAGTAGCTAAAATGACAAGAATTATGTTAAAGTGCCTAGAGTGGAAAAAGCCACAGGTGCATGTCCCTGGGTGAACCTGGGTACAGCCTGCCAGGGAGGTAAGTGCCTCATACAGCCAAACAGTCAGGAGTGGAGGGGGAAGGAGCACTAAGGTCTGAGGTCTGCTACCTATTTAGTGCCCCAGCAGGAGGAATTGGACTGTGTGAGGACTCTGTTCCACAGTGGAAGCACTGGTCTAAAGAATCCCTGCACAAACATGTGCACATTTGCATACACCCCCACCCCCAAGCACATAAACACAATTTCATACATGCACATACAGTTACACATACACACAAATAAACATAGGTCTGCTCAAGTGCAAAAATGCCACTTTATGTGCACACACTCACTACTGTGTAAGCACAGTCACTGTTGCACACACAAACACATGCTCTGCCTCCTGTACGCAGAGATGCACATCTGCTGCCACAAATGCATATGTGCCTCCACAAACCCGTGTGCACAGGGAAACAAGACATCAATGTGTCCACAAGCACAGCTGTCTCCCACCCATATGCACACATAGGCACTCACAGACATACACACACAGACACATAACATAGACAGGTATACACAAACACACAGAGCTTCCCATCCCTTTACACTTGCACAGAACCCATCAATCGCCCACACTTACACCCACTGCCCACTGATGTCTGCCTTCTTGCAGTGGCTCCAAGGAGGGCAGGGTTCCCCACTAGAGGGCACCTGCAGCCCATGGTTTTTGGGGACCTCCCTGTCCCATGCAGCTCCAGCCCAGATAGTGGCTGACGCAGCCAGGCTGTGCTTGGCTGTGAAGGTCACTTTGAGGGGGATGATGCTGAGATGGGGATGCCAAAGTGTGGGAACTACCTACCTGGGCATGTCCCTTCCAGTGGGTGCTGGCCCCAGGGCAGGAGCACTAACTGGGACAGAGGGTGGGCATGGGGCAGAGCTTTTCCCCTCTGTGAGATACCAGCCCTGAACTAGCCCCAGACCAGGGGCCTTTCCCCGAAGACAAGGTCACTTGATGTCCCACTGCCCCCACCCCATCATAACACAGGCAGACAGACAAACAGGGACGGGTGTGAATGGACAGATGAACCAGCCCAGGCCCCCTGTCCATCTGGCAGGGCAGGACAGCAGGCAGCAGCCCTGCTGTGCCCTTGAGCTACCCACGTTCCTCTGCTGCTTGCACTCCCCCTCTCCCTCCCCTCCCCAGCCTCTGGCAGGGCCTCCAGGACTTGGCAAAAGCCTCGTTAATTCAGCAAAATGGAAATGAGCTGCTTGCTGCTCCTGGGCCCAAGATATGGTTTAAAGGGGACGCAGCTGGGAAGGGCACTAGACACTGGGGCTGGCACCAGCGACGCGCATGGCCAAGGGCAACCCCACTGGCACTGTGCGTGTACGTGCGTATGTGCATGTGCTTGTACACAGATCAGGGTGTGTAGGGGTGTGGTGCATGTGCAGACTTGTGCAAGGTGGGGGTGTCTGTGTTTGTGAAGCATAGCTTTGTGTGTGCAACTGTGTGTACCTGTGAGGAATACATAGGCTTATGTGAGTGTTTGTGTTAACCTGTGTGTGTGTGTGTGTGTGTGTGTGTGTGGACTTGTATGCATCTGTCTGCATAGTGCTTTGTGCAGACCTGTGTGTATGTGTGTGTGCACATGCATGCATGGTGTGTGTGTGTGTGTGTGGCTATTTAGATGTGTGTGTGTATGTGTGTGCGCGCGCGTGTGCATATGCACCCGCGCAGTGACGTCAGCTTCCGCAGACCTGGCTACTTTTCATTCCAGTCAGCGTCTCCGCTCTGCAGAGCCCAGCTGGGGCTGCCGTGCACAATGGCCCAGACTCCCCTCCCCCAGCCTGAGCGGGGCACAGAGCCCTGCCAGACCCAGGAGGGAACCCAGGCATCCTGTCTCCCAGCACTTTAAGCCCTCACCCTTGCACTAACTCATCATACCCCCAACTTCCCTCTCAGAAATAGGAGAAAACCCAGGTGTCTGGGCTCCCAGCCCCCCTGCACTTCCAGACCAGACCCAGTGTCCCCTCCCAGAGCTGAGACAGAACCCAAGCATCTGGGCTTACAGCCCCCCGAACTAACTCACCGTTCCCCATTCCTCTTCCTGCTCATACTGTGCAATCTGCTTCCCTCTATGCACACACCCTGGCTGCAAATCACAGGGTCCCCATGCAGAGTAGCGAGGGTGAGGGAGCAGGGTCTGGTTGGTCAGAGCAGGAGGTGCCAGGATGCCAGATCTGGGAGGGGGTGGTGGGTGGCAGCCCCCTCCTCCTCTGGAGCTCTGGTATAGGAAAGAACTTGGGTCAGGACCCGAGAGCTGTTTACACCACGCACTGTAACTGGAGAGCCCAGAGCTGGCCCAGAATAGCCGGGGCCTGGCTGAGCTGGGGCCTGCTGTGTGCCCCCGACTGGCCTGTAGGGCACACGCTGTTCTGCAGGAGATGTGGCTCCTTCTCGCATTCTCCATGCCCCCGCCCCACAAGCTCCCAGCCACCCCAGACCTCTATAGACCTTCCTCCATTCATCTCTGCTTCAACTGCAGGCAGAACCCTGCCCTCACTTCCCAAATCCTATAAGCCCTCCCTCTCAAGCCTGCCAGTGTCCCCTGGCATGGGGCCAACTCAGAGCCAGCACCCCTGGAGGGGAAAGACCCCTGTCCCATCCCTACTTGAGAAGCCAGCCAGTGCCCCCTGCCCCGGGGCCCAATCAGAGCCAGTGCCCCCTAAAAGTAGTAACAGGAGCTGCCAACTCCCTCCCACCCCCAACAAAATCCATGGTGCATGGTGCCCAAGGCTCACTGGTTTTCCGCTTCCCAATTTCCACGTCCTCTTATGGCCTCTGGCCACCAGCACAAATCCAATACCACAGCAGAAAGTCTGCCTGGTGTGCTGGCTCTAGAGTTAGGCATGTCTCTGACCTCCTTGGGGTGGGAGAGCTGTGGGCAGGGAAATGCCAGTGTGACCAGAGAGTGGGGGGTGTTGAAAGAGGGGTGTAGCACCACCATCTCCACAGCGACTGTCTTAGGCACCACAGCTGCCCAGATAGTCTTGGCCTGTGGTATTGAAGCTGGACAATGAGCTAGAAGCAGGGGAGCTTTGGGCTTGGAGGTCCTGGGCACCTGCTAAGGGGCAGCTGGGGAGAGAGTGAGTTAAGAAGTGTGTGTGTGTGTGTGTGTGTGTGTGTGTGTGTGTGTGTGTGTGTGTGTGTGTGTGTGTGTGTGAGAGAGAGAGAGAGAGAGAGAGAGAGAGAGAAAGAGAGAGAAACAAAGTGTAAGTTAAGGTAGGTATGCATGTGGGGGGGTGCATGTCTGTGTGAGAGTGTGAGTGCGGGGGATGTCGTGTGTCTGTGTGGCTATGAGTTAAGGTGTGGTGTGTCCTTATGTGTGGGATACAGTGTGTCAGTCCCTGCTGTCCCCTGCTGGAAGGAATGAGTCCTCTGTGTGCGTGTGTGTAGGAAAGTATGTGTACACATGAGTGAGAGTGTGTAAAGAGAGTGTGTGTAAGTGTGGGGGTGGTTAGCTACCCCTCACTGGAGGGATGAACTGAGATGTGTGTGTGTGTGACCTGCTTGGCAGCCCTTCCTCCCAGTGAGTGCGGCTAGGATCTTGGCCCATTTGGCTTCAATGATCTGGAGGCTCCTGCAGCCCTTGGGCTGTTGCATTCCCCTTGCCACTCCTCATCAATGCCTTGGTTCTTGCTCCAAACCCGCTCACTCCATTGGGCTGCTCCATTGGGTCTGTGCTGCTGGGCAAGGAGTCAGGTGCCCTGTGGGGCGCAGTGTGGGGGGCAGTCCCCTGTCACAGGGCATGTTGTATCCTCCACTGGGTCCCCACGAGGCGGCAGGCAGATTTCAGGCAAGCTTCACCTGTCTCAGGCACCAGAAGCGGGAATCCCCCTCAGCCTTCATAGCCCTGCAGCAGGCCCTGTATCCACTCCATATCCGGAGTGACTCCAGATTAACCCCAAGGGAGATGAGTTCAGGGTGCAGCCTTGCAATCAGGAGTGACTCTGCGATGGGCAGGGGGGTGACTGGGCACAGCCGGGTGGATGAGGTTGGGGAGCTGAGAGGAGAAACACACCCCCTGAGGCTAAAAAATAGCTGTTTATAAAAACCAAGGTTTGGTACAGACCCGCTGAGGTTATGAACAATCCCACCCACTCCAACCCCCCACCCTGCCCCATGAGCCCACTTGTCCCTCCTTAGCGTAGCTGCCCCTCTCCTTAGCATCTCTGCCCCCTCCCCCTGAAGGGCATGAACCCTGGGGGTCGTATTTACAGGTGGGAAATTACAAACAGGTCCCAGCTGGGGAGGGGACAGGGGAAAGGGCAGTTGGAGGGGAGGGGAGGGAAGAGGCAGGGCTCCTCCTTCTGGGTGGGGGTGGGGAGGGGGCCTGTGGAACCCCCCCCCCAGTCCCTCCCTCTCGGCTCCACTGTTCCCCATGTCCCGGGGCCACGTCTGTTAGGAGCTGCTCCCCGGCCCCTTAAGGCAGAGCTCCCAGGGCTTTTTGGGCAAGGCCGGCAGGGACAAGAAGATGAAGCAGCCGCCACCAAAGATAAGGATGATGCCAGCAGCCACAGCACAAGCCACGGACCATGAGTACTCATACTCCAGCGGGACGCTGCTGTCACTGCTGACCAGCCACCGCACCGAGTGGCGGAAAACCTCCACGCTCACCAGCACCATCAGCCCTGCAGAGACAAGAGACTGGGCTAGGCAGGGAGTGCTGCGCTGGGAGGAATGAGGGGATGGCAGAGGTTGGGAGGGAGGGGGTGGACTTGGGAAGGGGTGCCACAAAGTAGGGAGTGGAGCGGAAGCACTAGGCAAAATCTGGCCCATGAGCCAGATCTGGCTTATGGGGGTATTTTCCCCATCCCATGACAAGGCAGCCAAACTCCATTTCCCAGCAGCCCTGGAAGCTCCTTTGGCTGCCATTGCCAGACCCAGCCCTGCTGCTCAGCCACCCCCACCCATCTGCCCCATACTGAGCACAAGGTGCAGGACCCACACGGGCAGGATGCATGGCTGGGTGGCTGGGATGGGCAGGGAGCCATGGGCTGGCAGGGAGTGGTGTCCAGGAGCAAGATGGGCAGACGGGGCCCCGGAGACCACAGGATCTTGGAGTGGTGACAGAGCAGGGCTGGGGCCCAAGGCACTGCACACCCCAGTGGTGAGTCCAGTTCCACAGGCAGGAGCATGCAGGGAACAGATCACAGCTCTGCCCCTGCCCTGGGCCCACACTGTCACCACCCCAAGATCCTGGCCCTGGCCCCAGACACAGCTCCCTGCCTGCCCACAAGCCCTGCCTGTGCAGCTAGCTCCTCCGGTCTTCATGGAGACCCAAGGATCCCAGGGCCATGACAGCATGGGTCCAGGGCCACGGCCAGGGCTGGGGCAGAGCCCTGGCCCCAGCCCTGTACTGTCACTGCCCCAAGATCCTGGGGTCTCCCCACCCCCACCCACCCATCTTGCTCCCAGCTGCCACTGCCCACCAGCCCACAGCCCCATCCCAGCCACCCAACAGTGGGCCCTGCCCTTGTGAGTCCCACTCCCATCAGAGGGTGCAGGACACAGGCCAGGGTGCCCAACAGCAGCACCAGAAGGAGCCACCGCTGTTGGAGCTGCCTGAAAATGGAGTCCAGCACCTCAGTGCAGACTGGGCAAAATTCCTCCGTGGGCCGGATTCAGCTCACAAGCTGGATTTTGCCCACCCCAGAACTAGGGGACATTGTGCTACAGAGAACAGGGGTTTGGTGGCTGTAGCAGGGCAGGTGGCCATAGGGGGGAGCCATGATGGGCCAATGGGGCAGGTGGCACTAGGGTGCCATGAGCAGGGGAGCAGGGAGGTAGCTAGACAAGCGGGAGAAGAGCAGGGGCTTGGCAGGGCATTGTCCTGGGGGGAGCAGGGCAGAGGCTGGGGAGGGCAGAACAGGGGCTGGGCAGGGTGGAACAGGGTGGAGATCTCCTTACCTGAGATGATGAAGAAGAAGGAGGCAGGTTTGAGCAGAAACTCCACACCCTTGCTGAGGGCCATGGTGATACACAGGGAGCCCATGGCCATCAGTGTGATGCTGAGCAGGGAGACCACGGCTGCTGTGATGTTCAGCTCTGCAGGGGGGAGGCAGGAGCTGATTGGATCTATAGGAGGGAAACTCACCCCTCCCCAGAGATAGCAGCTAGATGAGTCCGTGGGGCTGCTCCAGGGAGCAGAGAGAGGACAATGTATCCAGATAGAGGGGGAGGAATGTGGGGCAGGGAGGAGGTAAGGTACGGAGGCAGATGGGCCCATGGGGCTGGTCAGGGGCAGGAAGCGGGTACTGGGGATGGTGGGCCTGGGGAGCTACTCCTGACCTTTCTTTGTCGTCCTCTGGAAAATGTGGGCGTTCTCCCCTGTGGTGAAGAATTTGAAGTAGGAGCAGTTGGCTTCTGAGGAAGAAGAAATGAGCAAAGTGTGAGGAGGAAGGAAGAGACAAAGGGACAAAACATGGACGGGAGGGAATGGGGAGTGACGACGTCTGACCACAAGGCCAGTGCATGACTGTGGGGAGAGGCATTAGAGGGGCAAGTGCCCTCACTCCAAGTTTGCTGAGCCAAGGCTGGATCCAGCACCACCCTGGTGACCTGGGCAGGCTGGGAGCTGGCTGCATGGCACTGGGGTGGGGGGTGGCATGTGTCCAAGGACACGGCATGGGGCTGAGAGCACAGCCAGGTGTATGCACAGCGATTGTGTGTATGTGTGTGCATGCATGCGTGTGCAGAGGTAACATGTTCACATGCATGTATCTGTGTGCAAGAGGCAGCTTGTCAATGTAGATAGGTGCAAGAGTGCAAGAGTGTATGCTCTGTGTGCATATGCACGTGTACATGTGGGCAGGTTCTGTGTGTGTGTATCTACAGAGGCAACGTGTTCACATGCACGTGTGTGCAAGAGGTGGTGTGTGGGTGGAGATAGATGCAAAAATGTATGCAAAGCCTTGTGTGTGTATACATATGTGCAGGGGCTCTGTGTGTGTGTTCACATGTGTATGTCTGTGCAAGAGGCAGTATGTGGGTAGATAGGTGCAAGTGTGTATGCAGGGGTGGGTGAGCACATGGGTGTGTACACATGTGTAGGGGAGTGTTCACAGACATTCACACACATGTCCTATCCTGTCCAGTCCCTTGCAGCTGCTGGGTTTCCCTGGGCATCCAGCCAAACAGGGGTGCTGTACTCTGGGTTTCTTTGAAAAGACAGGAGGGATCCCTGGGTCCCACTTTACACAGGGAATGGCTGTGGGATTTCCAGAGCCCCCATCCCCAAACTCAGCCTGCTGCCCAAAGCTGTGCAGAAGCGTGCAAGCTGTGTTCTGGAGGTGCCCTGGGATGCACATGTGGACCCCCTAAACTTTTTCCCAAGATATCACCCAGAAAGCAGAACCCAAGATAGCAGAGCAGCCCCAGCCCCCAGGCAGGGCCTTGCCTCAAACTCCAACTGTACTCGCACCCCTAGTCCCAAAACCTGACCAGGCTCAGGGCATCCTGACGGCAAAATGGACTGCCCAGGCTCCCCCCTACTTCCACAGTCATCCTAACCCCTAACATCCATCCACCCTCAAGCCAAAGCCCCCTCCAGAACCACCCCTGCCAGGAAGATAAGCAGGCCAGTCTGGATCTCCCACAAAGCAAGGACAGATAGACAGATGGGACAGAGGGGAGGAATGGGCACAGAGTTCTGCACAATGATGGATGGGAGGATGGACAGAGGTGGGCAAAAGGACAGACAGAGGGATACTGGCTCTAGGGTTGGATGGAGGGGTGGATGGATGGATGGATGAGTAGGTGGGTGGGAATGTGGGGCTGTGGGTGGCTGGGGGAGGGGAGGAGGGCTGAGGGGACAGGGTGGGGAGATGAGGCCACTTCAGCCAGACTCCACGTAGTGCAAACCAGGACCTGGCTCCTTCACAGCCCCTGGTCCAGACCATGGTGGGTGTGACCCAGGCATGGGGTGTGGCTGTACATAGGCCAGCTGGCACAGGGCCTGCACCACCATGGGCTGCATGCAAGTGCCATGCCGACTCAGCACTATGGCAGCTCGGGTTACCCCAGCCCGCGCCAGGATCCTCAGCAGCTGGAGTCTGTGGTAACCAAACCCCGGTTCCTTTCCGGACTCGCATCCCTCTCTGACAGGGACTCAGGGGCTGCAGCGTCAGGAAGACAGAGCCCCAAAGTGCCTGCAGCTCCCCGCAGTAGGTGCCCGTTCCAGAGCCAGATGTGGAACCCAGGAATCCAGACTTCTATTGACCTCCCAGCCAATCTAGCCACAAGACCCCACAATGGGGAGAGAATGCAGGTGTCTTGCTGTAGCCCACCAGACCTCACCCCCTCTTACAGACCTCTGAAGCTCTCCTGCAAGGAAGATGAAGCCTGGATAGGATAGAACCCAGGCATCCTGGCTCCAGCCCCCTCCCCTCCTACTGCTCTGGCCCACCAGCCCCTGTTCCACTCCCAACACTTCAAGCAAATCCCAGGGGCTCTGGTCTCCCCCCTCAGCTCCCTGCGCAGACCCTGCTGGGAGCAGGCCCCCAGCTGGCAGCGCGCAAGTGACGTCACCGGGCTATTTATGACCCTCCAGCATTGGAGTCTGGGGGGTGAGGGAGGGACGGGGAAAGGGAATGTAAACAGCAGGGGGGCGCGTGGGCACAGACAAATAGACAGGCAGATAGAGGGGGGATGGATGGATGGATAGCAGGAGTGTATGAGGATGGATTAGTAGAAGAGGGGCAAGGGGTGGACAGACAGACAGAACATGGGGGTGGATATAGAGATGTGTGTAAGGGAACCGACAGCTGGACAGACCAATAGACAAAGCAATAGGTACAGGGAGGGTGTGCAGATAGAGAGACAGGCATGACACGGATGGAAAGACAAACAGGCAGGAAAAGGTGCAGATCGGGGGGGGCTTGGCAGCTGAAAGGGGGAGCTGGCAGCTTTTGGGGGGCCAGGCAGGCTGGGGGCTCCTAGGGCTGGCCAAGACGGGAGCAGGGCTATCGGAGGAGTCAAGGCAGGCTGGAGGCTCCTGGACTTGGCTAAGAGGGGAGCTGGGCTATCTGAGGCGACAAGGCAGGGTAGGGGGGTCCTGTGCTGGCTGGTGCAGGGGGCAGATCAGAGGTACCTCACACAGGTCCCAACAGGCTGGTTGGGGGGACAGGCTGGGGGCTTCCTGGTGGGTTCCGGGCAGGCAGGGGGGCACATGCTAGCAGGTGGAGGGGAGGGGAGGGGAAGGGTGGCATGGAGTGGGGTAGGGTGAGGCAGACTAGCCTGGCCTGGGCTCCTGGTGAGGGGGACGGGGGAGGGAGGGCAGGGGCTGCAGTGCCAGCCACACTCACCGCCAGGCAGCTCAGCGGGGCCACAGGTCTTCCGTTCCTCCTCAATGTCCTCCACCCAGAGGCGCTTGTAGCAGAACTTCCAGAGCCCATAGTGGGCTGCCTCACATATGGTGCTATGGTTCTGCTTGTAGGTGTTTAGCTCCACCCAGAACTCGGTGCCCACGGCCAGCACAGTCAGCGTGACACCCACGATGGCCACAAAGAAGGCCAGCTTGATCTTGCCTTCCTGGGCATCCGTCAGGGGCTTGCGCCGCTTGCCACCTGCCCGCCCCCGCAAGCCGGCCACCCGCTGCTCTTCCTCCTGGAGGAAGAAGTTGGGCCACATCATTTGGACCCCCACCGGCCCCTTGCCCTGGCCCAGCTGAGCGCCGCACCTCCCTTCCCCACTGCCTCTTCTAGCCGCTCTGTGCCTCCCTGCCAGGCTATTTAGGTCAGGCGCTTGGGTGCCAAGCTCCTCTGCACCCCAGCAGGGCTGGCGGTGCACTCACACCCGCATGCACACACTCTCACACGCGCGCGCGCACACACACACACACACACACACACACAGAGGCGCATGCACCCCCCTCCCCACCACAGCCAATGTGCTGTGCACCTGTTAGCAGGCATCACCCGGCGCCTGGCTAGTCGGGTTATTTTAAGGTTTTGCGGGGGGGGGGGAAATGTGTGTGATGGTTTTAAAGTGGTACAGGCCAGTGGGGGGAGCCCACAACACTCTCAGACACCAGGCAGGGGGGTCCTGCCCCATGCACCACCCCCCCTCCCAACCACAGCACCCCCTGCTGGGGCTGGAGCAGCTGGGAGCTCCCCCACAGCCAGCTCCAGGCCCACAGTACCCCCTGCTAGAGCTGCAGTTGCCCCCAGAGCCAGCCCCTGCTCCCAAGTGTCTCCCAGTGGAGCTGGGAGTTCCCACCCCACAGCCAGTACTCATGCCCCATCCCTCCCCCCCATGAGGCTGTAGCCAGCTTCTGCCCCACAGCCCCTCAGTGCCCCTTCTGGGGCTGAAGTAGCTGGGATCTCTTCCCACTCCACAGCCAGTGATCCTGCCCACAGGGCCCTCTGCTGCAGGGTGGTAATGGGGGCTGCCCCCCTGCCAGCCCAGGGATGTGGCAGCCTCTCACAAAGAGGGTAAAGAGTTAAGCAGGCATGGAACTGGCGTTGTAGCTTGGCCCCCCTCAGCACCCAGACCAACATCTGTTGCCAGTGCCCCAGGAGGCTGGAGATCAGCGCTTGCTAATTGGAAGAAGCCTGAGTCAGCACCTCAGGACAGATGTCACAGGAACACCCCAGGGTGGGCAGGGGACACTGTACTACAGGGAGCAGAGTGACAGGTGCAGTAGGGGCATCACACTGAGGGAGGCAGGAGGGCAGCAAGGGTAGGGGCTGCAGTCCCCCCAGCGCCTCAGGCTGCTACTAGGGGTGTCACATAAGTGAGCTGCCTATATAACCAGCCCCCATGACTCACCCCAAAGTCAGCTGCATCTGCCCCAACCTTGTCTTGGGGCAGGGCAAGCAAGGCCTCAATTTGAATCAATATGAAACAGCCCAATGCAATTAGGAAATACTCGCATCGACAAGCACGGGTAACATCCCGGAGGCAGAAATCTGTCAGAAAGCACCAGACCTGAGCATATTTTTCATGGGACTTTATTTTTTTAAAGAGAGATTCCAGTAAAAATTCATGCATTTGGGGGGGAAGGGATCCTTTTTTTTTTTTTTTCCCATAATTTTTCATACTCAACTCCATAATATTCTCCCTTTTAAATCACCAAGGACACAACAGAGGAGGTTTACTGTGTGTGTTTGTGTGTGTGTCTGTGTGTAACTTTGTTGTTGCCACTGCTGTTCTTGGTTCTTTTTTTATTCTTTGTTTTTAACCTATGTCTCTTTCATATGAATCACACTGGAAACAGGTACTTTGATGGAAGGACAACATTTTTGCTGCTGCTTTTTTTGTTTGTTTTTCGGACCTATTTTGAGTATTTTTTTTGTCCTTTTGTTGCTTTTTCTCAAAAATTCTCATGTCCTTTGTAGTCCATTTTTCCATTTTGTCACCATGAAAACCAGAAGAACAAAAAAGAAAAACCAGCTTATCTCCATCATGTTCTCTTTCCTCCCCTCTCCCCCACCCCCACCAACTGCCCTGTGGGAATTGAACAAACTCCCAAGTGGTTTGTGCGGCAGGGGGTAGGGAAAGAGGAAATAAATAAATAGATAAATAATCCTATGTTCAAACCACTCCATCAAAGGCAGGAAAGGAGGGTGGGGCAGGGGCACACATTTTCCATGGAGTTTGGGGAGTGTGAGCATTAGGAAGAAAGAAGTGTCATGGCTGATCCCCAGTTGGATTGGTCAATTCAGTCCTTCTAAAGTCCACGGGCAAAGTTTTTGGAGGTTGTAACCATCAGTCCCGCTCCATCCCAGCCTAGTCTCAGCTGGAGACTCCCAGATTCTGGGGACCACCAGGAGTAAACCGCAAGGTGATAACAACAAACTTGCAACCCTCTGGACCCTAGAGAGCCCCTCTCTCTTCATTCCCCCACTCTCTCATTCCCCCACTACCCCTTCCAGAACCAGCAAACATCCTTTCCCATCCTGCTCCCAAGACACATGCATACGTCAAAAACAGGTCGCAAAACCAGAGAAATGCAAAAATAAATAAATAAATTCAACCCCCTGCCAGAAAAACACGACAGAGCAAAACCCATTATCGACGGAAACAAAAAATAACCGAAGCCCAAGAAAGAATCACAACTGATTCACTAGCCTCTTCCATATAGATACATCTATCTATATATAATTATATATATGTGTGTGTGTGTGTGTGTCTACATTTGTGTGTGTGTATATATATATATAGATATTTTATATCTATATCTATATCTATATATATATATATCTATATATATATATATCTATATATATATCTATATTTTAACTGTCTCGGGGAGTGAGAGAGGCTTTCCAAAATGTTTCCTAATTATTTGGGAGGAGGTGGGGGGGGCGGCGGGGCGCAGATTTAAAGAAAAATCTAATGGAATTAATTTATTGCAAAAGGAATGATTTGGAATGGAAATGAGTTTCTGGAAGCCAGCATGAAATAGGAGCATTTCTCAGCTTAGGAGGGGAAGCATTTGTCTCAACAGCTGGGCCACCCCAGAGGCAGCTGCATCTCAGTGCCAGATGAGGGGTCCCTGTATAAAGAGACCCCCAGTGTGCCCCACCCCAGAGGCAGCTGCATCCGTACCAGGTTTTCAACCCCAACTGCTCTGATGCCCAAAGCCTCCTGGAGCAGCATTGGACCTGAGGTGGATGGGACAGTGGCCTAGGTGTGAAGGGCTACATGTAGCACAGAAGCTGGTCCATATGGCTTGGCAGGACCGTCTCTGCTCCAGTCCATATTTCCTGAAAGGGCTACCATGGTCCATATGGCTGGGGAAGGCTGGTCAGACCATGCCCCATATAGACTGGAAACATGTCTTTTATTCCCTTTGAGGGCTCTACAACCTATACAACCCAGAGAAAATGCTTCTTTGATGGCCGTTTTCACTAATGGCCTGGGAGGCCTCTCTGTTGTAGGGTTGTATAGAGCCTGCCTAATGGGGGGAAGCTCGTCACTTCAAGGCTCGTGTTCATTACAATGCATGGGGGTACAGTGAATATTATGGTCTGTAGTGGACAGGACTATTTCTTGCACAGGCCATGTTGCAGAGGGAGCTGTTCCCCACAGGGAGGCTGTGCCATGATGGACTGTGCATTATATAGTCAATGTTGCATGGGAAGGGCGTTGTTTATATGCTCCATATTCCACAGGGGCCTTGTAGGGCCCACCCTGTAGGATGGAGCTGTGTATGAAATAAGTGATCTTACCTAGGACCCGGTCCACATTGCAGGTGACACAAAGCTGCAGGGGGCACTATAAGAGTCTTTGCCACAGCTCAGAAAGGGGTGTGAATGTTCATGAGGCCTGGAGGGAGGGGGCCAGAGCTGGAGGTGAGGGAGGTGCTCACAGGGAGCATTTCTGGCCCTGGTCTAAGTTATCTGGCTTGGAGCAGGGCTGGCATGAGGCATCCCACCAATGCTAAGCAAAACATTGCCCTCAGTGGGCCAAGTAAGGGGGCAGAGGCACAGAATGGGAGTTGCCACTGGTGGAAGGGGCACAGTAAAGGAAAGGAAGACACTACTTTGCACAGCCCCTTCACAACTAAGCCATCATCCCAGAGCCCATCCCTGCATGACACGAGTTAACAGGTCTCAGCCAGCTTTACCGGGGAGACACAAACCCTCTCCCACTCCCAGAGAAGCTTCGGACTTCACTCAAAGGAGGGGTGTCATTGGGTGGAAGCTGCCTGAGGAATGGCTGTGCCCAGGAGGTAGGGAGAGGGGAGGGGGGGGGGCACTCCTCTTCCTTCTGCCACACTTGTGAAAGGTGGCACAGAGGAAGAATCTGCCCCCTAGTGGATCTTGGAGTCATTTCACTCACGGCTTCTGCATATGGAGGTATCTTGGGGGTGCATCTGGGTTGGGGTGGGGCTCCAAAAAAGAGAAGCTAGCCCAGGAAATGGCACCTGGGCCCCTTCCCCCATTCCCAGGGAGCCTCCAGGCACAAACGCTGAGGGGGCAGAGAGGCATGGGGTGAAGGAAGGAGCAGGCAACAAGACAGACCCTCCCCCCAGCCAAGAAAAAAATTGGCACATAGAATCTCCTATATCCACTGGCAAGGGGCACTGGGAGAGAAAGTTTGGCACTGGAGTTTGGCACAAATATGAGCCCTTGGCAGGGTGTAGAGGGAGGGGAGAAGGGGACACACACAGCCCCCTCTCCTGAAATTCCCCCTCCCACATTTACACACACATGTGAATTTGGCATTGGAGCATTTCAGCCCCCCACACACACACATCTGGTTCCACCCCAGTCACTGCCCCCTCCCAGATGAGGAGAGGTTTGGGGTTGGGGGTGGTTGTGACTGGAGACGGAAGGATTCAGATGGGGTCACGGAGGTCATCTGTGGGGGTAACAGGGGAGGGAGAGAAGACATGACTGCAGCCCCCTGTTATAGCCCAGCCCCCAATGCTGAGACATGAATAGTCCCCCACCCAGACAAGGCCTAGATTTCAAGACTTGGAAAGTTTTCCAATGGCTCCTTCACTGCTCTGGTATTCCCCCACCCCCACCCCAATTCTTTTGCAATGTTCTCCCTCCCCTCCCAAGGCTCAATCCCTATGCCGCCTTTCCCCTGAGATATGAGAATGGGTAGAAGGGACTTCCTGCCAGCAGGAAAAGAGGGGCATGGTCGATTCTCCACAGAAAGAGAGAATGAAAGAACGATAACTGAGCACTGATGAAAGAAGGCAGGCCAGGAGCCAAGGGCAGAAGCAGAAAGGCAGAAGAAGGAAGAACAAATGAAGGAAAGAGGAAGTGGGGCTGGAAAGATGCCTGAAGAAACACTCTATTGGCTAATGCCCTCCTGTGCCACCCTTGCTGTGGCTCATTGTGGCAGCCACATCCCTGTGCCCACATCCCCACCCCATCCCCCAGCCTCCCTGCCGCATTCCCTACACCGGCGTGGTCTTCCTGTTGAGCGTGTTGGTGTTGGAGGAGGCATCCTTCCCCAGGGTGCCAGTGGCGCCAGCCACACCAGGACCCGTCACCGTCACCGTCACGCCGGGGTCCTTGGGGAAGGTGTTGTGGAGCTGAAGGAACCCACTGCCAGCCCCACTGGCCCCTGCAGAAGCTTCCCTCTCGCCTCCATAGAGGCTGCTCACGTTGGCCTTGGATGGGTCCCGCGAGAGCGTGTACATGGAGATGTCGGTGGAGGGGAAGCCCTTAAGGCCCACAGGCGAGGTGTCCCGCGACTGTGATGGCTCAGTGGAGCGAGAACTGGAGCGGGAACGGCGGCGGTAGCGGAAGCGGTAGCTGGGCAGGCGCAAGATGGCCGCTGAGGAGGAGGAAGATGGGTTCTTCAGCAGCTCGGTCCGGCTCTTGCAGTGGGCCTCACGGTTCTTTTCAATGTAGATGTTGACAGCCAGAACACCGATCATCTCAGCCAGGATGAAGGACAGGCCTCCGAAGTAGAAGGACCAGCCGTAGGAGTAGTGGCTCTTCTTATCCTCATCACGCTTCGTGCCTGGGTCACCAGCGTTGGCCGAGATATACACTATCACCCCAATGATGTTGCTGAGGCCTAGGGAGGGGGATAGTAGAGGGGATGGAGTGGAGACAGGGGGACAGGGATGGGGTTTGGGGGAGTTTTGGGGTGGGAGCGGGGGCAGGGAGGTGAGACAGAATAACAGCGGCAGAGAAGGGTTTTGGGGAGAGGGGATAAGAGGGGTGATAAGGCAGAGATTTGGGAGGCAGTTGTAGGGGTTGGAGATAAGAGGGAGGAGAAGGAAGGAGCAGAAAGACCCATTAGGGAGTCCACTCCATTGCTTCCTTCCCCTGGAACCTAGTAGTCCCTGTCACCAGCAAGGAGCAACACCTTCCTTGATCCCATCCCAGCCCCTTGACAGCCATGTTCCAGGGCAGCAGTGACAAAGGTGCCCCGTGCCAGTGGATGGGGAGGGAGCCAGCGCCCCAGCCTGTCACATATACGCCTCATCCATTCACCCACACTGGCCCACCTTCCTGCTAGGACAACAACAGGTCAAGCTCAGTCCGCTCAAGATATGGACGTGACAGGATCTAAGAAACCCCAAAGCCATGCCCCCGCCCCCCCACTTACACCAACCCCCACCCCAGTGGACACCACATAGCCCATGGCAAGGCCCATGCCTTGGGCCAGGTTCCTATGCCAGACCATGCTGGTTTGGGTGGATGTGTGAGGCTTGTGGCGGACTGACCCCACTCACCTGCTGCAACAAACAGGATCCCAGCCCCGAGGATGATGTTGCGCTTGGACTTGTAGACACGGCTGGCAGCCACGCAGAACCCTCCCAGCAGCAGCAGGATGGCACTGAGGATAGGGAAGATGCTGGAGGCACGAACCACACCTGCCAGGGAAGGACAGACATGTCACAGTCAACGGAGGGATTCACTGTGCTGATCACTCAGCCAAAAGGAGGTGGTGGCACTCTAGGGACAGTAACCAATCAGAATTCAGGAGTTTTAACTCATTGAGATCTATGGTTGATCATACTCCAGGATTTCCTGGTTTTTCTAAGGCTAGTTGCCAATCATAATGCAAGGGATACAGGCCGATGGCCACTCAGAATCTAAAGTTTCTGGTTCTCTGAGGCCAATGGCCAATCAGAATTCAAGGCTCTCCAGCATCCTAAGGCCAAAGGTTATTCAAAGTTTAGACTGCACAGGCAACCAGAAGGCAGTAGCTAGTCTGAATACAGGATTTATTCGATTCACTGAGACAATGGCCTATCAGAATCCAGGGATTCCTATGTTTGTGAATTTCAGCACCAGTCAGAATCCAACATTTCGCAGCTTTCAAAGGCTCTTATTAGTATAGCAACCAAGTGCTCTCAAGCTAACAGCCAATGAAAATCAGAGTCTCCTATGCTCTGAGGCATGGGAAAAATCCAGTTTCCCAGCACACAGATGCCAACAGCTAATAAAGACCAAGATTGCTCAAGCCACTCAACCAACCAACCTATTAGCAATCAGGATCACTCAAAGCTCTGATCCCGTATATTCACATTCCAGATTTGCCTGCACTGTGGGATCACAGCCCATCAAAATCCACTGTTTCCCCAACTTCCAAAGCTGCCAGCCAATCAGAACTCAAGATGCCTCACCACTCAGAGACCAAGGTCTAGACCAGTAGCACTGTGAGGCTAACAGTAATCACATCCATGGATCTCCCAAGGCTCTTACAACTACAGCCAGTCAGAAACTAGGATCTCCTAGTATTCTGATGCTACCAGCCTATCAGCACTAGCATTGTTCACTATTCTCAAACCCACCAACCAATCAGCAACCAGAACCATTTGGCATTTTAAAGCTATCAGCCATTGAAAGCGCAGGATTTCCCAGAGCCCTCGTCACAGAAGGATTACTGACCATCCAAGGTAATCTGAGAGAGGGACAGAGCAATCTGAGTGGCTCAGAGCTGGTGGAAAGTTCTATTATAACAACTCAGACGGAAGGGGAAGCATATTTCTTGCTTTCAAAGATTTTTTTATTAAACATAATACAGTCATTTAAAACATAATTCACTAAAGTGAGCTGCAGAACGTTTGCTGGGGAACGGGGATGAGTTATTGGGTTGTTCAAGTGGCAATGGCAGCATAGGAGTTAGGTGAGCCTGGGAGTTAGGGGCACAGCCTCTGAATCAGAACTTTCTAGACCAGTGGTTTTCAGCCTGTGGTTCATGGACCCCTGGGGGTCCATAGACTATATCCAAGGGGCCTGCAAAAGATTATTATGATCAATCAAAAGTATATGAATACCCACACTTATAATTCAAAAGGGTCTGCATCGCCATTCTACATTTTTAGGGGTCCTCAAATGAAAAAAGGTTGAAAACCACTGTCCTAGACCTTAAATGCTTGAGGCTGCAAGTGAAAGGAATAGCAGAAAAAACCCTGGTCATGTCCTCTTCACTCTCTGTTTCAGCATCCACTCTCTGTCCCTGTGTGACACAGAAGCTTGGGAAAGATGGACCTACAGTAAATGGCAGTCCTGAGGATCTTATGTTCAAAGGAATGCTGTCACAAGTCAGCAGAAGCCAGAGTTAAAGCTGTCTACATCACCCTAAGCTAAAAGCAGAGTGCCATGTTGTTCTTTGGAAAATGGTCTGGGACCTAACGTGATCTGGGCTCCACATTCTCCATAAGGGACTGCTTCCTCCCCTTCTGTGCCATTGTCATCCCTAAGGTCAGGTCAGAACAACCACGTACAGGTTCTATCTGTGCACCAAGTTCATTTGGCTAAAACACATGGGAAGTCATTCTCTGTAGTCACTTTGCAGCTCTGGAATTTGCCCCCCATCTCCTCCTCTTGAGGCCCATCAGACCCTGAGCTTGGACTTGTTTTGGAAGCACTGCAAGACCTTTTTGTTTGGGCTGGTGTTTCACAGGAGGGATGAAGTTTGTGGGAGTTGTTTGAAGCATCAAGGAGTTGGTTTATTTCTTTTCACTTCATTTATCTTTTTTCATTTCTTTAAACATTTTATCCAGTTTTATAATTTATGTGTTTTAAATTATATGCTGTCCTGAGCCTTTTTTGGGGGGGAGGACCAAAAATCCAATAAGTAAAGAAAGAAAAATCTTGTTTGATGAGGTATATGGGAGGGAAACATAGCTGGGAGTCACTGGGTTGCTAGCAGTCTCCCAAACCAAAATAAAATAACATAAAGAAGCAGTACTACAGCAGAGCAATGACTTCATGTTTATTCTTTCAGACAGAGAGATAAGAGTACATCCATCTATCCCTACATGTACCTCCATCCGTCCTGCTGGTACATACCCATCCTTCCTTCCTGCATCCATCCATCCATCCATCCATCCATCCATCCATCCTAACATAACCCTCTCTGTCTCTTCTCATATATATCCAACCAGCCAGCCCATCCCCACATCTACCTAGCTAGCCACGCATCCATTCATTCATCCATACTAATTGTAAATGCATTAATATTGGGGTTTTCTTTTTTATTTAACTCACCAGCAGTTGTGTCAGCTTATTAGTTCTGATTTTTTAAGTCACAATCTCTGGCATTAATAAGCATGTAATTAACCTTCTGAACATGGGAAGGAGTGAAAAACTAGGTGTTGGACCATGGTTGTGCCTACAAAGGGCCTTTGCCAATAGGTCTTACATGTGTGAGATGCCCCCAACTCGCCCTGGGGGGGCAGGGATGCTATCTCTGAAACATAGTTATTACCATCCAGATGAGATCTTAGCTACTTGCATTGTTATTATTGTCTAGAGTTCATTTGTGACTAGAGGTGCTATTTAGTCAGGTGCTGCCCAGACCAAATTGCCGAGATTAAAACCCTGTCCCACTAGTCACTGCCCAGCTGCAGCCCCCATTGTTCTGGATGTTGCCCAGATACATGGTATGAGTCAGTCTTTGAAGCAATCAGCCAACTGATCCCAACAGAGAGAAATGAAGTAGTAGTATTACCATCTCCCTATATGTGGATCTGAGGTCAAACTTGTGTCTCCTGACACTTTAATACTTCCTTTTGCTGGTCCAAGTCTTTCTGTCCCAATCTTTGCCTCGTATTTGTGGAAGAGGAATTCCCTAGGCTGAGAGGGTATTTTTTAAGGAAAACACAGTTCTGCCTCTGACCTCTTAACTCCCCCATCCCCAAATCTAACTATTGGCCCAGCCAACCAAGGCCAGAGACAACTATTCCAGTAGCTAAGGATATGCAACCTTCAGCCACATCACAATGGATTTTCACAGGGAGAGGGGAAAAGAACTAGACTTGCCTGAAGGCAATTTCCCTGCCAAATATCAGCTCTGGAGTCCTAGATGGCTCCAGCTCCAGTGAGGCTTAAAAAAAAGAAAAAAACCCCAGTATTGCAACAAATTTTTCTCCATTCCAGGGACAGCATCTCCAAACTTCACCAGGGTCCTGCCTGGCATTTCAAAGGCAGAAGACCAAAACCCAGCCAGGAGTCTCCAGCCACTAGCTCAGAAGCATCAGAGCAATAAAAACACCACCACAACAGGGAGGTGAAGAGTTCAAGCAACTCTAGGAAGAGCTAGGTAAAGACTGGGATAAAATCCACATTTCTGATACAAAATACAACTCTGTGCCCATGAACTGGCAGTGGATTGCAATGATGCAGCGAGAGCTGAAAGCCAAAAATGGCTGACTGCATTCTCTCTGATATAGCCCAGCCCCGGGGCCCTCAGCAGGAAGACATAACTGCAACCCTTCTGCTATAGCTCAGTTCCTGGGCCCCCCAGTGCTGAGAGCAGAGCCTGGCCCAGTTCTGTCCCCCGGTCATGAGCACAGTGGCAAGCTGTGGCACTGAGTCAGCTTGCTGTGGCAGCGCGGTTGGTACGTACGTAGGAGGTACTCTGCACTGTCATGATCATAATCCGTGTCTTCTGGGAAGTGATTAATTTTCAGGCACACTCCCCTCTTCAGACCTGAAATGGAGATAGAGAAAACCAGAGTCACACTACATTCTCCCCAGGTCTCTCTCTCCTGTTGCCCCCTGGAACTCCAGAGCTGTGAGCTTCCCTACAGCAGTGCCCAGTGGGGGAGCCTACTGGTATGAAGTTCCCAAGAGCAGCACCCAGTCAAGGAATCCAGTGTTGTAAACATCCCAAGACAGTGCCCAGCTGGGGATGCCAATGATATGAGTTTCCCTGCAGTAGTGCCCAGATGAGGGTTTCTAGTGCTGTGAGCTTCCACACAGTAGTGTCCTGGTAGGGGTGTTCAGTGCTGTGAGCTTCCCCACTTCAGTGCCCAGCTGGGGACTCAGGCTAGATCACCATGAGGGACCCCCAAATGAACATACCTTCAAGGCAGCATATCCTCCAGAGCCCGGAGTGCGTCAAACCACCTGGGTCCTTCTTGTCCTTGTGTTGGGTCTCCTCACTGGAGATGTTGGTGGTGTTGCAGATGAAGGCGCGGGCATAGAGCCAGTAATCAGTGCCGATGGCAATGGTCATAAGGCCAAAGGCCGCAAAGGCCCCCACAGTGGTCAGAAGGATCTGGACCCCCTTCTCGCACCACACCATTCTCTCCTCATTCCAGCGCTTCAGGGACTCCAGCTTGGCAGAAGTAATGGGGGGCACGAGCCACAGCAGGAGACAGAGGGAGTTTTCTACAGAGCTGGGATAGAACCCAGGAGTCCTGGCTCCTAGCTCCCCCCTGCTCTAACCTACTAAGCCCTGCTTCTCTCCCAGCGCTGGGACAGACCCCAGGAATTCTGATTCCCAGGTTCCCCACTCTGATAACCACAAGACTTCACTGCCTGCACAGAGCTGGGATTCTCTCTTTCTTTCCTTCCTTCCTTCCCTAGCTGGTGTCTCCTTCTTTGTCCTCAGCACCCGCTTCTTAGCTGGGACCTTGGGGGCAGTGACTCATGTGTTACCAGCCCCTGGGGCAATTCCATGGATGGAGACACTCAGCGTGGGCCAGCACAGTGGCAGAGGCCTGGTTTCCCTGCTGTTCTTCTCCAAGCAAGGGTCCTGTGGGAGCTGGAGGTGGAGAAAGGGAGACATCAGTCAAAAGGGGAGGCAGGCAATAGCCAGAGAAAATGTATCCCCAGGTCATGAGGCCAAGTCTAGCCAGGGGACCCCTACAGGACACAAAGACACACCCAGCTATGCAGCACCCCCACATACATGCAGCCCCATGCACTTATCAGACCTCCACAGCCTCCCCTACCACCCTTCAATCCACAGTCCCCATACACCCATCACAGAGCCCCTCTTCCATGTAATGCCCAGCAGCCTCCCTCACAGCCTCCCCATAAGCCCCTCAAAAACAACCCCTCTGCAGAACTCCCCCCCTACCACGACTACCCCCACAAGCCTCCCTCCTACAATTCCCTATAACCCCCTCCCCCCAGCGTATATACACAGGCCACTCATACAGCTCCCCTTTACAGAGCCGGGGAACAGAGCCCCACCCTGCCCCTTTCCTACAGCCCACGCCACAGACCCCTCACACAGACTCCTGCAATTTCCCACACGCCCAAAGTCCCTCATATTACCTTCACAGTCTCCTTCACACCCAGCCCTCCCAAACACCCTGCCCCCTTGGAAAGGTCCCCCACTGTCCCTCCTGTTAACACACATCTGCCCACCTGTCCCTCACCGAGAACTCCACTCACTCCCCCATAGCTTCCCCATTTCCCTTCTCACACAGCCCCCAGAAACCCTGTGCTACTGCCACAGCTCCCCAAGCTGTCCTACCCCTCACCAAGCTCCTCATACAGCCCCACACAGAGTCCCTCTGCCCTACACAGAGCCCCCAGACTGCTCCCACTAGCACCCCTACAGTGCTGCCTCATACATAGCCCCCAGCGGTCCCCCCATGGCCTTCACAACCACCCCTCCGAGCATAGTCCCCTGCCACTGCTGCCTCCTGGGCCCCCACAATCTGCCCCCACTGCTCCCTTACAGAGCTCCCCCACACAATGCATCACATAGTCCTACCCCCTGCCCCACCACACACAGTCCAGGAGAGCCTCCACTACCTCCACACAGGTCCTCCACACACAACCCTCCAGTGACTTCCCCACAGACCCCCTCACTGATTTCCCCTCCCCTTAATGTACCCCTGCCCCAAAGGGAACCAAAAAGGGTCACATGTGATGCCCCAAATGACTACAGCTGCCAACTCTGAGGAAGACAAAATGGCAGGGCAGAGTGTGAAGGAGGGGTGGGGTGCGCTAGGAGAGGGAAAGGAGGGGTGGAGTTCCTGGCATTAGGAGAGACCACGGGGGACTACAGGGAATCCTTGAGATGTGGGGGGATCAGGGATCCCCAGGGAGGATGGGGATTGGGGGTGTCGGGACTCCAGGTACATGTAGTGAATTCAGCCATCATGGCAACAGTCATCCAGTGCTAGGTATAGAGGTAGATGGAGTGTATGGGGATGAAGGGATGGATAGATATATAGATGTGATTTATGGTAATGGATAGGCAGGCAGGAAGGGTAGATGGATGGATGGATGGATGGATGGGCGGACGGATGAATGGGCATAAATAGATAGCAGCAGAGCAGGGGAATGTACATATATTGAGAGAGAGAAGATGGTAGATGGATAGACAGACAGACACTGTATGGAGGCAGCTAGATACATAGATTGTGGGAGTGGACAGCAAGAGCAGTTCCAGTACTTTAAAGTGTGTGTGTTCAGGGGAGGAAGGCAGAAGGAGGGTAGTTTATAGTGGATCAGCTGAATCCAGGCCTGAGTTCAGTCTGTCCTCTTCTGACTGGCAGTAAGCAGAAGCTGAAGTATAAAGCCATAGCTGTTTCATCCTTGGGGTAAAGCACTGCAGTTTGGCTTCACAGGCCAAGGAATAGGAGCAGACAGATGGAATAGGGACGCTGCATCAGCTGGCATGCCCTCCCAAGAGCCCCATCCTGCCTCCTGTCCCGTCCCCTCTCATCCCCCATTTTAATATAATGCAATGGTATGTCTGCCCAACTGACCCATGGACCCACTGACCAACAGAAGGAGACAGTGAATGCAGATCAGAAGGAGGGGTAATGGGCTGGATGGAGACAGACAGACCAGCAAATACAAAAGGGTCCACAAGCCACTGTCCTGGACCCTTAGTGAATCTGACCTTTCCCTACTGGAACTTCCCCTTGCATTTCCCAGCAGTGCCCACCCCCCACACCTGCTCCTCTCCCCTGGTTGTCCACCAGGGCCTCTCTCCCCAGGCTGTGGGACATCCCCCCCCTCCCCCCCCGTTAAAACAACCCCATCTCATTCCCTGGCATTTTGGGCATGTGCAGGGGAAAGAGCCAGGATCTCTGTTCCCTTAGAGACGAGGGATTTTTTTCTTTAATCCATCTGCCGCTCACCAATGCTGCAGCTAAAATGTCTGTGCTCACACGCGTGTGTCTCTCGCACAGCTGATAGTCACGATCAATAGCAAGAACAACTAGTATCCACCCACCATCTGCACAACCACCAGCCACATCCCACAGCTGGAACATCCACACTCACACTGCTGGGTCAGTTGGACAACCACCAACCATGATCCACAGTTAGACCATGAGTGGACAAGTGTGTGTGTCACTTGTACAGCCATTTTCTGTGATCCATGGCTTGAATATCTACGCACACATGGCTGTGTCACTTGCACAATCATTATCCAGGATCTACAGTTAGAACACCTAGGTACAAATACATGTGTCACTTACACAACTGCTAGCTACAATCTTCAGCTACAATGTTCATGTATCCACACATGAATGTTATTTACACAGATTTATTTAGCCACAATCCCTAGCATGAATGGCTGTGAACAGTATGTGTCATTAGCATATGTGAGCTGTGAGCTAGAATATCCATCCACACACCTGTGTGCTATTTGCACAACCATTGCTTGTGTCTAGAAAGGCCATGCACATGCATGCATGTGTCATTTGCAGACTCCCAGATACCCAGCACATGTCCAGGATATTTGTGGAGTCACCCCTCTGCTTTGCACAACTCACAACTGTTAGGCACCATTTACAGCTACAGCTTCCACACATACCTGGGTGTGTCCTTTAAATGACCCCTTGAGCTGAGATGCATAGCTTGAATGTTGGCACACATGCACCATTTGCAGCACAAAATACCAGCCATGTTCCACCATTAAAACATCCATGCATGTGTCACTTACACAACTGCTAACCATGAGCCACAGCTGGAGAAGCCGTGCACATACATGTACATCCCTCACACAACTGCCAGCTCTGAGTCACACCCAGAACAGGGTGTGAACAACTGCAAACACATACAGCCAGTATCCATGGCAAAAAATGAGAATGTACCTGTATGTGTGTGTCTTTCCATGATTGGAACATGCATGCGCACATGTGTGTCCTTTGCACAATAACTACCCATAATCCCTGGCTAGAACACCCCACACACACACGCTATTTGTACACCCATTAGCCACAATCCCTGTGCACACACGTACACGTCCTGTACACAACCATTTGCCACAAGCCACAGATCAAACAACCCAGTATGCACATGTGCGTCATTTCCAGAGAAAAGCTCCAGCTATAAGGACACCAGTGCACACACGCACATGTCATTCACTGCACACTTGTGCATCACACTCCTGCTGGGTCTCCAGCCAGGTCCCTTCAGTTCCTCCTGCCTCTTGACTTCCCCAATCATATCAGCCCCAGCTCTCATGCTGAGTCGCACACCCCTTGGTGTTACAGGTGACTCTGAAAGGAAGCACAAGCATGTGGGAACACACATGTACGCACATGAATGCACATCCAAAGAGCTGCACATGCAAAGAAACATTCCATATACATGGAATATTGCTCACACAACATCAGAACACACACAAATGCACATCCAGAGCATTTCGCACACAAAGAGATACAGACAGGCATGTAGCATCATACACAGGCTAATGGAGAACAGCACACAAACATGTACACACACATATGCATCACACACAAACAGAAACACACAAAAAGCCCCAAAGAAACACACGCAGAGCACTGCACTCATAGACACACAAATATTCATTGTCACATCTACTCAGTGAGAAACACACCCAAATCTTTACACAGAGATGGACATATAGAAAGTGCCACACAGTCACATGCACACAGCATCCTGCACACACACGCAGAAAAACAGAAGAGTGAATGGACACACACATACACAGCATCACACAGCTTCACCAGAGGCTGGTGCACACACATGCACACACATACACACACATAACACCCCACTGACACATGCACAGCTTTATAGAGAGACACACACATACAGACACGATCACACACAGTGTATCATACAGTAATGCACACACACCAAAACACACAGACCATTGCAAAAACACATGCACCCACTCACACACACACAGAGCATCCCGCTGGAAAAGCATGCCTGTTACTGAAATCTTGCCTCCTCCTGCGTGAATCAATGTCTTCCCAAGCTCTGACTGGTTGTGTGTGGTTCTGTGTCTGTGTGCACGCACACACATGTGCTGGAGGGAGAAGCAATCGCTCCTGCTCCCCAAACCGCAAAGCATCCCCCGCACATGGCCCGGCCCTGCCCCCGCCATGCCCAGCCTGCTTCTGGTGCATTTTTGCACCTTGGCCCTGAGGTTCTGCGTCGCCTGTTTCCAACCCTGCCTGCCACCAAACGCCCCTTCCAAGGTGCCTGCTGCACTCATCCGGGACCCAAATGACTCCCCCTTTCCCCCACAACCCCCTAAAGCCCACAGCCACCATGCCCCAGCTTGTAAAATAAACCACCCCTTGCTATTCCAAGCAACAATTGCCTCCCAGCAAAGATGAGCTTGCTCTCAATCAGCCAGCACTGCACACATCCTCTGGGCAAAACATTCTGGGGGCAGAGCAGAGCCAAGGGGCGACCCGCGATCTGTTGCATATTTCAGATTCATTTGCTCTTCTCTCCATGAGGGCTCTGAATAAAATAGCTGTCCCTCCATCTGCGCATTCATTCACCCCTCCATCTATGCATCCATCTGCCCATCTGTGCACCCCATCTCCCTCCATCCACTTCTTTGCCCCTCCATCCATCTGCCCATCCATTCATCCCTCCATCCATTCACCCCTCTCCAAAACCTCCAGTCTCTTCCACACAGCTGAAAATCAATGCAAGCTACATGTTGGTTTTGGAAGACCCCCCTTACACATACACATACCCTTTTGCCCCCACACTTGCCCCCTGCCAAGCTCTTTCCACCCCACCCCACACCCAGAGCCCAGGGTCCCTAAGCAGAGGAGTGCCTTACCTCTACCGTAAAAAAAATCTCCCCAAGTCAAATCAAATGGAGGGGGGACTGGATCCTGTGCGGTTAGGCCGGGTGGGGGTCCAGGCCTGACAGTGCCCTGCCGTGCAGGTCTTGTGTCCTGGTCTGTGCCCTAGAAGATTCTGTTAAATGGCGTTTCTATGAAGAAGGGTTATTTTGCAGAAAAGGAGTCGCGGGCTCCGAGCATCCTGTTATTATGTCATTGGGAGAAACCACTGGGTGAGTCGGAAAAGTAACAGAGGAGAGAGGGGAGGGGGGAGCCAAGCGGGGAGAGGGGATGGGGAGTGGGAGGGGTGGGGGAGGGGAAAGGCAGTGGAGAAGCGAGGAGGCTATAGGGTAAGAGTTGGGGAAGAGGAAAAAGGTGATGGGGAGAGGGGACAGGAAGGGGATGGGACCAGGAAGGGGGGAGTGTTGGGGAAAATTGAGTGAATAAAAGGAATATAGAGGATAGAAAGGTGTATGAGGAGGGGTGGAGGAGGGGATAGATAGATACAGACATACAGACATACAGGGGAGGGGGTGAGGCAGGCAGCCATGTGCGCCTATCTGTGGCTATGTAGTGCACTGTTGTGTACAGGGCACTTGCATGTCTCCCATATGTGTGCACATGTGACGCCTGTGCACGCTGAAGATGTCATCCATGTGTGCCGTGTGTGCAGGCTATGGATCACGCTGCCAGTCTGATGAGGAAGAAACCTACTGCACAGGTCAGTGGGTCTCACCACACAAGCATGGCCAGCCTGTCTGGCCATGACTGGGGGCAGGCTGAGCTGCTGCATCATAGTAAGGCCCATCTGGAAATGCTTCCAAAAGCACACGTATGAGGCACAGATGTATAGGGCATGGAAGCAATTCACATGTGCTGCACATGCAAAACAGGCATGTTGCACACATGTAACTTGGACAACTCACACATAGTGATAATTCCCATGCTGCACACATAGAGCCCCTGCCCAGTAAGTCCCCATGCGCACACACAGCCCATGTGTCACACTTATGGGTGACACAAAAGCTTGGTGCATGAAAACAATGCACACGAGTTGTGCATGCATGGTGCCTACCTGCTGAATGCATGTCACACATATTAAGCACCCATGTAACGTAGGGAAGTGCAATGGGCATGCAGGATACACACCTGGTATGTGTACGTGCACACAATGCACAAGCCAGGAGCCATGAGGAGAGTCCTATGGTCTGAGCTTTACAGGATGTCTCAACTATATTTGCTTCTGGCCTGAGAATCTAGGAAGCTAGGACTCTTGTGTAGGTCTGTGTGTTTCCCATGTGCGTGGCCTGGACACATCGCATGTGCCTTGTTCTGCACTCTAGTGTATGCAACATTGCTCAGTGCATGTTGACGAGGAGAGTACTCTATGCCTCCCATGTACATCTCACCTGTGTGCACATGTGCCATTCATGTATATTCACTGGACACATTGTGCCGGTGCAGTGCACATGTGCACAGCCTATGCATTGCACATAGGCACTGCACAACCACAGCTCCTGTGTGCTGCACTGAGCAATGAGTGTACATTGTATATGCACCATGCAGCAGTGCTCCACTCAGGGGTGTTGTGTGTGAGACCAGGCAGACACATCATGCACATGCATCACATGTGCTGTGCCTGTGGACATATGATTCACACACACAACGCACCAACCTGGGCCCTCAAACTCGCACAGTGCCCAGGAAATGTGTGGAAATGCCCAGCACTCATGCCCAGCCTAGGACCTGGTACAGGCACAGCGATGCTGTACCCAGCAGTAGCAATCCGCTCACCTCCCCCTGCCTGCTCCCCAGCTTCGGTTGCCATGCCAACAGGAATGCTCAGGCGGGCTGTGTGCTGTGCGGCACTGTGACGGCACAGCCCGTCCTCCCTCCCCCCCATAAGGAGCTCAGGGGGTTGGGGGAAGAAGACACTCAGCATGGCAAGCTGCTGCTCTAGAGCCACTAATTAGCACCATGGCTTAGAGGACAGCCAGGCCATTCTGGAGTGTCTCATCCAAAAGCAGCCCCATTCTAGAGCAATGGGCATGGGTGCTTGAACTGTCTAGAACCAGGCATGGGGTTTCTGAGGTGTTCTGGATCTCCTTTCTGCGGTTTTCTAGAGCAAGACACGCTGCACCACGCATCCAGACTAGTGCTGCACCACGCATCCAGACTACCACCATGGTCCAACTCCTGGTGTCCAAGTAGAAACACGCTCCAGAGGAAGGAGATCCCTTGCAGAGTCCTCCTAGGGCAACACATGTCAATGCCTAGAGGGCTCTGGAAGAACCTGCATGAACAGACTGCATGATTTCTAAAGCACCGTAGCCTGCGTCCCCCACCCGGGAAATGATCTAGAGCAGCTCAGCCCCAATACTGTCGCTGTGCAGCACACTGAAGCAATGTACACAGGTAGTGCATCGCTCCCGAATGAAACTGCCTGGCCTCTGCTGCTTCAAAGTGATGCCTCTAAAATCCTGTAGTGTCATGGGGCAGCTGCCCCAAAGACTGATTTTCCAGACCGGGGTGGCCAACAACTGGTGTGGGCAGCCTGTGTGTGTGTGCAACTGGAAGGCTGAGCAAGGGGCAGGCAGCACAGCAGCACATAAGGCAGAGAGCTGAAAGCAAAGCAGCAGATTGGGTAGGGCCATGGGAGCAGAGAGCAGAGCACCCAATCAGGCAGGGGAACGGTCTCAGAGTGGCACTCAGGGAGGATGTGCCAAAATGGTTGGCCCCCGCTGGTCTCATGTGACCAACTCAGGCCCAGTGGGAATCTGGCTGAGCACCTCAGTCCTGCACTGTTCTAAGCTACCACCTCCAGCCCTCACATCTTTCTACAAGTCATGCTATGATACACTGCAGCGCTCCACAGCCATATGTCTAGTACCATGGATTCTCTAGAGCAGTGGGGGAACCAACCTTTCTGGCAGGTGTGCCATAAATTAGCCCCATGCTCTCTCTGTGTGACACTCTGATCCCCTTCCCTTGCCCAATCTGCTGCTCCGATTTCTGCTCTTGACTCTGTGCTTCCTGCCCAATCTGCTGCTATGCGACTTTCCATTTCCTGCCCTCCCCCCGATTTGCCACATGCCCCACACGTACACTGCCCACACCACTTGTGGCATACATGACAAAGGTTGGCCAACTCTGCTCTAGAACAGCAATTCAGGTAACAGCTGTGCTCTAGTCCACCACCTCCTGGCAGAGCAGCCCATCCAGTGCTGTGAACAGTGATGAACACTACAGAGTCCTGGAACCACACAGAAGTACTACAGCCTTTGAGACCAACAGCAACAGCCCTAAAGTACTGCAGCCTTCTAGAGCTGCAGCTCAGAACGCTGCAGCCTTCCAGAGCAATGATCCTCAAACACTGCTGGAGTCTGCAGCAACAATGCAAAATACTGCACCTGTTGAGACCAATGATCCCCAATGGTGCACCTTTCTAAAGCAATGTCCCTGAAACACTGACATGTTCTAGAGTGGAAATAAAACACACAGAAGCATCCTAGAGCAGTGCTAAATAATACTGCAGCCTGCTAAAGCAACCATTCTTAGATACTCCTGCACTCTAGAACAATTACTAGAATACTGAAGGTTTTTAGAGCATCAGCCCTATCATACTACAGTCTTCTGGACAAGTCTCTAAAAATACTGTGGCCCTTACAGCAATGATCCATACTGCTGTAGCATTCTAAAACAACCACCCTAAATACTGCTGTGGTCTACATCAAGGGTCCAAAATGCTGTATGATTTGAGATAAAATGCCCTGAAATGCTGAGGTGCCCTCAAGCAGAATGGGCATTCTAGAATGGGAGCGAGGGGCACGGCCTCCGAGTCAACTTCTTGGACTTTAAATGCTGGAGGCTGCAAGTGTGAGAGGAACAGAGGAAAAAATCCTGGCTATGCCCTGCTCACCCTCCATTTCAGCACCTGCTGTCTGGGCCTGCGTGACACAGGAGACTGGGCAAGATGAACCTATGGGTTTGATCCACGAAATGACAGTTATTAGATTTTCAACCTTTATTCATTTGTGGATCCCAAAAAAAATTCCAATGGAGGTGTGGACTACTTTGAATTGTAAGTCTTGGGTATTCACGTACTTTTCTTTGTTCATAGTCATCTTTCACAGACCCCTGAAACAGTCTGCAGACCCCCGGGAGTCTGCAGACCACAGGTTAAAAACCACTGTTCTAGAGCAACAACTCCAAGCAGAGCTGTATTCTAGTGAAACAATTCCAATACACAGCAGGAAGCTCAAATAACCCCAAACACTGCAGAATAATATGGAGTGGGGGGGTGTCACCCTAAGATTTGACGGCGTTCCAGAGTCATGAGGCTAACACATGCCATTCATTCCTAGAGCAAAATCCCCACACCCTGCTGCATTCTAGAGCAATGAGCTAAAAGGCTACTGGACTGAAAGGTTCTGGTATTCTAGAGCGGTTGTTCTCAACCTTTTTTTGTACCGGGACCCATTCATAAACGTTGATGGCCAGTCCCAACCCAGTGCCCCTCATTCCTGACCCACTGCCTCCAACACCCAGGCCTCAGCCCCTCAGTGTGTGGGGTGGGGGGGAGCTACAGGGGCCCCCAGGCATCCCCTTGAAGGCTGGAACTCTGCCATCCTGCAAGGGAAAAGCCACCATTTCCCATGTTTTTCTCCTTTAAAGGAGAAACCATTTTTAAAGTTTGTTGATACATTTTTTTAAATGTTGTTTGTGACCCTTTCATATATTCTTTGACTCACTTTTGGGTCGTGACCCACAGGTTGAGAAACATTGTTCTAGAGGAAACACTACACATACATTCAGAATTTCCAAAGGAGTCCACAAATGAAAAAACACTGAAAACCATTGATCTAGAGGTACAAGCACTTCAGTAATGTGATAGCCCCTAGCATGCTGGACAACTGTGTGGAGCTGGGGGAGTACTTTTATAAAGTGGTGGGGTGAGAGCCATGGATCTTCCAGTGAAGTATAAAACCTACCTAGAGGAAAAGCTGGAGAGAACTGGAACATCAGAGCTGAAAAAAATCAGACCCCAAAACTGAAGCATGCCAAAAGAACAAAGTTGGCCAAGCCCAAAGTACCAGAGATCAGGAGTTACTCTTCCTCTTTTACACAGAGGAAACTGAGGCCCAGAGAAACACAGAGACCAGCCGACAGTCACACAGAGAGTGCGTGTGTAAGCTAGGGAGTGAACCCCAGCATCCTGAGCCCAGGCCAAGGCTTTTACCGCAGCTCCTCTGTAACAGTATCCTGTGGAGGTGTCAGTCTTTGGGTCTGCACCCTGGAGGGGTCTGCAGGCTGGAGGGATGCAAGGAGGGAAATCCATAATGACTGGGAGTGGGTAGGAGAGGGAGGCAATTTAAAGGAACAGCTGCCTTGGGGTTGCCATGACAATGACACCATGAAGCTAGAAACCCCCAGCCCTACACACAGACACATGCACATGCACACACACACACACACACACACACACACCCCTCCCCCCCGCCATGACATGAGGGGCCAGCAGAGCAGCCCCCCCACAGGGCCCTCATGCCCCTTTCCTGCCCCACTCCTATCTGTCTCCTTCCTCCCACCTTCTCATGCTGCATCCCCCTCCCCATCTTCTCCCCATTCCCATCTCACCCCCACTCCCCCTCCTCCAATTCTCCTTGTCATTCTACTTTCCTCCCCCTGCAAAGTCCTCCACTGTTTCCCCAGCAACTCCCCTCCCACCCCTGCCCCCTCCTTCTCCCCCCAGCCCTCCCCTGCTTCTGCCGCGCAGTGCCAGGCGGGCGCCACAGCTCCAACCCTGGGCAAGCATCCGAGGGACCAGGCCCAGCATGTCGCCATGGCGACTGCTAGTGCCCGCCGTGCAGGATGGAGGCCCGGCTGCTGCACCATTGCCAGCATCCTCCCACACAGGCGCGCAGCTGAGGCCTGCCCACCTCCACGCAGGGAAACAGAGGCACAGGACTGCGGAGGAGCATAGCACACACCCAGGAGTCCTGGTTCCCAGCCCCACTGCTCTAACCCCCCCAGGTCCCAGGGGGAGATAAAAGCCAGGTGTCCTGGCTCCCAGCCCCCTGCTCTAACCCACCAGACCCCACTCCCCTCCCATTGCTGAGGCAGAACCCAGGAGTCCTGGCTCCCAGCCCCCTGCTCTAGCCCCCCAGGTCCCAATGTGGGGATAGAACCCAGGCATCCTGGCTTCCAACCTTACTGCTGTAATGCACTACAAAGCCCAGGAGTCCTAATCCACAGGAGACAATTCCCCTCGCCCCCCCAGCTACAGGTTCCCTGGGAAGCAAAAGGCCTGGCCCTGCCCTGTTCCCCAAGGGGTGAGAGATGCCCCAGAACCAGGGTGAGGGGCACCTGGAGTTCCACACACAGAGACGGAGCTGGGGAAAAAGGGACAGGAGCAGGGGAGAGGGTGAGAGGGGATGGGGATAGAGGCTTGAAGTCAGGGCCTTCAGACTAGAGACTGACGTGCCAAGAGGGATGGATAGGAAGGTGGAGGGGCATGCAGTGGCTTGAACAGGAGACACACAGATGGCTGTGTGGGATGGACAGACAGACAGACTGCAGGGCCAGGGCCCTGGTGTGTTTGAAATCCAGTTTATTGAAGTCATTTTGAGTTCTATTTACATATTGTACAGCGTACCTGCAGGGGAAAGGGAGCCCAGCACCCCATAGGGACCCCAGTCGCCTGTCCGGCTGAAGGAAGGGGCCCAGGTGGCTACAAAGGAAAGTCTGGCAATAAAAACAGGAGCCCTATCGGTTATAATGCAGTCCCACTCCCACCCGCCCCTTTCCCCACCCCACCACAAGCCCCCAACCTACAATGCAAACTAAGAAAATAGGCATCACCTCCCCCTCCCCCAGTTCTCCCCTCAGCATTTCTGCCAAGCTGATGCCTACCTTACAGGCTACCAGAGTCCCCTGTGCACCAAGGGGGGCAATAGAAAAAGTTAACTCCTTCATTCCCATAATCCCTAAATGCTCACCATGACCTCCCCCAATGATCCACTGCAGTTGGAGGGGCAAAAGCCCTAAGTTAACTCTTTAATTGCCATGCCCCAACATTCTCCTGGGATGATCCTAGGGATGGGAAAGGAAAGGGCCAGTCTTTTACCCCCGCACAGCCAATCACTGGCTCAATTCATGGCTCAGGTGTATCGAGAAGCCTTGCAAAACCAGGAGCTGCTATACCCAGTCTTTTCCCCACCCACCCCGCCAGATATCACTCATTCTAGTACAGAACAGGGCATAGCTGGAGGCATGGGAGTTAAGGTCCTGTTAGTTACTATTTCCCACCCCCATTCTTGCTTGGAAATTGTGCTGCTCCTGAATTCACTCTTGTCCCAGAACCACCTGGTCCTCTAAGGGAGAGGCACAGGGTCTCTTGGCCTGACATTCAGTCCTTTCCCTTGTTCTAACTGGCCAGAGCCAGTCCCCTCCAAGAGCTGGGATAGAACCTAGAAGTCCTGGCTCCCATCCTGCCTTGCCTTAACCCACCAGACCCCACTACTCTCCTAACTTACCTTTCCATTCTGGGTTGTATTTAATGCGTAGTAAAGAACTTAATACCAAAGGAGGAGGTTGACAGGACTCCTGGGTTCATCATGCTAATCAGACTGCCCTCCTCCACACCATCGTCCCACCACTTTCCTTGCCCCTCATTTCCAGGCACAGAAAAGTTAAAACCCCAGAGGGATTCCTGCATTACTGTGCCCATTGCAGAGGGAGATGGTGGGAAGGGAGGGGGGTTGTCACCTTGGGGGCTATTAGACATGGGTTGAAGTTCACCTGAAAGAGGGAAGCACCTGGGTTTGGACCTCCAGGTCTGGGTTCCCAGAAGGGGGAGGGCAGGACTGAAGGCCTGGATCAGCAACACAAAAATACAAATCCAGGCCTGCTGCCTTTTGTGCTAGAAAGAGCCCTGCCACCAGGTGGCAGCAGTAGGAGGCTGTTATCTCCTGTGTGGACCAGCCACAAGGAAGGACAGGGGAGAGAAGAAGTGGGTTGTGGCAGGTCACAAGGCCAACAGCTGCTCAGAAAATGAGGACAAGCAGGAATAGCCCAATGTAGCATCACTCCTGGACTTTGACAGGGCCAGGGCCAAATCCTGATCTCAGCTCTGCTAGGTCCATCTGGAGTCAATCTGGATTCACTCCCTCCTGCTCTCCAACTCTTGACACAGCTGGATAGACTGCAGCTGAGTCTGAGAAGAGGGATTGTGAGGATGGTGACCCATTGCTCTGCCAACAGGAGGAGCAGGTACTCTTCCAGCCCCCTTTCCTCCTGCTGCCCCTCCAGAACTCTCCCCCACCTCATGACCCAACCCCACCCCTTCCAGAAACCCTTCCCCATGCTGTCCCCCACAGGAATGCTGTCTCCACTGCAGTCTCCCCATGTGTCATAACTCCCCAACTGCTACCAGCAGAAAATGAATTGTCCCCTAGCCTGGTAGGGAGAGATGTTTTTGGAGCAAGAGAATCTGAGTCCCTGAGGCTGTGGGGTGTTGGGAAAACTCACAGTGCCAGAAGCCCCCAACACTGGTTTGTAGAGCTGGAATTTCCATCTGGGGCACTGCAATGAGGAAGCTCACAGCATAAGAAACTTCCAGGTTTCTACTATTGTGGGGAAGCTCACTGCATCAGAGAACATGTGTGCAGATAACCTTGCCAGAGGAGTCCAGGAAAGATACACTTACTTCACCCTCCTGTCAGGGCATTAGGGACAGGATTAGCGGTGCCTGGACAGCAGGGGGTCCTGCACAGGCCCCCCTACCTGCCCCCGCTGCCCTACCCCCACTGGCCCAGGCCATATCCCTAAAACCCCTTGCACTCCTCCCCCCATCCCTTTCCCCTCCTTTTCTTTTGCTCTCCTTTATATCACCTTCTCTCCCTTGGGCTCTCTCTCCTCCACAGGCTGTATTTCCACCTTCCTCTGCTGCTACAAAGGCAACATGCTCCTCCTTCACTCACACAGTCACTGCAGTGAAATAAATTGCAGCCTGGGAGACCCCTTCCCCCCTCTCCCCACTACCAATATGGGGAAATGACTAAGACAGAAAGAAAAGAAAAAAAGGAAGAATGTCCACTTTGAAAACAAATGGCAAAGAATGAACGAATGAAAAGGAAAGCAGAAGAGAAAATGCAGAGAGAGGAAAAAAAGACAAAAGAAGGAAAGAACTTCCATATTTTGCAACAGAGCAGTGAAAGAAAGAAAATGCAGAGAAAGGGAAAATGAATGAACAAATGAATGAATGAAAGAAGCTGGAAAAGAATCAGAAAAAAGAAACAGAAAAAGGAGGACACAGAAGCAGAGCCCAGAGGCAGTAATTCTGCAAGTGGCTTACAATGGCCATCACCAGCTGCCCAGGGCCCTGTGAACACCCACATGGAGGAGTTGTGGCTGCAGGGCACGCACTTCACAATAAAGTCTTGGCTTCTTTAAATGCTCTTCAGCATCAGGAAGACATGGAAAAGGGGCCGGGACCCAGTGTCTGTGCTCAGAGGAGGGGGTGGTCTCATACGATGAGGCATTGTTGGCCAAAAGACACGTTTGCTTTAGGCCTGTCCTTGGCATCTGTTTCCATCCCTCTCAGCCCCATAATTTGTCTCTTGTTTCAAGTTTCTTTTCATGCAGAAAAAAATTGCCCACTGCTCTCTGCTCCCAGTGTACTCTGGGTTCACACTTGTAGCCGCAGCTTTCCCAACATCCACCCCAGAGGCTGCAGTTTGCTTAGGAAACCAAAAAGGTGTTGGTGGGGAACTGGGAAATGAGAGTAAGGGACTGGCAGGGCAACACAGAAAATGGCCAATACACAACTTCCTGTTGGGAGTCGACCACTGTGGGGGGAGTGGCAAGATGGTGGCAGAATCACTGCCTGTCAGGACCTGGGAGAAATGGCCTGTCAGGATCCAGGAAAGGGAAGAGGACACTGATGTAATAGCCACCAGAATGGCAGGTGAGCAATTTCCTGTCAGGTGTGGCCATTTTGCAACAGATGAGATGATAAAGGGAGACAGGATACAAGGGAAAGGGACTAGTGTGGCAAAAGAAAAACAGTGGAGAAGCAGCTTCCTGTCAGGGTAGGCTGTTATGAGGCAAACAAAGATGGCAGGACAGCCACTCCCTGCCAGAATCCATGGCTGTCTCAGTGACAACCAAAATGGCTGACAGGGTGACTTTTCTGTCAGGATCTGTGATGGTTCTCCTATGACAACCAAAATGGCTGACAGGGAGACTTCCTGTCAGGTATCTGCCTGTCTTCCCACAACAACCAAAATAGGAGCAAATTCCTGTCAGGATTCCCACCATCTTCCCACAACAAACAATACAACTGTCAGGATTCCTGCCATATTGGGGCAGATGGGGTAAACCTCTCCCCTCCTCCACCCAACATTTCCCTGCAACTGGGAGACACCTCCCAGGACAGTGTGGAGGCAATGACAAAGGGGAGCCATCTCGATGCAGTGACTGTCACTGCATCACCCAGCTGGGGATGGGCAGGGGGCAGTTTGGGGGTTGGGGGCAGCCAGCAGTCTCTGGGGACGGCCCAGTAGGCAGTCTAGCAGGGCGAAGTGGATATGTGCATGTGGTCAGGGTACTTGATGGCAGGCGGGTAGTTCTGGGTCATCTGAATGGAGACGTCACTGGAGATGTCAGAGGGGCTGCGCCCACGGTGCCAGGCCTCAGGGTGCAGGAACTGGCCCGAGTAGTCAGAGCAGTCGCTGAGGCGTGGGCGGTAGAAGGCTGGGTGTGGACGGTACATCTCCTCCTCCGCATACCGCTTGGTGAACAAGTACACAGACATCACGCCAGCACCCTGCAAGGGCACACAACATTAAGAGAAGGGGGGAAGGAGTGGGGCCAGAGGAGAAGCAGACAATACGGGGTTGCAGCTTCCATGCCGTACACTGCTAGGTCCCATTTTTGGCAAACCCATTTCTGGCCCCTCTTCCATGGTCCCTCTTCAACCCCAAGCAGGGCTCAAACCCTAGTCCTATGACCCCAGGATCCAAGCAAAGGAATCCTGGAGTGGTGGGCTGGCCACCAGGGGAAGCCACAGCTACCAGGGGAAGCCACCCACCAGGGGTCAGCCACAGAACCCCAGCAGTTTGAAACTCTGTCCCTTACCTTCATCTCCACGTGGAGATGGAGGTATCTCCACAGGGAGGGTTCCTCCCACCCCATTTCTTCAGCCTTAGTTAAAGCTCATTAATTCTAACTCATAATTAGGGGGAAACAAAGGTGTGACTTCCCAAACTGGTCAAACTGAACTCACGGGTCATTTAGGAATGACGAGGAGTCCCAGTTCCTATCATCCTCATACTAAGCTGCAAGATCTCCAAATCCCCTCTTAGAGCTGGGAGCAATCTACTCCTTTTCCACCCTGGTCCCTGGTGGGATGGCACTGGGTTGAGCGTGTGTGTGTGTGTGTGTGTGTGTGTGTGTGCGTGTGTGTGTGTGTGCGTGTGTGTGTGTGTGTGTGTGTGCGCATACGTGCCCCACTGCCCTCTGCAAGAGGCCATCTGCCCTATATCCAAGCCCTAATGCGACACCCATACAGGGAGGGATTCTCCCTCACTTACACTGTAGTCCCAGGGGCAGGAGTTCAAGTCTCAAGGGAGGCAGCACATGCCTGGAAGGGGCTTGCAAGGGTGGACATAGCTTTTTGGGGTGCTGGGGCACAAACCTCTTTGAGGAGGAAGGAGGAGGCAGCAAAGGCAAAGGACCAGCCATAGCGGTAGTGGAAGTACTGCTCAGACCCGCTGGGGCGGTTCATCACCTCATCGTTGATGCTGGAGATGTAAAGAACCAGGCCAACCACCAGTGACAGACCTGTGGGAGACCAGGCACAGTCAGCTCCTGGGACACAGCTGCCTCTGAGTTGCTTAAACAGGGACGCCTTGCAGGGCACCAATGCATAAGGTGCTGAGATGCAGCCATCTCTGGGGTGGGACATATCAGGGGCTGATTATTACACAGGGATCCCTCAGTCAGCAGTTAGTTGCAACTGCCTCTGGGATGTGGCGTTATTTAACAGTAACATGAAAGAATTTTGGAAGTTTGAGACAGGAAGTCGAAGTGAATTCTGCACCAAACCAAAAGCTTAGATGGGATTTTAGAAGACACCAACCTGAAAAAAGGAGCATCGCCCTCCCCTCACTAGGTCACTTCTTCATTCCTGGCAACATGGTATCTGCTTTCCCACCCCTGCCCTGCTCCCCATGGTGCCTCCCACCAAAACCCCCAACCCAGTCCCCATAGTATGACATCCCCCCAAAAAAGCCCTAAGCCCCCTTCCTGTTCCCTCACCGGAGAGGATGAAGAAAATGCCCGAGACGAAGGCCAGGATGGTTCTTTGGGGCCGGATGTGTCCGATGTTGCTGATGACGAAGGCCGTGAAGACAAGGAAGAGGCTGACCATGGGGAAGGGTGTGGCCGTACGGACAGTCTCTGGGGGACCAGACATGGTCAGATGGGACCTCTTGGAGTCCCAGCCCCTGTCTCCCAGCACACCCTGACCATCAAGACAGGCTGAAGACAGCCTCATGGGAGACCCATATCCCACACACAACCTAACACATGCACATGCACACACACCATTTATCCAGACACATACACACTAGTCTCATCACTGCCCTAAATGCTACAAACACCTCCCAAACACACATGCACACACCAGTTCCTAAGATACCTAGACACCTTACTGCTGCCCTAAAACCCACATGCACTTCACCAACACCCCAATACACACACAACCCCCTTAGAATCATGGCTGCCCCCAAGTCCTACACACATCACCCCCCAACATTCCACAGGCACCCCAAAGTGAACCAGACACACTTACACCTCCCAATGACAGGCCTACCCCCACTGGTTGTGAGAAGGAGCAGAACCCCCATCCAACCACCCCTGCATCCCAGTAGCAGTTACCTTGACTGCCCTGTTGTACACACATCTACTGTGCCCCACACCCCCATCATCCCTTTGACACCTGTGCGTCCACACATGCCTATGCACACTCTTGCCTCCAGCGCCTCTCAGTACAGCCACACTTTGCATATATGTACCCCTACAGGTACAGTTTCTTCAGTACCTACCCCCCAATGCACACCAACAACACCCCAACACAGAGATACCTCCTACCACAAGCACAAGCTGCATACACACACTGATCATCTCCAAGCGCCTGAGAATGCAGGTGGCAAACACAGACCATTGCTGCAGGCTCACCCTGAAAGCACAAAGGGGGTCAGCTCTAACTGCATTCAGTAGGGGTAGTAGTAGAGCACACACATCTACATGCACACGAACACACACACACACGGTGTCTCCCACACACAAACACACACAGCATCTTCCCTCTGCCCCCTTCCACACTGCTCCATGGTTAGGTCACTGCACCCCAGACCACAGTTCTACCCCCAATACCCTTTTTCTGCCTGCTGATGGCTCCCAGAGTCTGTTGGCTGAGTTTTAACTAAGCACTGCTCTGTACCACTCCCAGTTCTAAGCATGGCAAAGCCTATTAGCTTGGCTGGGTCACAGCTGAAACACTGTTCTCCCCATGTACACCCTCTTGCTCGAACACACTGCTTGCTGTCCCCCACCCCCTCAAAACACCCTTCCACCCAGGGTGGTGTAAGGGGTACTATACTTACTCAGGATGTTCTCTGTGTTTTCAGTCACCAGATTGACTTCAGGCTCCAGGAAGTACTCAGATGCCACACATCTACCCTTCTCCCGACCTGCAGTAGAAGAGCGAGAGGTCATGAGGCAGGCATCAGGGGTTCACAGCTGGGACGCTACCATACAGAAGCCTGAGGTTCTAAAAAGTCCCTAGCTAAGGGCACTGCTGTGGGGAGCCTTACAGCATGGTAGTCCCCAGCTAAGTACCGCTGGAGGGAAGCTCACAGCACCAGAGTCCTTGCCTGGGTACTGTTGGGGAAGACTGCAGTGCTGGAGCCAGTGGCTGGCCACTGTTGTGGAGAAGCTCACAGCCATGAGAATCCCTGGCTGGGGGGCACTACTGTAGAGAGGATCATAACACCAGAAATTCCCTGCTGGGGGCATTGCTGTGGTGAACTTTTCAATGCCAGGAAGTACCCAATGGTGATAATCCCAGAAAGGAAGCTCACAACACCAGGGAATCCCCAGCAGAGGCACTGCTGGGGGGAAAGTCACAGCACTAGTGGGGAGTCTCTGGCTGGGGGCACTGCTGGGGGGAAGCTCACAGCACACACCAGCAAAGAAGCAGACCCTCCAGAGCCCGGCATGCAGCGCCATCTTGATCTCGGTGGTCTGGTTCTGCTGCAGCACGATGCCCTCCTCCATGTACAGCCAGTAGTCGGTGCTGACGGCGATGCCCACGAGCAGGAGCCCACACGCCCCAAACACGCTACTGAGCAGCGTCAGCGCCCGACTGCTACAGTTACTCATCCTAGGGGCCGGGGGGCGCCAAGCGCAGCACAAGGACCTGGGGGTGTAGAGCATGACCATCACCACCCTGCTGGGGCCCCTGCCCTCCCACAACTGGGATGCAACCCAGGAGTCCTGGCCCCTAGCTCCCTGCTCCAACCCAGCAGCCCCCACTCCCCTCCTTGAACTGGGATGGAACCCAGGAGTCCTGGCCCCTAGTACCTCACATTGTGACTGGCCTCCCCAGCCTCACGGTGCAGCGTGCAGGGGGTTTGGGGGGGAGGGGGGAAAGTTGGAGGTGCTGTGGGCGCAGGCAGGGGTCTGACAGCTCCTCAGCTGGGTTCAAAACAAACCAGTGATCCCAGGAGACCCCACAACAGTCCCCGACACAACATGAGACACCTGCCCCCACACCCTAGTCACACAGCCTGACATGCTTCCAGGCTCTGTCCCAACACGACAGCAGTCCCCGGGGACCCTATGACAACAGCCCGCGTGACTGGCAAAGACTGGCCAACACATGCCAGCCACCCTGGGACATCCTGCCTCTATATGCCAGCTGTGCCCAGAGCTTTGCTCAGCCCACAGCCCTGTGGGCTCCCCCCACCTCTATGCTCTGCACTCAGTCTGTGCAGTCTCCTGCATCCTATGTCCACCCCCCCCCACCCATACCATACATGCAAGTGCCTCCCCAAGGCAGACAGGCCCTGGGGTGTCCTCATACCTACTGATTCCCTTGCCCCAAGCACCATGCAATCCCCACCCCAACATGGCCCCTGGACCATCCTGGTTGCTGGCCCCTTTGTCCTGCCACCAGGGTCCCACTGTCCAACCCCCTCTCCCCAGAATCTCCCCCCACACTCACACCAGGCCAGTTCTCCCCTTACCCCTCACGCTGGATCCCTCAAACATCGCACAGGACCTCCCCCACACTCCCTCCACCGCGCAGCCTCCCTACCATCACCTGGAGGGATCCTTCCCTCCCCCCTACATCACCACGGCGCAGCATCCTCCTGCCCACCAGCATAGGATCCTCTCGCATTGTGCAGTCCTTGTCCCCCCCGCCACCCCAAACCCCTCAGCCTTGCATCCCGTACTGTAGGACAGCAGGCCCCAGATACCCCCCCAGCCCCCGCGTGGACAGCACAACAACACCCCAGCACCACACAGTTACAGCCCACCGCAGCACAATGCACACAGGCCGCACTGCCGGCACATGCTGCCAGCACCCACTGCATCACAACGCATGGACCGGCCACTGCCAGAGCTCACAGACATGACAACACAGAGGCAGACACATGGAGACATGTCCTGTGCTGCATCACAACACACGGGGCAGCACCCATGTGCAACAGACACTAAAATACAGCCTGCATTGTATAGAGGGGGGAGTGTGACAGCACACAGTCATACCACACACGCTGCTTCACAAACACAGTGCGCTGACAACATGCACTTGCACAACATGTATCCTGCCAGAACACACCGGTCACTCAGAGAGACCTTGCTGAGACACAAAGCCCAGTGATGACAACACACACTAGCAACAGAAATAAACCCACACCAACACAACACACAAGCCTAACACAAACACACCCAAGATACAATGAGAGTAAGTACATTAGTACAATACACCCATACACATGCCAGCACAACACATCCAGGATGGAATCACACACACACACACACACAAACACACACACACAGAGGCATGGAAGGAATGTAAAGATAGATACAGCACTAACAAAAAATGAACACAACAGACAACGTATTGGATACAACAAAACTAAATAATGCAGAGGGACATGCATACAGGAACACGACACACACAATAACCCACACCATACTGCACATAGCACACACAAATACACAATGTTGCACATTAGCACAATACACAAAGGCACACTACCAAAGCAGGCACACAATATCCCAAGCACAACAGCACTGAACAATATATACAATCCCACACAACTTACCTAAGAGAGCTGCACAAACTAAACACACACAGGGGCGCCAAAGAACACACAATAGCACAACACACAGATACAGTCTACTGTGCATCATAAGCTGCAAGCAACATACACACACACACTGAACTGTACAGCAAGACTACATACGGCATGCACAAACACATTCAGGGGCACTAAAGAACACCCCATGCACCAACACAACACCTTCACTCATACAAAGCATACATAGTATACTGTATATAGCAACTGCAAGCAAGGCATTCTCTCTCTCTCTCTCCCTCTTTACATCTACCCTTGCATTAGAAAATGGGTTGGGGAAAAAACGCAGAGTAAAAGTCACCCGCAAGCCTCAGGGACAGAACAGCACAAAGTGGCCTAGTGAGGACAGACAGACACACAGGCATAAACACACAGAAGGGGACAGCGCTACACATACACACACACAGATCTACACTAACATAAGCTCATAGCAGACTACATGCCAAGAGTCAGTTTCCCTCTAGCGCACAAGCACACACAGAATTACACACTGACCTCTTCTCTGTACCTACATGTGTACAGAATAACACGTTGTGTCACACTCTCGTGCACATGGTCACACACAGTTCCCTCTTATGTCAAAAACATGTACACTATCACAAGTTTTATGGCACACACACATGAACATGGTCACATATGTACATACAAGCACACAGAGATATGCACTGTGACACACACATCTTTCTCACCGATACATATATAGTCACACACACAAATGCAGAGCCACACAGCAACTCACACAGTTCTTTCACATACATGTGTGCACATGTGAGTACACTCAGTCTCTCACACACCTTTTCTTTCATACATGAACCTCCCAACACAGGAAAGCCAGCACACCTATATATGCACCCTCACTTGCAGACACACACCAACTCAAACACACATGAGCAAACACATGTACACACATATGCTTTTGCATTTGCACATATGTATACACACATTCATGTATGTATGATCATACACCTATATGCATTTGTTTGCACACTCTCAACACACATGGATACCCACAAGGATACACTCCTGTGCACTCTCATACAGGTGCACAGTCACATACATGCAGCCAGGTGCATGGATGCATGTGCACATGCAATGGCACATATACAGATGCATATTCACATGCTTGCACATGCACACATCTATACACTCACATATGCAGGTGCACGTGCACACATACTTGCACTATCACACTCTCCACACATGTGCCTACAAGCTTCCAAACAGGCTTGCACACATCCATACTGTGGCACATGTACACACTCCCACACCCATGCTTGCACACCTTCACACTCATGCACTCTCACAGCTACCTGTACACACACCCCTCCATGCTCCCACACACCCATGCTCACATGTATCCACACACCTGTACATACATCCACATTCCCACACATCCACTGGTACACATGTACTTGTACACATCCAGGGTCTCTCACATATATACACACACAAACCCTCTTGCGCACACACGAGCACACCACCAGGCTCACACACTCCTGCACTCTTGGGCGCACACATACACACACACAACCAGACTTGCAGTCCTGCACTCTTGAGCACATACACACACAACTAGCCTCGCAGACTCCTGCACTCTTCCATGCACGCGCGCGCGCGCCCACACACACACAGAGCTCGGGTCGCACACACCTACACTTGTGCACACACCCTCACACACGCATAGCTAGGCTCTCACGCGCGCGCGCGCACACACACACACAACCAGACTCGCGCGCACACACGTACACACACACCCGGCTCGCATACACCTGCGTTCTTGCACGCGCACACACACCGGCTCGTACACGCCCGCGCCCCTGCCCCCGCCCCGGGCTCACCGGACACTCAGACGCGGGGCGGCTGCTGCAGGCGCTGCCCCCCGCTGCGCTCCCGCATCCCGGCCGCGGCGGAGCCGGCTCAGGCGGCCCGGAGCCCGCGGTGGGCGGCCGGCGCCATGCGCTGCGGGAGAGGCCGGGCTGCGGCGGCTGCGGGACGCGGCTGCGGGCTGCGATCCCGGCCCTGCGCTGGCTCCGGCGCCCCCCGCAGCTCGGCCCGGCCCCGCGCGGGACGCAGCGCTCGAGCCGCCGCTCCCGCCCCCCGTGGACACCGTGATGTCACGGCACCGGCCGCGCTTAAAGCGACAGACCCCCCCGCCCCGCTCCCCCCCGCCGCACACCGGGGACGCCCGGGTCCTCCCCGGCGCGGGGGGCGGGGGACGCCTGGGTTCTATCCTGCGGGGGATCAGGCGTGTTAGAGGTGGGGGTGGGAGCCCGGACGCTTGGGTTCAATTTGTACCCCCTCCTCCCCACCAACACCACCCACCGCTTAAATTCTGCATCCCGCCGAGCCATTTCCCAGGTCCTGCTGCTGGAGAAGATTCCCGCCCCCCCCCCCGCCGACTTTCAGTTCCCACTTGGGGCCTGGGAAGGGGGTAGCAGGGAACTAGAGCCCCCATGAGCTGGAGGTGGCTTCAGAACCCCCTTTCTCCCCTGGTGCATGGGGTGGAGAGCCCTGCCCCACTCCCACCCTCACCCCAGCCCCAGCTTCCAAGATGAGGACCTTGGAAATGATGGGTTAGGGGCATCTCTGCCCAGCACAAGTGCTGCAAACCAGTGAGACAGGGGCCCATTGCACCAGGTGCTGCCCAGGCCCAGGGCGACCTAGGCTCCCTCAGAGGCACTGGCTGAAGGGTCTTGTTCTTCCGCTCGGGTTCGTGCCAGGTGCCTGGCTTAGGGCAGAGGAAACCTGGCACAGGCTGGGGGGTGTCTCTTTTCTCTGTGTGCAAGGCACTGTCCTCTGCTGGGGTCTTCCAAACTGGAACCAACACTTGGCTCACAGCTACAGGGCAGGGCATTGGAAGGGCCCTGTCTCTCTGAGTGGGGGGAGGGCTGGATGCTGGGGAGCCCTGTGGTCTCCTGCTAACACCAGGGCCCCAACCTGATGGCAGAGGAGGCCCTGTGCTCCCTACCTTGCAGCCTGAGCTGCTCAAGGTGTCTCCACAGCCAACCACCAGCATGTCCCTGGCCTGCAAGAGGGAAGAAGGATGGAGACACCAGGAAACCTGAGCCCTGAGACAGCAGCATTGATGGAGGGGACATATAGGACAAAGAGGGACTGAGGGGAAAGGGCATGCCTCATCTCCACCCAGCCTTCAGCCCAGGCCTAGCTCCACTCAGCCCTCCTGGTGCCCGTCACTTATGCCCCCCCCCCAGCCTTGGGCAATGCCCCTTCCTTTTTACCCACAGTGCCCCACCCCCAAGCCCTAGACTCCCCCTCACTCTCAGCCTGCAGCTCTTGCTGTCCCAGCCCCAGGACCAAGGTGGGTGTTACATATCCCATAGCTCAGCACTGCAGGGCCTGAAGTGCTGAGCGCACTCTTCTCTCCTTGCCTCTCTTTCCACCACCGCCCGCCCCAGTCCCCCCAGAGTGTGTTCCCCCCTCACATGCCATGGCTCTGTGCCGTGCTGCGCTGTCAGCCTCCAGACAGCACCAGAGACACCCCATTACTGACTGGAGGGGAACAGGATGGGGGGGAACCAGATGGAGGGCAGCTGTGGAGGGTAGGTCTCCAATCACAGCTTCCCTAACACAGAGAGGCCTCACAATCCCCTTGCCCACAGCTCTCTTCAGAACCCCATCTCCGAGCACAGAGCCCCAAAGCCGTATCCCACATACCCTCCCTTCATATCTGCCCCCCCATATACAACCCACTTCACTACACCCCCATCCCCTTCACGATACTCCCACCCCACAAGTACCCACTCTCACCCCTGACAGCGCCTTGCTCCTTCTACAGCCAGAGCCCCCCTCCCCATGCTGTCCCTGCCCTGATGCCCAGCCCTGACTCCTCCACCTCCATGGGCCTCCATCCCAGTCCCCCACTCCTGCCACACAGACCCCTGTCCCACCACAGTCCTCTGCTCAAGGTGCCTCCACATCCAACCTCCAGCTTGTCACTGGGAAACTCAAACCCCGTTCTAGGCCCCTCCACCCCTGCCCAGGATCTCACCCCCCCCATCCTCCTGCATTTCTCCAGGTCTCCCCCCACAGTACCATTCCCCCCACAGGACCCTCAAACTCCACTCCCACAGAGGCCCTCCCCATATAGCCCCCCACCCATCCACCCCATGCAAAAAACCTCCCCCACCACCAGCCCCTCCCCCACAGCATCAGTCCCTCACATATAAAGCTGCCTCCTCAACCCTCCCAACACCATACATAGCCCCCCCCACCCCAACCCACCACAGCCTCCCTCTACAGAGCCTCCCCACAGTCCCCTCCTGGTCAGCTAGACCCATACCCAGCACAGAGGGGAGGGGGGGGCTGTCTGTGTGCAGACACTGCAGCTGAGACCTGACTGACTCACTGCACACATGGGTCACACACCAAGGATGATTTCAAGATATCTGGGGTCAGAGGGGGGCTGATGCCCTCTACAGGAGAAAGGTTCCTGCCCTCCCCTCCACCAGCCTGCCAACACCCCTGCTCTGTGGCCAGTCAGGGCTGGCACTCCTGCGAGGAAAAGGCCACAGACTGGATGGTTTCCCACATTTCCCCTCATCAAAGTCCTGCAAGCTTTCGCTTTCAGCCCCAGGGGGCAGGAAGCACAGTGGGGCAGGGAGTGCTGCCAGCCTTGACTTGGACCCCAGTCCACCCACAGCTGGGTTGGAACCCAGGCATCCAGGCTCCTAGCCCCCAGTGCTCTAGCCCACTCCCCTCTCAAAGTCAAGACAGACCCCAAGTCCTGGCTCTCAGCAGCCCCTCCTCTCCCCTACTAGATCCCCTCCTCCCCCAAAGCTGAAGCAGAACCAAGGCATCCTGTGCCCCCCTCCCCCAGCTCTAACCCACTCTCCCCTACTCAAGTATCCTGGCTCCCATCCCCTACAACTGTAACCACAGCACCCCACTTCCCTCCCCCAGTCCAGCTGGCAGTGGAGCAGCATTGGACAGACGGACAGACAGACTGAGGCACTGCTGGTTGGCAAATCTCTTTTATCCTGAAGTGCGTTGGCCATTGGGGTCTTTACAACGCGGTGCAGTAGCTGGAAACAGTGGGGAAGGAAAGGGTGGACTCTGGGGGACTTCTTCATGGGGCAGGATGGGGCTCAGCTTACAGCTGGACATGCAGCCCCCAAGGGGTCCTGTGACACTGCAGTGGGGGTGGGGGTGGGGCTGGACACCTGGGTTCCATTTCTAGCACTGGCACTGAAGAAAAAAGTGCCCTGCCTCCCAGCCCTACTCTCTAACCAGAACCCACACCCCACCAAGCCTGGAAAAAACCCAGGGATCCTGCCCCCTCCTGCCCCAAATGGATCTACAGCCCACAAGGGTCCCTTCAGCTCATCCAAATGAGCCCTGAGGTTTGGGGGGTGGGGGGCTGGGAGCAGGAGGGATTCTTCCCCAACCCAGGGGGTTCCTCAGGATTCTGGATTCACAGCTGTGGTGGCACCCAGGGATGGGGGGTCAGAGGGTGCATCCAGCCCCTGCTGGAGCAGTAGCTCAAAGCATCCATTTAGCCAGAGCAGAAGTGTGGGGTTGGGGGTGCAGATAGGAAGAGAGGAGGGCAGAGGAAGCAGGGGCTGACCCCAAATGCACAGCATCCCCTGGGTCAGGTGTTGCCAAAACCATGGAGGACAGGGCACCGCAGGCAGCACTACCCTCAGGCCCTGGCACTGGGGGCACTGTGCTGGAGGGGTGGGCTCAGCAGGGGGGTGCCATGCTGGGGGGTGGGGGCAGGGACACAGGGCCCCACATTCCCATCCTTGCACCCCCCACCCACCAGGGTCTTCAAGCAGAGAAGCTGATTCTAGCTGAGGCCAGGCAGCCCTGAGCATCGCTTGTGTGCGGCTCTTCAAGAGGCCCCCAACATACCCCCCGCCAGAGGCAGCTGCTTTTGGGCATGCACAGTGCAGGCAGGGTCAGCTGGAGGCAGGCGGGTGTGCCAGGGTGGGGCCAGGGGGGTCACACCAGGGAGACAGGTGAGATGGGGGAACTGGGGGGGCGCAGCGAGGGGTGCATGAAGTCAGGGTTAATGTAGCTGAAGCCCTCAAATTCGGTCTGGTCCAGCCCTGCAAGCACCAGCTGGTCGGGGGGCGTCAGTGCTGGCACCGCCCGCGTGAAAAACTTGTCAAAGTTCTCGCCATTCTTCCCACACTGCACCCGGCCACCGGACAAACACACGGATGGGGGATGTGGGGGAACAAGAGACAGATGGAAAAATGGGTGGACAGACAAAGAGGAGGCGGAGGAAAGACAGGCAGTTGGACAGGGAGAGAGACAGAGAGACCAAGGGATGAATGAGAAGACAGACAGGTGGAAAGAGAGATGGACGGACAGACAGATGGACAAACAGACCAGGAGGGAGGGAGAAAAAAGATGGAGGAAAAGATTAAACAAAGATGAACCTGGTTGTCTCCAGGGTCCCAGGGCCCCCATCTCCAAGGTGTGGTGGGGTAAGCCAGGCTGGGGGGGCTTCCAAACTCCCCTGTTTCCCCATCCTCCCAGGTCTCCCTCAGGCCCCCATTCTCCAGTGGCTCTGGGGTTCAGAGGCATCAGCTGCTGGGGGCAGAGGGTTGGGGCTGTGGGGGGCAGTTGGTTGCTGGGCAGGACATGAAGGAAGCCAAGAAGAGCACAGAGATGTGGGGACCCATGGAGCAGGGCATGAAGGGAGCTAGGGGGCAGGCCCTGGGGCATGGGAGGTTGTGGATGCAGCTGCTGGTGAGGCATGAAGGGGAGAACTGGGGGGGTGAGAGTGAGTACACAGGCACTGCAGAGCCTGTAGGTGACCCCCACCTTCTCCTGAGCCATGAAGGGTGGGGGGACGTGGGGGCAATGGTGAAGCATGTGAAGGGGCCGTGAGGGGACTGGGAGGTCTTGTAGCTACTCATTGGGTGGCTGGGGAGGGAGGGCAGGGGCAGGGGTAGGGGCAGGGGCCACAGGCACTCTCAAGGGGTGAGGCAAGAAGGGGGCAAGGAGGGGCTTGGGAGAGGTGGGGTAGGGTTTCATGGGGCTTTGGGGGAGGTGTGGTAGGGGTTCATGGGAGGACTCCTGGAGGGGGCAACACTTGGTGGGCAGAGCATGACGGGGCAGTGGAGGAGTACAGGGGCTGTAGTGAGCACGGGGCGAGGCACGAAGGGGGCACTCACAGGGCGGGGTGTGAAGGGGGGCGGGATCTCGAGCCGCTCCAGGCGCTCCCAGTCCAACCAACGGAAGAAGCTGTGCTCCCGGATGTCCTGCTCCCCTGAGGGCCCTGCGCCCAGCCGCTTCAGGGGGTGCTTTGTCAGGAACTGCACAGACAGGCGCATGGACCCAAGACAGCATAACAGCACCATGGCCCACACTCCCCACCCCCAGGGCTCTGTGCATCGGCTGGCCCCCCATCCTTCCGTCTAGTGCTTCCCCACCCCTCATGCTTGGAGCACTCACCCCCTTGCAGATGGAGACAGCCTCACGGGACAGGGATTTGGGGTAGGACACGGTGTGCTCCATGATGGACTGGAACAGCTCGTCCTCGTCTTCACCATCAAATGGCGGCTGTGGGGAAGCGTGAGGCAGAGACAGGACCTGGGCACCACCCCAGGGGGCACCACCCAGCCCCTTTCCCTTCAGTATCCTACAGACACATCACAACCCTCCCAGGGAGTATGCCCTGTGCCCTCCGCAGACCCAGCCCAGCCCCCACACCCCCTCCATGCTCCACCCAGTGACAGCCACCCCCACCTGCCCCAGCTCTCCCGCATGCCCCACCATGCACATGCCCTCTAGCCTGGCCTTTGCTGCCCCCTGGTGGCCACGCCTGGCTCTGCACTCACCTGCCCAGCCAGCATCTCGTAGAGCAGCACCCCAAAGGACCACCAGTCCACTGACTTCCCATAGGGTTGGTAGGCAATGATCTGGGGGGTGTGGGGGAGGGTTAGAATAGGAGGGTGCCCTGGGACTGGGACACCTGGGTTCTCTCTCCACTCTGGGATGGGGTGCCATCCAGTGGGTCAGCAGGAATAGGGCTGTGAGACAGGACTGCTGGGTTCTCTCCCTGCTCTGGGAAGGGGTGGGGTCCACTGGGTTAAAGGAGGGGTGTAGCTGGGGCCCTGGACACCTGGGTTCCATCCCAGCTCTGGGAAATGAGTGAGCCTGGTAAGTTGGAGCAGGGGGCAGTGGGTGCTTAGGACTCCTGGGTTCTCTCCCGGGTTTAAGGAGAGGTACCTCTGGGGCAATGTAGTCAGGGGTGCCACAGAAGGTTCGGGTGGTGACCCCAGGGAAGATGTTCTCTTTGCACATGCCAAAATCTGTGATTTTGATGTGCCCCTCAGCATCCAGCATCACGTTGTCCAGCTTCAGGTCCCTGCAGGGCAAGAGGTACAGGCAGTCACAAGGGGCCCCTCCTGGCAGGCTGGAGGTGGGGGGGATGGGGCAGGGGTCCTTCCCCCTGAGGGGAATTGACTCCACTCTGCCCCTAGGGGGGAGAATATAGCAGAGATGGGGGGGCAGGTCTCACCTGTAGATGATGCCCTTGTTGTGCAGGAAAAAGAGCCCAATGGCGATCTCGGCTGCGTAGAACCTGCCGAGGGAGGAACCATCCTTCAGCACATGGCTCAAGCCCAAGGATGGCACAGGATGGGACACCCCCATACCCACAAGGGCAGGGGCCTATGGGCACCGCCTGCCTGTCACTGCAGCACAGCCACCTCACAGGCTGGTTATACTGGACCCTCTTGCCCACACAGATGCAGCTGCCTCAAGGTGCCCTCAATGCATGACCCCTCAGCTCCTTCTCAGGTGCACGTACATGGCATGGGGCTCCTTGAACTTCCCAACCTGCTGAATGTGGTACATGAGGTCTCCACCATTGACGTACTCCATCACAAAGTAGAGACGGTCCTGCGGGAGAGCGGGGGTGGGGGCGGTTGTACAACATGGGAAGAGATCAGACCAAGCCATTGCCCTTACCAGGCTCTGCCCCATCCCTGCCGCATCCAACCCAGCTGTCTGCTCCATCCCAGACTGCCAGGACTCTTGACCCTGACATCATGACCCCACCCTGTCCCAGACCTGCCCTCAACTACCTACCGTGGTCTGGAAGGTGGAGTGGAGCTGGGTGAGGAAGTGGGGGCGCTCACCCAGGGCCAGCACCCGTCGTTCCACCATGGTGCACTCCACATCATCATCCTGGATGATCACATCCTTCTTCAGGATCTTGATGGCATACAGCTCCTCCGTGCCCCGGCGCTCAGCCAGCATCACCTGCAGGAGTCCTGCTTAGCACCTCTGGGGTGACAGGCCCTGGCCCCTCCCCTCCATGCTGACCAGCCAGTGCTAATGTCTAGCAAACGGTTTCCCCTTTGCTAAATCCCACTACACCCCCTCTCCTCCCACAGCTCAGGAGAGATCCCAGCAGTCCTGGCTCTCCCCCGCAACCCACCCAACTGCATTCCCTCTCCCAGAGTCAAGACAGAACCCAGGTGTCCTGACTACCAGCCCTCTGCTCTAACCACCAGACCCCATTCCCCTCCCAGGGCCAGGATAGAGCCAGGCATCCTGGTTCCCACCCAGCAGGCTCCCTGTTGCCCCCTGGTGGCCTGGGCCCCTTGCATCCAGGCACAGCACACTCACCTTGCCAAAACTGCCCTTGCCCAGTACCATGAGGAAGTTGAAGTCAGAGATGTGAAAGCGGCTGCTGCCAAAGAAGGTGACGCGCTTGGAGTCGGTGGGGCTGGGGCTGGGACTGGATGAGGGACCAGGGCCACGACGCACCCTCTGGGGGACAGAGATGCAGCAGGTCAGTGGAGGCCCCAGCTCTGAGGAGGGGGGCACCAGAGATGCCAGGAAGGTACATTTTTATGGGGATGTGAATTGCGGGACTGCAAAAGTCAGTCCACACCCACTGTGACCCACTCCCCTCCCAGAGCTGGACTGGCACCCAGGTGTCCTGGCTGCTCTAACCCACCAGACCCCTCTCCCGTTTTGGGAGGGCACTGATGTTCTTCTGCTGCCCTCTGGTGGCCAGACAGGCAATAGTTTTCCCAGGTGTCCCCCGCTCCCCCCACAAGCAGACCCAGCCTGGCATTACCTCGTACAGCTCCAAGGGATAGTTACAGGCCTGCAAGAAGAAGGGGCATAAGGTAAGTATCTGTCCTCAGCTGAGGAGGTGGGCAGCAGGTGAGCCCTAGGGCCTCCCTCTCTGAGGGGATGCAGGGAGGTGGCAGGATGCCAGGGCCCCTGCCCCATGACTGGAGCAACTCGGGGCTCCATGAGCCCCGGCAGCACAGAGCCCCCACTCCCCACAGCATGGCACCCCCAATCTTGCCCCAGCTGAGATCCCACCCTCGCTGCCTTCAGCACAGCCCTGCCCTGCCACATTCCCCACAGCCTGGCACCCCCTTAAGGAGGTCTGTGCTCACCACTGGGATAGAGTAGCCTCACATAGAGCCCCCTTCCCTTGGCCTCTTGTCCTGCTCAGCCCATGGAGCTGTGGTCCTCACAGCAGCCTGTGAGCGAGGTCCATTGTGAAGGATGCACAGGTTCACAAGCAAGTCAGGGTGAAAGAGAACCCATGAGGTCATATTTAACCCAGCCCCCTGTTCAAGGCAAGATCATCCCTGACTAAACCATCCCAGCCATGTGCTTGTCCAGCCTGCTCTTGGAAACCTCCAGGGATGGAGATTCCACAACTTCTCTAGGCAGCCTGTTCCAATGCCTGAGTCCAAAAGTTCCTCCTGATATCCAACCTAAACTCCCTCTGCTGCAGCCTGAAGCCATTGCTCCTAGTCCTGTCCCCTGTGATCACAGAGAAAATCCAGTCTCCATCCTCTCTGTAATCATTGGAGGGGTGTGAGGAGCTCAGCCCAGCTAAAGGGCCTGGGGGGCCGTGGGGTTACCTCAAACTTCTGCAGCAGCCCACAGTTTTCAGCATCTGCCACGGGGACATTGTAATACTCCCCTTCCTCCTGGTTGAGTAACTTGTACCTGAGACAGTGACGGAGACAGGCAGGACACCATGGCAGAGGGACAGAAGGAGAAAGGAGGAAGGCAGCCGTGCCCAGACAAATTGTGCGAGAAGTGCCACCCAGGAAAGCACAACCAAACGTGCAATGGGGAACATGCAAAAGAGTGCAATGAACGCCACAAACATGCAAGGAATGAACCAGCCCATCGGACATGTGCAAAAAGACCCAGGAACAAATGTGTGAAGGGGAAGGTGTGCAATGAAAGTGGGGAGGAAATAAAAGCATAATGGGAGGGGGCAGAGACCGTGAAAATCCGTGCGATCCAAGGAGAGACACGAGGCAGACATGCAAATGGGGAGACGCAAATGAAAAGCAGGTGTAAAGTGTGCAAAGTGCAAGCCAGGAGGGCAAGCCATGTGGAGGGAAATGAGGGGGCGCCAGGGACCCGGAAGCAGTGGGGGCACAACCCGGCGGGCATAGACAAATACCCAGAACAGACAGAACGACGGAGAGAGAGAGCAAGAGTGAGCTGTGGGCCTCACACCTCCACGCACCTCTTAGCCAGGCCCCACATGGCTGGCACGGTGCTCCATCCCCACCACACTCACCATCCATCCACATGGCCCTTGAGAAGCTCTGACACCCCAAAGGACATGGCGCCCATAAAGTCATTGCGTGAGGTCCGGTCCCAGTCCCACACCTCGATGGACAGGCGCCGGTCCACATCACCTGGCCGCAGGGTGCTGTGGGAAAGTTGAGGGGGGTGACCCATCATATCTGACTTGCTCACTTCTTTAAGGGCATGGGAGAATTTTTGTCCTCCAGCTCATAAAAGCCTTACTGCTGCTGCTGCAGCTGCAGAGTAGAGATCTCCTACTGCATAAGCCACAGGTTTGCACACTCTATTTTGCATGTGTGAGATGGGTTCACAGAAGTGTGCAGTGTCTTGTGGGTGGGGGAAGGGGTCACTTGTGCAAGCACTGGTGCAAGAGGGAAGCTCACCCCAGCTAACAGACCTCCAATATGTCCATGGTCTCCTGAGAGCACCGCCTCTCCCCCTCCAAGGAATCCTTGTACACCCACATGTTGTGTCTGTGTCTGGGAACTGTCACATGCCCACCTATCCTTGGGGTTCAGGCGTATGGCCACACATTTGCAGAAGCACTCACACATATGCCCAGGAACTCACAAACAGGGATGTGCGTGTCTGTGCATACATGGAACCATTTGCACGACTGAGTATCCATATGTCAGCTTCCATGTGCCCTATGCTGGAATGTTCAGGTCTCCTGTTTGTGCACACACATGTTCCAGGAAGTTCTCACACATGGATATTCACATGCACACCCACATATAGAAGTGGTCGCACACCCAGGCCTCCACTTGCATGTGCACATGTGCAAGATCTTGCACATTGTGGCCCAGCCAGGTGTCACACCCATAAGCACGCCCACTCCTATAACCTCTCTCACCCTTGCAAACCCAATCTATGTAGCAGCCACCTGGGCAATGTCTCACATGCACCGTTGCTGGAGGCTCGCCCACACCCACGTGTCACATCCACACGCCTATTCACTTGTGAAAGCTCTCACACACCCACGTGTTGTAGTGACAGGCATACACCTTAGAGAGGCTCTTATATGCTCGCAAGCCCTATCACCATGCATGTACACTCACGGAGGCTCTTGCACACCCATGTGTCCTTCCCATGAGTGTATCCTGTGGGGGTTCTCGCACATCCATGTCTCACCCCCATGTGCACACCCTGTGGGGGCTTTTGTACACCTATGTCTCACCCCCCTTGTGCACACCCCATGGAGGCTCTCACACATCTGTGTCTCACCCCCCATGTATACACCTCGTGAGAGATCTTGCATGCCTGCATCTCACCCCCATGCGCACATCTCATGGGAGAGAGGTCTCACATGCCTGTGTTCCCGTGCCCAGATGCCAGCAGCACTCACAAAATGAAGGATTCGTTCCACACAGGGTTGAGCGTGGCCTTCACGGTGCGGGTTTTCTGCTTGCTCACATTCTTGGGGTCTGGGATCAGCTTTAGCTTCACATAGGGGTCCGACAGCCCATTGGGGTCCATGGGGATCAGATTCCGGGCTTCACCCACTGCCAGGGAGAGGGATGGGAAGGAGGCATACTAGGCATTAGCCAGAAAAGGGATCACCCTGCCCCACACAGTCCAGGGAGTGACTGCAGCTGAGCCTGCTCTAGGGGTAGCCTGGATGCCTAGGTTTCATCCCAGCTGTGGAATGGGAGTCCGACATGGTGTGGTAGGTTGAAGCAGGGTGAGGCTGGCAGCCAATATGCCTAGGTTCTACCCTCAGTTTAAGCTGTGGGATATCCCACACTAACCCCACATGCTGTGGAGGACTGTGGCTATGGCTATGGCCATGGTGTCAACAGTCCTCAACTCCCAGCCCCTTCTCAGAGAGCAAGGGAGGGTGTGGAAGGAAGTGTGGAGTGTGCAAAGCTGCAGAGCTGAGAGGGAGAGAAACCAGGTGTCCTGGCTCCCAGCTCCCACTGCTCGAGCCCACTAGATCCTACCCCCCACTCCCTTCCCAGAGCTAAAAGGTGTCCTGAAGATTTTTACGCAGGGATCCCAAACCTTGCTCCCCCTGCTTCCATCCCACTTAGGTCTATCTCACAGCATCTCCTAACCCCAGGGCAAGGGCCCCAGCACCTGGGAACAGCAGCTGGGCCCAGTGAGAGGGAACCAAGTCACCACCAGGGAGCAGCAGACACCAAACAGCCACACAGAGGGCTGGAGCCTGCCCAGGGCACAGGCTGATGGATCTGCAGTCTAAGCTGCCCCCAGCCCCTGTCTATGTAACCCCACACCCATCCCAGCAATGACAGCCTGCCCCCCAGCCCAGCCCATGGGCACAGATTGGCTCCAGTACCCCCTGCGGCCTGCTGCACGGCTGCAGACCCTCCCTGGTACCCCCCCTGCCCTGTACTGGTAATGTGGCCCCTGCCCTGTGGTCCTGCCAGTGACACAGAGCCCCTCACCTTAGCTGTACCCACCCCTACCCCATGGCTGTGCTAGTGGCACAGACCTCTTCCCCGTGTCTGTAACCCTACCCCATGGTTGTGCTGGTGGCCATGCTGGTGGCCCCCCTCCCAGTGACCCTATCGATGACACAGACCCCTGCCCTATGGCTGTATTGGTGACACAGACCACCCCCACCCTGGCCATACCAGTGACACAAAACACTGCCCCATGGCTGTACCAGTGACACAGACTCTCCCTATGGCTCTACCCCTAACCCATGGCTATGCTGGTGACATAGACCCCCCCATCCTGTGGCCATACCAGTGACATAGACCCCTTCCCCATGGCCATACCAGTGACAGAAACTCTCTCCCCCCATGGCTGTACTCCTATCCAATGGCTGTATTGGTGACACAGACCCTCCACCCTGTGGCCATCCCAGTGACACAGACCCCCACCCAATGGCCATCCCAATGACACAGCCCCCCACCCCGGGGCTGTACCAGTGACGCGGATCTCATCCCCGCTGAGGGTCTCAATGTCGAGCTGCAGGCGCCCACGCCGTTCTGTGTGATCCACACCGCACAGGCTGGGCACGCTTTGCACACAGCGCTTGTGCACATTCATCTCGCAGCCTGTGGGGCCAGGCCACAAGTGAGCAGTGGCTGTGGCCCTGACTGTGGCCCTGGGTACCCCCCGATCCCTACCCACCATCCAGGTCTTCCACCCTTAGACCTAGGGGCCTGTCTCCCAGCCTCCCTTTACACCTGCCATGCCCACCACTGACCTCAGGCACTGCCAGCCTACCCATGACACCTCCCAGATTTTACTCTGCCCTCATCCCACCCCAGATTCCCTGCTCCACCTATCAGACCCCCTCCATTCTCCAACCTGGCCCTGCCTACCAGGTCTTGCCCCACCCCTTACAGACTGGCTATGCCCACCCACTCTTGCTCCACCCACTCTCAGGCCAGGCCTCCAGGTGTTTCCCCACCCCACAATATCGAGGCCTGCCCCCATGCCCTACAACCCACATCCCTGCCCCCATGCTACAGCTTTTCCCCCCTCACAACCTCACAGCCCCCCAGACCTGCCCCCCACTCCCAGCCTCTCCCCACACACTTACAGGAGCACTTCATGCCCTGGTGGACCAGCCCATAGAGCAGCGACCCACAGTGGTCACAAAAGGTCGGGCTGCTATAGCTGTGGATCTTGAACTTGTGCTTGTTCCGGGGGTCCTGGGATGGGGGGTGGGAGGAAGATCACACATATACATACACACACACATTTCATAGATTTTCATAGATTTCATAGACATTAGGGCTGGAAGGGACCTCGGAAGATCGAGTCCAGCCCCCCACCCAAAGGGCAGGAAGTCAGCTGGGACCATAGGATCCCAGCAAGATAAGCATCCAATTTGCTCTTGAAGGTAAGAGGCAATGCTCTCAAAGGTAAAATGTGAGAGGCAATTCTGCATGGGGGAAGGCCTGAACACTTGCATGTGTAACCTGTGCAACTATGAGTACACCCCCGGAGCAAGAGGGTGAACTCATCAGGGCATGCACACAGTCAAGGGGCACCAACGTGCTCAAGGGGTGTGAATGGGAGGTGATGGGGATGTGAGCTTGGCTGACTGCACACGTGTCTGCATGGCCCACATGAGCTCACACAGGGAGTGTACATGTGTGTCTGCAAGTGCCATGTGAGCTCATACAAGGGGTGTAGGTGCGTTTGTGCATGCCATGTGAGCTTGCATGGAGGGTGCATGCATGTACCTGCTTGTGCCATGAGCTCACACAGGGGGTGCATGCATGTGTCTGCACATACCCCATGAGCTCACATGGGGGTGCACATGTGTCTGCATGTGCCGTGTGAGCTCATACAGCAGATGCAGACGTGAGTCTCTGCGCGTTATGAGCTTACATAGGGGGGTACACATATACGTCTGCATGTTCCACACAAGCTCACACAGGGAGTGCATGTGTGTGTCTACATGTACCCCCCATGTGCTCAGACGGGGAGTGGGAAGTGCACACAAGTGTGAGCCATAAAGACACTCTCTCATTCCATCTCTCTCCTCTCTTTCTTCTTCCTTCTTCCAGGCCAAGGACAGAAGAATCTGGGCCATGTCAGTGCCCCACCTCCCCCGCCACACCCCTCCTTGCCTGGGCAGTAAAAATAGCAGGTGAAATTGGGACGTTTACCTGGGGGGGGCCCCACACATGGGACTGGGGGAGCAACATGACCAGCCCAGCCTCCACCAGGGCCCTTCAGCCAGAGCTGGAAGAGAACCCAGGCATCCTAACTTCACCCCCTGCCCCCCACTCTAACTCATCAGACCCCACTCCCCTCCCAGAGCTGGGGGAGAACCCAGGTGTCCGGGAGGTGGCACTCACGTCTGTCTGGGGTCCCTTCCCGGCACCAGGGCATTCAAAGGTGACGAACTCATGACAGCGTTTGTGGACCACGAAGCTGCAGACTAGAGGGGGTGGGGGCAGGTGCAGAGGTATGGGGTGAGAGCGGAGGGCGGGAGAGAGCAGTTAGGACAGGAAGCCCCAGGGCAGAAACTGCCTGCCCCTCCCAACCCTAGCTGAGATCCCTCCCAACACCCCCCAGATATGGGATGCAGAAACCCTAGACTCCTGGGTCCCTGGCGCTGCCCCTGTACGCACCATTAACCCAGGCCATGGGGAGCTGGGGGGGTGACTGGATGGGGGGCCAAGTGTGAGGAGATCCAGGCCACGGGTGAAAGGCCTAGGCAGAGGTAAGCTGGGGGTGACTGAGTATGAGGAGATCATGTGGGGGGGGTGGTCACCTCATACCTCCCCCTTTGCAATACCTTAATGATGCTGGAGGAGTGAGAGAGAGATATTTGGGAGATGGGTTGCCGTGGAAACGGGCAGCAGCAGAATCCACTGCACGGGGAGGAGCGGGGGGGGTGGGGGCAGGGGGCGACGAAGGTGAGAACTCGGCTCCCTCTCCCCCACCCACCCACAGCCCCACACCAGAGCTCCAAAACACCAGACCCTGCACCCCTCCCAGAGCTGGGAGAGAACCCAGGCATCTGGGCTCCCAGCCTCCACCATCACTTGGCTTCTCTTCCTGGGACCTGATGGCAAGAGAGCATGCAGGGTCTGTGCTGGGACCCAGAGACCTCACTACACCCACAGGGGAAGACCCATGTATGCCGACCCCTCAGCCCCCATTGCCCAGTTGTTTTCACAGCAACAGGCTCCTGCAGGCTTCTCCCAGGCCAGACAACTGCCAGGAGGCAAGAAGAGAGCCAGGCACAGGCGGCAGCCTCATGCCCACACATGCACACCACAGTCACAGCAGAGCCTGTGTGCATGGGGGGTGGGGGAAGGCATGCATGACTAGCCTGGGGCAAATGTAACAGTGGCTGGCAACACACACAGACCTGGACACCTACAGCTCCTCCCCAAACAGTCTTGTGAACAAGGTCCCTTTGCACATGGATGCACTAGATGTGTACCCTCCTTCCCCCACCCCCAACACTGCCACCTGTCAAACCTGCATGTGTGGCTGCTGTCACAAGTGTCTGCACACGCCCTGCTCCCTTGGGCCTGAGCCCACACGTGAGCAAACACTTTCTTGCACACATACTCCTAGGCCCCCTCCATGAACCATCACCTCCAGGGATATGCCCATGCACACGTGCAGGCTGCCACACACACATGTGCTGCCACACACACGTGTGTGCACCCACGAGCTCACAGGCACCTCAGTGCACTCACACAGGTGTCCACGCATGCCTACATGTGTGTGCATGTTTGCAGGCCCATCCATGGGCACACATCCCCATGCTCTTACACACACACACACACACACACACACATACACACACACACACTTACCTCCCCCACCCCCAATGACAAGATCCCTCCCCACTGGTTCCAGGCTTTTCCCTTTGGGGGGCACACCAAAAATGTCTCCCTAATGGAGATCCCCTCCCGTCCTCCAACCAGGACCAGCACATCCCCCAGCCTCACAGTCCAGACCTCCTCGTTGCCTAGCAACCCCACCAGCAGCTGCCATGGATGCTGCCTAGCAACCGAAGCCCCCTTCCCTCCCTTCCCCAGGGCCCTACCTCACCTGCCAGTCACAAGCAGAGCCACGCCTTCAGCCAGGACAGGGGCACCCCCAAAGCCATGTCCACCCACAGGGGGGGAGGGGAGGGATAGAAGCCCCTCCCTTACAGCCCCCAGCAGTCTCTCCCCAAGCCTGACACCCCAAAGATGCCCTCTGTTCCCCCACAGTGACCCCCCAACAACACAGCCCCCTCCCATGAACTTGTGCCCCAAGGGACCCCACAGCACCACAGGCAGTGAGAGGGGAGTGAAATGAACCACTTGCCACATACAGAACTGGGCTGAGACCTGGCAACTTGTGACACATCAGCAATAAAGCCCAAGGGGATAAGAGATGTGGACAATCCCAGGGTGCTGGAGATGCTGGAGCCAGTGGGAAGGAGAGAACCCAGGAATCCTGGCTCCCTGCCTCATCCACTGTAACTTGCTACACCCCACTCTCCTCCCAGAGCTGGGAGGGAACCCAGGAGTCCAGCTCCCCATCCCCCTGCCCCTTGTTTTAATACTTGGTCTGAAATCTCTGACTGTCCTTAGAAGAACGCCTGGAAAATTCCACTTTTCCCTGAACCCCAACACATGCCAGTGAATGACCTCCCTCAGTCACACAACCAGTTTAAGAAATGGGGCCCTGACTCCTGGGTTCTTCCCCTAGCTCTGGGAGGGGAGTGGGATCTAGTGGTCCAATCATGCGGTGCGGATGCTTATACAGGGCCCCTCATCAGTGCTGAGTTGCAACTGGCTCTGGGATGGGGCTTATTTGGGGCTGTGTTCCCCTACATGGGGGTGGGAGACAGGACCCCAGTACGCTGGGGGTAGGGGAAAAGTGGAGTGGGGGTGCCGGGGGCATGGGGGCACTTACCCAGACACTGCAGGCCCTGCTTCCCGATGCCCCTGAAAGCAAGAGACACGTATGCCATTAGTTGGGGAGACACCAGCACCTCTGCCCATATGCACACAGTCCACCCCAACAGCTGGGTGGAGCACAGACCCTTCCCACAAGGGTCTGGGAGCCCGGATGCCTGGGTTGTATCCCAGCTCTGTGAAGGGATGGGGGCTGGGAGCCAGAACTCCTGCGTTCTGCCCCTCTGAGTGCTTGAAGTGCTTGATAAGCCCAGGGCTGGGCAAGCTGCTGATGGAAGGGGAGCCCAGGGCTGGGCTGGGCTGGGCTGGCAAGGGGCTGCCGGGTGGGGATGAGGGGCACTGGCAGAGCTGGGATGGAGAGAAAGAGAGACAGAGAACCCAGGAGTCCTGGCTCCCAGCCCTCTCCCACCCACTAGACCCCGCCCCTGCCCCCACCCTCCCACCCCCGGGGCTGGCTCCAGAGCTCCTGTTTTGCGGTGGCATTTGTTATTAAACCCTTAGCACCTCACGGATGGGAGGAGGGTACAAGTAGCTGAGGGGGAGAGAGAGGAGTCTTTGGGTCACCTGTTCCACTGGCCGTCACATCAGGCCACACCCAGGCCCTGGTCTTCCTCAGCCCCCTTAGCATGGGGTACCAGAGTAAGACTGGGTCCAGATATCCCAAGGAGAAGGGCTTGAAGTCCCCACATTGTCCCCATCACAGGGCAAGGATAGGGCCCGCGGTCCCATCTCCCAGACACCTCTGTTCTAACCCATCAGAATCATTACCAAACCAGCACTTTAAAAAACCACAGGTGTCCTGTCCCCCACTTCCACGCTTTCTCTAACCACTAGGATTCACCCCCATACAATCTCCCCATCCCACGGTCCAGGTGCAGCCACTGATGGGCCAGGTACATCACTGGGCTAGGGAGACTGGTGGTGGGCATAGTCCTCTGGCTGTGGGGGTGTCATCAACCCAAGGAGGCTGCAGGTGGGAGTGAGAGCACTGCGGGGCTGTTGGGGCCTGGAGGGGACAGCCCCCCCAGAGAGGCAGTGAGGCAGGTGCTTTTGGGGGTGTCTGCCCCCACCCAGCCACATGCTCCCTCAGGTGCTGGGGGCACTTGGTGAGCATTGGTGTGTGGGTGGGGGGTGTTCACAGGACAGGAGGTTGCTGAGGGGACCAGAACAGGTGGTATGCTGGAGGTAGGCTGGACTGGATGCATGCCCAGTAAGGATCCAGGGCAATGCTGTGGTATTTACAGGGAGGTCTCACCAGGCAAAAATTCCCCAGCTGCCAGACAGGCCAAGCAGGGGTGGGGAATGCAGGTGGGGGTGTATGGGGTAGTGGTGTATGAAGCAGGGGCAGGGAATGTGTGGTAGGGGAGGGGGCTGTACGGGCAGGGAATGCAGAGCCCAGGGCGGGAGATGCAGGGCCATGGTGGGGGCGTACAGAGCTATGGTGGGTGTGCATGGGGCAGGGCATATGTGTGGGCTGGGGATGCAGGATTTGGGGAGGTGGGGATGGGGGATGCAGGGTGGGGGCGGGAAATGTATGGCGCAGGGGCAGTGGTACAGGGCAGGGGATGAAGTGTGCAGGGCAGGTACTGGAGGGCTGCCAGGGCAGGGGTTCAGGGGCCTCACCAGATGAAGTCGGTGCAGTGGCTGCAGAACGTGGGCTGCTTGAAGAATCGGGCTGTGAACTTGTGGCTCTTGACCTCGTGCACGACCTTCTGGCGCAGCGCCCCTTTGCGGCAGAACAGTGGCTTGGCCCGGCAGTCCAGCTCGGGTGGGGACCCTGCCAGTGCCATGGTCCCACGCCCCACAGCCCGGCGGGTGACCCCCACACACAGGCAGATGGAGCCACCAACAGGCAGGCAAAGAGGCACGAATGGATGGGTGGATGGACAGCCGGATGGATAAACAGGGGGATGTATAGACAGACAGATAGATGGATGGACAGACAGACAGAGACAACGAACGACGGGGTGGGCAGATGGATGAAGGAAGGGTGGCAGGGATGGACAAACAAACAGATGGACAGACAGATGTGAGATGAGCTGAACAGACCAGATAGACGCACCCAGGGGGAAAGGGATGGACCAACGGGTGGAGAAATAATGGGTGGATGGACAGACAGACGGACCAGAAGACAGAGCGAGCAGAAGGATGCACAGATATAGACGGCGGGTGAAGGATACCCAAAGCGACGGACAGACGAGTCAGGCAGGATGCAGGAGGATGGGGAGGGCTGGTGGGCGGGGGCGAGGCAGCAGGCGCGAGATGCAGCAGTGCCAGTGAGGCAAGGTGGGCACGAGAGCCGTGCGCCGGGGCTGCGGGCTGGCAGGGGGAGCCGGGGGCGGGGGAGGGGTTCTGACAGCTCTGGGGGGAGGAGTCTGCCTTAAAGGAGACTGAGTGCGGGGGGGGGTCCCCCCAGGCAAGGCCTGAAGTGTCCCCCTCCACCCCCAGCCAGCCCTGGGGACGCCCACACTGCCTGCCTGATCCCCACTCTCCATGTGCCCTTTCACAGTCCCCACCCCACCCTCACAGGAGCCCCCAGAGCCAAACCCACCCACGGCCACAGCCTGGGGCCAGGAGGACAGCAGGGTCTAGTGGGCTGGGAGGCAGGATGCCTAGGTGATCTCCCAGTTCCAGGAAAGAAACAGGGCACAGTGAGTTAAGTGCAGAGGAGGAGGGTATACCCCGGACACCTGGTCTCTATCCCCAGCATGGGGAGGGGAGTGGGGTCTGGTGGCTCAGCATGGGGAAAGGGGCTGGGAGCCCGGAGGCCTGGGTCCCTCAGTGGGCAGTATGCCTGTGGCTGACCGTCAGCAATGACGTGGGACTGTTGTGCAGTGGGGCACAAGGCCAGGGAGAAGGGTGGTCAGAGGTCCAGGCATGGCGGGAGGGGGGCGGCTGCTCCAGGATCATCCTGCCCTTTGGCACCAGCAGGACCTGGTTAATCAGTAACTGGGGGTACAAACGCCCAGGCCCCGAGTCATCAGTGTCACACAGACGGGACGGGCCCCACCATGCCCCACAGCGCCCCCCTGTTCCTGGCCCTGCTCTGTCTGCTGCTGCCCCTGGGAGGCAACAAAGCCAAAGGTATGGGCCCTAGATGGGATCCCCCCCGGCTGGGAGCTCTGCCCTCCATGCCAGGCTGGCACCCCCACCTCAGGCTTACAGGCGCTCCCCACTCACTGTTCCCTGCTCCCTTTCCTGTACTGATCCCCTCCTCCATCCAGGAAGGACCCAGGAGTCCTGGCTCCTAAATCCCACCCCCTCTCTCTGCTCAAACCCACCAGGTCCCTGTCCCTTCCCAGGGCTGAGACAGAACCCAGGAGTCCTGGCTCTCCAGCTGCCCCTTGCTCCAGCCCACCAGCCCCCACTCCCTTCCCAGAGCTAGGAGAGAACCCAGGAGTCCTGCCTGGCTCCCAGCCTCCCCCACCCCTTGCCCTAATAACTAGACCCTCCTCCCTACTGAGAGCGGGGTAGAACCCAGGCTGGGGGCTGGGCCGCCATGTGCCCGCTCTGTCCCTTCACGTCCTGGTTCCAGCTCATTTTTCTCTCCCCACCCAGGGGACGCCGTAGGCTGTAAATAGCCTTCAGGCAGCTCTGGGAACAGGCCCAATCCTGGGCCCAGTCAGTCTGTGCAAGACAGACAGACTGACAGGTTGGGGGCTATGGACAGATAGACAGGGAAGTGTATGGTGTTGGATGGATAGCCAGACAGAGGGCTGGCTCCCCTTGGGGTTGGACAGCTGGAGGAGCATGTGCAGGAAACAGGCAGACAGGCAGGAGCATTTCCAGGGATAGGTGGACAGATAGGGGGTACTCATGGGGGTCGACAGACAGACATGCACAGCAGGAGATAAGTCGACAGGACGAAGCATGAGGATGAGCTGGGACAGACAGACAGAACAGGCATAGCCAAGCCAAGTTCTCAACCCCACTCCTAGCTCTGACCTGCCATTCACCGGTCACTGAAGGGACTGCAGGATGCCCTGTCCCCTTGTCCAGGGGAAGGATGGAGAGTCCTCCCCTCCTCCACTCACTATCACTTTGCCCCTCCTGGACTTGAAACACAGGTGGGCCAGGACCCCCGTATAAATGGCTGACCGGCAGCCCACACTCCTGGGTTCTATCCCAGCTCTAGGGGGTGGAGGGAGTGGGACTTGGTGGGGTAAAGTAAGGGGGAGCCTGGGAACCAGGACTCCTGGGTTCCAGCTCAGCCCCGTGAGGGGAGTGGGGCCCGGGAGCCAGGACTTCTGCATTCTGGTGGCCGCAAGTTCTGTCTAGCTGCTGGGCCTCAGTTTCCCCGTTGGTGACAAGCGAAGTTACCCCAAGGTATTCCCCACTTTAATGTCTCTGCCCCCACAGGTGCCACCCAGCCTGGCCCTTGCACAGGTTGGAGAGAGGAGAGTGCCACAGCAAATCTGACCAACCAGACCTGCCAGCGCAGCTGCCGGCATGATCGCAACTGCCTAGGCCGGCGGCAGTGCCTGTGTGATGGTGCCTGTGGGCTCAGCTGCGTCATGCCTGGTAAGGACCTTTCTAGCCCATGGCCCACCACCTGCCTGCTCCCACCCCACCAGGCTGGGGAGAGAACCCACGAGTCCTGCCTTTCAACCCTGCTATTTTTGTGTGTCCCCAGGCCGGAGCTGCTTATGGCCAGTGAAGTTGGAGAACGCCAAGACCCACCTGGTCCAGGACACTCATAGCTTTGGAGCCCTCATGGAGGTGACCTGCCAGACAGGCTTCATCATGGGCACCGGGCAGGGGGCGGCACTCAGCCGATGCCAGGGAGACCGGAGGTGGAGCCTGACCCCAACATGTCGACGTAAGGGCCTGGGCCCCAGGGCCTCAGCAGCCAGCCCCCAATACCCACTTCCAACACCATCATTGGCCACCAAACTCCCACTGCCAACACCATAATAGACCAACAATCCCTACCGTCTACCACCAATCAACCACCAAACCCTTCCACCAATACCATCATTGGCCACCAACCCCCCACTGCCAACACTGTTACTGGCCACCAATCCTCACTGTCAACACTATCACTGGCCACTGAGCCCCACTGCCAAAACTGTCACTGGCCACCAATCCCCACTGCCAATACCTTCACTGATCCCCAACACCCACTGCCAAGAGCCAGTTGCCAATAGTGGCGCCAACCAACAGTAACTGCCACAGACACCATAGCAACCAGCTGGTCCTGTGCACAGTTGCCCACCAACCTCACACCTGCCACCAGCTACAATGCCCAACCCCAACCAGCAAGTCAGCAGTCACAACCACCATGAACCCCACTGCCCATCTGCTGCTGGCACAGCCCACACCAACACCATCAATGGTGTGCTCAGCTCGCAAGGTACCCCCGCAGGTCACTCACCACATCCACTCCCTGCCTCAGGGCATGCTTCCAGCTCAGGCACACAAGAAGCAATGGCCTTGATAGCACCCAGCCACAGCCCCCTACCATGCATGGGGATGGACCCCAGGAGTGCAGGCTGTCTGGGCTCTGGCTGTAAGCCACTAGAACATACACCCAGAGTTGGGAGAACCCAGGAGTCCTGGCTGCCAACCTCCCTGCTCTGACCCACCACATCCCTCACCAGAGCTAGGGTAGAACCCAAGTGTCCTGGCTCCCAGGTCCCCATGCTTCCCTTCCGTATAGCATCCAGCCAGGCAGCCCAGGCCAGATGGTGTTTTGCAGGGGTGGGTGGAAGGGTCTGGGCCGGTAGGTGCAAAGGGGAACACATCCCTGGCGGGAGCAGACCTACATTCGGAGGCACCGCAGCCATCCTGGTCTGTGTCCCACTGCCCTCCCAGGGCCTCCCAGGATAGCTCGCCTGGAGCTAAAGGGGGTTAGGGGGTCACCTCCCATGGGGCAGCGCCTGGGGCCTCATGGAAACTTTACCCAGGTGTAACACAGCTACCAGGCAGCTTGCAGGCAGATTATAGCAAGGAAAAGAGAGGGGAGGGAAAGAGGACTTGGAGCCAGGATGCATGGGTTCTATCCCAGCTCATGGAAGGAAGTGTGGCCTAGTGAGTAGGGCTAGAAGCCAGGACACCTGGGTTCTATCACAGCCCTGGGTGTTGGTGCAGTGCTGCAGGTACAAGGACCCCTCCATGCCTGAGATTCTGACCTCTCAAGGTAACTTAGAAACTGTTGCCTCCAACCCCGAGCTCTTGTCCTGATGTCACAGCCACACTTTGAACCCCACTGCTGCCTAGCCTTGAGATCTCTAGGGAAGGAACCCAGGTGTCCTGAACCCCTGCTAGCACCCTCATGCCTCCATCCCTATTTGGGGGGAGCAGAGAGCTACCCTTTGTGGCAGCATGAGGCATCCCACCAAACTGGCAGAACCCAGGAAACAGCAGAAGCAGAACAGGAAAAAGGGGGGAGAGGGTTTTATAGGGAGGGAGGGGGTGGGGCCAGTGGGGGAGGAGGAGCTTGTAGGGAATGGGCAGGGCCAACAAATTCCAAGGAAAAGCTGTGGAAAGTGGGAGGGAGGGGCCAACTGGGTAAAGGGGAGGGGATACAGGGAGGGGAGGGGAGGGGCAGGGCTGAATAGGTGAGGGCAGGTTGGGCAGAATGGTATTCAGGGAAAGGGTGGGGCAAAGGAAAAGTGGGTGTGGCCTCTTGAAAGAGGTGGGGCCATGCTCCAGGAGATAGAGTGGGTGGTAATTTCTCTTAAAGAGCGGGGGGCATCCCTGACTCCATCATCCCGTGCTGGTGTAGGGACCACATTAGGTTTCCACCTGGGAACCCTTAATGCCCAAGTTGTGTCTGGAGGACAGTAATTCTGTGTCTGGTGGGGGTTGGGGGAAGCAGCTATCTGGCACTCTGGGCTCTCAAGGATGTATCCCCAGTCAATACCTCCCCGTTCCTCTGTTGCAGGAGACTTGAGCCTGGCATCCTGTGGGCCTCCGCCAGAGATAGACCACGGCTTCCACCACGGTGCCTCCTATAGGACAGGCCAGGAAGTGCAGTACCAGTGCAAGCGGGGGTGAGTACCCCACTCCACCCCCTCAGTGCCCTCCAGCCCTGATGGCCTGTGTCTCACTTCCCACTTCTTCCCCCATAGGTACCAGCTGGAAGGGCTGGACACCCTCCGGTGCCAGGAGAACCAGGGATGGTCTGGGCCTGCACCTGTCTGCCGCCGTAAGTGGAACATAGCCCAGGGGTCACTTCAGTCCAGGGGAGCCCCGTTCTGATCCAGTCCCTAGGGCTCTGACTCAGGGTTTGCCTTTGCCCTGATGAAGGGCTGCAGGCCAGGAGGAAAACCCAGACCTAGAACAAGGGACCATGCTCTTGGGACGGGATGTGAGAGATCCTGTCACCACCTTGCATCCACCTACTCCCACATCTCCACACACCATCCACCCTCCCATCTGCCCCTGTCAGGGCTTGACCCCAGAGGTTCACAACCCAGGGAACCAGAAGCACACAGGGTCCAGACTAGAGTCCAGTATTAGGGGATCAGGAGCAGGTAGGTAAGGAGGCCAAGGTCCATAAGGGACCAAAATGTGGGTGATCACAGAAGTAGAGCCACAAGCTGGGGGTGCTGGTCAGGAGACCAGAGTCACTAACTAGAGGGCTGGAGCCAGCAGCTGTAGCTGTAAAGAACCAGAACATGGGTGACTGATGGCTAAACTACAGCCATGAGTGAGGAGCTCATGGTCAGAAGACAGGGGTCTGGGGAAGTCAGGAGCAAAAGGTGGGGCAGGAAAAGGGGTCAGGGACCAGCACATCTGTCTGGAGCTCAGGGGCCCTGGCTGGAGTCTAGAACAGAGTCAGCCAGCAGGGAGCCAACAAGCAGAAACCATAAACAAGGCATCACAGCCCAGAGTTGCCCAAAGCCCCCATCCAGTCCAGTAGCCTTCTGGGCATTGAACCAGCTTTAGTTTATAACCAGGCAGCCACACCCATGCAATTGGGGCCAGTTGGGGGTTGTCAGGCTTCAGGCAGCCAGGCCCACTGGAGTAACCATGGCCATCTGGGGGCAACTTAGTCTGCCTGCTGCCCTGACTCCTGGCAGTCCCCACACACCACCCATAAACCCCTCCATCAGCCCCTCCACCTGCCTGTCCAGCCCCACACATTGTTGGTTGCTTCCAAGGCTGGGGATTTTGGCTGGGCTGGGCTGTGCCCATGCTTTTACTGGGACTTAAAGCTGGAGGTTCCTGACTGAAGGGTCTTGTCCTCTGCTCAGGGTCAAACCAATCACCATATTTGGGATCAGGAAGGAATTTTACCCCCTAGTCAGATTGGTGCAGACTGTGGGGTTTTTTGCCTTCTTCTACAGTAGGGCCATGGCCTCTACCTGGGATTTCTTGACTGTATATTAACAACCTTTTATGGCAGCAGGACATTGGCTGCCGTGGTCCTCCTGGTTTACCAGTGACAGGTTCAGGTGTTACATCCTGTGTGGTGTCAGTACTTTTACAAAGTGGTTAAACAATGGATTTGTAGGGATTGATTTGGAGAGGTCTGATCCTGCTTCAGGCATGGGGGTGGACTAGATGCCCCCTTGAGGAGCCTTCCAGGCCGAGTTCCCTACAACTAGGACTCTATTCATCCATCCATCAATCCATCCCCACCTTCCCTGCCCATCTATCCCCCACTCACACATCCACTCCTTTGCCTGTCTGCCTAACCCTGCTGTCCATGTGCCTCCAGCCATGTTCTGCCCCCCGCCACAGGCCGTGGCCAAGGGCTACCTGGTGGCGGTGAAGAAGGCACAGTACCGGGCAGGAGAGGTGATCTACTACCTCTGCAAACGAGGCCTCCTGATGGACGGCTCCAACCGCGTCACGTGCCTCCAGAATGGCACCTGGTCCCCGCAGCCCTTCTGCAGAGGTAATGCCCGGCCCAGACCTGGAATGCCCATAGAGCCCACCTAGCTCCCCTCCCCCCAGGGTTAGCCCCACCTACCGAAGTATCCCACCCCCTCCTGCCCTGCATCAGGCCTATCTAGCACAGCATCCTGCCTCTGTAGCCCGCTGCGAGGTCCCAGCCAAGCGTAGCCGTGTGCTGTACCAGGGCATGAAGCTGTGGGTTCAGGAGATCCCTGAGGGGCTGGTCCAACATGGAGAGACTGTAAGCTTCTACTGCCGCAACCAGAACCAGACCTGTAGCTACCTGGCATCAACCCGCTGCTTCGACGGGGTCCTGCCCCTGCCAGTGTGCTACAATGGTGAGTGGCCTGGGTGGAGGGAATTGTTAGAGATGTGCAACAGCCAGGTGGGAATCTGGAAGGGAACTGTGGGTAAGGAAGAGGTAATCTATTGGGCTTGGAGAGGGAGGGTCAGGGTCCCCTCTTTTCCATCTCATTGACCCTGCCTGTCTCATTACAGAGCCCACCTGGCTGCAGTATACCCTCTATCCCAAGCGTGTGGTCTCTGAGATCCAATCCTGCTGAACCCTCACCCATCCCTGACATCCCCCCACCCTCCAAGATGAATGGACAGAAAAACCCTGGTGCTGGGTCGGGGGTAGGAACCTGGAAGGAGCCGGAGCCAGCAACACTGAACAAGGAGACCCATCCTAGCTGCAGGAGGGGAGAGGGCAGCAAGGAGTAGGCCTGCTTTGTCCATTCTAGACAGTAAAGGGATCCAGCCCTGGCTTTAGACTCTGCTTCCCCCTCCCTCCCCCCCCCCCCCCCCTTCCACCCCCCAACACTTTATGGGCCACTCTAGGCAGCAGGATGGAAGACAGCCAAAATCCACCCCCAGCTGCCAGGAAATCCAGTACCCCCCACATATGGGACATGGGCAGCCAGTCAATTCCAGGGCTGGTCAACAGCTATCCACTTCAGTCCCTTTTCTATTCATCCTGAGGGACATCCAGTCCCAGGTTTCTCCCCCATCACCATAGGGTGCCTCCTGCCAGTCCTTTGTCTGGAGAGGAACCCATTTCAGTCTATTCCAACTCACAAGGAAGGATGTAGTGCCAGGTTTTCTCCTCCCAGGACACAGCAGGTCCTGGCCCGGGTCCCTGGAATGGACACCAAGCCCCTCAGTGTGTGAGGAGCAGGGGTGGGAGGAGGGTTTCTTTGGCATTTCTGGGGTGGGGGCCAACATGCCCCTTGTATTTATTTGTTGTGAAATCACCATTTGTATTAAAGAAATAAACCTGAGTGTGGTACTGAACCCCAGCCCAGAATCCTCTAGGGCAGCATGACTGGGGGGCCCGTGGGTCTGGACCATATTGGGACTCCCCACTGCCCCTGTCTGAGGATCTCCCCCCACTGGCTAAAGGAGAGGGTCAGATTGGCAGCTCTGTGGGCTGCCACTGGGAGCCCCCACAGGACAATCACTCCCTCTAGGCCATGTGTGTGTGGGGGGAGGGGGACAGGAGGCCTCCCACTACAGGGCCCCACCTGGAGCAGGGACATGGTGCCCCACGCTGGGGTGGTTTCCTGGAATGTTCTGTTTTGGTCTTGTCTGGGGCCCAGCCAGGAACACAAGGGCAAAGACCTGGGTGTGTTTGCACAGGATTATGAAGGGATAGAGGGTAAAGGCCATGGGGGGGTGGGGGCTGCAACACAGCAGCCCCACACCCACACTCATCCGCCTGTCTGTACTGCAGAGCAGATCGCAGCAGTGACCAACTGCACCCCATGACACCCAAGCCCTTTTGCCCTGAGGAACTGCCTGCTGCCAGAGCCCAGAGCAAATCACGAGGCCCAGAAAAAGGAAGAGCAGGGCCAACTCCCTCTGACCCAGAGTTGAGACAAGTGTGGGAGTAGCCATAGGGGACCCTACAGGGAGAGATTCCTATCCTTTGCCACCAGGGGTCAGGGCTGGGCTGTCTTCTGATGCAGCAAGGAGCTGGGATCCAGGGGTAGGGGCCCAGGGCAGGGGTGAGTGGGTGTGTCTCATCTTGTGTGTTCCCCACCCTGTGCCTCCAGGGTTAATTATTAGGGACTGAGCTAGTGCAGCAGGGAGGGCTGTGCTTGGTGTCTGAGAGGCAGGTGGGAACCCACCCACCCCAGTCCTTTCCTAGAGCTGGGGTACAACCTAGCTGGGGGGGCTCGAGGTATCAGAGGGCTATGATGAGTGGTCCCTGAAGGATGAGAGTGAGCAGCCCTCTGAGGATGGAGGCATCTGGACTGCATTGTGAGGGGCACAGTTTGGAGTGGATGTGGAAGGAAAGGCAGGTGGGTACAGATACAGAGGGCTGCGTACAGGGACAGACAGACAGACAGACAAGGCTGTGTAGGGTGACAGAGAGAGGGATGGTACCTATGAGAATAGACAAAGCTGTGTGTGAGGACAGACAGACAGGGGTGTGGGTGGGGACAGGCAGATGCGGACAGGGCTGGATAGATAGGCAGACAAGCACTGTCTGCAGACTAGATAGAGTCCCCTGTGCAGACTGGTCTCTGCAGCTTGGAGCACTGTGTCCCACCCTGCAGGGCTCATGGATGGGACATGGTGCTTGGGGACAGCTGAGCAGGGTAGATAGCACCCACATCCATCTGTCCTGCCACACACCGCTCTGGGAAATGCACTGGCATGCTGATGCAGTAGAGGAGACAGTAGGGATTGATGGGAGCTAGGGTTGGCAACCGTTTGAATCTATTCCGGGAAGTTTCTGAAACACCAACGTGCCCATGACACACAACGCAAATGTTCCCGTGTGCTTATGCGTATCAGTTACGGATTACAGTGCATAGACTTTACGTCAGGAAGGCAAATGCACGTTATTATTACATTTAACAAAACCCACTGGACTGCTGTATAAATCGGATTCAACATCTAATATTTATTTTAATGAATGCCTTTTCATTTATCTCCTGGGTGACTCTCAGCCATCTCCTGTAGATTTATATCTAATTCCTGGAGACTCCAGGGCAATCCTGAAGGACTGGCAGCCGTACTGGGAGCCAGGGTGCCTGGGTCCCATCTCAGCTCTGGGAGCAGGTTGGGGAGGAGGGGCACTATGAGCCAGGACACCTGGATTTTCTTCGTCTCTCCCCGGCCTCTTGGCTTTGTCCTCCATGGGCTCATCCTCTGTGCCTGGCTTCAGGGCGCTGCTGGGAATGGGATAAAACCTAGGAGTCCAGGCTCCCAGCTCTAACCCACCAGACTCCACTGCGTGCTTCAGTTGGGAGGGCTCAGGGACGAAAAGGAGGTTGGGTCCCTCCCAGAGGGATAGCAGGGAGAGAAGAGGTTAAGAGCAGTCCAGCTGGAAAGCAGCAGCCTTGCAGCCAGCAATCCCATCCCCGCCCACCCCCACCTGAAGCCCAGGAGCCAACAGGACCCGCCTGCCCAGGCCTGGAAAACCCAGGGTTGCAGGCTATATATAGGTATGACTTCAGCCAGCTGCCTTCAGGCACCACCTCTGGGGTGGGGCGTGTTGGGGCCTGGCTATACAAAGCCCCTCACCCTGCGCTGAAATGCAGCCACCTCTAGGGTGGGGCATGGGAGGTGGAGGAGGGCTGAGCACTGCTGTCTTGCCAACCTGTGGCATGTCACATCCTGAGGCCCTACCCAGTGGGGAGAACAACAGCTGTGTTCACAGGGCTCCCTGGAGCAGAAATGGAGTTGGAGCCACAAGCTGGAGTTTCCATTCCCTTCCCCAGAGGCTCAGCTGCAGACTCTAGACAGATGCAGACTGTCCAGTGACATAGCTCGACCCCTCCTCCCTGCCTCCAGCCAGTGCCCCAGCCTGGGCCAGCACCCCACCTCCCAGAAGGGAAAGACCCCTTCCTTAGTCCAGCCCTGAGCCAGCTGGCCTCTGCACACAGTGAATAACTTCTCCCAACACCAACTTCCCCCTGAGGAAGCCATAAGAACCCCATCGGCGGCTTGTGCTGCCCAGCCACACCCAAGAGACAGAAAGCACAGACAGAAAGAACATTTTACACTTTTATTGTTCTGTTATCAGGGTTTTTTTCCCCTCTATATATTGATATGGATATAAAAACTCCTCAATTTGGTAACTCAGTCGTGATGGAACAAGCTGTTGTTTGGATTTCCTCTGAGCTTACAGGAGTGTAAAAAAAAGATACAAAAATCCAATGAATGATACAAAGAGTCAAGCGTCTAGCTAACTTCTAGCAAAGTGAGGCATGGGATTTTTGCAGTAAGTGGGACATTACCTTTAAGATAATTTATAACACCTGGATAAATATTCAGGAATGAAGCAAATGTTTGTTTTCCAGCACGGGGAGGGATTCAGTGATTCACCTTTAAGATGCTAGCAGGCAAATGCTTCTGACCCCCAGATAAATATTGTCATTAAAAGCTAATTCTCTTTAACCAAGAAAGTCCTTTGGCAGCAAGATGACCAAGTGGGCCCATTACCTTTAAGAAGCCAGCCAGCAAGCCTTTCAACCTCCAGACAAATCTTTTCAGTAAAGGGGAGTTGTCACCTCTCCTTTAGTTTCTCCCTGCCCTTTTGCCCATGATGAATTATTTGGGACTGGCAGCACTGGCTTCTAAGTCCCAACACATGCTGGACCTACTGGTCTACACTGGTCCTCGTGGTCAGTCCCCAGACCTGCCCTGGTTACTGCTGCCACTGGGGTAAAGGGCTAAGAACCAGCAATCAGCCTGAATTCCCCCTCCCAGATCAGACACTGCTGTGGTGCAGGGAGGGGATGTGGCAGCTTCTGGCTCATAAGACCTCCAGGCTGAGGTGGGGCAGGGGTGTATCCAAAGCAATTAGGTATGAAAAGGGGGAAGGAAGAGAGAGAGGGAGGGGGAAAAGAAAATGAAGAAGAGAAGGAATGAATAAAGGAAACTGCAGATAGGAAGGAAAATGAGTGCAGAAAAAAGAATGAATGAGGCAAAGAGAAAAGAAGGGACATGAGAGGGCAAGTCCCAGAGAGGAGTGGGGGGAAGGGGCTGGAGGCAGCAGGAAGCCCAGGGTGGGACCCACCTGGCAAGCAGCAGGTGCCAGGCCACACAGCCCCCTCCCTGTCCTTTCCCCCAAGCAGTGCAAGTGCCTAGACTTGAATGAAGATGAGGCGGGCAGAGTAGATCAGGTCGGCCAGGTAGACTAGCAGGTTGATGGCGGTGAGCACGGCGATGGCCAGCACTTTGTCCCAGGTGCAGAAGGTATTATACTGGCAGTTGCTGGGCCGCTTGGGCTCCCCCCCATGCTTACTGTCAAACTTGTAGAGGGGCCAGAGGACGGTGGCAGTGGCGTAGAGGAGCACAGCCAGGAGCGTGTATCCGCTGAGGAACTTGTTGAAGGCACAAGGCAGCCAGCCAGTGCACTCCCCGACACACAGCACAATGACAACCAGTGAAAGGATGAAGCAGATACAGTACACAGCCAGGCACCACTTCAGGGCCTCATGCTGATCATAAACCACTGGCTTGCTGATGAAGACAAAGATGATGCAGGCGATGAAGGTCTCCACCACCTTGAGCAGCCCAGGCACCGTGGCCATGTAGCCGGTGACCTCTCCTGGCTTGGCACGAGTCATAGTGACCTCGGTAGAATAGGCCACACAGGCAAGGCACGAGAAGACAGTGGCAGCAATGCGGTAGTCCTGCCCTGAAGAGGACTGCTTGTCCTTGACATAGGTGACAGGATAGATGACAGAGGCCGAGAGGGTGAAGAGGGCGGCATACATGGCGAAAGTGATGGGGAAGTTCTTCCAGGAGACAGGTATGCGGTGCTGGAGCCCCATAAACTCCACCAGCAGCACCACAACTGTCACGGCAAAGCAGAAGCACCACGAAAACATACACCAATCGCCATTGCCACCCACCGAGCCCCCATGGCTGGCCACTAGGCTGAAGGTGACACAGGTGAAGAGGGCCTCCAGCAGGCGAACGATGCCTACGGAAGATGTCAGCACCTGAGTGTTGCCCACTGAGCTGGAGCGCTGCACTGGCATGGTTGGTTCACCTGGAGGGCAGACAGAGGGAGCGTAAGTGTGCACAGGGCAAGGGGTGCATGGGGAACATGTGCATGTGGGCTGCAAGGGGCACAGGCATAGGCTAACACACACATGGGGCAGCGTGTACAAACACACACAACAAACAGGGGGACAAACAGGCTTAGAGAGAAGTGGGGCACACAGGGGTCAGGGGGCATGCACAGAGGTAGAAGAGAATAGGGCGCACACGCATATACACAGTAAGGGGCAGCACCATTGCACACACAACTGGGCGCTGGTTCTCACTCCCACACCCACATCCCTAGCCCCACTCCCACCCACCCATCTATAATGTCCTCCCCAACCCCTTCACTGTTTCCCCACCCCAGGCCTGGTGTGGGGGAGGGAGATGTACAGCATCCCCCTCATCAGGCCTAGTGGAGACACACACAGACCTTGGGACCCAGGCATCCTGTTGTACTAGGATGGGGGATGTTATAGCCACACAGCACGTGGGGTGTGTCTGTGCTTTATAGGTCAGACTATAGTGGTGTGTGGTACATGGCTAAATAATGCAACTGCCAATTTTTTTCCCCATGTCAATGGAAAGGTGATCTTGTAGTTCATACATACTGTAGATTATATTGTGTCAATTCACTTTACTAATGATTACTCATTGCTGCTTAATTGCCATATTACTGCCTTCCCAGAGCTGGGAGAGAGCCCAGGTATCCAGGCTTCCAGCCCCACAGTTTTAACCCCCAAGAGCCCACTCACCCCCAAAGTAGGGAGAGAACCCAGGCATCCTAGCTCCCAGACTCCATCTTACCCAATGGTACACTTCCTGCGCTGGCTAGAGGCAGCGAGGCCCCAGTGGTGTCCGGCAGGGCGCCAGAGGGTGGTGTTAGAAAGGAACTGCTTGCAGCCTGGAGCCCATATAAGGACAGACAGAAAATCCTTCCCCTCCGGATGTTATTCTCAATCCCAGTTCAACCTAGCAGGGCTGGGACCAGCCCTGGGCTTCCCTGATTCTTGGGGGGAGGACCAGAGCACAGAGCCTCCTTGTTCTGGGAGTTTTCTGTTCAGCAGGGTGGAGCCAGGATGCGTGGGTTCTCTCCCCAGTTCTGGGGAGGTGCAGGAGTGGGATCTAGTAGTCAGAGCAGGCAGGGCTGGGAGCCGGGATGCCTGGGTTCTCCTCCAGGTTGGGTGCTCAATGTCCCTGGAGGGTTACCATGACAAACACAAACACCATGAACAAGGCAGGATCCTTCTGATCCAACTTGGCTAGAGGGAGATGTGCACTAGGGTGTGGCTGAGGGTGGGCAGTGCCAGGGCTGTTTAAAGCCTGCAGAATCCCTAGGGGGTGGATCAGAGCCTCCCTCCCCCCACACCATACACAAGGACCAGGCAGCTCAGACTCCCTGGCTGGGCGTGACTGGATGCAGGGCTCTGTCCACGGGTAGCTTGGAGACATGGAGGAGACTGACCCACAGGTGTGCCTGCGCCTCACAGGGTTTGCACAAGCGCTCACAAGTGTCTTTGGCCCAAGAACAGTCCGGAAATTAGAGCTGGGGTGGGGCAAGGCCCTACCATGGGGGGGAGAGGTGGAGGAGCCCAGGCATGGGCATAAGGGGGTCATCACACGTGTACGCCATATTACACACTTTTAGGACGCAGCCCCATGTACATACACGTGTACACAGAGCTCAAGAAGACTCACCCACCCCACAGAGGCAAGCTCACCCTAGCCCCACAGACAACCCCAGCCCCACAGACACACACCTTTAGGATGCAGCCCCATATACACCCACACCAGCTACACACACAAGCACAGACACACCCCAGACAGGAAACGTCTGTATACACAGATGCATCAGCCAAGACACAAACACATGTAAAAATGCACATTCCCCTGGCAGAGCCCCACACAGTACCCAGGCATCCTGGGTCCCAGCTCCCTCCCAGCTCCATACCACTCCTCTGTCAGAGTTGGGGCAGAACCCAAGTGTCCTGACTCGGTTGCACCCCACCCACTGTAACAGTCCTGTGTGTGAGGAACCCCCCTCCCCCGTGTGCGCGTGTAACTCCCCCCCCCCCTCCAAGAGCTCTTATTTGCAGCAGGAAACTTGGTTTCCAGTTATCTCAGTTTCCAGTCATCTACCCTGGTGCCTGTGAGGGCTGGGGTGCAAGTGCTGCATGCTTGCCAAAACCATGGGCACCAGATACCTCATACCTCACCTAACCCAATGCCCTGGGGTCAGGGGAGCTGGCCACACTTTCTGGGGCTGGGCAGCAATTACACACGTGTGCACACATGCACAAGCAAGGAGCCCCCCCTACCCCGAGCAGCCTCACAATTACAGATGGGGGGATGGAGATGGGGAAGGGCTGCATTGGGGGGTTGAATATCAGCATGTATTTCCACCCCCACCATACCCTTATGCATGCACATGTGCATGTGCGCATGCACATGCACACACACACACGAGTGCACAAGCAAGGAGCTACTCCCTCCTTCCCCCTGCACCAAGAATCCCTGCAGTCACTGAAAGGGGGACAAAGACAGGGAAGGGCTGCAATGGGGTTACAATATCAAGGTGCATTTCCAACCCCACCACACCCTTATGCACGTGCACATGTGCACACACACTAGTGCAGAAACAAGGATCCCTCCTCCCCCCCCCCCAGCAGACCCACAATCAACGACAAGGGGACAGAGGCAGGGAAGGGCTGTACTAGGGAGCAGAATATCAGGGTGCATTTCCACCCCACCATGCCCTGGCACACGTGTATGCACACACACACACCCTGCCCTTCCCAAGGGAGTCTGGGGGGAAATGACTAGGAGTTTACTGCCACCTCCTGTTTCAGGGGTGCTGACAACCCGAGCCCCTTATAATGACCCCCCCAGGGAGAAGAGTGCAGCAGGACTCTGTCAGGGAGACCTGCGACGGGTTAGAGCAGGGTGGGGCACGGCCCAGGACGCCTGGCTTCGCCCCTGGCTCGGGTTGGGGAAAGGGACCTGGTGGGTCGGGTTTGCAGCCCGGACCCTGGGTTCCAGCCCTGGCTGTGGGAGTGGAGGGGAGCGGGCTCCGGTGGGTTGGAGCAAGAAGCCAGAACGCCTGGGTTCTCCCCTAGCTTGGAGGTCGGGCGGTGCCCTCAGCTCCCGGAGGATGCGGCAAAGCCCTGATCCCCTCGCTTCCCCTCCCCCAGCCAGGGCACGGGCAGCCGCGGGGCTCGCCCCAGGCTCCCGTCGGTGCCGGGCAAGGCACTTACGCGGCGCGGGGTCCGGAGCTGGACGCGAGTCGGGGTCGGGGTCGGTACCGGCGCGGGGCGCACGGGCAGGCGGGCCGGGTGTGGCGGGTGGCGGGAGGAAGAGGGCGCGGGGCGGGGCGAGGAGGACAGGCGGACAGACACCCCCCGGCACCGCCCCGAGCGCTGGTTGTCCGTCTGCCACCGCCACACACACACACACACTCCACAGCACGCACCACGTAAGACACCCACATATCACACCGCCGCGACACACTCAGCAATCGCCACTCCGCACACGCACGCACTGACCCAATAGACCCCACTCCACACACACACACACACACACACACTGACTTTACCCCCAATATACACGCACGCAGCAGTCTCCACGCTACAGACAGACACCCCACAACACCCCGCCCCCCGCTTTGAAATGTCTCCGGGCAGACCCGCTTCCCAGTGTTGGTTGTTATTGTTATTCACCCGGGGGACTTCCTGCCACAGGGCGGGTGATGGGGCCGCGAACACCGCCTCGGGGCGCCCAAACGCGGCTTCCTGACCGCTCCCTCACGGCTGCGAGCTTCCCGCCCGCACTGCCCCAGTGCAACTCCAGTGCTGCGAGCTTCCCCAAGCAGTGCCCCAGTGCTGTGAGCTTCCTCCCAGCCGTGCCTCAGGGCTGCGGGCTTCCGCAACAGTGTCCCAGCCTGCGAGCTTCTCCCAGCAGTGCCTCCAGCTGGGGAGTGCCCCAGTACTGTAAATTCCTTCCAGCAATGTCCCAGTGCTGCGAGCTTCCCCCCCCCAGCATTGCCCACCGACCGGTGGCCGCGGGTTCAAGTGCTGTTTGGTGGGACTGTTTGCGGTTGCCACGGAGACGCAGGGCCGGGGGTTCCGAGCTCACGCGGCTGGAGCTGACATCTGGCGTGAGGGGGAGGGGGAAAGTGATTCCCCCCCCACCAGTGCCAGAGGCTCTGCCCCCAGGCCACGCCCCTCGAGCCTAAATATTTTGTTGCCTGGGCAAACCGAGATGCCCCTCCCCCGCAATCGGGCCGCTGGAAGCTGGGAAGCCTGGGCTCCCCCGCCCCGCCGGGTCAGGGCTGGGAGAGCGGCTGCTGTTCGCAGGACTGCAGCCAGGACGCCGCCTGGGTTCCACCCATCCACCGCCAGGCGCAAGTTTTGCCCGCGAGGGCAGGGCCTGGCTCCGGCTGCGGACAACCCCACCCCAAAACCCGCGGGAAATGAGTTTGCGAGAACTCAGCCTAGTGCCCTACTGCTGCCCCCAGAAACCAGCAGAAATAGCAAAGCTGGGGCAGCACCCTGCCTGCTGCAGCAGGGGAGGGCACAGCTGCAGCCAGCCCGTGGGTAGAGAGGGGACAGAGCCCAAGTGTCCTGGCTCCCAGGACCACCCCCACTCAACTCCACTCCCCAGCTGGAGAAAACCCAGTCCCCAGCCCTCCTCTGACCCTCTGGCTTGCTCTTCCCTCCCAAAGGTGGTAGAGAACCCAGGCTCCAACCTCCTGCTCCAACTCCCCAGACCAGGGGTGGGCAATTATTAGGGCCCATGGGCCACTGAGAGTTTTGGTGAATGGCTGCAGGCCAGGTCAGGTCCCCCCTGACCCCACAGCTACCAAAACTACCCGAGCAGCTGGCTGGATGGGATGGGGCTGCAGGCTGGTGGGCAGGGAGCCATGTCCAGGAGCCAGGGCAGAGCTGCAATCTGCTGCCCACACACCCCTACGACAGATGCCAGTTCTCCAGGCAGAGACACGCAGGGAGTGGGAGCCCAGCCAGAACCTTGCAGGCAGGGTGCACTAGGTGCATGGGGGGGGGGTGTGGAAAGCAGGGTCCCACACCCAGGCAGATGCTACTCCCCACCCATCTGCAGCCCCATCCAGGCTGCCTGCCCAGGCCAGCCCCAGTGGGTCTCCATGAAGATCCCACCCATCCACTCTGTGTGGTGCCCCAGATGGGGATGGGGTAGGGTGGACAGGCTTGGGTGCCTTAGCAGCAGGGCCAGGGCTGGCATTGACAACTGGTGATGGCAGCTGGAAGGACCCCTGGGAGCTGCTGGGTAGTGAGTCCAACTACTGCACTGCCCCAGCCCCACTGCATGCCTGGGGAGCCACTGGACCAGCTACGTGTGCCACAACCTGGGCTGCCCCCACCACACTTGAGCTGGGCAGGGTCAAGGGCTCCACTGCAGACCAGAGAGAATACCTTGGCAACCTACGGCCATATCCATCCCTGACCCAGACCCCACCCCCTCCTTAGCCCAGCTGGTGCCCAGCACCCAAGCACTAGCCCCTGCCCAGGCCTGTCACTCCTGTTGCTGCATTTCTGGGGCTCTACTGTCCCCTGGTGGCAGGAACTGGCACTGCCAAGACACCCTGTCTAGGACTGAAGGGGCTGTGAGGTGCGGGTTGGATGGGCCAGGGGAGGGGCCACTACGAAGGAAGCCACATCTCAGCTGTGGTGCCAAAGGAGCCCCTGGAGCACCTAGGCCTAGGGTCTCTGTGTGGCCCTTGGCACCACGTGCTGGGCGGGGGTCCTACTCACAGTCCATCTGGACCTGGAGGGCTCTCCAATATGTCCTGCCCTAGAGATGGCTGCATCTTAGCACCAGGCCAAATGCCAGTGTATAGCCAACCCCTGCCACGCTCATCTGCAGAGGTAGATGCATCTCTGTACTCGGGTGAACTGCCCCAGACAGATCCCTTTTCATACACAACCCCCACCAGCAGGGAGCATCACTGTTCACACAGGCACACACACCATGTTGCTGGGGACATTTATTGCTGCTCCATGTATGGTGACAGCAGGTACAGCAAGCCCTGCCAGGGAGGGTAGAAACACAAGCCAGCCCCAGGGGCCCTTGTACCCATGCTGTGCTTGCCCTGGGAAGGCCTGCCAGGGGCCACACCAAGGATAGGAACTAGCTTTGATCCATGATTAACCGGGGGCTTGAATGAGAGACAAGATTGCCAGAGAAGAGGGATCCCAGAGGCCAGGCTCCCCCAGACACCCATGTCCTTGATGGCAGGCCAGGGAATCAGCCACTCCAGCAGGAACAGGGGTGGGTAGGCAGGCATGTGGAGCTACGGGCAGAAATGGGGGCTCCCCCCTGCACCGGCAAGTCCAGGATACAGGCAGGCCAGGCCCCAGGTGGTATTATAGGGGAGGGTCCAGTCCTGGGAGAGAGGAGTGGAGACAGAGATGGGGGGCCCTGGCGTTGGGATGGAGGAACTGTCCCCACGTCCATCTGCCCAGCACACTGGCTGTTCCACACCCAGAGCCTGAGACCTCAGCCCTCAGATCAAGCCTCCATGGGGCACAGTGCACGCCGTGCAGCCTGCTCTGGGTCCAGGCTCCTCTTAGAGGGAAGTGTCTGCTCCCGGCTCAGCACCTGGTGTGGGAAGATACATGAGACAGCATGTTACTGGATAGAACCCAGGAGTCCCGGCTCCCTGCCCTACTTACTTTAAACCCCCAGATCCCACTCCCATTCTAGAGCTGGGATAGACCCCAGGTTTACATCCCCAGCCCCTACTCACCTCCTGGAGGATGCGCTCCCTCAGCTCACTGTGGGTGAGGGGTCTCTCCTCTTCCTCGATCCCGTCTGTCAGGGCCTCCTCAGTGTCATGGTCTTCCCTTCACAGGAACAGGAGAGGAAGCAAGTGAGGGGGTGAAGGGTGGGCACATGCTCCATCGCCTCCCTAATGACAGAACCCTAGTTTCTGAAGGACCAACCCACCCCCTTCTAATGTGTTACATTCCCATTGCCACAACCAGGATAGAACCCAGGAGAGGAGTCTGACCTACCCATGCCCCACATCACCTCTAACTAAGGTCCTGCAGGCAAGGGTGGCTCTGTCTGGGCTAGCAAACCCAGTAACCAGCTCTGTCGCTGTGGGGCTGTAGGAACAGGGGGCCTTACCTGGCAGTGGGAGGTCGTGGGGGGCGGGGCAGGGTAGGGACACCCTCCGTCTGCCCCAGCAGCAGCCATGCTGTCTCTGAGGGGTCGTAAGGGTCGTGAAAGTTCTGTGCAGACAAACAAAAGGGAGAGCAAGGAAGGTTAGGGGGTGACCTACCCTGTGACACCAAGTCCCCTGTGCCTAGAGCCCACCCCACCACCATCTGGCACAGACCCATCCCCAACAGCCCCCAACCCTCCTGCCTGGCACAAAGACACCTCCATGCCCCCTGCCTGGCACTGACTCAACCCAGATTCTCATCCTATGTCACAGAGCCACCACCACCCTATAGAGACCCTCATCTGGCACAGAGACCACCTGGCACACACCAGGCTCTGAGCCCCTACCTGGCACAGGCCTGCACTCACCTTGGAGGCCAGGTAGGAGTGCATGGCCATCAGCTCAGTGGCTCGTTGCTCAATCCGCCCCAGGAAGAGCAGCAAGGTGGAGTCACGCACCACGATCCCACCACCCAGCACCTCATCCAACCCTGTCCGATCACAGCCCAGCTCCTCAAACAGCTCCCTAATGCCTGCAGATACACAAGTCCAGTTATCTCCCTGCCTGCCTCAAAACACCGCCCCCCACCCAGATCAGGGGAGCTGTGAGGCAGGACACCTGGGTTTTCTCTCCGCTCTGGAAGGGCAGTGGGGAAGGAGGATCAGATTAGGGAAACTGGAACCCAGGATGCCTGGGTTCTCTCCTGGCTCAGGGAAGGAACTGCATTTACTTGGAGAACTCCAAGAGCCAGGATTATGATCTACCATGTGGGAGAGCCCCAGGGCCCTTACCAGTGGGAGCACACCCCAGCCCTTCCCCTGCTCCGTACCCGCCTTAACATGCTCCAGGGTCTTCATGATCTCTTTCTCCTTGGCAAGCAGGTGCTCGGCCTCCTGCACAGCTGCCTCTTGCTTGGTCTCTACAGCCCGGAGCTCTGCCCGGTGCTCCTGCTCTGCCCACTCCTCCTGTGCCTGGGCTGCCACAATCTCCTGCTGCAGCTGTAGGGGTAGAGCCCACACAGCAGGGGTAAGAGGTTGACTAGGGCCCTGGGGTGCAGGGGAACAGAGCACAGGTCCCCACCTGGGCAATGTGCTCCCCCAGCCGCTCCAGCTCACTGTTCTGCTCATTGATGTAGTTGAATTCAGCAAAGTTTTGATCTTCCTCTGTGGGGAAACAGAGCATCAGAGACCCCCTGACTTGGGGAGAACCCCCCCCCCCCCACACACACACACACACACACACACACACACTGCACCCCCAGCCAGGGGCAGATCCAAGGCAGGGTGCAGTCACATCCCCCGTTGACTCTTGCTCCACCCAAACTTTAAAACCAACTCCCTGAAGGAACAGCAGCATTTCTATTCTATTCAGATAGCCCTGAGGGACTCAATTGACATCATGGCTCATTATCATCTCTCCAATTCCTGCTAATCTTTCTCCACTCCACCGGTGTTAACAACCTGATGTTCCATTAATCAGCCTATCCTTTCTTCTACAATTTTGCTGTTTGTTTGCTACTCCTAGTAATATCTCCCTTCTGTTTCACAGTTCTGCAGATGTTTTTAGCTCTAGCTAAACCTTTTAATTAATACAAGGGAACATTAACTCAAGTGTGGTCCTATTAATTCAAGGAAACATTAACTCAGGTGTGAAAGTGACTGACAGTGAAGTACTGGATGCACTATCAAGATGCTTGGGAAGACTGCATTTTGATTTACAAATCTGAATGAGAGATAAGATTTAAATATAATAACTATAGGCCTAATAAAATAATGTATTTTGACTATTTTTGCCTGTTTTGTGTTTTTTTAACCTTTATATATAAAATCTGGCAAATCAGTGCATATTCTTACAAAGTTATATTTCCATTTGCTTTGATCTTAAACTGAATAATATATAGTGCTAGCTCTCTCCCACATTAGTAAGTCTTCTAGTTTCTCCTTAACTGGAAAAAAATGTGTGTTTTGTTATAGGTGATGGTGCACCACTATCTACACCCCACTTTTCAAAATCCTAGATCTGCCCATGCCCCCAGCCCCTCCATTGACACCTCACCCAGCACCAATATAATGAGACCCCTAAAAAGACTCCCCTCAGCACAGAAACCCCCTCAACTGGCTGTTCAGCCCAACATGGCCAAGGCTCCTGCTGTGGGGCAGGTCCCCCCTGGAAGGGACAGGCCCCACCCCATGCTCAGTTCCAGAGCCAGCTAGTACCCTATCATGGGGTTGCCTGAAAGCCCTTTTCCCTGCTGCTTTGTCACCTTCTAGGAATTTCTCCACCAGCAGGTCCAGGTCATCCTCCCCCTTCAGCTCCCGCAGCTGCCTGAAAGTATCTTCATAGGACTCCAACAGCTCTTCCTCGGGGTCACGGCGCTTCCCCTCAGCCAACTCCTGGGCTGGGAGCACATAGCAGACACTCAGATCTCACAATATGTGCAAAATAGAACCCAGATGTTCTGGCTCCTAGCCCCTCTCCCCACTCTAACCCACCGGACTTCACTCCCTTCCCAGAGCTGGAACACAACCCAGAAGTCCTGGTTCTGAATGCCCCGCTGCAAATCCACAAGACCTCACTGACCTCCCAGAGCTGGAAGAAAATTCAGGTCTCCCACCCTCCCCCAGCACCTCTCCGCTGACGGGCCTCCAGCGCCTCCTGGGTAAGGCTCCGCTCCTGTGCCTTGATGGTCAGGAATTGGCGGAGGCACCTGTCGTGGTTCAGCACCCGCTGCAGCTCTTTCATCTCAGCCCCGTGCTGTGCCACATCCTTCTCCGCTTTTTCCCGCAGCTGCCCCAGCTTGGCCTGTGCCTCATCCCTGTGGGGCAGCAGTGTCACTGGGGACCCAACACTTCCTGGCTACAGAATGTGCTGGGAGAAGACCCAGACATCCCAGCTCCCAGCCCCAACCCATTTCCTCCCTGAGGCAGCATAGAACCAGGGGTCCTGGCTCACAGCCCCTGCTCTAAACCCCAGGGGGCACCTGGTGTCTACACAATCAATCAGTGATCCACATTCCCAGTGCCTGGGAGGCCAGTACGGGGTGCTGGGGTCAGAGCAAGGCCTGGCCCTACCTGGCATCATAAGCCATGGAGGATGTGTCAATCAGGGCACCAATCTCCTTTCGCTTCTCATGCGCCTCCTGGGAAACACAGAAGGGGGTGTCGGCCAATAACATCCTTGCATCTTGTCCTGGGGTTACAGTGGGATCCCGCCCAGCCAATCACACCCTTACATCCTGTCCTGGGGGCACTGTGGAGACATCCCCAACCAATCGCACCCATCTCCTGCCCCACAGTGGCACAAATGGATCTTCACTGACCGCCCACATCCTGCCATATCTCACCGACTACAAAACAGGTGTTGCAGCAGCCAGTCAGATTTCTCTCTTCCATCATAAGATGTCCTGACCAATCACTGCCATCAACACCACACCAAGCCCCACCTCAGCCTACCAGGACTCTTCATTTTTCTCTCCTCCCCCTTATGCTTCTCCCTCAGCCCCAATCAGTGCCTCAGTTTCCCACAATAAGCTTGGCAGTGCTTGCCTGGATCCATACCACTAAACCAGAGAGGCTAACTGCCACCACCCCTGCTTTAACCACCAAACCCCATGCCCTTCCCAGAGCTGGGGGAACCTGGCCCAAGCCCCTTCTGCCCTCCTCCTCTTCCCCCTGGGCATGCACTCACCCTCTCCAGCCGCCGGCAGAGCTGCTCAAAGCTGCTGTGCTCAATGCGCATGGTTTCCAGCTCCTCACGCAGGTGGGCATTCAGCACCAGCTGGGAGTTGAACTTGGCCAAGGCCTGCAAAAGAGAGGGATGAGAGGGGCACAGTGTATGCGGAATCCCAGCACTAGAGAATGCCCCCTGCTTTGCTCAACCCAGTATTCATTCTTCTGCCAAAAACTACAGCTCCCGCTCCCATTCCAGAGCCAGTGACAGGACCTAGGAGACTGTGTCTCAGCTCCTTCCTCTAACTCACCCACTCCTGCAGCTGCTGGGCCCCTGCTCTCTGCCAGCTGGAGATCCTGCAGCAGCTGCTCCTGCTCCTTCCTAATCCTGCTCCTCTGCCAAAGCTGGGAGAGAACCCAGGAGTCCTGGCTCCAGACCTCCCTGCTCTAATCATCATACCAAACACAACCTCCCAGAGCTGGAATAGAGCCCAAGTATCCTGACTCCCAGCCCCACTTCCCCCACCTCTTGAACCCATCACTCCCCACTTCCCTCCCAGAGCTACAATAGGACTCAGGAGTCCTGGCTCGCAGCCCCCTCCCCACAACATGAACCCACAAGGCACTTCTGCCCAGCTGCTGTGTCCCTCTTGTCCCCTTACCCTGTTCAGCTGGTTCTCCAGGGTCTGCACCTTCTTCTGTATCCGGGCTTTGTCCCGCTCAGTGATGCCGACACTGCCCATATGCCTCTGCAGCTCCGCCAGCCGCTTTTCCCAGCTCTGGATCTGCCAGGCAAAAAGGTGGGCACCAGGGCCTGTAAGATTCACATACTTCAGCCAGGTGTGCCCCCTGAATGCAGCAGTGGCTGCTGGGTAATCATCTGTAGTGCACTGCAGGATGGTCCCACTGCTCACAACCACTTGCCCATTCACTGGGGAGAGACCAGATATTGCTGCCCACAGCACTCAGGGATGTCCCAGAGCATCATGCAGGGGACTGCTGGTAACTGCCTGAGAGCTACAGTGAAGTCTTCTATCTTGAGACATAATAGAAGCCCAGGAAGAGCCAGTCTGGTCAGCACAGCACATTCCCCCGCTATGCTTTCATCTGCTAGACCCCCACTCCCATCCAGAGCTGGGATAGAACCCAGGTGTCCTGGCTCCCAGCCCCATTCCTCTAACCCACACCTCAGGACCCCCACCCCCTGTAACCAGGGTAGAACCCAGGCATTCTGGCCCCCTCTCCCAGCCCAGCTGGTACCTCCAGATCCAGACGTGCCAGTGTCCTCCTCTCCTGGGCCACCTGCTCCTCCGTCTGGTCCTTCTGCTGCAGCATGGTGCGCAAGCTGCCTGCCTGTGCCCGCTCCCGCAGCTGGTTGGCCCTGCTCTCTGCCAGCTGCAGCTCCTGCAGCAGCCCTTCCTGCTCCTTCTCCAGCCTGTGGATTTCAGCCCTGCCCAAAACAAGGGGCTGGCCAGCTGCAATGGGTGGCAGGCAGGGGTAGTGGGGCAGGGAGGGGATCTTGGTGATATGGGGGGGTGCCAGATTGTTCCACTAGTGGATGATGAGGTCAAAAGGAGAGTGCCAGGCATGAGAGAGAAAGAGAAGAGGAAAGGGGACCCAGAGCTAAGACAAGGAGAGGGCAGAGTAGTGATGCTAGATGTGTGGCAGCAGTGAACTGGTGGATTGTGCTGAGATCTAGGATGTCATGACTACCAGGGTGCCCAGCAGGGTAAGGAAGTCTCACTGCACGGTTGTGAACACAGAGTCCCCATGTGAGCACAGGATGCCATGTGTCAGATACCTGAGCTGACCATCCATGTGGGTGAATGTGTGAGCTTCTTCACAAGGGTGAGATTTGGTGGGCTTTGGATCTTGAGTCTGAGTGATCTTATGCACGTAATCTCAAGAGTATGATCTCATGTGTGCAGTCTTGTATACAAGTGTGACCTGTGCATCAGAGATCCCACAGTCAAGCATGTGTATCGGAGATCTTGTGTAAGCGTGCCTGTGTGTGTGCGCCTCTGTGTGTATGCAGTCTTACATGAGATTGCAAGTTGTTGCGCATGTATGGTCTTGTAGCTGAGTGGGTGTGGAGCCTTGTGCATATACAATCCTGGGTGGGAGTACAAGATCTCAGATGTGATCTTGTGCACAAGTGTGGGATCTTGTATGTCACAGGCGTGTCACTGAGTGTTCACAAGATTTTGTGCGTGTGACCTCATTAATGAATGAATGTGAGCATGCAGTCTTGTGAGTGCAAGTGCAAGGGAGGTCATGTGCACCTGATGTCCCTATAGTGTGAGAGATCCTGGCCATGAGCCTGCAGGTAAGCGTGCAGACTGATGTGTGAGACCTGGTGAGGGTATGTGAGCAGCAGATCTTATGTGAAAGTTCTCATGTGAGTTTGCGTGACCTTGTGGGTATGTAAGTGTGATGGTGTGTGCGCATGTGTGTAAGTGCCTGTGTGCAGTGCAGTGCAGTGATGCAGCCTGGTGTGGAGGGCTCGTTCCAGGTGAGTTGCTAGGGGAATGTGTGTGATGTCAGTGATACATCAGCATTCTAGGGGGAGTGTATCTGTGCTGCCCAGTATATGGGAGGAACAGTGCGTGTGTGCATGCATGTGCCGTGTGCAGCTGATCCTGCAGGTATAGTACTGGGCCCCTCCCACCCAGGGGTACATACAGCTGCCTGCGGATGGTCTCCTGTGACTCCTGGGCATAGGCACGACGGTCACCCTCTAGCAGGCGGAACTGGCGTTGCAGCTTGGCCAGCTCGCTCTCAGCTGAAGGGCCAGGAAGAGCCACGGGGAGAAGGGCATCAGAGAAGGGCTCTAGCCATGGTCCTGCCCACCATGGCCCAGCCCCTCCCACACATCCAAAATGTGGCCCAACACCCTTGCAGCCCAGCCATATGATGTCATGCCAAGACCGCATGATATCACACCAAGACCCTGACCCATCATGGCCCAAATTCTCATACACAAGACCCATGATATGCCAAGGCCCACTGTGGCCACATGACATCACACCAAGGCCATCCCTGCCACATCCCAACCTTCTCACAGGCAGCCCACATGACAGCACATTAAAATCCCATGACATTATACAAGGCCCTGTCTGCCACTGCATAACTTCCTCATGCCAAGACTCCAGGATCATGCCAAGATCCCATGAGATCATAGCATGGGCCCATGACATCACAAGATGATATATGCCATAACGTAAACACCTTATGCCCAGACCCCAAGATATTCTATCAAGACACTGCCCCCACAACGTTCCCGGACTCCCCCCACCAGATATTCTTTCCCCCAAAGCTGTTCCCACCAGGCTCTGGCAGCCCTTCTCCCACTCTGACCACCCTGGGGATCTGGCAAGGGACACAATACCCACCTAAGGGTGCTAAGGAACTGCCCTGACCCAGGTGATTGCCACAGACCCAGGGGGAGTAGGTGGGGATCCAAGACATAATGCAAGGTAGTCTGTCCTGCCGGGGGTATGGGGTGCCTTGGTGTGGTGAGGTTATGTCTGGGTGCCCCAGGGGCTATGGGACAAGGGCTGGCTTCCAAATCAAAATCTTGGGGTTATCTGGGGCCAGCTGGGAGGAGCATGAAAAGGGGCAGTGCTGTGCAGAGGCCCTCATGGGCTGAGAATTAAGAGGTGGGGCATCATGTCCCTAGGACAAAGATGTGACAGGACAGGGCCCAACAGAGGTCCTGGGGGAAAACCATTACCAATGCCATCCAGGTCCAAGTCACTGCTGTCAGAGCGGTTGCTCAAGGCAGAGCGGTGCAGCGGCATCTTCTCCTCCTCACTGATGTGGGGGCACAAAAAAGGGAGACAGAGATTAACTGGGCACTGTGGAGTTATTCCTAGGCTGCTGGTCTCACTAAGGGCATCTTAACAGGGGTTTATGTCAGGGTGCTCCACGCAGCACAGGGCACCACATGTGGGGCAGACAAGCAGAGGAGTCTGGTTTGACACTGGAGCTCTCTACACTGCCTCAGAGGGTGGCTGCTTCTGGGACACAGCACAGTAGGTATGAACAATGCCTCTCACAAGCCCTGTGCTCCCAGGAAGCTGTGCCCTTGAACTTAATACAGAAGCTAAAGGAGCTGGGCTGGGCTGGGCTGGGCTGGGCTGAGGGAAGGGGAAGCATTGGGGATGAAACTGAGGCAAAATAGCAACTGGTTCACACTGTGCTTGGGGGTTAAGGTGGTAGGAAAGCTGGGGGGCTGTTTTGCGGAGAGGGTGATTTCTGGAGAGGGCTGGGGATTTGGTGCGAGTCAAAGGGGCTAGTTTAGGGAGAAGGTGTCAGCTCAGGGTGGGTATGGGGCAATCCTGTTCTCAGCCCTTCCTAACCCTGCCTTCCCTGGAGCCTACAGCAGGGGATACCTGGGTCTTCTGTGGATGGTCCTTGAAGGCTGCAAGCAGGCACTGTCAGAGGGAGGGGGAGGTCACAGACTCCAAAGGGTGCAGGAGAGTCTGGCACTTGTTCCCTGTCTCTGCATCACTCACTCCTCCAACCCGCCTCCAACTCAGTTGTTAGTTACAGTCTCCAGGAAGTGAAGGTACCTCAGCCTATGGAGAAGCTGGATAGAGCCTGGGGGCAGAGCCAGACAGGGGAGAATGGATGTAGGCTGAACACCCCTCCCACTACTCCCTCCCTTCCCCCCATAACCCCCCCTCCCTTCACACCCCACCCCAACAGCCCTCCAATGCCACTCCTCCCTGGCTGCCCATCCCCACTCCTCTCCCATGCCTCCATAGTCCCCATCACCCCCTTCAGTCCATCCCTAGCCCGCCCATGACTTCTCTTCTGCCCTTCCCCACTCCAACCTCATCCATCCATATACCTTCCACCCATGTAACCCCCAACCTCTACCTCTACTCTCAGTCCTAACCAAATTCCTCCCCCCGACTTCCTTCAGTCCCACACTCCCCTGCCACCCCCTCCCTGGACACCCCAGCTCTGGTGCAGATGACGGGGGGTGGGGAGGAAGGAGGATTTAGGGCATGACAGAGATGGGAAATGCAGAGTGTGGGGTAAAGAAAGGTGATGCCCAAGCATGCCCATAACCCTACCCTCATCCCAAGGGGCACCGCAGCCTGGTAGGGGCCACTCCGTCCGGACAAGCAGCACCATCACTGCTCAAAGCAGGGAGGAAGATTCAGTTCAGCTGGCACCACCAGCCATGCCAAGGCCCCATCACAAGTCTGCAGCATTAGACCATACCAAGGCCCCATCAGACCATGCCAAGGCCCTGTCACATGCCTGCATCATAATGCCAAGGGTAATGCCCAGGCATCTGTTCACGCCAAGACCCAATAATGCACAAACCACTTTGGGTGGCTCTAGTCCCATCACATTCCCAAGCCACAGTAGCTTATGCCATGGCCACATCAGACCTTTTCACACCAAGGGCCCATTAGGTCAGATCACACCAGGGCCCCATGGAGCCACATGTAGGCAAAATGCCACAGGAAGGTGCCAGGTCACAGGACCCCAGCAAGCTGGGTGACACCACAGCCCCCCTGGGTCAGCACATGGTACAGAGAGTCACAGCCAAGCCCAACACAGGGTCCCCTGGGCCACAGAGTGGCAGTGCCCACCCCAGGACACAGCATAGCCCCAGCACAGCAGGTCATGCCAGAGCTATAGCAGGTCACATCAAGGCTACAGCAGGTCTTGCCCAGCCCAGTGCGGGAGGAGGGGAGGGAAATCTCACCAGGTCAGGCCCGATGAGGCCAACTATGACCTCCTGCTGGGGAGGTCGAACCCCCTCCTTCCTAAGAGGACCCAGGCGCGACATTACGCATGCGCCAGGCCAACGCCTTCCCCTCCCTTCGCCAAAGCCCCGCCGCTGCCTAGGCCCCGCCCCTTGCTTCTCCCGCCATTTGCTTCCCCTTCCTCCCTTCGGAGCGCATATTACGCATGCGCGTCACGCCGCCTGGCTGTGCTTGGGCGGGAGGGGAATGAGGCTATCCAGGGATTCCCAGGCGCGGGGGGTCGGCTGGGTGCCCGCGGCGGGGCCGGGGGGCAGCTCATTTGCATGGAGCGCCCCACGAAGCCTTATGGGCGAGCTGTAGCCACGTGAGTCATAGGCCAGACTCCTCCGGCACGTCACAGCCCGGCCCAGGAAGCTGCCAAACCACAACCCCCCCCCCCACGTCTGTTTGTACCATCACAAGGGTTGCCAGGGCACCACAGCAACAGTTGTCAGGGCACCAGGCGTCTGAGTGGGCAGGGGTTTCCGGGGAGCGGAAGGCGATACTTCCTCCCGTCTCCGCCCTGCCCACCCCCCGGGCCCGAGCTGGGCCTGCTAGATGTACGGTTTGGGAGGCTCTCGCACTGCTCTGTCTGGTGTTGCCAATTGGGAGCCCCCCCTCCAAAACCCTCCTGCTAGGATGCTAAGGGACTGGCCCAGGGGGATGGAACCTGGGCATCCTGGCTCCCCATCTCCCTTACTCACCAGACCCCACTCCCCACCCAGAGCTGAGGTGGAACTGGGGTGTCCTGGCTCACAGCCCTCCCTTGTTGCAACCTCTCCCCAGCAACGAGCAACTTCCTTCTCTTGTGTTTCTGTTTCTGGGTGTCCCTAGAGGGGGGAAGTGGGAGCCTTCTCACCTCAGCTGGGTGGGCAGGAGTGGAGATCCTTGTCTGGCTCAGGAGACTCCTGTCCACCTCAGCCCTTCCCATCAGACACTCCACTAAGGTGTCACGTTATGAACCATGGGGTTTCCATTCAAAATGGGAAGTTTCCTTCCTTTGCCATGGTGTGAAACCTCCAGCTATTGGCTTCACACCACTGGGTTGGGATAAAGTTTTTCCAGGGGTTGTTTTGAGGAGCAGCTGAATAAGTGTAGAAGGTGGGAAGGGTAGTTTGGTTGGAAAGGCACCTGCTCAGACAGCCTGAAATGTGTATGGGGGGGGGGCTCTGAGTTTAAGAGCTTAGCGAGTCTTTGGGGGTTCAACAGCTAAGACCTTTTTTTTTTTTTTTTCTCTGTTTTTTTTGCACCGGTCTTGGAAGCACTGCAATACCAGGTCAATGCATGGAGTGGATGGAGCACGCTCCAGTTCCACCACCCAATACCAAAAAGAATCTGCACAATATAGACCTCCTATGGAGGACATATCAGAGACAATTACCCTGTGGAGCTCGCCTACATGGTCACGCTGGTTCCCCTGCCAGGTAAGACCCATGCTCTCTTTCTCTTTGCAGTTTGAGGTCTGTGGAAGAGGCAGACATTCTGGGGAGCTCCCTGGAGCAGCCAGGATTCTGGGGCTACACTGTGAAGTTGGGGTGACCCAGTGGGATCTATCCTAGGGTCCATTCTCCTCTTGCCCCCACATTCCCCAGGGTCTCCTCATCTGGCTCTGTCTCCCTATAAATTTATCAGGGTCTGCCCTGGCCCCTCACAGTTTTCTGTGGCTCCTTTATAAGCTTCTGAACAAAGCAGGATGTAGAGACTAAATGCTACCAGCCCCTCCCTACCTCCAGTGAGCTCCACCCCAACTCCCTACCCTGGTGCCCTGAGTTTGCCAGAGGAACTGGGGAGACTGTAGGGTTGGGGCTGTCTTTTTAGACTTGTCAAAAATAGAGAGGAAGCCAGAGGCCCTGGCGGAAACAACTGCTGAAGAGGGACAAGGTGTATTTCTCTAGGGAGAACCCCCATACACATACATATACCAAGTGGTTTTTGTTTTTTTTTTCCTGTTTTTTTGCACCGGTCCTGGAAGCACTGCAATACCAGGTCAATGCATGGAGTGGATGGAGCACGCTCCGGTTCCACCACCCAATACCAAAAAGAATCCGCTCAATATAGACCTCCTATGGAGGACATATCAGAGACAATTACCCTGGGGAGCTCTTTTTTTTTTTTTTTGTTTTTTTTTCCTCGCCTACGTGGTCACGCTGCTTCCCCTGCCAGGTATACCAAGTGGTGGGCTTTGTAACCTGCAAAGGGCAGGGAGGAGCCCCAGATGGGAGTGCAGCTCTCCCTCCCAGCCATCACCTGGAGGTTCCTGCTGGTGCCGGGGAGCATAAAACCAAGGCTTGAAGACCACATGTCCTATTTTAAGACCAAGGGAACAACCAACTTGGCCTCCCCATCAACCAATCAGCAGATTGAGCTACATCCCCCTAGATAATGATTGTCAAAGTTCCAAATTTGTCAGCAAATTAAATGCTAAATGACCTACCCCAGTCAAGGTTCCAAAGCATTCAGCCAATCAGGGACTGTGTTGTGGTCCAAGCCTCATTCTGCCAATCAGAGAGGAGGTGCACCCCTCCCCCACAACCTCAGCCAACATCTATACAATTTCAGTCTATAGTGATATACCAAAAGGATGCAAATTTATTTGAAGGATTTATAATGTCCAGATTCTCTATTCATAGATTCATAGTTTGTTAGGGGCTGGAAGAGACCTCACAGATCTTTGGGTCCAGCCCCCTGCTCTAGGCAGGAAGACAACTGAATATTTCCCATTTTTCCAAAGCTCTTCCACAATCAATGACAAGTATTCTCAGTCTGGGGGAGTCCTAAACTACCAGCACCCAGTTGTCTTCTGAGTAGGTGGCCAATTACTGTCCCTTCCCAGAACTGGGAGAGATCCCAGGAGTCCTAGCTCCTAGTGGTATGCTAATCCACAAGACTACACCCTGCTACCCCTTAAGCTGCAACAGAACCCAGAAGTCCTGGCCCCCAGCCCCTCTGCTCTAGCACACCAGACACTCACTCCCTTCCCACACCTGGGATGGATCTCAGGCTCTCCCCCCTGCTTGTTATCCCTAGGCACCTCTGTCCTAGAGCTGGGATAGGACCCAGGAGTCCTGGCTGCCAGCCTTCCTGCTCTGACCCACCAGACCTCATTCCTCTCCCAAAATTGGGAAAGTAACCAAGGTCCCAATCTGGGCCAATCTGTGGGGAGCTTGCAATGCCAGGGAATCCCGGGCTGGCAGTGCCTGCAATGCAATGGTCTGAGAGGAACAGAGGGTGGAGGGCTGGTGGGGTCCTTCCCTGGTGGGGAGACACACAGCAAAGGCAAGGACTTAGTGCCTTCCATGTGGTGCCAGCTGGGGAGGGTGTTCTCTCGGGGATGGGGCCCCATGTTCCAGCCCCCCAGCCAGCAGACACACCACATCCCCATCTGGCCCCTCCCTCCTGGGGCTGCTGCCAGGGGTGTGGGGGGAGTTACTATTTATTCAGGCAGAGACGCAGAGACAGGGGAAGGGAGAGGAAGAGAGGGAGCGACACAGCCTGCATCTCAGAGGAGTGTCCAGACCTGCCCAGGTACCCTGCTCCCTACTGCTGCCCCTTGCAGTTCCCATTGGTGTGGGGTGGGTGCCTGTCTTTTAGTCTGGGTGGGTATGGGGATAGCTGTCTGTCTGTCAGGGAGGGAGGAATGTGCTTTTGCAAAGTCTCAAAGTTTGGCTTTACTTGCACAGGGGGAGGTGCTAAGGGGGCTCGCGGGTGCTGGGTGTTTCCTTCTGCTGCTGCTTTTGGGAAAGGGGAGAGAAAAATCCCCTCCTCCCCCACACACCCCCTAAACCACTGCTAGGTGGCTGCTATCACCCCCACCCTCATACACCATCTGGGAGGCATCTGTACCTCCATAAAGCCACAGCTGGTGCCAGCACAAAGAGAGCACCCCCCACCTCCCATTGCAGAGACCCAACCCCACAGCACAGAGCATAGCACACCACTCCAGCAGAGACACTGCTCTCACCCCAGCTCAGAGAGCCAGCCCCAGCTTATCCCTGCCCTGTCCAAACCCTGCCCTCCCTGCTGCAATTACAGCCCTTGGGCAGCACAACTGAAAATGTGGACACCATACACGTGGCCAGAGACCAAGGAGGCAGAGATGGGCACCCCGTAGAAGGGACAGGTCCCTGTCCCATCCCCACCCCCTCAGCTAGCCAGTATGCACCCCCACACCCGCCTTGGGTAGATGGGGCTGGAGCCCCCCCTGGAGGGAGTCAGTTTTTGCCCCATCCTGGAGCCCGCCTGCCCGGCTCTGTGGAATCAATGGCTGGTTGTTTTCCCTTTCAAAGAAGCCTTGGTTTGGAGCAGGAAAAGTCTTGTGGCCAAACTGCTGAGGGCCAGGCGCCAAGCAGCTTCCTCACCGTACAGGGCTGGGGAGGGACCTGGGCTCAGGCCTGGTGCCTGGGAGGGCACAGGCTGCTGTGCTGGGGGAGCTGGGAGGAGGCACTGTGGGATAGGGAAAAGAGCAGGGGATGCTTGGAGGTGCCAAGCTGTTGAGAAGGGGGGCACTGTGCTTTGGGGAGTGTGTAGAGGATGCTAGGGGTGCCAGGTTGCAGGCAGCATAGTAGGGGGGTTGTGGGGGCATCCTGCTGAGGGGAGAGATCCAACAGGGGGTACCTCCCATCTCAAGTACTGGTCCCTGGGCAGTGGTAGGGATTACTGTGTCCTGGATCCCTTATCCTATTGGACAATATCCCACCTCTCTGATCTCTGAAGATCCCCTGTTATTTCTGCAGAGACTGGGGAAAGAACCTTCGTGTCCTGGTCTAATCCAAGCCAATGCCCCTTGGAGTCCTTCAGTCCTCCTTGCAGATTCAGCTGGAGGCAGGATTGGGTCCAGTTTCTGTTCTCAAATTCTTCTCTTGCCCTTTACAAAGTGCAGTGCTGCACTCCAGAAGTGGATGCATCTCAGCATTGGGGGAAAAGGTTCCCTATAAACACAGCCCCCAATAAAACCCTGACCCAGAGGCAGCTACATCTCTGGCTTTGGCCTCTTTTTCCCTGCCCCCCTCTGTATTAAGTGAGGATCTTCCCCATGTGCCTCCAAATCCCTGGTGATTTAGAAATGCCATCCACCCATGGCCAGCGCCTATTTACTGTGAAATAGATGGGCCTGTCCACCCAGCACCCCACCCCAGGGCAGCCCCACAGGTCCATCCAGCCCTATCTTCTGCCCCCAAGCCAGTTTTTCTCAGAGCAGAACGTGCTGAAAGTCAGGACACCTGGATTCCATACCAGGTTTGGGAGCGGAGTGAAGCCTGGTAGGTTAGATGGGAGCCAAGACTCATGGGTTCGATTCCCCTGGTCTAGAAGAAGCGTGAAGTCTGGTGGACTGGAGTGCAAGTGTGGGCTGGAACCACAACTCCTGAGTTCTATCCCAGGTCTAGGAGAAGAGGTGGGCAGTCAGGACACCTGGGTCTTATCCTAGTCTTTTCCCTGCTGCCTCTTGGGCCTGTTCAGTTCCTAGTGCTGCCTGTGCCTCAGTTTCTCCACCTGTCCCCTTCCTTTCCCCACCCCTATGCAGTGCAGGAAACTGTGCTTTCAGATCAACTAATCCTGCTTTAGTCATGCTGTGGAGTAGGAAATGGGGGGAGATTAGGTGGGGGCAATAGCAATGATCCTGGCCTCTGTGTGGAAAGGCAGCAAGGGTAGAGACGGGAGGCCTCCACTACCACCAGGCCCACGGGCTGTGCTCACATGACAGTCACATCTGGAACTCATTAGCAGAGCAGGACAGTGGGGAAGGGTGGGTGAGGAGCTGGGAGTGTCCCTCCCTTCTCCATGTCACAGCAGCCTGGTTCACTCCTTGGGTCAGGGCTGGATTGTGTGGACCTGGAGGGGGGCTCACAGTCTGGGGCTGGGGGGAACAGGGAACCAGGTGCAGGAGAGGGAGCTGGGGGCATCTGGGAAGCAGAGCTGGGGCCCTGCTTAAGGGGGGAGGAGGGGCCATGCTGAACCCCTACCTAAGGGACAGGATAAAGGAGCAGGGGTCATGGGGGTATTGGGGCTGGCCCTGCCACATGCTGACTGCCCTGCCCCCCTTGCCCCCCCATCAGGCATCATCATGAGCTTCCTCCTCTTTGGGGTCACAGCCCTGCACGTCCTCATCCTTGTGCTGCTCTTTGTTGCCACCCTGGACAAGGTGAGGCACATCCTCCCCCTACCTGGGGCAGAGGGATAGGGTGGGGGGATCCAGGCTTGCAGAGAGTGTGCTGTGATGTGGATCACTGTACACTGAGGGTGGAACCCAGGAGTCCTGGCTCCCTGCCCTCCCTGCCCCAGTGTAGACTCCATCCTTGTCCCAGAGCTGGGGTTTGGACCCAAGCATGTGGGGAGGGAGGGCATCATCCAGGCCTCCAGGAACCCCACTAATGCTTGCACTGTGCCCACAGTCATGGTGGGTGCTACCTGACGAGGAGAGCGTCAACCTCTGGTATGACTGTCTGTATAACAACACCACCCAGACCTGGGTCTGCTCCTCTGTGTCTAACAGCGGTGAGTTTGGGACTGCTCCCACCAGGGTGGGAGTTGCCTGGGGGACGGTATGAGCTAGTTCTGATGGAGGGGTGGCATCTATGTGGGTTGATCTTGGCTGAGAGTTCCTGGGAGTGGGGCAGAAGGAGGGGCTATGAACTTGTGCATCTCATTCTGCTGGGCTTGTTCGGTGGCAGCGGAGGGGTCAGGCAGGGGGCTGGGACAGCAGGCAGGAAGGGTAGGGTGGAGGTGGGGGCAATGGGGGTCCCTTTATAGTCAGAGACAGGTTGTGCTATTTTGTGAGAGGGAGAGAAGGACAGACGGATGGATGGACCATGGGACTCAACACCCAGAGGCCTTGGTCACTCCCTTTAAATACTACTGCCCCAATCTTCCATCTCTATCACCCCCCACCTCTGGGGTGGCTGCATCTCAGTGCAGGGCAAGGAATTCCTACATTACCAGCCCCCAATGCATCCTACCCAAGAGACGATGGATCTCACCTGCACACTGTCCCTCACACCATATCTTTCTCTTCCCGGTGACTGTAGAATGGCTTGTGGCTGTCCAGGCCCTCATGGTCCTGGCCCTGCTCTTCTCTAGCTTCTCCTTCATCCTCTTCATGTGCCAGCTCTACACCATGGAGCGGGGAGGGCTCTTTTATGCCACTGGCATCTTCCAGATCTTTGCCTGTGAGTGCCCAACTCAGCACTAGGGGAAGTTGGTGGGGGCCTGCTGGGCTACAGCAGGGAGGAGGAGAGGGCTGGGAGCCAAGATGCCTGGGTTCTACCCCAGCCCTGAAGGGGGGTGGGGTTTACTTCTTAGAAGTGGGGGGGGGTTTCTAGGAGCCAGAACTCCTGGGTTCTCTGTGGATTTGGGCTGCTCTCATCCCCTGCTCCCTCTACTCCCCCAACTGACATAGGTCTCTCCGTGTTCACGGCTGCCATGATCTATACTGTCCACGTCAGCGAGTTCCACCAGAAACGGGCACCAGGTGGGCGATTTGGGTACTGCTTCGTGCTGGCTTGGCTCACCTTCCCCCTGTCTCTCATCAGCAGCATCATGTACATCCACCTCCGGAAGCGGGAGTGACCCACGCCCCTTGCATGGGATGCCGGGAGCCTGAGGGAAGTCCTTGAAATGAGGCAGTCCCTCTCCCTCTTGCCCACCAACAGGACACTGCCAAGCTGGGCTCATTCCCTCCACCAGCCCTGCCCCACCCCTGGGACCTTGTGGCACCACCATACCACAGTGTCAGGGCATTCCCACTGCGCTGCCTGTGTCAGGGGAGTCCCTGTGGGTGGATTGGGCTAACCCCAATGTCAGGACGCTGCCCCTTCACCAAGGTCCATGGCTGTCACCAACCTTCACTATTTGGGTGCCTGGCCCTACCTTGCCACATAACATAAGAAGGAAGTGGCACCAGAGACATGCCACATGACAGGGAGGAGCCTGCTGATACTCTACCCAGAAAGCAATATAACCATCTAATCAAGGAGAGAGGGACTTAATCAAGCCCCACCCCATACAATTTGGCCTGTCAGCTAAGGTGTTTCACATATGACCACAGCCTCGCTGACGTGGCCTAGCCTGGAAAGGGAAAGGGAGGGCCTTAGCCAAGCTTCACCTCTTTCCTTTTGCTTTGCAAACTGTGGGGACCTATGCCAGGCCATGCCCCCTTATGTCTTTTGATTTTTGTCCACATGAGGACTCCTAGCTGTAGCACCTTCTTATCCCACGTGGGAGAGAGCTCATGGGAGGACAATGCCTTTTCTTCCCCTGCAGCCGGGCTTCCGTGTGGTTGGGGGTGACGGGTGGCTCCTTCCAGGTCCTCATCAATGTTACGTCCCAGCATGCTCTGGCCCCATCCCCACTTCCCCCACCTGAACTATATATTTTATACATTTGAATAATAAAAGAGCTGATCTGGCAATGCCATAGGTTTGATGGTGCTCATTACAGGCCCAAGGGGCTTGTGGGTAGGTCTAGGCGTGAGACTCATGGTTGGGATACAGCTGCCCATGTGTGACTTTCCCACACCAGGCTTGTGGGTAAGGTGGGGCCCAATGAGAGGGTGGTTGGCTTTCTGGCATCACACTCGCTCTTTGTGGCACCACTGGGCGTGGGACACCCGATCTGCCATAAGAGCTCATTTTGTGGGCAAGGCAATAGCAGGGAACAGGGATCAAAGACAGAAACATCTTTATTGCGCTGAAAATACAGTAGAAATTCACCCCACCCCCTAAGACATTCATGCCAGAACGAAGCTCCTTGCACTGCAACAGCAAACCATAACCAGCCTGGGCAGGGACCTGAGCTCTGGGGCAAAGCATGGGCTAAGGGTCAGACCAGGGAGCTAGGAGTCCTGGGCTCTTGCCCACTTCAGGGAGGGGAGTGGGACCAGAAGCTCAACTGCTGTAGACTGGCTGCAGCTCCATCTGGGCTCATTTCCACATCTATAAAATCTGCTGTCCTCCCTTTGTAAAGTGCTTTCAGACCAAGGGGTGAAGGTCGCCAGAGAAATAACATGGGGCTCTCCTTAGCATAAGACTGGGCAAAGTAGCTAGGCAGGGCACTGGCCCAGCCCAGGGAACAGGCAGGCCAGCAGGTCTGAGCACAGCACTGCTGGACAGGATTGTGCCCTGACAGCCCCCAGCCGAAGACGGCCAACCAGCAACCCCCAGCAGAAGACTGGTGACTGGACCCATTTGGCTACAGCCACAGCCCTTCAAACTCATAGCTACTCATTTGTCAGAGCGGGGACCCTCCAGGAAGGACTGAATTCCTGTTTCTTGAGCCAGGCAGGCTTGGAGCCAGGACTCCTGGGCTCTAACCCAACTCCAAGAAATGAGCAGGGCCTGGCGAGGCAGGGTTGGGGGCTGGGCACCTTCCCCTTGGTAAGCAAAAGGTGGTGGTACTCCTGGCATCTCCTGCTGTGTATGTTCTCTCACCTCATCCTTCTCCTCATAGCCCCCAAGAGCTCTGTGTCCCCTCATCACTGTGGACCCCAGCACTTACACGAGGGGCTGTAGGATGCTCAGAGGGAGGGCTGGGGTTGACAAAGCTCCAGAGGCAGCAAGCAAATCCCCAGGCAGCTGCAGAGCAATACCATACACAGAGCTTGGCAGGACTCCCAGAATGCACTGGGAACAAAAATCAACAAGCATGTAAGGGGGGGATCCCCAGCACAGTCCTGGCCAAGTGGGATTGGGCACGCCCTCCTCTTTCACCCCCAACTAAGATATAAGTGCTAGTGCAGCATCCTGGAGGGAAGGGTGCTCCTACCATAGTGCAGGTAGAGTCCCAGGGGTCAGTGTGACCCCCACATCACAGTGGGGTTAGGACTGGGCACCCCCGTGGGGCATGGGCTGGCCCCCTCAAAACTCTGCAGGTGTTGGCAGGCACGTTCAGCACAGAAGGAGATGTGCAGCCCTGAATGGAGATGCAGCCATGCCTGGATCTGCTCCTGAAGCCGGGCCACTGTTTGGGCATCTGCAGAGACAAGAGAAGACAGAGCCAAGGGCACCCCCTGCTCTGAGCCCCCCCAACCTCTGGGCTCTGAAGTGCCCTTTCCCCCCTCACTCCACAGAAAGTACCCCCAGCTCTGAAGCCCTGCCAAGCCCCCACTCCTGCCCACCCTGCTTCTAGCCCAGGATCTCCTAGTCCACTGGGAGTACCTACCTCTAGGAACCCCTAACACAGTCCCAGACCTGGGGGCCTTTCCCCCCCATCCTAGGAAGAGCAACATTCCTCAGTCTCTACCCTATGGTCCCTCCCTGTGACAGGGCCCCCTCTGAGATGACCCTGTCCAACCTGGGCCCTGCCAATGTGAGAGCGCCCCCTGCTGGCCAGCCCTCACTCAGCCTGGGCCCTGCCTGTGAGACAGCACTCCCTGCTGGCCCTACCTATAGGGCGGTGCTGAGGCAGGCCTGACTGGCGCCGCAGGAAGCTGTCTGCCAGGATGAGCTCCTTGGCATGCTCCTCCAGTGCCCGCAGAGCTAGTGCTCCAAGCAGTTCCGAGTTGTTGGAGGTGCTGCGGTAGTAGAGCATGTGCACCAGCTCCAGTGAGTGCACGTTGCGGCGCCGCCCAAATACCTGTGTGAGAAAGGCAATCAGGAACTGGGGTCTCACTCCAGCTCAAAGAAAGGCTGGCAGCCCAGACTCCTGGGTTCCCTCCAAGCACTGGGAGAGGAGATGCAGTGGGCTAGAGCAGGGAGGAGGACTCCTGGGTTCTAGCCCAGCTCTGCTGCTGACCTTTGTCAATCCATTTCTCCTATCTGTGCCTCAGTTTCTTCCCCCTGCATTATGAGTCTCCTGTCTGGAAACCATGAGCTCCTCAGGGCAAGGCCTATCCTCCTCCTCCCACTCAGCTTGTGCTGTGCCCAGCACAACAGCGATTCCATTCCATCAGGTTCTGTACAGTTCAGAACACAGTGAAGGCCCTGAACTGGTCAGGGGAGGGCCACGGAGAGAACCCAGGGCAATCAAGGCCTCAGCATGGGTGGTGGGATCTGTGCGGTTCCCAAAGCAACCAGCACGCCTGCCCCCAAGACATACCTTCCAGGCACGGAAGCTCATGAAAGCGGCAAAGCAGAGAAGCAGGAAGGTGGTGCCGACCTTGAGGTCAGACAGCACCACCATGCCCACATTGACAAAAAGGGCCAGCCCGCTGACCACCAGCATGGCGTTGAGTAGAGCCCGGTAGAAGATAGAGGTGCGGATCTTCACCAAGGGCAGCAGGTGCTCCAGTGCCTCCAGTGGGATGTCCTTAAAGCACTTCAGCACAAGGTGAGCATTCTTGGGCCGCGCCGCCACTACCATCCGCTTGAAATAGCGCCTGCCGAGGACAGAGGAGGGGGCTTGTCAATAGGACAAGGAGAGGGGGGAGGGCCAAGAAGGAAAAAGGGGCAAAACTGTAGCTCCTAGAGTCATGAGCATCTTACACTATACTAGATGCATCTTCCTGGCAACCTGTCTTCGGGATGGGGAGGGGGGGGCAAAGGAGGCAAAGAGCAGGTCCCATGTCACTAGCTTGGTTCTCAAAGCATGAGGATGGTGCCAGAGCCAGAGGGTGGCCAGGTCAAGATGTGGGCTCCGCATTGCCTCTACCCAGTCCTGGGTCATCTGAAACCACAGCCACAGAGCACCTCACACCAGGAACAGGTTAGGGGTTAACTGCATTTGCTACATCTTTGTTAAAGAGCAGGGTGACCAACGCTACAGGCCTAAATGGAACGTTCCCAGTAGGTAGTATGGCCTCTCAAGAGAAAAGCACCCAGATCCCAGCGTCGCCATGCTCAGTACTAAGCTTCCTGTCCCACAACACCCTCTCATGCCCAAGCTGCTCTGTCCTCTGGTGTTCTGGCCTGATAAGGTAATGGTCACAGATGGACCAGGAAGAGAAGACAGAGAAGACCGAGGTTTCCTTGCCTTGGCATGAGGGGGGCTGTGCCAAAAAATCCTTGCTGGGTCCGCAGGGTGGATTTCACTGGAAGAGGCCCAATGCGCTGACCGAGGGCCCAGAACCGGATGTATTCATACTGGTCCAGGTTTACCAACACCTGGGGAAGCAAAACAGAACCTGCAACTCCAGACCATTGCCTGCTAACACAGTGAGACCTGGGGTTGCTGCTGGGGTGTGATGTAGGGGCTGGTTATACAGGGACCACACACCCAATGCTAAGATGGAGCCACTTACAGGTTAAAGTGCACTGGGGAGCTGTTTCTGAATGGACCCCTTGCCCAGTGCTGAGATGCAGCTCTTCTGGGGCGGGGTGTAGGGACTGTTTATGCAGGGACCTCTCACTTGGTACTGAGATGCAGCTGCCTCTGGGGTGGGACATGAGAAGTTCTATTGCCCCCAGTTACAATATACAGCTGAGGGGACCAGAGGAGCTGATCTGAGGTGGAGCCCTGAGATGGGATGGGACATGGAATAAGGGAAGTCTAAGAGCTCCCTTTCCCCACATTACAACAGGGGGTTACTGGACTGATGCTCCCCTCCCAAAAGGTGGCCACACCTGGACCTCATCCTGAGGATGATGGACCACAAGGGCATAGGCCAGTGCATCCTCTGACAGGCTGTTGAAGTTGGCCTGCTCCAAAATAGGCTCCAGGGCAGCCAACACCTGCTGCTCGTTCTCCAGGCGCTGGGCATCTGTCAACGACCATTCCTGCAGTGTGTCCCGGTCTGGATTAATGGGGTCATACAGAGCCTGGGCAGGAGGAGAAGGCCATATCCATGGGTGAACAACCATTAGCACACCCAGCCACAGAGTCCCAGGGCACCATGCCTGGGAAGGGATCCTCCCCCAGCATCAAGATGCAGCCACCTCTGGAGTAGAGCAGACACGGTTAACCACACACAGTGACAATACAGTATGCAGTGACACCGTTAACACCGCACAGGGATACTGCATTACACTTAAATAAAGGAAAGCGTGGCATGAAAGGGAAAGCAAAGGAGGAAATATGGAGCCTCCAAGGCTGAGACATGGCCCATGCCAGCACTGGGCAAACATCCAGCTCCTAGGGAAAGAGCCAGAGGATAAGATGTGGCAAGTGATCTGCTGCTAAGCAAGCCTTACCAGGCCCCATTCCCCTCCTGGAAGCACAGTACCCCTGCTGTGCCCCATACCCCACTCCCTGCAGCACAGCCCCTTCTGCCAAACCCCAGTCCTCTTCCTGAAGCATGGCTACCCTGCTGAGCCCCTACCATGCTTGCCATGGTCCCCTGGCAGCGCAATGGGTTTAGTCCATCTCACAATCCAGACTCAGCCTGGCTAATATTCCCAACCTCCCTAAGGCACCCAGTGCCCAGGGGCACCCCCAGGAAAGGAAAAGATGTGGGAGGGAGGGCCACATTACCTGCAAATGCCCCATGACAGAGTGGTAGTGATGCAGCAGAGAGGAGTCCACACGAGCCACAAAGGACAGGAATGAGGCACGATCAGCATCAGAAGTAGAGTGGAATTCCTGAGGGATAAGGACAGACAGGTGTTCAGTGTGATACAACTCAGCCACGTGCCCTACCCTGGAGCTCCATACACTTCTACGCCCTACCAGGTGCAACGGCCTTCTACTATATTGCAACCACTCCTGGTTGGGGAGGACGTTTATACAAGAACCCCCTTGCTGAGATGCAGCTGTTTTGGGGGTGAAGCACACCATGACTCCTAAGGGACTATCCCTGTACTGACTCCTTCCCCTGTTTCCTGCCAGTCTCTGCTTCCACTGCCCCTCCTGCATGTTCTCCAAACCCAGCCTGAGGTTGGATTAATCTATACCTTAAGCAGTGTGCTGACCAGATGCCCCTTCGAGAAAGGGATGAAACGCTCTTGATATTGCTCTGCCCATCCCTGGGGCTCTGTGGGCTTCCTCATCCTTCGGTATTCTGCCATCTTGGTAGCCAGGGAAGCCACACCACGGGAGGGTGGCCCCAGTACACCCATGCACAAAGCAGCCCGTCCCATGCACAACATCCTGCAAAGGGGCAGAAAGAGAAGCGTCAGCTGCCATGCCCTGTAGAAAGAAACAGGGAGCCCCACATCCATGGCTGCTCTGTGGCCACCACAGGGCCACTCCTGGAGTGACTGCCCTATTGCCATTAAGAATCATACATACGCACATCCATATGGCATCGAGTTTCTTACAGGGGAAAAGCCCCTGTCTTAGTCCCACCTTCTGAACCAGCCAGTGCCCCTGACCTGGCCAGATCCAGGCTAGCACTCCTCAAAGGAGAAAGACCCTTGCCCCAACCCTGCACCCCAAGCCAGTCAGTTCCTCCTCCCCAGGGCCAGACTGAACCCAGGGTCACCTAGAGGGAGAGATCCCATATCCGGTCCCCTGCCCCTTGGTAGCCATTTTCCCCACCAGTAAGAGCATGTTTCTTTGCTGCATCCATCCCCAAGCCTCAGCTCTTGGGAGACACTTAAGATTTCTCCATGGCACCATTAATCCAATCCGTTCCCCTAAACAGCAAGGGAGGAAGCTAATGGCTGTGATGCGGCTTCCTCAGAGTTCACTGGTCATGGCTTGGCAAAGGTAAAATTGTTCTGGCTGCAGTGCAGAGTTCAAAGGTCACCAGCCACACCATGGCAGCAGTCAAAGTGTCTTGACAGCAGGGCAGAGGTCAGAGTGCACCAGAGTGAGCAGTAAAGATGGCTTGACTGCAGTGCAAAGGTCAAGGTCACTCCGTGTTGCCCTCATCCAGACTTGCCATTATATGGGCCTCTGGACCCCAAAGCGTGGGCCTCTTCAGCATGACACGCCCATCAATAACAATCTTGTGGGACTTCTTAACGAAATGACAGATCTGTCTGGAATCGGGGGTTACAACGGCCCAAACTGAAAGAAACTTCCGTGTAAAAAAAATCCTAACCTTAAGCAAAGCTGTTGACGTCGAGCACCTGCGCATGCGCAGTAGGACCCTCTTCCACCCGCCTTCCCTTTCTAGTTTGCACATGCGCAGTCGCCGCGCTCTAACCCCCACCCTTTCCAACGCACACCCGGCTCAAGCGGCGCGTGAGCAGTAGGGTTTTTTTCCACCCCTTCCACTCCCCACTCCGTGTGGTTTGTCAGCCTGCGCGGTTGATTTAAATGTTGCGCGCGCTGCCACCCAGCACCGCCGCCCTCCCCCCACCCTGGCGACAGGCTAAGCTAACCGTCGCGTGGGCGTGGCCTGACCCTAGCGAATCAGGCGTCGAGCTTCTCACTCTCTCTGTCCTCGCTTCCCCCTCCCATCTGGGATGTGGGGGTGTGGCGCGCTCGTGAAGGGAAAAGGGAGCTGAGGAGAGACTGAGCGGGGGTTAAAGGGAGGTGAGGAGGGAGCTGGTCTATGAAGGGGAATACGGGAGGGTGAGGACCAGAAGCCTTCCTGAGCTCCAATTAAACCTCCTCCAGGGGCCCTCTGGAGAGAGTGTGAGGAGGAAGCACAGCTGGAGTTGTGCTGGCTTTTTATGGTTGTGCTGAGCCCTTTATGGTCATGAGGGATCAAAAGGCTCAGTTGGGGTCACGTCAGTCCCCCTAGTGTCAGTGCTAGGAGATGAGGAAGTCATGCCAAATGCCCCTTCAGTGTCAGAGAATTGTCCTGGGATTGAACTAGTCACATCAGCCCCACTAATGATGGTGGGAGAGGTCTGAGGAAAGTGCCCCCTTTCTACTGCTATCAGAGCTAGCCAAGCTGAGATGGTCACATGAACCTCAGTCTAAGCTTTCATGAGCCTGAGACTCCGAAGTAAGCTGAGGTTCACAAAAGCTTATGCTGTACATCTCTGATGTAATCAGTCTATGAAGTGCAAATCTTCAGACTAGACTTCAGACTAACACAGTCAACTATCTTTTTCTGCACATGAACCTTAACATAGTCACAGTTCCCTGCCTGCAACCAGTCACAGGAATCAGGGATACCCTTCCTGGAGGGTGAAATTCATGTCGTATTAACTCCACTGCAGTAACGCCTGGATGTGAAGGCCTAGAGTCTGCGTAGTATCAAATCCACGGCAGGGTTATTCAGATGTGGGTGAGGGGAAAGCCAGGATTACATTAACTCCTTCCCAGTGAACTGAGGAAAAGTAGTTAGCAGTGTTCGTCTGATGTCAGGCATAAGGCAAGGCAGGGTGACATCTTGGAGACTAACTGGAAAAGCATAAGTTTCAGTGTTGACAACTCTTGTGATTTTTGGCATTGATCTTAAAGTCTGTGCTTCAGGAATGTGAAAAACTTAGCTTTTTTTAAATATAAATATAGATCTATAAAAAAGAAAAAGCTAAGTTTTTCATATTCCCAAAGCATAGGCTTTCAGAACAACACCGTAAATCTTGAGCGCTGGCAATAATGAGCTTTTGTAGATACAATCTGACAAAGCAGCCTATCATGAATGGACCATCTGGCAAAGGAGGTTGTCACCTTTGAAAACTTTTGCTTCTCTGAACCAGTAAGTCTCTAAGGTGGCAACCTGCTCTGCCTTAGGGGAAGTGGGGCTGGTAAGATGGGGAGTGGGTTTCAGCAATGAGCCCTCTGTAGGATAGAGTTGAGCAGGGGGACCGAAGCACACCTTATGGTAACACCAGGCAACTGGATGCACTCCTCTGAAAACCAGCCTCTCTGTTCTGAGCCCTGTTCCCTTTAAGTAGGCTTGCAGCATGCCTCGCATGGCTGCCTTGCCAAACCTCAGCCTCTGTCCAGACCTGACTGCTTCTAATTTCTTGCCTGTTTCTTTCCTTCCCTCAAGCACTCTAAAGTCTCTGTTTTCCCCTGGGGACGTGGTAAAAGGACAACAGCAGGATGAAGCAAGGGGGCTCCTTTCTGCAGAATCTTTTGGAGAACAATGTGGTCCAGTTCCTGAAAAAACCTCAGGCCATTGCTAGGATACTTGCTGGGGTGAGAGAAACCAAGAGAAATAAGCCACTTACTCCTAAGTCAGTGGGGCCAACCTTTTTGGCAGGCATGTCACAAATTAAGCCTCATGCCCTCCCTGAGTGCCACTTTGATTCCTTTCCCCTGCCTCACCTACTGCTATGCTTTCTGCCCCTGCCCTAGGCTGATCTGTTTCCTACTCCCTGTCCCATGCCCAGTCTGCTGCTCTGCTTTCTTTTCCATGCCCTATCTGCTGCTATGCTGCTTGTCCCCTCCCTGATCTACCATGTCCAACACACAGAAGCTGCCTGTGCCACTTGTGACACACATGGAACAGGTTGGCTACACCTGCTCTAAGTCATCTGCATTACATAGGCAGAGGCCACCTTGGTACTAGCACTAGATGGAGGAAAACTAGTGCTGATAAAAAGTGTGTGATATAAGCAAAAAACATAAACATTGACCTGACAATAAGGACCAAAACCCCCAGTAAAGGTTTAGCCACTTTGTGCTGGGCACTGTACATGCTCAGATAGAGCCCTGGAGAGCTGACAAAGTGATGTCCTCTATTCACAGGACATGTATGAACAAATTACACCCCCCGCCCTTGCTTTCCTGTTCTGTAGGAAACAAGGCGCCAGAGAATATAAATACTACAGAGTAATGAACCTGTTCAGAGTTTGGTTCAAGCTCAGGGCAGAGCATCTGGTCTCTCCATATTTCATCCAAGGCAGCCCAGCCCACCTGTTGCCATAATTACATTTTTTTTCCCCATTGATTTATCAGCTAGCAATTTATTCCCCCAGCCTCATTAATCTTTTCTCACTCCCAGTGATGCAAATATCACTGCAAGTACTCAGGGCTGGAAATTATTATTATCATCATTCATTGTTTGTACCACAAAAGGGCCTTGAGGCCTTAAAACACGCTGCAAAGCTTTTGGGAGGTGGGAACTGTTTCTCAGTCTTTAAACAGACAAGACAGGATCATTATCCTCATCTTCCAGGTTAGCTATACATACCAGCTTGCCCTAAGTCTCCCAGAGCCTGGAACTAATCTTAAACCTACCGTTTTCCAGTCTGCTGCCCTAAACTCTCATTCATGATAGCATGGCCTGGTCTTTACTGCTACAGAGTGCAGGTACCCCAAGGGTACCTGATTTATAGAGGAAACAGATTTTCCTGCCCAGGGAACAGTCTTTTGGCCTCATACATGGCCTGAGTAAGCTGAAGTAAATCAGAGTTGATTATTACCGTTTATCAGGTGGCTGTGGCTGATCAGATAAGGTATTTTGTAACAGTTTCCAGAGGCATGAATTCAGGTCTCACTCTGAACTTATGCTGAAGGCTGCTTTTATGTTCTGTGCTTGTCCAAAATGGGGTGCTCGTTAACACTTTTCAAAAGTTATGCTACATCTGGGAACAAAGCAGTCTCTGCCCCAGACAGATTGAGTACTCTGCACCTTATGGGTGCATCTACACAAGCACAGTTGTGGGCACAGTTGTGCAGTGTGTGGCAATACCACTCAGTCTGGTGTTTTCCATGCGGCAAGGTTGTGCTGACTGAGTGTGAACTGAACCCGGGGTTTTTTCCACAATATTTTTGACCCCTGGATGCCCAGGGGTCAAAAAAACCCCCAAAAAACCTGTGTGTGTGGGGGGGGGGGGGCGTGTTGGGGAACAGAACAACACACACTCAGCCAGCATGTGCTGCTGAAAAGCAGAGCTGGGCCAGCTGGAGCTGTGCTCTGCTGTAGGCCAGGTTCCACTCAGCAGAATTGATACAGCTGTAGCCCCTGGAAGACCTCAGGTAAGACTCCTGGGGTCAGCTGGCCCAAGCCTCCCCTACCCTACCCTACCCTACCCCAGGTAATTAGCTGTGCGCCAAAACATGTGTGGCATGGGTGTTCCCTGGAGACAAGTAGCAGCAGCACAAGGTATACCGCCACTATTTGTCCCCAGGGAACCAAACATCCATGTACATCTGGACATGCCCTATGAAATTAATCAGGCAAGTTACTGAAATACCCTCCTAAGAGTTGGGGCCCCATTGTGTTGAGTGCAGTACAGAGTTGTCCCAGAGATCTTACAGGCGAGCAGAGGAGCTGGCAAGGCAGCCATTTTAATCAGCTCATGCCTCAGCTGTGCATAATTGGCATTGCCTAAACATCATTAACAATTTTGACCTCTACTGTCACAGCTCTTTTCTCTGATTATCTTTGCTTCCCTGATGACTGATGGCTATGAGAACCTGACAGCTTCGTCCCAGCTGCGCTGCGTGCTGAACGACAATGGGGCAGCCTGCAGCTATGCCATTGTGGCTGGGGTCCTGGCATTCCTGCAGTCCTTCTTGTTCCTTGGCCTCGATGCTTTTGACATTGTCAGCATTAGTCACAGGGTCAAATCCGCCATCCTGATCCTGGACGTGATCTTCTCCAGTGAGTAACCTCCCTACCAATCCAAATTCCTCTCCCTTGACAGAATGGTACCACTGCCCAGCCCTGCAGTATGACCCATCCCTCTTCCCTCATGGAGGGATCTGAGGTAGACCTAAGTCATGAGCCCCCTGCTCCCACCTGGGTGATTGGCACTAACTTGACCAAGTGTAGCTCTGAAAAATGGCCTAGCTGTTTATCCTTAAAAACAGCTATGCTCATAGATTTTCATGCCCATTCATCTTGGCCAGAGCCAGAGGGCTGGAAATCTTGGCATTGAGACATCTCATCTGCTGTCCCACTTTTTGCCTACCCTGAACAGATCCTCTGCCAATAATACAATGAATCCACAGGTTGCCAAGCATTCTCAGTGAAGAGCTACCCCTGCCAGTTGCCCCACTGCTCCAGATCAGACAGGTGGTTCATTTAGTCATATCCCTGGCTCCTCTGATTAGTCTAATGATCCATCTAGGCTAGTATGTTGTCATGGTAGGCCACCCTGCTAGCCCATTTCATCAAATGTCCCTTCCACACTGGATCGGACCATTAATCCGTCTGGTGTCTTCTCTCCCTCTCAGGTTCAGTTGAAGACACCCAGAAGGCAAAGCACCTCTTTACACATTGTGCCAATTGTCCAGAGATGTCCACCAGAGAAAAAAATCCACCCCAGTCCCTGTGAGGTGCATGAGTTTCCTGATGATATGTTGTACTGGGGCAACTTTGTAGTTGGGAAAGCTGTTATATGTTAGACAGGCTTTTGGGTAACCTGAAGGAAGGCATATTGTACCCAAAAGCTTATCTAACATCTTTCCCAGCTATAAATTTGGACCAATAAAAACAGACAAGTGGTGCTTCTTGCATTTTTGCTGCACTTTGAAAGCTATACTACCCAAACTCCTCAGGCAATTGGTTCACCCCTTGGAGTAGGAGCTCCTGCCATGTGTGCTGCTCCTTTGGTTTATATCCTTACCACTGCTGCAATATTTTTCTGCTATTTTATCCTTCCCAGCCAAGTTCCATTGCCTCAGTTACTTGCTTTGAGGAGGTTTGACCTGTGCAATACAGCTCTGCTCTCACCTCATGACCTTCCTACTCCTGTTTGAATTGCCTCCTCACGTTCCTCTCCCCACCCTTCTAGTCATCTGGTCCTGCGTATGGTTTGTCGCCTTCTCTTTCTTGGCCAATCAGTGGAACAAGTCTGTTCATCACTACCTGGTGGGAAGCAGCTCCGCCCGTACTAGCATCTCTTTTGCTTTCTTCTCCATCCCATGCTGGGTAAGAAATTTTCCACACTTTCTCTTAGCTCCAGTCCTTTCAGAAAAAAACAAACCACTTGATTTGGCAATTGCAGTTAAACTTCCACTGCATTGCCTCATGCCAGGTGTACCTCATTGCCAGAGAGAGAGCAAGGGGTCATTTCCTAGTTCTAACCAAGCCCTTCCCAGGAAACTGAGCTCTAGTTGAGAAAGTATAGTGGGCTGGGAGCATTTCTGGGATCTCCCTGCTTGATTGTTTCATTTACAGTAAGGGCTTATCCTTCTAACAATTTAAAAGGAAGGCATCACTTTACATTTCTAAAGCAGTTAACCCTTTTAACACACACGAGCAGGTATTTGGGGAAACTGAGGCATGTGAGGCATTTTAGGTACAGAACTATGATTTTAAACCAAGAGTTCCTTGTTCTTTTGCTGACAGAATCCGTGTTCAATTCACTTGTCCACCTGGATACTGACCACAGCTGACTTCCCACCCTGACCCAACAACCTCTCAGACTAAGCTCCTCCTTTCACATTCTGCTGTAATGGATCCCAGTATCTTTGGACAGTTTCTGATCATGCACCAAAGGAGAGACCTTGTGAAATAGGCACAGGAGTTTACAAGGTGCTTACACAAAGACAGGGCAAAGGGCTCAGACCTTATTCACTTTTGCCTTGAATCCTGAAACACCTCTGAAACTGTTGACTTCACAGGGAGTTCTGCTGTTGGGCCCTTCTGGGATCAGGCCACAAAACAGACCATCTGTTCACTCACCACAAATGGGTGACTCACACTTTCCACAGAGAGCTGCAGATCTAGTTGCTTGCAATGGAGGTTTTTCAAGAACCCCTGCTTTTAGCTCAGGCAAAATCTCATTCGGGGCAGTCCTCTGGCCCATGTGCTGCAGAAGGTCAGAACAGTCCCTGACTCTACTAGGAAATACCTTCTCACACAAGGGTGACAGCCCTTCTCCGGCTCACTCGTTTAGCCCTGGCACAGCCCAGATGAATGAGTCAGGGCTTAGCCATCCATAGAGTTATGCTACATCTGGGAACCAGAGAAATGCTCAGGAGCCATAGGAAAGGGTGAGTCAGTAAAATCTGACCATTTTCTAAAGCCTGGGCCAGTTCCCCAGCTGGTGCCAATTCAGCATCACTCCACTGAGGTCACCAGAGCTCCATGGATTTCCACTGCCTGGGGAGCTAGCTGTAGAGGCCATTCTCTGGCTTTGTATTCACTGCAAAGTTAACTTCATTTATTACTTGAGCATGTCTCCAAATCAAATCCTGTTCACACACAAAATAATTTAGCTCAGCTGCAACAGGGTTTTTAATTTGATAGTGCTGGCTTGAGAGAGGTTATAAGCTATAACCCAAGTAAGCATGGTTTAGCCATCTAATAGCATGGATGTTAGCTAGCTCCTGCCAAAACCCATAGTCCTCTAGTGTCTTCCCATAGTTCCCCCCCCCCATATGCCCAGAAAGGACAGACAAGTTTTTTTTTAATTTCCTAGGGAAAAAATCATAGAGCAACTCAGCTTGCTACATCACCAAGAACCATGGGGGACATCCTCAAAACCTTGGGCAGTACATGAGCATGGACATGGACTCATCATCAAAAGCCTAGAAGATGGGATAGAACATACCCTCAGCAAGCTTGCAGATGACACCAAGCTGTGAGGAGTAATAGATATGCTGGAGGGTAGGGCTAGGATTCAGAGAAACCTCGACAAACTAGAGGATTGGACCAAAAGAAATCTCATGAGGTTCAACAAGGACAAGTGCAAAGTCCTGCACTTAGGACAGAAGAACCCCATGTGCTGGTACAGGTGGGGGACCGATTAGCTATGCAGCAGCTCTGCAGAAAAGGACCTGGGGGTTGCACCAGACAATAAGCTGAATATGAGCCAGCAGCATGCCCTTGTTGTGAAGGCTAATGACATACTGGGCTGCATTGGTAGGAGCATTACCAGAAGATCAAGGGAAGTGATTCTTCCCCTCTATTCAGCACTGGTGAGGCCACATCTGGAGTACTGTGTCCAGTTTTGGGCTCCCCACTGCAGAAAGAATGTGAACAAGTTGGAGAGAATCCAGCAGAGGGCAACAAAAATGGTTAGGAGGCTGGGGCCCATGATTTTTGGCTGAGGAAACTGGTCTGAAGCTGAGGAAACTGGGTATATTTAATCTGCAGAAGAGAAGACCCAGGGGGCATTTAATACCAGCCTTCAACTACCTGAAGGGGAGTTCCAAAGAGGATGGAGCTGTACTGTTGTCAGCAGTGGAAGAGAACAGAACAAGGAACAATGGTCTCAAGTTGCAACAAGGGAAGCTTAGGTTGGATATAAGGAAAAACTCTCTCACCAGAAGGGTAGTTAAGCACTGGCACACGTTACCCAAAGAAGTTATGGAATCTCCTTAGAGGTTTTTAAGACCAGGCTAGACAGCCTTAACTGGGATGATATAGTTGGGGATGGTCCGATTTGAACAGGTGGGTAGACTAGATGACCTCCTGAGGTTCCTTCCAACCCTCATTTTCTATAATTCTATACAATCATTATTTTGCAGTACATTTGTTCTATCTGGAAATACACAAAATGCTTTCCAGAAATCATGCATATCCAACATGTCTCTCCTCTCTCTCATACAGGTGTACCTGGGCTATCGGGCCCTGAAGGAGCTGTGGGCTGAGCCACCTGTTCCCTACCAACGATCCTTTGATGAGGGAGCTGTGGCACTGACCACTCTCTCCTCTGTCACCACCACTTCCATTCCCATTAGTGGGGAGCATTACAGCCCCACTGAGGTTCCCCCTACTGACCCTCCCCATAACCCAAAGACTCCCCCTACACACCGACTCAGTTTCAGCAATGACAATTAGGGAAATTATTTTTCTTGCTGTAGTAAATAAAGAGGCTTTTTTCTGAACCAGAATGTGATTTAATTCAAGTCACAAGGCAAGAGGGAGGGTGACTTGAGGCCCAGAGGAGCAGAGAGGAGATGAAAGCCAGCAGGCATGGCTGCCAAATGCCCAGGGGAGGGAACAGCTCCCATTTTTTCAGCAGGGAAAGGGGCATGCCCCGACTTCACTGATGGCAGAGAGAGGTTTACACCAAGGAAACAGACAGAATCTATCTTTACATAGTAACTATTTGTTGTGGTTCTTTATATTCATGATAAAAATCAGTCGCTGGGAGAATGCACTACTCCACTGGGACCTGTGCTATTTCTCTCCTTGCATTTCCTTCCTGCTCCTCCCTAGCTCAGCTCTTTTCTCTGCGTTCCCTTTCATGCACCCACACTTTCTGCAAAAACAATCAACAACAACCTGTGGCAAGGAACAGCTGACAGTTCAAGGAGGTTAATGGACAAAGAATTAAAGCTCTCTGAGCTGTCACATCAAGCTGCCTGCAGACTCAGCTAAGCATCGCTGTGTCTTACATTCAGATCACACAAAGTTTCTCCTCGCAACCCTGAGGGCTGGAAGCTTCCCTTTTCTTTTGAACAAAACCAAAAGCTGTGATCGTAGAGTCTAAATGTGTCATGCTCGATGCAGACAAAGTGACCTTACCTTGTGTATCTGTCATCCCCACAACAGGCCTTCCTCTGTGATTCCAGGGTTACAAGGGACAAAAATTAATTTCTGTTCTCCATGGAAGAGTTCAGCTCTTCATTTTGAAAAATACAAAAAAACCCACACAAATTATTTCATATTTGAAATGCTGCTACAGAGTCTCATGCTCCTATTCTCTTCTTTGGGTCTTGGTTATGCTTTGTCACAATGCATCTTGGTTTCTTGCAGTGCATAAGGGAATATGATGTGCCTCTAGGGAGCCCAGCTCACACAGGCAAATGGGGCCCAGGAAGCACTATGTAAGTGGATTCCAGATCAAAACATTTCAGGTTTTGTGCATTCATTTTTTGAATGAAAAACAAAAACAATTTGGATTTTCCCTGGAAAATGACATTTTTCACAGAAGACTTCTTGAATCAGGCCAATTTTCCATTTAAAAAATTCCATCAAAACATAGTTAATGTCTAAAATCTTCCATGGTATAAAACAGCTCTTTAGCATGCAACGAAACCACACAACAGCTTAGGACAGGAAGCGAAGAGAAGCTCTGCATCCAATTAAAACAAAGGGGGAAACAGAAAGAGGTGAATACACATAGAACAGGAAAACAAAGCAGGAGTTTATTTTATTGAAAATTTCCAAAAAGGCACTAATCAATTAAAATAAAAAAAAAAGAGAGAAATTTGTTTTTTCTGTTTATTTAAAGTGAACAAGGACTTAACCATCAATTATGTACAAAACGAGGAGATCTGAGTTTTTAATATTATCGCACCCACTTTGCCATTAAAAAAAGGAATAAACTAACCAGGAGTTTCAATTCCCACCTCAAAGCAAAATAAAAAACCCCAAACTGATCTATAACAAAAGGAACCAGAGGCTTAATGCCTTCCCCTTAGAATTAAAAAAAATACACCCCCACCCCACCCTATGTTGCTAGCACACAGCACTTCAGCACCTGGCAAACCTCTGAACACGCAATCAGCACAGCAGGCTGGTGAACCTCTCTTCATGGCAGTGGTGTCCTCAGGTTGTCTGTCTTTATCTACCCAGCCGAGGAGTGGGTGCAGGGAGGAGTATTAGAAGTGGAATTCACCAAGAGGAAGAGGAGATGCCCATTTAAAATATCCCTGGCCGCTTTATAAAAATAACAAAAGAGGAAAATAAGAGAAGGGAGAGGGGTTGAGATGGGATGGGACTGTTTTATCCAAAAGGCAGAAACTACAAACTCTCAAACCCAGAGACCAGTTTCTTGACAATAAAAAAAAAAAAAAAAGAAAAGAAAAGATGCGTCCGCTATTTCAACCCAAATCACTGTGGTCTCTTGCTCAAGTAGCTAAAAGTTCCTGGTGACAGAAAAGACAAGAGCTCAGTTCGGCTTGTAGCTGGTTTTGTTGGTAAAAAAACAAACAAACAAAAAACAAAACTAAAACTGAAAAAAGTGTCAGAAATGGTACGTGTCTGTAGTTTGTAAGATCAGTCTCCCCTCCTCTTCCTCCTCACGTGTCAAAGGAGGGCAGTGATACTGGGTCAGCACTATGCTGGCAAACTGAGCTTCTTTCCCTTCAGAACTGCAGGAAGGAAGGAAGAAAAGGTTTTCAGTTTCTCTGATATCAGTGAGGTATTTTACATATTCACTCTCTGCTGATGTGCAGCCGCCTCTGGGGCGGGACACACCGGCTGTGTATGTAGAAATCATTCATCCAGCACCAAGATCCAGTTGAACCAAGATGTGGTCACCTCCCACATGGGGACAGGGCAACTGGTTGTACAGGGTAGCGAGATGCAGCCACCTCTGTGGTGGGACATGGCACCTATATGTAACAGAAGTCTTTACTCAGTACAGCTACCTCTGGGGTGGAGCAGGACAGCTCTAGAAAAGTATTAAGGGAATCAAAGGCCTAAAATGTAGGTACCTGATTACCAGAGGCAATGGAGGCCCTGTTCACTGTACCCAGTTACAAGTACCAGCCGCCTCTAAAAAACAGCCCACTCATTTGGGCACCCATGGTTGAAAAACACTGGTTGTTGTAACCACCTGGAGCAGAGCAGGTGAGTCAGGGAGGAGGAATGGAGGCTGGCACTGCACAGCAAGTCTGTGCCTCACAGGAAAGGCACCATTTCCAATAGCATAGCGCCCCCTGGGGCCAAAATGCAACCATGGTCATGTCTGCAAGAGATGATCCCCAAGTAACCCAGAAGCCCCAACTACCCAGACAAGTCCAAGCAACAAGTTTAGCATTTTCCTTGTGCAGGATAACTCATGAAAGCACAGAGCGGAGTAATCAAATTGGGTCAGCAAGATAATATCAGGGTGAAAAGAGAACCCAAGAGTCCTGCCTTTCAGCCTCTCCACTACTGCTCTAACCCACCAAACCCCACTCCCTTTTCAGAGCTGGGATAGAACCAAGAAGTCCCAACTCCCTAACCATCCCCTCTCACCACTAGACCCCACTCTCCTCCCAGAGCCAGGATACATCTAGTCCTCAGTCACCTCTGCTCCAAGCACTACACACCCCACTCTGGCAGCTGGCACGCACCCTTTGTGATGTAGAGGTAGAAGAAGTCGCAGTAGAGGATGGTCTGCACCAGCCCGGCCACGATGGCAATGAGGTCGAAGAAGCCCTCAAACTGGTAACGCCAGATCCAGTTGAAGAGGTACAGGGCACGGTAGACACCCAGAGCGAAAAGATAGTGGCTGGTGATGGTCTCTGCTTCACCTGTCTTGCTCACCATGAACAGCTGTGGCAGGATGGCCACCGACTCCAGGTAGATGGAGAAGGTCCAGAGGATCTTGGGGCAGCCATGGCACACACGAGCCAAGGTAGGGGCAGGAGAAGGGGAGGATGGAGATGGAGAAAACAAGTTAAAGCAGAACCCAGGCACAGGTCCACTGTAGGGACCAGACCTGGGATGCTCAACATCAGGGGCCACAAAAAAAAGACACCAGCACATCACGTGGCCACTGGCAAGATAGCAGAGGAGCCACTGCACATCAAAGCAGGTGAATGGCCAAGACATATCCTGACTCGTACAGGGACAAAGATGCCATAGGACATTAGTATAAGGCACACTAGCAGGCAGTACCCCAGCCATGGCCTGGCTACCAGAAGGAAGGACACCCCACCTTAGGGTGGGGCACCTTTGCTGACAAGGTGCCTCATAGCCTGGCAACTGGACAGGGGACAGAAGCCACAGTGCACTAACTTGGAACAATGCCCCAGCTGTGACCCAGCTACCATAAAGTGGATAGGGCAGTGCATTAGTGTGGCCCACCATTCTAGACAATGACCCAGCCGTGACCCAACTACCAAACAGGAGGAGGACCCATGAAGCACCAATGTAGAACAGTGCCACAGCTGTGGCCTGGTTACCAGAGGGGAGACCCAGCCTATTAACAGAGGCCACACACATGAACAACATGCTAGCTGTGGTCTGGCCACAAGATTGTAGGGGAAACAGACAGCCACATGTGGCAGGCACACACTAGCTATGCCCCTTGGGGTAGGGAGTATCCCTCCACAGCTGCCCCACCCCTGGAATGTCATGCAATGCCCACCCCACCCCCCAGAACACCTGTGGGTTACCTCCAAGGGAGTGAAGTCATGGTTCACCAGGAAGGCAAGCACAGCTGTGGGGATTACTAGGAACTCCACCCGGAAAGTGTCATGATTCCCATCATATGTGGCCTTGAATTTGCTGTAGATCATCCAGACTGTGGCATAGGAGCAGGCAATGTACACTACCTGGAGAAGGGATAAACCTGGCATTCAGGACTGGAAGTCACCACCGCTGCATAAGTACTGCCCTGGCACAGCCCTGGGTCTGCACAGACAGACCACCCTGCCCCACAGAGCCCAGTGCTGAGGTGCAGTTGCCTTTGGGAGCTGGGAAGGTCTAAAAACCACATAGGAAAAAATGCACCATCTTTTAGGGCTGGCAGTGAAAAATCCTACATACAAAAGGAAGTGGGGGGTCAGCGAGGAAGAACACTCTCCACTGCTTCATGGCCCACCCCCTTCTGAAGGGCACATGCAGCCCATCTCCCAGGCACCCCAAATAAGCCCCACAGGCCCATGCAACCCAGGATCTTATGCCATCCCTACCCAAAATCATTCCCAGGGCCCATCCAGCCCAGTATCCCACCCTCATTCTGTCCCACAGGTTCATCCAGCTTAGTAACTTCCCACAGTACTTCCCCTCAATGCTTCCTTTTAATACCCCCCAGGATATCCTTGCTTAGATGACCCCACAGCTTCAAGGGGAGCATAGCTTTGCGGGGTGGGGGGCATAGGGACACTTAGGATGTTGAGGGGCTAAAGGCAGTGCTGGAGCTCCAGAGGTTCAGGGGCTTGGAGCAGGAAAAAGCCTTAGGTAGAGGGAGAATCTGGGCTCAGAGGTACCAAGAGGGACCCCAGAGTTAGGAGGGGGTTCAGCGCCCTGAGGCTACAGGCCATTACCTTCATGGAGGTGTTGTACAGGGAGATAAAGTTAGTGAACAGGTCCAGGTACCGCGTAGTGAAGACAACAGCAAACAGAACTTGGCTCTTCCCAGAAATACCTGCGAGAGGAAGAGATGCCTGACAGGGACAGGCAGATAGATGGGGACCCAAGAAGAGACTGGGGTGCCTGGGGGGTCTGGAACAAGGGGGGAGCCCCAGGGGCTATAAGGGGACCAGGAGCAGCCTTTGAGGGATGAGGAGCAGGAAGGGAAGCCCTAGGACATGCAAAGAATCACAGGAGAGTCTGGGGTGTTTGGAAATCCTGAATGGGACTGAAGTGGGAGGGGGCTAGGGCATGGAGAAGGGAACTGAGACTATGGGGGGCACAAACATGGGGGCACCCAAGGGGTTGTGGGGCATCAGGAATCCCAGAGTGAGGGGGAACCCCAGGGCAGAAGAGACGGGGGCTGGAAACAAGCAGGAATTCAGGACCATCAGAGCTGGGAGGGAAGCCCACTCAGGTCTAGCAGGGGGGAATGAGGGGCACCGGCAGGGCTGGGGAAGAGAGCAGGGTGGGAGCCAGGGGTACAAGGCACAAGCAGGGCTGGGGAAGAACAAAGCTGCTTGTGTTGCAAAGTGAGGGGGCACAGCAGGCTGCTCCAGGCCTACCCCGTCCAGGGCCTTTCCCAGTTCTCCTACCCAGAGATCATGCCACAGCTCAGGGGAAGCCACCAAATCCAGCCCCATGCTGCTCCACACACCACAGGCCTCTACCTTCCCCATGCCCAGCCCTTTGAGGGGTCCCCACCCAGGGTGTGTGAGGGGGAGTGTGAGTCCAGGGAACATCACCCAGGGTGGGGGATCCCCAATACAGAGGATGTGGGGGGGAAGAGGGAGCCAAGCAGGCTCCAAAGCCCTGCCCCTTGCCGGGTTCCACGTCACCACCTTCCTCCCCTCCCCCCACAGCACAGATACCCCAGGGACACCCCAGTTCCCCACAGCCCAGAGCCCTCAGGGGTCAGAGACACCTCCTCTGCCCAGTACCCCAACACTACAGGGGGGAGCTCCTCAATTCATGCCAGGCTTTGGGAGCCCCATCATAGCACCAGAGATCACCCATCACACTGCCTGAGAAATCCTCATTGCAGCCCAAGACCCTCAGCCCTGCTCCCCCAAGGAGCCCCACTTATTTGAGATCTCAGAATCAGAGGGCTCCTATCTCAAAGGGGCAGGGGTATGAGGCTGGCATTTACTTCACAGGGTGTCCCCTCCCAGGGAGAGGGATCAGGGCTCTAATACTCCCCCTAAGGTTTCAACTATACTCCAAAACACAACCACTGCCCCCCACACCCCAGGGCCCAGCCCCAGCCCCTTCCTCCCCAACTCCATCTTACTGGGTGACTGACCCTGCTCCACGATGGGGCAGTCTATTGGGAGAGAGCTGATCTGGGCTCCCCAGCCTACACCACAAATCTGCCTGGGAGCCTCACAGGTCCTGGGAAGAAGTCCCTTCTGCCCCGGAGGGAGCAGCCTCCAGCTCCCAGGAACCTGAACCCCAATATCCAGCACCCCCTGCCTTTCCCCAGACTCCACTCCTGCTGACCCAGGGGCTGGGCTGAGCTAGCAGAGGCCCATGGTGGTGCAGGGCTCCATGGGAAGCTCGGGGGGGGGGTGTCCATGGGGGCGTAGGGCTCCGTGCGGGGCTCCACGGGGTCCCAGAGGGGGCGTGAGGCGCTCTCACCCGCGCAGGACCGGGACTTCCAGATCTTGAGCAGCAGGATGATGATGGCCAGTAGGTGGGAGATGTCCCCCAGGAACCTGAAGATATTCATGGCCCCGAGCAGAGCAGGCCCCAGGGGAGACGGCGGCGCTAGTGCAGGCGCTGGAGCCGGGCCGGGGAGGGGCGGGGGGGTCCCTTATTGTCCAGCCTGGAAAAGGCAACGCGGAACGAGACCCAGCCCGGCAGCGAGGGGCGGGGACAGTAGGACCCTCCCCCGGCTGGGCCGGGCCACCGCCGGGCCGAGAGCCACTCCCAGCGCGGGGAGGGGACCCAGGCGGCGGAGCTCCCAGCCGCTTCCCTCCCCGGTTTACATGTCAAGTCCCACTCCCTTTCCAGAGCGGGGAGGGAATCCAGGCGTCCGGCTGCGAGCTGTGCCTGCCCCTGCGGCCCAGAGGAAGGGGCTTGCTTGGGTCAATCAGGTTATTCCCTGGGGGAAGCAGCGTGACCACGTAGGCGAGCTCCCCAGGGTAATTGTCTCTGATATGTCCTCCATAGGAGGTCTATATTGAGCATATTCTTTTTGGTATTGGGTGGTGGAACCGGAGCGTGCTCCATCCACTCCATGCATTGACCTGGTATTGCAGTGCTTCCAGGACCGGTGCAAAAAAAAACAGAAAAAAAAAAAAATATTCCCTGGAGCAGAGGATCCAGCGGGAGCCCAGATCCCTGGGTCCCGTCCCTGCTCGGAGAAGGGAGAAGAGGTGCAGTGATAGAGCAGGGGAGGGGCGGCCCGGACACCTGGGATCTATCCCAGTTCGGGGAGGGGAGCTGGGGCTGGTGTTTAGAGCAGCGGGGCTGGAAAAGAGGAGGCCTGGGTTGTAGCCCAGCCCTGAAAAGGGGTGGGGGTGTAGGGCGATAGAGCAGAGGAGCTGGAAGAGAGGACACTTGGGTTCTGGTAGAGAGCTGGCACTCAGATCTCCTGCCCATCCCAGCTTCCCAGGTGGGGATAGACCCCTATGTCCCCCATCCACCTCCTGCCTGGGGAGGTGATAGCAGCAGGGTCTTATCCTGAGAGCTGCCCAGCAGGGCCTTGCCAGCCCAGAGCAGAGCAGAGCCCCCCCAAGGGTACAGCAGACAGGGGAGAGAACATGAAATGCAGCAAGTGTGCCTGATCTCAACTAGGGGCAAAGAGATCACCCTTTCCAACACAGGCTTCTTGGGGTACTACTACCCTTGTACTCAGCTCTGAGCTCAGGCTGCTTGCCCAGCCCTGTACCCTTGGACTGAGCAAGGGCAGAGTCCACAGTCAGGCAGGGGTGTTCAGTGTCCTGAGTCACCCTGCCCTACCCCACACTGTGACTGGGAGCCATTAGCAAGGAAGGACCTGTCTGAGCAGCCCTGGCTCCCAGGCCTCCCCCTCACAACCCACCAGACTCCACTCCCCTCATAGATGTGGGCTACAAGCCAGGAGTCCTGGCTCCCTCTTGTTCTAATCCACCAGATCCCCTCTCCTCCCAGGGCCAGGATAGAAGCCAGGAGTCCTTGCTCCCAGACTCCCTGAAAGAAATCTGATATCCTACTCCTATACCCAGCAAATGTACCCAGTGCTGACGTGTGGCTGCTGCCCCCTGTGTAATACCTGTGTAGAAAGTTAGGGACAGGAAGTGAGGGAAAAGCCTGCCCATGCAGGCCCCCAGGAACTGAAGTCAACAAGACCCTACTGCATGACATGTCTTCCAGACACTAACTAGCCTCAGCTCCCTGTCCTGGGGAAAGGACACAGCTTTGGTTGTCAGCCACGCGGCAATACCCCTGGCGGCCAGCAGAGGGCAGCACATGCTCAGCAATGGGTACAGCAGCCGTCCTGGCCCGGCTGGCAGTCTAGCTGGAGACTCCTTTCCAGGGGCCCCGTCAGGGGGCGCATACCCAAAGAACCTTGTCTGCCTAGGGAAACTGAGGTCCTGAGTGCAGGATGGGTCACCTCACCCACAGCACATGCCAGAGATGCCGGGCAGCAGGGCTCCAAGCCCACCCCCCCAAATTCGGCCACCTGACTGCACTGCCGTACCAAAGTGGGGTCACAGGAATCCTGTCCCTCTCCCTCCCTCCCCCCTCCCCGCCATGGCAGCCTGCTCCTCCTCCAGAACCAAGGTGGAACCCAGGTGTCTGACTCCCATCCTGCCATTGCAGTAACAACCCAGTCTCTCTTGTCTTTCCTTTGACTGGCATTAATGAACACCCTAGAGCACAGTGGGCCCAGGGGTTTGGATGGTAAAGGAGGCTGGTGGTGCCCAAGGATGGTTGGTGCTGGGAACTGGTTGGTGGGAGCGGGGTATTCATGCTGAGGAGAGGGCCTGCAGCAGGGGCATTTCCACCCTCCCTTACCCATTCTGTGCATCATGCAGCTGATCTTCTTGCAATCCGGGGTCCCCGCTTTTTAATTATGATGTTAACTGCTCTCCCTGATGCACTCAGATCCACATGAGTGGAATGGCAAACAAGTGAGCCAGCTGGTGGAGTGCAGGGGGTGGGGAGGGGCAGGGAAAGAAGGAGGAAGCCAGGACTCCTGGGTTCCATCACCAGCGCTGGGAATGGAGTGGGATCTCGTGGTTTAGAACAAGAGAAATGGACACCAGGGTTCCATACCCAGTGCTTGGAGGGGAGTGAGCTCTGTTGGGTTAGAGCTGGGAGGTTGGAAGTCAGTATTTGGGGGTACTGAATGAATAAATCCAAGATGTTTTTAAGAGGCTTTCAGAGAGAGTCTAAACAGGCTGGAGATATGTTCTTAACTGTGCATCTTTTATTGGTTTTGTTAAATGCAGCTGTCTCTGGGGTGAGGCATGTCAGGGGCTTGTTATATAGGATCTCTCACCAGATCTGAAACTGAAATGCAGTTGCCTCTTCTCTTAAACCAGTTGCCTGTGGAGGAAGGGAGGGCTTAACAAGGCAGAGATTGGAGACCAAGGAGTCCTCACAGGTGCAGGAGCCTGTGGCATGCAGCCACTAGGGGGTGCCAGGGACTCCATGCTGCCTTCTATCCCAGGGTTGGGACAGAACTCAGGAATCCCGTCTTCCATTCTAACCCACCAGACCCCACTCTTCTCCCACAGCTGGCATGAAACCTGGGTCCCAGCCCCTGTTCTAACAAGTAGATCTTCTGTCTCCCTCATCCTGTGCTCCATATGCTGCTCCTGGGCCCCATTGCTGCTCTGTCATTGGACTTTCCCCCTGTCATGTCTATTTTTTCCTCCTTTCTTCTTTATTCCTCTTATCCTCTGACAGGAGGATGAGCATCACAAGCAGGAACAGGGCCTTTGTTCCTCTGTGCTGCTGTGCTCCCTGCCGCTGCCCACCAGCCTCAGCCGCAGTCTTCTGCTCATGCCCATGCCTACGCCCATGGTGGTGTGAGGACTGTCTGGAGCACCTCTGAGAGCAAGCACTGCTGGACAGAGGTCCTGGGGGCCCCCTGCTGTGGGGAGTAAGGAGGGGTGATAGGGGGTACCATGTTGCAGGGAGTGGAGGGACTTTGGGGGCACCATGCTGGCAGGAGTGAGGCAGATACAGTAGAGACCATGTTATGGGCAGTGGTGCAGGGTCTAGATGGGGTACACTGTGCTGTGCAGTGGGGCAGAGGTCTTGACAAGGCAAGCTGTGCCTCAGGGAGGGAGCTGCAGGGGTTGATTGGGTTAAAGGATAGGGCGATACATGTGCTAAAACCTACTGTATCTGGACTCCTGGGTTCTGTTTCCACTTTAGAAAGGGAATGGGGTCTCATGAGTTAGAGGAGATGTGCTGGGAGCCAGGGCACCTGGATTCTTTTCCTATCTCCTGAGTTGGTATAAGTCTGCATGTTTGGGTGTGTTGTGTGGCTGTGTATCTATGCAAGTCTATTGTGCAAATCTATGTAGTCGGTTCTGTGTATAAATGTGTGTTGTATAAATTGTGCACATGTATGATTGTGTAAATGTGTTATGTGAATCTCTGTGTGTATTTGAGCATCTGTCTGTTTGTGTGTGTGTACGCACGCATGCATGTGCACAGGTACTGTATGAAGCTGGGTGTGGTTGTTAACTTTCCCTGTCATCTTAAAGATGCAAATGTGATGGTGCTGTGGGCAAACACCTGGGGAAAAAAAACTTCTAAAGCATAGGAGGCCCTAGGAACAAATTGTTCTCAATAGTGGGTTCTTCCTAGGAAAATATAACAGTCTACAACTGCTCCTGCTGTGGACCGCTGGCTTTGAGGCAGCACCTGGGAAGATAAGAACCCCAGCTGAGAAGTCAGAGGCCCAGGCTGCTGTGCCTTAGATCTTGTGGTTCAAATCACTGCCTGTAAGATAAGAATCTATTACTGCTAATTGTTATCTCAGAGGGCTGCAGTCCAGGCCTCTCAGACTGGAGGTGGGGGCAGACCTGCAGAGGAAACTCTGCCTCTAAGCCCTGTATCATTATGACTTCCTTCCTGCCCAGGCTTATTCACCCGTTCAGCCCCATCAAGTAGGTGACCCCCCACACTGCCACTGGTTTTCCTTAGCAGGGTCCCAGGAGGGCTTTCATCACAGCACAGAACAGCACAGCACCCCCTGCTGCATTTATCCAGAAGATAACAGCTCCCTACTGTTGCTGACTGAGGGACTCCATTACAAAGGGCTAGGAGTCAGCACTGCCTGTGAGCATCCGCCAACACACGGTTTGCAGCACTGACTGGGACTGGGAGAGAACGCCCCCTACTGAGCCCCCCATCGGCTCCAGACAGGAGTGACTTTCCCCCATGTTTACTGCTTGCCAGTCACCCATCCACATGCCAAACCTGCTTGAGCTCTGTTTAGTTTCCAAGAGCAAACAGCAGCTCAACAGGGTCAAAACAGTAGGCTTTTCCTCCTCCCCTAGGATGCTGGGGGGAGGCTCTCCTAGGTGTCTTCTCTCTCTGTCCCAGCTCTGCATCCGCGGGTGCAGGGAAAACCCGGAGCTGAGTTACACCCGGGGGAGACGCGCTAGTGGTCGGGGGGGGCCAGTGCTCCTCACCCACATTTCCTCCTCCAGGACCGCCCTCCTCCTCTCCCCGGAGGGACCCCCGTCTCCGTTGGGGGGAGGGGCGATTTCTCTTCTCTGTTTCCGCCCCCCCCCCCAATTTATGGGGAGGCGACCCGTAGGGCTTCTGCCGTGCTCTGGGCTGGCGTCCAGCTGCCGGGACTGCAGCGCGCCTGGCGGCGCCTCGCAACCCCGCTCCGGGCGGGTGCGGGAATGGGGATGAGCGGCTGCTGGCTCGGAATGCTAATGACCCGCGCCGGGTGAGTGTGTGCGCGCGCGCGTGTCCCGGTCTCAATGTGTGTAGCGGGCGCGTGTGTGCCCCGATCGGGCGGTGTGTGCGCGTACAGGCGCGTGTTCCCGGCTGTCTGCATGTGTGTGTCCTGCTCGCCGTGTGCGTGCGTGTGTGTGTGTCTGTGTAAGGAGGCGCCTGTGTCCTGACGGCTGCGTGTGTGTCTCTTTCTGTGCATATGCATGTCTACACCGGCCGCTCATGTGCCCTGATCGGGCTCGGGGTGTGTGTGGGGCTGTGTGTGTGTCCTGATCGGTGTGTGTGTGTCTGGTTCTGCGCGTGTGTATGTCTACACCCGCCGCGCGTGTGTCCTGATCGGGCGGTGTGTGTGTGCGCCGGCTAGCGCGCCAGCCCACCCACCGAAAGGTGACCCAGAGAAAGGCAGAGGGAAAAACCCAGCCGCCGCCGCCGCCGCCGCCGCGTGTCCGGGAGCGACGCGGAGACGCAGAGAAGAGCGGGGAGAGACAACAGCCTCCGCACGTCGGCGATTCTGGAAGGAGGCAGGAGCCGGCCCGGCCCCCCCTCGCCCCCGCCGCCCGGCCCGGCTCGGCCCCCAGCCCGGCGCCCGGGACCGCGGCGCTCGCAGCCCAACTTTGAAAGCAACATGTGAAGCGGCGCAGGCTGCGCGGCGGGGGCCGGGGCCGGGGCCGGGCCGGGCCAGGCCGGGCCGGGCCGGCCCAGGGGGGCGGACGCGGCAGGGCTGGGGGGCGATGCCGCCGCCTCCGCGCTCGCCCCGCCGGGGGATTTAGACTCGGCTGGATCCGGGCAGGAAGAGGCGGAGGAAGGGGGAGCCCCGGACAGGAGGGAGGAGGGGGCCTCCCGGTCTCCCCCCGCCCCCCCACCAGTGGCGGTGGCGGTCGCGGAGCAGCCGGATCCGGAGATGTGATGAGAAGGTAAGAGACGCTGTTGTTCCGCCCGCCGGGACCAGCCCCGAGCAGAGACCGGGGAGACCCCCGGCCCGCGCTGACACGGCACAGCAACCCCTGCTCACAGGCACCGAGACACCCCCCAGCACACGCTGACCCAGGGGAGACCCTCCCACGCACGGAGGCAGGCAGACTCCAGCGCGGCCCCAGGGGACCCCCCTGCGCCCAGACAGCCCCAGCGCACACGAGGATGCCCCCCCTACATGCACACAGTCCTGGCCCCCCCTCCCCCGACAGTCACAGCCCCTCACAGAGCCCCCCACTCACACATGGAGACCCCCTCCTAGGCACACAGCCCCACACAGAGACCTCCCTGTAGATGGACATCCCCAATACACACAGCCCCACATATAGAGACAATCCCCACAAAGACCCCCGCCTCACAGGTACCAGCCCCACAGATCAGTGTGTGTGCCAGTAGATCAGTGTGTGCACCCCAACACAACCAGCCCCTGTATACGCAGACAGCCCCCCCAGACATTGTCCCCTTCGCACACACAGCCCCCTCGGACACAGTCCTGGACACAGCCCCTACACACACAGAGACTCCCAGACTGAGGCAGCGACCCCCACCATAGACACACACCCCCAACACACACAGCCCCACACAGAGTCCATGCACACGCAGCCCCCCTCACAGACACACAGACCCGCCCCGATATACGCAGCCCCACACAGATCCCAGCACACACAGCCAGCCCCCCCACTGACACACAGAGACTCCCCCCACCGACACAGACCTGCCTCCCCAACAGACACAGCACAGAGATGCCTCACCCAGACTCACAGGAGACCTCAGGAGACCGCCTTACAGACAGAGACAGAGATACAGACCCAGCCCCTGACATACACAGCCCCCCATAGGGCACAGGGATACCCCCCAGACTCACAGAGACCCCAGAAGACCCCCTCACAGACAGACAGAGCCCCCCAGAGACCCCTTTACAGACCCCCCCCCCATGCACCCTCCCCCAGCAGACAGAGACACAAAGGCACACGCACACCCGGCTGTTGTTAGTATTCTGCAGGTGGACTAGCCCAGAGCACTGGCTGGGCATTGCCCCGGGGGGGGGGGTGTCCGCGGCTGTGATGAAGCGATTTGGCTCCCAGGGAGCTCCAAGAATGTCTCTCCTCCAGCAAAGCTTCCCCTTGTCTCCTCCTCTCTTGATCTCTCCATCCCCACACCCTCCTATCATCTGTCCATCTGTCCACCCCCCATCCATCCCCCTACACACCCACCTATCCATTCGCCTCTCTTCCCTGCCATCCGCCATGTACCTCTTCCATCCCTCTGATCTATCTAAACCCCCAATCTTGCCATCCATCTCTCCCTTTATTCCTCCATCCATCTGTCCATTCATGGTTTCTTCCATGATGCTCTTTCCACCCCACCCCCAGGCCACATACGATTTCTTTGTCCCCACTCTATCTCAATTCCCCCTAGGGGTCTCAGATTCTCTCCCAGCTCTCCCTGGCCCCATCCCCTCCCCAGAGGCAGGCTCAAGGCTGGGCACAGTCTCCCCAACATGCTAGCCAGGGTAGCACTGAGACTTGGGGATCCCTGTAGGCAGCACCAAAGCATGGGGGCATTACAGAGGTGAAGGATTGTGGGGAAACAAGCCTAGCTGACCCCACACTGTGGTCTGGTCTGTATTCTAGGGCTGCATGGTTGTTTAATGCCCAGGGGTGTGTGGGAAGGTCCCTCTCCTTCCCACACTGACTCAACTGCCCAAGCACCCAGAGGAACAGTCTCTAGACTCAGCTGGTCCATGTACCCTTGGTGATCTTTCTAGCAAACTGCAGAGGAGCTGAAGAATAGCTCTGCAAGGGACATGGCCTTTGGAGGGGACTGGGGGCTCAGTGCATATGAGAGAGACAAGCAGGGCTTCTTTCAGATCTGCACAGCAGTCCTTATATCTACTCCAGTGCATATAGAAGAAGACTATGCAGGCAGGCTGTCATGTGCCAATGAGCAAAGGGAGAAACCAACCCTTAGCATCAGCTGGGATTTCCAAGGTGGATAGCATGAAACTAGTCCATATAACCCATGTTTTACACAGGAAGAGTCACTGGGGATGGATCAGTCCATGTAATGGGTCTCACTATGAGTGGGGGTGCTATGGAGATGGGTCAGTCCATATAATTGGTCGCTGAGTGAAAGGGAGTGCTGAAGTGGTGGAACCACCTGTATGAGCAGTCTGTATAACTGGTCCCTACGGAAGCAGAAACAAGTGTTCATAAAAGTAGTCCATATAACTGGTCTCTAAGCAAGAAGGTTCCCTCAGAAGAGGTGGGTGGAATGGTCCATTTGAACAGTCTGTATAATTGGGTCCTATGGGCTCCATGGGGCTGGAGTGGCCCATACAAAAAGCAGCAGTCAATATACCCAGCCCTGAACCTGGAAGGGGTTTGGGTTGGGGACCTGGTACTGAGAAGCCAGTCTGTATAGAGAGGCAGCCCCTACCAAGACCTTGAGAGCTTGGGGAGGGGGTCCATATTACTGGTCATTATAGGTAAGTGTGCATATGTGAGGGATTTGAATGGCAGTAGAAAAAACAGGAACAGTTTGTCACCTGATCACTGCTCATCAGGTGGGGAAAGGAGGCTCCTTCAAGGTGGCAGCACGGTGCCCACTTTACAAGAGGGAAACTGAGGCACAGAGAGGAGAAAGACACAAAGACCCAAACAACCTAGAGACAGAACCCAGAAGTCCTCCTCTTCTCTAACCCACTATACCCCATTCCCCTCCCAGAGCAGAGCTGGAATGTAAGAGTCCTGGCTCCCAGCTTCCCATCACATGTGCCCTCCTTGTCTCAGGCCCCCTGGTGTGGTGGGGGAAGGTTAGAAAGCCTGCAGACAGCATTATACACTGTGGGCGGGGTAAAGGGAACAACCAGCCCCAGGGGTGGGAGTAGGCAGATCTTTCCCTGGGTAGGGGAGATCACAGAGGTCTGCATCATGGTTTGTGGGTCCCTTTCTACTATTCCCTGTTGGGTCTAGATGGACAAAGGAGTAACTGCTGCTGCTGGGAAGGAAGATACCACTTCCCACCCTCCACTGCAAACACACAGCCCTACCCAGCAGCATGGATGGGCGGTGTCCAGGTCCTCTTCCTGCCTAACCCCACGGGGAGGATTCTGGAATTCAGCACCTTGGTGGGGTGGAGGGGATGAGATTGTTGTATGGAGAGGATTTAAACTCAGGGTGGGTGGGGAGACACTGTATCACAGTTTGTGTTTTGTGGAGGTGGGGGGGGAGGGGAGATGCTGCCCCTGCTGGTGAGATCAGAACTGTCCCCACTCTGCATGAGTGTGTATGCACACATGTGCCAGTGCTCACTGCATTGCCCCTTCTGGACTGAGAGTTGCCCTGCTGTGGGTGTAAGCAAGTGAGTTTTGGGTCCAACTATCTGTCTGTGTATGTCGATGCTGATTGTGGAGTGGGAAATAGGAGCTGACTGTTTTCATGGGAGTCCGTGTGTGTGGTAGGGTGCTGGACGTGATTTTATGCATGCACTGAAGTGGACTGAAGGCGTGTGCAAGGTGTGTCCATGCATCTTTTGTGTGTGCTTGAGCATGTGTGTCTGTTTTGGGATTGGTGCTGTTCAGGTCTGGGTAATTGTATGAGCGAGGGGTTATCTGTCTGGGTGTGTTGGAGCTAACTGCCTCTAGTGGCAGGGGTAGAGTGGGAGTGTCTAGCCAGGGTTGTTTCAACATTGGTTTGGCAGTGGGTCTCTGTACCTATGTCTGTCTGCTTGTCCATGCAGGTGATCATGGTGGTTTTGACTGTCTCTGTCAGGGTGTTCTGAGCAATGCTTTATCTGGGGATCTGTGTGTCTCTGCCGGTCTGTCTGCCTTTATCTAATATTTGCCCCGACTGTTGCAGAGTTTTGGTATTCCAGGGTAGGAGAATTCTGGCTGTGTGCATATGTGTGTGTGCACGTAATGGTGTGTGTGTGCACACGCGCATGTGTGCATGTGTCCCTATTGCCCCCTGCTGGAGGGGACAAGCCCTGCTCTATGTGTGAGTGTGTGCATGTGCTTGCACACACATACCAGTCTACGATCTAACTGTCAAGGGCTGCTGTGGTCTGTCTCCAGACTGTTCTTATCCAAGGACCTGTGGGGTGGGGGAAAAGGCTGACTAGATATGATTGAACAGCTGTCTTCAGCTAGAATCTGGTCCCCATTCCTCCTTCTCTAAGGACTTTCTTTAATTCCTTTTCCCTTGCTCCCTGCCTCACCCCAGGAAAATTTCCAACACCATCCTCTGAGGTCACATGGACTCCTGGGTCCTGTGACCACACCCACACTTATCCTTAAGTTCATCTCTCCCTCTTCTCAAGACACCTGGACTCCTGGGTTCTACAGTCTCTAAGGTTGGCCCTGTCCTAAGACACCTGGATTCCTGGTTCTTACTGTTCCCCCACTGTCCTAGCAAGAAGGACAGGAGACGTGAGGGGCATTGTTGGGTGGAATATATCCCCACGCATGCCTGGAAGTCCAGAAACAGGCACTGTTACATGCACAGTCAGACTTGAACCTACTTGAATTTAAACTCTGGGACCTGAATTGGAATTTGCAGCTTCTACCCCAAGGTGGGATAATGAACATCACAGTGGCCTGTGTTTCCTCCTAGTTCAACTGTATCCAGGTGAGAACACAACAGCCACTTCCTTCCTACCAGTGTAAGATTCCTACCAGGGCATTACTGCCTCATGGAAGGAAGGCTGTCACACCAGAAAGCTTGGGAGGTTTTGGCATGCTTCAGTCAGGGATGTCAGTCAGAGTCACCTGTAGCTGACAGCAAAGTATAACTGTGCTTGCACAGTACAATGGGAGTGTACACATCGCCAACATGGTGTGTAATCCACTCCCTGAATCCACTCCACTCAATATATCACAGCTCCACCTGCAGCATGATGCTCCTATTACACTTGTATACAGAAAGGGGGTCTTTAGAAGCAGATACTCCATGTGCTGTGAAAGGGATATGCATGTTCAGACTGTATCTGCACACCTTCATTAATACATTCTCAGCCGGTAGCTACACACTGCCATGCTGTGGCTGCACACTTCTTAAAATATATGTTTGAGTGGTACCTACCCACTGACATACTGTAGCTACACATGCTTATAAAGCTATTTTTCAACTATGCCTACACACCTGCATGCTGTTGCAGCTTTCTTTTGTAACTAAACTCTCAGGTTGTACTGATGTGCTGACAAACTGTACCTACACACCCTTATACATATCCTGTCTGGTCATATACATACACATGCACACTTTCATAGCCTTAGTCAATACCTACTGATATTCATTAATATACCTTCACAGTGCAGCTGCACACCCAAATACACTCTCAGGCTGTGCCTGTGCATTTTCAGTGTAGCAACAACCTTTTGTCATGCACCTACATCCCATTATAAATACCCTTCAGCTGTACCAACAACTGTCCAAGGTGTAGCTACATATCCAGCCTGGACCAACATATTCTTATTGTGTAGTTACACCCTTTTTTCCATAATATCTACACACCATAATAAATGCATGTCAGGCTGCAATCAGACAAGCTCAGGCAGTGCTTTTGCACCCTCATGCTCAGTCATTCATGCTGTACTGATGTTTCCACACTGTAGTCCCACTTTGTAAACTTGCCTGCAGACTGTAGCAGCACATCTACAGTGTAAAGCTACATACTTTCACCCTATCTACACAACATAAATATACTTCACAGTGTATACACACCTCTTAAGCTTGTAGGAGCACCCTCTCCAACTGTGCTCAAACACCCTCCTAAACATGCTTTTACATTGTATCTTCACTTTCTATGCCTCTTAAGACTGGATCTGCATAAAGGTGTAATTCACTTTCACATAGTAACTTGATCCCCCACAGACTGTGCCTACAACCCTCCTAAATGTGCTTTCATGTGTAGATACTCATCTTCAGATTGGGCCCACAGTGACACTATGGGCCATTCCTAGACCCATCGTACATGTTCACCATCTAGCAACACCCCACAGACAGCTCAGCACATAGTAGCTTCTTCTCACCTATCCCCTGTACCTGTTACCCTATCCAACCCTTTGATGTTCTGCCTGTCTTTCCCACCACCTGTTTGCCCTCCCTCCACTGCATGTCTCCCCATCCATCTCATATTCTCAGGGTGCCTATGGGTGTGTTCTCCTCTTCCCCATGGACTCTGCCCTCCGCCCCTTTGCAGAATAACCCTCTAATAGGCATTTCCCAGAATAACCCTTTAATAGGCATTTACAAAAAGGTTCCAGTGGCCCTGGGGGAGGAGGCGTGAGTGGTGACTTGCTGGGAGCGGCAGCAGGGGGCTGTGGCTGAACCAGCTGCAGCTGCTGCACCAGCCTCTTGAGTGGGGTCCAGGAAATGGGGAGGGAGGGTAAAGGGGAGGCTGTGAGACCCCTCACTGCACAACCATGAGCAAGGCACATGCCTGTCCCTAGGACCCCCACTCAGCACTGAGCCGCAACTGCCTCTGAGGTGGGGCACATCAGGGGACTGGTTATACAGGGACCTTCTCACTGGGCACTGAGATGCAGCTGCCTCCAGTGCAGGGCACAGGGGCTGGGGGGGGCAGGCTGCCCCATCACCCCAGGGCCGTGTACATTTCCATGTTCTCCACCGCTGAGACATGCGCAAGAGAGAGAACGAGACAGGGAAAAATGAAAGGGAGGAAGGACAAAGAGGCGACGCGGCCCCAGGGGGTAGAGCTCGAAAAGGCAGAGAAATCAATACGCTCTGGCAGGAGCGGGAAGTGGAGAGACAGGCAGGAGCAGGGGGGCAGGGAGGGGGCAGGAGCAGGGAGTATGGGGAGATGAATGAGGAATCAAGAAGAGGGGCAGGCTGCCTAGCAAGGCAGTGAAAAGGGTTCTGGGCAGGAGGTCACTGGGGTTTATCCCAGCAATGGAAATAGTGTCAAGTGGGCTAGAGCAGGGGGTGGAGGCCAAGCACCTGGTCTCTGTCCCAACTCACTGAGGGGTGTGAGGTCTGTGGATGTTTGCTTGCATGCACACACATATGTTTTCCATGTGCACTGTCGTATATCTGGAAGGAGCAAACCTTGGTGCTGGGGCCTGTCACATGTCCTGGCAGGTTGATGGGTTTTCAAGCTGTGGGAAGTCAGCATGGCCTACTAGGCAAAACACTTTTCTGAGGCTCTGGACTCAATCCCCAGCTCTGCTACCACCCTACCGGGTAACCATGCTCATGTCCCTACCCTTCTCCCAGCATCAGCTTCCCATTTGGAAAGTGGCCCCCACCCCTTGGGGACTGTGGGTGGAGGGGCTGGCTGTGCAGGGTAGCTGTGTTCCTGTTGCTCCTTGTGTTGTTCTGTCCAGCATGTGCTGTTTTTGGGGAAGCTGTCTGGTTTGCTGTGGAGGCTCAGTGTGGAGAGGGGCACAGGAGTGTCCCTGAATGGGGAGTTGCTTTTATGGTGTGGCTGTGTGCTGTTTGGGCAGCTGTGCATGTCTCACGAGAGTGTTTCATGTCAGTGTTATTTACGGGGTATCTGAATTCTGAGTGTGTGTGTGGGGTGGGGGGGGTGCAGAGTGTTGGTGTATTGTTTTCAGTGGGTGTGGGTATTCTTTGAGGGTCATCTTGTGGGGTGGGGTGTAGCAGTGAGTGGATGTCTGTGCATGGTGGGAGTTTTGGTTCTGTGTGTTATTCCCATGGGATATATATTCATCCTTAAGGTTTTAATGTGATCTCTGTGCATGTTTTTTCAGGGTGTGTGTCCAGAAGAACATGTGTGTGTGTTTTTGTATTAAAGGGATGGTGTACATGTGTTTGTGTAGTATATTCGATCTTGTGTCAGGCTGCATTGTGGAGGACATTTGTACCTTTGAATGCTGTATTAATTATATATATCTGTCTATCCATCTTTAAGGTAGTTTGGTGTGTGGGTGGGGAAGTACAGGGGGTGCATTTGTGTGTAGTTGTATGCGTGCATATGCATCAGTCTAACATTGTGGGGAACTGGTTGTGTGTAGTGATGGTGTGTCTGGGAGGTTCACTGGTGTTGAAACAGCTGTATGTAGAGGATTTCTGAGGTGAGGAGTGTTTGTATATAGTTTTCTGTCTGTTTCAATTTACAGTTTTCAGGGGTGTTTGTATGGGGTGAAAAGTATCTTGTAGAGAAAATAAAATATTTGAGGGTGGGTGGATGGGTGAGTGTGTGCGTGTGCACGCGGGTATGCATGTGTGTGTATGGGTATGTACACATGCACACATGCATGAGACAAACAATGTGTTTGCTTGGGCAGAATTTATGGGACTGGAGGTTGGTCTTTTCAGAAGTTTGGGGAGACCTGATAATATTTGTAGGCATGTCCATAATGGGCACAGGGCTAAGTGGGCCTGTGGGTTGGGTGAGGGCAGGGCAGGACCAGGGTACCAGTCCATGGTGCTGATCCATACAAGGCTGGCTGGGCTGTGGGCTGTCCAGGAGGGAGGGGGGAGTGTGTCAGGTGGTGGCAGTGGAGGGGTTAAGCAAGGGGGATGGAGCGCACTGTCTTTCCGAGCAGTAATTTCCGGAGCTGACAATCAGCAGAAGTGTTTCTATTCCCGGGTGTGTAATCAGGCCCAGCAGTTTACTTTGCTAATGAGGACCTTGTGTGAGCGAGCCCCCCTCCCCAGCCCAACCAGCTGCGGCGCCCCAGGAACGTGCCAGCAGCCCAGGCAGGACACTGAGCCTGGCCCCTGCCCAGCAGGCACAGTGTGGGCTGGAGCAGCGCTGGCCCCTGCGTAAGCCTCAGCTCTGTGCCACACCCCTGGGATGTGGCTTGAGGTCTTCTCCCTCTGTAGGGCTGTAGTGGGGCAGGGGGGTCTGACTGGGTGAGGGGGAGTGGCTTTCCCCTCTAGGAGCAATGGGGACTGACTGGCTTATGGGAGTGAGGGAATAAGGGAGGGGGCTTCCCTGGGTGGGAGGGATCCCAGACACCTGGGTTCTGCCTCCCTCCCTCAGCCCCAAACATCAGAGAAACTTGTGTTATACCACATGACTGGCATGCCCCAACAGGCTCCATGCCCCTCTCAGAGCCAGGACAGAACCCAGGTACCCTGGCTGCCAGCACCTGCTCTGCTCTAGTCCACCAGACCCCACCCTCCTCCCAAATCAGGGAGAGAACCCAGGAGTCCTGACTCACACCCTGGACAGATGGCAGCTGAGACAAGGCTGCAGGCAAAGAGGAAGGGGCTGGTGGGATTTGGGTGGCCAGGTCCCCTCCCCCAGTACCTCTCCTGGGGGACGAGGCTGCATCGGGGACCTGAGGGATGTCCCCAGAGGAAATGGGGCAGAACTGTCAGGGTCAGGGTCAGGTGGAAGCGAGGGCCTGTGGGGGTTGGGGTGCAGTGGCAGGGTGGGGCTGGCCCTCCCTACGTTGGGGCCCTGCCAAGCTGGGACTGCATGCATCAGCACTGGCCCCAGCTCAGCTGCCTGCATTTTCGTCAAGGTTGGACAGCATTCTCCTCCTGCCCGGTGCCACGGGCTCCTTGCCCAGGGCAGCCATGGGCCTGACCAGACCCCTGGCCAGAGTAGTCCAATGGGCCCATCTACCTGGACTGCTCCCCTGCCCTGCCCTGAACCAGCCCCCAGGACCACCTGGCCCAGTCTCTTCATGATATCAGGTGGAGCAGGGGAAGGATCCAAGAGCCTTGTTTCTCATTCCCTGGGAACCAGATGCCTCCTTGCACGCTTCTCCTCACAGCCAGGCCTCCTTACAGGGGACCGAGGCCTGCATCTTGGCCATTTTGGGCCCATGAGCAGAGGTGTTAGCGGGTCTCACAGGCCTCAGGGCTGGTATGGAGCTGGGCAGAGTCACCTGGGCTTCAATTTCTCTCTCTCTTCCCTTCTCTCTCCCAACTCTCTTGCCTCTCATCTCCTTCCCCACTTCCTCTCCCACCCCCTGCAACCTTCCTTTCTTCCCTTTCCCCTCTCCCATGGCTATTTCCACCCCCTGCCCCATTGCAGGGGGGTCTGTGAGTCCCTACGAGATGAGCCTGTCTTCCGGCCTCCCCGCTGCCGCTAGGATGCTCTTTGTTCTGGCCTTGGCCTGTGCCAGCCCCTTCCTGGACCTGCGCCCAGATGGGCCACGCTCGCTCAACGTGGCCATCATCTTCAGTGGCTCCTCCTATGCCCCCGAGAGTGCCCGCTTATCACCCACCGCCTTCCGCAACTTCTCACTGGAGGTGAACCCTGTCTCAGTGCTGCTGAATGACACCAATCCGCGAAGCCTGATCGTGCGCCTGTGTGACGTGCTCTCCTCCCTGCGCATCCATGGTGTGGTCTTTGAGGATGACACAAGGGCTGAGGCTGTGGCCCAGATCCTCGATTTCATCTCAGCCCAGACCTCTGTGCCCATCATTGGCATCAACGGGGGATCTGCTATTGTTCTCACACCCAAGGTGAGTGGTGGGGCCCTGGCACCTCTCCTGCCCTACGTGCTCCAGTCACAACCCAGAACAGCTCCAGTTCAGCCAAACCCAACCCAACCCTATTCCTGTCTGTTAGGGTCCACCAGGCCAGGCAGCCTAGTAGTTAGAGCCAGGAGTGTGATCAGGGATGGTTGCAGTAGGGGTCAGGAAGTCAGGAGCCAAATACCAAGCCAGGGTCAGAAGCTGGGGATCAGAAGCCTAGTTACCAAATCCGAAGGACAATCCACAGAGCGAGGTCCAAGAACAAGCCAGTCTGGGGGTAGGAGCCAGGAAACAGATCTGCAGGGAAATCCAAAGCCAAAAACAGAGTCTGGAACCAGGACAGCCAGAGGTGTTGCTAGGACAGGAGGTGCTCAGAGACTGGAGACTAGTGTGTTGTACAGTAAGGTTCAGGTGCTGGAGGAGATCCTTAAGTCAGCCCCAAAGCCATTCAGGGGGAAGGGGCTGGGGGTCAGTTGGTGTTGATTAGCTAATCAAGTGGGTCAGCTGCACTTAACAAAGCTGTAGGGCAGGAACCTGGCTGAGCTTTACAGAGCTGATCCAGGCTGTAGGAGATTTACACTGTCACCACAGCCCTGGTTCTATCTTATCCCTTCACAGCAATACCTAAGCTCATCTCAGCCCAGCCCCCATTTGCCACAATCCCAATCCATCCCGGACCCAAACTCAACCTGATTTCATCACAAGCTAAACCCATCCTTCATCTGACCCAATGGACTCAAATCATCAAATCAAATGCAACCCAGCCTGTGTCCTCTCAACCAAACCCAATCTCATCCTAACCCAACTCAACCCAACCCTGACTCACCATGATGTCCACATCCAACTGACGCAGCCAAACTATTTCCAGTCAAACCCAAATATTCATCATAACCCAAACTCAATTAAAGCCAACCTAAACTCACTGTGATTCAAGCTCTTCCTCTACCTGATGCATCTCAACCCAAGTGTAGCTCAGCAAAATACATGTCAGCCTAAATTTAGTATGATCCAAAGACAGCTCCATCCTAGTGCCATCCAACGCAATAAGGACTGGATCATAGGCAGTCTGGCCTAATGATTGGGCCACTAAGGGAGAACAGGAGCCAGGAGCAGAGTCCAAATCACTGGCCAAATCAGGGGTCAGGGGTCAGGAGTCAGGGACCAAGTTACCAGATCCAAGGGGGAAATGCAGAGGCAGAGTCCAAGTCACAGGCTGCCAGGAGGCAGAGACCAGATCACTAAAGCTGAGCAGAGTTCCCAGAAGCTACAGTCCAGGGGCCAGAAAGCCAGAGAGCACACGATCCAGGGAGGCTTCCCACAGCAAGCCATCAGGGAGAATTGCTGCCTGGCCTCTAGCCTGCTGCCAAAGGTGGGCTTAAATAGGGAGCCTGCTCTCCCCAGCAGCTAAGCCTTAGCTGTGACCATCTGGTTCCTCAGACAGGGTGAGGACCTGTTACAGCCTCAGGCAGGTTTGGCCAGCTGGGCAATTAGTCCAAACCAGGCTCCCTGTCAGCACCCCTGGCAGACCCCGACCGAGCCCAAGCAAACGACAACCCAACCACTGGATAACCAACCTGACTCAAACTCATCAGGATCTAAAATCACCATGGCCTCAGCCCAAGCCCCAGCTCCACACAACCAAATTCCAACCCAACTCCATCTGAACCCATCTTGGTCTTCACCCAGGCCAGACGCCTCTCATACCTACTGAACCAGCTCATCCCAAATCACAATTCCAACATAGCTCTGATCCTACCAAATCTAGTCTTTGCTCAACTCACCCAGTCACCACTTACCCTGAGTCCAACCCAACACCCACTTAAACCAGTTTCAGCCCAACACAACCCAGACTTGAAAGGCAGCAGGGAAATGAGGGTGAGGAAGGCAGTAGGGCAATGGGGTTGGTTTTGCTGGGCACCCTCTATATTCATGGTGGGAGGGGGCTGCAGGGCAGGGGTGAGTGGCACCAGGTCACTGTCCCCTGCCTCAGGCAGGGGTTGAACTAGATCACCTCTGGAGGTCCCTTCCAGCCCAATGTCTCTGTGATTCCATCTTTCCCGCCCCTCCCTAGGAGAAAGGTTCCACCTTCCTGCAGCTGGGGTCCTCAACGGAGCAGCAGCTTCAGGTGATTTTTGAGGTGCTGGAGGAGTATGACTGGACAGCCTTTGCTGTTCTCACCACACTCTTCCCCGGCTATGAGGATTTCATCGACTACATTGAGGTCCTGACCGACAGCAGCTTCATTGGCTGGGAGCACCGGGGCGTTATCACCCTGAACCTCACTGATGATCCTGACGGCTCCCGCCTCAAGCGCCAGCTGCGAGAGATCAGCGCCCAGATCCGCCTGCTCTACTGCTCCCGGGAGGAGGCTGAGAGCATCTTCCGGGCTGCCCGGGAGGCAGGACTCACCGGGCCCGGCTACATCTGGTTCATGGTGGGGACCAACCTGGGGGGCACTGACTACCTGCCTGAGCACCTGCCGGTGGGGCTGTTCACAGTGCTGTCAGCTGGCTGGAGGGATGATCTCCATCGCCGGGTCCACAATGGGGTGGCCATCATTGCCAAGGGGTCTGAGGCGCTCTTCCGGGACTACGGCTTCATCCCTGAGTTCAACAATGACTGCCGGGCTCCCAACATGACCCAGATCCATGACAACCTTCACCGGTCAGCAGGGGTTTCAGGGGAGAACAGGGCTTGACCTGTGGGGGAGGCAGGGGGATGGAGCAGGTGTGAGGAAATCAGGTCAGGACCACTTATGGATTAGAGAGCAGCTGATGAGGTGGTGGTAGGGGACACTGGCTAACTCAGGGGGTGGGAATGAGGCATGAGAGCATCATGTTGGAGGTGCAGGTCTCAGCAGGGTGGGCGAAGGATCCCTGGGCTGGCTTGGCAGGGTGCTATGGGTCAGGAGTGGCAGAGGGGAGGGGCAGAGCTAGGATGGGGGGCCTGGGTTCCCACTAATGTGTCTGCCTCCCTCCCCAAACCAGGTATTTCATGAACATCACATGGGGGCAGAAGGATTTCTCCTTTAATGAGGATGGCTACCTCATTAACCCTTCGCTTGTCGTCATCTCCCTCAACAAAGAACGTACCTGGGAGGTGGTGAGTGCATGTCTCCTTGTCCTAACCCCTGACAGAGTCCCACCCAGTACAATCCACAGGAGTATGGGGCCAGTCTGGGGAGGGCAAAACTGGCAGCTAGGATTGTGGGTCCAGGGTCAGACATCACAGACCACAATGACACCTCTAAGGTCAGTGCTATGTCATGGATTGCTGGCGATGAATGACTCCCCAGGGGGCCGGGGGATAGTGAAGCCCTTACTAGGGGGTGGGAGTGACGTGTCTGCACCCGGCTTAGGTGGGGAGCTGGGAGCACCAGATCCTGCGAATGAAGTACCCAGTGTGGTCGCGCTACGGCAAATTCCTGCAGCCAGTGGACGACGACCAGCACCTGACAGTGGCCACATTGGAGGAGCGCCCATTTGTCATCGTGGAAAACATCGACCCAGCCACTGGCACGTGCATCCGTGACTCTGTACCCTGCCGCAAGCAGCTCAACCACACCGAGAGGTGAGTGTGCTGCCAGCTTCCCCTCAAGCAGTGCCCTCCCCTCACCCTCAGCTACCCCCCCACCAACGTGTGCTGTCCCCACCTGCTGTGAGTTTCCCCCAGCAGTGCCCTCACCTTGGGATTCCCCAGGGCTCTAAGCTTTGCCATGACAGTGCCACCCACCCCAGGCAGGGGATCATGTATCATGAGCTTCCTTCAGAGCTACACCCCAGGGTGGGGCCTACTTGTTCTCCCTATCCAACACAGTCTCTGCTCTGCTCCCCCATCACAGCTACTCCCTGGACCCAGTGCTCTTCGAGAAGAAGTGCTGCAAGGGCTTCTGCATTGACATCCTCAAGCGCCTGGCCAAGACAGTGGGCTTCACCTACGACCTCTACCTGGTCACCAATGGCAAGCATGGCAAGAAGATTGATGGGGTGTGGAATGGCATGATTGGGGAGGTGAGAGCTCACCACCCCCCCAAGCAAAACCCTTAATTCAGGAGTTTGGGCTCCTAGCCCTGCTCCTTCAGTTAAACGCTAGATTCCACCTTGTTCCCAAAGCTAGGATCCTGGCTCCATACTGCCTGCTCTAGCCCACAAGTACTCCTAAAGTGGCAGTACGGGGGTGGAGGAACCAGCCTTCTCGAGGCCCCCACAGCTTTGCAGGAGAGTCGGGGGTGCAGAGCTCCAGTAATAATCCCTGGACACCTCATATCTGCCAGGGCATCTTTCCCTTGCTGCCTGCTCTGCAAGTGCTTTCCTTTAGTGACCCCCCAGAGCACTGACTTGGCCTAGCCCCATCCTCCCCTACTAGCCCTGCCCCGAACTCTACCCTAGCTCCTCCTTTCCTCCCAGTAGCTCTAGTCCAGTCCCAGTCCCCCTCTGCGCTAGCCCCATACCTCTTCACTCTTAATCCTGCCCCCAGCGCTGCTGCCACCAGCCCTGCCCAGCACTAACCCCTCCCCGTGGTGCAGGTGTTCTATGAGCGAGCGGACATGGCCATCGGGTCGCTGACCATCAATGAGGAGCGCTCTGAGATCATTGACTTCTCTGTGCCCTTCGTGGAAACTGGCATCAGCGTCATGGTGTCCCGCAGCAACGGCACCGTCTCCCCCTCCGCCTTCCTTGGTGAGTGGGGATGGGGCAATGCAGCAGGGGCACCATGTGGGGAGGGGTAGGGTTAGGGTTAAGGTGCTGTTGGGCATGGCGCCCATCCCAGCCCCTGTCTTTCACCTCTGGCCCGCTCCCAGAGCTGGGGAGGGGACCCAGGCATCCTGGGGCTGATTTCTTATCCCCTCCCGCACAGAGCCCTACAGCCCGGCCGTCTGGGTAATGATGTTCGTCATGTGCCTCACTGTTGTCGCCGTCACTGTCTTCATCTTCGAGTATTTCAGCCCTGTGGGCTACAACCGCAGTCTTGCTGCTGGTAAACGTGAGTCCCAGCCCCTTGACTTGGCTCCACCTTGGGGCGCGGGGGAACAGAGGTCTGTGGGGCAGGAGTAAGAGGCATCAGCAGGGCTGGGGGGAGCCCAGGCAGGGGCAAGGGGGCTGTGGGGCAGGACCAAGGAGCACCAGCAGAGCTGGGGTCAAGGCACCCCTGTACCCAACTCTTCCTGAGCCAACCAGTCCCTTTGGCTTATGGCAACTGTGCGGCACCTGTCCCTGTGGTGCTGGGGACTGACGCCATCCCATGATGTTTTGCAGGTGCGGGGGGGTCAAAGTTCACCATCGGGAAGTCGATCTGGCTGCTTTGGGCCCTGGTGTTCAACAACTCGGTGCCTGTGGAGAACCCCAAGGGTACCACCAGCAAGATCATGGTGCTCATCTGGGCATTCTTCGCTGTCATCTTCCTGGCAAGCTACACGGCCAACCTGGCTGCCTTCATGATCCAAGAGGAGTACGTGGACACCGTCTCGGGGCTCAGTGATCGTAAGGTGAGGGGTAGCAGGGGCTGGGGAACCCATCACTGCCAGCTTTGCCCCCCCCTCAACAAGCCCTCCACTGCCAGCATCACCCCCACCTGCACCCCTCCTCCAGCATCTCAGTCACCTCCCCCCATCCATCCATCTGTCTGCCCGGGATGGCCGTGCTATGGCAGGTTCCTGCCCCCGGTTGTCCTTGCCTCAAGGTGTTTGCATCTGGACATCTAGAAAGGAGCTGAGAGGCTTCTCAGTGAGCTCCCAAAGCTCAACCTGTCTCTTTCCAGACCTGTCTATGGACCTGAAGGTTTCTCTTTGGTTGACCCCAGCTGCATCTCCCTTCAGAAAGCTCTAGAGATCTCATCCTTTCTAGCAGGGTCTGTTTCTATCTGTGGAGCGTTCTGCCTTGGTCACTACCTACGAAACCACATTAAATCTGCTAGTTCCTCATAACCTCTGTCAAGAGGACTAGAAAGCTTGTCTCCTCGCTTTGCTTTTGTGAGGTCTAGAAATCTAATATCTAGCTGCATTCTGGGTCTAGAAACCTCTAGAAGTCTTGCTTGCCCTCAGTCTGCATCAGCCTAGAAAGTTCTAGAAAGCTTTGCTGATTTTGGCTCTAGTTAGGTCAGGAAAGCTCTAGAAATCTCCTGGATTCTCTGTCTGCAAAGCTTGAGAAATGTGCTGGGTTCCCGGTGTAGAAAGCTCCAGAAACCTGGGTCATCTGTCTGGAAAGTTCTAGAAAACTTGTGGTTTTCTAGCACTGTGAGCCTGGGGAAATCCACTGTGCTCTTCCTCCCATCTGGGTCCTGTCGACTTAACATTGTCTTCACTATCTCTGGACGTGTCTAGGCTGGGTGTTGGTTGACCCCATCCTCAACACGTGCCCACATGGGCCCCTGGTCTCTGGATGGCTGTGCCACCATGCCAGGATAGAGGAGAAGGGCCTTCCATGGCACTGGGCTGGGGAGAGGCTTAGCCTGGAAGAGCTGGCTGAATGGCTATCAGGGCCAGATCCAGGGCAGCGCCTGGGGGTGCAGAGAGGCAGCTGGAGTTAATATGGGCCCTTCACCTGGCTGGACAGAGCTGGGCCACAGAGACTCAAACCAGCCATGGATGCAAAGCCAGTCAGCACAGCCAGGAATGCCTGGTCTGGTCATTGCCAGTTGGCATAGAGCAGGCAGGTCCTGAGGAAGGAGAAGTCATTGGATAAGACACGTGTCTCTCACTTTCGATTTTGATTTTCTTTTGTGTCTCACAGGAAAGCCATTCACCACTACAACATTATAGGTGCTGGGGGTGGGATGTGGACTCAACCTGCATTACCAGGGTGTTGTGTTCTGTGGCCCTTGGCCATATCAAGGCTTTGCTGTGTGGCTAGGAATTGGTCGATCTGGACTGACCCAGGCCAGACTGGGACCAAGAAGGGTGTGATCCCTTTGCTCAAGCACACAAGTGGGGCAAATATCAGCGGAGGAGAGAACTTCTCAGGCTAGGCAACAAAGTCAGATGGCTCCAGACTAGCTAGGGATACATCTAGATGGAAAACTAGAAGATTTCTACTGAGGAGAAGAGTGAAGTCTGAGCCAGGTCTAAGCCTGGTCATGGGGCAAGGACCCCGAATCACTTTGGGATTGAACTGGCTAAGTTTCAGGATGGAGGGTGTGGTGGGACAGGGCACCTCTGGCTCAACAAGCAGTGGGTGTGATACAAAGTCATGCATCATCCACCATCCCCAGGTTGGGGAGTGGAAGTAACTTGTGTAGCATGGAAAGCATCTGGTAGGCCCCTGACTCAGGGCTGTGGCTGATCTCATATAGAGGCTCATGGCTACTGGCTTTGTTGGAGGGGGAGGTGGAGGAAGGTTTCTCTTCCTCTGAGACATTGGCCACAGCTCAGGATGGAGGGCTGGCTGAGGTGCACTGATACTCCTGCTGGGACTAGATAGCCAGAGGCTGCTGGCTAATGAGTTTTGCTTTGCTACTCAGGGTCTCACCAGTCACCAAGGTCGGGGTCAAGAACGGGTTGTTCCCCGCCATGTCAGACTGGGCCAAGCTGTGGGTGGTTTGCCTTGTCCGTTGTGCAGGTCATGGTCCTTTCCTAGGATCTTCTAAGCACATATAAAGAGATGCCTTCCCTGTAGCTGCAGGGAGGCCACTGGCAGCTTAAAAATTGTTCTCCAACTATTAAAGTTGGTCTAATAAAAGATATCAGATTCACCCAAAGAACCTTGTCTGCCCTTGTCTCCCCAGGGCATTTACAGGGTAGTGCTGGTGCTTGGGGCTTGAGGCCTTGTGATTGTGGGGAGGGGCATTCACAGTGGGGATTTGGGACACAGAGGACTGAACTTGCTGGCCCAGGAGACCCTTTCCAGTCCCATTTTCCTGTGTTGTAGATGGGTGGTTCCCAGCAGTGAATCCAAGCAGACCCTGTCCTGGGTGATCCAGTTAGTGGATTGAACCAGATTCAGTCAGGCAAGATCCACAGATTTAGATGGATCCAATGAGTTCCTGGCTCTTCTCGTCCCTTCAGTCATAGTTTCATAGTTTGTAGGGTTGGAAGGGACCTGAACAGATCATCAAGTCCAACCCCCTGCCATGGCAGGAAAGAGTACTGGGGTCAAACAACCCTGGCAAGGTGTTTATCTAGCCTCCACTTAAAGACTCGCAGGGTAGGAGCCAGCACCACTTCTCTTGGAAGTTGGTTCCGGATCCTAGCCGCCCTGACCATGAAGTAGCGCCTCCGGATGTCTAATCTGAATTTATCCTCTGCCAGCTTGTGACCATTATTTCTAGTCACTCCTGGCAGTGCTCGGGGGAACAGGGACTCCCCCAGTGCCTGCTGGTCCCCTCTGACTAGTTTGTAACAGGCCACTAGATCCCCCCTCAGCCTTCTCTTGTGGAAGCTGAACAGGTTCAGGTCCCGTAGCCTCTCCTCGTAGGGCCTGCCCTGCTGCCCCCGATCATGCGAGTGGCCTCTTCTGGACCCTCTCCATGCTGTCCACATCGCTTCTGAAGTGCGGTGCCCAGAACTGGACGCAGTACTCCAGCTGCGACCTGACCAGTGTCACACAGAGGGGGAGGATCTTGGACCTGCTCAAGATGCATCTGTGGATGCATGACAAGGTATGGTTGGCCTTCCTGACTGCATCCCCACACTGCCAGCCCATGTTCATCTTGGCATCAATGTTGACTCCAAGATCCTTTTCTGCCTCTGCACTGATGAGAAGGGAGTTCCTCAGCCTGTAGGTATGGCGCCGGTTGTTCCTCCCCTGGTGCATCACCTTGTACTTGTCAGTGTTGAAACCCATCCTGTTCTCATCCGCCCACCCCTGTAACCTGTCTAGGTCCGATTGCAGCCTATTCTTCCCTTCTAGCATGCCCACTTCCCCCCACATCTTAGTGTCGTTTGCCAATTTGAACAGGGTGTTTACCCCCTCGTCCAAGTCACTGATGAAGATGTTGAACAGTGCAGGCCCAAGTACCAACCCCTGGGGGACCCCACTGCCCACATCCCTCCCGGTCGCATAGGACCCATCCACCACCACTCTCAGTCTGTCCCCTTTCTCCATTTCTAGTCATTTCTCCTTCCTCCCCCTTTCTTCTCGACACCTGAGGGGCAGCCCCAACTCTTTCCACTGCTTTGATCCCCCTGGCAAAGTGAGGTTGACAATAGTTTGATGGGAGTGTAGGGAATATGGCCCTGTGGGGCCTATGAGTGTTGCCTTGTCGGGTGTTCTGGTGGTATCTGTCCCCATGGACTAGTAGGTGATTTCCTGTGGGGTGTTTGGCATCACCTGGCCCCCTGGAATGTTAGGTGACACCCATGCCCCACAGTTCCAGAAGCCTCAGGACCAGTACCCCCCGCTCAAATTTGGCACTGTGCCCAATGGCAGCACTGAGAAGAACATCCGCAGCAACTACCCCGACATGCACACCTACATGGTGAAGTACAATCAGCGCAGTGTGGAGGATGCTCTGCAGCACCTCAAGTCAGGGTGAGTGGGGGCAGGGAATGGGGCAAGCCCTTGGGAGAGGGTGGCCCAGGGGAGACAGGGTCGGGGCAGGGGACATGGGGAATGGGGTAGGGTTACAGGGGGAGGGAGGTGACCAAGGGAGAGGGCAGGGCTGGGTAAATGGAGCATGGCAGGGTTGGAAGCGGTGGGGTGGGCCAGAGTGGGAGGGGCCAGAGGAATAGGAGGTGGGGCCAGGACGAAGCAGGTGAGGTGGAGGAAACAGGAGGCAGGGCCCGGATGGAGTGGATTGTTCTGGGTGGCAGGATTAGGGCCAGGGATCAGGGCTGATTTGACTCTCCCTTCTGCTCCCTTCCCCTCCCCCTGGGTCCTGGCTCCATGTGTGGTTCAGGAAGCTGGATGCCTTCATCTATGATGCAGCGGTGCTCAACTACATGGCACGGAAGGACGAGGGCTGCAAGCTTGTCACCATTGGCAGTGGCAAGGTGTTTGCCACCACTGGCTATGGCATTGCCCTGCAGAAGGGCTCCAAATGGAAGCGTCCCATCGACCTGGCCCTACTTCAGTTTCTGGGTGACGGTACGTGACCCATCCTGGATGCCTAGGTCTTATCCCAGATGCGGGAGGGGGTAGAGACACTGGGCTGAGAGCCAGGACATCTGGGTTCCATCACAGTTCTGGATCCTGGTCTGGCATCCTGCCTGGTCCTGATTCAGCCCCAGAGCATGGCTGTGGGGTGCAGTGGGGTTTGCTCTGGGGGTGGTTCTGATCTCGGTTCCTGGCAAGGGCTGGGACTGACGCCCAGGATCAGGTGCTGCCAGCACAGCCTTCCCAGCTGGGAAGCAGGGAGTGGGGCCTGCTCAGAAACCAAGGGCATGTGTGACCTGCATCACAACCCAAAGGGGCATGTGACTGGCATCACAACTGGTGTATGGGCATGTGATGTGCATCACAATGCGCCCATCTGTGTGATGGGCATCGCTGCCTGCGGGGATGTTTGGTTGGCTTCACAGCCAGCTTGGGTGTGTGTGATCAGCATCACAATTGGCGTGTGTGTGTGTGTGTGATTAGCACCACCACCTGGGCTTGTGTTCCAGTGTTGTGTAATTAACAATCCAAGGCTGTGTGAGATCCAGCTTTGCAGACACAATGTACCTGGTGAGGGTATTTCAGTGCAGGTCCCTCCTTTAGGGACTCAGCCATGAGAGACAAAGACATTCCCCAACCTGGACAGGACTGCTGGGTTCTATCCCAGCTTAGAGAAGTGAGTTGGGTCTAGTGGGAGGGGCTGGGACATCTGAGTGCTATCCTTCAGGTGCAGGAGGTGAGTGGAGATTGGCGATTTAGGGCACGGGATTGCTGGGAGCCAGGCCTCCTGGGTTCCATCCCCAGCTGTGCGGCAGGGTATAGGTGTCTAGTAGTGGGGAACAGGGCCTGCTGCTGTTTGCCTGGACACCTGGGTCCAACAAAGCCCCTGTCCCTTGTAGATGAGATCGAGATGCTGGAACGGCTGTGGCTATCGGGAATATGCCACAACGACAAGATCGAGGTGATGAGCAGCAAGCTGGACATTGACAACATGGCGGGTGTCTTCTACATGTTGTTGGTGGCCATGGGGTTGAGCCTGCTGGTCTTTGCTTGGGAGCACCTCATCTACTGGAAGCTGCGCCACTGCATGAGCCATGCCGGCCGCCTTGACTTCCTCCTGGCCTTCAGCAGGGTGAGCACTCATGCCTGCCCAGCCAGCCATCTGTCCCTAGGCATTTGTCCATCCCCACACACCTCCTTCCATCCACCCTCCTTCCTCCATCCTGGCCCCTTCATATGTCCATCCCACATGCCCCTTCTTCACCCCCACACACCTCCATCCTTCACACATCCTCCCTCTGCCTCCCGCCTGACCTTGCTCTGCACATGCTAGATACCATAGGCAGGCTGACATTGAGAGTGATCCTGGAAGCCCCATACAGCACAGACAGTCCCCAGTCCCATGCCCTTTTCTCTCACAACACCCCCAACCCCAGCACTGCCCCTCCTGCCTTCCTACCCTTCTCCCAGAAAGCAACTCCTCTTCGCCTTCCTCTATCTTTCATTCCCTCAGTTGTCTCCCCTTTTCAGGATTCCCTTCCCCCATCTCTGCCCTTGCAGACACCTTTGCAGTCACCCCAGGACACCCCCTGAGGCCCCTTCTGGCCATACCTCCAGCTCAGTTGGCTCCTGCTGTTCCCTGGGCCCCTCAGGGTGAGTGACAGGTCAGAGAGGGCAGCCCCAAGCACCACATCAGCCTGGAGGGAGCCTGGAAAAGGGGGCCCAGCTCACGGGCAGCCCTCAGCCCTATCCTGCTACCTCCAGACTCTCAGCATGACCCACCCAACATTCCCAGAGGTTCCCACCCTGCGGCACTCTCAAATTCCCTCCCATCCTGGTGCCCCAAACCCACTTTTAGCCGCCCCCATCCCAGCCTGGCCCCCTGTCCTGCCCCTCCCTCAGTCCCATTCTCCCTGGCTGAGCTCTTGGCCTCCCCCTGCTCCCAACCTGGTGCCCTTCAAACCTGCCCAACTTGTCCACCCAGCCTGAGGCCCTACTCTGCCAGTGCTCCTGGCCTTCCCCATAGCCCAGTGTCCCCTGATCCCTGTCACACTCCCCACCTCACCAACAACCCCACCATCTTCCATCCCTAACCTGCCCCTTCACAAAGTGCCTCAGCCTGCATTCTCCCCAGTCTTCCCAGCCTCCCCTACCACCAGGAAACACCCTCCCCAACCTGATACCCACCACATCCCCTCCCAGCCCTCCTGGTCCCACTGGCTTCCCTGCCCTCTCTTCTCCCCACCTCTCCCCCTCACTGTTCCCAGCACTGCCCTCCCTCCCCATCTCCCACATGCACACAATTCCTGGGCTCCTCTGGCTGCTTCACACACACACTCTGTCCTATCCTCCCTTTCCTTGTTCTCCCCTTTGCAGCTCTCTCCATCCCCTGCATGTCTGTCTGTCTGTCCCCGCCTCCCTGCAGCATGTTGTATTGCTGTCTCTTAGGAATCAAATGCTTGTGACAAAGGCACTGGGAGGGAGTTAATGGGGAAGCTCAAGGATGGACCCCCACACAGACATAGACCCCCTCAAAGTATGTGGCAGCCCAGGGTCAGTGGGGGGGGGGGAAGGAGGTCTGGAGACAAGGAGCAGGAAGACCCTGTAGCCCACTTAGAAGCCAGTCTCACCACATGGACCATGCCCAATATAAAAGCTGCTCACTGCAGCGGAGTCCCAACAATAACTTTCCCCCACTCCCGTGTAGTCCTTGCTGCAGTGGTGTCACAGTGATAACCTTCCCCTCCCCGTTTAGTACTTGCTGCAGTGGTGTCACAACAATAATGTTCCCCCTGCTGAACACTCAGTGCAGCTGTGTCACTGCAATAGCCTCCCTTCACATAGGTCTGTCCTGCTGCACAGTGGGATGGTGTCTCTGCTGTAGAGATCCCCTCTGTGTAGAGGTGGGGGTATATTTGGTTCTACCCCCATGAACAGTAACCCCCCAGCAGCTCTCTGGGGCAGTAATATTCCCCCTACCCCATGCCACAGTGTTGGGGCTGGTGTTGTCATAAGGGTGTCTCCCTCATGCATTTTAGTTCTACCCCCCCTACAAACCTGTGTCCTCCTTGTCTCCCCACCAGGGCATGTACAGCTGCTGCAGCAGTGAGGATCCAAAGGCCAAGGACCAGCAGCAGCTGCCCATCCTGAACCATAGCTATGGGCCACAACGCGGTGGGGCACCAGCCCTACCCAGCCCCCCCGCCCCGCCCCTGCCCTGCAGCAGTTTCCTGCCCCGGGAGCGCCGCATCGTGGAACGCTGGCGTCACGCCCGCAGCCCCAACTGCTACAAGGACCTGTATGCACCATCTGGTCCCCCTGAGCCCTCCGGGGCCAAAGCTAGCTCCCGCCACGGCCTCCAGAGCACTTTCACCGATGGTTTCCACCGATTCTATGGCCCCCATTGAACCCGAGGGGCTGTCAGATCACCTGGGTGCAGGTGCTGGAGTGGGGATGGCTGCACCAGGGCAGGCAAAGAAGATGGCGTCCTGCCAGCTTTCCCCACCACCTCCCGCCAGAGGTCTAGAGAACCCCCCATCCTACTTTGCCATTGTGCGGGAGAAGGAAGGGCCGGAACCGCCTGCCTCAGCCTGGCATCGTAAGTCCCTGCGGGGCCTATATGAGAGTTTCCAGGCAGGCAAAACTGGGAGCCGGACACCAGAACCCAAGAAGCACGGGGTTGGCGTGAGTGGGGCCTATGCCCCCAAGGGTCCCCGTGAGCTGGAGCGTGGGCGCCCAAGCAAGGAGACGGGGCGCTACGGCTACACCCGCCTGTCCTATGAAGATGAGCGCACCCCACCGCTGGCCCCAGCCCCCTGTGGGCGTGAGCGCCGTTACCGCCACACTGAGGAGGCCCGGAGTGGTGCCGACGGGGAGACCCAGCCCCTGCTGCACCCCACATGCCCAGGAGCAGGGGGCAGCAGTGGCAGTGGGGGGCGTGCCCACATCTGCCGCAGCCATTCACACCCACTGGCCGTGAGTGCCAGCTTTCCCAGCCAGAGCCGCTACGTGGAGTTCTCAGACTCAGACTCGGAGGTGTGTGAGCGAGAGGTACCCTGCCCCGAGGCCTCACCCCCGACACCCCCGGCCCCGCCCCCAGGCGATGGGCACAGCTGCTGGTACTCTCCCCCTGATTACTTCTGTACTTACCCGTCCCGAGAGCGCCAGCTCTTCAGCACCCACAAGCCTTTGCGCTATTGGTCTGCCGACAAACTGGGCCCCTGCCATTCCTGCCATGGGCTGTGCCAGCACTGTGCCAGCCTGGAGCTGCTGCCACCTCCCACCCCACCGTGCCGCAAGGAGGCTCTCCGCTACTTCAGCTGCTCAGAGGAGCGTCTGGAGCGCCGGCTAGATTGGGAGCACCGGCGCTGTGGGCACTACAGCTGCCTGGCTCCTCGGCACCACCATGGCCTCTACCGGCGCTGCCATCACCACCACTCCTGTGAGCTGGGCCCTGCCAGCTCCATCCTGCACCCAACTTCCCGCAGCCTGGAGGACCTCAGCTCCTGCCACCTGGTGCGCTGTGGTGTAACACCCCACCGCTTCGGCTTCTCCCCCTCTGAGTGGCTCCCACGCCGTGTCAGCCGCAGTGGCGAGCTCTTCACCCGGCACGGCTCCGCACACTTCTCCAGCCTGGAGTCGGAGGTATGACGCAGCCGTGGACCTGGGGGAAGGGACAGGGGGTGGGGGTGCTGATGCCATGGACCTGCAGGGAGGAATGTCAGGAGTGTTGATGCCACAGACCAAGGGGGCACCACGGCTGGTGATACCATGGATCCAAGGAGAGGGAGGGACCCAGGGATGGGTGGACAGTGCCATAGCTGCTGATACCGTGGACCCAGGGATAAGTGGATTGATACCGTGGCTGCTACTGCCACAATCCTGTCAAGAGAGGGATAGATTATAGGCAAGAAGAGCAGCACCACATTCATGAATGCCACAGGCCTGGAGGACATGGCAGCTAATGATGCCACTACCCTGGGGAGAAGGGCCTTTTGCCACAGATTGATAACAGAAGCAGGGGGATGCTGTGGCTGCTGACCCAGATGCCAGAGAGGGATACAGTCATGGCGGTTTGTGCTGCAGACTTGAGGCGGGGGGGGGGATGGTACCACAAATGCCAATCCTGTGGACCTGCGGGGCACAGTCACTGATACCATGGACACAATAGGCACAAAATCACTGTGGACCAACCCATATGGGACATCTATGTCACGGACCAGTGTCTGAGGTGACTGCCACTGAAGCCATGGACATAGGACAAGGAAAATTAAGGCTTCACAACCACAGCCAGCAGAGTTGGCCATCACCATCATTGGCACTCCAGCCTGGGGAGGGTGGTTTTCGTCAGCACCTTTAATACTATGGAGCCGTGACAGCAATAGCACAGAGCCAGCAAGAAGTGGCCCTCCACTGACCTTGTAGCTAAGCTAAAGGGTCATGGGAGCCACTACAGGGCCACGGATCCTGCCAAGGTGTCACTGACCCCCAAACCCACAGACTTGCCGTAGGAGGGGCCGCCACAGGTACCATGGACCAGGGGCAAACAACATAGCCAGCATCACTGATACCACAGAACCCTCCACCACTGAGGCCACAGGCTGAGCTGGGTGCAAGAGGAGGCGTGAGACCACGGACATGGGCCATAGCCCAGCCTAGTCACTGCCTTCCAGCTGACACTGAACCCAGTCCAACAGACAGGATGGGCTGGCACCATCCGCTGGCCAACAGCTGCTCCAGCACATAGCAGTGGCAGCTGGGGAAGAGGGGAGGGCTATTAGCAGTCCCATGGCTAGGCTGTGATTTTTTTTCTCCAAAGGGCTTTTCCATGCAGCATGAGGTGGGGAGGAGGTGCGTGGGACCCACAAGCACATGGCAAATAGGGGCAAGGGGGTATCCCCACTGGTGGGGACAGTAGTAGGACTCTTACCCCCAGAGCCCTGAAGGGTCAGCCTGCTTTGGGGAGGGGAGGGCAGGACACACCCACAAGCCCTGGGGGGTGGAGAGGGGGCATCTCTTGTGTTCAGACGGCAGGGGGCGCTGGAGGGCTTGCCCCTCCCAGCCCCCTTCACACACCCAAACCGGTCGTAGCTGTTCAGACTTTTTAAACTTTATTTTTTGGGGATGGGGGGAGGGAGGGGAAAGGGAGACGAAACTGTGATCCACACGACGGAACTGATACTGTGATCTCCGTGGCACCTTGCCCACCGTGCCCACCCCCAGCAACTCCTCACCTGAAGCCCCCATGGCTCTCGCCCACTGTGCCTGCCCCCGCGGCCTCCACCTTCACCCCCAATGCCCCTGTAGCCCATCCGCTCACACGTGGCACCTGCCCCTGCAGCCCTGTGCCCCGCTTCACCTCCTATGTGCTGCCCTTTCCTCGGGTTTCTCTCTTTTCTTTCTCCTTCCCTCCTTCATGTGCTCCCCTGCCCCCGACGTCCATCTGCCCAGCCTCCTCCCCCTATTAGTTTGTCTTTTCCCCTCTTCAGTCCATGTCCATCCCTTCTCCTTGTGTCTCTGTCCTTCCACTGTGTGTGTGTGTATGTGTGTGCGTGCACACGTCTCCCCCATGTCTCTTTCCCATCCTTCCCAGTTTCTCCTCCACCCCTTGTCTGTCTGTCTGCCCTTCTCCCATCTGTCCAAACATCTCTCCTCTCTGTCCCCTCTCAGTGCCCCTTTCTGTCAGTCTCCTCCCTGTCCTCATATCTGTCCTTCTGTCTCTGCTCCCTCCATTGCTTTCTCAGCAGTTCTGGGATTCAGGGGGGAGGAGGAGGGCGCTGCGTGATTTAGGGCCTGGGGGGGGCCGTGACACAAAGTACCCCTGCACTGGGATAGGGGTGGGCCTTGGATATGGAAAGGGGCAGGGCCTAGCAGGAGGGGTGGGGCCTGGTGCCCACTGTGGGGAACTGCTATTTCTAAGTTATAGCCATGGAGGGGGAGGTGGGAGGGCTCCGATGGTCTGGGTGCCATGGGAAAGGGGGCAGCTCAGGGGGGTGACCACTGGAGCAGCAGGGGCCATAAAACCCAGGAGTTCTGGGGACAAAGGGGCCCCTGTGTGCCCCAGACGGGGGCTGGGGCTCTTAGGGCTTTTCCAATACAGTTGGTGCATTCCCAATAAAGGCTTTTCTAATCCCACCTCACTGTGTGGTTCATGTTGCTATCCTCCTGATGCACACACAGACAGACGTGCAGCCAAGCAGGACCAGGGCATTGTGCAAGGCCCTACAGCCAGCACTGCCGGGGCTGGAACACCTCGGAGCAACCTCTTATGTGCTAAAGCTGGAATAGGAGCCAGGCCGTGTCCTCCAGCTCTCATACCACCCTCCCACCGCCCATCCTGGCAGAAATGGGACCCAGGCATCTTGGTTCCCAGCCCCCAACCTGTTCAAGGCCACCAGAAGTTACTCCCTTCCCAGAGCTGGGCTAGAACAAGGGTCCTGGCTCACCTCCCCATCCCCCACCCCTGCTCTAACCCAGTCTTGTGTTTTAGCCCAGCTCTGGGTTGAGAGTGAGAACTGATGGTTCAAGTGAGGGCTGGGAGCCAGGACACCTGGGTTCTCTCCCTGCTCCAGGAGGGGAGTGGGGTCTGGTAGTTACAGTGGGAGGGGGGCTGGGAACCAGGACTCTAGTAGTTTCGGAGCAGTTGCGATTTGTTGGCGCTTTGGGCAAAAGTTCATTTACATAGAAATTAAAAATTAAATTAGTGCGGAAATCTGTAATTCAGACAGAAAATGTAATTAAAGCAGGACCTGGAGCCGTGCTGGGGAGAGCACTGGGGACACATTTAGCTCTGCACCCTCTGCCACATGCACACAGGCACATATACGCACAAACACAGCCCTGTTCTGGAGACACACGTGGACATGCAACCACCCATGATACACACGTGCTGCTCCTCAGAGAGTGTGCACACATACATAACCAACACCTGCAAAGGACATGTACACACGGTATAGTCACAAACAAGATAAAGTCCACACCCACAGAAGCATGCAGCTTTACATATTGTGACACCTTTCCAGAACAGCACAGCTCTGCCATCAGCCTAGAAACACACACGTTGTCAACACTTGCACAACAGCATGTAAAAAACATCACAGCTTCACATTTGTACACATTTTTGTAAGCATGGCTATAGTACAGCTACACAACGACAGAAGCCTATGTATATATCACACCAGCACCGGACAACCACATTGCAGTACCAGACAGCAACACACACACACACACACAGATTTGCACAGCAGCACCAACTTCACCCCTGCACAGAAGCACAACCCTATGCTTACAGTCCATGTGCCACCTAAACCTACAACTGCATCACAACCCCACAAGCTAACCAACACCTGTAATACATCTTCCCAGAGTACAAGCTTGTGGAGGGCTGTACCTACACAAATGGAGATATGTCCTGAGCTCACCCTCCAAGTGCACAGCCACCCAAACAACCCCTTCTTATCCCCAGCTACAGTCAGACCCCCGACAACACCCAGAAGAGCACAGATGCACACCCAGACAGTCATCCAGTGGTGCCTGCGGATGCAGAAGCTCATTCACACAGCTGCTCTGCACCCCTGCAGCTCTACAGCCACACAGAGGACAGCCAGAGACACCCCCCCCCACCCCCATAACCTGCTGGGAGGGAACCAGCAGGGCCATGCCCCTGCAGCAGGCAGGTGCCTAGGACATGCCTCAAGAGGGTGCTGGTTACCTCTGCAATTCAGCGCACACAGTGAGAGGGAAGGGGACTACCAGTGCCCCCCCTCCCCCCCAGCCCCCTGCCAGCTGAGGCCTGGCTGTTCTTTAATCATATGCTCATCAGTGCCAAGCCACATCTCTGGCTGATTTGGACTGGGTGACTCGGCAGCTGCAAACTGGCAGCAGCAGGGCTAGCAGAGGAGGGGAGCTGGCAGGGGGCTGCAGGTTAGGCTGGCAAGGGGCTGCAGGCAGGCAGTGAAGGGCAGCAGCCTAGTCGGAGTGGGGGTGCTGTGCTCCAGCTCCAGGTCCTCACTTGCCAGTTCTGTTGTCTCCATCTCCTTATCTGCAGCATCACCTGCCCCTGAACTCCACACTGGTCCTGAGCAAACACAACTGGACTGGGGAGTGGGGGAAGGGACCCAGCCTCACCACAGAGCCTGGGCCAGGGCAGACCCCTCCAGCAGAGAGAAGTGGGGATTTACATGTTCCCACTCATGCATGGACATAGACACACATGTACACGGGCGCATTAGCAGAGCACAGGCCCCCATCTTCTCCAGCAGGGGGCGGTAGGGACGCACATACATGGAAAGGCACATGCATCACACACAGGTACACACAGACAGCAAGCATAGGCCCTGTCCCCTCCAGCAAGGGAGTGGCAGGAACACACACACACACACACACACACACACACACACACACACACACACACACACACACACACACACACACAGAGTGAGCACCATGCGGCTGTTAGTAAACGCAAGCTGTTCTCCAGGCGGCAGTGTGGGCCAGACCATATGGCATGGCTCTGCCGGCTCCAGCCTGATGCCCACACCGCAACGGGTGTGTAAATAGCACATTGACCGCTCTGGGCACTGGCACCAGCTTTCTCCCTGGCCCCCAGCCCCAGGCCTGGCCCCATCAGCTGGAGGAAGCAGTCCTATCCCAGCTGCCTTGGGGGTAATGCTGAGTCTGAGGCATTACACAGCAGACAGGAGGCAGGGTCCTCAGAGTGCAGCTGCGGGGGGCAGAAGGGGGTCCCCTGAGGTGGAGGGTGGCTGCCCTCTTGCCCCCATCTGTGCAGCCCCTTTCTCACAGTCTGCCACCAGCTCACTCTCTGCCCTCTGGGACATTCACTCAGCCCCCACCACTGCACACTAGGGCACGAGATGGAGCAGGGCAGGAGTGGCAATGAGGGCTAGAACCCAGGCGTCCTGGAGCCTGGTCCCCATGTTCTAACCAGGCCTCCAATTGCCCTCTCAGAGCTGGGATAGTGTTCAGGCATCCTGGCTACCAGCCCCCCTGGCTCTAACCAGGCCCCACGGCCCTCCCAGAGCTGGGATAGTACCCAGGCATCCTGGCTCCCAGCCCTGCTTGCTCTGGCCAACTAGGTCACTGATGTCTTCATTACAACACCTTTCTGGGCGCGGCACCCGGCCCCCCACCATGATCGTCTGGGCAGCGGCATGAGCCAGGCTCTGCTGGGATGTAGCAAAGCCTTCTCGCCCAGGCAGCTCCTTTCATTCACCCTCCTCAAAGTCAGCCCCAGGGCTGGGATCCAGCCACTGCTGGGAGGTGGGCCAGGAGTAGCTAGGGCAGTGGTTCTCAAACTGTGGGTTGCCACCCCAAATGGGGTCACAACATCAGCGGATGGGGCTGCGGGGGTGTGGGTTGGGAGTGAGGGGCCATGCTGAGGAAATGGGGTTATACTGAGGAAAAGTTTGGGAAGCACTAAGCTAGGGGCTCTTCCTGTCCCCCCCACCCCCAACCACTACTCCTGCCCCAAGGGCCTCCACAGCACCCCCTGCTGGGGCTGCAGCAGCCAGGATGTGATGCCCAGTACAATACCATCCTCCTGCATGGCCACCCCGCACCTTCTCCCCACTCAAACCTAATAGAAATCACAGGATGTGAAGCCTTTAATCCCATTTCACAGGGATTGTCAGCCCTGCCAAATGCTCCCCGCCCCCAGAGTCAAGGAGAGATGCCTTAGCACCAAGAGAGGAAGGCTACTCCCTGCCCCTGCCAGTGCCCCCTGAGGCTGGACCATGGCTTCAGGCCTATTTGGAAACAGCATGTGGATGTCCAGGTCCATGTGTGACTGTCCAGCTGCTTTCTTCTGAGAGGCATGTGTGTGTGTGTGTACCTGTGTGCGCGCGCGCGCACACACACACTTCACCATAGCACATGTGCCTCTATGGCAATGTGTCAGTCAGTGCAGGTGTCAGTCAGTGCAGGGGTATGCCCGTATCCATGCCAGCGCATATGCATGTGCCCCTCAGCACATGTTGGGGGGGAGAGGATGTCAGACGCTCAGTATACACATATTTTGCCTTTTTATCATCCTCTGGACATGCATCTGTGGTTCTGTCCATTGTAGCATGTCTGTGTCCAGGTGTGTCTGCATGCATGAGTCTGTTTCTCTGTATCAGTGAATCCATCCCTGTGTCAGTTTGTCCATGACCATGGGTCTGTCTGTGTATGTACCCCCTCCCCCTTTTTCCCCAGTGCCTAAGGTCTGCCGTCATGTCCAGGCAAAGCATGAAGCTTCAGGAAGCGGGGCCCTTGGGTCAGTGGTGCGGGGAGCACTGAGGGGCCAGGGGGTTGATTAGACCCAGTGGACAATTCTCCTTGGAGCCCAGATGGAGTGAAGAAGGGATGGAGTGGAGGTAGGTGTGGGGGGGCAGATGACTGGCACATGCCCAAGTCGAGAACTGGGGTGATATGCAGGGACCAGGACAGAATCCCAGAGTCCTGGTCCCCCTACTCAACCCTGCCCACCCCAGAGACCCCACCCCAGAAGTAGCCACCACCAGTGCTGGGTGCGCCACACCCTTGGCTGTTCCCTTTTCCAGCCCAGCTTCATTTTATCCCTTCCCTCCCTTTTGACCTCCGCTGTCAGCGCTCCTCACTGCCTGGCAGCTGGCAGACCGAGTCGCTCCGGGGCCCTGGCCCTGTGCCCTGTGCTGCGGCATGTCAGGGGCCAGAGGGGTGAGCTAGTGCTGCCCAGATCATAGCTGCCAGGAGTGTCCAGCAGGTTTTAGGCACATATATCTGTCTGTGTGCATGCATGCCTGTGTATGGTTGTGTATATGCATGTGTATGTATGCATGCACAAGACCCCCAGGCTTAGCTGTGACATGCAATGTGTGCGGTACCCCCCGCACAATCATGGCAGATCACCCCACCAGCTGCATCAGAGAATGGAACTAGCTGCATGTGCATGTGTGTGCACACACGCACACTTACATGCACACCAGCCAGGCCTTTGGTCTGGGCACCCTCAGAGTCAAGAACCTCCAAGCAGCTCCCTCCAGCCCAGGACCAAGAACCTGCCCAGAGACCCTCCCTTCCTACCATCCACAGGGGCACGTCCTCCCCACTCAGTGTCTCAGGGCACGCCATACCACGCTGCAACCTAGCGCACAGGCTTGGGCCCCGTGGATCCAGGATCCAGCAAGGCCTTGCCTCTGGTGTCTATAGCTACCTGGTGCCTACCTCTAAGATCCAGAGCAGCCAGGCAGGACCTCAGAACAGTGACTTCTCCCAGCCCCCTGCCCCTCACTGCATGGCCCTACCACTGAGGCCCCCCCCCACCACACAGCACAGCATATCCTGGCATCCACAGCCTGGGAGAGCAACCCCAGCCTGGCCTCTCACAGCACAGTGCCCCCGACCTGAGGAGAGGACCCCTCCCATCCCCCTGCACTCAGTACTCACAGCCAGGGAGAATGTCCCCCCACCCCCAGCGCCCCTATGCTGGCACACCCTTGCTTGCCTACAGCCTCCCTAGCTTCCCAGCTCTGTTGGCTCCCCTAGTGCCCCCTCCTTCACCTGGCACTGCACTGGGGGCCTGCCACCCCCGTTTGTCTCCCTTTATCAGCATCCCCCAGGGATGGCAGTGCAGGCAGCCTGACAGGAGGCGCTGGCCTCGCACCGCGCGTATCCTAATTAACAGGGTTTATTTATAACAACAAACAAACAAACATTGGCCACAGCACAGCGGGGCTGACAGGAGGCAGCTGCCTCTGGGGCATGACATGCGTGGGGTGGATATGTGGAGACCCCCATGGCCATGGATATGTGGGGACCACCCATGGCCTAGTGCCCACCTCTGCAGGGTTTAGTGGGGTTGGTTATACAGGATCTCTCTCTCTGTCTCTCTGAGTGGAGATGTAGCTGGCTCTGGGATGGGGCTGCAGGGGGGCCATGTACACAGGGCCCAATCTTGTGTACAGTCATTGAAAATGGTGATTTTCCAAGCCAGAGCTGTGGACTCGCTGGACTCCCAGGTGGCTCTAGGGGTCTTGGAAACTGCAGTCTCCTGCAGTGGGAGCTGATATGTGTGGATGGGGTAGGGGCCTTTTCCCCCTCTCAGGCACTTGCCCCAGTGCAGCCCCAGGCACTGGCTGGGGGTGGGGATGGGTCATGGCCTGTCCCCTCTAGGGGGCTCCAGCTGTGCCCAGTGGGTGCAGACATCAGTTCCTCCTTTCCTTCCTGCCCTGCCCCTCCCCTGTTCCCTCACTTTCCCATCTTCTAGTTCACTTCACTCCTGTCACATCGCATCCCCCCACAGGTGACAGCTCCACTCCCCAAGCCACCTATTCTATCTATCAACTCTGTCTCATCAGATGCTCCCCAGTGCACCAAAAAGAGCCTGCTGGCCCCAGTCCCAGGAGCTGGGGCGCAAAGGGGGCCCAGGGGGGAAAAGACAGGAGGGAGAGGTGGCATCCCCCTGTGGGCACTGTTGAGGGGAAGTTCACAGTTACTGGGTCCCCTAGGGACCTGGCAGGAGTCTGCCATTGAGGATATCATGTCCCAGCCAAGCCCCCTGCATCCCCCAGCATGGTGTCCCCTGCTGGGTCCCCACTCCACACAGCACAGCTGGTGGTAGCTATGCAATGCTGAAGACTGGGGCACTGCTGTGAGGAAGTTTGCAGCACCAAAACCACAGCAGGAGGAGAAGGAAGGGTCAGGGCTTCTGGTGTTCCTCTGCTCCAATCCACCAGGCCCCACTCCATGCCCCCCACCCCCAGATCTTCCTCTTTCATTCCTGCCCTGTCCTGTGACCCCTGTTCTGGCTCTGACCTGTTGGGGGGGAATGAACTGTTCCTGTCTCAGCCGCAGCACAGGTGCTACCTCATCCCCGGTTCAGTTTCAGCCCCAGTGTGAAGCAGCAGGACCTGTCAGCTCCAAGTGGTTAATGGGGACTGACAGGTGCCATGGCAACTGCTGGCACCTGGCAGCCAGTTTGCAGTGGGTCGGGGGACAGGTGGGAGCTCTGTGTGTGTTTGGAGATGTGGCTGGGTGGGTATTGATGTGTCTCAAGGTGTTTGTGCATCTTGGGGGTTTTCAGCATGTCTGGCTGGCTGTATGTGTATTTTGGTGTAGCAGGGATGGAGTATAGAGTCTGCATGTCTGGCCTAGAGTATCTGTATGTCAGCGTATCTGGGGGGAGTCAGCACATGTTGGCTGTATGTGCATATCAGCGTAGTAGGGACAGCGTCAACTTGAGCAGCAGGTCTGGCCAGGTGCACGCGTGCACATATGTGTGTGGGGTGTTTCTAGGCAGGTAGCAGTAGAATTGGAAGCAAGTAAGCATACACTTGCCCTGTCTGGGAGTGAGCTAGCATGTGATGAGCTGCCTGACTGTGCTGCTATATCAAGGGTGTGTCTGTGGGGTGTGCACTGATGTGCATTGACTTTGGGGCACCTTTGGGAAGTGTCAGTATTTCTGGGTAGCTGTGCGACTGCAGAGCCTGGGATCAGTGTATGCAGGACCTGACCTGGGCTCAGTCTAGATGTGTCAGTAGACTGCTGAGTGCAGGTGTGCAGAGCTGTCAGTGCAGTGGGGACCTAGTCAGTGTGTGTCTAGCCGGGTGTATCTGTATGTCAGCCTATCTAGGAGGAGCCAGCACGTGTCAGCTGTCCATGGTGTGTCTGTGTCAGTGTGCCTGGCAGGGTGTTGTGTATGCCAGTGGGGCTGACTGGCTCACAGCGGGCCTGACTGGCTCGGAGCAGGCCTGTGGGGCTGTGTGTTGGGGTATCTGAGTGCACATGTCAAGGTGTCAGCATGTGTCTGTGCCCCTGGAAACATGTGGGCCAGAAGCCAGAGCTGGTGTTTCAAGGTGTCTGGATGTAGCCAGGGCCTAAGAATCTGCCCGTGGGTCCAGGGGCCTGCCATTGGGGGTATCATGCCCCAGTCAAGCCCCCTGCAACCCCCAGCATGGTGCCTCCTGCTGGGTCCCCCCCTCCACACAGCATCTCCCCCACCACCCACTGGGTCCCTGCCCTGCTGCCTTCTGCCTGGCACTCCCTGCCCTGCCCCTGCCCAGTCCCCAACAGTACAGCCCCACCTAGTGCTCTGCCCATGCCCCAACCTGCTCCCTGCCCCCATGGTGCCCCCTGCTGGTTGTCTTCCCCGCTGTGTACAGCCTGCAGCCTTGCTGAGCTGGTAACTCAATGTCACCCCGTGGCAGGGGGGGGCTGGCGCAGTGCCGGCCGAGGGAACGTTGGTATGATGAGGCCATAAATCAAGCGCCGCAGGGCCCGGGTGTTTGTTTTGCTGTCACTCCCGGACAGAGGCGCCTGTAACAACAGTTGGCCACAAGCTGGGGATGAGGGCACTGTGACAGCTTTGTGCAACTGCAGGGGACCCCTCTCCCAGAGACCGTCTAGGCATCCACAGTCCTACCTGGGCCCTCCCATGTCCTGCATTAAGCAGGGGACAGCTCCTAACCGCTTGATATTCTGCACAGCAGTGAGAGGGACTGGGAGCCAGGACTCCTGGGTTCTGTCCCAGCTGTGGGGTGGGGGAGTGAGGACTGGTGGGTTAGTGCAAGGTGAGGCGGGTTAGGAGCCAGGAAGCATTCTCCCCCAGCTCCAGAAGAGGAGTGAGGGTCTGGTGTGCTGGACCAGAGAGGCCAGAAGCCAAGACTCCTGGGTTCTCTGTAGCTTGAGGGCAGTGGGGCCCAGTGGGCTGGCACAGGGTGTGCAAGTGTCTCTGTGTGCATCTGCTCCTTGCCAGTCTGCACCGACTGCTTGAGGCGCTGGGAGGAAGGTGACTTTGGGGTCCCTCGGGGGCTGCAGTGCTGGCAGCCCCTCCCCTGCACCACTCTGGAGAGCAACATTCATTCCCAATTATGACATCAGCCTAATGGGGGCTGGGGCCACACATGGAAAAGGTGCAGACTCACTCCCAGCAGGGGGGTGGCAGTGCGTGGTGACTCCCCCATGCCCCAGAGCCCCACCAGACACACACACCCCAACCCCATGCCCCTCAGGCAGCCTCTGGAGCAGGGCTCAGTCCTGTCCAACGGGCCCTAATCTGCCCCCTGCATGGAGGCACTGGCTGGGCGCCGGTGCCATAGACACTACTTGCCTGTGTGCCTGTCCATCCCTTCCCATATAGCCTCCTGTCTCTCCCATCCCAAGCCTATTCTGGCAATAATTCCCGCCCCCCCCCCCCCCCCCACCACCACCCAGTCCTGCTCCAAGGTGATCTTGCGCCTGTCTCTTAATGAATAATAAATTGCCAGGAACTCAAGGACTCCGGTGTCATGTCCAGCTGGCAGGGACAGATTGGGAGGGGATAGGGAGAGGCCGCAGCCCCCCCACAGGGCAACCCTCTCCAGCCACTGGGATGCAGTGTTCACCATGGGGTGGCCAGTTCTCAGTGTCTCTGCATGGAGTGGGGCAAGGCAGCCCCTGTGGGGAGCTGTGTGCCAGGGCTGAGACCCTGCAAACTCACCACATCCAGGTAACACACAATGAGCTTTATGGTACCTGCCAGTGAAGGACCAACACCCCTTAGGGACAGGCCCTTGGCCCCCTCCAGCCCCCTGAGACAGCCAGTGCCCCACCTTGAGGCTGGCTAGGGTCCAGTGCTCCCCAAAAGGAAAATGCCCCCACCTCATGTCCCAGTGTCAGAGCCCACCCTGGCTCTAGGAAGCCCCCAGCCCGGGGTCTGCCCTCCTGCAGAACTGTGTCTGTTGCCAGTCTGGCCCTGGGCACACGCGGTGGGTAATTACTTGTTCATTACCAGCCTAACAAGCTGAGCAGATGGTTAGGGAGAATCCATCACTGAGCACGGATGCTGGGGAAGGGGACAAGCAGCCACCAGGCCAGGCAGGGGGAGAACCCAGGCATCGGAGCTCCCAGTCATCACCCAGACCCCACACCTCTCCATAAGCCAGGAGAGACCCCAGGTGTCCTGATTCCCAGCTCTAATGCACCAGACCCCAGACCCCTCCCACACCTGGGGAGAAAACCCAGGAACCCTGCCTCCCCTCCCCGCAACTCTGCCAGTGCCCCCAACTCCTAGCTCATAGCCTCCTGCCAGCCCAGCTCCTGGTCCGGGTTCACAATGCCCTCATCACCCTGGGAAGAGTCCTGGGTTTTCAGGTTCTTCCCCAGCAGGGTAGAGACTCATCAGGAGTTCAACCCACCCTGGGCCAGCAGGACAGGCCTGTGTGTGTTCAGTGTGTAGCCACAGTGGGGAGCACAGAGGCCAGTTATACAAGGGCCCCATGCCCAACCCTGAGATGCAGCTGGCTCTGGGGTGGAGCATGTTGGAATCAGCTTATTCAGGGGCCCTTCACCCAGTGCTGAAATGTGGCTGGCTCTGGGGCAGGGTGTGTCAGGAGTGTTCCCCTTACCCAGCATGGGGGGTGTCTCAGCACTGAGGTAAGAGCTGAGTGGTTTCTGGTCTCGGAGCTGGAGGAACACAGCGTCTCGCAGCCTCAAACTGTCAAGACAGAGCGGAGCCGACCAGGAGGGAGAGGTAGATGGTGGTGGGGGACGGTGATAGGTGCTGATGAGATGGGGGTGCAATAGCTGTAGAGGAGAGAGAAGGCAGAGAGGAAGGCAGGGGGGCGGAGGGCAGGATGACAGCTGGCAGAGCCAGAATGGATGGATGGATGGAGGAACGGACGGACAGACACAGGGGGGAGGCAGACAGGTGAGGAGTGAGCAGAAGATAAATGAGGGAGAGAGCAGGCTGGGGGGAGGGTGGAGGAATAACTGACAGATCCAGGGACAGGCGAGGTTTGGAGATGGATGGATGGATGGATGGACAGATGCAGGGATCGATGGATGGGCAGATGGATGGATTGGGGCCATTTTGTGCCAAAGGCAAAACCCCTGTGGGAAACAGCCCCCGCTGCCCTGCCCCACCCCCTGCCCCAGCCTGTGCCCCTTTCCTGGGGCCAGATCGGGCCCAGCGCCCCTTGGAGGGGCCTGGCCATCTGCCTCCTGTCCCAGGCAGGTGGTGCTTGTCTGTGTCTCTGCCTTTCACCTTCATTTCTTCTTCACTCAAATCTAGGCCGACGCAACGCAGTCCCAGCCCCGCTGCCGGCAGCAATGCTTGGTTTAAGGCAAAGATTTGATCAGGAGTTACAAGCCCAGGGAATGTTTACGCTAAACACACACTTCTGAAGCGTGGCATGAAAGGGCAGTGGGGGACAGGGGCTGTGGGGCATGGGTGAAGGACACTGCCAGGACTCGTACCATTGTGGGCAGGGCTGCTTTGGGGTCCCTGTGTTTGACACCACAACCCCCCCGGTTACACACAGGCTCCATTCCCAGACCCCACAGGCCTCTGCGCTGTGCCCCCAGAGCTCTGGCAGGGCAGGGGCTGCCCTTGCTTGACCCTGACCCCTGGGAGTGGAGCTGGTAGAGCGAGATGGTGAGTCAACAGGGGGCTGGCAAGCACCAAGGACAGAGTTAGTGTCAGGGGCCCACTTGGGGACTGCAAAGAAAGCAGGTAACATGTCCCCACCACCCACCCCCTGTAGGGCCAATTCCCCACCCTTCCCCCATTCCTGCAAGTCGGTCAGTCCTCCCTCAAGCAGTGCAGGGACACAACCCCAGGAGGAGACCAGATGCCCCCAGCCCCCGCCTCACACTCTGCTGGAGGGGCAGGAGGGGCCCAGGTCCCCAGCCTGGTGCCAGGGGGCACCGTGCTATAGGCACAGCACAAGGAGTCGGGCACAGACATGGCAGGGAGCCTGGGCTGAGCTGGCAAGGGATGGGGATAGGATGGGGACAATCCAAAGCCACAGGCAGGGTTAAGGGGGGACAATGCAAAAGCCTGTCTGCCTCCCCCTCCCCTGCAACAAGCCTCCTCCTCTGCCCGTCTCAGTTGCTCTCTGCCCCCCCCCACAGAGCTGTCAGTTTCTGCTGACCTGCCCTCACATAAGCCCAGCAGGGTCCTGACAGATCAGCCTCCTCTCAGCCCCTCCCCAGGGAGCCCACAGACAGGCATCTCATTGAAATCCTGCTAGGACCAGTGCACCCAAGAGGAAGACTGGGGGGGCTTCCAGCAGAGTGGCTCTTAGCAGGGACCCCAAGGCTGGCAGTGCAGGGGTTCTCCGTAGGGGTGCTGCCCCCTTTGCCTGGCAGGGGTAGCAGCAAGGTGAGGTTTCTTCACCTGTAGGTGCCAGCTCTGGCAGGGCTAAGGGGTCTCTGTGGGCCCTGGTTGTGTGTGGGCTGTGCATGAGCTCCACAGACCTGCAGTCCATGGAGATGGAACCGGCTGCTGCATTTAGCTGAACTCTCAGAGCTGAGGTGGGGGTTGAGGGGATCGAATAGGGTAGAGCTTGTTTATATAGGTTCAAGCCCCTGGGAGACTGATGCCTTCATCCCTGCACTGCTGCAGGCACTGCCAGCCTGGATACAAGAGCAGTGGCAGGGCTGAGGGGGACTAGGCCTGGAGGGAGTAGCTCCTTGGGAAGGCCCTCTCCTCTCCCCAGTACTGCCTCCCTGGGGCTACCCAGAGGTCTTTCTGCCTTGGCCCAACCCTGAGTTCCCTGTGCCCACCTAGACACTGAGCTGCCCATCCTGGCCCAGACAGGGATATTTGTGCATCACCAGCGACACCTGGTGGACAGTCCCTGAAATGACCACTCTCAAGTCATCCTGCAGCCCAGGACTCCCCCCCCAAACAGCCCCTCCTGCCAATCCAGTCCTCTGCCCCCCACCACCACCCCAGGACCCCCCCAGCCCAGCTGACCCACAACCCCCTGATAGCCCAGCATTAACAGGGCTCTGAGGTAAGGACTGGGGCAGGGGCCACAGCAAAGCGCCAGGCTGCAGGGAGTGGGGTCAGGGCTCATTGGGGCATTCTCAGCAGGCAGCCCAGGGATGGGGGTGCCAGGGAGCTCAGCAGGGGGTGCTTTGGAGAACACCCTGCTAGAGTGGCTCAGTGGGGGAGCAGTGGGGCACTGCTGGGGAGGTAGGCTGGGGGGATCTGTCCTCAGGGGCCACTAAGAGGCTCTGTGCTGGGGGATTCAGCCTGGGTGCTGTGCTTGGGAGGGAGTCTGTAGGGAGCCCTATGCTGGGGGCATAGCAGGGGTCCCAGTGGAGGAAACTGTGCTGCATTGTTCCCAGCCCAGCTCAGCCCTGGCATGGGGGAGCCTTTCCCTGGCGTTTCCCTGCCTTCTGGCAGGGCCCATAAATCCCTACATGAGCACAGCCTGAAGGCCTCCAGCTGCAGCTGCTGTGCCATGAAATTCACTGTGTTCAGCCAAGCATGGGGGTCAACCCCGTGTTGGGGACTGGGTGCACGAGCCGTGAAGTGCCCGCCATGGGGAGCCCATTGCTCACATCACTTCATGTTTGGCAGGGCTAGTGCTGGCTCCAGGTACTGGCAGTGCCTTGGGAGGGCTGGCAGCCAGGGGTGCCCCCAGGCCCAGCCTTCTGGGAGCTGAGCTGCAGGGCAGGGGGCTCTGATGGGACCCTGTATTGGGCTGGTGGGGAGCCCAACAGAGAAGGGAGGGGGCTCTGCTCACACTTTGGAAGGGGAAGTCAATGAAGCCCCATCAGGTTGCTATGGAAACCAGAGGGGGCTGCAGGAGCCCTGGGAGAGCCTGGGACCCTGATGACGTCAACAGGGGCAGTGAAGTAACTTGGCCCCAAGTGATGACATCAAGCCCTGGGTTGACACAATGCCCTCTTCGTGAACCCAGCCCTGATGATGTCACCTGGGAACCTTTTTACATTACCCATCGCCTCTTGTTGCTACGGCAATGCCACTGACTTATATTAATTGCTTCTTGGCAATGGTACCATTGAAGCTTTCTTGTTGCTATGGCGATGAGCAGAGGGCAGAAAAGGCTCCCTCTAATATGGTGGCTTTCTACGCAACCACACCTGCCCGTAGTCAAGATGGCGTCTAGGGACGCCTGAAAACTACATTTCCCAAAATGGCGCTCGGCCACCCTTTCCCGTAGTCAGGATGGAGGCCTCTTCTCATTTCCCTTTTCAAAGATGGCGGCCCCAGGGCCAAGCTTTTCTCCAGGGCCTCCGGCCAGTACCTATGTCAAAATGGTGGCGGAACAGACAGCTATTGCCCACTTGTAAGATGGCGGCAGCCCCTTTCCCAGTCCTATTCAAACACGCAGGCCGCGGTTGTCCGCTTCCATCCCCAACATGGCGGACGTTGCCCCTTCTCAAGATGGCGCCTCCGCGCCTTCCGGTCTGAGGGCGGAAGTGGGGCAGACAACGTCTGCCCGGAAGCAGTGCTGCCCTGTTCCGCGATGGCGGACCCAACGTGGCTCGGCGACGACAATAGCAGCAGCACGGAGGAGATGGAGGAGGGCGGCGAACCGGAGACGCCCGCGCGGCGCGTGTATGTGCCGGGCCGCGCGCCACTGCCAGGGCAGGGCGAGGAGCTAGTCATGGACGAAGAGGCCTATGTGCTCTACCAGCGCGCGGGCACCGGTACGGAGCGGGGCTAGGCACATGCGGGGAGGGGCTTAGCACGTGGGAGCGGGGCCTCGATAAAAGGGGGTGGGGCTATGGTAGGGGCAGGGCAGGGCCGGAGTCCTGGAGATGAGGGTCAATGAGGCCCAAGGGCAGAGCTGGCTGGGAGTCACGGCCCCAAGGCAGTGGGGCAGAGGTGGCCTCGAAGCTGATCCCATCTCCCCCTCACCCCCGTAGGTGCCCCTTGCCTGAGCTTCGACGTGGTGCGGGACAGACTGGGCGAGGAGCGTGAGTGCTTCCCCCTGTCCCTACTGCTCTGTGCCGGCACGCAGGCTGAGACCGCCCAGGCCAACAGGTCAGACTGCGGGGGGGGAGGAACCGGTGCCAGAGTTGGCTCCAGCCCACACTCCCTTCTGCACCCAGCTAGGGGGCAGGGGTTGGAGCTGGGATACTGGGCTGGGACTCAGCAGAACTTATTGCACATCTAGGGCACCACGGTACATGGGGGAGAGGGTGAGGCCTGGATCAGGGGCAGCAGCTGCTGGAGACAACAGGCTGCCCACCCCATTTCCACTCCGTGCACCAGCCAGTGCTGCTGCCCCGGGGTTGGCCAAAGGTGGGAGCCACCTGGAAAAGAAAGGTCCCTGCCACCTCCCCACCCCTGGGAGCTGGTTGTCGACTGTGTTTCCTGGGTGTCTGTAGCCTCACCAAACCCCTCTCCTGTGGGCAGGCTGCTGGTGATGAAGATGCATAACCTTCATGGCACACGGAAGGTCTCTGAGTCTGAAAGCAGCGAGAGTGAAGAGGAGGAGGAGGAGGAGAAGAAACCCCAGCTGGAGCTGGCTATGGTCCCCCACTATGGAGGCATCAACCGTGTCAGGGTACTGCTGACTCCCTGCCCCACCATGTGCCTTCCTTTCAGCTGTCCCAGCCAGTGTTAATTCTTTTCTTCTTGGCAGGTGACCTCACTGGTCAGCACTGACATAGCAGCTGTGTGGTCCGAGAAGGGTCAAGTGGAGATCTATGACCTGCAGTGTCCCCTTGCAGCCCTGTCCAACCCACAGGCGATGGTCACTTTTCTGCGGGAGGAGCAGGCGAAGATCAAGCCTCTCTTTTCCTTCGCAGGACATATGACTGAAGGGTTTGCCCTGGACTGGTCTCCTAAAGTGGCAGGTGAGCAGGGGCCAGAGGTTGGGAGTACGGAGCACTGTCAGGGCTGGAAAAACCCAGTGAGGGGCATCTACAGAGCTGTAGCCACCACCTCTTCTGTTTTTTAGGCCGTCTCCTCACAGGTGATTGCAACAAGAACATTCACTTATGGACGCCCAAGGAGGGTGGGACATGGCATGTGGACCAGCGCCCTTTCACTGCACACACGGCCTCTGTAGAAGACCTGCAGTGGTCACCCACTGAAGCTACAGTAAGCAGGGACTTTAACTTAAAGCAGTGGTGAGACCAGGGTGAACAGCCTATGGGACTGATCTGGGGCAGGATACTCAACTAGATTGGCCTGTGGGCAGGGAAGGGAGTGGAAGACCAGGCTGGATGGTCGAGGGAGGCAGGTTGTGCAGTGCCCCTCACTCCTTGCACTCTGCCCAGGTGTTTGCCTCATGTTCGGCCGATGCCTCAGTGCGAATCTGGGATGTGCGGGCAGCACCGAGCCAAGCCTGCATGCTGACAGCCAGCCAGGCCCATGACAGTGACGTCAATGTGATCAGCTGGAACCGCCACGAGCCTTTTATTGTCAGTGGTGGCGATGATGGCACCATCCGCATTTGGGACCTGCGCCAGTTCCAGGTCAGCATTGTCCCCCTCATGCCTGACCCGCAGCCTAGCCCTGACCTTCCCCAAGCCTTGTCTCTCTCTCCTGACCCATAGACCACATCAGCCCAGCCCTGGCCTGCCCCTGCTTCTCTCACCCTCCTCCTCTTCCTTCTGCAGAAAGGCACTAGCGTGGCCACATTCAAGCAGCACACAGCACCTATCACCTCGGTGGAGTGGCATCCCACGGACAGTGGGGTGCTGGCAGCTGCAGGGGCTGACAACCAGGTGACACAGTGGGACCTGGCTGTGGAGCGGGACCAAGAGGCTGAGGGGGAGAGTGATGATCCGGCCTTGGCATCCATCCCCCCGCAGCTGCTATTCGTGCACCAGGGCGAGACTGACATCAAGGAACTGCACTGGCACCCACAGTGCCCCGGTGTCCTTATCACCACTGCCCTATCTGGCTTCAACATCTTCCGCACCATCAGTGTGTGACCCTGGGGAGGGGCAGCTAGGGCATAGGGGCAGCCCCACACAGCCTTGGGACTGGGCTGCTACAGCCAGGGAATGGCCAAGTGCCCCTCCATCAGCACCACGTTACCTTCTCTCCTTCCCAGGATTGTTTTGGCTGCTATTGCACAGGATACCTGCACACACACTCTTCAGCCAGCATCCACCTTGCAGATAACTCAACACCCCTTCTCCATGCAATGGTAGAAGCCACTATTGGAAATCAGTGTTGGGTCCCCCCCACCCCCACTTCCTTTTCTGTTGGTGCTGCTGGTAGATACTATTACACAGGTGGGGGGGGGTCTGTTTTTATAGTAGGTATATAACACCCTCCTTGTCGCTTTCAGGTGCCAGTCGCTACCATTATTCAGAGTGGAGTTGGGGTGGGAGGGACAGGCATAACCACATATACTGTCTGGAAAGAAGGGGTGGAGGGGGCTGTCTGGAGAGTCAGCAGCAGTTAGGAGAGGAGTATCTCTTCCCCACTCTCTTCTCTGGGCAGATGAAGTAGCCATGGATTGTACAAAGTAGCATCAGTAGTGTCTCTCCTCCCCCATGGGGAGTGGTTACTACCATTGTGTACAATAAGGGGATCAGCAAAACTGTCTTACTCCACCCCGCTTGCTTATGGATTGTGCCAGCTTCCACAGCACTGAATGGGGGAAATCTACTAGCCCAGCTGGGAGTGGAAACTTGTATTCAGCATCAGGGCTTCTGCATGGAACAGGAGCTGGGCTGCACCTCGTCCTGAAGAGCTGTGGCTTCAGGGTGATGCTGACCAGTAGTTTACCAACCATATGTTGCACATGGGTCATTCAGAATGGGGGGGAAGCAGCAGTGCAAGCCTCAGTTCCCTTCTTTATGCTGTGACGTGGGTCCTTCCAGACCTGGTTGCCACCACTCATATGGGGGTGGGGACAAACCCTCTCTCTGGTTTCAGTTTTCCCATTTAAAGAGGGAACACAATTTTATTCAAATTCCACCCCCACAGTTGCTCCAGAGCTGGTGAGAACAGGCACTACCACCTGCAGAATGGGTGTGGGGAAGGTATCCTCTTCCTGGCACTCCCTTGTCCTCTTTCCCCAAGGAAGTTGGTTTCATCCAACTCCCTTCTTGGGTACTACCATTTGGCACTTCCCTTGGATGGAGTGGGAGACTGACTCCCTTGAATGATAGGAAAGGCCCTGCTCAATGCCCATAGGAGGCATGGGCCCTAGGGCAGGACACTGGCCACATGAATGCCAATGAGGGTTCTGTGGCACAAGAGCAAGGACTGAACCTGCCTGGCCTCTGGGGAAGGGGGGTGCAGATATGCACCCCGACTCCAGCATGGTGGGAGGAGCTGTGCATGGCCCTCCAGGGAACCTTTGGAAACCAGGCCTGTCCCACTACCCATTCCCTGGCTGGAGGGCACAGACCAGCCCTGCTCAGCTACATGTCAACTGCCCTAGGGATGTAGAGAGGCTGCCTCAGGTGCTGGGGGGGGGGCGGGGGGGAGTATGGAAAGGGAGGTCACACAGGATGAGCCATGAGTGCACTGAAAGTTTTTTTTTTGGTCCAGATGTTTTAATTAAAATACAAAAATATTAATTCCCCTGGATTCCATCAGTGTAGGGGAACCCCGAGCCCTGCTGGTGCCCCTCGCTCCTGACCCCTACTCTTACTGTCAGTTCATCCCACACACCTGTCCTGTTCCCGCTTAGGAGACCAGACCCAGAGCCATTTCTTGTGGCATCAGTCCCTAACTGGCCACTGCAGATGCCACCACTGGGGTCCATGGATGGGCTTTTGGGAGGAAGGGCAGGGGCTGACTGAACCACAGCCCCAGCTTTGTCCAATCCTGGGCAGGGCTCTTTGTCCATTGGGCAGGGACACCCCCCACCCTGATCACTGCAGCCCACTCCATTGCAGGGAGGTATAAATCACGACCCCATCCTCACCAGCCGAGCACAGCAGTACTGTCTTCTTGACACTGGTGCCGAGGCGTGCAGCTGCCACAACATCACAGAGTGGGAGTGGTGCCCCTGGGGGGCAGCACAGGGCAATGTAATGGGCATGGAAGCGCATGGGGTCCCCTGGTAGGGAAGAAGTACAGAGGTTGGGGGGGGGGGCGCCTTGGCGCAGTGCCAGTCACCAGCCCCATGCCAGGAGCCTCCCTACCACCTTCCACCATTGGCTGCCTCACCCCTTCTCAGGGCCCACCACTGCCCTCTATGGGGTAATAGTGATACCTTGTCAGTCCCCTTTCTCCATCTATCCTTCAGTAGCCCCCACTCCTCTGCCCCTTCCTCAAAAGTTAGCCCCACCCCAAGCCTGGGCAGTAACCCCTGCCACAGAACTCACCTGGGTAGACAAGGAAATCCCCACCAAACTTGCTGCCACTGGTCACATAGTACCCTCTGCCCCACAGGTCCCGGAAGACGCAGTACCGGGTCTCATGCTCCTGGTGCCCAGCATGAGGCCAATGCCATGAGGGCTGGGTCCAGTCCACCTGTTCCTCTTGTCCAAGGCAGAGCCGTGCCATGGGCAGCTGCACCATCATGGACTCACGGGGGAAGACAAAAGCTGACTCCAAATGCTCCCGTTCCTCTGCAGGTCCTGGCAATGGGGCAGTGTCTGGGAACGCAGAGAGACTGAGGAGACTACGCCCAGCACAGAGATGCAGCTGCCTCTAGGGTGGCTACAGAGGGTGCTATGCAGAATACATACAATGGACATGAAAACTCATGGGGCTGAATAGGACCCCTCCTCACTTCACAGATCCCACTTGGCACTACACTAGGGCACCAAGGTCAGCACTGACTACCAGGGTGTCCCCTGCGCTTCTCCCTGCAGCATGGCACCAGCTCACTCCCCACAGCATGGTGCCCAAGACTTAGCACCCTGCCCTGTTGTCTGCACCCTCTGCTGCCCCACTCGCTGCCACGTGACCCCTGCCCCACTCCAGGCAAGTTTCCCCAGGGATCCCACCTGGCAGCTTCCCCTGCTGCTGCTGCTGCTTGCGGGCACGGCCCTGTGCGATGCGCTCTGCTAAGTTTGCCAGCTGGGCCCGGCGCTCCTGTGCAGCCAGGCACCGCTGTTCCTGGTAGCTCTCCTCCAGCCCCTGCTCATACAGCTGCCTCTCAGATGCCTGGGTTCAGGGAAAGAAGGTAGGGCCTGGATGGTAACAGCAGCTCAGCTAGTACCCCCACCCCAGGGTCAGCATCCCCTAGAGGAGTAAGGCCCCTGCCTTACCCCTACCACCAGGGGCTGGTACAGACCCTGGGTCGCTCACCTGGGCCAACTGCTCCTGGGGATGGGCATCAGTGCTCTTCACTAGCACGGCAGCCCCCATCTCAGCGAGCAGCCGGGCCTCCTCCGGGAGCAGCTGCAGGGGCAGCCCCAGCCGCACGTTCTGGCGCGGCGTCCGGGCCAACGCCCCCACCAGGGTCCCCACCAGCCGGTGCCGCTCCCGGATTTCCCGGGCGTCCTCGGAGCGCCACACCAGAGCCTGCCCCGCCAGCACGTGGATGCGGAGCATGGCCCCGGCGCCCCTGGGCAGGGCTGCAAGAAGCAAGCGGCCCCGAGATGCAGCCGGCTCCAGGGTGGGGGCAGGAACAGGGAACACAGGGCCGCCCCAGAACTGCCAAAGCAACACGTCGGGGGGAGCCCCGCCCAAGGGATCCCGTTACATCATCCCAGGGACGCGTCTTAGAAACACCCGCCCCCAAATCCCAGAAGATGCCGGGAAATCTTTTTTGAAGCACCCTCCACTACCAGGTCCTTCCCGCAAGGGGGTGTGGGGAAAACTTTCCTTAAAGGTCCACACACCCCATCCCACCCCCGGAAACCAGCTCCGCCTGGAAAGGAATTCTGGGAAACCTCTTCTTAAAGGGCTATACCCCCCACATCCGATCCCTCCCGCAAGAGGTTGTGGGAAGCCGGTTCTTAAAGAGCCGCCCGCACCCGGAGGAATCATAGGAAACCAGCTCTCAAAGGGCCACACCCACCAGCCTGCTCCGCCCGCCTGTGGCTACCCAGGCAGGGATGGGGGCTGCGTCGTGAGTGACAGCCCCGCTAGCCAATAGCAGAGTGGGGGCGCGGCTGGGGGGGCAGCAGACCCGGCCCCAGGCTCAGCGGTCGCGGCGCCATGAGCCCGGAGGAGCGCACGTATCTAGCCGCGCTGCTTGTCTCCGTGCCTGTCGGCTTCATCTTCAAGCGGGCGGGTGGGTGCGGGGCTAGTATAGGGGCAGGGGCGGGCCGGGCCGGGCCGGGCCGGGACTGAGGTGTCCGTTGCTCTCCGCAGGGCCGCGCGGGAAGCAGCTGGGCGCGGCAGGAGCGGGTCTGCTGCTGACGCTCCTCACCTGCCGCCTGCACGCGCTGCACTCGCTGCTCACTGTGCTTGGCACCGACCTGCTCCTGCGCCTCGCGCCAAGGTACGAGGGTCCAGGTGCAGCGGGGCCAGCGCCGGGCCCGGGTCTGCGGTTATGACCTTATCGGGGGAGTTGCTTCCCTCCCCCTGCCTGTAGCTCCTTCGCCTCCTCAAGCCCTCGGGGAGTTACTTCCCCCATAACAAGTACTGTGATGTAGTAACAACCCTCTCAAAAGATGGGGAGAAACCTCCGAGCAGTACGAGCGCCTACTCCGGCGCGCCTGCGTCCTGAGCTCGCTGGAACCGCGGGAGCTGGGAGCTGAAATGGGCCCGGGAGCGCGCAGGCGCAGTGCCACGTCTGGCCGGAGCCAAGGCCCAAGCGCGGTTGCTAAAACTTCCTGAGGGCCCGGGTGCAGGGCTTGAGGAAGTTGTCCTTCCCTCCGCCCTGGCTGCTGCCACAACACTGTGGCTCCTGTTTAACTCATTAGTATTCAGGGTGTTAGTTCACACTCAGGAGATCCCCAGTAGAGGCTGCCACCCCTGTTACAGAGAAAGGCAACAACCCCCTGAGCCCAACCAATCTCATCCAGGGTAAAACCCCTTCCTGACCCCAACTACAGTAGCCCTGAGTGGAGGGCATGACCCTCTGGCTGGGATCCACCAGGTTTCAGGCGCAGCAGGAGCAGGGCCCAGGCCAGTCTCAGTCCCCAGCCCTGGCTGCAGCCGACACTGGTTCTGAGAAACCCCCATGACTGCAGGCCATCTGATGTGCACAGAAAACATGGGCAGTGCCCACCAAGTAAAACTATAAGCCCTGGTTAGTCTAAGGGCACTAAGTCAAGTGATTACTGGGGCCAAATAGGGAAGAAAACAGGAACAGGGTGAAAGCCAGCCCACAGCAGCAGGAGGGGGAAGAAGTAAGAACATGAGACCTGCCACTGATGGTCTGGGGCTGAGATGCAGCTGCCTCTGGGGTGGGACATGTCAGGGCTGGTTCTACACAGACTCATCTTAGCTGCCAGTGACAGGGTCACCCCATGGGTCCATCTTGCCCAGCTTGTGTCTCACAGCAGTCACATCTCTGGGCAGAGTATCACTGGGCAACGCGGCAGCTCCTCGGACTCGTTCAGGGGCCCGTGGGTACTCTGGTGTGGTCTGCTCAGTGTCCCCCCTTGAGGCATGTGTTGTTAATGTGACCTCATGCCCAGCTTTCATTTTCCACTGGTCCCAAGGAGTCTGTTGCCATGCCTGTAGTGGCCTCCCTTTCACAAAGGAGGCTTATGGTTTGTCTTGGTGGGCCTAGGCCCATGTTCCCTGGCACATCAGATAGGCCTGTGTCACACAGGGGCAGACAGCAGGTGCTGGAAGGGAGAGCGGACCCGATGTGACCAAGGTTTTCCCACTATTCCTCTCTCACTTGCAGCCTCCAGCATTTAAGGTACAGGATGTTCTGATTCGAAGGCTGTGCCCCTCACTCCTGTACTCAATCGCTACCCATGCCCCTTTCCTCCAAGGGTTGGTTCAGTCCCTTTCTGAATCTGGCTCAGTTGCCAGCTTCCACCACCTCTGGTGGCAACAAGTTCCACACTTGAATCGCCCCCTGTCAAAGAGTTTCCTTTTGTTAGCTCCCCTTCCCCTGTCCCATAGGGCAACCAGCAAAGTCCAGGAGTGTGGGTAAAAGCAGAGGATCCTGGGGGCGGTGACATGGCCTGGGTGTGGCTGGAGGCGGTGGGAAGAAAGCAGGGGGTTGTGGGGTGGGGGAGCAGATGGCAGGAGTGAGGGGTTCTGGGGGCATGGCCAGTAACTGGGGTGACCATACCCCATCACCTCCATCCCCAGGTCATGCCACTACCTGACGCTGGGCTGGACCTTCTCCTACCTGCTCTTCTTCCGGATGGTGACAGTCTTTGGACTGCCGACTCCCACGCCCTACGCCAATGCTGTGCAGCTGCTGCTCACGCTCAAGGTGGGTTGGGGGGTGGGGGAAGGCATCCTCTAGGGCAGTGGTCTCCAAACTTTTTTGATTGTGCACCCCTAGCAGTAAAAAATTTTTGAGCACACACCCCCAATATATGTATATTTATATAAATATAAATAGAAGTTCTATTTTCTTCCCGCACCCCAGTGGATCATCTTGCACACCCCCTGGGGTGCGCACACTCCACTTCGGAGACCACTGCTCTAGGGGTCCGTGCTGCTGCACCGGGTGGCTCTAGGGAGGCACCTACTCCCTGGTTCTTTCTCGTTGTCCCAGATGGTGAGCTTGGCCCATGAGGTGCAGGAGTTCAGCCTGGCCAGGAAGCAGGAAGTGACATCGTTCTCCAAGAACCCTGTGATTGGTGTGATCCCAAGCAAGCCACAACTGATGGAGATTCTCTGCTACAGCTACTGCTATGTGGGACTCCTGACTGGTACGAGGGGCATCCCGTAGTGGGCTGGGAGCCAGGACGTCTGAGGTCCATCCCAGCTTCAGAGGGGAATGAGGTTTGGGTAGAGCAGGGGGCTGGAAGCCAGGACACCTGGGTTCTATCCAGGCTCAGGGAGCACGGAATCTACTAAGACAGAAAGCAGGATAGAGATGCGCCTTACAAAACAATTAAATAAGAGTGTAAGGTGTATTTCCACCCTGCCTTCTGCCACACTTCAGACTGATACAGCTAGTAACTTCCAGCTGCTAATGAAATCATTTTCCCACTTTCAGTCTCTTCTCTCTTATGATCCTGCTTAGGCAGGTCCCTTCCAGCCTGATTTCTTTATGATTCTACCACATGGTCCATCCCATCTCTTCCTTTCCTTTTTCTTTTTATCTCCCTTCAATTTCTTTCCTTCTTTCCTACTGTCTCTTTTCCTCATTTCCCCTCTCACCTTTCTCCTTTCTTCTTACCCTCTCTTTCTTGCCCCACAATCTACCCCCTTGCCACTAAACACACCTCACTCCTCCTGCCCCTGATAATTTCCCCTGTTTCCACCCTATGTGCTCCTCCCCCCAGGTCCTTTCTACCGTTACAGGACCCATTACGACTGGCTGCACCAGCCAAACTCCATGGCCATCCCCAGCTGGCGCCCCCTGCTGGCACGGGCACGTCTGGTGCCAGTGTTTGGGCTGCTCTTCCTGGGGGTGTCAGAGCTGTTCCCACTGGAGTATGTTCGCAGCGAGGCCTTCGAGACTCGGTCCCTGCTTTTCCGCCTCTTCTACATGACGCCTGTCTTCTTCGTCTTCCGCATGCGCTTCTATGTGGCCTGGCTGTGTGCCGAGTGCGCCTGCATTGCTGCTGCCTTTGGTGCCTACCCTACTACTGCCCGGGCCCGCTCTGGGGGTGGCCCCACAACCGACTACGCACCCCCAGAGAGGTGAGGGGCAGGGGCTTTTCCCCTCTAGGGGATGACTACCCTTACCCAGCTCCAGGGCAAGGCTCTGGTTGGCTTGAGGAGTGGAATAGGGGCAAAGAGTGTTCCCCCTCCAGGGCATTCTAGCCCTGATCCAGCTCCACAGCCAGGTGCTGTTCCCCTCCCCCAGCTCAGAGGATGGGGCACCCTGTGAGTATGACTATGAGACCATCAAAAACATTGACCCACATGGCACCGACTTCTGTGTGCGTGTCAAGGATGGGATGAGGTACTGGAACATGACGGTGCAGTGGTGGCTGGCCCAGTACATCTACAAGAGTGCCCCCTTTGGGTCCTATGTGCTGCGGTGAGTCTGGGGTGTGGAGGGGTCACAGGACTGGGGGGCCATATTGTGGGGAGGCTAAGGCCTATGGGAAGAAGGATCTTGGGGTGGGAGGGGGAAGAGGCTATGGGGGGGTCACCTCATGGAGGAGTGAATAGCTCCAAGAACGGGTATTTGTAGGGAGGCTTATGGACTGATGGGGGGTGGGGGTTTCTGGGAGGTTAAGATGGCTGCCTTGGGTGCATGGAGTTGTGGGGAGGGTCACTGAGATGGGGGTGGTTGTGATGACTGTCAGAAGGACATTAGGGGTGAGTGATCAGGGACTCTCAGATCTGCCACATCAGTAAATCAGTTACGTGCTACATGGACCAGGGGCCAACTAATTTCTGAGGGTATCTGCTAGTATTGCAGGGAGGGTGCTGAGAGCGGGGGTGGGAGAAATGAGGCATCTCAGGACTCAGGTGGTAGGGACCGTAAGGGGTAGCTCAGAGCAGAGGTGTCAGATCAAGGCCTCCAGGGGGTTGGTGCATGGAGTGGGATGCTTAGGGCTCCTCAGAACTAGCCCTGTGCCCCCCACCCCCAGGAGTGCCTGGACCATGCTGATCTCAGCCTACTGGCACGGCATCCACCCTGGCTACTACCTGAGCTTCCTGACCATCCCACTGTGCCTGGCAGCAGAGGGTGCCATGGAGGCAGCACTGCGGGGGCGCCTGTCAACCCGGGGACGCCTGGGCAGCGACTGGGTCCAGTGGTTCTTCAAGATGCGGGCCTACGATTACATGTGCATGGGTTTTGTGCTCCTCTCCTTCCAGGACACTGTGCACTACTGGCACTCTGTCTACTTTTGCATCCATGGGCTAGCCGTGGCCCTCTTGCTCCTGGCCAAGGTGCTGGGCAGGGGCCCCCGTGCCACAAGTCCCCATGGCAAGGAGGATGTGTCCAGAAAAGGCCCTTCTGCTCCAGAGTGGCAGCACCAGGAGTGAGAGGCGGTGGGCAGCTCCTGGAGGGAGAGGGTGGCAGACAGGGTCCCCTTCCATCATGAGTCTCCCCCTCTTCCCATGGGTCCCCACTCCCCCAGCTGGCTGGCTGCAGTGAGGAGATACTGCCCCTCCTATGTTGGGGTGGAGGGACACCTCTGAAAGCAGGGCCTCACTCCATGGGAGGGGCATCACCTCTCTTTGGAAGGGCTTTTGCCTCCAAACTGCTTCTCAGTTGGGAGTGAAGCTGCGCCAATACACTTTATTTCTGTCCCCTGCTTAAATGCCCATCCATCCCTCAGATGCCGATGTTAGGGGTGTCCTGGGCTGCAGCATCCACTGCTCCTGCTTCCTCCCTTTCAGGGGCGTTTGTGGGGGGGGGGAAGGGAAGGGATGCTGTGGCCTTCCCCTCCTGGCTCAAGGTTGTAGGGAGAGGGGGAGCATTTCCCAGGGTGGGGCCTGGAGGCAGCTGGCCTGTGTGTGCCTGGGGGCTGCTAAAGAGTGCCTGGGGTCTTCTGGGGCTGGGGAAGGCTGCCCCGACCTGTGATCTCCCCTTTTCCTCTTTTTTTTTTTAAACGCTTAACCTGGTTTAAATTAATGCTGCATTTTTTACAAACTGGGGTACAAGGGAGGGAAGGGAGGGTTGGGAGGGAATAGGGGGCAAGCAAGGCACAAGGCAGGGGCTTGGGTGGAGAGGAGGTAGCTGGTTGAGAGTGGGAGTGAGGGGTGCTGGGGGCCTTTCACCAGGATCCCCCCACCTTGGGGGTCTGTGTTTCCCGTGGTAGCGGTGGCTGGTCCAATAAAACACTGAGCCCCTTCTGTGGTGCTGTGAGTTATTTGCATCATGGAGTCCTTGGGAGGTTGGGATTTGGGGGCCATCTATTTGGGAAGGCTGTAGCTTTGTTTGGTCTCTGGTGTCCTGCAAGGTCAGCATAGATGTGATCTCTAGACCCCAACCTGTGGGTTGCCCCACATTCACTGTGGCTTGGCTCCCAGCATCCAGCTTCACTCCTGAGAGAAAGATTTCAGATTTTACCAGAGGGAACAAGCATAACCTGAAGTCCCAAGCAGCAAAGAGATGCCTTTGCCTCAGTAGAGGTGCTGGGTGGAGGGGGTCCAGCTAGAGGTTTCCCTGCTCCCACAGGATTAGGTTGTCCCCAGTCCAGCCCACAAACTCCAGAGTCCCTGGAATATCTTCAGGTCCCTCTCGGCTCTGCCCAGTTCCTGGCCCCAAAGTATTTCTGTCAGTTCCTCCCTGCACCCCCCTGCCCAGCCAGCACCCGTTTGTCCCGCCTCCAGGCCACAAGCCTCCTGAGTGCTCCCAGCTGTGCCAGCATGAGACAGGGTAACAGCACTACCATGGTTGTCCTGTCCCAACGCAACCCAAGCTACACTGCCCTTTTAGCCCATGCTTTCCCCACTGTAGGAGGAAACAGAAGTATGTACAACACAGACACACCTGCCTAGCATAGCAACGACTGCTAAAGCCCACAGCTGCCTGATCCCCGCCCTCCCTTAGCATCCTGGGGTGTGACCTGCTGGGGGAACAGGGTCTCAAAAGAAGCAGGGGGGCAGTCCCAGTCCCTGCCCCAGGAAGGATCCTGCTCCCTGCCCCCCCTCCCCCCATTCCTTGTCTCCAGGTGTGGCTCAGCTGACAATAATTAAGCCCTGGTTGGGCCTTGGCCCCGTGCCCAGCACTGCCCGCACTTCCTCCTTCTAGGCTCCTGGCAGGGCCAGGACAGGGACAGGACCACAGGTCTCTGACATGGACCAGCATTGGAAAGAGGAGACAGGATCCAAGTGGGCAGGTAGGGGTGGGGAAGGAAAGGGGGCTGGGAGCCTCCCTCTCCCCTTGGGTGGGGGGGGGCACTGGCTTTGATATATGACCCCCATGGTAATGGAGGCAAGACAGCCTTCCTGCCCATCCTCCACTCCTGGATTCCTGGGTCCTGCCTCCAGCAGGTGGGCAGTACCTCTCATCATCCCCCCCATCCCCTGCAACAACAAAACTCCTTGGGGACAGTAATGCAAGTCTCTGAGGACTCAGCTCTGGCAAACAGATTCAAACCCCCCAAACCAGCACCCTGGACTCCTGGGTCCAATCCCATAGCTGAACCCCAATGACTTTGGGGGGGGGGCATAGCTAGCTGTATTTTCTCTCCTCCCTCAACTCAACTACACTCTCAGCTCCTCTCCTGCCTTCTCCAGTTGAGACTTGGGGGCAGCAGCCCCCCTCAGCCCTCTTCCGCCAGCTGCCAAGCAATGCCACCCTGCGCTTTCGTGGGGACAAGGCCTCGGCCTGGGGGGCTGTGCTGGGGGAGGGGGCACCCCAGGGGATCCCCCAGGCCTGGGGGAGTGACGGCTTCAAGGAGGAAGTGGCAGCAGACATGGAGACAATCGCCCTGCAGCAGCTGCCCCTGTGCATGGCAGAGAAACGGAGACACAGGTACCTATAAGCACCCTTTGCCAGGCCAGACACCTTGGGCAGTGGTAGCCCAGCTGTGGTGGGGAAGCTGTGTGGGAAAGCTAACAGACAAGCACTGCGGGGTGGGGGCAGTTCTGGGAGCCAGAATGCCTGGGTTCTAGCCCAGCTCTGGATGGGGACTGGCATCTGGTGGGTTACAGCACCAGGGAGCGGTGGGGTGCTGGGAGCCTAGGTGGGATGTGGGGTGTAGGGCCTGCATGGGGTAACACTGCCTCCTGCCCTAGGCTGCAGGCACAGCAACAGGCTGGGCAGCACACACGCTGGCAGCAGTGGCAGGCAGGGCAGCAGCGCCTGCGGAGAAAGGTGGGCAGCATCCTGCTCCACACCCAGCTCTGGAGGAGCTCCCTGACCTGCATTCAAGGTAGGAAAAACACGTCCCCTACCCCACACGGGAGCCCCCTCCCCAAGCCACAGTGTGCCTTGTCTCCACCAAAGGCCCCAACCCCCGCACAGACCATCTTCTCCCAGCCTGGGGCACCCCCTGCTGGTCATCTCCTCCCCGCCCACACACATCATCCCCAGAGCACCCTCTGCTGGTCACCCCCTGCTCCCTCAGCCTGAGATGTCCCTGCTGGGGTGGGTGTGCTGGGAGCTACTGCCCATGTCCTCCACCCAGGCCACTTCGGGACTGGTATCGAGACCTACTTCAACTTCCTGCGCTTCCTGGTGCTGCTGAACCTGGTGGGTGCCCTTCTCATCGGGGGCTTTGTCGTGGCCCCCAGCATCACCTTTGAAGCACTCGGGCTGAACCAGACTGAGCAGGCTACCAACCTCACAAGTACATCCAAGAGGGTACCCTGGACACCTGGATCCTCTCGGAAGGGTGGCACCAGAGAGTTTATAGCAGTCTGGACACCTGGGTTTTTTCACTGGCAAGAGTGTGGGATTAAGGGCCCTGATCCTCTCCCTGGTGTGATTTGGGAGTGGAGCACCAAGGAGCCCAGCACTTGGCTTCACACCAGTGTGGTGTCAGGGACACAGCCTGAGTCCTCCCCCTAGTGAGTTCAGGAAGCAGGGATGGGATCTATCCCTAGTGTGTGAGGGACCAGAGACTGCACCATGGACTGGGAGCTTGAATGCCGGGATCCCAGCCCCATGGCACAGGCTGTGGTCTGGAATGGCAGACTGGACACCTAAGTCTTCTCTTAAGCAAAGGGGGATTTCTCTCTCTCCCTCTGCCCAGAAAACAGCCCCTGTATGGGATATGACCCCAACCCCCGGGGCCTAGTCAGCTACTTCACCTACGTCATGGACCTGCTCTCAGGCACAGTAAGTGCAGGGCCCCCAGAGCAGTCGCTGTGGCCTTCAGAGTGGGTGTAGGAAGGGAGGGTCTAGCTGTGGGCCCATTCTCTGGACCAGTCCCAACACTGCCCATTCCAGCATCAACCACCTCCCAATAGAAACTACAGTCCCCCGGATGGGAAAGACCCCCTAGCCTGCCCTTCCCCCCCAGGGAAGCCAGGCCCCAAGTCCAAGCTCAGTGCCTTCCTGCAGGGGTTCATGGAACTCACATACCTGTTCTATGGTTACTACCGAAACTCTGCGGTGGATTTCATTGGCTTCTCCTACAACATCCCCCTAGCCTACCTACTCACTGTGCTCTGCTACTTCCTGCTCTGCTTGGCCTGGATTGTCCACAGGTGAGGACCCCCTTGCTCTTGTGGGGACAGCCTTCCCACATGCCCCACCCCAGAAGTGGCTGCACCTTGGCGCTGTGTTGGAGACACTAGAGCAGGGTTAACCAAGATAAGGTCTGCAGGCCAGAACTGGAGCTGCATCTGGGCCATGGGGCTGCCCCAGAGACCACTGGCCACCAGTACACTAGAGACTCTGTGCCCCTGACACTGTCTGGCTTCAGTGAAAACTTGGTTTAGCAAGGTGTCAGCTTCTAGCAGGCCTCCCTCCCCCTTCTCCTTAGTTCAATGAGGCTTCTGCTTTTAACCAAGTTTCCTGCTTCCTGGAAGATACAACAGGCTCAGTTGGGAGCCTCCTGGGAGTTTCAAGTCTGGGAGATGATAAATTAAGCATCATGTCTATGACAAAACCCTGGGGTATCAGGGTGATTCCAGAGATACACCCTGGATTTGTATAAGCCTGCTGATCCCCCACTGTGCTGAATGGGTATGCCCAAGTCATGAATTTTCCCAGAAATCACAATGTACCACAAGCAGTTTGGTGATGTAACAGAAATACAAAAGGGTTCACTACATGGAAGAACAAATGGCATTAAAAAAAGGGAGGGGGGAAGGGATCAGATACTTTGACAACAGAGTGACGTATAAAACTGACCAAACCCTTTTCCTATGTTCAGGCTGCCACTTCACCCACATAGCATTCCCTGAAAAATCCCCTGAGGTCAACCACCCCTCAGTCACAGTCCACCGGGGTCCTCCATTCCCCCGTTGTGGCAGGGAGTCCTCTCCTTACAGTCACTGCCCTAGGAACGCTCCACACAGCCTTCCCCTGACCTACCTTCAGAGGGGCCAGAGCATCCTCTACAGCACTTCTATTAGTGGATCTGTGACATCTTCCACGGCTTGTTTCCCCTGGCAGCCATTAGGATCTGGTTGGTTCATACAGTTATTCTGTGCATAGCAGGTGCAGAAGATGGAACGGTCCTATCACACTTTGGCCGTGTAACCCCTGAGCACTTTCCCTCTGCTGCCAAATCTGATCAGCCAGCCATCAGTGATTAAAGCCTCTAGTTATACTCACCTAAGGTGGCTGCAACTCAGCCAGGCCGCAACCCCTACTGTGGCCCACCCCAGAGGCAGCTGTGCTCGTGATGGGCAAGGGTGCCTGCCCCAAGCCTCTCTCCACAGCCCCACTCTGCCCCCAGATCTGTGCATCTCCTCAAGCGTGGCCTGGTGAGTGAGGACGGGGTCCTGAGCACCTACAGCATCAAGGTCTTTGCTGGCTGGGACTTTGGCTTGACACAGCTACCTGCTGCCATCTGGAAGCACAACAGCATCCGCTATGAGCTGAAGGTGAGGCCAGGCACAGCTGGAGCAGAATGTGGGGAGGGGCTGGTGTATGGACCAGGGTCTGCAGAGCTCTGCTGTACAGACCAAGAGGTGGGGAGGGCTGGTGCATAGACCCATGGGTAGACAGTAGCTGGGGCATGTTGGAGGGGGATCCAGGGTGGCCTAGCACAGGGGCTTGGGTGATTCTGCGCCGAGCCGTATGTGTCCAGCTGGACCTGGAAGAGGAGGCTTCTCGCCGCACCATGGCCCAGCGCAGCCCAGCCCAGCGTGCCTGGCTCTATACCCTGCGCGGCCTCATCAACCTACTGGTGGTTGCCCTGCTGGTAGCGGCTTTCTACTGCATCTACCTGGCCACCGAGTACTCACAGAGGATGCTCAGCCAGGTAACACCCCACCACAATGCCTGATGCATAGCTCCCAGCCTTTCACGTCTTTAGCTCTCCCTGCCCTGCTGGTGCCCCTCACTCCCAACCCAAAGCTCCCGGCCCTGCTCTGGGCTCCCCTAGCCCACTGGTACCCCTCACTGCCATGGACAGGGCTGGTGTCCGCTACCCAGGGCACTGCAGCTGTCAGGGGGTATGGGAGGGGCCTGCTCTCGCTGAGGCCTGTAGTTACCTCCCCCCATTTCTCCCCTGCAGGAGAGTGCTCAGCCCAAGAGCAAGTCTTTCTGGGAGCTGATGGTCTCATACCTGCCCTCCATCGTCATCACGGGAGCCAACCTGGTGGTGCCTATGGCCTTTGGGGTCCTGGTGCGCCTGGAGCAATACCCATTCAGCCAAGAAATCAAATTAACCCTTGTCAGGTACCAGGGATGGGAGAAGCCCTGCCGCATCCTGCCTCATTTTGCCATTCCACGACCACTCTAACCGCCTCTGTCTTCCTCCTCTGTCTGGACAGGAGCGTCTTCCTGCGCCTTGCCAGCCTTGTGGTCCTGCTTGTCTCCCTCTGGATACAGATCACCTGCCGTGGGCAGACTGAGGCCCCTGACTGCCGCACCTGTGGCTACAACCACCAGCAGTTCCGGGTGAGGCCAGGGCGCCTGGGTTGTCTCCCAGCTGGAGAAGGGGAGTGGGTTAGAATAGAGAGGCTGGAGGGAGCAGACCTGACGGCAAGGCAATGCCATGATGTGTCTCCCCACAGTGCTGGGAGACTCGGGTGGGGCAGGAGATGTACAAGCTTCTGGTGTTTGACCTGCTGACCATGCTGCTGGTGACACTGCTGGTGGAATTCCCCCGCAAGTGAGAGGGGGTGGGACCTAGCAGGACAGAGGCTGGTGGGGGCAGGAGTGGGGGATGGGCTGTGGGCTGGAAAGGCTGTGGGGAGTGTCCAGGGTGGGGTGAAAATGACTGGGGGAGCTTGTAGGGGACAGCTGGAAGTGGGGACTGGAGAACCTTGTAAGGGATGAGCAGTCGGGTGTGGGGGGAGGCTGGGCTGGCCCAGGCTGGGCAGGGAGGGTGTAGGGGGTTCTGGGGAGTCAGGGCAAGGAGCCCATGGGGCTGACTCAGAGAACAGAGGGCCAGGCCCTGTCACCTCGTCTCCCTCCCCCAGGATCCTGGTAAGCCACGGCCCTGCATTGCTTGCCCAGCTTTGGGGGCAACAGGAGTTCCTGGTGCCCGCCAATGTGCTGGACCTGGTGTACAGCCAGACTGTGTGCTGGGTTGGTGCCCCCTTCTGCCCGCTTCTGCCCCTGCTCAACACCCTCAAGTACATCCTCCTCTTCTACCTCAAGAAGGTGTGCCCCAGATGCCTGGGTCCTCTCCTGGCCCTGGGAGGAACGGAGGGGTCTGGTGGGTTGGAGCAGGGGCAGTGGGGCCTAGAACCCTGGTGTCCTGGCTCCCATCTCAGCTGTGAGAGATGAGTGGGGCTTGGTGGGTTAGAACAGGGGGCTCCAGGAGCCAGCACCCCTGGGTTCTCTCCTCCCCTGTGGACCCATCCCTTTCTCCCCTCCCCACAGCTCACCCTTTTCTCCAACTGCCGTCCTGGCGACCGGACCTTCCGCGCCTCCAGCTCCAACTTCTTCTTCCTGCTGGTCCTGCTGCTGGGCCTGGCCATCTCCTGGGTGCCGGTGCTATACAGCATCTTTGTGTGAGTCCACCCCCCATACGGACAGTCCCACCCTGTCCCTGCTCCCCTCTCCGATCTTCCTGTGCCAGGGGAGCAGGGGTGGGTCTGTGGCATCACTCAGTGCCTGGCTTATTGCTCAGGGGCTGAGTCCTGTCACCCACCCCTACCTCTGGTTGTTACAGCCCCAGTCCTTTCCGCTCCTTGCCTAAGGGCCGAGGTCCTACTCTCTCCCATGTCCAAGGTTTCCTCTCCTCTCCCTGACCAGTCTCCCCTCTCCTTTCTCTCTCTCTCACACAGCCTCCCGCCATCCCAAGCCTGTGGCCCCTTCCGGGCTGAGCCATCTATGTGGAATGCTGCCTTGCTGGCCATTGACAGGCTGCCTGAGCTGGCCAGGGGCTTCTTCTACTTTGTGGGCTCACTGGGCTTCATCGTGCCGCTCTTCCTGCTCCTGTGGTGAGAATTTAGGCTGGGCTGAGGGGGGCTGAGAAGGCTGGGGAATCTCCCTCAGCTGAGACTGCACAGAGAGCAGGGATGCTGTGGGGATGGTGAAGGAGTCACATATGCATATGCACAGGTGCATACCCACACACATGCACAGCAGCGCCTCTCTCCCAGTCCATGGAGCTCCCTTTCCCTCCTCTCAGTACCCCCTGCCAGGCTTCTGCCCCAGCCATCACTAGATGAGAACCCTTAATTCACTCCTCCCTGCCGGTCCCCTCCACCCCCACAGCATCTTCCTGTTCTACCTGATGGCTCTCGCTGACTCCTACAGTCGCCTGGTCAAGGAGCTCAAGATGCAGCTCCAGCTGGTGAGTCACATCCTGGGGTTAGGGCAGGGTTCTGGCTGCCTGGGATGGGGATGGAGAGGGGTACTTTCCCCTCTACTGGCTCCGATCTGGGATCTAAGCCCAGGAACAGCACTAACCAGCAGGACACCCTAAAGAGTGAAGACAAAAGCTTCATCTTCTTGCTGCTGACAAGGAACCTTCCCCCATGGGCACAACTGTGCCTGCTTTGACCAGTAGCCAGGTGCCTGGACCTGGCATATCAGGGAAGGTGGGCCCCTGAGGAAACTGAAGGCAGCAGTACTGACCCAGCTGGGTTTCGCTCCCCTTGCAGGAGGGCAGAGACAAAGTCTTCCTGGTGAACCAGATCACAGAGCTGAGCTGAGGAGGCACCATTTGCTTCTCTGCTCCTCCCCACCCCCACCTCGCCGAGGGAAACTCTCCTCCAGTTGATTTCATGATGATTCTGCCCCTGCCCTGGATCTGCACTTGCCAAAGCGATTGCACTTCTCCATGCCAAACCCTGGCCCCGGTGGATGGAAGCTGCAGTCACTGGGATGGCACCAAAGTTTTTGAGGCTGTACATAGAAATCTCTCAGCTGATCCCAAGCTGCAACCATCTCTGGGGTGGAGCATGGAGACCTGCTAAGAAGCACACAGTGACACTGCTCAGTTTAGTCCTGGAACCCAAGGAAAAGGCTATAAGTCAGTGGTGCTCAACCTATGGCCTATGAAGCTCCCCACAGGTTTGGGAATTTGGCAACAGGGAAGTGATGGCAGCATTAAGGGCTGTAGCTCCAGCTGCCACCATTCCTCCTGGTGCCAAATATCTAGATCCATGGGGACCCCCCCTGGCACTGGATGATATGGATCGCACCCATGGACTGCCCCTGTGCTGGATCAGCCCCACAGACAGACCACATGTGTGGGATCCAACCCATGAACTGGCCCTGTGCCACTCATCCTACCCATCACAGAATCACCAAAAGCCATAGAAAAGTTGGGTTAGACAAGACAGGCTGAGCTCCGCTGCTGTAAGTGCCTGGAATGGCAGGGTGAATAAACAAGGTGAAATTCAACAGCTGGGAACCGGAAACAATCAAACCTCCATCCATACCCAGGTGAAGCCCATTGGCCTCCAGATATTATGGGTCTCCCCTGACAGGCCGTTAGCAGGGACTGTGGACCACAGTTCCAGGCCACAGCTCCGCTCCGCTCCTCCCCTGTGGCTCTTTGCAGAAAATGGTCCCCAGGATTTTTTTCCTTGGACTCTATACCCTGCCTTTCCTTCCCCATGGATAGCATTGCCCCAGCTTCACCAATCACGACAGCTTTCTCTCTCTCTCTCTCTCTCAACTGAAATGTTTTTCCACCCCCTACAGTTGGCCATGGGGTATGAGAGCATCCCTGGCTCTCTGTGGGCTCCTGAGCTGCTGGGGGCCGAACGTCACCAGCAGAGATGGGTGGTGGGGGAGCAGTGAGAGAAGGGGGGAAAAGGACGCTAGTGCCCTGGGGCTGCTGCAGGTTGCGCTACTGGGCTGCCATACGATGGGATATGCCATGGTGCTGCCACACTGAAACTCAGCCTTCATGCCTCTGGGAGAGAAGGACACTGAAGGGGAGGTTTGGTGGGCACAGGCACATGTGTGCACATATGTACATGACCCGGCTCTAGTAGGGAGTGAGTGATCATCCACAGCAGCGGTGTCAGGCAGGAACATAGGACCCCCCTGTCCCCTAGGCACCCACCCCAGAGCAGACGGGGGCTCAGGTAGGGGCAGGGCCAGGAAGGTGTGAAGAGGCAGAACTAGTAGGATCCAATCAGAAATTACATGGCTCTGGGTGGGGTTTTGTCTTATGGTTCCAATCAAGGGGCTCAGCGTCAGGGGGCGTGGCTCTGGTGCACCAATCAGGGATGAGGAGGCTGGGCAGGGAGGTAAGGAAGCTAATCAGACTCTAGGGAGGTCAGTTAAGTGGGTGTGAGGGGAGAAGGGGCAGTGTCCCGGTGGGAGTGACGAGGATGCAGCAGGCCGATCAGCACGCCCGGCTGCGGCAGTCACGAATTTCGTGGGGGGAGGCGGGACAAACATGCACCAATCAAGGAGCGCACAGTTCTGAGCTCCAATCAGAGCCAGGGAAGAATCGCTTGTAGCCAATCAGACACCGCGCCGAGGGGGTGGGTCTTTAGTGCACCAATGAGATAAAGAAAAGGAACACAACAAACCAATCAGTAAGCGGACTCGTGACCCAGAAGCGGAAGTGGCGAGAGAAGCCTGGCTGCGGCACAGCCATGAATATCCTCCCCAAGAAGTCGTGGCACGTGCGAAACAAAGACAATGTGGCCCGGGTGCGGCGGGACGAGGCCCAGGCTGAGGATGAGCGTCGGAGGCGGGAGGCTCGGGCCTTGCTGGCTGAGCAGGAGGTGAGTCACTGCTCAGGCGCGGAGCTCGGCCCTGGCGCAAGTCGATTGGTCACGTGACTCAGATGGCTGTTGCCTTAAACCATTTTGGAGGGGTGTTAGGAGCAGAAATCTGAGCCAAACCATTTGCCAAGGGGTCGGGGCATAGAAAATCCCTGGGGAGTAAACTATTTCCAAAGTGCGGGGAGGGGGAGAGGAGGGAGCTGGGTTGAACCACTTATGAATTGCGTGGAGGATGAAAGAAAAGTGGAAAAGGGGGGGAGGAGGAAAAAGAAGCTAGACTGTACTACTTCCAGCTGGGGGAGGAGAGGGCAAGGAAGAGATCCTTCCTCAAGAAATGCCCCCCTGGGGTTGGAGGGGGAGGCCCTTGGGCCACATTTCTTCTTCCAGCAGTGTGGGTTTCTGCTCCTCCCTTGGACAAGGAGAACCCCAGGGACCTGTGGGCTCCACCCTGCCTCCTCTGTCTTTAACTACCCTTGCCCTTAGGTGACAAATTTGTGGAATCTCAGCCCAGATCCCCACTGGCTTTATTATGCATAGTAGCAGCACCCTCCACCTGCCCTGGGGCTGGCCCCCTTCCCCAAGACCAGGCACTGAATAAGCCACAGAGTTCAGCAAGTCCTGGCCCTGAACCCCCATCCTTCCCCTAATGGCCACATCCCCCCTGCAGGCACGGACTAAGTTCCTGAGGAAGAAGGCACGGCTCTTGGCCCTGCCGGAGACCAGTGGCAGCTTGGAGCTGGCCCTGTGCAGCGAGCAGCCACATCACATTGACCTCTTCCGGGACCTGGAGGATGGCAAGGGCAGCAAAGCAGGGAACAAGGAGTATGAGGAGGAGAAGCGCAAAGAGAAGGTAATGGAAGAAGGCTTGCACATCTGAGGTCCCAGGGGACCTGATTGGACACCTGTGGGGATGGGATGCCCCCCCACTCATAAGAGCTGTCACTGACTGGGTCACCCCATAGGTCCATCATACCCAGTCCCCTGCATCATGTGGGCAGAGTGCGGATGCTGAAAGAGTGAACAGGGTATGACCAGGGCTTTTCCTGCTGTTCCTCTGTCACTTGCAGCCTCCCAGCATTTAAGGTCCAGGAAGCTCTGATTCACAGGCTATATTGTTAACTCCCAAGCTCTATAGCTACTGCTGCCCTTTTCCTCCAAGAATTTGTCCAGTCCCTTTTTTAAATCTGGCTGTCAGCTTCGGCCACATCTGGTGGCAATGGGTTCCACACTTGAGTTGCACACTGTGTGAAAAAGGTTCCTTTAAACTTACTGCCTGCCACTTACATTTTGTGACCCCTAGTTCTTGTCTTGTGAGTGACAGCAAATAATAAATCCATGTCTACTTTCTTTTGACCATTTAATATTTTGTAAATCCTTCACGTGTCCTCTCTCATGCAGCTCTTTAAGTTGAACAGGCCTAGCTCTTTAGTCCTCATATGGAAGCCCTTCCATATTACTATACCACTCTGGGGCTCTTATGGGGCAGGGATGTGACTCTACTGTCCATCCGCACTGCCCCAGTTACGGCTGTGCTTGGTAGTAGCCCCAAAGCATTTGCACCCTGCTGTATCCATCCCCTGTCCCTCAAAATCTTAAGAGCTGTATCTCTTGAGTACAGGCCTGTGGCCTTCAAGCCAGTGGAGGGAGTATCCACCCCCGTGGGCCTCAGTTGAAGGAACTACCCCTCCATTCAGACTCCTATCATACCCCTGCCATGCACAGGAGCGCCAGGAGAAGGCTGTCGGGCTGCTGACATATCTGGGACAGAGTGCAGCCGAGGCCCAGACCAACCCACCCTGGTACCAGGAGGCCCCAGACCGCAGCAAGGAGGCAGCTGACATGGTCAGGGATGAGAAGCTGAAGGGGAAGCTGGACCCCCTCAGGGAGATGGAAAAGTACCTGCGGAAGAAGAAAGGGGAACAAAAGAAACGCAAGAAAGAAAAGGAGAGGCACAAGGAGAAGGACAGGCGCAAAGAGGAAAGGAAGGGAGTGGGGTGAGTAGGACATGAGCAGGGCTGGATCCTGGTATTCTCTGTACTGGAGCAGGGCTGGGCCTGTGCTGTAGACTTCTTCCTACATATCCCAGCATACCAGCAACTTCAGGCCACAGGGACTACAGCCCACAGCCTGTCACTCCTTTCTCTTGTCCCTATGAAGGTTGGGAGGCCAAGTGGGAAGTCTTGTACCTCTTTCCCCTCCCCTCCATATCCTGCATACCGTTTCTGCTCCCAGCCAGCCCTCACTCCAGCTGCCAGGAGGATGTTAACACCTTGCTCTTTGTCCCAGGACTTCTGGCCCCACTTCCCTGGAGGAGCTGAGGCGGGAGCAGCTGCAGCGAGAGAAAGCAGAGCAAGCCAAGGCAGAAGCCCTGCTGGCAGGGATGCAGGGAGAAGGGTCAGCCGGCTGCAGGGAGGAAGAAGAGATGGACGACAGGAGACGCTGCTACAATTCCCAGTTCAACCCACAGCTGGCCCGGAAACCCCGGGGCCGGGAGGAGCAGTGCAGAATGAGTGCTTTGGAGCTCTAGACATGGAACTGCCTGAATAGGCACTATAGCAGGCCAAGGGCTCTGAGGACAGAGAATGAGGCAGCTCTGGCTCTTTGAACCACAAGGCTGTTTCTGTTTCAAGGACACAGGATGTCCTTTTTGTTACACCTCCCCTTAGCAATGCCCCCTGGACTGGCATGTGGTAGAGTGGTGCAGTCCCTCTAGTCCTCCATGGACTGTGAAGCCCCTTCTTAGTTGCATGTAGGACTTGCAGGGGTACTATGTATTAGACACAGACCTCATGTTTTAGCAGGCAATTGGAAGGAGGGAGGGGAAAATAAACCCCTTGGTGGTACAGCTGAAGCAGATGAGTTTCAGCTGCCACCTCCAAGCCCTGGCAGTACAGGAGGTGTCAGGGTTGTAGCTATAGACCTGTGCACCAATAAAGGCTGTGTCCAATTTGATTTGGTTTCTGGCTGGCATTGGAGGGAAAAATCAGGCTGGAGCAGTGAGAACCAGGAACTGGCAAGGGGGCCAGTGAATGGAGACAAGGGTCTATTTGCAGCTAGCAAAGGGGAATGGGGTTTGATGGGCCCTGCTGCTCCCTGCTGCTTAATTCCAAATGAAAGGGACCAGCCCTCCCTAGGCAGGGCAGTAGCAGGCCTCTACTCCCATCCAGAAGTCCTGAAAACCTGCTGACACTAGCCCTTCCACCCCCTGGGCAAGGCTAGTGCCTACAACCTCAGAGGACCCATGGCAAGTCCCTCAGCCAGGTGGGGCTGCAAGAACAGGCACCTGCCTGGGATGTAGCACCCCACCCCACCCCTTCATGGAACACACCAGGCAGCCACCAGGGCAAGGGAAGGGAAGAGATGCTCTGGAACATACTAGCTTGCCACCTGTCATGGGGATGCAGCATGCAACCCCCAACCCAGGAATGTACCTTGTCACCTGCAAAGTAGAGGTTGTCAAGGCCTCCTCTCCTAGCATGTACTACCTTTGTCACCTGTAGCACAGAATCCCTCAGGTATTTTCAGGACCAAAATAAGCTCTGCCCCCGACTAGGCTTGACAGCCCAGCAACTGACTGCACTCATGGAAGTGGGGTGAAGGTAGAATCTCTATTTCTCTCACAGCTTGAAGAGGCAGCAAACAGAGAACCCAGGTGTCCTGGCTCTCCTCCCCTCCCATGATCACCTCTTGGCCAAACTGGCCAGTTGTGGCCTTGGCTCCACCACGATCCGCTGGCTGGGAAATTGGCTTCGTGGTCAGACCCAGAGGGTTGTGATTGATGGCAGTCACTCATCATGGTGCCCTGTGACCAGTGGGGTCCCTCAAGGCTTTGTCCTGGGACCCATCCTGTTCAACATCTTCATTAATGATGTGGACATTAGAGTCAGGAGTGGACTGGCCAAGTTCGCCGATGACATCAAACTTTGGGGCAAAGTATCCACGCCAGAAGATAGGCGGGTGATCTAGGCTGACCTGGACAAGCTCAGCAAATGGGCAGATGAGAACCTGATGGTGTTTAACACCGAAAAATGCAAGGTTCTCCACCTTGGGAGGAAAAACCTGCAGCTTCCTTATAGGCTCGGCAGTGCTACGTGGGATAGCACTACAGAAGAAAGAGACTTGGGGGTCATCATTGACCACAAGTTGAACATGAGCCTGCAATGCGATGCTGCAGCTAGTAAAGTGACCAAAACGCTGGCTTGCATCCATAGATGCTTCTCGAGCAAATCCCGGGACGTCATTCTCCCCTTGTACTCGGCCTTGGTGAGGCCGCAGCTGGAGTACTGCGTCCAGTTTTGGGCTCAACAATTCAAAAAGGATGTGGAGAGGCTTGAGAGAGTCTAGAGGAGAGCCACATGCATAATCAGGGGTCAGGAAAACAGATCTTACCATGACAGGCTGAGAGCCATGGGACTCTTTAGCCTGGAAAAGCGCAGGCTCAGGGGTGATCTGATGGCCATCTATAAGTTTATCAAAGGTGACCACCAGGATCTGGGGGAACGTTTGTTCACCAAAGCACCCCAAGGGATGATGAGGTCAAACAGTCACAAACTCCTGCAAGACCATTTCAGGCTGGACATAAGAATTTCTTTACTGTCCGAGCCCCCAAGGTCTGGAACAGTCTGCCAGCAGAGGTGGTTCAAGCACCTACACTGAACACCTTCAAGAGTAAATTGGATGCTTATCTTGCTGGGATCCTATGACCCCAGCTGACTTCCTGCCCTTTGGGCAGGGGGCTGGACTCGATGATCAAGAAGGCCAATCTGGCAGTCAAGAAGGCCAATCGTACCCTGTCATGCATCCACAGATGCATCTCGAGCAGGTCCAGGGAGGTGATCCTCCCCCTCTATGCAGCACTGGTCAGGCCGCAGCTGGAGTACTGCGTCCAGTTCTGGGCGCCACACTTCAAGAGGGACGTGGACAATATGGAAAGAGTTCAGAGGAGGGCCACTCGTATGATCAGGGGTCAGCAGGGCAGGCCTTATGAGGAGAGGCTACGGGACCTGAACCTGTTTAGCCTCCACAAGAGAAGGTTAAGGGGGGACCTTGTGGCCTGCTACAAACTGGTCAGGGGGGGATCAGCAGGTATTGGGGGAGTCCCTGTTCCCCCGTGCGCTGCCAGGAGTGACCAGGAATAACGGTCACAAACTGGCGGAGGGTAAGTTTAGATTAGATATTAGGAGGCGCTACTTCACAGTCAGGGCGGCTAGGGCCTGGAACCAGCTTCCAGGGGAAGTGGTGCAGGCTCCTAGCCTGGGGATTTTTAAAAGGAAGTTAGATGAGCACCTTGCCGGGGTCATCTGACCCCGGTGCTCTTTCCTGCTAAGGCAGGGGGTTGAACTAGATGATCTACCTAGGTCCCTTCCGACTCTAGGTACTATGAAACTATCTCCCGAGGTCCCTTTCAGCCCTAATGTCTATGAAATCCTGACCCAGTTGATAGCACAAAGAACTCAGGCATCCTAGCCCTCCTGCTATAACCCACCAGACCCGCCCCCCTTTCCCTCCCAGAGCTGGAAGAACTCAAGTATCCTGGCTCTCAGCTGAGGGGCTGCAGCAGCCCCTGCATCTCCCAGCTCCCACCCCCCTTACCTTGCTGATGTTCTCCGTGGCGCAGAAAGAAAAGTGGCCTGTTGACTGTTACATTTTTTTTTCCTTTTCCCTGTTTCTTGCGTGAGAAGACATCATATAAAACTATTTATTCATAAATATTTTCCAAAATGAAAATAGGCTTACGAAAAATATTTTAAACACCGGCCCTGCCCGGCCCCGCCCAGGCGGATCTATCGTACGGTGCCCACAGCCTCGGAGAGGGGGAGCGTGGGGAGGAGGGAAGGAGCAGGGCAGGGAGCAGAAATCGAGGGAACAGACCCCCCCCCTGCTTTTTAAATTCCTGGCCCCCTCCATCAGGGGACCTACCAACAGAAGGGAAAAAAAAAAAAAGCAGTTGATCAGTGGTGGCAGCAAGGCCAGGGAGGGGTCAGGGTTACAGCTGCTAGAGATCAGCTCTGGTTGAAGTAAGAAGGTGACTGTTTTAGAACCAGAGGGAGGAGGGTTCCCTCTGAATGAGAATCACTCCGATTCTGGGGGCAGAAAGCCAATAAGGCTGCTGGTTTTCTGGATCTTTAATGGTTTCCTCTTTTTAAATCCAATGATTCCCCTCCCCACCTCATTCCTCCTCCGAGATCATGGTCTTGTTCACCTGCACCCCCCCACCTCCTCCCTGGGAGGGCACTACACTGATGGCTGCTCCTCTCCCCCTGCCCCGCTCCCCACTCAATGTCCCTCGTTCTTGCCTTTTTAAAACTGCATGCATTTAAAGTGTTCGGATGGCCCATTCAGGCCCCCATGCCCCCGCCCCGGGGAAGACGAGGAAGGAATTAGGGGGAGGGGGGAGGCGAAGCTGGGCCCCGCCCTTTCCCCCCTCCCCTTCCCTCCCCATGCCCAACCCTGGGCTCCGCTGTCCCAGCCGAGTAGCTCTGGAAGTCTGGCACCCCCTGGCTGCACCCAAGGGGGATGCAGGTGTCACTGCAGGTCCCGATCCTCCAGGTAGCGATACTCAAAGGTGAAGCCTTCCTTCTTCCTCTGGCCCCATTTCTCGTAGTCAAAGTAGATGTACGTGCCCTGCAGCAGCAATGAAGGGAATGCCAGGTCAGACGGACAGAAAGGCTGCAGTTATACCCAATCCCCTCTCCTCCAGTATCTCGCACTGATTTGTAACACCCAGTCTCTCTTGGGCTGCTGGACATGGTGAGTCCCAGTGGGTGGTTATGGCAGGGTCTCAGCTATGTGTACAGTGAAGCCCAGTCTGCTTTGTTATGGTAGGGTCTTCCCCTGGCTGCTGTGGGCTGGTGTCCAGTATGAGATCTTCATGTAACACAAGTGGTGGCATATTACCACTGTTTCACCCCAGAGCTAGCTGCACTGTAGTATCAGGCATAAGAGCTGTGCACACCCGCCCATGTGCCATGCAGACACTTACCTGCTCGAATTCATCTGTGATGGTCTTGGGCTCCTCATGCCGCTGAAACCACATCATGTACTTGGTGTGGAACCGCCACGACTGTTTCTTCAGGGCTTTGGCTGCCAGGTACTGTGCCTTAGTACCCTGGGGAGACACATGCCCATCACACCTCTCCAGCCACCAGGGGGCAGCACACAGGACAAATGGGAACATACCACTGGCACAAGGAGGTACCTGGAAACAACCTGGGAGGTTTGGGGAGGGGCTTGGCACATATCACTGGCGCAAGAGGATTTGGGGTAACTTGGTTGGTACCATGATAGAGAAGAAAGCTCAGAATGTACCATTTAAACCTGGAGGGGTGGGGTGGCATATACTAGCAGCCAGGGATCTGGGTTTTCTGTTTGCCATGGGAAAAAAAAAAAAAAAAAAATACGGTAAAACCTGGATTCTCTCATTAAAGAGAAACCCACATTTTCTCCTTTAGAAATGGAGAAGACCGTGGGAGACGGCAGGAGGAGCAGGAGGGCAGTCGGGAAGGGGGCATCATGTGCATGTGCGCACATACACACGCACATGGCAGCCAGGCACCCTGGAAAGCAGCTCCCACGGGTAGGCCTGAGGAATGGTTTGGCATGTAGTAATGGTGCAGGCCTAGTTTGGAATGTACCAATCTACCTGGGGGGTGCGGAATGATGTGGTATGTACCAGGCCAATAGCTTGGTAAGTCCCAAGAGCACCAGGTGAGGAGAACATACCATTAGCACTCTTCCTGGGGGTGCAATCACAGGACTATCTACACAGCCAGACAAACGTGGGCAGGGGTCACAGCACAACTTGAACCAAGTGCATGGGGTGTGGGGACTCCATAACTAACACTGGAGGGGGATCTCAGGACCCATGAGCAGCACCCTGTGTGCTTAAAGGGGGAAGAAATGTGAAACCTACTAGAGCAGCAAGTGGAGGGAACAGGGTACCACTGGGACCCTACACTACAGGGCAAGATCCCCCAGTACATACCAAGAGCCTCTAGCCAAGGGGGTATTTCCCCACAGATACCCCAGGGAACAAAGGGAGGGAGTGATTTAGCATGTCCCAGTATGAGGCAGGAGGCTAAGAGGCAGAGCATTTCATCAGCATGACAGGGCTGATGCACAAAACCAATGGGCCATGCCCATGGGGAGGGGAGGGTGCACTACCAGCAGCAGTCACCCACCTCACTACCCATCCTGAGGAGGAGCAGTGGCCAGACAGAACTGGGCTACAGAGCGCTCTGCCCATAGGGGCCCCCGGCTATACCTCCAGATAATAGAAGATGAAGAAGAGCGTCTCTGTTGAGAGGCGCTGGTAGAACTCCACAGTGTCTGAGTGCGGCGGAGGCATCTGGTGGTGGTAAGGGGGAGTCGGGCAAGGGTTCCGGGGCAGATACTGCCTGTGGGGTGGAGACAGGGGGTTACAGATCTGCCTGTGACAGGTGGGGAAGCAGCATGGCATCTTGTTGGCAGCAAAACCCAGAAATCCTGGCTCCCAGCCATTGCTCTAACTCCCAAGACCCCACTCCTCCCCAGAACTGGGACAAGACAACCCCTTTAACCCACTAGATCCCAGAGCTGGGATAAAGGCCTTGCATCCTGGCCCCTACCTCCCCACTCCCCTCAGAGTTGGACAGAACCACCACTCTGTCCCTGCCCCCATACAGCAGGAGCCAGGGCTTACCGGATCCTCTCCGAGTCCGAGGGGTGAGGCATGTGGTGCCAGGCTGCTTCCTCCATGGCCTGCTGGTAGAGCTGCTCTTTGGTGAGTGGCACTGGCCCCAGGGGACAGACCCCCAGGGAGAGCGGGATGTTCACCTCCGAGAGCTGGATCGGGGGCTGACTAGAGGCTGGCTGCGAGGTTGTGCTAGTAATCAGTATGTCTGACCACAGAGGAAAGAGAACCTGTCAAGAATTCTTGCAGGCACTTCACACAGGGGCCCCCCCAACCAGTGCTGAGATCCAACCACCTGAGCCTAGTTTATATAAAAGACCCCTCTCACCTAGCACCAAGACACAGCTACCTCTGAGGTGGGGCATGGGGGGGGGGGGGGGGGGGGGGGGGGGGGGGCTGTTCATATGGGGTTGGCCTGGTGCCAAGATGCAGACACCTCTGGAGCAAGGGGTGTTGGGTGATCATTCATGCAGGAGAATCTTTACCCAGCAGTAAGATGCAGCTGCTTCTGGGGTAAGGCATAAAGCTGGTTTTACAGAGATCCCCACTCTAGCACCTAGATGCAGCTATCTTTGGGGTAGTATGTTCATTCAGGGACTCTACATCCAGTGCAAGACTGTGGCTGTCAAGGGTTGCTGTTTTGCCCTGCACCTCCTTACCCCTTTCAGCAAGGTGAAGCGATGGCACAGGGTCCTCTATGCTGGAGCCAATGGCTGCTCTCTCGGCCATTGATTTCAGACTGCTGAGGGGCTCAGGTGCCTGGAAATGACACAGTGGGAGGGAGGGATGTCAGGTGCCTAGGGAGCCCCAGGTGCGCCCGCACCCTCCCCCTCCCCATGTGTGGAGGGCGGGGCCAGGCTCACCTTGATCTCAGGGGTAGAGCTGAAAGGGGGCGGACCGTTGAGAAGCGGCTGGCCTGGCTTGGCCTCCGAAAAGCTGGGGGTTGGGGAGCTGGGGGGATTCACCGTCATGGGGACCAAAAGGCTGGAGGTGGTAGTGGCAGCATTGCTGGAGCTGCTGCTGGTGCTGTGTGGTGGCGGGGCTCCGCCAGGCTCTTTCCTGGGCAAGAGGAGAAGGCATTAGCATCCAAGTAGGCAGGCAGGCAGCTAGCCATGGGGCCGGGTGAGGGTACTTACGCAGTGCTGCTGGGGGGATTGTGGGGTGTTGGCTGGCTGGGAAGTGTCTGGCTGCTGCTGCTGCTGCTCAGGGCTGAGTCTGATGAACTGTCGGCCACCACAGAGCTATAACCTGCACAAGGAGACATGGCTTTCAGGGTAGGGGCAGCCCAGGCTTGTACCCCATGAGCTGAGGGCAGGTGGAGGAGGAAGAGTTAAAGGCAGGGGAGCACTTTTCCCTCAGGACTAGGTTCTATTGGTCCTAGGGAATGGGGTACCAGTCTCCCCTAGAGAGATGAGGCCCTAGCCCGTGGCTACTGTCCTCACAGAGCTGGGATAAATCCAGGGCATCCTGGCTCCCAGCCTGACCTACTGGAAGTCACCAGCCTCCCCCTGCCCCTCCAAGTAAGAGACAGGTACCAGGGGTGGAAACATTGCTGGGAACACAGGCAGGCAGAAAAGCAGCCATTCCCATCTCAATATCTCCACCCTGGCCCTTAAAATGCTCTGCTACCTTCCCTTCCCTCCCCTCCCCACCCCACACCCACCCAACAATCCCACCAAGGGACTCACTCGTGGCACCGTTCTGCTTGCTAGCATTCTGCTGGGCACTGGGGGGCCGGGGCTGTGAGGCGCTGGTGCTGGCAGGTGGGGGTGCCACAGCCTGGGCGTAGGGCGTGGGGGTGCTGGGTGTGTGCCCTGTGGCCGGACTGGCCTTGTTGCCAGCACTGCTCCCACTGGACACAGCCCCATTGCTGTTGGAGCCAGGGCCATTGCCCAATGAGGACGAGGTGCTTGAACTGCTCCCCAGCTGATAGCTAGGTGTGACAGCTGGCGACTGCGGGTGGTGGTTGTTGTGGACGCTCTTTGAACCATTCTTCGCAGGTGACTGAGGGGACAGAGGAAAAGGTCAGGCTGTCCCCTGGCTACAGCTGGGAGAGAACCCCGTAGTCCTGGCTCCTAGTCCTCCTGTTCCAACCCAGCAGGCCTTGCATTTCCCATCCAAAACAAAGAGAACCCAGGAGTCCTGGGTCCCTAGTGCTAGTGCTCTGATCTATAGCCAGCACAGTGCACCGGACCCTGTATCTGCAGCCCCTAAGAGGGTCCCTCCTCAGCGCTCACCTGACTAACTTCGCTGTCTGTTGATCGCCCCCTCTTCTTGTCATCTTCCGAGTTCTCCTTGTAGGGAGGAGAGAGCAGGGCTCAGTCAGTGTTTGACCCCTAAATGCTCAGCAGGGCTAGGGAATGGCTCATGCCTGAACACAGAGGCCAGTGCAGGCACCACAAAGAAGTGTTTAAACATTTCTGATGTTTTGGCCCCAGGACCACACCTTCTCCGTCAGCTCAGCACCCCTCCCATGTCCCAGGGCCATGACCATCACTGTTCTCTGGAGCACTGGCACCCAGGCTTCAACCATGTTCAGGCTGCCATAAGGCAGTCTGGCCATGCACTAATCCACTAGACCCCACCCTCTTCCCAGAACTGGGAGAGGACCCAGGAATCTTGGCTTCCAGTCCCCTTCCCCTGCTCTAGCCTACTAGACACCCCCACTTCCCAGAGCTGGGAAAGGCTCTGAGAGTCCAAGCTCCCACTGTTTTAGCCCAAGGGAGGCCCTTACCGTCGTGCAGTTGGCAGGGCTGGGCGGAATTGGCGAGCTGGAGGTGGTGGAGGTAGGAGTGCTGCTAGACTGGTTGAAGATCTCATCCTCCATATGGCTGTGGCTGGGCGGGGAGGTGGCTACCAGAGCCTGTGCTGGAAGGGGTGATGGGGCAGGATGCAGTTAGGCAGATGCCAACCAGGCTTGGAGATTTACAGACCAGAGTTGGAAACGCTGGGCCCCTGCCACCTCTCAAAGACCCGCAGGCCTAGTCTATCCCCTCTTCCTGGGGGAGACCATGGAACACAGGGGAAACCTCCAGTCCAAAACAGATCTCCAATCAGCCATGGAGTCTCATACAAGAGTGGGGCAGACAAGTAGGAGGCCCTACAGCAAGCTCTCAGGACCTGTGCCCATCTATCAGCCTACTACTTCTCTAAAGTCTCCCAGGTTTCATTTACCCCATCTCCCTGGGACTCTATGGCTGACTGCAAGTCTGTTTGGACTTGAGGTTTCCCAAGTTATAGTCACTGGGATCCATCTATTACATTATGAGCCTGTTTTACCCATGTCCTTCCAACAATGGTGAGGCCTTATCTGAAAATATCACTGCCAGAACAGCCCCCCAACCCCAAAATGTTAATTGATCTTTTTGCTCCCCCCAAAACCCCAATTCTGTGACGAGCCCAGAAAAAAAGAATCACTTCACTTAGAGCTGGGCAAACTCGTCAGAGAGGTAATGATGGGGGATATCAGGAAGGGTCCAAACAAGGGATGATCTTTTCCTTGCAACAAGACAGCAGGTACAAAACTGCTCAAAGAAAAAGTGTCTCCCCCCTCCAAGATGTCAGCCAGCCTCAGGAGAAGCACAGGACTAGAAGGGGCTTCCTAGGGCATGAAGTCTGGGTCCATGGGCAACCATCTACCCAAGGACTCCCCAAGATCCCCACTGCAAAACCTTCCCCACAACCACAAGGTCCAGTGCCCCAAACACCAGCACCACCCTACAACTCTCAGGGGGAAAAGCTGGGGAAACTAAGGCACTACCAATGCCCTCCCTCCACTGACAGGGAAACTGTTAGGTTCCTAAATGCTCAGAAGATTCTAGGAAAGGATTATGCCCTTCATTAGAAGGCAAAACCCCCACAGCCTGTGCTGGTTTGATCTGGAAGAAGACACTCTTCCTGACCTCAAAATCTGGTGACTGGCATGACCCCAAGCAAAAAAGCAAGATCATCCAGCCAGGAGTCTCTGGGTTTTCCAAGTATTTGGCAGGAGCATGAGCACACCCCAGTCATAGCCCTCCAGCTAAAACTATGGCCAACATCCCAGTGCTGCAAAAAAGGGGGGAACCCTTGCTACCGGAAGCCAGTAGCATTCGAGAGATGGATGGGTGGGGAGAAGCGAACGCAGAAAGGAAAGCCTTCCTGGCCACAACTACAAAAAAGTCAAAGCCTCTAGGCAGGGGTTTAATCAGACTTCTTCCATGCTGCAAGAGTTACCTCCCCACCCCAACCCAGGGATGGCAGACACACACTTCTGTATCACACAGATTAAGCCAAAGATCCTTGTCCTACCACACCCTCCTTCATGAAACCTAGCTAGCGTATTCTGAAAGCAATTCAGAGATCCTGTCCCACTATTAGCTTTGGCAGACTTCCTTCACTCCTCTCCTTGTTAGAAACCTTCTAGTTGCCAGTATAGATTCACCTTTAGCCAGTTTGTAGCTTTCTTACTCAAGAAGAGATATTTGTTCCCTTAACCATCTTAGTGGCCCTGCTTTGAACCCAGTAAAGTTTATTTAAGTTAAACTGCCTTGAGCGATGGTGACTAGGCCCACACACATTATTCTAAGTGTGGTCTTATCAAGGGCTTCTGAAAATGGTACCATGACTTCCCGACCTCTACAGCACATGCAAGTATTAGGCACATACACCTAGGTTGTGTCAGCTTTTTTCATGGCTGCATTGCACTACTGGCTCATGGACCCCCTATAATTGAACAATATATACAAGTCCCTCTCTTCCTGTTTGTCTCTCCAGTCTATGTACCCCCATCTTGTAGCCAAAGTCCTTGTTGTTGGTTCCTACATATGCATAACATGACTGAGTCAAGAGTCATAGAAAAGTAGGGCTGGAAGGGGCCTCCAGAGCTCATCTAGTCCACATCACCTGTCATCCCTATCCAAATCATCCTATACAAACCATAATCTAAATTCTACATAAGACTACTATTAACTGAGACAACACAGACCCAACACTCTAACCTGCCACAGGCAAAGCAGGAGAACCATGGTAGCCAAAATCTTGCTTCTATGAAATGATAATATGAGGTTTGATCAAAAAGTTCTAAGACTTGATGTTCGGGGTACTGTTCATCAGGAATTTGTACCAAGTGGTCAAACAATCAATCAGGCCTTTTATAAAGAGGTTTTCATTCGATTGAGGGATGAAGTTAGAAGAAGCCGCCACGAGCTGTGTGAAAACGGTCGATGGTTTCTGCACTACAGTAACGCTCCTTCACACATTGCTGTCTCCGTTCAAGAATGTTTGGCTGAAAAAACAAACATTCTTGTGATACCACACCCTCTGTATTCACCTGATCTGGTCCCATGTGATTTTTTTCTATTCCCAAAAATCAAAATAAAAGCTGAATGGAAGGAGATTTGATGACATTCCAACCATCCATAAGAATGAAAAACAGAACTCAAAAAACTCACAGTTGAAAACTTCCAGCATTGCTTCCGAAAGTAGCAGGAACATTGGGACAAGTGCATATCATCTGGGGGAGATTACTTTGAAGGGGATGGCTCATAATGTTGTTTGTACACTATTCTTTAAAATAAAGGCTAAGTCCTAGAACTTGTTGATCACTCCCCCGTATATGCTCAAGAAATCCCAGGTAGAGGGCCATGCCCCTCACTACAGAGGAAGGCAAAAACTACCATAGTTCACACCAATCTGGCCATAGGATAAAAATTCCTGACTCAGTTTCATAGTTGTAAGGTCGGAAGGGACCTAAGTAGATCGAGTCTGACCCCCTGCCCTGGGCAGGAGTGAATACTGAGCTCATGATCCCAGATAATGCGATAGGTCAAACCCTAAGTGGAGGGGCAAGACCCTCTAGCCAAGAGCCTCTGGTTTTGGTCCCAGCAGAAACACTGGCACAGTGCAGGGAAAGTCCCCAGCCTTGATAGTAGCCAACACCACTGAGGAAGCCTTAAAAACACCCTGACAGGTAAAAGAAAGGGGGGAGAAGGGAGGAGCAGGGGCAAAAGACAAGCCCACAAGTATGGGAAATAGCCGCAGCAAACATAGATATAGCTACATCTAGATCATCCCTGACTAGTGGCTGTCCAGTCTCTTTTTTAACACCTCCAGTGATGGAGAGAACCCACAGCATCCTTAAGCATTCTAGTCCACTGCCTCACTGTTCTAAGTGAAGACATTTTTCTGGATATCCAGTCTAAACTTACTTTGCTGCAACTTCAAGCTACTAGTCTGCATCCTCCTCCTGCAGCAAGAAAGAGGGAAAGTAGCTTTTCTTCTTTATGGCAGCCCTTCAAGTATTTGAAGACTGCTACCATGTCCCCTCTTATGCACCTTTGCCTCAAGCTGAATATGCCTAGCTCCTTCGGCCTCTCGCTCTTCAAGAGCTCATAAGGACAGAAGAGCAAACATTCCCCATGGCCAACAGGAAGATCTGACCCTCATGATGAACTAGATGGTTTGGGCAGGGACAGCAAGGTGCAAGTATGAGGGCCCAGCTCCACCTCCAGCTCTCAGAGATCAAGCAAGACCTCACAGTTGTCCATAACTCTCAGCCCCCCTCTGGTCTGAAGAATCTGGTTGAGATGACGGTAGTGGGAGATGGTATACTGGGTCACTGCCCTGTGAGATGCTGGGCCACTGATACCTAAACCAGATGCTCACAGGGTCACCCCTGACTTAGACCCTAAAAGTTTCTGATAAGGCAGATACAACATGCTTAGGACCCCCACACCACAGCCTTACAGCTTGGCTTACTTACATGGCAGGTCTGGTCAGCCCTTCTTTCCCCGTGGGAAGAAGAGACTGTTTATTCCCTATTTAGAACACCGCAGGATATTCCACTTGCAGGCCCAGCTGAACAATAAGAAGATAGTGGGAAATTCAACAAACCCTCTATATATTTTGGGGAAGGGAGGCAGGGGACAGACTTCCCTTCCAGTTCTACCAGGAGCAGTCAGATTCCAGGGGGGGCACGAGTCCAGAGTGAATAAGTGTTGCTTCCATACTTGTGCACAGAGAACTCAGGCCACAGATGAGCTACAGGTATCTGACCCAGCCAAGCTGGTCAGAAGCATGACAAGTTGGAATCCTTCACCCACTTGAGCCAGTTAACAGGGCAGCTGTTCTGTACAGATACAAAAATGGATTTACCAATACAGCTGTGCTCAGAGTAGGAGTGATTTAACGGTAGAGTATGCTGGTATTTCTGTTCTGGTAAGGGACTGTTCCTCCAGGTCAGACTTGCACATTTTTGCCTTTCCGTACATAGGATCCCTTCCTGGGATCATCTAAACATCCAGAAACCAAACAACTTCCCTGTTCCTTCAGGGGCATTAGGAGAATCTGTCTCCCCATGCTTCTACCCAAGGCAGATTAGAGGATTTTGAACCTCGTGGCTGTGGGTGAGAGTCTGAAGTGGGGATTCTGGAGAACCCTCAGGTCAACAGCTGCCCGTGAACAAAAAGGGACTGGGCTTAGCCTGGGAGACCCCACCCAGTTCTGTGCTCTCACAGTGGCATGGCACCCCTAGCACAGAAAGAGCCTCAGCCTGCACAGGATTTCCCTCTGATGCAACTGAAGGAAAAAAAGCAATCACTTGCCAGACACCCCTGCCCTGAATAAGGATCGGAGATAGGATGGCTGGTTTGTGTTGAGCACTGGCCCTCCTACAAAGCTCCTAAGCCAGATCAACACATCCATCAAATTTAAGGAGGGGAGAAGTTGAGGAGGGGAATATTGATTCGGGGGGTGCAGGAAGGAGGGCACAGAAGGAAGATGGTGAAAATGAAGCAGCAGAGGGCACAAGGAAGTTGCTGGAGGGAAGGAGCTTGTGAAGAGTTTCAGGAATGGGCTGAGAAGGGCCCTGTCACCCCACTCCACAATGAGATATGGGCCAGCCTCATAGAGAGGAGCCAACACTTACGAATGTCTTCTAGGTCAAGGTCATCATAGAGGAACTCATTCTCCTCAAAGTCAGGGTCCTGTGAGGAGTCCACATAGTACTCCACATCATCCTTGATCTTCCGGATCGAGTCCACCATGATGGAGTCGTTGTCCAGCATGCGCAGGATGGTCTCCAGCATGCGGATGTGATACCGATGCTTCTCAATGTGACGCTTAAGGCCTTCAATCCGGTCCTGCTTCTGTTGGGCAATGGACAAACAGATAGAGGGATAAATGCCACTTCTTTGATCCAAGTCTGCCGCCCCCAGAGCAGTGGGGTCTCCACAGCACACAAGGACCAGTCAGCCTCAGGGAACACACCAGGGGGCTGAACTAACCCCCACCCTCCCCTGCTTTCCCCCACCAGACCCACCCCTCTCTCGAAGCTAGAACAGAATCCAAGACTCACTCCCTCTCAGAGCTGGGTAGAACACAGGTGCCATGACTCCTAGTTCCCCATCCTGGTCACTAACCCCAATGCCTACCCACACTCCATTCCACTCACATCCTTGTCCCCCTTCTTCTTCCGGGTCTGGACCGACAGCGACTCCACCTCGCTCTCAAACTGATCCACCTGCATGTTCAAGGTGTCGATGGTGTTCTGGGGAGAGCCACACACTGTCATTCCCACAGGAGCCTCTCGGGGGCATCACTGCACCCACTCAAGTCCTCACTGCCAACCCACTGCACATCCCAGCCCCAGATTTAAAAGGCAACAAGCTTACAGGCTTGGTGGTGCTACGCTAGCTAGCACCATGTCCAAAAGGGACCTGGAGGTCATAACTGACCATAAAATGAATATGAGCCACTAGTGTGATGCTACAGTTAGCAGAGCAAACAATGCACTGGTTGATGCATGCCAGTGTATCTCAAGCACAACTACAGAAGTTATTCTCCCACTCTACTCAGCATTGGCAAGGCCACAGTTGGAGTACTACGTCCAGTTCTGGGCACCACACTTCAAGACAGATGAGAAGCTTGAGAGAGTCCAGAGAAGAGCCACTTGAATGATTAGAGGCCTGAAGGGCAAGCCATACAAGGAAAGGCTGACAGATATGGGACTGGTCAGCCTAGAAAAGAGAAGACTTCGGGGGAATTTGGTGGCAGCTTACAAATATATCACGGGAGAGCATCAGGAGCTAGGTGAACAACTATTCACCAAAGCGCCCTAAAGGAAAACCATGAGCAACAGTCATAAACTCCTAGAAGGAGGTTTTAGACTGGATATAAGGAACAACTTCTTTATAGTTAGTGTGACCAGACTCTGAAATAGACTACCAGTAGGGGTGGTGCAGGCACCTACCCTGGAGATCTTCAAAAAGGAAACTGGGTACACACCTTGCTGGGGTTATGTGATCCCAGCAGTCTTTCCTGCCTAGAGCAGGGGGGCTGGACCCAGTGATCTCATAAGGTCCTTTAACTTCTGTGAATCTGTGAGCCGACTCCATGAAACACACTCTTTTACCCTTTGGATGGGCATGTTATACAGGGATGCCATGCCTAGCACTGAAATACAGCCCCTATAGGGTGAGACAAGGGGCTGCTCATATAGAGACTCTTTGCTGGCATGGATATGCAGCAGCTTCTGGGTGGGTGCAGCCCCATACCCTCTAGTGCTACACTGAGGCTGGCCCCAAGGGCGAAGGACAGCACCCCTCTTCAGTATCCCCCTCCCCCACAACCCATCCTCACCGTGAGCCACTGGCCAACCTCCTCCTTCTCCTTCTGTGCTGGGTCCACCTTCTGCGCCAGGCCCAGCCCCTCCTTTGAGTAGGCTTTGGTCTTTGTCTCCCGTTCCACCACCTTGAACCGCTCCATTTGCTGGAACCAGACAGAGAACAGGGAATGCTCCTTCCCAAAGGTGGGGCAGAACCCAAGCATCCTGGAACCCTTGCTCCACCACTCAGTACTACACCCTTTCCAGAGGTGGAATGAAACCCAGGTGTCCTAGCTCCCAGATTCCACCCCTGATCCACTCTAACCCAGCAGACCCCACTCCCCTCCCAGAGCTGGGTCAAAACCCAGGAGTCCTGATCCCACCATACTTACCACTACTCTATGCTGTCGCTTTCCCACCAGGGGCTCTTGCTCTGGGTGCACAGGCCCAGCAGCCTCTGCCCAGGCTCCATGCCCACCAGCCTTGCCCTGCCAGATGGTTGGCTGCCCCTTATGATGTCACACTGCCCACTGGCCAATTACAACCAAAGGGAGAAGGGCAGGTCCTCAGGCCCAAGCTGGCCCTTGTCTATTCTAGCCTAATGCCTAAGGTATGAGGAAGTCTCCCCTCTCTAGATGTTCCCAACTGCTCTAGGGCAGGACCCTAGCTCTTCACATGGTCCCTAAGCTCTCTGCAGACTGGTCTTCTCTGGACCTGTCCCTCCCTCACCCACAGCAGCCCCAACCAAGCCAGGGAGTAGCACCCAAAAGGACTGCAATATGGATGCTGTGTGAGGGCAAAAGGGCTGGCTGCAGGGTAGGGGAGAGGATCCTGGTTTTTAAAAGCAACCCAGGGACAGGAGACAAGGCATTGAAAGAAGGCTGGAGGTGGCTGCCCAGTTCTCCCAGCCCTCTCCTGCAACACTGGATCCACCCAGCAGAGGTCTCATCTCCCAGGGCTGGGTCAGCCTGCCCTCCCCTACTTAATTCTAAGAGGTCAATCAGGACCAACAGCCTCTGTGGATCTACCAACAGCTCCACCCCTGCCCAATGCAGATGCCTGTTACCAGGTGTGAAGTTACCCACAAAACCTGATGCTACTGCCCCAAGCCTGTCAGAGTGGGCCCCCCCCGCCACATTGTGGAAGGAGCTCTGCTAGCCTACAAAGGTGGGAGGGCTGTTGCCCCCATGCAACCCCTACCGTCTCAATGAGCTTCCGGTTGTCTATCAGCTGTCTCTTGTCTTTGATCTCATTTGAAGCTACCCAGGTCTTGATCTGGTCCCTCAGTCTCTACAGAGATAGAAGGGGGAGATCAGCAGAGGGATATGGAGACCCGCAGCCCTAAGGGAACCCTAACTCAGGCACTGCCTCCAACAAGAGCTCATGGGAAATGACGGAGCTCTGGATCAAGAAGCATCAAGGCCAGTGGCTCAAGTCCAAGCAGGAACACCAGATATGAGCCACTGCTGGGCTCCCCTGAACAGGGAAGAAAGCTGCTACTGCACAGGGAGGGGATCTCATGATTTCCAGACTAGAATAGGAAAAATCTTGCTGGAGAATAAGGGAAGATGGTAATAAGAGCAGAAGGAAACCAAGAGACAAAATTCTCTCAAGCTCTGGGAGAAGAATGGGGCCTAGGGAGTTACAGCAAGGGGACCAAGAGCCAGAACTCCAGGGTTATTTGTCCCAGCTCTGGGAGGTAAGTGAGTTCTAACAGGTTAGAGCACAGGTGAAGGGGAAGAGTTTGGAAGTCAGAACTTCTGGACTCTATGCCCAGCACTCAGGGGAAGGAGAAAAACAGGGGCTGGTAATTAGAGCAAGTGGGACCTGGATTCAGAACTCTTGGGTTCTATCAAGCCATACTTGTCCTGTCTTGGACTGGTGGGTGCTTCCTCAAGCACCCTGACATGGTGGTGAGCTGTATCCCACTGGCTTTGCAAAAACTGAGAGCTCAGGCTGGATGAGCGGCTCCTTGTTGGGAGCGGAGGGGAGATAGAACACTCCTTACCTGGAGCTTCTTGATCTCCTTCTTCAAGTCTGCCTCGTACTTCTCCTTTTGGTTTGCGTTGGCTGCATTGTGGAGCTGCTCCACAGAGAGAAAGAGGGTGAGATGGGAAGGGGCAGGGTGAAACAAAGGGAAGGGGAACAGGCCAGGCCTAGTGAGGTGCTTCTCACCTTCTGCCAGATGTCTTCAAACTGCTCTACTCCTTCAGAGACCTTCTTCAGGCAGCGATCGATTTCACCTGGGACAGAGAGGGAGTGGGTGTGGAGAAGGACAGGCCCCAATCAAGGCCCAGCCAAAGCTGGGCCAATTACTATCACCTGCCCCTGCCCCTCCCCACCCACTTCATTAGCCCGGTTTCCAGGCTAAAAGAGCCCAGAAAGTCCCCAAGAAGAAAGGCATTTGTACTGTGATTTGGATCAGAAAGAGAACCAAGGAGTCCTGGTTCCCAGCCTTCTTGTAACCCACTAGACCCCATTTCCTTCAAGAGCTGGATAGAGAATCCAGGCACCTGGGCTCCCAGCCACAAGACTGAGGAGTTTTTACCCCAATACTACCTCCACCCCTCCCTTCCCTGGGGCTGGGCTCTTACCTTGTAGTTTCCTTTTATCAGCCATGTTTCCTGCACTAGAGAGGGGCTCTCTTCATACTTTATAAAGCTCCGATACTAGAATAATAAAAAACAACAGGTTACCCTAAGCAGCCTGCTCTGGCTATACACCCCAGGGCAAGGCCCTGCCCCATTCATCACTCTACAAGTTCCCCCATCCTGGGCTAGCGCCCCCTACAGAGGACTGATTTTTGCCCCCTTCCCATCTGCTCTGCCCTGCCCTGGTGTTGGATCAGTGCCTCTTAGAAGGGAAAGATCCCTGCCCCATATCCCACACACTAAGCCAGTATTAAACTCAGGCCTCAGTACCTGCTGCATCATGACCACTAATTGCTTCATTACACACCAACAGGAAGAAGCAGCGACCATTTCCCCCACCCTCACCAACAGGGAGCAGTGCTGCCTACTCTCCCTCTCTCTCACGCTAGAAACCAAAACCTTGTTTACCCAAAGATAAGGCAGCTTACAAACTACCTGTGATTGTCTTGGCTTCTATGGGTGCCAGTGGGATCCATTCCCCCTCCCTGCCTACAGATCCCTGTCCCCAAGCTAGCAATGTGAGTAGGAAGCTTTGGCCATGGTAGTGGTAGCAGATGGGGAGTAACAGTAGCACACTGGCTTGCTGTGGGGCCAAATGGAGGTATGCTTGGACCACAGACTCTCTCTGCTGAGGAGCAAGAAGGGAGCTGGCAGGAGCCTGCTGTGGCTGGGAAAGAACCATAACCTCCCAGAGCCTAGGAGTTTTCATGAGGCCCCCAAGGCCGAGGTGAGTGAGACTGATTAAGAATTGGAATCTGTTTGGCTCCTGGTAGTGGGAGAGAGATGGGCTCCCTCCCTAGGGCGTAGCTCCTGCACCAGCTTGGACGCGATTCCCAGGGTTGGGAACGTCAGCTGCGTACCCCATCATGCCAGCATTCTATCCAGGCCCTGACCTGAACCACCTCTGGGCAGCTTCAGTGTCTGCCCAGAAAACAGCCCCAGTGCCCTCTATTGGCAGCCAGTCCCCTTATACCAGATTGGGGGGAGGCTGTTTCTACCTCTTTTTGCCCCCAGAGGGGTCTAGCCAGAACTGGACAAGCTGTGGACGGTTATTACCACTTCCAGTACCCCCAGGAGGGAGGGGGTTGTCAGTGACTTTCCCCACTGAGGCCAGGGGAGGAAAAGATCCCTCTTCCCTCCAGCTCCTAACAATGCTTTCTGGGCCACAGGGATCCCCAGGACATGACACTATGCATGGAAGGTCCACGACTCCTGCTTACCTGCAGACAGCTTGGCTCTGGGACTTTTGTGACCTGTGCTGAGGGCTACTGCACAGGTGAAGGTGGCACATGACTGGAAGGAAGCCGGGGGCAGAGGGCCCCTCCCCCAGCCTGAGCCCCCACTGAAGCAAGGGATTTTGGGACAGGCCCTGGCCTATAAAGCATAGGTGGTGGGCTGGGGACGTTATGGAGAGGAGCCTGTAGTGTTTCTTGGTCCCTTTGCACAAAGTCACCTGAAGGAGGTAAGTGATACTGGGCTCAAGTTACAGACCCAGAAGCTGAGGAACATGGAGGGCTGGGAAGGTATCTTCGGTCATACAGCAGGTGGAAGAAGAGTCCATGAATTCTCCAACCACTGCCTTGTGCCTTAGACCCTGCTGCCTTTCCAGGGCTAAGATGGAACCCAGGAGCCCCAGTTCCCCACACTTCTGATCCAATAAATCCCACTTCTTCCCCCCCAGCTCTAATGGTAACCACTCTAGAGAAGACGCACTTGCCTTCCACCATGTCTCCTAAAAGCTGTGCGCCACAGGCTGAGGGCACATGATTGCCCTGTATGGTCAGTCAACATTGCTCTGCCTGCAAACCCCTGGATCCCAACATGTGTGTGGACATGCAAGAATCTGTAGTAGCCAAGGCAAGTCTTACTGCCAGCTACCTAGTGCAGAGCAGACCTGTGGGCTGGGACAGGCACCACACTGGGCCCTTCTCAAGCATAGCCTGTTCAATGCCAGCTGGGCTGGCCAACTTCTCTCACCCTGGAGACAAACCCTTCCCCAAGAACATGGCCTTAGAAAGGCCAGGCCTAACCGGGCTTGGGGCTGAAGATGGGAGGGGGTTTTAGCAAATTCTGGTGAAAGGCATCTCCCTCCACTCCAACCTCTTGCATAAAGACAGGATGCAGATACTAATTCCCTCTTTCCATTTCACCCTGCTGCTCCCCAGCCTCCAAGAAGGGTCCCCAGGCTTCTAACCATCCAGACAGCATGGGAGGGTGAATGGCAGTGGACCCGGCACTTGTGGAGCTCTAACAGGAGCTACACTGACAGATGGGTGGGTGAGCTCTGATTGTTCCTCATGCCCATGCTGCACAGCTGAAGGAGACGGTATGCCCATGATGCTGAACTCTCTGGATCCAGCCCCTGGTCCCAACTAGCCTATCCAGAAGGTGGCATCAGATGCCACTAGGACAAACTGGAAAACTAAGGTGATCGCCTGCTCCCAGTCCTTCCATATAGGATGGCTCTCCTGAGTGGTTGTGGCTGCTCGTGTCACTGTCCCAGATGCAAATGGCTTTACCTGCTATGGGGAGGGAGGATCCTCAGCCGCCTTGAGAAAAAGAGCACCCATGACTTGCCAAAGCTGGCTGAGGTAAACCGGTCTTTGAGTCTCAAGGCAGCACTCCAGCCAGCAGCCTCCACCTGTCTGTTGGTGAGGTCGCAACAGTCTCTTAAACCTGGAAGGCCTCCGGGGGGGGGGGGGGGGGTGCGTGCGCAGGCAGGGGGAGTGGGGGGTTTGGTGGAGCATGTGGAAAGGACCTGGATTCCTCTGTGCAGGACTGAGCACTGCCCTCTCCTGTAACCTGGCTAGAATGGAACCGCTCTGTTATATGGACATGAATCCAGAATTGGGGCATGGGAGCAGATTTATTCCAAGATAATCATTTCCATACAGGCTGCTAGCTGGGAATTGCTCTTTGGGTCAATGTAGCCCAAGGCAGACAAGCCCTGACACTGACTGTGTGGGGTTTTTTTTTTAAGAACATCCTACTCTTAGCCTTAGCTCTTACTGCTGCTCACAACTCTTAGTCACAACCTGGGGAGAGGCTCTCTGGGGGGGCAGGCAAGTTGCCCCAGCAGGGGCTGTAAGCAGATATAAACAAAGAAATAAAACAACCGTATTGACAACCAAGCCTGCAGCCTGGACAGCACGAAAGCAGCTCTGGCCTGGTGGTCTGGCTGCAGGAGTGGAGCCTCAGCTGAGATTTTCAAGATGTGGGTAGATGCCCAGCACCCTCCTCTGACTGCTGCAATGCTCAACTGCCAGGGGGACGAGGCCCACTGCCCATCACACTGACCATGGCTGCCTCAAATGATCATTTCAAGGGGGCAGAAAAACTTCCTGTTTTCAGCAGCAAAAAACAGGTTGGCACCCCTAGAACAGCCCCAGCCTCTGCTGCTCCCTCCCCAAAGAATTATGTTTCACACAATGCCCTTTGCTCACTGAAGTAGACTCTTGCCTTGTTACTGGAGCAGGAGGAGGAGAGGGGGACAGCTCCAATCTGGCAGCTCTTTCATGTCCCTCCTTAAGCAGTGCCTAGGGCTGATATTCCTCTCAGCTGCCCATCCTTAAGCTGCTGCTTGTATTTAGAGAGTGTGGTCTCTTTGTTCTGTTTGTATGCCCCACAGCATGGGTGGGGAGTGTTGCAGATAGGCACTGGGAGCTACCAGACCCCACAGGCATACAAACACCTCTTAAATACTCACTGACTGGCCAGACAACAGTCATATATAAAAGTCTAACAGGCTTTGTGCTACACAGCTGCAGTCACCAAGAGTGGGGGCAGTGGATGCCCTGTTGTACCAGATGCTGGCACAGGGATGACAGGGAGGGCCCTGCCAGGGCCTCTCCCAGGAGTTGTGGCTGTGCACAGACCCCCAATAAGAAGGTGACTGCCTGGAAGAGCTCCAACCTCAAATACTTGCAGGTTGCTGTCCCCATTTTACCCCGAGTCTCCAGAGCTCCATCTGTGCACCTACACAATCTCCACAGCATGTCTGTCCATACCACATGTGGCCTGGTCCTTCCCACTTATGCCAAACCTGGGAATGAGGCAGTAGAGTCCAACCAGGTGCCTGCTGCTGCTGCTCTCTAGAGCTCAGTCTTCAAGGGACTAAGTGCTGGCAGGGACACCCCCAGGGCAACTTCACAGCCATGTTCCAGGAGTGATGCCCAAGAAGTAGTCAGGGCATCTTGGGGGCCCTCTCAAAGCCATCATGGAAAAAGATGAACCCACAGTGACTTGCCACAGCTGAGAAGGGAGCCCAAGTTTCCAATGCCAAGCTGCCTTTCTTGCTTCCTGGATGTCTGAGCCTTTTCTGGTGGGTACCCCATCTCCCTTCACGTAGCTTACACCAATGCTGCAACCAGCAGGCCACTTTATTACCAATGGCTTTGATTTCTAGCTGGCAAGTGCTGATGGGAGGGAAAATGCTAGGTGTGGGAGTTTCTGGGAAGGGACTGGTGTGAAAGAAGGGAGCCTGAGAAGCACAGGTGAGGGGGGACCTGAACTGGGGACAGAGAGGAAAGACACCAGCGGTTCCAATCTGTGGTACAGGTGCCACCAGCAGTACACAGACAACCTGTCAGTAGTATGCATTAACAGATTTATTATTATTTTATATGACAAAAATTTGCTGGTGGTACTTAAGGTTGTATCATTTTAAATTGGTGCTGCGCAATCTGTCAGACTTTGGGAACCGCTGATGTAGACAGTACTGCCCTCCCATCAGATCAGAGCCCTCCCATCAGATCTGGGGAGCCTTGGGACTACACAGATCTCTGTCCTTGCCTGTGCCTCAGTTTCCCCCATCTGTAAAAAGGGGTCAGTGATATGCCCTCTGCTCTGGGAACTGCTATGACGCCCTGGAAGGAAAGCACTGAACACACCCCAGTATGGATACCATCATTACTCAAAGCCTGGACACAGACAACAGAAGGGCTAGGGCTGGCCTGGGTGCATTTGCAATGGGATAATACTTTCAAAGGGAGTTTGAAGGCTGGGGCTATGCAGGCAGACATGGCTGAGAACCACAGGGAGGGGGCTGGAACTCAGATGTGGAAGACCTAGAGGCAAAAGGCCCTTCCCCCTTTCTCCACCAGCCAGTCAGTCCCTCTGACTTGGAGCCAGGTTGGGGGTGGATTCCCCCAGCACAGAAAGGCCCCAACTCATGCAGCTCATGGAAGCAGGTGACAGGGCAGTCTAAGCAAACAGGGTCCTGGCAGGTGTAGTACAAATTATTCCCATGCTCTCCCCAAGTGCCACACTGATCCCCTCCCCCTGCCTGACCTGTAGCACTGCTCCCTCCCTATGCTCCCTGCCCAGTCTGCTGCTCTTCCACCTCCTGCTAATAGGCTAAGCACAGCACCAGGGACCACCCGGGCTACAGGCTGTCCACCCCTGCTCTGAGATGCCCAAGCCAAAGACCATATTGGGGCACTTTGGCTCCTGCTTGGTCCAAGGTGGCGGGAACCGGCCAGAGGCTTTTCCCTCTAAAAGATGTCAACCTCGATGCTGCCCTAGGATGAGGGGCACAGGTGGCTCAGAAGTGGGGCAGGGCCATTCCCCTCCAGGAGCCTGTGGAGCCCACCCAGGTCCAGGACAGCAACCACCAGCCCAGCGCCCACTCTTGCTACGCCTGTCCTGAGGGCAGTTTCCTTCGTTCCACAGAGCCACGCGCCCCCTGCCCTGCCGCGGCCTCCCTCGACTCGGATCTTGGCCCTATGGATCTGCCCCACTCTCTTACAGGTCCCACTTCAGCTCCCTGCTCCCTTATGGGCCCCACACCCCAGACACCGGCCTCGCCCCCGGGAGCCGCCCGGCCGCTATCCCCAACCCCTGGGGCGCCTGCAGACGCCGCCCCCGGTCCGGTCTCCCCATGGCGCCTATGGAGCACGGATCCCCTATAGCCCCCACCTGCCCCTTCCCCAGGGTCCCTCCCAGGACGGCAATGCAGACCCCTCCCCCCTCGAAGCTCCGCCCCCTATAGGACCCTGGGCGCCTACAGACTCCCCCTATAAACCGCTCCCCCTGCGTTGGCCCCTCCCCCCGCCCCTCACCGGAGGCGCCTGCGGCGGATGCGCCGGGGGCTCCGTGCCCTGCCGTGGCACGCGGGCCAGCTATCGCGACGCGGGCGCCGATCCGTCGGGTTGCTGCCCCCTCCCCCCGCTCGCCGCCGTCTCTCGGGCTCCGCGGCATCCAAGATGGCGGCGGGCTCCCTCCGTCCGCCTCTCCGCCCCGGAGCTGGGCCCCGCCCCCCTAGCCGCACCCAATTGGGTGCCCCGCACGTCCATTAAGCCTCTTTGGTTCTCTATTGGCTTAAGGTGGGAGTGTGGGCGGTACCGGGCGGGAGACTGGTCCATGCCTTTTCCTGCCAATCAAAGGCCAGCAGCCTTCTGATTGGCTTTGATACATACCCGTCAACCAGCCTTACCATTCACCGGGTTTAGGGGGCGGGGCCCAAGCGAGACTCGCCCACACGAGGAAAGGAAACTGGGCCTGGCAACTCTAGGAGTGTGGTTTCCCCGTTGGTTTGCATAATCGCCACTCACAGCGGCCGCCCAGATGATTGGTTAACAGTTTTGGAGGCCGGGCGACACAGAGATGGCTTCTCGTGATTAGCCAAAGGCAGGAGATAGTGGTGGGACGGATAGGCTGAAGCTGTTGACGATGGGACCAATAGCAGTAGGACGCAATGAAGAGGCGGGGTTAAACACATTACTAATGCCTATTGGCTTGCAGGGATTTTCATTCTAGTCTTTATGGACCAATAAGATTAGAAAGTCAGGAAAGAGCCCGCCCCTGGCCACTCAGGGCCATATTGAGACATAGTGACCAGGCCGTAAAGGGACAGTGTGCCCCAACCTGTAGCAGGCCTGGGGCCCTGTGCAAGAACATAAGCCCTAGAGCAGAGGCACAGGGCCTGGCCCGGAGCTCAGAAGTGGCTGGGTAGCCACTTCACAGCTAGGGTCCAACACCAAGCCACCACCGGGGGTCAGCGAGCACCAGCTCCCAACCCCCAGCTCACTCTGTGGTGTCTGCTCCCAACTGCCCCACTAACTCCATGGCCTCCCTGGCTCAGGAAGAGAACTCAGGAGTCCAGATGCTCAAAGCCCCTCTCATCTGCACCTATAAAGGGACTTACAGCAAACACCCTTCCCAGGTCCTTGCAGCTAAGAGAAAGCCAAATCAATGGGAGTTACCAAGCATAGTCTGAAGCAAGTGGGGTGATGGTGGGGGGGAGGGTTCATAGATTTCATAGACATCTGGGCTGGAAGGGACCTTAGAAGATCACTGAATCCAAGCCCCCTGCCCCAGTTATATCATTACTTCCCCTCCCAACAGAGATGTAGGGGGCCATGGACTGAATTGCCTCCCAGCCCCATGCTCAGCTCACAAGTCCCACCTGGCTCGTCACAATTTATCACCTGTGGCTGGAAACAGGACCAGCACATTTTTACTGCCTGCCTTTTGTCCTGACCAAGAAGCCAGCTCTCAATGAGGACAGAAGTACTGTAGTGTTGCTGGACTGCTTACTACAGTGCACCTGCAAGGCAGAGACTGGGTTTCGCAGAATCAGAGAGAAGTCAGGCTCAAAGGAACATCCAGAAGTCATCTAATCCAACTGCCTGCCTGAGGCAGGACCATCCCTACGCAATGGTTGGCTCCCAAGAGCCTTGAAGTTTACAATCAAATGAGTGACTTGTGCCCCTCTCAGGCAGATCAGTCTCCTACAGTGACTATAAGCAGGATCCTGGTCACACGGGGTCAGACAGCTTCCAAGCTGTTAGGAGCAGAAGACGGTGCTAGGCTCCAGAGGTAGAGCTGCCAGAAGATTTTCCCCTTCCCTGCCAAAAGTCCCCCAACTTCCCCCCTCCCCAAATTCATTGCAAAAGCAGCTGGGTTCCCTTTGCTTCTGGAGGGAAGTTAAAGCAGAGATGTCTCCAGCATGCACAGAGCAGTGGTTTGCAGCCTCATTAGACTCAAGGTGCCCCTCAGAAAAAGTCAGCTCTTAGCTTTCACTTGTTTCTTGACTACAGCAAAATAACAGAGCAATGCTTCTGCTGCAGAAAACTCAGAATGTTTTGGACACTGCTGACTCCTATTTGAAACCTCTATTTTGTCAAACAGTTGTGTTTGCACACCTAACTGCTAATATTGTGTGTCACCCATTCCAGGAGCTATAGCACTCTGATTGACTATCACTGGTGTAAAGCAACACAGCTCTGTGAGCTATGCACAAAGCAAAGCAGACCCTGACAGTTGAGCTCCAGGCTCAGCAGCCACAATCAATACCCTTCCCCAGAGGGATTCAGCTACAAGGCAGAAGGAAGGCTTTCCTGGTGGTTAAAGGAGGAGAGTAGAAGCCAGGGTGTGGGGGGTTCTATCTTAGCCCTTCCAAAGCTAAGGGGGCTGGAAGCGGGGCTAGGAGCCAGGACTCCTAAGGTTCTATCCCAGTTGTCGGGACGAAGGAGTGTCCCATAGGTTAGAGCAGGGGAAGTGTCAAGCCAGAACTCCTCAGTTCCATCTCAGCTCTAGGAAATCCTCAAATATGGGCAAACAGAGAAGAGCATTTGTTCTGCTTGAAGGCCCAGGCATCCTTACTCCGGGATCACACAGCACTTCACCCAAAGAGCCCTCACTTCATTACTTGCCTGGGTGCTACCATAGCACAGCCACCAGCAGCACCTAAGAAAGGAAGCACAGCTTCACCTTCCACTCAGGAGTCTGGGGGCTGCAGCCAGCTCCACCACCAACCTGCTAGGTAGCTTTAGGAGAGTCACTTCTCCTCCCTGTATCCCATTTCCCCTCAGTGCAAAGGAAATGACAGGACCAACCTGCTGTGGGAAGCATGTTAATACCTGCTACTCTAAAAAATAGCAAGAGCAAAGCCAAAGCTGGCCTGTGACCAGGGAACCCATCAGGCCACTGTGGCTCTGGTCAGTTGTCTTCTACAGTGAATAGCCCACAGGGGAGCGAGGGGCTGGCAACATACCCAGCCACTATCAAATTACAGTGCAAATGCACAGGCCCCATTTACTGCTGCATTGCCTGAGGGCAGCCTCCAGCATGAGCCCAGACCTGGACTGGGGCTGGAGTCTCAGGAGCCTTCACAGCTACCTCAACTTCTCTGCCACCAGACTCCTACATAAGAGGAGTATACCTTCACTGCTCAGGTCTGTAGGGAGGCTGTTAGGAAAGTTAAGACAGATACAGAGTTAGGGCTAGCATCAAGGGTAACAAAAAGTCCTTTTTTAAACACATAGGGGAATGAAGGCCCTGGATAATGTGGGGGCCCTGCAGAACATGCTTGGCAATCTGGTGGTCGCAACAGAGGAGAAAGCAGACCTCTTTAACAATTTCTTCACCTCTATTTTCTCATGCAGGGACCGGAACACAGAACTTCTGGAGGGGCTGGACATGTTCAAGTCAGCAGGTCCAGATGCTCTCCACCCCAGGGTGTTGAGGGAATTGGCAGGGGTTATTGTGGGGCCCCTGGCACAGCTTTACAAGCACTTGTGGTGCACTGGCCAGGGGCCGAACGACTGGAAGAGGGCCAATTTGGTCCCCATCTTTAAAAAAAGGAAGAGGGAGGACCTGGGCAACTATAGGCCCGTTAGTCTTGCTTCAATCCTGGGGAAGCTCTTTGAGAAGATTATCAAGGAACACATCTGTGATGGGCTAGCAGCAGGGATGATGCTCAAGGGCAACCAGCATGGTTTTAATAGGGGCAGGTCATGTCAGAGAAACCTGATTGCCTTCTACGATCACGTCACAAAAAAAAAAAAAAATCATTGGACGCAGGTGTTGCGGTAAATGTAGTCTTTCTGGACTTCAGGAAGGCCTTTGACACGGTCTCCCACCCCATTCTCATTAAAAAGCTAGGTGACTACAGCACTGATGCCTACACAGTCAGGTGGATTGCAAATTGACTGAGGGGCCGCGCCTGCTTTGCCTGTTATGGAGTGGCGGATGGGTCATTTTCGACCTGGAGGAAAGTGGGCAGTACAGTCCCCCAGGGCTCAGTCCTCAGGCCCACACTGTTCAATTTATTAGCAACTTGGATGGAGTGAAGAGCAGCCTGTTTAAATTTGCAGATGACACCAAGAGTTGGGGTGAGGTAGGCACACTAGAAGGGAAGGACAGATTATAGCAGGACCTGGACAGATTAAAGGGGTGGGCAAATTAAAATAGGATGGGATTCAATACTGACAAGTGCAGGGTGCTGCACTTGGGCAGCAGGAACCAGCAGCATACCAACAGGTTGCAGAACTCCCTTCTCAAAAGCAGTGGCAGAAAGAGATCTTGAGAGTCATTATTGACTCCAGGATGAACATGGACCAACAATGCAAGAACACGGTCACTAGGGCTAACCGTACCTTGTTCTGCATTCACAGATGCAGCTCAAGCAGGTCCAAGGAGGTGATCCTCCCCTTCTATGCGATACTGGTCAGGCTGCAGCTGAAGTACTGCATCCAGTTCTGGGCGCTGCACTTCAGGAGGGATATGAACAGCATTGAGAAGGTCCAAAGGAGGGCCACTTGCATAGTCTGGGGACAGCAGGGCAGACCCTATGAGGAGAGGTTACAGGACCTTAACCTGTTTAGCCTTCACAAGAGAAGGCCAAGGGGGGACCTGGTGGCCGTCTCTAAGCTTACTGGGGGTGGGGACAAGCAGGGTTTTGGACAGACGTTGTTCCCCCAAGCGCCTCCCGGAGTAACAAGGAATAACGGCCATAAGTTGCTAGAGAGTAGACATCCGAAGGCACCACTTCAGTCAGGACGGCTAGGATCTGGAACCAACTTCAAAGGGAAGTGGTGATGGCTCCTACCCTGGGGGTCTTTAAAGAGGATGTTTGATGTTTACCTGGCTGAGGTCATTTGAGCCCAGTTCTCTGTCCTGCCCAGGGCAGGGGGTCAGACTAGAAGATCTACAAGGTCCCTTCCAACCCTACATCTATGAATCTATAAGAGGTAGGGACTCCCCATGGGTACCTACTCCTACCCCTCTCTCCATACCCCACAACCCCTCAGGGACAGGACTAAGTCAGTGTCACCCAAAAACCCCACAACCAGGCCCAAACCTCCAGGGAGCTGTATTTTTTCCAAAAATAATTTTTATTATTTTATTTTTTAACCAAGACAAGGATGAATTCATCATCATCATCATTATCATACACACTTCACCCTAAAATGTCCCTTCCCTTCCTCCTACCCCAATCCCCTGTTCAGACTCCCTGACAGGAACCTCCAGGCACACCCCTCACACAAATCTCCATGCCCTGCTGCACTCCATAACAGGCAAAGCAGCCAAGGGGCATGCACACACATGCACCCCCACACACCAACTTATTTAGGTACCAGGTTCCTGCCCTACCCTAGAAGAGGCCACAGTCTGGCACAAGCATACACACTCCAGGATCCTAAGCTACACCAGGTGCAACCAAGACCAGTGGGGTGCGCTTGCTTTGGGGCAGAGCTGCCACAAGAATAGGATGATGCTAGAGGCAGCAAATGGGGTCCAGCATTGGGAAGCTTGTACAGATGCCCCTGTGTCCAGAGCTGGAAGGGCCAGATCCTGCCTTCCAATGTAGTTGGGTGGCAGGAGTACCCCACAGGGCTCAGACACACCTCCTGCAGCAGGCTTCTCAGGGGGCTGTTGAGGGAGAAAAAGGAGGGTTTGGCTGAGTCCAAAGGGAGGGAGTTTATGAGTTGGTCATGATGCCATTTTTTTCACTCTTCACTTTTACAAATTCTGCCATGCTGGAGAAGTATTTCTGATTGGCCTCTGCAACCTTCTTCTCTGCTGCTTGGGGATTAACAATCTCTAGGCCCTAGGAGGAGGGGAAGGAAAGAATAATCAGCCAAGACTTGGATTGGCCATGCCCAAGCCCAAAAGGTGTGGAGATGTGGCTGTGTCTAAGGTGGAATATGATTATATAGGGACACCCTGACCAGCACCGAGAAGCAGCCACCTCTGGGGTAGGGCACAGGGAGCTAACAGCTACCCTGCACAGCAGTATAGGGCTAGAATTGGTCATCCGGAGGCCTCATTTTGCCATTGGCTTCAGGAAGTGGGAGAGAATCGGTGGGTCAATCCCATTTCTGATGATGGGCTGGGGCTTCAGAAGGGGCAGGAAACATGAACCCTCCTCCTCATCCGACTGAGGGGTCTGCCTATTCACCCCACTAGTTTCAGAGATTGTTTTTAGGGCTGAGCCTCAAAGCTGGTCAGGGCCCTACTTCCACCATTAAAACAGAGATGCTAATAGGTCCTAGGAACACAGGACTGGAAGAGGCCTCCCCCCAAATCCCTACTCTAGAGCCTCCCACAACCACAAGGCCTTGTGCCCCAAACATCAGTACAGGAAAAAGCTGGGACGATGAGGACATTGCCAACACCCTGCTCTGTAGTGTCAAGGAAGGTGTCTAGAATCTTCTGGGCTCTTGTTAATACACAACAACCATGCCCTGGGCTGGAGGGATGCAAAAACCGCACAGCACATGCCACTCTGACCTGGAGAAACAGACTGCCAGGTTTGGGAGTCAGAAATAGATTATGAGATTGAGTAGCAGAGACAGACTTTCCAGCTAGGAGCTTCTGGTTTTCTAGCACCAGCAGGAGCATCAGCACAATCCAGTCAAACTCTCCAGCCTGAACTGTGGTTGATGTCCAAATACTTCAAAAGGAAGGCAGGGGGGAAGAAATATCATCTTCCTTTGACAGCCCCAATCTTCTACATCCATGTGAAGAGGGTACCCACAGGGCCAGACCTATTACAGTGCCACAGCATTTACCTGCAGGGGTGTGAAGGCCACACTGGAGGCAGTGCCTGAGGAGCGGTCCCGGATGGTCGACTTCCCACCATAGACCATGCTCTGCTTTTGGAGCGTGCGCTAATGACGGACAGGAGAAAAACCAGGAGTTATGGTACTGATGCACAACTGAGGCAGGGAGAGGGGAGCAAGAACCCTACCTCAAGGTAGAGTGCAGGGCTGAAGCAAAGGAAGGTGTCAGCCAGGGGTTGTAACTGGATCCACAGCTCTCAGCTAGAGAAGCTGGGTTCTAACCGTTGTGGAGAAGGGGAAAGAGCTCAAGCCCTAGACTTTGGTGGGACTGTCTGCAGGGCCCAGTGTAAGCTGGCTCTAGGCCAGAGGACCTGCTCCAGACAGAAAAGGCCCAAATCTACAAGGAATCCGAGCCTGTCAATCCCAGGTTGCAGGGAGCCTGGGGTAGCTAATAATGGAGGGAGCTGACCAACACATTTTGATAAGGCGCAACCTCCCAGCCCCACTGTGACTTCAGCAGGGAGCTCTGTAGTAGGGAAAGGTGGCCCCCCCACCGGCACACCAGGTGAGGGAGGGGAGGTATAGTGCAGGCATGCTGCTTCTCTGCTGAGAATGAGGACTTAACATGCCTTCTCCTGGATGTAACATGGGTTTGCTCATCTGGCACTCAGATGGAAATCGCATCAAGGACAGAGCACATGTGCTGGGTCTATAGGCATCCTTCCCCCTGTGAGCGGGGGGTGTGGAAGGGGCACTCCATGCTCTGATGTTAGGACCAGAACAGGCCCAAACCTGGCTGTGCCCATGCCATAGCAGAGTGAGGGGCAGGGCCCTCCTTGCTCCAGACCCACCTCCCAACCCAGGTCTATGGTGGATCCAGTGCCTTGGCCTGAACATAGAATGCTGAGCCCTTCCCCCATACCTGCAAGGTCTTTGATATCCGGGCTTTGGTGGCCTCATTGACTTGCGTCTGCCGAACCCGGCCACTACCTGACTTGCCCAGGTGGCCCAGGCTGAAGCCCAGGTCCTCTTGGTAGGCATCTTCCTCAATCTGGAGGGGAAGCATTTCAAAGATGGATGAATGAGGGAATGTAGGCAGCAGAGTATCTTCAGGACCTGGGGTAAGGCCTCTCATCACAGAGCCCAGGCAGCCCCCAGGAGACATCCAGCTTGCTGTTAGATTGATGGTATAAGTGCCCTGCTGATGGGTGTGCTGCCACAGCCCCTCAGGGAAGCGGCTCTCAACTGAGGGGGGGTCATGGGAGGTGCTGTGGGTAGACACAGCAGATATGGAGGAAGGTTGTCCAGCCAACTCCCCCACTCCATCATCCCAAAAATATTCCCACATCTCTGCTATTCAGCACTCCCAGGGTCTCCACCTCCTGGATGCAAAGGAGCAGAGGGTCCCCAATGTAGCACTGTATTACTTGGAACACAGGTACATTGGTGGGTTGGGTACTGATGGGATGGAGACGGGACAGGCCTAGAGCCCAACTTAGTACAGTTTAAAACCATAGCACAAAGCATGCCTCCATCCCCGCATCTCACACCTCTGCCAAGAGCAGCTAATTCAGTAATGCTTCTGCAAGCTGGGGAGCCCAAAACGAGGCACCTACAACCCATGGAACAACTGGGAAAGGCTAATTGGCTGTACTGAGAAGCCAACCTGATAAACCTAAATATTATACAGCTCTGCAGCTCCTCACCCTGCAGCTCCCAAGGGAGCAACACAACTAAGAAGCTCTGTCCTAGGGGAACAGACAGACACAGTTACCCCCACCCCTGAACACCTCTGGCAGCAAAGGAATGCTGGGGCTACCACTGCAGATCCACAGGGCTGGGATGACAAAACCACAATGGTTGAGGGGCACATTCTTCCCATGTGCCTCATTAACAGATCTCTGCTGGGAAAGCACCTAGGATACCTGACCCATGCCTCTGAAAACAGGAGTTACAACATAGAGCTATTCCTATACAGGGTGTTCATCCAGGATTCTCCCAGAAAAAGCCTCCAGACGGACTTACAGACAGGGGCCTGAATACAGTAAAAACCAAAAGTAAAACTAAGATGCAACCAAGGAGTCCTGGTTCCCAGCCCCCTGCTCAAAACCCACCAGACCCTACTCGCATCCCTGAGCCATGGAGTCCCTGTGTCAAGCAGGGCTGCGTGAAGCAAGAGCTCACCTCTCCAAAGCTCATCCTGTTTGCCTGTTTCCGGATTTCTGTCAGCCCCAGGCGCTCCTTCATCTTCCGATACCTATGAGGGAAAAACCAAGTGCGGCTAGCGAAGTGCATAGAGATTGACAGCCAGATGCCAAAAGTCATCACAGCCTCACATGGAGAGAACTGTACCAGTTCTTACATCCTGTCACAAGTTCAGGTTAGACAGCACCTGGCTCCTGCTGGATGTGCACATGTTGCTGCCTTTGGCTCCTTGGCCTGGCTCCAACCAGCACAAGCTCTTTCCTGACTGCAGCAGGGTTAGGACTGGCCCAGGCTGAGAGTTGCAGGCAGCCTGTTCTCTGTGCCTGGGAGGCCCTGAGCAGTAGCAATGTGCTGTAGGTTTGGGTCCCCATCAGTGAATGGGAGCTGGGGACTTGGGCTGTCCCCTACCTGTAGCGCCTCTAGAAAGCCGTGTCCTGCTCTGGGGAGCACTGTTCCAAGCACTCTGCAGCCAGTGGGCAGACTCAGGGTGCACTTTGCTCTCTGGGACTCAGAAGCAGGACCCCCAAAGTAGCAATGTACGTGGGGAGTTGGGGTGGGGGAGAAGACGGGAGGAGTAAACTGCCTGTGCCCCCTTCCTACTAGATGTTCCATCCCTCACACACCCAAAAACTAACCAGCTGCCCGGTCCTCAGACCAGATCAAGATTGATGTCCCCAGAGGGGAAATGCCCCTGATCTATCCCCACTCCCCAAGCCAGCCAGATCACTCTCAGACCTGCGACCTCCTCGCTTCTTCCTCTGTCCATCCAGTGGGGCTGGCAGCGGTTTCACCTGTTTCACAGGGGGAGGCTCCTGCCACTTGTCAAACTTGCGCTCAATCTCCTCCTTGAGGTCATAGCCAACCTTCAAAAGGGGCAGAAATGGGAGAGCCTGGAGAATGGCCCACCAACCTCTGAGCAAGAAGGGTGTATTATACATGTGGGTATGCCTGCATGGATGTCTTGGAGCTGGAGATACAATCCAGGAGTCCCCCTGTTCTAACCCACCAAGCCCACTCCCATCCCAGAGCTGAGCTAGAACCCAGGAGTCTCAAGTCCCAGCCCCCCTGCTCTAACCCACCAGGCCCCACTCCCCTGGCTACCTTCCTCCCTACCTTCCCATCCTGGCTCTCGTGGAAGCTGTCAACACGAGCAGCAAGGGTACACTTGGCTGCAACTAGGCGAGCAGCCTTCCTTCGCAGGTCCTGAAAGAAAAGGAGAGAGAAGAGAGAGAGAGAAAAGAAGCATCTGGGTAAGGGAGTTTGGACTAGAGAGGCAAGCAGTACTGGGGGTGGGGGAAATAGATGGTTCCATACTGGGGGCAGTGACTGGACAATATCACTGTGGTAAATATAGCCTGTGTGGGGCAACACTGATGTGCTGGAGAAGCCGGAAAGGGTTTTGCGCTGGGCTCCCAGGAGCATGATGTTGCAGGCTGGCATCTTGGAGAGGTTGGTGAGGCCACCCGCAATCCCTGCAGGTGGAAAGATACTAAGTGAAACAGAGCAAGAGGAGGGCAGCAGCACAAAGTGAGGCTAGATTAGGGCTGGTGCCACCTGAAGAGGAAAGGCCTCCTTCCAACCTACTGACCCAGCCAGTACCTCTCCCTGAAGCTGAATCGAAGTCAGCACCCCCAGGAAGGAATAAGCCCCTGCCCAAATCACTCGCCCTCCTCCTGACAGGCTGCAGCTCACCCATGATCTTGGCAGCAGTGGAGGCCCCAACAATGATGGAGAGGTTGGGGGCAATGAAAGACATGCGAGACTCCACATACTCATAGATGCGGTGCTTAGACTGGTTGAGCTCCAGGGCCATATCACAGGCCTCCTCAATGCGCTCCAGCTCCTCCTCCGTTAGCTGCTGCCTACAGGGAAGAAGGACAAGGAGTGTTGACCTTGCCATGCTCCCCACACCCAGACCTGTGGCACAGTGAGGGGCCCAGACTTGGCAGAGATGCAGAGAGTCCTCACTGGACCAAATAACAGCACCCAAGAACCCTGCCCCCCTACAACCTCCTGGGATCACAGGTAGCTATGCAAAAGCTGTTGAATCCAGAGAAGTCTGCAGAGACATACATTTTGCCCTCCACCTCATCACAAAGCAGCCCCAAGCCAAAGGCCTCCAAAAGCCAAGATGGGCCTCAAGGGGAGAGCAGGACAGAAGAGTGGACACTCATGGCAGCGGCTTAATTCAATAAAACGTACCACAGAAGGAGATGCAAGGAAAGAAGGGACACAGAACGGCCCGCATCCCCCCTTGACATCCACTGGAGGGACGCAAATCACATACCCTTGAGTGGTGGAGGCGGTGACACTCACCACCATGATGGTGGCATTAGTCAGGATCTGCTGGACGTTCTCATTGTTCTTGCACTTGTCCAGGCTGTTTCCCAATTCCTACAAGGAGACAGGACCCAAGGTGACAGGTTAGTCACCTGAGCCACGCCACTCTTCCTACTCTACTGTCATCCAGCTTGGGTCTGGCAGCCTCCTGCAGGGCTCACAGACTACTACTTCCCAGAGTACACCATTCATCATCCCCAACTAGCGCCTCTACATCCTGACAGCCCTTGTCCTCCTCCAGCTGTGTACCCGCAATAGCTTTTCCCCCTCCACCAGACCTCAAGACACCTCCCACCCCAATTGGATGACTACTGCTTGCCTTCCTTCCCCACCTCTGAGATAATCAGCCAGGGGGTAGGGATGACACCACAGCCTCAGGAGGCACATGTCATGTTCAAGGCATTTCCTAGACATCCGTCATCTCTACTAGCTGCCCTCCCTTTAGGATTATCATCCTCATTGTGCACAGATGAGAAATACAACCAGAAAAAAACAGCACCATATTCTCCTCTAGAGCCAAGGATGGAACTCAGGAGTCCTAGCTCCCAGTCCCCACCCTGCTTTAAAAATTCACCAGAACCCAGACCCCACCCAGACTTGGGAACAGAAGCCAGGAGTCCTAGCTCCTCTCTGCCTACTCAAGACCTCTCTTTACTCAGTCCTTCAAGCCAAACTAAATGTAAATAGGAGCACTGGCAAGTGTCAATGGTACCTTGACAGTCCGGATGTAATCCAGGGCATTGGGAACCAGGGATTCCAGCTCTGGGAACCTCTTGGAGTATTTATCCCGAATGAACTTGTGGATAATGTCTGGAAACAAAAGGCACAGCCTCTTAATGGCGCTGGTAGGTTGGAATTGGAGAGTAGACAATACCCCTTCAAACAACTCAGGATGCCAGCACAGAAGCTGCCAAGACCTGATAAAACTTGCTCAACCAGCCTTACATACGCAGGAGAGGCAGCACTGTTAAAACACTGCAAGGAACAGCTTTCCAGTAGAAAAAGCTGGTTTGTCACAGTTGTGACAAGGGGGAAACAGGACAGCATTTAAGACATTAAATAGAAAAGCATCAGAATGAGCCGTCTTCACATGTTCCACTTTAAACTGTACAATGCAATAAAATGTTAAATTAAAATTAAATATTATATGTAGGCATCTCAAGTTACCCTGATAGGTGCAATGGGTCTGTTTATATAATTTCATCAAACTTATAAGCATAATTAACTTACATGTTAACATTAACCTTGACATTTATATTGAAATTATTTTATGAAAACTAAAGCTCATTTTAAAATCACATTACATTAACAAATTTATGTTTGTATTTCAACCTAATATGATCACGCACACATTTACTACAATTTCATGAGAATGGTTGTGACATAACTAGGTTAACATAGATGTTTAATTTGGGGAGCCATGTAGCTCAGTCAGTAGGGTACCTGGCTACAGACTGGAAGGACCTGAGTACAATCCCAGGTGAGGGCAGTGGTTTTCTACTCACTGTCTCCCCACTTCTATCTCAGCTCTGAGGCCCACCCACAGCCTCCTATCCAATGGGTACCAGGAATTAAGTCACACGACCTTCTCATGCTGAGACTAGTAAAAAAAAAAAACAAAAAAAAAACACCACTCTGTAAACTCGGTATCTTTACACATTTAACATTGACATACTTAACATCAAAGTGTCAGTCTTCATAAAAGTAAAGAACTTTAGTATATTTAAATGTGCATTACTGTTCCCATCTCAGAACATTTAATACAACACTCTCACATGCTAGATTTTGATAGTTTATCTTTACAGATGAGAGAAAATGTTAATATAGCATTGCATAAATTGGGTAATAACTTTTTGATGTTCAAGACAATTAAACAGCCCTGAATTCAAAAGCTTTTGGAGCTTTCAAAAAGTTCCAAACTCAGAACAGAAACAAATGCCAGGAAGCCTCAGTTCTATCCTCTGCCCAGCCATGAAGCACAGTGCCAGGTGAACTGCAGCATCCTCATGCCACATATTAGGCAGAGCGCAAAGACACGCAAGTCATCTGTGCAGGGAAGACACTAGTGGAGCCAATGCTCCTTAACAGCGTCACAAGCAGCAGCACAGATTCCCTTTGAGGGGAGACTAACAGTAAAGAGGGTAGAGAAAAGCACCTTTCTCCCTCTGAGATCAGCACAGGCGATGCCGCATCCCCGCCACACCAGGGGGAAAATCAAGTCATCACACAAAAGGGCACAAAGAATAGCAGCTGTTTTCCAAACAGGAAGTGCTGGGGAGAACAGGGTCTACATACTGAATTTGGGTAGAAGAGGTTGTATGCCAGGCCACAAGGCAGAGGGAAGGAATGAGAGCGAGCTAGGGCTTTCTTAGCTGACACCAGGGATCACATGCAGCCAGATCCAGGAGCCCAAAGCTGAAGCAGAGACAGAAATCCTACCCTCCACCCAGCCAAACTTCTGCAAAATGATATTATGGCATTGGCATAGACAAGACAGAGAAAATGGGAGACACCCTTTTACCCCAAGCTGGGTAGCCCATTCTCCACCTCCATCCTTCTGGAAAAGACATTTCCCCGCAAAGTCCCCATAAAACAAATGCCCAGCCCAAGGAGGACACTCACTCAGTTCATTTTCAATCTCCACCGTTAGGTTGTTAGCATCAACGATGACTCTGTACTCTGGAGCTGCCTCCACTGGCCCCATCACTGAAGGGAGAATGAGAACAAAGACAGCCATCAGCTAGCTGGCTGGCTGCAATGCTGCCAGGGGACACTGTGCTGCAGACAGTATATGGGTCACTTGGTAGTTGGCATTGCCTCAGCACTAAGGGGCAGTGTTACAAGTAGCATAGCAGGGGTTCAAAGAGAGCTCCAGACTCCCAAGGAAGAGCTTAACAGGGGTCATTTGGGCAAGGCAGGTGAAGGCACTGGGCACAGCAGGCAGCATTAAGACTTGTCAGTGCTGGCCCCTCACACCCCAGCAGGAGGGGGTACTGTACTATGCTGCAGAGAGCACAAAGCTCAGGAAGAGGCACTCTCCCCTTGCAGTTAACAGGGACCTCCAATACCCCAACAAAGCATATGAAGGAGACTGAGCTGCAGGGAGCAGACTAAGGGAGTCAAGGGACATGAGTCCCTTACCATCCCCAGTGTCCTCAAGTGGCTCTAGGAAAGCACTGGGCTGCAGGAGATTGTGTCTTTATAGTAAGAGAAAGAAGCTACAACGTATCACATGTACACACCTACATGCACGCACACATTCTCACATGGTACCTTCTGTAGCTTTGGGTTGTTTGCTGATGTACTCCTCAATCTTCTGCATGATCTCTGCAAACTGGGGAAAGGACACACAGAACTGCTCTTTGTGGCTGGAGAAAAATGGATTCAACAGGACGAGAGGGCAGCAGGCATCTGCCCTGGCTCACAGCTAGTGTGGGACCCATGATCCCAAGCCGCCAAAGAAGGGAACAGCCTAGGATCTCATTCCCATCTCCCGGGTTTGAAGTCAGCCAGTCCGTTCATCCTGCAGCTGGCACCCACTCGCCAGGAAGGACCCTACACCCCAAGCCAGCTGCTCCCCCCAGCCTAGGCCAGTACTAGAGGCAGGAAAGGAATGACCAATCTCACCATCTTGCTGTCCCAGAGCTTGGCGATACTCTTGACTGAGTCCACCGTGAGGTCCAGCTGCATCTCCTCCTGCACATCCTCAATGGCTGGCTCATCCTCCTCATCGACGAAGTTCTCCTCCTCCTCCTCAGCCGCCTCCTCCAGATCCGCCAGCAGCTCGTCCGCCAGAGACATCCTGCCGGCCTAGGCTGGGGACAGGCGACCGCGGGTGTCCCACAAAGGGCGTCTCCCGCCCGCGACCCCCAACCCACCCGCCCGGCCCTGCCCTGCCCCGCCCAGCCGCTGCCCAAGCTCCCGGGCGCGGGCGGCACCACAGGCAGCGACAGGGAAGGGGAGAGGCCGCACGCCTGACTGCGCCCCGCCCTACCTACCTACCTGCACCGCTCCAATCCCACTGCTCCCAGCGCCGATCCCCGCTGCTCACGCGTCACTTCCACCAAGACCCGTGTTAATGACGCGACAGCAATTACTCATTAGTGTGCGCCCCAAATATTCCTAGTGTGATGTCATCGGTGTGCGCTCCCGTCCCTCGACTCCCCCTTGCGTCATCAGTACGTGCCCAGTTCCCTGGCTTATACGTCATCAGAGCGCGCCTAACCCGACCAGCGCGCACCCATCCAACACCGCTCGTCCTGCATCATTAGTGCGCGCCCACCCTCTAACAACCCCCTCTTGCATTTTTCACTGGGCGCCGCCCCTGACGCGCCACGTGCGCCATCAGTGCGCGCCTGGTCCGTCTGCCCCTTCGTGTCATCAGTGGGCCCCCGTCCCCCGAGCCGACGCACCATGGCCGGGGTTGGTTTTGAGGAGTTCTCGGCGCCACCGGGCTCGGAGCTGGCGCTTCCGCCGCTCTTCGGGGGCAACATCCTGGAAAGCGAGCTGGAGACCGAGGTTGAGTTCGTGGACGGTGGCCTGAGCGGGGACGCACTGCCCGAGGACGAGGAGGAAGAGGCGCTGCAGCGGCAGCGCGAGCTGGCTCGCAGGAAGGTGCAGGCGCTCGGCCGCCGCTGTCGGGAGATCGAGCAGGTGCGGCTGGGTCCGTCTTGGGGCAGCAGCTGCCCCCCCTCACACCATCTTGTCTCGATGCCCAGGACCTCCTGCTTTCCAGGCCTGGCCCCAGGAAGCTGAGTGCTCGTAGCACCTCACAGAGCCATGGCAGAGAAGCCGGGCTGAGCCGGATCCCTGTGGTCACACCTGCTCCAGCCCTGGCCTGGGGTAACCTCAACCCTGTCTGTGCCACCCCCTACACACACCCATAGCTTGACCTCTCAGCAGAGGGAAGATATAACACCAGGCATTACACCCAAACCTGCCACAGGTCAAGCAGGGGAACCACAGCAGCCAACATCCTGCTGTGGTAAAAGGTGCGCTCTTAAGATCCCAGGTAGAGGCTGCGTCACTGCTACAAAGGAAGGTAACAATCTCCCAGTCTCCTAGCAGAAAGGCAGGGAGAGGGCAATCGGCAAAGCCCAGAAGCCAGAGAAATCCCCACAACAGAACACAGGCATAGATACACCTCAGTTATTCCCTACCAGTCATTGTCCCAGCCTCTTTCTGAGGTTGGTGAGAAATGGGCACCTACTGTTCTCCATGACCTGTATCACTGGAGGCAGCTGCGTTCCAGACCCCACAGATAAGAGTCCATCGGGTTTCCTACACCAGAGCCATCCCTGCTAGGCCAGAGGGCAGTGGCCAGGGAGGCAGGTCCAGATCAAAAGGTAGCTGAAGGCCTCATGCATGCCTGTGTCCTTGACTCCAGGTCAATGAGAGGGTGTTGAACAGACTCCACCATGTGCAGAAGATAACACGGCGCCTCAAGCAGGAGAGGAGGTGAGGGTGCAGCCAGCTCCCAGCTTCAGAGGAGGCAGGTCCCTCCCTGCCTGTGCCCACTGCTATGGGGTCTGCATGGTGCCAGAAAAGGCCTGTGACAGCTACAGCTCATGGGGAACACACTCGTATCCTTTTTGCTAACTGCTGGTTCTTTGACCTGTTTGTGAACAAGTACACTTAGCAGCTCTGGGCCTAGGCAGTGCCCAGCCCAACAGGGCCCTGATTTCTGCCAGTCTGTGTCCAAACAGTGGCCACTGCAGGAAGGCCCTGGTTTTGGTGACTCTCTCACAACTGCTCTACATCCCCTGCAGGTACCTCATGAAAATCCTGGATTCTTATGGAGATGACTACAGACAGAGCCAGCTCACCATCGTCCTCGAGGTAGGCAATGCCTTTACCCACAGTATGGGGTGGGGAGGGCTCTCAGAGTTGTTTCATCCCCAGGCATTATGCATGATTGTTGGCTTTGTGCATTATCATCCCATCACTGGAAGGAATACTCTCCCTCCCTCTTACTTCAAACAGCCCCCCTTTCTCTGCACCCAGGATGAAGGCAGCCACAGCACAGATGTGCCAACCCCTGGAAACACAGAGAATGAGCCTCCTGAAAAAGAGACCCCCCGGCGATTTCCTGGCCCCCCACCTACTGGCCTGGAGCCTGAAAGCCCCTCACCTGCAGAGGCCCCCAGCGGGAAGAAGCGGCGGCGACATGGCCGTGAGGACAAGGAGCAGAGGGGCCGGCGGACAGCCCCCTCCCTTCTCACCATGGATGACTTTCCTGTCCAGGTACTGGCTTGGTTCCCTGCCTTTGCTCCCACAGTTGAATCCTGCTGCTGGGGCATAAGGGGTACAGAGAATGGCCTGTTGGGAGGCAGCTAAATGGACCTGGGGGTTTGTCAGGTCTTACTGGGGGGGAATATGGTGCTGCATGGGCCCATAGAAGCTACTTCTTTGAAACACATCTTCCTCTTCAAGGTCAAAGCAGAGGATGACTTTCCATGCAGCCAAGACGACGTCCTTGCCCCCAGCTGGAACCAGCCCAGCCCTCCTGACAAAATGCTTCACTATCCCAAGTTCTCCAGCCCTGGGGGCTGCTCTGATTTTGACTGAGTCTCCCTGGAAGTGACTGGGCTGTTGGCATCACCCCATGGAGGACTAAAGGAGGATTAGTGCAGGGAACTGGCATCCCTTCCTACAAGCCTGGATATTAACTCCTCCTGTACCAGTAACTCTGCTTTGGTTGACGGTTAAGGGATAGGAAGAGAGCAACAGACTGTGCAGCCAGCTGGGAGAAGGTGGGGACAGCTCATAGGTCAGTCACCACCTGGACTCACAGAGATTCTGAATCTGCAGTTACTTTAGGCATAGAAGTCTGTGGCAGAAGGAGCTGGTGTCTGTTTAATCCCAGTACAATAAAGAGATGGACAATGGCTGTGACTGGACAATGGCTTAAAAACATGTAATGCTCCCTCCGATCTAGCTCATTATAGTAGGCTTTAATCTACCACTGCCTTCCCCAAGCTGGGAGTCCAGCTGGACATGTCCTGAAGAGGAATACTGTGGTCTTGTTTCAGGACACAGGACATTTGGTTGGAGTCAGGCTTCTAGTATTCCCACTTGCTCAAGAGAAGGGAAAGGAAGACAGTAGTAAGAGCAGGGACAGGGCTACTGAAAGCTGGGTTATCTGTTTTCTCTCCAGCTCGCAAGTGGGATCTAAGAGTCAGGACTCCTTGGTTCCATGCATGGCTCTATGGTCTTTCTGGTCCTTTTGTTTTGGTGTGGCAGCTCTGTGCCTGATGGGACTCTTGTTTAAGATTTGAAGCCCTCCTGTGGCACCACTGTCTTTGGAGATGGGACAGGAGAGAGGGAAGGGAGAAGAATGGAAGCCAGCCAAGCTGGGTGCTAGTCCCAGCTCCCTGCAGGGATAAAACCACAGTAAAAATCCACATAGAGAAGGTGGACTGGAAGAGACCTCCAGAGGTCATCTAGGCCAGTGTTTCTCAACCTGTGGGCTATGACCCAAGTGCGGGTCACAAAAATATATGAAAGAGTTGCAAACAAACTTTAAAAATGGATCAACAAAATTGAGAAAAGTGTGGGAAACTGGCTTTTCCCTTGCAGGCTGATGGACTTCCAGCCTGCAAGGGGCTGCTTGGGCCCTTTCTCCCACCCTACCTCTCACACCCACCTTCTTCCCCACACACTGGGGAGCAGGGGACAGTGGGTCAGGAGTGAGGGGGTACTGGATCTGGACAGGCCATTGATATTTACAAATTGGTCCTGGTACAAAAAAGGTTTAGAACCACTGATCTAAGCCATCCCCTTACCTGAAGCAGGATCATCCACACCATCCTGTACAAATGCATTGTCCAACCTCTTAACAAAACTCTGCATCAGAGCTGACTGCAACCACAAGATGTAACACCCTAGTCCAGTGGTGCTCAACCTTCTAGCCCCACAGGTCAGATGAGTAACTTGAGGGCCAGATAGAGAGCTCTCACATGCTGGGATTGAGCCCAGTGCTGCCACCTCCTGCCCTGTACACTAGGATCAGGCCCTGGCACCATCCTCTCCTACTGGGATAAGGCTCCAGGAGCCTGGTGTCACCCCTCCCACATTCTGGGATTGGGCTACAGGGACCCAGTACTACCACCACCCACTGCTGTATGATAGGATTGGGCTATGGGAGCCCAGCAATGTCCCCTCCCATCCCCAGTACATAGCGTCTAAGTCCCCACAGATCTGCAAATTTGGCAACAAGAATGGTGCCATCACTCCCTTGCCACCACATTTCCAGACCCCTTGGGAGCCCTATAGGTTGGCTCTGGCCCGTGGGCTCAGCACCCTTATCCAAATCTAAAAATCAAGGGACCTGATTTTAACCTCTGCTGCTGTAGAGGTTGTAGGAAGAATGCCACAGCCCCAGCTGCAGAAGACAACAAGGGGCTGCTACAGTCCCCCTTCACTCACACAATACATGCTCTTCCTGGAAGTCAAATATTTATTAATCAGTGAACAAGAAGGACAAACCAAACCATTATTCATGACCAGCAAGGGGGCAGCAGACAGCACTGATGTGATGCTCTGGCTGTACAACCAACTTCACCAAGGGGGCATCAATTCACCCTTACTGGGCACCTCACATATTCTTCAGCCACTCCAAGCTGGGCCCTTCCTTGTCACAGGGGTGAGAAGGGATGTCTGGCATATTCCCATCATCTCGCACTGGCACTGAGGACCAAAGGAGCAAGTAGGGGAAGCTGAGAATAGGGGCAGGATTTGGGAGAGGCTGGGAGGAAGGGGGGCAAAAGCAGCCACTTGAATGCACAGCTGCAGGAGGATTTAAGGGGTAGCAACCCTGCTGAGTCAACTCCAGGGTTCAAGGGGTACTTGCCCCAGCAGTCAGTGCTATGCCCCTGCCCTAGCACCTTGGGGGCAGGAGACTGTCCACCATGCAACTAGGGTTGTCCCAGCTCACCAGGCCTGGGGGGCTCTGTACTATGTAGGGGAGGGACCTCAGTACCCAGTATCCTTCCCTTGATGCTTCTCCATTGCACTAGGTTGCAGGAAGGTGTTTGTGGGGGGAGGGAGTATATGCTTGCAGCTGTATGCAAGGGTGTAAGTGGGGGGAATAAGCGGGGAGGAGGAAATCAGTATGTGGTCTGTCACCCCAGCAGTCAGTACTGACCCCAGTACCCAGCACTGGGGGTGCTGTGCGGGATGCAGCAGACTGTGGGGGGTGGGGATGGGACAGGACTGAAGGAGGTACTTCACCCTGGCAAATCAGCCATGCAGTGAGGGGGTAATGGCTGGGCTTGGCTGGACTTCGGCAACATCAAGATTTCTGGGCTCCTGAAGTCATTTCTGCCCATGGCATCAGTCATTGAGCAGGAGCTGCTCAGACTGTCCCGGGGCAGAAGACAGTTAAGTGAGGCAACCATGAGGTTGGGAAGGACTCGGCCAGCTAGGGAGCAAGACAGACCTGAGGCCCCACAGAAGAAACACCCCCAGCCCCCCACAGACCTTTCCACAGGGGCCCCAGGTCCCCTTACCTGGATAGACATAGGGTGTGGCTCGGTTGGCCATTTCCGAGTACTTGACGTAGGGGCTGACAAAGGGCAGCACAATAGCTAGAAAGGAAAAACCCCAGGGCTGTGCTGAGGCCCAGTCTTCCACACAGCCACTCTCACCCCTCTTTTCAAACTCCAGGCATCCCAGTAGGCTCACAGGCGGGGGGGGGGGGGGTGCCAGCCCTCAACTTCCCCATGGGTCTCAAGCACATGAAGGACTGAAGCCACCCTTGGGGCCACGCCTCATCATAGGGGCCTCAGGGCTGCAGCCGGGACCGGACAGTCCCCGAGTGCTGTGACCAGACCTCGACGCCGAGGCTGCCGGTGCCCGCGGTCAGCCCTGGTAGGGTCAGGCAGGGGAAGCGGGGCCGCTCGGAGAGGGCAGCGGGGTGGGGGCGGCGCTGGGAGAACCCGGGCGCCCTGCACGCATTCCCACTGCGACCGGGGCCGGGACGGGCCCTTCCGGGAGGCCGGGGGCGCGGGTCCCCGCAAGCCCGGCTCGGCCCGCGCCGCTCACCCACGCTGCTGATGCCGGCGGAGACGACGAGGACGGGCTGCTTGGCCCACGCCATCTTCAGGAAGGAGACGATCTCTGCGGGCAGAGCGCAAAGGGTTAACGCGGCCCTGGGAACGTCTCAAACCGCAGGCGCCCCGGCCCCGGCCCCGGCCCCGGCCCCGCGCCCGGACACGCACTGTCCAGCACCACCATCTCTCCGGCTAACCCCGGCGCCCTCACGTCCTTGGTCCGGCCGCTTGGAAGCAGGGCCTGGAGACAAGCCCCGCCCCCGCCAGGCCCCGCCCACCACGCGGCGTCCGGGGAGTTCCCTCCCAGGCCGGGGAAGGGGCGGGGCGATCCCATTGCCTTAGCAACCCTCCCTCCGCCCCTTCCCGGGGGTATGGTTCCTCCCCCGCCGGCTCCCGTGAGTCAGCGCAGCGGGGATTTCGGCGCTCGGACCGCCTAGGGGTTCCCCGTGGGCCCGGCCTGGACGCTTGAGGCTCCTATGATGAGGCGTGGCCCTCGCGGGGCACCGGCGGCCTCGGCCTCCAAGGCTGGGTGCGGGGCTCGGGGCCATACGGTGTCGGCCATGTGACGAGACACATGGCCGGCTCCGTGCCTCAGTTTCCCCCTCTCCAGGCAGAGCGATCCGTCCTTTGCTAGCAGGGCCCTGGGACCCCCTGGGCCACGGGGCTGCAAGGGACCTCGGAGGTCGCCCAGCCCAAACCCCCACCCAAGGTAGGACGGTCCCTGTGCCAGGGCCAGCTTCCAGCCTCTTACCCTGATGCGACCCCAGACCTAACACCAGCACCTGCCGCGGCCTCGCCCTCACGTCTGCGCTGCCTCTGGCAGAACATGGACCTGGTTCCAGTCAGGATCTGTGAAGGACGCCTGGGTTCTCTTCCAGCCCCCGCCATCCAGCTCCGCAGCCACAACTGCTCTCCCAGAGAGCCCAGGTGGCTGGGCATCCCCTGTTCTAGCCCACCAGCCCCTGCCAGGACTCACCGTTGCACACAGCACATGCCAGGCAATCTCCTTACTGAGGTCTGGGTGCAGGACTTGGGGACCATCAAGTCCTGGCTGCAGCCCCTAGGCCTGATGTAATGACAAGACTGGCTCCCTCCATGCCTCAGTTTCTCCCCCTCAGGCAGGACAATCCATCCTTGCCAGCTGAGCCTGGGAGACCGAGGCTACAGGGACCCTCTAAGAATTAAAAAGCAGTGGAAGAAGGGGCCTCCATTGGATCACCCAGCCCAGCCCCTGCCTGAGGCAGGATGGCCCCTACCTCAGCCATCCTGTACAAACCCATTGTCCAACCTCTCAGCAAAGCCACCCAATCCACCCTGGCACAACGTAAGTCCTGCCACCTCAGGGGCCCAATTTCAGTTAGGATCTGTGCAGCCCCAGACATGAGGGCCCTGATCTTAATGCCCTGCCACTGACAGCAATGTAGCCTCCCTTCCCTCCCAGCCCCTGCAGTGGGTCAGTTCCCAGCCACCCCACTTCCCCTGTCAGATGGGGAAGTTTTCCATGGAGGTTGATGGCTCATTTCCTGGAGCCGGGTGCAGACAGCGTCCCGGGTGCTGCAGAGCCATCCTATCCCTCCAGTTCCCCTTTGCTGGCTCCTGTTGCCCACCATGCCGTTAACACTGCCTCTCCTGCTCTTGACTGTCTGTGAGTTCTCCGAGTCCCTGACTCGTGGCTGAAAAGCGGGTTAGAGCAGGGAAGCTGGAAGCCAGGACTCCTGGGTTTTATCCCAGCTCCCGGAGAGGAGTGGAGTGTGGTGGGCTAGAGTTGAGAGACAAGCAAGGGTAAGGGGGCTGAAAGCCAGCATGCCTGGGTGCTATCTCTACTCTGGATTCAGAGGAGCTAAAGTGGGGGCTGGGGGTGGGGCTGGGAGCTAGGACTCCTGGGTTCTGTACCTCTGGGGCAGAACCCAGGAGGGTCTGGTGGGCAAGAATAGGCTGCTGACTTTGAGCTCAGCCACCTCCCCGCAACCCACTGTGGGGCAGGGGAAGCCAGGTTGTGGTAGATGCCACAGGGCAACTGTAAATACTGTAGAAGGTGGTCGGAGGGGGACTGGGAGGCATGGGGAGATCTGTGAGAAAGGGTGGAAGGCGTGGAAGTGCAGAGGAGGGAACTTGTGGGGAGGGCAGGGGGTTCTGAGGGCATCCCTCCCCTGTGCCATGCCCACTCTCTTGCCCATTCTCCCTCCAGCCCTGCCTAAGCCATCCATTTTCTGGGACCAGGCCCCAGGGGCCGAGGGTGGGTACCAGCTCCACTGCTCGGCCCCAAGGGATTTCACAGGTGCCTGGTTCATCCTGCACCGGGACAGTACCCCAGGCACTGTGGCTGAGGAGCAGGCCCCAGCAGAGGGATCAGAGGTCACATTCTTCCTGCCTTACATCAGCCCAGGTGAACAGTACCGCTGTAGCTATCGGGCCTGGGACGCAGCAGGGGAGCAGATGGAATCCCTGCTCAGTGACCCCACTAACATCACCAGTGGTGAGTCCCATGGGCGTCACCTTGGGGGCAGGGAGGTCTCAGTGCCCAACCCAGATGCCAGAGTGGATGGGCCCCTCTGTGGGTGGACCTAGGGTTTTCAAAAGGGGGGTGCAGATGGTGTGGCACATCATCACATGGGACACATCACATGTTTTTCTCCAGTTAGAGAGAAGCTAGATACTTTACTAATATGCGGAGGGGCTAGCACCATACAAGTATAACCACTGGAACAGGCACGGATCTGTTAGATTATATATAACGACTAACCAATTGCCCGTCAAGAATGATGGGGGAAGGGGGCTGAGATGGAGTGCCACCAACTAACACCCCACGTTGCTGCTGTTCTGCCTCTTGCAGGGACCAGCGCGGCTGGCCTCGGCTCCCCCACCCTCTCTCCGATCCTCGGCGCAGCTTCAGAATCAAACCTGCACCTCAAGCTGTGGACAAGCAAAACTCGTGACATGGGTGACACTGTTTGTGTTAAGGCACAGCAAAGTGAAAGCTGCAAGGATAATAGCCCCTGCTGTGGCCACAAAGCCCACCAGCTGTTGAAGAGATAGGTGCAGGGGTTCTGAGTTCTGGGGCCCTGCACCCCTAGCTGGTGACACACAAAACTTGTGACATGGGTGCTGGTGCAACTGACTGTCTCTGTCTTGGGGCAGTTGATTGTCTGTATTGATTATTTCCTCTCCTTAGTCTGTGGTTTTGTAGGTGTTAATTGTTGCTAATTAACTGGTTGCATTAGCTAGCAATTGTGTATTGAGCTGGTCTGAGTGAATCATGATTGATTGGTAACTGGTAACACAGTAGCTTAGCAACTAGGCCTGCAGTAGTTTCCCCCCCTCCACTTCCCCCATGCCCCAGCCCCAATACAGACACAGTTGCACAAGCACCCATGTCACGAGTTTTACCTGTCAGCAGCTAGGGGTGCAGGGCCCCAGAACCCCCCTGCACCGATCTTCTTGACAGCTGTTAGGCTTTGTGGCCTCAGCAGGGGCCACCACCCCTGAAGTTTTCAGCGCACTGCACCTTAACACATACAGGGTCATCTGTGTCACGAGTTTTGCCTGTCAGGAGCTTGAGGTGCAGTTCCCCCCAAACCCCTGCACCAATCTTCTTGAAACTTGGCAGGCTTTGTGGCCTTACCGGGGCAACCACCCCTGCAGTTTTCACCCCCATGTTGTAACACATAGACGTGATATGAGTTTTCTTTCATGAATTTGGGGTGCAGTTCCCCCTGAACCCCTGCATCTATCACCTTGACACTTTGCAGACTTCATGCTCTCAGCTGAGGCTATCATCCCTGCAAATGTCATCCAATTCAGACAAAAAAACAACAGTTATAGATATTTCATTGATTCCCCATTATACCCTATGACTGGATCTCCGAAGCAGCTCCAAAGTGCTTCGGAAGCTCCAAACTGCTTTGGAAAGCCTAATGAAGCCAGCACTTTGATCCAAGCATGCTGCTTCAGACGCCGAAGTGTCCAAAGCTTCTCCGGATCTGAAGCACAGTCCAAAGCCTTGCACAGCCCTAATAAGCAGGAATCAGGGAGATGACAATGAGCCATGGAGTCAATTGACTTTCTCTGCTCTGTCTGAGTAGAAATGCTGCTGCCCCTCCAAGGCTGTTGTTTTTAAAGTTTGGGTGGAGCAGGAAGCAAGGGGGATGTGACTAGCATTGCACCACTCTGGACCTGCCCCAGAACTCATGGGGTTGATCTGGGTGCAGCAGGAAGCGGATGGGGCATTGGGTTGGGTGGGCCTGTGGGTCTCTGGACTCATCACATGATCCTTCCTGACTCCCTCCTCCCCATCCTGAGTGCAGACCGCTTCCCCAAGCCCTCCATTGCTGTCAGGCCTGGCACAGAGGTTCTGCCCGGCCAGGCATGGACAATCCAGTGCTGGGCCCCATATCCAGGCATGAGTTTCGTCCTGTACCGGCAGCGGGAGTTCTGGAGGGAAGAGGCACCCCAGGGTGAGCCCCCCACAGCTGAGTTCCACCTGAGTGAAGCAAGTGCTGCTGACGCAGGGAGATACACGTGCTACTACCACACTACGGCTGAGCCCTTCATCTGGTCCAATGCAAGTGACCCCGTGGAACTGAGAGTCACAGGTAGGGGCTTGGCAATGGGGCAGGGGCCTTTCCCCTGCAGGGGATGTTGGCCCTATTCCAGCCCCAGGGCTGGGGAACTAGCTGGCTCAGAGGGTAGGAATGAGGCAGGAGCCTTTCCCCTCTCTGAACCTTTTTTCTCAGTTCATTTCCAACGTTTCAGACACACGACACATAAAGCCTGTGTTCTTTCCATCCCCTTCTGCCTCTCCGCACTGCCCTCTCTTCTTCCTTCCTTCCCCCCTTTCCTAGTTTTGTATTTAAATTACTACTTCTGTTGAATATCCTGCTTCCTGCTTGTCCTTCCATAGCATCTGATTAAATGAGCCATATCTCATGAAAGCTTGTGCACCTCTGATTCACTTGGTCTATAACATTTTACTCAAAGGTCCCCTTCATTAGACTCAGGCCCCCCTCGGAAGATGCTGACTCTTTGTTTTGCTCATTTTTGCTACAAAAAAATAAATAGAACAGTTCTGCTGCTGCAAAGAATTCAGAAAGATGCCAACAGGGCAGAATGTTTTTAACACCATGGATTCCTATTTGGTACCTCTGGGTTTATCTTGTGAATGATATTTTTGCACACCTAACAGTGCATTGTGCAGCACCCCACAGCACCTTTGAAAGGATGTCAAGGCACCGCAGAGTGACACAGCACTTTGGTTGAGAATCACTGGTCTGTAAGGCCCCCAGTGCACATTACACTTAGGACATGATTTACTAATGAATCACATCTTAAGTTGTTACCCGGCCATATGTTAATGCAGTTAATAGTGTCAGAAAATGAGGAATAAGCCATAAAATTATTATACAAAAAATGTGTAGTAACTTTGTTGTTGGTTCCTATCACACCATTAAATGAACATGCAGCCAGGCTGGGACTCCCAGCTGTGGGGTGAGCTTCTGTGGCTGGGAGGCCATTCAGCTGATGGACCTCCCAGCCTGGGATTGTGATCCCAGGCTCCCCCTACACTAACAGTAAGGTGTGACGGGAGCTAATGCTGTATCCTACAATCAGGCCTCTTGCTATGCACATGTGGCATGGAAGGAAGTGCAGTTGTAGGATCCCATCATACCTTTACCTGCACATCTGCCAGGGGTCCTCTTTACCTTGTCTTCTGCTTGGTGTGACTTGGTGGGTGATGCTAGTTACAGCCCAGTCCAGGGTATTGCTATGGAAGAGCTTTGCCACCAGATGGCAGGGAAGCCTTGAGAAAGGTTATATGAGGATGAAGCTGGCTGGCAGACCTGTAGACCCATGTAGTTGGCTCCTGTATAGAGTTACTTCTACTTCCCAAAGCATAGTATTATCCCAGAGTGCAGTGTTGTAGCCCAGGGCAGGGCTGTACATTGTGCGATCACTCGACACTTATACCAGAGTGCAGGCAGATTACCCCAAAATAAAGTATCTCCTGTCTGTGTCCCAGGAGGCAGGTATATCACTAAGAGAGATGGGGGAAGATTATGAATTGGTTGTACATGGTGATGGAAGATTGGCTAGGTCAAGGAGGGGATGCTTGAGTTACATGAGAATGGATGGAAGAACTTATTTGACACTGGTAAGGCCACACCTAGAAGACATATCCAGTTTTGGTGCCCCCACTATAGAAAGGATGTGGACAAATTGGAGAGAGTCCAATGAAGGGCAACAAAAATGATCAGGGAGCTGGGGCACATGACTTATGAAGAGAGTCTGAGGGAACTGGGCATATTTAGTATGCAGAAGAGAAGACTGAGGTGGGATTTAATAGTCTTCAGCTACTTGAAGGGGAGTTTCAAAGAGAATGGAGCTGGACTGTTCTCAGTGGTAGCAGATGACAGAAAAAACAGGAATAATCTCAAGTTGCAACACAGGAAGTTTAGGTTAGATATTAGGAAAAACTTTCTCACTGGGGGAAAGGGTAGTAAAACACTGGAACAGGTTACCCAGAGAGGTTGTGGACTCTCCATCCTTGGAGGTTTTTTAACAGCTGAGTAGAACAAAGCCTTGGTTAGGATGATATAGTTGGGGATGGTCCTGCTTTGAGCAGGAGCTTGGACTAGATGACCTCCTGAGGTCCCTTCCAACCCTCATTTTCTGTGATTCTAACAGGTGGAGGGGGTGTAAGAGGGGTGTGTATGGGAATACATTAATGGTGCTTGGCGAAGGAAAGCTGTGTTTAAGGTTGGTTGGATGAATGGATTGCAGGGGAGGAGGGCTGTGGATGGGAACATGGAGATTAATGGCTACATGGGAGGAGAGATGGGTGGATACATGGAGGGATTATGTATGATGCTTGCATGGATTCCTTAGGGCCCACTCCCAGAGCCTGGAGTAAGGACTGTTGGCTAACTGCTTTCCAGTGTATTGTGGGAGCCCTGCATTTCCTTCCTATCCCTTAGCCCTCAGCACCATGGCCATGGAAAACCTCCCAGTGCTTGTGGGGTTGAGCTATGGTTCCACTGCAGGCTAGTGACCCCACTAAGGTATCAGGTCTGGCTGGCCACAGCAGCAGCAGAGGGTACAGTCATGGTGTGGTGGTCACAGTGTCTTACTATTCCAGATGTTCCCAGCGCCCAGGAGAAGCTTGTGGACACAGCCGGGAAGCTCCGGGTGAACTGCTCCATGCCCTTTACTGACTCTGTAAGGGGCTGGTTCTACCTCTACCGTGATGGAGATCTGCTGCCCCTGGCCTGGATCACAGCTTTCCCAGTGGATAATGCTCCAGCTGGCTTCAGTCTCCCTGAGGAGGAGGCTCTGAGCCCTGGGGGGGTCTTCATCTGCCGCTATGGGATGGATGAGCCTGAGGCCAGAGCCAACATGACTCTCAATGATACAGACACGTGGACCCAAGGTGAGTAGAGGATGGGGCAGTTGAATCCAGCAACTCAAGGATTAATCTGTGTGGCACTGTATGAACAGGATGGGCTAACATGCTGGTGGAGTCTTAGGAGAGGGACTCAGATAGAAAGGGGGTTATTCCCATTTCTGAGAAGGGTGAGTGAGGGATGGTAGTGGTTAGAGCAGAGGGCTGGGAGCCAGGACACCTGGGTTCTATAGCAGCTCTGGGAGGGGAGTGGGATCTGGTGGGTTAACAGCAGGGCTCTAGGAGCCAGGACACCTAGATTCCACATCAGGAAACCTGCATGTGGACTGGTTCCTTTGGAGGACCTGTGTGTTCTCTAATCGTGGGTGCTATTCTGTGTCCCATTTCCTATACCCTCTTCAGGTTCACACATCCAGGACACTGACTACACCAAGGCCAACGTGGTGCGGCTGGGGCTGGGGGCAGTCATTCTCCTGCTGGCCCTGCTCTTTGTGACCCATGCCTGCTGGGAGGAGAGATGCCCAGAGAGCTGAGCCTGGTAAGCAGGTCCTCAGAGACAGTTATGCTGAGGACTCCAGTATCCTCAAAGAGCTAGGATAAAACCCAGGTGTCCTGACAGGCCCCCCCAGACAGCTGGATTTTTGTTTTTGCTCCCTGCCATGGGTTGGGCACTGAGACCACACTGTCTTCTGTCTCTTACTGGATCCCTGATCCTCTCCCCCACCTCTTTGAAGAGCCCATGGAGGTAGGAGAGGGGCTGTCCCTTTCATGCTTCTAGCTCTCCTCTTCTGCTACCCCCAGTACTGCATGCAGTCTGGGATGTAGGTGGGAAGGAGACAAGAGCTGACACCCATTGATCATGGACAGCTGGACCCCCTCTTAGGGAAGCTATACGTGTGGTGGAGGAGGGGGAGATGAGGGGGATGTCTCTTGTTTCCATGCTGGCCCCCATGACTGTGTTCTTTCTCTCTCCCTGCAGAGGTTCATAGACCTGGCAATGCAGCTGACAAAAGGAGAAGACTGCTCACCCCAGACAGCCCTCTGCCAGGGTCCCCACCCCCTAAGGCCCAGAGGAGTCACCTCTGGGGCTCCTATCAGTCTGAGCTCCACAAGATATCCCTGCTAGGGTGTCCTCAGTCTGAGCTACTGCAGCTCCCTCCCCACTCCACTACTGTCATTCTCTTCAGTTCAGGTTTCTGTGGCCCTGTCTCCCCAGACTCTGCTGCAACTTGGCTGCTGCTGCCCAAGTCTGTCTCGGATGAAGGCTCAGGGCAGAAGGCCTGGAGTCACCAGCCCTCCACAGCTTAAGACCTGCAGGTCTCCCAGCTAGGAGAGGATAAGCCTGGAGAGAGGAAAGGAAAGCCGTACTTGCATGGTACTTCTCACTGCCCCTGTGTTGCATGGACAAGGGACAGGGCTTTAATAAAGACAAGGGGATGCCTCAGGGTATATGCATGTGTCTCATGTTTCACTCTGCCCTCTTCCCCAATCTGGTGTCCTCAGTATGCTCAGGCCCTGGCTGAGATCAGGGTCCCTGTAATACTGGGTGCAACACAGACCCTAGATGAGGCCTTCACTTCCTGATACAGGTGGGGGGCCACAGCAGCAGCAGAGGAGAGAAGGCAGGTGGACCAACAGCACTCACTTCCTAAGGGTGAGGAGTGGGGTTCCCTCTTGTAAAGAGCCTGAGAGGAAAGCCCCCCATCTCTCTGTGGCCTAAATCTGTGCTAGTCTTGCTAAAGACTCAGCAATCAGGCCAGAAATTATCTACATGCCTCCTTCATGAAAAGATCTCATGGTGTTTCAAATGAGGTGGTGACATTGGGGTGGAGATTGGCATGGGGTGGATTGGAACTTCCTTGGAGTCCGAGCCAATGACCAATTCCATGGATGGGCATCTCTCCTTCCAGTGCCAGGGGCCATCTTTCACACTTTCACATGCAGAAACCTTCAAGCAGAGCTCAATCAGGCCCTTCTTTAATCCATGTTGGTCTCCCAGTGGATAGAAGATCTCAGAGTGCCACTCCCCAGTTTTCATCCAGAAGCTGTCATAAGATGGCGTAAACCCCATATGGGTAAGAGACAGCCTAGGGATCCTTCACCCCAAACATTAGTGAGCTCCTGAAATCTTCACCTCCCAAATAGAAAGTGAGCCGCACTAGGTGAACCTCGAGACCCCACCTCAGCCCTGCACTGGCTATGTGCACCTTTGCCCCTGAACATCATTCCAAATTGAGGGTCAGCTCTCCCAACACTGAGTTCACTCCCAAGCTTAACTTTGAAATTGAACCGCCTTATCAGAATTCACCCAGCATTTGTTCAGTCCACTGAATCTGAAATTGGCTTACACCAAACTTGGCCCCAACCATTCATTCCCAACTCAGTCCCTTGCCCTCAGAAGGAGACCTCCACTGTCCCTCATGATTCCTTCACTAGGAACATGGATATTAATGGCTATATGGGAGGAGGGATGGGTGGATGCATGGAGGGATTATGTACAATGCCTGCATGGATTCCTTAGGACCCACCCTCAGAGCCTGAAGTGAGGGCTGTTGGCTCTGCTGGTGTGAGAGGCAGCACTCACATCTTGGCACTTTCAGAGATTGACCCTGTGCTGGGTCTGGCCCAGTGCCCAGTCCCATGAGGACTAAGGCCCTACTAAGACTGGAGGGGGATGCAGCTAGTCAGGGCAGCTGAGATCTTGGATTGTTCTGAACATGACAGATCAAGTCAGGACTCAGGAGGAAGCTGGCAGACACAGGGGGAAGCTGAGGACACTGGGCCTTCCTCAGTCGAGGTCGCTTCCCACAGTTCCTCAATCAGGGACCAATTCAGGCCAGGGCTGGAGGTATTGGTGGTGGTGGTGCTGTGCTCATCATGGTTGAACTCCTTATCCTGTTCCTACACAAGTAATCAGACAGCAAGGCGTGTGCCCATCAGGGGACCCGAGGCCAGGGAAAACATCCAGGGAGGAGAGCTGAGACCAGGGCATGTGCCCATGCAGGGGATCTGAGACACAAAAATGGGATTCTGTTGCTGTGGGTTGTGACCCTCTCCAGTCTTCACCCCAAATTAAAGCCAGCCCTTCCAACCCCCACATCCAGACTCACCTGTCCAAGAGGTTACATCCTCAACACGCACCTGCCCCAAGATCCTGGGGGAATTAGGAAGCATAGGGCCCTTGGACGCAAGGAGGGGAGCAGACTGAGAGGATGAAAATACAAAGATGGGGCGGAGGGGAAAGCAACTGAAAAGGGGAAAGGCTTGATGGAGAAGACAGGGGTAGGGAGCAGGGAGCAAGGCCTAGAGGCCTGAAGAAAAGGCTGCAGGGAGGGGAACCCATGGGGAAAAGCCTGTACGGTTGAAACAGTTGCCCTGGTGAAGTGTCTGGGGACTCGCTCTTCAGGCAAGGATCAATATCATGTTCAGGAGGCAAACAAGGACTTGTCCCTCTATCCTGCTACCTCTGCACTTCTCTGTGTGCCCCATAGAGCACCTCAGGGGAATGGCTAGGGAGCTTCTGGCTCTGAGAGGAATGGAGCCAGAAGTAGCCTAAAAACAGCAGCCCGAGGCTGTCCCTCCTCTCTCAGGGCTGTGGAGAGAACCTAGGAGTCCTGGGACCCATTGCTCTGATCTCTGATGCAAGGACTGGAGGTACCTTACTACGTGTGCCCCAAACACAAACACAACCTCTGCCTCCTGTCTCCAGTATATCATCTGCTCACTAAGGTGATGCAAAAAATTGCGGTCCGTTTCTTGGAGGCCACTAAAATCACAGACACACACTCATTAGATGGCACAAAAGGTGTATTTGCAAATAGGGTCAGAGCAGAGTCAAAAACTCAGATTACTCTGAACCCACCAAGGAATTTTGCAGGCTGTATTTATCTTTTTCCTCCTGGGCACATGTGCAGAAACAGGAACTCTTACAGCTTATTTCCGTTTCATACAAACATACATGTGGTTACATCACTACATCCATCGCATGTATAGTATAATTAACTATTTAAGTATGCAGGGCAGAGAGGTAAATATGCATCAGCTAATTGAGCATGCTCAGAGAGCACTATAGGTCACTAAGAGTTTAAACCCCCCCCCTTTCAAGGACACAGTCAGTTGAATTCCAGCTTCTGTAATCTGCATGAGAAAGGCTAGGGAGAAGCTGGGGGAGAGTCTGCGATTTAGTATAAGAAAAGCTGTGGCAAGGCTGGCCAAGGAAAAAAGTCCTTGGCAGTGTTTCTTTCTTATCAGGTGCAAGATGCAAGCTGTGCATTTCTAACAATACTCCATTTCTATCAATATTCCCCCCTCTAGATGCTTTCTGCTTCCCATTTTTATTTAGGCAGATTAAGATAATTATGAGGAATTTTTTTGAGTACCATGACTTTTGCTACAGTCTGCGCTTTGAGGGGGACTGCTGCAACTTGCATCCCTTCAACTGTGGTGGTTATCAATCTTTTTGAAGCAGGTGTCTTCATCATACGGGGATGATTGTGGAGTGGATGGGTTACATTTCATCCATGTGGAGTTTGGGAGCTTAACAGCAGTAGAATTCCATTGACCTGCATACTTGCTGCAATTAAGGGCATAACAGGTAGTGCATGTTTGGACCCATTTCAATGTCTATGTCCCAAACTTTTCCCTGTACTATTATTGCTAATACAGTACTCTCCTAATGCCACTTGGGAAAGATTCTAGTTGCGGTTTTTATCTCATTCTTGACTAGTACTCTTAACATCCGCCTTATTACTTACCAATCATTTTGGGGCCAAAGGAAAAGCCCTCCAAGGCCACTGTTCTCCGGCCTCTCGGAGTCCCCCACAGGCCCAGCAGTTGGTAAGATTGAAGGTACCTGCAATTTTTTCCATCATGTCAACATACAAATTTGTCCCTGGGGGAGCAATTGGGGGAAGCGGGGATATAGGCTGGCGGCTAGGGCTGCTCAATCTTGCTTTTCTTACTACATAGATAACAACAAAGCATATTAAGATTCCCACCATATTCTCCCTTTCTTGAGATCAAATACAGCCTAAACTTTTTCTTTTTACTTTCTTGTCTAATTTTCTGAACTTTGATTAAGCCGTCTCAGGCGCACTTGGAGATCACCAGTAGGTTTACAGCTCCACTTGCTGGCTTCTTGTTCCGAGGACGACTCAGCTTCCGGAGTGAGTTTGTCCTGGGAGTTGGTGTCTTCTGACGCTCGTGGATGTTGTTTCACACGGGTATGGTGTATCCAACGGTCATGGCCAGCGATCTTTACAGCGGTGTGGGTTGTTAGAAGTACCTGGAAAGGGCCACTCCACCTCTCAGTCAAAGGTTCCTTTTTCCACCGCTGCACCAAGACCCAGTCTCCCGGGCAGAAGTCATGTACTGGTACGTCTAAAGGCAGACGCTGAAAGGAGGCTGCACGCCTGTGAAGAGAAGATAAGACAGACTGCAAAGCAATAACATACATATGAAGCTCGCTATTACCTAATTCAAAAGTTACATTTTCTCGCATCCCAGGGGGTAAGACTCGAGGGGGTTTGCCAAACATAATTTTATATGGGGTTAATTTAATGCCGCATCGGGGAGTGTTTCGAATGCAAGTAAGAGCTAGCGGCAATGCTTGAGGCCACTTAAGGCGTGCTTTAATACAGATTTTGGTGAGTAGAGTTTTTAAGGTCCTATTCATGTGTTCCATTTGTTCTGAACTCTGTGGTTTCTATGGTGTGTGTAGTTTTCAAGTGATCTTGAGAGCTTGTGTGACTTCTTGAATTACCTTTCCCACAAAGTGTTGTCCTTGATCCGACTCGATGGATTCAGGCAGAGAATACCGGGGAATGATCTCCTGCAACAAATACTTTGCTACTGTAGCCGCAGTGGCAGTCTTGGTGGGCCATGCCTCGACCCAACCAGAGAGCTGGTCTACCATGACAAGTAAAAACCCATGATGTCCGGACCGTGGGAGCTCGGCAAAATCAATCTGCCATGCTTGTCCAGGGTATGCTGCCCAGGGTCTACTTCCCATTGGCACAGGGGGTTTCCTTCGAGGGTTTACTTTCTGGCATGTGATGCACCTGGTAGCAATATGCTGAGCTTCTACATATAGCCCTGGGGCTACTGCTTGGCGGATCACTAGATCACCCATAGCCAAGCCTCCCATATGGGTTCTTGCATGGAGCTGTTGTAGCACCTCCCGAAGCAATGGCCTGGGTATCATGACCTTTCCTCCTGGTACTATCCACCACCCCTGGGAGTTCTTTTTTGCACAACTTTCTGTGCAAATTTATCTTCTTCAGGGGAATACTGCGGGACTAAATCCCGGACGTATGGCCATATGGCATGGGACAAGGCCCGCCTGGATACTTCCTCCGCTTCTCCACCAATAAATACGGCTTCCTCTGCTGCCGCATCAGCCTTTGTGTTTTCAAGCTTATGCTTTTTCTCAGCAGCCTTCCCATGGGCCCGCACATGAATGACTGCTACCTCTTTAGGTTGGTGGAGTGCCTCTAGTAGCTTGATAATCTGGGGGCCGTTAGTAATTTTATTCCTAGAAGCCGTAATGAAACCTCTTTCTTTCCACAATAGTCCGTGCGCGTGGACCGTAGAAAAAGCATAGCGAGAATCAGTGTGTATATTAACTCGCTGGCCTGTCTCCAGCTGTAATGCTCGGGCGAGCGCAGCGAGTTCCGCGGTCTGTGCCGACCATGAGCTCGGCAATGACTCCCTCCATACTACCTTATTCAAGGTTACCACTGCAAATCCTGTTCGTCTTTTTCCATCGATGACAGAGCTGGAGCCATCTACGAAGTATTCAGCATCTGGGTCTTCAGTTGGGTCCTCAGCAAGATCAGGCCGCACCTGCGTGGTTTGATTCAGGACCTCAAGGCAGTCATGCGTCGGTTTCCCTGGCTCCGGCAGCAAGGTTGCAGGGTTCAAGGCTGTAGTAGGTTTGAAAGTAAGTCCTGGATTAGAGAGTAAAAATATCTCATACCGTGATTGTCTGGAGGGGTTGAGAAACTTTCCTCCCTCAGTCCCTAGAATCTGGGGAACTCCATGTGGGGTGTGTATTTTCATATCTGCACCCATGACTATCTTCTGGGCTTCTTCAATAACTACTGCTGTGGCTGCCACAGCCCGAAGACAGGCTGGCCACCCGAGTGCAACTGGATCTAGAACCTTTGAGTAATATCCCACGGGTCTCCAGGTTGGGCCTGATGGCTGTGTCAGCACCCCTGATGCAACCCCTCGATTTTCATGAACATACAGTCGATATAGCTTTTTACTATTTGGGATGGTCAGGGCAGGGGGGTGGGTTAATGCTGCCTTAAGCAGATCAAAGGCATGCTGCATTTCTTTATTTCATTTTTATTTAGTGAGACTCTCCTTAGTCAGTGAGTCATACAGTGATCTAGCCTTCCCACCATAATCTGGTATCCATAGTCGACAGAACCCAGTTAGCCCTAGGAATGCCCGCAGCTCCTTGGGTGACTTAGGTGAGGTTAGACCTTGGGTTGCCTGTATGCAATCTGCACTCAGGGCTCTGACTCCTTTTGAGAGCTTATATCCCAAAAATGTAACTTGAGGCTGACATATTTGGGCTTTCTCTTTAGAGACTTTATATCCTTTTTCCCCTAGAGTGTTTTTAACAGTGACCTGGTGGCTTCCTCGCAGAGTTGCAAGTTTGGGCTTGCAACTAGCAGGTCATCCACATATTGGAGGACAGTCACTGCGGGGTGTGATCCCTTCCACTCCTCCAAGTCCTTCTGAAGGGCAAGTCCGAAAATATGGGGGGCTGCTATGAATCCTTGTGGAAGAACTGTCCACATGAGTTGGGCTTTATGGAAAGTATCTGGATCCTCCCATTCAAAAGCAAACAATTTTTGACTCTCTCAGTGAAGGGGAATGGAGAAGAAAGCATCTTTCAAATTTAGCACTGAAAATATTTCAGCTTCCCCCGGTACTTGTGTCAAAATCATGTGTGGGTTTGGGACTACAAGATGGTCTGAAAGGACCTTCTTATTTACTGCTCGCAGGTCTTGGACCAGTCTGTATGAGACTTCATCTGCCTTCAGCACTCCAAGAATGGGGGTATTATATGGTGAGGACCCTTCCACTAGCCATCCGCACCTCTTGTATTTCTCTATTAACGGCTTGAGTCCAGCTCTGGCCGCTTGGCTGAGTGGATACTGCTTTACCCGAACAGGCTCCTCCCCATTCTTGAGTATGATCCTTACTGGGGAGACCGACTTAGCTCGTGCAGCAGTTCCATCAGCCCATACCGAAGGGTCTACTCCAGTCATGTGATCTTCAGAACTTACTACAGGGCATCGGTCCTCCAGGAGAGCCATCTGATAGTTCGAGGTCTGCTTGACAGGTAGCTGGACCACCATCTGGTCATCTTTGAAAAATATCTCAGCTTGCAATTTTGTGAGTAGGTCCCGCCCAAGTAGGGCAACCGGGCAACTTGGAGAATATACAAAGGAGTGCTCAAGCAAATGGTCCCCCACTTTGGTGAAGAGTGGCTTACAAACAGGGAGTCGGGATTGCGTTCCCTCAATCCCTTCCACAAGTACATGCTGTTCACTAGTTCCTGCACAGGGGTTTTTTTCTGGAATCATTGAAAATGTAGCCCCAGTATCCACCAAGGAAAGTTTTTGCCACCAACCCTAATGGTTACCATGGGATCTTCTCGGGCTCCAACCCGAAGGGTAGTGGTCTTAGATCCCCGTCCCCTTTATTCCGTGTCCTCACCCTTTTCCTCTGCCCGCATGAGGTGACCTCTTGGTTCACCCTCTCTCTTCTCCTTTAACTTTTTGCATCCCAGCCTTTCCAGGGTTACCTCCAGTTATAGCAGCTGCCAGCGCTGCCATCTGTCGTTGAGCCTTTTTATCCTCCTTGCGCTCCTGCATATGCTCACGATTCCCATATACCTTATATGCAATTTCCACCAGCTCTGAAATCGGTTTCCCAGCACCTCCCTCAGTTTTCTGTAGCTTCCTACGAATATCAGCAGCGGATTGACCAATAAACATAAGATTTACCACGCGTTGATTATCTGGGGCTTCTGGATCTAGGTCCGAAAACCTGCGGAACGCCTCATACAGCCTCCCAAGGAAAGCTGAGGGATCCTCTTCTCTTCCCTGTCTCACTTCATACAATTTAGACAGATTAGTAACCCGAGGCACTGCCTTCTCCATTGCTTCCACTATAATCCCCAGATACCGTCCACTTAGCTCTCTTTCTTCTGCAGTATGATTATCCCATCTCGGTTCTTCAACAGGGCAAGTATCACGCAAGGTACGACCAGCAGCTCCCTCCGCTTCTACCCTGGCTGCTGCAATGCGCTCTGCCGTCCCTAACACTAATCTCCTCTTCTCCGGGGTCAGGAGGGTTTGAAGCATTATCTGGACATCAGCCCAAGTGGGTCGATGGGTTTGCCCAATAGATCGAAACAGGTCCCTCATCTTTTCAGGGTCTTCACGAAAAGAGGGGCTCTGATTCTTCCAGTTAAATAAATCTGAAGTACTAAATGGGGTGTAGACAAAAGTTGCATTGCCCCCCTCTCCGATAACCTCTCACATCGGGCAATTCAGCACCGGCTGTGATTCTACAGTTTTGTGCAAATAATAGCCTTTATTCCCTGATTCAGATGGGGCACTTGGCTGAGGCTCACGCTCTGTATTATTAGGTATGCTTTGATACGCCGGTGGTGGTTTCCCTAAGGGAGGGAGCGGTGGTGCAGAGGGACTGGATCCCGAGGAGGTGTCCGATTCATCCTCGCTACCTGACAGGGTGACCGGAGAGCGGGTCCGATACTCAGCCAATTCAGAATTCCCCCCCTCATTAGACTCAGGGAGTACAGGCGGTCCTCCTTGAGTCTTTCCTTTAACAACCATCACATGAGACTTTACCAAGCATTTCTTAATCTAAGGTGGCTGATTTTGAACCACCCACAACCAACAATCGATACAAGGAAATTGATTCCAATATCCGTTCTGCATAACTATTTCATGGATAGCTATCACTTCTTTTACTACAAAGGATTCTTTCAGGGTCCAGTGGACCCCAAATGTTAGCCACTCGAGTTGACAAAACTTAATTAAATCACCCTTTTTCATCTTCACTCTATAATCTGTCTGCTTTTCAAATTTACTGAAATTTTGTAATATATAACCTAAAGGGGCATCTGAGTTTTCTACACGGGAGCGACCCGCACCCATTGCCCACAAAAGTGCGTCCAACGCACACCAAATACCAAAAGATCCTAGTTATAGACAGTTCTCATATACCAGGCCGAAAATTTCCCAGTATTAAACCAAATCGAACGCGTCTTTGTTCCCGGATCTAGACCAAATTGGGCAAGGGAATTCATATACTCACTCAGATACCATCAGAATGCCGGAATGTGTGTCTGGCGTCCTCAGAAACCAAAAATTTTGCACAGAAGCCTTTAACTTCCCGGATATCCCGACTCACGTCTCAAACCCCCCGGGCGAGCCCAAAAAGGCAGCTCGGTGTGCACTCCCCGTGGTGGCAGAGACGATCTTGTCACTGAATTCCGGGGTAGTCCAAGAAAACTCCTGGCTGGCTCGCCAAATTTGATGCAAAAAAATTGCGGTCCATTTCTTGGAGGCCACTAAGATCACATACACACACTCATTAGATGGCACAAAAGGTGTATTTGCAAATAGGGTCAGAGCAGAGTCAAAAACTCAGATTACTCTGAACCCACCAAGGAATTTTGCAGGCTGTATTTATCTTTTTCCTCCTGGGCACGTGTGCAGAAACAGGAACTCTTACAGCTTATTTCCGTTTCATACAAACATACATGTGGTTACATCACTACATCCATCGCATGTATAGTATAATTAACTATTTAAGTATGCAGGGCAGAGAGGTAAATATGCATCAGCTAATTGAGCATGCTCAGAGAGCACTATAGGTCACTAAGAGTTTAAACCCCCCCCCTTTCAAGGACACAGTCAGTTGAATTCCAGCTTCTGTAATCTGCATGAGAAAGGCTAGGGAGAAGCTGGGGGAGAGTCTGCGATTTAGTATAAGAAAAGCTGTGGCAAGGCTGGCCAAGGAAAAAAGTCCTTGGCAGTGTTTCTTTCTTATCAGGTGCAAGATGCAAGCTGTGCATTTCTAACAATACTCCATTTCTAACAAAGGGATGTGGTTTGGTAGTGGTCACAGGTTATTTTGAGCAATGTAAATGGTGTCTTGAGGTAAGAGTGAAAAGCTAAGACACAAATGCAAGTAATATACCTAGCTTCCTGTCTCCAGCCCTTCCTCGGTACCTTGGGCAACAACGCAGTAGAGCTGGGGATGGTGTCACTGGCAGAAGGACTGAAAGGTTAGTAGAGTCTCCAGGCCAGAAAGCACACCCTGGTTCATAGGTAGCCTGATCCAGAGCAGCTTCTGGTTTTCTGGTTTCCAGTTTCACAGACAGCCCTTTCTCCTCCATACAGATCTCTCACTTTGAGGTCAACAGCTCCATTTGTTGCTAAGCAAACAAATCCTAATTACACAGGGTGAAATGCTTCCTTTCTAACTATACTTGATTCTCCCTCAATACAATTCATCCATGAGATCTCCTCAAGTCCCCCTCAGCCCTACATTTCTCCCACTGTAGAAATCTGGGTGAATCTGAGAAGGATTTTGAGGATAGAGGAGCAAACTCCAGAACTCTGGTTGCACATTGGCCTAACCCTCGCATGTCCTGCGAGTTCTGTGCTTTGCACCTTTAATGCTTGACTCCTACATAATCTTCCATCATCCAGCTCTCCACCACCACAGCAAACTGACTGGAATCTGCCCTACAGTCCCCAGTTTGAGAGTTTTGCCGATTTAAAATATATCAGTGTCACTACAGCATCCTGGTGCTATTTATGCACGATAAGCCTCATCTTTTTGCCCGTTCGGGATCTGAAAAAAGAGGAAACACTTAAAGTCAAATTTGCCGCCACTGTGATTCTTTTATTAGCCAGGGCTTGTCATTGGAATCTGATGCCTGGTCACTGAATGGAATTAATCAGAACAGAAGTAGCCTAAAAACAGCAGGCTGAGGCCACCCCTCCTCCCAGGCTGTGGAGAGAATCCAAGAGTCCTGGGACCCATTGCTCTGAGAAGTAGCCCTCAGAAAGCTGGACAGCTGCAGAGAAATTTGTGCTTGCATGAACAAAACCACAGAAGGTTATTGTCGAACACTGCTGTGGCCACAAAGCATAACACGCTGAGCCCTTTTCATCTTGTTTGACTGGAGAGAATAAGTTTTATTCAAAGGTCTGTTTCTTGCTTGACAAACTAGACCTAAATTATATTATAGGTATTCATGGTTTAGGTAGAACTGCTCATGCCCTCATAGCCTTAAGGACAAACTGTTTTCCATGCTGAGCTTCTGCAAAGCACAGAAATGGGACTTCTCTGATCTTTGCATGTTCCCGTCAGCCTCAGCCTCTCCCTCCACAGACCTCCCGAGTCCACAGAGACAGGCTCTTTTCCCCACCCCCCTCCTTCTAGACTCTTTTGGAGCCAGGCCCCATGTCCTGGTATCAGGCCGCAGCCAGGTTTCCATGGCACTCTAGTGTAGCAAACGATACATTCTGGGGCTTCAGCAGCTACATGCAAACTAGGGGATTTGAGTGAATCAAGTATTAATAATAAAACTATCGAACACTACAGTGTCCCTTGTATTTGCTCCATGGATATTTTCCCATTAGTTCTGCGCTGGTTTTAGGAGTGTTCCCCAAGTTGTTTCAGGAGACCTGGAGTAAGGGAGAGCTGGGACATTATCATCAGTGAAAAGCAGGGGGCAGCCTTGGAGGGCAAGAGAATAGACTGGTCTCACAGCAGGAGAGGGAAGGCAATCAATTTTTCTCTCTTACCCTACAAAGGCATTACTTAGCTAGGAAGCTTGCACCCTGGGCAATGGTCATTCTTTCACTCCCCCAAGCCAGCCCCTGTGGCCAATGCCCTAGTCACCCACCCCTAGCTATGCTACTGCTGGCCTGCTACCCCTTGCACCAGCAGGTGGCAAGCAGCATGTGTAAGCCCATCACTTCATGTTTATGTTAGTCTGGCCTGCAGTAAATGCCTTACAGAGCTGGATTTAAATTAACACAGTTGCCTCCACTGAGATACAAAAGGAGCAGGTCCCTTCTCTCCAAGATGGTGTTTTCATTTTTAGTCTCTGCAGGCACAAGCCAGTTTTCTTTGCAACTATAAAGAGACAGGAGACTTATTCCTAAAAACAAACTACAAGCCACATACATTAGGAATAATTTTGGGCTCCAAGGTCTCTGTGCACCCAGCCCTCGCTAGGCACTGATCTATTTTTAAAAGGGGAATTGCACAATGTTTCCCTGAGCTGTAGAGTGCTGCCAGGATGCTAGATTAGATTCAGCACATTTCTTTTAAAACTGTGTCAGCCCAGCAGAAGACTTTTCTGCTCCTTAAGCACCTTCCAAGATCAAGAGCTGAGCCTGATGGAAGTTTAGGTTTACCACTTAAACAGGCACAGAAGATGTGGCTGGGAGCCATTTTCCTAATCCAGGTAGACACAGAAAATCACAACATAGTAGCGAAATGATCAGCAGTTTAAAGGTCTTTAAATCCTTGAAGTGAACTCAACCTTCCCATCACAGCACACCTTTTTCCCCCCCAAGGGATAAGAGCCTCTCATAGCAAAAGCCTTTAACTAACTTATCTCCATAGAAAGCCTTGTAACTTAAGAGATACATCAACAGGATCTCCATTTCCACCTTCCAAATTTCAGCTTTTACAAGGGTGCAATTGTAGTCAGCCAATACATTAGGTTACAGCAAACACAGCAGAGTAAAAGACTTTGAAGGAGCCTGCTCTCTGGAACTCAGCGAATCAGGAGTTTACTAAGTTTTACTTTTGCCAGCAAAGAGGACAGAGCAGTACAGTGAGAAAACAGACAAATCACCAGAGGCAGGGAGAAGCCAGACAGGGAAAATACAGAACAGGAAGAGTAAAGGGAGAAGAAGAAAAGGCAACAACTGAAAGAAAGAGTTTGCAAAATAATTCAGATGCAAGTGGATAGCAGAGGAAGGAAGCAGAAATGGTTTAAAGGATCCTAAGAATAGCCAGGAGAGCTCAGGAGACTGCCTTTTACCTCATCGCTGGCTTTAATCCACACCAGGTCTTTTCAACAGCTGAAAGGCATTCCTAGCTAAAAGAGTCCCTTTAAATGCAGTCCCTAATGAACAAGCGGCTACTTACAAATGTCAGTGATTTGTACCTTGTTGGCAGTCTCATAAGAGAAACCAAGGACTACATGGCGTTCATTGCCTACACTGAAAAAGGAAATCCACGTTAGATTAAGTTTCCTAATGCACCTTTACAACCCTGTCACCCCTACACACAGACACACACACCCACGTGCACTTCTAGGTTTGTATGCAATTACTGTACTTATTGACGTGGTGGTTTGAGTATTCAAGTGCAGGATGTTGGCATCCTATTGAAAGGTCCCTTGACCTAGGTCATTTTTAAACAATATTTGTAATGGTCAAACACACTATTGAAGACATTTTAATTTAAAAAGCCCCTATGAATGGGATCATTTAAAATCTAAAACACTCTAGAGGTGATAAGTGGTTTTGGTTTTTGTTTGGGGAATATTTCATTTGAAGCCCCCTCCTCTACCACATTTAGCAGCAGGCCAGAATCTTGTGCCTCCAGATCCTCTTGTCTGTGGTGGGAAAAGGCTCTGCTCACTGAACCTTTTCTATTAATTCATCTTATTAAAGCGCTTAAGCTTTGTTCTCTTCCTCTGCACCCTCGTTAAGGCCTCTGCATTTGTAGGGACTGAAAAGCAAGGCTCTGCACTGCACTACTAATGAATCTGAAGAGACACTTTTCCTTATAGATTATTTATATTCCCATCTGAGATGCCATGCTACTCCACTATTTCACTTGTACAGATAAGAAAATAAACCCATTAACTGCCATGGTGCCTCCCCCTTGCCTCCCAACCAAACTCTACATTAATTACTGTGGGGAGGGAGAAATGCTGCAACAGAGGAAACAAAATCTATCTTTGACAGCTTCAGTGATGAAAGCCCAGTCGATTTCCTTCAGAAACTTTCCCAGTGTGACAGATGGAAAAATGCAGAGTTGACAAGACATAAAATGCACAACAATCTCTAAGACAGAGAAATCTCTGGTGGTATAGAAAGGTGTGTTTAACTCTTCCTAGAGCAGAGCTGGTGCCTGCTGTTAAGTAACAGTTCTCTGCTGGCACGAAGGGTTTCTTCAAAAAAACACCATTCTCAAATTTATTCTCCTCAGAGAAAGAAACTTCATTCCAGTTCCTTAGCTCAGAATGAAACCAGCAGCAAAAGGGACAGCTGGATGCAAATACAAAATGTCTAAAAGGCCCTTGAGTCTGGTAAACAACCCACTGTGCAGTAAATCAACCAATTAAACATTTGTTTATAGATATGGTCTTTTGGGCTGCTCTAGAAGGAGAAACAATGATAAAAACAGACTTATGGGAGTTGGCTTTCAGGAAATTTCCTCTCTTTAAAATGTATTAATTCAGCCAGAACCCCCAGGCCCTCAAAGTTTATTTAATCTGCCAGGATAGAGTAGGTGTTTGTACAGTGAGTTCCACCTGTAACTCAGTTTTATCTTCCAAGATGCAGGGAGTAGAGGTGGAACAGCAACAGCTGATCAAAGTATGAGAAAGTACTGCAGGGACCAGAAGCAGTACAAAGTAGCCCATAGGCATGTAAGCAAGCATTGCCAGAGTATAATGAACAACCTGCTGCTGTAGTAACTAACTACCCACTTATATGGTTTACTGTAATTTAATACCAACGCACATTAGAAAAACCACCTTCTTCTCCTCTATGGCAGGATCCTTCCTGTTACTAGCAGAAAAAGTCCTCAAATAAAGTGACAGTTTTACAGCAATAACAATAATGCAGTAAAAGATACTATGAACCTCTCTAGTGCTTTCCTTTGAGGAGCGCAGTGTGCCTTCCAGGAATTAAAGCATCCAGATTCATCATCCCTGTTGGGCAGAGAAGGATAATTCTACCCCATTGTACACAGGGGTAGCAGTTTCTAGTCTTCAGCTTACAGAACACATGTGGCCTAGGGGACCCTACAATATGCTCTTGGCTACTGGAGATGAAAAGCTTGGTAGGAGAAGGAAGTATGAGCTGCTTGCAGTCTGTTCCTTGCTTGGTATTGTTGCCCAGGGGTAGCAAAGGTTAAGAACCACTGATCTAGGACATGGTTTTCAGGAGTAAGGAAAACCTACAGCTCCCCCTAAAGCCAGGCTGAGCTATCCTAAGTCCAGATGATTTAAATGTGCTCAGGACTTTGTAATTTCTCACAGCCACGCCCTAAGGAAAGGACTTGTCCAAAGTTAAACAAGTCAGCGCTAAACCAGGAAGAAAGCTCCTATCTCAAGATCCTCGGCCCTGCGTTTTATTGATAGGCATCATCCCTCTGCTAGAAATGGAAAATCTCATGAGGTCATTCTAACCCTCCACCAAGACAGAATTGTTCCCAGTGACCTATTTTCTAGTGCACTGTGAAGCACAAGGATGTGCCAAAGTCACGTTTCTATTATGCTTCTTGTTATTGAAAGGCATGTGTCAAGTTTCCTCCTCAGTGATACATTGCATTCTCATTGCTTGTTTCAATCTGTGTCATCCCCTTCCCATTATTCACCGGCAGATGCTCCATGTGCATGCAAACTCCTATTACAGACAGTAGAATAGCCATGGGATTTCTACAGCTAAGGAAAGCCTTGACTGAGATAAAGTACTTATATTTAAAAAAGCAAAAGTATGTCTCTTAGGCAGCTCAGATTAGTTTCCTACCATTGCAAATGGCTACTCGACATCAAAACAGGGATTTTTCCAAAAACAATAACACATACCAGTATGTTAAAGTAGGGAGCTGAGCAAACTTTTCTAACCAATAATTTATCTAGTCATTAAGCCATCTTTTCCTTCTGCCAAACAAGATTGTTCCAACATTATTGTTTATTTCAAATTATTCAGTGTAACTGCTTTAGACCTACAGAACCAGTAAGTTGATGGTATTCCTTATGTTTGGCTTAATGCATTTTAGTAAATAACATGCATCTATACCATTATAGACTTGCTTTTCCCACAGAAAACCCAGTTATTTGTTTGTTTGCTTGTTTTTAATAATGGCTTCATGAACACCAATTCCTGGAATTTTTAGACTGTTATCTTGCTAATTTCACCCACCGTGACAAATTAACTTCACAACCACCTCTTCCAAATTTCTGACCTCTCTCTCAGGGGCAGAGTGAATTTGTTTATCATTAATTATAGTAGATAGACTGAAAAAAAATCCTTCTTAGGTAAGACTTGATATCAAAAAGGAATAATTAAAGGTAGATTTCTGGATCCTAAGAGATTTCTGCACATGTTATTCAAAAAACTCCGGTTCTGCCAAATTAAATTAGATTAAACAGAATAAATGAGCTACTATCATAAATCTCAGGTGATTTGGAGAAATTGATCTGGACTCTTTTTATCTTTTCTTTTTAATTCTGAAAAGTCCATGTACATGTGGACAAAGGATGTGGACAAACTGGAGAGTCCAACAGAGGGCAATGAAAGTTAGGGGTTTTGGGCACTGGTCTTACAAAGAGAGGCTGAGGGGAACTGGGCTTATTTAGTCTGGAAGAGAGAAGACTGAGGGGGGGATTTAATACCATCCTTCAACTCCCTGAAGGATGGTTACAAAGAGGATGGAGCTAGACTGTTCTCAATGTTGGTGAATGACAGAACAAGAAGCAATGGTCTTAGCAAGAGAAGTTTAGGTTAGATATTAGGAAAAACTTTTCTCACAAGGAGGGTAGTAAAACACTGGAACAGGCTACCTAGAGAGGTGGTGGAATCTCCATCCTTGGAGATTTTTAAGACCAGGCTAAGCAAAGCCTTTGCTGGGATGGTATAGTTGGCGATGGTCCTGCTTTGAGCAGGGTGTTGGACTAGATGAGCTCCTGAGGTCCCTACCAAATCCTTAGATGCAGGGGTAGCAGTGGAAGTAGTCTTTCTGGACTTTAGGAAGGCCTTTGATACTGTCTCTCACCTCATTCTCATTAAGAAACTGGGGGACTGTGGTGTCAACACCTACACAGTCAAATGGGTCGCCAACTGGCTGGAGGGCCGCACCCAGAGAGTGGTGGTGGATGGGTCATTTTCGACCTGGAGGGATGTGGGCATGGGGTCCCCCAGGGCTCGGTCCTCAGGCCCGCACTGTTCAACATCTTCATCAGTGACTTGGATGAGGGGGTAAAAAGCACCCTGTTCAAATTTGCTGATGACACTAAGATGTGGGGGGAAGTGGGCACACTAGAAGGGAGGAATAGGCTGCAATCAGACCTAGACAGGTTACAGGGGTGGGCGGAGGAGAATAGGATGGGATTCAACACTGACAAGTGCAAGGTGATGCACCTGGGGAGGAACAACCAGCAGCATACCTACAGGCTGGGGAACTCCCCTCTTGTCAGTGTAGAGGCAGAAAAGGATCTTGGAGTCATCATTGATGCCAAGATGAACATGGGCCAGCAGTGTGGGGATGCAGTCAAGAAGGCCAACCGTACCTTGTCATGCATCCACAGATGCATCATGAGCAGGTCCAAGGAGGTGATCCTCCCCCTCTGTGTGACACTGGTCAGGCTGCAGCTGAAATGCTGTGCCCAGTTCTGGGCGCCGCACTTCAAGAGGGATGTGGACAGCATGGAGAGGGTCCAGAGGAGGGCCATTCGCATGATCAGGGAGCAGCAGGGCAGGCCTTATGAGGAGAGGCTACGGGACCTGAACCTGTTCACCCTCCACAAGAGAAGGGTGAGGGGGATCTAGTGGCCTGTTACAAACTAGTCAGAGGGGACCAGCAGGCACTGGGGGAGTCACTGTTCCCCTGAGCACTACCAGGAGTGACTAGAAATAATGGTCACAAGCTGGCAGAGGGTAAATTCAGATTAGACATCAGGAGGCGTTACTTCACTGTCAGGGCGGCTAGGATCTGGAACCAACTTCCAAGTGAAGTGGTGCTGGCTCCTACCCTGGGGGTCTTCAAGTCAAGACTAGACAAACACCTTGCTGGGGTCGTTTGACCCCAGTACTCTTTCCTGCCATGGCAGGGGGGCGGACTTGATGATCTGCTCAGGTCCCTTCTGACCCTACCAACTATGAAACCATGAAACCCTAAATTTCTATGATTCCATATTGTTGTACAACTATTTTCCAGTGGGGACAAAAACCAGGAACATCAAACTATAACAAAATGAGCCCTGTGGATTTACAAAACACGTGAGAAAGGCTTGGGAGATTACAAGTGTCACAGAAAGAAAAGATTTTAGTGATTGTCATAGTTCTCACCTGTGTGTCCATGTTTTTGGACACTTAGCCAAGCTGAACCTGGCAAATTTCCCTAATACTGTAAAAAACAGCACAATAATTTAATATGTACTTCTGAACACATACCTTAAAATGACATTGTGTGTCTATCTTTATTGCTCCTCAGTCGTTTCCAAATAAAAAGTGATCACCAGTAAAGGTATCACCAGTAATAAAGGTTCTGAAGTGCAAATGAGGACATCAGCTACAGTTACATAACTGAATCATTGGATTACCTTTGGTGATTCAGGCAACACACCAGGAAGGAATGGGATGGTGGTGTTTTTAACTCCCGTTTGTACCTATCCCAATTTTTACCCTAGGTCTCAGCATAATTTCCAGCAGCCCCCAGGGTTGTTTTACCTTATTATGACTCTGAATAGTCCCTACAGACAGCTCCTTTGACTCCGATGTCTTGAGCAGTGATTCTCAACCAGGGAGCCACAGCATCCTGGGGTGCCTTGCTATCCTTTCAAGAGTACAGTAGGGTGCCATACAGCGTTTGCACTATTATGTGTGGAAACATGATTCACAAGATAAACCTAGAGATTTCATAGTGTCAGAAACATTCTGTCTTGTTGTGGTCATTCTGAGTCCTTTCCAACAGAAGAATTGCTCTATAATTTTTTCTGTAGTCAAAAAATGGGTGAAAACTAAGGGGTCGAATTTTCTGAGGGGTGCCTCAAGTCTCATGAGGAGTGCCTTGAGTCTAAAAAGGTTGAGAACCATTCTCCTAGAGTGTTCAGCACTCCAAATGCAGGCCTTTCATTACCAAACACACTCACTACCATGCTGTGTCTGCTACAGATATGCCCATCCTTTGCAGCTACCATGGGATGACATAAAGATTTTATTGTCACCTTCTGTCACCCAGAGAACTTTGCAATGGTGGAGTTCTTAGGGGAGGGAATCCAGATATTTTCAAGAGTCTTTGGGTTAAATCCTAGTTTACGTTAAGTGCTGACATAGCAAGCTACCCAGTTGGATGACTGCCATTTTTGGCACTTACACACAGCTTGAGATGTAGTTCTGGGGTCAGTGTGGACATACAGGTGTCTGCACACCCACTGAGCATGTTCAGCAGGACTTTGCTGTGGCTGGAGAGGTACCCAGTACTGTATGTTCACCCAGTTACGTACATACAAATGGGGGACAAGTCTTGAAACAGTAGCTGCACAAAATCCCCAAGACTAGCAGGGTTTAGATGGAGAAGGAACCTCCAGCTGAAAGGAAACTTCCAGTTTTTAGCTCAATAACTTAATGGATGGGGACTTTACCTAGGAAGTTGGTGTCCTGTACTCTAGGCCCCTCTAATCCAGAGGCAGCTTAGATTTATTTCCCAGCACTTACTACACCATAGATTCAGCCCCTTCTCAAAGCTGCCCTAGTGTCCCTTGCATTGAATAGTCACTGGAGGAAGTTCCTGTCCCATTGGGAGCAAGGACCTGATGAGAACCTAGGGTCCTCTCCCATATTGAGCATTAAGCCACATGCCACGCATGCTCTGGCTTTTTTCCTTCCTTCTGGCTTCACATATTTCCTTCTGTTGGCTTCAAAAGGAGGGTTGGAGAGGCCTGGATTATACTTAGCCTGCTGGTTGGAGCGCTGCACTGGGAAGTTGGAGAGATGTATCTTTTTAAATCCTCTCTGTATAGGGACAGTCTAGAACCTGGGTCTCTCACTTTGTGTGTGTGACTGACCTACCACGAGGCTATTTGGCCAACATATGTGAGATCTCTTCTCCTTGTCCTTCCTTCAGGGAACTCAGGGCAATTTGATTTTGCCAGAGGGTGAAATATAATCTGAAACTGTGCCTAAGTGCCATTCAGACATGTTCAGTAAAATAAGCTGCTGCCGTTTGCATGTCAGAGACACTGCTTAGGAACAGAATGACTGAAGAAAGGCCACATTCTTTCTGATATAGTCTTTGTCCCTCCTTTGTAACTCTGCTGTCCTACAGGAATAAAAATACTTATTTACTAAATCTGCTTCATTCTCTTGCAGGAGCCTCTAGTATTCTTTACTTACATGCTCATCATTCCATACATTTGACTCTCTCCTCAAATGAGCAGCAAGGGAGTAAGATTTCAGACATCTGCCTCAGGAGAGTCCCTTCACAAAAGCTGACATCTACCTCTCTGCAGAGGGTTCGAAGGCATCCTCAGTATCAATTTTTATTAACTGCATGAATTGCTAGTGTTCAGAGGCTGTAGGCAAAACTGGGCCCCTACTGTACAAAGAAGTAGTGAGAAACAACCCCTGTTCCACTAAGCTTGCAATCTAAACAAATCAGTCCAAGGAGGCCATCAAGGCAAAGAGGAAGGAAGTGACTTATCCATGGATACAAAAAAGGTCAGTTTCAGAACTAGAACTCAGTTCCTCAAGGCCCAGTCAATTGCCCTATTTTTTCAATTACCCTACCTTCCATTTTGAGGTCTCAGGGCTGACTTCAGTAATGTATGGGTCTCATTCTGCCTCTCCACTTAGAAGTGAGAAGCACCTAGACAGAGGAGGAACATCTGCTTCCTACACCTATCAGTGCCCTAAGTCACTCCTGCCAGAATGAACTGCTGAGCCAAGAAGCATTTTATCTTTTACGCAAATGCAGGTGTAAGGTTTTTTGCAGCTTTGCTCGGGACACTCATTAAAAGGCAAGGAAGTGAGCATACATGAAATCACCCCTTCCGTACAGGGAGACAGATGGAGAGAAATTCCAGTCTGTTTCCACTCTTTTGTCTTCAGGGCATTTTTGGAATTTCCTTCAGGAAGTGAAAGGTTGTGACCTAAAGCCTTCCTCGGTTAGCAGACTCCAGTTTCCCACAGTAAACCTTTCCCAGAAGTGACACACAGTGTAACAAGGTAAGCTTTATCTATATGCCCCAACTGCATCCTGTATGAGCTCAATGAAACTATAGTATTACCTAGAGAGAATGGGCGTGACAAGGGAAATGGAAGAGTCAAGCCTTGGAAGAAATACAGCAGATACTAAAATAAAGCTAGAGAGGTTGATAGAGCTACATTGATTTATAACATTCGAGGCTCTGCTTTTATTATATAAATATAAACCTTCCTGAAGCTAACAAGCTAACAACAACATGCACGCAACTACTTTTTAAAAAAGTTTTCTTTGTATTTTAACATAAAAATAATAAAGACGTGGTTGTTTAAAATACTTTCAATTTCTAATTCATAAGATCCTGAATTACATGGCATTTTACTTCTTCCACTCTGGAAAGTAATAGAGTTCTCAAGTGTCCAGTATATCTCCTGTTTCTTCTTTTTCATCATGTCTCAGGAAAGTTTCTTGCCCTGCTGCATAGACTGAAGGAGCAAATCTATTTAGTCAATTTCTTTTATTAAAAAGTTCCCTCTCAAATCATGGACTTCCGCCCATTTTTCACTTTCCATTGGCCTACAAGTAAAGGTGTCAGTATGGATCTGTGTCCTTAATTGATTAGCTGTATCATGCAAACTCAGCATAATCCAATCCCTCCTGAAATTAAAGAGTCCTTCCCCTAACTTCGGTGAGCAGTGGTAATGCCCCAGGTCTTAACAACAGTACACACAAATATTATGATAGGAGCATCTTTAAAAAAAAAGAAAAGAAAAATCAGTTTATTAATGTTTATGTCAATAAAGCCATGTGCAAATTGAACAATAAAAGTCAGAAACATTTTAAATACTATTTTTAAAACAAGAAAAAAATCAGTTTAATTGCACTGAGAATCATACTACAAAGGCAGCAATTTTTTTTACAAAACAACTCCTCTAGGAATCACCAATAGCTGTACATTAATTAATTATTCTCAGCTATCCCAGATACGCTAATTTTGTTATCATAATGCTCTATGTGCATGAAGACTCCTGCATCTTATTAACTTACTTACATTGTACACATTCAACCCCATTAGCACAGGTTAGAAAATGCAAAATAGAAACAATGTTGTAAAACAAATACATTCAATGTAATGCAAGGACTGACTGATGTGGATTGAAAAATTGCAAACATCTTTGCTCAAATACTGAACATTCTGAAACCTAGAAACACCAGCATAAGTGCCAAAATGTGTATTGCATTTTGTAGGGAAATATGTTTGTAAGATCAAACTATTGTAATTTCACTTGGACTAACAACATTTTTTTTCCCAATTTTTCTGATTCCCGTGATCTTCTGTTCATATTTTATCATCAGTCTTTATCTTTGGAAACACTGTGGACCAGCCCTGAAATTCTTGCTTGATTACAATTCCCACTGACATCAACAGTATTCAATACTATTACACTTTTTTTTTTTTTGCAAGTGTGAGAATCATCTAAAAGAGCAAAGAACTTTAGTTCTCTCTTGCAATTGTGGTAACAACTTATTTAATGAGAAGCAAGTCAAAAGAGATGTAGGACCAAATGCTGCTCTGAGCTAATTCTCCAGAAAAGTCTGTTGATTTTTTTAAGAGTTGCAGGGCTGGAGCCAAATGCAGAGTCTGGTTCATGTACTTAACCAGTAATAAGAACCTTCGGAAAAATTTGATATGATCTGGGTAAAAAAAATAAAACAAAATAAACCCTCTTGGATTCTACCAAAGAAAGCTTGTGACATTTAAAAACTTAGGTGGAGGGAAGCCAAACTGTGGTTGACCATGATCTAGATTACATGGGCGGGATCTCTTTCTTTACCATATGCTAAAGAAACTCTTCTGACCAAGGATGCCAGAGCTACCACTAAACTTGGTACAGAAATAGCTTCGTGTAAGGGGCTCACTGCAGTTGAAAGGAAAAATAACTTCACATTCTTCTCAAAGAACAACAAAAAAGTAAATTCTCCCCTCCCCCTCTCCCCTTTTCCACTCACACACACAACAGGCATCATTCCACCAAGGCATCAGTCTTTCTGAGTTACTAAGGAGACTTCAGGCTCTGAATGCTCCCAACAATTCTGAACTGCCTCAGCGCAAAGACAAAACATGCTCCAGGGGGAAATGTTTTCAAGCCAGAACAGTCTGTCCCACTTCTTGAACTCCAGCCGCACAAGTGCACCATAGGCCTCTTCGGAACTAATGCTACCTTGCTCATGTACGCCACTTCCCTGCCTAGCTACTGTGAGCAAGAGGCTTCTTGCCTGTCAGATTTCAAAGCAGAGGCTTTGAAACCAGCTCCCGTGGGTATGTCTAGGAAGATGAGTTGATATTGCCTGAAGACACGATCGTCTCCGGGCAGTCACCCTCCTCCTTCTGTGGGTGGGAAGAGTTGTCAGATTTACTTCTGCTGAACTCCATCCCTCCTATAATAGGCCTTTTGACTTTGGTCCCAGAGTCTGCAGAGGGGCATTTGCAGCAAAGCATGATCTTTAGAAAGGCCCTCCGCATCTCTTTGTTCGTGAGGGTATAGATGATTGGGTTGGTGCCGGAATTGAGCACAGCCAGCACTAGGAAATACTCCGCTTTGAAAAGGATTGGACAGGCCTTCACTTTACACCCCACATCCAGCAAAAGCAGGATGAACAGGGGTGCCCAGCAAACAATGAAGGCACTGAGGACAATGATCACTGTCTTGAGCAAGGCTAGGGACTTTTCTGAGCTCTTGCTGGCTTTGGCAATGTTTTTCCGAAATGTTAGGCTGCGGCTCCTAGTCCTGACCATGGAATAGATCCTGCAATAGAGGGCCACAATGGACAACAACAGGACATTTAAAACGGTGGTGCAAAAAAGAATGTAATGCTTATGGTAGAGGGGCAGCACGGTAGAGCACTTGTGCATGCAATCAATGCAGTTCCAGCCCATGATAGGGAGACCCCCTAGTATCACGGAGATAACCCAGCAGGCACTGATTAGCAGGAAGGAGCGGAAACTGTTGCTGTCATTGTGGAGTTTCATCTTCAGCATGGTGATATACCTCTCAATGGCAATAGCCAGGAGGCTGAACACAGAAGCTGAGAGGGCAACAAACATGCTGCCTTCCCTTAGAAACCACTGGGGAGGAGACAGAGTGTAGGTTTTGGGTCCAGATAATAAGAGGTTGGCAATATATGCCACTCCAGCCAGCAAGTCTGAAAGAGCTAGGTTTCCAATAAAATAGTACATGGGTCTGTGAAACTTCTTGGTTTTCCAGATAGTCAGCAGGACGAAAATGTTCTCTAAAATGATAAAGCAGCAAATAATGATAAAAACCACTGAGGTCACTTTTATTCCACTGTCCACTTTGTCGTTTAGCTTTCCTGTGTAGTTGTAATGCTTGTGAATGATGTAGTCGTTAGGACTGACAGAGAAGTTGCCAGTGGCTTTCATGTGGGAGATGCTGTTGGAGCCCATGGTCCCAGGCTAAGCAGCACTTCCCCAGCCAGCCGCCAGAGGGTGAAGTCCAAGGGAAACTTCAGCAGCCGCTCCAGTGGCTGTGTCCCCACCGTGGAGGGGCCAGTCTCTGGCACTCTTCAGACAGCTTCAGAAACCACAACCCTACAAGTGGGGGCACAGGGCAGAGTCAGAAGAAGGGTTAGGAACAAGAGGGCAAGCTAAAATCCACGCCAAGCACCCCACACTCAGAAACTGCATCCATCACTTTCACTCCCCCGTTATAAATTGTGGATGAAGAAATGGGATAGGAAAAGCAGGAGGGGATTAAAAACCAAACCAACCCCCCCATTTTTTAATGCAGAGGTGCCCAAATAAGGAGGAGGCAATGTGGGCTGCACCGCCTTGCTGGAGTCTGCCCAGTTTGGGGGCTGCCAGAGCACCCTGGTGGGGAACACAAGTCCCACCCTACTCCTCTGCCCCAGAGCCAGCCCCACAATTCAACCGGCTCAGGTTTGGGGGGAAAAGACGGCTTGATTCGTTGTAAATGCAATTAGGAGGGCACACGAGCCCGCCGCGCGGGCCGGAGAAGCTCTCACGATTTTTCCCTCTATTTTTAGGCCGAAGTGTGCTCGTGAGGGTGACGGGTGTGCACCGAGGTGTGAAAGCCAGAGATCAGCTCAGTGTAAACAGGAAAGCTGCCCTCCCCTCGCCGCTTGTGAGCCAGGGCAGCCTCGGCAGTTGTGCAGAAAGCAGGGAAAGGCAGAGAAACAAGCACAGCAGGGGGCTGAGGAAAGAGGCTGCGTGCGGGCGTGAGAGGGACACAGAGAGTGTGTGTGTGTGTGAGACAGAGTGTGTCCGTGCGTGTGCACGAGTGTGTGCATGAGAGTGACTGTGAGAAAGTGAGTTCGAAGTGTGTGATGTTGCGCGAGAGCGTGTGAGTGTGAGGGCGACCCAGCGAGGACGTGCGAGGGACCGCGCGTGAGACGGTGTGCGCGTGAGTGTGCCTCCCCCGCGTAACCGCCCGCGCCTGCGAGACAACAAGAGTGACTTCGTGCGTGTGCGCGTTGCCTCATGTGCGCGTCCGACCCCCGCGCGCGGTGCGTGCGGGGCTGCGTGTGAGTGTGCGCGCGGGGCCGTGCGCGCCGCGACCCGGGCCGGGCACTCACCTGGCTGCGGCGCTGGGCTGTGCGGACACCGCCTCGGCCGCGCTCCGCATGCTTGCCCCGGCTCTGCCCAGCCCCAGCGCCGAGCGCTTCCTCGCCGGCCGCCCCCGCGCCGCGCCGCTTAACTCCTTAGTGCCCCCGCTGCAGGGGGGGGCGGGGGCAGGGGCAGGGCTTTGCAGCCCGCCTCGCAGAGGCTCAGCGCTGCCCCGCTCCGCGCGGCGCAAGTGAAGGGTTAACCCCGCCCCCGCTCAGCGCCCGGGGGAGGGGCCGGGCCGGGCCGGGCGGGCCGGGAGCCGCCGGGGGGCGGGGCTGAGCCCGGGCTGGGACCCGCGTCTCGAGCCCCGCGGGGACCCCGGCCGGCTCCTCTCCCCGGGCCCTGCTCCGAGCGTCCGCGGTGCCGCTCCGTGGGCTCCCACGGGGGTCTTGCAGGAGGAGCGGGACGGGGCCGCAGCCGCCGGGTCAGCCCCGGTGCTGGACGGGGAGTGCGCGGGGCCGGAGCAGGGCTTCCCCCCTGCCTTCCTCTTTCGTTTGCAGCCTCCAGCCCGTCAGGCCCGGGAGGCTGTGAGTCAGAGGCCGTGCCCCGCAGCCCGCTGCTCCCTCGCTACCCATGCCCCTTTCCTGCCAGGATTTGTCCGGGCACATCTAGTCCCGCCTCGTGCTCTAGGCAGGATCGTCCGCAGCGAAACCTCTTCTTCTCACACACAACTACCAGGCTCCGTGCCAGGAGCGTCGGAAACACCCTTTTTATTTGCCACAGGTGGGGGGGAGGACAAGGGCACTGGCAATGTTCTGCCGCTAGGACTGCAGAAATCTGCTAAAATGCCCTGGCAGAAGAGGAAGGCACCGGGATGCGGAGGAAAGTCTCCCCGCCCCGCCCCGCCCCCCAATGCCACAGTGATCGTGGGGTGCAATTCCTTCTTGATCCCAACTGCAGAGATTGGGCTGACCCTAAGCAGAGGAGCAAGAAAGACCCTCTAGCTAGGAACTACAGCAGCAGCATATCCCAATTCAAATTCCCATGCTTAGGTGTGTGGCCAACACCCAGTGCTTCTGAGGAAGGTTAACCCCCCAAAATAGATACCAATAGCAACAGGAGAGGAAGAATTCCTTCCTGGCCCCACAGGACAAACAGCAACGCCCAGAGGCACGGATGGGATAAGCGGACACCCGCCACTCGGATCTACGACTTGGGGGTCACAAACATGACTCCATGCATCACACCCTCCCGGGAGAGCTGGACCATCCCTTTCTGGCATCCTGTCTCCTTTGCAAACAGAGCTCCCTATGGATCGGGCATGGTTAGGGAAATCCATTCCGCCAGAGCTTCCCTGGCATCGGCCATCCTCGGTTCAGGGTTATCGGAGGATGCATCCCTGCTTTTATTGAACTGTTCTATTATTTCTGCTCCTACAGCGATTCCCCCTCACCTCCATTTACTCCCAGACACCTACCTTTGAGAAGTGCACTGGTTCCAATCTAGGATGTCACAGATGAGAAAGGAAATTCAAGTGACTCTTCTGACTCCTTCCCATTTTATATACTAGGTGGGGTTAAGAGGTAAAGAAATCAGTGTGACCGAGAGACAATGCCCAAAAGCAATGAAATTGGGTGTGCCCTGCTACCTCCTGTGGATGTTATGAGACTTGAAGAGAAGTCTCATTGATTTATCTAAAAACATCTTCAGCAGTGCAGACATGCTTAAGGAAACGGTCCTTTTTTGCTAACGCCCTTAGCTCCAAGTATCACATGGACTAGTGGAATGATCGCATTTTCGGAAGAGAGAATATAATCTTCTCTGACACTGACTTCGCTTGGCCTTTAGTGTTTCATCTAACCTCAGTGTGGGTCAGTTTTCTCATCTGTGAAAAACGCTATTTACCAGTACTTTGTGGACTTTTTGATGGGTATTGGAGGCTTAATTCATGTTTGTAATACTCTGAAGATGGGGATAACTTTGAATCATTCCTACTTTGAAAGGTGCTAGCCATTTTAAATCCATGCTTATTATGATCAGTAGAAAAAATGTACTTGCAATTGCCACAGTATAGTAGTCTGCTATGATAGATGCATGCTATACAGAGAAAATTGCATGGTAGAGAATAGGAATTCTTGCACTTTTTGTGCAAATGAACATCACAAATACATGCTTGATTAATGAACTCTTTTATATCACACTATTATACAGGATTCCGTTGACCGTATTAGTTGCTTTCTGAAGCAGCCTTCCTTTCTACATCTTGGTTTAATGGTGTTGATAGGTATTTTCGATTGCTCCACACCTCTCTCTAAATGACTCAGCCAGTGCTGCAGCAAACAGAAATGTACTTGTGTAGAATGCAATTGGGAAAGGTGTCGTTTGGTTAGGCTGGAAGGAAAAAAAATCAACGGTTCTGCTATAACTGAAAGACAGCACAAAAAATAAATCATGTTGAGGTTGACACGTGCACCCCCCTCTAACTGCCTTGTATATACAGGCTACATATTTTGTTCCCACCCCTTATTTAGCTAGTTTATGAAAACAACTCAGTAGAGCTGAGTTCACTGATGTTTTATTTTTTTAATTGTGCTCTTCTCTTTGGGAAACAATTGTCATACAACTTTATTCAGGGGCAAAGCATGAAAGTAACATGCTTTATTTGAGGGGCTGGATGACTCAGGGGTCTACAAAGGGATACAGAGGTTTCAAGATTAAGTCAACCAGGGCATGTCTACAGAGACACTTTACTGCACAGCAGACTAATTTATTGCTCAGTAAATCATCACAGTTTACCTGTACAGGCAATGAGGGTGTAGTAGACTGATTTACTGTGCTGCCAGATAGTCCTGTCAGGTACAAGTGTTATCCAGCAGCATGGTAAATTACTGTGCTTAAACACACGTGTAGGGTGAGATCAGGATTAGTTTACTCTGGTCCAAATTGAGCTGAAGTATATTCCGTTGCATTAATTGCATGCGTAGACACACCCCGAGTGGGTCCTGACTTACAGCTGGTATCATCCAGCTGAATGATGCACGATGCACCTCTGAATTAGTTAGTCTATAAGGTACAAGTTTACCTTGCCTTCTGCCTATTATCCAGTTGAGTGTTGTAGTTAATATAAACATCTTTTCCATAGCTATACTGTGACTTCTTTCTTTCACTTTTATTATTGACTCCAGTTAATCTGGAATTTAAAAACATTAAATGAATACCCACCCAGGGTCAATATAAAGCTCAGTACAATTTAAAAGCATTAGTTTGAATGCAACTCTTATCATCACGTAGATTTCAGAAGATAGCCCAGGAAAATTACCCCTATCTTTGATAGCTAAATAAAACTGCAAAAATGCTGATGGCACAAAGGTTATGTACTGATTGAGGACTGTCATCCCTCAGAACCAGTTTTTTAAAAATCAAATGGGAAATGGATCCCAGATTTCAGAAAACAAGGTGTGGGAGCAGCAACCTGCATTGCAGGGGTGGCTACACCCCCAGCTCCCAGCCTCCCCCCAAAACCAAGGTGGGCAGACCACACTGCTGGAGCTGCAGCATGGGACTTTTTTAAGTCCCTCAAGCAGTTAAGACTCTTCCTTCCCCCCTCCCTTCTCCTCTCTGCTCAGTGGCATGTTCCCTCCCCTCCCTGCTGCTGCTGCTCTTCTACTGTCTCCAGCTGACGTTAAGGGCAGTGGGAAGGCTCCATAGCTACTCCTGCCCAACTGCATCCAGGCAGCACATGGACCCAATCTTGGCTAGAGACAGCAGCAGCAGTAGCAGGCGGGTTCCCTTCCTCTGTGCCTGCTGTCCGGATGGCAGGGAACACAGGGGTGGGGTGGGGACTGGGCAGGAAGGAAGGACCCATCTCTTGATGCTGCTGTCTCTGGCTGAGCCTGGCTTTGCATGGAGCCTGGCTGGTGTGAACAGGAGTGACTCTGGAGCAACCCCCCTTGCCCCTACCTTGGGGGCAACTAAAGACAGCAGTAGCGGTGTGTGGGGGAGACAGGGGGTACTGCTGAGCATAAAGATGAAAGGGGGAGAGGGGGTGGGATTCTTACTTGTTTCAAGGACTTAAAAAATGTCCCCTGCTGCTGCTTCCACAGCATGGTTGACTGAAAGCAGGGTGTGTCACACCACTGCATCCTCTCTGGACCTGCCCCTGGAAATGGTCATAAATTTCTTCCCAGCTCTGGATGAAACACTGGCTTTCATAGGGCCTGCAGATAGTTACCTGAATATGGATTTTCCCTATTACTTTTGTTGTTTTGTCTACTGAATTCTTTATACCAGCACTGCAGTCCTTTCTAGTTAATAAAAGAGGGAACTCCTATCCAGAGCTGGCCCTAGGGAAAATGGTGCCTTGGGCAAAGTTGTATTTTGGCACCCCCTGGTACCCCCTTCCTCCCCAAAGGTGCCGCTGCAGGCAAAGGTAGGGGGCAGTCTGGCAGGGAGGTAGAGCAGCATGGTGTGCCAAGCAGAAGAGCAGGAAGGCACCACTGCTGCTGCCTACACTGCCCAGCCCAGCTCCTCCTCAGCAGCGACTGGGTTGGGGCAGGCTGGGCTGAGCACTGCTCCTCCTGCCTGGGGCAGGGATCAGCCAGGGATGGGAAAGAGCACAGCTGTGTGTGTGGGCTGCTCACATGTGTGTGCATGTGTGCCCCCCACCCTGACCACAGCACCCTGGGCAGTCACTCATGTCACCCACCCCTAAGGCCAGCTCTGCTCTTTTCCCCCTTTTACAGTTTCAAGATAAGGAGAAACAAGGATGTATTGTCCATACAACAAATACAAAATAGTCCAAAAGCAACTTTCCAGGAGCAATCAAATATTGGAACAAGCTACCTGGAGAAACTGGAATTCCCATCCTTGGAAATTTTCAAAAGCAGGTTAGGTGGACACCTAGCTGGAGTGGTATAGTCAGGAATGATCCTGCCTTGTGTAGGGAGCTGGACTAGATGACCTTGTGAGGTTCCTTCCAGCCCTGCTTTCCTATAGTCCTATACTCCATTCTTGCCCTTCATCCTCAATGCTCAGGACTGAGGGGATATATTCAATGTATGCATCCTACTCCTCAGTTTCTTCTCAACTGCAGAGCTCCTATTGATATGACTTAAGGAAGAAGAAAAAGAAGGGTGACTGTGAGTGTGGACAATGCATCTTGAAGAATTTCAGTAATCTCCTTTTTGATTAGAGTAACTGTCCACACACATTTTCCTATGTAGGGGACTCCAAAGCATAATTCACCATCATTTGGAGGTAAGTCTTGGAATTACCTAGGTGTAAAAAAGATGTGCTCAGCAGCATCACCCCATGAAATCTCCCTCACTGCACAATGCTTAGCAAAGCCTTGGATTGTACTTCACACTGCTGTCTTACAGATGTCTTTTAGACAAACCCCATGCAAGAAGGCTACAGACATAGCCTCAAGTGCAGTGGACCAAAGCAAATGGTGACTCCACCTTGGCAGTCCCATGACACAATTAAGTACAATCTGAGATCTAGCCTGACAGTCTCTGGGGACAAATTGCTGTGCCTTTCAAACTTTTGCCTATGGCTACTATCACAAGAGGGCAACAGGCAGCTGGGCCTAGCAGTTAGGTTTGTGGTCAGGAACCTGACTCCAGACCTACATGTCAAGACAGTTTGGAGCTGGTAGTCCAACCAGAATCCAGATGTGGTCAGGAGCAGGTCAAGGTCAAGAAGTCAGTATCAGGAACTGGGAGTCACAGTCAGGAGCAAGTCAAGCTGAACACCAATACCAGGAGTGCAGGAATAGTGAACAAAAGTAGGGACCAGAGTCAAGGCAAGGTGCTGGGTTCAGAGCAATCTGCAAGCTCATCAGATTTGTTGAGCAGATAGGTCATCACTGTCTGTTCTGATGGTTTTATAGCTTTGTTGGGACTACCAGTCAAGGTAGAAGCCCATCATTGGTAACCAGGATGGCTCATCCCCAGCTGGGGCATCTAATGCAATCCTAGGTCTAGGTGGATAGATGGGTTTTTGACTTCACCAAATCCTGGAGTCCCTCCCTGTTACTAGAGGGTGGGCTATGTATTATGCTACAAAAGGGATACTCAACCTCTGGGGCTCCCTACAGGCCTGGAAATTTTCCAGCAATGGCCATTAATAAGACTACCGTCCCCCCTGCTAAATTCCCAAACCCCAGTATCTGCACTGCCAGTCAGAGCCAAACTACGCCCCACTCCCCCATGCCCTTCTCTGCTTCTGGATCAGGGCCTGGGTCATGCTCCCTTCTCCCTCACGGGGCTAGGTTGGGCCAGGCCTTGCCCCCTTCTCTTCCAGGATGGCTGGGTCAGGGCTAGCCTGTCCCTCACTCCACTCCACCCCGCAGTCAGATGGCACCCATGGTGCCTGAGTGAGAATATCAGCTGGATCTGACCCGTGGATGGATGGGGCACTGCCAATCCTTCCCACTGGACAAAAAAGGTTGGGCACCACTGGGCCACCATATTTACAGTTCTGATGTTAGATGGGAGATGGATTTTAGGCTCCTTCCCCAAAGCCAAAGCCCTTTCCAATATCAGAGGACAGCTACAGATATACTTGGGACAATGGAGAGCACAGGGAAGGAGATTGGAGCCATAGGTTCAGAAGAAAGAATCCACAAGGGGACACTAGAGAGAACTGCCAAGATGGGTCATCGCTCCTTGAAGGCATCTTAGGGAATCAACAGATGCCCAGACAAATTTGTCCAGAGGTGTGAGGTAACCAGGGACAAGTATAGGCTTGACAGTTGCAGAGTTCCCTACATTGAGCTTCCTCCTCCTGGTGACACAGATGGTACCAAATGGGGAGCCACTCACCACAGCTATAAACAAGTATGGAAACTTTCAAAAGGGTTTAATCCCATGTAAATAAAAGGCTAGAAGCCCTCTGGACTTTAAGGCAATGATAAAGTCTCAGCCTCAGAGGCATAGGATTGGGAAAGATCATCAGGAGGGCCATCTTCTAGCTGAGGTGGAATTCAGAGTATTTTCAGCAGATTACTGGACATCATCTTATATTCAGGGTCATCTTATATTTGAGTAAATACAGTATGGACATACATACATACATCTTAGTCTATAAAGGTGTATATCTACCCTGCCTTCTGAAAGCCATTTTGCCCATCTTCCCCACCAAGGTTTTCCACTGTATCAAGATCTCAGTTCTATAATGGAACCTAAATTTGGTCCTTAATCTTTAACATATCTGTTATTTAAACTGACGGCATCAATTTACTTTTTCATCTCTCTAATAAGGTAGCATTTCTGATGGCTGTTACCTCAGCAAGAAGAGTGAGTGAGAACCGAGCTAAATTTGGGGGATCCACGATAACAGCTCGTAGTTAGAACAGTAGTGAGAACACTCCAAATGCATCCAGGATCAGACCTTACAAACGGGATCATAGGCAGTAGCAGCTTGAATACTGGGAGGCTGAGTGAGATAACTCAAACAACCATACTCATAAACCATATAAGAGTACGCCAGAAAGATATGGAGGGCAGAAAGTGGTTATTAAGAAACAATTGTGGTGTGAGAAAAAGTGAAAAAAGGGAGAACCAAACAGCTTTTTATTCATTTTGTGAACACAATATTAAACATAATCCATTGGTAAGAGCTCTGAGAGTACTAGAGAAAAATTCACATGGGAAGCAGCATAGTGAGGTTCAAATGCATTAGTATTTCCATTACATGACTGTTGCAGTGTAGAGCCATAGGTCTGAAGCTATCCTTTCCACAATGGATAGGTTAGATGAATCAGTTTCTTATTGATGTTCATAGAGCTTAATGATTCCATATCTTCTTCCTTCAGACTAAAATCAAAAACCTAGTTTGGGGGAAAATAAAGCAGTAAGAACTCTCATGGGCTAAAGTACATCTGTCCAACTTCTAAATTGCTGCATGACACCCCCTCCCCTCTGCTGCACCACATGGGTGTCCCCACCATTGCTGCACCACATGCCTGTGCCCCCCCCTACTGTTGCACTGTGCACCCTTGCCTCCACTGCTGCCTTGTATGCCCAGCATGGCTCCAGGTTCACCCTTGGCTCCCCTGGCTGAACGGTGCTGCATTGCCCTGCTCCCTGGAATGGGGGCAGGCAGCAGAAGCTGGAGCGATGAGGGGAGTAGCAGCTGGGCAGGAGGCCTGGGGACTGCAACTTACCCACTCGCAGGCCGCATGCAGCCCATGGGCCATCAGATGGACAGCCCCAGGCTAAAGCACATGAAGACAGATTTATCGTTAATATATTATGACTTAGCAAAATCAGGTTTGATTTCATTGTTAAATATTCTAATACTAATCATGGTGAACTTAGTTAATATTTCAATACTCATCCTAATAATTTAGGCGTGGTTTAGCCTGATTCAGCATTAATTTCATGGAGACTAATTTGAAGTGTTATTGATACACACATTACACTGATTATTGCAAAACCTGAATTAACAATTTGCATTTCCACTGAATACAAATTATTTTTTACAAAACTGTAAGGGAAGGGTGACATTAGGAGAAACTTATTTCCAAGCAGGAAAAATGAACAGACATTAGTGTCTGAACTACAGGTACAGCTCTAAGTTTATAAGTGACAATACACTAGAAAGAAGAAAATAGAAAAGTAACACGAAGAGAATATGAAAAAAGTATTGGAGAGAGTTCAATCAGTGGCATGAAGTAATTTTACCTTAAACCACTTGAGCTCAAAATTATATAAGAAATTTTACCATAGTGCATCATTCTGTCCTTCTTATTTGCACTTATCAGATTATAGCAGAAATGCTCTAGTGGTGTAACTGGATAACATAATGCTCATAACAAACCATTAGAAAGATATTTTCCATCTAATTTTTCGTCTGCCAATGCAAGACATTCAGGCAATGTTCTACAACCAGAAAATCTAAGAAATTACGGGAATGTTACATTGACAATGTTCTGAAAGGGATAAGCTGATTATGATAATCATCTTCCAAAGATGGATATTGGGTGTCTATGATAGGTTATGTCTGACAAGTTCACAAAAAGCCTGCTTGTCATGTCACTAACCAAGTTAAAGAAGGAAGGAAGGAACGAAGGAAGGAAAAAGAAAAGATGAAAGAATGAATGAACAAATGGCAACATACTGGTTCTATGCCAGAGAAGGCAATTTATGCTAAAGAACATGACCTCTACACTTACACTTCATTGAGTGATCTTTCACCAACTTTACTATGCAGCCCTCTGAATTACTTTCCAGAAACTCAGCTTGACAGCTGTAGACTTAATTTCTTTTTATAGGATGAGTCCAAGCCATGGAGAACTAACTACTAGGGAATAGATAGGTCATAGAAAAACACCCCACCCTTCTACCATGACACTGTAAAAGCTTGACTCAAAACGTGGGGTGGGACCAAAACCAAACAACTCCACTTTCCTAAAACAAATCCATTTCATAGCTAGATAATGTATTTGAGCCTGCACATCCTCAGAAGCTGGAAGTCCCAGCTAGAGAGACACAAAAGTCTTTCCTAATTGGAGGAGGATAAAAATCTAGCCATTTAGGGACTGGATTACAGCTGATATAGATAAAAATATTTGGTCATGCAGCTTCTGAATTTGTTTCAGTCTTGGCTAGCTCACCTCTAAATAATGACATTAAAGATCACTTTAAGTAGACTGGCTGCACTAATATAGGTTAAGCCAGGGAACTATCTAGGACAGTGATTCTGAACTGGGGTACCATGTCACCTTGGGATTCTGTTAAGGGTGATGCATAATATTAGCACTGTTAATTGTGCAAAAACTCCCGCGACTCATAAGATAAGCCTGGAGATTTCAAATAGGAATCCGTAATGTTAAAAACATGCCAACCTGTTGTGGTCTTGTGAGTTGAACGAAACAGAAGAATTTCTCTACTATTATTTTGTAGGCCAGAAACAAGAGAAAGCTAAGAGCCGGCATTTTCCAGGGCATGGCTTGAGTTTAAATGAGAGGTGTCTTGAGTCTAAAAAGATTGAGAACCACACTGATCTACAGCAACATCATATTAAAGCTGTAAAAAATTGAGGGGTTCTTTACATGAGGAACTGAGATATGGTAAAAGCAGATCTCTGTGAGTCTGTTTAGGGCCAAAGTGGCCCTGTCCAGTCCAGGCATAGCAGTTTCCATCTGATGTCAGCACTAGTGGGTATATGTTATATAACTCCCGGATGTGGTAGAAGTTTTAATTCAAATTCATTTGAGGGTCTATCCTGGCTTTTATTTCAACGAGGCCTGAACACGCTCAATGTCCTGACCAGTTGGAACCCGTCTGCTCTGGTTCATTGGAGAGCCTTTAGTGTATTCTTTCACTGCCTGGCTGTAGTAGTGATTAATCCCCTGTGATGCCGAGAATAGATAAGTGGCCACTGAATAAAGGTGGCTGGTAAAGACATGTTGCTTATATCATATATTATTACATGGGCTAGCTGAATGCCAGTCATTCAAAATCCCTTTTAGAAGCATTTGAAATCTCAAGGGAAGTTAAGAAAACTGTTCAAGGATTAAGTTCAAGCCAAATCTTCAAAGCATTGGGCAGGGAGGGAGGAGATATATCTAGACTCCCTTAACATCAGTGACAGCAACTCCATCCTAGTGATTTGCTTTAAAAGCAAGGGGTTAATATCATTAGCTTTCCTGTCAAAACAATGTTGCACTGCAGCTTTAAAAGGAAATCTGTTGGTACACAAGGTCAAGTACACGTTTCAGACTGCTGGACTGGGAAGGTTTTTGAATTCTGGCAGCCTGGTTATTACATGTGTGTTGTTCACAAAAATAGTGTTGTTTTTTTCAAGTTTAGACTGTGAAGAAAGATGCAACAGAAGCGGATTTTGTGCAATCTCTTCTGTTGTGCAGTCAGAAATGCCTTTTGTGTGTAGTTGACACCACCACCACAGCCACTGTCACAGTTTCCCAACTAAAGGGTCACAGAAGCCTTTAACCCACATAATATAAAAGATGCAGTTGAGAAAGCATAGAGGCACAAGAATAATAAGAACCCTAGCCACTCTCGAAAAGTCAGACAGGAAACTTATTGCCTCGGCGGCCCTCAGAGAAAGCCTCGCCCTTCCACTTGACTGTTTATATTTTTTCTTTTCCTATTTATTGTTTAAAACCAGTTTCCATTCTGTTAATGATCAGAGTGTTGTAGCAAAGAGGGCTGATTGTAGATGCAAGTCTTGATTACTTATTATTTCAAATCGGGTGCTATTTACCCCACACTAAAAAAGGCGTGCCTCAATAGCTCATAATGTAAATAACACAGACACCTTCAACTTTATTCCACATCCTTCTCACAAGGTTGTGAGATACAGTGATAACGCACCATACATTTCCAAGCCTTAACCTGTGTCAAAGATCAGAGAGTTTACTCTTTGGAGCTCGAATGGATGGGATGAGGGGTTTCGGCACCAGAATCCACTGTGCGTAGCACTCTGAATGTTCACTCTAGGCATGCATTTTGAGAAAATCTGCACCAAACATCCTCTGCCAGTGCCCTCCTGGGCATTGTATAAAGCAGAAGCAAGAAATGGAGTGAGGCTTTCAGTTTTCATACCTCTGGCGCTTTTAAAGTCTTTTTGTTTTCTTATCTATTGAGTGCAGTACACTTCTGCTTCTATCAACAAATACCACTACTCATACCCTAACAACCAGGGTGGGTAAAAATTATTTTTTTTTTAAATTAAAAAAAATCAGACTTTGTATTTAAATGAGTTTTTTTATTTAATCGTATTTTTTGTTATAATGCTTTTTTAAAAAAACCTATATGAAGTTTTAATTTAAGATATATTAAAGATCAAAGATATCATAATGGAATAGGGTCTATAACTTCTAACTGAATACTATCTGAGACCATATATTCATGTAACCTTTTTAGAAAAGTTTTATAAATAGGTCACAACAGGCCGTGGATTATATTAATCTTATGGGGTTCCCAGAGGCTTCTTTATATTTTAGTAAAGATTAAGGAAAATCACTCTACCCAATGGGACTCAGTGCTCAGTCTAGAAGATCCCATTAAGTGTCTCTGTGATGCTTAGTCTTAGTTCTCAAACTGTGGATTTGTGTCTCCAGAGATAACATCCTTGTTAACAGCACTATATGGAGATGAGTGATAAAAGACCTGATTACTTACCCATTAGCCCTATTGTCTCTCTGCAAGTTTGGGTACACAGATTCAAGCTCTTACCTCTCTCTAAAAGTGCAAAGTTTTAAGAAGTTAAATGAATACAGGATATCAAACAACAAGAATGCACTTGTTGTAGAAAACAATGATTAAATTGAAGCTTCCTGAATAATGATTTAAATCATAATTTAAATTATTTGATGTAAATCAAATCCACCCTGCTAGCAATACTGTCAAGCAGGGCCTAAACTAACCAAAGGCATTCTCGCCTTCCCTTCCCATCCTACCATTTCATAATTTAAAGATCTAAGAAAATGATGTTAACTGTATTTTAGGTACTGGTTTAAATCTGTCCACGAGGAGTTACCACTCTGGGAAAGGATGAAAACCACTTTACAGTAAGAGAAAACAGTTTTCTTTTTAAACAGAGTAAGATCACTTAAAGATAAATGTGAAATATGAATCCAGTAAGTCAAATTCTTTCCTGGTACAACTCAACTGAAGCCAAAAGAACTAAATAGGATTTGTTCTAATGAACCTAAATTGGATTAACTAACTCAGTATAAAAGATTGACAAAACAATTCACAAAGGAAAGCAAGCTACAATGATAACATACATTATATTTCAAAGGGTTTGAAGATAAAAGGATTAAATTTTTATGATATCAGGGCAAGTTAATGCTTCCAGTAGGAAACAATGGTTGGCGATTAACGATGGCACAATGTACAAAAATGCCTATCACATCACACCTGCAAGGAAGATAACACAGCTCAGTTCAGTGTCATTTATTTAAATATTTATTACTCAAACTACTGTGCACTTGGAACACAGTTAATCTTCAAAATGATACTATTCTGTAGCTCTAGGTCAATTACCTGTTAGTAGAAAAACTGCCTGGAAAAAATGAGCAAAACCCTGGAAATAGGCTTTAAAACTAATGATAACTGTGTCTCAAGTTACTCGGAAAATAAAAATCGGAGACCAACTGTAACTTTTAGAAACTGTTCATTACAGGGAAGTGTGCTAGCTATAAGTCTTCCACAGTCATGTTATTTCTATTCAATACTGACACCTGAGCATGGTAAACATGGGTTGCAAATACTACAAAGATTTAATATTGTGCCTTATTTAGATGTAGAATGCACGGTTTATTATCAGAAAGAACTAAGATTATTTAGTCTGGAGAAGTGACGAATGATGGGGAATCCATGAATCTCCAAATACTGTATTTTCACACATATAACATGCCCCAAATACAATAGAAATCTTGTTTTTGTCTGCAAAGAGTGGGGACAAAACCTAATCTTTAAGCTGACTCACCCTCCCTTTCTTGCTCAGCTAAAACTCTAGTACAGGGGTAGGCAACGTATTTTGGGTGGAGTGCCGAAAAAACCACAACGTCTACCTTGGAAGGTGCCAGAATGCTGACGTACCCAGAGCAGCTGTTTGCAGCCTCCCAGCAGCAGCCGGCCCATGGAGCATGGTCTGCTTGCAGCAGCGCTTGCAGCCTCCCAGCCACCTGCTGGAAGCAGCCTGAGCTCCGTGGCTGGCAGCAGCTGCTTAGAGCCCAGGCTGGCACTGGTGTGCCAAGCAAAATGGCCTTGTGTGCCACAGTTGGCACACGTGCTGGGGGTTGCAGACCCCTGCTCTAGTTGCTGCTCAATACTGGTCCTCCATAGGTAGAGCTCTGATCTTGAAAAGAGTTCAAGCTGTGAAACAGAAAGAAACCAGAAGCCCTAGCAGACAGCAATATTTCTCTAAGAAAGTTTAGCTGCATTTGTGGAAGGTCAAGACCAGTAAAAAGGAGAGAGAATCTTTTAACACCTGTGAAGTAAAGAATTAATTCAAAGGCCCATTAATAGGCCACTGACTCCCTCAGCTGCCTGAAGAGTTATACAGGAGCTGTTGGACCATGAAGCAGGAATTAAAGCAGGGGGCTTCTATCATGGGCAAAAAATCAGCTTTCCCACTTAAAACACACAGCCCAATTTTTGGAGGCTGATTTTAGGGGGAAAGGCATGTATTGTATGTGAGAAAATATGGCAACTGACAAACAATTACAGAGAGGATGGAGATGGGCTCTTCCCTGTGGCTATAGGGGACAGGACTAGGACTAATGGCTTTGAGTTACAGCAGGAGAAATTTAGGTTGGAGATTAGGAGGAACTTTCTGACTATGAGGGTAGTCAAATATTGAAACCGACTACCTAGAGAAGCTGTGGAATCTCCATCCTTAAAAGTTTTCAAGAGCAGATTAGACAGACACTTGGTTGGGATGATTTAGTAAGGGATGCTGCTGCCTTGAGCAGGGGGCTGGACTAGATGTGATCTTGTGACATCCCTTCAAGGCCTATTTTCCTATGATCCTGATTTTATGATCAGATGATATGACTATCCTGGATGAATACAAAGATGTAGCCTTGATACCTTTTTAAACAACATAAATATAGTTACAAGTGTTACACCTGGGGTTACCCACCTTCCTATCAACATCTGCAAATTTTATACATACATATATACGCACACACACACACACATATATTCTACTCCCTGGCACCATGTTAGATGCAGACAAATAGGGGTGAATTATAATTCCATAGGGAAAATGGTGAAACTGACCATCATAAAACATTTCAATTCCAAAAGTAAACATACTGAAAAACAGAGAAAAATATTTTTTCCCTCTAATTTTTCTAGGGATGGTAAATCTTAATCATAGCTGTTATTTGCTCTGCCCAAACACGTGTTCTCCTATGCAGAGGAACTTCTTTCCATTACCCTGCTGTACCAGAATATAGTCATGGAGAGGATGCCCATGGTGCTTTCTCTGGTCTCAACTTTAATCTCACCAGGAGAAGATGCAAAGCCAGGATCAGACCTGCCTCAACTAAGGAAACAGTAAGCTACAGCAATGAAGCAGGAAGAGAGGTTATTTCTGAAGCCAGCACTGCAATGAAGAACTGGTGCAGTTCTACAGGTTTGACAGCGTGAAAAAAACAGTTGGGAATAAGTGAAGAAAATCTATCCTGTTCTAGCCAGAAATAAGCTCCCCAGTCATTACTCAGACAATACACCACCCATGGAAATGTTATGACGAAGTAAATACCTGATGAGTTGGTCCCTATTTTTTTCTGTGTCATTGTGATTGAGAAAAAGGTAATATTTTGATATGATAGTTGCTTCTTCAAAGTGAAGCACCAATATCTTCTGCTGTTTCTGAACTATTCTCTAGTGGCAAAGAACATCTCAGGGTATATATTAGGAGGCTGCCAGTTCCCTTGGGTGGTTCTCTTTCTATGCCTCACAATGTACTCAAAGCCTAAAAAAGTGGATAAGTAGCCTACTCCTCTACAATGTGCTTTGTCTTACTGATAAATCTTAACATGTTTAATGAGTGTCAGTACACTTGCTTATTCTGAAAAATTATTTTTCAGAAGGTGCATTAGTTGACGCCATAGGCAGAAAAACTTATTTGTACCTCCTTGCAAAAAAGAGCTCTTTCATGGTCCTTTTGCCAGTGAAATCATTCCTGTCATACTTAACAAATGCGTAGGGGCTCAAATTTCCAAAACTGCCTTCTAATTTGGGATGCCTATATTTTGCATAGATGCAGCATGCTTTTCAGAGCACCATGCTAATGAAGTGAGTGCGACTCAGCCACTCTAAAATCAGATGCGTGGGCAGTCAATATAAGGGGCACCCCAAATTAAAGGCTATTTTTAAAAGCTGACCACTTATCTTTGGTATGAAGGCACAAATCTATCTTAGAATACAGAATTGCATGGAAGTAAGAGCAGATTTTGAGACAGTCTATTTCCTTGACCATCTTGGAAAACCCTGCTGCAAGTTCGGAGCTCAGCATATGAGTATTTTCTCTGGAATGTATGCAGAACCAGCCAGTGGTTCTGAAGGAACAGTTCCCAAGGGGAGAAATCTGTCTGTATCGTAGTTAAATTCTGTAGAAATGAAACTTCAAGGACAAACAACAATGAACAGCTAGAGTACATGGCTTGCTGCTAAGCTGGTTCTTGATAAAAATTGAGGAGCTTTGTTTCATGATATGACTAAAACAGAACAGCAGTGGGAAAATGGCCTCAGGAAGTCGAAACACAATATAAATCATAGTCACATTTTCCATACCTTTCTAGACACAGGAACTCCAAAAATACCAAACCAACATGACTACAAGCTGAATGCTCTGCTGGTAAAAAACCTGCACATTTATTTCTCAAAATATATCTGTAAAACATGTCTTCATGCTTTTTATCATTAAATCAGAAGATCAATATATTCTGTTAACGAGATTTCTCGGACTAATGCACCAAAGTTAAACTAATTCTTATCAAAAGCTGCAACGAAACACACAAGATTTTGTAATAGGAATGAAACCAGTAATCATGCAGAGTTAGATCAATCTATTTTTGTTCAGTGGATTAGCTAGTTAAAATCAAAAGCATCTACTGTGTTAAATTTCAGTTACAAACCACTGAAAAAATAAAGGAAAAAAACCCTGGACATTCACAATTAACTGATGTGTGACAGCATGTTAAGCACAGCAAAAATCATGCAGGGTCAAATCTCAAGGCTTTGTTATAACGCAGGCTGATCCCTTACTCCTACACTTTGCATTAGCTTGACTGACCGTGAAGATGTTCAAGCTTGTACAGAAAGAAACATAGGAACACAGGACTGGGACCATCAACTCCAGTCTCCTGCATTCACAGGCAAGTGGTAAGCAAAGGAATCCTCTAAATTGTTACCTTGAACCCTCGCCTATTACTACAAGGAACAATATCCAACAGACCAAAAATGTGCCACAGGTAAAAGCAGGGAAGAGAAGGGCACTGCCTATGCCTGCAGCTTGAACAACAGGGAAAGACTTGGTTAACATGCTCAGAAGATGCTATGCTATGAAAAAAACCCATCACCCATGCCACAAAGGAAAGCAAAAATTCCCGAAGTCCTTATCAGTCAGACCCAGGAGAAAAATCCTTATCTGAGCACAAATATGATGATGAGTATGACCCTGAGTGGAAGAGCAAGATGATCTAGCCAGGAATGCCTGGGTTTTGAAAGTATTACTGCACCCCCACTCAAAAACTCCCAGGCTTAGCAGTGATCAATGTTCTCATGCCTCAAAGGAAGGAGAAACCCTTTTCAAGTCCTACAGAAACCAGAAGTATTTGTAAGAGGGGGAAAATTCCCACCTGATGACCAGCAAAAGACCTAGGCAAGAAATTACCAGATGTCTTCCACACTACAGGAGTTACTTTACTCTCCAACTTGGGGGCCACAGATGCATGACTCCAAGTCATGCACACTGAATAGTGTAACAGAACTTCTGGTCCCATCATAGCATCTTTTCCATAAATACTCCCCTGATATCTGGGAATATTCTTTTAATTCCCAATCTAATTTTTTGAGCTGTTTTCCATTAAGCCAGAGGGATCTGGCTCAGGGAGGGTGAGGATATCATGATATCTGTCCTTTTGTGCAAAAATTCGAGAGAGCCTACACATATTTTTGGTTTAATTTCATTATGTGCTGAATCTGGTTTGTCCCACAGAAGCACGTGCTCCATTGGAGGACCACATGCATAAAGAGATGCATACCCTAACCTAATGGTCTCTATATACATCTGCTTATTTTCTATCAGAGTCTGTGCCTGGCTGTTACTGTTCTTCTGTTTTAATGTCAGTCCTGTGAGTAATTTAAATGTATGTGGACTTTTGGAAGGGCTTCTGTTGTCTTTTTCTGGATCCATATTATTGTTTTATGTGTAAACTCTTTTGAGGCCAGGATCATTTTTTGTTATGCATTTGTACAATGGCCTGTGACTGTGAATTTTCTAAGCACTACCCTAATAAATAATAGTAATAATTGTAGTATCAGTAGTAGCAGCAGCATTTTTCATACCCAGTGTTTTCTCCCATGTACACTATCATCATCTGCCTAGCAAACAACCTGATGTTAATAAGAGGATTTAAATGGATTTAAATCCAAATAACAGAAGCACCAAATGCAACACAAGTCACAAATTTATTGAGATAAATATTTCAGACAAAAAATGTATATTTCTATATCAGTATGTTATCCTAAAGGAGCGTTTCATATACATGTAATCAGATGTTACAGATTTGAAATCAATCAGTGATAATAACTGTGAGCCATCAAGCTTACAATTTGATTCTTACAGTGAGATTGCTCAAGCTTAAATCAAATACGCAAGTAATAGATCATCAACACAAGAAAAGCTCAAACCTTACAAGCTACACAATAGGGGTTGGGTCCCAGGAAACATGTCGCCCATCATGCATTCCATTTAGAATGGCAACATCATCTTCTGCTAATGTAAAATCAAATACCTATGGGAATGCACACGAGGTTAATGCAGTGGACACAAGAGAAAAAGCTAGAAACTGTTCTATTGATTAAGCTTATTTACATGTATTTAATTTTGTAGAAAGATTTTCTATGTTTTCTGCCCTACAGACCATCCTTTTTTGTCATGAAGTAATAGAATTATATTAAGCTAGAGCTGACAGGACCCAGTCCATTTCCTTCTGATTGTGCTTGCTATTTTCACTTATGGGCTCTGCCACACTAGCTCCCAGAACCCTGGCCTAATGCCAGAAAGGTAAGGCAAAAGTCATGACAAAGCTACTTCTGACAGCTCTCCATATTGTCCTCAGGAAGGATATAAGAAAAATCTAATTGCTATTCCTTTGAAAGCCAGAGCTCATCACTTCTTTGCTATTTTCAGAAGCTAGGTTTAGAGGTTAACAGCACCTCACCACAGGACTTCAGCCAACCACAAAGAATCGCTAAGAAGTCCTCGTACTTTCATTTAGCCAGCAAACCAAAGTCTTTGTGTCAATTCCAAACTATGTATGTCCATTGAGTCTCTTTACAGAAGAGCACCCAGTGTACTCAACTAAAACAGAGTATAATGGCATTTACTGCAGTCCTTAGCATTCAGTGTAGCCTGAGAGTAGCCACTTATATCCCATGTACTGGTCTTCTACAGCCACAGGGAGGTTGGCTATTCTTACAACTCAGTTGATGGTAGCGTTCTCTTAGCAAAGTGTCTGTGCAGACTTAATTTTTCCTATGTTTGTCTAAGGTACATCTCACGCGGCAGAAAGACCCAGGGGAGCCTGAACTGCTGCCAAGCAAACTTCTCTTCTCCTATACAGTCCAACAATAACTGGCTGCTGGAATGCCTCACTGTAGTCACAGACTCAGTCTTCAGGCTACCTAAATTGAAACTGAATACCAACCAATGGACTTTGACGGTATGTGACTTTTTCAGTACATCCACTGAAAGGAGCATAGAACAGTTATATAGTGGGACCTGGGGCCAAGGTATGGAATAAAAGAAGATACTAAAGAAAGAGAAGAAAAAAAGAAGAGAAAGTCTGTTTTTAAAATTGTTGATAGAATGCTGTTCAGTCAAATATTACCAGAGATGCACATAACTAATTCACATACACACAAGGTCACAAAGTGCTTAACTAAAGGGCAGTGGGAGTCCCTTACTCTGGTAAAGTCCATATTGCTTCCTGCTAACCAATCCCTGGTAAAGACATCCTTAGTGACAGAGATGGAACTTATTCCTGAAAACACACCATGAGCTCTAGAAATGCATGGCCATATATTATTGAAAATGGTTCCTGAGAACGAACATATTCAGAGCCACCACCGACTTCAGCCTACATCTCAGTTGAATACTGACATAGAAAAGGAGGAACAACCAGCCAGAAGACACCCTATGGAAAAAGGCACAATGAAGTCACAAGCTGAGATGATGCCATTTCTCTTCCACCTTCCAACTCATCTATCTCTTCTTTCCTAAGACCTCTTCTCTTGCATGTAAATGTGAGGCAGGGAGGTACAGAGGCTTGTTCTGCCAGTTTGCTAACTTCCAGAGGGCTTCCTGTCATTTACAGCCCCTTGCATTCGCTTTGCCTTGGTGTATAGGTAGCTCTCAGTACAGCACTGAATTCCTTCCATTGTCTTCCTATGCGTCCAGTACAAAAGAACCCTGATGTTGGCTGTGGCCCTTGTGTGCTGTCACAATCCATGTACTAAATAAAAATAATAATGAAAACTAAACACAAAACTTTATGCCTTCAGTAAACTTCTTAATCTCAATAAGTAACACACTGTTCACTTTTATACATCTCAATTGGTTTCTTACAGGTCTGGCTATTAAAGGGATTATTTGCTACTGTATTACAAAATTTATTTTGCAATAATTCACCAATTTTAGTGATGTTGCTCTGACATGAAACTGATGTAAATAAAGTGGAGAGTCAGACCCAAAGTATTTAATCAACAATAATTTGGTCATTAGTCATACAAGATCAGTAACAAGATCTTACCTCACAGTTTTCCTGTATCCTTTCCACTTTTGTAGATTTTGGAATAGTGACAACCCCATTCTGAAAAAGGTAATACTGCTCATCATTAAACATAACAGTAATTTAAAAGGAAACCAGAATGTTTTCCAAACATTTCTTAGAGCAACAATGTAAATAAGATTCCTTCCTCAGCCTTGATTTTACTCTACAAATATCACTTTCATATCTATATACCACTGTTTATAATGATAATTATATAGTGTATAACATTCTAATTTTTTTTTTTTAGTTTTCAGTTCAATTTAAAACATTCATTTGTATTTAATGGCTAGTGCTATATGTTGGGAGATAGAAAGCAAGCAATACAGCTCACCCATGGTAGCTTTTAGTTTGCAAATATCTTTTTTATTGGTATTTTACTCTGCTGAAATCAGATTATATCTGTATTAAAAATATTGCCATGATTAGCATATTACATTCCCGTTATCAAATAATGAGAAGTTTGTCCCTGGTGCAGTAGATCAAGCATAACAAGGATAACAGCACATTATTCCTTTACATGTATGCATCATGGTGGTCACCATTGTACTGCTCACCACACTTACCTGTATGCTCCAGCGTATACAGATCTGTGCAGGGGTTTTGCCATACTTCTTTGCCAGCTGAATTACTTTAGGATGAGTAAGAGCTTCACCTTTGGCTAAAGGGCAGTATCCTTCAAAGACAATGTTTCTGCTTCTACAGTAATCCAGCAGCTCCTGGGGTCTTTGGAAAGGGTGATATTCAACCTTTTATGAATGTAGAGGGGGGAAAAAACCCTAAGAAAAGCTTTTATGTCAGTGTGTACTTAAAAGAAAATACAGTAAAGGTATTTTTGAACTTTGTTTTTTACACTACAATAAAATCAGCAGGAATGAAGTAACATTATTTCTGGAAGATTTGTGTATAGCTGTCCATATCTTTGGAAGAAATGGAGAGGGAATTAATGCAGAAACCTCTTGCAGGAACTTAGGCAGCGATTTGCTGCATACGTTAAGGCTCTTTCTCTTGGGAGCAAGCTATATAAAGCAGCTGACTTGCCACTTCTACTGACGGACTTGCACTTCTGTTCATTAGCACAAAGACCGCAGAATGTTTCTGAGGAGTACAGGTGGTTACTTAGTATAACCCAGCCCCAGACCTCATCATGTGTATTGGTGCCTTAGCCATTCTTGCCTTCCGTTCCTTTCTTCCTTGTTTCCACATTTTTGTGATGCATAGTTGAGGGGAATAAAGACATTTCTGATTAAAATAGAGTACTAGGCCTGTGTATATGACTTCTCTGATCAAAATAGAGTACTCGGCCTGGGCAAAATGCACTGGAATTGACAGTACATGGGAGAACCGTGAATTAGGAGTTAAGGCAGTGTCATAGGGAGAGAAAGGAGCGGGTAGCCTGAAGTTATGTGACTATGTATGCTGGATGCCATTGGTGGAAAGAAAGATCACAAATTACCAAAAAATGATATGGAATGAAAGAGAATGCAGATACTGAGGTATAGTCGTACAATGGAAGTAGAAGATGCATGTCATTTGATGGTCTGGAAAATGAATCTTCAAAAGTTTCAAGTTTGGAAAAGCAGCCAAACTTTTTTAGCACTTACCCAAACTTAAACTGTATCTGAACTGTATAAGTTCACCTCCATAAAAAATGGTATCTTGGAACACTGTGCATGTTCTGCACTGTACAATTAAATTTCCCTGTGCTCAAATCCAAATGACTGTGGAGTTTTCTTTTAAGTAGATACAGTATAATCATGTGACACAACTCCAAACCAAATAGCTAGCACCACTGTTTCAATGATCTAACTCTTGCGTATTTTGAGGAAAAAACCTCTTTAGAACAATTACAGCAACACATGGAATCTGGAAAATTTCTTCCACCATAAAAAGGAAAAACGAACATTTCCTGCTTCTCATCTTTAGTACATGTTGTCTTTTCAGACAACAATAGTTGGGAACAATAAGTTGGCATTCATTCAATACATGCTAAGTAAAACTGTACCCCTCGAAGGCTGGGCTGAGTCATCCTAAAACTGCTATGATCTAAATTACTGGGTGGACTGGTGACAAGGTTCAAGCAACAGACACATCCATGTCTTCAACCTTTGATGTTTCTTGACCTTTGAATGGCCTTTGTATTAAATGTTTATATTTGTATGGTCAGTGTTTAGGTCACTCACATATTCATTTACTCGCATCTGAACAGAAAAGGAAATATTTCCATTGTTTGTTGCACAGAACTGTGGGGAAGAAAAAGAATGAGCCAGCAGTTCCTTTCAAAATACTGTTTAACAAAAACCAAAGGGTATCTATGTATTTGCTAAGTATCTGACTATACAACATGACCACTGAACATTTTAGAGACAGGTGCTTGCTTGAAATGTAGATATATTTTTATAATAGATTTTAAAACCTTATTAATGGCCAGGGCATCATGTAAAAAATATTCCTATTTTGTGAAATTTGGAACTTGATAAACCTTCAGGAACACTACCTAAATGGTATATTGCTTAATGAGTGCTATAATAAAATTAAAAGAAAATAAGAATTGGATAGTTAGGTAAGAGTCTTACTAGGTAGTTTTAATGAATTAAACATGTAAAAGCAAATCTGAAATAACTCTACTGATTTCAGAAGTTTTCTTCCCTATTTATACCAACGTAACTTTAAACAGAATTGAGCTCTTAGTCTTTTAAGGCTGCAGAGTTGCACAGTTCTAAGGTTTTCCAAACATTTTTATATCAAGTCCAACATGCTGTTATGTCATCTTCCAAACTGATATAGAGATAAGGTTGCTTCTGCTCTGGAAATGATAAACATTGGATCCAAAATTTTGCTAAGGTGATTTCTGGGAATTCCTGTGATACTTTGCTATGAGGCAAACAAGAGCAGGTAACATCTTTGTAAAATATTTTGTAAGAAATCAGTACTTTTTTTTCAAACATTTATGGAAAATTTTTAGTACTTTGGAAGGTGAGGCCACAACAGTACTAGCTAGAGGGACACAGGCTGCATGACCAATATGTAACCTTCCCTTCTACTAACAACACCTACTTCCTGATCTGTACCACCCATGCTATTTTAGTGCAGATCCTTTTCAGGCAAAGATTATCAATCATATGATGATGAAGTAAGGTCCACTGTTCTCCAAGTCCTTGGATTGTTTTGTGTATATCTGGCAGGGTTTTTATCAAGGCATTTGCAGTTGTATGGAATCCCACTGACCCCTTCGCAACTGCTATTAGTCAGCCACATGGGAAACCAAAGTCATCAAGGCTTCTGTATGCCATGGAAAGAAGACACTGCAGCCAATAGACAAGTGCCCCCACTGGTCTACAGCGTCTTCCACCTGTCTAAACCAGATAAACAGTTGAGGGCAAACTAGTTTTCTTAGTTCCTGTGGCATTCTTCTGTGAATTTTCCAGAGTGGGCAATCTTGACGATTATGTTCCTATTTAAAATTCAATTTTGGGCCAGGAGGTTGAGTTTCTGTTACAGTTGAGACCACACTGTATAGGAAGTAATAATTTCCTAATGTGCTAAACTTGTGTGAAGTAGGGTGTAAAACTCAATACTAATGAAAACATGAACATTCATTAAACTGTTTTCTCTATTCTTAGCCTGATACAAACTTATCATGTCCATTTTGTATTTTAAGAAATACTAATAGATATAGGTCTAATATGTAGCATTTAGAGCATCATAATTTATACTTGTTTCTAGCCGCTGACTTAATTACAGTGTTCAGGTTAATTAAATAAACTCCTGGGAAATTTCTGCTTTCTCTTATTAAAGGACAGGAACAAGAAGGCACAAAGAGAGTACATTTCTCCCTCTCCCATAAATCTGTACTTATCACTTCTATGTCCCAACTGTAGACGCTACAGTTTTATAGCTTCTGGTTCATTGTAATGTTCTCTTTGATTAATTTATGTGGTATCAGAATTAAACATTTGAACATTGGTGCTTATTATTTTAGGTTCTGTATAGAGAATCTGACAGGAGATTTTAAGCATGAATTGTTGGTGGAGCTGCTATAGACTGCAATCTTCCCAGCTAAAAGCAAATATTTAAGAGGAGGGTTTTCCCAAAGATCCAGTTTTGTTTTCTTTTTGTTAAGGAATGTGAACATATTCTTTCCTCTATGGGTACTGCTAGAGCAAAAACATCTCTGAGCTTATGTGCTTTTGACACATGCATCTCTACTGGAATGTGCCATGTGAGATATACACCCGTAGGAGAAACTTCAGTTATACGGTTCTACAAAAAAGTCTAAGATTTTCCTTGTTGAAAACTGTTTCCTTTTACAAACATTCTGAAGTGTTTCTAGAACTTTAAGGAAAACATGTATAGTTGGGGAACATTTTGCACAAAGCCTTTGTTTAGTTCCCAACTGTTAAAAAAACTGCATAAATTCTTTGAGATATCTATTTGTAAAAGTTTTGTATTCAAATACAAGCTAATATAAGTAGTAAAGATGATTTATACATAAATTTAGCAGTGTCATTCAGTATTTCACTGGTTATTAAAGTAAGCAAACATTTAAATACAGAATGTTTATGTTAATTTGTGGACTTTATTAGTTACCTAGCAGTGCTTAAACAACTTCCCATTCTCAGAAAGACAAGGGTCAATTCCCTCATGATGACTTACTTTGCCTTCTTTAAGGGCAGAGCTTATCACTCTCTTTGAAAATCATATCAATTTAAACAGAATACATGTTAAAGCTAAATTATTTTTGTATAAAATGTAAGCATCTCTGAACCACAATTTCATTTTCTATTCATTCCTCATAGAATTAAAGAAAATGGATTGAGGATACGAGATTATTAAAACTCTAAACACAAAAAATATTCTGAGATCTTGGTCCCCAAGCACAGACAGTTACTATCCTGTTGTCATGTGACCTGAGGATGTAACCAGGACCATACATGGTGTTGAGTGAATTAAACAGTGACAGCAGCTAATATTTAAATAAGCTCTATGCTATTTAGACAAGTTTTAAAAGAGGTGTGCCTTGTACCTCCAGTGAAACACTGAAAGCAGATTGAGTATAAAACTCTCTGACTGAAGTTAGCAGCACACACTGCTACTTTCTCTCAGTTTCAATGGCTTCCTTGTGTCAATATTTTTCTCTCATTTTTTGCAAGCAAGCAAGCAAGCAGCAAAAAGAAGCATCCCCACAAAAGATGTCACTATACGGAAACAAGAAGCATCAATCTTTTTGCACGGCACCGCTTCTGGCACAAAATTACATCAGCACAACTTTGACATCAAGAGTAAGGGAGATTTTGCCACAGCACTGCCAAAGAATTATAATTAGTTTTGTAATGATTTTTAATGGCATATTGAAACAATACTGTACTTTAAGATAGCAGCAGCTTATCTTGCTAAATGCTAAAAGGGTTTAGGCCACATATTCTTGGAGAGGAGTCATATGCTAACACAAAAGTGTGTTATCTATAATACACTAAATGGAACTCACCTACTTAAAACAAATTTCTTTGCCCACTTATTATGTTGTCATTATCTATAACACACTAAATAGGACTCATTATTAATATTTAAAATAACATGCTTTGCTCTTGACTTATATAGGGAAGAGTGTGCCCAGCTTCAGGAGAGCCTGGACCACTCTCAGAAGAACAATCTCTGTGAAAAGTTCTTCTCAGAGACACATATGCGAGTTTATAATTACAAACCTAATGGTTTATTGCTTATATTTTCTTTTTCTTATTTTCATAAAGTAGAGTAGTCAGAGTTAATAATATTTAATTATGGTAGCTCTTAGGGCATGGCAAATATCCCCATGTGAAGATAGTAGTGGGAGACTTAAAGCCCTAAAAACAGAAACAACTATGATGTGGTCTGCCATTTCTACTTTCTCCAGTCTGAACATTTTATCACTTTTTAAAGAAAATTATTTGGTTCTTAACAATTTAAAACACTCTCTTCTCTCCCACATCATCATCTTTAACTGTATCTTTAAAGCATACACTTTCTTTTCTGGTTTCATTTAAGACCTATGGTCATATTTAAAATATTTGTGCAGGTCTGAAAGTCTTCATCTGTGTTAGATATTTCCTGGCCATATAAGACCAGTTTCTGCCACACTTACTCAGGTGTACAAGCAGTCCATTTAAGTGAATTATATCACATATGAAATAAGGATGGAACCAAGATAGCAGACTCTAATCTATAATACAAAATGCAAGTAGAAACAGTAAAGTTTCAAACCACAGAAACTTTAAATGTGACAACTTCACACTTTGGCTCGTTTTTCAGTGTTGGCTAAGGGAACAACATTTTAAAATGCAGTTCTTAAATACTGAAGACCCTGAAGAAGCTCATTCACTATGGTAGTGGCAAGGTTCAGTGGTAAGCTGCCATCAACTAAAATTGGGCTTGTGGCCTTCTAGCAACATGATATTGGCCACAAAACGTCTGGTAAGCAGACAACTGGCCTCACAGGGACCTTTTTAAAAAATAATCAACTGAATTTTCTTGGCCTAACTCAAGGTGTTTTTCAGAGATGAGGTGGAGAAGATGGGGTTATTCTAAAAAGAAATGTCTTAAATGTACTGTGTAAGCACTCACCTGATTAACATGAGGGGTTACTTCACAGTCTTCTTTTAGTTGTTCAAGATGATTTATGAGAAAGTTGCTTACGCCAATTGACCGACACATCCCTAATTGAAGGAGGGGGAAAAGTACATATGACATTCTAGGAGAGAAGAAAGTGCTGAGAATTCTAATTATTTTGGGGAATGACCTGCAAATATCACTTGTGAGTGGACAAAATGATGGCAAACACTTTATTTCTGTATAATAAACTACTGTACATATTTACAGGAACACAAATACTGAAATCTAACTTGACAGCATTATCTGCAAGCATGGTTCTGTCAGAGTCACATAAGGAAGCCGTTTTATAATCTAAACACATTGGAGGCTCCCCAGTGTATAAAAACTCCAGGCTAAATTCTGGGAAAGGCCAACATCGTATAAGCAAAGAACAATTGTACTTCATCAGAATGAAAAGAAGGAAATGGTGTTCGGAGCAGCTTGCCAAAAGCAAAGAAAAGTGGAACATTTGCAAAAGACTAGTTGGGTATGAGTAATAAAACACGAGGACACACCGTCCTAACAAACTGCCCCTACTGACATTTAAGATAGATTATTTTACTATGAACAAGAGTTATGTAAACTTCAATATAAAAAGTATACATAATTCAGTGCTTCCCAAAAGTCAGAAAAAACAAAGCATAGGATGGAGTTTCTTTCTTAACATTGATTTTCTTTACTTTGGTTAACACACAGATCATCAAAAATTTACCATTTTGCCCATGTTTAGTTTAATGCATTTATAAAGAATAAATAATGAATGTGTGAACATGACTAAATTCAGTGCTGACTGACAGCCCAGGAGTCAGACATGCTCTTTTTAATCACAGAAATGAGACAGCCTGCTTCCTGACCCAGCTCTGCCCACCTCTGCCTCAACCCTGAGGTAGGCAATTCAGAGAGCTGGTGCCCCTGTTGACACTGTTAGTAAAAGATGCCAGTTGTGATAGGTATGGTGTGAAAACCACCAGGCTCATTTCAAACAGGTCACCAAATGGCTATCAGGCAGAGGTTAGTATTCTGTTATTCAAGTGGAGCTAACTTGACCATCCAGGAGAAAAGCTCTGTCTCTTTTACCAGTCTCTTGAACTATCCAGATCTTTAATATATGTATTTCTCTTTAGGAACTTTGGGATCCATTAATTGATTTATTAGATGTATTTATTTACTGATTTTAATTGAAGGAAAAGAAAATAACCAGCTCAGAAGGTTATAAAAGAAATTATATTAAAAACATGGAAACAATGACTTTTCCCAAAGTGATCCAATTCTACTTATAAAAACAGAATTGGGGAAGGATGGGAGATCCACCAAGCTTAGGTCAACGGTGACTAAAAACCAAAACTATCTGCCAGCTTTTGAAGTGAATTGCAGTCTTAGTTCAGTTTTTATGGGTTAGGATAGCATATTCACTGGCAGCTAAGTAGAAGATCTAGGGATTGAATGAGCAGAGATGGTGAATTCTCCTTTCTCTTCCAGGTCAGGAAGATTGCCAGGGTAACCTGGGTACGCTCAGATGGCCACTATGCTGAATGTGCCTGCCCTATGAACGAAGAAAGCACTCCAGTTATTGCTGGAACACTCTCCTGAGCACTACCTTCTTTTTTGTAAACAAGAGAAAGACAGAACATAAACTAAAAGCTATTTTGGTTCTTCCAAAAATACTTAATCAGGCAATTCCAGGCAACTGGCATTATGGGAATAATTTAGGGCCTGACTTTGCAGCCAATCCATGTATGGAGTTACTGTTGTGTCAACTTCAGTGGCAGTTCTGCATGTGGATCAGCCATGTAATCAAGCCCTAAGAGGTGTATTTCCACTCAGTGCAGATATATAGTTGCCATTAATGCAGACAGGATTCATGGATGCATTAAGGGAATTATTTACCTTGATTCAGACTAAAAATAAAAGTACAGGAAATGCATGAGGAAAATTTACTATGTAAATATCTCATTAAAAACACACATATTTTAAATATGAAATAGACTTAATCCACTTGCAGAATATTAACTAGCATTCTTTAATGTGACTGGTTTTGAGTAATCATGAATAATTCAGAATTAGCATATTCATTTCTTAACTTGTTAAAGTAACTCTAATTACATACAGTACTTTTCTGCAGAAATTTTCTAGGTGAGGCTACATTCTGGTGCTAAATATTATAAACAAGTTGCAAACATCACAAAGTGTAAAGTGGGCTTTGCATTTGGCAATGTTGATAATAATAACCACACAAACAGTTCCACTATGATGTTGCTCTTACATCTTTAGCCAAGACATGTAGACACGTATACAGCAGGAAAACTCTAGTAATATGCTATTATTTTTCTACTGTGGTGTCTACTGCAAAATTTTAGAGTGGGTAAAAAGCCTTTAACAACTTGGCTGTCAAACTGCTCACATTTACGGAAATTATCATCTGCTTAAGACATGTAACATTAATTAGGTTTTGACCCACACAATAGCAGTTTGCATAATTTGTATTTAATCTGTCAGAAGGGGGTCAAACCTTAGCTTTAGACCTCTGGTGACACAAATCCTGCAGCACCAAGACTAATAAATCATTATGCTACAGAAGTCTGAAAAGCATTTGCAATTTTAACACAAAAGACATCGAAATATTATCCACTACTGTGAGGAAATGATTTTAAAATGTTCCTTTTGTTGTTTCTCTTGGAGAATGAAAGCCTTTATCTGAAGCAATAACACAATAAAACTCAGCATCAGATATCATAGAAGGAAAAAATCTTACTAGATGTTTTAGTTCATTCCCACAATGAGCTCCCAGGATTTTTTTTACAGTATATTTTCAATTGTTTTGTCCCATCATGTTTCTTATACTTCAGTTGATTAGAAGTCTACAACTTCCCTTCCACAGAACTCATCAATTTAATTGCCAGGAAATTCTTCGTAGGTCTCCAATCAAAAATCTTCTGTTTAAGTGTTGTCTTAAGTTATGCTTTGGGCTACCTTTCCCTCAAAAGTCAATAAAGTTGCACAAATGTATTTTAAAGTAGTAATTTAGCCTGTACTGCAAAATACTTCAAAGTGGGCAAGAAGGGTAGACATTTTTTTTGACAGAAGTATAACATCAGAAAATGCTTAAGCAATGGCATCCAATATCTCTATGGTGACTCTGAAAAGATTTTGTGATAATCAATATATTCTCTAGAGCATTTGATTTAAACTTTATGATATAATAACCTAGAAGTCAAATCAATCTAACATAAAAGTTAACATGCTTTGACTTTTATATTGTAAGTTTTAACATACTGTAAATAACAAAACAATAAAATATAAATTACACTTTCTGGCCCTTTCAAAACCATATTCCAACTGCATTAAAGTGAAACATTTCAATACGGTAATTTCAATATTTCTGTAAAAAAGTATTTCTGAATTTTCATATTGTAGTAAATTAAAAGTTCTGACTTTTCATTATGATTTGACACATAAACAAATACTGACGTCTCCCGTGTTTCAACCAGGAAGGCAGGAGTTGCCTCCAATCAGCTAATTAAGCTCCATAGCTATCACCAGCACTATTCAAAATCCTGCAAAGACATGATGTCTTAAGGAAATTACAGTAGTTATATCTCTATGTCTTTGTTCAAGAATAAAGAGACAAATAGGAAATTATGAAACAGGAAATAAAGAGTGGGTAATTCCCTTTGGTAATGTCCCACTAGCAGCTGAGGGAGTTAACTAACTAGATCCACTGTGCTTCACTCAAAGGTGTTAACAATTGTTTTTCCTTTTTAATGGCCTTAATATTCCACTAATAGAGGTAATCTTTCTTTTGGCAACTTTTAGCTACTCCTGGTCTCTGTTCTCCCATTTCACAGCCTTGGAGAATGTTTTTAGCTGTTTACAATATCATAGATCCACCCATGGAGACTAGTCTTCAGTAGCAGCTAGGATTACAGCTTTTGATTGAACATTAAAGTGAGGGAGAGTGAGCTATTCCTGCACTATGCAGTGATAACTCTGGAAAAATGTTCTTCATTCTGCAATCCTGAAAACAAGGTGCATATCTTATCTGGGGGCGTGTGGCATGTGAAAAAATATGTTATATCAAGAAAGGTGCCAAGGTACAATCTGAATACCCAAAACATACATTATAATACCAGGAAACATCTGCTATATTTGATAACTATTAGTTCTTTTCAAAATATATGGAGTCAGATTATAAGCTTCACTTCCAGTTTCTACCCTCTGCTAAAATGTCACAACACAACTAGAAAACTACCCTTAACAAACAGCAGGAGACCCTTTTGGCATAAGGCAATATCCAGTTGGCACAGCCATCTCTACACCATGCTATCCTGACATAGGGAAAAAGTCATGGTAGGGCCTGGGGCAGGAGCATTGCAGGGTGAGGTACAATGTATACCTTTATGTATAGTTAACCTTTGCCGGTGTCATCATTAGAGGCCAGCATAAATTAGTTTTGAATTACCGATTACTGTACCTTAGATTACAGGCCCATCTGGCCCTTGGCTACAACTGAATTGGTGGAGACAGGCAAGTGGTTCTAGCTGAAGGAAACTGAGGATTGAAGTCATATTAAAAAAACCCAAACAACCAAACAATTAAATAAACTTATTTCCCTATAACTAGAGATCATTAAGATTTAAACATTAATTATAGTAAATTTACTTATGTAAATATCCATACTTAATCTTTTATCTATTTAAAAATCTAATGATTTTTTTTTAAATAAACATACCCTTCCATGCTTTCTCTTCTATAAAAGATAACAAATGCTAAGAATCCAACATTCACAAACACCATATACAGTAACAGAACAGTGTGTGCTTTGATTTGAGGGGGCAATATTGTCAAGAAATGATTCCCCCTACAAGCTTCCAAAGGCTGCTCTTCAAACAAAACAACCCCCCCAAACTCTAACCCAGCTAAGCTTTCTAATGTAAACCACTATGTAGTATGTTCTCAGGCCTTATCTAGACTAGGAAAAAAGCTAATTCTTTTTTCAATTTAGTACTAGCCTAACATGACTGTGTCTGAATTGACACTAAGTGGGATTTTCAATCCAGCATATTCAATATGATGTTAACACATGGATTTAAAGTCTTGGCCTACCCTAGGCTTTAATTTGACCAGTTTAGTAAATGCTAAAGCCCGACTGCTTTGTTTTGAATAGATTTAGAAGCTGCTAGAGTTAGATACAGCTAGACGACACAATCTAAAACCACACATCTAAAGTGCAGTATCTAAAATGTCACAGAGCTATGCTTAGATAGGGTAGGCCATTTTCTCACTTAGAAGAGGAAATCAGTGGTCTTGCCTGTATGTTACGGCAGTCTTGGAAATCTGCCAGGGGCATTAGATCATTTGCATAGAAAATGTGACTCCCCATTTGACTTGGGCCATTGAAGGCTTTGTCCTATTCCTTGGCAGCAAGATTTCAGTGGCTTAGAGGAGAATTTAATAATAATACTGCTTATACTTATGAATACACAATAGTGGAATAAAAACATGAAACCAATCTGGCAAATTGTCCTGAAACTTTAAAAAACGTGACATAAAACATACTGCTCTTCAAAATGATAACTGATGATAATGAAAAAACTAATTAACATTTTACTCACCCATCAAAAATACCTCTAGCGTATGGACCAATAATTTTGCTAGACTGCATTGATGCCATCTGCTGTGAAGCAATGCATCAAACTAATGGACTGTCTCATAATATGGAGCTTAACATAGTTTTTATGACAGCCTACAATGTGGATGGAGTGCTTTCCCCTTACTTAACAGAAAACGTTTGAGAAGAAACTCCTTGCAAAGATCAAAATTATAGTGAGCATGATGGGCTCTGTGAATCTTACCACAATAATCTATAAATACACAGTGCTGGTACCATAACATTGTTTTAGTACAATAGAATGCCTTATCTTTCTGTAACACTGCTACTGGCTTTTATCAGACCCTTTAAATCCTTCTGAAACATTAACTGAACAAAGTTCAGATCAAAAAGTTTTTGTAATCACTTAGGCAATTTATTGTGACAGAACCAGATGCTAATTTTGTGGTGCCAACTCTCTCCACTGTGCTTCAGTCCATCAGAATGGGTCAAAAGTCCCTCTGTACATAGTACCTATTCTCTTATGTTGACTCTGGCACACAAAACAAAATATAAACAGAAACCAATACACTTTCCACAAGAGACCAGCTGCCATAAGTGTGCTCTGATTAAAGAGGAACATGCAGACCGCAACACCAAATTCTGTGCAACTTGTACACATGAGGGCTTGGGACAGACATTCAAAAAGCCTGAGCCTGAATTGATTCAATCCTTGCAGGTTAGTGTAATGGCTAGGTTAAATCAGTTTTGTAACCAGACATCCCAGAAATACAGGCACATGCCTGCAGTGGCTCAGGCTAGAAGCTGGGGGTCGCTATAGCAGCTTTCCCTTCCACAACATGGAGCTGAGGGAGGCGTGGCCAGGCTACCCTGCTGCCCCCTTTATCCCCCTGCCATGACCCGACGTGGCAGGGACTGGAGGAACCATGCAGAAAACCTCACTGCTGCTCACCCCCCTGCTGCCCCAGTGATGTGCCTCTTGTGCACGGGACTGCACTCCTCAAAGCAGTTGGAGGTATGTGTGTGGTGTGTGTGTGGCAGGTGGGGGGCAGCTCACAGTGGTGAGGAATCCCTGCGTGGCACCACTGTTCCCAGCCGCGCCAAGTTGCACCCGCCACACTGGGGAGGCCCTGGGGGAGGAAAGCAGGGCAGGAGCTCGAGCCTGCAGCCTGCACCTGCCCTAGGTACAGATCTGGGGGGCATGGGTCCCCTTTGCCCCCTGGGAGTGCACGTGGCAGCGGGGAGCCGGCTCTCCCCATTCCCCAGACAAGCCACCTGCGGCCCGTCCTGCTCCTCACTGGGGCCCTACAGCTGCATATTGTGGCCCTGGGCCCCAAACTCCAGCCCTGCCCAGCTCCCTCCCCATCTCCCCCTGCATGCATGCAGCGTCCTCTGTCTTTCCACCTTCTTCCTGCTCCCTCCCAGCTCCCTGCAGGCTGGAACTCTGCCAGCCTGCAGGGAGCTTATTGCAAAATGGCAAAATCCACGGGTTTCTCTGGTAAAAGGCAAAAACTGTGGTTTACCCCATTTTCCATGGGAAACAAAAAACACGGATCCCTGCTCATAGTTCTAGAACATATATGGGATGAGCCACTGGTCTATAGCTTACCATGTAGAGACAACTCTCCCATGTACTCCTATTCAACAGTTCCCCACCTTCCTCCCCCACCGACATATGCCACCCTGTGAGAGACAGACTACCAGACATATTCCCTTCACATGCTTCCTTCTGTCTGAGAGATCCAACAGCTGTCATGCAAGCTCCTTCTTTTGCAAAATCCCCCTAAAACTCAACCTTAGTAGGATGCCTTCCGATAAACATTTCGGTATCCAATGCCTCTTTTTATACACATTCTTCTACCTGTATGTGAAGAAAAACTTTGCATCTGAAGGTAAATTACAGAAAAAGAATAAAAGAACAGCAAGAAGAAAAAGCATGGAAAAGCAGAAACAGTTTGATAGAAGTCAGGGGTCCTTTTACAGCTGCTACAGGAGTACAAACCTAGGTGCAGGCATTCTCACTATGCCTGATCTGCCTGGTAGGCTTTTGCTGCCTCTCAGACACTTATTTAGCAGAGATCTGTGAACTATGCTTGTATTCTAAGTTTAGACGTGCTACAAATAAGGGCAAAGAATATTATCTTGAATTATACTTTAGTTTGACTAGTTTACTTATGAGCCCCAGCACAGAAACCGTATCTCTGTGTAGGGGTAACTTCAGCTGAGGATATAGTGATAGCGCTGTCTTTCTTATTGCCAAACAGGGGGAACAATAATAACTGCAGCAAATTACAAGTTATGTTTATATTCTGCCAAAATCATTGCAGCATGTAATCCCAGTTAGGTATATTGGGACAGACTCTGATCACAATTAAATCAGCACAGCAGAATTTTGAAGCTCAGATTAGTCTTGTCTCTCAACTTTCACAAAGCCATGATGTATCAGTGACATTCCACTATACTCAGCACAATCACACAGTTGAAATCCCAAATACTTATGGAAAGAGCAGCTTTGGCTGATTTGTGGATGGATAATACAGATTCTACAGCTAAGCCTAAATGAGTCTCTACAGAATCACAAGAAACTCCAATTCTGCTTAATTTTCTATTTCAATGCATTTTGTTCCCAAACATTATCCTCCTATGATCTTACTGGCATCACTGTCAATTCCCTCATTGCACCTTTGACCCAGTTAATGTACAGGCAACACAACTGCATCTGTTCTGAAGGTCCAAATATTGTCTGAAGACTCAGAGTTGGGTTCAGCTCTTACTTCTGCTATATACTTTCCATGTGAGCTTGGGCACATTTCTTAAGCAATCTGAGCCAGTTCCTTAGCTGGTGTCAGAGCAGGCCCACTGATGTCAGTAAAATCCATACTAGTTTAGGATTGCTCAGGATATGGATTTCCATGCTCAAGTTTCTCAAGTGTTGAATGGAAAACCACCTTTCCCTCTGTGATATTTCTTTGCCTCATCTATTAAGACTGAAAGTTCTTCAGGGCCAGGTCTTTCTTTTCATGTATTTCTACACTGGATAGCACAGTGAGGTCCATGTCTCTGTTGGGATCTCTAGGCACTACTGTAATATATAATAATTCACAGTTTTACTGTAATGGAGCTAAATAAAAATATTTAATTTAACAGTTGCCAGGAGGGGATTAACATGGAAGAGAGAAGAGTAAATAAACAGGATACTATAATAAATCATTAAACAGAGAGCTCTGAGGGCTAATTTCTGCATTTCTATTCTCATAAAACATATTACAAAAAATTATGATTGCAAACCACAATAAATGGGAGTTTGTATTTCTGTTAGTGTAGATGATTTATCTGATCTATGACCACAATTCCAGATCAGAACTGCAGTATAAATTATATGTCAGCTCTTTTTAAAATGAGTTTGTAAGAGTTGTGCTCATATTACAGACTATTAAAGGCTTATTTCCAGTTTAATGACTGTAGTTGCTTTCTTCTTGCACAAGATCATTCTGCAGTTTTATCTGATCAACTAACAGGGTGTGGTGCATCTAACATCCTACCAAACCACCGGTATTTTAACCTGCATGAAAATTTGTCTGATCATATGTTTCTGTCGGAAAAAAAACAGTTTCACAGTTTTTATGGTTAGCTTGTGCTGAAATGAATGTGAAAAAGCTCCTGGGTTGTCACCAAAGTTAGCTAGGCACTTGGTTTTAGTGACTGGCTGTTCAAGTAAAATTTCATACACATTCATGCACATTTTATAATGATATACCCATTTTTTAATTAAATATTTTGGAGATATTAAAATAGCCTTTGAAAATAATCAATTCATTATGCTCTTGCAATAAAAGTGTGCAGGATGAATTTAAATGCATGGACTACATTACCTCAGACCTTGTTGTCTACACAAAGGAGCTGTATTAATTTTACTCATTCCACTGCAGGATTCTTGTAAGCTGACAGACATTTCAGGGGCGGGCAATTATTTTGGGCAAAGGGTCGCTTACTGAGTTTTGGCAAGCCATCAAGGGCTGCATGACAGGCAGCCAGGGGCAGATAAATATTAATTTTCTAAATTGTTTAGGGGCCCCGTGGACCAGACAGAATGGCCTGGTGGGCCACATCCGGCCTGCAGGCTGTATTTTCCCCACCTCTGCATTATGTGAATGAGAAATGACAGCACTGCTGGTCTATTAACAACAGGGGAAAAAAGTGTTCTCCTATAAGGGTGAAAAATTACCTCTCTATCAAAAGTAGGCAAATATGATTGGTCTCCTATGACCTCTGCTATAAGCAGGTACTGCTAAGTGGCTTCCACTTGTCTATGACGTTGTCTGGAGACAAAATATGGGGAGAAGGCGAACATTTAAAAAATGAATTTTAAAAGATAATTTTGTTTCTTAAAAAAAATTTCTCTGTGTTAACCGATAATGTGTCAACAAAGCTATAAGCCTGAGTCTATACTCAGGACAGTAATGGACCCAGCATCTCCCTCTGTTGCGCACATTACATTACTGAACATGTAACAATGCACTCCAACAACAGCTGTCCTGCTTTTGCTAGCATGGACAGCTCATGTAGCCAACACATTTCTGTCCATTCCTGCAAACTTAATACATCCTCTAGTCAAAAAATGATAGATCTTTGTTTTCCTTCAGAAAGTGATTCCTGCCTTCTTATGATTGGCATCAGGGATAAGCCCCCAACTTCTTCCTACAACTATCACTGCTGAGACATGGTGTTGCTCAAAAGTGTATTGAGAGAGGTGGTGATAGGGTGTCAAAGGACTTTGTAACACACACATGACTACATGAACAAACAGCCTCTTTTTACTAAAAACACTAAGTAAAAAGTTATGTAATAAAATGACATTGAGTCTTAGTGGAAGGCCCAGAGTGACCACAGCATCTTCAATGTTCCCAGCTTGGCTGTGGGTTCTCTTTCTCCATTTAGCTAGAGGAACAATTCATCTTGCACCTGTGTATACAAAGGTGTTGTCAGGATCATAGGTTAGGACTGTGCCTGTTCTCATAGACAACTACCACACATGGAAAAGGGTCACTTTGCTAATAATGGAGAAAGCCTTGAACTCATAAACAGGGTGCATAAACACAGACAGTTCATGTTTAAGCATAATTGGATACACCATTTCCACCTGGTAACAACCAAGTCCACCAATAAAAATGATGCCAACAGACACGGGAATGTTTGACTCAATACGTGTATCTCGGAATGTGTTTCATAGGCAGGCAAGCCTGTATTCTGATGAGTCACAGAAGATAAATCCACAAACTAGAATGCCCAACCACCAGCCCGCAAAAATTAAACCATAGGGCTGATACTGAGGGGAACCCTAGTTGATTTAAGCTGTTGCAACAGGAAAAGTCAATCTTTTTAAATAGAGGTCTCATTGACACAAAAAATTATGCTTTTTTTCCAAAAGCCATTCTTCTGGAATGCAATAGCAGTGATTCTTTCCACACTCGTACAATCTACACCAGACTGGGGGCTCAGGAAATCTGGATTTTATATCCAGCTCTGCAATTTCCTTGCTATGTCACTTTTCAGGAGTTATTTAAAGTTACTGTCTCAGTTTCCCCATCTGCAAAATGAGGATACTATTACTTCCAAGATGAAAACTGCTACATAAAGTGTTATGGCACTGTTATCATCAGTTATCTTAAAATGTTACTTAATTTGTAAAGCCAGATTTTGAAGTGCAGGTAACATAATACTCACTCACAAACTTGTGCATGAGTTCACTTTGCTGACAATCTGAACAGCAAGCACAACTGAGGGACAGACAGATGCAGTTTAGCCATCTGCCTTTTGGATTGTGATGCTTAACATACTTTACCATTCAAGTTACAAATAGTGTGTCAGACAAGTACTCTCCCTGAGACCAATAAGAAATAGCTGCACCAAATTAGACTATTTTCAGTGCTTCAGAGATTAGCATACCGTATTATAGAATAAATAAGTAGAGCAAAAATTTTACATCTGCTTATCAGATAACACCCAACATTTTAAATATGTTGAAGTTATAGGGAATGATGGGTTATATTGCATTTAGTCTATATATTGTCAGATACCAAAAGCTGCAGTACAGAATTCATAAAGATGACACAAGGATATAGAAAAAAAAAATCATTTTTTTATATAAATTAGGGGTGCAGCAATACAGATTTTTTTGGTCAATACCGATGGCTGATTATTAATTAACCAGCCATATCAGCTGATCCCGATCTGATAGCTGTTATGCAGCCTGGCAGGATGGAGGGCAGCTCCCTGCTGGTAAGTCTGTGGGGGGAAAAGGGCATTGGGGGAGGGAAGGAGTATAGGGGTGGCAACTTGAGGCCCCATGGTGAGGGAGGGAGTGGGGTAGGGGCAGGTACTGCCCAACCAGGGCTGTAAATGTGACTCCGCTGAGAGCAGGGTAGAGCCGCGACTAGCTCATCCAGAGAATGTGTGGGGGGAGAAGGACGGCTCCTGGGGCTGTGCTCGGGTTGGGCAGTGGCAGCACTGGGGGGGTCTATGGGGTGGGCTACAGACACCCCAAAATTCACTTCAGCCCCCCTTCCCAGCACCCCTTTCACCTGTCCTGGTCCTGCTTGCCCTGAGTGCAACTCCAGCCCAGACCCCCACCAGGAAGAGGTCAGCACAGCCCCTGGCCCCAAGCCCACAGTGGGCAGCCCACCCTTACCCCGCATACAAATACAGGGGGGCACACGCCTCCCTGGGGGTTCACGTAGTGGCAGAGAGCTGTCCCCCACTGCATTCCGTGGAGAAGCCGCTCACAGCTCTGCCCCATTCCCTCCCTCACCATGGGGGCCTCAATCTGCCCCCCAGCACCTCTTCCCCCCACAGACCTACCGGCTGGACACTGCTCTCCAAGCTGCTGGGCCGTATTCCATGCACACAGCATTTATTGGTGACATTATTGGCTACACCAGCCAAAAAAAGCTGATTGCTGATGTTAATTTTCCTTTTTTTGGTGCCAATCTGATAAGCTACCAATATATCGGTACACCTCTAATATAAATTTACAGTAGCAACATATATTTTTAATTTCTTTAAAAGCTTTTTCTGTTGACAATTTACAGCTGAATGTGGCAGATAAGAATGCTACTGTAAGAAGTGAATTTCATCATTATTATAAATTTTACCCCTTTCAGATTCTAGACTCTCTGGATTCTGATTCATGGAATCTGACTTTTTTTTTTAATGGTTTTACTTTTAATATAATATTTTTCACCTAGAAGATATAAAATGAGATCATTAAAATCTTTCAAAAACCAGCAGAATATTGCAAGGCTGTGGACTACCCAGTCTGATTAAAAGTCAGTCTGCAAAACAATTTGGTTGTTTGACGCCTATGTACATGAAAGGAAGGTGAGATGTTCTGAGGCTGATGAAAAGGTGGTTCTCGAGGTACACTTATACTTAGTAGCCATTGGCTGAACAGTCCAGAAGCTAATTCAGGTGGCTGTATCTGCAGGGTTAACAGAACCTGAAAAATGCATTCATTTCACAAAAGCGACAGGAACACTGGACCAGGGTCCTGAAATATGGTCATTCCTGGTTTTCTGGGGCTCACATCACCTTAAGAAAATGGCATCTTACCTTCTATCTGGGAAGTATGGCAAACACTTCACATTTGTAAACATTTTCAAAATTGGGTCAAGGTTTCTTAAAGGTGCTCAGCACCAGTAAGCACTGATTGTGTTTTAATCAAGCTGTGGGCACTCAAACCTCAAAATCAGGCTTCAGGGCCCTGATCCAATAAAGCTGAAGACTGGCAAGGTAACTGAGGCAGGGAGATGCAAATATGGTTTATTATTTTTGTCTAGATTTACATATTCTGTGTATTTATCATCCTGTTAAGTGAAGAACAATGATGCATTCAGAGACCCTGTGCAAAACAACTTGTATTTCTGTCTGTGCACTTGTGTTTCTCTTATACTACCATATGCTCCCTGAACAGAAACCACAGCTAAAAACATCATAGCTGGAGTTCTGGAAGAAGCTATATTTAAGTCAGAAGGAAGTCTGATGGGTCAGAGTAGATAGACCATGGATTCCAAGGAACAAGGGCAGGGCAGATGTACCATGGATTCCAGCTTTCACCAGAGGATCTAGTCTCCAAGGCCGCTGACAGGCATGGAAAACCAAACCAAACCAAACCAAAAACGTGCTTTACCAGAAGAAGATCCACCTCAGTTTGACCTGGCTCCCCAGTGTCTATACAGATCATGCACTTTAGTAGGGTTTTTTGGCACTTTTATCTAATAACTGATTGAATCATCTATGAAAGCTATTTAGTTATTTGCTACTGAATCAGCTATTGGATAAAAGCACCAAAAAGCCCAATGAAGCATGCAATCTATACAGATGCTTGGCGAGCTGGGTTCCTCTTCTGGGCATGTGCTGCACTTGGTACAGGGGTGCACCAAGCTGAAAGTAAAGTACCATTTTGATTTTTTTTTCCACATCTGTCAGCAGTCCAAGTGTGTGCAAAGAGAGCCCAAACTGGAACAGCATCTGGACCCTGTTCATGCACCAGAGGCCTAAAGCATGGTGGGTCTGGTAGATGGGGACCCAACACTGTAATCTAGCAAATGCCAAACATGGTGAGCTCAACCACATTTGCGACAGTAATACTAAGATTAATGGTTTTATTTTTCAACCTGTATATGCAAGAACTATGGTTTTTAGAAAAAAAAATTAACCTCAAATTTCTTTTTAAGAAATGCCAAGAGAAGATGCTTTAAATAAAGCATTGTGGTAAGCCACAGTGGGGATTTTTAAATGATGACATAAAGTCTGTTATGTGTCTCTCTTTCTTTGATCATCCTGAAACTATTATGTTTTGTTGATAAGTATGTCACCTGTAGCTAGGATGTAATGCTTCTAATTTTATAATTCATACAAAACATCTATGACAAGAATATTAAGGAAGCTCCATGAAATATTCAAGAACCAAAAAATGATTAACTTAAGGGTAGAAGGCAGAGTAGATTTGCATCTTGTAGGCTAACTAAATTAGAGATGCATAAGCTTTTATAAGCAATAGCTTACTTCTGCTGTACACCTTACTATTACCTTACAGTCCTTAAGTCTATTAGTGTATACTTTTTCGCAAACAACTGCGTACTCCAATACCTTCTACAACTTTAGAAACTTAGAACTTCATATATTTTTTAAACTGTATTATTTTACTTTCTTATCAGTACAATACTTTTTTATAAACTTAGGCTTTTACATAAATAATTTTCTCTTTAAAACAGTTATTCTAGTAACTGTTTCAGATTATACATTCTCTTTTTCAAATGACTACACCAAACTTTGAGTGTGATTCAGGGGCAGGGACAAATAAGTAAAAAGCTTTCATAGATGATAATTTAGGTAGACTTCATATAGTAGCAACTTTTCTCTATTACAATGTGTCACACACTCAGGGCTAATTATGCCTGGATAAGTACCTGGAGCTCCATGATTATGAGGTAAGTGTACTTAGTGCACCATCTCCTAGGACAAGGCAATGTACTCTCTGCCTGTTCTGCTTTGATGGCTAGGACAGACAGGGAGGGACAACACAACTTAATAAAACAAGATCATGGAGCAGAGATTGTAATCTACAGGCCCAATACTGCATCTGGATCTGCATAGCTCAGGGGTGGGCTATTATTTTGTGTGAGGGCTGCTTAGCAAGTTTTGGCAATCTGTTGAGGGCCACATGGGTAACCCCACCACCTGACAGGTGCCCTGCCCCCTGGTCGCTATTTTGGGACCAGATGACCCACCCCTGACCTGACCCTTGCCACTGGAAGTCCCTCCCCTTGCCCCTGGAAGTACTCCTTTGAAGAGGGTTTGCTATCTTAGAACCAGAAAAAAACAAAATTATGTACTAAAAATCAAATACCCATAATATTATATTTTAATTCAATAAAAAAAAATATTTTTGTCCTGATATGTGTGTGTTTGTGCTTTATATATAGAAGTGATTGTATAATAACTCAAAATGCAGTCTTACTCTTGTATAGTGTGTGGGGTGCGCAGGGGTATAAGGGGGGTATGGGTGGGTGGATGTGGGGAGCTGTGTGTGTGTGTGTGTGTGTGTGTGTGTGTGTGTGTGTGTGTGTGTGTGTGTGTGTGTGTGGTATCTGTGGGATATGCGAGTGTGTCTGGAGGAGGGTGTGGCTATGGGGTTTGTAAGAAGGGTTGCAAGGGGGCAGCCAGCCAGGCCCTTGCTGCCCAAAGCCTCATGGCCATGTTTGCACTCTGGCTGCTCCTGCTGCTGCCAGGAGGCTGGGGGCTGCCAGGGAAGGGCCTGTCAGGCTCAAGGGGCAGTGCAAGCGGCTCCCAGAGCCACTAGGCATGGCACGAGCTGGTGAGGATGTGACCCAGGATGCAGGAAGCCCAGGAAGGTGGTGCAGAAGTTGCACTGAGCACCAGAGGCTTGGGGCAGCAAAGGCCTGACTGTCCCCCCGACAGGCAGCCTGGAGGTTGCCACTGCCTCGAGGGAAAGGCCCACACCCCCTCCTGTCACCCCACAGAGGCCTGGCAGCAGCTCGCCCCCCAACCCTAGGACAGGTGGGGAGGCTGCACCAGGAGCTGGAGTGGAGCTGCGGCTGTCTTCTTGCTCCGAAAGCTGCTGCAGCCTCCCCAAGCTTCCTGTGCCCTGAGCAAGGACCCTGCCAGGTTGTGCCACCCCCAGCAGCCTTGGGAGACCAGCTACCTTGCCCCTGGGGCTGGCCAGGAGCTTCCCGGGGACCTGGGCTCCTTGCAGCTGCAGGAGCTTCTGGAGCAGAAAAGTGGCCCTGGATCTCCTTCGCTCCTGGTGCAGCCTCCCTGCCCATCCTGGGGCTGGGGAGAGAGCTGCCACTAGGCCTCTGTGGGGTGGGTGGGCCCAGGACTTCCCCACTGGGCAGCAGCACCCACCAGAACCTCCTGTGGGGGGAGCAGCTGGGCCTTTGCCACCCCAAGCCTCAGGTGCAGGATGCAAGTTCTGCACCACCTCTCCCAGCCACGTCCTCGCTGGGTTGTACCACCCCCAGCAGCCCCAGGCACCCCTCATGCTGCCCCCAGGGCCGGACAGGGGGATTGGGAACCAGCAACAGCCAGGCAGTGCCCCAGGGCCAGCATTAGTTGGGCCCAGAGCAGATTGGCAGGAGCCCAGGGTGCAGCTGGCTGGGCATTATGGAGCTGGGCTGGCCTGCCCCCACATGGAGAGAGGGGAGCCACCCCGCTCTGGGCCCCACCGGCGCTGGGTCCCATGCGTCCCCTTGCTCCCAACCCCCGTGTCAGACCTGGGCTGGATAGAATGGGCTGGCAGGCTGGATACAGCCCACAGGCCGTATTTTGCCCACCCTGGCATAGCTGGTCCCTTACTCCTTACATGTGTGCAGAGGTCAAATGAAGTCAATGGGAATCAGTACAATTTCAATGAGATGTCTATTGTCACTGCAAAAGATACTGCACATGGCATAGTCACAACCCCTCTCCCCCACCCTCCTACACACATGGAAGTTCCAAGTGCTTAGCAGGTATAATTTAGCCCTGAACAAGTGATATAAAATTGTAACAGAGATTCTTACCTAAAATATCTTCCCATTGAAGAAGAACCTTCCACAAATTACTATACATATCCCAATTACTGCTTTTATTTTTGCGTAGTTTAAAACTATACCACACGCAAAATACTATTTCAATTTAAGGAGTAATGTAATATTCATTGAAACAATGGTCCCCCACCAAAATTGTCAGTGTCCCAACACAGAATAATAAAATACCATAGTCCAGGTTGTAAAAAGTACTTTGACATTTAAAAGTCCACCATTTGGGCACCACTGATATCCTAAAGACACCATTGTTTTCCTGTGCTCTAAGCCCACAGGTGAAAACAGCTTCCTAACAGATAATACCACACACCACAAGTTTCTCAGATCCCTAGCTCAAGTTGCAGCCAGAGAAACCCTGAAGCAAGAGTCTCAAACTAGACTTCTCTCCCTTCTGCCTTTTGCATTCAGAGTGCACTTAAGCTGAAACCATCACACATAAAAGACAGAGAGAGAATGAGGAGGGTACTGGAGCAAATGGGGATGATACTTACCTGGGGTGCAGAAGATCTGAGTTTAGGCCCATGTTCTGTCTGTAATGCAGCAGGGACTTGAAGCCGGATCTCTGGTGAGTGCCCTAACCTACTGTGTATTTTGGTGGCTCCTGCTCAGTTTCTCCTGTTGGAGCCATTGAAGTTTGTATAGCTACTTAAACATGCATTGCAGCGAGAGTTTGAACCTTAGTATTCCCACATGAGTGCCTAGCGACTAGGTTCTAAAGAGTTGTCTCCTTCTCTTTCTCCGGCCCTTTCCTTTTCATCTTATTCCTGGTTAGCTTGGTTGGCTCTCCAGTGCAACTAGTTTCTGAATATCCCCAACTTCAGGTCTGCAGTCCTGTCCAGGCAAGGTATGGGGAGCCTGGGGGCATGCCATTATGTAGCAAGATATCTAGAAGTCTAGTTTTGCAACCCTCACATACCTCTGAAGATCAGGGCCCAATCATGCAAAACAACAACAAAATAAGGTCCAATTTATAAAAAAAGAAAGAAAGATTCGGATTTAAAAGAAAGGGGAAAACAATAAAAACATAACTGGCCTAAAGAAAAGCTATATATTCTCTACAGTACATTAATGAAAGCTACAACTATTCCTGTCATTGAATATTTTCATTGGCTCAGGCTAACCATTATTTATATTAGAATCTCACTAGTCACTATAGGCAAAGGATAACATGGCCAGGTCAGTGCTGAAGGAAAGAATGAACATTCCTGCATCTGTGTTATATCTGAGGTATTTCTGGGGGGGAACGTCCATTTTCATCCTGTAGAAATAAAACTGAAACATTCTTATGTAGGATTCAGCTTTAAAGGGACCCTTGATTAAACTTCAGCCTAGCATCACTTTGAACAAATATCAGCTACATCATCTAAAATATTTTTAGGTATTTCTGCATGAAAGTAAGAAGATTTGGCACAGCCTTGGAAAACAATCGTGAAAACCTACTAGTCCAGATGTAAAACATCTATTCATTCTTCCTCTGAAGTGATGAGAGAGTACAATAAAAATACTGATTACATTTCAATCTTCCATTCAAAAATGTAACTTGCTCCAAATTAGGAGAATTTTGCAGGACTAACATTTATTTATCTATTTATTGTTTATTTTGCATTTAAATTTAAACAAAATGTTAAGGGTGGGCTTTTCAAACATGTTTGGCTGGAACCTGCCGGCACACCCACTGAAAGCAAAGATGAAGTAATATCAATAGGTTAAGAAGTTAGGGTAATGTTGAGAGCTTCTGAAAATCCTGCCCTAAATAACTATTTCTCACATCTCCCTAGGACAGCAGTTCCCAACCCGGGTTGCAACCCAAATGAGGGTCATGGGGGCAATGTTGGCAGCAACGCACACAAAAGATGAGCCACGCCCCATGCCAGAAGTTCCCCTGTCCCCACTGCTGTCACCACACTCTGCTCCCAGCAGCAGGTCACAGAAAAAGAAAAGGTTGGGAACCACTGTCCTAGGAGGAGGATAAGCATTATTCTTACCCTAACCCAACACTGTCTTTCTGTAAAAGAAATTAAACTTTTTTCTCACTACATTCCAGAAAACTATGACAGTCATTTCTACCCTGAAGGAGCTTTCTGTTAAATAACACCAGGAAGGCAAATAACCTAAATCCAGCAGTGTAAGGATGCAGCCAGGCACCTGAGTTGGCTACTGCACACAGCTGTTTTCTTTGCCCTTCCCCGTACCCATTGGTGACCAAGGCAGTCATTCCCCTGCTCTAGTTACATCACTGTTTAAAGCTAGGGGTAGGCAAAATGTGGCCTACGGGCTGGGTGTGGCCTGGCAGGCCATTCTATCCGGCCAGTGAGGCCCCTAAAAAATTTAGAAAATTAATATTTATCTGCCCCAAGCTACCTATCATGCACCCCTCGATGGCCTGCCAAAACTCAGTAAGCAGCCCTCAGCCTGAAATAACTGCCCACCCTTGGTTTAAGCCTTTCCTTTACCAATTGATATAAGAATGTTGCTTTCTTTGAGACAAGCAATTCTTGCAATGTAGAGCTTTCAGTTTCAATTACATATTTAATAAAATTAATGTGTTAAAGTCAAAATACCAGTGATTAAACAGGAATTAATAAATGCACCTTACTATACTTATTAATAAAGAAAGCAGATACATTGAGCTCAGTTAAATCAGGAAAGGTAAACACAGAGAAGAGATGCAATTCACTGGTTCAATATATGGCTATTATTTTTCCTTAGCAAATGAATATTTTTGAAGCTGAGAACCTGACCAAATTCCATATTTAAATGCCATAATAAGCAGACATTTTAAAACTAACAGTTCAACCTGTAAACCAGCAGTGACAGGTGTTCCATCTTCCGGAGAATGATCAGAAAGAGCCACATTAACTTAGAAATTGCTGCACTAAGCAAAAAAGTTAAAGTAAATCAAAGGAAGGTATGCAACAAACATTTAATCTTCAGCTGAGAGGTTAATGGTTAATTGTGCAAATAAAATATTTATCAAGTTTCACTGGAGTCACTATATTTAAATCTCTATAATAGTTAATATTCGCATATTAGTTCAATAGCACATGATCACAGGGCACCCAGGGTTCTACATCCCTTAAAACATATAGGTAGAAATAAGTGTTTTTAGGATTTTGAGGACTAGACTGAATTACAGGATGATCTAGAGGAGCAGGCTAATTGAACTGAGGAAGGATTTGAGGTAAAATTTAATTTTAAAGAGTTTAAACAATCTGGGTAGAAATAAATTTGCTGAGAAGAGTGCAAAAATAGTCTTAAAGAAAATGGGGCAGGAGTAATACAGAACAAAAGGGAGAAGAGAGTTAATTTACAGAAGCTGAGGACTGCGTAACAAAATATAAGCATTGGTCAGATATAAGAAAATAGTTTTTGATGACATGGTAAATAGACTACAGAATACTCTGTTAGAAGACAAAAGTCATAGATGTGTTAAATATTAGTGTAGGGCAGAGTTTTTCAAGCTTTCTAGGTCAGTAATCTCTTAAATAAAACATTTTGCAACTTCTTTATATTCAATGATGAATCCGTATTCTTTATCTGTGTACATTTCAAGCAGTTGACAGAGAATACTTGAAGTTTAAAGACATCTGGCAAGTGAGGTATGGTGGCTGGAGCCACTCCTCAGGACTGGAAGCACTGCGGTCTGGCCCCGATGCTCCTGAAGGAGGACCCCGGGACCCCAACACTAGAGGGAACTTACCTGAGAAGGAGGCAGGGATGGGATGGAAGATGCACAAGCCAGCACTGCTCTGGCTTTTCAGACAGGTATCAAACAAACTGAGCGGTGGCTGGCTGATGATGTCAGCCACAGCCGCCACACGGGGAGTTTAAAAACCCTCGCAGAAGCCGGGTGTGGGGGGCAGCTGGGAGGTAGGACACCGAGCTTGCTGGGCTGCAACCCAGCAGTGCGGGTTCCTTCCCTCCCCTGCAATGCCGCTCTGCCGGGAGCAAGCGGGAAACATCGTGAGAGGGCCAGTCAGGATGCCTTTACACAGAACTGCCCAGTGGCCATGGAAAGGCCCGACCATCTTTTAGCCTGCAAAGAGCCTGACAGGCCCAGGTCTGACACAGGACCAAACCCAGGCTATGGATCATGGGCAAGTGGCAGGTGGCCCTGGAAGCCTGCAGCACACATGGCGATTGGTGGAGCAGTGGCCTACTGAGAGGCCATAAGAGTACGGAGCCATGGACTGGAGCGGCAATGCAACGGCCTTCATGGTTGGCGAGTGGACTGCGGTGTAGGGGAAGCGGAGCCCCAGCACCACCCACATTGACCCCATGAGTATTGCTGTCCCCAGGCCAGGGTAGGAACACCACTGAACCCCTCCTTTCAGAATCAGATCCATCAAGACGTGGCAGCAGAGTTGGGATCTGGCCCGAGGAGCAGGGAGAATACTCACAACACCAACAGGGGGCATCACAGTGGTGCACTGGCTGGGAATCATCAATAGAGAATCAGTGATCCCAACCCGGCAGAGGCCACCATGGAGCCAGCAGCTACGGCCATGCCAGCAAGACTGAATTCAAAGGAATGCGGCTCTGTTTAACATGTCCCGGATGACGAGAGATGATGACCCGGACGCCTATATAGAGGCATTTGAGTGGACGGCCGTGCAAACCGGGCTTGATTGCTCACAATGGGCCCATCAACTAGGGGCCCTAGTGGTCAATAAGGCCCAAGCAGCATACCGGACACTGTCAAGAGAGGAGGCCCATAATTATGATACGGTAAAAGCCACCATCCTTTACCGGCTTGAAATATCACCTGAGAGCTATAGATAAGCCTTTAGGGCACTAAAGGCGAAGGAGGTCAAGAGGCCCCATAGCCTCCTGCAGTACCTGAAGGATGTCCTGAACAAGTGGCTCCCGATGAACAGGTTTGATCGGGAGGGAGTAATAGACCAAATCCTTCTCGAGCAGTTCTTGTGGGACTTGGAACACAAGATACAAACATGGGTGAGATGGCATCAGCCACAGAGCTATGAAGAGGCACTCCGCTTAGCAGAGGCCTTCACTGTCTCAGAGAATGAGCGTGGCTGGGGGTTACATTCCACAGCCATAAATCACATACAGGAGGAAGAAAAGAAGGCGGGACCCCAGAAAGGAACATCAAAAGGCATAATGTGCTACTGCTGCAGCAAGGTCAGTCATGTGGCCTGAGAGTGTGGTATGGGTCTGAGTGATCTGAACTGCGGAGCAGCACCTGCAATGTTCCCAAGGGATAGGTTGTAGGAAATAGACCATGGTGAACCCATGGACTGTGGTTTTGGGTCCATAATGCAAGAGGGAAGATGGGAACGCCTGGTAGTGACAGCAAGGATTGGGGATTAATTGGTGCTGGTGACCTTAGACATGAGGTGTTAATAGTCGTTACTCTGCATGGACCTGGCACTGAAAACTAGGGTGAAGACAGCTGGCCCCCTTGTCATGATGTGCATCCTAGGTGGAGAAATGTGCTTTGAGAGCTATTATTTCCCCTTTAGGGTGATTGAGTTCCAAGGTGAGCTGAGGGTAAGGCTGGCTCCATTGTTGGCCTGGAAGACGATAAGCTGTGAGTTGGACCCTATCTACACTGTTTTGGAGTGGGCTAGGGCCACAGAAGGAGAGGAAATGTCTGCGGAAAGGCGAAGGCTGGGCCAGGGAAGCACATCCCCAAAGGGGGGCCGAGGCTGAGGCTGGTATAAAACTGGATCAAGTGGCTACTGCTGACCAGTTCCTGCAGGCCCAGCAGGAGGACCCGGAGCTACAGTAACTGGTGGATGAGGACCCCCAATAAGGAACGTCGATGAGAGAGGTCCACTATGAGGTAAAGGGGGGTCTTTTATATTGGGTCCAGAAGGGCCAAGGGACCAAGGCAGAGAGGTGCCAGGTAGTGTTACTGAGTTGTCAATATAAGCGATGGTGTTTCACCATCAAATTTGGTGGCTGGTGCATGGTACCCCGCTGGGAGGGCACCTGGGGTGCAGCAAGACAAAGGCACGGATCGTCTGCGACTTCTTCTGGCCCCACTTACATGACGATGTAGTGGGTGGTGGCCTGTCCAGAGTGCTGAAGAGCTCAAGAGCAGGGGCCTCCTAAAGCCCCTTTACAGTCAATGCCTGTCACTGAAACACCATTCTCTTGGGTAACATTGGACATTGTGGGACTGCTTCTGAAGTCCCATACAGGGTACCAGTTCAGACTGGCCCTCCTGGACTATGCCACAAGGTTCCCTGAAGCGGTGCCACTCAGGTCGATAAAGGCCACCCAGGTAGCTGAGGAGTTATTAAAATAGATAGCCTGAGTGGGGATACCCCATGAGATCCTCACCAACTAGGGACCCAATTTAATGGTGGGAGTAATGAGGGCCCTGTGCAAAATCTTAGGCATTACACACACGAAGACCTCCGTATACCAGCCCCAATCCAACAGGTTAGTTGAGAGGTTGAACAGAACGATCAAGAGGATGCTTAGGAGGTATGCCCAGGAGGACCCGCACAAGTGGGACAAGGTGTTAATGCCCCTGTTGTTTGCACTGTGGGATGCGCCACAAAAATCAACTCACTTCTCGCCCTTCCAGTTAGTATATGGGCACAACAGAAGGGGTCTGCTGGGTATGATCAGGGAAGAGTCGGAGAGACCGGTGGGGCTGAGGGTACCTGCAGAAAGTTACAGACAGGAAATACAAGAGAGGCTGTCAAGAACACAACAAATGCCAGTCAGAACCTAAGAGAAGCCCAATTGAGGCAGAAGGCCCAATACGATCTCAGGACAAGGGCAAGAGTGTTCCAACCTGGGGACATTGCACTAGTTCCCACATCCTCAAGTAAATAATTCACAAAGTGGCAAGGACCCTTCAAGGTGGTCAGGCAGGGGGGGCCAGTAGATTACGAGGTCTCCAAACCTGGACTCCGATGGGAGTGCCAAATATGCCACATCAAACTTTGTAAAGAAAGGAAGATGCCACAGGGGTGAATGGAACTGCACAAGGAAGAGGATGCGGAGCTGGGACCCTCTTGTTTGGAGTTAAGAGCCAGCAAGATACCAGAAGCACAAGCCCAGTTCAGAGAAGAATTAACTGTAGAACAACAATGAGAGTTGGCTAGGTTGGTAAAGGCATTTCAAGACGTGTTCCAGGAGACCCCTGGTCAAGCTAGAGGTGTGGAGTACAAGATTCGAACCCTACTGGGGCACTGGTCAGGGAAAGGTGGCAACCTATCCTGCAACAGTTGCAAGAAGAGGTCTGCCAGGAGACAGCCAAGATGCAGAAGCAGGGTATCATCCGCCTATCCCAGAGTCCCTGGTACAGCCCCATAGTGCCCATCGCCAAACCCGATGGGTCGCTCCACCTATGCATCGATTACTGAAAATTAAATGTGCTAGCAACCTTTGACACCTTCCCTATACCCTACATGGCCCATCTCATGGGGAAAATAAGGGAAGCGAAATTTATATCAATAACAGACCTACCTAAGGGTACTGGCAAATCCCCATGAAATCCTTAGATTGTGCCAAGACAGTGTTTGGAATGCTGCGGGGTTTATTTGAATTCCTACACATGCCATTGGGGCTTAATGGGACAGCAGCCACTTTTCAAAGACTGATGGCCCCACACGTGGCCGCTTATATTGACAATATAATTGTCTACATGACGGATTGGCCATGGCACCTTCACACACTAAAAGTCTTCTAGGGGAGCTAAGAGTGGCTGGGATGCCGCTAACCCCAAGAAGTACAAACTTGCTGGTCATGAGACCAAATACCTTTCAAGAACCATGCAGCCAACAACAACTGCTCATCAACTACCATTGCAGATTCATACCACACATTGCTGAGCTGGTTGCTCCCTTAACGGATGCATTGTAGAGAAGATCCACAAAAGCCCCACAGTGGACCCCCGAAATGTCTGAGAGTTTAGAAAAATTGAGGGAGACACTGTATTAAAATGTAGTGGTACACACCCCTGATTTTGCAGCACCTTTTATTTTGCAGACCAATGCCTTGAACAAGGCATTAGGAGCCATGCTGCTACAACAACGGGGAGGAGAGGAGCACCCTGTAGTGTTCGCTAGCTGTAAGCTCAACTCAGTGGAGGGCAGGTATGCGATGATCGAAAAAGAGTGCTTTAGCGCTACCTTGGGCAATTGAATATTTTAGATATTATCTACTAGGTCGGGAGTTTACCGTAGTCACGGACCACACCCCATTGCAATGGTTAACAAAGTCCCACATAGATAACACACGGACAACCTGCTGGATGTTGACCCTACAGCCCTTCAAGTTTGCAATAGTACATTGTCCTAGCAAGGACAACCTCATTGCTGATCTCCTCTCCAGGTGTACTGGCCAAGAAAACCCAGCAGAAGAAGCGTTGCAAGCACACCAGAGGTAACACCAGTTGGTACCAGAAGACTGACAAAACACTGAGTCTTCACAAGGCAGCTTAAAGGGAAGGTCTGTGGCAGCTGGGGACACTCCCAGAACTGGAAGCACTGGGGTCTGGCCCTGACACTCCTAAAGGGGGACTCCAACACCAGAGGAAACTTACCTGGGAGGGAGGCAGAGATGGGATAGAAGCCAGGCAAGCTGGTGCTGCGATGGCTTTTCAGACAGCTATCAATCAAACTGGGTGGCGGCTGGCTGATGAGTATTGCCATCTCTGGGCCAGAGAAAGAACACCACTGAACCCCTCCTTTCAGAATTGGATCCATCAAGACGTGGCAGAAAAGTTGGGGCCTGGCCCAAGGAGTGGGGGGAATACTCACAACACCAACAGGGGGCATCACATGAGGGTTTCTTTACTTCATAATGAATTTTTCAGTTTCTTGTGACTCTTCCATTAATAGCCATTTCATGACCTTCTGATGTAGGACAGATTAGGAGATAGCTTGTGTGATCCTGAAAGTCTTTTCCATCCTACTCTCTAGCCTTAATACTTAACAGGAATTTTCCCATCGAATTGTAAATAACATACACACTTATTACTTGAAAACAGGATCATAACAGAAACAGAATATCAGTCCTAAGAATGTTGCATAAATTAAATCCAACTTTCAAGAAAGAGAGGCTGAACCTCTCAGCAGCGCACAGGCAGAGAGGGATCTTGGAGTCAGGATTGACTCCAGGATGAATATGAGTCGCCAGTGCGACGAAGCAATAGGCAGAGCCAACCACACCCTGTCCTGCATCAACAGAGGCATCACTAACAGGTCCAGACAGGTCTTGCTCCCCCTCTATGCGGCACTGGTCAGGCCGCAGCTGGAGTACTGTGTCCAGTTCTGGGTGCCGCACTTCAAGAAGGATGTGGAGAACCTGGAGAGGGTCCAGAGGAGGGCCATTTGTATGGTTGAGCGCCTCCATGACCAGCCCTATGAGGAGAGGCTGAGGGACCTGAATCTCTCTTCCATCTCTGCAAAAGGAGACTGAGGGGGGAACTTGTGGCTGCCTACAACCTTATCAGGGGCCACCAGCAGGGACTCGGGGAAAGTCTGTTCACCAGGGTCCCCCTTGGAGTCACCAGGAACAATGGCCACAAGCTGAGGGAGGATAGGTTTAGGTTAGATATTAGGAAGAACTACTTCACTGTAAGGGTGGCCAGAGCCTGGAACAGGCTTCCCAAAGAGGGGGTGCTCTCACCTTCCCTGGAGATCTTCAAGAGGAGACTGGATAAGCACCTGGCTGGGGTCTTATAACCCCTGCCACCCCCAGTGCTTCTTCCTGCCCATGGCAGGGGATTGGACTAGATGATCTGTCTAGGTCCCTTCTGACCCATTGATTCTATGATTCAATCCTAAATCTGCATGAATATTTTAAGATTAGAAAAAGTAGACTGTTTTTCTAATCTTTCTAGCTACAGAAAACTACCACTTAATGTCAACAGATGATTACTGGATGTAGAATGAGAGCTGAGAATTATCATAAGGGTCTGAGAGAAGATTTGGAACTTCTTCAAAAGGATAGTTTCAAAATCCTTTAACCAGAAAACTCTCTCTCAATTTCTGGTCCTTGCCCAGCAATCTGCCTATGTTGACCTGTTTAAACCACAAACCACAGATACCTAAAAAGTAGCACTCTACATAATAAAAGAGAAACTAGCTCCTCATAATAAAATTAAAAAAAAAAAAAAGCAAAACTAGATGGGATGTCTGTGAATTTAAAACAGATATAGTCTAGCATAAAGTGTCCTCTAATGATCTGTGCATTTCTTTGGACTCTATAAAATTTACAGACAATCTCAAGAAATCATACATAACACCAATAACTTTTCAAGAGTACAAAAGGGCCATATATTATTTCCAGGCAGCAGAAAACTGTTTAGTTTGTTAACCAGATCATGGCTGCAATTTCAAAGGTGCCCAAAGGAGTTAGGCACCTAAGTCCCATCGAAAGCCAAAAGAATTTGGGTATCCTATTCCATGGGCTTTTTTTAATATCCCACAATGTAACAACATGATTGGATTCCTGGAAGTCACATTTCTGTCAGCTAACATTGTAATGTTTAAGGTCATCCCACCTGTTGCATACAGCTCCTCCATGGCTCTCCAGGTTTCAGCTCTGACCTCACGACTGCTTTTACCAGGAACTTGGGCATCTGGCCAGTGTACCAAGTAAAGATCTAAAAGGGAAAAGCAATCAGATTTGTTTATATAAATGACAGACCCTCTATGGACTTAAACCACAAAGGTTCAACAAGGTGAGTTACTGGTATGTGTCATTCCTTAATACTAACAAAAGGATTTCTAATCCACCTGTATCAGAATGCTTGTAACTATTAGTAAATGACCAATAACTGAACTTCCATTCTTTCTTAGTATCATCAGATACTATCTTAGGCCACAATTCTGCAAGCATTTTACTAATTAATATTTGTGGTGGCTTTGATGTGGGTGCACATATGGTTCCCAGTCATGGATATGAGCCTTACATGCTTGGGCCTCTACAAATAAACACATAACAAACACACAATTGCCTTCTTTGAAATCAAAGAACGTTCACCCATTGACTTATCAGGGGTGGGTGGCAGGGACTGCAGCGTGAGCAGTCCAGAGCAAAAGTTAGATACAGTAGGACTGAAACCTGGATGTGAGTCAGTCCAAAAGCACTGGAGTTAGGGAATTCAGAGGAAGTAGGCAAGGGGGAAAGCAGGAGTTTGGGCAAGCAGGAACCAGGATGGAAACTGGAGAGAAGAAAAAGGCAAGACTCAGGACATGGACTAAAGCAATGATTCTTAACCTGGATGTTGAGGCACTTTTGAAAATGGTATCTAGGGTCCCTGAGCACCAATGAAAAACCAATACATTTCTATTTAGACCCAAAATCTAGACTTGGGAGTCTGATTTCAGGTACCCAAATTTGAAAACACTGGTCACTGGCTTATAATATGAATCCAAGACATAAACAGGAAAAAGATGCAATTGAGAGGTGTACCACTCATAACTACACTCTTTGTGTTAAAGCTGTCTCTTTTTGGCCAGATGCTAGCTATTCTTGGTGAAGGAATGAAAAATTGTCCTGTTCACAATGAAAGCATTTTTCAGGCTACACCACAACAATCTCTTACACTTACTGTTTGTAGCAACAGGACTTCCCTACCTTGTTTTTTTTAAGTTAAACCTAAACACTGCGTGTTGAGGATAGGTAGCAAGTTGAGTTGGTGTACTAGCCTTTTGCACCTAGATGGGCAGGTTCAAATACTGATTTAGAGGGACATGTAAAATAAGTTTGATGTATTCATCCTGCTCTGTGTGCACAATATGATGACATTATCAGTGTGTATTCACTGCACAGGGTTTAGCTTATATCTGAGATGCGCAGCAGAACTGTGCAGAACTGACCAGAAGTGCTTCTGGTCCACTTCTGGGTCTGCTGCCTAGCATGCTGGGGAGCCCTCCGTGCTTCTGTGGGACACTCCATGCACCCTAGCATCACAGCAATCATGAGCCCCTGCTACCTAGAGATATGTAGAAAAAACATTTAAACTGTCTCTATGTCTGAATCTTTCCGAACTGATTCGGAGGTTTCCGATTTGATTCAGAGAGATTAAAGAGTCCTCTGATCCAATTCGGATTTGGCGATTCGGCTGCCGAATCTCTGCTGAATCAAATCAGGGACTGAAGCTTCGCACAGCCCTACTGCATATTCATTTTGATCTAAAATTACACATATATTTACAGAGATATAATCAGAGAAAGCAAATGTCACACTACAGGGACACATTACTTGTACAGTTAGAGTAACTTCTTGATTCAACTGAAGAATGGGAAACTACATACTGGCAATTGCTACTACGTTCTCAATTCAGAATCATCAGGAATGGTAAGCAATGCAAAAAACAACTTATGTCAAGAATGCTCAATAAAAACACTAGTTTCAACAGTGTTTTACTAAACTTTACTTTTGCAAAAGCCTGAATATCCAGCTATATAGCACAGTTTGCAAATGTTCATAGAAATAGTTTCTTTGCAGGTTTTCACATACAAAGATGCTTTGTATTTAGCCCCAGAAGTTTCAGTACTCAGAGAAGAATGACTTTTACATCTTTGAGAACTATAAGACCTCTGGCCTTCTAGATCTCACAAATGCACTATATTACCATTCCCTGTACTAGTGTCTTAGTTCTCTGAATACTAACATGATTAGTTGCCTTTCATGAACTTTTTATTTTAGAAAGGTTGTGTTTCTAAACACAATGCCTCTATAATTGTGCTATTGTATTTATTTCAGATGAAACCAAGTGTGAACTCAAGATAAGTGTAGCTTTTTCACAAATCAGTTGTACTGCAGAATTGCTCAGTTTGCAAATTCTAAACCAAATTCACCCTATTGGGACCTGAACAAGGCTACACTGGTCACTTAAATCCTCTCTGCACATTAGTCATTTTACTCTCAGAGACTGCAATCATTGCAACCTTAAAAGCAAAACACTGATGGTACCCAGAGGCTGAGAAAGAAGCACATGAAGGGTTGTGCATACTGATGTTTCTAAGACATTGAGATATAAACATTACAAAATAGATTGTGGCCATTCATATGTGGGAATTTACAGGATCGTGAAGGAAACAAGACTTTGCACCATTATGCTGCCTTACAGAAATCAGCTATGTAAGCTCTTCCTCTCCCTGGGTAAACTTAATCCCAAATCAGAAGACACAAGTAAAAAAGCAAAATCCTGGCCTCAGTTTAGTCAGTGGCAAAACTTCCACTGACTCCACAAGGATCAGAATCTGACTACAAGAGATTAATTAATTCCCTATGTTCTGCACTAAATATGACCCCTGAGCACATGAACTGCTATGGCAATGCTAATTACTTCAAAGGGATGTGGACTGGTGAGGTCTTGTGCCACAGGCCTCCATCTTCTATGTTTGAGTCAATACAATTGAGCTGGAAATGTAGGTAAGTGCATACTACACCTTTTCAGACTGCTGGAATTGCCTGTCCAATTTCACTCCGTGCAATCTATTTCATAGTTATACTTCTTGATTCTTATTAGTCAGAGTGAGCATGTGATCATTATCAGTGCCTCTGCAGGAAATATATGTTGCAATAATTTGGGGTTAAAAGATGCTACGAGTGCTCAACACCTTTTAAAACCAAGTCTTATCATTTCATTTCATGCACACTACATGACTAAGTACAGACAGTCAAAAAGCCTAAAGCTGAATTGAGTTCATCTCTGCAGGTTAGTCTAAGCTGCAAAGATTGAACCAATAAGCAAATGAACAGACATTCATTTCTGATTCAGAAAATGCAGCCACATGACTGCAGTGGCACAAGCCAGACGCCAGGGGGCACTAGAGCACAGCCCAGGCACATAGCCAGCATGGGCTGTGTGTTCACTTCCTCTTCCTGCTGACTCTGAGGTCTCTGGGAGTTGCAGTCCAGGCTCACAGCAGCAAGACTCTCCAGGGCTGCTCATCACTTCCTCTTTCTATTTCCAGGTGCCTCTGGGATTTGTAGTCCACAGTCACAGCCAGGGCAGCTCCGTACTCAGGGGAAGGGAAGTTTAACTCCCTACCCTGGCCCCAGACCACAACAGGGGTTTGCCAGAGGGGGAAAGTGAGCCACCCAGTGAGCCAGCTCTCACTGCTCCAGCTAGGGAGCAGAGGGGCAGGGCCAGCTCTGAGCTCTGGAACAGTGTGACAGCTGAAATTGTGTCTAAGGTGCTTGCTGAATGCTATGAAGATTAGACCAGGTGTTTCTTATCATTTGTTCATGTATTATAAGCTGTTTGTTGCCGCTAAGAGCCTAATTAAAGTTAAAGAGTAATGAGGCCTTGTATATAGTGAGGCCTAGTAAATTTAGCAAAGCCTTATAGAAGTAGTAGTAAGCTTTGTGGCACAGTTAAAATTAACCTTATCAGAAGAATGCAAAAGCTTGTACTGCTATTAGTCAGTCCTAAGGAAAGTCTGCAGTGGAGGAATCTGTATAGCTGTAAGTTATCAGCATAGCTCAGAAGTTATAAATTGGCTGCACATCCGGAAATCATTTAGAGGGGAGATGCAGCTCTGTGAAAGAAGCTACTAATTTGGGGTTAGCTGCTGACCTGGTTTCAGTGGGCCCATGGATCTCATGGAGTCCAAGGACTGAATACCAGTGTCCTTCCTGCTACCCCTTGGACAGCGCTGATTGGGGACGCCTGACTTGGCTGAACTTTGCAGAAGAGAAACTTGTCATACATCAGGCATCAGAGGGGACTGCTAATAAGTTGCCAATGCAAATTATTATTGCCTGTCATTGTAGCCTTATTATTTATGTGTAGTTGTGTGTTTGTTAACCTTTCTTACCTTTCTACCCCCAACCACACTCTCAATCCTGAACCCTCCACTGGTGGCTAGGACAAACAGACATCACAGCCCGGGGCTACAAAATGCTGGGATGCTGGGGGACTCTGATTTAACTTGAAACAGGAAAGGGTCTGGGACAGAAGTTTCATAAACAATTTGACCTAAATCAGTTAAGTCTGATACTACATTAAACCAGGTTTATCTTAAACCAGTTTCAGCCATTTTGAAACTGGTTTATGTGTACTGAACTTCTATTCTCACAGGTTTAAACCAGTTTCTGATCACTTAAGCTGGTTTATGTGTAACTTCTGTCCCTAGCCTATATGTATATAAATATACACACCCACTACCATATACATACACACACATATATAGATGCACACAATTTTATTTGTTTTATTTTCTCCCTTAAAGATTACAAGAATCAAGCTTTACTACTTAAGATAATTTCTCTTGTAGGAAATTAGTTGCAAATAATTCACCAAAAAGAAGCCTCAGTGATCAAAATTAGTTGTAAATTGTCAGTAACTGTTCGTTTCATAGTTGGTACGGTTGAAACAAAGTTTACAATTCCATTCAAATCCTCAGCACAATAAAAAGGTACAGCTAACAAGAATCTGAGAGGTTTGAGAAACAGACATAAGGAAAAAAGGCATAGGATATGAATGCAGTATCACACAAAGCAGATACAAGAAGAAATTATTCTAGGGGATGTGCCCAAAAGCCAAGAAGCATATTCTTCATCTGCCAAACCTAAAAGATTTGCACTATTTCATACTGGTTTACTGAGGATGCCAAACAATAATCTTAAATGGAAAGACAGAGGATCACATTTAGAAAATGCAAGTTGGGGAATAGCTGTTTTAACCACTGCCCACAAATAATGCACATTTCCAGCTTCTCATGGATATAGAATCCACTAATTAAAATAAAACTAAAGAGCATTGCTCTTTTAATGCCATTTGCCTCTAAATGCTCACTGGAAAGACTTGGTAACAAAATTTTAGGAACTTTCTGTTTTAAAGCGTCATCTGGTTTATATTAGAAGCAAGAGTTCTCATTCTTCTATGTTGCTATCTCACATAATTTCTTACCAGTTACTATTACTGTAGTTCCCCATTCTGAAATTTATTCTGAATGGGTGGACCACAAAGCCCCCCTGAAACTTAAATGAAATCGATGTGGCCCTGCATGAAAGCAACAGATCTCTCTATTTGAGAAGTTGGCAACCTTTGACAAAGAGCAGACCAAAGTAACATAGCTTGGCCCAAAGGTGGACAGTCACTTGTAATTTGGCCATTTCTCTGTCTGTCCCCCAGCTGCTGCTTGCCACTATGGCTAAGTACAGACATTCAAAAAGTCAGAGCCTGAATTGATTTAATCTTTGCAGGTTAGTCTAACCTGCACAGATTGAACTAATTTGCGAGTGACTAAACATTCACTTTTGATTCTGGAAATGCAGACACATGCCTGCAGTGGCTTGGGCCAGAAGCTGGGAGGTGATAGAGTGAGCCCTCCCTTTCCTTCCACAGTGGCAGGGTAGGGGGAAGCTGAGCTGAGGGAGGGGGCGTGATCAGGCCCTAACAGGCCTGAGTATGTTTGGGGAGAGGTTTAAACCCCAACCCTGGCCTGCAGGGATCCCACCCGGGATGTACTTTGAGGGGGAGGAGAATGCAGCCCTTGCCAGGCTTTTTGGGGTGTGTGGTGGGGAAGGAGCGTGGCCAGACCCTGCTCCCTGGCCCAATGCCTGCCCACCTGCCCTTGCCACTTGAGCGGCAGAGGAGCGTGGCCAGCCCCGTCAGCAGCTAAAAGTAAACAGGGGGACGGAGGGGGATTTAGTCCCCCTGTCCTGCCCCCCCAACCCCATCCCAGTGGCACAGACCCCAGACAGGATCTCCCTGGGTGGGGTACAGCATCCCCTGTCTGGGACCCCTTCGCTGTTCCAGTGGCAGGAGTGGAGGTGTGGCCAGATGCCATCTGGCATGGCGAAGGGGGTAGAGAGGGGGTTTATTTCCCACTCTGTCCCCTCTTGCATGGCGGAACTGCAGCCAGGGTCTGATAGTACATTCAACCAGATTTATCTTAAACCAGATTCGGCTATTTGGAAATTGGTTTATGTACACTGAACTTATGTTCTGTGATCACTTAAACCAGTTTATGTGTAACTTCTATCCCTAGCCTAAAAGTCACACTGGGCCAATATTTCCCAAACCTGATGGGCAGTCTCATGCTCATGCTGGTGACACCAATCACCAGCAAAAAAAGTGATGGCTGCAGAAGGACAGAGTAGACTCATCGGGGAGCCTCTATTCTTGTGCCCTGCTTGCCATGTGCCACCTATTTCTCCCCACTGCAGCCTGCCATGGCCTGCTGCTGACTGCCATTGAAGATCAGATCAAACCTTCATGGACCAGATCAAATCTCTTCACAGGCCAGATCAAGCTCAGGCTGTAGTTGCTGACCCCTGCTAAAGACAATTTAAGCTCCTCAGGCTTTAGTGTCTTTTCTACTGTGAAAAAAATGAAGTCAGATTTGTTCTACAGTAAAAATATATGTTGTAAGTATGCTGTAATATTTACAGATCTGCAATTTTATTGTATCAGCCATGTATATTTCTCATTAGCCATGCACCAACACTGTTAGTATGTCATAAAGTCAGGGATCCTAGCATATTCTCTGATTTAAAAAATTCTCTGATTAAAAACCCCTGAATCTGCATTTTTCAAGAAATAAAATGAGACACCACCATACATATAAGTATTAGTTGAACACAATGTTTTCTTGATATATTTACAATTTTAAAGCAATTTGGAAGCCTACCATGCCTCAATCATTATAATAAAATAAATTCTAAATACATACATATTTTGGCATTTGATTTTGTTTTTTTTATCATAGAAAATCAGAGCTCCTCCTGCTCCCATTGCTCACCAGGACGTGGGGCCAGCTCCAGCTGTCCCCTGATTTGCTTTGTGGCAGCAAGCAGCCCTGATATGCTGGTTCCCTCATGGGGGTCACAGCCGAAGCAGAGCTGAGTAGAGCCTGGGAGGTGCGGGGGGGCAGGGGGAGGAGGAGGGCGGGGAGAATGGAGGCTTGGGGCTCCTTGTCCTGCTGTCCTTCCACTTGGAGCTTTGGCGGAGAGGCTCAGTGCTACCACTAATGACACCACCATTGCTGGTAGCCCTATCATCATGGTGAGGTGACCTGTGCCCAACTACAAGCAGCAGGGGCAGCAGCAGTGTTGCATTATGCCCCCCCGGCTGCTGTCAGGTGGGCAAGGGGCACCTTGGCATGGCAGCATGGCTGGCGTGGGGGTTCTGGTGGCAGCAGCCACAGCACCACACCTCCCTACCTTGCTCCACTGCCTTGTGCTGGGTACTGTCTTCTGGGCTATGGAGGCCCCTGGGGGGAGGGCAACAGGGCTGGGAGTACATCAAGTACTATTATTTAATTTAAATTAAATTGCCATCCTTATTTTTTCTCCCAGGGAGTACATCAAGCCTGAGATGTAGAATGGAGGGTTGGGATACAGCAGGAGATAGTGGTTCCAGAGTCCCAACAACAAAGTTGGTTGGCAAATAAGGGGAAATATGCTGCACCCCTTGTAGTTGTGTAATAGTTTGTGTATTCCCATGTCTACCCAGGGACCCTGGAAGTCATCTTGCCTCTTTGATGTATAATTACTCTTAAAAGCCTCTGAAAAGGTATCATGGGAGCATATAGGATTTCCTAAAGGGGGATGCAGCACACTGCCCCTCAGACCAAGGGGAAATGTGGACATATGGCTGGAGCCCCCAGGTCAGCACAGGACACCAGGGAGCTGAGCAGGTACACAAAGGTAAGGGAGCCACACTCCTCCAATTCCACTGCTGCTGTCCCTGGCTGATCTGGAGGTGGGAGGGTGCAGGGCTCAGCTGCTTCTGACTTGCTCCTGTCCATGCCGCAGAGAACAACCATGCAGGGAGCAAGGCTCCAATAGGAACAGCAACAGCGGCATACAGATCCTCCTTTCAGCACTGGCTCCCCGGCTGTCGTCTCCCACTCCCCCCAGCGTCTGTCCGCTGGCTGGAAGCAGGTGCTAGGGGAGGAACCTGCATGCCATTACCACTGTCCCTGGCTGAGCCTGCTCCCTGTGCACCCAACTCCCTGCAGCACAGGTGAGAGAAGATGTGGGGATCCCCTGGTGCCTGCATCAGTCAGGGTGACAGTGGCAGTGCACAAGTTCCTTCTTCCAGTGCCTGCTCCCAGCCAGAGCCTGAGGCTGGAGCAAGGCATGAATGGTTCTGGGGTTCTCTCTGCACCCAGATCAACCTGAGTGGCAGAAGGGGGAAGGGATCCCCCAGGATCCACCTCTGCAAGATACAGCTTTCTACTGCTCTCACTGCAATACTGTAGCTAAATGGCACGTTAGCCCATAAAACTTAAAGATCTAATCCTGAACTAACTTACATTGGTGAAAGTCACTAGTAACTCAGATATGTCAATGGTGTTGTAAGGCAGAAGACTCAGACTGGAACACATCTAACCAAAACAAGGGTGTGATTGCTGACTTGCTTCTCTCTCTCTCATCCTCCCCTCCACTCCCCCCACCATTTCAGGACATACATAGCAACAGCAATTAGAGCACTTCTGTTCCCTGAAATTAATTTTTTCAGTGCAAATATGCCTAAATCAACCATCATGTCTATGCAGCTTATTTGTTTGTACAGGTGCTTAAACTACTATTCACAAAGGATAAAGCAGATTACAATAGTCAAAGAAATGACCCAAAAATTATTTCCTGGAGTTGGATCAATTTTTCTCTCATCAGCATTCAACCCCAGTGCTACAGCAAGAATAAAAAAAGGCAAACACAAAACAGATGAACTAAATGGTGAGCAGTGAAGAGGAAACATGTTACTTCTTAATTTGGACAGAGGACAAAGTCATGGATTGCAGCTTTTTGCTTATGAAAGCATCCTCCCCACCAATGATCTGTATTTGCACTTGACAGAAATATGGAAATGTTTTTAACACATTTGACGTTAGTCTGTAATGGTGCAGGAAGTGATAAATGGACACATTCACAGAGTGAACAGAGAACATGTACCCGCAGACAAATGGCACATTTTAGTGCAAATACCATCCTGGTTCTGACAAATTGCTAGAATATTTTTGTTTACTTTCCAACATATTCAAATGAACCCTGTACCCAACCACAACCAGTAAGCTATTCTGCAAAACCCATCTTCTTATTTTTACAAAAGTTGCTCATTTTTGCATTCCAGTTAATTTATCAGTGATAATAATGAGACAGAAGAAGGAACAAAGGGAAGATTTTCAGTGCTATCATAGATAAAGTTTGACTGTTACATTTATTCTGTTTTGGGAGATCACTACTAACATTTTGATCTACATTTTTCCAACACGATAATTTTAGATAATGCTATTTTCATTTTTCTCCCCACTTTTTTAACTTCTCTCTTTCCAATTTGGAAGAGAGATTGAAATAATTACATCTCAATATTTTTGTCTTTCACATCTCTCTACTTCTGTCACAAGAGAGAAAATATTACTACTTCAGCTTTTTGCATCATATACTAACCTGTGAGTTCTGGTGACAGCTATTTTAGCAGTCTTGTACATATTATACATAGACCACAAAGAAAACATTTTTAAACGTGCCCAAGTCCCTTTGAAAATCAATTGGGCCATCAATTCTAAGTCATGTAGGAGCTTTTAAAAGTTTTACCCAAGTCCATGGCAGTAGACAAAAACAAAGTAACCTGCTAAAAAGATAATGTGTTAATAATAGTAGAGAACATGTAAAAGATAACATTATCCAGGATGACTCCCATATTTTGAATTTGAAATTTTATTAATTAGCTATAACGCAATATACAAGAAACCAGGTATTTGTGAATTTATTTTAAATGTTTTGAAGTCATGTTTCCTTAACCATGCACTTGACCTGTTTTGATAGCTGATCTCCAGATCAATGTTACACTTAAATATAATTTTGCAAAAAGCAGTTTAACTCATTTTTAAAAGATTCTGCAACAGTTAAAACTGTAGAGTCACATTCTGTGCTCTCAGTTACAAACCTGTGAATTACATAAAGATCAAATGGGACAAGAGATCTGCAAACACAGTGGTATTCAACCACAAGTGCCCATGGAGCCATGTCATCTGGCCTGCAAGGCTCCTCACAGGCCCAGAAATTTGGTGACAGGAAAGTGGTGGCAATAACAACTGCCACTCCCCAGTGCACAGAGTCCAGCCAGCAAGTGGCTGGATCCAGCGTAGAGGGTCAGACCAGCACACAGTCCAATCCAGTGCATGGAGTCAGGCCAGCATGCGCAGTTGCACACATGGAACAACTTTATGCACTGACCCTGCAGGTGATTTGGCCCACAAACTAATCCCTGCATACTGCTCCAGCCCATGGGTCCAAAAGGTTGGGCTCCATTGTGTAAACATGTCACAAGAACAGAATTTGACCTCTGTAGTTTCTCTCTCATGTGGAAGGCATAGTAAATTAACAATATTAAAAACATCTTACCAAGGTACTCAACACCAAGTCTTCTGCATGATTCCAAGCAGGCTTGTTTTGTCTTTTCATAGCCATAGTCACTATGCCAGAGTTTGGTAGTTATCCAGAGATCTTCCCGTTTCACACCACTTTCTTTGATGGCATTCTGAAGAAGGGATTCACAGCCATATCTTTTTGCTGTATCAATATGACGAATGCCACATTTTTGTAGTGCATATACTACAGCTTCATGGGAATAGCCCCCAACATGGGATGTACCTAAGTGGAAGATCACAGAAGTTAACTGTCATTTCTTAATGCTGTATGATGTCTTAATGTCATTTATAAATGATACACTTTACAAAATTTTGTTAATATTTTTGGTTTTCAATTTTTGTTTATGGTCATAATAACAATCTATATTCCGTCCTTGCATCATACAGAAAAGAAACAGAAAATCAGGGAATGTGAACTCATAAAAATTCAGATACTTAGAAAATAAAGAGGGTCTAAGTCTGATCCCACCTATATCAGTGCAAAGCAGGAATAATTTGCTTACAGTCACTGGAGTGTCAGTAGTTGTAAACTATGAAAACTGAGATCAGAATCAGGCCTAAAGGCATTCATGATGTACAAGTTGGCACAAGTATAATTAGTTACTTGTAAAAGCAGCATCACTAGAAAAGAATAAACCAGATGCACCAAAAAGTCACAGATCCTCTTGAGCCTAGTGACTTGCTAATGTTTTTAAGGAACACTAGTTTCTCTCGCAAACAGCACACAAGGAAGCAATGTGGTTAGCATCTCATATGGCTCTCTCTGAATGCTTGAGTGATTAGACACCCACATATAGCTGGAAAGAGCCTTTGGCTCAACTCTGGAGCAGTATTTGAACTCATACCTCCATAGTCATCGAGAAACATGTGATCTGTCATCACTACTCCCAAGACAAAGTATCTACATTATAAGTAGGGGTGCACTGAGATTTTTTGGGCCGATACTGATGGCCAATTTTTAAGGAGCCATATCTGCCGATACCTATCTGATAGCCAATATGCAGCCTGGAAGCTTGGAGAGCAGTGTCCAGCTGGTAAGTCTGTTGTGGGAGAAGGGGCGCGGGGAGGGAAGGGCCATGGGGGTGGGGCAGATCGAGGCCTGCGTGGTGGAGGGAACGGGGCGGGGATAGGGGCAGGCACTGCACAGCCGGGGCAGGGTGCGGAATGGACAGAGCGCGGAATGGACAGAGCTGCCAGTGGTTTGTTCGAGGGCCAGCTCCTGCTGCTGCATACAACCTGGGAGGGCATGGGGGGTGTGTGCTCCTGGATCTGCGCGTGGGGCAGGGCAGGCTGCCTCTGTGGGCTGGAGTTGGGGCAACACCAGGCTCTACCCAGTGGGGGCTGGACCAGCTATGCTCAGGGCGGGCAGCAGTGGCACTGGGAGAAGGGTTATGGGGAGGTTGCAGCCACCCCAAAATTCATGGTAGCACCCCCAGTCCCCTCTCCCAGTGCCAGCCTGCCCCCTCACTGGGAAGAGCCAGGTGCAGTCCCAGCCCTAGCCTGCAGCAGCAGCCCAGCCTTACCCGACATGCAGATCTGGGGGCATACCCCCCATCCCCTCCTGGGGTGCATGAAGTGGCAGAAGCAGCCCCCATAGCGTGCCCCCCAGACAAGCCACTCACGGCTCCTTCCTGTGCCCTCCCCTGGCTGTGCAGTACCAGCCCCTGCCCCTGCCCCACTCTCCCCCTCACCACAGGGGCCTCAATCTGCCCCCCATCCCCTTCCCTCCTCCCTTGCCCCTTCCCCCAGAACAGACTTACTAGCTGGACGCTAATGGGCGGCACTCCTGGCCACCTGCGTGCTGCGCTGTGGCTCTGCACATGCATGGGGGCATTTTGTGGTGACATTATTGGCTGCATCAGCCAAAAAAACCCGACTGATGATACTGTCAATTTTCCTTATCTCAGCGCTGATCCAATATGGGACCCATGTATTGGTGTACCTCTAGTTATAAGTAAATCTCCTGGTGCCTCATTTATTCTCTATAAGTGAGCAGAGTATAAAGATTTACACAACGAAAAAATTAACAACAAAAAATGAAAACACCCGTATACCGTTTCTTCAAAAGAATGGGCTTGATTCAGCAATCTGCTGGGTAGAGACCATATCCTGAGGACCTTGCTTTGTTAATCTTCCTGGAGTCCCAAGTCAGTACTGCACTGCAATACTACAAATTTAAGTATGTGCAATTCATATATAAATCTTCTGGTTCAGTTCACAGGTGACTGATAAAGTGGTATAAGTTATAAAAGAGTTGGACAATAAACACAAAGTTCAAGTAATAAAGCAGCTTAATCTGCACACTGCCAAAATATTAATTGGATGTACATAATATGTATTTTGCACACCAAAAGGGACAGAAGAATGAGGGAAAATTGGCAGAAAAAGTTATTAACAGGAGGGTTGTAAAATAAAGTAAAATGTCAGGTAAAATAAGATAAATGTCACCTTCCTCATACTCATGTCTGAGTATGAGGAAAGTGACATTTCAGTTCACACCCACTTTATAGCTATTTTTCCTGTCAAGAGTCCTTCAATGAAACTCTTGTTACTGTAAACTTAATCACCACTACATCAAAATCTCTCACTACACCAAGTCATGTTTAAACAAAACGGCATTAGGTCTCATTTGAGCCCATTTTTGCTCACTAACTCCTTTGGCCACAGTAGGGCATGGCCTGACTTACAGTATAAGTGGGTGCATCTACACAAGGCACTTAATGCCTATCAGACTTGATTCTACTGCTCAGCAGCACAGCTGGCAAAACTGTGCTAACGAGCTAATGTGCAGTAGAGTAGTCCAATGAACATTAAGCATCACAAAAAAGTGTTCATTTCTGCTGATATGCAGTAGCACCAATTACAGTGCATTAAGTTAGTAGCGATGTACAGGTACTAAACCTAATATGTTGTAATTATGGTACATTAATGAACATGCAGAGTGCCCAGTGAGATGAGACTTGGGGCTAATGTGGGGATGATAACACTTTAGTCTTGCTCTTTCAGAAGGACATAGCTGGTCTTCCATTTTTCCAAATATCAAACAACATTTTAATATTTTAGAAGAAAAAAGACAAAAAAGATGAAAAAGAAGAAGGGAAAAGAAAAACTAAACTAAGTATGATCTGGAGACTGTTGTGGAAATTCCAGAAATAAATACTGGTGTTTTTTCATAATGAAGTAAACAAATTACATTTATATATTTGATGACACAAATGCTTCATATTAAAACTACTAAGAAACGCAACATGAATATCATAAATCAATTGAATTAAACAGAAAATAAATATAATATTTGTGGCAGGGCACCTTTTGGGTGCCTGCCACTTTAAGGGCTGGAGTAGGCAGCTGCCAGGTGCCTGATGAAAGTGTCCATTTTCAAACGCAGGCCAGCCAACCAGGGCCAGCAGTTGGGTGCTTGCAGCCGAGGGAGCAACACCATCCTGCTCCGTTGTGGCGTAGAACATTCTGGAGGTACAGCCAGGAGCTACAAGGATGGTTTGGAAGCTCCTCGTCCTAGGTAAGACCTGAAACTGCACCCTGCCAGGGAAGGTTGGCCTGGTGGGGCTCTTGGTGATGTGGGAGCCCCTAGAAAATGCCAGGCCAGTTACCTCCCTCGTGAAAGGCAAGTATGGAGCACTTCCTAACCTCGTCCCCCATCCCTGGTGGTACTAAGATCAGACAGGGGGAGCCCAGACCCTAGGTGAGCTGTAAGGCAGGGCCCGGATCAGGAGGGCAAGAAAATGGGTAGCCTCCCATCTTAGTAACAACTTTTAATTTTTTCATAGAATCATAGAATCAATGAGTTGGAAGGGACCTAGACAGATCATTTAGTCCGACCCCCTGTCATGGGCAGGAAGGAGCACTGGGGCCGGCAGGGGTCATAAGACCCCAGCCAGGTGCCTATCCAGTCTCATCTTGAAGAGGTGGTGCCTATCAGGGAAGGTGAGAACACCACCTCCCTGGGAAGCCTGTTCCAGGCTCTGGCCACCCTTACCGTGAAGTAGTTCTTCCTAATATCTAACCTAAACCTATCCTCCCTCAGCTTGTGGCCATTGTTCCTGGTGACTCCAAGGGGGGCCCTGGTGAACAGACTTTCCCCGAGTCCCTGCTGGTGGCCCCTGATAAGGTTGTAGGCAGCCACAAGTTCCCCCCTCAGTCTCCTCTTGCAGAGATGGAAGAGATTCAGGTCCCTTAGCCTCTCCTCATAGAGCTGGCCATGGAGGCCCTCAACCATACAAGTGGCCTCCTCTGGACCTTCTCCAGGTTCTCCATGTTCTTCTTGAACTGCGGCGCCCAAAACTGGACACAGTACTCCAGCTGAGGTCTGACCAGTGCCGCATAGAGGGGGAACAAGACCTCTCAGTCTTCTATCAAGGCATGGCGAGGTGAGAGGTTACCCTAGAGACAGGCAGGTGGCCAGAGGAGACCAAATGAAGAGGCCACCCTGCTACAACATTAAAACCAATTTAAAAGAATATACTTACATAATGACACTAAAAGATGTTAAAAGCATTTACTATACACCATTACAGACTAATTTATACCCCCCCCTTACACTACAAACATTCTGAATGACTTCAAACTAGTATGGCTAATTACCTCTCTCTGCTCAGTTTAACACTTAACATCTTTTAGTGTAATTATGTAGGTACTAGCCAACTGCCTGTCAGGAATGACAGGGGGTGGGAGGAGGGAATGGAGCTCCACCACTGCCTCCCACGAGCAGGGGGAGAGGTGGGGAAGATTGCTCCACTGTCCCCTCCACCCCCTCAGCCAGCACCCCATACTGCCACCACCTCCAGGGAGCAGGGGAGTGGGGTGAGGCCAGCACTGCTGACCTTGGCTCCCCACTCTGTCCCTGTCATCATGGTGGCACTCCACCACCTCCTGTCTGGAATGCTCTTGGATCATTCTGACTGGTTGTTTTAGTAACCAGAGTGCTCCAAGAGTGTTATGGCCAGACAGATAGACAGATTAAGCCTTTTATTAAATTAGAATATTCTTTTAAACTGGTTTTAATCTCACGTCCATCCATCTATCCGTCCAAACTTATTTAGTTAGTCTACAAAGGTACATATCTACCCTGTCTTCAGATTATATAACTGTCATAGAAATTTACTGTATTTTTTCAAAATGATCTCTTCACTTTTAATAAAATTAGGTTGAAACTATTGTGACTGTGGCTGAATAGACATTTCCAAATACAGAATGAATAGAGTTCATTTAGAGGTCTTGCAAATGGGCTCATACCCTCTTCATGCACAATGGATTCTAGTAAGAATATTTAGGACAAAAAAACTTTAGTTTTTTAACCCCTTTATGCTGAAGTGATTTAAGACTTTGCTATGATTGTTCTTTTCCTAATGATAGTGAGCATTAATATTTCGAGAGGAAATTAACAGAAATATGGATAGGAATTCTCTGAATATTGATAAACTACAGTAGCCTTGCTACAGTACATTTAAATAATTAAACAGTACTTATATGAACAAATGAAATCATGAATACCAGGACTTTCAGAGTTAATAATACCACTTATTCTTGAGATTCTAGAAACTGTGGGCTTCCCACATTGTTATTGTACCATATGTGCTGTAAATCAGAAGAACTCTGTGGTGATTTAAGGATAGCAAGCTAACTTGAACTAGAAACTTCTTGTTTTTGTTTTAATTTGATAATCTAGACTTCTTAATGTTTTTGGAACACACCTAGCTTTAGACTCATTTCTTTTGGTAGCATTAGGAACTAATTTGTTCTTCGTTATAAAGCTCCCTTCCCAGCACAGCAAATTCTGAAGGCAAAGTTTTGCCCTTTGATTTTTCAAAAGGAAATGAATAGATACAAAAGCATTTGAAATTATAACCTGTGAGAACAGCCAATTGGTCCCCTTCTTCACCCCCAAGCCTCTTTTATTGCCATTGTATTTCTGATCCTCTAATCTACCTATATACATTACTGACAAAATTACTGTTAGGTGGACACACAATTGACTGAATAAACACAAGCAAAAAGAAACTTTAAATGAATCAATGTCATATTGGCAAGCCATTTCAAATGGGGTTCCACAGAGCCGGTAGTCCAAGAACAGTATCCAACATAACACAATGAGGCAAGCTACAGTTACTCCAGGGGTGGGCAATGGGCCTGTGCGAAGCGGCTAGCATTCACTTCAGATTTGGATCAGCTGATTCGGGGGACAGTGATTCAATTCAGTGATTTGAATCAGTCCCAAATCGAGTCATCCAAATCTGATTCAGACACTCTGCTGCTGCTGAATCTCCGAACCACCCAGGCCCATCCCCGCCACACTCCCCCAGCCCCGGCAATGGCTGGCTCGCAGGCCCCAGCTCCTGGCACTTTGAAAAAAAGAACCCCGACCCACTGGGTGCTGCTGGGTGTGGGAGCAATCCCTGCTGCCTCCCACTGCCCCAGACTGCATGGGGGGGCTCTGCACAAGACCCCTAGTCCCCCCCCGCTGTCCTAGCCCCTCCATAGCTGCCCTGCCCACCCCAGCTCTGGCCCTTTAAGGAAAAACAAAACAAAAACCCAAACCCCAGACTCACCAGTTCTTGCCCGGTGGGGGGCGATCCTGCTGCCCCCTGCCACATGGGAGGCTCATAAGCCTCCCAAAGCCCTGAGGCCGCTGCAGGGACTGGTGAGCCCTGGGGGTTTTTTTTTTGCTTTTTTTTTTTAAAGGGCCGGAGCTGGGTCATGCTGGGTGGGGGCACTGGGAGATCAGGTGGGGGTCAGGGGGCTCATACAGGGCCCCTCATGCAGCGTGGGGCAGAGGCAGGCAGCAGGGATTGCTCCCCCCTGCCCAGCAGGACCCAGTGAGTAGGGGCTTTTTAAAGCACCAGGAGCTGGAGCTGGGGCTGGGCCTGGGCAGGGCAGCCATGGAGGGGCTGGGGGAGTGGGCGGGGGTTGGGGGAGCTGGGGGAGCAGGCAGGGGATGGGGCCTGGCAGGATCCCCCCATGGTTCCAACCTCCAGCCCCCCCTCCCCCGCCCCCCACTTACCAGCTCCAAGTCCAGCTCCAGCTCTCTGTTGCAGCAGGCAGGGACTGCCCAAATCATCGAAGCTCTGTGAATCTTTTCTGAATTGATTCAGAGCATTTTGAATCAATTCAGACCTTTTTATTGGTCCCCTAATTCGATTCCAATTTGGTGATTTAGCTACTGAATCGGGCCGAATCTTCTTTGAATCGAATCAGCACCCGAAGCTTCACACAGCCCTAGTAAGCAATAATTTTGGGTGGAGGGCTGCTTAACAAGTTTTGGTGAGCTGTTGAGGGCTGCACAGGTAGCCCCACTCCTCAACAGTTGCCCTGCCCCCTGGTCACCATCTTAGGACCTGAAGTCCTGCCCCCTAGCCCCTGAACTTTGTCACTGGAAATCTCTTCTCTCGCCTGCCCCCCAAATACTCTTTTTGGGAGAGGGGGTTGCCATCTTAGAATCAGAAAAAAAACCCAAATCATACACTAGAAGTCAAACACCTGCTATAACATGTTAATTTTATTACAAAAAATATCTGTCATGATTTGTGTACTGTATACAGAAGGGATTGCATAATAACTCAAAAATAAAGTCTCACTCTTTTATATTGTGTGTATGGTGGGATGGATGGGTGTGTGTGTATGATGAGGTGTAGGGCGTGTGGGGGATGTGAGGGGGTATGGCTGTGTGTGAGGGCATAGGGTATGTTGGGATATGTCTATATGTCAATGGGGGTTGTGGGGGTAGGGCGTGGGTTTGTGAGGGAGGCTGGGGGGTATGGGGACCCCCCACACATTTCCCCACATGGTGTGCAGCCCCTGCTTCTGGCAGCAGCAACGGGGGGGAAGGGGCGGAGAGGCTCAGGGTGCTTGTGCCTAACAATGACACCTGGTAGGCTGCAACTCCAGCCAGTGCTGCATGCGGGGGCGGGGGTGAGGAGCACAGCCTGCCCAGACACCTCTATCACAGGGGCTCAGCATGGTGTGCCTGCACCTCCTGCACTTGCACTGGGGAAGCCCTATGCTAGATTCCATGGGGAAGCAGAGAGCAGGACTCCTTCCACTCCCAGCAAAGTCTGTAGATCTCTGCAACAAGGGAGCAGGGAAGGCATTTGGCTCCAGCGCGGGGCTTCCCCTAGTGCGAGTGCAGGAGCTGCAGGCATGTGGCACACAGTGGAGTGGAGGGGCAGGCTGTGCTCCTTGCCCCACCTACAGTGCTGGCCAGAGCTGTGCCCTGCTGAGCAGCAGCACCTGTGCTTGGCATAAGTATCCTGAGCCCCCATACAGCTGCTGCTGCTAGTGAGGACTGTGCACCATGTGGAAGGGCGTGTGTGTGTGGGGGGTCCCGACACCCACCACCTTCCCTAACACCCACACCCTGCTCAGCCGAGCTCCGCACTCCCACCACCCTCTTGGGCATGGGCTCAGCACTTCAGCCAAACTGCAACTCCACCACCCCACCCAGGCCTGGCACCAGCCCCACCGCTTCCCTACCTGCTGCCCTGAGTGAACTGGATGTCCAGGAAGGTGTACATATGGGTGCCTTACTTCCACCCTCATAGGTGGAAAGGCTGAGCGGGGAACAATTCATTGGGGGGAGCTGCAGACCAGAGGAAAGTGCTAGCCCGCGGGTCGTATTTTGCCCACCTGTGAGTTACTCTCAACCTTACTATAAACGTTCAAACCATGGAGTTGACAGGGCTGTAGGAAAACTGCTAGAAAACATCCAGCAAAAGAATGGGAACACAAATTTTTGATATTTCATATACTTTCCATCCCATTTTCAAACCAGCTCTATTGTATAACTGTCACATACCCCAATCTCTATATTGCAGCTGAAACAAACCATTAACCAGACCAAAGCATGATTTAGCCAATGCTCTGGCCAATCACAGAATCATAGAAAATGGTTTGGAAGGGACCTCAGGAGACCATCTAGTCCAGCCCCTGCTCAAAGCAGGACCATCCCCAACTATATCATCCCAGCCAAGGCATTGTCTACCCGGGTCTTAAAAACCTCCAAAGATGGAGAATCCACAACCTCTCTGTGTAACCTGTTCCAGTGCTTTACTACCCTCCTAGTGATAAGAGTTTTTCCTAATATAGTATCTAACTTAAACTTCTCTTGCTACAACTGGAGACCATTGCTGCTTGTTCTGTTATCTGTCATCACTGAAAACAGCCTAGCTCCATCCTTTTTGTAACCACCTTCCAGGTTGTTGAAGGTTACTATTAAATCCCCTCTCGGTCTTCTCTTCTCCAGACTAAATAAGCCCCGTTCCCTCAGCCTCTACACTGAAGTCATGTTCCTCAGCCCTCTACCCATTTTCACTGCCCTTTGCTGAACTCTCTCCAACATGCCCATATCTGTTCTGTAGTGGGGGACACAAAACTGGACACAATACTCCGGTTGTGGCCTCACGAGCACTGAATATAAGGGAATAATCATTTCCCTCAATCTGCTGGCAACATTCCTACTAATGCAGCCCACTACGCTGTTAGCCTTCTTTGCAACAAAGGCACACTGTTGACTCGTATTCAGCTTATTGTCCCCTATAACCCCCAGGTTCTGTTCTACAGAGCTGCTGCTTAGCCTGTTGGTCCCCAGCCTGTACTGGTGCATGGGATTTTTCCCTCCTAACTGCAGGACTTTGCACTTGTCCTTATTGAACCTCACAAAATTTCTTTTGGTTCAATCCTCCAATTTGTCTATGTTTCTCTGGGTGGATCTACACGTTCATTAATGCACCTTAGATACTGTGCATTTAGTTTAGTACTTCCTTAATAAAGTACAAACTAAATGCCCAGTACCTAAAGTTATGGTGCAGTAGCACTAGCACACAGCTAGTGAGGCTTACTGCGTATAAGCCTAATAACACTGAGCAGTAGGCTATTAGCACGGGTTTTGCTGTGACATGCTACTGAGCAGGGCTATAAAGCTAATGTGAAGTAAATGTCAAACGCAGATGCATCTTCAAAATCCTAGTTTTATTCTTCAGCATATCTACCACTCCCTCTAGCTTGAAGCAATGTTCTCATCTGGAAACTTGCTGGGGAACTCCACTTGATACTGGCTGCCAACTAGACATCAAGCCATTGATTACTGCCCCTTTGAGCCTGATGATCTGGCCAGAGGCCACATCTGGGGTACAGTCCATTCACCCAACCAATACTTCCTTAGCTTGCAAGAATGTTGTGGGAGACTATATAATAAGCCTTGCTGAAGTCAAGGTATATCATTGTCCACTGCTCTCCCTGCAACCACAGAGCTAGTCATAGAAGGCAATCAGGTTGGTCAGGCATGACTTGCCCTTGGTGAATCCATGCTGACTGGTCCTAATCACCTTTTTCTCCAAATGCTTAGAAATGGATTCCTTGAGGACCTGCTCCATGGTTTTTCCAGGGATTGAGGTGCACCTGACCAATCTGTAGTTCCTCGGATCCTCCTTCTTTCCTTTCTTACAGGTAGGCAGTATATTTGCACTCTTCCAATCATCCAGGACCTCTCCCATTTGACATGAGTTTTCAAAGATAATGGCCAGTGGCTGCTGAAGAGATACATTTGTTTACTTACAAAAGTATAGTCATATAAATACTGGAGTACCAGAACTATATAGAAAATGCAGCAGAATCTCCATTTTCTTCCTGAGCAGGGAATTCCTTTTTTACAGGTCTAAAATGTGGTGTCAAAGTTCTGAAGCGAGGATCTCTTTGATGGAGCTTAGCTCTGAGCATGAGCTGCTTCCAACGCAGCCTGTACTGCCACCACCCCCGAAGTCACCAAAACTTTCACCCACCCCCTTGCAGTATCACTGCTTCTCCCTGTTGCCTGCCTGTAGGAAATATTTTGTTATAATTGTAACACTGGCTTGTCCTGTAGATTTGCTATGCGAGGTACATGCACAATTTCTCTCATATTTTAATGGTACAGAGTGCATAAGTTTTTACTGGGTAGTATATTTTTACTGTGTTACTCCGAAAGTGCTGCACTTTTCCTGCACGTGTTTTGCCGACACCTGGTGCAAAATGTACATTCAGAAATAAAATGGTGTCACTGCGTACCATCCTCTTGTGAATTGCTTCTTCATTGTAGGCCGCCACCTGGTGTACAACTCCAATTATTGTCAGCTTCACTCAGTATCACAGGTCTGTCGTTCCGGGGTGAAATTATCTGGGTTTGACTGCATGGGTTGCACAGCAATAAGTCATAATTGGGGAGTGAGAAGAGGAAAGACAAAAGTTACAATAAGATTGAGCAGTTACTTTGCATTAAGCAAGGACACTTCTCAAATAGCCACTTACAATTTTTTGTTATTATTATTATTGTTGATTTCTTGTGGCTATTAATCTTAGAGAGGAATTAAACAAAACTGATATCAATCTTAAGGCAGGGTCTGAATGAAGACAAACCATTGGTTTGGTAGGCCCAGATTGGGAGTGTATTCCACCTACAGAAAGCTATGTAGAAAAAGGGACAGAGAGTGTTGTGGGAGAAGTGGATGCAAAAGGCTTGTAAAGATGGTATCACTGGCAGAATGAAAGGGGCAGGAGAGAGGAGGAAGTCTGAGAAGTCAGAAGCTGGAGGTAGGTGGAAGAAGAGAAATAAGGAAGAGGGGTATGGACAACAAAAGAGAAAAAAAGAGAGAAAGCAAACTGGACAAAGACAGAAAAGAGAAAAGGAGAAGTGCCACAAACATTAGTTTTTAGTCAATGCAGACTGCCAGAACTGCATCATTTAGATACAGTTATGCGTTTGCACAAACTACAGTGAAGATTTACATTATTCTGCTTAGGATAAGGAAAAATCCACAGGGGATAGATTTTTGGCAATAAAATTGAAAAAAACAGCATCTTTTTCAGCAACATTCCAAGCAAAGACAACCAATTCCCCCTACCCCTACATTGTTTGCCTTCTTGGTAGCTTTGGCCTACTTAATCTGAAAAGCAGCACAGATGTCAATGTTTATGTGCAGCTCCTCATCTGGACTTTACCTTGTACCTTGTTACAGCCTGAGAAGCTGCAAAACCCCTCCTCCCACCCACACACAGCTGTGTTCATATTCAAAATGCATCTCCCTTTTAGTTGGTGAGTAGAAAGAGACAAAACTTTCAAAAAAACTTGCCACTATCCCGGTTCCTGTTTTCTGTCCCTGCTAGTGGGGAAATACTGGCCTCCTGATCTGCAATGGGATTTAACCCTCAGGCATTAAACTGTTATTTACAATGGTCTTCTCCAAAGTGGCATTGAAAATAGTTTAACAAAAAAATTTTCAACATCATTTTCAAAGCATCACTGTGGTTTTTTGGAAGAACCTGGGCCCTAAAGACTCTCTCTATCCTTTTATAGCTAAGCCTGTTTATGGAAAAATATCTGTTAGGCAGGACAATTAAAAATTTTAGCTAGTTTACACCACAACACTTTTAGTAGTACAAATATATTGACAAAATCCACTACTGGAGGATGGGCAAAAATAATTCTTTTGCCCACCATGTCAGCAGAGGCATCTCTGGCTGCTATAAGTGTTTTCTGTTGAGGGCGGGGGGAAGAGAAATGGAGAGGAAACACAGGAGAAACAGACTTGCCAATATAGATATGTCAGCTAGGGATGTGATATTTTCATCCTGTTCTAACTGAATGTTGGTAACATTCAGTATATAAAAAGCCACCAGGGAATGCATCTTGATTTTCCTTCACCTCAGTGAGAACTGCATAGATTTCACTGACTTGATTAACGGAAGGAAGTTTTGCACCTATCTTTTCTTCCTTAGATCCATGTGAGAAGGAATAAAAGAATACAGAGCTGGTCCACTTGAACTCCACTCAGTCACTGAGAAGTAAACCACAGCATGAGATGCTAACTGTCTCAGTACAGGACGCAAGAAGAGACGTCGCATTAATTGTGCATCCATGCTGGGGAAAGCAAAAAAACCTGGTGTTTACACCTCCTGAAAGGAATGGGGAAAGAGTGAAGAACTACTGCCAACAAAAGGACTCCACACCCTCAAATGATGGCTGGACGGGTCAGGGCGCTCAGATGTCATACACAGTATTTACGGCTATGCCCTCCACACCAAATCACAATTACTTCATCAGGACCTCTAAAACAGAGAACTGTTTTCAAGAATGCTTCTCACAGCAACAACAGAGACCCATGCTACAAGCACTCAAAGTGCTGCTACACCTCTGCAACCATCAACTCACACATGCACCTCTAGCTGTCAAATATGGCCCAGAGTTCAAAGACATTTGCTGCAGGGAAACATGAGCTCTGATATGCAAACTATTTAAAGTATCCGCTTTCATATCCACATATTTCTTTTTATTGCTCATAATCTCTTTAAACAGTTTCACTACACGGAAAATCAGCTCTGAAATCAGACCTGGACACTGGAAAGGCAGACTATGAATGTGTAATCCATGTAGAAATTTCATATGCTGAACTGCAGCACACATTTATTTAAATGCCTTTATGGACAGACTGCCAATTCTTGAAGCCTTTTCTTTCACTCAACACTTTCCCACCATCATGAGAACTATTTCTCATTAACAACCAAATTGTTTTCAGATGCTCTGCTATAAGATGTTTCCTTAGAAACCATTTGGTAAAAGACTGTGGCTTTCTTCCATAGAAATCTCAAGCAGTGAAAAGGCAGATTTTCTGGCATAAATCAAATCCAATTTCTAGGGTTCACTAAACCTTTTCTCCTCAGAATAATGTTTTGTGACTAAATCTTAGCAGTTAATAGTGCACGAAGAATTGCTGGTGTGAACCAGTTTTAAATGATTTTCATTCTGTTCCTTTTATTAACTCAATTTAAATTACTTTCAGTGCTTATTGTACCTTGATGGAACTTTAACTTCATAACTGGTAACGGTGATACGTACAGCAGACAGCAAAGGGTATAAATTAAAAGCAAGTAAAACAAAAATATCATTCCGTTTTTGTTTAATAAATCAACCATCATGACTCTGATGGAGATCATGCTAGCTGTTACCAAGTAAGGGAAAAAAAACTTTGTATTGATACACATAAGACGTTTGGAAACAAGTGACAGAATTTTGGGTCTGTAACATTTGTTTTTATAAGTTTCATACAAATGAACAAAGCAACTCTGATGGAACAAAAAAGATAATTTATATTTTGAGGACACATATTCAGAAAAGAAATGAACTGTTTTGTCTCAGATACTCTATTACGGTATAGGCTACAGATTTTATATTTGTATAGATGCTCAATATGCCATTTATGGTTATGCACCCTATAGACTAACTAAATAAGCATATAGTGAGTATAAGCTTTTGTGAACACAAGCTCACTTCATCAGATGCTGTGACAGCATCTACCTTGCCTTCTGCCTGACTTATAGACCAACATGGCTAACTACCTCTCTATTCTTGGCTATGCCACTAGGAGATGGATGATAATATTCAAAGAATATGCAACCAATGTAAGCGATTAAATGTACTACAGTCATTAATTAGAAACAAACATTTAAATATTTTACTACAAAGAGTTAAAATCTACAATGATAAATATATTTATCTAATTAACATGCATAAAATATATCTACAGTAACTATCATCATTGCATCACTTGAATGTTATTGCTGATTAAGCCCCTGATTCAACATGTCAGTAGTGTCCATGAAACACTTGGGATTCCTCATAGTGACGCGTCAAGCTTATCCAAGGCTTAAGGCCCATATCCTAAAAGTGGAGGCAGCAGGGGTGGGTTCGTAATGCATACACAATTCTTCAGGCACTCTCTGGAGTTCATATACATACAAAGGTGTGCCTCAGCCCAAGTGTTTATTGGAGATGGGATCTAAAACCAACAATAAGATATTCTTTTTCAAACGTACTTTATTTTTAATTTCACATAATAAATTAAAAGATCCATTCCCCTAGTTTCAAAAACAACTACATTATTTCCAGTCTTTCATACTTCCGATCAATATTTCCTATACAGTGTAACATGTATGAAAGCAAACAACTTCCTCTCATACATTATACGGGACTGAACAAACTTCTGAAATTTTTAAAAATATGAATGGCAGGAAAAAAAAGGTCGACTCTCTTCTGTTTCTTTATGATGTATAAAGGCTACCTCAAAGATGATTTGCAAGTAACCTTTTTTTTTCTCTTTTCTTCTATTCCAGATAATCAGGTCTTTATATCACCCTCCTTACTGGTGGTCCTTGGCAAAAACATTACAGGACCTAAAGAAAGGCTAGGAATTAGCACCCCCTCACCCATAGTCAGGGGTACAAGGGACTCCTGCATCTTAGGTTACAAGCTCATATGATATCACTATTCAGTTCTTTCAAAAACCTTGCCAAGGACCTCTGGCAAAGAAAGAAGTGAAGGGTTGATGATCCAAATGTGATACATGAAAGGTGAAGGAGAGGGAATAAAAGCATATTTTAAACACAGTTCTAAGCCACCTTTCTATGGTATTAAAACACAGTGATAGGCAAAAATTAAACATATTTGAGTTTGCTTCGTTGTTGATTTCAGAGTTGCTACCTAAATAACTTTCACTACCCTAGTGCCCATCTGGAAGCTGCTTTATATATTTTTACTTGGTTTCTGCCACAGATACAACTTTAAATGTTTTTTCTACATACCTTGAGGTACCACGTGCGACTCATGAATGCTGTCCCACAGGAGCATGGGGGGGCCCTCCCGCATCCTCACTGGTGGACCTCGAAACACGTGGAGACCCCCCCACAGTCCTCCAGGTCAGTGATCGGCTGCAGGGGGACCCCATGTGCCCCCCCAGACCCAGGAGACACCAGTCACCAAGCCAGGTGGCACGGGGGGGGCCCACAAAATGCTTCTGGTCCACTTCTGGGTCTGCTACCAACCGCACTGGGGACCCCCCCCCCACACACACTTCTGTGGGATGCTCCATCCAGCCCACCACCTCAGCGTTCACGAGCCACCTGGTACCTTGAGGTATGTAGAAAAACATTTAAAGCTGTGTCTATGTCCGAATCATTCAATCTCTCCAAATCAATTTGGAGAGATTAAAAGGTCTCCTGATTTGAATCAGATTTGGCGTTTTAGCTGCCGAATTGGGCCGAATCTCCACCGAATTGAATCAGTGACTGAAGTTTTGCACAGCCGTACTACTTATTGCTCCTATTTTTTTTAAATCAATGATCACACTGGTACTAGATAAGGATGCAGAACTGTTACTTTGCTCCTGCTGTATGAATATATATAATGACACTATTTGTGCTGTGACATAAACAAGAAGTATAAGCATAAGTTACTACGACAGTAGACAAGCTAACTTTCTGCTCTTAAAAAAGGGGTTTTTTTTGAGGTGATCAAGAATAGAGACCATTGAAAAAACTTCTTGCAACTAGGAAAGGATCTTCGTAAGGCAAACAATGCCATGGGGGAGCATGACTGTTACTGTGAAAGGAAGTAGCTTTTTATATTGTTCAAACCTCCTCAAAATACTAACAAAAAGTACTTCTATACAGGCAGTCTCTGACTTACATCATTTCGCGTTACAATCCTTCACGCTTATAATGTTTCTAAATTGACAACCCGTTTCAACTTTCTGAAGTCAGTTTCGACTTTACAACACTTGATCTGATGTGGCGCCATGACAGTGAACAAGTCACTGTGTCACCCATCCCCCTGGAGAACATCTGTCCAAACTTGCTTGGACACTTCCTTTAAGAAAGCAGACGAGACTCCAGAAAAACCTGCAGCCGAGACTCCTGAGAAGAATCCAGCCAAGAACCCTCAAAAAGTCCATCCAAGAGCACTTCAAAAAGACCAGCCAAGTCATCTCAAAGAAGTCCTTCTAAATCAATATGATTGCTATTTACAATATACAGGCAGTCCTCGACTTACAACGTTTCATGTTAAATTTTGCACTTACGTTTATAAATTGACACCCTGTTTCAACTTTACAATGACAGTTTCGACTTTACAATGCTTGATCCAATGTGATGTCACACCACCGAACAAGTTCACTGCATCACTTGTCTCCCTGGAGAACATCTGTCCAAACTTCCTTGGACACTTTCCTTAAGAAAGCAGACAAGACTCCAGAAAAGCCTGCAGCCAAGACTCCTGAGAAGACTCCAGCCAAGAACCCTTCAAAAAGTCCAACCAAGAGCCTTTCAAAAAGTCCAGCAAAGTCACCTCAAAGAAATCCTTCCAAATCAATATGATTGCTATTTACAATATAAATACATTAATGTAGCCATATTACTAGTCTATAATTGATAGAGTACAAAATTCTGGGGTATTTTTGGTGAAAACAGAGTATCAGGCCTTGGTTCAGGAACCAATCCCCCATTTATAACATTGTTTCTTATGAGAAAATTGGTTTTGAGTTACGTTTCGACTTAAGACGTGTTTTTCAGGAACCAATTGTGTCATAAGTCCGAGGACTGCCTATAAATGCATTAATGTAGCTATATTACTCATCTATAAAATGAGTACAAAATGCTGGGTTTTTTTTGTGAAAACAGGGTATCAGGCCTTGGTTCAGGAACCAATCCCCCATTTATAACATTGTTTCCTATGGAAAAATCAGATCCGAGTTACAATGTTTCGACTTAAGGCGCTGTTTTCAGGAACAATTGTGTTGTAAGTCCAAGGACTGCCTGTATTGTACTCCCCACTATCCTGCCCCACCAGGTGGCAGTGCTGACACCACAACTCTAATCCAAATGGAAATTCAGCTAAGGGCTGACCTTGGCCAAGCAAATTCTAGAACGACTTCCTAGATTTCCTTTACAAATACTTTTCCTCAGAACAAGAAGTATGGGACTATGGATGCATGCAATCAAGGATTCATTTGAGCTAGACATATTAGTATAGAAATTCTAGGTTAAAATTAACACAGTAAAGTTATTTAGACCATCCATGTCTTTTATAATGTAAATCCCCTTGTATATTTTCTCCTTAGAGCCAGATGCTTGCCACAAGTGCATGGCAAAGTTCCAAGTGGACTCGCCCACTCTTTGATTCTCTTGTGAAGAGGACAAACCTGCTCAGAGAGGACAGTCTAGCACAAGGTAATTTCAAACTTTTGTTGTAACCACTTCAAAGTAATTTCCTTGAGTGGTTTAAATGTATATCCAAATTCTCATACCATGACGCTTGTTACAGAACTTATATGATGTTTTTCCCCCACCGCTGCATTCAATTTTCTTGAAATTGGAAAACTATAAAGAGAACCATCATTTTGAATATGCTGGTTGATCAAAGGTAATTTTCTGCTGCAAGAAGGCATTGCTCTTTTCAAGAAGTCTAGGGGTAACATTGGACCCCTACGAGGGAGGGCAGGGTAGCTGGTGATGGACGCGTGAGAGAAGGCAGAACTCTTCAACAAGTTCTTTGCCTCCATGTTCCTGTCCGCTGACAATGGGGTGCTCTTGGGTGATAGCGTAAAGGCCTGGGAAGGATGTGAGTCCCCCGACTGTTAGTTCAGACCAAGTTAAGGACTACCTGGAGGGCTTAGATGTGTCCAAGTCAGCGGGCCTGGATGACCTTCATCCGCGGGTGCTGAAGGAATTGGCTGGTGTCATTGCGGAGCCATTGGCACGGCTGTTCGAGGACTCCTGGAGCTCAGGCCAAGTCCCTGAGAACTGGAAAAGGGCCAATGTGGTCCCTCTTTTCAAGAAGGGGAGGAAGGAAAAGCCTGGCAACTACAAGCCAGTCAGCCTCACTTCTATCCTGGGGAAGGTCTTTGAAAAAATTATCAAGGGCCACATTTGTGAGAGCCCTGCAGGGCAAGTGATATTGAGCGGTAACCAGCATGGGTTCGTGCAAGGCCGATTCTGCCTGACTAACCTGGTCTCTTTCTATGACCAGGTAAGAAAGAGCTTAGATGGGAAGGAGGAAGTCAATGTCATCTTCTTGGACTTCCAGAAGGCATTTGACACAGTGTCCCACCCAATTCTGGTAGGCAAGCTGAGGGACTGCGGCATTCACGAATACACGGTCACAAGGGGGTGCTGGTGGATGGGTCGACGTCGACCTGGGAGGGTGTAGGCAGCGGAGTCCCCCAGGGCTCGGTCTTTGGGCTGGTGCTGTTCAACATCTTCATTAGTGACCTGGACGAGGGTGTGGAGAGTACCCTGTTCAAGTTCGCTGACGACACCAAGACATGGGATAAACTGAATACACCGGCAGGCAGGGACCGCATCCAGGCAGACCTGGATAGGTTAGAGAAGTGGGTGGATCTGAACAGGATGCAGTTCAACAAGGACAAGTGCAGGGTGCTGCACCTGGGGAGAGGGAACTAGCATTATGGTTATAGGTTAGGGGCTGACCCTCTCAGCAGCACAGAGGCAGAGTGGGATCTTGGAGTCAGGATCGACTCCAGGATGAATATGAGTCGCCAATGTGATGAAGCAATAGGCAGAGCCAACTGCACCCTGTCATGCATCAACAGGGGCATCACTAACAAGTCCAGAGAGGTCTTGCTCCCCCTCTATGCGGCGCTGGTCAGGCCGCAGCTGGAGTACTGTGTCCAGTTCTGGGTGCCGCACTTCAAGAAGGATGTGGAGAACCTGGAGAGGGTCCAAAGGAGGCCACTCGTATGGTTGAGGGTCTCCGTGGCCAGCCCTATGAGGAGAGGCTGAGGGAGCTGAATCTCTTCCGTCTCCACAAGAGGAGACTGAGGGGGGAACTTGTGGCTGCCTACAACCTTATCAGGGGCCACCAGCAGGGACTCGGGGAAAGTCTGTTCACCAGGGCGCCCCTTGGAGTCACCAGGAACAATGGCCACACGCTGAGGGAGGATAGGTTTAGGTTAGATATTAGGAAGAACTATTTCACTGTAAGAGTGGCCAGAGCCTGGAACAGGCTTCCCAGAGAGGTGGTGCTCTCACCTTCCCTGGAAATCTTCAAGAGGAGACTGGATAGGCACCTGGCTGGGGTCTTATGACCCCTGCCGGCCCCAGTGCTCCTTCCTGCCCATGGCAGGGGGTCGGACTCTATGATCTGTCTAGGTCCCTTCCGACTCATTGATTCTATGATACAGGGGTAATACAAATTGGTTGGTACTTTAAACATGTGATTCTGCCTTATAAACAGGTATCCTGGTTTTCTCTGCTAAAACCCCCCACAAATTCTGATTAAAATATCACTGCATATCTTCTGGTTAAACAACCCCAAATTCATGTTTTTCTGCAATTAAAATGAAACACCACTACATATATAAGTATCACTTGAACACAATGTTTAATTGATATATTTATAATTTTAAAGCAATTTGGAAGCTTACAAGTGCCTCACTCACTATAATAAAATAAAATTTAAATACCTATATTTTGGCATCTGATTTTGGTTTTATCATGGAAAACCAGAGCTCCCTCTGCCCTCTTTCCTCATCAGGATGCAAGTCCAGCTGCAGCTGTCCCCACCCTGCTTTGTGGTGCTGAGCAGCCCTGATATGCTGGTGCCCTACCCCTGCAGTTGCCCCTCATTTCCAAGCCACAGCCCCCTGGCCCTGCCGATGCCCTTCACTCCTGGCCCATGGTCCCCTGCCAGTGCCTCTCACTTCTGACCCAGCCTCCTGCATTCTGCCAGTGGCCCTTGTTCCCAGCCACAGCCCCCTCCCTACCAGTGTCCCTCATTAACAACCCACATCTCCCTGAACCCTCCCAGTGCTTCTCATTCTCAACACACAGCCCCCTGGCCCTCATGGGCCCCTCGCTCCTGACCCGCTGACCCCACCCCCAGCCTCCTAGTGTGTGAGGAAGAGGGTGGGTGTGTGGGGGCTGAGGGCACAGGCAATTTCTTTGGGGGGGCAGGTTGGGCACAGGCCATGCATGCAGGGGTGAGGGGGACACAGGCCATGCATAAGAGGGGTAGGGGGACACAGGTTATGCACCAAGATTCACTGGTGACTGTGGTGGTGCAGCGCTTCCTCTTGCACCAGGTCCCAGCCATTGGGCTGAGGAGGTGGTTCCTCCCTGGAGCTGGTCTGGACCAGCTACAGCCCCATGCCTCGCTGTGGGTGCAGAAATCTGGGCATGTGCCCCTCCCCCAACCCCAAAGACTTACTTGGAGGAAGCTGCAGGCGCTGCTCTCCACAATGCCTGGCTGCTATGTGCATGTGTGCATGCACATGCATATGGGTCTCCCCAGCCACAAGCAGCCTCTTGCAGGCTGGAACTCTGACAGCCTGCAAGGGAAAACCTGCTGTTTCCTGGATTTTCTCCTTTAAAGGAGTAAATCCACATTTTTCCATGGCAAATGGAAAACCCAGATCCCTGCTTATCAGGTACAAGCTCTTTTCTAAGCCTTCTGGTTCTAAAACTAGAGAATTAAACATGACCTTCAGTGAAGGAAAGAAAAATTGTATATGTCCATTTTTATGAGATATATAAGATTAAATTAAAAGGTTTTGTGTTTCTACTTACCAAAACTATTACTTTAACTTAAAGTTTTAAAAAATGATCAAAGAGAGAAGATATTTAAGGAAAAGTTTAACGTTACTTCATCTTTTCAACTAAGGGCTGGGGAAGCTCTCAATTCTACTCTCCAGCTCTTTAACAAAACCGTCCAAGAAAGCCTTGATAGGGTTATTTTTGAGGTGGAGAAAAAAAGGAAGCAGCTTCTACTAAAAAATATTGTATCTTTTATGACCCTTCTTTATGCTCGTACATAAGCAAACAGATGCCCAGCATTTTCTCTCATTTTAAAGTAAGATAACCAAGCACCAATCTGCAATCAGATGAAGTTAGAGAAGAAAAATTAAAGGAACAGGTCATGTTAGAACAGGATGCTTATTTTCACTGAGTGCAAATATACAGCTGCTTGGCAAGTGGCCATGTTTTGCATATATGTGTGAAGTAAAATATCTTGAGGCTCTCAATGTTCAAGTACAACTTCTCAAGGTCAGAGCTACTGAGCTGGTGGATGAATGAGACAGAGAAAGATTTATTGGCATGGCATTTTGTTCACCACAAGAGGCCATTAAGGAAACTTGGTAACCATGGGTAAGAAGTTAAGTCCTGTCAGACTAAAAAAAAACTGGTTGAGGTAGAAAACAAAGAGGAGGAATAAATGGCTGGAATAAGGCATTAGGGAATAAGATTAATAATGGGGAGTGCCACAGGGCTTGATACAACTACGACTGTCTCATAAATGTCTTGAATATCTAAAAGAGGCATGAAAGGCAACATGGAAACATTTATGGATGATATAAAGTTAGGGCCCAATCCTGCCACCACTGAAATCAAAGGCAAAAATACCACTGATTCCAAATGGAAAGGAATCAGAACTTTTCTTATACTATTCCAGGTTAGAAAGGACTGCAAGCAATTCTAAAACTAACTTTCAAAAGGTAAAAACTGGACAATATAACTATATATATAGATTCAGCTTAGTGTGAATTTGTACAGGGTAATGTGTGTTGAAAAACTATATGTATTTAAACTACAAACTGTACATATCAATAGGTTCTGAATTATTTGTAACTTCTCAGGGGGAAAAAATCAAGGTATCAAGCTGAAAAAGTTGTTTCTGCTTTTTTGTTTTTTCTCCAGAAAAATTAAATGTGTTTATGAAGAGAATAGAGACTAATACAGGAAATATTACATTGCCATGATGCAAAGTGATGCCATGTCCTAACCTTGAAAACTGCAGTCAATAGAAATTGTACAAACTTGTTTTTTATCATCTAAGTAAACAGATAAGACTTATCTGAATTAGACTAATCAATTACATAGAATAAGGGCCCCTTTTTTTAGTTATCTGTCTAATTACAACTGTAATTAAGGTTGCATAGAAACACACTAAAGTTAGAACATGTAAAAGTTAGAAGTTACAACAGGAATATTAGTTGGGCATACCTTACAGTCAGCAAATCCTACATGCATGGGTGACATATAGGGGGTGCACACGAGTATATGTGCATCCCCTGAGATTGGCGGTGCACCTCCTGAGATTGGCTGATGCTGCCAGCGGTGCCTGTGGGCGGTTGCCACTTGCCACTCTTCCCCTGTTGCTGACACCGCTGGTGGTTTCTGCAGGCGGTCGCCAATTGCCGGTCAGTGCTCACCACCCCCTCCTCCCCCAACACTGCCACGGCTGCCTGCGGACACTCCCCACTCGCCATTGCCATGCCCCTGTTTCTGCTGCTTGCGGGCAGTCACCGTGCCCCCACATCATTGGGAGGCACGTGACATTCATGCCTACCTGCAGACATGTGCAGAGGAAGCAGCTCCTCTCAGGGAAGCATGAATCTAGGTAGTACTTCCCATCTCTCCTTCCACCTAAGCTTGAGAAAAAAAACAGCTGGAAACTCTATTTGGTAGGAGAGGCAGCCAAACACCTGTCCTTACCTATCTCTCATTATTTTTATACCTCATCTTCACCTGCTTCTATACCAGCCATTCCATCCCTTTTAGCCCTTTTTCTTCCCTTTTCATATAGCTTCCATCTCCTTGTCTGAACTCCAAAAATTCAACCTGAATCTCAGTATCCCTAAAGCAGAGGACTCCCCTATGCACATAATATATATGAAGGGTAGGGGTGCACTGATTAAGATTTTTTTTGGCTGATACAGATGGCCAATTGTTAACCAGCCATATTGGCCAATACTGATCCGACTGACAATATGCAGCCTAGCAGAGCAGTGTCCGGCTGGTACGTCTGCACTGGGGAAGGGGTGTGTGTGGGGGACAGATCAAGGTTTCCATGATAAGGGAGGGAGTGGGGCTGAGGTAGGGGCAGGATGTGGGACTAAGCCATGGGTGGCTCATCTGGGGGATGGGGAGGGGGTCGGCTCCCGTTGCTGCATGCATCCCTGGGTGATGCATGTGGAGCACGTGTGCAGCCTCTTCCTGGCAGGGGAGCTGGGCCAGGGCTGTGCTCGGGGCAGGTGGTGGTGAGGCAGGCAGCAGCAGCACTGGAGAGAGGGCTACAGCCCCCCCAAATTTGCTGTAGCAACCCCATACCCCTTTCCCAGCACTGCCACTGCCCGCCCCTTTCCTGCCCACCCTGAGTGAAGTGCTGGCCTAGCCCCACACTGTAAAAAGGCCTTAACGGAAAGTCCGCCCTCACCCCACACACAGCGGTCCCAGGCCGACCTGGCACTGGCAGGGGGACAGGAGGAGTGAGCTCAGGGCTGATGCAGGGGTGCTCCCCTCCCCCAGCCGCTGCTGTGGCAGGATGGGCCTCCTGTGCCCTCCCAGTCTGTGGCAACCCAGCTTTCCCCCGTGTCGGGCTCCACCCCCACTGCTACAGCGCACCTGTTCCTCCCCCAACCCGCATCAGGCCTGCTCCTCCCCCCATCCACCATGGCATCTCGACCCCACTCCCCCGCAAGCTGCCACCTTCACCTCCAAGGAGCAAGGGGGGAGCGAGACCAGCTCTGATGGTCTTCCCCTGCCCTCTGCTCCATTGTTGCCACCTGCAGGGAACATTTGTGCTCTGTTTGTCAGCCAATCAGAGCATGAATAAAGTGTTATGGACAGACAGACAGACAGATTAAGGCTTTTATAATATTAGAATTATCAGTCACATTGGCCAAAAAAAAGCCGACTGCCTATAACATCAATTTTCCTTTTATCGGTGCCAATATGATATAGACCAATATATTGGTGCATCTCTAATAAAGGGCACCTTGGTACACAGCGACTGAGAAAAGTAAGTTAACACTGCTATATGACATTGGTAGCCATCACATTATTCACTTGGACAGTGTCTTGAATATCATCTTTCACCCCACTTCTGTCTTGTCTATTAGGTTACAAGCCCTTTGGGGCAAAGATTTTATGTTATTCCAGGAAGAGTGCTTAGCACAGTGGGGCTCTATTTTTGTTTTGTCTTTAAGCACTACCACAGTAAACATAATTACTACTATTACTACTACTACTAAGCACTGGGTATGTGGAATATGGATAGGTTACCGTAGGTATATGAACCTAATTATATGGTACTCTGCATGGCAGCAAAAATATATGGATGCAATTAATTTTATGTACTGATGATATCTTAAATGATTAATGACCTTTTTGTTTTAAACCTCTGCTAATTCTAGTTACTGCCACTGACTGATTAAAAACCACTATTAATCTTAAATGTTCTCTCAGAGAAAATGTGTTTTTAGTAGCATTGACACCTGCTGGAAGACAATCATCCGTTATTTAACAAAAACCATTTGCATTCCAGGATCATGTCCCTAAAAAAATTAAAGTTCCCTCCCCACCAACCTTTTTTTTTTTTAGATTTCTTGAAGTGGAAACACAGTAATTGTATCAATAGATTTACCATACCTTCAGCTTCACAATAAAGCATGCTGAACAAACTTAAAAGCTTTCCCCATAACTCCCCGATTCAGAGCTTTGGGGACTTTTTACAATACAGAAATTACATTACCGTTTTTAGAAGAACATATGGTGCATATGCCCATGCATAGCTGTGCTTGGTTCTAGGCTGTGTGCAGGATAAAAGGTTTAGAGAAGAGTCTTGCTAAGGTTACAGAAAAACAATACTTTTTACCACCAGGAGACTTCATTTATTACATCTTCTGCATCCCACAAAGTATCCCAACAAAGAGTGATGTCACGCTTAATCTAACCATGCAGTGAATGACCTTGAAAGAGCCTTCTAAGATTTGTTTTAGTTACCAAAAAAAACCTTACAGGATTTTGTCCAGCCGTGTTCACTGTTTTATTGTACTGAATCTTTTTCTACTTTCACAAGGATGTTAATGTTCTCATAAAGTACAGGAAGTGATGGAGTCTACTGACTAGAATGAGATTGTACTGCTTCAAGATAAAGTGACATGTGTTACACTTTCAAAGTGCTCTGAAAGCCAAAAGAGCACTAAATAAAATGCTACTGACTACTTTTTAAGGTTTTGCTTCAGAGAAAATGACAAGATTTTCCTTAATTAAATCAAGGTGAACAAAAACATATAAACTTCTCAGCTAGAGCAAAGGCACTCAAACATTACAAACAGCATAAACTGTTCTTGGAGACCCCTGGTGTGAGCTGGATACTGCTTAATTTACTTCCACAGAGTTACAGTACTTTATGCCAGGCTGTCCAGTTGGTGGCTCCTGAGAGGTTACATGATGGCTACTAGACACCCCTCTCCACCCCCTTGCAATTGCAGCTGGAATATCTGGACTCCCCCTCCCTCCTCTGACTTCCACTGCCTGTTCCTGCCCCAGGGAGTGGAGCAGTGCAGCATGGTGCAGGGGAGCTTGGGGATGCATGGGTACACAGTGCAGCAGTGGTAGGGAAGCCATGGACATGTGGTGCAGTGTGGGGGAGGACATGGCTGCACAATGCAGCAGTGGTGGCATGCAGCTTGGGAGGCGTCTGTTGCTCGCCCTGGAGTGGTCTGCAAGCATGTGGCCTCTAATTGCCCAGAAGTAAGACAGCTCTGTTTTACTCCATCTGAGAATCTAGTTCTTTTAATAAAAATGGCACCTTGCTAATAATATGAGGAGCAATTACGCTCACCTCATTAGTCACCAAAAATTTAAAAATCATCCATTGTTAAGGTAAAATAGATTGCAGGAAGGAAAGAAACAGCACACTGAATGCTTTTAAAAGCAGACCAAGTCAAGATATTGCCATGAACCTGTGCAATGAATTTTTGCACTTGCATGAAGGACTGGGGTCAAAATCAGTAAGTTTTGTTCATTTTAAACAATGTACTAGTTAAATATAAACCTTTTACAGAAAAAGCCTCTCTTAGCTTCAGTTCCTTCTAATCAGATTTCCTCAGGCTAATATTTGCTGAAATGTTAAGGAGACCCAAGGAAGGGCACTTGATGTTCAAAAGTTTGTCCAACAGCTCTCTCAACTACCTAGTGTGTCAAGTAAAAGATATAATGAAAAATCCTTGCCTCTTTGAAAGGTTAAATACATTCTAATGTAAAAAGCAAAAGCAATGACCAGTTAAAGATGGTGCTCTTTCATCACCTGCTGTCTCTCGCTCATCATCTGACCTTGACAAATTTACCAAGCCCCTCCAAACCAGAAGTAAAAAAAAAAAACATACACAGGCAAAGTATGAAAATTAACAGACTATACTGACAACTGCCTAATAAAACCATAGCTCCTTTGCTACTTCCAGCTGAGGAATGGATGGGGATTTTTGCCAAAGTTTGTTCCCACACTGTGCTTTGGGGCTATATATCTTTTATATCAGTGGTTCTCAACCTTTGGTACCTTACGTACCACCCGCTGATCAACGCAACAAAAGCAAAACCGGAAGTCCCACCTTAGCACTTCCGGTTTTGCCACTGTGAGCCGAGTCCCATATTATACTCACAGACCATGGCCTGAAGCAAAGAAGCCTGTGTAGGGCCCCCTTTCCTGTCCCCCTGCATACTGACGCTGTGGAGTGAAAGCCCCGGAGGACTGGATATGGTGGGAGGGGCAGCAGCTGGAACTTCTAACCTGAACAGACAAAGATGCCTCCATCCTGCTGGGCAGGCGGGGCAACCCCCTGCCTGTGTCTTGCGTACCCCCAGGGGTGCATATGCCACAGGGTTGGGAAACACTGTTTTATATGTTTCAGACTAGAAGAGTTTCTATAAATGTGAATCTATTCTCTTCTTGCTAGAACAAGATTTTTCTCTCTTTTCTGTTCCAATTTCCTGTCTCCTGCAAGTTGTAGAACACAGGCCTTTGACTTAACTCTCTCTTGGCTTCCAGTTTTGGAGGTCCAAATGAGAAAAGCTTTTGGAAAGTTCATAAAGGAAAGAAAAAAATATTCGAATTATATATGAAAAAGTCTAAAACTTTCATCAAAATTGCCAAATTAAATAGTTTCCCTTGCAAGATGCAAGAGCTCAGGTTTAATTAACTGCAAGATACACCCCCCCCCAAATTAGTGAACAGAAGTAAGATTTCAGTTCTGCATTTTGAGTGATAAGGGAAGAAATCCTCCTGACTGCAGAATTTCAGTGGAACCACTACACAACATCTGCTATAACTTCAGAAGTCCAATAGTCCCTGTGAGGATATGCTCCCTCTTTGTGTAATAACTTGGCTGTGTGCCTATCCTAGCCCACATTTCCCCATCCTCCAGTCTGGGAAAGTTAGTGTTTTTGGGATATTCTAAAGATCAAAGGTCTCTCTTTATCCCAAACTGTGCATAGGCAGAGCAGTAGCCAAGTAGATTTATGCACCACCTCTTCTCACCTGTTGCTGTGCAGACTTGGTTGGGTCACCTTTAGGTAGGAGAGAATAGTTGAGGTTACATATCCATTTAATAACTGGACTGTGCCAAATCATCAATGGTGCCAACTGGGAGTAGGAGTGCAACTTGATGTGTCCCACAGACAGCCAGAAAGAATGTCCTGATCCAAGACAATCTTTTTTCCCCCTAAGATATTTCAACTGCAGTTCAGTGAACAAGAAAATTCCTTTTTCCAATTCTCAAAGAGCTAGTGGAAAGAATACCTGCTTTGCTCTACTTCACCAATAAAAAAAAAGAAAAAACCTTTCTTACACAAATTCTCACGCCTGAAGAGGCATAGCAGGAGTACATTATGGTTAGTCTGTATGCTAAGCCATGCTTGTTTTCAAACAGCAGGTTTTTTTGATTCAGTAGGAACCAGATTTGACTGAGACAGCTACTGTCAGCTCTTATGTTTCCACTTTTTTTTTCAACTTTTAGGTAAATAAAATTCACTCAAAGGTTTTGTGAGTTCTTCCACAGGACTTTTTACTGTAAAATCAATACTTTGCACATGACCATATTTAATTTTATTATTGATAAAAAAATAGCTTGTCTTTACCATTCTCATATTTTGAGGCATATAATGGGATTGTTTTTCATGAAATATATACTTTTGTTTATAATTGTTATTATAAAAATCAAATGTTCTCACTTATCAATATGCCCATGAATAAACTAGTGGAGTTTAGCCCACTGCATGAATAAGAAGTATAGTCATAACCCTGCCAAGTATTACCAGTGAGTGAAAAATACTCAAAAATAAAGCAGCAGCTTACTACAGGAAAAAGTAAGCTCTGAAAGAGTAAAAAGCAGGGCAGCAAATGGCATTTGATACCCAGATGTACAGAGAGCCCAAACCAAACTCTCACTGACATCAATGGAAACTTTGCCCGTGGCCACATTTCTGCAAATGGATCTTTACCAGCAAGGATTCACACAACAGTGTTTGTATCAGGCCAAAAACTCTTTTTAAGCACAACTTGTAATGTTGCTCATGCATAATTTTTGGTATTTTTTTTAAATGGTCCAACTCCGACTATTATTTGTTAAATGAAACTCTCAGTTTTTTGGTTGTGGAGATAAGCTCAAAACAAGAATGCAAACAAAACTCCCCCAAATTTATCAAGTACCTTGTTTTATAGCAGCCTCATGACTTTTATACCAACCTCATGACTTTTAGGGACGTGACTCATGAATATTTTATACACGTGCCAGAATGCTATTTTACAACCCAGTCCCTGTAAATAACACAGTTTACTGTGGACCTTCTGGTCTCACAACTCATAAATTACATTGAACTATTTTGAGCAAATAAAAGAAACTACCTTTTTTAAACTGGGGAGACACTTTATTGTTTCCAAGAATTGTCCAAATAGCCAATAATTTTAGCTTAATTTCAGCTTAATTTCAACTCAGTAAAGAATATTGTTCCACTTTCAGAACCCCTCCTTGCAAACCTACAAATTTACATGTAATTAATTTTACTCATGCGTACAAATCTTTGAAGGACTGGACCTTTGATCTCCCTACATACATAACTCAGGTCTCTGTCTCCCTGTCACATATGCAACAGTGAACATTACTTTTCTTCCCTGCAACTCTTCATGATCCTGTGTGGGAGTAGTACTCATAACAAAACCAAACTCTATCTGGGATGTGAAAGCAAGTTAAAGACAATTGGTAAAAACTGGGCCAAAAAGAAATGGTGATGAGACAGAGATTTGAAATAGGGTGGGCTGAAAGGACAATGTCATCTTGATTTTTTTAAAACTGACTAGCATGAAATATCCAACTGTCTTACAGAACAGAACTTCAAAATCTTATGGCAATATTTTCTCTTAATCATAGATGTTGGTAGAGTTTGCGTTGCCCTACAGAAATGTGGACCAGATTTTTTAACTGTTCTAAAAGAAATGCTAAACATCAGGACTGGCTATTTCTCAAGGAATTTTTTCCATCTTTTTTTTTTAAAAAAAAGGGAATTAAAACCTTAGGGGGGAAAACAATTGTTTTGGTATAAAAATTCTAACTTTCTCTTACTTTGCTTTCCCATCCTGTCTTATTTCTCCACTGAAAAAAGGGAGGGATAAGTACTTTAAAAAGAGGGTGGGGGATGAGGTGGAGGAAACACTCTTTTATCTTTTTCTCCTGAAAAAGCATGAAAACTTAAAAGGAAAACAACCAAGGAGTGTTCTGCACAGAGGCTTGCCTGCTACCTCTTTTCCAACCGCCTTGAGAAGTAAACACCCATTTGCAGCGCTTGTGGGAGAACAAGCACATGATCTGCCCAGAGCACTGCACCAGAGTGATGTCACTGTGCTAGTGCAAGAGACAAGAGGTCAAAATGACTGCTAACAAAACAGTGATGCTAACTATACCCCCCATTCAAGGCATATACATTTAATCTCTCTTTTACAGGAATCCCTAGGTACCATAGCATATGTGTTTCTAAACAGTAACATGTTTAGTGCACATCAAAACTTTGATGCCTTTTAACAGTATTATCAAACTTAAGTCTTAATATATCGAGTCAGGCCCAGAGCTATCATGAGATTGTAAAGCTGTGTTTCTTTCTGTTTTCCAGTGCTTAGGGTCACCTTTTCAAGACTGTTTTCTACAATTAGGAGAAGCATTTTTTTTGTTTGCTTTTTTCTACATGAAAACTGAGATTCCCGTCCGAACTCCTGATTTCCACAGCCGGGCCTTAAAAAACACCTAACAATGTAAAACTTGCAACTCTGTTATAAAAACTGGCAATAATGCTTCAAATAAATTTGTTGAAACTAGAGAAAAAAAACAGTTAAGAGAAGGACTTAGCAAAAATTCAAAGATTGTCTGGGCTCAAATGTGAAGATAAAATATCTTCATTTTCTCCCCATTAAGGAGACTTTTGCAGTGAGCTCCAACTGTATTTTATGTACTTGTTATTCAGTACAGTGGCCATCACAAACCAACCAGGTCAGTGCTTCTCAACCTTTGTGAGGCTTACAGTCCCACTTGGCAAATGTCAGCTCTTCATTTTCACTCAGTTTTTTTACTATGAAAAGGTAAGAGAGAAGCTTTTCTTGTTGCAAAGACCATGAGCAGACCATACCTAGTTGCCATGTTTCTAACACTGTAGATGCCTATTGGAAATCTCTAGTTTATTGTATGAAAAATATTTGCACAACTACCAGCACTAACACTGAGTGGCACCTGGCAGCTCTCTTGAAAGGATCTCAGGGCACCCCAGGGTGCCGCAGCTCCATTACTGAGTATCACTGACCTCGGTGCTTGTACAACTGGAAAGGAAAAATCTACCCAAGTCTGAAATGCTGTTGTGCTCTCAAGGCAAACAATTTTGTTTTGCTTCCACATAACGTTTATTAGGCCTTTGCTCCGTGCCACCAGTTAGTGAATCACGGCATGAATTCAGACTAGCCACACGTGCAAAATAATTAATCCCACGATAATGACCCTCCAGTTATCAAAAGGGCTGACAAGCTACAAGCTTAGGGCTTTGAAACATGTACCAGTGCTCCACCTGGTTTCTACCCGCCTTCCATTTGAACGTGTAGCCGGGCCCTTAGGGCCACACTGGGGAGCACTTTTAGGCCCTGACCACAGCCCCGGGCCAGTGACGCCCCGATTGGCAACTGGTATGAACTCTTTGATGCCCGATGGCCCTCAGCGGCACTGAGAGAGGAGAAGAGAGGAGACGAAAGGAGTCCCAGACAAGGCGCTGCGCCCAAGCGGCTCTGGGGGCCAGAGCTGAGCGCGCCAGGGTGACACTTACCCAGGCCCAGCACAGGGATGCTGAGGCCGTTGGAGAGCGGCAGCGCGAGCCCGCCCCGCACGCGGGAGGCCATGAGGCTCCGCGCCCACCCGCGCAGCCGCAGCACCATCCGCCGGCACGGCCCCCTCGGTAGCGGAGCTTGTGCCCGGCCCGGCCCGGCTCCTGCCCTCGGCCCTTGTCGCAAAACGTCGCAAAGCGGTAGGTTCTCACCGGCCCGGCGGGACCACGGTTCGTGCGGGACCCGGGCGGCCTGAGGGGTCGGGGGTGGCGACCGGGCTCGGCTCGGGGGGCTACCCTACCCTACCCTGCCCTGCCCTCCCGCCATGCGGGCGGGGGCAGCGGGGCGGGAGGGGTTATACACACCTCGGGGGCGGTACACGCGCTTTTTATATAATAGTGTGTTTTATATATAGAGAAAGAGATATAAAACATGCCTTAGATAAACGTCCATGTTATATGCATAATACTTTGTACCAGATAGGATGCTATAGATCGTGTGTAATGGACGTTATACGTGTGTGTTTCATATATACATAATGTATATTACATGCTATATAACGTGCATGAAATATATAATATTTATATACACACGTACACACATGCACATATAGACATGTAGACACAGGCATGAACACGTGTGTGTGCGTATATATGTGTGTGTATACATGTGCATGCATACACATATATATACAGACATGCTGCATGTAAAATACCTGCCTAGATATGGTAAATCAATAATAGTTCATATACTTCAGTTGTATGGCATAAAATTTGATATACTGCATGTAGTATACATATAACCTGCAACCTACACAAGAATAGAGAGAGAGAGAAAGAGAAATGTGCATCTCTCTCTCTATTTTTTATGTATATATGTATATGTGCGCGTGTGTATATGAACATATATGTATATATTTATGTGTGCATGCTTGTGTCCATGTGTCTGTATGTGCATGTGTACACACACGCACACACTTTTATTTAGGAAGATAAAGCTGCAGCTCCATTGCAGCCCCAAGGTGGGCTGTTGGATTATTATGGGGAGAGAGGAAAACAGGGATAGCACTGGGGTGGGGGCGGGGAGGGGCTGGTTTGCTTCCCTAGGTAAAGCACGGGCATTGAAGCTGCTCTCTTTCAGAAGGTGCTAGGGATGCCATCTGCCCAGTGGAGCAGTATTTTTGGCAGGAAAAGAGTCCCGTCATGTTTTCCAGAGATGTAGATTGATCCACAGTGATCTGCCCCCATCTAATATCTGTTTCCTTTTTGTAGCAGGTTACAAAATTCACACCCTGGAGCTGGCATCTCACCTGCTGCCCCAATTAAAATGCTTTATCTGATTGGACTGGGGCTGGGAGACGCTAAGGATATTACAGTGAAAGGGCTGGAGGTTGTAAAGGAGTGTCACAAAGTGTATTTGGAAGCCTACACATCCATGCTGACTGTAGGGAAGGAAGTTCTGGTAGGTTTACAAGCAGTTGGATTACAGGTTGTTACTGTATGTTGTAGTTACAAAATGTACTAAGGAGACTCCTGGAAATGGTGGATTTGGAATGTAACCATCAATGCCTGGCCTAGTATTCATTCAGTTACCAGATGAGTGCAGAATTTGGTTATATATGTACAGTATTTACTTGAATCTAAGACAAGCCCTGCACCATGGGCTTAGGAGAAAAAGTCCCTTGATATCTTCCCCCCCACCCCACAGCATAGAAGAAAAAGACTCTTATCTTAAAACTACATACAAAGGGGAATGAGGAGGTGGCTGCTGAAGCTCTGACACTGGTCCTGAGCCCAAGTCGGGGCCAGAGTCAGACCCACAGCAGTCTCCTGCCTCACTCTCAACCAGCATTCCCCCTAAGCTGTGCGGCATGCACGGCCACGCAGGCACACCTAGCAGCGTGGCAGGAGTGCGCCTGCACAGCCATGCATGCCGCGTAACTTACAGGGAATGCTGCTCTTGACTTGCTTTCTGCAGCTTCTGCCCCACCCTCTGTCCCTTTCCCCCACTTGCTGTCAGGCACAGCTTGGCTCTGTCTCATACTGGATTCCCTTCTGGGCACAGAGCACATGGAAACTCTGTCCCCTGCCTTGACAGTCAGTGGCACTCACATGGTTGCATGGCCCAGCCAGGGCTGAGCTCACACTTCTCTGGGAGGGAACAGAAAGAGGCAGAGACTGCAGGGAGCAGGGGGGGAAGGGGCAGAGATTGTGGGGAGGGGGGAAGGGGCAGAGGCTGTGGGGAGCTGGGGATGGGAGAGTGCCTGTGGCGGGGGGAGGAGGCAGGAAGGCTGCAGGGAGAAGTAGTTGGGGGGGAAGGGGATAAGGGGGCCACCTGACTGCCCAAGCCACTATTTTCCCTACTGTAGCAGTGGAAGGGGGATGCATCTAAGACAGCTTTCCAATCATTAGATTCTATACCTGGAAAATTATTTTTAAAATTATACATTTGCCATATATAAAGTTTAATTATTGGAAGGTTGTCTTAAATTCTGGGTCAACTTCAGTTTGAGTACATACGGTAAACAGAGTACATTTTTGTGCAAATGCCTAAAGAAAGCCCAAGCATCTTGATGAGCACAAATATGATTCGAGCTCAGCTCAGCTAAATTGGTCAAAGACTGAAATTTCTACTGTTCAGGAAATGTCAGAATTTTGACGCTTCTTTTTTATTCCAAAACTAGCTAATTGCCTGTCATGAATGATGGATTTCAAAGGAGTGTTTACATGGCCGGCCCCAAAGGGTGGTTCTGCCCCTGCCCATTCTGTTGCCCCTCACTGCCAAACCATACCCCCCCAGCCCTGCTGCTGCCCCTCACTCCCAACCCACTGACCCCAGCCCTGCTAGTGCCCCTCACTCACCAAACTGCAGTACCCTGCTTCCCTGGGTCCTGATGGTGCCCCTCACTCCTTACAGACAGCCCCCTGGTGCTGCCACACCATGGTACCCCACGCCCTGGGATGGGGCTGCTGCACTGCACCAGGCAATCTGGCCATGGCCCCCTCCCTAACACTCCCCTTTTGCCCCCTCAGTGTCTCCTGGCTGCTCAGCCCCTGCGAGCAGAGCATGGGCCCCTGTGTTGCCTGCCTGGCCATGGGTGGAAGCAGGGGGATGTGATCAGAGGCAACAGGGAACATTGCATGGGTCTGCGCTGCTGCAGGCAGGTATGTGTGTGCTCCCTGCTGCCTCCGACTGCCCTCCCCTTGCTCCCACCAGCGGACCAAAAGAAAGTCCTGGACGTTTGGCCAGATTTTAAAAAACCTGCCCCAACTGAGGTCAGAGGGCTTAAAAAAGAGGACATGGATGTATGGTAACCCTATCTTGGCGATGCATGCACACTTGATCAGACAGACTAAGCCCTTTATCATATTAGACTAGGACAGAAAGCGGACACTGGAGATTTTTCACTAAGCAAATAGTGCACAAAAAGATTTTATTTGGTTTAAAGCACTGAAGTGAAACATTTCTGAAACATCCCATGTTGGTGTGTTGTGCAATGAACCATGTATAGTCATGGGGCTCAGGAGTGCTTCAGGAATATTCTATAAATTGGTGTCTCATGTCCTCATTTCTCCCAGTTGGCCAGGTTCTCTCATCAAACTACATCTTCCAGAATTAATCATGCAGATCAGTCAGAGGTCAGACTGCAGTGCAGTATGGAATATAGTTTCTTTCTATCAGTGGCTAGACCTTATGGTAATGATTTTTAGTCAGGGTGCCTTGAGATTCTTTCAAGGGTGCTGTGGGGTGCCACACAATATTAGCACTTTTAGGTTTGAAATATGATTCGCAAGGTAAACCCAGACATTTAAAGTAGAAATCAGTAGTTATGGTCTTTCTGAGTTCCTTGCAACAGAAAAACTGCTCTGTTATTTTTCAGAAGTCCAAAAACAGTGAGCAATAAAAGGTGGCATTTTCCAAGGTGAGCCTCGAATCTAAAAAAGTTGAGAACCACGGTCTCACAGGAAAGAATGAGAGTATAAAGCTCCTTATAAGTCATCCCTGCCCAGAGACAGATGCAGATTAATGTTGAATTGTTGTAAAATGGAATGTTTGAATTTAGTTCAACAAACGGAAAACTTTACCTCAGTTTGAACTTATACAAAGCTACATATTTTTTCTAGATTGTCTTCGTAATCAGAAAATACTATTAAACATATTTTCCTGTGATAATTTTGAGTTGCAGCAAATAATTTTGATTGAAGATTCTGACCCAGTTCTTCTTTGTCAATTAAACAGGGAGCAGAGGAAAATTGTTGGATATAGCTGGTTTTTAGGCATTCATAGATACTAGGGTTGGAAGGGACCTCAATGGATCATCGAGTCTGACCCCCTGCCTAGGCAGGAAAGAGTGCTGGGGTCAGATGGCCCCAGGCAGATGCCTACCCAGCCTTCTCTTAAAGAGCCCCAAGGTAGGAGAGAGCACCACCTCCCTTGGAAGCCCATTGAAAATTTTGGCCACCTTTACTGTGAAGAAGTTTTTCCTGATATGCAGCCTAAATCTGCTCTCTGTCAGTTTGTGACCATTGTTCCTTGTTACCCCAAGAGGTGCCCTAGTGAACAGAGCATCTCTGATCCCTTGCTGCACCCCCGTAATGAATTTGTAGGCGGCCACAAGATCACCTCTCAGCCTTCTCTTGTGGAGGCTGAATAGGTCCAAGTCCCTCAGTCTGTCCTCATAGGGCTTGTCCTGTAAGCTCCTAACCATATGAGCGGCTCTCCTCTGGACCTTCTCAAGTCTATCAACATCCTTCTTGAAGTACAGTGCCCAAAACTGGATGTAGTACTCCAACTGCGGTCTGACCAATGCCACACAGAGGAGAAATATCACCTCCATGGTTCTATTTGTCATGCATCTGCTGATGCATAATAAAGTGCAGTTAGCTTTGCTGATGATTTCATCACACTGATGACTCATGTTCATCTTGGAGTCCACTATGACTCCAAGTTTTCTTTTCGCTTCTTCACGTTGCCAATGCCTAGGTTGGCCTTTAATTTTTTTAAGTAACTGTTTCAGTTAGTCACTGGTCAGTGCATTGGTCAATGCCTTTAATGTGACAAAGAAAACATGTGGGATGGTTGAGTCCAACAAGAGTTTCCGGCTCTTGACAAAATTCTTTAGACCTCTTAATATTATAGAGTTCAAAATTAGCATTTCAACATACCTTGCTTCAATCCCCATCTCTTTATATACTGTGGGTACCTCACCATCCTTATGTTTTGAGAAAGTGCTATTTTCATATAATGGATGACAAATAGTCTTGAAGAGAGACACCCATTGGTTCACCCAGTCCTAGAAGAAATCTTTGGCAGAGAAGGGAATTGAACCCAGGTCTTCCAAGTGCTAGGTTACTACTTTCACCACAAGTTTAGCTCTCCTTGTGGAAACTCTTGCTGCTACTGTATATGATTATTATTAAGGTAGTCCTCTTGTCTACCCAGTGTTCATCTCTGGAAAAAAGGAGAGCTGCAATTGATGTCACAACTTCTGCTAAGCAAGATTTTCCTAGTCTTGGTTGGCTGAATAGGTATGATTATTTATATAGATCCCAAATATGCTAGGTGGCTTGTGGAGCAAAAGTACCCAAATTGCCCTGCCCCAAAGTAGCTTGTTGTCTAATACAATAAAAGTGCTTAGAGCATATGATAAAACTTAAATTATGAGAGCATACAGATATGTAAGATATCCACAAGTAAGCTGCTACAATTGTTTCTTGCCTCTGATGTGAAGCCATGATCTTGCAAATACACACACACAGTGCTAAATTTTATCCACATGAATAAGCCCACTGATTTAAGTGGGTTTAAGCCCACTGAATAAGCCCCAAGGATAGGAGGCTATCCTTGGGGCGCAGCAGGACACAGTTCCACTGTGCAGGAAGGTGGGAAAAGGATCTAAGAAACCTTCATGGCTGAGCGCGGATATCCAAGCTGGCCTGAGGGCAAAGAAAAAAGCGTACTGGCAGTGGAAGCAGGGGGCAGGGACAAAGGAGGAGTATACCTCTCTGACCCGAGCTTGTAGGGATTTGGTAAGGAAGGCTAAAGCAGCACTGGAGATTAGATTAGCTTCTGGGATTAAGGATAACAAAAAGTCCTTCAAGTATATAGGTAGCAAGAAGAAGTCTCGGGGTAACATTGGACCCCTACGGGGCAGGGCAGAGCCGTTGACAATGGATGCGCGAGAGAAGGCAGAACTCTTTAACAAGTTCTTTGCCTCCGTGTTCCTGACTGCTGACAATGGGGTGCTCTCGTGTGATAGCGTAGAGAGGCCCAGGAAGGTTGTGAGTCCCCAGACCGTTAGTTCAGACCTAGTTAAGGATTACCTGGAGGGCTTAGATGTATTCAAGTCGGCAGGCCTGGATGACCTTCATCCGCGGGTGCTGAGGGAATAGGCTGGTGTCATTGTGGAGCCATTGGCACGGCTGTTCGAGGACTCCTGGTGCTCGGGCCAAGTCCCTGAGGACTGGAAAAGGGCCAATGTGGTCCCTCTTTTCAAGAAGGGGAGGAAGGAAGAGCCTGGCAACTACAGGCCAGTCAGCCTCACTTCTATCCTGGGGAAGGTCTTTGAAAAAATTATCAAGGGCCACATTTGTGAGAGCCCTGCAGGGAAAGTGATGTTGAGGGGTAACCAGCATGGGTTCGTGCCAGGCTGATCCTGCCTGACTAACCTGGTCTCTTTCTATGACCAGGTAAGAAAGAGCTTAGATGGGAAGGAGGAAGTCAATGTCATCTTCTTGGACTTCCAGAAGGCATTTGACACAGTGTCCCACCCAATTCTGGTAGGCAAGCTGAGGGACTGCGGCATTCACGAATACACGGTCACAAGGGGGTGCTGGTGGATGGGTCGACGTCGACCTGGGAGGGTGTAGGCAGCGGAGTCCCCCAGGGCTCGGTCTTTGGGCTGGTGCTGTTCAACATCTTCATTAGTGACCTGGACGAAGGGTGTGGAGAGCACCCTGTTCAAGTTCGCTGACGACACCAAGACATGGGATAAACTGAATACACCGGCAGGCAGGAACCGCATCCAGGCAGACCTGGATAGGTTAGAGAAGTGGATGGATCTGAACAGGATGCAGTTCAGCAAGGACAAGTGCAGAGTGCTTCACCTGGGGAGAGGGAACCAGCATTATGGTTATAGGTTAGGGGCTGACCCTCTCAGCAGCACAGAGGCAGAGCGGGATCTTGGAGTCAGGATCGACTCCAGGATGAATATGAGTCGCCAATGCGATGAAGCAATAGGGAAAGCCAACCACACCCTGTCATCCATCAACAGGAGATTCACTAACAGGTCCAGAGAGGTCTTGCTTCCCCTCTATGCAGCGCTGGTCAGGCTGCAGCTGGAGTACTGTGTCCAGTTCTGGGTGCTGCACTTCAAGAGAGACATGGAGACCCTGGAGAAGGTCCAGAGGAGGGCCACTCGTATGGTTGGGGGCCTCCGTGGCCAGCCCTATGAGGAGAGGCTGAGGGACCTGAATCTCTTCCGTCTCCGCAAGAGGAGACTGAGGGGGGATCTTGTGGCTGCCTACAACTTTATCAGGGGCCACCAGCAAGGACTTGGGGAAAGTCTGTTCACCAGGGCGCCCCTTGGAGTCACCAGGAACAATGGCCACAAGCTGAGGGAGGATAGGTTTAGGTTAGATATTAGGAAGAACTACTTCACTGTAAGGGTGGCTAGAGCCCGGAATAGGCTTCCCAGAGAGGTGGTGTTCTCACCTTCCCTGGAAATCTTCAAGAGGAGACTGGATAGGCACCTGGCTGGGGTCTTATGACCCCTGCCGGCCCCAGTGCTCCTTCCTGCCCATGGCAGGGGGTCGGACTAGATGATCTGGCTACGTCCCTTCTGACTCATTGATTCTATGATTCCATGGAATTATGCTTATGTTGAAAGGTAAGTAGTGGAAGGATCAGATGGATCAGATGCTACAAATGTTATTGGGGGCGCTAGTTGTAACTGTTGGTCTAAGGACATAGGCAGGGAAGGTTCTTTGTGTAAATGTGATATTTTTTATTAGACCAACTGAATAGTTGGAAAATTGTTCTTTGCAGGCTTTCAGGACAAACATCTTTCCCCGCATGCCTGAACAAGGGTGTTTGTGCCCAAAAGCTTGTAAAGAACAAATATTCCAATTATTTCATTGGTTTAATAAAAGATATCACATCTGCCCAAAGAAACTTGACTACAAATGTTATATGTATGCACAATAAGGTCTGCATCATGGAGAGTCAGAGATGGAGTGTGATTCTGAAATGTTTCCTCAGAGGATACTAATTAAAATGGTTTAAAGAATGGTTAATTACAACATGATATCAAGAATTAGGTCATGGCAGTTTCAGCTAATGTCTGATGTCTGTTTGGTTGGATGCCAGTATTGTGCTCTTCAGAAGACAGAGGCTGAAACAAATGAAACGGTCTAATTTTGGTTTTTTATTTCAACCTTTAGGAGGAGTTTTATGGAAGGGAATTGATTCTGGCAGACCGAGAAACAGTGGAACAAGAGGCTGATAACATTTTAAAAGATGCTGATCTATTTGATGTTGCTTTTCTTGTAGTTGGTGATCCATTTGGGTAAGATGAGGCAATATTTTATTTATTGCTCTGGCTTTGACATTTGGCTACTACCCTTCCTGAATAAATGGGAGCTCACTTTTGCATAGCTATAATTTCTTCACTGCAGTGAAGAAGCTGACGATTTTCAGAAACAGTAGAAGTATCTGCTGTTCAGTTACTTGCATAATTGGCTGCATCTGTGTTTCATGCAAAAAAGTTAAAATTGTTCATGTCATTATTAGTCTTGCTTTGCAGTTCTCTCCCCCAAATAGTTTGCAAAACATCCTCATAAGATAAGAATACAGATCCACAAGCCCATACATCACCCTTTCAGTAGTCCTGCAGCATTTGTAAAATTGCTCATCATTCTTCAAGCTGTCCTCCTTAAACTTATTCAATGTCAGATTGTCTGCTAACGGAAGAAATTCCAGGCTATTACATAGTCAAGAAATGTATCATACATTGTAAGAGAGGGTGCTTTTTAATTACCATTTGTATTTATATACTGTGCGTATATGCAGTTACTTTCTAATTGAATGCTGCTTGTTGGTTGCAGATGCTTTTGGTTTTATCTATTATAGTCTTTAAGGACATCTGGGTCATTATAAATGTCTTATTAGTTTGGTTTATTAAGCCTCTTATTTCCGTTACTCATTCCCAGTGGTAGCTATAGTCTTTTTCTATCAGGAGGAGGATGTCCTTCTGCCTTTTCAGTCAAGCATCATCAATTTGTAATGTCAAACTATACAGAACAGCTCTTTGTCTCCAGCTGGTGATCCAAGATTTATATTACAGCATTAAAGGACACAAGGAAAATTAAATCACTGAGCACACCGTTTGGGGTGTGTTTTTTTTTTATAAAAGAGAGGAGTAATATGTGCATGCCTGTCTAAATAAGGTAACTTATGTAAATATGGCTCCAAGGGAAACATTAAGCCATTTTTTTTTTTAAACTAGTACTTAGCTACAGATGATGCTGCCTATTCAGAAACGTCAATACACACTTAAAATATAATTAATATTAAAATCAGGCTTCAAATTAGGTTCAGTACTTGTATCCTCTTACGCCTATAAACCATAGATTAACAGTGTGTCAAAATGTAGTTGGAGCTTGCAAACAGATATCTTAACCTGCTTCCTCAAATTCCATAATAATGTTTTCAATGACAAAAACTTTGGTTTTTATTCATTACAGTTTAGTATGCCTTGGAATTCTACCTTTCAAACTACTGCATATTGTCTGAAAATGGACGCTTTTAGCTTCTGGGTCTGTAGCCAGAGTCATGCGCACAGACCCTAGTACCTATATTAGAGCCCCATTGACTTAAGTGACTATCATGAGGATCATATTGTAGGATTGGGACCTTAAAATTTAACTGAAGAAATCATATTTGTATTGTATAGCAGAAGTTTCAGAGATATAGCCTGAAAGCCAGCTTTGGCCCACAGAGCTATGTCATTTGGCTCACAGGGCTTCTGGAGGGCCTAGAAATTTGGAGGTGGGGCCCACTGACAAATTTCAAGGTACGGAGCCCTGTTGGGGACACATTTTGACAGTGGCGTGGCAAGTGATAGATGAATTAATCCCCACAACTCTTTAAGCCAGCGAAGCACTACTTGCCCCACTGCTAGAGATGTGTTTGTGAGGCTCCCTGCTGTCCAAATCTGGCCCACAGGACCAAGTGAGTTTGACACCCCTGTTCCAGGGCATTGCATATATTACATGGTCACAAGTTTTAAACTCTAAAGTTCTTGGTATACTTCTGAAAAGCACTTATTTAGATGCCTTAGCACTTAGTATAGATTTAACTGCTTAACTTTAAGCAGCAGTGTAGAAATATATAGTATGGGAAGATGTAGAGAATCCCTTTTAATTTAGGGTGATATTTAGTCTTCTAAACCATTGCTAAATCACTTGGGATGGGCAGGAAAGCTTTGCAAAAAACAAGGAATATGTAGAAATTAGGTAGTCTACATTTTTTGTTATTCAAGTATCAAATGTTGCTGCTAATTAAAACGATCTGAAGAAGATATGGATTGATTTTCTGCAATATATATAAAACTCATAATGCCTATGATGTAAATTGACCAACTTACAAGCAGGATAACACTACAGGCGACCCTTGCCATTTGCAGGGGATATGTTCTTGTATCCCCTGCGAATGGCGAAATCCACGAATAAGGCACTGCGTTTGCAAACACAGTCCCCTTGGCGGCTGGGGGCACGGCTCCAGCAGCGATGGCGGGAGCGTGGTGGGAGCATGGCAGCAGTAACCACAGAGCTCCCGAGGAGCTCCAGTAAGTGTTTAAAGTGTATTTAAAATATGGGTTTGGCATTCTCAAATATTTGAAACTGCGAATAACGAGGCTTTCTTGTATATATATCAAACTGTTGGTGTATGCAAGTTTAGGAGCACTAACAGCAAAGAACAGTGTTTTGAAGGTAACTGGCTTACTTCAGTTCTTCCTCTCTCTAATTATCCCAAGTATTCCTGTTCCATAGGGGGTCTCTAGTGGCTGATGGCAAGATCGGCCTGTCCTTTTGAAAACCGTATGGGAAGAGAAGCTGGGGAAGTCCATAACTTGACTTCAGAGTTTTCAAGTCTATTTGCCCCCATGATTGAAGGAAATGTAGTAGGGGTATAGGTGGACTTGTAGCCCTGCAGACTAGGATACCCTAGTCAAGCCCCTTTCTACAAGTGGCAGCTGAATTCAAAATATCCAAATCTTTTTTTCCCCAAACAGGTGGCTCTCTGTAGCAGTAATTGCAATAGTAAATATACTAGAGTAGACCTGATGACTTTTAGCTTTGTTGTCAGACAGTATGGTGACTTTAAAAAACAAAAATCCACCTTTAGTCTATGCTAGTGCTCCCCTCGTTGCTGCTCCCAGTAAAAGTGCACTGATAGCAGAACAGTGATGGGAAAAGTGGTAGTGTTGGGCTGTCCGACTAGTGTAAACAGGGTTGTGAGGGGTTAAATTGCAGCCCACAGCTTTGTTGGTGTGGCTCCAAAACCCAGGTAGTGAATGCCCTGCTATTCCCTCCTACAACCCTTGCCCACTACCAAATTTGGGGACTTCAGGCATCGCTGGCAACCCACATCAGCGGTGGGAGAAGGTGGGGAGTGAACAGCAGTGTTGTTCACCCCTTGGATTCTAGAACCATCCAGCCCATGAGGAGCTGCATGGGGCCCATGGGGCCAAATAGGCTGGACCACTCTGCTGTAGACAAAGGCGTGGAGAGCCTGACTCCTTCAGGCCTCCTGCTACAATTAGCAGAGTCCTCAAGCACATCACTTGCAGCTGTGCTGTGGTCCTCCTGGGGGGGGAGGTCCAATGGGAGTAAATGCTGGCTGGAACAGATTTCAGTAAATAAAGCCAGCTGGTCCCCAGATCCATCATTAGCAAACCCACAAAGTCTTACAGAGCTCTTGTCCTCTTCTCTTTGCATCTGAGAGACAAGTCAGCCTCTCAGAGCAGATGTGCTCAAATTCCCTTCAGAAAGGGAAGGGGATAGTTCAGCTGTTAATGAGAAGGCTGTTCTATGCCCAGACCATCTTAGTGCTGCTCTCCTGAGAATGGGAGCCCATTTCTGGCCACTTCCAAACTTCCCAACATTCAGACCCTTAGGCTTAATCTGCTGCAACAAGGTTGATTTTTAGCAAACAGCTCTTCCTCTTACCCCTGCCAGCAGCTGCCACATTTGAGTCAATATCTGAGACCCCTGATCATGCCACACAATGGAAGTGAGAGGGGCAGTAGGGATGGGAAAATGTTTGGCTAGAGGTAGAAGGAGCTCTGTTAGGTTTAGGCTGAAACCACAGAGGAGGTCATGGCTAAAACAGTCTTCCTGTTTAATTAGTCTGGCCAGATGCTATTTCTTTCCTTGCTTACCTCCATGGCATGAGCTGTATTGTCTGAGGTGCCTTGGGGAAAAGGAGGCAGCTGAAGCCATTGTTCAGATTTGATAGATTTTTAAGAGTATTTTCGGATTTCACATATAATATGGAAAACACGGTACTTCCTGCACATCCCTGTGAGCATGTGTGCTATTTGCAATCAAGATTAGATTTCAGTGCAGTTCTGATGCTGAAAGTACTCGTGGTCTACATCTGGACAAAACTCTCAACAATTCTGCTATGAGTTTTGCCTGGCTCTGAGGACTACAGGTCCATTTTGATTGATGCACCAAATACAGTTCTATGGTAAGTTTAAGTGGCAATTTCCCCTATTTACTTCAGGAATAAATATAATCCCTCATTTGTATGTTCCTTATAATCCCTCATTTGTATGTTCCATCTCTCTTATAAATATATTTTACGAGCCAAATATTTGTCCAGTGAATGAATGCATATCTGCTACATGGGAAAATAAACAGTACTCTTCGGACTGTAAAAAGTTCTATGCACTGTATAGTGCTGCCCCCCATCATGTTCACAGATGCTGTCAGAACAAGTCTGGTTGCACAGTAATTAAGGGAACACTCGAGTTACGCTGGAGTTGCTCTCTGCTGAGTAAAACTGAGTTTGCTGTTCAACAGATGTCCAGCAAGCACCTGCAAAAGACAAAGGGCAAACAGAACTTTCCTCTTAGAGTGGCTGCCAAAAGTTACTTTAAAAAGCAACAATTGCGCTACTGTTGTAGCTTGAACTTTGTGAGAAAGCTGCTAGGAGCAGTGAAATGCTGTGGCTTGTCTCTAATTTCAGTTTTGGAGGACCAAATGTGGAAGCCCTTTTCTGGGATTTATTGTTGTGGGGAAGTCAGTCTGGCTACTGCTGCCCTCTTGGCACTCAGCACAACATTAATTTGAGGCATTTTGATTTTACTTTCAAAACAAGCTACAGTGGTGGTGACAGTCGCTGAAATCTTCTCAGTCTAATGCATTTCCCTTCTTATCACAGGGCCACAACACACAGTGATCTAGTTCTACGTGCAGTAAAGCTGGGGATTCCATACAGGGTTATTCATAATGCTTCCATAATGAATGCAGTGGGCTGCTGTGGATTACAGGTAACTCTTCTATACATACTGTTTTTACAACTGAAAAAAATTAGAATAAATGGCCCCTGCTGTTGTGCAATCGTTAAAGGGCTGTATGATGCAGTCCAAGAGACAAAGCTGTGGAATTGCTAATATTCTAAATGTGCTGTAGAATAGTCAAAATGTGCTAATATTTCCTTTTCAGTGAGCTACATGCATTATCACTGTGTCATGTAGTGTTGGGAAAGTGAATGGTTCCTTTGTACTGATGTTTGTGTAAAAACAGTGTGCAACAATTCTGGATTTTTTATTCACAAATAAAACCAGTAACTCAAAAACCAGGCAGTATTTTCTAGATATCTTTTATACGTGAAACATTTTGTGTGTATAATAACTATTGTTCTCTTTAGTTTCTTCTCATAGGGGTAGACAAATGGACAGTGTAATTCTCAAATTGAAGTTGTTATTCTGTTGAGAAATATGCTGCTACTGAAAATAAAATCAGAATGTACATGATTCTCTGTATGGTGCCCCCTTCAGATTATAAACAATGCCTGAATTCAAGCACCCTCCTAAGTGTCTGTTCATTCTCTGTATGGTGGCCAACAGCAAAGAGAGAAATGATCTTTTTCAGGGGAGTGCAAGGATGCATAACATGAGGCTTGACTTCTTTTTGATTGTTTGTTGTGTGGCTGGTAGGTTAGTTAGTGTGGATCTTAAATGAGGTTCAGAAAATTAGGGACCTATTTAAAATATTTAAGAGAATACCTTGATGATAATCTCTGTGTACATTCTTAAATCTTCTGTTCTGTTCCCTTCTCTTTCTTCTCTGTAGCTGTAGGAAGTGACATTGTTTCAAAGGAAGGAGTGAAAATAGCTCCAACCCCACGAGTGGATGATGGAGTGTTTTTGTTTTAAGCGTGTAGGGAAAATAGGTGCTTATTGGCTAGAGAGCCACAGGAACTGCCTGACGGAAGTCAATCTTTGGGGTGCCCCAATATTTATAATAGTTTCCATTGTACAATTCCATAATATACATATAGTTTCTGCTTTTAGCAGAGTTAAAGCAACACTCTCTGGCTGATGTTTGGCAAAGAAATACTAAATGGCTTCCTTTCACAGGCATCCAGCAAACTCGCTCTCTTTTTCATAAAGAAAAATGTTCAAGTAACTTGCATTGTTACTAATCCTATGTATTATAGTTATTTGCAACTTTCACTTCATTATTTTTGTTTGTTTTCCTTTGTTGGTCTTGTTGTTAGTAACAGATTTGTTGGCCCTGTGCTCAGCCCCATCCCTTTCTTGCCCCAAGGAACTTACCATCTAAGGTATTGAACCTGACACTGGCTTCTTAAGTGTGGGCCCCTCTGTAGCACTCCATCAAAGCTGATGAGGCTGAATGGGAGCACAGGGCTCTGCCCAAGGGCACCCAGAAATGAAAACAGCCTAGGCCAGTCAGTGGTTCTCAACCTTTCTAGACTAATAACACTCCTCAGAAAATGCTGTCTTTCTTTTCACTATTTTTTTTTTTTACTACCAAAAAATAATAGATCAGTTCTTTTGTTGCAAAGAACTCAGAAAGCTCACAGCGGGTCAGAACGCTTTTAACAGCATGGATTCCTATTTGAAATTTTTGGGTTTATCTTGTGAATCCAGTGTAGGTGTTTGCATTCCTAAAAGTGCTAATATTGTTCAGCACTCATGGCATCCTTAAAAGAATCTTATTTGACCCTTCTCTGTTGCAGGAGGAAGGTGCCCTTCCCAGCCTGAAGTAGGGAGAAGCACTTATTTAGCATTTGTTTTTAGCAAACAGCAGACACCCTCAAACTTAAATTGAAAAACCCAACGACTTTCTTTTGGCGATTGCCAGAAACTGCATAGCTACAAGCAGTACCCATGCTGTGGCATCTATCCTGGAACGTAAATGCTAAATGTGACATTAGTAATGACATGACTCCCCTGGGAGTACTTTCTGGGCAAGACCTGCTTATCTGCGTAAGACACAAACTGAACTGTCTTTTAGGAAGGAAACGGACTCCTTGGTGTTAAAATTCTACATTGAGAGCAGACAGGTGGCAGCTGTCACATGTCTGTATTTAGTGGGTAGGATAGAACAAGGCTTAGCGTGAGCTGCTTTTTTGTCTGGCTTCTAGAGCATGTAAAGTTTGCCCCTGTTGTCTGGAGCTGGTAGCTGGTTTTTACTGCTCATGGGCATGCAATATTCTCTCTTTGCCAGTAGGAAAAAAACCTGCAGGATTCACAGCCTCAGAGAGTGCAGGTGACTGTTAACACTTGCATAGCTTTTTCTGAAAGATGGTTGGACCATGGAGCTATTGATATGAGTGGCAGGTGAGAGCTGGCTCTTCTACTTACTACTCTAATCAGGATTTGGTTAAAACAGCCTGTGCGTGGGTCACATACACAAGCTCCCTTAGCTGCACAGCTTTATGCAATGCTCAGGGAGCAGACCTTAAAGGAAATGGGAGGATATTTACCATAGCAGTAATCTCTTTCCTTCCTGATGTGTAAAGCACTACCTTCTCATAAGCCGGTCATTCTCACTGGTGTGGAAAACATGGTGTGGAAGTCCAGCGTTACTGAACAAGTCCATAACCAGCTTCCTCAAGGGAACAAATAGTTAATGAAGGGAGATAAGCATTAACAAGGCTGCTGTAATATATTTAGGATTATGACTATTTACATCTTCCCTCAGCAGTTTGCTTTTTATGTGTCTTTTTTTGTGAACAATTGCTTTTTGAAGCATTGAGTTACTATTATCTAGTGTGCCAGGGATTCCTCTTATGTTTCACCACAAAAAGGGTTGGGCACATAATCTGATTGTGATAGGGTTTTTTTTTCTTACTCTGCTGGTAAAAAACAGGAAACACCTTTATAGGTTGTTCTGAAAACTATATGTACACTGAGTTGTAGCAGCTGATTAGGCTCTGTCTGCAAGAAATACAATTATTGCCCAAGCTGCTCACAAAGAATGTGTCTCTTGTCACCAGAGCAATGTTTAATTTTTTCTATGCTACCTATAATATTCAGTTAGTCCTACAAGATGAACCCTCATGCTGTGAACTGACAGTTTCTAAAACTCAGAGAGCAGGAAGGTATTTCTTTCTATTCTGTACATCAAAAGTACAGAACACAGATGAATACAGTTGTGAGGAAAACTGTATATCCCACTCCAAAAGTGCACATGCAGTATAGATCTGTAGCATTGTTCTAGAGAATCAGAACAGTGTGGTCATGGTAAAGACCAGTTGCATTAAAATGCTGAAGTAGCTACTGTATTGTTTCATATAACCTTAAGGTTTTATAAAGCCCTATAATGCTGGAGTTCTGGAAACAACATTTTCTTGAGGAAAAACATGGTGGGAAAGTGCCATGTGTGGTTGTCGTTAATCTCTGTGGCTCTAGTTAGCATCATTTCCCAATCACTGGGACTGAACTCCATTCTAAATGCCCTGCAATTCCAGATCTGGGTGAACAGAACAGTCCTGTCAGGGAAGATGGGGAACGGGATGCACTCCCACAGGGTTCAAGTAGAAGGCTTTGATGGATAGTGATTACTGGGCCACTGGGCCACTTCAGCTTTCTTCCGTACAGCAGCTGAGCCGAACTTCTTCAGGCATTAGGAAGTCAAACACTTTGAGCAATGACCTCAGCTCTGCCCCAGCTCAGCATCTTCAAGAAGGAGTCATGGCTTCATCACCATTTCCTCCTGCAATGATATCGCCTGTAGGTACAAGGAAGGGATGGGCTCAGCCTATGTGCCTCGTGTTTTAGCTCTGCCTGCATTCAATCTTTCAGACTTTGGGGCTTAATGTCTTGGCCTCTAGATCAGTGGTCTCCAAACTTTTTTGATTGCGCACCCCATCAGTAAAAAATTTTTGAGCACGCACCCCCAGTATATGTATATTTATGTAAATATACATATAAATAGAAGTTCTAATATTTTCTTCCCACACCTCTTTGGAGACCACTGCTCTAGATGACAAAGGCAGAGGTGCATGCTAAGAAAACTCAGAACGTCTGATTTACACCCACTTTTTTTGCAATCTCGATTGCACATTCTGGATCTGACTGAACAGGCTGCTGACTGGAGTTGTCAGACTGGCAGCTACTATGCAGAAATTTAGGCTGACACAATCTTCCCATGCACTTGTAGAGCAGATGGTCAAAATGTGGTTGAGACATACAGAATCAGTAGTTCATAGGTCTGTTATATTTGCATCAAAGATGTGATAGTCAGATAACTGAATATTACCATTGACCTCCAATTATGTGAGAATGCAGGCAAGAAGCAGCTTGTGAATTTTCCTCTGTCCCATAGTCCTGCACTAGAAAAATTGAGGTAGCATTGAAATGTGAGGCACAAGAGTAGCTATGTGGATAGCCCTAAAGATCAGGGCTTTCGAGGAGGAGAACTGGAGGAGCAAAGAGGTTGGCTAATGAGACTGAAGGCAGTGAGGGAGAGGAACTTGGTACTATTTAGATGAAGAGGGATTAACATGAGCAAATCCATCTCATTTTTGTATGCAGTGTCCATTTTGGCAGTTGAATCCAGCTGGCTCTTGGCCTTCATTAGCTGAGAAGTAGTAGCCTTCTCTGCACGGTCCTTGCATGACCCTGCGTTTATAATCCCTCTACCATTTGGTTGTCTGATTCAACAAGCAGCTGTAAAAGGAAGTGGTTTGGCCCTAGGTGGTCAGCAGCATCTATTGTGTTGTGGTAACCTGTGCTCTTGCCTCATGAACAAATGGTAGAAAGGAAAGGCTCAAACTGGTCATCTGGCATATCTTTTTTCTTTTAGTATGAGGAACAATGTGGTAGCTCCAGGGCCATAAACACCCTTCTTCCTAGTTAGTACTTCTCATCTCTTTCTTGTGGGAGTATTGTGGGACATACATGATTAGGAGCCAGAAGAAGTGTCAGCCACCACTGAGAAAATGGTGTTGCTGGTTACACAAGCGTAATTTTAAAGGGGACTTCGGTAAAATGCCAAATAACTTGGCTAGATCTAGGTTTTTTCAAAGTTAACCATGCAATTTTATGTAGATCAATAAATGTCTGTCTGGTCCCTCTGTTCTGCATGTAAATAATTGCACTAGCTAACCAATTAACATTTCCCAAGATAACCACATCCTGAAGTAAGTTTGTATTTTAGCCAGTCATTGGTATATTTATAACTAAAACCTGCAAGTGTAGCATGTTTATGGATGCTTATCAGAGTAGTGCCTGAGCACCTCACAAATGAGGAATTCAACTTCCTACTACCCTTTTGAAGTAGGGAAGCATTATTTACAGAAGGAGAACTGAGGCAGGCAGTGATTACACAGATTGCCTGAGGTCAGACTACAAGAGTAGAACTCTGCATTCTTGACTCTCTTACGACTTATCCACAAGACAGTCATTCCTCCCTCAAATGTGAGAAACTTCATCCAGACCATTTTTCATTCATATAAAGTGGTAAACAACCCATCTTCAATGTCGCTTGTTGGTTTTCCTGGTAAAATCCTTCTTTCTTGCTTTCATTATTAAGTTAGCACTTCTTTTGCATATTAAATAAATACCAACTCTGTGCAACTTAGCCTCATTTGTTGCTTCCATTGTTGTGCAACATGCAGCATCTTGCGTCATGACTGTATATGTCTGTGAAACAGATGAAATCAGGCTAAATTTGAGTTTCAAATCAGCCACCTGCACTTCAAATTAATAATGAGGTAACAGGGGAAAAGAACTTTCCTTTAGTGTCATCATATGCAAAGAGTTTGAGGTTCTGCACTAATACTGCTCCCCCACTGCCAAATTTCTAAGCCCTGTGAGCCAAATGTGTGGGATGGGGGCTGTGAGTGTGATCTGGTATAGAGGCTGGTTCTGGGATGTAGGGTCAGCCCTGTGCACTAGATCAAGCCCCAGGTGGGTCAGCTCCATGCACCAGATTGGGCCTGTGGACTGGATTCATCCATAGACTGATGCTGCGCCACTAATCTGCCCTACAGGGCCAGTCTAAACCACTGGTGCTCAACTCCTGGGCTGCAGAGCTGTCATTCAACTGCAGGGTTCTCCATAGGCTGGGAAATTTGGAAGCAGGGTAGTGATGGCATCAATTACTGTGGCTTCCAGATCTGTAGCAGTTCATGCTGTCGCTGTTCCCCTGGCCCTATTGGCAAATTTCCAGATCTGTGGGGAGCCCACTGAGTTGGATGGCACAGCCCAGTGACTGGGGCCAGGCTGGTATGCAGGACTGCTCCATAGCTGGATCCAGAACTTAGAGTTGGGCCAGTGTGGTTGATTGCACCCATGCACTGACCCTACGTACTGACCTTGTGCAGGATCCAGGCTGTGAACTGACCAGCCCATGGGATCCAGCCCATAGACTGGCTCTTCAGCACTCATCCAGCCCATGGAGCCTGAAGGTTGAGCACCACTGGTCTGGACCAGTATAGGCCAGTTTGATATTATTTAAATCAATTTAAATAAGGAGTAACTTATTTGAAGATTTGAGTTTTACAGCAATGTGAATCCACTAAACTGAAGGCAGGTTAGAGGTGCACCTTATAGACAACTGAAGCAGAGATGCATAAGTTTTCATGAGTTCCTGAGCTGTGGCTCACTAAAGGTATACCTCTGTCTTGCTTTCTGTCTGACTTCAGACTAATAGGACAAACTATCTCTGTCCACTAACCTGAGATTACAATCTAGCTTGTGCTCTCACCTCATGTACTTTTCTTCACTTTTGCAATTTTGTTAGTACTTGCTCTAAGTACTAACAAACAGTATTTTTTTTTAACCTGAGGTGCATCGATATATCGGTCCGGTATCAGATAGGTACTGATATAAAGAAAACTGGCTGTATCAGATATTGGCCTAATAGGGCTGATAATTTGGCCGATATATGCCTGTCTTGCGTACAGCTGTAGCTGCAGTATAGCACACAGGCAGCAAGGAGCAGAGCCTGGCAGCCTGGATAGCTGACTCTAGCTGGTAAATCTGTTATGGTGGAAGGGGAAGGGGTGTCGGGGGGGGAACAGATCAACGCCCCCCCGTAGTGAGGGAAGGGTCAGGGTCAGGAGCAGGGTTGGGTGGGGTTGGCGCGGGGCAAAGCTGCAGCTTATGGGGGGGAGGTGGCTCCCGCCACTGCCTGCACCCTGGGAGGGCATGGGGGGGGCGCATGTGCCCCTTGGATCTGTGCGAGGCAGGGCAGGCTGCATAGGGCTCTTCTAGGCAGGAGCTGAGCTTGGAGTGGGCGCTGGCGGCTCTGAGGATGGTGTATCCATCCCAAATTTTGCTGCTCCTCTGCTCCCTGCACCGCTGCTGCTAGCCGCCTGGTGCAGCCCTGGCTCTTCCCAGTGCACAGATGGAGGTGAGGCATTGAGCTGGGGCTGTGGCTGGTGGTGGTGGCACTGGAAGCTGAGTGGGGGTGAAATTTGGGGTGGATGAAGCATCCTTCCAGTGCCACCAGCGCCCGCTCTGAGCCCAGCCCCCACTTGGAAGAGCCCCAGAGAGCCCCGGCTACAGCCTACCCCACCCCTCCCCATGCAGATCCGGGGAGCACCCCCCATGTCCTCCAGGGGTGCAAGCAATGGCAGGACTCACCTCCCCACCCCCTCCATGAGCCTCGGCTCTGGCCATCCCCCTGCCCCCTCCCTTACTACGAGGGGCATTGATCTGCCCCCCGCCACACCCCTTCCTTCTCCCCCTCCCTTTCAACCACACCAGACTTACCAGCTGGAGGGAGCTGTATTGGAAATCAGATTGGTATCAGCCAATATGCCTCCTTAAATATCGGCTATTGGTATTGGCCCCAGAAATCTCCATCAGTGCACCCCTATTTTTTATATATTAATAACAGTGTTTAAAATAGCATAATAATTATCTATAGGATCCTTAATAACAAAAAAGAAAGAAAAACAGCCATCTTTTTGTATTTAAATGAAACGGAAAGCATTGCATGTAGTTGGAGTTGATGCTGAGTTCAGGGAGTGAAGAGTGAAAAGAATGGACCCTTCTGTTTGCAGTGCTTTTGTTACATTTCAGTAGAAGCAGCCAGCACGCTCTATGGTAGGGGTTGTCAACTGGGGGTATGTTGAAAGGTCCCAAAGGGTACATGGGGGCAGGCGGCGACAAAGCACTGCCACCCCGTGCCACTGCCTCACAGGTGCAGGGCTAGGGTGGGACGAGAGCAAGGTTACACAGATCCTGTGCTGCTGCTGCTCCACCACTCACCATGCCTCTGCTCCAGGTCCGGCTGCTCGCCACCCTCCTCCGCACTGCTTAGCATCCGGCCAGTCGCCACCCTCTTCCCCCCACTATTCGGTGTCCAGCTGCTCACCACCTTCCCCCGCCTGCTTGGCATCCGGCCACTTGCCACCCTCCCTCCCCACCCCTTGGGTACACTTATTAAAAAGGGTTGAAAACCCCTGCTCTGTGGCACTGGAGTATGAGTCAGAAGACCTGACATCTTCTCTTCTGAGTTCTTACTACTTTTGTATCACACAAAAATAATCCATCTTGAAGCTTTGATTAAAATTTATACAAGTCCCTTGAATTTTTCACGTGTCTTAAGGCTGGCTTCTTTAGAGGCCACTTTTGGAAACTTCCAGCTAAGTTTCCTTAAACCAAAGAGAGGAACAAGAAATTTTTGCATTTTCAAAGGCCTCTATTCACTGGGCCCAACATAAAGCCTTTTCTGTTTGAAGTTCAGGAACTATTATATAGGAGTGTCAGACAGGTATCCAATGTTTCATGTTTAATGCAAGTGACACTTGGGAAGTTGGATCTTGCACAAAGTACACACCACCCAGCCTTATGGCAAACTGCTTAATGAAGTAAACAGAAGTATCAAGATAGCGCTGAAATTCATTTGTTCATTCCCTCGGGAGATAATGTTGTGTAATCGCTGTGTGATATGATTGGTTCACTGAAGACCTACAGAGTTGCTCACAGTCTATTAAGCATCTACATAAAACAAGATGAAACAGGAAGTTTAATCCTTACTTGTTTTATTCTGTACAGAATACCCCTTGATTATTGTAAGTGTTTTATACCTGTTTCAACAATATTAAGATTTAAATTTGGGTTTCTAGGACTTGATTCAGAGTCCATTTAAATCAATGGAAAGACTCTCACTGACATCAGTGAGCTTTGGATCAAGTCTGTAGTTGCTAGCTCACTTTGTTGGCTATATAAAGACAGAAGACGGGGTAGATATGCACATTTGTGGGCTAACTAAATGAGAGAGAGCTTCAAAATTGCAAGTGCTTTTAATTTATAATGTTTCAGTAGTGTACAAATATACAACTGCCCTCCAGGCAACGTACTACTGTGAAGCACTTCAGAGTTATTTCTGTTTCGCTCAGGTAATTTTTATATGGTTCAGGCTGATTTGTAGCTCTAGAACACTGTTATGTATCCCTCAGTTTTTATAACTCTATACATGCTGTGTCTGTCCATTTCCTTATGTCAGGCTGAAGTCTGTGACAGATGGATCCTCTATGAAGATGCTAGTCATTTAAAAAAAATACCTTTGGCCTCCTCGCTAATACAGTTTTTTGTGAGCTTGTTGCTCTGTTTTGGATTGCAAGAGGTAGAGTACGAGAGACTTGTATCTGTCAGAATCTTTTAGCAAGAAAATAGCATATGTCTGCAGTGTATAGAGAAAGGAGGTTAAAATGTTAATCTTAATTATATTCTGCGAGTTCACAAATGATATTTTAAATTAATGTGTTTGTTCTGACACAAGAGCAGAGTCTAAGTATGTACAGACCGATAGTGTGTGCAAAAACTCAGTTATGTGGGAGAAAAATTTTTGCCTGTGAAAAAACAATTTCTTGGGTCTAAGCTGCCCTCATTTAATAGGGTACTCAGTTTAATACATTTACTGTTTCAGTCCTACAAAATTATCATATAGTGGTGAATTGCAATGGGTGCTTTTTTTGTTTTCTCCTTCATTTCCCAAAAGAAATGTTCTATCTTGTGACAACTAAAAAAATAACGCTTTAAAAAAGTTTCTTTTTGTTAAACAAATTCCTACAAGGATAAGTAGGATGAACATTTATGCCCCATCAATGAAGCTTTGCAGCTTGTGGCTCTGGAGGCAATAGCTATGATATCTACTGAAAACACAAGTGTAAGTTATGAAAGATGTAGAAACAGTAGTGTAAATTTTAGTGCTGAAAATTGTTTCATTAGGTCATTAGAACTATTAAAAGCATTCAAAAGTATTTTACAATTAAATGTACAGTATTCCCTCATCCAAGATGCACATATGTCAGACCCTCATCTTTAAATGAAAGATACATACTGAATCGTAGAATCAAAAAATAGGGTTGAAGGGGACCTTGTAGATCTTCAAGTCCAACCCCCCGCCTGAGCAGGAGAAAAACTGGGCTCAAATTACTCCAGCCAGGTAGGCATCAAGCCTCCTCTTAAAGACCCCTAGGGTAGGAGCCAGCACCGCTTCCCTTGGAAGTTGGTTCCAGATCCTAGCTGCCTTAACTGTGAAGTAGTTCTTATGGATGTCTAATCTAAACCTACTCTCCAACAACTTGTGACCATTATTCCTTGTTATGCCGGGGGCGCTAGGGGAAACAAGGTCTCTCCCAAACCCTTCTGGCCCCCCCAGTAAGTTTATAGATGGTCACCAGGTTCCCCCTTAGCCTTCTCTTGTGAAGGCTGAACAGGTTCAGGTCCCACAGTCTCTCATTGTAGGGTCTGCCCTGTTGTCCCCGGATCATGCGGGTGGCCCTCCTCTGGACCCTCTCAATGTTGTCCACATCCCTCCTGAAGTGGGGCGCACAGAACTGGATGCAGTACTCCAGCTGTGGCCTGACCAGTGTCGCATAGAGGGGGAGGATCACCTCCTTGGCCCTACTTGAGATGCACCTGTGGATGTACGACAAAGTCCGGTTAGCCCTGCCAACTGTGACCTTGCATTGTTGGCCCATGTTCATCTTGGAGTCAGTAATGACTCCAAGATCCCTTTCTGCCTCCGTGCTCTCAAGAAGGGAGTTTCCCATCTTATAAGTGTGCTGCTGGTTATTACTGCCCAAGTGCAGCACCCTGCACTTGTCAGTATTGAAACACATCCTGTTTTTGTTAGCCCACCCCTGTAACTTATCCAGGTCTTGCTGCAGTCTTTCCCTCCCTACTAGTGTGCTCACCTCACCCCAGATTTTGGTATCATCAGCAAATTTAAACAGGTTGCTTTTCACCCCGTCATCCAAATTGCTGATAAAGAAATTGAACAGCGCAGGCCCCAGGACCGAGCCCTGGGGGACTCTGCTGCCCGCTTCCCCCCAGGTTGAATATGACCCATCCACCACCACCCTCTGAGTATGACCCTCAGCCATCGGACTGCATGTAGGCATTCATGCCACAGTCGCCTAGTTTTTTAATGAGGATGGGGTGGGAGATGGTGTCAAAGGCCTTGCTGAAGTCCAGAAAGACTATGTCCACGTTGTCACCTGCATCCAGTGCTTTTGTGAGCTGATCATAAAAGGCAAAGGTTGGTCTGACATGACCTGCCCCTAATGAAATCATGCTGGTTGCCCTTGAGCATCATCCCTGAAGCCGGCCAATTGCAGATGTGCTCCTTGATGATCTTCTCAAAGAGTTTCCCTAGGATTGAGTTAAGACTGGTGGGCCTATAGTTGCCCAGGTCCTCCCTCCTCCCTTTTTTAAAGATGGGGACTACATTGGCTATCTTCCAATCATCTGGCACCTGGCCCGAGCACCACGAGTGCTTGTAAAGCTGTGCCAAGGGCCCTGCAATAACCCCTGCTAGCTCCCTCAACACCCTGGGGTGGAGAGCATCTGGACCTGCTGATTTGAACATGCCCAGCCCCTCCAGAAGCTCTCTAACCCGGTCCTCCCCAGCCTGAGGTCTGGAGGCATTCCCCTCGAGTCCGTCTTGCATCACGGTGGGGAAGTCCTGGTCCCTGCACAAGAAAACAGAGGTGAAGAATTGGTTAAAGAGGTCTGCTTTCTCATCTGGCACAACCACCAGATTGCCCAGAGGATCTTGCAGGGGCCCCACGTTTCCTGGTGCTTTCTTCATCCTCCCTATATATTTGAAAAAGGACTTTTTATTATCTTTTGATCTTGGACACTAGTCCTAGCTCTATGTCCACCTTAGCTTTCCTGACAGCCCCCCTACAGGCCCTAGCAGAGGAGGTATACTCCTCCTCCTCTTTGGTGATAGCACCCCCCTTCCACCAGGTGTATGCCGCCTTTTTGGCAATCAGGCATTCCTGGACACCATTGGTGAGCTAGGGGGGCTTTTGGGCACTCCTGCCCCCCTTGCGTCTTGTTGGGATGGTCACCCCTTGAGTCCTGAGTATCGTCTCCTTAAGGAACGACCACTCATCTTGGGCACTGAGGTCCCCTGCTCTCGAGAACCCCAGCGCCTCTCCCACCAATCTCCTCAACTCATTGAAGTTGGCCCTCTTGAAATCTTGGGCTTCCGCCTTACTGCAGGCCCTTGACACCCTGTGCTGGATGGTGAATTCCAGCAAGAAATGATCACTATCACCCAGGTGGTCAAGGACCTGGAGGCCCCTTTCCAGGTTGTCGCCTGTGGCCAGGACCAGGTCCAACAGGGCATTTCTTCTGGTGGGACTGTGCACCTCCTGAATTAAGTGGAGGTCCTGTATCTCTTCCTGGAACGGCCTGACCTGGCCGACTGTTCCTCCCAGCAGATGTCCAGGTAATTTAAATCACCCATGACAACTACATCCCTTGCCTTAAGTGCCTCTGCAAGCTGGCCCAAAAATTTCTCTTACTGTAACAGTATGTAAAAGGCATTCAGTGAGTTGGGGAGTGGTATTGAATTATTCTGGTTTGCAAAAGAGATGGAAAAAATCTCTACCACAGAAATTGGCAAACCATTGCTGTGGGAAATGTGTGTGATTACTCAAGAGAAATATTAGACTGCTGTACCCTACTGCACACTCACTGCGGAGAGGAATGGTGGACCACAAAGCAGTCAGCAGATAGTTAATTGTAAAATGAGTTGGTCATTTCCAATGAGTTCATAGGAGGGTGATGTCCCTGTTGCAGCTGCCATAATTAAATCACAATCTGGTCTTTAATCAATCCTTCCCTTTGTTTTCTGGTAGAGAGAAAAAAGTTTTTCTCTATCCAATGTTCCTCCCCTTAAGTATGTTCAAATTTAGGTCAGACCTTCTGAAATGAAGACCACTCATTCTGGAGTAAGGAGTGATCTACTGTTTTCATATGGGAACCAGTCTGTCTTTATTATGGACCTTTCAGCACCTTTGGAAATGGCTGACACTGCTACAGCAAAGCCTTGAGGACACTGCTAGATTGTCTGGAATGGCCCTTTGGTGATCTCAAAGACATATAGGGAAGATAGCTAGTTAGTGTTGGTGGATAATTAATCATCCTCCCTGAGAGTTCTGGTAGCCTAGATATATGGATGGTGCTTATCTTGTCAATGTCATTTGTAATGAAGGAGGGTAATTGGTAGAGTGATGGTATACAAGTGTGTGGTATATGTCTCTTTCCCTGTTAAGTGTGATGGTTCAGTCTTCTCTTTATACCTTTTATAACTAAGACATGGTGCTCCAAGCAAAGAGAGTCACAGATGTTACAGAGGGGTTGAGATTAGTTATCAGTGTGTGTGGATGGTTCACAGTACAGACAGGGGGAATTACATTTTAGCAGTAAAAGCTGATCTGATTCCAGTACAGAAAAGCTCTTCAAAACAAAAGCAAAGGCACCCTTCAAACTAATTGACCATTGTTTCAACAGTTTTTATTCTTGTTTTGGTACCAAACGGAGAAGGGGGGGCAGCTCATTAAGTATAAATGTATGAAGTTGGCTTTAGATCTGTTTTCTTTCTAGAGGGTAGACCTGAAATATTTTAAGTTGCATCATTTTCCCTTGATATGAGCCTTTATTTAGGTTCCTGACAATCTTTGTCTTGCAAACTGTAAAATAGGGGCTGTTTGTGAGTTATCTAATTTAAATGAGGAAACTGTTTTGTGTAATATTCTAAGAATTCAGTGAAAACACTATCTCTCTATCAGCATGAATGTGTTAAGCCAAGACAGGAGGGTTCTAGAAATGTTCTTTTTTACTTTGCTTCATCGGGGCAGTCTGAGCTGAAACAACAGGCCCAGTTCTCCAGTGCCCTCTGGCTGCTTTATTCTGCTTTGCTGGTGTAAAAGAGCTGAATCTATAACTTACATGGCCATAGGAAGGTAGTCCTGTCTGGAGAAATCCCCAGGTGACACAAAGCCCTCACAACTGCTTCTCTGCATGGTTTAAAGTAGGGGTGTCATACTGACAGTTCACAGACTGGATCCAGCCCCTGGAGCTGCTCCAGCTGACCCACCAGACTTGTCAGCATGGCTTTGGGGAGTAGCCTGCCAGAAGTCTGGGGCCTGAGGGCCCCAGTGGATGTGGCAATCAATAGCAAGAGGGCAAACAAGGGCTGACAGCTCTGGTTGCCTTCTGGCCACTTTTCCCATCCACACTGTTGCTGCTCCGCCTCCCTGACTCTTAGCTTCTGCCATGTGCCCCATGCCAGAGCTGGAGCTGCCACCATGACACAGGGCATGTAGTGCAGCAGCTCTGGCTCTGGTTCCAGCACAGGACAGGTGGTATTGGTGATGGCAGTTTTGGCTTTGGCATGGGACATGTACCAGGGGCTAGAGCTGCCACTGTGTGCTCCAGCTTGAAGCCAGAACCAGAGCCAGAGCTGCTGCCATAACTTTCTTGTGTCTTGGGTTGGATATGGCCTGCAAGGAGCCCCACAGTCCAGATCTGCCCAAGGGCACAAGGTGCGTTTGACACCCCTGGTTTAAAGCATAAGGAGTGAAGAGAGGAATGCAGTTCTCCTTTCTTACTAGAAGCAGATAGGGGCTTCTCCTTCTGTACCAGGCTTGAAGAATAGATTCTTCTCTCCATCTTACCTCTCCTCCTGTTTTGATCTACTACTTCTCTGCCACCTCAGGACTTGTACTTAAGGGGAGGCAGCTGAGGCATAGGAGAAAAGTGGGGTTGGGACTAGGACATCCCTATACCACAGCAATCCATGACTGCTGGACCAGGACCAACCAGCCCCAGTATCAGGGAGTTGCAGAACCATTTGTTGCCAGACCTGAGACTTGCCCTGAGCACAAAATAGCTAGATGAGAGCATTTAACATGTGCTGCTACCTCTGAATGATGTAGGATACTGTTAATTTCACCTTCCTATATCAGCAGCAGTGAAGATTTCCAAGCCAAATTCTGGCTTAAGTTACTTCTTACAGAAATGCCCGTTTTACTTAAGCTCTCCTGAAACACATCTGCAAGGACGTTACTTCAAAATTTTCCACTTGTCACCGTTGCTGTAAAAATGTAGCTGATATCAGAGTGTACTGGGGGTCAGATGAAGCTGGTGGGGATAGATGGCACTGTATTGAATTGCAGTTATGCTTTTCAGTTGTACTTGCATATCAAAAGAGCTGTTGCATGCACAGTATCTGCCCATATCCCAGTGTTCAAATTTTCATACCACTTGTTTCTCTAGAATCTTAGGTTACTTTGCATGATGAAACCCTCATTTCAGTTCAGTTCTCAGCACCGTTTTTGTATAAATAACACTGGAGCAATAGCCCTAAGACTTGAGAGAAACTGTACTGGACTTACAGTTGGAAGCTGCCTACATAATTCCTTTTTCTTTTAAGAAATAAAACAACTTGACACTTGCAATTCTGTCCTTAAGAGCTCAACACACCAGTTGTAACTGAAGCAAAAGTCCCCTTGACTTAAATGAGGACTTTTGCCTTTGTTAGGATTGTAAATAGAGGCCCTTTTAAGGGTAGAAGACAGATTGAAAATTAAATAATGGTGACCAGAATAAGGAGATGAATTCAAACCTTAGGAGGGAGAGAATGATAAATGAGGATAACATACATCACTGTTTGAGGGTGAAGGAGCTAGCAAGCTGCCTGTTCTGTATTAGAGAGAGGAGGTCACTAATTCCAGGCTTTGATAAAAATAAAAAATGAAGACATAGGCAAGCATGAAAGCATTCCAAGGAATGCAGAGAGTTGCTGTGTGGAAAGGGGAGGACAAGATACCTTTGTAAAAAGTTGTTTTCATGTATTCCTTCTTGCATATGCAGCAACCCTTTTGTATAGAAGGAGAATTCCTATACAAGGCAATGATGTCTGCTGTAAATGTTGTGTCCTTAACCAGCATCAGGACTTTTCTTGCTATCTTTACGTTGTGAAACTTTCCTTTATTCAGTTTAATATTATAGGAACTTCTTTGTCTTCATTTAACTTCTCCTGTTTGCTTGCATTTTTTGTAGTTGTACAATTTTGGAGAAACAGTGTCTGTAGTTTTCTGGACAGATACATGGAAACCAGAAAGCTTTTTTGACAAGATCGGAAAGAATAGACAGAATGGAATGCACACACTATGCTTACTTGGTAAGTGACATTTGTTGTGATGTTGCTGCCACATTGTATGCACCCAGATTGAGGAATTAGTATAGGGGAATCAAGGAGGTCCACAGGAACTAGACTTCTACAGAATTCAACAAGGAGCAGATTTCTATATGTTGCTAGATGTAGCATGGGATTAAAGAAAAATATCTCCACCATGGGATGCAAATCTTGCAGTAATTAGAAAATCTCATGTGATCGTGTTTTTTATTCTAGATTTTAATGAACTTGACCTTGGAGGAGACAAGTCCTGTAAATAGTCAAAATTCCATTGTTTTCTAGCATAATTTTTCCAATGTGACAGGCTCACCTTTTGTAAAATAGCACTGGAAAGCAAAGATTTTAAATTGATTTAATTTAGCATCAACTCTTCCAATATTTTGATCTTTGTCTACTGCCTCCTATGATCCAAGGTTTGTAAATCTTTACCGCAAGTACATAGATTTATGCCTAACTTTGCTTACATGACTAGCCCTGCTGAAGTTAGTAGAACAATCCATGTGCACTAAAGAGCATGCAGGATTGGGTCCTTATGTCAGGACTCCTGATGTAAGGGCTCAAATAGTCTCTGAAAGAATTTCCCTGCATCTTTTAGTCTCACCAGGGAGTTGTTGGCATATAACAAATCAATAATATTTTAAGCAAATCATGCACAGTATTCTGTGGTAGCTGGAAGAACCCTGCTCTGGAATCCATTTAAACACAGTAGCATCAATATACAGCAATGGAAGTTGCTGCTTCTTTTTGGAGTTCATTAAAATGAGAAGTTGGTAACTTTTTTTAAAGAGAGATAAACTTCACTTTCAGATGGGATAAAAATTGCTTTTATTATTACATTACACAGAATTAAATTTGAAAACAGAGAAAAAAATAACTTATTTGCTGTGTGCTTGTTAGCTTTTTTGTAAAGTCATTTCCCTTTTTGTGTTTACTTAACGCAGCAAAAGGAAAGGCAAACTGCTTAACACACAGGAAAATTGAATTGTGAATCTGAAAGCTCTGTGGGGGATTCAAGACAATTTTGATACCTGAGTCTAATTTTATCTCAGTTTGAAAATTACCACATTTAAAATCATTTGTTTCTTCAGTGCCAGTTATGGTCTTCATTTTGATCAGCCAATTAAATTTCAGATTTAAGTGAATATATTTTACACATGAGTGAAAGCAAATTACAGAAATGGTGCTAAACTTTTTAAATCTAGAAGTGTACAATTGTTGGTTTGTAATCAATTTATGATAAACGTTTTGCCTGTAATTCAAACAGCTTTGTATTTTAAAACAAGATTTGTGCGCGCACGCGCGCGCGCACACACACACACACGTTCCTCAATTATCTTGCTTCTGATGCCATTACCCAAATAATGTCATCTTTTGTTGAGATTGAAAATGTACCACAACTTGTACTTTGGCAGACTTTTAGACTTTAAACATGTATCAAAGCTGATTGCTGTAAGTCACCCATCTCTGTTTACAGATTAGCGCACACATTCATTTGAATACAGCCAAATCAGTGTGTGATAGTACAAGCAAAACTTTCTTCTGTTCTGTACATAATTTTCATTGCTGCATAGTGTAACATATGAAAGCTGTTAGAAAGAGGTTGTAGAACCAAAACGTTTCATAACATTTTAGTTGCTATGTACTAAAAAAAAATATTGGTTTCCAGGATTTGATTGAACTTGACCACTAACCTGAGCATGGTCCTTTTAGGATGGTAAGAAAGATTACTATAGTTCAGTCCTGCTGTTTTACCATTGGACCATTAAGGTCCAACTGGACCTAGAATCTGTATACAGTATGTGTAATGCATCTGCTTTGCAGAAGCTTGTAAGATTAGTATTTTGAAGTTTATCATTTCTGCACTTACTCTCCCATTGTAAGTTAATCAGTTATTCTTGTACACAAGAATATGTCACGGCTATCTTTTCTACAGTCCTTGAAACTGATGCAATACCTACCTTTAACAATTTCTCCTCTTTTCCTTATAACCATAATTATTCCTGGGTAATAATGTATGAAATCCACAATACAGCTACATAACCTTTGCCAGTAATCCAAATTTGTAAATCTCACAACACCTAGAATACCTGCATATGAAAATATTTAAAGGACCTAGTGATTTAAACCCATGTTACCATTTTAGACAACTGAGAAGTCTTCAGTTAAGATGAAGTCTATATCTGTGCCTGTATCTAATGTTACTGTTTTATCCACAGACATTAAAGTAAAGGAGCAAAATCTGGAGAATCTGATGAAGTGAGTTGCCATTTTGAAAATACATATATAGTATACAAAGCTATTCCTTTAATACAAGCATTTTTAATATATTGTTTATTGAACTATGTTCACTTGGTTGAATTAGAGATCTGCACCATCTTAACCATCGCCCAATATACCAATATATTGTGACAATGGGAACTGTAAACTATCATTTCTAGACATGCTGTGATTCTGGCCTAGATTCACATTCGTAAAGTCTGACAGAACAACTGAGGTTTGTTTGTTTTGGAGCTTCATTGTAATATTTGTTTGAATGAATCCAGAGCTGGCAAACTAGCTGAAAAGCATTTTGTTGGGGAATAAGCAAATAGGTTTCTAGTCTGTGATTTTGTCTGTGTGATGTTTAATAGGGAAACAGTAGAACTTCCCTTTGAAGTGGAATATTTTAGTTCCTCTTTTCAAGTAATTGCATAAGTCTCACTTCTATCTTAAAAGCAAACTTTCAGCCAGACTATGCCCTGCTGCCACACAAGCGTGTAGAGAACATCAGGGATTGTTTTCTGTTGTTGAAATCCAGAACGAGACCCAGACCCTATTTAGGTTGTTAGTTGTTGCATTGGTGTCACCCCTCTAAAATGTTACGTGTGCTGCTGTGTAAGGGATGATGGAATGAAGGAATGACAGTAGCCTTGGATTTTGTTGTTTAATGGTGTTTGGCAAGGCAGGTGTTAAAATTGTTTTCTTTTCCGTCAGGGGAAAAAAGATTTATGAACCTCCACGATACATGAGTGTGAACCAAGCTGCAGAACAGCTTCTAGCTATTGTTCAAAACCGGAGGCTCCAAGGAGAAGAACCAGGTACTTATAACGCAGTTGTTGTTATCCACAAGCACTCCAGGCTCCCTCCTTTCCAGATTCCATCCTGAATAGACAGCCTGTACAATGCTGCCCAGCACCTATTAATTTGAACATTGCTTGACCAACAGCAGAACTAGCCAACCCTACAGTCTAATCACAAGATGCATTTGGCAAAGGCCAAACTGTACTGCAGTTCAGTGAGCACTGATAAATGGGAGTTAGTGGCTCCTGGAGATGTAGCCAAGGCCTTAGTCTGGGAATCCCATAGTTACCATTCATCTGGGACCTTTAGGATGAAGCTGTTTGAAAACTTGGAATGGAAGGTGTTTTGTTTACCCCGGGCTTTAGAGCATGGCCAGAGGGAAATGTCAGCCTTCAAAATGTCCTCACTCTATCTTGCTAATAACATATTAGGCAACTGCAAACAAACCAACTTGGGCACCTTGGCCCCATAACTGACAGCAAGGTAGAGATCTCTATTTATATAGTATTGCTTCATTCATTACCTGTTCTGACAACATGATTTTAATTTGCACTGGTATGAATCCAAATTAACCCCGCTGATTTCAGGCAGTTTGCCTGAGCCTGTGTTGGTGTTACCAAGTTGAACGAACATAGCCTTGGAGTCCTATCTGCAGTTTGTGCAGCCAGGCTGGGATTTGGATACCTCAGAAATAGAGTTGGGTATTGAATTTCCCTGTCAGCAGCAGCAAGGCTAAACAAATTGTCATGAATGAATCCACTAAAACTGGGTTTGATTTTTTTTTTTTTTTTACTTACAGAACTCCATTTTAAGGCATATCACCTGACTTTATTCTCTAATAATTTATACTTCTAACACCAGGAATTAAAGTAAAGCAAAGTACACAAATAGTCTCCAATCCTCTGTGAGCAGCTGGAAGTGTTTCCTGCCTCTGGTTTCTCTAAACCAATAATGGTAGATGCCAGAGAGGGTATTGAATAGGGAACAGATCACTCTAGATCAGGGATGGGCCACATCAGGCCTACAGCGGACTCCATTTCCCAGCAGCCCCTGCCCATGTTGCTGAGGTTGATTTTCATGGAGATCACAGCAGCAGTGGCACAGTGACAGCACAGAGCCAGGGTTTCTGTGGAGACCAGCCCTAGCAGTGCTGGGGCATGCAGGCAGTGGATTGTGGCTCTGCCCTGATCCAGACAACGCTCACCACTGCAAGATCCCAGCCACGGAGGAGCTCCCCATCCAGCCACTCGCCCTGCCAGTACTGCTGGGGCCATTGTTTATGGAAACCCTGACCCCATGCTGTCACAGTGCTGCCTCTGTTGGGTCTCCATGGAAGCCAGCAGCAGTGCAGGCAGGGGCTGCTGGGAAATGGAGTCCTGCCGCTAGCTGGATCCACCATTTTGCCCACCTGTTTTAGATCTATCCAGTTCAGTCCTCTCCCTCTAGCACCCACTCCTGCCATTGTTAGAGACAGGCTACTGGGCTAGATGGACCACTAGTCTGACCCAGCGTGCCACTTCTTACATCCTTATTTTCACATGTGTTGACAGTTCCTGAGTGGCAGTCTCAAAGGAACAAATCCCCTTATGTTCAGTTTATCGTTCCATGCTTTTTGTTGGTGGAGTGGTAAAAGCTACTTGTATTTGCTGCACCCCATCTCATTGTTAGCATGTTTCTTCATTGTAGTACTACTGTAGTCTCAGAGAACACACTACCATCACAGTTTGCAGTGAACCTCCTGATTTGACTTAGTTTTAATTAAAAGTAGGTGCTCAGGAGCAGGGATCCTAGTCTTCTCTGATAAAACAACAAACAAACAAACAAACCCCCAATTTTTGGATTAAAAGAAGTAACCCCCAATCCACATTTCCATGATTAAAATGAACCCCTAATATATGTATTTTATTTATATGATTAAAATGAATATATGTCTATTTGTATGACGTACATATATCAGCAGTTCATTTTAATCATGGAAACTTGGATTGGGGATTACTTCTTTTAATCTGAAAATTGGAGATTTTTTTTATCAGAGAAAATCAGGATCCCTTCTCAGGAGATTTGACTAATTCCATAGATGTTTGAATCACTATGTTCTTTAGCTTTCAGTGTGCATATTGCTCAGTAAATCATGTGGCTTAACATTAATTAATATATATTCACAAGAAAATAAATGATAGAGGAATTCTTTACTAGGATGCAAACTTTATTTTCTTTGTTGCAGAAATTACCGAAGATACCATCTGTGTTGGCCTAGCAAGGGTGGGTGCCACAGATCAGAAAATTGCTTCGGGCACGTTACAAGAGCTGTCCGTAGTGGAACTAGGCGGCCCACTACATTCCATGATCATAACAGGAGCCATGCATCCATTGGAGATAGAAATGCTTAAACTTTTTGCTGTGGATAAATTAAGTTTTGAAAATAAAATGCGTCAAAGGAATACATGAATAAAGTGCCTTTCCTAGCCCTCTGCATTGTAGCAGTTGTTTGTCCTTAAATTTCTAAAACACTGGTTCTTAATATTTCTAGATTCAAGGCCCCACTTTGGAAAATGACCCCTCTGAACTTTTACTTGCTAGCCACAGAAAAGTGACAGAGCACTTCTCCCACGAAGAACTCACAACATCCAAAACAGGGCAGCCTGCTTTAGATGGTAAGAATTCCGACGTGAAATCTCTGGGTTCATCTTGTGAATCATGTAGGTATTTGCACATCTAATACAACGAATACTGTGCAGCACCTTGAAAAGGATCTTGTGGCACCTTTGGGTGCTGTGGCAACCTGGTTGAGAATCCTTTTTCTAAATTACCTTGTATTAATCCCATGCATAGATAAATGGTATGACATGATGTAGGGGGAGAGAAGGGTTATCAGATGATCTGTGGTAACGTTCAGCTATCTACTTTATCTTGTGGTAAGTGGAAGTGAAACAAGTGCTAAACAACAATTCAGCCTCTATGAAAAATGAAATTGAGCAGACACACAGAACAGTTATTAGACATGCTAACACTCCTTATTTTTTAAACCTTATATTTGAATATTCCTTCTTCAACATGAATCCATGTTTTACATGGGAAGATGCCAAAATTGCAAGGAAAAGTTCCTGCTGAGCTCATTTTGATTAATCCCCTGGTTCCAGGGGAAGGGCTCATCTCCAAAAGGCTTTGAACCAAATTTATTCTCAAGCAGCCCAAGGTTTAAAGAGCAGGATGAACAATGTAAGAAAGTGGGCAAGGGCTAGAGCTGCAAAAAGCACCTGTACTTTGATATTATTGTGATGCATACAGACTGATCCGAGGCAAAGTGGAGAGCAGGCCAGTACACCTGAAAACATTAGTGTACTCTCAGCTCCTTTCCTGCTATGCCTCCTTGCCAGGAACACCCTTCACCAGAGCAATCCAAATAGCTATTTAAAAGATCCCTTTGTCTTTGGGCTGTCATAATAGCCCTCAATGAGTAGTGGGGCCATTTGGGGTATTATATGTAGTGAGTATGTATGTCAGAAGTTGAATTTTTGCATGCAAACTTACTGGTCATTTGTAAATCACAGTCCTGAAATACAAATGGGGATTATATGGGGACCTGCCAGCCTTGTCCATAAATCCTGCTACTTCCTTGGAAGATAAAGCACAGAACAGAACTTTGCAGCCTGGGGAAACTGAAGTAGGAAGTTTATCTGAAAGGAAGGGAATGGAGAAAGAAGCCACCTGGCATTGCTCGTATCAACAAGTTGCAGCCTTTGGAATCGGAAGCTTTAGATCATTTGGCGGCTTTCCTGGTGTCTGTCATATGCTTAGGAAGTGTGACCCATCTGTTCTGCACTAAAGGCAGAGAAAGCTACTTTGGAATGCAACTTTCAGAACCTGCTGCTAGTAGATGGTTTTCCAAGATCTTGAACTATTGCCCTTTAGGCATATCATAAAACAGTAGGAAAAGGAAGCACGTGTTTGTTTTTTCTCTTTTCTTAAACTAGCATTTTATTAGAAGAAAATCTGATCCCAAACAATCTCATTTTCAAATACATAAAATATTGAACATGTTACATAGACTGTATTCAAGTAGAAAACAGTACATTAAAAATTTCTAATATTGCACTTAGAGCAAGTCTCGGCTAGCGTTACCACACCAAATCTGAGTATGCAGTCAGCTGTCTTAAGACATGTTTACAGGTGCTCTGGTAACACCTTAAAAATTAAGCCCACTGTAAAGAGTACTTTTCATGTATTTGAAAATTAACAGATAAGGCAAACCAATGTATTGTGTGTTGCTAATAAGTTTGGCAAGTTTTTCATTCATACTGTTTCATGTGTAAGCAAGCAGACTTGCTGTGTGCAGCTACATTCTTCAGCAAGGTCCTGGCACGTGTGTGCACACACATGCACACCCCACTGCCACTACACGTGCTGTCATGTTCTTGAGGTTTTTGGAATATGTGGGAAGTGAAATATGCAAACTTCTTTACACAACAAAATTTCTGCAAAACACTATGCAGAATAAAATACCACAGAGGGAGGAACTGGTATATGAAGTAAGGCTTCCAAAAACCAACAGGTAGGTTATTCTGTGTTTGCACAAGAATTAAAAGCTCTCTGTTACCAGAAAACAGGGGGAGCATGCATTGCACCTTGTCACAGCACATTATTGCAACCTCTAGGCAAAGGCCTGAGCAGGTGCACTAGCACAAGGACTAAAAAGGGCATAAAACCCAGAAAGGAGCCCTGGAAATTTGCAGATCATGGATTTGTGGCAGAGAAAGGGGAAGGAGGAAGTAACTATGGAATGGGCAATGCCACTGAATACAATACAGAGTTCTTAAGAGCATAGGCAGAAACCACTACATATTTTGTTTTTAAAAAACTGCATTACAGTTGTAGGATCTGGGTGGGAGAAAGCTACGTACTTTTTTATTCCATTACAGTATAAAAATCACATGACGTTTAAAAATGAAATGAAATTCATTTGACAACAACAGAACAATTATTGGAGAAAAAAAAAAAAAAAAGTGGACAAGGCTTAGTGAATCAGCTGCTTGTCAGACCTACTTCTCCCACATTTAACTGGATGGAAATCTGTATTAGGATTCTTGTAAAAATTCCTTCCTCCCTGCTTCTACCCAGCTCTTTAATTCTTAAAAAATATTAGAAAAACAAACCATCAAACATCTCCAAATATGGTTGCTCTTGTTCAGTAGCACTGAGTTTCCACTTATAGGAATTCAGATTTTAAGTCTCCATGCAAAAGGCAGCCTGCCTAAAATGTTTTACATTTTAAAAATATCACAAATATCTATGGATACCTTTTGCCAGCTCTCATGGCTAACTGGAAGACTGGCTGTAGTTTAGTAAAAGAGTGAATTACAAAAATAAATACTTGGTTCATTTATTTTGATGAACTTATTTTATACTAATTTAATACAGGATATTGCTGTGGGATTAAATATGAGATCTACTTAGGCTCCAATCATAAACAGAGGTTAAACTTTACTCTCAGAGGTTTTACAGGATCAGAATCCAAGATTATACACTCGTGAAGACAGAGGGTAGTCTCCTCCAGGGTGTGTACAGTGTCAAGCAATATTGAGGGCACCTTTTCCCCCCACTAAGTTTCAGGAATAAGATTAATTAAAGTACTTGCTGTTACGTTTTCACCAAGAGTTGAATGGGATTGCTAAATTTGACAATTACTAGGTTTGCTAATTAGTGAAATGTAAAAAGATGCCACACCACAGTTTCTGTAGTTATCATGCCATTCATTTATGTGCAAGTCAAAGTTTTATGAAAGTTGAAAGTTCCGTGAACTTGCCTAGAATTATTCCAGTTTTCAGTCACGAGAAATAGATACAGTAGTACTAGTCTGAAATGCACAAAATATACTTGGGAAAGAACCAACTAGAAGAATCAAAAACATCATCACTCAGGTCATCTTTTTTACAGCTGCATCCATCTTTGGTCTTCTGACAGTTTTTCCATTTGGTATCTCCCACTGGTGTCCTAGAATAGGAATCTTTCATGTTATCATTAAGCAAAAGACACAGTAGGAAGTTGGTCTTGATGTTCAAGGTTCTGGAGTTTTAAATTACCCACATGGCTTTTAGCCTCCAAGAACTGTAGCATTCTTAACCCCAAGCTGTATCAGTTCCTTAGTAGGTGAAACCCCCCACCCCCAGCTAACTGCTATCATGCCATTGGACTGAATGTAACCAAGGTAGGTTTACACAAACAAGAAATACCATATTACCCATGTTTTTGACCAATTTATTGGTGCTTCTTTTAAAATAAGTCTATTCAGCAAAAATAGTGTAATCCAAAATAACAGTATCATCATACTGCTGACTGCAAGCAACTGGCTTCAATACAGTATCCTTAACCTTAAATTACGATTTTCAGCAACAAATATGGAATTCATCTGTGTCTTGCTATAAAACCTCAAATTATCCCCAATATGATTAAGATTGTATGATCTTGATTAAGAACCATATACACATTTCTGGTTAGGAAATAACCTAGCCCTGTGTTTGTGTTTCTAAGAGTTTTAAATTAAAGATCTGGCGAGGCAATACAAAAAAAGTTGCCAAAAAAGTTTAAAAGCACTTTTCAGTAAAGCTCTCTGTTCAGAAAATTGATTATATTCTCAGTCAAGAGCTGTCTTTTGGCAAGACAGATTAGCCACATTGTTTGAAGTGTTCAAGAAAAAAAAGCAAGCAACATCCAGACAGTTGCTCACTTACAGAAAGATGTAGAGCACATCACAACAACTGAAAAACCATTTAACTAAAACAAAGTTAAAACATTCACAAGTGGCCAAAGCCTAACCATTTGGTCCGTGCTACACTCCTGTTTAAAGACCAGGATTAAGAGTTCTTGCTTATTAGGCTTTAAACAAAGTCGAGGCTCTGAGTTCTATATTCAAAAAGATTCACATACCTACAAGCCCATTGGCTTAAATGGGATTTCAGGGATTTCAACAGGAGGATATGTGCCTAAATATCTTTTGGATCTTGCCCCACGTCTCTACAAAGACTAATTTGTACCAAACGTCAGCTCAAGATTCACTGCTTATGCAATTTAGATGATGGAAGTTGGCTCTTGCTTTTAAAATGATGGTTTACAATGACAGAACATCATGTTCAGCATTGCTGAAATAATCTGAACAAAAGGGAAGGAATAGAGAAAACAGTCCACAAAAATCAGAAACAAAAGACACCAACAATCCATTTATGTGCAAGAAACTACAAAAATTATAGGGATTTGAATCACAGCATCTTACTTGGTACGGATTTGAATCACAGCTTTATATGAAATATGAATTCAGTATTTGCATTTTCATCTCACTTCTGGTTTACTCATGTCAAAGAACAGATTATTAATTTATCAACCAACAATGACTTAATGTGAAAATATGGGCTAGGACTGGAGTAGAATAAAACAGACTTGAACTTCCTTATCTCTGATGTGGAAGCTGCATACTTTAGTAATATACCTAGAATTCATACCAGTCCCCAGCAGCTATGATTCTTCCAAAAAGCGTCCTTGCCTTAGTTTACTCTACAAGGCATGGTATGTAAAATACCCATTTCTTTTTCAAAAACAAAGTTCCATATGAAAAACAGCATATTTGTTTCTAGTTAATAAAACTCAGCCTCCCTTGTTCAGAATGATGAACAACTTCAAACCTGGAAGCCAAAGACACATATTCAGTTTCTGAATTCAAACAATAGAAAGAGAAAATATAGGAAGTGCTACAATTTAGTAGAAGCACTAAATCTATAGTAAGAGGTGAAGTAGGATTGTCTTAGAAACCTATTTTGGATTCAAAATGGAAAGTAATATTGACACTAGAAAAATATGGTCCAACTGGGTGTTTCAGCTGGCAAAGCTGTTCAAGACTGAAACAGTCATTATTTATGGAACACACAAAGCATTACAGAGACAAATGCTGAAAACACAATCAAAACCCGGCAAGCTGGAATGTAACCTGAAACAGCACATATGCTAGTCTTCATTTCTCACTTCTGGTCCAATTGCTGGGGAAAGCTCCCCATCCCAGTTTTCACTGTTGTCAGGGGCAATGACTTCCTCTACAATCCCTTTCATAGTCTTCAAAAGTCCATCATAATCTATTACAATCTAAGAGATTAAGTTTCACAACCAAACTTATTCAGGAAAAAAGTCACTATTTCAAAGATACAGACCAAGGCAGCACTTTCATCACCACCACTTCCCTACCACTACCTCTCCCCTTTATATGATGACAGGTGAATGTGGACATAGCATCAGATCATCCCTAATTACTGCAACAAGATTGAAAGGCTGTTCCACTTAGTGTGTTAAATCAAGGTCTAACCAATTAATTTGGTTAAAAAAACCCTTTGCACAAGAGATATTTATCAAAATATCCAGTTTGTTTTGAAAGCAAGTTTCCCACAATGATAATGTCAAATTTTAAGCAAAATTAACTCCTGTTCATTTGGTAAGATGGAACAATAAATGGGGTTTAACACCTACAATAATGGAAGTACACAAAAAAAAAAATCACATATCACAAGCAAAACTCAGACTGTACAAATTACAGGCATAAAAATAATAAAAACCCTTGATATTCTGCATCTACGCTGGCAAATACTTTTGCTGATATAAAAGGCACTTTGAAAACCCAATATGGTTTGGTTCATTAAGTTTGCAAAGTACAAACAATTTTACAAACATACCATTATACTGAAGAATGTCAACCATTGTGACATTATGTACAAAACATTTCCAATTCTTGGTAACACTGCTTTTATGGGAAGGAACGGTGGTTTCAGCAGCAGCTTTGAAGATCTGACCCAGGGCTTGCAGTACCACATTCTTATTGAAACAAATGTAATAAGTAAAAACAACCCCCCCCCCCCCAAAAATTAAAAAAGTTTGGGGGCCACAAAACACAAGACCCAAAGTCCATAACACACATTCTTTTGATATTTACTCCTCAGAGATGAATCCCATAAAAGTAGCCCAGAGATGGCAGTTCATTCGATCTTACTGAACTGTGGGAGAGAAGGCTCTTCCTCAAGAAGTAGAGTTTATACTGTTACAGTACCAGAAAACTTTGGTCCAAAGAACACATTTATGATGTTTTCTACATGGCAGCAAAGTCAATCTGTACATAAAGCTGTCTCACTCCAGCCTGTAAACAACAGAAAAACAGAGAAAATTAGTGAACTGGGCAAGCATGTCCCACTCAACTGTACCCTAGCTACTTTCTAAAATTTTATCTGGGAGAACTACCTAATGCATCTGCTAAATACCTACATACTTTTCTTGTAATGCTTTCACCATTCTTAACCAAGCATCCATCAGAAGTGGAACTACACGAGCCCAAGAGTCAAAGATTTGTAGGGATGTTACAAGGTTAAAAATGTGCATCTGAAAGCATAAATCCTTCACATACAGTCTAAAAATTCATAAGTACTACAAGTCTAATACATGCAAGCTTTTAAATAACATCAACCTAATATCTCAAGTTCTCTTCTTATACTACCCTCTTTAATTAAGCCTTTTGTAACTGCTGTGCCATGAATGAAATTATTCCCAGATAATTTCTATTGTCCTCATTCCCATAATAAACCTCCAGCACTAATCCCAGCATCTCAAAACAAAAGTAAACCCTTGAAACTGTGCCAGCTCAAGTGCAGTAAAGCATAACAATATGACATGCAGGTTTGAAATATGAAGCTGCCTACAGCATAAAAGCAGGAATTTCAGAAAAGACCAGTATTGTAATGGTGCGTATGAGAAAGACCAAAACACCTTTTGGGCATATAGATTATGAACCACTTCTTTCAAAAGCCCTAACATGTTTAAATGTAAGGAATTCCCTTAACTTTAACACCATTCTATATAAATAACTATAAGTGAAATCATTAAAAAACTATTAGCTTCAAAATCAAAGTCAGTTACATAGATAATGATGATCCCCGCACACTCCTGGTATTTGACTGCTTCTCAAGAATTTAAGAACAGAAATTATAGCAATAATCCCTTCACTTTCCTGTCATCAAAATATATTAATGTTATTTGCTAACACTTGTCAAATGTGCATGCATTTTCTCCAAGAAATCAAGGTATCTTGTGGAAAAGACAAGCCAAAAAGTTGGGCATTTTGTACTGCAAGTGCAGAGTCCAGTGGTCATTTCCCAGAGAAATAAATTCTATAATGCAGGTCCAATTCCTGTGAAATTCATATCTCAAGCGTCCCTTTATTAGGGAATGCTGTTGTTTCAACAACACACAGTCATTATGAGACAACATGGGTTTAGAATGAGAAGAGACCTCACAGCAAATTCCCCAGAGAAGCTTTAATGACCAGGAGAAAGACCTTGAACTGGAGGACTCTTTATATGGGAAAAGTCTAGGGATCAAAGCCTCAAGGTGATGCATTCATGACTCACACTGCTAAACAAAAGGACTGCTGCATTTGCTACCAATTGTTAGAAGTTACAACATTACAACTTAGATGTCACAAATAAATGAAACATGCCCAGACCTGCATCTAACAGGAAGGGCCACAATCTTCTAATCACATGAAAGACAGGATTTTTCTAACCCTGTGGTTCTTCAAACTTCCTTCGGCATTAATTGAACCTGTCTTGATTCAGTTCTAAGAGCTAAATTCCCATTAAATTAAAAAAACACTATAAACTCAAGGGGATGTGAGTACATGTATCTTTCCATCTGAACTTTTCAGACGATCCCATTAAAACTGAAGACTGACTCTGGGAAATAAGGACACATGGACCACATAAAGAGTCCAATTAATGATGCTGGATTTGCAGTCTTACAGTCAAAATTTTCTGTGATGGTGAGATACAGGTATGTGAAAGAAGTCATCCTCCCAAGAGGCCAAACGCAGGATGTGCCTTAGACCGACAGTAGCACAAGGGATATCCGTCTAGAAATAATATCTCTACGTATAAGTTTGGTTCAGAGATGAAATGACAGGACACTCAAGTTAGAGAACAGACAGTTAAGTATCTTGGATTTTACTCATCAAGCAACAAAGAAATGTCTTCTTCTGGAGAGAACTTTTCAGTTCAATTAGAGAAGTCAAAAATCTTTGTGCATTGGGAAAGGAACCCTTTTATCTGACAGATTAACAATTTGCATTAGTTCAATAGTGAAGATGATTCATTCTTTTCAGAAACAAGCACTATGCTGCATCTTGTGATACTTGGGAACCAGCTCCCAGCTGGGGTTAAGATGTTTCGAACGGTCAGCTTAGATAAAACAAGGTGATGTGGCAGAGTTAATGCAACAGATAATAGCAGTTATTTTTACTGGAGACCACTCTGCTATCATTTGATACTGTACTTTAGATCCCATCTACAGAAAAATTCATAATCAATGATGCCTTCCCATGGCAGTAGAGGTGCACTGATGCATCAGTCTGATATCGGATCAGCACTGATATAAAGAAAATTGACTGCATCGTAAATTGGCCTGATGTGGGCAATAATATGGTTGATAAACGGCAGCACAGAACACAGGCAGTGAGGAGCACAGCACGGCAGCATGGAGAGTTGCGTGCAGCTGGTAAATCTGTTGTAGTGAAAGGGGAGGGAGAAAGGAAGGGGTGTGAGGGAGGCAGATTAATGCCCCCCATGGTGAAGGCGGGAGTGGAGTTGGGGTAGGCACTGCCCGGCTGGGGTGGGTACGGGACAGAGCCATGGCTTGTCCAGGGGGTGCGGGGCAGCTCTTGCTGCTGCATGCTGCTTGTCCAGTTGGCTCCCACCGCTTCTCCAGGAGGGTCCAGGGGGGTGGGGGCAGGTTGTGCTCCTGGATCTGCATGGAGCGGAGTGGGCTGCAGCTGCAGGCTGGGGCCAGGGGCCGTGCTGAGCCCAGAGTGGGTGGCAGTGGGAGGTGGGGGAGGGGTACAGCAAAATCTAGGGTGACTGCAGCCCCCCTTCCACAGGCCCCCTTCCAGTGTTGCCACTGCCCACCCCGAGTACAGCACTGCAGCCTGCCCGGCCCGCCCAGCACAGATCCAGGGGGCACACCCCCTCCCTCAGATGAGCAGTGGGAGCAGCAGTAGAGCCACTCCCCACTCCCTGTGGCTCCTTTCCCACACCCACCCTACCCATACATCACCTACATCAGCCCCACCCCCTCCCTCACCGTGATGCCCCCACATGCCTCTTCCCTACCCCCTCCCCTTTTATCACAACAGACTTACCAGCTGCACACAGCTGGATCGGAAATCAGATCAGTCAGTATTGGCTTATATGCCTCCTTAAAAATCAGCTATTGGTATTGGCCCCTAAATCTCTATCAGTGCCTACCTAGTAAACAGTCAACTGAATCCCATTATTTTTCCTTTAAGGTGCCAGTGGGCATATCTATACAGTATGCAGTAAAGTGTCACTGCCTACACGTACGGAACAATTATGACACAGTAGACTAATTTACTGCACTGCCAGCTAGTCCCATCAGATACAAGTAGTATCCAGCAGCACAGTAAATTATGCACTTAAACACGTGTTGAGGATGATGTCAGGATTAGTTTACTCTGGCTCAAATTAACCCAGAGTATATTCAGTCACATTCATTGCACTGTGTAGCTGTGCCCAGTAAATGACAGAAAAGTTGCTTTGGGTTAACAGACAATTTCCTAAAAAGCATGTTTGTGGGCAGCATTGATTTCAGTAGCCCAGTCTCATCTGGAAATGCTTTTACTAAACCATGCTATTAAGATGCTGAAGTTACTTCTTAACTGTAGATAAAGGGAAATATAGTGATCTCATATCACCATGTGGCAACTGCTGGTAAAGGTTGATTTAATGGTTACCACTGCATGGATGTTGCTAAAGGAACCATATATAATGCAAAGAATGTAGCTTCTCAAAGGTGGGAGGGAAGAATCCCCAAAAGAAGCATCACAGTAAAGGCAGAAGTAAGTTTAGCCTCTATGGTCAGAAGCCTCATTTATTTTCTTGGTCTCTTGTATGTCAATATGGGGCTTCAAGTTAGCTTTGTTATACACCTCAAAGATTACAGCTTTGGATGTCATATCTCCAATAAGAGATTCCCAAAACTGAATGATAAATAGGCCATTTTTCCATATCAAACAGGACTTTTCCCCTTCCTTTCTGTTTCTGGTAGCCGGCACTAATAATCAGAAGCGAAACACTTATCTGCACTTGGACATGTGATGAAAACAGAACAGCAAAAAATTATTGTTCCGTGTTTTATACTATCTGTCAAAGGGACATCCACATTTTCTCTACCACACTGTCATGGTTTTCAGACATCTAACTGCTATTTAGTTTTCACCTTTCTGTTAACAAGTAAAGCAGACATACCTGAGTAAAAATATTGTGAGTCTGGCTTAAAATCCACTTTGCGTCAGCATCAGGAGCTACAAATAATTTCAAAGTCCCTATGTAAACATCAGTACAAAGAGTCCAGAAGTGTGGATCATGTAGACTGTAAACTCCTTGCAACTGCTGGACCTAAAATACAGGAAAGCAAGCTTCAAAATGAATTTAGAAACAATGCACATTAACAAATACAAGATGCTTTTACAGAAATGTTTACAGAAATGCAGGGACATCCCTTTCAACCTTCACTGGTCCATTAAAAGATTTAGTGATGTTCTTTATTACACATATCCTTTGCTGAAACTTGGCATCATCCACTCATTTGTAAAAACAGTATCACTTGAGACACAGAAAAAGGCACTTGTAGTTATTGCACTGAGTAAAAGGCATTGTGTATCCACTTATTTTCAGCTTAGTCAAGAAGTTTTGTAAAACACCAGAGCTAGTTGGGAATACTGTAGCAACATGTGGTCTTTTTGTTTAAAAAAAAAATCTCAATTCATTAAAATTTCCTGCAGGGATGTACACATGCCTTGTCTGCCTCTTAATAAAGATGGAATTTTTTTCTCCCACATTTTGGATGAGTGCTAATTACTGGGCTACGGGCTATTCTGAGGTAAGAGTCTCCCTCTCTGAACTTCCAAACACACTTAAAACATAGCAGATTTTGAGTATAAATTGTTTCCATCCAACTTTTGTATAAACATCGAGTGCGACAATGCACTCTCCTGAACTACTGTGGAAAAATCAGTAACTTTTATTCCTTTATGCATCCTCCTAAGATTGCACAGGAGATACCAACCATATGTAGCACATTTGGTACTGTTTGGGCAAAGAGAAATACATTAAGATCTCAAATCCCAAATATGATTCGTTTATATTTACTCCCAATACAAATAATATTCTTCACTTTTACAAAGATTAAAATAGCTACTGAGTGAGAGAGTATTCTCTTGACAGAGAAAAAAAATCACCAATAATTCAACATCTCCAGCTCTGAACTGAACAACATGCAAGTTCTATATGTAATGCTTGGCTTGGTTTTCCATTATACAGGTCTATATTATGCAGGTTTGCTTTACTACTTGAGAAGGGCTTAGAAATAGTTTGTTCCAAGCCAAAAATGTATACTCTGAGAAAAAAAAAATACCACACACATGCACAATTACTACCTGGGAGTACAGAATATTTGGAATTTGGGATTTAAGACCATTTTTGGGTATAAATTTAGGATAGATTTTAAGGAAGCAAAGACAGGTTTAGACAACACATTTAAAAAACTTTTCAAAAATACAAATATACAAATATTTGCTGCTTATTCATTGTCCCAAAATGTCAGAGCTCACCCTCTGATAGCACTGAGGCAGAGCATTTTCCAGAGAAGGAGGAGTGCGTTGCATCAAGATTCCAACAGACTCTCTTAAAAGCGGGACAACACTAAAAAGGAAGAAAACCGATCAACATCACACTGTCAAAGGATGCAAAAGGCAACAGTAATATTACCACTTTCTCCCCTAACTAATATCTGTCCAAGTGAGGAGACAGCCACAAGCTTCTGAAAAAGCTACAGAAGTCAAAGAACTGATGCAACTACAGTGCCAGAGTTCTATAAAAAAAAATGTATCGATTACTCGGTCTACAAACATTTTCTTGCAAGAATAAGTTTAACTTGTGGGTTTTGGGACGGAATCTAAAAACATGTTCTAAAATTTATACAGAAGAAAACAGTGGGTAAATCATGGAGTAAAAGTGTAGTTTAGAACAAAGATCCATTTTAAAAGTTATTTCAGTGAGCCATAAAAAATGCAGGAATATTGAAAACATTCTTGCTTTCGTTTCTGGCTTGAGACATATTTTTCTTATAAACCAAGATAATAAGGGGAAGATCATAAAACAAAATTATTATGGGCCAGTTTAGTCATAATGAAGTTATTTGTCAAAAAACAGCCAGCTTAGCATATTTAACTAAGTTTGGGGGTGGAGGGGCCGGCTTATCCAAGCTCAAACAGTGAACATTTGGAAGTAATTTGAGGTTCCCTCCTAGCTGTCTAGTTTAATCAGCAAAGAAGAGAATGCTTTACGTCATCCATGATAGAAGGGTTTTAGATGCGGAACAGATTTTACAATAGGGAGATGCAAGTTCAGTCCTCAGGAGCAAGTGCTCCAAGTTCACATGCTCTTTAACAAACAGAGCATGCTGCTGAATAAACCACAAATAGGGACCCTACACAGCACCTTAAGAATACTATAAATTTGGTTCAGTAAAGCATCATGAAACTTCAGAAAATGAAAAGTATTCCAAGTTATGTACTACATAAAGTGAGATGTACATACATTTCCAACAAGCCAGCATTTTAAAAATCACCTGATATGACCTCTGACAGCAGGAATGATAAGGTCAGAAACCATGAACCAAATTCTGATGTTAAATACTGTAACATTACATTTATTCCGGTTTTGTCTGATCTTGACCAAATAGCAGGGAAGTAACAGAATAAAACTAATCAAAGGAAAATGTAGAATAAATTGGGGGGGGATCTAGAGTGAACTCAGTTTTTCAAAGGACATTGAGGAAGCCACATGAAGCACTAGGGAATGCACTGTGGAGAGCAATTCTGGATTGGCACAGGCAGTGGACAATGACCTCATGGATCATTTCCATCTCTGATTTCTGTTAGTCTAAGGTAAACTGAAGTATCTTACAGGCTTACAGAAGTACAGAAAGCTTTTCCTTGTGAATGTACTTCCATATTACTCATGTCACAAACTGCTGCTAAATACCATATACTAAATGGATATCAATCTACAAGTTAAAACACAGGAAAAGATGACAAGAAGAGGTCTCCTGGGCCATCCAATCAAGTACCCTTCATTCACAGGCAACCTGTTATCCAGAGTCCTATATACTGTCCACTTTAACTCCTTACCCCACCCCAAAGACAAAATGCATTACAAGACCAAAAATACGCATTGCAGCACACCGCAAATAAAAAACAGAGCAGGTATGGGAATTATCAATGTCTTGTTACTGCAAAGGCAATGACAAGTTTATGTGTTCAGGTGATCCCAAGAAAAAAAAATGTTTCCTTACACTACAGGGGAAGGCAAAACCTCCTTGCCAGTCTCACCCAGAAGAAAAACTCCTACCTGACCATAAATCTAGCAAATGGGAGCAGAAGAACAAAACCCTCTAAACTAGGTGACTGAGAAGTTTCTAAGTAGCAGGACTGGCAGCACCTCCCAAACAAATCCCTCTACCCTTAACTGTGTCAATGATCCAGTAGTTCAAAGGAAAGCAAACCATCTCCAAATGAAAACTGGAAAGAAGATCAATCCCTGACACATACCACTAGTAACTGCTCTGCAATCTAACAACATATCTTTCAACACAAACCATTTCCCCCCCTTAGGCAACTGCTTATCTACCTTACAATTACAGCATTGATCCCTACCTCCTCCAGTTCAGGAAATACATTCTTATAAGGCACAGCTTTGCTTAAATCTAGACAGATTAGATCCACTGCATTGTCCTTATGTAAAGGGTTATCCTATCATAAAAGATATTAGATTGGCATGACACGATCTTCCTTAATTAAAAACTTTGTGGCATTTTCTGCCATTTTATGTTTATTTTCATACCACTGATTGTTCTTTCCTTCAATATCTGCTCTAAGACCTTCCATAAAGAATGTAGTCAGACTGATAGGCCTGTCATTGCCTAGAAGATGACTTCTCCCCCCCTTTTTTAAATAGATATTACAGTGGCTATGCTTCCTACTCTACAGCTGCACAGTTGGGATCAAGGGAATTTTATGCCCTAAATCAGCCATCCTGCCATACATGCGAAGAATCCAACTGCAGGTAGGTCAGGAAATCCGGTTACTGTGCTGTCTGAACCTGAAACGCAGCTAGAACTTTAAATATGTTCTGTAACCAAGATGATGCTTTGCTCCATGGGTCATTTAGCTTGGTCACTCAGGTTACGAACTTAGCCCAGAAAACATTCAAATGGGAATCACATTGCAATGGACAGAGAAAAACTACACTGCGAAGGCATCAGCAGAGCCAAGACCCAAGTTGTGTCCATACTGCCCAGGCTCTTTGTGAAAGGCATCTTAGCAGAAGAAAGGAACAACCTCTCTTTCATGAAAGATCAAGCTTTGATTTTTTCCAAAACTGCCAGTAAAAGCTACAAGAATCCAAAGTGGTCTGTCATACTGTACCCCTCCACAGATTTTCCAGTGCTTTACACAACACACTAAAAATTTAACCTTTCAGAATAGAATACTTTTGTCACTTTAATAACAAAAGGAACTAATTCTGCAAACAAATGCAGCTCAAATCACTAGAAGATATTGAAAATGTACTGACAACATACTTATGTGACTACAAATATTCCTGGAACCAAACTCATCAGGAAAGAAAATAGTTAATACTAATAGGATAACAAAGATGAAGAGTTTGGCCAACCACTGTTAATATTTTGATTGCTTTCCACATTTTTTTGATTAGTCATGATAGCACAAGCTCTTGGGCTTTGTCTTATGAGACAGCTTGTGTCCTGGCACTTCCTTGTGCTATTATTAACTCTTATTTGCAATAGGCTGAGAAGGAAAGCAAACAGTATAAAAATATTATGAAAAACATCCTGGAGGGGCTGCCTTTTCTTGCTTAAGCAGACTTTAACTTTTGCAACTAACAGGGTGCATCTACATGAGATGTGGAGCTGCCAAATTAGCTCTGCTGAAAACATCTCATGTCTACATGTGCAGTGCTATTAGGCAGGAATAACCTAACTAACTCTGCAACAGGATAGTACTTGTAAATAGAAGCATTATCTTGCTCCACAGTTTTTTACTCCACAGCAGCGCAGGTGTAGATGCTGCCCTGGCTGACTAGGACATGAGGGTGCTTCAGTGTGGGGGCTGTCTGCTGGCTAGCTCCGCACTGGAGCACCTATGCTGCAGCCAGCCCCCACCATAACATGTTGAGCTAGGTCAAAGCAACCCCAGGCTGACAGGCTAACCCCAGGCCTCATGCCAGCCAGCACGGATCTGACATGGCTCACCACACTGCAGTCCAGGGCACATATTCAAATGGTGTGTCCAGGAGCAATAAACTTCAGTGCAATAAGCACCAGGGTTTATTGCTTTGTATTAACAACATGTATAGACACACTCACAAAAAAGTACTACCACATTTACTCATATGCTACAGGCACCTTTCCTCCACAAAATTAGCCCTCCCAAATTGGGGCTGTGTGTTTTAAATGAAGACAGTGATTTCCATGCCAGAATGGAAGCATGAAGCTGCTGTAATGGCTGCCAGGGGCTAGCTGTGATGAGCATGCAGGAGAAGTGGATGCCACTCACCACTCACTCTTTCCTTGCAGCTAAAACTTTAACCCTGTCATGGAAGCTGTTGAATTGTTTACAGAATTCGGTAGCAGCCATGACAGGGTTAAAGCTTTAGCTACAAGGAGAGCATGAACAATACTTGATTGAAGACTCTGTCTCTCAACCATGACTCCAGAAGAACTTTCTTCTCCAGTCTATCTTCCTAAAACAAGGTGTGCTATTTGGGGATGTCTAGAACGCCAGAAGATACACCATTTACAGTGACCCTGATGTCTGGAAATACAGAGGGCTCAATCTACCATGTCAAATTACTAGACAGAGGCACTAACCACAGCAAGAGACAAGGTCCAGATCTGCTGCCTGCAAAACCAACATCAGGCCCACATGAGTAGCTAGCTCAGATACAACATGCAGTCATAAAGCACACTATGCTTTCACATACCCAGTTATACAGAGGAAGTCAAAGGTGTTAAAAGAGAAAACAAATAAAACCCATACAAGACTGCATTTATGAGATCAAACCCAGAGCTTTTAGCTAAGACCTAAGGTTTTATCAACAACTCAAATAAGCCAACAATTCTACAGATTCAATTGCGAGCTACAATTCTATCATCACATCACATACTGATGTAGTCATTTCCAGTTTCATGAAATGCCAGGGTTCAGTTTGCATCCAATGTTTGTGTATTGCTTGTGCCAATGCAGCTGTGTCATTGTTGGAAAAAAGCAGGATTTTTCAGGGTAGCGACTTGGACCGCAAGAATAAAGTAACACATGGGCGACAATTCTGTATACTCACTGGAGTTATACCACAGACAGGAAGTTAAATTCAAAGGTGTCAGCAATTTAATAGTAAAAATGTTTGTGACAGATTCTGCATCTCAGCAACATAAACAATTCTTGCTGAGATGCAGAGACCAGCTGCACCCCTCTTCATAAATTTTGGACTTCAACTCTAAATTCAGATTTCAAAATGATTTCTGCCCAGTGGCTACCTTTCTATTTGAAAAGCAAACTTGCAACTGTACAGACATGTTTCTATATAATTCTTTATTTTTAACATTTTAAACAAAGGGGTGATTAATGGAGTAACACAAATGTTACTTATAAAACCAAGGGTTACAATTAAGCAAGTTATATTGAAAACAGCAAAAGCTTGCATTTGTCCCCTTTAACATACAGTGCTCTTACTATCAGTCACGCTGAATACCTTTTGCGGGTCAGGTTTAGTCTTTGTAGTGAAAAGCTGGGTGGTTTCAAAGGCCAGATAAAGTCCCAACTTCCCCATTTTGAAGCTGTGTCAGAGTTGACCCTAAGTACTAACAGGAGCAAACCATCTGATCACAGATACTTGCTCCTACTCATAACTGAAACAAGCACACTTACCCCAAACATTGCAAACCCCAGGTTACTTTCTATGCAATCAGAATAATTCACCTTGTAGCTATTGTTTTTCCTGACCTACCACTGAGGGCTGACTTCAGACTACTGAAGCTTTTTCCATCTCCATTTGGGGAAAAATGCATTCTTAAATTAGCAAGAGATAAAATCCTAGTGAAGACTAAACACAGATTATAATGAGTCATAAAACCATTGTCTAACTGCTATCTCTGCAACTTCTCTGTACTCCACAGGTAATAAGGATTCTTTTCCCTTGGAACAGCGTGTTCTTCAATAAAACTGAGTTACCTAGTCAATTGCACTTCTTTTGCTTTGAAGCTACTTCTGATAACTTATCTTTGCTTCTGGTTTTCATCCCCCCTCCAACGTTTTAAGTGACTGTTTTCCTTTACATACAGAATTAAATAAAAGCCATTGTTTTCTCTGGTATTTAGCTTAGGGTGAAACTGCTTCTTTCCCAAACTTGAGGACAGGCCCAAAAGAATATCTAACACCTCTCCCAACTATACAGTTGGGCCAAAAATGATAATTCCTGAAAATAAACTATGTTTCTTGTATATTTCCTGGACCACCATGGCTGCAACAATACTCCAACCCTACTACTCCATTACTTTGTTTTTGTTAAATGTCAAAGCCTTCCATACTTCCTAGTGAGGATTCAGCCTTTGAAGAAAGGATTAACTTTTCAGTCCATGTACCCAGCACAACAGGGTCCTGATTCTCATTTGATGCCTCCAGGTACTATTCCAATAAAATATCATCTAAGTGGTCAGCCACAGCATTTAGCAAAGCAATGAATGCAATTTTAAAATAGCTGTTGAGAACAAAGAGTATTGCAAACATGCTGACTATGGACACATCTACTTCCCATTCTTCTTTTTTTCCAATGCTAATGAAGGCAAGATTTGTAAGCACAATGTAGGGCCATCTGCTTAAAATTACATACCAAAAATATCTTGGCCTTATAAATATGGAGTTTGGTAACTTTTTACTTGAATTTTAACAGCAGGTGAAGTTTTTATTAGGTTCTGATATCACAACAATTAAATTATGCTTGTAGAAGCCATAGTAAAATGTTCAAGCCCAGAGATAGATCTCAAAAAAGTGCCTGCAATATATTTCAGAACACGTTATTTCAGTGTAAATATATTCTGTTTCGTTGAATGAAAGGGAAACTTCCAAGAGATAACAGAAAAATTAAATTGTGACTTTCCTTTAAAATCAGGGGTGTCAAACATCCTCAGGCTGGATCTGGCCCCTTGATTTTAGACCAAACCTGGGCACCACAGGCGGTTTGTAGACCCAGTCTGGTGTGTGGGTTGGACCAAGCACCTCAGATGCTGCACACAGCACAGGGAGTCAATCTGAGGCATATGCTGGCCTAGAGTATTGTCTCCAGGGCTGATCTGGATGAGGCCACACCAGAGCCAGCATGTGCAGCTGGTGCAGCCCTGTGTGTTGTATGCAGTATGTACCAGCCCAGCTCTGGGGCTCACTGCACGTGGCACAAGGTGCCAACATGGGGTACATGCTGCATGTGGCACACTGCTGGACTACCCCTGTGTGCTGGCTCCAGTGTGTGGTCCTGATCCAACCTGCAAACAAGCTCAGCAATTAAATTATGGTTGTAGAAGACATAGTAGAATTTTCAAGGCAAGAAAAAGGTGTAAAAAAAATGCATGAAATATATTGAAGAGCAAATTATTTCAGTATAAACATGTTCTATTTAGTTAGATGAAAGGAAAACTTCCAAGAGACAACAGAAAAATTAAATCTTGGTTTTAAGTTAAAATCAGGGGTGTCAAACTTGTGTAATTATTTAGAAGACACAGCTTAAATAACCAAGTTTTAAACAGGATGAGCAGCAAAGTTTTGGTGCCTACATTTCCTTTCCTGCGTTGCAAGGAACGTACCCTTTTAACTGTTAGTCCCACCTGATTAATAAATCCCCCCCTATTTAATATGCAAACTAAACATATCCCAGTGTGGAGTACCATGAACTAGATTTCACCAAGAGCTCCAGCCCTCGGGTCTCCTCTGTTCTGCAGGAGGATCAGGGAGCAGCAATTTCACCCAGGGGGAGCCCACCTGACAAGCTGGTGAGTTCAGAGAACACTTCACATTAGCAGCATAGCAGAAGGTGGAGGGATGACAGTAAATTCCCAGGGTGCTTTCCCCACCCCATACTAGATAGCTTGCCCTGTGAATGCGAAGCAGGGCACATAGCTCAACATTTCCACTGAGCAAATTACTGCTGCTTGATGAAAATAAAGTTGGCCAAGGATCTAACTATGCATTAGCAATCTTGATAAATAATCCTAACGGAGATATAACTCCAGTTTTCACTGAGAGACAACTGAGTTTACCTAGCTGCATCATGGCAGAAGTATGTTGCTATGTTGCTATAAGGATTTTACAGAGGTAACTAATGCACTCTTTGGGCAATAAAGACTAAATTAAAAGAATTCTAAACTATGTCTCACTGAAGAGTTATTTATCCAGTCAGGTCTGATTTAACACCTCTCTTGAGTTAAACTAACTTAACTCAAGTGAGAGTGGGCAGCAGTGTTCCCTAAGCTGTGCAGCGTGCGTAGCCACGCAGGCACACCTGGCAGTGCTGCAAGAACACACCTGCACATGCCACACAACTTAGAGGGAACACTGGTGGACAGACAACCCCACTCCAGCTGCAGAGTGGTTGTTAGCAGCAAAAAATGACTGGGTTTGCAGCTGGCAGGTTTTGAGCTCTCACCTATAACCTCTAGGAGCTCAGCCAATGCAAATTAAAAGCACAACTCACTTGAACAGAGGTGTGGACAGGAATCCAGTTAAGGGCAAAACCTGAGCAATAAGTGTGCAGGGAAGACAGGTCCTTAGTTTCATTCCTATTGTGGGACATTAATGGAAGAGGAACAGAGGATCATTTAGAACACTAAAAAAAGTGAGAGCTGTATGCATTACTAACAGAACTGCATAGGCAGACAACATCCTTTGGGTACATGGGATATCTTTTTTTTAGACCAACTAAATAGTTGGAAAAATTGTTCTTTGTAAGCTTTCAAGCACAAACAACCCTTCTAGAGAAGGACTTTCCCTATACCGAAAGAAGGGTTTTTGCATGTGGAAGCAAGGAACGCAACCTGCCTGGCCTGCCTCCATCACAGGGGCTCCATGAAGCACATCTGCAGCTCCCGCACTCATACTGCACTGGGGGAAGCCCCAGGCTGGAGCCATGCAGGTCCCAGGACTCCACCGGGAGTGGACGGAGCCCTGGCCCCTGCTTTCCTGATGAATCTTGGGACCCGTGGAGCAGAAGGTAGGGAACACAGCTGGCTCACACATGGGGTTTCCCATGGTACAGCATGAGCGCAGGAGCTGCAGACATGCCACGCAGAGCCCCCACAATAGAGTCGGCTGGGCAGGCTGCAGTCCTAGCCCCCAAGTGCAACGCTTGCCAGAGCTGCATGCTGCTGAGCGCCAGCACTTGCACAGGGCACAAGCACCCAAAGCACACTCGCCTGCTGTTGTCAGCAGTGGGGGCTGCACACCATGTAGAGGAGTGTGTTGATGGTCCCCACACACTCCCCCACCTTCCCTCACGCCCACACTCTGCCCAGCTGTGCTCTGCACTCCTGCCATCCCCCTGGGCTCAGGCTTTGTGCTGCTGCCAGCCCCAGCCCCACACTCCCTGCAGCTCCCCCATCCCACCCCTGCCACTTCCCTACCTGCTGCCTGGAGTGAATGGGACACCAGGGAAGCCAAGCACATCCCTCTGGGCTGGCTGCAGGAGCAACAGCAGCAGCCTTACCTGGAAGCTCCAGCTGGCTGGGCCAGGCCCTTCCACTCATGTAGGTGGGAGTGAGGCGCAATCGGGTATATTGAGGGGTATGTGTATACACGGAAGGGCTGGGTGGGGTACAATTCTTTGGTGGGTGCCTGTGGGCTGGATGAAAATACCTGGAGGGCTGGATTCAGCCTGCAGGCCGGATTTTGCCCACGCCTGATTTAGTTGGGTGTCTACCCAAAGAACCTTGTGTGCCTATGTCCTTAGACCAACACAGCTACACCCAATACCTGCATGTGCTAAGACTACTCTGCTTTCTTTGGAGGAAGACAGCTACACCACGAAATATGACTTTAAGATAAATTAAAACTACAAAGAAGATTACGAAGCAGTCAGGGAATGGATAAAACTTTTAAAGCAATCTCCAAGGACAGGGGTGGGTAAAATGCAGTCCGCAGGCCAGATGCGGCCCGCTAGGCCATTCTACTTGGCCTGCAGGGCCCCTTAAAAAAAAAATCTAGAAAATTAATAGTTATCTGCCCCTGGCTGCTTGTTATGCGGCCCTCGATGGCTTGCCAAAACTCAGTAAGCAGCCCTTGGCCCTCCACCCAAAATAATTGCCTAGGAGCTTCATTTTAACTGTATGTATGTATTTTATTCATATGCTACTAGAATACAGATAGAAAAAATAAGCACATTTGCTAGAACAGAGAAAAATATTAAATATGACCATCATTCGTTATGTGGTAACATTTCTTTATCAAAATGTCTGAATTTCTGTTTTTTCACATCTGACTTTTCACTTTTGCTCTTAAATAGATCCCTGCTAAGACGCAAACTTAAAGCATTTTTAAAATAAATTCCATTACTCAAAAACCCACACTATTTCTAATATACATCTCAGAGTGTTACTACTACAGAGGTCTTTCAACTTCTCACCTCAACCAGGCAGCCCGAGTTCCTGCTTAAAGGAAGGAAATAGAAAGCACTGCTTTCACAGTGAAAGGGCACCAGATAGGCAAATTATACGCAGTAGTGATTCACACCTTTTTTCCGATACATCTAGATTGTGCAATAGGTTCTCCCCTGCAAACATTTTGATTTGTGCTCGCTCTCATAAAGCAGCTAAAACAGTGCTTTTTTTAGCATGGAAATAAATATTAAAAACTGTAGCAGCTGCCTCACACTCAGTCAGTACACTTTAAAGTGGTCTACTGTACACATATGTTTGGTTTGACTATATGCTTATATGTGTATAATTTATTACATTAAGATTTAATACCTGTTATAGGAAAAGTGTTTTGGTTTTTTTAATACACACCTAATCTGTGTGTCCACGGAGAATGCTGACATTGAATTGTGTAATAATTAAACTTCAATACTCATTTTCTGTGACAAAGTAATCTTTCATGAGATTTTGTTGAAATTAAATTTCATGTACATTTTCTATCAACTAATGAAGAAACCTGGCAGTTCATAGGGACAATTTAGAATTTATCAGGCTTTGTTGGCATACTAGCATACAAGTGCTTATTCCAATAAAGCAGGGGATGAGAACAATAATGGGTAACTTACACAAACACCTGTATATACAGAATTCATCTGTGATTTCAAGTACAAGGCATTTCTCATTTCCCTTTTTTGAATATCCATCTTGAGTAAATACTTTAACCACATTAAAATTGGTGTCACAGCATATTACTACTACCCCCCTCCCCAGCGCCCGGTGCACGTTCCGGCTGCTCCCCACCCCCCAGGGCTGATATGCCCTGGGCCCTGCACACCCCACCCCCTAGGAATAGCTCTGGCTGTCACCTTTGAAAGACAAATTAAGTCTCTAAAGTGAATCAAAAGTGACACAGACTAAGTCATAAAGACTAAAGTAGTCTCATATACCTTTCTGCTGTAACAAACATTTGCATGGTACTCACACTGGAAGAACAGAGAGAAGTTCTGAACATATCAGACTGACCTAAATTCCAAGTTTTGTTTTGTTTGTAACATCCAATGACAATATTACCATATTTACTCAAATAGAAGATGACCTTGATTATAAGATGACCCCCCCCAATAATTAGATTCTATATATGGAAGATATATAAAACTGATTTAATTTTCCAGGTATAAAGCTAATTATTGGAAGTTTGTCTTGAATTTGTCAACCTTCCACTGTTACAGTATGGAAAAGAAATCGGGGGGGGGGTCAAGTAACTACTTTGCCCTCAGGTCCCACCCCCAACTTCTTCCCCCTTCAGCTCTTCCCACCCCACGTAGCTGTAGGAATTGCATATAGTAGTACCTATAGACTTAGTTCACCCAGAATTGAGGCATTTCATTTTTTCTGAAACCCAGCTGCTTAAGTTTTAGCACAGGTACTCCATAAACACACAGTACCACTTTAGTACCTACTTAGAGAAAGTACAAACTTTTTTTTTTTTTGCAAAAACAGATTTCCGTACACACACATACACCTCTACACCTCTCTATACCTCTACAGTCTTGTGACCAATATGGTTCACTCAACAGTCCAAATCATACCTTTATAGTTGCACCGTTCTCATTCCTATTACAATATTAGCACCATGAACGCACACACTTAGCCCAAAGCCAAAAGGCTCATGACTTACCATGTAGTTCATTGGGCTGTTCCCCACCAGTCAGCAGCATTTCAAGCCATAATGACCCTCTAGCTCAGCACTGCTCAGTATGTGTGTCTACTCCAGTACCCACCACAAAGGCTCCATATGTGCTAATTAGCACCCCCCCAAATGTATATGTTGATGAGTCATAAGGCAACCTGGTTGGGTTTCACCTCATTGCAGGTGAGGTGACACTAATATGCAACAGGTTAAGAGAGGGGGTCAACAAGGATTCTGGGTAAAGTACTAGGGGTCACATTTGCTAATGTTTGCCAGAAATTTAAGGCTAGTTAAGAAACAGGAATTGTTGGAAAAGGGATAGAAAGGTACATCTCAGCTGTGGGAATAAAGAGGAAGTAAAAATATATGCAGTGTAGTGGCTCACTGTGACTTTAACACTGTAACAGAGTCTGCACTGAGGGGGACTGTGTTCAATGGGGAGCACTATCATATGCCTTATTCTGATAGATTGCCCTAACCTTTCCTTGTGGTAGGTTCCTATATGGACCATGTACTGTACAGTCATGCTGGATGTTGACTACATTTAATCAACTTGATAGTTGGTTTCCATTACTGAGGACATGCAACTTTTAGCAGCAGTTCAAAGACAGGCAATGCATTTAATGTGGTTTCTTTGTATCTGAATACAAGATGAGGGTTTTTTCCCTCCATGTTGAAGAGGGGGAACCTCATCTTGTATTCAAATAAATACAGTAATAGTTAAGGTAGTATTATCCCCTGTTCTACTTCACATAGTATTTCTAATACCATCATTTCCAATGCAAATATAGGAACAGAGCTCAGGTCATAGCAGATAATTAAAACATGGAAAATGATTTTAACAATTTGATATATTTGTTTTTTGAGAGTAAGTCTGGAGGTCTTAGGAAGATGAGCAATGGGATACAGTGCTGATGTACAACTCACTGTTCAACTCCCAACCACTTCTCTAGCAGGTAAAACCACCATAGGATGATTTTTCTGTTGTCTACCTGAAACAAGATTAAGTATAGCTTTCCCCCAAATGACTACATAAGCTGACCATCTTAAACTGAGAAACCTAGTTTTGAATGGGCATATCTAAACTAATCTCACCCATACAAAAGTAGCCTTTTAGATGAGAGAAGAGGTACATTAGGGATGAAGAAGTTTGCACCTTAGATGTCGCCTCCATTTTTCAGCTCTAAATGCTCTAAATCTAGCATTTCAGGTCCACATTATCACAAACTAGTCCTCAAGTCCTAAGTGCTGCAAAACCCAGGAAAACAATCCTATCTAAATGTAACAGGCTAGGGAGGATGCAACCTTCTTCCAGCCTCTATGGAGGATGCCATTTGTTTGGCCCTTTCTCCTACCTCCACTCAGAAAGCATTTTCACATATGTGCAGGAATCTCTGTAGAACTGGGCCCTAAAAGAAACGTAAAATTCTAGTCTACAGTAAACAACACTCCATGAAGCTAACTTAGCAGCAGTTTTTTTTTCCTATTATTGTTCTTAGATTTACTTTTTTTATTTATAAAGGTTTTTCATTTATATAACTGCTTAAAATATGGTCTATTTTAGAGTTGAAAAATGGTAAAATATTAAGTATGTTACTATACTTATATCTTGCATTGCATACAAATATATGAAGTTAAAAATTATTTATAATAGGAGTGCACCAATAAAGATTTTCTTGGCTGATACCGATGGCTGATTACTAGTCAGCCACGTCAGCCAATACCAATCCAATAGCTGATTTATCAGAATACAGATGGGCAGTGTAGAAAGCAGCCTTCTGCTGGTAAGTCAGGGGTGGGGGAAATGGAAAGGGTGGGGAAAGAGGGAAGGGGCTTGTGGGGGCCAGATCGAGGCCCCCATGGAGAGGCAGGGAGTGGGACATGGGCAGGGGCACGGGGACGGGCAGTAAATGTGACCCCAGGAGTGGGACAGATCTGCAGGCAGCTCATTTGGGGAGTGTGGGGGTGGGGAGCAGGGGCAGCTCCCCACCACTGTGCACATCCCTGAGGGAGGCATAAGGGGCATGTACCCCTCTGGATTTGTGCACAGGACAAGAGCAGGCTGCCCACTATGGGCTTGGGGCCAGGAGCTGTCCCAGCCTCTTCCCAGCCCAGACTGGGGCTGCGCTCAGGGTGAGTAGGGACATGTGGCAGCAGTGCTGGGAGGGGTGGCTATGGAAAATTTTGGGGTGGCTATAACCCATCCCATAGACACCCCTCCCAGTGCTGCTGCCCACTCCACCCCTACCTGCCCCAAGCGCAGCCCCAGCCCAGCCCCCCTGCTGGGAAAAGGCTGGCGTCACCCCTAGCCCTGAGCCCACAGCAGGCTTCCTGCCCTTGCCCAGTGCACAAATCCAGAGGGGCACATGGCCATCATGCCTCCTCCAGTGGGGGTGCGTGCAGTGGCAGGGGGTACCCCCCCCAACCTAGCACTCCCTAGACAAGCCACAAGTGGCTCTGTCCTGCTTCCACAAGGCTGCTCTTCATGTTGCCTGGCTGCATTCCTGGCTGTGTGCATGCTGCGGCTGTGCACACACGTGGCATTTATCAGTGACATTATCAGCTACTCCAGCCAAAAAAAGCCAATTGCTGATAATGTTAATTTTACTTCTATTGGTGCTGATCTGATATGTGACCGATATATTGGTGCACCCCTAATTTATAAAAATTAACTAACTGAACTTGATTTTACTTAGATATTCCTGAATATTCAGTGCTGAAACCATACTTGTTTGACAAGATAAGCATATAGTGTCACATCAAAGACTACCTCTAAATGCTGCCACATTCCTATACATTGTAAAACATAATGCAGTCACAAACAAATGTTCACCTTACTATTTTTTTAACAGGAAAATGATATGTTGAGCTTTAGTGTACATCAGAAGTTGTGATACTCTGCCCCCTACCAAATGGTTACTGGAAAAGTGCTTCTCAACTCTGGCATCTCGGAACAAATAAGGTAAAATGGATAAACAGATTATGAAAACAGAAGATGCAATTTGTAATGATCTTGGTAAAATGTAATCATGGGAGAAATATATGTCAGTTAATGCTTTATTAAGAATCCCTCGTTCTTATATTTTAAAATAATCCAGAAATTCTCAAGACAAATACAAAAGTTCAAGCAAAATCCTCTGAAGAGCATAGCAGCCTTAATTAGGATAGGACTAACTTACATCTAGTGCCAGATTGCTCATCTCCACTCCACTGAGGCCATTCTGCTCTATTTAGTAGTACAGAACATCAGTTTACATAAGCAGAAACACACTGCACACAAGGCAAAAATAGGTCTACAAGATGAAAAACTGAGAGGTGTCTGTAGCACTAATCCAACAATGCTAAAATATGCAGATTGCTGACAAAGAAAACACAAGGGACATCTTTACACATGCTCTGGTGTGGGGGTGGTGCTTCAATTAGACCAGCTCTTTGGGGCCACTCTAATTAAAGTGCCCACAGCTTTTAGTGCATTCAGGACCCCACGCTTCAAAATGGTGGCAGAGATGCTTTAACTAAATTTAATTCAATGAGCTTTAGTTAAAGCACCCCCCAGACATTTTGAATTGTGGGGATGCTGAATACACATGACACCAAGGCTGCTGGAGCAGCTAATTAGACACATAGCAGGTGTCAGGCATGTGTATAGGTGCCCAAGATGGCTAGAGCAATAAAATATTACAGATGGGAGCATGTAGTAGAAAGAAGAGACAGGAAAAGGTAACTGTTTACTTTTAGACAAAGATAACACTGCCAGGAATTACCACTATTTTTTGAGATACTCAGTTTTGACTTGCAATTAAAACTATCATAACTAGTACTGAAAAATGCCACTGAATGTTTTACTGGGATCATTCACTTACCTGATACCTATAAGCAGAGCTATAAGCATCGAACAGATAGGATCTGCTATCATTAGACCATAATTCTGCATCAATAGCGCAGATATAATTACACCAATACTTCCAAGCGTGTCTGCAATTATGTGTAAAAATACACCTAAAAGGACAGAAATTAAAAATCAATGCATTTAAAACTTGGAGCTCTTTGAATTGACACATTTTGAAAATAATTATTTTTACGTAATAGATTACAAAAAGTTCATATAACAGATTTAATGTAGTACATCACAGGATTTGGAACTATAACTTTAAAAAAAAGAGTATTTAGACATTTATATTCTTGTTTATTGCCATCAGCTAATTGCCACCGTAGTTTTAATTAGGGGTGCACCAATAGAGATTTTTTTGGACTGATACCTATGGCCAATGTTTAATGAGCCATATGGGCTGATACCGATCTAATTGCTGATATGCATCAGGGGAGCTCAAAGCAGCATCTGGTTATTAAGTCTGTTGGGGGGCAAGGGCAGAAGGGATGGAAAAGGCGTAGCAGGGGGCAGATCGAGACCCCCAGCACTGAAGGAGGGAGTGAGGCAGGTGCTGCATAGCTGGGGGGGGGCGGTGCAGGATGGAGCCACAAATGGCTTGTCTGGTGAGCATGGGAGGGCAGCTTCCACTGCTGCACATACCCCTGGAGCCCAGCGTTACCCTGGTTCCAGCCTGCAGTGGCAACCTGCCCTCACACTGTGTGCAGAACCGGGGGCACATGCCCCCCGTGCCCTCCTGGGGGTCTGTACAGCAGCAGGAGCTGCCACCCCACCCCAGATGAGCCACTCATGGCTCTGTCCTGCACTCTGCCCCACCTATGCAACACCTGCCCCAGCCCTAGCTCCACTCCCTCCCTCACCACGGAGGCTTCAATCTGCCCCCCATGCCTCTTCTCCCACAACAGACTTACCAGCCAGACCCAGTTGTGCACCTGGCAGCCTGCATGCTGCAGTTGCACATGCACGGGGCATATCTGCAACATTATTGGCCACATAAGTCAAGTAAAGCCAATTTCTGATACTGTCAATTTTCCTTGCATCACTGCCAATCTGATATGGGACCAATGTATCAGTGCACCTCTACCTGTAACCAGTTTAAAAGTTCTTCACTAACTCGTTGGTTATAATAAAAGCTGAGACAAATTTTTACTTCCTGTGGTCCATAGGCTAAAAGTCTACCAGAGAAAGCAAAATCTCTGTAAAGCACTGCAAGGCATGAGTTATAAAAGTTGTAGATATTGCTAGTATATCATTATTTGACAGTATAAGATTGACTATTCTGTCAAAATACTAATAACAACACATCTCATCTGCATGACTGTTGTGTTAGCACTCTTGACTGTTCTAATCTATTGTGTAGTCTGCAGAAGATAAACCTCTGGAGCTCTCTGCTGGTCATTATTGGTATTTTCCAGTCATGGGTATTAAATAGTTAATGAACTAGTTAAAAAGTTAAAAGAAATGGCTAACTTTTAACTTTAACTAGTTAAATTTTTCAGCTGTCAACTTTTAACTTTAACTAGTTTAAAAAAAAAAAAAAAGGTTAACCTCAACTTTTTGTAAAGTACAAGTTAAAAAAAAAAAATTAAATCCAGTTTTCCCAGAGTTCTTCCTGACACAGGCACTCCCTAGGACTTGCATGGAACAATATTTCTTTAGTGAAACTCTAGGACTTCTTGTTTCAGAGACAGAGAGTAGTGTGCCTTCCTAGAAGATATGGTCTCTTAAGAACCAAGTCCCAGAGTTCTACAGTTCATGCTGGCATTTTCTGTGCATTTGCAGAAGTCAACAGGGCAGCCAGTTGGCTGCAGGAGAGGGAATAAGCATTCCCTTATCTGCCCATATAGAGCGATTGTTCAGTAGCAGGGACTTAGTTTTGCAAGACATAAGAGGAAAATTGTCAGATGTTAATTTTGAAATGCAGCTTTTGCTGAACTTCAGTAAGCATATTTAAACGGTTTCTGCTATGCAACTGAACATTCTTTATCTCACTTAAACTGATTTTCTCATTTCAATCTAATTTTGATTTTCAGACACTTTCATTATTTCTAATTCAGATGCATTTCATATCCTTTTGTTACCTTTTGGGCAATAAAAATTGTAACAGAGGTTTTCTGTGGAAACAGCTTCCATTTGTCACCTGGCTATGAATATCTCCTTTCTGTTATTCTGGTATACCTATAAGATGCATTAACTTTTACAAAGTACTTCACATGGAGAAGGTGAGAAGGATCTAACATTACATAGGTATTGGTAAATCATTATTCTGAAAACTGTATGACAAATATAACATTGTTTTCAGGTAAAGCAAGGCAAGTTCTGAGTAAATTAGCGTGCTTCTGTGGACTTATGGAAAAGAAACCCACTCACTGCATTTAAAAATGAAAAATGACGCTAAGAGGCAATTCACCATGTTTCACGCATTTCTCATGAATCAACTTAACTTTTAACTAGTTACTCTTTTTTAACTTACCTTTTAATTAGTTGAAAGTGGAAATACTTAACTTTTAACTTAACTCAAGTTAATTTTAAAGGTTGCTAACTTTTAACTTTAACTAGTTACATTTTTCATAAACTTTTCCCATGACTGGTATTTTCCCTACTCATCAACAGCTTTTACAATGTATAAGCTTTTACAACTGGAAATATTTCACCTGAAAAGCCAAATATCATTGGTCATATAAATACATATTTAAATTAATATTTAAGAATATTTTAAACAGACTCATTTTAAACAAGATTCTAAGTAACTTCTTAGCAATAAATTACAAAGATACAACAGCTTAATTATCTTTTTCTGGTGAGTTTCAATTGAAATGTGCCAGCCAAACAGAAATTACATCTTCATTTCATTCTATTATTTACACAACAAACAAGAAGGTAGTTTCCAATGTTGTAAATAATAGTCCTAAAACACCTTAGGATTTTTCACTAGAACTTGGCAGAAATAACAAAACTTAAATAGTTCCATATTCATTTTAAAGCAGTTACTGCTGCACAGCGGAGGGAGCCTTCCCAGGACCACCCTTTCCTCCAACATACCACTGAACCTAGAGATCCCCCATCTAGGAGCACTGGAGGATGCAGAATAGAATCCCCGCACTTGCTATATGACACTGGGGAAGCATGGAGAGAGGAACCAGTCAGAGACTTTAACCTGTGGAAGCAGCTGAACAGCCTTTAAGAGAACTTTCTACAATTCTGAACAGACTTTCTCTGTCCTGTGCTGACTAGCTGTTTGCTCCAACCCTCTCTTCCTTCTCACAGTCTCTTTGCCTCTACTTCACACTACCCTCCCACCCCGTGCTTTTCTTACCTTCCTCCTCCTTTCACTTTGCTTTCTATTTAGTTTATCTTTTCCTAAATGAACTCACCCCAAATAATTACGGAATTAACATGACATTTCCAGCCATTTCACTGTTCGTTCTTACATTTTATAACCAACCCTTCTCTCCACCCTGGGTCTGCCTCAGCGACTTAAACTGTAGGCTCATAAGGGCTTGGATCATCTAAGCACAGTGGGATCCCATTTTTCACTGAGCCACAGGCACCACACTATAGTGCAGTGCGTGTATATACAGCATATAAAAACATGCTCACACACTATACAACTACATATAAATGGTAAACTATATAAACATAATGAACATCAATAACGTTAAACTCAGATTTATCTAATTTATTTTCTACAAGATGACAACAAGGCCATAATTTGCTTTACAACTTTTAAAGTCCTGTTGTACATTTATTCTGAAAAAGTAGGCACCTGCAAACTTATTAAAAGTCCTGCATACATGCATCCAATAGAGAGCAAGTCATACAGTGGGATGGACAGGATAAGAATTGTTTTGAAAGTGTAATAACTGACAACCACTGGTAATCGCCGCGCCAAAAAAAGTAGCCTCTTAAATGATGGATCCTAAAGTAGAAGTAAACAGATTAAAATGCAATACACCCATTCAGTTACATAAGATGAGGGGGCAAAATACTCTATAAGAAATTTGAGGGCCTGACTGTGGTCCATTATTCCAAAAAAATAGGGAACCACACAAAGAAGATATGCCACAGGTGCACATACTGCTTCGTTATGTCAAGTAACTATTAGAAGCGCACCGATACATTGGTCCGATATTGGATTGCCACTGATATAAAGAAAAATGACTGTATTGGAAATCAGCTTTTTTTGCCTGATGTGGCCAGTCAACGCCCTATGCATGTGTGCAGCTGCAGCGCAACACGTAGGCGCTGACGAGCACAGCCTGGCAGCTTGGAGAGCTGTGTCCAATAGGGAAGTCTGGAGTGGAGAGGGAATGGCCCTGTGAAGGGCACATTAAGGCCTCCGCGGTGAGGGAGGGAGTGGGGATGGGGCAGGCATGGGATGGAGCCACAGCTCGTCCAGGGAGCGTGGCCCCTGCTGCTGCACACATCCCGGGAGGGCACAGGGGGTGTGCCCCTGGATCTGCATGGGGCAGGGTGGGCTGCCGCTGAGGGCTGGGGCTGTGCTGTGGTCTTCCCAGCAGGCGTTGGGATGGGCTGCCTTCAGGGCAGGCAGCAGCGCTGAGAGGGGGGTTGTGGGGGATACAGTAAATTTTGGGGTGGCTGCAACCCCCCCTGTAGTCCCCTCCCAGTGCTGCTGCCGACCCCGAGCACAGCTGAGGGCAGCCCACCCAGGCCGGGAAGAGCCCAGCACAGCCCCAGCCAACACAGACACCCCCCTTGTACCCTCCCACGGTGCCTGCAGCTGCAGGAGCCACCCCCACAGCTCTGTCCCACACCCTGCCCTGCCCCAGCTGGGCAGCGCCTGCTCCTGCCCCAGCCCCACTCCCTCCCTCACCACGGGACCTTGATCTGCCCCCCTCCATCACTGCAGGGCCTTGATATGCCCCCCTCATGCCCCTTCCCTCCCTACTCCCCTTCCACCACAACAGACTTACCAGCCAGACACTGCTCTTCAAGCTGCTGGGCTGTGTATCGAAAATTGGATTGGTATTGGCTGATATGCCTCCTTAAAAATCGGCTATCGGTTATGGCCCCAAAAACCTCTATTGGTGTACCACTAGTAACTATTTCCTCTGGTGTTTATATCCATTTCATATGTAGTTAACTTACGATTCTTGACAATGAATTCGCCAGGGTCATTTTTGGGACACATCATGTCAATGAACTTACTCATCTGAATGCCTCCAAGATCAGGTCTTTGTTTTACCCCAGTGCACAGAATAAGGCAGACTTTAAACTGGACAAGATTAACTATGCTGAGAAAAAGTGAAGGTAAGTACCTTGGAACCTTTTAAAATCTGTCACACTGATTAGGGCTTTCTGATTTTATAGTCCCACTCAAAGTCCCGAGCTTGACCAGGAGTTCGTCATGGGTGACTTCAATTACCCGGACATGTCGTGGGAAGATCACTCAGCTAAATCTGAGCGGGCACAAAGCTTTCTCTCGTGTGTGGATGACCTCTACCTGACTCAAGAAGTCTATGGGCCAACGAGAGACAAAGTGCTGCTTGACCTGGTACTGGCTACGGGGGACGACCTAATAGGCGACCTAGTGATTGATGGGAAGTTCGGTGACAGCGACCACGAGCTGATCACCTTCACCATCCGCCGTAAAGCTGGCAAGTCAGTCAGCAACACAGAAGTCCTTGACTTCAGAAAAGCCGACTTTGACAAGCTCAAGAGGCTAGTCGGTCAGGCCGTTAGGGACCATGACCCCAGGGAGATGGGAGTTCAAGAAGAGTGGTTGCTTCTCAAGGAAGCGATCCTCAGTGCACAAGCTAAATCTATTCCAACATGGAGGAAAGGCAGCAAGAAGGCGCAGCAGCCCCCCTGGCTCTCCAGAGACCTAGCGGACCTACTGTGGCTAAAAAGGAAAGCCTACAAAGGATGGAGGACGGGATTCACCTCCAAGGAGGATTACTCCACGCTGGTCCGGTCCTGCAGGGACCAAACCAGGAAAGCCAAGGCTGCAACTGAACTCCAACTAGCTTCAGGCATCAAGGACAACAAAAAGTCCTTTTTCAGATATGTGGGGAGCCGGAGGAAAAGCAAGGGCAATGTTGGACCCCTGTGAAACCAGATGGGGCAACTGACAACTGATGCCCAGGAAAAAGCCAACCTATTAAATAGGTACTTTGCATCAGTCTTTCATCAGTCACACGGGATGCCCATGCCTGCTATGGGACAGGGAAATCTGGGTGAGGGGGATCCCCTACCCTCCATCAATGCTGACCTCGTGAAGGAACACCTTGAGAAGCTGGATACCTTCAAGTCAGCTGGCCCTGACAATCTGCACCCCAGGGTACTCAAGGAGCTGGCGAGAGTCATAGCCCAGCCCCTGGCACGGATCTTTGAAAACTCCTGGCGCTCTGGTGTAGTGCCCAAAGACTGGAAGAAGGCCATGTGGTGCTGATCTTCAAGAAAGGGAGGAGAGTGGATCCAGCTAACTACAGGCCCATTAGCCTGACTTCTATCCTGGGGAAGATCTTAGAAAAATTTATTAAGGAGGCCATTCTTGAGGGACTGGCCCAGGCTAACATCCTAAGGGATAGCCAGCACGGGTTTGTTGCGGGTAGGTCTTGTTTGACCAATCTCATTTCCTTCTATGACCAGGTGACCCATCACCTGGACAAGGGAGAAGAGATTGATGTCATATATCTTGACTTCAAAAAAGCTTTTGATCTGGTATCCCATGATCACCTCTTGGCCAAACTGCCCAGTTGTGGCCTTGGCTCCACCACGATCCGCTGGCTGGGAAATTGGCTTCGTGGTCGGACCCAGAGGGTTGTGATTGATGGCAGTCACTCATCGTGGTGCCCTGTGACCAGTGGGGTCCCTCAAGGCTCTGTCCTGGGACTCATACTGTTCAACATCTTCATTAACGATGTGGACATTGGAGTCAGGAGTGGACTGGCCAAGTTCGTCGATGACACCAAACTTTGGGGCAAAGCATCCACGCCAGAAGATAGGCGGGTGATCCAGGCTGACCTGGACAAGCTCAGCAAATGGGCAGATGAGAACCTCAAGGTGTTTAACACCGAAAAATGCAAGGTTCTCCACCTTGGGAGGAAAAACCTGCAGCATCCTTATAGGCTCGGCAGTGCTACGTTGGTTAGCACTACAGAAGAAAGAGACTTGGGGGTCATCATTGACCACAAGATGAACATGAGCCTTCAATGCGATGCTGCGGCTAGTAAAGCGATCAAAATGCTGGCTTGCATCCATAGATGCTTCTCGAGCAAATCCCAGGACGTCATTCTCCCCTTATATTCGGCCTTGGTGAGGCCGCAGCTGGAGTACTGCTCCCAGGGCGTCCAGTTTTGGGCTCCACAATTCAAAAAGGATGTGGAGAAGCTTGAGAGAGTACAGAAAAGAGCCACATGCATGATCAGAGGTCAGGAAAACAGATCTTACGATGACAGGCTGAGAGCCATGGGACTCTTTAGCCTGGAAAAGCGCAGGCTCAGGGGTGATCTGATGGCCACCTATAAGTTTATCGGGGTGACCACCAGGATCTGGGGGAACGTCTGTTCACCAGAGCGCCCCAAGGGATGACGAGGTCGAACGGTCACAAACTCCTGCAAGACCGTTTCAGGCTGGACATAAGGAAGAATTTCTTTACTGTCCGAGCCCCCAAGGTCTGGAACAGTCTGCCAGCAGAGGTGGTTCAAGCACCTACATTGAACACCTTCAAGAGTAAATTGGATGCTTATCTTGCTGGGATCCTATGACCCCAGCTGACTTCCTGCCCTTTGGGCAGGGGGCTGGACTCGATGATCTCCCGAGGTCCCTTCCAGCCCTAATGTCTATGAAATAACTATGCTTTTTCATTATTTTCCATAGCATGTGTTGCCATAATAGCTAGGTTTTTTAAAAATAAAAATGAGGTCACTCTTGTATTTAGTCTTTTACAATGGTTTATCTTCTACAAAAAATCAAAGCCACTAAAACATGTTTGTTATTAATAACTAAAGAACATCACCAATATTCAAGTCAGAACCTAGGCAGCATTAGGATCTAAACAAATACACTACTATACTTATGTATTTCATACCTTGTAAAATCTGTTTGCTGGATCCTGCAGCTGCTTCAAAAGAGTGATCATCTGTAAAGAAAATGACTGACAAATTAAGCTATATAAAAGTTATCCTCAAACTGATCAATTCTGTTTTGTCTTCTGCTCTCAAGCTCGTTTGAGTAGACCACAAAGTTGCTCACAATCATTAGTCAAAACTCTGGCTGGAAAGTAAAGTACTTCCTGGATAACAGCATGAAGTTACAATAGGGTATAAGCATTCAGAATGTACTGGCTTGCATAATGCTGCTGTAATAAACATGTTAAGAATAGCAACATACTTCTTTTGTACCAGACACAAAATTAAGCTGGTCTTTATTCTTAAGAGGTACATTTTTGAATCTGAAGATTAACCTCATCATAGGAAGAGTGAAAATTACTGTATTTCCTATACAGAAACATATAGCTATAGAAAAATCTGTATCTAATGTAAACTGAACAATGTCAAGATTGGATGGGGTAAAACAGGTAAAACACTAAATTTTCTCATGTAGTAGCATATTTTTGGAATGCTCTTTCCAAAAGTTATTCTTCATAACCAAATGGAGAATGGACACTAAGCAAGATATGCACTATTTAATTTATCTGAAAAGCTTACTTCTGCTGAATTCTCAAAGCACAGTCAAAGCTGTACAAAACGCACAGCCCTTGGCTCATAGTTATTTGGAGTATATAAATGCCATCAAAAATTGTAGTCCAAAAGAAAAAAAATGCAATGAGGCAAGCTTCAGCAGAGCACTGAAAATGCAAGTACTCCGTTTCCAACTAAAAGTTATTGAATAAAGTGAAAGCCCAAGAATATTAATATTCCAAAGACATCTCTACAATAACCCAAAAGCTATATAAAACATATTAATCTTAACATTAAATTTCCCATGTCACTTTTACTGTTGAAAGTTTCTTTTCCTGTACTAGTAAATCCTTTCAATTCTCTTCTTTGAAAGCAGAATAACATTGCTGAACTTTCTGTTTTCATCAATTTGTTTTTTCCTTCATACGGTGAGTATTCTTAGATAGGATTTATTGTCATCAAGAAAAACATCAGATCAGTTTTTGTGGCTTTTCTTTCACCTGAGAATTGATTCTTTCCCAATCTTTTCTCCCCTAGCATCAAACTACTGAAACAAAGGAGCACTATTAAAGTTCTGTTCTTCCCTGGTGTAAGTTAAACAGCATAACAAGTATATTACCATGCTTTTAACTAATTAATTGAGTCAATAAGAGTAGAACTAACTAGCCCACAATATTCCGTGAAGGAGGCTACACTACTTCCACAGAGCAGCATGGCACATTTCAATGCAGTGTTAACAGGGACATAAGTCTAACAATTTAGAAATGTCCTTTGTTAAATGTTTCTCTTCTTCCCATGCATATTCTCCTCTGCTTTCTAAGTTGCATATTTACTACTACTCCTATCACGAATATTAAACTACATTCATTATTGCAGTGCTGATTTTACAACAATGCACATAAAGGAGCATCCAAAGTCTGCCTTAAAAGGAAGCAATATTGATCCAAGTGGATCATAATATACATTAGGACACTAACATCTGAAAACATTACTTCTATATAGGTTTCCCTCGATTTATGTGGTAGATGAGTTCCCAGGGAATGGTGCATAAATCAAATTTGCATAAAGCGAACCCAGTTTACAATTAAACAAATAGGGATGCATTCCCATAGTGGTGAGGGAGGGAGGGAGTGAGGCTGGGGTTAGGGAAGGGGTGGGGAGAGGGGGCGGCACAGCCCAGTGGCTGCAAACAGGTGGCATCTGCCGCTCCTGGGGCTGTAGCGGAGGCAGCACCAGGCTCTTTGCAGTGCTTGGGGTGGGTGGCAGCCCCACTTACCCCACTTCTGCCCACTGCTCCACTTCTCCCCACTTATTGCAGCCCCTGCTGCAGCAGGCCTGGGAGAGGCTGACACCAACTGCCTGCAGCTGCTGGGCTGCACCATGCCCCAAACCCCCAGGTGCGGTACAGCCCAGCGGCTGCAAGCAGGTGGCGTCCACCGCTTCTAGAGCTGCAGCAGGGACAAGCAGCTGCCTGCAGAGGGGTGAGAGCAGGCTGGGGCTGGCAGTGGCACCAGGCTCTTCTTGACACTCAGCAGTGGTGCTGGGAGGGCAGGTTTCAGCGGGTAGCAGCCCCACTCCCATCGCTGCAGCCCACCCCGAGTGCCAGGAAGAGCCTGGTGCTGCCACCGGCCCCAGCCTGCTCTTGTCCCACTGCAGGCTGCTGCCCACTTCTGCTGCAGCCCTGGGAGCGGTGGACGCCGCCTGCTTACAGCCGCTGGACTACACCGCACTGTGTGGTTTGGGGCACGGTGCCCCAGGGCAAGCAGAGCTCTCTGGGGCTTGGGGTACGGTGCAGCCCAGAGGCATCGGCCATTCCCAGAGCAGCTGCAGCAGGGGCTGTGGTGAGTGGGGCCCCGGCCCCATGTCCCTTTCCCCTCTCTTCACACACTCAGACTTACCTGCTTGGGGGACGGGGCAGCATGCCTATGCCGACTGCATAGCAGCAAATTTACCTTGCATATAACATATTTCAGGTATATATTGCATAGGAGTGAATTCGCATAAATCAAACCCGCATAAATCGAGGGAAACCTGTATTAACTGGCTGGGGAAAGTTGCCAACATCTTCTCTTTTATTTACAAAGACCTGTTTGAAGCAAAACAAGTGCATGGATCTTTATTTGTAATCATAGATACTTACCATGACAATAATCTTGACTGTGAGAGTGCCCATGATCATGAGAGTGTCCGTGGCCATGGCCATGTTTGGACTCATGGCTGTGACTATGACCTCCATGACTGTGTCCATGGCTGAGACCACCATTAAACAGAGAATGGCTGTGCTCATGCCCTATAAAACAAGTATCATAGTGAGAAAGTTGTGTGCTTCCATTAATTTCTAAACTACTTAAGATTCATGCACATCCTCCAAAACAAATCTCAGTTTACTTTTATGCAGCTCAAGTAGAACAGTGTGAATACCAAAAATTTATGTTCTAAATTTCTCTGAACGATACTGCTGCATAAAATACTTACCTAGCTTGGAAACACATCATAACACTTCATTAGATACACTGCTTTCTTTTCAAATCAAGCCAGGCTGAACATTTAATATCACTGTAATAACATACATTTTATCTCTCCCCCCGTCACACTGGGACATCGAGGGGGCACTCTACAAGGTGGAAGACAGACACCTGGTCCCATATGTAACCCCACGAGGAGTGTTGGGGAGGGGATTTCAACGTCTGGTGACATGTATTTTTTGTTGCTAACAACTGTTTCATGCTTAGCCCCAGAGAGGGCCATATGCCTTTGCACTTTCACCATTTGTTTTTAATATTTGTATAATAAAATTTTAGAAAGTAAAAAAAGTCTCTCTCTCTCATATGCACACACACCTTTCCAACTGTGGATAGTGAGAATAGTATTAATACTCATTTGAGTTGTACCATATGTTTTTAAAAACTTAAGCTCAAAGGTTGTCAGACTGAATTAGGGTTTATAGTTTATGTTGGAAAATTGTGTGGCATCTTAATCTAATAAAAAAACTCAGGATATTGACCATATACATACTTATATATACTAATCTTACATTTCCTCTGAAAATGAATATAAAATAATTGCAAAATACTAAGAAACATGATTTCCAACCTACAGTGAAATTTTATTCAATTTTATTTTATTCAGCTATATCAAGTGCTCTATGTTAGATCATGTTTCTTATTTAAAAAGAGAAACCTTTTATCTAACCGAAAATTTTTAAAAACCTTTTCCAAGTGCAGAAAAGTACAGATTTCAGAAAGCAGATTAATCATTTTACATTTCCCAGTTACTGGGAATCAAAGGAAGAGACTGACACCTAATAGTAAAAACTTCTCAAAACTGCACACACACACACATACATATATGCATGTACACAATTTAAGCTTGATACCAAGGGAATGTCTACACAGCTTCCTTTTCAACACCAGGAGAGCTAAAACAAGCCCTGCCCATTTGCTCCAGACCATCTAACTCAGGGGTGGGCAATTATTTGGGCCCAGAGGCCACACAGGGGTTTTGATGAATTGTCACAAGCCACATAAGCACCCCCCCCCACTGTAACAACTCACCAAAACTTTGTATGTGGGATGGGGCCACAGGCCAGTGGGGTGTGGTGTTCAGGAGCAAGACAGGCAGGCGAAGCTGGGATCACAGGGCAGGGTTGCAGGGCAGACCCTGTCCTGTGAGGGGTGGGGGTAGAATTGCGCATTGGGGGGAAGGTGTTTGGCTGCCTGGGTACTAGGCCCCATAAGGGGAGCGAGGAGGGGGCAGGGGACACATGTAGCATAACTCACTTGCACAGTGTGATTTACAGCTCTCCCCATGGTGCTCTGCACTAGAACAGGCTGCACTGCCTTCTAGCCCACACCCACCAATCCAGCCCCAGCCAGCGCATACAGCTAACTGCTTTGGCTGATCCCAATGCACCTGCCATTCAGCTCCCCTTACCTCAAGCAGCAGCTGCTCCTCTTGTTCCTGCCGCATAGACCATGGAACGGGGTGGGCCACCTGGGCCATGGCCCAACCAACTTACAGCACATTAATTTGTATAACCCACAAATGTGCAATTGTCATTCCGGTTAAAACTGTGTAACTATTTTTTAACTGCACAGTTAAATTAACGTGATAAAAAGTTGGCTGGGCCATGGCCTGGGTGGCCCACCCCATTCTGTAGGCTATGTACTGCTACACCACTACGGGAAGGAAGCTTCAGCTTGGTGGCTCCTGCCCCAGTACACGGAGCCCTGACTCCAGCTCCTGGCTGCCTTCCACCTACTCCACCCTCCTGGCATGGCGGCTGAGTGTGCAGAAGGCAGCTAGGAGCTGGAGCCAGAGCCCGTACATGCACGCTGCGTTAGGATTCACCTAACTGAAGCTCCCAGCTGCCTTCCACCCACTTGACTGCCCGCACTAGGTGGGCAGAGTGGGTGGAAAGCAGCCAGGAGCTGGAGCCGGAACCACCCAGCTGAAACTTCCTCTTGGCCCGGAGCAGCACAGTAGAAGCAGAAGGAGGCATCACCACTGAAGGCAAGGGGACCCAAGCAGCAGCCCCACTGGTAAGCTATGTGCAATGGAGCACAGTCCGGGGTGCCCTGGATGGTGCTCGGCCCCATACAGAGCACTACAGGGGCAGCCACAGGCTGGATCCAATTAACTGGCAGGACTCCCTCCCCACTCTTTGCCTGTAGGCTGGATGCAATCAGTTGGTGGGCTGGATCTGGCCCATGGGCTGTATTTTGCCCATCCCAGTCTAACTACTGGTCTCTGGTGTGTGCATAGCAGGTGACTTGGGAATACATCCAAGTGTCCCTTTCAGTGCTACTCTCAGGCTTTACTAAGGCATAGCCTGAGTACAGCCCTGAGGTGCGTAATCAAGACTGCTTCCAAGCTGTCTTGTCTACCAGTCTCTGCTATGCACCAGGTGGAATGGGGAGGGCTTATTCTGTCAGCAATAGCCCCTGGGTTAAAAGGGAATAATACAGATTTGGCCCAAAAAACACAAAGCATTAAACAACCAAGCTCTGGCTGGAGGACAGAAAGGGACCTGAACACAAACTACCAAGAAAGGGAAAAACAAAGAGAGAGAAAGAGTATTACAAGCACCATACCAGAGTCATGTGAATGCCCATGACCTCCATGATGAAAAACAAATATTCCTATGAGATTTACAATGAATCCAAGTATAGATACAGGGAGAAGTCTTTCATGATGAACATCAGGAGGCTCCAATGCTCTCTAAAAAAGAAGCAAGTTTAGAACACCATTTATACTCTTATCACACTGTTAAAAGGAGGCAATATACTGTCCATTTTCTAACTGACTAGATGGAGAAATATTGTGACATAAAAACAATCTTCCAAGAGATAAATTAGTAAATCAATAAGCTCTGGCTTACAAATGAACTCCGAAAGCTTTTAAAAAGTCTCAGTCACAAAAGGTAAGAAGTATAGGGAAGAACAATAAAATATTATGTATATTTCTTCTGTAGTGATGAGTTAGGTCTGAAACGAATACGCACTTCGTTATACTGTCTGTTCAATGTCATATAGATACTCTGAAAAAAATGCTGCTTTACATCCAGTGCTGACTTCACATGGTTTTCACGTCTCTCGCTCAACTGGCTATGAACATGAACAAACTCACAATCCATTACAATAACTTAAACTAACCCTATTCTCTTAAATGTGCTGTATTATACAAAAGTAGTAAGTCTATAAAACAACCTTTATTTCTCAGAATAGACTGACTTACTGCAATTGATGTCCTAACATACCTCAACCCCTTCAGAGAAAATGAAGAATGCTGTGAAAATCAGGAACAGACCATTTACAAAACCAGCCAATACTTCTGCTCGAACATATCTTGGAAGAATCAAACAAGCAATATTAGATATTAATACTCCTATTTAGACACTGAAAACACAGAAGTACTTATCTAGTGTCAACATGATTGAGGCAAACAGTGCCAAACACTGACTTATGGCTTTCTCACTGCTGTTTGCTACACATAAGAAGAGTAAAAGAATTTCTACACAAGAAAATACTAAGTGAATAGACTTATCTGTATGTCAGCTTACCTTGCTTTTTCTTGGCTTCATATATTGGATCTATTAAGACAGACACTTTTTTTGCCTAATAGTCCAAATCAGCGGCAGGCAAAATATGGCCTGGAGGCCCACAGCAGGTCCCTTGGTCCTGCCTGGCTCAGGCACTGTCTGGCCCATGGTGCATCCTGCTGCCCCCTTGGGCACGCAGCAGGACTGGGGCAGCTCCACAGCTGGACTGCCTTTCTAAGCAGCCAACACAGCAGCTCCTTCTGGCTGCCACTGGTGCCAGCCCCATGGCACTGGTGGGGACCCACATGCACAGCCCCAACCCCAGCCCACCCTGCACCTTCTCCAGACTCACCTACCCACACTGAGCAGCAGCAGCAGCCGCAGCAATGGCCAGGCAGAAGTGGCTGTTGGGCATGGGGGAAAACCAGCCCCACCTTCGCTGCTGCTGAGACCTTCTTGCTGCAGCCACCCAGAGCCCTTGCCTGGGCTGCCTTCTGGCAGTGCAGAGGAGCCATTGCTGCCCTGCTGGGCAGCCTGGAGGTGGCAGTGATGGCGGTGGAGAGGAGCGGCAGGGCTGCCTTGGTGTAGGCTCTGGGCAGATACAGTGAGAAGGGCCCCACAGCAGCGAAAGGATGACTGCTGTTGCCACTGCTTAGTGTGGGCAGGCAAGCCTGGAGTAGGTGCAGGGCAGACTGGGTTGGGGCTGTGCATGTGGGTTCTGGCTGGTCTGGAACTGGTCCACTCCACTGGGCTGAGTCCAGAGCAGGCACGGGGTGGAGCTGTGTACACAGGTCCCTGCCAGTACCACGGGGCTGGGGCCAGAGCCAGCACCACCACCTGGACTGCCTAGAGAAGGCAGCCCAGCTATGGAGCCACCCTAGCCCTGCTGCATGCCCAGGGGGCAGCAGGATGTGAAGGTTCTGTCTGGTCCAGGCACCAAGAGACCTGCCAGGAGCTGAGGTTGTGGCTGTGCACTGTTAGCTGTGGCCGCGAGGAGTTACAGGGTACACAAGGTCCAGGCTGTTGTGGGGTGGTGAAAGTGCTGACCGGCCAGCAGCAGCTCTCCAGAACTGCCTATGTGGCCCATGGGCCCAAATAATTGCTTGCCCCAGTCTAAATCAACGACAGTCAGTTACGCATAACTAGAAGCCACATGAGTAGCTAGGTGTTAACCAAATAGTCATAACAAGATACATATCTCTAGGTAAACTGTGGCAAATTCACTGCAGTTCTAAAAAAACCCAAAACTATAGTACTTGTTCCATTATTGGTAAAGTTGGGGAGCACATCTGTTGTGCTATTCCTGGTTGTAGGAAACATGTTCTCAGGGCATGAATTATAAAAAAATCCTTCTGATAACAGAAGTTGAGATTTCAGTTTGACCTACAAAAGTCAGCCTTTGACAGAGTCTGCAGTGACCAATGAAGACCAGTGAAGAACCCAATTATGATGCAGGTACATCTAGATCTGGCAAAGCAACACTATTCAAAATATTAAGTTTTATATGGATTATTGTTTTCACAAGGGGGGGAAAGAAAGAGAAAGAACCAGATTAACTTTCACTTAATCACTGAAACGCTTGGCATTTTGAAAGTATCAGTGGGATTCCTAACATTTTAAAACAGAAAAACAAAACCAGATTGATTGAGTATATGACATGTATGTTAGGTATATGTAGTCTAGTTTATGAAAAGCACTGATTACGAACGGAAAAGTGATTTCATTTTGACTGTTAGCCAACAAGAATGAATGCTAGCAAACAAAACTAATAGTAACTCACTGTTCCTGCAATCTATTCTCTGCATTGTTAGTTCAAAGAATAACTCACATTTTGTCCATAACTTTAACTCCCATCCACATCCAAATGCCTCCAGCTTCAATTTTACAGTATTTTACACACAAAGCAGAAGGCCCACAGCAAACAGCGGTGCTTGAAGGCTGAATGCTGCATACTCTCAAAAAAGTAATGCTTTGGGTAGGGCAGTTAAAGCTATAGCTTCTAATAAGCATTTATTCCAATATCTGCTAATCAAATCACTTTTTATATCCCAAGTTTACAGTGCAATTCCCTCATCTGTGTTAAACTAAGCTACCTTCAATGGAATAACACAAATGAACTAACCTGACCTAACTGCTATAGTAAGCCAGCCCATGCAGAATACATGGTTTCATTACATGATTTTTGTCTGTTAACAATAATGAAAACATTTTAGAAATGTCACGAACTTGCCTTCCAGAAACACAACACTATTTTTAAATACCACTTCTGTAACGTATAACATTTGGCTTGTTATGTCTAAATTACTTACCCATAAGAGAAAGCATCATTTGATCTCCACTTTGAAATAACTGAAGCTGCTAACCCAGCCAACAGAGCAGTACAATCAAAGAACATATGAAAAGAATCTGATATTAGACCTAAACTGGAAAGGAACAGAGAAATTCAGTTAGGTTCACAAAGCCTATATTAAGTTTGAATTTTAAGGAGCTTTCAGATGCCCTCTCTCATGTTAAAACTGCTCATTCCTGTCCCTTTGGCTAGGTGCACACTACATAGTTCTGCTACCATAATACATCAATTAAGATTGTGAAGCGAAATCATACTCCCTAAATGGATATTATTATCCTGATAAAACTCACGTGGATCCAGGTATACAAGAGAAACATGCTTTTTGCCTGCTTAATTTCTGTTCAAGGAGATGATACAGCTTCTCTTAAGGGAAAGGATCAATAGAGCTAGTACAAAATGTTCTGACACTGAAGTTAGAAAATGCTTAAATCAACAAAATCAAGCCATTTTGCAGGGACATATCAATACTTACTAGGGCTGTGAGAAGTTTCTAGTGGTGAGTCGATTCAGAGGAGATTCGGCCCGATACAATGGCCGAATCTCCAAATGCCAGTCAAATCGGGACCAATTTAAAGGTCCGAATCAATTCAAAGCTCTCCAAATCTTTGCCAACGACTGAGAGAGCTTTGATGATTCAGACAGTTCCTGGTGGCTGCAGCAGGGAGCTACAGCCAGTCCAAGCTGGTAAGTACTAGGGGTGGGGGAAGGGGGGCCAGGGGAGGGGATCATGGGGGGACCCCTGCCAGCCCCCCAACTCCTGCCCGCTCCTCCAGCCCCCCCAGCCCCCACCCACTCCCCCAGCCCCCACATGGCTGCTCCCGCCTGCCCCAGCTCTATACTTTAAAGAAAAGCTCTGGTGCTCACCAGGTGCTGCTGGGGGGGGATGATCCCCACTGCCCCATGCTGCATGGAGGGCTCTGCACAAGCCCCCTTGACCCCTCCCTGCTCCCCCAGCCCCCCCACAGCTGCCCCGCCTGCTGGGGCTCTGGCTCTTTAAGAAAAAATAAAGCAAAGAAAAGCTCCAGGACTCATAGCTCCTGGTGCAGCCTCGGGGCTTCGGGGGCTTATGCAGAGGCCCCCACATGGTGGCGGGGAGTGGGGATCCCCCCTGCCAGCAGCAGCGGTGAGTCCTGGGGTTTCTTCAGGATTCTTTTTTTCTTAAAGGGCTGGAGCTGAGGGGGCTGGGGGGAGGAGGGGGATTGTGGGACAGTGGAGGGCAGCAGGGATTGCCCCCTGCCCACCAGCACCTGCTGAACCGGGGCTTTTTTTCTCACAAGTGCTGGGAGGTGGGGCAGGCAGGGCGGCCATCACTGGGCTGGGAGAGGGGTGGGGGATGGTCCTGGGCCTGGCCTGGCTGATTCAGACATTCACCTGCTGCCAAATCAGATTCGGCCGAATCGAACCAGGACAGTGATTTGAATCACCGAATTGAATCATTGTCCCCCAAAACCGGCCAAATCCAAAGCAAACACTAGCTGCTTCACACAGACCTAATACTTACTGTCAAAACTTAAACAGATTCTCATCAAAACATTTATTTCCATTGGACCCAAAATGTCCATTTCAATCTTTGTTTCAATTATACATCCACAAAACATACTGGAATAATTAATTGCAGAATGCTTCATTTTGCAGAAGATTCAGACTTTCCCATTTCTTAACAACTCAGGACAAAATGAAATGTGCAATTTCAGTTTCCAGTGGGAGATTTTGTTCTCTAATTAGGTCTTCTTGTAAAAAATATTATCAAGTTACCATATTATGTACTTTCAGAGTACGGGTGGGGGGGAGGCAGCATGGTTACAGCGGGGCCAGACCAGGAGTGCCTGGGAGGTGGGGTAGAGTAGGACCAGACCTGGAGTGGCAGTGGGGAGCAGGGCTGGACCTGGAGGGCAGGTGGGGATGGGGTGGAAGTCAAACAATGCCAGATCCAGAGCGGCGGGGGAGGGGGGTGCAGTGGGGCTCCATCTCTGACCCCCTTCCCCAGCTCATTCTTGACGAGCAATTTGCTAGTACCTAGATATAAAACTCTTTCTCTCACACCACCATAAAGACATATTTCAAGGCCTCATGACATCTGGGAGAGCTTAAGGGATGGATGAGACTGAACAGATAGAAACCATGGATACACAACTGGAAAGGCAAAGCCTGAGGAATGAACTTGCTAAATAAGCGCACCAGGTCTGCCTCTGTTGGAAGCAAGTGACATCATATTTAGGGGGTGCATCATGGGACATGATCTGATATGGGAAAGGCCACAGAGACCTAAGATGCACCTGCCAGGGATGAGGAGATCCAATCACCCATTGCAGCAACTGATGCAGGTAAAGTTCTATTTTAGGGAAGAGAATTTCTAAAAAGACTTGACTATTTTTATCAAGTATAAAATTGTTTTGAGAAAAAAGTTAGGACCTAATCACAGACAAATGAAGATAACATTTCTTTTCATGAGACCGTTCTTGTTTTTGAATGATCTTCAAGCTATTTTTTCTAATCTTTATTACTGAGTTTACCATATTTGTTGTTTGTACTGTTTTCATAAGATCCTTTGCTATTCTGAGTTTGTATCTGCTGTATCTGTTGTTGCTTGCATCATTTCAAACAGTCCACAATCACAGCCCGGAGGACTTGGGGCCACTGTGGACTGTATGCTAAGTAGGAGACCACAAGTGTCCTCCTGTTGCAAAAAAGCAAGTGTACTGGGTTGTATTAAATGGAATATCACTTGCAAATTAAGGGAAATGATTCTTCCACTATATTTGGTACTGATGAGCCATCACCTGGAATACCATGTCCAGTTTTGGGTCTCTCACTTCAAGAAAGATGTAGACAAATTAGAAAGGGTACAGACAGAAAGTGCAAAACATTATTAGTAGGGACCGTCTTAACTCGCAATAAGACAAAGCCATTGTCATGCCTTTGTCCCAGCATGAAAAGCCTATTTTGCCGGCATTTCACAACAGCCCCGTCCCTCAGCGCTGATTCGTGGAGAGGCCACAGAAGTGATGAGGTTGGAGGGCACCCTGCCATTTTGTCTGCTGCCCCTCCATGCTGCCCTGCCAACTACTGGGAAGGGAAGACTTAATAAAAACTTATTTTTATGATTTTTTTTCCCCCCCCACAGATTTCACAGGCAACCCTGGATTTCATAGTTTCCATGAAACCATGATTTAGGTAAGTCCCTAATTATCAGAGGCCTGGGAAATATGATTTATAAAGGAAGGTTGAAAGCACAAGCATTATCTAGTTTGAAGAAGAGACAACTGGGAGGGGAGAGGGATTTGAAAAACAGTCTTCAAAAGCCCAAGAGGTGGCTATATGAAGGATGGAAATAAACTAGTCTGTAGAGGGACAGGACAAGGAGCAACAGCCTTAAATTGCAGCAAAGGAAATTCAGGTTGGATATTTGGAATAATTTTTCCACTATGTGGATGGTTAAGTATTGGAACAGGCTCTCCCCAGAGTTTGCAGAATCTATAGACCATGAACATTTTTAAGAGCAAGTTAGACACCCAGTTGACCGGGGTGATTTAGTCAGAGACCATCTTGCCCCAAGCAGCAGGTTGGACTAGATGACCTCCTGAGGTTCCCTCCAACTCTACCATTTTATAATAATATTTTCCAAAATTACACTCCATAATGTGCAAGATGGTTGTAGCAACTATGTTACCCAGATCTGAGCAGGTTTTGTTTTTTCTTTTCCTGGGGATCCATTCTATTTATATGGACAATACATTTACTTCAATCATTTTATTGGGGAAAAATGCTATGCAAGAAACTGGAACCTACTGTAAAAGCTGTCAGTATCAACCACTATCTAGGCAACTGTAAGCTGGGTCTAACAAGCTTGGTAGGTTATGAACAGAGACCCAAGCAAGCAGGCAAAGGGGCAATGAGATCTAATGAGCAATCCACACAATCACACCTCCTGCTATGCCACAGGTGCATGGAGGGAGGTGTGACTGTGGGATCCTGCATTAGATCCCTTTGCACCTTATTGCCTATTCAGGGGGAGCCTGATCCCAGGCTCCCCCTGCACCAGAAAGAAGCAAGCTTCCATGGCTGGGAGTCTCCTGAGTTAAAGGGCTCTCAGCTGTAGGGGTGCCCCATGCACCTGCAGGGCTGGGGGATCATAGCAGCCGCAATCTCTCAGGCTCAGGGGATGCATGAAACCCCCATGCCTGGGCGGGTCATGGCAGCCATGATCTGCCAGGCTTGGGAGTGCGTGAAACTCCTGGGCTCAGGACATTATGTGCCTCTGGGCCTGAGAGATCATAGCAGCCTCGATGTCCCAGACCCAGGGTTTACATGCACCCCTGGGGCAGCTTTGTCAGCTGCTATGACCAAGCTGGATCCCAGCACCCAGAGTCCACGGCTGCAGGACTGGGACTCTGGTTCTGTGCAGGACTCTACAGAGACTCTGGATGCCCGTGTTGCCAGGATGCAGAGTTGGTGGCTGCTAGGGCTGAGAGTCCCTTTCAGTTTTGGGACTCCCAGCCCTGGCTGGGAATAGTGCACCCCTGTGGCTAGGAGCGCTGTTAGTCACGGGGGAGACAGGCTCCCAGTCACAGGGGAGACCCTGCTACATGTGCAAATTAAAACTTGATAGCAACCACCTATAAAACTAGTGCACATTTTTAAGTAACTTCATAGCTGGTTGGAGCTTTTTATGGCGTGATAGCTACTTTGCACATGTAGCTGATCTTAAGGCAACTGTGCGATTAACCAATTAATTGTGTGATACCTGTAATATGTAGAGGGCGCCACAACTATTGAGTTCACAGGAGGACTACCAATACAAGCAGGACCCCGTAAGCATTGTAGTAAAGTAGATCACAGACAAGATAAAGAAAAATACTATTTTCACACTTCAGTGTGATTCTTTTAGGCTAGTCAGTAGAAGACTGAATTGTCACTTTCCAGTCATGTTGGTAAATACGAGAACTTAATCTACAAGACTGATTTTTCTATTTTTAAATTCACACAGGTATAACAGGGAAAGCCTGAATAGGTAGAAAACCAGGGGTCAGGCAGGGCAACCAGCACAGAGACCAGTGTGAACTGAACCAGGAATTAAAAGGGTATAGACAGCTAGTAAAGCAATTCACTACACCTGGCCCTAGCAAAGGGGGGGAGGGGAGAGAAAGGAACTGCTGGAGATAGATAAAGGCCCTCATGAGCCTTTATCCCAAAGGATCTGCAGGCAAGAGGGCTCTGATGAAAGGTAGGGACTGTGTACAACACTTTACCCCAAGGGAGGTATGAAGAAGTTGGCCTGTTCTTATTTTTGGGATTGTTTCTTTTTCTTTTGCTGTTCCATTTTGGGCTTGTAAGTGTAGGACTAAGTTGTGACTACAGGGGTGGAGAAAGCCATGAGCAGGGGGGTGCCTGAGCACACTTCCCTGCAATAGGTACCAGAAATCAGCTCCAAGCCAGAGGGGCAGAGACTAGTGAGGTGAAAGTGGATGTCCAGGAAAAGGGGGCTGCCACCAAGGCAAGGCCACTACCCAAAGGCTGCAGTCTTGAGCAGTTAGCCAAAGCAGAAGGTACAGTCAGAGACAAAAAAGGGCCATGACTGGGACAGCCAAAGCCCCAGCAACTGCTCAGAAGCCTATATGAGCAGCCCCTTTAAAGGGGAAGTACTAGAGAGAGCATAGCTCCAAGGTGGTGCTAGCCCAAGCAGGTAGACTAGGACCTACAAGGCTACATCTGGCCCCAGGGACTGCTTCCACCAACAACCAGTAAAGCAACATCAAAGTCATGGTAAGAGAGAGACAGGGGTGAGATGGAACCAAGTAAACCAAAAAGTGGGCTAGACCACAAGGGGGATCAGGTGCCAGTGTGGTTACTCCCTCCTCTGGGTATTGCATGGATACCTTTTTAAGTACACTTTAAAACAAACAAACAAACAAACAAACATGCTACCTAAAATTAACTGTAGAACCAATTTATAGTTCCTCCATGACCTAATGCAAGTTAACCATTAGTATTTATTAATACTAGATCAGAATATAAAAAGGTATCAACTTTACATTACAAAGCAATCCTTGAAACATTTTGTATTACCTGTAATTCCCACCTCAAAGAAAGGTTTTATAATCTATTTGGAGAATGAATTGTTAAATACACTAAATATTGGCAGTAATGATTCAATACCAGAAAAATATTGGAGTTGTTCTAACAATTCACTTGATGCTCTCTGAAATTATAAATAAATTGACAGTTCTATCCAGAACTGTTCAGAAAAACAGTTACAAGTGTTTTGGAATTCAAATAAGTGTGCCAGAAGTGTGTGGCTCTGTTTGTTTGTTTTTGTGGGGGGTTTTGTGTTGTTGTTTTTTCCCCAGTAGAATGTACTGGTCCCCTCCTTTCCAATTAAATACTGGAAGAGCTAATCTAGTACACCTGTAAGGGTAGAAACAGAGCTCAGCTTTCCTTGTTTTTTATGCCACAAACTTTTTTTTTTTTTTTTTGGTGAGGAGAGTGTAGACATCTGTCACACAAGTCACCAAAATTTGTGGCGGGAACAAAGATGGCAAGCAGGTCTTTTACATGGAGTGGATGTCTATTTGCTTGGGGTGGGAGTTCTGGCTGACTGCCCACGCTTTCCAGCTGCCCTGGGCAGGTGCTCTGGAAGGCTGAGGGGTCAGATCCTGCATGCTTCAAGGAATTTTCAGGCAAGATCTGGCCCCTCAAGCTCCTGACTGGCCTTCTCTACTTACTGGAATGCACTGTAAGTGAAGGAATGCTGGAGTTTCCCTGCTTATGAAGATGCATCCCTGGGATCTCTTCCCCAGCATGTTTTGTTGTGTGATCTGTTTGCTTTTGTTTTTAAAGCAGGGAACCCTGAGATTTCCTTGCTTAAAAAGGCATACTCCTGGGAGGCACAAGGGTCAGGGAACTTCCTGTGCCTCCACACTAAGACCACCTAAAGGCACAGGTCAGTGCAAGTCCTGATGCAAAGGGGACTTCCCAGCTTCCCCACTGACCCACGCCCCCAAGTAAACCATGGCTCATTGTGGAACCTGGACCAAGGCCCAGTGTGGAGGCATGGGGCACCAAGGCAACCCCAGCTCCTGTGCCTAGACTTGCATTGATCCATGCCTTCAGGTGAAGAATTGGGGGTGGAGGGGAGAGGCCGGGACCCAGAGTGGATGCATGGGGCCTTGGGGACTCCCCAGCTCCCCCACCTCCATGCTGACCTATGCTTCATCCAGAGGGATGAGTCAGCATGCACCCTAGCAAGGAGGTGTGGGATAGTCAAGATGGGAATGAATACATCATCCCTTATGCAGTCCTGGGCCCCTATGTGATGCGAGACAAAGCAATGCATTTCGCCCAATAAAGCGGATCTGCTGGTCCACTTTGGCTTGGCAACGTTCATTTCTAGCCTAAGAGTATTGCACCCTGGATTCACCTATCTTTGTGTGCAAGAGTCTTAAGCTTTACTGATGTTTGTTCTCCTTTTAAAATCAAATCCTTTAGATGGATTAAAATGTTTCAGAAATAATGTAAGCTGAAAAAAATTTGCAACCAGGCATTTAAAGAAGAACGTGCCAAGCTGCCAGAAAAAGGAAAAGCAAGACTTTCTACCCCCCTGCCCCCAAATAAATTGGCATGTCAAATTAAGTTCAAGTGGATTGTCCAGCCCACCATCTTTTCCTGGAATTTCCTTGAGAATCTCAGTACCCAAGCTTAACACTGAAGAAGGTGGCCTCACTCTACTTTCACTATTGTAAGCCAGATTATTGTGTTCTCTGGCTGATCTAGGCCAGGGCCACTTACATCACCCCCAGTCTGTACCTGCTCTTTGTCATCTTTTTTTTCTTTAGTCAATTCAGAACTGAATATCATGTCCAAATTAAACAGCCGATTCAAATCCACATTCAATTCTATCTATACTCAGTCTCCCCATCCCTCAATTCCCTTCTTTCCTCCTTTTGTTTTGCATTAGTTGTTCCAATAGGCATGGCTTGTCTATGTGTTGGTACTCCCATCTCTCTCTTCCTTCCTATATCCATCCCTTGCTAACAGTGGGAAAGAAACACCAGAGTTGGTGTAACATGAGGAAATCTTTCTGGAGGGAACAGTGTTGGAACATGGCACACTTCAAGAAATAGCCAAGTATTAGTGGAAAAGTGCAATGGGTTTTTGTTGCTGACAAACAATGGACACAAATGAAGAGCTGGGACTGTGTATAAGGCAGTACTATGTAAACACAGCAGTTGGAATAAAGAGTTTGAAAACAACAGCAGTTATTTACAGGACTTATGACTAATCACTTTACAAATGGTGAGTATCTGTTGCATAACAGGCAAGTGCAGAGTTGCATCTCATACACTTGCATTAACTATAAGCCAGGCACCATGTCTACAAAGTGCTACCGAGTAGGAGACTATCTTGGAAAACAGCAGCTTGGGCATCAGGTGTCACAGTATAATACTATGGCAAAAGAGAGCACTATGTGTATGAAGAGAACTGGAGGCTTTCCTACTGCTTCAGAAAGACTATGGAAATCCCAGGTGATTTTGTAAGTAAGCAGTAGCTGTTTCCAAAAAATGCAACGTTCAGAGACAATGAATCACACCACCATGTTAAGTATGTGAAGTTTCCTGGGAAGCTGCGTGAAGACCAACTGAGCTGATTAGAGTAACTGAAAAAGCAACACTTGATCCTGACACATGCATCACATGCATGACCGAGCAGTAAGGGTTAATCATGTCCTTTCTCAAGAAACAGTTGCTTCTTCTAAACCCTTTTAGAGAGTTTACAAAGAAATGTATGATGAAGGCTGTAGGCACTGTATAGCTAGAGAAATGGCAACCTCTTGCCAACATCAGCATCTCAAGAAACCCAGCAGCCAATAGAATCTGACTGGAGATTATTTACAGAATGGGCTCCAGAACAAGACCATGGCACTTGCTTCTTTTTCAATGGCAACTGATAAAAACATAGATGGAAGTGAAGTTGGACAGCTACCTGGGTTTTCTTAGAGCGTTGATCAAGATATGAAAGGTGACCGAGCTAACAGAGTTAGGGCTGCTGAAAGGACAGGACACTTTCAACAGCACGATCACAGTTTTGGACAAATTAAGTGCAGAATGGAAAAGGACAATGAGCATTACAATAAAGGGGGCTTGTTCCATGGTAGGAAGAAAGGCAGGATTTGTGGCAAAACTCAAGATCAAAGGGCAGTGTCAATCCAGGCCATGAGCTTTGTGCTTTTCATTGCATTCTACATCAGGAAGCCCTCTCTGCCAGAACTCTGGAAATAGAGCAGGTGATGAATGTTGTGGTCATACAAAAAGACTTTCATCCTACCCAGGCCCTCCACTATCAAGCAGTTCAACTAGCTCTTGGAGGAAGGCAACTGGACACCAGCTGAGTTGCAAGGCACTTAAAGTACTTCTTTGAACTCTGATGTGAAATTAAACAATTTATTAATGAAAGAAACTCACAGCTGACCTGCAAGATGAAAAGAGGTTGCAGAACCTTGTCTTTTTTGTTTGACATAATGGGGCAAATCAATAACCTGACCATGGGAGTGCTGGGTCAGAACAGTTGTGACTGAGCTTCCTTTCAAAGACAGTGTTATGAAATTATCTCTTTGGGAAAACCAGCTCAGCGCAACATAACACATCTTCCCACCTTGAAGTCACTGTGCAATGCCACTGGGATTGAAGACGGTGAGGGATTGGAAGAGCATATGGTCAAGATTGCTGATCTCTGTTAAATTCCATGATAAGTTCTTTGACTTTCTGGCTCCAAAAGGAGTTGAGATTTTTTTCAGGACCCTGTTCTCTGCCCTGTGGAACACAGCCCCCTTCAGGAGCTGCATATGGAACTCTGAACTTCAGTGTAACACCACACTAAAGGATAAGTTCTCAACCGTTGGGATCCATGGATTTTTACCAATACCTGGGAGAAATCTATCCAGCAATAAAATGCTTTGCATCAAGAATGTTAATCCACAAACATGAGCACGTATGCCTGTGAGACTAGATGGTCTCAGTGACTAACATCAAGTCAAAACTATGCTCAGGACTCCACAACAAACACTTGAACATCATCCTAAAAGTGGCTTTGGTATAGCCCTTGGAAGCAGACATCAGAAAGAAGGCTGTAAAAGTGTCCAAGAGCGGCACTAGCAGCCTGTGAAAATATATATGTTTTTATCTCAGCATGGGGAGGGGAAAAAAGGGGTTTGGGGCTTTGTTTATTTTAATGTTGAATTAGTCTTTGTGTTCACTTTCCTGGCAAGTGCTATGGCAAACAGTTTTTGAAAATAAATCTTTTTTTCATGCCTTTTGGAGGCCTGGTTGTTTGTGATACACCAATTTATGAATGTACAAAAACAATGTAAACCTAAGCTGAGGGAGTAAATGAGTTTTGGAGAAGAATGATGTGTGGGGTCCATAGGCACCTGCAAGGCAGAGAATATTGCCTGACAACAAATCTGAGTTTGATAACTCTAGCTTCATTGACAAAAGCAACTGCTGATACAGTATATTTGGACTTCTCCAATTTTTGGTTAAAAGCTTTCATTATCTGGAATTAACATGGCCTTGGGTGAATTTTTAAAAACTCTCCCTTTTATAAGACCTCATAATGTAGTTAAGAGGGAGACAAAGCAGCAGTGACAAACAATGACAGATGTAGTTAGAGTAGGAGACATTTTTAGAGAATACAGCAGCTCGGAAAAGTCAGATGCCACAGTGTAGTGCTATCAAAACAGGGACTTTTTTTTATTATGTCCAAATTAAAGAATGACCAACCCAAATCATATCTGTCTGTACTTGGTCTCCACATCCCTCAAATCCCATGTCTTACTCTTTTTTTTTTTTTTTTTTTTTTTTTTTTTTTTTTTTTACTTTTGGTCTGGGAGTTGCACATATGCTGTCCCAGTAGAAAAACTCGTATGTCCCCAACATGCTTCATCTTGGCCATAAGGCTGAGAAGTGACAGCAGGCAGGACGAGGAGAAAGCTTAAGTAAATGAAAAAAAAGAGAGTATTGACGAGATGTGGAAGTGATGTTGCCTTTGTATACACCTCTTTGCTCTCATGGACAGATGTAAGGGGGGGTGCAGTAATGAATGCCTTGGCAATGTGGCACATGCAGTGAGATCTCCAAGCTCATCATCAAGGCTGCAGGAGACTGCCTTGGCAGAGCTCTGGAACCCAAGGGCTGAACACAGCTGCCACTTGCCCTTTCCACTCACTTGTCCAGCACCTAATTTGCCAGCAGGGGAAAAGGGAGAGTGAGCAGCAGTGGTCTTCACCCCCTGAATCCTGGCACCACACCAAGAGAGTTTTCAGCAGCCATGATAACAAGCCAGAGAGTTCCAGAGCTCACAGGACATGTATTGCACAGCCAAGGCAGAATGCAGTTGCACCCAACCCCCGCAACCTGCCCATCTGTACCTGTGGACTTGCTGTGGATTTTGGTACCTCCATTTTAAGTGATCCACAAGCGCTATATTTTTTTCAGCAGAAATTATACCTGATTTGGCAGCCGAATCTCTGAATCCAAATAAAATAATGAGAACCATTAATCTCTCTGAATCGAATTAGAACCCAGCTTGATTCAGAGAGATTCAATGATTCTGACACAGACACAGCTTTAAGTGGTGTGTGGGTTTTTGTTTGTTTGTTTGTTTGTTTTTCCCTACATAACTCAAGGTACCATGTGGCTTGTGAACGCGGAGATCCTGGGGTGGATAGAGGGTCCCATGGGGGGGAGGTCTCCAGTGCAATCAGTGGCAGACCCAGAAGTAGACCAGAAACACTTCTGGGTCTGCTGTGGAGCATGTGGGGGCCTCCCTGTTCTCCTGCAGGATGCTCCATCTGCCCCACTATCTCCAGTGTTCACAAACCATGCCTGGTACCTGAAGGTATCTAGAAAAAAACACTTTAAAGCTGTGTCTACGGCTGAAATCACTGATTCTCTAAATTGACATCGAATCTTCAGATTTGGCCGAATCGAATCGGGACAGCGATCCAAAACAATGAATCTAAGCACTGTCTGCGATTCAGGCTGAACTGAATCAAATACAGCCCATTTTGTACACCCCTACTATGGATTGCCCCAAATATGCCCATAACACTAGCAGCTCTCTATACTTAAATGTCATGTTTCAAGGTTTGACTTTACTGTCTTCAGGAATAAGGAAGGATTCCCCCTCCTGTGCCCCCAAGACCCACAACTAGCAACATGAATTCTGTAGGGTTGGAGGGGAGGGGGTTGAGGGGGATACCAAGACAGTGAAGTGCTAGCTACTGGGCAAGGGGAAGGCAGGTGAAAGTTAATGGTTTGTGTGCAGGTGGCCAGACTAGAAGGCCTAAAAGTCCCTTCTGACCTTGAACTCAACAGGAGAAAGTACAGAATTTTTATTTATTTTGTGGCTCTGAGTCACAGTCCCATACTGCCTGCCCATTTATCTATAGGGACCGGACAAGTCAGTATCACCTAAAACAAAACTCCTCAATTTCAGATTCATATTCTGTGTATTCAAATTCATACCTCCAAGTATACCACAAAATTGGTAACTGTAGGAAAGAGATGAAAATACCAATAGGGCCACTACACCTGAACCACTTGGAAACACTTTTTCCTATAGGCAAATATTTAGAGTGTGTGTGCAACTTATGTACAACTTTCAAAATGAGTTGCAAAAGCAGGCATTTTGAAGAAATACAATATCATTGTCAAGGTTCTTTTGAATGGTACCAAAGCCATAACTTGAGGAAGGTGAAAGATTTTTACCATATGTTTGGCTGAGCTATTCAAAATGAATTAAGAGCAACAAGAAAGCTTTTTACATCAAAATTACTGCTTCATGTAAGCCTCTCAATGGAGAAACAGTGTGTGGTTCTTCTACAATTTATGTGAAACCAGACCACTGTCCAAGTTCAGTGGTCAGGGATCCACAAATGACACTTTGCTTGAATTCTACAGGGATTTTTAGCAAATGAGAGATCTGGAGACTGATCTACCACCTTCTTATAATGACAGCACGTTAACCAACAGTGAGCTACACTGGTGGTGCTCATGGCCCTGCTATAGAGTTGTTGTACATTTCCAAGCATTAGCTTTATAGCTGACTTGCTCTTTTTATAGCTAGAGAGTCCTTTTTAATCACACGATAATTAATTGGCCCATGCTGGCTGGTCAAAATTTATGGCACCAATCACCAGTTAATCGTATGATAATTTATTTTGCACTTGTGGCTGATCTAAATGTTTTGCACAATTCACCAATGTATGGCATAACGTTTGTAAGGTGTAGCAGGGGCTTGAGATATACCAATCATTTCAAAACCAAACTAAAGTAATTTCATTTGGTCAGATTTTCCTAGCGAAGTCTTCCACATCCTGCTCTTCAGACCTGCCCTGTCCACTAGGCTGAGCACACCTACTACTGGCACATGCTGTTTACCTACTCCAGGATGTTTCTAAGCTGGTCACGGATACGCAGACAAAAGGTGTTTGACACAACTGCCTCTACCATATGGCCAGCAGTTGCTCCACACTTGCCAAAGTGAGAGACCCATGAGAAAGCAGGGAAGGGGAGCAAATGCTCCCAGTCCCAGGTCTGGGCAGCAAATCGGTTTGAATCTGAAGGTCCTGAGCTCCAGCATCTTTCCCCTGCTCCTGCAGTCCCTTCCCAGCCCCACTTCCTGCTCAGTGAATCCAGCTCCTTCCTCCATAACCACAGGAAACTAAAGGGCTTCTCCCCTCGCCCCCATTGGGTCAGCGCAGAGGAGACAAAGCCCCGGGCACCAAGGAGCTGCGCCTGCCAGAGGTCACGGGGCCTGCCCCGGCCCCCCGCGAGCGCCTCCGACCGGCAGAAGCGCGGGGCCGGAGGCAGACGTGGCACTGGCGGCGCCGCCCGCCCGGCCGGTACCTGTTGCTCCAGATGCCGTACAGCAGCTCCACGAAGGCAAAGGACAGGTTGAGGCAGAGGAAGAAGAAGAGGTTCCGCGACGTCTTGTCCGACAGGATTGACCTAAGCACGAACATAGCCCGTCACTCGCCGCCGCCAGCGCCGCCCGTCCGGCCCGGCAGCGCGGCCCCGCCGCCGCCGCCGCTCACCTGAACCATCCCGACAACTTCCGCAGCAAGTTGTGCTTGGGCGGCTTGTACTCGTCGTCCTTGATGGACAACGGCAGCATCTTCCTGGGTCCGGCTCCGGCTCCGGCTCCGGCTCGACTGGGGCGGGGGCGGGGGCGCTCCCCCGAGCTCGCACTTCCGGCCCGGCCGCAGCGCGCCTGCGTGGAGGGGTGGGGCCTCGCGCTTTCTACCCGGAAGGGGTGGCGGGGGGGTTGTGGTGACTGTTTTTCCTCCCCTGCCCGGGTCCAGTCAGATCTAGTGCTAGCCGGGTCCGTAGTTCGGCCTCCTTCCCTGCCCTTACCTTCGCCCTGCTCCGCCAGCTGCACGGGGTGGGCTGCGGGGCCGGGTAGAGGCTCTGACCCGTTTCTGGGGACCTCGCTGCTGTTGCAGACAGCTCTACTGTACAGAGACGTACACAGCAGCGAGGCTGGGAGGCACCCGTACAGGTCACATCTAGTCCAACCCCTGCTTGAGGCAGGACCAGACGTATCCAAGCCATCCTGGATAGATACATAATCTAAACTCTGCATAGGATTAAGGTCAACCGTGACACAACACAGACCTAACACCCTGAACACCGTGTCCTGCTTCACCAGTGCCAGGAGGACCAGGCAGCCAAGGTCCTGCTTTTATGAAATCTTGTCCATATATGCTCAAGAGATCTGGGAAGAGGCCATCCCCTGCTGTAGAGTAGTGGTCTCCAAACTTTTTTGGTTATGCACCCCTATCTATATAAATAGAAGTTCTAATATTTTCTTCCCACGCCCCAATAGATCACCTTGCGCCACCCACTTTGGAGACCACTGCTGTAGAAGAAGGCAACTCCCACCCCTCACAGTCCACACCAGCTGACCATGGCACAAAATTCCTTCCTGACTCCAAATACGGTGATAGGTCTGACTCTGGGTGGAGGGACAGGACCCTTTAGCCAGAAAACTGGCTTTGGTTCCAGCAGGAGCATTGGCACAGACCAGTGAAAAGTTCCCAGCCTTTGCCAACACTCAGTGCCTCTGAGTAAGGCAAACAAACAGGAACATTTGTAGCAGAAGGACAGGATTGACGAGGACAGCCAGCAAAGCCCAGAAGAATGAGAATTGTCCTTAGTAGACCATAGTTTTATATCCATGCATAGGCGTACATAATGATACATGTGTATATAACTTGTATATAAATAATGTAGGAGTGATATAGTAGCCATAATCCAGAAATTATGAGAGGCAAGTATTTGTTAGGGTGATCTCTTTTATCAGACCAACTATGTTGTTAGGATGAAGTTAGACAAGCTTTCCAATATAAGACATGCTTCCTCGGGGACCTCACATTCAAAACGTTGACTAACTTTACCCCAACAACATATTTGGTTCAGTAAAAGATACCAGTCTAAGAAATCCGTACCTGTTACTTATGTTATAAATTGTAGTTATTTCCATGGGCTTGTAGAGATTGAAGAGACCGAAGTGCATAGCAGCTACTTTTCCATAGTTGGTATATGTTGGTTCAATCTAGATTACGCACCTAGTCCTGCAGTCTGTTAGCCCAGGGGAAAGGGTGTAAAAATGTTTCAACCTGAGGCTATGCAGAAAAGAGAGAACAATCCTTCACGTGGTAACCACATTGGTACAGCTGTAAGGTGGCAAGACATCCTTAGGCAATGATTTAGCTAGTGATGTACAATTGCTGGAAAGGGCATATTGATATACACCCCCACACATCCCTTTTTAATACAGGATTTTGAAAACCAAACAGTAGGTTTGAAGCTGGCAAAGGGTTTTGTTTGCATCCCAAATGTGCATTAAAGACCTGACAGAAGCAGTATGAGAAGAAAAAATGGTTAATCGTTTTAACATCTGTTCTTTTCTGATGTGCAATATTCCCTCTGTTCTGTCATTTATTGCTTTTAAAATATTGGCATTTTAATTGCTGGGGTTCAAAGCAGCCCTTGTCGAAAGCATTAGGCATGCAAATAACCCACGTAACAGTCCAAGCTGCTTTAGAGTGGGGTTGCATAAGCTTTTTTCGGTAGGTCTGAAAGCATGAATTTGAGCCTGCTGGGAGGAGGAGCGTTTGCATCCCACAGGAAGTACTATGTAAGACAAGGGGAAGGGAGTGCAGGCTTGTAGCTGCCCAGACTGCTGGACCTTTTAGGTTGTGTCGCTGAATTAAAAATCCAACCGATGCAAGCTGCTTGAGCTTACCAAAATGTGCAGTCTCATGATCCCCGCTTACAACATTTCAGCTTCTGCTCATGTTAATAGAGGCTTAAAAAAATAACTGGCTCAGTCTCCTGCAGTCCAGGTAAGAAAGAATGCAATAATACCAAAGATATGTTAAATGTAGATGATAGTTTGCATGTTGTGCAGGGGCTGCTAGATGAATATTATTTTTTAAAGTAGAACTGTTTGCTTTCATGAAGTGTCTGCTAATGAATAGGTAGAAATGAGGTATACTCCTTTTTTTGGAAGGAGGATTAAAATGCTGTAGCTTGGCTCTCTTCAGCTTTATTTTCTTTAGTTCTATTTTAAAGAAGTAAATGTCTTCCATAAAGGATATTTTGAGGCTCAAATTGTTGAAAAAGCTCAACTGTGCTGGAATTTTAAATCTGATATTACAGAATACTTTACCATAATCATACATAAAAGTACTAAAATGATCTTTAAGCTTTTAAGTAGAGATTCATGTAAGATGATATTAGCCTTCCTAATCACTCAGCTCATTCCATACAACTGAAAGACAACAATGTATGAGAGGTCAGGAGTTTTATTACCACAATAGCAGCACTGATGTTTGCATTTTCAATATGGTTTGAAATATGAAGTAATTACTCTCCACAACAATCTTCAAAAACATCACCACTAAGAGTTTGCAGATGGGAAAATTGTGGTCCATCTTTTTAAGAGAGCACCTAGATATTGGCTGCATTGGTTTATAGGTGACCAGTTGATGGGTGAGACACCTTGGGTCAAATAAATGCTAAGCAGTTGCAACTTTTACTGATTTAATTTCAAGTTGTAGCTCCAGAAGTCAAATACACTGGTCTGTCAACCTGGACACCCACAAAATAGGAGGAACCAAAGCCAGGAATTTATTTATTTTTAAATAGCCTAAGTGACTGCGCCAAGGTCAAGGAAGTCAGTAACGGAAACCAGAAACCAAAATGAGAAGGATCCACATTCCACAATGTCTGATCGGTAATCTGGGATATATATTAGTAAAATTGATGCAACCTAACATGAGGTATTTTACTAAAATTGGAACAATGGTTCAACAACTTGATGCAGACTCATCCTCTTCTAAAATTCTGTACGTCTATTACTCAACCATGGAAAGAGATACCTGTGTTCCTCGCACTGACAAATTTAGCAAAAGACTGTTCCCACTAATTTAATTTTCCATACAAATACATTGTATGCTGCTGGGCTAGAAAATCCCATCCCTGCAATTCACAGCTGTGCAACAAAATGTTCCCCCTATTATTATTATTACTTGTAGTATCAGTTAGAAGCCCCAGCAGACACATAGGACAGAATACTCTGTCCTGACGACTTTATAATCTAAACATAGAGGGATTAAGACCCCAATCTTGCTTCAATCTTTGAGCAGAGAGCAATTTCTTCCCCCCCCCCCCCCCCCCCCCGGCCCAATCCTTTATTGACAGAAATCTTTTGTCTAGTGCCAGCCTGGGAGCCTGTGATAGAATTCAGAAAATAATCTGGATTTTTTGGGTTGCAATGTAGTGCCTTGATCACAACATCATCTTTTCTTTACATTATTGCACTGTTACTTACATCCCCATCCCTGCCTTGCCTTCAGACAAGATAGGAAAAATCTTAAAGTCAATGGGCCACCATAAATGCTTTACTTCAGCTTGTAAAACAGACAATAACCATGCTAGAAAAAAATGAAAAAAGAGTGCAACATTATGATGGCCTGGATCAACTGTGATCGTGGTTTAGGAGTTTTGCAATGTAGTCTAGTGGATGGTGTACTACTGGATTTGGAAGACCTGGGTTCTCTTTATAGCTTTCTAATTGACTTGTGTGATTCTTGGACATATCATTTTACCTGCACTGTTTCCCTTTTCTCCCATTCCCTGTTTTGTCTATCCAGATTGTAAACCCTTTGGGTATGGCTTGTCTTGTGTAGTATGCTACCAAGTATAATTGGACCTTGGGCCATAATACAAATTAATACTGTAACAGCCTGAGAAATTTGTTTAAGATAAATATTTTTCTTTCTGACATACTGGCATAGCAACATTTTGTAGTTTTGATAAAGCCAAGGAAAATTCTACAGCTGGACAAAGGAAAAAAGACTGGACAGTTGCCAAAAATATACATTAGTCAGCTACTGAGAGGAATGTTTGCTTTATTCATCTATATATAATTTTAACAGGGTCTTGGGTGCTCTGTGGGTAAATGCATGCTTGTCAATAACATAATCCCCTTCATTTTCAACAGATCCAGAGACCTCACACAGCTAATATACTGGTATTTTAAGCAGGCTCTACCTGTTAGACAAACCAAAAATCCAATCCAAACTGGCATCAATGAGGTAAGTATGTTGTTTTTAGAGTAAAAGAATGCCTTTATTCAAATGGTATCACACTGAGATTTTTAAAACTGTTCTATATATTGGGGAACTAAGTGGTTGCATATGTTGACTCTAGTGTAGCTATCTTGATCATAAAAGAAGTAGAGTAAATGAACGTGACACATCATTTAAAAAAAAAAATTACCAAGGATTCCTGTGTGGGAAAGAATGGTCTCTGTGTACTTGCTTTATGAGGGAGATGAATCTAAGATAATGTTAAGGAGTTAATAGTGATTGCTTCTAAAACAGAGATTAGGATATAATTGATCAAATCGCTTATATCCTAAGTTAATGTGCAGAAAATTTTGCCAAGTTCTTATAGCCACAGTCATACATTTCAATGTTGAAACTAAAGTTGTATCAGCAAAGTCATTTTACATATCAGATAATCCCAGTTTAGGGCTGATCAGTGTATATACTGATATACAACAATGATAGCTAATATCTTTGTGGTTTCTTACTTCTGTACACATTATTTTGTTTGAAGAATGTACTAATTATAAAATTGTGCTTTAAGATGATTTTCAATGATCTTTTCAAGGCAGATCATTAACATTACGCAGTAATCAGAAAAGAAAAATTAAAAAAGACGAGCTACAAAGGCACACTGGAATACTGCATATTTCAGTAAACAAAATAAAACCAAATCTCAGGTGTACCAAGCTGGGTCAGATTTAATAAGGCATAAAGCTTTCTTTGGCTACTTTTGGCTAGTATCTGCTTCTGTGTATTCAGTGCAGAATATCCAGAAAGCCATCTAAGTGCCATGAATCATTCTTAGACATAATATTGTTTTAAAACAATTTAGAATAGCAGTTGGGATTCCCCTCTATTACAGCAGTCGGACTGACATACTAAATACATTTAGGCAGGAACCCATTACTATATGCTGGATCTAGGTTTTGAATTGAAGTTCTCTGTTTGTTTTGGTGCAGCAGCACTCGATTGTACAATAAACTGACTTTTCTATGCAGTATAAAATAAATGGAAGAACACTGAACCATGGGTGTTGTTGTTTAAATTTATTTAACATTGAAATAGCCTGCTAAGCAGAATAATAAAATACAGAGATGGAAAAGAGCTATTTGAGCGTCTCCTGTATCTTTCTTCCAGTTCAAAAATTATAACACATTTGCTTGTATGTAGTCCAAATGTGTTGGAAAGTCATCCTCATGCTTTGCCATTTTACCATCTCTCGGATTGACTCTGGTATCAAAAGGTAATGCAGTTCCTGTCAAGTTTATAGCTTCCTCCTCGTAAGCATTCTTGAAAATGTTCTCAATCTGTCCATGGTAGAGAACTTTCTTGGCCAGCTTCATAGCTGTGTCCTTGCACATTCTTGGCTCAGTGTACTGCAAGGATGGGAGGCTTTCCATCTCAAATGCTCAGGAAGGTGTGGAATGGAAATTAGCTTTTGCTATCACTGGGGGGAAAAAACCAAACTCACAATGTCTTGTCTGGGATGGCAGAGTTTCTAATGTGGAATTTCTCTTGTCATTCTCCTCCTACCAAAACTGGCATCTTTGTAAACGTTTTGCAAGCCCAATGAAGGGATAGTACAATTAAGGTAGGGCCAGAGGTAGCAGCTAATGTTGAACAGAAAGGTCAACCCTTCAAGAGGCACAGAAATAGTGATAATGTCCTTTCATCTCAGTTTGGAGCAGTTTAATTAAGCTTGTCTAGAGCAATGCTGTAACTACTGCATTAATGAGCAGAGGTCTCTGGAGCAGCTAATCCAGCACTTTTCATGAGCATGAGCTTCTTAAAAAAACAAACTATATAAACAGGTGTAGACAACAGCTGTTCAACTCAAGCACTTCCATATACTGTACACTTGTAAGGAATCTAGCAAAACGGACCCCAGCTGGGTTGGTCTGTAGCAATTACCAAAACATATGTAGTAGGTGATGCAAAGAGGACATGGTGAGAACAGGAGAGTTGTGGGCAGGATGCCCTGCAGTGATAGTTCTTAACTCTGTTTTCCCTCACTATCTGTAAACACCTGTCTCAAAAAAATTAACTGGCATGAGGGTCAAAGTAAGCTATATTTGGACCTTAGGACAGCTACTTGCTACCACAGTGATTGATTCTTAGGCATTTGTACCAGCTTTAGATCTTTCAGTTAGGTCATCAGGGTACATCATACTTGGGAAAACAGCCCTTTCTGAACCCATATTACACCATGTGTTTTTCAATGAGTGGCCTGTGGATTAACTCACCATAATCCCAGCAAGAATGTATTTCTGGAACATTTTAGAGAAGACAAGAAAATATGGTTTTTTGCTTTACATAATGGTTAAAAATAACATTTTAATGAGCTCCTTAAACTTTGCTGGCAAACTTTTGCTGACAGGGATGTTTATTACTTGTACTGCAGTAGCACCTGGAATTCCCAAACCAGATTGCGGGTCCATTGAGGTAGACACGGTACAAATATAAACAGTTCATACCCCAAAGAACTTGCCAACTAAACAGGAAAGATGCTTAAAGGGTGAGAAGAAAATAAGGAAGCACAGAGAGGGCAAATTATTTATCCAAGGTTATACCACAAGTGGAAAGATCAGGAACAGAACACTGCTCTCATGCATGTCAGTCTGTGTCCTAGCCACTTGTGGTAATAGTTTATTTACAGTTTTTGCTAAACAGTTGTTGTAGAATTAAGAATAAATATACATATTGTATAATAATAACATTACATGTTTTGTGCTTATTGGTAAATGCATACAATAAATTACACTCTACTAATTTAAACAAAAGTAAAAACAAACATAATATGTGATGATAAATAAAAACAAATTAAGCAATTTCAAATAGTAAAATTAAAAATTAAAAACAGGGAATTCTATTTGAGTTTGGCCCTTTTACTTTGTGCAAATAGTATATATATACACATATAGAGTGTAGTCTGTATGGAATAATAGGCTGTAAGTTGTGAAGAGAGGAGGTCCCAGCCACTAGATAATGCTGGGCTCAGGATAAATTTAAGTAATAATACTAAATTTAGGTTTTACCAGTACCTGCACTATGGATTTTAGTTTTGTTTAGTAAAGGGTGTCAACAGTAACTTTTTCCTCACTGCTTCCTTAACTGGTATTAAGGTTGGTTGCCATGTAGAACTGGATAATGCACTTCTAGGAATAATTTTTTTAAAAACTTTTGCTTTTCCTCCATCATACCCTGAATACAGTTCATCAAATTGCTTTATCCAAAGTATGTTGATTGCAGTCTAAACACTCAGATAAGCAGTTCAGACAACTGTAACCAATAGGTCGCAGTGTGCAAACATGACTTGGCTAATCCAGATGTGATAGGAGGGGGTTGTGCTGCATTACGTCTTTCAGCATTGCCATGGCCATAGTCATAGTTTCATGTCTGTGGTCTTCACAGTTCAGTAGATCCCAGGTCCACCAATAAAACATTCAAGTCTGCCATTTGGAAAAGATCAATCCTTTTGCATGCAGCACTTGACAGGTGGAAGAAACAAGGTCCAGGACACTCAGGCTGTACTGGAGGAGATGGTGCTTCTTGCTATTCCATCTCATTTCCCTGCCAAAACTGAGTTTGTTTTCTTGCCAAAGGCAGAGTTCCTGCAGTTTTAACAGGGAACCTGAGGATTAGGTTTGATCTTCTGCACAGTTTGCTTTCCAACTCCAGTGACAAAGAGGTTACTGAGATGTTTCCATGTTTGCCTGCAGCATCAGAAACATAGTTGTCAACAGTGTAGACTAGTATATGAGAGTGAGAAACTGAAAGGAACTATTATAATCAAGTCTGAGACTATCTGATTTAGATTCACTCTCATTGCTGCAAAGAGTTAACTGAAGGTAATAGTGAAAGTAAAAAACAAATGATATAAGTATTGCCGTGACATTATAGCTTAAAACATGTTTTAATAGTTGAAAATAATTGTACCAAACCATTAAATTCTCCTTATTTATTTACTCATTCACTTACTGAGGCAATAGCCCAATTGTCTTTTATGGGAATTTTTCATTGATGAAGTCTTCAGGATCTTATCTTTGTTAATCTTACACTGAACTGACTTACCACATAGGTACAAGACTAATGACTTTTCCTTTTCCATTGCAATTTTTGTTAATAAAGGTGTTATCCCATCTGTAAACTTCCAGGAAGAGTTATGGGAATCCGACTACTTCATTTCTCTTCTGTGGTGATCCTTGTCTTACTCCTTGTGGCAGGTGCCTTAACGGCTTTACTTCCAAATATTAAAGATGACAAAATGCCCAATTTGCGAAGGGAGCCAAAATCCCAGAGCCAATCTGCCTTGGATTCATTTACTCTTATTATGCAGACATACAATAGAACTGACTTATTGCTCAAGCTTTTAAATCATTATCAAGCCATCCCCCACCTGCACAAAGTGATTGTTGTATGGAATAATGTTGGGGAGAAGATACCAGAGGAAACGTGGAATTCTTTAGGACCCCATCCTGTCCCTGTCGTCTTCAAAGTGCAAACTGTGAATCGCATGAGGAACAGACTCCAGATTTTCCCTGAACTGGAAACAAAAGGTAATGAGTGTCTCACTTCTGTAGCTACCATTGTTGCTAGGCTAACAATATTATTTCCACTTTTTATCACATCTGTCATTTTTTTTATTACTTAAACCAACTGTGTGTTTTATCATTACGAAATAAATCCCATGGATTGAGTGTGTCCGGAAACCAGCAGATGTTAAGCAATTCTACTGAAGAGTACAGGGAGGATGTAAAGAGCCTGCAGCAGGGGGTGTGGAAATCCAATAGGCTGCAGGTTTGGCACTTTCCCAGAAGCAGTGACAATCCAGAGGTTGTGTAAGAAGTGCAGCATATGGGAAGGTGGTTTTATAAATAATTGTTTTCTAGCCCAGTGGAAATGTGGCTGCTCTGTTGCTTCTTTCAAGGAAAGATGAATGCAATTTAGTCTTTCACCCTAATCCAGTATTCCTCCCTTTTAAAGATGACTAAAAATCTGGTATTTAAAAAAAAATCCAAATAATTTTGCTGCAACCTCTTACCACAGGGTTTTTTTGGGTAGAAACCCACAAGCTCCCTCCAAGACTTCTACCTTTATCTGGCCTATATTCCAGTCTATACTAGTGTCTTTTAGTGTATTTATCCTGCCTATTGACCATCTAACTAAAGACTTTCTGAGGTCTTTGCATAATAAGACCCAGCAACACTGTCCCATTTCCTCCAGAGATAACCATCCATAATAGGTCACAACTCTTACCCAGTCTTACGGGGTGCAAACAGAAGTTCATCTCCCAGCTGTAATTCAAAATAGTTTTGCTAAGTGTTCTCAGTTACAATGTTACCCCAGACCAAACAGAAGTTCACTGTTGGTTCCAGGGCAAAGAGGGATCTAGCTATGGGCTGGAAGCCTGCAGCCAGGTTCCCAAAGCAATGTCTAGGCTCTCTGCCAATGCTCACTGTTTTCAGAATGGGAGGGAGAAAGGCAGCAGAGGGAGCTAATTTCTGGGGCTCCCAGCTGGTGCTGAAGGGTGTGGTGGGTGAATTGGAGCCCTGCCTCTGGTGGGTGTGGGGGGAGCTGCATTACACCCACCCCATCCTGGGGGGAGGGAGGGGTTGAAAAGCCCCCAGACTGGACTCCCTTTGCTCTCCTTCCCCTTCCTATTCTGAAAACAGGGACAGTCTGGGAGCTTGGCACACTCAAGTTATAAAAGATGCTACATTTTGTAACATCTTTGTCTGGTACCTCATGCACTGAGGGGTCAGATTTTCACTCAGTCACCCATTTTTAAGCTGTTTGCAGCCGTTCACTTGTGTTTGGTCACTGGTGATGCGTAGGGGGTGAATGTGGGTGCACGTGCACCCCCTGAGATGGTTGGTGCACCCCCTGCAAAAAGCACCACTGACACTGCCAGCAGTGCTTGTGGGTGGTTGTCGCTCGCCCCCCCTTTTGCTGCCGACACCTCCAGCAGTGTCTGTGGGTAGTCCCCAGTCACCGCTACTGGCCACCACTGACGCTGCTGGCAGCGTTTGCAGGTGGTCACCAAGTGCTGGTTGGCGCTCACCATCCCCCTGCTGCTTCTAACACCGCCATGGCCACGTGCAAGTACTCCCTGCTGTCCACTGCCACACTGCTGCCACCACCTGCCGGCAGTCACCATGCCCCCAGCCTCCACGGGCATGCCGTGTTCATGTGTTTGGTCATGGCTATAAACTGCTTTCTGTGGCCAGATCAGGTGAAAATTATTGCTTTTATCTGCACCCTCATCAGTCTTATTTGGGAAGAGAACACTTATTTCACTGTGTCTTTTCCCAGCATGCATCGCCACTCAACCTATACTTCTCAAGAAGTCTTTGCTTCAAACTACAGTTCCCAGGCTGCTTTCCTGCTTGACAAGAGTTGTACTGATGTACGAGCTTGTCTTCAGCAAGCTACTACAAAGGACGTTTGTTTCCTCCCTGAAGAACTGAACTACACATCTTGCTTTCTCCCCTGCATAAAGTCCACTTGCAGATTTTAGAATTTAAAGCAAGAGGGCTTTATCCTATAGTTAGTACTAGTGAATTTTATCAGTGGAATATTATAATTTAGTCTTCTTTGGTCTCAAGGGAGTGGTGTGTAAATACTTATGAATTGATGTTAAAAATTGTTATCTGGAAAATTATTATAATTAAACAGATTGCACAGAATGGTATTTGATTTTCCTTGGTTGTAGAGTTATCCTTTACACAGTATTAAAAATCTGTTAGGACTGCAGACTGGCTGGCAATTACTGCAGATTTGTTATGTTCTCTTGCCAAAAAATTGGAGATTTTCCATTGCACAGCTGTTCAGCCATGGTGCAGAACTTTTAAGGCTGCAGTGGCAACTGTGTTCTAAACTGTTTATTTGTGTCAAGGCTACAGATCCTTTTCACTGTAACTTTAACATATAAGTAGGCAGTCTTTTAGGTGCATGATGATTTAGTTGTGCATTTCATCCTAATGTTTAAAGGAGCTGCATGGAAAATTGCCATGCATTCTATAGCACCAGTAAAGGCTCACATATTTGGTTTTTCATGATTTATATTTTCCTCTTTATGCTCATTAAAAAAATAAAATATCTTTTCCTTTTTCTCCCCTTCAGCTGTTTTAATGATGGATGATGACACACTGGTTAGTGCTCATGACCTAGCCTTTGCCTTCTCTGTTTGGCAGGTAATGTTTGTCTTTTGCAGCTTGCATATGTTCAGCCGAATATATATACATTTTATGAAAGGGAAATATTAATTCAATTAGTTGTTGCTCTTCCAGATAGTAATATCTGTTATATAGATGAGCAGTTGCATTCTAAAAGGCTGGAGACACTGAATAAGTCTTTTAATTATATACAATTATAGATTGCATATCTAACCAATTTTTACCTTTTTCTTAAGTTTTCAAATATATTTGAAAATTCATAGATTTCATAGACATGAGGGCTGGAAGGGACCTTGGGAGATCATCGAGTCCAGCCCCCTGCCCAAAGGGCAGGAAGTCAGCTGGGGTCATAGGATCCCAGCAAGATAAGCATCCAATTTACTCTTGAAGGTGTTCAGTGTAGGTGCTTGAACCACCTCCACTGGCAGACTGTTCCAGACCTTGGGAACTCGGACAGTAAAGAAATTCTTCCTTATGTCCAGCCTGAAACGGTCTTGCAGGAGTTTGTGACCGTTCGACCTCGTCATCCCTTGGGGCGCTCTGGTGAACAAACGTTCCCCCAGATCCTGGTGGTCACCCCTGATAAACTTATAGGTGGCCATCAGATCACCCCTGAGCCTATGCTTTTCCAGGCTAAAGAGTCCCATGTCTCTCAGCCTATCATCATAAGATCTGTTTTCCTGACCTCTGATCATGCATGTGGCTCTTCTCTGGACTCTCTCAAGTTTCTCCACATCCTTTTTGAATTGTTGAGCCCAAAACTGGACGCAGTACTCCAGCTGCGGCCTCACCAGGGCCGAGTACAAGGGGAGAATGACGTCCCGGGATTTGCTCGAGAGGCATCTATGGATGCGAGCCAGCGTTTTGGTTGCTTTATTAGCCGCAGCATCGCATTGCAGGCTCACGTTCATCTTGTGGTGAATGATGACCCCCAAGTCTCTTTCTTCTGTAGTGCTATCCAACGTAGCACTGTCAAGCCTATAAGGATGCTGCAGGTTTTTCCTCCCAAGGTGGAGAACCTTGCATTTTTCGGTGTTAAACCCCATCAGGTTCTCATCTGCCCATTTGCTGAGCTTGTCCAGGTCAGCCTGGATCACCTGCCTATCTTCTGGCGTGGATGCTTTGCCCCAAAGTTTGGTATCATCGGCGAACTTGGACAGTCCACTCCTGACTCCAATGTCCACATCATTAATGAAGATGTTGAACAGTATGGGTCCAAGGACAGAGCCTTGAGGGACCCCACTGGTCACAGGGCACCATGATGAGTGACTGCCATCAATTACAACCCTCTGGGTCCGACCACGGAGTCAATTTCCCAGCCAGCAGATTGTGGTGGAGCCAAGGCCACAACTGGGCAGTTTGGCCAAGAGGTGATCATGGGATACCAGATCAAAAGCTTTTTTGAAGTCAAGATATATGACATCAATCTCTTCTCCCTTGTCCAGGTGATAGGTCACCTGGTCATAGAAGGAAATGAGATTGGTCAAACAAGACCTACCCGCAACAAACCCGTGCTGGCTATCCCTTAGGATGTTAGCCTGGGCCAGTCCATCAAGGATGGACTTAATAAACTTTTCTAAGATCTTCCCCAGGATAGAAGTTAGGCTAATGGGGCTGTAGTTAGCCGGATCCACTCTCCTCCCTTTCTTGAAGATCGGCACCACATTGGCCTTCTTCCAGTCTTCGGGCACTACACCAGAGCGCCAGGAGTTTTCAAAGATCCGTGCCAGGGGCTGGGCTATGACGCTCGCCAGCTCCTTGAGTACCCTGGGGTGCAGATTGTCAGGGCCAGCTGACTTGAAGGTTTCCAGCTTCTCAAGGTGTTCCTCCATGAGGTCAGCATCTATGGAGGGTAGGGGATCTCCATCACCGGATCTCCCTGTCCCATAGCAGGCATGGGCGTCGCATGGGACTGATGAAAGACTGACGCAAAGTACCTATTTAATAGGTTGGCTTTTTCCTGGGCGTCAGTTACCAGTTGCCCCATCTGGTTTAGCAGGGGCCCAACGTTGCCCTTGCTTTTCCTCTGGCTCCCCACATATCTGAAAAAGGACTTTTTGTTGTCCTTGATGCTTGAAGCTAGTTGGAGTTCAGTTGCAGCCTTGGCTTTCCTGGTTTCCTCCCTGCAGGACCGGACCAGTGCAGGATAATCCTCCTTGGAGGTGAATCCCGTCCTCCATCCTTTGTAGGCTTTCCTTTTTAGCCGCAGGAGGTCCGCTAGGTCCCTGGAGAGCCAGGAGGGCTGCTGTGCCTTCTTGCTGCCTTTCCTCAGTGTTGGAATAGATTTAGCTTGTGCATTGAGGATCGCTTCCTTGAGAAGCAACCGCTCTTCTTGAACTCCCATCTCCCTGGGGTCATGGTCCCTGAGGGCCTGACCGACAAGCCTCTTGAGCTTGTCAAAGTCGGCTTTTCTGAAGTCAAGGACTTCTGTGTTGCTGACTGACTTGCCAGCTTTACGGCAGATGGTGAAGGTGATCAGCTCATGGTCGCTGTCACCCAGCTTCCCATCGATCACTAGGTCGCTGATTAGGTCGTCCCCCATAGCCAGTACCAGGTCGAGCAGTGCTTTGCCTCTCGTTGGCCCATAGACTTCTTGAGTCAGGTAGAGGTCATCCACGCACAAGTGAAAGCTTTGCAACCGCTCGGATTTAGCTGAGTGATCTTCCCACGAGATGTCCGGGTAATTGAAGTCGCCCATGACAACCAAGGTCCTGGAGCAAGCGGCCTCAGTCAGTTCCCGGGCGAACTCCTGGTCAAGCTCAGGACTTTGAGTGGGAGGTCTGTAGTAGACTCGCACCGTTGTGTCCCCTGTGCCATATTCCCCACGAATTTTTACCCAGAGGGTCTCTAGCTGTCCATGCTGGTCGCCAACATCAGCTTGCAGGGACATGTAGCTTTCCTTTACATAGAGAGCTACACCCCCGCCCCTTCTGTCAACATGATCCCTCCTGTACAGGGTATAGCCCTCTATACCCATGGCCCAGTCATGGGTGGAGTCCCACCAGGTCTCCGTTATCCCAGTGACATCATAATTCTTTGCACTGAGCAGGAGGACGAGCTCCTCCTGCTTGTTGCCCAGGCTCCTGGCATTAGTGTACAGGCAGGCAAGTGTGCCCTTGGGGGCTCTTGCCTTGCCACATTCAAATGAACAAATCATGCATAGCAGTAAATATGGTTGGTTTCATGCAGAAAGTAAAGTGTTATTTTATTTTGGAGGCTACACATTGTGAATCAGATGTATTTATTCTTTTCACTATACAGTGATTTTTGTTTTGTATATTTATTTTTGATCCCAAGATTTCAAATGGGTATTAACTTCAGCCAGATGCTACTCTGCTCTGTATGATGTGAAGAATATTAGATCAGTTGTAGATCATGTTTATTAACTTACAACTAGTTCCATGTTGTATAGATAAGAGGATTATATAGGTGATAATATTTTGTATTCTTTGAATCTCCCCCCAAAATAAATTTCTGTAATTGATAACCTCATGAGAGAGTTTCATATCAAAAGCGGTTTTTTTAAGCTATATTGATCCACAATTTAACTGTAGCAAAATTAAACTCCATACTGTTTTTTTTTTTTTATTTCCTTCTAGCAATTTCCAGATCAGATAGTGGGCTTTGTTCCTAGAAAGCACATTTCCACTCCTTCAGGTATATACAGTTATGGCAGCTTTGAATTGCAGACACCTGGATTTGGAAATGGTGATCAATATTCAATGATTCTGATAGGTGCAGCATTCTTCCATAGTGGATACCTAGAACACTTTCAAAAGGAGCCGGAAGCAGTCCACGCTTTAATAGATGAAACACAAAACTGTGATGATATTGCCATGAATTTCCTAGTGGCAAAGCACATTGGAAAGTCTTCAGGAGTATTTGTGAAGCCTGTTGACATAAGGAATTTAGAAAAGGAAACCAACAGTGGTTATTCTGGAATGTGGCACCGTGCAGAGCACTTGTTACAAAGGTCTTACTGTCTAAACAAATTGGTTAATATTTATGATGGCATGCCCTTAAAATACTCTAACATTATGGTTTCTCAGTTCGGTTTTCCTAGCTATGCCAATCACAAAAATAAAATGTAAGGATGAAAATTTAAGAGAGTATGAGTTAAACATCAATTAGTGAGTTTAACTTAGTGTAAATTAGTGGCTGAAAGACCTGAAAAAGCTATATATTACTTCAGCTTGGCCTCCCACACAGCCTCTGAATTTTGCCCATAACACTTTTGTGTAACCTTTATTTGTTTAATTTTTCCAGAGTAAGTTGTTACAAAAGCAAAAGAACTCTATATATTTAATAATTTGTTTTAATAACACAATATTCTTCCTCTGTTGTTTAAAAACCTCTTACCATCCAAATTACAGAGCCAAATCTTCAAAGGTGCGGGTAGGTGTGAACATATGCTTTTTCGAGATTTTTTTTGGTTTCTTTTTAATGTAAATACCTAGTCAAATAATGTTTTGACATATGCTTGTTTTATATGTTGAGACTTCTCAACAATTCTGGTGAAAAATGTAACGGGCTCCAGCAGGCTGTTGTGTTAGACTCTCTTGTTAAATGTTTTTAAAGTTATAGAAAAAGGAGAGTCTCAGAATTAAACACATGTGGAGGCATTATCTACAACACCTGCCAGTGCTGAGTTAGTGGAATGTTATATTGCTGATGCAATGTTTTTCGCTATTATTCCTTTGCCCACAGTTACTGGGACACCAATCAGTAGCTGAAAAGCAAACATTGTTGATGGCTAATTCAGAGAAGAACATTGAATGCTTAATGTATGAATCAAAGGACATGTAGATAATAACTGTGAGATAATTATCATGTACAGCAGACATCCAAAACAGACTTGTGTCATATTTACTACTTAATACAGTCTGTAGAATTTACTTCTTTTTCAGTATTTTGCACATGCGCTACGTTAGAAAAATTTACCTGAGAAAGCTACTCATGTTTTTAAGAATGTTTTCAGTACAGATATATTTTATGTCTACCCAACTGTTTTGCATCTGATTCAGAATGTACATTTTGTAAGTTTACAGGTCAACCATTATTTTAAAATATTTTAATTAAAGATTTTTGTTCCATTTATCTCCCCTTTCAAATAGCAAAGCTAACCAACTTCTGTGACAGTAGAAGGTAAACTGTCATGTATCTAATGGATAAACATTAGGAGATATACATTAGGGTACAATCTTGCACTGACCAGAGTTGGGTTTTTTCAACCTGTGAACTTTGTGGCCACACATGCACTAAGTAACAAGTCAGTTTCTGAGAGTGCTTGTCAGCTTTGGATTCCTTAACAGGTATTGCGAATACTTTACTGTAATCGGTGTGAGTTGGCAACCTACAGCCCTCAGAGCCACTTTACCCAGCCTGCAAATTTGGGGCTTTAGTGATGGGAGCTTTCTCCTGGGACTACAAGAAGAAATAGTGGTGGCTGCTGGGTCCCAGTGCCTGCTCATCTGTGTGTGACCTAAACTGGGTCATTCCAGCCCACAACCTAAAAATGTTGCAAAGTGTTCTTTTAAATGGTAACGAAGACAGGACAAAAACCATTTGTAACATAGCTACAGAGCATGTTCTCCAGCTGTGAAGGACATGCGTGAGTATAAAGGCAATATGGCTTTAAGCACTGATACATTGAATCATTGGACCATGGGGGATCCAAGACTTGTGATTAAAAAAATGTTTAGTCTCATCTACACTAACACTTAGCTCTTTCTCTGTAATGGTTCAGGGGGATCTGTGGCAGACAACCACTGTCAGTTAGGAGGAATCACTTTCCTTCTGCAGACGTGATTCCATCCTTCTAGTAAAGTTAGTTGAATAAAAATGATGCTTAAATAACATCACAGGTGTATTCTAGGCATTCTTTTTATACTGTTTTGTCATTTGTATTATAAGGACTTGTTTTATGTACAATGCAATCTTCTGAACTTTAGGGCTTTTATAAAGTGTAGGTGGCAAAGTGTGTCTTAATGTGGAGACTTAAAGTCTGCTTACTGCTTTTGTTGTAGTGATAAAAGTAGCTTTTAATGATGACACTGTAGTGATAACCAATATACAGATAAATATCTGTGGTCTTTCCAACTGTGTATTTCCAATGATGCAAACCTTCTTACAGTAATTCATTGTGCAGTATTTAACTTAACAGTGCTTCTGTAATTTCTACTCTGTGAAGTATCAGCTGGAACTACTAAGACTTACAGATGGTGTTTATTTCATTTCTAAAATGTAAAACATATTATTTACTCTGCCAAATCTTAGTGGATTTTTTTCTTTGTTTTGTTCACTCTGTATTGGTTCATGAATTAATAAAATAAACCTTTTATCATAGTGATGAATTGATTTGTAGCACTGTTAATATGACAGAAGTTTCAAGTCTGTGCCCTCAAAATTTTTGTTCAGAACCAATGCACTAAATTCTTGCCTGTTTGCTGGAAGTTGGGGTAATTTTGTGTACTCTGTACTCAAGGCATTGTCTATTACACTAATTACACTAATGGTTTATGAATTGGACAAAATTTGTCTTTCAAGGGAGGCAAGGTTTTTTGTGCTATCTTTTATTGGACCAACTCTATGGTTGAGAGAGATGTTGGACAAGCTTTAGGGCATAAAGTACCATTCTTCAGGGCTGGGCAGCTTTTTCCAGTTTAGATCTGAAAAAGGATACTCTGGGCCTGAACTTGTCCAACATCTCTCTGTTGGTCCAATAACAGATGCCTCATACATTTCCTGGACCACCATGGCTAACCCTACTTAAGCATACATGTCAAAGGAAATTAATTATTAAGATTCAATTCAAGTCCTAGTTATCCTACCGTACCTAGGAACTGAAAGTCTTTTAACAAGTTGGTGATTTTCACATACTAGTATATCTGCCATCACTCTGAATGGGCAGTAGCTTCTAGTACTATACTTTGGAGTTTCACATGGATATAAGGCAGTATTTGACCATTCACATGTTATAAATAGGGCCTGGTTTAAATTGTGGGCCCAGCTTCTAATATTGTGTCCTGATCATGGCAAGGGCTGCCATTTTCACAGCTAGATCATGGTACCCCTTCTCCCAATCCTCCTGATTGGCTGAGGGGGCAGGTTTAGGGCCAGGTTTAATAGTAGCAGCAGCGGCCTTGCTCCCAAGGCCTCTGATCACTGCTGAAAAGCCCATGCCTGGCATCCCTCGCCTCATTGGAAGAGGCAGGAACAGCAGTAGCGGTCCTCTGCCCCCATTATTTCTGGCAGGGATGAAATTCCCTTTTAAAAAATGCTGCTTTGCTCAGTGTCGGCCAGTCAGCATGGAGGGATCCTGGAGGGTACTGCTTTACCTGTCCTGGGCTGAGATGTTCTTGCCTTGATGTCTTTACTGAAGGCTGGGAGCACCATGATTGGAACAGGAAAGCAGGCAGGCAATGATGTTGCTGCTTGAATAATCATGCCAAAAGCCTCGTTTCCCTAATTGGCTGCTTTTATAGCCACGTGTGTGTGCTGACTTCCTGCACTCAGTTTCTCCACAATGTCAGGCTGCTACTATCCATTGCAGGTGAAAGGCTTTTTCCTGAGCTTGGAAGCTGCTGGCTGCCTTTGAAAGCCCTGGTGCAGGGTAGAGGAGGGCCTCTTTGCTCTTCCACATGTGTATTCTCTGCCCCAACCCCAGCACCCCAGTTTTCCAACCCAGATGAATAAACAGCCCTTTTCCTACCCAGTGACAGGGCTGTCTGCCAAGGCAGCCCCCAGGTGCCCCTAACTATATTCTAGTTTTCCTGCCCAGAGGAGCGACCAGCCCTTCCCCTACCTATCCCCAAGCTCTCTCCTCCCCTGGGCTGCTATGCTTTTGCTGCTGGCTGGGAAATACTTTCATTGCAAGGATTGCCACGATGTAGTTAGTGACTTGCTGGGGTACTCCCCAGCAAGTGGCCATATTGTGGAACTTTGTTGCAAATTGCATTTTTTGTGAAAATCACTTAATTTTGTGATGAAAAATCTGAAAACTGGGATTTAAACCAGGCCCTAGCTATATGTCCTAAACGTAAGAAGCAGTTTAAAGTTTGTTTTAGCATTAAGTATATTTCTGACATTTGTCACACACTACCTACCTCTTCTAAGGAAATTATAATATTCAGTGGAGAAAGGGCCCTTTTGGACTTATGATTATGGCAAGAAGTTCAAACGTATAATTCACCAAGGGATTTTTTAAAAAATTTTTTAAAAGAAAAGCTAAGCCACATGAAGTCCATCTATTGGATAGATTCTATCCCAACTTCAAAGATGTTTCAAGGTTCTTCCTTTAGGACTGAACTGGTAGATGAACAAATCCTGAGAATTAAGGGCAGTAGACTATGGGGAAGCAGTTAAGTTTGCATAAGCTCTTGCCATTTAAATTTTTACATTAACTTGCTCCCCAGGTATAGATCTTGTGGAGAAGTAAACCACCTTTGCAACTTTAACTTGAATTGTTACCTATGCTTGCAAGTAATCTATTTTAAGTCAGGTAAAAGTGAACCTGATTTCAGCCTAAGAGACTAACATGAAATAGATGCACCACCTACACCCTAAAAGTCAAAGCTGCGGAAGCAAATCAGAGCCAAATAATTCTGATTTCTTTGCATACCAGTATGTCCATGCTAGTAATGTAACTGGACATTACCCTAGAATATTTGAACTAAAACTGCATGAGAGAAAGACTAACTCAAATGATGAAATAAATGCTTTTTACATTCACTTACATAATACCTGAATTGTTAAATTATACAGTACATTTCTCTTGGATTCATTAGGAAGTATATTGACTCCAGAACTTGACAAGTCTTGTTACAACAATGGGGAAATATTTTCATAGTCTTTCGTGAGAATGTCTCACAATGTGCAACTTGCATGCACAGAGAAGCCAAAGGTTTGTATATATGGTAGCAACAGCCATTCATTACTGTGTTCATTGGCATAGAAAATGGGACATGTAATCAGAGGGAAGGTGGGTTGTCAGCAAGATTTTGGGGTTTGGTCTCAGTTTTTCTGTTACTCATCTGTGACTTCTCAAAGTCGTTTCAGTCCAGGGTTTAAACATGGATGTACAGTATAATGTGCCTAAATCCCTATTTAAAAACCTTAATTTGATAGGTACCTAACTATAAGCTTCCAGTTGCCAATATTGACATGATACTGTTTCAATTTCCCCATCTCCACAAGGAAAATATTGATCTCTTTCCTTGGGGTCATATGAAAAATTATTAATTAACATGCTGAAAATTGCCATCCTGATAGAAGGTGCTTCTATGAATTTTAATAGTTTCTATTTAACAAAATAATATGTCAATGCATGTTTTCTAGGGCTATTTTCTAAACTTCACATTGGAATTGTTTTGAAACATATGACAGCCACCCACAGACATGCCCTACAGCAGGGATGTCCAACTTTGTCAGAGCTGGGGACCACATACTGCATAGGCTATGCACTTTGGGGGTGGGCCCCCTGAGATAAATTCCACTGCATAGGCTACACCCACAAGCCCCCACCCACAGCACATGTGCTATGGCAGCACATGGCCTCTCTGCCCTCTGCTGCACAGTTTGTGACAGTGTTACATACCCCCTGGGCCCTTCTCTACCACACCACAGTGGGAGAGGTGGCCTCCAGGATCCATGGCCACCCAACTGGGCAGCCCCGTCCTACAATATTTAGTAGTCACAAAAGTAGAGTATGCTGGGGGGAAATCTGAAAACAAGAGTTTTTAGTGAGTTATGCTTTTTATTGAATCTTCAAGCAAACCTATGAGATTCAATGGGAGATAATCTGCCATTCAATTTGGTAAATGTGTTTAAAATTTACATAATAAGTAAGGATATAAATATCCTTCAAGATTTTCATGAAAAAATACTTATTTACAGAATATGGCCACAAGATGTCACTGTTACCAAGGTAATAAGACATGATCAAATGCACTAAAATATTAGTTAGAATTTGCTATCATAGACTTATAGTGGATGTTTTTGCCAAGAGGAATTGTATTAGTTTTGAAAGCTAGTGTTCCACAACATCAACTCCATGAGATTACTCATACAGATTACAAAACACAATAGTGCAAGTGCAGCTGACTAGTTTACAGATTATTTGTATGGGCAAAGAATGGACCTTTAGTGTTTGAGAAAGCTAAAGCCTTTGAGGGAATCAATCAATTTAGCCACTAAGGGGGCATGATATGCAACTAAAATAATATGTGTGGGATGGTTAAAACTCCTAGGGCACATCCAGACGAGCGCGCATGTGCCTTCTGCCGCATCTCAAATCCCTTGAGACGCAGCAAGAGGCATGTGCTGGAATGAAAAAATGTTCCCCGCACTGCAAAAATGCAGCATGAGGACAAAATTAGACCCTTGGGGGGTGTAAAAAAAAAAAAACGCTCCGCAGAACAACAGGGCAAGACACGGTCCCAGACGGTGCCTGGAGGAAACACAGACATCAGTTTTGGCCAGAGTGTCTCTGTGGTGCTCCTGCTGCCCCCCATCACTGTCCAAGGTAAGTTAGGGAATGGAGGTGGGGAGGTTTATGGGGGTAGGTGGGTGTAGTTTGTGTGAGGACTGGCAGGGGGATGTAGGAGGGGTGTTGGGAGTAGAGAGAGTTCTTGGGGGCTATGGGGAGTGGAGGGGGATGGGGAGAGGTGCTGTGTGACCCAGGCTCCTACATGATGAATGGACCTGGCCTGGCTCACTCGTGCATGGCCTTGGATGGGCTGGGCTGGGTCCATTCAGCATGTGGGAGTCCAGGTCACCCAGTGCCATGTCATTGCCCACCTCTGCCTGCAGCAGAGCCACAGCCAGGCTGCCTACTGCTGCTGGCGCCGGGGGGGCAGGCATATAGCAGGGCCGTGCGGGGTGGTGAGAGGGTGCGGGGAGGTAAGTGGCCAGAGCTGGCGGTGTGTGGTGGGACCCAGCTCAGCCCAGCATGACTCACTAGTTCAGATTTGCACCAGAGTGGGTTGTGTGTGGCTCCTGTGCAAAGGCACACTACGTACCCGGCCTGGGCTGGATCAGGTCAGCGGGGCTTATTGGAAAATGTGCCACACCAGCCCGATCCAGCCCTGGCCACACAGCTACTGTGCCTTTGTACAGGAGCCACACGACCTGCTCCAGTGCAAAGCTGGACTAGCAAGTCATGTGGCGCTGGGCCAGGTCCTGCCGCACGTTGCCTCCCTACCTGCACAGTGGGGCAGGCAGCGTTGCTGCCAGAAGCCAGACCTGGCATGGCATGCAGGGACTGTGTCTCAAGCTGCACAAGGTCCTGTCGGCACTGGGGCCGCCCACACAGCGTGAGCGGCCCCAGTGCCGGCAGGACCTGGTGCGGCTCAGCATGTGGTCCCTGCCGGACCCTGCTGGTGCACAGTCCCTCCTGCAGGAGGTAAGTTATGGGCCATGTGCGGGGGGGCTGTGGCCCTGCAGGGTGCTGGGGCCCTGCGGGGGGGGAGGGCAGTTCATGTGTTGTGTGGAGAGGCTGCACCCTGTGGGGGCCAGGGGACCCACCCCTCCTGAACAGAGCCCTCCACAGGGTCCCTCCGCACCCACAGTCGGGACCCACCCACACACCAACCCACATCCCTCCACACCTACCTACATACCCACTCACCTTGCCAATTAACCAGCATATTTTGTTATCTGGCACCCCCCATTCCCCATGGGTGCTGGATAACAAAGGTTTTGCTATATACCAATAAAGCATTTGCCCAGCTGATCAATCCTTCTCTGTGTGCCTCTCTCTTTCTCTCTCTCTCTATATATATATATGCGTGTGTGTGTAGAATGGTCTTTTGCTCTAATTATGGAAGAACATGGATTTTGGGGTATTTAAAAAAATGGATTTGGGATGCTGCTGCAGCAGTCCAGCTGGCCCAAGGGGTAGGGTCCCCAGATACCAATTGGCCAGGCCCCAGAAGCTCCTGAGAGAGAGTAACTCTGAGCTGCTTGCTAGGGCAGCTTTTTAATTGCTGTTGTCTCCGGGCTCTAGCTCCCCCTCGCTGCAGATCCAGGAGGAGCCAGGCAGGGTTATTTTGCCCCAAGTGGCACAATTTGCTCCACAACAAAGTGCATGTCCAGGCACATGTGATGAGGCAAAAAGCCCTCAAATTTGCAGTTCTTCTATTTGAGCTGCTGCAAGCGCACGTGCCTTCATGTGTGGACGTGCCCCTTGAGTGCAATTAATCTCATGGATCATTGACTCCTATGGCCTAATCTATGAGATATGTGAATGTGTTGAATGTGCACATTTGAATCTAAAGTTTATTTTTGTTGAATCTGCTAATGGCAATGAATGCATACTTCTGCTTTAGGCAGGCAAGGTTCTTTGAGTAGATGTGATATCTTTTATTAGACTGAGTAGTTGGAAAAAAGTTCTTAACAAGCTTCTGGGTGCAATCACCCTTCTTCAGGCTTAGGAAATTTCTGCTATTCTACTTTCTGCTGTTCTACTTTACATATACTTCTACTTTATGTTCACATTATATTCTGTGTTTGCCAGTCTGACAGCACTTTCCCACACTTGTATCTGGAGTCAGTTATCTCTGAATGCCCTTGGACAAACAAAACATACCCAACCCCATCAAATTTTGCTGCAGAACTTCAGTTCGTCCACAACCTCTGCAGAAATAGATTCTCCCCCACCCCACTTCTCCTGACAATTACACTAGCTCTGCTGGGGAGAGTATAGGTTCTGCCACTGTCCAGCAGCTAGCCAAAGACACCTTTATGGGGATTGGGCCAATTGTACTCCTGCCCCTCCATTCAGCTTCAGTCTGCACCCTAGGAGTATCTCTGAGGATGGGTAGCTGGATCAGGCCCAAAATCCAGGTTGGAGGATTTTTTAAATTTTGGGGTGGCTGATATCCTTGGGCCATAACACATAGAGACAGGAAGGACCCTAATTACATACTTGGGCTGAGCCTTGGGCTGGGAAGCAAAAGTAAATGAACTGAAGGCAGCCCATGCCTCCACTGCACAGCCAGATTGGGCTTTGAGGTCCCTTACCACAAGCTGGCATCAGGTCTGGACCTACCCTGCATGCCTGATCTAGTGCAGAAGGGCATGGCCTGTGGGGCTCCCACAGACCCATCAGGAGCCCCATGTACTGGATGACATGGCACCAAGGGCACCCCTGATTTAAAGCAGTAATAGAAACACTGTAGAGACCTGCTAAAATCAAGAGCCAGGAAGACTGTAATGCTTAATTTAAGGAAACTTGTGCATGAGGATTGTAATATAACTTGCATTTTATAAAACCAGACCTGGGAAATGGAGATTTTATTCTGGAGCTCCAGTTGTGTGGTGAACAATTAACACAGAAGTATGGGTGGAAGAAAATGAGGTGAGGTGGTATACATGACGTCACACCAGAGGGTTTGCTTTTAGTTGTGTTGTCTGGGGGAACTGATTGAATCTATGAAGTGGTGGTGGTAGGATTCAGCAATACTTTCAGATAAGAAGCAAAGACTATAGTAGAGTAGAGAGGAGCTCACAGGTGGGAGTAATGCTGTGCTGTTTTTAATATATCCCCCATTTTTTTGTTTTGTGAGGGAGAAGGAGACAGCCCTCCTGTTTTCTTTTCATAGTTCCACCAAAGTGCTCTCTTCCTGTATGTGGGCAGATCTAGAATTCTGAAAAAAAGGAGGGGTGGGAATGCATATGGTAAAGTGCCTCATCACATATAACACAACACATCTGTGGACGTAGGAACACCAGTGAATGTGGTATACCTTGATTTTAGCAAGTCTTTTGATATGGTCTCCAACAACATTCTTGCAGGCAAGCTAAGGAAGTACAGGCTGGATGAATGAACTGTAAGGTGGATAGAAAACTGGCTAAAGCATCAGGCTCAGAGAGTAGTAATCAATGCCTCAATGTCTAGTTGGCAGGCAGTATCAAGTGGAGTGCCCCAGGGGTCGGTCCTGGGGCTAGTATTGTTCAGTGTTGTCATCAGCAACCTAGAAGATGGCATAGAGTGCACCCTTGGCAAGTTTGCAGATGGCACCACGCTGTGGGGAGTAGTAGATATACTACAGGGTAGGGCTAGGGTTCAGAGTGACCTAGACAAATTGAATGATTGGACCAAAAAGAATCTCATGAGGTTTAAAAAGGACAAGTGCAAAGCCCTGCCCTTAGGACAGAATAATCCCATGCACCAGTACAGGATGGGGGCTGACTGGCTGGGCAGCAGCTGTGCAAAGGACCTGGGGATTAGAGTGAAGAATAAGCTGAATATGAGTCAACAGCATGCCCTTGTTACCAAGAAGGCTAATGACATACTGGGCTGCATTGGTAGGTGTGTTGCCAGCAGGTCAAGGTAACTGATTATTCCCCTCTACTCAGCACTGGTGAGGTCACATCTGGAATATTGTGTTCAGTTTTGGGCCCTTATTACAGAAAGAATGTGGACAAATTGGAGAGAGTAGAGCAGAGGACAACAAAAATGGTGAGGGGGCTGTGGCACATGACTTAAGAGGAAAGGCTAGGGGACTAAGCTTATTTAGTTCAGAGAAGGCTGAGAGGGGATTTAAGAGCAGCCTTTAACTACCTGAAGTGGGGTTCAAATGAGGATGGAGCTGGACTGTTCTCAGTGGTGGCAGATGACAGAACAAGGAACAGTGGTCTTAAGTTGCAGCAAGGGAAGTTTAGATATTAGGAAGAATTTTCTCACTAGGAAGGTAGTAAAACACTGGAACAGGTTACCCAGAGAGCTGGTAGACTCTCCATTGTTGGAGGTTTTTTAAGACCTGGCTAGACAAAGCTTTGGCTGGGATGATCTTGTTGGGGATGATTTGAGCAGGGAGTTGAACTAGATTACCTCCTTAGGTCCCTTCCAATCCTAATTTTCTATGATTCTAACGCATATATTTTTCTCTTGTAGCTGGCCACCGAAATTTGTCACCATTCTCTGCCTGCTCCATGACTGTATGTGAGTGGTGATTCTCAGTAATGGATCTATCACAGATCCCTTTGAGGTTAAAATGGGAGTTAAGCAAGGCTGCATCATCACTCCAACAGTCTTCTCAGTATTCCTTGCTGTGATGTTACATCTGACCACCAACAAGCTTCCAGTCAGAGTGGAGCTAAACTACTGAATGGATTATAAACTGTTTAACCTCAGCTGGCTCCAAGCCAAAACCAAGACCACCCTGACAACAAACACTGGGTTCCAGTATGCTTATGATTTGTAGTGTGCACTCACTTGGAAACAGACCTTCAGGCAATAGTCAGTGTCTTTACCAAGGCATACAAGAAAATGGGACTGACACTTGATCCATGATGAGACTCTGGAGAATACTATTTCCAGTACTTTGGAAATCATTTCACACAAAGGCTGACATCGACAAAGAAATCCAACATTGCCACAAATGTGCAAGTGCAGCCTTTGGATGCCTGAATAAATGGGTGTTTGATCAGCTCAGAAACCAAGCTCATGAGCAGTTGTGATCCCCACCTTGCTGTATGGAGCTGAGACACGCACAATGTGCAGGAGACATCTAAAGTTGTTGGACAAGTACCATCAACGCTGCCTGTGCAAGATCCTCCGAATCCAGCGGGAAGAGAGTTAGCATCCTCCTGCAAGTAAACATGACTACTGAGGCAAAGATCATCTGGCAACAACAACATTGGGCTGGCCATGTCATCCAGATGTCTGACTCCAGACTCCCAAATCAAGTTTTATTCTCCCAGCTCGGCCATGATGTACGCTCAAGGAGGAAGTGGGGGAGGAAGAGGGGAGGTAGAGAAAGTGCTTCAGGGATGTCCTCAAGGTCAGTTTAAAAAAAACCAATGTTGATATCAACTCACAGGAGACTATCACCCAGGAACACCCCAAATGGAGAAAGTCTGCTGCAGGGATCTCAGTACTTTGAAACCTCACACTACCACACGATGGAAACGCAGGAGTGGCAGAAACAGTATGTTGAGGACCAAATAAACATATATCTGAGCTGCAGTAGAGTCTTTCAATCCTGAATAGGCCTCATCAGTTATCTTCAGACACATAGGTAAGATAATCATGGAAGACAATCATCCTTGATTGCGAGGGATTGCTGAAGAATAAGATATTTGTCTCCAGTTCTAAAAGATATTAGTACTTTTCCTAATATGCTAGGGACCTATATTATTCAGTTTGTTTTTAACCAACTCCAGTAATTGTTTTTTGCTTCAATCTGCAGGACTGTGAAACAGGAGCTTGTGCAGCTAAGAGACAGCAGAATTGTAGAAGGAAGGACAGCCTGACTGGTGGAAGATCGAGAGCATTAGAAAGGAGAGAAAATCATTAACACCTGTGGAATGGAGAGTTTAGAAGAGATGGGGATGATTGTAATAAATACCCCTCTCCCCCAACTGATTTGCCCTGGGGCCCACACTGCTAAGAAATGCTGCTGCCACTGCCAGGTGTGGATTTAATTTTTGGGTGGAGCAGGAATCAAAGGGGGCTGCAAGTGCACCCCTGCCCCTGTGCCATCTCTGACAACACCTTCCCACCTTTTTATTTGGAAATCAGGATGGGTCCTTGCTGGGCAGGGAAGGCTGCTCCCTGCAGCTGTTCCTGCTTCTGGCAGGTGGAGGAAAAACAAGGGCAAATCTATCTAATGCCTTCACTGTTTGCTATAAGGCTGAAGAGCTGCCAGGGGGACCCCTCTTCTGCTAAGCCTAGGTCGCGCAGTAGCGAACTCCGTTTGAACAAGAAGGAAAAACACAACAACCCAAGTCGGCAGCCGGCGGGGGCCTGAAGGTACGCAACGCTTGTTAACCACAGCTGAGGCCTGAGCTCCGCGCTTTCCAGCTCATGAAGGCTTGCAACTTTCCCAGCTGCCTCATACCTCAAGTCCCAGCCGGACACTAACAAGACCTCAGCGAGGCCGCGCGGCTTCGGCACCGCGCTAGGCGAGCTCCGAAAGGGGAGCGCGGGGCCGGAGGAAGCTTCATGGAGAACAGACGTCAGGACTAACCCCGAGCCGGGGGGTGGTCACGCAGGGCAGCGAGCGCTGCTCCCCCCCGAAGCACGAGTTCCGCAAGCAACACTACCCCCACCCTGCAGGGAATGGGACAGCGCCTGTTGGCTGGGAGCGCGGCTTTCGATTGGTGGAGCTTGCTGTCCGTTAGCCAAAGGGCGGCCTGCCCCCGCCGGCCGTGGCGGGATGCTTCGTACCCTGTGACGGGAAGGTCCCTTCCTGGGGCCGGTGGCCTCTCCTGCTACCCCCGCCGGAGGAGCTCCGCCTGGCTCCCGGGTCCGGGAGGTGCCGCCAGGGGGCGCGGGACCGGGCTGCCCCGGGGCTGTGGCGCAGGCGGGGCGGGGCCGGTGTAACAAAGCCGTGGTAACACGGTTGCTACCGCGCCGCGAGCGCCAGGGAATCGGCCGCGGCCTCTTGCAGAGCGCGGGGGCGTTTCCTGGGCGGGGGCAGCGCGGACTCGCCTAGTGCCGGAGCCGGGCGCCCGCTTCTCGCTCTGTCTCGTCCCGTCCCGTCCCTGCTGCAGCCGAGTCCCATGCGGGCGGCCGGCTTCTGGCGCCAGGTCCTGGGGCGCTTCTGCTTCCGGAGCCCGCCCCGCCTCGGCCTTGCCGGAGCCACCGCCGCGGGGCACCATGAACGCGGGGCCGCCCCGCGCCTCGCCGCTGCGCGCCCTCTTTAAGATGGAGCCGGCGCCGGGCACCGCGGAGTTACTCCTGGGAGCCTCCGAGTTCCTCAAGGGTGCGAGGGGGCTGGGGCTGGGGCTGTGCCGGGTCCGCGTCCGCGGGGATCGGGTCCGTACCTGTTGCTGCTCTGGCCCCGGGCTGAGGAAGGGGGTGGCTGGGGGCATGAAGGGGCTGGGAAGGGGGACGCTGGGGAGTGGGTCTCTCGGACTCCACTGACCAGCTCTGACGCTGCTGCCTACCTCTCTCTTGCAGACCGCTTATATTTTGCTACTCTACGCAATAAACCCAAAAGCACCGTCAACACACACTATTTCTCTACAGACGAGGAGCTGGTCTATGAGAAGTAAGTGTTCGTCCACCCTCCCTGGCTCCTGCCAACTCCTGCTTCGCTTTTGTTTTTCTCATGGGGTTTGAAGCCCTTCAGTGTGGAGCGTAATAAACCCCCCATCTAATGTAGGAGCTGTGCTGTTTGCCTTCCCCTCAAAGTATTTGAGCTGTAGTGGAGTTGGGGTGAGGGTATGCTCCTGAGTTGTTTTATGAATGCATGATAGCTGTATTAATTCAGGTCTTTAAAAAGGAACCTTCACTTTTTTTTCCTTTTCAGTTTTCTTTGTGTTTATTCTTGCCCCTGCCAGTCTCCTTTTGTAGGCAGGAAAGTACTGAGTGGTGCTAACTTTCTTTGCTGCTTTTTTGATGATGAGAGTAAAGCTTCGATGAAAACTGTGGGTGCCCTTGCAAAAGCTACATCTTGCAGTTGAAGGAACAATTAAAAGTAATTTCCTACTAGTTTTCTTTGGAGCTTTCCAGCAGCCTTTTCTCTGGGACAAGCTACTCACAGAGGTTGTGTAATGTCTGTCCTTAGAGGTTTTTAAGACCTGGCTAGGCAAAGCCTTGGTTGGGATCATATATTTGGGGATGGTCTTGCTTTGAGCAGGTGCTTAGACTTTACTAAATGACCTCCTGAGGTCCCTTCCAACTCTAATTTTCTAAGATTCTGTAGATCAGCACACACTCTAGGGAAACCGATAGAACGCTTAGGGTCAGCAATTGAAAGGGACTGTACACAAAGTGGTGTCAAGGACACAAAGTAAATAAACTGATAAACTCCGAGCGATTGCTGTATTTAAAGAAACGGGTTCATAGTTGTTGCTTCTGCTGGTAACAAAATGCTTTTAGATGGGAGTATGCATTTTCTCTTCTAAACTTATTGCAGTCTTCATTATTGTTACTAAATCAAGAGCCCTGTGTTGTTACCCTGTTACCTATTTTGTGTGATCTGAACTCAGAGATAAGGGATTTAACTGCTGGCAACAATGTGAGGCTGTACCCCTATGACTAAAGAGTATAAAACTATATTAAATACTTAGAGGCAGGCTATATTCTCCATGCTTCGCTGGTAGATTAGGGATCATAGAATGGATCACTCAATCCCTGCTATAGATATGCTTGGGCAGCATATGGGGACAAGGGTAGAGGCAAGAAGAAAAAGGATCTGAAATTTAGAGGATAATCTTAAACTTCATGTACTTGCTGCTGCTTAACCTGGTTGTTTGGAACATTAAATATTTAAGTCCCCTAAATGCTTAAATAAAATATTGGACCTGACTCTTTATAATTAATTCTGACCCTAAATTGCATTTGTATAAACTGTTTGGTCAAGCATGGTCTTTAAAGATGAAATGCATATTATAGAGCTCTGCTGGGGGGGTTGGCGAAGGGCTTGTTTACATAATCTAGTGGCTGTACTTTCCTAGCTTGCTTCTTAGCTTATGTTCACAATTGATAAAACTGCTTTTGGTGGCTGACAGCCTGGTAAATCTGCATTGTCGGCTCAGATAAAAATAATTCTTGCTGGTGAAGAGGTTTTTACTTTTCTGGCTGCAGATGTAATACCATGTAAGGAAGGGTCCACTGGACATCTTGCACTCAGGCAGATTCAGGTTGGCTGAGGTTTTGAAGGTTCTTGAGGAACTTCAGGCTACAGAGAGTTGGGTATGTCTACATTGTATCCAGCTATTCCTGGGGCGGTGTGGTGGGGGAGGTAAGGTTTCATGGATGGCTCCCTTTCAAGCAAACCCTGCCTACTTGCTCCTGCTTTCATATGCCAGATGTCAAGTAGTGTCTTAAGAGCTGGGGCCCTGGGCCTATTGCTAGCTCTCTGCCTCTGGTTGCTTCCCTGCTGCTGTATTTTGGGGTTTGGCATGTGAGAGTGTGTGGGTAGTATGTACTTGAGAGAGGTTCTCTTCAGAAGAATGGTGAGGACATGGTATAGACATACCATTAGATAAACAACTAAACTAAACACAAGAGCTCTGGATCTAATGTCCTCATGATGGGGAGGCAAGGTATTGGCTAACTTTAGAAGAAGCTTTGTTTTTTTGTTTTTAAGGCCCTGGCTTGACAGATCTTCTCCTAGAATTAATCTTGCCAATTTCTGTTCTGTCTAGGGGCTTGAGAAACCTGCTTGACCAGTGCCTGCAGTACATGGGATCTATGAGTTTCTTCTTGTGTTGGTCTGATCTTGGTGTAGGCCTCAGTATGATGCAGAGACTGTACTGCTTGTTGTATTTGTTGCTTGCATGGATTAGGTGTACATGCTAATTATTTTAGTTCTTTCAGGTGCCTTTGATATTGCTGACTGAATAATGATGAGCCTGAAAATCATGACATCGCATATGTGTGGTTGTGTTCTGCTCAGTGCTATATTTGAGTGATCTCGCCTAAGTTCTTTTACTGTTTTAAAAACTAGTTTTGCTGGACAAGTGGTATTGTGAGCTCTCGTGGTAATAATATAGAGAGAGTACATTTTTTCCGTGTCCCTACTGAAGATTGTGTACCTTGTCCTAATCCAAATATATATAGTGATAAGTGTTATAAAAAGATGTCAGAGCTAAATACTAATTCATCATTTCTGTAGGGTATCCCCCAGTAGAGGATATTAGAAGGATGCGCAATGAGAGAGATCTGTGGATCCCTGGCTAAGAATGTTTGGTAAAATAACACCTAAAGCACTCTTGGCAACATCTTAAAATAGGTTTGAAAAGTCTTTTTTTAATTTTATAGATGTGGGCCATGAGCAAAGACCAATGAAACGTACTGAGTCACTGCAACATAATTTGGTTGAGCAGCCTACTTGGACATTAGATATAGTTAAGGGTCTACCTAAGTTGAGGAGGCATCTGGCCAGTTTCACAGGGAGATTGCGGAGCTGGCTGCCAGTTTTCTGGGCTGATTGTGGCAGGACTCCTGACCCTCCCCCCAATGACTCTGGCTGGGGGGGGGGGGTCCCAATCCCTACTCCTTGCCACTGATTGGCTGCAAGGGCTGTCCATTGTGTGGTTCTGCCCCTTGGCACCAATTGGTGAAGGGGGATGAGGCTACATGACAGGCAGCCCTCTCAACTAATTGGTGGTGAGGGGAATGGGTGAGAGCTGTCTTAGGCTGCCCTTTGGGTAGGCAATCCCTCCTCCTTGGCCTCCTCCAGTGAGTTGTGCAGTCAGGCCAAAATGCTGTGAAGACTTCTGGCTCCCTTTTGAGGAACCAGCATTTTATTTTCAGTAAATGATTTTTTGGATTTTACAGACATTGCCTGTTTTTTGCAGGTAATGCCAGCAATTAATTTCTGCGAAATCCACAAAATCATGATTTCAGTAGGCCAGTGCATGCATATAGTACAGCATATGCTGGCCAGGTTACTTAGTCATACTTATGCTTAAGGCTGTTTGTTGTATTTGCAATGTTAGATAGAAATTACAGCAAAAAACACTAAACATAGATGCATAGAGAGGCTATGCTGGTATAATTTATCTTGCTTTTTTTAAGCAGTCTAAATTTAGTAGGAAAAGAGCACTTTCCTCTTAAAGTGAAGGATTTCTTGACAGAAAGACCTCTTCTAATGTAGGCTTGGCTTTGATAACTCGTTTTAGGGAGTGTAGATGGTCTTTATTGGTTTCAAGTTCAATTTCTGCTTGCAACTTAAGATTTTGTATGCATCTCCCTCCCTTCTATCCTAAAGAGCTTTTTTTACATCTTAAGTTTTAACTGCCAACCTTTCTATTATTATTTATTGCAAGTGGGGTTCTGATGGTCAGGAAGCTTTCTAGCCAGATGTTTAGGTTGATGACAGCCTGCTTATTAATTCACAGCAGTATTTGATCCCATCTTTTTCAAAAAATAACTTTAACACCACGTGATCCATGTATATACAAGTCAGTTCTTATACTGCCTTCCAAAAAAAATGCATACAAGATTTTAACCTGCTACCTAAAAAGAAAAAAAAAAAGAAAAAAAAGAGGATATTGCTCCAATTAAATTACCATATGGAAGGTTTATCTGTGTGCCACTTCTCTATTAGACAGACCCCATTATTTCATTATATTCAGGACACACTTAGAATATTAATCTAAAATGAATTGGAAAAAACTAGGAAGCTTAAATAGCATGTCCTTTGGTTCATCCATTGTTATGAGAATGAACTATCACAATGCTCAGATTCTCTTCCCTTCCTTATTTTGAAGAAAAAGTACAATGCCTCTAATATTTTGGGCTACGAAACTATGTGCACTGCTTGGAAGGTTTTTCTTGTTTGCTTTTCCTTTCTCACATTCTGTCCTTTCTCCCCTCAATTAAAGCACTAAGGTTTTAACAGTACCAGACCTTACTTTAGCCTTTCCAAGTTTGGCTCTGCATTGCTGATGATCTGCTAACTCGGCCTAAATCACTTCTTCTATAATGGGTTAATCTGCCTATGGAGTTCAGAGGTTATTTTAAAAATAGAAACAAATTTATCTAGCCAAATGGATCAATTAGCTAGCCTTTCTAATGTTTTAGAAAGACTTTGCATTAGTAATGAGCAATTCTTTGTCTACCAATATCCACTGACCATTTTAATGTAGATCTAGCAATGCAGTCACTATGGAGAGCCCAGAGACAATATTTCTTAAAAGAATGGTGTAAGAATAGTAGCTTTTATCCAACACAAAATAGTGATGTAAAGTCAGTAGCTAAATAAAAATGAAGTGATGGTAGCATATACATTTTTAAAGTGTACACTGTGTGTAGCAATTGCTGGTAGCTGACTTGCTTCCAAATAGCTAATGCTAAAAGCTTTGCCTTGAAGTTTGTTATTGTGCAGTTACAATTTATACTGTAGAAGAGATTAGAGAAAGCTTAACGGTAATTTTCCACCCTGAACCCCCTAAAATTGGGTTTTCTGTAGGGAAGTGAAGAAAGCAGTTACTAGGTCACCATACATGTTTTATTCATGTGTCTTTCTAAATCTTGTAGGCTGGTGGTTAAGCCAAGAATAGTATGCAACTCTCTTGAGTCTTGATTAGGTGCTGTTTCTAATAAAGGTTTTTCTATTTAGATTGTAAGCTTTTTGGGGAAGGGAATATCTTTCTTACATTTTGCTACACAGTACAAACACGTAGTAAGTCCTGCTCTCTGTTCAGATCTCTAGGGACTACCAAACCCCCTTGAATCCTCTTTGTTTCTTTTTTCTCAATAAGTCTCTCTTGTCCTCCCCAGAAACATGTAGGAAAATTCATATGTTCTTTGGTGCAGTGTAAAGATCTCAAAATGAACTCTATATCGCTGTGGGGCTGAGGAATTGTCTTCTGGAACTGACTAATTCAGAACACCCAGCTGTGCTCATTTAAGCCAGATAAGTGGTTTTGAATACCTCAGCTTGATTGCGGTGGTGGTTGTTAGATACAGAAGATTTCTTGGGGTGTCCATCTGTGACCCATAATGTTTGCATGTATAGGTGTCGTGTCCTCAGCAGCTGGGGGCTATGAAACTAATCATGTTAGTAAGACTGTGGATTTTTCCTCTTAAAGTTATAAATGTATCATCCCACTGACTGGCTCATACTTTCTTGTATATGAATATAGCCTGACTTTGGGGTCTTTACAGAGTTATACATCTTTTTAAGTCAAGTTTAACAGGGTTTTCTGAGTTCTTAATGACCTCACCACTCCAATGAATACGCTATTTTTATTTCAGTTGTTAAATCCAGGATATTTGGACAGAGAATTGTCAGTTTCATAGTTATCAAGATCATATTCTCCAGTCATTATTTAGGATCCATTCTCTCCCTTGGTTCTTTTCTTCAAAGCACTGCTTTTTAGAAGCTGATGGAATATACATGAATAGTATGCTCCATCTATGGTTAGAGGTGGGTTTCTGCCCCAAAACTCCTTGGCTTGGATTTTGGTTTACTTGGGTTTTTAAACATGGCCTCTCACCATTGAACATGCTATACTTGTGCAATTGATGCCTCTGTGTGAGAACTGGGTACTACATACTCTGCACTGGATATCTGAACGAAACACTTGCCTCTATTTAACGCTTGCCTACTAGCTGTCCCAAATCTCATTTACAGTAACTGCCAGTGTTCTGCCTAAATGCATTATAATTTAGCCTCAGAATGTATCATGCCAGGGAATAAGAATAAGAGCTTGTATGAAGTTTGGCCTTTGTTCTCTTGCCAACATCATTGTCAAAAGAAGAGGGGAGAAGTGAATGGAATTATCCAACTGTGACTGCATTAGGTAAAACCCAAAAAAACCAAACCAAACCAAACCAAAACCTCTGATTTTGGCCTAGTGAAGGTTACAAGTGTGTCCTTCTGTCCATAAATTGACTTAAATGTGTACTTGAGGGGTACTTAACCTGATAAAGGGATATTATCTTAAAGGTGGAAATGATAGTGGAGCAAGTAAAAAATACCCTAACTTGCAGAAGATTGTCATTTGGCAGATAGACGAGGCTGTCTTGGATAGACCTTGATTTAATGAGTTTGGCACTGAGAAATCGCTTTCTCTTCAAAAAGAATAGTGGCTTTTGTTCTTCAGTTTTTAACAAACAGATATGGGTTGGGCATCCTGCCCTTGACTGGTTAACACACACAAGGATTTTTACTTTTTGGACCAGATGCTTGTTGGTATCTGTATTCAATTTGGGTAGTTTTGAAGTAGTTTTCTTGAAAAAGTTTAATGCTTAAGTAATGAGGCACATGGATACACTTCATAAGTTGTTATACCTTAATCAGCCATTTATCCTGGTAGAAATGTGTGGACTGACAATGACAGATAAAGTGCCAAGAGACTCTGAATAGCTTCAGAAATCATTTGTGTGACACTGGAACATATGAAGTAAGAGCTGTTCATGGGTGGGCTCCAGGTTAACTTACTTTCATCCAACACAGCAGTTTAGTAACCTCAATGCAGTGTAACTTAACCTGTGTTTTTGAGATTGGGAAGCAGTGAATGTTTAGCTTGTAATGAGGTTTAATTGGTGCTGCCTAGAGCTCTGTTTGTATGAAATATCCCCTTTACTACTTGCAAGCTTTCAAACAAGCAGTTTACCTCCTGGAAAAAAAATGGCAGTGCTAAACTTGCTTATTTCACATGATGAAATGTCACCATAGTTAAGTGTAGAGACTCAGTAGTAATAGTTATGCAGGAATTTCTGAATTTGTAATGGCTGTGAATTAAGGAGAATTTAACACTAGTCTTGTTGCACAAAACGGCTCCACGTCATACACAGAACAGGGAATTCTTTGTTTATTTCAGCAGCATCTGATGGTGTTTGGATATCAGTTGACCAGTGTTGCCATGCAGTAGAATACAAAAAAATCCCTTTAAACCTTCTGAAGTAACTTTTAAAAAGTATTCCCTTTTTAGATGGCCCGTAGCTATTATAGGTAAAAAGGGAATTTTAGCAAATTATGATCAAACATGGGACTATTAAGTTCAAAACTCTCTTCAAATACTAGTTTAATCCAGTGACCAGATTAAAAATGGTATGTTATGTTTATTTTCCTTTCTTCACTTCAACTACAAGAGATCTGTTTTGGTTTATATTTGGTTCGGAGAGTACAATCTTTAATTTTTCAAATTCAGTCTTCTTTGGTATGTCACTACTCGTGTCTTATCATATGCTGCTTGGAAGAAGTACAGTCAGAATCCTTTTGATGCCTATTGGATGCCAGCCACCCACTCCCTAGCCCTCCAGTTTTCTTCCTCCTGCATCTAATAGTTGTACTGAACCCTTGGACCATTTATAGGATCAGTGAGAGGGGAAAAAGAACCTTGGTCATTCCCTGTTCACTCTTTCTTTCAGCATCTACTCTCTGTCTCTGTGAGATGCAGGAGACTGGGCATGATGGACCTATGGTCTGATCCAGTAAATAGCTGTTCCTAGATTTGTATGTAAAGTTTTGTAGCGGATTTCTATGAAAGAGAGGCATCTTTCACATGTTTTGAAGTTGGTTGATGTGGATTTTTTTATTTTATGATGAAATATAATGAGGTTGTTCTGTAACTGAACCCCTTTTATTGAAAGCTTTATTTCCAACACAGATGCATTATCCCAGCAGTATATCTTTTGGCAGGTCATGAATAGAGGTGTAGCTGAGTCACTAATCACTTACAGATTTGAAGATAAGAACAAAGGTCTTGAAGAGGATTGGGAACTTCCAGAGGAATTGAGGTCCAGGGCTTGTGGCAGCTTATTCTTATTTGCATAAACTGGAGTCTCTGGATTGCACCCACATCCAGTTTCAGTGTATAGGAAATTGTAGTTTCATAGTTAGTAGGGTCGGAAGGGACCTGAGCAGATCATCAAGTCCAACCCCCTGCCATGGCAAGAAAGAGTACTGGGGTCAAACGACCCCAGCAAGGTGATTGTGAAGCCTCATCTTAAAGACCCCCAGGGTAGGAGCCAGCACCACTTCACTTGGAACTTGGTTCCAAACCCAGCCACCCTGACAGTGAAGTAGCGCCTCCTGATGTCTAATCTGAATTTACCCTCTGCCAGCTTGTGACCGTTATTTCTAGTCACTCCTGGTAGTGCTTGGGGACACAGGGAAGAGTAATCCAGAGATTACTGGAGATGGCAAATGCTGTGATTGCTGTGGCCATATTCTTCTGAGAAGATGGGACAGAGTTTTCTAGCTATTAGGAAGTGGGAAAAGGGATTCTTCTTATTGATTTTTTACATATAATTTAAGATAAGGTATGAATTGAACTAGACACTTGGCCAGTAGTGGATCCAGGATGCTGAAAGGAAAATTGGAAGGAGAGGTGGCAGAGAGGAACAGAACGTGGTGGTGAGCTCACTGTCTGGCCAGTGAGTTTGCTGTGCATCCAAAACCAGAACTCCCAAGGGTGAAAGGGGTGGGGTGCAATTTAGGGATGTGAATATCATTTAAAAAAATTACCTGCTTAATGTCCTGTAAGTATGGGTCCTCCAGGTGGGAGCCCCTCTGGGGTGCTATGGGAGAGGTAGGGTGTGCCTAGCTCCATGCAGCCCTCCCCTATGGCACCTGATGGCAGCCCTGCTGCTGCACTCACTCCTGTTTAAGCCCTTTTGGCTCCGCTGCACAGCTTTGCCTGACTCTGCTCCCCCAGGTAACAGCTAGTTACCTCCCTGCCACAGCATCTGCATAATGTTGCAGCCCAGATCCACATAGCTTCCTGGGCACCCCCTGCTGGAGCCACTCTCTCAACAGCAGGCAGCATGGAGCTTGGAGGTAAACAGTAAAAGTTAAATGGTATAACTATCATTAATTTTTAACTGTTTAACCTTTTACATCCCCAGTGCAACTACACCAATGCACCCTGTCTGGATCCACTCCTGTCCTTGGCTTTTTGTACCACTTGAATGTGGAAATGTCATAATCATCAGGATAGTAAGCCCTTTTTAGGAGGTAATAAAATCACCTCCTAATTCTAGTGTGTATAATATAGAAGACAATAAGGAAGTGGTAATTTCTGCCCTAGCCGATTGCTGGTCCCTACAAACTTGAAGCAAGATATCAGAAGATGCAGTAGTTTTCTGCAGCTCTTGAAGATGGCAGCATTGTTAGGATTGAGTTAGGAATAGATTCCTGCCATGTGCTTTAGCACAGAAAACTGTTTTTAGTCACTTTGAAATTGGAGATGCTTGATTGTAGTAGACTCACTTGCCATACATCTGGTATGGTAGCAATATTTCTGAATCCACTGACTTGCCATCAGCCTTTGACTAGTCTGCGAAATAAGAATGTTGCCCTCCTTCCTGCTACGAGTTGCAGTTAATAGTCATTTGATTAATGAGTTCTTGCTGTGGAATGGCAATGCAAAACTTACCCAAGTAGTATATTCACCAGGGTATAAAAACTTACTGCATTCTTCTATCTGCATAGGTTTGTTAGACAGAGTCTTGAAGTGCAAAGTCTGTTTCAGAAATTAATTCTTAGATATCTTGAAATGAAGACTAAGACTTGCTTAATAAACTGTATCTTGGCAACAATTCTGTATGACTAATGCCATTTTTAAAAATAGAATAAAACGAGCCAGATTAATAACAGTAGTAACTCCAGCTATTTGATATATTAACCAAAACTTATAAATGGAACCCCAAATATGCACAGTTCCAATTTGGAAGGAATGGACTGCCTGAAGAAGCCCAAGCTTAATCATCCTCATAGTTAAAAGGTTCTTCCTGATACCCACTCTAAATTTCATCCTGAAGTCCTTTCTTGGCCTGACTTTTGGATTGACAATCCAAGGGTACTAGGAATAGGAGTTAGGTTGTTTTATGTTCTTTAATATGGAGACGGTGTATGTTCACTCTGCCAACAGAAATCAAATTTCAAATGGTTTAGATATGCAGAGGCTCTTCATTTCATTATCTTACCCCTAGTTTTGGTGTGTTCAAATGGCTTTCTGTAACATCTACCTTCTCTTAATTCAGGCTGTAGCGGACTTCTCTCTTCTACTTCTGATCAGGTAATCTCACAATGGAAAATACATTGGTTAATTGTGTGGCAAAATATTGGTGAATGGTGACTTCCAATTAACTGACTTTTCAATGAGATAATTAGGGCCTTTAACAAAATATAACTTTTTATTGAGGAAAAGCCCATGCCAAATGCTGAAACTTCTGTTCAGTTGTCATGTTAGCCCTTCACAGGAGGAGTTCATTTGCATCTAATCCTGCTTTCTTATTCAAGGATGTCAAACTCGTCCTCGGCTGGGTCTGTAGGGTCAGTACGCTTGCCCCCCCTGCCCTGTTTTTTGCCACCACTAGCCATGTCCATCAAGGCCTAGGGGCCCTGAACTCTTTAGCAAGCCATGCCCTTAGCTCTGCCCCCAACTTCTGATGGGTTGGCTCTGGCTGGTAGGCCACATTTGACACTCTGCTCTGGCCCATTTGGGAAGATCCAGTACATATTGGTATGATGCTATATAGTGAATAGCTCCTATGGTGTCCATCACTGCTGCTCAAAGAATAGGAACCCAGTCTACGAAGAGAGTAGGAGTACAGTTCTTTTGAGGCACATGTTGGTATTTCTGAAGTGAAACACCTTGGCTTTCAGCTACAATATATATATATATTTTTTATATCTTTATTTCAAACATTTTTGTAAAAAAAATTGATAAGTAGTCAGAAACTGAGTAGTTGTATGTTAAAGGCCAGACCCTATTCCATGTATGGGGCATTTTCAGTGGTCTTTAGGCAACTATGTGTAGTTCTCGTACCTGAAAATCCATATTTCATTACCAAAGTAAATATACCATGTGTCCCTTGGGTTCCAAAATAGCAATGAGGAGGAGGGCCCATCCACCTTTTGTATAAATAGTTTTTTAGAGACTTGATCAGGGTGGAATGGGATTGTATTTAATAAGTGGAACAGAATCTGGCCCTAAGTGTGTTGCATTCTTCAACCCCTTGTTGCAGTCCTCATTCTTTCTACCTTTTGCTCATCTTATTTCCCATTGCCTGTTTTCCCAATAAGTGGTCAGCTCTCCCCATGAATGGCTGCTCTCCTTTCTAGCTTAGAAGTGGCTAAGATTCTTTTTTGTCTTAAGGGCCCATAAAAACAGGTGACATAAGTACCTTTTTGTAATAAGAAATAGGACACGTAGAAGCCATTGAAAAGAAGAGCAAATGCCATCTGTCTAGTTTTCTAAGTGTTATAGCAAGTATTATAGAGAACAGAATTTGGAAACGATTGTCTCGTAGGATCAATTTTTTTAAATTATCTGAATAAGTCACAAACTTCACTAGACTAGTATCTGTGCCAAGGGTGAGAGAGCTGTTTCTCTCATCTATAATCCTTTTTTAAGAATAAAGAAATGTCAGTACATTAGCAAAAGGAAACTCTTTTTAACACCAAGTTTAAAAGCAACACTGTCAACTGATGCCACAGTTTTATTGAGACATGCTTTAAATGTGTGGTGGAACAGGAGGAAATTAAACTTCAGTTATGTTGTGTTTAGAAAATATAAACAGACTTAAGGACCTGGCTTTTATAGTCAGTGTTCACTGACCTAAGAAAATACCTAAGAAATAGTTTTCTATTTCTACTTTACACGCACAACTTCACAGTAGAAGGGGTTTCAAAATACTTGTCTGTCACTTGGCTCTCAGACTTCTTATTAGTGTTAGGCTGTTGTAAATAAAGTAATCAGAATCGCACATGTAAGAACACGTGATGTGAAGTAGTGTACAGTCTTTCCTCTCTTTCACACTGTCGTATTTGCTTATCAGTAGCACGATGGGTTAGCTTACACTGCACAGAGGGTGTTGTATAACCAAATGAGGAATTAGCATTATTCTTGAAACACAAGTAACACTGATTCACTTTTTCCCTATCATTTATCTGTGATCTAAGAAATGCTCTGTATTCATGTGGTATTGCCAAACAGTTATGAAAGGAAGGAACTAAATATCACTTAAGGTGTACCTTTGTTTTTCTGTCCTTGAAATAACAACATCACACATTTTATGGCAAAGACAGATCGATAGATAACCACCGTAAAATACCGTCACTGAACTTAAAGGGTCTCATTCATTCCTTTCAGCTTTGCTTATGTAGGAATAACTTGGAAGGCTTTTGTATGTGGGGCAAGGGCGAGTTTCCTGTTGCAGGCTCAGGGCCAGAGGCTGCATCAGCCTCTTCCCAGTGAGGGGGCTGGGCTGAGGTTCTACTTGGGTGGGTGGGGGCAGAACAGGCTCAGCTGCGCAGGGTGGGCAGCAGCAAGGCAGGGGGTTATGGGGAATTTCAGGATGGCTATAGCCCTCCCTGCTCTGGGCATTCCCAAGCAAAAAATGGCTGAGCAGACTGCTCTGAGCAGGGGCAGCAGTACGGAGGGGCTTGGGTGGCTGCAGCCACCCCAAAATTCCCTGTAGCCACCCCTCCCAGTGCTGCTGCTGCCTGCCCTTGCCCCATGCAGAAATCCAGGGGGGTACCTACCCCCCCATGCCTTCCCTGGGGGTGCATGCAGTGGTGGGGAGCCCCCTCCCCCTTCCACATGCCCTGGATGAGCTGCCTATGGCTCTGTCCTGAACCCGTGGAGTCACATTCACTGTCCTGTCTGGGCAGCCCATCCCTCCCCCACTCCCTTGCCATGGGGACCTTGATTTCTACCCCCCCCCAAACACACCCCTTCCCTCCTGCACACCCCTTTTCCCCTCTCCCCACCCCCAACAGACTTACCAGCAGGACACTGCTCTACAAGCTGCCGGGCTACCTTCCTGTGGAACATTTGTTGAAATGGTATTGGCTGATATGGCTGGTGTTAGATATTTATAGCCATTAGAAAACCAAGCACCATTTATCTTAAATTCTACTTCACACTTACTGACTCTTACTGCAACACGAGATTTATTACAAGTCTAACAGAACTTTTCCGGGGTGGCATATGCTAATTGTACATAGTCAGACTGATTGCAACTTACATTCTGCCAAGTTTTGTTTTCATGAAAATCTGAGTAGTAAGGGGCCAACATCTGAGTTGCATTCAAGGGTACCGGTATCATGGGTATTCGTCTGGTAGAATAGATAGGGACATAACTACATATCTAATGACAAGAGACACTTAAATCTATCCTAATTTGATTAACTAAAGACAAGAACATATTTTCATGAAATGATCTTCTTTGTTGGTGCAGAAGTGTAGTTTGGTTTACAGAGTTTCTCATAACCGATGAGTCAAGTTCATATAAGATGGCTCAAAAAGAAATACTGAGAACTACCCAAATCACGATTAACCAACTTCACCTTAGGAACCGGGAACTAGGTAGAGGCCTTTTTCCTGTTCCGAAGGGCATAGTGGCGTCATTGGGGCACATCTTCTTTTCTCTGTAGTGGCAAATCCTCTTTGCCAGTAGGCGCTTGGCTCATTACTGGTCTTGAGCTTTCCTGCTGGCAGGTGCTAGGCTTACTACTAGTCTGGAGGCTGATTACAAGATTGATATGGAGGAGACTCTGGGTCTAACGAGGCTGATTGTTTTCTTACTGTGTGAAGTGTGGATCCACGTCTGGAGTCCTTGACACTTTATTGCAGTGTTGGTGGTCAGGAGTACCTTTCCAGCGAGGTTCCAGCGATGACTTTTGTTGATGGACTTTTATACGGACCCAGTCACCAGGCAGGATAGAATGGGATGGCTCATCTGGTTCTTTGGGGAGAGCTGCCTGTACCTGTGAATGAAAAGCCTTAATACACTTCATTAGTGCCTTACAATAGTCCAGAATGGTATCATCAAGTAAATGTATATCACAAAAGTGGGAGGCAACAGGTGGCGAGGCAGGGAGCCTCATGGGTCTTCCCATTAGAATTTCATGTGGGCTAAGCCCAGTCTTTCAGTTGGCAGTAGATCTCGTACTCATAAGGGCTATGGGAAGTGCATCTGGCTATTTTAGGTGAGTCTCAGCACAAATTTTGGCCAATTTATTTTTCAGAATGCCATTTTGGCGTTCTGCTTGGCCTGAGGCCTGTGGACGGTATGGGCAATGAAAGTTCTGTTGGATCTGCAGGACTTTACAGACTTCTTTCATTATCTGTCCAGTAAAATGAGTTCCTCTATCAGAGTTTAGGGATAAAGGAATACCAAACCTTGGAATAAAGTCTCTGAGCAACTTTTTGCTTACAGTGATGGTGTCAGCTTTTGCACACGGGTAGGCTTCTACCCATCCAGAAAACATACATACAATAACAAGAACATATTCATAAGAACAACATTTCTGCATTTGAATAAAATCTAATTGTAAATTTACAAACAGTCTCCAAGGTGGGGGATGTGCTGCCGCCTTTGTTTTTCTGGCTTTAAGGGAGGTAGATGCTAAGAGCAAATCATCAACATATTGCACAAGCACAGAATTTTCTTTAAATATTATATCATCTAGATCTTTCTTCAGAATTTGAGAAAAAAGAGAAGGGGATTCAGTATAGCCCTGGGGCAATCACATCCAGGTATACTGAAGTCCTTGATAGGTAAATGCAAAGAGAAACTGGCTATCAGGGTGAATAGGAATAGAGAAAAAATGCAGAACACAAGCTAACAACAGTAAAATAACAAGCATTAGGAGCAATACAGGACAAGATAGTAGCTGGATTTGATACAACAGGAAAAGTGGGTAAAACTGCAGAATTTACTGCACAAAGGTCTTGTACAAAGCCATAGGTATTCTTTCTAAATTTTTTACAGGAAGAATAGGTGTATTACAAGGGCTCTTAGTTGGGACAATGATACTTTGTTTTAAAAGGGCAGTTATAACAGAGCATATCCCTTCTTCAACTTTTGGACGTAAAGGGTATTGAGCAACTTTGGGTAAAGGCTTAGCTGGGTTTAATGTAATTTTTACAGGCTGGGTTGTGTGGATTTGTCCTACTTCATTAGCATGCTGGGACCAGAGAAATGGAGGGACAGCTTTTATGGTTTCTTCTTGTAACAGAAAGATCAGGGAACTCGGGCTCAGGAGGTGAACTAGCTAAAATGGCAAGTGCTGCTATCTCATTATTACAGGGGACATTTAAATAAACACCATTAGGAGAGCAATAGATAGTACAACTGAGTTCACAAAGCAAATCTCTGCCTAACAAATTAACAGGAGAACAAGGACTGAGGAGAAAGGCATGTTAATCAGAAACAGGACCAAGAGAAACATGTAATGGTTGGGAAACAGGATGAGGAACTATTTGATTTGAAATTTCTATAGTGTTTACAACAGCAGAGGAGAGGGGAGTTGTGGAAAATTCTTCAGCTCGAAGAGTAGAGTGGCTTGCACCAGTGTCTACTCTACATTTTGTAGAGATGTCATTTATCACGCAGGAAACGAAGGGATCATCTTGATGAAGTGGGAGAAGCAGGGCTGTGATGATGTTACTATTTCTCAGGCTGGCCTAACAGGAGGCTCCCTGATTTGGGACAGAGGATTGAGTGAGAGGAGGTGGTGGTGGGTTGAACATCATCCCCGGCTGGCCAGGCTGGTGAGGACATTGAGCCTTCCAGTGTCCTGGTTGTGACAACTGTCATAATTTTGGGACTGAAATCCTCCTCGTCTTATCCCACGACCACGTCCCCTGCCTCTGAACTGTCCTTGATGGAAATCTTGGCTTCTGCCCCTGCCTAAAGTCTGTAACTGTAATGACATTAGCTTAGTTTCTGTGTATTCCTTTTTCTTTTCCTGGCAGGTTGTACAATGATTTGCAGTGGTGACTAGTTCTGCAAGTGGCTTAGTCTGCCAACCTACAGCAATTGTGCACAACTGTTCCTGGACTGTAGAAAGAAGTCTGTGGACAAAAAATGGAAGCAACTACTTCTGGGGCAGTTTCAGCTGCCTTTTCAATACCAGCATGTCTTTCAAATAGTTTCAGGTGGTCCATGTAGTCTGCTGGGGATTCTCCTTTATTTTGTTTACAGTTATGTATTTTGGCCCAGTCAGTTTTTCTGGGGCAAATTTTAAGTACAGCCTCAAGGAGGCGTCTTCGGGCATCTGCTAAGTGATCTCCAGTTCCAGGGTCTTGAGTAGGCCAAGTAACCTGTGCGATGAGGTGGTTGCAGACTTCAGAGGGCAGAACACTTCTCATTAATTCGTTCAAATTTGCCCATGTTGGATCATAACAATGCATTACAGTTTCTAATTCATCTTTAAATTTATGGGGTTCCTCTCTGATATTGGGAAATTGTTTAACAAAGTTTGGGAGATCTCCTGCGGTCCAGGGGACAGGGACTGTGATTGTAGTTTCCCTGTTTGGACCTTGCCCTGGAAGTTGGCGTAAAGGCATAAGCTGAGCCTTTTTAGATTTTTAAAGAAGGGGCTGGACCATACTGGGTACCAGACCTTAAGCAAGAGGAGGGGGTTGAGACTTCAGGAGACAGATGCTATGCCACCGGTGGATGTGGGCATGCCCTGGGGGCAGGTATGGTTGTTGAGTGATAGGTTCTTCCGGCAGGATTAGCCCACCTCACCAAGAAACTATTTGGTTACTTTGGACTTTTTTTTAGGTTCAGGTTGTGCCTGGAACTGATATGGGGGTGGCACATTAAGAAAATCAATTATATCTTCTGGAGATTCATTCTCAGTTATTTGTGGATAAAGTTGTTTTGGTGCTGGTGATACTATCGATGGGGGCGGCCCCTTTTTGGTGCACTTTTCTGTTTTAATTCTTTTATCTGAGATTTCAGTTTCTCTTGGGAGTCCTTAAGACTCCGAACTTGAGATTTTTGACATCTTTTGGAAGCTGCTTTATACTAATCAAAAAAGTGTCCCACTGAATCTGTGGTATATTACTACTTCTTAACTCAAGGTCTCTGCGGAGATGAACAATTTTACTTAAATCAAATGTTCCCTCCAGGGGAAACTGCTGGCTAAAATCATCTCTGGTATACCAATTCCATTTGTCTAGAAACTTTTATGGCCATAGTGTGTGTACATTTACAATGCTGGAGTCCCTTTTGGCAGAGCTGGTATGTCTTTAGACTCTCCACTCCCCATATCTTTAAACTCCATTCACGCAGGTCTTTCATACAGGAATGGGTTATTCAGGGTGTCCGGTCAGGTTGTGAGATTTGCTAGTGGCACAGAGATGCTGTGGCTGATGTCCAAAGACAAGACTCCACTGCAATAACAGCACACAATGCAGTTGCTCATGGTTAGACACGGCTCATTTATGAGGGTGGGGAAAGGGTCACAAGGTTCCAGTTGGGCCCTCTTGCATTCAAAACTGCCCTTCTGGACAGTCTTGGGGCGGCTGAACCCAACTTTAGTCTCAGACTTGGTCAGTGGCTCATATTTCTCAATTCATACAAGGGAATTTCTGCGTTGAGGCATGAGGTTCAAGAGCATTTCTTTAGTCTCAGCCTTGGTCAACGTTTATCGTGGAAAACAATCACACTCTAAGAGTTTCCACCTTGCACCCTTGCTTTCGAAGAGCGCACAGAACAAATCTGTTGTCTTCGGGGCAGCTGCACAAGGTTTCCACTCCTGGCCTTGGAGAGACCGCATAGTTCTTTACAGAACTTAACTCAATTCACACAAGGAAATACTTCACTGACAACAGCAACACAGTGTCTTTAACCTTTACTCTTTCTGCTCACAGTTACTACTTACGTAGTGGGTCTGACAGTTCCGGCAGAAAAAGAGTTCGGATGGGGTGAGCCTCAAGCAGTGAATCAGGAAGACACAGAGACAGCCTCTCACTGAAAAGCCCCAACAGAGATTTCAAAAGGTCTCTCTTACCTTGGTTTGGCGCCAGGGCTTCAGTGAAGGGATGTCTGTGCCTCAACTGATCACTCCAGGTGTCTCTGAGTCATGGCACCAAATTGTGGAAGAAATCAAACTTTGCATTGTGGTTGAATCAGAACTGACAGAGCCAGCTTTTCTTTATTTTGGGTTATACTGTGATCACAGGGAGAATTCCATATAGCAAGGGGAATCACCCACTTGTCTGTTTCAAAGGATTTCTCGCACTTTCTAAGTTTACAAGCATATTTATACTTAACAGAGAAAGAGGAAAAAAATACGACCTTGGAGAAACAAAACAATAGTAAATTACACAGACATTTAGGGAGTTTACTTAAACTATCTGTGCACAGGGCAGTATATCAAGACAGACCATGGCATGCAAGATTTCTTATCTCACTGCTTATTTCAGTTAAATGTTCTATCAGCCCTCTGGTCTCTGTCTGTTTTTTCTAGTCAAATAGGTCAGAAGCTCAACTAAATTACTCCTACACTGGTTAATAATCGGCTATTGGTATGAGCCAAGAAAATCTTTATCGGTGCACCTCTATTGAATACAAAATATAATAATATTATGACCTGTCCAGGACAGAGCTATGTCCTGAAAGGGCATTTTTTGCCCCAAAACTTGCATAGCAACATCTTTGCCAGCTATGTAGTTGGTCTGATTAAAAGTTATTACTAAACAGGTCCTCCTTCCTGGATCATCATGGTGATGATAACACAAGGATAGATTTAATAGTAGTAATACTTCTGATAACACATTTAAGTCTCTAATTAAAAAAATATAATTTACGTAATGCATAAACTAAAATCGATGTATTTCATTGTTATTAATGTAATGACTTATTGAATCATTAGTCTTCTAGAAGAAACACTTCTTTTCAGTGATAACCAAACTGAGTGTGTGGGATTTCCTTTCCAACCCACTCACGGATTGACACTTCTGTACCCTTGACTACCCCTTTCCCATGTCGTTGCCTTTTTTGTTTAAAATAGGGCACATAAGTTGCCAAACCCTGATCTAGTATCTGTTGTAAATGTGGGCTGGCAGCTTACAATCTGGTCAGTACCATGGGCTGCAATTCCTATGGGCAGATCTAGAATTTTGGAAAGGGGTTGCAGATAGCATGGTGCATCATTACATATGACTCAACACTCTTCTCTCCAGTAAAAAAAACCCAACTATAACCTTTGGTAGTATGCTGGGAGCCTAGAGAGTTGAGATCAAAATAAAAACAAATATAACTCTATTGAGATGTACATTTAACTTGCTATATCATATTATGCATAAAATGGAACAGTTTAGTCAAAAAATAATCAAAATATTGTTTTGTGAGGTCTGTAGAATTTAAAAGTACATTTTTGAGATTTGTAAAACAAAATCTACCCTTCTTAAACATGTTGACAGTGTAGCCCATGGTTTACTGAACATTTACTTCTGGACCTGAGTTAATGTTTGCCTGAGCTAATATTTCCATACTGGAGTTAATATTTTTAGCTAGAGTTAAAAAGTCTGCAGGGCTGTAAAAATAAGAGCTGTGTTGGCCAGCAGTCAACAGACAGCAGAACTGCAGAAGGAAGGATGACTTGATTAACAGAATAGAAATGCCATTAAAAAAGAGAAAGTCATAAATGCTCATGGAAAAATAGTTTAGAAAGAATCCCATAGACTATAATGAACTATGAAGTCAACTGATTCCCTCACCTCTGCCTGAATAGAAATGCTGCTGCCACTGCCATGCAGTTGGTTTTAAACTTTGGGTGGACCAGAAGTCAAAGGGGCATGTGACTGCATTGCTGCCACTCTGCCCTTGGATCCGCCTCTGATCATTCCACTCTGGCAGCTCCAGTGAGAGTGGGCAGAGGGTGCAGCAAGAAAGATTATCCCTCTGCATGGGCTCTAACAGTTGACTGTAATCTTCCCTCACCCCCTTGTCCTTCCTAAGGAATTGTTGCCCCATGAGCAATATGCAAATTGGATTAAATGGCTGGGGAACTGGCACACCCTTGAAGTGCAGTCTGGATCAGACCTTTGTGGGCCACCTCCAGTTCCTTTTGTAGGCTGAATCTTGGCCACAGGCTGTAGGTTGCCAGTCTCTGTATTAGTCCTTTCCTCTCTTCTTCATCCCCATCCCCTCCAATAGAAAAGCTATTCACTCTTTTCTCCCCTTGCCACGTATGGCAGGAGAAGACTAAGCTGAGATGGTGGATGTGGGAGAATTGTATTATCCTGTGAATAAGTAGGGGTTGGAATAAGTGGTGGAGAAGCTACAATAGATGACTTTCTGGGAGCAGCATAGACCCTTCAAGTGTTGCTTAATGCATCTTTTGTAACTTTGTTTAGTGTCTCAAATGTTGCCTTTGGGGGTATATTTTTGAACCTTTGTCCAAAAATAGATGTCAGATTTTACTTTAAAAAACAAAAAACCCCACAGAAAATTCACTTTTTTGGCCTTCTCTTCTCTAAGGGAAAGAAGAGAGTCCTTTTAATTCAGGATAAAATCTTAGTGAATAGAAAGTTGTCTATATTTTACAAAAGTATACTATCTATAAAGATTATAGGGAAGTAGTGGTCATTCTAAACTTTTGTTAACTTAAGAAATATAGATAGTCTTTATTTACCTAAGTACAAGGGACCCAAGTGAAGGTTACATAATTCTTAGTTTTTGCATTTCCTAACTTTAACGTGCTGTAATTTGCAACCTCAGTAATGTGAATGTGACCTTAGTATCACAGCTCTGATACACTGCTTATAGATGTTAAAAATAAATAAATAAATAAAAGCCTCACTTTATCAGAAGCAGCAGCATGGTAGTTTGACCTGGCTCTGCAGTATTTGTATAGATTAGGCGCTTCAGCAGATCTTATTGGATCAGCTATTAGATAAAAGTCCTGCTAAAGCACCTGATCCATACAGATATTGGGTGAATTGGGTCTAAGAAAAGTGGTGCTTCTTCTGGACATGTACTAGGCTTGGTGGAGGACTGCGTTGAGTTTAAAGCACTGGGTTTTTTTATTATTAATTTTTAATGTCTAAGCAGCCATAGTGTACTCCTGCTGGGCAGTGTGCCAGGCTGCTGGATGCATGTGCTTTTAGCTTCAGAGTAAGTTCTAGCATACTCTGTGCCCGCCATTCCTCCAAACAGAAAACACAGGTTTTTCAGAGGGTTCTAAACCAATTACTCTTGGTTTTAGATGGCACAAATGTACAGATCTAGTCAAAATAAAATGCACGTGTGCATTTTGCTGCCTCATTTTGATCTTCCAGTGTATGGAACCTATTGCTTCTGCAGTTGGCATCCTTTCTTCCTTGACTGTTCATGTAGCTTGCAAAGATACTTTTTCCTACATAACTTGAGCAAGAAAAAAGAATGAGCTTTTCTTTTGTCTTTTGGGAATCATTCTTCTGAATCGCTTACGTTCTGCGACTTAACTGCTTCTGGGTAAGTTCCACTCCTTCAAACCCGACTCTTCTCTAGAAAAACTGGGGGAAAACCGGCTTTATCTAGGCTGCAGTTTGTTTTTTTTCCTTCTTGCCTAGTAAAAGTATGTTGAAGTACGATAGTCTTTAATGATCAGCAGGGATCCAGGTCTTCCATTTGCCATGGAAAAACATGGATTTTCCCTTTTAAAAGGAAAAAAAAATGCAGGAAACCCTGGGTTTCCCCCTGCAGGCTGGCAGAGTTCTAGCTTGCAAGGGGCTGCCTGAGGCTGAGGGGAGTGAGACACGGGGCAGCTCTGGCTCCTCAGTAGCCATGGAGGTGCTGTGTTCCCTCCTGCTCCAGGTCCTGCCTGCTGGACCGTAGAGGCATTCCTCCTGCCCAGAGCTGGTCTGGCCTGGCTGCAGCCCTGCACCACACTGTGGGTGCAGAAATCTGGGGAGGCATGTGTTCCTCTACCCCCTTCCTATACATTGCCTGTGCCCTCATTATACCCCCACATGTTGCCTGTGCCCACACCCCCGTTCCCTACTCTTCCCCCCCCCCCCGCCCTGCCTCAGACACTGAAGGGCTGCTGGATGGGAGTGAGGGGCGCCAGAATATCAGGACTGCTCAGTGTCACAAAGCAGGGGTGGGGAGGAAGGGGAGACAGCCTCAGCTAGTCCCACACCCTGGTGAGCTCCCTCTTCGCTCTGATTTTTCCATGATAAAAAACCCCCCAAAATCAGATACCAATATATATAGGTATTTAGAATGTAATATATTATAACGACTGAGGCACACTGGTTGGCTTTCAAATTGCTTTAAAATGGAAATATATCAATAGAGCATTGTGTTCAACTGATACCTATATGTAGTGGCATTTCATTTTAATTGCAGAAAAATGTGGATTTTGGGGGTTTAATCAGAGCATTCGGAATTTTTAAACAGAAAACCAGGAACCTTCATGATTAGTCTCTTTGTGGATCAACATGGTGATATCAACTTAGCAAAAGGCACTGAAGCAGAACAAAGTGAAAGGCAGAAGGATGCGGATGATTTATAACACCAACCTGTAATTCGGAATTTGTACATATACAGATTTCACAAATAATCACAAGAGAGATTTTTTGCATGTCATTTTGCTGAGTGCTTGTTCATGTGGGTAAGAAATACAAGTTTATAGTTTCATGGTCTACTCAGGTCCCTTCCGACCCTAGAAACTATCTAGTCCAACCCCCTGCCATGGCAAGAAAGATTACTGGGGTCAAACAACCCTAGCAAGGTGTTCATCTAACCTGCTCTTAAACACCCCCAGGGTAGGAGCCTGCACCACTTCTTCTCTTGGAAGTTGGTTCCAGATCCTAGCCACGCTGACCGTGAAGTAGCACCACCTGATATCTAGCCTAAATCTTCCCTCTACCAGCTTGTGACCATTATTCCTGGTCACTCCTGGCAGTGCTCGGGGGAACAGGGACTTCCCCAGTGCCTCCTGATTTTTCTACCCCCCCCCCCCCCCCGACTAGATTCCCCCTCAGCTTTCTCTTGTGGAGGCTGAACAGGTTCGGGTCCTGTAGCCTTTCCTCATAAGGCCTGCCCTGCTGCCCCCTGATCATATGAGTGGCCCTCCGCTGCACCCTCTCCATGTTGTCCACATCCCTCTTGAAGTGCGGCGCCCAGAACTGGATGCAGTACTCCAGCTGTGGCCTGACCAGTGCCGCATAGAGGGGGAGGATCACCTCCTTGGACCTGCTCGAGATGCATCTGTGGATGCATGACAAGGTACAGTTGGCCTTCCTGACTGCATCCCCACACTGCTGGCCCATGTTCATCTTAGAGTCAGTAATGACTCCAAGATCCTTTTCTGCATCTGTACTGACAAGAAGGGAGTTCCCCAACCTGTAGGTATGGTGCTGGTTGTTCCTCCCCAGGTGCATCACCTTGCACTTGTCAGTGTTGAATCCCATCCTGTTCTCATGCTCCCACCCTTGTGACCTGTTCCTTCCTTCTAGCATGCCCACGTCCCCCCACATCTTAGTGTCATCAGCGAATTTGAACAGGGTGCTTTTTACCCCCTCTTCCAAGTCGCTGATGAAGATGTTGAACAGTGTGGGCCTGAGGACCGAGCCCTGCGGAACCCCACTGCCCACATCCCTCCAGGCTGAAAATGACCCATCCACCACCACTGTCTGGGTGCGGCCCTCCAGCCAGTTGGCGACCCAATTGACTGTGTGGATGTCGACACCACAGTCCCCCAGTTACTTAATGAGAACAGGGTGAGAGACAGTGTTGAAGTCTTCCTGGACTTTCAGAAGGCCTATGTCCACTGCTACCCCTGCATTTAATGATTTGGTGATCTGATCATAGAAGGCCACCAGGTTGGTCTGACAGGACCTGCCACTGATGAACCTGTGTTGGTTGCCCCTAAGCTTGAAATCCCCTGCTGGCCCCTTGTGAATGTGTGCCAGCATAATTTTCTTGAACAGCTTGCCTGGGATCAAAGTAAGGCTAACTGGCCTATAGTTTCCCAGGTCCTCCTTCTTCCCCTTTTTGAAGATGGGAACCATGTTGGACCTTTTCCAGTCCTCTGGCACCACACCAGAGCACCACGAGTGCTCGTAAAACTGTGCCAGGGATCCTGCAATGACCTCAGCCAATTCCTTTAGTACTCTAGGGTGGAGATTGTCTGGACCGGCTGACTTGAATACATCCAGTCTCTCCAGAAGCTCCCTAACTAGTTCCTCACAAACCCTTGGCCGAGGTGTGCATCCCCTGGGGCCTGAGGGAGGCCCAGTGGTGGGGTGGCTGTTCTGGTCCCTGCTTAGGAAAATGGAGGCAAAGAAATCGTTAAATATGTTGGCTTTGTCATCTGGTGTGATGACCAAATTTCCTAACGTGTCCTGCAGGGGGCCCCACATTACCCGGAACCTTCTTTTTACCCCCTATGTATTTAAAGAAGGACTTCTTATTGTCCTTAATCCGGGAAGCTAGTCCCAGTTCCATCTCTGCCTTGGCCTTCCTGACTGCCGCCCTGCACCCCCGAGTAACTGCAGTATAGTCATCCCTGGTGATATCCCCTCCTTTCCATTGGGTGTACGCCTCCCTTTTAGCTAGGAGACATTCTCGGATGCTTTTGGTGAGCCATGGGGGTTTGTGTGCCCTCCTCCTCCCTCTGATCCTCATTGGGATTACCTCCCTTTGGGCTTGGAGGATTGTCTCCTTAAGGAGCGACCTCTCTCCTTGGACACCTGGCTCCCCTCTCTTCTGGGACCTCAGTGTTTCCCTGACTATTCTCCTTAGCTCGTTGAAGTTAGCCCTCCTGAAATTTAGGGCTGCTGCCTTGCTGCAGGCCTTCTGCCACCTTGCGCTGGATGGTGAATCCCAGCAGGTGATGATCACTGTCGCCCAGGTGGTTGAGCACCTGCAGCCCCCTCACCAGGTCATCACCCGTGGCCAACACCAGGTCCAACAAGGCATCTCCCCTGGTGGGGCTGTGCACCTCCTGGGTTAGATGGAGGTCCTGCATTCTGGCTAAGAACCTATGTCAGTGGTCAGACCTGGCTGACTGCTCTTCCCAGCAGAAGTCCGGGAAGTTCAGGTCCCCCATGACTACCACATCCTTAGACTTCTCTACCTCTGTGAGCTGACCTAAGAATTCCTGGTCGAGCTCTTCCCCTTGGTTGAGAGGTCTGTAGTAGACCCCCACTGTTAAGTCTCTTTCCCCTCGGCTGCCTTGTAATCTAACCCAAAGCACTTCAGAGTGCCCTTCCTCTTTTCCTTATTAATTGCTGAAGATGGGTACCCAGAAGTTCCATTAGTTATTTATGTATCTTCTTTTCACTGAGTGTCTTCTTTTCACTGTTTATATCCTGAATCTCGAGCAAATCAGCACAGTGACTAAAAGCATAACGAACAACAGGATAAAAGGCACATCCACTGTACTGCATGGATTGCCTAGTGTATAAGGCAAGGTATTTCAACTCATTTTTCAAATAGAGTAAGCTGCTTCATACAAAGGTTGTTAATGCACAGTAAGAGTGTTTGCACAGTCAGTTCAGAGTAGCTAGTGTGAATTTACTGCATACCTAGTTTACTAATAACTTTCTTATGTACGCAGGCCCTAACAACACTTGCCAAGGAAAAAGGAATTTGCTAGAGGCAGGGATGGGCTGTGGAGGCCATATGCTGAGTCTGGAAAATGGTTTGGCTTGGGGAAAGAACCTGGCCTACTCATCTCTTTCTTCTTGGGCTGTTGGGCAGGAGTTGAAGTGTTTTTGTTTGTTCCTTGGTGAATGGGAAAGTGAAAAGCTGGTTATCTCTAGAGTCTTATGCTAGATTTGGAAGGATGGTCAGGTGAAGCCTTGCCCCTCATCTCCATATTCCCCTTCCGTGCAGCTGTTTTGGCAGTTCATAGCATAGCAGCAGTAGTACCAGATTGTCTTGCAGACAACAGGCACCTTTTTTCACCAAAATTCATTCCACCCCAGAATTGGGGTGCATTGGGGAAACTGTTTTCTTCACTTGAAAAAAAGCATACCTGCTGACACTGTGCATGCTATGCAGCTGCCAAGATGGCTCCACTTGTCTGTCTCAGGAAGTAGAAGAGGCAGAGCCGTATGTTAACTCTCACAGCTATATGCTATTGACTGAGCACTCTAGCTTGTGCCTGAAGCACAAAGTGAGATGCTGGTAGTATCTTGATGAAGCTTGTGATGTGGAAATAATGATATTATTTATAGGAACTTTATATTAAGAGCTATTGTACAGTAAAGAACTAATAGTCTTAAGGGTCTTGGGCCTAGCCACATGTGACATAGGGCTTGCTCTGTATCACACAAATCAGCTACGACTCTAGAAAAATCTATTTTATTTTTTTAAACATTCTGCTTTCCAAAAACAAGGTGTGTTGTATTTGAGGGTGGACATGAAAAAAATACAGTATAAGTAAGTACTTGTCCTTTTAAGAGGCTTGTACATGAGTGACCATATTGGATGGAGAGAACTGGCTGTGGGCCAATGCCTGGAGCTCCTGCTCCTAAACAATTAGGGCATTTTTACATGTGCTCTCGGGGTGTATGCATCTGGGAGGGTGCTTTAGAGTGGCTCCCAAAAGCACCCACAGATCTTGTGTATTCAGCTTCCCATGCTTCAAAATGGTGGTGGGGTGCTTTTAATTAAAGCTTGAATGAGCTTTAGTTAAAGCCCCCCACTGCCATTTTGAAGCATTGGGATGCTGAATACGTGTGATGATGAGGCTGCTGGAATATGTTAATTAACACGCATCAGAGCAGGTGCCGTACATGTGTATATAGGTGCCCTTATATATTAGAGTTGCTTCCAGTTGTATTTTCTCCTGCCCTCTCTCCCCCTTTTGTTTACTTATTAAAGCTAACCTGTTCCTGAAAGTTAACTATGGCTTGTACTGAACTCGCAAACAATATAGTGTGGACCTAGTGTTTGAGTGTTTACGTTCAGTTGATGGCTGCACAGTGAATCCCCTGTGCTGAGGCATGCAGAGACAGGGTTAAAGCCAGCCCAGGGCTGCCTGTTCCCCTGTCGTGAGGCACCGTGTACCACAACCTAGACTTCTTGGTCAGGTCTATTTCTCAAGAGAGAAACAGAATTTCTGGCTAGGTCTACATGAGCAGGGGTATGCTCACAAATAGTAATAGCACTAATTTTTGCTGCTACTTTGTGGTGCAGTGCATGTCCTGCCTGTGCGCTTTGCAGCAGGACACGTTGTGCTGTTGCTCCGCATGCTGCATGGGGGACTGGTGGAGGCACAGCATGCCCCTGCAGGGGCTAGCCATCTCATGTGCTAAGGTGCTCTATGCTGGGCCAGCTGGGGAAGCAGGCAGCCTTGGGCTTCCTGCTCTCCTGTCTCCACGTGCTGCGGCACCCTGCACCACAGCCAGCCACTCCCCACCTGGCTGGGGTACAGTGTGCCTTGAGAGTGAAGCAGGCAGCCTTGGGCTGGTGGCTCCCTTGTCTCAGTGTGGGGGCTCTGGAGTGAAGCCTCTACACTGAGGTATGTGGAGATAGGGGAGCCACCAGCCCAAGGCTGCCTGTTCCTCCATGTCAAGGCACACTGCCTCAGCTAGCTGCTCTGTGGCTGGCTGGGGCGCAGTGTGCTTCAGCGTGGAAGCTACTAGTGTCTAAGCTAGGGGGCTCCACAGTTTGGGGGCTGAGGCACAGGGAGACGGGAGCAGCCAGCCCAGGGCTGCCTGCTCTCCCATCTTGAGGCACCCTGCATCCCAGCCAGTCAGGGGGTGGCTGGCTGGAGCACAGGGTGCCTCAGCATGGAGGCTTCACAGCGCACAGAGGTGGGGGAGCAAGCAGCCTTGGGCTGCCTGCTCCCTCATCTCCATGTGGTGCTCCCTGGCTGCCCCAGCACAGAGTGCCTTAGTGCAGAAGATGGCTAGCCCCTGTTTAAGCATACTGTGACCCTGCTATCCCCCCTTGCAGCATGTGGAGCAGTAGGACATTGTGTCCTGCTGCAAAGCACATGGGCAGGAGTGTGCATTGTGCCACAAAGTAAAGGCATGAATTTGTGCCGCTACTATTTGTGGGCATACCCCACCCTGCATGTGTGGGCCCAGCCAGAAAGTGTTTTCTCTCTTGAGAGCTTGTATTACATGTTAGAGGTATTGGCGTTTCTCAAAATTTCACGAGTGTTTTATAACAGGGCTAGGTAATAGAAATCTAGTACCACCTCTCTGTTAAATGAATTAACAGATGTTTTAGTAAGTATGAATTGAAAACTCTTGCCCTGGTTACACTGGAGTCCAGACAGAACCTTGTGAATTTGTTGACTTGCAACTACAATTGTAAATAAATGTTAGTTTGTTTGCTTAGCTCTTCCCCTAAGTAATGTGACTTTTTTTTTTTCCCTCTCCTCCTTTCCCCAAGTTTCTATGGAGATTTTGGACCTTTAAACTTGGCGATGTTATACAGATACTGCTGCAAACTAAATAAGAAATTAAAGGTAAGTAATTTTCTCTTTTCAAATATTTTGGTACAGGAATATAAACACAGTGCTATACAGCTCTGTTTGTTAAAGCAATTATTATGCAAGGATCATTTAGATAGTTAACCTTGAGCTTTAGACACTGAATTTGTTTTCTTACCATGAACAGACTTCAGTAAGAAACTGAAAATTGAGCCTTTCTGTTGAGTAAGGCAACCACAAAGGGGACGCACCTATTCTTTTATCTCTAGCCTGGAATAGGAAGTTAGGGGTTGTGAGCAAAGACATGAGCCAGAATACATATCAGTTGTGTTGATGTCTCGAGGTTTTTTTTTTTTTTATTGCTAGTAGAACTGCCTGTAAACTAGCGTCATGTTAATGTATCCACTGCTAAAAAAAAATCAAGGGATCAAAAACGGCGTGAATAGCTTCTTACAAGCAGAAACAAAATGCATAATGAATTGAATTTTTTGTGAATAGAAAAGCCTGAACTTCTGTGATGACGTTTATTTGTTCTTAATCCTTAACAGGGCATTTAAAATATGATGCAGATTTAAGCCATCAAATGACCTTTTTATACTAGGATGTTTTGGAGACTAATGGCAATTTCTAAATAAAACCATCTTGTGTGTAATGATCACTTACTGGACCACATCACTTCTCCATATTGTTAAATGTACCCATTGTTTATGACTGTGCTGTCATTGGTGCTCCCTGCTGCTGTGTAGTTTCTCACTTTGTCATAAACATACAGCATGGGCAGCCATTTTGCTGTTAGTTTCGGAAACATCTTCACATATAGCAATGCTGGCATATTGTAAACACCAGTAATCCCATGATCCATGTAGCTCTCAATTCAGCCTTTACCTCCAAATGTCAAGGAAAAAAGATAGCTAGGATTTACAATAAATACAGAAAACTATTGAGATGAACTGACTTTATAAGAAAGAAAGCAAATGGATTCTGATTTGAAATTTTTTTTTTAAGGGTGTTTTTCTATTTTTAATCAAAGGGATTTTTTTCTCTATACTGAGCACTGTTATTTCCTTGATTCTCTAAATTCCAAATACAATGTAAATGTGATTAATAACCAATTGAGTAATAGAAAGTATTAGCATAACAAGAAAGAAACTATTCCCAACTAATTAAATTGAGTGTGTTTTAATGATTCACAGCCAGAATTTTTACCTCCCATGTTCATTTTTCAGAATAAGATGATATAATTCTAGTACACTTTAGTTTCTTCACTTCAGGATGGAACACTGCAGAACAGAGAAAAACAGTTTCTAAGTAACAAAAGCAATTCCCTGCAAAATGAACTAGACACCTTTTCAACGTTCCTAGTAACAAGCCAACTTTTAATGTAGACCAGATGCAGCTATTGATGTCCTAACATTCTGCAACACATCTGAACTATTAAGAAGATGCAGCCCAATTAGAAAGTGTTAGTGCTAGAGATGGAAGCCAAATTTAGAGGATGCCTGACTGCTCTGTTGTTGAGTGGTAGAAGGAATAAGTCTGTGGCATCTTCAGTCTGTAATAGAGAGGTTTAATTCTTGCAATAACTTTCCTTAAAGTGAAAGGTTTCATAGTTTCTAGGGTCGGAAGGGACCTGAGTAGATCATCTAGTCCGACCCCCTGCCATGGCAGGAAAGATTACTAGGGTCAAACGATCCCAGCAAGGTGTTCATCTAACCTGCTCTTAAAGACCCCCAGGGTAGGAGCCAGCACCACTTCGCTTGGAAGTTGGTTCCAGATCGTAGCCGCGCTGACCGTGAAGTAGCGCCTCCTGGTATCTAGCCTAAATCTTCCCTCTACCAGCTTGTGACCGTTATTCCTGGTCACTCTTGGCAGTGCTCGGGGGAACAGGGACTTCCCCAATGCCTGCTGATCCCCCTTGACTAGTTTGTAACAGGCCACTAGATCCCCCCCTTAGCCTTCTCTTGTGGAGGCTGAACAGGTTCAGGTCCCATAGCCTCTCCTTGTAGGGCCTGCCCTGCTGCCCCCTGATCAGGCGAGCAGCCCTCCTCTGGACCCTCTCCATGTTGTCCACATCCCTCTTGAAGTGCGGCGCCCAGAACTGGACGCAGTATTCCAGCTACAGCCTGACCAGGTGTGCAATGGAAGTTTTTTAAAGTGTTTAATCAGCCAGCAAAGTCCTCCAGAAGCTGCTTAGTTTTAAGGGGTGCCTATATATGTACACTGAGGCTGCTCCACCATGCTGTAACTACAATGCATCGGAGAAGACTCGATCAAATCTGCTGGAGTATGGTAATTATTGTACTCCAGTAGGCTCCAGCGTCGTGCTTGAACGGGCTTTAGTTAAAGTGCCTTGCCACCATTTTCCAGTATGGGGATGCTGATGCATACAATGCTCAGCGTGTGTGTAAATACCCAAGGATATTTCTTTTCAAAGGCATCTGGCAACACCAGTTTTTGTCCCCCCCCCCCCCCCCCCCCCCCAGCTGATGAGATCTGTGTCCCCTCATTAAGAACTGAGACAAGTTTTCAGTAAAAGGAAATCTAAACTACTTGCTCTCCTGAATCTTAGAGACTAAGGGCGTATTCTTTCTTAAATTAAAGAGTTAATTTTTTTGGGAAGTGTTAAATTTTGGCACCTCCTGTCCGCTAGTAAACTTTCAAATGTTTATAAAGGTGCCTTATCAAAAGGTCCATAATTTTGTTCACTTGGGTATAGACAAGATTTCTAATGTTTTTAACGATGAAAATTTCATAGTTTGTGGCTTGGGTTTCTAATTAAGAAATGTCAGATGACATTCCTAGTGGTGGCAGTGGTATTCATAAGACCTAAGTGGAAAAAAAGTATTTAAATAATAACAAACCAATCCTGCCTAGCTTCAAGGTTGTAATGGATATTTTTGTTTTGACTTGAAGAAAGCAGTATGCTAGTTGTTGGATGAAAGAGAGCTTAATTTGAAAATTGTCGGTGTTACTATATTTGCTTATACACCTCATGTTCCTGTTGTTCCCGCCCCTGCCAAACACAGTGAACATTCAAGTCAATTGACTCCCTCGGCTACTTGAATAAGCATGCTGCTACTGCTGCAAGCAGGAATCAAAACGGGAATACTTTTTTGTGGGGAGGGGGCATAAAATCAGCTTCCCCACTTAAGAAATGCAACTAATTATTGGGAGGCTGATTCTTTTGGGGAAAAGGTGCATGTGGTATGTGAGTGTATATAGTATAGGGCGTATTGCATGTAGCATGAGGTTATAATACATGATTAAAGAGCAGTATATTAAATCAAAATCCATTTTATACGGGGTATACATAAATCTTCTTTCAGGCAGGATCTTTCTTGCAAAGAGATTTCCTGCAACACTGACTCCCCCCCCCCTTTTTACATACTAGCTTTCTAGACTCTTCAGTAGGGGGAAAGAAGTTCTGACAAAAAAGGTGAACAGCTTGTTGGGTTTTATAATACAACATAATTTAAATGGCATTAATGTTTTATGTAATGAAATATCTTTAGTAGGCTGTTTTTAAATCTGATTTTTAATGTCAGCCTGGTGGTAGTTCCCTACAAGGCTGCTGGAAGGTTTTCTTCATATAGTTAACTGTAACGTGTACACAGCTTCAGTACAAGCCACTCTGCTTGCACAACATTCTGCTGCAATTCATCCTACCCAGGTTTTTTTCTCGTGTCTCTTCCCCCCCCCCCCCATGTGTTGTCATAGTGTAAGGAAAAGGGAGGTAGCCTCAACCAGCCATTTTCAGCAAGATATTAGCTTTGAGCTCTGGTCACCTCCCTGCCCTGTCTCCTCCTAGGACATTCCAGAGATAAGCAAAGGTTGAACAGGAGGCAGAAATGTGACAGCTGGTTTGTATGCCCTGCATGGAACAATAAATATAATGCATCTTGTTTTTATGGTTTACTGTTACAAAAGAGGGAGTAACTGATTCAGCTCCCCAGGTCACTAATGAGTAGCTGCTATGTGCAGAGGGAACTGTTAGTGCCAAAGGCAGTTTCTAGTAGCTGGTTATGAACCACTCAGGGAAAGCCTTGACTGCTTTCTAGGTAGTTCTGTAGTAACTACCTATGGGCAGCCTAAAGCCTTAATTGTTTATTTCTGCCCACAAAGTTACCCCTATTTTTTTCTCCATCTGTGGAGTGTAGGAGAAATCCTGAATTGGGCTCTCATTCTCCCTAAGGGGAACAGGTCTATGACGATCTTATTTTCAGTCTTTAGACTGGGACCTTTATCAAGTACGTTTAGTGCCCTGTTACAAAACTGAAATAATACCTCTGTCTCCATATCCAGCCAGGAGTGCAGGCAGATTAGAGAAGCATCACCTTTTTTAAAATTGCTTCCGGTTGAATTTTGGAACAGTGTTTAATATATAGAGAAGTATTGGTAGGTTGAGAAGTAGTGGTGCCTTTCCACCTGTTTTAGCAAACTGCTTTCTCCCAGTTGAAATATAAATTGTGATAGGATTATTTCTTAGCATTTTTTTCCTTTAACATTTCTTTCATGCCCCTCCTTTCTTAGAGGCTTTTAATTCCTTGTTGCAGTAATGGAAAGCAGCTGAGATCACATCTGTTTTGTTTAAAGCATATATTGGCAATAAACTATGACTTTCACTTTTTTAAATGACTTATGAGAAGTTATGCTTGGCTATGCTCTTTCTTTTGAAAGACAGTTGGCTATGTTAGTCAATGTAGGTGCTTGAGCCACCTCCGCTGGCAGACTGTTCCAGACCTTGGGGGCTTGGACAGTAAAGAAATTCTTCCTTATGTCCAGCCTGAAACGGTCTTGCAGGAGTTTGTGACCGTTCGACCTTGTCATCCTTTGGGGCACTCTGGTGAACAAACGTTCCCCCAGATCCTGGGGGTCACCCCTGATAAACTTATAGGTGGCCATCAGATCACCCCTGAGCCTATGCTTTTCCAGGCTAAAGAGTCCCATGTCTCTCAGCCTATCATCATAAGATCTGTTTTCCTGACCTCTGATCATGCATGTGGCTCTTCTCTGGACTCTCTCAAGCTTCTCCACATCCTTTTTGAATTGTGGAGCCCAAAACTGGACGCAGTATTCCAGCTGCGGCCTCACCAAGGCCGAGTACAAGGGGAGAATGACGTCCCGGGATTTGCTCGAGAAGCATCTATGGATGCAAGCCAGCGTTTTGGTCGCTTTATTAGCTTCAGCATCGCATTGCAGGCTCATGTTCATCTTGTGGTCAATGATGACCCCCAAGTCTCTTTCTTCTGTAGTGCTAACCAACATAGCACTGCCGAGCCTATAAGGATGCTGCATGTTTTTCCTCCCACGGTGGAGAACCTTGCATTTTTCGGTGTGAGGGGCAGGAGCGATTTTTGTTTTAATTAGTTGCCAGATCATCAGTAATTTTTTCCTTGTTTTGTTTTAATATATTTATTTTGTACAGCCAAAGAACTTATTCAAAGTTCTCTTTGCACAGATAGTTGGAGGTAAATCACTGTGAGGTTTTACTTGATGACAGGAAAGCCTATGAACCTTGCTGTAATGTTTGACTGGTGATTTTCCTGTGGAGATGACTACCCTAAATCAAGATAGTAGCAGATCAACAGCAAGAAAATAATGTTTGATCACAGTATCCTACTAGTTGCTTTTTTAATACAATTTGGGTGAAATGCTTAATGCATATTGGTTTTGTGCTGTCTTTTGAGCTTGACTTTTCAGGGAAGTGTACAGGTACTTCTAACCTTCTAACAAGTATAGATCAAGTGGAATAACATGGCACTTTTTATTCTGTTAAATGCATCTAGCTTCATAAAAATGCTTTTAACAAGTTACTTGTAAACTAAGCGTGGCTCAGAGCTTTAGGAAGAGACTGTTTAAACTAGATTTCAGCTTTAATTTATTCATACATGAAGTGCTGTTAGTAACCTTTGCATATTTTATAAGCATGTTCTGTGTAGTTTTATTTCTGTTTTGTTTAAAAGCTTTACTATGTCCTTGTGATGAGCAATGCTAGTGTATTGAATATTTTTGTGTATTCTATTAACAACACTGATTCACTTTGACAGCTACACTGAAACTTCCCAAAACTCTGAGTTGAAATTTTTTCCCCCTCAAAATATTATAAATAAGAAATACTTGCATAGTCTTAAAATAAGGACTAACTTGTCTTGAAACCTGGATTTTTGGGATTCTCTTGTGTAAATTAAGGGGTTAGTTTAATCTCGTAGAACAAGAATTGGCCTGCTTCCCTTTCTCTTGATGACTAGTTTCAAGTACTATTCTATTCAATACTTGTCTGTAACTTCAAAGTAATCTGAGCACAGGTTTCTCTGAGAATGTATGGCACTTTAGTAATTTTGTGTTGAGTGAACCTGACATGCTTAAGATCTTTTTCTTTTTGTCAAATAAATGAGTGTGTTCAGTTGAAGAGCTTGATATGGAAAGCTTTAACCAAGTGTTTCTTAGTATATTTATTTTTACTATTCCTGGCTTTAAGTTTTTGTTTTTGCTATGTGTAAGCTTCATTAAGTTTCAGCCAGGCCACTGAGGGAAAGCATTCTTACTCTGTACAATTTTTTACATTTATAAAAAGATGCATGACACTAATTAGTGTTCAGTTTACTTACAGAAGTAAAGAAAAAAGTCTGAAAGTTTAATTACAGCTCTTCTTTCCAAACCATAAACCTGTTTTAATTTAGGATAATTAAAATCATAGTAGTAGAAGATGATCCCTGCAGGTGAAACTCTGCCCCTCTTTATAGAGCTATATAGATCTGAGGGCTTTGCCAAATTTAAACTTTTGTTCCATGAACCAGCCCCCAGGATTCAGATCAAAGGCAGACTACACCACACTTTGGGCACTGCTATGAAGCATGTCCTGGCCACTTGGTCCCTGTCAGCATTCTCCAGCTTTTGCAAATGAGGCAATGAAACTGCCTTAGAGTAGTTTTAAACCACATGCCGAGCACTGATCTCTTACTGACCTGTTTGTTGGTGTGTGCTCAGGGATTCTCTAAGGCAGCCACATAGACTTATTTCCTGGATTTTGTTTTCTCACAGTGGGAGCAAATGGGTGGGAATGTTTCAAAGTTGTACTCCTGGGCACAGCAAAGAAGTGGTATAGACATGCCCTAAGTGGCTTAATTTATTAATAGAAAAGAAAGATCTGATCTATAACATTTTTAATGATAATCTGCGTTTTTGTCACAGTAGTGGTCAAGCTGGAATCTACCTGAATTTAGATGTTTTAATTAAAGTACTGTTACATCCAGATACCTGGGCAATACTGTCTTGTAACAGTATCTCTTCAGCTAAAGCTAATTGTCAAGTGGTTCCTAAATTGATAAATTTTAAGTGTATTGGTACAAAGGCAGACATGGTCATAATGATTTGTTTAAATTTTTAGATTTCTCAATCTTCTGGATTGTATAATCTCAAATGCCTAAATTCCCTCAGTTTTAGCTTTGTTGCAAATTATAAGTTATTTATTCTGGCTTCATACCAAATTTTCAGTCTCCGATCTTAAAGCTTTAAGCCTGGATGTTAAAAGAATGATTTAAATATACTTTATACTGGCCTGGGGTCATGGAGATTTAAAATGTAGCTCTTGTGGGTTTTATTGGCTAACTTTTTAAATGGCATAAGAGCAGTTAAACCTCTATATTGCTGTAGTTTTAAGTGTCAAATCTTTATGAGAATTGTGGGGGTCATTTGCTTCCCTGTGACACTGTTTGGTACAACAGTACTGTTCTCAGTATCAAACTTCTGACTTCTTTCAACATCATCCCTACTCCAAAAGGATGAAAAATTTGAGTGGCATGCCTCTAAGTAGTAGAAGCTCTTATGTGACTAATAGTTGGAATTCTCTTAAAAGTAATTTTAAATTTGAATACAAAAAAAGCTGTAATTCAAATGAAATACAAACTGTTGCTAACACTTGATCTTTAAAATATAATTGCAGTAGTTTGTCTAACAGTACACCTATAATTTTTGTCTGGTTTAGATGTAATAGGCTTAGTTACAATTATATAACACTGAATGTCACTTTTAAAGGAAAAACTAGGCTCATCTACTATTGAGCTTCCTGTGTGACTTGTCAGATTTTTGCATACTGTAGAAAGAGTTTTCATACATGTGAATTAATATAAAGGAAGTTCCAGTTCATCTTTAAAGGAAGTCCTCTAATTAAAATATGCCTCCCCCACTCTGAGGATTATAGTCTCATTTAGATGTGCTGCGGTCGCATTAATTTAAATCACACTTTATCCACCTGTGGAAGCAGTGGGGAATAAGGCCAGCTTATCATAACGTACAGCCAGATCCACTCTTAGAGGACCTATTCCTATAGGGATAGATGTAAGAGGCTTTTTGTAATGCATACATCATTTTTATTAAATTTGTCAGATTTCTGTAATTTAAGAATTTATTTAAAAAAATTATATGAAAGCCTTGTATTGCAAGGTAGCTTTAGCAGTTTTTTATTTTCACTACATACATAAATATGGTTAGCATTAGTTAATTTGATAATGTGCAGTAATGCAAAAATATCTGTGGTAGTTACTGGTATTTTGCAGGAGTCTTTGATGCTGAGACCGAGGAAGGCAATTCTTGTCATCCTGTCTGGAATTTGAATAAATTGGATCAGTGGTGTGAAGGTTACTTGAAAGAGTAAAATATCTAATTGTATTCCAGGGGCTACATGTGTCCCTTGAGGGGTTAATTTGCAGCCCCTGAGATTTCACTCAGTTGACGTTGCCAGGGTCTCCAGGCTCCTTCTCCCCTGTTGGGCTTCTGCTTCCTGCCCCTCATCCGGGGGCAAGGCAGCATGGTACAGCCCATGCTGCCAGGGTTAGGTCATGGCTGGGGGTTGGGGGGAGGGTGGAAGCTGCAGCCAGGAAGTTGAGGGTTGGGGCCTAAGCACTTTCCTAGATGTCATAGACATTAGGGCTGGAAGGGACCTCGGGAGATCGAGTCCAGCCCCCTGCCCAAAGGGCAGGAAGTCAGCTGGGGTCATAGGATCCCAGCAAGATAAGCATCCAATTTACTCTTGAAGGTGTTCAATGTAGGTGCTTGAACCACCTCCGCTGGCAGACTGTTCCAGACCTTGGGGGCTCGGACAGTAAAGAAATTCTTCCTTATGTCCAGCCTGAAACGGTCTTGCAGGAGTTTGTGACCGTTCGACCTCGTCATCCCTTGGGGCGCTCTGGTGAACAGACGTTCCCCCAGATCCTGGGGGTCACCCCTGATAAACTTATAGGTGGCCATCAGATCACCCCTGAGCCTGCGCTTTTCCAGGCTAGAGAGTCCCATGGCTCTCAGCCTGTCATGGTAAGATCTGTTTTCCTGACCTCTGATCATGTGCGTGGCTCTCCTCTGGACTCTCTCAAGCTTCTCCACATCCTTTTTGAATTGTGGAGCCCAAAACTGGACGCAGTACTCCAGCTGCGGCCTCACCAAGGCCGAATACAAGGGGAGAATGACGTCCCGGGATTTGCTCGAGAAGCATCTATGGATGCACGCCAGCATTTTGGTCGCTTTACTAGCTGCAGCATCGCATTGCAGGCTCATGTTCATCTTGTGGTCAATGATGACCCCCAAGTCTCTTTCTTCTGTAGTGCTAACCAACATAGCACTGCCGAGCCTATAAGGGTGCTGCAGGTTTTTCCTCCCAAGGTGGAGAACCTTGCATTTTTCAGTGTTAAACACCATGAGGGTCTCATCTGCCCACTTGCTGAGCTTGTCCAGGTCAGCCTGGATCACTCGCCTATCTTGTGGCGTGGATGCTTTGCCCCAAAGTTTGGTGTCATCGGCGAACTTGGACAGTCCACTCCTGACTCCAATGTCCACATCGTTAATGAAGATGTTGAACAGTATGGGTCCCAGGACAGAGCCTTGAGGGACCCCACTGGTCACAGGGCACCATGATGAGTGACTGCCATCAATTACAACCCTCTGGGTCCGACCACGGAGTCAATTTCCCAGCCAGCGGATCGTGGTGGAGCCAAGGCCACAACTGGCCAGTTTGGCCAAGAGGTGATCATGGGATACCAGATCAAAAGCTTTTTTGAAGTCAAGATATGACATCAATCTCTTCTGCCTTGTCCAGGTGATAGGTCACCTGGTCATAGAAGGAAATGAGATTGGTCAAACAAGACCTACCCGCAACAAACCCGTGCTGGCTATCCCTTAGGATGTTAGCCTGGGCCAGTCCCTCAAGGATGGCCTCCTTAATAAATTTTTCTAAGATCTTCCCAGGATAGAAGTTAGGCTAATGGGCCTGTAGTTAGCCAGATCCACTCTCCTCCCTTTCTTGAAGATCGGCACCACATTGGCCTTCTTCCAGTCTTCAGGCACTACACCAGAGTGCCAGGAGTTTTCAAAGATCCGTGCCAGGGGCTGGGCTATGATGTTTGCCAGCTCCTTGAGTACCCTGGGGTGCAGATTGTCAGGGCCAGCTGACTTGAAGGTATCCAGCTTCTCAAGGTGTTCCTTTACGAGGTCAGCATTGATGGAGGGTAGGGGATCCCCCTCATCCAGATTTCCCTGTCCCATAGTAGGCATGGGCGTCCCATGTGACTGATGAAAGACTGACGCAAAGTACCTATTTAATAGGTTGGCTTTTTCCTGGGCGTCAGTTGTCAGTTGCCCCATCTGGTTTAGCAGGGGTCCAACATTGCCCTTGCTTTTCCTCCGGCTCCCCACATATCTGAAAAAGGACTTTTTGTTGTCCTTGATGCTTGAAGCTAGTTGGAGTTCAGTTGCAGCCTTGGCTTTCCTGGTTTGGTCCCTGCAGGACCGGACCAGTGCGGAGTAATTCTCTTTGGAGGTGAATCCTGTCCTTCATCCTTTGTAGGCTTTTCTTTTTAGCCACAGTAGGTCCGCTAGGTCTCTGGAGAGCCTTTCACAGTAGAGGAGGGGAGGGCTGAGTGTGTGTGTGTGGGGGGGTGCCCATGGCTTGTGTTTGGTGTGGCCTGTGGGGCATATGGCCCTCACTGCGGCAGCTCAAAATATGCGACTTCCAGCCACTTAGATTAGAACAGGGCTGTCCAACTTTCATTTTAGTCTTAAATCTTTAGAAACCTATTGGATTGTAATGACATTTTCTCCCTCTGAACACAATGTCTGTTTATAAAAATCACTTGAAACAGTTGCAGAAATACTGTAGAAATCTACGTGTTTGAAGAAGGCATACCACAAATTAATTAAATTTCCATTCATAAGTATCAATGTGGCAATACTCATCAATTGATTTCATAGACATTAGGGCTGGAAGGGACCTCAGAAGATCATAGAGTCCAGTCCTCTGCCTTGGGAGCAGGAATTCAGCAGGGGTCATAGGATCCCAACAAGATAAACATTTAACTTTCTCTTGAAGGTGTTCAAAGTAGGTGCTTGAGCTACCTCTGGCAGCAGTCTATTAAAGAAGTTCTTCGTTATGTCAAGCCTGTAACGGCCCTGAAGGAGTTTGTGACCATTTGACCTAGTTGTCCCCTGGGGTGTTCTGGTGAACAGACGTTCCCCCAGATCCTGGTGAGAACCCCTAACAAACTTATAGGGGGCCACCAGATCATCCCCGAGCCTGCACTTTTCCAAGCTGAGGAGTCTTATAGCTCTTAGCCTGTCATCATAAGGTCTGTTTTCCTGACCTCTGATCCATGTGTGTGGCTCTCCTCTGGACTCTGTCAAGCTTCTCCACATCCTTTTTGAATTGTGACGCCCAAAACTGGACGCAGTACTCCAGCTGTGGCCTCACCAAGGTGGAATAGAATGGGAGAATGACGTCCTGGGATTTGTTTGAGAAGCATCTATGGATGCAAGGCAGCATTTTGCTCACTTTACTAGTTGCAGCATCATATTGGTGGTTCATGTTCATCTTGTGGTCAGTCACGACCCCCAAGTCCTTTTCGTCTGTAGTGCTAGCCAACGTAGCACTGCTGAGCCTATAAGCATGCTGTGGGGTTTTTCTTCCCAAGGTGGAGAACCTTGCATTTTTCAGTGTTAAACACCATGTGGTTCTCGTCCACCCACTTCCTGAGCCTGTCAAGGTCAGCCTGGATTTCCCTCCTGTCCTCAGGTGTGGATGCTTTACCCCAAAGTTTGGTTTCATCGGTGAACTTGGCCAGTCTGCTTCTGATGCCAATATCCACATCATTAATGAAGATGTTGAATAATATGGGCCCAAGGACAGAGCCTTGAGGGACCTCACTGGTCACAGGGCACTGCGGTGACTGACTGCTGTCAACCACCACCCTCTGGGTCCAACCACAAATCCAATTTCCAGCCAGCAGGTCGTGGTGAAGCCAAGGCTGCAGTTGGCCAATTTTGCCAAAAGATGATCATGGGATATCAGATCAAAGGCTTTTTTGAAGTCAAGATGTATGACATCAATCTCTTCTCCCTTGTCCAGGTGATAGGTCATCTGGTCGTAAAAGGGAATAAGATTGGTCAAGCAAGACCTATCCACAACAAACCCATGTTGGCTGTCCTCAGGATGCTGCCATTTGTTAGGATGGCCTCTTTGATAATCTTTTCTAAGACCTTCCCCGGCATAGAGCTCAGGCTGATGGGCCTGTAGTTTCCCAGATCCACTTTCCTCCCCTTCTTGAAGATCGGCACCACATTTGCCTTTTTTCAGTCTTTGGGCACTTCACCAGAGCACCAGGAGTTCTCAGGGGCTGGGCTATGATGCTTGCCAGCTCCTTGAGTACCGTGGGGTGTAATCCATCAGGGCCAAGTGACTTGAAGGTGTCCAGCCTCTCAAGGTGTTCCTTCACAAGGTCAGAATTGATGGAGGCTAAGGAATCATCCTCACCCCGGCATTCCTGTCCTGTAATGGGCAGAGGCGCCCCTTGGGATTGGTGAAAAACCGATGCAAAGTACCCATTTAGCAAGTTGGCTTTTTCCTGGATATTGGTTGTCAGTTGTCCTATCTGGTTTAGCAGGGGTCCGATGTTGCTCTTGCTTTTCCTTCAGCTCCCCACATATCTAAAAAAGGACTCTTTATTGTCCTTGATACTTGTAGCTGGTTGGAGTTCAGTAATAGGCTTTCCTGGTTCGCTCTCTGCAGGTCCGGACCAGTGCAGAATATTCTTCCTTGGAGGTGGATCCAGTCCTCCATCCTTTGTAGGTCTTTCTTTTTTAGACGCAGAAGGTCCACTAGTTCCCTGCAGAGCCAAGGGGGCTGCTGTGCTCTTCTGTTGCCTTTCCTCCGTGAATTCGAGCACTAATTCACTGAATAAATTAAGACAATGTAGCTCACTGTATCATTTATGTTAATGCTGAAGTTTTGAACTTCCATTCCTTTCCATTTCTGCTGAGACTTGATGAAAATTGGTCGTGCTTATTTTAGCTTTCATTTTAGAGAGAAAATCCTTATAAATTGTCTTATTACCTATGAGTCGTGACCATGACCCCTGTGCTTTGAGGTTAGTTTATAGAAGGAAGAGAGCTTCACTTTTAATTTAAATGTACAGGAGTTAATTGGTCTTCTGAGGAGACTGAGCATGTGCATTACTCCTTTACACTTTCAATATTCCACCTACTCTCTGCTTCAGCCCCTCTCTTATTTGTGGATTTACCTAATTTTTTTTTTTTTAAATGAAATCTTAAGCATGGTTCCTAATACTTCTACTATTCATTTTTTAAAAAATCTAAGTTTTTAGCTTTTTATAAAAACATTTAATTGTAGAATTAAGTGGTTAATCACTAGAAACAGTTTTATAGTAAACAGTTGCGTTTCATATGATAACTTTATGTTAAAGTAATCAAGCTGTTTTAACATTGTAAAAAAGTGTAAATATACTGTGCAGGTTAATAGTTTTAACAGCTTTTTCCTTGTTTAAAGAACGTTTTAATTTTTTTTTTTTTTTTCAGGTTTCTAGTGGGGGCAAACTAACTTTTCTAAATACTGGCTTTTCATAAGTACTGTCTTATTGCAACTAAACTAGCTGATATGTCTTTTTTGTTTCTTTTTAACCAGTCTTTCAGTCTTTCAAGAAAGAAAATAGTTCACTACACCAGTTTTGACCAACGAAGAAGAGCAAATGCAGCATTTTTAATAGGTGCATATGCAGTAAGTATCACCTTTTTGTACGTATATCTCTATTCTTTCCTGCCTTTTTTTTTAATACCATGTAAAATTGAGACTAAGTATATAGTATTTAGTGGATTAGCTAGTTTTGTCATTCAGGCCCTATGTAACGTAGCTTTGAAAATTTAAATCAGGCCCAGGTGTAAGGGAAGTCCAGTTTTTCACAGTAATCCCACAGGAGTCTTGGGTGATAAATTCCTTTGCATCTTCCTCTTCCTTACACTTAAGGGAGAGTACACCTTATTTATCATTGCATCCTCGCTGAGATTGAGAAGTAAGACTGGACTCAGCAAGGGTGTGAAGAGACTAATCATGGTGTGTTGTACAGACAAGCCTCCTATGACATTACAGGGAAAGGCACCTTGAAAATATGTGCACACTCCATCTGTAAGATCTCTTAACTCTCTCCCCAGTTCATTTCCTTCAATGCAACATGCATCAAAACCATGTTTCGGGCTGTTCACAGGGCCTAGGATTGTAGCATCTGCTGGAGAGGAGGGGCGTAGTACTGGTATGGAAGACAAGAGAGAAGACTGGCCAAGAGCAGTACTAGCTGAAGAGGCCAGTCTAGAACCACAGTAATTGTCAGACTGAAATTACTTTTATGTTACAAGCTGTGATGCCTGTTGTCTGCCTTAACTAAGCACGTTACACTCTGATCACAATTACTACCTCAAGCTTGGTGGTAAATACTGGCTATTGGGTTCTGTTCTCAAGATAAAACTGCTTGCTCCTCTTTTTCAGAGCCTATTACTGCTGTAAACAAAGTTCTGTATGGTTAGTGTCATGGAGTGGTTGCACAAGACTTCTCTGGCTCGGTTTGGTTACTCTTAGTACTCCCTGAAGCCAGCCCAAGCTTGGCTTCTAGAGTTGGGAGGGGGAAGCTTGGCTCCTAACTCTGAGATCTTGGCCTTTTGGGCCCTCTGACCCTCCTGGCTTTCTGTGGCCACCTGAAGGAGCTATGTTCCAGTTGTGTGCCTGAGAGAGGGACTGTACCTCTTCTTGGAAAGAGATGCAAGGTTCTGAGGCTCCAAGCAGCAAAGAGATGGACAGACTCTGCTTCAGTAAAGGTGTTTATTTAGACACAGACTACCCAGCTAGAGCTTTTCCACTCTTCCCCACCCTGGCCCTCCAAAAATGTAGGCAGAAGTGCAGCTCCCTGCTGTAAATTGGAACACTTTGCAGTAGGAGTGCACTGATGGGGGTTTTTGAGACCAGTACCAATAGCTGATATTTAAGGGGACATATCAGCCAATATCGGTCTGATACGCTGCCTGCAGCAGATAAGTCTGGTGTGGTAGGTGAAGTGGTGGGGGGAGGGGTAAGGGAAGGCATGTGTTGGGGGCAGATCAAGGCCCTGCCATAAGTAAGGGAGGCGGGGGCTGGGGCAAGTGCTGCCCAGTTGGGGAGGGCAGGCTGGGGACAATGCCATGAAGGACTGCCTGTGGGGATGTCAATTAACTAATTTAATTCAGAGAGTCATTAATCCTCTATGACCCACAGGTTGTCAGGTTTGGGGCATTAAAGTAAGTTTAATTTCCCTGAGTACTGATCTACTGCCTGACCCCATTCAGAGTTAGGAAGAGTAGCTAAACATTACAACACAGACAAGTTGAGCAATGCAAGCTGTATTACACAACAAGACCCGCACAACAACAAGCCGATACAATATTCCCGTAACACCCCAGTGGCAACACAGTAAAATACATTCGATGGACAGTAATGTGATACATCCCAAACCCAATGTCCTTGGTCACACAGCCAGTCAACTTTACCTTGAGCTTCAGTCACTACACAGTTAATTGCTATGCAACTTCACAGACAACCCAGAAACCACAGATGACAGTAAGAATACCCTGAGGCTAGTCAGAAGGAAAAACCCTCCAACAGTCCCTGAGGATTTCTAGCTTTTCCCTGCTTGGGTACTCAGCACATCAAATAGGGAAAGGGTGATACTTTACCTAGCTGTGGCTTCCCAACAACCAGGTCACAGCAAGGAACCTGCAGTCAATGAACTCCCGCACCCCAAGAGCTTAGAGTCAGAACTGTCCAGCCAGAGTGAGAGCAAGGCTGAGCCCCAGCCCCAGAGCTCCTGCTGGCTGCTCCGGACAGGATTTATAGTCTTCTAATCACGCTGCCTGTCACTCACCCAATGGTCCAATCATTGCCATTTTTACAGTACCCAATCAAATTCAAACCTGGGCAGTACTTAAAAGGACCAATCAATTCAAACTATTTGAACTCAATGCAAGCAATATTATCATAATTAACATGTCAATATTGATTAAACAGTTACGTTACTGTTAAACACTGTGCATGCCCAGACCTTAAAAGCAGGTCATGACTTCATCAAGGTTGAGAGTTCAGACCCTCTAGACCAGGGTTGGGCAAAATGTGGGCCGAAGTGAGGCCATTCTATCTGGCCTGCAGGGCTCCTCAAAAATTTAGAAAATTAATATTAATCTGCCCTTTGTTCCTGTCAAAAATGACAGGAGCCAGGGGCAGTAGGACCCAGGGGAAGCCCTGGCAGGCTCCTTCAACAGCAGGGCCCACCTGGCCCTGCCCCCCAGCTGGAAGCAGGGAAGGAGCCCAAGGAAAAGCAGCCCTTTCCCCACCCCATGGCCAGTACTCCCTGCTGCAGCTACTCACAGGGCTGCTCTGAACAGGCACAGGCAGCCCCATGTGGGCTGTGAGCAGCTGTAGTATGGGGCACCAGCCATGGGGTGGGCAAGGGGCCGCTTTTTTCCCTGTGCTCAGCACCAGCTTGTAATCTGCCCCTGCTGCCAGCCTGAGCCCCGTGCTGGTTCCAGGCTCACCTGTCGGGGCTGCGCTGTGGCAGGAGCAACTGCTCAACACTGAGGAAAGCAGCCCCCCCGCTTGCTGCGCTGAGCAGTGTTTGCCACTGCTGCCCCTGAGCTGCCCAGTGCACGATCTCCAGGTGGCCAGCAGCAGGAAACACTGCCTGGCATGGCAAGTGTGGGGGCTGCTTTCCTTTGCACTGAGCAGCTGGTGCTGCCATAGCGCAGCCCTGACAGGCGAGCTCAGAGCTGGTGCAGGGACTAGCCTGGCTGTGGGAGGAGGTTACAAGCTGGTGCTGAGCGTGGGGAAAAGCAGCCCCTTGCCTACCCTGTGGCCAGTGCCCTGCACTGCAGCCACTTGCAGCCCATGGGGCTGCCTGTGCCTGCTCAGGACAGCCCTGCGTGGGCTGCGAGCGGCTGCAGCAGGGAGCATGGAGCATGGGGCAGGGGAAGGGGTGGTTTTCCCCATGCTCAGCACCAGCTCCTTCCCTGCTGGTGAGCAGGGGGTCGGGGCTGCATGCTGCCCCCTGCCCGGGGGGCACTGAGAGTGAGCAGGCGGGGAGCCAGTGAGAGCACAGGGCCCACACCAGCGTGTCCTGCCACCCTGCTCTGGGCCCCACTGGCTCCAGGAGTCCAGGGTCCCAGCCGGCAGGGGCTCTGTGGAGCCAGGCCAGCTCCCCCCACTCCTGCTAGTGCAGCCCAGCCCAGCTCAGCTCCACAGATGCCTACCAGCCTGCACTCTGAGTCCCACTGGTGCTGGCCCTAGGACATTGGTCCCAAGACATTGGGACATTGGTCCCAAGATAGTGACCAGGGTGGGGGGCATCTGTCAAGGGGTGGGGGCTACCCATGCGGCCCTCGATGGCTTGCCAAAACTGGGTAAGTGGCCCTCTGCCCAAAATAATTGCAGGCCCCTGCCTTAGTCCATGATATTTACAGAAACTGTACACACAAATTTCACTCTGCTTTGGAAAATAAGAGTAATAAAGGTACCTTCTGCATTTCTACTTCCATGATATTGTTTGGGAGCAGGTGGGAGTGACAAATGCATGCGTCTTGTTTCTCTCTTTCCGTTTAAAAAACCCTGTACTAAGCTTTTGTGTACAAGAAGAATCTTCGATTCAAAGAGTCTGATAAATTAAAAGGAACGTTATTGGCATTTTTTCCTGTTGGAACTTTGTGGGTTTTTTTGATGGAAGTATCTTTGTTAAACAAGCATAGCACAATTAAGACTGAGAGAGGATGTAAGACCTTTTCATCCAGAGAGCACTGCAGGCTAGACAGGGTGCAGCAGCTGCAGGTGACCAGCACAACAGGTTAATGGAGCAATTAGCAGGCCCCTGCAGGCTGACCTGGGGTAGGTAGGGCCTAGGAGCATATAAACTCAAGGCTGGGGCTGGTAAGGGGGTCTCTCCCTGGCAGTGGCCGAGTAGTGAGAGCAAGGAATTTTTATTAATTTTCATATGGGGCTCAATACTCTTGACATTGGTTTGGACTTTGCCTCAGTGGTCCTTCCAAGCCTATGACCTTTTGTTTTTGTGGATCCTTTTAAATGGCTTCCTATTTAAGGAATAAAGGGTTTGACAGTATGGTCCGTGGGGAAGAATTTTGACACTTTTTCAGACTCATCCCATACTGGATGCTACAAATTATGTGTGTAACCCTAACCATAACGCTACCTGCGGCCATTGCTGGATTCAGGGTCCTGGGGTGTGAAATAGCCTTGGTCAACCTCCCAGCCCCTAAGGCTGGGGCCGTCTCTCTGTGGAGTGCTTTCTTGTGATTCTCCCCCCCCCACACACACACACACTGGAGTTCATAAAATCTAACTATTTATAGTTTATTATTTACAAAGCGGTCAACATATATGAATGAGGTTAATAGCAGAACAAGATATCAATCATTGAATTGTCAAAGGCAGGTATCGATGAACCACAACACTGTACAAATTGAATCAGACACCCTCAGTACAACTTCCCAGCTTAAAACCTTGAGACTCCAGTGAGCAGGAGCACACAGGGTTAACAAACATCAGCTCTTGTTCACACTGGCAGCACAGTATCAATGGTTCGTGCTGTGTTTCAGAAAGTCCTGCTCTGCTAGGGCTTGCATGGGGAAGAGAAGTTCTCTGCTCCAGCTGTCTATGGTATCTGCAAAGAAACGCACGCTGCTTTCCCCTCTCCCCAAAAGCACCTTTCTCCAATTCCCAGACACAGGCTCTTGTGCTGATAACTGAAACATCCCTGGGTTTATCACCCACCTGGCCCAGGCTGGTTCTCAGTTAACTCTCCCCAGAGCCTTCCCAGATCAATACCCTGCCCCCCTAGGCAAGTCTACTTTATCACCCTTTTTCCTTCACACAGGTCCCTCTGCCTCACAGAGTGGGGAAAAAGGATATCAGGTTGTCTTCCCTGTGTCACTGTGAGCAGGTTCACCTCAGGCACACTGCAGGGTAGTTTCTCCCCCAGTTGTGTGGTCTCTGGTCCCTTCCCTTCTCTGAACCTGGCTGAGTTCCCTCCCCTCTCCTGTCTCAGGAGCCAATCAAAAGCATGCATGCACTGTTGCCAGCATCAACTTTCTGCAGACTTTCTTGCAGTATTAGCTGTTTAAGTATGCAAACACCTAAATAAAATTCTTCAGATATACCCAGAGATTTCAAATTGGAATATGTAGTGTTAAAAACATTCTGACCTGATGCATTCTTTGCAACAGAATGATTGTTCAAATATATTTTCTATAGTCGGAGAAAAAGTGAATGAAAGCTAAAAGCTAGCATTTTCTGGGGGGTGAGGGGAAGGTCTTGAATCTCCCTAGCTGGCCTCCACTGAGCAGCTCTCCTCTGGGGGTAGACTTTTAGAAAGAATTATTTAGTACTGGTGAGGCCCAAAAGGCCCAAACTGTGTGTAAACCCAATAATGCCTTTGTTACCAAAGGAGTTGATCAGGGATGATGCAGAGTTAAACATGGGGCTTGTACCACAGGTACGGTCACTGGGGAGGATGGAGGAGGTATGACCAAGTTCCAACCCTGGAAATTATAGAATCAATGAGTCGGAAGGGATGTACTGGGGGTGGGAGGGATCATAAGACCCCAGCCAGGTGCCTATCCAGTCTCCTCTTGAAGATTTCCAGGGAAGGTGAGAGCACCACCTCTCTGGGAAGCCTATTCCAGGCTCTGGCCACCCTTACAATGAAGTAATTCTTCCTAGTATCTAACCTAAACCTATCCTCCCTCAGCTTGTGGCCATTGTTCCTGGTGACTCCAAGGGGGGCCCTGGTGAACAGGCTTTCCCTGAGTCCCTGCTGGTGGCCCCTGATAAGGTTGTAGGCAGCCAGAGGATCCCCCACCTCAAGTCTCCTCTTGCGGAGACGGAAGAGATTCAGGTCCCTCAGTCTCTTCTCATGGAGGCCCCCAGCAATATGAGTGGCCCTCCTCTAGACCCTCTCCAGGGTCTCCATGTCCCTCTTGAAGTGCGGCACCCAGAACTGGACACAGTACTCCAGCTGTGCTCTGACCAGCACCGCATAGAGGGGGGGCAAGACCTCTCTGGACTTGTTAGTGATGCCCCTGTTGATGCATGACAGGGTGCGGTTGGCTCTGCCTATTGCTTCGTCGCATTGGCGACTCATTCATCCTTGAGTCAGTCATGACTCCAAGATCTCTCTCTGCCTCTGTGCTGCCAAGAGGGTCAGCCCCTAACCTATAACCATAATGCTGGTTCCCTCTCCCCAGGTGCAGCACCCTGCACTGGTCCTTGTTGAACTGCATCCTGTTCAGATCTGCCCACTTCTCTAACCTATCCAGGTCTGCCTGGATGCGGTCCCTGCCTGCCGGTGTATTCAGTTTACCCCACATCTTGGTGTCATCAGCAAACTTGAACAGGGTGCTCTCCACACCCTCGTCCAGGTCACTAATGAAGATATTGAACAGCACTGGCCCAAAGACCGAGCCCTGAGGGACTCCGCTGCTGTTTGGTACACATGACAGTTTCTGCTAAAATGAGGACCTGTCTCAAGCTATCCAGCTTAGCAGATCTAGCCAGAATTTTCTAGCTACTAGTATACAAGTGTTGGAACTATATCTTGGAAAATGGGTTAACATTTATTTGACTAGTAGAATCTCTAGGTCTCTGTTGATGTGCAGAATACTCTGACAGCTTGTCCACTGCAAGTGATTATAGACCAAAAAATTAAGTTTTTAAACATATCTTTCTTTGCATGCCCATCAATCAGTCTTCTAATTAAAGAATAACTTTTATAGCTTCCACACATTTTGGTTGTGCTTATAGCTTGATCTAACAACTTTCACTTTAAAAAAACAAACTTAATTTTAAAGAATGTCAGAAGTATTAGATTTACCCAGTTATTTCATTATTTCATTCCAGAATTAATGTTTATGGTTGTCTGTTGAACTGATTTGAAACTGACATCTGCTTTTGAGCTGAAAAAAATAATTTAAATGTGATACTACTTGGGAAATGAGTTTCTGTGACATTGCTTTAATCTTGAAGTACTCAATATAAGAATTGTATATAGTTGAGAGAGGTGGAGTCGGGGAAGAGCTGGAAAGGGAGTTTGGCTCATTGTCTGCTGTTAGCAGAAATAAAAGAAACCTTTTTGTAGGAAAAAAAAGAAAGGCTCTTGTCTCAGTGAACTCCGCCCACACCACTACATGGTACAAGAAGTGGTCAGGAACAGGTGACTGCATTGCATGGAATGATCTTTCAGAGTAAAAAACGGAGCAACAATGGGCTCTTGGCAGAGAACTGGAAGAGGCTTGTGCAACCTGTACTTCAGGGTGGGTAGAGCTAAGTGACCAAACATAGCTACTTTTATGAATGTAGCAGGTGCTGAGGCTCTGAATGTATTTAACTGAGCCAAACAGAACAGTCTGATTTATGAAGGTGCTCAAAAGTTTGAGGAGTACTACACTTGGAAGTCTTTTGAAAGATATCAGTTTCATGTGAGGTTGCAAAAAGAAGAAGACCTCTTTGGGGAATTGGAAAAGGATCTCAGAAATGCTGTGTCAGTCCTGCAATTTTGGAGAACTTGGACTCCATTGTGATTAGAATTCGGATAATAATACGGATCAGAGACACGCAGGTTAGATAGACTGCTGGAGGATCTTGAGGATTCTCAAGCTAGAAAAAGCAATCAGCATGTGCAAAGCAGCAGAGATCACCCAGACTAGATTGAAGTCTTTGGAAGGAAATCTAGATGCTGAAATTTGTTAACAGAATAATAAACCCTCCCAGAAAAGAACTGAAACAAAACAGAGCTTGCAAGGAGAGGTCTGAGAAATGCGGCAGGAAGAACTTAAGAAAAGCAGCATAAAGAGCTATACAGGCAGTCCTCAGACTTGCAACACAATTGGTTCCTGAATACCATGTTTTAAGTCAAAACGTAGTAACTTGGAACCAATAATCCCATAGGAATAATGTTATATATGGGTGATTCATTCCTTTACGATGCTCAATACAGCTGCATCCAGCTGCTAAGTATGGAAGGGGGTGGAGAGGGAAGGGGTGTTTGGGGGGGGGGGGCAGATCAATGCCCCTGCAGTGAAGAAGGGATTGGGGCTGGGATTGGAGGAACTGCTGCCCAGTGCGGGGGCGGGGGAACGGGACAAAGGCACAGGTTGTCCAGGGGGCGTGGGGAGGAGGTATAGTCTGGAGGCAATGCAGTGGCTCCATCCCACACCCACTCGCCCCAGCCCCACTTGCTCCATGCAGATCTGGGGGCACCCGCCCTGCCCCCACCCACCCTATGCCCTCCTAGACAAGTGGGGGGAGCAGCAGCAGGAGTCACCAGATGAGCAGCTCCCTGACCAGTGGTGTGCAGTGGTGGGAGCTGCTTCCCTCCCCCTCTGCACTCCTCAGTCTTCATCCCATACCTCCTCTGCCCCAGTTGGGTAGTGCTTGCCCTAACCCCTGTCCCAGCCCCAATCCCTCCACTGCAGGGGTGTTGATCTGTGCCCCCCCACTTCCCTTCCTTCTCCCCTTCCAGACTTACCAGCTAGATGCAGCTGCATCAAGCATTGTAAAGTTGACACCTGTGTGGGAACCTCGAAACACAGTGTCAATTTATAAAGGTCATAAGTGCTGTTCGAGGTAAATTGAAATCATAAGTCAAGGACTACCTGTATAACAAACAGGCTATAGCAGTGTCCTGCTTTTTGGACAGTGCTGGAACAAATGCAAAGGACAACCATTTTCCTAGAGTATGTAGAGGAGAGGACTGCAGGTATAGAAAGGGGCAATCTGTGCGATCACTGCAAATTGCAACATTGCAGGCAGCAACGAAGAGGAGCTGTATGTAGAAATAGTACAAAATACACCAGTCTTCTAATGATATTGTGCATCAGGCTAGAAGCATGGAACTCCTGTGTCTTTTAAACTGGACACTGGTGTACAAGCCAGTGTCGTATCAGACTATGTTGTAAAGGTTTTGAAAAAGAAAGCAAGTAGTCGCAACAAGCAGATAAGGCTCTGAGGTGACAGTGGAGAGTTGATTCCTACTGTTGCCCCCAAGAGCTGGAGATAAAGGGTAACAACTAGTAGTGAAAATATTCAGTTTGTGGTTGTTCAGGGAAAACATATACTTATTTTAGGGCTAAAGACCTGTTAGGCACTGGGTCTTATTCAGAGGATATATACTATAGAGGGGCACAGTAAAATTGAAGATAATTTTTAGGATGTATTTGAAGGGCTTGGGAAGTTGAATAAAAAATATAAGATTGTCCTGTCTATGCTCTGTACTCCTACAATACATGCTCCCAGAACAAATTCTTTAGCTCCAAGACAAAGCCTGAAAGCAGTACTAGAAAAACTGGTTGCTCAGGATGTTATTGAGAAAGTAGAGGAACAGACATATTGGGTTCATTCTTTAGTATTAGTGCAAAAAAAAAAAAAAAGAATACTTGGGCCTTGTCCATGAGTGAGCACATGTCTGTTTTGGCATCTTAAAGCAGTTTGAGATGCCACAGGAGGCACACCACGAACAAAAAAATGTTCCCGACGCTTCAAATATGCAGTGTGAACTCTTTAGCTTGATACCGGGAAATCCTGGTATCAAAAGAAAACGTGCCAGAAAAAAGTGGCACAAGACGTGCTCCTGGAGCATGCCCCAAAGCAACTGGAGGCTGGGTTTTCCAAAGAGACACTCTGGCACCCGGCTAGAGCATCTCTATGCCTGCCACATGTCTCTGCTGTTCCAGCATGATGCCTTGGTGTGCTGGAGGAAATAGAAGCGGGGCAAGGCTGACAGCAGTGGCTCAGACCCAGGCTCTTTCCCCAGTAAGCAGGGGTGGGGTAGGGAACTATGGGGGGCAGAGGGGACTGTGCAGCAGGGGTGGGTCTGCCAGCCCCCCACCACATAGCAGCAGCAGCTAGCAGCGAACCCTCAGGGCACTTGCAGAGCTCTGCTGCAGTGTGCAGTGCTGCCTGAGACTCAGGGTACATGTGGCACACAAAGCCAGCCTGGGCTGCTGGTGCGTGCTCTTGGACAAGACCAAGCTGACTCCTGCTGCCACTTGGGGCTTCCAGCACTACAGACAGTAGCTGCAGGCTGTCAGTTCTGCTCAGCACCACAAAGTAGCTGTGGGTCCAGATGCAGTGATCCCCACATCCCAGTGAGCAAAGGCAGGCAGGGGCAGCTCTGTTTTTTTCTACAATAAAAAACCCCAAAAGCAAACACCAAATTGTATATATATTTAGAATTTATTTTATTATGTTGATAGAGACAGTGGTAGGCTTCAAGTGATGTTTCATTTTAATCACAGAAGAATGCTGGTTTGGGGTATTTTAATGAGAGAATTTGGGTTGGGGGGTTAAATCAGAGAATTTGCAATTGTTAAACAGGGTACATTATGATCCCTGCTGGTGAGGCAAATGGTGGGACCTGAGCAGAGGAGCCTGCCCAGGGCCCGCACCAGGGACCCAGCTGCAGGGCAGATGAGGTGACTGACCTCCTGGCCATTTGAGGCCAGGAAGACATGCTTCGACAATTCGAAGTGGGCCACTGCAACAAGGACATTTTCTAGGTGATAGCTGCCCAGATGGCAGAGCAGGGCACCAGAAGTCAAGACAGTAGTACTGCCTGAAGGCTAGCTGACCAGCCACAGCCCACTGATAGCTGACCCAGAGGTATAGGCAGCTGTGCTGCAGTGCCCATACCACAGCCCAAGTGGCCATCCAGTCTTTGTTTGGGTTTGCCAGGCATGCGGATGCTGTTGCAGATGGCAGCAGGGCACAGCCAGGCAGCAGCCCCCACTACCAGACTGCTGTAGTGGGTAGAGGGTGCAGGGGCCACTCTGGGTTAGGGCTGCTTCAGCAGTCCAGCTGGCACAAGGAGCTAGTGTCCCCAGATACCAAGTGGCTAGGCCTCAGGCTCCTGAGTGCCAGGGCAGCTTTATATACTGCTGGCCTCTGCCTCTGTCTCCTCCAGCTAAAGATGCAGGAGGAGCTGGGCAGGGTCATTTTGTTCCAAGAGGCACAATTTGCCCCACACCAAAATGCATATTTAGGAACATGTGCTGAGGTACAAATCTCCAGCACAAATTTGTGCCACTGCTACTTGACCTTTTGCAAGCACAAGTCTGCATGTGTGTGCATGACGTTGGTCTTTGCCTAGGCCCAAAATTCTAATATAATAAAAACCTTAATGTGTCTGTCTGTCTGTCCATAACGCTTTATTCGCCCTCTGGTTGGTTGTCTTGGCAGCCAATCACCATACTGACTGAAGCAACCAATCAGACTGCTCTGCACAGACAGACATGCATGGTGGAGTGCTGTCCTGCTCCTTGGAGGCAGTGGTAGCGCGGAGTACTGGCGGCACAGTGCTGGCCTCAACCCCCCACTCTGGCACACAGGGCTGGATGTATAGCGGCACTGTGGGGCGCTGGGTGGCGGCACCTGTCTTTGTCCATTCCCCCCCCGGCCCCTGAGAACAACCGTGAGGGAGAGAGGGGAGCCGGGGAGGGGGCTGCACGTAGCTGAATGTGCAGCGGCAGCAGCAGAGGGTGCTGGGTGGCAGCTGCGGTTGCCGATTAAAGCTTCCCTCCTCCCCTGTGCCTGGGAGGCAGTGACGCTGTGAGGTGGAGCAGTGGGGGGCCACAGGAGGCTGGAGGCAGAGCAGCGGCAGCATAGAGTGGCGGTCCTCTGTCCCTGCTCCCCTCCCCCGTTGTTCTTGATGGGCAATTGGCTAGTAACTTAATTAATACGTAAGAAGGGAACACTTTCAGATTCCTACTAGGGAAGAAATCTTTGGAGAAATGGTACAAGCAACACAGGTACGTCAGCAATGGTTGGGTTTGGCAGGTACCATTAGAAAAAAATAGCAGCTATTTGAGCCTGTTCAGCACTCCATATGGAAGATTCTGCTTTAACAGATTGCTTTTTTGAGTTACGTTCAATGCCAGAAGTGTTTTATAAATATATTCAACAAATATTTGAGGGCATTGGAGGTGTCGAAATGTATATCAATGGCATTTTAAAATGGGGAGGTGCAGTAGAGGAACGTGATCCAAGACTTCAGAGCTCTAAAAAAGGCTTGGTCATCGAAGTTAAAACTTAGTAGAAAAAAGTGCAAATTTAATCAGAAAAATAACATATTTGGGTGAATAATTAATGGATCAAGGTGTACAGATAGATCCCATTAGAGTACAGTTAATTACTAATATGCCACCTCCCACAGGTAAGAAAAGAATACAAAAGTTTCTGGGAGTAGTAAACTGTGGGGGAGTCTGTATCTAATATGGTGCACAAATACAGCAATCTAAGAGCTTTACCGGACAAAAGTAAATATTGGATATGGGAAGCACATCATGATGAAGAGCTTAGGAAGTCCAGTGCTTAGATTCTATGATGGCAAACATCAGACAAAAGTGTCTACAGCTTGCCTCTAAAGAAAGTCTTGGAGCAGCTCTCATGTAGAAATATGAGCACCATTGGAGGCCTATAGCTTATTCTTCCAGGGCTTTAACTGAAATGGAGCATCACTTTGCACCTGTTGAAAAAGAGGCTTTCGCTCTGGTGCATGGATGTAAAAAGTTCCACATCTTCCTGTATGGAAGACCACTATTAGGTGAAATGGATCACGAGCTGCTGACAGTAGGAAAAAGAGGGCTTGCTGATACACCTCCAAAATTAGAGGCTGTTCTATTTTTTTCAGTTTCAGTTGCAAATTAAAATTAGAATGTAAACCAGGGAAAGAATTAGCCATGACAGATACTTCGAACAGAACAGAAAGGGAACTAAACCCAGAGTTAGACATTGTGCATGTCAGTTTGTTAAAGAAAATGTGGCCAGTTTCCAATTAAAGTGTGCTGTGGCATCTAAAGGTACAGTCCACAAGATCAGACATTATAATTAGTAATCCAAGCCATAAATTCATGATGGCCTGAAAGGTACATACTCAGTCCTTATCACCAGTTTGAAGTAGAGCTGTCCATAATACATGGGATCTTGTTAAAAAAATGACAGACTTTTGTTTCTCCCAAAGTATTACATCAGGATATGTTACAGAGGATATGCAAAGGACACTTGGGTATAGCATAATGCAAAAGAAGGGCTAGAAAAACTCTGTTCTTGGCTATACATTGATATGGATATAGAAAAATATGTTAAAGCATGTTCAACATGTCAAAAATGCAGTGAGACTGAGAATCAAGTGAAACACCCAAGTGGAAGTGACCAAGGATGAATTGGCTCCATAGTCCAAAGTAGTAGGACATCTATTCACTCATGCTGGAAACACCCCCCCCTCCCCCCCTTATTGGTTTTTGGCTATTACTCTCATTATCTGGAAGTGGCAAGGCTTGAGAACACTACTGTGAAGCATGTAATAGCACATACAAAATCTGTCTTTGCTGAACATGGCATACCGCTTATGGTCAGGTCTGACAATGGACCACAATTTGATGGGTATGAGTTCAAGCACTCGCAAAGGAATATGGGTTTATGCACACTACCCCTACCCCAAGATACCCACAGTCTAATAGAGTTGCAGGAAATGGTGTCAAAATAATAAGGCGGCTGCTAAACAAGCCAGGAGTTTCTCACACATCCTTATTCTCACACATCACTAAATTATAGATCATCTCCTTTGAAATGTGGGCTTTTGCCAGCTGGGCTCTTATTTAACAGTAAACTTAGAACAAGACTACCTAATTTGAAAACCATTAATAAGAAACAACAAATTGACATAAATGCTTATGAGATGTGTGATAAATATAAATAAAAAGGAGTCACGAGACAAGGGAGTACTGAGAATTGGAAACTCTGCTACCCCACAACAGGATACGCATGCACCATGGTAAAACATGGATGCTGGAGACAGCTGTCTCTTGTGAGGTAGTTCCTAGATCTTATGAAGTGGAGACAAATGAAGGAAACATCTACACAATGAATAGAAAGCACCTGCATCCGAGAAGGACAGGAGATGGAGCAAATAGTGTTCAAACTGGAGAAAGACATGGAGAAGGCTACAATATGGACCAAGCAAGACAATCCAGAGACAGTGGTACCTTGCAGACCTACAAGACTATGAAGGACACCGCAAAGATATATGGAAAATTAATATTTTATTTTAAAAATTGAATTGATGTGTGTGGTTATTGGGTGAAATGGGTTGTGTTTTCTGCTTGGAAAGGGGAGATGTGAGGATAGTATATCTTTGAGAGAAGTGGAGTTAGATAGACCTGGACAGAGACTGATGGCTGTCTGTGGGCTGTTTGCAGAAGTAAAAGAAACCTCTTTGTAAAAGTAACTCCTGCCTCAGTGAACTGAACCCACAATGTGACATTTTTTTTTGGTGGGGGGAAGCAATATTTTTATGGACATGTATAGACGAAACGGGGGCCCTAAATTGAAGCAGTGGAATTCCACAAAACTGAGCAAGGGGTCCTAATGAGAATCAAAACTTTTGGTATCTTATTTTTAACTAACAGGATTGTCTGCAATGACAAACAGAAATGTTTTTATTTTATTTTCTTAATTGGGTTTAGTAGTAGTCAGTGTCAAAGAAACCAATTGACTACTCCCTTATTTACAATTCAGCTTATATCCTTTTGTTTAGAACAATTCCTGTTTGTTTATCTGTGTAGTTTACTTATTGTTTAGATTCCTTGTTTGCAGGAAATTAATTATTTGTTGCAGTAAGAGAATGGAGTATAGTTATTACTACCAGCAGTGCTTGTAGGAATCTAGAGTGCCTAAGATTCATTTCTGTCCTGTTTGGGCTCATCATCCTACAGAGGAAACAGCTGCATGTTTTCAAATCGGATTACAAAATAGCTTCATTGCTTTTGGTCACATGTTAAGTCACACAAGTTTATCAATGTTCTGAACCGTGTTAGTTGAGAAGCTCAGGGTTTTTTCCCCTCTTTGTTCTGATGCTAAAATATTAAGTGTAAAATGAAACCTGACGAACATTGGATCAAGTTCTCGGAATAGGATTCCAGTTGTAATTGTGCACCCTGACTTGTTTAAAAAACAGAAACAAAAAAAACCCTCAGCATTTTGCATTTGTTGTCCTAAAATAGCCTAAGAATTACTAGTGATACTTTATTAGGGGAAATTCAAATTTAACATGAGAAAATTAAGTCCAAAACTCTGAGATGCAGTCTACAAGAATGCCTGGGCGGATACAAAATAAGAGGTCATGCTTTCTAACTCTTAATCTGACAAAAGATACTTCATGTGCTTGGGGCGAGTCATTTCTGTCCTTGCCTCAGTTTCCCTGCCTGTAAAATGCCTGTCTTCTAGGCATGTTAAAGAATGTCAAAGTACTTCAGACATATAAAGTGGCATTATTCTGAACACTTCTTTTTTATGCTGCATTTTAAAATTATGCCTCAAATTAGCCTTTAATTAAGTTGGGGGGGGGAATCTCATAATTATGAAGTGATTTGGTAATGATTAAGTATTGAGTATGTTTGGGCATCTGCTGAATCCTGTCCCTAATGCAAAATCATAAGCTCACCTAGGTTTTTTAGCCCTACTTGTCACCTTGACAGATTATGCTCTCTAGGAGTTTTAGCAAACAGAGCAACTTCCTTTCATGCTATTCACTTCCCAGGAGGGACAACAAGCACTTGAACCAGTAGCCTTGGACACGTTTTGCTTCGAGCCAAGCCTCTTCTCCAGCTGCTTTGAGCTATTCTCAAGCTATTCACCAGCAAGCACAAAGATGTGTTTAGTGGTTGTTAAATAATGGGAGGAAAAGAGAAGCAGAGGAGTGAGACTGGCCACATATTAACTAAAGAAATGTGCAGCTGCACATTACAGCAAGTTTTCAGACAAGAAAGGGAAGTCAGTGTTGCAAGCCTGCCCTACTATCTGTTCAAATTACAACAAGACAGACAATGTGGATAATTATATTTTATATAATATTGGATAATATATAGTCATACTATAACGTGTCAAGCACAGAAAGCTTTCTTTCTCAATCAGATAACTTATCAGGAAGTTAAGGTAGTGAAACCAAAGGTCACCCTACAATTATTTTGCAATCTTAAAGTAGCAGATGCAGCTGAGTGAATTCAAACCTCTGTAAAGCAGCAATGTCATGCATCTACAGCTTTACTCTCTTGGTTGATTCTTAGGACCCAACCATTAGAAAAATATACCCAAAACAAACTATTATCTTCTGGGAAAATAACTGTTCCTAAAAGCCTCAGTTCCCTTGGAGTTACATTGCCTAGATTTTAAATGAACCAAACAGACTAGTTTTGTTTGCTATACTTTTGGAATATTAAAAGCAAACTCTATTTCTGAGTTGCTGTTACTTGTGTCTCCTCTTATTATAATTTGTTTAAAATCAAAACTTCTTTCCTTTGTCATTTTGTTTCACTTCTTTCCTGTTGCAGATCATGGTGCATGACTTCCTCTACTGCTTATCCTTTTCACTTTTTGAACTTCTTTTTGTTTTTAATGTCATCTCCCCCCACACACATTTTGTCTCCTTTTTCAAAAATCTCAGTACTTTTTTTTTCTCAATTTTTGTTCCACTGAGTTCTAGTTGTTCATAGAAAATATTTTGACAGTGTTGGTCCAAAAACTGCCCTGTTAATGCGTGTGGTGATTGTGAGAAAGCAGATGCTTAAACTATCTTCAAATGTTGCTATTTTACTCTTATGAAATAACAAGATATAGCTATAACTTTTGCACAGAAGAAAACATTTAGTGGTAAGAAGAGTCTGTCCTAGGCAGCCCCCTTTTTTCTGAATGCATAATTCTCAGAGGTGGGTAATAAAGAAACACTTTTTACTATGGGGAGATCCAGGATTCCCTAAAAGGGGGTGTGGTACACTGTAGGGGCAGGGGTGAGGTGTAGTTGGAGCCTCTTGCTGGTGGGGGACATGGAGGGAGGACCTGCTCCCTGCTGCTACTTGCCCCTGCTGACCTGGCCATGGGCTGTGAGGATCAGCTGTATGGAGTGCTGGGCTTACCTGGGGACAGCAGCAGTGATACTCAGTTTCTTCTTCCCACTCCCTGGTCTCTGCCACCTCCACCCTTTCCTCCCTCTGACTGGGAACAGGCACTAGAAGGAGGAATCTATGCACTACTGCTGCCACGGTGGCAGAACCTGACTCCCCCTGTAGCCCACTCCCTGCAGCCTTCAGCTCTGGAGTGGCTCTGGAGCCACTCAGGAGTGGCTCTGGAGTCACTTCATGTCTGCATCGTCTAGGGACAGTTGGTGGTGTTCAGGTCCCTGCTTCCGCTCCTGTTTCCAGTCAGTGGGGGGGATACTTGTAGGTGGCAGGCGAAGGAGGCGAGCAGGGAACAGGCACTGGAAGGAAGAATCTGCATCCTGCAGTTGCAGCCCGCAACTAGAGCAGGGCAGGAGCAGCTCTGGGCCCTACCACCCCCAAGCCCAGATCAGCTGAGGGTAGCAGTAGAAAGGTAAAAAGCACTGAGTGCGAAGTAACTTCTCATTGCTACAGAGGCAGATGGAAGTTGTAACAACTTAGCAGACATGCTAGTAGGAGGTGCCTTTTATTTAAGAGAAGTAGTGGTTTTCCGTTTCTTGGATTGCAGATATGTACATATTCACAAATAAAATATTATGTATCCTGCAGCAGTATGAATCCCAATTAAGAGGTAAAGTCCTGGATTCTATGTCAGTGGTGCTCAATTTTTTGGCCCCACGGGGCCAGATGAGTGATGTGAAGCTGGTCCACAGGCCGGATTGGACCCTGTGCACCAGGGTCAGGTCCTCATGACTGGATCAATCCAGGCCCTGCATGGCCTCAGCTGGCTCCTGTATGCCAGGTTGGGGACCAGCATTGCATCCATGAGCCTGGTTTAGTGCTCAAGGCTACAGAGAAGCCCCATGGGTCAGGTGACAATACTTGGGCTCAGATTGAGCCCATGAGCAAAGGTTTGAGTACCCCTGTTCATCACCTTCATTTAGAGATGACTTGTGACAGCCAAAGCCAAAGCAGACCGAGAAAAGATAGTGGTGGGGGAAGTCTTAGGCTACATCATCAAAGATTTTTTTTCTCTCTTTTAAAGTCATGTGTAGCTGTGTAGGAGGCAAAAAAATTCTTGTTACAAGGAATGAATGAAGTGCCAAACAGGAGTTATCATTATTCAGTGTTTTAAGTGCAGGTTAATAAGGAAATTACTTATTTCAGTCATTTAAAAATCATTCCAAGTCAGTTTCTAGGCTGCTTATATAGGAACAGGAAATCACTTTAAGGGAACAAAGGGCAAAGTCTTTTCTCTTGCGTTTTGGGCTGTATGGCCTGCTGAAGTACTATTGGTTTTGGGAGTAATTTGTTCTGTAATCTGTACTTGGGAACCATGTCCTTCTTGCTGGTGAACACATGGGAAAGAAGTAGACTTATTACTGAATGGGATGTGCTCACAAGTATGTTCTTAGTAAGAGATTAAATTCACAAAGTAAATTATTCACTCCAATTTATCCTTGCATTGCATTACAAATCTTTCTTTGTGCATCTCTTGATTGCAGCAGTCTAAACAATTATAAAATCATAGAGAAGCAGGGCTGGACGAGATCTTCAGAGGTCATCTATTTTAACTCTCTGCCTGAGGCAGGATAATCCCTATCCAACCCATCCTGTATTATTTATCTATTTGACTTTGAGGCTATTGCTTACATAAATGCACCACACTGGATCCTACTAAATTGTAGCTGATTTGGATGACAGATTATTATATCATTTTGTCAGAAGGAATATATTGTGAAAATACAGATCTGCGTGGCATTAAAAATAACTTTATTTTGAGGTTTTGGGTTTTATGGCTCATTTTTATTCTAAAGACTAATTGTGGTTTTTTTCTAGGTAATTTATTTAAAGAAGACACCAGAAGAAACCTACAGATCACTTTTATCTGGGTCTAATCCACCATATCTCCCATTTAGGTATGTGAAGTCTTACTTACTTTTTATTACTTTGGAACTTGCTAAATTAAAAAAGTAGTGATTATGCAGTGATGCAAAATATTTTGGTTACAGAATGATTCTTAAAAAATGACTTTTGATGAAAGTTTGCGTCAGGATAGCATGAGAAATCTATCTTGTTTGGGAGGTTTGCTTAATGCATGTTTCAGTCTCAGAAAATCATTGGTAATCAGCTACTCTTTTTAATGATAATGTTGTGAACTAATTTTCCATGTGATATACTTAGTTTGCAAGCAGAAGAAGCTGCTAATTAGGTTGGAGGTAACTTATTTTCATCAAGATACATATTTCCAAATGCAAATTAGAAAGAGAGAACTAAAGCTCAGAGAATTAACTTGTTTTCAATTCTATTTTATGGATAAATTAGATTATGGTGGCATTACAATGACTCCTAGGTAAGACTGCTTGAAAAATGCATGTACAAAATAGCAAAAGCTACTCTGAAAATTATGTGAAGAAGCCTCTTACATACTTTCTGGACCATACTATGCACCATTTCACTGCTTTGACTTCAGCAGCAAGCATGCAAGGTGGTAGCTGCTACTGAGCTTCAGCTAGGGAAAGAGGATAAGAAGGCTGAATTCAAGTAAAAATATCTTTTATCCAAAGCTAAAAAAAATTGACATCCTTTTTGTACTTGTGTGAGGTTATTACTGAGTAGGAAGATATTTCTAACCAGAGCCTGATTTGTCAGGAACTGAGGTCTGGAGTGTTCCAGAGTCTGGATCATGTCTCAGTTCAAGGTTAATGTAGTGATAATCTTGCTGGGAACATGGCAGCCTGTCAATACAAACTCATTGGTTCCATACTTTTGCACCAAAGATTCTGTTGACCCATAGCCCCAGGACCACTCTAATCTAATAATTAAAAATGAAATTTAAGTCCTTAGTATGTATTCAGAGCAAATGGACCCTTGGATTTGCTGAGGCTGACAATAACAACCAAGGCAGTAAATCCAGTGGCAATGGCACAGGCTGTCCGGAGAGGTTGTGGAATCTCCATCTTTGGAGGTTTTTGAGACTCAGGTAGACAAAGCCTTGGCTGGTATGGTATAGTTAGGGATGGTCCTGCTTTGAGCAGGGGGTTGGACTAGATTCACAGATGCTAGGGTCGGAAGGGACCTCAAAGAATCATCAAGTCTGACTCCCTGCCAGTGGCAGGAAAAAGTGCTGGGGTTATGTGACCCCAGCCAGGTGTTTGTCCAGTGTCCTCTTAAAGGCCCTCAAGGTAGTGGAGAGCACCACCTCCCTTGGAAGCCCATTCCAGATTCTGGCAACCCTAACCGTGAAGAAGTTCTTTCTGATGTCCAACCTAAACCTACTGTCCATCAGCTTGTGGCCGTTGTTTCTGGTATTCCAAGGGGTGCTCTGGTAAACAGAGCATCTCCTATTCCCTGCTGCCCCTCCCGGTGAATTTATATACTCTCACAAGAACCCCCCTCAGTCTTCTCATGTCCCTCAGCCTTTCCTTATAAGGCCTTCCCTGCAGACCTCTAACCATATGAGTAGCCCTCCTCTGGACCCTCTCAGGGTTGTCCACATCCTTCCTGAATTGCAGCGCCCAGAATTGGACACAGTAATCTAGCTGCGGCCTTGCCAGTGCCGCATAGAAGGGGAGCATCCCCTCCCTGGACCAGTTTGCAATGCATCTGCAAATGCATGACAAAGTGTGGTTATCTCTGTTAATTGCTTCATAGATTTCATAGACGTTAGGGCTGGAAGGGACCTTAAAGATCATCAAGTCCAGCCCCCTGCCCCAGCGGCAGGAAGTCAGCTAGGGTCAGAGGACCCCAGCAAGATAAGCATCCAAGCATTTCTTGAATAAGTCTAGAGTAGGTGCCTGCACCACATCTGAAGGGAATCTGTTCCAGGTCTTGGGGACTCGGACAGTAAAGAAGTTTTTTCTTATGTCCGGCCTAAAATGGTCTTGTTAGGAGTTTATGACCACTGGTCCTTGTTTTTCCTTGGGGTGCTCTGGTGAACAGACGCTCTCCCAGATCCTGATGAACACCCCTTGTGTACTTGTAGGTACTTGGTCACATTAACGGCTCATATTAATCTTGGAGTTGACAACTACTCTGACATCTCTTTCTGCCGCTGTGCTGCTGAGAAGGTCATCTCCCAGCCTATAGGTGTACTGGTGATTCCCTCTCCCTAGGTGCAGCACCTTGCACTTGTCCTTGTTGAACTGCATCCTATTGTTCTCTGCCCACTTCTAACCTGTCCACGTCTGCCTGGATTTGGTTTCTTCCCATCAGTGTGTTTGCTTCGCCCCATAGTTTGGTGTCATCTGCGAACTTGAACAGACTGCTTTCCACGCCCTCATCCAGGTCACTGATGAAGATATTGAACAGCACTGGCCCAAGGACTGAGCCTTGGGGGACCTCACTGCCCACATCTTTCAAGGTGAATACTGACCTATCCACCACCACTCTTTGGGTACTCTTAAGCAGATTTGCCACCCACCTGATTGTGTAATTGTCTATGGCACAGCTGTTCAATTTGTTTATAAGAATAGGATGGGATACTGTGTCAAAGGCCTTCTTAAAGTTCAAGCAGATGACATCTACCTTGACATTTGCATCTAAGCTTTTAGTGACCTGGTCATAGAAAGAAACAAGGTTAGTCAGACAGAATCTACCTGCTATGAACCCATGCTGGTTGCCCGTCCACATTAAATTACCCACTGGACTCCTACAAATGTGATCCTTGATAATTTTTTCAAGGGTTTTCCCAAAGATAGAGGTGAAACTAAATGGTCTATAGTTACTTGGATCTTCGTTCCTCCCCTTCTTGAAAATAGCAACCCCATTGCCCCTTGTCCAGTCCTCAGGGATCTCACCTGAGCACCATGAGTGCTCAAACAGTCGTGCCAGTGGCTCTGCTATGATACTGGCTAATTCTTTCAGCACCCTTGGGTAGAGCTTATCTGGTCCCATTGATTTAAACACATCCAGCCCCTTCAAGTGTCTCTTTACTAGGTTGACACTGACGGTTGTTGGGCTGGTGTTTTCCCTGCTTCTGTCAGTAGTGCATTTTGGAGATTTGTCTAGATCCAAGTTCAAGAATACAGAGGCAAAAAACTCACTGAAGAGGTCTGCTTTGTCCCTCCTATCTATCACCAGCTACCTTGTTTATCCTGTAGGGGTTCCTATGCTGCCCTGATTCTTCTTTTTGCTCCCTATATACCTGAAGGACTTTTTGTTGTCCTTTAATTTTTGTTGCTAGCCTGAGTTCTAATGCTGCTTTGGCCTTCCTAACTGATACCCTGCAAGTGCGAGCCAAGGAGGTATAGTCCTCCTGGGTAGCTACCCCCTACCTCCACAGCCTTTATGCCCCTTTTTTGCTGTTAAGCTTTCCTGGATTTCTCTGCTTAGCCAGGAGGGTTTCTTAGCCCCTTTGCCCCCTTTACTGTGCAGTGGGATTGCCGCTTCCTGTGCCCAAAGGATTGCTTCCTTGAGGAATGACCACCCTTCATGGACCCCATTTTGTCAATGCTCTTGAGCTTTAATGCCCCACTAACTAATCTCCTAAGCATCTTGAAGTCAGTCTTTCTGAAGTCTTAGCACTTCTGCCCTGCTGGTTACTATTCCCATCCTTCACTGAATAGTGAATTCAGTCAGTTGATGGTCACTATCCCCTAGGTTGTCTTGTACCTCCAGATCCCCAGCCAGGTTGTCCCCCATAGCCAGCACCAAGTCCAGCAAGGCCTTCTCTCTAGTGGCATCGTATACCTCCTGCATCAGGTGGAGGTCCTGTATGCAGGTTAAGAACCTACATGAGCAATTAGTTCTGGCTGACTGATCCTCCCAGCAGATGTCAGGGTAGTTTAGGTCACCATGACAGCCATATCTCTTGACTGTATGGCCTCTGAGAGCTGCCTAGAGAATTCCTGTCTAGCTTATCCTCCTGGTGTGGCGGTCTATAGTAGACCCCCACTACCAAGTCCCTTTCCCCTTGCCCCCCTTGTATCCTAACCCACAGTACCTCAGTTTGGCCCTCCTCTGATCCCATCTTGATTGTAGAAGATGTATATTGCTCCTTAACAAACTGAGGAACACCCCCCCCACCGCCTTTTTTCCCCCACTCTGTCCCATCTGTGCAGCCTATAACCTTCAATGCCTGCTGCCCAGTCATGAGTAGGGTCCCACCAGGTTTCAGTTAACCCAACCAGGTCGAAGTTGCTGCTTGCAAGCAGGAGTGCAAGTTCCTCCTGCTTGTTCTCCAAGCTTCTAGAATTAGTATAGAGACATTTAAGCCCCCCAGTGGGTGCCTTTGGTACCCCCTTGTCCTGATGTCTGTCGGGCCCCTTAGTGCTTACTTAGGCTGATTCATCGCATGGCTTGTGGTTCTCTGAACATAGGTTCTTTTTCTCCACTGCATCCCCATCTCCTGACGAACCTAGTTTAAAGCCATTCGGAGGAGATCAGCCAACGTGTAAGAGAACAGACTCTTACCTTTAGAAGAAAGATCAAGACCATTTCGTCCCAGGATACCTCTCTCATGCAAGTGTGGTTCGTGATTGTAGAAGCCAAAATCCACATGATGGCGCCAACTCCACAGCCGCAGGTTAACTTCTCTAATGCAGGCGTCTTGGTGTTGATGGCGACCGCTGAATGGGAAGATCAGTGAGAAGGCCACCTGTGCCCCCAACTTCCTAAACCTGGCCCCAGAGCCTTGTAGTCATTCATGATGCAGTCCAGACTACTCCTGGCAGCATCATTCGTGCCCACATGGACAAGGACCATGGGATAGTAATTGGAGGGCCAGAAGAGGTCGGGAATCCTCACAGTGATGTCTCGGATCCTGGCACTGGGCAGGCAGCAAACCTCCCGTGCCATGGGATCCAGTCGAAAAATAGGCCCCTCCTTGCGTTTCAGGAGGGAGTCACCCACCACGATGACCCGGCATCTCATCTTCTGGTTGCCCGGTTGTCGCTCAGTCTGCATGGTTAAGGCAGATGTGTCTTCCCCTGCAACTTCCTCTGCTGCATCATCCTTCAGTGCTGTCAGGGCTTCGTATCTGTTCCCCAGCTGTGTTGGGGAAGCAGTCACAGCCGCACACTTTCTGGCTCTGGAAGTCCCTCTTGAGGTCCCTTCCAACCCTAATTTTCTATGATTCTGTGATTCTCTGACTAAGGTATGTGTATGTGTGGATGAGTGTTGACCGTAGTTCTGACAGACTTCAACCATGCAGGCTGAAATTTTTGAGGTGGGTGTCAGCCTCAGCCTAAGTTGAGTGTATTTCTTTTTTATTAAGCTCCAGTCAGAATGATTCAAACATTTCTGAGAATAAGACAGGATGGGGACCCACCTTTTTAAAAAAAAGGTTCTATTAACCTAGGGTTGTGGTGAGCAGTTATTTCGGCTGACGGGCCACTTAACAAGTTTTGGTGAGCTGTTGAAGGCAACAAACATAAAATTCATGGTGAAGATATCATTTTAACAAATTGTAGATAAAAAACAAATCATATGCTAAAAATCAAACATCAAAATTTAAAATACTTTTTGAAATTAAATTAATTTTTGTCCTAATTTATGTTGTTTTGTGTAATGTATATGCAGGCAATTTTAATAGCTGCAAACTTGAGACAAGGAAGGAGCTTAGAGAAATTTAAAATTACTTAAACTAGTAAACGAATAAAAATTACTAGAAATTACTGTTATATGTTGAGACTTGTCTTATTTTTGGCTGACTCATTTTCATTGTAGCCAAACTCTGGTTTTCTTCTGCAGCATGTAGGCTCTTTCTCTTGAAAAAAACACCATCATATCCTTCATAAACATCCTGCTTCCTATTGTAACCTTGACGTTTTACTTTTTTTTATTTCAGCATCAAGCAAAAGGTTTTTGCAAAGTTACCTAATATGGAAACTTGTACACATTGTCTTTATACTAAAAAAAAAAATAGGTTTCAATACTTTATACATTTGCATCTGAAAATTTGAGATTAAATTTAGAGGTGGAATTTTATTCATAATCATATTTTTTTTCTTTGTCAAACACTGAGGAAAACTGAAATGCAAATTTTTCCCTAGAAGCGGTTAAATGGGAAGACCCTATGTAGGGGTCTGTGGCCTATGACATTCATTTAACTGAGTGTTCCAAGAAAATAAAGACATAAGAGAAAGAAATACCTTTTGAGGATTAATGTTTGTATGATCATGCTTGCATATCTCACATAGATTCCAGCAGCTGTAGCTCATGCCACATTTAATACCTCATATGTATAGAGATTTACATTTTTCATGTTTTGAAACCAAATACAAATCTTTGTCAAATAGCAGTTTAGCAGTTCAAATACCTGAAGGGCAATTACAGAGAGGATGGAGATGAGATTTTTCTCTGTAAATGTAGGGGACAGAAATAGGAGCCAGTGGCCTCAACCTTCTGCAGTAGCAATTTAGGTTGGAGATTTAGGAGGAACTTTCTGACTATGAGGGTGTTTGAGCATTAGGGTGGCCATCATAGAGGACATTTCAGTTTTCTGCTACTCTGTCCTCTTTTGATACAAAACCCAATGCCTTTATGTCCTCTATTTTTCTCTTCAAGAGAGGTCTCTCTCATAAAGGTCCAGGTTCATATCAATAGAGGACTGCCGGACTGCCCTCTGATGGCCACCTTACCGAGCATTGGAACAAGCTACACAGGTAAATTCAACAGTAGGTGAGGCAGATATTTGGCTGGGATGGTTTAGTCAAGGATGATCCTGCCTTGAGTGGGGGGCTGGGCTAGATGTGAGCTCATGAGGTCCCTTCCCACCCTGCTTTCCTAGGATCCTCTGATCCAAATTTTGGGCAGGGCCAGAAGTGTTCTCTATCACTATGGCTGCCTGACACTCTTCTTTTTAAAATCCCCTTTTCAGTTCCATATAACTTTACCAAATTCAGCCTTTGGAGTTGAACTCTGTTCATGCCACGTACCTGCTGCCTGCTGAATTGTTTCAACCAAAACAGTTGAGAATAAGGTTAGGTGAGAATTTTTGTCAGTGTAAAACTTTGGTAAGCTTTTCAAAAACATTTGAAAAGCTCCAGCATGACCATGTTTTGGCATTGGTAAGTGATATACCCTTGAAAAATCTTAGTTTACATGTGGGCAACAGTCTTATTTTGATTTTTAACGCTGATGTCTGAAGATTTTGAGCACGTTTGAACATCTCACAGCTATGAATTCCATGCATATTGCCCCCACAGAGCAGCTCTTGCTCCAGGCTACAGGGGCAATGCTGGACTTTCCCATGTAATTGCTGCTCCCTGTTCTGAGCTGGTCATTGGAACTGAGAGCAGAGTGCCAATTTCTCCCTTTTACCCAGGGATCCCTTTGCCAGTATCCAAGAGAGCACTGGAAGAGGAAGCTGTCTCATAAAAGTCAAGGAGACAAGTCAGACTGAGGGAGAAAGATGCAGTGAGACATATTGGCAGAGAGGAATACTGAATGAGATTGTCTAGGCAGAGGACTAGGATTTGATTTGGGAGGTGGGGAGGGAGTGGAATTGGGTGAATGAAAAAAGTGGGACTAGGAATTGGTGGAGGGGATGGAAGAACTTGGAGCCAGTTAGCTCAAAGGAACAGATTGGATGTGGAACTGGGGGGAAACTTCAACGTGTGTGTGTGTGTGTGTGTGTGTGTGTGTGTGTGTGTGTAAAGGTTAAAATGAAGAACAGCTATTTAATTTGAATTTTACTCTTAAGTATTTCTGGGTTTTTTTTCTTAATGGAAATACTGATTTAGCTGCAACTTACCTTGGTGACCTTTGTTTTATATTTAAAAGATTCATGAAATTCCAGAGAGATGAACTTGAGGCCTCTGTTTATGGAAGGATTTAAGAACTTCCGAAAAGTCATTGGCAGCCAGGCTGGTGTAGCGCAAGGAACCTTCTCTCTAAGCAAATGCTGTTTGTCTAATTTGAAGAACATTAATGGTTTCCTTTGCAATTATATTGGGATGGTGCAGGAACTGTGGGATTTTCTGTGGTTCTGTCTCGTTCATGGTTCTATGGGAAGAGTGTTTAGAAGAGACTGAACTGTTGTATGCCGGCACCAAAAATCAGAAGTAGGAAAGTAGTATTTTACTTGGCATTCTGTTGTGGATGAATATATGTTGTCTATAACCTATAAGAAGCTTTTGTAGTCTTAGGTAAGACACCCCCTCAGTGGTCACTGTGTTGCAGCAACATTGGGTAGTGTTTGTGTATGGTGTTCACTGTGAGAGGCGATTTTACTTTAAAAAGCCAAAAGATATGTTGGTAATATTTCTTTGGAGGTCTTAGGTACTCTCAAAACAGGTAACTTGAGCTCAGTGAGCTATTGTCTCACTATTCCCATTCATACAACACTCTAAACATCAGTAGTGAATGAAATGATTCTAACAATTCAGATTTTGAGATTACAGTACCAGATTACATATTGACAGTAAAGTTTTAAATGATTGCAATGTGCAGTACTTGAGACAATCTTTGATGAGCTCTCAGGATGCAGATGATAATTTATGAATATGACACGCATACCAATATATATTAATATATTTTCACTGTTAACTAATGTTTCCACATACTAATTTTTAGCTTTAAAATTCTGAGGTTGGAGATAGTAAATGCTTAGAAAAGGACCTCTAAATATTTTTAACTGAAAGCATAAATGTATTTAACTTCAGATTTTATTTATTCTGTACTTTAAGTTACCTATATGTTGAAATTTGTTTTGCATGGAAATACATCTAGGAGTGAGATTTTTTTTCTAATAATTGCACTGGAATGATCATTTTTTTTCCTTTTTTTCCCCTTTTTTTATTGCACAAATACTGATTTAAAGAAGTGGAAAAATCTGCTATAACAGCAGGGACTAAACTTTGTGGCAGGCATCCCACAAAGTAAGTCCTGCACATTTCATGAGTTCCACTCAAGTCTTTTTCTCTTGCTCTGTTTGCTTCTCTGCTTTCTGCTGCTTGCTCTTTACTCCCCACCTGAACTATTACTCTACTTTATGCTCCCTCTTCTCTCTGCCCTGTGCGACGCACAGAGGCTATCCATGCTATCCTTGCGGCTATTAAAACACATGCCACTCTGTACTTTGACATTATAGCAGACCTTTAAAAAGGCTCATACCTTTTGTTGGACCATCTGATCACAATTGGGCTAAGTTTGTTAAGAAAAAAAAAGTACTGGAAACATTGTCAGGAGACAGCTGCCAGTGTTATTGTGTCATGAAAGTGTATTCTCGTGTGGCTCCACAGTAACAAATCATATTGGCAAAAGGAGTGCAGCACTATACATGGTCATTGTAGTGTATCTTGCACAAGCCATCTTGGAGATCTTTTGCTGTAGTTTGGAACATCACCATTATGTTCAGAATTATGGGAATCCAATCCCAAACTCCAACAACCCCTTCTATTCATTTCATAATCTCTCTTTCTCATGTTAGTTTTCAGTCTTTCTGCTGTCTTGCTGCCAGAAACACGGCTGCTAAACAGATCAACAGAGTGCTTACATGTGATTAAAAAATGGGACAACAGATTCTTCGCTCTTGGCATTACTGTCACAGGGACTGGGTGTACATCAGTGAGAATCAGAAAATGGCAGAGGAGTGGATGATACAGGTGATGAATATTTACCACAAGCTGCCCATACAGTGTCAGAGTCCTGTGAAGTGTTAGGTGATGGGATGATTAAACTGGTGTATATTTTACTCATGAGGGTATAGAGAAACAAAAATCTTGAGGAGTCTAACCCTGCTGACATCTTTTGTAGCAATGATTTCACAAGCTTTTTGCAGAGTTGTTCAACTAAAATTGGCATACTGTGGTGGGAGAAATAAGGCAATTCTTTCTAAAACGTGTGGGTAATGATGATTATAGTATTGAACTCAGAATGTCAGTAAAATAGCACTAAGGCAGACAGGCAAACAGAGATGTAAAGCCAAAATGAATTAGAATTTCTGCAAGAGAACAATTTTGCTTTCCAGTTTCACTGTCTTGAATGGTGGTACCCAAATTGGACACAGTACTCTAGGTGAGGCCTCACCAGTGCTGAATAAAGTGAAAAAATTGTTTTTTTTGATGTGCAGGCACCATTCCTGCTAATGCAGCTCAGATTCACCTTGGCTTTTTTTTTAAAAAGAGCACACTGTTGACTTATTCACTTTGCAGTCCAGTACAGCCCCAGGTCCTCTTGTGCAGTATCTCAGTCTAGCCAATCATTCCCCACTTTGTATTCTTGCATTTGATTGTTCTGTCTTAAGTGCAAGACATCCTTATTGAATTTTATTCAATTAATTTCAACATGTTTTTCTAGTTCTCCAAAAGTTTCTGCAACTCTATTTAGTTTGGTATCCAGTGCAGATTTGCTAAGTATGCACTCATTTCCACCCTCCAAGTCAGTAATCAAAATATTAAACTGAGCCACATTCAGAATAGACCCCTGGGAAATTCCCCACACAGGGCTGTGTTTACAGGGCAAATTTTACTAGTAAAACTTTATAATGAACACTAGGCCTTTTAGTGAGTCTCAAGAGTGATTTTTATGGCCCTTTGTTGCCATGAAAAGAATACATGGTAGTGTTATATTTTAGTTAATAGTAATTTGAAAGCCATAAGAATTTTGGTCTACTAGGTCACTTGAAATCTATAATACATTCCTTCTTGTATAATCGGATGAATGATTGTGAACATAACTCTAATAGTAAACCATCTGTTTACAATAGTTGACTAAAGGGTGCCTTGAGATAATTGTCGTTTGAGTTTGTAAAGCTAACTTTACAGTTCGCAGTTTTAGAGGCAAAGCGTATTTTTTCTAAAGAAGCCTGAAATATTGCTCCCTTTTGTGCAATAACAACAAAAAAATCAAGTTTGAAACAAAGAAGTGGTTTATTTGCCAAACCCTAAAAAGCCATTTGCATACAGGGGAAAGGTCTTTTCAAAGATCCTTTGTTTAGTCAGCCTGGGATAGCTAGGCCTGATTGATTTGTTTACATATTTATTTCTTTTTATCTACTGTTGCTGCTGTAAAATGAGTTTTGGGGTTAATATTAACTTTACAAAAAGTTCAAGAAATGCCACGTATTAAACAGGTGCATTTTTCTTATCTACGAAATGAAAAATTGAACAGTGAGATGATTAGTATTATATTATCAACAATAGCTGGTTTTGAAAATGACATGAGGGTATATCCTTATATTCGAACTGGGAACCTACTAATCACAATTGCATGGGTGTTTGTATGCTACCAGGAGGGATGTGAAGAGTTCAGCTGGGTGGATGTAGTAAATTTTGTGCCAAGGCTTTAGAAGGGAGCAGTTATCAGGAATCCAGAACACTGTTTTATAGTTCTGCTTAAGAAAACAGTCAAACAGCTTTTACCTTCTGTGTATTGATTGGTTTGCAAGCAGTGAAAGAACAAAGAGATCTCTGAGAAACTTGTACTTTGATTCTCTTCTGGCACATATAGCTTGAGCTGAATTGTTAAATATGTTCTAACATCATGTTCATTAATACTAGTTACATGCACAAATGAGAAAACAGCTTGACTTTCAAAACTAAAAATTTTCAGGACTGGCATCTATTTGAAAAAGTGTTTGCTTGTAACACACATTTGGGCTGGAACTTGTTGAAGGGCCATATTTTGAATCTCATCATTACATTTCTAGCTGCTTTTTACAGTAGAACTACACTTCAAATCCAGACTTTCCCACGTTAATTCCTAATGAATTAATTTCAGGCTGAAAGACAGGAAATGTTCAATTTTATATTCTAACTGGATTGCTTGGTGTCCCTATCTTGGAATTGATACTAAAAGTGATAGTGACTGTTGCCAGTTTAGAGCTTTCATTTGTGGCTTTGAAGATTTTTTCCCCCCACCTAGTCTCTCTCTCTCTCTTCCTCCCACCCCCTTTTTTTCCTTGATTTCTTATTCTCCACTTTATTGTTTGGCTGAAAAAATGCTGAGTAGATAAACATTTCATTATTATACATGCAGCTTTATTTATATCTAAAACAAAACTGCCAGCTGGTTTTAGAAAACTTGTTTTACCTTGTGTTCTTTACACAATAATAGGTTTTATGAAATAAAGATGAAAAATAACTTTTCTTGAAAACTGGTAAAATTTTTAAAATTACCCAGGGATGTCACATTTCTTTACTCCTTACATTTCATTTTCACATGGATAAGTAGATTTTAATGTACTTACTTATTTGAACCAAAATAATTAATTGGGGGATACAAATATTTGCGTAAGTATTTAGCAGTCAGACAAAAATGGAATTTAGGCAAAATACATTTCTTAAGTTAGGTGAAACTGTTGTCAGTATAGCACTTCTCATTTATATATCAGAGATACAATGTTAAATTTTAAACGTAACACATTGGTTCAGTAGCTCTGAAGCAGTATCAAATGTGTTGTCAACTGCAAGTAGGTAAAAAAGTAAGTGCTGTGCACTTTTGCACTCAGATCCTTTTTGTATGGTGAAATAGTCTCCCCTCTCTTCAATTAATGTATATTTTTATCATTATACATTACTTTTATGTTTATTTCATGTCTTGTGTTAGAGACAGACATTACTTGTTTATTTTTGTGATCTTATGTAGAATATAAGTAGTAGACCAAATTTGGAGCCATGGTGCCACCCTTTGTAAAGCAATCAGAACATGAGTAAGTAAGTTTTGTGGAAACCCTGGACAAAATATGCATTCAAATTGAAAATGCTTATTATAATTTTCTATCAGCTTTTGAACAGCTTCATCAAGTGCCATCACTTGGTGTTCAACCCCTGTGGTTGTGGTCAATTAGTTAATATCACAGGTGACACTGTCAGGGTTTGACTATGTAGTTCATTGTCTAACCAACCATACTTACGTCTTTATTTATGTTGATTCAGTGGGATTAATATGAAGCAAATAGTTTTACCGTTTAGCATGGTAACATTCAAGTGACCATTTTTGCCAGTAGTTGTAGTATTTGCATACACGTTAAGTGTGAATTTGTATGCTCATCAGTGAGAAAACTGGGTCTTGCATATGTACATGTGAGTGTGTATTTTTTCTCCATCCTGAATACTGTGGAAGCTCCAGCTTACAGAACTTGATAAGTTCATTCAGTAGTACATGGGCAATAGTACCAAGCAAATTGCACCCTCCTGGCAACTGCATATTTTGTTCTGCCCATCAACCATAGTTTTAACTTTCTTTAACCATGCCTTGGCAGTCTGGGTCTTTTAATAATACAAATGATTAAGACTTGCCTCAGTTGATTATTCAGTAACTTATTGCTTTGTGGCTTGCCATGTCACAGTTTCTGCACACATTTTATTAATGATATATTTTTTTCAAATGATGAACAGTTCTGTAAGTAAAAAGAACAGAAATACTCTGTTTTTAAAGTGGTGGTTTGCTGTCTGAAAATGCATTACTTTGAACCATGGGCAACTGGTGCCTCCTGAGTCTGGGCGGGTACCAGAATGCCGATGGGGGTGGTGGGATTGTCCCCCAGTGGCCAAATGCTGACGGGGGGGGGTGGTCCCCCAGTGGCTGATTGTTGACTGGGGGGCGGGCCCAGCAGTCAATTGCCAAGTCAGCAGTGAAATCAGTTTTGGGGATGGTGCTTCCAGGGGGTGCACAGCCAATCTCAGGGGGTGCACGTGCACCCCCTACGCGTTGCCAATGCTTTGAACTGCTGTGGTGGAAGAACTGATTTTTTAAAGATGATTCAAACATGATTTGTTACTGGAAACTGAGTTACCATATTTTCTAATGTACAATAAGGCAATAAGGTCCTCCTCCTTTTCTGCCATGCATGCCCCTTCTTGCTTTTTCCCTACCTAGGCCTGCAGACTCTCACTGACATCTCTGTGTTAGCCCTCATGTTACCTGTTAATTTCAGTTAAAAGGAATTTTTCCTTCTGCAGCCTGGGTGTATAATACTCTTCTTACTTTTAAGAGCTCTTTTTTGCTGGGGGAAGGGGAATGGCAGAGGATGATGCATCTTATACATGAGCAAATTCAGTAGTTCAGGGAGAGAAAGAGGTAAACGTATATTTCTAAAGTGTTGTGTTCTGTTAACTTACATTCTGAGCTTTTAAACAGAGCATTTAATCATTGAAATAAACATATAATGCTTCTGTGTTTTGCCTGTTCTTGTCTTCTTTGGGTATATTTTAACTTTTATTTGTATTAATTTTGTAGGGATGCCTCATTTGGGAACTGTACATACAATCTTACAATCCTGGATTGTTTACAGGGAATAAAAAAGGTAATAACACATCTCCTTATGGTGAACTAAATGCAATAATTTTTCTTTTAAAAGGTACTGAAAAAGATAACAACCTATCAAATTTCACCATGTTCTTAGAAGTTATACCCTACCACTAACTCAGGGCAATAGATTACTTTGAATTTGAGGATAGGAGAAGATGCTAAACTTCTCCCTTACTAGTCAGTCATTCTCTATACCTTCTGAAGGCTAGTTTATTTACAGGAACTTTTATGTGAACGAGATTTATTCAGGTGAATTTGCAGAGTTAATTCCTGAAACATTTCCAGTAACAGAAATTTATTGGTTCTATGAATAAGTAAAACAATTTTAAATTGTTAATTTCACACATTAAGAAAAGAGACTAACATTTAATTAAATTATACTAGTCTCAATATGATTTAAAAAATGTTGCCTAACCAAGTATCTATGACAATGAGAAAGCAAGCTGTGTTTTCTGTTCTAGATTTTAATTCAGTTTTATTGTAAGTGCTAGCATTATCTGTACATTATTAAATTCTTGTAACAATGGGCTTTTTTTTGGATACCATAGTCTTTCCAAAACTCTTAAGAAAAAACAGTGATTTTAAGTTCCATTTGACTTTTTCAATAGTATCACTTTTAACAATGTAACTAGTCATCTTTCTTGATTCTAATTTTACAATATTAGACATAATTACTAGCTTTAGAAAGTCAAATTATATTTAGTTCAGTAGTTTTTCCTGAGGACAAAGTAAATTCTGCTTCAGAAAAGTAATCCTTTAATGTTATCCCTATCTCTACTGCCATTTTGCCAAAAAAATGGAATTGCTTTCTAAGATTTCCTTTTGTTTGTTTAACATTGTTTCAAATGGCAGTTGATATGTTAAGTTATACTTCACAGGGGATCTGAAGTAATAGATAAGTTCTAGAAAACACAACGATATCACTGACTCCAAGTTTTTTTTAAAGTTATTCTTCGCACCCAAACCATAAGATTGTTCTTTTTTAAATTTATATAGAGAAAAATAGATAATAGGGATATAGAAAACAATCTGTAATGTATATCTCAGTATAAAACTGCATTTAAAACAATTAATTACACACACACATGCATGTACATTTGCGACTTAAATGATGACTCTTCTAGTTCTTTACATTGATCTGAAAAGTTCTGCCAGTTAACCACTAATTCTTGAGGAATTTTAGTAAGAGCTCCAAATGCTGACTAAAAACAGATGTTGCGTGAAGTCACAGCAGTGCATCTGAAATGAATGTGTATTTTGTCAACAAGGATTATAAGGATCACATTTTTTTCTTTGCTTCATTACAAGGGTCAGCCTCGAATATTTAACTGACCTGCAAAGCTAAAAGCATTTCAAGCTGATTACTTGTCCTGCTTTATTTGTTTGGAAGAAGCAATGAAGCAGTTTTGCTTTGCCTTTAAAAGATTCTATACATAGCAGAATAATGGAATAGATTTTTTTCCCACCTAGATCTGTAGCTCTTGTAAGATTTTTTTTCTTTAGAATTCCAAAACACATTTTACACAGTCATTTTTTCAGAACAGCATGACACATCTGATACATTGGGACAAATGCTTACAATAGCACGCAGAAATCTACTCCATTTACTCCCTAGAGACAAACAATTATATGGCTTCCTTCATTCAAAAGACCTTATAGAATTCATGTAAAATTTAATTGAAAAATTGTTGGAAGGATCTTCAAATGCTTTACAAACTATAAAATCTACCAAATAGCATTTTGGAAAAATGCTAAATGAATGTATGTAGCTAAGCAGTCAAAGTTAGGAAACATTAGATTGCAAGTTAACATATGCTACTGTTTCATAGATTTCATAAACATTAGGGCTGGAAGGGACCTCGGGAGATCATCGAGTCCAGCCCCCTGCCCAAAGGGCAGGAAGTCAGCTGGGGTTATAGGATCCCAGCAAGATAAGCATCCAATTTACTCTTGAAGGTGTTCAATGTAGGTGCTTGAACCACCTCCGCTGGCAGACTGTTCCAGACCTTGGGGGCTCGGACAGTAAAGAAATTCTTTCTTATGTCCAGCCTGAAACGGTCTTGCAGGAGTTTGTGACTGTTCGACCTCGTCATCCCTTGGGGCACTCTGGTGAACAGACGTTCCCCCAGATCCTGGTGGTCACCCCTGATAAACTTATAGGTGGCCATCAGATCACCCCTGAGCCTGCGCTTTTCCAGGCTAAAGAGTCCCATGGCTCTCAGCCTGTCATCGTAACATCTGTTTTCCTGACCTCTGATCATGTGCGTGGCTCTCCTCTGGACTCTCTCAAGCTTCTCCACATCCTTTTTGAATTGTGGAGCCCAAAACTGGATGCAGTACTCCAGCTGCGGCCTCACCAAGGCTGAATACAAGGGGAGAATGACGTCCCGGGATTTGCTCGAGAAGCATCTATGGATGCACACCAGCATTTTGGTCGCTTTACTAGCCGCAGCATCGCATTGGAGGCTCATGTTCATCTTGTGGTCAATGATGACCCCCAAGTCTTTTTCTTCTGTAGTACTAACCAACGTAGCACTGCCGAGCCTATAAGGGTGCTGCAGGTTTTTCCTCCCAAGGTGGAGAACCTTGCATTTTTCGGTGTTAAACACCATGAGGTTCTCATCTGCCCATTTGCTGAGCTTGTCCAGGTCAGCCTGGATCACCCGCCTGTCCTCTGGCATGGATGCTTTGCTCCAAAGTTTGGTGTCATTGGCGAACTTGGCCAGTCCACCCCCTGACTCCAATGTCCACATGGTTAATGAAGATGTTGAACAGTATGGGTCCCAGGACAGAGCCTTGAGGGACCCCACTGGTCACAGGGCACCACGATGAGTGACTGCCATCAATCACAACCCCCTGGGTCCGACCACGAAGCCAATTTCCCAGCCAGCGGATCGTGGTGGAGCCAAGGCCACAACTGGGCAGTTTGGCCAAGAGGTGATCATGGGATACCAGATCAAAAGCTTTTTTGAAGTCAAGATATATGACATCAATCTCTTCTCCCTTGTCCAGGTGATAGGTCACCTGGTCATAGAAGGAAATGAGATTGGTCAAACAAGACCTACTGTAACTCTTTATATAGTATTTGTACATAAACATTATAACTTGTAACTATGTACATGCTGTATTCTCTTAGTTAAAGGCTTTTAATTTTATTTTAAATGTTAACATGTCAGTGACTTTTATTTTGATCCCAGTTTAACAAATTTGGGTTCTGCTTCAGGATTTGACAGTGCATTATTATGATAAATCTTTTATTTATAAACTGAAAAATTGTGTTTCTTTTTAGGCTTTGCAGCATGGATTTTTTGATTTGAAGACATTTGATGTGGAGGAATATGAACACTATGAGGTTTGTATATCTCAACATCTAACTCTTAAGCCTGGCTTAAAGAAAGCTGGGTGGTAGATATGGTGGCACACAGCAAGAACTGAAATGTCTGCATAGATGTATAACTTTTTCAAATATATTTCTGTGGATTCCATTGTATAGCTATGCACTGCACATGAAACAAGATTTTTCTTGGATAGCATTGTTTGTCAGGATCACTTACCATCTTTTCCCACATACAACATGTGCCTTTTTTCCAAAATTCAGCTGCTGGAAATTGGGAAATAAGTTATAAGCAAGGAAATATAGTAATATCAGTTTTTGCCTCTGCTGTGTCGAGAGTAGAAGGGGGTGGAGAGGGAAGCAAAAAATAATGCTGTACATGGAGCTCCTAAGATGCTATCTGGGGATACTTTCTCTTTCCCCCTGGCAGAGGCTTCTATTATAGAAGCTGCTACTTAGTGACTTACTGCTACTTACCAGTGTTTTCAAGGAAAGATTTTTTTTCATTCTACCTTTCAAAAACAAGGTGCCTATCTTATTTGGGGCTGTATTGTATGCTAGGAAATAAGAATGGAGTCAGCTTCTCGCTATGAAGAAGCTGGTGCCAAAGGAAAGTCTGGTGCCAGTGCATGTGTGAGCATCACCACAAGGCTGAAACCAATGTCTGTTCCAGTGTGAAAGTCAAGATGAAAAGAAACTGCTTCAGACACCAAGACTTCCATATGGCCAAACACAACAAGCCTTTGAGAGATCTTTGGAGCACTGTCACAGTTCAGGGGTTAGAGACATAATGCGCAGACAGCAGTGAAGAAATCTCATTCTCAAGAATTTTGGAAGTGGGCTATATATGAGTATTTCCACTAGGTATTATTTGTGTGGTGGAAAATTGGCTCTTTTCTCCAATGGGGCCACTTCACCATGGTATTGTCACTGTTTTCTACTTGTTTGGGTTATGATAGGGCTCAGACTGACTTCCACAAGTCAAAGAACCATAGTTATTGTGTTACATTTACGATAAAGTTACAAATAATAATAATAAACATAGAGTAAGTATACAGAGGATGTATAAATAGACCAGATTTTATATACATGTTAAATTTTAATAATACCAAAACCTTTCCTGGACCTTTTTTTAAAGGCAGTACTACTTAAATTTACCTAGTATTGTAGTGTTCTACTGTAGGTGTAGAAAATGTAAAAGCTTGGAAAATTGTGCAGTTGGCTAGTACAGACTGGTGCTTCAGAGGTGTCCTTTTTAAGTGTACTGCTGCAGTTGAACATAATAAAAATAAAATGTCCAGAGATTCTCAGACCCTTTTAAACATGCCTCTGTAACATTAATGAAGAGCTATTTTATTTGCTTTTGATCAGATCTTAAAAATGCCTAGGCAAAGTTCCCTTCGAAATGCACGAAACTGTAAGAAATGCTTCTCCAGCACACCCATCTAGGAGGTATGGCTCTGAAGAATTTAACTATGGTTAAGTGTGCAGAGGACAGACAAATGATTGTGGTGTTCTACTGTAGTCTGCCTGTTTCAAAGGGGAAAAAAATGTAAAAAAAATGTTGGGAAGACATATTTCTAGATGTGATAGTGTTCCACACTGTTTAGACTGAGGAAACCAATATTCTTTACAACAGCAGCCTTTGTTGCATTACTTTAGGATTTGCTTTAATGCCTGTATTTTATATTGAGCAACTAATCTAGAGGGACTTGATTCATTCCATTTTTCCTGTGAACTATGGTAAAACGTTTATTCAAAAAACAAAAGATAGCTGATTGGGAATATGTATTTAGTGCATGTCCAGTCAAGTTCTCTTAGAAAGCTGTGTAAGCAGTTAGGTAAAACTATGTACAAAGCAGATTAATTATTTATTAAACATTTTACATTTGTGATAACTCATTCGTGGAAGATAAGAATCAAGAAAATGGGATTTAAGGGAACATTGTCTATTGTCTTGGATTAATTTTTACCTGGAATCCTCTTTAGTTTTTTTTAATCTATTCTTTCTCCAGTTAACCCAAATTCCTACACAAGTTGACCTCTTTTTGTGGATTAATTCAGTTCAGGTACTCTGAAGAAGTTGATTTAAAATGTTAAAACTTCAGTAATTTTTTGGCATGATAACAAATGTGATGGCTTATAATGTGCATGGAAATTATTTTTAAATGGACAGACGTGCTAAAATAATTAAATTAATTTGCTTTCATTGGTTTAAGCTGATCTAGTCTTATAGATTTCTTCACTTATTGGTCAGGATATAAAATGTTGAATTTATAGCAGTTTTGTAGCTGCTTATGTACAGTGCTGCAAACATCTATTGCACCTTTGTTTCACTAGGGATGGCAGCTTTCCACACTATTTGATAATACATAAAAGAAAGTTGGAGTTTGGCCAACTGCTACCATATTTTCTACTGAGAATTTGTTAGAGGACTTGAGCCTTTAAGTAAAAATGCCTTAGATAATATCAGGTATACATGTTCAGGGAGGTTAAAAACAGAGTAACTAATGATGTCATTTTAATATAAAGAATTTTAACTCCACAGTACAGTTAAATTAAAAATATACAAATATTTCTAAATTATCAAGTGGAAAACCAATTGGCACACAAAATTCTGTTCAATCCACCAAAGTACAGGTATTGGCATAAACTTTGTTATTTCTCCCACATGCCAACAAAGGAGTCTATTCATCAGTCTTTATTCAGAAAACACTACAAGTAGGGGTTATGTCTCTGTGAGTACCATGGTATCAGGCCTAGTGGGTATAGCCAGGCAAATAGTTGGCGTAATTAGAACCTTGAACTCAGCAGGATTTGGTGGCTGTTCAATATAGCTTCTCCTCATGAAGAGCACACAACTTCATAATGCAAGCATGGCACGGCATAGAGGCCAGCTAGGACAAATACATCATTCTTTATCAAAGTAGGTTCATTACCAGTGTGTGTATGTGTATGTTTTTGGTTGGTTGGTTGGTTGGTTGGGTGGGGGGGAATATTGTATTTTAAGATTTTGATCTTGTCTTATGTTCCAAGAGATGTTTTTAGATTTGGCAAATTGAATGGATGAAGAAAGATTTCCGTATGTGCAGAATAGTTTGGAAGTTTGGGTTAACAGAACCAACACAAAAAGAACTTGCAACTGTGCAGTTTCTTTTAAAGTGAATAACTTTTACAATTGGCTACTGCATTTATTAATTTATCAGAGCTATTGCAGTAGGTGGGTTGCAGCTTTTACAGAGAAAGTATAAATTAGTATTAATTTGTTCTTAAGGATTTATTTTTTTTGCCAGCTTTTGATATTAGAAGTTTGCATTTAACAATATACTACTATATATAGTTCATAAGTAGAGATGTTAGACATTTTTAAGCAGAAATGTTTTGGGTTCAAAACAATACATCTGACCTTACCTGAAATGTTTACAAAGTGTGCTTTGCACAGCTTCTCTTCACTGCTGCATATATTTCTGAAGAACAGGCTTACACGCATTTAATTTCTTCTGTATATTTGAGTTGATTAGTTAGAGTTGATATGCTTTGCTCATCTTGCTATAGTGGGGGGTAGAGTGGAAAAAAAACCCAAAAACAACTATGGATTTTTAAAACTTGTGTGCAGATATTTAAAATGCTTTCCCTTTCTTCTCTCCTGATATTCTCCCTAGCGGGTAGAAAATGGTGACTTCAACTGGATTGTTCCAGGAAAATTTTTAGCATTTAGTGGACCACATCCAAAAAGCAAAATTGAAAATGGTATGGTTTTTTTCATGTTTTACTGTTGAAATATTTTATAATTTTGTTCTTTTCTAGTTTCTTCCACCACTCCTACTCCTCAATGAGTTTTTGGCATATTTGTGAAGACAATAGCTAATTTCTGCAGTAGAATTAGAAAAGTTTATATATAGGTAGATTTGCCACTGCAGAAAGAATTTGACAGAGGGTTTTCAGTGCCCGTTATTGGGTTTAGTGCCACAGATATATCATTCAATGACATTTAGAAAAGTAACTCAGTAAGTCCCTGAGAAACTTGGGGTGCCTTTCTAATTGTTTTCCTGAACCTGGCAACTGAATTAAAGGTGTTTTACAAAGGAGAAAATTAAAGAAAAAGAAAAAGGGTAAGAGCTGACTTCTATATCTTTAATGAAGACCACTTTAAAGGGTTTAAACAACTTTTTAAAAACAGATATCATTTATAGGAAATTCCATAACAGTACGTATTTTTCAAACCGAGTGCAAGAACATGAAATCTGAATGCAAGTGGAAGAGATTCAGATGACACAAAGGGAAAAAATCAACCAGAAAAACTAGTTAGTTTTAAAGTACTTTTCAACCATTTTGAGGCACTGCTCCTGCCCTGCATTTCCATGACCATAAGTGTGGCTCTGCCACATTTTTTAATTCTTTACAGATTCCCTTCCCACCATCCCCATATGCTTATGCATGGAACTTTGCTTAGATAGCCAAAGACACCATAATTGCAAAGCCCCGTCAAACATGAAACATAGAAACTGAAAAAAAAGTCTAATCTTTAGGTTCTAATACCTGTCTTTATGTATTCAATTTATATGACACCCTTCCCAACAAAGGCTCAGGGTAGATTACAATAAGAGAGAAGTCTAACTTTATAAAATAGGAGTCTGACAAGGAAACAAAATAACTTAAAAGAGAATTAGAATATCCACATAAAACAGAGGTCTCCCCACACCACAGCAATATCTCAGCCTAGCTTTGTTTGCTAAGTGCCTGCCCAAATTGGAGGGTCTTCCATTACTTCTGAAAGATGTCCAGGCTCAGGCTCTGATAAGCCTCAAGGGAGGGAATTCCAGAGCTGTGGAGCAACTGCCGGGAATGATCTTCCACACATTTTTGCCACGCTGACTTGGCATATTGATGGTACTTGCAGGAAGTTGCTCTCAGCTGACTTTGGGGATCACAATGGATCTCAAGGGAGAAGACAATCCCTTAGGTAAATAGGACCCAGACCATTTAACAAAACACTTGGACAAGATAGCTTGTAGGGTATGTCTTAGTTACATGATTAACTTGATTAATCAGCATCTTTGGTCTGACTGCAAAGACATGGGCAGTCATATTGTTGTAACTTGAGTAGTTGCTAGTGTTTCACTCACCAGGCTGTACCGTTGTGCCCTCTAGAAGCATATTCTATGATTCCTTGTGCTGAAATAACCCAAGGTTGTTGTAGGTTTTTCATGTGAGTTGTAGGAGAACTTGTCTGTCTGTCCTGGGTAAACCAGAATTATGGAAGGCACCAGATGACATAACCTGGAGAGGAAAATGAAACTCAAGGCCATGTCAGTGCTGCCTCCAGTGGTTTTTTTGAGGCTGCTGCTACAAAATAAGCCCTGATTACCCACTCCAAACCTAGCCTTGAGGTGATGAGGACATTGTGGGAATGCCCTCTGCCGATGTTCTCAATCACACCAGAGACAGATTGCAAGAATGATGGCAGTGAGCCAGCCTGGAGCATCCTCACCATTTTCTGTTCCTGGTTTGGAGTATGTGAAATGGGAGCAGCTGTGTGGGATGTTTTTATTAACAATCTAGAGAGCACTGAAAGAGCAGTTTAGATGTTAGAGCAGTTTGCCAGCTTGGTTAGCTAGCTGTAGTTATATATCTATATCTATCCGTCTGTATATACCTAGATATACATATAGATAGATAGATATAGATAGCTATAGAAAGCACCACCAGACTCAGATGAGAGGGTCTTGGTAGGACATGGGGGCAACATGCAAGTAAAAACTGGATTTGGTAGTGAAGGCATACCCTTAAGGACTCTGCACCCTGATTCTTCAGTTAAAGGCTGATAAAGTTTCCGTATTTGTATTATATAGTAATTTCTCTAATGAAAAGAGGAAGATGAGATTTAACATTCCTTACACAAAAAAGATTTCTGGGATATGGTTGTGAACTGCAAGGCAGTGACTGTCCAATGTTGTTCACAAAACATAAGTACTGTAGTAAATAGCCCATAGAGCATAATTACTTCTCTGAAGTCAGTGTTTACATTCATTTTACAGTTTTAAATATAGTTTTGGGAAAGTAGGTGGGTGTTTGTTTTTTCTGTAAAGCATTTTGCCCTTTTGTAATTCTGTATTAGCAACAATAACAAGCAATAGGTGGCTGTTGCAAATCCAATCTTACAAAAAGATGAAAAAGAAAAAGATCAAAAGAGATTCTATAGAGAAGAAATATTACATTAGTGGTTGAGGTTTGTAAATACCAAAACCTATTGAGCGGGAGGAGTCTTTAATTTACTCTCTTTTAGGGCTCTCTGCATTGCTTTACTTGGAAAAGGTTGTGGATTGCACAGATATTGATGTTTCAGCATCTAATTTTCCAGTCTCTTCTCTGAGGCTGTTCAGTGATGAGTAGAGAACTAGAGTTTTGGTTTCAGTGGGGTTTCTAGTTTTTCTGCTTAAAATAGATACACAAAGATCTAATTTCTGCTTTTCTGGACTGATTTTTTGCCTGAGTTCTGCTGTTTGGAAGAGGCAGTTGATACAAGCACAACACGCTTGCATGTAATTTGTACATATGCTGTAAGTTAGAGAAGTTTCATTTTGAGAAGGAGGGACCCTTAAAATATATTTAAAAGATAAGCTGGTAGATACAGAAATAGTAGAGACAAAATGTTGTTACTTTCTATTAGAATATGATGGTTGTGCCTATGTGGAAATTTCTTGGTGCCAAATTTCAGGATCAGATCTGACCTAAGATCAATATAGGGATAAAAAGGTACCAACTAACAAATGTGAGAGCTGTAAGGTGGCTTTTCTGAAATGAACTGGTGGCTTTAGTGTAGTTCCTATAATCTGTTTGAATAACAGCAGCTGCATAGCTGCCACTAATTGGCAGCCTTCCTGCCCTCTCTGTTGAGTGTGAAAAAAGTGAATAGTCCTTGAAAAACAACTATACTCTTGATATAGAGATCAGAGCCAAGGAGCAGTAGTGGGGTAGTTTGATAACAGCTCATGTTGTCTGGCCAGTAAATCGATGACTGCACTTTTAGTGTTGTTAATGTGGCAACTTTCAATGGCACTGCATTCCATTATTTTATCATACTAATATATAGAAAATCTCTCAGTGTTAGCATTCTTTACTGTCTTGTTTAAATATACTCTGTTTTTTAAATGTCCCCTCACTCAGGGGATCTGCCATCTGGTGTAGCTCAGAGAACAGAACCTTCTCACAGCATTGTCAAAGCACTCAAGTGCACGTATGTCCAGATCTCTTTATATTATTGAGGGCCTTTATAAGAGGATTTATAGAACTTTTCTTCAGCAGAAGGCTGCAAAACTGATAGTTAACTTCATGACCAGTTAACTCAGCTTTTCCTAGCATAGTCATGATTCAAGTACACAACATAGATATGCATCTGGATTGTTTCCTAGTTTTGGAAAATTGAATTTGAGAAGTGCTTAGAAAGAGAGAACTTACCTTTCTCAGACCTCTCCATCTGAAGAACTGGACGTTTCACTTTTCTGCAGACATTTTCCTTCTGCTTCTTAAGATGACATCTGGCTTCATTATAAATTTGTTTGAGCTGTTTCCCATTCTTTCTGTGCTAGTTTTACAAGCAGTTTTTTGTCTAGTTTGCAATTTGAGGAGAGATCAGATACGCCTCCAGCATTTCACTGTTGAGAGAATAACAGCTAAGTGCAGCCCACCCACCTGATTTTGGGTACTGACATGACTACAAGGTACTTCTAGCTTTGTCTGGATTGTCTTTTAGCTATTGCCTAGCTTCTAGATCTGTGATTCTCAACCTCACTGGACTTGAGGCATCCCTCCTTAACTTCTGTGGATTGAGTGGCACACTATTTCAAAAACTAATTTATGTGTTATAGTTCTTACCTCCTTACAGAGGGGCCAGGCATTGGGCATCAAGGAATGTGCCAAGTAGGGACAAGCCTGACTTTATGCTTATCTGATCTGCTTATCTCCTCCTTAGTTATCCCCTGGCATATTGTGGCACTGTTCAAAGGATCTGGTGGCATGCCAGGGAGCTGCAGTACACTGGTTGAGAATCACGGCACTGTTTAGATACCATACAGACATAATATTTCTCAGGAAAATACCTCGCACTTTGGATTCAAGCTTTCTGGTCAAAGGCTATGGACAAATGTGTCTTCTAATGCTTTCAAGGGGATGGGAAGCTGCTGCTTGAGCATACACATCAGCTCTCACAATAGAACTGTTACATCTGCAGGTTTCTGTAGTGTTGCAAATTAGCTTAATCACTGTTAATGAAGCTCTCAGATGTAAGTTACATCATAACTTATATTGGTAAGTTTTTTGATATTCCTATAATTGTTATATCTATCTATACCCCATCTCCCTTCATGGAGCATTTTCCGACCGTTGTGCCCAATATCTTATGAGCTGAAGAAGGGAAGTTTGTGGCAGAAATAGAATAGCTGCAATTTAAGACCAAAATTGGAGGTTGAATCCTCCACGATCAAAACCCTGGAGTTGCTGCAGCTGCTTCTTCAGAAGATACTTTGAAGTTCACTGTTTTTGTAAGCAGATTTGTGGTCATGGCCACTCTTCAGCAGTCCCTTTGGAAACTTGTCATCCAGACTTTGGCACACTGGGTTCTTGTTCAGAGGGCCAGAAATTTCTGATCAGTTTGTTAAAAATATCTGAACTATTAAATAGAACCTTAAGGTATGGACAGATACAGTTTTCCTCCACTTTAAAAGGGGAAAAAGTGACAGTTCACAGATGCACATCTACTGTTACAATGCAACTCACATCTACGTGCTCCTATATTAATACAGGCCGTTAGCTACAGTCAATAATTGGAACCAGTTAAGAGTCTAGTCACCAGTCTTAATCAAGCTGCTTACCATCCATGGGTCATATCTATTAATAATTTGCAGATGGTTATCATATAGAGGTTGGAATCTGATGGTTACAGATGATAACCATCTTTAAGTACAGGGGTGTTCAACGTAGTTGATAGCAGGGCCAGTTTACCAAAATGTAAAGGGTTTTATTTTGGCAATAAACGAGTAGTCAATTCACCTTTTTTCTTGACAAACCTTGTTAAGGACTGGTTGTAATTAAACTTTAAAAAAAAAAAGAATTCCATAACAAATGAAAAAAGGAGAATCAGGACCTCTAGAAGGTTTGTAAGTCAGTACATTACTGATCATAGTGGTGCGCATTTCACACAGGACACAGTAGATGCAGGTAACCTGTGAGATTAGTTTTTAATTTGTTTAATTAAAATAAAGGAAAATAAGAAAGTAATGACAGTGCAGGATCTTTTGGTTGCTGGCATAGATTTAAAAAATAAAAAAATAAAGTGTAGAAATGGGAAAGGATTTTGACAAAGAATAAAAATAACAAGGAGAGTAGAGCAATTGCAGCACCTTATTAGCTTTCAGTTTACAGCATGTAAAATTGTTGAACATTAAATCCACCATGTGCAACAAAAAATTTGGACATGCTGGATTTACTTGGTAACTTCAAGCAGAAGACTCCTAAAAAGTGCTTATTTGGTAGCACAAGGCCAGATAAGTTTGAAAATAGGAGTACTAGAGAGAGTCCAAGAGAATTTGGGAATTGATGCTTTATTTCAAAACATATTCTGATACTGGGGAAAGTTGGCTTCATGTTAACCCTGAGGAATCTCAAGTGCTTCTAGGAAAATTAAATTTTTGCAGGTTGACTTAAGCACTCCATTAGTCTGTCCTTTTCCAAACTAGATTTATTGGCAGCTCTCAGTCCAGAGATGCTTACTTTTGTACAAAATCAGAATACGCATGTCTGCATCATATTAGGACAAGAATATTTCCAGAACAAAGTACTATGCTTTGAACTTTACTTTTCCTGCTATTAAGTCTCTGTCTGCAGTTGCAGTTTATTTACTGTGACAGCATATTTGTTTAACCTGTTTGGGCAACTAAGCTTATCAAAAGAGGTTCTTGTCAGGAACATACATTGTATGTGTTCTCTTTTTAAAAGATTAGAACTTTTCTTAAACATGAACAAATCCCATCTACTGCCTGCACAGAGAACTTTCTATGTATCTGCAGCTTTACTTTACATAAGGGCCAAGCATCTTTGCCAGAGGACAGACTTCTGAATTTTCAGTTCTCCAAAAAAGCAGTTTTAATGAATTTTTTCTCAAATACTTTCTCTATGTATAATGCGTTACAGGACTTCAGGTACACACCTCAAGCCCTGTATTAGACTCAGAAGGTAGATGCCACAGCTTTGGCTGATGCTGATTATAGACAGTATACCCAAAATTTTGACAAAAGAAATTCTGCTCTTTGTGGTCAATGCAGCAGATAAATGCTTTGAAAGGGACATCATTGAAACCATTTTTGATGATAGCCTCTAGTGACCCCAACAGTGGATGGGGAGACCCCATCTAAAGAGACAAACAGACCAAAATCACTGGGATTCTCTTGAATAAATGCTGTAATTGAAAGCAACCTGTCTAGCCTATATCTAGAACATGGTAGTATAGATCATCACAGACAGCACAACAATACATATTACCTGGGCAAACAAGAAAGAACTCATTCTTTCGATTGTGCAGAGATACAGCTGAGTTATAGGTTTGATGTTTCCAGTATAACATCTTCCTAGTTATAGTGCATCTACCAGGCAAGGGTAACGATTTATCATATTAGCATCATGTCAGCAGAGAACTTAAATGTTTTCTAAAGAATTCATTAACAATCATCATTTCCAAATTATAGGAAGGGGATTTGGACATGGATCTTTTTTCTGTCGGAAAGAATGTGAACTATTCTCTTAAAAGCCAGAGAGAGAAAGTTTTATGTTGGCTGTTTTTCTTTTGACTTTGTGTACAGATCTGTTCTGTACTTATCTCTCCTGGAGAGTGAGAAAAACAGAAGAGTGGCTGGAGGCAGGATTATTTTTGTTGCCCCAGTCTGGTCAAAACATCATAATACTTACATCACTTCCATCTCTCCCAGGGAATATACACATTATTTTATTGTTGCCAGATTTATTATCTTGACAGGATAGAAAAGTTTATCATCTAAAGCAGTAGTCAACCTTTTCTCCAGCAGGCTGGATGGACAGTGTGCAGTCCATCTGCAGGCTGGATCTAGCTAGTCATCCTGATTCAGCACCTCAGGCAGATGCAGTGAGAGACGGGGCAGCCTGGCCCCAACACAGGCTAGCAGGAAAAGGTGACATGGCCTGGCCCCATGTGGGAGAGGGAGCATAGCTTGGTTCTGTGGTTCTTGGTGGGATATGGCCCAACTGACTGGCTACATGGGGTTTGGGAATTTGGCAAGGGGAAGGCAGCCCATGGGGAGTCTCACAGACCAGATGCTATTGGTCTACAAGCCTTTTGGTCATTTAGCTTCTTTTGGCCTGCGAGCTGGAGGTTGAACACCCCAATCTAGATCCTCTATCACTGCATCTAACTGTATAGACTATTAGAAGTGTAACAGGTTTCGATATAATGACTTACGAAGCCTCTGCTTGAGCCTACAGCAGACTTATTTTGTTCTACCCAACTGTTTCAGTGGTTTTCATAGCAAGTAAAACATTTCTCTCTCATGGAAGACCAACCAACCATTCATTGACTTGCACAGAGATGGATTGTGCTTTGTTCATGTTCAAGATTTTCAGTTCTACATTGATCAAAGTGTAGTCATTTTCCTTTTTCAGACCTCAAACTGACATAGGGAAGTCAAAGATCCTTGTTTGGATACTGAAACAGCTTTATCTTATCTTAATAGGACTAAGGAATTTGCAACTCACTCTCTTTTACATGCAGACAACTATAAAGGGTCCTGATGCCTTGTCACAACCACTATCTAGATGAATTATGTTATTCATAGAGGAGAGTTACAGATTCCTTATCCTGATATTCCTTATCTTATTGCAGTTAAACTATACTTTGAGTAAAAGCTATTTCTCTAACACTTCCAAGAAGTGTTCCAGTTTGAAATCTGTAAGGCTGTGACAGGAAGAGTTGTAAATGCCTTTGCAAAATATTCCTCAGATACAAGGTCTGGTTCAGGCACAGTTTGTTAGGACATCATGTCTGTCAATCCCCAGTGAAGTATGATGAAGTCACGACATCTATTCATGAGGAACTGTTTGGCAAACTGTTTCATGAGTGCAAATATGCAGAGAACCACTAAGAAGTGGTCTGAGGAGTTCCCACTGAACGTCACAGGCAGGTACATTCAATAAGTATGCATTTGTACTTCAGGCCCATCAGGACCACCTTCCCCTTGCAGAAAGACTCAAAAATCTCTGTATGTGGGCAGTACCATTTCTGACTTCTCAATAAAGGCTGTCTTATAGTCTTTTAAAAGTGTCCTTGAAGGCCATGTGAAAAGATTCTATGATGTGAACAAGTTTCCGGTCTGTGTTAAGAAATCTTTTTAGAACGAGAATAATTATAGTTCCCTCTAATCATGGTTTCCACTCCAGTTTCCTCTTGGAAAGAATAATAATAAAAAAGTTTTCAATTCTTAGTGTGGCTGTACATGAGCAGGGAGGCTGCTCTGATGCGTTGTAATTCCAGTTTGTCGGAGTAAACTTGGTTAATCATCTCTGCTGAAGTTTGGCAATGACTGTGCTCCAGCAGCCTCCCATGCCTTGTGTAACAGCATCCCTGCACTTCAATCTGGTGGCATGGGTGCTTTATCTAAAACTTGTTTGACGAGCTTTAGATAAAGCACCCCAGTTGCCATTTTGAAGTGCAGAGACACTGATACACGAGACACTCTAGGCCCTTTAATTAGAGCAGCTCTGGAAGCTGATCTAATTAAAGTGCCCTCCCCCACTCCCAGAGTATGTGTATAAACGTCCTTAGATTCTAGATGTGACCATCCTTAATATCTTTTGGTAGAAGATTCATCTCAGGATGGATTTCTTCCTGTTCAAAGAAAAAGCCTCCTGTGACTTACAGTTCATATAAGGTTGTGTCCACCTAGCAAAGTAAAGATCTGAGGATACCGTTTTCTAGTTTAATCTACCTAGCATGGGTCAGAATAGTATTGAAGATACTGTAGTAGAGGTGTACCAATATATCAGTGGCATATCGGATCAGCACTGTTAAAAGGAAAATTAACATTATCGACAATCAGTTTTTTTGACTGGTGTAGCCTATAATGTCACTGGTAAATGCTGCATACATGTGCACTGCCACAGCATGCACATGGCCAGGAATGCAGCCCAGCAGCTTGGAGAGCAGTGTCCAGCCAGTAACTCTGTGGGGGGTAGGGGCGGGAGGGAGACAGATAGAGGTCCCCACGATGAGGGAGTAAGGGAGTTGGGCAGGGACAGGTGCTGCCCAGCCAGGGCAGTGAATGTGATCCCAGGAGTGAGATGGAGCTGTGGGCGGTTTGTCCAGGGGGCCTGAGACAGTGGGAAGGGAGCAATGGCTCCCTGCCACTGCATGCATCCCTAGGGGTGGCATGCGGGGCATATGCTTCCCTGGTTTTGTGTGTGGGGTGAGGGCAGGCTGTGGGCTTGGGGCCAGGGGCTGTGCCAGCCTCTTCCCAATGGGATGGCTGGGTCAGGGCTGTGCTTGGGGTCAGTGGGGTAGGGCGGGCAGTGGCAGTTCTGGGAGGGGTGTCTATGGGGTGGGCTATAGCCATCCCAAAATTCCCAGTAGCCACCTGTCCCAGTGCCGCCTCCGCATGCCCCACCTCCACCTGCCCCAAGCACAGCCCTGGCCCAGCCCCTAGCCTGAAGTCTGCAGTGAGCAGCCTGCTCTTGCCTCACACACAATTACAGGGAGTCACATGCCCCCATGCATGCCTCCCCTGGGGATGTGTGCAGCAGCGGGGAGCCCACTCCCACCTATCGTGCCTCTCGGATGAGCGCCCCCCAGCTCTATCCTGCTCCTGGGGTCATTCACCGCCCTGGTTGGGCAGTGCCTGCCCCTGCCTCACTTCCTCCCTCACTACGGGGGCCTTGATCTGCCCTGACCACACCTCTTTCCTTCCCCACACCTCTTCTCCCCCACAGACTTACCGGCCAAATGCTGCTCCAACCTGCTGGGCTGCATTCCTGTCAATCAGCTACCAGATCAGTATTGGCCGATATGGCTGCTTAGTAATCGGCCTTCAGTATTACTCAAGAAAATCTTTATTGGTGCACCCCTATACAGTAGCAGGGTTTAACACATCCTAGCAAATGGAGAATAAATTATCTTGGGGATCCTGGGTATATCCATTAGATGTGAAGATATGCTAAAGCCCACATGTACTTCTCTTCATGGTGGGTGCATCTACATGTGCAATTAATGTAAAGGAATAAACTCCAGTGCATATCGTACTGGAGTTTATTGCTCCCGGGCATGCTGTTTGAATGCGTGCCTGAGATTGTGCCATGTTGAATGAAGGCGGAACAGCCCTGGCTGGCAGGGCGTCTTGACGGTTGACCTGCCAGCCTGAGGCTTTTCTTACGTGGTTCAACATGCTGCGGAGGGGCTGGCTGAGGCATGAGGGCATTTCAGTTCAAGGCTAGTGAGCAGGTAGCCCCCATACTGAAACATCCTGGTGCCTCAGCCAGCCAAGTCAGCATCTATATGTATGTTGTTGCACACTAAAAGAACTCTTCAGCAGGATAGTACTTGTATTTACAAGTACCAACCAGCTAAAGAGTTTATTAGTTTACTGTGGCCTAATAGAGCCATACATGTAGACACTGAGATGTTTACTGTAGAGCTAATTATGCAGCTCAACAGTAAGCCTCTTGTGTAGATGCCCCTGGCTACTATTTGTATTAGATTAAGTTAGGGTTAGTGTGCTAGCATCTATTACAATTGCATTTTCATTTGGTAGTGTGGACATGCCCAAGGCCTAAATTTATGGAATTTAAATTTGTGAGGGAGCGGCAACTAGGGGCGGCCGTGAACCCTCTAGCGCCGCCTACCGTCACTTTAGGGTGACGTAGCACCCTCAGAACCTCGCCCGCCACGACTTTGATGGTAAGATATATGATGTGGAGGCTGCCAGTTTCCCTAATGGACGGTCTTGTTAGTCGTCCCTATTCCCAGACGGGGATTCGATAAGCGTCCTGCCTTAAGGGCAATGCGTGCCTCCAAGCCTCCCCCTTAGCACGCCCCAAGCCTCGCAGCTGTTCTGGGGGACGCTTGTATGGTCCCTCGCCCCTCGGGTGCCCTTGCTCTCACTCTCGGGCACCGGGCTCTTCGCCCACCTGGCGCCTCCTTGGGTCGGGCCCCAATCTCTGGCCCGTTCCCACGCCTTGGGCCTGTCCTGCTAGCAGCCAGCTACCTGCTGGCACCTCCTGGGTCGGCTCGCCAGCGCCGCTCACTACCGGCGCCCCCTGGGCCGGGTTCTAGCCGGCGCCTGGCTCACCGCCGGCTCGGCCTTCCGTTTGGAGCGCTCTCGCCGCCCTAGCCTCGGCGCCCTGGGCCGGCACGCTCTCGCCGCCCTAGCCTCGGCGCCCTTGGGCCGGCACGCTCTCGCCGCCCGGATCTCGGCTCTATCGCGGCCCTAGTCTCGGCGCCCTCGGGCCGGCTCGCTCTCGCCGCCCTCGCCTTAGCGCTATCGCCGTCCTGCTCTCGGCGCCCTTGGACCGGCGCTATCGCCGTCCTGCTCTCGGCGCCCTTGGACCGGCGCTATCGCCGTCCTGCTCTCGGCGCCCTTTGATGGCTAGTTAGGCTGCTCTTATCGCCCTGGCCTTAGCTCTATCGCCCCCTAGGCTCGATGCCCTTGGGCCGCTAGCCAGGCCTGGCTAGGTCGCCTTGCTGGGCCTTGCCCCGCTGGGGCCTTGCCCCCTCTGGGCTGACTCCACGTGCCTCGTGCACTGTCTCTGCCTCGCCTTGGGCCTTGCCCTCCCGGGGCTGACTCTGCGTCTCTCGCGCTCTGTCTCTGCCCCGCTCCAGGGGCCTTGCCCTCTCGAGGCTGACTCTGCGCCTCGCGCTCTGTCTCTGCCCCGCTCCGGGGCTAAACACCGCCCTTATGGGCCGGGGTCTGTAACCCCGCACCCCGCGCCTCGCCGGCGCAATATAGTGCCCTATCGCACCGACAATAGTGCCCCTGGCACTATGCCCAACTGGGCACTGGGAACCCCCAAGCTGTGGGGAAGCTCCCCTTGAGGCCTCCTCGCTCCCCTACAGCCTCCCCGGTCCTCCGGAAGTAAACTATAACTTAACACTCAAGCCATCTGGCTATAACATAAGCAAAGGCTCCACACGCCTAATAACTCCAAGCCCCACCAGGGCTCTCAATCCTACCTCCAGTTAGGGCGATCCTGTTCCCTGCATCATTGCAGCCGGTTAGCGCGATGAAGTAGTAGCCACTAACCCCGGCCGCTCAGCTCAGCCGCAGAGCTCCTGCTCCTGCGGCAGCCAGAAGGGAACTGTGTCTCAGGCTCTGGCCTAAGCTGGTTATAAAGGCCAGGCCCTGCCCTCTTCCGGTCATGTGCCTCATGTGGTTGGCCTGGCAACCAGGCACCTGAGCTCCCTGGGTGATTGGCAGCTCTGCCAATCAGCCTCAGAATCACGGGGCACCTCTGTGACTCCGTGACAAAATTGTATTAAAATGCATTTCCTAATACTGTTGTTAATGTCAGGATAAGTTTTATAGCAACCAAGCAAAGATAACTTAGTACATGGAAGGTAAAATCTTGTTACCTGGAATTCAGTAGTGCTCAGATTTGGTCGGAGATTTTAGTTATAAATATTAAAAGTTTATTTTCTCTCTGTGTCATATTCCCTGTGCCCACCTAAACTTTTCATAAGGTCAGTCAGAATTCTTGCTGTGTGGTTCCTGCACAGCTCATCCTGTTGCTTGGAAGTAATTTGGGTTAAAGAACCCAAATCAAGAAAACACACGTCTGTTCTTTAATAACAAATCCTACCATTTTCTCCATATGCATAAGTTGCCCTCTGTTAAAAGAATAGTATATGCTGCTTTCTACCAATAGAAACAAAAGCAGCCCCCTCCAACAGTAGACTACCAATTTAAAATGAACACTTTAGAATAGCTGTTATGCACTAATTTAGCAGAAGATTTGGCAACAGATTCTCATACATCCTGTACTGTAATTTCTAGGAATGTATTTATGTCAATACAGTATTTACTGGTGGTTTAACTGGTTGAGCTGAATGAAATTCAGAAGTAACAATACAGCAAAATGATATAATTCTTAATATATTGATACAAAGCTCAAGGTTGTAGAGTAGTGATTCTCAGTCAGGGTACTGTGGCATCTTGAACTATTGTAGATCCTTTTAAGAGTGCCATACAATATCAGAGCCATTAGGAGTGCAAACGTATACATGTGATTCACAAGATAAACCCAGAGATTTCAAATCTTTCTTAGTCCTTTTGAGTTCTTTGCCACAGAAAAATTGTTCTATTACCATATTTACCTGAATCCAAGACAACTTTGAATGTAAGATGAACCTTCAGTAGTTAAATTCTGTACATGGGGAAAATGAATACATTTGTTGTAATTTTCCATGCATAGAATTTAATTATTGGAGGGCCACCTTAAATTTCTCCTGTCTCTACCTCTGTGGCGGGAAGCAGCATTTAGGGGGGCAGTCAGTTGGGGAATCAAGCAGTCTGACCCTTTAGAACCTGCTCTGGCCCCAGCCCTGGGATTGGAGCCAGAGTTGGGGTGGGGTAGGAACTGCTGTGGCTCTGATTCCATCCCCAAGCTTGAGTTCAGGTTGGGGCTGGGCCTGGAGCAACAGCAGCTGCCCATCCCCCGGACTTGTACTTAAATCCAAGATAAGGGACTTTTCTCCCCACATTGAATGGGGGAAAAAATCTTTGTCTTGGATTTGAGTAAATACACTGTCTTTTCTACAGTGTAAAGATGAATGAAGAAAAAAGAATTAAAGCTAAGAGGTGGCATCTTCCAATGGGTGCCATGAATCTAGAATATTTGAGAAGCACTGGTGTAAAGGAATTCAGCAGTGCAACACCTTTAGTTGCATTTAAAAATGGTTTGCTTATTTAAATAAAGAAAACCTGTTCAAAGATATTGTGGAATAAAAGCAAGATGCTGTAGACAGTATAATTAGGGGCCTACCTAAATTGTGGTGGAAATTCATGAAACAGGAGCACCTTTAATCTCACTCTTTTTGCTGTACTCACCTGACACTGAGTGGCTGAGATTCAAAAAATGTAGCATTAAATGTCTCTCCTCCACTCAGCGGCAGGTGGAGTGGGGGGAGGCCTTCAGTGGCCAGCATGAAAGAGCAAGTGGCACAAAGGTGCCACTTTGCCGTGAACTTCCACTGCAATTAAGGTAGGTCCTTAGATATTATGTTCTTTCTGTTATAACTTGCTTTTTGCTTGCTTAATTGTTCTTTGACTCTTGATCTGTGGCTTGGCTACAGATAAGCATCTGCTTCATTAGATGCATTCTTTGTTCATACAAAGGCTTTGCTTTAATACTTAAAATCTTTCTTTATAGCAATTCTGTAGAGATGTTGGCTATTAATGTAAAGCTAAAAGACTCAACATAGAACACCGAACAGCACCTAAGATGTGATGTGCTTCAGTTTTTATAGACACATGAAAGCTTATAAACAACATAATAAAGTATATATAGTGCAGCATATTTTGGCATTTAGAAGTATTTATTTTGTTATCTTCAGTAAAAGAGGTTAAGCATAATCAACTTTTTGTTCTAAAAATGAGTCAGTTTAGTGGGTTTTTTTGTTTCAGTTTGGTGTCATTAAGGTAGTTTTCAGTGATTTTTATTAACGTTTAAATATTCTTGTTTTGCTTTTTCTAGGTTATCCTCTTCATGCACCCGAAGCCTACTTTCCCTATTTCAGGAAGCACAATGTCACATCCATCATAAGGTTAAACAAAAAAATATATGAGGCAAAGCGTTTTACAGATGCTGGCTTTGAGCATTATGACCTGTTCTTCATAGATGGAAGCACACCAAGTGACAGCATAGTGCAGCGTTTCTTGAACATCTGTGAGAATGCTGAAGGAGCTCTAGCTGTGCACTGTAAAGGTGTGTGAACATATTATATAGCAAAGTATTTCTAAGCTTGCAGTAAAAAATAAGAATACATTTCACAAATAATGAGGACTACAGTTTAGAAAATTATTTTCCTTGAGTTTTTGACCCGGTGCAGGTTATTTTTATCTGTTGAAAATCCACGTTAAATTTTCTACACTATACTACATTTTTCATTATTTGCTAGTCTGTGCTATGCATTGTTTAAATATTGCTTAGTACAGTATAACCTCATAAATCTAGCATGCTCGGGATTGAGCACCTGCTGGAAATTTGAAAATTTTGGATTTTTTAAACCAGAGTGGCAGTTGGTCACGGAGCAGGGTGGGGGAGGGAGGGTAGCAGTGACCAGTACTGGAGCAGCGGCCACATGCAGAGTGGCAGCATGGGGTGGTAGATGGTGGCAGCAGCTGCCGTGTGTAAGCTTCCTCCTCTGCTGCTCCGGGACTGGCCACCGCTAGTCTCTGATGTGCCAGATTTTCAAGAATTCCGGATTTTTGATATCCAGATTTATGAGGTTATACTGTAGTACTGTTGTTACTTAAGTTTGGTGAAAAATTCTCATTGATGTTTATGTCAGTTGGCTAGTAGTTGGCAAGGACTGTATACCTCTCTCTATACTTCTGGATGTACTACTTTTGAATTTTGACAGAGGAATATGACTTTCTAAAATGTTAAATACAATTTTTCAGGTACCACTTTTAGCCTGGGAAAAAAGGTAAATATTGAGTACCTAATCTTTACCACACCATGATCAGTCTTCCTCAGCTATCTAGCATTGTGCTTTTAGCTTGCATTGATGACTTGCTGAACTCTTTATTTTTGGTCATCTAATATAGTTTATGTATCCACAAACTGAAAATTTTAGGCAATGGAGGTGGAAAGTTGGTCTAACAAAATTAGATCACTAGACTTTTCCTCTGGTCACATGTAAAATAAGTGGTTTCACTACTCTGTCTTTCAGTTTAAATAATTCCACAAATCAAGGAGAATAATAAAGCAAAACTTACCTTATTTTGTTCTTGAGATCCAACCTTTTTCCCTTTGCTTGGGATTACTTAACTTTCCACGAAGTTGGATGGCAAGAATGCTGTTCCTTGATGAATGTAAATGTGTTGTTGTTTTGTATTAAATGTGAAAGTTGTTAGTTAAGTGAAAGTTCATGAATTTTGACAATACTAGGGTTGATGCAGGAACAATAGCTACTGGATGTCTCTGCATTGTAAAATATTGTAAGTATTTTATTGGAGAAGCAGACTTTTTTTTTGTAAGTAAGACATTACATGCTAGGATAAAGTACAGGGCAAATCCCTACTCTACTGCTAATTTGCTTTTGTCAGGGTCAAGACACTTAAGTTCTGTGTGCCTCCATCTTTCCCCCTCTGTAAAATCAGACTGAATATTGTATTTATATAGGTTTGTAAAGTGCTTTAAGTTATGGAGATGGGAAGAGATATGCCAGCTTGTATTTGTTACTAGTCATGCATATTAGCTAACATTATATTAATAACAAACTGCATTGATATTAATATATGATGATTCTGAAAAGTTAATACAGGACCCAATCCTACAAGTATTTAAACACATGCATGGTTACTTCCAGGTTTAAATGTTTGTTGAATATGGGTGGTAATTTGCAATGGAGGCACACTCACCCTCATCTAAACCATCAAGTGGGTGTGAAACTGGTTGTGGGTAGGATGTAGAGAGTCCAAATTAATGGATCGGTGTCATCCTGGTGAGATCTGGGCAGTGGCAGACCCCAGGGGTCAGTACTTGGCCCAGTACTGTTCAATATCTTCATCAATGACCTGGGGGGGTGAAAAGCTCATTGGCCAAGTTATCAGATGATACCAAGATATGGAGTTGCATGGATACACCCACAGATAGGATGTAGACGCAAGCAGACCTACAGGCTGGCATGTTGGGCAGAACAGAACCAGATGAGGTTCAATGCAGAGAAATGCCAAGTGCTGCATCCGGGAAGGAAGAACCCCCAACACACCTACAGGTTGGGCAATGCTAACCTGACCAGCACTACAAATGGGGGTACTACTCTGGGGGTAACAGTAAACCCCAGCATGAATATGAGCTGGCAATGCGATGCAGTAGCCACTAGGGCCAATAAAACTCTAGTATGCATCAATCGATGCATTTCCAGTAAAACCAAAGAAGTGATTCATTCTCCTGCTTTACTCAACACTGGTGCAGCTGCAGCTGAAGTATTGTGTCCAGTTCTGGGCATCACACTTCAACAAGGACATGCTAAAGCTTGAGAGGGTCCAGAGAAGGTCCATCCATATGATCAGAGACTTGCATGGCAAGCCATATGAGAAGAAGCTGAGGAATTTCGGACTCTTCAGCCTAGAGAAAAGAAGGCTGAGAGGGAGCCTGATTGCAACTTACTGCTATATCAGAGGCATGCATCAGGGGCTCAGTGAACAACTATTCACCAGGGTGTCCTGGAGGAAAACTAGAAATGACAGCCACAAACTCCTGGAAGATAGTTTCAGGATGAATATTAGGAAAAACTTCTTCACATCTGGGGTGTCCAGACTATGGAACAAGTTCCCCCCAGAGGTGGTGCAATCATTTACCTTAGTGGTCTTCAAAAGAAGACTGGACGATCACCTGGCTGGGGTCACCTGACCCCAGATGTCTTTCCTCCTCATGCAAGGGGCTGGACCCAGTGATCCTTTGGGGTCCCTTCCAGCCCTATGATTCTAACAGTTTTTTTAGAAACATTTTTTTTGCTTGTAGTTACTAGTTTATTATAGGGTGTTAGCTAAACTTTTCATATTTTATAAATGTTGTTTATAATTATTTTCTTTTTAAAACATTTGAATTGGAATGATGGAAATTAAAATAATATTCACTTTTATGCACTTTGTCCTGCACTTTAGTTTAACAGTTTATCACAGTTTTAATAAAATTATATAAATACAGAGATGTGATACTTGGGGGAAAGCATTTTCTATTTCAGAATGTTGAATTGCATGTGTATGCTTGTATATCAATATTTATTTTAATGCTTTTGCCTCTTGCAGCTGGTTTAGGGAGAACAGGAACGTTAATAGCCTGTTACATAATGAAACACTATAGGTTCACACATGCTGAAGCCATTGCTTGGATAAGAATATGTCGTCCAGGTTCTATTATAGGACCCCAACAACACTTTCTGGAAGAGTAAGTACAGCATCTTTTGTTACTGAAGAGGACCTACTGCTCCTAACAATTTATGTCCATTTCTTTCCTGATCTATCTATTCTATCTAATCCAGTGGCAGCCAATCTTCCGGGCTCAGGGGCCAGATGAGTAGTATGGGGTCAATCTGTGGACCTAATCCCGTGTGGGGTTAGTCTGTGGACACAATCCAACATGTCAGCCTAACCCTGTGCACCGAGATCTGCTTAGGTGCCAACCTAATCTATTGTGCAGGGCCATATTTTCAGCTTGCAGGGCTCCCCACAGGTTTGGAAATATGGCAGCAGGGGTGTGGCAGTTAACGCTGCAACTGCTTTCCTGCATTCATATTTCCTTTGAGGACCTCAGTGGGTTGGAAGAAGCAGCTCCACAGGCTGGATCTAGCCTGCAGCCTAAGGGTTGAGCACTTCTGATCTAATCTGTTAGGATGTTATCATGCTGCCCCATCACTATATTATCAAAGCATCTTACGTGTAAAATCAGTGCCAATTCTGAGGTCTCTAAAGGACTTTACGGAGTCTCTGGCACGTCTTACTTTTTGGGATCAAAAGGCACATCATTTTTGGAGAAAGTAAGCCTGTAGTTATCAAAACAGGATGAATGTCAAATAGCAGTATTTTATTGATGTAGCAACAAATATATTTTGCATGGAGGATCAATTTTAAACATTAACATATAAAAAACCAGATCATATAAAAATACAGAGTTGCGTCTTCTGTGCAGGATGCAGAGGCATACATCAAACAAAAGCGAGGGAATGCTTTCCCTTCCCATCTTACTTGGTCCATCAGTACGTCTTTTGGTGGGACAGGGCATTTATTGCACAGCAGAAGAGGATCCACTCCTAGCTGTAGCTTTCAAGCTCCCCTAACTGGCAAGTACTGGCATGGCAAACTCCTGCACTGCTTTTATCCCGTTTGGACAGTTGCCCCTTGAACATCAAGCCAGGAATATTTTAATTGGGCAACAGTATTCTTCAGTACCTGTTGTGCAATGAAAATAGCATACGTCTAGGTCCCCTGGCAGATAGCTTTATAGCTTGTTCATTAAAGTCAATGGCAAGAGTCCATTAAGGTTAGATCAAGTTGCCCTGCACCAAATCTGCATATATATTTTTGGAGCATCCCAGGACTTGTGACAAGAACACCCAATTCCAGTCATCAGTGGGGGCGTTAATTAGCACATGGAGTATACACACATACTGAGCAGTTCTCAGCTGGGTAGTCATCATGGCTTGAAATGCTGTTGACTATGGTGGGGCACAGCCTAATGAACTACAGAGTTAATCACAAGGCTTTTGGCTTTGGAATAATATCATGCATAGTTTGTATTATCTCTAAGTGAGTGCTAAAGTGTGCTAAAACTTGCATCAATTAAAAAAAGGAGGTACCATGCATCAATTCTGGATGATCTAAGTGCGTAAGTAGTATATTCATAGACGTTAGGTCTGGAAGGGACCTTGAAGATCATCAAGTCCAGCCCCCTGCCCCAGCGGCAGGAAGTCAGCTAGGGTCAAAGGACCCCAGCAAGATAAGCATCCAAGCATTTCTTGAATGAGTCCAGAGTACGTGCCTGCACCACTTCTGGAAAGAGTCTGTTCCAGGTCTTGGGGGCACGGACCATAAAGAATTTTTTTATGTCCAGCCTAAAACGGTCTTGTAGCAGTTTATAACCGTTGGTCCTTGTTTTTCCTTGGGGTGCTCTGGTGAACAGACGTTCTCCCAAATTGTGATGTACACCCCTTATGTCACCAGGTCCCCCCTGAGCCTCCAGTTTTCCAGACTGAAGAGTCCCATAGCTCTCAGCCTGTCTTCATAAAACCTATTTCCTTGCCCTCTGATCATGCGCATGGCTCTCCTCTGGACTCTCTCAAGCTTCTCGACATCCTTCTTGATTTGTGGAGTCCAGAATTGGATGCAGTACTCCAGCTGTGGCCTCACCAAGCCCGAGTACAGCAGGAGGATGACACCCTGAGATTTATTTGAGAAGCATCTATGGATGAAAGCCAGAGTTTAGTTTGCTTTGCCAGCTGCAACATTGCATTTGTGGCTCATATTCAATCATGACCTCCAAGTCTCTTTCAGCAGTGGTGCTAGCAAGCATAGTACTGCCGAGCCCATATGCATGCTGCAGGGTTTTTTTCCGAGGTTTAATACCTTACATTTATCGGTATCGAACATCATCAGATTAGTATCCGCCCACTTACTAAGTTTATCCAAGTCAGCCTGGATCACTAACCTGTGTACATGTGTGGATGCTGTGCCCCAAAGTTTAGTGTCATCGGCAAACGTAGCCAGTGTGCTTCTGCCACCAATGTCCACATCATTGATAAAGGTGTTAAAGAGAACTGGTCCAAAGACAGAACCTTGGGTGATGCCACTGGTCATGGCGCACCATAATGATTCACTAACATCGACCACTACTCTCTGGGTCTGACCTCAGAGCCAGTTTCCCAGCCATCAGACTGTGGTGTAGCCAAGGCCACAGTTGGCCAGTTTTTCCGTGAGGAAGTCATGGGACGCCAGATCAAAGGCTTTTTTAAAGTCCAGATATATGACGTCAATCTCTTCTCCCTTCGTCTAGGTGAAACGTCACCAAGGAGAAATGCAAAGTGGTGCACCTAGGGAGGAAAAATGTCCAGCACACCTATTGCCTAGGAAATGACCTGCTCAGTAGCACGGAAGCAGAAAGGGATCTTGGAGTCCTAGTGGACTCCAAGATGAACATGTGTCGTCAGTGTGACTAAGTCATCAGAAAAGCTAACTGCATTTTATCGTGCATCAGCAGATACATGACAAACAGAACCGAGGAGGTGATACTTCCCCTCTATTGGACGCTGGTCAGACCGCAGTTGGAATACTGCATCCAGTTTTGGGTGCCACACTTCAAGAGGGATGTGGATAACCTGGAGAGGGTCCAGAGAAGGGCCACTCATATGGTTAAGGGCTTGCAGGCCAAGCCCTACGAAGAGAGACTAGGGCACCTGGACCTCTTCAGCCTCCACAAGAGAAGGTTGAGAGGCAACCTTGTGGCTGCCTATAAATTCATCATGGGGGCACAGAAAGGAATTGGTGAGGCTCTACTCACCACGGCACCCCTGGGGGTCACAAGAAATAACGGTCATAAGCTAACAGAGAGCAGATTTAGACTGGATGTTAGGAAGAACGTCTTCGCAGTTAGAGTGGCCAAAGTCTGGAATGGGCTCCCAAGGGAGGTGGTGCTCTCCCCTACCCTGGGGGTCTTCAAGAGGAGGTTGGATGGGCATTTGGCTTGGGTCATCTGAACCCAGCACTCTTTCCTGTCTGTGCAGGGGGTCGGACTTGTTCTATTGAGGTCCCTTCTGACCCTAACATCTATAAATCTATGAATCTATGGTCAGGCAAGACCTACCTGCTACAAACCCGTGCTGGCTATCCCTCAGGATGCTGCCCTCAGCCACTTTATCCAGAAGGGTCTCCTTGGTAATTTTCTTTCCGGGGATCGAGGTCAAGCTGATTGGCCTGTAATTCCTGGGATCTACTTTCCACCCTTTCTTGAAGATGGGTACCACATTGGCTTTCTTCCAGTCTTCAGGTACTTCACATGAGCACCACAAGTTTTTGAATATTTTTGCCAATATTTGGACTATGATACCTGCCAGCTCCTTGAGCACCCTAGGGTGTAATCTGTCAGGACCAGCTGACTTGAAGGTGCCCAGCCTCTCAAGGTGATCCTTTACTAGATTAACACTGTTGCTGGGTATAAATACACTCACACCCTGGCCATCTCGTGTCTTGCTAGGCAAGGCAGCCTCATTGGACTGATGAAAGACCGACGCAAAGTACCCAGTAAGCAGGTTGGGCTTTTCCTGGGTGTTGGTTATCAGCTGTCTCACTTGGTTCAGCAGGGGTCCAGTGTTACCCCTGCTTTTTTTCTGACTCCCTGAATGTCTGAAAAAGGACTTTTTGTTATCTTTGATATGTGAAGCCAGATGGAGCTCGGTTGCAACCTTGGCTTTACTGATCCGCTCCCTGCAGGTATGGACCAGTGCTGAGAACTCCTCCTTGGTGATAATATGCACATTGCTACAGTCATGTTTAATGTCATGGTTATTGTTTTTAAATTTGCTCCACAGTTCCATATGCTCAGGGAGAGCAGGGTCTGACAGTAAGGAGAGGGGGAAGGGGCTGCCCTGGGAGAAATTCAGGGGAGGCAGAAAGTAGAGGGCTACCTGACATCCCAGACTTATTTTCCCTGCTGTAACAGTGGGAGGGGGACAAATTCAAGACAAACCTCCAATTATTAGAATCTGTTACTTGGAAAATTATAACAAATTTATAATTTTTCCATATATGGAATCTTATTATTGCGGGGGTTGATTTATAATCAAGATCGTCTTCTATTTGAGTAAATATTGTATACAGTACAGACCTGCTTAAAAACTATTATATATTATTAGCAATAACTTCTGTACTTACTGTGACTGTTGTACTAGCCTATAAACTGTTTTGGTACAGGTAACATACAAGATAAAAATCCTTCAACTGCAGCAGAAAACATAAATTATCTTCATGGGTTTTCAACACCCCTTCGCTCTCTCTCATGAGTTCTAGTACATAAGGAAAAGGATTTAACTGGTACAGTTTATTTTGTCTCGTGTCCAGTGAGTTCAGCACAATGCAGGAAGAAGCAAAGGAAGTCTTTTCTGAAAAGATTTATAAATAAATAAATAAAACAACTTCTACAATATATTGTTTGAGAGAAAATTAGCTTTATTAAGGCTGATTCAGAACCTGAATATGAAACTTCTAAATTGTGTATGTAGTTTACTTCAGCATATTTAAGGAAGCTTCTAAAAGATAACAAACCAGTGATGGCCAAAGTGTATATCTTTTTATTTTGTCATCAAGAATATCGTGTTATTGTCTAGTGTCTTTGTTTCATTTATTTTAAGTCTTGCATGTGACATTGCTTAGCAACACCTGAGGTATCTCTGATCTGTTCAGCTACAGCCTTCAAGAGCTGGGGAAAGGTGAGATTTTTGTTAGAGAAACATGTTAGTTGTAATTATTTGCCTCCAGTTTTGCAATAGCACCTGCATTTGTGGTCCATGTGTTGATTTTTGTGCGTCTTTAACAGAACACATTTTATGTAAATAAAGGTTGAATTATTGTACATAAAATGAGCCCAGTGGAAATACCAAAATAGGTAGGTTGGTGTCTCCCTGATTCCCAGGTTCCTCCTAGCCCAGTTTAAGCTGCACACAGTGGGACCACTTGACAGTCTTAAAATTGCCCAATCTGTGAAGTGAGTACTTACTTGATCCTTCTAGGTCAGTAGTACCCAACCTTTTTCCCTATTGGGCTGGATGGGCAGTTCTCAGATCCTCCGCTGGCCTTATCTAGCATGGGGTGTGGGGGAGAAGGAGGTGTGGCTTTATAGCTCTTTGGAGTTTTTTATCTAGTGATAGCTACTTTGCACGTGTGGCTGGTCTCAAGTTAATTGTGCCGTTAACCAGTTAATTATGTGATACCTGTAACATATAGAAGGGGCCTAACTGTCATACTTCAAGCAGCTTAAGCAGTGTCTTTAATATTAAAATCAGTGGGAACTGACCAATGGTAAGTACAGGTTGCACAATTTCAATGGCTATCCACCTTATCTATGGGTATCTTTTAAGTGACTTATACTGTAACAGATCAGAGGTCTGCCTCAAGAGCTCAGTGAAAGATTTCACTCGCTCCTGGTCTGCTGAGAATCAACACTTCCTCTTCTCTCCCCTTAGTGCATCACATCTCTACCCAAATTTAGCTGGCAGGGGATGGGTATTCTCCTCTTTCCATCCAAAGGAAATGATGGCCTGTCATGTTTTTAGTCACATGTGAACTCAAGTTAGTCCTCAGTTCTGTGACATGGGGCCTTGTTCCTGCAATATTTCATTGTGGTAAATTGAAAGTAGAGTAAATATAGGGAAATTTTAAAACAGTAGGTGTTAATATAGCCATAAACATGAGTAATTCAATTAGTACAGTATTCGTTGTATTAAGTTAAATTGTGCTCCTTCCATTCATTTTTAGGGGTTTTATGGTATAAGTTGTTTGTTTTTTTTTGTCTCGGGAGCAGGAAATGTCATTGTAGAAATTGTCAGGGCAAAGCAGTGGTTTTACTCCCTGAGTATAGAGTGCACTATAGCTCCATCTTCTTGTGGAGTGCATGACATCTCCATCTTCTGTGTAGTATTCACAGAATGAACTGGTGCCTTTTTAAAAAAATCTCATAAGGTTCTCCCCAGAGTTAACTTGGCTGATATCAACACCAATGCAATTTCGCGTCATTCTTTAGTTATACTAGATATTTTCTTCCCTCACTTTATTCAGGAACATATTTTTTCAGGTGTGTTTACTTATTAGCCAACCACCCAATAAGAGCTGTTCTCTCTTGGAATATATGCAGATAACCCAGACACATTTGGGTTATTGCCAAAGAGTCACTCTTTCTCCTATACCTTGCTCCACCATGGGTAAGGGAGGCTAACTGAGAAAAGTAAAGAATTACATTTCTTACGTTGTGTTCCTACTTACGAGTGTTTATTTGAAACCACAAGACTCAGGCCAGATATCACTCCAGATTATTATTTTTCACACATGCTGACAAACTAGCAAATATTTGACAAGTATTCCGTGCTTCTGTCAAGAGGTACAAATTAGTCATACAAAACATGTCAGCCAAGCTTTCTTGCTGTTCTTCCAAAATCATGTGAAAGCAGATTATTATTCCATAGATTGAAATTATTCTGAATTGCATTGTTAGACCTTCCTTTACCGCCAAACTTACTGTTGAACTTTATTGAAAAAACATTACTTAATTTCACAGTTGCTTTTCTGAACAGCAGACTGTCAAGAAAATCAACTTGATAATAATTTTGTGAAAACTAATTACGATAGCTGTGCAGCATACATAATATATTGGGTGGAGAAGTGGACTCATAGAGGACTGGTTCCATCACCTTATTTGGGAATTCAAGTTGACTTTCAAATATTAAAGTTAATGGGCAATACTAAATTGTAGGAACCTCACCTTTGCATGCAAGATATAGTGGATGAAAAGAAGAGTAGTATCCTCTGGTCAACAATACAACAAGAGCAGAACTTGATAGACAGCCAAAGCACTGCTATTGAGTTGCAGAAAAGATCAGACTTCTTGAAGTAGAGAGACTTTTCACCACCCGGACTGGACCGTATCTAGATGGCTATCCAAAGAGAAGTGTAGTTCCTGTATTCTCTGTTAATCTCACTTTGGTATCCAAAAAGAGCCTTCCAGGGCAATGGCATTTATCCCATTGGACTTCATATCTGGTGTGAGCAGAAAAAAATAACTGTGTCCACTTGGTTTCATTCTGTCTAAAAGACTTTGGCCACAGGTCTGTCTAAGAAGTTCCTGTAAGCAAAACTGTAAAACTTCGCAGCATTTGCCATAATGGGTCTCTCAGATACTATTTATAGAATGAATCTGGGCTCCATCTATCAGGTCCCGTATGGCATTGTGGGGGAAAAAATATGTGAGCCTTATCCAGGGAGAACTCGAGGTTCCATTCTTCTGCTACATCATCCTCTGCTAGAGAGATGTAACTGAATTGTGAGAGGATTTTTCCCCTCAATTCTGCTGTAATACAAATTAAAGCTCTGCTGAACTCTTACACATGCTCTTCTATGAATCGTCACATGCCACTTCCCATTTATTATAAATAAGGAGAAAAGCTATGCAGAAATGAGACAATTTTCATATCTGATCATTCTCATTCTTTCAGCAGCTCTCTCCTCACTCAACCCAACTTTGTAGTTTGGGAAATGAGTGGAACCCTGTTTGTAACCAATGGAAAGTTTTCTCTTAAGGAAGTGTCTAATATATTGTCCTTAAAGTTTGTGTTTATGTAATTTAAAATTATTGTTATAATGCTAACAGTCAGCTGATCGAGGGTCTCAGCAGGTTTGAAAGAACTCTTCTGGTAACTTTGGTTGAAGAATGGGGCTTAGTCACCTAACTACAATATTGGACCTTTTCCAAATTCCATTAGGAGGCATTAGTCATTGGTTATAAATGAAGAGAGAAGCTGTTAACAGATATATCTTGGCTGACAATGGTTTGCTCTCTGCTTTCCAGTATTATTAATAATTGCCTTGTGGTTGCTTCTGTAGTTTCTATGGGGCTTCATTTTGCTAAGCACTGTGAGCTCACACAAGAGAAAAACAGTCCCTTACCTAAAGAATTTAAGGCGGTTTATAACTTGTCCCAGCCAACAAGCCTACCCTGCCCACACATGCTGACAGTGGGTAAACGCTGTTGTTTTTTTCCTCCAACACATCAAAAAAACGTTCTCTTATACAGCTGATATCACTGTTCTGTTCACCTTAATTTGATTTTGCACCCCTTCTCTGCATATCTCAGTTATTGCTTGACTGCTTCTTATTAAACCACTCATGCTAACAGTACCGTACACAACACCACATCACCATACGTTAATTGTGTACATACATAAAAGTTAAATAATACCATGTTTTTGGTTTGTGCCTTTAAACAAAAAAAATTACAAATAGCTTTAAAATACTTTAAAAAATAGTATTGGCTTCTATAGCATATTGCTGATTTTTTTTTTTTTGTTTTTGTTTCTCCATGATTAGGATACACTTAAACAAAATTCTGAAGAGTGAGGGACAGCTGGAAAATGACAGATTCTAGGTTTATGATACACATAATCTCATACAGAGATTTTTATCTAATCTAGCTTTATTTACCATAGGAGAGAAGTTGTATGCTTTTGTTACATAACATAATTTTCTGTTTTGATTATGAAGATATTTAAAAGACCAAAATACTCTCAGTTAAAGATTGCTTGCATGTTTTCTGATTAGTTTGGTCTGCAAAAAAAATTGTTGAAACTAATTATACTTCTCATTTAATATTTAACAGGAAACAAGCAATGCTGTGGTTACAGGGAGACGTCTTCCGATCCAAACAGAAACAACGATCGTTTGAGGATGGAAGCATGAATAGAGTTCTCTGTGGCTTAGATGACGTTTCAATCAGTGGGAGTTTTAATAAACTACAAAATCTCGACAGATATGGAGAGGTACGGATTCACTGAAAGTATTGCACATTGGTAGAGAGAGAGCTCATGTTTAATAACTAACTATATGAAATGTTTACATATTTTTCCGTGATTTCTGAGGCATGTTAAAATAATCTATTATAAATGCAAGAATAGGTCATTTCATTTAGAAAAATAAGAACATACTGAAGACTGAAATGAAAAAGGCAAAGGCTGTCCAATCACCTTTTCCAGTACAGACTGGAGTTTGCAGCCTAACTGGCTGTGATCTAGAAGTTTTCACTCCCCTCCCCCTCACCCCATTGCACTAACACTGCTGCCTGCACTAACCTGACCCCTCTGCAGTGAGGGAAGTGTGGATGCAGCAGAGCAGCAGGTTCCAAGCAGAGAGAAGCATGGCAAAGGGATGGACAGAATGGTAGAGCTCTGTGCTGTTGATCCCTCAGGCTAGATTGGACCTCGTCACAGGTTATAGATTGCTAACCCCAACCTAGATTTTCATAGGCTGCTTACAGATGTTAAAAAAACCCAAACAAACCAAAAATGCACTTTACTGGAAGAAGCAGTGCGTTAGTTTGACCTAGCTCTGCAGCATCTGTATAGGTTGGTTGCTTCAGTGTGGCTTTTTGGCACTTTTATCTAATAGTTGATTCAGTCAGCTATTAGAGAAAAGCACCAAAAAAGCCCCACTAATCCACTTGATGTATACAGATGTTGGGTGAGCTGGGTCCAACTAACAGTGCCTCTTTTGGGCATGATCTGGATTTGGTGTTAGACTGCACTGAGTTTAAAGTGACCCTTTTAGGTTTGTAAGCAGCCATAATGCTTTTTACTACAAAGTATCACTTCGTTGTTTTCACTGATTCCTAGGGGGGCTACGGTTCATCTCTTACTGGACAGTTTTTCAGGTTATTTCACCAGAAGCATAGGAGAATTTGTTCTGTGATAGCAATCATTAAAAGGCACTGTACGCAAAGATTATATGGTTAGTACTGTTTCCTCTGTCCTTTTTTGGGCAGCTCCCTCTAGTAAACCAAATTGCTCAAACAGATCTCTGATTCTGATAAAGAGGATGGAATGGAGTGAAAAAAAAGAGTAGAAAAAATTCTGTGGAGTATTTTGCTGCTGTCCCTGATAATACAAGAATGAGATAAAATAGCATGGTCTGAGAAGATTACTGATCAACTGTCTCCTAGTAAGGTGAAATGGGTATAAAAATAGAAGAACCGTTGCCCAGTCATCACCATCCTTCAAGCATGAATGTATTATTGCCACTATCTTGAATGATGATGCTGACCTATATTTCAGGAAATTTCAGATTCTGCTAATGAAATCAGTCTTTTTGATCTGATCTTGACCTTACGTCATAGTTAATCATTACCTGTTTCAAACAGAAGTTAAGACTTACCTTTGTTCCAATTGGGATGGAACTATTTTAATGAACATACTTTGGAATCTGATAGATCTTGTTCAGATACTGTATACCTGTCACAGGGTCAAGGAGGTGTCCTGTGACTAATATAGGGTTAAGGAGCTGCCAGTTGCCGCAGCAACCAGACAGGTCAGATGACCAGAAGGGGGCAGGGCCGGGCCTTTATAGACTGCCCAGGCCGGAGCCAGAGTAGCAGTTCCCTCCAGACAGCCGCAGGAGCAGGAGCTGTGCAGGAGAGCTGAGCAGGCCGGGTGGATGGTTGCTGCCTGACCATGCAGACCGGCTGCAATGATGCAGGGGAGAGAGAACGCTAGAAGTGGCCATGACTAAAGAGCCTAGTGAGTGCAAGCTTTGTGTTATAAGCCAGTAGGCTTCTTGTTTATGTTGCAGCCGCTTGACTCATGGTTTTGTTATGGTTACACCAGAGGACTGGGTGAGGCTGTAGGGGTGCGAGGAGGCCTCACGGGGGGGCTCCCCAGTAGCTTGGGGGTTCCCGGTGCCCAGCGGGAGCACAGTGAGCAGTGCCACAGTGGGCACAGCATGACGAGTGCCGGAGAGGCGCTTGATGTGTGGGGGTTGTAGCCCCGGCTGCGAAAAGGCGCTCAGGCCCTAGAGGGGGGCGAGAAGCGTGGGAGGTGCGGCAAAGGCCCTAGAGGGGGGCGGGAGGTGCGGCAAAGGCCCTAGAGGGGGGTGGGAGGCGCGGGAGGTGTGGCTAAGGCCCTAGAGGGGGCGAGAGGCTCCAGAGAGGGCGAGGAGCAGGGGAAAACCGCAAGACAGGCCCAGTGGGACGAGGCCTGGGCACGGCAAGCCCAGAGGCACCAGTAGTGGGGTGCAGATTGTTTAACCGGCCCAGAGGCGCTGGTTAAGGGGCGGCAGGTGCGTGACCAACCCAGGGGGCGCCAGGGGCATGATAGGCCCAGGAGGATCAGAGAGGGGCGCCAGGGCGTGACAAGCCCCAGGGGGCGCCCAGTGAGTGATAGGCCCGGGGGTGCCAGAGAGGGGCACCAGGGCAGGACAAGCCCAAGGGGCGCCAGAGAGGGCGCCGGAGGGCAAGGACGGAGCAACGTCCAGGAACAGCTGTGAGGCTTGGGGCGTGCTTAAAGGGGAGGTAGGAGGCACGCATTGCCCATAAGGCTGGGGGTGTTGGAGCACCCACTTGGAACGGAGGTAATACCAGTGCGGTGTCAAGGTGAAAGTAGGCAGCCTCCCTTACTGAACTGAATAAGAACAAAGACGTGGCAGGCGAGAAGAGGGTGGTGGATCACCGTAATTGACACGGCAGGGGGCACTAGCGAGGTCACGGCCGCTCGCAGGCCCCACTCCGTAACAATACCCACTGGATTACATCAGCACTGATGTGCTGAATGAAATATAAGGGTGGTCAGAAAAATTTCAACAAAAGTTTTGATGGAAAATGCTTTGACACATGGAGAAATGATGTCAAAATATGAATTTTTTCCTGAAATCAGTGTCTCATATTGTGAATCTGTAGATTTCTGGGAGTCAGAAAGACCATTATGATCAAATAGTTTGGCTTCTGGGATAGCCCAGACCATCAAATCCACCAAGTCATTTGTGTGTCAAGATGATGCAAAACAATCTCTAATAAAACATCCTGCACTAAAGGAGTGCAAGGAGAAGACTATGATCCAATGTAATCACAGCTTTTGTGTAGAATTCTGTCTCTATGTTCAAGCATGTGAAGTAGGACCAAGGTAAGCTTTAAAAAAAATTGAGAAACCTTCATTTAATTCTAAAAGCAAATTTTGAAAGTGTTTGGTTTTTTCGGTTATTTCTAACTTGGTTTTTGTTTCAATTCTTTATCTTTAAAAAAGGTTTGAAATAAAAATGTAGTACTTCACATTTATTCAAACAAAATGACTTTCTCGTTTGGGCTTTGGCCCAGTTCAGGTTGAAAAATAAATCTGTTTTCTGACCACATCTCATTATACCAAACTGTCAGCCCATCAAGAGACTGGTGCGTAGATACATCATCCTTTCATCTGTTCATTGTGGGTTATCATGATTTACAGAAGGCAGATGATTGAAGAATCCGTGAGTGTTAGAAATAGTGGCATAAGTTTAATTGGAACTGGGTGAATTGCAAGGTAGAGGTTTTATGGGTTGTTTTTTTTTTAATTCTTATGTTGTAGTGAAGGCAAAGTACTAAATCTTTGTTACAGTATCCATAAAGACTAGTTCAGCTGAACTATTCAGAATGCATTCAGATCAATCCATTCTTAGCTCTTTATTAACTGAAGAGCTTTGCTGACAGAATCCATCTGATTCAATAGGGCACTCAGCTTGTAGTGCCTCTTGCAGTAGATGATAGGTCAACAAACTGCTAGTCAGCATTCTTCTACATATCACCTTAGAGAAATACACTCTATTTAAAAATGTCTTCCAAATTAAGATGAATCACAATGTTATATTCTTTTTATACTAGTAAATGCTTGTCTCCTGTTATTGGTCAGTTTGTTGCTTGGGTTCTAAGGCTGCTTGTATACTCTGTGGGGATTTAATTCAGTTTAATTCTCCCTAAATTGAAACAGTGGGTTTTTAAAAACACTGCTTCAATTTAGGGAGAATTAAACCAAACTAAACCCTGTGGTGTGTACACAAGGGTGGGGGTCCGAGTATTACCTGCCTCTTCAGCGGGGGAGTAGGTGGGGAAGAAAGGGGGCAAACTGCCAGCGGGCTGAGCGGTCCCTGAGCTGCGTGGGGGCCCTTCAGGTGGCACCTGGCTGGTGGCACCCGACCCAGGTGTCCCCATAGCCATGCAGGGAAGCACTGGGCCTCTGCCCAACTCAGGCAGGCAGGCTCCAGGGAGGAAAAAAAAAAATCAGGCTTGCCACTTTTTTTTTTCTTCAGTGGAACCTGCCTGCATGGGCTGCTTCTGGGTCCCACAACCCCTGAGCTGTGCGGGGCTCGCCAAGCCCCGAGCACATCAGCTTCCACTGTTGCACTGTTAGCTAGCAAACTAAAACACCTTGGAGGTGTTTTATCTTGCTGTGTGCCAGAGTTATTTAAAGTGGAATATGCCACCAAGTGTACAAACAGCAACACCATTAAAGCAGAATATGCCCTTGACCATACAAACAGCAGTGCCATTAAAGTGCTGCAAAAGGGCATTTAAAGCCTCATTAAAGGCCAATTTTATGGCATATACAAAGGCCCTGAAAGATTGAATTGACTAGTTTACTGAGAGTGTGTCTGCAGATTGTAAATGCAAGTATAGAGAGGTATCTGATTTAGTTTTTTGGCAAGGTAAACTATCCCCCACAAAACTCTTTTACCAGGGCCAGCGAGCTTCCAGTACTCAAGCTAATTCGTTCACAGCTAGGTAAGGATCTGTGCATTGCATTGCAGTCTGCAATGTAGACCTATCCATATAAAGTGCTGTTCTGTTACATGGAACTCATTAGAGGCAGAAAGACCTCCCTGTGGAATTCATCCCTTCTACCAGTTCGTTAAAGCCAATTTTTTTGTACTTTAAGACATAATTTCAGGGTACTCTTTCTGTGCGGCAGACTTTGATCAGCCATTTTAGCAAGTTTACATTTTTAATTAAACTATCTCAGGCTTAAACTGTTTATGTATGGGGGCTTTGTTTTAGTTTTGATTCTAGTTTCAGTGCTCAGATGCCTAAGAAATAGATGCAGCATTAGAATGAGGGATTTATAAGCTGTTTTCCCACCACAAGTTTTCCTCTTTGCTGAACTCCAGACCCTTGTGCTTCCTTAGTTGTGACCTCATCTTGTTAAAGGAAACAGGCCTAGAAATAGAAAATTCTTATTACTGTTTAACGTACTATTTGCAGATATTAGTGACATTAGCATGCACCTAGGGACATTAGTCATGGACCCAAAGACTCATTGTGTTAATGCTCTGTAGACCCAGAATAAAAAAGTGTTCCCTTTCCCAGAAATCAGTCTTAACATAAGAGAATGAACAGATGGGCACAGACAGATTGATGGGGGAGTTCCAGGAAACAGTGAGACATTTGGCTAGCATGATATTGATGTACCAGCAGCCACTATATTTTTAATATTCTCCCAACAAAACCTATCCAAAAATTAGAGATCATGTCATTACAGTGTATGGTATTATTCTCTCTGTTTCTATGCTTTACCTCCTTCCTGTCAACCTTTAGTTTTGTTTTAGCTCCTAAAAGCAGAAACTCTTTGATTCTTTGTGTGATGTCTAGAGCAGTGAGTCTCTGATAATCTTCAATACATACCTTGCTATGCAGCTAATACTTTTCAGGTACTTTAATGCCTAATTTCAGTTTTACATTGTTACTATCAGTACTGCTGTGAAAAGTACGTTGTATGTATTTGTAGTTTAGATGCCACAGGCATATGCAAAATGTAGAACAGTGGTCTCCAACCTTTTTAGGTTGCAGATCACTTTCGGTGTATGAGAGAAACCAAAGATGTACCCCTGCCCAGCAGGTAAGTCTGTGAGGAGGGGAAAGGGCCGTGGGGAGAGTGGGGAAGGTCGAGGCCCTAGCCCTATCCCCAATCCTTCCTTTACCACTGGGGCCTTGATTGCCCCCCCCCAAATGGCAGTGAGGGAGGGGCAAGCCCTGCACAGCCGGGGCAGGGCAGGGGACAGAGCTGCAAGCAGCTTGTCAAGGGAGCGTGGAAAGGGGGGTTATGTAGCCTGGAAGGGCACGGAGGGGGTGTATGCCCCTGGATCTGTATGTGGAGTGGGCTGTGGCTGAGGCAGCGCTGAGCTCTTCCTGGCCAGGCTGGGCAGCTGCAGCAGCAACGCTGGGAGCAGGACCACAGGGGTGGGGTGTCCCTACTCCCAGTGCTGCCACTATCCACACTGAGCACAGTGCGGGCCAGGCCTGGCAGGAACAGCCCGGCCCAGCCTTTCAGCCCATAGCTGCAGCCTGCCCTCTCCTGTGGCCACCAGCCCCTGGCCCTTATGTCCTCAGGGGAGGGGAAGGATGCGCCAGGCTGTTCCCACTGGGCCTGGCCTGCATTGTGCTCAGTGGCAGCAACAGGAGTGAGGGTTGGGGGGTTGACTTGCTGGGTTGTGGGGGGTGGGTATGCATGCATGTATGCGCGCACTCAGTCCCCCCCAGCCTAGGATCAACTTCAAGAGGCTCTGGGATCCACTTGAAGTGGATTGATCGTGATCGACCAGTTGGTGACCACTGTGAATCTTCTAAATTTGTAACCTTGCTCCAGCGTTACATACCTGTACCTTTGCTTATTGGTGTAGTAGTCTATGGTGGAAGCCATATCTAAATTATCCTACAGTCACAACCAAATGGTCAGAATCAAGAACACTGTGGCAATCTTAACTCAGAATTTCCTGATAGCTGTCGTGGCAAGATTTAGATATCTACAGGTGATGTCCAGTAATTTTCACAGCAACTGTTTTGTTGCTTAAAAGATTAATATACTATAGGGCTTTCAAGTTGACACATTTCAGAAGCATCAGATTAGTTCAGCAGTTTCTTCTGATTGTTGTCTCCTTTTCTTTGTGTTTCCATCCCTAGATCTGAGTTATAAATGCAGACTGGAAGCTTTGAGAGACATCAGATGTAGTTAAATACGGAGGTGCAGTTTCATCTACTGAATTAACAGGGAACCACCCCTAGGCAGGGCTATTCCTGTGCAGAACCTGTATGGACAGTAGTGGCCCCAGTTGCCCAAACCTAAACATGGGCATGAAGGTAATACTCTCTACAGTCAGGCCTGCCCAGTGACCCTGCCAGAAAGACCATATGAACCCATTCTTGCCATCCGCATCGGAGGTAGGAGAGGTCATATAAATCCCATACAGTGTTAGATATGGAAATATCCATTCTCATTATCCAGTGTTTTGGGGTCTCTGATCAAGCAACCCACTTGATTACAGGGACCTCACCTCCAACCCTTTGATCTCCCACAACCACGCTTTCAAAGTTGCAACAGGTGTACTGCAGACTGTCAGACTGCATGTTTAGGACAGCAGAGGGAAGGTGGAAAAAATCCATGCAGCCACTTGCTATTTTTGTCATGAGGAAAAATCTGCAATCAGAAATAACTTGGCAATCAATATAGCACCTGCATCATAGGAAATCTGCATATCAAATAAGAGTGAGATGTAGTGGGACTGCAAATGGACTAGGGATGGTTATCTAATATCAATGGACAGAAATAAATCCCACATCCCCTGCAGTTGGTCAGTGGCAAAAGGAGAGGGCAGGAGAGTTGCAGACCAGTTCTTTATTACTTTCTATCTTTAAAACATTTCTTTATTGAAATAAGTATATATGAAGTATTGTACAGATTTCTTTGCATTTAGCAGGGCTCTTCTTTTACAGTGATCTATTCTTAACAGCCCTTTTTAGAGATTTCATAATTTCATTGGTATAAAAACAAATCTGAATTGAAGCATGGCAACACTGTAGTCTTAGTTTGGTCATAGGGGAAGGAAGGACTTATTTTTTTAACTTTTGAATTATATTTGGAAAAAAGAACCTGTATGGATATTTTCAAATTGTAAGGCTTACTTAAAATAATAAAGATAAAAGTTATCTTGGAAACAGACAGTTGTTTTATTTATACTATGTAACTTGGTTTAGAATTTATAAAAACATGGTCTTGGCAGTATATAACAAAATCCTTTTTTTTACTGTATTTTAAGAAACTAGCTTGTGAAGTTTTAAAATTGGGTAATATAGATATATTTTATATAAATATTTCTAAGAATTTTTGCTATGTTAAGTATGTGGCTTTTGAAGTGATTTTAATTTATGTGGCCAAGGACTGGCTGCCAAAAATAGAAACTGTGTCTAAAGAGCCCTTCAACCTAATGTAGTCACTCCAGTTTGAACGGAATATCCCAGGGGAGCTGTTAGTAGTGTTAGTGTTCTGATCTATGGCTATATTTGGTGCTTGCACAAGACAATAGAGTAAGAAGGAGCATTACTCTCGTGGGGCTAAAAGACAGTCTATTTGGTGGATTGCTTTTTCCAGGCTCTTAAAAAAAGAACAGTTATTCTTTGTAGCTGCCACAATTTTGGCAAATAACAGCCTCTGAAATCTTGGCAACCATCCCAAGTTTGTCTAGTTTGCCTTCTCGCAACCATGAAGTACTACTTTCATATTTCGCTACTGCCAAAATTTTAAGTCGTGGTATTTCAGCATTTTCCACATTGATTCTTGAATGCGCTGTTTATCAAAACCTTTTTTGAGTTGTGCTCTCTTTTTTGGAAAATGCATAATTGGAACAGTTTAGAGGATCTTGGGTCTAAAATGTGCTAACATATACCTTTTTATTTGAAAAGTCTTTAGAATGTAGCTCTTAAGATTCATCAGTATGGTTCTGATCCTTTCCTACTGAAGTCAGTGGCGAAGCTTACGTTGACTTCAGTAAGGAGAATCATATTGCTTAAAGTACAATCATAATCATTCTTTGGTGAGTTACCCCTTTCTGAGGGATTAAAAATGTTCAGTTTTATAATGAAATTTTAAAAAAATCTGAGACTGGTCAGAAATGATAAATAGGCATTTCTATAAAATACACTTAATATTCTTTTCTAAAGTATGTGGAGTTTAGAAGGTTTTCTAATATTGATAAGCATTTGAATACATTCCTTAAATTTAAAATATTATTCTTTGATATTTTCTGCCCTGTTATTCTTAAGAACTCTTAATTTTAAAAGTTTCTGTTCACTTCTCCCACACATTACACAAGAGGAGTTAATATTCTTTTGTTTCCTAATGTAGGATACAATAATTTACCAGCAAACTTGCCCTTTTCTTTTATGTGATTTTTATCTAAAGGCTCTACTGCCTGATTTTAAGCAGAAATGTATAGTAATGAGAATTTTATTATCTTAGTAGAAGCCTGAATAAAGGTCTGTGAGGTCCATAGCAATTAAAAAGGTTATTACAGAAATAACTTTGTCAGACCCTTATGTTGTGGTTAGTTTGTATAACAGTATCTTGTCCCTGATGCCCTGAACCAAGTTTATTGTTTTAAGGATTTTGTAAGACTGCATCTTTCCTCATGTTTCCTAGAATGAATTTGAAGACAAAGCAGATTTGGAGTCCAAGAATGGTATGACACAGGGAGACAAACTCCGTGCCTTAAAAAGTCGGAGACAGCCACGTTCTGCCACAACTGGGGCTCTTAGGTAATGTGTAAATCTAAATTCCATCTCTACAAATAACCCCTACTTGATCTGTGAATAATTAATGGAATGAAAGTCCTAAAGGCTATGAGGGACACACAACTGGGGAAGCTCTAGAGAGGGCAGGTAGTGTTATTAAATAAGAATAATTAAAAGTTGCTTTGTAAATTAATCACTCTTTCTGCAGTTGCAGCATTAAAAAGGTTTTTTCTATACCTGGGCTATTGTTAGTTGTGCTAACACAGAAGGAATATAGCTGTCCACATTATATGCAGTTGGCTTTTTTATGGCTTTTTTTTTCCTAGTTGTCACAAAAATAATCCTGTGACACCAGGGACTAAAGGGGAATTTGAATAATGGATCTCATACGTAAAAGTTTAGCTTTTTATTTAAAAAATATATTTATTCAGCTTTTAAAAAGTCATATTTCAACAAAATATGTATTTGATTCCCATTTGAAATTCTTTATCAGTTTCCCATAATAAGCTTCATCTGTCATGAAAGTAAAAATAAGTGATATCTTTCAAGGAAAATGGCTCAAGAAAATGGAAGTTGAAATGTAACATTTGTATTAAAAAGCAATTCAACACTGCATGATTTATATTGTGTGCTAACTTCACGTTACTAGAATGTTTGCTTCATGTTCAGGTCTCTGTCCAGACTTTGCATTTCTCTTGGAGTACAAAAGATACAAAGAATACAAAATAAGTTAATATTGCTAGATAACCATAAATACCTTCCAAAGCAAAATCTTGTGAGGTATAACTCATATAACTATGATATATAGTTCCAGTTAAAATGCTATTGACAAACTGAAAACATGAAACTTACAGCACTCAGAGAGTGCGTCTACACATCACGGTACAGTGACATTGCTACAGCTCTTTGCTTTAGTACTTCCTTTTGGAAGTACTAAAGCATGGTGTAGTTTGGGCAGTTACTGTGCCATGCGCACAGGACACAGGTAGATTTCACTGCTACATGGCCGTAGCAGCTCAATATACCAGGGGAGCACAGTGCTATGGTGACACAGCTGGTGATCATGTGTAGACCTGTGCGAAGACCCATGTGAGCACTACATCGCTGTAGTGTACTCTATAGTGACATAGCATGTTGCTACATTGCCATAGGGTGACATGTATATGTGTACAGAATCAAACATAATACTCATATTTAACTTATCTTCTCCCCAGTTAATTTTCCACAGAAAAGAACCCCCCAACACTTACATGCTAACTTTCAAGCTCCCTGTACTGGTGGAGATGTATATGGCTCTTGCATAGTAACACTGTGTCGCTGTAATTTGTTTAAATAGTTATACGAAAAATGCAGTCATCTTCTCATGATTTGATTTCTGTGTGAACAACTGTTTTGATTTCTCTAGGTTGGAAGATATGAAGTTACACACCAGATCAATATCACAGCCTTTCAGGTATTTAGTTAGTTAAACCTGTGTTTTTATTAGATTTTTAAAATGTCTGCTATTCTAGTCTTGTAGTGGTTTGTTTTTACTCATTGTATCAAACATTGTCATAACATTTTGTCAGACTTTGAGCTAATAACTAGGGGGGAGCCTGTTTTCAACAGCCACTCAAGAAAGATACATATAGAATTGGTTGATTACAGCTGTATTTTGGAGACTCCTAAGTCATGATTATAAGTTAGTGTGATTCTTTTTTTTTCCAGTTATATTTTCTAATTATAACAGTGCTGTTATGTAGTTAATTAATTAATAACTATTGTTTGCCTTTTGTTGAAACAGAAAAAAATTACATCAGTTGTGTGACACTTGGTTTTATTGAACCTTGTAAACTTTTTTCTGTATATACCAACTATTATGAAGAATAATGTAGGTATGCATTAGGGCTATGTGAAATTTCGCCAGCCATTTCATTTTGGAGGTGTTTTGGCCTGTTTTGGCACCCAAAACACTGAATCTGAAATGAAGCTGAAGGCTCCAAAACATCTCTGAAACTAAACGAAACCATCTGAAACGTTTTGGAACGGCTTCAGAAGTTTTGGAGGTGGGCTTGTGGGGAAACAGAAACTAAGAAGACGGAGGGGGAAAAGGACTGCTCTGATATTGTCATCTGTAGCTGGCCAATGTCTGTAATCTGTCCCTGAGGTCCCTTCCAATCCCAATGCTCTGGGGGAGGGATGGCAGCCTGCTGTCATCCTGTGCGCAAATCTGGGGGCCCGCATCCCCCAAGAAGAGTCCAGCACAGCTCTGCAGCCCTCCTTTTAAAGTGCTGGGAGGCTGGGGCCGGGCAGGGGATGGGGATGGGCAGGGCAGCCATGGGAGTCTCTCCTGTGGCTCCCCCCAACCAGGGCAGGGGCAGGCACACCTGGAGGAACCCCGGGAGAACCTGCAGCTACCCAGCTGTGCCTGCCTCTCCCTGGCTGATCTAAATCTCCGAAACAGTGTTGAAACTCTGAAACAGATTTGTCCGAATCAAAATGGAACAGTGATCTGAAGCAGTGAAAGGAATCACTGTCCTCTGAAATGGCCAAAACTGAAACGAAACATAGCCATTTCGCACAGTCCTAGTATGCATGTGGTACACTTTCCAACGGTTGTGCCAGTGAATTTCTGTTCCCTTTTGCAGTCTGCTTGGGAGTCTTTCTCAAAAATGGCCATTTACAGATGTTCATTTCTTCCAGTAAGAAGTTCTTAGCAGTAAAAAATAGCCTGGGAGCTGGAACATACATAGGTGGGCTCTCTAGCCGGGGTGCAAGAGAGCTGCACCCTAGGTCACTTCTGCCCTTTAGGGGAGCCCGTTAATTAACAGACTGTCAGGTGGTGCTGCAAAGATCAGCTGCCACAGACAGCCTTGAGAGAGTTTCAGCCCTGAGAGAATGTCCCCCCACCCAATTTCTGCCAATCAGCTAATTGGCAGGATTCATAGATTCATAGACATTAGGGCTGGAAGGGACCTTGGAAGATCATCGAATCCAGCCCCCTGCCCTAGGGGCAGGAAGTCAGCAGGGATCATAGGATTCCAGCAAGATAAATATCCAAATGTCTCTTGAAGGTGTTCAGAGTAGGTGTTTGAACCATTTCCAGCAGCAGTCTATTCTAAACCTTGGGGGCTCGGACAGTAAAGAAGTCCTTATGTCCAGCCTGAAACAGTCATGGAGGAGTGTGTGACCGTTTGACCTTGTTATCCTTTGGGGCGCTCTGGAGAACAGATGTTCCCCTAGATCCTGGTGAGCACCTCTGATAAACTTATAGGTGACCAGCAGATCATGCCTGAGCCTGCGCTTTTCCAGGCTGAAGAGTCCCATGGCTCTCAGCCTCTCATCATAAGGTCTGTTGTCCTGACCTCTGATCATGTGCGTTGCTCGCCTCTGCACCCTCTTAAGCTTCTCCACACCCTTTTTGAATTGTGGAGTCCAAACCTGGATGCAGTACTCCAGCTCTGGCCTCACCAAGGTGGAGTATAACGGGAGGATGATGTCCTGGGATTTGCTTAAGAAGCATCTATGAATGCAAGCCAGCGTTTTGCTCACTTTACTAGCTGCAGAACTGGGGGAAGAGAAAGGAAGCTATTCTCCTGTGGTGGGAACCCTCCCAGTTTTCACTGCAAGAGAATAACCTCCACTCATTGCGCTGCTCCAGGTTGACCCGGAGGCATGTGGGGAGAGGGAGTAGCGCACCAACACCATGACAAGGCTCTACTGGGGCATGGCAGCCTGCCCTCCCCACACTGCTCTGAGCTAACCCTGGGAAGGTGGAGGCATTTTGCCATAGCAGCAAGGCAGCCTGCCTTGCCCTGCCCTGCTCCAGGCCAGCCCAGCCCAGAGTAGTGTGGAATAAGGTAGGGACATTCTGCCACAGTGGGAACCCAATCCAGGGCTGGAGAAGGGGAGAGACCTGATCTGGGAGGGTTCCTCTGCAGGAGAATTTCCCACCTCACCTGCCAGTCAGCTGATTGGTGTGTGTGAGGGGTACTTTTTCAGGGCAGGGTCCCCACAGGGCTCCCTGATGGCTAGCCTCTGGGCAGCTGAGTCAGTGCTCTTCCTCCCTCTCTCGGAGGGAAAGAAGGAGGGAAAGCAGAGGACTGTGGAATATTGGGTGTCCTCCTCATCCAAGAGAAATGTTACAGGCATTTAATTTAAATTGAGAGGAGGAAAATCTTCCTCATAGATACCCAATCTAGCTTCTTGTGGAAGAGCAGCTTCTCTTCTACAAGACATTTCTTGAATATCTGTACATCTCAGTTTGTGCCAGGAGAAAGGCTTTTCTCCTGGCACAAATAGAATGTCTCTGTACCTGGCCAAAGACTGCCAGTTGTGGTAAAAAGTATAGTAACTTTATGAAATTGATAAGGATTTGCTAAAGACTAGAAGAAAGCTATGAAATATATTTCAGATATGATTTGGACCATTTGTAAATCCTTTGTAGTATCCCTTCAAATAATACATTTAGCAAGGAAAATGGCATTTAATATGAAGACCACAACGGCAATAATAGTACTTAAAAAAGATAAATTCTAATCATCACAGCCTGTAGTTATTTTCAGAGTGCCTATTCTAGATATTCTGGTGATATTAAGTATTACTTTTAATACTATCTAAGAAAACTGAAGTATTGTTTACAGTTATTGCATTTGTGATTTTGAGAGTCATAAGGAGAGGACTTACCTCTGGGATTTCCATTTCCTCTTTCTTTTATTTATTTCTCTTGGAGATCCCTTGGCCTGATTTTTAAAGCAGCTCCTAACCATCACCAAAACTGCCATGTTTTTAGGTGGAGATTTTTGAGAACAGAGACTACTTTAATTCCCCAAGACAGCTGGTGGTGTTAGCCCCACCTCTAGGGAGGTAGAAAGGGTGAAGGGTATTGTCGCAGAGCTCTCAGGTGCCCTGTGACTGAGAGCAGAAATGGCTTGGGAGAGACCCCTAGGGGCGGGAAGGGGGAAGCGCAGCTGCCAGTCACCAGGACTGCGCAGGTGCTGGTTGCCCTAGCAACCAGGGAAACCCAGAGACAGGAAGGGGCGGAGCTTAGCCCTTCTTAAGCCCAGGCAGAAGGCCAAGAGGGCATTCCCCCTCCTGCGGCCGAGGGAGGAGGAACTCAGTCAGTACAAAGGGGAGAACTCTGACGGTCGGAACATCCCCTGGTTCCTGCTGGGGGTTGATGCACGCTTTTTCTCTCTCTCTCTCTCTCTCTCTCTCTCTCTCTGGTAGGGAGAGATTCGTATTTTTGACCAGAACGGTCTAGCTTTTATGTTGTAGCCCGGGGGCTTTGTGTTTTGTGTTTACTGTTTCACCGGAGGACTGGGTGAGGCTATTAGGGGTTGGAGGATGCCTCATAGGGACTCCACAGTAGCATGGAGGTTCCTGGCACTGGAGAGGGCACAGCATTGTTTGGGGTGCATGGGCCCCAGCCCCAGAGTTGGGAGGCAGTGAGGAACCCCAGAGCAAAAGGGGGGGCAGTGAGGAGCCCCGGCCAAAGGAGGGGGAGCGAGAAGCCTCGACTGAAGGGAGCAGCGAGGAGCCCGGAGTTGGCACGGGCGAGAAGTCCCGAAATAGGCAGTGCAGGACAGGCTGGAGGGCGCCAGTAGGGGCGCGGGCTCTGAGACGAGCTAGAGGGCACCGGTGAGGGTGCAGGCTGAGGGATAAGCCAGAGAGCATCCGCGTGGTATAGGGAGTAGGACAGACCTGAACAACACCAGATACATTGGCGAGGCTTGGGCTGCGGTACAAGGGGAGGAAAGGAGCCCCAGATAGTGCCTAAGGCACCGAGATAGAAAATAGGCAGCCTCCCATTTGATTAAGAACTTTCAATCAAGCAAATAACAACAAGGCATGGCAGGCTTGGCAGGCGAGGAGGCGGGCGGTTGGCCTTTGATCGGTGTTGTGGGACCACAAATAGATGGTCCTGGGGAAGCACAACTGTCACAGGTGTCCACCACGTGTATCACATCCAGCTGTGTTTTTGAGTGAAAATGCTGTAAGTGCTGAACTGAAGGTGGTTAGTCAGTAGCAGGCATGTCCAGATCATGCCTTCTGATATCAGGTTCTTGAAGGGGCTTAGGAATGGGGATATTTAATTTGTGAATCACAAAAACACTTAGCACAAGAGAAGGACATAAATGCTCAACTTGGACATAATGGTATCAGTAGCAGCGTAATGTACAGTAGCAGAACTCTAGGCATCATAGTGACTTATTAATGAATACATAGTTGTCTGGACTTTTATCTGCTTAAGCAGTTAAATGGAATTTTTGTGGAATGCTTTCTTGATATTAGGTGCTTACATTCTGCCTACAATCTTTTATGGATGTGTCCCTAACGTTCCAGTCCTAGAAAAGACTATACCCCTGCTGTTATTACATTAATATCTTGTCATTCAGAGATGAGTACATGCAACAACAACTAGGATCTGGGTCCTGAATACATAGTAGAATTTGAGAACAAAAATGCTTGATCAGCTATAAGTGTTCAGTTCAAAATGGATGGGCTACTACCTTAAATCTGTATGTGTTTTTTTCCCCTTGGAAAGATGCCTGAATATTTAGCACCCAGTTCTGAAAGTTCTGGATCAGGTGTTTAAAACCAGCTTACTGTTTCTGAAGTTTACACATGGGTGCTATGTCCTTACTTTTCATTAAAACTTTTCACTTTTTTAGATTGAATACTTCAGGTGGTACAGAAGGATCCATGTCTCCTTTGAAGTCCTCCAGAGTGACGGTAACAATTTCACCCTCTGCAAAGAGAATAAATAGAAGCCCAACATCCTCAGGTTCTAATTTAAAAAGGTAAGTTTCCTTGTCCTGATGTGACATTTAAGGGAGGACTGTTGCCTTCTGTAAAGTCACCTGATAAATTTTGAAACCTAATATGCATTTCAGTCAGCTCTCACTTATGTCTGAGCTTACATATACAATTGTAGGAACAGTCCCTATGCTTTCATATTTTATTAGGTTCTGTTCAGCTCAAAAAATGTTAAGTTGTAAACAGGATGCCCTTCTGACCCCTTGATTTGTTGCCATTAAGGGGAAATTTAGCTATTCCTAAACTTGGGATGATTTTGGATAAAATGAGACAAATTTTTATGTTAGTCAAAGTGCTCTAGAGTACTAAAGATACTATACTTTCTTACACAGGATATTTATTACACAACTTTTTTGGTAATATATCTTGTCTTTTTGGTGCATAGGATTGATTTATGTTGTTAGGGAGAGAAAATGAAGCAGTGTGCCATCATTGCTTACATACATCATAACAGTCCTTTGTCATTTTCCCCTAATGTCTTTAAATGTCTTGTGTGTGAAATCTTCACATATATACATTCTGTGTATTTTCTTCCCACATGTGTTTTCCATTCAGCGTTTCCATAAACTCCAGACTAGCCAGTTCTCTAGGGAACCTGTGTGCTGCTTCAGATGATAAAGAGATCAAAATGACTTCATCATCATCTAGGACAGGTTTTCCTGTAAACCATATCTCCAATCATTTGACTGGCAGCTTGCAGCTGCCTGCCAGAAATTACTGTGAGCTGAACAACAACCTGTACAACAGAAGCAGCAATAGTGGCACCAACCTCAACAGCCATCCCACTTCTCCCAGCACCGTGACAGATGAGTACAACATCTACCAACCCTCCTTTATGGGGCTTACAACTTCTCCAGCACGATACCTGAGTCGTTCAATTCCTGTAAGTTCACAGTCAAGCCTGCCCTCTCAGCGACCTGACAGAAGCTTTTCTATCTTCCTTCTGCAATCAAAGCTATCACAGCAAAACTTTTAACAATCAGAGCAACTTTCTGATCCCTTCTTATCTTTGAATAGTTCTTCAAGCATATAGCACCTTTGTCTCTTTACTCCTTCCTTTTTAGTAAATATTGTTTCACCTGTTTATTTTCTGCCTCTTCAGAGAATTTGGCTTATAGAAAGGTTTCATGAAAGTAGATCATGTAGGGGAAAAAAACTTAATTTTAATACCTTTCATAACAGCTTTACAGACGGTTTTCCCTCTTCCAATTCAAATTACGAATCATATAATAAAACTTTTACAATTTGAATATTTTATGTAGTTTAGGGTTTTCTTGGATTATTAGTGCTAATAGGTGTCTGTATGCATTCTTTTTTAGAGAATCTTTGTGTGTCCACTAAGTTGAAATAACTATCATTCTTAATGAGCTAACACCATTTTTAAAGGAGCACCGATAATAGGAAATACGGTCATTTTCAGAAAAAGTTGTTAAGCAGAATTTGGACACTGTGCCTCAAAATCACTGTTTTAATTTCCGTGATTTTACAATTCTGGTTTTTCTGTATTTTTAAATCAGTTTTTATTTGCCGTACAGCAATGATTCTTAACCACGGTGATTCAACACCAAGCAGTGCCTTGCAATTATTTCAAGGGTGCCCAGGAATGCCACGTAATGTTAGCACTGTTAGGTGTACAAACATGAGTCACAAGATAAAACCTGGAGTTTTCAAATAGAAATTTATCGTGTTAAATATTGTGCTCTGTTTGGTCAGTTCTTTGCAACAGAAGAATCGCTCTTTTATTTTTCTGTAATCAAAAAAGAGTCAAAACTAAGAGTTGGCTTTTTCCAAGGCATGCATTGAGTCTAAAAAGGTTGAGATCCACTGGTGTAAAGGTACACTGACAAAATGATATAATAATGAAACTGGCTATACAGAAATTCTTGGTACAAGTACAAAGTAGAGAAACTGAAAATGGAGACTTTTTCTCATCTTTCAGTTATACTAAATGTTGTTTGCACCAAGAGGTAAAAATAAGTATGAAAATTTCCCAGAATCTTGCCAGTAGGTGATGTTCGAAATATAAAAAGCATGGTTTCAGTAATTTTCAATTATACATTAATCTCATGCTTAAGTGTCAACTTCTGTAGAAATGACTGCTTGTATCAAAGTTGCATCTCTTCATAACTTGTTAACATCTTTCTAAGTCAAAAATGTTTATTAGTTTTATTTAGTGATTCTGTAATCATTCTTGCTGCTTTTCAATTATCATGTGAGCTTCCTCAAAGAAGTAAGGCCTTAAGAAAAGTAATAGCAGTACATTTCAAATATATTTATTTTTTTAATATTTTCTAACATGACATTGGAAGATAAGAGAAGATAGGAGGGCAGGTTCAGAATCAGAACTTGAAGGATAGAAAATTTCATTGACTCCATTCATTGTTTTATCAGAACAGTTAACAGTGACAGTTTCTGTCATTGGGCTGCCATGGATATTTGTTTTTTCTTTGCACTCTTTCAACCGCAGAAAACCTTGAGGCATAAATGCATCATTTATTTTAGATTAAAAGTGTGTGTTATGACCAAGAATTGTAGGTAGTTCTTTAGGAGCTCAAACCCATTTCCTGAAGGTTCATTTTTGTGCATTTCGGAAAACCCACCAGTGAAAGAACAGGCAGTTTGAGAAATTAAATTATCAGTGCTTTCTCATCAGAGAAAAGGGTGAAATTGTTTTCAAATTTTTCAAAGTGAAATCTTACCCTAACAAAAATATTTAGTTATTGCCCACTCTTACCCATTTGCCTTCCCAGAAAAACAAGTTTATATACAAATATTCTCTATGTATTTCCTGCTTTTTTTCAAAGTGTTAATATTGAACTTCATAGCCTTATACAGCTTAGGTTCTAACCAGCATCTTTCTGTATACACAATTGTTGTTAAAGTCAGTGTCACAGGGTAACAGCACGGTATAGTCCCGAAGGGCAAAAGGGAAACCCTGGGACCTGAAACAAGGCCAGGGAGATGAGGGAGAAGAGAAAAAAACAACAATCTCCTTACCTGCAGCCAATGATGCGGAAGGACTGGAAGAGGCAGCGGGACCCATGCAGCTGCTTAGCTGCGTCTTTTTGAAATTGCAGCCAGCTGCGATCAATAATGATTGGAGCCGGCGCGGGGGCATAAAGAGCTCCCTGAGAGAAGAGACGGGGGAAGGAGAGAGCTGGAGCGGAGCCACGAGTGGAGGCACTCTTGGGGCCCCACTCGGAGGCGAAGAAGGGGCCATTGGCCAGCCACGAGGCAGGAAGATATCCCTCAGCTGCAGGAAGGAGAATGCCCAGGGAGAGGTGGCAGATGCCCGGGCTTGCAACAGCGGAGCCAGATGTGAGGATCTGGGGACAGAGTCCGGCGATAGAAGCCACTCCAAAGAGAGGGGAATGGAAGAGGACCTGGCAATCTAGGCGGGATCGGCATGGGTTTGGGGAGAACCCCGGAGTCCATCCTGGCAGGGAGCCGAAAGTACAAGCAGCGAGAGGGGCTGCAGAGTACAGGATTCTGCCGGGCGGAACCACTTGGCGAGGGACCGGGTAGAGAAGGAACCAGAGTGGCTAGGAGCAGCCCGGGTGGCACTTAGAAAAATACAGCAACCAGCCAGAGGGCTGCTGTAGATAGGGTTAAGCAGGGAGGGATTTTTTCTGGGCCAGAGAGGCCAAAATTTAGTTTGTAGCCCGGAAGCCTTACGGGTAGTGTTTTCTTTCAAGTTCCGTGCTAAGTTGTCCACTTTTGGAAGGGTAGGGAGGAAGCCTCAGAAGGATTCCTTAACCAGCTGGGTCTAGGGTCAGGGTAAGCCTACGAATCCGCAATGAAGTACCCCTTGGCATTGCGAGACGAGGGTCGGGCCTGGGAATCATCAGCAACTCGGCGTGGCTGGGTATTAGGGCGAGGTGTAGGGGAGGGCGGAGCCTCGCAGAAGACCATCACCCCAAGAGTCCTGGCTCCAAATAAGCTTCAGTAGTCGGCCCCTCCACTGAAATTTACGAGCAAAGTCGTGGCAGGTGAGATAGGGGCGGGGACTACTCCTAAGACCTATCTGGACTAGACAATTCCAGGGACGAGGCAACAGACAAGCCCACACACCAGAGGCCGAGCAGCACGAGCAGAGGTTGCAGTCAGCTTTGGCATTCTCATCAACAGTTGTAAGATATAGAAGTCTTACAGCTGGAGTGCTGGTGTGTTCAATGGAGAACCCACAACACTTTTTTTTGTTTTCATGTTGACTTCTAAGAGCTCAAGGTAAAATGTAAAGTACTGCTACCCAGACACTTGCCTGAAGTACTTGTGAATTTTTTTTAACAGCTTAACTGTGGGCTGCAGTCCATTAAGTTTTGTCCATTCTTAACTTTTAAGTAAATTCTACAAGCAAATATAATGAATACCTGTTCCTGTTTGGGGGGGAAAAAATGAAAGTAGAGATTACTGTTAGTTTTCACTCGCTTCTTTGGAGAATTACTTAACGTTCCCAAGGGTCTTCCACATATTCTCATTGTATCAAAGATGCAAGATCACCGTTTAAAATTCAACACAGATAAGACTGAATTATTGCAGGTCGAATGGGAAAATATTAGAAGGGTTTTGTTTATTTTAGTGATAACCTGGTCAATTTACAAAGCATGCTGTTAGGCAGGTTGATCTGATTAGCAAATTTGGTGTCATTTTTGGGGGGTTTGAATATGGAAAGTTAGTTTTTACTAATGGTCTACGTTTCTTTTTTAATTTTGCTCTTTTTTTAATTACCAAACCATTTTGCAATTGCAGCCGTTCTTTTGCACACAGTGCACTGCAGTGGTCCATGTCTTTGAAACTTCTAAGCTATGCTAGCTAGTAAAATGCACTTAGTTTGGGGTCAACTGTGCACAGATTGGATTTCCACAGAGTATGACTACACTGACCATTCCAGGAACTTTGATTGTAAAAGATGATGGTTCTTAGTTCTGTAACAAACATATTCACCAGTTAATAAATGTACTGGTGTTTAAATCTCAAATATGGGTCCATCCAAAAGACAGCCTGTGGTTGGGGTTGGAGTGGCTGACTATCCCACAATGTAGTCCTGAAGAGAAACATTATAAAGGCCTTTTCTATTATAGGTATGCTGCTCTGAGCTATTCTTTCCTGGGTGTTATCCAGAGTAGTCTTCTGTTGTTTCTTCTTCAGTGAAGCTTAGTGTTGTTTCCTTTCCACTTGTGTTTGATAAGAAGGTAACAGTGATTTTGTATACAAGGTGGGTTATTGAGCTTATTATTTGGCTACATTTACTGTATTTTTTCTTTATAATATTTACTTTGGGCATATGTATACACATAGACATGCACACAGAGTCCCGTGGATGTTAGGTTTTATAAAACTCCAAAATTCATGATTCAGTGGCTTTTTTGTTACTTCATTTTCAACTTTGAAATTCTCTTGTGAGGATGTTCACAATACAATGAGTAAAACTTCAAGAACTGTAAAGCCAAATACAGCCAAATAAACTACTAGAAAAACAATGAATCTGTTGAAAGGAACTCCCACCAGGAATCCTCAAAAGATCTATATCTTAAAAATATAGTAAAAATGTGACATATATAAAAGCTACAATTAACAATTCCTTTAGAAAGGTACAACTCCTCTGTAGCATTACACAATGTAGCATTACGTAGCAACTCTTCCACAAACACAATTGGAAGGCTGGTTGGTTTGCTCCATCAATAAATACTTTAATACATACATCATTTATTAAATATAGGATTTTATCATAGGTTAAAGACAGATATGCAATGTCCTAAATACTATTACCCTGAAATCCTGTTTACCACCTGGAAACACCATACGGGAGTGTCAGCCATCATTCAATTTCTTGGCTTGCTCTGATTAATCATAGTACTGTTGTTAGTGCAAGTTTAGAAGTGTTCCTGCCAAAGAATGGGTTTAACAGGAGGAAATGATTCCCCCAGAAGGAAAACACAGATACAGATCAGCTGTAAAGCTGGGATAGGAGAAGTGTTTAGAGGGTTTAGGCATGCTAGGGGTGGGATTAACCAATCAGTCAGCATTGGTTGTGAGAGAGAAGGGTGTATGCTAAGGACCTGTCAAGTCCTCTTTTACATCTATTGCTGGGCTTGGGTGCATATGGAGGTGGAGAAAGGCTTGTTTTTTATTAGTAGTCTTAGGCTCAGCCGAAAGGTAGGAAAGACGTGGCCTTAGTTTTCCAATCTTTAAACACCACTTAAATCTGTTTTCTTTTCTTTTTTTTGCATCAGAAATCTTAAGTCAAAGCTGGCCATTTTCTGTGTGCTTGTCTCTCAGTCTGCACCAGCAAGGTCTGCCCACCATGGGGGCTGCACCAGTGGAGGCCACAGCCTCCCAAGGAGCATGCCATGTCTGCTGGTGGCTCCTCTCCCCTCTCTCCTCCCCCTCAGCTGCACTGTGCTTGCATGCAGATGGGCAGGCACCGTTCCCAGAGCACCAAACATTGGCAGCCACCCTGGTTCCCCTGCTGCACTGTACTGAATGGGCACTCCAGGATAACCAGTTCCCCTAGTGCTGCAAGCTGCGCCACCCTGCCCTGCCCCTGGATCAGGGGAATGCATTGGAAGCCATAGGAGGTAGGAGAGCTCCAAGTTGCTGCTGCAGCCAAAGTGATGGGGGTGGGGGTAGGGAATGGAGGCTTGACTGGAGCTTGGCTGCCATATGTTAACCCCAAGAGCTGCCAGTTGAATAGCTCTGACTGAAATTACTGCATAGTTTCCTTGCATCTACAATGGTGTATTCTTCCTGTAATTCATTTTCTGGATCTCATTCATTGGTTAGGAACAAAAGCTGTAAACAACCAAATATGGTGTGTGCTTGATCTTCCACGTAAGGTTTAGGTACTTAGGATATGAAAAACTCTACTTGCAAATTGGGAAGCAATTAAGGGAAGCAAATTAGGAAGACTCGTATGGCTTTTGGATTTTAACAAAACATCAATAGCTATGAATTTTAAACCTGCTTGATTCAAGTATGATGGTCTGATAGCTTAGTGTGGTTATGGTGTTAAAAAAAATGTGATTTGATAAAATGTCACCTACCTACACACAAGATCTGTTCTTCTGCTTTCTCATAGTCACATGTGGTTGATTTACAGATTAGAAAAATTTTCTTAGTACATGGGTTTCTGCCCCGCAGACATCACAGAGTATACTGAATTTTCTCCTAGTTTATGCATAATCACCTGAATTACCTGAGTTCCAGTTGCAGAATCTATACTGTTGTAATTCATAGAGTTCAAAACCAAAGGGACCATATAATTTTATTACCTGCATGTACCTGTTACCTATGTATTGAGCCCAGGAACTTGTTTGACTGAAACATAATTTGCATTTGGTTAAAGAGATTCAAAAGATTGAGAATCCTTCATTTGCTTTGATAGTTTGTCCCAGTAGGTAATTGTCCTCACTGCTAACTGTTTGTGCTTTATTCCAAATTTGAACTTGTCCAGCTTCACTTTCCAGTCATAGGTTTTGTATTGTTTTACCTTTCTCCATTTGATTAATCTTTTAATACCTAGTAGTTTGTCCCCATAAAGGTACTTTTAGGTTTTCTTTCCATCTTCTTTTTGATCAGTCAAACTGAGCTCCATCTCTCAGTGTATGGTATTTCCTCTGGCCTTCAGTTCATTTTTGTGGTTCTTTCTGGACCTCGTCAACTTTTTTTCAACATCCCTTTTTTAAATGTGGACATTAGAACTCAATACAGTATTTCAGTATCACTCAAAAATGTTACACGTTTAGGTAAATCACCTCCCTACTCAAACTCTTCACTCCTTTGTCTGTACACTACATGGATCACTTTTGTCTTCTCTGTGTCATAATTAACACCTTTAAATTTTTCACCTAGGTATGGATGTATGTCATTACTAGAATTTCTTTTGTTCCTAACATGCTTAAAAGCCTCCTTTTTTCCTTAGTCATGAATCTTTTTCTTATGTGTTAAATTTCTCTATTGATAGTCTGCATTTCATAATTTTGTTATTAATATTTCTTGTTTTTCCATTTGTTATATGTTGCGATATCATACATAAGCCAGAGAAAGCTCAGCTCTATTTTTTTTTAATTCTGTATTGAGACCAGCACTCATTACGGGGTACTAAGTAATGTAAGGTGGTCAGCTTTTAAATTTTCTAAGAGGACCTCATTCCTGCACTCAGATCTGTGAAGATGGATTTCCTTTACATTTCCTGCATAATTCTTGTTTACCCAAATCCAAGACAACCCTGAATTTAAAATGATACTACTCCCCTCATAATTAAATTCTATACATGGAAAATTTATAAATTTGTTGTAATTTTCCATGTACAGAATCTAAATATTGGGTGGGGTGTTCATCTGAAATTTGTTCCTCCCCACCGCTACAGTGGGGAGAGCAGTGGTGGGGAGGCTGGCAGTGGGAAGAGGTCAAGTAACCTGACCCATGCCTCCTTGAAAGCCTTCTTTCCTACCCTTGAAGTAGGAAAAGGAAATGCAAACCAAATGCTGCATCTATAACCACAGTCACAAAATAGATGTTCACATAAATAGAAATATAAATAAATAGAAGTAAACAAAACCATTAGAGGTGCACTGATACATTGGTCCATATTGTGTCAGCACCGATAAAAGGAAATTTGACATTATCAGTAATCAGGTTTTTTGGGCTGATGTGGCCGATAATGTTGCCAATAAATCCTGTGTGCGTGTGCACAGCAGCAGCATGCACATGGCCAGGAATGTACACCCCAGGAAAGGCATGGGGGGCATGTGCCCACCCCAGGACTTGTAGGTGGTGCGAGGGCAGGCTGCCACTGCAGGCTTGGAGCCAGGGCTGGTACCAGCCTCTTCCTGGCAGGGGAGCTGGGCTGGAGCAGCACTAGGGGCAGGTGGGGGTGGGATGGGTGGCAGCAGCGCTGGGAGGGGACCCTATGGGGGGGTCTACGATGAATTTTGGGATGGCTGTAGCCCCCTCCCATATCTCCCCTCCCAGCACCACTGCTGCCTGGCCTGAGTGCAGCCCTGGCCCAGCCCCTTGCAATAAAGAGGCTGGTGCTGTCCCCGGCATCAGGCCCTCAGTGGCATCCTGCCCTGTGCACAGATCTGGGGGACACATGCCCCCCCATGCCTCTCCCAGGGGTGCGTGTAGTGGTGGGAGCTAATGCCCACTTCCCAGCACTCCCCGGATCAGCTACCCATGGCTCTGTCCTGCACACCGCCCCACCCCAGCTGTGCAGCACCTGGCCCAGCCTCAGGCTCAGCCCCACTCCCTCCCTTACCACAGGGACCTCAATCTACCCCTCCCCCATGTCCCTTCCCTGCACCACGTCCCTTCCTCACAATAGACTCAGCAGCTGGACACTGTTCTCCAAGCTGCCGGACTGCATATCGGCAATTGGATTGCTATCTGCCGATAAGACTGGTCAATAATCAGTCATCAGTTTTGGCCCAAAGAATCTTTATCGGTGTACCCCTAAAAACCATTACACCATACAGTAATTCAGCTGTTGGTTAGGAAACTCCTTCAAAATCAGGACAGTGAGGCTTAATATGCAAAAAACCTAAAGAATGTGTAAAATATAGTTCAAGAGGCAGGAGTTCTTGTGTATAATATCTTTTATCAGAGGCCTGGGGGCTGGTACTGTGATACTCAGAAGCTTGCCTATGTCTATCCCAACCATACATTTTGGTTTAATAAAAGGTATCATCTCAATATAATGGCCATATGATGTGGTATGTGAAAGGAAATGACCCCCTTTTCTTAAGTTCAATTTAGTTCTTCAATCTACTCTGGAAGGGATTTAGAACAGTTGTAAGAAGACGCTTATTTATTGGTCTGGAGTAGAAATGAAGCAGGTGTGGAAAACAGCACCTAGCATCTGAAAAAACAGAGTAACTACCTCTCTGTTGGTGGGTTTACATGTGCAGTTAATGCGAAGCAATAAACTGGAGTTTATTGCTTTGGAGTTTATTGCTTCTGGGTGTGCCATGTGAACATGTGCCTGGGAGCAGTAAACTGGAGCAATAAACTGTTTACTGCTGTTTGCACATGGTCTTGGGAGCACATGTTGAGCTGGGCTGGAGCAACCCCAGCTGGCAGGGGATTCAGGAGGTCAGCTTGCCAACCGAGGGCTGCCTTCTCCACATCAGTGTGCTACAGAAGGGCTGGCTGGGACACAAGGGTGTGTCAGCACAAAGCTAGCTGGTGGGCACCCTTGTGCCCCAGCCAGCTGGAACAGCACCTACACATGCACTGTTGCAGAGTAAATTCGTTTACTTCAGCCTAAAAGGGGCACGTATGTAGACAACTGAGACATTTACTGTGCAGCTAATTAGTTTATTATGCAGTAAATGTCTTGTGTAGACTCACCCTGTGACAAGCATTAGAAAACCAAAAAATAGCCCCAAGCATTTGATGGTTTGAATCATTCTGCATTTGTGCTACATACGTATTTGATCTTCTCTTTCATATGTTACTGTGTATTCTTATCGTTCATATTCATATGTTCCATGCTTTGTGAAAGGAGGAACTTCTAAAAAAAAGTAACAATAGACTGCAGCTTGAATCCCGGTTTTAGAACACTGTGTAGTCTGTGATCCAGAATCATGTCTTTCAGCTGACTTAGGGAATAATATGACAGTCTCAGGACTTTTTGAGTCATTCCTAATCTCAAGAACCTGAGAGTAAAGCCACAGGTGTTTAATGCTCTATCTGCTATTTGTGTACCTGTCCAAAGCTAAAGTACCCTCTTCTTTACAAACATTGTGTCTGTATGGAATTTAAAGAATTTGGAATAATGGAATTCTTGAAGTTCTCCAGCTTTTGGACAGTACTTGTTAGTCACCTTTACTTTTTAAATTTCATTTTTTAAAGTTCATTGCAAAATCTTTACCCTCCAACAGAAACTACATTTCCATCAACTAAAGAGTTGGGTTTGGTTTGGTTCAGTTTGATTCGGTTTATAAAATGGTCTTAAACTAGGTTAGACTGAGAGAGCTTTGGCTATACTTAGGACTAGCAGAAATATTAAATGTTCAGTAGTGGATAGAAGTACATAGCCTTTCTACATCCTTTCTATTCAGTAAAATGAACCCCTTGAAACTGTCAGATGCGCTAATCTAGCACAATTAAATAACCTATAGCCGGTCATCAGTTCCACTGTGGTCCTGAAGCTGGCAGGAGAGTTGTTTGCAGTTTTAAATACTAGTTTTTGGTCTTTCTTCCCTTTGTAATAAATTGTACGTGTGTCCTTTAATTTTTAAACGTGCCATCCCTTCAGTCTGAATATGTTCATTATTAAACAGCACATGACCAGTTTTTAACTGAAATAGTAAGTGTCTCTAGAGAGAATCATTGAGACATAAGAAAAAATGGCACTGTCACACATTAAAAATGTGCCAGATATTTTTTGTACTTACTCAAACTATATATATATATTTTTTATGGATCTCATTAATTAAAACATGTTTCTGGCCAGTGACAGAGTTTACCAATTTTTTTAACGTTTTAAATTCTTTTAAAATATTTTTAAAAAAAGAAACAGTACTTGACTCTATTGTAGACAGTTAGCTACCCTCGGGATGAATTAGTGATGCATGTGAGTGGGTTTTTATCATTTTGTCAGGCTTTGGTAGAGCTCCCAAAACATCCAGCTTCCATCAGGTTCATATTGCTGCTCTCATAGGATGGTACTCAACACACATCTGGGAAAAAATTGTACCAACAGATCTTATTAGTCTCAATTTGCTTACAAACCTTTTTTACACTTAAAACTCAGATGAACTTTTAATTGATACAAGATCAATAGCAAGACAGAATGCTTGTTAAATGTCTTGCGTAACCAGAAATGCACATAACTCAGGCAGGAAAGGTCTTCAGGCCTTCTTCTTAACTGCTAATTTTCTATATGCTGCTTCAGACTACTTGTTCACTCAAATTTTTTTTCTTTTTGTTCTTTCTCTTGCTAAATAGCTCTAGAATTTTCTTCTGTACCTAATTGTTGGCTGTTTCCTTGTTTTTTCAGTAATTACTCCACACCTTAGCGTTTCTTCTGTCATTATCTGAATCAAAATCTGCAGAGTGCATTGTATATTTTAGTAGTATTCTTATCCTTGTTTGAGACTTAATTAAATCAATTTAAATCACAATAACTGCAATCGTGTTTTCTCTGTTGGTTATTTTAACAGAGTATTACATTGTCTTAAAGGATTTCTTAAAATTTTCATTAAAAAGAATAAACCCCTAGAATTCTCTGGATTAGAAGTAATTGAATCCAAATATAATGGCTCATATAATAATTGTAACTTATATTTTTGTCTTTAAATACTTTTTTATATCTGATTCACAAACAATAATTACAAGTTGATAACAACAAGAAGCTATGTGCTCCTAACATTATAGTGTAAACTGAACTGTTAAATTGACTGTGTCTAATAACATTTAATGTGACTGTTTGATAAATCATTTGCCATTTTTGGTACATTTCCTGTGCATGTCCAGAATGCACTTACGTTTAGTCTACCCTGGAATTTTTCTGTTTTCTAGTTATAATCTTTTTTTTTCCTCATAGAAATGTATTTATTTGAAGGTATAAATTGAATGTGGGATTTAAAAGGGTCCCTCTTAATACAAATTTTAATACCAGTTTCTGTTTCTCCTCTGCACAGTCCCTTCAGTCTGAATATGTTCAGTACTAAAGCCTTGCTGCTTCGGTGAAACATGGTCAGCTCTTAAATTCCCAACCCTTCATGGAGGAGAATGGTGAGGGAAGGAAACGGCTCACTAAGAGGAGAGCTCTTCATTCCTAGATAACTTAAAACATTTAACTAAGACACCAAGGAGAGACTTAACCAGAAATCTCTGGTTTTTAATGACTACTGCAGATGCACTGAGAAGTTAAATTTATGAAAATTTACAGTGATGTTATATACAGGTTGAAGATTTTAATGTTGTGACTGACTTGGGGTATTTCTAATAGATTTCAATAATACATTTATAATTACATTTGTGTATACAGTGTTACAATATGTATGTATTAAGAGACTATTTTGATAAGATAAAAATATATATAATTATGTAAAGATTAGACTATATTTTGTTTTAGGTTTCTTCACTTCTTTGCTACCAAAAATATGTATTTTAAATGTTTTAGGTCTTTATCTACAGGGTGTGAAAAGTTTTTATGAACAAAACCCTTTGGGTTTTATTTTTATGGGGCCACTATTTTTGTTTAAAACTGAATTCAGTTATTTTTGGTGTTTAATTTTCCTTAAGTAAAGTAGTTGAAGTCAACTAATGAGAAATTTGTAAATATACGATCAACTGGTACAACTTGGTTTATAATTGGCTTCTCCCTTTCAGCTGCTAATCTTTCATATGGTCAATTTAAAGGAGCAGATAATGTATATTTTTGATTCAGATGTAATGTGACATTCCTACTTCTGGTATATAACCTCCTTTAGGAAGAGAAAGCAATCTAGCTTACAATTCTGTTTTAACTTTTTCCCTTTTGAGAATGTATTTAAAAATGTGTTTTATTTTACTCCTAGTTTTTCTTTCAGTTTTGTTAAATGTTTGTATCATTTGGTAATTCAGTTTGTTCTGAAGCAGCTTGTAAATTAAAAACTCTGTTATGCAGTGTACTCTGTGCATAAAAAGGAAAGCCGATTTTCATAAGCAGGTGGATGTGCACTGAATTTGGCAACTGGTGTGAATGATTTTCATAGCAAAAACATCCTAGATTCAGATGTAGAAGTAATAAGTTATTCTAATTAAATGTGGCAGTAAAACAATACCTTTCCAGACATTTACTCTCAATTTTAGCTTGTCGTTGCCTTAACCAATGTCCAATCATGCTATAAATTATTATAACACAAGTTCTGCCGTTGGCAAATATGACAATTACTACTAAATAATTGTAGTTCTACTCAAAATTAATTGGGGACCAAATTTACTGAAAGTATTTCATACAGTGTTAGTGGGGAAGGTGCATCGTATTATACTATAACCCTTCAGAACTATTTCTCCCGTATTTATCAGAACTGGTTATGTGGTTGAATTCCCCTAAAAGTACTTTAAAAAATGGAAGGGTTTTGTGAAATATCTTTTTATTGGACCAACTACAAATAGCTGGCCCAGCAGAAGATAACACACAAAACCCTTGTCCCTCATACATTTCCTGGACCATCATGGCTACAACACAACCCTGACCCTACTTTAAAAAGCACTAGTATGATTTTGAAACAAATGGTTAGTGTAATCCAGGAGGCAAAATTAAATAAATAAAATTGTCAGTTAAAAGTACTGTACTTTTAGACAGCTGAAGAAAAATACTTGATTAAAGGTTTTTGTACTAAACTGAAAGTCCAGGAAAGTTCTATAAGTGCGTCACAAATCGCATCATGATCATTTGGTGTATTTTTATGAAAAAAAATCATAGATACCATTTGGAATGGGAATTCACATTGAAAATTGTAATAGTTACAAAAACAATGTTGAGTGCAGCTATATAAATCAGAGTAAAATTTACATGTAATACTGTAAATTTTCATAACTTTGTGTATATGTGACATATACACACCCTAAGTAGCATATGTGTGTGCGTATATAATATAATATACTGCATATGAATTATAGGTGAACGGTAAGGTAATTCTACCTCCAATAAAGAATTTTGTTTGATATGTATTTTGTTATGAATACTTTATCTTCATAAAAATATGTATTTTGTTCTATTTTGTAGATATACACAGCTAATCAACAATAAAAATATCTATATAAATGAGCTGCCTTACTTCTACTTTACCTTACTCAGTTTAATTTGGTCAAGTGCCTGCTCCTTTTCAGAAATTGGAATAAGTAAAATGTGCCTCTGTGGACTGCTTGTGTCTCAATAACTCGATTTTACTGTTTCAACAGCAGTATTGTCATCCTCATAATTGGATAAGGTTGTTGTTCCACCTGCCACATGTCATTCTGCCTGCATTAAGGAATATGAGCGTCTTAGGAATTGTGGACTTCCCTCAAAACCTTTGGCAGAAATCCAACAGCATCCATATGATTTGGTAGATGCTCTTCCTACTGCTATTCCAGGCTGTCTGATACTGTATTTACTCACATTCCACGCACACCTTTTCCCTTAAAATCAACCCTTTGAAACTTGGGACACTAACAGTAGCTTTTGACTAAGCTGCTGAAAGCTTCTACCAATTCCTTAGTGGCTGTGAGAGAGTTAACACTCTAGCTTGTGTCTGAAGCAGCCATTAAGTTGGGTGACAGTAAGTGAGCCACTACATGCTGTTGGCCATGCCCCAGGAAAATTTTTTTTTTCTAAATTCTGCCTTCCCTAAACAATATGTGTGTCTTTTTGGGTTGACAGGGTGGTTGGCATGTGAGAAAATACAAGCATTCTTTTCAGTGAATGGACTCTGCCAGGGTTTTAAAGTAAACGCCTGTCATTGGTAGAAGCTGCAGGTAAGAACAACTTAAAGAGGAACCGAGGGGACTTGATTGACTCAGTCATAAAAAGAAACTCTGCTGTGAGTTCAGAATATCTAATTAGCAAGCCATGTTGGGCTCATTTTGATTATTACAATTACAGTACTAAAATTTCAGTGATAACTACCTCCAGAGCATAGGGAGGAATTTAAAGTTTGAAGGACTGTTAATGGCAAAGATGCAATTTTAAACAGCTTGATCCAGCATCCTGTTCTGTGGCCGGTTCAGTCTTAAGGAAGAGAACAACCTAGGTCTATAGTACTTCCATTTTTCAGGAGACTCAAAGAGCTACCTGTGAAGGTCCAGAATTGTTTAGTTTCAAAACTAATGAAGGTTTTCATTTGCTATCTAATTCCTGGCCTACTGTTTTCTCTCCTGGACTAGATACACTTGAGATTTAAAAGGAAACAAGGTAGATGTCATACTGACTCTGTAGCAGAGCACTGGAGTGCTCGCTACTAGCAACAGTAATAAGGACAGCTGCCAATTAATAAGGCAGCACAGGTGAGGGTTGCCAGGGCAACTAATGTTGGTCAGCTGGCTAGAAGAAGGCTGGGCCGGGCCTTTATAAACAGCCCAGGCCGGAGCCTAGCTAGCAGTTCTCTGGCAGCTGCAGGAGCTCTGCAGGAGAGCTGAGCAGCAGAGTCAATGGTGGCGGTCTGACCGGCTGCAATGATGTGAGGGGAGAGAGAGAACCTGGATAGAGGTATGAGAGAGCCAGCATTGAGCAGAGCTGGGGTTATAATCTCGGGGCCTATGAGTGTGTTATAAGCTGATAGGCTTCTGGTGTTTGAGTTATAGACGTTTGGCTCCCGATTCAGTTATCATTATACCGGAGGACCAGGTGAGGCTGTAGGGGTGTGAGGAGGCCTCATGGGAGCTTCCCAATAATTTGGGGCCCCGTGTGCCCAGTAGTGGCACAGTGAGCGGTGCCAGTGGGGCACTGCTGTTTGCGCCGGAGAGTCACGGTGTGTGGGGTTTTGGACCCTGGCCTGTGAGGGCAGTAGTTTGCCCAGTGGGGCAAATGACCCAGAAAAGGGCTGAGGGGCCAGGCATGGCTGCGGCCACCTGAGCCCCAAGCGCGGGAAACGCGGAAGCGAGATCCCAGGGTGGGCAACAAGCGCGAGGAGCGCGGTGTAGGCCCCAGAGAGGGCGGCGAGCGCAAGGAGCACGGTATAGGTCCCAGAGTGGGCGGGGCTGCAAAGAGGGCGGTGAGCGCGAGACGCGTGGCAAAGACCCCGAGAAGGGCTAGAGGGGCGAGACGCGCGGCAAAGACCCCGAGAGGGGTGAGACGCGCGGGAAAGCCCAGAGGTAAGCGAGAGGCCCCTGAGGGGGCGAGGTGCATAGAAAGAATAAGACAGGCTCCAGTGGGGCGTAGCCTGGGCGAGACAAACCCAGAGGCACCAGACAAAGGGGCGCTGGTTGTGAGGGTAACCCAGAGGCGCCAGGCAGGGCGCAGGGAGACAGAAGGACCAGATATTGTCCACGAAGAACTGCGAGGCTTGGGGCGTGCTAAAGGGGAGGTTGGAGGCACGCATCGCCCATAAGGCAGGGGTGCACTGGGGCACCCCAATCGGAACGGGGCATAGTGCAGAGTAGTGTCCAAGGCAAGACAAGGCAGCCTCCCTTACTGAACTTAGAACATCAAAGATGTGGCGGGCGAGTTGAGGGTGCTGAATCACCTAACTGGACACGGCAGGGGGTGCTAGCAGAATCACGGCCGCCCCTGCACCCACTCTGTGACAGACTCATTTCAGAAATCTGAGCCAGGGCGCATACATAACTTTTCCAGTGCTTATGCTGGAACTCCAAATAGTATAGCAGGTCTGCTTTGCTTTTCCATTTCTTCAGAACACATCAATACATTATACAAGCAGTCCTCAGACTTATGACACGATTGGTTCCTGAAACCCTTGTCTTAAGTCGAAACATCTAACTCAGAACCGATTTTTCCCATAGGAACAATGTTATAAATGGGAGATTGGTTCTTGAACCAAGGCCCAGTACCCTATTTTCACCAAAAATAACCCAGAATTTTTAACCCAATCAATTATAGATGAGTAATATAGCTACATTAATGTATTTATATTGTAAATAGCAATTGTATTGATTTGGAAGGACTTGTTTGATTTGGCTTTGCTGGACTTTTTGAACGGCTCTGGGCTGAACTTTTTGAAGGGTTCTTGGCTGGAGTCTTCTCAGGAGTCTTGGCTGCTTTCGTAAAGAAAGTGTCCAAGGAAGTTTGGACAGATGTTCTCCAGGGACATGGGTGACTCAGTGAACTTGCTTGCTGGCATGCCATGACATCGGATAAAGCATCCTAAAGTCAAAACTGACATCAGAAAGTTGAAACTGTCAATTTATAAACTTTGTAAGTGCCATCCGTTGCAACTCGAAATGTCTTAAGTCAAGGACTGTCTGTAATGGACAACCATGTCAAAAGGCAGTTGGATCATGAAACTGATGCATTTGTCATGAGATGTCTGGTGGTGTGTTTACTGAGTCTTCTGAATGCCTGAGCAAACAACCCAAACAGACGCTTCTCAGCAGATCAGAAGTGGGGCCTCAAGAACTTAGGCTAAATACAAGTGTTCAAAAAGACTGAGGTGAAAGCACTCTTTAAATATCGTGCTTTACTCAAAGTGCTCTAGATTAGTGCAGGATTAAACATAATAGACATTAGCCCATGGGGGAGCATAGAAGTGGCCTGCACTAGCTAAGGTCAGCAGGTGTGTGATACTTCAGTACACCTCCCAGGAGGCTGCTGGAGCAGCCCCTCTCCCCAACCTTGCCCCCCAACCAGTGGGCAGCTTTCAGCAGTGGCTGGGATGGTGGGTGGGTGAATGAAACACCCCTTGCTGCAAGGGCCCCCCCCACAGCTTGCTGGCTCAGGGGCAAGAGGGGGGGATCCAGGTCCATATGGCAAAGGTGCCTCCCTTCTCCCCCCTGGCTGCAATTTCTGGTGCAGTTAAAAGCCAGATGGGCAGCCCTGTGCTGCAGCTTCTGACTGCAGCTCTCAGGAGGTTGGGGCAGGAGGGGATGAACAGAACTCACCCTGAGGCAAGGCCACCCCCCATAGTTTGCTGGCTTGGGGGCTTGCTTGGGGTTTAGTGATGGGACGGAATGGCCCTCAAGCCAGGTCCACGCAGCAGGGGGATTCATTCACCCACCCCACTCCAGCCTCCTGGCAACTGCAGCCAGAATCTGCAGCACAGGGCTGCTCATCCAGCTTTTAGCTGCACTGGGAACTGTGGCTAGAGGTGACCCTGCCACCCCCAACAAGTTGCAGGCTTGAGGGCCAGGGGGGCCAAGCTGGGTCTCTGTAGTAGGGGGGCACCCCCCACCCCAGGCACAACTGCAGCTTGCCTACCCTGTGCTGCAGCTTCTGGCTGCAGTTGCCAAGAGGCTGGCGGGGTGCTGAACAGAACCCTAGGAGCAGATTTTAGCTATGTCAGGACCTGCAGCTGGGGGAGGGAATGGAGCCCCTCCCTGCCACGTGTACCTGGCCTGGCCTCCCCTGAGCCAGCAAGCTATGGAGGAGCCCTCATGGCATGGGTGCTCCATTGGCCACACCGGGAGTAAACCCAGCCTTTTCTGTCTCCTCTCTGTGACAGCTGCGGGGCAGGCTTGGGGGGCGGGGGGTGCTCCTCTGCTCAGTGGAGGCTAGCAAGCCCCCAAGTGAGAGGCCTCTGGGGTGTTGAGGGAATGTAACCTACTGTACTCAGGGTGGATGTAGTATAGGCATTCAATAAAGTGTTCTGACGTAAAGTGTTTTAGTTTATTACCACATCCATCGAGGGTTAACTTAGAACAGGATCCACCATTTTTAAAGTTCTTTATGTGCCATGACCATCTTTTTTGTTATGACTTTAAAGAACTTTCTATATGCTTAACGCACTTTAAGTGTTATACCTGTACCTAGCCTTAGTGATCCATAGATGCATTTATCCTGCCTCAGAGCAGGAAGATGGACTTGACTGATTTCTTGAGGTCCCTTCAGGCTATTTTCCTATGATTTATGTATTTTCCTGCTGGTGGCTTCTCCTGAGCAAATACATATTTCAGTGATGCATCCTGAGAAACTCCAGTTAAGCAACAGGTAGGTAACTTCTCTTTTTTTCATAAAATAACTTGTATTTTTTTCAGGAATGTCTCAGGCTATAACTATACCTTGATTCAATTCAGGACATAGTCACTTGAGCAAGTTACCATGATGTAAATGAGGACAGAGACTTACAAGGTTGTCTGCAACTGTGTTAATTGCTTATGTACACACCCTTATCTGTGGAAAATGGAAGCTAATCTACATTAGCTTACCACTTTTTACTACTCATTCTTTTTGTAGGGGTTTTGTCAGAGGAAGGGCAGGAGTTTTTTATATATGTGCTGTTGTGTGCTTATGTTAAAGAAGGCAAATTTGAGGAAGGCAACCTGCTCTTCAAAACAAAGGCAGTAAGGTCTATGATGATCCTTAGTTCCTATGAGAGTCTGTTCTACTGAGTTGAACTTGCCTGTAAGTTTTGTCTCCTACAAAGGTGAGCCTTACCATTATTGAAGAGTTCCACTGTGTCAGAGGGCAAATTTAATTGACCACAGTCTTTATACTAGAACTTTTCTGGTAATGATGAGCCCAGACCATGAGTGCCTTGAAAATAAAGACCAAGACCCCAAACTTGATTTGAAATTCTGTAGCAATCCATTGTAGACAACAGAGAAAAGGTCTCTGTGCCATCTTGAAGAGATTCACTGGTAGTGTTCTGTACCAGGTGGAGTTTCCTAAGTGATGAAGATTTCATGCTCAGATATATTACATGGCTGTAATCAAAACACAACATGATTAAGGTATAATGGGGGCAAGTCATTATTTGACAGAATTGAATGGAATCTCTCATCCAATCAGATATGATTAAAAAAATATTATTGGTGTGAGAGCTTAGCTGCAGTGAGGGATCCAAGAGCAGTCTAAAGTATGGTCTGAACTGACCGCTTGAAGGAGTGTACATTCAACCAAAGGAACCTACCATGACTTTGGCTACTGTCTTGTTTAGTTCAGCTTTAACCATCTGCTCTTCATCTGTGAGTTAACAGCATCCGTCCACTGGGCCACATCAGTGGCAGCCTATGGTCACATGCAGTGATGGAAAAGTAGATGTGCCATCCGCATATTGCAAGCATGTGAATCCATGTTGTCATACTGGTTCACCTAGTGACAGTGTGTAAACAACACTCAGACTGTTGGTTGCTAGGAACCTTTACCTCAGCTCCCACTAGCCCCTATCCAGGCACAATATATAACATTGTGTTGACTGCATATGCTAGGCAACACCAAGGAAACTCCCAGGTATAGAACATGGCCAGTCCTCACTCCTCTGAAACCCCATTGTGGTGAAGAGAATCTGCCTAACTTTACACGTCAAGGGTGTCACACGTGGCCTGCGGCCTGGAGCTGGCCTGTGGGGCTGCATTGTTCAGCTGGCAGGGCTCCTACAAGGGCTGGGAATTTGGGGCCTAGGTGAGTGGGGGAGCTTCATGGGAGACGTGTTGGCAGCAGGTGGTAAGTGGTAGCTGTGTTAACACTCATGGTTGCTGTAATCATGCACGCTGCTGCCATATCTGTATCCGGTCCATGAGGTTCCCTACAGACCAGATCCGGTTGCAAGAAGCTCCACCTCCAAACCCGGCCCAGGGCCGAGTGAGTTTGATATCTCTGCTGTACATGCAGGAGTCAATATTAGGGTTCTTGTACAGAACTCCTAAGGGACTTGGTAGCAAGGATTTTATGTCCTCCACACAAGACTTCTAAATGTAAGTGGCTGACTGTGAAGGGAGTTTTGCAAGGAAAGAAGGGGCTGATTTTTCTGCCATTAAGATACCAGAGTTTTCCATTAGTCATTTCTTTAAAATAAAAGTCCATGTAGGCTGAACACTGACGGTTTGCTTTTTGTGCATGGAAAGATACATGACACAATGAAAGCTATACTCGAAGTACCTAACCCACTTACCTCTACACACCACCTGTGAGCTTTGGATCAGACTTCTTAAGTCCCTGATCAAAGAAAGATCTGGTTGGGCAAGACATGTCTACCACTAGTATAAACCTTACTCTTAATAGCTGTTTTGAATTTGTACTTTAGAGCTGAGACAATCTTACACTGGGGCTCCAGACAGACAGAGGTAAATATAATCTTTTAATTTACAAGGTGGGGGATCCTGTTTTACAACCAAAGGTGAAGTGGATGATTTGGAGAAGAAATGACAAAGAAGAGAAGACAGGCTGTTGTGTTTGGCCTTGTAGTATTTGGGATTTTATTCTATGTACTTTGTAAGATAATAACCAACAATAATTATAACTTTACCTGAGCAGTACCCAAGACACAAGGAGCTCAGGCTGACGAGAAGCTGTGCCATAGAGACATGTCACTTTAAACTGGGCTCACTGCTTCACTGCAGCATGGGGGCGGCAGAAGTGTCTTGGCATCAAAGGGAAAGTGAGCGTGTTTGCAGTGACAGCTCCTGTGCTTCTCCATTAGAATCGCTTACTTTAAAGGACTGTGTGCCCCAAAGGACTTTCAAAGCATTTGCGCTCTAATAAGAGGGTTGCAATACTATTAGTCCTATTAGCAGGCTCTATTGAGCACACTCTAATTAGTTGCAAGCTGACGCACTTTCTCCTGTAATATTGGCCAGACAGAAGAACTTTGGTTTCATTTTCTTGTAGCCACAGTGTTTCCAATAACCCTCAGATATAACTTCAGAAGGGTTTTGTGGGACCCACAGCAGCTTGGGACCCTGAGTGTGGAACTGGCACCTTTTTATATCACGTTCCAGAAAACCTCACCCTGTGCCTTCAGTATTATTATTATTATCGTTACTCATGGCAGTTAGGGCTGCAGGGTGAGACTATAAAGTAATCTATTCATCAAGGAAAAGCAATGACCAATTCAATGTAGAGGAGTGTATAATAGATTTCAGTCACCTGTGTTGTCTCCATTTCCTCCTATCCCCTAAATAACCCAAAATATACATATGCAGGGGTTAGCACCCTTACATGAAAAGTGCTCTGTTGCCAAGGAGCTATATGTAAGAGACAATGTGTTTTTTTTAATTCAGAAAGCACATTGCTATTAGAGACTGGATCTAAAATTAGGTTTAAAAATAGGTTTTACAGAAGCACTGAGTGGTGCTACCTAATAAGGAGAATCGGAAGAAATCAGTTCAAATGAATAGCTGGTAGGGGAGTTTCTGCCCCAGATACTCTGCCTTTCAGAGACAGGTGAACAAAGTCCTTTATTAGTCAAAAGCTTGCTGAGGATGAAAGGCTCTGTGTACATACATTGCGAGGCAGCATTCAAACCATGGAGTTGGTGAGGGAGGGAGAAAAATCACACTAGCTGCAGTATTTTCAGAGCCAGCTGGGATTTTCCTCCTGCTTTTACAAGTTGGAAATCTGCTGAATAATTCATGAGGAGGAGAAAGGCTGAATTTTCCTGGGATGATGTATGTGGTATGTACAGTAGCACAGAAGGAAACCGCAAGACTTCATATCAGCTGCTGCTGCTCTTGTTGCTGATTGCAGGTGCTGCTTGGCATTTTCACAGCTGGAACATCCTTGCTGCTGCTTTCCTGGATGCTGTTAGCTGCCTGAACTGGATTGTCCCTGACAGCTCCCTGCTCTGGACACTACTAGCTTCACTATGCAACCCCACTTCTGCTAGCTTTATTCTCTGGACTGTCCTATTGGTTGCCAGTGTTGGATACTACTGGATTTTGCATGCTCTGCACTATACCAGTAACCTGCCTTACAGCCTTATTCTGGCTCCTCTCCGTCTGTGTCTCTGCTTCAAAGCCTCCTTTCCCGGGTAAGCATGAGATTTGCATGGAGGTGCCGAGACTGAGTTGCATTCAAGAAGATGCCCAACTCTTCCTGGAGTGCCAGCTCCTCTCTGCTGCTCCTGTGTGAAGAGTCCTCAGGGACCAGGATCTCCTTGTCTCTTCTGTACTCCTTGTTAGCCATATCAGGGACCTTATCCAATGTGATGGTTATTTATTTAGTCTTCTCCTTCAAGAAGCTACAGACCACCAGCAATGCTTTCATTGTGAACGGCTGTGCCGCTGACCTGAGCATCTGTGCCCTCTGGATGCCACAGGAGGCAGTGCTGTGGCTGCTACCACCAAACTCCCCTTCTGCCCACTCAACAGGATACCGGCTGCTCCGGGGGGCGCTCCTGGGCCTTGGCCTCACTGTCTCCCTGGTCTCTCACCTTCTGGTAGCTCTCAACAGGTATGTGCTCATCACTAAAGCACCCAGTACTTACCAAGCAATCTACCAGCGGAGACATGTAGGGTGGATGATTGGACTGTCCTGGGGCCTTGCCTTGCTCTTGGTCCTGCTGCTGCCCAGGCTTTGGACACAGTGGCCTTCACAGCAGTCACCCCAGGGGGAAAGTAGCAGCAGTGTGCACTATACTGCCCTGCTGGTACCTCTGGCCATGCTCAGCCAGACAGCACTGCTGCTCCACTGCTATCTTGGCATCGTGAGGCGGGTACGGGGCAGCGTCAAACGGGTCAGTGTCCTCAACTTCCACCTTCTGCACCAGCTGCCCTTCCCTGCTGCCCCACAGCCGCCACGCCGGGCCCAGCGACGCCTCAGCAGTATCTCTGTGCTGCTCCTCTGCTGTGTCTTCCTCCTGGACACCCAGCCCCTGGTGTGGGTGAGCCTGCTGGGCTTCTTCCTGCAGCCCATGCCCCGGGCATTGCAAGCGACCAGCTGGCTGCTGCTCTGCTCACTGTCAGCATTCAACCCACTGCTTTATACCTGGAAGAACGAGGAGTTCAGGCGCTCCGTACGCTCAGTGTTGCCAGGAGGAGACGTTCCAGGTGTAACTGTGGCTGTGGCAGCAGCAGCCACTGCCCTCCCCACGGTGTCCCTTCCCTCCCAGGAGCTGCCACAGCTGGGTGCCAGGGTGAAGAGCATGGGTAACCTCATGCTTCACTGATTCACTTGGGGAAACATATGGCTCCCCTGGTAAGATTTGACAAAATGCTGAAATATGTAGGAGGCGTATGAGTGCAAATGACTCACTGAACCACAGAGCAAAATCCTCTACTCCCTGAGGGAGAGACTTTGGATGCTGCTTCACAGATGCTGCAAGGCTGAAACGTACATCCAACTGATTTCCTTCCCCGTGGCATGTATGTGGCCTGGGAAAGCTGATGGGGTTGGATACTTCAGAGGACCCTGTTGTTCTCCAGGTCTTCGGTTTCCCCTCTGCTTTCCTCTCAGCTTGTACACTGCCAACTGAGGTTCCTTCACAGGAGTAGGATGCTTGTGTCTTGGGGTTACAACCACTGTGGTGTAAAAATGTTGCCATGGAGACTCCTTTAGAGAGGTTGTGAACCTGGGGCTGCTCAGCCCTCCTCACAGGAAGGTGGCACTTGGTTGTGGGTGATTCAGAAGCTATTTTACAGTGGGGCTTCAGGGCTTGGGATGCTAAATAAGCATCTGGGAACTGCCTTGGCAGTCCCACTCCACTTCCAGCTCTCCATTCCCACTGCCCATCCACAACAGGCTTTCCTGCCTTCTCAAGTGGAGGCCCACACGATGTGCGAGGGTAGAAGGTCTGTCCTTCTGCGGGCATCTTCCAGGAAGGGACATCTACCCTGCCCCCTCTTTCCAGAGGGCTGTTTCCACAGGACTTTCTGGGGCTTCACCCTCTTCTGCTCCTCACCCGCTTTGGGGCTGCTCTTTCCCTTGCTAGTTCTGCCCCCACTTCTTTCTCCTTTTTCTGTAAATTTGTTTCCTTTTTCGCTCTCTCCTGGCCTCTCAGTTTGACTCCTGCTTTGTGTACCTGTTTGCTGCCTCTTCCCCCAGAGGTTTGCTTCCTTCAATCCCTCACTGTTACTGATACACTGAGAAGACTGAAGCTCTTGCTATGTTGTCCTAGGGATTTGGGAGAAGGAGCTGGGGACTTGGTGCTGCTCAAGCCTCCTTTGCAGCCTCGGTCTTCTCATTCCCTGCCTGAGCCTCCCCTGCTCTGTACAGTGCCATCCACAGCTCTCTATTTTTAAAGGCCTCTCTGGGATGGTAGCCAGGGCTCAGATCCCATTGGACTGGGTTTAGAAATAGTTACAGCCCCGCAGAGAAAACAGGATGGAGAGGCAACTTTAAAAAAAAAAAAAAAAAAAAAGCCCCCAATTTTAATACTTTGTTTTGGATGTTTTCTGAGCAACTCCTTAAATAAAACAAATGTTGACACAAATCTCTGCCTTTGGCAATTCACTTTGATCAAAATAGAGTCTAGTCCTCCGTCTCTACATAGCATTATAATCTGTTCAGCTATTTGTCTTTGCTGTGGTAGTTCTACTTCATCAGGAACAAACCGCATTATTGTTGCAAGGGGGTTTTGCAGCCTGTCCTTGTGCTAAGTTAGAGGTGCCAGGCTTGGTGGGACAGCTTCTGTTCAGCAGAAATCCTTCCACTCAGGATAAATGTATCAGTGGAGCTGCTTTTCTGGCCATTACTGCAACCTCAGTACTGGTTGTAGTCAGGGACTAAAGAGCCTTTCATTTTTTGTAGCCTGCCGAGGCTTCAAAATGATAAAAGGGAAAAGACATCCTGCAGCCAGCATCATTAGGAGAGGAGAGAAGCTTCATGAGTGTATGACAGCCTGTGAACTGAAAAAAAAAAAAAATGTCCTAGTTCTTAACAAGACTTCCTCCTCCATATCTCAGGCACAGTCTGCTCTGAGTGACAGTGAGTATGTCTCTTGTTGTGTATCCAATTTCCATGTTAACAGCTTGTTCCAGCTTCTTTTAAGTCAGCAGGAGTTTTCCCAGTGACCACAATCTGAGTGAAGTGTAAGGCCCTAGATGGGATCCCTGGCTGTGGAGGTAGCAGAACATATCGGAACCCCTGAAGTTCTCAGGTGGGTCTGGGTCTGGGTGTGGAGGTGGGTAGGGAAGAGATTACACTACAGAGAAGTTATATGAGAGTTGTGCACCCCCTTCAGGCTGCAGGGCAATACTTGGTGCCAGCTTTTGTTTCTCCACAGCAGTACTGGCAGATACGAGTGGCTCAGCATAAGCACTGGAGGTCTGAAACTGCCCAGATATGCAAGTCAAATTCCTTTTCCCTGCAAAGGAGGAAGGGGTGAATGCCTACACTTCTGCTAGCACTGCAGGGGCTCCAGAGCCAGGAGGTCCTGGGAGGATTCTGTCCCTGCAGCCATCTGCACAAAGCTCATTTGTTCATCCTTTGCATAGGAGCTGAGAGTTTGACTCTGATGTAACTGGCACAAAGCAAGTCCATCCATGTCTCTCTGGGACTGAGGTTCCCTATCCAGTGTAGGTCTTGAGTGCATAATGTGCACTATGCTTGACTAACTCTTGCCCTGGGCTGAAAGCCTGGACAGGCAGATATGGGGCCTACTAGCCTTTCAGGGAGGGAGGGAGAAAGAAGTGACCATTGAAACTATTCCTCCCTTACAACTGGAGCTGTATGTGAAAACAAAAGGAAGCCCAATATGAAACAGGAATTTAAGTAAAGATGATCTATGCATGACTATCAACATTGTTTAGAGAGATGAGCGTACTCACGTCACAGCCTCAGCAGGACAAAAATAGCAGTGAGGAAATGAGTGTGGAATGTTTCCACCTCTCCTTTATCTTCTCTGGGGGTGCCCACCTCTGTCTGCATGTATGCTGATTTCAGACCTCTCTCACCTTGCAAAGTTACTGTTCAGAATGTGCCTTAACCTAAAGCCAAGATCTTTATTTTTCTTTAGCGTAAACATTATATGGCCAGTGGCCATGTAAGCTTGTCCTAGATCCTAGCAACCAATGTGCCTAGCCTCTATAGTAGTGGTTCTCAACCTTTTTAGACTTAAGGCACCCCTTCGGAAATGCCAGCTCTTAGTTTTCACTCATTTTTTACTATGGAAAATAGAGCAATTCTTCTGTTGCAAAGAACTCAGAAAGCCCACAACAGGCCGGAATGTTTTTGACACTATGGATTCCTATTTGAAACCTCTGTGTTTATCTTGTAAATCATATTTGCACACCTGAGAGTGCAAATACTGAATAGCAGCATACAGAACCTTTGAGAGGCTCGCAAGACATCTCAGTGTGTTGTGGCAGCTTGGCTGAGAATCACTGTTCTGTAGATACCATCTTCAGAGGAAAAAGTAGACCAGACTTTCAAGAGTTATGGTTAAACACACTATCATGTATTCTGCCATCCAGGGCTGAGCATTCAGTCTAACTACTACTGAATCCAGTTATACTGTAAAATAAAAATCCTTATGAAACCACAAGGTGATGAGGACCATCAAATTCCACTGGATCTGTGGGATATAAGGATATTCAGCACCTTGTAGTCCTAGGCTTCTAAATAGAACAACAAATGTTAAAATAACATAAAAATCAGCTAACCAAAAACAAAAACTGTCTTAATGTGAAAGCTTTTTATTTAAAGCAACTCAGACATCCAAACCAGAGAAACCTGCCTGTGTTCCCTCAAAGGACAGTGCTTAAATGCTTGCTTGTGGGCAATATTTGAATTCCCTTATTTAACATGTTAAATGAATGCCATTTTGTACAAAACTTGTATCACCTAAGTACTGTGCATTCTACCAGTGCCCCCTCCCCATATGTATAATATACTAAATTTCACATAAAAGCTGGAAAACATTTGGATGCTTCAGAGGCAGCTACATCTATTGCTAATATCAAAGGGTCATTCTTAAAATACACGAGAGCAGAAAATGACATTGCACAGAACAAAATTATCCTCTAAAATATTTAACACAGAATCATTTGATTTAAGATCTCTCTTCATTTCAAAGTTACTGAGAAAAAAGAGAAATCCTGTGTGCCTTGACCTAAAGCCAAGTTCTTTATTTTCCTACAATATAAATACACTATGGATAGACTTGTGAGTTGGCTGTAGTGGAACGATGCTCAATCTCCTGCCCACAGGCCAGATTTGGCCTGTGGACTGACCTGTGGGGCTCCACACAGGTCAAGAGATTTGGCAGCAGGGGACTTGGTGGCAATCAACACTGCTACTACTCTCCCATCATCACAGTTCCAAGCCCTGCAGGCCAGATGACATGGCCCTGCATGAAGGACAGGGCTGTGGGCACAATTTGGTGTGGGGTCCGATTCAGCATGTGGGGCTGTGGCCATGCAGGTGGCTGGCCCCAGCTGGCCTGGTTCCCCACACTCTGGCTACGCAAGCCCACATGCTGGATCAGGCTCTGGCCAGGCCTGCGTTGCACACCAGATTAGGCCTACAAACTGACCCTGTGCCACTCATCTAGCCCATAGGGTCAAAGGTTTGGGCACTGGTGCCCTAGTAGTGTATCAGTGTGCCCAGGCTCTGTAGGTTCCATCTCTGGAATGGAAGAGTAGATCAGACTCCCCTTCAATTCTTGGCCTTTCTTGACATCTCTTCTGTGCTGTGTACAACTGGATCGAAGCCATTAATCACATGCTTGATGGTAAAGCCTTTTTGTTACTAGTGACCTCTCACATTCAAAGTACAAGCCTGCAGTATGGGGGAAAGTATTCGTAGCTGTTTGTCATTCCAAATACCTGAACCTGGTAGGACAGTCCAGATAAAGCTCTTCTTTTGTCAGATGTTCTGCAACCCAAAGCTGGTTATGCGCATGACCTAAAGAATCCCATCTCTGATTTAGAAACACTGTTTTTGATTTGCCCATTCAGGAGTATAGCCTATAGTGCCAGGTCTCTGAAGGCTACAGTTGTCATGAATCAGTCTGATTCCAGAAGCTAGAGTCAAGGCTGCTGTGTGAAACAGCCTGTAGATGGCATTCGCATTATTATAGATTGGGCTAAATCTCTTTGAAAAAAGGGGGTTTGTAACCTCTGCCTTTCATTTAAGCTAGTTGGAAGAAGCCATTAAGTTCCTTTACAGAAAGTAGGCTGTAGCCTACAAAAGCTTATGCCTTTCTAAATGAATTAGTCTATAAGGTGCCACCCTGCCCTGCCTCCTGGAAAAAGGTAAGTGAAATAATAGGGGCAAAGATGGGCATGTATGATTATGCAAGATAAAGGTACAGGTGAGGTCATTCCAGAATCATGCAGGAAAAGGGCTGTGGGTGGTATTATTTTTGTAGAGGTGTGCAACAGAGTGAAGAAGGAAAAACACTTCAGGCACCTATACACGTGACTGAGCTCTGCTCTGATGCATGCTAATTAGCATGTGTTGGAGCAAACTCAATCGCGCTTGCCTTGAATCTGCTGGAGTGTGCTAATTAGCATGCTCCAGCAGCCTCCACATCATGTGTATTCAGCATCCCTGCATTTTAAAATGGCAATGGTCCCCTACTGCCAATGATTTTGAATATTCAATTCAAAATCATCAAACAAACTTTAGTTAAAGTGTCCTTGCCACTATTTTGAAATGTGGGACATTGAATACATGTGACACTGTGAGCACTTTAATTAGAGTGGCTCTGTGAGCCACTCTAATTAAAGCACCCTCCCCCGCAGAGCATATGCATAGATGCCCTCCAAGAGGAGAAAGAGAGGGCACAGAATCATCAGATGCATCCATTGAAGCACTCATAACATCATCCTGAGAAAGAGCTAAGGGTGTAGAACAATAATTCTCAACTATTTTAGACTCAAGATCCCCCTCAGAAGATGCCAGCTCTGAGATTTCACTTGTGTTCTGAGTACTGAAAAATAACAGAGCAATTCTTCTGTTGTAAGAGCTCAGAGAGGCCACTGCAGGTCTGAATGTTTCTGACACTCTGGATCCCTATTTGAAATCTCTAAGTTTATCTTGTGAATCATGTGTAGGAGTTTGTATACCTTAACCATGCTCATATTATGCAGTACTCTGCAGCACCCATAGAAGGATCTAATGGCAACCCAGGGTGCCATGGAACCCTGGTTGAAAACCACTGCTGTAGACAAGCAGACTGCTTTAAATGGGGGAGACCTAGGCTAAGTACAGGCATTAAGGAATGCCAAGGCATAAGCATTCTAACTTTTGAGCTTTACTCTAAACACCCAAGGTTAGGTTGGGAGCAAGCAGAACATGTGTTAGCCCTTGTTGGGGGCAGGGGAGGCTCAGAGCCTGTCTGCATGGCTCAAGCCCTGTTGGTAGTGGGGAGCTTATGCATACCTCCCAACATGTCCCATGGGTTCCACATGTTGCCAAAGACATTTGAGAAGAGCTGAATGGCCAAGCCACCCCGATTGGCTGTGGCCACCATCCATCCATCCTATGCATGCCCACCTAGTGCACCCTGCACCTGCCATGTGTGTGTGCACGCATGCGCATGTATCCCAGATGCCTGGGTTCTGTGTGTTTTTGTGCGTCTCCCCCGATACCTGGGTTCTGTTTGTGTTTGTGTGTGTGTCCCCTGGATACCTGGATTTGTCTGTACGCATTTTTTCTGGATGCCTGGGTTGTGTGTGTTCATATGTGTGCACTTGCATGCATGTGTCCCATATGCCTGTATTCTACCTCCTGCCCCACCAGTGCTGGGGCGTGGCCCCAGCCCTGCACAGTGGCAGGCTATCTGGATCCATGAAATCCTAGCTTAGTAGTTCCTCACCCACATGGACTGGGAGCCCTCACTGGACATGGAGGGCCAAAGGGCTTTGAGTGCCTTCATCCTGGCACTGGGCCATGGGTCTCCAGCCCCAGGCTCCTCTGGCCCTGCCTGCAACCCAGGCTGGATGGGCACCATCCACCTGTCCCTCTCCAACCCCCGCCAGGGGCACACAGTGGGGCTGCAGGGGAATGCATCCCAAGAAAAAGATTTTAGTGCATTTATTAAACAAAAACTGTGCAATGTTGCCCACTCTAGAACTTGGAACCTTCTTCTCAGTTAACATTGAGAGAGTGGGGAAAGACCCTGGCTGCACTAGATGGTTATGACTTTGACAGGGGAGGAGGTGGGCAGCCATGGGGGCTCAATTTAACAAACACAAAACCTTGGAGCAGGAAGGGGAATGCCATGCATAAAACTGCCGCCCCTTGGTTTAATTAAAAGTTGCAGCTTCCAAACATTTTGTGTGCATGTGCCCACCTAGACTTGAACATCCAGTCACATGCAGCTCTGGCCTGGATGTTCGGTGGTGTTCTGGTGTGGTCTTCCCCAGTCTTGCCTGCCACGACTTTGAATATTATTTCAGTGGAGGGTCCAACCACTCGGAGTCTCTCAATGGTGGAACGTTTGTCCGGCAGTCTTCTGCGAAACTCCAACTCCCTTCTACCTTGCCCTTACACCCAGCCTTGATGGGTCACTGCTGTCCTCCCAGCCAGGTTCCCAACTGTTGAGCCCCTGTTTCCTTTTGCAGCGGGGGGGGTCCTCCCTGCTTACAGCATGAGCAGCCTGCAGTAACCTACCCGGTCTATGAGGCCGCCACTTTTCCCAAAAGCTAGCAACCCACCCAGAGGTTTCAATAACAATCAGACTCCCTGAGCTCTGACCCTCAACCCCTCCAAAAGTGGGAAACACAAAATCCAAACAAAGAAAAGCTACGGATACAATGTGAGGGACCCAACTGTCCCCTTTTTCAGGCTCCCTTGGCCTGGCCACTAACAACCCGTCCTTGACACTGTGGGTCCATGTCAGGCCCTGTATGGTTGGTGTATCCTGTGGACTCTGCCACCATTCCTCTCCCTTGTTGTCCCACCTTTGGCTTCTTTGGGTCACCTGCGGTCCTCCAATGGACATCTGTCCTCTCGTCACCTGCAGGAATGACACCACGTCACCAAGGGCCATACTTCACAGCCTCTCACGCTGGCCTTGCCTCCTATCTCCTGCCTGGTGTGCCTCTCCAGCTTCCCCAGTGCCCTCAACGATCCCACCTGGTTTGACGCCGAAGATTGCATCGGCCTCTCCAGCCCCTCTGCTGCAGCAACTGGCGTTGGGATCTCTCTGTGCCCCTCTGAACTTTTCCCCGGGTTCCTGGTCCTGAGGAGCCACCTCTGGCTCTTGGCTCTTCTCGCTACAGCCAGCAGTCTCTGGCTTACAGAGTGTTCTGAAGAGCTCTTCCCTGCTGGGGAAAGCAGCTTCCAGCTCCTTTCATTCCCGCAGGAGTTGCAGAGCGACACCTCCTGCTGGTGCTCCTGCTAATGTCAATCTGCCCCCTGCCTTGTTGCTGGTGGCCCGTTTTATTTCTGCCAACTGGTGATCGTGGCTGACATCACCGGCTGGCCACAGCTGCATAAAGACGCAGCTGACAAGCCATGCAGTTTCCTCTGCATCTTCCGGCTTCCCTGTGAGTCCCATTGCAGGTGAGTATCTTTCTTTACTTTTTTTTTTCTTTCCCCTCTGGGGATTCCTGACCCCGAGGCTCCCCCCTGGTATTTTGGGGTCCTCCCCCATAACAGTGCATAATAATAGAAAAACAGTGGAGCGTTGCCTGCTCCAGAACTTGGGCCTGAGCCAAGGGGTCTGCCTATTCTGACAGTGGCTGCGGTGCTCCCCTGCAGTGGGACCCAGGCCCAGAGTGTGTTGGGCTGGTGGGCCACCCTTCACCCATTCTCAGTGCTCCTGTGCCTTTTTGGGACTGGCTTGGAACATTTTTAGGGCTCTGCACCTATGCTGGTGGCTACCAGGAGCCAGGGGTCATGAGTTGGCACAGGGAGGTGGGCTGAGTCAGTGCTGGCCCTGGCATTAGGTCTCAGGCAGCCTGATCCCTCCCCTCCCCTCCCCTCCCCTCCCCCAATGCTGCTTTCCAGAGCAGGCCCTGATTATCTGAAAGGTCTCCCAGCCTCTGGAGCACAGGAGAGTCTTGACAGGCTCCTGTGTGCTCCAGAGATTGGGCATTGGCCACATGTTCATTTAAAGGCATAAGAACCAGCCACAGAGTTGTTATAAATCCTTTGTTTCTCCAGCCACCAAAACAACGCTATTTTTAAAATCCACCCATACAGATTAATTTCAAATGAAGAAGTTTATGTGCAGCATCCTGTTAAGGAAACATTGCAAATAAAAATGACAACGTATACTTTCCTCTTCCCTTTCATCTTGTAATGTGCAAGTAGATCATTGCAGATTTAGTGACAATCCTATTTCTACCTGACAGAAGCTTTTCACTTCACTTGTCTCATTTGTAGGATGACTGTTCTATTTTTGCTCTTTTAAACTACTCTTCCCCTGCATTATTCTACACCCAAACCTCTTAGATCCTTTTATTTCTTTTTCTATAGCATTAAGTCTTTGCTGCAATTTTTCACTCTTAGAGACAATATTTCATGTGTATGTTCAGGGCACACTAGTGCTTGTAATGAGAGAGGGAAGGAAAACTGATGTGCACAGGAGAAGTTAACGGTCAAATCCCAGATCTTTAGGTGTATAAATAGAACAGTGTTGACTAGGCACAGGCAGGTGTTTTTTTTCCCCTTTGTACAGAGCCTTAGTGAGTAAGTACTACAATACTGTATTACAGCCCTGGTGTCTGAATTTTAAAAAGGATGTTGAAAAAATGAACAAGCTGATGAAAAGAGCCACAAAAATTATTTGAGCTCTGCAAAGACAGTCAGAGAGTTCAGTCCATTTAGCCTATCAAAAGGAAAATTGAGAGGTGACTTGATTGCACAGTGTAAGTACCTTTCTGGGGAGAAAACAGTAGGCACCAAAGGCACCAATCTAATGGAGAGAGGCATAAGAAGAATCAGTGGTTGACACTGAAGCTAGACAAATTCAAACTGGAAGCAAGGATTGCTTTTTTACAGTTGGGGTGATCAACTATTGGGGGAAAAAAGGCAAGCAGTTGATTCTCTATCTTTCAATCTTAGAAGAACAGATGCTTTTCTGGAACATGTGCTTCAGCCAAGCGCAAGTTACTGGGCTCATTGCACCTGAGTTAAATTCTATGGCCTGTGATATACATCAGATTACATGATCTAATGACCATTTCTGGCTAAAATCTGTGAATCAGTGAAACGACCCTGCTATGTGGCCGTGGACACAGCTTGGAAATGAAACCAGCTGAGTTCTGGTATGCAAGTGTGGTCAGGATTTTGGAGCCCCCTAGTACAGCAGTGACTTTGTCTTAGTGGGGTTCTGTGCATCAGCTTAATAAGACTGCTAAAATTATGGAGCTGAGCCTCTGAGAATTCTACACTGAGGGAGACTAGCTCAACTGTGAAGAAAGTAAATTTGTATTAGGAAACACAGGCAAAGCCAGAAAATAGGTAGGTGAAGCACTGGATGGGGCTTCTTTTAACTGCATTATTATAGAAATCCTCCAAATACGTCAGTCCAGAATAGAAGGTGACAAAAAAGAAGACTTCACAGGATTCCTTTAAGCTGACTTTTCCTACAATTCTGTAAGACCGCAGCCATCATCCCCAGCCTCAAGGCTTTTTTCCCTCCTCTTTTAGAAGTGCAACAGATGAAATCCAAGCCTGTTCTTCATTAGGAAAAAATAATTCTGTTCTTGCTGGGTAGTACGTGAAAGCGTGAATGCCACTTGCAGACCAAATACTAGGGGGTAAGAACAACAAATGGAGCTGCTGTTGTTAGTAATGTTCAGACCTACCAAAATAGGCATGGAAGCGGTACAAAGGAGTGGCTTAAAATGTGTCTGCTGTTTGAATGAGCTTCTTGTTACTGTGTGAGTGGTTGCAGGAGATGGTAACTGTTACGCATTGCCATGGCTTATAAGCAGGTTCTGTCCACAGGTTCTGTTGGGCTGTGTATGAAACTTGAGCTGACCAAGGCAGATTTGCTAACTGCACTGTCCCATTTTAACACATCAACATTTGTCTTTTAACCAAAGAGCAGACTGGTTCTATCTGACACTGGGTAGGCAGCAATACTGACATGCAAAGGTCCTGTTTCATCCATCACTGCTTAAAAATACCTTGTTTCATTGTTTTGATATGCAGTGCTGAAAGGCTCTCCTCAGCCATCTGTGACAATTGGGTGTTTTGCACTGTGCTAAGTCCAGATAGTGTAGCAGATTCTGTAGTATATTAAGGGTAACTGATACAGTGTTATCATAAGAATACAAATCTGAACAGTAAAAAGAGTCATTGTATGTGACTAGAGAAATGAAAGCACTCCCTGCAGGATTTGGGAACGGAAGATCATTTTTGTCTTTCAGCTGCACATTACAACTGTTCTGTGTTATTAATAGAAACAGGAGAGTGAGACTAAACCATAACACTATGGGATCTATATGAGCTGAATTATACAGGCGTGGAAGCTTTTCTTCCATTCCTTGTGTCGGCATAGCCCTACATTCTCCTTTTACTACATTGTTACATTACATTTTATTGCATTTATTACATTATGCTGTCACCTGCTAGCAACCACTGTAATTACAGTAGTATCAGGACTTTCATTATGCTTCTTCCATCATGTACTCAAAGCATTCTATGAAATGCACCCTTGGAATAGAAATTTTATCTCAGTCCAGGTACATTTGGGGATGTTTGGGGATCCTCTCAGTTCTTTCTAGGTTACTGAAGCATGAGTCATGCTACCTGATTATTCATCCCACCCTGAAGAAAAGTCTTTGTGTGATTTTTCTTCAGGGTGGGATGAATAATCAGGCAGCATGACTGAAAAACAGAGGGCAACACAACCAGACAAAATTCCCAACTAATGGCTTTATTCTACTCCTACTGAAAGCTGTGGGAATTCTGCATTGACTTGGAAATAGGCTCAGGATCTGAATTTCCATCTTCTGAAGGATTTTGCAACAAATTGCCTTCCTGTGAATTGCTCTATCAGGAGTCCCAGGACAAACCAATGTGTGATTCACAGAATGCATGGCTAGGGTCAACTGACTACTACCCTCCATAAACAGAACAAACAATAAAAATTCTGTATGGAAATTAAGTGTAAAAATCAATGTGAATGCAACACCAACAGTATATACTTAAACACAGGAAGCTGGCGGAAATGAAAGTTAACTTGAACAATTTTTCTACTTAGTATGCATCCAGTGTTTTATATTATCTCTTAGCTGACTAAATATATTACCTAAAGATATATAATAAATGTAACCTGAAAAAAAATTCTAGAAGAACCTCTAATTTAAAAATGGTTAAGACAAATACCTCCAATTTTTTACCTTCACATGTTGATATCAGCAGAGATTAAAGGATATGGTTTCTGTTCCCAACCCTGATCACCTGTCTGTACATCACAGGTTTGAAGTTTACGCTATATTAACAGATTTTCCGAACAATCTTTAGCTGTCAGGAAGCTGGCAAGTTATTTTATTCTGATATTATTTTTTGTTATATTTTGACCACCAACATTTGGTTTGAAACATGAATATAAAAAAGCACGTTAAGCTTTTAATTATTTCCAGTCGTGATTGTTCTTTTGTGTTGCAGGCACTAGTCTCCCAGGAGCAGCACTGAGTTTCCCTTTCACATAGGTCATGGACAAGACAGACACAAGCCAATATTTCTGTTAAAAATCTTCATATATCAATAAATCCCCAGTGTCCTTAGCTGTAGTGCAGGTGCCTAGCAGAATGGCGAGTATAAGCAATAAATTCTACACCCTGCATTTCCTACATAAAGACATTCTCAGTGTGATCTCTTTAGGGGCATGGAAGGTCTTAGGTTGTGACCCTGTCCCTCACAGTGGCCTGCTAGTCAAGCATAAAAAAAGAGGCTGAACCATCCCCTGCAGGCCAGAAATGAAATGCCCAGTCTGGCCCTTAAAGAGCCAAATTGTACCACTCCTACTCCCCTGGAATGGTACTTAGTTCTCAACTTGTTGTTGTCATAGGTGGACCCTCAATACAAGGATGGCAGTCTTCTGGCAAATAGGGAAGTCATTGGTGAGTCCAGAGATGAGTGAGGAGGCCCATCCAAAATCCCCATGTTTGACTGGAGATATGCATAATAGTTCCGGTAGGAGGAATGGATCCTGGTGATGTGGGATATCAGCTCTTTTCCTTTATTTCTCTCATCTATCTACCTCCACAGTGATGTGATTTTCCTTGACATGATTGATGCCTTATGGTACCTTATGGTGTCACTGGGGATGATTTAATGCTTGAGTCTCCCAAGTATTGATGATAATATCACATTTCTCCAGCTTGGCCTTTAAAGTGTCTTTGAATATCTTTTGCCTACCTCTAGAGCAGTTACCATTGGTGATCTGAGAGTATATGTCCTGTTTTGGGAGCCAGTTTTCAGGAATCCTTATGACATGTCCTGTTTGATGTATCTGGTTCTATAGAACATGGCTTTGACATTGGTCAAGCTTGATTAAGCCAGAACACCGGGGTTTGTTCTTCTGTCCTTCCAATTAATATTGAGGATTTTCCAGAGATATCACTGATATTCCAAGGCTTGCAGGTGTTTCCAATGTTTAAATCAATGCTTAGCACTTTTCCTTGAAGAAGCTACATGGTCAGCAGTATAGCAGGGAAATTCTGGAAGGTCAGAATTAAGTCTGTCAGCAGATAAGGCCTGAAACCTGGCTGACTCTTCCATTCTTGTCCATTACTGGGAGCAGCAGCAAAAGGTTAATTATATTGACATGATGGTGTCACTGGACCCGGGCATGAGCCCTATTCTGTGATGAGACACATCAGGAAATACCCACTACTCAGCACTGAACAGCCTTCCAAGGAACAAAGTGAGCAAAATGAGGAGGCTAAAAGTGGATATTGTTTATTGCTGGCCCATAGGAAGCCTTCTAAGGGGTAAGGCAGGCCCAGACTTGAGGAGAATATATCATTCTTGGAAATGGGGAGAGGTCTTTGTTTTGAGTGTATAGGCAGGCCCTGGATATATTGTAAAGAATAATGGAAGCCAAAGGCAGTTTCTGTTCATCACCAGAGACATATGGACATAAGCCAAACTTTTGATGAACAGACAGAAACTCACTGCACAAAAGCAGCAGACTATTATAGTGAGGCATGGTGGTTCAGTGGGTCACTGTTCAGCATCAGTTTTACATGTATCTGGGTACTTCTTCAGGTTGCTTCTGTTCTTCACAACATGAGATGAAGTTCCTCTCTCAGGAGCGGAAGTGGAAGCTAGGTCCTTGAGTCAGGGCCAAAAAACAGCCAGGGTGGTGGAGGAACTGAAAAGCCAAGGACACAGAGGGGAAAAAAACTCCTGATCCATCACAGAAGCTACTCCTGGGCTGGCTTTAGGGAGCACTCTCAGAGACCAGACAAACTGGAGTAGTTTTGACCAAGAACCACCTCCCTTGGGGGGATTCTGTGAGACTTGCCATATAAATAGGTCTTCAGTGTGGCCCCTTTGGGGCAGAGATTCATTTTTCAATGGGGACTTGCTAGGGCAAGGGGTCATTGGAGCCTGTCAGCATGTAATGCATAATACTGAGGTAATGGCAGAGCTGCATCAAAAGCACAGGATCTCCAGGTGGATTGTCTAGGGGAGTTCTGTTGATCTCTGATATCCATATTGGAAAGGCAAGTCCCATGGCATATACCCAAGAGGAATAAATTCCTGCCCCCCTTATCCTTTATCAATCCTTTCTAATCAGCCTTGGGCTCATGTTTATTGAATGCCCACTTGGTACATATTACATCAGTGTGGAGTGTCATCCCCTTTAACTTCTATCTATAGTTCATTCTGTCTGGGGGGCAAAGCTCCCAACGGGTAGATACAGAGCCCAGACAGGTGTATAAAGATAATACATTCTATACCGGCCACGTGGTGATATTTTGTGTGTTAAAACACAAAGCTATAAGTTTGCTGAGCAACCATAAAGGGAGAAGCTAGGTGGCACTGTGCTACTAGGAGATCATAGGCTGTAGGTGAGCAAAATGTAAGAACTTAAGTTACCAAATCTGTAGAATTTAATGGACTTCAGCAAAAGCAGGGACAGAATAACAAAGGAAAAATTAAGGGACATAGCAGGTTTTTAGTGATAATCACATTTTCTTTCTTTTGCTTTAAAAATGTAAAGTAACATTACATTGTTCTGAAAATGGGCTACCATCAGACCACGTGGACATTGAGAGTAAGACTGCTGCTATGAAACTGGTTTTTGGTCGCTCATAAAGATGCTGTGCTAGAAATAAATTCTATATAGCATCACCTCAGGTTGAGATATGTGCCTTTGTGTTTATACTTCAGCTTTATATATATTCACATATACGCATATGATCAAACATATTTCATATATTGGAAAGAAGATAAGACTATAATCACATCTATGTAGTTATAGAAAATCTGCAGTTTGAGCGTTTCCATTTATTTCTCTTCCCACCAATGTTAGTTTTCTACAAATAGAAGTCTGGACCAGTTACCACAAGAGCATTCTTTAAAACATCCTGGGTGCATCTACACAAGATGCTTGTTGTGCAATTGCCTAATTAGCTCTGCAGTAAAGCATCACTGAGCAGTGCTATTAAGTCAGAGTAAACTATTAACTCTGCTGTAGGATAGTACTGGCCAACACAAGTACTATTCTACAGTGGAGTTATTTACTCCATCACAATGCACATGTAGACAGTGACTGGGGCTGGCTTGACTGGGGCTGGCTGGGGCATGAAGGTGCTACAGGGCTGCCTGCCAGCTAACCCTGCCCTGGAACCTCCTTGTGCCCCAGCCAGCCCCTCTGCAGCACTTTGATCCAGGCAGAAGTAGCCCTGGGATGGCAGACTGACCCCCCACCCCCCCGCAAGTTTCCCTGCCAGCCAGGGCTGCGCCGCCCCAGCTCAATATGCTGCAGTCCTGGGCACAGATGTAAATGCTGTGCCATGTGTTGAGGCTGGAACCTGCAGTATCCCCCAGGGTGGTCAGTGGTTGAACTTTTGACCTACTGCTGGAGTTTCATAGACATTAGGGCTGGAAGGGACCTCGGGAGATCATCGAGTCCAGCCCCCTGCCCAAAGGGCAGGAAGTCAGCTGGGATCATAGGATCCCAGCAAGATAAGCATCCAATTTACTCTTGAAGGTGTTCAATGTAGGTGCTTGAACCACGTCTGCTGGCAGACTGTTCCAGACCTTGGGGGCTCGGACAGTAAAGAAATTCTTCCTTATGTCCAGCCTGAAACAGTCTTGCAGGAGTTTGTGACCGTTCGACCTCGTCATCCCTTGGGGCGCTCTGGTGAACAGACGTTCCCCCAGATCCTGGTGGTCACCCCTGATAAACTTATAGGTGGCCATCAGATCACCCCTGAGCCTACGCTTTTCCAGGCTAAAGAGTCCCATGGCTCTCAGCCTGTCATCGTAACATCTGTTTTCCTGACCTCTGATCATGCGCGTGGCTCTCCTCTGGACTCTCTCAAGCTTCTCCACATCCTTTTTGAATTGTGGAGCCCAAAACTGGACGCAGTACTCCAGCTGCGGCCTCACCAAGGCCGAGTACAAGGGGAGAATGACGTCCCGGGATTTGCTCGAGAAGCATCTATGGATGCACGCCAGCATTTTGGTCGCTTTACTAGCCGCAGCATCGCATTGGAGGCTCATGTTCGTCTTGTGGTCAATGATGACCCCCAAGTCTTTTTCTTCTGTAGTGCTAACCAACGTAGCACTGCCGAGCCTATAAGGGTGCTGCAGGTTTTTCCTCCCAAGGTGGAGAACCTTGCATTTTTCGGTGTTAAACACCATCAGGTTCTCATCTGCCCATTTGCTGAGCTTGTCCAGGTCAGCCTGGATCACCCGCCTATCTTCTGGCGTGGATGCTTTGCCCCAAAGTTTGGTGTCATCGGCGAACTTGGCCAGTCCACTCCTGACTCCAATGTCCACATTGTTAATGAAGATGTTGAACAGTATGGGTCCCAGGACAGAGCCTTGAGGGACCCCACTGGTTACAGGGCACCATGATGAGTGACTGCCATCAATCACAACCCTCTGGGTCCGACCACGAACCCAATTTCCCAGCCAGCGGATTGTGGTGGAGCCAAGGCCACAACTGGGCAGTTTGGCCAAGAGGTGATCATGGGATACCAGATCAAAAGCTTTTTTGAAGTCAAGATATATGACATCAATCTTTTCTCCCTTGTCCAGGTGATAGGTCACCTGGTCATAGAAGGAAATGAGATTGGTCAAACAAGACCTACCCACAACAAACCCGTGCTGGCTGTCCCTTAGAATATTAGCCTAGGCCAGTCCCTCAAGGATGGCCTCCTTAATAAACTTTTCTAAGATCTTCCCCAGGATAGAAGTCAGGCTAATGGGCCTGTAGTTAGCCGGATCCACTCTCCTCCCTTTCTTGAAGATCGGCACCACATTGGCCTTCTTCCAGTCTTTGGGCACTACACCAGAGTGCCAGGAGTTTTCAAAGATCCGTGCCAGGGGCTGGGCTATGACTCTCGCCAGCTCCTTGAGTACCCTGGGGTGCAGATTGTCAGGGCCGGCTGACTTGAAGGTTTCCAGCTTCTCAAGGTGTTCCTTCACGAGGTCAGCATTTATGGAGGGTAGGGGATCCCCATCACCGGATCTCCCTGTCCCATAGCAGGCATGGGCGTCCCATGGGACTGAGGAAAGACTGACACAAAGTACCTATTTAATAGGTTGGCTTTTTCCTGGGCGTCAGTTGTCAGTTGCCCCATCTGGTTTAGCAGGGGCCCAACGTTGCCCTTGCTTTTCCTCCGGCTCCCCACATATCTGAAAAAGGACTTTTTGTTGTCCTTGATGCTTGAAGCTAGTTGGAGTTCAGTTGCAGCCTTGGCTTTCCTGGTTTGGTCCCTGCAGGACCGGACCAGTGCAGAGTAATCCTCCTTGGAGGTGAATCCCGTCCTCCATCCTTTGTAGGCTTTCCTTTTTAGCCACAGTAGGTCCGCTAGGTCTCTGGAGAGCCAGGAGGGCTGCTGTGCCTTCTTGCTGCCTTTCCTCCGTGTTGGAATAGATTTAGCTTGCGCACTGAGGATCGCTTCCTTGAGAAGCAACCACTCTTCTTGAACTCCCATCTCCCTGGGGTCATGGTCCCTGAGGGCCTGACCGACTAGCCTCTTGAGCTTGTCAAAGTCGGCTTTTCTGAAGTCAAGGACTTCTGTGTCGCTGACTGACTTGCCAGCTTTACGGCAGATGGTGAAGGTGATCAGCTCGTGGTCGCTGTCACCCAACTTCCCATCAATCACTAGGTCGCCGATTAGGTCGTCCCCTGTAGCCAGTACCAGGTCAAGCAGAGTTGACAAACTTAGAGAGAGTACTGCCCCACAACCACTGAGGTGGCAGGAAGAACGGTGCAACACCTGCATGAGGTAATGCGAGAGGTGATTGGTGTAGAGTGTGAGATGATGGACAGCTGTCAGTCTATATAAAGTGATTGCACCTGAGGAAAGAACGGATGATCGATTGAGTGTACTTCTAGTGTGGATGTCTGGGGACGCTGACCTGAGAGGGGTCACCACACCTATTGAATGAGTGATCGATCATCGTATGTGCACCAGAATGGATGCGGACCTGGGGTGGTCAATCCCCTCTCCTTGTATATATATGTGTGCAGGTGAGGGCCTGGGAGGCCTATATCCTCACAGGAATAAATATTGTGCACAGTGCCATAGCAACAAATTTTGACACCCAGGGCAAAGCTCACAGCGGCAGACCACCCTCACCCTGTGAACAGATCTGGGGGGCACACCCCCCACTCCATGCTTGCCCAGGAGTGCACTCAGTGGTGGGAGCTGCCCTCTGCCTGTCCCTGTGCTCCCTCAAATGAGGGACTCATGGCCCCATCCTGTGCCCTGCCCTGGCTGGGCAGCACCTGTCGGTGCCTCTTCACTTTGTTGCCCAGGGCGGTCACTCCACTCGCCCCCATCTTGCTACTACACTGATTGTGGAGATAGTGACAGTAAATTGGTATGAGTGGTGCAGCTGTCAGCTGTGAGCATACTGATTGATGTTCACTTCAGATTGGACATAAGGAATAACTTCTTTACAATTCAAGTGCTTATCCTGACAATCTTCAAAAAGCATCTTAACGCCCACCAGTCTTTCCCGCCCAAGTGCAGGGGGGCTGGACCCAATGACCTTGTAAGGTCCCTTCCAGCCCCTAACATCTGTGAAACTATGAGAGTTGAGTGAGAGGCGGGAATTGCTCTCTAGCACTCTCTAGGGAGCTCGCTCTCTCTCTCTCTCTCTCTCTCTCTCTCTCTGTCTCTCTCTCCCTATATATATATTGGACATAGCACTGTTGTTTTGTTGTTGATTATTGTTGTAGATCTTGTTAGTTAATTAATTAATTAATTCTCACATTGGGCTTTACGTGTGTTTTATTTATTAATTAATTAGCATGGCGTTATGTGGGTCCAGGCCGCAGGCCAATGCCTAACAAGAGCAGCCTGCCCTCTTCCTTATAGAGGCAGTTAGAGTGGGAATTAACAACTCCTGTTTGTGTAATTAATTTGTCCCCAACACAGGGAGCAAGAAACTCCAGTGCAAAACTGGGCCAGAGTTTATTGGATTGAATGAATTTAATGTGTAAACACATCCCCGGTATTCAATTGTACTTCCATGTGCTGATTTTATTTTCTTCATATTATTACAATATTATTGTTTTGCGCACTTCCACCAGCTGAGCATGCTTAACTTGTGCTCATACTTTGAGTTTTCATCAGGAGTAGGAGTAAAAGACAGATTAGCAAAAGCTTTATTCATTGTAACTCTATTTTCTAGATAAATCCGCTTTAGCTAAGATTTTTAACACCAAGAATACAAATCTGCAATGTAAGGGCATAAGATCCTTACAAGAATCTTGCCGTTATTAAAATAAACAAGCACTGGAAACCAGGAAATTGATTTTAGTATTGAATTTAAAGGAAGTCAAAACATTTGAAAGTGAAGCAATGCACACCATGTAAATTAATATTGCCCCTGTGGTAAAACACGCTGATGGTCTTGTCTCTCTCTTCCTTTTATTCCCCCGGCAAAGGACCTGCATTGTAAGAGGTTATGTTTGGATTAAATACTTTCTCTAAAGGCATGCAAAGGCATTTGATACATTTATGAGTGAGATTATATGACGTGGTGGTCCATGACAGCAGCAAACTAGGTTTAGTAACTCAGAAAATGCCTTCCATCCTAATCCATATTCCTCAGATGTTCAGACAATGGCTGTTCACATTTTAAGATTAGAGAAGCCATGTGTTTTTACAGTGGCCTTTCTGCTAGCTTTCTTTAATTAATTCTTTACATAAAGGCTATAAACAAGATTACAGAACCTGGAATCATAATTTGTAATCTGATTTTTTCAAAATGTGCTAGATTTGTTCATTATAGGCCAGCGAAGTTAACTATTATCATGAGGGAAATTAATTGAAACAATTGGTAAGGAAAGAATTAATGGTTAAGAAAGAAACTTTATAGAATTTAAATGATACTGCAATGAAGGGAAACTGTTCCCCTTCTCCCTCCCTTTGAACATACCCATAATAAAGCAGACTTAAAATATTCCACATCAGGGTCTATTAAGGGAACTAAATAGTTATCATTTTAGAGATAAAATGTTATGATGGAAAGTAGCTAAAAGACAGAAAACAAAGATTAGGATTAAATAGTCACTACATAGCAAAAAGTTAGTTTTGGAGTATCTCAAGTTTCATTACAACTAGTGTATAATATGCTCATTAATGTCCCAGAAAATGGGGTGAGAATTGAGGCAGAAACTTGCTAGAGGAAACAAAATTAATACATTTTGTTAAAATAGGAAAAGATTGCAGGGAACTTCAGAGGAGCACAATAAAGCACAGCGAACAGTGTGAAATCCAGGGTTGATACTGTGCTTAGTATCAGTATGTTAGGAATTCATGTGTCAAATGTAAAAGGGCATTTCAAGCTCTGAGCAAAGTAAACCACTAATTGATATTGTTGATAGGAAGAAATGGCAGAGTAAACTGTGAAAAAGTACAACAAAGTCTTCCTATACCATCAATGGAGTTTGTAGAATTACAACTTCCTTCATTGCTCCATTTGCTAATCAGCATTATATTCATGTTTATTGAATACCCATCTGGTCACTATTTCATTAAAAATGACAAATGGTCATCCAATTTATAGAATCATTCTGTTGGTTTATGGCAACACATGCTTCATACGGAGCTTGGGCCTTAATGAAATCATGAGTCATTGACCTTTTATTAACTACTAATCTTGCATTTTAGCAACATAATCCTACGGGAAATTTACAGAATTCTTTCTTCTGGAGCCATTCACTGCTCCCTTTCCTTCAGCAAATTTCCCACTGAATCTTGAGTAACAACTGCAAGATTTGGCCTTCAAGGGCATTGCAAAATATATTAACTGCAATACTGTATTTAAAATTGCATAATAGAAGTATAGTGCTCTCTTATTTAATGTCTTATCAGTAGGAAGATGATGCTCTGACAGCACACAGAGTTCTCAGCTGCCCTAAAAATGTTCTGATCTTTTATTTTTTAAATTTTTGTCAGCCAAGCACTTTTTCCTGCAAAATCTGAGGAAGCTCAAATTTTCCTGTTCTAAACCAGGTTGCCAAGCCAACCTAAACTAGCTTGGATTTTGGGTGAACCCCAAATAGAAGTCTGTCTATAGTGCCTTTGCAAGCCAAAATAGTCTGCTTATAGCTGTCTTAAGTCTAGGTCATGTTGTATATGGATCAAGGAACGTGTATAATGGCAGGAAGCAGACTTTTCTCTATGGCTTAAAAAATAATGACTAATGCCAACTTCTCAATTATTGGGGATATGAAGATTTCCTTGCTACATCTGATGTTGATTTCCTGTAACGATAACTGTGATAACTGTGTATAGTATATCCCGCTCAGGAACTAGTATGTTTAAAGTGGTTTAATTATTTTCTTTTTCAAAAATAACAGTCAACTTTGGGTTTGTTTTCTAGGAAATGCTGATGCTAAATAAGACATTAATATTTTGGATCACCGCAACTGCCCCCAAATGAGCAAACTCAGCTAGATTCCCAACATAATTATTTTTGTGTTCACTCTTGTAGGTGATGCTAAAGGAACAGAGCAGGAGCTGGCAAATTTAGTACATGTTAGATATGGGAGAATACTGTTTCAGAGTACTCTTTTGTGTTCAGTTGCCATGAACAGGGAACAAAAAACAGGGAGAAAAAGCTCAGTTAGGCTCCGGAGCGGTGAGAGACATGTGGGTGAAGCCCGCTGCACCCCTACTCCCCTGAAGCCCCCCAGACACCCCCTCAACAGCCGCAGAGCCCCCTGCTGACCCCCAGCACAGCCGGAGGTAAGCGGGCTTGTGGTGGGAAGGGGTTAACTCCTCGGTCCCTGGGAGGAGGCGGCTGCATGGAGCCGGGCCGGGTCAACCCCCCGCCCAGGCCCCTACTTGGCCTAGCCCCCCAGGGAGCCACACGACCGGAGCCATGTGAATAGGCTGCGTAAACAGGCGCTTGAGTTAGCGCGGAGTTTGCGCAGGAGAGGGCGTGGGAGGGCACGAGACCCTGCCTGCGACCCCCCCAGAGTAGTCAGTCCCAGCCGTAGCCAGCCTACCAGAGGCATGACACGGATGGGCACGCGCCGCACCCCTCGGGTTCCCTCGGGCTCTGTGGCCCCCCCCATCGGGCACCTCAGAGACAGCCACCCAGACGGAGCCCATGGTTCCGGGCTCCACGCAGACGGAGCCCCTGGCTCTTGGCTGCGGGGGCTGCCTGTCCCTTTTTCAGGCTCTGGGGCCCGGGAGCATGGCCACCTCCCCTTGCAGGGTCTGCTCCCTACTGGGGTCTCTGGCGCGCCAGCTGGAGGAGCTCCAGGCCACAGTCCAGAGACTGCATGCCATCAGGGACTGTGAGCAGGTGATAGACTCCTACTGCCAGGCCCTTCACCCCCAGGAGCCGCAGGGTAGAGCACCGTCTCCCTCCAGGACTAAGGAGGACTCTGGGACCTCCCGCTCTGCCCAGTCAGGGGCATGGACCAAGGTGGTCAAGGGCCCAAAGGCCTGGTGCACCAAGGCCCCTCCTTCGCTGGAGCTTAGCAACAGGTTCTCACCTCTTGCAGCCCCAGCAGAGCCTGCTCAGTTGCCAGCTCCTGCAGGCAACCCAGGCTCAACCACAGCTACTGCTCCCGCTCTCCCCAAGACGAAACGAAAGGTGTTTGTTCTGGGAGACTCCATCATGCGGGGGACTGAGGGAGCAATCTGCCGCCCCGACCCCTTAGCCCAGGAAGTCTGCTGCTTCCCGGGGGCCCGCATCTGAGACATTGCGGAGAGGATCCCAGAGCTCCTCCGGCCCACAGACCACTATCCCATGCTCCTTATTCATGTGGGCACCAATGACATGGCTCGGAGCACCCCCAGCCAGGTCATGAGGCGCTACAGGGGTTTGGGAGTGGGGCTTAGGGGTCTGGGAGCTCAGGTGGTGTTTTCGTTGATCCTCCCAGTCTTGGGCTATGGGCTGAGGAGGGAGAGGAGGATCCACGCAGTGAACCAAAGACTGCGGAGCTGGTGTCATCGGGAAGGCTTTGGCTTCCACGACCACAGCCCGCTCTTTGGCGAGAGAGGCAGCGAGCTGCTGGGAAGAGATGGCCTCCACCTCTCCCCCCTGGGGAGGAGGCTCTTCTCAGCCAGGCTGGCTGACCTGCTCCACCGGGCTTTAAACTAAGCCCGCTGGGGGATGGGGGGACTACTGCCACTGCTGGCCCGCTGAGCAACCCTTGCAAAGCCAGCGGACCAAGGCACTTAAGGGAGCCCACCCCTGCCCCAGCCCTGGCACAATCTGTGGGCAAGGCAAGAGCCCCCAAGGGGACACTTGCCTGCCTGTACACTAATGCCAGGAGCCTGGGCAACAAGCAGGACGAGCTCGTCCTCCTGCTCAGTGCAAAGAATTATGACATCACTGGGATAACGGAGACCTGGTGGGACTCCACCCATGACTGGACCACGGGTATAGAGGGCTATACCCTGTACAGGAGGGATTGTGTTGACAGAAGGGGCGGGGGTGTAGCTCTCTATGTGAAGGAAAGCTACATGTCCCTGCAAGCTGATGTTGGCGACCAGCATGGACAGCTAGAGACCCTCTGGGTAAAAATTCGTGGGGAATATGGCACAGGGGACACAACAGTGGGAGTCTACTACAGACCTCCCACTCAAAGTCCTGAGCTTGACCAGGAGTTCGCCCGGGAACTGACTGAGGCCGCTTGCTCCAGGACCTTGGTTGTCATGGGCGACTTCAGTTACCCGGACATCTCGTGGGAAGATCACTCAGCAAAATCTGAGCGGTTGCAAAGCTTTCTCTCATGCGTGGATGACCTCTACCTGACTCAAGAAGTCTATGGGCCAACGAGAGGCAAAGCGCTGCTCGACCTGGTACTGGCTATGGGGGACGACCTAATCGGGGACCTAGTGATTGATGGGAAGCTAGGTGACAGCGACCATGAGCTGATCACCTTCACCATCCGCCGTAAAGCTCAGTCAGCAACACAGAAGTCCTTGACTTCAGAAAAGCCGACTTTGACAAGCTCAAGAGGCTTGTCGGTCAGGCCCTCAGGGACCATGACCCCAGGGAGATGGGAGTTCAAGAAGAGTGGTTGCTTCTTAAGGAAGCGATCCTCAGTGCACAAGCTAAATCTATTCCAACACGGAGGAAAGGCAGCAAGAAGGCACAGCAGCCCTCCTGGCTCTCCAGGGACCTAGCGAACCTCCTGCGGCTAAAAAGGAAAGCCTACAAAGGATGGAGGACAGGATTCACCTCCAAGGAGGATTATCCTGCGCTGGTCCGGTCCTGCAGGGACCAAACCAGGAAAGCCAAGGCTGCAACTGAACTCCAACTAGCTTCAAGCATCAAGGACAACAAAAAGTCCTTTTTCAGATATGTGGGGAGCCGGAGGAAAAGCAAGGGCAACGTTGGGCCCCTGCTAAACCAGATGGGGCAACTGACAACTGACGCCCAGGAAAAAGCCAACCTATTAAATAGGTACTTTGCGTCAGTCTTTCCTCAGTCCCACGGGACGCCCATGCCTGCTATGGGACAGGGAGATCCGGTGATGGGGATCCCCTACCCTCCATAAATGCTGACCTTGTGAAGGAACACCTTGAGAAGCTGGAAACCTTCAAGTCAGCCGGCCCTGACAATCTGCACCCCAGGGTACTCAAGGAGCTGGCGAGAGTCATAGCCCAGCCCCTGGCACGGATCTTTGAAAACTCCTGGCGCTCTGGTGTAGTGCCAGAAGACTGGAAGAAGGCCAATGTGGTGCCAATTTTCAAGAAAGGGAGGAGAGTGGATCCGGCTAACTACAGGCCCATTAGCCTGACTTCTATCCTGGGGAAGATCTTAGAAAAGTTTATTAAGGAGGCCATACTTGATGGACTGGCCTAGGCTAACATCCTAAGGGATAGCCAGCACGGGTTTTTTGCGGGTAGGTCTTGTTTGACCAATCTCATTTCCTTCTATGACCAGGTGACCTATCACCTGGACAAGGGAGAAAAGATTGATGTCATATATCTTGACTTCAAAAAAGCTTTTGATCTGGTATCCCATGATCACCTCTTGGCCAAACTGCCCAGTTGTGGCCTTGGCTCCACCACAATACGCTGGCTGGGAAATTGTCTCCGTGGTCGGACCCAGAGGGTTGTGATTGATGGCAGTCACTCATCGTGGTGCCCTGTGACCAGTGGGGTCCCTCAAGGCTCTGTCCTGGGACCCATACTGTTCAACATCTTCATTAACAATGTGGACATTGGAGTCAGGAGTGGACTGGCCAAGTTCGCCGATGACACCAAACTTTGGGGCAAAGCATCCACGCCAGAAGATAGGCGGGTGATCCAGGCTGACCTGGACAAGCTCAGCAAATGGGCAGATGAGAACCTGATGGTGTTTAACACCGAAAAATGCAAGGTTCTCCACCTTGGGAGGAAAAACCTGCAGCATCCTTATAGGCTCGGCAGTGCTACGTTGGTTAGCACTACAGAAGAAAGAGACTTGGGGGTCATCATTCACCACAAGATGAACATGAGCCTGCAATGCGATGCTGAAGCTAATAAAGCGACCAAAATGCTGGCTTGCATCCATAGATGCTTCTCGAGCAAATCCCGGGACGCCATTCTCCCCTTGTACTCGGCCTTGGTGAGGCCACAGCTGGAGTATGCATCCAGTTTTGGGCTCCACAATTCAAAAAGGATGTGGAGAAGCTTGAGAGAGTCCAGAGAAGAGCCACATGCATGATCAGAGGTCAGGAAAACAGATCTTACGATGATAGGCTGAGAGACATGGGACTCTTTAGCCTGGAAAAGTGTAGGCTCAGGGGTGATCTGATGGCCACCTATAAGTTTATCAGGGGTGACCCCCAGGATCTGGGGGAACATTTGTTCACCAGAGTGCCCCAAGGGATGACTAGGTCGAACAGTCACAAACTCCTGCAAGACCGTTTCAGGCTGGACATAAGGAAGAATTTCTTTACTGTCCGAGCCCCCAAGGTCTGGAACAGTCTGCCAGCGGAGGTGGTTCAAGCACCTACATTGAACACCTTCAAGAGTAAATTGGATGCTTATCTTGCTGGGATCCTATGATCCCAGCTGACTTCCTGCCCTTTGGGCAGGGGGCTGGACTCGATGATCTCCCAAGGTCCCTTCCAGCCCTGATGTCTATGAAATCTATGAATATTCAAGAGAATAATTCCAATATTAATTTATCACCTAAAACAGTGAATTTTAAAGGAAAGTTGCAGTATATTTGTAGAGTGAAAGTTTTCCTGACGAGTGTGGATTGTGTTACAGCCCAGACTCGTAAATTCATCACAGAGGATCTGAACAATCAAATGTAATCTATTGAAATCACTAGATCAGACTCATGTCCATGAACACACTGGGATTTTCTTAAATATGTTCCTTATGAGGAATGAACACAGAACATTTTCTTTCTAAAATTCTCATTCTAGTTTGTGAGCACTCCTTTGCTAGTAATTGATATTAGAAATGTATGTATATTGCACTGAATAGCCACCGAGGCTATGTCATATGCTTCTCTCTACTGAATGGAAGGGAACAATTCTCAGTCATGTGTTGCTGAGGAAAACACTCATTGTTACAGACTCACTAATAGTGGAATAGTCAGTTAAAACTCACTGTTCAGGTCAACATTTTTTTCCAGTAAATTCATACACTTGCATATTTGTGGACAGTGAATACAAAAGCGCATACTCAGCATGGGCTAAATTAACTTGTTTGGAATTTTCTCAGCATTTTTTTGTAATATATTGATTTACATAATATTACACAACATTTACTCCTTTCTTTTTCCAATTAGCTTCCACTACAGGCATGAACTCCCCCAAAATTATCCTAGGATGTTTGCACATTTGGGGGCATTTTTGTGATCCATTGTGCTTTCCCATCTATGCTAAAAGCACAGAGTGATTTAAAAGTATTTAAATTTAAACACCTTTACTATGTTAGACAACCATGTATTGGCACTCTTACAATGGAGATGGGCACTATGTTCAGGAGACACTGCAATCATACTTCTAACACTACAAGGATAGTGGATTTGTCTGAGTTTTGCAATGAGAGCTGGATGTTTTTTCTCCCTTTTTTATTCTTAGAAAAAATAGCCATTGATGTGAGAATTGATAAAAGCATTGGAAGTTCAGCAATGTAATTTATCTTCCTGGTTTGTTTGCTTAAATTGATATTGCGGGGGGAGTGTTTACACAAGATGCTTTACTGCACATTAGACTAATCTAAAGCACAGTAGTGTCACTGTTTACACAAGTGCAGCAATTAATGTGCCGTAGATTAGTCTAATCAGTGGTTGTCAACCAGGGGTATGTATACCCCTAGTGGTACTTAAAAGAGGTCAAATGGGAAAAATTAGAGGTGCACTGATACAGATCAGCACCATTATAAGGAAAATTGACTGTATTGGCAATTGGTTTTTTTGGCTGATGTGGCCAATAAATACTGCAAGTGCACGTGCAGCCACAGTGCAGACTGCAAACAGCCAGGAGCACAGCTCAGCAGCGTGGAAACTAGCCAGGTGAGGCTGGTAAGTCTCTTGTGAGGGAAGGGGCATTGGGGGGAAGATTGAGGCCCCAGTGGTCGGGAAAGGAGAAGGGCTGAAGCAGGAGCAGGGGCTGCCCAGCCAGGGCACGGTGCGGGACTGTACTGTGCATGGGGGAGGGTGGTTCCCACCACTACATGCACCCCTGGGAAGGCATGGAAGGTGTGTGCCCCCGGATTTGCACTCAGGGCAAGGGTGGGCTGCTGCTGCAGGCTGGGGCCAGGGCAGTGCCAGGCCATTCCCGGTGGGGGGTGTTGGGCCGGGCTGCCCTTGGAGCAGATGGTGGTGCTGGGAGGGGGGAGTTGGGTGGGCCATGGCAAATTCTGGAGTGACTACAGCGCCTCCTATAGCCCCCCATCCCAGTGCCACCACTGCCTGCCCTGAGTGCAGCCCTGTCCAACCCCACACTGGGAAAAGTCCAGTGCAGCCTGCCCTCACCCTGCACAGGATCCAGGGTCACATGCCCTACTAGGGTGCATGCAGCTGTGGGAGCTGCCCCCCACTTCCTGTGCCCACCCCAGACAAGCCGCTTGTGGCTTCATTCCATGCTCTACCCCAGCTGTGCAGCACCTGCCTCTGCCCCAGCTCCAGCCCCATTCCGTCCTCATCATGGATGCCTCGATCTTCCCCCCACCTCTTCCCTCCCGCAACAGACTTAACAGCCAGATGCTGTATATATTAATAATGCATTTAATGTTAATTAATTAGCCTGCCTTATATCACATAATTGGTAACATTAAAAACAAGACAAAATATAAAGGGGTACATGAGCTGAATCTTTGAGACAGAAGGGATACAACACTTGCTAAAAAAGGTTGAAAACCCCTATGTACCATTTTCTAGTACCTATAGATATAATAGGTACTAGAAATTGATCCAATAAACTAATGTGCTGAAGCACATGTATAGACACTGACCAGGAGCAATTTGCTCCTGGTCACCCTGTACAGTAGGGGACCACAGGGGGTGTGGAGAGCTGTCCTGGCTTGGTGGGATGCTGCCTCTCAGTTATGTAGTGACTGGGATACGTCTGATCATCACAAGGCTGGGAGAGCTGTCCCAGCTGCCAGGCAGCTGCCTCCCAGTCACATGAAGATCTGGAGAAAATTTTCTGCAGAGAAAATTCAGACACATTAATTGCATGTGTAGATGTGCCCAGGGACATGAGAAGTGTTGAGACACAAAATATTCATGAACCTACAGTATCCACAAACTCTTTGTGAGAAATGTGAATGTTGCAGGTTCAACCCTTTTGCCTTCTGCTAAACCTTTGGTCCCAAGAGACAGAGGCTCCCACCTCTGAGAGTGCTGCTTTTGAGGACAAAACATCAGTTATAAACAACAGAACAGTTCATTTTTTATGCCTGGCCAAATCATCTGCCAGGTCTTCAGGCCCCTCTGTGTTCAGAGGTACCTGAGTTCAGCTGGAATGGCTCGGCTTAGTAAGTACATATATCCCCTAGCCTACATCAGGAAGGAATCAGAATCAAAAGATAAGGTCAGAGTGGAGGATGAAATACTTTAGTTCCACATCCTCATTCCTCCATTTACAATACAAAGCTCCTATTGCTTCTGCAGATGACTTGTGAAAAGATGACTGTCCTTCCTGCATTTGAAGAAGGAATTCATATTGCTGGCTGGGAAACTGCTCACATACACAGGGCTCTACCCTGCCAGCTAAAGCTTTTCTTCTCTATGCCTGTGAAACCCATTGCATTGTGAGCTGTGCCAATGTCTGCCCCCTCACAGCCAGCAGCGTATGGCCCATCCATGTTCAACAGGATTCTCAGGTACCTCTGGGGCATAAGATGAAAGATTTCTGCCTCCTCCTCCTTTGTTTGTCAGTTTGTATTCGCTCTCTTCTGTCTCTTTCCTGTGTTCTCTTTATGTCTTTTCTATCTGTGTCTAAGCTTGAGCAGCTCTGGAATAAACTTAACTTAGGGATATTGCAATCTTGACAGGCTAGCAACAGTGTGAGCAGCTTGTATCCCAGCATGGAGGAGAGGACCAGTGGGAGAAGCCCAGAGTGTACCAGCCAGATGGTATCCTAAACCGATGCAGCTAGCAGTAGGTTTGTATTGTGTACAGATTTGTGTGTAAGAGAAGGTAGGAGGGAAGGAGGGAGGGAGGTGTGATGTCCTATGGGTTTTTTGTCATATTTTTGTGTTAACCATGTTAATACTGTATGACTCAATTTACCTCCTTAGCCTGTGCACAGAGAATGAAGGGTTAAGTGCCAGGGCTGGCTACATGCAGAAGGAGACCAGATGGGTCTTCAGTACCAGGGGGACTTTTACACATGCTCCGATGCATTCAGCTTAGAATGTGTTGGAGCAGACTTGATTAATCGAGTCTGCTGGAGCACTCTAATCAGAACGCTCCAACGTGCTGCAGCGTCTCGTGTATTCAGCATCCCTGCATTTCAAAGTGGCGGTGGAGGCTCGTTAAACGAGCTTTAAAGCACCCCTACTGCTTTTTTGAAATGTGGGACATGGAATACACAAGATGCCATGGGCATTTTAATTAAGACATCCCCCACCCCCACCCCTGAGCATGTGTATAGATGTGCATGGAGCCTTGAATGGCTTTGTTGATATATCAACAAAGGTGAGAGCCCAGCACCCAGGAGATTGTCACGGAGTCACATAGGTGCCCCGTGATTGTGAGGGTGATTGGCAGAGTTGCCAATCACCCAGGCAGCTCAGGTGCCTGGTTACCAGGGCAACCAGGTGGGTCACATGGCCGGAAGGGGGCAGGGCCAGGTCTTTATATATAGCTTAGGCCGGAGCCTGCCTCACAGTTCCCTTCTGGCTGCCGCAGGAGCAGGAGCTCTGCGGCTGAGCTGAGTTGGTGGTCGCAGCCTTACCCCACTAACAGGCTGTGATGATGTGGGGAACAGGATCACCCTGATGGGAGGTAGGACTGAGAGCCCTGGCAGGGCTTGGAGTTATTGTTAGGCGTGTGGAGCCTCTGTTTATGTTGTAGCCAGAGGGCTTGAGTTTACGTTACAGTTTACTCCGGAGGACCGGGTGAGGCTGTAGGGGAGCGAGGAGGCCTCAAGGGAGCTCCCCAACAGCTTGGGGGTTCCCAGTGCCCAGTAGGGGCACAGTGCCAGGGGCACTATTGTCAGTGCCAGGGAGGCGCGGTGTGTGGGGTTACAGACCCCGGCCCATCAGGGCGGTGTTAGGCCTAGCGAGGCAACCAGACCCAGAGAAGGGTCAAGGAGACAGGCACGGCTGCGAGTGCCTGTGCCCCTAGCGCGAGGCGCGCGGTGTCAGCCCTAGAGAGGGCAAGGCCCAGAGCGGGGCAGAGACAGGGCGCGAGGCGCGTGGTGTCAGCGCTAGAGAGGGCAAGGCCCCAGAGTGGGGCAGAAACATGGCGCGAGGCGCGCGGTGTCAGCCCAGAGTGGGCAAGGCCCCAGAGGGGCGAAGCACAGAGGGTGCAGTACAGGCCCCAAAAAGGGGGCGAGGACCCAGAGCAAGAGAGAATAACCGGCGAGAGCGAGCCGGCCCAAGGGTGCCGAGGCTAGGGCGGCGAGAGCGAGCCGGCCCAAGGGTGCCGAGGCTAGGGCGGCGAGAGCGAGCCGGCCCAAGGGTGCCGAGGCTAGGGCGGCGAGAGCGAGCCGGACCCAGGGGGCGCCGGTATTGGGCGACGCTAGGGAGCCGGACCCAGGGGGCGCCGGTATTGGGCGACGCTAGGGAGCCGGACCCAGGGGGCGCCGGTATTGGGCGACGCTAGGGAGCCGGACCCAGGGGGCGCCGGTATTGGGCGACGCTAGGGAGCCGGACCCAGGGGGCGCCGGTATTGGGCGACGCTAGGGAGCCGGACCCAGGGGGCTCCAGCAAGTTGCTGGGCGCCAGTAAGACAGGCCCAGGGCGCGGGGAACGGGTTAGAGATTGGAGCCCGACCCAAAGGGGCGCCAGGTGGGCGAGGAGCCCTGGGGCCCGAACGAAGGAGCGAAGGCACCCGAGGGGCACGGGACTACACAAACGTCCCCCAGAACAGCTGCGAGGCTTGGGGCGTGCTGAGGGGGAGGTTTGGAGGCACGCATAGCCCTTAAGGCGGGACGCTCATAGATACCCCAGTCTGGAATAGGGACAGGAACAACAAGACCGTCCACTAGGGAAACTGGCAGCCTCCACATTATATATTTAACCATCAAAGTCGTGGCAGGCGAGATTCTGAGGGTGCTACGTCACCCTAACGTGACGGTAGGGGGCGCTAGGGAGCTCACGGCCGCCCTAGCCCCCGCTCCCTCACAGAGATGTATAGAAGAGATAACCATGACAATGGGAGAGCGGGCTGGAAAACAGCGGCTTGACAGAAGAGTCTGAGGACTGAGAAAAGTGAAGGAACTTTGGAGAATTGGAGGGACTGCAAGCGAGCAGCTGAGTACCTTTGGGAATACCCAGGGCTGTGGGGGCTGGATCGGGGACAGAAGGATTGCTTAACCCTTTGGAGGGGATGGAGAACCTCTGGCTGGCTGGCCTTTGCCTCAGTAAGTGCTTTTACTAAGGAGACTCTCTGCAGTGCTGCTTGGAACTGTGGGCTGCTCTGGCTCCCCCCAAGAGGAGGTAAAGTCCCTCTCACAGGAACAGACCTGGAAATTTGTAGCTTGTGTTAGGGCCATGGAAAACCAGGGAGGGTGAGGGACTGAACGCTCAGAGTTTCAGTGTACGAAGGAGCTCAGTTTGCGCCCCCGTTCTAGAAACCCAGCCTAGGCTGGCTTCAAAGGATACTCTCAGAGACCAGACCAGGCCCCAGCAGTCCCAGGCAAGCACCCCCTTGAGGGTACTCTGTGATAGGAGGTAAGAGAAAACTAAAGTCTTTAACTTTTGTAACCCAGGCAGTACTCCAGCAGGTACCCCCTCTCCAATTGAATGGATCAAAGCAGATGCACAAGCCCTGTGGGAGGTGTAGCTCCTCCCCCTATAGAGCAGAGCAAGACCACCAATGGGGACTTAATCATATACCTTTTAATACTGGGAACATAAGGTTAGACACTTACAATCATTGACAAAAGACAGGGTGAACAAGATATAAAACACAAACAGCAGAACAAACAATATGAGTTGGTGAAATATAGAAAGGCACAAAATGCAAAATGACAAGTATAGGGCCTTGGTACCTGGAGGGGGAGAAAGGGGTGGGGGAAACACAATGGCCCCTTTCCACTGCAAGAAGATCTGCTTCTTGTTATCTCACTCACCCCAAGTCATCTCAGCTGGAACTTAAACCCATATTACCCACATGGTAGGCAGGAACACTGCCACACAGCCACCACTGGTGGCATTGCTCCAGCCTGCTAGGGGTCTTGACCTTCCCGGAGCCCCGGCCTCACATCAAGCTGCCTGGCCTCTGACTGGAGGAGCTGGACACAGAGCTGGGAACCCCTCAGGTCACTGCTCAGATCCTTCCTGGAGTGGGGGGAGCCTCTCCTGCTGGGTGCAGCCTTTCCTTGGGGATCCTGGAGCCCAGTGGGGAACCTCTCCTGCCGGCTGCACGCTGCGCTGCCTGCAGATCCTGCTCTTTCAGGCTCTTCTGGGGCACTGCTCCTGCCCCACTGGCTCAGCTCTGTGAAGCTCCTTCCTTGTTGTCCCTCACTGGTCTCTCCCTTGAGTCAGCCCACGCTGCCCCTTTTATCCCCCTCCAGGTGACCCAAGGGGCCAATCGGGATTGGGTGAGTCTCTGGGGCCTGATTGGTGCGGAAAGGGAATCCCAAGTCCTCCAATCACTTTTTACCCCTTCAAAACCCCTGGGCCAAATCATTACCAGATTGGTGAGGAAAGGGAATCCCAAGTCTTCCAATCATCTCTTGCCCTTTCAAAACCCCTGGGCTAGGTCACTGCCAGTTAGCCCGTCACACTTTCCTTCCTCCTTCCTGACCTGTTTTCTCCATGGTGTAGGTCAAGAGAGACTTTGTTAGCTGACCCATACCTGTTTGTGTCCTGTCTGCTGGCACTAATTCAACTGCATTCCCTTTTCTATTGTTGTCACTCTTTGTCCCATTCACTTAAATAACAGGAATGATCCCAACAATAATAGAAAATGAGCCAAAATCAGTTTCTCAACCTTTTGCCCAGGATAGGATCTTTATGCCAACAAGAAAATATGAGAGAGAGATGTAGAAATTTCCCATGTGCATCATCATTCAACTTTTGATACTTTGTATTATAACTTCAATTGTTTTATAATTATTCTGACTACTTTTTTCACTTCCTCCTCTCACTAGGGTAATTCCATTGTTTCATAAAGATCCATCTCAAACATCTACTGTATGTGCTTAGCAAATGTTCAGAAGTGTTGTTCTGATCTGATTGCCAGGTTGGCTGGATTTCGTTTTAAAAAAACAAAACAAAACCATGAATCACAATTAATTATATAATGTTACAGAACAGGGAAAATTCTGCTAGTATTTTTAGACCTTCAAACCTATTACCTCATCATGGTTATGTTAAGGCCCCTATTAGCAAATCTTTATGTAAGTTTAAGTCCTTAACTCATTGGAGCTACTCACATGTTTAATACCATATTTCTGGGCATCCGATATGCCCCTGAATTTAATAGACTCTTTGTTTTTGAAGAGGAGACTGAAAGAAAAAAAAGATTTTTCCAGAGTTATGACAATGCAGAGCAAGGACAAAGTCTAATTTTCAGATGACTTGGCCTCCCTTCCCCGCTTAGCTAAAGCTCAGACTCTAGCTGCTGCTGAATACTAATCTCTGTGGTCAGATCTATAATCTTGAAAAGAGCTAAACAGTCTCCAAGGCCATGAAATAACCTAAGAAAGGTTACCTTGATTAGTAGAACATCTTGACCATTAGAAAGGAGATGTGGACAATGAGTCATTAAATCAATTGATGCTTTTTTTAGTTTCATGAATAATAATGCAACAAATTTGGCTATATCCTGGGCAGAAAATTAGCTTCCCTGATTAATACAGGCACCCCAGTTTTGGAGAGCAGTTTTTTTGGAGGGAAAGATGCATGTATGTGAGGAAAATATGGTATGTACATTCACATATGAGTTCTAAGCCTGTCCCTGGGCGGTCTCAAAATAACGCCTGGATGTGTTTTGTTTAAATTATGAAGAAGGTTTTTATTGCTCTCTCGTCTCCTCTCATCTCCTCTCATGTTTTGTGGTTTTGGTATCTTATACTAGGGCTGTCCAACTTTGGCGTGGTCAAAGGCCACACACTAAGCAGTCCATATGCTGTGGTGGCAACATATGTGGGACTCTTTTCCCCCAGTGAATGGGCTGTACCAACAGCACCCCACTGTGCAGACTGGAACAGCAGTGACCCCTTAACCTCACCATGCAGGCAGTACCAGTAGCACATGGTCCTCCCTCATGGACTCTCCCCCACTATGCAGTAGTGCACGAGACAGCTGGAGGGGTCCTCCTGTTGGCCAGCCCTGTCTTACAAAAACATTGTTCAAGATTCTGTCTAATCCTGTGGAGCACTTTTAATAAAATGTGCATGAGAAAGTATGAGTAAAGAGAGTCAAGGACATGCAGCAGCTCTACTACAATGTCAAGATTTGGGATAGGTAGTGTAATCAACTTTAATTATACTACTGCTGAATTAATCAAACTTGCTAAAATCAGGGATCAGGATCTGATAGTGAAATATGAGTAACACGCTGAAAAAATAATATAGCAAAACTTAAAATGCCCAGTAAGCTGTTATATGTGTAGAGGAAAAAAAGCAGTCTGTTTAAGAAAGTTGGGGGTATAATTAGGAGAGTGATCAGTCTTGGACCTTATCCTAAGGGAGAATTGGTTGTGAATGTTAAAGTGATAGGAAGCTTGAGAGGAAATGATCAGGGTGTGATAAAATGTCTGACTCTAAGAGGCCAGTCATGAGGTTAACAGAACAAGGATACTGGATTGCAAAGGGCAGATTTTAACCAACATAGAAAAATACTTGATAAAATCCTGTATGCAGACAGATTTAAAGGTAAAAGACTCCAGGATGCCTGGCAGTTCCTAAAGGGTATAGTATTGGAGGCTCAACAAGAAGTTATTGCTATAAAACGGAAAGCTATAAAAAGAACTGCAGGAGACCAGTGTGGCTACATAACAAGCATCATAGCTCCCTCAGGGCACTTATACAAGTGATGGGAAAGCACTTCTGATTGCACTGTAACTTTTGCGCTTTACACAAAGTGCTTAAAGTTACAGCACAATCAAACTTAACAGACACTTGGCATTTGATGTTGGGAGCTCAAAGCCTCCATGTACTGGCTGAGGCCAGGAGTCAGGGGGCCACTGTCACATGCCTCACAGTGTGCTCCTCCTCGGGCTCCCTAGGCTGCAGCAGAGAGTGCTGAGGGCAGGGGCAGGGGTATGTGCTGCCCAGTCAGGGTATGGTGCAGGACAGAACCGCAGCTTGTCTGCAGGGCACGGGGGAGCAGGGTGGCTCCTGCCATTGTGTGCATCCCTGGGGGAGGCATGGGGTGGAGGCACAAATTCGCCTTGGATCTGTGTGCGGGGTGAGAGTGAGCTGCCACTGTGGGCTGGGGCTGGAGGTGGTGCTAGGCTCTTCCCAGTGGGGAGGATTGGGCTGGGGCTGTGCTCAGGGCAGGGGGCAGTGGCGCTCAACCAGGTGGCTATGGGGGAACTACAGCCCCCCCATGGTTCCCCTCCCAGCGCTGCTGCTGCTGCCTGCCCCGAGTGTAGCCCTGGCCCAATCCCCCTACCAGGAAGAGCCCAGCACTGCCCCTAGCTCCAGCCAACAGTGGCAGCTCACCCTTGTCCAGCATACAGATCCAGGAGGCACATAACCCCTTGTGCCTCCCCTGGGGGTGTGCACAGTGGTGGGAACTGCCTCCCCATGATTTCCAGATAATCACTCATGGCTCACGCCCGCCCCGCCTACACTGGGCAGCACCTATGTTTGCCCCAGCCCCGCTCCCTCCCTCACTGTGGGGACCTCAATCTGCCCCCGCTATGTCCCTTCCCTCCCTTCCGCCCCTTTTCCCCAACAGACTTACCAACCAGACCTGCTCTTCATGCTGCTGGGCTGGCTGCATGCACACTGTGGCTGCACATACTGCATTTATCAGCAACATTATTGGCCACCTCAGTCAAAAAAAGTGGATTGCCTATAATGTCAATTTTCCATTTATCAATGCTGGTACAATATGGACCAATGTATTGGTACACCTCCACTCTTGTTAGGCAGCCAGGGTTGTGGGAATTACTCTCCTGGTCAGGTCACAGGCTGAGCAGACTGTCAATAGTGTTGGTGACTGCAAATTCATCCTGGGGTTTCAGCACTTCATAGCTGAGCCACAGATACTATTTGAGGCAGATTCTCATGTTGTGTGGCAACCCAGGCTTCCCCAGGATGCCATCAAAACAGATATCACCTCTCCTGTTGTCAGAATGCTCCAAGGGACTATGTTCAGCAGCAGGAATGTGGCATAGTGGCTGGGGCTCCCCTGAGACAACTGTAAAAGCTGATGCCCAGTTAATGCCCAGCCCTCCATAACATACCAAGCCATGCCACAGGGACGTTTCCCTGGAGCAACAGGAACAGAGGTCCCACAGTGGGGACCTCTGGCTGGGGGCAGTAGGGGAATGCTTTCCACAATGCCATGACTAGAAGGTGCTGGGGAGCAAGGAGGCTCCAAGACAGGAGATGTGACATGTGGGAGTTACTGAGCCATGGTCCAAGAATGCTGAAAGCCACCCAATATTGGCCAGCCTGGGATGTGCCAAAGGGGAATGGGCTGCCCAAGACTCAGTGCCAGGGTTGTTGGGAACAATGGTGTCCTTCCCGGCTGCATCCACTGCCCCCAGCTGCTGGTGTTTGGCCAGAGGCACAGGAAACCAAAGTGGTTTTAGGCTAGTCTTGAAGGGGCACAGAAGTGCTTACAACAGGGGGGAGAGCCCAGCTCACTGGTCCACTGGGCCAGGCTGTGACTGGGACAGCTTCTTCCACCACAGCCAACCAACACCCAAAAGGGGACACTGGGCTGTGGGGCTGAGGGCCAAAGGATCCCATTAGGAAGAGCCAGGAGTCCACAATGCATGTTCTGGCAATGTGACCTGGCCTGCAACAACCTCCCCCATCTGCCCATTAGCTGTCTCCAAGCCCATAGTTCACAGGGCCTGGGATCACCCGCCTGCTCAGCTCCTACACCAAGAAGTCACTAGTTTTTACTCTCAAGATCAGGGTGTAGCATGCCAGGTTAGAAGCCCCTGTACTCTGTGCCTCCCCTCCAGGGTTCTTTTTTTCCCTAGTTCTGACCCTGTGACAAACTTCCCCTGTGGCGGGCCAGTAAGGGGTGCTCCTGTGTTGAGCCACCCACCTCACTGTGCCTGACCTCCTTCTAGGCTCCGAGTGCCTCCCTGGGGGCACCTCACATCTGGTCAACCCCCTTCCTGGAGCACACCCGCTAGCCTGGGGGTAAAACTGCCACCACACAGGGATGGGCTTGATTCTGGCTCTGTGCCCCCTGGGAAACACAGGCCTAATAGCCCTTGAGGGTGCTTGATTCACTTCAAGAACTTGGGGTGCTTCCCTCAGTTGGAAGCACAAGTAGTGGTCTCCTTTTGCCAGCTGAACCAAGGGGACCCCAAGGCATAATCTAGAACCACTCCCAATAAATCTCCCGTGCTAGGTACAAAGGAGAACTTTATAGGTTACAAGGGGTAGGACTGGAATAGGGTACAGGGTACAGCAATATCAGATAAATCCCATAGAGCAAACTGGCATGGCTGGGTAGCCTTTGATCACGCATCTGAGTTACTGGAAGCTATGTATCTAGTTAGATCTCAGGTAGCTTACTCACGAGTATCAACCAGGCAGGTGGAGATTCGCTCTGGAGGCAGGCAGTTCTTTGATCATGAGTTTTGAGAGAGAAAGCAAGTTTCAGATGGTTCAGCTCTTCTCTCTCTCTGAGTCTTCCTCATGGCTGCTGCTCCTCCTCCTGGGCAGTCCTTAACTTACATAGCCCTTATGACCTCATTTGCCTGGTCCAATGGAGGCCAGCACCTGTTGGCTGTCAGCCAACCAATTTGAAATGTATCACTAGTTGCTGGGCAGACTGGCAATTCCTAGCTTCCCAGGTAGCCCAAGCCCCTCACCCAGGTATGCGATGCCAGTCATGTAGGCAGAGGAAGCAGGTTTTCCCCCTCCCTCAGGAATGTATCTGTAACTATCTTATAGTATTTAGCAAAGACTTTATATTATTTTCCCTTTTCTGTATAACTGCCGCGTGGCACTCTCACATTTATGTAACCTTGAAGTCTTGACTGTTAATCAAAATGAACGCTTTGTACCTTTCTCCACTGGCATTAAGCTACACATGCGCATTCTGTAAATTTCATTTCTTATCTAGAAGTGTCGTTTCTGCAGAAATGAAACTTATGTAGAAAATCTGCCTAGCAATTATTATATAAAAGAAAATTATCCTATCTCTATATATTATAGTTAGTGTCATAGAGGCAGTCCAACGAACATCTATAAAAGAGGCAAAAAAGCAGGAAGCAGCAGAGACAACGACTGGAAAACTCTGTGGGCCCGATCACCCCACAGACCGGTTCTCAGCCTCCCCCCCGGGCGTATCCCAGTGAAGACAAAGGCCTCAGAAATCTGACAACAGACAACGATTCACTGTGTTTACAGTATTGCATTGTATTTCCCATTCATGAGCTGTTGACCAGTTCTGGGACTACGGAGCTGGCAACTGCTAGCTCTGGAACCCCGTGAACCAACAGACCCCTTTAGTATCCAGCATACTGTAACTGAAGAAACATCGGAGACTCCACTTCTCGACTGCCTCTCATCATAGCTTAGACAGCATACCTACGCTCGCTATACTTGTATTTACTGCAACTTCGTTCCAACCGGCCTCCCCTCTTACTCGTAAGAGGGTGAGGCCAGGTGAGTGAATAAAATCTTTTTATTTTACTCTATATCTACTCTGTAATAACTTTTACTACTAACATTCCATCTCAATGAGCCGTTGACCAGTTCTGGGACTTAAGGAGTCGGCAGCCGCACCTAGCTTTGGACTAGCTCCACTGTTGGAACGCAAGGGCTGGCTCTGGAACCTCGTGAACCAACGGACACCCTATAGATTAAGAGACACCAACTACTTACTCAAAGTCGTCTACTTGTGCCAACTCAGCGAACCTCGAGGGCGGCTCAAAAGCTACCTCAATTCCGCCCCACAAGCCGCGCGCTCGCACAACTCCGCAAAGCCCGCGGCTCCCCTAAGCGGTGCCGGAGCCGCTAGCCCGGCATTTCACCACAGTATCCAGCTCAGGTTACTTAAAGAGATAGGGTAAGGTGTGTGCCCTTTGCATGGCCCATCTTAACCAAATTGTCACAGAGCAGAGTTTTGGGGGAGAAACAGAGGTGGCCTTCTGCCACACCCCCAACCCCAACCTCCTCCAGCTTTCCCTTTCCCTGACCTAATCATCCCTTCCATTGTCTTTCCCCCCCCTCTCCAGTCCCCTCCCCCCCACACACCCCTTCCTAAGGTTTGCTTGTATTAATACAAGGTTTGCTTGTATTTAACTAGGAAGGGGGAACATATTCTGCTATGGGCAATGTTCAGCAGGTATTCTTTATTAATAAAAAATAGTTTGGCAACTTCAACATTATAAACTGAGGCTCATCTCTTCCACGTGCCACATTCCTGCAAACCCTGTTTTGTGCTTCTAGGGCTGGAGACCCATGGCTCGGGGCTAATGCAGTGGCACTCAGAGCCCACCAGCCCTACTCCTTGACCCCCTGATCCGTGAGGGTGAGGACCAGCAGACGAGGATTCACAGACACGGTTATCCTGCCATTGTGAGCTGCTGGAGCCCCCAACATTGCCAGAGGGCTCACCCTCTGCCACATCCCTGCACTACATGTGCTTGCAGTGACATGCCTAGTCAGCATGCTATACATTCTTGGCCCAGGATTCATGGAATACCTTCCCTCTGGTTTCACAGATATGGAGGACAAGCACAATAATGATGAGCAGAGATCCAGGTTTTCCATTCGCCATGGAAAAACATGGATTTTTCTCATTTTAAAAGAGAAAAGTGTAGGAAACAGTGGATTTCCCCTTGTAGGCTGACAGACTTCCAGCCTTCAAGAGGCCAGAGGAGCAGGAGGAAGGGGATTAGGCAGGAGGCATCACATGTATGTGCACACACATGCATGCACACATGCATGTGGCAGCTAGGCAGCATGAGAGCAGCTCCCACAGCTCCCCGCAGGTAAGTCTGGGGAGCAGTGGGGATTAAGGGCCCCACAGTGAGGGAGGGAAAGGGACTTAGGCAGGTCTGGGACTGGAGCACTGTCCAGCAGGGACAGCATGTGGGGCCTGGGACTTGGGGTCCAGGGCTGGAGTGAGAATGTGTGGCAGCTCATCCAGGAGCCAGTGGGAAGGCTGGCTCCCTGCCACTGCATGCACTTCTGGAGGGCCATGGGGGTATATGCCCCCCAGATTTGCACACAGGTGGAGCAGGCTCCCTGGAGACTTAGGGCTCCCTGCCTTGCTATCCTCCTCCTGGAGGCCTCCACAGCCCAGCAGGAGGGGCCCAGCATGGCAGAGCAGAGCAGGGCAGGGAAGCTCAGTGTTGCTGCCAGGAGCACAATGGTGCCATGGTGAGGCACCCCCTGCCTACCCAGCAGCAGCAGGGGTAGATGCATTTAACTGTGCCCCTGCTGCTGCCAGGTGGGCAGGGGGCATCTCGCTATGGTGGCACGGAATTCCCAGTGGCGACACTGAGCCTCCCCACCCCGCTCTGTCCTCCTACTCCGGGTCTTGCCGGCTGGGCCATGGAGGCCCCAGGGGAGGGCAGCAGGGCGGGGAGCCCCGAGCCCAGTCACCAGCATGCATCCATCCCCACCCCTCCCACGGGTTCTGCTTCAGCCGTACCACCCGTGGGGTAGGAGGAGCCGGGCTCCATGCTCTGCTCCAGCCATGGTAGCCACTGCCTCCCACAAGCAGCAACTGGGGCTTAGGCACTGCTAGTGTGGGGAAAAGGGCTGCAGACCCAGGCCCTTGGCCCCGTAGCCCTGGCAGCTGGGGGCCCCCTCCAGCAGGGCTGGGGGGCTGTGGCTTGGGAATAAGGGGCAACGGCATGGGCAGGGCACCAGTATATCAGGGCTGCTCAGTACCACAAAGCAGGGGCAGGGAGGGGGGGAGACAGCTGCAGCTAGACCCATATCCTCCTACTAAAAGGCTATAGGGACTAGGTGACATTACCCTCGAAGTACGGAGGTGCTTCAGTGCAAAAATGACACTGAAACAGAGAACTATGGAAGTCTATGTGATCAGTAATGTTGCTGTGCCTTTGCTTAGGTTATAGGCCATGGAAGAGTAATCACAAAGACTGGTAGGGAAGGAGGGACACATTTAAACAATCCTCCAGTAACTGGATTCTGTCCACGGAAAATTAAAACAAATTTATATATTTTCCATGGGTAGAATCTAATTATTGGAGGATTATCTTAAGTCTGTCATTTCAGGGTCGTCTTGGATTCAGATAGATACGGTACGTTAAAACAGGATTTTAAAGCTCAGAACAAAAGATTGAATAGGCAAACGTGATTATTCTTGTAAACCCAGATTGACTTATTTACTTTAATGTGTCTGGAAGAGGGTGAAGACTGTTTACGTTTTTATAGTGCATAACCTAAAAACTTTTGGGTTTTTTTTTCCTTTGGAAATCAATATTAATGTTTGAGAATTAAGGTGACATGCTAAAAAAGGATAGATTTAATGAGAATCCATGCTGTTATATCTTGTAATGTCAAGAGTGCCATGAAGTTCTAGGAAATAAAACCAAACTCAGAAATGGCAGTGATTCATGAATATTTATCGGTACTTCCATTTAGGAAGTTCTGTGAGCCCACCTGGCCATGCTTCTGAGATGATCACAAAACACAAGATGTTTTAAAAGTATGAAGTTAAACTTTGAGTGATCAGGCTAACACCAGCATTATTCCAGTGTATTGAAGAAATTATTGTTATTGTTACTCCAAATAAGGTACTCCTTTCAAAAAATGCTTAATGGCATCTGTAGGTATGTAGAAGTAGATTTTAAAAAATGAGTTTGAGTCTTGCTCTGGATCAGTGGTCAGGTAGCTTTATCAGATTGTGGGCCAGGATGACCCAACTGACACTATCCTGACTTCTTTCTAAAAATCTTGGTTTTACTACTCCCAAAAAATAACAGAGATTCAAATGTTGAGGAACATGTGCTAAAAAGGAGCCTGAAGTCTCTACAGGCAGTGCAGATTAATCTGTACACTGCATTCCCTCTTTTGTTAAGATCTTGTCACTTCTAGACCCTTAACGCCCTCAGAAAAGGTGAACCTTCTTTGTGAACCAGTCTTATTTGGTAGGGTCCTTTTCTTATTCTCCAAACTAGAGCTAGAAATGGAACCACAGACTGGCATAACTAGTTCCCTGCTGGGAGGTCCCATTTTTGTACCTGGTCCTTCCAGGCCTGTATACTGTGACCTTTCTCCTTTGGTTCCATGCTCTTTTGAAAGACCACCAAGTTGGAAATGAACAAATCATCCTCAAGCAACAAGACTCTTTCCTTGTGATGACAAGGAGTCCAGTAGACATAAGGTTTTTTATAATGTCTTGTATTTCATAAATTTCATCATCCTTGCCATTCCTGATGATTTTTTTTTTTTTGTGCACTGTAGGCATGGTCATTTTAAATAAAGGAAATGATTTCTTTGCCATCTGTGAACTCTTTGCCAAAGGAACAGAAGGAGAAGCCTCCTTTCCACATTAAGGACATAAGTTCACTGTCCTCAAATGCCTGGATGCTCAATTCCTGAAGCGGTAAAATGACATGCAATGGCTGCCAGCTTCAGTGACCTACCCAGATTGGATGCAGGTTTTCTATTAGTAATGGTAAAGCTTTCATTTGCTTGGAAGAGCTCATCTCCATGGGAAACTGAGGTCTAAAATCCTATAATGCAGAGCTGGGCAATTATTTTGGCTAGAGGGCCACTTAATGAGGGGACCAGAAGTCCTGCCCCCAACCCCTGACCTTTGCCACCAGAAGTCCCTCACCTTGCTCCTCAAAAATACTCCTTTTGGGAGGGGAGGGTTGCTGTCTTGGAACCAGAAAAAAAACCAAATCAGATACTAAAAAGTCAAACACCTACTATAACATATTTTAATTTTATTACAAAAAATATTTTTGTCATGATTTGTTTGTGTACTGTATATAGAGATGATTGCCTAATAATTAAAAAGTAAAATCTTACTTCTGTATATTGTGTGTGGGGAAGTTTGTGGGGTGTGGTTAGGGCTGTGTGTATGTGTGTGTGTGTGTGTGTACGTGGCGGAGTGTGGGGGTGTGTGAAGGGTTTTGTGAAGTGGCTGTGTGGGGGCAGCATAGGGTATGTTGAGGAGGTGTATATGTGGGAGGATTATGGGGGCAGGGCATTGGTTTGTGGGGTGTGAGGGAGGGTGGGGGGTGTGGTGACCCCCCCCTTCCCTCACACACTCCTCCACATGGGCCCAGCCTCCACTGCTGGCAGCAGCAGCAGGCAGCTGAAGCGCGGGGTGCTTGTGTCCTGGTGTGTGGGTCAGGCCAGTGCTGCATAAGGTGGCAAGGAGCACAGCCAGGTCGGCCTGCATCTATAGTGCGAGGCTCCCCATGGTGCACATGCAGCTGCCAGCATTCACGTACCACTGGGGGAAACGCCACACAATGTCGCTGGCTGCCTTTCCTGCCCCCTGCCATGTAGGTGGCAGAACTCTGCTGGGAAGCAGGAGGCAGGGCTCATCTCCACTTCTGGCCGAGTCCTGGGACCTGCATGAGATGGGGCAGAGAAGGCAGCTGGTTCCATCACACAAAGCTTCCCCTGGTGGCGTACAAGTGCCAGAAGCTGCATATGTTCCATGTAGAGCCCCATGCGATAGAGGCAGGCCAGCCTGGCTGCACTCCTTTACACCATGTGCAGCACTGGCCTGAGCCTTGTACCACTGGGAAGCAGTGCCTATGCAGGCCACAAGCGCCGCTGGCACCTGCTGCCTGCTGCTGGCAGCAGGGGCTGTGCATTATGGTGGGGGAGTGTATGGGGGTTTCCATACTCCCTCACCCTCCTTCACACCCACAGTTTGTTCCCACCTGAGCTCCATGCTCCTGCCATCTCAGCACCATGCTCCACGTTCCCACCCAGCTGGAGCTCCCCTTCACCCTGCCCCACCACTTCCCTACCTGCTGCCCGGAGTGAGTGCTGCAGCAAGAATTCAGGAGGCACTGGAGGCTGGAAAAGCTAAACAGGTCCTGTGGTGGCTACAGCACTGACAGCAGCATTAACAGCAGAGAGTGGGAGCGAGACATGCGGGCTGGGCAGGTTACGTTTAGTAGGTGGGTGCCCATGGGCTGGATGAAATTGCCTGGCAGGCTGGATCCGGCCTGTGGGTCATATTTTGCCTGCCTCTGCTATAATGGGTTACTCACTCATGAACTGTGTTCCTCCAACGGACCCACTGGGTGTACCTCAGATTCAGGATCACTGAGTTAGTGATCTGCCTCAGCAGCAGGTGCCAAAGGGAACATATCCTCTGAGTCTCTGTTTCCCCCTCAAGTGAGGTAATTCCAGCCACCTGCCTCAGAAATACCTGGCTTCACACACTCCTCAATATCTCCTCAACTCAAGCTTGGGGCAATGGCTATGTTACTCCAAGTCTCTTAACTTTTCACAGATGTTCCTGCCACCATTACTTCCACTTCCAACCTTTTTTTAATCATTGTTAGAGATCTTTTTGACTGGTCAGCACCCCTCACTGGTCCTGACTCTGGGATACTTCAGCTTCTCCTTGGCTAAAGTCTTCACTTGTTATACTCCAACTCCAGCAGGAACTGTTCTAATAGCCTTCTCTCCTACTTTTTATACTGCACCCCTAGAGTTGCATCCATGAACTGGGGTCAAACATTGCCCCACATTGTCAGGCCCTCTTGGGTCTTTCATGACCCTCCTCCAAACCACAGCATAGCTCATACGGAGGCTTTCTGTTCTCTCCTTTCCCAGTACCTTTGGGTTTCTTCCATTCCCCTCCTCGCAGTAGTCTTTCCTCTCACCTCTCCCTATGCAGAATCCAGGCCATGAGAGTTACAGCCCTCCCCTGCTGAACAAAAGATGCAGCAAGACCAGTGCCATCATTGTATGTAACATGCATAGCATTAGAGCCTAGTATTACTCATTGCTATCCAGGTTTCACTTTCCTTAGCCACTAACTTGCTGCTTGGTAAAGGAAGACGCTTTAACCAATGTGTATTTCACTTGAGCAATCAACAAGGAATTTCCTTAATTGTTTTTTCATATTGACTTCAGATAGGAGGTGGGAAGATGGAAAAGCCCCTGTAAGAACTTCATAGTCGGAAATTTCTATTGATCTACTACATTGTTTAGCACAATTTTTCTGGCAGAGGCTGTTTTTTTTTAAATTCCTTTGGGATTTTCAAGTTTACCCGAAGGAAAACAAGGCTTCATCGTCTTCGAACTGGTTTGTATTCCTGTCCAAAATAAATCTAGATGTAATGGTTACTTCCGAACAAAAATCAGTATTACAGGAACTCCTGATAAGAAGGAAATTTGTAAATTTCACACAAAAAAGAAATCTAATTAACTTTGGCAGAAGTACCACTTTCTACTCTGGGTGTTGTCCCACAGAGAAGCAGCAAGTAGCATAATACTTCTCCCTTGCTTTGATACTTCTTCTTCTACTTGGTAAATATACCCTTATTACAATATTAACAGTGATCTTTTTATACTTATTCACACTATTTCTTTAATTCCCCATAGGAAGATAAACAATTTAATTTCTACTTTTATCTATAACCTGTATTAGACAAAATGATTTTTAACAAGTCCACATTTTGCCAACAGCACCTCTATGTATTTATTTTATTAGATATATATTTCACACTTGTAAAAAGAAGTGCAGGTCCTCTTACAATAAAACCAGATAAGTTAAAAGGCAGAGAGCAATATTAAAATAAAATAATGTGTTATAGAAAAAACTCCCCAGACTATGCTCCAAAACTTAACTCTGCCTGCTGAAGACCAGCCCCCGAAAAGGGTCTTATAATGCTTCTGAAACATGTCTAGTTTGGCTTCTGAAGGACTACAAGGGGAGGAAGTTCCAGAGTAGCCTTGGCACACTGATGCTACTTGCAAGAAGTTGCTCTTGGCTCACCTTAGGAATTTCGATGGAATGGAGAGGAGAAGGCAGTCCTTTAGGTATGTGGGACCCAGATGAGTTAGGGCTTTATAGTACAAAACCAGCACCTTGAGTTGCTCTCAGAAGGCTATTACAAGCCAGTGCAGACTCTGGATCACTGGAGTAATGTGCTCCTGGCAACCCACCCCCATCAGAACAGGAACCACTGTGTTTTGTACCAGCTGCAGCTTCCAGACCAGGGGTGGGCAAAATATGGCCCATGGGCCAGTTCTCGCCCACCAACTGATTGGATCTGGTTCACAGGCAGGTGCCTACCAAGTATGATAGAATGCTGGTCCATGGACAGATGCCGCGGGTGGGTGGCAACTCTGGTAGCTGCGTGGTGCTGGGCAGATAGGGCTGATTTTGCCATGACTGGCAGGCTCTCTGTCTCTGGGTCGGGGCTGCCACCAGCATGCAAGTGGGAAGCATGAACCCACCTACAGCTGTAGCAAGCCCCGCTCGGCTCCCCTGAGTCTGGACCCAGCAGCTGCCAGCCGTGTCTATAGCTGCCAAAATGTGACCAGAAGCTTCTGGGTTGGGGCTCCAGTGTGGGAGGCAGGCTTCCACACTTGTCACAGCTAACAGCTCACAGGTATAGCACAAGCCACCAACCCCACATGCCTGGAGCCCTGACCTGGCAGCTGCCAGCTGCGTTCGAGCAGCTGTGGATGCAGCTGGCAGCTACTGCATCCAGACTTGGGGAGTGGGGGGCGCTCTAAAGCTGCGGGCAGGTGGACTCCAGCTGTGGTGAGTGGGGATGCTAAAGCTGTAGATGGGTTCAATCTTCCGCACAGGTCACAGCCCCAGGAGGAAGGGATGGGGAGAGACAAAGGGGGGTAAAAAGAGCGAGAGTGAGGTGTGGGCTTTGACAGGTCACCAAAACTCATTAAGTGTCCTGCCAGTCCAAATAATTGCCCACCCCTGTCCCAGACAGTGCTCAGGGGCAGCCTCGCATAGAATGCATTGCAGCAGTCTAGCTTTGAGGTTCCAAAAGCATGGATGATGGTGGCCAGATCTGAATATGAAAGAGAGGCTTGCAGCCTTTTTCCCAGATGGAATTGGTGAAAAGCACTCCCCATTGCCTACTTACTGCATTGATTCTTTCTTGGGTTAGTCATTGCAGAAGATGGCAAAGGCTGTGGGAAGCTGAAACAGTGGCACAGCCAGACCATAAAGCCAAGCACGGGCAGATCTAGAGGGGCTGGTCCCCCCAGACAGGGATGCTGCAAGGGACTTAAGTGAGTTCTTCCTTAATCCCAGCTGTTTGTTTCTGTATGTTGAGAGTGGAAGACAGTACAGGTCAGCTAGTGGCATACTGTGGAGAGGAGAGGTGGTTGGGGGGCAAAGAGGGACAGTTATTGCTCTGCTTCTACCTGCCTCATGATTGGGGGGCTGAGAGGGGTGGGGGAAATTGTCTGGGAGATATTCTGAGGGGAAGGAACTTGATGGGGGGTCACAGATATCATGGGGCTTTTCAGGGGAGGAGGCCTGTGGGGCAGAGGGGCTGGGTGAAAAGGTGCCAGAACATTTGAAGAGTGGGAGTGTTTGAGGAGCAGATATGTTTTGGGACTGGGAGGAGGGTAGGGGCCATGAGAGTGAAATGGGGTATGAAGGGGTTGAGAGCAAGGGAGAATGTGGGTGATGTTTTCCAGGTGGTATGAAGGGCCTCAGGGAGGTTTGGGTGCTCAGATGTGTACAGGAGAGCTCAGTGGGGTGTGAGGGGGATGACTAGAGGTCAAGGGGGCTTAGGCGCAATGGGAATTGGTCTGTGCAGTGGATTCATGACGACAGTGAGGGGTCAGGAAAGGGATCAGTGGGACATTAGGGGGATGGTGGGGTCTGATGGAGCTTGGGGCTTGATGAGGTGGAGCATGGAGGGGAATAAGTGGGATAAATAAGGGCAGAGTAAAGCTGAGGGGCTTGAAGGGGCAAGTATAATGCATAAGTGGGGACCACTTTGGGGTCATGGTAAAGTATCGGGAGGGCACCAATATAGGAGAGTGCAGGGTGCAGTTCTGTCCATGGCCTGGCAAATTTAAGAGTGATCTCATGTGTACCCACCAGGTCACATAAATAGATTATCAACACCTCTTGGTCAACTGTATCAAAGGTCACTGAAAGATCTAGTAAGATCAACAGGATATAATTAACATACTTATTGTATGTATATGTATGTGTGTGCATGTGTGTGTGTATGTATACACACACATACTGTGCATCTATATATATGCTAATTGTGTGCTAAACATGTTGCATGTAGATTGTATCCTGTTAGCATACATATATACATACAAAATATAAATATGCGCATATACACAAGAATGTTTCAGAAAGTAACAGCAATTTTGAAATAAAACCATTTTGTGTACTGGACCACATCACTTCTCTAGATAGTCATAAATGATAGGTTTTAAACAGTGTTGTCATCAGTGTCCCCTGCTGCTGTGCAGTTTCCCATTCATTGCTCACCAAACAGTTTTATTTAGAAACTGCTGTTACTTGCTGAAACACACACACACACACACAGAATGGTTTTATTTCAAAATTGCTGTTACTTTCTGAAACATCCTTGTGTATATGTGCGTATTTAGATTTTGTATGTATATATGTATGCTAAATGTACGCTAGCAGGATACAATCAACATGCAACATTTAGCACACAATTAGCATGTATACAGATGCACGTGTGTGTATACATACACACACACACACGCAGATGCACACACATACATATACATACAATAAGTATGTTAATTATATCCTGTTGATCTTATTAGATCTTTCAGTGACTTTTGATACAGCTGACCAAGAGGTGTTGATAATGTATTTATGTGACCTGGTGGGTACTTATGAGATCACTCTTAAATTTGTTGCATTCTTTCCTAACAAGGAAATCCAGATGGTGATGTGCTATCTCGTCACTCAGGAAAAGGCAGGGAGACTTCTAACTCTCAAAAAGGCCATCCATCTATCTATCTATCTATCTATCTATCAACACACACGCTAACTGTAAAGGGATGTTTCAGCAAGTAACAGCAATTTCTAAATAAAACCATTTCTAAATAAAACCAAATATATATATTCATGCTTGGTCCTGGGTATGACTGTAAACTGTATTCGACTGGAGGAGCCGGTAGCAATGTTGTGGAGCTCCTTATGGCAGGGTAGCTTCTATAAAATACCATGCTGTTGCAACCTCCAGAGTAAGACGAGTATAGGGCACCTCAAAGCCCTAGCTCCCACTGCCTTGTGGGCTCTCCTTGGTTACAGAAAGGCTAAGGGACATTACCCTGACAGAAACGTGCCCTCACTGAAGCATTAGGCAGTCTTCTTATCTGTTGCTTTCTGGCAGAAGCTACAACCATGGAACATCTGGACTCAATCTGGCCTTTGGATTCTGTCTCAATGGTATAAAGGAGGGATGGTAGGTCTTGGGCAGTCTCCACGCCTCCATACTCTTGCCTATGCATATGCATTGAAGGTCTTGGTGCGATGGTTGCAGGACTCTGTACAAGTGAATTCATCAGGCACCTGACTAGACCTCGTACGTGCATACTATGATCCAGAGGATTGATGGTTATCTACTCCACTGTTTCCCAACCAGTGCACCGCGGCACGGAAGTGTGCTGCCAGAAATGAACAGGTGTGCTGTGGAATTTTTCCATGGCAATGAGCTACAATGAGCTAAAATAGGCATGCGGATGGGGAATGCCTTGACAAGTGTGCTGTGGAAAATGTTTATTAATGTAAGTGTGCCTTGGGCTGGAAAAGGTTGGGAAACACTGGCATACTATATATGCATGCTAATTGTGTGTGTATGTTTATATATGCATGGTAATTACATACTATTGCTAATATATGTGTGTGTGTGTGTATGTACATGTGCTAACTTCTGTACTAGCTACAATTATAATAAATAATAATAAAAATAATGCAACATCAGTACTTTAGGACTAACTTATTTAGGATAATGATGTATCTGACTAAGAGATGTTTTAAATGTCCTGCAGGTAGAGCACACTGGAAAGTTATTTTAAAAACTGATGCAGAAGTGGAATACAGGAGATGCTCGCCATTCATGGGGGGTCTGTTCTGGAGATCCCCACAAATGGCAAAATCTGCAAATACTGATGGGGCTCCCCATCAGACCCCATAGCTGCCCCCTGCTCTCCCCCATGAGAAGTTAGAAGCACAGGGCTCCTCTGCAACGCCTGGGGACTGACCATGGCTGGTTCTGGGGGAGAAGATGCCACCACTGCGGCCTCCGTCCCCATCCCCAGCATTCACCCTCTGCCTGTCTGGCTCTGCCCTCTCCCTCTGCTCATCCAGCTCTGCTCTCCACTTCACTCTCCCCAGCTCTGCCCTCTCCCGCCCTGCGCAGTGCTCTGTGCCTGCTTACGCAGAGGCAGGAGCTCGGTGCAGGGCCAGAGGGAGCTGTGGTGGCACTCACCCCAACCCACCCCATTGGCGTGGCATACCACAAATATTCAAATCCGAAATATTCAAATCAGCGAATAGCAGGTTCGTGAATAGCGAGGGTTTCCTGTATTTTGGCCAAAAAAAAAAATGTTTTTAATTAAATTGAATTTTTAACTTTGATAGAAATTTCTTAGATTTTTTTATAAAACATTTTTTAAACCCCCAAAACTAAACAAAATCCCCGTCTCTTCCTTCATTTGTGCAATGTAATTTGTGCAATGGAAGAAAGGTATCTATGTGTTCTGGCATATCTATCTCCCTGTGTACAGAGAAAGAATTGAATACTCATTTCTGTCTTCAATTATCAGAAGAGATCTACCTGGAAGATTTTTCTTGGGGGCTTGTATTTCGATTAAATTTGTAAAAAAAACGAACAACTTTGTGGTATAGCTTATTAATAATGAATACTTTTCATCCCAGCAAGAAAATTTGATTATACTTTCAGTGAAGCTGTTAGAAAAGGAGTGGGCAAGTATGGCTGAATCTGGCCCACCAGGCAATTTCATCCAGCCCACAGGCACCCACCAACTAATTGTATCCCGCCCAGCCTGCGTGCCTTGCTCCCACCCTCATGTGCAGAAAGGCCCAGGGCCCAGCCAGCACACAGCTTTGGCGTGGCTTTGCTGCTGCCACTGCTGCAGCCTCCAGGGGACCTGTTCAGCGTCCCCAGCATCCTGCTCGCTCTAGGCACCAGGTAGGGAAACATCAGGGAGTGCAGAGCGTGGGGCTGGGGCTGGCAGGAACACAGAGCCTATGCCCAGGTGGGCAGCGGGAGCACAGGGTGGGCAGGGTGTGGGTGTGAGGGAGTGTGGAGGGGTGTGGGGACCCCTGATACAGTCCTCCTCCACAGTGCACAGTCACAACACAAGTGATATGGGACAACCCAAATCATATGCTAAAAGTCAAACACCTACTATAACATATTTTAATTTTATTGCAAAAAATATTTTATCATGATTTGTGTTTGTGTACTGTATAGAGGTGACTGAATAATAACTCAAAAATAAAGTCCTTCTCTTGTATATTGTGTGTGGGGAGGTTGAGCTGTGGTTGGGGGAAGGTATGTGTATATAGTGGATGTGAGGGGGGGGTGGAAGGTGTAGCGGTGTGTGGAGGGGCAATAGGGCATGTTGGGGGCGTATATGTGGGGAGTTGTGGGGGGTGGGATGTGTATGTGTGGGTTTGTGGGGTGTGAGGGAGTCTGAGGGGTGTGGAGAGCCCCCACACTCTTCCTCCCATGGTGCACAGACACTGCTGCCAGTGGCGGCAGCAGGTGGGTTTGCTTAGGGTGCTCATGGCCTGCATAAGCACTGTTGCCTGGCAGTGTGCAGTTCCAGCCAGTGCTGCATGTAGTAGTGAGGAGCGCAGCCAGGTCAGCCCACTTCTACTACACTGGACTCCCCATGGTGCATGTGCAGCTGCTGGCACTTGCATGCCACTGGGGAAGCCCTGCATGATGGGGCTGGCTGCCTTCCCCTGCCAACTGTAGTGCAGGTCCCATGACTCTTCCAGAAACGAACGGGATCTCTGCTCCCTGCTTCCTGGTGGATTCTTGGGACCTGCATGGCAAGGAGCAGCAAAGGCATCCAACTCCATCACGTGGGGCTTCTCCTGATGGCACACAAGTGCTGGCAACTGCATGTGCACTACAAGGAGCCCTGCATGGTAGAGGCAGGCCTGACAGGCTGTGTCCCCTGGCCACCATGTGCAGTGCTGGCTGGAGCTGCGTGCTGCTGGGCAGCAGTGCCTGCATGGGCCATCAGTGCCCCCGCCTGCTGCTGTTGCTGGCAGCAGAAGCTGTGTACCATGGGGGGACCTTATAGGGGGTCCCCACATCCCCCCACACTCCTTCACACCCACACCCTGCTCACCTGAGTTCTGCACTCCCGCTGACCCCCCTGGGCATGGGCTTTGTGCTCCCGCCAGGCCTAGCCCCATATTCTGCGCTCCCACCCAGCTGCAGCTCCCCACTCCACCCCCGACACTTCCCTACTTCATGCCATGCCTGGAGTGAGTGGGATGTTGGAGAGGCTGAACAGGTCCCCTGGAGGCTGCAGTAGTGGCAGCAGCAGCCCCATCCCAAAGCTGTGTGCTGGCTGGGCTCCTGGCTGGGTCCTTCTGTGCATGAGGGTGGGAGCGAGGCATGCAGGCTGGGTGTTGTACAATTAGTTGGTCGGCAGCCACAAACTGGATGAAATTGTCGGGCGGGCTGGATCCAGCCCACAGGCCATATTTTACCCACCTCTGTTTTAAACCAAAGTAGTTATTTCTGTAGCTATTTACTTGAATTACTTTGTGTTTGCATATATAGATTACTTATTTTGTGTTTCTGTTTGATAGTAGGTGTACTTTAGCTGTTAAAGGTGCAATGATTATGATCTAGGCTCACTATAAATAAGATGTTCATTTGTTTTTCATGGTAGTTATTCCCTGGCTAGTCCATATCTGAAATTAATTTCTTTATGCCTGTTTTTTCAATCTTTTCTTTTTGTTACTGATTCACATTGTAATCTCACTGTATTCCAACATAAACTAAATGCAGGCATGATGGATCCCTTTTGTGATCAGAAAAAGAAAAACTTACAGTTTGCTTCTGCAAATTAAGCCTCCCTCTCATTTTCAGGTTGTTTCACATTCCTTTAACTGAACTGGTTTCCATTTTGGATCATTATCCATTTCTAGGAATGTCCTCAGTGGTACAAATGTTTTTAGCAATGAATAAAATTAATCCTTTTCCAAGGGACATTTTATTTTTCAGAATAATTTCAGAATAATTTTCAGAATAAGTTAACATTATGCAAAATGCTGTGCTCCTTTATTTAATATTAATTATACAGTAATAAGTGCTCATTGTGCATGTGTTTCACATTGGGAGATGATTTGGAGCAAAATAAATTAAGCTAAGCTAAGGAAAAGAAAACAGATCTAAATTTGTATAGAGGAGGAAATAATTTGTAGCTTTGAAGGATAAACAATTTTCATTATCCGCATTCTTCATCTTCCTTTGAAGCAGCAGCTGTTGACTATTTCCAAAAGCTGAATGTTGAAACAGTGGTCATTGCTGCTGATATGGCAAATCCTCAGTTCCTCAGGCAAATGGTGCCAGATAGCTATACAGTATGACAGTTCTGTTTCAAGACCATTTGTCCAGGCAGCCCACTTTTGTCAAGACAACAAGTTGATGTTAACTGCCCTAAAGGAAGTATGTGTGGGGAAAAGAGTCTTCCTTCCAAAGGATATTTGCCTTTGCCATAGTGATAGACAATGCTGAAGAATAAATCAACCAGTAAAACAAAACCGGAGGGTCAGAAACCTGGTGGCAAAGGGAAAAAAAACAATGAAAATATTGTATATGTCAGGGCTCTGGGTTGGGGTATCATAAACAAACTCCTTCCTATTTTTGTATATTTTACTTGGATATCCTGTTTCCTTCATTATGCCCTATGTGACAGTGGGATTTTGAAAAGTACTGAAGCCACTGAAAGGGTTCTCATATGATATGTATGAAAAATAAAAAGTTTTTGGCTGAAGTCTATGTTTAAATGTGACAGTGTATCTCACTGAAATACAAGAAATATCTCTTGTCCCATGTGCTGTATAGGATGAAATATAGGGAAGGAAAGGAAGTGCATTTCTAAAAACGCATCTTAGAAATTTAACATTATGTATAGGGCATTTGAAAGCTCTCTGCATTGAGATGGGATAGAAAAAAAAAAGTGTCCTAGTTATATTGGAAGATCTGCCTTTACAGCACAGTTAATACAAACTCTTTGTGACTTAATAGAGAAACCATCTTTGACTAACCATGTCCACTGATGGATGACTAGCTAGAGAGACCACACAACCTGGACTGGAAGCCAGATCTGCATGATCCTATAGCTATGAATCCCTGAGGACTGAATTACTAGTGATTGAATGAGTAGATATTCTAGCTGTTCCAGTTTGTTAGGAGGGAGTTAATTGATATTCATCTGTAAGAAAGCAATCTAAAGTAGGTGGTCACTTATGTTAGCAAGCTCATTAAGGAAACCTATGAAAGGGCTTACTTCTTATCAGTAAGGGCAAATATGATTAAGACAGCCACCAGCCACATGCCAAGGAGCCACATCATGGAGTTCCCAGGACAGGAAACATGGATCCCTAGAAAGTAACCTGTTTTCCCATCCACTTCTCTCTAGACCTGGAGAAATGGACATGGGGGTTTGAAACCGCATCAGATAGACAGTAATACTTCAGCATTCCCTAAAATGTCACAGTGGGAAAAGATTTCAAACTCTGAGTGCAAGCGATCTTCTGGTCTTTGCTTCATGGCTCTTAAAGAGATAGGTGAATAAGCGATTTGCTCAAAAAAAATCCTGTAGATTAATGGACAACATGTATCTTTTATCTAACTGGAGGTTTTGTTTGTTTTTCAGTGTTGTTTCTATTACACTACCTTAATTACCATGGAGACGATTACAAGCAAAGAGTTCTAAATTCAGAAGAGAAAAATAAGAAGCAAGCAACAGGAGAACTTGTAAACAAAAAAGTTCCCTTTCTTATGCAAATTTCCCTAGTCATAATAATAACTAATAAGGAAACAGCTTTTGCCCTTAACTATGTTTGACACATCTGTAGAATTTTTTCTGAATGTAAACTTTTCTATTGTTAGCTCATTAAATTGCAGGTGACACAGCATTCGACCTTCCATTTGACCCTCTTTTTAAAACAGCATTTTCCTCCTCAAAACTGTATGAGATCCTGAATCATCAAATAGAATAATTATTAATAGAGATTTGCCTGGACCCTGAATAAATATTTCTCATAATGTATCTTCTCTCTCTCTCTTCACCCCCACTTTTTCCTCTTATTTTCTTAGCCACTTGCAAAGCCTGTCAAATTGCGTGGAGTATTTGTAAATATTAGTGAGCCTACAACTGAAATTTGTCTGGAAAGCTTTGGGAAAGGACAGGAAGAGTACTTTGTCTTGAGATTTTATTTTTGCAAATTTGTATTTCTGCCTGTAGGAGTTCCAGTTATGCTAAGCCGTAGTTATGCTAAACTGTAACTAAGGTGCCGAAAGCAAGTTGGGAGAAAACACATGTCATGACTGCTGGCTGACCTGCTAAGAAAGGGGAAAAAAATCAATACACACTAATGAGCAAAAAATATTCTGATTTAAAGATGGGAGCAAGAAAACAGAGCTGAAAAACCTGAGGAAAAATGTAAAAAGTAAGAACTCACTAGTGAGACAGAGCTCTCAAGAACCAAAGTGTAGGTGTGTAAACTTTGCAAAAGAAACAAGAAAATTTCAACAGAGAAAGAGAGAAGAATTGCTATGAGAGGGGAGCACTCAAGTATAAACGCAGAGGTTGTGATACTCGCCCTCTATGTGCAAAGGCAGACCAACCACCATATTTGGGGTCAGGAAGGAATTTTACCTCAAGGTCAGATTAGTGTGGACTGTGGGTTTTTGCCCCTTCTTCTGTAGTGGGGGCATGACCCTCTACATGACCCTCCACCTGGGACCTCTTGAGAGTATGTGACAATATTTTATAGAAGTAGGACATTGGCTGCTGTGGTTCCCTTGGTTTACCCATGGCAACTTAGGATATTAGGTCTATGTTGTGTCAGGGTTGACAATAGTTTTATGCAGTGTTTAGATTATGGTTTGTATGGGATGGTTTGGATAGGGGTGATACTGCCTCAGGCAGGGGGTATGGACTAGATGACCTCGGGAAGTCCCTTCCATCTCTGCTTCTCTATGACTCTATGGCTTAGGGGACTGAGGGCTGCATGTAATGCATTGTTACCTGTCTAGGACAAGCTTCATTAAGTTGGGCAGACTGTTAATTAGACTAATTAGTGTACTGTCCAGAGACAATAAACCTCTCTTAGCTTTTGCCACCAAACACAGATTCAAGTAGGTTTTTTTCTGTGTTACCTTTAGCATCTGGAACACTGCTTACTACTGTCAACCTTTCAGAACAGAGACTCCAGCAGCCTGTATACCAGAAGTGAGAGCAGCAAGAAGCACTCCCTGCATCTCAGAACAAGACTGCCCTTCTCTCCACTCACTATGGAAAGGGCTACAGACACTGAACCAAATCTTGAACAATGTATTTAGACAAAACATATATATATATATAGTATATTTGGGAGCAGCCTGGCCTGGATATACTGCTGCCATGTTATAAACAGGTGTTATACTGAACACTGTATTTAGGCAAAAAATGACCTGCCTGGGAGTTTTCCTGAATAATGAATGCAGAATTGGATCCATGTCCTATATTTATTTATATATCCCTTGGATTAACTTCTGATTTGGGCTCAGTAACTACGCTGAGAAGTAATAATTCTGATTACACAACCACTCAGCCCTTCCTCCAGACATGCAGGAGTAAACAGGGTTGCCTGCCACTTGAAACAGCCCTTGCTGCTGGTGTGGGCTAACAGTAAGTTTCTAGCTGTGGCACCAGGGCAGGGAAGAAATAGCAAAAACAAGGTGAAGAATCATAATTGAGAAGTGCCTCTGAGCTGCAGTAGCTCCCGGAGCTGGTAGGCATAGATGACAGTCACTTTTTCTAACTGTAACATAGTATAGAGATAGCCAAGCTAGGTCGGGTACTGAAGCAGTGCAGCTGTGACGGCTTAGAATTCAATGCAAGCTAAAGGCTTGTTTGTAACATGGCAGCACTGTGTCCAGACCAGGCAGCTCCCAAACCTGTCTTGCCCACTTGTGCCAGGGTGCATTCCCCACACCCAAAAATGTGCCAGGGAAGATACACTGCAGTGGCATTGTGTGTGGCCACTCTGGAGCCCTCAGTCTCCATCACAGACAACCTCCGTGTGGCCACCCATGCATACTTCTGGGTTTCCAGCATGTATGTGGACATGTGTAGTCATGGAAAGTGCTAAGTATCCTCAGCTCTTATAAAGCGTAGTGGGAAGACAATCGGTGATCTTCAGGAGGTGCTTAGAACATCAAGAAATCAGAGCTTATACTACAAAATACTGTCTCCCTCAGTCCACAGTTCTGAGGCCATCATGTGGCTTCTCGTTCTTGTCCTAGGAATTTTACATAGTACCACCAGATTCAGCCTTCCCCTGTGTTATGCAGTACCTCACTGCGTGAGGAGCCTCTGCAGAGAATGAGGTATTATTCTGCATGATCAAAGATGGCAGACTCTGAACCTTAGCAAGTTAAAGCAGACATTTTCAGGGGTTTGAGGCTATGTATGGATCTAGAATTTTGAAAAAAAGGGGGGGGGTGCAGATGGTGAGATATATCATCACACATAACACAACATGTATTTTTCTCCAGTTACAAAAAAACTAGAACCTTTACTAATATGCTAGGGCTGTATATTATTCAATTTAAGATTGAAGCAAAAAAAATATTGGAATGAGTGAAAAACAATCTGCACAGCAGTGAAATACAAGCTTCAGGAGCAGCTAACAGACAGCTGGATTCTGGAACAAAGGACAGCTTGACTGGTGGAATGTCAAGACCACTAGAAATAAGAGTGGGTTGTTAACACCTGTGGAATGAAGAGTTTAGAAGGGAATCTGGTAAATTATAATAAACCATAGAGTCATAGAATCATAGAAATCGGGTCGGAAGGAACCTTGTAGATCTTCAAGTCTGACCCCCCACCTGGGGGAGAAAAACTGGACTCAAATGAGTCCAGCCAGATAGGCATCAAGCCTCTTCTTAAAGACCCCCAGGGTAGGAGCCAGCACCACTTCCCTTGGAAGTTGGTTCCAGCTCCTAGCCGCCCTAACTGTGAAGTAGTTCTTGCGGATGTCTAATCTAAACCTACTCTCCAATAACTTGTGTCCATTATTCCTTGTTATGCCAGGGGGTGCTAGGGGAAACAGTGTCTCTCCCAAACCCTTCTGGTCCCCCTAGTGAGTTTACAGACAGTCACCAGGTCCCCCCTCAGCCTTCTCTTGTGAAGGCTGAACAGGTTTAGGTCCTGCAGTCTTTCATGTCGGGTCTGCCCTGTTGTCCCCGGATCATGCAGGTGGCCCTCCTCTGGACCCTTTCAATGTTGTCCACATCCCTCCTGAAGTGGGGCGCACAGAACTGGACACAGTACTCCAGCTGTGGCCTGACCAGCGTCGCATAGAGGGGGAGGATCACCTCCCTGGCTCTACTTGAGATGCACCTCGCATTGTCGGCCCATGTTCATCTTGGAGTCAATAATGACTCCAAGATCCCTTTCTGCCTCCATGCTCTCAAGAAGGGAGTTTCCCATTCTATAAGTGTGCTGCTGGTTTCTACTGCCTAAGTGCAGCACCCTGCACTTGTCAGTATTGAAACGCATCCGGTTTATGTTAGCCCACTCCTGTAACCTATCCAGATCTTGCTGCAATCTTTCCCTCCCTACTAGCGTGCTCACCTCACCCCAAATTTTGGTATCATCAGCAAATTTAAACAGGTTGCTTTTCACCCCATCGTCCAAATCGCTGATGAAGAAATTGAACAGTGCAGGCCCAAGGACCAAGCCCTGGGGGACTCCGCTGCCCACTTCCCCCCAGGTCGAATATGACCCGTCCACCACCACCCTCTGAGTACGACCCTTGAGCCAATCTGCAATCCATCTGACTGTGTAGGCATCCATGCCACAGTCGCCTAGTTTTTTAATGAGGATGGGGTGGGAGACAGTGTCAAAGGCCTTGCTGAAGTCTAGAAAGACTACGTCCACGGCGACACCTGCATCCATTGCCTTTGTGACCTGATCATAAAAGGCAATCAGGTTGGTCTGACATGACCTGCCCATAATGAAACCGTGCTGGTTGCCCTTGAGCATCATCCCTGAAGCCGGCCAATCGCAGATGTGCTCCTTGAGGATCTTCTCAAAGAGTTTCCCTAGGATTGAGGTAAGATTGATGGGCCTATAGTTGCCCGGGTCCTCCCTCCTCCCTTTTTCCCATGAAATCAGTTGATTCCCTCAGCAGTGCCAGATTAGAAATGCTCTTGACACTTCCAGGTCGTTGTTTTTAAATTTTTGATGAAGAAGGAATCAAAGGGGGAGGAGGGTGCAAGTGTATGAACACATCCCTCCTAGATGCGCCCCTGTTTGAGGCAGACACTTCCCTTTCATCTGAAATCTTGACTACAGCCCTGTAGTTACTTTCACTGAGCACTGCTACATGTTGTAAACTCAGCTGTGACAATACTAGTTATAATCCATTTCATTCCAGCCACTTAAAATGTCACATACTTTACAACATGGCAGAGCTCTCTACATAATCTAGACATTTTTTCTTTGGAGGGGGAGAGAGCAATTAAAGCCAAGATAAAACTGGAAGGGCTCTATCTCAGAGTAAGATATTATGTCTCACCTTCAGTGACCTTACACAGCAACTGTTTAACTGACACAACTGACACTATCAGTTTCCTTAGAAATTTCAAATGCCTTATAACAGATTAGCTTGCTTGATTTCTGCTGCTTGGATCCTGCCTGGGATTCCAGTTATTTCACAGTGCTTTACTCTGAAATTACATGCCAACAAAGCACTTTTCATAGTCTGACTTTACCAAACAGTGAAATCAAATATATGTACAGAATATTTTCATCATCATGATTACAGTTTGGTTCACAATCCAATTTTTATTTATGAGTATTCAATTAGTCACCCAGTCTTTATGAAAAAGTTTGCATATCTCTGTATAAAAAAAAAATACTAGAATTTTTTTGTTCATTCTTCCATTCAAAACATTTTGGTCATTTAATTAAGGATGGGAAAAAGAACAGTGGGTACATGTGCACTTTACTGCAGAGTGGATTAAGTAACTCCACAGTAAAGTGTCACCATCTGCACACACACTTGTATTAGGGCACAGTAAATTAATTAACTTTGCTGTAAGATAGTACTACTGGGGACAGGACTATCTTACAGCAGAGTAATTAAGTGCAATAAAGTGCTGCCTACCCCCCTCACTATAGCACCCTTGTGTCCCAGCCAGCCCCTCTGCCACCTGACATTGCCACCTGGAGCCTGGGATGAACCCCTCAGTGGCCCCTGCCAGCCTGGGGCACTTTGCAGTGCAAAGTGCTGCTTTCCCAGGTACACATGCAGATGCTGTGCCTGGAAGAAGTTTTCTCCAGAGTGAACTGTGCCAGAGTTTATCACATCACATTAATTGCACTTATAGAAGCACCCAGTATGACTCACAAGTATCCAGTTAGACAACATGGGTCGTGAATAAAATATATGAATACTGAAAAGTCTAAAAATATTTTTTTCAAAATGATTTGCGTAATAGTTAAGAATAAAACAATAAAAGAATATGAAGTTTGGTTCACAAATAGTTGACCAAAAATGAAGCTAACTTCTAATAAATATTATCCACAATGAAAAATTCAGTCAGATTAATTTCTGATTATCTCCAGTTCAACTCTAAATTAATAATCTTTCTCAGGTTTACTATCTACTTTTTCTGATATCTTAGTACAAAACACTGATGCTCTCCATCTCCTATAAAATATAAGCATCAGAGTCCAACAGACACTAGTAAATGGTCCAGATGAATTTAGTAACTGTTTCTCCTGAAAAGTAATGACCTATTATGCAAAGAAAGTGTTTGTAGGTTAGTGATTTAGCTCTATCTATTCCAGCAATCACGCTGTATCATATAGGGATTGATTGCACAGAGCATATTAATTTGCCTTATTTCATCATCAGCAGTCCCTTGATAGAGATTGACAGTCTTCCAATAATAGGGAAGTCATTAGTGAGTCTGTAGATGATTGAAGAAACTGATTCAAGATCCACTTGTTTGACTGCAGACAGGGCAAATAGTTCTAGGAAGAAGGAGAAGATCTTGGTGATGTAAGGTCACAGCTCTTTCCCTGTGTTTCTCCTGACTTATCTGCCTCCATAGTGAATGGAGTTTGTTTGAAATGATGAATGTCTTGTTGTACTTCTCAGCATCGTTGGGGATGATTCGGTGCTTGAGTCTTCCATGTACTGATATTAATATTGAATTTCTTCAGATTAGCCTTCAAGGTGTCCTTGAGTCTCTTCTTTTGCCTACCTTTAGAGTGGTGACCATCAGTGAGTTGGGAATATAAGGACCTGTTTCGGGAGCCAGGTGTCATGCTTCCTTATAACATGTCCCATCAAACAGAGCTGGTACCATGTAAATAGTGTCCTTATTTACATACATATAAAGTCTTCTCTTAGTCTTACTCTAGCACATTTTTATGACCACCAATTTCCAGCATAAGGAGAGAATGACATACTTTATAAATACAGCTGTTTTTCCTGAACTGTCTGGCACACTAAGTCATCCATAAATATGCTTTCAGTTTTAAATTTACAAAATTTACCACCAGCAACCATATAGTGAACACTTTTGATGCAAAAATGCTGCGGTTCGTTTCTCGGGAGGCGAAGAACTCTCAGACACACTATTAGCAACACAAAAGGTATATTTGCAAATAGGGTCAGAGTGAAGACAAAAGACCACACTCTGCCCTCAGGGAAAACTCTCAGCTGGGTTTTATCCTCTCTCTCCTGAGCACGTGTGCAGAAGCAGGAACTCTTACAACTCATTTCCGGTTCATACAAACATATATGAAATGACGTCACGTCATCCGTCGCATGTGCATTATAATTAACTACTTAAGTATGCGGGGCGGATAGGCTTATATGCATTAGCTAATTATGCATGCTTAGAAAAGCTCTCCAGGTTACCAAAAGTTCAAACCCCCCCCTTTCTCAAGGACACAGTCAATTAAATCATAGCCTTTGTAGTTTACAAGAGTAGAGGCAGAGGAGTTTGAAGGTATGTGTGATTTAGTGTTACAAAGAGATAGTAAATTAGCGAGATGTCCTTGGTGGTGTTTCTGCTTATCAGGTATGAAATACAAACTGTGCAGTTTTAACAACACTCTATTCACTATACATTTCTAATAATATTTCTATTTTAATAATATTTCTAACACTTTGATGGAATAAGCACCTCTTTACTTCATATAATTAAGCACACCCACTGAAAAAGGAACTTTGGAAGTCCCGAGGAAATCCAAGCTATTAACTGCAACTGGAACCGTATAACAGGAACTGTAATTCTCAGAAATGCTAGAGGAGATAGCAGATGAGGTAGAGGCTAAGACCAGACAAAAAAAACCTGTCTGTGCTGAAACTTTTACAGGAACTTTAAATCCTATGACAGCTATTAATGTTAATAGAAGATTATTTCTTTTCAATATTGTATGTATATGTTGTAATCATACATGTGCATTAGGAATCTGAATAGTCACAGACATTTTGGGGAAATGGAAACAGTGCACTAAATGAAAGCAATCTTGGCTAAGATAAATAGCTGCTAAGTAGAACCTGGACTGGATACCTGCTTTGCTATGAGGACATTAAGTCATCATCCCACTTGAGATAAGTGGACTAAAAACAATAGAGATGTCTATTTGTAAACACAAGTTCATGTGCCTTGCAGCAACATTTAACTGAATTTGGGCCTAGGTCAAGTTAGCTCCATTTGAACCCTGCATCCTGAAATTTGTAGGTGCCTGGTACCTAAAGGAATCCACAGCCCTGCTATAGGCTCCAAGCAGGTCTACACTGTGGTAGCAGTGGATCATGACTGGGACACAACCCAGCATTCTCCAAGGCTGATCTGGGGTCATCCCAAGTAGTTGTTCTCAAGAGTGTTAGAGGCTGAGGTCTCTAGAGCTGTTGAAAAGACATGCCCTGCTTTGCCTTCACAGGCATATTACAGCATTGGGAGCATGTGAATGGGAACATATAGACACAGCATGTTCAGTGGCATCTTGGCTTGCATGTCCTTCTAGGCTCCCCACAGAAGGCTTGGGGAGAGTCAGCACATCAATCTGTAAGATATCCAAGACAAACTGTATACCTACCACTAGGCTCTTGGATAAAAGAGGGCCAGTCCAGGAAACATGCTGTCAATGAAAGCTGAATTTGTCCAGCTAGCTGGATCCTCAGACCAATCCTTAAGAATCAATTTTAAGATCATTCCGACACATTTCAGGAAGGTTTTTTGGCTAAGAAATATGGAATTTAAAATGTCAAGTCCTTTGAATTCATTCCACATACAAGCTTTTACTGCCTGGCAGCAGTTTCTCACATGCATTGCACTTCTTAAGTTGCTTCTCTTATCACTAGGGAGTAAAAAGGACTTTGATAGAGGTTGATACAACAATGAAAGTGATTCTTGTTCAGTTGTCTATCTCTAACAACAAGGACCCTTGGCTTTGATGCCTGGCCAAAAATTATCTTGAAAGGGAGAATAAATCCCAGCAATTCATGTCTCAGTCAGTTAACATGGCTTGTCTACAAGAAGTGACTACCTACCGGTATTTTCAAGTTAGTCCTCACTCATACTTCAGCACAAGTGCTAACTGAGCAAGTTGCTAAAATAATACTTCCTGCTGAAAACACATGTATAAACATTGGGCTAGATAACAGGACAACATTTTGTCTGTTTAAAAAAATATACGTGATGAACAGAGAGAAACAATGCCACAAGTTTTGCACCTATTTCTATTGTAGTGTTTGATTTATTATCTAACCCCAATCGGTTGTTACAGTAATTGTTCTTAGTAATCATTGCTTTGACACATTTGTGGATCCATGTGTTGGAGAGAATTTGTAGGTGGGCAATAAGAGCTATTGCAAATTCAGATATGAATTTGGAGTTAGACTGCACACTCCTCAGAGTTAAAATGTTTGGACCCAGGGTTTCACTTTTAGCCCAGCCTCACTTGTAGGCAGACAGGTTTGTTTTTTTCCCCATAAGTTTTGCCATAGTTTCCAGAGCAATTTCTTCAACCAATTCCTTTTGTCAATTATTCAGCCAATTTTATTGATAGGTCATAAGTAATAATCACAGTTTGTGCATATCACTGCTGTTTTCAAATGTGTGCTGATATTGGAAATTGAACCAGAACTATAGATGCCCTAGGGATCTATACACATAGGTTTGTTAAGTACCATTCCTTCAGTCTCTGAATCATAGATCCATATTGGAGAACACATTTAAAAAAAAACTTAGGTCACCAAAGGAAGTGGAAGTTAGGCCTGCTAAGTAGAAGTTAGGCCTTCAATTTCCTTTTAACATTGTGTTCTAATCTCAAAACCATTAAAATTGGCAGTGAGTTTAAAGATAAACATGAGAAGGGCATTTTTAAATATAGCATTGTTGAAGTTACAGTTTCACACAAAAGCCTGGAATTTCCATGGCATTCTTTTATCAAAAACAATAAACCAAAATAGAAGATAGGGATTTTTGTTTTTGGTAGCAGAAGGATGTCTTTATTTTGTAAAGCCCCATGATCCTGATCCCAATCTCAGATGCCATTCCCCACTTGCCCATGGCCCCATCCTACCCATATGGAAACCCAGCCTGCCCACTCTGTCTAGTGCCTCTGGCAGTGGGTGCAGGACAGATAGACTGGGGTGCTTAGGCAGTGGGGCTGAGTCCAGCAGAGGCAGCAGAGACTGGCAGCAGCAGGAGCTGCAGCTGCATGAGTCCACCCATCATGCTGCCCTAAACCCGGCTGTGCTCCCATGGGCTACCGGACTAGCTGCACACGCTCTGGCCTGGGGTGCCTCCTTCTTCTGAGCTGGGCAGGGCTGAAGAACCCACTGCAGGCTGGACAAAATCCCTTGGTGAACTGAATCTGGCCCATGAGCTGTATTTTGCTCACCTGTGAACTACAGCTTAGCTATTGCATTATTTGTACAAACAGCCTAACTTTATTTTGATTTTTAGCACCATTTCCTGGGTGCTTCAGAGATTTTGCTGTTATCTGTATAAGAATGGGAAATGCCAGACTGGTGACAGGGAAGGCTGGGTTAGAAGTCAGTTACGTAATTACTACCTACTTCAGAATTGCCACGGTGGCAAAGAAATGGACCAGGTTAGAAAATCCTTTTTTCAACCCCCCTTTTTAATGGCTTAAATACTGGAACACAGTTTTTAATAGGGGGTGTATTATATGTTAATACATAGGTCCCCTGGGAAGATACACAGGGACACCATTAAGATTGCTTGATGATTCTTAACTAAAGCTGTGAGTAGCTTTCATCCCTCTCATACAGAAAGGATGATGAAAAGTGTCAATCGATTCAGTAGCAATGTTGCCTCTTCCCTTCTTAGGGCCTTATGGATCACTTAGCAGTATTAGGGTCTAAGAGCAGAGAAGGTGGAAACTAGGTGGAGCAAGGGAACCAGACTAAAATCAGAAGCATCAGGACAGGGAAGGACACTACAGCACAGTATCTACATCCAGCTTGTGGAGATGATCCAGTGCTGTTACTGAGGTTGAGGGAGCAGTTAAAGAGAGGTTCTATCAAAAGCTCAGTTACAGCACCCCTGGGTGGTCAGGGCAGGCCTCACTCTCCTTTCTATGAGTAACGATCTCACCCTTCACAAGGCAGAGGATCTCAGCAAAACTCAGACACTGGTGGGCCTTGCCCCTGGCCTTCAGTCCTGTCTCAAGTTTGGAAACTTACCAGTTCTCTTCCATTTAGTTTCATGGCTAACTTTTTCTCTCCTATGAGGAGCAGTTGGGGAAACCCAAGCCCACCATCTCTTCTGCATTCCAGTTCAGGGACTACATTCAGGTAGGTACGGTCTACATAAGTGGTGACCAACCTTTTTGGCCTGCAGGCCAGATGAGCAGTGGCAGGTAGGCCTGCAGGCTGGATCCCATCTGTGGACCTGAGCTGGCATGCGGTGCTAGTCCAGCTGGGGACCAAATGCAGCTCTGCAGAAACGGCCATGCAGTTGTGTAGGGCCAGGGGTCTGATGCAGATGCATGGGCGTGGCCCAGCTGGGACCTGATCCAGCTGTGAAGGAGCTGGGTGCTAGCCATGGCTACATCAGGCCTGGCTGGGGTGTCCCTGTGTGGTTGCCTCAGGCCCCAGCCAGGCTGTTTCCATGCAGCTCCATTGGGCCCTGCCTTGATCCAGCCACATGGGATTGGGGCCTGATTCCTCCACTCAGGGCCAGCTTGGCCAGAGCCCAATCCAGCCACATAGGGCTTGGACATTTTGCAGCAAGGGAGTGATGGCAGTGTTAATTGCCACTGCTTCCCTGCCACCAAATTTCTAGACCCATGGGGAGCTCCATGAGCTGGATCTGCATGGCTTCATGTGCTAGATCTGGCCTACAGGCTAGGGTTGGGCACCCCTTGTCTACATATTCTCCTACCAAGATTCTGGGCTGCTTTTATATTTTTTTGTTTTGCTATCTTTCCCAGTGAAGCCCTCTGCCTCTACATCTGGAACTTTATCTCCACAAGCAGCTTCCTCTGGTCCATGGACACACTTCAAGAAAGACCCTAAACTCTGTCTGCCACCTTCTTTGCCTGGCCAGAAATCATTTGCTCCAGCTATTTTTAATTGCCCCCCCTTGTATCTTAGAGGCCTCCCTCCCCCTGGAAGGTGAAGGGAGCATCTCTTGTGAAAACCACATCTGCCTGTCCTCCTGAGACTTAAGGTTCACTCACATTTCCCAAGTTTTTCTTCACTATCAGTCTAGACATAATTTGGCGGGTGGGGGGGTAGGAGACAGGAGGAAGGGAAAAAAAGAAGAAAAATAAAGACACTTGAGTCCTAGTGCTGATACATTAAGCAAACTATTGTAAAAATGCTGATCAAATTGTAAGAGTTGACAGCAATGGAAGAGCCAGAAAATCCAATGCTCCTGGCACAAGGATGAGCACCTTTTCAGGGTGACATTCCAAGTCAGAAATAAAGGAATAACTGCCATTTTGCTAATTCCAGATCACAAGCTTATTTTTATCAAATACTGCACTAAGGTATCAATATATTATGATTTCTTCTATCTTGGGCAAACTGACCAATTTAACTTCATTGTGCAGTTATTTACAAAAGTTACTGAAGGGTGTGAGCTAAAGCCAAGGGTCAGCCACCGTCTTAACAATAGGAATAGGTTGTTTTCTTTTTCTTTTCTTACCAGCAAATCTCAAGTTTCATGTTCCCAAAAGGTTGTTTTAGTCCTGATTTCAAGCCAGAAGTAAAATGTTATCTACTGTGCTGTTGCTGAACAACCTCCTGAGCATTATTCCATTTGGGATTCCCCTCTAAAACTAGATTAAAAATAATGGAAAGACTGACGTATGTCCTAGCTCTCAAACTTTTCAGTGTGTTGGACCATCAGTACTCTGAGCTTCCTAATGTGAGGATTGGCAGAAAGAATCTAAAATTTTATACTGATAAAAGTAGAAATCATGGGCCCCATTGATAGTTCCTGAATCTGCAACAGTCTGTTGAAAAGGCTTTGAGATAAGGATACTTCTTCAATTCTTGCAGTGCCACTACTCCCCTGCATTCCTGTTGCTGAATCTTTCATTCCTGAATCCGCTGTTTTGGTGACAGGGCAGATCTTCCAAAGAAGCTTAGAACTTTTCTTTCATTCTCATTTGTTGACTGCCTTCTTGCATAATATCTCTAGCCATGGGCTTTGACCCAGGGAGAACTTTGGCTATAACTTTCAGAGGAACAGAAACATAGCATCATTGCAATACGTCTATACTGCAGGCTGCAGAGTAACATACATCAATGAGCTAGATGCAAATGGGCTGGAAGCAGTCTAAGCATGGCAACAGGAATCTCAGCTATTAGCCTTACAATTAACTCAGGGCAATTGAGGTACTGGCCCTAGGCCCTCACTTAGGAGGCAGCAAGAATGGCAGCTGCCACTGCTGCCTGCCTGACCACAGCAGCCGCTGCCACCTGTCCACCTGCAGTCACTGTACAACCTGTTTGTTACACCTCTAAGCTCAGCTCTGGCTAACCAGGTTAAATTAGCCCAGTCTGAGCACTGTTGTGTCACGGGCAAGAAGACTATTTCTGATTCCTGAGTTAGTACTATTCACAGACAGTTTGGGTATCTATAGTGCAAGCTGCAGTCTAGACATACTCAAAGACCTATGCACTGTAAACAAAAATATAAGGAATAGCACACAAGAGGCCATTTTGAGGGTATAACAACTTCAAGTCACTCTACAAAAAGCAGGAAAAATGCTGCCTGTTCTTAGGGACCATCTTCTGACCTTTATCTCTTAACTAAGTACATCTAGACAGACATCATTTGGCACGAACGGCCTCACTTCACTCTGCATACTGAGTGTCAGAATACCTTCCAGGCTATTCTGAGGGGCTTGACATCCCTGTGAGTCTGTAAATGCCCTTTCTCTTTTTTTGTCCCTGGCGTGAAATTAATTTGAATTATATCTGGAGTATCTGCATGCTACCCCGATGCCTGTCAGTGGCATACAGTATGCTTTGCAAGACACCCAGTCCTGGGAACAAGCCAATTGAGTGCCCCCTCTCCCTGCTACTCCTTAGGCCAAGGGTGGGCAAAATCTGGCCTGTGGGCCAGATCTGGCTCATCAGTTGATTGTATCTGGCCCATGGCTGCCCCTGCAGCACTCTATATGGGGCTGAGCCCTGCCTGCTCCCACCTGGGGCAACCCATACCCACTGACACCACTGCCCCAGCCCTGGCCTCAGCCAGTGCACACAGCTGCCCTGTGGGGCTGCAGCTGCCCAGGTACTGCTCAGCTCCCCCCATCTCCAGCAGTTCCTCCTTCTCCTGTCACACTGCTCCAGGCAGCAAGTAGCACAGGGAAGCGGCAGCAACCATGGGACACATGTCCAGCCGGACTGAGGGGAAGCTGCAGGTGGGTGGCTGCTGCCTCAGCACATGGGGCTCCAGCTCCAGCTCCTGGCCGTTTTACATTCACTCTAACTACCTGGCACAATGAGCAGCCACCTGCAGGTGGCCTAGTGGGTGGAAGGCTGCTGGAGCAGCGTAGCAGGGGCAGGAGGAGGAGCTGCTGGAGGTGGGGGGAGCCAAGTAGTACCTGGGCAGCAGTGGGAGCAGCCCTACCAGGAAGATGTACATGCTGACTGGGGCCAGGATGGTGCTGTTGGAGGGCGTGGGAATGAGATGCAGGCTTCCCCAGGCAAGAATAAAAGCTCCCCATGCAGAATGTCACAGGGGCAGCCACAGGCCGGATGGGGGTGCAGATGGTACCATACCACCTGGAGGAGCTCTGCTGCATGAGCTTCCTGCCCCCTCTTCTCTTCCCCCACACCCCAGCTGGCTCTCAGGACCTAGCGCACGGGCAGTCCCCACCACACGTGCATACTCCCCAAACACCCCCCCATCATCTCCAACACCCTCCTGACACCCCTCCCACACAATATACAAGAGTAAAACTTTATTTTGAGCTCTTATGCAATCGCCTCTATATATACACTACTAAAAAAAACATAAATCAGGACAAAAATACTTTGAAATGCTATTACAATATATTACAGTAGAAGTTAGATTTTTAGGATATAATTTTTTAAATATATAATTTGTTAAAAAGATATCTTCTGAAAGATTTTGTGTGTGGAGCCCTTGATAGCTTACCAAAACTCGTTAAGTGGCCCACTGGCTGAAATAATTGCCTGCCCTTGCCTTAGGCAATGGGGTGCATTTCCTTGTATAACCCAGGTGGTACTCCAAGAGGTACCCTCTCTCCAACTGAAAGGATCAAAGCAGGTGCAGAAGCGCTGTGGGAGGTGTAGGGACTCTCCTCTCCTATAGAGCAGAGCCAGACCACCAATGGGGACTTAACCATATACCTTTTAATACTGGGAACATAACAGGCATAAATCAGAGGGTACGGTGGACACTACAGTGCCCCAAGGGGACAGGATTCAACAAAGGTTAGACACTTACAATCACTGACAAAACAGAGTTAACAAAATATAAAACTCAAAGAGCAGAACAAACAATATGGGTTGGTGAAATTGACATTTTGCATTTTGTGCCCTTTGTATAATGACAAGGAAACATAGGGCCTTGGTACCTGGAGGGGGAGAAAGGGAGGAAAACACAATGGCCCCTTTCCACTGCAAGAAGATTTATTTGCTTCTTGTTATCTCACTCACCCCAGCTGCAACTTGAACTCAGATCTCTCACATGGTAGGCAGGAACACTGCTACACAGGCAACACTAGTAGTACTGTTCTGGCCTGCTAGGGGTCTTGACCTTCCCAGAGCCCGGCCTCACATCAAGCTGCTTAGTCTCTGACTGAAGGAGCTGGAAGCAGAGCTGGGAACCTCTCAGGGTGCTGCTCAGATCCTTCCTGGAGCTGGGGAGCCTCTCCTGCTGGCTGCAGCCTCTCCTTGGGGATCCTGGAGCCCAGTGGGGAGCCTCTCCTGCCAGCTGCACGCTGCACTGCTGAGGGTCCCAGTGCTGCCTGCAGATCCTGCTCTTTCAGGCTCTTCTGGGGCACTGCTCCTGCCCTGCTGGCTCAGCTCTTACCAGCTCTGTGAAGCCCCTTCCTGTTGTCTCTCACCAGTCTCTCCTGAGTCAGCCCACGCTGCCCCTTTTATCCCCCTCCAGGTGACCCAAAGGCCAATCGGGACACAGGGGGTGAGTCTCTGGGGACTGATTGGTGCGGAAAGGGAATCCCAAGTCCTCCAATCAACTTTTGCCCTTTCAAAACCCCTGGGCCAAATCATTGCCAGCCAGCCCGTCACACTTGTTCAAAAATGAACAAAATGGATTCATAGGGAAGGCAGCTAAGCAGCATGATTCCCCTGTATCAGGAGGGAGATAGGCACTCCCACAAACGTTGCCCCTGGTGAGTCTTGTACTTTCCCAGCACTGTATTGCTCTTCTACCAGTAATATGTTTATTCAGACATGGATACAATTAACTCTGTTGCCTGAGTTAAATATAAGTCTGCTACCTGGTCAGCTCATTGGCTCAGGGCCCAATGTAATTTCCAGTGAAGTTAACAGAAGCTGCGTAACTGAGCTGCATGGCAGTTATAGCATGTTGTCATTTCCCATTACTTGCAGTCTGATAAAGCAATCCACTGCAGAACTTCTCCACTGTAAAGCCTTCATGATGAAGATGATCTGATCTTTCTTAGAATTATCAAAATCATAGAAAATTAGTCTTGGAAAGGACCTCACAAGGTCATCTAGTGCAACCCCTTCCTCAAAGCAGGACCATCCCCAACTAGATCATCCCCTCCAAGGCTTTGTCTAGCTGGGTCTTAAAAACCTCCAAGGAAGGAGATTCCACAACCTCTCTGGGTAACCTGTTCCAAGGCTTTACTACCCTCCTTGTGAGAAAGTTTTTTCTACTATCTAATATAAACATCCCTTGCTGCAACTTGAGACCATTGCTCCTTGTTCTGTCCTCTGCCACCACTGACAACAACCTAACTCCACCTTCTTTGGAACCCCCCGTTCAGGTAGGTGAAGGCTACCATTAAATCCCCCTTCAGCCTTCTCTTCTGCAAACTAAAGTCCAATTCCCTCAGCCTCTCCTCAGAAGTCATGTGCCCCAGTCCCCTAACCATTTTTGTTGCCCTCCGCTGGGTTCTCTCCGATTTGTCCTCATCCTTTCTGCAGTGAGGGGCCCCAAAACTGGACACAGTACTCCAGATGTGACCTCACTAGTGCTGAGTAGAATGGAAGAATCACTTCTCTCAATCTGCTAGCAACACTCCTACCAAGTATTGTTAACCTTCTTGCAACAAGGGCATACTGATGACTCATATTCAGTGTATTGTCCCCCCAGATCCTTTTCTACAGAGCTGCTTAGCCAGTCAGTTCCCAGCCTGTACTGGTGCATGGGATTGTTGCATCCTAGGTGCAGGACTTTGCACTTGTCCTTATTGAACTTCACGATATTTCTTTTGGTGCCAAATAGAGTGGATTAATTACTTCCCTTAATCTGCTGGCAACACTCCTACTAATGTAGCCATTAGCCTTCTTGGCAACAAGGGCACACTATTGGATCACATTCAGTTTACTGTCCATTGTAACCCCCAGGTCATTTTCTGCAGAGCTGCTGTTTAACCAGTCAGTCCCCAGCCTATATCAGTGCATGGGATTGTTCCATCCTAAATGCAGGACTTTTCACTTGTCCTTATTAAACCTCATGAGATTTCTTTTGGTCTAATCTTCCAATTTATCTAGGTCTCTCTGAATCCTAGCCCAACCCTCCAGCATATCTAATACTTCCCCCCAACTTGGTGTCATGTCATCTGCAAATTTGCTGAGAGTGTACTCCATCCCATCTTCCAGATCATTTCTACTTTTACACATTCACATTCTGGGGATTGGCTTCCTAAAAACTGGGCATCTGAATTTTCGCCCCCATCCTCCAAGTTAGAAGTACCCAAGCAGCCCAACCATAGGAGTGACTATCTTTTACCTTCCCATCACTTGCAATGACAAAGGTATCTGTAATTTCCTGAAAGGAATTTGCTCCCTTTCAAACATCCTTTCTTCTGTTGAATCAAATTACCCTCTGTGGACATTACTGCCTAGTCCACACAGATTCTGAGCTCTCAGAGTTGATCGATTCAAGCACATTTGAGCTCAGTCTGTCCTGCTCCTAATCTCAAGCATTCTGAGCTGCCTCCTCTTTCCCTACTTGGTTGTTTTCCAGGGTATTTCTCGGATCCTCTCTCTTAATTCTGCCACGTTTCTATTTTCTTTTTCTAATCTGGAGATACATTCTCTACCTCAGGAACTATTTGCTTCTGCCTGGTCATTACCTACTTCCTGTGTTGGTGAGTTTATAAATTATGAATTGTAGAAACATATAGGTCTATGCTCTTAAATGTCACGTACACAGCCATGTTGCCTCGTTTTTTATGGCACAGCTTGTAATAGAGCTTGATGTATACAAGCCCATGTGAAGCTGTGCTTCAGGTGGGCAGTGAAATAGGATCATCTAGCTGCACATGTAAGGCTGGGTAAGTCCCAAAATTTTGGTTTTGGAGAAAAAAAACCTAGTAGGGTTTAGACACCAGAGAAGGAAGCGATCAAGGGCTCTTCCACCGTTTAATACAGTGCCCTAGTGCCTAGAGCACTTGCCCAGGGAGTAGGAAATCTGAGTCCTAGGCCCCCCTCATCCTGAGATTTGAACGCAAGTCTTGGTTATCTGTTTATCTGCTACCCACCCAAGTACTGTAACTACCAGGCCAAATTAGGCATTATCCAGTCCCCTCTCCAGGCCAAGTGAATGATTTATGTGGGGGCCAAGAGAAGGACAGCAAGCCAGAGAGCATGTGTTTAAGTGAGATGCCTGCTGCCCTGAAAGGGAGACCCTGAGCCTCTGATTCCAATGCAGTGGGAACTTTCCTGGTGCTGCTTATCCAGTTTATCCAATGACTACAGTTGGGCCTCAATTTACATGGTATTTTTTGAATGGTTTTAGTTTGCATGGTCAATTAATTGTGACCCTGTATTTTTGTACACTGCACGGATTCACTTTTACATGGTGCAGTGCGTGTAGCTGGTAAGTGTGTTGTGTTGTGGTGGAAGGGGAGAGGGAAGGGAAGGGGCATGGGGGCAGATCAACACCCCCACATAGTGAGGGAGGGAGTGGGGCAAGGCAGGAGCAGATGTTGCCCAGCCAGGGCAGGGTGGGGCATGGGACAGAGCGCTGGCTCATCTGGGGGGCATTGGGAGGAGGTGGGCTGCTTCCACCATTGTGCACACCCTGGGAAGGCATGGGGGGTGCCACCCAGATCTGTGTGGGGTGGGGAGGGGCAGGTGGGATGCAGCTGTGGGCTGGAGCTGGGGCTGTGCCCGGTTTTTCTTGGCAGAGACTGGGCTCAGGGTGGGCAGCGACAGTGCTGGAAGAGGGCTATGGGGGGGAGGGGCTGCATTCACCCCAAATTTTGCCTTAGCCCCCTGTAGCTCCCTCCCAGCACTGTTGCTGCCCACCCACACACAGCCCCGGCTCAACCCCTGCCTCCACCCACACACCAGGAAGAGACGTGGTTGTGCCAGGCAGGCGGAGGGAGCTACGGGGGGGAGGGGGGGGCTACAGTGAAATTTGGGGTGGCTGCAGCCCCCCCTGTAGTCCCCTCCCAGTGCCGCTGCCATCCTCCCCGAGCCCAGCTTCTGCTGAGAAAAGCCAGGCACAGCCCCAGCTCCAGCCAGCAGATCCAGGAGCACATGTCCCTCCCACACTGTTCCCTCCCAGGGGTGCACGCAACAGTGGGAGCCACCCCCACGCCCTGTGCCTCCCCCCGAGCGAGCCACAGCTCCATCCTGCACCCACCACACACTGCCTGGGCAGCACCTGCCCCTGCTCCTGCCCCTCCTCACTGTGAGGGGTGTTGATCTGCCCCCCGCCCACACTGCTTCCCTCCCCCCTCCCCTTCCACCATACCAGACTTACCAGTTACACGCAGCTCTCCAAGCTGCCAGGCTCTGACTGTGCTGGGCTGCACACACACATGGGCACTTGTTGGCCAAATTATTGCCCGCATCTGGAACCTAAACCCTTATTTCCCATAGCCCCTTGGTGTCTTTTTATGCAATTTTTATTTGCATGGTATGTTTTCAAGAACGTAACCACCGTGTATTAAGTGAAGGTGCAGTTCATCTGCCTTAAGAGGAGGGCGGGAGAGGCATCTGGGCAATGTCTAGTTTGTGGGCTGGTGGTTGGAGCACTTTGCCAGGAGTAGATGCTGGTTCTCCCTTCTAAGTAAGAGAGAGCTTGTCTCTTGCTCCCTGGACGAGTGCCTTGACCACTAGGCTGTAAGGTGGGAATGCTCTCCTACTCCATTTTACATCTCCCAGGTAGGCATGCAGAGTGACTTTATTTCAGCACATGGCAAAATGGAATCCTAAACAATGTGTGAGTACTAGAAACTTCAGTTATGAAGCTGCAAACCTGCTATTTAGGTACATAAAGTGAAATAGGATTTAGCTCATAGTTTCTGATGTTGCGTGGTTACTTTTACTGGGGCATATGTGCAGTTGTTTGACTATTCCTGAGTCTGTACGAACTTGTGCTATCAAACCTCCCTTCAGTGAAGAAGCCACAGGCAGCTCTGGTTGGGAGAACCTGAAAGCTGAAGAGGTGAACTGAGACCAGAATAATTTCCACTGGATATTTGGTTCACCTGAGAACCCATTTGATTAAAAAAGTGTGGAGTTAAAGCAGTGCCAGGTTTTCTTCATATTTATATTTAGAGCTGATGAGTTTGATTTTATTTTTTCTATAATTTAACATGTTTTTTATGCAAATGATTACAAAAGCAATAGATGGCTGGATTAGGGCCTTATACGAAATAAACAATGGTTTAACAGCCACATTTCCAATCAGTTAAATGATCATTTAGATGATTTCCTCCCAAATTTGATTTAAACAATTCAGCACAGACATTTTTTTAAATAAGCTTTACATGTTTATTTTGGATTTCTGGTTCCTTGTACTTATAAATTGAGGACATACTCTCTGAATAAAAATAAAACAAAGCAGAACAATTAAATGATTGGTAAGCTGTTTTTTCTTTTTGTTCTGTAAACTTTGATTCACAATTTTTGCTTTCACTGCATTTTCCCCATTTAAATTGAACACTGGAAAAAGCATTTTTCTTCATTTTTAATACAGCCTCTCTACCAACCAGTGTTTGTGCCAAAAGTACGCTTTTTTCATAAAACAGTCTCCATATAAACCCTGGAATTAAAATACCAGAAATAGGAACACTTGGTTCATTCCTTTATGTACCATGCTCATTTTTGCCCTATCAGAAAGGACATGAAAGCTAGAAGCTGTCAATTTAATATTTAAAAAATCCCCCAAATATGGTTTATCAGCCTGATGTTTTTTTATTTGTTTTCATTACATTATTTTTCAATGGGAAAGTGTGACACCACAAAAATAGAGCAACACTCACAGAAACAAATGAGCTATCTAAGTCAAAATGTACTTTAGCTGTAACTGTGAATAAAGAATCTGTCCACATCCTACTGGAATTAGAGACTCAGTTTGACAATCATTCTGTTTAGGGAAAGGTAACAGGCCAGAGTCTCAACGAATGGATCTGGAGCTGAACTTTACCAGAGCTGTGGTGTGGAAACCTTGGGATTTTATTTGAGCTTCTTGCTAGTACTATACTACACTCCGTGTTTCTTTGCGTTTAGGGGTGGTGATCAAACATCCTGAGGCATGTGAGTTACTTCATTCATATGACTACTTCCACAGACTTTGAAGGGAATACGCAAAGTTATTCACATAAATACGAATTTGCAGAACTGTCCTGTAAGATCCAATCATGTAAAAAGGCATGCATGTAAGTAAATACAAGAAATGTATGTGAATACCCCCACTGACTTCTTTGGAATTAGACAGATATTAACGTTATGTGTTTACAGAATCTTAAAGGATTTGGTCCTTGTACCTATACTCTGTATTAAAATACCCAAATAACTGATTTTTATCCTGGCTTTGAAATTATTTTGTGTATCTCAATAGTTCTTGGCACCTCAAGCTTTGGTGTTATTTTTCCAGGTCGTTTGGCATTTTTTCTTAAGCAATAGTAAACCTCTCCATCTACAAGCAGCAGAGGGCGCTGAAACTACCAATACATTTAAAATAGGACTTAGCCACCTGCAGCTTGGATTTCCCCATCCCGAGTTTTCCCATTCTCCGCCCCAACCAGAACAGTTATAAAAGAGCTGGGTAACTGTTATGCCTAGCACTTTCAGGGCTGTTGACTTTCACTCAGTTTCTTTATAGAAATCCAAGATTTGGAGTTTGCTTTCTTTTTATGCTAATAGCAATCGCAAACATTTAGACAAATGGCAAGAACAGTTCCATCAGTGACAGTCCTTTTTCTGATGTTCATGACTGGTGAGTTTTTGGCTGTTTTGTAAGCACTGTAAACACGCCTGCATTTTATTTTCTAAAACAATTCCTTTTTACTTGAACTGATTTTGCATTTCAGTAAATGAAATATGAGTTAAAATGTTTTGTTTAAATGTCAGGAAAAAAATGTTCAACTCTCACTGTTCCTTCTTCTATGTTTGGCAAGAACACATTCAACATGAATTTACTTGCTAATAAATTAATTGTACTGTAAGATGATAGAATTATTAAGTGAGAAAATGTCTTCAGCACATTGCTACAGGTTTGCTTTTTATCATCTCTAAACCATTCTTAGTTAGGAATAATCAAGTCTAATATTACATTTCTCCATTAAAGTTGATCTTGTAACATTCTACTCAGTTACAAAGTTAATAAACCAGTCATAGCTGTTGTAAATTGGTGTAGCTCTGCATAGGGTTACATTGACTTTGGTGGATTTATTCTATTTTATACAGGTTCAAGATATGATGTATTTTGGAAATGGACAGCTGTGTCTAAGTGCTTAGTATTATCACTTTTCCTACATGACACTTAGTTTACAGGCAGCAAAATAGAGGTAGTCTTTTATAATTTTGCATGCCAACTTGGACTATGGATGCAAAGGGGAAATAAGAGGTGAGAATGCTGCTAAGTTTGCATTTGATCTGCCCTTTTCAGCTAAAGCTTTTGAACTGGAGATCATACCTGCAGTCAAAGTTGCTGCTCAGATTGGAGGTAAATTGCTGCTGATCTGCCGTACTACTGGCTGTGAGTCCCCAGTTTTCTCTTGGAGAACTCAACTGGACAGCCCCCTAGGAGGGACGGTGAGCAATGAGGGAAGCACCTCCAACTTGGCCATGAATCCTGTTACCTTTGAGAACGACCATGCTTACCTCTGCAGTGCCCATTGTGGATCTGAGAAAAAAGAGAAGGGCATCAAGGTTGAACTTTACTGTAAGTGGTATATTCCCTTTATACATGGATATTTGTGCTTGTTTAAAACAGATGTAATTAATCATTCTTACATTTGCAACATGGAGTCAATTGGTAGTCCTAGCATAATGACTGTGATGTAATTCAACCCTCTGCTTCCTGATACGAGTTGTATATCTGTGCAGGGACTTCTTTCTAAGCATTTACTAAGCATTAGTTCACTTAGACTGAATATAACACTAATTGGCTTGATTTTTTTCTTGAGTAAAGTGAGCGAGATTTGGGTTGAAGGACTTGAAATCAATTGTAGTAAAAGGAAAGACTTCTAGTGATTTTAGTGAGCTTTGGACCAACTCCTTTCCACTCATATTCCCCCCATATTGTCACAGCATGTACACTTCTGGCAGTTTTTACACTTTAAAGGGATTATGTTCTGGCTTTCAAATATAAACCGTGAAAAAATAAAACTAGTACATCTCACTGATAGTAGATATATGGGAAAAGATTGGTCCTTTCATATCTAGGCTTTGTAGCCCATCTTGTTTAGGAGCAGCATATGTACCATCCCCGCTAAGAGGGTAGGTATTTATATTTATTGGTGGTTACCTTAATTTGGGAGATACTCTAACTTAATAGTAATGGAGGTTAGTAATTAATAAAAGCTGGACCTTCTAAATGAAGATTTGCTATAGTTGTTTATTCTGGTTATTCCAAAGCATTAAGTTTTCATTGTGTCTGTTACTAGGTTTAAAAATATGAATACAGTAGCTAATATGATGGCTGAATGTATCAATTCAAGAATGTTAGTATTTTCCTGCATTTCATAAAATATTATTAAACTTCTAAAATATACATATGTGTATGAGGAACAAAAATGTATTCAAACCAACTCCTAAGTTTTACCCCAACTTTCTATCTGTAGTAGAGGCAAGGATTTTGGGGTGTGGGTTAAAGTTAAAAACTATGAAACCATTTTTTAGGCTGGTACCTATTTCTGTAATAGTCTTAGTGAAAATACATGTGTTGTATACTTCTGAACTCTAGGGTGCTTGAAGTGTGGGTCTACTTTTAATGTTCTTTCTTGGGCACATCTCTAGTGAAAAGTAACTGTTTTTATTTTTTTTTAGCTTTCCCCAGTGTTCCTGTCATTATGATCAGCAAGCCGCTCTATGCTGGGGAAAAGGGCAGTATCATTTGTAAAATTCCTAATGTATATCCTGCTGACCGCTTAGTGGTACAGCTGCAGAAAGAAGGAGAACTTCCTTTCAGGAAAGAATTTTATGATGACCCAAGTGACAAAAACACAGAGACAAAATATATATCGTATCACTTTACCCCCACCATTGAAGATATTGGGAAAGAGATTACTTGTGTGGCTGAATTACCAATTGTTGAAATGGAGTTTGAACCCAAGAAAAGACAAACATCAGAGAAACTGAATGTCACTTGTAAGTATACTTACACTAGGTGTTTCAAATCAAGTTTCTTTTACAACAGGGTTTGTGGGCTAAGTGTACAAAATCATTGAGTATTAAGAATCAGCATGGTCTTATAATCCTTTTCTGTGAGGGATAGTCTTTGAGCTCAGTGAATTTTCTTGATATGGACTGGAGCATTTTCAAATTTAAAACCCTGTGTTTCAAAGTTAACTGCTTCATGGTGTAATATGCAGTGAGAAAATTATGCACGTCACCTTTAGCACTGCTCTACATGAAACATTTACTGTGGAGCTGCCTAATTAGCTCCACAGTAAATGTTTCAGTGTCTTACACGTGCACCCCTATTAGGGCGCAGACAACTAATAAACTCCATAGCAGAGTAGTATTTTACATACAAGTACTACCATGCTTTGGAATTTATTTATGTGCAGCAGTACACATGCAGACACTGTTTTAACTGGCTGGGGCACGAGGGTGCTTCAGTGTGGAGGCTGCCTGCCAGCTCGCCCTGTGCTGAAGCATCGTTGTGCCCCAGCCAGCCCCTCTGGAGTACATTGAGCCTGGTCAGAGCAGCTTCAGTCTGGCAGGCTGACCCCTGAAAACCCCTGCCAGCCAAGGTTGCTGTGACCAGGTTCCATGTGCTGCACATGAATAAACTCCAGAGCTGATTGCTCCAGAGTTAATTGCTTTTGGACATACATTCAAACAGTGTGCCTAGGAACAAAAAACTTCAGAGCAGTATGCCCAGGAGTTTATTCATGTGCAGTAATGGCACAAGTAGATATGCCCAGTAGTTCATTTCTTCCCTCTTTATCTAGAACTCAGCCAGAGGATAAAGACTGGGAGAGGATTGACAGCATATTTAGAAATGGTTATTTAAAAAATTGCCCATGCAGTTGCCATTTGATCAATGCGAGTCGCATACACTTAACTCACAGACATGATATATCTTAAAGCATTTGGTCTAGTTAACTCTGAAAATCTCAAATGCTGATTTGTCACTGGCCTCTCTGTGGATATTGATGCACAACCTTATCTGCATCTGTGTTTTTAAAAAGCTTTCCCAGCACCTGTGTGAAGTGTTCCATCAAGACAGGCCAGCACCAGCCCAGGGAGATGTGCACATTTCTCATAGACTCACTGGACTGCTCTGTTTTTCTGTTTTGTTTTCTTCAAGTTGGCCCACAAAATACTGCCATCACCATGTCTCCAAATGCAACAGTGGAGGTAGGGAGTACTGTGGTTCTCTATTGTATGAGTGAGAGTAATCCACCAGCAAAAATACTTTGGGGAAAACAGCAAGATGATAAAAGTATTCAGCACATTATAGAAAACTACACCCTTATCATTCCACATGCCCAGCTAAGTGATTCGGGGCTGTACATCTGTGAAGCTATCAATGCAGCAGTGAACAAAACTCAGAGAACAACAGTGTCCATTTCTATACAAGGTATGAATCTGCATGACATTGACTTTGTTTGTAGACTTTGTTCTGTAAAGCCTAGCATTTCAGCTGACTCCTCAATGTACTGTAAGAAGGATTCTAAAATTTTAGTCTTTCCCATGACACAATCATGAATTAACTACAGACTTACCGCTGTTTTTCAGGAGCCATGCTTGTCATTTCAATGCTTACTTTTCACTGGCTTCTTTCGCTAGTTTTGACTGGTAGCATTTATGTGCGTACATATACTCCTTGTAAATATACAGCGATGCAAATCATTATTATTATTACTACACCAAGACCTAAGGCCTCAGTCAGAATCTAAGAATATAGACCACATAAATGATTCCTAGGGTGAACTTCTTTTCACCCTTGGAACCCACTGGTGCTTTGGTAATTCATTATTCTTTAATACAGTAATGAAATATGAGTTAAAATGTTTTGTTTAAATGTCAGGAAAAAAATGTTCAACTCTCACTGTTCCTTCTTCTATGTTTGGCAAGAACACATTCAACATGAATTTATTTGCTAATAAATTAATTGTACTGTAAGATGATGTTAACCGGAGCTATGCATACCCCTAGGAGTGCTTAAAAGTGTTGTAGGGGGTACGCAGAACTGATGTGACCGATAATTGCTGCTGCCACTCCCCAGACGAGCTGCTCGTGGCTCCATTGCTCTGCCCTGGCTAGGCAGCACCTGCCCCACTCCCACTCCCACTCCCTCCCTCACCATGGGGGCTTACAGGAGTGGGGGCTATGGAGTGTGGGGGGCTGCAGCCACTCCAGAATTTGCCACAGCTCCCTCCAGTGCCCCCTCCCAGCACTGCCACCACCTGTCCTGAGTGCAGCCCAGTGCAGCCCATCCCAGTGTCCCACCGGGAAGAGCCTGGCCCCAGCCCACAGTGGCAACCCACCCCCACCCCATGCACAGGTGTTGGGGCACATTCCCCCCATGCTGTCCTGTGGGGCAAGGCAGGGGCCTGAGCTATGCTCACACTTATTTTAGTATATTCTGAAGGGCACCAAATTGACAGCAGTGCTATATAATTACTTGATATTGTTATTTGTTATTACTCTAACATTTATTGTTGTATTATTATATTCTTGGTCATTTAAACCAAAAACTCACAAATGAAATTTAAATAATGTATATATTTATTCAGGTTAGCTCCAATATTTGTATTTACTGTATAGTATCATTGTATTACCCAGGGATCATTGCTGTTCCTAATTTATGTTCCCTTCATTCTTTGCTTTTTGCAGTTCCACCAAAAGACACAATGCTTTTGGCTTTCCCTTCAGATGCTGTAAAAGAAGGTGACACTGTTACCATCTCTTGCACATCTACAGGCAACCCAGCTGTTCATATTGTCTTGAAAAAGAAAACGGGGGATGTGCACCAGGTGCTTGACTCTGAAGGTGGCAATTATACCATACACAGGGCTCAGATGGAACATGCAGGAGTGTACGAATGTGAATCCAGGAATGAACTAGGACAGCAGTTTCAAAACATAACACTTAATGTCAAAGGTCAGTTACAATAATATGAACCCCATATTAATGTAGTTTTTCTCCCCTGAGAGAGTTATCATGTGATCTAAAACATCATCTAGGTTTTTTTTCAAATATTGAGAAGAGTTTGGAGTTATTGCTTGGTCATCTCTAAGGCTGACATCCAATACTTTTGGTTAGCTGTCATGGCCCCTGCAGATTATATACAGTGTCTTGTCACAAATAATTATTAAGAATAGAACAGCAGTGAAGACTGTCTCTAAGACAATACAGGCATCACAAACAATTGTTTTCCAAAATCTTCAAATGTGCCATTCCACTTGGTCCCTCAGAAGAGGGCTTCAGATTGTGGCATTCTGATGGCTTTTTCAAGAAAGCTTGCGAAACTGAAGATTGACCAAACATGCTTTTTCAGGCTCATGGTACTTGCCTTTGCTGTGCTTGTTCTGTAAAGGAAAGTCTTCAGTCTCGGGGGATGCCAGTTTGCTCCCTTTCAAGAGCACAGACAAATAGATAATCATTTTAAATGAAAAAAGAAAGGATAATGTGAGAGAGATGCCCAAACTTTATGAAGTTCATCAATTGATAACAACTGTCTTTCCAGCATCTGTTATCTATACTGTGGAAAGGCTACATAGGATCATTAAAGAGTGACTGAGTAGATTTTAAAGCTAAGAACAAGAAGGACTGTGGTGAATCTATTGACTAGATTACAACCCTGGGCAGCAGGATACTGAAATCCTTCTGTAGGTTATCAGCCCCTATACTTACATTTTATTATTAAATCTTACTCTATACTTCTTTCTTTTTCAGTTCCTCCTCAAAATACTACAGTGTTAATATATCCATCAGAATCTGTCAATGAAGGGGTAAATGTCACTATTACATGTACAACCTATAGTAACCCACCACCAGAGATAATCCTGAAAAAGGTCTATCCATACAATAAAACCATCCTGTCATCAAAGAATGGAACCTTTACACTATATAATGTCACCAGAAATGATACAGGAAAATACTTGGTTAATGTTTCCAATGAGGCTGGAACTGACATTGAAGTGATTGAGATAGCTGTTATAGGTAGGTACATATATTGCTTTGAACTCACTTTTCTACCTTATGTGTCATTGTTGTGTACTACTGACAATACAGCAGTTCCCAAGTAAGAATGGTACTGGTAACATAAATCCATCCTGTACAACATGGATATTGTTTCTGCTGGCTAAGGTGGCACAGTAGCTTAAAGAACATTGGGAGAAAGGTGAGATGCCCCCGCTTCCTTTATGCATTACTCAGCCAAATCAAACTGATACATTGGGGGTGCATCTACACGTGTGCTTTACTGCACAACTGACTAATTAGCTCTGCAGTAAAGCATCACTGTCTACACATGCACCCATATTAGGGTGCAGTAAATTCATTCTGTACTATCCTATAGTGGAGTGGTTATATGCACTGAAACGCATATGTAGATGGTGACCAGGGCTGGCTGGGGCACAAAAGTGCTAACTAGCCCTATATTGTAGCATCCTTGTGCCACAGCCAGCCCCTCTACAGCATGTTGAGCCAGGGTGGAGCAGTCTCTGGCTGGCAGGCTAACCCCCTGGGCCTCCCAGCCTGGGTCTGCTCCACCCTGGCTCAACATACTGCAGTCCCAGGGCACATATGTAAATGCTGTGCTTGGGAGGAATCAAGTCTAGTGCAAACTGTACCAGAGTTTATTGTTATGTGCTAATTGCACATGTAGATGCACCCTGGGTGGAGCAATCTGCATCCCACAGAAAGAGAAGTAATGACCTTCTGGAAGAATTCTTTCTCCTTAAGGCAAAAGGTCTCGTAGTGTTGCCCTGGAGCAGTTGAGCTCTACAACAGTGCTTGTACTGAACTAAGCCAGACAGGCCTGAACTTTCAGGAGACTAACAAACCCATGACCAAGTTTCTACACAATGAATAAGATGGGTGGAAATGCATGGGACTTATGAGAGAAGAGAATGTAAGAAGGATTTCTTGAAAAGATGAGGAAGAAGGGATTTGTACAGTTATGGAGAGTGTTTGGCAGATGGGAACTGGCTGAGTGGTTCAGTTGGAGACTCTAGAATTTCTGCCTTTGCTTTACCTACAGCCATATTAAAATAAGTTTACCCATCCATAGCTGTTGATATAAGAAGCTTTTTCTTCCAAAGGAAGGATCCATGCTGGACAGCTACCCTAACGCCCCATCCTATATTATTCACATGCTGACATTCCAGTTTGGAGTTTCAGAGGAAAACATTATAGATCATTCATAGCAGCCACAGCACAACCTTGAGGGGCACTTTCAGAGGGACCCTTAATTAATGAAAGTATATCGAGGTCAGGAAAACTAGAGTTCCCTCACAGGCCACTGGACTTAGGGAGAAGCAACATAGAAAGTGGAGCCCAGTGTGGAAGGAGATGATCAAAACCATAAGATAGAAAAATGGAAAGAGGATAGGGGTGAAAGTAGATGGAAATGGCATGAGAGATGTATGTATGCCAAGATTATAGAGGACCTTTAACATGAGGACAAGACCTTACATTGCAATCAGAAACAAGAGACTATAAAAGGCACATTGAAAGGGGTGAAGAAATATGGTCAAGGCTGGGGTGGAGAAAGATAACTTTAATAGCAGCTTTGCCCTTACAGTGACGTGCATGCATCTATTTGCAATAGTTTTTATTTAATATCTGTTTTCTCCTTCTGATTCTCACCAATTTTGCAGGAAGACCAGTTGAACCAGAGTATGTGAGGCCTGTGATTATTGTGCTCTCTTGTTTATCAGTGTTGACAATACCTGCGGTTGCAGTGCTGGTTTACCTGTCAAGAAAAGCAAAGATAAATGGATCCTACCATGTTGCAAATGCACCAGGACCAAAAGTGTAATCAAGTGAATATAAGTATTCTAAATAGCCAGTCAAGGACAATGTTATTTATTATACTGAATTCCTTTGGGTTTTTTTCTATAACACAATGCAACTTGCAGCTGACTTTTTTATAATGCTACCATATAACCAAGACATGGAAAAATTGTCCATAAATGGCTTTTGTATTGAAAGCAGCCAACAAAGGATTTCTAAAAGAACTAAATCTGTATATAGTGTATAATTTTCTATATGTATATATGTATTTTAAACATGTTGAACTAAATGTGAGTTTGAAAAGCTGCAACATCTTACTGCAATTGTATGTAGAAATATTGCAACTGTATATATGAATCAACATTATTTGAATTTATCCTATAAAGACATTTTATTTTATATGATTATACGAAATGATCATTTTAAGTACAATATGTTTAGTGGTGGTACCTCTTTGCAATGTGTACAATATTTTCCTCTTATTCATGCTAGCATAAGTCCACTAGCTCCAACTAAGTTGCACAGTGCAAAGAGAAAGTTAATTGGATCCTATGCTTCTAATTAACTTGGCAAATTTAAATTTTCCAGCGTCTATTTAAAATGCATAACTTTTTGATAAAGATGTGATAGCTATAAATGTTATTCAGTAAGTGTGAGTTTGATATAAAGGTACATACATCTGTAGTGATAGCATGGAATATTTTTAAGAGTTTTTCACTTTAAAATGAATGGAGAGAGGTAGTTAGCCGTGTTAGGAAGTCAGACAGAAAGCAAGGTAGTGACATCTTGCAGACTAACCGATTCAAAGAGTCATAAGCTATTGTAGGCAACAGCATCTGACTGTTGCCTATGAAAGCTTATGTTTCTCTGAACCAGTTATGTTCTCTAGGATGATTCCTTGCTCTGCCTTTTGCCTCCAAAATTGATGGTAGAACTTTCACTGAATGAACAGAATCAGGCCCATTATTAATAATAATAGCCATTAAAAAACACACTTTATAATAATAATAATAAAAAAGCATGTTGGGATATTGCTATTCATTACAAATGCAATAAAGCTGTGATATCCATGTTCAAGTCTCACTGAATTTATGCAAGATTTGATTTAATTCCTTGTTGAGTTTAGATGTTTTTGCTAAATCTCTCTCTTCCCTGTTTGTTACTATATTTCTATTTATAGAAACTTTTCATTAGTTGAAATCCCCAGCTGACTTCTGTATAGAGATATATTAGATGTATATTTGATACTTCCCCTTTTGTTAAATTGCATTTCTTTGGACAGTAAAGTGGTAAAAACTCTAAAACCAAGTGATGCATATTCATTTGTTTTAAGTACATTTGTTTTTTTCTCTCCCTGGACCACACAGAGTAAACTGGATGCTTATCTTGCTGGGATCCTATGACCCCAGCTGACTTCCTGCCCTTTGGGCAGGGGGCTGGACTCGATGATCTCCCGAGGTCCCTTCCAGCCCTAATGTCTATGAAATCTATGAAATATGCTGTTGTGATAACAATGGGATTCTGGACAAAGGCTATGCTTAATAAGGGTAAAAATCTGGGAATTTATGTGCACACTTCTGTTAAATTTGCTCCTGCTGTTGCATTGGTGCCTTTAAGTGTTATGGGCCGGGCATGCACCTAGGTATTAGAAATTCCTGTTAGAGGTGTCATGGACTTAGTTTATATAAAAGGGCATCAAGGATGTTTCTTCTGCTGTCCCTAAGGAAACAATGCTGTGGTCTGGTCAGTGTGTGATAAAGCAGAACTTAGCACCTGTGGCACTCCCACTCCAATGGTAAGAGATCCCTCAGAGTATTTTTTAAAATAAAAATACTCAGCCTTTCAGAGGATTGGCTCATACCGCCCAGAACTTCACACTAGTTATGTCAGTTTGTCTGGAAATGGAACTCAGCAGCTTCTCTGCCCTCATCCATCCTTTCAGTGTGGGGACTTTACTAGTAAAGGAAGTAGAAGGAACAAAGGGAGTCCAAAGCGGAATACAGCCACCTGCAGCACCAGGAAGGCTATGTTACCGTATCTCTAAATTCTTTCCAAAACCTTAGGGCCAGCTGTGGCCTGGGGAAAGTTTCCAGTAACTCAGGTCCAAGGGGATTGCAAAGACAAGAAGACTCTTGGTCATCAGGACCATGAGTGGGGCAGACAGACTCCTTAACGTGGATTCCTTGGGGCCTGGCAGTTTGGGAAAATTATCTTTTTTGCCTTTCAGTAGGAAGGACAAAGTTTTCTCCCTTGATAAATAATGTGGGAGAATCTTTGCAAGAAGAATCTTCTCCCTCCAAGCCTGATTTTGAAGGTTTTAATAAGACAAAATGATCTAAGCCATGGTCTTTCAAAAGAAAGGATGAAGGGGGACTGGTTTATGGACAAATAATTGCTTTTTTTGCTTTGTGGGATTTCACTAACAAGATTACAGTTTAAGCCTATCCTGAGAGAAACAAGCTGAGAAAACTCCTCATGTGCCACAGCAGCTTAACTCAGGATCACCCAGGTGCTCTGGTGAAAAATCTGTTCCTGCTCCACTGGGAAGAAGACGACGGCTTGTGGCTGCAAGAGTGCTGTGTTGCGCCCCAGGATCAGGGTCTCGATAAGAAACTCCAGCAGGAGCTAATTTTTGCATCTGTGCCTAGCAGATAAAGTTTTTCCTGGATGGGGTCACAGAATAACTGGCTCTTGATGCCTTCATTCAGCTGCTACGCTGGCCTAGAGATACATTTAACTCAGCTACAGTGTAGTGCCTGCCTTCTGTGCCCAAGGACATCAATTATCTTTCTGACTTTAGAGCCAATTTCCTGTGGTTTTAGTTTAATGATAGCAGTACCCTAAGGTATTAGTAAACAAAACTTGATTTTAAGAAAGTGGCTAGCTTAAAAAGCATTTCCCAACATCCTATTTATGATTCCTCCCCAACCCCTCCCACCCAATTAATTCAGATTAATCTCTGAGAAGAGAAAACAAAAACATTACTTTTTAACTCTTATTGAAATAATTTACAAAACAAATTTATGGATACACCTATGTATGGAGGCTCCAGCCCACTCAGCTACTTTTGTGTCTGTAAGCCAGGAGTTAATGTTTTTGAAACCAAAAAGCTATTGTATGGTGAATCAGGCCCTACATGAGTAAGTGTCTAGAGGGATGGTTCCTCCAAGGTTTTAGTTAGCACCTGAGTGTGAAGGGGATAATGAGAGTTAAAAAATATGAAGGAGTCATTAGATCATCTAACCTAATGTCATTTGTAACACAGGCTAAAAATTTCATCCAGGTATTCCTGTATTGAGCCTAGTAACAGAGTAAAGCACAACTTGTGTTTGGTTAAAGTGCATCTTCTAGGAAGGCATCTAGATATGAAGACATCACAAGGTAGAGAATTCACCAATTGCTGGTTTGTTCCAGTGGTCACTCACCTTCATTGGTAAAAATCTGTGCCACCATTTCCATCTGAATTTGTTGTTTCACCTTCTAACCTGGGCTTTCTGTTTATGTTTTTATCTGCTAGATTAATTAATGCTTTAGTATCCAGTATTTTCTCATGAAGGAAAAATCAGCCATGCTTTTGAAAAACTAATAGATCGAGCTGTTGAAACTCTAGTGCTGATTTCACCATTGCCAAAGTACAATCACCTCCCTACTCTTGAAGAGTTTTGTCACAGCATCACCCAGGGAGCTCATTCAAATCCTTGCCTCCTAAATCCTTTCCACTTCCCCTGCTTTCTGGGATGCCTCTTTCATAGGTATAGCTTGAATTACTTGTTCTTAGATGCAAAAGCTTTACACTTGCACTGAAATTCACTGTGTTTGAATAGGCCCCATTTACCAAGTGGGTCCAGTTAATAGATTATTACGGTTATAAAGTTGGCTTGGTATGACAGTTCTCTCCTTTTTATTTATTTACTATTGTTTGAATCTTTGCATGATATGCAGATCCTATAGAAGTGATTGCGTATTTACTTCAGTTTGATGAAAAGGTTAACTAGTATTAGGTTTAGAACTGCACCATGTGAAACTCCACTAACAATACCCCCATTTGATGATAATTTCCTATTAAGATCTGCCAGTTGGTCTGGATCCACTTAACATATATGTTGTTGATATTATAAAGTGTTAACTGTTTGATCAGAGTGCCAGATGGTAATGGGTCAAATGTGTTATAAAAGTCCAAATGTCCCTAAGCAATTACCTTTATCAACAAAACTTGTCATTTTCTCAAAGAATAAAATCAGTTGTACCACAAGACCTAACTTCCTTACAACCACACTGGCTGGTATTAATTGGATTTCCTATTTTTAGTCCATATTCATTGAGTTCCGCGGCAGCTTTTTTTGTTATTCTGTTGGGTTTGTGCCAACTAGCCTGTAGTTATCTGAGTCATCCTGCATGCCATAGGCACAACATTAGCTCTCTTGCAGTCTTCTGGAATTTCCCTGGTAATCCAAACTTTATTAAAAGTTAACCATAATCTCCTCAGCCAGTCTATTTTTCTTTCATTCATATTCATTTTAAATCCATATTAATTTTAAAAGCTATTTAAGAAGGCTGGATGGAACAAGCCTCTGGTGGCATTTGTAACTTGCTGTGTTTAGATGCAGCATCTTTATTTCATTCAGTTGTGGTAATGTTTTTTACTTGTTGAAAATATCTCTAATTATGGAAATGACAAAAATATTGTGCAGGCATGCAGCCCTAGGAAATAATGACTTGATGTTTATAAAAGTACAAATAAACAATTAATTTAAAACAATTAATTTCTTACCCCTGGAATTTGTTAGAACAGTTAATTGTTTTCACTAGTACCAAATCTGAAGTGAACGGCAGTTAATGGTGTGAGCTAAAATGACAAATTTTAATGGACTGGAATAAACAAACAAATGCTTCCTTTGTCCTAACATTCACAAACAAATTTACAAGGACTAGGAGTGAGTGTGGCATTACTACTATGGTTTACCAGGGTTATGCAATGCAGATTGTAAGTCTGAGAAGCCCTAAGGCTGCTTTTTGTTACACCAGGGAACCAGGCCAGGTCAAAACATAAGAAGTGCAAAGCTGTCATAAGGGTACCTCTGCCCTCTCCTCTAATTCCTACTCTCAGTACAGAAACAGGTGAACACAGAATCATGTGCCCTGCCCTTAGTTTTTGCATGGTGAGCAGTGGTGGTTCTGTGCTAGTTGGGGCTTGCTGTGACTGGGAAAGAGGCATCAACTTTTGAACCATGGCAAAAGCAATGCTGTGAGAGCAGTATTCACCTTTTAAGATGCAAGTCAGGTACTTTGCCATCTAAATACTGAGATTTCTGGCAATGTTAGCTGCAGGCTCAAAACTATAGGTACTGTTTTTGTTAACACAATATAGGCCCTATCCTCCTAGAGCAGAGGTCAGCAATGTTTTCCAGCAGGGGTTTGGAATGACCCAGCTCAGGTAAGGCCAGCAGGCACTAGGACCGGCTACCTCCACTTCTTCCTGTGCCAACCCTGCCAGAGCTCCCCCCTTGCAGGAGCACATGCCACCTGACTGCAGTGTGGAGAGCTCCTGCTCTGCTAAAGCCCTGGGCACCCAGTGCAGCACGGCAGAGAGAGCTCCTCCTCTACCAAAGCCTCTGGTGCTCAGCTACAGTGCAGTGCAGAGCCCCCTGCCACCAAATGCCACCAAAGCCACAGCTCTGCAGAGTGGATCCAAAGGTTCCTCAAGTTGGATCCAGCCAGCAGGCCATAGGTTGTCAACCACTGTCCTAGACCCATTTTAATTTGGAGTGGGGAATGGCGTTGTAACCTGAAGTGGATTTGTTCATTGTGACACATTATGGCTGAGAAGTACATGAACCAACCCTCCTAAGAACAAGACCCTCTGCCAATTAGAGTATCCCTAATCTGTGTTCCTACTCCAGAAGAGTTCACACTTTACCTAAGCTTGCTAAATGAAGGAGAGAGCAGTATGTAGCTGGATCGCAATGACATAACCCCTTTGCGGTATTTCATTGGATGAAACCAACATCCAACACCAAAGTTCAGTAGAGTGCCATACAACCACACTCCAGTCTGTCATGTGTCCAATCAACCACATGTTTCTGTAGAGCAAAGTGGAATGGGAACATGGGTCTACTGGTATGCTGTAAGTGTTACTTCTGCATACTGCTGCAGGGCAAGAATGAGCAAAATCATTGTATATATTACTCTTGTATTGTTATGAAAGAAGCTATGAAAATTTAAGAGATTAAATTAGCTGAGGGTGGTCCAGTACACTTTGTTTTGTATTTGTACCAGACCTGACAATCTGCACAACAAAACTTTTAACCTTGTCCCAACCTGACCTGAAACCATTTAAGAAAAAAACTTAAATCAATCTGGGATACCTACTGCCAGTGGTCCCCATCCTCCAACCAACACATTTAGGAAGCAGAATCACACCAGAAGTGAAGGCAGATTTTGTGCAATTTACCAAAAGTCCAAATAAAGGCCACATACACTTTCAGGTTTTGAGACTGGTTTGCAATCTGACCCATGCCCATTTAACACTTTACACTTCTACTGATGTAAGCCAGTAGCATCTGATGAAGTTGGTTCCTTATTCCCAGGTCCTTATTCCTGGAATAAAGAACAGGGAATAAGGAACCAACTTCAGCTTTATTAGCATCAGCCATGCAGTAACCCACTGCAGGAAACAAAAGTGCCCAAAATCTGTTTAATGCTGAGGGTGGATTATATCTAAATGAGTTTGACAGTTTAGTTTTCGTTGTTATTCTATAATTTCCAAACACTGTGGTTTTAATTCAGGGCTAATTTGCCACCCAGCCTACAGCAAAGCAAAGTAACAGGAAAGCAAGGCATTGAGTTGCACTTCCATGTTCAAATGAAACATTCAGGCTCTTTTATCTGCAACACATGCAGAAATAAACAATGATATGCAAAGACAATGAGGTTTTTGTCTTTGCTTGGAGAACAAAGTAGGAAAGCCATATGCTCAAAAACATCAGTTTTGTGCTACATTGTTGTTGGGTACTTTATGTGGGGTCCCACTCACACAGTGAAAACCTTGGTGCTCAGGGAGCTTGGGTTGGGCATGGAGTCAGATTCTATTTTTAGTTGCCAAAGGAAAGAGCAGAGACCTTGGCAGAGACCACTTTTCCTAGGTTTTCTGTGTGAATTTAAAAAATAATGAGTCCTGTGTTTTCAGACAAGAGGGCTCCAAGAAATGATTAGGCACATTCTGGATATTATAAACATATAATAAATCTGCATAATACATATTATAGGCACTTCTTTTAATAGTCTTGAAAATTAATTTAGATGGATTTCTTCCCCATTGCCTTGCCCATGTGTACAAGTGAATGCTTGGAGGTGGGGAGAGGAAGAGGCTCTAGGACAGTGGCTTTCAACCTTTCTAGATTCAAGGCACCCTTTGTAAAATTCAACTCTGTTTTCATTTGTTTGTTGACTACTGAAAAATACTAGAGCAATTTTATGTTTTGAAGAACTCAGAAAGACCACAACAGAGCAGGATGATTTTAATACTATAGGTTCATATTTGAAATCTTTGGATTTACCTTGCAAATTGTGTTTGTAGGCATAACAGTGATAACATTGTGTGGCACCCTGTGGCACCTTTGAAATTATCTCAAGGCACTCCAGGATACCACAAAACCTTGGTGGAGAATCACTATTCCAGGGTATGATCACACACAACCAATAATTTGCAGGTGAGAAGGAATGTGCAGGGTTGCTCCTCCTTTCTCCCTACTCCATGCCCACTACTAGCTGCTTGCAATCTGACCTACAGTGTGCAGGATTGTGCCAGTAGCCTGGAGGTGAGAATTCCCCTCCCAAAAGCTCTGATATGATTCCCACAAGCAGAGGCCTCTTGTTGGTCAGAGCCCAATAGTTTCACTTGAACTGGGCTTGCAGACTCAGGCATCACTGCTTCTATTCACTTTTGCAGAAGCAGTTAAGAAGTTGGCGCTGCTGCTGATTTGGGGCTTTGGTAGAGCATATCTGACTGGAAAGGAAACAATGCTGAGAATGAGCTGGGACCCTGTTGAAAACTACAAGGAAACACTGACAGAAATTAATGCTGACCCACCTCGGGTGTTTTGTATATAGCACTTGAAGGCACATGTTGGGTATGAGGCATTGGTGGCATGGTTCTAGAAGAAGCCTGAAGACAATAAGGAGTCCAGGGAATAATGTACAGATTTTAATCTGTTGTTCCAGACCTCTCAACCTCCTTTTGTATCTGAGAATATCTGTAGACCTGGAATGTTATTACCCAAGCTCATTTTGCAGGGGTGCAAATCCCATCTCAGAATGGATAGGTGACCCATGAGGGTAGCTCTTAGAGTTTTCTGAACCTGCACTTCTACAGGGCTAGGGATAGAAATTACACATAAACCAGTACAAGTGATTGGAAACTGGTTCAAATCTGTAACACAACAGAAGTTCAGTGCACATAAACTGCTTTCAAAATGGCCAAAACCAGTTTAAGATAAACCTGAATACATGCAGTATCAGACTTAACTAATTTAGGTTAAACTGGCTTATTGAACTTCTGTGCCAGATCCCCTTCAGCTTCAAGTTAACTCACAGTCCCCTAGCATCCTAGGATGCTTTGCACCTCCCCTACAAACCTCCCTTCACAGGTGGGTGGGCTAGCTTTGGCCCAAGCTGTCTGCTCCAGCCAGGCAGGGAGGCATGCTTTAGCACTCCTCTCCCCGGCTCTGGCCTGGGCCACTGCAGGCATGTAGCTGCAATTCCAAATCAAAAGTGAATGTCTGTTCATATGTCCATTCAATTTGTGTGGCTTAGACTAACCTGTGAAAATTGAATTGATTCAGCCTGGGGATTTTTGACAGTTGGTACTTAGCCCATGTGTTCCTATTAAAAAAAACGTTAACTGACCCACCAACGATTTTGGTGTTTTGTCTTGAGGGGTTTTTTTGGTTTGTTTGAACCACTCTGCAAGTGAATGGTTGGTCCCAAAGCGAGGAAGTATGAATAACCTTTCACCACTGAGCTGACTCCCCATATTACTAGATAGTGCCTTGGACTGAGAGAAGGTGGTGTGAGGAACTCTGCACAGCATTACTGCAAGCTGTCAGCAGCAGAGGGAAGGAATTTGGCAGTAAGCCTCTAAGAATGAAAGAAGTACAAAATGTAATAAGGGCAAAATTTCCAAACACTGTATTGTAGCTCTATTATAGTATACTTTGCACTGCAATAAGCAAGACATTTGTCATCTTCATGTCCAAGGTACTCCTTCTTAGACATTTTTGTCCTTCTTATTTTTTTAAATTATAAATATCATTAGAACAGATGATTGTTGACTAAAAATGAAGATGAAGTATTTTCCGTAGTGCTAGGAGCTAAGGCAGGAAAGCCTGAATTTTATTTGAAAGTGAGATATTCAGATTCTGAGGATAGCAGCATATCTGTTAAAGATTTATACTCGAACCATAACTCAGCAACACAAAAAGAAAAAAATGACAGACTGGCATTTTAAAGGTGAATGGCTAAAAATGTGACCATTTGAAATGAAGGAACTGAGATGATTCAAACCTCCTACAAACCTCCCTTAAAAGATCAATTTTGGAATAATAAGAAAAGTTAGACTTCACCAAAATTAACAACTTGGTTTCCATAGAGAGACACACACACACACACACACACACACACACACACACATACACACACTCACTCAGTACTCAATAAATGCTACCTTGATTTTCAAAAATGATGATAAATGTCATCTATTAATCTCAACAAGAAGTGAGGGTGTTCTACGCTTTCAGAATGAAGGACAAATTTATTTAGGAGCTTCAGTATGGATAGTAGCCTAATATTAGAATCTTTTTCTGTGTGCAAATCTTGGAGAAGGACTGCTAAATGAAGGCAACTCTCATAAATTGGTTTCTTCACTTGTAAAATGAAGACAAGAATATTTTCTGACCTTATAGAGGCACTGGGAGCCTTGCTAAATAGATGTAGAGGAGTAAATGTTGCCAGGTACTATTTATTATGGATCCAGTTTGTCTCCCACTAAAGTTAATGGCAAAATTCTCCCTTCAGCTGTATCAGTACTGGACCCCATGTTGGCTTTTAAAAAAATCAAAGCAGCCCTTTGGATATGGACAAACCACATGAAGTAAAGACTGAGCAAATCTTTTGCTGGCCAATCTTCTAAGTCTGAGTCTATGGAGAGAAGAAAGCATTGGTGATGTGTAGGGGGTGCACTCCTTGAGATTGGCCATGCACCCCACTGAGAGGAGGGCTGGGAGCACTTCTGGGTTTGCCACTGGCACTTCTGCTGGTGGTGGTGATTGGCCGCTGCTGCCTCCCACAGTGTTAGGAGGCACCAGTCGCCCATGGAAGAAAGCAAAGCTCAGATTCATGCCACTTGTAAAGAAAAGCTGTCTGCTCAGAGCTGCAAGATTAACATGACTGGCTGTAGTGATACATATAAGCTGAAACTTTTCCATAGTTGAACACTCATACACAGACATCTTTGAAGGACAGGTTCAAGTGCCTTCTAAAAAGTAGATATCCTCAGACTCCTGGTTTTGTTTAGGAGGGGACACAAGTCCAAAGTCCAGATAAGGGACCTTGGTTCAGTGCTGTTTTCAAGGTCATACCATGATGTTATGGTGTCACATGTATGGCGCACATAGAACAGCAATTCTTCTTTTTTGTGACTTAAATGAGCCGTATGTGCACAGACAATCTCACTTAAATTATACTCGCTCAGTTCCTTCCCATAGAACAATTACATTTAATTCTGTGATTCACATTAAAAAGCAGAAATTATTTGCATACAGGGACTTTGAATGAATAAAGAATGTTTGAAAATTCTAAGTAACAATGAAGCTTTGTGAATATAAAACCATAGTAGGAAGAATTTTCTGTCCTACTTATTCTGTTTTGCAACCAAAATAAGCCATATGTTGCAATCTGTGCAGAGGTATAAATGCCTTAACCAGCTAAAAGAAAGGGGAAAAAGTCAAATGTTCATAAAAATAGTAAGGTTCAGCCTGATGCAATTTAAAATGGTCAAGTCTAAGTGTATCTCTTTGTTGTCTGTGCTCTTAGACACAGATTGGAAAATTTACAGGCTAGGAAGCATCTCTTTCTATATGTTTATACAGCACTTAGTAAAATTGCACCCTGGATTCTAGGAGCTACTTCCACAATATAAGTGAAGAACAATTTTCTTAATGTTCCTGTAGCAGGGCACTGAGGTGCCTGCTACTGCTAACAGCAGTATGAGCTCTGTTGCCAGTCACCAGGGCAGCACAGGTATGGGTTGCTGGGGCAACCAGTCTGGTCAGCTGACCAAAAGGGGACAGGGTCTGGCCTATATAAACAGTGAGGCTGAGGCCAGAGTCAGTTCCCCTTGGGCAGTAGGAGAAGAGGGAGCTCTGTTGGAGCAGCACAGTGCAGCCTGATGATCTGAGCAGTGTCTGCCCAATGATACTGGGTGGAGGAAAACCCTGGTAGGGATATGAATGGAGCTAGGGCTAGCCAGTTGGCTTGGAATTTATAACACAGGAGTGTGAGGTTTTTGTTTTGTGGTTGTTGTGTGACACCGGAGGACCGGGCAAGGCTGTAGGGATGGAGGAGGCCTCATAGGAGCTCCCCAGCAGTGAGGGGGGGTTCCTAGTGCTGGAGAGGGTGCTGTGTTTTGGGGTGTCCTGACCCCGGTCCCAGTGGGGGCAATATCGGGAGGAGCCCAGTGCGGGTGTAGGCAGGAAGCCCCACTAGGGCGTAGGACCTAGAAAGGGGGTCTGAGGGCCAGGTAAACCTGAGGCTGCCTGAGCCCAACTGGGAGAAGCCCAGTGGGCGTAACCCCCAAGAAGGGGGTCTGGGGGCCAGGTAAGGCTGAGGCCGCCTGAGCCCCAATTTGCGGGGAGCGTGAGGCACAGGCCCCGTGCGGCGCGGGCCCACGGGGAGCACAAGGGTGCAGGCGGGCAATTGGATAGAGCCCCGGTACAGCAAGGCACTATGCCAAAGAGGAAAGAAGGCAGCCTCTCTTGAACAATATTTACCAGCAAGACGTGGCGGGCGAGATAAAGAGGGTGCATTCGAGACTCAATTTGGCACGGTAGGTAGGGGCCCTAGGGGAGGTCACCGCACCCGTAGGTCGACTTGCCACAGTTCTCTGTCAGGAAGATGTTTCAGAAATGAGGCAGTCCAAAATTGTAAAAATGTTTTAAAGTGATTTTTAGCTAGCCAGTTTCTTTTATTTTTAATTTTGCAAAATATAACTTTAATTCATCTGAAATGGTACTTTGCTGAAACAAATGTTTGCATCAGTGGAATAATCCATTTCAAAATTTGGAACTCAGTTTCTAGAGAATTTCAAGATGTATACAGTTCTCAAGCAAAAAATAATGAAGTGTTTTTTATACAAATCAGCTTTTGTGGCATTGCAAACTCATTCCTCGCTCTCATTTTTCAAGCTTTCCGTGTCCTGTTGGTATCCTTTTATATAGCCCTATTAAAAATTGTGAAAGATTAGCAAACATTTATGTTGGTGCCAAGGGTTATTGGTTGTTTCAGACAACTAATCAGAGTGCAAATAAAGCATTACAGACTGACAAACTAAGGTTTTTATAATATTAGATATTACTATTTTCAGAAATTTCAAATTGAATTCCCATCCTAGAATTTATACTCTTGCACTCTTCTAAGCAGCACTGCTGCTTGTTAACATCATGCGCAAAGGAACTGCTGCTCTGGACCAGGTCCAAGATCCATCTAGTTCAATATTCTGTATTTGACAGCGACCAACACCAGATGTTTCAAGGGAGGGCATAACAATCTCATAGCAAGCAGATGTCAGACTCTCCCACCATCCACACAGGTCACATCCTGCTCTCTAACAGAGATCAGCTGAAGCCCTGAAGCATGAGGTTTAATGTCTCTCCCAATGTTTTATCGCCATGAACTTCACTAAATACTAATTCCTGAAATTCACATCAAGAGTCCACTTACGGCTGTTACGAAGTCATTGTCCTCAACAACTTTCTGTTAGAAAGATTTCCACAGATGTATTACATATTGTAGAAGAGAAGCATTTACTTTCATTGGTCTTGCATGCTACCCTCTTTTAGGGTGCATACAGACATTAGGAGTGGTTAGATTGCACCCAATCTAACCTAGTTTGTCCAGATATGGACCCTCCCCTTAGATCCCTAGTTAGGTTGATCTAAGTGCAATCCAATTCAGAAGTTCAGGAAGTTGAGATTGTCTACAAATTACTGACCTGATCCAAGTTAACCTTATCCCAGAGGTAGTCTAACTTAGATCAGGTCTGGTGAGATCTATCTGACTGAATTTCTGTACAGTTCCCACCACAGCCCTAGGACTGGGAAAGCCCAGCCACTGGCCCCAGCCCCGGGGCTGCATTTTTCATATGCCCCTCCCTGGCATGGGGCTACTTTTAGCCCCCTGGCCCCTCCCTCCATCCCCAGATGGACAGTCCTATGCTGCAGGGCAGCCAGCCCCCTGCCCCTTCCCCTCACGCTTGTCAAAACCCCCATCCTGCAAGCCATTCCTGGTCTGGATATGGATTGTATTTGCTGGTGCTGGGGGCTGATGAAGTAACTTGGGGTTGAGGGGAGCAGTAGGCAGGGAGGGATTGGTTTGCCATGGGGTGTTGTTCATTTGGGGATGGGCGGTCAGGGGAACTTGGGGAGAGAGCCTCCCTACCCTGACAAACCCCCCGATCCCTCTAAGCCTCCCTTGTAAACCATGCTAGCCCCACTGATCCCCACACAGACTCCTGCTTGCCTCCCTGATCCCCTCCACACCCTCCCTCCCCCCATCCCTGACAAACCCTGCCTACCTTCCTGATCCCCACTGCAGACCCCACTTACCCCTGTCCCGCCAACTCCCTTTCAAGGCCCTCCCACTAACCTTCCCCCCATCCCAATTTACCTTAGATCAGCCATTTTTAACTCAGTCTAGCCTCCCTGAAAGTCTGTACGTATCCTTAGTTCATTGAATAACTTTGTAGTCAGACACAGGGGAAACAGAAGTTGTTCATTAATCTCCTACCAACCTTCCATTGCTGAATAGGAAATGAATATAAAATACTGAGCTTCTTTTTAGTCTTCTACTTCCTAAAAGAAAATATCTGAATCTTTTCAGTCTTTCTGCTTGTAAGTATTTTCCCAGGTCCTTGAGCTTTTTTGTTGTCCTATTCTGAACATTGTCCGGTTTTGTGGTGTCCTGTTTGAGATACAGTAGCTAGTATTTTAGTGTTTTCTGACCACACTGAGCTCTCTGTGGGTATTACTACATGATGAAAAGCATCTCCATGCTGAAATGTGGCCACTGAACTGTTGAGACATGTTGCATATACTAATTCTTAAACTGAAAGAAGTGTAGTCTATACCATAATATCTGTATGTCCTGGCCACGAGGCCCAGAGCAGGCCCCCATGTGTGCACACACTCCTGCTCACACTCTCCAAACACAGACTTATGCTGGTGAGCTATTGAGTGTGCCAAACCCTGAGGTTTCTTTAGTAGACACAAGGGGATGTCCTGGGTTGTCTTTATTGGCACATTTCTGAGTTTTGACTGGACATGCAGAAGCCAATGGATGTGTGAATAAAGCTTGTTTATTCAGCCAGCCCTCTTAGCCTGCTCCCCATGCAGGTCCTCCTCTCCTTCCCAGGCAAAAGTAACAACTTATATATGACACTCTTAAAGGTATCCACACATCTTCCCCCTTTACATGTAACATATTCCCATGTAACGTTCCTTATAGCATCTCCTTATAAAACTAGAGATAGTTCCGAAACTTTTGAAGCTTTCCCGTGTCTGGAGGTACAGACAACTGCAGTAGACAACACACCCCTGAGTGCCCCACACATCTCCCATTTCCTGAGCTTTGATCCTGCACCATCAAAGTCAATGGGAGTTTTACCATCAACTTCAGGGTGTGCAGGACTGAAACCTCACTGCTGAAGGTCTGGTGACTTAGTGTTTTCCTTTGACATTTTTGATGGAATGCACAACTCTTCACTCAGTCAGGTGGTGGCAAATATCATTTAGCAAGACTTCATTAAACAGCTAATATAGTTTGAAGCCAGCTTAAAAATAAATGGCCTTTCTAAGGACATTTACAAATTTAGTTTCCTTCAATTTTTTGTTATTTTTACTACAATCAATATTGAGAAAAGAGAGATATTTTCCATAACTGAGCTGTTTCACTGTAGACAGACATCTCACCTTTTGTGATGTCCATTCCTTGAAGTACTTGTTTTACAATCACAATAGTCCCTTCTCAGAAAGAGTGAAAGCTCTGAAGCACATGCGCTGCTGAGATATCACCTTTTACTGAGATATTGCTATAGCTGGATAGTGTCTTACCTTCAGGATGTGTCATCTAAATTGGTTGGGTACAATTTGTGAGGACTGCATTGAATTGGAAGGCCGCTGGCCCATATTGGGGTGATTCCAATCCGCACTTCTACTATGAGTGAACTCCAGGACTCCAGCCTGCATAGCACAATCAACATTTTTCCTAGATCAGCCTGTTGAGCAGGGAGGGAAGCACTCAGGAAGGGCTTTAAAATCCTAGTTATCTGATAGTGACGTGTATATGTGGTTATCTCTAACAGACCTCCCATAGCAGGAATATATTCTGTGGGTAGGTATGTCAGCAGATTTTTAGCATTGTTTTAACACAGTGAACTGGCTAGGAGAAGCTGTTATTCTTGGCATCCTGCTTTATCGCTCATTTTTCCACCAGAAATTGAAAAATTATCTTAGTGTCAAAACCTTTGACTCAAGGTTGGCCCAGACTGCCCAATTTAGATGTCTGGCTTCTTATCATGTTCCATCTTCTCTGGGTAGAAGGTGCATTGTCTAAGAGCTTGTTCTTCGGGGGTATCTGAAATCAATTGGAATACATGTATGTCTGTGTATGATCATATATATAATGGCAACAAACAGATGCATTTCTTCAGAGGAGCATAACTGGATCAGTGACTGATGAGGATAGGCACCCCTAGCCCCAGACATTTAATCCTCTGACCTAATTTGGAATTTGCCATCACAATCAACATTATTATTACTTGCCATGAAGGTGAATGCGAGGAACTATTTCTCTATTTGCATGCAGTTGTAATACCATGCCAGAAAGGATTTTTGTTCTATTAATCACCAATATTCAAGCAAACTATTTAAGCAAAGGCTTGTGCTTTTTAAGACATTATCAGTCGTAAATGATGGAGTCAGTTTACTGTGTTAATTATACAAGATGTTATCTTAATGTAAATATCAGTAGTAGCTTATTTTATATGTTCAGCCTTCAGTTTAGTTTGCTGCCAGATTTGCCTCCTTTCTGATGGCTGAGCTGGACTGTAAAGATAACATAAGAACTAAATGAATTTCAGCCAAAATATTCAATTGGAGACAAACTTGAACCCTTTCAAAGATTTAGATTAGTTTGGTTAATTACAATTTGTATTATACAAGTATAAAAAAATGTAAGGACCTGATTCTGCAATTGCTTACTGCTAAACATAATGTTTAGTATCACGAGTAATCTCAATTGGCTTCAACAGGATGATTTTCAGTAGGAAGCATTATGGCTTCATGTATAGGATTTGTGCTATAAGAGTCAGCTGCAAGATTATGGTAAGGTGAGGTGCTACATACCAGTTGCTCTAATGTAACAGCAGAACTATTGTGGAAAGAAAGATGGTTATCCACTTACACCTACCCATACAGAGGAGGATCATGGGAGCAAGTAACAGGTATTGTGGGTAACAGTGGTAGAGGTTGCTAATGAGCTCATCTATCTGAAGAGTAGCTTCCCCAGTTTGAGGTACTAAGGTTATCTTCATGTCCTCCTCTCCTCCTGGGTAGAAGACAACCTCCACAAAATAGAATCTGATCTTGATTTGAGATTCCAAGAGCCTCACAGTTGAAAGGTCTTTAATATGGGACTTATATGATTGGATTCTGTATAAATATCGTTTGAATTATATAGCATATATGAGTATTTCTCCACGCTGTGTACTCCACTGTGGGGAGAACTTTGATATCAGTATCCTGTCAGCTCTTTGGTGGCATTAAAAGCCCTGTGGACTTTTTCATGTCCTTGTCCCACGGTTGTGATTTCCCATCCACTGGGGAAAGTGGTGCTTTATATGCATAATAAGTGAGATGCTCTTGGAATTTGCAGATTGATCAGCATGAAATTGGAAAGAGAATTATTCAGTCATTATTAAATATTTGAAAACTATTCAAAATGTTGTAACCTAAGTTAGCTATGGAAAATCTTAAAAAATTAAAATTAGTTAAAAAAATAAAAATAATAAATAGTATGATGATAAAGCAATGTAACTAGGTACACAACTTAAAGTTATGCCTCCTAAACACCTTGTTCCTGACTCTGTCTTTTGTGTGTGTGTGTCCTTGAATAAATCAGCTCATTTCTCATCCCACCTCTTCTCCCTTCTGTCATGCTTCTCTCCCTTATGGACATGTTCAGTGGATTAATGAAAATCACTTTGAAATCCTCAGGAGAAAGGCACTATGAATTGAAAGAATGCTTTCCCTCAGAGGAGATGGTGATCCTTCAAGAGTGAGGTAGAGAGCACCTATGTAGGAGTAATGTGCTGCGAAATGACATTTTTATTATGAGGCTCAAGAGAGTTTGGCTGAGATTATATTTTGCTATTGTTTCTTTCTTGTGGTTTGGCACATCTTGGTTTTGGTCCAAGTCCAATTCTGCAGTATAGGAGGAAAGCTATTATTGCTCATTTCCAATTCAAACAAAATCAGGAAGCCCTTGGAATTTCATCTAAATTGTCTTGTGAGATTTCTATCCTGATGTCCCAAACTCTATAGATGTGGAAATAAACTTCCGCATCTTACCTAGTTTACCCCGACATAGGCAAGAAGATGATCCTCTGCATAAGGTGCTGTAACGAAAAAGCCCTTTGCTGTGATTCAAAATCTGGGTTCTTACTAAGGACTGTGTGGCAGTTGCAGTGCACCAACAAGTGTTTAGTGGGATATTTATCTGCTTCACGTTGACTGGAGAACAAGTTGCTTCAGGGAAACAGGGAACTCTGCCTTGCTGATGAAATGGCCCTGTAAAGCGTATCTCATACTCTGGTGCTCTGAACAGAGCAGAAAAGAGTCCTTCAGCTGTTTTTATTTCATGGGAAACCATGATCCTGCACTTCCACTACCTCCTCCACAAATATGTGCTAGTTCTGCATTACTGGAAATGCACAAACTGTCCTTTCACAGAACTGAGCTTAGGCTTAGCTGGCATGACGTAAGGGCTGGGGAGGTTATCATCTGCTGAATCATGGGATTTCCAGCTGCCAAATGTCATGGATATATGTTTCATGGGAAATTAGATGGCTTTCCAAGGGCCAAGATTAACTGGAACAAACCATAAATACTTGAACTTCTAATGCTTCAGCAATACCAGAATGTTGTAGCACCTGTAGGTGTGGTATAAAGGGAAAGAGGGAGGTGTGGGAAGGGAAGGGAAGGTAAAGAAAAATACAGCAGAGGTGTAAGAGTGAATGTAGAAACAGGGCACCAACAATAAAAAAGAGATAAGGGAGGGGGGAAAAGGGGGGGACTATATCATAGGACTTGATTATGCTGCATGTGAATATCTCCACCTTCACTGGGCCTGAGCCTTCAAACCTGGAGGCACTAATTGCTTACGTTGCAAGAAACTGAAGTTGGGGTACTCAGCACTTCACAGGATTGGTCCCTGGGAGCAAGGATTAAAGGAAAGAAATTATGAGTGTCTGAAAAGTGGAAGAAAACTGAAAAAAACAGGAAAGAAAAAGATTAGATTAGGAATAGTTCAGACTTGCTGAGTTTCATGGATTTTGGAATATGACCTTGTGTTTCAACCATGAGTCATATCACAAACTAAGATTTCTGCCAGCAGCATTAGCTCTCATGCTCTTCTGATGAATTTTGACTCCAGTTGTTTTATCATGTGTTGAGACTGAAATCAGAAAGAACTGAGGGATAGTTGCAGGGTGACAGGCCAACAGTTCAGAAGCAAACAACTGAGGATTCACTGCTAAGAGTGGGAGCAGTTCCAGGAGAGATGCATACGTAACATTTCTTCAACCATTGTCAGAAATGGTCTGGTCATAGCACCAGACAGCAAAGCTAACCTATTTAGCAATTTCTTTGCCTCCATTTTTCTGAGCAGAAACCGGGTCATCCCCCTCCACTGGGACCCCTGTAGGCCCCAGGGGAGGCACACCCAGACCTAGGCTCAGAGAGGACCTAGTCCGGGAACTTCTGGAGGGACTGGACGTATTTATATCAGCTGGTCCGGACGATCTGCACCCCAGAGTGCTGAGGGAATTAGCAGAGGTCATTGCGGGACCCCTGGCACAGCTTTACGAGCACTCATGGTGCTCTGGTGTGGTGCCAGAGGACTGGAAGAGGGCCAGTGTGGTTCCCATTTTCAAAAAAGGGAGGAAGGAGGACCCGGGGAACTATAGGCCAGTTAGTCTTACCTCGATCCTGGGGAAGCTTTTTGAGAGAATTATTCTGGAACATGTCCACGAGGGGCCAGCAGGGGAGATTATGCTTAGGGGCAGCCAACGCAAGTTCATTAGAGGCAGGTCCTGTCAGACCAACCTGGTGGCCTTCTACGACCAGGTCACCAAATCCTTAGATGCAGGGGTGGCAGTGGACATAGTCTTTCTGGACTTTCGGAAGGCCTTCGACACTGTCTCTCACCCCGTTCTCATTAAGAAACTCAGGACTGTGGCGTCGACACCTACACAGTCAAATGGGTCGCCAGGTGGCTGGAGGGCCGCACCCAGACAGTGGTGGTGGACGGGTCTTTTTCGACCTGGAGGGATGTGGACAGTGGGGTTCCTCAGGGCTCGGTCCTCGTGCCCGCACTGTTCAACATCTTCATCAGCGACTTGGACGAGGGCGTAAAAAGCACCCTGTTCAAATTCGCAGACGATGCTAAGATGTGGGGGGATGTGGGAATGCTAGAAAGGAGGAATAGGCTGCAATCAGACCTAGACAGGTTACAGGGGTGGGCAGATGAGAACAGGATGGGTTTCAACACTGACAAGTCCAAAGTGATGCACCTGGGGAGGAAGAACCAGCAGCATACCTACAGGTTGGGGAACTCCCTTCTTGTCAGTGCAGAGGCAAAAAAGGATCTTGGAGTCATTATTGATGCCAAAATGAACATGGGCCGACAGTGTGGGGATGCGGTCAGGAAGGCCAGCTGCACCTTGTCATTCATCAACAGGTGCATCTCAAGCAGGTCCAAGGAGGTGATCCTCCCACTCTGTGCGACATTGGTCAGGCCACAGCTGGAGTACTGCATCCAGTTCTGGGCGTTGCATTTCAGGAGGGTTGTGGACAACATGGAGAGGGTCCAGAGGAGGGCCACTCACATGATCAGGGGGCAGCAGGGCAGGCCCTATGAGGAGAGGCTCAGAGACCTGAACCTGTTCAGCCTCCACAAGAGAAGGCTGAGGGGGGATCTGGTGGCCATTTACAAACTAGTCAGGGGGGACCAGCAGGCACTGGGAGAGTCCCTGTTCCCCCAAGCACTCCCAGGAGTGACAAGAAACAACAGTCACAAGCTGGCAGAGGGTAGATTTAGGCTAGATATCAGGAGGTGCTACTTCATGGTCAGGGTGGCTAGGATCTGGAACCAACTTCCAAGAGAAGTAGTGTTGGCTCCTACCCTGGGGGTCTTTAAGAGAAGGCTAGATGAACACCTTGCTGGGGTTGTTTGACTCTTTCCTGCCATGGCAGGGGGTTGGACTTGATGATCTGCTCATGTCCCTTCCGACCCTACCAACTACGAACTATGAAACTATGAGAAAAACAATAATAATAAAAAGGTTCATTCACTGAGCTTGTGGGACTGGTTGAGTTGGCTATGATAGTCAAGGTGGTTCTGGTTTTCAGCTGAAAGACTCAATGTTTTGCAATTGGGAGTATTTACAGAAGTCAGTGTAGTGTGGATGAGGGAGTAAAGAATATTTATTGAAACTCACTGTGGCAGGACACTGTTGGTGCCTGCCACTTTAAGATCAGAGCCAAGCAGCTAGCAGGTGCTTGATTGTGGCAGCCATTTTAGATCCCTGGATGCGTATATAAATAGATCAGTTCTGGCTGCAAGGCTGCTTGTATCATCCTGGAGGTAAGGGAGGAGCTGTAGGGGATGGTCTGGAGGCTCCTAGTCCTGGGTATTACTTAAAACTGCACCCTGAAGGAGTGGGTGGCCTGGTGGGGCTCTCAGTGGCGTGGGAGCCCCAAGGAAATGCCAGGCCAGTTACCACCCTGGTGAAAGACGGGTTGGGGTGCCTTAACCCCAGCTCTCACAAATGGGTGGGTCACTCACTAGTAGGGCCAGAGGGCAGATCCTAGGAGATAGAGTGGAGCTAGAGACTCAGAGACCTGACAGGGAGTGTACCCTTGACTGGTCAATGCTGGAGCCAGGACCAGACTGGTCAAAAGGGCCAGGGGCCCACCGTGAGGGATGCCCAGAGGTAGGAGGGCCTGGGGTTTCCAACTGGCCTTGGAGATGAGGCCAGGGCCTGTAGGGCCAAAGGTACTGGGGGCACCACACCCAAGAGGGGAAAATAGTTTCAGGGAGCTAGATAGCCTGAATGAAGGCGGGGTAGGCTGCTGAAATGGAGAGACCATAGAGGGGTCCTGATTAGAGAAGGCTGGGGCCCAGCATGGGGCCAGTTACTGTAAGAACTATGGATGCTATCTGCAAGGCATGGGCTGCAGTGTAGGCGAGGTACGGAGCTGCAGATAGTGCCTCATGGTGTCAGGGCAAGAAATGGGCAGCCTCTCACCTAATTAAGATAATTAATTAATTAACAGCAAGGCATGGCAGATGGGAAGGTGGGCAGCTGGCCCAGAAACAGGTGGGCAGGGCCATTGGGTGATGGGCCCTGAGAAGGCCCCCTGTTACACTCACTTTAAGATTTTGCATGGTTTTAGGAGGCTATGGCCAGCCAGGAAGTACCTGAAAGTACTTATCTACAGTTTGCAGGAAACCTGAACATCGTGGGTACGTCCACACAATGCAAGCACGTGCACTTGCAGCAGCTCAAATAGAAGCGGTGCAAATTTGAGCTGGAGCTTTTTGCGTCAGCCACATGCTCAGACATGCACTTTGTTGTGGAGCAAATTGTGCCACTTGGGGTAAAATAACTCTGCCTGGCTCCTGCTGGATCTGCAGCCAGCAGGCGCTAGAGCCTGGGGCTAGTACCTGTGCTGGCCCCAGCAATATTAAAAACCTGCCCTGGCCAGCAACTCAAGGCTACTTGCTAGGGAGCTTCTGAGGCCCAGCCACTTGGTATCTGGGGACATTAGCCCCTTGTGTTAACTAGACTGCTGAAGCAGTATCCCAAATTCACTTTTTAAAATACCCTAAAATCCACATTCTTCTATGATTAGAATAAAAGAAACAGAAAGGGGGATTGATCACATGGACAATGTTTTCTTGCTATATTTCCAATGTTAAAGAAATGTGGAAGCCTACCAGTATCTCTAGCATATTAATAAAATAAATCCTAAATATCTGTATGTTTTAATGTTTGCTTTTGGTTTCCTTATCACATGGTGGGTGTGTGATGGGGGGATGTGGGTAGGTGTGGGGGGACTGTGGGTGTGGGCTGCTTAGGAGGGGTGTGCCCCCAGTGGCTGGTGAGGCACAGTAGTGCTGGCGGCAGCGGTAAGCAGGGAGCTCTTGCAGATGCCACTGGCACTGTCAGCAGCAGGTGGAGGGGTGGCAAGTGCCAACTGGGGGCCGGCGACCTCCCACAGACACCACCAGTAGCAACAGCAGTGGCCAGCGGCGAGCACTGACTGCCTGCAGATGCCACTGGTGGCGGGGAGTGGTGGTGGCAAGCGATGACCACCCACAGGCACCACTGACAGTGTCAGCAGTGCCTTTTCTGAGGGGGTGAACCACAACGTTCAAGGGGTGCATGTGCACCTGTGTGTACCCCCTTCATGTCACCAATGGTCCCTTGCCCCCAACAGGGCAGAACCCCACCCCAGCACATGGACTACCCTGCCTGCAGGGTCCCAGGCCCTCCCAGGGCCTACAGCTCCCCCTTCCCCGCACAGCCCCATACTGGTCTCCATCCCCCTGCTCATTCTCCTGCTCTTCTTGAGCCTCTGGAGGCTAGAGATGATCAGGAGAACAAGCAGGAGGTTGGAGAAAATAGCAGGGAAAGAAGACCCTGTTGAGCTTGACTCTAGTCTGGCACTGTGAAGAGACATGAGAGGTGTAGAATAAGTGGGAGACCCCTGGACTGCCGGTGAAATACCACTACTCTTATAATTTTTTCACTTACCCGTTGAGGCGGGGAGGGCTAGAGACCAGCAGGAGGCTGCAGACAAGCCCCTAGAAATGAGCTGTAGACATTCCCCTGCTCTTTCCAGCCTCCTGCTTGTTATGTGTTACTGCTGGTGAGTGTGGGGGGGCTGGGAGAGGGAGCAGGGAGTTGGGGGAACCAATGGGGGGAAGGAAGAACAAACGGGGGTTGGGGGAACAAATGGGGAGTTGGGGAAGATCCCCTCCCCCCTCCTCCAGTGTCCAGCCCCCTACTTACCTGGAAGAAGCCGGGTCTAGGTCACTGCAACTTGCACTACTGGTGCTTCAGTACCAGGGAAAGGGCCAACCACAGAGTCTGAGGTGCCACAGCGTCTCTGTGGAGGACAGAGCCTCTGGTTGCCTCAGATCCCAGACTGTTCCCTGACCCATATTTTTTCCCCCCTGGGTATTGTTTGACCCCTGGATATCCAGGGGTCTAATTTTGCTCCCCCGCTGCAACTTTTTTTTGTTCCCGCATGTGCCTCTTACAGCATCTCAGTGGGGTTTGAGGTGCTGCAAGAGGCACATGCGGGTTCGTCTGGACGTGGCCCATGAATTCACATAGGGTCAGACCTATTCCCTGGCTCCACCCACCAAAAAAAGAAGACCTAAACACCTAATGTCTAGATGACTCAAATCCAGACCTTTGGGTTAAATGTTAGGTTGTCCTGCAGTATACAGGGAGGGTTAGGCATCTCAGAATGGGAATTGAGCCACCTACCCTCTTCCCACTCAGTGTGCAGCAGCCTACAACTGATAGGTAACACTGAACATAGAGATAAGTCTTACTTGGGATTCCAGGGACATGCCTTCATCCATTTGGTATCCATAGGACAGAACCTTCTCCTATAGGTAGGTGCCTACATCCCTTCTTTCAAGTACAGAGCAGGGATCACTCTTAAAAAACCCACCAGAGATGAAAGAATGTGGGTGTGAGGGTGTCTCCCTTTTATTATATAACAACCTGGAGTTTTAGAGCAGCCATCCAGAAAGTGGAAGACCCAGGCTCAGTTCCATCCTCTGCCTGAAGATATTCAAATCACATTTCCTATCTCCATAGGCAGATATAGGATTTTGAAAAAGGGGGTGCAGATGGTGTGGTGCTTCATCAGATGTAGCACAAAACATATTTTTTCTTCAGTTTAAAAGAAACTAAAAGCTTTACTAATACACTAGGGGCCTAGGACAAGGATCAGAGAAAGTAAATTTTCTTTTGCCTGTATCTTATTGAAACATGAAGACAACCATGCTAGCACACATATAGGTGAAAAAGGAAAGACAATATTGTCAAAATTGGATTCCTGTGGTTAGGCACTTGTGGCCTAGTTTTCATGGGTATGGGGCACCTGTAGAGCTCAATGGCATTAAATTCACATAGATGCATACACGTAGAATAAGGGTAGTTTTTTCAAAAGCATCTAAGTAACTTAGGAGTATGCATCCAATTAAAAGTCAAGGGGACTTGCACTACTCAGTCAATTAGGCACTTTGAAAATCCCACTTTAAGTACCTGCCTTTCACATCCAAATTTAAAAAAAAAATACTCAAATGCAGTTGGGGTCAAAAATAATTTGTTGTCTTTAAGGTTAAGTACAGGCAATCAAAAAGCCTGAGGCTGAATTGATTCAGTCTTCACAGGTTGGTCTAAGCTGCATAGATTGAACTTATAAGCAAGTGAATAGACATTCATGTTTGACCTCAGAAATGCAGCCACATGCCTGCAGTGGCCCAGGCCAGCCAGAAGCCAGGAAGCACTAGAACACACCTACCTGCTGGGCTGGAGTGGACAGCTTGGGCCAAGGGTAGCCCACCCACCCTGCGAGAGGGGGCTTGCGGGGAGACATGCAAAGCATCCCTGGAATGCTAGGGGACTTGAATCTGGAGCAGATCTGGGACAGACTTTCAATAAACTATTTAACCTAACTCAGTTAAGTCTGATAGTACATCCATCCAGGTTTATCTTAAACTAGTTTTGGTCATTTTGAAAGCGATGTATGTGCACTGAACTTGTATTGTGTTACAGATCTGAGTCAGTTTCCAACCACTTATACCAGTTTAGGTGTAATTTCTGTCCCTAGCCTAAAGGACTTCTTTAGTCAGTAACAGAGGTTATTTCCTCCTCTTCCTGCAAAAAAACAACCCAATAGTGTTTCTCCTTCCAATTGCTCTACAAAATGTACAAGTCTCAGCATTATTCTCAGAGGTCTTTGGAACCATGAGCCCCATAATTTTGCAGTGAAAAAGACAGGCCTAATTAATTGGAAGGAGGGTGTATTGATTAAAAATGGTAAAGATGAGAACTATAAAAACAAATGGTGACAAGCACAATGACTGGAATGTGGCAGCCCAGTGCTGCTGTCTCCAATCAGGAAAAATCTTTAGCTTAAGTCAATGGTAATGTTGACTGTTTAAAGGTAGAAGGATCAGGCCTAATGCCAACTTGGTTTCACAGGCATAATTCATTATGTAACTCATATTTTGAGCCCAGATCAGACATCAGTTATTTTCAATGAGGGGGCCATATGATCCTTTTAAGCAGAAGCATAGCAAGGTGGCTACATACCTGGGGCAGCCATGACAAACAGCAGTTGAAGCAGTGTGATCAGGTGCTGTTGTGGTGATGGATACTTTGGTACTCCTCAGCTCCAAACAAAGGTGGCTCCTGGGGCTGCTGCTCTGATTGCTCTTCCAGTTATGCTCCTCCTCCCCCCGCAAGTTATGCTATGCCTTTTAAGGATATTACCATGGTTAAGTGTGCAAACACCTACACTTGATTCACAAGATAAGCTCCACAATTTTGAATAGGAATTCATAGTGTCAAAAACATTCTGACCTGTTGTGGTCTTTCTGAGATTTTTGTAACGGTACAGTTGCTCTATTGTTTTTTCATAGTCTAAAGATGCATAAAAGTTAAGAGCTGGCATTTTTTGAGGACTACCTTGAGTCTAAATAGGTTGAGAACCACTGCCATGCATCCTCCTGCAACTCTTAAAACATATAGGGTATATACTACTTGGAAATCTGTGAATTCGATCAAAAAAATGAACCCTCCCAACACAGAGGAGAATGCTAACCATTTTGTTCAGATAAGAGATATTTATACAACACCGCCAAATCCTATATAGGGGCCATATGGTTTTCCTCATCTCTCTGTAATGATTAGCTTTATATTTCTATCTAAAGTCTGTCAGCACATGTTGATATTATTTGTTCACCATGGAGCTAGTCTCTCTGTTGTAATTTCAGTGTAACTCCACTGACTACAGTGGAATTGCATTGGAATTATTGTTGTGCAAACTGAGATCAGAATTTAGCATTACAGGTCATATTTACTTGTGAAACTAAGCGAAATATGTACAGGGACCCCATGCTAAAAATGGTTAGTGCAAATATGGGTAGATCCTTTTGTGACGTAGTGTTATGGCTAAAATGGCATGCTGCAAAAGTAGGCACATTAATGTTTTTCAGGGACCTGAACAGGGTGAATATAACCATATTTAGGCATATACATCCACTTAGGCACCTAATAGGTGGAATAGGATTCATCAGGTCCAAAATTTAGCAGTATTGCAATACAGAGAATAATCTTACCAGCTGATGTCATGTGTAGTAGCCCTATCAGCAGTTTATCTGTAGAGGAATGTCTTTCAGTTGAAGTAGGAATGACTTGTAGGCCGATGACCTGTCCTCACTTCTGTAGTAAGATATATGCTTGTTTTGGTCTCTTCCCAAGCCCAGAGGTCTTGATTTATGAATAGATCTATGTGAACTATGTTGAGTCTTGAAACCTCTGTCTCTGCTGCTCAGACTGTATAACTAGGGCTTTAAAGGGAAGGAAGGAACCACTGTTGTTGAAGTGGGACAGCTGAAGACAGCAGCAGCAGGGGCCAAGGAAGGGAGGGCTGGAACATGCTGCTGAGCAAGAGGAAAGGAAGGGGTGCTGAAGAGAGTGGAAATCTTACCTGCTCTGGGACTTTAAAAAACCTTTAAAACATTGTTTAAGTGGGATCTTCAGTGGTGGGTTGCTTTTAAAATAGTTTCATGCTCTTTCACTTCACAACCTCTAACAAAGATAATAAATACAATGTTGATGTAGAGATCAGGTTAGAGCTGTGCTTGGGCTATCCTTGGCTGTTGAATGTTCCTGAGGAAGCCATTATAGACAACATAGTTTGGAATTAAAGCAAGCTTGTAATCTAAGAACCCAGGTCAAAGAAACTGGAAATATGGCTTCAAACAGGTCCATAGATGGATTTAGGATTTTTAAAAGTAGGGTGTAGGAACAGTGATTCATGCTGCAGCAGTGGCTACATCCCCCAACTCCCAGCCTCCCTCCTGACCATGGCAGGAAAACCACACCACAAGGGGAAGCATCCAGGGATTTAAGTCCCTATTCAGGTAAGAATTCCCCACACACTCTTGACACCCCCTTCCTTCCCCTCCATTCTTAGTGGCACCACCCTTGCCCTCCCATTCCCCTCCCCGCACCCATGCTTCTGAATGCAGGGAAACCCACTCAGTTGCCATCACTGTCCCAGCCACTCCTACCCTACTCCAGGCAGGGTGCAGGGAGTAGGTTTGGTTGGGGACCACAGCAGTGGTGGCAGTGTTCAGCTGGTTACCCTGAACCCACTCCTGGGCTGGCAGGAAACACCCAGGAGGACCAGGCCTGCTGCCATCTCTGCTACTGTCCTCAGCTGAGCCTGTCTGGTCCTCATGCAGCCTATCTGGAACTATTTTTTTGGAGCAGCTCTGGAGCCCCCCACTCCTGGGACAGCTGAAGACAGCAGCAGCAGGGGCCAAGAAAGGGAGGGCTGGAACATGCTGCTGAGCAAGGAGAGGAAGGCAAGGGGTGCTGAGGAGGGTGGAAATCTTACCTGCTCTGGGACTTTAAAAAGCCTCTGGCTGCTGCTGTGGACCAGATTCTATTCTCACTTACAGTAGCATAAAGTGAGAGAAACTCCACTAAAGTCAGTAGCAGAACCTGGCCTGATGGTATTAAAAGATAGTGTGCTAGAGTCTGTCTTGTTCAGCCTTTACATATAGAAATGGATGCTGATTAAAACAACACTTCATCCACTCTGTTTTCTTTATTAACTTTGAAGTCAATGTGACAGACAGCACTAGAGTCAAAATGAGTCTTTCTCTACACTGTTGTTACAATCACTGATGGCTAAAAAAGCATTAACATGGTCAACCGGCTCACTTCTAGGTGATGGGAGGTCACCAGCTGGACTGGTATTAAACAACACTACAGGGTAGAGTGTGTAATAATCTTGTATGAAGTCTTTCACATGGCAGCATCACAAAATACTTTACTCATTGCTTGCAGAGGGGTCATTCATCTGCTTCTGAAATTCATTAAAGCTACTAAATACATTTATTTGAAGGAAGAGGAGGAGTGGAAATCCTGGACTTCTGATATAGTCCTGGACATTTTCTGATATAAAATTTGCCTTTATAAAACAACTTTTTGTTAGAACAGATTTAGCACTTACGAGGCATGACTGACATAATTTGTCCAGGATCTCAGCCTAATTTGTCTGGCTCAGGTATATGTAGAAAGAAATTGAATATATGTTCAATATTTAAGTTGGGATTTTCAAATCGGATTTCTTTGCTTGATTGAAGTGCCTTTATTTTCTCTGAGTTCTGGGATTGTCTGGAACACACTTCAGACTCCTGAGCAAGAGGAATAATAAAAAGGCTGGGATCAGAACTCAAAGGTCTCACCTCTTCTAATCTAGGCCTGATATCTATGGGTATAAATAGCTTTTAATAGACTTGGTGATCTGCTTCTGTGGTTTAGAATAGGCTAGTACAGTGGCATAACCAGCAGGATTTGAACCCTGGGCAAGCCCTGTGGGAGGTGGTGGACCATGGTTCTGAGAGTGTGGTATGGATGGGCATGCATGGGTCCTGAGAGTGGTGGGGGGAACAGGAGTCTTGGCCAAAACAGTCCCTGGGAGCAATGGCTGCTGCTGCTATTGTTGCCGCCACCATGTGCTCTGTCCACTCTGGTTCCTGCTCTTAAAGCATCAGCAACTGCTGCAAGAACAACACTGTAGAACTGCTTTTGCTGCTGAGGTGCAGACTCCATAGGGGTGGGTGACAATTTTGCCCCTCCTAAGTTGGCACTCGGGGCTGGTGCCCCTCTCACCCACCTCTAGTTACACTACTGGGCTAGTATTTTCTTATCTACAGAAAGCACTCTTGTTGGCTTTCTGAATTGGCCTCTGCGTTGTTGTACTGTGCTGGTCTATGGACAACCCCAGGTAATCTGCCTGCAGCTGAGCAGCTACATTCTTTCACACTTTTCCCTCCTTTCCTCCCCTCCCCTCTTATTTCTACCCCACCCACACTACCACTCATTTGCATTTTCACAGACCTGCATGTTGAAAAATACCTTTTCTACCTTGAAGAACACATAACACCAGCAGTCTCCCTATCCCTGAAGAAGGGCGTTTGTGCCTGAAAGCTTGAAAAGAACATTTTCCCCAACTATTTAGTTGGTCTAATAAAACATAACACATTTCCCTAAAGAACCTTGCCTGCTTATGCCTCTGTTGGGCTCAGCTGCAGAGTATCTCCCATGATTTTTACTCAGTTTTCTGTGGTGTGTTACAGAAAAAGGAGGGGAAGTGAATCCCTTTTTCCTGATTGTTGTGATCAACCTACTTACTGGTCAGACATTAGCTTTACTTTTTGGGTTTATAGACTACACTGTCTGTGGTATCCATGAGATAATTTGTGCATTTGCCTCTCAGTCCACTGTTAGGCAAGTTGTAGGTATCTAAAAATAATTAAACTAGATCTCCATGGTTTTGAACCATTTTATCTTACTTCAGCATTTCTGATTTAAAAGTGAAGAAGTGACCTAAAGAAGAATGTACTGCATTCGAAAACTTGTTGAAGTCTATCCCAATCATGCAGTTGGTCCAATAAAAGATATCACCCACAAGATTCCTTGCTTGTAAGTTTGGTTCGGTGTTTCATCAGAGTTATGTGGCACTATCCTCAGATTGATCAATAATTTGCCCAGGCAAGACACTGATTAGGCGATTTCTTTAATTTAGGAAAGCATGTGGCATAGTTTAATCGGTAACATACAGAATGATTAACTCTGTGTTAGTAGTCTGGGCGTGTTTACACTGGCATGTTAGCCATTGTTAAGGTGCACAAAGGGTGCAGATCTACATGTGTGCCTTTAACGCACCTTAAAAATGGCGATTTTAAGCTATTCACATCTAAATTTGATACCTGTAAAAGCAGGTACCAAATTTAAGCACGAATAGCTAAAGCGCCTTAATGCACATGTAGATGTGCTAAGGTTCATTAACACTGTGTATATCAACTGACTTGGGACTAACTTTAGCCCCAAGTTAGTCCACACACCACATTAATGCGCCTTAGCACATGCATGTGTAAATGTGCACCTAAATTGCCTTAATGTGCATTAGGGAAATGTGCATTAAGTTTAGGTGCATGTAAAAGCATGTGTAGACACACGCTCTGTGCTCCATTTTCAGACTGCATCAGGAACAGTGTTGTTTCTCTGTCTATATTTCTGACATTCTGTTGCACTTGGATACCAGAGTGAAGAGCAAACACAACTTACAAGTCTAAGTAGATCATATTTTTTAGGGAGAATGGGAAAAATGCGTAAAAAAAAATCATAGTTTCTGGGAAGAGTTTGACCGCATTGTCTTCACATCTTGAGAGCTATGTGACTGTCAGACCGCACGCATTGTATTCGTTATTTAACTTGCAGATTTTAGATGCCAGATTGTTCTAGCCAATACCCTTTTTGGATCTTTAAATTAACTTACAAATATAATTCCCATCCAGTGGAAACGTGAGGAATATGGCGAATTGGACACAATACGAACAGATTAATTGCATCCAATTTCTTGGTGCATATAGGAGCTTATTGGCGAGTCATCTCCACTATTTGTTAGAGTAACATTAAATACAAGCATCTTAGCCTTAACTAAACACCCACAGTAATATTTGTATAGATACTTATTACCTTGATTTACATAAGAAAGCTCAGTGCATATTTGTAGAGCAAGTGCTTATGATGTCTTAGCTCATTCTGAACAAAAGGTTAATGCATTCTCTTAATCTAGCTTTATCACAAATGGTTTACCTGTTTTTTTAATGTTGCATGTTAATAAAACCGCAAAACTTTAGTTAATGGATGAGCACCCTAAATTCCAGCATAAGAGAGTCAGGAAATACAAAGCTATATAGCTATCTATTAACTAACCCACATCACATTCCACATTTTTCATAACTGATTCTGCTCTAAATCTAAGTGTATGCAGTATTTATAATAGTGCTGTTTACTAATACCTATAGCTCATGTTTTGACCTGTGTGCTTATATTTACATGCAACTCTGTGGACACAGAATTCAGATTTTAGCAGATTTTAGCTGTTGGTTATGAGAGGGGGAACAGGTTTGGGCCAGTTTCATGGCAGATGTTCTTAATTTCAAAAGGTCGCTTTGATTAAAGTTTGTGTTTGTATTTAATGATGAATAATTATCCTTCATCATGATAAGGTGTAGCAAGTGTGTTAAACTTGCTCTGAGTCAGAGGTCACAGTGAGATAAGCTGAGAATTAAGATTGGGCAATTCACATTGGCCTGTGGGGGACAGAGGAGTTGTCTTGGAAATATTTTGTCTAAAGGTAGAGCTTGAAGTATATTTTCACCACATGCAAATTTTCTGTCCTATGAGGAGCATGCAAACCTGGTATACCGCTGGGTGAGGGGCTAGAGGTAACTCCCAGCAGTGAAAACTGCCAGAAGCAACAGCTGTGGAGAGCTCACTTCTGAGTGGCACCACCTAGACCACCATCAAAATGGAGTGGAGTCTATGAGGGAGTGAACAGATCAAATCTGAATAGGTTTTAAAGGGCCTGGATTCATTTGCTGCTTGAGGTGAGTACAATCGTAGGTCTGGGATAGGTGAGATCAGCAGCACGTATGGGACTGGAGCCAAGCCAGCAAGTGTTTGTTACCATGATGCCATGGGCTAGTACTTGACATCTTGAATTAGATTTTAGGTGAGTGGAATTGTGAGGATAAGGGTGTTGGGCTTTCAACTTGAGACTAGCATAGGATTGAATAAGCATCTAGTCTTCTATCCAAAGGATAGAAGGTTCCGTTTTGTGAAGTATTTTGAGATATTTAATTTTGGCTTTGTTCCATCTGGAGTGAAGGGTAGGGGGAATTTTGAAATTGTCTGTGAAAGAAAAGTCTAGAAAACAAATTAATTTCAGTTTCAATTCTAAAATTATATAAAACATTTAAAAAATACTCAAGTTTGCACACGAGGACAAACTGCCTGCCAAGGGTAATAAAGGGGAGCTTATTTTGTGTTACTTTTCCCAGAGTCAAAGTCAAGTCAGCCACTGTCTATTTTCCAATAATCCTTATGCCTGGATCTTGCTGCAGACCTTAATGCTTGGCAGAAAGACTGAACAAAAAACTTATCACTGTGTTAATGTAGCTGTTTTACATTTATTTCCTTATTTTCTTTCCAATACTAACATTTTCACATTTAATCTTGTTGATTTCATGACCCATGATGACTTTGAATACATCTCACTGTGATCAAAAGGATAAGTTTAACATTTTGTGAAATTAATTTCTGTAAATGTTTTTTTTCTGAAATTTATTTGGAATTTTAAAGGCCTTTGAATAAGGAATTACCACACTTAATAGATCACTTTATACTGAATACTTACATGAATGCTGTACACTCACACACTAGTTTCCAAACATCATATTTTTTCCTGCATTTAAATGTAGTCATGGCAACATGAAGCTCAGATTGGTCCAGCCACTGAGTTTAACACATACTAGGTGCATCTACGTGCATGCTTAAATGCAGAGCCAGCTAATTAGCGCTGTAGTAAAGCTGCATCATCTACCATGCACGCTTGTATTAGGGCACAGTAAATTAGTTAACTCCACTGTAGGATAGTACTGTCTGGAACAAGGACTGTCCTACAGTGGAGTAGTTACATACACTGAAATGCATGTATAGGCAGTGACCAGGGCTGGCCGGGACATGAGGGTGCTATAGTGTAGGGGCTGCCTGCTGGTTAGCCCCACACTGTAGCACCCTCATGCCCCAGACAGCCCCTCCACAGCATGTTGAGCTGGGGTGCCCGGTTTACCTCTTGGTCTCCCTGCCAGCCTGAGCTGCTCCATCCCAGCTCAACCCACTGTGGCCCCAGGCACATGTATAAATGCTGATCCTGGGAGCAGTACACTCCAGCACAAACTGTACATGTAGATGTACCCACTGAATCCTGTTTTACTGATACATATCTGAGCTTGTTTAACTATAGATGAGCTCCAGTCAGACCTTTGGATTGCACTTGAGACATCCTCAAATGACGTAAGTTGTTCTTGGCTTCAGTGAATGCACCCATGACAGTGGGCACATCTACGTGAGACAGTGACTGCACAGTAGCCAAATAATACTGCGCAGTAGCACATCACAGCACAGACAATGCTAATATGCTACTGCTTGGTATTATAGTTTCATAGTATTAGGCTACTGCGCAGTAGCATCACTTAAAAGATGCTTGCCGGTGCTACTGTGCAGTAACTCTGGTTACTGAACACCTATTTAGTATACTAGTACACATTTATTTAGTACTTACCACTGCACAGTAGTGTCTCATGTAGATACGCAGAGTTTACATTAAATGAACATTTCAGCTAAAATTTCTAAAAAACACCTGCACCTTAGCCAAGTTTATCCTGAATTCTAAAACTACTGTTCATACAGAAAGCGTTAAATGCACAAAGAACAGAAGGACTACATCAATCCAAAAGATGTTCATTAATTTATCAGTTTCATTACAGGTCTCCCTCGAGTTATGCGGGTTCTTTACATGTGAATTTGTTCTTGTGCAATAAGCTTATTTAGACCCATAATTTGTTATATGCGAGGTAAATTCACTCTTATGCAATCAGAATAGATGTTCCCCTGCTCAAGCAGATAAGTCTGTGGGGGGGGGGGAGGGGAAAGGGCCATGGCCCCATTCACCCCAGCCCCAGCTGCAGCACCCCTGGGAACGGTCAGTGCCAGCTGCCTGTGGCCGCTGGGCTGCACCATGCTCCATCTGTTTCCTCCGTGCCTGGGCTCACCTCAGCTCCTGGGCTGTGCTGTGTCATGGTGCTGGCAGCTGGTGTTGGCTGCTCTCAGGGCCGCTCCAGCATGGGCTGCGGTGACTGCTCCCAGGGCCACTGCAGCTGACACCAGCTGCCTGCACCAGCCCAGACACAGAGGTGAGTGGGGACAGGCAGAGCATGGTGCATCCCAGCAGTTGCAGGCAGCTGGTGCCAGCCGCTCTGTGGGCTGGGGCGAGTGCTGATCTGTTCTCTTTGCTTTGCTGCCTTGTGCAGCCCCAGGAGCAGCAACCCTCTCCCCACCCCTTCCCTAGTCCCAGCCTCCCTCCCTCACCGCCATGAGAACTTATCCCTACTTGTTATGTTGTAAAGTGGGTTTGCGTTATGCAAATCTGATTTATGCACCGTTTTCCGGGAACGCATGTGCAGCATAAATTGAGGGAAACCTGTATTCATAATCTTCTCTCAACATTGCAGGGGTTAGCTCTGTTAGTTTATTAATCATTAAGATGTTGGTTTATTAATCTTTAAACTGTCTAGGCATTGACATTTCTTAAGTATGACTAAAACCTGCAAAGAATCTTTGGTAATAAAGTGGGACATAACTCTTTGATGGATAATATGCTGCAGCGACAGGACAAAGCAAGCAGTTACAGAAAAGGCAGTTTCTAGAGGTTTTTAAATGCAAGTGAAAAACCACTTGCTAGACTGTAATATACAGAGACACAAGCAATCCTGGCTTATGTCAGGTAAAAGGGACGTCTATAAGAGAATAAGAATTTTATCATCCCTTGTGAAATGGCTTAATTCTAGTAAAGGTTTAAAGTGTTTAATATGGAACTCTGATTATCTGCATATTAGGACTGATCAATTTTTTATTGTCTAATACTATAAAGCTGTTCAGTTATTTAGTATAGTTTCAGGGTGACTCAATTTGAAAGACCCCCTTAAGAGTTATGGTGTTAGTGATTATCTGAACACATTTCCTCAGAAAGCCATGGAATGACTATCTTAACTGAAATTTATGAGGGTTTTTACTTTTAACATTTACATTCTCTATACACACTCATACTCTATACACATTTCCCAAGATATACAAAGGAGCACTTGAAACATATATTAGATTGCATAAAAAAGGATCTGTTTTAACAATAATATTATAGTTAGAATCAGCTCTTGCTTTGGCTTTTAGAGGATCTTAGATCCTGGTTGCACTGGAAGTGCTTTGTGCCAGCATGCAAAAGCAAAATAGCCTCCCAAAATCAGCAACTTGAGCATTTCCCAGATAGTGCGAGCTGCTAGAATGATACCTTGGAGAACACTGTAGCTGGGCATAATCTGCAGCAACTCTGATACTGCTCTAACCTGCATGGATGCAAGCAAACTGACCAAGGATCAAAAAAGAATAACATTATCTTTACCTCCCCTTGCACTAAGTGCAACATGGCTAGACCAAAGGATCTATGCTAGAGACACCTTTTTAGTATTACTTTTAACTAAAAAACAGGACAAGATTTTTTTTCCTCCCTGTTTAGCATAAATTAATTTGTACTTCCAGAGAAGTTTCAAAATTAGAATTTCATCATCAGTTCTCTTTGGCTGTTAGGTTTTTCTAAAATATAAAAGCATCTAACAATTCACTGGGATACTAGCCATTAAAGGAAAATTAGGAATGTGCATTCATCTCTTGTATGGTGCAAACAAGTAAAAAAAGTAAGATATTAATATCTCCACTTTACAAGTATGTGCTTTTACAAGACTAAAGAGCAACTGCGTATGTACTTTCTGATAAATATGTTGGGTCCTTGTCTTCATACTGGCAGAAATTATTGAAACAAATCAAGAACAGCTTGTAATGTATTGAGACAAGCTCCTGCTTTCCTCCTTAGAACTAGATTTCAGTTCATAGCAAGATGGTTTGTATGGTATCTGCTGCCACCTTTAGGCCATTCCTAATGTTAAAAATACAAACTTCTTAAGAACTGTATTTTCTTTATCAAAAAGAAAACAAGTCCAGTTTCTTTGCAGGAATTTTCTCAGATGAAGCACAACTAGGCATTGTTTACCAGACAGACTGTGAATTTCAAAAGTTCAGTACTGCATCCTTCAGTTCCAAATTCAGTGCTATGTTCCTGATGATTACACTCAGTGAAGCAACTGAAAAAAATGATCTTAGAACAGTTTCTACTTTCATCTAGAACCTTTAAACATAAAGTGCATTAGACACAACCAAGCAAAGGAAGATCTCATGGATTAAGTTCCGGCTTTGGGACTCAGGAGATCTGGCCTTGCTTACTGTCGCTGCTGCAGTTTCCTGTGTGGTTTTAGATAAGTAATTTCATGCGTTTGTTTGTTCCCCATGCTCAAAGTGGAGATCACGCCCCCAAACTGTTTCAGAATCAAATTATAACTTGTGCCTATATTATTTCTCTAATATCTACAAACCTTTGTTGAGTAAATGAAAATGATTTTTTGCTACACAGTGGGTATGTCTATGAGACACTTAATGCACAGTAGCATAATAATACTGTGTAGTAGCATGCCAGGCAAAAACTGTGATAATACATTACTGTGCAATAGTATTAGGCTACTGCTCATTGCCACAAAAAAACTTTTGCTGGTGTTACTGCACAGTAACTTTAGTTACTGCGCATTTAGTTGCTGCTTCATTAAGCAAGTACTAAACTAAATGCACAGTAAATACTGTGCATTAATGAACATGTAGACGTGTCCAGTATTTTTGAATATATAACTCACAACTACTGAATCTACCCCCACCCTAACATGAACTACTGAAAGAACACAGCAAGCAAAAATAAGTACTAGTTCATATATATTGAAACTGCTTTACTTTTTCCAAATAATTTTCAGCAAAACGGTTACAGAAATAGAAATGCACCATCAGTCTGTATCTTTACACTACTCTATCCCTACTCTTCAGACATAAGTAATGTAGTGGTTCCCAAATGATAAAAACTTACATGCTTCAAGAGGCATGGATGTGTCACATTTAAATAGTTGAAGTCTGGTGCACATGTATTTTTAAAGCTACTCAATTATATTTTAGCGTTTTTAAAGCTACTCAATTATATTTTAGCGCCCAAACACATGCAGTTTATCCCAGCTGCTGTCCCATCTGTACTCATTTTACTGTTAACAATCAAAGGAAGACATGATGGAGCTCACCAAGAAAAAGCTACACTTCATCTTCAAAGTTAAATTGAACATATTAGGTATGAAAAAGTATTCCTCTGTTCACCACTGTTTCATATGCTAACTGACATGTAGTGCAACACACATCACTGAGGTATCTTTTTTTTTGTGAAAAAAAAGCAAACCCAAAAACTACAAGCTTGAGTTCATCATCCCTATTCCTTGGCACTCAATAATGTAGGCATCTTTAGTGGAATCTTCCTCTTCTGATTTTGTCACAGTAAATTTGGCCTGAAACAAAGATGGTAAAAAAGTATTAGAAAAAAAATGAAAATGCACTTCAATTCACACCTTGAATATTAGATATCTAACTGTATTATATTTAGTTAAAATTATGTGCATATATATTACATGATCTAATTACTTAAAAATATTTAAGGAAAGCAAAATAGAAAAAATATAATCCAGTGGTTCTCAACATTTTTAGCTTCACGGCACCCCTCCATAACTTTTCTGAATTCCATGGCACTCTAGTTGAGTATTACTGAGTTAGAATTTGGATTTAGAAACCATATAGAAGAATGCCTTTGAGCCTAAGAAGGTTGAGAACCACTGATTTAGCTGGTGCCAGGTAAGGGCCGTGGGGGCAGAACCTAACTCTGCCATCCTCTGCTCTTTCCACATACAGTTTGTCCCACCCCCTAAATTCCATCTATACCTGAGGAGGCAAGGGAACCTCTGGCTGTTAAGACTCATCCTGTGGGATCTCATATACTGGCAACTGCCCCTGCAGCCCCTCATGCTGGCCCTGGGAGTGAGGCAGGAGTGGAGGGATGAGCTGGGCTGCAAATGGACAGCTGAGCTCTGTCCATGCATCCTCCCCACCTGCAGAATTCATAGATTCATAAAAGTAGGGTTGGAGGGACCTGAGCAGATCATCAAGTCCAACCCCCTGCCCTGGGCAGGAGAGAAAACTGGGCTCAAGTGACCTCAGCCAGGTAGACATCAAGCCTCCTCTTAAAGACCCTCAGGGTAGGAGCCAGCACCACTTCCCTTGGAATTTTGTTCCAGGTCCTAGCCGCCCTGACTGTGAAGTAGTGCCTTTGGATGTCTAGTCTAAACCTACTCTCTAGCAACTTGTGGCCATTATTCCTTGTTACCCTGTGGGGTGCTAGGGGGAGCAAGGTCTGTTCCAAACCTTGCTGGTCGTCCCCTAGTGAGTTTATAGACGGCCACCAGGAAAGTGAGTTGCTGGGAGTGTGGGGGCAGCCAGTGCAGGGGCTGCCTGAGAGAAGGGAAGGACAGCAGCAATGGCAGTCCCCATAGAAGCAGGCATAGGACACTGGGTGGGGGAGGAGAGCATTCATCTCCTCACACAGGGGCGAAGTGGCATGGCATCCCAGTTGAGAATCACTAATTTAATCAAACACCCAGGAATTTAGAATTAACTAATCTTTATTCATTATTTCTATGAGATTTTGCCAGGAATTCATACCAGCTGTAGTACTGGAAACAACTCTTCCCTAAGAAAATTCATTATGCACCCACCCCACAAAAGGCCATAAGTGGATGACTTTACACAACCAAATGCATAAAGGCACAGGATGAAGACTAATTGACAGGACTCCACACTAGTCTTTAGGACTCACCTTTGTTAGCTGCTCTGCAAAATGTATAGCAGTTTGGGTATGAAGGGTAATTGGTCCACTTTTTATTCTAGACACTCCGTTGGCCAATGCCATGAAAATGATCAACTTAAAAAGGGGGAAAAAAAAAGATTTTAAAGTCGTAATTGCAAAAATTAACAACTCTGTGGAAGAGTCCAAACAATAAGATAAATAAAATAAGACCAAGAAAGAAAGCCCCTAACACACACCATGGAAGGGCTGTATTTGAGAAGGGGTTTTGAAATGTAAAAGCAGGTATATTCACCAAATCTGAAAATGACAGTGTGCCCAGTGAACTCAGTAGTTCAAGTTAAATACAGCTCAGCTGAGCATTACAGTCCAGGACATGATATAGCAGGAGATAGCTATGGGGTTGTTTACTCCCTCCATTTCCTACATGGAGCAAATTGGAGAGAAATGCTTCTTACTCCTCCATATGCTCTGCCTCACCCTGTCCCATCCCAATGTCTGTAAGTAAGGGAAACCATTGTTTTGCAGACATTAGATTTATTTTGGGAAGGAAATTTATCAACAATGGCTTCCATCCCAATCCTCAGGATTTACTGAGGTCTGCAGAAAGGAGATCCTCAAATACGCTGCTAGAACTTGTTGAGAAATTTCCCAAGACTCAGAGGAAGAATGCTTGGAAATACCTGTACTGTTCTGAGAGCCTTATGCGGCTTGCTAAACTTCCTAACAAATCTATTTTATCTCAGGGGTAGACTCCTAATCTTATTAAGGTCATGAGAGCCCTCCTCCCAAGACATGAACAGCTTTCCAAGATGTATGGAATAAGAGCCAGACGGTGTAACTGACTAGCTACTCTTTTTCACTTTCAGGGTGACTCAATTTGAAAGGTGCCTTATAAGTTATGGCATGAGTGATTATCTGAATGCATGTCCTTAGAAAGCCATGGAAAGACTCTTGTATTTCTGAAACTTATGGTTTTGTTATTTAACATTTACATTCTTTATATACACTCACACTCTATACACAATGCACACACTCAAATGCATTGCTATACCTTGATTTAAAATAACATTAAAAGTCTGCATGTGGGATTCTTACCTGATCTTGTAAATAGTCATCCACAGCTCCACCATGTTTAAGATTTCTAAGCAGCATCTCAGCAGCTTCAATGCCAACCTTGTCAGAATTCTTACCTAGAAATAGGGGTCTGGGGAATTAATATGCTCCCAAACAGTACTCTTCATTAATCAGTTGGAATGTGGGGAGAACACACTACATAGAAAACAGTCCTTTACACAACTTTACTCTCATACTCTTGCCTCAGATGTTCACTTGACAAGAACTCTGAAGGCTATGATTCATCCTTCATTCGCACACATAGCTAATGAAGAACATAAGGAAAAATGTAGGCCCTTTTGAGAATAGTTTTAGTCAGACAAGGTACCCTTAAAACCAAATTCAGTCTTACAGCTTGAACATAAATACTCTGGGCAAAGTTTACATCGTATGAACTAGGGTGGAAGATATATATTGGGAAGTTGCCTGAAGAGTCAATGCTGAAAGCATTGGAGGACCAGTGAGCAAGTTAACTAATTCACAGATGCACTTGGTGGATAAAGTTACACCTGGAAAAGTTAAAAATTTTATACCACTCTTACCTCTTTTACCAAGGGATGATCCAGCTAACAGACAACCTGTGGAAGTCTCTGCAAAAATACTAAACAAAAAAAGGTACATAATAAATTAGCTACATTGCACACACTGTATACATTTAATGACATAAGTAGTAAAATATAATGCAAGCTTGATTTTTAAATAAATAATGTAACATCAATATAAGTTTTTGCATGTCAGTTAAGGCAGAAAAGGACCAGCATATAAAATAACATTTTCTCCTTTTCGCTTCATTAAGATATGAAGCAGGTTGCATTTCTTCCAAACTAACCCATTTTTTAATTGGGTTCTGAATACTCTGGTTTTGCTGAAGGACTCACGGAATGACCAGATAGTGAGATAATGTACCATAATTAAAAATCCCTTTCAGTCTTAATTGCCTAGGTTTCAGATACTTAAACATATACATTTTTAATTTTAAGCAAGTTTTAATTTAAGACTATTTAGAAGTGACCTTTTATTTTGCTAAAAATTCCAAGGCACCTTCACCTGTCAAAGTATATGCGTGCGTGCGTGCGTGCGTGTGCGCGCGCGTGCGCATAAGGTTCTTGGACTATTAAAAATGCCCTATTCTTAATTAAAACAGGAAAGAATGTTCCTTTCTTTCTGACAGCCTCTCAGTCTCAGAAAGATCCACATTGCAAGCTAGCAAGACAAGGTAGGTAAGTATACTGGAAATTTGTCTTGTCTTACATTATTCCACTTCCATTTCCAAAGGCTTGATTATCAGGTTCTTGAACAGGCTGAATGTTAATGTAAAGATCCCGGATTTCTTTTCTGATGCATCTCACTGCAGCTGATGACATCTCTTTTGCCAGCTATACCGAAAAACAGAAAGGAACTAGATGCTGTAGTTAAAAGAAATCCTTGGTATAAATTCCCCTTCTCTCTCATCTTTTATAATAGAAAGAATAGATATTTGAAAGAAGTTATTCCATGTTAACAGGAGATCAGTTTTTTAAATGACTATTCTATAATGCACTGTTTGAAACCAGTGCAAGTTGACTTCTAATTTCTCGAAGTAGAATTTTCTCCCAAGTTCAGGCAATTCTCAGTCCTGGACTACTGAGAGATATTAAAACAGTAGCTTCAGTAGCAATAGAAATTCAAGAGTTTTCCATTGTCTAAAACTGAAGATTTTATTTTTAACCCTGATAAACCTTGAGATATACTGGATCTTTATTACAATATTATTAGGTAGAGGAAAGCTATTTGATGTTGCAGGTTACAAGCACCTTGGGAAAGAGATTGTGCATCTTCCTTAGGGTTTGGAAAGCTCATAGCAACATTTTCATAGGGTTGTAGATTTTGTGGCTAGACAGGGCCATTATAAACATCTTGTCTGATCTCCTATAATACAGGCCACACAATTTCATCAATAAATTCTTACATCAAGGCCTTCACTTCTGGTTATGAGGTAGCATATCTTTTAGAAAGTTACCCAATTTTGAATCTCTGCCACAGGCTTCTGAAAGATCAGAGCAAGGACAATGTCTTTCCCTCATATTGTTGGTGTTACCATAAATCTATGAATTATGAAAATTTTAGAAACTTCTAAAATAATATTGTTATGCCCTTCTCCTTTAAAGGTCGGAACCTCTCTAGATTCATTACAGTAAAAATCTTTCGGTATGCAGACAGAAAGCAGAACCAATAGATGTATAATTTATACACAATATACAAATAGTTGTATAATTTTTATTTATATTATAAAGTTACATACTTCTAGAACATCTAAACACACTCACTTTAATTGGCAAGACTCCAGCCACAAATGCTCTTCCATATATCTTTGTCACAGTACCACGTTCAGTCAAGTTTATTGGACTTAGCTGTTTGACTGGTGACATTCGGACTATCACCTCACCACCACCTTGGGGATAGTAGCCCCTATTAAAAATGGTAATCAGACTGGTTAAAGGCAAAGGAAAGGGTACAAACAAAGCAAGAAAACAGTAAACATGAATTTAGCATATTTTGTTTGCTAATTTACACCTACTATACAGCACATCGCTTTAGATAAGCTAAAGTTCTTTATAAAGTCTTATCCATTCTTTACAGCCTTACCAGCATAACATGGACAGAATGAACCTTACTAACTATATAATATTAATGTAACAGATTTTCTCTTCCTCCATATTTTTAATACCTTACTTTTTGTTGTTCTCATGTGTGGATCCATACCTAAACAGAGACAGTAAGCTCCTTAAGGCAGGAGTTGTGTCTCTCACATAGTAAGCAGTATAGGAAACTGAAATATTCTACATGAAGAATTTTTTCATCTTAAAATAATTGAAAAATATTAAGTATCTTAATAGCCAATCATCTGTCCACAGATGGGTAAACTGCATAAGTTAGTGGTTTTCTGTGGTCCACGGACTACAGAAAATGGGACTGAAAAACATTCTGATTTAATGGAAACCTTAGAAACAGGCCCAACACAAAGTATTTCACAACCAGGAAGAGTGTAACTCACCTCTTCTTTATATCACAGTCAAACATGAAATTGAACTTTTCAGCAATTGACTTAAAGACCTGAGGAATAAGCATATTTAAAAAAATGTAGAACAAATCAATTTTAATGAACTTATTCCATCCTACTTGTAAGCTCCAAAATGAAAATAGTTTTATTGTTAGGATCTCAAATACAATATAAAAATATTAAGTGCCTTGCAGGTAGATTGATTAATATGATATAGTTTTTCATATTTTACTCTTCAGACCATTGTGAATGATATTCTTGTTTAAATCCACCCTCCCCTTTCCCTACCACTATTTTACACTTACTCCTCTGCAAGAGGAGACTGAGGGGGGATCTTGTGGCTGCCTACAACCTTATCAGGGGCCACCAGCAGGAACTCAGGGAAAGTCTGTTCACCAGGGCCCCTTGGATTCACCAGGAACAATGGCCACAAGCTGAGGGAGGATAGGTTTAGGTTAGATATTAGGAAGAACTACTTCACTGTAAGGGTAGCCAGAGCCTGGAATAGGCTTCCCAGAGTGGTGGTGCTCTCACCTTCCCCGGAAATCTTCAAGAGGAGACTGGATAGGCACCTGGCTGGGGTCTCATGACCCCTGCTACCCCCAGTGCTCCTTCCTGCCCCTGGCAGGGGGTCGGACTAGATGATCTGTCTAGGTCCCTTCCGACTCACTGATTCTATGATACTTAACACTTACAGACTCAAAAGCCTCTATAAGTCAAATGATCTCCAGTTTTAAAAATAAAGGAAGAGAAACAGATAAGTAGAGGCAGATGTGTTTCAGGGAATTCTCTGAGGCATCAGTTGCTCTCTAAACACATGATACATTAATACAACAGTATTCTTATGCAAACAAATGAATGCTCACTTATCTATAATACCATTTAAGTTGGTTCTTGTATATTATTTCACACTGGAAATTTAAAGAGAGTCCTGCAATAGGAACATACAGAAGTACCTAAGGTACTTGGCATGTACACCTGAAAGATTTAGCAAGCTGAAGAATGCCCCCTACCATCACTGTGTAGTCTATCTGTGGAGCCATCTCAGCATTGGTACCACCTTTCAAACGAAGTTCTGAAGGGGAAGCAGCAAAAAGCACACAGGGCATTGCTACCTGCATCAGTAAGCATACACTCCTAAGACAAAATTGGAAAACACTGATAGGTTAAACAGCCATAGTCCATTTAAATCATTAGCAATCAGAGAACTTTCAAAAGCATTTTTATAAATGTATGTAGCATGGAATATTTCAGTTTGAAGGGAACCGTTAATTAAATTGACATTATACATCCCTTTAAAGTATAACCCTGCTGAAATACTGAACAGCACCTTTTTGTCACTGGTATTTCTTTGCAAGCCTAAAAATAAAGGTGTTTTTTTTCTATGAGTCAGTCTTCTTTTGCATTTATTCCTATTTAAGAAGAAAACTAACACAGCTTTCTTGCTTCTTTGCCCAGTGATACTAGCAGTTAGGCAACAGGAGGAGAGCACAAAAGGTTTGTGAAACAATTTTAATAATGTTTAGGTAATTGTTTCAGAGTAAAGATATTTAGAAACATTGTTGGAACCCAGTAAATATTCCCTATAAGATAATTCTAAGGAATGGAAGGTACCTCCAGAAATGTATCTGGAAATGCTACTCTCATCAGTAAGCCTTTGAAATATTCCAGGGGTCTCCTAAAAAAGTCTTTATATTGCAGAACAACACAATACCAAAGAATGGTGTTTTGAGCTTATTTACACAAGTATCAAACAATACTCAGGACTGTGAAAAGAATGAGTGAAGTCACCAGTAGACTGGGGACAGTATTTGTCTAATTTGCAAAGATTTCTGAGTGGTCCTGTCTCTGAGCTATTTCCTTGCCTGTGTCCAAGCCTAATTCTTCTATTAGGTCACCTGCCTGAGCTTTCCTTTGTTTTTGTACCCAGAAGACAACATCCTGATCACTTACAACACCCATGTACTTCCTACAGCCTACTCCAAAATACTTTTTATTAAGTTTTATTAAGTATTGCTTCCAAGCAATTGCTAGTGCTACAACCACATACTACTAGGTTCACTCGCATTAAATGCACGTTCCTCTGTTCTGCATGAAAATTTCAGGTGTAGCAGAAAAAAGCAGAACCAATAAGGAGCAGGAACCATAAAAATATATGAATGAAGAGATGCAGAGGAGAAGAAAATGACTGCCCCATATTTCAGGGATCAGCATTACAAGTTATAGGGACACAAATAAATCTTCCCTTTTTATTTTAGAACCAGGTTTCAAAATTAGTTTTAGATTCATAAATACTGTACATATGAAAAATCAGTGCAAGGACATGCTACACTTTAATTTAAAAGTGTGCATTCGCACCCACGTGAAATTTCTGGATACAAAAAGTAAGGAAAAATGTTTTAACACTGGCATTTAGCATTTATTTAGTGTCTTTTATATACCATAAGTTAAAAGTGGTATCACATATGCAAATAATTATTTTACGTTGACTGGCTTATTTTGCAGATGTTTATTTATAAAAATCTAGGTCACGATAAGGCCTGATAAGCCTATTTATTTAGGTGTTCATATTTTCATTTCATAAGTCAGATGTAGCTGATGTAGTATGAATTAAGATTAGAGCACCAATTTACAAATATGAATTCCTTATGTTCTCCCCCCATTTTTCTCCTGCAGTTAAAAAACAGGTAACAACAGTTAATAAATTAATCATCACATGCACAAAGACATACCCTGCTGTTTTGGTATCTGCTATGTGGGTTCCACCTTTAATCTTCCCAGGGGTGAAGGTTATTTCTGTTGAACCAATTTCTCCTCCTTCCAGCTGCCCTTCACATAAATCTCGAATCATCTCTAGTCCAGACAGATGTTGAGGCCTTCAAGTCATAATACTACATTAAAACATACATGCAGACAGCCCACATACCCATATTATGTTACAATACCATTATATATTGTACTATTATATATACTTATGTAGTAGGGCTGTGCAAAACAGCACCGTTCCATTTCGACTTCCACTGTGACAATTCAACGGAAGTTTGGTTTGGAGTTCTGTTTCGAGAGCACTGTTACATTACATTTCATTTCATCAGAACTGTTTTGCCCATAGGTTATTATGGGGAAACATAAAATGCAGCATGCAGGAGGGAGAGATGTGGGGGCTGTGCCAAAGTCCTCCCGAGGATGGGGGTCCATCTGCCTGCGAGATGACAGACAGGCAGTGGGCACAGCCCACATCCAGCACTGGGGAGATCAGTGCTGCTGCTGGCTCCAGGCAACAGTATCTGGCTCCTGTTACCTGGCAAGCAGATTGGGGGCATGCACCCCCAGGAGGACTCTGGCACAGCCTCTGCAGCCCTCCCGGGGTGGCTGGCAGACCCCGATCTGCCTGCCACCTGACAGGAGCCAGGTGCTACCGCCTGGGGCCAGGACAGATCAGCTCGTGCAGGGACCTGCCTTCTTGATTCCGGGGCGGGGGAGGATCCCCACAAGTTGATCTGTACCAGAGCTGGCTCGAGGAGGGTGCAGGGCCCAGGGCAGATCAGCTCATGGAGGGACCTTCCCCCGATCCCGGGGCAGCAGGTCCCCACACAAGCTGATTTGTCCTGGCCCCGCTGGCCTCAGGCGGCAGCATCCGGCTTCTGTCAGCCAGCAAGCAGGTCAGGGGCTCCCCCACACCCCTGGGAAGGCTGCAGGGGCTGTGCCACAGTCCTCCCAGTGGTGCCTGCCAGGTGACAGGAGCCGGGTGCTGCTGCCTGGGGCCAGTAGCAGCATCAGTCTTCCTAGTGCTGGGTGTGGGCTGTGCCCAGCCCTGGTCTGTCACCTGGCAGGCAGACTGGGGGCCTGTACCCCCAGGAAGACTCCAGCACAGTCTTTGCAGCCCTCCCAGAGGTGCGGGCAAGGCCCCGATCTGCCTGCCGGATGACAGGAGGCAGCTGCTGCCAGCTGGGACCAGCACTCAAGCCAGTAAACCTGGCTTTGAAACTTGAAAAGTTTCAGGTTCTCTTGTTTCATTTTGAAGCTGTTTTGAAGGCTTGTGTTTTGTTTTGATTTCACTGTTTTGAGCTCAAAATGCATTGAAACAGTTTTGAAATGAAATGCCGGGCAAAATTTTGCACAGCCCTAATGCATATACAATGCCAGTACATATGTACATGTAACAATATATATATACAGTAGTATTATATATTTGAAGAGCTATTGCAAATGTCAGTCTAAACCAAAGCAGCAGAAATTCAACCTGATTCTCATAGAACTTTATGGCTTCTCTTAACCACCTGAGTGCCAGAGGAGAAGTAGAGCTGTGTTCAGGAATGAATGGGGGTTCTATGTCTATCAAGGAGATGACAGAAGTGGATATCATATAGCTAGAGAGAGGATGTAGCAGAAATCCCATCTCAGTCCCTGCCATGGAGACAGACAAGAGGACTGGCATGGATGCAGGAGCAATCATGCGCTTCCAACTCTCTCCTAGAGTGTGCACAAATCTACATTCCTGCCCTGGGAACTCTGCTGTGCAAGCATTCACTGTCCTGTTCATGCAGGTCACTGGTTATCAACCTTTTTAGAAACCCCTGAATAAACTTAAGTAACCCCTAAATAAACTTGAGACACCCCCTTGGAAAATGCCAGCCCTTAGTTTTCCTTCTTCTTTTGCCTACAAGAACAAAAAAGTGTACTTTTTCCTGTTGCAAAGAACCTAGAAAGATCACAACTGTGGATTTCTATTTAAAGTTTCTGGGTTTATCATGTAAATCATGTTTAAACCTAACAGTGGTAATATTGTGTGGCATGCTCTGACACCCTTGAAAGGATCTCAAGGCATCCCCAGGTGCCGTGCCACTCTGGTTGAGAATCACTGAAGTAGGCATTCCCCAAAGCAATAGGAAAAACATTGGGGAAATCAACAAGGAACATGTGGTCAATTTAAAAACAAAAAAATGCAAGGAAGTCTAAGACATGTAGGTCAATGCCTATAAAAAGGGTTTGGTCATTTCACTGCAGCTAACTAGTTTCAAATGGACAGTATCAACTTAAGTACAGGGTTCAAATTATGGGGGAGGGAGAGGCTAAGCCCCGGCATAAGAGACGTGAGCCACTCCTGTAAGATTTGAAAATCATAACCTGGGAGGTCTCTGATTTTATAAGGGTATCGTGATAGGCAGACCAATTGTTTTTGCAGACCACCCCTATCAGTCAAAATGTAATTTGAACTCTGCTTAAGTACATACACAAAGTCTGCTGTTTAGGACTGCTAAAGATTGTCCTTAGCTGTAATTCAGATTAAAATGTAATCAGTATATCAGTATAATTTTCTCTGTTCTTTACATGTCAGGTCTTGTATTATTATACTCACATCAGAGAGTTACATCACAAATCAAAGGAAAACAGATTTCATAGAAGACATGTAGACATACACAGGAATATTAATTACTGAATAATTGAGAGAGAGAAGTACATGCAGCAAAAGTTATTAAAGTTTCCATAGTGGAGAAAAAAAAGCATATGGCCTTAGACAGCTTTTTAAACCCAAATATAACAACCTTGTGGGAATCTAAACTTATATAAATCCTCTCCCTTTCTAAGGATGGAAGATTGTTGTATGCATTTCAGCAAGACATTTTACAGGCTCAATCATATCTGAAGTCTCATGTTGTGACCTGAAGTCTGCCTAGTGGTTAGGAGTAATCCTTTTCACACCCACTTCTAAGTATTGAAAGTGGGGAGGAAGGGAGAGATTCCTCCTGCCCATCAGGCAGGGGAGAGATGACCCGGAAGACCTAACCAAAACCTTGACCTTAATGACACTGTAGCTTCCCTGCCCTGTGTGGCTGTGACCTCTCCCCCAAGGCAGGTGAAACAGTCAGCCTTTCAGATGGGAATCCAGCACCAGATTTAGGTGGAGGGAAATGGGGACAGAGTCCATTTTGGGAGATGAAACTTCAAATAATGGTTTGCCCATTACAAATCGTACTGGGGAGATGCTTCCCTTGGTGCCAGAGCCCACCAGGTTACACGAAGTGTCTAGATTAGGATTTCAAGGGTTTCTGGAGTGAAGTAGTGAATCCGTTCCTAAGAGAGCAGCCTTGTCTGCACAGCTCTCTTCCAGAGACCTCCTGGCACCCCTGTAGTGCAGGGGTGAGCAAGGTGTGGCCCGCAGGCCAGTTGCAGCCCACCAGGCTATTCTACCCAGCCCACGGGACTCCTACAAAATTTAGAAAACTAGTGTTTATCCACTCCTAGCTGCCTGTCACATGGCCCTTGATGGCTTGCCAAAACTCAGTAAGTGGCCCTCCGCCCAAAGTAATTGCCCACCCCTGCTGGGGGGGACACGGGACGGCCAGCTTCACGTTGTTGTCCTCTGGAGAACTGACCGCAGCAGGGGCTGGCATCCCATGGTGGCACTAGCTCTGCCAGCCTCACTACCTCCTCCACAGCAGGGAGGGATTTGCGAGAGCAGTGCAGACTGCCCTGGCTTCAGGCACCTTTTCCCCGTTCCCTTGTGGTAAGGCTGGTCTCCCGGTCCTGCCCGCGGGGGGCCTTACCTAAGGCCGGGCTGACTCCTCCCTGCCCGGATCTTCCGCACCCGCAGGGGCAGCCCCAGCAGGCAGCTCAGGGCCGTAGAGACGCGCAGGATCTGGCCACCCTGCAAGACAGAGGCCCGGGCTGAGCGGCATCGGGGCCCCAGGCGGCCTCACCGCAGCGGCTCGCCGGATCCGTGCCCCGCGGCCCGGCGCCAGGGAGGGCCCGGCTCGCACTCACCCCCTCCATGATCCCGCCATCCACCTCCGCCCGGTCCCGACCCCGGGCCCCGTCCATGGCTGAGCCGGGCCCGCCGCAGCCGAGAGAAGCCGCCCGCGCCCTGCACGCAGCGAGGCCCCGGCGGAGCTGCAGTCCCACCGCGATCACGCCGGCGGAGCCGGAGCAGGCGCAGAGCCAGAGCGCGGGCGGCTCCGCCCCAGGGAGGAGTCACGGGCTCCCCGCTGCAGTGCGGGGGCCGGGCGGGCCCGGCGGTGCCTGCTGCGTGCGCTCCGGGTGGTGCCGTGACCCTCGGCCTCCGCGCACCGCTGACACCTTAGACTAGACGCGGCATTGGGCTCGAGTTCGGATGAAGCCGTGCGGGTCCCGCGGAGGGGCGGGGCGGGGCGTAGTCAGGCTGCAGGAGGGGGCGGGGGGCGGTTTATCCAGCTGCCTGCGGGGTTACACGGAGGAGGAGTGAGGTGGTGGCAGATGCCAGAACAAGGAGCAAAGGGCTCAAATTGCAGCAAGGGAAGTTTTGGTTAGACATTAGGAGGCACTTTCTCATGAGGAGGGCAGTAAAGCACTGGAACAGGCTCCCCACAGAGGGTTGGGTGTTTTTAGGCCCCGCTGGGCTGGTTGGACAAGCTGAGCTGGTGAGGGCCCTTCCGGCCCTTGTCATGAACGACTGGCGCCTCCCGAGACTGGCGCACCACGGTGGCAAGCAGAGGCCAGCGTCAGTGTCGGTGGCAGGGGGGAGATGGCGAGCAGGGACCGCCTACAGATGCCGTCGGTGAGGGGGGCGGGCGGCGAGTAGTGACCGCCTGCAGAAGCTGGTGGCAGCTTTGACGGCGGCCAATCTGGGGGGGGAGGGGTACGTGCCCCGCCACACACCCTCATTTTCTTTGATTCAAGCCAAAGTGGTGGGTCTGATTCACGATTCGGTCAGTAGCTGGGGGGAGCAGTGGGTGCAGGAGAGGTTTAAATCAGCTGTTCTGAACCATGTTAGATTCAACCTCCCTGCTCCCCAGATAATGCAGCTGTTCCTGGTCACTCAGTTCATTGATTGCAGACAATTGCTAGAGCAGTTCTGCTGCAGAGACCTCAGCAAGGACATGCCAGGTCAGCATGTTTTTAGCAGGACGGATTCCTGTCTGGGTTTATTTTATGAATTGTGTTGGCACACTTGACAGTGCACCCTGTGGCACTCTTGAAGGTATCTCAAGGCACTGTAGGGTACAGCCCTCTGGTAGAGAAACTGGTTTCAGGGGCAGATGGAGGGGAGGGACTAGTGCATTTTGCATCTCCCTCACCTCCTCTGATTCCTGCTCCACCCAAAGTGTAGAACCACCTGCCTGGGTGTGGCAGCAGCCTTTCTAGTCATAGATTTCATAGACATTAGGGCTGGAAGTGACCTTGGACGATCATCGAGTCCAGCCCATGGCCCAAAGGGCAGGAAGTCAGCTGGGGTCATAGGATCCCAGCAAGATAAGCATCCAATTTACTCTTGAAGATGTTCAGTGTAGGTGCTTGAACCACCTCCGATGGCAGGCTGTTCCAGAACTTAGAGGCTCAGACAGTAAAGAAATTCTTCCTTATGTCCAGCCTGAAATGGTCTCGCAGTAGTTTATGACCTTTCAACCTCGTCAACCCTTGGGGCGCTCTGGTGAACAAATATTCCCCCAGATACCGGTGGTCACCCCTGATAAACTTATAGGTGGCCACCAGATCACCCCTGAGCCTGCGCTTTTCCAGGCCAACAAGCCCCATGGCTCTCAGTCTGTCGTCGTAAGATCTGTTTTCCTGACCTCTGATCATGCACGTGGCTCTTCTCTGGACTCTCTCAAGCTTCTCCACATCCTTTTTGAATTGTGGAGCCCAAAACTGGATGCAGTACTCCAGCTGCGGCCTCACCAAGGCCGAGTACAAGGGGAGAATGATTTCCTGGGATATGCTTGAGAAGCATCTATGGATGCAAGCCAGCGTTTTGGTCGCTTTACTAGCCGCAGCATCGCATTGCAGGCTCATGTTCATCTTGTGGTCAGTGATGACCCCCAAGTCTCTGTCTTCCGTAGTGCTAGCCAGCGTAGCACTGCTGAGCCTATAAAGATGCTGCAGTGGAGAACCTTGCATTTTTCGGTGTTAAACACCATCAGGTTCTCATCCGCCCATTTGCTGAACCTGTCCAGGTCAGCCTGGATTGCCCTCCTGTCTTCTGGTGTGGATGCTTTGCCCCAAAGTTTGGTGTCATCAGCGAACTTGGCCAGTCTACTTCTGACTCCAACGTCCACATCATTAATGAAGGTGTTGAACAATATGGGTCCAAGGACAGAGCCTTGGGGGACCCCACTGATCACTGGGCACATGATGGGTGACTTCCATCAATTACCACCCTCTGGGTCCAACCACGGACCCAATTTCCCAGCCAGCAGATCGTAGCAGACCCAAGGCCCCAATTGGCCAGTTTCGCCAAGAGGTGATCATGGGATACCAGATCGAAGGCTTTTTTGAAGTCAAGATACATGACATCAATCTCTTCTCCCTTGTCCAGGTCACCTGGTCATAAAAGGAAATGAGATTGGTCAAGTAAGACCTACCCACAACAAACACGTGCTGGTTATCCCTCAGGATGTTGGCGTTGGCCAGTCCATTAAGAATGGCCTCTTTAATAAACTTTTCTAAGATCTTCCCTGGGATAGAAGTCAGGCTGTTGGGCCTATAGTTTGCTGGATCCACTTTCCTCCCTTTCTTGAAGATTGGTACCACATTGGCTTCTTCCAGTCTTTGGGCACTTCACCAGAGTGCCAGGAAGTCTCAAAGATCTGTGCCAGAGGCTGGGCTATGATGCTCGCCAGCTCCTTGAGTACCCTGGGGTGTAGATCATCAGGGCCGGCTGACTTGAAGGTGTTCAGCTTCTCAAGGTGTTCCTTTACGAGGTCAGCATTGATGGAGAGCAGGGGATCTCCCTCACCAGGACCTGCCTGTCCCATAGCGGGCATGGGCATCCCATGGGACTGATGAAAGACCAATGCAAAGTACCCATTTAATAAGGCTGGCTTTTTTCTGGGCGTCAGTTGTCCCATCTGGTTCAGCAGGGGTCCAGTGTTGCCCTTGCTTTTCCTCTGGCTCCCCACATATCTGAAAAAGGACTTTTTATTGTCCTTGATGCTCAAAGGTAGTTGGAGTTCAGTTGCAGTCTTGGCTTTCCTGGTTTGCTCCCTGCAGGACTGGACCAGTGCAGAATAATCCTCCTTCGAGGTGAATCCCATGCTCCATCCGTTGTAGGCCTTTCTTTTTAGCCTCAGGAGGTCTGCTAGATTCCTGGAGATCCAGGGGGGCTGTTGTGGAGAGTCAAGCAGTGCTGACGGAGTCAGCTGATTTCCTTGTTTATTATAACCTCCTTGACTCCTCTGAAGTCTTCATCCCATGGTGTTAACAACCCTCTCTTTTTTCTAATGGTCTTGATGCTCCACTGATCTAGCTGCCCCTTTGTTCTGCAGTGCTCCTGCCGGTGAGCTGCTCCTGGTCAGGAAGCTCCTAGTTCACAGCCCTGCTGATTGTTTCCAACTCAATTCCAGTGAAGTTGTATTTGTTTTTGCTTCAGTCTTTAACCGAATAATACGTCCCTACGTCCCTAGCATATTAAGAAAGCTTCCAGTTCCTTTTTAACAGGAGAAATATATGTGGTGTTTTACATGCAATAATGTACCCCCCCTTTCCAAAAGTCTAGATCCACTCTTGACTGGTTTAAGCTGTAAAAACTAAAATTGTCATGGGGTGGAGGGGACTCTTTTTGTTTGGGCTCCAGACACATGATGCTGTCTCACAATGTCAAAAGGCAGGAGGAGGGGAAGGGTGTTCTTAGCTTTTCTCCCTGCCCAGGTCTCTCACAGGGGTGTGCCTTTAACTATATTGTCCCTGCTCAAGCCTCCACAGTGAGGCATTGGGGAGGACAAGATCTGGCAATGATGGGATTTGGGGGCTGCCGAAATTCCAGGCTAAATCCCTTTGTGAAAGGAACTTCCCCCGTCCGCGATGGGCACAGGAACTCGGTCACTGAAGGAGCCCCGTCAATTTCGGCAGCCCCCAAATCCGCATCAGTGCCAGATTTTCCCCCGCAACAGGCACTCTGTGCGCTTGCCCGCTCCCATCAGCAGGCACCCCGGTCCACCGGAGCCTGGGGTTGCTGGCTTGAGTTCCCCGCACGGCTCTGCCCCCTCCCGCCGCGGGGCGAACACGCCTCTCTAGCCGCGCATTGGCTGCTGCGCGGGAGGGCGGGCCGCTCTTGGGTTTTCTGATTAGCTACAGTTGGCGACGCTGCCTTCTGATTGGCTCTTAGAGGGGAGGGGCGCGGGGCGTGGCGCAGCCAGTCTCTTTGCGGAGTAAGATGGCGGCGGCGGTGGCAGTGCTGCGGAGTGGCTCCCGGGCTGCGGGGCGCCTGGTAAGGGGCGGTGGCAGCACCTGGCAGTGCGGGGCGGGCGAGGACTCCCCCGCCTGCTCCGGGTGCGGCGGTGGCCGCTGCCAGGGCCTTCTGGGGCGGGGCGGGGCGGGGCGTGGAGCCAGCTCCCAGCGGGGGACCCCAGCCCGGTCAGCCCCGGCGGGGAGCCACCCTCGAGACCTCTGCTGGGCCCGGCCGCGCGGCCCCTGTCCCCACACAGGAAGGGCGCCTGCCGGCTCCTGCCGCTCCCGCGGCCGGGTGCGCCCCGGACCCCGGTGCCCGGCGGCTTGCAGCCCTCCCTCTATGGCCTCGTGCCGTTCCCGCAGCTTTTCTTTTACGTGCTCCCCATCGAAGTCCCGGAGCCTCCTGGCTCTAGCTCGGCTAGCTGTCAGACCGAGAAGGAGACTTCGGATGGTGTGGGGACCCGGGGACTGTAGAGCTGTCACTGTTGCTGTCAGTGCCTCTGCCTCATCCACGGGCTCCTTGCACTCTGAAGGCCGGTAGGCACTGACCGATGTGCTCTGCTCTGTCACTTCTGGGAGTGCGCTTTGTGATTCCCCCCCCCAAGTTTGCATTATTTTACCTCACAACACTTCAGCTTCCCAGGGAACCTCAGTAACAGGAATATCACAGGAGGGGGTTACAGGAACAGAGACATTTAAAGGGAACATCTGGCCTGGATGCTCTGGGAAGTGGATTTTTTTTTGGTCTGTAAGTAGACCTACAAAGTTTGCCGCTTTGTCTTGTGTTTAATGTGCGCTCCAGAAATTTTGCCAGCTTTGTATTGAAGAATTTGCCAGTGAGTTTTAATAGACACATCTTGTAATATCCTAGTTTCAAACAATATTTTGCCTACTTCAGTTGTCAGAGCATTTTGTGAAAATGCCAATGGACCCATAAGATCAGAAGAAAGTAGGGCTGGAAGAGATCCTACAGAGTCATCTAGTTCAACCCCGTACTCAGGGCAGGATTATTCATCCCTGACCAAACCATCCCTGACAGGTGTTGACTAACCTGCTTTTGAAAACTTCCAAGGATGGCAGTTCCACCATTTCTCCAGGTAGCCTGTTCCAGTGCTTGACCACCTTCATAGTCAGAAATTTCCTCCTAATGTTCAACCTAAATTTCCCCTGCAGAAGCTTGAGGCCATTGCTCCTAGTCCTGTCCCCTACAGTAAGAGAGAAAAGCCTATCTCTATCCTCTCTGTAATTGCCCTTCAGGTATTTGAAGACTATTATCAAATCATCCCCCGGTCTTCTCTTCTCCAGAGTAACTAACCCTAGTTCTTTCAGCTTTTCTTCATAAGTCTTGCCTCCCAGGTCTTCTCATTTTTGTTGTTCTGTGCTGGACTCTCCAAACTGTCCACATCCTTCTTTCTGTACATTGCTTTATTAGTCTTCTTCCCATCCAAGGTGCCTGCTTTCCATCTCCAGAGGCAGTTGCTGATAAAATGAAAATGATTAGGAGCTGTTGTGCATCTGTAATTTATCACATCATTTGAGACATCTTCATATCTTTCTCTTTTGGAGGATACTCATTTTTGTTCTAAAAAAAAATCATTTTCATATTTTTGTTTTGCTGATTTCTATACAGGAGGATATGCACTTTTATATTGAGAGAATTTATGCAAAACAAGAACAAAAATATTAGTCAGATATTCCTAAAACCTGACCGATCCTAAATTTGAGTTTTGTAAAGCTGCCAAGACGCATGTGTTCCAGAGAGAGAGGCCTGCCACTAAACAGTGTGCTCCTTTTGATTTGGAGATCAAGTGCTTCCTGGTTGTCTTAAATTATATGGCTGGGTAGACAGCAAGAAGTAATCTCAGATAACTGAGTCCCAGAACTTAATTTGGATTTGCATGGATCAACAAAAACACCTTGAAATATGCCTGTACTGGAACAGCCAGTGCAAAGACATGAATAGATGTGGGGTTTAAGAGAGTAGTTCTGTTCTGTGCTAGCTGAAGTTTTCCCCAGTCAGTGGTACCTTTTAGGTAGGCTTTATGTTGGTAATCAAAGCACGTAGGCAACATGGTATGCATTGCCTCTGTGAAGCTGCTAACAGAGTCTCTTCTGCTGTAAATAATAATAAAAAGGCACATTAGGCTTCTTACAGGCACATCCAGACGTGCGTGGACATTTGGTTCCCTCGGGAGAAGTAGCAGCAGTGCACCTTGTGCCGCAACTGCTTGTTCCCGGGGAACGCCTGTGCCACATGCACTTTGGCACACTGCAAGTTGCCTTGGCTGGTGGCAGAAAGAGAGGCCAGGATATCCGGGGGTCAAAAAAAATCATGGAAAAGAAATGGAGCAGAGCATGCTCAGGCAGTGCACTCTTGCAGTATGGAGAATACTGGACTGTGCAGTATGTGGTATTGCAAATGTGTTTGCAGTGCCATATACTGCACGATCATGCTGGTCTGGATATGCCCTACCAGTCTAAGGAACTAGGAGCAAAATTGTGTATGGTAGGAACTATTATCAAAAACAGTTTTAGCTTAAATAGTGTTTGCACTCCTGGGGACACTGGGCCTTGTAGGTCAAATCATAAGCTCCTGTACTTTAAGAATCATGTAACATTTGCGTGGGACAGCTGTTGTCAAACCTTTGCAGTCATTATATATGGCAGTTTTGTTAGGATGTAAATATTATTACTTTTGAAATACTTGTTTTTCTCTACAGCTTATAGCCTTGTAGATGCAAAGTTTATTTTCAGTTGGTCTGAAATTGGGCTAGATGATCCTACAAGAATTTATAAATGTACTTAATCTTCTGACACATAACATTCAGTTTGGTATTGGATGAGTTAAATGTACGTCTAGTACAGTATGAATAGTGTATTTCATGTGTTGTGTTATGTTAATATTACTTTGTATTTTGTTTCATGAAGCAGGAAAAATACTTAGTAAAATTATCAGCTGCTTTAGCTTGTGGATTTGATTTTATTGCAAGGTCAAAAAAAACACTTCAGTATGAAAGGAACTATAATACTATATGATTTGACATACTAAGTGTTTCTAGTAAAGAATGTATAGTTTTAAAAACCAAATCTAGATTAAGTATATTAGATTTCAGTAGTTTTGAATTAATCCTGCAAATGTTGAGTTAAGAGAGAAACTCTTCTGTAACACAACCAGTCTCTTTTTTTGGCAGCGATATTACTAATTCACTATCTCCAATGATTGCCAAATATTAAAATCACATGGAAAGCATTCATGAAACTTCATTTAGTGATAGTTCAGAGGTTTGAGGCTGCTGCTTGTGATCATCTACACAGGTAAATACTGGGCATTTCCAGGTAGGGGCTTATAAGGGGTTAAGAGTTTTGTTGTATATTCTGAATGGATAAACTTAGCTAACCAAGCAATACAGCCGTGTGCTCAAATGGAAAATAAAAAAATGGCAAGATAAAAGGAAAAAAAAACACAAAGACAGAAAAGTAAATCTCAGACTATGTTCCTTTACTTTATCATATTTTTTTAATCTGCCAATAAAGCAAGTAGTATTATAGTTTGTTAATTTCTATTTGCTAATTTTTTTCATGACAATTGGCAAGAAGGGTACAGAGAGTGCTACATTTTCACAGGAGGAATTAATAAAACACCCTTTCAAACTCAGCAGAGACTAGTTCAAGCAACTGAAAGGTAAACGAAAGTGACATTGGAGTGTCATTAGAGTTAGCCTGTGCTACACAAATATTTGTTTCTGAAAAGTAAGAAAATGACTATAGATGATTTGTATGTTGGGTCTTATTATGCAGGTAATATAGGAAATATAGACAGTACCTAACTCAACTTGGCATAGTATTCTTGTGTATTAAGGTGCATCATAAAAACACATTCTTTCCTCTCTTCTAGAGTGACAGTTGGGAAGTTAATATGCTTTGCCATTTGTCTGAAATAAGGAGTAACATAAAAATATAGCAATAATGTTTTATAATATCAAATAAAATATTAAAACAAACTTTCCTATGCAGCTATCCTGTTTTTTGGAATCTCACAGAAGATAATTTCTAAATTTTACAGTCTGAGCTGCTTGAGGTATTATGTGACTACCTGAAAATTGGTAGTACATTTTGGTAGTTTTATTTAAAATTATTCTTGTTAGATTATTTTTTATTGTTTTAAAATAACATAATGCCATAGTTAAATTATATAAAAATAATCATGCTAAAGTGAGAAACATGGGTCTTTTTTCATAAAAGCCTGATTTTAATCCCTGTTGAGATTAAAGATAACACACCTCTTTACTTCTGTAGAAGTACTGTGGCTTTAATTTTGACCAAAATTGCTGCCACTGATTATTCATCGTCTTTGTAATGAAGAACACTGAAGCATGTTATATTGACCTATAGACTAGATTTTGAGTGTGCGTAACTGCAACTATAAAATGAAACATGCCAAATTGTAGTTCAATTGTAGTAATAAGGCTGATACTACAGAATACTTAGCTCATAGTATAAGCCAATTCTAGATTGTTTTTAAAGGGAAATAGAGGGGCAATTGGCTGTGTCCTTAGCAGGTTTCTTGATGATTAATATGTCTGAGCATCTTTTGATCTTTTTAATAGAAGGCAAAGACGGACATTGTGGTTTCCTCCAACTCATTTTTGGAACTCTTTCTAATATTAATTTCTGTTGTGGCTGATGTAATTAGTATACTCCATGCTTTTTGTGTGTAATCCCTGTAAAATATAAAGTTGGTATAGTTTTGCTAAGCAATTGATGTGCATCTTTCGATAATATTGTCAAAATTTTTCTTGAGTAATGCTGCTGAAATGCTATGCTGTTCATGAGGGTTTTGACTTTCCAGGTGCTGTTTTGGTAAAATTAGTTAAGGACTTATGGCAGAGCTCACATTAATTTTGTATCTGTACAACTGTAAAAGGTCATTTAAAGGAAATTAAAATGTTTCACTATAACTACTGCTGTACCCAAAAGATATGAACAAGCTCTGATTTTCTTAGTCTACCATTTTAATACTTAAGATTTATCTCCCCCAGATCTGTGTTTGCCATACTAGATCGTATAGCAGTGTTCGCCTTCTGAAGTCAAAATACGTGTATGCATTTGACAAATCTGCCTTTTTTAATCATCAACACAGATTGTTCAGAACATCTGCTGGTAAGTTTTTTTTCTTATTTATGTAACTAACTTTACTGTTTTATATGTTATATTAGTAGTCCATTTATTACTAATTAGTATATAATCTAGTTTTTAGTACGTTAATATTTTTCTTTGTGATCATTTAAATTTAATATTTAACTTGATATTTTTGTCCCATTTTTCTATTTCAAGTTTCAGATGGCCAAATTGTCCAATTTAAGCTTTCTGATATTGGAGAAGGGATTACAGAGGTAACTGTGAAGGAATGGTAAGTTATTTTTCTTATTGATATACTTAAAAAATCAGAAGCCCTTTAAATGATTGTTAATCATCAGCAGGGATCTGGGTTTTCTGGTCACCATGGGAAAACACAATAAAACATGGATTTCCTTATTTTAAGTAGAAAAATTAGGAATTTCTTATTTTAAGGACAACTCCCCCCCCCCCCCCCCCCCTAGATTTTCTGTCTTTAAGGAGAAAAACGTGGAAAATGGTAGGTTTCTCTTTGTAGGCTGGCAGCGTTACAGCCTGCAATGGGCTGGGGGGAGCCAGAGGAGGGTGTTCAGCAGGAGGTGCCCCGTGCATGTACACATATACACGCATGCATGTGGCAGCCAGGCAGCATGGAGAGCAACTATTTGCAGGTAAGTCTGGGAGTGGTGGAGGATTGAGGCCCCCATAGTGAGGGATAGAGCGAGCTGGGCAGGACTCGGGCTGGGGGTACTGCCCTACCAGGGCAGTGCATGGGTCCTGGGGTTAGGGTGGGAACATGCGGCCGCAGGCCCTTGGCGGAAAGCGAGACGAAGCTATGATCAGCTTGTCCAGGAGGCAGTAGGGGGGCTGGCTCCCCACCAGTGTGCTCACTCCCAGGAGGGATGTGGGGGCCATGTGACCCCTAAATTTGGGGGGGGGGGTAGGTGCAGGCTGGCAGTTACAGGCTTGGGGCTCCCTGTCTTTTTGCTTTCCCCCGGGGGCCTCCTCAGGCAAGCGGGTGGGATCTGGTACAGCAGGGCAGAACAGGGGCGGGGTGGCTTGGTGCAGCCACAGGGAGCTGTGTGCCACCATGGCAAGGCACCCCATGCCTGCCTGGCAGTAGTGAGTTGGACAACTCTGTGTCACTGCTGCTAGGCAGGCAGTGGGTGCCTCGCCATGGTGGTATGGGTCTCCCAGCAGTGGCCCCACGCCTCCCTGCTCCACTCTGCCCTGCTGCACCAGGTCCCACCCACTGGGCCGTGGAGGCCCAGTGGGGAGTGAGGGGCACTGGCAGGCCCAAGGGGCTGTGGGTCCTGAGTGAAGGCACTGGCAGGGTAGGGGGCCGAGGGGTAGGAGTGTGGGGCACCCGCAGGGCTGGAAGGCTGTGGGTCAGTGGCATTGGCAGGGCTGCTTAGTACCACAAAGCAGCAGTAGGGAGATCAAAGGGCAAGGGAAGCTCTGATTTTCCATGATAAAAATACTTAAAATCAAACGTCAAAATTTATACATATTCAGAATTTATTTTATTATAGTGATTGAGGCACTGGTAGGCATCCTCATTGCTGTAAAATTATAGATATCTCAATAAAACATGTTCAACAGACACCTATATATAAAATCATAAAAAGCTGTGGTTGGAAGGGACCTCAGGAGGTCATCTAGTCCAACCCTCTGCTCAAAGCAGGACCAGCCTGAACTAGATCATCCTAGCCAAAGCTTTGTCTAGCTGGGTTTTGAAAGTCCCCAAGGATGAAGCTTCCACCAGCTCTCTCGGTAACCTGTTCCAGTGTTTTACTACTCTCCTCGTGAGAAAATTCTTCTGAATATCTAACCTAAACTTCCCTTGCTGCAACTTGAGATGGTTGCTCCTTGTTCTGTCATCTGCCACCACTGAGAATAGCCTAGCTCAGTGGTTCCCAAATTCTGACAGATTGCACACCTCTAATTTAAATGATATAACCTTAAGTACCACCAGAAAATTTTTAGTTAAACCTTAAGTACCACCAGAAAATTTTTGTAATATAAAGTAATTATAATAAATCGGTTAACATATACCACTGATGGGTTGTCTGCGTACCACTGATGGTACCTGTAACACAGATTGGGAACTGCTGGCCTAGCTCTATTGTCTTTCAAACTCCCCTTCAGGTAGTTGAAGATTGCTGTTAATTCTGTCAGTCTCCTCTTCTCTAAACTAAATAAGCCCAGTTCTCCTAGTCTTAACCTCATAAGTCATGTCCCACAGCCTCCTTACCATTTTTGTTGCCCCTTGCTGGACTCTCTCCAATTTGTCCACAGCCTTTCTATAGTAGGGGGCTCAAACTTGAACAAGGTACTCCAGATGTGGCCTCGCCAGTGCTGAATAGAGGGGAATAATCACTTCCCTTGACCTACTGGCAACACACCAGTGCAGCCCAGTATGCCATTAGCTTTCTTGGCAACAAGGACAAACTGCTGGCTCATATTCAGCTCATTGTCTACTGTAACTCCCAGGTCTTTTTCTACAGAGCTGCTGCCCAGCCAGTCAGCCCCCAGCCTGTACTAGTGCATGGAATTGTTCCGTCCTAAGTGCAGGACTTTGCACTTGTCCTTCTTGAACCTCATGAGATTCCTTTTGGGCTAGTTCTTTAATTTGTCTAGGGCACTCTGAATCCTAGTCCTACCCTACAGCATATCTACTACTTCCCCCCCGCCAGCTTGGTGTCATCTGTAAACTTGCTGAGGGTGCGCTCTATGCCATCTTCCAGGTCATTGATGAAGACATTGAACAAAACTGTACCCAGGACTGACCCCTGGGACACCCCACTTGATACAGGCTGCCAACTAGACATCAAATCATTGATTATTATTTTCTGAGCCTGATGCTCCAGCCAGTTTTCTGTCTACCTTACAGTCCATTCATCCAGCTGATACTTCCTTAGCATCCTGTGATAATGTTGTGGGAGACTGTATCAAAAGCCTTACGAAAATCAAGGTTCGCTACATCCACCTGTGTCCCCGCATCCACAGAGCCAGTCACCTCGTCATATATAGTGGTGTTTCATTTTAATCATGGAAAAATGTAGATTTTGTTGTTTTTAACCAGAGAAGTTGTTGCAGGAGAGGGTTTATCAGAGAATTTGCCATTTTTAAATAGAGAAAACCAGGATCCTTGTTGTCATGTGAATAACTTTTTAGCCTGCCAGTGTAGGTTTTTTAGAATTTTGATTTACCACATTTTGAAACTCTGTGCCATGTACAACAAAAGCTTCATAAAGCTTCTTAATATTCTGTTCTGTCTCATAGTATTCTATTCTTTGTGGGGCAGTATCATTATTTATCTACACTTGGATTACAGTAGGTACAATTCACAGTAGGCAGATTTTCCTTATTTACTCAGTGACTTACCCAAATTAAGATTTTTTCATTTTCATAATGCTTTTTAAAAACCTTGGTGTGTGTTATATTCAGGAATAGATTATTTTCAAGAAAATATGGTAGCAGTAGCCTCTTCAGTTGCAGAGCTTCTGTATCTATATGTGTGTTGGGAGTTTCAAATAGTCTTTTCCTACTATTAAACAATGTTTGTTGTATACTGTGTAAAGACACTTAGAAGTATATAAATACCAGTAGAGCTCAATCTACAGCCTGTGAGCTGGATCCAGTCTGTGGAACAGTGTGAACTGGTCTGCAGGGCTCCCCAGGGGTCCAGAAATTTAGCAGCAGGGAAACAGTAGCGACCCCACTGCCATCAAATTTGTGGACCCCTTGGGAGCCCCACATGCTACATAATATGCGTGCAGGGCTGGATCCTGCGTGCAGGGCTGGATATGGGCCTCTGCTGTTGGTACGCCAGATTGCATCTGTGACCTGACCCTGTGCTCTATCTTGCGCATGGATTGTCCCCTACATGGGATCTGGCCTCTGGACCAGCTGTGCACCGCTCATCTGGATTAGAGAATTGGATAGATTGAGCACTACAGCACTGCACTGGCATGCATAATTACATTTATCAAAAACATACAAAGCCAGTATGATTTTTACGCTTATCATGCTCTGTGAAAGTCTGTTTGTTTTCCCTTAGGTATGTAAAAGAAGGTGATAGCGTATCTCAGTTTGATAGCATCTGTGAAGTACAAAGTGACAAAGCTTCAGTTACTATCACTAGTCGTTATGATGGAATTATTAGAAAACTCTATTATAATCTAGATGAAATTGCTTATGTTGGAAAACCATTAGTGGACATAGAAACTGATGTCTTGAAAGGTATTGTAAACAGTTTTATTCCTTTAATAATTTATTTTTGTTGTTATAAAGCCACCCAGGTTGTTGGTTGATTTCAGTATTAATATCATAATTTCAGAAAAGGAATTATTGGTCAAGCCTGTTGGATTTAATTTCTGTATGTGGCAGTGGCACAGGTGCCTCTCCTAGCTGCCTGGCCCCAGCATGGATGCAGGCTGTCCTCATCGCTGATGCAATATCAAAATCACCTAGCCTCTGCCAGACTGGAACTGGATTGTTCCTGCCCTTGGCATATAAAGGTTGCTGGACCCAATATAGAAAAAATAGCCCTAATTCTACATTAAAGATTAGAGGTGAAACATAGCAAGATTGAAGTCAGTGGGAGTTTTATTACTGATTTGGGTGGAGACAGGAATTTCATTCTAGCCGTTTTTGCCTTTTTATGTCTTGTATATGACACTTTCCAGGACTTGTGAGCTTTGGAGAGTTGTTCATGACAATATCACATAAGGCTCTACATTTAAACTTTCACAGAGCGTTATTTTAATTCCTCTTTTAATGCAACAAAACAGTTTTAATAGGAGCATGCACTGTTTGTCCTCTTCTAAAAATAACCATGTCAGACAATGACTAATACTGTTTTTGGGACAAAAAGACAGAGCCTTTTTGGATCAAGCAAAAGGAATGATTTTCTTGTTGCTCTCTCTCCAGGTCTTTGAAAGGAACTAAGGTTTTTATTTATATTCAGTTATTTTTGTAAAAAATAAAAGAAATAGAGATGGATTGAATTTGTGTTATACATATTGAAGAATAGTCTTCAGTAAAAGTTGCAACAGTTTTTTTTTATAATTATTTCAGCAAAAACATGGAATGATACAGACTTTTGTGATACCTCTGAATTCACTGTATATCTCCCCCAAAATTGTAGGATCTGAATCTGAATCCTTGCACTGTCAGAAGGTCCAAACAAAGCTCTACCATCTCTGTTTATACTGGATAGTTCTTTGTATATGCCCTGTATATTGTTAGTTCCCATAAATGTTTCTTTTCTGAGTAATATTAGATAGAGTCTGATATCCTACTTTAACTTTTCATTACATTACTTAAATTTAAACCAGGTAAAATACCCTCATGCTGGACAATTGCCAAAAGAAAAACAATGTATATTTAAATATATATTTCATTTCCCTTAATTCCTAATTGTTGTTCTTATAGTGGAGAGGTCTGGGTTCTTATAGGCAGTTAGAGGTTAGAAAAATCCATAATTTATTGAAGTAATTGGCCTGTTATAAAAATAGTATGTAAAATGTAACATAATTTCTTGATTTGAATTAGTGATTTGTTTTGTTTTGTGGTTTTGTTTTGTTTTGTTTTTTACAAGAAGTTTCAAGATGTGTAGTTACTTATAGGCTGTTCAAATACATTTTAGATATAATATAAACTGTAATGTTGAGTTTATTATGCCTTCTTGGGTATCCTGTTTTGTCAGTAACTTTAGTGTATCCAGCAAATGGACTTGCTTAAAACAAAGTGGATCAGTCTTGCTGAGAAATTTACATTTCCGTTGTCTTACCAGCACCCATTGTGTCAGATTTGCATTACATGTGGTAACCAGTGACTTTTTTTTTAAAGTGTCTCAGAATGGAAAGACCTACTGAATTATGTGGGTTTTGGTTTTGTCTCTGTTTCTCCCCCCCCCCCCTTTTTTAAATTTTGTTCTTATTATGTTGTGCTTGTGTTGCTGGTGTTTGAATAGTAAGCATACAAAATGGAACACAAGTAGTTTCCAGTATTATGGATCCTAACACCTGATTTTTGTTTAGATGCATGGGGGTCTTGCCCAAACTTACTTTGTATTAAACCGTATCCAGATTACATTATTTTTAAAATTGGGATGTGTAAAACAAATTCCTTGCCTGACTTTGGTCCATTCTATGTTTAGCCTCTATTGCCAAGATTTTTGGAGCCACATAATACATTTAGTCTTTGTATGATTTTCAGATGTAGCCCCAGAAGAGGATGTTGTTGAAACACCTGCTGTGTCTCATGAAGAACACACACATCAAGAAATAAAGGGACATAAAACCCTAGCAACCCCTGCAGTTCGCCGTCTTGCCATGGAAAATAACGTATGTTTGTTTCTTACTGAACTGGGCCTTTTTACTTTCGTAGTTTCTAGGGTCGGAAGGGACCTGAGCAGATCTAGTCCGACCCCCTGCCATGGCAGGAAAGAGTACTGGGGTCAAACAACCCCAGCAAGGTGTTCATCCAGCCTCCTCTTAAACACCCCCAGGGTAGGAGCCTGCACCACTTCTCTTGGAAGCTGGTTCCAGACCCTAGCCGCCCTGACTGTGAAGTAGCACCTCCTGATATCTAGCCTAAATCTACTCTCTGCCAGCTTGTGACCATTATTCCTGGTCACTCCTGGCGGTGCTCGGGGGAACAGTGACCCCCACAATGCCTGCTGGTCCCCCCTGACTAGTTTATAACAGGCCAGTAGATCCCCCCTCAGCCTTCTCTTTTGGAGGCTGAACAGGTTCAGGTCCCATAGCCTCTCCTCGTAGGGCCTGCCCTGCTGTCCCCTGATCATATGAGTGGCCCTCCTCTGGACCCTCTCCATGCTGTCGATATCCCTCTTGAAGTGTGGTGCCCAGAACTGGACACAATACTCCAGCTGCGGCCTGACCAGTGCCGCATAGAGGGGGAGGATCACCTCCCTGGACCTGCTCGAGATGCATCTGTGGATGCATGACAAGGTACGGTTGGCCTTCCTGACTGCTTCCCCACACTGCCGGCCCATGTTCATCTTGGAATCGATGACCCTCAGATCCTTTTCCGCCTCCGTGCTGACAAGAGGGGAGTTCCCAGCCTGTAGGTATGGTGCTGGTTGTTCCTCCCGAGGTGCATCACCTTGCACTTGTCTGTGTTGAAACCCATCCTATTCTCATCCGCTCACCCTTGTAACCTGTCTAGGTCTGATTGTAGCCTGTTGCATCCTTCCAGTGTGCCCACGTCCCCCCACATCTTAGTGTCATCAGCAAATTTGAACAGGGTGCTTTTTACCCCCTCGTCCAAATCACTGATGAAGATGTTGAACAGTGCGGGCCCGAGGACCGAGCCCTGGGGGACATCTATCTGAAAAGTGGCGTGGCGCTAACAGTTTAACATTGTTGAAAGATGGTGATCAGTTGTCAAGAAAAGAACTGTGAGAAAATGTTGATGAATTACTTTTTTCAAATACATGTATCGTAGATGAAGTGGCAAAGTATTTATAAATATTTTTCAAATAAGAAAAAACTACCAAGAAATCATTATTCAACTTTAATATGTGTAATTATCATCACATATAGCCTTTCAGATCATTTTGATAAAGTTTGCATAGGTGATGTTTAAGTAGCAGGAAAATGTTAAAACTGGAACGTTACTCGGGTACCTTGACAACACAGAAGCTGTTAAACTCTAATTCAGTTGTTCTCAAGCTTTTTAGAGTTATGGCACCCCTTTACAACTCTTGAATGTGGCGGTAACTAGAGGTGCATCAATATAATGGTTCCATATCAGATCAGTACTAATATAAGGAAAATTAACAGCATCAGCAATTGGCTTTTTCTGGCTGATGTGGCCAATAAATGACCTGTGTATGCGCGCAGCTGCAGCCCAGCACACAGGCAGCCAGGAGCACAGTCTCGCAGCATGAAAAGCAGCTGGGTCTGGCTGGTAAGTGGTGTTGTAAAGGAAAGGGTGTGTTGGGGGTGGTGGGGGCAGATCGAGCCCCATGTGGTAAGAGAGGGAATAGGGCTGGGGTAGGGGCAAGGGTAGGCACTGCACAGCCAGGGCGGAGTGCAGGATGGAGCCGGGGCGGAGTGTGGGATGGAGCCAGGGCTCCGTCCGGTGAACGTGGGGAGAAGAGGCAGGTCCTGCCACTGCACACACCCTGGGAGGGCATGGGGGGCATGTTCCCCCAGATCTGTGCATGGGGTGAGGGTGGGTTGACACTGGACTGGGGACAGGGCGGTGCCATGCTCTTCCCGGCAGGGGGTTGGGCTGGGGCTGCGCTCAGGGCAAGTGGCGGTGGTGCTGGGAGGTGGGGTTGGGGGACTACAGCAATTTTTTGGGGTGGCTGCAGCCCACCCATAGCTCCTCTCCCAGCACTGCTGCTGCCCACCCTGAGCACAGCCCTACCCAGCCCCCTGCCAGGAAGAGCTCGGCATTGCACCCACCCTCGCCCCTGCACAGATCCAGGGGCACATGTCCCACCATGCTCTCCTGGGGTGTGCGTTGCTGCAGGAGCCGTCTTTCCCCCCCCCCGCAGCTCCTGGACAAGCTGCTCGCGGCTTCATCCTATGACTCACTCTGATTGTGCAGCTCCTGCCCCAGCCTCACTCCCTCCCTCACCACAGGAACCTCATTCTTCCCCCTTCCCTCGCCCCTTCCCCCACAACAGACTTACCAGCCGGATCTGCATAATTGATGATTGGATTGGTATCAGCTGATATGGCTCATTAAAAATTGACCATCAGTGTTGGCCCAAAAAATCTTTGTCAGTGCACCCCTAGTAGTAACCGTGGATGAGAACCACTCTTATGCTTAACTTACTTTTGTGGTTCTCAACTGGATGTAGCTGCCACCAAGTAAAACTGTCCTGCATGTTTGGTGCAGCCTAGGAATATTTGTGACATTTCACATGTGCCTCATTTGGGCTCTCTGATAAGTCTAAAGCAAGCAGGAGAGCTGACTTGTGCTGAAGCCCTTCACAGTCTAGCCCTGCACAATGTCTCTCAGAAACAGAGGCATGTGGGGCACATGGCACTTGTCTCTCTTTCTGGGAGGAACATGGGCAGGGGGGAAGACCAGGAAAAGCTACAGCATGAGAGGAGTTATCGGAGAGCCTGAATGCAGGAGGAATGTGTGCAACTGCTGCAGTCCTGCATAATGGACAGTTTTAGCTAGACACTGCTGCAGTCATGGCACCCTGGGTTGTTGCATAACTGCTGTTGAGAACCACTACCCTAATTGTTAGTGTTCACAAGCCTGCAGTGATACCTGTATCATTACAGTCTCCTGTACATATAGCAGTTAGTGTGACAGTTATTATGTATTCCCAAGCAGCTGTTCAGTCTCGGCATTTGAAACTGCCCCAGATTTTCATTTCTCCATGCCCTATAATACACTTTCATCTCAATATTATAAGAAGAATTTTGTGTACGCGCTATATAGCAAAAGTTAAATAGCTTGTTTTATAATTTGCAGATTAAACTGAGTGAAGTTGTTGGAACAGGGAAAGATAACCGAATCCTTAAAGAAGACATTCTCAATTATTTGGCCAAGCAGACGGGAGCTATTTTACCTCCATCACCAAAATCTGAGATTATCCCACCATTACCAAAACTAGAGACTGCACCAACTACTCCAAAGGATAAAGCACATACAATTCCTGTACCTATTTCAAAACCCATTGTGTTTACAGGAAAAGATAAAATTGAGCCCATAACAGGTAAAAGCATAAATGTAATCTTGGTATAGCATTGATAATTGATTCAGCTTGCAACAGTGAAAACATAAATAATGTTATATATTACATTCATAGCTGCCAGTGTTCTGTATGTATGTGTGTAGTTTTGCCCTGTTCCTGATTACTGGCTTTGAGCTGTTGTCCCATGTCATATTATATTACTATGCAGTACAGACCTCTTTCTTTGAAGCTCTTTATGAAATAAGTAATTTGGCAATTTTAAAACAATACTGTGACTACTATTTGTGTAGAAACTTATATAATTAAATGACAGGATGAGTGAATAAGTTTACCAGTGCACTTGGAGGGGGGGAAGAAGGTGATTTAGGAACAGTCAGCATGGATTCACCAAGGGCAAGTAATTTCTAACCAACCTGATTGCCTTCTATGATGAGATGACTGGCCCTGTGGATGCGGGAAGACAGTGGATGTGGTGTACCTTTTGATTTTAGCAAATCTTTTCATATGGTCTCCCCCAACATTTTCACAGGTAAGCTAAGGAAGCACAGGCTGGATGAATAGATTGTAAGGTGGATAGAAAACTGGCTGGATTGTTGGGCTCCATGGGAGTAATCAATGGGTTGATGTCTAGTTGGCAGCTGGTGGGGCTGTTCTACTTCCTTTGCCTCCAGCTGCAGCTGGTGCTTCTCCTGCCCCTGCAGCACCACTCTAGGTAGGCAGAAAGCATCAGCCGGGAGGCTCCTGCCCAATGTGTGGAGCTCTGGCTCTAGCTCCGAGTTGCCTTCCACCTGGTCTAGCCGCCTGGTGTGATGAACAGCCACCTGTAGGTAGGTGGAATGGACAGAAAATGGCCTGGAGCTCCATGTGCTGGGCATGAGCTGCCTGGCTGAACTTCCTGCCTGCCTGCCTGCCTAGAGCTGCATGGCACAGCAGGAGCAGCAGCTAGAGCTGGAGGCAAGGAGAGTAGAACAGCCCTGCTCAACTTCAGCCCTGCCCCCAGCCCCAGCCAGCATACAACTTCTAATGGGGCAGGGAGGGGAGAGCTTCAGTCCTGCTGGAGGTGAGGGGAGCAAAGGAGCACCTGGTCGACGGCAGCCTTACTGGAAACAGCCCCACCAGAAGCTGCATGCTGGCTGGGGCTAGAGCTGGCGGGAGTGTGGTGCGGACTGCCCTGGCAGGAGCCGGTGGAGCTCAATCCCATGTGGAGAACTGTGGGGGCAGTCATGGGCTGCATCCAGCCAGTTGGTGGACCATATTTTGCCTACCCTAAGCTACACTGTTCTCAGTCCTGGCAGATAACAGAACAAGGACCAATTGTTTCAAGTTGCAGCAAGGGAAGTTGAGGTTAGATATTAGGAATAACTTTCTCACGAAGAGGGTAGTAAAGCACTGGAACAGGTTACCCACAGACTTTGTGGAATCTCCATCCTTAGAGGTTTTTAAGACTTGGCTAGACAGAGCCTTGGTTAGGATGATATAGTTGGGGATGATCCTGCTTTGAATAGGAGGTTGGACTAGATGACTTCTTGAGGTCCCTTCCAGCCCTTATTTTCTCTGATTCTACAATTCCTTTGATTCTGTATTATCAGCATTGTTATAGTGATCTTTGGCATAAAGCTATTTTAAAATTTTATTTCCTTGCTGTTGAAAAATAAGTCATCCTAAAGAGGTATTTACTGTTTATCCCACTTTTTTTTTTAAAGATGTGCTGTTTTTATAAAACAAAACCAAATGTTAGAAGCTTTGCAGTTAGCTTCTGAAAGCTGTCTTTCATTGATAAAAGCACCTAATAAATATTTTTCAGGATTTCACAAGGCAATGGTGAAGACCATGAGTGCTGCTTTGAAGATTCCTCACTTTGGTTACTGTGATGAGATTGAGTTGAATCAACTTGTGCAGTTGAGAGAAGAGTTGAAACCTCTAGCACAGGCTCGTGGAGTTAAACTCTCCTTTATGCCTTTCTTCATAAAGGTGAAAAATACCGCATTGCAACTCATTGTATGAAGTAGTAATATGGATGCCACAAAATCTTCTGATCCAAGTACTGTTGTGTCCTTTCAGCATGCATCTGGCTCAGATGCGTCCTGGACTTTGCAGCATGCAATTGTAATGTGGAGGACAACTTTTTTCTTGTTAGTTGGGCCTTTTGACAACGCACTGTTAAATAACTAGCATTGTTAGGGCTTATATTTTCTGGATGAGAAGATTTCTGGAATAATGTTGGGGAGGGGTGTAGAGAAGGTAAATTATCGCTCAATTTGGGTCTGTATTTCTTGTGTCATATTGACTTTTATTAGTAGATGTTTTGGATGGGGAATCCAGGAAAAAGATGACAAAGTTGAGATGGAAATACAAAAGCGTCCGAGCGAGGGACTAACAATCGAGGGATGGGGGAGAGGAGGGGAACGCGACTAGGTTACATACCATACAATGTTAGCCAACTAAGCCCGGGGGAGGGGGGGGTCGCGACGCTGGGCGGGAAAGGAGATAGATACACACGTACCCATTACAGTGGTCCGCAATGTTGAAGGAAGTGGCTCGGAGTGAGCGTCTCAGTCCATAGAGTCTGATCGCGGGGGTCCTCTTCGGGTGGGGCGGGGTCGTCTGTGGCGGTGAAGTCCTCTCAACGTGAAGCGAAGCGGTGGGGGGGCGGTTCAGGAGGCGGTGTCCTCCGGGTCTGGTCCGGCGGTGGCTGGTCTGGAGGGGTCGATGTACTGGCGGTGGCCCGTGATGTGCTCCACATAGATGTCGCAGGACCAGCTGTCGGACACCATGAGGCAGCGCATCAGCTTGGCGTAGCGGCGGGAAACGCGGCAGGCGCGGAGGACGCTCTCGTTGCTGGGGTCCCAGGCTCCGAGCGTCCCCACGATGAGTGCGTCTACTGTCACGTAGCCATGGCTCCTCAGGGTGTCGGCCAGCGAGGCGTACTTCTCCCGCTTGCGAGCCCGGGCCTCGGTGAAGGCTTGGTGCCGGTTCTCAAAGGGGATGGTGACGTCCACCATCATGATCTTCTTGGCCTCGTGGTCCGTGACGACGATGTCGGGGCGCAGCTGGCTCTCGCAGCCTGGGACGGTGCGGTTCACGGAGATCTCCCCCGCCCCAGCCGGGATGGCCCGCACCAGGCGGTCCTGGACAGCGTTGTGGCGCAGCTGCCAGGCTCTGGCGTGCGGCCTGCAGCTGCACAGCACGTGGGGGAGGGTCTCCGCCGCGTAGCCACGCCGTCGGCACCTTTTGTCCTGGTGGCTGAAGCGCACGGCCCCGTTCAGAGGCAGGCAGTTGAGGTGGGCACGGTGGAGGAAGCACCAGTCCACGAAGCGCGTGAAGCTCCCGCTGGGCGTAAAGTGGTTGCTAGCGTCTCACTTCGAGGTGACGTCGAAGACCTTGCCCTGGTCGGGTATGGCCCTCGGGTCGCCGGCATACTTGTTGCGGACAGCGTCCTTCAGGAACCTCTCCAGGAGGGTCCTCGTGCGGGGTGTCACAGTGATGTGGTCGGCCTGCGGGGCTGGGCGCAGGCAGACTCCCAGCTCCTGGCGCTCCTTGGTCCAGGTCCAGGCGCAGCCGATGCAGTTCCCGAGGCGGCGCGTGGTCTTGCGGGCTCGGCTCCACAGCAAGGCAAAGTCCCCGCTGTCCCGGCTGAACTCGCCCTCCAGCGAGCCGCTGAGGAAGGTGGCCAGGTCTTGTCCGGCAGGCTGCCGCCCGATCCTCTTGCGGGCGGTCTCCTCCAGGGCGCTGGCAGCGCTGGTACTTACCGTGGCGTCCGGGCAGGTGAGGAGGCGGAAAGCGTGGGTCACCACCTCGATGTCGCACAGGTCTCCCATGCGGGGCATGTTGGCGCCTCCCTGTCGGTAGGGGATGTGCAGGACCTCGTTGCTGGCCCACAGCGGCAGGTGCAGCCACTTCTTGAGCAGCCGCCGGATCTCGGTGTCCGCCTTCTTGAGGGGGGTCTTGGGGACCGCCGAGCCCCTCAGGACGAACGCGACGCGGGGGATGAGGAAGGTGTTCATTACACATGCAGAATAGCTAGAATCAAGCCACAGAAATTATTTCATCATCTTCATCAGTCTTACTACAATGTGTCTGCATCTTCATCTTATATTTCAAACATGATACAGTACTGTTTTTATTTTATTTTTCTGGTATTTTTATTGTATTTTTCTATTTTACTTTTTCTAATAACAGATATTGTTCCTTCAGGTACAGAGCAAAAAGCTTTTGTTATTTACAGGCCAACTGTTTTCACTCATATTACCTTGGCAACCTTTCCTACCAGCTGCCATTATTGCAGTGTTCACCAGAAAGCTGGCAGGGCTGAAGATATGGCTTACTGTAAAGGAACTGTTAGAACGGTTTTATGCTGAGAGCTAACAGTTAGAACAGTCATTCCCTCCTGCCACAACTTCTTCCTAGAATATGAAGTATTCCTGGAGAGGATTATTCTGTCAATATATGGCCTGAAGTGTTACGCTGCCCTGGAGTCACTGGTTAGCTTTGGGACATCTGATTTGGGCCTTGACATGAGGAGTTGCCTTATCACTTAAACTTATCAAAAGCTGAAATCCTCTAATGTGATTACATTTACTGTACACAGGGAAAAAGAGCTTGATCTTTATTTTTTTCAAATATCTGTTCAACCTGCATTTAGGATTGCTGCATAACTAGCAGCAGGAAAGCTTGAAGTTGAATTCATTGGTAAGTGGTGCTTAAGAAGAAAATATTGGGTCTAGGAGACTGTGTTACTGTGTGTCAGCATCTGTTCCACAAAAGTAGCTCATTATAGTGGCTGGATCTTAGGAATCCTTTTTCAGAACAAGATTCCTGATGACAGCTAGAGTAGATGTTAAGAGATGTTAGTAGGCTGGAAGGGAAATCCAACTTCTTTATTTTTTTTATTCAGTTTCATCTTTACTTTTCATAAATTGCTTTCCTTTTTATCTGTCTTACTTACCTGGCCACCCCTTGTCCCCACTATGGCATGGGAAGAGCACCCACAAGTCTTCCACTTGCAAAATGCCAATGGAGCCTCATGTCCATAAGCTGGATCCAATGGTTTTGTGGGCCATTTGTTGCCAACCCCTGCTGTAGGTAAACATATGATTTGCATTCTGAAAATTATAATCTGTTTCTGAGGTATGCCCATGCTGCCTCCTTCTTTTCACCCCTGAGTCAGGCATTAGAATATTATGAATATATTAGCTCTGAGTAAATTTGTTTCTTTTATGTTTTACAGGCAGCTTCTCTGGCCTTATTGCATTATCCTGTTCTTAACACTTCTGTGGATGAAAACTGTCAAAATATCACATACAAGGTTTGTGAAATATTATGGAGATGCTTCTGTGCCAAAAAAACCCAGATATTACTGAAACCATCCAATTGTTAGGTAAAAATCAGAGCCCATAGTAACATTTCTGTGCAATGCTGGGAAATTATTTGTACATCAGGATCCCTGTCTAATGTCAGAATGGATTGAATGCAGAGTGTGAGATTTGATCTAATTTATGCTATTTACATAGCAGCAGCAGCAAAGACATGCTATTGCTAGCGTATTGACACACTGGTCTCTTTTTCTCTTCTCTCCGACAGTAGACCAGGCATTCCCAGTGAAAAACCCACTCCCTCAAAACTAAGGAGGGCAAGTATTTTGTTATGATGGCAATAGTTCAACTGTTCTAGCTGCTAATCCTGATTTAACACCTTTCTATAAAAGATCAAGACAAGTTGGATTTGCTGGTATTAAGAAAGGTGGGAAGTGTAATATTTAAAACAAAATACAGTTTATCATTTGGGTTCTGTAGAAAACATTTTCTGTATTCAGTTTTGCATGAATTTATTTTAGTTCTTATAAAACCTGTGGGTTGATGCACAAGGTGTGTGACCCTCTTGTTCTTACATAAATGATACTGCTTAGGTGGCAGCAATGGAAAATTCTTTGTATTGTCTTTCCAACATGTCACTGATTTACATTTCATGTATCACTTTTCCAGAAGACTGAAGGACTTGCTAGTCTCTCTTTCCTTTCAAGTCTTGGTCTTGCTGTTGAGATTGTGTACACATAATAAAAAAAATAACAATTGGGTCCTCTGTTGGCAGATTCATTAACAAAATAGCGTGAGTTAAATCAGTCTTACCCTTTGCATTCAATCTATTCTGGACATAGGAACTTATATTTTCTAAATGTAGACTCTCCAAAATTAGTTTGGAGTTTGCCTTTACTATTCCAGGACTGGAAGGCAAATACTTGAGAGAGATGTCCTTAAAAAGTATAGCTTAGCATTCAACAGAAATTTCCCTGGTAAAAAAATACTAAGAACATTATATTAGGATTTTGTTTTGCATAAACTAAAACTTAATAATATTTTATCTTTGCCATTAATTTACATATAATTTATGATGAGTAAAAACTTATCATAGCTTTGTCTATTGTAGGCTTCTCACAATATTGGAATTGCTATGGACACAGAACAAGGCTTGATTGTTCCTAATGTGAAAAGTGTGCAGGTCCGTAGCGTGTTTGAGATTGCCTCTGAATTAAATCGCCTACAGTCCTTGGGTTCTTCAGGCCAACTGGGAACAAATGACCTCACTGGGGGAACATTCACTCTCTCAAATATTGGCACAGTGAGTAAAAAAAAATAGCACAAATGTTTACACCTAAATCTATTTCTTAAATTTATTTTTTTTCCTTTACAATATATACCTAATATTTATTACTTATTTTTTCAGACAATTGTATTTTTTATTTGTAACATGCATATGACACAGTGTACAAGAAACATACTTCTACTTGAGATGAACAATTTAGAATTATTCTGTAACTCATTTTCCTTTCTTTTCTAGATTGGTGGTACCTATGCCAAACCAGTGATACTACCTCCTGAAGTCGCTATTGGAGCTCTTGGGAAGATGCAGGTACACTAAAATCTCTGTTATCCGGGATCCTTAGGGTAAGCGGATTGCCAGTTATGTAAAAACTCCAATTATCGGAAATAACCAGGCAGGGTTTTCAGATAACATGGAGCAGAGGTGGGGGAGGAGGGGTGGCAGCAGCCTCACACAATGGCAGCAGTGCGAGTGGTGGATGCAAGCTTTCCTCTGTGTACCCCCCACTGCGTCCAGCTGGCAGAGCCAGGAGTGGGAGGGGTGGTGGTGGCTGCTGCACACGGAGCAATGGCAGTGCAAGTTGCTAGATGGCAGCAGCAGCCACCACATGCATGCTTTCCCCTGCCCCCACTACCACCCCCCCAACCCCCGCCGGTGTCTAGCCAGCCAGCCGGCCAGCCAAAAACTTTAATGTATTCCGGTTGGTTAAATACCGGATAGCAGAGATTTTACTGTATATTGATTTAAAACCAAGAATATAGATGGTTTGATGGGAGCAAAGTAAGACCCTGTTTACTGAAAATTTTCTATTTGACTTAAATGCTTTCAGTCAAAATATTATTTTTTGAAAGATACAAAGAAGCAATCTGTAAACTTTGTTACTGAAATATTACGGTGTTTTTTGTTTTAAGACTGAATAGGTTGAACACAGGCATAAAACATGTAAATAAAATATTTTTCTCAGTGGCCCAGATTTGTTTTTCAGAAGCATGTAATATTTGCCTCGGTATTTTAACATTCCCTGCAGTGGCAGGGCACTGACAGCCCTCATCCCCTGCTTTACTTGTGGCAAGTGAGAGTACTTTTGATGTTTGGGGACAATAAGCCTCACTGTTGTGTGACAGGGTTGATTTGTATAGTTTTAGGAATGGGTTAGACAAGCACTTTTATGGAATGGTTTAGATAGGGATGATTCTACCTCAAGCAGGGGGTTGGACTAAATGGGGGTGGTCAACCTGCAGCATGTGTGCCACAGGTGGCACAGGCAGCCTGTGTGTTACACATGACAGACTGCGGAGGGGCCAGCCAGCACAGGGCAGAGAGCAAAGCATCAGATCAGGCAGGGTGCACAGGGCAGGAAGCAGAAATAGAACAGCAGATTGGGCAGTGGCACAGGGCAGGGAGCAGAAAGAGAGGCCAGTCAGGCAGCAGAAGGCAATTGGAGTGGCACTCAGGGAGAGTGAGCAGCTAATTTGTCCCATGCCTGCCAAAAAGTTTGATCTCCACTGAACTAGGTGATCTTCCAAGTTCTCTTCTGGTTCCACTTTTCTCTGATTTTTATCAATATGTCTATGTTTATTAATCTCTTGGCTTACAGTAATCAGAAAAAGTATGTGTGTGTGTGTGTGGAGAGAGGTGTTGTTATAGAACCATATTACCCTTGTGCAGAAACAAGTATTGGAGGGTTTCAACCCAGGAGAAAACTTGAAAAAAAATCCTTCTGATTTTTAAGGTTTGTTTAGTGAATTAGGAATTTAAACGATTTTGGAGCTTTGGATGGTTAGATGATTAAAAACCTTAGCATGGACAACCAAATTAGCGCAAATAAACCCTACTTTTTCTCAGTGAATAATACTTTTTATGTTTTCCCCTGTGACCCCTTAAGCTTTTAGGAAATGTTAGTAGATAAGTGTCATTTGAACACCAACTGTGGAGGAGCTTCCTAAGAGGATATTTTTGAGTCAAGGAGGGATTTCTCAGTGAAATATGTCCAGAATGATATGTGGCGTGGCAGGTGGCCTGTGTGTTTGAGACCCCCTACACAAACAGTTGTGGGAAACTCTGTGTTCTATTAATGGAAATTCTATCATGTCTGCTTTAACAAATGCCAACATTCATGCACTTATATAGTTTATCTTTAGTTTCCATTTTTCATCCACGTCTTCATTTCTAGGTCCTGCCCCGATTTAACAGGAAAGGTGAAGTATTTAAAGCACAGATAATGAACGTGAGCTGGTCGGCTGATCATCGTATTATTGATGGAGCTACAATGGCCCGTTTTTCTAATTTATGGAAATCCTATTTGGAGAACCCTGCTTCCATGCTGCTGGATCTTAAATAAAGAAAACTAATGACATAACGTGTCTTTAAACTTTGGGGATTGACATGAACATTATCAGAGCTAGCTATGCTAGCACATGTCCTTTGCTACTTCTCATACTATATGATTATGTTACATAGTTGAAAGGTTTCAAACACCTATGTCAATCTCTCAGTAACCTGTTACATACTTTTTAATCTAATTGAGTACAAGTTACTCTACATCACACTGTCAAACTGAATAGGTTTTGGCGTGCCTTTTAAATATGGTGGTGGGAAGTTATGAATATCCAACTCTGATTATATGTGCTGACTTCTGCTGAACTGACATTATTGACTGACAATTTTCTGTACCTCTACAGTACTTTTAAACTGTATAGAAAGGAAATAGTTACAATTATTCCTGTGTAGACATATGAGTTTATGTTAACGAAGTGAAAGGAGTATCACCAAGTTCCTAAAAGAAATTATGCAAAAATTAATGTGCAAATAAAATGCCTTTATGCTCCCATTGTAGATGTCCAATAAACTTTTTTTAATGGTGCTAGCTTTTCCTCTCCATCTTTCTTTAACTGTCTTGTACCTGGGGGGTTCTTAGCCCAGGTGCTCTATATCTAGTGGCAAGGGAGTTGTCAGCATCCTTAATGACTGGCTTAGTGCACAGTCTGAAAATATTTACGGGCATCCAACAGCTCTCTTTAGAACTTCTTTTTTCTTTTTTTTCCTTTTTTTTTTCTTTTTATAGCACACTCCTCTGGGTTGAAAGGTATTTACAGTTGCTTAAATATTCCTCTTATTAGAAATTTTTCTTTTGAGAAACCACTGCCTATGAAAGGCTGTCATGATTAAGTATCCTATTAGTTGTTAGGTTATGGTAATCATAAACAATGTGACAAGTGGAGGTACCATGGTATGAGAGACTGATGTGATACAGAAGCGGAATTAATAGAGCATCTGGCTTAAATTAATCATCTCTAAATTCAGATATAAGTAAGACGGCAGATAAGATTCACTTCCAGAACAGAGAGCAAACAAAAAGTCTGGTGAAGATGGGAAGCACTTATTGGGAAATGAGACACAAAGGCAACTGTTGTGCATACAGACTTTTCAGAGAACTTGAAGTTGCCAGAATAATGCAGGAAAAAGTCATGCATACAACAGTATTAATTTGAGGGACAAAAATGGAGATTTCGTAAGAGATTTCAGGTCTTTTCTGGAGGATAAATAGTGGCCAAATATCCTTGCAGCTGAGGTCCCGAGTTGGTAGACCAAAGTTACCTGGAAGCAAGGGAGTATGGTGCAAGATGCATGAAACCAGAGGCAGAATCTCTGGTGTACTAGCATAACTAGGACAGGGTGATGAGGATGTGGAGTGGGAGGGAGAATGGAAAAAAAAAACACTGCTGCCACAACCTCACAATTTTGCTGGTAGCACAGTGGCATCAGAAATTACCAATGCACCCATGTATTGTGGCTGTCCTGAGTACCCCACTACATTGTTATGCATCTGCTCTGGTGTCTGATTGCTAAGAGTCATCGGAGGGAAATTAAGTAGTGAAGAAAGGATATAAATTCAAGAATTGTAAACTACTACTCATTTTATGTAAATTAGCTTTTACAGATTTTAAGACAAAATATGCTTATTATTTATTCTGATTTTTCTGTTCTTAATAAAATTTGTCTAAAACCACAAAGATTTGGTTGTAATAGTTTTTTCTTTTATTTGAGATTTGTCATGCAGGCAGTCCTGAACAGGTGAAACAGTCTTCTTTCCCATGTGAGATTCCCTATCAAAAGGACACGGCTGAAAGGCTACTCTCCTATAAATACATTGCTGCTGGAAGGGCTGCAAGCCAAATAATGCACGTGTAAAGCTTATGTCCATGGATAAGAAGTAAATTGAAGGGACTGAAGGTATGATATGAGGTGCTAGCACCTCAGAAATACTTTAGAGAGATGAAACCCAGCCAGCAGAAAGGAGGTGGATTTCTAGCTTTGTCTGTCACATCCTTAAAGGAAAATTCAGTATTTTTGCAGTCAACTGTAATTATGTAAGTAGCTTTTTGAAGAAGGAAGGAAATTAAGCATTTAGTGACTTGTACAGATTGAAGAAAAAGCTTCAAGACAGAAAACAACACAGTATCCCTATGGAATGATATTGGAAGAACTTTGGGGTTTTAAAGGATTAGTGATGGATGTGTCCAATTCTAGTGTGTCCTGTATTGGTAATGACTGAAAAATCATTGCCACCAGATGAGATTATGATTTACTGGACATGTGCTCTTATGAGCAGTCTCAGTAAGAAGGAAACACATTAGTGACTTCTGCTCCAAACAGTGGTCTGTGATTACTGCTGTGCATGCCTCCAACCCTACCTTCTAAAGGAGGGTGAGAGTGGTGGCATTGAGTATTGCCATTCCTAATTTTTTAGGGACCCAGTTCCGGGCTTGGAATTAATAAACCTTAGTTCCCTATACAGTGAATGGGATTCACAACACCAGCTTGCTGTGACTTGGCTAACAGAAAATGTTGAAGAGTATAACTGAAATCCTGCCTCTTTCCTGCACTTAGGCATCTATCAACAACTTTGAGTTATGATCCTATGTGATGCTCGGATTCATAGTCCAAAACTGCTTCCCGGTCCTACTTGTCTGCTTCATCCCTCTGGGTACAGATAATCGTGCTTTTGAAACACAGCTGGTAGTGGTGGTGCCGGTGCCCACCTTTTATTTATATAATATAGCAAGTATAATGCTGAGATAACCTAAGAGACCTGCATTAAGTGCTCTCCTGAGCCCAACAGTTCAAAACCACATCATCTTGCTTCTACAAGTAAGGTATAGGGAAGGCTGGGATAGGATCTCTAGGCCTGCTGTTGAAATAGGGCCACTACATCGAAAGAACTCCAGATTCATGGGGCCAGAGGTAACGAGCAAAGGGAAGCCTGACAGTAGCACAGTGAAGGAGACACCTGAAAGAGGAAGTCCTGGGTTCCAGTCCCTGCTCCCAACACTGTTTATGTATTTTATCAAATGACCAATGCAAAACAAGTTGTACTGGGGCAGTGACAGGAACCCAGTCCAAGCTGTGCTCAGATCTTGAAGGATCTGTGGGTGGGGACCATGTTCTGCTGCTTCTCTTGAGAGGAAAGCAGGAATAAAAAAAGATAAAGCTGTTATAACTCTATTTACTTCTTTCTCCAAGTCAATATTGACATCTGGATTTGGATAATGTCCAAACAGCATTGTCCTCCGTGATCTCCTCTAAAGCTCTTACAGAGAGAAGAGCTGGCTGGATGGAAGCCTGCAAGGGAAGAGAACCTCTTTTCTGCATGCCCCCGTCCCCTGATCCTGAAGAAGTCTTTATTTGGAGATGTTAAGTCTTTGTCATTGGGTTCACTCTGTAAGACATCACAACCCTTTATTTCCCCTCGGATTGTGAAATAAGATAATGGCTGTTTGCTCTTAAACTGGCTTTTCCTCCATTCTATAAGATCCAGAATACTACAGCAGAAGGCAGAGCAGGGTAGTACCTTAGATACTAACTTTTTCAGAAAGGCGTGAGCTTTTGTAGCTGACAGCCTACTTCATCAGATACTATGAATCATAGGCACCTGGTGGGGGGCCACATGCCTCCCCCCCCCCGAGATTGGTGGCCACTGCCAGCTTCTGCAGGCAGTTGCTGCTCACCACTCTGCTGTTGCTGGCTTCTGTGGGCTGTCGCTGCTCACCCCCTGCTGCCACTGCCGGCTTCTGCAGGTGGTTGCCACTTGCTACCCGGCTGTTAACCGCTGCCCACAAACTGCCCCTCCCAGTCTCGGGAGACACCAGTAATCCATGCTGTGAATGGATGTCATTAATAACATCTGATGAAATAGGTTGCTGCCTGTAAGTGTAGGCCTTTCTGAATGAGTTAGTCTATGGTGCCACTCTTGCCTTCTGACTGATTTAAGACTAACACAGCTTAACAGATGGTCAATAAAAGACAGAAGACAACAAGATTCCTGGAAAAGCAAGTGATTGACTGGGAATGAGTTAAGGCACTGGGCCCCTTAAGGCAGTGTTTCTCTACCAGGGTGCCATGGCGCTCTGGAGTGCCGTGACATCTTCTTAAGTTTACTGTGGGGTGCTGCACAACGTTAACACTGTTATTTGATTGACACGATTAAACCCATAATTTTCATATAGGAAGCCACAGTGTTAAAAACCTTCTGACCTGTTATAGGCTTTCTGAGTTTCACACACCAGGAGAGTTATTCTATTATTTTTCCGTAGTCAAAAAAAGAGCGACAACTAGGGGTGCCTTGAACCTATCTAGGGGTGACTCAAGTCTAAACCACTACCTTGAGGGCATATATCTGACCCCAAGAAGTTTTCTGTGATTTACACTACTTTCAAGCCAGCTGTCTTTTTGAGGATGAAACTCCCAGCCCATTCTAATCCATGCTCACAGCAATGGAGCAGTTCAGAGGAAACCCTCCAGAATTTAGTCTTCTGTATGAAGAACTGTATGGGCCCTTTATGCATATTATTTGTGTGAAGATTCTTCATTATTCTACAGCAGAAGTAGTGAGTAAAGTGAGGTTTTTTTAATCCAGTGCTGCCTGATTAGAAGTATACTAGTGCATGTGACCTCTAAATTACTTTATGATGTTTTTTGTTTTCATTAGTCAAGCACTCTACTGTTAAGTTGGTTTGTTTGTATTGTTATTTTCAGCAAAACACTGCAAGTGCGGAGCAAACAGTTGTCAGATTTAGTGTGTTTAGATTTGTTACCAGGCATTATAGGGTTCTTTTTGTTCCTAAATTCTGATGATTGGTTTATTCCATAAAAAATTTATAGGGTCATGCTCACATTCTGAAAACTAGGAAGACATTCAAAGTGCTAAATGCTCCAGGGCTTTGCAAACCAGTCCCATGTGATACTTGCTATTCTCAGCATAGGTTAAAATTAGAACTAGGCTGGCATTACATTTCAATTTGCTGGAGTCTGTGTGAGAGTTAAATGGTGCTAGCCATTTAGCCAATACAGCCAAGGTTTATAACTTACCTTTGCTCTTGCATGGAAATCGATGAGTCATGGAAAAATCTGTGAATGCATCAAGTGATTTAGGTAAGTTCTTAAATGCTTCCTTAGGGCTGCAGGTTAAGGTTAATGGGAAATGTGGTTGTTCAGGAGTAAGTTTGCAGCTGTTTGGCAATGAAAATTGGGACTGTGCTTTTAAATTTCTAGTTGTTCATGATCACTCTGGTATTGTATTATCTTCCAGAAAGGGTAGGGACAAGAGGTTCTGGTTTCAGCTTTTGCAGTAGTTTTATTGTTACGTAATTATATTTGCTTGAGAACAAAGGTTTGCAGTCAGGGCCTCAGGTATTTCATGATTCTAAAACTGTGGGAGTTTTGACTCCCCACCCCAGGATGGTTGTATATTTGAGGATCTAGATTTTCATCAAAAAAGAAAGATTTATTGATTTTATGGTTCAAATATTTTCAGCAGCAGTAGCAGAGACTCCATTCAGGGACTGATGTTCCATTGTGTCAGGTATTGTACAGGCATATAGAAAAAGCCAGTTTTCTCCAAAAGCTTTAGTATTAGAAATAGGAACCGAATGCTAAACTGCTGGAGTGTTGTCTTTGCCAACTGCAAACAGCCTTAAACAGTAGCTGAGAACTATAAGTAAGCTGATTTATTTCGATAGGTTGCTTGCCCTGAAGTTTAATTTGCCCTGAATGCTAATTTTGTTTCTGTTGTTTTGGTAGAAACACTTGACTAATGTATGTAGTCAGCACAGTTGGACACTGGGATAAGAAGTAAATAGCTAGTTACTGGTAAAGGGTATTGATGTGGAAATTTAATCTCAATGAGAGAAAGGAAAGATATAATAGAAATGCTTATCAGTTTAAACACAGAAAAATCCAACTACCACATAGTCATTCTAGTGCTACAGCTGGTTTGTTTTTAGCATGTTTAAAGGCCCAGTTAAAGGAAAAATCACGCTGAGAGACACTGTTTTAAAAATATGACCCTACACCAACCATGGGAAGAAGATTATCTTGTTGTGAAAGAGTTCTTCTAACGTATATAGTGGCTAGCCTTTCTACCTGGCTGAAACACATTTCAGATTTTCAGACAAGAACATGTTTGAGACAGTGATGTCTTTCTTCCTCTCGTTCCCCTTCCTTCATCCAATATTATGCTTTTATAATAAAAAACTGAGAGGCAATATTGAAATCGACTGCTTTTTATTGTATTTATGGTTCATAGTTCTACCATGCTGTTGAAAATCTGCATGAGCTTGAAACAACCCCAATCTAGCCCTCTAGACTTCAGGAGGATTAATATTAGATATGGGTTGCTTGATTTCAGCCCTTCTTCAGAATAGAAAGTTCAATCAATACAGTAATGGCTGAGGAGAACTCTTCCAGATTGGAGCACAGGAATGCCCAGGTATCTTTTCTAGCAGTAGCTAAATCCAAGATGATAGGCAATTATGTATTAACTCATGCAGAGAGGATATGTCTTCCTAATCTTAGGTAAACAGTATGCCTAAAACTTATGCCCCTAAATGTAGGGGTTTCAATACCTTATACTTTTTATATTACTGTTGATAGTCTCATCACTTCTATCATTTTCTCCTATTCTCAAATCTTATTAAGGCCTTGGATTCAGTGCTCTCTAGTGGCAGTGATTTCCACAGGCTAACTCTGCATTTCAACTTAATGAGCTGTCCCTTTGCTTTTGTATTACAAGAAGAGATGCTGGTAATTAGAATATTAAGTTTCTGAGAGTCCCATCAGCTCTTCACAGTGGTTGTGGTTAACAAAATAGGCAGGGTATTTATTTTATATTCATGTCTCCTTCCAGCACATGCAAATAATATGTGAGATTGTAATGACGACAATGAGTCTGATACTCAAAACCAGATACCTATGACTGAACTGGAATGTGTAAGAACCATGACTGAAACTGCACTTTGCACTGGTACGTTCACTGCAGTAAAGATGCTTTGGGAAGTGAGAATTCAGAAAATAAATGAAGAACTCCAGAAGGAAAAGGAATTCAGACAGAGGGCTGTAGGAAGGTATGTTCATCATAAGTCTGCAGTAAATGAGACAGTAAACTGTTTGTTCAAACGTGGGAGATTATGATTTGTCCTTTTGGGAGCATCTGGTTCCATGATCCTCATTCCAGAAAAAATCTTGTTCAAGGGAATCTGATCAGTTCTTCATAGCATTATTTTCAATTGTAAGTAAAAAATTAGTACAGCTGCAATGGTAATTTTGACATATATATCAAACTATGAAAGCTCCTACTGTCTTAATATGCTTGTCATACTGTAAGAACGTTCTAGTTTGTTGTACAGTACATCAGTCCTTATTGGCAAGTGCTCTCTCTTTGAAATATTCCCCATTTAATGCTCAGAATGATTTTGATCTTTTATTATTGGGGATTAGTCTGTTGACTTGCATAAGCTTTAGATGGTTTCAAGCTGACTTCATATATATTTTAATTATAAAGGATTTGACTCTTCTTGACCTTTTGTGATAAGGACCACAAACATAGAACTGATCAGGTTTCTGTTTGTGGATGTACAGCTTATGTTGTAGGACTGTGGAGTTGAAAAGACTAAGGAAGTTGTTGTCCTCATCCTCATACAATTGTTTTCTATTTAGAAATAACCCTTAAAAATTAATTGTCTTTAGGACTTTCCCCCATTGTGTTTTTTTTTTTTTTTATGCTGTCCAGGATGAAACATTACAAAAGTGGATGGAAGAAGTTATATGCTTTCCATAAAATAAGACTGTGCAGATCTGAAGTGCAATCACACAGAACTGCAAAATGTTATTAAGTTACTGTAAATAGAAGTCCTGTAAATTATCTAAGCCAAACATTGCTACATATCCAACCTTAAACACCAGAGTGTTTACTAGCATCCACTTAAAAAAAAGTATTTGTCTGACTTCCATGGAGGCTACTAGACAAAAACTTATCTCTTTGCTATTCCAGGGAATAAAAAGTAATAGTAAATACTGCTCAAATTTAGAGCTGAATGACAGAAAGAATTTTTGTTTTGTAGACTTGCAGTTGTCTGGGAGGAGAGAGTGACTTTAGCCAAGCTCAAAAAAAAAGTAATTTCTGAAGATGGAAGAGCTATTTTAAAGATAGAAGAGGAGGAATGGAAGGTAATATTTAGCCTATTGTTTGTTTTGAGTGGGTAGATAATTAGACAACTAAGTTATTTGACATCTAATCCTAGCCAATTGTATTCTTTTCCCTCCATTAAGTGTCAGTAGTGTGCTCTGTACTGTACAGAACACACAGGACAAAGCAGGAAGAGTAGAATTACCACTGTCAAAATAGTCAAGCCTGTTTTATTGAAAACATACTTTAATAATGGAGTACTGAGTACTAATTTTTTAACTAAAAATATCTTTCCAGCTGGGCAGGAGCATTTGGTTGAAGTATATCTTGTGGATTAAATTACAAAGTATTTGTACCAGATTTGTAATGTACCAGAACTACAGAGACACTGGGCAAAATCACCAAGGTGCCTAGCAGCTCCCAGGCAGCAGAACTACTAGTTCTACTGCATGGAAACCAGGCAGCTGCAAAGTAAATGGTAGATGCTGCCACTCTTTGCAGGCTGCAGAGCCAGTGTTGCCTGTGCTAGCTTCAGAGTCCACTGCAATGAAGAAGGTTTGAAGACTTATGGCTGAACCAGCTCCACAGGAAGTCATTGGGAATCTTTTTCTATTGACTTTAATGAGAGTTAAATAAATTGCAGGCTAATGGGGAAGTGGCTTCAACATCCAGTGTTGCCTACTTGTCTACCCAGAGCAGTGAATTTCAAACTATCTTAAGAAACCTGTTGTAAAAAATTGCTACATTTCTAAATAACCATGTAAAAGTTATATTTTATCCATTTTTAAAATGCATTTGAAACCTGCTCTGTGATTAGTTAAATATTCCACTTAACACATGCAAAAAATCCAGCACTACTTTCATTTCAAACTTTTGTTTTGGTTCTTGGGTCCTGTTACTGACACAGCACTGTAGGTATCAAAGTCCTGGATACAAAGACTGCCACACATTACATTTAAGACACAGTTAACCAGTTAATCAGTTAATCAAATCTTAAATTGTGACCATTACGTCAATCAGTTAATGGTGTGATAAAACAAGAAATAAGCCACAATGTTAATCCGCAAAAAAAATGCGATGACTTTGTGGCTCGTTCCTGTCATGCCATTAGTTGAACTTGTGGCTAGGCGCCCTGTCAGCTGATGGGTCTCCCAGCCATGAGAGCACATGGTGTGTGATCCCAGCTCCCTCTGCACCAGCAGTAAGGCCTAATGGGATCTGATGCATGATCCCACAGTCATGACTCCTGCCATGCATGTATGGCATGGTAGGAAGCATTATTGCATGGATTGCATATTGGATCCCATCACACCTTTACCTGCATGTCTGGCAGGGGTGTAAAAAACAACATTGGTTTGTTGGTTGGTTGGGGGTTTTTTTGCTTGTTGTATAGGCTGCATAGGCAAAACATCTATAAAAGTGTTTCTTCCCCTTACTCATTCTGTATACTTAGGTGGAATGTCCTTCTTTTTCCCCCTACCGTCTGTTTAGTCACTACCTTCTTGCTTACTGAAATTAAACCACCTCCAGGAATGGCAACTCCATAGAATTAGTTTGATGAAGATCCCTGAATTCATTGGAAAGTTTCAAAGCCTCATTGTGCTGGACCTGTCCCGAAATTCAATTGAAAAACTACCCAAAGAGATTGGTGAGTTGTACTTAAAGCCACTTCCTTAACTGGAGTCAACACAGTAGGATTGGATTTGGCCAGATGTGATAATTATTCAGGTATATTCTCTTTGATTTGTGTCCTGTGCAGGCCAGCTGACTAACCTCCAAGAGCTGCTTCTCAGCTACAATAAAATTAAGTCTGTTCCTAACGAGTTAAGTCACTGTGTCAGCCTGGAAAGATTGGACCTAGCTGTGAACAGAGATATCTGTGACCTTCCTCTTCAGGTTTGAGAAAAGCAATTTTATTTATATACTGAATGTTTTCACTGCCTAAAACTATTATTTTCATGGAAAAAATGAACTTTTCCTTTTTCTGTGACTTTAAAATGATATGGTACATTTAATCTGTATGGAAACTCTTGCATGAAGTGTCAAACCAGTGCTTGATTCCACAAATACTCAAGCCTTTGTGTTATCTGTATTTACATGAATATTCAGACTGAAGCAGTTGGATTATTTGTATCAGAAAGATAAGTATATACACAGATGTTTGAAATAATGGAGTTTAATTCTGTCCAGATCAGTTGCCTTATAGAGTCAGATCCTCTGTTTATGGATGTTAGCTTAGATTCATGGCCTTTAATGAGAAAATACTGATTGACAGGAGATGGTGATTTGGCTCATTGTCTTAATCATGACCTCAGGAGAGTTGCATTTAAGGGTGAAGCCATAGTTCATTCTTCCATCATTCAGTTATTGGTCTCCTAGCAGGGGCTACTTTTGAAAGTGACCTGTGATGCAGACAGCTGCTCAAAAGGAGCTGGACTAACTCCATTGACAGAGGACCTTGAAAACAGTAGAGAGAGTAATAACTTGGTCTCTATTTACCCAGCCTTAATCTGAGTCACTGACCTCAAGTAAAATATCAAACATCATAGTCCTGACTGGGGTTAGAGATGTTTATTGCATTGCAGAACTGTGTCCATTTAATAAACCTGTAAAACCCAGTAATGACCAGGCATTGTTAACATAAAATATCAAATATTAACCATTCTAAAATGATGTAGCACAGATCACACAGTTTCATGAAGTCAAGGGAAGGTATACCATGATAAAAAGGGTTCTAGGATTCTGGGCCAGTTTCTTATTTGCACTGAAGCAATGAAGTACTGTCAAAGGGCCTGAGTACGTAGTCCACAGAGGGACTCAGGTCCCAGGAGAGTGAGTGCTATAGTCTTTAACTGCTAGATATGTAGCCACCATAGTGAAATCCAAGTGCTAGGCATCTAGGGTATGTCTGCATTGCATACTGTGCTGCTGGTAGAGATGCAGAGAATGGCTTAAATGACCTAGCTCAGGATCTGGAAGCAGTATATCTGCATTAATGTGGAGGTCTGCTCAGACTAATTTACCCTGTTTCTCAGCTCCACATGTAAGGCAGACAGATGGGCACTAAGAATGAGATCTACAAAAGTCAGTAGTATGGCAAGCAGTCACTTAAATTATCTTTACATGGTACTGCATTGTGTCAGGTGTAGGGAATTTTAATGTCAGAAATGGAGGGCATCTAGGGGAGTGATTCTGAAAGGGTGCATTGTGAGATCACAGTGCGAGATAAATGCTGTCCTCCCCTGTCCAGCATCCTACACCTGCCCTAGCTACTCCAGCAGCTTCTCCTTTTGGGGACTACTGCCTTCCCCTACCCTTTCCTACCTCCAGGTAGACCCTGTGCTGCACCCACACGATCCCAATGGCACACACTGTTGAGAGTGGATAGGTGGCCACATAAACAGAGTGGCACTTTACAGGCCAGTTTGTTTTCTTCTCTCCTCCCCAGTGAGACCCTGAAGGAGCAGCCTCAGCAGCAGGGCCTGGCCTTGCCCCCCTGAAGTACAGAGCAGGGGTCAAACCATGAAGAGAGCAGAATGAGGTTCTGCCTCCATCACCCTTAAGTGGCACCAGTTAGATCAGTGATTCTCAACCTTTTAGCCTCAAGACCCCCCTCCATATTTCTTCTGAATTTAGATCTATCTCAGTGATTTTCAACTGGGGTGCAAAATTCAGAGGAGTTATGGGGGGAGGAGGGGATCTTGTAGCTAAGAAGGTTGAAAACCACTGGTCCAGAGACTAATCTTTTGCTTAAAGAAAAATGTATTTGCTGCCATTTTTTTTAACTGTACCTCTCAGCACTCGTGTGATTTCCTCTGGCAGGGAAATGGAATGTATTATATGTTGTAAAAAAAAAATCATATTCACCTTTCTGGATGTAAGAGCTAAGTGTGCTGCCAATTGAAGAAAAGCATGTGCCCAGGGTATAAAGTCTTTGGGAAACCTTGCTTTAGGTCTAGGTAACCTTTGACAGAGGGGTTTAAACAATCCATTGATACAGATCAGATTCTGACTTTTCCAGGCTATGTTAGCTGTGACACTCTTTTCTGCTATGCATTCCAGGAAACATTTTAACATTTTTAAAATTGTTTTGTTTTTTGACTAAGATGGCTAATTTGCAGTTCTAGGGCCCTACTGCATGTTCAAATTGAAACTGGATAGAGAAACCAGCTAGAGTTGTTACACATTTTCAAGCACTAACTTTGTAGCTGGCTGGCCCTTCTTATAGCTGGATAGTCACTTTTACTGTATGATAATTACTTTCCACATGTGCTTGGTCTAAATTTATTGTGCAATTAACTAGTCAATTGCATAACATATGTAACGTAGCAGGGGCCTCAGTGAAATCTCTTGCTTTACAGTATATGCAAAGGTACATTACAGAATATTAATAGAAGACTTTCCTTCTTTTTAGCTCAGTAATCTAAAGAAACTTTACCATATAGATTTGTATATGAACCAGTTTACTACCATTCCTTCAGCTCTCTTGAACATGCCAAGTCTAGAATGGTTAGATATGGGCAGCAACAAACTTCAGCAACTTCCTGACGCTATTGACAGGTAACCCCTCTACTCCCTGCCTAGCCCATCTTAGCTTTAATTCCATTGCACTGAAAATCTAGTTATTCAGTTGTTACAGAATATTATCAGGCATCAAAGTTTACAACAAACTGAAACCAAGCAACATTGGTGTGTACTTTTTTTCTAAAATGGAATATTCTGCTTATGCTGTTAACATAGCAGGAACATCTCAAAGCAGAATTTCATTATAAACTACTGTTTGGTGTGAGAAGTAAAATTGTATAGTATTACAGTTTAATTTAGTCATTGACAAATCATTACATTCATGTAATCAAGTTAAATTGTTTTGCTATCTAAAATCTCAACTAGCAGTTTAATTGAACATTACTGTATTGTGTGAGAGAGAAATTATATGACATGGGAAATGAATCAATTCCTTTATAATAGTGGTTAATCAAATTATATTATTTCCTAATACTATATTAATTACCTGTTCTCTATTCCTGCAGAATGGAAAACTTGCATACTTTATGGCTCCAACGAAATGAAATAACCTGTTTACCAGAAACCATCAGTAACATGAAAAACTTAAGCACTCTTGTCCTCACCAGCAACAAACTCCAGAATATTCCTGTTTGTATGCAGCATATGACAGATTTGAGGTAAAAAAAGAACACGCCCCCCCCCCTTAAGATATTCGAGTGTAGGGGTGTCAAAGATATGGCCCATGCTGGCCAAGCCCTGCATCTGGATCCACTTCTACATTAAATTGAACAAACTACAAGTTAAGCATATACATCAAAACTGGGGGACTGTGGTGTCGACACCTACAGTCAAATGGGTCGCCAGCTGGCTGGAGGGCCACACCCAGACAGTGGTGGTGATGGGTCATTTTCGTCCTGGAGGGATGTGGGCGTGGGGTCCCCCAGGGCTCGGTCCTCGGGCCCGCACTGTTCAACATCTTCATCAGTGACTTGGACGAGGGGGTAAAAAGCCCCCTGTTCAAATTTGCTGATGACACTCAGATGTGGGGAGATGTGGGCACGCTAGAAGGCAGAATAGGCTGCAATCAGACCTAGACAGGTCACAGGGGTGCGCGGATGAGAATAGGATGGGATTCAACACAGACGAGTGCAAGGTGATACACCTGGGGAGGAACAACCAGCACCATACCTACAGGCTGGGGAACTCCCTTCTCAGTACAGAGGCAGAAAAGGATCTTGGAGTCATCATTGATGCCAAGATGAACATGGGCTGGCAGTGTGGGGAGGCAGTCAGGAAGGCCAACTGCACCCTGTCATGCATCCACAGATGCATCCCAGAGAGGTGATCCTTCCCCTCTATGCGGCACTGGTCAGGCCACAGCTGGAGTGCTGCCTCCAGTTCTGGGCGCCGCACTTCAAGAGGGATGTGGACAACATAGAGAGGGTCCAGAGGAGGGCCACTCGCGTGATCAGGGGAGTCCCCGTTTCCCCGAGCACTAACAGGAGTGACTAGAAATAAAGCTGGCAGAGGGTAAATTCAGATTGGACATCAGGAGGCGCTACTTCACTGTGAGGGCAGCTAGGATCTGGAACCAACTTCCAAGAGAAGTGGTGCTGGCTTCTACCCTGGGGGTCTTTAAGACAAGGCTTGCTGTGGTGGTTTGACCCCAGTACTCTTTCCTGCCATTGCAGGGGGTTGGACTTGACGATCTGGTCAGGTCCCTTCTGACCCTGCTAACTATGAAACTATCACTAAAAATGTTATAGATACTTGTTGATGCAAAGCCACTCTTTCATTCAATATGTTAAAACACATAGAGCTTTCTTGTTAACATTAATCCTAATTGTAAGACTTTGTAAGACTGTCATAGGAAACTACAATTAATTTACATCATCTTTTCCTTTAAAATATTGCTTCATGGAGGCTACTTTTAGTTTCCAAGTGTAGTTGGTTCTATCTTGGAGCTTTCTAAGTGTAATGTTTTCTGATGAATTTCCAGATTTGTCAACTTCAGAGACAACCCACTGGAACTGCAGGTAACACTTCCCCCATGTGAGAACACTGAAGAGGAAGAACGGGAGCTATTTGGTATTGAGTTCATGCATATATACATTCAGGAGTCACTCAGGAGAGCAGGTATGTCCTTTATACCATCCCTAATTAGAATACAGTTTAACACAATATTAGAAAACATAGGACTAAAGAGTCAGTTGGAATTAATTTGGAGTCTCCCTGCACTTGGCTTGTATGGGGAGATTCCACTCTTTGGTCTTTATATATTCATCATGAGTTTGGAAAAAGTGAAGAGTTAAAAAGAATAGTGGCACTTCCATTTTTTTTCCTGACAGTAGGTAAAAAGCATCAACACTTGATAAATAAGATGCATCTCAAAAACACCAGTCCCCCTCCCATTCCCATCCCTAAATTGTTATTTAATCCTACCTCTTAACAGAAGTCCCCGTAGCACCAAAAGCATTAACTGAGGGCACTTGTACAGGTGCTCCAGAGGTGGTGGCGGGCATAGTGCTTTAATTAGAGTGGCTACAAGACCTGTTCTAATTATAGTGCCACAGCATAGCATGTATTGGAGTCCCTGCACTTAAAAATGGTGTTGGGGGCACTTGAACTAAAGTTCATCAAATGAGCTTTAGTTCAAAGTGCCCCTACCACCATTTTTAAGCATGGAGAAGTTGATATACAAGATGCAGGAGGCTGCTGGAATGTGATAAATTACCATGCTCCAGCAGACTCGATTAATCAAGTCTGCTCTAATTCACTAGAATTAGAGTGTGTTGGAGCAGCCTCTGCACTCGTGTACAGACACCCTGAGAGAGAAGGACTTGGGGATTTAACTACCTTTTCCTGTTCAGTGGTTACAATTGTAGGCCAGGATTGAAGCATATAAACAGAACCCTGAGTCAACCTACTTTTGCTATATCCATTAAATGAAAAGAAAACTTAAGTGAACTTACAAAAAAGTTACAAAAATTCAATCATGTCAATTCCAGTTTTTATTTAATCTCCCTTACAATGTTTCACATGTGGAAATACAATTAACAAAAATCATCCTGAGGTGGCATCTGATTGCCAGGTGGTCTTTTTTCTCTAGCCAATCCCCTAAACAGCTAGAAGTCATGAAATAAAAATATTGGTACATTAAAACAAACAGACCAGAAAGAATGTTCATGAAGTTCAAAATGTAAGAAACAAACATGCTTAATCTCCATTTTAACCTATTTTCAGAAAACCTGGAAGACAGCACCTCCTGATACCATAAACAATGAAGAAAAAATATAAAACTGCTCCTCTAAGCTAAGCTGGTTGCTTGTTGAAGAAAAATATAAGTTCTGCTTCTGAATGGAGAAAGCAACAGCAAGTTCCAAAGACAGATGGATGTCTTGTAATTTTCATACCACTAAGAGTCAGCTGGCATTTTTTGATTCCATCTGAGATTGTAAAATTTAATGCTTTTGTAAGTGCAGAAAAGGCTACACACTGTTTTCAATGAGAGCTGCATCCATGAATAATGTTTTGATAAATCCAGAAACATTTTGTAGAGTTCTGTATTCTCTCCATTACACATATATCTCCTATTATGCAGTTGGCTGGAGTATTGAACACTGATTTGGTACAGCTGTTAAGAGTACATTCTCCAAAGACACAGTGGAATCTGTATAGTATTGTAACACAGCCTTGTACCCTCTCTGTTGTAAATATTCAATCCGTCCATGGTCAATCAACAGTTTACAAAGATGACCTATCTGTTTCCGTTCTTCAACAGTAAGCAGCCTAGTTTCAAAAAGAAAAACATGTATTAGAGTATTTGTATTAAGTTTATAATCAAAGATTGTACAAATGGGTACTGGTGCATTTCAACCCAGGCAAGCGTGACCTTTAGGCTAAAGATTTTGCAACTTTTTTATTTTGAAATAACAGGCAATTTTAATTAAGTACAACATCAGGAGGTTTTTGTAAAATGGTCCATACTGATAACAGAGGTACATTATATACTTGCTACATATGAGTCATTTGTGGAAAAGTTAATGTTGAAAGGGCTCACCTACCCTTGCATGCTATCAGAATTGCATTCAGGCCTGTTGTATGCTTGGTCATGTTCATCTGCGTCACTGCTTTGGGCTGTACATTCTACATCACTTGAACAGGCTTCAGATATGGTTTCTTGCATGCCACAGGTTGCCCAGCTAGACATTCTCTGAAAAAAATTAAATTCTACTTGTCCAAGTCCAACTTTTTTAAAGAATTCCCTGCCTACATAATGCTTCCAGTCACACCTGTGGTGGCAACATAGCGCAATAACAATTCCAGCCACCGTGCTGTAGCTCTCTGAAACATTCTCTCCACTCCTTTCCTTGTCAGTAGAAGTGTTGGAATCAGCTTGGGTGTTATCACTCTTGAAGCGTTTAGCTGAAGGTTCTTCATTTATTCCATCATCCTGGGTTGCAAAACTTTCAATCAAACATCTCAGAGCAAGATCTGTGAACAGAAGTTGCATTTAAATATGGCTGTAGGTGACTAATGCAGCATTAATGTACAATGTAAAGTTTGGGTAGGAACTTTACCCAAATTAAGGGGGGATACTATGCAGCCCAAAAAGCAACAAGATGCAGGTTGATGACATATTATCAGCCTACATTAAAAGGTATTCATTTCAAACTTCTGGTTTTAACTGTCACAGGGCGGGGACCCAGGAGCGGCTGTGATCTCTCCTGGCACCCCTACTGTGCCAAGTTGCCTGTCTAGCACCCTCGTTCTCGCCTGCCATGACTTTGATGGTTCTAATATATTAATGGGAGGCTGCCGTTACTTGACCCCTTGGACCCAGTGCTCTCACCCTTCTGGTCCCTGCTGTATCTGGATAGATTCTGGTGCACCCCTACCCTATAGGTGCCGCGTGGCTCCTTCCACCCCTAATACCATGTCCCAAACCTCTCAGGTGTTCCGGACGTTATCTGGTCCTATGTTCCTTCCTTAGTGGCCCTGTCTGCAGCCTCTACTCTTGTGCTCACCCTCTCCGGGGCTTCCCTTGTGTACGCGCGCCCTCTCTGGGGTCTCTCAATAGACTCACCCCCTCTCTGGGGTCTCTCAATAGGCTTGCCTCAGAACACTTGCCCCTGTCAGGGCCGTCTCGCGCTCCCCGTGTGCTCACCCCACAGGAGTCTGTCTAGGGTTCCCTGTGCTCACGTCACCCGCACAGGGATCTTGTCTCCTGTGCTTCCCACAGTCGGGGCTCAGGTGGCTGTAGCCATGCCTGGCCCCCTGACCCTCCTCATGGGTCTTACGCCCTGCTCGGGCTCCTTACAATTGGGCTCAGGCAGCCTCAGCCTAACCTGGCCTTGAGACCCCCTTCCCAGGTCCTATGCCCACTGGGCTTTACGCCAATACTGCCCCACTGGGCTGGGGTCAGGGCACCCTATTAGCTTCTCCCAAAGTCACCCCCACTGGGCTGGGGTCAGGACACCCCACTAGCTCCTCCTGAAGTCGCCCCACTGGGCTGGGGTCGGGACACCCACAAAATGCAGCACTACTCTCCAGTGCACAAACTGCTGTGCCTTCACTGGCACCTGATTACTGCGCCCTCCCAGGGCACCAAGAACCCCCACACTACTGGGGAGCATCCCTGAGGCCTCCTACCCCTACAGCCTCTCTTGGTCCTCCAGTGTTACGCAAACAACCAAACAGAAACACAAAGCCATGAGCCAACCAGCTGTAACATAAAATAAGCCTCGTGGCTATAAGATGAATTCCACGCCACCCTGGCCCTCTTTCAATATCTCCCTGTCAGGGTTCTCTCCACCTCGTATCAACATGCAGGTGATCAGGCTGTCCTGCTCTGCTCTGCTCTGCAGCAGAGCTTCCTCCTGCTCAGGCTGCCAGAGGGGAACTGCCTGCTAGGCTTCAGCCTGGGCTATTTATATACTCCAGGCCCTGCCCCCCCAGTCAGCTGACCAACTGCAGTTGCCCCAGCAACCGGCACCTCTAACCCCTCCTAGGAGCAGGGCACCAGAGTGCCCCTGCGACATTAACAAATAATGAGCTTAGAAAAAGATAAGATGACCTGACCTGCTAGTGACAAACATTCTTGAATACTTGTTTCACATAAGTCATATAACTAATATTCCAACTACACATGTATTTATTGTAGCACTCTCTTCTGTAAAAAGGACTAAAACTCATTTTTAGTATACATGTTTGTAGGAAATTATTACAAAGATGATATGGTTGACAGTGTTCCATCAGTATATCATCAGGTCCAGTTACTTTCGTCTCCTCAGGCTGAATGAGCAGGTACCCATTTATAAATGCGTCAACTGGGAGTAGCTTTCAATGCAAGTTCAGAGCAAGGGCCAAGCCTCTGGACTCATGAGATGCATTTCCAAATCTACCATCAACCTGTTCCCAATAAAAATATATATAATACCCTTATATACTGTAATTGTAATCATTTATACATTCATATTGTAATATTACAGCATATACTTGATTGTAAATGTCTTGGTCAAGTTGAAAATCTGTAGGACATTTTTAACAAAACCAAGTCCAAAATTAGGAAGAAAGTACCTTCCCTTCTGCCTAATTCTAAGAAAAACATGTTTTATCCGTTTAAACAAAGATTACAGAAATCTTTATTCTGCATAGCAATTAACAATGTTCTGTTTCCATCTGGATTGGCTCTTTGGCTACTGGTCTTCACTTGTGCCTGCCATCACTGAGTTAGGATTTTATGCAAATCGACAAAGGCTTAAAGTATTACCGGTGCATGTAGCAGCAACGGAAGGATTAGAAAGAACAGGGCAAAAGAATCATAAGAACAGTTTTACTTTCCAAGAGGTTTATAATCAGCATTCTGCATTTACATGAATATATTTGTACAGTTAATACCTGTTGCAACACCGCACAAATGCTTCCCAATTCCTACTACAGGTAGTTTTTCTTTCACAAGAATGGGTATCTTATCTGAAAAAAAACAGAACTTGGATTATTAGAGCTAGGGAACATCTTACCAGATATTGTCTTTCCAGCATACAAAATTCAAGCAATGGTATTCCTTTCCCCACACACACACACAATTATCTGTATCTAGAAAGAGCTACAAAGTATACTTGAAAAAATAAAGAGATGAGAAATGACTTGGATAAATATGCTGCTCATACATTACGTTATCCTTTCTCTTCTTCAGTGTAGAAAAATCATTAAGACTTTTTTGAAATGTTTTTCTTTTGATGAATCTGGCCCAAAATTAAATCCTATAAATTTAAAAGAACTATTTGTACAAATTAGGAAGTATCTAATTTCCTTAACCACTTAAAAACAGGACAACACAAAAATGACTGAGCAAATACTGAGAATCATCACCTACATAGTAAACACATTAAACTGGCGCTATACATAACATTTTCCTGCATTCTGGCACTATGCAGTTCACAGTTTTCAAGTAAACTTCCCAGTCTCACTGAAAGTTAGGCAAACTAAAAAACCAACTTACTTAAACATAAGTGTTGGATATCAACTTGAAGTCTTTCAAATATGGAGTCTCTTTTTCTGTGTTTTCCATCTACCTGTGTGAGAAGGACATTACATGATTAAGTAGTATTGGCCACTTAAAGAAGTGCGCAAAATTGTGCACTTTTTAGTTATTTTTATAAAACAATCCCTGTTCAAATGAACAATAATATTTACAGAAGGATTTTTTATTACAAATGTGTTATAAGCAAGACTTAGAACCACAATAAGAGCTAGTTAAACTTTTGACATTTTTACAGGTCTTAGTTAAGATAAAACCTTTTTAACTTCAATTTTCAGAGGTAATCAGACTTTGAGCAAATATCACATTAACCAGGCTTGCTAACTCCATACCATCCTGTCCTACCTTAAATCTTGTAGTTGCCCTTTCCACGAGCAGAAAGTGAACATTTTCAGTATCTTGCAAGGCAGTATCAACCCAGTGAGACAGCTTTCCTCGTCCAGCTCCAAACTCAACAAAACATCTTCCTGGCCCAAGTAAATGCAACTGTTCCATGTGACCTAAAATAGAAGCCTACAAACTTCAAATGATTATGAACCAAGCAAATACATACTCCGCATGTCAATTTTTATGGAAAACCGATTTAGCTTACCAATCAGAAGCCTTTTCCCAGAGCTCTTAATTCATAAATAACCACTTGGGACCATGAACAGCTCTACCAAAAATGTAAAGGAAAGGACAGGGCAGAGGAAATAAACTCTCTCTTTAGCATCATCCTTTCCCAGTTCCCATAGAAGTTCATCCATTAGTTCTGGGCACGGATTTAGCAACCTGTGCCATTATTTTTTCAGCTGTTCCTCACAATAGTCACACAGATATGGAATTGGACCTCTGTGAGGCATTAGTGCTGCAGTGGTCTACCTGTGGCTGCTACAAAGATGTAATTCATTTAATTGTGCTGCCATGGAAATTAGGTCCCAATAAGGTAGTGCAGGGCAGCCAATCATTTCCATGGACCCATATGCCTCTATCATTCTTCAGCTCCCTTTCCAGGATTTGTTACATTTAGGCAGCCTCACCCCTACTCATTCAGTCCCCTAAAAATCCCTCTTATCCAGAAGACAATTCTCAGAAAAAAAGCCATACGGCAAACCTCATTGTTTTTTGACCCCTCTCTCACATTTTCTCTGCAGTCTAACAAATGGAAAAGTCAGGATATTCTACTACTGCTTACTTAATAATCCTTTTCCTTTTTTGTAGCTAAAATTGGATTTATTATAAGTTAAGAGCATAAAAAATAGAAAGTATGGAACTCATCCTGAAAACTCATACATGCTTGTTATTTATTTCAGGATCAAAATAAACCTCCCTTGTTAACAGCTATAATTTCACAGCAGCTATTCTTAAACTGTAGAAGGGTAGCTTGGAACCATATCAAATATATCTTGTGTTACAAAACGGTATTACAGATAAGCTAGAATCTACAAGAATAAAGCTATAGTAAAGGAAGCTATTGTTACTAGTAACACAGTGACATTACCTGTTGCTTCAAGTGCTTGAAAGCAGACTCTCCATTTTTTGGGTCGTTTAAAACTTCTTTTAAGGCCCAATGGGACAGAGTTGGATCCTTAAGTATAGAGCTTATACCTGTATAAAATGCAGAAGAATATCTTTTAAGTTCAATTAAAACAGCTACCCAATGTCATTCTGGCTTCCACCTTCATCCTGAAATAATTATGTGTTACTTAATTTGCAAAATCTTTTTACAGCGCTGACACACTAAACATCTGAAACAACAAAATGAAGAGACACTTATTGGTATATGCCTAAAAACTGGCAACTCTAAATTCTTTAAGTGAAATATCCTTATCAGTCAAATCCTTCAAGTTTCAGACAAGCACTTTTGTAGTTGATCTTCATATACTTTTGGGTTTAGTTCACAGTGGGTCTGGGTCTGTCTACATGGCATGTTTACTGTGGAGCTCCCTAACTGCTCCACAGTAAGTGCTGCAACATCTACACATGCAGCCTCATTAGGTTGCAGTAAATTAATAAGCTCCACAGCAGGGTAGTACTTGTATTTACAAGTACTATCCTGCTGCAGTTTTTGTTTTCTTTTGTTTTTTTACTGTGTAGCAACACGTGTAGATGCTGACTTAGCTGGATGGGTACAAGGGTGAAGCACCCTTGTGCCCCAGCTGGCCCATCTGCAACATGCTGAGCTGGGCAGGAACAGCTCTAGGTTGGCAGACTGATCTCTGGGGCCCCTACCAGCTAGGGCTGCTCTGACCTGGTTCAACGTGCTGTGACGTCCCAGGCGCACATTCAAACAGCATGCCCAGGAATAATAAACTCCATTGTAATAAATACTGGAGCTTATTGCTGCACCTTAATTACATGTGTAGACACGCCCAGTATCTCCAAAGATTTAGAAAACTGCTCTAATTTTGGCACCAATAAAATAACCAAGAATAAATACATGATTGCCTGCTGCTTGTTCAGAAGCAATTTTCCTGGCAAATGCTTTTTCCCAGAGCGGTACATAGCCATCACTATTGAAGTTGGCACTCAAAAAGGAAGGTGAACAAATATATAATTTATCTCATCTACGTTAATAGCAAAAGAATAAAATTGACTTGTGCTCAAAAGAACAAACTAGATGGAAAGGGGACAAATACTAGCTATCAACATGACACAGGTAGTTCTTTAATACTAATATGCCTGAAGTGACAAAATACGTATTCCTAGTAATCTTCTTTTCTTCTTTAATCTTTGCAGATATTCCACACCCAAATAGTCACAAAATATTTGATTAGTTCTACAGACCAGAATTTAGAATATTTCACCCTAAAATTAAGCACTCACCATTACTTGCTTTTTTCAGTTTTCTAATTAAATCCTGTAACTCTTCTTTAGACAGAGAAGAAATTGGTACCTGTTTCAAAAATTAAAAAAAATAAAAGGGCTTTCCTCTTATTTTGTTCTTTAGTTATAAAAAAGCACAATAATGAAAAACAAGTAAAATAATTAATACATAGACTCACCTGCTCTTCAGGTATTTTTGTTACATCTTTTAAACCTGCATTTATATCTTGAACATAGTAGACCTTAATAAAACAAACAGCAGCATGAAAATCAAGTAGACTCATAGCTGAGAATAGCATACAAAGCCAAAGGAATGTGCATTCTGCAATGCACTAATAATAATTCACTTAGCAGAAGTCAAACCATTAAAATGAAGAAAAGAGTTCCAAGAAGATGCTTTTATTAGCGTATTAGGAGTTGATTGTGAAAACATTCTTCAATAGTTTTAGTGGTTATTATAACAATGATTAATCTGACAGATTTCAAGAAGACTGAGGACTTTGAATTTGCAAAGTCCTGCTAGCACTGTTGGCAAGGAGCGTGACAGTATCAGACCCTATGGCTGATGTAGCTTTGCTAACAGAATCCCCTAGGGCAGATATGTCTCTGCTAGCAGAAGCTGCCTTCTACCAACAGAGCATCTGTTGTTCAGGGAAGTAATGTAACATTGCAGGCAAAAATCCTCCTTTTGCCAGCAAAGTTGCATCAACACTGGGAGATGTACTAATGTAGTCCTGCCCCCTTAGCTATGGCAGCAGCAGCACTGTAGCATAGACAGACAATTTACTATGCTACTAACAATCTAAAAATTGAATCCTATATTACACTTGTGCCACCACTTCATATTTTATTTTAATATCAAAGTCTTCCATAATTAAAAGGATCTATTTTACCAGAAGTTCTCTAAATTTCTTGCCCACATAGATGAAATATCAACGTTCACCTTCAGTTTACTTGAACAAGTTTGTTGGCAGTAGGGTTTATCAAATGCACCAGTGAAGGATCACTTGCATCCACTTCCCCAAAACAGGCAAGAGCTACTTACTTGCTCCCATATATCTACATGAAGTATACCATTACCATAGGAAAACAGAGTCTTTTGCTTTGAGCAAAATTAGGACACTGGGACACACGCACACAGCACAATCCATGAATTCTGTTTCATACAGTATTTATGCATCTTTGCATGGGTGACTCTTGGGGAGGGTGGGGGGGTGGAGAGGGGCACTTGTCTCCCTCAGTGGCCAGTCAGTGACTGGGGGGACCAACCGCACCGACTGGGTGCGGGGCATCTCCGTGGCCGACTGTTCTGATCTGGAAGTGCCAGCGGCATGCCACTGGCACTTTTGGGTCAGTGCAATCGGCCGCAGAGGGACTGGGTGGATCAGTTCTCCTAGCGCCCTCATTCCCTGGCCAATGCTCTCGGGCGGGGGGGGGGGGGACACCAGCACTCTCACTTCCCCCCCGACCTGTCGTCTAAGCAGCAAGCGCTGGCTGTCAGGGTGCACCAGCACTCTCAGAGGGTGGACACACACCCCTACACATTGCCACTGCATTTTTGGTTTCTCCCTTTTTATAAAAAATAAAAACTTTCTATGTTGAGATTACTGCTTTCTGGTTCCCAATTCCAGGATAAATTGTATGTATTTGTATAATAAATGGTTCTTTCACTTCCAGAGGTGGGACTGAATTGAAAAAAGTACTTACAGGCTTTGGTTTCTCTCTTGAATTACACTTTTTCAAATGCTTTTGTAGTTGATCTTCATATATTGTACTAAAATCAGAGGGAGGAAAGTTAGCTGTGATAGCATGAAGTCAAGCAGAAGGCAGGGTGCTGCAGTAAGAGTGGCACCTAATACGGTAACTTGTTCAGGCAGACATGCCTACTTCATCAGAAGCCAACAGAGTTAATCTCTAAGGTGCAACCCTGCCCTGCCTTCTGCCTAAAATGAGAGAGGAAAAAAAAAAGCAATGGGAGTCATAATGAATATACAAATAAATTAAAAAAACACTTACTGGTTTGGATCAAGAGGGCATGGAATTCTTTTCCTATCATTTTCTTCCTAGTTGAAGAGAAAAATATTACACTTGGCCTGTTTATGGGACATTCAATTGTCTTGTTCTAAAAAAAAAAACTTGTAGAGGTGCCCCTGTAGATCACAACACTCACATTACCAAGCCTGGGTTTACTGAAATGGAGCACAAGGTAAAAATAGTGCGTCTTCAAAAGGATAAACCATGTGATTTCATGTATGCTTTTCATACAGCATCTAGTTAAAGCAACTAAATGGCTAGGAACAATGTTCGTTGCTACCTTTCGGGCACAAACGCCCTTCTTCGGGCACGCACCCCACGGCGGCGCCCCCAGCCCATCGCAACGGGGACGCTGGAGCCGGTCGCTCCGGGAGGGGGGGGGGGGGCGCGCGCGCCCCGCAAAGCCAGGGAGGCTCTTCAGACCCCGGGTCTCCCCTCGCCACTACCTCGTACTGCCCGTGCTCGCCGCAAAAGCGCCTGCCCGGGGCCGGGGTCATCCTGCAGAAGCGCTTCTTCCGCTCCACGAAGTAGCCACAGCGGCCGAGCTCCGGATTACAAGCCCCAAGCGCCTGTGGTGGCAGGCCCTGCTCGGTCGCCATCTTGTGGCCCCGCCCCCGCGGGAGCCAGGCGCCAAACTCGACGCGCAAGATGGCGGCGGAGCGGCTGTTTGAGCGCGCGGTGCGGCTGCAGCTACAGCTGCAGGGTCCGGCCTGCGAGGAGAGGTGAGCGGATCCACCCGGCCCGGCTAAAGCGACGCTGCTGGGAGCCCCCGAGCCGGCGCTGGAGCTGGGGTGTCCGGGCGGCTACGGTCCCGCCGATGGGCTGCTGAATGGCCTGTGTCGTGAGGGAAGAGACCAGGCCCCGGGCGGGCAGTGTCGCACCCCACAGCGGGATTTGGGGCTGATCGCACGCAGGGTCACGGTGCTGTCAAGCCGGGTCCGTCCCTCTGTGAATGGGAGCGGGTTTCACCGCCTGCCCAGGAGCATCCTCAGGGAGGTGGCAGTGGGGGGACCCGTCCCTCCCAAATATGTCCCATTGGCCTGTGTGGGGGGAGCTCCCCCATGGCCAGCTTCCCCGCATATTGGTGCTTGGGGAAAACCTGGCTTCGCCAGGGTCTCGGGGTCCTGGGTGAGGAAACACCACTTGGTCTTGAGATCTAGCCAGTTGCAGAAACTGGAGCCCATTTGCCACACTGGACTGCTCACTGACACTCCTGGGATGCCTGCCTGACTGCACCCCAACAAACAAACTGCACGGAGAGGGAGAGGAGCTGAGTCAAGCCGTCCCCCCGGGATCTCTGATGTTCCTCAGAACAGCAGCAGATTAAGTATGGAGACACGTGAGCATTTGAAGCATTGCTGTCTAAACCACAAAGGAATATTCTCTTTTTCTCCATTGAGCGATGCAAGCATCTATTTCTTTTCAGGCAGCCACAGTTACTTGGCTGCATAAGTGATGTTTTGGGCACTCGCACAGTGTGCACAGGTCTGTGAACAGCGCAGGGGAGAGATGCAGAATCGTCTGTTGCACAAGTGCAGCCTTCATTGGCATACGGAAATGAGGGCCCTTGCGTTTTAGCTGAGGAGTTAGTGAACTCGCATAAGAACTGCAGATTACAGGTTCCTATTGCCCAGTATCCTATGTCACATCGTCGTTTTAAAGTGGTGATCTCACTCCTGTCCCTGTTGTTTTATTATTGCCTTCCTCTCTGATGGGGGGCTTAAGGGGCATCTTTACATGTGCTCCAGGGTGGAGGGGGGCCCCCCTTTAATTAGAGCAACTCTCAGTAACTTTAATGAGCTTTAGTTAAAGTACCCCAACACTATTTTAAAGAGTGGGGACACTGAATACATGTGACATGGAGGCTGCATGGGTGACTGGTGCCTCTTGAGTCCCCCAGTGGCCAGCTGCTGACCCTGGAAGCATCAGCAGCAAAACCAAATGTACTGCCTGCACCCCCACTCCCCGGCTGGTGCCAGTCTTGGGGGGGGGGCACTGCCCAGTGCTTTTCTTGGTGCCCCCATTCCCCAGCTGGCAAGGGCCATTCTTGCAGGGGGGCACATGCCCATGGGCGACTGGTGCCTCCCAAGTCTGGGGGGGCACCAGCGAGGCATGACTGGGGGAGGGAGAGGCATCCCCAAGCAGACAGCCAGAGAGGTGGGGTGTCCCCCAGCGGCCGGTCACTGAGCGTGCCAGTAGCTTCTGCCACTGATGGAGCCAAATTTGTGCCCGCTACCAACCAGAACGTCGGCTGTCAGGGGGCACAAAAGGCACATCAAAAGGACCCTCCCTACATGTCGCCTATTCAAGTGTGTCATTCCTGCCCGCCCCCCCACGCCTGTCCTATGCATCACCTATGGTGCTGCAGTACTGCTCGATTAATTGAGTCTGTTCCAACACATGCTTATTAGCATGGATTGGAGCAGACATCCAGCATGTGTACAGGTGCCCATAGCTTCTTGTGGTGGGCCTTTAACCCAACGGATCCCACAGTGGCAAATAGGCCTGTGTCACACCATTGTTTTAAACCTGTGACCTCAGTCCTGTCCCTGTTTTTTCTTTATTTGTACCCTGAACGCGTTTGTGTTCCCAGTAGCCTCCCTACTAAAAGAGGCTTAGAGTTCTTCCTTGAGGTACCCAAGCTTGCAATCCACTAGGCATATCAAAAGGACCTGTGTCACACAAAGGTAGAAAGCAAATGCTGAAAGGGAGAGTGAACAGAGTATGTTTCTTTCTCACTTGCAGCCTCCAGTGTTTAAGGCTAGAAGTTCTGATTCAGAAGCTGTGCCCCTAACTCCCATGCTCAGTAATAGCTGTTGTATAATTCCTCCAAGAATTTGTCTAATCCTTTTTTAAATTTGGTTGCCCAGGAAGTTGAGGACTTAGGGCCCCTATACCCGTACGCGGAAAATGATGCGCACCGGCAGCCTTCCACATCGTGCATCAGCGTTGCTGTGCATCTCTGCACTGAAAACGTGGTGGGGCGCTTTGAAATAAAACATGTTTGATGAGCTTTAGTTGAAAGTGCCCTGCCAACCATTTTTTCACCTCATGGGATGCATGTGAGAGGTGGGTGCTTTTTAAAGCACCCAGTGCTGCATCCCACAGCGTGGGTCAGAATGTTCCTGGAGTTATAGGCCTTTCCTGAGATTTGAGTCTGTATTTGCCTGGTTTCCCAGCATAGTGTTCTAACCACCAGGCCACAAACTAGGTGTTTTTCAGGACCTTCTTCAGCCCTCCTTGTGAGACTGAACCATTAGGCAGATTAGAGAAAGATCTAAAAGGCCATAAGGAAGCAAGCAAGTTGGAAGGTGTTGAGGTAGAAGCTGCTTTGGAATAGAGCAGACGTATGGCTTGGATTAAGTCAGGGGTGGGCAAAATGCGGCCCGCAGGCCATATGCGGCCCGCCAGACCATTCTATCCGGCCTGTGGGGCCCTGAAAAATGTAGAAAATTAATATGTATCTGCCCCTGGCTGCCTGTCACGTGGCCCTCAATGGCTTGCCAAAACTCAGTAAGCGGCTCTCCACCTGATAGAATTACCTGCCCCTGGACTAAGTTATGGCTTGGACCCTTGCTCTCACTAGGGCAGAAACTGCTCCACTTGATTGATTTTTGCCTATTTTATCCACTGGCCTTTAAATGCAAGCTAAAGCGCAGAAGCTCAGCTTCAGAAAGAGCTTTTGTGTCCACACTGCACAGAGCTTAATAGAATTGCACACTATGTATGTACCAAAAACACCACTTGTGCAGTCAGAAAACTGGCATTTGGGCATACAAAGGGGACTAGAATAGCATTCTACATTTCTCAGAAGACTGAGAATGGGATGCTTGCAATAATAAAGACTGGTGTCAGGAACCGGAAATACCGTCATGTGGAATCACATTGACACTACATGGTTCAGCAGGATTGAAAAGTACAGCAGAGAATTTCTGTCATTTGAACTACAATTGTAGTAGCAGGTTGTTATCCTCTGTGTACATGAGTAACTTAAACGGAAGATGGAGGACATACTCTATCAAGAATGGGCCTCGTAGGTTTTGCTAATAGAGCAGTGTTGAGACTTTGACATCTTAAATTCTTTTCTGGGTTTGGGAAGGAAATATACTGTGATGGCCACCTGCCTTTTGTCCTGTCTTGTGTCTTATTTCCTTTTATCTTTTCAAACAACTTCTTGTCCATATCACCCCTGGCAACCTGAGTCCTCCTTCTGATCTCATTTGAGTCTCAGTTTTCCTCACTAGAAATGGTTGATATATTTTTACTGTTACTTTAAAAAAAAATAGTTCATTTTCCAGCAAGGGAAACTTCAGTCTGAATGCTAAGCAACTGAAAGAAGTTTCTTTGACTGGAAATGTTATACTATGTTACACTTCCCTGCTTTTTTTCCACAGGAGAATGTATGTTCGAGTGAGCATTGAACTACAATCAACCTCTACTCCCATTCATAAAAAGGTCTGTGGATTGTGTACTTCTTGTTGTTCTTTAAGCATATTAAATGTTTTATGCTCACATAAAGAGACAGCAAAATAGTAAGGCTTAACTATAGGTTCTGTCATCTAGCTGCTTCAGTCCTTGAAAGCCTGGTCTCTGGTATTCATATTTGTTGAAGTCTTGGTAAATATTTTAGTATAGGACTTTTTCCCTTGGCCTGTTAATGCTTTTATCAATCTTACAGTGTTGTGAGTCTTACTAACTTATGATAAATTTGAGAATTAAAACAGTTTATAGAGGCTTTGGCTAATGTCAGTGGAGTTTTCTGGCATTGTCCTGTTTTACTTACATTTGGCTGTTATTTTAGAATTCTGGATTGTTGACTTTAAAAATGCATGGTTTGAACCTTCCAACAATCTTTTCCTGAATATAATACATTACAATATTTATGAGCAACTGTTTTAGTTTATTTTATTTGTCTGTAGCCTAATACCATAACATCACTATCTATTGCAAGATAAAGGCCTCATAAAGTCGCTATCTTTGACCAATTTTACTGTATGTACCTTTAAATGTGTGGTTTTTTTGATGCTGCAATCAGAGGTGTGACTGGTATACATAGGCATTTCCAAGTTAGTTTTATTGTTATATAAAGAGGGTGGGGATCAATTGTACCCTTATAGTAATAGGACAGGAAGTAACCTGTTTAATTTGCAGCAGGAAAGATTTAAGTTACATATGAGGAAAACCTTTTTAACTGTAATGATAACTGTGTACTGGAACAAGTTCTCAGGGCAGAACAACAGATTCTTGAGGTTCCTTTTAATTCTAAATTTCTAGCAGATAATTAGCTTGGATGCCAATAGCAGTGAGGTTTTTAGTAGCATATTGGCTGCCCCCTTGATTAGGGACCCAGGTTTCCAAGCCGACACTGAAGCCTGTGCTACCGTGGCCTGGCTGGCAAAGACTGCCTATAGTCCAAGCGTTAAAATCAACCAGCACAGGTGGGCTAGGTAGCATATAGCATTGTGGAGATTCTGGGTTGCATTGCTGCCTATAGGCAGGTGAAGACAAGCTGCTGTAATTAGACAAACCTGTTATAAATGTAGCATATTTTGGGAATGGGAAAGACCCGGAATTTTAGCCTCTCTTCCCTGTGAAATGTGAGTTCTGTTCTGTGCTGTGCCTGTAAGTGGTTTGACAAAGAATCTCACCGTGAGCTGGTAGCTGACCTTTTTCTTGTTTCCACCCTTTGGTTTCTGTTCCCTGTTAATGTAGATTTATCCCAGTTGCATGCTTTATTTTCCTTGGACTATGGTTGTTTATGCTGCTTTTTGTCCTGGTATTCTTTTTATCTTATCGTGATGCCAAGCGCACATACATTTTCATAGCTTTCTTTACAGCTTTGGACATGTTTCTTAAGCCTTTTCAATATCATGGCTGTATCTACACGAGACACTGACTGTGCAGTCATTACTCTATCACAGGGGTTCTCAATCTTTTTTAACAAGTGTACTTTTCTGGTGGTGGTAGCCGGATGTGGTGGGGCGGGGTCTTCCCACTTCTAGTCGCATGTGCGGCTCCATGGGCTGCTCATGGGCCTCGTGCCCAGCCAGTCGTGCGCCATGCTTCAGCAGTCTGTGGAGCTGCCAGCCGGGCGATATCTGTGTGGCCTGCAGAGGTGCCACTGCCCTCGCTTTTCTGGCCCTCCTCCTGCAAGGTGGTGGTGTGGGGTGGTGGTGGCAGCTGCCACGTGATCCCCCCGCTCCACATCTCTCCACACAGGGGCACTGCCTTTGCCCGCCTGCCCTGCTCTGTCCCTGCTCGCCCACACATACCCCCTATCACCTTTCCAAGTACCCCTATAGGTACACATACCCCTGGTTGACAACCCCTGTTCTATCATACCCCCCCTTAGTCTTCTCCTTTACAAACTGAAGAGTCCTAGCCTCTTTAGTTTCTCCTGGTATGGCAACTGCACCCAGCTGCTGATCATTTTGGTTGCCCTGCTCTGAACCTTTTCTAATTTTATATCTTTTTCTGTGATCTAGGGACCAGAACTGCACAGAGTGGGTGTATCTACACAAAACGCTTTACTGCGCAGTAGTTTAATTTAGTTTAGACTAAACTACTGCACAGTAAAGCGTCACCATCTACACGTGTGCAGCATTTACTGTACAGTAAATGAGTCTACTGCACGGTTAGCTACTACTTATAAACACAGGTAGTAGATTTACCGCACAGTAGCTACTGTGGAGTAGCGCATGTGTAGACAGCTGACCAGGAGTAAATTTCTCCCAGTCAACCCAGGTAACGGGGCAAGAGAACTGTCCCCTCCCTGGGGAGCTTTTACTTCCCAGTCCCTGCTCTGATTGACCCCCACACATGCATCTGAACACACACCTAACAGGAGGAGTTCAGCTGAGGGCTGCTTCTGCCCTTCTATGCCCTCCTGCTGCAGCCAGGGGGAGCTCCAGGCTCCCCTGGGTGCCAGCCTCTGGATGGCAGGGGGCATGGGAGCTGATCCTGAGGCAGCATCCCACCGAGCCAAGGCAGCTCCCCCTGCCCCCTGTGGCCCCCTGCTGCCTAAACTGACTGGGAGCAATTTGCTTCTGGTCAGCATCTACATGTGTTAGTTCAATGAGCCAATTTCTATTACAGGTACTAGAAAATGGCACATTAGATTAATCTATTGTTCAGTAATTGGTGCGCACATGTAGACACTGATGCTTTATGTACAGGTGCTTTTAGATTAGTCTAACACGCAGTAAAGCATCTTGTGTAGGCACACTCCCTGTGCAGCATCCACTTCTGTCACTGTTGGGGACAGGATACTGGGCTACATGCACCGTTGATCTGACTGAGTATGGCGCTTTTTGTTCTTATGACACCTCCTTATAGTTTTTGCTGCTCTGCGTGGCCCTATCTTAGTTATGAAAGACTGTTTAGATAGAAGATGGCTTCCTAAGACAATTGTCCAGGTTTCCAGTGTACCCTTTTGTGTTCAAGCTTGAAATCGACACCCTGTTTCAACCTTCTGACGTCAGTTTTGACTTTACAACGCTTGATCTGATGCAATGCCATGCCAGTGAACAAGTTCGCTGTGTTGCCTATCTCCGTGGAGAACATCTGTCCAAACTTCCTTGGATGCTTTCTTTGAGAAAGCAGACAAGACTCCAGAAAAACCTCAGTCAAGACTCCAGCCAAGAGCCCTTCAAAAAGTCCAGCAAAGTCACCTGAAAAATGTCCTGCCAAATCAGTATGATTGCTATTTACAATATAAATACATTAATGTAGCTATATTACTCATCTATAATTGATAGAGTACAAAATTCTGGGGTTTTTTGGGTGAAAATAGGGTATTGGGCCTTGGTTCAGGGACCAATCCCCCACTTATAACATTGTTTCTTATGAGAAAATCAGTTTTGAGTTGCAGTGTTTCGACTTACGGACTTTTCAGGAACAAATTATGTCGTAAGTCTGAGGACTGCCAGTATTCAAATAGTACATTCTCAAATTGCTGGCTACTTATCCAAAAACCCAAGAACTGCAAAGGAAGAAAGATTCTTTATGGAGCAAGGATGAAGGTTTATGGGACAGAACAAGGGCTCTGTTTTTTATTTTTCCTGTTTTTAGTCCTACAATTTGTATAGGGCCATTCTAAAAAGTGCAAGTTTCTCCTAATGATTCAGTAAGGACCTCAGTTCTGCAATGAGATCTACACAGGAAAGCCTTAATGCTTGTGCAGAATTCCATTGAAATCAGCCTGTTACATGACAGGAGCTCAGATTTGTTCTTCCTATAGATTAAAAAATTGCAAAATAGTTTCAAAGAACAAATTTTTAGGAAAAAAAATCACTTAACGATGAATTAGTACCCTCGTTTTGGAAGTAATTGCTGCTGCAAGTTCAAGTGGCTTTGCTTTAAAATCAGATTTTCAACATTTTCTATACTGTAATATGTAAAATTGGAATTGCACTGAATTCTGCTATTTTCTCTTCCCCTTTCACTGGGTAGGAATCTTAATTTTTTAATAAAAAAAATTAAACATTTCATCTATAATTTCTGACATCTACATGTAAATGATTTTAAATGCTTATAATAATCTTTAAAAATCTTGCCTTTTAGGACTTGGTTGTTCAACTGACTGATGATACTGACCCCTTTTTTCTTTATAACCTTGTGATATCTGAGGAGGATTTTCAAAGGCAAGTTACAGAGTATTGTATGAAACATTTAGAATTGGTAATAAACAACTAATCATTTTAAGTTTAAAAAAAAAATCTTCCCAATGAGCAAATAATAGTCTTCCAGCTCTTACATCATTTTTCATCTGTAGATTTCTTAGTGCTTTAAAAAGCACAAAAGTACTCCACATTTCATAAATGAGAAACTGAGTTGCAGAGAGATGAAGTGATTCAGTAGAATCTGGGTCTCTGGTTTTGCATCTAGTTACCTATCTCCCAGACCATGGTGCTCCCCACATTCGTGCCTGTAACTACTACTGGGTGTTAGAAAATTGTCAGTGATTTAGCCAGCATACTTGCAAAAGTGAGGATTATTTATACGAGCAAGTATTCACAGAATTGAGCCTTTCATTTAGATAAATTTGGGGTTATCACCATTTCTGAGTCTTAGTTTAGTCATAATTCCTCAGGAAAATTAGGTGGAGATCAGCGTGGCCAACTCAATAAGAACTGATCACCTTGGAGTGGCAAAAAGGTTTTGAAAAGGTTGTTAGTGTCCAGAGGCCACAATCTGATCAATGATTTTGGGTCTCATATTATACACAACATGAAAAACACTTCCTGTCTCAAAGACTTTTCAGTTTCTGAGTTGTAAAATGTATTTCTAAAATCAGCAAGTTACACTGAGCCAAAACTTAACTCTGTGCAATACGGTGTACTATAAGGAGACTTCCATTTGAAAGGTACATATTAATTTCCTCAAGGTTTGTGAAATTCAGATTCATTTAAAGCAGAGACAGCTAACTCACCCCACCTCCTGGGCCAGATCTAGATCACAGGGTTCATTGCTGGCAGGGGATCCTGATGTAGCAGTCTGGAGAGCTGCAGGGTGAGCAGCAGTGGTGGGAGTTAAGAGCATTGCTTGCCCCCCCACTGCTAACACATTGTGTAGATTTCAGCAGCAGGCCCTGTTTCCAAATTCCTGGCTCCTCTACCAGCCCCTTGAAATTGTAAGTTTAATACCCCCAGTTTAGAGAAAGCTAATTTGAAAAAAATTAAAATTCATCTCTGGTGATTGCAGTCACTTAATCATCTTTCTTATAGTACTTTGGATTTGTAGCTCAGAGTGCAGGAGTGAACACCAGAGATATGGGTTTTCCGGTGCCTTTAATAGAGCATGATCTGATTTAGCATGTTTATTTGATCTATATTTAGTAAGCAAAACTAAAAAGTACCCCCATGTTAATTTTATGTTCCAGTAGCTACAAGTATTTGAACTGAAACATTTGATTAGAAAAAAATAAATAAATATAGCACACTTAATGTGGTTTAAACGGTATAGCCAAACAAATTCAAAGCTTTATGTGGAAAGAAATTATCTTTATTGGAATACTTGTAAAAATGTAAAGACAATACACAATAGCATGTAATTCCCTTACGTTGTTTGTTTAAATTTAAGAGAAAAAAACAAAGGCACTGAAGACTGTTAACACACTAATTTTAGTACATCCAAAGAACTGTGCATAATATGCTGTGGTTGCCCACTCATCTACTTCAACAAAGTTTAACTCTCTTCTGCTGAGGTCATTGCAGCACCTGCAGTTTCACTGTCACTATCTATTGAATCATTTGCACTAATTAGTTCCATTTCAGAATCAGATTGAGGCAGATATGATTCAGAACTACTTGAACCATGTTTTTAAAGGATGGTTTTACCAGTGAGTCTGAGCAAGGTCAGCTGATCATCACACTGCATCTTCTTCACTAACTGTGCTTCTGACTGATTCTTCAAAAGTACAAGATTTTGAGAAATAGAAAGCAGCTTAGCAGTGTGTTCATTTGTTAGTCTATTCCTCTTTTTTGTCATGATTGAGCTGAAAGCCTAGTTCCATTCACAAGAAGCTGCTGTTGGTGAAATGTGTAGGATCCTTAGAGCAATCCTGGACAACAGTCGGGGGTTATAGAATCCCTTCCAGCATGTGAGAGGAGGCATATTCTCTGCTGCTTGCCAAGCTTGCCTAATGTTTTATTGATACCCATTTATTGCTGCTAATGAATTTAATGAAACAATCAGTTTTTACAAATGGAAAATTTCCCACGGAAAAATAAAGCACTGGAAAATTTTCTGCCCCGCATCTCTGGTGAACACGGTGTTCTGAATTAATCAGGAAAATATTTATTCACTAGTGCAAATAAAAATACTTTGTAGAAATGTAACTTTTTTTTTCTTTTTTCTTCATGTAGTTTAAAATTTCAACAGGGTCTTTTGGTGGATTTTTCTGCTTTCCCACAAAGATTTATAGATCTGCTTCAACAGTGCATTCAGGAACAAAACAAAGATATCCCAAGGTAAATAATATATAACTATTTTATATCAGTTTTTCAAAGACAGTTTTAAAATCAGGCATCTTTTTAGAGCTGCCATTATGACAATAAATATAAAGTGAAGTTACTGTACAAGGTACAGTCTTGGATGGCTTTTACATTAACATCATTATAATTCAGTAAAGACATAGGCCCTTATTCTGCAGCTGGACTCCTTCATTGGAACTGTATAGGTCAAACTGCCCAATGGGTGAAATGCTTATTAATTTTTTCCAGGAGAAAACAGGCTGTGGAATTTACAGACAATTTCAGTAAATAAAGATGCGTGCGGTAATAAATATTTTTCCCTCCCTTCCCATTAGGTTTTTGCTACAGTTGGTTTCTTCAGCATCTGCCTTGGATCATAAACCTGTTTTTTTAAATGTGGTGGAGACTAACCCATTTAAACACCTTACACATCTTTCACTACAGTTTCTACCAGGGAATGATGCAGAAGTAAAGAAGTTTTTAGCTAACTGTTTGAAATGCATTAAGGTAGGATTAAGATTTAAGTAGGCAAATTTTTAACTTATAACTTGTATGCAGGATTGTATGTGTGTGTAAGTTAGTTTATTTGTAACTTTGCATGCAGTTATTTAGATGCACATTATAAAATTAAATCAGTATACTTTTTCTCTAAGGATAAAAATAGCATGAGAGCATGTGTGTTTTAAAAATAAATATTTTATAACTTGCACTATGTGTTTCCACTGTAATGAATATAGAAATGCAATTGTTTTGGGCACATGAACCTGTTAAAATTTTTGTTTCATTGCCTTGTGCTACTGATCAGTCCAAATGCGAACATAAATTATGGGCTTCAATCGTGCTTTTGGGTCCTTGGAACTATGTAGATATGCTCTTGCACAAATGGAGAGCTTACATTCCGAGTAGCTCTGTGTTCTTTATTAACACTTACTGATATGAATGTGAAGATGATATGCTCAGGAGCTTGTCAGGTTTAAGTGATTAAATAAAAAAAAATTGAGTTTGAAAAATTCTTAGTGTGTACTCCAATAATCTTATTACATAGGATTTTTGTTTTAGTAAAGTGCACATGGCCTCTTTAACATAAAGAAATTATTTTTAAAAATGATAGTTCACAGATTTTCCCCCTTAGTCTTTTAGGTATTCAGACAGGTCCTTGGTAAACAATACTCAACAAAGATCCCAGTTTCTTAGGGAAATTCTGTAAAACAAACTGAATACAGTAGCACTGCCTTTTGTCTTGAAGTTTTTAAAATGAACATAAAAAGCATTTGCTCTTTGAAATATACATAATGCAATATTTAAATTATTTTTACAATACCTTTTAATAGCTTAATGAATAGGTATTTTTGGCTTTGGCATCTTTAAATAATAATGCTAATTTGAATTAAAAAATGGTATCGACTTAAAATGTGAATTTCATAGGAAGAAAAGATGCTTTTGGAGCAAAAGCTAAAAAAAACTGAAGATGACCTTACCAGACAGCTGAACTTTACACAGCAGGTAAGTTAAATATTATATAACAACTACCTGCCTGTCTTATTGAATGTTCATTTGTTGAAGTTTTTGTGTAACATATACAGCAAAAGCTTTGTTATCTGGCATCCATGGGGAATGTCGGTGCTGGATAACTAAATATGCTGGTTAACTGAGAGGCTGTCCTAAAATGTGTAACAGTAATTGTTTACAATGTAGTGGCCTATGATGGGCCCTGTAGCGGCTTCACTCGTATCTTAAAGGTTACTTTGGCCATTTTTGAGTTAAGGGGGAGAGAGGCAGACTTAATTTTTGCCCCCTTTTCTGTGTGTGTTCAGGTTTTTTCAGACAGTTAATATTTTTAAGCACTAGCTCAATTTTTATAATTTTTATGCTATTGAAATTGATATATAGTTTTCTGTCATTGCAAATTTTTAAAAATGCCAAGATACTGATACTTTTTCCTACTGAAAAGTGTGTTTTACACGTTAAGAATTTCATAGATTTCATAGACATTTGGGCTGGAAGGGAACCCGAAGGATCATCGAGTCCAGCCCCCTGCCCCAGGGGCAGGAAGTCAACAGGGATCATAGGATCCCAGTAAGAATTTACAGTCCCAGCAAGATTTTACAGTCCTGTAGCATGTCAGCTGAGTGTGTTCATTTTTAATTGTATATGAAGCAGAATAATGTAGGTGTTATATCAAAAGGAGTGTTAAGAATATTTTACTAGCTTTGCTATTGTTTGAATACTCTCTTGGCCATTGTCTGTTTCCAGTTTGTAAAACTGATTATATATTTCAGTGCCTTGTGTGAGGATTTAATTAATTTTCTCTAAAGCACTTTCTTATCCTAGGATGAAAAAAATAATGTAATGCAGAGTATTAAATTTAAGCGCTTAATATGTCTTTATGCTTTCTTAAACTATGCAGAGCTTGTCAGAGAAGAGCCGGGAATTAGACAAGTTAAGGAGTGAATGGACATCACACACGGCAGCATTAGCAAATAAGCATGCTCAAGAACTGACAAATGAGAAGGAAAAGGCCCTGCAGGTAAGGGGAAAAACAATCTTAAAATCTTCTGGTGTACATAGCATTTTCTAAATTTAACTAGCAAATTGCCTGTCATGAATGACCGGGGGCTGGGGCGGCGACGACTGTCGTCCTGTCATCCCTACCTCCTCTGCCTTGGGCCGGGTTCACTCTCTGCCTGCCCCCTGCTGCTTTGGGCTAAGGTACCTGCCACTTTTGGAGCTGGGCTGTTCCCTGCCTCCCCCGTGACTTCAGGCTGGGGCCAAGGCTGCTCTCCGCATCTCCCCCCAGTGCTTCGGGCTGGGTCCAGGGCCTGCGGTGGTGGCTGCGGCAGGGCACAGCCACTGGTAAGCACCCATCCCCTTTCTGTTCCCCGCCGCCTCCCCTCTCTGGCAGCTGTTGTTGTGGGGGTGGGGAGGGTGTAGGGTGTTAGCTTCTGGCTTCAAGGAGTAAACCTGAGGGGGCAAGGCCAGCACTGCTGGCCTTACCCTCCCCGCTTCTTCCCCTCCATTATAGTTTCATAGTTTCTAGGGTCGGAAGGGACCTGAGCAGATCATCTAGTCCGACCCCCTGCCATGGCAGGAAAGAATACTGGGGTCAAATGACCCCAGCAAGATGTTCATCTAACCTCCTCTTAAACACCCCCAGGGCCTGCACCACTTCTCTTGGAAGCTGGTTCCAGACCCTAGCCACCCTGACTGTGAAGTAGCGCCTCCTGATATCTAACCTAAACCTACCCTCTGCCAGCTTGTGACCGTTATTCTTGGTTACTCCTGGCGGTGCTCGTGGAAACAGTGACTCCCCCAATGCCTGCTGATCCCCCCCTGACTAGTTTATAACATCACTTATAACAGTATTATGGCAGCACTTTGGTCCCCATCATCCCCTGCTGCCTCCAAGGAGCAGGGGAGGGGGTCAAAGCCAACTCCACTGACCTTGCCCCCCCTCTCCTCCAGCCCCTTAGTCCCCATTGCCACAGTGACACTCCACTGTCTGTGTCTGTCTGCTGAAACAGCCAGTCAGAGTGCGAATGAAGTGTAATGGACAGACAGACTAAAGCTTTTATAATATTAGAAGATTTTACCTAGTTACCATTTTCTCTTTTCGTTATAGGCACAAACTCAATGCCAACAGCAACATGAACAACAGAAAAAGGAACTGGAAAGCATGCATCAGAGAACTGTCCAACAGCTACAGAATCGACTGTCAGAACTAGAGATAATGAACAAAGACCTAACAGAAAGACGATATAAAGGAGACTCAACAGTCAGGGAACTTAAAGGAAAGCTCTCTGGGATAGAAGATGTATGGAATGATCATATGTATTTTCAAATTTGTATTTGTATAGGAATAGCAATATCAGTATATACAAGTAATCTGTTGTGCGATCAGTTGAAAATTAGCACATTTTCAAACTCTGGTGGTCCATGTTGTAGATTCAGTATTCTTTTACTACCTTTTATAACATGGTATGTTTGAATGCACGAGCTGAACAATGTATTCTTAAAACACATTTCTTTCAATTGTTTCAGGAGTGCCAGAGAACAAAGCAGGAAGTACTGTCTTTGCGTCGTGAGAATACTACTCTGGATGCTGAATGCCATGAAAAAGAGAAACTTATTAATCAGCTACAAACACGAGTTGCTGTTTTAGAACAAGAGATCAAAGATAAAGACCAGTTGGTTAATAGGACAAAAGAAGTATTAGATGCGACACAGGAACAAAAGGTTCCCTTTAGTTTCTAAATCTACCGTATATGAAAAACAATAGAATTTTGTTTCTTATTATAAGGCTGTTGCACGTTAGCAGTTTTTGTGAACTGGCAAGTAGGTGATCAAATATTAAAAAGGAATCAAAATCATAGCTTCACAAAAAGATAATGGATTCACTTCAACAAGTGTATTTTAGTTTAATTTTTGCCATAATACATTACTGAATTTACCCTAGTATATTTTGTAAAACTTTAATGTCTGAATGAGACTATTACTGTTAAATTTTGAGAAATGGGACAGAATTTGTGTGTGTTATACAAGTTGGATTAGTGATGTGAGAATTAATGTGCATCTACTGCAAACCTTAATAAGCTTCATCTAGATGAAATTGGAAATATTTTTCTTCAGCAGTAAAAATCTTAATTAATTTTTTAAAGGTAATACTGGAAGAGAATGCAGAGAAGAAACAAATTCACATGGAAAAACTTGAAGCAACAATAAAGTCATTATCAGCTGAATTACTAAAGGTTTGTTTAAACATGATGTTGAAATCATGAGGTTTTTTTTACGTTTAAGTTGTACTTAATTATTTTGTTTGGAAATGTTCTCATGTTTTACAGGCTAATGAAATTATCAAGAAATTACAAGGAGATTTGAAAACTCTAATGAGTAAACTGAAATTGAAAAACACAGTGACAATTCAACAAGAAAAACTGCTGGCTGAAAAAGAAGAGAAACTCCAGAAAGAGCGGAGAGACCTGCAAGAGACCGAACAGTCTCTACGGACAAAAGAGCAAGAGGTGAAAGTTCTTTATTTTTCTTTTAAGGGGATAACAAGGTAAAGAGAATACCACCTTAGGATTTACAAAGTACATAAAATACAATTGAGCATATGAATTAATTAATACTGGAGCCAGCACTTTTTTTAAGTTGCAGGCAGGAACAATGTGGCTTGAGTCTGACATGGGATAGGTAGTTTTAGCAGCGTATCAGTGGGTGGGGGCAGTTCCTTCCACCTTTGCTAGAGCTACACATCTGGGAGCTTTGTCCACACTACTGCCACCACTTGTCCTAGTCCCCTGCTCCCTGATTGCAGTGCGAATGCAGTAGCTTCTTCCACGCAGCTCCTGCTTCTCCCTGGCCCCTCCCCTGCCTAGCCGAGTCCTGGCACAGCTCCCCACTGGCTGTAAGCTGTGCTTGCATCACAGCCCTGGGGAAGGGGGAAGAGTGTGCAGAGAAGTGGCAGTGGTGCAGGTGCAGCTTCCAATTTCCTGGTCTGGTGAAACTCCTCCCTGCTCAGTCAAGGGCATGGGCATGGGCACAGGCAAAGCCCTGCAGCTCCATGGGCCATACTTTGCCATTCCCTGAATTAGCAGACTTCTATGGAGATTTTCAAAGGCATGAATGCAATAAAGAGCTTTTCCTTTGTGTGGTTGTACTCTTTTTGTACAACAGTAATTTAGACTTAATATCCATCTTCTCTTTTTAAGTTCAGCAGGATTTCAAGATCCTTGATGTCTTATTTACATTGTTTTTCTTCAGTATTTGATTGTTGAGTGCTCTTGATTTTACTTTATATAATTACTGTGCAAACATTTTAGATATGCAAGTTGCAAGAACAGTTAGAAAGTACAGTGCAAAAACTGGAAGAAAGCAAGCAGCTACTAAAAACCAATGAAAATGGTAAGTTTACAGAATTTCAGTCCCCTGTTTTGCATAAAATAACATTTCACTTAATCAGTGAAGCAGAATGGCATAGTTTGCAAATGTGAATAGTATAGCAGCTATATTATTTTCTCAGATTATAGCATCCTTGTGATCTTTTCCCCCAATAGAAGGATAAAGTAATTCAGTTACTTAGTTTATTTTACTAGTGCATAAATAGCCTAGGTTTAATCACTCTGATCCTTCACATGTGAAGAATTCACCTTTTGGTGTGACTCCATACTATTTAAGAAGTTTATTCTGTTGTTCTGAGTTTATGTATCCATATCCGTGATCTCTAATTATTAAAAAAAATAGTTTTCTTGTAATTTGTGGGTCTAATTAATACTCTTGCTGCAGTATCCAGAAATTAAGTAATTAGTTATCATGCTTATTTGAAAGAAGCTTGTATGCATTTTAATGTAATAACATATTCAGGATCAGATTGTCATCTTCAGCAGCAGGAGCTGAAGAAAAAAGGGTTATCAACCAGAAGTAGGAGAAGGAAAATGGTAGTGTTTTGTACCACTGGAAAAGTCAAACATCTTTCTTGAGAAATTTCTGTCTTTTCAGAAGAGGTTTTATTTTAGGTTGAGTGAATGATGACTCCTAAGTTAAGGGTACCAGACTCTTGGCTTGACATTTTGGCTAGATTTGGAGAGCACCCTTGTGTCAGGGATATGCCTCTTGATATATGAGGGGTGAGGGGAGAAGGTGCTGACTTTTGGACAAGTTATAAGTTTCTGAAAAAAGCACAGTTCGCACAAGCTCAGATCTTTGGCAGGTAAGTTTCCATTTACAGCAAGTATATTCCAGCCCAGGGATATGTGAGGATTTTGCTCATGGTTGCTGATGAGCAGCAGTGTCAAACTTACTTGGCTGAGAGAGGTAGAGGATCCTGACTGTAGGACTTCCTGTGATTGGTGACATTATTAATTCTTGCAATTGCCAGAGCTGCTGTTTCAGTGTGGTGCTGAAACCTAAGAAGTTATCGCCACTACTGCTTGCTCCACATTCTCCCCTGCTGCTGATCTTAGTTGCCAGGGTGACTAAAAACCCTCATTTCAGTGGTGGGTAAAGGTGAGGGGATTGCAAACAATGTATGTTTGACACACTTGCTCTAGAGCAGTGGTTCTCAACCTTTTTTGTACCAGGAGTCATTTGTAAACATCAGTGGCTAATCCAGAACCACTGCCCCTCACTCCTGACCCACTGCCCCCCACCCCCAGACTCCAGCCCCCCAGTGGTGGGCAGAGGGGGTAGGTATGTGGAGCAGGGTATGTGTGTGTGGGTCATGGGGCATCCAAACAGTCCCTTGGAGGCTAATACTCTGCCAGCTTGCAAGGGAAAAGCCAGTTTTCCATATTTTTCTCCTTTTGAAGGAGAATCCATTTTTAAAGTTTGTTCACGACCTATTCATGAATTGTTGTGACCCACTTTTGGGTCGTGACCCATGGGTTGAGAAATGTTGCTGTAGAGCACCACTGAGAGTAGAGACTCCCTCCCATCCCCAGCTTCCCATTGCTCTCAGGCAGTGGGGGAGAGGGAACAGGTATTTCTGCAGCAGAGATGGGCTGGAAGAAGTCAAGATAGGGCAAAATTGGGGTGAGAGGGCCAGATTAGATAAAGAGTTGGTGCAGGAGAGAGTGGAAGAAACTGTCTAAGAATGCACTAGAATAATTGCAACAGGTTCTTGATAAATGGCAGGTATTGCTGTTATAATTTCTGATAGTTTGAGGATAGAATAAAGAGGGATAAAAAGCAAAGACATGGTTTAATTTTTTCTACTTTTTGATGTAGTAATCACCTGGTTAAACAAGCAACTGAATGAAATTCAGATGGCAAGAAAACAAGAGGTATTGGGAACTTCTACCATTTCACCTGTACTTCCCAGCAACAGCAGAATTGGCATTTCACCTCAAAATATGGTAAAAGAACCAAACAGCTATAATTAGGTATTTTCTATATTGTTTAGAAATAAATACACAAGAATTGAAGTACGTAACATGGATAAAATGCCTTGTTATTCCTTTTTGCCTCATATTTTTTTTAATTTTGTGCAGTGTTATGAATGGATGCACTATTAATATAAGAAATATAAAAACTTCATAAACGTTGTTTTACATAAGCCAGACAATGTGAAATTAGAAATCTCAATAATAGGACATTAAATTGCACAAGAAAAGGAACTGGTGTGTCTTGCTGGCAAATCTCTTTTTCATTGCTATAGTGGAGTTGTAGCGGGAAACTAGTCTACATAGACATAGCTTTTTTACATAAGACTGATTTTGGAGACAATAGGGGAAGTGGGAAGTGAAAAAATTTCTTACACTATAACTCTGTTTAAAGAAACTAATTAAAAGTAGTAGACTGCCAGCTCTTGTGTAAGAGTTGTAAACTTCTTCCTGACTGGAGAAGAAGAAAAAAAAATGTTCATCTGAAACCATTTGATATAGAAAAGTTTGCATTTTCTTTGATACAAAGAGTGCAAGTTTACGTATACCAGTCATTAGTCAACTCTTGAGATTTGCTGATGAAGACATGTTAATAAAATAATGCTTACCTTGTATACACTCTCTTTTTTGCAAATATTCCTTTGAAAGACTAAGAGACTTTTGCTGTATCTGAATCACTTAAATATTAATAAACATTAATTGCAATAATACATTTAATGACTGAGGGTCAGTTTTAAGTTTTTACATATAGATTCAGTGAAACTCAATCAGACTAATCTATTTTTCTGAAACCCTGTAGTTGTCAGCTGAAAAGAATGTTGTATAGTTATTCATTTGAAACAGGAGCCAGAAAAAATAAGAGGGATTGCTAGGACCAAAAATACTACAGAGATGATGATCATCTTCTTTTGAATGGTCATTTTCTTACTTTCTCTTACAGTTGGAAAACAGATTTCCTCCTCCCAGCTTAGGAATAAATTATCCCATCTCCCCTGTATATACCTTCCAGACCCTTCCAGAACATACATCTGCTCGAACTGCCAGCCAACAGTTTTCAGGTCCAAAGGTAAGTAAGCATTTATATTATTTTGTGCTTATGTTTATACATGTATATTTATCCACATGTATTTCCATATAGTTTCAGAAATGTTTGACTTAATGAACTTTTGGAAATTTCCAGTTAAGGAAACGTGTTTAAACACAAGTTGCCTTTTGTTTTAATTGAGAGGTAGCCATGAACATTAGATAAAATGATAGCACCTGATGTCTTGAAAGCATTTTACAGATTATAACTTCATTGCTTTCCTTGAGGTATTATCCACGTTGTCACAGTTTTGCCATCTGAATATAAGCCTTATAGCACATTCATCATACAAAGAAACACAGAAAGTAGATTTGGCTCTTAGCTCTGTTAGTCTAGTATCCCATACTGCTCACAAAATAACATTTTAATGTGTTTGATTATAGAAAACATCCTTCTATGAACTAGTGCAAAATGAGTTTTGTAGGTCAGCAAAGTTCCCGTTTCAACCATTTACTAGTATATCTGAGAGTAGCAAGGCACCCAGTCTCTTTAGGTTAATATTGTGGCTAAGTGAAATCCATTTTTTTAAGCAAAATCTCTTAAATTTGAAATTAGTTTCTTTTAATCTTGTGAATTGCCTTTTCCCTGCCATAATGCTTATTCATTCTGATTATGAATGCTGACGTTAGTAGGCCCTAAAACATAACACTGAATTAAATACAACAGTTCAGCAGAAGCCATTGTTTGTTTTGGTGTCCCATAGAAACGGCAAACCATAGCAAAAGATATACCCACTGTAGGTGTCAGTAGCTGAATTTCTACTTTGTCTTATAACTTAGCATACTATTCATTGTGTCTGTTTTATCTAGGCATGTGGTATGTGGAACATTATTGCTCACAGTGGGTGAATCTATACTTGCACTTTACTGTGGAGTTGACTAAGTAGTTCCTCAGTGAAGTGTCATAGTAAACTAATTAACTCTGCTGTAAGATAGTACTACACTATTCTACAGTACTGTACTATCTTGCAGCAGAGTCACTAAATGTGGTCAAACACACATGTACGTGGTGACCACTGGGCACAAATTGGCCGGAGACTAGACCCCCAACTCCTGTCAGCCCCTCCGCCACCCGATGCTGCCACCCAGAACCTGGAGCTGACCCACCGTGCTCCCTGCCAGCCTGAGGCTGCTCCACCCCAGCTCAACTTGCTGTTCTCCCAGGCACACATGTAGACACCGTGCCTGGAAGCAGTGTACTCTGGCTCCAGAGTTTACTGTATTGTGTTATTTGCCTGTATATATGCACCCAATGTGATCAAAATCCTGAATCTCCATTTTCTTTGTTCGCAATTTTATCTAGATTAAAAAGTGAATGTATGAAAATGTTGATATTCTTTTAGATTCAGTTTAATACGCAACTCTCAAAAACTAACAGATGTTCAGATGTTCATATGGTGCCTGTTGCAACAAGCAATTCAGCAAACAAAGAAAAGTGAGTACTTTCAATTTTGCGCCTACACAAATGATATACTTTAGGCCAGATTATCAAGACCCTCAAAGCTGCTTCTCTAAAATTGCTGGGAAAAGTTTTGTATAACAGTTCTTATGCTTAAGTTTGTGATTGCGAACTGTAGTTCTGTGTTCAAATAAATATACAGCTTTACCTTCTCCCTCTGCAACTTTAGAGGCTACATTTGAAAATGTGGCTCTCAAAGTGTCTTTGAAGGCAGCTTTTATGAAGAAAAAGTCACATCAGACCCTGTGTAATTTTATGCTGTGGAATAATTTATTTGACCTGTTTGTAGGCTACCATTAGGAAAATGACATTCTGCTACTCTTAGATTCAACAGTCTTATAAACTACTCCAGTCTTTTGTTACTCACAGTAAAGTGGAGCCAGCCATGTGGGAGATGAGCATCACAGGGCTCTAAATTTTATAACAAGAATAGCAAATATTCCTTTTACCGGCTGAGTGCCTCATCATGCCTAATTCATGAAGGCATTCAGCGCACATTGCTTAACATTGCATTGTATTAATATTTTCAAGGTTACATGACATTATTTTTTTTTCTTCCTGTTAACATGAGTGGTGGTACCATGTAGGAAAGTAGGTTATTTTAGAAAGAACATAATGAAGTAGTTAGGTACAGTGGAGTAAGTAAGTGCATTGTTTCCATTGGAAGTTGTAGCAGCTCTTGTAACCAATTAGTAACATAGTTAATAACGAGCCAGTGCTGTTTCAATCTTGCTTTGTGTTCCTGTAATCCAGGGGTTGGCAACCTTTTGCCACTAAGGGCCACTGTTTGCAACCTGCACCCACCCTTCTTCCCATGCACCCCCAAGCATTCAACAGATGCTGCAAAGGGAGTAGATAGAAGAAAGTAGGTGGTAGGATCTGGAAACGCTTCCTGTGCTGCTGGGGCTGGAGCCAGCCTGTAGGCAGTAGGTTCTCAACCCCTGCTGCAGTCAGTTTGACAAACTGTATATGTGGTGTTGGTGGGATCCCCCTCTACCTTTTTGCTTGTCTCCGTTCTTTTTCCCTAACCTTTTTGGTAGGACATCCCAGAAGGCAATGCTCCTGGTAATTCTGGTACTTACCTGGGTCTGTCTCTTCTGGGAATTCTTTTGCCTACAATATCATAGAACTGCCCAGACAACTGTCAAGAAAGCACTTGCCTTTTTGTAGCATTGTCTACCCAAAAGGTTTTTCTACCACATCTGCAACCCAGCCACATTTGTTGGATGTGGGTTAGATGAAGAAAACTGTTTACAGAAACAACTGTACCTGTCGTGCTTATGGGATTTTACTATTTAATATTTCTCCATGTGTAGCCCACTTAAGTGTGTGTGTGTGCACATATGATCAGAATATATGAAAAGCATTGCTAGTTGTGACTGTCCCTATGCACTGTATGTTCCTGTGCCACCTCCATCAAAAGGTAGAAAGGGCAAACCTGTAGCACACTTCTGATTCATAATAATGAGACAGAGTGGGGTTGTATTTACCTGCTACTTAATTATTTCTTCTGCCGTTACTTGTTATTGGCTAGTTAGGAAATCACCAAGGTTAATCCTATTAAATTTCTCCCAAAACACCCAACAGGCAATATTTGTGCCAGCAACACTTTCATGGTGGATTCAAAGACCTTAGACTTGAAGCTGCATTTGCTTTGTGATGCACTTATTGCAAATGCAGATGATTATAGGACACAGACTCAGTTGATAAAGAATTCTGCTTACAAATGTGAGTTTTAAGCAGTTTAAGCAATTAGCTTGCACAGCACTGTCTGATAGATTTTCACTGTTAAGATTCTCCAGTCATGGTTTATTCATGTAATACATGGAAGCATTCATCAAGAAGTAATAAAATTACAGAAGTGGCAGCTCCACAACCCTCCCTAATAGCCCCATATCAGCTTGGGGCCAGTAACAACTTAGCAATTGCCCTCCTATTCCACCTTGACTTAAGCCCTAAAATAACTTTCTAGCACATCTAATTTTTCCCAGTTTAGCTTAAGATTAAGTCACAAAAAGCAGTGAGGGAGAGGAACAGTAATAGAATTTGGGCTTTTTCCTATATCAGGGAGGCAAAAGCAGCCACACAGCCATCTCCTTCAAACACTATGCTGTAGACGTGGCTTTGTAACACTGATTAAGATTAGATTCCAAAGGGCAATGTTTACTTAATGAGAGCTGGAAATCCTTGCTCATATTTCCAGGGAGGGGTACTGTTAGCCAGCTGCCTAGAATGCGATTTGGACCAATTCTTGGCCTGTTACCTTGAAGGAACTGACACTTGGGATGTTTTACTTGTGGGGATTTCTTGCTACCTTGAAATCCTTTTATCTCAAATTTTGGGTTATTGAAAGAATTCAGAGACAGTTGCAGGTTCTCTGCCTGTTTATGCCTTTACAGTGGGAGGAGCCTGGGGGGTGACACAGGGCACTAGAGTGGTACCAATGGCCAGTGGTATTCAGAGATGTCCATCTTGCCTGCATTAGGCACACTTACACCTGGAGTGGGATCCATATGGACAAAACCATCTCTGAGGAAGCTCATTATGTCATAGATAAGTAACCATTCTGTTATGCTAGTGCTAGCACTAAAACAGTAGTTAGTTGAAAGCAGTAAATGCAGATGTTCAGATGTTTTTTAGAATGTTGTTTCAATATAAAAAACTCTTTGAAAAACCCCCAAATATTTTTTGTGTAGACTTTAAAGTATGCAGCTAACTTCACCAGCAACATTTACAAAAAAGACAGACGAATGTAACAGGAAGTTCATAGATTTCTTGTTTTTAAGTATGATTTTCTTTTGAATAGTGGAGAGCATTTGGGGTTGGAATTGAAGTATTTAAAGAAAAGAGAAGACAGCATTCCTTTACGGGGGCTGAGCCAGAACACACTTAATAGCTCAGGTAGGAACAGACTGTCTTATTAAAGTGTAAAATATTCAATTTTAAAAAGCGCCGTCCAGAAGTCCAAGCAGCTTTATGTTCCAGGAAGGCTAACTTATTTCCTCCTTATTTGCAGAATATCCAAAATCCTATTCATCAACAAAAATACACACTTCATCAAAACCTGTAGTACCTTCAACAGCCTCTGCTTATTTCCCTGGATAATGGACAACGTAGTTCTAAAATGAAAACTATTCTACCAGTTATCTAGGATTGGCTTGATGGTATTGAGTATAATTATCCCCTTAAAGGTAAAGTATCAAAATGGTACAGTAATCCCCTGCAAAACTGGTTAACTTTATCTGGTTAACATAGCTATAAATTATGCTATGGGATTGCACAGAAAAACAGATAGATTTAATCAGATGCTATATATAGACTTCCAGGCTATGTTCTAGCCAAAACAGTAATGCAGAGGTGAGAAACAGTTTTGTAGCTTATTTTCATGTGGAAAATATCTTTATAGATGATCATTTTTAAAAAGTCTGAAGGCTTGCAGAGCTGTTTTTGTCAAGGCAGTGGTCCTCTACCCCAAAAAATCCAAATGAGTGATTGCCGTTATTATGCTGGAACTGAGTCATGCCTGGAACTATTTTCTTCCTTGCCTGAAAACAATTTGTGCTTTAGGAACCTAGTACTAAATGCTATCCTGAATGGTGCACACAACCCTCAGCTTTCTCTGAAATCAGTAGGAACTGTGTTGGGCAGGTTGTGGCTGTAGGAAACTACCCAGGCTCTTCCCAGAATAAGTGTTTAATTGGCAACTGATTCTAATGTCTTTCAGAGTGGAGATTAATCAGTCTGTGGAGCATTTGAATGCAATTACTCTGGACTCCCTAGCCCCTATATAGATGTTTGTACCAGTGTTAGTGACAGATAATATCAAGAATGGGAAAGACTAGTGGCTACTTACTTTCTATGCTGGGTTTTGACCATGTTGATCTGTGTTCTGTGCAAACCCGTTGGCATTAGTCCTTGAAATGAAACCTGCACCATGCGCTCGGCTGTATGGAGTTTTTCCGTTTTATGCAAAGGGCTGGTACCCTTCAGGGAATTATCCCAGGAACTGATGTGTCACATGAAAAACTGTTCTCATTATAGAAATCCACTTACAAAGCATGTAAAGGCTTAACTTGACCTATAAGATTTAATGAAGCAAACTGAACCCAATTCTTAACAGACTTGAAGTTTGCTCATTTCAGTTTTTATACTTATCCTGATTTTGAATTTGTTTGGCAGAATTTTCTTGTAAAAAGTCACTGCCAAACCAACACAAACAATAATAAATTTATATTAAATGATAACCACTATTTCTAAATATAACTGAAGGGATTTATATGTTGTACCACTAGGCAAACTATGTAAACAGAAATTATTAAAATGAAATAAGGTATAAAGCTGAGTTGCAGCTAAATATTTCATAACTCCTTGTTGCAGCTTATTTCTTTTTGTATCAGTTTCTCACTAACTGGGTTCTGAATGATAGGATGCAGTTTGTAAAGTGTTGAAAGCAGTTTACATTATGTTACTGCAGCAACAATACTATACATAATGCATCCAGGAAACTAACACTAAGATTTGGATAGAGTGAAGATACATGTATGTTTTAGGTTTTTTGTTATGCTTGAGTCCATTACTACAATCATGCTACAGTGCCTGTTTCAGTTCATTCACTGGAACTTAAGGTTGGAGAAACTACTATATTTTCTCAGATTTAGCATACTCCTATAAATAGTATGCACCTGGATTCTGGAGAAGAGCCTAACCGGGGGGGGGGGGGTGCGGAATCTTTGATTTGAAGTGAGTGGTGGCAACTGCAGAGCTAAGCCTACTCCCAAGCCAGCCATCAGCCCCACATGAGAGGGATCTTGTGGACCAACCTAGTGCACTAGGTCTGCAAACTGTGTCCAGCCCTTCACATTGGTGCAGAGCCATGGCTGACCCCATGTGCTGGTTCTGGGGCCACGTGCCTAGTCCAGGACTCCACTGTCTCTGGAGCTAGGTGCTTAGCCCTGGACTCAGTGTGCTGTGGCTGACTTGGCACATTGCTCTGGAGCTAGCATGTGGGGTTGGACCAGGCATGCTGGGTCTGAGGCCTTGTGACTGGTAAGACTTGGCACACCTGATCCAGCCACTCCTGTGGCCAGGAGGGAATCGCCGCTGGTCATGATAGTGTTAATTGCTATGGCTCCCAATTAAATGTTGCTAGCACTCTTCCTTCCCCCCCCCACCCCATACCCACATTTCCATACCCAAGGTCATGTTTCCCTTGCATATGATGTGGAGGAAGGGTGGGCTATACAAGAGAAAATGCAGCATATATGTGAAGTAACCAAAAAAAGGACCAGCTTTTCTACAGTTTATGGTAAACTGTATTGTAATACCAAACTAGAGATAACTGTCTAGTTTTAAACTGTAATATGGTAAAGCCACTTAAAAGTGTCTTGGACTGTGTTTACATGTTTCTTGGTTTAAAATGTTATTTGGTTTCAGACGGTCTTTGTTACGTTTAGAGTGGTTATCACTCTAGTTTTTTGCACATTACTGTCCAAATGACTTGTATATGTAAAGATGTTTTGCTGTGTAAAATTTGTACATGTATTTATAATCAGACTTTGTATTAATGTATATCCATTTGCTTTTGGAAGTGTTAAGGTTAATAGAAAATATTTAATAGCTTATCAGTAAAAAGCTACTTTTGTTTCCCTCATCTGTTGCACTAAAGAGCAGAAAAACAGTAAAATCATAGTTATTTCACTGAAGCCTACAGCAGTTTGCCAGAAAGCATTTCAGGTACCTTGTCAACTGCGTTTAGTTCATGTATTACTTTACAAAACCATGTTGCACACTTCAATTTATATTTTGAGCATTTGTCTGGAGCAGAGCAAATGACTTAAGCAGGGTGTGGAGTATGTCCAGCAGGTTACAAGTCACGTAATGGAATCAGTTCTATAGATCGCCTATGATCTAGAATATAATTGAAGACGTTAGCAATTATTTAAAAATTCATTAAAATAGTCAATTTTATTCACATATTTTCCAGCTTTTAGTTAACCATGGCAAATGTTCAAGTTAAAAAAGCACTGAGCAGTAACCACATAAGATGAAAACATTTAAAACTATACAGCACTTTATACACAAATTTATACAAAGGAACACTTAAATAATACAACTGGACACAAAAATATACATTTTAGAGAAATAAATTCACATCAGTAATTGTATAAAGCTCTGTTGTGTATTAGGGTCCTGAAAGTTTAGGACTAAAACATTAGCTCTGCAAAATAAAAGTATTAACTGTGACAGTCCTGAAAGGCCACTATATAGTACACTGACATTTTCAAGGCTATCAACTTATATTTCACTTTGTATATTCAAGTTTTGAGGTTTTCATGATTATGCTCAGAAACAGTGGTATAATAAACTACTTAGGAAAGCAGGGCTTTAGAACCAATATTAAAAACATATTGGCTCATAGCTTGCTATTTAAATACTCAATATCTGATATATATCGTACTAAAAATAGAATTAAGAGTAACGCACTTACATAAAAAGAGCTTTCACTGTTCAATACGCATGCTCACGTAAGTTTGTATTAATACAAACTTAAAAATTAAAAAAACCCTGCCATACAGTGATTGTAAAATTAAAAAAAAAAAACCTTTTTCTTACGTGAGTGCATTTACATTAAGGCTTTGAATCACCTGACCCAAGATTTTCCAACATTAAAATTAATGGGTCTACATGTATGCTAGTATGTCTCACTGAGACTTAGTATGAAAAGAATTAAAGCTCAACACCTTAAGAAAATGGGTGTAGGGACACATGCTAATACCTTGATTTTTTTCCTTACGTCTCTTGAGCTAGGATGTAAAGGTTAATATAATTAACAATATCAGGGCAAGAGACCAGTGCTTAATATTTTTTTAAAAGCAAATTAATAATTTAATTGTAACATCTTTGGAGAAATTTCCAGTTCCTGTTTGTAGTTCCTACAAGTTTCATGCATAAATTTCTTAAGGTTATCTTAAGAAATCACATGCTTGATGGAATGTAATCTCCAACCGCGGGGGAGGAAGGGGAGTCTTGAGTTTTGCTGTCATACATTTGTGTCTTGCAGTAAAGGTTCTTTGGCCTCACCAGGGGCCTGTGGACTGTGTGGATGGCTATGACTGCCACAGTGTTTCTTCCAATTGCTGGATCGTACAGTTAGATTGGTATGTTCAGGAATAAACAAGGCAACAAGGAGAGCTAACAGCACAGAGCATGCTCCAAACAAGAATGGTGGTCCAGGAATTATAGAGTTCTGAAAAGAACACAAAGGAACAGCTAATAAATTCAACATTCACACCAAGTTTATTACATGCTAAGTCCCCATGCTAATTATAGAGAAACCTTTTACAGATAGTTTTTTCATTCTCCTTTCCTCTCAGCAACTGGGCTCTTCCCAACCATCATGTCTTATGCAGGGAGAAGGGCTTTCCCACCCCCTGAGATAAGGCAGAACACAGTTGGCAATACCCAGTTAGACTTCTTGGCTCTGTTCAAATTGCAGAATTTTTAAACTGTAGAATTTTCCCTTGCCTTCACGGGAAGTGGGCCACAGACTACCTCACTTGGCTTTCAAATAGTTCTCAAATGGACGTATGTCATCAAGTCAGGAAGCTATGAAGACTGAATAGCTGGTAGCATTTGCATTTCACTCCCTAGTTTACCTTTCCACAGGATTTCTGAAAACAGGGAAGTACTACACAGCATAATTGGAGCAGCAGTATGAAACTGCATGTTCCTAGTCAATCTTGTTCAGGCAGTTTTACCCTGCTGTAGACAGCACTACAGCATTGCCAAGGTTTCAAGCAAGGACTAAGGAGGAAACTACAAAATACAGGAGGGCACAACATTAATGTGATCTTGTATCAAATCCACCCCCCTACAATTTAAACAGCATCGGTTGGATTAAAAGCAGACAACTGGACATGGGGTGTCAACTGCTGTTATAAAACTTACAGCCTACAAGTTAAACTGACAGAAGACTACCGAAGTGTCCCACCATCTTTGAAACAACCATTTCACTGTTGTAGGTATCCAGTGTCAATGTTTTGACATAAAAGGCACCGTAAGTAATCATCTAGCTGCATACAAAGAACTATGATCTAGCTGCCTGAGATTGCGCTCAGCTAGAAAGCTATTTTAAAAGTTCAGATTTGCTTCTCTAGTTTGTTACTCTTCATTCAAGCACTTCCTGATTTCTGTGGGAATACTGCAAGTAGATGGAGTAGTAAAGGTCATCCAAGTGAAAGCTTTAGCTAGTTGGGCAAGAGATCATTTTTAACATGGTATGGAAATTAATCTATAAAAATCAGGCAGCAGTGGATCCAGGACTGTGCTGCACATGGCCTCAGAGTGGCTGGAGTGGGTGCCATCTGTGCCACATGCAGCACTTGTTCTGGCCATACTGGGACTTGCACGGGATGTAGCATAGGGCAGACTGCGCACGATGCCTGCTCCAGATGCTCTGGGTCATAGGCTGTGAGCCAGATGAGTTTGACAGCTGATTAGAGCTAAGCTAGCCAAAATACTACATAATGTCACAAGGGAAACCCCAGCACTGGTATGATGAATGAATTGGATACTTTTTTCCCCTTCCAGATTTCTAGGATTTAACCCTTCTGTATTTCTGCTGAATAAGAAATAAAGAGTAGCAATACCTGTTGTGAATGGTGTTGTGTGTCTATATTACCTTCCGGTTTAATATCAGGCACTGGAAGTTCACTCAATTCTACATGGAATATGTAGAATATAAAGCCATAGAGTGCTGGTCCCAAACCATTACACAATCCTCGAATTCCTGTTATCATCCCTTGAACAACACCTGAAAGAAACAGGATTCCACTAGGTTAACTGTAAAGAATGAAGACAGTTTTAAATGTTTTTTGAAATGTGTCCAATAATGGCTTTCTCTTTCCCCTTCACACTGATGCAAACTACAAGTAACTTCACTGACTGAGTTACACTAATGAGAGATGAGAAAAAACTGAGCCATAGCATTATATTGAGTTCTTTGTCCTAATACATACTTAAGACAGGATTTCCTATGCTGCAGTGGACCAAATGACTGATGTTCTGGGTTGGCTCTAGCCCCAGCCCTGGCCTGGGTTGTGGCCAGAGGTGAAGCTGCAACTGGTCCCCTGCCACTGCATAGCATCCACCCACCACACTCTCCCTGCTCCCATCACCCTGTGGTCTCCCCCATGCTTCTTCCATTGCATGAGCCATCTCTATTGGGCAGCAGCAGCAGGTTACAGCTTTGGCTCAGGTTAGGGCCAGAGCCAGAACTGTGGCAGCTATGTGCCCTAGGCCAGTACCTGAATCAGACAAGGCTCCACCCTCAACCCCATGCTGAATGGGAAAAGCACCTCATCGTGGATTCAAGTAAATAGGGACATTTTTATTCTTGGGAGAGGTAAACTACACTATATATTTTTCATTTATATTACTACACTATTGGCAAATTTGTCCTATAAACTGGCAAGAAGGCTACAATTAAGGATAACTTATTTCTAAGGGACAGCAAGCAAGACAATTTCTGGCTTGAAGGATCCTTATTAAAATATTAGGACCTAAAAACATACCCTGTTGATCAGCATCAGCAGTTCGTGAAACCAGTGCACTTACTGCTGGGAACGTAATACTAGACATGGCTGCAACAGCCCCTGCTGCCCACATCATCCTGCAGAACAAGCAAGAGAGAATCAGAATGATCATTGTGGGCAGTGTTCTGCATTCTACGTTGTGTATTACAACAAATGTAACTCATTTGATCAAGTTAGCACATTCCTATTTTTACGCTAATATATAATCTAGCCATTATAAATTAGTAATATATTTGTATATTGGTGCTGTATAATTATTTTATTAACACACAAAGAGTGTAATAATGTAGTTGGAAAATAACCACTCCTTGTGAAAAGTCTGACATTTACAGGAAATTATTGTCCGTGAGGGTTTTTTTTGTTTTGTTTTGAGTAAACTCACAGAAACCAGTTTTGTATGAAACAGAAAATAATCTAAAACATGCCAAATCAGTCAAATATAAGAATTTAAGTTTACATACCAGGGCTCTGAGCCAAAGCCATACCATGCCAGCTGTAATATTTGAAATCCTAGACCCAGTAAGATGGTGTTTTTATTTCCAATAGATCGCATAAGTAAACTCAAGACTATTGTCTGATAAGAAAGAAAGTCAACATTTTAACTGTAAGCATCATTACACAGCAACATACATGAAGTATTTACTAGTTGAAGTCTCTTTTCTCAAGTTTGATATTAAAAGGCAAAGTAATCAAGAAGGGTTGTTGCCTAGCCAGCAATGTACAACATCTTTTGAGATGGCTAACACCAGGGATGTATAAACCACCGTGTTTTGATTAAGCAGTACAAGCTATTTGCTTAACTAATGATAATTTAAAGAACAAACAACTTCTAGGCCTCTGGGAAAACAGTTGAGGAAGATGGGGGGGGCTAAGGTTTAGGCACTCTGTTAGCATTTACAGTAACTGGGTTATAGTCCCAACTCTAACAGACTTCCCATGTGAAGCAAGACAAGTCTCACTTTTCCACATGTATTAGCTACTCCTCTGTAATATGGTGACACTTCTCCCTTTCAAAGATGCTATGCCAACTGGTTGCGATATGCTTAAATGTTAAGTGATGGGAAAATGAAAAAGTGAAGTAAACTCATTCCTTTCTTGTTCTACTCTAGAACTCCCAGTAACAGCTCAATTCCATTTGTAACTGCAGGTACAGGGATTCCCATCATTAGGTCTTACTTGCTACTATACCAGTAAAAAGTGCAGATGAGTATTCACCTGTGCAATAATGGAGAGAATGCCTAGGACTGCTATAAATGCTGCAACACTTTCAGACGAAAATCCCATTATCTACATTAGAGAAGGAGTAATTTGATCATTAAACCACAAGTAGATGTTAACATGTCACAGAACATTGAAGACAATGGAATGAATAACGACATAAACAAAAAAATGTATCAAGTGAAATAAAAGAAAGATTTTATTGGTATTATTTCAAAATTTACCTTTGCATCAATCAAGAATATTTTCTATCTACCATGTCTTATATATTTTTAAATCTTATTTAGAACTTGAAAGAAAACTCATCCCAGGACACAGCCTGAAAATTAAGTTAACTGGTAAATGAATTATTAAGTTACCCTGATCCAGTGCAATGCAAGGGAAGGAGATTCATCTCTTTGAATAATAACTATGAGGGAACAAAAAGCCATTCTCAAAAGTGAACAAGTTATATTACTTCCATATTGCTAAAAAAAAAAGTAGCAAATACAAGTAGTCCTTTCTGTCAACCTATGAGACGTTTCTTTAGGGGCAGATTCTCACCTGTCTGAGGTATAAGAAGAAGCTGGAATATTGCCCTGCCTCTGGGAGGTAGGAGAGAAATACTGTTATGCAGATTAGCAGCACTATGGAATCTTGACCCACTTTCTTAAGTGACTACGGACAAGAAAAAAAGACAGTCGTAAGGTCAGAAACTGAGAACATTCTCTTCATCATTATTAAAAATATATATCCAAAATCAACACTGAAAGAAGCAAAACAGCTGTTAGTTAAGCTAATACATGGAACCATCATTTTCTTCAGCTCATTTACCACAGGTTTGCCGTTACTTCTGCAAAGCAGCAATGGCAATACCAACTTCTAAATTAGCTAAGGAACTCCTCAAACCCATTTTTTAAATCCTGAATAGCTGAATTAGCATCAATTCCATCCTTGATCCTAAAGCATCAAAACCCATGTGCACAAGTTCCAAAACATTATTTCTTGAACATCTGAACAGCTTACTGCAAATGGGTCAGCTTGTTCCCATGAAATGGGTGCTCCCCAAGATGCTGGCCTCATCTTCTCTGGCAATGATTCTGGTACAGCAACAAGAATAAAACAAATATCCAACAAAGCTATAGCAGTAGCTAGGACCACTACCAAGCTGTCGCCATAAGTTCGACCAAGGTAAGCACCAATAGCAGGACTGGTAACTAAACTTGCTGCAAAAGTTGCCGAAACCTACAAAAGAAAAAGGGTTAGTATGAGAATATAAAATTAAAGTTTTTCACATGTATTTACAGCTACTCTTTTTTTTAATTCACTCTTTACAGCTTAAACTTTTCCAAAAGCTCAGTCATTGTAATGAGATAGAAAGTCAAAACAAATTTTAAAAAGTTACATCATCCTGAAAATTTCAGACATCTGAAGATTCAGAAGAAAACAGTTTTGACTAAGGCAGCAAATTATAACTTTTAATGCTGTCACTGTGTTGACATAAGATCAACCAACAAAGTTCACAGGTCTCAAAGGGAGGGAGAGACTCTAAAGATATCATTTTCTTTTGGTAAAGGAAACTGCTTATTTTCTCTATACCTGCAGGATACTCCGCACTCTCTATCAAATATTTTATATTATACAAGGACATGTTAATAAAGTTATGGCAGAAGTTTATTACCCTCTGTGTGCCCAGCCTATTACCCCTGCAGTGTGGACATGCAAATGTACTTATGTATATTGAACATGCAGAGTGGGCTATGTGTAGGTTCAGCAACTATTTGGCTGTACACATGCACACACCAGTATAAATCCTGGAAAAAGATGGGGTGCACCATTCTGGGTTTTAAGTGGAAGTGGAAGACTTAGGTCCTACATCGCACCCCCAAGAGGGAGTCTGAATCTGCATTTCTCACTTCCCAATTCACTGCTCTAACCACCACACCACAGGTTAGGCAGTATCTAGTCTCTTCTCGAGCACTCCACTTGAAGCTGAGCCACTGCACTTGCATTTAATGGTCATCAGATAAAACGGATGGAAAATACTTCTGTCCCATTTAGAGCAAAGGTCCAGGCTAGAACCCAGGACCTACTCCCTTCCAGGTCAGTTTCCACCTCATTGAGCTACATACCTTCTAGCTTGCTCTCTTCCTTGAGGTCCTATGCACCTCTCCCTCTGGGATGCCTAGGCAGCAAGTTATTTAAAAAAAAACAGCTAGAAAAGGGCCTGTATAAATGTCTAACTGCCTGTGGCATAACAGTTAGAGCACAAGGAAGCTGCATTTAGTTTCATACCAACTGGGGGAAAGACAGCCTAGAACCAAGGTATCCTACTTCTTGAGCAATACCCTAACCACTCAGCTACTGGGGTTAAACATGCAAGGATGCTCCTCCTCTGGCATCAAAGACCTGCTAGACATAGGTTTTTGTCTAGCTACAGTTTCATGACCTATTGCATGCATTGGGCATATGTATGTAGCTGAAGACCTGCCTGACCATACAGGTGTATGCTTATATGTTCATGGCCAGAGTAACAGAATTGCAAACCATGCGTAAGTGCCAAAGAGACACTTATGCATCTGGAAAACTGCCATTTAGGTAAACAGAGGGGAACAGAAATCCATCCTCAGGGTGCAGTTCAGCTTTTGCTTCTTCAATGCAAACAACATTACCGGAACTTCAGAAAACAGTTTCAGTTGGCTTAATGTTTGTGCAATGTGCTCCCTTACAACTCGAGAATAAACTTACTGATCACAGAACAGAGAACAGAAAATGGTGAAAACCTCATAAACCAACCAGAACTTAACTCTGATATGAACAGGCAAAACAGAGATTATTTACTTCCCATGTTCCGTATGTGTTGACCCTCCCTGTCACGACAGACAACTCTGAAAAGGCATTTAGTGATATGAGTGCCTGTTCAGCAAAATCAAGACGGACTATCAGAGACCGAGAAATCTACCGGGTCTAGATTCTAACTAGTGACTTGCAAGTGGATGGATCTCATTTCATATTCCCAGTCCTGTGAAACATCATATTCAGCATCCTCTTGAATATTTTTTAATTTCATAATACAGTTTACCAAAGCTAAATAATGCAAATCTGTTTAGTTTCTAACTTCTCAACTAGCACTTCACCAGACTGAGACTAATTTGAATCAGTATTTTCTGAAAGACAACAAAAAGTCCTCTAGGACTGTACCTACCAAACTGGCTTCTGCATTAACACTATATTATAATCCTATTTATGCTAGTACCTATAATGTACCAGGAACTTTCAACCTATTAAAGAAGGTGTTAGCCCCATACTAGCAAACTCAATCCAGAAAGTGAAGGCTTGGGAAAGAAGATTCTGCCATGGCCATACTAAACCTAAGCTACTAACAGAATATGCAAAAGGCAATACAGAATGGGACAGAAGAACCAGTCTGCCAAAACAGTAAGTTTAAAATGGGAAAGAGACCACCATTGAAAAGTTAGTTTCCTACTGTAGTAAAATCAAGCTTTATTAACAGAACTTGTTTAGCTACTGACTCTTAAGAGGCTCAAAGGTTCAAGATACAGGATTACATACATACCAGTCCATAAGCCATACTTCTTTCATGTTCTTGGGTTATATCTGCTACATACGCAAACACCACTGAAAAAGTCACCGCAAAAACCCCAGAAACAGAGATAACAGCAAAGTACCACCTAGGATCATAAAGGGATTGAGACAATTAATATAGAACAAACGGTGGTTCACAAACTCTACATGCACTTCCAAACAGACTGAAATATCTATGGTTCCTGACAAGCAGTTTAATCTGCATATAACCTCACAAAGATACTTTCGGACTAGTTATGCTGCTTTCTCCTAAGTGAGCTGAATGCAAAATTAAATAGCACAACATGTCAGTTTACCAAGAAACATCTGGAATCAAAGTCCAGGATCTGCAGTTATTTAGACATTTAGCTGAGTGCGAGTGAAATGCTAAAATAGGACAGTTTGCAACAGATCTCAAATTTAGCTTCTGCTTTGGGTCCAGCAAATGATAACTACTCTACTTCACAGGTTACTTAGAACCATATAAACAGTTAAACAATCTACTACAGAGGGGAAGTGATCAAAAAGTAGAGATCATTTTAAAATAAGACCATCAAATTCCAGCAAATTGAAAGCCTCAGATACAATACAAACAAGCCTGACTCTCAGCCTTGCATCACCAGTTCTAAAACAATTCCAAACCAAACAGTGCCTGTACAATTCTCCCAAAAGGTAAGTATTAATCAAATGCAGCCACAAAATGCTAAACAAAAAACCGTAAAGTAACTAAATAAACTACTAACCATGGGCTGATCTTCATTAGTGGTATTGGTGCACAAGTGAAAAAAACTGTTAGCAGCAAGAAGGACTTTCGTCCCCAAACATCAGAAAGAGCACCTATCAGAGGGGCACTGAGGAATGACAACAAGCCCTGAAAAATAAAATATGTTCATTAACAAAAAGCAATGAAAAATGTGACAGATGGAATAATTAATTACCAAGTAACTGATTTTAATAAATATTTATTAAAATGTTTAATTTTTATTAAGCTAACTGCAAATGAGCTCACTTGCAAACATACTTAATCCTCTGTTCTATGCAAGTGTTACCTGGAATTTGAATTTTAGTTTTACTATCACAGAGTAACCCAAAACTTAAGATCAAAGCCAGCTATGTGATTTTGTTTTCTGAGAAAAATGCATTTTTCTTTTATATGTGCCGTATTTACAAAACATTATTATTTTCCAAAACATTGGCAAGATAAGGTCCGTCTATCAAATTAAAAAAGTGGGTACCAAAGATTATACAGTTGATTTGAATCAAAACACATAATCTTAGCCTAATCAGCTAGCCTCTTTAGTCTTTGGTCAACCCCAGTGAAAGATTTAAGCAAAACAAGAGTTTACTGAAAACCAAATGCTGCTATCTGAGCTCTCCCATGTAAACATTTATTCTCATATTTTAAAATCACAGCTAGAAAGCTGGTTTCAGAAAGTTCTAATTATTCCACTCTTCCAACAGCCATTTGTGTTTCCCTCATTAGTTTAAATGATTTTAAATTCTATTCTGAATTGAATTTATCCTACCTTTACTCCTTGGATTAGGCCATTCATCAGAAAAGTATGCTTTGGGAATGTTTCATGCAAAACCTATGAAAGAATTATGAACAGTATATTGTTATGCATATTTCATAATACTAAATATTTAAAGACACATATGCTATGTATTATTCATACTAAATGTAGAATGGTATACCAAAACTACCTAATACAAATGCTATAATATCCACTATAAAGTTAATAAAATTCAGCTGTAAAGTATCATTATTAAAACTTTCCTCCACGGCAACAAAATAGTCCAAATTTGCAGTAGGTAACATTAAAGTTGTCATCCGTGGTGTAAGTCAAGCTACATCAAATATTTTCCTAAACAATAACTGGTGTATTTTTCCACTTTTTGCCACAAGGCCGGCCAAAACTGCTTTAATTTGACAAAAGTATTATTAATACAATGAAGGCAGAATGCTGTTGAACATCTTCCAAAAGGCAGAAATCCTCCATCAATTAGAACCAGTTTGCCCTATGGTAATGCTAAGCATACATTACCTTCTTCAGGTCTGGTTTTCCATACAGAACATGATCTTTATAGTGTGGAATACTGAAACAGAAAACAGCTACCACAGCAAGATACTGGATAGCAGATATATGAACTGCACAGCTGGCTTGAAAACTTCTTAAAACACATTAACGGTGCATCCACACATGCAAGCACATGTGCTTGTGGCAGCTCAAATAGAAGTGGTGCAAATTTGAGTTGGGGCTTTTTGCCTCAGTGCACGTGCCCAGACATGCACTTTGGTGTCGGGCAAATTGTGCCACTTGGGACAAAATAACCCTCCCCAGATCCTCCTAGCAAGTAGCTCAGGGATACTCCTTCTCAGGAGCTTCTGGGGCCCAGCCAATTGGTATCTGGGAACACTACCCCCTGTGCCAGCTGGACTGCTGCAGCAGCATCACAAATCTTTTTTTTTAAATTCCCCCAAATCCATATTGATCCACAGTTAGAACAAAAAACCACTATATACACCCCCCACACACACACGCACGTGCTGCCAGGCCAGGCCAGGCCAGTTCCATGGCCGCAAGACACAGCTCAGCATGACACATGGTCCCGGCATCCTGCGCCGGGTCCTGCCACAATGGAACCAGCCCAGCCTGGCAGCATGAGCTGCCCAGTGCCAGCAGGACCTGGCTTGGCCCAGTGCACTGTCCCTGTACCGGGTCCTGCCTCCGGTGGCAGTGCTGCTTGCCCCATGGGGTCTCTGGGGAGGAGGCGAATGGCAGGACCTGGCCTGGTGCAGCTTGCTAGCCTGGCTTTGCACCCAAGTGGCATTCATGGCTTGGGGAGGCATGGCTCTTGTGCAAATGCATACTAGCTGCACAGCTAGGGCTGGATTGTGTTGGGTTAGACTGGCGAGGCATTTTCCATAAGGCTCAGGCACGCTTGAGCCTCATGGAAAAAAAAGTGTCTGCTGGCCCAATCTGCGCAGCTAGCACGCATTTGCATAGGAGTTGCGCCTCCCAGAGCCGCACATCTCTCTCCAACGCAAAGCCAGGCTAGCGAGCCATGCTGGACTGGGCCAGGTCACGTCCCACCGTGCGCTGCTGCAGGGGCTGGTGTTGCAGGGCCAGGCGTGTGGCAGCCCCTGCTTGAGCCCCTCCATGTACCCACCCATTGGGACATTCCCACTGCTGCTCCCTGCACTTCCCCAACATTCCCTGCCACTCCCCATAGCCAACAATCCCCTCAACTCCCAATACCCCCCTGACATCCCCCACCACTCCCCAAAGCCCCCAACAGCCCCCACCCATGCCCAGCCACACCAATAAACCACCCCCCTACCCCATGTCCCTAACTTACTTTTGATAGTGCCAGGGGCAGCAGGAGCACCACAGAGACGCTTTGCCCAGAAACCAAAGCATCTCTCCCGGAGAACCGACTCCTGGGTTGCCTCCAGGCATGGTCTGGGACCTTGCCTTGCCTCGCTGTTCTGCAACGCAGGGTTTTTTTTACCCCTGAATATCCAGGGGGCTAATTTTGCTCCTGCGTTGCAAATATGCAGTGTGGGGAACATTTTTTTGTTCCTGCATGTGTCTTGCAGCATCTCAAAGGGATTTGAGACACTGCAAAATGCATGTGTGCGCTCATCTGGACACGCTCTAAGAGGGTATTCTACACTCCCAGGCTTTATTACTGTGACTGAAGCTTGTGGACACTTGCATTAGCTGGGGCCAATTAGCACAGCCAGAGTGTCACAGAGCTCAGCACAGGTCAACTACCCAAGTATTTACTTAGCTTCTTAGGTGGGTTTTGCAACCCAGACTGATCTCCACATGGCTGCAGTGCTATCAATACCTGGGTTAGCAGTTTAAAGCCAGCTCAAGTACACTGACAGGAACTTCAGAGACAAATTGTCTTAAAAATGATGATTTACCTGCTACTTCAGTTACTCCTATAAAACTAAGCACCTAAAACAAAACTATTGCTACAATGTATGGCTTATGTAAAACCCTGATGAGACACAGAACTTTAGTTAAGAATATCTGGTTACAAACAATATCTGTAGACGAAACTAATTACTACCCTTGATGCAAGGCTTAAGGCATTAGCTTCCTTCTCTCAGCCTCAGTACATCACAATCAATTTTCCCAAGATGTTACGAATATTTCCAGAATTAGTTAGCAGTCTTTGCATACGTGACTAAACTGAGGCATATAACAAGAGACTGAAATTTAGTGCTTTTCTGTTGTAACCATGTGTGTTTTGATTAATCATCCCATTTGTTCCATCTTATAAATCAGCTCTTCATGTACTGTTACTGAATGTTCCAGTCTGAAAAAGTTTAAAAGCTCATGTTTATGAATGTATACAGCACTTCCAAACAGTATCACAAAGATGCATAGTACTAATTTTACAGTGGGGCAGATTGAAAACTATGAAATGCTTCAAAGAATTGCATCAATGAACAATATAGCAACAGAACACACAAGTTAAAATCTTAAAGATGAAACTGAAGCTAATAATCATAGTTAAGCTGAAAAAAAAAATCCAGCATAATAGCATTCATCAAAACTGAAAGCTTGACCACAATGAAGGTTGATAGACAAGCTTTTGCCGTCCTCTTTGTTCCATACCTTTCATCTGAAATGCTTCAAAACCATGAAGCACTTTTTATACCATAGTTCAGAAGGGCCAATTTTTTGTTGATTCTAAAGTCACAACACACATATGACAGAAACTGCATTAACTTAAAATATCTGTAAAAATAATACATAACTGCAATTTTAAAACGAGGACACAAAATCCAACATCTAACATCTTTCTTTAAACACAAGTCCAGTTGTTGCTCTTTCCACTGTTATCATAAGTTGTAAGAGAACTATTTTTCAAAACACTTCCAAATACTATTTTAAGAAGGGAACATTCTCAAATGGCCAATTAACTCTCCTCCCCAATCTTGGATTTTAAATGAGAATTTGCAGATGTTTACTACTTAAAGTAAATTTTTTTTTTTTAATTTTTGGCCAGGAAGGATCAGATTTTATTTCATCTGTTTTCATCTTTGATGAAACTGCATTTTACTCCATGGATTCCATAGCAACTAAGATTTTGTGGTCACAGGATTACAGAAAACATTTACCTGGTAATATATGCAAGACCCTCCATCACTTAACAAGGTGGCTGCAAACTTTTAATTTTTAGTGCTGAGATTGTTGTAAAAACAATGTTTAAATTTACTGGAATGGCACACTACAAAAGAGGAAGCATTTTATGATGAATCAGTAAGCATGTATGACTAGACTGAACCAACTACTATTGCAATACCTGAAGTACTGACAAAATTTCAAAATGTGTCCTTCTACCGTAAGCTGGTCCTCCCGATATCAAATTCTTAAGTCTTAGTTTTAAGCACGAAACAAAACAAACACCCTCAACAGAGGACAACAGGCTTTTACAGGCTTTCATAGAAACATGTGACTGCTAACATGCTCTATGTTAGATCTGTCAGCCCCTATAAATTCTTCCCTCTTTTGCCACATTTTGCCATGGTGACCTCTGGCTCTTTTATATAGTTACCTCTCTGTCCTACTGCAGTGTATTAAAAATAAATTCAAAACAATGAAACCTTGTAAAATCCAGGTTTGCCTTCTAACTTTTAAACTTTTCATTCACTTGGCTGCTATATTCAGGTTCTAGCTTTGCCTAATTTTGACTTTGATTCTGCCAAAATTAGATGTTGGCTGGAATACTGGATGTGTTTGCATGGCAGCAAAACTGAAATTGAGAATTCACAGCTCTTCAAAGCCTTCTCTCTACTTGTTTTACTGGTATAACAGGACAAAATCTAAATACCACCACTAAGGGAAAAAAAAATCCAACCACCGCCACCAACAGAAAAAAAACAACAAACCAAACGCTGGTTTTTCTGGTTCAGCTGGTATAACTATAGTTGTGCAAAGATTTTTGCTGGCAAAGCTATGCTGTTAAAACACACACACACACACACACACACTCTCTCTCTCTCTCACTAGCCTTGGTATATCAACAAAACTCAAGTTTAGGCCTGATATTATCTCTAAGTCACCATGAAAATTTATGGTATGTTAGAAAATTTATGGTATGTTAACAGAAGTAGAAGTCTACTATCACTACAATACAGGTTTCACTTCAGCTTTGCTGACACCAAAATATTTCAAAAAAATCGTTATGGCAGGTCACTGGATTGCAGCATAACTGAAGAGTTTCACCAGCAGTGGAATGCTGCTTACCAAATCTGCTTTGCCACCACCTTGGTAATTGCCAAAAGTAGGAAAGGCAGTCCATGAAAAAAGCACATTTTGCATTATTTTTAAAGAATGTCCAGATCACAGATTCCAAAGGCCTAAATTGGATATTAAAATTCAGGTGGAAAGGTGGTTAGCACTGTTAGTCTGAACTGAGACAGAAGGTAAAGCAAGGTAGCACCTTAGGGCGCATCCAGACAAGCACACACATGCCTCTTGCAGCGTCTCAAACCCCTTTGAGATGCTGAAAGAGGCATGTGTGGGAACAAAAAAAAAAAAGTTCCCTGCACTGCAGATTTGCAGTGCAGGGGCAAAATTACACCCTGTGGTCAAAAAAAAACAGCAGAGGAAAAAAGCAAGGCACGGCATCCAGACCATGCCCTGAGACAACCGGAGGCTGGGTCCTCCACAGAGATGCTGTGGTAGCCAGCCAGAACATCTCGATGGTTAGATCTCACCCCAGTGCAGAAGCATGCTGCCTACCCATGCGGGGCAGGCAGCGGTGCAAAGTGCAAGCTGCAAGGACCTGGACCCAGGCTCCTGTCGTTAAGCAGGAGGTAGGGGGGCTGGAGGAGGGGGGACAGGACCAAGGAGCAACCCCCGTTAGCCTGGCCCTGTCCTCCACCTGCCCCGCCTCCTGATTGCTGCCCCACCCAGCCCTATTCCCCACCTGACCCCCCACCCCCAAGCTCCCTGATCCCTGCCTTGCCTGGCTCCATCCCCCACCTGCTCCCCAATCACTGCCCCACCCTGCCCCAACATCTCATTGGGGCTAGGGGTACAAGCAGGGGATGGGGCAGGCATTGGGGAGAGGGGGAGGAGCTGCAGGAGCCAGCAGGAGAAGAGGCCAGGCTTGGCAGTAATCTAGGGGGCTGAGGGAACAAGCAGGGGTGGGGCATGTGGGCCCTGCGGGGGGGTAGCCCCTTTTGGGGGGGCCGTGGCCCCTGTGGGGGGCAGTCCCTGAGCGGTACAGGGTGGTTGCACCTTGCAGGGGGGTAGGGGATGCACCCTGCAGGGGGGTAGGGGACCCACCCCTCCTAAGCAGCCCCCCGCAGTCCTTCCACAATCCACCCACACCTACCCACACACCCTAGGCTCCCCCACATCCTCCACAGCTACTCACATCCCCCCACTCCCCTTCTGCAAACCCCATGTCCCTCCAGCACACACCCTACGTGCCCAGCTGCCAGACAGGATGAGACCTGCTGACAGGAGCTGTGGCAGCAGGGGCAGCTGTCCCCACATCCTGGTTAGTGAAGGGGTCACAGGGAGCTCCAACTGCTCTATGGTAAGAAAACCAAAAGGCAAACAGCAAATCATAAGTATTTAGAATTCATTTTATTATGATCATAGAAACACTGGAAGGCTTCCAAATTGCTTTAACACTATAGCTATATCAATAAAACATTGCCCAACTTATCACTCTCTCTCATTCTCTCTTTATATAGTGGTCTTTTGTTTTAATTGTGGAGAAAAATGGATTTGGGGGTATTTTACGGAGTAACTTTGGGATTTTTTTAGCAGAGATTTTTCAGTTTTCAAATAGGAAACACCAGAATTCCTCCTAGGGAGGCAAGTGGCAGGACCCAGGCAGAGGAGCTTACAACTTGGACCCAGCTGGAGGTGGCTGACCTCCTGGCCAATTGGGGCCAGGCAGACATGCTTTGACAGTTCAAAGCAGGCTACCCCACTGGGAACATCTTCTGGGTGATAGCTGCCCAGATGGCTGGGCAGGGGGCACACATGGCAGTAGTGCCACACAAAGACCAGCTCTGCAGCCACAGCCCACTGGCAGCTGGCCCAGAGGGTAGGATCCCTCTATTGGCTGTGCTGTCCCCATTTGGGTCTGGCAGGTGCACAGCAGGTCACAGCCAGGCAGCAGTCCCCACTGCCAGACTGCTGCAGTGGGTCAAGGGTACAGTGAACACTCAGGGCTGCTTCAGCAGTCCAGCTGGCACAAGGGGCAGTGTCCCCAGGTACCAACTGGTTAAGTCCCAGAAGCTCCTGAGAACAAGCAGCCCTGAGATACTTGACAGGGCAGCTTTTTGTACCGATAGGGCTAGGACAGGGCAGCTTTTTATACTGCTGGGGACAGCACAGATGCTGGCCCCCAGTTCTAGCTCCCCCTGGCTGCAGATCCACCAGGAGCCAGGCAGGGTTATTTTGTCCCAAGTGGCACCATTTGCCCTACACCAAAGAACATGTCTGGACACATGTGCTGAGGCCAAAAGCCCCAGCTCAAATTTGCACCACTTCTATTTGAGCTGCTGCAAGCACACGTGCTTGCATGTGTGGACACATCCTTAGAAATCAACTGGTTCAGAAGCACATGAGCTTTCATAGCAACTAATGAAGTAGGTTGCTGCCTATCAGAATTCAGGCATGTACATATCCAAGTCCTGGGCCACAAATTTGGCCTCTACATGGGACTAGGAGATTCAAAACTTAATAAGTGCACACAATGAGGGTATGTTATATTTAAAATGCAGAGATAAGAAAGCTGAAATATTTAGTTTACCTTATTCTTGTATTGCACGAAAAGTTTGTTAACTATATTACTCACCATCAACGTTGGTGCCGTCAAGAGTCCCCAGGCAAAAAACTCCAAAAAAATGACTATGACAGCATGGTAGACACTAGGTGAACCTATTCCTTGAGGCTAAAAAGAAAAACAAAAATTAGTATTACAAAATGTTTTTAAAAAGCCTCTTTACTCATAAGAAATGGGTCCAGATAATACTTCATAAGCAAGGGAATGGTACGAAATTAAACGGCAATGAGGAGCACAATGCCACTCAGGAATCTGACACTGCCTTGAGTAAACTGGGATGAAGGGAAATTCCATTTACAGTAAAACACAATGAAAATCCCTAATGAACTGACCGTGGTGCCAAATAAAACGAACCCCCATGTATAGAGAAGCTGTTCTGGGAAAAAACGGCTTTGCTATGTAAGGATTCCACTTGTGGCAGCAACAGCCTGTGTGAAATTTCATCTGTTTTCTCAGAGGAAAAAAGTGAAGGTCACAAAGCTGAAAGTTGAAATCAAACTTTAATAATTTCAAATCTTGTTCTCAAAACTTAAAGTAGTGCCACATTCCAGAATCTCATTACTTAGCCAACTTTACATTGCTTCTGTTGGTAAAAGATAAATACGAAGACTTGCTAGAATACGTGATCCAAAATCCATATGGTCTATACAATAAAGTTGTAACTTCAATCATGGGACTAAAATCGAGATCAATTAACCACAACATGTGCCTCAAATGTGGGTGAGGTCTGGCTATGAAAATGAAATAAGTTTGGTTGCCCCTTGATAGGACTGTAAATCAAAAGCAACTTCCGGAAAAGAAAATGTGGAAATAGAAAGTAAAAGTGGTTTGCAGTAGTGAGAGAAATCCAGTTCAAACTTGTATTTATTGTTAAATCTGCTTGCCACAAAGGCATCGCTATACAATTCAGGGAACACATTGGAGACTGAACAATAAATCTTCAAATTAAAAATGCCAACTCAAAAGATGTCTTTGCGTTTGGTATCCTAACTCTAGAGACAGAAACAAGAGATAGAAATGAACTTGCTCAACCTCAGTTTATATGAAGTCTATTGTTTAGGCTAATTAGAAGGAGATCAAGCTTTGGCTTTAGAAGTGCTCAAGCTTGTTTGTTGTGACTCAAGTTCAGGTATTTTTTCAAGATCTAGGCTAGGTCCAAACTAGGAAAAAAACAAGAAGTCTTTTCTGGTTTTGTATCAGGTAAGTCGGAACCTATGTTTAGATCTGATCTTACAATGTAAGCATTAGAGAACTGCAGCCACCTAGAGAGAACTGGAAACAAGCTTGTGCTTTAGACTCATTTCTGGTAGCAGCTTTCTATTTTGTACCAGTAAATGGAAGACATGCTTCAAGGTAGTGCTAATATACTAGTGTCAAACCTGTGCTATGCCAGACCACCCTGCATGCAATACCCAGGATGTTGATTGGGGGAAGGTGGAAGGCACTCCCCAACCTGTGGACCCACACGGCCAGATGAGTTTGACCCCCCTTCAACATATACCAAACATTTTTATGCTTATACTTTTACTCTGCTTTCTCTTTTTCTCCAAAAGCAGAGATTGTCCCCTGTCAAAAAAAAAAGCAAAGAACAACTACAACTCATTACTACCCATTTCCCACAGACTCCAAGGTCCCCCTCTAGGTCTCACCTTCATCTATCTTTCCTTCAGCATAAGATTAAGAGTAAAATGCAAGATGCAGTTAATCCAATCAGAAATATAACTTAAAATTCCAGCCTTCACTTACTACAAATGAAAACCTTAAATATCATGAGATGTGATTAATGCATTAAATAGTCGTTGACCCAAAAATGAATTATACAAAACATTACAGTGACTCATCAAAAACAGGACACATTAAGAAGCTATGTGAACTACAATTATTAGGGACCTACCAAATTTACTGTGGGAATGGGGTGCACAGCAACTCTAATTTTGCAGGTTCCCCTGTGCACCCTGCCCCCCATCACTGATTGGCAGAGGGGTCCTGCTGCTCGCCCTTTGCTTCCAATTGGTGGAGAGGCAAAAATCACAGTTTTAAATGTTACCATTTTTGGGGCTTGCCACTGACTGGCCAAGGGACCTTGGCAGCACTCCCCGGGAGGCAAAAGCAGCACCACATTAAAAACCACCGTTTTTGGCTCCCCGCTGCTCACGACTAAGTAGTGGGGTGCACAGCAGCACCCCCCGCAACGCTTATTCCTGATCGGCAGGGAAGCAAAAAGCTCAGTTTTAAATATGGTGCTGTTTTTTCCTCCTGGCTGGTCAACTACAGACAGCATGCCTGCCAATCAGTGGAGAGCAGCAAAAATGGTGCTGTATTTAAAACTCCAGTTTTTCCCTCCCTGCTAATCAGAAGCAAGCGGTGAGCAGTGGGGCCCCTCCACCAATCAATGGTGGTGGTAGTGGGGGGCACACAGGGGAACCTGCAAGATTAAAGGAGTTACTGTGCACCCCACTCCCGGCATGAATTTGGTAGGTCCCTAACCATTATTCCTGTCTTATTTTGGTGGGGTCACATTACAGATATTTTTTAAAATTCTGTACTTCATTATATAGTCAATCAACTATTGCCAAAAAAAGAGAAAGTGAATACTGCTATGATTATTCCTATGATATAGTTTTGCTCTTGGAAGGCACTTTCCAAAGTATTATTAGTACTATAATGTAGTACACAGAAAATATTTTTTATTCCCAAAGATCTTTCTTTTCTTTGCTGCCATGCTGAATCTTACTGTAGTAAATGTTATTGAAATTAATAGTGTAAGCATTACTGAAACTTTGTACTTGGAAAAAAACTCATCCCACCCTCCAAGAAAAAAAATGAATGCACTCAGATGTTAAACTCAAAGCTAACATTATGCTAGTATAGAAGGAGTAGCAGAAGCACAGGGGAATCAAGGTAGTAATGACTTTAAGAACTAGGGACAAGAAAATGCCATCTCCATCTAGATACCTCTGCCTATCTTGCAACTAAGTTAACATCAACAACAACAAAAGCAACTGAACTCCTCTGGGGCTAAATAATTTCAAAATAATGGACTTTACCTCTACTATAATATGCCAGAAAACTCTGATTAGTTAGTCTGCAAATTAAAGAAATTTAAGACATCAGTCCTTTTACTTTACTTGCTCCCCAAAATATCACTCTGGATGTAAGGAAGCTGAAGGAACTGAAAAGGTTGAGAACAGAAGTAATTTATATATATTATAGACAACCAGACTACCCATAATTCATACATCCTGCTGCCATTATAAAAATATGTAGTCCACTTCAAATGTATAGCTTCAATATTTATGTACTCAGAAAAAAAACCTGTCAAGTCTCAAAAGCTCTCCTCCCTGTCTATCTGAGAGTTGACAAATAAAGTATAAATATTTTAGGAAAAGATAACAAAAACTAACATCTTTGTTGTCTAACAACTTCAGACAGTTATAACCCTGTTTGCACTCCACATTTTTAATTGTGAACCCAATGTACACCAACATCTTTAAAAGTGATGGCTGACACCAAAGGCATTAGAATAGATAGATATAACTGGATGGTATATTAAACAAGTCTTTTACCTCCTCCCTTGCTTCAGCTCAGCAAAGCAGGAGTTAAAGGAGAAATGGCGTTTGTGTCTTAGCCAAAAACTTATTTAGATGAGAAATGCAATTGTGTGAGCCTGCATAAGCTCATGAATGTTACTCTGTCTGCAGTATTCATGTTGTAAACACATAGGTAGTTAATTATTTGAAAAAAAAAGCAACCCTAAATTGACTCTGTAAAGAAAAATGCTAGTGAGAAGCACCAGGAACACAGTTTTTCATCAAGCAAATGAGACCTCGCTTTGCCTTTGGCCATTAAATAACCCAGCTCATCAGTTTGATGCATGAGGGCACCTGTTGCTCACAAGAAAAGAAAACTGACTGGGTGCCAGGATTTTAATCAGTTACAATTTATCTCTATTTCTAAGACTTAACTCAGGGGTTCCCAAACTGTGGTACAGTACCCTTGGGGGTGCACAGGAGAAATTGTGTAATAGCAGATTTAATTTCATTATAATCATAATTGGCATTTAATGGGGTTAAAATATTAACCGTACACTGGTAGGGGTACTCAGGCAGCTTGTACATGCAATAAGAAAAAGTTTGGGAGCCTGTGACCTATCTGAAAGCAACATGATTCTTAGACATTTTGAAAATTGCACATGGATGCTATACACAGCAGCCAGACAGATAGTTCTACAAGTGTCTGACTGAGCTATTCCATGCAACTGAAGTGTTTTGAACTCAGGATGTGCTTTCAAGAAAACATCCTAAACTTCAACACTCATTACTAGAAATGCCAAGTCCTAGTGGGCACATTATTTAACAGCTATTTTGCAGAGGGAGGGAAGGGGCACAGAAAAACCTTATTAAACTTCCAGCCAGCGGATCAAAAACCCTTAACAGTACTACTTTGATACAGCTTTTGTACTCTCACTTACCCACCTATTTTTTCAGACTATGGAAGCCAAAGGAGAAAGAACAAAGACCAAAGGGTCTCATGCTGGCGACACACACACTGTACGAGTAAAGCACATCACAGATAGGATGTGATTGGCTTTCACCAACAGCACAATCTGGAAACTCAGCACTTCCTGCCCTGCTCTGCTGGTTTGCTTCCTGCCACCCTCCAAGACAATGGTGAAACCAGCTACTGCCTCAACACCCACAACAGCTTTTCAAGTAGTCTTTCCTTTCACAACAAGCTGTTGAAACTTTTTTGAACCTGTAAGATGATTATGCCCATGCAAGGTGGCACACACACAGATTTAAGTCATTTGAAACTGCCTGCTGGACAGAAGTGCTTGTCACTCACTGTGTGTTTGCTGTCAGAAAGCATTAGGGGTTCATCACCTTAGGCTCCTGCCACTCCTTATATATATTACACAGCTCACTGGTGAATCATGCAATAAATTTAAGCAGGCCACACATGCAAAGGAATCATTGCCCAATTCACCTAGTGAATGGCACAGTACATTTAGATCAACTCCCACATGCAAAGTTATCATTGCACCATAAAAACGTCCATCCAGCGACCAGAAGAGCCAACTAGTTAGGAAGTTAGTGCCTGAGAATGTGTACGGACTGTCCTTACCCAGCTATACTTGGGACGCAGGCCCTCAGGCTAAGATTAATGACAAATACTTTTAAAGTGAAAATAAAAAGGACACCGAGGTGAAGGCTGCAGTAATGGAGGACCAGACATTCAGAGCAAGGAAACACAAGCAGGGGATCCCTGCAAGCAGCTCGGCCACAGCGCCCAGGGAGCAGCCCCGGCTAGAGCCTGCGATTCACCCCCACGTTTCTCCTCGCAGGCCCGGGGCACCTAGCGCAGGCGCCAGGGGCGGCTCGCGAGCCGGCCGGGGATTTGCGGGGGGGGGGCGCTGCAGTGACCGGAGCCGGTCCCGTTGCGGCTCGGGCAAAGCTCCCGGCCCCGCTCCCCCGCGGGCGAGCGCACGTGCCCCGGCCCCGGCGCCTCACCGTGCCGCCGTCCTTGATGATGATCTTCTTGGCCAGCAGGATGCTGCGGTTCGCCGCCCGCTTCTTCTTCTTGCCGCCCTGGGTCATTTTACCATCCTAGTGCCCCGGGGTGGGGGGGCGCGGAGCAGGACCCTCCCCAGCAGCCGGAGCCACCGCCCGACCCCCAGCCACCGCCTCGCCCTCCGCTGCCCCTCAGGCCCCCGCCGCCATCTTGGGAAACCGACAAGCGACGGCCTCCTACGATCACGCGATGCTCCGATTGGCTGCGGGCGGGCACGTGGCGGGGAAGCCGGTGGGGCGGGGGGGGGACTGAGGCGGCCGTTCCCATGGCAGCGCCGCACGCCCCGGCCCAGCCTGTGTGATGCTCAAGGGGAAGCCCCTGCGGGCCCTGTCCCTCCTCCTCGCAGGCAGGACGGGCCCGTGAGCCCCGTGGGCTCCGCGGTTATGACCCTCATGCTTTACATTATTATTTATTACTATTGTTATTACGTCCAACAAAGCGCCCTCAGGCCGAAATTGGCTTAAGCCCTCCCCTGGCTCGGGCTGAGGGACCAACCTGCAACTCCCCCAGTCCCGCCTCACTTCACATCTCACCTCAAATCCCTGCGTCAAACAGAGCGGTTCCCTCCTCCCTCTTACACCGCTTCCTATCTCCCCCTCCCTGCCTCCCCACCAGGGGCATCCCACACCCCACCCAGCCCTACCCGCGCTCCCACAGGGGGGCGCGGCCATCGCGGAAACCCACTCGGCCTCCCGCATCCCAGAAAACAAAGAAAAACAGAGCATTAAGTAAACCTCCCCCTTCCCTCTCCCTCTGTTAAAGGGCAACACCAAGCACTTGACAGTTGCCCCTTCACAGTGCCCTGCACTGTGTGCGGGGGGTGACACAGACATTTGGTTCAAGACCAGGCTGCACACAAAACCACAGGCCGGTGTTAACAGAGAATGTAAAACCCCTGAAGAACAAATAAACGGCTTGGCCCATAAAGCAGTAAGGAAGCATCAGCAAACAATAGCGAACGTTCACATTGCTTAATCAAACAAGCTGCTGTGTGTACTAGCACAACATTACAGCCCTTCTCGCACAGTGGACCTGCACTTCTCTTTTTCTGGACTCACCCCAATGACAAAGGTGCAGTGCCTGGTTGCCTGTACAGGACCAGCATCCTGAGTCCACTCCCAAAACACAGGTCCCTTTTAGTCCTACAGAACTGGTGGCTTGCTGGGCCTTGCTAGGTGATAACATGAGTTGCACTAAGAAAAATTTTGTAATCAGCACTATCTTGCCTTAACCCTAACAAATTACACCGGGGGGGGGGGGGGGGGGGGGAATCTTGCATGCACCAGACAGCAAAGGCAAGCTGAGGCCCTTTACAAAGTCCCTTCCTCCTAGATGACCACACTAACATAGGTTTGACCACCACACCACATTAAAAACCAAAAAAAACCTAAAAAATTTAAACCCTTGACTGATAGCCCTGTGCCCTGCAAGAAGAGGTCATAGTCCACCACAAACATGCCCCTTTTCTGTTGTAGCACCATGCAGAGCCCAAGAGACGCAACAAAAGCCTGCAGTGCTGCTGTCTTCTTTTTGCTCAGGCCACAACCATCCCGGCTGCCCCAAAATTCAAAAAGAACAAAAAGACCGTTTTGGCCCCACCAACTTCCCTGTCCTCACAGACACTCCGAGTGCTCTGAATGAAGTGTGGGCCTAAATCTGGGCCTTGGCATGGCATGCTGAACCCCAAAGGGGTTAATTAATTCCATCTTCACCCCATTCCTCCTAGGTCAGACATGATTTCATGAGTTGTGGCAGGAAAGGGTAAACACCATCCTCCACATGACAGCAGGTACAGATATGTTATTTGTAGGGAATATGGCCTCTGCTTGCCCAAGCAGATGCACATAAACCTGGCCTAATATATTTTTTTTCTGTACATCCAGTATTGGGGGCACGCCCTGCATCTATGGTTGCCCTAGGCCTGCATAACAGTGAAATAGCTGACTTACATGCTTCTTGCTCTGATCACAAGTGACAGTATTCCCAGTGTGGTCCGGAAAGTCCACTGAGAGCTAGTTGTTGTTCCAGTTTCATCCACCACCTCATATTACTTACCATACACATCATCTCTCCAGGCCAATTACCTCTCCAGCAAACTGGTTAGCAGCATACCTGAAGCAGTTTGGAGTAACCAGTTTCCAGGTGACACCAGTCTGGGTTAGGAGGGCCAGACTTATTTGAGTGTCCTGACAATGACTAGTTTCGACAAACTCTTCACAAATAGGTCTGCTTTCTGATGTGGAAGTTCTGCAGCCACTTCTTGTCATCATGGATCTACATACCAGCTTGATCTTATTCCATCATAATACTACATCAGAAGCACTTGTGTGCATATGGAGAATCTGCAGCAGTGACACCAAACTGTAAGCATCTCAACTAAAAGCTGTAAGATTATGTACTGGTTTTGTAGGAGGGCTATGAACACTTCAGAGAGTGGCCTGGGAAAGACAAAGTTCTCCCACAGTACATTGTGATCCAAACCCAAGTCACCAAATAACAAGACAGTAGAAATGTTGTTAAAGGCCCATAGAAACCATTGCACTGTACAGTCATCAGTGCAGCACCAGTGTGGATATAGATGACTAGGGACAGCAATTCTCAATGTGGGTGTTGCAGCACCCTAGGGTGCTTTGAGATCCTTTCAGGAGTGCCATGAGATGCAATGCAATGTTAGCAGTGTTAGGTATGTAAATATGATTCACAACATAAACTAAAGATTACAAATAATCCAGTGTTAAATGCATTCTGACCTGTTGTGGTCTTTCTGAGTTCTATGCAATAGAAAAACTGCTCTATTATTCGTGTGTACTAAAAATCAAGTGAAAACTAAGAGCTAACATTTTTCAAAATGTGCCTTGAGTCAAAAAGGTTGAAAACCACTGATGTAGGGTGTGCTTGGCTCTGGGATGTGGTGGCTTGCAGGCATGCTTGTCTTGAATCCAACATACAGACACAGGTAAACTTTGCAGTCTAGACATAACCCAAAATCTCCACCCTACCAAGCTCAAAAAGTGTAATAGCAACAGAAATACAGTAAGATGCATTTGACTACAGAATGGTGACATCTTATGGCTAGTTTAAAAAAGGACAAGATTGTAAAGGCATGACAGAAATCAGTGTACAGCAAGTAATGCATGTAAGAGCTGGGAAACCTCTGCTATGACAACAGCATTTATAGTGCCCTCTGTCAAACAAGGAAACTTCTGCAAGAGGAAGTTCAGTGAGCCAGGCCTCAGGAAAGATGGAAAAAGTCAACATAATAAACAAAATGTTACAGGTGTCTAACATTTTTCTGAATTTCTCAAATGTGTTCCAGTCTGCTTTGCGCATCATCACCAAAATTGCCAATTATGTTAGAAATCCCAAACTTCTGTTGTTGTAATGTACAGATGGGAAATACGGTCAAATGTTTTAGACAAAAGATCTAGGGCCAGATGCTGTTTTCACTGAATTTAAGGAGAGGCTTATTGCTTGGAGGTTGGATTATATTTTTTACTCAAACAACCTAGTCAATGGAAGCTGAGAATGTTTGGTTATGGAAGGTGCTGAGCTAACTTGTAAATGAGAAAGCTCTGATTTCAAAGGCACTGAAAGAGAATTAGAGGGATTGCTTTTCTACTAATCATTATACATTTCCATGCAAAATCTGTAATTTAACCTAATTCTAAAGTATATAGTTTTGGGATTACAGAGTATATTTTGACAAAATTTGATAGTACCTGCAGCAAATCTGGGGCTGCTTTTGAAATCCACATGTAAACTGCAGCTGTTGCAGAATGACACAACACAACTGAAGTCATGATCTTTGACCTGCCTATTGTCTAAGAAGTGTCTTCCAAGCTCTTTGTATTTAAAGCGCTAAGTACTACAGGAGCAGTTTATCTCAGAAAATATCTTCTGCTTTCTGTCCCCAGAGTTGGTTTCAATTTTCAGTCATCTGCATAAAAAGGATAGGAACCATTTTCCTCACCAACAACCAATGGCAATGCTCTTTCCCTTTCCATACTACACAAATGCTGAGGAACTGAAGGCTGGGGTGATTTGTTTTCTCTTTTAGTTAACAGTCAGGCAAGTGCTCATTTTAATAACTAATGGAGGAGCTATGTTTTGCTTCCCACCATTATCAGCAAATATTAAGCCACACCATCTCCAAATATATTCTTAATTATGTTTAGCCATATTTTGTTTAAAATATTATAGACATAATGGTCTATGTATTATGCCTATTTCTTAAAATAACTTCTGATGTTTGAGTGCTGCTGCTGTAGATGTAGCAAACAGATACTGCAAGGAGTTTGGAGAAATAGTTTAGGCTGGAAACTCCTGGGTTTTTTCTTTTATTTTGATGAACCACTTGCAATTAACAAAGACACACAGACTTGCTAAAATAAAACCAGAAGAATATATTACACAAGATACCATGAAAGATTAAAGAGAAACTTCAGAAAAAAAGATAACAACTAGGCAGAGATATGGCACAAAAGCACATGAGGAACACGACTCTTCATCTACCAGTTAGCTAAGGGTAAAGTGAATCTCCGACAAGTCTACGGGAACAACAGAACATCATGGAGAAGGCTGTGTGTGCAATGAAAAATGCTAGGAAAGCAGCTAGTCTTCTTTCCTTAAATCAACAAAAGTTCCTCTGTGTAACCACCACTTGTCTGGAGTTTTGCACTATTCCACAGAATTTTGCCAGTTGGCTAAAGACAGAGGTAATGAGCATCTGCTCTGTGACATGTCCCCTACTAAGCCTAGCACCTTTAACCTCTGAATCTTACAATGTTTTTTGAAGCATTAATTCATTTCACAGCTTCTACCCAAATAGGATTCTTCCTATACTTTCCACATGATTTTTGGAAAACAAGTACAATATAATATAGTTGTAGCCTTAGTCCAGTGGTTCTCAACCAGGGTGCTGTGGCACCCTACAGTGCCACCAGATCCTTTAAAGCAGGCTTGTCCAACATGCAGCCCTCCAAGCTGTTCTCTGAGACCCGAGGTGCTGCGAAAGGAAATGGAAGTAAACACTGTACTTTCATTTTGGGGTGGTGGGGGTGGTGGTGTGATACCGCTTCCTGTGAGGTCTTTGAGTATGGCTCCCCAGCCCACTAAAAAGTTCATAATCCAGCCCCACATTCAAAAAGGTTGGACACCACTGCTTTAAAGAGTGCCCCAAGGTGTGAGGAGATAAGTAAGATGTAAGAAGATAAGCAGAAAAACACAGGCTTAGGCTTGTCCCTGCCTGGCCAATCCCTATTCCCACTGCCTGGCCCCTCTGCAAGGAGGCAGGCACTGTAATATATAAATTAGTTTTGTACAGCCGTTTCTATATTAACACTAGCCTGTCTCCCATCCTCAAGATTAATTCCTTATGTTCTCCACAACTGAAATTCTGTTCCACTGCTTTTTTTTAACCTAAGTATTGTGTGGGAGGTTGTTGATCGAAAACTAGTTTATGAATAAAAACAGTGGTTTTACAACTGTTCATTATTTTGCATGACTTTTAATACTCAATAATGAAATGCTAAAAGATGTTTTTCCTTTTAACTCTGAAGGAGAATAGCTTTTCAAAACTGCTTAACAAGGGAATTTACAGGAAGCCAAAAGCCTGGAGGGTGCTGAACAGGTACTGGTGGTCGACCCAGTCAAAGGTCTTCTCCTGGTCCAGAGAGACCAGGCTGACATGCAGGCCAAAGAGCTCCACAGCTTCAAGCAGGTCGCACAGCAGGAACAGGTTGTTGTGGATGGTCCTGCCCAGCACACAGTAGCTCTACTCGGGCCTGATGACAAAGGCAATGATGATGTAGAGCCAGTTCACCAGTACCTTTGCCAAGATCTTATAGTCGGCACACAGATATCCCTCCAGGATGGCCGTCTGCTTCACCGGGTCTTTGCAGCCATTGGTATTTAGCGAAGCAATTGTGGTAGCAGCCATGAGCAGGAGAATAGAGAGGATGGATAGGCAAGGTATAGGTGGGAGAGCAGGTGACAGAACAGAGCAAGGCCACAGAGACAGGGGAAGGTCTATGGTGCCCTATTCTACTCTGTGGACCCACCCTGGCCCCACACCTCCCTCAACTGGGTCACCAGCTTCTCAAGATGGAAGGCATGTTGACACATACCCAGATCCCGGTGCAAAAGCCTTGCCACATCACTGGTGGTGTAGGCAAACTGCGCGGGGTCCAGGCACCACTGACAGATACTCTCCACTATGTTCCTCTGGCACTTGGTCTGCTCCAAGAGGTCGAGGAGGCATCTGTAGCTGGGGGCCACCCAGAGGGGTTCTCCAGCAGGAGCTGGATGTTCCCGACTGAGAACTGGCAGGGCCTCACCCTGGGAGGGGACCTACCAGTGAGGCCAGTGAACATGCCCTTGACGGCCAGGCTCCCTAGCAGGCCCCCCTCAGCGTCTGGGTAGAGGAATGTCTCTGTGAGATTGATCCCCTTCCGCTTCAAGGGGCAAATGTTGTCCTGCTCCCAGAGCCACTTGGGCTCCTTGGGAAGCTCCCTTCCGCCTCTTGTTCTTGGCTATCTTTGGAGTAGGGGTAAGTGAAACCTCCCCCGAAGGGGGTGGGCCAGGCTGCTTGGGGCTTGCCACCTCCAGGCCTGCCACCTCAACTGAGGTGGGGGTGGAGGGAGGTGGAGAGGGGGTCCTGGTTTTTCCACCTGACAGGACCCCAGCGCCCGAGGTACTAGCTGCCCCAGATGGAACTGGGACGGGGGGGACTGGAAGGATGTCCCAACCCCTCCACCAGATGAGACCCCTGCACTGGGGGGCGCAGCCCCACTGGGTGGGTGAAGGGTGGAGGGAGGCTGAGAGGAGGCCACAGCCACCTTTCCTGGTGGGGCGTCAGCGCCTGAGGCACCAGCTGCCCCAGAGGTGTCTGGGGCAGGAGGGCCTGAGAGGAGTCCCTAGCCCCTCCACTGGATGGGGCTTCAGCCCCGAAAGGAGCAGGAGCAGGAGCAGGAGCAGGAGGACCCTGGGAGAACATCCCAGCCCCTCCCCCTGGGTGGCATGCTCACGCCAGAGGCACTGATCCCCCCCAGATGGAGCAGGGGTGAACGAGGGCTGGGAGGAGCCCCCAGCCCTACCCTTTGATGAGGCTCCTGCACTGGAGGTGGACGTGCCATCTCCCTGTGTGGGTGCAGCAGCCGGTGTCCCGGCTGACTGCCCCAGTGGGCACAGCCAGACAGGAGCCGCTACCGCAGCATCTTGCCCTGGCAGAAGTAGACTACATACCACCTCTCATCCACCACAAAGGTCACAGAGAGAGGTAGGGTCTGGGGGACCCCCCTGAGGAGCATGAACGCCTGCCTCTGGAAGGACAGGACGTGCCCGAGCCTGGGGTTCCTGCTCCCCATGGTCAGCCTGCGCCAGTGGCTAGTGAAGACACCATATAGCTTGAGCGCTTTGGTGAGGTGTGGCAGGTGTGGGGGATGCTGGAGGCCACCACCCACACTGCTGGGGTCTCCAGGGGTGTGGCCGAGTAGTGGACACCAGAGACTGCCACCCCACGGTGCACACCTCCTGCACCAGGCCAGGGGAGCTCAGGTAGATGACAGGCACTGAGTTCACCTGGGCGGCGTACCGGACATTCCAGAGTTCCACTAGAGCGCTGGTGCAGGCCTCCACCCTGACGTGGAGAGGGGATGCACCTGCAGAGACATCCCCGTGCCATGTGCCCTGGCTGCTGGCAGGCATGCTGGGCAGGAGAGGGTTAACTCTCCCACAGGGGCTGCTACAAGAAAAAAAAAGCCTCAGACTGAAGCTGGGGACTGGGAAAAGGCTAAAACAGCCAGAATATCTGTCCCAGGGGGAACAAAACAGCCCTGCAGGGGCTGAAGTCAAGCCCTAACGCAGGAGGAGGTGGCAGAGACCAGGGTAAGGGGCTCTGAAAGAGAGAGGCAGCAGGAATCAAAGGGAGAGCACAGGCGGGAGTGGGGGAGGTGCAGAGGCAAGTGAGAATGCCAGAGCCCAGGGGAAAAAGCTCAGAAAGCAGAGAAAAGGGGCAGAGAGGGGGTCCCCAAGCACAGGCTGGGGAGAGGGGCAAGGTTTGTGGGGGAAGAGAAACAGGGGGTCAAAGAGCGGGGAGGAGCGCACAGAAGGGACTTGAGCTGGAGGAGCTCAGAAGGGCTTCACCTGGCCACCATCATCTTGAAAGAAAGCAAGCAAACAAGAAAGAAAGACTTTTGACTTTTTATGAAGGTTTATTAAGAGGAAAAGGGAGTAACAACCCAACGAGGTATAAAACTGCCCACGCAGGCCCAGGTAAACACACAGAGCCTAGGGATTTAGCCTGCAAGCCCTGCCCTTACAGTGTAAAAACAAAAATATCCAGGGCAACATCAGCCTGCTGAGACCCCTGCCGGTACCCCAGGAAGGGGGCTAGCAGTATCACAGTGTGAGGACTAAATGGCCACCCTTGACACTGCAGAACACCCTCTGAATTGCCCAATGTGCCTGGAAGGTGGGCACCATCTGCTGGAGGACCACGTGCTCAAACTCCAGTGACAGGCGTGCCCGCACCAAAAACTGGAAGAGCCACAGGGCATCATCTGAGCTGGCCCCAGCAAGCCCATTCTTGTGGCTCTTGAGCGTGGCCATCTTACCTCGGCTGAGTAAGAAGTTGGCCAGGCAGATGACACCCTCACTGGCTGCCTGGTACAGGAAGGAAACAAAAGGGGGGGAGGGGAGGGTTGCGCTCTATGTCAAAGAGCACCTCACATCATCAAGAATTAGCTTCGGGTTAGAGATGCTGTGGGTCAAACTACAAGAGGGGCGTGGCGAAAGGGACCTCACGGTGGGTGTCTACTACAGACCACTCAACCACAGGGAAGAGCTGGACCAGGACTTCTCCAGTCAGCTTATGGAGGCGGTTAGGTCAAGAGATGTTATTGTCATGGGTGACCTAAACTACCCAGACATTTGCTGGGAGGGCAGACAGCCAGGTCTGACTGCTTGCATAGGTTCCTGGCTGTATTACAGGACCTTCACCTTATCCAGGAAGTGCACAGCCACACTAGGGGTAATGCATTGCTGGACCTGGTCCTGGCCATGGGGGATAACCTGGTGAGAGGACTGCAGGTCCTTGACCACCTGGGCAATAGCGATCATCACCTGCTGGATTTCACTATCCAACGCAGGGTGTCAAGGCTCACACCAAGGCTAAAGCCCTTGACTTCAGAAGGGACAACTTCACTGAGCTTAGGAGTCTAGTGGGGGAGGCACTGAGGGCCCAGAAGGTAGAGGAGGTGGGAGTCCATGAGAGATGGTCATACGTTAAGGGGCCAATCCTCCAGGCCCAAAGGAAAGCAGTCCCTGAGAGAAGCAAGGGGGGTACAAGTGCTCCAAAAGCCCCTTGGTTCAGCAAGGGCATTCAGCAATGCCTGAGGATTACAAGGGGGGTGTACAACCAGTGGAAGGGAGGAGCTATCACCAAGGAGCAGTACTCCTCCTTGGCCTGTGAGTGTAGGACGGCTATTAGGAAGGCCAAGGCAGAGATGGAGCTCAGGCTAGTGTCCAGGATTAAGGACAACAAAAAGTCCTTTTTCAAGTACATTGGGAGCAAGAAGAGGGCACCAGGCAATGTAGGGCCCCTGCAAGATGCAAACGGTAATCTTGTGGCTATGCCAGACAAGAAAGCTGATATTTTTAACAGTTTCTTTGCCTCTGTTTTCTTGAACAGGGACCGGGACATCCCACCTACCAGAGGTAAGGACAATCTTGGGGATAGCTCTGTCAGGCCTTCAGTCAGCACATATGTAGTTAGGCATCTTCTGGAAGGGCTAGACATTTTTAAATCTGCAGGTCCAGATGCCCTCCACCCAAGGGTGTTGAGTGAGCTGGCAAGGGTCATCATGGAGCCCTTGGCCCGATTATATGAGTATTCGTGGTCATCTGGCCAGGTGCTACGGGATTGGAAATTGGCTAATGTGGTCCCAATTTTCAAGAAAGAGCGGAGGGAAGACCCAGGTAACTATAAGCCTGTAAGCCTCACCTTGGTGCTTGGGAAGATCTTGGAGAGAATCATCAAGGAGCACATCTGTGGGGGGCCAGCAGGGGAGATCATGCTCAGGGACAATCAGCATGGGTTCATCAAAGGCAGGTCCTTCCTGACCAATGTGATTGCCTTTTATAACCAAGTAACTAAATCCTTGGATGATGATGTCGCCGTGGACGTAGCCGTTCTGGACTTTAGGAGGGCCTTTGACACTGTCTCTCCACCCCATCCTCATCAATAAATTAAGCGACTGTGACATCGATGCCTGCACAGTTGGATGGGTAAAAAATTGGCTGATAGGGTGCACCCAGAGAGTAGTGGTGGACGGGCTGTACTTAACTTGGCAAGATGTGAGCAGTGAGGTACCCCAGGGCTCGGTCCTTGGGCCCGCACTGTTTAACATCTTTATCAGCGACTTGGAGAAGGGGGTGGAAAGCACACTGTCCAAGTTTGCTGATGACACTAAGATGTGGGGCAAGGTGGACATAATTGAAGGGAGAGAGAGGCTGCAAATAGATTTAAACAGACTACAAAAGTCGGCAGATGAGAATAGGATGGGGTTCAACGTAGACAAATGCAGGGTGCTGCACCTTGGGAGAAGGAATCCACAGCACACATACAGGCTTGGGGAGTTCCCCTCTTGAAACCACAGAGGCGGGATGGGATCTTGGAGTCCTTACTGACTCCAAGATGAACATGAGCCACCAATGCCAATCTGCAGCCAGCAAAGCCAGCCATATCTTGTCATGCATCCAAAGACGCATCTCAAGCCGGTCCGGAGAGGTGATATCCCCCCTCTATGCAACTTTGGTCAGGCTGCAATTGGAGTACTACATCCAATACTGGGCGCCACACTTTAAAAAGGATGTGGCCAGCCTGGAGAGGGTTCAGAGGAGGGCCACCCGCTTGGTGAGAGGGCAGCAGGACAGGCCCTCTGAGGAGAGACTGCAGGACCTGAACCTGTTCAGCCTCAGCAAGAGGAGGCTGAGGGGGGACCTGGTGGCTGATTACAAACTCATCAGGGGAGATCAACAGCAAATAGCTAGAGCCCTTTTCTCCCCAGCATCACCTGGGGTGACGAGGAACAATGGTAATAAGCTGATGGAGAATAGGTTTAGGTTAGAGATCAGAAGGCAATATTTTACAGTTAGAGTGGCCAATATGTGGAACCAACTTCCCAGGGAAGTGGTCCTCGCCCCTACCTTGGGCAAATTCAGGAGGAGGTTGGATGATCACGTCTGGGGTCTTGTGAACCTAGCATTCATTCCTGCCTGTGGCAGGGGGTCAGGCTAGATGATCTGTTCAGGTCCCTCCTGACCCTAGTTACTATGAAACTATGAAACTACTATGAAGGTGGCCTCTAAGAGGTCCAAACCTAGCACCTCCAGCAAAGCGCTGAGGGCAGCAAACAGCTGCAACAGCCAGGGGCATCCAAGGAAGGCATGGTTAAGATCCTCCTCCACTCCCCTGGACAAAAGGGACAGGTTGCTGACACAGCTGGGTCCATGTGGCTAACAAAAGTGCCAGTGGCCAGTATCCCATGTAGCAACTGCCACTGGAGGTCACCAGTCTTTTTGGAGATGGAGGGCTTATAAAGTGTGCACGATGCGGGGTGGGTTGGCATTAGCACTCGAGCCAAGTGGCAAGGACTCGGGTGTGGTGGACCCTAATCACACACAGATACAGGGCCTTCCAGGAAATTGAGTCAAAGTGGATCACAGTACCACTGTCAGGAGACATGGGGTTACCATGTGGGCAGGTTACTATCCACAACTCAGACAACGGGCAGTGGTGGAAAGGGCTTCCCCAGGACATTCCCAGCAGGGAGGACTCTTCATGCTCAGAGGTGCTGCTTCAGGGCGGCTGCTGCATCCTCCAGGAGAATGGCCCACACATCCCTTAGTAAATGGGCAGCACAGCGGAATGAGCACATGCCCAAGCGGGTGGCCAGAGCCTCAGCTGACAACCAGTCTGACTGAGTCATGTCAAGGAAGTGTCCCAGCCAGATGGTATGTGATTAGATGAGGGAGTCGAAAAGACTGCTAGAGGTGAGGCTTGGCAGCCTGTGCTGCAGGGCTGGGTTATGGACCAGGGGCTCCTGCAGTAACTGTGGAAACCAGATGCCTGGCTTGGGGCAGGAGGCAGAAGGCAGCTTGCCAGAACCATGCCACGCTTTGATAGAAGGGCAGGAGGACACCCCAGTCCAGAAGGGTGGGGTCCATAAAGAACAGCTCCCAGTCGAAACCAAGGCCCCTCACCTGGTGCAAAAACAAATTAGCTAGCTGCCACCATAGGAGGGGGCCCTCGCAGTAGAGGAGCCTTTGGAGGGTCTGTAGGCAGAAGGGTGCCACCCTGCCCACCAGGTTAATCAAGCCCTGGCCCCCCTTGGCCACTGGCAAATAAATGGCTTGGGAAGCCAGTGATGTCTGTCCCAAAAGAAGTCCACAAGCAGTCACTGGAACTTCTCAAGCAGGTCCTGGGGGGGGAGGGGAACCCAACACAGCACAATGGTGCCACAATATCACAGCTGCCAGGTTGCTGACAATAAGGACCCATCTGTGGTAGCAGAGGCTGGGCAGATGCCAGCAGAGGCACGCCTGCAGTGATGGTATCTCGGCACCAAGGTCTTCCTAGTTCCATGCCAAGAAGACCAATAGCTTGAGGAACACCCCTAGGGCCTTGAGGCCCTCCTGATGCCAGGTAAGACCCCTGGGCAAGTCGGGGGGAGGGCATTGACCCAGGGACCGAGAAGGAGGGTATCACTCTTGGTCCAGTTCACATGAGCTGAAGAGGCATGCTCATAGGCTTCTTGACAGGTGACCAAGACTGGATGTCACCCTGGGTTCTGATGAGGACAGTCACGTCGTCTGCATATGCTGTCAGCCTGACTGACGGGCAGCCTGCTGAGACATAGGCAGATGGAAGAGTCAGTCTGGTCAGGTCCTGCTGCAGTGCGCAGAGTAGGGGCTTGACAGACAATGTGTACAGCATTCCCGACAGACGGCAGCCCTGGAAGATACCTCTGCAGGCTAGGAATGGGGCACAGAGCATGCCATTCACCTTCAGGACATTCAAAATGTTCCAATACAGGACCCGGAGGGCAGAGGTGAAGACGGGTCCGAAGCCAAAGGGCTCAAGGTTCTGAAACAGGTAGTCATGGCTGACCCGATTGACGGCTTTCTCCTGGTCCAAGGAGATGAGTCTGATGTTGAGGCTGAAGAGGTGTCACGGAGCCACGTAAGTGCCCCGTGACTGTGAGGGTGATTGGCAGAGCTGCCAATCACCCGGGCAGCTCAGGTGCCGGTTACCAGGGCGACCAGGTGGGTCACGTGGCCAGAAGGGGGCAGGGCCAGGCCTTTATAAACAGCTTAGGCCGGAGCCTGCCTCATAGTTCCCTTCTGGCTGCCACAGGAGCAGGAACTCTGGAGCTAAGCTGAGTGGCCTGAGTTAGTGGTCGCAGTCTTACCCCACTAACCGGCTGCGATGATGCGGGGAACAAGAACACCCTGAAGCGAGGTAGGATTGAGAGCCCTGGTGGGGCTTGGAGCTTATGGTTTGGAGGACGGAGCCTCTGTGTTTATGTTGCAGCCAGATGGCTTGAGCTTATGTTACAGTTTGCACCGGAGGACCGGGTGAGGCTGTAGGGTAGTGAGGAGGCCTCACGGGGGCTCCCCAGCAGCTTGGGGGTTCCTGGTGCCCAGTAGGGGCACAGTGCCAGCGGGGCACTCTTGTTGGTGCCGGAGAGGCACCGTGTTGCGCCAGGGAGGCGCGGTGTGTGGGGCGGCAGACCCCAGCCCCTAAGGGCGGCGTTTTGCCCCGTAGGGACACAGTGTCAGCGGGGCACTATTGTCGGTGCCGGAGAGGCACCGTGTTGCACCAGGGAGGCGCAGTGTGCGGGGTTGCAGACCCCAGCTCCTAAGGGCGGGGTTTTGCCCAGTGGGGCCACCGGACCCAGAGAAGGGTCAAGGGGACAGGCACGGCGGCGATCGCCTGTGCCCCTAGCGTGCGGAGCGCGGGGTTGGCCCTAGAGAGGGCAAGGCCCCAGAGCGGGGCAGAGACAGAGCACGAGGAGCGGGGCAGAGACAGAGCGCGAGGCGCTAGGCGTCGGCCCTAGAGAGTGCCAGGCCCAAGGGCGCCGGGATTAGGGCGGCGGTCGCGGGCCAGGCCCAGGGGGCGCCGGCATTAGCCGGATGCTGGCGAGAACCCAGCCCAAGGGCGCCGGTATTGGGGCGACGGTAGCGAGCCGGACCCAGGGGGTGCCAGCAATTAGCCGGACGCCAGCAAGAACCTGGCCCAAGGGCGCCGGCATCAGGGCGGCGGTAACGAGCCGGCCCAAGGGCGCCGGTATTAGGTGGTGGTAGCGAGCCGGCGCCCTTGGGCCTGGCGATTAGCCAGACGCCGGCGACACAGGCCCAGGGCACAGGGAACGGGCTGGAGATAGGAGCCCGGCCCAAGGGGGCACCAGGTGGGCACCAGGTGGGCAAGGAGCCCAGGGTGCCCGAGAGGGAGAACGAGGGCACCCGAGGGGCGAGGGACCATACAAACGTCCCCCAGAACAGCTGCAAGGGTTGGGGCGTGCTGAAGGGGAGGTTTGGAGGTACGCATAGCCCTTAAGGCGGGGCGCATATAGATACCCCATTTAGGAGTAGGGGCAGGAACATTGGTACCGTCCACTAGGGAAACGGAGGCAGCCTCCCATACAACTTATTGGTCATCAAAGTCGTGGCGGGCGAGATTCTGAGGGTGCTAAGTTCACCCTAACATGACGGTAGGGGGCGCTAGGGAGTTCATGGCCGCTCCTAGGCCCCGCTCCCTCACAAGAGGTTTGCAGTCGTCAGCAAGTCTCGAAGCGAGAACAGATCTTTCTGAATGGCCCTGCCCAGCACACAGTAGCTCTGCTCAGGGCCGATGATGGAAGTCATAATGGTGTGATTATGAATTACCCTGACATCAACTAGGTGGAGCAGTCGGCCAGGTCTAGCCACTCGCGAAGTTTCCTGATGTGCGTACAGGACCTACACCTCTTGCAGGAGGTACTCGTCCCCTCTAGAGAAAACGCCATACTGGATCTAGTGTTAGCCTCTGGGGATGACCTGGTGGGGGAGGTCCTAGTACAAGGGAGGCTAGGGAACAGTGATCATGAAATGATGCAGTTTGCTATTCAGAGAAAGGTGGGGAGGGTAACTAGCACAGCGCAAATGCTTGACTTTAGGAATGCCAACTTTGATGTGCTCAGGGCAGTAGTCAGCGAGGCACTTGGAGTCCAGCTAGTATGGGGGTCCAGGAAAGGTGGTCTTTCCTCAAGGAGGCTATCCTTGGGGTGCAGCAGGATGCAATTCCTCTGCACAGGAAGGCTGGAAAGAAACCTTCATGGCTGAGCGCAGACATCCAGGCTGGGCTGAGGACAAAGAAAAAAGCGTACTGGCGGTGGAAGCAGGGGGCAGGGACAAAGGAGGAGTACACCTCTCTGACCTGAGCTTGTAGAGAACTGGTAAGGAAGGCTAAAGCAGCATTGGAACTTAGATTACCTTCTGGGATTAAGGATAACAAAAAGTCCTTTTTCAAGTATATAGGTAGCAAGAAGAAGTCTCGGGGTAACACTGGACCCCATGGGGCGGGGCAGGGCAGGGCAGTTGGTAATGGATGCACGAGAGAAGGCAGAACTCTTCAATAATGTCTTCATCAGCGACTTGGATGAGGGAGTGAAATGTACTCTGTCCAAGTTTGCAGATGACGCTAAGCTATGGGGCGAAGTGGACACGCCGGAGGGCAGGGAGCAGCTGCAAGCAGACCTGGACAGGTTAGACAAGTGGGCAGAAAACAACAGAATGCAGTTCAACAAGGAGAAATGCAAAGTGCTGCATCTAGGGAGGAAAAATGTCCAGCACACCTACAGCCTAGGAAATGACCTGCTGGGTGGCACGGAAGTGGAAAGGGATCTTGGAGTCCTAGTGGACTCCAAGATGAACGTGAGTCGGCAGTGTGACAAAACCATCAGAAAAGCCAATGGCACTTTATCGTGCATCAGCAGCTGCATGACAAATAGGTCCAAGGAGGTGATACTTCCCCTCTATCGGGTGCTGGTCAGACCGCAGCTGGAGTACTGTGTGCAATTCTGGGCGCCGCACTTCACGAAGGATGCGGATAATCTGGAGAGGGTCCAGAGAAGGGCCACTCGTATGGTTAAGGGCCTGCAGGCCAAGCCCTACGAGGAGAGACTAAAGAAACTGGACCTTTTCAGCCTCCGCAAGAGAAGGTTGAGAGGCGACCTGGTGGCTGCCTATAAGTTCATCGGGGGGCACAGAAGGGAATTGGTGAGTATTTATTCACCAAGGCCCCCCCGGGGGTTACAAGAAATAATGGCCACAAGCTAGAAGAGAGCAGATTTAGATTGGATATTAGGAGGAACTTCTTCACAGTTCGAGTGGCCAAGGTCTGGAACGGGCTCCCAAGGGAGGTGGTGCTCTCCCCTACCCTGGGGATCTTCAAGCGAAGGCTGGATGAGTATCTAGCTGGGGTAATGTAGGCCCAGCACTCTTTCCTGCTTATGCAGGGGGTCGGACTCGATGATCTATTGAGGTCCCTTCCGACCCTAACATCTATGAATCTATGAATAAGTTCTTTGCCTCCGTGTTCCTGTCTGCTGACAATGGGGTGCTCTCAGGTGATAGTGTAGAGGCGCCCAGGAAGAATGCGAGTCCCCCGACTGTTAGTTCAGACCTAGTTAAGGACTGCCTGGAGGGCTTAATGTGTCCAAGTCGGCAGGCCCGGATGACCTTCATCTGCGGGTGCTGAGGGAATTGGCTGGTGTCATCGTGGAGCCATCGGCACGGCTGTTCGAGGACTCCTGGTGCTTGGGCCAAGTCCCTGAGGACTGGAAAAGGGCCAATGTGGTCCCTATTTTCAAGAAGGGGAGGAAGGAAGAGCCTGGCAACTACAGGCCAGTCAGCCTCACTTCTATCCTGGGGAAGGTCTTTGAAAAAATTATCAAGGGCCACATTTGTGAGAGCCCTGCAGGGGAAGTGATGTTGAGGGGTAACCAGCATGGGTTCATGCAAGGCCAATCCTGCCTGACTAACCTGGTCTCTATGACCAGGTAAGAAAGAGCTTAGATGGGAAGGAGGAAGTCAATGTCATCTTCTTGGACTTCCAGAAGGCATTTGACACTGTGTCCCACCCAGTTCTGGTGGGCAAGCTGAGGGACTGTGGCATTGACGAATGCACGGTCACATGGGTGGCAAGCTGGCTCCAGAGGCGCACCCAGAAGGTGGTGGTGGATGAGTCAATGTCAACCTGGGAGGGTGTGGGGAGTGGAGTCCACCAGGGCTCGGTCCTTGTGCCGGTGCTGTTCAATATCTTCATTAGTGACCTGGACGAGGGTGTGGACACCAAGTTTGCTGATGACACCAAGCTGTGGGGTAAAGTGAATACACCGGCAGGCAGGGACCGCATCCAGGCAGACCTGGATAGGTCAGAGAAGTGGGCGGATCTGAACAGGATGCGGTTCAACAAGGACAAGTGCAGAGTGCTGCACCTGGGGAGAGGGAACCAGCATTATGGTTATAGGTTAGGGGCTGACCCTCTCAGCAGCATAGAGGCAGAGAGGGATCTTGGAGTCATGACTGACTCCAGAATGAATACAAGTCGCCAATGTGATGAAGCAATAGGCAGAGCCAACCGCACCCTGTCATGCATCAATAGGGGCATCACTAACAGGTCCAGACAGGTCTTGCTCCCCCTCTATGCGGCGCTGGTCCAGCTGCAGCTGGAGTACTGTGTCCAGTTCTGGGCACCGCACGTCAAGAGGGATGTGGAGAACCTGGAGAGGGTCCAGAGGAGGCCACTGGTATGGTTGAGGGTCTCTGTGGCCAGCCTTATGAGGAGAGGCTGAGAGACCTGAACCGCTTCAGTCTCTGCAAGAGGAGACTGAGGGGGGATCTTGTGGCTGCCTACAACCTTATCAGGGGCCACCAGCAGGGACTTGGGGAAAGTCTGTTCACCAGGGCCCCCCTTGGAGTCACCAGGAACAATAGCCACAAGCTGAGGGAGGATAGGTTTAGGTTGGATATTAGGAAAAACTACTTCACGGTAAGGGTGGCCAGAGCCTGGAATAGGCTTCCCAGAGAGGGGGTGCTCTCACCTTCCCTGGAAATCTTCAAGAGGAGACTGAATAGGCACCTGGCTGGGGTCTTATGACCCCTGCCACCCCACTCCAACTCCCGAACATTCCTGGTAGAAGGTGATGGTGTAGCATCAGTGGTGAAGCTTGCTTGTTGCCAACTGCGTGTACTGCTGACAGAAAACTCTAATCTGCACTTCTCCCACATCCCACCACTGCTCCCAGGAGGGGAAGACGGTTCTTCTGGCCTCCCATGTCTGCCAGAGGTAAGCAAAGCAGTCACGGAAGGAGCATCCTGAAAGAGACTAGTGTTGAGGTACCAGTAGGGCACCTGGGAATGCGTTCTGCCAGGAAGGCTCAGTGTACAAGAAACCATGCTGTGAGCTGATAGTTCTTCCTGGTTAATGTGACTACTAAGCAGGAGCAGTAGGTGGTGCCTGGTGACATACAGGTGATCAAGGCATGCCATGGAGAGCCCACCAGCAGTCGCCTTCAGCCAGGTATATGGCCTTGCATCGGCATGGAGATGACGCGAGACATCAACAAAGTCCACTGCTTTCAAAGCACTCAACAGCTTATGGGGTGGATGGGGTTGTGGCCTGTTCTGGTGAAGACGTGCATTGACTGTGCAATTGAAGTCTCCGCCCAGGAGGAGATGGTCATCATCATCAGCAGCACTCTGTGAAAAGTCAGCCAGGGTCTCAAAGAAGGCAGTCTGTTCTCATCCAGCAGTGGGTGCATAGATGTTAATAAGGAGGAGGCGATGTTGTGCAAAGTGGATGTGAATGGTGAGCAGGCAGCAAGGGATGACCTCTTGGGCTACCTCTGAGTCAGGTGGCAGCTATGGTGACAGAAGGAGTGCGACCCCTGCACTGAGGGAGGTGCCATAACTGAAGAAAGAGCGGCCCTTTCAGGCAGCATGCCAGTCAGCTTGATTGGCTGCATTGGTGTGTGTTTCCTTCAGAGAGGCAATGTACATGTTTTCTGGCGCAGGAAATCAAACAATGCTGTCTGCTTCAAGGGTCAACAGAGAGGAGCAAACATGCAGGACAGGGAAAGATAGGGCCTACAACTCCCCAGCTGGTGCTTCTCGTAACAAGCAAGCTTGCTAAGGCAAAAGCTATAGTGCTGCATCCCTGGATTGGAGTCCAGCACTGCTGTTGTGGCCTTAGCGGACACCACAAATGTCCCACAGTCTGGGAACCATTTACGTATGTGCTGTGCAATCCTCTGGTGGTGGTTGGTCTGGTCTAGAAACTCAATGAGGTGTTCAAGAGAGTCACCAGCACTGGAAGGTTCCTCAGAAGCAGGAACAAGTTCTACCTCTGAGGTGGGGACGCTCCCTATTGAGGGTGGCATGTTAGCTGAATTGGGGGGCACTGTTCCCTGAGGGAGGACTTCTGTCAACTCATCCTCAGAGGCAGAATCAAAGTTCGACTCCAAGGGGGAGTTGTATATGACAGGCACTGAGAGCCACCAAGTCCCAGGAGGAGCACTTGTCCCCTTACCAGGGTCCTCAGCAGCAGGCCCTGTGAGAGCAGCATCATCCGAGGGGTCTTGAAGGGTGACATCAGTCTCTGATCTCTCAGGAAGGGTGCTGTCCTGGGCCGGGCACTCTTGTTTCCGGAGCCGCTTGCAGCTCCCAGAGGGTCCAACCTCCATATCAATCTCATCAGGCTCAAGGATCTGAGAGATAGGGGGAGGGCCATCGGACTCCCGCACCACCTCCCCTACCCCCAGCTCACTCCTGGTCATTACAGGGTCTGGAGGGGATGCCGAGGAGGCAGGCAGAGAGGGGAGCCCCTGCTCAATAACTTCACCTCACCTCAAAGTGGGGAGGTCATGAGGGGATTAGGAGGCCTTTTTAGAAGACCCATTTTTTCTGGGACTTGCCCTTCCCAGCAGGATGGGCCATATCCTCCCCTGAGCAGAGCAGAAAAGGGGGGGCCAGGTCTACCGGCACAGAGCCAGCTGACTCCAATGAAGCAGGGGGTGACTGGGAGGAAGGCCCTTCCCCACCACCTGACGGAGCTTGCGCACCAGAGGTGGATAAGCCACCATCAGGTGCAGCTGCAGGAGGCTCTGCTGCAGCCAGCTTCTTCTTCAGGCACTGGGTAACCAGGTGAGACCTGCTACCACAGTGAAGACAAGAGGTGTCCCCAGTGGTGAAGTAGGTCTCGTACCACTGCCCATCAATCATGAAGGACATGGACTGAGGCAAACCCTGACCCTGCTTGTTAAGCAGCATGAACAGCTGCCTTTTAAAGGACAGGACGTGCCGGAGCTCAGGCACCTTGCTGCCAAGCAGCAGTCTATGGACTGGGCCTGTAACCATGCCATAAGGGTGTAGGCAGTTATTGAGGTCATCATCTGAAAAAAATGGAGGTACATTCAAGGCTACCACATGAATGGCCAGTGTGTCTAGAGGCGTGAGGCAAACAAACAAACTAGCCCTAGGGGAGAGAGAAGTGTAAGCAATATGGCAGGGAAGGGGAAGGGAAGGGAAAAAACTAAAACTGAGGAAGGGGGAGAGGGTGACTGCAGGAGAAAGGGCTGGGAAAAGGGGAAAAAAGGCAGGGAAAAGTAATGAAAAGTGGGGGACTACAGTGGGAAAGGCATCAGGCTGTCTAGGGGAGGGAAAGCAAAACAAGAGAAGAGGAAAGGCTCACAAAACTGGGAGAAGCTCTCAGAGCTCTGAGCAGACACTCCTGTTGGTGCCCATCTTGAAAGAAAGAAAGAAAGACTTTTTTAATTACTTTATTCAGGGGTTCAGGTATACAACAATGGTGGCCGCTTGCAAAGTGAAAACACAAACAACTTACTACCAAACCAAACCAAACCAACCAACACATCACACCGTGACAGACACCTTCGCTGCATTTCACGTCGTGTCTTACATGCTAATTATGCGGTCGGCGTGCCGGCCACATGGTCATAACTCATAAACAATTCAGACCCTGCTCCATCCCATCATACACGTAACAAAACCTTCAACTTCCACACAAAAAGAGAGCAAAAAAGCAGCCTGGTGAGGGCCCAGGACACGGCAGAGCTGGAAGTCGCAGTTTGACACCGAGCCAGCCCGGTCGCCCAGACCGGTCATGACATCAGAGCGCGTATTTGAGACGGCCATCCTCCACCCAGCACAGCGCTCCCTCAAGGGCCCAGCAGTCTCAAAGGCGGGCACCGCCCGCCGGAGCACAGCGTGCTCAAACTCCAGCGAGAGGCGCGCCTGCACCAGGAGGCGGAAAAGCCGCAGGGCATCATCTGAGCCGGTCCCGGCAAGCCGGTTCCGGCGGCTCTTGAGGACGGCCAACTTGGCCTGACCCAGTACAAAGTTGGCCAGGCAGACGGGGCCCTTCTCAGCCGCCCGGTACGGGCAGGAGCACACGTAGGTGGTCTCCAAAAAGCTCCTGCCCAGAGCCCACAGCAGCAGCCCGAGGGTGACAAAGAGCGGCTGCAGGCATGGGCAGTCAAGGAAAGCGTGAAAAAGGGTCTCCTCAACACCCCCCGGGCAGAAGGGGCAGGCTGTCGAGGCGGCTGGGTCCAAGTGGGACGCAAACGTGCCAGTGGCTAGGATGCCGTGCAGCAACCGCCACTGCAGGTCGCCAGTCTTCTTGGCAATTGGCGGCTTATACAATGTGCGCCACGCCGGATGGGCCGGTGGGGAAGCTGGCGGCCCCAGGCACCGTCGCCACGGTGTATCGGGGCAGCCCGCCAGCACTTGGGCGTGGCGGACGTGAATCACCCAGGCGTATAAACCTCTACAAGACAGAGAAGCAAAAGGACAACCCGTGTCACTGTCAGGAGGCACAGGGAGCGTCAGCAGGGTGCCAGGGCCGCCGGCCAGATCGTCAGCCATAGCTGGGGCGACTGGTAACTCAGGGAAAGCCTCACTCAGGGCATCCTCAGTGCAGGGGACCTGGCCCGCCCAGAGATGGTCCTCCAGGGCAGCTGCCGCCTCCAATGGGAGGGCAGCCCGGATGTCACACAGGAGACGGCCCACGCTGCGAACAGAGCGCATGCCCAGCCGGCTGCTCAAGGCCTCGGGCGAGAGCCAGGCTGACCGAGCGGGGTCAAGGAGGTGGCCCAGGCAGAGAACATGCACCTGAATGAGAGTGGCCGTGAGACTGGCAGAGGCCAGGCTCGGCACGGGGCGCCTCAGCGCTGGGTTGTGCACCAGGGGTTCCCCCAGCAACTGCAGGAACTGGAGGTGACAGGCCTGGGACTGGAGGTGGAAAGTGGCTTGCCAGGCTCGTACCACGCTACGGTAAAAGGCTGGAAGCACGGCCCAGTTCAAAAGCATGAGGTCCAGCAGGAAGAGCTCCTGGTCAAAGCCGAGGGCCCCCACCCTCTGCAGAAACTGGCATGCCAGGTGTTGCCAAGGTGGGCGCTCCTCGCTGTACAGGAGTCGCTGGAGGGCCTGGAGGCAGAAGGAGACCACCCTGCTCGCCAGGTCAACCAAACTCTGGCCCCCCTCAGTCACAGGTAGGTAAAGGACAGGTCGTGGGAGCCAGTGGCGCCCGTCCCAGAAGAAGTCAACCAGGAGGCGCTGGAGTCTCTCGAGCAGGTCCTCCGGCGGATCGAGTACGGCGCACCGATGCCACAGGCTCGCCGCCACTAGGTTGTTCATGATGAGGACGCGTCCACGGTAGGAGAGGCTGGGTAGGTGCCAGTGCCACCTTTGTAGGCGAGGCCTTCACTCCTTCCTTGAGGCCATCCCAGTTGCGTGCCATGAAGGTCGGTGGCCCCAGGAACACGCCCAGGATCTTAAGGCCCTCGCGGCACCAGCTGAGGCCCCTGGGCAAGGCCGGGGGGGTCGTGGCGATCCACTCTCCAAGCAGCAGGGTATCGCTCTTGGCCCAGTTGATACGGGCCAAAGAGGCGCGTTCGTAGGCTCGCTGGCAGGCTGTCAGGGCCTCCACATCTTTCCTGGGTGTTAAGGAAGATGGTCACGTCTTCTGCGTATGCTGAGAGCCGCAGCGGAGGGGCAAGGGACAGGCCCACAGCTGGTGGCAAGGCCACACTGCTCAGGCAGCGCTGCAGCGCATGCAGCAGTGGCTCAATGGCCAGGGCATAGAGCATGCCCGACAGGGGGCAGCCCTGACGGATGCCTCTGCGCGCGGGGAACGGGGCACAGAGCACGCCGTTCACCTTGAGCAGGCTGGAAGTGTCTCGATACAAGACCCGGAGGGCGCCGGTGAAAAGGGGCCCAAAGCCAAAGGCCTCCAGGGTCTGAAAGAGGTAGGCGTGGTCCACCCGGTCAAAGGCTTTCTCCTGGTCCAGAGAGAGAAGGCCAACGTCCAGGCCAAAGAGTTCGCTGGCTGTAAGTAGGTCGCGCAGCAGAAACAGGTTGTCTTGGATGGTTCTGCCCGGCACGCAGTAGCTCTGCTCAGGCCCAGTGACGGAGGCCATGACAGTGCAGAGGCGGGTGGCCAGCGCTTTGGCCAGGATCTTGTAATCCGCACACAGCAGGGAGACCGGCCGCCAGTTCTTAATGCAGCCAAGGTCTCCTTTCTTGGGCAGCAGCGTGAGCACTGCACGGCGGCAACTGATCGGCAAGACCTTGTCGGCAAGACTCTCCTGGAAAACGCGCAGGAGGCAGGGGCCGAGAAGAGGCCAGAAAGCCTTGTAGAACTCCGCAGGTAGCCCGTCGAGGCCTGGGGCTTTGCCGGAGGCGAGGCCAGCTGCGGCCGCCGCCAGCTCCGCCAGAGACAACTCCTGCTCAAGCTCGCCGGCCTCCAGGGCACCAAGGCATGGCAGGCCCGCATGGAGTTCCTGCGCGGCGTCAGGGCAGGACGGCTCAGCCGCAAACAGGTCACGATAGAAAGCAACAGCATGCTCACGTACTTCACCTGGGTCAGTGATGACCTGGCCCTCAGAGGTCTTGAGGTGATCTAAGACTTTGCTCGCTGCCTGCCGTCGCTCCAGGTTGAAAAAGAAGCGAGTCAGGGCATCCAATTCGGCCAGCTCTTGGCAGCGGGCACGGATCCTCGCTCCATGGGCCGCACTCTCTGCCAAGTCACGCAGGCACTTCTTCCGGAACCGGAGGCTCTCGCACAGCACCGCATCACTGCCGGCTGCCAGCAGGGCAGCCTCGAGCTTTACCACGTCCTCCTCCAGCTCTCTGATACGGAGGCGCAGTTCATTCATGGCCAGCTGAGTGTACTGCTGGCAAAAGGCCTGGATCTGTACCTTGCCCACATCCCACCATAGCTTCCAGGAGGAGTAATTCAGTCTTGTGGCCTCCCAGCCCCGCCAAAAGTTGGCAAAGCAGTCCCGGAAGTAAGAGTCTTGAAGCAGGCTGACGTTGAAGCACCAATAAGGCGCTCGTGTGCAGGTTCTCCCTGGCAGGCTCAGTTCACAAAAAGCTAGGCCGTGGTCTGACAGGCCTGAGGGAACGATGCGGCCGCTGCGTAGGAGTGGCAGGTGGTGCCTGGTGACATAAATGCGGTCGAGGCGGGCCATAGTGAGACCCCCAGCACTCATCCTGGCCCAGGTGTACTGGCGCGCGTCGGGGTGCAGGGCTCGCCAGACGTCGATGAGGCCTGCAGTCTCCAAGACAGACTGCAGCTTGCGGGCTGAGGGCAGGTGAGGCTCGGGCCCCATACGGTCGAGCAGGGTATCAGTGGTACAATTAAAGTCCCCACCTACAAGAAGCAGGTCATCGTCCTCGCTGACGTCGCGCAAAAGGCCGGCCAAGGTCTCAAAGAAAGTGACCCTCTCCTGGCCATCAGAAGGTGCATAGATGTTGACGAGCAGCAGATGGTGTTGCGCTAGGGTGACGCGGACCGTCAACAGGCGGCCGGGGACAACCTCTCGTGCCACCGCCGTGTCATACTGTAGTTGTGATGATAGGAGAGTCGTGACCCCGGCACTAAGGTTGGTGCCGTGACTCAAGAACACCTGGCCTTGCCAGGCAGCATGCCAGGCCAACTGGTTGTGCCTGTCAGAGTGCGTCTCCTGGAGGAAGGCGACAGCCAGCCGCTTCTGGCGCAGGAGCTCCAGCACGGCCTCTCGCTTCACCGGATCTCAACAGCCATTGATGTTGAAAGTGCCAATGGTTGTGGCTGCCATGGGTGTGAGTTTGGGAGAAGAAGAGCGAGGTAAGGCGTAGATAAAAAGCAAGCCCCCAAGAGCCAAGCAAAGGCAGAGACAGGTCAAAAAGAAAAGGCCTATCGTGCCCTACTCTAGTCCAGGGACCCCGCCAGGCCCCACTCATCTCTCACCCGCTGGGCGAGCTTCTCCAGACGATAGCCCATCTGCCTAGTGCCAGATCTTGCTGCATGAGCTTGGCCGCAGCCCTGGCAGCCTTGATGAACACTTTAGGGTCCGCGCACCACTGGGTGATGCGCGCTGCTATGTTCTTTTGTCCTTTCGTTTGCTTTAGAAAGGTCAAGAGCCCCCCATAGTCAGGACCGACCCGGGGGGGTCTGCCAACATGGGCTGCACATTTCCCACAGAGGAGCAGTGAGGCCACACACTGGCTGGGAGCACTGCATCCACACCCTCAATATCCAAGCCCATCAACCTCCTCTGATCATCTAGGTCGAGGTCTGGCTCTTGAAGAGCAAGCCCCACCTTCTTGGGGGGGGAGAGGTCATCCCGCTCTCGAGGTCACTTGCAACACTCAGAAAGCTGGATTTCCATCTCACAAGCTGCTCATCCTGGCCCGGGACGTGACCAAGAGGTCAGCAGACTCCAGACCTCCAGAAGCGACACATTGTATGTCTTCTTGCCCCCCGTCTCCGAGAGCTGGGAGATGGGTGAGGCGTTAATGACCCCTGTCTCCGCCTCCCCCACCTCCAAACTGCCCTCATCCCCAGTCAGCAGGGTCACTGACGTGACAGCCGGAGCAGGGCCGGGCTCTCCAGCAGGGGCCTCCCCAGCACCAGCTGAGGAAGGCCTCAGTGGGGATGGGGAGTCCTGAGGGGTCCCTTTCACTTTCTTCGCCTTGTTGCTCTTCTTCTTCTGCTTTGTGGCAGATGACCCATCCTTCACAGAGGATGGGCCAGACTGTGTCTGGCCCTCCCCAGAGCCAGCCACCTCAGCCAAAGCCGTGGTGGAGAGCAACTTGCAGGAGGTCTGAGCCCCACCGTCCGACGGGGCCTCGGTGCCACAATCGCTGACCACCCCAGCCTCAATCGAGGAGGTCAGAGCAGGCAGGGCAGAAGCGGAAGCATCCACCTCTCCCCCCGGTGGCATCTCTGCACTGGTGGGGGTGGGCACCATAGGTGGAATGAGTGGGGCGGAGCCCCAGCCCCTCCGCCAGACAACACTCCCACGCCAGAGACTTCAGCCCCCTCAGATGGAACAGGGGCAGGAGGAGGTCGGGAAAGACTCCCGGCCTCACTGGGTGGGGCCTGCATCCTGGAGTGGATGGGCCGTCCGTTGGCGTCGCTATAGTCGCTGACGCTTTGGCCAATCCCCCCCGTGGACACTGAGCTGCTAGGTGGGAAGAGCTCCCACACTGAAAACACATGGTCTTCCCACGAGAAAAATAAATCACATACCTCCGCCCGTTGAACAAGAGGCTCAAGGACTGAGGCAGAGACCGTGAGCCCTCCCTAAAGAGCATGAAAACCTGCCTTCGAAAAGACAGGACATGCCTCAGTTTGGGGTTTTTACTCCCTATGGTCAACCGGCGAATGGGACTCGTAAGCACCCCATAGGGCTCGAGTACCCTGGCCAAGTCTCAATCGGTCACGTGCGGGGGCACATTAGAAATCACCACCCTCACCGCTAGGGTGTCCAGGGGGGTGACAAAATAATGTGCGCCCGCAATGTCCAGGCCCTCTATGCACACCCTATGGACTAGGGTGGGGTCACTCAGGTAGATCATCGGGACCGTGTTGACACGACCTGCATAACGGATGGTCTGCTGTCCCAAGAGACTATCCAGAGCATCCACGCAGACCTCAACCCCAACGAAGGGAGGGGTGTGAACCCTCAACCCACAGGTAATGGGAAGGTTCTGGGAGGCATCCTCATGCCAGCTGCTGGGTGTAGGAGCAGCCATTCCTGATAGGACAGGGTTAATTCCCAACTCTAACTAAGCAAAGCAACAACAAAAAAAGTTTAAAAAAGTTTAAAAAAGATAAGTGTCTGGGAAAGCGGCCACAAAACTCTAGATGGGAGGGGGGAAGGGGGCGGAGAAAAAAAAAATGGCTGGGGTTTGAAAAAGCAAAAAAAAAAAAAGAAGAGAGAAAAACCAATGACATGGCTCGGAGCACCCCCAGCCAGGTCATGAGGCACTACAGGGAGTTGGGAGCGGGGCTTAGGTGTCTGGGAGCTCAGGTGGTGTTTTCGTCCATCCTCCCAGTCTTGGGCTATGGGCTGAGGAGGGAGAGGAGGATCCACGCAGTCAACCAAAGACTGTGGCGCTGGTGTCATCGGGAAGGCTTTGGCTTCCATGACCACAGCCTGCTCTTTGGCGAGAGAAGCAGCGAGCTGCTGGGAAGAGATGGCCTCCACCTCTCTCCCCTGGGGAGGAGGCTCTTCTCAGCCAGGCTGGCTGACCTGCTCCACCGGGCTTTAAACTAAGCCCGCTGGGGCATGGGGGGACTACTGCCACTGCTGGCCCACTGAGCGACTCTTGCAAAGCCAGCGGACCAAGGCACTTAAGGGAGCCCACCCCTGCCTCAGCCCTGGCACAATCTGTGGGCAAGGCAAGAGCCCCCAAGGGGACACTTGCCTGTCTGTACACTAATGCCAGGAGCCTGGGCAACAAGCAGGACGAGCTCGTCCTCCTGCTCAGTGCAAAGAAATACGATGTCATTGGGATAACAGAGACCTGATGGGACTCCACCCATGACTGGACCACGGGTATAGAGGGCTATACCCTGTACAGGAGGGATCGTGTTGACAAAAGGGGCGGGGGTGTAGCTCTCTATGTGAAGGAAAGCTACATGTCCCTGCAAGCTGATGTTGGCAACCGGCATGGACAGCTAGAGACCCTCTGGGTAAAAATTCGTGGGGAATACGGCACAGGGGACACAACGGTGGGAGTCTACTACAGACCTCCCACTCAAAGTCCTGAGCTTGACCAGGAGTTCGCCCGGGAACTGACTGAGGCCGCTTGCTCCAGGACCTTGGTTGTCATGGGTGACTTCAATTACCCGGACATCTCGTGGGAAGATCGCTCAGCAAAATCCGAGTGGTCGCAAAGCTTTCTCTTGTGTGTGGATGACCTCTACCTGACTCAAGAAGTCTATGGGCCAACGAGAGGCAAAGCGCTGCTCAACCTGGTACTGGCTACGGGGGACGACCTAATCGGCGACCTAGTGATCGATGGGAAGCTGGGTGACAGCGACCACGAGCTGATCACTTTCACCATCTGCCGTAAAGCTGGCAAGTCAGTCAGCAACACAGAAGTCCTTGGCTTCAGAAAAGCCGACTTTGACAAGCTCAAGAGGCTAGTGGGTCAGGCCCTCAGGGACCATGACCCCAGGGTGATGGGAGTTCAAGAAGAGTGGTTGCTCCTCAAGGAAGCGATCCTTAATGCACAAGCTAAATCTATTCCAACACGGAGGAAAGGCAGCAAGAAGGCACAGCAGCCCCCCTGGCTCTCCAGGGACCTAGTGGACCTCCTGTGGCTAAAAAGGAAAGCCTACAAAGGATGGAGGATGGGATTCACCTCCAAGGAGGATTACTCCGCGCTGGTCCGGTCCTGCAGGGACCAAACCAGGAAAGCCAAGGCTGCAACTGAACTCCAACTAGCTTCAGGCATCAAGGACAACAAAAAGTCCTTTTTCAGATATGTGGGGAGCCGGAGGAAAAGCAAGGGCAACGTTGGATCCCTGCTAAACCAGATGGGACAACTGACAACTGACACCCAGGAAAAAGCCAACCTATTAAATAGGTACTTTGCGTCAGTCTTTCATCAGTCACATGGGATGCCCATGCCTGCTATGGGACAGGGAGATCCGGTGATGGGGATCCCCTACCCTCCATAAATGGTGACCTTGTGAAGGAACATCTTGAGAAGCTGGATACCTTCAAGTCAGCTGGCCCTGACAATCTGCACCCCAGGGTACTCAAGGAGCTGGCGAGCATCATAGCCCTGCCCCTGGCACGGATCTTTGAAAACTCCTGGCGCTCTGGTGTAGTGCCCGAAGACTGGAAGAAGGCCAATGTGGTGCCGATCTTCAAGAAAGGGAGGAGAGTGGATCCGGCTAACTACAGGCCCATTAGCCTGACTTCTATCCTGGGGAAGATCTTAGAAAAGTTTATTAAGGAGGCCATCCTTGAGGGACTGGCCCAGGCTAACATCCTAAGGGATAGCCAGCACGGGTTTGTTGCGGGTAGGTCTTGTTTGACCAATCTCATTTCCTTCTATGACCAGGTGACCTATCATCTGGACAAGGGAGAAGAGATTGATGTCATATATCTTGACTTCAAAAAAGCTTTTGATCTGGTATCCCATGATCACCTCTTGGCCAAACTGCCCAGTTGTGGCCTTGGCTCCACCACGATCCGCTGGCTGGGAAACTGGCTCCGTGGTCGGACCCAGAGGGTTGTGATTGATGGCAGTCACTCATCATGGTGCCCTGTAACCAGTGGGGTCCCTCAAGGCTCTGTCCTGGGACCCATACTGTTCAACATCTTCATTAATGATGTGGACATTGGAGTTAGGAGTGGACTGGCCAAGTTCGCCGATGACACCAAACTTTGGGGCAAAGCATCCACGCCAGAAGATAGGCGGGTGATCCAGGCTGACCTGGACAAGCTCAGCAAATGGGCAGACGAGAACCTGATGGGATTTAACACCGAAAAATGCAAGGTTCTCCACCTTGGGAGGAAAAACCTGCAGCACCCTTATAGGCTCGGCAGTGCTACGTGGGATAGCACTACAGAAGAAAGAGTCTTGGGGGTCATCATTGACCACAAGATGAACATGAGCCTGCAATGCGATGCTGCGGCTAATAAAGCGACCAAAACGCTGGCTTGCATCCATAGATGCTTCTCGAGCAAATCCCGGGACGTCATTCTCCCCTTGTACTCGGCCTTGGTGAGGCCGCAGCTGGAGTACTGCGTCCAGTTTTGGGCTCCACAATTCAAAAAGGATGTGGAGAAGCTTGAGAGAGTCCAGAGGAGAGCCACACGCATGATCAGAGGTCAGGAAAACAGATCTTACGATGATAGGCTGAGAGACATGGGACTCTTTAGCCTGGAAAATCGTAGGCTCAGGGGTGATCTGATGGCCACCTATAAGTTTATCAGGGGTGACCACCAGGATCTGGGGGAACGTTTGTTCACCAGAGTGCCCCAACGGATGATGAGGTCGAATGGTCACAAACTCCTGCAAGACCGTTTCAGGCTGGACATAAGGAAGAATTTCTTTACTGTCCGAGCCCCCAAGGTCTGGAACAGTCTGCCAGCGGAGGTGGTTCAAGCACCTACATTGAACACCTTCAAGAGTAAATTGGATGCTTATCTTGCTGGGATCCTATGACCCCAGCTGACTTCCTGCCCTTTGGGCAGGGGGCTGGACTCGATGATCTCCCGAGGTCCCTTCCAGCCCTAATGTCTATGAAATCTATGAAACAAAAGGGAGGGGGGAAAAGGGGTAATTTAGAGCACCCCGCGGAAGGCAAGCTAATGGAATATAACTCCCCGCTACAAGCAAGCAGAAAAGAAAGAAAAGAGAGAAAGAGCGAGAAAGAGACAGTAAGAAAGAAGACTGCGAAGACAAAGAGACCGGGAGTACGGGGGGATCGGACAAAGAGGAGAGAAAAGGGGGAAAAAAAGCTGCAAAACAGCAAGAAAAGAAAGAGAAAGCGAGATAAACAGGGGCTAGAGACCTTTAGACATGGGAGTGAGAAGAGGAAAGAGATAGGAAGCCGGGGAGTCTTACGCTCAGGATCGCCCCACACAGCTCCAAGCGATTCTGGTCCAGTGCGTCCAAAGCGAAAGAAAGAAAGAAAGAAAGAAGCTCCTCACTTTTTTAAATAGTAAAGGCTGTTAAAAGTAACTGACTCATTAGAATATATTTTCAGCAATCTATCTTGGAGTTGAGCTTATCAGTATTTCCCATCTCTGATCTTTATCGTTCCTTTGCATAATCAGGTTGTTCTTGAGAAAAATGAATATCTTGGCCAACAGTAGATTTTTTGCATAATCAGCTGGTTGGCATGGTAAAGGATACTGCTATGATTGTCGTCAAATCCTGAAGGAGTTCAAAGAAACTCAAAGGATGCTATATTCTCCTTTTGAGATGGCAATTACTAAATTAAAGTCTGATTCCAAGTGGTCAGGGTTTTATATCTACCAAGTTACCATAAACTTAAGTTGTTTTTGCTATTAGATGATTTTAAAAGTTTTTCTATTATGACTTCTTTTTCACTAAAACTGGTGACTTGAATCACAGCAGAGTGTTTGCATAATACTAATACAATGATATGATCTACAATCTGAGGAAAAGGTAGCAAGATTTTTCTTCCCAACATTACGGGTAAGCGGGAGTATTTTCAGTTTGAAACATTAGGTAGTGTAAGATGCCTGCCACATTGTAACAGCAGCAATGAGAAAGCGTTTCCAAAACTCTTATTAATCCAAATTTGTTAAGAAACAACTTTGTTTTAGAATTTTAAAGAAGACAGTATATACACAAGCTGAATCAACTTTTGTGTGTAAAATGAACCTACAAGAGCACCCTTAAAGAAAGTTTCAGGGCTGAATGACTATATAAATTACATGTATGACACATTGATGACTGTGGGACTAGGGTTAGGAATTCATCACTAATAACTGTATCACTAACACTTGTTGCAGTTTAATTTTAAAATGTATGAACATTAGTGATCTGAGTTATTTTTACTCAAGGAAATAGTGCTACTTAAGTAAAGGAACCATGTATGTCAGTAAAAGTTTGTAGGTTTAGGGCCAAATTTAGGGTAAAATTCTTCCCTTGGATCTATTCATGAAGTATCAATGGGGAGATGGGAGTCACATTGCACAAGAGGACAAAATTGAGTCTGCATCTACCTATGTTTCTAGCAAATGGTATACATTCATCTGAGGAAGAAATAAGGATGTAAAAAAATGACCAGTTTGGCCAGAAATGACCATTTAGATCCAATGCGTTTTGGTCTTTTTCTTCTCTACATCTTTCCCAATTAATGTCTTTGTGCACATCTAAGAACAGACTCAATGTCCTCACTTAGCAAGGGCAAATTCCTTAGTGTTACACTGATATTAATCAATGGGCAGCATAATTAAGTCAAGGTCTAGACCAGGGGTGTCAAACATACAGCCGCAGATCCATTTTGGCTATAGGATTTGTGGTCCCTGGGCCTCAATGGGCATGGCCATTGGCAGCAGGGAGACAAGCAAGGGCTATGCAGATACAGCCCTCGTTTGCCCACCTGCCACCCATCCCTGGACTCATACCCACTGCAGATACTATTGGAGCCTGGGTTGAGTTTGACATCCCTGGTTTAGAACATTTATTGGATGCTCTCATCAGGGCTGCCCCTGGGGGGAGGGGGAATTGGGGCAACCGCCCTAAGCCCTGCACTTTGGGGGGCCCCGGGGAGCTGGACAGAGTGGCGCAGTGACTCCGTGCTGCCACCAGCTTCACGCCCAGCCACTCAACATCCCCTCTCACTGCCGAATCCGGCACCTCTGGCTGCTTGGCAACGCCCTCCCCGCCTTGCTGCCGAATCCACCGCTGGCTTCCTTGCATCCTGGGGCGGGGCCCCACACAGGATAATTTGCCCGGGGCCCCTGCACTGGTCACCTCTGCCTCTCATACAAAGAGAATTACATTAATTTTTTAAAACTCAAACAGTTAAATTGCAAATGCTAACCTTCCTGTAAGAACGATGGAAATATTTAGTGTAGGAAGAGAGAAAAAAAACTATACACACTTTTCTCATATAAAATGTCCAGCTAGAGACAACTCAGAAATACAAAGGGGAAATTAATTGTGATTAATGTTGGGAGACAGTGACTAGGTCAGATGCATTTAACTCGGGGTGGGCAATTATTACGGGGGAGGGCCACTTACCTAGTTTTGGCAAACTGCTGAGGGCTGCTTTGGTAACCCTGCCACTTGACAGATGCCCCACCCCTGGTCACCATCTTGGGACCAGAAGTCCCGCCCCCTCACCTGACCTTTGCTACAAGAAGTCCCTTCCCTTGCCCCCAGAAGTACTCCTTTCAGCAAGAGGTTTTGCCATCTTGGAGTCAGAAAAATACCATATTATATTCTGAAACGTGAACAACTTTAATTTGATTTCAAAAATATTTTGTCCTGATTTATGTGTTTGTGTAGTGTACGTAGAGGTGATTGCACAACAGTTTAAAATGAAGCCTTACTCTTGCATATTGTGGGGGTGGGTATAGGTTTGTGGGGGGCTGTGGGTGTATGGGTATGAGGCATGAGAGAGGATGCAGGTGTGCATGTGTGGATATGGGGTTGGTGGGAGGATGGGTACTTGGGGTGTGTGAGGGGATGGGGGGTCTGCATATATGGTAGTGTGAGGGGGAGCATGTGGATGGTGGGGTGTGTGTGTGTGTGCGTGCATGTGTGTGGGACTTGGCCTATGAACACACACACTCTATCCCTGCCCGCATACACCCAGTGTCCCTACCTCCCCCCCACCTGCGCGTGCACACACGCATGCGCACACACACATACTGTCCCTGACTCCTCACCCCCTGCGCGCGCGTGCGCACACACACACACACACACACACACACACACACACACACACAACCGTACTGATGTGGCTCTGCGCTCCCCAGTCCTGCAACGCATCTGGGTGCTGGAGCAGGGTAGAGGCAGGAAGGGAGTGAAATGGCTGGGGTTGCATGGGGTTGAGCTATTCAGTCCTGCTGAGGCTCCTCCCCACGTCCTACTGCCCCTGGCTCTTGTCCGCTTTGACAGGCTGCCAGGGCAGATAAATATTAATTTTCTAAATTTTTTAGGAGCCCTGTGGGCCAGAAAGAATGGCCTGGTGGACTGGATCTGGCCCCTGGGCCATATTTTGTCCACCCCAATCTAACTTCAAGTATGTAGAACATGAATGGTTGATACAGAAATATTTTACAACATGGAAAAGTAAATAAAATAGGCAAATGAAAAGCATAAGAAAGCCAAGATTGATTTATCAATTTTAAAAACAGCTTAGCAAGAAAGAAATCAATTATATTCTTCTGAATTATACCCCAAAATAAGTTAAAAAACACAAAACAATTGCATGTTTCCAAAACTGAAGAGAGGACATTCAAGGAACTGAAAAGCAAAAATGCTGCCAAAATACAAAATTCATCTTAGGGAGAGAATGAAGCAACCAGTAACAGTTACAGTAAAACAGATGTTGTTTTAAATAAGCAAAAATTAGTGTATTAGTCTACCCATCGTTATTAAAGGTTTCAAAATTCTCAGTGACAGAACAACCATATTTTACTCTGTCATACAAGAGGTTTAATGGGCACTTATGGATAGAAATTTAAATCAATTTATGAAGTAAATCTGTTTTACCTCACTCACGATTTTGCAACCATCGAGTTGCTGAACTGCTTCAACTGTAGTATAATTTCGCATAGCAACAGGTATGTTCAATTGGTCTTAACAGTTCATTATCATTTGAATAATAGCTGCACATCCTGGCAGTTGTCAGGCAATTTCCATATACAGTATGAAATAAAATACCAGTACTTCCATTATGTTTGTCTTTCAATAATATCACACAGTCAAGCTGCTGTAAATAAATACCTCGATATATTATACATATTTAAATAAAAGATTGGTTCTAGGTATCCATAAGCTGCTTGCATTTATAAATTCACTATTTTAAATGGCAAATACAGGTTCGACTTGTCTTTTATATACTTGGAAAAACAGGCTATGAGCTAGGGATTATATCTTTAGAACATATGAACCTTTCTTTCAGTCCCCTATTCTTTTTGAGATTCCTGAATACTCTTCTGTTCCTGCATCTTTTTCAAGAAAGTTGATGGTCAGTGGACCCATAGCTAGTTGGTTAGTTCTGTAGCCATCTTTGTGAGAAAGTGAGCTCAAACTTTCAAGCAGCACTGCTTCTCACATGAGGTCCAGATGCCCTGTACACCCTCCTCAAACCCTGTCCTATTCCTTTCCACAGTCACCATGCTGGTTCTGATGATCTAGAGAAGAGGATTTGCTTCCCCTTCAGCATAATAGCAAGAATTTTTCCCCCCAAAGGCTAGAGTGTACTCATTTTACTTACATGTACAGCATCATAACTTTGTTCTTGTTATAAACTGATGTTCCTTCAACTGGTATCAGTCTCAGTGAAATAGCAATACTGGCTTTTCTTACAGCAGAACAATGCTTTTTGGCTTTACGTGTCGCTTCTTCACTCTCCTTTTTTAAAAACTGTTTTTTCTCTCCAGCTTTTTTTTCTTATTAGAAACAGTTCCTCACTGAAGTGGCCAATAGAAATCAGCTGCTTATTACTATGGCTGTAATTCTAATTGGTACTATTATTTGTCACAGTCAAATTCCTATTCAAATAATATTTCTACTACCTAAAATTCTTGGATTTGCTTCAAGAGGAGAAGGTATCCTTCATTTCTTGACCTAAAACTTTTTAGCTAGGCAATGTTAGGTAGTTGCAACATTTTACCCTTGCAGTGCACTTCAATGATGGAGGAAGTGATGCATAAACAGTCTGCAATTCATTTTATAAAGTGCTTTGGAGTTTCTGGATGAAAACTATTATGCTAATTTATCAAATGCTCATTAAAAACTAGATGGTTATTTTCAGCATGTGACAAATTAGCAGATAAACCTTGAAGGTACAGTACTCCATACCTTACCCAGAGGTCAAAGAGCCTAACAATTAATCAAATATCACAGAACTTGTTATTACCATATTTACTTAACTCTAAGATGAGACTTCTTTCCCCATTCAGCAAGGGAGGCAGGTGGGGGGAAATCCTTGTCATAGATCTGAGTATGGGCCAGGCAAGCAACTGCTGCAGCTCTGGACAAGGCCAGGATGATTCATGCAGCAGGTATGGGGTGCATGGAGGAAGCATGGGGGAAGGAGACACAGACTGGGAGAGAACACAGGGAAAAGGGGGTATGCAGTGCCAGGAGCAGCTCATGGAAAAGGGTGCACAGTGCTAAAGAGAGCATGGGGAAGGGGTGTGCAGTGCAGGATGGGGAGCATAGGGGGAAGGGACATGTGGAGCTAGGGGAATACAGGGAAGGGGTGTGAGAAACAGGGCAAGCAATGCAGGAGGCAGCATGGGGAAGAGGCACATGGTGCAGGGAGGAGTGGGGGAAGGGATGCATGGAGCAAAAGGAGTGCAGGTAAAGGGGAGCATGTAGTGAGGGGAATGTAGAGCATAGAGAGGGGTGCAGGGGAAGAGAAGCAGGGAACAAGAGGGGTACAGGGGAAAGACCATGTGATGGAGGGGAGATGCAGAAAAGGGGGGAAGGGGGAGGTGCTGCACTCCAGCTCTAACCCTGATCCAGACTAGATCCAGAGTAGCTACTGCTACTGCCTGACCCAGTCAGGTGCTCTGTGCCCTTAATGGAGAGAGAGCCAGAGCAGCTGCAAAGGTAAGCAGGGCAGGGAGGGACAGCAGGAGTGGGGAGGCAAGCACCAGAGGGGGGCAGGTGGCAGGAGGACACATGGGGCAGGCTCCCTTCCCCCCAACCCCAGCTCTGCTTTCCCTAGTACCACTTTCCATGAGCTAGTAGTAGGGGGAATTAAAACAAATTTATAATTTTCCATATCTAAAATCTAAGAATGGGGAGGGTGTCTTAAATTTGAAATAATCTCAAATTTGGGTAACTATGCTACTTATAGTCAAGTATCTTGTACCATTTCTGGAATTTTTCTATTTGATTTCCCTGGTTTAAAATAAGAGTTGATTGTTTATCCATATAATTGGCTGGATAAAAAGTATTATTTTTATCTGTTGAGTACAAGTGTAATTTTTTTTTTTGCATTACAGTAACTTGCATTAAAATCTCATGGCATTTTACATCATTTTACACAGAATTCTCTGTTATTTGTCAGTCACTAAAACATTTTGGAAAACCTACTGGAATATTCTGGTAAACATTCTAAAACTCTCCTGTCACACTGCCACTCCGTTTTCTACCATTTCTACCATTTTGACACCAGTGTGTGCATGGACATATGTGGGCTCATATAGTGAGACATTAAATACTTTCATCATTTGCAATTCTACAGGTAAGGTATCATTAACATTTCACTTTTATCAGCTGCTACTTCCACAAGTGTAACCACAGGTCAGAAGTCACTCCATATTAATACCTGTTGTGTAAAACTCATGAGAATACTTACTTTTCAAGCCAGTTTCAGGGAAAAGTGAATGGAATGAAAGGGTTTTTTTAGGCAAGTTTTGTGTGTTTTGACATCACTTGTGTACATTATTTAGCAAGATGTATAATTAGCAGGATCTAGGTGCTTTTAGTATTTTTGGGTGGGGTGAAAAAGATCAATACATCTTTACATCCATCTATTGCACAATAAATGTTCTCCATTATTTTATAGTTTACTATAACCTGCATGTTTACTAAATAAACTAATTCAAACACTATATTGAACAGCTCTAAGGGAGCCATTCTGGTTCAACTGGCTCAGCAACTCCTGAAAAAAATCTCTAAGCAAGCCATTGTATACAAAATGTACTGAAACAGCTTTGCAAGAGCTCATGTGAGTAAATACACTCATTAAAAAAACCCAACAACTTAGTAATATAAGGTACAGTACAGTATACACATGATATACCATAATGGCTCCAAAAAGAATTATTCCAGACAGTAACAATGCATTTGTTTAGTTTCCTCCTTAACATTAAAATTAAAACAATCCCCAAAGGACATTTAAACTATAAACAAAACCTACTTTAAATTGATTTAGATCAATAAAACTAAAGGAATGAACATTATCCAAGCAAACACTCCATCTTTAACACCAATGCAAATGTTCCAGGATATTGCAGGACCTTCTGGTAGTGCTCTATATAGAGCTGGTACAACCTTGTAACAGCAGTGATCACCATTGGTCAGGTTGGAATGTCAGCACAAATTCCTAGCCTTCATGCTTAATTTCTTCTTTTGTGCACTTAAAGTAAGAACATTAAAATAATTCCAAAAATGTTTATACAGCAATATATAGAGCAATAGAATCCAGATTTCCTTTTATTAAATCAGCCCTCTATAAATATAAAACTCTTTAATACCTAAAAATGTGTTTCAATCATACTTCAGTTGTCACAGCTTTCATAAGGAATACCCAATTAGAACCAGTACTTTAGAACTATGAATTGTGTTCAATTCAAAGTCCAAGGACAGAACAGTTAAAAACATATTAAGTTTAAATAGAGTCAATTTCCAAAAACAATCTGACAATATTGTCATGTGCTTGTTGCACAAAGGCGGTTCCTTTCCCTGGAGGCAACGCAGAGATCACAGACACACAGACATCAGTCGGCACAAAAGGATGCATTTGTTTGCAAACAAAGGTCAGAGAGTGAAGCTTTGAAGCTCAGATCACCTCTGGCCAACTAATTGCGTTTGGAAGAGGAATTTATCTTCTCTCTCCTGGGCACGTGTGCAGACACAGGAGTTCCTGCAGCCTACTTCCGTTTCATACAAACATACACCTAACTACATCATCACATCCATCACATTTATAGTATAATTAGCTATTTGAGTATACGGGGCGGAGAGGTAAATATGCAACAGTTCATTAAGCATGCTCAATGCTACAAGAGTTCAAAAGTTTATACCCCAAGACCATGCAGCTAAATTCCAGTCTCTGTAATCAGTATGAGAAAGTTTAAGGAGGATGGGGGAGAGGAGCCTTGGACAGTATTTCTTTCTTATCAGGAGCAAGATGCAAGCTGTGCATTTCTAACAATATTCCCCCCTCAAGATACTTTCTGCTTCCCATTCTTATTTAGACAGATTAAGATAATTACAAGGAATTTTCCTAAGAACCATGACTTTTGCTACAGTCTGCGCTTTGAGGGGGACTGTTGCAACTTGCATTCCTTCAACTGTGGTGGTTATCAATCTTATGAAACAGGGAGTAAGGCAAGGAATAAGAATCAACCCAGCCAGAGCACACAGAAATACAAACCCTACTTTTTTCCACCAGGCTCCTCCAAGCATATTAGACCACCAGTCCCCATCCCATGTGTTTTTCCACGTTTGTATTGGTACATGGGCTATTTTCCTAATCTCCTTGGCAATCTCTAAGACTGCTTTCCCATTATCATCTATTTGGAGACAACAATTAGAAAGGTTGAACTTTCCGCAGACTCCACCATCCTCTGCGAGTAAATAGTCTAAGGCCATTCGATTTTGGTATATGGCTTCTCTCATCTGAGAACTCTGTCTGGCCAGTAACTCGAGAGCAGTGGCAGTTTGGTTAGTAATTATTTCCAAGACTGCCTGCAACCTGATAATTCTATTTAACATGTATATTGGTGTTCGGTATCCCCAACTTCCATCATTGGCCCATGTGGCCGGTCCATAATACTCAATAATCCTTTGAGGGGGCCATTCATCCTCCTTCTACTTTTGGGAGCCACCCCGTGTCAAACTTACATCAATACTTCTCTTGTTCCTCTTCCAATCATCATACAAAGAGATTCCCAACTTATTTCCAACCTCAGACGGTAGTAAAAAGAAAGCTGGTACAATCACCCCAATGTAGCAGGTTCCTACCCACCCTTGTGGTAGGATTGTATAGGCCCGTCGTCCGCAAATCCAATAGTATCCTTTTAAGGCCCTATTTTCTCTATTAGTGGCATTTGGAGGGGCCTAACCATAGGGCATCTCGGGAAACCCCAAGCCCCCTTCTGGACCCAAAGGACCAGCGGCTGTGAGGTTTCCTCTCATGGAACATTCCCATAGCCCATCCTGGTTCTTGTTTGTACAATCTGTCCAATCATTACTTTGATTTGTGGCACTCCAATATTTATTAAACCACGCAATTGTTCCATTAGGGTGCTGCCACTCTAGCCAATTATACCCTGAGCTGTTAGGATAAAAAATCTGTTCTAATTTTGTAAGGTTCATCCACCGCACCTTCAAGATCCACGTGCAATGGCTATGTCCTAAACTCCTTCCTGTACCATTATTACTGATGCAATACTCTCCTAATGCCACTTGGGAAAGATCCCAGCTGCAGTTTTCATCCCATTCTTGGCTAGTACCCTTAACATCCGCCTTACTACTCACTAGCCACTTTGGGGCCAGAGGAAAAGCCCTCCAAGGCCACCGTCCTCCGACCTCCTGGAGTCCCCCACAGGCCCAGCAGTTGGTGAGATTGAAGGTACCTGCAATTCTTTCCATCATGTCAACATACAAATTTGCTCCTGGGGGAGCAATTGAGGGGAACGGGGATATAGGGTGGCGACTAGGGCTGCTCAATCCTGCCTCTTTTACTACATAGATAACAACAAGGCATATTAAGACTCTTGCCATATCCTCCCTCTCTTGAGATCAAATACAGCCTAAACTTTTTCTTTGTTACTTCTTTATCTGATTTTCTGGACTCTGATTTAAGCCGTCTCAGGCGCACTTGGAGATCACCAGTAGGTTCACAGCTCCACCTGCTGGCTTCTTGTTCCGAGGACGGCTCAGCCTCCAGAGTGAGCTCGTCCTGGGAGCTGGTGTCCTCTGACGCTCGTGGATGTCGTTTCACACGGGTATGGTGTATCCAACGGTCATGGCCGGCAATCTTTACAGAGGTGTGGGTTGTTAAAAGTACCTGGAAAGGGCCACTCCACCTCTCAGTCAAAGGTTCCTTTTTCCACTGCTGCACCAAGACCCAGTCTCTGGGCGGAATTCATGTACTGGAATGTCTAAAGGCAGACGTTGAAAGGAGGCTGCATACCTGTGAAGAGAAGACAAGACAGACTGCAAAGCAATAACGTACATGTGAAGCTCGCTATTACCTAATTCAAAAGTTACATTTTCTCGCATCCCAGGAGGTAAGACTCGAGGAGGCATGCCAAACATAATTTCATATGGGGTTAATTTAATGCCCCGTCAGGGCGTGTTTTGAATGCAAGTAAGAGCTAGCAACCATGCCTGAGGCCACTTAAGGTATGCTTCAATTCAGATCTTGGTGAGTAGAGTTTTTAAGGTTCTATTCATGCGTTCCACCTGTCCTGAACTCTGTGGTCTCCATGGTGTGTGTAGTTTCCAAGTGATCTTGAGGGCTTGTGCGACTTCTTGAACTACCTTTCCCACAAAGTGTTGTCCTTGATCCGACTTGATGGATTCGGGCAGAGAATACCGGGGAATGATCTCCTGCAACAGATACTTCACTACTGTAGCCGCAGTGGCAGTTCTGGTGGGCCATGCCTCGACCCAACCAGAGAGCTGGTCTACCATGACAAGTAAAAACCTATGATGTCCAGATCGTGGGAGCTCGGCAAAATCAATCTGCCATGCTTGTCCAGGGTACGCTGCCCAGGGTCTACCTCCCATTGGCACAGGAGGTTTCATTCGAGGGTTTACTTTCTGACATGCGATGCACCTGGTAGCAATACGCTGAGCTTCTACATATAGCCCTGGGGCTACTGCTTGGCGGATCACTAGATCACCCATAGCCAAGCCTCCCATATGGGTACTTGCATGGAGCTGGTGCAGCACCTCTGAAGCAATGGCCTGGGTATCATGACTTTCCCTCCCGGTACTATCCACCATCCATGGGAGTTCTTTTCTGCGCGAGCCTCCTGTGCAAATTTATCTTCTTCAGGGGAATACTGCGGGACTAGATCCCGGACGTATGGCCATACGGCATGGGACAAGGCCTGCCTGGATACTTCCTCCGCCTCTCCACCAATAAATGCGGCTTCCTTTGCTTGCGTTTCCAAGTTTATGCTTTTCCTCAGCAGCCTTCCCATGGGCTCGCACATGAATTACTGCTACCTCTTTAGGCTGGTGGAGCACATTTAGTAGCTTGATAACCTGGGGGCCGTTAGCAATTTTATTCCCAGAAGATGTAATGAAACCTCTTTCTTTCCACAATAGTCTGTGTGCATGAACCGTAGAAAAACCATAGCAAGAATCAGTATATACATTAACTTGCCGGCCTGTCCCCAACTGTAATGCTCGGGTGAGTGCAGTGAGTTCCGCGGCCTGTGCTGACCATGAGCTCGGCAATGATTCCCTCCATACTACCTTATCCAAGGTAACCACTACACATCCTGTTCGTTTTTTTCCATCGATGACAGAGCGGGAGCCGTCTACGAAGTATTCAGCATCTGGGTTTTCAATTGGGTCCTCAGCAAGATCAGGTCGCACCTGTGTGGTTTGATTCAGGACCTTAAGGCAGTCATGCATTGGTCTCCCTGGTTCCGGCAGCAAGGTTGCAGGGTTTAAGGCTATAGTATGTTTGAAAGTAAGTCCTGGATTAGAGAGCAAAAATATCTCATACCGTGATTGTCTGGAGGGGTTGAGAAACTTTCCTCCCTCAGTCCCTAGAATCTGGGGAACTCCATTTGGGGTGTGTATTTCCATGTCCACACCCATGACTATCTTCTGGGCTTCTTCGACAACCACTGCTGTGGCTGCCACAGCCCGAAGACAGGCTGGCCACCCGAGCGCAACTGGATCTAGAACCTTTGAGTAATATCCCACGGGTCTCCAAGTTGGGCCTGATGGTTGCGTCAGCACCCCTGATGCAACCCCTCGATTCTCATGAACATACAGTCGATATGGCTTTTTATTATTTGGGATGGCCAGGGCAGGGGGCTGGGTTAATGCTGCTTTAAGCAGATCAAAGGCATGCTGCATTTCTTTGTTCCATTTCCATTTAGTGAGACTCTCCTTAGTCAGGGAGTCATACAGTGGTCTAGCCTTTCCACCATAATCTGGTATCCATAGTCGACAGAACCCAGTTAGCCCTAGGAATGCCCGCAGCTCCTTGGGTGACTTAGGTGAGGCTAGACCTTGGATTGCCTGTATGCAGTCCGCACTCAGGGCTCTGACTCCCTTTGAGAGCTTATATCCCAGAAATGTAACTTGAGGCTGACATATTTGGGCTTTTTCTCTAGAGAACTTATATCCTTTTTCCCCTAGAGTGTTTAGCAGTGATCTGGTGGCTTCCTCGCAGAGTTGCAAATTTGGGCTTGCAACCACCAGGTCATCCACATTCTGGAGGAGAGTCACTGCGGGGTGTGATCCCTTCCACTCCTCCAAGTCCTTCTGAAGGGCAAGTCCGAAAATATGGGAGGCTGCTATGAATCCTTGTGGGAGAACTGTCCACATGAGCTGGGCTTTATGGAAGGTATCTGGATCCTCCCACTCAAAAGCAAACAATTTTTGTCTCTCTCGGTGAAGGGGAATGGAGAAGAAAGCATCTTTCAAATCTAGCACTGAGAATATTTCAGCTTCCCCCGGTACTTGTGTTAAAATCGTGTGTGGGTTCGGGATTACAGGGTGGTCTGAAAGAACCTTCTTATTTACTGCTCGTAGGTCTTGGACCAGTCTATATGAGACCCCATCTGCCTTCGGCACTCCAAGAATGGGGGTATTATATGGTAAGGACCCTTCCACTAGCCATCCGTACTTCTTGTATTTCTCTATTAACGGCTTGAGTCCAGCTCTGGCCGCTCGGCTGAGTGGATACTGCTTTACCCGAATGGGCCCCTCCCCATCCTTGAGTATGATTCTTACCGGGGAGACCGACTTAGCTCGCACAGGGGTTCCATCAGCCCATACCGAAGGGTCTACTCCAGTCATGTGATCTTCAGAACTTACTACAGGGCGTCGGTCCTCCAGGAGAGCCATCTGATAGTTCAAGCTCTGCTTGACAGGTAACTGGACCACCATCTGATCATCTCTGAAAAATATCTCAGCTTGCAGTTTTGTGAGTAGGTCTCGCCCAAGTAACGCAACCGGGCAACTTGGAAAATATACAAAGGAGTGTTCAAGCAAATGGTCCCCCACTTTGGTGAGGAGTGGCTTACAAACGGGGAGTCGGGATTGCGTTCCCTCAATCCCTTCCACAAGAACATGCTGTTCACTAGTTCCTGCACAGGGGTTTTTTTCTGGAATCATTGAAAATGTAGCCCCAGTATCAACCAAGGCTTCAAAGTCTCTGCCACCAACCCTAATAGTTACCATGGGATCTTCTTGGGCTCCAACCCGAAGGGTAGTGGTCTTAGATCCCTGTCCCCTTCATTCTGTGTCCTCACCCTTTTCCTCTGCCTGCATGAGGTGACCCCTTGGTTCACCCTCTCTCTTCTCCTTCAACTTTGGGCATTCCCTCTTCCAGTGTCCTTTCTCCCTGCAGGAAGCACAAACGTCTGCTCCCACTCTTCCTCCTTTCCCTTTCTGTATCCCAGCCTTTCCAGGGTTACCTCCAGTTATAGCAGCTGCCAGTGCTGCCATCTGTCGCTGAGCCTTTTTATCCTCCTTGCGCTCCTGCGCTTGCTCACGATTCCCATATACCTTATATGCAATTTCCACTGGCTCTGAAATCGGTTTCCCAGGACCTCCCCCAGTTTTCTGTAGCTTCCTACAAATATCAGCAGCGGATTGACCAATAAACATAAGATTTACCATGCGTTAATTATCTGGGGCTTCTGGATCTAGGTCCGAAAACCTGCGGAACGCCTCGTACAGCCTCCCGAGGAAGGCTGAGGGATCCTCTTCTTTTCCCTGTCTCACTTCATACAATTTAGACAGATTAGTAACCCGAGGCACTGCCTTTCCCATTGCTTCCACTATAATCCCCAGATACCGTGCACTCAGCTCTCTTCCTGCTGCGGTATGATTATCCCATCCCAGTTCCTCAACAGGGCAGGTATCACGCAAGGTACTACCGGCAGCTCCCTCCGCTTCTACCCTGGCTGCTGCAATGCGCTCTGCTGTCCCCAGTACTAATCTCCTCTCCTCAGGGGTCAGGAGGGTTTGGAGCATCATCTGGACATCAGCCCAGGTGGGTCGACGGGTTTGCCCAATGGATCGAAACAAGTCCCTCATCTTTTCAGGGTCTTCACGAAAAGAGGGGCTCTGATTCTTCCAATTGAATAAATCTGAAGTACTAAATGGGGTGTAGACAAAAGTTGCATCGCCCCTCTCTCCGATAACCTCTCGCATCGGGCAGTTCAGCACCGGCCGTGATTCTATAATCTTGCGCAAATTATAGCCCTTATTCCCTGATTCAGATGGGGCACTTGGCTGAGGCACTCGCTCTGAATCATCAGGTATAATTTGATACACCGGTGGTGGTTTCCCTGAGGGAGGGAGCAGTGGTGCAGAAGGACTGGGTGTCACCTGAGGAGGTGTCTGATTCATCCTCGCTACTCGTCAGGGTGACCAGAAAACGAACCCGACACCCGGCCAATTCAGGATCCCCCGCCCCCCCCCCCCCATTAGATTCAGGGAGTACAGGCGGTCCTCCTCGGGTCTTTCCTTTAACAACCATCACATGAGACTTTACTAAGCATTTCTTAATCCAAGGTGGCTGATCTTGGACCACTCCTAACCAACAGTCTATATAAGGGAATTGATCCCAGTGTCCATTCTGCATAATTATTTCATGGATAGCTATCACTTCTTTTACTACAAAGGATCCTTTTGGGGTCCAGTGGACCCCGAATGTTGGCCACTCGAGTTGACAAAACTTAATTAAATCATCCTTTTTCATCTTCACCCCATAATCTGCCTGCTTTGTAAATTTGCTAAAGTTCCATAAAACACAACCCAAAGGAGTACCTGAGCTTTCTACACGGGAGCTACCCGCACCCATTTTAATGCCCACAAGTGTGCCCAACACACACCAAATACCAGAAAGCGCTCACTAAAGGATCCAAGCCAGAACCGTCCGCAAAAGTGCGTCTGACACACACCAAATACTGGGCCAAAAGAATCCCCGGAACAAAACCAAATCGAACAAGTCTCTTTGTCCCCGGATCCAGAAACCAAATTGGGCAAGAGGATTCGTATACTCACTCAAGTATCCTAGAGATCTCAATCAGAATGCCGGAATGTGTGTCTGGCGTCCTCAGAAACCAAGAATTTTGCACAGGTAGCCTTTAACCTCCCGGGTACCCCGACTCATGTCTCAAACCCCCTGGGCAAGCCCAAAAAGGCGGCTCGGTGCGCACTCCCCGTGGCGGCAGGGACGATCTTGTCACTGGGTCCCGGGGTGGTCCAAGAAGCTCCTGCCTGGCTCGCCAAATTGTTGCACAAAGGCGGTTCGTTTCCCTGGAGGCAACGCAGAGATCACAGACACACAGACATCAGTCGGCACAAAAGGATGTATTTGTTTGCAAACAAAGGTCAGAGAGTGGAGCTTTGAAGCTCAGATCACCTCTGGCCAACTAATTGCATTTGGAAGAGGAATTTATCTTCTCTCTCCTGGGCACGTGTGCAGACACAGGAGTTCCTGCAGCCTACTTCCGTTTCATACAAACATACATATAACTACATCATCACATCCATCGCATGTATAGTATAATTAGCTATTTGAGTATACGGGGCGGAGAGGTAAATATGCAACAGTTCATTAAGCATGCTCAATGCTACAAGAGTTCAAAAGTTTATACCCCAAGGACATGCAGCTAAATTCCAGTCTCTGTAATCAGTATGAGAAAGTTTAAGGAGGATGGGGGAGAGGAGCCTTGGACAGTATTTCTTTCTTATCAGGAGCAAGATGCAAGCTGTGCATTTCTGACATGCTCTTGCAAAGAGTGCATAGGACAGTTCCACAGCAGTCAAAACAGTAACATCTTCTGTTTAACCACAAGTTCAAGTTGTAAACATTCCTAATTGCAGCTGCTTGGAAACGTTTTGTTCCTTTCAAGTTTGTATTACTAAGTTGCACTTAGAAGTTTCCCCTTCATTTTTTCATCAGAAGTACATACATTTTTCTCTGTTTAATCCCTTTGGTTGTCGAAAACCAGTAATTAGCAATAATTAGTTCTTGCTCAGCTTCAGCGTGATAATCCTCTCCTTCCAGTGCTTGATACCATCACCCATACGCAAATTTCTTTTTGAGGTCCTTAATGCACAGTTTTGAGAAACAGGTGGATAAGGAAGTCTGTTATGCCTTAATAGGATTTCCTGCAGGTTTTGGATCATAACCATATAGGAAGGTAGCTGCTATTACAAGAATGGCTCCAAAGAAAAAGACACTAAATGGAATATATATATATAAAAAAAAAAAAAAAAAAAGGTTAGCTTTTTCAGTCAGTGTAAGTTTATACAATCTGGTCCACACAAAAAGAAATGAATTCTTTGGTGTAGTGGTCGGCAACGCCCCCCCCCGCTTTTTTTTTTTTTAGAAGCAGGTATGAATGACCAAGCTCCCTATCAATGAATGCTGCCAAAACCGCTTGACTCCCCAGGCCACAGATCCAAATTTCATGGGCTGAATCTGGCCAGTGAGCCACATGTTGCCAACCCCTGCTCTCATACACTTCTAGTATGGGTAAAATAATTATCTCCAATTTCTAACAAACGAAGCTAACAATATATTCCCTTTTATTCTGAAAGACTAGAGAGAAGAAAAGTAATTAAGATGCTTGCCCCTACATGATACAGCACTGCAAGAGTCTGAAGATTAAAAAGAACACTGTCACTTCATGAAACAACTGCCAAAGGAGAACTAGTCTAATTACATATAAGTGCCTTTGTTTCCTTGGCTGAAGCTCCAAGCACAAGCATTCGACATTAACTACAGTAGTTTTATTTTTATTTTGCTGTATATCCAGGCTTTAACATGCTTTTGACAGTCCTAGCTGCATCACATCAAATAGTTCAAATATGTCCTAGAAAGACTATGTCAAATCGTATTGGAGCATATACTGGGAGCAACTAGTTTGAACTCTTTTTATATATAAAAAAAAAAAACTAGTATAAAAGAGTAGGCAGGGCTTAACTACTATAACAATATGGTATGTATATAATAGTATACATATATCAATACTGTATATTAGATATACATACAGACCTCATTTTTTATGAAACACTATGGGCAGGATATACAATTTAAATAAATGTGACAGCAATTTGAAATGAAATATCTACAACAATAACAATAAGAAACATTGCATACCCCCACAGGGCCTATAGCTGCTGTTTTTCATTTTCAGAAATTTTGGTAGGCCTTAATACAGACTGTAACTGTCACCTAAACTTTTCCTAACTGCAGACAATTTTAGTTTGGGCTAGACTACAGTCTGTTTTAGACAGAATCTACTTTGCATCACAAGCAGCTACTTTTCAAGATATTTTTAGTCCATTTTGGATTATGTAGGTCCCTTATAATAATCACATTTGTATAATTTTACATAAAACTGAAACTTGGCATACTAATACCCCAATACACAGCACACTCAATGTGTGGTAAAATATTAAAAGCCATTACAGAACGGTCTGCCACTGCACAATTGCAGTGTGCCAGAACTACCAAAACCTGAGGAATCATAAGAGTTCAAATTATACTGTATTATGCTTGGAGTAGTCTTGGAATGTATCTTTACAAAAAAAAGCAACAAACCAAAACCAAAAAACCTCCATGTTTCTTTGGAGAGCATCTCAAGGGGAAGAAACTCAGGAGATTTAGGTCTGCTGTGTCTACAATGGGTCATTTACCTAATTGCCTCAGTTTCTCCATGTGTAAAATGGGGCTCATAGTACTTTCCTCCTTTGTAAAGCACTTAAAAACCTGATGAAATACAAGGTACAAGTGCTAGGTATTACCTTCACTATTACTCTTCAGATGCAACTCACCTGGAACTGAAGAAATAGACAGCAAAGAGTACAAGAGACAAGCTATACCACTGTCAGTGTTAGGGACAGTTCTAAAGTGATGCTAAGCATGAAGAAACAGTAGCATCCTGAGGCTCCCAAGAGGCTGCGCTAAGTATAGCACAGTCAAATCTCAGATATTGGAAAAAATAAGTGCAAATTCTGGAATGAGGTTAAAGTCAGAAAGGAAGGTGCTCAGGTCTGAACTAGGGAAGAAAAGGGATTGAACTAGCAAAACAAAACAAAAACAATAGAAGGAAGGTAGAACAAGATGAACTAAGAAAATGAAAAGGACAAAATAAAAATCAAACAAACTGGAAGAGAATAAGGGTTGAGAAGCTGAAAGAGGAAAAGGGTTGAGAGAACTGGAAAAAAGCAACAAAGAAGAAGAACAGCATATTAAAAAACCAAGATGGTCAGGGCAGAGTGGTTAGATAAAAATCAGAAATAAGTTTAGTTTACTTCAATGACTTATGATGGGCTGTTTGGAAGGACCTAAGAGGAAACTCAATCTGCAGTGCTTAAGCAAACGATGTTGTGGCTTGCTTTGTTATGAAACTAGGGCAAGAGGCTTTAGGTTTTTGTATTTAAGATCAGAAACCCATCCAGAACTTTACAAATAATTCTTACCATATTTCTAATATTATTTTCCATCAGTATCTACCAGACATGTCAATCTTTGGTAATGTTCATATGTGAGTATACATGGAAAATGAATCTTACCTAGTAGGGACAAAATCTTGCAACCAGAAATAGGAGATCAATGTTGACAAGATAATAGACAAAGAAGTTGCAAATCCTTTTAAAATATTGTCTGCATATTTTATGACAGCAGCAATCACAAGGCCCCCAAGTGCCTGCAAAGAGATTGAAATGAACTTAAGATTAGTACTGACTTTAAACCAGGGGCAGGCAATTATTTTGAGTGGAGGGCTGGTTAACGAATGAGCTGTCAAGGACTGCATGGGTACTCCTGCCCCTTGACAGTTGCTCTGCCCCCTTGTTACCATTTTGGGACCAGAAGTCCCACACCAACCCCTGACCTTTGCCATCAGAAGTCCTTCCTTTGCCCCCTGGAAATACTCCGGGGTGGGGAGTTGTCATCTTAGAACCAGAAAAGAATCAAATCATACACTAGAAGTCAAACACCTACTATAACATATTTTAATTTTATTACAAAAAATATTTTTGCCATGATTTGTGTTTGCATAATGTATATAGAAGTTGTGGCGGGCCAGCAAGCGGTGCTCCTACGCTGAGCTGCCCATCTCACTGCGCCTGACCACCTTCCAGGCTCCAAGTGCCTCCCTGGTGGCACCTCACATCTGGTCAACCCCCCTCCTGGAGCACACCTGCTAGCCTGGAGCTAATGCTGCTACCACTCAGGGTCTGGACTGATCCTGGCTCTCTGTCCCCTGGGAAACACAGGCCCAATAGTCCTTGAGGGTACTTGACTCACTTCAAGAAATTGGGGTGCTTCCCTCAGCCTGAAGCACTAACAGTAGTCTCCCTTAGTCAGCCAAACCAAGGGGACCCCAAGGCATAATCTAGCCCCTCTCCCAATAAGTCTCCCATGGTAAGTACAAAGGAGAACTTTATTGATTACAAGGAGTAGATTTGAAATAGGGTACAGGGTTGAGCAATATCAGAGAAATCCCATAGAGCAAACTGGCATGGCTGGGTAGCCTTTGATCACACATCTGAGTTACTGCAAGCTATGTATCTAGTTAGATCTCAGGCAGCTTACTCACAAGTATCATCCAGAGGCAGGTGAAGATTTCCTCTGGAGGCAGGCTGTTCATTGGTCATGAGTTTCAAGAGAGACAGCAAGTTTCAGATGGTCCAGCTTCTCTCTCTGATTTTTTTCATCATGGCTACTGCTCTTCCTCCTGGGCAGTCCTTAACTTATGTAGCCCATATGACTTCATTTACCTGGTCCAATAGAGGCCAGCACCTGTTGGCTGTCAGCCAACCACTTTGAAATGCATCACTGGTTCCTGGGTAGACTTGCAGGGTCTCTAGCCCCTTCCCAGTCAGGTTAGCATTTCTTAGAACAATAGGGAGTGTAAGCCCCTCACCCAGGTATGTGATTCCAGTAACCTAGGTAGAGGGAGCAGGTTTCCCTCCTCTCTCAGGAATGTATCCAACTCAGGGCTACCTACAGAGCCCATGGGATGTCTGCCCTCTGCAGTGACCATGTTAACCAAATTGTCACATAGCAGAGTTTTTGGGGAGAGAGGTGGCATTCTGCCACAGAAATGACTACATAATAACTCAAAAATAAATTCTTAGTTTTGTAAACTCTGTGTGTGTGTGTGTGTGTGGGGGGGAGCATATAAGAGTGTGGATGTGTGTGTGTGTGTGCGCGCGTGCCTGTGGGAGACACAGGGTATATTGGGGGGTTGTGTATATGTGGGAGGTTGTGGGGGCAGGGTGTGGGTGTGAGGGAGGGTGGGTGGTGTGGGGACCCCTTCACACTCCCTCCATGGTGCTACAGCAGGCGGAGCGCTCAGTGCACAGGCACCTGACATGGTGTGGCTCTGGCCAGCGCTGCACATCACAGCAAGTAATGCAGCCTCCACCAGGCTGCCTGTATTGCTGGCGCTCCCTGCCACTCAAGTGCAGCTCCTGCACTTGCACAGCAGGGAGGGAAGCCCCATGTACTGGAGCCAGGTGCCTTCCCTGCTAGGGCTTCGCAGCAGTGGAAGCCCCAGGTACTGGAGTGGCTGCCTTCCCCGCCCCACAGGGGAAGGTGCCTGGAGCTTCCCTCCCCTGCAGCACAGCCTCTGCAGGGAAGGCAACCAGCTTTAGTACAGGGGGCTTCTCTCCCTGCTGTGCGAGTGCAGGGGCTGCATGAGTGGTGGGGAGCGACAGCAATGCAGGCAGCCCAGCAGAGGCTGCACCCCTCACTGTAATGTACAGTGCCAGATCTGTGCCCTACTGGGCACCTGGACCCCCTGCCTGCTCCTGCTGCCACCACCTGTTGGGGCTGCACACCATAAGGGGACTGTGGGGGGGGGTCCCCACATTCTGCACTCTTCCTCACACCCACACGCTGCCCACCCTGGCTCCATGCTGGTGCTGCCCCTGGTTCCCCTGGGCACAGGCTCTGCGCTGCCACCAGCCCTGGCCCCATGCTCTATGCTTCCTCCCAGCTGCAGCCCCGCTCCTGCTGCTACCCTGCTTGCTGCCCAGATTCAGCAGGAGGCCGGGGAAACAGAGCACATTCTTGGACACTGCAGCAGCAGCAGCCCTGCACAGAAGCTGCATGCTGGCTGGCCAGGCCCAGCCCTTCCACCCACGAAGGTGGGAGCAAGGCAATAGGGCACATTTTTGGGGCTGCATGTACCCATGGACAGAAGGACTAGGCAGGGCACAATTTGTTGGGGTGTGCCGCAGACCAAATGAAAGTGCTTGTGAGGCCGGATCCGGTCCACAGGCTGCATTTTGCCTGCCCCTGGTTTAAACCATATTCACAATGGATAATTTTATTGGCAACATCTATTTTAATACTTTGTAAACTTATTAAAGGTTTTCAAATGTGTATAAATCCACTATGCTTTTTATGCTGTTGTGCATATGCTGGGTTGAGAGCAACTAGCAAACAAGTTCCTCATTCCCCAGCAGAGTGATCACCAAATATACACCAAAATGAGACTGCAGATAAGGTGGTATACTCCATTTTTAGCTCAAAAAGATTGTTAGGAGGATAGGCTATGTAACTAATCTTGTATTTTATTTTCTTTATCAGTTTTTAACTTTACAAAGGAAATACTGCTGTAGAAGTTAATTTTGCACAATACATGATTCTATAATGTTTGCACTGCTATCAATTTGCAAGTGCTTCTATTAGGAGGTCTATTTTAGCACGGATGGACAGGACATTTAAACTAATGAGAACTTTGTGAGTAAATGCGAGCCACCAACATAACTGCCCCAAGCACACACAAGAAAATAAGTTCCTAGGTCTGTCATCAGTGTCCCAGGGGACCTGTTTCAGTCAGGATACAATTTTAGATACATTACCTGTAGAACTACAACTGTCCACGTAAGTTTGTTATACCCTTGAAAAAATCCATTCTTTGAAATAAGTTCTCCATCATAAATGTACACACCCATCAATCCAAATATGCTACCAAAAAATCCTAAAAAGTAAAAGACAGATATTTGTAATTAAAAAGGAACAGTTTCTGGTGCTTAACAAGGTCCACCTGGCTTTAAGAGTTTGCCCATATGCTTCCAGTTTCAAGATATGGGCCCTAGTTTGCAACACCACAATTATGTTTACATGCCACCCAGATAGAAACTTAAAAGCAACAAAAACAGATTTTCTTCTTGTAACAGATTCTGGTCATTTACAATAAGGGACCCACTCAACATGGGGTATTTTTTGGCAAACAGTAAATTAATTGAAAAATATAGATTAAGATAAATTTGGCAAAACCAAGTCCATGGAACCTTAAAGTAAGGAAGGCATGGATAACATGTTCAGAGACTGTGCTTGTGTTTATAGAAGGAACAGTGAATTTAGTTTTCCTTTTAGGCAGAGCAACAGGAACTAAGAAGAAAACAAGCACACCCAAAAACAGAATTTATTTACAGATTTAATTACATACACCACATTAAAATGCCTTTAATGCTTTTTTAATGCTCATCTGAACCTTTGTTTTCAGTTCTTCTAAAAACAATGCCCCTTTTTTAAAATGGTCATACTTGAACTTACCAAGTTGGATGTTTCTGATCCACACAGATTGTTTCGTTTCTTTTAAAATTTTCTCAAAATAAACCCCAGCAAATCCACTGGAAAAGCAGGCTATAAGAACTGCCATGAGGCCTACAAACTGAGACCCTGCAGAAAGCTCCTTAGCAGTTAATGTTTGAGAATCTGAGGGCCACTAGATGAATAAACAAAACAAAAAAAAATATATACTTAAAAATGCATAAACTCAGTCATAATTTTTTTGAAAACTATAAATATTTATAAGCAACAGCTTGTTTTCTAGCAAGGATCTATGCTATTGATAAATGTTGAGTGATGTGCTGTAGGACAATTAAATCTTATCACACCTATTAAAAAAAATTGTACCTAAAACTGCTGTTATGATTTTTTTTCCTAAACCCTTATCAAATGAGAGGTGAAATTCTGATTTTCCCCTGACAAAACTCCCACTGACTTTAGTGAGACCCAATTTTATCCAGAATACTTTATGAATTGTCTAAATCTGTTAATCATAGTATAGTAGACATGCTGTATCTAGTATTTATGTTTATTATTCTATGGAGACAATACAAGAGTGTAATCAGAGATGTACTGGAGAGACAAGGAAATACAACAAAGGGTTTTAGTCAAAGAGAGTAGAACCTCAATACTCTACTATCCTATAATTTTGCTCTGGAAATGATAACGAACTGTACCTATATGCATTAGTTCCAGATGTACAATATGGTAACTGATGCTCATCTTATCTCTTTCCCAAACCACTAAGAGACTTACTTACGGTTTACCTGGACAAGTGCAACTCCTGTCATCAAAATCACTAAAGAAAGCCACTGGTATACACCTAATTTCTTACTTAACATGGACACAGAAAATAAAGCTGTGGTAAGAATTTTCAATTGATATGTAACCTGGAAAAACACACAATAAAAGGTATTACTACACAATTCATGTTTTGTTTGTCCAAATACAAAGATATTTAGTAACAAAGTACCTGATATGTGGCTGCATCTAGATTTGACAGTGCTACATAAAGCAAGTTATTCTGGAGGGTATAAATTCCTGATGGGATAGCAAGTTTAAGTGTTTCCATTGGCTTGTTAAGGATTTCATCATGTAGTACCCTGTTCAGTGTCCGAAAATTGCACTCTACAAAAGTAAACAACAGAAATAATGAAGATACAGAAAAGGAAGTTAACAAAGAATTTGTGATGCATTTCTTTCAGATTTATATGTACTTTTTATTATAAATGTCTGCCTTCAAAAACTCAGTCACCCTAGAAAAAAAAATATGCACTTGGTTTTTGAAAGGTGTAACGAGGAAAAAAGATTTTTCCAGGGTTATGGCTGCATAGAGCAGGACAAAGGCTAGCTTTCAACTCATTTACCCTCCCTTTCTTACTTAACTAAAGCTGAAACCGTAGCTGCTCCTGAAAACTAGTCTGCATGGATGGATCTATGATTTGGAAAAAAGTTAAAGCATTTCCAAGGCTGTGAAAGAGGAGAAGAGAGACCAGGAGCAGCTAACAAACAGCAAAACCCTGAAAAGATTAACTTAATTAGGGGACTTTCAAGACCATTAAAAAGGACAGAGGATTGTTAACACCGCTGGAGTGAAGAACAGTGAGCCATTAAGTCAACTGACTCCCCAGCTGCCTGACCTGTAATGCAACAGCTGCTGCACCATGGAGCAGGAATCAAAGCAGAGTGTGCTTCTATCCCAGGCAGAAAATCAGTTTCCCCGTTTAATACATTCACCCCAATTTTTGGCGGCCACTTCTGTGGAAAAGGTGTGTATTGTATAAGAGAAATGCAGTACTGTATACTCTCTCTTTCTGGGTTTCACACTTATTTTATAAATGATTTGTGAGTCCTGATACTGACAATGACAGTGTCCATGTTAGCCTAATGTACTATTGCCAATAATTATTCAAAGTAATTTTAATAGGCAGAAGGCAAGGCATACTATAATTTAAAAAAACAGGATGATTTACAATTTCTATGATTGGTTAAAGACTTAACGGGGATGTCCCCAAATAGTAAAGGAATAAATTCTATTAAGCATAAACAGCTATACATCTGGAAATGTCAAATTTATTTCATTCTGCAGCTAAATCTAGTGCTTAAATTTACCCCGACTTAATGATAAACCGTATGTGTTTGTAAGATGTCAGTATTCAAACACATATGAAGATTTTTAGGAGCTCAAGACACTGAAGGTGCAGACAGAAGTGCAGCTCCCTGCTGTAACTGAGAACACTTTGCAGGTATCATTCTGAATTACAGTGATCCCCAGGACCAAACAGAAGTTCACTCTTGGTTCCAGCAGGGAGGGACTGGCTGTAAGCTTGTAACTGGTTTCCCCTACCAACAGCCACTCCTTCCTGCCAGTTCCTTGCCAGCTGGCTCTGTTTTCAGAATAGAACAAGGAAAGGGAGCAGGGGGAACTTGTTCTAGGGGTTCCCCAGCCAGTGCTGGAGGGTGGGATGGGTGAATTGGAGCCCCCCCCCACCTTGGAGGGGGCTCCAGTACACCTACCCCACTCTCCAGTGGAGGCTGAAAACCCCCCACACCAAACTCCCTCTGCTCCCTTCCCCCCCCTCCCGTTTTGAAAACAGTGACAGTTTGACAGGTAGCACATACACAAATTACAGAAGACACTCTGTTTTGAAAAGTCTTCATCTGAACCCTCATGTAATAAGGGTTCAGATTCTCACACAATCTCACACAGGTGAAAATTGCCACTTCTGTCTGCATCCCTGGGGTGCTAAAAAACTGAAAATAATCATGAAGTATAGAATGTACAATCTAACAACAGCACTTCGAAGTTAACAAAGTTGTGAGCTTAACATTGTGTTTCTGATTACTATTAGAATAGCATTTCTTCTACTATGCTAGGAGCTCATTGTTTCTGTTTCATGCTCTTATCACTTATTCTTCAAAACACATTTATGGCTTTCCCTCATTTCTGCTCATTTAGCACTCTTATGCATGCCTTCCAGATGAACAGAAGAGGCAAGTCCATCCTCAGTACAACAGCTTTGCATACTTCTCAATATTCATGTCCCAGCAAATGGAGTCTCTTTGATAGATTTACAAAAAAGATATATGCTGTTGAGGTATTTAGTACAAGCAGTAGTCTTTCCTACTGTTGGAATACTATTGTGATAAGGAGCCACATGATACAGAGATAGTGAGAACGAAGGGTTCTTACAATCCACCCAAGTACGTGCAAAACAGTTCCTAAGCTAACTGAGAACCAAAGTAGGGAAGAATTAACCTGTTTCTGCAGCTTTCACTGAAATACATTATTGAATAAAATATAGTAAAAATACTCATTGAAAAAACCCCATTGCATACTGCTATCTTTGTAGACAAGTAAAATACAGGCCATAATCTTCAGCAGCTCAGCAATAACTACAGCAGTGGAGGATAAGTAGCGAGGTCCTTCTTCTTTCAATGTCCGAGAATAACGCATAGTCAAGACCAAACTAGTGGTCTGAAAGACCAAGATCCCCAAGGAGAGGTATTTCAAATTGGTAGACATTGCTTGACTTTCACTTTCCTGAAAGAGAAGAAAAATAAAAATAATTATGAAGCCAAAACTATACACTGCCATTTCCTCTCTAATTTTATGTATGAAAATGGTGTCCATTGGACAGAGTCAAAAAAGGGAATCAAATACAACAACGTTTGCTTATCCAGTTTTCTACTCTAAAAACAATGCTGCAAGAGGCTAACCAATTTCAACTGATCTGCGAGTAGTAAAATAGCAAAAGCTTAGGAAGAATAATTCTTATTAGCGGAGAAGCCCTATAACGATACTCAGTGGTGCTTATTACTATGCAATATTTTTGTTCAAATCAAAGGTGAAATGAGCCTGTTTAAAATAAATTTTGATACCTGAAGATTATGAAACGCAAATGTTCCATAGAATTTGATCAACATAGTAACATGGCAGTCAAATACATCAATTCCCATAATGCTCAAAGAGCTATTGAATCAAAAAAATCAAATGTGAAACTATAAAAAAACCCCCAACAATTAAAATGTCTCTAATTGATGATCACAGATAAGACAAAGACCATTGCCATGGTAAGAGAAAAAGCAATATGAATAACAACGTAAGGAGTATTGCCCTTTATCCTATTTGTTCCGAGTAATAAAAATAGTAGCCTCCATTTCCATGATAGATATTAATGCAAGTTCACACTGTACACACTCATTTCATATGCAGTACATTCAAATCTACATGTATAGGCCATCTTGTAGTAGTTGAGACAGATCATCACATCTCTACTTTAGAAATTTTGTAGTGCTGAGAAAAGCTCTAATTCTGTCAGCTTTATGCACATTTCATTTAAGCATAAGCAGTCCCAAAAAAGAGCTAAAATTAAGCGTATGCATAAAAGCCTTTGCTGGATCAGGGCTTGTGCATTCAGCATGCTCCAAAACACAATGCAGTTTTTAGGTGCATATAAAGCAACCACAGTTACTGTTAGTGGGGCTGAAGAACCTAATGCCTGTGCTGAAAATTCATTCACAAAAGTTCAGATAACCATGCTGGGGGGGGGGGGGGGGTCGGCAGCCTTGACCGCTATGTGTGCTGTTCTTCCTCCCCCCACTCGGGGACAGTCTCCTGCTCGCAGCGGTCGTTCCCTGACTCTCACGTGCCGTTGACTCGCCTGCCACGACTTTGATGGTTCCGGTTCAGTTCCGACTGTACGGTGCGTGTTGGTCCAGAACTGGGACTTGCTGCGCGTGCGGGGTCCCACGTCGCTGAGGGCTCCTCCTCCCCTACACCCTCGCCCAGGCCTCCGGTAGCGTGACCGCCTGCCTAGGCCGGCCACATCACGATGTGCTTAGTAGAAGCAAATTATCTTGTCCGTCACCCTCGGGGATTCCCCCGTGAGAGTGAGTCCACCTCCTCCCCACAGGCGTGCCAACGTCACCCTTGGTAATCCGGGTTAAGACCCCCCGCTTCGTTCCTTTCCGGGCACTCCTCTGCCCTGATTAGGAATTCTCGGGGCACTGCCGCCCCACGCTGCTGGAGCACCGGCAGTGCTCCCCTCCTACAGTTTATACGGTAGCTGGCCGTCTGCCGGCACCAGCTGCTCCCAGTGGCCTCAAGCAGTCCAGAGCCACGTCCAGCCGACTCCCTCGACTCACCAACCCTGCTGGGGCTTGCCCTTGCCCCAGAAGGTCCTACAGCCTCCGTGGGCGGCTTGCCTCCGCCTCCGCGGGCTCTCTCCGGCGGCAGCTCCTCCGTCCCATCCTTCCGGTCCTGCCGCCTCCTCGTCTGGCTCTGGTGCCTCTTTTATGCGGCTGCTGTCCGTTCCAGGCCTTCTCTCTTCCGGGGCCCTGAAAGAGGTCAGTTTCTGCCCAGCGTGTTGAGTCTGCGCCCAGTGGGCATGCCCGACGACGCCGGGACTGGACAACTCCGAGCCCCCGGGCTCCTTACCTCCCTCACACATGCTGTGTAAAGTGAAAGCAGAACAATAGCAAATGACACAATTTTGGGAAAGACAAACCCTGAATAATTGTGTGATGGCAGTGATGTTACATCCATAAGTGAGAAAGCCTAAATGCACTGTCCATACCAGAAAAATTCCTTGTAGCTAACACTGATTTAGTTTCACTTAATCAATACTAGGCACTGTAATGTACACTGGCTCTGCCTGCTACCATCATTTTAAGCACTGTATTTATTAGAGAACCCTAGAACAGAAGGCAAGGAGAGGTTGGACCTATACACATACTGTATTGGTGACACATACAGTAAAATTCAAGTTAAGATTTATGATTTTTAAAAGTCTGCATGCTTGACTATGCAATGCTCAATGCACACAGGTAACTTGCAAGTATCATGTGCTGTGCATAATACTTGAATGTAGGGGAAATGTGCACATACTTTTGAAAACCTGTGCCTAAAATAAGAGCTGTTTTTCACTGACTGATTTTGTCTCAAGTATATCTTCTAAGCTTATTCTTTCCCAGATTTAGACCAACTACACTATTCAAAGATTTCTGACTCATACACCTACACTCAGTTTTCATAAATGTTTTGCAATTAAATATGTAGAAAAATAGATTAGCTATAATCTGTGGATACTTAAGCAGACATTATAGTACTGTATGAATATAACAGGCTTGCAACCATTCAGTCACAGATGCAGGTGAACTGCATCTCATTTCTATGAATAATACACTTATTTGCAGCCAAAACTGTAGATCTGCATGTATTTTTGTTAATGTTCATTAGCAATGCGGAAAGGAAGAGAATAAATGAGTGAGTGCAGAAGCTATGGGATGCACATTAACCTGAAGGTGCTACTTGACAGAAACTATTTATATGCAAAAATATCACCCAAAAGAGACCATGAAAAGAAAATTTGAGGACTAGAGATCCTGGTGGAAAAATTGGTAGAATTCAGGGGTTTGATGAAATGTTGGAGGAGAGGAGCCTGCACAGACAATACAGGATAAGGCAGAGGAAGACTGACTCACTAGTGGAGGAGATCAAAGGGCAGGTTTGTTATATTGGAGAACAAAGAGAAACACAGAAAGGGAAGAAAAAATAAAACCCCACAAAAGAGGAAGAGATGTACAGAAGATTGAGAGAGAAACAGAAATCAGTGTAATATGCAGACAAAAGGAAAACAACCCAAGATTAATATCAACACCTGCAAAAGACAAACTAGCACTGTGAGCAAATCAAAAAGGCTTTTATCACTATCCAAAGAACAGAAAGGTGGACTGCTGTCTTCCAGGCACAAGGAAATGAGCTGTGAACCTGAGGGTGAAAAGAATCCTGATGGGACTAGGGAAAATAAAAATCTACTGTTTCTCTCAGGTCCAGACAAAAGATGACACTGCCAGATTCAACAGGAACAGATGAAGGATAACTGGGAAGACTCTTAAAGAAGTGGTAGCTAAAGTTATATCTTCAATTAAACAGAAGTGGTAACATTTTGCACAATAGAAATGTTTCTCTCTCATAGGTCTGGAACTATAGGGTGCTCACACTGCATTAACTTCTTTCTGAAGCTAGCATCTCTCAGGAAATAAACTGTGTAATACTGTAGAAAAGGAATGAATTCTAAGCCCTTGCATTTTCAACTTCCTCCATTTTTTTGATTAAGGTGATACTGCATATTTGGGACAGTTTTGCCAATTCCCTCTTTCAATTCTGAAATATCCCTATCTCCTTCTTCTTCAATCCACCCAGTTGGTTAGAATGTGAGCACTGGGATTTTGACTACATAAAAACATGTCCCAACTAACCCGCACAGACAACTTTTCAAAAACTCACACCTCAATGACAAATTGCTGCTGAGGCAAATTCCTCTGAAACGGATGCATTTACATAGAATGGAGAGGTCCACAGAACCTCCTGACCTTCAACTTCTGTATTTGGTGAACAAGCAGAGCAGTACTGTAGATTCATATCACCCCAAAGTTCAACTTATGGAAAGAGGCTGACCTTAGAAGCCACTGCTTTTCTAATAAAACTCAGACACCAGAAAAGTACGAAAAAATACATACAGATTTGTTGTCTTCAAGTACAGTCTTGGGTTCATTATCTGTCATGATTCCAGAAAGCAGAAATTTAAGACTGTAATATCATCCATTTAACTTTGCCTGTAAAAAACTGGTCACATCCATTTTCTTTCCTGCCAAGCAGTTCCTTAAATAGGACAAGGTGCCTCAGAAAGGTAGCAGCAGAAGAACATCAAATATTTATTCCATTGATTCCTTAAATGGACCCAAAGCATTAACAACCACACAAAACAAACCTGAGTGTTACTGTGGTTGTAAAAGAAAGATTGTTCTTGGAGTTAAGAATGGAACCAAGTTGCAGCTTCCAAGAAAAGCAGTCGTCAGCAATGCTGCGTACAAATGAAGCACCTTCGTTTTATGCTGTACGTGGTTAGTCACGTGTCTGGAACTGCACAACAGTTGAACTTTCACACGCCAGTAAAAAAATGCCCCACCTATTAACTTACAATAACTTCCCCATAGGTGCTCAGCTTGCTTTGTTTCCTCTTCCCGTCCTTTTACTTTAAGTTTCATGCATCAGGGCGTACAACCCAGTGCAAACTTGGGCTTCAATCCAACATATCACTTAGGCATTCAAGGTGCCTCATGTTTTAGTGGGACTGGTCACAGCTTGAATCAAACACAGACTTAATTGCCTTCCAGGGTTTGTGTCAGACCATTCAGCACTTTGCAGATACAATGCAAAGCCATGCACAGATGCCCAAACTAGTTTGTTGGAGGTAAGATCACATTCAGTATTAGCATGGCACATGGTCTTTACTAATTAGCGCTGCTGAGAAACAGGACTAATCAACCCAGATGTAGCACTCTGCTAACTGGGCTATATTATTTCCGTACCAAAGGCAAACTTAAGTATCTTAGCAGAAAGCACTATGCTATTCATGCAGAGGGAGCGGCTAAGAAAGGGTATATGTCTACATTGGAAAGTTAGTGCATTGTATGCTAGGGTGTGAATTTATACTATACTTGCTACTGGACACTAGCCCCCCCCCCCCAAACTCAGGACACTATTAGTGCAAAATAAGTGAGAGCGCTGACTCCACTTTAAATGTATGGAAAAAGAGTTAATAGCATGTGGAGACAGGGGGGAAAGGGGTGGGGAACCAAAAAACTATTTGGGAATCCATATGACCAGTTGTTAAATAATGGGACTACTGAAAATCCTCCATAACTTCTAGTAGCAGGGCTTATATCAGTGGTCCTCAACCTTTTCAGACTCAAGGCCCTCCTCCTTAGCTTTAAGGCACCCCTCGGACTACAGGAATACAATAGAGCTATTCTTTTGTTGCAAAGAACTCGGAAAGACCAAAACAGGTAAAAATGTTTTTAACACCATGAATTCCTGTTTGAAATCTCTGGGTTTATCTTGTGAATCATTTCTGCACACCAAACAGTGCTAAAATTTGTAGCACCCCGTGGCACTCTGGAAAAGATCTCAAGACACCACAGGGTGCTGCAGCACACTGGTTGAGAATCACTGACTTAAGTGGAGAATACATTATTTCACTTATCCATGCAGATTGACTATGTTCATTCCTGAACTACAGATTGCCAAATCATCATAACCTTATAAAATACAAAATCTTGACTTGTATCTCACTGCTATGTTAAATTCCCACCCCCATGTCCCTTCCCCACATAAAATCATTATAAGTACATTCTAATTATTTCACACATACAAAGACCACAAGAAAATCTCTTGTGCTTTTCTCAGTTCTTGCAAGAAGCTCATTATGTGATATACCTTGACCTCAGAAAGGTTTCTTGACTTTAGCAAGGGATGTGATATACCTTGACTTTAGCAAGGCTTTTTATACAGTCTCCCACAGCATTCTTGCAGGCAACCTAAGGAAGTATGGGTTGGATGAATGGACTATAAGGTGGACTGAAAACTGGCTGGATAGTTGGGCTCAAAGGGTTGATGTAATCAATGGCTTGATGTCTAGAGTTGGTACTGAGGCTGGTTTTGTTCCATATCTTCATCAGTGATCTGAAAGATGGGATGTAGTGCACTCTCAGCAAGTTTCCAGGTGACATCAAGCTGGGGAGAGTAGTAGATACACTGGAAGGTTGGGCTAGGATTCACGGAGACCTAGACAAATTGGAGGACTGGACCAAAAGAAATCTCATGAAGTTCAATAAGGACTAGTGCAAAGTCCTGCATTTAGAATGGAATAATCCTATGCATCGATACAGACTGGGAATTGACTGGCTAAGCAGCAGCTCTGCAGAAAAGGACCTGGGGGTTACAGCGGACACTCAGCTATGAGCCAACAGTGTGCCCTTGTTCCAAAGAAGGCTAAAAGCATACTGAGCTGTATAGGTAGTAATGTTGCCAGCAGATTGAAGGAAGTGATTGTTCCCTTATACTCAGTGATGGCAAGGACACATTTGGAGTACTGTGTCCAGTTTTGGGCTCCCCACTGCAGAAAGGATGTGGACAAATTGAAGAGAATCCAGCAGAGGGCAATGGAAATGGTTTGGGGGCTTGGGCACATGACTTCTGAGGACAGGGTGAGGGAACTGGGCTTACTGAGTCTGGAGAAGAGAAGACCGAGGGAGGATTTAATAGCAGCCTTTAACTTTGTGCAGGGTGGTTGCAAAGAGGATCGAGTTGGACTGTTCTCAGTGGTGGCAGATGACAGAACAAGGAGCAACGGTCTCAAGTTGCAGCTAGGAAAGCTGAGGTTAGATATTAGGAAAAACTCTCTTGAGGAGGGTAGTAAAACAGTGGAACAAGTTACCCAGAGAGGCTGTAGAATCTCTAACCTTGGGGGTTTTTAAGATCCAACTAGATAAACCCTTGGCTGAGATGATATATTTGGGGATGGTCCTGCTTTGATCAAGTGGTTGGACTAGATAACCTCCTGAGGTTCCTTCCAATCCTAATTTTCTCTGATTCTATGATTTTTACAATTAATGTTATTTACACTTGGACAAAGTACAGTCTTGTTCATTAAAAATCACATTATAAGACAGGGTTGAGTGGAATATGGCTCATGAGCCGGATCTGGTTTGCTAAGGCATTCTATCCGGCCTGCAGGAGGTCATTCAGCCCTGCCTGCCCAGGCACAGGGGGCAGCCCTGGCCATGGTGCATGCAGCTGGTTCTGTCACCCCCAGGTACACAGCAGGGCTGGGGTGCTGCGGTACTTGGTCTCCATTTCCCAGCTGCCACTGCTAGTGTCCCCACTACCACCAGACCTGGCCTCACTTTCTGAGTACTCTGGCCTGTCCATCCTGCACCCAATGGTGCTTTTCACATTCCAGTGTTAACCTTTGTAAATTAAGTATTCTCACTACAAGAAAAACAATTTCTGAATGTTCTGTTTTGAGCTGCTAAATAACTAAAGCAGCACCATATATAATACATGATTCTTGCTACACTCTAAAATACATAGCCACACCCCTATCTTTATTTTTTAAACAACATAAATTTACTTTTTTTGAACAACTGTCTTCACACTTTGGAGTGAGATTTAAAATTCAGCAGCTTAGAGGCTGCATCGCATAGATATCATATGGTACTGCATGCACTCAACAGCTTTAAAGACCAAGTCCATAAATGCTTAGGGTCTAGGAGCTGTAGATGCTCACAATCTCTCCATAGAAGATCCAGTGCAGAAGCGATTTAGTGTAGAACTAAAACAGGATAATCTCTAGAACAGGGTTGGTAAACCGGTGGCATGCATGCCACAAGTGGCATGAGCAGCCTCTGTGTGTGACATGAGACAGATCAGAGAGGGAACAGGCAGCACAGTGGCAGATCAGGTAGAAAGCAGAAAACAGTGGCATATCAGGCAGGGAGCAGAAAGTGGAGCAGCAGATAGGACAAGGGAAGGGGATCAGAGTGGCATATGGGGACAATGTGAAACTTAATTTGTGGCATCTATGCCAAAATTGTTGATCACTATTGTTCTAGAATATGCTTTGTGTGTGGGGGTACATGGTATTGTTGATACATCTTCAAAGTTCTTCAGTACAGACTGAACCATGGGTATTTAAAAAAAGAACCAGGGAAGTATATTTAGTGTCATTTGAGGTTCTAGTTCTGCAACTTGTACTATGTCAACAGACCCTGGGACTCCACAGAGCAGCCGTTGTTCACCGCAGGAAACAAGTCTCCAAGACTCAGACCTGAACAAGGAAGGACCACATAAAAACCAGCAGCCTAAAAAGTAAACACAAAATTTGTGCAAACAACTTTATTTCACATATCTTAAACGAGTGCTGGAGGAAATTAATTATTTAGTGCTGACTCACAGAACCACCTGGCATGAAAATAAATGTCTGCTGTTGGCTCACCTATATTTTTTTTTACTCAAAGTTTAATTTTAAAGTAAATGAAAATATCAGACTGCTTTTATGTTATAGTTTTCAGCCAATGGCTATAGGCTAGCATAAGCTGCACTGTGGTTGGCATTAAACACAACTTAGATTTCACATTTTAATTGCTGAGGTTCTTAGAACATAAAGGCCGAGTTATAAGAGACTTGCTAATGTTGGCTGTTTGACTGTTGATATGTTTGGGTTTTTTTGATCAAGTATTCTTTTCTACACAAAATGCAACCATTTAAACAAGAGGTATTTGCACTTCAGCAAAAATTGAGACCAAACTAAACTGGAAATTCAAGACCCAAGTAAAACCAAAAGGCAAATGTAATCATTGTTTTAGTTTTGCAGCTGAGATTTGCCAGAAAATAAGTTCTGTAGGACCTGGCCTCACACAAATAAGTAAGGTAAAAAGTAAACTGTTCTGATCCATTCAAGTAGAACAGGTTTATGTAATCTACCCATGGCATCTCCTTAAAAACAGGAGGGGAGACTACAGCAACAGATTATACTTTAATGATCCCAGTTGGGGGCCATGAACTGATTGGTAATGCCATGCTTGAATAAATTATTAAAATAGGAAAATAATATTAAGAAGATTGGCAAACAAGGAAACACAATCAAAGAAGAAAAATGGAGTAGCAACAAATTTGGCTGAACTCTGCAACTCAAGGCTACTAGCACACAGAATCTGGAGAAACTATTTTCATATATCAACTCCTCTTCAAGATGTTAACATGCATATAACCTTCTCCCCCTTAAATCCCAGTCTGGCACTGACACTTCCTTCTTCTGCTTATAATGGACAACCTAATAAGACAGACTACTTAAAGTAAGAAACCTGCATTTTCCGTGTGGTTGTTCAATTCCTTAGATCTTTTACCCCTGTGCATATCGATACATCCTATTGGGCAAGGTTTAAGGGCTCAATAAATCTATATCAAACTGAGTAAATTATTCTGTGTGTGGGAAGCAGCATACAGATGGTAGTTAGAATGCAGAAAAATCTCTTAGGGTCTGACAGTGTAGCCAAATATATTGCTGACTATTTTCTGTGTTAGAATTTAGATATGTACTAACTGTTTGTAAATGTCAAATGCTTTGCTAAATGGTATGAATTTGAAAAATGACATTTTTCCGTATGTAATCTTTAGATTACATGTGTAAAGTATTTTTTATAAGCCACAACTGGTAAAAATTAACAGAGTAATTCTACTTAACATTCTTGTTTTAAAATCTCTCCATAGATTTGCTCCATTTTACCTCTCAAACCTCTTATCTGACACTGGTTTCCTTTCCAGCTACTCCTGTTGACATACACAACTGTTATCGCTTGAAACTATACCTGCCCATATACTTCCATTCCAGCCACCACTAGTAACTTTATCAGCTCAAATCTTAGGTTCTTTGGTTTCCCTCATTGTCTTTGTGAAGGTCTTTATTAGGAACACCATGTGGACATGGGCTGTATCTTTCCTATAACTTGCATTCTTTTTTCAAAAAGTGTTTAATAACAAATGCTTAAAGTTACTACTTCTCTTTCTCCACTGGTAGAACCTAAGCAACCTACTAATTCAACAAGCTTTTTTTTTTTCAATAAGTTCTCCTTAGAACAGCTTTTCTACTATTTCTATCCATATTAGTTTTCTACTGAGTTAAGGATTCTTGAAAAAGGATCAAGGCAACTGAACAGTATTTCCATGATGGGAATGTTAAATACATCCAATACAATTTGAATGATGCACTTCGCTCCCAGACTACAATTCTAACTTACCCCTTTGCTAATCATGCCAGTACACCGAGTGTCAGCAAACATAGTTTATCCAAATTCTTCAGAGTACAGTTACAGTACAGTAAGGAAATCTTATTTGCTAAATATCTCCTCTCTCTATGAATTCTTCTCAACTCGGCTTCAAACAGAAATCTGCCTGTGGGTGATACATAAGGACCCATTGATACCCACTGACTTATCATTTTAGTAAAAGGTTCCAGTATTCCTACAGTCCAGGAGAGGAAGCCCAGTGATGGTCTCCTCTATTTTTAAATTAACTCATATCAAAGATGAGGTTCTTCCTCATTCAACACAGGGGAAAACAGCTCATCTTGGAATTGAGTAAAAGGCAGGAGAGTTAGGAGGAATGTGGTGGAGGGTCAACCTGGGCTCAGAGTCACATCCTCTGCCACTCCTCCACACTTCCCTCCACCTCTGCTTCCTGCCCCGTTTGCCCTCTATCAGCTTCAGCTCTGGCCTGGGGCATGAAGTACACACTGGCTACAGCCCCTAAGCCACACAGCTGTGGTTGCAAGGGTGACAGCTCCAGCCCTGGCTTTGGGGCTGGACAAGCTACTGCCACAGCCACTGCTGTCCAGCTGGGTGGGGCTCAGAGCCAGAACCACTAGTGAAGGTAGCTGGTGGCAGGGAACAAGCAGCACTGGAGGTGGGGGGAGACAGACACAGAGAGGCAGGCAGCAGGGAGTAGAAGGGGGAGGTGGGAGGGTGGGGGAGGGCAGGCACAGTGGGGTGCAGAAACCAGGGTGCAAGGTGTGCGAAGGGTAAAAGGGGGGCGCTGCTTGCTTGCCTCCCTGCCACTGCTTTCCCCACTGCAACAGTGCAAGTACAAATTTAAGCTGATCCTCCAATAATTAGATTCTAGACATTGAAAATTATAAAACAATTATAATTTTTCCATGTTTAGAATCTAACTACTGGGGGGTCATCTTAACTTTGAAGTTGGATTGGATTTGGGTAATTAAGACAATACTATAAGTTGTCCTCTCCTACAAATATATAAGAAAGCTAGCAGAGCAGCAACCAAATTCTGACTGTGGCCTTTTGGGTTTTGGATGCTACTGCAGAACACATCTTATTTTCTCACAAGGAAAGATCTCTCAGGAAAATTTTTTATTAACACTAAACATATCTAGAAATAGTAAGTCAGAAACTGTTAACCTCAAGTGCCATATAAGGTTAAATCTTTAGATTCTTCCTTTGACCCCTTACAGGCACTGAACAGCTCAGAAATACATTCTCTCTAGTTAGATGAGTGCTAATGGAAATCAAATATTCAGGCTAGAAACCGTCAGTGTTCACTTGCAGAGGAAACTAAAGACATCACTGAGTTAAATCTAACATCAATACCCATTGGTGCAATAGGTTTATATTGACATAAGAGTTACTGAGCCAAACCCAGTCTGCTAACATAGAAGGAGGACATGAAGGATCAAACTTCTCTGTCTCTCCTTTTAAACACTGCAAACACTGTATTCACTGCATATATCCCAGTACAGAAAGACTTATTAGTCAAATAGAGACAGGGATGAACTTTCAGTTCTCTGTCTTTGTTCAAATCCCACCTCAAAACACATACGTGGACACAAAGAACTCATCTTCACTGCAGTGTGAACTCAAGAGTTTTACTTGAGCATTATACTACCCAAACTCATGGGCATCTAGCTTTAAACTACACCTCAGGAGCACAGGGTGAAGCTCAAATGAGAAGGGATGGAGCTGGTGCTCAGTGTAGCACACTCATCAACTAATCTAATCACTCTCTAGAGCCCGGCCACTATTACTTCTGCCTTGAGTGGAGCAATGCAAGTGAGCTGCTGCACTGAAGACAAGCTGATGGACACCTGTTGCAAATAATAACAACAAAAAAGTGCCCTCCGTAATTAGAAATAGATGTTTTTGTACAGAAGAGACTAGTTAACACTGTTGAAGGAAGCCCAGCTTTTGAACGGTCTGACACATTTCCCACACTGCTCTCCATGCCTCTTGCACGCTAAGAACCGCGTTCAGCCTGCTCCTCCTCCACCGCCACCTTCGCCCTCACCAGCTGCTCCTTTCCCTGGACTTTCCATCCCCGAGCTCCTCCCTGTCTCACCCGCCCCTCATGTGCCTCACCCTCAGGCCAACAGCCTAGGAGGCATCCAAAAAATGGGGCAGCTCAGGCTGCCTTTAACCTCTCTCTTGTGCCGTCCTTGGCCCTCCGTCTCCATTTGCCGGACGCCTGAGGATGCTAAAGCCTTTCCCGCTGCACGACCGTGTCCATCCCGACGGCGCTTGAAGCTCAGGCTCAGGTGTCAGCTCCCTGAAAGGCCCCGTGGGCTTGGGTCCGGGAAGCGAGCCCAGGCCAGGACGTGCCCCGCAGGAGGTGAGGGCGCCGCTTGCCCGGGGGCCACGGCTTTCCTTCCCTTGCTGTCCCGGCCCCGGCCCCGGCCCCGGCCCCGCCAGCTGCCCCACCCGCGGCCGCTCCCGGGCCTCAGCGCCAGCCCGGCAGCCGCCTCTCACCTGCCGCGCTGGGAGCCGCAGCCCCGGCCCTGCCGCCCGCCCGCTGCAGCCGCCGGCGTTTCCGGGTGCTCCGGTCCCGTCCCGCAAAGGCTCCGGCTGCAGTCGCGGCCCCGGCCGCTCCGTTCCCAGGGCCCCGGCGTGCGGCCAGGCCCGGTCCGACTCGGGCTCCGCGTGGCGCCGGCCGCGGCCTCCAGCCCCGCGGGGACCGGGCGCCGCCGCTTGGCCCCGGGCGGGGTCGGCCTCAGCTCCCCCTGCGCCGAGGTTGTCACCCCCTGTCATGAGCCGGCCCTGCTCGCTCCCCGCCGGACTAAAGGCCCACGCAGGGGCTCGCACCTTGCAGCTGCTCTGTCACCCCGAGGAGACTGGTTGGGGGAGCCAGAGTTATCTGAACACATCCCCCCACACACCGGGGCTCCTGCAGGGGAGCTCCACCAGGAGCCAGAAAAGCCCAGCTAACCCTGGCCCACAAATGCACCAAATGAGTGACATTGAGTCTGCCCTTTAAATTGTTCAGTCTGAGTAACAAGCAAGCAAGAGCGCTGGCTGGAGCCCACCGACCTCAAGCTTGGAAGAACCACACCTGACACATCTACCGGGGGGCTTCATGCTGCCAAGGAGCCTGATTACAAGATGTGCTTTAAGCTTCTCAACTGTTGATCTGGGTTAGCTTGGGTTGAGAGCAGTCATAGTCAGGCTAAGAACCTCTCCCAGCCGCACTGCCCTGACCTGCCTCTGGAGGGCTGGCAGGCAGGGCCCCAACTAGGAGCTACAGTCGTCCCCAGACCCGCAGGGGGAGAGAAAGGGACACAGCTTCCTGGGATGCTGGAGAACTGAAACTTCAGTGGCTTCTCTATGGGGGGTGGCTACATGTTTGTGGAACACAAGCTGGATAACGTGGGTCAGAGATAAACCTGTCGTGGAGCAGTGTAACTTTAAGATACCTAAAGAATGCTTAAAACTAGTTGACATGTCTTAATGTGTAAGCAATCCACGGGTTAAGAGCTCCCCGAGCTGCCTAAAATTAACCTGTAACAAAGCCCAAAGATTCAGACAGGGATCACATCACATGTGAAGTAAACATCTCTTGTTCTTGCTGTGTGTGTTGTCAGCAATCCCTCAATCCAAGGATCTCTATACCATGGCTTGTTGATGGGTCTTGAGATGACTTAAGAGTCCGATCCTTGAGCCACAGATCCATTGGTAGATGTTGCAGGCTTTCCATGGGGGAGAGTAGGCTGTAGACAGGGATTCCTCACCTTTTCCTTCTTCTGTTCTTTCTTCTCTGCTTTGAGGGCAGGACACTTTGCTTTGAAATGGGCTGCTGCTTGGCTGAGGTTACAGTGCCAGGCAAACAGGCACGGCAAGCCCAAAGCACAGGTCCAGAAGCTCAGACCAGGGTCCACTCTGGGTTTCTAGCCCTGTGTGCTTGAGGCTTGCCATGCCTGTTTGCAAGCATGTGTGCTGTGGAATCGCACAGAATTGTATGTGTATCCACATCCACACTAGCACTGCAGCTATTCAGCATTGGCATTAAGATTTCTTGGGGTGCATTTTGGGATCCTCAGAACTTCACTGACTTGATCCACTTTAAGAACTTGTCCATCCTTCCCCAGCTCCATGTGGAAGAGTTTTTCACCTGCTGTCACATTTGAGGCACTTGTCTTTTGTGTGCTGGTCATTAAACAACATGTAATGGCTTTTTACAGGAGTACAAATCTAAGCCCTTGTTTTTTGGTCCAATTTCAATCTGGGTAATTACATTTAGCCCACCTAATTCCCCATGCTTCAATCAACTCCTATATTCTTTACTTCGCAGTCTAAAACTCATTAGAGTAGGTGTACATTCTGTTACAATGGCTCTCTTCTAAAAAAAGATATAGTGAAACGACCCTCATGTATAGTGTTTACAATTCTGTAAAGCACTTCAATGCTTCTAAAATATACTATAAAAATCACTAAATACAAATTGCAATAAATTCTTGGAGCAATGGCAAACTAACACAGATTGCTATAGTCCTCTTCATTACATGAATGCTCCCCCTTTCTCTCTTTTTCTAGTTACAGTCTTGATGCTCACCCTATGCAAAGGACAGTCTGAACTAGACATTTTTCCCCATGTAGAAGCAGCAGCCCAAAACTCCAGAGTAACTATAGGAATTTGAATCCAGTCTTCCAGTGGCTGTTATGGAACACCGTGAAGAATCACAGGAAAAGTCACTGTTTTCTAACAGTACAGGAGGAATTTTACTATATTAAGGAACAATGTTGTTCAGAAAACCTTTCCCTTTCCATCTTGTTTAAATGCAGAGCTTCTCCCTAGAACGCTGAACTAGCCCATCTTACTTTTGTTCCTGCTATTGATTTAAAGAAACTGTCCCCAAATCTATACAGTAAATATTTTTAAAAAAAAGCTTTTAATTGGAGTGGAAACAGGGATGGTTACAATTGTGGCATTTCCATTATGTCTATTCCTTATCATATCTACCCACATTTTTTGCTATCATGTACACAAGAACATCACTGAAAAATAATTTAGTACATATTAAGTCAATATAAAGGCACAAATAATGAATGATGCCAACAATGTTTTTGTATGAAATCAGTGATGAATTTATTAAAGCAGTGCAATATATGGAAACAACACTAGAGTATACTATGTCTTAGAGAACATTATATTGTGTAATAATGGTTTTAAGATCAGTATTATGAGACAAATCTTGAAGTTCTTATTCAGACAAAACTCTTTTTTTGCCTGTGTAAGGACCTCAGGATTTGTTGCAAGTATTATTTTATTAGTTGTTGTAGAGAATGTAGAAGACAACACTGGATGCACTCCTGACCCTGTTAAAATCATATGATTTCAATGGCAACAGAATTTCATCCATTGTATCTGCTTCAAAGTATATTTGTATAGTCTATGTATAGTTGTAAGTAGCTTTAAACTTTATTTTTATATGCAGTTTCAATTGGCCATATATTCATTTAAAAATGTGTGAAAGGGATGTACCTTGTTAACACCTGCCACTAGCTTAAAACTTGCCATGCTGTAAGAATACTATGCATGTATTAAGAACAGTGCATTAAACATGTCATTATTGCTTAAGGGCCAATGTGGTTGTCAGTGTGCAAGCAATAACACTGTATTTGTCCCAAAGGAGCTTATTGTTAGAGAACAAAATGTGGTCAGACTACATTTTTAAACTGCTAGCATTTTTGTTTTCTGGGAGTCATCTGCATTTTTTTAGTGTGCATACACTGAGCACCGCTGAGAGGCCTTTCAGAGGCAACACTTTCCAATAGAATTCCAAAGGAAATTATGGAGGCAAGTCCTTGACAGTCAAAGATTGGTTATATTTCTCTGTAACTAAGTCTGCTGTATATTAATACTAGTTTATGGATTTCCATATTATTCTGGAAATTAAATTTACTAAAGTTATCACCATTTAGGCAAAATATTTGTCAAAAGAGTAGGTAATGATCTAGTGATGCTATCAGTTTTGTAAGCTACATTCTGAGTTATCCCCAAAGGAAAAAGTCTGATCTTCAGAAGCTCCTAGGTCATCATCCTCTTCTGGGCTGTATTCCCTGTTATGGTTCTCTGGAAAACTATAGATATTTTCAGGTGATTGAAACATATGACATCCAATGTTTATAAGCATCAGGATGTCTCCCTTCAACGTACTTATTTTTATGGCAGAGAGGAACTATACAAAATTTAACTGCTATGACAATTTCTGCTTTACTAAATTCACACTGAACTCTGGCTTAATTTCTGTAATAGATAATGACATTTCAAAATTGCTGTGCTTTGTTTCTAATTTTGTCCTACTGAGGCCTTTTACCAAAAGCTGTGTGGGCTCTCTTTTATGCAATGATGACTAGAAAGAACCATTGGGCTTTCACTTTTGACAATTTGTTATTCATATTTTTTCTGGGTTAATAAATGTCTCCCATGTGGGTGTATTAGTGACTAGATCCAATTTAAATGAAGCATTAATCAAATTCCTAGATAAGAAATAATAACAATAAAAAAACCCCTACAGCTACGGCATAATATGCTCTCTTCCAATTATGCCAAAAATACTGAAAAATTAACTACTGTTGTGCATTACGGATTCAAATGAAGGTAAAACTAATCAAGTACATGGCATTTTAGCTATACATAACATTATAGCAAAGACACATGACATATCCATAAAATTCAAATCAAACCTTTTATACATAAGATAATCTGATATTTCAGATGTTACATATCTAGGACTCCAATCATATGTCTTCAGAAATTCATATAAGCCACTTTGACATAAATGAAGAAGAGATGGTAAAGGCACTCAAAATGCAGAAAAGGAGCAGAAGTCCAGGACGGGACTGTTTCCCAGCTGCACTCTACACAGAACATAAGAGAGGTTATTAATTCTCTTGAAAGCAACAGGGAATAATTTGGTAAATACAAACCAAAGAACATTTTTATTCACTACTATTCTCAAAGCATGGAAATTTTCAGGGAATTGCTCTAGGGAAATGATGGCAAAATACTTACCACAGGGCCACCTCCTGTAATAGACGAACCCTGTGAAAAATTGGAAACAACAATTATCTTCCATGCAAAATAGCGTTGAAGAGATGGTGTTGTTCATGATCAAGGATGGGAATTAGATTCTGTACTCTGAGAAAGTGATTTTAAAAGTTGTTATTCTATTTGGAGATAACAGGAATGCATAGATGTAAGACTGGGTAAGTAGAATAGTAAATTAAGCTCATCTACTTTACACTTCTGCTCAATTTAATCAAAGACTAGAGTTGTGGTTTTTTCCTCCCTTTTATGCCATTCCCTACTATAAACGTAGTTCCATGACCCACAATTCAAGAAAGATAAACTGATAAACTGGAGAGTGTTTTGAGAAGAACTATGGAAATGATTAAAGAACTGGAAGATATGCTTTGCAGTAAGAGACTCTCAAAGCTAAATCTGTTGAGCTTATCAAAGAGAAGGTTAAAGGGTTACTTTGATCACAGCCTATAAAGCCCATAAGAAATACATGTTTGATAATAAACAACTCCCTAGCCTAGCAAAAATGTGAGATCCAATGGCTGGAATCTGAAGCAAGACAAACTGCAGCTTTAAATGAGTTGCAAACTTTTAGCACTAAAATAACAACTAGAACAATTTACAAAGAATATGGTAGGTTCTCCTTCACTGGAAATGTTTTAATCCTCCCCCCCTCCAGATATGCACTACTTCAGAGAACCAAGGTTATTTGAGTACATGTGATATCTTTTATTAGACCAACCGAGAAGTTGGAAAAAAGTTCTTAGCAAGCTTTTGGGTGCAGTTATCCCTACTACTCAGTTGGTCTAATAAAAGATATCACATCTACTCAAATAACCTTGCCTGCCTATGTCCTTAGATCAACACAAAGAGGAATTAATTCAGGGAAGCCCAGTGGTCTGTGTTCTGTAGCAAGTCATATTACTTCCTGGCCTAATGATATATTAATTTATGAAAAATCTGCTACATGGTAACCCACTATGTAAGTTTCCATTTACTAAATGGCATTGAAGAAAAGAGTAAATACTGTTGGGAAAAAAGTACTTACTGGTTTACCAGACTGGGTGCCTCCTAAGAACCCTGATGAACCCTGTAAAAAAAAGTGGCAAATCAGTTGTTTTGTTTTAAATGGCTCATTAAAGTAGAAGTCTGTTTGAAGAGAAGACATGATCCTTGAATAAAATCCTGGCCAGTAGGAGTTTTGTAACTGATACAGCCAGGGTTTCACCATTTAGTTGCACCCTTCTTCTTGATTAAATGAGTACTTTTGAAATGTGAATGCTATTTTGTCGTTTTTTAGTTCACCACACTCCCCTATGCAAAAGTTAATATGGGGGTTTAAAAAACCCCCAAAAACTAAACTTTCAGAAAAAAACCCATAGAAATATATTTTTTTTTATGAAGAAAGCTTGTTTGAATGAACGCTTATTTAAATGGAAAATAAACTACATTTTATTATGTAGTACATATACTATTGGCTTTATGGTTATTGCATACTAAATACAGTTTGTAGCTCCAAATGTTGCTACCTCCAAGTAATATCTTACTTTACAAATAGTCCTATCAACTCTAATAAGGCTTGTATAGATTAAATTACTTTACAAGAATCTTGTATAAATTAAATCTTTATGAGTAAGGGTGGCAAAACTGGGCCTTCTATCAAGTAATACAATAACTGATTTGGAGTTTACTATATGTAGCAAAGTGCCTGCTTTTTCTTCCAGTTTTCCACTTCTCTACTTCTCAGCAAAGTAAAATAGTCAGTGCTGAGCACCTGGCTGCTAAAACAAGACCCCTGCTGTTATCTCAGCTAGACCATGCATTGCTCTCAGGTGTTTTTACAATATACTAGCAACAAGTTTCAAAGTTGCTGGTATAAAAACTTGACAGAAATTGAACTATTAAACTGAATTATAGAACAAAAGTGAAAGAGATCCTTCAAAAATTCTGTGCTCTAATTCAGAGAGAGTCCCATTTTCAAATTATTCAATATTATATTGGAAGAAAATGCTAAATATTGCATAGAAAGGGTACTTTGCTAGTCTGCTGGGCTGAGTCCCTCCTGGGGAAGATCATAGGATTGTAGGAAAACAGAGCTGGAATGGACCTCACAAGGTCAAGGCAGGAGCATTCCTACAGCTTCTCTAAATAGCCTATTCCAATTTTTCACCACTTTCACAATCAGCAAGAGAGAAACAGGTTCAGAAGAAAATGGGCAACTTGAATTACATAACTTTAAGGAAAAGATAACTACTCAATTTCAGAACTTCTCATTCAAGGAATGAAACACTAGGTGGTGAGCACTACTGTGTCCCTTCATTCTACAACTTAACTTGAAGGAAATTTTAAAAAGGAGGCTGTTTGAAAATAAAAGTAGATGCTGAGAAATTAACTTTCACAATGGTGAATGCTTATTACTTTCTGGGGAGAAGCATTTATTTAAAAAGTACTGCAAATGGCAAATTGGCCATAACATCCCACAGATTAGAATGTAGGTATAATGGTTATATTGTTATGTATTGAAACACTGAAGAGGAGAATATAAATGAAAGGGGAGATACTTCGGCCTGTAAACTAAAAAAAATCACTTTAAGGAGCAAATCTCTGCTTTTGAGATTATCTAGCAGAGACAAAATAAGCTAGGTAAAAATATAAATAAACAGAACAATGAATAAGATGACTCCAATTACCTATGTCAGAATTGAGTTACAATATAGAGAAGAAGGTGGTGGTCACCATTTCCTTTAATACAAAAATCCAAACGTTTTGCCCAAAGAAAGCCAATAATGTTTACATAAGAAGATGCATGTAAAGAAACTGAGATATGAGACCCTGCCTGAACTTAAGATGTTATATCACTGTGGATTGAAACTGAAACAACTCTTCAATAAAAGGTCTCACTCAATAATGAAATGACCCATTATATTCCACTATTAATATACCTTATTACAATTTTAACTATTACCAAATTAAACATGGCCTTAAAAATGCATCATAGAGAATCAGTGTTGTGCTCATATGTGCTGAGATTATCTCAGATAAGTAAAATGCCTAATGTTCTCACATAATCAATACAAATTTTTCTATTCGTCAAATAACTGAACTAGATTTACCAATATTTGTATTGGGAGAAAAAACACGACAATAGTAACATGGGAAACATTTACTTACAGTTTTGCCAGGCTGACTGCCTCCGGAAGCTTGTCTGGTCTGTAACAGAACAATTGGAAACTGGTTATTTCAAAGAACAACAACTTTTTAAAAGGTTGATGAGGTGATGCCTGTTTCTGCTTCAGGGTAGTTTCCTGGATTATTTCAATTTTTTATCCAGTACCCATATGATGTCACATGCCTGGGAGCAGAAAACAAAATCCAGGACTATCCCCTTGCAGGAAAGTAGACCATGGCATTTCACTCCTTCCTTGTTGTCTTTCTGGCTCATGATACTTATATTCTTAGCTGCAAAGCAGGCTGCTTCATCACTGTGTGGAGAGGAGAAAGATTGTCTCCTCTAAGCCTGTTGCATTGCTTGGTGATTAGGGCATGACTGGAAGCCAGGTTGTAAACTGTCACAGGGGCACTCAGGTGCCCTGTTCCTAAGGGAGAAGGCCAGCTGCCAAGCTCCAGGGGCAGCTCAGGTGCTGGTTGCTGGGGCAACTGGGTTGGTCATGTGACCAAGAAGGGGGCAGGGCCGGGCCTTTATAAACAGCCCAGTCCAGAGCCTTGTTAGCAGTTCCCTTCTAGCAGCCTGGGGTGCAGGAGAGTTGAGCAGAGTGGAATTGATTGTTGCAGCCTGACTACCCAAGCAGCTACAGCATGGTGAGGGTGGAGAGGACCCTGACCAGAGGACTGGGTGAGGCTGTAGGGGTGTGAGGAGGCCTCACAGGAGCTCCCCAGTAAGCTGGGGGTTCCTGGTGCCCATTGGGGCACAGTGAGCAGTGCTAGGTGGGCACAGCTGTTTGTGCTGGTGGGGTGTGGTGTTGAGGGGTGCTGACCCCAGCCCTGTGGGGCGAGTGCACAGAGAGAGGCCCCAGGAGCGGGTGAGGGTACAGATTATTGATAGAAACCCCAGTAGGGGTGTGGAGTGGAAAGGGTCTTGGAGGGGCTCCACAGTGGTGGGGACTCTGAAGGGTCAAAAGGGCCAGGCAAGGCTTAGGCCGCCTGAGCCCAACTGGAATAGTACTGGCAGTAAGCCTGAGAGGGCTAGCGAATAGAGGGGCACCAGCTGCGTGACAAGCCCAGGGATGCCAGAGAAGGGTGTGCTAAAGGGGAGGTAGGAAGCATGCATAGTCTATAGGGCTGGGGGTGCACCAGGTCACCCCATATGGAATGGGGAATAATACAAGCATAGGGCAGTGTCCAGGGTGAGAAAAGAGGGTGCTGGATTGCCCTAATTGGGCAAGGCAGGGGGCGCTAGTGGGATCACAGCTGCTCCTGTGCCCCACTCTGACATAAACATCTGGGGAAATTAGCAGTCCAAAATGGAGATGCCAAATGAATTTTGCTCTTCAAATGCAGAGACAACTTCTTTACAGGCTCCTGTCCAATATTTTCAAAATATTTACCTGAAGAAAAATAGCCCCACAATATGTTTCCCATACTAACAGAAACTGACCACATCCAAGGAACAGGGGAAATAAACAGGTATTACTATCAGGCAAGCTTACTTCCTATCCACTATATTGCCTGTCCACTGAGGAAAAAGATCCCCATTACAAAAGAAAATTGTAAATCATTAACTTCAGGTTTATTTGAGGAAGCCATTATGTTGTTTGTATTTTCCAGCTTCCTGGAATGCAAGATAACACAAGTACAGAAAGATAGGCTGTAACATTTGAACTCTTCAGAAAAAGATACCATACTGAATTAAAAGATCTCAGATCTCCCAGAAATAACTGAAAATAATAAATCCAACAGATTCCTTTTTCTCCAGTTTGCTGAGACCATTCTCAGGCATTCATCCAAAGGAAAGAAACTCCCTTGTAACATAACCAGTCATTGACATACCATTCACAGAGACATTCCTTTCAATTTACTGAGTGACATACTGACAAAACTATAAATTCTCTTGTAAAATATCTTAACCCATAGGTCACATTAGCTGCTGGAGGAATCTCTATTAAAAAAAAATAATTAGAAACTAGGTATTGAGTATAAATGGTCTAACTTTACTATGAGCTTAATGGGAAAAGGCATATATTTTATATATGAGAAACTGCTTGCTGAAATTCAAGATTAGACATAATCAATATGTTATTATTTTCTCCTTTTACTCTGCGTGAGTAGTATCAATTTTATGAATGAATCCCAATATGTGAACGTGAACAATTGGAATGTAGGAAAATCTTCAAGTGCTCACGTTGGTAAGCACTTTCTCATTTTGTTATTAACACTTATGAAATATGTCCAAACTAAATTACCTAAGCTCAGAAGGCAGGAAAGATTAGCTAGAATGGTCTGCTCTCAATAGTTTTTAATAATTTTAAAATAGTTTTTAATTAACCAAAATTAAAATAGTTTTAAATTAATCAATAGATTTTTCACAGTTGAGTATGCTGCAGAGTTGGTGCTGTATATTCTCGTATATGAATGACTTTTTCCTGGCTAAACCACCCATTTGGTGAAATCAGATCTGTTTTTGAAGGGATGATATTGCTCTTTTAAAACATTTTATTAAAAAAGGAGTAAATCCACTGGCATGCTGCATGATGATTGGACATTACAGCATAGTTGTGGTTCAATGAATGTATATCCCTCCCTCTCTGAGGTGATATATGAAATGCCCTCTGTCATCTCAAGCAATATAAATAAAGCCACAGAATAATCACTCTGAAAATGCTATCATATATGCATAGGTGGATCTAATTCAATACTTTGGGAATTTTCTAATTACACAGACAGTGGGGGAGGGAGAAGGATAGAAATCCTGTCAGTTAACAAAAAAATACTTACTAAACTCCCAGTTGGGCAAACACATCCACCCTATAAAGAAACCAGAAGCCAGTTAGTTCCTTAGGAACACAGAAATGTGGTTGGCTAGCGAACTGAGCGCACTGTCCTGACAGAGTAGCAGCCATGCATTATATAGTCCCTAACATGAACAGATGAAGCTCATTTTGCCACCACTATTCCTATTAATTAGAAAGCTGTTCCAGTATTTCACCATTTGGCTGATAGTAATTTACAGCTCAAATTTATTCTAAGAGGCCATAAAATAAAGCTCAGTGTGAAGAAATTCTGAGTGTTTGAATAAATGAATTTCAGTGTGCTCTTTTTTGCCTGGAATTAAATCATGTTCTTTAAATGGTAAAAATACCATGACAAAATAAAGCTTATTATAAGTGGAGGCATAAGAAAACATATTAGTAAAATGGAAAATATTGAAGGGCATCACCTTTAATCCCTGTTTTCAGTGATTCACAATCCAATACATATCTTTAGAATTAGATTGTATAAAATTTCTAGGAAAAACTAAATATAGGGCTATTCAATACACAAATACTCATATAAGACAATTTCTGAAATGGTTACACTGGTAAATCTGAACCACACAAAATAAGAAAACACGTCCCTGGATGTAAAAGAAAGAAGCATAATTTCTATTCAGTAATTCCCACCTTTTTCAAGGAAAACACTAATATTTTTGCCAAATTTAAAGTAGTAATAAAAAAAATAATAGAATAACTGAATATGAAGAGAGAAAAAAGTTTACCTGTCCCCTAGATCCGCCACTTTCTGAGGAAGATGGACTCTATAAATAGTAAGAAATCACATATTACCATTTAATAGGTATTCTTTAATTCCACGACATTTTAGAAAGCCACACTTCTTTATCAGTTATTATTGTTCCCACTATTTGGAAAGATCAAATAGTTTGGATACAAACTTTTTTTTCATAAACATTTTATAAGAAAAGGTTAAAGATGGTTAACTTAGATATTTAGATATTAGTTTATTCTGTTCTAGGGAAAAAGGACTTACTTGTCCACCAGGACGACTGGCTCCTGAAGAAGAACCCTGAAAAAAAGATGGGAACCACATCATAAAAACCAAACCATAAACTGGCAGAGGTCTTTTCAACTGGGATATGGGCATTATTCTTAATGGTGAGGATATTATGAAATAAATAAATCTCTTAATAGTGTGAAATCACATATTTCCATTTCAAAGGCCCCGCTTCATTCCTGGACTATTTGCGGAAGTGATGTCCCCATTTTTTTTCCTTTTTTAAAAAATTCTAGTATAAAGGTAAGACCTTTGTGGGTAAAAACCTGTTCTACAGAGAACTTAAATGAGGATTTATGTGAAAGTAAAACTATCCTGGAAACTTAGATAATCATTTATTTCCAAGGTGCTGTGAAGGGCAGGTTCAGATTCAAGAGGAATTCTGGAGCAAATCTCTAAATACTAATTCTAAGACAAAAGAATGCGTATTTGTCTATCATAGTGACTGCCTCCAGAGAAAGAGGAGCCCTGTAAAAGATGAGAAACTTGTTACTTGGCATCAGTGCCTACTGGAAAGAAAGGGATCTTTCTTATTATCTTTTGTGGGATGAAAGAACAGCCTATGGTGAACATTCTCTCTCTTGTCTCTCCCCAGTCCCATATCTGCTTCTTAAATTAACAGGTAAAACAGATTACTTCAAATGTACTCCCTCCATGCAGCACTGAACTGTCATTTTTAGTGAGAGAAATGTCTTGGGAGAAACATGTCAAGGCTGTGAAATAAAAGACAGTCCTTACTCACCAGAAAGACTGCCACCTGAGGAGGAAGCATGCAGTTTATTCTACAACACTACTCTAGGACGTGGTTTAACGTGAAAGTTCTTGAAAAAAGGGAAAGCTAGAAACTTTGTATTTTACTTGACCATCCAGTTTGGAAGGAAGTTATTGCTTACTTGTTGTCCACCAGAAGAACTGCCATATGAGTTAGAGGTATCCTGAAAAAGATAAGAAAATAATTATTTTTGTCTGTTGGGCTCCTTTAGACCAAATTCTATGTCTAGAAAATAACAGGAAAGTGGAACTGTACTACACATAGGTTATAGTATCTAGCTACCAATAATCGAGCTAATACCACTTACTGCAGCAGTGAAGACATGGCAACACAACTGTAAGAGGCTAGGTCTATACTTTGGTTGTCAGCCTTAATGGAAGCCTGTATTGCCTCATCTTTGCTCCTATCCTCTCCTGTGCTACAATCACACTTTCAGTCTACTGAGTGGGCATATCCCAAAAACACAGCTTTCTTGCTTTTGTTCCAGAGGAAGGTGAGACTCTTGCTCATCCCCCTTACAATAGAATCCTTTGTAAAGGCTTATCAGGAGTTGTTTAACCAGAACAGGTCTATTGGGTTACCTGGGTATTCTTTTTACCCACCAGAGCGAGGTCATATGCAGGTGAAAAATGTTAATTGGGGCAAAAGAATAAGTACTGAAAAGGAACAGTTCTCATCTCTCTATTGCCTTGACTGCCTCCTGAGGAATACAAGTTCTGGAAAAAAAATGGAGTGTGTAAATTTCTCTTTCATTGGCCCTTTAGAAAGCAAGTCTTGGTTGATGGAAGGGCCCCTCTCTTCGGTGACTTCTGCTTTTTTGCTGGGCATTACAAACACGAGCTGAACTTTCTATTTTGTCTCTGTTGTTTTCTATTCTGTGCAGAGGTTCAAAGTGAAATCTCCAGACAGAAATTAGACCATATACTTTCATGTTTCTTTACCCATCTATTCCAGTCCAATTTTGGAGGAAGGAATCCTTGGGTCAAAAGCATGGGAAATTAGTTTGCACCCATCTACTAGAAAGATTGCCTTCAGAGGGAGAGGGATGTCACATCAGGTAAGAAACTAGTTCCTTTGTCTTAAAGGGATTCCTGAAATTAAAAGATATGGCTAGACTGCAGAATGCGGTGGGACTCTTATATGGGTAGGCTTATCTGTACAAGCTCTAACCTAGCTAGAATAAGGCAAAGAAGTAAAAATGTGGAGGTAGAAACTTGACTGTGAGCTACAATCCTGGATGCAGACTTTGCTGTTTATCCATGGTGAAGCCCACGTGGCTCCTTTGTCACTGCAATAGTTTTCAATACCAGCTTGCAAAAGGGGAGCACAGCTATGTTTCACTGGCCCATAATGATACAGTCATTCTTTTACCACGTAAGGGCTTATCATGAGTAGTTTAACCAGAAACCACACAGAAATGTCATTTCCAGGTGAAAGCATAGGAACAAAAGCATACATCCTGAGAAGGAATGGTTGTTACCCCTTGACTGCCTTGGCTGCCTCCTGAGGAAGATGAACCCTGGGGGAAAAAATGGAAAGAATACATTTCTATTTCATGGGCCTTCTCGAAATCAAGGCTTAGTCGATAGAAGGGACCTGGCCCTATCTGTATTACAGATTTTCTTCGTCTGCTTAGTGTTATAAACCAAAGGATGAAAATTCTATTTTGCCTTCTCTGTGAAGAGGTTAAATGTGAAGCTTCCTGGCAGAAGTAAGGGCAGATAACCATATCTTCCTTTTCCTGTGCACTGTGTAGAACCCACTGGGCATGTCTATACAGTTAGAACTGCACAGTCATTTAGTTCTTGCTAAAGCACTTGCTGTGCAAATACTACACAGTCTTGGCAGTGCACAGGTCATTTTCAACCCTACTGAGCAGGACTGTCTGAGGGTGGGACACCTTTTTTTTTGTGTCGTTAAAGACCAAACTATGATAATTTCTCCCTAAGCAGACCATATCCTTGTGTGAAAGAAAAACATGTGCATTAGGAAACACAGATATTCCTCATTGCACATCGTTGATCTGTGTTCTTTTCAGGTAAAATAGGTACCTCATTGAGACAAAAATTATAAATATTAGGAATAGGGAGTTCCTATCTCTCCACCATATTGACTGCCTTCAGGTCAATAAACAATGTGGAAAAAAATTTGGAAACCCACTTATTTCCATGTTAGGAGGGACTCAGTAAGTAGTATGCAGCCTTAATTTACCTATTTTTGGTTTTCTTTTAAAAAGATCAGTAAAAATAGACAACTCTAATTCTCCCTTCCTTCCACAGCTCTTCCGTGTTAGGGGATATTAGAGGAGCATTTGTTTGGAAAAAAAAGGTCAATTTGGCATAGAGATGATCACAGTGTAGAAGCTTTATATCCGTGGAAATAATGCAAAAATTCACTGAGGATACAGAAAATCCTTGCAAGACGTAGTGACAAGGTAACTGAGTTTAAGGGTTTCTTTCTTTTTAAATAGAAGAAGACTTTTGCAATAAAAACTGGTCGATTTCTTTGATAGTAGTGATGTGGTAGCCATGATGGTTCAAGAGATATGAGAGATGAAAGAGTTTGTTGGGGTCCTATCTTTATGTGGACCGCATGCGAGTGGGGAGGGACCTGGGGAAGGGTACATTGCAACTGAAACCCCATCTAAATTCTCTCACAACTATGCAGTTGGTCCAGTGAAAGATACCATCCACAAGCAACACTTGGAAAGGCTATGATGAACAGATTAACCAGAATTTGTATACCAGATGTCTTTGGTCACACACCAGAGCAGAGTCATTTCCAGTTAAAATATGTTCATAGGGATAAAAGCATAAATACTGAGAAGCAAGACTTCTTACCACTCCACTGCTTTGGCTGCCTCCTGATGAAGATGAATTCTGGGAAAAACATGGAAAGAATTCATTTCTGCTTCATGGGCCTTCTAAAAATTAAGGCCTGTTTGCTGGAAGGTCCCCTATCCTTTACTACTTTCGCTTTTCTGCTTGGTGTTACAAAACCTGTGACTTGTATGTGCCTTTGAGTGAGATTTTGCTTTCTGCAGCTCTTATCTGTAAACCTGAACTCAGGACCATGTGCAGCAAAACCCAGAAAAAGGAAAAGGAAATAACAAGCAAATGCAAATTACTTACTTCTTTAGAGATATGGCTTCTGACTAGATCAGATGATTCGATCTGTAAAGAAATAATAATAAATCCAAATAAATCGACTTTTTCCTCCATTCAGAGAAGAATCTATAATACACCCTTCCCTCCCGCTCATTATTGTAATATTTTAAGAGTCAAATGCCATGATTTTGACTTGCTACTTGCTTAGCCTCTGTTTACCAAGACTGGCACAAAGTCCATAAAATCACAAGCTATCATATTATAACCACAACTGGTTAAAATTAGAAATGCAAGTCTAAAGTGGGGACATTTACAAGGGACATTACTTTCGAGGTCATATTTTCCAAGAGCTCAGACTGGTCAGCACTTATTACCTTGTTTCACAATCTATTCTTCAGTCATTTTGTTCAGGTATATTTTATGAGCAGAAATGACAAGGGGGATGAGTTGAATTAGTCTGCTCCCAGGCAGATTTTCATGCTTGGGCAAGCTGCAGAGTGAAGGGAGACCTGCATGTTTTCTTGCGTGAGTGACATTTTTCTTGGCAAACCGAGGCATTTGGTGAAATCTAGTCTATTCTTGCAGGGAGCGATGCAGCTCTTTTAATTTATGTTATAAAAGAGGGTACAGAATGTTGACTGGTGTGCTGCATGGTAAACTGATCATAACTGCAGTTGTGGATCAGCCCTCCATCTTTGATTAACTGATATGATAATGTGAAATACTTTCTCTTCTCTCAAGTAATATATGTACAGCCACAGGAATAATCAGGCTGAAAAAACCATCACATAAAAATATATAGCTCTACTTCAATTAATTGGAAATTATCTTACTGCACAGATATTGTTAAAAAGCAGAAACACAAATACACCAAACCCCACCACTTACTGAACCACTGCTGGGGCAATTACATTCACTCTGTAAAGAAAACAGAAAACAGTTATTGTATTAAATACTGAGGAGGTCTAGCTGTATGTTCCTCTGTTACTCAACAGAGCCCAGGCTCCTGACATTGTGGGCAACCATGTCATCATAACTAAACTACAAACTGATGAAGCTCCATTGAAATAGTAGTTAAATTTCTAGATCTCATTGCTTTTGTTAGAAGACCATTCCACAATTTTATTAAACTGATTGCTAGAATCCCTCTTCTAATTTCTTGTGCAAATATATTATAAAAGGCCTTATAGCAGAACATGGGGTAAAGAGCACTGAGAATTTACTAACTGATGCTTCCTCTGCAAGAGGTCATTTTGCCTGTGATTTTCGCAGACTTCTTTAATGGAGAAGATACTGTGAAAGGTATAAAGTTCTAAATAATATGAAATAACATATTTCTAGCCAAGAAGCCCTTTTCTATTTCTGGCCCAGTCGATGAAATGGCACCCTTTATGTATTTATTATTTCTTGCACGACTATTAAAGTAAACACCTCATTTTAAGCCCTGTTCTATAGAAAGGTTCAATTAGATTTACGTGAAAACAAAACTATGCTGGAAACAGAAATTCCTTTTCTTCTGGGACTCAGAATAGTGTCAGGTTTACCTGTGAGCAGTATATTGGGATAAAACTAAAAATACTAATGCAGTGGGAAAAGAGTCCTTACCTGTCCACTAGACTGACCACTTCCTGAGGAAGGGGGACCCTGTAAAAGACAAGAAACCAGTTATTTCTGTGTCAAAGGGCTTCTTGACATCAAATCTGGTGATGGGAAGCTACTTTCTTGATGTCTTCTGTGAAATGAAAGTGCAGTGAAAAAGGAATATGCTCTCACCTCCCTTTCCTCTAGCACTATTCCCTATTATTTAAACTGAGCAACTAAAATGGGCAACTCAAAGCAGCCTGTTGCGCACATGGGAGGTCTGCCATTTTCTGGTATTGGGACAGAAACAAAGTAAATAAATAGTGTGGAATAACTGCTTCCTGTGGAAGAAGAAGCTCATAAAAGATGAGAGACCAGCTACTTGTGTCCAAAGGCTTCTTGAAGCCAAAGAGTATTTCTAGGAAGGAAAATGAATGTGGGAAATTAACATCTCTGCTGTGAGTAGTTTAGTCAACACAGTTAATTGTGGTAATAAAGATGGAGGCCATGTGCTGCAAACCCAGCCAGAAGACTTCTGGGGATTTGGGTACATGGTGTTGTTGCCAGACTTTGCTAATGCCTCTGATGCTGCATCTTCACTGGCGTCTTTACCTGTGCTACCATCATGTAAGTAAGTATGATTATGTGCAGCTCTTGCATAATCACATTTTCAGTTTGTTGTGTGATTATACCCAAAATGGACTGTTGGCAGAAAAGAGGTCTTTCTTGCTTTTGTGGAAAGAAACAACAGAGAAATGTGGTGTTTCTTCCCCTCCCTTCTCCACAAGCATCCTTTACCACAGGTAATTCAATCAGAACCAACACATGGAGCATCTATGAAGTTTCTTGAAAGAAACCAAGACGTTGGGATTTTTCTTTGCTAATGTATTCCAGTGAAGAGCCTAGTTTTAGAGCTCAACTGGGCCACAATGATGGAAAATTACTGCTTACCTGTACACTAGAATAACTGCCTCCAGAGGAAGAAGAACCCTGTTAAAGACAAGAAACGCGTTATTTCTTTGTGAAAGGGCTTCTTGGCATTAATGTCTGTTGAAGGACAAAGATTTCTTTTACCATCTTCTGTGGGCTGAAAGAACAGCAGATGGTGAACATTCCTTCCCTTGTCTCTCCCCAGTCTATAGCCCATTTCTGCTGCTTACATTTGCTGGGGTCCTATCTTTACGTGGCCCACCTGCGTAGTTGGGAGTAGTGAGAGGACGGGTACATTGTGACTGAAACCTTGTCTAAAGTCTCTCCCAATTATGCAGTTGGTCTAGTAAAAGATATCATCCACAAGCAACCCTTGGAAAGGCTTTGATAAACAGATTAACAAGAATTTGTATATAAGATGGCTTAGAGATACCTGGTAGCAAACCAGAGCAGGGTCATTTCCACGTCAAAGATGTTCATAGGGATAAAAGCATAAATACTGAAAAGGAAGACTTCTTACCGCTCCACTGCCTTGGCTGCCTTCTGAGGAAGATGAATTCTGGGAAAAACATGGAAAGAATTCATTTCTGTTTCATGGGCTTCTAAAAATTAAGGCCTGTTTGCTGGAAGGGCCCCTATCTTTTATAGTTTCATAGTTTCTAGGGTTGGAAGGGACCTGAGCAGATCATCTAGTCCGACCCCCTGCCATGGCAGGAAAGAATACTGGGGTCAAATGACCCCAGCAAGATGTTCATCCAACCCCCTCTTAAACACCCCCAGGGTAGGAGCCTGCACCACTTCTCTTGGAAGTTGGTTTCAGACCCTAGCCGCCCTGACCGTGAAGTAGCGCCTCCTGATATCTAACCTAAACCTACCCTCTGCCAGCTTGTGACCATTATTCCTGGTCACTCCTGGCGGTGCTCGGGGGAACAGTGACTCCCCTAATGCCGGCTGATCCCCCCTGACTAGTTTATAACAGGCCACTAGATCCCCCCTCAGCCTTCTCTTTTGGAGGCTGAACAGGTTCAGGTCCCGTAGCCTCTCCTCATAGGGCCTGCCCTGTTGTCCCCTGATCATACAAGTGGCCCTCCTCTGGACCCTCTCCATGCTGTTGACATCCCTCTTGAAGTGCGGCGCCCAGAACTGGACGCAGTACTCCAACTGCAGCCTGACCAGTGCTGCATAGAGGGGGAGGATCACCTCTTTGGACCTGCTTGAGATGCATCTGTGGATGCATGCCAAGGTGCGGTTGGTCTTCCTAACTGCCTCCCCACACTGCCAGCCCATGTTCATCTTGGAGTCAATGATGACCCCCAGATCCTTTTCCGCCTCCGTGCTGACAAGAGGGGAGTTCCCCAACCTGTAGGTATGGTGCCGGTTGTTTCTCCCGAGGTGCATCACCTTGCACTTGTCTGTGCTGAAACCCATCCTATTCTTATCTGCCCACCCTTGTAACCTGTCAAGGTCTGATTGTAGCCTGTTGCATCCTTCCAGTGTGCCCACATCCCCCCACATCTTAGTGTCATTAGCAAATTTGAACAGGGTGCTTTTTACCCCCTTGTCCAAATCACTGATGAAGATGTTGAACAGTGCGGGCCTGAGGACCGAGCCCTGCGAATCCCACTGCCCATGTCCTTCCAGGTTGAGAAGGACCCATCCACTACCACCCTCTGGGTGCAGCCCTCCAGCCAGTTGGCGACCCATTTGACTGTGTGGGTGTCTACACCTCAGTCCCCAGTTTCTTAATGAGAACGGGGTGAGAGACAGTGTCAAAAGCCTTCTGGAAGTCCAGGAAGATGATATCCACTGCTACCCCTGCATCTAATGATCTGGTGATCTGACTGTAAAAGGCCACCAGGTTGGTCTGACAGGACCTGCCACTGATGAACCCATGTTGGTTGCCCCTAAGCATGCAGTCCCCTGCTGGCCCCTGCTGGATGTGTGCCAGCATAATTTTCTCAAACAGCTTGCCTGGGATCAAGGTAAGACTAACCGGCCTATTACTTTTGCTTTTCTGCTTGGTGTTACAGAACCTTTGACTTGTATACACCTTTGGGTGTGATTTTACTTTTTGCAGCTCTTATATGCAAACTTGAAATCAAGTCCATCTGTAAGACAACCCAGAAAAAGGAGATGCAAATTACTTACTTCTCTAGAGATATGGCTTCTGACTAGATCAGATGATTCGATCTGTAAAGAAATAACAATAAATCCAAATAAATTAACTTTTTCCTCCATTCAGAGAAAAATCTATAATTCTCCCTTCCCTCCCACTCATCATTGTAATACTTTCAGAGTCAAATGCTGTGATTTTGGCTTACTACTTGTGAAGCTTCCATTTACTAAGTAAATGAAGGTAAAGTAAATGGAGGTTTTACCAAGGTAAACCAGATTACTTTGAATTTATTCTCTCCATATAACACTGAGCTGTCATTTTTAGTGAAAGGAATTTCCTGTCAGAAACATGTAAAGGCTGTGAATTAAAATATGTTCCTGGCTCACCAGAATGACAACAACCCGAGGAGGAAGTATCCAGTTTATTCTAGAACACTACCCTAGGAAGTGATTTAATGTGAAGGCTGAAAAATGGGAAGCTAAATACTTTGTCCTTTTCTTGTACACTCAGAGATACTGTTCTGTTTTGGAGGAAGAGACTTACTGGGTGCATCTACATGTGCCATTAAGATGATGTGATAAATTCTGGTGCAGTGAAATGAATCAATGAAGACACAGTAACATGACCTTGGCATGTGCTAGCAACCAGACCACAATTCCTCTGAGAGGCTAGGTATTTTGGTTATCAGCCTTGACAGAATTCCTTACTGCTGCATCTTCACTGCTATTCTTACCAGTGGCATCTCCAATAAAGGTAGTACAACTGTGCCTACCTGTACTATGATCATACCTTCAGTCTACTAAGCAAGAATATCCCCAAAAGACTCCTTGCTTTTGTGGGAAAAAATGCTTGAGGAAAGTGACACAAACCCTTGCTTGTCCTCATTACAGAAGCAACCTTTGTAAAGACTTATCTAGATTAGTTTAACCAGAATAGGTCTACTGGGCTACTTTTACCCACCAGTGTAAGGTCATTTTAAGAGGAAAAATGTTCATGAGAAGGACATTAGGATAAAGACAGAGAAGGAGGAGTTCTTACTGTTCCACTGTCTTGGCTGCCTCCTGAGGAAGATGAATCCTGGGGAAAAAATGGAAAGAATTACTTGCTATTTCGTGGGCTTTCTAGAAATCAAGTCGTAGTTAATGAAATGGCCCTTTCCTGTTATGGATTTTCCTTTGTACAATGAAAACTACAAGGGCAGACCTTTTTATGCTGTTTACTCTGTGAAGTGGTTAAATATGAAGATTCCCAAAATAAATAAAGCCAGATAACTACATCTTCCTTTTTGTGTGCATTGCACTGATTGTCCAGAACCCACTGGTCCTAATCAGAGAAAAATGGGTTCTTACCTGTCCACCAGACTGACTGCCTTCAGAAGAGGAACCCTGGATAAGAGAAGAAAGCAGTTGGGTTTATGTAAGTGGCATTCTTGGAATCAAATAATATATCTGGACTGCAACATCAGGTGGTTCTGTAGCAGGGGTTGCCCTATTGGTATAAGCTATGAAAAGAGCATCACCATGAACTATATACTACTAGACACAATAAAGTGCTAGTTCATGGTGAAATCCATGCACCTGTTACCCATGCTAGCTCATGGAAAGCAAGCACTGCTTAGGTTAGGCCTTAGTTATAAAGTCTGCTTTGTAGATAGATGCAAAGGGACTGTCTGAAGGTGAGACACCTTTCTTTCTTTTGTGTAATTAAAGACCGGAGTAAGGTCATCTCTCCCTAAATAGGCCATATATCCCTGTGTTTAAAAAAAACTTCATATTAATATCTTTGTGAATGTGTATTCTAGGTCAGTTGTCCAAGGGCTTGGACTGGTCAGTACTTATCACCTTGTTTCACAATCTACTCCTCAGGTACTTTCTTCACATATATTTTATAAGCAGAAATGGCAAGGGGACCAAGGTGAATTTTTATGGTTGGACAAGCTGCAGAGTTGGCACTGCATGCTCCCTTGTGTGAGTGACTTTCTTGGCAAAACCCACCATTTGATTAAATCAGGTCTATTCTTGAAGGATAATATACTGCTTTTCTTATTTATGGTCTGAAAATAGGAATCCAGCCACTGTTATGCTGCATGGTAAACTAATCATAACTATAGTTGTAGTTCAGTATAGATACAAACCTTCTCTAATAATCTGAAATATCTTCTGTCATCTCAAAAATATAAAGTTAGCTGGAGGACCATTTGGGCTTAAAAAAGGTTTGGTATAAAAATACGTGCATCTAACTCAGTTAATTGGATTTTGGTTTCAATAGTGAGAAGACAAGGGGACAGACATACCAAGTACAAAAACACTTACTGAACTCTGCTTAGAGCAATCACATTCTTCCTGTAAAGAAAACAGAAAACAATTACTGTGTTGAGACCAGAGAAACATATAAAGGGACCTCCTTGATTATCCAACAGAGCCCACATCCCTGTTTTTATGGGCATCATAACTAAACTACAAACTCCATTGAAATAGGAGTTCAATTTCTGGATCCCATTGCTCCTGCTAGGAAGCTGTTCCAAAACATCAACATTCTGATAGTTAGAATTTCTCTTATGATTTCCAGCCCAAGTGGGCCTTTTATAAAAGGCCTTATAGCAAAACACAGGGTAAAGAGTGTTGAGTATTTAATAAATCAAGAGCTCATTCCTCTGCAGTAGGTCATTCTACCTGTGATTAGGCAGTTATCTTTAGGGTGAAGATACCACAAAAGGTATAAAGCGCTGAATAATATGCAATTATATATTTCTATTTAAAAGTTTGTGTTTCTTTCCTGGATTTATTGATTAATGGCACCCATATCCATATTTGTTATTTCTTACCTTATTTTGCTGTAAGACCTTTTGGGTGAACCCCAAGAAACCAGTTATTTCTATGTCAAAGGGCTTCTTGGTATTAAGGCCTCTTAAGAAGGAAACCTACTTTCTTAATGAATTTTATGGATTGAAAGACCAGTGAAAGAGGAACATGATTTCATGTCTTCCCTTCCCTCCCTCCAGCACTATTCCCCATTGCTTAAAATGAACAGCTGAAATGAATAACTTAGAGCAGTTTGTTGCATACAGGGAAGGTCTGCCATGTTTTGGTGAAAGAAATTCATATGGACTAAAACATAAACATTGTAAATGAAGATCTGTCCACCAGAATAGCTGCTTCCTGTGGGAGAGGGATCCTGTAAAGGTGTGAGGCCAGTTACTTCCATGTCCAAGGGCTTCTCAAAGCCAAAAAGGGTAGTAAAATGAAGGTGAGAATGTCACCCTAACCACAGTCTTGCTACCACAGTTAGTTTTGGGAGTAAAGCTATGGAGGCAGGAAGTAGGTCATGGGCTATGAACCCACCAGAAGGTTTCTAGGAGTGTAGGTACATGTTGTGGTTGCCAATCATTACTGAAGGCCATGGTGCTGCATCTTCATTGCTATCTTTACCTTTATTAATTCCACTTAAGGAAGCCCAAGTATGTCTGTACCATAATCACACTTTTGGTTTGCTGTGTAACTATACCCAAAATGGACTATTTGTATGAAAATTTCCTTTCTTACTTTTGTGGAATAAAAAACCAGAGAGAAGTGGAGTCCTTTCTTTCTCTCCACCCCATAAGTAGTAGAAAATTATTTTGGGTAATTTAACCAGAAACAAAAACAAGATTACTCAGATATTCCATTTTTGTACATGAAAGCAGGAGAAAGCAGTTCTCTGGGACAACAGCACACATACTGAAAAGGAAGAGTTCTTACCCTTCCACTGCCTTGGCTGTCTACTGAGGACGATGAGTCCTGGAGACAAACAGAAACAAGTAAATTTGTTTCATGGGCCTTAATCAAGGCCTACTGGATGAAAGTCCCATATCTTTCATGACTGACTTTTCTGTTTAGTGTTACAAACTACAGAGGCTGAACATGCTATTTTGTCTCTTGTTTCCTAGTCTGTGAACAGACGTAAAGTGATATTTCTGGGCAGAAATTAGGCCATATTCTTGCATGTTCCTTTTCTTATATAGTCTAGTAAAAAGTCCCATTCTAGAATAAGGAACTCTTGGGTCAAAATATGGGAAACCAGTTTGTACCTATCCACCAAAATGACTGCCTCCAGAGGAAGAGGAACCTCATGCTGGTTTCTTTACATCTTAAAGTGATTCTTGAAACCAAGGAGTGTGTCTGGACTACAACATAAGACAGGACTCCAGCATAGGTAGATGCAGCAATGATGGCTTTAATCTAGCGAGCATAAATTACATGGCGAGGGAAGATGTAGAGGTAGTTTCAGAAGTTATTGAAAGCAATAAGGGAAATTCATTTGACACTTTCTTTTTGTAATCAGTAGGTGCTGCTCTTACGCTTAAAATGAGTGTGAACTTTCTAGCAAGCAAACTAACAGGGCAAATGTTGGGATTAAGAATAAGGTCATGGGACACCTTAGCATCCATAAGAATGACTGAACAGTATTTCGTACTGTAAAAGTGATGTTGCAGCTCTGATGGTCCAAAACTAATGCAAAAGGCAAAGATTTTTTAGGTTGATATCTTTTATTGGTGCAAGTATGTAGTTCAGCTAAAGTTAGACAAGCTTTAGCATGCAAGAAATTCTTCCTTAGGTCATGCATTTGAAGTTTGTTTAACTTTATCCCAAGTACATTGGTGGTGCAATAAAAGAGATCATCCTAAGAATCCTTGCCTCTCACATGGACAGTATTTCAAACAGAAGAGGGAACTGAATGTTAAGAAGCTCACAAGCTTCATCCCAAGCAGTTCTTTCTTTGTAAATGGAAGTAGACTCTAGAAGACCTGGTTCATTGAGCATGATTTTACTTTCTGAAGCTCTTTAAAATGCAGCCTGAGGCAAAACACAGAAAGACATATGGAAATTGCTTACCCCTGATGAGGGGTGACTTCTGAGTAGAGTATGAGATTCATGCTGAAAAAGAAAAATATGATAAAATAATGTAACCATCTCTTCCCACCAGACAAAAAAATAAAATTCCCACTTCTCACCACTCCCCATTCTAATATTTTCAGAGACAAATGCCATGATTCTGACTTAATATCTGCTCCATTTACCAAGACTGGCATGAGGTCCATGAATATTACCTGTATTATATACAGGTATTATATATATTACCTGTGTAACCATGGCTGATTAGAGGGTACTAGTATTAGAAACTTAAGGAAAGCCCTAAGTGGGGACTTTTCCTGTTTTACATTACAGTTCTGATTGTCCAAAGCCTTGTAGTAGTTAGCACTTACTGCCCTATTTTACAGTCTTTTCTTTAGTCACTTTGTTGAGGTGTATTGTATCAGCAGAAATGGCAAGGGAGGTGAGGTAAATTAGTCTGCTCCCAGACAGATTTTCATGCTTGGGCAAACCACGGAGTTGACACTGCACATTCTTTGGCATGAGTTACAATTTTTTGGCAAAACCAAGCACTTGGTGAAATCAGGTCTGTTCTTGCAGGGAAAGACACTGCTCCTCAAGTATTATATGAAAACCAGAATCGGTCGACTGCTATGCTGCATGATAAATTAAGCATAACTCTTACTGTGTGAATCAGCAAAGGTACACCCCTCTCCAAACACTTAATAATGTGAAATATCTATTTTCATCTCAAGCAATATAAAGCTGGCCACAGGGACATTTAGGCTGAAAAGACTATTGCACAAAAATAAATGGATCTGATCATGTTAACATGGATAATTGACAAAAAAGGAAATATGTCCATGCAGGGAGCTAAAACACTTACTGAACTCTCTTTAGAGGATGCACATTCTTCCTGTAAAAGAAACAGGAAAGGGTTATTGTCTTAATTACAAATGAGAGACCTCCTCAGTTATCCAACAGAGCCCACATCCCTGATATTGCCACTCTATCATCATAACTAAAATGCAACCTGATGAAGCTCGATCAAACCAGAAGTTAGATTTCTGGATCCCACTACTGCTGCTGGGAGGTTGTTCCAGAACTTCACCTGTCTGATGGTTAGAATCCCTTTTCTAATTTCCAACTCCAAATGTATTATAAAAGGTCTTAGAGCAAAACACAGGTTCAGGAGTGTTGACTATTTACTAACCAAGATATGCTTTCTTTGGAAAAGATCTGTTTGCCTGGGAATAGGCAATGTTTTTTAATGGTGATGATACTATGATAGGTATAATTTCCAAAAAGTGAGAAATCATATGTTTCCATTTAAAGGATCCTGTTCCATTTCCTGAACAGTTTGATGAAGGGACCCTTCTCAATGCTAAAAATAAAAGTTTAGTTTTCAGTTCACTTTATTTTATAATCTTTTTCTATGGAAAATTTCAAAGATGATTTCTGTAAAACTAAAGCTGTGTTGGAAATTCAGATGTTCATTTACTTCCATGAACCAGTAAAGTGTCAGATTTACATTTAAGGGGAATACTACGGAAGAACTTTAAACACAAATCTTGTGAGAAGAATTCTTACCTCATCACTGGACTGACTGTCTCCTGAAACAGAGGAAGCCTAGAGAAGAGGCAAAATCAGTTATTTTTGTGTCAGAGGGTTTCTTTGTATCAAGGCGTGTTGGAAGGGAAGACACTTTCTTACTGTCTTTTGTGCAATGAAAGACCAACAAAACCTGAACCAGCTCTCAAGCTTACACATGTTTTTCAGCCCTTCCATACTCCTGGAAATGAGAATCTAAAATGAATTATTTAAACATGGATTTTTTTTCTTTTTCTTCCTCATCCAGCTAAAACTCTAATTTTCTAGCCTTGGGGGGAAAAAACCAACCAAACAAGAAACACTCTGAATGGGGAATGCTTACCTGCCCAGCAGAATGACTGCCTCCTGAGGAACCCTGTAAAAGATGAGAAACCAGTTGCTTAAGTGTGAAAGTACTTTTTGAAATCAAAGTCATGCTTCAACAGCAAAAATAAAGGCAGGGTTATAGTATCAGTAAGCAAATATATGCTGACATGTGCTTTGATCATTAAAAATATCCTGAAGCCTGAGCTGCTGCAGCTTCACAGCTATCTTTACTTGTGCTAACACCATTAAAGACTAAAGATCACAAAATTCTGCCTACCTGTGTTGCAGTCATTTCTTCATTTTACTGCTTAAGCATACCCCACCCCAACTATAACGGAAACAATTACTTTCTTTTTCATTAGTCTTCTTTAAATCAAGGCTTATTTGATGGAAGAGCCCCTACTCTTTATCCTTTTTTTAAAAACTTATTTGTCTGTGTTAAAAATGATGGAGAGTTAATATTATATTGTCTCCATTGATTCTACATTGCTATTCTGTGAAGTTTCTTGAAAGAAATCTAAGCTAGATACCTCTATATTCCTTTAGTTCTATATTTCAGTGAAAAGTCCAGTTTTGGATCAATATGGTGGAAATTTTGTGCTTACCTGTCCACCAGACTGACTGCCTTCAGAGGAAGAAGAACTCTGTAAAGGATGGAAAACTAGTTACTTTTATATCAAAGGGCATCTTGAAACCAAAGTGTATATATAAATTACAAAATGATTGTGGAAATCTAACATCATAACCAAACACATGACCCATTTTTATACACAGTTGACCATTGTTCTTTTCAGGGAAAAGATATTAATTGGGTTGAAATCATTGGGCATCTTTACATATGCTCTGGGGTGATTAATTAGAGTGGCTCTCAGGACCCGCTCTAATTAAGATGCCCACAGCATCTTGTGTATTCAGTGTTCTGAGATTCAAAATGGTGGTGCAGGTGCTTTAACTACAGCTCATTCAACAAGCTTTAGTTAAAGCATCCCGGTGCCATTTTGAAATGCAGGGATGCTGAATACATGGGATGCCAAGGCTACTAGAGCGTTCTATTAGACCGCGCTGAAGCAGGTGTTGGGCATGTGTGTAAGTGCCCAAGATGAGGAGTTCTTACCCTTTCAACAGACTGAATGCCTCCTGAGGAAGATGAACCCTGCAAAAAAAAGGTAAACCAATTAATTCAAAGACTGTTTAAATAACATAGTTTTTTGTTTATTTTTCTTTTTGTTGGGAAGAATAGATTAGAGTGACTTCTCTAGTCCAGGGGTGCTCTACCCTCAGGCTGTGAGCCAGATCCAGCCACCACCACTGTGTCACAGGTCCATGGGGAGTTCTGTGGGCTGTGACCCTGTGTGCTAGATTGGACATGCCAGGGCAGTGTCAGACCCAATCCTGACCTGAGGGGATGGAGGATGGCAAGGGCCCCTGAAGCCCAATCCTGGCACACAGGATTGGGAGGAGACAGCGCAGGGCTCCGAAAGCCTGATCTTAGCATGCAGGACGAGGTGGAGGAAGTGTGGGTTCCCTGGGGTCCAATCCTGGAATGTGGGATGGGTGAAAGCAACGTGGGGCCCCCCAATATTTTATCTAGTAACAAGAAAACTAAGATAACTATGGAGACAAAATGACCAACTCATTCTACATTACAACAGATTGATTTTGATCTGAATTTGAAGATAAAGGATAGAGTCAGAAAGCAGAAAACTGATCTTCATACAGAGGAGAAAGGGCATATACCTTATCATCAGACTGGTTTGAGCTCTGTGGGGAAGGTCCATCCTGCAGAGAAAACAAAGAACAGTTACAGTTTTGCAGATGAGCTACTTTAACAGGATAGGTCCTACACTAAGCTGCTAGGTAGAAAAGCAGACTAGAAAATGGGCCACAGTACAAGAAAACTGACCTGCAGCTTCATACCTGTCTTTTACTGATCAGTTCATTGGGGGTCAGTTCTTAAAAAGGAAGCAAATGTATTTTTACCTGTCCAAAAGATTCACTGGTGGAAGATTCATAAAAGAGAAAAGATTAAAATTTGGCTCCTAAAATCAGGGTGTGTTTGCATTCAGTTTTCAGAACACACAGGGCTAAGTGTCATTTTTCTGTGAAAGATTTCATTTTACAGAATGGTATTCCTAGATGAAAATAACCCATGGTTTTCTGTGGAGTATATGTACACTGTAGGTGAAATTAAAAATTCAGAAACTAAAGTGAATGGAAGATTTGGGTCTTGTCTAGACGCCAAGCTGTACTAATTTAATTTAAATTACTATTAAAACCATTTTAATTAAGGTGATGCACTGGAGAGAATGCATCTTTTCTGATCAACATTTAGTAATAACCATGATTTAGAATTGGTTTTTGGCTTCTAATGAAGTGAACAGAGTATCTAGGGGCCGTTTAGCTCTGAGAAAGATTACCCAGTTAGCCAGAAGATCCACCACTACTGTATGTGGAAGTTTAATTCTGTATTTAAATTCATCTGGTGCAATGGGGAAAATGCATTTTTCCTGATCAAAATTCAATAATAGACACCATTTAGCATTGCCCATTGGCTTTCAATACAGTGGACACAGTAACTAGGATACTGGGGGCATTTAACTCTGAGAAAACATGTTCACCTGGCCAGAAGAGCCATTGCTGCTGTATGTGGAAGTTCCAGCCTGTATACAACAAGAAAATGGTTTTATATTTTTATATGAACTTCTTGCTATACAGTAATCTTTCAGGAAAACAAACTGTCCTGTTCTTAGGTGCCTGACAAGAATGAAGGACAACAGACAAGATAGTATATCCACTTTGCTTTTCATATCAGTACCCCAAACTACAGAATATCTAATATTTCATGGGAGTATCAAAACCAGTCATCTTATATGTAATTGTATGTATAGAAAGACCCTGAAATGAGTCATATTGCTTTTCAGCAAGTTTTCATCCCTCACTAGTGCATCTGGTCCACATATGCACTTAAAAGAAACGTTTAGTTAACACTCTAAATACACAAAAGAAAGAAATGGTTACCTGGACAGGGCTTCTACTGTCACCAGGGCAAACACAGCCTCCCTGAAAATAAGAAACTAGTTATTATCTTATAAAAGTTCTCTTTAGATGCACTGCTGTCTCAGAGGTAGAACTGAGGTTGGGGAAAGTTTGCGACATCCCAGAGTGACTGAGACCTTTGTGTTAGAGCACAGTAAGTAGGCAACACAACCTGATAATGTTTAATTTTGGGGACACATAAGGGTCATGTGGATAATGAATTCTTAGGGCAGCAGGGAATCAGAGTAAAGGGTATTACATTTTGTTCCATCAGTTAAAACTATTGTACATCTGTATATAAATGTAGCAGCCTTGAGATTTGATCCAGTAGTGTCATTTTGGATAAACAAATAATAAAACAGCATTTCTTCAAGAATAACTTGGTACATAACGCTTCAAAACCCTTATACCAGAATTAGTGGACCTTATTTCTGATTCTTGTGTGTTCTTGCTAGAAAGCATTTGGGAGAAGATTAGCTATAATGGAGAAAGTTCTTACTTGGCCCCTGGAACTGTCACTGTGTGCAATAAATGATCCATCCTATAAAGAAACCAGAGATTTTTTTGATGAAAAGACTTATTCAAATGCCTAATGATATGTAACTGCTTGATGAAGTATCACAGACTCTATATTATTTCTCTCCACCAAACAACACCAGTAGATATCTCTTTCTTTCAATGGCGGCCAAAATTGGGTCACGTACTCTGATGAAGTCAGTTTAGCGGCTGGAAATGATCCATACAGACATGGTTTTGGGGAACCTTAGTGAGGAATGAGACGCTCACAGGAGCCTAGAGATGTGATGGTAAGACTGACCTAAACTGAGTTTTTTGTGACAGGGACCATCTTAGTTTCGTGTGTACAATATCTGGTCCATAGGGGCCCTGGATCCTTGACTGGGACCTTCAGGCATTGTAACAATGTGAAACAGAAATAAATCAACATGCCACATCAGGTCAGATGATTTCAAATAACTTCAGTTTTTATATCATTATGTTAATAAAATTGCAAAAACCCACCCACTGCAACTAAGGGACTTACTTTCTGATGCATATGTGTTCACTTACAAAGATAAATCGTGTGAGCAACTCCTAACTACAGAGGAATAGAGGTGCTTATCTGATCACTGACTTTGCCACTACTATAGAAGAAAATTCATTCTATAAAGAACACTAGAAGCCAATTATTTCCTTGTAAAAAGGCTTCTGCAAAACACCAGGTTTCATGAACCTTCCCTACATATCTGCCAAAGGCAGTGAAGCAGCACAAGAGATAAGGCTTAATTCTCCATTGTTTTGTAACTCTGTCATACACAACTCTAAAAAGTAAGAGTACAGTATGTAGAAAATGTTATTGGACTAGAATAGCAGTCTTTTACAGCTGTTTGAAATATGTCCAAAGTATGACACACATTCTGAAAGGTAACTTCATTCTGAAAACGTCTGCTATTAACTGGTGTCTTAACTGCCAGAGTTTAAGAAATCAAATGAAAATGGATATTTTTATTCTAGGTTATGAACAAATATTGTTTTTCTTTTGAATTTTTGAATAAAGAGAAAACAATGTGTGAAATTTAAATGGCTATTTACTGAACATCTTTAGGTGATGAGATTTTAACTACAGAAGAAATCACATTACCTGAGTATTTTTATCGCGGCTGTTTGATGTAGCAGGTTCATTCTGTAAGGGAACCAGAAATAAGCCATTTTTCTTTGTATAGCAATAGATTAAATAATACAGTTCTACAGGATAGAGTTAGATATCCCTGCAAATGGAGTACCAGTGGAGCCAAATTATCACTCCTGTTGGCTAGAAGTACACATAGGCAAAGGGACTTCTTGTTTCTCTATGTTTATACACACAAGATATTTAGTCTAGAAAGAACTTGTAGCAGGAAATGCTCCATTAAATTGTACTGGACAAGTTTTGTTGCTGCTTTGTGTTCTGCCTGCCCTGGCTCTTGCTCTTAAAAGAGTAGCAGCCAGCTTAAGAGCAATGCTGTGGTGCTGCTCTTGCTGCTGGGGCACAGACTCTGTATGGGGATGATTTTGGCACCCCTCCAAGTTCGTGTCTGGCACTGGTACCCCTCTTGCCCACCCCTAGTTTTACTACTGATAAAAAGCTATCTTCTGAATCTTCTTTGGTTTAACAGGGAGGTTGCCAGTCAAGGAGGCAAGTAGACCCATAACCAATAGCATTTATTTTTAGAAAGTCTTTCCTAGTCAGTTGAAAAGCCTCATCTCCTCTTAGGCTAAGGACAGAGATTACACATAAACTGATATAAATGATCAGAAACAGGTTCAAATCTGTAACACAACAGAAGCTCAGTCATGGTCGACTGGTGCCTCCCAAGTCTGGTGGATGGGGTAGGGTGTCCCCCAGCAGCCAATCACCAATTGGGGTGGGGGGTCCCCTAGTGGCTGATCACCAAGTCAGCAGCTAAACTTCCAGTTTTACAGCTGGCGCTTCCAGGAGGTGCATGGCTGATCTCAGGGGTGCACTCCCTATGCCCCTACGTGTTGCCAAAGAGCTCAGTTCACATAAAACACTTTCAAAATGGCTGAAACCAGTTTAAGAGAAATCTGGATGGATGTAGTATCAGACTTAACTGATTTAGGTTAAATCAGTTTATTGAACTTCTTCTCAAGATCCCTTTCAGATTCAAGTTAACTCACAGCCCCCCAGCATCCCAAGGATGCCTTGCACATTCCTGACAAGCAATGTGGGTAGGGTGGGCAGGCTAGCCTTGGCCCAACCTGTCTGTTCCAGCTGAGCATGGAGGGATGCTTTAACACCCCTTGGCATCTGGCCTGGGCCACTGCAGGCATGTGGCTGCACTTCTGGAATCAAAAAGTGAATGTCTGTTCACTTGCTTATTGGTTCAATCTACACAGCTTAAACTAACCTACAAAGATCGAATCGATTCACCCTGGGGCTTTTTGAATAACTGTACCTAGCCTTCAAGTGAAGATCAGTTCTTAGTTTTGCAAATAACATACCAACTACCTCTAATATTAGCAATATTGCAGCTAACTCAGGGGAAAATTCTGGAAAGAATGATAGGCATTGCTTACCTGTTCACTGAGACTTCTAATGTGCAGAACATGGGATAGATCCTGTGAAAAAAATATTAGCTATTAGTGGGAGAAGTGTTTGACATGTATACTCAGGAATGAGGATTTACATGGATTATATTTTTTTTATGACACCAAGAGTTCTTTGGCTCCACGAATTAAATATTAATACATAAACAAACAAACAAACAAATAAAATAATTAATACATGATTATAATACAAGAGATTATTAGTTCATAAATATTTATGCATTAAAGCACCGATTAGAGACCAGTCAGAGCCCATCTTAATGTTTGCCACCAACTGTTAGCACACTAAATTCTGATTTCAATGATATCCTGTTCCTATATTCAGCTCAGAGGATGACAGTTAATTTCAGTATAGTCCACAAATCCAACAAGATACCTCTGACAAGAAATAGATGCTGAAGGTATCTGACACTCCACAGGAAGACTGTAGCACCATATAAACTAGGGCTTTTTTTTTTTTTTTTTAACCAAGAGTAAACTAAATGTTCATTTTCTTGTAAGGGCCAAACCCTTATATACAGTGGAGAAAAAGTGCACTTACGCGAGCAACAACCTTGCTGTTTCCACAACCAGAGGAACTCTGCAAAGGAATCAGAAAACCATTCTTGTATTGTAGAACCGTATGTCCAAATAAAGTACTTTCAAGAAAATATGCCTATCTGGACTTAGCTACCCTAAGGAATGTGGGACCATGGGAAATACATACTGTTCTTTTTGATAACATTTAATGAGACCACTCTTTGGAAAGCTATTATATGAAGGTTTATTTGGCAGTAAAAAAAATGAACTGGTCATGAACAGGTTCAGTTCATAGCTTATAACATGAGAAGTAAGTGACATTTACCTATTGAAAATATTATCTTTGTTTGAACAGGAATTCAAATACAAACCAATCTATTTCCTCCTATGGAATTAATACAGTTTGTACCTGTTCATTTCATATATGTAGAAGCCTGTTAAAGAGGGATTTTAAGGAAAGATGAGGTAGCTACAGTTTCCCCTCTTCAAAGCCAATTTGTTTTACAAATCAGTCCAAGATAGTAGAAACACAAAAAGCTGAGTTATGGGGCATGTCTGTATTATAAGTGTATTAAAGGTGTGGCTGAAGTTCAGGAAAGATATGCCCAAGCTGGCTTTAAAGCAGTTTAGGCTAGGCAAAAAAGTGATATTCAGGATCCCAGATGGGCTTTTCAGTTTACAGTTTGCTCTCTGCATTTCTGTGGCAATACTGTTACTGGCCCCACAGAACAACTTCCTTTAAAAGTAACTGGAATATGAGCTGTAGCCACACTTTTGAATGTAATGTAGACAAACCCAAAGAACACCTACAAATATCTTAGAAATATCTACAAGGCAGAGCAAAAAGATATATATGAAAAAAGCATTTTTCAGTTTTTTGTTCTTCCTGCTTCTAAATCTCACTTCTTAGGTCAACATATAAGTAACTGAGATTAAAAGGTAGCAGTGGATCTAATGAAGTAAGAGGATTAGTAGTGCTAAGAACTGAAGCTAAAAAAGCCCAAGTTGAGGGTAGAAAGTTGCTCTAGACCTGTGAGAGTAAAACATTAGAGACTATAAGCAAATATGAAAAAATTTCTAAAGCACAAACTAGAAGTAATGAGATGTTCCTTTAATTCACACAAAAACATTGTGTGGGGGCAGATTCTTGCTAGATTTACCCAGGGTGTAATTTATGAATCCCCTGAGCATTAGGAGAAATATGGCCAAAGAAGAACTACTAATTAAAAGCACATCAAAAAATGGCATATGTGGAGATTTAAATTAATGTGAATACTGGCCGACATAAAACTTGGTAGTGGCTATATACTGTAGGCATATGGTTAATTAGTTCCTAGAGAAGTATTTAATCAGAGGTCATGGATTTATGTATGTATTTAATGTGTAGTACCATAAAAATATTGTACAGTAATGAGTATCTGTGCAGCAGCATTAGCAGCTGACTGAAGGCTATCAACTGAAATCACTATAACTTGAAATTTAAATCTTCCATATAACTATCAATTGCACTGGAAAAAACCTATATGCCATTAGCGGACTTAGTTCTGATATTTAAGTGTTCCTCAGTAGAAGAATTAAATGCTGTAGAAAAAAGAAAGCATGCTGACTTGACCATTAGACTTAGATGTAGAGCCACTCTGGAAACAAGACAAATGTTTCCATATTTAAAGGCCTTATTTTAATAGAAGTTACATAAACCTGCTTATATTTATGTAGGTAAATAGCAAAGAGACTATATACTCAGGGTCTGCTTATCCACTGCTTTCATCTTAGTATATCAGTAAAAATAAAATAGGCATTAAACTCGGTTAGGATTGTCTACTCACTTTGCACATACAGTGCCACTGCATTCTTTTTAATTGGGGTTTTATTTGATCAAGGTTAAATAAATGGAAAAGATCACAAAAGAAGTGTTGCCTTAAGTAAAATATTGTATAAATTCCAGTAAAAATGGAAATATTTTCATGAAGGTTGTAAAACAGTTTTTACTTGAAACTTAAACTTCCCCTATAGTGTTATCATTGACAACAGTGCACTTACTAGGGTGCAAGGAAAAAAAAAGTGATAATACTTATGGAAAAGAGAAAAGTTAGCCACAGTTTCCACAGCTGAATGAAAACAAAAAATTAGATAAGCCTTTAGAATGACACATATGTTAGTATGTATTTACTAAGAGACAAACTGACACAAAAACTCAGGAAAAAGTGTACTCACTTCACCACAAGAACTACTACTGCTGCCTGAGTTGCTCTGTGAATCCTGGAAAGAGGCCAGAAATCAGTTATTTGCTACATAATAATTATTCTATAACTATTGCATTAATTTTATTCTATAAAAGGGATTAAATACAATGGACAAAGTCCTAGCTCCGTAACTCGCTACCATGACCAGAAGTAAAATAAGACCTTAAAATGGGAAAGAACAAGCCACTTACCTGGCTACCAGAGTTTTGTGAGGATCCACCCTGTTAAGAAAACAAAAAAATCCAGACATTATTTTAGTAATAGCACTATCCACCTGCCTTGGATTGGAGGCCATACAGCTGGCTTAACCAGGTGCAGGAATTGTTTCTGCATAAAGAAGAACTTCATATTTGAGGGCCTGAGTCAAAAGTTGGAGTTGGAAAGAATATCTATGCAACAGCCATCATGCATAGCTTTAACTTTCTAATCTGTTGTGAAGTAAGACAGTAAGAAGAAAAATAAAGAGGTGCTTGCTTGGTTAGAACGAAAGTTGTGTGTGGATAATGATCCATCCTGTAAAAAAGATTAAGGGAGAAAAGCTTCATTTTAAGATTGTCTGACTGCAAATTCTTTGTTATAGGAAACATGGACTAATTGGAGGCTAAATCATGCAGATATGATTTCTGATTTAGTAAAAATATTGGATAACAAAATGCTGGTGAGCAGCAAATGCTCATTTTTAAATGATGAACATTGTATGTTCTGGTTGGAACAGTCTCTAAAGAAAAATATATTTTTTTTCCAGGGAAAATCCATCTTACATGGATGGTATTGACAATGGAACACTGCACAGGTCCTCCTGTGCCGTTAAGATAGTTAACAGACACGAATTATTAATTATGTAAGGTTTAAGGATGGGGAGTTTAAGAAATGGCCACATACAAAGGATCCAATATATTCACATTCCTTAGTAGGGAATCTCAGCTAAAAGAGAAATATGTCCTGAGAATGCCGTTATAATGTATAACTGCTTCTACTTGGGTCATGTCCTGGGAAACATTTATTTATTAGATCATGAAACTTATTATTTTATCAGATTTTTAAGATGCAAAATTCAAATATTTCCTCCAGGCTCAGGAAAAAAAATAGTTTTGTATGGTAAGAAAACTGCAAATGAATTGGATTAGACACAAGTGTTAAGCTACAGGTATAGTAAAATTATCATGTTTATCAGATTGCTGATGCCCATAACTAATCAGAGAAACAGATTTGAATCTTCTGTGCCTGCTGCCATCAGAGACAATGCCACAACTCCATTTATTACAGGATCAAGACCTTGTATTTTATTACTGCACATTGTGAGTTATTAACTACGTAGAATGCACTAACTGGCTGAGGGCATTCCCTATTAGTAGCTCTATATAATAGATTATAAAAACATGATTCTTCTAATATTCTATATAACTTCATAAAAATAAATTTGACTCATAAAAATGTTCATATATCAACTCATTGATACAACATGACTTATGAGAATAATGAGAATGGGATGATTACCTGGGGACAGCGGTTGCTGCTGTCTGAGTCAGAATTTCCATCCTGGAAAAAAAACCCCAAGAAGTTAATTTTCCTATAAAATAACCTGCATTCATATTACAAGGAAAGACATCAACTTATTCATATTGGGTCAGGGCACAGACAGATGCAATACTTATATTGCTATCAAAGGAAACTGTTACTGTACAACTTGCAAAACCATTTCAACTTTAAACCTGATTTCATCCAGGGTCAAAGTTAGGGCAGTTTACCTCACCTGTATCCCTAAAGGCCTATATAGAAGTTGTAGCATTTTGATTATAATAGTTACTACATGTTCCCCAGCAGCATCTCTTCCTCCGTTTTATTGTACCTAAACTGGACATTTGTTCATATCCTCAGTGAAAATAAATGGCCTGAGGAGGGTGGAAACTCTATTTTAACATCTTAGCACTCTGAGGTGCTAACCTACTTAATCATAGCTATGTAGCTGAGCATTTAGACTCAGCCCCTCTATGTAGTGATAGGCATTATAATTTAGAGAAACTCTCTTATTTAGAAGATTACAAAGGTTGAGAATTGGGAGATGGCCCCTGAATCTAATGAGTGAAAGACAGACCAAGGGTCTGCAGAGGTTGCCTGCTGCTCTTTAATTAAAGTTTTTGGTGAGTTATTTTTGTTCAGTGTATTCACGTATGTATAAAACCCAGTGACCACTACACCTTCTAAGTACAGGATGCGAGTACACCACTCTAGGCAGAATGCTAGGATAGAACTGTTCATCTGAGAAGATAATTACGCTCTCTTCCTTCCAAGCTCTGTAGAGAAAATACCGGTACCTATCATTCCTGTGGTCTTTGGATAAGACTACTGTACTTAGGATAAATAGCTAGTAATTTAATTCACCCTCCAATTTTTTAAATTGTATAATTTCATAAACAGAAAAACACAGTTCTTCAAATCAAGCTCCCAAATGGGCTGATTCTAATTTACATCAAAGTGTTCTATTACTAAGTAGCAAATCGTGAGATATTTCTAAAGGAAGTGGAGAAAAAGAACCTACATTTTGACAGCCACTGCTACCTTGGGAAGAGGATGAACCACTCTGGAAAAAAAAACAACACAAAAAAGTCTTAACATTTAATTCTTTTCAAATGTACTTACATAAATCCTATGAAGTTTTAGGAAAACACATAGAACTCTAAGAATCTAAGGACTAAAAGACTATACAGGTACTCTCTTTCCATTCCACTAGCGCTTAATATGGAATAATTAAATACTGGGTGATTTAAAAAATAAAGGGAATTAGATAAATTCAGAAAAAGAGTACGTTTCTCATTCAAGTATTCTGTTCATAATGTCCTACTGAATACACTGTGGGGTCCATATCAAGGTGTGAAAAAAATATTCTGAGACAAGGCTCTTATCTGGCCAGTAGAACCTGGTGAGTAAGAGGAGCGACCCTGTAAAGAAACCAGAAAGCTACAGACCTCTTCATCATCAACTTAGCCACAGAAGCTAAAGATAAAGAAACATTCCTGTTCTCTTTCATCTTTCTTTCCATTTATGGTGCTTTCTAGGTTATCTTCTCCTCTTTCCTGTCTAAACTTGATTCATAGGCAATTTCTGATCCCATCACTTATTCTACAATGTTATTACTTCTTCACTTATTTTGAAAGTCAACCCTGTGCTCATAATAAGTTGCTACTTCCCGCTTGTTAAAATATTCATTTTTCCTCAGTTAAATGTTTCTCAAAACTCATTTCCTTCTGTGAAATATTTATCACTAATCTCTATTCTGGCTCTAACTTCATGTCAATTATTAGAAACAATAATGCAATGAATTGTAGAGGATTTGGCCAACTCGTAGCAAGATGTTCTCTGTGAAAAATGCCCTTACTTGGTAACTAATCCCACTACTTTGTGATAACTTATCCTGCAAAGAAACCAGAAATGAATTCATTTGTTGTACTTCAACAGACACTTTTACAAGACCTGTGTTTCCAGGAAAGATATATATATCTGCATTTCCCTTACTGCTGCGGAGAACTGCAAGAGGATGCACACTTCAGTCTTTCCCTTTCTATCAATCTATCTATCTTTCAAAAAAGGAAAGATTTTATATTATATTTGGCAATCTAAAAATACAAGTCAGTTGGATGGTCCCTTTCTTTCTCCTGAATAATCTATGAGCTTCTTAGTCATCAACTTGAGCAGCATTTCTCATCTTTGCTTCTGTATTTCCTTTGCAATTTTCTGGAGATTTCTGCCCTCCTCACCACCTTGATTTTTAAGCATTTCCCATGGCCCTCATTTCAGCTTTCCTCTGAATTCCACTGTGTCTCATATCTGCTAGTGGCTTATTTCTTAGTTTTTTAGGGAATGAACAAACCTACTTCTCAGTTGCTTTAAAAGGGTAGGGGGAACTCTTGCTTAGGAGTGTTCAGCAGCTGTTAAAATCTAACTATTAGGTTTATATGATCTTGTAGCAATGCATATTAGCTAAATTGCTCTAATTTTGACCTTGGGTGAAGCAAAGTTAAAATCAGAGCAGTTTTGTTACACATATAATACTACACAATGATGCAGAGACAACAGTTGCATGAAAAAAGCTTATACCATCACCCTTTGATATCACTACAATTTTGCCTGTTTCATAGTTTCTAGGGTCGGAAGGGACCTGAGCAGATCATCTAGTCCGACCCCCTGCCATGGCAGGAAAGAATACTGGGGTCAAATGACCCCAGCAAGATGTTCATCTAACCTCCTCTTAAACACCCCCAGGGTAGGAGCCTGCACCACTTCTCTTGGAAGCTGGTTCCAGACCGTAGCCGCCCTGACTGTGAAGTAGCGCCTCCTGATATCTAGCCTAAATCTACCCCTCTGCCAGCTTGTGACCATTATTCCTGGTCACTCCTGGCGGTGCTCGGGGGAACAGTGACCCCCCAATGCCTGCTGGTCCCCCCTGACTAGTTTATAACAGGCCACTAGATCCCCCCTCAGCCTTCTCTTTTGGAGGCTGAACAGGTTCAGGTCACATAGCCTCTCCTCATAGGGCCTGCCCTGCTGTCCCCTGATCATATGAGTGGCCCTCCTCTGGACCCTCTCCATGCTGACCACATCCCTCTTGAAGTGCGGCGCCCAGAACTGGATGCAATACTTCAGCTGCGGCCTGACCAGTGCCGCATAGAGGGGGAGGATCACCTCCTTGGACCTGCTCGAGATGCAGCTGTGGATGCATGACAAGGTGCGGTTGGCCTTCCTAACTGCCTCCCCACACTGCCGGCCCATGTTCATCTTGGAGTCAATGATGACCCCCAGATCCCTTTCCGCCTCCGTGCTGACAAGAGGGGAGTTCCCTAACCTGTAGGTATGGTGCCGGTTGTTTCTCCCGAGGTGCATCACCTTGCACTTGTCTGTGTTGAAACCCATCCTATTCTTATCCGCCCACCCTTGTAACCTGTCTAGGTCTGATTGTAGCCTGTTGCATCCTTCCAATGTGCCCACATCCCCCCACATCTTAGTGTCATCAGCAAATTTGAACAGGGTGCTTTTTACCCCCTCGTCCAAATCACTGATGAAGATGTTGAACAGTGCGGGCCCGAGGACCGAGCCCTGCGGAACCCCACTGCCCACGTCCTTCCAGGTTGAGAAGGACCCATCCACTACCACCCTCTGGGTGCGGCCCTCCAGCCACTTGGTGACCCATTTGACTGTGTGGGTGTCTACACCACAGCCCCGCAGTTTCTTAATGAGAACGGGGTGGGAGACAGTGTCAAAGGCCTTCTGGAAGTCCAGAAAGACTATATCCACTGCTACCCCTGCATCTAATGATCTGGTGATCTGATCATAAAAGGCCACCAGGTTGGTCTGACAGGACCTGCCACTGATGAACCCGTGTTGGTTGCCCCTAAGCATGCAGTCCCCTGCTGGCCCCTCCTGGATGTGTGCCAGCATAATTTTCTCGAACAGCTTGCCTGGGATCGAGGTAAGACTAACCGGCCTATAGTTTCCCGGGTCCTCCTTCCTACCTTTTTTGAAGATGGGGACCACGTTGGCCCTCTTCCCGTCCTCCGGTACCTCACCAGAGCACCACAGGTACTCGTAAAGTTGTGCCAGGGGACTTGCAATGACCTCGGCCAGTTCCTTTAGAACTCTAGGGTGGAGATCATCCGGACCGGCTGACTTGAATACGTCCAACCCCTGCAGAAGGTCCCTAACTAAATCCTCACTAACCCGTGGCCCAGGTGTGCCTCCCCCAGGCCCGAGGGGGGCCCAGCAGGGAGGTGGCTGTCCTGGTCCCTACTTAGGAAGATGAAGGCAAAGAAATCGTTAAACATGTTAGCTTTGCCGTCTAGTGTGATGACCAAGTTTCCATGGCGTCCTGCAAGGGCCCCACATTACCCGGGACCTTCTTTTTACCCCCTACGTATTTAAAAAAGGACTTCTTATTGTCCTTAATCTGGGAAGCTAGCCCCAGTTCCATCTCTGCCTTGGCCTTCCTAACTACCCCCCTACATCCCTGAGCAACTACAGAATAGTCCTCCCTGGTGATGACCCCTTCTTTCCATTGGGTGTAAGCCTCCTTTTTAGCAAGGAGACATTCCCGGATGCTTTTGGTGAGCCACAGAGGCTTGTGTGCTCTCCTGCTCCCTTTGATCCTCGTTGGGATTACCTTCCTTTGGCCTTGGAGGATCATCTCCCCTTGGTCTCCTTATTTAAAGCATTCTTATGTTTCTTGTATGCCAAGAGGTTTTGTCTCTTCCCTTAGATACTTCCTTACATTTGAGGAGTTATTCAGCTGATAGCAAAGGGACACATTCTGATACTCACAAGAAGTAGCACCTGACTGCATGAATGGTTTTCTTGATTTCAGTAGTATCACTTGTAGGGTAAGGTGCTACCTCAGCATGAGAAAGGGAGGCACAATCAAGTGCACAGCAATGAGTTGTTTAGAATCAAGACTAAAAACAAATACATTCCTCAAGAGAATGAACTCTTACCTGGTTAGAAGAGTCCTGTGAGGAAGTGGACTGACTCTGTGAAGAATCCATAAATCAGTTATTTCCCTGGAAAATGTGCATGTAGATATGGGGTATGCACACAGGGTATGAAGGAGATAAAGAGTATGCTTTCTCCATTTTGTTCCCTCCACTCTGCCCCCTTGTACTATGGAAAGGTTTCATAGAATGCAAGTAGTAAAGAGGTATTGGGGGAACTGATGGGGGTCCCTGGAAATTTCTGCCACCACTAATGTCCTATTGTTTGTTCACTTTTCTTTCAATTCTCTGCTGCTCAGCAGCAGTTACTGCAGCATCACAGTGAAGGACCTTGTTGTGAGCTTACATTTTACAATTCATTTCAAACACTAAATTAATTTTATTATGGCTTCAGTGTGGCCACACTGCCAAGAAGCCAGCGTGCTCTCTGAGGACTTGGATCACTGCTGAAGTTACAGGCTGGGACTGAAGAGGGTAAACCTTGCTATTCCAAAGAGACAATGTTGGTGTGGGGGGAGAAGGTCCTTAGTGGGGAAGGAGAGGAAATCCTCAGGCATATTCTTCCTTCTGAGCCACTTTTGAGGGTGAGACAGACTGATCTGGAGCCACAATGTAATTAGGTTAAAGAAAGGCTGCTAATTAAGCTGGAGTAAAATTTTGAAAGTCCCTTTGCCTCTCTGAAAGTCAAAAGGACTTCAGTTCCAAAGTAGTCTAGGTGCTTTAGTTAATCTGAGTTGATGTCACTGAAAGGAGGTATGCAACAATGCATGTGGAATTCTTCAAACAAAATTTTGCAACAACAGAAAACTTCATGAAACCTGCACAAATTATTTGCGAATCAAGTCAATAGTTTTGATTGCAGCATTGTGATACAGCATGTAAAACAGAACACAATGGGCAAAAATGGACATGCCTATAACTTTTCCCTAAGGCAACAGGGATGCAACATAGACATACCAAATGTGTTCCACTACAAAGACCCAATTTGAGACAGATCTTAGTACTGCCAGAAAAGTTTGTTTACCTCATAACAGGAACTGCTGTCATATGGAGCACCCTGTAAAAAAAAAGAAAAGAAAAAAATTTCTTCCAAACAAGTTATTTTTCTTTCTGAAGTTTCTTGTATCTCCTCTTTTTTCCTCATTACTGACTTCACTATAGCTACTTCACCCTAGTTTAGCTTCATCCTTGAGTCCCTTTTCTTTCTTTCATATCCAGACTTTTGCCATTAAATTGCTCTGGGGCGTGTGCTGAGAGAGATGGGCGCACAGGTGGTTTTCTCTTCTATCCTGCCAGTGAGTGGACGAGGCAGACAGCATGAAACGTGCATCGTGGAGACCAACTGGCAGCTACAGGAATGGTGCTTCAAGGCGGGCTTTGGCTTCCTCGCCATGACTGGCACATCATGACGAGAGACATGCTTGGATGGGATGGGCTCCACCTTTCCCCTAAAGGTTAGCATGTGTTCTCTTCTAGGTTGGCGGACCTCCTCCAGCGGGTTTTAAACTAGGCTCATCGGGGGAAGGGGAAGATGAGGGCAGAGGAAACATCAGACTGCCAGACCAAACAGCACTCACAACTACAGCCCAGCCCAGCCCAACAAGCGAAATGAGCAAATGGGTAAGCAATGGGGGCCAGGGCAATGCTGGGGCTAGGGGGTCAGTACACACATCCACAGGAGGCCTCAAATGCCTCTACACAAATGCTCGTAGCATGGGAAACAAGCAGGAGGAACTCACCCTCCTGATGGCTGACACCAGCCCAGACATAGTGGGGATCACGGAAATGTGGTGGGACTCTACTCATGACTGGGTGGTGAATGTCAAGGGCTATAGGTTGTACCGGAGGGACAGGACAGGAAGGAGAGGTGGGGGCGTGGCACTCTATATCAAGGAGGAATACACATCCTTGCTAATTAGCAAGGTGTCAGAGGAGGGGCACTCTGAGGTGCTTTGGGTTAGAGTACAAGGCAGTTGAGGGGAGAGAGATTTAACGGTGGGGGTCTACTACAGACCTCCCAACCAGGGAGAAGAGCTTGACCAGGAATTCTTAGGTCAGCTCACAGAGGTAGTGAAGGCTAAAGACGTGGTAGTCATGGGGGACCTGAACTTCCTGGATATCTGCTGGGAGGAGCAGTCAGCCAGGTCTGACCACTCACACAGGTTCTTAGAGTGCAGGACCTCCATCTAACCCAGGAGGTGCCCAGCCCCACCAGGGGGGATGCCTTTTTGGACCTAGTGCTGGCCACGGGTGATGACCTGGTGAGGGGGCTGCAGGTGCTCGACCACCTGGGTGACAGCAATCATCGCCTGACGAAATTTACCATCCAGCGCAAGGTGGCAAAGGCATGCAGTAAGGCAGCAGCCCTAGACTTTAGGAGGGCAAACTTCAGCGAGCTAAGGAGGATAGTTGGGGATGCGCTGAGGTCCCAGAGGGGAGGGGAGCCAGATGTCCAAGGAGAGTGGTTGCTCCTTAAGGGGGCAATCCTCCAAGCACAAAGGAAGGTAATCCCAATGAGGATCAAAGGGAGGAGGAGGGCACACGAGCCTCCATAGCTCACCAAAACCATCCGGGAATGTCTCCTTGCTAAAAAGGAGGCGTATACCCAATGGAAAGAAGGGGTCATCACCAGGGATGACTATTCTGCAGTCGCTCGAGCTTGTAGGGGGACAGTTAGGAAGGCCAAGGCAGAGAAGGAATTAGGACTAGCTTCCCAGATTAAGGACAATAAGAAGTCCTTTTTTAAATACATTGGGGGCAAAAAGAAGGTCCCAGGTAACGTGGGGCCCTTGCAGGACGTGTTGGGAAATTTGGTCATCACACCAGATGACAAAGCTAACATGTTTAACGATTTCTTTGCCTCTGTCTTTCTAAGTAGGGACCAGAACAGCCACCTCCCTGCTGGGGCCCCCTTGGGCCCCAGGGGAGGCACGCCTGGGCCAAAGGTTAGCGTGGAACTAGTTAGGGGGCTCCTGGAGGGGCTGGATGTGTTTAAGTCATCTGGCCCGGACAAACTCCGCCCTAGAGTCCTAAAAGAATTGGCCGAGGTCATTGCAGGACCCCTGGCACGGCTCTATGAGCACTTGTGGTGCTCTGGTGTGGTCCCAGAGGACTGGAAGAGGGCCAACGTGGTTTCCATCTTCAAAAAGGGGAGGAAGGAGGACCCAGGAAACTATAGGCCAGTCAGTCTTACCTCGATCCTAGGCAAGCTGTTTGAGAAAATTATGCTGGCACACATCCACGAGGGGCCAGCTGGGGACTGCATGCTTAGGGGCAACCAATACGGGTTCATCAGTGGCAGGTCTTGTCAGACCAACCTGGTGGCCTTCTATGATCAGATTACCAGATCACTAGATGCAGGGGTAGCAGTGGACATAGTCTTCCTGGACTTTCGGAAGGCCTTCGACACTGTCTCTCACCCCGTTCTCATTAAGAAACTGGGGGACTGTAGTGTCAACGCCCACACAGTCAATTAGGTCACCAACTGGCTGGAGGGCTGCACCCAGAGGGTGGTAGTGGATGGGTCCTTCTCAACCTGGAGGGACGTGGGCAGTGGGGTTCCGCAGGGCTCGGTCCTCGGGCCCGCACTGTTCAACATCTTCATCAGTGATTTGGATGACGGGGTAAAAAGCACCCTGTTCAAATTTGCTGATGACACTAAGATGTGGGGGGATGTTGGCACACTAGAAGGAAGCATCAGGCTTCAATCAGACCTAGACAGGTTACAAGGGTGGGCGGATGTGAATAGGATGGGATTCAACACAGACAAGTGCAAGGTGATGCACCTGGGGAGGAACAACCGGCACCATACCTACAGGTTAGGGAACTCCCCTCTTGTCAGCACGGAGGCAGAAAAGGATCTTGGAGTCATCACTGACTCCAAGATGAACATGGGCCGGCAGTGTGGGGAGGCAGTTAGGAAGGCCAACCGTACCTTGTCATGCATCCACAGATGCATCTCAAGCAGGTCCAAGGAGGTGATCCTCCCCCTCTATGCGGCACTGGTCAGGCCACAGCTGGAGTACTGCATCCAGTTCTGGGTGCTGCACTTCAAGAGGGATGTGGTCAGCATGGAGAGGGTCCAGAGGAGGGCCACTTGCATGGTCAGGGGACAGCAGGGCAGGCCCTATGAGGAGAGGCTATGTGACCTGAACCTGTTCAGCCTCCAGAAGAGAAGGCTGAGGGGGGATCTAGTGGCCTGTTATAAATTAGTCAGGGGGGATCAGTGGGCACTGGGGGAGTCACTGTTCCCCCAAGCACTGCCAGGAGTGACCAGAAATAACGGTCACAAACTGGCAGAGGGCAGGTTTAGGCTAGATATCAGGAAGCACTACTTCAAGGTCAGGGTGGCTAGGATCTGGAACCAACTTCCAAGAGAGGTGGTCCTGGCTCCTACCCTGGGGGTTTTTAAGAGGAGGTTAGACGAACATCTTGCTGGGGTCGTTTGACCCCAGTATTATTTCCTGCCATGGCGGGGGGTCGGACTAGATGATCTGCTCAGGTCCCTTCCGACCCTAGAAACTATGAAACTATGAAATGACAGAATCCCTGGATCTTATTTGTTTTCACAGGAGAGTGAAATTCAAGTGAAGAATTAAACTACTGCTTAATCTTTCATCCTTTAGGCATTGGTTTATAAGACTCTCTCTAACTGTAGCTGTGCTAAATGAATTAACATTTAATAATAAAAAAAGTATTTGTTATAGGATTTGGAGTCAGAGAGAAACAGATTTCAAGGATCTTAAAGTTATATGCATATTGACCATTCTCACAGGAATGGGTCATTTCTTTTCCTCTTACTAGTATAATATCTTTTAGTGTAATAGCAAACATCTGGTTCTCTCCACTATACAATTCTGTCCATGCTAATGGAAACAAAAAGCACTTCAGTTACTGGGCATTATGCAGTTCATAGTAAACTGTTCTTTTAAAAAAGTAGGAAATTGGGAGGAATTTTCAAATATACTAGAAGGAAAGTTCTTACCTTTCCACACCCACTGCTACCACTTGAGGAAGACCCTCCCTGCTGGGGAAAAAAGAAAATCCAATAACTTATTTCCATTTTCAGGCCCAAAAATTAACTATAAAAGATTTGTTTGAAGGTAGCAGTTCTTCATGTTCTCTCTCTCCACAGTCATCCTAGGCTAAGGAAAGTTTGAACATGAAGGTGATCTTTCAAAATGAAGCAGAGAAGCAAATTTCTATTGCTCTATTAAAAAAAAATTAAATTCCAGTTACAAATTATAAACTTGGCAATTAAATCTCTGGAAATTTGTGTTATTTACTTACACGCACAATTCAGGTACAGACAATTTTATTTGTCATCGTCTTGGCTTCCCTCCCCCATCCATATCTGAGAAAGGTAATATTTTCAGTCAGGCAACTCTGTTTGATCGAACAGTATTTACCTGGACATAGTGACTGCTACACTGTGGTAAACAAGGCTAGCCACTTTGGGAAGATGGTTTTTGTTGGAGATTATTTGCCTGCTGTGCTGCCTTAAGAAATAAAACAATTTCCTTAACCGTACTTTGCAGCACCATAATGGATAAAAGCCAAAAGAGAAAAAAAAAATCCAGGAACCTGTTACTTCAGTTGGGGATGGCATGACTACTACGCTGTTTCAAGGAAATAAAGTATTGTGTTCTAACACTGCTCTGGGTGGGAACACAGTGGTTAAAATGCACTAAGGGGCACACTATGTTCTAAAGTTCCACTGTTTCAGCACCTACTGAAATCAATGGCAAAGCCTGCATATGGTACAAAAATAGCTTCCCTGACCATAAGAACCACTGCTGCCTGGGTAAGTCTGTCCACCCTGTAAAGAAACAGGAACCTATTAATTCTTTTGTATTAAAAACAGCATGACTTATGCTGTTCCAAGAAGGAAAATGTTGTCTCTTAACACTGGTCTGGAAGGTACCACAACGGGTAAAAAAACAAACAAACTCAAATACACCCAAAACTGGGGGCACAATTTATTTAAAAATTCCACTGCTTCTGATATCAATAGCAAAACCCACATTGGGTACAAAGAAAGTTTACCTTTCCGTAAGTAATGCTGACACTGGGGGATCCTTCTCCGACCTGTATAAAAGAAAAAAAAATACTTCTTTTTTGTTGGAGATTGTTTGCCTATTGTACTGTGTTAAGAAATGAAACAATTGCCTTCTAACACTGCTCTTTGGGGCACCATAATGGATAAAAGCCAAGGGTAGAGGACACAATGTGTTTCAAAATTCCACTGCTTCTACCCTACTGAAATCAATAGCAAAGCCCATATCAGGCATAAAGATTTATAAGTACTGCTGCCACCTGAGGAACATTGCCTGTTCTGTGAAAAAACAAGAAACTGGTTACTACTACTCTCTTTTTCCATAAAGAATTGTGTGACTACAGCATTGTTGCTAGAAAAGAACCCCTTGCATTCTAACACTGCACTCAGCATGAAAACCAAAAGATGAACCCTGTAAAGAAAACATTTATTTCCTTGAAAGGGAATTTATCTATTGAATATTGTAGTGTTTGCATAAAGGACCTCTACCACTATTTGCCTATGTGTGGGAATGGTCATAGGAGGAAGAAGACCCCACAAAGCCTGTGTCCACACTAGAAAGTAGTATACTTGTTACTCCAAATGGCCTCCCAATGGTCCCCACAAACTTTAGAGGAATCCATTAGGGGAAATAAAGATGGTGATTTTAAGGAAGGGAAATAATAAATCACTCTAGAGCAGGGGTTGTCAACTGGGGGTACACGTACCCCTGGGGGCACTTTGAAATGTTGTAGTGGCACATGGGGGTGGGGATGCACTGCCACCACCCTGCGACACTGCCTCACAGGAGCAGGGTCGGGGTGGGGTGAGAGCTGGGCCACACAGATGCTGTGCTGCTGCTGCTTACCACGCTCCCCCGGGGATACAGTTATTAAAAAGGGGGCCACTGGGGTATACTTATTAAAAAAGGTTGAAAATCCCTGCTGTAGAGATCTCTGGCACTTGCACTGTGGAATTGAACAATGGATACCAAATCTGGGGGCATAACCTGTTCCAAAATTATACTGCCTTTGCTTCCACCGGAGTCAACAGCAAAGCCAATATTAGGCATACAAGTGGACCTTAAGAATCATTGCTGCCTCAGTAACTTTGCCCATTACACAAAACTGAAAGCTGTTACTTCTTTTTTTTTAAAATCTCGAATGGCTTGACTGCTATGTTGTTTCACGAACAGAAGCGATTGCTTTCTAACACTGTTCTGGGAGGCACCACAATAAATAAAAATTATTGGGGGAAAAAATTGTTTTAAAATTTCACTGTTTCTGCACCTATTGAAATCAATGGCACAGCTTTTGTTGGGTACAAAGATAGCTTACCGGATTATAAGAACCACTGTTTCCACCCTATAAAAAAAGAGAAAACCATTACTTGTTTGTTTATTAGTGACTACCCTACTACTATGCTGTTTCAAGAACATAAAACATTGCCTTCTAATGCTATCCTGGGAGGCACAAGAATTGGAGAAATAAATATGGGGGAGTTCCACCTCCCCCCCCCACTCCAAAAAAACTAGTTCCATTGTCTCTAAGCCTACTGAAGTGAAGGAGAAAGTACCTACTGGGTATAAAGATAGTTTACCTGACCATAGGAAATGCTGCCACCTTGGTAACTTTGTCCACCCTGGAGAAACAAAAAATCCAGGAACCTGTTACTTCAATTGGGGATGGCATGACTACTACGCTGTTTCAAGGAAATAAATTGTTGCATTCTAACACTGCTCTGGGTGGCAATACAGTGGGCAACAAGTGTGTGAAATGGGCCCTATTCGATTTGGATTCAGCCCAAATCAGGGACAGTGATTCGATTCGTTGATCGATCAGATCATTGCCCGATTCGATTTGGCCAAATCCGAATCTCAAGATTTGATGCTGATTCAGAGAATCAGCGATTTGGCCATAGACACAGCTTTAAATGTTTTTTCTACATACTTCGAGGTACCAGGTGCAGCTCATGAATGCTGCGATGGTGGGGCAGATGGAGCGACCCAAGGAGTACAGGGGCGCCCCTGTGTGCTTGGTGGCAAACCTGGAAGTAGGCTGGAAATACTTCTGGTTCACTTCTGGGTCCACTGCCGAGTGCGCTGGGTGGCCCCCTGCACTCCCCTGGCTTGGCAGTCAGCCATGGGGAGACCCCAGGTGCCCCCCCAGAACTAGAAGGCATCAGTCACCGAGCCAGAGGGGTGTGGGGAGGTCCCCCAGAGTGCTCCCCAGTGGACCCAGAAGTGGACAGGAAGTGCTTCTGGTCCACTTCTGGGTCTGCTGCTGAGCGCACTGGGGACCCCACTGTGTTCCTGTGGCATGCTCGATCCACCCCACCATCACAGCATTCACAAGCTGCCTTGTACCTTGAGGTATGTAGAAAAAAAACATTTAAAGCTGTGTCTATGGTTGAATTGTCGAATCTTTCCAAATCTCTGTGAATTGATCTGGAGGGTTTCAATTTGGAGAGATTAAAGGGTCTCCTGATTCGATTTGGAGATTCGGCCACCGAATCAGGTCAAATCTTCACTGAATTGAATCAGCAACCAAAGCTTCACACAGCCCTAGTAAAAAGCATTAGGGGGCACACTTTCTTCTAAAATCCCATTGTTTTAGCACCTACTGAAATCAACACACACACTTGACTTGTCATCTGAAAAATCTTCTAAATAGTGGGTGCATCTACATGTTTCATTAATTCTGAGCAATAAACTCCAGGGTAGTTTCAGCTGGAGTAAACCAGTCCCAGGCACAGTGTCTACACGTGCACCTGGGACACCAGCAATTTGACCTGGGTTGAAGCAGTATATGCCAGGGCTGCTCAGACCCAGGCTTCCAGTGGCATTGTTGGGCAGTGGAGGGGCTGGCTGGAGCACAAGGGTGCTGAAAGTGCAGAGCCATGTGTCCAGGTGGCAGGCAGGAGTCTGGCCCTCAGTTGGATCAGTTGACTGTGGGCAATTTACACCCATGGTCTGCATCTATACATATATTTAATTGCAGTAAATTACCACAGTGTAAGATAGCACTGTCCCCAATAGTACTATTTTACTGCAGTAGTTATTAGTTTACTGTGGCCTAATAGCATTACACATATGCTTTACTTACTAATTAGCTTTACTTCACAGCTAATTAGTTTACTCTGCAGTTAAGCGAATGTGCGGCCACGGCCACTGGTCTACACATGCTATTAGTGCAAAGCAATAATCTCTGGCACATATCACACTGGAGTTTATTGCTCCCAAGAGCGCTGTCTTTACATGTGTACCCAGGACTACAGCTTGTTGAACCAAGTTGGAGCAGCCCTGGCTGGCAGAGGGCACAGGGGGTCAGTCTGCCAGCCCAGAGCTGCTCTGACCCAGCTCAATGTGCTGTGGAAGGGCTAGCTTGGGCATGAGAGTGCTCCAGTGTGGGACTAGCCAGCAGGCAGTCCTTCACTGAAGCACCCTTCTGCCCCAGCCAGCCTGGTCCCTGTCTACCCATGTGCTGCAGTGGAGCAGTTTCCTTCACTGCAGATAGTACACGTATATACAAGTATTAGCCGGTGGCGGAGTAAATTAGTTTACTTTGGCCTAATAAGATCCCATATACAGATGCTGACATTTTACTGTGGAGCTAATTAATCAACTGTACAGAAAATGTCTCATGTAGATGCACCCACTGTGTAGCACTAAAGGCCAAATCATCAGCTGCTATAAATGAGACTAATAGAGTTTTACCGGTTCTGTTAGCAGAAGCAGGCCTAAATGGTACAAAGCATGTTGAGGACACTAAAGAATAGGGATGCAGAGATTTTCACGTTCATGGTTACTGAACACAACTGCATGATTTCATATTATTTACTAGAAAGCAGAGACTAGTGTCATACAACCACAGACATCTCCTAGCTCTTTATACACCATCCATTTTTTCAGGGAAAACACACTCAGCTATTCCCATTGTGATAAATAAACATTCACTGACACCGGTGATGGTATAAAAACACTAATACAGTGAAGAAAGAAAACTTACTTGGACATAGACTTGGTATCCAGAACCGCTCAAGCTCTGAAAAATAAAAAATCATTCAGTGTGCTCCATTTATGGCACATGGAGGAAAGGACCAATGAGTATTTCCTTTTTTGGGAGAGTAAAGGAGGGGTTGGCACGCACTCTGTGCTACTTTTAGCACCCAATGTTGGGAAAAAGCTTTTGTGAGGGATACCTTCAAAGTAAAAATATATTGGATATAGTGGTGGACTGGATGTTCAGCTGTGGCTGACATTCTCAACAGGGGAGGGAAAGCAGACTGCCTGGGACCAGCTGGTCCCAGGTTAATGCAGAGAAGCTGATTTTTGGGGCTCAGCTTATTACTGCCAGCCACCCCTACTTGTCAGAACATAGTGAGCTACAGCCAGGGTGCCACCTCTTTCCAGCCACAACCTCTCCTCACCTGCTTTATGGCACCCTGCATCTACACCAACTATAAGGGCAGAGCAGATCCTGCACAACACAGAGCTCTACCTTGCCTTGATGTGAATTATACAAGGTTAGCGAGGGGCTTTCTGGCACCCTTTCCTTTACTGCATATCTACATAATGGAACAAGCTGACTAGAGAACATTGTATCCAGTGCGACTTTCAGCTGCAGTTCCATAACACCTTTAGATGGCATTGAAACCTATTCCACTTTCAGGCAAATCACTCTCACACTAGTTCTGCTATTATCAGGGACTGCCTAGCACAGCTGGAGCAAGAGGGTAAGGTGAGGAAAAGCAAGCACAATATTTGTCCGTACAATGGCAATATTGTTAGAACAAAATATAAAAGTGAAAGTGTGTTTACCTGTGGGTAGGTCTGACGCTGTAAATGAAACCAGAAAGCTTTGATTATATAGTACAATGACTATTTAGATAGAAAATAGTTTCTGTAAAAGAAACATATACCTTTTGGATGGATGGATACACCAAGACAGTGAGCATATCACATGTTATCTCTCTTCACTACACCACCCTACACTGCAAAATGGTTTAAGTTGGTATTTTGAAAACTAAAGTATTCTGGATGCCTTTCCAGGTAGTCTTGGATACACACTAAAAATCTTGCCAACTATTTTTTCCAAATGAAAAAACATTATGTTAATTTGAATGGCAACTAGAAATATAGAAACCCGTATCCTACTATAAGAAGACATAAGGGCTGATACAATGCCCATCTGTATCTATGAGAGTCCTCTCATTGCATATAAGCTAATTGCAGGAGGAAGAGAACATTTCATGGCTTGGGCTCCAGACATTCAGTCTCCTTCATTTGTGAGGAACTTGAGATATATCATAGTGCCATGCTCAGAACATAAGAAACACAAGGTGGACTGTGCAATGTGAGCAAATTAGTTAAGCACTTCAAGGCATGATATGAAAAGTGAGGCATCATTTATATGACTCTGGATAAGTGATATACATGAAGACCCTTAATATCAGTACAAATATATCTTCAGTTATTTAACTATGCCCTTTCTCTGTGCATAATTGTGTCAATAATATAAACTCCCCACCCTTCCCGCACAATACCTAGGGCGTGTCTACAAGTGGGTTTACTCTAGAGTGCCCAGTGGGTTTACTCTAGAGTATTCCCTGCCCAGCTGGAGGCTCACTGCTAACTGCCCCTGCTGGTGGATCAGGGCAGGGGGCTGGGACCTGCCAGTCCCCTGCAGCTCTTTCCAAGCCTCTTGCCCCTGATTGGGGAGCCAGGGCTGGGAGCTCCAGGTGCTGGGGCACAGGGACATTGTCCCTGCCCAGGCTCAGGTGATGGAGCCTGCCCCAGCAGCAGATAGCTCCCGGGGTCAAGGAGCAATCTCCCAGTCCTGTCAGGAGACAGTTGTCTCCTGGCCCTGTGCTCCTTGCCAGCCCCTGGGCTAGAACCCAGGGGCTGCAGGGGGCCTGCAATTGAGGCACAGGGTTGGGAAAAATCTGTAGGGCTAGGACCTGCCCCTGACTGGGACAGTTCCTGGTGAGATCCAGCCTATGCTGCACTGTCCCTGAAATGGGACAGCCCCCAGCCAACTCCAGGCTGCACATGCAGACTTCCCCAAGCAGTCCAAACTTCTAACTCTGTTTCCAGATCACAGTTGGAGAGCTGGAGCTGGGATCAAGCTTCCAGCCCCTGCTCTATAATCATGGACCAGGAAGCTGGGAGCTCCTTGATGCTGAGGCAGGGGGACATTGTTCCTGCCTGGGCTATGGTGGCAGAGCCTGCCCTAGTAGCAGGCAGTGTCTGGGGGCAGGGAGCAATCTCCCACCCCCTGCTGCCCAGCTGCAAATTTGCTCCTGGTCAGCCATCTACACGTGCTGTACAGTACAGTACTTACTTGCCAGTTAATTTGCTACTTGCATTTGCAGGTAGTAAATTAACTACCAAGTAGAGGAAATTACTGTACAGTAAGGGTCAGCATGTGTAGACAATGATGCTTACTATACAGTAATTAGCTGTACTGCACAGTAAAGTATCTTGTGTACAGGCACCCCTAAAGTAGTATCTCTCTCTTAACAGGTAAGCAGATTGGTTGTTCAGAAGGCCTTTGGTGCAAAATTCTAAGTGCTGAGGAAATAACTGTGCTTACCTCAGCTGGATAGGGACCGCTTTCGGCATAGGATGTTATCTGTTAAAGAACCAGAGATAAGTAATTTTGTCACAAGTGGGTTTATTTAAATGGTTTCAGAAAAAGAAACCTCTCTGTCCTTACAAGCTTTGGGGAATAATAATTATTAGCATTCTACAACACTTCAATTTAAATACATTAGTTTCAAAATATGCTACAGAAAACAGTAAGGGTTATTATCTCAATTTTACACATAGAGGAATTCAAGCACAACAAGGTAAGTGACTTGGCACAAGGCAACATAATGAATCAGTGGCAGAACCATGCCTCCCCATATACCCACTGGCTTATACAGCCTTCTTGGCATGGAAAGCCAAAAGAAGATGCACACTCCACTCTGCATCTCTTCATTCATTCTCATTCTATAGCAAGGTTTATATGAGAGTGTCCTGACAATGAACATAAACTGAAGAGCAATGTTTTTTTCCATAGCATTATTTTTCTGGGGAAAATATGTATGTTTATTTTGACTGAAAATAGTCCACTTCCTTTGAAGGAGTAATTACTGAGATTTTATCACATATGGAAAAAAATTATTGAGAGGCTGAAATGGGCCATTTGTTTTTAAAAATAAGGTCCCCTTACTTCTGGAAGAAGCAGAAAACTGAGATAACTAAATTTCTTGCAAAAGTGTGGTTGATGAGGTCTGACATCACTAATAAATTTGACAGCAAGGATGTGAATAGCCTGGGTTTGAATATTTTCAAGGCATAGTAACCCATTCACACTGCAGCCTCCCTGTGCTTTGACTACTAATGGTCAATACCAAGGGCCAGATTCATCTGTAATAACAATTTTGTTGATTTCATTGGCTTTGCACCAATGAATCATGAATCATTTTTTTTGTAACAATAATGATATAATCTATCTGTTATTAACATCAATAATTGTATACTGTCCATCAGCATCTTAGAAAGCCCTTTGGAAGGTTTGTAATTATATTACTCTATTTACAGTAAAATCCAGTCATAAAAAATTCTGTCATAATACAGCCACTGAGCCTGATGCATTTGAAAACTAGTAAGCTAAGCATTCAGTTACTGAGATACAATATGGGATAAAAATCTGATCCAGTGCCTCAACTGTATAAACTGGTACAATTCCACTGAAATTAAAGGAGATGTGCTAATGTACCTTTGTTAAGGAACTGATTCCATAAATTCAACAAAGAATAAGCACTTACCTTAACAGAGGTTTCTTTGCTGCCAGAAGGGACAGACTATAAAAAATATAGGAACCATTTATTTACTTAGGAAGCGTTTGTCAACATTAATTCAGCACCATTTTATAGGAGTGATTTAAAGCTAATAAAGGGGCCTGAAGTGCTGAACTAAGCAATATTTGAAGAAAAGGAAATGTGTGAAAAACACACATAATAGGTAAATGGGAGCAGAAGAAATCCTCCCCACCTCCCTCAACAGAACTTTTGTATTTACACAGAACTAATTTAGCGTTAAAAGAAAATTTCTAATAGTTGAAGTAATAGATATAAGGTGGATTTTCTGATACAGCAAAATCACTAGTTGAAATGGAAGATAAAAGTAATATATTGAAATAAAATTGATCATAATTCCTTTGATCAAAACTGGAAGAGAATAAGGACAGAACAATAAAATACCATAGAAGGAGAACCAGATGGAAGTAACGAAATCCCCAATATGAACAGAAATGTTATTATGAGTTTCCAATAAATTTATAGGAACTGCCCTCCTTACTAGTTTAAGCATACCTTTCTATATGGAACAGCTAGAGCAAAAGCTTTATGAAAATGTTACTTTTGAATTCTCAGCACCACCACAGGCAGCACTGTCTTTCTGGTGAAAATGATAATCAAAATAGAAAACATCTATATCTATTGCAACCACTTGCAGAATACATATTAGGTCTCGGCTTAACAAAGAAAGGAATTTGGTATTCAAAGATGGAATCATATAATGTCCAATAGTCACAGCACTCATTTGCTGAAATGTATCCATGCTAGTAAGACAAGGTTCTTTTGGTAAATCTGATATATTTTATTAGATCAACTCACATAGTTGGAAAAATTCTGCTTAGCAAGCTTTTGGATTTAAATACCCTTTATCAGGCTGTACTCCATGCTAGTAATACTTTGAGGGTCCTCACACCCTCTTATCCTCATGCCTTCCCATGAATTCTCTCAGTGTGGCAAAATTTGGGGCTACCTGTTACTTTCTGAATAGCATCAGCTGTTGGAAACCTAAATATAAAGAAGAAAGTGTCCTTACATGACCATAGGAAATGCCACTGTTGAATGAAGATCCATCCTGTTAACAAAAGACAAAACCAATTACTTCCTTATATGATGATTTGTTTCAATAAGATACCACTTCAGGAAATGAACCCTATCTGGAATTTTTGTTTTGTGGAGTGGATGATTAGAGAAAATGCCTACATTAGATTCTGATTTCAATTAAATCTGAATAAATCCAGGCTAATTTCTCTGAGTTATGTGAAGCTCATCTGAATTTACTCCAAGATAACTGAAATCAAAATTTTCCAGCATTTCACCACCTTACAATATTTGTAAGTTTGACTACAAAAGAACATAATACATTTAAAAGTATATATTCATATACATTTACACTTAAAAAAATGCCTGAGCATGAAGGCCAATAAATAAGTAGATTAATTGCAACTAACTACAGGCTTAATATTAAACATGTACTTAAGTATTTTCCTGGCTCAGGGCTTTAATTTTCAACAGCACAAGAAAATAGGCCACCTTTCTTGTGTTTTTTTTCTACTTGTTTCAAGAGGTTTTAAAGTAGAAAATAACTGATGTAATGTTTATGAATAATTACAACATAGAGGGAAAAATGAAAGTTGACAATATACATTTTTTCTAGATTGTTTAAATAAACACTAAATCAATACAGCAATAAGTGGATGCTAGTGTGCAAATTATTCATCTATGCAAAAGGAACTTCCCAAAGGGAAGAAGGATTACACTGAAAAATAGGTATGATACGTTACATACACTGAGATGATTATCTAAAGCAGGTTGTACTTGGATAGTAGGCAGGAAGTGGGCATGTAGGATGTATACCTGGGAATGGAATCTAACATTATGATTAAAACATGAATGTAACCATAAGGGGTGGCTATACATGTGCTCAGGGGTGGGCGACAGGGGCATTTGAAAAACACTAATTAAAACACTCCAGTGTCACATGTATTCAGCATCCCACATTTAAAAAAGCTGGCATTTTGAAATGTGGGAGGCTGAATACATGAGACACTGCAGCACTCTGGAGCATTCTAGTTAGATTAATCAAGTCTGCTCTGATGCATTCTAATCAGAACGTTTGAAGCATGTGTATAGGCACCAAAGGTTGTTAACATTTCAGAGCTCTAAGAAATCAAGGGATGACAGAGCGGGCTGGTTAGTGATTAGTAGCATACCATCCTTCAACACTGTAAGCTGAGACCATTTCATTCCAGGCATTGGCTAGCTTTACATATTTATTCAGGATAACACAGCCCTGTAGTATAACTGCTGCAACAAGTCTAATACAATTCACAACCAAGTGCTGAGTTGTTAATCAACATCTGGGGACAAAACAAAAAAACCCCAAACAAATCCCTAAACTTACCCCTCGACAGCCATATATTCCATATACACCAGCAGCCCCACCCTGTAAAGGAACAGAAGCCAGTAAATTTATTACTAATTATTTAAGGAAGGTAACCTGAGTACAAAGAACCTGACTTGTGTCTTGGCCCTATATAGGCCCTATAGTGACCAAGGAAAGAAAAAATCTTTGCATTTTCCTCCCAGCACTGTATTCACATTAAAGTCAGGCACATTTTGGTCCTAAACATACAAATTAATCCATAACTGTCACAGAAATATTTCTGACAAATTTATTTCTGATAGATTTTATAAATGAATAGGCAAAAAAATTGTAGAAGAACTTCAGCGTTGACAAATGAAAGGTAATGCGTCTGTGGAAAATAACCCCAACTATACATGCTTTAACTGTAGGCAGTTCTGGTTTCTACATCTCAAAGACAATGTAGCAGAATCAGAAAAGGTACAGAGAAAGGCAACCAAAATGATCAGTGGTATGGAACAGTTGCCATATCAGAAGACTAAAAATGTCAGGACTCTTCAGTTTGTAAAGGAGAAGGCTAAGGGGGATATGATCAATGTCTATAAAATCATGAAGAGTGTGGACCAGGTGAACAGGGAACTATTGTTCACCAACTCCCAGAATAGTAGAGCAAGGGGACACCTACTGAAATTAGTAGGAGACAGGTTAAAAAGTAACAAGGGAAAGTATTTTTTTTACACAACACATAATTAACTTGTGGAATTCATTGCCAGAGGAAGTGGTGGAGGCACACAGAATAGCCAGTTTCAAAAAGGAACTAGACAAATTCATGGATGATAGGTCTATTAATAGTTGTTGAACAGAATGGTTGGAGATTTTTCCACTGGCATCTCTAAACCAAAAATGGCAGATGCCAGGGAGGATAATGGATAGGGAAAGATCACTCTAGATCTATCCAATTCAATGCTCTCCCTCTAGTACCCACTTCTGCCACTGTCAGAGACAGGCTACTGAGCTAGAAGGACCATTGGTCCGACCCAGTGTGGCACTTTTTATGTTCTTATTGAAATTACTTTTCAGAAAACTTGCAGTGCAAACATCATTATCATCTGCTAAGGTATATAGATCAAAGTAGAAACTGAACAGAAATGGAAATTTAATTGATCTCTACCATCATTATCTAAGTGAATGAAAACATTAAGATGCATTATGCATTAATGCTAAGTGACTTGTATTTTAGAGTCCATAACCTTGTGTGTTTTATTAATAATGCAAGTCACGATCTTCTTTCAAAACAAAGGTAAATTTTGATAACTAATTTTATTTGTTTCTCAACTTAACCCAAAATGTGCATAGAAATGAATTGTACTTATTCCAAATATTGAGTAAATGAATGTTTCAGATGTTCCCACATTTCCCAGGCTCAGTGCTGTGAAGTGTTAAGCATTCCCAGTAATTCCCACACTGAAGTGGAAACTGAGGTTAGTCAGCACTAGAACTATAGGAAGAACTGATACTTTGGTTTGCTTGCAGCACTGGAGAAAAAGGTCAGCTGCAGTTCACTCAAAGAAAAGGTTTTTTTGAAATTTTTTGTGGGTAAACTGGCAAAACAAACAAACTAATTAGGTTGAGCAAAACATTTCTTTCAACCTGATATGAAAAGCTTTGTTTAATTTTGAAGTCTTTTTTTGATTTTTAAAAAATAAAATCGAAATAGATTTTGAAATGAAGTCATTTTGAATTTTTTAAAAAAAATTGTTTTGAAAATTTCAAAAATTAAAAGTTGGCTTTTCTGGACTACTTGCCCCTATTTCTCCTTCTCCCACCCCAAGAAGTTAAGTCACAACTGACTTGAATTCCCTAAATGTTTTAATCAAATTGAATTGATTTTTGCCGAAAGCTTTTCACTTAAAACATTTTGTGCAGCTCTACTGCATCTTGTAGGACTACACCCTAAAGTTCTAGTTAACTGAATTTATATTCTAAGATTTTAACTCAGCTGTGTCTCTTTTACAGCAAGGAATGAAAACTGAAGTGGCCATACTTGTTATAGAGATATGGAAGCTGAATACTGAAGGCAGTAGGGAATCAGAGCACACAGACTGTGCTATGCCAGAGTTTATCAACATTTCTAGGAATTAACTGTGCTACATTCCTGCTGTCCATCTTGCTGACACTACTCTATTTCTATATGTATGTTTTGCTATAGAAGAAAAGCTGCTACATTACCAACCAACTGCATTAGTGATAAACATCTGAATTAAATGATTTACCCTGGGACTAGACTATATAAAGATATGAAGAGTGCTTACTGGACCACATCCACCTCCTCTTACTGGGTAAACTACTCCATCCTAAAGGAAAAAAGAAATTAATTACTGTCATGTAAAACTGGTTGGTAAAACACAAGAAAAGACATCTGCCTTTTACAGGACCCAGAATCTAAACCGCTATCTAACTGGCAAGATGTATATACATAGATTGGGGATAAGTATGTATGGACATTTTCATGTCTGTGGTACATATATGTGATATGATTGCACGGAACAATTCCATCTCTGTAGGAAAACATTAGTCCCCCTTCTGTTTCAGTATCATTTTATCTTTGGTGATGTAGCCCTTTGAGAAACACCTTACAACAAAAGTAGGGAACTAATCTTCTACTTGATCAGTAACTCAAAGTTGCATGGTGGGAGGGGAAAACATTTAAGCACCTTGAAGAAAGAATACTTACTTGGGGACGACTACCACTGCTCTGTGAGGAAATATATATAGTCTGTAAAGAAATACAAAGAAATAATTTATTTTCTAAAAGGAATTTCTAAGCTTAGCTACCATTACAAACATCTTTGTAGGGGTGAATGACAAGACAAGGTCCTGCATTCCACTGTGCTTCTTGATTCTCTTGCCCTATAGCACTGAAGCAATTCACTTCCTTCAATTCCAGTCTGAAGGGAATCTTTTAAAATAAAAATAAACTATAGATATGCAAGTGACACTTTAAGCTCACAACACAGAAGGTATAATTTTACTGGGGAAACAATTTGGTTTGTTGGAATGATATTGAAAATGAAAAATAGCTCATGTCACCCAGTCCTAGAGGAAGTCTTATGAAGGGTAAGATACCCAAATAGTTATAGAAATTGTACACTCTCCCTTCAGGCAAGTGAACCGACATTCACTTTTGATTCCAGAACTGCAGCCACATGCCTAGTGGCCCAGACCAAGAGCTGGGGGACTGCTACAGCACGCCTCCCTACTTGTCTGGAGCAGATTGGGGTAAGACTAGCTTGCCCACCATGCAAGGAGGGGTTTACTGGGGAGGTGAAAAGCATCCCAGGATGCTGGGGAACTATGAGTTAACTTGAATCTGAAGGGGATCTGGGACAGAAGTTCAATAAACCAATTTAACCCAAATCAGATAAGGCTGAAACTACATCCATCCAGGTTTATCTTAAACTGGTTTTGGCCATTTTGAAAGCAGTTTATATGCATCAAACTTCTGTTGTGTTACAGATTTGAACCAGTTTCCGATTACTTATACCAGTTTATGTGTAATTTCTGGCCCTAGCCCAGGAGTCAAGATTAAGATAATTAGATTTCCCAGAAATGTCAAGAGAAGAGAAAAATCAATACAAAAGCAATCTTTTCTCATGCAACTTAGATGGCTATGCATACTGCAAAGGACTACAGATGAGAGAGGCTGAAAAGCAAGAGAGCATGTTTTCTTGGGCAAAGGAAGAAAAAAGGGTTGTAGCATTTTAATTTCTTTATGCATCTTTGTGAGCTAGTAAGATTTCCCATGTCAAAATCCAGGGAAAATGTCCATGCACAAGCCATACTAATGTTAACCCAAACTTCAGTTTATACGCGTGGTAAAAAGAGAGATAAAATAGAAACATTATAGCTTGGAACTGAAAATTAAGAAAATCAGTATTTTCTATATAATGGTGTTCTAAAAATGCCTGTCCAGAAGAAGGCATAAAAACTAAATATAAATGCAAATATTTATAAATACAAATATAAATATAAAGTTTATTTTTAAAAGGCAAACTGGAAGTAACAGGGATGAAGTATATGAAGTGAAAACTGCTCTCAAATAACATAATAATAAATACATTAAGTTTATCTTTAATTTAACTCAGTTGAAGCCAATATAAATAAAACAGACATATTTGACCCTAGAAATATAAAAGGGCTATCTTCATTTAGTAAGGAAATTTAAAAGCAAATATCATTGTGTCAGAACCAAAAACCCACACGAAACTATAAATTATTTAGAGGTAGAAATTGATTACTAACTCAGATACAACTACAGTGACAGTTTAAAAAGGCCAATAGGAATAGGCAATGAAATAAATTATAAAAGTAATCTACATTTAGTGCACTGGAGATAAAGTTGGAAATATTATTGTATTATGGGAATTTCAGAGTTTTGCAAATGACAGAAAAGTGAAAATGATTAGAAACACATGTGAAACTTCTATTTTTATGGTCCATGTTGAATGCAATATAAAAGCAACCAGAATAATAATGATGTTTAGTTAGATATTTAGTATTATTTAAATTTTAATAATTCCAGATATCATGAAAAGCACAAATAGAAAATATTGTGAAAGAGTCCGCATAATGCTTGATTAAAAAAACCTAAGGTGGCAAAGTTCACTTTGATTGTATAGATGGGGTATGAAGTAAAGTGTTAAGTTTTAGATCCAGTAGGGTTACTACTGCCACGAGTCAGTAACTCTATGGTATTCCTGGACTTATTGGCAGAGACATATTGTTTCACTGAAGTTAGTATAACTCTTCCTCTATAATTTTGGGTACTTCAACACCCTATAACTAGTTTTCCTGGAGCATAATTACAACTAAAGGGCAGTTATGGCACTTACCTGGCTGCCTGAGCTACCACTTGAAGAGGAACCAGAGGATCCACCCTAAAAACAAGGGAGAAGCCAACTGGTTATTTTTTTTAGAGTACTAGTTTTATATAACTACTTGTTTCAGGAAAAAAAGCCCTACTTGGCTGAATAGAAGGATACAAGAGGGAAGAGGGAGCCTCTTAAGGGGAGCCTCTTTCCTCAATTAAGGACATTTGGGGGAGGGGTTATTTCATCCCACAACCTACACTATTAAAAAGTTTGGTGACAGAGATTTTAAAAAAACAAACAATGTAGACACTACAAACTGGTGTAAATTAGCATAACTCTACTGACCTCAATAGAGCTATGCCACCTTACACTGGGTGAGGATTCAGCCTCATATATTAATGACCAGCATTCAGGAGCAAGACTGAACTTGTAAGTTCTTCTGCGAGTAACAGACTAAGCACCCCTCAAAGTTACTGTATATGGATACTTAATGATACAATTATGCAAACATTGGAAAATAAGAAGAGTATAGCATGGCTACTGGGGCAAAAAGAGGAAGAGAAAACTTTTTCATGAAGATGGAATGGATAATTTCTTAATAAAATTCAAATATTTTCTTTAGTTTTATATAGACTTCATTGTATACTACTATATAAGGAAGAATTCGGAGTATTTTAGAAAAGTGATCCTGGTTGAACTAAAAGTAGTGAAGGAATCATTATGGTTGGAAAATGAATGCAGAGAAAATAAGTTAACAAAAGAAAGTTAGTCTAGGTTACCTAACCTAACACAGGAAACACCTCTATTGTATACCAACAGCAAGGACAAATAGCCAGCCAAGAAGTTTATGAATTTTGTTTACTTCAAGGTAAATACTAAGTAAAAGGAATAAACTGAGCAATAATTTGGGTAAAGCATGCAATACAGGATGTTTTTGATATAACACTTAAAACTGTGAATGATTTTTTTGACATTTGTGAATAGGAAGCAATGAATCAATGAGCTCTAGAGGAAGTATGCTTACCTGAATACATTTACCACTGCTTGAGTAAGTCCCTCCAGTCTGTTAGAAAGAAATACAGTTAAATGACTTGTGGAAACACCAAACCAGGTTGTGCCTGTTCCAACACTTCGTGCTTAATAATGATCTGATTGAAGAGCTTATACGGTATCTCAATCCTGATATACTCAATTTTGAGCACAAAGCTGAGGGCATGACATCTTTCTAGTGAAGGAGTTTAAATTAAAGCCTGACTGTGGCTCCAGAATGACTGGACTACAGTTTATGAGGAGTTAAGGGAAAGGATGATTCTAAAAACTTGAGATGATGGGACGACTGGGGCAGTCTACATTAAAAACCAAACAACATTGATAAAAATACCTATACCATTTATATTCAGGGTGTGATTTTACTTGAAATATTTCCACAACAAAAATAATAAATCAAGTACAGTTTTTAAAAAAATGTTCAGACACTAAAAGACACTTTAGGAAATTGCAGAAAAATGGTTCTCACCTGTTTACATGCCACTATCACAGTGTTTGCGGACTATGAAAAAGAAGAAACTAGTTATTGTCTTCTTAAAGATTATATTTCAACACTTCATTTTTTAGGAAGTAACCCACATTTATCTGGTGAAGCAAGGGACCAGAGAAAGATGTTAATTCTTGGTTAGATCATTATTTGATGCAAATTAGCATAGCTCCATTGAATTCAATGCAGCAACACTGATTTACAATATCAGTCCTCTTTTTTCTTTTTTCATTTTACCTACCTGTACTATGGCCAAGTTTAATAAGAGGAGCTCTTTGAAAATAAAAGATGATAGCTATTATTTCCATCATTCTGATACTATAAAAGCATAAGTCTGTCTGTCTGTCTGTTTGTCCATAGCGCTTTATTCAGCCAATCAGAGTGCTCCAAGTGTGGGGAAGTGCCACCATGATTCCGAAGCCGTGCTGGGGACCAGGAGGTTGGGGGAGGCTCCCTGCAAGAGGCAGAACAGCGGCAGCATGGGGCATCCCCCCTTCCCCTGTCATTCTTGACAGGCAATTGGCTAGTACTAATATATTAACTCCTGAAAACATCACTAGAGCCTGATGGGCTGGGTAGCAGTGGAGGACAAAGATTATATGGGCTTTATGCCTCTTTGATCACCTAACTGAAATTTGCTGTCTCTACTATACCTCATATCCTGTGCATTGGTTAGGATGATTAGATCCTCTGAATCTCATTTTTTTCACCTGTTGGATGGGATATTAGTATTTATCATACAAAATTCCTCCAATTATTGTGAGGACTGAGTATATAAGGTAAAATTTTCCAAAACATTCATTGATTTCATCTGGCTCAGTTGACGAGTGTCTAACCAAAAGACCTCAGATGGGGACTAGTCTCATATTATAATTTAACTTACCACATTCATGTCTAATACTCAGAACACAATATGCTTAAAACATACCTTCTTCTTACTTCTTGCTGTGACATTCCGGGACTCTGAATTCCTTGGAGAAAGAGTTTTGCTCTCTATTCCAGCCCAAAAATTTTCAAGGTCTTTTACAAAAGTTGCACTGAAAAGAGAATAAAACCAGTATGATTTAATCTATTTAGCAATATATATTTCAGCTTATCAATATAAGGGACAAACTCATAAAATTATCTCTAAACAAAGAAAATATGCTTTAGTTTTGGATGTTTGAAAATGTAAGTTTCTTTGTATAAACAGGAATCATACAGCAGCTTTCAGGAAAAAGATGTCAGAGTAAGGCTTGAAGAAGATTACATTATTTTTGGTAACACTTTTATTCTATGATTTCTATTGCAACCTCTAACATCATTTGAAAGTTCAACCAAACAGACATTTAGAAGAAGCAGAAGGATAGCTGCTTGAAGAAACGTTGACTCCTGAGGTCTAGCTGCTCAAATAGCCATTGTGTTTGGAGGTAACTTAATTAATTCTCCCCATTCATGGGGAATCACTTCATGACTGAGGGAATGGATTTTATGGAAGCTTGTAGAGGAGCTAATCACAGATTCATAGAAAAACAGGGTTAGAAGAAACCTCAGGAGCTCATCTACTGGTAGTCTGACCAACTGCCTGCTCAAGGCAGGATGATTTCTTTCCGACTCATCCCAACCAAGTTAGTATGACCTGCAGTACTGCACTGTACAACCCACCTGTGTATTTCTGCCCTTCCTGTAATGTCTTAAGGGAATTAAAGTTTAGATGGCTTTCCTGATTTAAAAAATTTAATATCTGAGCTATTTCAAATCACTACTGGCCAGTTGTTGACATATATAGAGAGAACTGAGATGCTGGGGGTTTTTTTGTCAATCAAAGGTTTTTAAAATTATAACAAACAACAGCACAAACTTTGGTGCCTCTTTTGCAGCAGCCGATAAGATGTAAAGTGATGTTTAAAATTAGTCTTCAAGGATTTCAATTTCAATTTATTTTCCCATGCTCAAGATAAAAATAACTAAACTGTAATCATTTTCATTCTAGTGTTAGGAGCAGAGCCAAAGCCCACTGCAGTTAATGAAAAAGCTTCACTAATGCACAAGAATACTTACATGTGCATAGCTGCTTATATTCATAAGGAATAGGGCCTTAAAGTGTAAAAGCTGGTTTCTGAGCAAAGGTTCACTGGCAGTCCTATTGATTTAGTGGGACTACTTGTATACATAAAAAGCTGCATGACTGGAACTGATATACAACATTCATTTTGCATAGAGTTAAATTAAAATGTTAATCGCTTTATCATTGTCGCAGGGCACTTCAGTACCCTGCTCCTATAAAGGGGTACAGGTGCCGGTTGCCAGGGCAACCGCAGTTGGTCAGCTGACCGGAAGGGGCTAGGGCCTGACCGATATATATAATCCAGGCTGAGGCCAGAGAGGCAGTTCCCCACTTGCAGCCAAGGAAGAAGGAGCTCTGCTGGAGTAAGCAGAGTAGGGAAGCCTGATGGGCTGAGCAGCTTCTGTTCAAGGATATTGGGTGGAGAAAGCCCTGGTAGGGATTTGAATGACGGTTAGCCAGATGGCTTAGAGTTTATGTTGTAGTCCAGGGGCTTGAGTTTTCTGTTTGTAATTTTATAAGACTGGAGGACTGGGTGAGGCTAATAGGGGTTGGAGGAGGCCTCATAGGGGCTCCATGGTAGTGTGGGGACCCCGGTGCCAGAGAGGGTGCAGCATTCAGGGGTGCACTGACCCCAGCCCTGAGAAGGGGCATAGAGGATTGGGGGCCAGGTAAGGCCAAGGCTGCCTGAGCCCGACAGGAACTTGTAAACCCAAGGAGGGGATTTGGGGGCCAGGCATGGCTACAGCCACCTGAGCCCCAATTGAGAGAAGGCCCCGGAGTGGGCACGGTCACGAGAGAAAGGCCTAGCGCGTATTGGCGAGAGCACAGGCAACCGCGAGAGAGGCCAGGGAGCGTCCGTGGGAAGTGTGGGCAACTGCGAGAAAAGAAAGGCCAGGGAACGTCTGTGAGGGCATGGGGCAACCGTGAGAGAAGCCAGGGAATGCCTGTGAGGTGCAGGCCCTAAGGCAAGCCAGAGAGTGTCTGTGAGGGCGCGGGCAATTGCAAGACAAGCCAGGGGGCACCTGTAAGGGCGCGGCAAGGGATCGACCATACAACGTCTGGTACATCTGTGAGGCTTGGGGCGTGGTACGAGGGTGGTAGGAGCCACGCATAGCCCGTAAGGTTGGGGTGCCTCAGGTCAGTCAATACAGAACAGGGGCCAGGATACACCAGAGCACCGTGTCCAAAGGGACAAAAAGGCAGCCTCCCTTATAAAATACCTAACATCAAAGACGTGGCAGGCGAGAACGAGGGTGCTTTATCTCAGACTTGGCACAGTAGGGGGCGTTCAGAGAGATCACTGCCACTCCTAGGACCCTGCTCCGTGACAATCATATTGATACAATGGTATATTCATGGGACACTTCAGTATGGTTCCATTGACTTTTCAGTCTTATATGCCTATTTTATTCTCTGTCTCTCGTGTAGAATGTGTATACTCTCTCTCATATAGATCAATAGATACAGTGGTAATCTATAGCAATATATGAAAGAAAAAAATACAGTAGCAACATTATTTATTATTATGTATCTATCTGGGTATCTAACTGGACTTTTTTTCTTTCATAGCCTGCAATAGATTATGATTGTATCAATATGATACACATACATACATGAGATATATAGCTATATCTCATATAAATGTGAGAGCGAGCATGTACATGTGTGACAGCTTATATTAGTCATATAAGTCTTAAAGTTCAATGGAACTGTATTAAAAAGTCCTATGACTATAAAATAAAAAAGAAAAATCAGACATACCTAAATCGAACATCCTTAGCTTTGGAAGGGGCAACCCAAATTGTTGTAACTTTGTTCTTCACATCTGAGTTTATATGACTTACAGCTGAATTCTGTAATACAAAAAAATCACATAAAAATTGAAAATATTTTGATTGTATATATTTGTTTCTATAAGCAAAGGAATTTGGCTACAACATCCTTGCATTTGCATGTGTTATGTGATACTATGTGACAAAGTTCAAAACTTTGGATTTGACTCATTCAGAAGACACGTGTATTGGTTAAGGAAAAGAGTACATTTCTTTTGATAGATATTGTTACTTTATCACTTCAGCATAGAAAAATGCTTGCTTTTTTACTGGTATCAGTAAAAAATGTAAAGGTTAACCAAGTTAAAATCACTCCTCTGAAAGAACAAGCACATACCGAAACATTATTACAACTAAGGCCTTGTGTGTTCGGATCTGTAATTTTAAAAGTGCCAACAGGAGCATCTCCATCAACTTCCCGAGCCTGTAGAAGAAATCCTTGAAAACCGGACTTATCATTTCCATGTAATGTCACTGGGGAGAAAAGATGTTTGGAGAAACGTAAGTTTCAAACTCTGTGGAAGCAAATGAAATATTTAACACATTTTGCAAACCTCATACCATCCATCTGCATGTACAGTAATGCCCGATTCACTTTTATACTATTTTTAAATGTCACATTTTTATTACAGTTTTTCTTAGCTACAGGGAGAAGGACAAGGAAGAAAAAAAACAAAGCAACATAGGCATATGCACTTATATGACATATTACTACACATGTTTGTGAAGTAATTAAAAAGATGATTATAGACAACCTTAAAATAGAATTCTGCTCTGCAAAGTGACTGTACAATTGGAAACATCCTATTCATCTGATCTGTTCCAAGTGTTTGCAGTCTTACAAGCTGTACTGATAAGAAAACTTTTCTGCTGCTTCTTTCTGTTAGGTCTGCCTGGTAGAAGACAGATTTCAGGAGGAATCTGAATTTAGAAAGAGTCAGGAAAGAACAGTGGCTTTTGAGGCCAGCTCAGGAAGGCAAAGGAATGGTATAGGAGAATGGCAAAGTAGTTACAGGAGAAGTAATAAATGGTATGCTGTTGGTGGACAGAAGAAGAGAGGAGGAGCAAGGAACAGAATTCTTTAAGGCCTTGAAGATAAGCCCACAAAGCTTGGGGCAGTGGAAATGAAAGAGCCACTGGAAGAATTCAGGAAGGGTGTGGCCAAAGGAATAAGAAAGGAAGGGGATTTTACTAACAGCAAAGGTTCATAGCATATTTTGCTGTAAACATTCTTCCAAACATTCACAATCTGCTTGTCATTTTGTTGCTAAGAACTGCTTTAAAATTAACCATCACTTTTCAGTGTCCCACTTCTGCCACCTTTGAGCAGCTATTAGCAAACCTTATTAAAACACCATGGATTCCAGGTACAAAAGGCCATATATTCCTCTGTTTCTATGTTGTCACCCATATAGTGTTTCTCATGAAAGTGCTCTCGTCTCAACTCCCAACTAGTCCCTTGGGAATCAAGAAATATACCAGGTCAGAAGCTATTCTGTGCAGTATGTTCCATTTAAGTTGCTTGGGTTGCACAGTGGAAAATGGAGAGATTGTAACTTCCCTCCACACAAACTGATGGCCTTAATGGGGTAACATGAACTGGGGGTTAGGGCAACTTAGGGTCATAGGATTATTTTAGAAGCCTTCAGGAGGAAGATTTCTTTAGAAGCAGAGGGTCCCACAGACCAGTGGTACTACTATTATTTTGAGTTTTGAGTTCCTTGTACCTTCAGAGGGCATAAGTCTCACCCCTGTTCTGCTTCAATTACACCAGGTATAAGGGGTAGAGTCCCTTTCTGGGGACCCAATTCTAAGCCCCCACTATAGGGGCTGGGCCAAGACTAAGACTAGGGAAAGGAGGGATGTAAAAAGACTCAAGTGCTGTGAATTATTGAGTCTTGAGAGTCTTGCAATCATTGGTGTTTTTCTGATGGACTCAGGAGACTACAGGTTAGTTTCAGATTTCATTAAAGGAAAAAATAGAGTTTTTTATAGGCAGGTCACTGTAGCTCTTCTTCCTCCTGGACTGAAATTCTGTGCTAAAGTCAAAACTCATCATAAAGACCCATCTGAGTTCTAATATGCTGAGTTCTGTAGGAAAATTTTACTGCTCTGAGAGATGATAGCATTTAAACAACTTGAGGTTAGGACCCTTTTTTCTGTTCAGTGCTGGACACACAGCTAATATTCAACAAATGAAATGAAACCAAATAACAAATAGTCATGTGGTCCAGCTTTGACACAGATATAGGAGGACTGAGACACAGTCATATTTGTTCCGGGGGGGTGGGGAGGGGGGCTGGAAATTGAGAAAAGCAACATCATCCCAGGAGACAAGATATAGGCAAGTGGGAACAGAAGGAAAGGGATCTGCTTCAGAATATGTTATAGGAGAAAGTCAGCTGGAATTCTGCGGAAGCTGGAATATGTTGCAAGAAGGAGACAAAGTTTTTAAATTAGTCATGTTGTTTACCTTCAATTTCATTTCCTGGGTCATAGCTATCAAAAGAGGTAGTAATGAGGTATGGTGGTGGTGATTTTTGTGCTTCACCTTCATAATGTGGTAACATAGAATCACAATCTATTGAAGTGTTCACATGTGGAAAGCCAAGGATATTTGGTACAAATACCCCATAGAATAGAAGCACAAAAGGGTAATATTGCCTCATCTGTGGAGAAAGGAACATATAGGTTATAGTAACTTCTCTGTCAGTGGCTATCATAGTTGACATGTAGCTCTTCTCCCACAGAGCAAAAACCAAGACAAGTCTACAAAGCTTGATTTTGTATTTTCTCCAGAAAAACTGTAACAATAAAATACCTATAATTGATGAAACACTGCAGTAAAGTATGCTTATATTTCCTTCTAAGCATTGAGGCATTAGTTGAATGCTCAGTTCTCTCTGGTTATTTTGATAGCTTCATTAGTCTGGAAATGGACTTGACCCAAATCTCCACATAACTGGATCCAGAGGTTTGGTTCAGCTCTGTCTTTAATCAAGATGGGTCCAATCGATAAACCCCTGGGCCTCAGAACATTGCTTGAGCTTGTTACTAGAACCAGGACCCATGTGGTATTTCCCAATGCTGCTGCTTCCAAGGCACCGCTGAGAAATCTTTCATTAAATCTTCTGGTGAACTCTTAGGTTGAGTTGTTTTATTAGTATGCTAGCTTATGAAAAATTAATGAGGGAATTAGAACTAAAAGAGAACTTAAGTGAGACAAAGTCACGGAAGAAAAATATATTCCTATAATTCACCCTTAGTGTTAGCATTCATGATATATTGTTGCAAAGAAGAAAAAGAACATTTCAGAAGTTCTCATGCATTTAAAACCAGATTTGATTGCTTATAATCAAAACAACTTTATATAAAACTTCACCACTACATAATTTGCAAAACCCATCAATCATTATAAATATTTAACAATGTCCCAGTGATAGTACTGATTCACTGTGAAATTCCAAGAATTATTTAATAACCCTTCCTATTTCTCATGTCTGTCTGTCGTTGGGTTGTTTCATGGTGACATGCAAGGCTATAATATAGACCACAAGAGGAAATTGTTCAAGACTTTTAACAGAGCTTATTATGTAGCCTTTTTCTTTTTCACCTACCTCTATATCTACTTTTCACTAGTGAGCAAAACTACCTTTTAACTGTCTATGAGGAAAAAGATACCAAAAGAGTGATGCAAGAGACCAGGCTATATAGGTCTGACTTTGAACTGAAACTAAATGCCTTATCAACAAGTCACCATGTCGGTGGTTAAGAAAACAAGGTGGTTGTGAGTTCCATGTTGAAAGATCTGAATCATAATTCACAAGTAGGCAGAAGCTTCTGAGGATTTGTGAGGTGTCAGACTCATTAACTGTGGTGAGCAATCGGGAAGAGAGAGATACCGTCCCTCCCAAAGCTCTCAGAGCATTGCTATTTAAACAGAATCCTTGTAAGTGTTGTGCGCAGGTAACAAGTTGGTGGATGTGATAAGCCACTTTCTTGTGACTGTTTTGACTTGGTCTATCTCTAATTAAAATTTAAATATGGTATGTGGGTGTTATGACTGCAACAGCTGTAACAAACCATGGTTAATATGCACTCTCCTATATGTTGTTGAAATCCTTCTGTCTGACTCATGGCACAGGGAGGAATGTTTGTTTCTAATTTGATACTCTGTATCTATAGAGCATCCATAGCAATAACTTACCTGGCACTAGAAAAAATCCACCTTGACATTTTTTTTCTGGGGGGTTTTCTTTAGTTAGATATACCTTGGTCTCCCCTGAAGGAAAATCTAGGTTTAATCTCACATTTCCCCTCTGCTAGGAAGATGGAAGTACAAAGGTAGCAGGAGAAATGACTGACACTGTCTTTCTTTTGCATCAGCTCTTTGTTAAAGTTTGAAGATGGAATGATGGGAACATCTGAAAGAAGTCCCTTTATTCTGGACAGGAGATGAAGCTGCGCCATGGCACCTTAGAGAATTGACTTTAAAAATGAATAATAACAGTGGAGTATCTTAGCATTTCATTAAATTCCAAGGCTGGACTAGAGGTAGGAGCAGAAAGGTCCCAAAAGGAATCCCAAAAGAGATTCTGATGTAATCAGGATCTCAAAGCTATGGCTATCTTCATAAAAACATATTTGCTATAAGCCTAAAAATAAATATTTCACATGGATACAGGTAGATTTTCTAAAGAAATAAAGAATTTAATTAAAAAAGTAATGGTCCTCACTGCTCCATGCAGTCAATTCTGCAACATTATAGTGGTCTATATATCATACACACCTGAAATCAGAAGCCTTTTCTTATCCAACAATTAACACATTTGCTCCCGTCTGCCTGCATGCACTTTAATAGTTGGGCATGGTTTAGGAATAGTGAATCCTGCATCTCTGCAGGGAGTTACAGTAGATGACTCTGAGGGTACTTTCACCTCTATGGGAACATCCAAATGAGTGCGCACGTGCAGTTTGTAGTGCCGCAGACCCATCTGTGGTTCTGTGCAAGCATTTGCTATGCTGCTAATTTGCAATGTGGTGGGTTTTTTTTCAACCTGGAAGATCCTGGTGTCAAAAGAACCCGAGGCAGAAAAAAGCAGGGTAGTGCATGTGGCAGCAGCGTGCACCGCTCAAAATGGTAGCCTAGCTGGCCGGAGCCCCACTCTGGCTGCTGGCAAAGCTCTGCATGCCTGAATCGCCGCTGCTGGAGCCCTGGGAGGCCCCCAGGACCTCAGGTAAGGCCGCTGGGGCCAGCCCAGGTACTGGCCCTAGCCTCCCCTACCCCACACAGGGCAACTTGCAGCATGCTAGAACGTGTGCACAGGTATTCCCTGCGGACAAGCAGCAGTGGAACAACTATGTGTTGCTGCTATATGTCCCTATGGAAACACAACTGAACACTCATCTGCATGCATCCTATGAGTCTATAATTCCAAGGTTACACATGGTTCCCTTCACAATATTATCTTGCCCTGAAAACCTCCTTTCACAGTTAATTTAGTATAACTTCAGGTCAGCATACACTTCTGAGATTTCATGAACTTCAAGACAATTGGATGACTTCACTCTCTAAGATATCTGGCAAACTTATGAATAGAGACAAAAGTTGTTAAAAAGACTTGAAAAACAAAACAAAAAAAATAAAATTATAATAATTTCCCAGTAGTTTGAAACACAGCCCAAGAAGCCCTACTGTCCTTGCAATTTAGGGCTCAGTTCTATAGCCCTTAAGTTCAGCAGGCAGTCTCCTCTTTCAGATTCATCTTTTCAAACACACCTTTCTCCTTTCCTTTTAAATTCCTAAATCCCGTTGATTATCCATAAACATACTTCATAGCCTTTGAGAATAAAGAACTTCTGGTCAAAGAGTATCTGCCCCCCAAAATCCCAGAAACGCACCTTGTTGGCCAAGTCCTTATCCGCAAGCAACCTCTAGTCCCTCTGTGGTCAGTGCTCAGCAGTTGAACTGCGAAGTGCAACAGTCTGGGCAAGATGGGACAGATAAGATGGGAGGATCCACCAATCACAGTCAGGGTGGAGAAAGGAAAGTAGCCAATCAGTGACACTGGCATTTCCACCTTGGAAATTAGGACATAAGTTGCAATTCTCTTATCCAGGTGTTGCAATAACTACTTACACTGTTAACAACTGGATCATACCTTCCCTGACCTTAAACTGCAGCTCCTGAGGCATGTAGGACTTTGAAGGTTGATAGTTTAACCTGTATAGTATAGGGTCATGGCATACAGAAAAACCTTTTAAATACTTCATGAAGAGCTAACATGAAAAAATACTTTCAACTGTTACTTCATGCCTTTTGGCTCTACTTTTCACTTATTCACCCCAATATTACAGCTGGAAGGATCTCAGAACATTAAAATAATAGTAATGGTTGGAAATACCTACATGCTTCCATTCTCAAAGAGCCAAAGAAAGTTGGTTTGTGTCATTTGGCAAATTTTTGAAAAACTGCATGTTTTGAGGGAAGGAATAAGCAGCTTTCAGATCTAGTACAGGCTACAAAATATAATTTCAAAATCCATAAATATCATTTTTACCCTACAAAAATTAAATGAGATTGGTTTGCAGCACTGGATCCATTGAAAAAATAATTCCAGTTTTCCATACCTTTATGATGCAAGACATGTACAAGGGCAATATACTGCCAACATGGTAAATTGGGACTCCAATAAAAAACTGTCCACTATAGACTTACATGCAACGTACCAGGAGATATGTGCCAGTACAGTGGAGTCGCATCATACACGGGGGTTAAGTTCTAAAGTCAGTGCGTAAGGTGAAAATTGCGTATAGTCAAAATTACCCTCGGGCTTGCCCAGTGGTACAGTCCGCTCCCTCCCCCATCCAGTGGTACAGTCATTCCTTCCTGCCCAGGGCAGCCTGCACCAAACTCCCGCCCAGTCAGCATGCACAGCTTCCCAGCAGGGCTGCTCCCAGTGTAGCTGCTTGGCCCCATGCACAGCGCTGTGGGGGCAGCTGCAGGCTGAATCCAAACAATTGGAACTCTGGGGCATACGTGTATAATGAATTTGTGTAAGTTAAATGCACGTATGATGTGACACCACTGTATAGAGAAAAGGTCTCTTTGTATTTCCATTTAACAAAATCCTTTCCTCATATTAGTTTATTTATTATTCATATTTTGGTAGCACTTAAGAGCCTCAGTTCAGGACCAGAATCCTACTGTGGTATATATTGTATAAAAGATGGGCCCAGCCCCAAACAGCTTACGGTATCAGTATAAGACAAGGCCCAACAGATGAATACAGACAAAAAGATGGTGGAGAGAATAATGGAAACAATGGGCCAAAAGTGGTCAGCATGATGAGCAGTTGTCTGATAACCAAAGAAGTCAGCAGCACTGGGTCAACAAGCTTTGCTGGATATACATTGTATATAAAAGTAAATCAAACACAACAAACACTTACCACAGCATGCATATTATGTAATACTGAAGCTGGGGTGAAACCTGGAAAGCAGAAAGGTAACAAACTGTTCTCTTCTGGGGAACACTGGGAGAATGCTTGTCTCTTTAGCATTATCTAGCCTGGACTTGAAGCAAAGCTATTTCTCATCAGAAGTATTTTATGAGCCCTGGGGATAATCTCTAGCAGGGCTAATTCAGCAGCACCCACATATGGGATCAATTTTAAAATACCAGGGGTAACAAACCATCCCGCATGGGGATAGAATTTTACTCTGGGCTTCTCAGCAGCTCCCCAGTGTACAAATCCCTCTAAATTCTTGATTGAAATGCATCTTAATCACATGAAAAAATTATTTATAATGGTATTTTTAAAACATGGTTTGGATGTATTTTTATTAATTACATTTTCTTTCAATTCCTGTATTTTCTCACTTAAAATATGCACATTTCCCTCCAAGTTAGCTGGGGGAAATTCAGGTGTGCATCATATGCAAGAAACAGATCCTTAGGGGTCCAGAGATTTGGTGGCAGGGATAGTTGCAGCAGTAATTGTGGCTGCTTCCTGAGCAGCTCTCCGGAGGTGGAGGAGTCACAGCAATTGATGCTGCCTATTGTTGGCTTGGCTACCTGACACGGCACAGCACGCTGGACTGGGAAGATGCTTAGGGTTGGTCTGTGGCTGGAACTAGCATGTGGACCTGGACCCAGAGACCCCAGACCTCAGTTATTTATTCATACTCGAAGGAAAGTTCTTTTTATCTCCTTGGGGGCCTTCCAAAAGGGAAGACATGGTAACTGCCTTTAATTAATTATGTGAATAGTACAATATTTACATTATTTAATCATGAACCATGCACGTCAGATCATGGGGAGATAGGAAACCCCTTGTAGCAGAGATCCTATTTTCTTCTCTGTACTGTACAGCACCATGTACAATGTTGGTATTCAGTTTATGTGGTGCTATGTACTGTAAGTTCAGTTCTATTGGTAGTAGTCAAAGTATCAACCAAAATGGCTAAACAACTGATTGCATTAGTAACAGATATAGAAACCTGGGACCTTATAAAAACCTTTGTTCTTATATAGAAAACACAGAATTGTTTTATAAACATTTTCTGAACTGCCAATTCAGTCGCATCTGTGCAAGGGTTAAGATTGGACTCTGCCCCTTCTTGTTTGCTCTCCCAGAGAGAACAGGCAAACGTTCTACTTCACAGTCTTTCCATGCTTCTATTCCTCCATGCATGTATTCCAATTTTAAAAAAATCAGGTTCCCTACTTAAGATATGCAACCCAATTTTTGGGGGGAGGGGCTGATTTTAGGGGAGAAGGTGCGTGTGGTATGTGAGTAGTTAGTAATATTTATAAAATTAGCTATCCAAGAGGCAGATTCTAATACCCCAACTGCAACCGACTATCTTACTTGATCAATAGTTCCATTTGGGTCAATGGCAGGAATAACATAATTCTCACTGAACTGAAAGACATCTTAGGACAGAATACACTGCTAATGGGAATATCAGAATGTGATCTCTACAACAGCATCAAGTACTCTGTGAATGCCTAGCTTCACTGATAGGCACTGTTATCATACTGACAGTGTCAACACAGTGCAAGATTACACTTACAACGATATAGTGATAAGGATAGTTAAGTTATATACCTGTATTTGCTAAAATATTGATAAAACTGAGGGAGCTGAATGAGACTTAAGCCAGTAAGTCATCGGCTTTGGCTATAAGCCTAGTGCTTTGACCAAAAACAGACTATTACCTCATTTGTGTCATATACAAAGTCCCATGCATTGCATTCATCCAGATCTGACTGTAGAGCTACCATGTATTCCATTTTAGATGAGTTTCTTGAAGTGTACTTTTGATCTTATGGTTGCAAAGGCAACATACATTGCATGTAAACTTATAGTGCTGTCTTCTTGAGTCTGCAAATCATCTGAAACAATAGTTTTGTAAGGTTATTAAATATGACCATTGTCTGTTAACATTTTAACTACTTCACTGATTTATTTCTGATCATTATAGCAGAACCATTCAGCTAATATCCTTACCTTGTTTTCTCAGACTGTCTCCCATGTTTCTATTGGTGCCGCAAATCACAGCTGTCCCCTATAGAGCTTCCAAAACTACAAGCTTTATTCTACCAGTTTGCATATAGCCATTATGTATCGTTCATTTAAAAAAAATCACCTTTGGCATATTAAAAATGAAATGAAATAGATGCAATGAGTGTCCAAATACACAAATATGAAGGTGTTGCTGAGCTTCCACTCCACAGAACAGAAGCATCACAACATGTGGACCTTGCACCAATGATTAGGTTGTGCTTAGTATGGAAAACATGGGCTCAATTGTAAGATTATTCTTGAAGCAAAACTGAACTGAAGTATTTCTGATAACATTTCAGAGATGTCACAATTTTGTGCAGATAATACTGGTTGGCCTATTGAAGGATCCTTGTCTTTCTTCCAGAATCATGAGACTAATGTGTAAAATTGCAAGAGCAACAACAAAGAATACATCAAGCCATTATTGGTCCTGCTTTCAGGAGACTCCACTTCAATACAAGAGTGACCAGGGTGAACTGTATGTTCTGCATAACAAGAAGGTACTAGCTACTAATGAAGTACTGAAGTCTTTGAGCTGTCTTTGGAATTGCTATCTACTAGCTGCTCAAGTTTCCAGAAAGGCAGCTAACTGAAGACATACATACCACTTCTTCAAGATGACTTTAGATAACAAGCGATATCTAATTCCTGATATTTCACTGTCAGTGATCACAAGTAGTATTTTGAGACACCTGTAATCAGTTATATCAATATGCTCTTTTAATTATGCAAAAATTATCCTGAAGTATATACATACCAGTGTTACCAGAGCTGTGCTGTGAGTGACAAGCAACACCCCCGATTTTTATATATAAAGTTATTGCAATTATACTCAAGAGTTGACTGTATATTATCACTTGGGAAGAGCAGAATAGATGAGGAAGAAGTAATGAATACAGGAATGTATATTTTCATACCAGTTGTTTAAAGTGTGAACTGTTTGTCTAAAGTGATGATGTTACATTCACACATAGGTTTCATTGGCACCTTATGAAAAAAACAAAACAGAATAGAACAGGAGAGAGATTTTTTCCTATCTTTTCTTTTTACTGTATTATCTTACAGATTTCATAGACATAAGGGCTGGAAGGGACCTCAGAAGATCATTGAGTCCAGCCCCGCACCCAAAGGGCAGGAAGTCAGCTGGGGTCATAGGATCCCAGCCAGATAAGCATCCAATTTGCTCTTGAAGGTGTTCAGTGTAGGTGCTTGAACCACCTCCAATGGCAGACTGTTCCAGACCTTGGAGGCTCGGACAGTAAAGAAATTCTTCCTTATGTCCAGCCTGAAATGGTCTTGCAGTAGTTTATGACCGTTTGATTTCATCATCCCTTGGGACGCTCTGGTGAACAAACGTTCCCCCAGATCCTGGTGGTTACCCCTGATAAACTTATAGGTGGCCATCAGATCACCCCTGAACCTGCGCTTTTCCAGGCTAAAGAGCCCCATGGCTCTCCGTCTGTCGTTGTAAGGTCTGCTTTCCTGACCTCTGATCATGCGCGTGACTCTTCTCTGGACTCTCTCAAGCTTCTCCACATCCTTTGTGAATTGTGGAGCCCAAAACTGGATGCAGTACTCTAGCTGCAGCCTCACTAAGGCCGAGTACATGGGGAGAATGATGTCCCAGGATTTGCTTGAGAAGCATCTATGGATGCAAGCCAGTGTTTTGGTTGCTTTAGTAGCCACAGCATTGCATTGCAGGCTCACGTTCATCTTGTGGTCAATGATGACCCCCAAGTCTCTTTCTTCTGTAGCGCTAGCCAGTGTAGCACTGCTGAGCCTATAAGGATGCTGCAGGTTTTTCTTCCCAAGGTGGAGAACCTTGCATTTTTTGGTGTTAAATACCATCAGGTTCTCGTCCGCCCATTTGCTGAACCTGTCCATGTCAGCCTGGATCACCCGCCTGTCTTCTGGCATGGATGCTTTGTCCCAAAATTTGGTGTCATCGGCGAACTTGGCCTGTCCACTCCTGACTCCAATGTCCACATCATTAAAGAAGTTGTTGAACAATATGGGTCCAAGGACAGAGCCTTGGGGGACCCCACTGGTCACAGGACACCATGATGAGTGACTGCCATCAATTACAACCCTCTGGGTCCAACCACGCAGCCAATTTCCCAGCCAGCGAATCGTGGTGGACCCAAGGCCACAACTGGCCAGTTTCGCCAAGAGGTGATCATTGGATACCAGATCGAAGGCTTTTTTGAAGTCAAGATATATGACATCAATCTCTTCTCCCTTGTCCAGGTGATAGGTCACCTGGTTGTAGAAGGAAAGGAGATTGGTCAAGCAGGACCTACCCACAACAAACCTGTGCTGGCTATCCCTTAGGATGTTGGCGTCGGCCAGTCCATTAAGGATGGCCTCTTTAATAAACTTTTCTAAGATCTTCCCCAGGATAGAAGTCAGGCTGATGGGCCTATAGTTTGCCAAATCCACTTTCCTCCCTTTTTTGAAGATAGGCACTACATTGGCCTTCTTCCAGTCTTCGGGCACTACACCAGAGCGCCAGGAGTTTTCAAAGATCTGTGCCAGGGGCTGGTCTATGACGCTTGCCAGCTTCTTGAATACCCTGTGGTGTAGATTGTCAGGGCCGGCTGACTTGAAGGTATCCAGCTTCTCAAGATGTTCCTTCATGAGGTCAGCATTTATGGAGGACAGGGGATCTCCCCCACCTGGACCTCCCTGTCCTGTGGCAGGCATGGGCATCCCATGGGATTGACGCAAAGTACCCATTTAATAGGTTGGCTTTTTCCTGGGCATCAGTTGTCAGTTGTCCCATCTGGTTCAGCAAGGGTCCAATGTTGCCTTTGCTTTTCCTCCGGCTCCCCATATATCTGAAAAAGGACTTTTTATTGTCCTTGATGCTCGAAGCTAGTTGGAGTTCAGTTGCAGCTTTGGCTTTCCTGGTTTGCTCCCTGCAGGACCGGACCAGTGCAGAATAATCCTCCTTGGAGATGAATCCTGTCCTCCATCCTTTGTAGGCTTTTCTTTTTAGCCTTAGGAGGTCTGCTAGGTCCCTGGTGGGCCAGGGGGGCTGCTGTGCCCTCTTGCTGCCTTTCCTTCGAGATGGAATAGACTTAGCTTGTGCACTGAGGATTGCTCCCTTGAGGAGCAACCACCCTTCTTGAACTCCCCTCTCCCTGGGGTCATGGTCCCTTAGGGCCTCACTGAGAAGCCTCCTGAGCTTGTCAAAGTTGGCTTTTCTGAAGTCAAGGACTTCTGTGTTACTGACTGACTTGCCAGCTTTACGGCGGATGGTGAAGGTGATCAGTTTGTGGTTGCCGTCACCCAGCTTCCCATCAATCACTAGGTCGCTGATTAGGTCATCCCCTGTAGCTAGTACCAGGTCGGACAGTGCTTTGCCTCTCATTGGCCCATAGACTTCTTGAGTCAGGCAGAGGTCATCCACGCACGAGAGGAAGCTTTGCAACCGCTTGGATTTTGCTGAGTGATCCTCCCACGAGATGTCCGGGTAATTGAAGTCACCCATGACAACCATGGTCCTGGACCATGCGGCCTCAGCTCAGGACTTTGGGTGGGAGGTCTGTAGTAGACTCCCACCATTGTGTCCCCTGTGCCATGTTCCCCACGAATTTTAACCCAGAGGGTCTCTAGCCATCCACCCTGGTCGCCAATATCAGCTTGCAGGGACATGTAGCTTTCCTTAACATAGAGAGCTACATCCCCCCTCTTTTATCTACACGATCCCTCCTGTACAGGGTATAGCCATCTATACCTGAGGTCCAGTCATAGGTGGAGTTCCACCAGGTCTCTGTTATCCCAATTACATCATAATTATTTGCATTGAGCAGGAGGACAAGCTCCTCCTGCTCAATGCAAATAATTGCATTCCCCAAGCTTGTTCCCCAAGCTCCTGGCATTTGTGTACAGGCAAGCAAGTGTCCCCTTGGGGGCTCTTGCCTTGCCCACAGATTGTACCAGGGCTGGGGCAAGGGTGGGCTCCCTTAAGTGCCTTGGCCCACTGGCTTTGCAAGGGTTGCTCAGCGGGCCAGCACTGGCAGTAGTCCCCCCATTCCCCAGCGGACTTAGTTTAAAGCCCAGTGGAGCAGGTCAGCCAGTCTGGCTGAGAAGAGCCTTCTCCCCAGGGGAGAGAAGTGAAGGCCATCTCTTCCCAGCAGCTTGCTGCCTCTCTCGTGAAAGAGTGGCCTGTGGTCATGGAAGCCAAAGCCTTCCTGATGACACCAGCACTGCAGTCTTTGGTTGACTAATCTGATGAATTGTCAGGGAAAATGGCTGCTCCTTGTTTTAAGACCACTCCCTTGTTCACTTTCATGTGCTGGCTACTTTCCCAAGCCATCTCACATCACCTTTTTTTCATCTCATCAGACTCCTTCTTATTGCAATTTCTTTCTTGTTTTCATATCATTAGATTTTTTTTGTCTTATTTGACCTCTAAACAGAAATGCATTACATCTATTGCACTATATAAGAGCTAATGGGACACATCCTGAAGGTCTTGGTCAGATGGCATCAGTGGGAATTTCATACAAGTATAAGAAAAAAGGGATGGTTCATTTGCTGTAAGCTACTTTCCGGAGTGGACACTTGCATGGTGTGAAATCTTTGATGCACCTGAGACACTCTCCAAAGTCCAGCCAAAGTACACTTTGTAGGGGTGTGCAACATGGGCTGTATTCGATTCAGATTTGGCCCAAATCAGGGACAGCGATTTGATTAATTGATTCAGATCGCTGTCCCTGATTTGATTCAGCTGAATCCGAATCTGAAGATTCAATGCTGATTCGGAGAATCAGCAATTTGGCTATAGGCACAGCTTTAAATGCTTTTTTTACATACCTTGAGGTACCAGTGCAGCTCATGAACGCTGCAGTGCTGGGACAGATGAAGCATCCCACAGTGACAACCAAGAGGCAGGTATCACTACAGCAACAGAAATAAAGAAAAATTTGCAGAGAAGTTGCCCTGGTTTGCCAATGACTCATACACAACTTATAATAGAAAAAAGAACAGACAGACAATAAATGAATCAGAAAAGATATGCTGGATTTAGGAGCTTTTTGATGATATCAACTCCCCAACATGCAACATGGGGTTAATAATGCATTTTCCAGAGGATAATTGACTGGGTGTTATACATTTTATAGGTTTTCAACTTTAATAATAGCATCCCATTTAGGATTCCAACACTCTTTATAAGCACGAATGAAATACTCTACATGCTGCTCTGTGAGGTAGGAAAGTATTATTACTACCTCATTTTACAGATGAGGAAGCCAAGTCAGAGAGAGATTAACTGACTTGGTCAAAGTTGCACAGAAAGCTTGCTGTCATTGTATGTGTCTCTCTCTAGGTATTTCTGTCACTGGTCACTGGCATGCCTTGAATAGCACCTGCCAACTCATTCAACACCTTTCCTTGCCTAAGCTAGTACCCTCATTGTTTTATTAGTAACCCCCTACCTGGAATCAATCTGGAGACTTACCCCAATTAATGGCTTCCTCTTTTCATAGAGGGTACTGCTATTTTCTGGGCAACACTGTATCTTTGTCATTTGTCATTGTTGTTTTCTGTTGTTGAACATAAGCAGATTTATGGCTCATACTTGCTTTAATGATTCCAGTTTGCTAATCCTGATCAGTGAGCAAGAAGCTTAAGTTGATATAACATACTATTATGGTAGCAATCACTCAGAGTGAGAAGACAGAACAATGTGGATTACTATCATCAAGATAAAGAATCCTTACTATTTATCCATTTTAATAACACCTTTCTTAAGTCCCAAATCACCTTACAATAACAAAAAATCAAATAGCAAACCAGCAGATGCTGGGCACATCTACACATGCCATTAGTGCACATGAATAAACTCTCGAGCTTACTGCTCTGGAGTTTTTTGCTCTTGGGCAGTCTGTTTGAATGTGCACCTGGGAGCAATTAACTCCAGAGCAATCAGCTCTACAGTTTATTCATGCGTAGTACATGGAGTCGGGTCAGAGCAGCCCCAGTGGGCAGGGGTTTCCAGGGGTCAGCCTGCCAGCCTGGGGCTGCTTCCCCCGGCTCTGTGTGCTACAGAAGGACGTGCATAAGGGAGCTTCAGTGCAGGGGTTAGCTAGCAGGCAGTCCCTGCACTGAAGCACCTTTATGTCCCAGCCAGCCGGGTCAGGGTCTACACGTGTGCTGCTGCACATGAAGAAGCTCCACAGCAGGGTAGTACTAGTATTTACAAGTATTATCCTGCTGTAGAGTTTTACCGTATTTTTCGGACCATATGACGCACTTTTTTCCCCCCAGAAGTTGGGGGAAAACGAGGGTGCGCGTCTTATGGTCCGAAGGTGTGTGTCCCGGGGAGACGGGGCGGAGCTTGCCCGCGGAGGCGGCGGAGCCCGAGCTGGACACCCGCCGCTTGTTTATGCCGTGTCCCGGGGAGACGGGGCGGAGCTTGCCCGCGGAGGCGGCGGAGCCCGAGCGGGACATCCGCCGCTTGTTTACACTGGAAGCCGGCGCCCGTGCCGGTGGCCGGGAGCCGGCAATAAAAATGGCCGGCCACCGGCACACATAGTCTCTCCTGCCATAAAAACTGGGTGCGTCTTATGGTCAGGTGCGTCTTATGGTCCGAAAAATACGGTAGTTTCTTGCCCCCACCCCCAATAGGGGTGCACATGCAGACACTGAAACATTTACTGAAGAGCTTATTAGTCAGCTTTGCAGTAAACATCTCATGTAGATGTGCCCACAAAGTAATATCAAACACTTCAGGCAGGACCACTAACATGGCAAATGTAAAAACCTGTGTTCTGAATCACTTAAAAACACAATTGCTCTAAGTTTGGATTTAAAAGCTTTTGGAGTGTCATTAGCTGACTCATGCTGAGTCCCTCAACTCCTGTCAGTCCAGAGTCAGGTAATTAAAAGAGTAGTATTTTGAAACAGCAAAACTGCTAGTGTCAGGAATTAAGAAAGCAATCACAAATCAGGAAAGGAATGTATATTAGAGATTGAGATAAGTTGTCTTAATTTTGATGGAATAAATAGGTTGAGAGAATTAAGTATTAAATAGTATGCTCTTCCTATGAAGAATTAGACAGTTAAATGTGGCTCTGGATTTTGAGTACAGAGAACTTGGCCTGGTTGGCTTGATAGCAAGCAAATCCCTTTAAAAATCTTTTAAAGCTGTCACTTCCCACCTGTCTCGGGGAGGGAAAGAGAAAAAGTTAGTTAATATGGACTAGAGCATTTGCTATTCTTGTTGGAATACCATTTTGCTTCTTTGAAGGTAGGACAAAACAAGCACACAATGGGAGAGAAGAGAAAACCAAAGATAGAAAATATACCTTACGTTTTTGGTGCTGTCTTATCCTTGCATCCTCAATGCTAAGGAATAGTGCTGTGCCTATCAGCATCTTGCACCAGTGTTGGGCTGTTTAAGATATCACTTTTAGCTGCTTCTGTCATCATGGAATCAAAGCAGCATTGGGGAAAAAAACAAAGCCTTGTCTAGCTAAGTCAGAAATAGAAAACAAAAGAGAAAGGAAAAAAAGATAATAAATAATGGGTAGGGACCTACCAAATACACAGTTTCATGGATTCTGAGTCTTTGCCCAGGTCTTAGTTGAAGCTGATGGAGGTATCAGTATCATTTAGGTCCATATTTCTGGCATTATCTAAACAGGACATTTCTGGACAATAAGGGCACTTGTATATGTGCTCTTACACGTTTTGATTAGAATGCATTGGAGCAGACTTGATTAATCTGTTGGAGCGCTCTAATCAGAATACTTCAGCACACGGCAGTGTCTCATGTATTCAGTGTCCTGAATTTCAAAATGGTGGCAAGGGTGCTTTAACTAAAGCTCATAGAATAAGCTTTAGTTAAGGCACCCCAATTGCCATTTTGAAATCCAGGACGCTGAATACTTGAGATTGCAGCATTTTAATTAGAACAGCTTCTGAGATCCGCTCTAACTAAAACAACCCCCACCCTGAAGCATGTGTATAGGCACCCTAAAAGCCCAGTAGTGTCATGGTGGATTCCACAGTCCCCAGGGTCTACTGTCTAAGTTCCTCCCTCCCAAGCCTTCAGTACCAAACCTCAGTGGTAATGTTCAGATGACACCGGTGTTCATGGAGATGGTGAAAAAGATATGTGTGTGGCTAAGGCACAATGCTAGGATTCACAGGACCTGGGTTCTAGTCTCTGCTCTGCCCTAAGCTTCCTGTGAGACGTATGTCAATCCATTTAAGCACTCTGAGCCTCAATTTCCTCATCTGGAAAATGGAATAATGATATTTACCTACTTTACCACATTGTTGGGATGCTCAATTAATGGCTATCAGTTGTGCTGAGCTCCCCTCAGGTGGAAAGTTTTGAATAAGTGCATAGTAGCATGCATGATTATTATGTTTGCCAGGAATGTTATTGAGGAGTCATTGTGACATCACCCTCACAGCCCATATGCACAATACAGGGAATGCTGGCTAATCAGGTTACTCACCCAGGCAAAAATAAAGGCATGTTTATGTTTTACAATAAATAAATTGTTTTATCTAGAAACACTGTTGTGAAGAAGAGGAAACAAGGAAGATACTTACTGAGAACTGGCAGGAGCTGGTGAAAGAGAGGAGAGTTCCCTGGGAGCTGTGGTTCTGCAGCAGCTGCTCTGTGAGGCTAGAGCAGCCCTGGAAGGAGAAAAAGGAACATGGAGAACTGGAGGTGAGGGAGTGTGGGGAGTACAATGAGCTGAGATTTGTCCCCCAAGACCTGGCAGGACGGCCGCAATGGCGGAGAACCAGTGGCCAGCTGGCTGCGGAGCTCCAAAGAGCTCAATTAAGCTGGGAGATGCCGGCTGGAGCGGGGCAAATTGCTGCAGTGAAAGGGCCAGCCAGGAGAGTGGGTGAGCCCTGTTATAAGGTTATTGAACTTAAGTTACCTTTTTTTTCTTTTTGCTAGTTTAGTCTGCCACGCCTTCACCTCTACAGGCCAGCAGCGTGCTGCATCAAGTAGCCAGCAACCCTACCTGACGAACATAAAGGGGAAAATCCCTTGACTGAGCAATACACCCTGGGACCAAGGGCAGAGCAGGGATATCAGCCCAAGTGGGCTTTATTTCTTTTTCACTGTGTTATTTCCTTGATGTGATTGCTCTGTTAGAGGGCTTAACCCTTGAGAGATACCAACCATAGTACTCACCTGGGACTGAAGAAGTAATCCACATTGCTTCTATTCCATCGAGATGGTTGTCGAGACGCGCATGAGCCTAAAATAGAAAAACAAAAATTCGCAAGTTAAGAGCGATGCAAATGAATAGCAGCGTAACATCTGGGTGGTGCTAAGCTGGGGCATGGGGGAAGTCAGAACCCCAGAAGAGATCTACATTGAGATATCATTGCCCAGTGGCATTAGAATTACCACCTTTCAATTGAGATCACCTTTAAACATCAAGATGTGACAGGCGAGAGTCGGGACCACCACTACAACATACAGGCCAGTGATCATGATACTGACGGTCAGGGTCGGGAAAGTACTTGGTTGCAGTGCACACAACTTTAACTGAACCTAGACCTTACAATTGTCCTTTCCCCCAAAATTAAAGCCTGGTAACAATCAGCTGATTATCGGTCCCAGCCTCCACACCAAACTGGAGTCTTGAAACTGACCAACAATGGAATACATCAGAGGAGTCCTTGGCAGATGTCATGGCAGGGTGACATCTCTGTGGAGAAGTCTGATGATAGCTAAATGTGCATTAATTAATATGAATGGGACATATTTCTTTCATGAAAAATCCTAACTTTGCTGCTATATGATTGTACTTTAACGTGCACATTAGACACTCACATTTCATATGCAATCAGCACATCCTAAGTGCCCTATGCAACAAAGCCCACAAACTATCATTTTGGCCTCCAGCATGCAAGTGCACCACCCTTAACCCATTTAGACTTCCTTACATGCTCTTCTCTATCCATCACACTAAGCTTAAGTGAGTATGAGTTTTATCTCAGTTAGTGTGACTTTAAGGACCACACACACTTTTGTCTTAGTACTTATGTAATCCCATTGAAGTACATAGGTTTTCAAGAGGCACAATAAGACAAACATTTCATTCTAAGAAATAAACTATGACCAAGTAACCCTCAAGTTGTAGTTAGAGAATTTAAAAGGGATCATAAGTAGGAAGGAAATAAAATTAATGGCATATGCTGTGTGAATGGGCATAATTTAGATCCATTCTTGATTCGAATCAACTAAATTGTCCATTTCCAAGTAAAAGAACTTATAAAATTTAATATCTGTTACTGAATTACATTAAACCAAACCTGCAGTAGAGGAGCTAGAATAAAATGTCTGCAAAAATGTTTTGATTTTTTTCTGTGGCTTATATGTGGGTTTTTAAAAAAATATCATAAATTTCAGCCAAAACAAATAAAAATGTTCACAAAATATACCTGCACTTTTTAACCAGCTTCGGATAACTGATTTAAGTATGCCTATTAATCAACGTGGTACTGTTTTAAATAAGTTGATTTAGAAATCCATTTAAATTGGTGCAATTGCCTTGTATAGTCTTTGCCTAGACTTGCTTCTGATTGTAAGTCCCAGTCCACATATGAGAAGTTGACATTTGTAATGTTTTTTGAGGTCATATTGCTTACTGTCAGCTTCCTGATGAAAACAATATTTGTTTTCACCCTTTAAATAATTCTGGTCCTATTTTTCAAATGACTTGGGAGTAAATATTTAAGAAATGGCACATACTAAGCCCAACATTATTATAATTAAATATACATAAGATTCAGTATTCCAGCGACCATACGCATTTGTGTAATATACATACTGCATACACACAGACCCATATACACACACCTCTACTACTAATATACAAAAAAAATCTAATTATTTATATTATTTGATGCTAGAGAAGAATGGCAAGGCCAACAGGAGACCAACTTGGCTAGACAGCAAACTTTTTTAAAGAGTGGAAATGAATATGAATCCTACAAAAAGTTGAAATGTGGTAATATTGCTATGGAAGAATATAAGGTCACTGCATGGGTATACAAGGATAAGTTGAATATGAGCCAAAAGTGTGCTCTTGTTGCAGAAAAGACCAAGAGTATTCTAGGTTGCATTAATAGGATTGTCACTTTAAAATCAAGGGAAGTGATTCTTTTGCCTTATTCAGAACTGGTGATGTCTCACCTAGAGTACTGTGCCCCAACACTTCAAGAAAGGTGTGGACAGACTGGAAAGAGGCCAGTAGAGAGTAACAAAAATGGTTAGAGGCCTGGGAAGCAAGACTTATGAGGAAAGGTTGATAGAGCTATTATTTAGTTTTGAGAAGAGAAAAATGAGGGAGGATTTGGTAACAGAATTCAAATACCTGAGAGGGCAATTAGGACAGAGATGGGCTGTTTTCTGCAATCATAAGGCACAAAACAAGGAGCAATGGATTCAAGCTGAAGCAGGAGAAATTGTAGTTGTAGATTAGGAGGAACTTTCTGATTATGAAGCTAGTCAAGCATTGGAACAGGCGGCCTAGAGAAGTTGTGGAATCTTCATCCATGAAAATGTTCAAGAGCAGGCTAGACAGGTACTTGGTTAGGATAGTTTATTCAAGGATGAACCTGCCTTGAGTAGGGGGCTGGATTAGATGACCTAATGAGGCCCCTTCTAGCCCTACTTTCCTATGATTCTGTGATCTACTGAACCAAACTCTTTTTTTTCAAACAATGGAGGTGGTAATTAATTTTAGAAACCAATTTACTAGCTTTTTTTCCCACTGAGTTAACTTACATTTCATTAGTGTAAAATAACCACAGATAGCCATTATTACCCTGAAACCTGCATGCCATTACAGCATTACATAGCAAGAGTAATCACATCAGTCTGTTTCCTTTCACTCCTATAACTGCTGGGATAGTTATAAATGGAAGTAAATGGATCTTTGCCATATTACACAAACTGTAAATTTAGGCCATCAGGGTCTGGCCAACATTTCATTAATTAAAAAAGAAATCCGTATGTCCAAAAATTTCATACAAGTCATGTCACAAACAATCATAACCGACTCAAAGGCCACAACAGGCCAAAACTTGTGGTTCTCGGAATTTAGGCTGGACTTGCAGCTTCCTGGAACACCTATGCTTAAAATATCCTGTATCTTTTATTAGACCAACTAAAATAGTTGGAAAAATTCTTCTTTGTGAGCTTTTGGGTACAAAAACCTTTCTACAGGCAGAGAAAGCATCTGCAGTTGTTTTGTGCTCTTCCTCTGCCTGAAGATATGTGTTTGTACCGGAAAGCTTTTAAAAGAAGATTTTTTCTAACTATTTTAGTCTAATAAAAGATATCAGATTTACCCATAGAAGCTTGTCTGCTTATGTCCTTAGAGAAACACAGCTACAACCAACCCCCCTAAAATATCCTGTGGAACTCTGCGTCTCCACAGGACATTTCTCAGCTGCTATTCTCTTCCTATTAGTTTTCCTAGTCATGAAGAGTTTAGGAATTCCTCACAGTTCCTGGCAATCTTGTTGACCTCTTCAACTTCTGCCTGCACACAAAGGTGTCCACACATTACTCCTTTTCTCCACTAAAATGTACGGGGACAGAGCTCAATAGGCCTCTGTGGGCCTATAAGGTATGCAGAGCTTAAGGTCTGTGCATTAGTCATAGCTCTCATCTCTCTCCTAAGGTAGTCACTAGTTCACAAATGCATTATAGGGACTATAGTAATTACGTTTATCACAGGGAACATGAACAAAGGAGTCAAGCAAGGATATGTGATTGTACCAACAATCTTTCCTATCTGTATCATAGTTATTCCACATCTCATTGCTGATAGACTTCCATCTGGAGTCAGCATCCAGTATTGCAAGGTTGGGAATCTCTTTAACATCAACTGGTTACATTCCAAATTTAAAAAAACCAACACTTCCATTACTGATCTTCAAAATGCTGACAACTGTGTCATGAGTCCACTCAACTGAACAGCTCTAGGTCACTCCTGATTGCTTCTGCAAAGTGTATGAAATGCTTGCACTCACTCAACTTCATGAAATATGATGTCATTGGGATAACGGAGACCTGGTGGGACTCCACCCATGACTGGACCACGGGTATAGAGAGCTATACCCTGTACAGGAGGGATCGTGTTGACAAAAGGGGCGGTGGTGTAGCTCTCTATGTGAAGGAAAGCTACATGTCCCTGCAAGCTGATGTTGGCGACCGGCATGGACAGCTAGAGACCCTCTGGGTAAAAATTCGTGGGGAATTCGGCACAGGGGACACAACGGTGGGAGTCTACTACAGACCTCCCACTCAAAGTCCCGAGGTTGACCAGGAGTTTGCCCGGGAACTGACTGAGGCCGCTTGCTCCAGGACCTTGGTTGTCATGGGTGACTTCAATTACCTGGACATCTCGTGGGAAGATCACTCAGCTAAATCTGAGCGGGCGCAAAGCTTTCTCTCATGCGTGGATGACCTCTACCTGACCCAAGAGGTCTATGGGCCAACGAGAGGCAAAGCGCTGCTTGACCTGGTACTGGCTACGGGGGATGACCTAATCAGCGACCTAGTGATCGATGGGAAGTTGGGTGACAGCGACCATGAGCTGATCACCTTCACCATCCGCCGTAAAGCAGGCAAGTCAGTCAGCAACGCAGAAGTCCTTGACTTCAGAAAAGCCAACTTTGACAAGCTCAAGAGGCTAGTCGGTCAGGCCCTCAGGGACCATGACCCCAGGGAGATGGGAGTTCAAGAAGAGTGGTTGCTTCTCAAGGAAGCGATCCTCAGTGCACAAGCTAAATCTATTCCAACACGGAGGAAAGGCAGCAAGAAGGCACAGCAGCCCCCCTGGCTCTCCAGAGACCTAGCGGACCTACTGTGGCTAAAAAGGAAAGCCTACAAAGGATGGAGGACGGGATTCACCTCCAAGGAGGATTACTCCGCGCTGGTCTGGTCCTGCAGGGAGCAAACCAGGAAAGCCAAGGCTGCAACTGAACTCCAACTAGCTTCAGGCGTCAAGGACAACAAAAAGTCCTTTTTCAGATATGTGGGGAGCCGGAGGAAAAGCAAGGGCAATGTTGGACCCCTGCTAAACCAGATGGGGCAACTGACAACTGACGCCCAGGAAAAAGCCAACCTATTAAATAGGTACTTTGCGTCAGTCTTTCATCAGTCACACGGGATGCCCATGCCTGCTATGGGACAGGGAAATCTGGGTGAGGGGGATCCCCTACCCTCCATCAATGCTGACCTCGTGAAGGAACACCTTGAGAAGCTGGATACCTTCAAGTCAGCCGGCCCTGACAATCTGCACCTCAGGGTACTCAAGGAGCTGGCAAGCGTCATAGCCCTGCCCCTGGCACGGGTCTTTGAAAACTCCTGGCGCTCTGGTGTAGTGCCCGAAGACTGGAAGAAGGCCAGTGTGGTGCCGATCTTCAAGAAAGGGAGGAGAGTGGATCTGGCTAACTACAGGCCCATTAGCCTGACTTCTATCCTGGGAAAGATCTTAGAAAAGTTTATTAAGGAGGCCATCCTTGAGGGACTGGCCCAGGCTAACATTCTAAGGGACAGCCAGCACGGGTTTGTTGCGGGTAGGTCTTGTTTGACCAATCTCATTTCCTTCTATGACCAGGTGACCTATCACCTGGACAAGGCAGAAGAGATTGATGTCATATATCTTGACTTCAAAAAAGCTTTTGATCTGGTATCCCATGATCACCTCTTGGCCAAACTGCCCAGTTGTGGCCTTGGCTCCACCACGATCCGCTGGCTGGGAAATTGCCTTCGTGGTCGGACCCAGAGGGTTGTGATTGATGGCAGTCAATCATCATGGTGCCCTGTAACCAGTGGGGTCCCTCAAGGCTCTGTCCTGGGACCCATACTGTTCAACATCTTCATTAATGATGTGGACATTGGAGTTAGGAGTGGACTGGCCAAGTTCGCCGATGACACCAAACTTTGGGGCAAAGCATCCACGCCAGAAGATAGGCGGGTGATCCAGGCTGACCTGGACAAGCTCAACAAATGGGCAGACGAGAACCTCATGGTGTTTAACACCGAAAAATGCAAGGTTCTCCACCTTGGAAGGAAAAACCTGCAGCACCCTTATAGGCTCGGCAGTGCTACGTTGGTTAGCACTACAGAAGGAAAAGACTTGGGGGTCATCATTGACCACAAGATGAACATGAGCCTCCAATGCGATGCTGCGGCTAGTAAAGCGACCAAAAGGCTGGCGTGCATCCATAGATGCTTCTCGAGCAAATCCCGGGACGTCATTCTCCCCTTGTACTCGGCCTTGGTGAGGCCGCAGCTGGAGTACTGCGTCCAGTTTTGGGCTCCACAATTCAAAAAGGATGTGGAGAAGCTTGAGAGAGTCCAGAGGAGAGCCACGCGCATGATCAGAGGTCAGGAAAACAGATCTTACGATGACAGGCTGAGAGCCATGGGACTCTTTAGCCTGGAAAAGCGCAGGCTCAGGGGTGATCTGATGGCCACCTATAAGTTTATCAGGGGTGACCACCAGGATCTGGGGGAACATCTGTTCACCAGAGCGCCCCAAGGGATGACGAGGTCGAATGGTCACAAACTCCTGCAAGACCGTTTCAGGCTGGACATAAGGAAGAATTTCTTTACTGTCCGAGCCCCCAAGGTCTGGAACAGCCTGCCATTGGAGGTGGTTCAAGCACCTACACTGAACACCTTCAAGAGTAAATTGGATGCTTCTCTTGCTGGGATCCTATGACCCCAGCTGACTTCCTGCCCTTTGGGCAGGGGGCTGGACTCAATGATCTCCCGAGGTCCCTTCCAGCCCTAATGTCTATGAAATCTATGAAATCTATGAAAAGCAACATACTTTATCAATCCACCCTAAACCAAGCACCTGTTCCTCTACATATTAAAATTAGAGAGCAATTCCTGGAGAATGCTGGCCATTCCCCCTACCTGAGTAGTTACCTGTCCCAAAAACTTAAACAATGATAATCAAAACCAAGTAAAATCTGCCAATGATGCTTTTGGACATCTTCAAAATCATGTTTTTGATGATCATGACATCACAACCTAAACAAAACTTCTAGTCTACCAAGCTGTTGTCATTCCTACTCTGTTGTATGGGGGTGAAACTTGGATGACCTACCAGAAACACCTGAAAGCTTTGGAACATTTCAATCAGCAATGTCTTCAGAAAAACCTCCATATCAACTGGAAGGACAGAAGAACAAATGCCAGTGTTCTGACTCAAGCAATACCATCAGCCTTAAAGTTACATGTATATAGCGCCAGCTCCATTGGGCAGGGCATGTTATAAGGATGTCCAACACATGGCTCTCAAAACAGGCCCCATAATTCCAAGTCGCCAATAGTCACCACTCTAGAGGCAGGCAAAGAACAGATCCAAGCACATCTGGAAGGCCAGTCTGAAGAAACACGATACTAACATCAATACTTGGGATACTCAAGCACTGAATTGTCCCCAGTGGTACCATGACGTACAAGACATCAATCATTTTGAACAAACTTCCCTCACTGTGAAAGTGGATAGACAAGAAAGACAAAGGGAAAGAGCTGTGACCTGATATCAACAGGATCCATCCCTTCCTCCCAGAACTATTTGCCACGTCCGCAGTCAAATATGTGGATCTCAGATTGGTCGCCTCTGGCATCTCTGGACTCACTGATGACTTCCCTATTTACTGGAATGCTGTCATCCTTGTATTGAGGGACTGCCAATGCTGAACAGAGGAAGGGAACTTGAGGGAGAAAAAGGACTCTAGTAGGCAAAGAACTCTGACTTGGAGGGAAAGAAGTGTTGTTTTATGGCTTCGTTTTATGCTACCTTATGTTCCTTTTAGCAACAAGTTAAGTACAGCTTAGGTGAAATGTCCATTGGTGGCTGTATTGGTTTGGGTCACATGTGCAGAGGTAGCTAAGTTTAGTGCTACAGGAACAGATGACAGCAGGTTTGGACTGAGGCTGCTGCACTACTCAAAACCTACAAGCAAATTTCTTGACTAGCTGCTTTAAGGCCTTCTGTAGGAACAAAAATGGAAAGTAGGTGTCTTTCAAGAAGCTGTACATGGCCTCACCTGCATCTCCATAAGCAAAACCATTGGGAACAATGGCTATTTTTCTCATTTCTGCAATTTACTGGGGCTAGTCTACAGTCCCTTGGGGGCTGTGCATTGGCAAACAGTGGTTTAGTATTCCCACAATGCCCATAGCTCCTTTTCCTCTGGGTCTCAGGAAGCTGCACTACCTAAACCAGCAGTTATCCCACTTTCTTTAGCAGACTTAGAACTTGCTTAGGTTAGAAGCTCTGGACCTGTAGTACTGTGGCAGGGCACTGTTTGTGCCTGCCACTTCTAAGGGCCTGAAGCTGGCAGCTGCCAGGTGCCTGATGAGGGCAGCCATTTTGAACCCATACAAACAGGGCAGTTTTGCTGCTGGAGGTTAGGCAACAACATTGCCTGGCTGGAGGGCTGCTGGTATCATCTGGAGGTAAGGGAGGAGCTGTAGGGAGTGGTCAGGAGGCTCCTGGTCCTGGGCAAGACCTAAAACTGTACCCTGCCGGGAGTGGGTGGCTTGGTGGGGTTCCCAGTGGTGCGGGAGCCCCCAGGAAATGCTAGGCCAGTTACCACCCTGATGAAAGGTGGGTCGGGGCACCTTAACCCCTAGCCCCTACAACCAGGTGGGTTTCCCCTTTGTAGGGTCTGGAGGGTGGACCCCCAGAGAAAGAGAGTGAGGCCATAGACTCACGCCTGTCTGGACTTCCCCTGACTAGTCAATGCTGGGGCCAGGACTGGGAGGGTAAAAGGGCCAGGGGCCCACTGCGAGGAACGCCCAAGAGCTGCACACCTGGGGTTCCAACTGGCCTGGAGGTGGGCCAGGGCCAGTAGCCGAAGGTCCTGGGGGGACCACACGTGGAAGGGGAAGCAGGTCACGGAGCTATGCTGCCCAAGATGAAAGCGGGTTAGGCCACCGGAATGGAGGCATCATAGAGGGGTTCAACACTAGGATTATGGGGGCCCAGCATGGGGCTGGTGATTGTGAGAACATCTGGATGCCATCTGCGAGGCTTGGACTGCGGTGTAGGGGAGGAATGAAGCCACAGATAGTGCCCCCTGGCATTGGGGGAAGAAATGGGCAGCCTCCCGCTTAACTGACATCTATTAATTACCAACAAGGCGTGGCAGGCGAGAAGGCAGGCGGTTAGCCCAGAAACAGGTGGGCGGGCCACAGTGGGATCGGCCTCGAGAAGGCCCCCTATTACAAGTAACCTAGAGACATGATACCATGCATCACATGGGTGCTCTGTTATCTCTTAAGTTCCACTATGGTGCAAATTGGCTTCCTCAGCCATGACCGGCACATCGTGATGAGAGACATGCTGGGATGGGATGGGCTCCACCTTTCCCCTAAAGGTAAGCGTGTGTTCTCTTCCAGGTTGGTGAACCTCCTTCGGTGGGCTTTAAACTAGGCTCGTCGGGGGAGAGGGAAGATGAGGGCGGAGGAGATGATGAACTACCAGGCCCAGCAACAGCCTGCGAGCCCAGACCAATGGTCAAAAGGGAGAAACAGGTAAGTGATGGGGGACGGGGCATTGCTGAGACTAGGGGGTCAGTGGGCACAACCGTTGGAGGCCTCAAATGCCTCTACACGAATGCTCGAAGTATGGGGAAGAAGCAGGAGGAACTCGCCCTCCTCCTAGCTGTCACCAGCCCTGACATACTAGGGATCACAGAAACGTGGTGGGACTCATCGCATGACTGGGCGGTGAGTGTCAAGGGCTATAGGCTGTACAGGAGGGACAGGATAGGAAGGAAAGGTGGAGGAGTAGCACTCTACATCAAGGAGGAATATACTTCCTCGTTAATTAGCAAGGGGGTAGAGGGGGGGCACTCTGAGGTGCTCTGGGTTAGAGTAAAAGGCAGTCCAGGGGAGAGAGACTTAATGGTGGGAGTCTACTATAGACCTCCCAACCAGGGAGAAGAGCTCGACCAGGAATTCTTAGGTCAGCTCACAGAGGCAGTGAGGGCTAAGGATGTGGTCATCATGGGGGACCTGAACTTCCCAGACATCTGCTGGGAGGAGCAGTCAGCCAAGTCTGATCGCTCACGTCGGTTCTTAGCCAGAGTGCAGGACCTCCATCTAACCCAGGAGGTGCACAGTCCCACCAGGGGAGATGCCTTGTTGGACCTGGTGCTGGCCACGGGTGATGACCTGGTGAGGGGGCTGCGGGTGATGGGCCACCTGGGAGACAGTGATCATCGCTTGCTGGAATTCACCATCCAGCGTAAGGTGGCAAAGGGCTGCAGCAAGGCAACAGCCCTAGACTTTAGGAGGGCTGACTTCAACAAGCTAAGGAGGATCGTTGGGGAAGCGCTGAGGACCCAGAGGGGAAGGGAATCAGATGTCGAAGGGGAGTGGTTGCTCCTTAAGGAGACGATCCTCCATGTCCAAAGGGAGGTAATCCCAACAAGGGTCAAAGGGAGCAGGAGGGCACATAAACCCCCATGGCTCACTAAGAGCATCCGGGAATGTCTCCTTGCTAAAAGGGAGGCATATACCCAATGGAGAGATGGGGTCATCACCAAGAAGGACTATGTTACAGTCGCCCGAGGATGTAGGGGGGCAGTCAGGAGGGCCAAGGCAGAGATGGAGATAGGACTAGCTTCCCGGATTAAGGACAATAAGAAGTCCTTCTTCAAATACATAGGGGGTAAAAAGAGGGTCCCGGGTAATGTGGGGCCCCTGCAGGACACGATGGGCAACTTAGTCATCACGCCAGATGATAAAGCTAACATATTTAACGATTTCTTTGCCTCTGTCTTCCTAAGTAGGGACCAGTTCAGCCACCTCCCTGCTGGGCCCCCCTCGGGCCCCGGGAGAGACACGCCTGGGCCAGGGGTTAACGAGGAGTTAGTTAGGGTACTTCTGGAGAGGCTGGACGTGTTCAAGTCCGCTGGTCCGGACGATCTTCACCCTAGGGTTCTACAGGAACTGGCCGAGGTCATTGCGGGACCCCTGGCGCGGCTCTATGAGCACTCGTGGTGCTCTGGCGAGGTGCCGGAGGACTGGAAGAGGGCCAATGTGGTCCCTATCTTCAAAAAGGGAAAAAAAGAGGACCCGGGAAATTACAGGCCAGTTAGTCTTACCTCAATCCTGGGTAAGCTCTTTGAAAAAATTATCCTGGCACACATCCAGGAGGGCCTTGCGGGGGAATGTATGCTCAGGGGCAACCAACATGGGTTCATCAGTGGCAGGTCTTGTCAGACCAACCTGGTGGCCTTTTACGATCAGGTCACCAAATCATTAGACGCAGGGGTTGCTGTGGATGTAGTCTTTCTGGACTTCCGGAAGGCTTTCGACACTGTCTCTCACCCTGTCCTCATCAAAAAGCTGGGAGACTGTGGTGTCGATGCCCACACGGTCAAATGGGTCGCCAACTGGTTGGAGGGCTGCACCCAGAGGGTGGTAGTGGATGGGTTCTTCTCGACCTGGAAGGACGTGGGCAGTGGGGTTCCGCAGGGCTCGGTCCTCGGGCCCGCACTGTTCAACATCTTCATCGGTGACTTGGATGACGGGGTAGAAAGCACCCTGTTCAAGTTTGCTGATGACACTAAGTTGTGGGGGGATGTGGGTGCACTAGAAGGGTGCAATAGGCTACAAGCTGACCTTGACAGGTTGCAACGGTGGGCGGATGAGAATAGGATGGGGTTTAACACTGATAAGTGCAAGGTGTTGCACATGGGGAGGAAGAACCGGCACCACACTTACAGGTTGGGGAACTCCCCTCTTGCCAGCACGGAGACGGAAAAGGATCTTGGAGTCGTCATTGACTCCACGATGAACATGGGCCGGCAGTGTGGGGAGGCAGTCAAGAAGGCCAACCGTACCCTGTCATGCATCCACAGATGCATCTCGAGCAGGTCCAGGGAGGTGATCCTCCCCCTCTATGCGGCACTGGTCAGGCCGCAGCTGGAGTACTGCGTCCAGTTCTGGGCGCCACACTTCAAGAGGGACGTGGACGATATGGAAAGAGTTCAGAGGAGGGCCACTCGTATGATCAAGGGTCAGCAGGGCAGGCCTTATGAGGAGAGGCTACGGGACCTGAACCTGTTTAGCCTCCACAAGAGAAGGTTAAGGGGGGACCTTGTGGCCTGCTACAAACTGGTCAGGGGGGATCAGCAGGTATTGGGGGAGTCCCTGTTCCCCCGTGCGCTGCCAGGAGTGACCAGGAATAACGGTCACAAGCTGGCGGAGGGTAAGTTTAGATTAGATATTAGGAGGCGCTACTTCACAGTCAGGGCGGCTAGGGCCTGGAACCAGCTTCCAGGGGAAGTGGTGCAGGCTCCTAGCCTGGGGATTTTTAAAAGGAAGTTAGATGAGCACCTTGCCGGGGTCATCTGACCCTGGTGCTCTTTCCTGCCAAGGCAGGGGGTCGGACTAGATGATCTACCTAGGTCCCTTCCGACTCTAGCTACTATGAAACTATGAAACTATTGGACTGGGAGACAGGAATCAGCCTGGAGAATCTGTCTGAGAATGAGTTGCCTGGGTTGATTTCTTGGAGGGCAGCTATTAGTAATCTGCAAATCCTTCCTTTAGCACAGAAGTTCTAAACTTTTTAGACTCAAGGTGCCCCTCAGAAAATGCCAGCTCTTAGTTTTCACTTTTTATGACTGCAGAAAAATAAAAGAACTCAGAAAGACCACAACAGCTCAGAACGTTTCTGACACTATAGATTCCTATTTGGAATCTCCAGGTTTGCCTTGCGACTCATATTTGCACACCTAACAGTGCTAACTTTGTGTGGTACCCCACAACACCACTGAGAGATTCTCAAGGCACCCCAAGGTGCTGCAGCACCCTGATTAATAATCACTGCTTTAGTATATTAAATGCTTTCTAATTTTTGTCCTTGTATCCAAACTGGGGCATTTTCTTCCTCCTTATATTAATCAGAAAAGTGGTAATAGAGCTCACTAGTGATCTTACTGTAGGTTATAATCAGAGATCCTGGTATTCTCAGTTTAAAAATCACAAATTCTCTGATAAAAGCCACAAATTCTTTGATTAAAAACCCCAAGATCCATGTTTTTCTGTGATTAAAATGAAACACCACTACATAGGTATCAGTTGAGCACAATGGGCCTTTTTACATATTTAAGTGCCGCAGTGCGTGTATTTGTATAAGTGGTGAAATGCACATCACTGCTGAGAAAATGGCAGTGGTGTGCTTTTGAACTAAAACACATCCGAGGTGCTTTAGTTCAAAAGAGCACTGCTGGCATTTTCTGGTGCTAATATGCATTTCACCACTTACACAACTGCACACAGTACAGCACAGTTCGCCTCAGCTCACATGCAAAGCAGACTTGATTAATCGAGTCCGAAGCAGTGGATCTCCAGCGCCTCACAAGACAAAAAAAATGTGTATAAATGCCAATGTTTTATTGAGATATTTCCAATTTTAAAGTAATTTTGAAGCCTACCAGTGCCTCAGTCACTATAATAAAATACATTCAAATACCTATAAATTTTGATGTTTGACTGGGTTTTTTATCATGGAAAACCAGGGCTCTGGTTGACCGTTTTGCTGTAGCTGTCCTGTGTCCGCTTTGTGGTGATGAGCAGCACTAATACGCCTGTGCCCTGCCTGAGTCATTGCCCCTCACTCCCCACCCACAGCCCTCCCCAGCCCTGCCAGAGAGGGCCTCCAGCTGCCAGGGCTATGGACCAGGGGCCTGGGTCTCCAGCCCCCTGCCCTGCCCTCCCCCCCACAGCACCCAAGCCCAGTTAGCTAAAGTAAAGTACAGAGCCTGGCTCCCCCTTCCCCACGGGCAGCACAGCTAGAGCAGAGCCTGTGGCAGGGGGGTGGATGTGGGCTGGCAGCTGTCGGGTCTGGGCTCCCCACCCTGCTATCCTCCTCCCGGGGCCTCTGGGGCTCAGCAAAACATGGCACAGTGGGGGAGGAGGCTTGATGCCACTGCTGGGAGCCCCATGCTGCCATAACAAGCCTGCGGGGGGAGCTGCTGCTGCTGCCTCAGGTAGAGGTAAGCCCTGCAGGAGGAGGCAGAGGTGGAGAAGGGCGAGCGGGGGGCTGAAGCAGCTGCCGCTTCCTCAGGTGGAAGGAAGCACTGCTGCTCCGTGGGAGGAGGTGGAGGCGGGAGGTGCTGACAGAGGCTGGAGGAGGAGGAGGTGGCAGTGGAGAAACTGTTTACATGGTCAGCCCTGAAGGCGGGGGGCATGTAAACACTCCCTTAAACACTCCATATATACATGTTTACATTTTCCTTCCTAATCCACCAAGGGACACTATCCAGCCTGCAGCAGATTCCTCAGCCGTAGCACGTGTGGCCAGTCCCGCTGCCCCTTGGCAGCTGATCATATCAGGTCTGCTTGGGTTGACTTGAGACATTAGTTCAGGTAAGGTCCTGCCGCTTGCATATCCATTAATCCTGTGCCCTCCCACTTATCTCTAAACTAGTCCAGTGGCCTCTTTCCTTTCAACATACAACAGTTCATTAAAAGAAAGTCTGTTCAGAGAGCTCTTGGTCAGTAAGAACTAGATGTGGAAAGATACTTACCCTCTGTGTTCCTCTAGAGTCTTGTAAAATAGTTTAACGGAACCTGGAAGGCCAAAACACCAACTAATTGAACCAGAGTTGATTTTTCTCCTAAAGCCTCATATTAATTCTGAAAGTAAAATCAATTCTGTATATAACATCTCTGAGAAAAATTCAAGGTGTTCTTGATTCAAGGTGTTCTAAATTCAAGGTGTCTTTGAACTTTAAGGATGTAACAGGCCCCACTGCTACAGCTTCAAACTCAGCTAAAGCAAAGCTTATTGGCATATACCCAGCAGTACAGTGAAGCAGCTACACTGCTTCCAGAGCTACACGCAGTACTTCTTGAACAAGTATAGTGTCTTTTAGCCTGGAATTTCCTCTCACTATAATGGAATGACAGGCAAACTCTTCATACTGTGACACAGGGAGGGAACTACCCTCATACTCCTAAAAGCAAGTGATGTGAGTGCAACAATAATCTCAAGATATTGTTGTTTACTTGGGCTCTTAGTACATAAAACAGCAATAACAAAACAATTTTAACCCCCCCACCTCAACATGGAAAAATAAACTCATGGGATGTCACTGTATTACTAGCTTTATAAGTGCAATTTCTGTGGAAGTGAATGGGAGCTGTGGAAACAACTGATGTATTAATTGCATCACTGAACCAGGGGATGGAGAATGGTTGTGATGGAACAAAAATGAATTAACAGTAAATCTTAGCATTCCACACTTACCAATCACAACTCAGACACTAAAAAGGAGAGTGCTGCATTAGTGCAACCAGCTGCAGCTGTTTATCTTAATTCACCTATGTCTATGTACAGGAAGGGTGTGGAGGATGCACCAGGCAACATCCTGTTTTGAAATTTCTTTAGGATTAACCTACATTTTTTTTAGAAGTAGATCTGCCAGCACCCAAAGATATACATTCTTTCTTTTCTTTACTCTCTAGAATAGAGCATTATATTAAGTCAACATTTCTAGTCTGAGTGCCCAACATTTGCTGTCTACTCATTTTTCTGACCCCTGGGCAGCTTTGAGGTATTCTGTAGTATTCCCAAGCCACAGAGTAAAGCATCAGGCTGGAGGAACTTTGCACTAGTGCCTTCAGCCTTTATACTAGTGTAAGAAAAAGTGGATGGATGATATAAATTACTATGCCAAGGGAAAATATGCTCAGTTCAGCACTGACCAGACTCCGAAAGGATCGGGGGAAACTATGTTGGTAAAGGTGTTGCCCATCCACTTCCATCCTAGGTTGCTATTTGCTCAAGCTAAACAGGTGTTTACTTGCTCAACCACCTGGCTGCAAATCATGGTAACAATGGTAGGCAGCTAGCCCCAGAGGGCTGCTAGTATGTCCAGGTTTAATCCTGGTGTAAGATATACTAGCATAAAAAGCTGATATACAATTAAATCAGTGGGAGCATGGTGTTTGTTTAGGCCCCAAGTTATACACTTGGCTCTACCCTGGGGCTCCTTGTTACTACTGAAAACATTTACTGCTGGTTTTATTTTGAAACTTAACACAAAGAGTGTAGGATTCTAACAAGCATTATCTGCCAGACAAAGAGCAAATGGATTTTCAAATGTTAACTTACCACAGGGAACTGAGGACTGAAAGCACAACCTACATGCTATCAAATGGTCTAGGATAAATCTTCTGTCACAGAGACTGCTAATCTGACACTAGCTGGAGATCAAATCTCTGTGAATGTGAGCAGAATCACATTTCAGCACATCTCAGCAGAATGTGAGAACACACATATGTGAGAACACAGCTTAGTTGAAGTTTCATAGTTCCATAGTTGGTAGGGTCGGAAGGGACCTGAGCAGATCATCTAGTCTGACCCCTGCCATGGCAGGAAAGAGTACTGGGGTCAAACGACCCCAGCAAGGTGATTGTCAAGCCTTGTCTTAAAGACCCCCAGGATAGGAGCCAGCACCACTTTATTTGGAAGTTGGTTCCAGGTCCTAGCTGCCCTCATAGTGAAGTAGCACCTTCTGATGTCCGATCTGAATTTACGCTCTGCCAGCTTGTGACCGTTATTTCTAGTCACTCCTGGTAGTGCTCGGGGGAACAGGGACTCCCCCAATGCCTGCTGGTCCCCTCTGACTCGTTTGTAACAGGCCACTAGATCCCCCCTCAGCCTTCTCTTGTGGAGGCTGAACAGGTTCAGGTCCTATTGCCTCTCCTCATAGGGCCTGCCCTGCTGCCCCCTGACCATGCGAGTGGCCTCCTCTGGACCCTCTCCATGCTGTCCACATCCCTCCTGAAGTGTGGCCCCCAGAACTGGATGCAGTACTCCAGCTGCGGCCTCACCAGTGCCGCATAGAGGGGGAGGATCACCTCCTTGGACCTGCTCGTGATGCATCTGTGGATGCATGACAAGGTACAGTTGGCCTTCCTGACTGCATCCCCACACTGCCGGCCCATGTTCATCTTGGCATCAATAATGACTCCAAGATCCTTTTCTGCCTCTGCACTGACGAGAAGGGAGTTCCCCAGCCTGTAGGTATGCTGCTGGTTCTTCCTCCCCAGGTGCATCACCTTGCACTTGTCAGTATTGAAACCCATCCTGTTCTCATCTGCCCACCCTTGTAACCTGTCTAGGTCTGATTGTAGCCTATTCCTCCCGTCTAGCATGCCCACATCCCCCCACATCTTGGTGTCGTCAGCAAATTTGAACAGGGTACTTTTTACCCCCTCTTCCAAGTCGCTGATGAAAATGTTGAACAGTGCGGGCCCGAGGACGGAGCCCTGTGGAACCCCACTGTCCACATCCCTCCATCCCTCAAAAATGACCTGTCCACCACCACTCTCTGGGTGCAGCCCTCCAACCATTTGGTGACCCATTTGACTGTGTAGATGTCGACACCACAGTCCCCCAGTTTTTTTAATGAGAATGGGGTGAGAGACAGCGTCAAAGGCCTTCCTAAAGTCCAGAAAGACTATGACCACTGCTACCCCTGCATCTAAGGATCTTGTGACCTGGTCATAGCAGGCCACCAGGTTGGTCTGACAGGACCTGCCTCTAATGAACTCGTGTTGGTTGCCCCTAAGCATAAGCTCCCCCACTGGCCCCTCGTGGACATGTGCCAGGATAATTCTCTCAAAAAGCTTCCCCAGGATCGAGGTAAGACTAACTGGCCTATAGTTTCCTGGGTGCTCCTTCCTCCTTTTTTTGAAGATGGGAACCACGTTGGCCCTCTTCTAGTCCTCTGGCACCACAGTGGAGCACCACGAGTGCTCGTACAGCCGTGCCAGGGGTCCTGCAATGACCTCAGCTAATTCCCTCAGCACTCTGGGGTGGAGATCATCTGGACCAGCCGATTTAAATACATCCAGTCCCTCCAGAAGTTCCCTGACTAGATCCTGACTGACCCTTGGCTTAGGTGCACGTCCCCTGGGGCCTGAGGGAGTCCCAGTGGTGGGGCTAATCTGGTCCCTGCTCAGGAAAATGGAGGCAAAGAAGTTGTTAAATACGTTAGCTTTGTCATCTGGTGTGACTACCAGATTTCCTAGAATGTCTTGCAGGGGCCCCACATTACCCGGTACCTTCTTTTTGCCCCCTATGTATTTAAAAAAGGACTTCTTGTTGTCTTTGATCCGGGTAGCTAGTCCCAGTCCCATCTCTGCCTTCGCCTTCCTGACTGCCCCCATGCAGCCCCGAGCAACCGCAGTACAGTCCTCCCTGGTGATGGTCCCTCCCTTCCATTGGGTATATGCCTCCCTTTTAGCTAGGAGATATTCCCAGAGGCAGTGCTTTTCTCTGGGACCATCCAAGATCAGGTTATTAAAAATGGAGTTTAGAACCAAAAACATTATTAACAGCATCAGCAATCAGGTAATTACCCACTTACCCTATGAACATATCTCAACAACTAGTCATATGTCAGTTTCCACGTACAGGCTCTATAGCCAACAGGGAGCTTGCATAAGTTCAGAACAGCTGTAGAGGTGTAGATATACATACACATGCAAAAAAAAATCTTGTTTTCCTGACCTGGGAAATGAAAAGTTGGGTGTGGCAGCCCGAGAAATGCCTATCATCTATTCCACTCTACAATCACTTATGAAATACTAACTCATTATTTCCCAAGGCTTGACAAAGGAGTATCATTCTTGGTTCTAGTTTCTGTCTTATGCTACAATTACAATCAGCTGTGTCCAAAAGTGGTTCACCTCAAACAGCTTGGCAGGTACACAACGACTGGAACCATACTTTTGAGATAAGGCCTGAGGATTGGGAAAGTTACATGGGAAGAAAAGGCAGGATTTTAGAAGGTGGTGAAATATTACAACCTATGACGTATTTATTCTCTCTTGAAAAATACAAAGAAGTCCAATACATATAAATAATTCTATATTATATAACAAATCATGTCAATTAGCCACCTGAATAAAAATTATAAATATCCATCCCACCAGGGACAACAGTAAAAAAGAATTTTGAGTACATGGCAATTCATGAATATAAAAGAACATTATGAATGGTTTATTATTGGATTACCCCTTGAATCTTTGATGCTCAAACTTGTAATGTGATTTAATTTGACCATACTTAGCACCTTTCGCTCACTGTATTATAAATCCTCCCATAAGAATTAATTATTAACAGAGATAGAAGAGCCCACAGGACTGGTAGAAAGGTATTCTTCAGGAACCATATATTTGTCTACCCTCAGAGATGCTGTCTTTTTATTGGCTTCATTGCTACACTTCAGAGATTGATTAATCATAGTTAATTAATGTCATACAATACAATTTAATTTGCTTTAGATTTCAGCCCTCATCTGCCTGCCCCACCCTTAAGCAGCTGGACTAGTAAAAATGTGCATCACAGAAACAAAACATGCAAAGAGAATTATGGCCATTAGCTAAAGCAAACAATATTCATTAAGGTTCAAATGCTGTCAATTAGTAATAAATGGGACGAGGTACATAAACAGGGACCATCCTTGAAGTATTTATTCAGTGCTTAGCCCTTAGGTATCATCCTATGCCAACAGTCATAATAAAAATGACATGCTAGGTGAGAAGTCAAGAAAAAGACAATAAAATGTTTGGAAGTTTGACAACAACATAATGAATTCTCAAATAAGGAGCATTCACTAAGTCAGAGGAGTAAGCCCATGCACCTTTTAGCCTTAATGACTGATATTCAAAATTATTGTATTCAAGATAAATTAACTCCAGAGATATTCAAAGGAATTTCAACACTTAAAGATTTAGAGGCACCCACCTGAATTTTCAAAACCATTTAAGCACGTTGAGCCCGCTATTCACTTGAAATCAATGGGAGTTTGGTGCTTGACATGTTAATGTGTCTGAAAATAAATCCTTGTCACTCAGGATTGTATTTTCCTTCTATTGTTAAATAGGATGGATAACCTATACCAATATCCTTTGGAAGATATATATGCTTCCTGTCTCTGAAAAATAAAATTAATGGTACATGATTTACAAGCTGTCAAGAAACATTATAATTTATTCAGATTAACATCTGACATGTTTTAAATTACAAATTTGCTTTAATTATAAAGTAGAAAGACCATTTTTTCTATAGCCATCTGATTCTGCATCAGCATGCCATGATTATTGGTTAAAAAACACTGGGAAAGATTCCACCATCTTTTTTCACACAGATCAGTATCCTTTCCAAGAATAGCCCATCGATTTAAGGGAGAGAGGACATGGTAAAAATAATTTGGTAAAAATACTTAAAGAGAGGTATTATGTGAAGTTACCAGCCATTATACAAGGAATCTCTTATATTCTTCTGTCACCAGTTAAAAAGGCAAAAAGTTGGTTTAGTAAAGCTAAACAGGCACTATGTGTGTTCATGTGGCAAAGAAAAAACTGCAAGTCACACTGTATGGTTAAATACTTAAGAGACTCCAGCGTTTATTGAATATGAGCCAACTCTTACACCATATAGTAAATGCTTCAAGGAAGAATAATGAATGAATAAGGCATATTGCACTATTTAACTTGTTCTGGGTGCTTACACAAATTACATTTTTCAGGCGATCGGGACCCCGAAAATGCTCTACAACCATGACTTAACACACAGAGTACTTTTAAAATGGCCAACTGCATGAAAAATTAACCATGGTCAAATGAGGTAACAAATGAAGGTGCTCTAAAGCCAAGCACCTTAGAGAACATGCGCTCCCTCCTGGGTTAATTTTTGCTGCTTTGCAGGGCTGGACTGGTGCTCATGGCAATGAACAGCAGCTCAACCCCATCCCAGAGCTGTCAGCTGGGGAGGGAGGGGGAGGGAACAGCCAGCATGGAGCCAGTTGCTTTGTATGCGGGGCCAGGTGGGGTGGGAAGGGGGACATGGTTGAGCGGAGCCCCCTTGCCTCACGAGCTAAGCCAGGCACGCAAGGTGAGGGGGCTCCATTCTACCCTGCCCCCCACTCCCGCCTCTGGCTATGCTGCTGCTGTCAAGAGGCCTGGGCAGGGGTATCTCAACTGGGGTACTGGGGAGAGATGGGACTGCAAGGCGAGGGCGGTCTCCCTTCTCCCACCCTGTACCCAGGCCTCTTGATACCGGCAGCACGGACTTGCCAGCTGCTTTGAATGGCTAGAGCTGTGGGGGGCATGCAGTAGAATGGAGCCCCCTCACCTTGTGTAGATGTGCTCCTCGGGAAAGCTTACTGGACAGCAGGCCTGTGCAAAGCGGCTAGTATTCAATTCAGATTTGGATTAGGCTGATTCAGGGGACAGTGATTTGATTCAGTGGTTTGAATCACTGTCCCAAATCGGTTCAGCCAAATTTCTGGATCACACAGACCCATCCCGGCAATGGCTGCCCACCCACCCCAGCTCCTGCCACTTTGAGAAAAAAAAGCCCTGACTCAGTGCTTCCAAACAGGGGGGCAAGCCCCACTGCCCCCTGCCATGGGGGGGCTCTACAAAAGCCCTCCAAGCCCCCCCGCTGTCCCAGCCCCCGCATGGCAACCCCACCCACTCCAGCTCCAGCCCTTTAAGGAAAAAAACCCCAAACCCCAAACCTCAGACTCACTGGATTGTGCCCAGTGGGGGGTGATCCCCACTGCCTTGCACCATGTGGGGGCTCTGCACGAGACCCCTGAACCCCTGAGGTCACTGCAGGAGCTGGTGAGTCCCAGGGGTTTGTTTGGGTTATTTTCTTAAGGAGCTGGAGCTGGGGCAGGCGGGACAGCCATGGGGGGGCTGGGACAGTGGGGAGAGGGATCAGGGGGCTTGTGTCAGAGCCCCCCATGCAGTGTGGGGCAGCAGGCATGCCCCCCCCACCAAGTGGGGGATTTTCTTTAAAGCAACAGGAGCTAGGGTGGGCAAGGCAGCCATGGGGGGACTGGGGGAGTGGGCAGGGGCTGGGGCCTGGCCGGGGTCCCTGCATGGTCCCCTCCCCCCTCCTCCAGCCTGACCTCCTTTGCCCCCATTTACCAGCTCTGAGACCAGCTCAAGCTTCCTGCTGCAGCAGGTGGAGATTGCCCGAATCAAAGCTCTCCAAATCTTTTCTGAAGATTCAGAGCGCTTCAAATTGATTCAGACTTTTTTATTGGTCCCCTGATTCAATTCGGATTTGGGGCCACCGAATCTGGCTGAATCTCCTCCGAATCAAGTCAGCACCTGAAGCTTTGCACACAGCCCTATTGCACAGTAAATTTACAGTGTACTACTATCATGTGTTGCTGTGCCCACACTCAGGTCATCTACAGCCCTGTTCTTCACTATGTATTCAAATATAACTAGATATTCAACTCATCATACTCGACCCTGCCAATGACAGTTTGGACCCACATGTTTTCCTACAGCACCTCTCCATGGACCAAGACGATGATCTTTTCCTCCTTTAAGGCATCTTTTTCTTTTGCCTACTGAAAATCTGCTAAAAATGCTAGACTTGGAAGTCTGATGAAGTGTAAACAACTCCTTAGATCCTCAAGTGAGAGCCCTTAGACTGGATGTTCTTCTAGCCCTTGGTCTGAAATAGTCTGAATGTGGTACCTTTCCAGTATGTTGCAAAAAAGACATGTCAGATTATTTTTTGGAAAAGGCGGAGGGCAGGCTTCCTATAGCAATAAAAGGAATGGAATCTCTGTAGATATGGAACCAGCTTCCTGTCAAAATGAGTACTCTAAAGTTGGTGGAATTTCATTAAGAAAGGCATTAATATGAGTGTCATTGAGAAATACGGATAGGTATATTTTCACAACTTTTATTTTAATACTTGGATATAAATAAATCAAAATTAGCATTTACCTTTCTAAATTGCAAGCTCTGTGGAGCAGGTGCCATGTCTACCTTTGGTTTTGTGAAGAATGGGGCCTCTCTTTTGGGTATACACCATTACATATAACTTAATAATAACCACTCATAATATGGCAACATATGGCAGGAGATTTAAGAGGGTGTTAAAACAGCAGGGAATGTGATCAGGGAAGTATGATAAAAAGATGATTTACCAAAGCAAACAATATCTTTGTAAGCCTAATTTTTAAGAGTTCAGGTTAGTTTGAGAACTTCTCTTCTCAAATTGCTTTGATGTTGAGCTCTCCAGGGCAGGGACTGTACCTTTCTCTCAGTTTTAAAACACTGAACAGCCTGGGAGTGCTACAGGAAACAAATTAATAAATCACAACAACAATTTAACTGCATAGCAGATTCTTCTGACTTGCTATAATCTAGAGTCCCATAGTGCCTGCTGTACTAGGCAGTAACATCCTTCCCATACTCAATGATATTATAGACAAGATATGGTCTAACTAATAGGTTGTTAGTAACAATATTTGTTTTTAATGCATCAGGTATAGCAATGGAAAGGATGTGTAATAATGGAGACAAATACCACAAACTTTAGGAAAGTTTGCATTTAGCTCAACTTTTACTATCTTCTGGTATCCCTCCGTTCATGTAGCACAATACAATAACTAGTGGGCTACAATAACTAGAGAGAGACAATAACTACAATGCCTATTTTCTATCATAATTAGGGAGGTATCTAAATCATGGTAAAATGAATGGATTTTTTTTGCAGAGTTGATTTTGCAGTCTTTTCATGGTGAGTCCCTTCAGTGCTGACGCCAATCACTCATCTTCAGACTGCATCATTGCTGTAGCTTCTTTAAAAAGCATCTGGCTTCTTAAAAGATGGCACCAAAACCCTTTCATTTTTGTGATAGTGCCTTCACTGCGTCTACATCACTAGCTCAGCCTCTGAGTAGTTCAGTAGCACTATGGCTGCAAGGATTGCGGTGCTTTCTTTGTATTCCAGTAAGCTTTTTTTTTTTCCCGGGTGGGGGAGGTGGAAGGAGGTGATTCCATGGGAAATCTCAGGAAATGCCATTTTTTCCAGTGATTGTGGAAACCACCATTTTTCAGTTGCATGAAAATTGAGAAACTAATTTAAGTAAGTCCCTACTCAGAATCAGCCATGCATACATCTTTGGAGCACATTTATTTTAGAGGGTTTGTTTTCACAACACCTGGGGACTGTTACCCAGCTAGGGGACTGGGTAAGAATGCCTTAGGGGAAGTATGGATTTTCTACCACTTGGCATTCATACCCACAGTTGCATGAGGGAAAGAGGATAACTCAAGAGACAAGCTGGACCTATTGTCTTGAGTCCCGTTTGTAAACATAAAAAATAAAGAATTACTTCACGTTAGAACACCTTCCTTATATCTACATCAAAGCAAAAGCTTTCATTAGATTGTAATTAACGAGACTAAAGACGCACATTTAATTTGCTAGGCTGATAGCCTATTTCTTTTTATCCATGTCTGTCTCTGTGCTTTGCTGATATTTGATGTATTTTGCCTGGAGCAAATATTGCATGAAAAGTTGGGTTGTTGTTCAATGTGATTACATCATTTGGAGAAGACAGTTTCATGCAAAGCTCTTCATAAAGGTATCACTACAGCCCAGCTCTGGTTTTTGGATTCAGATTCATTAATCTATTCTACAAGCTTCTATTAGGTGACTTGAAATCCAGTTGTTTATCTGTTTACAATGCAGCATGTTTCATCGATAATGTCGTATTTACCTTTTAAAATACCCAAGCTCTCTGGTCAAGTAAATACTCAAGAAGACAGCATTTTTTCTTTTTTTTAACGGAATAATTTTGCATCTTCAAAAACACTGCATCCGATTAATCCTAGGGAATATTCTAGACATCAGTAGATCCCCAAAGATTTTTGGAGAAAATCACCAAACCAAAAGGGGCAAAATGGCTGATACATGGAGGCCCTACTATCCACTTAGCATAGCCATAGTTTCAGTGATATTCATTAAATCACTTGTAATAACTTCCATTAATGCTTTCCAGCATAACAACATCCATATTTCAGTCTTGGCTCAATGAAGTTTAGCATGCTGACACTGACAATCTGAATGTGGTGAGAGGGTGGAGACATGAGGGGTGAATAAGGGCAGCCACACAACTCCTGAAACGGGAAAAAGGGACACACCCTGAGAGAAGAGAAATGGGAGACTCAGATAAGAGAGGTAGCGTAGAGAGCCCCCAGAGTGGTAAGGGAGGGATGTGGAAGGGAATGAGCACAGACGCCGACAAGGAGAATGGTGGACCCTGGTATGTGGGGGAGTGTGGGGGTGGAGTACACCGACATGGGAGAAGGGGAAAAAAAAAAAGGGTGGCAAATCAGAACACTGGTGGGGAAATATTGGAGGGAAGAAGGGGGCTTGGAAAGCCATGGCCATGAGAAGGAAACCAGTAGATGCACTGTTGTTGGTAGGAGGGAGGACCATGGCATGACAGAGCATACAGCAGATGTGGCAGGACAGAGCTGATGGGGGTATACGAAGGGAGTCCCTAAAGCACAGGACTGAACAGTGGCACACAGGGAGTATTTAAGATGGAAGGGAGGAATGCAAGGAAAATTGGCTTACAGAAATTATGGAAGCATGCAGGCCTATACCAGATGAGAAACAGCTCTTGAGAATACCACATTTATCTGAACTAAATAGGTAAGACCATGTCCCCAAACAGTATATTCCCTGGCACTTTCCTGTTCTTATTGTGAATACTTCTCACATTTAAAATTATTTAAATTAACATGCCTGATTAGTTATCTGAGCCAAGAAGCCTTTAAGTGATCACCTATGTCCTTTCATAGATTTCATAGACATTAGGGCTGGAAGGGACCTCGGGAGATCATCGAGTCCAGCCCCCTGCCCAAAGGGCAGGAAGTCAGCTGGGGTCATAGGATCTCAGCAAGATAAGCATCCAATTTACTCTTGAAGGTGTTCAGTGTAGGTGCTTGAACCACCTCTGATGGCAGGCTGTTCCAGACCTTGGGGGCTCGGACAGTAAAGAAATTCTTCCTTATGTCCAGCCTAAAACGGTCTTGCAGGAGTTTGTGACCGTTCGACCTCGTCATCCCTTGGGGCACTCCGGTGAACAAACGTTCCCCCAGATCCTGGTGGTCACCCCTGATAAACTTATAGGTGGCCATCAGATCACCCCTGAGCCTGTGCTTTTCCAGGCTAAAGAGTCCCATGGCTCTCAGCCTGTCATCGTAAGATCTGTTTTCCTGACCTCTGATCATGCGCGTGGCTCTCCTCTGGACTCTCTCAAGCTTCTCCACATCCTTTTTGAATTGTGGAGCCCAAAACTGGACGCAGTACTCCAGCTGCGGCCTCACCAAGGCCGAGTACAAGGGGAGAATGACGTCCCGGGATTTGCTCGAGAAGCATCTATGGATGCACGCCAGCATTTTGGTCGCTTTACTAGCCGCAGCATCGCATTGGAGGCTCGTGTCCATCTTGTGGTCAATGATGACCCCCAAGTCTTTTTCTTCTGTAGTGCTAACCAACGTAGCACTGCCGAGCCTGTAAGGGTGCTGCAGGTTTTTCCTCCCAAGGTGGAGAACCTTGCATTTATCGGTGTTAAACACCATGAGGTTCTTATCTGCCCATTTGCTGAGCTTGTCCAGGTCAGCCTGGATCACCCGCCTGTCTTCTGGCGTGAATGCTTTGCCCCAAAGTTTGGTGTCATCGGCGAACTTGGCCAGTCCACTCCTAACTCCAATGTCCACATCGTTAATGAAGATGTTGAACAGTATGGGTCCCAGGACAGAGCCTTGAGGGACCCCACTGGTCACAGGGCACCATGATGAGTGACTGCCATCAATCACAACCCTCTGGGTCCGACCACGAACCCAATTTCCCAGCCAGCGGATCGTGGTGGAGCCAAGGCCACAACTGGGCAGTTTGGCCAAGAGGTGATCATGGGATACCAGATCAAAAGCTTTTTTGAAGTCAAGATATATGACATCAATCTCTTCTCCCTTGTCCAGGTGATAGGTCACCTGGTCATAGAAGGAAATGAGATTGGTCAAACAAGACCTACCCGCAACAAACCCGTGCTGGCTGTCCCTTAGGATGTTAGCCTGGGCCAGTCCCTCAAGGATGGCCTCCTTAATAAACTTTTCTAAGATCTTCCCCAGGATAGAAGTCAGGCTAATGGGCCTGTAGTTAGCCAGATCCACTCTCCTCCATTTTTGAAGATCAGCACCACATTGGCCTTCTTCCAGTCTTCGGGCACTACACCAGAGCGCCAGGAGTTTTCAAAGATCTGTGCCAGGGGCTGGGCTATGACGCTCGCCAGCTCCTTGAGTACCCTGGGGTGCAGATTGTCAGGGCCGGCTGACTTGAAGGTATCCAGCTTCTCAAGGTGTTCCTTCACGAGGTCAGCATTGATGGAGGGTAGGGGATCCCCCTCACCCAGATTTCCCTGTCCCATAGCAGGCATGGGCGTCCCCTGTGACTGATGAAAGACTGACGCAAAGTACCTATTTAATAGGTTGGCTTTTTCCTGGGCGTCAGTTGTCAGTTGCCCCATCTGGTTTAGCAGGGGTCCAACATTGCCCTTGCTTTTCCTCCGGCTCCCCACATATCTGAAAAAGGACTTTTTGTTGTCCTTGATGCCTGAAGCTAGTTGGAGTTCAGTTGCAGCCTTGGCTTTCCTGGTTTGGTCTCTGCAGGACCGGACCAGCGCGGAGTAATCCTCCTTGGAGGTGAATCCCGTCGTCCATCCTTTGTAGGCTTTCCTTTTTAGCCACAGTAGGTCCGCTAGGTCTCTGGAGAGCCAGGGGGGCTCTTGCCTTGCCCACAGATTGTGCCAGGGCTGGGGCAGGGGTGGGCTCCCTTAAGTACCCCCTTAAGTGCCTTGGTCCGCTGGCTTTGCAAGGGCCGTTCAGCGGGCCAGCAGTGGCAGTAGTCCCCCCATCCCCTAGCGGGCTTAGTTTAAAGCCTGGTGGAGCAGGTCAGCCAGCCTGGCTGAGAAGAGCCTCCTCCCCAGGGGAGAGAGGTGGAGGCCATCTCTTCCCAGCAGCTCGCTGCCTCTCTTTCCAAAGAGCGGGCTGTGGTCATGGAAGCCAAAGCCTTCCCGATAACACCAGCGCCGCAGTCTTTGGTTCACTGCGTGGATCCTCCTCTCCCTCCTCAGCCCATAGCCTGAGACTGGGAGGATGGACGAAAACACCACCTGAGCTCCCAGACACCTAAGCCCCGCTCCCAACTCCCTGTAGGGCCTCATGACCTGGCTGCGGGTGCTCCGAGCCATGTCATTGGTGCCCACATGAATAAGGAGCATGGGGTAGTGGTCTGTGGGCTGGAGGAGCTGAGGGATCCTCTCCGCAATGTCTCGGATGCGGGCCCCCGGGAAGCAGCAGACTTCCCGGGCTAAGGGGTCGGGGCGGCAGATTGCCCCCTCAGTGCCCCGCGGGATGGAGTCTCCCACAGCAAACACCTTACACTTTGTCTTGGGGAGAGCGGGGCCAGTAGCTGCGGTCGAGCCTGGGTTGCCTGCGGGAGCTGGCAACTGCGTGGGCTCTGCTGAGGCTGCAAGAGGTGTGAACCTGTTGCTAAGCTCTGGCGGGGCAGGGGCCTTGGTGCGGCGGGCCTTGGGGCCCTTGATCACCTTGGTCCATGCCCCTGACTGGGCAGAGCGGGAGGTCCCAGAGTCCTCCTTAGTCATGGAGGGGGACGGAGCTCTCCCCTGTGGCTCCCGGGGGAGAAGGGCCTTAAGTCTTTATCTTTTTCTGTTGCTGTCACTCATGTTACATCTGAGAACCAGAAGTTTTTGGGGACAAGAACCAGGTTTTATGTCTGCAAAGCACAATGTACCTTAATAAGATGTAATAGATATCAATTGTATGTGGCTAATGGAAAATAGGAAGCAGGGAAGAAGGGCAGAAGTGTTGAATAATTATTTCATATTCAACTAACAGGAGCAGAACAAGGAGCAGATATCTACCCCATTCTGATGTTCAACAGAAAGTTGTTGTGACCAAGCTTAAAATATATGAAACATAATTAAAACATAGCAGGGGTGACTGGTGCCTCCTGAGGCTGGGGGAGGGATACAATTTGTGGGTGGGCCAAAAGGCCCATATCCACTCCTATACTTCTGTGCCGTGGTTTAGTGACCCCCCTTCCCCCCCCCGAACATGCTGCCGGCCCGTGCAGCAAAAAAACTGCCCTGTCCTGAGCGGTGCCGAGTTGGGGACCAATCTCGGGGGGGGGGGGGGGGGGGGGAGGGGCACGCATGTGCCTCACCTGCCAGTTGCCTGTGAAATGCAGTTTACAGGACAGATTCAACAAGCCCTGAAAGTGAAGCTTTGCTCTGCTTCTACTGCAGTTATGTGTCACCGCTGTGCTAACCACACTGGAATGCTGCAATTATCACCTATGCTGGATGGTTGGAAATGTTACATTCCACAGATAATAACCCCTCTCCACCCCTACTTTTTAGCCAGATGAGATGGAGGAACAGCAGGAGGAACCTCAGTGCTGGTGTTATCCTCAGCAGAGGCAAGCAGAGACAGTCAAGCTGTAGGTATTTAGTGGAAGAGGAAAGAGGCAGTCAGCTGCTGCTAACTCCTGAACTGGACAAGGAAAATCCTTCCACTGGGGACATGGAAGAGGAGGCAGTGAGGAGAGATGTGAAAGTCCTGCTGAACACAGCAAACAAATGATAAAGCTGATGGCACAAAGAGTCCTACAATAAGCTTGAATCTATGGTCAGATCTGTGTTCTTCTGGGGCAGTGAACTCAAGACAGTCTCAGAAATATTATTCAACATTAACTAGCTAACAAAACAATCTTCTACCTTTTTCCAAGCATTATTTGTAGACTCAGTGTTAGAGGCTATATACTTGACTGATAATTAGAAACTCTTACTCGTTGACTCCTCCCCCAGAAGGAAGCAATGCTATAGCTACATGATGATATCTATGTAAACTGGTGTTACAGGTTTACATAAATTAGAAATGCTAGTTATTCAAGTAAAACAACATTTTATATATATATTTCTTCTGAGTAGTTGTGGATACAGGGTACTACTTTAGAGAGGATTGTTCTGTAATGGGAGAGAGAAAAGTGATGCAGAGACTAGATGGTACTATATTAACATGAGTAGGCACAGAGATACTGAACAAGGATGGAAAACAGCAGTGAAACTATATAGAGACTGGCCTAACATGCCTACATTTTTGCCCCTTTGCTAGCAGCCTGGCTCAATCACCGAGTCCTGCTTCCTGCATTTTTGCCCCCGCATGTTACTTGTCTGATTTATTTTAGCACCAGCCCTAAACATATACATCCTGAGGAAACCTTTGAGGCTAGGTACAGACATTCAAAAAGCATGAGGGGGAATCAATCTAAGTTATGTGATTTTCTGTAAGCAGTGTAGTTTAGACTGATAGTGAACAGAACACACATTTGCCCCTTGGTTAGGGGGTGGGGGAATTTTAAACCAGGTTCCACCATTTTTAAATTAGTCTGTGTGTGTTGGACTTCTGTTCTATTATGGGTATAGACCAGTTTCTGAAAACTTATCCATGTAAAAGTATAATGTCTGTACCTGGCTTGAGTGTCTGGTCTAGCACGTACTTTTATCCAATGGCACGGGCATGTTGAGTGAGCTGATTTGCCCAATTATTTCTTGTCACTGCCAGTTCATCTGGAATTGCTTTGCTAACTAGGAATCTTTAAGGCACTGTCTAAACAAGCCTTCCCTACCCCAAACCTGCAAATTTGCTGCTGTTCCTACTACCAGTAGACTTGCTATAGTGATAGCAACAGCTGGATCAACAGTATCCTACAATCTCGACTAACACAGTCCAGAACAGTTCTGGATGACAAGGCTGAAGTTTTGGCAGCCCTTGTACCATATGTACACGGATGCTTCCATTAAAAAAGAGCTAAAAGATGGTAGTAAAGATGGAGTTGTTATTGCAAAAGAAATGTATGGCTAGTTCAATCATTATACTCTGAAAAGCCTGCATGCATTTCTGCCAAGAGGTTTAGATAGGGCCATGAATACATTGGTAAACTCCCCACTCAATAACCTTAATGACCCTTCTAATAAACTACACTGGCCAGCTCACCCTGACTCTGAGGCATACGTATATATCCCTTTATGGAAAATTTTATACCACCTATTCATCTAACAATCCATTAATTTGTGGCTTCCAAAATTAGTATGTGATCCACACTATGAAAGAGAGATTGTTCATGGACACCTCCCTTTCATTCATGGCTATGTAATATCCTTGTGGTAACTACAGCAATTATGATATGGAGAAACAACAGTAGGGAAATGTTTATTGCATCTTTTAATTAGATTCAGAAACTAAAAACAAGGTGTAGATTAACTACAAAATGACTTGCTAGTTAACATAAGATGATCTGCAAGTGAACCCTGCCCACAGATTCATAGATTGAGATTTCTGCAATAACTCAAGACAACTCATTCAATTACCACATTTTGCCATAACTCAAATGCTGTATTGTTCACACTGCCTATCCTTAAATGTATGCTACCTTATTTCTATACTTGTATTTTAAAAGGTTCAGATGATGGTGACATGGACTATCTGTGTCATAATCACTGGGCGTGCTGATACGTTTGTTAATGCACAATAGTTACTGCACCTTTAGTTTAGTACTTGCTTAATGAAGTACTAACTAAATGCATAGTAACTACAGTTACTGTGCGGTAGTGCTGGTGCATGTTTTTTTTTAGTGACGCTTACTGCTCAGTAGCCTAATACTGCCTAATACTACTATGCAGTAGTGTATCAGCATGGTTTTTGCCCACCATAGTACTGTGCAGTGTTATTGGGCTACTGAGCATTAAGCTTCTTATATAGATTAGCTCACTGGCTACTAATATAATACTTACAGCTCGATAAAGCATGGGACATTAATTCAAATACTTGTAAGAAAACAAGAAAAGCTTCCACTGCTGTAACTGTAAGGCCTAGGAATAAGGCAGTGGAAATGGATCCATGGAAGAGAAATGGATTTCATGGAATCATAGAAAGTTAGAGTTGGAAAGAACCTCAGGAGGTCATCTAGTCCAACCCCTTCCTCAAAACAGGACCAGTCCCAACTAGATCATCTCAGCCAAAGCTTTGTCTACCTGGGTTTTGAAAACCTCCAAGGATGGAGCTTCCACTACCTCTCTGGGTAACCTGTTCCAGTGTTTTACTACCCTCCTAGTGAGAAAATTCTTCCTCATATCTAACCTAAACTTCCCTTGCTGCAACTTGAGACCACTGCTTCTTGTTTGGTCCTCTGCCACTACTGAGAATAGTCTAGCTCAGGGGTTTTCAACCTTTTTTAAGGAGTGTACTGCTTTGGCTGGACATAGTGGGTGTTTGGAGCTGGATGTGGAGCTGGGGGGGCGGCAGCAGGCAGGCATAGAACAGGCCAGGGTGGAAGCAGAGTGTGGCAGTGGTGCAGCGTGGTGGATGGTGGCCGCTACTGCGTGCAAGTTCACCACCCACTGGTGCATCCCCCCTGCAGCCTCTCCAAGGGGGGCTACACGTACCCCCAGTTGACAACCCCTGGGCTAGCTCCATCCTCTTTCAAATCCCCCTTCAGTTAGTTGAAGACTACTATTAAGTCCCCTTTCAGTCTCCTCTCCTCTAGACTAAATAAGCCCAGTTCCCTAAGCCTCTCCTCAAAAGTCATGTGCTCTAGCCCCCTCACCATTTTTGCTGCCTTCTGCTAGACTCTCCCCAATTTGTTCACATCCTTTCTGTAGTGGGGTGCCCAAAACTCAACACAGTACTCCAGATATGGTGTCACCAGTGCTCCATAGAAGGGAATAATCACTTCTCTTGACCTACTGGCAACACACCTACCAATGCAGCCCAGTATGCCATTAGTCTTCTTGGCAACAAGGATGCATTGCTGGCTTATTTATACTAGAACCTAAACAAAGTGAATATGAAAAAAGATGGAAAAAGGGAGAAAAGGAGAGAGGAAGACAAAAATGTGGAAGAACAGAAGAAAAAAAGAAAAATTAACATAATTCTGTATCTCTGGTCAGAGATGTTGATGAAAATGTTCATGTATTCTATAATTTGGGATCAGTTGCACAGAAGTTCAGATTTGGGATGGTGCACAGGTAACTTGACTTTGGTCCTCTCATCTGCATGTTCTCATCCTTTCCCCTACTTTGTGAGGATAAAAATGCAATCAAGTAGGTATTTTGTAGTTGTGGCTTAGATTGATCTCCATATATGAAGTAGGCTCTGATCTTACATTGAATCATGCTGGTAGAGACACAAAGTCTAAACAGAGCCTCGGTGAAATCACTATAGCAGAAGTCCATGGACCTTCAGGAAGGCACAGAAAGATTTGTCCATGTGGTTCTTAATGAAGAGTGGTGGCCTAAATTAGTCACATGACAAAAATGTCTACATCCTTCCTTTTGTTTTTATACAAATGAAACTTATCTTGTTAAAAGACAGGAACATCCAAAGGATTAAATGGAAGCATCAGATAAAATAAATATCAAATTTCAACTTTTAGATATTGCTTTCTTATTATATATCACATTACTATTTACATAGTACTAGATGGAGATGTCATACACAAATAATCATTCATAGACAAAATGTTATCTCAGTTTTCAAAAAAGTGATTAGTATATTAATTACAAAACATAAAAATGTTTCTACATTAAAAAATTTAAAGCTGGAAAAAACTTGTATTCACTATGTAGTAGTCTTAAGATAGAAGTAATCATTATTGCTTCAAGACAAATCCAGTCAATTTTAGGATTCTGCAATTCCCACAAGCAATGCTACTAAGAATGCCAGGTTTCCACACACAAATGTTAAAAACATAATAATTTCACTTTTTATCTAGAAAAGAAAAAAAACAAGGTTATTCAACCATTACAAGTAATTTTAACATTGGTTTCAGAAACAGCCTAGTTGCATTCAAAGACACTTGGAAGCCACAACATCATTTTATCAATTGATCAAGTAAAACAGGTATCAGTATGATACAGACTTGACAGTGCCAGAGGAAGCTTAGGAAAGAGTCATTGTGAAAATGGCTGAGGAAAGAACAATTAGTGGAAGATGCATATTTGTTGAAAATACCTGTCAATTTTGAGTAATAAGAATGTAATTTTCTAAAATAGTATTTGATTAGGCTACTAAGTTTATGGCCTTCATATCTGTGTAAAAGTTTCAGAGGATATTGTGATCATATCGATTTGCCTCACCTGAAAGAAAGCACCTCCAGTAAAACAGTGGGTCCCCTACACTCATTACTGTCAATTATTCAAGAAAAATGCCACATCTTGAAAACAAGGAGATAATTTAATCAACTGCTGAAACTTCCTTAGCCTGACGAAGGGTTTTTGAACCCGAAAGCTTGCTTAATAATTGTTTTCCAACTATTTAAGTTGGTCTAATAAAAGATATCAGATTCACACAACGAACCTTGTCTGCCTATGCCCTTAGACCAACATGGCTATAATCTACACCCCTGTAATATGTGAGGAAAAAAATCTCTTACTGCAGGGAGCTCTTCAGTTTACCAAACAAGGTACACTAAGATACAGTGGTTGGCAGGTGAAATTAATCACATTCAGACTGGAAATAAAGTGCAATTGGAACATTTTACATTAGGGAGTGTTGTGGATTTTAGAAGCATTTAAATCAAGACCAGAGGTCTTTCAAACTGTATGCTCAAGAAGCACCTATGGATGCAATATAAGAGATATAGACTTAAATTCTATATGTCAGACTAATAAGGCTGCATGCAGGCATTCAGTTGCTGCTCTCCCATGAGAAACTGCAAGTGTCCAGATGTTCAAGAATTTCTTCTGGGAGAGTGAATGTCTGGACACAATCTTTTCTGAGTGAAGTCAGAGTACAGTCCTCTAGCATCCCAGTTGCTCCTGTCCCCATCTCCCCTCAGGCTGGATTCTACTGCTCCAGGGAGACACAGGCAGATCCTGAGCATTGTGGGTCAGCCAATGAGAGCTGCTCTGTCCACTGCTTGCACATGTCTCTAGGCAGGCAAAGGGAGTCTATAGAGCACGCTAAGATATATGCACAAGGACCCCCTGGCTCTGCAACATCAGCACTGCAAGCTCTCCACTCTTCAAGGACTCAGTATCCCAACGTCTGTTTAGGCATCTCCAGGTAAGTTTTTCTATCAGGAAAACAAACCTGGGAGAATCCTCCCAGATCACTTGGGTATGCAGCTCTAAGTGATCATAATTAGTGCATTCTGGTCTTAATTTGTGAATCTCTTTGTGCACCATCTGCATTTTTCTCAAGAGCTCTCAGCAGAATCCTATTTAATTCATGAGATCATAAGAACACAGTGCAAAGTAACGCCAAACACATTTCAAGACATGAAAAATAAATCGCTTGCATCTTATTACTATGTAAAGTGTGGTATTACCTCGCCATGTGAATCTTCAAACTTAACTGAAAAATATAAACATGAAAATTATCAGTTTCAGTTTTTACCTATTTTCCTTCATTGAAACAAACATTTCAAAATGTGAAAACTGAGCCTTTACCTTGTTTGTGCAAGCCTTCAAACATAATGTATATTAATGCCTCCCATCCTACAAATCCTCCCATAGTTCCAATCATCCACTGATTGGGAGAGTTGTCAAGCATCTGTAGGCCCAAAAATATGGCAGCAACTAAAGGAGAGAAAAATAAAACAAGGCAAAGCACACACTAGGCATAAGACCATTACTGAACATTTAGGATTCTCTCCAACATTTTAATGCATATTTTAAATTTTGTTTTTAAGTGCTATTACTAGATTTGCAAATCCCATTGAGAAACAGTGGTGATGCAACCTGTTGGTGAATGGGTGTTACAGAGCTTCCTCTTTGAGCAACCTACAAAGAATTCAATGACCAAAGAAATCCCTTTGTTAATGAATACTTAAAGTATCCAGATGCCTTTCCAGAAAGTCAAAATACAGCAAAAAACAAATCAAAACAAAAAACAAAACAAAACCCCAGCTTTCTGTAATGCAAGAAATGAAGAGTTAAAATATATACTCAGACAACCATAGCTCTCTGCCTCCTTTTTCTCAGGAACTGACAACAACCAATCTGAATTATCTGCAAGCACTTCAAGCTGCATTCACTGTACTAAGTGCAACTGCACTGAACTGTAGAGGAATTAGCTGGGTTAGCAAAACAGAGCTCTGAGGGATCTATGAAATGGTCTGGGTGGGCAATATGAAACAACTTGGAAGGAGGGGGTGGAAGGAGTACATTTCTTTGCCTACCTTGTCCTAAAGAGCTTGATGTGTACTTTGGGAGATCTACTTTGTCTCATTTCAGGGCAGTACTTTCTCAGTTGTGTCAGAAATGGAGCACAGGGGATTGTTAGCAGTTAGAGGTAAGCAAGGTTAGACATAGGTCTGTGAGGTTGGTGATAGGCAAGCTAAAGTACAGTGGCTATATGCATAGAGGTGAAGGGGTTGTAAAATTTACCAGACATCATATTCTTTCTGTGGAATAAACCAAGCAAGTTTCTGGCAGTGCACGCTGTGGCCATGTGCACTGTGCTGCTATTTTTAGTGGTGGTTTTTTTTGACACCGAGATCTCCCAATGTCAAAGCTGCTGCATGGCAAATGAGCAGGACAGTATATGAGTGCATATGCGCCACAAGCAGTTTGCAGTGCCTCAAATGGCTTTGAGATGCCACAAACTGCATGTACGTGCTTGCGGGGACGTGCCATATGGGCATCTTGTGAACCATATGTAGGTATTTTCATAGTAACCAGGCTAATGCTGCATAGTACCACAACACCCTGGTTGAGAATTCCTGGTATCGTAAAAGCTATTAATAAACAAATCTTGTTTCTCACCTATTTCTTGGATCATCATGGCTATATCTCTATTTGGCCCATATTTGAAAAAACATCACAATGGCCCAGTTACATGGCTATGATTTAATACAATACAATATTTAGTAAAGCACTAATCTGATTCCAAAAAAAGTTTAAGTTGTTAATATACCATTTACTTTTCTTTTCTTGCATGCATTTAAAAGCTTGCTTAATCAGTACATTATCACCTGTATATAATAGAATAGTTGAAAGGCAAATAAAATAGAGAATTCTAAGAATATTACATGCCAAGAGAATGAGCACTGATTATTGATTATTATTAAAACTATAGTATTTTGTACTTGCTAATTATATTTAAATACTTATGAAAATAAGGGCTTGCTATAGCATTCATTGTCTTTCCATTGATGTCCCTGGGTAGTAGTTCAGAGCAAGCATTACTTTTAAGCATTTTGCAGATGAAAAAAACCTGAAGGGTGGAGAAATTAAGGGTGCAGACAGAAGTGACATTTGTTGCATCATTGGCCCCCCTGAAATCACTCTAAAGCTGTGCCCAAAAAGAGAAGCAGGTCTATAGAGCCCAAATTAACTCTCATTGTATGAGGGTTCAAATGAACCCAAATTAACCTTCATTGTATGAGGGTTCAAATGAAGCTGCTCCCAAGTGGAATGACTTAATTTGTCAGCTCCAGCTGTAGCACAGTGAGCTATGAAGCTGCTGTCTCTATACGAGAGGGAGAGAAGGCAGGGAAGAGAGGGCCTTTCTGGGGTTCTCTTAGCTCTGCTGGAGTTGGGGGGGAATAGATTGGAGGCTCCTCACCTTGGTGGGGGGGCTCCAATCTACCCTCCCTCCCCCCAGTCCAGCAGGGCTGAGAAAACCCCAGAACAATTTCCCTCCCTCCCTGCTTTCTTTTCCCACCATCCAGAGACAGTAATGGAGCTGGGGGGCGAAGGGGGTGTGGAGTCAGAGGAAGATGAAACTTTTCTCCCTGGATTGCCTCCAAATTGGAGCCGATTCTCCACCTCTCCTGATCCAACAACTAATTTCTGTTGGATTGGTCTAACTCGTGGCTATTTCTATGAATCACCATGAGTTAGACCCAGCAGCTGCACTTCTGTCTGTGCCCTAAAATACCTGCTCAAAGTAGCACACCAGACTGGTTGGAGAGCTGGGAAAGAACCCAAGAATTCCAACTGAAACTGTGTGAAAAATGTTGCTTTGGGAAAATTGTTGTGTAAAGAAAAACAAAATGTTTCCACTATTATTTTATATAAAAAATATCCAAGTTTTTGGTAAACTATTCAAGGCAAGAAGCAAGGGAAATTGTTCAGTTTGGAAATGCATCCAGGATGCTGAGGCACTAGAGATGTATTTAGGTTCCTCAAGTCCCCTGTCTGCTCTATATATCAAGATCAGACTACAATTTTTGTAATGCAGCACTAGGACCTCTCCTCTTGGTGCATTATTGGAATGTTCAGGCTGTTTGCTTCACAAGTGGTTCTAAACAAGTGGGAAACATGACTAATAAAAGAAAGTTGGGGTATGAGACCAATAAACTGATACACACAGCAGAAATTGTGCTAACTTCAGTATACACCCCAGATATTTCAGCTGTTGGGTATTCAAGTTTTTTTTAAATGAAGTCAGAATTTTCTGTAGAAAGCACATATACTTTTTGCAAAATAATTAGTTTAGGTAAAACCCTGATTCTGCTTCCTGTCTCATCTGACAATTTAATCAGTAGGATGAATACTATTAAAAAGGATAACTTCAATTCAATAATTTTAAAATTCATTTTAGTTAATATTATGGAAACACCAAAGGAGAGACCATAGTGTTATAAGCACATTTAAAATATTAAAACATCAACTTACCAGCCAGAACCTTTATGATGAAAGCATTTAGAGCATGAAACCAGTTAAAAATAAATCTCCTGTAGTACAATAGAAATGATGCATTAAATAGAGTCTTTCTTTTACATGACAGTTGTATGATGCACTGGAATTTTACTTTAAAAACGAACATTCAAAATGTGCAATACCTAAAACACCAAAAATATTTTCCAAAGCTCCTAAGAGACAGTAAACACATCAGAGCAATACTAGTATTGGTTTATAGGGTTAATAGGTTACAGTAGATAATTTTTCACATGAAAGCCAGCAAAGACAGATGTCATCTAGGGAATGGACAAATACAGATTTTAGATGCTTTAAAAGAGGTAGATGAGCTGCCATCTGGGTGCATATTGGCTGCTACAATCTCACTGTTACAAATACCTGAACCTATGACTTTGATCCCAAATGAAGCAGAGGTAGCTGAAGCAGCTTTGCTATATCTGCAGCATACTTATTAGGCCTGTGTGAAGCAGAAAGTATTCGCTTTGGATTTGGAGGGATAGTGATTTGATTTGGTGATTTGAATCACTGCCTCCATTGGCGATGTGTACGGAGGGCACATGGGTGCACATGCACCCCCCGAGCTTGGCAGTGCACCCCCTGCAAAAAGGCACTGGTGACACTGCCGGCGGTGCCTGTGGGTGGTCACCACCCTCCCCCCGACACTGCTGGTGACATCTGCCGGTGTCCCCAATTGCCACTGGCCACCACCTATGCTATCGGTGGTGTCTGTGGGTGGTTACTGACCACTGGTGGGCACTCACCACCCCGCCCTCCCACCACTGACAGCACCACAGCTGCCTGTGGAAGCTCACTACTTGCTGCCACCATGCTCCCACTACTGACAGCACTGCTGCTGCCTGTGAGAGCTCACTGTATCCTACAGCCTCCGGGGGCACGCGGCATTCATGACCGTCCCAATTTGATTCCGCCAAATCCAAAAATATTTGGCACCAAAACTTATTTCTGTCATATTTCTGGATGAGCAGCCGGAGGAGCCACGGCTTCTCCCAGGGCTGCTGGCTGAAGCCAGGGCTCATCTGGCTGCTCCCCCAGCTGCTCCTGCTGGCACTGCCTACTGCCTGCCTGTACAGTCTACGACTGAATCCCCGAATTTCTCTGAATCGATTCAGAGGCTTCCGATTCAATTCAGAGAGATTAATGATTCTCCCAATTCGATTTGGATTTGGAGATTTGGCAGCCAAATTGGACTGAATCCCCTTGGAATTGAATTGGCTACCAAACCTTTGCACAGCCCTAATATCTATACATCAGTCCCAGAATCACACAGACATGATAACTACCCCACAACACCTTGAACTGGCATCCCTTAAAATGGTGCAATTACTATATATTTTTGAATATATGCTGATTCACCAATAAGTAGATTATATATTTGGAAAATGTATACATTTGTTATAATCTTCCAAGTACAGAATCTAACTATTGGAGTTTTGCCTTGAATTTATCTCCCTCTCACTTCTCCAGAAGGGAAAATAAATCTGGGGGGTTGGGTAGACCCCTTGCCCTCTTTCTCCCAGCTTCTTTCCCCTGAAGCCCCTTCCCTTCTGCCCCCCGCTTCAAATTCTTTCCCCTGAAGCACTGTGCTCTCTCTGAGCATGTGGAAGTGAGGGACCAATTTGAAAACACTGACCTTGAAATAAACATACCTGTAATAATTTGCATATTACTTAGTTCATGCAGAACTGATACAGTTCACCTTTTCTAAAACTGCTGTAAGTTTTAGCACAGGTACTCTACAAACACACTTTTAAGTAGCACTTTTGTACCTACTTATATATAATACAAACTATGTATGATATTAATCCAAAGCCAACAGATTCAGGAGTTACCATATAGTTCAATGGGCTGGGCTCCAGCAGAGTCAACAGAATTTCAAGCCATGTTGACTCCACAGCTCAACACTGCTCAGTCTGTGTATATACTCCAGACAAAAGATGCATGTGCTAATTAAAGCCCTATTCATGACTGGAACTGGGTGTTCTTGTCATGAGTCCTCGGATCCTCCACAAATGTATACACAGATGAGGCACAGGGCAACTTGGCCCAGCTTCATCTCATGGAGAGCAAGGCCACACCAATCATATGTGAGAAGCTGAGAGAGGGGGTGACAGAGGGATTCTGGAAACTGTTTGGGACACAATTTGGTGATGTTTACCAGACACTTAAGGCTGGTGAAGAAACAGGAATCATTGAAAATGGGAAAGAAAGGTGCGGCTTGGTTATGGAAGTGAAGAGGAGGATGAAATGCATTCAATATAGTAGCTCACTATGACTTGAAAAAGAGTAGGTGCTGAGGGGAGGCTCCACACAATAGAAACTACTATATATCATATTCAGATGGACTACACTAACCTATTTTGGCTAAGATCAAGCATTTTTGGCACCAAGGGGAGGTGTGCCCCCCAGTGCTGGCCTAGTATTGCAGTACCCCCAGGACCAGTGCCAGTTCCCTGTAGAGGGAACACCCACCTTTTTTTTTTTTTTTTAAAGGTCAAAACAAAAAAGGTTCCCATCAGTATGTTTGTTCAATATGGGCCATGTACTTCATAGTTATCCTCAGCATTGTCTGCATTTAATCAACTTCATAGTCGGTTTCCATAACTGAAGACACATTGCTTTTGGCAGCAGTTTAACGGTAGACAATGTATTTAACGAGGCTTCCTTGTATGTGAACGTAACATGAGGAGCTTTCCCCCTGTGCTGAGGGGGGAAAAAAACATGTCGTAATATTTGAGTAAATACGGTATTATGTCCGTCTATACCTCTAGGAGGAATTTTCACGCACCTCAAAAAAGTGTGTTTGCAGTTAATTACTGAATGGCTGTTGCATTGTACAGAAGATTCACTTTTGCAAGATCTATTTTCCTTCCTTACAGTAAACAAACCTCTCTCTCACCGCGTCACTCAAGAACCCTACCGACATCACATGCCTTCCCAGGAGAAGGCACCAACCACAAAGCTCTAGGCTCTTTCTGGGTGGGGCACTTTCACGCTTTACTGATAAGGTTGTTCTGTTTTGTACTAACAAGCATTCACTGAAGTAGGAACTAAACAGAAATATCCCACCTCCCTACTAAGGCATCCCAACAATTATGCTTGTCATAGACATTCTTATTCTCCTGCTCTTGGTCTCAACAGGCATTAGAGTATTTACAGATCAAGCATTGGCTCTGCTACTACCAAGACTACTGCAGCTCTGTGATTCTAACCATTCATTTTGTTGGCTTTTCCTATAGGTACCAGAAATGAAAATAACTGTTTCAGTTTCTATCATACTAAAGATTTTTTCCAGTTTTATATTTTGATGGGAAAAGTGGTTAATCTGAACTGATGTATTAAATGTTTAGTTCAGCAGATAAATCAGAAAGTCAGTGATCTGTACAGCTTTAGTAGAAATGTAACCCAGGCGGTACTCGCTCTCCAACTGAAGGGATCAAAACAGGTGCACAAGCGCTGTGGAAAGTGTATGGACCCTCCTCCCCCTATACAGCAGAGCCAGATCAGTAATGGGGACATAACCATATACCTTTTAATACTGGGAACATAACAAGCATAAATCAGAGGGTACAGTGGACACTACAACGCCCCAAGGGGGCAGAATTCAATAAAGGTTAGACGCTTACAATCACTGACAAAACAGGGTTAACAAAATATAAAACTCAAAGAGCAGAACAAACAGTATGGGTTGGTGAAATATGCAAAGGGCACAAAATGCAAAATGTCAAATGACAAGGAAACATAGGGCCTTGGTACCTGGAGGGGGAGAAAGGGGGGAAAACACAATGGCCCCTTTCCACTGCAAGAAGATTTGTTTGCTTCTTGTTATCTCACTCACCACAAGTCACCTCAGCTGGGACTCGAACCCAGATCTCCCACATGGTGGGCAGGAACACTGCCTGCTAGGGGTCTTGACCTTCCCAGAGCCCTGGACTCACATTGAGCTGCCTGGCCTCTGATTGGAGGAGCTGGAAGCAGAGCTGGGAACCCCTCAGGTTGCTGCTCAGATCCTTCCTGGAGCAGGGAAGCCTCTCCTGCTGGGTGCAGCCGCTTGTAGAGGAGCCTGGAGCCCAGTGGGGAGCCCCTCCTGCTGGCTGCATGCCGCACTGCTGAGGGTCCCACTGCTGCCTGCAGATCCTGCTCTTCCAGGCTCTTCTGGGGCACTGCTCCTGCCCCACTGGCTCAGCTCTTACCAGCTCTGTGAAGCTCCTTCCTTGTTGTTCCTCGCTAGTCTCTCCCCTAAGTCAGCCCATGCTGCCCCTTTTATCCCCCTCCAGGTGACCCAAAGGCCAAATCGGGACACGGGGGGGGGGGAGGGGGAGGAGTGAGTCTCTGGGGCCTGATTGGTGCGGAAAGGGAATCCCAAAGTCCACCAATCATCTTTTACCCCTTCAAAGCCCCTGGGCCAAATCATTACCAGATTGGTGAGGAAAGGGAATCCCAAGTCCTCCAATCATCTTTTGCCCTTTCAAAACCCCTGGGCCAGGTCACTGCCAGCCAGCCCATCACAGAAACATGTTGTAGTAAGAGCAAACTAAAGAAGAAGACCCAACTCAATGAATAGACATGAAAAATTATCATAAAGGTAAATCTAAGATATGAAGAACTGGAGCCAGCATTCCAACTTGTGCTTGAAAGGATGATAAGGAGGTAATCAACATATTCAGATGTCTGAAACCTTTTATGAATTAGAAGTTTGTTGCTACAGGATTCTTAGACCTAAGGAAAAATGTGTCACATTTTATCAAAGGGAAGGCAGGATCTACTGAGGGCTCCTTCAGCTATCACTTCTGAGCACTGCTTTAAACTCTTATATAAATGACTGTCATGACTTCTAGAAACAATCATCTGTCATGCATTAACTTAATTTTGCATAGACTGTATTTACTCAGAGGTGGGCCATAGGCACATGCACCAGCCTGTCAACTTACTTCACTTGCACCAGCCAGAGACTGCCAGGACAGTAGTCTGAGCTATCGGGGTTATGAAAAAATAGCCCTCATTGGCCATGAGGCAGGACAAGAGTCAGCCTCACAGCACTGAAGGGACAGGGAGGTTCATGTGATGTAGGCAAGCAAAATGAAAATGAATGGGGTTGAGCACGAGAGGGAATGGGAGATGAACAACAGCTGCAGCCTCCAATGCTTACTGGACAAAGAAGCTGGCTGAAGATACAGGAGGAAGCAAGTTACCTCTCACTACCACAGAAGGATGGTGACACTTATGTTCATGTTCAAAGAGCAAGAGGGAAGCAGAGGACATTTTTTTTAAACTGATCTTGTTTCCTTTACTCCCGCACCCCCATTTATCTTTTAAGACTATTCGTTTTTTAAAAATCTGTTAAATCATATCCGATCTTCCCAAATGTTGATGGAAGACTTCCAAGAGGCTTATGGAAACAATTGGGTTGTTGTATATTTTTGATAAGTACATTTTCTCAGGCATAGTTTAATTACTGAGGTTCTATATACAGTTCCTTTCCCTTACAGTTGCTTAGCAAGCACACATTAATGAGATGTTAAAAAAAGAAAGCTTTACATTCCAGCATAGACAAAACAGAGAAGCAGAAAACCTCCAAATCCTTAAGTGTCTTTAACTCCTTGATTAAGAAGCAACAAGAGAAACAAAGCTGATTTTTTTCATAGATCATCTGTAAGACTGGCAGGAAGTCCATGCTAACTACCATTATTTCTATTTTGTCACAAAAAGAGGGCTGTACATATTCCAGAAACTATTTCTTGGATTCACTCATTATTCCAACCAATATCATCTAACTTAGATTTGCCTTTAAAAAAAACTATACATGATATGTGCTTCAGCCTGCAAGATACACAATATATAACCCCATAAGTCTTGTTATAGCATGCCCCAGATTTAAGAGAGTCTTTTTTGTCAATTTACTGACCTTTTATTTTTAAGAGAAGGCCGTAAAAAAGCTATCACTGGTTGAAAGAAGGAAAGAATCATGACAATGCATCCAATGATGGCATGGGCTCCTGCACCCTGGGGGAGACAAAAGCATAGAACATTGATTTTCCTGATTCACTCTCTCAATTGTTGTTTTAAAAGACAATTCTTCACTGTTTGGATATACAATATATTTCAGTTATACCAAAGTAAATAAATAACTCCACTGAAGTCAATGAAGCTACTCCATGCACTAACCAGGAGAGTTTGTAGGGAAAAAGGGTCTAACTTACACTACTCCATCCCATTGCTGCTACAAAGGCTAGTACGAAAGCAGTTATTGTTTCTGTTACAGTTAACACCATCAGACACCAGTGAACCTAAGCAAAAAGATAAAATGCTAGGTATTAAGCTCACACTTTGTATGCATTAACATTTTCATTTGCAACAGCCAGAGTTAAAGTACATTTGTTTACATTACTAAAGAAATTCACACCTGGGAAAAAAAATGTAAGCCTGTTGATTTTAATATGGGCTGTTAAAAACAAGTGTGCTGGGGTTCCCCCAAAGCAGGTAAAGTATATTTTCATTCATTTGCCTCTTACTATTCCTTTTATTCATGTAGCATCACACATTTGAAGTTTCTTTGATAGTTTTAATATTTATATGTTTAATAGCAGGCAGTTTTTAGACAGTGTTTACTAACCAAGTTAACCTCTTCAGCAAAACATCAGAGAGGTTTTTCTTTTTTATTCTAAAGAAGGATTAACAGATGCACAATATGTCAGGTTATTCTGCACACAAACTTGCAATAAACACAAATGGAAAACTGCAAATAACACTACAACATAGAGTATGTTATATTAAAAACTAAGGCTAACATACCCAGATCAACAGGGTTTCAAAAAATCAATTTTGAAAAATAATGTCTATGAGAAAGAGGCAGATCAGCAGTGAAGCTATGGCATTTTATACCAGCTGAGGATTTGTCTTAAGTTATTCAACTTTAGGCACCAAGGGCTCACAGTAAGTCAGCTGGCAAGAAAGTGATTCCTAGCTGCTTGGAAACGGGAAGGAAAGAAATGTTTAGTTGACACAGGCCTCCTCATTCATTTTAGTTATGCCCTGCCTCCAGCTGCTGGTAGGACTATGTAACACTAACAGCGTGCCTCAGTATATCAGGGACCATGAAGGATGATTAGGTAATGCTTATAACTGAGCTGCTGCCCTTTGCATTTAAGAGTCATTTGATAAAATCAGTAAAGAGCAGTGGGGAAGTTTTGCTGCACTGGGAGCAAGAGTCCACCATAGAACCAGGGCTCCCTCCCTTCTAGAGTTGCAGCCATCTCAGACCCACTAGCTTCTTCCCTTTCATACGACCCACTCCTTCATTCGGCTATGTAGGGGGCCAGCTTCAAGCTGGGAAATATACAGTGTCCTACCTGTGGGCTGATGGTTGGAACACAGTGCTAGGAAGCAGCAGCAATACTGGTTCAAACTCCCTCTTGGTAAAGAGAGCTTAAAAAAAGCCCCTCGCTTTCTGGACGAGTACCAGGACCACTAGGTTTTTGGCCAAAATATGAAAAGGCTGCCTTTCTTCCCTAGGGTTTAGGAGCTGCTAGTTATGCTTTTTTCTGTCCTACAGCTACAATTTTGGGATATATACTTGCCTAGGTATGTGCATATGGAGCCAATACCTACTGAGTATGCTGACTGGCGGTGTCAATGGTTGAGTATCTTCACTGAATGCGGAATAAGATAGCTAACCGTGTGTAAATAACAAAAATGGCAGCTGTATGCCATATAACTACCATTTGGGTATGTCAAGTGACACATACCCAAGTATCTTTTTGGTATAGTAAATGATTCTGCTGTTTCAGGTGCCACCGTCCCGGATATTTTTTAGCAATTTCTTTAGTCATAGAAATCTGCTGAATGTGAAAGATCAGGTTACATTTTCTAATAAGTGATCTGACTTGTGTTTTTGCATGCAACAACAGTGTTTAAAAGAGTTTATCCTTCCCCAGCAAAAACCTTACCTGGGTTTTTCTTATAATTGTTTGCCCACTTTATCATTCAATTTTCTCATTATTGTACTGTTATAGCTGTTGCTACTTTTTGTTACATTTATTTACATACCTGAAACCAGACAGCTTTGCCAAGGAGAAGACTGTGAGAGGCTTTTTTCACATTCCTAGCAAATAGCATTCCCATACTTCCTGTAGTCATCCAGGCTATCAACATGAGAGCCCCTTACAAAGAAAAAAAAGCTGACCAAGTTAACGCTAAACCGACCTCAATTAAAAAAAAATCAAGTACTTTGGGCAGTACTAAGTAATGATAAAACCCAGATTGGTGATACTACAGTAATATTGCTCTTTAAGCTGGATCCTGCAAATTGCTGAGTGTTGGAGCACATACTTGGCAACAAACTGATATAGGCACTTAAACATTGAGCACATGAATAATTACACTCATGAGCTTAAAGTTAAATACCTATGTAGGTACTTTGGTGGACAGATGTCAGACAAATCAGTCCCTTCCAGATTTGAGTCCTATGGGATTCTTCCATTTAGTGTCATAATTAATAAAGGCACTGCGATAGCATTTTTCTTTCTTTTTTAAGGTAGATAACAGATAGGCAGCTGTTTTTGATTGCTGCTAGGGAATCCAGAATCTTGTTTTTTGTCACCTTGACTTTTCATTCCCAAAGTAGAGACACATAGCAATGATTTCTACAGGGTAACATTACAGAATGAGTCTCTGATTGACATGTTTCTATCTTTGTTACTACGCAAATAGAAGAACAAGTTAGTAACAAAATCTGTAAAACTATTAAGGCTTGATATATGATAATAATAAAAAACCCCTGAGTTCAAATTTAAAATTACAGTTTAATGCCCAGTACTGTGCCCTTCCTAGGAAATGCATCATTTACTTGGAAAGCTGTTACATTTTTTTTGAGAGACAAATTGTAAATAAATGGGATTCTGTTGAAAACAATTATAAAATGAAAACTCTGTCTGGAATACTGGCATAACAAATAAATGCATGGGAACACCTGTCATTTTAAGATATCAAATTACCACCAAAAATTTCTTATTTTTCCTCTTAAATGTCAAAGATCCACTGAGGATAGGTAAAATTCAGTCCTGTACTAGTTTCAGACAGATCTTCAGGACTGGGTACTGCCTTCTACCACAGGAAAGTATACGCCAGTTTGCCTAAACAAGAGCATATATTTCCCAGTTATAAAGGAAGGTAAATACTTAAAGAAAACTCTTACCATGAGCCTTAATAATGGAAGGTGTAGAACTGGTGCTACCTACTGCTATATAGCTTGAAATATTCACTTTCTCATTTGTGATAAAAGGCATCTTTGAATGCTTCCGTATCTGTCCTACAAGGAATCAAAATATATTCCTTTATGATATATTCAAATTCTATTTGTCCATGGAATTTTAGGAGATCCCCAAATATCTATAGGTTTACCCCAGGCACTTGATATCCCTCTATCTTGGGAACATGAAGAATAGGTAGTCCATGCTGTGAGCATGATTAAATATTTTATCCATTCTTTGCACACACAACATTTGCAAACTTGCAAGCCTGAAGCTGGGCTCATAACATCCATGTTTATGCTTCCAAACAGATGGTAGGTTTCAAAAAGTGTTGATCCCCTGCAAATTACACTAGTCCAGTACACTGAGGACTTTGCAGGATCAGACTCTAAAATGGTATTCCCATCTGTTGGGATTTAACCAGAATATTCCCTTTTACATGAATACAATTGGTCTAATAAGGCACTATGGGGGCAGACAGAAGTGACACTTTTTTCCATAACTTGGCTCCTACAAGTGCTCTATAGCCATGTCATAACACACATGCACAGTTGCTGAGTGCTTTTAAAATGGTCAATTATGCAAAAACGTAACCCAAGTTAAATCAGGTAATAAATGAAAGTGCTGTAAATTAGACAGCCTTAGGGCAGGGGTTTTCAACCTTTTTGGGTTAGTGCACCCCTGGCGGCCGGTTGAGAAAGAAGGAATCCCTCAGCAGCTTGTCAACAAGCACTGCTGGTGGTGCTGGGTCCCCCAGTGGCCAATTGGCGAGTGTGCCAGGAGCACACTGGTGGTGAAAGTGCTGGTGGCATGGTGGTGGCAGAAATCTCAGCAGAAGTGACGGTGGTGCAGCAGCACCCGCTGCCAAGTACCTCGAGGCCTTCCCAACTACCCCCAAGGGTACGCGTACCCCCCACTGAACACCTCTGCCTTAGGGAACTTGCACATAGTTCCCTATGAGGCTTATGTGTCATGCCCCTGGTCTGCCACAGGGAGGAGGCAGAGAGCTTGCTCCCTGGACAGCCAGGGAAGGAGGGGGAGAGTACAGCAATGGGGGGTGGAGGGGCCTTGGCTGACAACCCAAACCGCATGGTGAAGGTCCCCAGTGCCCAATGGCACTGCTTAGGGGGTTCACCCCCTGAGAGCACCCCCCAATCCTATGGGGGAATCCCTGCCCCTGGGTCCCCAGGCAGGCACAGGAACAAGTCCAGACACCAGCTTGCCCAGCTGCCAGGCTTCCACAACAGGTTACAGTGACCCCAGCCTCCTGGCCCCAGCCAGTGCATGAAGGCTTTGAATTCTCACCAAACAACAAATGCCTGTTTATTTTTGATGACGCTGTAATTTTAAGTGCTTGTGTAAAGCGCTTAAAGTTACAGCATGATCAATAACTTCTTTAAGTGGCCTATGAAAACTTAAGGGTCCTTGTTTGCTGATTCAGCTGTAAAAGTCTGGCTCACCAACAAGACATCTTGGTTCTTTTTGACAAAGTTTCGAGACAGGAGTAATCCTCTGTCCCAATCCCCACAAAAATGTTTAACAAGACTGTCTTAAGAGCAGCCATGAGGCAAACAAAAGATAATTTGATCCCTCCCCCTTTCTTTTCTGTCCTGATGCCAGATTATCCCCTCCAACAGCAACAGGCACTGAGATTTTTATTTCAAGCTGTGTCTGGTCTCAAAAGGGGCATTTTAATATTTGGAACTACAGATTCACTAGTGACTAGGGCATGGAAATGGGAGACATGTTCTCCTACTTAAGTTCAAATTTACTTCTATTTTCTCTCCCACCTTTTGTCTTAATTGTCATATCTTGAGGGAAAAGGGCCATCTCGTGTTATGTAGTTGTACAGAGCCTAGTACCATGAGGCTCTGGCTTTGGTTGTTGCTTCTAGGTGATACCAGAAAGCATATAATAATGTTAAAAGTTAAATATTTGGAGAAGTTATTCCACTACAATAATGTAAACTTCAGGTACAACTTCAATTTATTACTGTATCACCAATATTTCTTTCCAGACCAAAAAATGCGCTAGAGTTATCTTGCTGATATTTCAAACCTCTCTGCCTTGGCCAAAAGGTAAAAATAAAAAAGGGCATATGTTCCCCTCCCCAGTTATTATTTCTTTTGGATCCTGTGCGATAGGGTGACACTCACCAGATACTGACGGTCCAACAGCCAGAAATATGAAGTAAGAAGTGCCAACAGCTTTCAAGCGAGTTGATATGGCATTTTTTGTAGTAAAAGAACATTTGATAATACCATTGTTAAAGGAAGTCACTATGTTCTGCACATCACCCTAGAGGAGGATTATACGAAATTATTATGCAAGACATTTGTTGCACAGCAATAAAAAGCATGGAAATTGTGAGTTTAGTAGTACAAAGTAGAATTACCCAGTCTTTACTATTTATAAAATGTATTACGTGCTATTCATAGGAAATACTTATGAATTTTCACCATGCCCCATTTTTCAGTAGAAGCTGAGGCAGCCAGGGGTAGATCCAGGATTGGGCAAAAGGGGGCGCTGCAGAGGTGGCAGAACCTCCACTCCGAGCCTCCTGCCTTGCAACCCATTAGTATGGGCAAGCCATGCTGTGGGAGTCTCTGGGGACTTTTCAATTTCCCAAAGGTAAGCATCCCTACCCTTCCCCTCTGTGGTTGGAGGCATGCCCCCTCCCTTCCCTTCTCCTTTCATCCCCTCCTCCAGGCACTGCTACTTTCCAAGCTGCCCTGGGGGTGGGTAAAGCTTCAGACATTCTCCTGCCTGCTCCAACTAGGCTGCGCAGGAGCTAGGTTTAGCTGGGAAGAGTGGTAACAGCCATGGGAAGAGGGTAGGTTCCCCCACATTGCCTCGTTCCCCCAGAAGAAACCACAAATGCAGATGCAGAAAACTGCTGCAGCTATTGCAGCCCTAAGTGAGCCCAGCCTCAGCACAACCCAGCTGGAGTGGGCAGGAGCAGCTCTGAAGCTTCCCCTGCTCTTGGGACAGTGGGAACAGGAGCAGCGGGGGATGAATGGGATATGCCTCTGAGCACAAAGGGAAAGGGAGGATTCTCTTCCACTTTGGCAGACAAGGTTCTTTGGGTGAATCTAATATATTTTATTAGACAAACTTAAAAAGTTGGAAAACAATTATTAAGCAAGCTTTTGGGTTCAAAAACCCTTTGTAAGGCTAAGGAAGTTTCAGCAGTTGGTGTGTGCTCCTCCTGGATGGAATGAAAAGTAAAGCAGCCAGAGGCTGGGCTGGTATGCATACAAGACAGGCAGTCAGTGAAAATGTAGATTGAGGAGTCAATGGGTGAGAGACAGGCTGGGGAGGTGTGTGTGGGGGGGGGGAGGGGAAGAGAGAGAAGGGGGATGAATAGTGGAGAGATACCTGGGGAGTCAGATGTCAGGCAGGTTATAATGTGTCATAAATCCAATGTCTATATTTAGTCCATAATTTTTAGTATCCAGGAAGTTGATGAGGTGAAGTTCATAGGTTCGTCTCTGGGAAGAGTTTTGTAAGTTTCCTTTGAGGATCCAGAATGAGAGATTGGAGAGAGAGTGGTTTTCTTGTGAGAAATGTGCCCCCACAGGTCATTGGGTATTCTTGTCTTTGATGAATTTCTGGTGCGCGTTCATTCTGGTGCGCAGTTGTTGTTTGGTCTCTCCTATGTATTTTCCATCAGGGCATTTGGTGCATTGGATGAGATATATTACATTTCTGGAGGTGCAGCTGTAAGATCCAGGAATGCTGATGGCTCTGTTGGGGGATATAGTAATTGTGTGTGGGGGGGTGGGGTGGAGATGTGTTGGCAGGTTTTGCATTTCTTGTCATGCATGGTCTGGATCCTTTTGGTGTGTTCTGGACTTGAGGAAGTTTGCTTCTGGTGATGAGGTTAGCGAGGTTTGGTGCTTGTTTGAAGGCTAGGATGGATGGCTCTCACATCTCTACCCCGCCCCCACAATTACTACACCCCCGCAACAGAGCCATCAGCATTCTTGGATCTTACAGCTGCACCTCCAGAAATGTAATACATCTCATCCAATGCACCAAATGCCCTGATGGAAAATACGTAGGAGAGACAAAACAACAACTGCGCACCAGAATGAACACACACCAGAAATCCATCAAAGACAGGAATACCCAGTTACCTGTGGAGGCACATTTCTCACAAGAAAACCACTCTCTCTCCAATCTCTCAGTCTGGATCCTCAAAGGAAACTCACAAAACTCTTCCCAGAGATAAGCCTATGAACTGCACCTCATCAACCTCCTGGATACTAAAAATCATGGACTAAATATAGACATTGGATTTATGACACATTATAACCTGCCTGACATCTGACTCCCCAGGTATCTCTCCACTATTCATCCCCCTTCTCTCTCTTCCCCTCCCCCCCCCCACACACACCTCCCCAGCCTGTCTCTCACCCATTGACTCCTCAATCTACATTTTCACTGACTGCCTGTCTTGTATGCATACCAGCCCAGCCTCTGGCTGCTTTACTTTTCATTCCATCCAGGAGGAGCACACACCAACTGCTGAAACTTCCTTAGCCTGACGAAGGGTTTTTGAACCCGAAAGCTTGCTTAATAATTGTTTTCCAACTTTTTTAGTTGGTTTAATAAAAGATACCAGATTCACTCGAAGAACCTTGTCTGCCTATGTCCTTAGACCAGCACAGCTACAACCTACACTCTTCTACTTTGGGGCATTTTTAAAGTCCCCAGAGACTCCAGTAGCACAGTCCAGTCTGAAAGGGGGCTTCCAGCCACACCACTGTACCCCCTCTGGATCCACCCCAGCACTGTTTGCCTTTCTTTTCTTTTTTCTGAATCTTAACTACAGCTCATTGTGGGCCTGACTCCAAAAATTTGTATCTGAGAAATTTTTGGCAGGGGGAGAAATTCCATTCTCTTCAAGGGAACTATCCATGGAAATATGGGATTATTTACACACACAAGGCTTGGAACTGTACACTTAAGCCAAAATGTCATTCTTCTATTCAAACATTTGTTCCCAGTGCATTAACTGTGAAATCAAGACTCAGGGCCTTATTCTTCTAAGTACTCAGTGCAGCATAAATTAAGACTGAACTCAATTGCTGTCAGTGGGTCAGTTACAATACAGTTAAGAATTAACACAAGATTTATTTTTAGTAAAACAAAGAGAGTGTATTTTATTATCTTGTTGCAGAAGGTACATATAATATAGCTGTATTTTATTTAGCTTACATTTCTGATTTGCTAAATGTTTGTCGGAATACTGCTTATTTTAAGTTTAGCTGTGTAAGTCCATGAATGCAGCAAATGTTTTTTTCTGCTCTAGCATCTCCCTTGGCTTCTGCATATCTCCTCTCCTCATACCAACTCAGAGTTTGAATAAAAGCAAATGTGCATGTAAATTCAGTTCTAGGGGTTAACCCTGTTCAGAGCAGAATGATATCCTCAAGTTTTGATACTATAGTTTGGATCTAGATGATCTTATTGAACTGTCCAGAATTCAACACTGAAAAATCCACATCTCAACCCCAGCAGCTGAATAAAGCCAACTGAGCAGCAAGAAATTTGAGTTGTTATTATACACATACATACAAATGAACCCAAAATTATTTTACTAGAGGCAAAATTTCAGGAGTAGTTCGTCCAGTTGAAACGGCATGTTGAACTTCTATCTGTCCTGCTGAATTCTTAGTGCAAATATAAATGTCATCATTCCCCTGAAAAGCAGATTTATCCATGTTGGTGATAAAGCACAAACAGAATTCTATCCTGCACTTGCATGCAGGCAAAGCTGACAGATTTTGATGAGGATTTCCAGGGCACAAGGCCATAAAAAACTTAACCCACATAACAGTAGTAAACCAAGCTCTTTGGTTGAGCTTTTTACAGTCTCTGAAACTTCTCTTCTCCAGTTCCATTCGAGCTCTTCTACTTCAGCCTTTAGTTCTTGAGCTCCGCTGAAACTGTTCCTGACAAAAATCTCTAACATGCTCTTCTAGGATGCTGGGAAGCAGTACCATATGCTCATTCCCTTTGACCTGGGAGCTGTTTTGGGCACTGCTGACCATGCTATTCTTATGGAAAACTTGGCCTTACTTAGGTTCCATGATGCTGTCCTGACCCCTTTTCCTCTTACCTAGTAAGGTTCTTCAGCATGCCTTTAGAAAGATCCTTATCTACTGCCCAACTTTTCTTGGAGAATTCCAGAGCTCTCTGTCCTTAGTACCCTATCTCATCCATTACAATGAATTCAGCTATATTTTCTGTGCTAATAACTCAGAGATCTGCATCTCTATTCCACTCTGATCCTTTCCGATATCTCCTAGTGGCTATGCAGGTGTTAACTCCAATTTAACAAGGCTAAAACAGATCTCAGTCTTCTAGAGGTGCACCAATACAGTCAATTTTCTTTATATTGGTACCCATCGGATATCATATCGATGCATCGGAAATCAACTTTTTTTGCCTGATATGGCAGATAATTTGGCCAATAAAGGCCCTGTGCATGTGCACAGCTGCAACGCAGCACATAAGTGGCGAGGAGCACAGCCTGGCAGTGTAGACAGCTGCGTCCAGCTGGTAAGTCTGTTGTGCTGGAAGGGGAATGGGGAGGGAAGGGGCATGGGGGGAGCAGTTAAGGCCTCTGTGGTGAGAGAGGGAGTGGGGCTGGGGCTGCCCAGCCAGGGCATGGTGCAGGATGGAGCCATGGCTCATCTGGGGGGCACAGAGAGCGGGGGGCAGCTCCTGCTGCTGCATGCACCCCAGGAGGGCATGGGGGCAGGGAGGTGAACCCCCGGATCTGTGTGCCGGGTGCGGGCAGGCTACCGCTGCAGGCTGGGGCCACGTGAGGCTCTTCCCAGTGGGGACTGGGCTACATTCAGGGTAAGCAGTGGCAGTGCTTGGAGGGAGGTAATGGGGGGGGCCAGGGGAGGCTGCAGCCCATGGTGGGCACTTCCAGTTTCACTTTACCTTACAAGCTGGCATGCCAGTTAGTAGAGCATGCCGGCTTGTAAGATGCCAGATAGCGCAGCTTTTACTGTACATCTAAATCTTGTATATTTTCTTCCTAACCTTTCTAAGATAGCCAACAACCAAAACTCGAATCTCCTCACATACCAATTACTGCAACGTCTCTCTGTCCTTGGCAGTTCCATCCTACTCGTCCTCATTCAGAATACCGCTACAAAGATCATCTTCTCAGAGCTCACTGCTTCAATCCTCTCTTTGCATTCTTTCTCCATAGGCTCTCTCCTTCTCGATCACAAAGATAAGCTACTTGTGTTCACTTTCAAGGCCCTTCAAAGCCTACTGTTACTTTACCTATCATCTCTCATCTACTGAGAAAATGACTGTTGCCTCCACTGAACCTGAGGGCAGCCTCCAACATCCATTTACGGATGCAGATGCGGGGGGGTGTAGTGGAATGGCCACACCCTGCCCTTGCCCCTAGTTTGCCACTGACGGCATCCATTCAGTCACTGGATGCATGATCAGGGAGCTCTTCCATGCCATCACACCTTTTTGGCCATCCTGGATCTGCTACTGCCCATCTGTTAAAAATTTAAGTTACAACTTTCTGCTTTTTCTCATCTTTGGCAGGAGTTCCCTATAAATATTCACAACACTTAGTTGTTGTCTATCTTGAAGACTTGTTTTTCATGATGCCTACAAAAAATTTAACAATAGTGAGGTTGCTTGTGTGCTGAGACCACTGCCTTGGCTGAACAACACTATCCCATTGTTTCTTTGTACTCTGCAGTCTATTTCTATTTGTTGTCTCTTGTCTTATACTAGGACTGTAAACTCTATTATTCAGCTATATCATCTGCAGATAGCTTTGTTTTTCATATAAAAATATTAGGCTCCTAAATCTGTATTTATAAATGTCATATACTCATATTTAGAGACTAAATCCATATTTAGTCCAGTCAACTCAGTGGCAGCTATATGGAATTCAGCTCTTTTGAAAACCTGTCTACTGGATCCAAATTGAGCAAAAATACTTGACCACATTGCTTTAGTGCTTTGATGAAATGGAGTCTTACTAAGCTGCTTAATTTTTAGGTTCCTGTTTTTAGGTCTCGTCCTGACCATCTTTGACCTACAGATGATATTCATAACACGGTGCATTAAGAAAAAATGGAAAATTTATTGGAATTTACCAGATCAAGGATACAGTGTTACATCATCAGCACAGGATATGTGCAGAGATAATAAAATTCAGTAAATAAGGGACATCATTTACTTATGGGGGGGCGATATATTGTATTTTGTATATCTCATTCAAATTGACTGCAAAGTGCACGTGCAGAATCTTGTAACAGTAGTAAAAAAAACAGAGGGAGATAACAATAAAAGAAACTGAAGCTGGTAACCCATGCCAATTAAATGGAATTTGATTTGTATATGGTACTGTAGTATTATAACAATATCATGTAGTTAGTGTACCGTGGCCTTTAATAATCAATATCTTTGCAAGTTTTGCTAAACCTAATGGAATTTTGTTTCTGCACAGGTCCTCTTATTCACTTCATTGTAAGCACCGAACAGTTTGGTGCAAAGTATTTGTAATTTCCATAACATAACTGTATTGCTTTTTCACAGGTGTTTTCAGTGATAGTATCTTACCATTTGCATGTCATTGGAAAACCCAATGGATATGTATCCATCAGACAGGCCACTCATTTCCAAATTAAAAGCATCTCCACCTTCTGCCTCGGAAGACATGAAATAACAGCTTGGGTCATCTGAATTACACCCAGCAGGGCTGCTGAAACAGAACTTCTTTGTGCCACAACCCACGTGCCCAGAAGTCTGGAAATTACAACAGCATGAAAGCCATTATAAGTTAATTAAGCAATACTTTCTAAATGAGACCATGTTTTCCTATGTATATATGAAAGCAAAACTTTGTTTTCAACTCCTCAGCCCTTAGAAATAGGGCTGTGAGAGTTAATTTTTTGATTCAGCTGTCAGAAAAGAAGAAATTTTGGTTATGCCAAAAAAATTTTAAAAAATTAAAAGAATTGATCTTTTCCTTCATTAAAATGATAACTAAAAATGAAGCTAAACACTTAGACTGAACAAAATCCTCAATTTAACCCAAAATAAAAGATTTCATTTTCAGCTGCTTATCCAAAAGGAAGATGGGGAAAACAGCCCCCTCTTATTCAATCACTCTGTGGTTAGAACATGCACTCAGGGTGCATGTACATGAGACATTTACTGCAGAGCAGACTAATTAGCTCCGCAATAAAGCATCAGCATACATGTGAGGTGCTATTAGGGCACAGTGAAATAATTAATTCTTCCACAGGATAGTACTGCCCAATACAAGTACTATCCTATGGCAGTTATTTACTCCACTGCAACATGTATGTATACTTAGGCTGACTGGGGCTGGCTGAGGCATGAGGGTGCTACAGTGCAGGGATACCTGCTGGCTAGCCCTGCACTGCAGCACTCTTGTGCCCCAGCGAACCCCTTCACAGCACACTGAGCTTGGTCAGAACAGCTTCAGGCTGGCAGGCTGACCCTGGGCCCCCCTGCCAGCCGGGGGCTGCTCTGCCCTGGCTCAATGTGCTGCGGTCCCAGGCACACATGTAAATGCTTTGCCTGGGAGCAATACACTCTGGCACAAACTGCACCAGAGTTTATTGCAGCGAATACATTTCACAGGTAGATGTGCCAAAGGTGTGGAAGACCTGGGCTCAGTTCATGTCTCTACCTATGGAGTTGAGTTCCAGTCTCTCACCCCCCTGTGAAATGTACTACCACTGTAAGTAGCAGAGTATTCTGCAGTAGGTATGCCCTCATTCCTTCCTGTCCACTTTGCATGGGATAATTAAATAGTCATTGAGCTAATTTGAGAGATTCTAAATCCCAGGAGGTTAGGGTACTCCACCCAGGAGGTGGGACACCTGGGCAATAGTTTAATTTAATTATTTATTAAAATGTTGATGTGTAATCAACAGGACAGACCAAGAAAACTCTGTTCTAAAATATCTATATCCTGGTGCTTAGGGTATTTTTGTGGGAGGAAAGAGATACAAGTTCAAAACCTGTCAGGCAACAGAGAGACTTGAACCTCAGTCTTCCATATCCTGAATGACTGCCTTAACCACTGATCTGTGAATAAAAGGGGCTGAGGAAGATTGTTGCCTTGAATTCCCCTAGTTTTGTCTATAATAAGAGCCAATGTTTATTTTAAATTAATAATTTTGTCTTTGTGAAAGAATCATGTACACTGGCAAAGTATATTGCTAAGAACAATATTACTCAAAAAAACTGAAATCAAAAGATGTTCTGGTTGGTTACTATAGATTGCTAATGAGCATAGCAGGCTGGAAAACAGAATTTCCATCTCCTGAAAATGTGAAAACCTCAAAATATTTCACAGAAAAAGAATCAATTAAAAATACTGCAACCTCACTAAAGCTTAAAGTCCAATATTTCTCAACACAAAAAGTAGCCACACTGGGCAGCTGCACTGTGTGCCAAAAAGGCCCATTGAAAAAATTCTTCTTCCAAACCCTCAAAGTGATGAAAACTGTATTGGACTTAACAGCACAAAGTGGTCTGTAATGGACAGGGATAGAGAAGCCCCATCTGTGCTCTAAGTAGGGGTGCACTGATTGAGATTTTTTTGGCCAATACCGATGGCTATGGATGATGTTTAGTGAGACATATCAGCTGATACCAATCTGATTGCTGATATGTAGCCGGGCAACTTGGAAAGCAGCGTCCAGCCAGTAAGTCTATCGTTGGGGAAGGGGCAAGGGGGAAGGGAAGAGATGTGCGTGGGGGGCAAATTGAGGCCCCCGCAGTGAGGGAGGTAGTGGGGCTATGGTAGGGCATGGGAAGGAGATGCAAGTGGCTCATCCAGGGGCTGCAGGGGAAGGGGCAGGTCTTGCTGCTGCACGCACCCTGGGAGAGCATGGAGGACATTTGCCTCCAGATCTGCACACAGGGCAGGGAGGGCTGGGGCAGTGCTGGGCTCTTTCTAGTGGTGGGGCTTGGCCAGGCTGCACTCGGGGCAGGTGGCTGTGCCACTGTGAGGAGGGTTATGGAGGGGGGGAGGGGCTGCAGCCACCCCAGAATTCACAGTAGTTTCCCTGCCCAGTGCCACTGCCACCTACCCTGAGCACAGGCCAGCCCAGCCCTCCCTCTGGGAAGAGCCCAGCGCTACCCCAAGCTCAGCCCGCAGTGGCACCCCACCCTCACTGCACGGACAGATGCAGGGGCACATGCCCCCCATGCCCTCCCAGGGTGCCTGCAGTGCCAGGAGCTGCCCCCTCCTCCCTACATCACCTGGATGAGCTGCTCGTGGCTTTGTCCCTCATCCCGCCCTGGCAGTGCAGCCCCTGCTCCTCTCTCAGCCCCGCTCCCTCCCTCTCTGTGAGGGCCTCACTCTTTACCCCCATGGCCCTTCCCTTTCCTCCCCCCAAACAGACTTATCAGCTGGACCCAGCTGCTCTCCACGCTGCTGGGCTATTCTCCTGGCCATCTGTATGCTGTGCTGTGGCTGCATGCATGAACAGGGCATGTATTGGACACATCAGCCAAAAAAAGCCAATTGCCGATACTGTCAAAATTTCCTTGCATTGGTGTCAATCCAATATGGGACTGATGTATCAGTGCACCTCTAGCTATAAGTCAGTGCTTCTCAACTGTGGGACATGACCCAAATGTGGGTTCCAAGAACATATGAAAGGGAACAAACTTAAGAAACAGATAGGAGAAAAATGTGGAAAACTGTGGCTTTTCCCTTGCAGGCTGTCAGAATTCCTGGTTGCCCCCACCCCAATCCTTCTTACCCCTCACACCAGGGAGCTGGGCCCTGAGGGAGGGGAGCAGTGGGTTGGGTGTGAGAGGCACGGGGTCAGGACTGGCCATTGATATTTACAAATGGGTCCTGGTACAAAAAAGGTTGAGAACCACTGTGTCCCGGGGAGACGGGGCGGGGCTCGCCCGCGGAGGCGGCGGAGCCCGAGCGGGACATCCGCCGCTTGTTTATGCCGGAAGCCGGTGCCCGTGCCGGTGGCCGGGAGCTGGCAATAAAAACAGCCGGCCGGAACAGACGCGGCGGGAGTCCGGAGGGGGGACTCGCTGCCGCGGAGACAGGGGCTCCAGAAGGAGAGACGGCAGGGGGACCTGCACCAGGCGGGAGCGCGGACCCCGATGGGGAGTGGCTGCTTACCCCACTGGGGGGAAGGACAGCGGTGGCAGCTGGACCCCGAACCCGGAGCGGGGAGTGGCGGGTTGGCCCGGAAGACGAGGATTCCAGCGACGGGGAGTACTCGGACTGCGCCCCGCCTGCGCCCGGAGTTTACAGCTCGGGAGCCGGCGCAGGGGCCTGGGAGGGCACCGACGAGGCACCATAAGCGCCTGGACCGACGCCGGACACCAGCAGACCAGAACCCGGAAGGGAGGATCCCCAGGAGGACCCAGGTTGAAAGCTGGGATACCAGCTGGCTAGGCTTCTCCCCCGGGGCAAGGGATCCGGTGAGGGGCATCACCGGGAAACCCCAGGCGAGGGCCGGGGTCTCGCCTACAGGAGATCCAAGGGGGCGGAAGGCCGGGGTGTTAAGGGGTGGCGGAGCCCCGCAACGTGACCGTCAGGGATCCCGGGCTACGGAGAATCAGGAGCCGTCCCACTGAACCTTACAACAAGTCGTGGCGGGCGAGAACCAGGGCGGGGACCTGATTACCCTACATCTGCTCCGGACCTAGGAGAATAGCGCCACCCTTCCACCGTGACGCTGTTCCGAAGGGGGTTCTCCCTCCCCCTCCTCTAGCCCGATGGTCACACACTGCTCTAAGTAACATCCAGTAGGGTGGGAAGGATTCAATCCTGGACTTTGCTTATCAGCTCCTTATGAGACACGTATAGCATCATGCTTTCTTGAATTAAAACTAACAAATGTAGCCAAACTCAAAAGCAGTGCTATAATATCTACAATTCTCATTTGAGGAAAGAAATGATAATAAAATCAGGCCATTTACAATGGGACATAAGGAAAATTAGAAACAAACAAACCACCCCAACACCCAAAACTTAATTTAAATTCAGTTTATTTAAACATGAGATGGCACTTAGTTCCATTAATACTTTTCAGTCCAAGCCATCTTTGAAAAAGTACCATGAATTCTATTTTTTTCAGAAGCTTATTTAAACTTGGTTACTCATATGTTTATGAAACAATCCATTCACAACTGTACTTAAACTAAACAACTTACCACAGGAGGGGGATGGCTAGAAGATATAAGAGTCTGACTTTTGACATCAGTCCAAAATACATTCAAACTCTGAACAACAGTTGCTCTGGAAAGAAAAAGTGATCAGTGAAATACATTTTTGGGACATGTTCTGACAAGACAGGAGATGCACCACATATAGGTTAGTGTTTGTTATGGAATAGCTCATATAGATAGCAGCATGCACCTTTAGAGATAAAAACTGGTATTATATTTTAAGGCTACCTTCTGGGAAAACTACTTACGAGCTAAGATAAGACTAAGAAGCATCTCTCTCATTTAGCTAATGTATCCTAAAAATACATATATTTAAAATTAAATAAGTACTCTAAAGGTAGAAGAATGATTGATGGTTCTTAAAACATTTTCATAATACCACTTAGAATGAATTCATGTCCATTTCTTCAGGAAATATTGGTATGTTAAAGCAACCAAAAATGTACCTGAACTCAACATTTCCTATGTCTGCAGGTGCTACCCAAATTGCTCTTATAATTTTCTTACTTTCAGGGTTTGTTTGACTCAGAGAAGAATTCTGCAATTACAAAGGGAAAAAAAAATCAAATGCTGACACAAAAGAAAGCTATGCAGTTTCCCCCTTAAAACAACAAGAGGTCCTCATCTCACTAAAGCAGCGATCCAGGATATTATCTGGTTAGAGCTGACTGACTTTATTAGCTTTCACTTGGCCTTTCATTTCAAGCCAACTATTCCTTCTGCACAATGCAGTTTTATTACTTTGCATCCACAGCTGCAATTATAAAAATTTTATTCACTCTGCAAATAAGAGGACAGGCAATCTTCCCTGAAATCACTAAATTGTTGTATGGCCAGCAGTGGTTATGATGGAAAGTAACTGCAACCCTCTCATCCAGCCAAGGAAAAAGATTCTGCATCAGTGTCCAACAGATCTTTGCCCCAGTAGCCAGCTAAATTCTCCAGTAGTGCTCTAAGTTTTTTACCTGGCATCCCAGATGAAAAGAGTTCTTTTCTGAATGGAGGTCAAAGCACCAGATTACTAAAACAATTAGCTATATACATAACTGTGCATTTTCATAGAAATAACAAATATTACATGGCTTATTTTAAGGATATCCGAATTGTCAAGAAAAAAACAAAACCAACACCCCTCACCCCCGACCTCAGCTTGGTTTCAGAACCCAGGATAATTTAGCAAAAGTTGGCAGTTAGAACAATGTAAGAACACTTGATGCAGAAATTACTGATACCGGCAACCCCCGCTTAGCCTTCTTAATTGGTTCTGGAAAAAATGAGCGCTAAGCAAAAGAACATTAAGCAAATCCCATTTTCCCATGGGGTTTGATGTAAATAAATATAATTGGTTCCACATCACCTGCTGGCCCAGGCCCTGCTGCTCCTGGCAAGGCATCAGCTCCTCTTGGCCTCATAGTTCCGCCAATGATTCCTGCTGGCCCGCACCCGCTTGCCACCAGCCCCAGCCGCCCCACCTGCATGGCCTAAGTCGGGGACCCGCCTACCCAGGGATTAACAGTGAGAAGGCAGCAGGGCTCCAGCCAGGGAAGCTTGGGCTGGTGTCTGCACTCTGCAGGTGGGTGCGTCACTGGAGTAGAACAGGTCACAGGCTGCAGCCTAGGGACAGGGTGGCTCCATGGGCTTGGCCCCACTGTGGCCTCAGGCGGGAGACACTGCACACATGTCCTTGAGCACTGACTCGCACTGGCCCAGGCCCCACATATGACGAAGTAAGAATCTTTCAGCTGTCTGTACCTCACCTCCACAGAAAGCATAAGAAACCTGAGATTATATCTGATAGCATGAGTAATTGCAGAAATAAGACATTTGCCATTCTTCTTCTGTAATCTAAGTAAAATAGTTTAATAAGAGTCAGACAAACTTTTAAAAATGAAACCACTTACCAGAATTTTGTTACACAAAAGACCTTGTGTGTTCACATCTATAATGTGGAAAGCACCAACAGCAACATCTCCAAGGACTGTTCGTGTCTGTAGCAAAAATCCTTTAAAGCTAGAGCTGTCGTTTGCCTGCAGAGTCACTGGGAGAAATATGTTAAGGTACTTAAACTATTCTGCTGTTCTCAAACATGTTACTTCATGCCACTTACTAACAACACGAGAACAAATAATTATAGCATCATTAACTTTCATATTACTAAAGACTGAAACAACGGATAAAAGAATTTGAAGCATGCTTTAAATGACACCTCAGAGATTTTTTGCATCTAAAATGAAGAAGCAGAAGGGCAAATAGACATTCATATTACAGAATTGAGATCTCTGGCATCTTTGGAGGATAAAAAGATTCTCTAATTAGAGACAGGGCTGTTTGTGGGGAAACATGATTCCAGCTTACAGCAGAGGTTGCTGAGGGAAAGAAATGCAGCCCGAGAGAAATGCATCCAAACAGCAAGACCAACGTAATTGTCCAGGCAAAGGACCTAACTTATGACAGGCTCTAGTGCAGAATGAACACACAGGCTAATAACTTGGACAGAGTCATTATTGAGAATTCAGGATCACGGACACAGGATGCAAAAGACAGAACATCTATGACCCGATCCTGCAGCGACCAGGCAAAGAAAATTATATGCATGGTAAATGAGGGTGCCAAGACTTCCAAAGAGGAATATAATATTCGCTGCTTGTGAAGTTAAGAACATGTTCTGGTAACCAGTCACTTGACAACCTGTGCCTCATCTTTGGGTAGGTATTCTTTTATACAAATGCCTGGCAACATCCACTGGTTTCAACGGTTGTCCCAAGTAAATTGAAAAATCAGTAGAGGAACTCCTATGTGTAAACACTGTTGAAAGGAAGAAAGATCAAAGAGAAGGTAATCTGAGACTATGATGCCAAGCTACAACAACCCTAAAGATATTCCAGGAGTGGAATATTAGTAAACGTGATACGAATGCAAACAAGTTAAAGTGGAAGAGAATGGAAGTCTCCCATGTCAGATAGCTATTGACTTTTGAGGGCCATCCACTGATCTGAGAGGGCCATTAAGTTAATGCTGAGGCCATGAAATTACATGCACTGGAAGTAAGTACATTGAATCCTGAAATACAAAACTCTTGGTTCACAGGTGATACCTTTTATTAGACCAACTAAAATATCAAAAAAAATTCTCTCTTTGCAAGCTTTCAGACACCCTTCTTCAGGCTGAGGAGAAATCAAAGACTGTAAAGTTCTCTTATGTAGAAAATAAACTTCATTTTTTGCACAGGGGAAGCTGCGGCTGGATGTATATTCCCCTGGGTCAGTCCCTTTGTGTGAGTTGCTCTTTGATGTGCAGATCAGGCTGTTTTTTTCCTGAAGATGTCAGATATCTGAAGTAGGCAGGGAGGTACAGAAATATTTCTTTCTTGTTTAGCAATGAAGTTTATTTTTCCAAAAATGGCTAAAATATGATATTTTCCAAAATAGATCATTGAATCCTGAAGCACTTCAAATTCAGCACCATACAGATAGATCAACCTTCTTCTCTGCCCCCATGTCCTAGAGCAGCAGTTCTCAACCTTTTGCACCTTATGTCCCACCTACGTAAGGTCAAAAAATCCTGGTCCCACTGGTCAACGAGTGGTCCAGCGGGGAGGGGGGTGTCCCCCAGAGGACTGAAGTGCTTAAAAGCAAAACAGGAAGTCCCACTGTGGCACTTCCAGTTTTGCCACCACAACCTGAGTCCTACCTAGACATGTCCCACTGGTTGAGAAACCCTGCCATAAAGCACTTCAAAATAGCTGCAAAGTCATAGAGTATCGCTACATTCCAGCCAGGGTTTACGGAAGTTCCTGAGAGCATCTGAGCACACAGGAAAGCAAGAACTCGGTGGCTATCCCATGCTGCTGGGAGTGTGTGTAGCAGACCACTGTGGGATGTGGGAGGACCACTGGAGCCAACAAACGTTTCAGGAAGCACTTCAAGGACGTTCCTCATTTTTAAAGATTTGAGCCATCTTAAGTGCTTCATCAGTCATGTACATGTGTACACTCATTCTCTAGGAGTACTTTAAAGGTATTTGGAGCATCTCAAAAAGCACGACTGTCCAGAGGCCTGATATCAAAAGCATGAAGAGAATCCCCCAATTTATCCAAATAATCAACTTCTTTCCAGAATCTGTGAGCATTTATCAGAAACAGTTAATCACTGAGAGTTAACATACGATGTAGAATGAAAATGGACAGAAACCCAAAAATGCATACGTGAAAGAATAAAGGAAATTGTAACTAAAGTACTCTAACTCTAAAGCACTCTAACTCTAAAGCTTGCATGCACATTCATTTGTAGCACTACAAAATACATCACCAACAAAATAAAACCAACAGAACAAAGGCAGCAACCAAATAAAAGCAGATCCCCATCAATATCAATGCCACAAGCAAGAAGTGAGAGACTGGTTCAAAGGCAGCTTCTTGAAACCTGTAAACGGAGACTTGCCTAACATGCAGTGATAAAGCAATTACCATGGCTTGGTTACAGCCTGAAGAACTGATTTTGTGGTCATTTTACAGCAGCCCCACCCTTCGGGATGAGGGGGCAGCCACCATCTCGACTTCTGGCTGCCCTTTGAGCAGCCTTGCCCCTTGACACTGATTGGCAGAGAAACACAAAGGGGGCAGCCACCATCTTGGCTGCTGCCCTTCGTGCCATCTCACCAGCTGGTACCTTCCTTCCCAAGGCAGGTTGCAAGGCTGGGTCACAGCAACAGTGAGAACTGCTGGTTCCTGCTGGGAAGCCAGCATTTTTATTTATTTTCTTGGGATTTATGATTTCCTAGAGAGTCATAGCCAATGCCATTTTTCACAGAGATCACCGTTATTCATGGTTTCTGCATAAATTACAAAACTGTGATTTAAGTAGGTCCCTACCTATAAGGCTGCAGTGGACCTTTGGTAAAGATTAATTCTTTAAAGCTTCATACCAGTAATCCCTGGCTCCAGGAAGTCAGAAAAGGCTTGCAGAGAAGATGCAGCAATAGAAATTATTAAAAGGAAAGATAGAAAGCATATTTAGAAATTAGAGGGAGGAATAAGGTTGTAGGAGAGAAGGACCTGGAGAAGGCAGGCTGAATATGTGCAGCTAGCAATGGTAGATAAAGTTGCAGCATCTCCCTACACAGTTCTCTTAATAAAGAACTAGTTTATTTGTACAGGTGTGGAATCCTTTCATATTATTACCCAGCACATGGTACAAAAAACACTGAGGACACTCCCCTGTGAATACTCTTAGGACTTCATCTGGTACCTGTGTTACTGGAATTCAGAATGTAAAACCACTGAAGAAGATTGCCCTCATTGAAGTAAATCACATGCAGTTTTTATGCAGCATGTTGCATTAAAAAAATAGCCATTAAGATGAAACCAAGAGTCTCTCTGTCTCTCTACTTTGGATAACAAATTTTGTTTTGTTCATTCCAACCCTATTCTTCTGGGATTGGCTGTTTTGGTGACTTGACAAGAGGCAAAGGAGAAAACTTGAAGGCACCAATCCCAAAAACACCCACCTAACTTTTAACTTCATTATTTAGTCCTCAGAATCAAAGGAACTATTATCTATACAAATGCAGAAGTTGATAAGGCTGGGATCTAAGATTTTAAATGGCAACCGTTGATCCTCCTGGATCATGGTGTACGCATGAAGGCCATCCAGACCTTCAATGCATAGGCCTGGGCAGGAATTTTTGGAGGAGTGGACGCTGCCCAGACCTTCCATCCTCCCTTTAGGGCACTGAGACAGAATCCAGAGACCAGACTGACTCCAGATGTTTGGTGCCTCCGTGGCTGTAGTTGTATGTGTATGTGTCTGGAAATCGAACTCAGGTCTCCTATGTGCTAGACAAGGATTCTACCACTGAACCACAGGGGACTCCAAGATTTTAAATAATATTAAACAAATCCACTCTTACATGTTCACATGGTTGGGATAAAATAAACTTTCTGCATATTTAAAAGGACAATATAACTTATCTTTTAAAAATTATTTTCATTTAGATCACTTAGAAACACCCCAAATCACTCAGTTCTGGTTTACCTATGATCTTGTCTCCAGGACCAAAGGAGGTGCTGGATACAGAGATATAGTAAGGTGCTGAGGTGGTCTGTCGAACAGAGCTACCATGTCCTGGTAGCATAGAATCACAAGCTGAGGTGACTCCTCCATTTGGAAAACCAAGAACTTTTCCAGAAAATACACCACAAAAAAGTAAGAGCCAGAAAGCCCAAACTTCCATCTGCAGGGGAAAAGCAAACAATTATAAAACATGGGTACTTAAAAATCTACTTGTACATCAAGATTCTCATTGCAATAAGTAAGAATTTTGGGTATGTCTGGCCCACTCTTTTCTAATTCAAATAATTGATATTTAATTTTTTACTGAATATGAAAATCTTATTGAATATATCAACTATCTCCAAGGTAGAATGATGAGACTTCTGTTCATCCTAATGAAGACAAACTGGGAAACATAAAAGATAATTTTAATAGATTAAAATTATGATTGATTCAAAAGGAAATATATACAGGAAGAAATGATACTAATATATACATTTGTTGAACCAAGATCTATATATAAACTAGATATTCCATTTCCAAAGCGATCTCAATAACTACTCTTCATACTATATGCATGTGCTCAAGCAACACTGAGTATAATAAATATTCCCTCAATTTGGTCCAAAAACATCCAGCAAACAACTGAAATGGACCCAGGAAAATCTAGGGGCCAGATAAACGATTGCAACATTTTACTATCACCTTAGTTCTAATACAGATTAGCATTTCTTCGAAGAAGGAATTTTCCGCCTTTTTCAATTTGAGAAGAAACTTAATTTTAAATATGTGCTTCTCTTGATACCAAGTAGTTTAAGTTTTACATATAAATGTTCTTTGGAAAACAATGATTACAGCACATATTCTATTCATGGAAGCAGGAATCTTAAAAAGGTACTACGTGCTTTCTGAGCAAGCTGTTTTTCACTAAAGCAACAGACTGCATGACTGATTACTAAAGAGCACCCTTCCCTCCTCCATTTTTTGCTCATAGCTTTCATTATTCTACGTGTTTTAATCCCAGCCCTGTAATTTCTGATCCATTTTTGCCCCTGTATCTGAAATATAAAACCAACTTTTTTGCTCGTTTAAATCAAAAAACAAACCCCACCCTCAAATTTATTTCTATTAAAGCTCTTTTCAATAAGGCTCCATTTGTCTAGTATGCTCTGCACTACAATTTAAATGACCCTAAAATGGCATCTGTATCACAAAGAATATACTTTGGGATTTTTTTAAAATTTCCTTTGCCTATCTTCCCAACTCTCACTTTTCCAATAAGTTTGAATTTTCGACATCTAGTTTCCACTTGCATGCCCATCAACAGGCTCTCTCTCTTTTGGCAGCTCAAAATCACCACTCTTACAAACCCTTCATTAGTTCAAACTAGCTTTATGCCTTCTCTTTGCAAGATAATGAGAACACATGCTGAAGTTCCTGCTGGGTATCCATACACCAGAGCCCCAATGCTAGTTCTCAAACATTCTGGAGGCAACCTACAAATTTTAACTCTGTCACAAGTGCCTCAATCCATTTTCCCCCCCCCGCCGCTGTTTAGTGTGTCAAAATTCTTCACGCTAGAATGTCAGCTTATTCACTTACTAAAAATGCTTGTCATTAGAAAAAAAAAAGTGAATTCTTATTGATTAAAAACTTCCTTATTTTATATTTTCTCAGATCAGACTAGCCAGTCTTGAATCAAAATGCTAATTTGTAATATGCAATATAAGCAGCATTTCCTTTTCCAAACTGCTGCCAAGCATCAGACAAACAAAGCTGGTACCATATACTCAATTCAAACAGGCTAAGGACAGACACTGCACTTGCCCCTGGACAAATTGTGCCTGTGTTTATCCCAAATGGAAACATGCTGGGATTGGTATGTACACAGATTACCCCTTCAATCAAGATTTAGCGAGTGACTGAATGAACTGCCGCTTTTCTGTCATTGATTCAATGATGCAATCCTAGGATAAACATTTAGATGTACTTGGCAATATTCTGGGATAAACTGTTAGTACTTCTTATCCAATGAACCTTTTCAGGATTTATCCCAGCACAATGAACCTGAATGTCTGAACATCACACTTTATTACGGGATAAAATGGTTTATCCCGGGACAAATGCAATGTCTCTTTGTGACCACAGTTTCTTCCTTTGAGAGCAAGGCAGCCATCTAAACTCACCATCAACAAAACCTTCACACCAAAACAGTCCATCATGTATTCTTCATCCTAGTGTAGTCACTCCCCAGAAAAAGCCATGTGTCCCCATCTATAAAATGGATTTATGATACTTACCTCTCTTTGTAAAATACACACTGTAAATTAGGAAGATAAGTACTATCTAGGAACTATACTGTTTATTATTATTGTAATATTGTGCTATTTATGACAAGACATTGAAAGGACTTTTATAGAAGATAAACTGCACCAACAGAATAGCAAAGGTGAGAGCATTCAGGCTTATTAATTCCTAAACAGCAGGTATGCATGGAGGAGGCCAGACAAGATGGGAAGGTGGTGTACTACTCAAACATACATAACCATACACAACCAGTACCAGGAAACAAGTCACTGATTGCCACAGGGCTATAGGCAGTGCAGGCCTATGGTGAAGGAAGGAGGTAGTCCTTAGCAAAGCAGTAAACTGTAATAGGTTCAGTATAGCTGAGGCATTGCACAGTAACATGACCAAGTTTTCTACTGTCAAAGGAAACAATACTGTGCATGTGTTGACAGAGATGTAAATGAGACATGAAGACTCATTTAAGACATGATAATACCGTTCAGGAGCTCAGTTTTTCCCTGTCAGTTTTTCTCCCACAATGATTTTCCCACCACTTGTTTCCAGTAATCCTGCTTTATTGGAACTTGCCTTGTGTGAAATTCCAGTTACTAAACTGAATAGCAAAGAAATTTGTAGGACTCATGTTATAGTATATTAAGGAAATGTAATATGTATTAGGTCAGGGATTGTCAACTGTGTATCCCTGGGGGTACTTTGAAAGGTCCCAGAGGGTACACAGAGGCAGGGCCAGGGTGGGGCGAGAGCAGGGCCACATAGATGCCATGCTGTCGCCAGATACCACCTGCCTGCTTGCTGCCCTCCACCCCCTCCCCCCCTGCCCAGGGGAACACTTGTACACTTATTAAAAAAGGTTGAAAAACCCTGTATTAGGTGATGACATGTTTGATTATGATCTTATGTACAACCATGGATCAAATATTCAGGAATCTGTTAAGCAGAGAGTGAAAAAACAGAACATTAGAGATGGGCTGTTTGCTAATGAGCTGAATCTGCTGGACCCAAGGAGACGGCTAGAATCTCCCTTGCTAGTGGAGTTCCAAGTAATCTGATCAAGTATTTGTACCTGTAACTCCAGCCTGGATACGGCGATTTATAAATGCTCTATCCTTACCATCTATTATATTGTTGATATTTGTTATAGCATTTTAGACTGTTCATTTAAAGTAACTGTTTAACTGCTAAATCCAAAGGCTAGTAATACAAGACCTGTAGTAGAATTACTCTTGTGGTCAATCAAATATCACAAAAGTTGCACCTGTTTCTGGCTCCTTGGACTTTATCCACCCTACCAGGGTTTTAAAAATTAATCATTTCCTCCCCATTATAACTGAACTTTGCCACACTGAAAAGTTGTATTATTCTATTATTTCTGGAACAGGCCTAAACAAACCAACCAACCAACCAACCAAGACACTTCAGTTCTAACTTGGCGATCCTGATCATGCTGAAATCCTACTGAAACATCATCTTTAAAGAGATGCTCAGTAACTTTCAGGAATGAGGTCTCTGGGATCACTAGCCAACCAACCATTCATTAAGCACACCCACCTCCCCTTTCTTAAGGTTTAATGCCCAGCAAAGTAGTTGTTTTTGAACAAGGCAAAATTCACCTGGTTTTCTTAACAAACCTGAAACTCAGTCCAAGTCTGCTGCACACAAACACTTACCTGCTTGAAATGTACCAGGTCCGAGATAGCAGCTCAACATTCAGGACAGGAGTGCTCATACTCATAACTAGTGTCAACAAGTCTCGTGAGAAAAAAAATAGCATTGCCTTTAAGAACAAGCCCAACCCATTTCAAAAAGAGGGAAGTGGGGATGCTTATTAACTCGTAACCCAAAAAATTAAATCGACTTTTAAGAAAAAAAAACAAGCCTGATTCCGCTTACTATTAGCAGACTTGGCAACACTGCTCACAACATGGGATTTACACTAAGTTCTGATTGTGCTTAAGTCATCCAGGGTCAAAGCCAAGGCAATTAAATGACATGTGTTTATAGTTACTGCTTTTTATTTCTCTGGCAAGCACCCAGCCAATGCAGAGGTGAGGAACAGCTACTAGGCAAAAGTAATCTGCATTATCCCTTGAAGTGCTTCTGTTCCACTGCATTCAAGTTGTGTGTAAACACCTTCACTCAGAATTAAAGTTTGATTTCAGGTCAACTTTGGAAGTTTAATAAAGCTACATCCAACCAAGGCTTCTTTAAATAACAAACAAACAAAAACAGACAGTGCCACAGCAACAAAATTTAGCACCTGGGGCAAAGCCTGCAGCAGCAGCCCACCCTTACCCTGTGCACAGATCCAGGGCATACACGCCCCACCATGCTTGCCCAGGAGCGCACACAGAGGCAGAGGCCACCCTTCCTCTGTCCCCGCACCCCCGCAAACAAGACGCTTGTGGCTCCGTCTTGCGCCATACCCCAGCTGGGCAGTGCCTATTGGCACCCCTTCACTTTGGTGTCTGGGGCAGTCGCCCCGCTCCTCCTACTGCCCCCAGCATTGAAAACAGTTGACCAGTTTGATCCAGTTTTGAGCATTTGGTGTTGCAGCAAACCCTAGACCTCAAAGGGCCCTGCTACATGTTCAAATTAAAGCTGGACAGAAGCCAGCTATGCAGTTGTTGCTAAATTTATAGCTGATTGGCTTTTATAGCTGGAGAGTCATTTTTATGGTGTGATAATTACTTTGTACCTGGGACCAGTCTGAATTTATTGTGGGGGATTTGCCAGTTAATTGCATGCTAATAACGCACTTCTCCTCTACATGTTCAGGTATCCTGCAATTAACAGGTTAATTACACAATTACCTTAGGACCAGCTACGCAGGCAAAGCAGTTATCACAGAGATGCACTGGTACATTGGTCCATATCGTATTGGCACCTATAAAAGGAAAATTGACATTATTGGCTATCAGCTTTTTTTTGGCTGATGTGGCCTATAATATCGCTGATATACACAGCATGCAGGTGTCCAGGAGCACAGCCCAGCAGCATAGAGAGCAGCATCCAGCTGGTAAGTCTGTTATGGGGGAAGGAAAGGGTGTGGGGGGAGCAAACCAAGGCCCCCACGTTGAGGAAGGGAGTGAGGCTGGCAGTGGGGCAGGCACTGCACGGCTGGGGCCGGGCAAGGCAGTGCATAGGATGGAGCCATGGCTCATCCAGGGGGCGAGGGGAGGGGGGAATGGTTCCCACCACTGCACACTCCCTGAGAGGGCATGGGGGACATGTGCCCCTTGGATTTGTGTGCAGGGCAAAGGCAAGCTGCTGTTGTGGGCTGGGACATGCTGGGCTCTTCCTGGTGGGGGGTTGGGCAAGAGCTGTGCTCAGGGCAGGTAGCAGCAGCAGTGGGAGGGGGGCTACAGCTACCCCAAAACTTGCTGTAGCCCTCCCCCCCGCACCACTGCCACCCACCCCAAGCGCAGCTTGGCCCAACCCCTCCGCCGTGAAGAGCCCAGTGCTGGCCCTAGGCCCAGCCAGCAATGGAAGCCCACCCTCACCCCATGGACAGATCCAGTGGGTACATGCCCCCCATGTCCTCCCAGGATGTGTGCAACGCTGGGAGACCCCCCTGGACGAGCTGCAGCTGTCCTGCACACCGCTCTGTCCCAGTCCCACTTCCTTCCTCACTGTGGGGGCCTCAATCTGTCCCCACCCCACCCCCCTTGCCCCTTCCTGCACAACAGACTTGGCAGCTGGACACTGCTCTCCATGCCGCCAGGCCACATATTGGCAATCAGATTGGTATCAGCTGATATGGCTTGTTAAAAATTGGTATCAGCCCAAAAAATCTCTGTTGGTATCACAACACAAAAGCTCCAACCAGCTATAAAGTTAAACCTCAACAGTATATACTAACTTTGTAGCTGGTTGCTATTGAACTTTGATTTGCAAGGGTAGTATGTTCTCCCCTATGGCTGGAAGCCCCCTCAGCTGACAGGTCTCCCAGCTGCAGGTGCCCAAAGGGAGGACTCCCCAGGGCTCAGGGGTGGTTACTCTTGCAGCTGGGATGGAGGGTCTTGCACCTGAGGGGCTCTCAGCTGTGTCACCTGTGTGGCATGGCAAGAAGCATAATTGCATGGGTTGTGCACAAGGTGGTCATCATAGAGGACACTCTGGTTGTCCTCTATTGATATGAAACCCAACACCTTTAGGTCCTCTATTTTCCTCCTGAAGAGTGAGCTTCCTCCAAACTTTCTTGAAGAGAAAAATGGAGGACATAAAGGCATTGGGTTTTGTACCAATACAGGACAGAGTACCAGAAAACCAGAATACCCTCTATGATGGCCACCCTCGTGCCTTGGATCCAACTGTTGTTGCTGGATTACCCAGCTACTTGTGTGTTTGCTACTTTGCACATGCAGTGGGTCTAAATGTACTGCACCATTCACCTGCCTGGTGCACGGGGCTGGACCCGATGAGGTTCCTTCCAGCCTCACAGCCTATGAACCTGCCAGTTGTGCGGTGTATATAATGTGCTCTAAGAACAAAAGGCGAAAAAAATCTGGTTAGATCCGGATCTGAGCACTGAGGCACAGCAAAGCCCAGATCCCCCCAGAGGGACAAGCCCCTTCTCCTCTTCCAGTGTCTGCAAAGCCTCCGAACCGACACTGCCCAGGAACCACCCGACTAACGCGAATGACTTGCCGTTTCCAGCCGGTGCACCACCGCCGGGCCCGCACTGTTTTGTTGCGAATCAGATCTGGGGCTGATAAGGCCCCGATTAAACCGGCCGCCTGCTTTCGGCCCCCCGGGCTCACCTGCGAGCGACCTCCCTCCACGGCTGCTGTTCCGGACACGGGGCTGCGGGCTGCGGGCGCCGCCGGGGCGGGGCAGGGAGCTTGGGGCAGCCCTAGTCTGCAGGGCGGTGCCGGCGCCTCTGCGCCCCGCCCCCAGGGGCACAGGGAGCCTGCGGGCCGGGCCGGCGTTGCCCCGCGCACCAGAACGGGAGCTGCTCCCTCGCCTCACGTCCCCGCCGGCGGGAACAGGCGCCCGCGCCCGGAGCCGCAGGAGCGGCCGCCTTCCCGCCCGCGAGCGCAGCCGGAGCGACTGCTGCACTTGAGGCGCTTCCCCTTCGCAGCTCCAGCCTGTCCCGGGTGGGAAGAAACACCGTGACAGCGGCTGCGGTTAAACTCTGCTTGTCTGAGGTGGGAAAAAGCTGCTGGGGAAGCCTGGCCTCCGGCTGTATTAGACGTAGGAGTCGGCTGCCTTGCTTGCCCCATAAAAGAGACACGTTTTAGCCTCCCCACAAGGATACGGAGGGTGTGGTTACGTGCCCCCGTCCGCAGGCGGACCGTGGGGCAGGGCTCCCTTCGCGGGGCGGAGCCGCTCCACGCTGCAGCCGTGCAGGTAACAGAAGAGTCCTTCCCCCGCGTGAACCGGACTGCCCACGTCTTGGTGCAGGCACCAGCACCTAACCCACAGCGGGAGCTGCTGCTTGGAAGAGCCAGTATTTGAGTTTGAAGAGTTTACATGGACTAGACTGGTAAACGCAAATATGAATAGATGCGAGTGTGGGGCTCAGCGCGGAGCTTTTCTCTGCATCAGTGGTTCTCAACCTCGCTGGACTGGACCCGCCTCCCCCCATAACTTTTGTGAATCGGGAGGCAGCCAGTTCCAAAAACTAACGGCTAGATTGAAGTGCAAAGAGGGCGCTGGGCAGCAGAGCTGGAGAATCACGTAGGGAAGGGCAAGCTGAGCCTGCACTACTTAGTTTATCTGCTTATCTCCTCCCACCTTGTGGCACCCTTCAAGTGATCTGGTGGCACCCTAGGGTGCCCCAGCTCCCGGGTTGAGAACTGCTGTTCTGTATTATCTACAGTCAGTGGTGCTTAGTTCTTTGGGGCTGCAGGCCAGATGACTGATTTAGGGCTGGTCCAGGGCCCTGCTCCCTCCTTTCCCCATGCTGCCAGATTGGGACTGCACCCCACATTTCTGGGGTCCTGTGCTGCTAGATTGGGCCTGGTACCCCCTCTGGCAAGCCTCCATGCACACCACTCTTACATATTACTTGACTGTGGGTTTCGCCATGGGCCTAGAAATCTGGCAGCACTTGAACTCCTCAGCTACCAAATGTGCAGAGCCAGGGGGACCCCTACAGGCTGGTTCTGGCCCATAAATTGGAGGTTGAGCACCTCTGATCTGAGTGAATGGTAACTGGAAATAGTATTAAAATAACTAGGCAAGTCCTTTGAAATGTAGCTTCATAGTTTCATAGATTTCATAGACATTAGGGCTGGAAGGGACCTCGGGAGATCATCGAGTCCAGCCCCCTGCCCAAAGGGCAGGAAGTCAGCTGGGGTCATAGGATCCCAGCAAGAGAAGCATCCAATTTACTCTTGAAGGTGTTCAATGTAGGTGCTTGAACCACCTCCGCTGGCAGACTGTTCCAGACCTTGGGGGCTCGGACAGTAAAGAAATTCTTCCTTATGTCCAGCCTAAAACGGTCTTGCAGGAGTTTGTGACCGTTCAACCTCGTCATCCCTTGGGGCGCTCCGGTGAACAGACGTTCCCCCCGATCCTGGTGGTCACCCCTGATAAACTTACAGGTGGCCATCAGATCACCCCTGAGCCTGCGCTTTTCCAGGCTAAAGAGTCCCATGGCTCTCAGCCTGTCATCGTAAGATCTGTTTTCCTGACCTCTGATCATGCGCATGGCTCTCCTCTGGACTCTCTCAAGCTTCTCCACATTCTTTTTGAATTGTGGAGCCCAAAACTGGACGCAGTACTCCAGCTGCGGCCTCACCAAGGCCAAGTACAAGGGGAGAATGACGTCCCGGGATTTGCTCGAGAAGCATCTATGGATGCATGCCAGCATTTTGGTCGCTTTACTAGCCGCAGCATCGCATTGGAGGCTCATGTTCATCTTGTGGTCAATGATGACCCCCAAATCTCTTTCTTCTGTAGTGCTAACCAACGTAGCACTGCCGAGCCTGTAATGGGTGCTGCAGGTTTTTCCTCCCAAGGTGGAGAACCTTGCATTTTTTGGTGTTAAACACCATCAGGTTCTCGTCTGCCCACTTGCTGAGCTTGTCCAGGTCAGCCTGGATCACCCGCCTATCTTCTGGCGTGGATGCTTTGCCCCAAAGTTTGGTGTCATCGGTGAACTTGGCCAGTCCACTCCTAACTCCAATGTCCACATGGTTAATGAAGATGTTGAAGAGTATGGGTCCCAGGACAGAGCCTTGAGGGACCCCACTGGTTACAGGGCACCATGATGAGTGACTGCCATCAATCACAACCCTCTGGGTCCGACCACGAAGCCAATTTCCCAGCCAGCGGATTGTGGTAGAGCCAAGGCCACAACTGGGCAGTTTGGCCAAAAGGTGATCATGGGATACCAGATCAAAAGCTTTTTTGAAGTCAAGATATATGACATCAATCTCTTCTCCCTTGTCCAGGTGATAGGTCACCTGGTCATAGAAGGAAATGAGATTGGTCAAACAAGACCTACCCGCAACAAACCCGTGCTGGCTGTCCCTTAGGATGTTAGCCTGGGCCAGTCCCTCAAGGATGGCCTCCTTAATAAACTTTTCTAAGATCTTCCCCAGGATAGAAGTCAGGCTAATGGGCCTGTAGTTAGCCGGATCCACTCTCCTCCCTTTCTTGAAGATCGGCACCACATTGGCCTTCTTCCAGTCTTCGGGCACTACACCAGAGCGCCAGGAGTTTTCAAAGATCCGTGCCAGGGGCTGGGCTATGACGCTCGCCAGCTCCTTGAGTACCCTGGGGTGCAGGTTGTCAGGGCCGGCTGACTTGAAGGTATCCAGCTTCTCAAGGTGTTCCTTCACGAGGTCAGCATTGATGGAGGGTAGGGGAACCCCCTCACCCAGATTTCCCTGTCCCATAGCAGGCATGGGCATCCCGTGTGACTCATGAAAGACTGACGCAAAGTACCTATTTAATAGGTTGGCTTTTTCCTGGGCATCATTTGTCAGTTGCCCCATCTGGTTTAGCAGGGGTCCATATTGATATGTACTAATTATGAACTTACGAACTATACCAGAATTTTCAGACACCTATTTTCAGATCACTAGGAACTTGGAAGATTTATGATGGTCTACTCAGTAGAAAACTGCAATAAAATGGTAACTAGAACTGAGCACAAAGTTTTGGTCCTAAGGTATTTTTCAAATTGCTTCTTTTTTCAGTGCAGTAATTTTGTTGAAAACCTAGTAATTGACCATGTTACCAAGTTGGGTGCCTACAGGCATTGACTAAATCCCTTCTTCACCATCTAAGGGACTGAGCAATTTAGAAGCATCAAAGGTCCAAGGTCCCAGTCTTCCTACCCAGCAAGCTACCTGAGCTTTGGGGATGCACCTAAAAGTTAGCACTATCACTAGCAACCAATAATGTAAACAATGTCACTGGTAGTGTTGAAGTGATATTGCTATGATGGTCCAGATCTGCAAGAGGCAAGAATTCTTGTGAGTGCTATCTTTTATTGAACTAAGGGCATGGTTGAGATGCCCAAAAGCTTGTCTAGGTGTATCAGAGCATGAAGGGTACTGGGATACCTAAAAGCTTGTTAAATATCAGTTTGCTTTACAAAAGTCATGATGTTATAATTTATATTCTTTTTTCTTTTTGTAGTTGGGGACTTTGTCTTTAATTTCAGTTTCTTTCCAGACAGATCCCATTGGAGACGCTTCAGAAACCTTAGAATAGTAGATGAAATTTTCTAGAAACAATTTTCAGTACATTTACAAATAAAAATAGTTTGTAAATAAAAAAAACAGGGACCAGAGTCCAATTAAATATGGAAGGCAGCAGCTGAGCCCCACCTGATTGTATGATGGCTTCCACTGCTCTAACACCATCCCTGGGTGTATCCAGACAAGCAAGCATGTCAAAAAACTCCACACCTAAAAAAAGCAGGGTAGTCCCCACACCTAAAAAAAAAAAGCAGGGTGGTGCACATAGCAATAGCGTGCACTACTCAAAGCTGAAGCCATGCTCCAGCTACTGGCCAGATTCCCTGATGCAGGATTATTGCGGCTGCAGCCCCTGGAGGCCCCTAGAGTCCCAAGTAAGGCTGCTGGCTCTAGGCTCCCCTACCCTGCCCGGGCATTCCCTGGGGATAAGCAGCACCAGACACATTGCCCCGTTGCTGTTTGTCCCTGGGGAAATGCATGTTCCCACTTGTGGGGATGCACCTTTTTGAGGGTAGGGAGGTTGGACTACCAACTGCAGCAGAATTTCTGGCCAGGGGAGGACCATGAAAGGCATTTTCTCTTCTTGTCCCCTCTTCCCCAAATAGAATTATTTGCTTCTCCCTTTTGCCATTGCTTCACTATCTTCCTCCTGTACCCACACAACTTCTATGTGCGTTGTGGATACAGGCAAGATGGAGCAAAGCTGCCCCTCTATTTTTATTTCCTCCTCACAAGGAGACTTTTCCCCTTACGGTCCAATGAATCCTTCCTGCTGGTAAATGGAAAATGTTCCAGACATGAAGTAGAGCTAAATACTAGTCGTGTAAAGATTTCAAAAGTTTCCACTTTTTACAAGTGAAGTAAGCTACCTGAAATTTACTGTGTGCTAAGTATCCACATGGAGAGATACTGGTATACGATAAACAGACATCTGAGCTTACTTTGCAACATCCTAGTCTAATATTTAAGACTTACTACGTGTTGATGAACTACAAAAAAATGCACGCAACTTGGTTAAACTTTTATTTTGTGCAGCTCACAGACAGATGAAGAATGGTATTTTTTTAAGTCAGTAGCTGCTACACTAGACAGACACACACAAGATGGCAACCTACAGTTTTTATATTATAGGCAGTGGCAGAATGATTCCCTTCTTGCATATTTTCCTTGAGTTAGCAAAATGGTTAAGGCAAGAGCTGAATAAAAACAGAAATAATAAATAATGAACATAAACTGAAAAATAAGAAATGGGTCTTTTCTCCATAGTTTATGGACCAGAGAACATGGAGCGGTTCATGACAGAGATCCAATGTTCCCGTTCAGTTTACCTACAAAAGTAGGTATTCCGATGACCATAAGTTTATATAATTGTTGGTTTTAGAGTATATCATACAATAGTGTGACTGCAGTCTGAAATAACATTTCAAAGTTACAACCAGGTATTCCTATGGGAGTATAACTTGGTTATACACAGCTTGCTTTGGACAAAGCCCAACCTCACCAGCTTTTCCCTTCCTCTTCCATCATCCATATTAATTGCAAGTTATATAACAGCCATTGTAAATCCACTGGAGAGGTATAGAGGAAAAGATGAAAAACAGCAACAGTGACTTCTTCCCTTCATTCTTAGGTGATCTGGCTAGACTAAAAACAGTGACAATATGTGAGATGAAATCAAGAAGGAAGAAGCTGGAACTTCAGATCTTAGTTTTCTTGATTTCCTGGGCTAATCCAAAGCATGACATCAAAATATTTGCCTGTTTGACTCAGGCTGCTTGCAGACTTGGGGGGGGAGGGGGAGGGAGGCAGGCAGGAAGGAAAGTGCTTTATGGGAAGCAACAGCACATTACTTCAATCTGGCTCAGTAGTGTCTGTATTAACTGGGTGCTTCAGAGCAGGGCTTTTTGGCACTTGTATCTAATAGCTAACTCAATTGGCTGTTAGATAAAACTGCTGTGGAAGTCCCACTAAAGTGCCCGATCTATACAGATGCTGCAGAGCCAGGTTGACCTAAGGTGCTGCCTCTTCTGGGGGATGCACTACGCTCAGCACAGGAGCGTGTTGAGTTTCAAGTAAAGCACGTTGTTTTGGTTTTTTTTCACGTCTGCAAGCAGCCTTAATGTCTATCTGTTACTAGAGCTGCCTTCAATTAAAATCAGTGCAGAAGCAATACATTAAACATGCATCAGTTTTCAGAATTCATAATTATTATATATGCACATAGCTGTGTAGAGAGGTAACTTCTATTTTTAAATATTTTAAGCTTTAAAAAATAAACTAGCAATGAAAAGCGTGCACTTTATTAGTCAACCGTACTGTTTACACAACTTTTGTCAATTAAGATAGAATGGGAAAGTTTTAGAGCACAATAATCTCTCTCAGATTACTTCCTATATTAAAGACTATTATTGCAATGTATACAACTCCTTATTCTGTGCAAATTACTTGATACAAACGTAGTTCTTCAAACTTTCAAACTTCAAAATATTTAAAATGAAAAATATAAAAAACATGACATGCATTATAATATTCCTTATTTCTAAACCACAGTAATAATGAAGTGTACCTTCAATGGTAAATTAGAAATGAACTTACAATGTTATGGGACTACAACAAGAGTCAAAACTATTAACAGAATTTCTTACATCTTTCATGTATAATCAACATTTGGGGAAGTTCAGACACTATTAGTTTTAAAATTTACAAAAAAAAGATATAAACATAGTAAGCTAATTTGAAACGGTATGCATTTTCTTTTACTGGGCTGCTGTTGATTTTTCAAATAAAGTTTGTCAAAAGTCTTACTATCTAATTCTGTATATTCTAGAATAGTGAATCACTACTACTTTTATTTGTTTAATTTTTCACATAATGTGTAAAATTAGATGAAGTCAAAATCCCAGAGGATTTATTTCAAAAGCTTACAACACAAGCCCAAAAGGAAAAGAGAAATTTATTTCAACTATTACTTTCCACGATTTGAAACTTTTGGAATAAGAGACAAAATATAAAATTTTAATAGTACACTTTCATAAGTGACCTATATCTAATTACTGAAGTTACTTCTACAAGTTTATTCAGCTACACATTATACAGGAAAGCATGGGGTGGGGGGAAATGGGAGGAGAAAGAAATGTCATCTTAGACTTGAGCACAGCCAGGGCAGGTGGCTGCTGTGGCTCCAGCTCCAACTGGCCCCAATTTGGGATAGACCTTATAGTGCAGGGGGAAAAGGGGGGGGAAGAAAATATGGGGTTGATAGCATGAGGGGGCAGAGCACTGCAGGGGGAGGTGAAGTGGGGGAGCACAGGGGAGACTGCACAGTGGCAGGGTGCTGCAGTTCCTGCTCTGGTTTCAGCTCCAGCCCTGATCCAGGGTCAGAGCTGCCACTACTGCTTGGCTGGGGCTGAAGCCACTGTGCTTTCTGCTCCAGGCCAGGGCTCCTGCATAGGCTAAGTAGCACAGGGGGCAGAAGGCATGAGGTGGTGAGGTAAGTGGCTGAGCATGGGCAGGCACTGGGATGAGGCAAGTGGCAGGCAAGACAGGTGTGGTGGGGGAGAGCAAATAGTGTGGGGAGGCTACCTCTGTCATTCCTTTGCCTACTGCTTCCCACCCTCCCCTGCCTTGCCCACCACTGTGGCATATGAATTGATGATGACTCTCCAATAGTTAGATTTTTACATGAAAAATGTTAACAGATTATCCATGTACAGAATCTAATTATTGGGAGGGTTATCTTAAACTCAGTGTCATTTTGGATTCGAGTAAAAATGGTACACACTCAGGGATTAAGTAGGTGTGAATACCACATTTTAAAAGAGCCTGGGAAAATTTTAAACCATGGATCTAATACGACACGCCAGATGTAACAATAGCAAACTAAGAAGTAGGCCAGGTCTGCGTTTTCAATTCATGTTGCCAATACATTTCTTCTAACTATGCAGCTCTTTATTTCTTGCTGTGATTCTATGCATGTTATTATAGGTTATATAGCTTGGGTTTTGTTCATTCATTACTTTGGGTAATAGCAGAAAATCCACATGGATACAGACTTAGAATTCCAAATGCAGTCCATTGCTCAAATCTGAAAATGCTGGGTAGAAGTTGTACATCTCCACTACAGAACAAATGACTTCCCCAAATAATCAGGTTGCATAAGAATGACAGGTGGTCCTCAGTATCCTCACTTTTACTGGCATAAGAGGTTTTGAAAACCTGTCGTCTTATTTCTGGGGTTAAACCATCACCCCACTGAAAGAGCATTTTTCTGTTCGCCTCAGTGGAAGCAGGATTTCACTAGAGGCAAAAGGCAGAATTGAATGTGTCACTCTTTCCAACTAATTATACAGTCAGCAACCAAGTTTGTAGACTTCTGGACCTCTGACCTCACCTGAGGCATGTTCTGTGCATTGTTCTGTGATCTGTTTCTTCTGGTTTCCTTGTATTGGTAAAAACACAATGCACCAAGAGATGTGTATTTTAAACCAAATTAAAATACAAATTTGGCTTGTGGTCCAGGTACTTGCACAGAATTATACCCATGTCATTGCTCAGAGTTAGAGCCCTCAAGTTTAAATGTTACTGAATATTTTATATACCCCTCCATAAAAGCAGTTTATTATATTATTTGTAAACTTTATTTTCATTGTCATTTGATGGAGTGTTCAACTGAACACTGAGAAGTAAAACACGCATACAACACACTCTTCAGCAGACATAAAAAAAATAAAAATCACACTTTCATCTTTAAAATATACCACTACAGCATAAATCACATGAAACTAAGAAAAGCCAAAGTCTAATCTTTTCTCCCCAGTAAAGTGTGCACGCCAACGATTTACTTTAATAGAGGACATGGAAAAAAAAGAACCTTGTGAATTTAGACTCAGACCTTGGAACTATTTGATTTTAAATTAAAATATGTCCAAACTATTTCACATGGTTTTTTTAACAGCTGGCTATCCACAATACATTTTAAAATTCCAAATATCTACAAGTCAGGCACCATTTTAAAATGTGCTTGCGCACCTTCTCAGAGTCATTGCTTTCTAAATGTTTCTGTATTAAAGAAGCACTGCAGTTATGTACACAATTTAAAATCCTAATACCTTCATTTTCAAATGGACTGAGCACCAACAAAAACTGTAAGGTGGATGGGAGCTGTAGGTTCTCAGTTTGAAAATTAGGTCATAGTTGTTTAAAGGAACTGTGCAAAACAGGACATTTTCATTACACTATGAGCAAATTATCCAACTATGCCTTATAACAAGGAGATAGCGTTTGATTGCCTAGTTAAATTTTGCTAACATTTACAAGTCATAAAGAACCTCGAGGATAACAGCAATTGACCAGGCCTGTGATTCACAGCTGAAAGGACAATACTGCCCATTTTCATTGGTCAGCTCTGGAAGTCCCTTCCAAGATGATCTAATATAAAAGCATTAACAAAAAAAAAATTAGTGCTGCCTTATGTCACAGAAAGTAATAGAAATTGTCTCTTGTAAAACTTTTTAGAATACAGTCATAGAAACAAGCAACTAAAATCATATGAGGAGCTAACTGCTGTATAAATATATTTGCACAAAAAAGAAATACCAAACATAAATGTTACAAAAGTAACAAGATAAAAATAAGCAAGATAAAAATAAAGACAGCATTAATAAATGACAATGTTGGTACTAGAATGTGCATATTTCACAGTAACACTGATCGATCTAAGTCTGAAAAGCCTGTAACAACTGAAGTACAGGTTCTGTTGCATACCTATAAAGTTTGTTGTTTTCAAAAATAAGGAAAATTACAAAATGATGCTGGCTCTGTAATTCCATATGCATACAGATTCTTGGTTTGAATGCTGCTTTTATTTGGATTACTTATAAACCTGTATTTCAAGTTGTTATAACATTTCTATTTTAAGGAAAACACAGTGCTATTTTAAAACTGGGCAAGATTTTCACTTTCTTTTTCCAGAAGAATAATGAACTTGAGAAACTATCCTGCACTACAAGGGAAATGCTGATCACTACCATTAGACTCCAAGGACAATACAGGAAAAACAGAACAAGAAGTTTATCTATCATAGAGTTCCAAGTGCCATATGTTTCAGTACTTTAGTTCTATCTTTTGGCTAGTCATTGCATCTTTGGGGTGGAGATGATGGCTAGACAGATGAGTTGGTTGAAAACTCCTTTCCCTCTTTTTACTAGAAGGAGAAAAAAAGACTACTGTCTTCCTGATTGTGCAAAGAAATTTGTCATGAGCTGTCCACCCGAAATTAACTGGGATACTGATGTGTAAAACTAAGTATATGTGCCTGCAGTACTGGAGTATAAGATACACTTGTGGAGCAGACTATTTGAAAGGTAAGTTTGAGGGTCTCTGTTCATCTAGAAATGCCTTTGGATGCGATGGAGAGAGGAATAATCAGTTACAGTGGAGAATAAGCACATAGAGAAAAAAATGCATAGGAGCTTTTTAAAAAAGGCCATATTTGCTGTAGGAGAGCAAATGCCTCAGTTTTTCTTAAGAAAAGTATATTGAGATTATAAAGATTTTGAAATTGTTCTGTAGCTATGATTTATTTGGACATTCAGAAGACCTAACAAAACTCAGAAATTGTAATCCTGTTCTGTACACTTTAAATGTTATCTGCTTACATTATTTTTACCCGTTATCAGTTTTCAAACTGCTTCCATTTTCACACTTTTGAACATGCTGACATTTTTCAAGTTATACATTTGTTTTTCTCTGAATCCAATTTTTGCAAGACAGCTCTAGTAGCTTAGCTGTGCAGTTTTGCATACATTTTCTTCCTCTTTTTTTTTCACTCTTATATGTAACAATTTAAAAAACTGCTCATTCTCATTCTGGATAAAGCCAAACTTTCAATATTTAGCTCTTCAAAAAAGCAGTAATATGTAGTCCATTCCTAAAGGCTTGTTGGAATTAATAAAGAAGCATTTTACAGTGCTCTGCACAATGGTGAACGTTACACAGAAAACACCAGATCTCTTGCTTATTCTATAGATCTTCAATGAAAACATCTGGCATCTTTCACATACAACTGGACTTTGGGTCTAGGACTACTAGTCTGCCCTAACGTGTTGTACATATGTGAAATAACCTACCTCTCAAGATGAACATAGTGACGAGAGAGAACATTCTTTACCAGAAATACAGTTTTTGCGTACATCTCTGGACCAATTAACTTCGAAAAGTATAGCTTTGCACGAAGGAAATATCCAATGGGCCAAAGCCATTCCTAAACAAAGTTATAAAGAGCTTGTATCAAATTCTTGCCAGTTTGAGATATCAAAAATATTTAATGTGAAATTTAGGAAATGTATATATCTTACAGGTCCTTGGTGGTAATTAAAACCTCTAGCAACATTATAGTTGTCATTGTCTAGGGCATTATCATATATTCCACAGTAAACCATATCGCTGTAAAAAATTAGAAAAAAAAATTAGAAAATAATTCCAAATATGAATTTAAGAGGGGATAACTTATACTCAAGAGAGTGTAGAAAAGAATAGAACCATGTTCAGAGAAATAAGTGTTACTTAGGCTTTGGAGACACTACATTTGTAGTACTATATACACTCTGATAGCATTACAGAAAGTGAATGTCCAGACACCCATGTTGGTGGATCCACTACAAAAAAGTTTCTATTTCAAACAGGATAGCTCTCATCCCTGCAGCTGTAGTCACAGAGTTGCTGGTGCCTTCACAGGAGCAGCTTGAACAGCTGATGCCTCCTGCATGCAGTGAAGGCAGCACCAGATGTTAGAGCTGTGCCTGCTAGTGAGGATGGCTGGGACAACTGTTGGGGCTGGCTCTGCATGGCTAGGTCAGCTGAGGCACACCCTTGCCTCACAGACAGCTGCTAGGTCTGGTTTTGCACTGTGGGGCAGCTGGAACAGCTGAAGGATGCTTTGGCCCACAGACAGTGGAAGTGGAGGAACGGGTCTGATGACTGCTGTTCCCAGTCTGGTCCAGGTCCTCGAGCAGCAGCTGTGAAAGGCAGCCTGTCCTCTGCCCTTCCTGGAGCAACATCAGCTATCAACCCTGTCCCACCATTCCCCTCTGCCAGCTGGAGAAAGGGCAGGCTGCCAACATCAGGTTTGATGAAAGGCTCCCCTGGGGTGGGTGGAGCAAAGGAACATGTCACTGAATGTCTTACAGCAACCCTGCATCACTCCTGCCTCGGGGCACTGCACATGTGGACTCCCACAGTTATCTTTGTAGGACTACAAATGAACGTATGCCTCTGACTTTACACAACATTTGTCAATGGTTAGATTACAAGAGACTTATTGCATCAATATATGGACTGGAGAGCCTCAATAACAGATACTGTAGTTATGGACTGAAAGTGGTCCTGGTGTAACTTGTACTCAAAATTGTCTGCATCTTTTTATTCAAACTCACATTTTATACACAGTTTTATCTGGATTTTTGAAAAACTTCTATGACAGATTTATTTCTAATGGGAGAAAAATAGTGAATAAAATGGAATATATGTCAGGAAATCAAAATGAAATGGTGCCTTTCTAAATGAATTTAAATCAAACTGAACTGATTTTAATTTTGCCTGTGTGAATTTATTGACTCTGCCAGCTAATTACACAAAATAATTAGATGTAAGAATTTCTTTATAAACAGATCTTCCCCATGTATCAAAGATGTTCTTATTGTGAGGGAATCTGGTTATACAATTAGGACAGTGGTTCTCAACCTTTTTAAACTCAAGGTACCTCTCATCAGACTTAAGACACCCCTTGATAAATATCCACTCTTAGTGTTTACTTGGTTTTCTGACTATGGAAAAAATGATATAATAATTTATTTTGCAAACAGCTCAGAAATGCCACAACAGTTCAGGAATGTCTTTAACATTATGGATTATCTTGTGAATCATGTTTACATACCTAACACTGTTAACATTATGTGACACCCTGCAGCACCCTTGAAAGAATCTTAAGGCACCCCAGAGTGATGTGGCACTGTAGCTGAAAAAAATCACTGCACTAGAATGTACAGCACATACAGTTTTAATCTGTAATATACTTACTCTGGGTCTAAAGTTTTCATGCCCAGGGGACCAAGCAGTTTTTTTTCTGCTACCTCCAGAGCCTTCCAAGCTCTCTCAGGAGTGAACATTTCAGGAGCCTGATGGCATAAATAAAAATTTAATCAATTCCTTTTTCATTTAAAAAGAAAAATGCACACAAAAATGTTTGAAATACATTGTTTTCTTATTGGATAACACAGTACTAATGCTTTATATTACTGTTTTCATTATCTACAGAAAAACTAAAGCCAAAGTTTTCTGTGTATTCAGCATCAAATATATCATCAGGACTCCTTACAAAATCCATAAAGAAATAAGAGATTTAAAAAAAAAATGTTCATAACCCCACCCAAACACTTTTTCCAATATAGAAAGGTTTTTGCATTTATTCTAATGATATACTGAACAGCAAAATTAAACATAATCAAGCAAGTCTTACAAGAGACTATATCTTTAAGGGTGATTTGAAATTCAATCTTAAAGACAAATCCACTACTCTATCAAATAAATTCTAAGTCATAATACTCTATGCTGAGCCCCACATGAATGGATCATGATGCAAGTCTGGTTCAATACAATTAAAGTAGGAAAAAAAAGGAGTAGTAAATCTGAAGAAGCATTTTTACTTACCACTACCATTGCTATTGTAAAATTTGGCCTGAGTTGATAATCACACCAAGGACTAGAAGCTCCATAGCTGTCCTTATATATGCCACGCTTATGAACAAGATTTGGATATTTCTCATTGGGGTCTGATGGGTTCTCTGAGACAAAGAACAGCTTTTCAAAGTGTCCCTGAATTTTTCTGTTCCATTCATCATATGTAATAGTTTCCTCTTTTCCTGGAAAATATTAATATATGTGATTTGTTTTCTGGGATTAGAAACAAAGGTAGCAATAAATACAAAATTAGGAAGAAGTTTACAATTATTAGATTCTTCCATACTTGAAGTTAAGCAAATCTGTAGCAATACTGACAAAAGAATGAATGCATGTTGTTATGCAACAGGTAAGCACAAAATGAACAAAAAAAAAATGCTTTCAGCTATATTCAGGATATCAGATTTAAGAAGTGCCCTGGAACATTCTTTCCCTAAGATGAAAGGAAGAAACACTCTTCTGGCTGAAAACTATAGTTTTATGACCGCTCACAAGCAGTCTGTTGCCTGGAAATGGTTTAAAAAAATTACACACCAACTAGAAATGTATCATATTTGCATGCTTGTTTTTTTGGACTAGATTGTTTACTTTTATTTATTAGATAAAATAACAGTAATAGTCACCCTGAATAATTCTGCAGAGTTATGTTATGACCAGGGATCCTGCTTGTCTCTTTAAAAATTCCAAATTTTCCGATTAAAAAAAAAAGACTCCAAAACCCACATTTTTCCATGATTAAAATGAAATGCCACTCATTATATATAAGGTATCAGTTGAACACATTCTTTAAATATATTTACAATTTCAAAGCAACTTGGAAGCCTAGCCTCATTAAATATAATAATAACAGGCTTATTGTCTGTCTGTCTGTAGCACTCTGATTGGTTGTCTCAGCAGCCAATCACGATGCCTACTGAAACAAATCAGAGTGCTCTGGACAGACAGAATAAGTGTGGTATTATTATAGATCCTGAGGCATTTCAAACAGATATGCAGGGAAGTTAGTGCTAGAATGAAGTACTGGAGGCTCCTCCCCTCCCCCCGTAAGCTCCTGGTGGACCCTGAGCTGCAAGGGGCCTCAGTCCTTCCCTCCACTGTGGCAGCATCCCTTGGGACCACCTAGGTAGGATGCCAGATGGTGGGTGCTGCCATCGGCAGAGGGAAACACTGGAGTCCCCTGCAGGTCAGGGGCTGTGCCATACTGCCATTACAGTATTCGGTCAAAGGATAACTAAAAATCCAGTATTTAAAGAAATACTTTTGCAATAAAAATTTGATCATAAATGTTTTGTGGGTTTCAGCTAGTAGTAAAATGAATTCCAAATACCTATCTATTTTGTCATTTGATTTTGTTTTTTCTGGTTTTTTTTTTTGTTTGTTTGTTTTTTGGGGGGGGGGTTATAATGGGGGAAAAAAAAAAAAAAATCAGAGCTCCCTCTGCCCACTTTGCTCACCAGGATGTGAGACCAGTTGTGGCTGTTCCCTTGGCTGCTTTGCGGCTGAGCACCCCTGACATGCTGGTGTCCTGCCCCTTCCAGTGCCCCTCACTCCTGACCCCCAGCCCCCTCCTCCCCAGCCCTGCTGGTGCCTCTCACTCACAACCTGCTGCCCCCAGGCCCAAGTCCCTCAGTGTGTGAAGAAGGGGATAGGTATGTGGGGAAGGGAGGGGGGTGAAGCATATGACTCCCCAGATTTCTACACCCAGTGGGGCATGGGGGTGCAGACTGGCTACCAGCTCTAGACAGGAGTACCTCTGCAACCCAGCAGGCGGGACCTGGTGCAGGGCAGGGGAGGGGTCAAACGCAGCGGCCATTGCCACCACTGCCCCACACCGCTTTCCCACAGCTGGTTGCATGTTTGGCTCCGTGGGCTGCTGATTTGTGGTGCACAATTCATCAGACGCAAGGTTCTTCAGCATCCTGTGAAGCTGCACGTGCAGCAACCGGCTGTGGGAAAGCAGAGTGCAGGGCAGTACGTGTCCGTGGCACGGGGCAGTGGGTGGCAGCTGTGTGTGAGCAATTTCTTCCGCTCCGCGTCCGGACACCACCACCAGAAGGGGTACATTTGCTAAAAAAGTTTGAAAACCCCTGCTCTAGCAAAACCACGGTTCATCAGAAAGCAAATATTGAAAGACCTGATATTAAAAACAGGAGTGCAAATTTTTAGTTGGACTGAGGGAATGTCACACTAATAAAAGTTTTTGTCCATGTTATGTATTCTAAATATGTTAGGAATATAACAACAGTATAGAAGACTCCTTTTTTTTTTCCTTACTTTTGAGGAATCACTCGAAAGGAAGAAGAACGTTCAATTCCATGTACACTATTTCTATAGTATTAAATTATAGGCAATTTCTAAAAACTAACTTTTGACATATACTCTACAAGACAAGACACAGATTGAGAATGACTATTAAAGCTAATTTTAAAATACATTTACAGGTCACTAGATGAATTAAATTTAAGCGTATGCCAATGACTCAAGTTATTTACAGGAGGAGGAAGCACACACATTAAAACAATCAAGACACTGAGATCATAGCTGTGTACAATACCAGGTTTCAAGAAAGAAACTAAACAATGTAGGACAAAACTGCTTGTAATTTTTCTAGCAGTCATGAATAGTTCTCCTAAAGCCATAGATTTGAAAAAATTAAGAAAAACAGGCAATCAATTCCATAATAATTAAAAACAAATGGTCACAAACTCCTCCAAGACTGTTTCAGACTGGACATAAGAAAGAACTTCTTTACTGTCCAAGTCCCCAGGACCTGGAACAGACTGCTGCCAGGGGTGGTGCAAGCACCTACTCTGGACTCCTTTAAGAGACATTTGGATGTTTACTTGCTGGGATCCTTTGACCCCCGCTGACTTCCTGCCCCTGCAGCAGGGGGCTGGACCTGATGATCTTCTGAGGCCCCTTCTAGTTGTAATATCTATGAAATCTTATTACAATGTTAAAAGGTCTTAAACAGCATATGCATTCAATGATAGCACCTAGAACTAAACTAACCACAGAAACTATGATAAAGAGGGCACTCAGGACAAAACAAGCCCCCAACTAATCCTTCCTTTAAGTTTTAAAAGGTTTTGTCACTGCCAGTTAAAAATAAAGTGATGTCACAGCCAGCGATATCCTCCACTGAAGCACAGGGCCAACATAAAGAAATTCAGTTAGGTATTCCCAGGTATTTGGTAGGATTTGCATATATTTTTATTACGAGAGTGCCTCATCACTAAGTTTTATGAATACAAATCCTAACAGAATGTGTAATAAAGGGCGCAGACAGAAGTTACATTTGGTTGCATGATCGGTCCCCTGAAAGCTCTCTACAGCTGTGCTGCGATATATGCATGGCTGCAGAGCACTTTAAAAGTGGCTGACAAATCCATCAAATGAGGGATCAGATGAAGGTGCTCCACTTTGGAGTGCCTTAGGGAATTTCTAATCCTGAGGGTCAAATCTGTTACGTGGTTGGGGCTGGGCTGATGCAGCCCCATCTTGCCTCCACAGCTGTCTGCAAGAAAGGAAGGGAAAGAGGGGAGAGGGAGAAAGCACACTGGGATTTGACTGGCCTGAAATGGGGCGGGGGGAGTAGACTGGAGCCTCATTGCCCCCCATCAAAACCACCCCCCAACCCCAAAAGCCAAGGCCAGGCAAACCTCAGCCTGTAGCTTGCTCCCCACCCCTTCCTGAAGACAGCATCAGAACTGGGGTGGGGGAGGGAGAGAAACAGGACTAAGCAAGGGAAGAGAGGCTGTGGGCAGGCTCCTTGGGCTTGACTGGCTCCGAAGTGGAGCTTGATTCTGGCCCCTCCCCAAAACAGGCAAATGTCTGTTGGGTCAGGGTGGCACTGTAACTCATGGAGCTTTATGTAAATGTTCCTATTATGTAAATGTAAATGCACCCCAAATGTTCACATGGTAAGCAGCTTGCAAGTCTACATTGACCTATAATGTTCTGAAATAGTGCAAGTTTTTAAATCATACAACTGTTGTTAAATTCAGATAGAAGCTTTTTAACTAAACTTTGTTCCTTATTTTTGAAAATTACGCCTTTTAGTCACAAGACAATTAGTCTGCTGTTATAATGGGTTTTTCCACAGTGATAATAGAGTTGCAAGATAAACCATCTTACCATGCCTTTTTACTGTGACTCCATGGTAAGGAAACTCATTTTTCTTAGACAACTCGAGCAACCAACGAACAGTTGACTTGCACAGTCCAACTATTTCCACAGCAGACCCATCTCTAAGGTGAAAGAACAGATACAGATTTTAAGAATATTCAATGAAGTTAATAGATTACTGGTGTTTTGCTCAGGATATTTTAAGGATTACTTTTTTACCATAAATCTACTGAGACCCTAGAACGGGGGTCTCCAACTCACTCCACCTCCCAGAGTAAATCCAGGCTGCAGGGCTCTGTGGAGGCTGGATTTGGATGTGGTCATAAGAGGGGAGGGTGCTAAAATGCCCCCTGCCACCGACATGTCGCCAAAGGGGTTCCGCGTCCCACATTTTAGTTTAGAGCCTGGCCCTTCCTCATTGCATCCTCCCTCTCCACCAAGAGAGACACGCTATTAACTGTAGCAGCAAAAATAACTATCCTGCCCTCTACAGAATGGGCCAGCTCCAGCAGGTCCATCACTACTCCATGTGTAAACTAATAAAGCTGGTTCCTTGATCCTACAAGGAAAAAACATAAGGCCTAATTTCAAGGCATCAGGAGTATTAGTCAAACAATGTTGCCAACTTTCATCATGCCCAAACTTTAAGAAATCACTTCATGCACAACATGAAGCCTGGCAATTATAGACAGAACCTGACCAAAAAGAAAGTTGCAGACTGCTCCGCTGCAAAGCCAGAGATTCAGCAGGACAGCATATGACAGGATTTCACTGGTGAGATTATGCATATATCCTGTCATACAACTGACAAAACAAGATGGCACATTCAGAAGAATCCATTTCTGCAATGGCAAATAGGCATCTGAAGCCAGATATGTTAACACTTGCTCTCTACTCATGTAGGTTTCTGTGTGCCACCATTTATTGGAAGAAAAAAACCCAAATGAAAAAACAAAATCCAAAAGCCCAATTTGTTAAGCACCTCTGAGGTACAGAACCCTTGCTTGGCTGGGGGGAAAGAGAAGGGGGGAAAGGAAAGGAAAGTCAATTTTAGGGTGCTTCTGTATCTTTTAAAAAGGTCAACTGTTGTTTTTTTTCCCTGAACAAGACACTCTTCCTTTGTGGAGGTTATTATTTCAATTTAGCAAGATGGCAGAAGACATGGAAAACAGGCTTTCATACATGTAGAACTATCATTTTCATTCATTTTATTCAAGAACCAAACAAATAAAATACAATAGTGGAAAGACAATGAAGGCTTTATAAAATGGCAAACAATGGATGCTCTCAATCAGCTGGCAAATGATAAGGAAGCAATATCACTGCTCTTAAACTGCAACAAACCAGAAAGCCTGCAGCATTTTCCAAGCACATACAGTATAACCTCATAAATCCGGCATCCTTGGGACCTAGGACCTGCCAGAAATTTGAAAAGTCCACATTTTTAAAACAGCATGCGGTCACTCCTCGAGGACACGCCACTGCTATTCCCCGCCCCTGCTCTGCGACCACCTGCTGCTACCACGCCCTGGACGTGGAGGGGGAAGCTTTTACATGGCAGCTACTGCTGCCATTCACCACCCCGTGCCGCCACTCAGGACCAGCTGCTGCTACTACTCTGCAGTGTAGTGTATTTTTAAGAAGTACTGGATTTTTGAGAATTCCAGAATTTTGAAAACTGGATTTATGAGGTTATACTGTAGTAACAATGGTTGTTTTTAAATTAATTTAATCAGTTTAAAATTAATATGTTTGCAGTATACAGTGTTTATCTAAGACTATTTTACTATTAAGGATGGAGGGTAAAACGAACTTATACAAATACTTGAAATTCTATACCAGAAGTACTCAAATCCTACTGTAAGCATTAATAGGGAGCAATGTTGGTTACTACTCATTGAAAGATCTAAATAGTTATTTTTCCCAGTTAGCTAATGTTACAATGCTGTGATTTATTTTTTTTCTGTTACATGCTTCGATATTGAAATGAAATGTTAATTTGCCATACAGAACTGAATCCATGTCAGCAAGATACTATGCTCTACAATGTTCTATTTCTTCAAATATGCATGGTATCACTTGGTTACTGTTTACACTTCCTTAAGAGGAAAATACAGTTCAGAAGTATTAGAATATTTGAGAGCATTTATCATCTATTTGTAGTGGGATCATAAGAGAAGAATATAAGCAAGAGCTTAACTATTCAAAAAAATCCAAAATTATTCAAGTCTCTACCACCAGTAGTTCCTACCTTGGAGTAGCAGAACACCATCCCACCTCCAGTGGAACACCACTGGGCAATAGGTTGCTGGCTCTCTTGCTGCCTGAGACTCGGTGGGCGCTGTGTGGGGTGCTCTGCTCAGTGTCCTCTGAGGATGCACTTTTTCTGAACTTCTGACCCATCTGCACATCCTTTTGTCATTTTTTGTACCCCCTAATTAGTTGTCCTTGTCCTCATTAGCCCAATTAGTAAGGGCTACTATGTCATGTGGTGGCCTAGCCCACATCCCCAACAGGACAAATACGCTTACCTTGGAGTAGCTGGAATTCCTTTGTTGCGAGCTCTCTCGCTCTCTCCCATTTTATCCATCCATGTGCCGCAATTAAAGCGGTTGCCTCCACAGACAAAGCCAGTTTCATGGTTGATACCTGCAGTCACATTGAAACCTACCAAGAAAACAAATCACACCTGAAGTTGGCCAGATTCTGAACAGGACATAGAACAAAATGTATTTTGAACCCACCAAGGCCTCTCTTGAAAACTAGTTACACACTTTTGCAATGGTTGTACTTGTATTTCTAGAGTACGCATGCAAGAATACCTATAAATTAAAATGTTTATTCTCACATATTTATACATTGTTAGAGGCATGGAATGCAAAATTATATTTTCAAAAAGTTAGATTCCAAACAACTAAAAAGGTGGAGGGAAAGAACTACCTTCTTGATTTTTAGTCTCATATTAAGTAATCTATAGAATAAGTTAAATGGCACGAACTAGTTACCTACCTTCATCCCTCATATTCCGATCTATCTGTGGACCAGCATTCCTTTCTCGGAATTGTATACCTTCCATGTGTCGTTGCATTGCTTCCTGTATCACTTCATACAATGGCTGATCCTGGATTGTTTGGATGATATGGGGGAAAAAAAAAGACAGGCTAAATGAAATGTCCAGATATCAACACTTAATTTATTATATATGTTAAAACCATCAGACATCCAATCAGCATCTTTGTCAACTAGTGCTGACCAAGTTGTATTTAAATCTTGAAATCAACAATAAAAAAATTAAAACTTATGATAATCTTTCCTTTTTCAAAAAGCTCTACTCAACTTCCCCCACCCAAACACGTGATGCATGCCATCAAATGTATTAGAAACTATTCAGAAGTGGAACATTTTTCTATTCTAGCATATTGCACCATAAAATGATGGAGAATATTTAAGTTATAAAGCCTTTTAATACTGTTTCTGAATAATACATGCTGCAAAAAATAGTATACTTCCACAAGACCAAAAGGAGGACTCTAAACACCCATAAAAGTGTTTTGGGCAACTGTTTCATTTACAGTTATGTTTATGGTTGTAAACAGCTCATTATAAATTATCTTTACCAAAGTGCCTGCAGACTGAGGACAAGAGTCATCTTTAGGATACATTCTAGAAACAGGACACCTGAGAATGTCTGTACCATTTGGAACAATTTTACAGTAATCCTGTATACATTGAAGCCACCACCACACAGCATCACGGCAGTTGTATCTGGCATGAATCCCCTGGCCAAGAAGATTGGGGATAAGACCATGCCTTAGCGTGCCAGCAAATGCCAAAATGATGTTCCTGAAACAGTAATGAAAGAAAAACAAGGTATGTAATATATCAAATGCCAATATAGACTGAATTATTTTCAAGGTAATAAGGTTTCCAAATAATAAACTGTAAAAGGGAAAACAGTCCCACCCTAGAGGACTGCAGATCCCATTGTAAGATCAGGATCTAGAACAGGTCTGTAGGAAAAGGCTGGTAGGTAGTTATTTGACACTTTGCATAACAGACAATTCACATAATGAATTACAGTTTGACAAACCCACACATTCTTTCCCTGCTTTCTTAGCTGCAATCTGTCACAGCAAACAAATAAAAATATTAAAAGCAACGACAGGAGCATGTCCACAAACCTAACATGTTTTCTAAGTATAAAACCTGGCAAATGAGCAAACATTTCATACGTAAACGTTAATTTGCAATGACCACAAAAATCACCGACTCCCAGCCTTAGTACACATAACTGGTAGCAGTCACCAAGTTTACAAGAGATTAATACAACATTTCAAGTCAGAGTGAGATTCTCCAAAACTTTGTTTTCCAAAAATTAAAAAAGCAACTTATGTTGAAGATAAAAATGTGTTAACTATAATTTACTCAAGGTTAGAATAAGCAACATGTAGTGCAAGAGCAGTGAGCACTAAGTTGGGCATATACAAACTGAATATCAGCTTCAAACCAACCGTACAAGAACTGGGCCCCAGGGGTGGCTGTGACGCCCCTGCTGGTCGCACAGCCCTTACACCCACTCTGGCCCCCTAGATCTCTTTCTTTCCCTCTTACCTGCCATGTCTTGTTGTAATTAGTCAAATTAACGGAAAGGAACGCTGCCCTAAGGTCCCAGAGTGAGCCCCAGCTCTACCCCTCACAGGGTTATGGTCTGGCTGTCTTGGCGTCATGCGTGCTATTGCCCCTCTCAGGTTTGCACTCCAGCCCCCTTGGTCTTAGGCTCTGACTGCCCTGAACCCTGCCTCTGCAAGGGCTCAAAGTCACCATGTGCCTCTTGGGCACGACTGGGACATCCTACCTCCCCCAATAGTCCATTCTGGTCCACCAGTATAACTTAACCAAAGAGTGAGCCCACTGGCTACAACACAAACATCTCCTCCTAGGCAAATAAACACTACGAAAGGAAAAGCACACTACTGCTTTAAGAGGAAGACCTCTCCCCCCTAACCTCCCCCCCTCCAACTGGAGCAGCCCCGACTCTGGGAGCAGCCTCCACCCCAGGCTCTCACTGCTTTCTTCTCTGGCTCAGGGTTCCTCAGGTAGTTCTTCCCCTGCAGGAAGCTCCTCTCCCTGGCAACAGGCGGGCCAGACTACCTCCTTTCTCTGGCCCCCGCGTTTATAAGCCTCTGCAAACCCTGCCCCTTCCAGTCCCCAGGCACCCACAGGGGTTTCTAATCAGGGCCTGATGAATAGCTCTCTGAGCAGCTTGCAACCACTGTTCTGGCTGCTTTGGCAGTGCCCTTGTTGCATGTAGTAGGGCTCTGCCCTATTGTAGAGCAGGGAGCACTGCAATGGCTACTGATAGTCTCTGGCCCCACGGCTGCCTATTCCCTGCAGCCAGCTCATCAGGTGCAATGTTTCCTAGGGAGTTGTCTGCTCTATCTTTCCCCTAAAAGTAACAGGGAGCCTCTAGCTCTCCATTACACCAACATTAAAAGCAATGAGAACTGTGTTAAGTCATTTTTCATTGCATCTACTAAGTTTTCAAAAATTCCTCTCAGATCAAGATAAATGTGATACAGCATTTCAGTTTTAAGATCAAGGTACCTCCTGCTCATCATACACTGAAAGGCTCCCCCCTTAAAGTAGGTTAGTATTGACAAAACTGTTTCAAAAGAGTTATGATTACAATCGTTTTTACCTTGCTTCTAGATGACGGCCAGTAACCAACATTAAACCTCTTAGTGCAATAAACGTATCTCTTCCCCAGCAGCGGAAAATACCAGAAGAAAAATGAGGTAAACCTGAACAGTAAATGTGACGAACAGCTGTTAGACTGCTTAGTATAGAAATTTGCTAATATAAAGTACACATACAAACCAAAAGGTTAAAATATTTGTACTGATATTTGTATTCCAAACACAAAAGGCCTAAAAATACACAGCAAAAATAAATAATGGAGGGAGAGAGAAGGGGCCAAAAGAATGACAAAAAAGCTGGTGCTGACAAAATGAATTTCACGTTTTAAAGAACAATCATGTCCAACTTCTAATTTATGGAGCAGAAATTATGATGTCAACAGCATACAGCATTATATCACACTGCTAAGTCTGTGTAGCATGGAAAGTAAACATAAGTTCAAAACAAGTAGTATTCCTGTACCTAAACATAGGTGAATTAGGCTGGGAGAAGAAATGAAGTCAGTCCCACTTTTCCCACTACTAGATTAGTTATCTGTTAGAAATGTTAAACCTTACATCAGAGATTATGTTAAGCAGCTAGAACATCAGACTTCTTTACAGTGTCATACTTCCTCGAAAGCATGTAACTAATTAAAAAACATTTAGCTCATTTTATCATAAAAGATGCACAAGCATTACTAAACAGAACATCCTGTCCTTTGATTAAACAGTAATGTAACTGATTATGACACGGGTTCTCAAACTGGTACGCCTACCCCACCAAGACATCTCTGGGGGGCACACAGGAGAATCTGTGTAATTGAGGATTTAATTTTTATTATAATAATAATCAGCATTTAAGGGGTTAAAACATAAATGCAGGTAGGGGTAAAGGGGCAGCTGATAAATCTGGAAGGGGATATGCAATCAGAAAAAAGTGTAGGAATCTCTGGATTATGGCAACAGCACACCAGAAGGACAATATGTAAAAGAGTTAAAAAACTTAAAGGGGTATGTATAACTGCTAGTAATGTGTGTAGGGCACATTAATCTCAAACCCTTTGTTCCACTCAAGTTACCATTTGGTAACTTTTTGCCCATTTAAAGAGCTCAATGGCTATACTATGCTGTCAGGAGACGAAAAGACAAGTGGAATATTGCTTAGAAACCAGGAGCTGCAGCAATGGAATTCCAGTAGAGGTGGAAAAGAACAGCTGAGATGAGGAAAAAAACCACAAAAGAAGTGGTTTAAGGGGACAGTTTTAAGGGAAGAGGAGGACAGAAAAGAAAGGAAAGGAAGAAAAAAAAGACTATGAAGAAGCAGAGGCCAAGAAGTAAACAGTTGGTAATTTAAAGGAGAACTATTAACAAATCAGTTTCAGGTTCTATACTTCCCACCAAATGCCATTTCTATCTGAACTTAGAGGTAAGCCTCTGTCTTTACACTGTAATACATACAGTACTCAGAACAGAGTGTATTTTAAATTTCCTTTCCTTTGCATTCCACATTAGTATTTATTTAAAGAAAATCAATCTATTGAACACTATAAAAATACATGTGATTTATATAGCTTTACTATATATATATGCAGTCCCACAGTTTCTATATTACTTTCCATGATGACGGGAGAATCAGGTGGACAGGGAACTTTCAGTTCACTAAAGAATTAGGATATGATGTGCCACAGCAGTCATGGGGGCTTGCTATAGAATTAAGATTAGCATAAAGTAGAAGAATATTGTTCTGAATATATACATTTTTTATTACCAGCAAAGAACTTCCAGTTTGAAGATAAAAAAATCTACTTTGTTTACACTGAAAACAATCCAACAGAAAAAACCCCATCACGGAAGTGAAAAGGGCAGTAGGTGAGGAAAATAGGAACATGATTAAAGAAAAAATATATCGAAGATGTATTATGGGAAGCATGCCCTAATGCAGGGCTAACCATGATTTAGCTCGGAGATTTCTCCAGGGGTCTGAAAATTTGGAGGTAGGGGAGTGGTGGCAGCATTAATTCAGCCCACTGACTAGTCCTGCACTACTCATTCTGTCGATGGGGCTGCATGAGTTGGGTACCACTGACCCAATGCATTTCAGCTACCTAGCTCTTTTAGTGAAAGAGATAACATAACTTTGGAACTTAAAAGGTGTCAAAACAGACTTAGAAATAGTTTATGATGTTTACAACTCAAGACAGCATGAACAACAATACATTTTCATCTTTCATTACCAACAGTGAAAATGTTGCCTGGCAATGCTTCTCACTGACAAACAAGCAACAGAATAAACAATAAATGGAATAAGCAAATCTTCATGTCAGAACAGATAAAAGCAGTGAAGAGAGAAAGCTGTCATTTACATACAAATAATACATTATTTATTATTAGTACTGTGCAATAGTATCTAAACTTCATGGTTGCAGGCACAGTAAACATGCCTGAACCACAAGACCAAAGGAACTGCACTATTTGCAAAACCACATAGTTTCATAGTAGCTAGGGTCAGGAGGGACCTGAACAGATCATCTAGCCTGACCCCCTGCCACAGGCAGGAATGAATGCTGGGTTCACAAGACCCCAGACAGGTGATCATCCAACCTCCTTTTGAATTTGCCCAAGGTAGGGGCGAGGACCACTTCCCTGGGAAGTTGGTTCCAGATTTTGGCCACTCTAACTGTAAAATATTGCCTTCTGATCGCTAACCTAAACCTACTCTCCACCAGCTTATTACTATTGTTCCTCATCACCCCAGGCGGTGCTGGGGAGAAAAGGCCTCTACCTATTTGCTGTTGATCTCCCCTGATGAGTTTGTAGGCAGCCACCAGGTCCCCCCTCAGCCTCCTCTTGCTGAGGCTGAACAGGTTCAGGTCCTGCAGCCTCTCCTCAAAGGGCCTGTCCTGCTGCCCTCTCACCAAGTGGGTGGCCCTCCTCTGAACCCTCTCCAGGCTGGCCACATCCCTTTTGAAGTGCAGCGCCCAGTACTGGACGCAGTACTCCAACTGCGGCCCGACCAAAGTCGCACAGAGGGGGAGTATCACCTCTCTGGACCAGCTTGAGTTGCACCTTTGGATGCATGACAAGATATGGCTGGCCTTGCTGGCTGTGGTCTGGCACTGGAGGCTCATGTTCATCTTGGAGCCAATAATGACTCCTAGATCCCGTTCCACCTCTGTGCTTTCAAGAGGGGAACTCCCCAGCCTGTATGTGTGCTGTGGATTCCTTCTCCCAAGGTGCAGCACTCTGCATTTGTCCATGTTGAACCCCATCCTATTCTCATCTACCCACTTCTGTAGTCTGTCTAAATCTATTTGCAGCCTCTCTCTCCCTTCAAGTATGCCCACCTTGCCCCACATCTTAGTGTCATCAGCAAACTTGGACAGCGTGCTTTCCACCCCCTTCTCCAAGTCGCTGATAAAGATGTTAAACAGTGCGGGCCCAAGGACCGAGCCCTGGGGTACCCCACTGCTCACATCTCGCCAGGTGGAGTACAACCAGTCCACCACTACTCTCTGGGTGCACCCTATCAGCCGATTTTTTACCCATCCAACTGTGCAGGCATCAAAGTCACAGTTGCTTAATTTATTGATGAGGATCAATAAATTCAACATCGTTCAACATTGGTGATTTGTCTCCGCACTTACCAGCTGCCAAAGTAACGCAGCACTGTTCCTTTTGTTCTGTGATTTCATTCACCCTATAAGGGACATCATGCAAGGCAGGAGATAGATTTGGCAGACAAGGATATTTTCCTATCCCACACATCTGGACTGAACCCAAGGCCAGGTGTTTAACAAAGGTCGATCCATTCTGAACAAAGCTGTAATCAAAGCAGTTGAATAAATAATACTACTAATGTTCCTTTGAATTCAGTAACTTCACAATTTAAACTCGCATACATTTCACACATTTCACCTCTTGCCTTAGTTTAAAAATCAATTTAATAAATATGCTCCAGTTGAAAGACACTTTTGAAATGATTTAAAAAAAATATCTGCTTAAAGTTGTGTGTATACTTTCTTACAGCCAATGGGAGCAGGACTCTGGTTTAAACGCAGTAGTAAGCCCAAATGCCTTTGTTGCAAGCATGTTAAAAAAGTGTCTAAACAGCCAACTTGCATACACAAATTGTAAGAAACAATGTAAACACATACCTTTACTTTTACCAAACTTACCTAGACATTTGACACCATGCCACATCTAGAAGAGTTGTGTATGCACCCACTAATATGGCATCAAAATAACATGGAATAAGGTAACGTGGTATCTGCTTTAAATAGATGAACATGGCCTTCAACCATTTGCCGACCTATTAGAATAATGTTTTTAAAAATTTGTAACTCCAGGCTGCTATCGAGTGGTACATTCAGGGGACTAATGCTACTACAGTCATGCTTTGTTTTACTGAAAACCTGACACATCTGTTATAGTTTATTTTTGCTTTTGAAGCTTTAATTGATTTTTCAATACAATCTTGGATTAATGTTTCCTGACATGTCCCACTATAGGGCCCTGTTTTCAATTACTTGTACTGTTATCAAATATATTTATTCAGACTGAAGTTTTCCACATTGATGTCTGCCTCAAATAGAATTTCTGGTAAAGCTGCAGGCCTAAAGCAGTTGAGCAACTTTAGAGAAAAAAAAAAATAAAAAAAAAATCAGTTTTATGTAGCAGTGACCTTTCCTTTGAAAAAACCTCCAGGGATTCCATACTTCAAAGCTGGTCCATGAAACTGGGCGAGTGGTATCCTGGCAAGAGCTGTGTTTTTTACCATGGCTGTGCAAAGAGCTGAAAAATCTGTTTGCACATGTATGGGACAAGGAAGTGTGGAATATCTGGGTAATTTTGGCTACCAAATTGTAAAATGTGTGTGTTGAGGCTCTTTAAAAAAAATAAAAAGCAATAAGCCATTGCCATCCTGGTAAGTATGGCCTATAAATAAGAAGGAAATTAATCATTGAATACTTTGTTCACTTACTTCTGCACAGGCTCCTGCACGTGAAATTAGACGATCACTAACGTAGTCAATCATCCAATCTCCAGACCTCAAGTTATCACAAAATGGATGACCCAAATCATTCTTTGGTCTGATGTCTGCCATCACTGATATTAACCCTGAAAAATTAAGCCACCACACCTAATTATAATTGCCAATGTTAATCACAAATGATTCCAGTTTCCAGAAGTAAATCCAAAACTGTAATGCTGAAGTGTTCTGAACTAAAGATCTTTTACTAAAACATGTTTTAATTGGATAGCAATTAGTATGTGACACTGTAGACCCAGTGTAGACTGTAGACCCATCTGTGGCACCATACACCGCACATTCAAGTGTTTCCCACACTGCTACCTTGCAGCACAGGGTTTTTTTTCAACCCTCTGGTCAAAAAACCCCCGTGGAAAAAAGTGGGGTAGCACATGTGGCTGCAGCACACATGGCCCAAAACTAGAACCTGGCCCGCTTGAGCCACACTCCAGCTGCCAGACAGGCTCCAAACTGCAGAAGTGCTGTGGCTGCAGTTTCCTGAAGCTCCCAGGTAAGGCTGCCGGAGCCAGGATAGTTGCTGGCCCTACCCTCCCCTACTCCACTCACGGTAACCTGCTATGCACCAAAGGGTATGACACAGGTATTCCCCAGGGACAAGCAGCAGCGGCACAAGGTGTGCTGCACCTTGAGCCGCTGCTCTTTCTCCCCGGGGAACCAAACATCCGCACTCCTCTGGACATGGCCTTTGCGTTTATCTTGTGAATCACATGAAAGTGTTTGCATACTTAACAGTGTTAATATTGGCTGGCACCCTTAAAAGAATCTCATGGCATCTTGGTTGAGAATCGCTGTCCTAAGATTATGCTGAAACACCACTGATGTAAGCACATTCTTGAGAATTAGTGAAGTGCTTTGCTGAACTGAGGGCTTAAAATTGATTTACCTTTCAGTACTGAGACAAGGAATGGATGGACCCTTTTCAACTATGTTCCAGTGGCAAATTTTACTTGCTGAGTGGGCAGTACTACTTGTCTGCCACAGCTCAACTGATCTGGTTATAAATCCAAGACACAAAACACTGTGTAGACAGAGCAAAGAACTGTCCATGCTTCAAGCTGTAAAATCTTATTATAATAATTATAGATTAAATGGAATAATGCAAATCAAACATTTAATAAAACATTTTAACTATTGCCACTTCCACTTTAGCTTTTAGTTAAAGTCTGTGGTTTTCCAAATAAGTTGACTAGAAGTAACCACATGTTAAACAATCTTAAAGTGTTCCTAATAGATTATCAACAGTGATAGCAGGGTAAAAAACAGAAACTCATTCCTCAGTTTAAAAGAGCATTAAAAATGTTTCATTATCTTACCTCACTTTGATTTTGCTATACTCTGAAAGGCAGCACCAAGTAGCCTAGTCAAGCAGAAGCAAATTGGCATTATCCATTAAAAGGGAAGAGAACAGGTGCCCAGGATATAAAATCATCTTGATATTTGGATGTAGGTAATATTCACTGCACAAGAAAACTTAACTGATTCATTACCTTGGAGACCTGCATATTTAAGGGATGACCAGTTTGGTATGTTGTAACATCCTCCACCATCCTCTTGTTCCTCAGCGTCACACCGGTATAGTACTTGATTTAGATCAGCCAAAGTTAACTTAGATGCAATACTGGGAAGGAAAAACAATGCGACTTAACTGAATGCATATAAATTATATAAAATTTCATGAACAATTCTTCTGAGTGTCCTAGAGATTCCATTAACTAAAGATCTGGCCACTTATTTAGGAACTTAAATATCAAGCCTAACTACAATGTCCCATTAAAAACAAACACAAACTTCTTCGTAGTTTCAGAGTTGATATGGTCAGAAGGGATGTAAGCAGATCATCAAGTCCGATCCCCTGCCATGGGCAGGAAAGAATCCTGGGGTCAAATGACCCTAGCTAGGTGACTGTCTAGCCTCCTTTAGAAGACCCCCAGGGTAGGGGCAAGCACTACTTCCCTTGGAAGTTGGTTCCAGCTCCTAGCCACCCTGACAGTGAAGTAGTGTCTCCTGATATCTAGCCTTGGTCTTGCATTAAATTTTAAATCTTGTAAAACTATATTTCAAAAAGTGAAACTATCCATCATGGGAAAAACCCTGTAAGCACAGAAAATAGTAAGTAAAGTATTGCATGTTTCAGGATCATACAATTACAAATCATAGATCTTGCTCCCAAAACTTAACATCCGTTGCTCTTCAGACGGCTGTGTATGTTTCTTTTAAGAAAACCACACAGAAAAATGTAATAACCTAAACAGAACGTTGAATAGAAAACCATCTGACCGTCTACTTTAGTCTACTCTAAAAGCAGCAAACAAACTGAGAAATAGTCTTATGGGAAGGAGTTGAGGAATCGTTAATGTCTTAACTGATACTTCTATACAGAGCAACTAAAATAATCTAAATGAAGCCAGAATATAGCAAGGAATTATCACAAATCAAAATCTGCAGGCTGGTTTTTTTTTTTAACCTTAATCCAGCCTTTTATTACACCTATGCAAATAATCTAAGAATACTTACGATGAGAAAAGAGTTTTTAAGATAGGTGCTGAGTGGTCATCAGGAAGACTTCCAGATTTAAAATGTGGACTGAATTGGATCAAATGATTACGAAGTACACCAACAGCCTCTTGTGCCTTCGGGTCAAGACTAACTCTGAAAATATCAACACACAATTTGTAAGAGTCTAGCATCTTCAAGATGCAGATTTTTATATTACAGAAACTAAACAAACTAAAATAAGAACCACAGGGTGCAGACAGAAGTGCAGCTCCTAGCTGTAACTCAGAACATTTTATGCAAAGCATTCTGAATTACAGTGTTACCTCAGACCAAACAGAAGATCACTGTTGGTTCCATGGGGGATGGGAATCTAGCTGCAGGCTACGAGTCTGTAGCCAGGTTCCCGTAGTAATGGCCATGGCTCTGCCAGTGCTCGCTGCTTTCGGGGGTGGGGGGGAGAGATGGTAGAGTGAACTCATTCTTGGGGCTCCCCAGCTCATGCTAAAGGGTGGGGTGGGTGAACTGGAGCCCCCCCAACTCTGAGTGGGGGGTGTTGAAAACCCCCCAGACTGAACTCCCTCCTTTCCCCTCTTTCATTCTGAAAACAGTGACAGTCTGGGAGCTTGGCAGACAAATTACAAAAGACACTGCATTTTTAAACTTCCGATGCCTCATGCAATGTGAGGTCAGATTTTTGCGATTGGCCATTTTTAAGTTGTTTTGCAGCCGTGCACTTGTGTTTGGTTATGGCTATAGATTGCTTTCTGTGGCCAGATCGGGCAAAAATTGTCACTTGTGTCTGCTCCCTTAGAGTCCTATTTAAAATCAGCACAAATGACTGCCAAATATTTTGTAAATCATTAATAATCATCATGTCATACCTGAATATTATCACACTTCCTGGCGTTAAATTTTCAAATTCTATTTCTTGAACAAATTCATTGGGACCCTTTATGGCAGTTCCAGCTTGCTTTATAATTTTACTTTCTTTGATCTTACAAAAGAAAATAAAATTTGAAACTGTAATTCAGTTCTCCTTTTCTGGTAAGAAATTGCATCATCTATTAACATAGTGAAAACTCTAGGTACCTGGATATGCTCCCTGATTTCCACTGTGTAATTAGGTAGTCCGTTGATAGCATGCTCATCTTTCTCATAAGGGCTAACATTTCTCTCAACAGTCCTAGCCTCTAGTACCACCTCTTCAATTTTTCCTACAAAGAGGATTATATTAAATTACTGGTTAAAAAAAAAAAAAAAAAAAAAAAAGGTAACTGAATAGGAAAAAGTCTTTCCTTCAGTTTTAAGAAAAAGTTTAAAATTTGTTTCAGGCAAGAACTTATAAGCATGTAGAGACCTGAAATATAGAAATGCAGGTCTAGATCTGTATAAATTAAACCAGCAAATACATCTAACAAAATATAAAGATAAGACAGATCATTATCAAGTAAAATAATATTTTATTGTTCTGGATAGTGACTCATCTTAGTTATCTGACTAAACTTGCTCACTGTACATTTACAGATCACAGTATAAGCTAAACTAGTTTTTTGCTAATTCATGCTAAATTACAGCGAGTCATAAATTACTAACAGTCTGATTGTGCATCACTGAAGTTAATGAGTGACTTGCTAAGAGACGTAACATATATTTGAGGGTTCCTTATTAGGCAGCCTTCTGCAGTATTTCCCCAACAGCAACCACAGACCTTTTATTTTAAAACAGTATACAACATTTTTTAAAAATGCAGAGCATCTCCTATGACGTTCAAAAAACCTTTACTTTCGCTTTCCATTCAAATATGGCTCCATTTAGTTTTGAAACCCCATACATATGCTTAATCATAAGTATGTTATCAGCTCCATTGAATTTGATAAGACTACTGTTATAAAGATCAAACAAGCGCACAAAAGTGTTTGCAGGATCTGGTCCATGCAAAGATCAATATGAGAAAAACTAACAGCTTTTTCAGAAAGGTTATGGCCAGGTCATATTAAACATTCACTTGAATTCAACTTAAATACATTGTTCAATTAATTATCTATATTGCAAGCCTTATAAATAATGTATATGCATAGCAAGTATACAGATCTTGTGCATTTTGATGAGGCTTTTTAACAATTCTGTAACTTACACACACACTTTCGCTCTCTCTCTCTCTCTCTGCCCCCCTCCACTCCTATACTTATTACTTTTTTCCTTGTTCTTCCTCCAGAGTTAGTTAACTTCTCTTGCTTACATGAAAGTGTCACAGAAAGAAGAAAACCATAAAATTCCCTTGCAGAATCTGGTGCAGGTACTAAACATGAACATATATTCTTTTAAAGTAAAGAAGAGGTTTCAAATTGTTAATGTCTCCATAACAGCTTGTTATGGATGTAACTGGATGTAGTGTTACATTCTGATTATACACAGCCCTTCAGTAACTGGAATCAGCATGAAAGGTTTAAAGCACAGCATTGGAGCGACTTGAATTTTTTCAATCTTGTCAATTTTTCAGAGCAGGTCTGATTACCTGGGATGCACATTTCAGGCACTTCTTTGCTGTAGAAGGATGTTTTGGGATCCTTGAAAGCAGTGCGAGAAACAGCCACTACAGACTGGTGTGTGTTAGGACAGTGCCTAGTTACTGCAACTATATCTTCATCAACTTGATCCACATACACCTATAAAATGCATAAAATTGACAGATGTTCTTACTCTGAAAAGTAATTTGAGGGAAACAAAATATTACTTTAGTTTCTTACCTGAATAAAGCCTTTAATTGCCAGTTCCTGGTGCAGCCTGTTCATAGCCAGTCTTCCTCCTATAATTCCTGTTTGGAAATTAACTTCACCAGGAGTCAAAGGTGTTGCTGATGGATTCCATTTAGCATAAAATCTTTCTTCAGTGACTACAGAAATCTACAAATAAGATCATGTTTAGTCAAATACAGACCACTCTAAATGAAACAGCTATTGCTTCCAAGAATTTAAGTACAGATTGCTTTAGCCAGGACTACAATTCAGTTTTCTGAGATAAACTAAAATAGTCAAGGTTACTAGCAAATAAGATTATCAAAATGGAAAATATGCATTTCTTTTAATATATGTTGGTGGTGAAACTTTTAGAAGCAAAGTAAAAGTAATACAGACCTGATGTGGTACTAGCTCATCATAACCCCTGGTGCTTCCTGTAGCGCAGCTCGCCATGGAAACAATCATTGAGCTGGGAAGAGCATCATATGCAGATCGATGCTAGCATCAAGAATAAAATAATAAAGAGAAGCAAATGAAACTTTTTCACCATGCTGCATTTGTGTGTTTGGGAGGAAATCTCAGTTTTACAGAAGAACTCACTGTTTGCTTGTGTGATAACTCTTACTGCAGTGTAATAACCAGTAGCATAACTTGAGTGGCAGAGGAAGGTGGGCAGGGGGAAGAGGGGCACCAACCCAAAGCTCCTATTCAAAGAGAGTGGCAGAATAGTGGCTCCCAGGCAGCCTGTGCTGCCACAGGTACTCTCCCCATGTTTGGGAGCTTGCCCTGAGGCACCAGCAGCTTGCACTACCACCTCAGCCACTACTTGAGGTAAGTGCTTGCTTCTCCCTCCACCACACCACTCGGAGCACTGCATTTTTAAGCAACACTACTGGTAGTCATTAAAATTAGTGCTACAAACTTAAAAATAGAGCAAAGCTCCCATCCCACTCCCTACCAGTTTCATTTCATCCTCCTTGTATTTATTACCCACACCATTCTAGGATCCAGCATCTCGGAAAAAGAGGCGAACATGGAAGCATCGCAATGTTCAAAATAACAGAACAAGAGACATTAGATAATATGTTAAGTGCTCACCTGAATTGGACATTCATTATCATGTGTAATATCCATAAATAATGCATGTGCAATAGCTGGCATTAAAGGTCTCAAACGTGGCTGAACAAAAGACCCAACTGGTTCTCCTCCAAAGCGGTAAACTAATCTCCCTTCTTCGTGACTGTTATATGCACTCATTGCCTCTAGAGAACAAAACTTGCATAAGAATTGCTATCATAAAGGATATCTTGTATGAAGACTTGAAAAAAGTGTCTACATTTGGTATTCTGGCACAATAAGGTATAAGGTATTACATTTTGCTTATAAGTAGTATGCCCACCATACTTATACTTCAGGGCATTCGTTACGCAGTTTATAATGATGTGTTAAAAAGGGAAAAGAAAAAGCAATAAAAATAAAATCTCTGAAAGGGGATTCCAAATGGCTTCAGGGGACCCATGCAACAAATAAAACCGGTTAATCAATCCTCAAGATAAGATGCTGCATTTTCATGGAATAATTTTGCCAGGATTTTTTTCCGTTTCTCCATGTACAATTAATACTATATTCATACTAGCAAGTGTCAACCAAGTAATATTCCTAAATGCATCACTAAGCATTTGTTAATTACGGTATGAAATGGAATCCTGTGCATATCCATCAAGTTATTTTTTCATGTGCGGCACAACACATGTACAGTCTGTGGCAATTAGGGCAGGAACCACACACATAGTGAGCCTACCTCTTATTAAGGAATTAATGCCCAGTGTATTCACAAAGATATTGTCCAATTCCTCACTTCCTGTGAACAGCTCAGCCACTACATAGAAATCAGCTCGCAATTTTCTAGCCGTGTCCAGCATATACTGCAAAAAGCACAGCCAAGGAAGCCAAAGAAAGAGAAATGGCAAACATAAAAAGAAAGAAAGGATTCAAGGCTAGGCAGGAATTGGATAATAGGGCAATGCCATGCAGCAAAGAATGGAGAGTCAAAATTAAGGAATCAAATAAATTTAGTAATATAGAAGTTAAAAACAGGCGCACATACAAAAAAGAGCCACATTGGACATTAAGATGCAATCCAAAAACAGTTAAAAATATTGAAAGAAATATATTTGAATATGCAAAGAACATAGAAAGATACAAGGAGAACAAAAAAAAAACAAAAAAAAACAAGCCAATGTTAGTTTCACATTAAAAAACTTTGATTCATACATAGCAATCCTACATGGCTTTTAGTCATTCATTGTACCTCTAATCAGACTGGTAATTCCCAGGCGGTTGACAAAGACATTGTCAATGTACTCACTGCCCGTGAAGAGTTCAGCTATCACATAAAGATTAGGTCTGACTGACCTGGCTGTTGCTAGCATGTCCTATAGATCATAATAACATTTTTAATTATCTTCATTAAAAACCTCTTGCAACTTCCATATATACAATAATTAATAAGAATGATGATCAAAAGTCAACTGAGTTCTTAAACAAAGCAAAAGTAAACTGAAGTCAATCACAAATTACATTTACAAGGTTTGAAGCCTTGCTCAGTAACTTACAAATTCTCAGAGTATTTTAGTCATATTACTTAAAACTTTGTTTATAGTTTGTTTATAAATACCTATTTAACTCAAATACATAAGCATACAGAGGGAAAGAAATCTCCCTGAGATTCAGACATCTACAGACCATGAGAAAAGGGCTGAGAAAGGTCCCTATTTCATTCATTTTCTACAAGAAACTAACACAGGGAAAATAAGATGCCATATTTTCAAGACACAGTGACCACCTAGAATTGCTCTGATTGAATTACATTGTTTTCTACACCAAAATATTTACATTGATGCAACACCTTGGTGTGGACACTTATCTATCTCAACTAAAGGGAACTTTACATGAATTCAGTTTAATTCAGTAAACAAAACTGAGATTTAAAATGTCACATAACACCAGCACCAACTTAATGAAACACAGACCTAATTTGGTTAAATATAAAACAACTTTAAAACATGCATGTAAAATTAAACAAATTAGAGGCAAACATTTCTATAATTCCCTAAGGATACCAAAAATTTCAGTGAACTGTTTAAGACTGCATTGGGGATAGAGTTCAAGAGAGGTTTAGATACCCAATTTACACTGGAAAGTTACCTTTAAATATCTTTAAAAAAACCAAACAAACTTGAGCTTTTGTCTAAGGTAAGGGATGTAATTTTTTCTTCTGCAGGCAGTAGAAAAAAGGATTTAACATTTAAAGAAAGAATTTCATAGTACACCTAACATCTGTAACCTAACAAGTGTTAGGCTTGTTAGGTTCCAAGACAGGGTTACAAAGACCAAGTCTTACATCACAGGCTTCTGATTCAGTACATCAGAGCCTACAAATAAAAGTAGGAATGCATAAGTTATCCACTTTGAGTGAATGAGAAATAGTAGCACTTTTAACCTGTTAAACAAGCTATTTATGAAGCTGCTGAGTTTCGCGTACCTCTGCCACATGAATAGGTGTTGAGTGGCAATTGTCAAGGCGTATACCATGGAAATATTTGGCAGTGATTTCAGTGTATTTTTTCATGTGTGCCCAGAGGTAAGGGCAGTCTTCTGGCTTCTTCCCATAACGAAGTTTGACACTATCTCCCCAGCAGATAAGCTCTCTTCTTAAGTAAACATTTGAGCCTAAAGAGGAAAGAAAAATGATCTCACTACAACATGCCAGAGACAGGAAGTGTACTTGATTATGATTAAAGAAATAAAATATAAATAAAGTATTATTTATAAATTTTAAAAACTGTAAATCAAAACTCCTAATTAACTTCATATTAAATTCCAAAATTACAAACTGTATACTAAATTACAGATTATTGTATCAGTTTACTTATACCAATGATGCACTTAAGACCTACACTAGTGGTATAACTTCATAAATTGGAAGAAACTAGGAAACATGATTTACAAAAGAAAGGTTGAAAGAACTTAGATTATTTTGTCTGGAAAAGAGTGAAGGGGATTTGATAACACTCTTCAACTCCTGAAGGGTGGTTATAAAGAAGATAGTCTTTTCTCTTTGGCTGCAGGGAACAAGACATTATAGTCTTAAATTGGAGCAGGGGAACTTTGGGTTTGATAATAAGCAGAACTTTCTCACTATGAAAGTGTCTAAGCACTAGAACAGATTACCTAAACAAGTTGTGGAATTTCTACTGCTGGAAGTTTAAAAGCAAATTAGACCACACTTGTCTAGGATGCATTAGGTAGGATGATCCCGCCTTGAACAAGGAGTTGGATTAAGTGACTTCCTGAGGTCTTTCCTAATCCTACTTTTCTATGATTTAAGAAACTTCTATTTTAAGTTTCAAATAAATGTAACAGTATATGAAATGGAATAACAGTTTAGACTCCAGGAGTCATCTCTTACATACTTTTAGTGGTACAAACCAATATCTGATATTTGCAGCTGACAATGTAGACCTATAAGTAAGCAGTCACAATTTTTAGACTTAACCTATTTTTAGCAGCATTTTCTATTCATCTTGCTTAACAAAATTTTCAAAATACCTAATCTGCTACATCACAAGTTCTATTCTGATTTAAGGTCCTACATTATTTAAATGTTTTGAAATGTAACCTTTAATTTGTATTCAGTTTCATTTATGCCTCTTATAGATGTGATTAGTGCAACAATTTATCTGTAAATTATGTTATATTCACAAAACATGCATTTTCTACAAATATTTTAAGGAGGAACCTGAATGTTTTAATTAAAAGTATTGTCAGATCAGAGTTAGATGAAAGAAAAAAATATGGCTATTGAAAATGATGAACCAGCAGACATTTGAACATAGCTGCAAAAGCTATTTTGATCTGCAACCTCTGACATATTGCCACAGTTAGACAACTGCCTAAATACGTGCCTCACATGGAACAAACTTTCTTCTTTGTGCACAAAGTCTTGGCACTGACAAGTTTTAAAGGTTAGCTTACTTTCACTTAAACAAAGACCTACTGTTATTTTTTTCTGACTGTTCTACTTATTTATTGAAGAAAAAAAATAAGCCAGGTCATAAAAGTAGTGAGCTTGACTGCATGTTAAAGTTATACTGTAATTTCAAAATTGAATAACTATTGCAAAATACAGTCTCTGCACATGGAGTTATTCTGGCACAGTTATTTTAAAATAAAGCTCTATTTACAGAAGACTTTCTACATATCCTCAAGAAACTACTCCTATATCATCTGGTATAGAAGTCTGTATCTGTTATCATTCAGCTACTTAGTGTCCATGTCCTTTGTCTTAACCCTGAAACCCTCTCCCCACTGGAACTTTTGTGTCTTCATACACTGTGAATCACTGACCCATATATCCCTTTTCTGGATACCAATAAAACACTGACAACCTTCACCACACCTGTTGCTTGGGTACTACCATAGTATACCTAATCAATTAAAGCGTGCAAGCAAGTTTAGTGGCCCCTTAAGGCACACCAATAGTCTAACTTTGTATAGCACTAAGTATCTGCAGATGCATTAAGTGGAATTCAAATGCCACTAAGTTTGAAGTGGAACTGGGATTCTATCTATAAAGTGAAAGTCTCAGGAATGTGAAGCTGAGTATGTTCGAGCTCAAAATCAATGACCCAAAGTGGAAGAAAACATGTTGTGTATTTATCCCAAGGAAAGGATGGCCAACCGAAGGACATAAAAAGAAAGAAAGCATTTATCGTATGGTGGGCCAACATGCATTCTTTGTTGGCTTTTTTAGTTTTTGAAGAAGATATGCAGACAACAGCAATAAAACACTGAAATGGAGTAAACTTACTTCATGTTAAATATGGAACTTAGTACGGGGTAGATTAATGTTCAGTAAATTCATACCCTAGCTCACTTTACAATAACTTCCTTTTGTAGACAAGTCTCTTGTGAATTCCAGTTAACTTCCTGGTGTCGCTGTATATAGACAAGCTTTAGAAGCCAGATACTGAAAGCATTCACTGACAGACCTGACAGTCAAAAATTTATGAGTCGCCTTTTAAAAGCAAACAGCTGCAGTAATATTGTCAGTCAGATCTGAAGAGCTTTCCCCCTTCTTTCTTTAGTACTGACATCAATATTCTCAGTTCAGGCATTAGCAAACCTTCCATATATGAGCACACAGGTGTCTCTTCATATTCCAATACAGCACCATAAGCTAGTGGGGGTAGGGAGTTAGAGAATCCAAGGCAAGACACCAGGCTCTGCAGAGAAAGATACAATTTGGTTCCTGAATTGGAATTGAGGCTTATTACAGTATGAAAAAAGGCTTTCCAATGCTCTGAATTTTTGCCACATAAAAGCTAGTGATGAACTTAAATTTAGGTGATAGATGGACAAAACCGGAGGACAAAAATCCATGCTCTGTTCCTCAAAGTTTGGCTATTTTGGGGTTATGTATACATACATGCAAGTAAAAAAACACAAAAAAAGATGCTCAGAATTAAATGATTAAAAAAAAAAATCTTGGGAAAGCATTTCCAGGTAGCCCTAACTCAGATACCCAGAGACTGGTTTTAAAATTGAACTACAGCCAACCCTCCAAATTAAGCGTAGAGATTTTAATTTTAACAAATTAATTAGAAATCAATTAGGTTTAGAAATTAATAATATACTGTAAAGTAGCTTCTACCTACTCATAATACAAACTTTTTTCTACCTTATAGCAGACACTACCAGAGCTTGTTATAAAACATGCAGATGTAATAATTAACACTACTCAAATATACTGCAAAATCATTTAAGCTGAAAGACTGTAAACCAGACCCTACTTAGGTGGCTAGGCCCCCAAGCAGATTTAGGCACCTGAGTGCAAATACTTTTCTACCCTGATGGAATCCCTGAAAACAGCTATTAATAAATCAAAGGGGGTGAGTTGTCCTTTCTTCACTGCCTTTTTGACTAAGACTTAAACTAAGATGACAGCATGTTATAAAGTGGATGCATGGATTTTTAGGCTCCTAATAGGTGGAGTAGGATCTGGCCCTGCAACTCAATTGTAAAATATTTTTATGGTCATTCCTTAGCATGCTGAATTGGAACAGAAATTCTGCATAGTGATTTAACTGCAAAGTTTATAATTCACCTCTTTGTAACTGTACAAATAGATCCAGAGGGGAAAAAAAAACCCCTCTTTTTTTGCTTAGGCTAGAATACTTAAAGATTTCTAAAAGGACTGAAAATTTGTTTCAAACCTGGTTCAGCAAAATTCCTCAAAGGATCATCTCCCATTACCCATCCATTATGGGCCATGAAATGACAAGCTTTATCAGATTGATGCATCAGCAATTCTTCCTCTTCCAGAGTTTGATCTTCAAATGGATAAGTAAAATATCTATGGAATGCACAGATAGTTAAAAAAACCCAAACCCAAAAAACTAACAAAAATTCATTTTACTCTTAAAAAGAGTTGCCAGAGATGTCTTATCTACAAAGAAGTTGTGATAAAACTATTTTTACTATAGATGCACCGATATCAGTCCATATCAGATGGGCACTGATGAAAGGAAAATTGACATTATTGGCAATCTGCTTTTTTTGGTCGGCATAGCCAATAATATCACTAATAAATGCTGTGTGCATGTGCACAGCTGCAGTATGCACGTGGCCAGGAATGTAGCTAGACAGTGTGGAGAGCAGCGTCTGGCTAGTAAATCCGTGGGGAGAAGAGGTGTGGGGGAAGGCCAATCAACGCCCCCACGATGAAGGAGGGAATGGAGGTGGGGTAGGGGCACAGGTAGGCACTGCCCAGCCAGGGCAGGGCAGGGCATGGGACGGAGCTGCGGGCAGCTCATTTTGGGGGTGGCTCCTTGCTGCTACATACACCAACGGGGGGAGGCATGGGGGACATGTGACCCCCAGACTGGTGCAAGGGCAGGCCGCCCACTGCAGGCTCAGGGCCAGGGGCTGCACCGGCCTCTTCCCAGCAGGGGGACTACAGCAAATTTTGGGGTGGCTGTAGCCTATCCCATAGTCCTCCTCCCAGCACTGCTGCTGCCCATCCTGTCCCTGCCCCATGTGCAGCCCCAGCCCAGCCCCCTCACAGGGAAGAGGCCGGCACAGCACCTGGCCCTGAGCCAGCAGCAGCCTACCTGCCCTCGCCCCAAGCACAAATCCGGGAGTCACGTGTCCCCTGTGCCTCCCCCAAGGGTGCATGCAGCAACGAGGAACTACCCTCCCTCCACACCCCCTGGACAGGTCACCTGTGTCTCTGTCCCATGCCCCACCCTGGCTAGGCACTGGCCCCAGCCCCATTCCCTCCTTCACCATGAGAGCCGCATTCAGCAGCCCCACGCCCCTTCCCACCCCCAAGCTCCTTACCCCCCACAGACTTACCATCCAGACTGCTCTCCAAGCTGCCAGGCTGCATATCAGCTGTCAGATCAGTATTGGCTGATATGGCCAGTTAATAATTGCCCGTCAGTATCAACCAAAAAAACCTTTATCAGGGAACCCTTAATTTTTACAGTTCACAAAAACTTGTTTGCAGTAAAATATAAACAAAAGTCTATTGTTTTGTAACACAGCTTCATATCTTGGGGTAAGAAGGAGAGCAGCAGTGGTTATCTTGAAGGTTAAGATCTCAATTCTGGATATACTCCTGCAAGTGAGTTTAGGCATGTGAACAATTAAGAGTTGCACTGAAATTTACAGATTATGCTCTCTAAATAGAAGTTTTGGGTTGCCTAAGTGCGAACAGTGTAATGAATGCACACTAGTGGTAAAGATACCCTAAAAAGCGCAAGGAGATGAGATTCCCCCCACCCCGTTACAGTTGCTTTGTCTTGAATCCCTACAGCATTATAAAGCTAAAATTATGGGGCATAAGTGGCATGGTACAAGTCTCCTTAGCCCCACCAGATGAGCAAGTTTCACTGTATATGAGCACTAAGGATCATCCTTGGTATTTCAATGGCACCCTGAGATTAAACACCATCTTCTCTAGGGACATTATACTTGTTTCTTTTTGCTACAGTTATATTCCACATTCTTATAGCTTCAGTTGTTGCTAAAAGTCATACTGCTAGTGTTCAGTAAGTTCAGGTGACTATTTTTTTTTTTTTATTGAAAGGAGCCAAAAAGTTTACTCTGTACATCAAAATCTAAATATGTGGCCTGCAAAATTTTAGTTTAAAAAAGGTAGTTTTAAAATTACATAAGCAAACAGTCAATCTGTTTCTTAAAACCAAAGATACATAAAACTGTTTACACATAGAATTCTATACCATTATATCAAATATATGCATTCTTATATAAGAAGTTCAGATTTGCTTAAATTTTCCTCCAGACCCTTTTTTCCTCTATAAGGACAAGTGCAACTTGCAAGAAAGGTTCCTCAAGAAACACTGACCCTTGCTTACGTAAAGCAGAAGTCCAAAGTCATATTTCCTACACTAAAGAAAGAAATTGTTCTGGATTGTTCAGTTTGTAAACCCAAGGCCCAATTCTTGTTCCTTTACAGAGTTTGTTAGTTCACTGGCCATTAGGGATTTTCATCTAAATGGTATCTGTATAATTGCCCAATGTGGTAAGATGCTTGGAAGTCCTATTGCAGGTTTTGTAGGAGCTGGTCCTAAGTGGGGCCAAAGTCAGGCCTATAATGTAAGTGCCCTCAAATCCCAGAACTTGGTGCAGTTCAATACAGTAAAATTCTTTTAAATGACTTTTTGAGAAAAGAGACAAGATATAATACCTGGTAACTAAAGGGTATTTTCTAGTAACACGACCCAGTTTAGGACCATGGCCAGCCAATCGTTCATAAACCACATTCTCCACAAGACAATTGACAGCCTGAAAGTAATTAAATTAAATGTTACTCCAATAATAATCATACTAATAAATATTTATCAATTTATAATTAAAATAATAAATTCAAATTAAAATTCAGTATTAATAAAACCTGCTCTTGATGATGGTTAACTTGTCGAAACTGCTCAGCATTTAATTCTTCAATTCTCTTGCGGAACCAGTTACAGCACTCTTCTATTGCAGCTGGACCATTGCTGAAGAGAACAAAAAAAGTAACAGAAAGTCATTATGATTAGCCAGCTCTATATATCGCATAAGCTTTTACTCATAAAGTATTTCCAGTAACAAAACGCATTTAACAAAAAAATATTAATGTGTAAAAATGTTATTTCTTCCTCTCTATCTGGAGCTTTTTACCTTACTAGTTTTCACAGATTAAACTTCCCTTGTACAAACCCAATAATACTGTACCTATGTGGTATGAATGTTGCCAATGCTGTATCCATATCAACAGTACAGCCAAGTCGCCTATATTTGGGATCCTGAATTATTTTAAGGTGTTTATTTGGATCAGATTTGGTGTTCTTTGTACCTGAGGACAAAATTTTAAAACAATGGAAAATGCTGTGAAGTGGAATTTTAAAATACAAAGCATAAAGCTTAAGTAAGAAAACACTTGCTATTCTAGTTTAACCAAGAAACTAAAAGACATGTGTTGGGTGCGTCCACTGAAGTTGGTGTAAAACTCCCAGGGGCTTCAGTTGGGTCTGTACTTCTCCCCCACAGTTCTTATAGAAAAATATTTTTCTATCTTTCATGTGTACAGCTTAAAAGTTTTAAAAAGGCTGAACTGATAGTGTGTGTTATGTAGATATACTCAGATACAGAAACCCATGCAAAACCAAAATACCATAGTAAAACAATTAAATCTAGACACCTAAACTTTATATTTTACCTGGCTTATGTTCAGTGTTGTCTAGTAACTACTAGTGCCTTCTCTCATGCAATATTTTAAGACATTTTCAGTCTCACAAAGAAAAAGTATTCCAGAAGAATTCTCTCTTTAAAACCTTTACATACTCCAGCATTAAAATTAAATTGTGGAACACATATTCAAGTTCTTAACTGCTGCCTCCTATCTAATTTCTTCCCAGCTGGGTGAACCAACAAGCACTGCCTTCAAAGCATCCACCATACATCCTTGCTCAAGGTGAAATGGAAATTCCCAATCAGGAAAAGGTTATTTTGGTTTTAGGATTCTTTTCTCACTTTTGGATAATTTGATTATATAGTATCTTGCTTTCAAGCAGCTGATAAAGTAACAATAATATACCCAAGTAATCTATATTCTTTGGTAATAAGTATGCTCCTTACCTTGGGTTAGAAGGGTCTTAAATTGCTGCACAGCTTTGTTAACATCCACTTGGAAAAATTCCCATAGTTTTGTTCTGGGATAAAGATCCTCCCAAATTATTTTACGAATACACTGTAAAAGACAAAAATAAATTTCAGTTGGGTGTGTGCAAGGCTATCAAGGTTTAAAGCAACAAATACGTATCAACTGTTGACAAAAGATTCAGTATCTTTACATAAAACTTTTATAAAAATATGTAAGTTTGCCATTGGAAAACAAGCTCATCAGGGCAGGGATTGCAATGCATGTAGCACACTGTGGACACTAACACACTATAAACGTTTATTCATCTACTTGTAGCGTTTATTCTTGTTATTAATAAGGCAGAGAGTTATATTTCCAATTTACTTACATTCAGATGATGGTCATTTTCAATTGAAGGAGGCACTCCTCTATCTGTACATTTCCCTCCAGCCACGCTGCATGTTAAGTGCCAAAGAGCTCTGTCCAAGACCCAGGCTGGTTTCAGGTGTGGAGAATTGATGAGATTATAACTACATTCTGGATGAACCTTTAGCCATTCACTGTTAGCAGCTTATTTTTTAAAAGGGTGAGGTGAGAGGGGAGGGAAAAAGAATTAACACAAATGGATTATTAACCATTTTATACAAACATCTCAAAACAGAGGTTGGCAACCTATGGCCCAGAGCCTTTTGATCCAGCCTGTGGACCTGTGGCTTTAGTAGCAGAGTGAGTGTGGGGTCCTGCCCACACCATGCTGCAGCCAGTGTGCTTTGGCAGAAAGAAGGGGTCTTTGTCTGCACCAGGCACTTCAGGCTTTGATGAAGAGTGGAGGGGTGTTTTTCCTGCACCACACCACAGCCCAGCAGCAGGTAAAAGTGGCAGGGGCAGCCAGATTCTAGTGCTGGCACATCTCAGACTCAAACGGGGTTATTACATGCTATCACTGTGAAACACTGCTGACCCCTGCCTTGGAACCAAGTCCTTCAGTCATGAGGAGTCGCAACAGTCAATGAGGAAGCCAGACATTAACAAGACACCACACCATTAAAGTACACAGTGCATAAGTCAGTCTGACATACAGGAGTTGCCAGCGTGCAATCTGTTTAAATCAAGAAGTATTTTATGTCATCGGGTTTGTTTTTTATGGATGGTTGTACTTTACTTCTGGTACAGCTAAAAAAAAAATTAATTTTTGTTTAGGGGCGCACCGATATTTTTGGGGCTGATACCGATAGCCGATTTTTAAGGAGGCATATTGGCTGATACTGATCTGATTTCCAATATGCAGCCCAGCAGACTGAAGAGCACTGTCCAGCTGGTAAGTCTGTCGTGGAAGGGGAGAGGGAAGGGATGGGATGTGGGGAAGGGGGGCAAATCAAATCTCCTGCAGTGAAGGAGGGAATGTGGCTGGGGCAGGCACTGCTCAGCCAGGCCAGGGTGCGGGATGGAGCCGAGGCTTGTCCAGGGGGGCGTGGGAAGGGGAAGGCAGCTCCCGCTGCTACATGCACCCTGGGAGGGCACAGGGGGTATGTGCCCCTGGATCTGTGCAGGACGAGGGTGAGCTGCAACTGTGGGCTGGGGCTGTGTTGGGCTCTTCCTGGTGGGGCCTGGGCTGGGCTGCGCTCAGGGCAGGTGGTAGCAGCACTGGGAGAGAGGCTATAGGAGGTGCTTCAGCCACCCCAAAATTCGCCACTCAGGGCATGGGAAGCGGGCGTTTGGAGGTGCTGTGCGGGTTAGTGAGGCATCAGCAAGCCTCCGTGGTGGGTGGCTACCAGGCTGTGGGCCCACGGCACCTCTGAACTGGCCTGGCCAAGCAGCTGCTGGGCCGTGCACATCAGGCTGTGCTTGCTGACAAAGTAAACTGCTGCCTGACTGCACTTGTGTCCCCATCACTAAGCTGCACCTGCTGGGGGTGGCCCCACCCCTGCAGCCCAGCCCAGCCCCACCATGCAGCTGCCTTAGCTGAGGCTGAGCAAGGCCAGTCCAAGCTGTGGGGGTGCAGCCACCCCCGGCAGCTGCAGCTTCATTACAGCCGCTCCCCACCCCTGGCTGGTTGGGGCTTGGCAGTGCTGCACAGAGCCCCTCCTCCCCACCCTGTGGCAGTGGGGGCAGGCAGAGGAGGAGGAGGGGAAAGAGTTCTCCCCCCCAGCACTGAACAGAGCCCCCTCTGGGGCCAGGCAGCTTCACACTGTGCCCCCCCCACCGCTCAATGGAGGGGGGAGCAGGAGGAGGAGGGGGAAGAGTATCCCACAGTATGGACCAGAGCCCCCCTGCCTGCCCCAGGGTGGTGGGGGAGAAGCAGGGGGGGAGAGTCCCCCTCTGGGGCCAGACAGCCTCGCAGTGCCCCCCTCTGCACACCATGGTGGTGGTGGGGGGGGAAGAGAGAGAGAGAAGGAGGTGTAGTTGGAGGGGAATTAACCCCCCCCCGCACGGAACAGAGCCCCCCCTCCCACCCCATAGTGGTGGGGGAGAGGGAAGAGGGGGAAGTCTTCCCCTCTGGGGCCAGGCAGCCTTGTGTGCTGGGTTTGCTCTCGGCTGTCAGGGAGCTACTGGGGTGGGTAGAGCTCTCCCTTCCTCCCCAACCACAGCAGACGCTCCCTCTTCCCCCACCCTCTAAAACCTGCAGGCCAAAGTTGGGCCTGCCAGGGCTTAGCCATGCCCCCACCTCAGCTCAGCTCAGCTCAGCTCAGCTGTGGAAGAAGGGCTGTTCTAGCACTCCCAAGCTTCTGGCCTGAGCCACTATGGGCATGTGCCTGCATTTCTGGGATGAGAAGGGAATGTCTATTCACTTGCAAACTGGTTCACTCTGCAGGTTAGACTTATCTGCAAGGATTTAATCAGTTCAGGCTCAGACTTTTTAAATGTCTGCCCCTAGCCTAAGAAAGACTCCTTCAGATTCAAATCTACCCGAAATCCAGTTCCTTTCTAACAAGAAATAAATTATGCCATTTTACTGCCCTTTTGCTTAATTCTGAGCAGGCAAGGAGGCTGTTTAATCATTCTGATAAAGGAACTGCTTTGACAACAATGAAAAGATTACAATGTTTGAAGAAACACTAGACATACAACATGACCAGCTAGCTCCAACATAAGTTAAATGCTAGTCTTAGGGACAAGATTCACAGATATGATTTGACAATTGGGTGAATAAAAATGGAGGATTAAACAAGATTAAAACTAATTATTTGATGATAGTTTCCTGCTTGATGACTTAACAAGTTATTAATATCAATAATACTAATTATTGATATAATTTTGATTTAAAGGTCAGCCATTCATTTCATCCTGTTAGGGAAACAAAAATGATCACAGAATTAGTCTTCCAATATACTACTCTTTCAGCACAGTCTAAACTCTTTAAAACAGGTGCTCAACTTCTGTCCCACAGAGCTGACATCTGGGCCATGGGAATCCTCACGGGTCAGAATATGGGCAGCTGGTGCCCCCCCAGCAGCCAGTCAGGAAGGCCAATTGTGCTGACTGGGGTGGGGGGAGGGGTCCCCCACAGGCAATCTCACCACGGGGGGCGGGGGTGATCCATGGCCAATTGCACCAACCAGGAAGCCCACTGGAAGCATGAACAGCACTCTTGGAAGTGCCAGCAGTGCTTCACCTGGCGCCCCCACTCCCCAGCTGGCGCTCATAAGGCAGGGCACCAGTGCTCCTGCCTGCCCCCCTGCTTATCACCTAAGCGGGGAGTACTGCCTGTCAGGGGGTACATGTGCACCCCCTACACATCGTCACTGGGTCAGAAAACAATGGCAGCTAAGGAGAGGGCAGAGGGGCAGCTGCAAGTGGCAGACTCCAACCCTGCCCAGGACATTGTGGCACAGAAGGATCAGGGCTGGGCCTACCCCCCTGCTGTTCCCTGCCTTCTCCACACATCCAGATAGAAGCTACTTCACCTGGCCCAACCCCTTTGAGGATCTGGATCAGGGCTGAGGTGCCTCCCACCCCCCTCCGCACATCCAGATTGGGATTACTCTGTCCTGCTATCCCCCACCCTACCAGACATGTCCATCAAAGGGTGAGACTGCTCCTCCCACTCTGGCATGTCCAGATCAGGACTGTTCTGCCCTGCCCTGCCCCTCCCCCTGGATCAGGGCAGAGCTGACCCCTCCCCATACTCCCTTAGTAAGTTTAGATCTGGACCAGGCTGCCTGCCCCTGATATCTGGACTGGAGACACTCCACCCTGTCCCCCCACCATGTGTCCAGATCGGGATTGGGACCAGGTTGCTCACCCTGCCCTACCGCAGCTGGATGGGGCCCCTCTGCCAGCCCCACAGCCAGCCTGTGGCTGGAGCTGGCACTACACACCCAGCCCATGGCAGGGAAGTTTGCTTTAAAACAAAGAAAACACAAGCACCAGAAGTTTGCTAGCTGTTCCTGTTGTGAAGATTAGCTTCAGAAATGAAATTCACACATTGTCTTCCTGCACAATGTAGTTGGATGCCTAAAGGATAGAATTGAGACTTTTCCCATTTATCTTGAATGACTATTAATGCTGATGCTACTTTGATTTCCAATGTAAATTTAACAATGGCTTAAAAGAAATTAAAGCAGCAGTGTCAAACTCATCTGTTCTGTACAAGACTGGTCCACAGGCTCAATGAACAGTGGGGGGCTGGCCCTGTGGACTGGATAGGGCCCATAGACTGTACTCCCCCCATTCCTCTCCTAAACACTGGATACACTCTGGAACTGCGACACATGGTACCCATATGAGGCTACAAGCTGTATGTGGTGCCTGCTCCAGTTGGTTCAGGGCATATGCTGTATGCAGCACAGGCCCCAGACCAGCCAGACCATGCAGAAGACCCACACAGCCCCTGCCCCAACATGCTGGGTTCAGAGCCCACTCTTGCTGGCCTGGAACTGTACCATAAGTGGTACCTGTTGCACGACTGGAGATGCACGTAGTGCCTTACCCAGGCTGCCTAAAGCAGGTGCCACATGCAGCTTGTGTCCTAGACAAACCAGAGCAGGCACTGGATCCAGCATACGGGTGGAGTGGGCGTCCCAGACTGGCCCCACGTGGGACAAGTACCAGGGTTGGATGATATGGCTCTACAAGCCGAATCCAGTTCATGGGCCATATCTTTGACACCACTGGATTAAAGTGTTTCTGGCTGTAATGAGATGAGAAAAAGCAATTCATTTTATTTAATAACATTTGTCCTCGCTTGTCCTTTCTTGGGTTTCCTTCCATGTGCTGTCAGTTACTAGTATGTTATATTCAAACCTAGGTACTTGTTTTGCAAATGCATGTTCACATCAATAACTCTTATAAAGATGACTAAGTTTTAAGGTTTCAAACCTTTTACTTAAGCAGGGACCTTCTCTTAGCTGCAAAATGTCACAAGGCACATTCACGGTGCTGTTTAAATAATACAGAATAATCTATATTTAGATTAGATTTGATGGGAGGAGGAGATGAAGAAAAAGGAAGACATATCACAGAGCTGGTTCCAAGGGCACACATGCCCTTATGAGACTGGAATGTGTGGGGGATGGGGTGAGAGGAACATAGTACTTAAACTTTACTTTCAAATACTACATGGACCTGTGCCCATTCCTTTAATCACCCCATCTTCTCCATTTAACCAGCAAAAAAAGAAACCAGAAATATTGCTAACATGCATACAATTATTGATAACTGAACTCACATAGGGTTTTTTTGCCATTAAGCAGATCATGAAATTTAATTATCTGACCAGTTTTAAAACTACTAACTTTGTAGTGATCAATCATCTATAATAATAGAGGATAAATAAGACAGATTTAAAACATACCTGTTTTTTTCCACTGAAAAGTTTTGGGAATTTTATTTAAAAAGAAGTGTGGTAGGGGAAATAAGAAGATAAAGTCCTTGGTGTTTTGGTCAAAATTTCACAGAGATTTCAATTCTCCTTGGTCAAATCACATTGTTTTAATGTCTAATAAGTGATTACTTAATTTACTTTCAACTCAAGGAACCATGACCTCACCCAAGAAATGAAGCCTGACATGAATAAATAAGTTGTGCTCTGCAGTATATAAAAATAAGTTCAAGGTTATGAAATATAAGCTCATACACACTGGTGTACTGTACACAGATTGCTTATGTCTAGCTGCACATAGACATTTATTTCTACCAGAAGACATTTTTTCTTATACACCCACACTTTGGGGAACCCAGTACTTGATGACCTGCCCCCTCCCTTGCCTGGGAAGGAGGCAGGCTGAAAAACAGCAGCTGTCAGATAGCTGGGGAGGGTTCCAGCCCCAGGAGAATGTCTCCTCATCCTGCCAATCATCTGATTAGCACCAGAGAGGCATTCTTCCATGGTGGGATCCCTCCCAATTTTCTGGTTCTCCACTGCAGAACACCCTTAACTCCTTGCACTGGTCTGGGCTGACTTTGAGGAGTGCAGGGAGAGGCAGGGAGCACTTAGGCTATAGGAAGATTGCGGTCAGGGCAAGGAAGTCTGCCTTGTCCTGCGCTGCTCTCAGCTGACCCAGAGAAGCATGCTACCAGGAGAATGGCAAATCCCCTGTTAGAAACTGCACATCTGTACCTCTGTTAGTACTGTAATAAGTGATGAAAAATTCTCTTTATCTTAGTGAACACAAGTCTGCAAGACTGATGCAAAAAGATGCCCTGGAATCTTTCAGAGGGCAGACAGATGATGACTAAGGCTCCTCAAAAGCCTTTGAAAAGGTTAATCCAAGGAAAAAAACAAAACAAGGAATAATGGAATAAACAAATTAGTCCTGAAACCGTATTAGCAAACTGGCAACAAGAAATTTTGAGAGAAGAAAAAAGAAAAAGAAAAAAAAATCATACCAGTATGATTGTAGACTACATCTGTGATACAAAGCATATTCCATTCATTTTTCATTTTTTCCACTAGTTTTCCTATATCACTCCAAGTACACTTAAAATTGGGGCTTGAAAAATCAGGATTTACTTCTAACTGATCAGCCAGAGAATAACTTGATCTAGAACGTCCAAGCTTCTGCAGTGGTGTAAGATGAATCATGTTGTAACCTGTAAAGAAACACAGAAACCATTTATTAAGCAAGAAAATATTACAGTATTTACAAACCACTTCTCTGACAGAAACAAAATACTTATACAGTCATAGTATATTCTGAAAACAGGCTTTTGGAATTATTATTAGAAGTTACACTATGTAGGATTTTTTTTTCTAGGGCAATACTTAAACCATTCTTAATCTCCATTCCCTGCCCCAAGGTCCCATCAGTTCTGCAGTTTTGCATTTCCACGAAACAAATAAAAGATTTTTCAACTTCTAGCACTTCAAATATTTTAGTAATCAGAACAGTTTGCATTCACTGTGGATTTAAGATAGTTATGCAACTAAATCCCAATATTAAACTGCAAACCAAAGGGCATGTGAACTATACAATTAAACAGTATAATTTGTTGTACTTACAAGATAAACTATATTCTATCCCTTAATAATCAGCTTTTTAGAATGTGTGTCATTACCTGATTCTTTTGCGACTTTAAGCCGATCCTCCCATTCATAAAATGGTCCCAGACACTTAGCTAGGAATGTCTGGAGTGTTACACAGTCTAAAGGCAATACATGATTATCAGCTCCGACACGCAAAATAGGGTCCACAACTATGTAACCTCCACCACTTTTCTCATGCCTAAAAAAAAATTAAGTCTGTTACCACTGGAAAAAACAAAATGCTTATTGTACCAATCATTTTTAGAACCAGAAGACAGTCAGCATCTTTGGTATTTTATAAACCATCCATCCCAGCATGTTAAAGTACAATATCACAATTATTGATTTTTCAGTTCAGTCTTACTGCCAAATTTACTTAATGTCTTTGTTTTTTTCTTTCTATCCATCCATCCATCCATCCATCTATCTATCCCCAGCAGGGCTGTGTAAAGCTTAGGGTGCTGATTCAATATGGAGCAGATTCACCCCAATTCAGTGGTTGAATCTCCGAATCCAATTGGGAGACCAATAAAAAGGTCCAAATCGATTTGAACCTCTCTGAATCGATTCAGAAAAGATTCAGAGATTCAGGCAGTCCCCATTTATTACCACAGGGAGCTAGACCCTGACTCCATGATGGTAAGTAGGGGGCAGGGAGGACAGAGGGGACCATGGGGGGACCCCCACCAACCCCATCCCCTGCCTGCTCCCCCAGACACGTCAGCTGCCCCATCTGGCCCCAGCATCCTTTGGGAAAAAAAAAAGAAGCCCCACAGTCACCGGGTGGTGCTAGGCTGGGGCAATCCTGCTGCCCCCCACTGCCTCATGCTATGTGGGGGCCCTTCCAGCCTTGTCAATAGCTGCCCCACCTGGCCCCAGTTCCCAGTTCTTGAAAAAAAAACAAAAACAAAAACAAAAAAACAACCAAAACTCCCACTCACTGGCTGATGCAGTGCCCATCAGAGCTTCTGGGGGTTTGTGGCAGAGCCCCCCACGCAGCATGCAGTATGGGGCAGTGGGAATCGCTCCCCCGCCTGGCAGGAGCTGTGGGTGAGGGGCTTTTTTTAAGAGAACTGGGAGCTGGGGCCAGGCAGGGCAGCCATGGGAAACGCTGAGCGAGTGGGCAGGGGATGGTAGCTCATGCCAGAGCCCCCCACACAGCATGAAGCAGCAGGGATCACCCCCCACCTGGCAGGAGCTGCGAGGAAAGGCTTTTTTTTTTTAAAAAAGAAGAGCCAGGTGGGGCAGCCATGCTGAGGCCTGGTGGGGCAGCCATTGATGGGGCTGGGAAAGCAGGCAGGGGATGGGGCCTGTTTGATTCAGAGATTCAGCCATTTTGGTGGTGCCCGAATTTCTGAACCAGATTCAGCCAAATGAATTCAAGACAGCTATTCAAATTACCGAATCAAATCACTGCCCCCCGACTTGGTGGAATCTGAATTGAATACTAGCCACTTCACACAGGCCTAATATCCAGTACCTTGTCTCATTTTAAAGCCAAAACATAGTATCATCTCTGAAATTTCTAACAGTGCCTTTTTCAGAAGATAGAACAAACAAAGGCCTAAATCCTTTCATCAATGAAGGTGCACAGTTAGGTTTACCAGATGGCCCACTGAGCTCAGTAAGGGTAGGCCAAAATGGATGCAACTGGAAGACTGGGGTCAGAAACAGGGAGGGATTGGTTCTATAATGTGCAGAAAATCCTTAACTGATTTTGCTCAGCCCCTTGCAGGACCCTGCCCAAGAATTCCTCTCCTGTACAGCATCAGGTATAGCAACAAAATAAGGGAAAATATTATTTGAAAAGGTTTCTTAGAAATGGGTTACTGGAATAACAGCTTTTGTTTTTGTACTTTGATTATCTGCAAGAAATTCTTCTACTCGGCAGTTTATAGTAAAACGGAGCTAAAAACATGATCATTACAGAAAGTGTAAGTGATGGCAAAGAATTAAAAATTGGTACAGGTACATCGATGTATAGGTCCATATAGTATCGGCACTGAGAAAAGTAAAATTGACATTATCAGTAATCAGCTTTTTTTGGCTGATGTGGCTGATAATGCCACTGATAAACGCTGCAGGCATGCCACAGCATACACACAGCCAGCAATGAAGCCTGGCAGCTTGGAGAGAAACATCAGGCCAGTAACTCTGTGGAGGGAAGGAGCAGGGGGGGAGGGGCAGATCAGGGACCCACAGTAAGGACACGGGGCTGAGGCATGGGTAGGCACTGCCCAGCTAGGGAGGGGTGTGGGATAGAGCTGTGGGCAGCTCATCTGAGGGGCAGGAAGAGTGGCTCCTGCTGCTGTGCATACCCCCAGTGGAGGCAAGGGGATGTTTGCCCCCCAGGTTTCTGCATGGGGTAGGGGCCGGCTACGGGCTAAGCTGGCCTCGCCCCAGAGCGGGGAATGAGCTGGGACTGTGCTCAGGGCAGGCGGGGTCCAGGCAGGCAGCAGAGATGCTGGGAGCAGAGCTACGGCAAATTCTGGGGTGGCTGTAGCCCGCCCCCCCATAGTCCCTCCTCCCAGCGCTGTCGCTGCCTGCCCTGACCACAGCCCCAGCCCAGCTCCCACTGGGAAGAGGCCAGCACAGCTCCCAGCCCATAGCACACAACTTGCCCTTGCCCTGTGCACAAATCTGGGGGGGGGGGGGGGGGTGTCACATGCCCCCCATGCCTCACCCAGAAGAATGTGCAATGGCGGGAGCTACTCCACCCCTGCACTCCCACTCCCCACCCCCATATCCCCTGTCCGCAGGTCCATTCCATGCCCCGCCTGGGCAGCACCTGTCCCTGACTCTGCCCCAGACTCAGCTCCACTCCCCCCTCCACACTCCCTCCTCCACCACAGACTTACTGGCTAGACACTGCTCTCCAAGCTACCGGGCTGCATATCGGCAGTCGGATCAGTATTGGACAATATGGCTGGTTAATAATTGGCCCTTGGTATCGGCCAAAAATATCTTTATTGGTGCACCCTTAAAAATTGGAATGAAAATTTCTTTCCAATCACTTGTCAGGATAAGAGCAGAAGAACTTTCTCTATTTTTCCTGAATGAACGTGTGCTGGTCAACCGCACTCTTAATTTGTTGCCAAGTTAGCAGCTCTTAGAAACAACAACAGATGAAGCACAAAAGCCTACATATTAGTGTCATATCAGACTTAAAAGCAAACAAATATCAATATCATCTTGTTTTATTTCTATACCATCTCAGCAGCTACTACCTCATTAGTTATCTAGTCAACATGCATATGTTGCCCACCCCCTCTTTGAAGTAGGGAAGTATTTTTCTTCCCATTTTATTATCAGGGAATTAGGTATAAAGACACTAGATCCACAAAGGGACTTGGGTACCAAGCTCCTGGAGTGGATTGAGACTTAGGAACCTAAACTGTCTGTACAGTGCGTCAGAAGAGGTCTGTACAGTGCATCAGAGACACCTCAAGACTAGGGTCCATAAACGTCAGGATGCGAGGGAAGGGACACTGAAAGTGGCCAACAGAAAAAGTATGACATGTTGAACCAAGGAATTCATCTTAAACCCTACCATTTTCTTGGATTTAGGCACATTTCTACAGGCCTGAGAAAGCAACCACTGCTATATCGGGACTCTGAGCCTTAAACCCTTTTCTGGAGTAGGTGCCTCAAGTCAGCCCTTTTAGGAGTAGAAGACCGCCTCATTTTGTTTTGTTTTTCTTAAACCACAGCCAGTAGAGCAGCTGGTAGTGGCAGTGGTGTCACCCACCTTCTATACAAGGAGCCTTTTAGACAGCATTCGCCAAATGGTAACCCCAGGTTCGGAGCCTTCTTCAAACCTGACAGGGGGCCTAGCCTAGGACACTGGAGATCTAGGTTCAATTCCCAGCTCAGCTGCCCTAACACTATCATTTTTCTTCTCTCTTAATAGGGTTAGAGGTGAATGCCTTAAAGCTGTATATTTTTGGACACCATAATTCCTACCTATGGTAATCATTACATATTGGAATTCACTGAAACAAGACAGCAAAGCTGATTTTCAAGATCTATTTTAAAGGTCTTACCTCCACAAATTCCAAGTCTATTAAGGAATTATTTGTATTTCTCAAATGTTGTAAAAGTGGTTTGCTTTTTCAACATGTGTAAACAACTAAAGTTTCAATATGTTCTAATGCTTCTCCCCAAACACTGAGCATCAAAAAGTAAATCACATGATCAGAACAACTGGAAGCCTTTACAGCATGGCTGTTAAAATACATTGCTTATTGGCCAAATCCAGATATGGTTACCAGTGAGCCACCCCAGAAGATAGGGATATGTTTGGAGGGTATGGTCTGTCACAGAATCTGGGGACTTTGGGCCCCAGTGGACATGGCAAATTGACAGCAAGAAGGCAAGCAAGCATCGATACAACCCTGGTCATCACTGCCATGGCCCCAGCTCCTTGGCTCCCAGCCTGATCACTTCCACATGCTGAAGCTGCCAGAGCTAGAGCTGCCACCACATCATGGGGCTTGTGATGGCAACAGAAGCTTCAGTTCCATCCTGCTACATGCACGGGGCCTGCAGCAGGAACTAGAGCTACTGCTGCCACCACACGCCCCAGGTTGGAGCCAGAGCTGTCACCACCATGTGCCTTGGGCCAGATCTTGCCCATGGTCTGGATCTTGTCAAGGGCAAGGCAAGTTTGACACTCCCCTACTTCACAGGTTTCTCAGCAGCAAGGCCAATGACAACACTGATAAGGAGAGTGAATAAACCCTTCTATTCCTAATAGTGGCCTTCTGAGGTTAAGACAGATGTCTACTGAAAAGACTGCAATTTTATATGTGTACAAAGCTTTACTTACTCAAGGCTGAAATAATACCGGTATGATCCAGAAATCTGAAGATCCAGCTTACAATATTTGTCAGAATCATCCTCTCTTCCTGTTGGATTGTGCCATGACAGTGGCCTGAACTTGTGACGATCAAATATTTCTCCTGAAGCTGGGTAGTTGGTATACACTGTAACATGTTTACCTTGCAAAGTTGGGCCCAGTCTAAACTGCAGTTCAAAACCTTAAAAGAAGAGGGAGGAGTAAAAATGTTAAAAGCCATCCTATTTCTTAAAAAATAAAGATTAGATCTTTTGATCATCCAAACCACAGTGTAAATATTGGATTAACTGACTAACACAGTAGTTCTAGAGAGAAATACTAGGTATGCAGTTACAAGAGAGGTTTTTACTAACCCCTCTTGTCAGCAAATAATATTGATGTAAGGCTATTCAAACACCACTCAGAACCTGGTCATTTAAAAGGCACACATTAATTCTGACCCTCTTCAAAGTGCTGACTTCGTATGACTACCCAAATACAAAATTATTTAATATAATCCTACAGTTTTGAGATCACAGGAGTATTACTAAGTGAAGAACCAGCTCAATATGAGTACACATTTTAAAATTAAAAGGGAAAATGCCAACTTCGAAAACCACCTTATATATCCTGTATAAAACTGTTTAACTTACAATTAAATTTAACATCCAAGATTACTATCATTCATAAATTAGAGAAAAACTGAATTTTTCTTCTGCAAATTTCCTGTCCATTTCCAGGACAGTATTATACAGAGTCAATTTCCCCTATACTTATGGATCATTCAGACAGCAACAGGGAAGGGAAAAGCCCTAGCAACAGGAACACATGATTGTCAAACCACGCACAATAAGGATACTGCCCTATGCACTATATAAATTTACATTTAATATTTTAATTTGGGGTTTTTTTAATTTAGTTTTGTATTTTAATTTTTTAGGCTTTGAGTTTACAGTCTCTTTCTAAATGTAACTGAATTCAAAAGATAACCTTTTGTGAGAAATGGAAGACCAAGTTTGGAAACACCTATATTTATTAAAGAATAGATACCAGAACTATTTTCAGTGAAACAAATCACAAGTCCTTAACCTACTTTTTTAAAATATAAAAAGGTCCTCTATATTGCAATTTTTACTGCACACAGAATGTTCCACTTGCATGGGGCCTCATTGAAGTAATCTTTAAATTACAGGATGTGGTGCTGTGTCTGTAACTTCATTTATATTTGCAAAAGATCTAAAGGGCTTTGGATTTGTTTTATACCCTAAAATGGAACCACTAAGCCCCAACTCTGCTCTCTAATCTACTTGTGAGAAAACGGAATTCCACAAGGGCAAGTGTAAGTCATTTGTTCTAGTGCAAGTTCTTGCCTGCCATGAATCAGGTTTTAGTGTCAGGGCTGTATAGCTTGGGCTTGACTAGGCTATTTTGGCTAACAGCTCTATTCACAGGAGTAAAGTTGGGCAGGCGTTTAGTGTTTGCAGGAGAGTAGCTACTACTGACCGAGTCCCCAGTCTTGCAGTTCATTGCAACTGTGCATGCTGCAAAACTAATAATTTCAATGGATAGTCAACTGCAGGACTGGAGTCTCAACTAAAAGAATGATACATATTTTTTTTCTTCAATTAAAAGGTAAAATACATTTGGTTGACTTGTTTTCATAGTAAAAAAATATATTATTAAAAAATACCCTAATAATCACTAATACATTTTAATACCCTAATAATCACTAATAATTCCAATCCATTTTCAGACACAGAAATTTAAAAGTGCTACATAATATAAAATGTAAAACTGTTGAGCTGTGCTATCTTGAATAAATAAGGGTTGCTCATCTAGTAGAATGGTGCCAGCTCAAACAAATATCAGAGTTCAGCTACCTAAGCACATTTAAATAATCTTTTCCAGCGAAGTTTATAAAGAGTTTCAGGATTTAGGTGCCTACCTAAATTCAACCAGCATGACTATAAAAACTGAACGTAAAAGCTATCCTTTGAAAGATCAGGACACTTCTCAGTATCCTCTTTACAGTCTTCTAAAATTAGAATAGAAGGGCATTCTGTGAAAGCTTCTCTCCCACTCCATACAGTTGGTCCAGTAAAAGCTATCACCAAAAAACCTTGCCTTTTGCACCAGGGTATATGCCACTCACAAAAAAAAAAAAAAAAAGATAATGTTGATTTCTTACTAACATGTAAACTTGGCAAGCAACACCATAAAAATTAGAAAAGTACTCTGAAAAGCCTATATTTCAAAATCTTACCCAACTTAAAATTATTGTTGATAATGTTAAATTCTTCAACTAGGTTAACCCATTAGAAACACAGCAAAGTGACGCAACACAAAAAAGAGTTGGATTATGAAGACTTTTATGGACAGCCATAAAAGGGCAGAAGCAGTGTGGCAGATCCCAGTGCTATACTTACACTCCAGCATAAGTGCTTTCTTAAACTACACTCAAAATTTAAAAAATCGGGACTACTGATTTTGCTCTTTACAATTGTCCTTTTATCTGGAGAGGGTTTCCCAAATCATTCTGGTCCTTGACTGGGGTTTCTACATGCTAACATAGTCCAACTAACCAACAATGTATGTGACAGAAACAGTCGCTTTTACGACGGAGGGCAGCCTCACCTGAGCACCAGATGCCTGATAGAGAAAACAGTGGGGAACAGAGCTCTCCGTTCCTGGACCTTTCACAAATACTTTTACATTCTCTCTTAGGTGGAAGACCCTTAAGAATCCCCACAGACGGAAATGAAGCCAACAGGTGAAAAGCAAGTATTACCACTGACCTTGCTCAAGCCTGAAGAGGGTCTTCTCCAGCTTCTCCATTTCGTTGAGGTGCAGAACCCGCGTCTGTTTACCGTGGGGCATCTTGGCGGTCTGCTGCTCTGCACGCTGTCACGGGGGACAAGTTCCCTTCAGCTACAGAGGACTGGCCCCTACCAGGGAAAGAAGAAAGCAGAAGTCAAGGGCAAGCGGCAGAGGCCCAGTGGGGGTGACGCCTGTCAGTGGGACACCCACACTTACATTTTCCCCCACCTGGGCGCAGCTAGAAGGGCCCGGGAGCGGGCAGAGCCGGAGCGCTGCTGCGGGGCACAGTGGAGGGAGGGCGGCAGGCTGCGCCCCGGGGCCGGCCCCGCCACTGGGGGCGGAGGGGCTGTCGCTGTCAGTCTCCCCGCACAAAGCGCCCGGGCGCCGCGGACTATCCCCGTGCCCCGGGGAGGGCGCCTCCCCATTGTCCCTATAAATAGAAGCGGCGCGGGACTCGCGGGCGCTGCAGGCGCGGGCGGGGGTAGAGTAGCTGCCGGAGATGCCCGGCCTGGCTCGGCCCTGCCCTGCCGCGCCCACACTCACCCGCGGCGGCAGCTCCTTGCCTGCAGGCCTCGCTCGGTGCAAACTTTACTGGTTCTGCAGCAGCCGGGGCCGGGGCCGGGCGGAGCCGGGCGAAGCTCCCGCGAGAGCACGGGAGGGGGCGGGCCAGGCCGGGCAGGGCAGCGCGGCTGCAGATGGGAGAGGGCCCTAGTCCCCCTGGCCGCCCGGCGGCTGCTCTGTGATGGCGCTGCCGGCCGTGGGGCCTGGCTGTTGTCGCAGGGTCTTCCCCCCCCCGGTCGGTTCCTGCCCTCACTCCGCTGTGGCCGCCTGGGGCAGGTCGCAGGCGCGCTCTCTCGGGGCTGGGCTTGGGGACCCCGCGGCTCACCCCCCTGCCCTGCCCCTACCGCGCTGCTTCCCAGACATTTTTCCTCAGCGCGACCCCATCCCTCGTCCCCCACCCCCACCACCCCATTTGGCGTGGTGACCCACAGTCTGGGAACCCCTGTCCTTTGGGCCAGGGTTTGAGTTACACTTTGACTGGGGTTCTGAAAAATAATTAAACCAGTTCATTGATTAACAAGTCCACTGAAGCACAGGAGCAGCCCAATCAGAGAACTACAAGTCTATTTATTTAGTGTTCTGAGCTCACAATTCTCCAGAAGCTCATGCATTAGTAAATTTGCATTGTGTTCCACACGTACAGTTCTACTGAGTGTACAATGAAGCTGTTGTAATACTGTGACAACCCAGTTTCCTGTGGACAGACCAATGCATAGGTTTGGGGTTATCTGATATACTACACTTCACAAAATTGGGATGTAAACTGGACTATAACTACTATCTATTCTATAGCAAATGCAAGATTGCAAACTAAGAAATCTCAAAGCTCTAAAGTTCCATATTTAACCAAAAATGTATGGAGGTATAAAACCCACATGTGGGTTTTGTAGTTTATGGCCTTATTTTGTAGAAGAGAGGAGTGGAAATATTATCGTTGCTTCCCTCCCAGAGTCTCTGACCACTGCCTAATGCTGCAATACCGATGGCAAAATACCCAGAACAGTTGCTACAAGCATCCAGTGATCTATCATTAACTAAACCCTACTGAAAAGGTCAGTCTTGCAGCTACTGAAGGTCAGCCTATTTTCATTGCCCAAGAGTATAAAAAAAATACAGCCTCTCAATTTACAGTTAGTGTGTCTGGCTGTTTACTGCTTTATGTTCTTGCAAACAGTATTTTGTGGAATGAAGTGGAGAACTAAAGCCAACAAAAACTGAACATAAGGAAATATTGCTGAGGGAGTTTTTCCTCTTCCTCCTCCATTGTGCACCCAAAACATATCTTTGCAGAGTGTATCTAGGATAGCAGCTGCATTTGCTGTTCCTGTGGTGATTAAGGTGTTGCGTAGTTCCTGTTTTCACTACTAGGGGAAAGCAACTGTTAATCTGTTGAGAGATTATGCAAGGAAATATTTGCATAACTTGATCATTGTTCTTAATTAAATACTCAAAATTAAACTTTGTAGGATCACAATTTTTAAAGAACAAATAAATTACCTGCCTCCTGAAGCTCACAAAGAAGACAACCAATACACCCAAAGAAGACTACTGTATTCAAATATAAGGCAAGGCTTTTTTTCCCTCCCAATCAGCATGGGGAAAAAAGCCCTATGTCTTATATTTGCATGCGGGAAAACATCACTAAATATACTATCTTTAAATTGCTGCCAGAAGCAGCACACACTCAGTTGTAGAAGCCAACTATGAAGTTGATTGAATGCAGTCTACACTGAACATGCCTATAAAACACAAGTCCCATACTGAGCAAATATACTGATAGGGATCCTACCAAAAGGGTAGGTTAATGTAGCCAAACTGAATAAAACAGGGTGCCTATATACATGCTCTGGGGTGGGGGTGCATTTTTGTTAGAGCAGCTCTTGGAAGATGCTCTAATTAAAATGCCTGCAGCATCTCATATATTCAGTGCCCCACATTTCAAAATGGCAACAGAGGTGCTTTAACTAAGGCTCATTTGATGAGCTTGCATTAAAGCACCCCTGCCATCATTTTGAAATGTGGGATGCTGAATACACAAGACATTGCAGCTTGCTCAAGCATTCCGAGTGGAGCGCTCAAGCAGGTTTGATTAATTGAATCTGCTCAAGCATTCTAATTGGAATGTGTTGGAACACATGGAAAAGTGCACATTGTTCTTCGTCCCCCTCAGCACCAAAGTGAACCATCAAATATTAATATTTCAATTACTTTTTCACTCCCATAGCTAAGGAGTGTCTTTCTTTCCTGTTTCCAGTGATTCTTCTTTCTTCACCAGCCTTAAATATCTGGCAAACCACCAAATATCTATGCAGATGAGCAGCTCTCCAGCCCCCTACAGAGCCCCCGGTGTGGCCCTGTCCTCCATGGGGTAGAGCTGAACCAGGCAGCCTTGCACCTCATATATATGTGGCAGGCTCGCTGCTTTTGCCTGATGTTGCAGAGCACAGTGCTCCGCTCCTATAAAGTTGGGAGTTGTGTAGGGCCCTGAGGTGCCTACTACTTGTGGAGCAGCAAGTAAGGAGCCCCGCTACTGGTTACCAGGGCAGCCACAGTAGTAATAAAGAAGCACAGGTGCTGGTTGCTAGGGCAACCGGTGGGAGCCAGCTGACCGGAAGGGGCAGGGCCTGGCTCCCATTTAAGCCAGGCTGAGGCCAGGCAGGTAGTTCCCTGCTGGTAGTCATAGGGGAAGAAGCTCTGCTGGGCTGAAGAAAGAGGCGAGGCTAGGCTGGAGGTATAGCTCTGAGGCTGGGGAAGGATAGAGCATCCTGATGTGGCAGGACTAATGTTTTAGCTGAGTGGCTTGAGTTTTCTGTTTGTGGTTTACTACTGGTGAGTTGGGTGAGGCTATTAGGGGTTGGAGGAGGCCTCATAGGGGACCCATGGTAGTGTGGGGACCCTGATGCCAGACAGGGTGCAGAATTTTTGAGGTGTGTAGACCCCAGCCCTAGAGCAAAAGGGGTCAGGCATGGCTATGGCCACCTTGGCCCATCTGCAGGGGCTTGAGAGCCCAAGGAGGAGAGTTGGGGGCCAGGCACAGCTACGACCACCTGAGCAAGAAGCCCTGAGGCAAAGGGGGCAGCGTGAGATAGACCTAACGTCTGGTACATCTGCGAGCTTGGGGTGTGGTACAGAGGTGGCTGGAGCCATGCATAGCCTATAAGGCTGGGGTGCCTGGAACCCCATTATAGAAGTGAGATGTGGGGTAGCAAGAGCACTGTGATCAAGAGGATGGAAAGGCAGCCTCCCTTTTTATTTATAAGATCAAGACAAGTTCAAAGGTGAGAATGAGGGTGCTTTAATGCAAACTTGGCACAGTAGGGGGTGCTAGGGGAGATCACAGCTGCCTCTAGGGCCCCGCTCCATGACAAATTGGTGCATTGGCCGGGAAAGCTGGCCGTGCATAGGAGGAACCCTGTCTCCCTAATTAAGTGGATGAACCTATGGGCTAAAACCGGACCTAAGAGAGGATGGTAGGAAGGCAGAGGCAACACAGACCAGAACAGAAGGAGACAGAGTAGGAAGTCACCACCCTGGAGACTGTATAAGGGGAAGCCGTAGGGCCCAATCAGGAAGGGTGTAAGACCAGGATTGCTATGGCAGAGGCAGTGGACATGGAGAGCCTGAGACAGGAGAATTTTGCCTGGCTATTGCAGGTGGATGAGTTGGAAGAGAAGATGGCCCGGCTAGAGTGGGAATTAGAAGCGGCAAAGGCCCAGAAAGAACAAGCGGAGGCGAAGGCCACGGGGTTAGAACAGCGGGTGCAAGCAGGGGAAAAAGGAAGTAGTCTCCAAAGAAATCAGGCGCTTGATAGCAGTGGAAGCTGAAAGAACTTGAGCACTAGAACAGTGTATTGCGAATGAAGCCCAGAAGAGCCAAGTGAGGGAAGAGAAGCTGCAGAAGATGCCATCCACATTTTCATCTTTCTGCAAGGGCCCCTGAAGCCTGCATGACAAAGGCAGGGGAACAGAAGGAGGTACAGCAGAAGTTGGAGGTGTCCAGGAATCTAATAAGCATCCTATAAAAAGAAGTCTGCAGCCAAGTGGACCAAATAGAAGACCTGCATGAGGACCTGGGGAACTGGCAGGAGAGATGTTAGTGAGCTGAACATCTGGCTGAAGAGCTGGGAGAAAAGCTGTTGGCAAACCATACCTGGATCAAAGATAGCAAGCTAATCACGCAGGAGATGGAGAAGGTAAAGGCTTACATGGCAAACTGTGAGACGTTGCACAATTGGAATCTGTTTCTTGAAAAGGAGTTAAAAGGCAAGGTAAAAGAGAGCGATGTGTTATGGTCCCAGTTACAGAGTGTGAAGATGGAAAAAGACCACCTTGGAGAACAAGTACAGCTCCTTTAAAATACCCCTAGAGAACAGCTTGGCTAAAGAAGCAGTGGCTAACGCAGAGAGGGAGCAGTCACAGCTTCAGATGCAAACTTGAAGGCAACGGATCCAGGTGTTGGAAGGAGAAAACAAAACACTGTGGGTTGCAAGCTGTCAGATGGCTATGAAAGGCCAAAGTCCTGGGGAGCCAGAGGTACCAGGGGTAGCAACACAGACAGAAATAGGACAGGGAGCCCCAGTGGTGAGGTTCACAGACGTGATGTGAGAATGGCTGAAGATGCTAGGAGTCCAACTAGCGGAGTGTGTGTGATTGCGGTTAAGACTGAGTGCCAAGAGCATCACCAGGAGATGGAGGTGGTGAAAGGGTTGCTGAGGGAAGTGGAGGTACAACCAACGACCTCACAGTTAGAGGGCCGGAAACCTTCAGAGCAGGTGAAGTTCCCTCAATGCCGAGGCCAAGAGAGGAGGCCGGACTGGGGCTGCTGCAGAGGAGCAGTCCAGGGAAGGGATCAGTAAAGGCGAAGCTTGCAGCCCTACAAGAAGAGGTCCTACCAGCTCTCCTGGAATGCTGGAATAAGAGATGGGACCAATGAGTACAGCAGCATGCGCAAGAGATGGGTTGGCTAAAACAGCAGATGAGAGTGCTATTCCTGCTGCAAGGCAAGGAAGAGAGTGCAGTCCCCAAACAAGGGTAGCCAGTGGGGGCTGACTTAGATTTGGAGATGACAAAGAAGGATGAACAAATTTCCCTAGGACGGGGGACCTCTCGTGTGACCAACCAAGATGAGATGCAAATCATCCAGCGACTAAGGCAGCAAGAGTCTAGAATAGACCCAGCTGAGTCCAGCAAAAGAAGTGGCCAGGGGCAAGAGTTGAGGAGAAGGGAACAACCTCCAAAGAGGGGACGAGGGCCAGAGAAGGCCACAGATTTATGTGAGTAACATCCCTGGGCAGGTCGGGTGGTGGATGCTAAGAAGTGGTATTGAAGGGAAAATTGGAGGAGTGGCCTATGTGACAATCTATAAGGGGCCTAGGGGAAAATGCACTGGCCAGGGAAAAGTAGAGTTTTGGCAAGAGGAGTATGCCCAGAAAGTGTTGAACAGACAGTGGGAGATCTGGGGAAGGCTTCAGGATTTCCAGGGAGTCATAGATGGGCAAAAGAGCCTACAATTTCCCCCGAAAAAGAAACCAGGGTGCACGGGGATGGAACATAGAAAGGCCAAAAGTGAGGGAGAAAGAACCCTGAAAGGTAGGCTGGAGTTTGACCAACGGAGGGCATGATTTACTAAGGTTGGCTAGTGTGGGGGGACTGCCCGTGGCAGGGCTAATCCCATAAAATCCTGCATGGTGCTCCTTGGGTAACAGGGGAGTTGGAGGTACCTTAAAACCTCTGTGCCTGAGCATCTGTATGGTCAGAGAACAAGAGCCAAGACCTGAAAGAAAGAAGGAAAACACTTGTGGCAGATGAGAATGAAGACTCAGCCCAGTGAGTGCGAACATTAAGAGGGGAGGTGTGTAGCAGGGCCTTGAGGTGCCTGCTAATTGTGGAGCAGCAAGTAAGGAGCCCCGCTGCTGGTTACCAGGGCAGCCACAGTAGTAATAAAGAAGCACAGGTGCCAGTTGCTAGGGCAACCGGTGGGAGCCAGCTGACCGGAAGGGGCAGGGCCTGGCTCCCATTTAAGCCAGGCTGAGGCCAGGCAGGTAGTTCCCTGCTGGTAGTCATAGGGGAAGAAGCTCTGTTGGACTGAAGAAAGAGGAGAGGCTGGGCTGGAGGTACAGCTCCGAGGCTGGGGAAGGATAGAGCACCCTGATGTGGTGGAACTAATGTTTTAGCCGAGCGGCTTGAATTTGTTGCAGCCCAGGTACTTGAGTTTTCTGTTTGTGGTTTACCACTGGTGGTTTGGGTGAGGCTATTGGGGGTTGGAGGAGGCCTCATAGGGGACCCACGGTAGTGTGGGAACCCTGGTGCCAGAGAGGGTGCAGCATTTTTGAGGTGCACAGTCCCCAGCCCTAGAGCAAAGAGGTCAGGCATGGCTACGGCCACCTGGGCCCATCTGCGGGGGTTCAAGACCCCGAGGAGGAGAGTCGAGGGGCCAGGCACGGCTATGACCACCTGAGCAAGAAGCCCTGAGACAAAGGGGGCAGTGACTGATGAGCACCAGAGGGCATGGTTGCGAGACAAAGGGCTGCAGAGAGCCTGGGTGCCAGAGGCACCGAGAGTGAGAGACCTAACAACATCCGGTACATCTGTGAGGTTTGGGGCATGGTATGGTGGTAGCTGGAGCCATGCATAGCCTATGAGGCTGGGGTGCCTGGAACCCCATTATAGAAGCAAGATGTGGGGTAGCAAGAGCACTGTGACCAAGAGGATGGGAAGGCAGCCTCCCTTCTTATTTATAAGATCAAGATGTGGCAGGAGAGAATGAGGGTGCTTTAACGCGAACTTGGCACGGTAGGGGGTGCTAGAGGAGATCATGGCCGCCCCTAGGACCCTGCTCAGTGACACCTGGCAATCCTGGCTTGGAGAAAGATGCTTCAGATCGGTGCAACATTTTCCACCAATCCGGTAACAGCTGGGAGGGGCTTGCCCCACCCCTGCTCAGAGGAGTGTGTGTGTGTGGGGGGGGGGGGGAGGGAATGCAAGGAGTCCTTGGACCTGATTGAAGACTGCTTTGCAGGTCTGGCAGACTTCTGGAGCGGGGACTCCAGTGTAAATTAAAGCCCAGTGTGTTCAGTATACTGGGCAGATGTGGTGAGGAACTCAAGAGGAGTGGAGCCAAGAAAAGCTGGGGCACTCTTTCCGCAGTGGCCAATAGGCCCAAGGCTCCTGAAACCACCACTGGAGGAGCAGCCTTGGGAGTGGTATGAGACTGCCTGGGCTGTTGACAGCGCATGGGGACAGTATAGCGGGACCTGGCCCTCAGAGCGGTGCATGGTTCAGGGACAGAGCCCAGGCTTTGGGAGCTGCAAGCGGCAGCTTGAGCCTGCAGCTCCAGCAGGACCAGCAGGCCACATGGTACGCGGGGCAGCACACGGGGCAAGGGCCTTAGGGCCTGAGCCACCTCAATGTGGCCCCCATCTCCTGGCAAGCAGCCAGGTCCCACAGTGTGCAGGGCAGCTCACAGGATTGAGCCAGGGAGCAGCAGAGGCTGCTTAGGTTAGCCACCTGGCATCAGGATGGACGGTTGGAGCCTGAAGGGCCCAGCCTGTGCTAAAAGAGCCCTTGGTGCTGAAGCCAGGGCATGGGGAAACAGTAGTGCTGCAGCATGAGGCCCAGCACCCAGAAGCCAGCAGTGGTGGTGCAGCAGCTGAGAGGAGTTGAGCCCTTGGTGCCCAGAGTGGGGCACAGGGTGGGAGGAGCCCAGCAGTGCAGGAGAGGCCTGGAGAGGTGCCCTGACCATGGCCCAATGAAGAAGCATGAGTCATTAGGCCCTTGGGTCCCACGGGGAAAGCCATTTAGGGTGGGCAAACCCAGAGAAAGGGCAGGCCCCTGCCTAGTCAAGGCTGTAAGGAGCCCTGGTGCTTCCTGGATACCTCCTGAGGGGCCCCATTGGAAGGAGGACTATCTGGTTGGTTGGTTGTTTGACCTTTTGAGGGAAGGAAACTTTCTCCTGCCTTTGAGTACCTCAAATGCAGTACATCCACTGTTTATTTGTAGGAATGCCTAGCTGTGAGTATCTTTGAATGTGCTATCAAAATTTCTAATCATCTTAAAGAAAGGGAAATTACTTAACATGGAAAAATCAAAAGACAACAAAGTTAAGTTTAATATAGACTTAATTGGTCAAACATTGTCAAAAATAACTTATGAGGCTGGATTTGTTGGTTATGGAATGCTGGTTAAGCAAGATGAAAACTCCTATATTTACTCGTGCAGACATGTGTATAAGTACACACATGCATGTGCATGGGGTACGTGTAGCTGTTACACTTGGATTTAAGTACTGGTCCATGCAGAAATTCTAGAAGGTTAAATTGGGCAAAAAGTGGTGGCCTCAACTCAATTAATCTGAGGAACTGATCTAACTTAGATCTGGAATGGGTTAATCCAGTCAACTGAATATCTGCATATGTTTGGAATGCTGCCCTGGGACTGTGCTCTTCCTACCCTGACCAGGTTATTTTTAGCCTCCTGGCCCCTCCACCCCTGATGAAAACCTCCCCTGCTGCATCACCAGCCTCCCTTGATCTTGCCAACCTCTCTTGCAGACCCATTAGTTCCCTCTAATCCCACCTGCCCATCCCTGCCACCCTGAGTTACTTAGACTGGGTTCCCAGCTTGGCTCTTGGGACCAGCAAACATGCATGTGCTATGGAATCCTTTGATACACAATATTTTCTTTCTTCCTTCACCTGTTTCACACTTAAACATTTTAAAGAGCCCTTTCATTCCTGCTTGCATTTCTGGTATCATTCAGAAAGCTTCCCTCACCCAGATGGGCAAACATTGATGCCTTCTCACATTAAAACCCATGTGGGAAGGCGTTAAAAACCCATGTGGGAATCCATTAAAACCCATAAGTCACTTTGGAGAGGAATGTTCCATGAAAAGTCCTTTCTCAGTCATTCTGTTTGGTACAAGGGTTAAGAGTGAGGTGTCTACAGCTTTTTTGGAACATATTCTCTGGCATGCAGCTCAGTTAGATTCACCCTGGCCAGAGCTGCCCTTGGATCACCACCAAACTGTATTAACATTACATGGGAGTCTCCTTGCATCCAGAAGGGTCTTCATTTCATTTTCCAGCCTAGCTATTGTGCCTCCAGCCCACCTGTCTGTGTACTCTGATCAACAGGGCACATTGGGCAGCCACTAGTTTATTTTAACAACCAAACCAACAGGTATTCAAAAATCAAGATAAAGGTCTTTAGCCAATGCAGAAGCCAAAGCATTATTTGATCCATATAATAAAAAATCTCTTGCCGTTAGGTTTTTGCCATACCCTTAGAAGTTAGAGAAAGCATTACTTAAAAAAAACCCACAACAAACCAATAACAGAACAGCACTTTTATGTTCTTTGATTGCCAAACAGTACCTTTCAACAAATAACAATCAACTAACAGACAGCTTTGTTTGGTGCAGGAAATCATAAATTTAAAAGCAGAGCCTTGATCCCACACTTCCCTAAAGTCCCCTAGCCTGCAAGCAGGAAAATGAAAAGCAATAGCATAGTTCTTAAACAATCCACAGCATCCTTATCCTGTAAATTTATTTAATGCATTTAGCCTTATGTGAAGTTTGCAAACTTGCTGTAGTTAGTATTGCTTCACAGAGAGAGAGAAAAATACTTTTTTCATGTTCTTTATTAAGAGAATTTGGATCTCTCCTAGCAGAAGGGGTGCTTGTTTCTCCTTTTCTCGATTTTCTGATACCTCTGGCAAAAAAAAAAAAAAAAGAAAACAGAAGCAACTCCCCCACCCCCTAGCAATTACTTTTACTAGCTTAGGTGACCATATCCTGTAACTTGTCAGAGTTATCTGCTATCAGCCAATCAATGTACTTCTTTATTATCTCCCCTTTTGCCTCTAAGAACTATATCTCTGTGGTCTCGGTATCTGCTTTACCTCACCTTTTCCCAACTCTTCCTGCCCCCGTATTGGTATAGCATTAGGATGCATGAAATCTTAGAATATGGAGTATGAATTTTTCCCTGTTGTTCGGGTGTTCCTCGTAAATTTGGAGTCAGTAAATCAAATCTAGTAGGTAACTAATGTTTTACAAACAACTCAGCTGGAACCTGAGTATTCATAAGCAAAGTAGACATACATTAACTTAGCAACAGTAGTGCAATGTGACAAGGTTATGCTATCCTTTTTGTTAAATGTCTGTTTTAGGATCTGCATAAAGTAGTCTGCCAACTCATTTGATACTTGGTGATGGGGTGCAAATATGAAATGGCAGTCCTGCTCCCAGAAGAGAGAACTTGCAAACTACTCCATAGATTAAAATGCACAAAATGGCTGGGACACTTCAATTTCTTTTTAGCTTCTTCAAAAGTCTTGTAATTCTTTTCTATTCACATTTTTTTTTTGTCACAGGACAGGCATTGGACAAATTAATGTTGACACACTCAAATAGACCTTCTATGATAGTTTAAAATGGTCAGAAACCATCTAAATTCTGAAACGTTTTGTAGAAGTGATGCATTCTCAATAGTTTTTGTCTCTCTAGCTTTTGAGACTGTGTCCCAGCAGCACCATATGGCTGCCAGGATGGAGACTCCTGCAGATGGCCAGACTTTGTCCTAGCAGCTGTGGGGCACTGCCATGGGGCACTTCCAGGATTAAGAGTCCCATCAGGTGCAGGACTCCCTGCCCCAGCAGCTGTGCAGTGGTGCAACAGCGGCAAGTCCAGTCAGCCACAGGACTTGCAGCTGTGGGAGCTTGCTACTTGCTGGTGCAGGGGGAGCCTAGTACGGTGATCTCGGGTTCTCCCTCCACTGGCAATAAGAAGTAATAGGATCTGATACTGGATCCCACCATAACCACGTCTCTTGCTATGCATGTGTGGTACAGCAAGAGGTGTGATTGTGTGGATTGCACATCAAATTGTATTGTGCCTTTATCTGAACATCTAGAGGGGCTCGATGATGCTGGAAAGAAGTTGGTGTTTTGTTTTGTTTTTTTTTAAAGCAACTGTATTTTTCCTAACTTTCAAGCTATAACTAATTGTGCAATCTGTTCAGAATGTCTTCTAGGTTTTGTAAATACTCTTCTTAATTCCTTCCTGTTATTATGTCATCCAATAACAACCAACATTATCTTTCCTACATTTCCCCTGGCTGTTCCATAGGGTTTTTCATACCTTAACAGTCCCTTATGTGTGTTCACTGTCAGCAACTTTTACTGTGGTCTCAATGCTATCTTTATAAGGTCTTGAACTAGTCTAGTTTGCTAAACTCTACCCCCCGCTAGTTTTACAAAATGAATCTTGTAGGTTTTAAGAACAGAATACTGATCCACTTTCAGCTAGGTGTTTATGGTGACTTTATAATCTCTGCAAATTCTTACATTGCCACAGCCATTTGGAATACACAGAATTTGTTCAGCCCATTCACTGAATTCCACAGGTGAAATTATATCCTGGATGAAGTGCAAAAGCAGTTGCTTTTCCACAGGCTCCAGTAGCACATATGGCACAAGCATAACTGTATGGAATCCAAGAATGACCTTGTCAGCAGCAGCTAGTTTTTTTTTTTTTTTATCAATCCCAAGTCTGTTCTAAATATAGCTTTGCATTTTCTTATTTTCCAGCTCTATCTGTCATGTAGGGTACTGCTCTCCAACCAGTTTAAGCTTAGCTAGCCTATTTCTGTCCATCAATACCAGTATCTCCAGTTGAATTTAACTCTGGGTGCATGTACACAAGCAATTAAGGTGACGCAATAAACTCTGGAGTGGTTTCAGCTGGAGTTTACTGCTCCCAGGCACAGTGTCTACACATGTACCTGGGACAGCAGAGGTTTTTGCTGGGGTGGAAAAGCCCCAGGCTGGCAGCACACTCGGACGGTCAGCCCCAGGCTGTGGGTGGTGGCGTTGGGCAGTGGAGGGGTTGGCTGGTGCGAGAGAGTGCCGGAAGTGTGGAGCCATATGACTAGGCAGGAGGCAGCCCCTTCATTTTAGCACTCTTGTGCTCCAGCCCTTGTCACCATCTCCATGTATGTTTCAGTTACCAACAGGACTATCTTATGGCAGAGTTGATTGGTTTACTGCACCCTAATACCAGTGCATGTGTAGACTGTGATGATTTACAGTGGAACTAATTAGTCTACTCTTCAGTAAAGCACATGTGTAAATGCACTCTCTAATGGCAGAAATAGCTTGTTAAGTTGCAGTGACAGCAAGACTACATAATACCAACTCCTGTCTGGCCTTTGCTGAAATTTTGTAAGGCATATTTGTTTTTCATAATCTGTTTTTTCTTTGTACATTCCCTCTAGTCTGAAAACAGAAAATAGGCAAGACCTTAAAGTTTAAAATATTAGCACAGTTAGCTCAAATAATATACCCCCATGATCTTTAAGAATTGTATTGCACACCTTCACCACCTACAAGGTGACTTGCCAACATCAAACTGATGACATAAAGACAGTAACAACCTGCTACTGCATTGGTATGAATTTCCTTAGTCAAGTGCTTTGGTTTTGAAGGGTAAAGTGACACGCAACCTCCATGAAAATCTTATGGAAGCTCCAGAGCCATGGCTTGTCATCCTGCCTCTCTAAGACAGTATGATCCCTTCACACTGTGCTAGTTTTCTTTCTTCAGAAGCACCAGGCTATATAGAGAGACTGTACCACAATTGCATTAGCCATTACATGTGCTCAATCTATTATGAATATGTAGTAAAACGCAGTGTTTTTCTTTTCTTTTTTTTAATTTATTTTAAAATGCATTCCCTCCCCTTCCCCAACCATTACTGAATTTTTCACTCCCTATCCATTCCCTATAGATAAGTATAAGTGAGCTCAGACTTAGGATAAGCTTTAAACATTTTAATTTTGGTAGCAAGTTTTTGGTTTTGGATATCTACTTGTATTATTGGATTATCATCATTTTGTTTGTTTGTTTCATATGGATGTTGTATGGTTTAGGCCTGTGTTTGTAAGTGAACCAAAGTCATGTCAAGTTTATATGTCAAGCCTCCATCTTGTGTCCTCTGCCTGGGCATCCCATGTTGCAACAATATGATTCATTGTATCCTTCCCATGTAAATTTGGTTCCCCAATGGGTAAGAATTGTTAGGCATGATTGATTGAAATACAATGATAGCAGGCCCCTGCTGAATGGCCTGTAATGGCTGGACCATCAACTTGCATTAATTCATCCAGTAACCACGGACCTCACCCAGGAATAGAGACAAGATCAGCGTTTGAAAGACAAAAGACCCTGCAGAACCAGCAACTCTCACCATTGCAGACACCTGAAACTGCAGATCCCTGCATGGAGCACCCACGCTTAGTATGCCAGGGGCTGACCCTTGCCTGGGCATGCCTCCTGTCACTAGGTTCACACATGGTCTGCCCCTATAAAAGGGGCAGTGAAGACAGACCCAGTGGGACACCCTCTCCACTTGGATCAGCACCATGCCACACCACCTATCCACCCAGAGGCCCTGCCGGCAACCCCGCTCTGGACAACACCTACTGGACAAGGACCCCTTTCTAGCCTGGATAGGGAGATATTGCCTGCATTCCTCCTCCTACAATTTGGACTCTTGGTCTCTCTCCTCCTGGACTTCAGCCCCTGCACCAAGCCTCTCTAACCCCTGCTGCCATTGTGTGTGTATGTGTGGGTGCAAGGGATCCAAAAAGACATTGTGTCACCATCTCCCCTCTTCAATAAAACCACTGTCATTTGCAACCCTGAGCTGGGTCATGTTTTACTGAATCCCAGTCCATTACTTATCTTAAATTCCAGCCTCATTCACACTTTCTTTCTCTCAGCTCTAGCCCTCACCCCTGTCCGTTAGTTTTCCAATCTCCTTTCAATTCCTACTGCCTTTTTCCTGTGACTTTCTGCTGCCTTTCTCTGCTTTCCTGCTGCCTTTCAGTCTCTTCTGCTGCTTTTCCTGTGATTTTATTTTATTTTTTTCTGCTGTCCGTCTCTATGTTTTCAGGCTTCCCCTCCACCTTCTGAAGTCTTCCCCTCCCCCCACCTTGCAGCTTCCCAGCTCCTCTTGGCTGTCCTGCAGTTTTCTCCAGCAGCTGGAGCCTTTCTCAAGAAGCTGGAGCCTACTGCAGCTCCCTGCAACTTCTCTAGCTGCCCCGGAGCCATCCTCTGGCTCCCTACATCCAGAGCCCCTCTTTAATACTGCACTTTCCCTTTTAGTCCCATTTTTCCTCCCCCCCACCTACCTTTTCAGCTCCCCCATAGGCTGGGACTGGAGCCAGAGCTCAGCCTCTGTGCTGGCACAACTTTCCTGTTCTACAGGCTTTGGGCATTGTCTTTTAATCAACTAAGATCAATTAACCTAAAGTTACACTCAAGCCTCAGTTCTTCAGCCCAGGCCCCTGTAGTCTACCAGTTCTAGTCCTGGTCCTGGTAACATTGACTCCAAGATGAATATGGGCTGGCAGTGTGGGGAGGCAGTCAGGAAGGCCAACCATACCTTGTCATGCATCCACAGATGGATCTCGAGCAGGTCCAAAGAGGTGATCCTCCACCTCTATGTGGCACTGGTCAGGCTGCAGTTGGAGTACTGCGTCCAGTTCTGGGTGCTGCACTTCAAGAGAGACATGGACAGCATGGAGAGGGTCCAGAGGAGGGCCACTTGCGTGATCAGGGGACAGCAGGGCAGGCCCTATGAGGAGAGGCTACGGGACCTGAACCTGTTCAGCCTCCAGAAGAGAAGGCTGACGGGGGATCTAGTGGCCTGTTATAAACTAGTCAGGGGGGATCAGCAGGCATTGGGGGAGTCACCCCGAGCACTGCCAGGAGTGACCAGGAATAATGGTCACAAGCTGGCTGAGGGTAGGTTTAGGCTAGATATCAGGAGGCGCTACTTCACGGTCAGGGCGGCTAGGATCTGGAATCAACTTCCAAGAGAGGTGGTGCTGGCTCCTACCCTGGGGGTTTTTAAGAGGAGGTTAGATGAACACCTTGCTGGGGTCATTAGACCCCAGTACTCTTTTCTGCCATGGCAGGGGGTCGGACTAGATGATCTACTCAGGTCCCTTCTGACCCTAGAAACTATGAAACTTTAACTCCCTACACTTTACTTTCTTACCTTAACCTTTTCCCAGATATACCAGCAACCATCCACATTTCAGATCATCAAGCATCTTTCGTCTATCCCCTACCATAAAGAATAGGCCCTTAATCAAGAACACTTCACTGAATAGGTCCATGGCATGACCAACTAGTCTAAAAAGATAGTGGCAAACAGCCTCAGCAGTGTGTGATAGTGGGCTAAAAATGAGGCAAACTCATGGGCTAAAATCACTTCAGGACTGGGCTGTGAAGGAAAGATGAATTGCCCCACAACTTACCACAAGCCAATTTCTAGAAAGTGTTCAGTCCCTGGTTCCCCACCCCCTCCTTCCTGGGAGTGTGTGGAAGGAAGCCACCTCTCTGAGAAGCCACCTGTGGCTTTGTCCCTTTCCCTGCCCTGGCCCTGGGCCAGAGCCCTGTGCACCATCCTGACTGGGCAGCACCCCCAGGCCCAACCCCTGCCCCATGTGTTCCCTCACCATCGGGGCCAAATTCTGCCTGCACATAACATTTCTTTACCTACTGGTAGCTGAGGGAGCTGCTTTCCACTGCTGGCTGAGGCTATATTCCTGGCCACGTGCATGCGTATACATGTATGTGGTGCCCCCTGCATCCTGTTTCCCATAGCCCCTTGCAGGCTAGAACTCTGCCAGCCTGCAAGGTTAATTCTGCCATTTCCTGCATTTCTTCACAGTTAACAGAAAACCCGGATCCCTGCACAGTACTGGGAATCCAGCACAAATGCTGTCCTGAAGTTATACAGCCCAGGACTGAGACTTGATGTTTCCATTTTAGGACTGTCTTGCCCAATTAGGGCTGGGTGGTCACCCTACCCTCCTCTTGAGGTGGGCCAGGGCCCTTGACCCCCTATGTACTTGGTGCCTACACCTCAGGTTATGCATCAAAGAAAAATAGCTGGATTTTATATCTCTCCTAACCAGTTCCTTCAAATTGCTATACAACATAATGCCATGGATCCTTGCAATGCAGTTGCTGAAAGCAAATACTATTGTCAGACATGTACTGTATGCTCATTGAGAGGTCATGTTCAGCCTTGGACATTAGAACCTACAATATTGAGAAAGAGAACATTGGCCAGGGCATCAGGGTTATCACCCCTAGTTTATACTTTTCTAAAAGGGTTGTTGGGTCTATAAGTTCACTTTAAGCAGCCAGACAGATTGCAACAGCTTGAAAGCAAAATGAATAAAGTAGGCAAGGAGTTGTGATTTGATGGAGTTAAAAATCCACTTAGGTGAGTTATCAGATGATATGTAGAAACTTAGAGAATGGCTTGTAGTAGTCAGTTTGCTAATACAAGTATGTGCCTTTTATCTCATCTGGCAATTGGTATGTTACATTTGAAGTCTAAACCTAATATAATTGAGAACATTTAAATTAAAGTTACTACTTTTTTTAATGCCAGATCTGCTACTGATGTACCACATAGTGTAACCTTGAACAAGTCATTCTATCCCCTGCCTTCAATTTTTCTATGTAAAATTAGACTGATAAATATTAGTTCACAGGAAGTTGTGAGGTTTAATTAGGTAATGTTTCTTCCTCTCTGAGTATATGGACTGCTAAGTACATGCTTTAGATAATAATACTGTTTCTGCACAATTGCTAAAGATGCAATTGATTATACTTCAGCTAACAGTAAGGGCTTGACTGATTTGACATTAATAATTCTATACGAATGTGGTGGGATACCAATGATGTAAAAATCACGGTTCGTTTCTTTGGAGGCTCAATGAATATTAATGATCCTTTAGGCACACATTGTTGGTGATACAAAAGGTATATATTTGCAAATAGGGTCAGAGAGAGAAGACAAAAGATCAAAACCCTCTGCCCGCGGGGAACACTTCTCAGCAGGCTTTTATCCCCTCTCTCCTGAGCACGTGTACAGAAGCAGGAACTCTTACAACTCATTTCCGGTTCATACAAACATGTATGTGAATACGTCACATCATACATCACATGTGTATTATAATTAACTACTTAAGTACGCGGGGCGGATAGGCTTATATGCATTAGCTTATTACGCGTGCTTAGAAAGAACTTCAGGTTACACAAGGTTCAAGCCCAAGGCTAAGATGGCAATTACTCTTATCTAGCCTAAGAAATGTGGGAGCCATGAAAGAAAGTGTGATTTAGTGTAACAAAGAGATAGTAAATTTGCAGAACAAAGAGAGAGTGATACCTTAGTACAAAGAGCCCTTAGTAGCCTTTTTTTTTCCTTCAATCTCCAACCCCCCCCTCTTCCACCAAGGAGACAAGGAGAGCGAACAGCTGTGTTTTTCTAACAACACTATTAATAATGCATTTTTAATAATATTTCTAACAATATCCCCCCTCAAGATGCTTTCTGATCATTACTTCATTTGGGCATATCAAGATAATTACGAGGAATTTTTCTGAGGACCATGACTTTTGCTACAGTCTGTGCTTTCAAAGGAACTGCTGCTACCTGCATTCCTTCTACTGTGGTGGTTATCAATCTAGTGAGACAAGGAATAAGGCAAGGGATAAAAATCAAACCAGTCAGAGCACACAAAAGCACAAATCCTACTTTTTCCACCAGGGTCCTCCAAATAATTGAAACCACCAGTCCTTATTCCATGTGGTTTCCCACGTTTGTATTGGTACATGGGCTATTTTCCTAATCTCTTTGGCAATCTCTAAGACCGCTTTTCCGTTGTCATCTATTTGGAGGCAACAATTAGAAAGGTTGAGCTTTCCGCAGACTCCGCCGTCCTCTGCAAGTAAATAGTCTAAGGCCATCCGATTTTGGTATATGGCTGCTCTCATCTGAGAACTCTGTCGGGCCAATAACTCGAGAGCAGTGGCAGTCTGGTTGGTAATTATTTCCAAGACTGCCTGCAACCGGATGATTCTATTTAGCATATATATTGGTGTCCGGTATCCCCAACTCCCATCATTAGCCCATGTAGCTGGTCCATAATACTCAATGATCCTTTGAGGAGGCCACTCATCCTCCTTCCACTTTTGGGAGCCACCCTGTGTCAAACTTACATCAATACTTCTCTTGGCCCTTTTCCAATCATCATACAAAGAGACTCCCAGCTTATTTCCAACCTCAGACGGTAACAAAAAGAAAGCTGGTACAATTACTCCCATATAGCAAGTTCCTGTCCACCCTTGTGGTAGTATTGTATAGGCCCGTCGTCCACAAATCCAATAGTATCCTCTTAAGGCCCTATTTTCTCTATTGGTGGCATTTGGAGGGGCCCAACCATACGGCATCTCGGGAAACCCCAAGCCTCCTTCTGGACCCAAAGGACCAGCAACCGCGTGGCCTCCTTTCATGGAACATTCCCATAGCCCATCCTGGTTCTTGTCTGTACAATCTGTCCGATCATCACTTCGATTTGTGGCACTCCAATACTTATTAAACCACACAATTGTTCCATTAGGATGCTGCCACACTAGCCGATTATACCCTGGGCTATTAGGATAATAAAGCCATTCTAATTTTGTAAGGTTCATCCACCTTACTTTTAAAGTCCATATGCAACGGCTGTGTCCCAACCTTTTTCCTGTACCATTATTACTGATGCAATACTCTCCCAATGCCACTTGGGAAAGTTCCCAACTGTGGTTCTCATCCCATTTTTGACTAGTACTCTTAACATCTGCCTTACTACTTACTAGCCACTTCGGGGCCAAAGGAAAAGCCCTCCAAGGCCACTGGCCTCCGGCCTCCCGGAGCCCCCCACAGGCCCAGCAGTTGGTAAGATTAAAAGTACCTGCAATTCTTTCCATCATGTCAACATACAAATTTGTCCCTGGGGAAACAATTGGGGAAAGCGGGGGCATAGGCCAGCGGCTAAGGCTACGCAATCCTGCTTCTTTCATTATGGAGATAACAACAAGGCACATTAAGATTCCCACCATATTTTCCCTTTTACTTTCTTGACTAATTTTCTGAGCTCTGATTAAGCCGTCTCAGGCGCACTTGGAGATCACCAGTAGGTTCACAGCTCCACTAGCTGGCTTCTTGTTCCGAAGACGACTCAGCTTCCGGAGTGAGTTCGTCTTGGGAGTTGTTGTCCTCTGACGCTTGTGGATGTCGTTTCACACGGGTATGGTGTATCCAACGGTCATGGCCAGCGATCTTTACAGCGGTGTGGGTTGTTAGAAGTACCTGGAAAGGGCCACTCCACCTCTCAGTCAAAGGTTCCTTTTTCCACCGCTGCACCAAGACCCAATCTCCCGGGGAGAAGTCATGTACCGGTACGTCTAAAGGCAGGCGCTGAAAGAAGGCTGCATACCTGTGAAGAGAAGACAAGACAGACTGCAAAGCAATAACATACATATGAAGCTCACTATTACCTAATTCAAAAGTTACATTCTCTCGCATTCCAGGAGGTAAGACTCGAGGGGGCTTGCCAAACATAATTTCATATGGGGTCAATTTGAGGCCCCGTCGGGGAGTGTTTCAAATGCTAGTAAGAGCGAGCGGCAGTGCTTGAGGCCACTTAAGGCGTGTTTCAATACAGATTTTGGCGAGCAAAGTCTTTAAAGTCCTGTTCATGCGTTCCACTTGTCCTGAACTCTGTGGTCTCCATGGTGTGTGTAGTTTCCAAGTAACCTTGAGAGTTTGTGCAACTTCTTGAACCACCTTTCCCACGAAGTGTTGTCCTTGATCCGACTCAATGGACTCAGGCAGGGAATATCGTGGAATGATCTCCTGCAACAAATACTTCACTACTGTAGCCGCAGTGGCAGTCCTGGTGGGCCAGGCCTCGACCCAACCAGAGAGCTGGTCTACCATGACAAGTAAAAACCCGTGATATCCGGACCGTGGGAGCTCGGCAAAATCAATCTGCCATGCCTGTCCAGGATACGCTGCCCAGGGTCTACCTCCCATTGGCACAGGGGGTTTCCTTCGAGGGTTTACTTTCTGGCATGTGATGCACTTGGTAGCAATGCGCTGAGCTTCTACATATAGCCCTGGGGCTACTGCTTGGCGGATCACTAGATCACCCATGGCCAAACCTCCCATATGGGTTCTTGCATGGAGCTGTTGCAGCACCTCCCGAAGCAATGGCCTGGGTATCATGACTTTCCCTCCTGGTACTATCCACCACCCCTGGGAGTTCTTTTCTGCACAAGCTTTCTGTGCAAATTTATCTTCTTCAGGGGAATACTGTGGGACTAAATCCTGGACGTATGGCCATATAGCATGGGACATGGCCTGCTTGGATACCTCTTCCACTTCTCCCCCAATAAATGCAGCTTCCTTTGCTGCTGCATCAGCCTTTGCATTTCCAAGCTTATGCTTTTCCTCAGTGGCCTTCCCATGGGCCCGCACATGAATGACTGCTACCTCTTTAGGCTGGTGGAGTGCCTCTAGTAGCTTGATAATCTGGGGGCCATTAGCAATCTTATTTCCAGAGGCAGTAATGAAACCCCTTTCTTTCCACAATAGTCCGTGTGCATGGACTGTAGAAAAAGCATAGCGAGAGTCAGTATATATATTAACCCTCTGGTCTGTCCCCAGCTGTAATGCTCGGGTGAGCGCAGTGAGTTCCGCGGCCTGTGCCGACCATGAGCTCGGCAATGACTCCCTCCATACTACCTTATCCAAGGTTACCACTGCACATCCTGTTTGTCTTTTTCCATCGATGACAGAGCTGGAGCCGTCTACGAAGTATTCAACATCTGGGTCCTCAATTGGGTCCTCAGCAAGATCAGGTCGCACCTGCATAGTTTGATTCAGGACCTCAAGGCAGTCATGCGTCGGTTTCCCTGGCTCCGGCAGCAAGGTTGCAGGGTTTAAGGCTGTAGTACGTTTGAAAGTAAGTCCTGGATTAGAGAGCAAAAATATCTCATACCGTGATTGTCTGGAGGGGTTAAGAAATTTCCCTCCCTCAGTCCCTAGGATCTGGGGAACTCCATGAGGAGTGAGTATTTCCATATCCGCACCCATGACTATCTTCTGGGCTTCTTCAACAACCACTGCTGTGGCTGCCACAGCCCGAAGACAGGCTGGCCACCCGAGTGCAACTGGATCTAGAACCTTTGAATAATATCCCACGGGTCTCCAGGTCAGACCCGATGGCTGTGTCAGCACCCCTGATGCAACCCCTCGATTCTCATGAACATACAGTCGATATGGCTTTTTACTATTTGGGATGGCCAGGGCAGGGGGCTGGGTTAATGCTGCTTTAAGCAGATCAAAGGCATGCTGCATTTCTTTATTCCATTTCCATTTAGTGAGACTCTCCTTAGTCAGGGATTCGTACAGTGGTCTAGCCTTCCCACCATAATCTGGTATCCATAGTCGACAGAACCCAGTTAGCCGTAGGAATGCCCACAGCTCCTTGGGTGACTTAGGTGGGGTTAGACCTTGGATTGCCTGTATGCGATCTGCACTCAGGGCTCTGACTCCTTTTGAGAGCTTATATCCCAAAAATGTGACTTCAGACTGACATATCTGGGCTTTCTCTTTAGAGACTTTATATCCTTTTTCCCCCAGAGTGTTTAGGAGTGACCTGGTGGCTTCCTTGCAGAGCTGCAAGTTTGGGCTTGCAACTAGCAGGTCATCCACATACTGGAGGAGAGTCACTGCGGGGTGTGATCCCTTCCACTCCTCCAAGTCCTTCTGAAGGGCAAGTCCGAAAATATGGCGGGCTGCTACGAATCCTTGTGGGAGAACTGTCCACATGAGTTGGGCTTTATGGAAGGTGTCTGGATCCTCCCATTCAAAAGCAAACAATTTTTGACTCTCTCGGTGAAGGGGAATAGAGAAGAAAGCATCTTTCAAATCTAGCACTGAAAATATTTCAGCTTCCCCTGGTACTTGTGTCAAAATCGTGTGGGGGTTCGGGACTACAGGATGGTCTGAAAGGACCTTCTTATTTACTGCCCGTAGGTCTTGGACCAGTCTATATGAGACCCCATCTGCCTTCGGCACTCCAAGAATGGGGGTGTTATAGGGTGAGGACCCTTCCACTAGCCATCCGCACCTCTTGTATTTCTCTATTAACGGCTTGAGTCCAGCTCTGGCCGCTCGGCTGAGTGGGTACTGCTTTACCCGAACGGGCCCCTCCCCATCCTTGAGTACAATCCTTACCGGGGAGACGAACTTAGCTCGCGCAGGGGTTCCATCAGCCCATACCGAGGGGTCTACTCCAGTCATGTAATCTTCTGGACTTACTGCAGTGCGTTGGTCCTCCAGGAGAGCCATCTGATAGTTCGAGCTCTGCTTGACAGGTAGCTGGACCACCATCTGATCGTCTCTGAAAAAGATCTCAGCTTGCAATTTTGTGAGTAAGTCCCGCCCAAGGAGTGCAACTGGGCAACTTGGAGAATACACAAAGGAGTGCTCGAGCAAATGGTCCCCCACTTTGGTGAGGAGTGGTTTACAAACAGGGAGTCGGGTCTGTGTTCCCTCAATCCCTTCCACAAGTACATGCTGTTCACTAGTTCCTGCACAGGGGGTTTTTTCTGGAATCATTGAAAATGTAGCCCCAGTATCCACCAAGGCTTCAAAGTTTTTGCCACCAACCCTAATGGTTACCATGGGATCTTCTCGGGCTCCAACCCGAAGGGTAGTGGTCTTAGATCCCTGTCCCCTTCATTCTGAATCCTCACCCTTGTCTTCTGCCCGCATGAGGTGACCTCTCGGTTCCCTCTCTCTCTTCTCCTTCAACTTCGGGCATTCCCTCTTCCAGTGTCCTTTCTCTTTGCAATAAGCACAAACGTCTGCTCCCACTCTTTCTCCTTTCCCCTTCTGTATCCCAGCCTTCCCAGGGTTCCCTCCAGTTATAGCAGCTGCTAGTGCTGCCATCTGTTGCTGAGCCTTTTTATCCTCTTTGCGCTCCTGCACTTGCTCACGATTCCCATACACCTTATATGCAATTTCCACCAGCTCTGAAATCGGTTTCCCAGCACCTCCCTCAGTTTTCTGTAACTTCTTACGGATATCAGCAGCAGATTGACCAATAAACATAAGATTTACCATGCGCTGGTTATCTGGGGCTTCTGGATCCAGATCCGAAAACCTGCGAAACGCCTCATACAGCCTCCCAAGGAAAGCTGAGGGATCCTCCTCTCTTCCCTGTCTCACTTCATACAACTTAGACAGATTGGTAACCCGAGGCACTGCCTTTCCCATTGCTTCCACTATAATTCCCAGATACCGTGCACTCAGCTCTCTGCCTTCGGCAGTATGATTATCCCATCTTGGCTCTTCTACAGGGCAGGTATCACGCAGAGTACGACCAGCAGCACCCTCTGACTCAACTCTGGCTGCCGCAATACGTTCTGCTGTACCCAACACTAATCTCCTCTCCTCCGGGGTTAGGAGGGTCTGGAGCATCATCTGGACATCAGCCCAAGTGGGTCGATGAGTCTGCCCAATAGATCGAAACAGGTCCCTCATCTTTTCAGGGTCTTCACGAAAAGAGGGGCTCTGATTTTTCCAGTTAAATAAATCTGAAGTGCTAAATGGGGTGTAGACAAAAGTTGCATTGCCTCCTTCCCCAATAACCTCTCGCATCGGGCAGTTCAGCACCGGCTGTGACTCTACAGGCTTGCGCAAATAATAACCCTTATTCCCCGATTCAAATGAGGCACTTGGCTGAGGCTCACGCTCTAACTCATTAGGTATGCTTTGGTATGTCGGTGGTGGTCTCTCTAAGGGAGGGGGCGGTGGTGCAGAAGGACTGGATGAGGCGTCTGACTCATCTTCGCTACCTGACAGGGCAACCGGAGCGCGGGTCCGGTACTCAGCCAATTCAGAATCTTCCCCCCCATTAGACTCAGGGAGTACAGGCGGCCCTCCCCGAGTCTTAACAACCATCACATGAGACTTTGCTAAGTAATTCTTAATCCAAGGTGGCTGATTTTGAACCACCCACAACCAAAAATCAATATAAGGAAACTGATTCCAATACCCATTTTGCATAACAATTTCATGGATAGCTATCACTTCTTTCAGCACAAAGGATCCTTTCGGGGTCCAGTGGACCCCAAATGTTGGCCACTCGAGTTGACAAAACTTAATTAAATCACCTTTTTTCATTTTTACTCCGTAATCGGCCGGCCTTGCAAATTTATTAAAATGACGTAATAAGCACCTTAGAGGAGCATCTGAATTTTCTACACGGGAGCTAGCCGTACCCATTTTGCCCACAAGAGTGTGCCCAAGGCACACCAAATACCAAAAAGTCCTCAGCGAACATGCACACCTCCTGCTCTGGACCCAGAACCAAATTGGGCAAAGGGAATTCGTATACTCACTCAGATACCCCAGAGATCTCGATCCAAATCCAAAAATGTGTACCTGGAGACTCCAAAAAAACCAAAATTTGCATAGGAGCCCTTAGTGTTCCGGATGTCCCGACTCACGCCTCAAGCCCCCCCCGGGCGAGCCAAAAAGGAAAGGCTCGGTGCGCACCCCCCGGGGTGGCAGAGACGATGCGCCGATGGACTCCGGAGTCAGCCAAAGAAAGCCCCACGTTGGGCGCCAATTTTGATGTAAAAATCACGGTTCGTTTCTTTGTAGGCTCAATGAATATTAATGATCCTTTAGGCACACATTGTTGGTGATACAAAAGGTATATATTTGCAAATAGGGTCAGAGAGAGAAGACAAAAGATCAAAACCCTCTGCCCGCGGGGAACACTTCTCAGCAGGCTTTTATCCCCTCTCTCCTGAGCACGTGTACAGAAGCAGGAACTCTTACAACTCATTTCTGGTTCATACAAACATGTATGTGAATACGTCACATCATACATCGCATGTGTATTATAATTAACTACTTAAGTATGTGGGGCGGATAGGCTTATATGCATTAGCTTATTACGCGTGCTTAGAAAGAACTTCAGGTTACACAAGGTTCAAGCCCAAGGCTAAGATGGCAATTACTCTTATCTAGCCTAAGAAATGTGGGAGCCATGAAAGAAAGTGTGATTTAGTGTAACAAAGAGATAGTAAATTTGCAGAACAAAGAGAGAGTGATACCTTAGTACAAAGAGCCCTTAGTAGCCTTTTTTTTTCCTTCAATCTCCAACCCCCCCCCTTCCACCAAGGAGACAAGGAGAGCGAACAGCTGTGTTTTTCTAACAACACTATTAATAATGCATTTTTAATAATATTTCTAACACCAAAATGAACTTTAAAAACTGTTATAGCAAAACCTTCTAAAGTTTATGCAGGATACGCTTCTCTAATTTAACTTAATGAACCAGGGCAAAACAATGAAAACCCTATTGCACATTCATTTATATGTCAGACTGCATCAATTTTAATGTAAAAAGTAGCAATTTTGTGCAGGAGCACTCAACCTCTGGCCCACAAGCCAAATGCAGCCTGAGGAGCCATCACATCCGGCCTGTGGGGCTCCCCACTGGTCAGGAAACTTTGCATTGGGGAGTGGTGGCAATTAAAATGGCCACGCTCCCTCCTGTCAAATTCCCAAACATCAAGCCCTGCCAGTCAGAGCTGGGCCATGCTCCCTTCCCTAAAACAGGCTGTATTGGGGCTGGGCACTTCCCACCTACTTTGCATGGCTCGATGGTGCTCCCCATACCTGCCCTGTGTGCTAGGTGCGGACCATGGCCAGATTTGGCCCGCAACCAAATGGGGTATGCCCATCCAGCCTGCCAGGCAAAAAGGTTGAGCCCCCACTGATTTAGTGTAATGTATTCTGAGTCCCTTCCAACATTTTTGACCTTTTAGCTCCTGCTGGAAGTTGGTCCAGCGCATCCTCCCAGATATGCTAAGCTTAGAGACTTTTAAATATCTTGTCCTGGAAGCGACTCAGGTATTATTTCATTACACTCAGCTGTGCTTTAACCTTTTTGACTTCTGTCCCCAAAAGTAGTATTAAACTGATGTAATTTTGCCATGCCATTTTATTTCAGGTGCTTGCTCTTGCTGAGCTGGTTTCTAACCACAATACAGCAAAAGACATTAATGTTTCATAAAAAAGATACTTTCTTAAATCTTAACTATGTCTCTTTTAGTAGAATCCAGAAGCTTACAGGTGTCATTTGGAGCCTGTTGACTTTAAATAGTAAGAATAGCATTCATCAGTGCCTGTCTTGATTTTATGTGGGGATGCTGTATTATTTTACAGTTAAAAGCTCATATTATTGAATGGCAGTAGCTGAATAAATCTATTTAGTGCAAGTGGAAGTGAGATCATAATGTTTTTAATAATTTACCTATTCAGTGCTAAAAAGGTAAGTTGCTCTGCCTCATGGAGGGGCCCTGTTTTATCCAATAATTAAGACTGTGATTAGCATTATATTACAAACACGATATTCATGGCTTCCTCATCTAAATTCCACAAAACAAAACTCTTATGACCTCAGGCCATTTTTTTTATGAAGTCGCCTACAGTTTTTAGAAGTTCTTGTCTAAAACATGTCTTGGTTCAGGAACTCCAGATTTTGCTTATATTCACTCATGTCATATATCATTTGCATTTTTGAATATTTGAAGTAAAGTTTGATGCTTTATTGATTGATACACTTTTAACTGTGTATGAACTCCCATGTCAGTCAGGGTGCATTTGGATACATAAATACAACAACGATGTTACATTTCTAAGGAAGACTAGTAGCACCACCTGTTATGAAAAGTCATTGACATTTTCCACTATAAAGCCCAGTTTTTGATTGCTTATATTGTAACTTTGCTAAACTTTGGGTTAAAATGTTCCATGCTATATGTCTCCCTTATGCTAATATTTATTTAATGTCAATGTAACAGATTTGTCAGAGATAAAGTGACCAACTTTCAGGGAACAAAAATCCTGGGTGCTCCCTAGGCCCGTGGAACTAGGGTAATTTACACCACTCTAGGTTTAAGTTACTGCAGGCTGAGACACTGCAGATAAACTAATTAGCTCTGCTGAGAGGCAAAACTAATAATCCTGGGCACTGCATTGCTTAAACTTAGGTATAATGTTTCTAGTTTTGTGCTGTGAAATGCAGCACGGTGCTGTCTTACGTTAAGATCAATTTTTTAGATTTCAGAAAAAAAATTTCTTACAGAGCATCCTAAGGAACACTGAGACACAACCCTGAAATAGAGTTTGTCCTCGAAAATTCAGAAGAAGTGTTGGTTTCTTTAGGAAGAGGAAATACCAGAAAAGGAAACAAATATAAATTGTTAAGCATCTTGCAAGGAATCTATTGTGTAATATCCCTTAATCCTTATTATTTCCACGTTGGTAATATAAAAGGAAAATACATTCATATTCAGGCAGCTGAAGCATTTCAGCTTTCCTAGTGTCTGATGCCATCATGTGGCCATTTTATGAAAATGATTAAAAGCAGCACCACTGGTTTGTGGATGGGTTGGTTTCTTTTACCTTTTGTAAGTAAAGCATTACATAAAATAATTAAAATACAGTACATAGATTTTTCAAGTAAAAAAATTTAAAAATAATAAAAATAATAATGAAGACATATATAAAAACAAATGTTTAAAAGAGTATAATACAAAGTAAAAAAATAGAAAGTAAACACTTGATAAGAAGATTTTTAGACACTAGTGAAATGAAAGGCACTCTTTGGTCAATAAATTAATAAAGAATCAAATGGTAGTGCAGCCCATAAAAATAAGACAAGTTAAGATGATTATTCCTTGACAGTCCAATTTTTCACCAAAATTAATATTGCAATTTCTTATTCATCGGTCAGAGTGAATCAACATCCTCCTATTGAATTAAAAAACCCTAAAAAAACCCACTCCAAACAAATGTTTTATTAACAGTATGATGGAAAAATAAATTTAAGATAATGTAGCAGGCTCACCTTTCAGAGCTTGGGTTGAGTCCCAGGCTTGAGATCCTGCTGTTTTGATTGGTGCAGCCCATCCACCAATCAGGAGGCAAGAGAAATAACATCACACCCCTTTCCTGAGGGGAGGGGGAGAAGAGCTCCCCCTGACCTGATTGAAGACTTCGGGGTGGGGCCCTGGAGTGTACAAAAGGAGCTAAGTGCCCAGCACAAGGGGAGATGTGGTGAGGGACTCAAGAATTGAGTGGAGCCAAGAAAAGCTGGGGAGCTTTCCCCCAGCGAGCAATAGTCCCAAGGCTCCTAAAGCTGCCACCGAAGGAGCAGCCTTGGGAGTGGTGCAAGATTGCTCGGGCTGTTGATGGCGCACATGATGGTGAGAGGAAACCTGGCCCTGGGAGTGGTGTGAGACTGCTCAGGCCCATCATGGTGCGCAGTTTGGTGCACGGAGCCCAGGCTTTGGGAGCCGCAAGTGGCAGCTTGAGCCTGCAACCCTGGCAGGGCCAGCAGACCACATGGTGTGTGGGATAGCGCATGGGGCAAGGGCCTTAGGGGCTGCAGTAAGGTGGCACAGGCCCCATCTCCCAGCAAGCGGCCAGGTCCCATGGTGTGTAGGGTTGTGCACAGGCCTGAGCCTTGGGAGCCAGGGAGCAGCAGAGGCTGCTTGGGTTAGCTACCCAGCGTGAGGATGGATGGATGGAGCCTGAAGGGCCCAGCCTGTGCTAAAAGAGCTCTTGGTGCCAAAGCCAGGGCACAGGGAAATAGTAGTGCTGCAGCGTGAGGCCCAGCACCCAGAAATGCCCAGCGTGAGGCCCAGCAGCCAGCAGTGGTGGTGCAGCAGCTGAGAGGAGCTGAGCCCTCAGTGCCCAGAGTGGGGCACAGGGTGGGGAGGAGCCCAGTGGCACGGGATCGGCCCGGAGAGGCACTCCAGCAGAGGAGACCCCATCGAGCTGTGTCCTGACCACGGCCCAGTGAGGGAGCATGAGTCATTGGGCCGTTGGGTTCCTCAGGGGAAAGACATTTGGGGCTGGGAAACCCAGAGAAGGGGCTGGGTGAGCAGCCCCCCGCCTAGTCAAGGCTGTAAGGGGAGGGGCCCCTGGTGCTTCCTGGACACCTGCCAAAGGACCCCATTGGAAGGAGGACTATCTCTTGCCATGGGTTAGGGACTATATTAAGGAACAGATGTTATTAAGATGGTTCCTGTTTGTGCCTTATATTGTGTAATTGAAATGTTGTATTGTGATGCTGTATTGTGTTGATGCTGCTAAAATTGTTTTATTGTGATGGGTAAATAGGTTTATTTAGGGTTTGACCTTGGTTACTGGTTAATGTTCACTGTATAAATATATGTAAATTATATTTAATTTTATAATTATGTATATTATAACTCAATAAATTGTATATAGTTAAGAATTTTGGGCTCGGGCTAACTCTATAGAAGAAAGAGGGATCTGCTCAAACTTCTGGCATCCCTCTCACAGCAGCCCTCCTGCCTACCGATCCCATCCGATGGAGAATAGGGCACACCCTGGGGTGTACCCAGGTTACAATAAAGCTACAGACTTCAGACCATAATGTAAAGTCTGTTTCCAGAACCATAATAATGACTTCTGTAAGTAAAATAATGCCTCTATAGATTTCTGCATGCTGCAGGTACAGACTTGCAGCTAGGCATGAATAAATGTGCAGAGAACTTGAAATGTTGTAGGAAAATATGCAATGGCATCAGATGTCATTAGCAGTAATAGATAGGTTAATGCATAGTAAACAAAAGAAGTGTTTGCTAGAAGAAGATTAAGTGTTTTGTCCTCTGTACACAAACATGTGCATTAATACTTTATCATTTAATAAATAACCTATAACTTTCAGTCCCAAAACAAGGAGCTTACTAGAAATACTGATCAATGGACTTGAACATTTAAAACATTTAAAATCCAGCTGCTTAATTCAGAGTTAATTGGTTATATATTTCTATTCATGTTATCAAATATCTCCTAAATCTGTAACGTATATCAAAATGACTGGAGATGACTTCTGTGAAAATTTCTTGCTTCCACATTGTGTAGATCTGACACATTCATTTGCTACAAATTCATCATTATTACCATCATGATAAGTCCTTGTTAACTCTAAGCCAGTGGTCACCAATCAGTGGATCTTGATCCACCGGTAGATCTCAGAGCCTCTTGTGGTAGATCTTGGAGCCTCTTGGAGTTGATCTTAGGTTGGGGTTGGGGGCTGAGTGCCCATGTTTATGCATGTGCACCCAGCAGGTCAGTCTGTGGGGGTGGGAAATGGTGGGGGCTAGACTGAGGCCCCTGCAGTGAGGGACAGTGCCACAGAGGCAGGAGCAGGGGTAAGTTGAGTGGTGTCCAGCCGGGTGGGACTTCCCTGCTGGGGAGGCGTGCTCTCAAATAATTTTTTTCCCCTCTGCCTTGATCTGCCCCCCTTCCCTCCACACAGACTTACCTGCTGAATGGGAGGGGGGAGGGGTGGGAGAGGGGGTAGTGGCAGCACACAGTAGAGCTTGGGTTGCTTTTAAATGCCAAAAAGTGATCTCCTACTTAAGAAGTTTGAAGACAACTGCTCTAGGCCAATCTGTAGTTGGATCCTCAGGAAAGTCTGGCTAGATGTTCAGTGCATATCTCCATATGGTGATCTTACTGAGCTGTCAAACCTTTTGGCAGCTACATGATCACTGACAGTGTAGCATCTTTCCTGGATGAACGTACTTCAGAATGTATCGTTCTTGCTAATAATAAGCCAACAGAACTGAAGCAATGCTGATGGAGGTATATGCCAGGTTCCTCTTCATATCTTATTGTTTAACTTATCTCATTACTCAATATGCAGCAGCCAATGAAGACAAGAAATTGAAATTGTCAAATCAAAATTAAATGCTAAAAATAGAAATCAGCCTTTCTTTGTTTCAGCATTGCTTAATGATGTTAGATCTAAGTAGAGTGAACTAAATGCAGAAAGAAGGGAATGTGCTCTTTCTCAGGCAGCTTTACTAGTGCTGTGGGATTACATCCCTAGCTTAATTTTCGTCTGTGTGTCTGCTCATTTGGAGCATGTGGATGTGGGTGTCTGTAGGATGGAGTGTGAACGCACGCACATTATTTGGCTCTATGGATCTTGTATAAACACAGGACTTCTGAAACACCACATTGTGACTGCATAATAGTTAGGAGACACCCTGACTGCAAGGAACCACAATATTAGAATGACCACAAATAACATATTTCTACTCAGACATAGCAGGAAAAACTCTCTACTTTCCATATCACTTTGAATCTTTTAAATATCTGTGGGTAGATACATAGAACTGCATGCTATCTAATTTTCTAAAAATGTATTAAACTGCTTTTTTCTTAATCCTTAAGGAGCAGTAGAGGCATTTAATATTCACTAAATATGCAGTCTGTATACCCAAATACAATTATAAGCTTTCAGTTAGCTTATGATATTTTGATAGCAATGAAAAGACCATAGCAACTGCATTTTTTCTTTTTCAGGATTGATGTTATGCTGTTCTATGACACATAGCAAAAAAAGTCAATCACCACTTGGTAGCAGCATGTAACAGCCAATTCTATAATTAAAAGCTAAATTAAGTCATACTTCACATTCGCTAAAGCTGAGATCACAGTTATACTTGCTTACAAGTACTGTAGATGAGGGCTACAAAATATAGCAATAGGCAGATTATATAACAGTCAAACTGATAACCTGCTTAAAGAATAAAAGTGGTACAAATGAAATCTAAATACCTTGATTTTTCACATTGCTTATATTTGGATTCCAGATCAGCCAGGTCTGGTTCACCTACAACAACAAATATGCTCTTTGTAGGATCACTGAAAGCCTTAGATTCCTTCAGAGAATCATTTGAAGTAAGTTCTGTTCTGTATTTTATCTCTAATTTATATAATCTAATTAGCTAGCGAAAGAAAATCAAGCATCTTACTTTCAACATGTCATTCTCATTAATTATTTTGGCCAATAAAGCTGCATGCTCTGCAGATACTTTTTAAAGGAATGGCTTACCCAATTCCCTTATTTGATCATGGACCTATAGAAAGGACCTATCATTCTTACATTAATCTTCATTGCAGGCTGACCACAAGTTAAGCACTTGAGGATTAGCCAACAGTGAGAAGCCTAGCCCATTTCAGCTAAACCACATTGTTCTTACCACTATGTTGCTGTCATATCCACTCTTCTCCAGACCATGTTCTGCATCTGCACTGGTGCCGTATCCATATAAAAACAACAGAATATCTGGGCACATGTCCTGTGGTTCATAGTTCATGGTGTTGCTGTACGCTCACATCTGCAGAGTATTGTGAGTCAACTTGTATAATGTCTATGCACCTGGAGAATCATGGAATGAAATGGCATAGGTCTTGAAAAGTGTCTTCCTGGCAGTTTGCTGAAGATACATAATACTTAATAATCAGGACCCATGACTGATGGTGTTTATATAGTCACTGTACGTTTGGCTTGTCTCAGCAGAAATTTCTGCCAAGAGATAGTGGTGGGTATTTTAGAGGTGCCTTTGGGCTGAGAAAAGATGGAAGCACTAGCTTGCAGTTACAAGTAAAGTCCTAATAAGAACAGTTGGAACCATATGGGCATGGATGAATGGACTAACCTAATGCTGCTTTGCATCAAGATTTGGGTATAATCTAGTAATTTTGCTGTCAAGTGATACTTGGCTTCTTATTGGGCCTCCTACTCTGGAAAAGAGTGGGAATAAAGAAACTACAGGCAGTCAAGCTGCGTAAGACAAAGAGGCATATGCATTTAGGCCATTTCTAGTTAGGAGTCTGAACACCAGTAGATGGCAAGATGATATATAAGAATCAGTAATCAAGGGATTGTTGGTAGGATCATCTATGAGTTGTGGTTGGCTATCCCTGGATGTCTTCACTGTGATTACCACAGTTAGCAGTATAAGTTTGTTAAAGATTTGCCCGATATTTCATGGCATGGTGGCTACCTCAGCATTTGGCCTGGATAGAGGCATATGAATCCATGAATCCAGAATGTATTAGAGTAAATCCAAGGTAAGTCTATAATGAAGAATAGGATAAGAAACCTATTAAGTCTCTTGGCTATCTACTAAGACACTAGATATCCTTATAAAGTATATATCTATTTATGAGGGTGAAAGTATGATTGCAGTTGCTCAGTTTTCTCATAACATTAGCAATAATTTGATATAGTTTGTTCTTAAAACTGGATTGTCACATCCCTTAGGTAGTCATTTTCCACTTTGGGTCAGCTGAACAGCTTAAAATAACCTGCAACAGCTGTGATTATGTCATCCTGATCCTGCCACACCTGAACAGTAGCATATTTCCAAACCAATACATGTTCATTCTCTGCTACTGCTGTTAGGCAGAACCCGTTACACTCAAAGCTTTTTGCAATGTATACTGCTGATCTATGGGTAAATCCTTTGCCTTCTTTTTTGTGCTTCCCAAGCACCTGTTATAGCTTTGTGTTGTTAGGTATTCATATGCCAATGCCAGGTTGTGGGTAGCGAGGCCTAGGTACCAATCAGGAATCAAGACCACTAGATAGGGGGTATTAGACAAAACAAGTAGAGTCCAGTGACAAGCCTGGTTCAGGAACCTGGAAGATTAAACAGAGAGTGAAGTCTACAAAAAGTAGTCAGCAAACCAGGAGACCAGAGAGCAAAGCCACAAGCAAGCCAAGTTAGGAAACTAGGAGATCACATGAAGAGTCAAGTCTACAAGAAATCCAGGTCAGGAAACAGCCAAAGACCATAGAAACAATGTTACCCAGACACCTCCTGTTTCTCTCCCTGGACTTTTATTGGGTAAGTTTAGGGTCGGATGATAATAGCCAGCCACTCAAGTGTCAGGGAGTAGGTATAGACTTGTCCACTGATAGAGGTCATAGGTAGGTCTTATCTACCCTGGTGGAACAACAGCTGGAGGAAAGGTTGGGATAAGTGGATGTGTCCATTAGGCCAAGGTTCTGGGTCAGGGGTGGGCAAGATCCGGCTTGTGGGCTGGATCTGACCCATGAGGCAATACTATCTAGCATGGGGTGCCCTTATGAAAGACAGTTATCTCCAGCCTGTGGTTGCCCCTCTGAAAGGCGGTGCCTCTCTGCCCTCTATGCAGTAAGCACTGGCAACAGCAGCAGCTCTGGCTCTGGTTGCTAGGCAATCAACCCCCATCCCAGCCTGGCCTGACCCACCCTGCCCTAGCACTAAGGTAGTGGGTGCTGGAGACAGGAAACTTCTTCCTGTCCTAGGGGCACAGGCAGCCCCATGTGGTGGCAGAGTGGAGCTGGGCCTGGCCCACTGTAGCCTCATCACCCACAGCTCCTGGCCTGAGTCCTGGGGGCACAGGCAGTCCCACATGGCACAGAGCAGGGCCAAGCCTGGCTGGGATTGCCCACAGCTCCTGGCCCCTTTTTCCCCAGTGGGAGTTCCTGACCCACAGCCCAGTGGGGCCCATACCTGAACTTCCATGTGCATGGGGGCAAACAGTTACAGGGTCCTTGGGCAGAGCACTGGTTCTGCAGGCAGGGATGTGCAGGGCGTGGATTGCAGCTCTGCTCTGGTTCTGTGCTGTCAACATCTCGTGATCCTGGGGTCACCAGGGAGACCAGCTGGGAGCCATGTGGGCAGGACATGCAGCCAGGTGGGGAGCTGCATTTAGGGCCAAGTCCAGGATCTCGGGGCAGTGACATCACAGGGCCTGGGCAAAGCTGCAGTCTGCTTTCTGCATTCCCGTCTGAGGAACTAGCACCCATCACAGGGGCGTGTGGGCAACTCTCATGGTGGGGAGCAGTGTTTGGGAGCAGGATAGGCGGGCAAGCCCAGGGTCATGAGGTGAGGTCACCATGCTCCTCACCCACCCATGGCCCCATCCCATCTAGGGAGTTTTGGTGAGCTGTTGCACAGCAAGGGAGGGGTGCTGATCCAGCCTGCAACAGCTCAGCACATCTCTCTATGTAACCCACATGCTCAAATAATTGCCCATCCCTCTTCTGGGTTTAAGGTTGCAGATTTCACAATGTGGTTTTCTGATCTTTTGTGTGGTCTGCCTGCTTCCAGTGTTGCTATCTACCCTTCTGAAGCAGAATTAGTCTGTGCAGTTGGAATGTACAAAATCACCAGCTTTTTCTACAAAGGAACAGAAGCCACCATTCTTTTGGAGGTATTTCCTTCTGTTGTGCCATGCTAGTATGAAGGACTGGAAAGAAGTTTCATTGCCAAACTTTACATTTGGCTTTGTAGAAAAAACAGAAAGATCAATTTTAAATTGCTCTCTTGGGTTCCTGTAAGTGGTAGTGCATTTTTATTCTTCTATTCATTTCTTGCTGATCCCCAAGAAAATAGCCATTCCAGAATGGGAGATATTATACAAAGTCAATACTTATATTTACAACATCATTGTAACAGTGATTCGCTAATTAAAGGCCAATAAGAGCGTGAAATAAAGACTGGTGGAAGCAACTGGAAGGAATTGCTGCTGCTGGAGCTGCCAGGAAGCGAATTCAGCTGCTCCAGCCACATGTGCCATCACCCAATCTGCCCCTTACGCCTGGGCTGGGTGGGACCGAAGGACCCGCTGCAGGCTGGACAAAATCTCTTGGTGGGCCAGATCTGATCCACAGGCTGTATTCTGGCCACCCCTGCTTTATATGCGTATTGTGCATAACTATGAAGTATAACAATTAATAGCCCCTTAAATAACACTAGTACCTCTGTTACAAAAGTTTTTTTCCATTAGGGATGTGCACCTGTTGGCAGTTTTTAGACAGGAAGCCAATAATCCTGAGAACTGCAGTCTTTGGGGAGAGATTAAGGACTGCAATTACAGCAAGAGCATAAGCACCTGCTCTCACTTATTGCCAAAAATAATTGATTTCGCCTCAATTTTTTTTCTTGTAATATTTGTTTTTTATTTTTGACAATAACTGAATGCTGTTAAAGTAAGAACAGCTGAAAAAAAAGCAACAACAAAATGACACTTCCTCTCTCTGCTCTCCCTATCATTCAGGGACAACGAGATTCATTCTTGTAAACTGTAACTACAGTTAACACCAAAAGATACACTAAAGTTGCATCAGGGACTATTCTTTAAAAGCTGAGGCTCCCCTTTTGCAGGTGCAAATCAGGTAATTAGCTGAATATAGTCTTATATTCATTTAAAAGGAATTCTGCAATGAGAAGACTACAGAGACCTTAGGTCTGGATCCTCAGAGTTATTTAGGTGCTACATTGTAATCAGGGGATTTTCTGATTACAATGATAATATTTTACCTAACAAATTCCTTTTCGTTGTAGTGGCCAAGGCATTGGTAGCACCCTTGTCTCTTCTGCTCTATTCCCATTTCATGCTGTAAAATTTTTTCTAAATCAAATGCTTTGTGGGTGTGGGTCAAGAGAGACCCCAGAGTGTATGCCCTTGTGAACTGTCCTAGAAAAATGCTTATTGCACAAATTGCAGGTAAATGCAGGGGACTGGATTCAATGGCATGGAAGGTCTCTTGTAGTGTTATGTTTCTAAGTCTAAGTATCTTTGAAGATTTGGGTATTATCTCTCACTGGGTACATATGAACGTGTGCCCAGGAGCAATAAACTGTGGGGTAATAAATTCCAGAGTGCACCTAAGACTACAGCACATTGAGCTGGGTTGGAACAGCCTTGGCTGGCATGGGGTCCTGGGGGTGAGCCACCCAGCCTGGGGCTGCTTCCCCCTGGCTCAACTTGTTGTGGAGGGGCTGGCTGGGGCATGAGGATGCTTTAATGTGTGGCTATCTAGCAGGCAGCCCCTAAACTGAAGCACCCTTGATGCGCCAGCCAGCTAGGGCAGCATCTACATGTGCACTGCTGCAGAGTGCTACTTTGTAGTAGGATAGTACTTGTAACCTGATGGGTGTCTACACAAGACACTAAATACACTTTAAACTAATTCTACTGTGCAATAGCATGTGACACAAAAAGCCTGCTTATGTGCTAACACACAGTAGACGTAGTCTAATGGGCATTAAGTGTCACAAAAAAGCATTGATCTGTGCTAATGCACAGTAGGGCTGATTATGGCATATTAAGTTAATAGCTTTTATTACAGGTACTAAACCTAATGCACTTTAATTATGGCACATTCATGAACATGTAGACATGCCCACTGCAGGGCAAATTAGTTTATTCCAGCCTAATAGGGGTGCACTTGTAGATGCCAAGATGTTTACTGCACAGCTACTCAGTCGACTACAAAGTAAATATCTCATGTAAATATACCCATGGAGGCCTACTGACTGTCAGATTTTATTTGGCTTACAAATAACACAGTCAGGTGAGGCACTTATAAATTAAGAAGAACATGGTTTAAAAACCAAGGGCCTTTGTACATGCCACAAAATTGGCCTTTAAAGCAGCTCAAATGCTACTTTGCACTGCTTTAATGGTGTTGTTGTTTGCATGCTTGGCAGCATATTCTGCCTTAAATGACTTTGGTACGTAGCATGATAAAACACCTCTGAGGTGTTTTAGTTTGCTACCTAACAGAGTGCAACATTGCATGGGGTGCTGGAAGCCAACATACTCAGGCCTTGGAGGGCCCTGTGCAGCTCAGGGGCTGTGGGACCCAGTGGCAGCCCATGCAAGCAGGCTTCACTGAAGGATAAAAAAGTGGCAAGCTGGAGCCTGCCTGCCTGAGCTGTGTGGAGGCTCAGTGCTTCCTTCTGTGGCTGTGGCGGGGGACAGTGCTTTCCTCTGTGGCTGCAGTGGCCCCCAAGACTGCCTGGGCTGAGTGCCAGCAGGTGGGCACCACCTCGGGGGACCCCCATGCAGCTCAGGGACTGCTCAGCTTATTGGCAGTTTGCCCCCGACCTCCCCGCTGCTGAAGAGGCAGGTATAGATTGGGCCCCTACCCTTGTGTACACACCATGAGGGTTTAGTTTGGCTTAATTCTCCCTAAATTGAAGCAGTGTTTTTAAAAACCCAGTGTTTCAATTTAGGGAGAACTGAACCAAATTAAACCCTGTGGCACGTGCAAGCAACCCAAGAGACACTCCAAATTTGAATAATCCCATATTTATATATTTTTGCTTTGTAATTGTATTAATACACCCTGTATTTTCAAGGCTAATTTACATGTGAACATGAAGTAAACTTATCTGCTTCTGAACTTTTAGAAAATCCACCCTTTTAAGATGTTGATGTTGTATTGTATTTCTTTGGATGCTAATGCAGTTACTAAGATTCTGACTTTTCATAGATTCATAGATTCATAGACATCAGGGCTGGAAGGGACCTCAGGAGATCATCGAGTCCAGCCCCCTGCCCAAAGGGCAGGAAGTCAGCTGGGGTCGTAGGATCCCAGAAAGATAAGCATCCAATTTACTCTTGAAGGTGTTTAACGTAGGTGCTTGAACCACCTCCGCTGGCAGACTGTTTCAGACCTTGGGGGCTCGGACAGTAAAGAAATTCTTCCTTATGTCCAGCCTGAAATGGTCTTGCAGGAGTTTGTGACCGTTCGACCTCGTCATCCCTTGGGGCGCTCTGGTGAACAAACGTTCCCCCAGATCCTGGTGGTCACCCCTGATAAACTTATAGGTGGCCATCAGATCTCCCCTGAGCCTACGCTTTTCCAGGCTAAAGAGTCCCATGTCTCTCAGCCTATGATCATAAGATCTGTTTTCCTGACCTCTGATCATGTGCGTGGCTCTCCTCTGGACTCTCTCAAGCTTCTCCACATCCTTTTTGAATTGTGGAGCCCAAAACTGGACACAGTACTCCAGCTGCGGCCTCACCAAGGCCAAGTAAAAGGGGAGAATGACGTCCCGGGATTTGCTCGAGAAGCATCTATGGATGCAAGCCAGCGTTTTGGTCGCTTTACTAGCCACAGCATCACATTGCAGGGTCATGTTCATCTTGTGGTCAATGATGACCCCCAAGTCTCTTTCTTCTGTAGTGCTATCCAACGTAGCACTGCCGAGCCTATAAGGAGAACCTTGCATTTTTCGGTGTTAAACACCATCAGGTTCTCATCTGCCCATTTGCTGAGCTTGTCCAGGTCAGCCTGGATCATCCGCCTATCTTCTGGTGTGGATGCTTTGCCCCAAAGCTTGGTGTCATCGGCAAACTTGGCCAGTCCACTCCTGACTCCAATGTCCACATCATTAATGAAGATGTTGAACAGTATGGGTCCAAGGACAAAGCCTTGAGGGACCCCACTGGTAACAGGGCACCACGATGAGTGACTGCCATCGATTACAACCCTCTGGGTCCGACCACGGAGCCAGTTTCCCAGCCAGCGGATCGTGGTGGAGCCAAGGCCACAACTGGCCAGTTTGGCCTAGAGGTGATCATGGGATACCAGATCAAAAGCTTTTTTGAAGTCAAGATATATGACTTTCATCAGCCAGATAATTGCAGGACTGAGGTCTAAAAGACTAAGAACCAGTGTCTTATACCATGAATATAGAGTTATTGTGCAAAATGATCATAATTATGCTATCTCAGATTCATCTATTAATTTATCCCTGTTACAAAGCATCTCTAAAATTCATTCATCATCCTGAAGTTGATGTAAGTTGGAAACAAAGGCAATAGCGGAAATTTACAGTCTGCAAGTGAACTGTATTTCAGTAGATAGTATACTGTAGAAAATATAATTGATTCTAATTGAATAAAATGAGGTCACAAACATTGTTCAAATTTGTTAGTAAATAAGCTGCTGAGTGCCTTAATTGTGCATCTTGTCACAACACAGTGTGACTACAGATGAAGGATTTCTACTGTGCACTGAAAGTGGAATTCACCTTTCTGCAGGGGTGAGGGGAACCTTCTGAGGGGAGCTAGTGATGGATGTAAGAACTGATTTCAATATTCTTATTAAATTCCTGACATTTTAATGAGATGTGTCTAGGAAAACCCTAATTTTATGTCCATATTACATTCAATTTAAATCCCTGCACAAAATAAAATTTAATTTTACACGTTAAGATTGCTAAAATGCTATCAAGAGGATAAGAATGTTGATGCAAGACCCTTTGTTGTTATTTCTGTGAGTGAGGCAGAAACCATAGAAACCTCTTAAAATAAAAATGGTATCTCTTTCTAACAAATAAGAGAGGAGGTACAATGACTGAAGAATGCTACAATGTGTGTAGCTTCTGCATACTTTTGAGATTTTTCCCAAATAGTTGCTTTTTTCATTTGAAGTTTATGAGCAATTTAGCTTAAAATGAGGTCATTAAAAGCATGGTATACATAAGGGTGGCCAGAGCCTGGAATAGGCTTCCCAGAGAGGTGGTGTTCTCACCTTCCCTGGAAATCTGCAAGAGGAGACTGGATAGGCACCTGGCTGGGGTCTTATGCCCCTCTCACCCCCAGTTCTCCTTCCTGCCCCTGGCAGGGGATCGGAGTTGATGATCTGTCTAGGTCCCTTCCGACTCATTGATTATATGGTTCTATGATTCTAAATACTGCAGTTTTATACAAGCAGAACTCCAACTGGAGATAGTACATATTTGCTTTCATGGCAATAAAAACCTTAGTTAAGTAAATGTATAACCGTGAGTAATTTTATACATATAAACAGTAGTCATACAGAACACCATGGAATTAGTAAGTGCAGAAGTAACTTAAAAAGTAACTCATATGCATAAGGGTTTGCAGTACTAGGAGATAGTTTCTCTGTACAGCTACTGAGCCACAGTGAATTTCACACACAGCACACAAACCATAGGGATCTGACTGCATGTTCAGTAAATAACAATATCGTCAGTGTGTAAAGAAAGTGTGTCCCCATCATGTATTGTGTATGGGCCTCAGTCCTTCAACAGAACTCATATGAAAGTGTATTGACTTCATTGGGGTTTTATACAGGGTTCTGGCTGAATAGGTCAATTTGTAAGATTGGGCTTACATTTTATGAAAAAATGTTTTAATTTGTCTTTAATGGAAACAGTAAGAAATGTTTCTACTACAGAGCAAAGACTTTAATAACAAAGTAAAACAGTTGTTATTAGAAATAGCATTTCCACCAAAACTTTATTTTCTGATATTTTCTATTGGAGATAAATATAGTTATCCTTATATAATATTTAAAAATTACCTTGCAATTTGTTTTAATACATCTCATTATCAATTATATATAATCAGTCTTGTAGGACCCAAGCCTAAAATGAGCTTCATGAGGCAGATCCTTATACAAAGCCTTGATGGAAATCTGTTAGAACTGCACATGAAAAGTTTGCCTAAGCACAGCACATAGAGCATTAAAGTCTTAATTATACCACCTGACAAGCATGCACATGCTTAAACTTGAAGAGTGACTGTGAAATATATGGAGCCACTAATGGTAAGTAAGGTTGAGTGTGTGCATGTTCCTACAGGATTGGGGCCTTAGTGATGTCACAGCTTGGCAAAATTCTTGTTGCCTATTTACCTAGGAGGAAGAAAGGGCCATTGTGGGTGAATAAAATACCATTAATTGGTCATTATTCTCACTTGCCAGGGTAGGAGGCAGTGGAAAAGATTTTATTTTTGGTGCAGTAAATTTTCCTGACAGTTTCTTAATACAGGTGGTTCAAAAAGTGAATAGAACTTAGTGTTGCCATTCCTCCTCCCTCCTCTTCTTTTTTAGCCATGCAATTTTCTTCCCTTAACAAGCACTTCCCTGGGGGCTTGCTCACTTCTGATTAAAATAGTGGTTGGCTCCACCCCTCTGCTGCAATGTGATACAACTTTGCAGAAAGCAGGAAGTCTGGGGAGAGTACTCTGCATCATTTCATAAGGTAAGAGTGGTTTTTAAGGCTCTCTTGGAAGGAGAAATTCTTTGGGAACTGTGAATTAAAAACTAGTCTTGGGAGAATTAGGGGTGTTGAGAAATGGGACTGTTATTGAGTGAGGTGTAAATAGTAAGGAAGAAACAGGTGCCCTAAGGTGGGGGTTAGGAGTTCTTGTGGTGTCTGTAAGACAGGAGGCTAATGTAAAACTTGGATGCTTGTTTTAAGGCTTTTATCAGTTGATAAAAAGCTTTTGATAACTTGGATAGTATAGATCCAGAGCCTACTGAATAAACATGAATTAATTTTGTTAATATTCTAGCACCCCAGCATTATTTGTATATTACACTAAAATCTGACTTCTTTGAAAGGCAAAATATGTGCTTATAAAAAGACTAGAAATAGCTTTTTCTTAAGTAAATGGAAATGTCATGCATTTAGTGTTATACAGTAAGTAAAAGAGGTACTTTATAATTACTTAGTAAGCAGATTTATCTCTCTGTGTGGGATGTTGAAAAAGAGACTTTGTTTAAATATTGATGTTGTTAAATTTTAAAAAGAACAAACTAATGAACAATCTTAACTCCTACATGAGTTTAAAGCATGGTTTGCCTCAGTGTTATACAATAATGTTCTCTCTTAAATTCTCTTTTCTTTATTATTGGATGAAAAGGCCATGCAAAAGTTCTGATCCTGTAAATTGGTTTGCCTGATTGAAATAACTCGGGGCAGGAGTGGAGGCACAGGTGAGACTGTAGGATGATTGTAAGAGGACTGTGTCATTATGCAAGGAAGCCTGCTCTGTCAAACCACTTACAACAATTCTATATGTGGTTAGGGCTTTAGGATTGTGAATATGCTATGACAGATATTATTTTATGACACCTGTAGTATTTGAAACAATTGGAGTTTTAAAATTATTATATGATTTCTTAAGGTGTCATTTCTCAGACCAGTATGTTCTGAAATTGGTAGGATACCAATTTAATTTACACAAGTAGTAGAGGAAAACAATGTGTCACAGAAATCACTTGCAAAAATAAGTGCAATGTACAGTGACGCTAACTGGTAGGTTCTGAAGCACTTCTGTTGTCCACTTTGTAAATCTATGAATCCTTCAGTACAATGTATTTAACTGTAGGCTACAACAACTTGCTGTGTTACATTTATGTAATCTAGCTGTTGATGGTAAGGATAGTTAATATCCATGGTTGTCCTATTGTAATGTAAGGTTATAAAGAAATGTCTAACTTGCAAAAAGATACCTTAAAAAAATCTATTTTGACTTCCTGCAATTTTCTGGATTTTACTATTTAGATAATTTGTGCAGCAAATAACTTGCAAGTTTAGAAATCCTTTATCTCCAGGCAGTTCTTATGCTTCACCCTGCATACATTTAGTCATGAAATTAATAAGGCCAGCGAATTGCTAGTTATTCATTGCTGGAAGAACAATATTATTTATTTGCTGCCTTTCTATTGTAGGGTCAGTGTATTTTCCAAACTCTTGGCACTGATGTAGCTAACCATATTATCTGTAGATATTTTTAGGTTTTTGTATACATACTTGCAAAGTACTTCTTGAAAGCTGAATTTAGATAATCTGGTGCTAGTTTCTATCATATCTTTAACTGGAACTAGTCCTTCACCACCATTTATCTACAGGCAAGGGTTTAAAGAGACCATCTAATTTGGCTTTTTTCAGCAGACTGATAAAGCTCTGCCAAATTGCTTTTTAGTTGGAAACAAAAAACCATGTTGCTTCACAGCAAAAAACTAATGAAATTGCATTTTTTCCATATACAATAAAATATTGGATTGCTTGATTACTGTTCTTCCATAACAAAGTACTTAAACTGTTTGTGGCTATCTATTCAAGAGGCTTCTTCCCTGTCCTGGTGAACTATAAACATTGCAAAACATGGTAGTCACACAAAATTAACTCCAAGGTGGTCCGTGTGTGTTCTCAGAAGGCTTGACCACGTTTGATAAGTCTAGCTTATTGTTTTAGTATTCCTTTTTATGTGCATTGTGATCACTCAACAACCAGGATCTTTTGGCTTTATTTTCCTTTGACTGTGCAAAAGTCTCATTGCTCTTATAGGAAAATGTCTGAGAGATATTTTGCATATACTTATTGTGATCTTAACTTTTAGTGAGGCAATTGGAGTTTTAAAATTTATTGTTAATCTAGTTCATTAGTTCAAGTGATAAGTAGATGTGGGTTTTTAATTTTTTTTTTTTATGACCATAGCATATTTTTAGCAAATAATAAGGATGACATGTTATCATCATGTGTAATTTCCAAAACAAGGTCAAGCAAATCAGCGTTACTGACTGCAGATCTACAATAATTGAAAAAGTAACTGTATAATTTTCTGAAGCAAACAACATCCATTCTATATACCATTAAATTGTTACATAGGCAAAGACGGAGAATTTTGACTAGCACTTAACTGATCTCCTTCTTTTTTTCTTTTTTTTTTAAATTTTATTATCCCTTAAATAAAACGATGTACTGAAGATGTTTTACCTGGGTTTATATTTCATAATTTTACTAATGTTTGATATACAGTGAGGATTTGCTCCCTGCTACTCTTACATTTGATAGTATTTGAATTACTTACCACCTCTGATAGCTTCATCTTTTGTCGACCAGTGGGTGTGTCTACATGAGATGCGTATTGCGCAGTAGATTAATTCTACTGCATATTAGTATAGTTTTTGTAGAATTGGTCTACTACATATTAAGCATTGCAGAAAGATAGTGTGCTTTTACTACTGGTCATTTATGTGGTACCTCATATTAGAGGTACTAAACGTGCAGTAAAAAAGGCACATTCATACATGTGTAGACATGCCCAGTGAGTATTTGGAAGCAGTTGTTACTGACTCAGTACTTTTAATTATATAGTTCTCTGAACCCTAAATTCCATGCCATTCTAAACTGCTCATGGCAAATGTTCAATTTTCCAAGCAATTCAATTTTTCCTTTGTGGCCTCTCAAGTTTTAATGTAGGTCATAATGGTATCACATTCATGAGGCTGTGAAGTGTTCTGTCTCATACAGTTATCACTGCTGTGGACTCATGGGTGAACAAGTCACAAATCTTGTATTGGTTGTCTACATCAAAATCTTATTGCAAAGTGAACTCATTATTATCTTTGTATCTAGGGTTCCCCCCATTTCCTAACCCCCCCCCCCCAGCTCAAAGAAGGATAAAGTGTGTGAGTAACTAGATGCAAGAGTGATCTTTGGACTCGTATTTTGAATACCCCAAACTTACAGGCGCATTACTGTTATATGGAAAGTGGCTTTGTTAGGTGTTTGGGCCTGAGTAGAAAGAAAAGGCTGATTTCTTGCAAAGTTTGAATCTTAGTATTGGCTAGGGCTCATCACTTTTAAAAACTGTTGTGTTTGTCAAACACCTTTCTGTATCTTTTCTATAATATGGTGAACCCCCAAAAGCTCCAAATTGCTGTTGTATATACAGTATGAAATAATAATGCATGGATAGCAGACAATGGAAGGAACTGAAGTTTTGAGAATAACTTCCTTCATATTGGGAGAGCCCAGAGAGTGTTTTGATGTAAAAGCCTCCTTAAGAGAATTAAAGGAAACAGATCTACTTTTCTATTTGGGAAGGGTTATATTTTAGTACAAAGGCTGGCAGAAACACTTTCCTGGCTTTTCACTGTATATGGAGCAGCCTTCGCTCTGTTTTCTCTTTTTACTTTTTTAAATTACTCTTTAGTGCCGTTATTTTACATTACCCCTTTCTGCCTCCGCATCTCTTTAAGCCATCTCTCTGTGGAAGGAAGGTGGTGGTCAGTTCAGTTTGTGGAAGAAAGTCTTTGCTTCTCTCATTCTGTACTGCAAGTTGTTCTATACACTAGAATGTTGAATGTTCCCCGCCCCCCTGCTCCCCTTATCTCTATCATGGTGTCTTATCTATCTTGCTCAGGTTTTATGAAGCTCTCAGAAAAGTCAGTGGAAACTTAAGAAGTGACTCGAGCCATGCAGACTATGGTGTCAGCAGGGCTTATGGAAGTTGTCCTTACATAAAAATGTGGTTTGACATAGTTCTTGCCAGCCCTACCAACTCATGCAGTCATGAGCTTCTGCTGAATGTACCATAGAGAACTGTGGAAGATTTTGAATGTGCTAGAACTGGGCCATAACAAGGTCCCTAAGTTCATTTTCACTAGAAGGAATCAATAATGTAGTGACTCTGCATATTAACCTACTGTGAATATTCTTGAGGAAAACGCTGAGAATTTCACATTTCTTCTTTTCTTTTACCCCATCTAGTTCTGGAGTATAACTGTTCTAAAAACTTTCCCCCCTTCTTTCATATGCTCTTTAGTGAGCTTTTGAAGAAGCACGTGACTGTTGTTCAGTGCTGTATATATGCATGCATTATATGTAGGCACTCTGAGGGGGAAAAATAAGCAAATAGTTACTCTGTTTTATAGCTCTCCAATTTTTGTTTTTCCCCTTTTACCAGAGGTCAATGCCCAGCTTGCTGAAATGGTACTTTGCCTCTTATCTTTATGCCCATGTGTGCTCTCAGGAACCTTCCTAACTATTTCTTATCAGTCTGCTAAATGGACTATGCTTTCCCAGAAGTACATCTTATTAGTATATTTTTTTACTTGAGTCTTGTGTGCATCTCCTACAGGGTTGAGAGGGTTATTCGGTACTCTCTAATCTGCTTTCACCCTCCTGCTGCCTCAGGGAGTCAACAATATTTATCTTACCATTTAATTATGACAGCTGGGGTAGGGTGAGTGCACACACTGCCGTTTGACAGAAAGGTTCACTCTGTAAAGATATGCTAGGTACCCTGAATTAATATCGCCAATTGTTGGTGTATAGAGACATATTATTACTACTGTTAAATGTATAACTACCATAATGAAAAGAAACTGGGAAAAGTTGAAGTGCAGTATCTAATGAGAAATTGTGCACGATTCTACATGCCAAGTAGAACTTAAAACGCCTCTCCTTTCCCTCCCCAACTCTACCTTTTTGTTTTGCTACGTGTGCCATTGTAGCTGGATAAAATGGACACAGTTATAGAATGATATTAACTTCCATCAGGATTTTCAGTCCTAACAGGTAAAAATGCTAAACGTGGTTTTGGCAGAAATAATATGTGATCAGTATTGATATTTGGAAGATTTTTCTCTTCATACAATCTTCCTCTTGATATGCAAGTCTTTTTTTTTTTCAAATAGACGACCAGTTTTTGTGTAGATTGGGGGTGTCAGACCTGCTCAGCTCCATGGGTTGGATGAAGCCTGCAGGCCATGTATTTGACACTTGTGGTCTATGTCATGTCTAGTAGAAGTGTGTGAAATGGGCCGTATTTGATTCTGATTTGGATTCAGCCCAAATCGGGGACAGTGATTCAGTTTGTTGATTTGGATCACTGTCCCCAATTTGAATGGGATGAATCTGAAGATTCAGTGCTGATTCAGAGAATCAGTGATTCAGCTATAGACACAGCTTTAAATGTTTTTTTTCTACATACCTTGACATACAAGGCACGGTTTGTGAATGCTGCAATGCCTGGGCAGATGGAGCATCCCACAGAAGCATGGTGTGGGGCCCCCCCACATGCTTGGCTGCAAACCTGGAAGTGGATTGGAAGTACTTCTGGTCCACTTCAGGATCCACTGGGGAACACGCTGGGGGCCCCCCCTGTACCCCCCTGGCTTGCGTGATGCTCCATCTGCCCCAGCATTGCAGCACTCACAACCCATGCCTTGTACCTTGTGGTATGTAGAAAAAACATTTAAAGCTGTGTCTGTCTGAATCACCAAATTGATTCAGAGAGATTAAAGGGTCTTCTGATTCGATTTGGATTCAGAGATTTGGTCACCAAATCAGGCCAAACCTCCACCAAATCAAATCGGCGACTGAAGCTTTGCACGACCCTAATGTCTAGTTGTAATTGAGCACTTTAGAACCTACCCAAGCAATAGGTTTTGTTTCTTCTGCCTTAAAGAAATATTTTCCAATATAATGTCTGCTTAGTGACTGGGAAAGATTTTATTATCAGGGAATCTTTGTTCATGTAACAATGAACAAATATGTACTGTGAGATTAGGTAGTCATCAGGAATGGTTGACACAGATCTAGAGCTGTGTGATTAATAAACAGCTGCCCTTGTCAGGGGCCCTGTAGTTCCCCGAGTACAATGTTCCTTTGTATCTCCTGTCTTTCTTTCTCTCTCTCTCTCTCTCTTTCTTCCTATCTTTTTAATCAAATAGACTTCTTAAGAGTCGCATGTCCCAGCTACTTGGTGCCCTTCCCTTAATTTAGGAGTGAGCGAAATGGCAGCTCCAGCTGGTAGCCAGACTCCATTTTCGAGTAGCCTCTGCCACATTCCTGCAGCTGGTTTCCATTGGAGACCCCAGCAGTGGTGGGGCCATGACCGGCCAAGGCCAAGGAGCAGTGGGGTTGTGAGCGTGGGGCCAGGGTTTCCATGGAGATCGGCCCCAGCAGCGCCGGCAGGGCATGGCTGGGTGGGAAGCTGCTCCAGGGCTGGGCCTGGGCTCTTGCAGCGGTGATAGTGTGGTCTGGGGCCAGGGCAGAGCCATGATCCACTGCCTGCACACCCTTGCTTGGAGCGTGTGGGCAGCAGATCGTGGTTCTGCCCAGGGTCCAGATCATGCTGTCAGTGCTTCAAGATCCCAGCCCCAGAGCAGCTCCCAGCCCATCCAGGTGTGCTGTCACTGCTGCTGGGGCCGGTCTCCATGGAAACCCTGGCCCCACACCCACAGCCCCACTGCTGCTGGGATCTCCATGGGAACCAACCGCAGTAATGTGGGCAGGGGCTGCTTGGAAAAGGAGTCTACTGTGGGCCCAATCTGGCCCTTGGGCCAGACTTTGCCCACCCCTGCTCTAACTTGTCTGGTTGTTAAGAAGGTTTGATGACATGTAAGATTTTTTTTGAGTTAGATCCTATCTTGTCAGTGATCTTTGTTAAAACTGCCTGCAACTAGACCATAGTCTGAGCATAGGTGTGGGAGACAGGATTTTTTTTGTTATAATCCCAGCCCTAAGGTTCTGTGGGGACTTGAGCTTCTGTAAAATGAGGAAAATATTTACTAACAAGAGGAGCTACTTAATGTTGTGAAGCATTTTGAGAGCGTAAAGGGGGTTGGTATAGTGGAACATGCTGGGCCTGTTTTAAGTTGCAGTATATTATTTGTTTCCCCAGGCACATGCACCTAAAATAAGAGGTCGGACTAAGTATATACAGGGATGTTGGGTTTCTTTTTTCCTGTTATAAAGACCATTAACTACCAGCATGAGGGGGATGAGTTGTTTGGGGGAAATGATGACAATGGTTTTTGAATTCTGTTTTTTCTTTTTAAAGTACTGTTTTTAAAAGGGGGGGAGTGGGGCAGGGAATTCAAATATGGCCAGAGAGAAAATAGTACTAGAGGGTAGATGTTCAAAAGTTATTAAATGGTTGGTATCTACAAAGTTCTTTGCATGAATCTGGTATCTTTTATAAGACCAACTTAAAAAGTTGGAAAACAATTATTAAACAAGCTTTCGGGTTCAAAAACCCTTCGTCAGGCTACGGAAGTTTCAGCAGTTGGTGTGTGCCTCTGCTGAAGTAAAGAACCTCTGGCTTTTCATTCCATCCAGGAAGAGCACACACCAACTGCTGAAACTTCCGTAGCCTGACGAAGGGTCTTTGAACCCGAAAGCTTGTTTAATAATTGTTTTCCAACTTTTTAAGTTGGTCTAATTAAAAGCGATCAGATTCACGCAAAGAACCTTGTCTGCCTATGTCCTTAGACCAACACGGCTCCAACCTACAACCCCAGTATCTACAAGGACTCTCATGAACATGTGGGAATTAACCTCAAGAATCTTTAGAAACAGAACCTGGTGCCTCTTATTTTGTGAAAACGTTTTTCAGATTGGTTGTGTGGTGCTTAATATTCAGTCAAGTCTACTAAAGAGATGTGGCAACCTGATATTTAGAACTGATGCATCTTGTGTTTGCAGGAGGCTGGCTTAGATGACTCTTGTGGGCTCCTTTTAACACTGCTGCTAGCCTGCTATAGTATGTGTACAGGGGAAACCTGCATCATTGGTTAATACTGTGTGATCTCTAACTTGTTCAGATGGAGTCTTCGGAATTGGCTTTCATGATTTGGCTATTGGCCTGTGTTTCTGGACCTGTAGATGGATATCCAAATGGAAAAGTGACAGAGGCCTGCAGTAGTATGGTGCCCCTCCATGGGCATTATCCTCAGCTGACACCTAAGCACATCATTACAGCAAGTGAGACTGAATTTAGACCAGGGGACCATATAAAAGGTATTGTGACTTTTTTATGTTGAAACGATTGTGGTCAGAGATGGATAGTATTTGGACTCAGCCACTCTAGATTGGTTATGAATGCTTGGTTAAAGGAACCTTATGATGCCTCCAGGCAGGCCTTTTCAGATTATACCAACGAGTTTGTTCAAGTCTGTATAGTCAACTACCACCTTGACTTCAGAAATTATTGCTTGGAACACTGTGACTTGGCATGCTTGTTTCTTTACTTCCACCTATACCAGTTTTTTAAAGGTGGTTAGCTGTGTTGGTCTGAAGTCACGCAGAAGGCAGTACAGGGTGGCATCTTAGGCTAAATACAGACATTCAAAAAGTCCTTGGTGGAAGCATTTTAACTGGGCACAGTCAGAAAAAAGAATTTTCACCTGATCAGGCCCCAGAAACCAATCTGTAGGTGGGACCAAATAGAAGTGCATAGCTGTAGACTGCTTTAAAAGGGTCTGATTTTTTTTTTTTTTTTTTCACCCCCTTCCCCCAGTCTACCCACCCCACCCTCCAGTACCACCTGAGGAACCCCAAGAATGAGTTCCCTCTGCTTGCTTTCTCCCTGCCCACTCTGAAAACAGTGTCTGGTTGGGAGTGGGCTGCAGGCTGGCAGCAAGCAGCTGGAATTCCCAACTCCTGAGGGATCATTGCAACTCCTAACACTTTCTGCAAAGTGCTATGAGTTAAAATGGGGAGCTGCTCTTCTGTTTGTGCCTTTTACTAAAAATGCTCTAAATTTTAGAGCACCAGGTAACTGAGCAGCCCTGCACTGTTCAGTGTGTGTGTGGAGGGGAAGGGACTCAGACCCTGCCTGCACTAGCTGCTGGGGGTGCTCCTGTCCCAGGAGACAGAGGGGCTCCTCTCCCCAGGCCTGCTCTCCCACCAGCTGGTAACTGTCAGCAGGTCCTCTTCCCAGCCCTGTGGCATGCTGCTGCTTGGGTGGGGTGGGATGGGAGGGGGAGCCTATGGGGGGACACAGAGCCCAGACCCCTTGGCCAGGCCACGGCACACTGCAGCACCAGGGCTGCTGTGGGGAGAGAGATTTCTCCCCCCCACGCCTACCCCTCTGGCCAGGTTGTGGCTTACAGTTGGCCAGAGGGAGGAAGTGAGGTTGGAATCAGAGGTTGCCACTGACTTTGGTCAGTAACATCTGAGTGGCTGGGGCTGGCACAGAACTTGAGCAGAGGAAAGAGCTCTGTCTAAGGCTACAGTGTAGCCATGTGCTGTGCTGCCTGTGATGGCAGGAGAATGAGACCTGTGGGTGGATGTGGTACATACATTTAAAAAAGGGCTAACAGAAACTGCTTTAGTCTAACCCTTGATAGATGTGGTACTGATTAAAAGTATGATCTGCTGCTTTTAAAGTGCTCTGAGCCATGAACACCTGTTCAGTTACTGCTTTAGAGCATTTTCTGTGCACTTAAAGCATGATAGGTGTAACACCCATACATAGCCTTAGAGCTTAACTTATTTATAAATTTCATAGACATTAGGGTTGGAAGGGACCTTGCAAGAGCATTGGGTCCAGCCCTCTGCCCAGGGGGCAGGAGTTGGCAGGGGTCAAATGATCCCAGTAAGATGGGCAGCTAAGTGTTTTTTTTTGTTTTTTTTAAAGTACCCAGGGTAGGTGCTTGACTCTTTCCCCCCACCCCAAGATGGGGGGTGGGGAAAGGAGTCAAGCACGCTCTGGGGACTCAGATAGTAAAGAAGCTTTTTCTTTTATATCCAGCCTAAAACGGTCTTCCAGGAGTTTGTGACCATTGGACCATGTTTTCCCAAGGGGTGCCCTAGTTAACTGGTGTTCTCCCAGTTCCTGATGCAAAAAGGCATGAGCTCTCATAGGAGATGGCTTAATTCATTAGATGCTGTGAATGGACTTGCAGAAAGAAGGGGTTCTAAAGGGACCTTAGAAGGGACGGGATTTCTTTTAGAATCCCTGCTTTCTGCAAGTCTGGTTCATCTGACTAAGTCAGGGGTAGGCAACGTTTTTTGGCTGGAGTTCTGAAAACCACCACAATGCCTACCTCGGAAGGTGCTGGAGTGTTGGCATGGCAGAAAAACAAAACAAGGACAAGGGGTGCGTGGCAGGATGCCCTGCTTGTGCCCTTGCCCCACAGCCCAGGCTCTGTGGCTGCCAGCAGCTACCCCAGCTCTGGGGAGCTGCTGGAACCCAGGCTGCTCCCAGCAGGGGTTGCAGCTTCCCAGCTGCCTGCTGGGAGCAGCCTGGGATCCCGGCTGGCAGCAACTCCCCAGAGCTGGGCACCTTGGGGCGGGCTGCGCTGCCTTGCTGTCCACCCCGAAGTGCACATGCAGTCTCCACCAGCACAGAGCTGATGCCAGAGCTGTGCAGCCTGGTAGAGCTGTTTGCACTCTGCCTGCTGCTTGCTGCAGCTGCCCAGAGCCCAGGATGGCTTCAAACAACTGCGCCAGGCGAGATGGTGTTCAACACCGAAAAATGCAAGGTTCTCCACCTTGGGAGGAAAAACCTGCACCATGCTTATAGGCTTGGTAGTGCTACACTGGTTAGCACTACAGATGAAAGGGACTTGGGGGTCATGGTTGACCACAAGATGAACATGAGCCTTCAGTGTGATGCTGTGGCTAGTAAAGTGAGCAAAACGCTGGCTTGCATCCATAGAAGCTTCGCAAGCAGACCCTGGGACATCATTCTCCTGCTGTACTTGGCCTTGGTGAGGCCGCAGCTGGAGTATTGTCTGCTTTTGGGCTCCACAATTCAAAAGGGACGTGGAGAAGCTTGAGGGGGTGCAGAGAAGAGCCACGCACATGATCAGAGGTCAGGAAAACTGACCTTATGATGAGAGGCTGAGAGCAATGGGGCTATTCAGCCTGGAAAAGCGCAGGCTCAGGGGTGATCTGATGGCCACCTATAAGTTTTATCAGGGGTGCTCATCAGGATCTGGTGGAACGTCTGTTCACCAGAGCCCCGCAAAGGATTGCAAGATCAAACATTCACAAACTCTACTGTGACCGATTCAGGCTGGACATGAGAAAGAACTTCTTCACTGTCCCAGCCCCCAGGGTTTGGAATAGACTGCTGCCAGAGGTGGTTCAAGCACCCACTTTGAACGCCTTCAAGACACATTTGGATGCTTATCTTGCTGGGATCCTGTGATCCCTGCTGACTTCCTGCCCCTGGGTCAGGGGGCTGGACTCAATGATCCACTGGGGTTCTTTCCGGCCCAAATGTCTATGAAATCACCTCCGTGCTGGGAGTGGAGGAGAAACCGGGGCTGAGCTGCCTCAGGCCATCCCCCCACCACCCGCTGCAAGGCACTGGTGCATGTGCCAGTGCACAACTAATGCTGGAACCTGGCACAGCTGTTTGGAGCCTTCCGGCTGCAGCCACCCCTGGCTCTGGGGAGCTGCTGCCAGCCAGGATCCTGGGTTGCTTCCAGCTGGCAGCTGGGACACTGCAAGCCCTGCTGGGAGCAGTCCAGGCTCTGTTGCTGGCAGCAGCTACCCAGAGCTGGGGCTGATTGCAGCTGGGAGGCTCCAGACAGCTGTGCTGCGTCATGCCAAGCAAAATGGCCTCACATGTCACGCTTGGCACGTGTGCCATGGGTTGCCGACCTCTGGACTAAGTAGACTCTCTGTATTAGTTACTCTAAGGTGCCACCCTGCCTTGCCCTTCTGCCAGTTTACATGGTAAACTGCTTAACTACATTTTTCACCCTTCCTGTTTTAGTGACTTTGTCTGGGCCAGACTTTGAAGGATTTCTTTTGCAAGCCCGGGATGCAGAGAACTTGGATGGCCCTACAGTTGGCTCCTTTCTGCTAGTTGAGCAACGGATTTCTCAGCTTCTGACATGTAACCATGTAAAGGTATGGTCTGTTTTCAAATGGCACCTAAAAGTGTATGGAGTTGGCTGTAATGGTATTGCCTACCCTCAGGCTAAACTTCTCAGCCTAGCTATGATACCCCTCCCTCTCCTTACTTCTATTTTAATCCCAGAAAATAGCTCAACACAATTGGGTTATGATTTGCAGATGATGGTATGGCTCCTTCGACCTTTTCCATGTTACTCCTGCAAGAAGTCTGCTATCTGAGGTGGTCAGTATCTTCTGGGGGAGGATGGAAGCATATTTTTTTACTATTTCAGTTTTAGGTATATTTACTCAGTATGATAATAAAAATGAAAGGGAGAGAGCACTCTATATGTAGTTAAAGTGAGGATGATGATGTAGTTACCTGTAAAATCCCTTTTGTCTGAGATGTCTAAGAACAACAGATTGGGGTATGGTCTAGGTATACTTGGCCATGCCTTAAGGCAGTGTTGGATTAGATGACCCCTTCCTTTGGCAGCTCTGTGTTATGAGTGTATGTAATGATCATGTGGTGATTATACTTGCACCACTTGTGGACGTCAGTGACTTCCTGTCTCGGAACATGATTGACTTCACTATGTGATCAATACAGAGATTGGTTCAGCGGAAGCAGACTTGATTTGAGGAATGCAACATGTTGCACAGGGCAGATTGTTTCATTTATTAGGTGCATAAATGGACTGAGGTGCCTGAGGCTAGGAACAGATATCTTCAGTGACATGTGATCAGCTGCACCTTGGCACGTTGCAGCTTAGCTTATCTCAGTCCAGGGACATCTAGGTTAGGGACAGACTTTCAAAAAGCCTGAATTGATTAAATCTTTGCAGGTTAGTCTAACCTGACTAGGCTGAACTGGTTTAAAACTGGATAGACAGTCTGTCTGGACTGAGGAAGTTCAGGTACATGCCTGTAGTGGCTCAGGCTAGAAGCCAAAGGATGCTAGAGTAGCCCTCCCTTCCATTCTGCAGGGAGCTGAGCTGAGGGGGGTGTGGTCAGGCCCCAGCAGGACTCTCTAACTGGGGATGTCTGCCTGCAGGGTCCCAGGCTTTTCCCTGCTGGCTACTCAAGGGGAAGGAGTGTTGCCAGCCCTCGGCCTCAGGCTAGCACTCTGAGGCAAAGCAGGGTGTGCAGTGCACGCATCTGTTGATGATATGGAGCTTTTCAATTTCCCTCCCTGCTTCATCATACTGTCTGCAGCAAACTGACATGTAAGCAGGCCAGCCAGGGGGCTGATAAGTCTTTATCACTGGATTACTAAAATACTACCTCTCTCCACATTACTTCAAAATTCTTAAACAGCTTACCAGCTCCAAAAGCCCTAAGCAATCATTGTTCTGCCTACCTATCCTGGTGAAATTGGAGAGAGAGACGCACATACATACCAGTTGGCATTTGCTAGCATACCACATGCTGGCTATGGTCTGTGCTGTGGCAGAGAGGAGGAAGGGGTCTCTGCTTAAGCAGGGAGTGGGCGGGGAAGGAGGCACGGAGGAGCCAGCAGACCCTGCTGTGCCTGCAATTGTGTGCCGAGCTCCAGCTAAGGAGCAGAGGGGAGGTGAAATGAGAGCATGCCAGATGCTGGGGGACTCTGATTTAACTTAAACCAGCACAGGGTCTGGGACAGACATTGCATAAACCAGTTTGAGCCAAATCGGTTAAGTCTGATACTGTGTTCAACCAGGCTTATTTCAAACCGGTTTCAGCCATTTTCAGACTGGCTTATGTACACTGAACATCTGATCTGTTACAGGGTTAAACCAGTTTCTGATCACTTCAACCAGTCTGTGTAATGTCTGTCCCTAGCCCTATGGATGTTCCCCCTTTGCTGTGCTCTGACTCAAACTGCATCTGCAAAAAGGCGGGTGGAGGGAAGGACAGGGACTCCTGCTTGTAGACATGCTGTCTGTTAGGGAGCAGGAGAATGTGATGCAGGGGATTTCCCTATGTGTCCTACAATGTATGTGTGTGTGGAGCGGGGGGGTGGGGAGCAGATCTATCTGAGCAGGGAAGCGCTCTTTTCCCCCCCACTCAGCCAGACCTGGGGCATGGGTCTGGCTGAGTGAGGAAAGTGGCACAAAGGTAATAGATGTCTGCTGCAATAAAAGTGCAGAGTCTATTACTAGCTTTTGTTGCAACACTGCCTCCCCCCTGCCCCCCATGTGGCACAACAAAGGGTATCAATGTCTGTTTGGTCAGCATTTTTACTGTCATAAAATTTTTTTATGGCATTGCGAATGAGATGTCAGGTGACTTCTGTTTCTACCCTAAGTCTGGTTATAATCTACCATGTTTGGGTCCCTGAAAAACATTTGGTAGAAAAGATGGATGGGTCCTTCTTGCTGCTTACTTTTGCGGCTCAGTCTTAAGGGTCTGACAGTGTGTTACAAAATGATGCAATGTGGATTTTCAGGGACTTGGAGGATGGAATAGAATTGCACCCAAGTACTACTTTAGGCACCTAATAAGTGGGATAGAATTTGGACCTATTTGTGCAGGACTCAGTTGAACTGGATCTCTATAGTATTGTGCAAAAATAGATGCAGTCTGTTGCTTGTGCAATAGTTCCATCAATGCACGATGAGTATTTCTAAATGCCGGTTTTCAGAGTGATTCTGTTTGTATCTGTTTCAGAACTCATCTGTCAGTCACACACACAAATCAAAAAAGAACCATTTAGAAGCTTACTGGATTGCTTCCCCAAATGCACCAAAACACGTACAATTTCTGTAAGTCAATCTAATCTCATGCTTGTTTATTTTATTAGAGACCCAAGCTAGACTAATCAGATCAGTACACTGTCAGACAAATTGGTTAGTTACTGGTAAATGTCTTGCAGGAAGGTGGGGGGTGAGTAGAAGGGAACCTACTGTAGAGTTTTCTGCCTTTTCTACCCGCTCCAACTTGTATGTTAACACTGGCTGCCTGTACACATGATAGTTCATCTTCTAATTGGAATGCATCAGAGCAGATTCAGTTAATCCAGTTTGCTCTGCATTCTAATTGGAACATTTCAGCATGGCCTCACTGGCATGGTTATAAGCCTGTGTGTGTTTAAGAGGCCGCAGAGGCACTTTATCTAAACCTTGTTGAATGAGGTTTAGATAAAGCGTGCCAAGGCCATTTTTAAATGTGAGGGGGCTTCATACACATGATGGTGAGACATATATTTTAATTAGAGTGGCTCTCCTGGAACACCCTACCCCCAACACAGGTATAGGCAGCCATTGATTCTACTGCCTGTTGGAGGCTGGGGAAAAACTTCAGTAACATCTGTGCTTTGAGTTGGGGCCTATTACTTATACCTTTCTCTATCTACATATACCTAGACTCAGAGGAATACATTATTGAAAACGCTCTTGATTTTATTGTCAATCAGACCTCCATTTGTCCAGCTGTCAATGTTTTTCACTTTTGGACTGTGTAGTGCATGGGCAGTGACTTGAAAGGCTTAAACTGGAAATGGGAGTTTTAAAAATTATACCTGAAGCAGCACAGATTTTTCTATATCAGGGAGTCCATAGGCCCTTCACTCCCCTTCTTTTTGCTTCTAAAACATGAATTACTGGTCTATCTAGATTCTAAGACCAGAGGGACAAATAATACAATGCGGCGTAGTTGGTATTCTGTTTCTTCCTGATGTGTATTTAAAGCTCCCCCACTGCCATATCATTTTATCATAAATGAATTTAAGGTTTAAATATGCAATATCATATGGTATTTGTCTTTTCTTTTTTTCAGAGCCACAGTTGTGGAGAAGTATCACATTTTTTGGGTAAAGATTCCTGGTCCTATAATTTCCCAACCTAATGCCCCACCTTTAACCGCAATACCCACTACCCCAAAGACACAGCCAACTTCACAGCCTGTTTCTCATCTAAAAAAACCAGTAAGCAGTACTCTTTCTGTATTCTATCATTTTTATTTATTACCAATAGCTTCCCATTAGGGGAAAAAAATTCTAAAATATAGAATAAATTCTTAAATTTAGCTTTGTTTTTTTGTTTTTTTTAAAGCCAGGCAGTTGACGGGAAGTAAAAGGTGATGAATCATTTCCTGACTCCCCGAGTCATCTTTTGCATGCATTTTATTTTAAATCTAATATAGTCAATTTTTTTTCACTTTCCTTTGAGCTCATTTGGGCAGAACCTTTTTCCATGCTTTTATGTATTAGTTATTGCCTGGGTGATTGTGTGTCACTATATATGTCAAGGCTTCCCCCCCACACTTTTAAGAAAGAGAAGGTAGAGAGCAAGAAAAGAGTAGATAAATGTTCCTGCCTTGGTGGTTTAAATTGGTCTATAATATTTTTTTAAAAGCTTGTTGTTATGGGTTTATCTGCAGAACTAGCTTACTTTATTGGGTTATATTGCTACTTAATCAGGTCTGTCAATGAGATGTCTATTCTGCTTATTGTTATGTTGTATCCCTTTTGCATAGCATGCACTTCACAGTACATTTCCTTCATATAGCACAAAAGTTCTCATGTGTGGATGTATAATATTAACCATCCAGGAAAATGGAGAAAGCCTGGAACTTTTCTAAAAACTTAAGAGGTCTTAGTGGTTTACAATCTTTTTGGAAGAGAGAGGCACCAGGCTCTCTTATCACCCTGGTTAATTAAAACAGCTGCCTTTTTATTAAACTGAGGACTCTCTTTCTTAGACAAGAGGAGTTGTATTACATTTCAAAATGATAGCTTTTTTTCCAACATCACAAGGTCTCTTTTTTTCCTGCATGTATATTTCTTTCTCCTCCCTTTTTCATATAAGCTGAATTGTGAATTGAAAACACACCTTAACTACCATGAAAGCAAACTCTAATCTTAGTAATTACAGGCTTTTTTTGTGTTGATGTCCTTCTTATGCTGGTTGGGACTTTAAGGGGATGGTAAAAGGGTTATTGTTTCTTTGACTGGGGGCGGGCAGGAGAAATGTTATGGCTTGGACAGTGACTGACTTCATGGTTCAATTGTCTCTAGTTTAATGCCTTGGGCTGTGGATCTATGAAGTTCTGTATAAGGAATCCTACAAACTGCAATCCTGAGGCTGCCAACTGTTTCTTTCTGTCCTTCAAACCAGATGGTCATTCAGTTATTATAGAAATGAGTGGCCCTAGTGAAGGGTATCTAGCATTTGCATTATCTCATGACCAGTGGATGGTGAGTATTCCTTACCTTGTGGCTTTTAACTTTGGTAGATTTATAGCTTTGAAAAATATTCCATAAGGAGTCTTCTGACCAAAATCTGGATGGTGCTGGAAGATGTAGCAGTGGCTCTTTCCACAAATAAAAATAATCCCTTGTGAGAAGGGTGAATGGAGAAGGCATTTCATAGCAGTTAAAAAACCTTTCTGACCAAACTTACTGTGAGCGTTCCCTCCCTAGTCTCCATGAGCGCTTATACATACCACGGGTTATAATCCTCGTTAAATAGGTTTATAAAATTTAAACTTGTTTATTTTGGAGTGTTGCACCTGTGTTTTTAGCTGCACTAGGTTTTCAGATGAATTAAGCTGGCTCCTTGGCTGGTGCTGCAGGAGAGTTGGACAGTCCAGAACTGCCCCTCTGGCCTGGCCCCCCCCCCCTTGCCCATGGCCTGCCATGCAGCTGTTAACAGAGAGCTGTTAAACAATTTTAAAAAAAATAAATAAATAAAAAGCCACACAAGGGGGGGGAAGTGGAAACAATTTGAAAGCGAAAGCAATGGGAGGAACTACAAAGAAGTTGCAGAGCCATCTGGTGGACAGAGAGACTTATTATACATCTTTGAGTTCCTTTGTGTTTTGCACTCAATGAAACCATGGATGTGATGCTTTAATTGTTGGCAAGCCAAACTAAACTACTCTCGAGGAGTTTTAGTTTAATGCACAAGAAAGACTTTTAATGCATTGGGAAATCCTGCTCGTGCAAACAGACACCTAGTTGCAGCGTGTGAAAGGGCAAAAATCGTGGTGTGTACATGAGCTGCTTGTAGGTATCTGTCTTTTTTTTAAAGTCAAATGCCAGATTTCAGAATTCACTATAATTAAAGTAAACTGCTTAATAGCAATTAGTTTGTAATAAAAAATAACTGATCATAGTAAAAATCTATTAGCACCTGTGTACCACACTTTTTGTCAAATTAAGTTTTGTATTTTATTGGTGGATGGGGCCCTTTCTTATACAAATAGATTTTAATATTTTTTTAATAGCTTATACTTGAACTTGTTAACAAACTGGATTACACTTTGTAGATGACTTGCAATTCTTTACAATACAATGTGGCCAATTTTGCAATTTTAGTCACTGTAAATCTATTCATGTCCATACTATAACATGGAAGAAATGAGGCATCCACAGATAAGTTCCTAACTCCCTTTTGTAGGGGAAGACAAACTGGTTTTGTATGCAACTGTGTGTGTGTGTGTGTGTGTGTGTGTGTGTGTGTGCGCGCGCGCGCACACGAAAACCTCTCTTTTTCCCCTCAGGGTGATGATGATGCATACTTGTGTGTTAGTGAAGATCACCATATCAACATCAATACTGCCTTCCTGAGAGGACGGTCTTCTCCTGTATTGGACTCTCAGGTTTGGTGCAAGAGTTCTGGAGTAACTTTCCCATGCATAGTGTTAAATTTAGTGATCACATCCTTGTTTTACACAATAGCTCTGAACAAAGCCAATAAGACAGTTGTAACCAGTAAAGGCCACAAATGCTAAGAAACTTTCCTTTCCTCCTCACGCTACATGACCTTCAAAATGATGCCCTTTCTGTTACAAAAGGGGTCAAGGGATGTTTGTATGAGACCTGGTACTGGTTTCCAGGTTACTTCTCTTTTAGAACTTGCATGGTAGCGTCCCATCATGCCAAGGAGGTTGACCACTATGGGCCCCTGTATTCTGAGGCAGGACTGTCCAACTGGTGGCCTGTGGGCAGCATGTGGCCTGCAAGAGGTTAAAGTGTGGTCTGTGGCTCCTGCATGGCTGCCACTCCCCTTCTCCCACATTGTTTCTGCTGCTGCAGCAGTAGGTGCAGTCTCTGGGGAAGAGCAGTCTAGTGGCAGGAGGCCTAGTAAGCTTGCTGTATTCATGGCAGAGGGAGTTGAGGGCTTTGTGCTGCTTGCACAGCTGTGCCAGTGGGATAGCTTGTGCAGCAGTGTGGGGGGATGTGAGACCAATGAACATTAATGGCCACCATTTTGTGTGTGTGTTGTAGAATACCCTTGAAGATATGTCATGGAGGCTGGCTGATGGTGTTCTTCAGTGTTCCTTCAGAAGAAAAATCCATCTTTCTGATAATCAAAGGAGGTATAATCTGGATGCTAATTATTACATATTTCTCGCAGATGGAGAAGTTGGTGAAGGTAAGTGCCTGATTTGATGAGACTGAGTATTCACATATCTCAAGTAACTCTAAATAAGGACTGCTATGTACATGGCTCATTCAAATTAATACAGTAACAAATCTGATCTTTTTATACTAAACTTTATAGAAGTAATTTTAAGACTGACCATGAACTCATCTTTGAAGATGAACATAACATAAATTTAGTTTATTATTAAAAGAACTGTCCCATACCCACCAAGTGCTTGAAGCAGTATCCTTCTGAGAGATTTTTATGAATAGTATTGAACTAGTCAGTGTCTATAATATTATTTAGAAGCTATTCTTTAAAACACTTTTATTATGGGAGAGTGCTAATCTACTACATAATCTATCGAGGTTTTTGTGTTTTGAATCTGGTGTGGCATATGGGAAGGACTTGGCTATTTCTCTGGGTGGTAGATATGGCACTTGTCTTATACAACTTGCTTTCTAAATGTTTACAAACAAGATTGCTTTTGTCACTGTCAACTAAATTACTCTCTCTTCTTGTAGGAGGTCCAATTTACAAACATCAGCGTCAGCCTCTCATTAGCAATGGAATGTGCAATGTCACAGGCCCTCCGAAGGACTTGGGAGGATCTCGTTCTCCACAGCTTATTAAAATCCATGGTAAAAAATAGTTTTATTCTTCAGTCAGTGGACTTGCCCAGTGTTGAAGGGATGGTGTTTGTTGCAGGAGTAAAAATTCAGAATTATTTTTATTCCTTTTATCTATGATTTGGCTATCTACGTTTTAAATTGTCTTTTGCTCTGATGAAGTTATCTCTTACTAACACTGTAAAACAGGTACCACAGAGACTCATATTGAGCAAAGTGGCTCTTAACTGCCAGTGGATGAGTTAAGTTTTTCTTTTTTTCCTCCTTCACTTACAATGAGCTCTGAACCAGGTTCATAAAGAACTGAATGAAAATTCCTTTCATTTTTTCAGTAGGGAAATGAAATTTTGGCAGCAAACACCAGAAAACCCAGTCAGTACAGGAATCGTAGACTTTCTTGACTGACTAGCAAAACTCACTCCAGACAATATGACAGGAAGTCAAGGCATTGCAGACCTGGCATATGAATTGGGAGTGAGATCTATATCTTTGTCCATACGCTCCTGCCTCAGCTAGCACTGGTGTCTCTTGCCCTCTAAAAAGTTAAGTACTGTTATTAATCACTTGGTGTTAGGTAGGAAATCAAGGTATTGCACTGGGTCAATTTTGCCAGTGTGCACATACACCGCCTTATGGGTTTAAACTGGTAGGATTTTACTCTCTACTCTTGCATTCTCCTAATGCTAATTTGTGAAACACGTTCCCTGTTATGTTTTGTTCTGTGTTCATGTCCAATCCTGGAAACAAAGTTTTTTAATATTTGGATCTTTCTTTTATCCCTGCTCAGGTGCACTAATGTTTGTAGCATGGATGACTACAGTTAGCATTGGTGTTATTGTGGCACGATTTTTCAAACCAGTCTGGCCTCATTCCTTGTTGTTTGGAAAGGAGATTTGGTTTCAGGTAGGCAAAAAGATGTAACTGTGTTCTATTTGAAATAACATTTTAACAAGAGACCGAGATTTTAATTTTAAAGAGATGGCAAATTACATTTTTTTTTTTTTTTTTTGGGTCCTACTAGTTATCACAAATTGAAATGCAATTTGGTTGGATTTGCAACAGAAGATAAACTCAAAACTGTGTAATTGTCTAATTTTTAAAATAGAATTTGCCTTGTACTACTGAACTCATGTCGCTTTCAATAATTTCTTCATAACACTTAAGTGCAGGTTCCCTTTAAAAAAACAAACAAACCCCAACCTACTTAATTACAGGTGCATCGTACACTAATGTTGACCACGGTGGCTCTTACAAGCATTGCTTTCATTCTGCCTTTTATATACCGAGGAGGCTGGAGTTATGTAAGTAAAACTTTCTGATTTTTAGTTTATCAGCAGGGATCCTGGTTTGTGTGTGTTCTCTTTTTAAAGTAAACCCAAATCCACATTTTTCCCATGGTTAAAATGAAACATCACTATTATGTAGATATATGCACAGTGGTGTTTCATTTTAATTATGGAAAAATGTGATTTTTGGGCTACTTTTTTAAAACAGAAAATGGGGGATCTCTTTTAATCAGAGAAAACCAGGATCCCTGATGATGACGCACTAGAATGGTGGTCAGAACTATGTGTCTGTATGACCACTTCTGATCTCTATGCCATGTATGTACACCAAAAGTGAATTGCACTAAGGTTAGTGAGTGTCTTCCATATTGTTAGGTTTCAAATTGGGGCTTTTTAGATGTCCCGTTTGGCTAGGGACAGATATGCAAAAAGCCTGAGCCTGAATTGATTCAGTCTCTGCAGGTTATATAACCTGCCTAGGCTGAACCAGAGGGGAATACAGACATCCCCTCTGGACTGAGAAAATGCAGGCACATGCCTGCAGTGGCTCAGGCTAGAAGCCGGTGGGGAGGGTAGGGGGGTGGTAGAGCAACCCTTCCTTCCCTTCCATGGTGCTGAGCTGAGGGGAAACCTGGCCAGGCCCCAGCAGGACACTCTGATTAGGGAGGGCTTCCCCCTGCTGCTCCTGACTAGTCCAGCAGGAAGTTGATAACAGCATTTATCAGCCCATCAAAAGACAAAAGCCTCTCTCATTAGTTCAAATGCTTTTTAAATGACTTTTTCCAAGGTAGGAACAGAGGAAGTTACCAGCTGACCTGTTGATTAGCTTCAAAAAGCCTTAAGTGGACACTGTCCTGTTTGCCTTACACAGACACATCTCAGCATTAGCTAGCATATCAGATGCTGGCTACGGTCTGTGCCTTGGGAGGGGGATCCCTGCTCAAGTAGGGAGGGTGGAGCAGGAGGAAGCCAGGCAGATGCTGCTGTGCCTGCAGTCTCTGCCAGAGCTCCAGGCAGGGAGCAGAGGGGTGGGGCCAGCCCTGCTGTGGAGCAGAGAGCCCTGCCCAAGGCTGTAAAGCATCTGGGACGCTGGGGGACTCTGGTTTAAGTTAAACTAGGAAGGGGGTTTTGGACCAACTTTGCATACATCAGTTTGACCCAAATCAGTTAAGTCTACATTCAGCCAGGTTTATCTCAAACCAGTTTCAGCCATTTTCAAACTGGTTTATGTGCACTGAAAATCTGTTCTGTTACAGGTTTAAACCAGTTTCTGATCACTTAAACAGGTCTTTATGTAATGTCTGTCCCTAGCCTTTAAAATATAAGGAGTAAATCCTGTGTTTTTAATGTCTGCAATTTTTCTCATTTAGAAGGAATGTCTGTGATCATAGTGCTGGGTTTTTGAGCAATCCTTTAATGATGACTCCTTCAAAAATCTTTCAGGTTTTTTTTTTTCTTTGTATGTGAAATCTTTATTCTACTTTCCAAAAACAGTTAGAAATTAGATTTAACTCGTTAAATTTGTAGATCTATTGCCTCCATGTCACCTTTTTTCTTTTTTCCCCATCTACCAGTTCTCCTCAGGTGGGACTATATAGTTCTCACCTTCTGCCCCAGTCTGACACTTTACCGTTGAATGCTTTAGAAATGTATCACAATGCTTTATCTGAATATGAATTTCATTACTGTATCTATTACTCAGTTATATTTTCCTTTTTCATATTCCTCTCAAATTGCCCTGTAAACAAATAAAACATTGAGAATATTTACTGTTTTAGATTCACCTAAAATTGATTAGTGTTTTATCATAAGATGGTTTTAAATGAAAAATGTCCATTTGTTCAGAAAGCAGGTTTTCATCCGTATCTTGGTTGTACTGTGATGGCTTTGGCAATCTTCCAACCGCTTGTGGCTGGTTTCAGACCCTCTCCTCATGGACCGAGGTATTTTGTAGTGACATTCATCACAGATATTTTTAGGAAACGGGTTGAAAAGATGGGTTTTTTACATTCCGATAATGCAGCTACAAACCTAAATATAGTAAGATCATATGACATATTTAAAGATCTCTTCATTCGTTGTTAGATTTCTACACTGGTAATTACATATCTATATTGTTGACTGTGTTTGTTTTGTAGGAGGCAGCTATTTAATTGGGTTCACTGGAGCACTGGCACAACTGCTAGAATATTAGCTGGTAAGTAGCTGTGATCTTTTCTAGGCATATTAGCACTTCAGTGTTTGTAATGTAGGCTTGGGTGTCTTGTTGAGGCATTTTAGACTAACATGTTACACATGCGGAGTGCACTGAATTTTAGTTATACAGTTACTGGTCTTAAGTGATATTACCATTGTGATCTCATAGGCTAAGTACAGATGATCAAAAAGTCCGAGGCTAAATCAATTCAATCCTTTGCAGGCTAGTCCAAACCATGTAGATTGAACCAAGAAGCAAGTAAACGGACATTCCAGAAATGTAGCCACGTGCCCTCAATGGCTCAGACTAGAAGCTGGGTGGTGCTAGAGCAGCCCTCCCTTCTCTTTGGCAGTGACCAGAAGGCTGGAGGGAAGCTGGGAGAGGAGTCCTCCGGGCTTTTTCCAGTCCCTTCATAAGGTTGGGGGAGGGCAGGCCCTGGCTGGCCTGCTGAGTATGACTAGGGAGGGGGATTTAAACCCCCACCATGGCCTTCAGGGACCTCAGCCAGGGTGTCCCAGGGGGGAGAGGCTTAAAGCCCCCTCTCCTGTTCTGCCTGCCTGACCCCAGGGTCTGGCTCCCCACTTCCTCTGCTCCAGGGGCAAGTGGGGCGGGGAAAAGCCTGTTGGAGGCTGCCCCACCCCTAGCAGGCAGACCAGGTTGCAGTGTGGAGCCAGGCTTTCCACCTCCACCCCCTTCTCAGCCAGCCAAAGCAGCGATAGTGCTCCAGCTAGGGAGCAGAGGGGTGGGACTAACCCTGCTCTTGTTAGCAGACAGCCCAGCCCAGGGCTTCAAAACATCCTGGGATGCTGGGGGGACTGAGTTAACTTGAACCAGGAAGGGGTCTTGGGCAGAAGTTCCATGAACTGGTTTGACCTAAATCAGTTAAGTTTGATACTACATTCAACCAGGTTTACCTTTAAACCAGTTTTGGTCATTTTAAAAGCAGTTTATGTGCACTGAATTTCTGTTTGGTTACAGGTTTAAAACAGTTTCTGATCACTTAAACTGGCTTATGTGTAACTTCTGTCCCTAGGCATAATCCCTAAAATGGCTTCAGTGTAAAAGGTGTATAAATTATACATTCACATCTGACTGCAGTGCATAATAACATTGGTGGGCAGTAACCAAACAAGAAAACCTTTGTTTAAAACTACATCTCCCTTTCCTCATAGTTTCAACCTATTCAAGTTGTTAATATGTGACACTGGGCCCTTTCTGTCTGTTTTAAGGACTGTAGTGGTCTATCTCATTTCAGTCTTGTTTGGATACCAGACATCCCTCTCTCATCTTGTTTCTTTTGGGGCAGCCACTGGCATTTTCTAAATGCCAAAGAAACTGGGGAGTGGGGAGTTCATTTACTTAATTTTTTTTTTTTTGTTACCACTATAATAACATTGCATCTGTGCCTTCAAACTTTTTAGATCATTTTGAGATGAGGTACTTGATTCTAATCTGTAGAGTCTTTTGGGGTAATTTCATAAGGGATGGGGGATGCAAAAAGAGCTTGGTTGTTCAGGAGGGCTGGCTATAATTTCTCTTGAAACTCTTAAGTGTGCACTTAATTTCTGGTGCCTGTTTTACAGAGCAGGGTGCGGGGCCCAGGGCAAATCAGCCTGTGTGGGGCCCTGCCCCCAGACATGAGGAAGCTGGCTGCAGATTCAGCAGCAGGGTGGAGCGGGTGCTGAGTGGCCGGAGGCGTCAGATTCAGCGGCGGGGTGGGTGGAGGTGCTGAGCAGCCAGATGTGAAGCTGGCAGATTTTGTGGAGTCACCATGGCTGCTCTGCCCACCTCTGCGGTGCCCCTTCCCGCCCCCCCGGACAGCTCTGCCCATTTATCAACCAGGAACTCCTTGACTTTATTTTGATGTGAAGACAAGATTCCTTACTGCTTCCCTTCATGTTGCTCTAATATGAAGAATTTTATTTTTAACAACCAGTTGTGACTATGTTTCTGGGAATGGATCTACCAGCGCTCAAACTTCCATACCCATGGGACACTTATACAATGCTTGGATTTGTGGCATGGCATGTTGGGATTGATGTTCTTCTGGAGATGCATGGCTACTGTCTCATTCACAAAGGTACAAATGAAACAAAACTGCTGGCCTTGTTTGCAGTATGGTACAAAATGACACTTTGCAGGTGATCTGCAAAAACTTGTAAGCTAAATTTTTAAAAAGGGACCCTGGATACTCTCTAACCTGTACTTACAAATCCCTGCTCATTAAGGTGACTTGGTTTATGCAGACTGTCCAAGTGAGACGCATCGTAGTAAAAAACACATGGACAAAAGCTCATACATCATTAGTGACTAATCTTAAAAATTGATCCCAGTAGTCTCAGTAATGGAATTACTTGATACTTGCCATAAGAATTTGCCTCTAAGTGAAAATGCACTTTGACATGATCTCAGTGTAATTCCTAAAATCAGAGTGAAATGCGGCATGATACATTGTAGTTGTTAATGTGCTGGTGAAAGTCTAGCTGAGTGTGAGAGGGTAAACTCCATGGGAACAAGAAAGTAACATAACATTGCCCTTGGAGATCCCTTGTGATGGATTATTGTCCCAACTAACTGAAGATATGTCATGTAGATGGGATAGTTGTCATCAGGGATTGGACTTGGACCTAAATGACAACACTTGCTGTTTAAGTTCACCATGGGAATTTTGGTTCTCAAGTATCACGGGTGAAATTCTGATACTGTAAAGTTTGGTAGGAGACTCTCTGTTTTTTGTTTTCCTTCTTAAATGTTAATGGGACCAGGTTAGCAATCTAAACTTGTAACCTTGCTTTGACTAGTGTCTCTAGGCAGAGACATTTTGCAAATGTAAGTGAGCTGATACATAAATGAGCCAGCATAAGTACATGAGGGGTAACTCTATAATAATGAGGAATGGTGTTGGTCAGAATCCTTATGATGTAAGAAGACATGCAAAGAGGGAACGATGAGCAAAGATGTGGAAAGATAGTGGGGTTTAGATGCCACCTAGATGAGTAACAAAGATGGTAATATCAAATAGCACAAAATAAGGCGAAAGGAAGAAGGAAGTTCTGGAAGAAAGGAACACTTAAACTTCTTTCTCAATTCTCTGTACTTTTACTATTAGAGTGCATCTTTGCCAAAAGCAGCAATCTCTTCTCCACATAAGAACCTGTATTCTCATGTTCACATAATACAATTAGGGATGGGTGAACTTTTTGTCTGCTAATAATTTATTCAGCAAAAACAGCTTCATGTTGACCAATGTTTTCTCTTTTGAAATTTAAAACTTGTTGGTCAAACTTACTAGCCTATGTAAATATTAATTTATGAAAAATTGAATCTTTTAAATCAAGTGTAGAGCCAACTATTTTCTCTCTCTTTTTTCAGTTGAGCTAATAGATGATGATAGGATACATATTCTGCAGTCACTTACATCTGTGGAAGCAGAGGCAAGTCATATAATAAATATCTCATGCTAGAGACAGTAGATACTGTCTCTTCAAAAGTAATTGAGATGCTTCTTTTTCTTTTCAGGGTCGTACATTTAAGCAGATTGTATTAACTATCTACATTTGTGGAAACATAGCATTTCTCATCACCTTTCTGGCAGCAATCAACCAACTATGAAACCTGTACAGATGTCAGTCATGGACTTTCATTGTGAAGCCTGCAAGGAAATAATGTGGTGTTTGAAGCGCTACTCACAGAATTACTACATATGCAACCACTGCCTCAGTACCTCCTTGAAGCTATAACTGAAGAATAAATGTTCATGTATAGATCTTGTTTAATTTGCACTGTAATTATCGTTCCCAAAGAGAACGCAAGTTCAGATTCAAAGGACTGATCCTGCAGTTCTGCTGTAGATACTTGCTTCACTTCTTCATGGGAGTCTGGCTGAGTAAAGGCTACAAGATCTCTTTTTCACAGTTATTTAACTTTATTTAAAATTTATAGGATGAGTAAGTGAGATTAGAACTACATATTGGAAGGGGGAAAATTTATGTTTTGATCTTTAGTCAGTTGTTATAACCTTTTGTGTGCATAATGAAAAAATGAATAGTGGTCCTAAATTTGCTGTTAATTGCTGAATTTACCAGGTTGCTTATTAATATACTTTATGATGGTGCTCATTCAAATATGTTGTGTTCTGGTACTGTTCACAGTGCATAGAACAAGTGCCACAAACACAAGTTTACCAACTTATGGCAATGCAATCCTTTTAATTTGCAGTTAAATGCAAAAACTACTACTTGCTCTAGGAGCACTTTCATATATAAAATGCATATAGAACTGAGAGTTAGGGTCCTGTAATGGGTCTGGTGTTGGTATGAGTCTTGGCACCTCCAACATACCTTGGAACATAAAGGGAGTATGTGGTGGGGTGTGTTTTTTTTGTTTTTTTGCAACGTGTATGTTTTATGTAGCAGCTAGATGCTTCCTGTTTAAACTTGAGAAAAGTGTGTGGTGTGAGGGGGTGGGATTTTATGTAAAAAGTAACCTTTGGTGCCTACGTACAAAACTGTCTCTGGGCACCAATGGCTTTACGTGTCGTACCTGAATGAGTGGATTGCTTTTAAAATAGGCTTAACTAAATAGGGGAGCCAGGGTGTGGGTAGTTCTGGCAACCCTATGGTCAAAGCTACTTCTTGCTGGATATGCTACAATACAATACTTCTACCTCTCAAACCCTTGGTGGCTCACTCTCACATATTATGTGCTAGTTTCCAGTATTACAAAGTGCATAAAGATGTAGGAAATGTAATGGCATACTCTCTTTACTCCTCCTTCCCCCTCTCCACCCTCTATCTGGGAGCACCAGACTACTGCTGAGGAGCATGATTGTGAGTATGGGGCCCAATAGTAGTAAGGATGGAGAGATGATACAAAACCTCTTCTTCTTTCCCCTTTCCTAGTAGAAGTGGGTTTTAGTTATGGTATAACTGTGCACAATATCACAGATGTGAATTTAAATGGTGGCCTTACTTCTGTCTTGTAAGGCATGTGTTCCTATTTCCTCAGGTGAGCTCTGAATGCAGGGGGTGGCAGCAGCAGTTCTTATGTGTAAGGCTATAGACTAAAGCAGTTCATTCAAGTTTCCTTCCTTTTGATGTATCCAATAGCTATCATAGTTACAAGAACACTCCTAAACAGTGTGATAGACAAGTGTACCCACCCCAGACAGCAGTCACTTTCTGGGGAGGGGCTGAGCCTGGAAGAACACTGTCTGTAGGGGAGAAATGGAAAGAGGGAAACATATTGGGAACTGTACGAGAATGGGAGTGAAGGGAAGTGAGCTTATCGGTGACTATCTCTTAGCTGATATTGGAGACTGCTTACACTTGGGAGTCTGGGAATTGCTGGCTATCCTACTGTGTCACTTAGCCAGATTTGAAGTCATTGCCAATTTTTTTGCATAGAAGTATGCCTTTACAGAAGATATATAGTTGCTGAGCCAGATATTTCATACAATGGGTTTTTATTCTTCTTGGTGTCAGGGTTTTTGCATAGTTTGTTATATCATGATGGCTGTTGTATTGCATACTCAAACTTCAAAAGTGGCTCCATGTCTGTAGAATTATGAAAAAAGGTCTTGTTTTTAAATATTAATATAAATATCTAAATGTCAATTTTTTTTGTCTCTTGGGTTTTTTTAAAATTAAAACATATTGCAGAATAGCAGATAATACTTTCACTTACTAGTGCATGTCTCTACTCATCAGTTCTTTTAAAAAAAAAAAAAATTTCCAACTTTGAAGTGTTTATTCCTGATTTCCTGTAAGGAGAAAGACAGACAACCTGTTTGCCATCAAGGTGAGGTGATTTAGCTACTTTTTTAATAGTATCAATTTTTATTTTTAAACGTGCTAACGTTGTATTTTGGAACTCCTTATTCAAAGCCTTTGCACGCTAAGCCTAACCCATACCCATGGTCAGTAATTGAAGGGCTCCTGTTGGGTTTAATGGATATTTGTGTGTTAGAGTTTGTTTTAATCTCCCTCCTGCTCTCTTTAAAAGTAAACATGTACAAACTGATAGACTGTCTCATGACAGCAAAAGAGCAGATGCCAAAGATTGCAGGGCCATTTATAACTACTAGTACTCCTTTTCACCTGTTCAATAATTTCAGCTTAAAGGAGGAGAATTTTCTTTCTGCTCATTCAAATGTGTAGCTATATTCAGTACAAATAACAACAACTGTTTTTTGTGTATTGATTGTGGTGCAGTTCCATCAAGCTGAAGTCCAAACAAATTTTGCCTTTTGAAGGGGAAGCAGGAATAGATGTGCTTGTTTTGGTTTCCAAAGTGCCATTAATTTTCAGTTTTCAACTTTTGGTTTACTTTGGGTCCAAATTCTATTTGCTATCTTTCTGTATAAAGTGCTTCTTATTGGGATAACTCCAGTGAAGAAAGGCAAGCGAGACCTTTTCCTTCACTTATTGGACACAAGAAGTCTTAATGGGTAGCGGGGGCTGTCCTTTATGGCCGTGTCATAACATTGCTTACATTTTGCCATTGATATTTGAGGGGATTACTCCTATGAGTTAAGACTGAAAGATCCGTTTCTCAGGAAAATCGATTCTCTGGCTGGGAAACTGGCTCCGTGGTCGGACCCAGAGGGTTGTAATTGATGGCAGTCACTCATCGTGGTGCCCTGTGACCAGTGGGGTCCCTCAAGGCTCTGTCCTGGGACCCATACTGTTCAACATCTTCATTAATGATGTGGACATTGGAGTCAGGAGTGGACTCGCCAAGTTCGCCGATGACACCAAACTTTGGGGCAAAGCATCCACGCCAGAAGGTAGGCGGGTGATCCAGGCTGACCTGGACAAGCTCAGCAAATGGGCGGACAAGAACCTGATGGGGTTTAACACCGAAAAATGCAAGGTTCTCCACCTTGGGAGGAAAAACCTGCAGCATCCTTATAGGCTCGGCAGTGCTACGTTGGATAGCACTACAGAAGAAAGAGACTTGGGGGTCATCATTGACCACAAGATGAACATGAGCCTGCAATGCGATGCTGTGGCTAGTAAAGCGACCAAAATGCTGGCGTGCATCCATAGATGCTTCTTGAGCAAATCCCGGGACGTCATTCTCCCCTTGTACTCGGCCTTGGTGAGGCCGCAGCTGGAGTACTGTGTCCAGTTTTGGGCTCCACAATTCAAAAAGGATGTGGAGAAGCTTGAGAGAGTCCAGAGGAGAGCCACGCGCATGATCAGAGGTCAGGAAAACAGATGTTACGATGACAGGCTGAGAGCCATGGGACTCTCTAGCCTGGAAAAGCACAGGCTCAGGGGTGATCTGATGGCCACCTATAAGTTTTATCAGGGGTGACCACCAGGATCTGGGGGAACGCTTGTTCATCAGAGCGCCCCAAGGGATGACGAGGTTGAACGGTCACAAACTCCTGCAAGACCGTTTCAGGCTGGACATAAGGAAGAATTTCTTTACTGTCCGAGCCCCCAAGGTCTGGAACAGTCTGCCAGCAGAGGTGGTTCAAGCACCTACATTGAACACCTTCAAGAGTAAATTGGATGCTTATCTTGCTGGGAACCTATGACCCCAGCTGACTTCCTGCCCTTTGGGCAGAGGGCTGGACTTGATGCTCTCCCGAGGTCCCTTCCAGCCCTAATGTCTATGAAATCATGGGACATTCTGTGGTGCTGGTCACTTCTCATTTCCAGAGGGAGAACTGTGGATTTTAGGTTGTAATAAGTACTACTGTCTTCATGGGCTAAAGTCTATCCTTGGAGAAATCAGTGGATCAGTTTGAGATACTGCAGAATTCATATTAGTAATTTATGCTGTGCACTTTCCTATACTACAAGAGAATGAAGTGGCACAAGTTAAGATACAAAGATGAAACTACGTTTGTAATATTTTTATAGTAAAACAAAGAAACGATTAATTTTTATTTTTCCTGGTACCTACAGTGCCGCCTCTGTTCTTGTCAAAAGTATTGGATGATGACTCTTATCCTGAATGTCCTTATTTCCTTTTCTGCAGGATTTGAAGCCATTAGGGACACATAACTGGACAAATCCCTTTTTGCAATCTGTGTTCATACTCCAGTTTGTGACACTATGTGGTGCTGTTGTCCAAAGAATGTGTAATCTGTTTTCCAATTTAAAACGTGTCAGTTAATGTAGAGGGTTGCAATAAAGAACATGTACGAAGAAAGGACAGCAAAGACAGAAATCAGCTCAAATGGTCTAGTAAAAAGTATTTTGAAAATAACTAACTTCTATTAGATAATTGGGTGTGTATATTCTAGCCATGCAGATGTAGATCTATACAGATCTATTAATATTGGTATATGGTGGTGAAATAAGTACTTCTTTTGGAAGGTCATGATTAAGTTGCTGGCCTTGATAGCATTACATGGCTCATATTTTCACCTGAACAACTGCAGTAGTATAACAACCTTTCATATGCTGGCATGTGCACAAGATAAACTTTTTCCATTACTGTCCTCTTTCCTTCCCTGCAAAAACTGTTTTTATTGTGACTTAAAAGAATTCAATTCTCCTTTAAAAAAAATATTTTACACTTTGGTGTAGCAATGTACTGATCTCTCTCTTGTACATTGAGGTAAAGGAGAGTCATTGCTTAATGCTGGTAGTATTGCAAGTGCTGAATGAACTCAGCACCTGGATCAGCCTGTTTTGGCAGAGGGTGAGGAGGCAGCACTAGGTAGTGATGGCACTAGCAAAATTGGCACAAGCAGTGCTTTGAACAGGTCCTTGAACTGCTTGCTTCTTGTGTATTTAAGTTATGTTTGTTCTTAACCTGGACATGTTTAGGTGATATCTTAAACGCACAATTAAACTGCTTTTTATCGTCAAGTTTTTCAAAAATACTTTGCAACTACTGAACTATATAGAGTTTTGATGCATCATCAAATAAATCCTGACCTCAGTCTGGTGTAGGATACAAATGAGGTGTGTTATATTGAAGACAGCTATACACTTCATTCTCTGTTCCTGACTGGGAGGAGAGACTTTCCCCCACCTCCCCCACACCGCTTTCTTCTCTTCCTTTCCCCACTCTTTTAGTAGGTTAAGGGGACACCAGTGTGAATCTGGCCACAGGGCACTCAGTGGAAAATGTGGGGCCTTGCTATGTTTGTGGATTGGCCTTGAGGGCTTTGTGGGAATTGTGGGACTTGTATTATAGAAGGTCTTGGGCATAACTGGTGGAAAGCCAGGGCTAATGGGGTTCAATCCCCTCTTCCTCCCCCCCCCCCCCCAAATGCAGAGCAGTGGGTAGGACCATGAGGCAGCCCAGCTATGGGCTCTGCCTGGCTACAGCAGGGTTGGGAAGGGGCACACATGCAGCCAGGATCACAGCTCAGCATGTGGATAACTGGCTGCTCCCAGCACAGCAGGCAAGTACCAGTCTACTCTGTGAAGAGGAAAGGGGTGGGAAGACTGAGGGGCCCATGGTGAGGGAGGGAATGGGGCACAGGCAGGGGCAGGGCAGGACAAGGGTGAATAGGGCCCTGGCTGGGCTGGCTGGTGGGATGATTGGAGCCCAGGCAGCTCATCCAGCGGTGCAGGGCAGCTCCTGCTCCTGTATGTACCCTGGCAGAGACCCAGGGGGCACATGCCCCCTCACCTCGAATCTGTGCATGGGGTGGAGGCAGCTGCCACTGCACACTGCACTTTGTCCCACTGCAGCTGCCCCTGGAGTGGCAGGGTGCTATGTGCCTGTGGCTGCTGGGCTGTGCTGAGCCCCCTGCCTGCCTGGTGGCAGGACACACGTGGTGCCACACTGCTCCTGGGGCAGCTGAAGTGGCATGGAAAGCCCAGCGCACAGCAGCAGCCACCTCTGCCCCACACACAGATCGGGGGGCATGTGCCACCCAGGCTTCCGCTGGGGTGTGCATAGTGGCAGCCCCTCCCCCAGCACCCGTGGATGAGCTGCCTGGGCTCCAGTTGTCCCACCATCCAGCCTGGCTGGGGCCCTATTCACCCTGCTGCTGCCTATGCCCAGCTCCTTCCCTCAGTTTGGCCTCAATATCCCTCCCTCCCCCTGCCTCCCATGCCCCTTCTTCCACAGACTTACCTGTTAGGTGGGAGTGGTGGAATAAATGTATTTTTTTTTTTTTCTCCCTCCACCTATGGTCTTGGGGTATGTATGGCCTACAGGGCCTATTGCTTTTCCAGCTGTCTGTCATGTTTTTAATGAGGGGGATGTATAAAAGCTCTAGGACTGCTGTAGTTAGTCATGGAGCATCTTTTGGAGCTTAACTTCAGCCTCACAAGCTCGGTGCCTGTTGATGAACTTTGGAACTGCTTGGTGCTACCACTAACACTTTGTATTGGGTGGTGTATGGAGGGAATTGTGACTGAGTCAAGTTTATCACTTGTCATGCACTAAATCAGGTGGGCTTAATTTTACACAAAAGATAAAAATAGGCCCCTCTCTTCTGCACATTCTCACATGAATTTCTGTGTTTTTATCCCAAGACAGATGGTGAACCTGAGGGAAATGTTGGGGATTTAGGGAGTTTCAAATCCCTGTAATTATTTGTAAACCATATGTACACTTTTCTCCCAAATCAGGGTGTGTAGTTGTTGTTGTTTTTTTTATGGGGGGGAAGCTGGGTTTTTTTTTTTTATCTATCAGAACTGAGGCATGTAATGGCTCCCTGTAATGGCTGCCATAGGCTGTGCTTCTCTAGAACCAGGAGATAGAGATGCAGTGCACCCTTCAGGCCTTCAGTTAGTTTTAACCCTGTTATAGCCATTGAGCATTACAACCATATAGTTCTGGAACTGCAGCTAAATTGTGGTGCTGAGGAGTGGGCTTGAGATGCATTCAAGTTAATTTTTCATTTTCATGTCTGTTATCTAAGGTAACTGCACTTGGCCAAATCCCAAAGTTGGAGATTGAACATCCAAGCGTAATAATCGCACATCTCTATCTCATATGGCATTTTTGTCAAAGATTGATGTTTTGGGAGTGGGATAGCAGGGGAGGTATGTCATAATGCCACTGTGGTCTAGGGGGTTTGTGGGGTGTCACATATGTTTTATTAATGCAGTGTGTTTATATGGTCTCTACATATAGGTAGAGTCAAGCTGTATTCAGCCTTATGACCTTTTGTTTATAAGTATTATAATATTTGATATAAAATTATACTACTTATGCCATCATAGGGCCAGGACAACATGATAATGACTTTGACATGATAAACAAGGAGTTTCTTTGGCACCTAGGAGTGGTTCAGAGCTTAAATGGCTGAAAAGCAGTATTGTATTTTCACACATATAGCCCGCATCCATGCATAACCTGCGAAAAATTGTGTTTTTTTTGTAAAATACTCTGTGTATTCCCTGCACCCATGTATTCCCCACATCCCGAGACATGGCCACAAGTGCAGGCTCTGCTGGGCTTGTGGGCTCTGCAGGGGAGGGGAAGGATGAGGAGCTGTGAGCCCCGCTCCCGGCCACCAGCCTCTGACTGCTGGGCACAGCCACTGGAGCCTGAGCTGGAGCTGGAGCCCGCAGCTTGTCATCCCTCCCCTTCCCTGCAGAGTCCCGCTCCCTGCCATCCCCACCAGCTACATTCCTACTGGGCACAGCTGCCGGAGCTGGAGTTGGAGCCCACAGCCAGGGACGGGCTATGCTGTTCTAAAGACTCTGTGTAGTCCGCACCCTTGTATATCTTGTACCCATCCGTCAAGTTTGTAAAAACACGTATAGCCCACAGGCTATATGCCTGAAAATATCGTAATTGCCAAGAACTGGCTTTTGCCACGAGTTGTTTATGCACCACCCTTGCAGATGTGCTCTAAGGCTTGTGGACCATGCCCTTCTGGACAATGATTTTACATTTTAAAAGAAGGGGCTGTAAGAAGAATACCTATCCAGAAGGACACTTTTCAGAATGGGGAAACTAAATGAGAGGCAGTATTATTAGGGTACTGTCTAATTGCCCATCAAGAATGATGATGGATTTCAGGGCGTGTTTACATGGGGGGGGCCCCCCTTCACCCTCCCCACTCACCCTTCAGCACTGGCCATGTAAAGACTCCCTATGCCACTGCCATCTCCTCCTGCAGCATGGGGGCTCCCTACCCTGGCGTGCCTCTGCCTTGCAGTGGAGCTTCCCCTCCCCTCCCCTCCCTGCTGCCTCCCCCCACCTTTGGCTTTGGCAGGGCTGGATGGCGGTGGGGTGCTACCACTGACCCCACCCAACCTTTCCCACTTCCCTTCCTTCCTCCCCTGCTGCCACCATGACACACCATGCTCCGCTTTGTCTCCCCCACCCCATGCCCACCTGAACCCACTTAGCCTCCCTGCCTCCCCCTCCCTGCCGACTGTCGGGGGGGCCCCCTTCCTGCTCCTCTTCCTCCTTCCCTGCCACCTAGCTCTGAGAACAGCTGCCACTGTTTCCACCTCCCTGCCAGCTGTTCTGGGGGTCATTGGGGTGCCACCCCATGACCCTCCCCACCCCTTCACCTTCAGGCAGGGAGACGTGGTACCTGGGTGGCCAGGGCATGTTTGCTGCCACCACAAACTTCCCCAGCAGTGGCTCAAACTTGGGCCTGTGCAGCCAATTGCTGCTCGCCCTCTCAGCAGCGCGTGTGCAGTTGGCCAAAAGCGTTACGAACAGACCAACAGACAGACTAAGCCCTTTATTATATTAGAATTGGATTAGCAATCTTAATGTTTGGAAAGATGCAAATATTTGCCTGGCCTCAATTAGATCAGGAGAAATTTCTGTGCTGGCAAATGCATGCACCTTCTGGGGAGGGGGTGGAGTGGGCAGGAAGTTATGCATATTGTGGGTTCCCTGAGAATGTGGGAGGTACTTAGGTAGCCAAATAAAAAACTGTACTTAAGCTTTGCTCTGAGAAGAGTTTTGTTTTAAGTTTTCCTGGGCCTAGGAAAACACTGGAGTCCCAAAGGCAGCAGGCTGAGTAAAGAAACTAAAAAGGGAACTTGCAGATTCTGCCAGAAAGGTAAAGCAGGTGCTGCTTTCTAACATGTTGAGCTGACTAAGGACTTGGACTTAACCTTTTTTATGCTGAAACTAATTGTTTAGACATTTCTTTTTATATCTACTTGTTGTCAGTAATAACTAAGATTCCAGAGCATTTTGCAGTTAGGCCTCTTTTCTGGAAGGGGGAGGATCCATTTCTTCCGAGTGCTTGACCAGACAAGGGTGTGATTCTCCTAGATGGTAAAATCCCCTTTGGCAAGACATTGGTGCAACTGGTAAGGCTGAGATGCTGCAGACCAAGGAGTTGGACCCAGGCATATCTCATCTGGTTCTCGGTAGTCAAGCAGCAGATGGCAGGGAGGGGCTTTGAACTGGAGGGCATCCCTAAGGATAGGGACAGATGCTCAAAAAGCTGGAGCCTGAATTGATTCAATCTTTGCAGGTTACTCTAACCTGCCTAGATTGAACCAATTTACAAGTGAACAGATATTCAGGAAATGTAGGCACATTCCTGCAGTGGTGCAGGCCAGAAGCCAGGGGGCACTAGAGCAATCCTTGGCTGCAAGGAAGCTGTGCTGGGGGAGGGAGGGTGTGGTCAGCCTGGGCAGTAGCTTCAAGTCAACTGGCTGTGGTGGGATTTAATTCCCCCCTCCCTGTCCCACCCATACACACCCGAGCCTGGGTCTGCCTGGTGCTCCACCCTAGCTCCCACAGGAGCAGGGGCATGGTCAGATGCCAGCTGGCATGGTCCCCTGAGGCAGGGGGAGCAGGGATATAGTTTATTCCCCCTCTGGCCCTAGGGGACTGCAGCTGGGGCTTGCCAGCACCAACCACAGCTGATTACTTCCTGCATGGGGAGGGTAGCAGAATAAGCTTCTTCCCTGCCCCCTTTGCCAGATAACTGAGACAAGGGAAATAATGCCCCCCCCACCCCCTTGCCTTAAGGGGCCATGCTAGTTATACCCTCAGCCCTGCTGCTGGAGCAGTGAGGGGGCAGGGACCCTGATGGGGGCAGCAGCCACTATCATGGTGTCCCAGGAATGCAAGCCTCTTCCTGGTGGTGGGGCTGTGCTGTGGGTGGGAGCAGGGCAGGCAGAGCTACCACAGACTGTGGGGCAAGTGGCAGCACAAGGGCTTGGAGGGGTGCTATAGCCCTGTAAAGCTCCCTTAGTGCTGCCAGTGCTCTCCCCACATAATGTGCAGCAGCTCTGACTGCCTCACCCTGCGCCCACCCACATCGCCCCACCAGCTGGGAAGAGGCTTGCACTCTTGTGACACCATGAGCAGCCCCTCGCTGCTCCAGTGGGTCCATGCTAGTGGGATGGGGGTGAGGGGGGAATCTCTTCTCTCCCCCTTCACCTTATGGGGTCTGGCATCTGACCACACCCCTGCCCCGACTACCCCTGCTCCAGCTAGAAAGCAGAGGGGTGGGGCACATCCCTGCCAAGGGTTGCAGAACATCCTGGGATGCTGGGGGACTCTGGTTTAACTTAAACCAGGAAGGGGTCTGGGACAGAAGTTCTATCAATTGGTTTGAGCTCAATCAGTTAAGTCTGATATATATTCAACCAGGTTTATCTCAAACTGGTTTTGGCCACTTTGAAACTGGTTTATGTGCACTAAACTTGTGTTCTGTTACAGGTTTAAACCAGCTTCTGATCACTTAAACCGGTTAATATGTAACTTCTGTCCCTAACCCAGAGGTATAAGAATACCTCAGGACTGTCTCTCAAATGCATACCTGACTGCATTTTGGGGTTAGGGAGTGTAAGAAGAAAATTAAAAAGATCTGTGGAAGATAGTACCAGAGCTGTAACTATGAACTGAAATACTTCTGGGTCAGATCCAGGGAAGTCAATGAAGCTATGTTGATTTTTTTTTTTTTTTTTAATCACTTGGAAATATGGTCCTTTTATTTACATTCCATCACACTTCTACTTTAAGTGAGTACTTTATTTGCTTTAAACCTTCACTAGAAATACAGTAAGGCAGTTTTAAAAATTAAACACATGGGTTGTTACACATTCAAGTGTGTGTACATTGTGGGAAAATTAATTTGCACAAGAGGTGTTTTATTGTTCTGTACACCTGGCAACTATTGTTCCTTACTGTAGCTGAGTGTGTGTATGTATATCAGCCTGCCTGTATAAAGGTAAAACTGATTAGGTTTTACTTGAACAAATCTCCCACTGATTTTACTGGAAGTTTTGCTTCAATAGGACCTTAGAATTTGATTTGCACTGCTCTTAAATATGTATATGTATAAATGGCAATCAGATATCTGACAGTGATACCCCTCTCTCCTACCTCACCTTTTTTCTTTTTGGCTAGATGGTCTTTTAAGGTCAGCAGTTTTAGGAACAGGTACAGAAATGAGTACAATAGAATTTTACATAAGCAAAAAAAGTTAGTCCAGAAAATGGGATAAAAGAGTTCTTCCTCTAAGCTTTATTCTTCTTTGAACCAAAACCTAATTCTAGGTCCATGACACTGTGGCTGTTTAAATCACCTTTTTCCCCAGCTTTGCCATCCTCATCCTTAAAGCTGTGGATAAAGAACAAAAAAATTTAAGTGAATATTATGACTAGTGTTCTACTTTTAATTTTAAATTTCCTTGTTTAGAATAAGAATGTACATATCTCCAGTGGTGAGAGCTGACAGGGTTATTTTAGTATTAGAGAGAGAAATCATTGGAAAGGATTAGTTTGGGTAATTTCACAGTAAAAAGGAAATGTATAGAGAGAATGAATTAATTAGCACCATTAAAATTAGTACAGCTCATTCTCTGAACCTATATATTAGAATTAACTTCATTAATGCACAGCAGATAGCATATGGTCAGGGACCATAAGGTCTAACAGATCAGAAGGAAGTGTGAATAAACAAACTAACCTGTCTTTATACTAAACCACTAAATGAGAGCTACCATTTCTTGGAAGTTTCTTTTTCTCTTTTCCATTCACACTCATAGAAGACTTGGGGTGCCTACAGATGTTTAGGCAGCCTGTCAGGGAGGAGCTCTAACTCATGGCACTTCTACACAAAGCACCATGAATTAGTGCCACTGAACCCAACAGGGGACTTGAGCCTGCCTGCACCAGCTCTGGCCAGCAGGTGGGGACACTCCAGTAGGATGCTGCTGAACCATATCTCTCCCTAGCTCTGCCTCCCCACTGTGTGCTCCCCCCACAACTACCCCTGAGGTCTTGGGGATCTTGGGGTGGGGGGGAAAGCTGGGCTGGGCCATGTGGAGGGGAGGGGCTCTGTTCCCTTCACCCCCTCCTGCCTCCCCAGCTCCAGCTCTAGTTGTGGTAAAGCTAAGCTGGCAGCTGTGTGCTGCCTCTGTCAAGAGGCCTGGGCAGGGGGTGGGGGAAGGGAGCCCCCCCACCTTGTAGGCTTCCCCCAGCTACCCCAGCTGAGGTATTATGGGGAGCCAAGCCAGACCTGTGATTCTTTCCCCCACATACCTGCCCAAGCCTCTTGATGGGGGCAGCACTCAGCTGCCAGCTCTGCCTTGCTGTGGCCAGAACTAGGGTGGAACAGAGCCCACTTGCCTTGGAGTGAATTAGGCCAGGCCTATGAAACCCTAGCCAGTGTAGTTGGGGGGAAGGGGCCCATGAGGCAGGGGGGCTTTGTTCTACCCCAAGCCCCCCATTCCCCAGCTGCTGTTACAGCAAAGCTGAGCTGGTAGTTGCAAGCTGGCAGGTGTGAGCTGCTGCTGTCCAAAGGCTTGGGTAGGGGGGTGGGGGAAAGGAGCACCCTCCCCATTTTGCAGGCTCTTCCCAGGTACCTCAGCTGGGCCAATGGGGAGCCTGGGCTGGGCCCATGAGATAAGGTGGTTCCATTCCCCTAACCCTTGCCCAAGCCACTTGGTGGTGGTGGCAGCAGCATGCAGCTGCCAGCTTGCTGTGTTGTGGCCAGAGCTGGGGTAGGAGAATAAGGGAGGGAGGAACAGAGCTCCCTCATCTTGGAGGCCCAGTTTGGCTCCCCACAAGATCCCAGCAGGGGTACTTTGAACTCTGGTTGAAACCCCTTAGAGTAAAGAAGAGCACATGTCCCATGTAATTGCTAGCTGTCCCTAAACCACACTAATCTCTGCAGGATTTTGTTCTGGAAATTACCTTCCTTTCGGCTGGGAGTTTGCAAGGCCCAGTCTGGCTTGCTTTCCAGTTACCCATGCTCTCCTTCACTTCTAACAGAGCTCCAAGCTTCCATTCTTCTCCATGCTACTCTGAAACCAGGAGCATTTGGCCCAGACTTTCTGATCTCAAATGCCAGACAAGACCTTGTGGACTAGTTTAATGATAAATAGAATGAGTTCAGCCCTGGGGTAATTCTTGGTTTCACTGGAGATATGGAGTGAGTCTGATGTGCTGATATTTAAGAGAATTACTGATTTTATAAACTCTCTTCCTCCTCCCTTTTTAAGGAATAGCGTTTTGTAATGTATTGTTGTTTTAAATGCAAAGTTTCCTGGTTTTGTTTCTTTTTCAGAACAGTGCTATGACTACAAGGCTGTTTGGAAAAGATTAGTCATTTCCTGGCTTGTTTCTATGGATCAGATTATGGCAAGGAGTGGTGACAAAAGGTTGGGGAAAGAGAAGGATATGGCTCTGTTCCAAGTTCCATTCATCACTTTGAGATTCTCGGCTTGGAGGAGATGGTCTTTAATGCTTGAGGTAAAATTTGGCTCCTTGAAATTCAGTGGCAAGAATTCTATTAACTGCCACAGGGCCAAAATTTCACTCGGTAATCTGTTTTCTCCTTTCTGTTGTGCCAAAGGGACCATGTTGCACAGAAATAAAACTGGTGGAGAATGGAGTAGGTTTGCAAATGGTGTTGCAAAATGTTTTCTCCACTTTGCCTGTTGTCTTTATAGGAAGGGCTCCAATAAATGAACTGATGCCTGTACAACAGTAGTTGAAAATGTCAAACCTGATGCACCCGGGCCTTGAACTGGCTCCTATGCAGTGCAGGGTTGGGACTGACACTGGCTCCCTTACCATGCTGACTTGCTTCCAGCCCCTGTACTGCACTGCAGCCTTGAACCAAGTCCTGTGCAGTGCAGGGGCTAGGATAAGCCCCCCGTGCCCTGCCCATGTTGTTCTCAGCCCCACACCACAACAGAGCCTTGAACAGGGCAGAAGCCAAAAATCAGCTGACTTTTGGTCTCAGCTCTAGGATCCCACCAAAGCTGATTTAAGACTGCAGTATGGTACTACAATCTATATTTAAGTTGCAGCATTCACGATGCATAGGGGGTACATGTGTACCTCCTGAGATTTGGCTGTGCACTCACTGGAAACACCAGCCACGAAACCGGAAGTGCTGGCAGAAGTGCATTTCCGGTTTCGCCACTGGTGATTTCATGTTCAGCGATAGGCCTCTGGGGGACCCCCTCTCCCCGTCGGAGATCTGGTGTCCCCCCAGACTTGAGAAGCACCAGTTAGCTTTGAGTTGCAGCAAGCATTAATGTGCAACTGCTCAAAAAAACTGCCTTATGATTCTATGAAAACTTACTAAGTCACATTAGTGCTTACTACAATCTAAATATAACATGTGCTAAATGTAAAGTATAAGAAGGCCCCAACAGTGTATTTAGGTAGAGCTCACTATTGTATTTCTCCTGCCACCAAAACTCCCTGGGAAATGTATAGGCAATGTTGGAGAAGAGGAAGGGGAGTTAGAACAGGATGCAGGAGTAGGGCCCCTTGACTGTATCCGAATAAGTTAGGATATCTTTCCTCCCCTTTTAAAACTGTAATAACTGTTACTGGCTGATTTTAAAATATACTGCTCTTATTCTTTACATGTTTTTTACCAATAACTAAAATACAGTATCAGTATATTTAAAAAATAACCTGTTACTTTGCCAGAAGACTTGGTAATTAAAGATTTTTAAAGACATTTTATTATAAAAGTTTATACTATGAAATTGTATGATTTTGTATATTAACAGATTAGAAAAAAAAGTAAAGTATTTTTAGTGGAGAGACTAGACAGACAGACTGTACAGACTGATTGTTAGCATACAGACAGGTAAGTGGTTTAGTTGTAATTTAAACATTATAAAAATACTTAAGTAAATCAAGCTAACAAATGTATTAAAATTTGCATAAACATTGTCAAAGGCAAGACTTGATTTAAGGAGAATATAAAGCTACCCGTTGAACAGCCTTGCTAGTTTAAGGTGCAAGTTGGATCATATTAGAAGTAGTTAGAACATAGATAGGCACAGAGAAGTTCCAGAAGAGAGGTACGCAGTATTAAGAAGCAATGCCCTTAGCCACACAGAAGCAAGCTGCACTTATTGTTCTCATGTAGTCAATGCCAGAAATTGAATTCAATTTATGTTTCAAGGGAAAACTAAAAAGTTGCAAGGTTGCTTTACTTTTTTTTTTACTCTTCAGAGATCATGAAGATAAATTTTATTTCCAAAAACTTGTTCTCAAAATGTTGATCTGATAAATAGTGCATTGTTGAAGGTAGGAAAAAAAAAAGCATTTTACAGTACTAAAAATACCAACTGGCATTTATTAACAAATAGAAGGTGGAAAAATACTGTAATCTCTGTATTTAGTTCATTTGTCAGTCCAAGATTGGGAAAGTGGAAAAGGATTGTTAGTAGGTGAAAAGCATAATGCAGGCAATCTCCTACATGAGTGAACAGCAGTGACAGGACTTTCCTTTTTTGTTACCTGTTAATGAGGGATCTTCAGTACCATCTCCAGATGTCTGGCCCTGAGGATGGGCATGATGCATAGGGGAGTTTAAGCATTCCTCTTGCTCTTGTAGTGAGAGAGAATTTTTGTGGGGTAATTTGCTTAGATTTCCATGTACACTGCCCTCTGGGATTCTCTGTTGAGCATCCGCTTGTTGCTGTTTAACTGGTTGATAAACTTGACTATAAGGACCGACAGGATGATAGGATGGATTTTTAGATTTGCTGCTGTTGTCGTCTTCATCATCATCATCATCATCATCACACAATTATGACTAATTCTGCTCGAATAATTCCATCATATTCTGACAAGTTTTTATTTGCTTCTGCTTCATCATCTACATGCTGATAACCCATGAAAACCATTGTTACGGGTTCTGTATCATCCATGTAACATGGCACAGCTTGAACAATGCTATATTGAACATCTTTATCATCTTCTTGAGGTGCAGGTGATGTTTTGTGGGTGTGCTCAGAGTTCATAAGCACTGTCTCATAGTGGCAATCTCTTGTATACTGACAGGACTCTAAATCTTGTTGTAGAGCTTCTCTCTCTCTGTTCTGCATTACCCTGCTTTTTGGACTAATGTGTGACTTCTCCACTTGCAGGGGCCCTGGTGATAGAGACTTTGGCAATGGTGCCTTTGGAAGATCAAAACTGTTTTCTCCACTTTGCCTATTGCCTTTGTTATAGGTGGATTCATTCAGATGATTGCCAAGTCCATTTGTTTCTTTTTTAAGTGTATCTTCCCTATTTGGTCTGCAAACCAATCTATCTGTCTGGGGAGTTGTTGGCCTGCAGAACTGGTTTGCGTACACAGGCTCGTGATACTCTGTAGGGGATTTAGAATTTTTTTCAGTTGCTTTCCTTAAAAGGTCCTCCACCTCAACAGGTGCAAGTTCATCCATGCCGTTGTGTGTTACGCTGTCACTGGAACACATTGCATAGACAGACTTCCTCCCATCATCGTAGACTTTTACTCCTGTCTCCTTGAAGTCATCAGATGGAAGAGGAATTGTAGACAAGACAGTATTCTCCCCAGTCTTCATATCTCTTTCAACTTTAATTTCCATGGCAAATAATGCTGTTTGGAAAAAAAGAGTACTTAATAATTATTAACATTGCACCCGCAATGAATATTAAAACTTTATGGTAAATTGTTTGAATACAGTGTCAAATATTTTAAGGTTAGTTTTTAGCAGAGATAGGCTTGAGCTGTACAGCTTCTTACTTTGAGACTGAAGCCCCAGAGGCACACAGCCAGCTTTTGGTTCAGTACAATAAAATGAAAATGATTAATTGTACAATTCAAATACTGTACATCCTTTTTGTTTATAAATTCCCAGTTCATCACCTGATCTCTCCATCACAGTTTGAAGATAAGAAACAACATTTTGTTTTAGGGCCCATTTGTGATGGGCAAGAAGCCATTTGAGCCAAAGTTTCCTTGAAAAGACAGCAAATGAGAGAGCCAGGTTTGAACTTGGTCCATTGAAGAAGACTCCCTCAAGGGGCTAAGCAATAGGAGATAACAAAAATTGAGTGAGCTGAGCACCATTCAGTCATATCATTGGTCTTAATGACATTGGAGTTGGAATTTTGTGAAGAAAAGGTGGTAAAAGTTGGGTAGCTCAGCTGGTCTAAATTCTCACTGAACATGTATGAATGGGGGACGGAAAACCCAAGTAGGGGTGTTGAGATTAAATCAGGTCTAGGAAGAAAGTGCTGGAAACAAGTGTGGGAAAGTTTAAGGTCTCACTCTTGCAGTACGCCAGTGTCACATGCTAGATTTTGGTGGAGTTCCTGAAAAGGTACACCTGTGTACATGAAGGAAACTTAGCCTGTTTTAACTATTTGTCTTTTCTCTAAGTTGTTAGTCTTCTTCCCCCCACATTTTTAAGAGGCTTCTGCATTATTTCACATCTCTGCTCTTTTTGGAGTTAGTACAGAACTGTACCTCTTCTGTTTTCTTCATCATCTTCTGTTCCAGCATGTCCTATCCTTTTCAGCACAGAAGGTCTGAAAGATTTTGGCAGGTCAGGTATGTTGGCGTATATGTAGTCTGCTTGTTCTGTGAACATGGAGATGGCACAATAAATGTTACTATATTTTCACTGGCAGCATACAACAAGTGTTAATATTTGATATGGATAAAATGCATTGGTTGAACGTACCTTCATGAACACTTGCTTTTTCTGCCTTCACAGACTAAGAAAAAACAGACCAAAAAAAAAAGCAGGGAGAGGGAGAAATGAGATTACTGTGATTTTTCAGATCTTAACTAGAGATGCAGTTGTTGGGTTTTTTTTGTTTTTTTTTGGGGGGGGGTTTCAACTTGAACCTATTTCTTTCAACTTTCTGCTAGACCATCTTAACCTGAAAGGGACCAGAGAATGAGAGAACATCTTTCACCAGCAGTTTTCCTTGGGGAATCTGGCTCCACCATTGGTTTATTCCTCTCTGACATTCTGTCTGTTTTAAAGTTGGGCTTGACTAATTGAGACATTGGTTCTCTTTTCTTGCTTTCTCCTGGCACTGACAAGCAGAACATAGATGTACACATCTATGTCAGGGCTTTCTCTAACTGGTGGCCTACGGACTGTATTCAGCCTGTGAAACGTAAATGTGATCCTGCGCAGTTGACATTTGCCCTTCCCCTTCCCCTCCTCCTTTTCCCTCCCCCACTATTGATTCTGCTGTTACAGCAGCTGGACAGGGAAGCATGGTAGGTGGGGGCCTGGTGGGCTCACTGTGCATGTGGCACCACAGTTGGGAGTGGGGAGGAATTCATTGCTGTGCGGTGGTGGTGGGGACTTGAGCTGACTGTGCGGCATTGGCAACCTGCCCTGGCCAGGTGCTGAGGATCCTGGGGGTTTGTGCAATGTATAGCCCCTGCAACATGTGCCATGTGCAGGTCAAGTGCTAGGGGTCTGGGACCGATAACCAATAAGAAGTTGTTCTTCTTTAAATACATAGGGGGTAAAAAGAAGGTTCCGGGTAATGTGGGGTCCCTGCAGGACACATTAGGAAATTTGGTTGTCATACCAGACAACAAAGCCAACATATTTAATGATTTATTTGCCTCCATCTTCCTAAGCAGGGACTGGAACAGCCACCCCCCCACTGGACCCCCCTCAGGCCCCAGGGGAGGCACACCTGGGCCAAGGGTTAGTGAGGAACTAGTTAGGGAGCTTCTGGAGGGACTGGACGTATTCAGGTCAGCTGGTCTGGACTACCTCCACCCTAGAGTACTAAAGGAATTGGCTGAGGTCATTGCAGGACCCCTGGCATGGCTTTATGAGCACTCATGGTACTCTGGTGTGGTGCCAGAGGACTGGAAGAGGGCCAGCGTGGTTCCCATCTTCAAAAAGGGGAAGAAGGAGGGCCTGGGAAACTATAGGCCAGTTAGTCTTACTTCGATCCTAGGCAAGCTGTTCGAGAAAATTATGCTGGCACACATCCACGAGGGGCCAGCAGGGGACTGCATGTTTAGGGGCAACCAACACGGGTTCATCAGTGGCAGGTCCTGTCAGACCAACCTGGTGGCCTTCTATGATCAGATCACCAAATCATTAGATGAAGGGGTAGCAGTGGACATAGTCTTCCTGGACTTTCAGAAGGCCTTTGACACTGTCTCTCACCCTGTTCTCATTAAGAAACACCCACACAGTCGATTGGGTTGCCACCTGGCTGGAGGGCCGCACCCAGATAGTGGTGGTGGATGGGTCATTTTCAGCCTGGAGGGATGTGGGCAGTGGGGTTCTTCAGGGCTCAGTCCTCGGGCCCACACTGTTCGACATCTTCATCAGTGATTTGGACGAGGGGGTAAAAAGCACCCTGTTCAAGTTTGCTGATGACACTAAGATGTGGGGGGATGTGGGCACACTAGAAGGAAGGAATAGACTACAATCGGACCTAGACAGGTTACAAGGGTGGGTGGATGAGAATAGGATGGGATTCAACACTGACAAGTGCAAAGTGATGCACCTGGGGAGGAACAAACGGCACCATACCTACAGGCTGGGGAACTCCCCTCTTGTCAGTGCAGAGGCAGAAAAGGATCTCAGAGTCATCATTGGCTCCAAGATGAACATGGGCCGGCAGTGTGGGGATGCAGTCAGGAAGGCCAACCGTACCTTGTCATGCATCTACAGATGCATCTCGAGCAGGTCCAAGGAGGTGATCCTCCCCCTCCTATGCGGCACTGGTCAGGCCGCAGCTGGAGTACTGTGTCCAATACTGTGCCGCACTTCAGGAGGGATGTGGACAGCATGGAGAGGGTCCAGAGGAGGGCCACTCATATGATCGGGGGCAGCAGGGCAGGCCCTATGAGGACAGGCTATGGGATCTGAACCTGTTCAGCCTCCACAGGAGAAGGCTGAGGGGGATCTAGTGGCCTGTTACAAACTAGTCAGGGGGGATCAGCAGGCCCTGGGGAAGTCTCTGTTTTCCCGAGCACTGCCAGGAGTGACCAGGAATAATGGTCACAAGCTGGTAGAGAGTAGGTTTAGGCTAGATATCAGGAGGCGCTACTTCACGGTCAGTGCGGCTAGGGTCTGGAACCAACTTCCAAGAGAAGTGGTGCTGGCCCCTACTCTGGGGGTCTTTACGTGGAGGTTAGACAAATACCTTGCTGGGGTCGTTTGACCCCAGTACTCTTTCCTGCCATGGCAGGGGGTCGGACTAGATGATCTACTCAGGTCCCTTCTGACCCTAGAAACTATGAAACTATGGTGTGTAGCCCTCGGCTAGACAGAAGTGGAACAGCCCTGATTTAGGTTATTGGGGACAGGGGTGTTCCTAGTGGATCATTTCATGGGGAATTGCTTCCATCCTTAGACTTACAAAGCTAAAGGATAGCCAAGGCTGTTAGCAGTTCCCATCGGGTGTGTCTACACATGCAATTAATGCAAAGCAATACATTCTGGAGCAGTTTGATCCAGAGTAAACTACTTCCAGGTGCAGCATCTACATGTGTGCCTGGAACAGCAGCAGCTTGAGTGGCTTGGGCTGGCAAGGGGAATGGGGTGTCAGCCCTGGGATCTGGGTAATGGCATTGGGAAGTGGAGGGGCTGGCTGGGGCACAAGGGTTTTGAAAATGTGGAGATGTGTAGCTAGGCTGCAGGCAGGAATCTGGGCCCTGGCTGACTGGGCGGAGCAGGTGCAATTTAAACCTGTGGTCAGTATCTACACGTGCATTTTTAATTCCAGTAAATTACCCCAGTATAAGAGTACTGTGTTTTCTGTGGCCTACCACCATTGGACATGTAGATGGTGATGCTTTACTTCACAGCTAATCAATCTATTCTGCAGTAAAGCACGTGTCGACATGGCAACTGACAACAATAGGGCTTTGTGTCCTGTCACTCGTGCCATTTGCTCCTACAATTGGACCCCAGGCTTGTTGACCTTTAGTGAATATTCCTGAGTCTCTATTCACTTTGTAGGTTAAGTGTGTGTGCATGTGTTCCTTTTTAAAATGGGAGGTAAGAGGATTTCTTGAATGTTATTGATAGTGTTGGAGTGAAGTTTTAGTTGTGATAGTCCAGGTAACATGCAAAAGGCAAGGATTTTTTTTTTTTTTTTAATATCACTCTCAAAATCCTTGCTTCTTAAATGCTGTTGATATTAGTTCCTGATCTGAGGAAATGTTTAATGGTACTGAGATTTTTTTGCTGCAAGTATTTTTTAGGATGTGAAATAGCCACATATATTTTACTGATGTGACCACCTCTCAAGGCTTAGAAGGGTCAGTCTCCATGCTTTTAAAGAAACTTTAGCCTCCTTTGCTGAGACTACTTACAAAGCAGATGGGCCACATCCAGACAAGTGTGGCTGTTTGCTTCCCTGGGGACAAATAGCGGCACACTGTGCTTGTCCCCAGGGAGCACCCATTCAACATGCACTCTGGCGTGTGGCCGGTTAACCAGGTGGGGTTGGGGAGGCTGGGGCCAGAAACTGGTGGCCCCAGAAGCCTGCCTTTACAGTACTGGGGGCTGTGGGGAGCTGCAGCTGTGGCGTTCCTGCAGTTGGGAGCCTGGTTGGTAGCTGGGGCATGGCTCCAACAGGCTGCTACATGTGCCACCACACTTTTTTTTTTTTTGGTGCGAGGTTTGGTGTTTTGTTTTGTTTTATTTTTTTTTGACCCTGGGAGATCCCAGGGTCAAAAAAACCCTCTGTGCTGCAAAGTAGCAGCACGGGGAATGCCTGCATGTGTGGTGCTGCAGACAGGTCTGTGATACCCCATACTGCATGTCCACAGTTGTCTGAACATGGCTTTAGAGGCAACAGTAGGACTAGTTTTTATGATTTTTGGGAATTTTTCCATTGAATTATGGCATGAAACCACCAACCTCTTTCCATGTAGGTTGCTTAGCTGTAAGATGACATGATCTTTTGATTTCCCTTGATTTTTGTTAGATTTGAACAAGTGAACTTCTTAAAGATGAAATATCATTACTAGTCCCAGGATTACTTTAGCTTTTGTTTGATTTATTATGGCACATACATTCTAGTAAGGAATCTGGTTTCCGAGATGATTTTAGGACTAACCTTTATTATGTCTTCAGCTGTTCTCTCAACTGATTTAAGTTTCTTTAAAATTGCTGCTTCATTAGCTGAGATTTTCATTTCTTCTTTTTCCAGAGCTTCAATTTCTTTCTCAAGTCTACAAGCAAAATACGTTTGATTTTTCTAGTAAAAGAATATAGCTTAAAAAATACAATTACATATAGAGTCCAATCCCCATGGAGATATTGATGTCCCTGATTCCTTTCAAGCTGAAACAAGTTCTATGCTTATTGTAAATCAACTGACTTCTATGCACTTGCTCTTCACTTACCTTGCTGTGAAATCAGAATAACGCTCCTTGTATTTGCAGCAAAATGTGCAAATGTGTAGTGTTTGTCACTAATATCTTAAGAGAAAATTGGCTATAGCAGATTAGTGTACACTGGTAGAGCTTACTTTTTTAGAAGGACTTGGCTGGGGTGGGGGACATTTTAGAAAATTTGTTCCAAGGTGAAGAAATCACACTTTCATGCATTACAACTAAGGTGGTATACACCTTCATGTAATAGTGCTGCATGATATTTTGCTAGTTTATAGATAATTGGGTGAATGTGTTCACACTTTCGTTTTGTTCTGACAGTGTTTTTTCCCATGGTCTAGATGATCACGATCAACGAGGTTGGTAAACTATACAGTCACTTGTGACTATTATAATTAAAGGGCCAGACGGTGCTATTGCTAGACATAATGGGCACGTCTAGACAAGTGCTCACGTGAGTTTCCCTGGAGACGAATAGCAGCGGCACATAGTTGTGCCATTGCTACTTGTCCCTGGGGAACACCTTTGGCATGTGACAAATTGACACAGGTGGGGTAAGGAAGGCTGGGACCAGTACCTGGACTGGCCCCAGCAGCCATACCTGGGGTCCTGAGGGCCTTCCAGGGCTCCAGCAGCAGTGATCTAGGTGAACAAAGCCTGGCCGACAGCCCAAGTGTGACACTGGCTTGTCAGGCTCTGGTTTTGGGCAGTGCACACTGCTGCTGTGTGCACTGCCCTGCTTTTTTGACACCAGGAGATCCTGGTGCCAAAAAAAAAAAAAAAAAATCGCTGTGCTGCAAATTTAGCAGTACAGCAAATGCCTGCATGTGCAGCGCATGCAGTTAGCGGCACTCCAGATGGGTCTGTAGTGCTGCAAACCACACTTGCACGCTCATGGGGATGCACCCACTGAGTATTTTATATTATACCCTATCTGATTCTGGGTGGCCTAACTGCAGAAGGAGGCTACTCTGTGGGTGGCCGTGGTGATTTCCAAACAAAGGAGGAAGGTACAGGGAGTTGGCACCCTTGAAAACATTCATTCCTGCTAGCTGGCCCGTGGTGGAACTGAGATTAAGAGCTTCTATGCCAAGTTTTGAAATGCATCTACAAGTAACTGGTTCACATAGGATTTAAATAAATACAAAGTGACAAGATTATTTTTCTTCAGTGCAGTTATTTCCTATTGGAAAATAATTATTGCTGCAACTAAAAACCATAATAGTGATGCTAATAGTGTGTTATTTTGTACTAGAGTCCAGGATTCTTATGGTCATTTTCTTTCATTAGACCAGTTTGTATAATTCGGATAGAATTAGACAAGCTTTTTACATGTGAGACATTCTTCATCGGGTACTAGCATTTAGTGGTTCCCAGCAAGGTGGGAGCACAGATTACTCAACCATTTAACTGAGTAATTGCCAGAAACAGCCACCCATGTACAAAAGCTCCTTGGTACTTTGGAACTCAAAACTTTGCCTCTTTCTAATTGCATTTGTTTGGGGTTGTGAGCAGCTGATCCCCAGTTATTGTAGCTTCTGCAGATGCAAACTATAACATTGCTCCTTTTAGATGTTGATACATGTAAGTGCATGTACAAGTTTGGAAGTCTACATTTTGAAGGTTGAGATTTCAAGATTTACCTTCTGTAATATGGATGAAACAGTGCATGAAGCGCATGGATGTTATTGAGGTGTTTTACTTTTGAAAATAAAGATGAAACAAATGTGCCACACCTAAAACACCACTGGTACAAATAGGGATCTACAGTTATACCCACAGTAACTTTAGCATGTTACTCAATTTTAAAAACAAAAACCTCCTCCTTGATGCATGTCCTTTAGTATTATGGCTCAGTATTAGTGTGCTTTCTGAAGGAAGTGCTGGATCTGCATCTCTGAAACTACCAGTTTCAGAAGAACAGTAGTAATACCAGACATGCTGATTCAGTTCACTAAGGACAGGCAGCTTGGAAGGATGAAGAATATTCACAATATTTTTTTACATGAATTGAAGCTGTGCAGAATGATCAGTGGTGGCCCTTGCTGGCCAGTTTGCAAGAAAATCTTGGTAGTATAGATGAACAGAACATATGACAACAGAGTATTAACAACATTTACTTTCTGAACTTTCCTGCCAATGGGTGAGGCTTCCTGCAATGAGAAAATAATTTTTTGGCATCCACTCATTAAAGGAAGATGTTTTGGGTCACATGTAGAAGTTTTTTGGGTTAGGCTAAGAAGATTACTTACCCTAACCCTAAATACTACTTTGTTTTGCAAGAAGTACACGCCCCAAGTTCCATAAATATCTAATATAATTCATTTGACTTTTTATCATAAAATAGTGTTTCAGGAACTTCTCTCTCTCCAGATTTTAATACTAGGAACCGGAAATAGATTGCTTACAAATGGTGTTGGTTGGCTGTTTCCTTTTAAAGCTTTTATCATAATTGGAAACAAAGATTTAAAATGCAGCAAGGACTGCTCATTTTGTCCTATGCATTTCTTGTCACTAATTTGTATGAATTCTTTGTGTCTTTGTATAGTTATAAGAAGTTGGAGAAGTTAATTATTGTATGCTGTTGTATGTTACGGTATATTTAGAGCTGGTCCAAAATTTTCAACAACTTCCATTTTGTCAGAACTGAAACATTATTTGCATGTAAATATATTGGCAACTATTTTCATTGGGAAGGATTTTCAGGTCCAGGATGGAATATCTGATGATGGATATAGACATTAGGGCTGTGCGAAGCTTCGGGTGCTGATTCAATTTGCAGGAGATTCAGCCCAATTTGGTGGCTGAATCTCCAAATCTGAACTGAATCAGGGGACCAATAAAAAGGTCCAAATTGGTTTGAAGCTCTCCGAATCTTTGAAAAAGATTCGGAGAGCTTCGATGATTTGGGCAATCCCCACCCACCACAGCACGGACTCAGTTGGTAAGTAGGTGCCGGGGGAGGAGGGGCTCGAGGACCATGGGGGGGATCCCTGCCAGGCCTCATCCCCTGCCTACTCCTCCAGCCCCCACCATGGGTGTCCCACCTGCCTCAGCTGCCAGCACTTTTTTTTTTTTTTTTTTTTTTAAAAAAAAAAGCCCAACTAATTGGGTGCTGCCAAGTGGGGGTGGGGGCGATACCTGCTGCCCCCCACTGCCCAAACTGCATGGGGGGCTCTGCCACGGGCACCCTGACCCCCCCCATTGCTGTCACGCCCACCCCAGCTCTGGCACTTTTAAGGAAAAAACCCCTGGGACTCACTGTTCTTGCAGTGGCCTCAGGGCTTCAGGGGGCTCATGCAGAGCACCCCACATGGTGGGGGGGCAGTGGGGATTGCCCCTTGTGAAGCAGGAACTGGTCAGTCTGGGTTTTTTTGGCTTTTTAATCCTTAAAGGGCTGGAGCTGGGATGGACAGGGCAGCCATGAGGCAGGGAGTGACAGTAGTCAGGGGGCTTGTGAAGAACTCACCGTGCAGTTTGGGCAGTGGGGATCTCCTTCCTCTTTTTTTTTTTTCAAAGTGCCAGAAGCTGTGGCAGGCGGGGCAGCCATTTCCAAGCTGGGAGTGTGTGCAGGGGATGGGCCTGGGAGATTTGGAGAATCAGCAGCGGCCATATCAATTCAGGACAGTGATTCGGATCATTGAATCGAGTCGCTGTCCCCCCATTCAGTTGAATCCAAAGCGAATACTAGTCGCTTTGCACAGGCCTAATAGACGCATCCACTAATTTGAGGCAGTCACCAGGGATGAGGAGAGTCTGATTTGAACATCTGTTCTCCCCAGTCCGCAGCAGCAGCTTGAATGGGGTCTTCGATATCCCAAGTTAGTGCCCTAACCGCTAACTGTCATTCATCAGTTTTTCCAGTTTGAGATTGTTCTATTTTTCATTAAAAAGGGAAGTTAAATGAACCAGACCAAGAAAGTGATCCTATAGTTCAGTACGAGCACTAACCCGGGATGTGGGTGACCCAGATCCAAGTATTTACTTTGAATCCAAGACAGCAGGGGCTTAAATCTGGGTGTTGGGGGTCTCTCATCAAGCCTGTCCTGCTGGACCAAGCACTTGGGTTATCATACCTGCCCCTGATTCCTGGCGATGTGACTGCCTCCATTTTCTGCTATGGGATTGGCTGCTCAAAATGCCACTCACCCTTTTTAGCACATCTGCAGTTTCAGGCTGCAGGCATGCTTTCATACAGCCTCACTCTGTTTTGGCAAGCCTCATGTTCACTGTCTTCTCTGGTTCTCTTGGCTCCTGACTCGGTTTCTGCTTTTTCCTGACCCTGATCTCAGATCTCCCCTGAAATCTGGTACTGGCTGTCTGAGCCCTGGTTTTTGATCTGGGCTCACGTCTTGGGCTATGTCTCTCAAATATCCCCTCTCAGCTTCCCTGGAATTTAGTCCTTGCATTTTCTGCCCCTCCAGCCCAGACTCCAACCCAACACTTGGGTAATCGGTGCCCCCATCTTGCTGATCTAGGTTTTCCTAGTAGCTTAGTGCAGGCCTGGCTGCCTATATTCCAGCCGAACCCTCATGCTGGGTGAGCCCCTTGACTTGCCTGGCTACTGGGTATCTTTCCTCCCTTTTAAAAAACAAAAAATCGTGGAAGGACTCATTTTCATTCCAATGTAGAACACAGATTTAAGCCCCCAAATGTTTTCCACAAACTACAGTGAGTTCTTCCAACCTGCATCAGAAAATGATGATGATAGGGCTGCAGCAACACCAGTTGATGTCATGGGTGCCTTCCCACTGACCCAAATAGGATTCAGATCAAGCTTTAAACCAATGAAATAATGAATAATGTTCTAAATAGATTAAGTACTGTACTACCAGCTCACTGAGGGTTATAACTGATTTAATAGCCTAAACCTAGCTGCACATCAAATGTATCTTGTAAAACTCAGCATTAGTACTGGAAGTCATTCTTACTTTTAAAGTAGTAGAGAGACGGATTGAGAGCTAGTTTGTAGAGGAATATTACTCATCTCCGTGTGAAGTCTAACCCTGCTACACTTTACATGTATTATACAATTAATGGGTTAATCACACAAAAAATTTAGACCAGCCACAAGTGCAAAGCAATTATCACACAATAAAAATGACTATCCAGGCATAGTTGGTTGGCTATAAAAAGAGCCAACCAACTATAAAGTAGTACTTGAAAACAACTCTATAGCTGGTTTCTATCCCGCTTTAATTTGAACATGTAGCAGGGCCCTAACTGGTCTGTGGTTCTACTTAAACAAGTAGCTTTGTAACCTTGTGGCATTAGGATGCTATGTGGATTTTTTAAAGTAGCGGAGAGCTACCTTTTATCACTGAGTGCCCAAATAGACTCACATTTCTTAAAATTAATATACAGAGAAAGTGTCATATCAGGCTGAATAGGGAAAATCCATTATTACAGGAAGAAACATGCCAAGAAACACCTTTTTGTTCATGCATGATGCCAGGATGCTCTAGGACCCTGATCAAAGTCTTTAGTTCTGAGGTTAAAACGATAAGGTGAAAGGAGAGAGAACCTTGCCGGTCTCTAACAGGGAAGGCCAATACAGTGTTCATAACAGACACTTGTGGTAGTTTTCTGTGCTGATTTAGAAAACCATAACGTTGTGTAGTATATCTTTTTAAAGATGTATGTGAGTGTGACTTTATATTGATGGATCCTTGTATTAAAATATAATTTAGGGGATAAGCATACTGGACTAAAAAATAATCTTTTATTATGAGTTTATTTTGTAATCTGGACTTAAAAGATATTGGGAAAGGGTGGGAAGTTTGATGAATATGGTAAGCAAGAGAAAAATTCAGTAGTTTTATCTTAGGCCAGGAAAACTCATTGTTTCATTTTACAAACACCCACATCCATATCTTAAAGCTATGCAGAGCTGATTCAATGCCTATTGAACTCAATAGAAAGGTTTCCTTAGATTTCTGTGGGTAATGGATTTAGATTCAAAGGAACTGCTTTGTCACTTGTATGCGTATAAAATGTCTACTTTCAAAGATTCCTGTACACTTGCGCACAGAAATTTGTAGGGATATCTTCCTTTGAATGTACTGGATGTGTCTTCCTATTTTTTCATACGCAGAGTTACCTGAAATAAGGTGGGGGGGGGAGTATACTATTTCTTGTTTTGGTTTTTAATTCAATTTTAGAATTTTGTACTGGGTATTTAAGTTTCTGCATACTTACCTTTTTAGAAACTACATTTGTTTAAGATAAGTGTGAAAGTTATAGGTCACTTACCCTTGAGAGAATTATCCTTGGAGACTTTCACTACTTTGCACTGGTTTCAGGAGCACTGAAACTAGGCATATCTATCACTGTTAAAATGTCAAGTGGCTATTTGTCTGTCTGCCCTTGAATAATACGTATTGTTTGAGAGAGAGAATGGGAAATTATCAGGAGTAACCTGGAAACCTGGACCTCCAGTTCAATCAATGACAGAGTCAAGAAAGTGCACAGTATACAGCTGATTGTTGCTGTCCTTTGGTGGGGGGGAAGGGAGGCATGGAGAAAAGAAAAAGAGCAAGGACGGCAGAATAAAAGGAACATGGATGCTTCTCTGAAAAGAGCCAGATTGAGAGGAAATGTCAGTTTAGTGAGCCCTTGCACATTTTGTGATGAGCCAACCGTTATGGAAGTTGCAGCTTCCATATCTAGCCTTAGCTTTCCTTTGCATGTTATATTTCAAACTGGCTGCATGGTGCCTAGCAACATTATATTGCTCGCTAATTTTTCTAATGAACTAATTCCATCAAGAAGGCATGCTATTTGCAGCCATATTGTAAAACTAAATGACAAATATGACTACAGGACTGCAGCCGGTTAGTACCCTCAGTTGTGAACTGGCTTTGTGCCTTGTAATTTCTAATATGCAAGCACAGTATTATGGGATGGATACTATGAATATTATTCCTGTCTGCAGCTAGTGCTGGACTGATTGTCTACAGTTTTAGTTCAGGCTACTGTTAATTGTTTGCCCTTGATACAAAGAACGGAACTTTCTCACTTGTCTAAAACAACAAAACTCCTTGTTGTGTACTTGGCTGATTTAAAAGCCACAGATTAACCCTATAAGGGATCCAAGAAAGAAATGCTTCAAAACAGAGACTCTGTAGCAGAGTGGGATGGTAACATCCATGAAGTCAGTATAAACCTGCTTCCATTTGCAAACTTCTAAAGTACCTCTAGACCTCCAGCAATGGCAGACAGTCATTTTAGCTGGATAATGAAGAACAGCATGGATGGGGAGCATCATCACGAGTAGTTCATTCTGTGTTTGGGGAAAAAAAGTTTTTGTACTCCCTTCCCAATGCTTTTCTGTATGTATGAGGGTGGGACCATAGCACATCTCCTCTGGCCTGATTTTTTTGCTGCTGTCAATGTTAGGTGGACTCTAGTTCCTTAGGCCATGGCTGTCACAGCTCTAGCCCATGGATCAGATCTGACCTATAAAGACCCATCATCCAGCCCCTGGTATTACACCTGGATCTGGAGTTGACCCACATGCTGAACTCTGGCCTTCTGGAACCTGTGCTGCATACAATGTTGATCCAGGACACATACCACATTCAGTGTTTACCCTGGCCAGTCTGGACCCATGCTGGATGCAGCAGCCCCTGCTCCCTCAGCTGCTCTAGGGTGGGCACCATTCAAAGTATGGGTCCTGGGCCAGCCAGAGCAGGTGTTGCATGTGACATGCATCATGGACTGGCCCTGTATGGGTCTCATATGCAGCATGGTCCCCAGCTGGCTTGAGTAAGTGTTGGGTCCAACATGTGCAGTGGTAAGGGGAGGGTCTGTTGGCCATGCACTGTTCATTCATGACCCAGACCCTGCACCATTTATGTGGCTTGTGGGGCCAGATGAATTTGACACCCATGCCTTGGGCTCATATATGTGGACAGCTATGTGAAGTATAGCTTGCTTAGTGGAGGGACAGGGTTTTTTCACTTTGGCATATCCACACAGACTCAGCCATAACTTGACTCTAAAAGCAGGGGCTTTCACACAGATATAGTAGCCCTATGGTTTATTCTACATAGATTTTTTTTCCCCTGACTTTGATCAAAATTAATTTCAGCTGTTAAATGGCAGTAGAATTTGATAATCACATGCTCTCAACAGCTAACACTATCTTAGTATATTCTTGTACTTCCTGCAGAATTATTCATTTCAGTTTCATTTCTGCTTGTGGTCTTGTGATGTCTTTGGGGATGAAATTATATTATGTTGGACCTTGGCCTGGCTAATTCTGACAGTGACAGAAATGGTGATGGCTCCTTCGGATTGCTTTTTTTTTTTTAAGATTCAGGTCAGTGTCGTGTTTTTTGTTTTGGTTTTTTGGTAGATTTTCATGCTGGACAGAAGCACCGATTTCCTTTTTTCCTGTGCTCTTTTTTTTTGCAAAATGCAGCACAATCAAAAAAATTAAGTGTTATTTCTAACATTAATTTTGCTAAAGTAGCAGTGCATCATAACTATCACTTCTAGGAAGAAGGACAATGACTTCATTTCATTTCCCCTTGCAATTTGCCTTTTGCATTTCATCAGGGTCTTGCTGCACTTTTTAATTAAAGCTGGGATATTTGGGACATGCTTCAGGAAAGGAAACAAATGTTATTAATAATAAGTATGTATTAATGAAATACTGTAGATCAGCATTTGGCAACCTTTTCAGGTTACAAGTGGGAATGAACCAGATCACCTCAGGGACAGGTTGGTGGGTACTGGGACCCAATTGCAGCTGCCACTTCTCTCCATGGTAGCACAGGGAGGGTGCTACCAAAGCCCCATATCCATGGGTTGGATCAATTGGCTTCCATGGGGTAGATTTGGCCCATGGGCTGTAGGTTGCCAACCCCTGCTATGGATTACAGTGCAGAAGGTTAACTGCTCTACAACATCAACAGTAGTTCTGTGTTCAATCATGCATGAAAAGCAAAATGAAATAATTTCAGAAGAGAATCATATAAAGCTGTGGACATTTTACAACCAAAATTTCCTCCTGATTTTTTTTACCTAAGCCTTCATTTTTTTGTACTGTAAGTGATTGTGGGTTCAATTGAAGTCATTTTGTAATTTAAGTAGCTGCTTGGCAGAAACAACTATATGTTAGACACCCAAATTATGCTGGCTATGCCTGTATGTAATTGAGGGCTCACCATTGTTTTTACCATTGCTCACACCCGCAATATGCAGGCCTACATGACAACTGGCTTTTAAAAATCTGGCTTCCTTGCACTCTGAAAAGGCTCTATGGGAAAGGGTTCCCAGGTGGACTTTTAGTGAAGAATGAATGAAAGAAAATATTCTCAAACTAAAATTCTAATAAGAATGCAGTTAGCCTGTTGTAGCCATGATGGTCCAGGACTTGAGAGGCACAGATTTTTTTTTTTTTTTGGGTGGTATTATTTATTGGACCAACTATATAGTTGCGATTAGATTTAGAGAAGCTGTTGAATGCAAGGCATACTTCTTCAGGTGATGCAACTAAATTCGACTACAAACATGCAAAACTATGTTGTAGTTTCATAAAATTATTCCAACTGCTAATAGGAGAGATGGCCTTAAGATGAAGGCTTGGATCAGTTAGGATTAGGTTAAGGTTTAGATTCTAGGCTGAACTGACTATAATTTATGGATTTGATGGCACTGATGAAATGATCTAATTTCCTTTCCAAGTATTGGAAAACTTGTATGATCCTGTACTCAAATTTCACGACCATTCCATATTTTCTGGTATATCAGATGCACCTTCCACCCCCCACCCCATGAGAGATCTAAAATTGAAGGTGGATTTTAAACACCAAAGCTGTATAACAAAATGTTTGTTGTTTCCACAATTTTATCCTTTCTGGAGGCTGTATCCTACATGCAGGTGTATCTTGTATGCTGGAAAACAATAATGGTTTGGGATGATTTAGCTATATCTCAACCAGAGCTGTAAAAGAGGTTTTAGGTAAGATTTAAAAAGCACCTCATCGCTGGATATTTTAAGATGATTAGGTATCCAGGATAGGTGGTTAGTGAGATTTTTTTTTTCAAAAGTGTCCAACTCCCATTAATTTTCATGAAAGCTATGTCTCTAGCAGGTTCTTTTGAAAATCCTACCTCCTTTTGAAGCTCCTAAATACCTCTAAATATTTAGCTCTAAGTGCCTACCTCACTTTTGAAAATGGGACTAAGGTTTCTAGGTTACTTAAATGATTTTGAAGCATTTATAGTCCTTTCCAATTTTATCTGTTTCCCTAAAATTCAAGGACATTTTTAGATAAGGAGATTCATTGGGCATCTATATCAAGTTACAGTATACTGGTTTTCTAGTAAGAAGAGTGATTTAAATCCCATTTATATACAAATAAAAAAGTTATGTATGGTACAAAAGATAAAGCGATGCTCTGTGCATGCAACTACCCTCTAGGATGAAATAGCAATACAAGTGCTAACTTTGAATTATGATAGAATTAAGAAACAATGGACAGAGTATAAAACTTGCAACTTAAGTATGAATGTTGGAATGCAGAAGCATGAGGAACATGAAAATCTGATCATACACATGATTTCTAATGAGACAACTTTAATTGAAACTGGATTAAACCATTATTAAGAATGTTAAATGTCCTTTTCCCTCCCATCTTCCAGATGAGAAAGTTCAGACTATAAGGCTTTAAACTTTGCTGCAGCCCTGAAGTTAATATTGTAGGAAGTTTTTAATGCTAATTCTAAGTCCTCCCTGCTGTTAGGGGAAAGGGGACTTGTTCTCACTACTGCTGTGAGACCAGCCAGTTTCTATGACTCTGGCATGGAGGCCACTTGAGATACTTTGATCAGGTGACACATTGCATTTGGATTCCAGAATTACAGTACACCTTTTTCAGCTGTTTGTCTCCAAAGTACTTAATTTGCCAATAGTTCAATAACTCTTGTTTGGACTTTATTACTTGAATCTGAAATAGTACATATGGCTGTTACATCCAGGAGAAAGCAGGGGAGGGCAGGAGGGAAATCTAGAGCTTATTCTTTAGCTTTAAAATAGCATCTAAAATGCTGGTGATAGAGGTATTTAAGAGCACAAAGGGTTATTAGACATTTAAGTAGATGGTGTTTGAAAATTTTCCCTGGGATTATCAGAAAAGCATTGAGATTCCTATAGGCCTTAACAATAGAAAAACAAGTTGCAGCAAGCTGTGTCATCTACTTGGCCCCTGAACCAATTCTCCCCTATACAGTTCTTTTTTCTGATGATCAGGTTGCCAGTAGAACTTGCTCCAATTGCACATTTTACTGGTCTTTGTAATTACAACCTGCTGGAGTGGTTCAGTGTTCACTGTCTACATCTTGCCACCACTATAAAGCACTCCACCGACACGCGCAATGAGAGATGCTGCCTGAGAATAGTATTTCAAGGAAGGATTTGATGTAATTATGGGACACAAACTGGCACCATGCTGCTGCCTGTCAGTAGACAGAATTATCACTTGTGGCAGGGTAAAGTGGGTGGGAGATAGCCAGAGGAAATAATACTGATGACAACTTAGGCAAAGGAGTATAAGGGGAAGGAAAGTAGAAGAAAAAGAGACTGCTGAAGGTGCTTTTAAATTAAAATTGGAATGGGGAAATTCCAGCTTGACCCTTAGGATCTCTGCAACAAGGAAACTCTGTGGTTTCCAGAAAGTAAGAGCTCCTCAGCTTCCCTGTACTCATCAGTTGGCAAATGTTGCCTTTCCCAGGCATGGGAGAAGAGCTATAATATATGAACAGTACTTCAAACATTCAGGAAAGACTGTATGAAGCTCAGGCAAGGTTCTTTGAGTAGCTGCGATATCTTTTATTAGACCAACTGAGTAGTTGGAAAAAAGATATCGCATTTATTCAAAGAGCCTAGCCTGCCTACGTCCTTAGACCAACATGGCTTACAACCAAAAACCCAACAGCTGAATGCAGCTCACAAACTCTGAAGAGCAAGTTTGTGCTATGCAGGGGTGCTATGTATGAATTTGCTTTACTGGCTTTAAAAATTACCTGTAGTGGAAAGTCAAACTGAGATCTGTGGAATGGTTTATAAGATGAGGTAGTTAAAAGGTAAGGGAAAGGCCCTACTATCAAAGGGTTCTAAGGATTAAATTTAAGATGCAGATAATAGTGTGAGGTTATGAGTGAGAGCCTGACAAGAGATAATCATGGGCAAGATTAATTACATTACTAAGTATAGTAATGTGCTGTAGGATATACTGCAAGGGGTCAAGTTGGATAGGCTATAAATTAGTGCAAGTTAAATATTTCTTGGTTATCTTAATTTGAAAGGCCTTTAATTTGAAAGGGGCTTTAGGAAGGCCCTCAATACTGTGTCTCTCACCCCATTCTCATAAAAAAAAAAAAAAAAAAATTAGGTGACTGTGGTGTTGATGCCTACACAGTCAGATGGGTTGCAAATTGGCTGGAGGTCTGCACCCAGAGAGTGGTGGTGGATGGGTCATTTTTGACCTGGAAGGATGTGGGCAGTGGGGTTCCCCAGGACTCGGTCCCCAGGCCCGCGCTGTTCAACATCTTCATCAGTGACTTGGACAAGGGGTTGAAAAGCACCCCCTTTTCATCAAGTTCACAGATGACACTAAGATGTGGGGAGAAGTGGGCACATTAGAAGGGAGGGACAGGCTACAGCTAGACCTGGACAGGTTACAAGGATGGGGAGATGAGAATAGGATGGGTTTCAATACTGACAAGTGTAAGGTACTGCATCTGGGGAGGAAGAACCAGCAGCATACCTATAGGCTGGGGAACTCCCTTCTCGTCAGCACAGAGGCAGAAAAGTACCTTGGAGTCATTATTGATTCCAAGATGAACATGGGCCATCAATGTGAGGATGTGGTCAGTAGGGCCAACTGCACCTTGTCATGTATCCACAGATGCATCACGAGCAGGTCCAAGGAGGTGATACTCCCTCTGTGACATTGGTTAGGCCACAGTTGGAGTACTGCGTCCAGTTCTGGGTGCCGCACTTCAGAAAGGATGTGGACAGCATTGAGGGGGTCCAGAGGAGGGCCACTTGCATGACCAGGGGGCAGCAGGGCAGGACCTATGAGAAGAGGCTACGGGAGAAGGCTGAGAGGGGATCTGGTGGCCGTCTGTAAACTTACCGAGGGGGAACAGCAGGGAATGGGAGAGACCCTGTTCCCCCCGAGCGCTACCAGGAGTAACTAGGAATAATGGCCATAAGTTGACTGAGAGTAGATTCAGGCTGGAAATCAGGAGGTGCTAGTTCACGGTCAGGGCGGCTAGGATCTGGAACCAACTTCCAAGGGAAGTGGTGCTGGCTCCTACCCTGGGGGTCTTCAGAAGGAGGCTAGATAATCACCTTGCCAGGGTTGTTTGATCCCAGCAGTCTTCCTGCCATGGCAGGGGGTCAGACATGATGATCTAGTCAGGTCCCTTCTGACCCTACCAACTATGAAAGGTGAGCATTATCTGACCTACTGAAATAGTCATTCAACAGGTAACATTTCTGAAGAAAACCCACTAGCTTTTATCTGTAGCCTACAGTGTGGATGGTAAATTTTGAGCTGGAAAAAATGAAATTCTCTGAAGGTACATGTCATGCTGCAGAAATAGTAATTTCCCAATTTATATCTTGTATTTTTGTTCTGGTAGTTCTTTTAATCACCCAGGGATTTCATAACAAACTGCAAATTGTGGAGTTCAAGTCATGCTTCATTTCACCTGCAGCAGAGATGGGGAAGGTATGTCTACCTTTTCTTGATGAGGTTAAGAATGAATACCACTTCAATGAATGCAGTGGGGGCATAGGAATCCTTGCTCTACCTGAAGATGTTTTGTTCCAGCTCATTGGTCCATTCCTGGTCCTTTAGATTCTGCTTTTGCATTTCTTCTTGTTCTTTTGGAGTGAGAGCACTTAGTCCATCCAAGAGCCATTTCTCTCTCAGGGCCTTTTTCTAATTGCAAGAAAGACAAAGACAAACATTCTAAATGTTAGGCTAATTGGTCTCTGCTGTCTTAGATGGTAAGTTTCAGGGGCAGGGAATATGTATTTGTACATCTTTGTACGGGGCCTAGCACAGAGATATCTGTGCATCTGGATTCTCCCATTAGTGAATTGTTCAATGAATAATCAACTGCACACATTTTGTGATTAATTTAAAAGAAAATCATTAATGACTGCAGATTATTTGCATTATCTATCATTCAGTCTTTCCATATAGGTTGAATTTACAGGTGAGAAGAATGTCTTGTTTCTTAAGGCTGGTAGTTACTTCTAAAAAGATCCAGCATTTGGTGGTTGTTTAGTTAATGCTGTATTAAAGCATAAGTTCTGTAGGCTGATGTTCCTGGAGTCAAATGATTACATGAAGGGCTCAATTTTTATTTAAAAATAAAAAGATTCCTGTCATCATGACTATAAAGATAATGATGATGATACTTGATGCAGTGATGTTAACCTCCATCTGACAGCCTGAAACAATAACTGAGGCCTGAAGATTGTTTATGTGGAAAGGGAGAGATGGTCAGGACCAGGTCTGCAAAGACATAGGAGAAGGCCTGATTCAAGGCATGCCTAGAACCACAGATTCCCTCCTGGTACTTCTCTCACTGTCACTTTTTTCCCTACTGGGTATATAACATTTTATTACATGCTTTCAGTATCCAGGCTCTGACTGAGAAGCCTTGGGCATGCAGGAGAAGTTTGCAGATCACACTTCTGAATTGTTCCCAAAAGCTTTTTAAAAAAAAAAAAAATTTAGCTTTTTGTGTTTAATTTCTTAACGTGCTTTACATATTGGCATCCTTATCTATGACTGCTTCTTTCAACAGATTACAAAAGTGATAGCACATTTGAAAGGCAAGTAGCAGGTGATTAACAAAAAGACAAAAACCATAGAAATACAAAGACGGCACTCTTCCTGGAATGTATCAGCACTCTTGGTTGGTTAAAGAGCAGAACTGTTTTTGGCGTTCTTCCCTCTTATAAATAGTACTTAATTAAAACATGAATTTTCTTTTCATTCCTTTGTGGTTTAGATGTTTCAGGCTGGCTGATTCCATTGTAATTTTCCTTTAGTCACTCATATTTTTGTCAACTGAAGGGGCTTCTGCTTTGGTTTGTATTAGGATTTTTAAATGTGCTCATTTATTACTGGTTTTGTTTGAGAATTTTTGCTTTTGGGCAGATGCCTACGTTCTCTCCTGTGCCAGAGCCTTGCTCATTGGAGCTTGGACCAGCTCCTGGACTCCTCAAAATTGTACCCCTGAGAGAGTCCTTAAAATTCTTTTGCCCTTCCCCCTAACTCAGACAGGCTGGAGGATGGTTCAAATGTAGTACCCAATCTGGCACATTTGTGATGGCTACAGTGTTTCTCTATGATAGGCAGTTTCTCTGCTGAGTATTTGTGACAGTTGTGGTTTCTTTTATTCCACCTAATCATGGTGAGCCCTGGGCACTGCTTATGTAAAAATAATCTGTTTCAGGTTTTTTAGCTGAAAAAAAATGTGCTGTAAAATGAAGTATGATGCATAGAGATTCATCACTGCCCTACTTGTACCTGGAATCTAATACAAATAAGAGAAAAGTCATGTATTACTTTCATAGGCAAGGTTCTAAGAAGCCTGCCCAAACATGAGTGCCCTTTCTTGGGTAGATTCACACTCAAATAGAAATGAGGTAGGCTATGTTTGACACTTGGAATTTGCAGAGCTGAATTCAACGTAGCTACCATAATAGCACTGTGGGTGCTTATACCCTTATCTGACCACTAGTCTGGCTTACCCATTGTTCTGTCTTGGGAATAACCCTTAACTTGGGGAACACTTCCTTTGTTCTGGCAGCATAGTATAAAAGGGGATTCCTAAATATACTTGTTGGAACTGGCATGTGTTTATAGGAAGGGGAGAAAACTGGCAGTCAATTTTAAAAGAATCTTCCTAGTCATACTTTCGTCTTTGTGGGGCTTGATAGAGGACAGCTGAAGGCAGATGGTAGAAGCAGTGACAGTGCAATTAAAGGAACACAGTCTCAAACCTGTTCTGCATAAACATTGTTGCCTAGTAATCTACACCTAGATAAGGAATCATAGACTGTGTCTGCATGAGCATGGATGTTTGGTTTCCCAGAGACAACTAGCAGCAGGACACCTGGTGCTGCCACTAGTTGTCTCCGGGAGTGCCTGTGCCACACATCCTCTGGTGTGTGGTAGGTTACCCTGGGTTGGGTAGGGTAGGCTGGGGCCAGCACTGGACTGTCCCCAGCGTCATTACCTGGGTTCCTGGAGGCCTCTTGGAGCTGCAGCAATGGTGATCCTGCTGCCCAGAGCCTGGCCAGCAGCTGGAGTGTGGCTCTGGCCAGCTAGTCTCCAGTTTGGGGCAGTGCATGCTGCCTCTCAATGTACTGTTCTGCTTGCTTGCTTTTTTTTTTTTTGGCATGGTTTTTTTTTCCTGACCCCCAGATATCTAGGGGTCAAAACCTGCCCCCCCCCCGCTTGTGCTATTTCCTTGCAGTTTGGAGAACAGCTGAATGTGAGGTATGTGATGCTGCAGAAGGTGACTGGAATTATGCTACAATGTCAGACAGGACCATCCTTTCTACATCTGAGCCTGACTGGGTACTAAAATATGTTTTACTTAAATTCATATGGTGGGCAAGTGTTTCTGTATGTGGAAAGCAGTGTATTTTCAGGTATTGTTTAGTACTGAATTCACCTAGCTCTTCCTTCAGGGAAAGGACAATGTGTCATGTTTGTAGGTTACAGAGGGACAAATCCTGCAGTTCAGATGTACATAGTATGCAATGAAAAGATTAAACTCTGAAAAGACAGAATATCTTAAGTGCAAGGACACAACATAATTTATTAACAATGTGACTATTTTTCCTTTTCCTTGGATTAGATGGCATGATATAACATCATTAGTGGCTATTGCAAAAAATGATTTATGTGCATATTTGGACAAGTTTATCATACAGAAGGATAAGTTTGGACTGTTTACTAGAGAAAAATCCTTCATGGCACCACTAAATCATTAGCATAATTATTAAGGTATAGCAACAGTTGTTGCTTTTAGTCATTCATGTTGTGTTTCTTTCTGTTACAAAGAACAAAAGTGGTTCTGCTAGAGTAAGACGTTATGAATGACAAAACATGTTGCATCACTGATATGGAAGTGCTTTCTCAGATTAGCTCTTGCACATTATATACAGCAAACTTGAGAAACTCTGGATAACAAAGATGGGAATGCCCTCACTATCCCTTGTAGCTGACATTTCATCAAAACTTTGGTATTAAGACAATGATTTGCAATTCTGTGAATACAGTTTTGTGCATGTTTGGGAGATGTATAGTTGTTCTGTAGTCTGTGATTATGTCTGAAGTAATATAGAATAATGTCCTTTGTTTTGCTGAAGGCATAGGCATTCCTAAGCTTGTAAATTCCCATTAAATCCTACTCTGTGTGCAAATACTGAGATTTACACATTTTAACACCTTCCAGATATAAGGTTATAGTGTTCTCTCAAGAAGTCCCTGGGTTGCTAAGCCATGAATTCAATATCAATATTAGGAGCATTTTCTGATGTATTAATTTACAGTACATTGCATAGGGCAATGATATCTCAAATGTAAAGAATTAGGGAATGTTTGCTCTTCAGGAAGGGGAGATATATTAAAGCAGATTCTCTTTACTCTGGATAACAATCATTTGATAATGTTAACAATAATGACATATATAATTCTTCTATAAATGAGTTCTATTTTGGATTTTTATTTAGATTAACCCTGCCAACAATGGGAATGATTTACAAGAGGAAGTTTGTGAAGTTTGTTGATGACAGCAATATGTTTTTAAGGAGAATTATAATAAATTATGAGAGTTTTGAGGGAGTTGAAGTTGATGGCAAGATATTTTAATGGACAAAGCAGAACAGTGTTCAATGTAATGTAACATGGATAAATGTAAAATTGTGCTGACTGACAAAAAGTCTGAAGTTCAAGTGGACTGTGATGAAATTTGTATGTTGAGAGGAAAAAGAGTTTGCCATCACTGAATATTTTGAGAAGCTGTTTTTCCTAGTGTGAACAAAACCATAAGAACACTAATTCTTGGATACTTTAATATAAGGGATGGAAAACTAATCATTGAATGCCAGTAATCTAAAATAAGACCTTTTATAGAGTACTCTCTTCCCATCCCCCCTCCACTTTCTGACAGTAAATAGAAAGAGATTCCTGAGTTTGAGTAGTCTGGAGAAGGTTAACAAAAATATTTAAGATTTATGATATCTCAGAATATGAAGAGGGGTAGCAAAAATGGACTTTGTTTTGGAAAGATAAACTAGAAGGGAAGTAATTGGGAGCATGCCTCAGCAAGTACCAGTGACACTGGGTCTCCTTACCATTCTTTAGTGATCCCAAAAAATGAATATTTGTTTACTGATGTAAGAGCATCACTCAGGAACAAACCAAGAACATAACCTCAAAATGCCATCTGCATTTTTAGAAGAATATAATTCCCTTACATATTGCCCTACAAGAGAGGTACTGAAGATTATATAAGGTATGTAAAATAAACAGTACAATCAGCACATAATGCACAGGCAAGAATCACTCCAAAGTAATGGAAGGGTTTTTTGTTTTTTGTTTTTTTTTGAGGGGGAGGAGGAGGGAGGTTCTGAAATACTACTTCACACAGTACATATGTGCTAAAGTAGGGGTAAGAAAACAATATGCTGGCAATTGGTGAGATGTGGGGAGTTTGAAAAAACCCTGTGTATCCTTGCACAAATTGTTGGGCACATTTGTTTTCCTATCCTTTCTCTCAGGCATTAGGTGTAGGCTGCTTCTGGAGACACACTATTAGATGGGTAGGATGTAATGATCCTGTGCAGCAAATTCATTTTTCTTTGTTCTTGTAAAGCAGATAAGGAGGATGAATGAGATCTGGTTACCAACATCTACTTTGGAGATGAGTCAGAAACACATTTCTGTGTTTGGGAGAGGAAATTCCAGGTAATGTGTTCTAAAAGGCAAGTTACTCCCTTCCTTTTGAAATCCACACCCTCTTTGCTGGATGCCTTTTCCCACTTACATAGATAGTGTGGGCTTAGATATGTGTAGGACTTCTATTATAGCAGAACAGCAGTCTGCATAATTTCCAGATGGAAAATCTAAATCACTTCTATTGAAACTTACGTGAAATGCCAAACTACCCTTGACAGAAGCAAAACCTGAAGAAAAAATAATTAGTGCACTTTTACATGCAAACACCCAGGGTTGGGTCACTTGATTCATCAGTAATTTGGATTCCTTACTGATGAATTTGCTAAATTTGACATCAGTGCAACATTTGCAAATGCCTTTATCTTTCTACACAGGGTCATATTCCCTTCAGGAGGTCCATTAAATAAATGGATAGATATTTGGCCAAATAAAAATAGTCTCTTATCTGAGGATTGTAGCAAGAAGCTACAGGATGCAACCAGGCTTGCAAGCTGTAAAATGCCAGCTTCTTGTGTGGAAAGTATGGAGTGAATACACCGAGTCTGAAATGTGAAGCTCAGTTTTCAGCTACGAGTTATTCCTGGTGGTGATCTCATTTTAAACCACCAAAAAAAAAAAAAAATCAAATAACATTAGCTCCTTTGTGTCAATATTTTTATGCATGATGCCTATAAAAGCCAATGATAGGGCTTGAAGCAGTTCTGCAAATTTAACAGTATAAGCATGAGTTATCTACAAAAAGGTTTGCCTAGTTATAGAAATGTTGCTTAATGTTAATTATAGCTGGGTTGGAGTTTTCTTAAGTTTATTAGCTCAATTTTACAGATATTTTTAAAGAGCCTTATTTAGGCTGAATAACTAAAGCTGCTATTTGTTACATAAAAATGACAGTCACAAAATAAATTACCTTTAAGTGTTGGTGTTTTAGTTTTTCCTCTTCTATTTTCAGACGTTTCTGAGTGATTTCTTCTTGCAGTTTTCTTTTGTCCTGCAAATAAGGAAAACTACTTGTCACTTGAAATATTTCTGGGTATAGTCTTTTATGCTAAAATTAATTTTGGGACAGAGGCTGAAATTTATCCTTGGACAGGTAAATACAAATTCTGCACATCACACTGAAAACTAAATCCCACTTAAGATTTTAAATTAATTGGTGCATATAATTTTCTACAATTTCAGTTCACCTGGTCTTCACATATAGTTTCTATTACCTTGTCTTCATATCTTTGTACAAATACACTGTGATGGTATCCACAAAACAGGCAACTACTTGAAAGGTGTGGGAACTAGGTTTTAAGCATAACTGCATCCAAAATGAGACTGGATGGAACAGTAAACTGCATATCCCAGGTTTCTTGCCAATTAGGGGTAAAGAAATTGAAATTTGGCTTTTCAATTTGTAGCTGGAGCCATCAGTAACTGAAGAATATCCTGAGTAAATCCTGTAGTTGTTTTATCTAATAAATCTGCATTTATGGCTGAGTTGAAGTCCAAATGAGAGAGAGAGAGGTATTTACTTTACTCACTAAAACAGCAGCAACATGCTTGTAAAATGGGAGCATGGATTTAATTTCTGGCTTTATATTCATCGTTATCAAAATTTGTCAGTCTTTATTGAATTAAAAGAGGAAATCACAAAAGAGAGGACAAGAGGCTACACACCAAAGCTATTATACTCTTTGAATGCCTTACACCAACCAATCCATTGCAGGATTCCCCTATTGGAAGGGAAACCTCAAGTGGGTGCAGAGCCATGACGGTACCATTTTATTTATAATGTAGGGGTTATAGCAATGGAAAAATGGAAATAGAGGGACTGTTACAGGACAGTAGAAATTGATTTGGTATCAGGTGGCCTCCAGAATCATTAGAGAGCACACACAGGATGACATCTTACTAGGTACAACTTCTAATGAAGTAAGACAGAGCAAAGATTCCTGCTGATTTCAATAAAAGCTGAATTGGGCACAAAGTAAATCATTTATACCAACAAACCTCTTTTAATGGGCCACACACATTCTCTTGACAGTCCTTACTTCCAAAATGTATTGATAGTAGAGGTAACAACTCTGACATTTTGTTCATTCACAGTAATGTGCTATGCAACAGCAAACTAACTGATAAATATAATCAGCTGTTCTATGCAGCAGTCAATATGCTGCAGTACAAATTTTAATTTAATGGCTACAGGGTATAAACGCTTCATTGCATATAGAGATCCTGGATGGCTGTTATGCCCGTTCCCTATGAGACCCAAACAATTAAACATCTTCACAAAAAGGGAAAAGTTTGCTTTTCAAGACTTCATGAGCCAACAGGCTGATGGAGAGGATTGTCAGCTGTGACTTGTTTAGGTATTAGGAGGAAGAACTGAGGACAGCTGTGCTTCCTGAATTAAGACATTATTTAAAAAAAAAAAGCAGCAGCTCAGAGGCTGGGCATTGTTTTTTATCGCTTTGCTATGGGGTGGCTGGCCTGTCCCACCCGCCTGCCTGCCTGCCTGCCTTGTGTCTTGAGACACAGAAAAAGAGTAAAGGCAGAAAGCCTATGATTGCCTTGCTCTAAGGAGGGCTACCTCCTGTTTGTTTCATGAGTATTCTGGACTTGGTACAAAGATGTTGCCCTGCCTGCTTATTGCAGGGCCCAGTGGGTAAAAGAGCTGCCCTGAAAAGATGGGAGAGTGATAGAGGAGTCTTCTGAAAGAAGAGAAGCTAGAGGAAATGTAAGTGGGAGTGTGCCCTGCTGGTCCCCAATGGCATTCAACCTCATTTTCACTATTGCCTATTTCATGTTGGTCATCTCCCCTACATATGGGCAGATAATGCAAACACTTGGGTCAGTGAATGATTTAATAGATTTCATAGACATTAGGGCTAGAAGGGGCCTTGGATGGGATGAAGAACATTTAGTTTTCCATGTTGTTGGACCTGTGTAAAAGAAATTGTGGCCCCAGATCCCTAGGGGTTGCTAATGTTGTTTAGTGATTCCTCCTACTGCCTGCTGCAAATCAGCCACTTCAGGTGTGGGAGATGGCTATGCGTCTGAGGACACAAGGTGGTGAACAGCCTTTCCTGTGGGAAATGCACAGGGATACTGTAGCCTGGCAGAAAGCAATTGTCCTCACACTGGCATTGACACCCTTACTCTTCTGAGAAGTGTCAGAATTAGTTTAGTAGACAAGAATTCTGCTTTGCATTAACTATGAAAAGTCTTTGACTCACTTGGATAAGAGGGAAGAGGTTGATGTCATATACTTGGACTTTAAAAAAGCCTTTGACCTGGTGTCCCATGAAGTCCTCATAGAAAAACTGGGCAGCTGTGGCCTCGACTACTCCGCAGTCCAGTGTCTGGAGAACTGGCTCTGAAGATGGATCCAGAGAGTGGTAGTTGATGGACCTGAATCAGCGTGGCACTTGGTGACTAGTGGTGTCCCCCAAGGCTCTGTTCTTGGACTTGTACTCTTTAATGTCTTCATAAACAATCTGGACACTGGTCTCAAAAGCGGACTGGCCAAGTTTGCTGACTACACCAAACTTTGGGGAAGAGTCTCCACACTTGAAGATAGGCTGGTGATCCAGGCCAACCTTGTTAGGCTTGCAAGGTGGGCAGATGAAAACCTGATAGCGTTCAATATGGAGAAATACAAGGTGCTCCACCTCAGGAATAAAAACCTGCACAACACTTATAGGTTTGGCAATGCTACACTTGCTAGCACCATGACCAAAGGAGACTTGGGAGTCATGATTGACCACAAGCTGAATATGAGCCACTCATGTGATACTGCAGCTGGCAAAGCAAACAAAATTCTAGCTTGCATCTACTGATGCACCTCAAGCAAGATCCAGGATGTCATCCTCCTGCTGTACTTGGCCTTGATGAAGCAGCAGTTAGAGTACTGCATCCAATTCTGGGCTTCACAGTTTAGGAAGGATGTGGAGAAGCCTGACTGAGTCCAGAGGAGAGCCACATGCATGATCAGAGGGCAGGTGAACAGGCCTTATGAAGAGATGCTGTGAGCTATGGGACTCTTCAGCCTGGAGAAGCGCAGGTTCAGGGGTGCCTTGGTAGCAGCCTATAAGTATGTCAGAGATGCACATCAGGATCTGGGGGAACACCTGGTCACCAGAGCACCCCAGGGGATGACAAAGTCCAATGGTCACAAACTCCTGCAAGACCATTTTAGGCTGGACATAAGTAAAAACTTCTTTACTGTCTGAGCCCCCAAGACCTGGAATTAACTCCCCCCAGAGGTGTGCAAGCACCTTCTCTGGACACTTCCAAGAAACAGTTGGACGTTTTGCTGGGATCATTTAGACGTTTTGCTGGGATCCTTTGAACCTTTGACCCTAGCTGACTTCCTGCCCCTTGGGCAGGGGGCTGGACCTGATGATCTTACAAGGTCCCTTCCAGCCCTAATGTCCATGAAATCTATATGACTCATGTCTGCACAAGACACAACTTTTAAGGTAAGTTAGATCTAAGTCACATATAGTCTGACTGGCACTCAGTCCTTCTGGATTTCTTCCTGAGACACCTGTCCATCAGAGATTCATGGATCTATTCTGTAACACCTTGTACCAGACAGCTAACTAGGTTAAGACCACTGCTGTGTGACATTTTGTTAGCAGTGTCTATTTTTAAAGTGTATTTGTCCAATATTCACCCCCACAGATTTCTTACAGTTCACTCAGTCTTGATCTCAAGGACATGTGATCTCTGTTTCCCAAACTTTACAGCTTTTTTAAAAAAAATAACAAACATTCCTAATGTCACTTTAAAGATGGCCTTGACATAATCAAATCATTAGATAAGCCGGATGTTGAGAGTCCATATTTACAAACTATTATGCTCTACTAAGGGAACTTACTTTTTTAAAATAAAGTTTTCAATGGTTATACTTCTAGCCAGAGAATGCACCCTTTTAAAACTTATGCTAAAAACCTAGTCTGGTCTAATTTTAATTTTGTATTTGTAGCAATGGAAATGTATATGAAGAAACTACTTTCTCTAAAAGTAAAATGTGTTTTGGCACTAAAAGAGATTAAATTAAAATAATTAGGCAGGAAATACACTTTCAAAATAACAAAAACCTTACAGCTGAAATCAGTTCAGGCTTAATTAATTTGTTCTGTACTACCTCCAAATTCTGACAAATGGATGTTGGATAGGAATAATGGGTAGAAGAGAAATCATAAAAGCAACATGCAGAAGAAACAGAAAATGGAATTCCACATGAAATTGGTGTATTATACCAAAAAGGAAATGTTAACTTTTTAACATCCAACTTGCAGATAATTCATGTTGTTTATGTCCCTGTGTTTCTCCCTGCTCTACTTGTTGTCTTTTGAATTTTGTATCTGCAGCCTTTACTGTAGGGTCTATGGTCTGTGTTTTAAATGTTGATACTGACTAGCAACAACCCCTGACTACACAATTATCCATAAGCAAAATTAACTTGGATTTATTTTTTAATGATGGATGTAGAGCTATTCATATGGAGGTAACTGCTAACAGCAGAACTAAATTTAACTAAATTTAACAGGGGCTGTGTCCAGATGAGCGTGGACATTAGTTTCCCAGGGAACAAGTAGCAGTGGCACACCTTGTGCTGCTGCTACTTGTCCCCAGGGAATGTCTATGTCATGGACACTCTGGCACGTGGAAGGTTACCCTAGGTGTGGTAGCAGAGGCTGGGGCCAGCAACAGTGCTGGCCCCAGCAGCTTTACCTGGGGTCCTGGGAGCCTTGGGGAGCTGCAGCCACAGTACTTCTGAAGCTGGGAGCCTGGCCAGCAGCTGGAGTGTGGCTCTGGCCAGCCAGGCTCAGGTTATCGGTGGTACGTGCTGCCCTGCTTTTTTTGGTGTAGTTTTTTTGACCCTGGGATCTCCTGGGTCTGTGGTGCTACATACTGCATGCCAATGCTCATTTGGATGCAGCCTGATGGAGCAGAAGAGCAGCCCATTGCATCCTCGTAGTCAAGAAAAGGTTCCTCAAGCATGTTGGGACATTATTTAGGGTGTATTTTGCTATGTGCTATCTAGAGCTTACTGCTGAAAGAACAAGGTCAGTACAGTACTTTGAACTTTTGAATAACTGGGTAAATGCCCAATCCCCAATAAATATTTTACATTCCCTTTACATATCAAACTATGTCCCTGTGCAATGTGGTTTAGGGGAAGGAGCACATTTACTGATTTCATAGATTCATAGATGTCATAGACATTAGGGCTGGAAGGGACCTCGGGAGATCGAGTCCAGCCCCCTGCCCAAAGGGCAGGAAGTCAGCTGGGGTCATAGGATCCCAGCAATATAAGCATCCAATTTACTCCTGAAGGTGTTCAATGTAGGTGCTTGAACCACCTCCACTGGCAGACTGTTCCAGACCTTGGGGGCTCGGACAGTAAAGAAATTCTTCCTTATGTCCAGCCTGAAACGGTCTTGCAGGAGTTTGTGACCGTTCGACCTCATCATCCCTTGGGGAGCTCTGGTGAACAAACGTTCCCCCAGATCCTGGTGGTCACCCCTGATAAACTTATAGGTGGCCATCAGATCTCCCCTGAGCCTACGCTTTTCCAGGCTAGAGAGTCCCATGGCTCTCAGCCTGTCATCGTAAGATCTGTTTTCCTGACCTCTGATCATGCGCGTGGCTCTCCCCTGGACTCTCTCAAGCTTCTCCACATCCTTTTTGAATTGTGGAGCCCAAAACTGGACGCAGTACTCCAGCTGCGGCCTCACCAAGGCCGAGTACAAGGGGAGAATGACGTCCTGGGATTTGCTCAAGAAGCATCTATGGATGCAAGCCAGTGTTTTGGTTGCTTTATTAGCCGCAGCATCGCATTGGAGGCTCATGTTCATCTTGTGGTCAATGATGACCCCCAAGTCTCTTTCTTCTGTAGTGCTATCCAACGTAGCACTGCCGAGCCTATAAGGATGCTGCAGGTTTTTCCTCCCAAGGTGGAGAACCTTGCATTTTTCGGTGTTAAACACCATGAGGTTCTCATCTGCCCATTTGCTGAGCTTGTCCAGGTCAGCCTGGATCACCCGCCTATCTTCTGGCGTGAATGCTTTGCCCCAAAGTTTGGTGTCATCGGTGAACTTGGCCAGTCCACTCCTAACTCCAATGTCCACATCGTTAATGAAGATGTTGAACAGTATGGGTCCCAGGACAGAGCCTTGAGGGACCCCACTGGTCACGGGGCACCACGATGAGTGACTGCCATCAATCGCAACCCTCAGGGTCCGACCACGGAGCCAGTTTCCCAGCCAGCGGATCGTGGTGGAGTCAAGGCCACAACTGGCCAGTTTGGCCAAGAGGTGATCATGGGATACCAGATCAAAGGCTTTTTTGAAGTCAAGATATATGACATCAATCTCTTCTCCCTGGTCCAGGTGATGGGTCACCTGGTCATAGAAGGAAATGAGATTTGGTCAAACAAGACCTACCCGCAACAAACCCGTGCTGGCTATCCCTTAGGATGTTATCCTGGGCCAGTCTCTCAAGGATGGCCTCCTTAATAAACTTTTCTAAGATCTTCCCCAGGATAGAAGTCAGGCTAATGGGCCTGTAGTTAGCCGGATCCACTCTCCTCCCTTTCTTGAAGATTGGCACCACATTGGCCTTCTTCCAGTCTTCGGGCACTACACCAGAGCGCCAGGAGTTTTCAAAGATCTGTGCCAGGGGCTGGGCTATGACGCTTGCCAGCTCCTTGAGTACCCTGGGGTGCAGGTTGTCAGGGCCAGCTGACTTGAAGGTATCCAGCTTCTCAAGGTGTTGCTTCATGAGGTCAGCATTTATGGAGGGTAGGGGATCCCCCTCACCCAGATTTCCCTGTCCCATAGCAGTCATGGGCATCCCATGTGACTGATGAAAGACTGACTGATGGAGGGAAAGATGATCTTTTTGGATGTGTGGGGCAAAGATCTACCTACATCTCTCTCTCACCTATAGGCTGAGTTAAGTTGGGCTTGACCAATTGTGTTAAATGCAAGTCCTGTTTTATCTACAGGAGATCTGCCTGACTAAGCATTTCAAATTCTCTGTATGCAGGGGTGGAAACCTGTGGAAGCTCTAGCCAAAATGGGTCAATTTGCATCAAAAGCGGGGGGGAAGAGAAAAGATGCATCTAACTTCCAGGCTAAGTCTGGTTCATGGCTCTGCTGCTTGTTCATATTTTGGAGGGTGGAATCGCCATATAGGAAGATCACACAGGCAGCTCCTGCCTTGTCAAGACCACCAAAGGAGCTAACCCCTGCCAGCCCATCCACCTTTTTTGCTTAGATTTTTTGGGAGTATTCTTTCTTGTCCATGTGGATGAAAACATACCCCATCCTTTCTACAGGAATGGAAACTTTGCTGCTGTTGTCTGAGGCCAAGAAAACCTCATAATCTAAAAATGTTTTAAAACATTTCCACCATTTGTCCTTGTCATGGAAGGGAGACTTTGGACCTGATTAAGAGATCAAACACTGGTTCCTGTTATTTTGGTCTCAGCAATTTTTTTTCTCATAGCAAATGTTTCTGATCCTAACTTTACTATGAAAATGCTGTTTCTTTCCAATTAAAAAACCCCAACAAATTAGTGTTCTTTTAGTGGATCAAAGAATTTGTTTTGTTTTTTTCCCCCTTGTGTGCATCAGATAAGGGCACGCTAACTGTATAGTGTAACTGGTCAAATGGATCTATGTCTGAGGTTGGTACACAGGGAAGCAAAGGGGTCATTAGAACTTTAGGAGTGAAATAGAATCAAATTATTGAAAAAATGAGGTTTGTGAAAGATGTAAACAACTTGCAATGTACTACTGGCTTGTATTGTGGCTGTGTAGAGTTAAGGTACTGGGACTGCTAAGTAATTTTGAAAGCAATCATTTTAAAAACTTTTGCTCTTTATCAGATTTTCTAAGGATATGTAGAGACATTTGGAGAGGTTAGGGGAGGAGATTAGATCAAGTTAAAAATGGCCACCCCATCTAAGGTAACTCAGGATGGGGAAGAATAGTGTGTGTGGGGGGTAAGTGAGGTCTGCAGGGGAGCTTGGGGGGGAGTGGGGTGTGCTTGTGGGGATGGTGGGGACTGGCAGTATTGTGAGGACAAGCAGGGTCCACTGGGGGGGTGTTGGTGGGGTCCAGGAGGGCTTGGCAGGATCAGGGGAGCAAGCATGGCCCATGGGGGTGGGGGGCTAGGAGAGCTTTTCTTCCCCCCCCCCCCCCCCCCCGAACACCTCGCCCAGACCAGGAGCTATATTTAGCCTCCTGATCCCCGCCCCCCCGCCAACCCTAGACAAACAAGCTCCCCTGGCTAACCTACTTTTTCTGATCCTGCCCACACCTCCCCCACCCCAGCTACATTTAATCAGCTCCTGGCACTGGCGAATGCTAGTAAGACCAGCACCAGAAGCAGCTTGCAGGATGGGGGGGTTGGCAGGCTCAGCAGAAGGGCTGGCTGGTCTGTGTGTGTGTGCCTGGGGGATGGATAGGAAGGGCACAGCCCTGCTGCTGGGGTCACCATGTAGACTTTCCCAGGCCCAGGGCTATGCTGAGATCTGTACAGAAGTTCAGTTAGATCAGTTTCACCTGACCCAATGTGTTAGCTTGCCTCTAAATTATACCTCTTATTATATTGGGTCAGCCATTTTTATACTGATGTAAATTTCCTGAACTTCTGTACAGTTCATGTTTAGAGCCTTGGTTAGGTCAATCTAAGTATAAGGCCTATACCTGGGCAAATTAAATTAGATTGTGTGACCATTTTTAATGTGAACTAACCTTCTTCCTACCTCTCTGAAAGTCTGTACCTAGCCTAAGTGTCTGCACAGCGCTACCCTCTCTGACCAATCTCTTGGTTATACCAGCAGTTAAGATCTCCAGATTGCTTTCATATCACCATGAAACACCTGTACAATATTTGATATGTATCAATGCAGCTTTCTTAAACTTGTGTATTGCAGCTTTTTAACTTAACTAGAGATCCACTGGTCAATTTTTATTTGGTGGGAAGGATATTTTATTTTCATAATGCACTATTAATAAATACTCTACGCATTTTAAAAGTGGAAGATTGATGCAGCAGCCATCATAGTCGGTTGCAAGTAGTTACTTTATACAGCAATTGTGATATTTTAAGGACCTGGCCAAAAACTAAGCCTGACTGTACATTTCCTGTAACAGCAAAATGGGATGCTGGAAGCTGTTGCAGGTCTTGGAAAATGCTTTGCAAGTTTTCCTGGGTAGACAAAAATGTAGCTAGAAAACTCTATTCCCTGTCAGGACTTTGGGTTCACCTGAAGCAGTTCTGCTGCTCCCACTCCTTCAATGAAACTCAAAGAAGGACAAGAAAGTATATGGGGTGGGAGAATAGCCCCAATGAAATCCACTTCTCAGCTTTGAGCCTGTATGCCAAAGACAAGGTTCAGGGTTATTAGCCTGGCTAAACCCTATTAAAGGTAATGAAAACGCTTCCAATTAAAGGGTAGGAATTGGATCAAGCCATAAACAAATTATGGGTGAGTGGCTATCAACGATGACCAGAGGGAGGTGGTTAGCCATGTTAATCTGAAGACAGTCAGAAGATGGGGTACATATGAAGGATATATATAGAATAAAATAAATAAATTATATATTATTTTGTGATATAGCACAAGCTTGTGTGAGCTGAAGCATCTAATGAAGTGAGCCTTAGCCCATGAAAATGTGTGCATTTGCACTCGTTTATATCTTATTTAGTTAGTCTATAAAGTGCATATCTACCCTGTCTTCTGGATCTCAAACAACATCAAAATTAACTTGTCTATTCAGTCTATCTGAATTTCCATGCGGGAGTGTTTACATTTTGCTACTGAAAAATTTAGCATTAATATACTCTTTGTCTGCTATTTATTTGGGCTTCCTGTTGTTTTTGACAGCTAATTTCAATGTTATGTAATGTAACAAAATGGAAAAGTGGTTCTTCTATCTTAGGGTTTTATCTTGCTAATTAGCTGTAACAAATAAACTTTCCTTCAATGATTTCCTTTTCTTTTATCTCACAGGGCCCAATTCTTTCTCAGTTTCATCTCTATAACTGAGTTGATACCACTGTCACATTTGTTTTTGTTACATAAGCCATATACAAGCCCCTTTAAAAAATATAATAGTTTCTACAACTACATAAGTATTCAAACTTTCAAAGCAATTCTCTTTTGTGAAAGGAATTGAAGTTGCCTTCTAAAGTCTTTAGCATATGCTGCATTCTTTATAAATGTAATCTATTCCAAGGTTCTATTGAAAATTGATAAGCAGGACTTCAATCCATGCATTTCCTTCTTTCTTTTACAATATTACATTTTGCTACCTGCAAAAACTAGCAATAATTCTGTAATTATACTTTGTTTTACAATTTAGGAAGAAAAACTTTTGGTTCCCTAGTTAGTTTTTGCTTGGGAAAAGACTTGTTTTTGTAGCCTCTTGAGTGAGAAGACCTGCTTTTTGACCTTCAGACAAGTGCATTCAGTTGTGACAAGAGCTTTAGATATCTTCTCAGGTCTAACAATGACTTGCACATCTATGTTAAATGTGCTGGATTTAATTTTTAAGTGTATGAACAATACATATTAAAATCAGTACAGGCAACTTTGTTGCATCACAGCAAAATAATAATAAGAAAAATACTATATATGCTTTTCAAGCTGAAATAGACCTTTTTTCCCTTTTCCTTTATAGAACAAATGATCCTTCAGAAAATATACAGCAGAATGTTAATGCATTGCTTTTACTAAGCTATTTTTATATTGAGTTAGTTATAACTGTGAGCACTTACTGTTATGGCCTGGAATCTTTCCTTCAGCAGTTCAGCTTCTTCCATTCTAGAAATCCAAAACAGACTAGTAGTGAAGGGAGGTGAAATGATACCATAGGCAAAGAGCCTCCTGATTGGGTTACAGGAAAAATGCTGAGATGTCTGAGCTTCAACTCCACAGCTGAGAGAAGGAAGAATTCCTGACTTATCAGGAGTCTCTGAACAGATGAGCGAATCAGTCCAGACAGACACATGTAATGAGGGTGTGCTGGGGAGGCAGACGTGGAGAGTGCTGGCATGAGTTGACTGACAAGTTGGAACAGAGGCACACCAGCTCTTTTCCTTCAGAAGCTGCCAACTCTTTGTTTTAATATGCACAGTTAGCATGCCATAGTTTCTTTAACTGTTTCATGCCCAAACCATAATTTTCTAGGAACATGGCATTAATCTAGTTTTATACAAGTGACAATCTTCATGTATGTGTTCTTACACACATTTCAAGTAAAACCTAAAGATCTTCCTGTTCTATAGTTTGAAACGGATGCATATGTTAGACCCATTTTAATGCTAGTACTATAGATGCATGGAGTCCACTGAGACCCTCCTTTCAAAGCACCTTCTTAAAGAGTTTTCTCTTGAGGTGCCTTCATAGTTCAGGTAGAATTTTCAGACTGATATTACAGAGTAGAACAAAACTTTAGGGGTTATGCTGTAAATAAGTATTAATCTGATCATAGTAGGGGCAGAGCCTCAGGCTTCATTAAGAGTCTTGCCTGAGGAAGGATTTTATTTTGAGCATTATTAGGATGCATTTGGAATTCTTATGCTATGTTCTGACATGTCTCATATTAGACTTCCTCACAGCTGTTTTTGAGGTCTTCTGTCTTGGACTGTAGCTGTAAATGGTATTATTCTGCTTAAGGATGGCATACTTTTTGACCTGTCCAGGCCTTTCTAGTAGTGGGAATGAATCTTCTAAAATCAGAGTAGAAAACTTGCAAAACAAGTGGAACTGCCTTGAGCAAAATCCAGTCACTGAAAACATGCTGGTATGCAAGTTAAGGCTGAACCTGAGCAGTAGTAAGATGTAATGTAAGGCTGGAATCACTTCATAACTCTGAGCATCATGTCATTGAGATCTCTATAAGGCTATGCAGACTAGGAGGAGTCATTATCCCTTCTTTATTTTCCAGTAAAAACTGCAATATTCAAACCAGAGCATTGTGCTGATAATCGACCCGTAAAACAATATAATTCTTGTTGGCACACTCCAATGTCTGACCTCGTCCTAGGAGTGGAAAATGTTCTTATGTCTTCCTGGGCCCTGAGTTAGGTTCATTCAGACTTCAGTGTTCCACAGATCTACTTTCCATTTAGATTTAAAAACCTTCCATTAAATCTCTTCACTGCCTGCCAGTAGCTCATCACCTGGGCTTTGCTCCTGAACTACATCTAGGGTCTAAACAGCTCTTTTCAAACTCTTTGCTTCAGGTTCCCATGTAACAGTGGCTGTTTCCTAGATGGGCCTAGAAGTCTCCAAACCTATGAAACTAGGATTATGCCACAGCAAATGAACTACTGATAATTGTTGGCATGCTTCAGAACTGAATACTTATTAAGGAGATATTCAGTGCGTTGTGCTGCCTCTGTGGATCCTGGTATGAATCAATATTTAATTGCACACTCCATCTTTTTTCTCTGTCACTACTTGCCCATGAACCCAAGTGATATGTTCCCTCCAGAGAGAGAGATTAGGGATATGTTAGTGTCTTCTGATGAAATCTGCCTTGATTTTTCAGTCTAAAACTTGCAGTGAATCAAGTTTATTGTGGAACTACATCGTATTCTTTGTTTCAGAGGCAACATTGCTCTTTCTGGTGTGGGTTATTACTTAACTTCAGAAATACCACAGAAGAGACAGTTCTATCAGTTGAAAGCCAAGTGTACCCATTTAGTTAAAAAACGACTGTTAAAAATTATTTTAAAAAATTGATCTTGCAAGTGTGGCAGGCCATGGCAATTTGGTTGCATTCAGAAAAACATTCCAATATGGGCTTAAAAACAAGTTTTTACATATGCTTGGTAATTATTTCCCTGACACACAAAGTTCAGTAAATAAAAATAATTCTTTGTAGCAGTTACTGAGGATTTATAGGACACCTATGGAAACCATCTCATTTTGATTAATACCTTCTTTTTATTTTTTATTTCATTCTTAAATCCCATAAGACTTGTCTTTGGTTTTGGAAGGTAATGTGAACTTCAGCGTGTGTAAAACATCACTCATTACTAATTGAAATAATAGCTGGAGTGTGTGTTGGAGCTATGATGGTCTTGAAAATGTATGAGGTGCCACAATTTTTTAATGATACTTTTTATTGGACCAACCTTCTCCAGGTCTGCTTCTTTCTTACATCTGAAGAAGGGCACTTTGTGCCTGAAAGCTTGTCCAGCATCTCTCCCAAATGTACATTTGGTCCAGTAAAAGATATCACAAAAACAAACAACACCCCCCACCGGTCTCTCATGAACGATGATGCTAAACAAAGAGTACTATGTTTTGGATCAGATTTGTTTTTTCTAACATCCATAGGACTCCATAATTTGAAATCAATGCAAGTACAGAATTGAGACCAACATATAGAGTCCAGGAACCTGTTCTTCCAGTATCTTGCACTTTAGCCAGGTACAGGCATTACACTTATACCAGTATAAGTGATTGGAAACTGGTCTACACCTGTAAGCAAACAGCAGCAGAACACGTAGACTGGTTTAAAAATGGCAGGACCCAGTCTAAGACCTGGATCAATGTGGTATTGGACTTCACTGATTTAGGTTACACACCAGTCTATCGAACTTCTTTACCAGATCCCCTACTGACTCAAGTTTTATAGCTGTCCTCTAGCATCCCAGGTGCCTTTGCAGCTCCCTGCTAACCTCCCCCTCGCAAGGAGGCTTGTTAGAACTCAGCTTGTGCTTGGCTGTTCTGGCCAAGTTGCTAGCCGGCTCCACCCCCAGACTGTTGCCAAGATGAGCCAGAAAAGCCTCTGTTTCCAGCTCTGTCTCCAGCCAGCTGTCAGGTGCAGCCAGGTGGAATGGCGGGGGGCATGCTGGACATGGGGGAGCAGTCCCCCCTCCTCCTACTGCTCTGTCCTGCAGACACACAGATTCTAGCGTTCCCCCTTCCTCCCCTCTGCCTGGCTGCAGCTGATAGATTCCTGTGGCTGGCAGAGTAGCAAGGTTGGGGGGACTTCTCCCCTCTTCTCGGCAGCCAGTCAAGGGGGGCCCACCTGTTTGGCTGGGCTCAGGAGTCTCTGGAAGCTCGGGGAGCCAGCAGGGCACACTGGGAGGCATGCAGAAGCACCCCTAGCCTGCTGGCCTCCGCCAGTGCGGCAGCTTGTATGCTTCTACCCCTTCACCAAAGGGCAAATGTGTTTTCTGTTCATTCCCACACTTACCTAGGGTGTTTAAAGTAAAATGTGTGACTTGGATCACTTCTGCCTCAGGCTTTTTGTACCTGGCCATTGTGTCTTTGTTTTTACCTGTGAAAAGTGAATACAAAATGGATGCATTCTGATTTGATTTTACCATTCACTTTGCACAGGCATAAACCACCACATGAAGGAGCTGGGCCCAGTGGAACTCCTGATACAAATCTGTTTCAGAATGAGGGCCTAAAGAAAAAAATGCTTCTTGACTGACTCTGTGTGTGTGTGTGTGTGTGTGTAGTGATTCAATCGGAGGGAATTTCAAATGTTCAAGTGACAGCACCCAGGAAAATTTATTCTGCTCAGTTTGGTCTCAGTTCCCATTTGGTTTGTGTAGTAAGCTTGCGGCAGAAGAAAATATTTGTAGCTTTGACACAATCTTTCTGAGGAGGCATGGTACTAAGGTGTCTCTGTTCTCTACAAGCTCCTGGGTGTGATTTCCCCATGCATTTTTGTAGCTGTTTGCTTAGTAGATATAAATATCCACAATTTTATAGTTAGGCCTAGGAAGTTGGTATAAAATAGTCCAATGCGAGTAGGCAGCTATTTGATCCGGCTTCGTATCCAGCCACTTCAGATGCCAGTGAACCAATCCAGAGCTCTGGACCGGGTTCCCACTTTGATCCAGCTTGAATCCAAAGCTTTGGAGCCGCCTCGGAGATCTAGCCATAGGGTATAATGGGGAATCAATGAAATATCTATAAATTTGTTGATTTTTGTTTGATTTGGATTAAACTTGCAGGGGTGGTAACCTATGCTGAGAGCATGAAGCCTACCATGTTTCAAGAAGATCGGTGCAGGGGTTTGGGGGGAACTGTACCCCAAATTCTTGAAAGCAAAACTCATGTCACGTGTATGTGTTACAGGCTTGCAGGCTTTATGGCCACAGCAGGGGCCACCATCCCTGCAGCTTTCACCCTGCTGTACCTTAACACACAGTGTCACCCATGGCATGAATTTTGCCTGTCAGCAGCTTGAGGTGCAGTTCCCCCGCAAACCCCTGCACCGATCTTAAAATTTGGCAGGCTTTGTGGCCTCACCAGGGGCCACCACTCCTGCAGTTTTTACCCTCGTGTTATAACACATAGATGTGACATGAGTTTTCTTTCAAGAATTTGGGGTACAGTTCCCCCCAAACCCCTGCACCGATCTTCTTGAAACTTGTCAGACTTCATGCTCTCAGCAGAGGCTGTAACCTCTGTTAATGTCATCCAGATCAGACAAAAAACACCAAAGTTATAGATATTTCATTGATTTCCCATTATACCCTATGGCCAGATCTCTGAAGCAGCTCCAAAGCTTTTCTGAAGCACTTCAGAAGCTCCAAACCGCTTTGGAAAGCCTAATGAAGCCAGTGCTTCGATCCAGACAAGCTGCTTCAGATGCTGAAGCGTCTGAAGCTTCTCTGGATCTGAAGCATGGTCTGAAGCCTTGCACAGCCCTACAACTTCCCTCTGGTTTAAATGCACAGAGTTCAGGGGAACACAATCAAAGGTGCTCTATCTACAGCTCCCACTGCTAAGAGTGCAGTGTGACTTCTTTTGGAGTCTCAGTGGCAGCCAGACTTAACTTTAAGTTGAATTTTAGTGGGACTTGGGTTTGAAAACACCTATAGATAATTAGTATACTTACTGATTTAATATAAAAGATGTATTTGCAAGAATTTAATATTTCTGCCCATCATCTAAATCAGACAGGCTTTGAAGTTACCTTAAATAAAGGAAAGGTGACTATCCGCTAATGTTAGGGGGCTCTAAGTGGCCATTATTATAATAGGTATTTAAAGTTTATTTCTCATTTAGCATGTTGCTAAATAATTTTTTTTCCTTCAACCTTTAGGTTATTTTCCAGTTAGAGTTGGATGGGACCTCAAGTGGTCATCTAGTTCAAACCCCTGCTCAAAGCAACTTGAGACCATTGCTCCTTATTCTGTCCCCTGCCACCACTGACAACAGTACAGCTCCATCCTCTTTGGAATCCCCCGTCAGGTAGTTAAAGGCTGCTATTAAATCACCCCTTTGTCTTCTCTTCTGCAGACCAAGCAAGCCCAGTTTCCTCAGCCTCTCTACAGAAGTCGTGTCCCAGCCACTGAACCATTTTCATTGCCCTCCACTGGACTCTCTCCAGCTTGTCCACATCCCTTCTGTAGTGGGGGCCCAATACTGGACACAATACTCCAAGTGTGGCTGCATGTTGCTAGGTAGAGTTTTTCCTTCATCCTTTAGGTCATTTTCCAGTTATGTTGATCCTATTCTAAACTGGATTTATGCAGCAGGAAAAGAAATGGGACAGGTGTCCCTTTTATCTTCTATTAAGCCTGCTTCATCAGTGACAGTAACCAAGATGTTGCATATTGTCAGTTCAGTAAAGCCGAGCAGCTGTGCTGTGCTTTCATTCTTTAAGATTTTTGGACTAAGGTTTTTGAAAGCTGCCAGCCAAAATATTTCCAAAGGAGGCTAAGCAGAAAGCAGGGTAGGGTGGCCTGCAACTATTACCTAACCTGTAAATTTAAAGAAAAAAAATCTAGTTGAAAAGTATAATTGTAAACTATAATTATATAAACTATAATTTCTGTTTCAGTTGCTAAATTTATATTTGGCCTCTGACAACTGATATTCTGAGTTATGCAGAAGATGTTTGTTGTTGCTTGATCCATCATGAAAAGTGCACTTTCCTCTCCCCTTTATTCATTCCTTTCTATTTTGCCATGGATTCCTAATATAGGACTCAACTTGCCTAATGTGTGCCCAAAACAAATGGGGAAAATTGCATTATGAAGTAAGTAACAAAATGGGTGGGAATTCCCAGGGAACACCTTGATAAAAATTCACAAATGGACCTGGAGAAAAACTCACAGCTGGAAATGAACTTGCTTGTCTCTTTGTTTCTAAAGCAAAGTCTAAACAGCATAATGGATATATCATGCCACAGGAGGATTGGAAAAGCTGTTCTTTATCTGTTTCCTTTCAACTTCCAAGAATATCCTTACTTATGCCATTTACTTTTCATTTATAAAAATGGTGTTAAAAAAGCTATGGCAGCCTAACTTTCCCTTGATGACAGTTTTGCAACATCAGTGAAAATGGAATTGGAGGCCCTAAAATCTGAAAAAGTGTACTTTGATTTAAGAGCGTTTCTTTTCAAAAGAGAAGGCTCTTGGTGCATGTGCAATTTGTTGGAGTAGGTAATCCCCGTTTTTAGGATGTAGACATTTGACTAGAGGTATGGGGCAGATTCTCAGCTTGTATAAAATGGCATAGCCCCATTTATTCCTCTTATACTGCCTCCTTTTAAAAGTAAATTAAACTAATCTAACCCTGAGCAAATTCAGGATACGGTCTGTATTTTCTGTAAGTGCTGTAACTGATTTTTTCTTTTCTGTCCATGATCATGCATCTGAAGTGATGTGTTTGCTTCCCCTTTTAAGTAGAACAGAGAAAGTTTTAGGGGGAGCAAACTAACTTTAATTCTGAGTTTCTGTATGAGGAGAGGCAGTCTCTAATGTTGTCAAGATTCAAATTTATATAATGCTTTAAAGATTAAAATTAAAATAACAAGTAAAGCTATTCTCACAAAATTCTAAAGAGGAAAATCTTGTAAGTTTATTCCACAGAGGCTTAAATAAGAGTTAACCCCCTCCCCCCTCCACCCCCCCACCAAAATCTTGGGGCAGTTTTCCAAGTAAGCAGCTTTTGGGGAGATTTGCCTATCAGCAATGCATCTTTTTACAACATCCATGTAAGAATCTATATTAAGCATCAAACAGTTAGTCTGTGCAGCACATCCAGCTGCTTCATTCGAGACTGTTTTCTCAATGGCATGGCATCTATCACTTTATATCTGGGTATACATTTGGTTTGCTTTGCCACACACAACCTATTTGAGGTTTTAGAGACTTTTTTGATCAGTAGATGCCACTTTGCCTTGATGTTTTGCAAGGAAGATGACTGAAGTGAACTGAAGACTAGGACACTGGGAGGATTCAGGCAACACTCTTAATAAATGTAAAACCTTAAACTGAGGAAAAGGAAATAACTACAGGACAGTACAAAGTGAGAGGAAGTTACCAAGCAGTGACACCCATCACATTAAAGGGAGTTTTTCTTATGATCTCTTTAACACTAAACTAGCAAAATGTTTTCTTGCATCCCCAAGGACTACAAACTTGTGAGCAAGGTTGGGAGGTCAGATGTTTCATGAAGGGATTTTGACTGGTGATCTGGTACAGTATGTAGAAATATTTTAAGACAGTAAGAAGAACTGAATAGAGACATCTTTAAATATTATCCCTAGGATATTTAGTAGTTCCTGACAACAACGAAAGTATTTATGGATTATGGACATTTATGTAGATTTTTTCTGTGGCTTTGTGCAGTAATATTTGTTAAATGTGGTGTTTTTCCATTTTTTCATAATATCACACCAAGTGATTTTTATTTGAATCATCTTAGCTATGGTAACCTATTGAAAAATGCTCACAATATTATTTTAGTCAGCGTATGGAATAAAGTAGCTTGCATTCTGAAAGGTACCCATAGATTGAAAATATTTCCCCATCTTGGCTTTCCCTCAGCTTGCTTATCTATTTCCCTCCTCCTTTAGGCTCTTGGGGTGAAGTCCTGGTTATACTGAAGTCATGGATAAAATGTCTATTAAATATAGCGAGGGCAGGATCTCACCCTTGATGTCAGGTTTTCAAGAGTTTGAATAGGTGCCAATGTTCAGTACCCAACTTGCTGAGCTCCCTTGCAATATACAACCTTTGATAGCAGGTTATATGGTTTAGTTCATCCATTGAGGATACTGCAGGATATATTGGTTTGTGCAAATTCAGAAGATACGTCTGCTTTCCTTGCTTGCAAGTAGGCCCATATCCTGAGTTTCTTGGAGGAAAGGCCTAAAGTTATTTTGTTCCTGTTGGTGGAACTCCCTTCCTATTTCTATTCATAACAACCAGTTTGCTACAGCTTTCAAGCCAGGCTAAAGAAATAGTAATTAGTAATTGCCTTTTACTGCATTGCCACACTTCAGTTTCCAGTATACTTGTCCTAGGAATATTTTCTTAGCAAAGAAAACATTGTCCTACAAGCAATAGATATGCTAATATGGTGGATCTACTCTTTAGGTGCAAAATACCTGTTGTTAACCAGCCACAGAAATATCTTGTACTGACTGTAATTCATCTCCTTTCTAGTGTTCTATTATTTATACGGTAAATTAAATCAAGGTTCATTGACCAATTTTTAAAAAAATTGTTCCCATGGTTTTTCTTACATACCTTGATACCAGAGCAGTTTTTGGACTTAGTTTCTTTGGAGGAATTCCAATTTTGACAATTAGATAAACAGTTATCCAGATATATAACTGAACAGTTTCTCTTCCATTTAAAAATCATCTTTTGCTTGAATTTTTTTAAACTGGTTGTATTAATGATATCAGCTGTTGGGGATTTTATAGAAATCGTTCAAGTGCATAGAACTAGAGAGACATTACTATAAAATGGAATAAATGGAAACAAGCAAACCGTTTGAAAAATTTAGGATAGCCGCTCTTGAACATTCTGTGGAATGTGTTGACTGCAACTGAGCATTTTCCAACTGCTACAGATACATACTTCTAAGAATAGTGCAGAGTTTTAAATTCTGTACAGCCAACTGTGCTGGGAATTTTTAGCAGTGCTCTGAGACCTAGGCTTTAGTCATTGTGTAGTTCAGTTACGCTTTATTAACTGAAACCAGATATACCATAACTAAGGGTCACATCCTGGGGAAAGGATTGCTATGCTGTGCCCGTTAACACTACAGGCTGAAGGATCATCTCCTTCGATACTCATACAGAAGATGAGAGGAATAGAAGGTGTAGCCTGCTGTTCCATGTTGTGTCAGGCTGTGAGAAGCTATGGAGACCTGTTGCGGGGAATCCCATACTGTTTAGGGTCATGCAGAGTTTCTCTGCATTCCTGGTGATTCATAGTTAATGCTGCTTTCCAGGCCTGCCTTGAAACAAATGAAGATTTCTGTAAAGAGTTGGGGGCTAACATTCTTAGTTGGGCATACTCCTATCAATTTTTAATGGGAATTTTCTCTAGTAAGAAAAATTTGGCACTTAAATAAATCATATAAATGTTTAAAGTATAGCACTTTGGAAATGAATAGTTTCATTAACATCATTCCCTGTAACATACTAAACCACTGACATAGCTGTATGGCTTGTAAGTATTTACTTGATGGAGCTATATGCAAAAAAAACTATTATTGATTAGCTGCCCCATGGTCTGAGGTACAGAGATGTTCTCATAAGTACCCTACCTCGATATTCCTGTAGTGTCAAAAGACACTGCACTGACTATTGAAACCACTGTCAAGTGTGAATCAGGTGTCTAGCTATTCTTCAATTTCTTTATGCACCCAGCTATTTGTTTGGAACCTAAAACTGTTATGAAAGTATGACAACTTCATACTGTCATCAATTCTTTCTATGCTATCAGCTATTCAATATCCTGCAGAGCATGGGTGGGCAGAATACATTTAACACAAGTCATTTTGTTTAAGCTTTATTGTGTACTGATAGGAAAAAAAATAAGCAACAAGATTATGAATAAACTTTATTGTCAGTACATTACTCACCATATTATTTGTGGGCAATAATATTTGCTGTATATTTAACCCCCTCCTTCAGTGGCATAGTCATGGTTTTTACTAAGGTGTCTGTTGCTTGTAAATATCCCCCAAATAGGCTGCCAGCCTAATTTTGGCTCTTCACTTTGTTTGTAATGGAGAGTTACCTAGCCTCCTAGGTTACCTGAATAACATCAGATTATTTTTGGATTTCTGAAGCTTATTAAATAGAACACACAAATTCCAGTTCTGTCAGTAGCTTTTGGGGTTTCCAAAAACTGGTCCTTCATCTTTGTCTATTTTATCACCTCTGCAAGAGGGAACATGATACTTCTATTCTTTCATAGATAAACATTCGCCTTTTATTTTTAATAGTTTTTTTTCCCCCCATGATGTCAAGTCTTACATGGAATGAAGTTGAGCGCTGTCTGTTACTACTAATCCAGTCTTTCATTTACCTCTAATAGTATTCAAAAGAAATGTAAAACATTTATATGTTTAAAATAAAATATTCAATACAACATTATTTACAAAACTCTTATAAAGTTTGATGCTGATAATTTAAACATGTTTGTTAAAGAGTGTGGAGCTGCAAAAGCATTCGTTTCTGTTTTCCATATTCCCAGCCTCCGGCATTCTGTGATGAGTGAGCACAATTAAAAGATTATTTAAAAAATATGTTTAGGCTCCCCTAATTTGCCTTAAGTTGGTTTTCAGATTCACATATTCAAGTCTTTTTCTTTAACCAGGATAACTTAACGCAAGGAAAAAAGTAATAGTTAAAAGAGAAGCTGAGACTTGTGACCATTTGTCTTCAGCAACTGGTGGTGGGGAGAACTCTGGGGGCTTTTTGTAAAAGATTGGGGTTCTTTTAATCAACCTGGGAGATTTAGAAACATGTGGGAACAGTTACCATCTTTTTGTTTTCTATCCTTGGGCAGCAACCTTAAATACTAATGCAGTTCCAAAAAGTCTGGACAGGCAGTTACTACTTAGTCAAAGGTATAGCTATCTTAATTCTACTGAGAGAATCTGGAAGATATAGATTTGGTGGTTGAGGACCTAAAAGACCATAAGTTAGAAACATGGTACTGTCAGTATCCTTTCATTATTACTCAAGTTGCACAGTGATTTCAAATGAAGCCTCAGTAGATGAAACTGAATATAACAACAATAGGGGTCTCAAGCATCCATGCAGGAGAGGGACAAAAAGACGTGTTTGTATGTTAATGTGGAAAAACAGTAAATGTGGTAGGTTTGGACTTTGAGATGAAATGGGGCCAGTTTTGGTATTTCAGACACCAGTGTGCCAATTTAGCACCTTTCCTGGATGCTAAATGTATTTTAAAATGTATATGCTTTTTTTCCATTAAGAGTCCAGAATGGCTTTTATGGGAGTGTGCAATCTTTCTTGCTTTACATTATGTATCCTCATGCACCAGATGCAAATTGATTCTCAGTTCTCTTAATAGAAAAAATATTTACATTGGGAGTGCTTTAAATTATAATAGCTTTACTGATAGATTGTATACTGGTTTAAAGTAGTAGCTTGGGTTTTCCAGAGCTGGAATAAGACAGATCAAGTGATTTTAAGAGTATCAATTCAAACAATGTTGCAAGACGTATACAACACTTCCTAGGATTTAATGACCAGCTGGGAGGAATTGATGGTGTAAATGCAGCCAGGCGATCTTGGCTGGTCATTAATCTCAGGAACTGCCCTACAGCAAGGTCATATTGTTGTTATAAGCTGATTACTTTTACCCATGTGAGCATGTGGAATATATTTCATGGCTGATGCAGCTTCAGTTGGTATGCACAGGTCAGGTCTTGAGAACTTTTTTCCCATCACTCACGCAGGCAGGCTCCTTGGATCGTCTTCCAGCAGCTCAGTTGCTTTATAGTTCCTTATGCATCTCAGTACAGTATTGACTGACCATTTCAAGCTCCCGTTTTAGACAATGGCCACATCTAAATGAGATGCTGACTGCTCAGTCGTTACTGCATGGTCATTTAGTACTTGTATAAACAAATACTAAATGGCTGTGCAGTAGCTAGAGTACCGCAAAGTCGCACCAAGGAACGCTGACTGACACTAACTGCTCAGTAGTCACAGGCTACTGCGCAGTCAGTGCCTTATGTAGATGTGGCCAGTGATGATGATTGCCATTTAATATGAAATTGTTGTGTACAGGCAGTCCTCAACTTGCAATGTTTCGAGTTGCAGCATTCCACACTTACAACATTTATAAATTGACACCCTGTTTCAAATTTCTAATTTCAATTTTGACTTTGCAATGCTTGATCCAACGTGATGCCAAGCCAGTGAACAAGTTCACTGAGTTGCCCATCTCCCTGGGGAACATCTGTCTAAAGTTCCTTGGACACTTTCTTTACGAAAGCAGACAAGACTCTCTTTTTTTAAAAACAAACCAAACCCTGCAGCCAAGACTCTGAGAAGACTCCAACCAAGACCCCTTCAAAAAGTCCAACCAAGAGCTCTTCAAAAAGTCCAGCAAAGTCACCTCAAAGAAGTCCTTCTAAATCGAAATGATTGCTATTTAGAATATAAGTACATTAATGTAGCTATATTACTTATGTATAATTGATTGAATACAAAATTCTGGGTTATTTTTGGTGAAAATAAGGTATCAGGCCTTGGTTCAGAAACAAATCCCCCATTAATAACATTGTTTCCTATGGGAAAATTGCTTCCGAGTTGCAACACTTTGATTTAAGATGTGGTTTTCTGGAACCAATTGTATTGTAAATCCAAAGACTGCCTGTATTGATTTCCGAATGGAGTAAAACTACCATTTTTAAAAGCCCTGAAACAAGCTAAAATGCATGCATACATTCAGATGAGGGGTTCTATTCCCTATTCTGCCACTAGCTTTGGTTTCCTGAAGGTAGGTCCTTCATCTGTTTGTCTTTTCTACCACCTGCAAAAGGAGAAAGATGATATTTATTAAGGGTGTGCAAAGCGGGCCCTATTCGATTTAGATTTGGCCTAAATCAGGGACAGTGATTTGATTAATTGATTCAGATCACTGTCCCTGATTCGATTCCACCAAATCAGAATCCGAAGACTCGATGCTGATTCAGAGAATCAGTGATTTTGGACAGAGATACAGCTTTAAAAGTTTTTTCTACGTACCCTGAGGTAGCAGGCATGGCTCATGATTGTTGAGATGCTGGGGCACATGGACTGTCCCACAGGAGTGCGGGGGGCGGGGGGTGAGGGGAGGGAGGGCCTCCATGTGCTTGGTGGTGAACCTGGAAGTGGACCGGAAGTGCTTCTGGTCCACTTCTGGGTCTGCTGCCAAGCACAATGGGGAGCCCCTGTGCTTCTGTGGGATACTCCATGCTCATGAATGCTGCAATGCTAGGGCGCACCTGATGCCTAGAGGTATGTAGAAAAAACATTTATAGCTGTTTCTATGTCTGAATCTCTGATTCTTTCCAAATCTCTCCAAATCGATTTTGGAGAGATTAAAGGGTCCTCTTATCAGATTCAGATTCAGAGATTCAGCTACTGAATCAGGCCAAATCTTTACCAAATCAAGTCAGGGACTGAAGCTTTGCACAGCATTAATATTTATCACTCTCTCTCTCTCTTTTTTTAAAGAAGTATTTTGAGATTCAGGGAGGAAAAGTACCATAAGAACTAAGGGATGTTATTATTTTCATTGTTTAGAAATTCTGCTTTCGGAGACCAGATCAGGAAAGCTAAATACTCCCTTTGGCTTCATTGAGAGTCTGTATGGTTAAAATTAATTACACACTTTAGTGTTCTTCTGGGTCAAGACCTACATGGCTCTCAAAGCTTATGTGAGCTGACTCCTTAACTTCATTAAAGCCTTAATTTCTATAGAGACCCTTTCAAAGCAGAGTGTTGCTCAAATAAGAACTGCAGAAATTTTCTCAGATCCTGATTGTTTCATTTGTTTGCTGTTCATCTTAAAGATAACTATACTTAATCCTAAACAGACAGGATAGTTGTTGCCCTTTTTAACCATATCAGCTTGGAATCTGTGTGCGTCTCTTCTGACTTACTTGATCACAATGACAGCATAGTTCTCTTTTTAAAATTTAATTTAGATAATCTTGAGGAGACTAGAATTGAAACAGCTGGAAAGCCATTTGGATAAGATCCTGTTTCATTTTAACATCTAGTGCATGTGTATACCATCAAACATGCATGTTGGGGAGTGCTGAAGTGAAGAAGTGAGCTCCTATTCTGTGTATGTTACACCCCAAAGTGGGATAATGCAGCCTAGTGTGGTGATGGGTTTGCTCCAATAAACGTACCCATGATGAACGTTGGGTGTGTCCAGCACAGCACTAATGGCTTGTAGATTATATGCTTTTGGGTGTAGTGCTTGTGGAGTGACTAATAGCAGTATCATGCTAGCAATGCTTTAAACATGTACCTAATGTTTTCTGTTGGGGGCCATGTCTTAATTTGGCAGTAAGAGAGAATTAATGATGTGATCATGGCTTTTCAATCTCTACTTCCATCTGACTAGCGTAGGTTTTACACCATGATTCTTTTGGCCAGTAGCATAACTGAAGGGTCTCTTTTGCAGTTGTCTCATGGGGTACCTTCACCTGCTGAATCGGCACAATATCCTCAGCAATCTCTGAAGCCAGAGCTTCAGAAATAGCACAAAACAGGGGAAAATGGCCACTAACTTTCAGATGCAGTAATACATTTTTCAGATCTGGCTCCTGTGTAGTGGGAATACAATGTGAAGCCGATAAGGAGCTGTTTCTACATCCTCTGGCTAACAGCCATAAGTATAAATACCCACATAGATCTCCATTTAGGTAATCAAGGAGAATTGAGCAGCGTGGGTACTTTCAAAGCTGGTATTCTGCATGAGCATCCAGTGCTTATGCTATTAAATTACTTGGGATTCCAGGTAGACAGGTTTGAGCAAAAACCTGACAGTTGCCATGACAACTGCCTTAATCACCGTTGTTGGCACAGGCCTATTATCGCATCATATTTGATGTGACCTGTGATTTTAAAGTAAGCTTTTCAAAATTGGACTACTGTTGCCACATTCACAGGTCATGGGGAAAGTGCAGGTGATGAGGATGAGGCAGGCAGACAGCATCTCACCTACAAAGACTGAAAAACTGACACCAGAAAGACAAGAACTGGTAGCACAGTTTTGGGAGAAGGTGAGCACCCAGCAGTAATGAAAGAACAGGTTTGGGATTATTTAGAAAAACTGGGCATGTACAAATCCCTGGGACCAGATGCAATGCACCTGAGGGTGCTGAGGGAGTTGGCTGATGTTATTGCAGAGCTGCTGGCCGTTATATTTGAAGACTTGTGACGAGAGATCCAGGACAATTGGAAAAGGGCAAATATAGTGTCCATCTTTAAGAAAGGGAAGAAGGAGGATCTGAGGGACTACAAATCAATCAGCCTTACTCCATCTCTGGAAAAATCATGGAGCAGGTCTTCAAGGAATCCATTTCCAAGCACTTGGAGGAGGACAACAAGGTGATCAGGCATAGTCAGAATGGATTCAGCAAGGACAAGTCATGCCTGACCAACCTGATTGCCTTCTATGATGAATTGACTGGCTTTGTGGATATGGAGAGACCTGTGGACATGATGCACCTTGACTTCAGCAAAGTTTTTGATATGGTCTCCCACAACATTCTTGCACATAAGCTGAGGAAGTGTGGGCTGGATGAAGGGTGGATAGAAAACAGGCTGGATTGTCAGGCCCAAAGGATAGTAATCAATGGGTCACCGTCTAGTTGGCAGCTGGCATCAAGTGAAGTGACCCAGGGGTCAGTACTAGGGATGGTTTTGTTCAATATCTTCATCAACAACCTGGAAGATGGGATGGAATGCACTCTCAGCAAGTTTTCAGATTACACCAAGCTTGGAGGGGGGCGTAGAAGATGTGCTGGAGGGTAGGGCTAGGATTCAGTGACCTAGTCAAATTTGGAAGATTGGGCCAAAATGTATCTTATGGGGTTCAATTAGAAATGCAAAGTCCTGTACTTACAATGGAACAATCCCATGCACAGGTATAGGTATATGCCATGGGACTCTTTAGCCTGGAAAAGCGCAGGCTCAGGGGTGATCTGATGGCCACCTATAAGTTTATCAGGGGTGACCACCAGGATCTGGGGGAACGTCTGTTCACCAGAGTGCCCCAAGGGATGACGAGGTCGAACGGTCACAAACTCCTGCAGGACCATTTCAGGCTGGACATAAGGAAGAATTTCTTTACTGTCCGAGCCCCCAAGGTCTGGAACAGTCTGCCAGCAGAGGTGGTTCAAGCACCTACATTGAACACCTTCAAGAGTAAATTGGATGCTTATATTGCTGGGATCCTATGACCCCAGCTGACTTCCTGCCCTTTGGGCAGGGGGCTGGACTTGATGATCTCCCAAGGTCCCTTCCAGCCCTAATGTCTATGAAATCTATAGGCTGGGGACTAATTAGCTAATCAGCAGCTCTGCAGAGAAGGTCCTGAGGGTTACAGTAGAAAATAAGTTGTATATAAGCCAACAGTTTACCCTTGTTGTGAAGAAAGCTAACAGCATACTGGGCTGGATTAGTATGAGTGTTGCCAGCTGATCTAGGGAAATGATTCTTTTCCTGTATTCGGTACTGTTGAGGCTACAGCTGGAGTACTGTGCCCAGGTCTGCCCCCCACCCCTTTCCCACTACAGAAAGGATGCGGAAAAATTGGAGAGAATCCAGTGGAGGGCAATAAAAATTGCCAGGTTAGGGAGCCAGGGCACATGACTTCTGAGGAGAGGCTGAGGAAACTGGGTTTATTTAGTCTAGTAGAGAGAAGACTGAGAGGGGATTAAATAGCAGCCTTCAACTAAATGAAGGGTAGTTACAAAAAGGATAGAGCTAGAGAGTTGTCAGTGGTGATAGATGATAGAACAAGGAGCAATGGTCGCAAGTTGCAGCAAGGGAAGTTTCAATTAGATAGTAAGAAAACTTCTCATTAGGAGGGTAGTAAAGTACTGGAACAGGTTACCCAGGGAACTTGTGGTATCTCCATCCTTGGAGGTTAAGACTTGGCTAAACAGAGCCTTGGCTGCGATAATTTAGTGGGGATAGTCCTGCTTTGAGCCAGGGGGTTGGACTAGATGACCCTAACTTTCTGTGATTCTATGATTCTAAGAATGATTCCTCAAGGGTGAGATCTTGGGCAAATGCTTGTAAACCCAATGCTCTGTCAGAAAGCAGAGTTTGTGCTTTTTTAGGTTTTATGCTGAGCACCTGCTAGGTGGGACATGACTAGGTAGAATGCTCATGACATTCTCTTAGGTGTGTAGCCAGCAGAATTGATTACTGTGACATCAGTCCTCACATCATATATGTAGTTCATGCATGGAATAGGTATGTTCTCTATTGATTGGCTGTATTCTTGCCTCCTTTTCGGAATGGTATGTGTATATGTGAATACACTGTCTCACAGATTGAAAGTTAGTCATGGCAGGGAATAACTACATAATTAAATGCTGAATCGGCCTATCCATAGGGAATCTAATGTGAGGTAAGCCCTATAGGTTGTGTCTTGTAAGAAATCCTCTTGAGAGGATTGGACTTGCTCTTTGAAAGGAACTAGGGCAGAATTACTGATACTCTGAAGTGTTGCAGACAGCACACGGCTCCTTTGGCCTGTAAAGCTCCTGCTTTGCCTTAGTACAGCAATGCTGGCTGGTACACAAATACCGTATTCAGGATAGTGGGGAGAGTGCCTGACTAATCTTGGGTAGAGCAGCCCACGTTGCTGTGTGAGCTGTTTTAGGAAGAAGAAAAGCCATCAAAGCTCAGGGATGCTGTTGGGGGTTAAGAGCAGTTCTTCTTCCGGTGCGCGTTTCTCTTGCTTGTTGGCTCCTATCTAAATTGTATCTCAGTGTATGACTCTGACATGGTCAGATGCTGTGCACATTTCCTGGTATGAGGCTACTGCATGCCTTCTCTGACACCCTTATATGAGCTTCTGTTGTCTCCTGTTCTCTACTTCCTCCCGCTAAATACTCTGAGCCCCTGAATCTTTTCTCCCTCTCTATAATACTCCTATAAAAAGTCAGGAAATCTGTCAGGTTCGTTCTTTGGTTTTTTTTGAGGAGATGTTCTATTCTATATGGAGACTATTTCCAGAGTGCACAGTAAAGCATTTGATGAAAGACTGTTGTAAAAATGTTAGGGCTTATATTCCTCCTGGTTAAATTGTCTGACACAACCAATTTGTAAGCAATTGAATGTTTGAACTACCTTTAGCTGTCCTGAAAATCCTCTTTGAGCTTCTGTCCCAGAGATGAGGTTCTTGATCCCATCTTTTAGAGTCTTTTAGCTGTAGGACTTTGAGTAAGCCTGGGTGCTAACTTTGAAAACAACCAGGGCAATGAACAAGAGATGGATCAATAAATGGGCAAACCTGTAAACATAACTCACATAACCAAGGCTATTGCATTTGTTCCTCTATTTCATTTATGTTCCAGTGAGATGGAAAAGAAGAATCCTGATTCATCTGTATCATTCAACAAAATCCTTTGTAAAACTTACTTTTCACAGAAAATGTATTTGAAGTCCTCCATTTAGCCTAAAAAAAACTATGCATCCTATGTCATATAATGGAACACTCTTGTTCTAGGCAGTGTGTGATTTAAAAAAAACAGAAAAATGATTAAAAGCAAACTAACCCAAATGCCATTGACAAATCCTTCCTTCTTGTTAGATTTCTAAACTAAAATGACACAGGCTTTAGGATTAGTAGAAACAGGGATGGAAAACTACTAGCACCTCTTCAAATTCTTTTTCATTTCATTATATTGCAAGAGTAAATAAGTATACTGACAATTTACAACTCGTTGCTATAAGAAAGACTCTTTCAAGAGGAAATTAGATATCAGCAGGAACCAATGAACAGTATTTTGCTTAACAGTTCCCTGAAAACAGAAGTTAATCTTTCTTCCAGCACTATGTGGTGATCATATTGAGAATTCAAAGTCCAACAACAGAATTAAATTATGGGTCATGATACCAATAGGGAAGTATTAGCCAGGAGCTGTGGTAGGAACCCAGTCTCAGTAAATTTGGGTGGGGGAAGGGGCAGGTAGGATTGGGTAGAGATAGTGGGTCCAGGGGAGAGGGCAGTTGGCAGGTCTGGGGGGTGTTTGGCAGGATCAGGGGGCTGGCAAATTTGTTGGGGGTTGGTGGGTCTGTAGGGGGGTTGTCCATCTGGGGGGGAAAGGCTCAGAGGGCTAGAAATAACCAGATCAGAATTTGTGGGGGTAGGAAAAATGCAGCCCTAGGGCTGGAGCAAGTGGCTGGGCTTTCCCAGCTCTGGGATTGTGCTCCAAATTTATGAAGATATTCAGTATTTGGGATAACCCATTTCCAATCTAACTTGCATCATCTTATCAGGTGATATAAATTAGACTGGGCTGGCTACTTTTTGCCTTATCTAACCTCCCTGAACATCTGCACAGTTTGGCACTTAGATCAAGTGACCCGTAATTATGTTGATCTGAGTGTAATATTTGCACATATCCTTATGCATTTTAGTTGCACAGGTTAGTATGCATGCTTTTTTAGCTGAAAACACTACTCGCCAGTAAAAGGTTTGTTGTATTAAAATCAGTAATAACATATTCCATAAAACCAGCAGCTCTGGCCTTGTTTTTCAATTACATTAATGAAATTGTAATGGGGAATCATCATGGAGAGGCTGGGTTTCCATTGGGGTTAACAGGAATTGGTTCTATGCCATTTTATATTTTCTTCCAAGTCAGTGATAAAAATAAATTCATTGTTTTATAGTTTGGATTGCTTCCCTTATCTAGTTTACTATGTCTAGTTTTGGGCATAAAACAACAAGAAAAGTGTAGACCAGCTGAAGAGTCCAGAGATGTTTAGAAAACATGATGTATGAAGACAGAATGAAAGAAGTAGGTTAATTTAATTTAGAGAAGACTAATATAGGGAAGAGGTCACTGAGGAGAGACAACTTTTTCAGCATACAGAAGGTTACTGCAAAAAGGAAGTGCTTAAACCCTTCTTTGTAGCACTGGGGATAGGGCAACAAATAAGAGATTTGGGTTAGACATTTTTGGAGAAAACTTTGTATCTGCTGAAATCAGTAATACTGGAATAGATTACCTAAAAAGATTGTGAAACCATTATCATTGGGGGTTTTGAGAACAGGTAAGACATAAATCTATTAGGAATGGTTTAGGTACAGTTGATACTGTCTTGAGGCAGAAAGATGGAGTAGGTGACTTGAGAGCCTTTCCTGTTCTTTTCTAAGATTCTATACCCTATGGATTGTAAGAATGTTAAATATTAAAGTGGAAAGTTCACTAACAGAATGGTCTAGATTAGTTGATGAACTGGGTTTAAACAAAGAATGGGTATGTGCACACACTCAATTTTACATAGACTAACTAGGGTGAGGTTGATCTAAGTACCAAACTTTACAAATGTTCGGGGAGGTTAAATGCCTAGCCCAATTTAAAATAGTTTATTTGAGGAGGTGAACTAAGTTACACCAGGAACAGGTTAGCTTGATCTACCAAACATCTGTACATGCCTAGCACACTGCTCTGGGGCTGGGAAAGCTCAGCTCTTCATCACAGTTTTAGAGCTGTGCTCTTGTTAACTTCTCCTTCCCTCCCCTCCTCAAATCTGACCAGGTTATTTTTAGCTCCCTTAGACCTCCCCATCCCATCCCTAATTCTGCCAACAGCCCTGTGGACCTGGTACCCCTGCTGATCTCACCTGCTCCTCCCACACTTTGAGTTACTTGGATTGAGTTCCTGGTGCAGCTCCTGGCACTGGCGACTGTTTGCACAAGCCACTCCTAATCAATGATCAGTGCATCTAAAAGTAAGCCACATTATCGTAACTTGGGTGTGGTGAACATCTACATATACCCAATGTTAATTTTTATACTGCCAAATGTAAGATTATCCATCTAGAAACAAAGAATTCAGGTTGGATTTAAGGGATTAAAGGTATAGTCGGTGGGTGTTTTTGCCTTCCTCTGTAGCCTGTGCAGGGGGGAATAGTGCAGGAATACTGCAGTGTCAACAGTTTAAGAAAGATGTTGAAAGATGAGAGAGGGTTCAAAGAAGAGCCATGAGAATGATTTAATTGGAAAACTTGCCTTACAGTGTTAATGAAGGAGCTCAGTTTATTTAGCTTCTCATAGAGAATGTTCAGGCATGACTTGATTTCAGCCCAACAACTGTATTTAGTCAAATATGAGATGATTCTGATTATAAGATGACCCCCCCCAATAATTAGATTCTGTATATGGAAAAATGATAAATGTTGTTATAATTTTTCAGGTACAGAATCTAAGTATTGGGTGGTTGCCTTGAATGTATCCCCTTCCCACTGCTACAGCAGGGAAAATAAATCTGGAGGTTCAGGTAGCCCTTTTGCCCTTTGCCTCTCCCCTGGAACTTCTTTACTCTGAGGCCTCCTGTACACCTCCTTACTACCAAATCCTGCTTTCCCTGAGCAAATTTGAAAATCTCATCTTTGAAATAAACATAGCTATAGTAATTTTTGCATATAGTACTCAGAGACTTAATTCATCCAGAGTTGATGCATGCTACCTTTGTTGAAACTGCTGCAAATTTTAGCATAGTAGTCCATAAACATACTTATAAGCAGCACTTTTGTATTTACTTTTAAGACAAACTATGCATGTTATTAGTCCAAAGCCAAAATGGTGATAACCATATAGTTCATTGGGTTGGGTTCCACCAAAGTCAACATTATTTCATGCCATGGTGATCCCACAGCTCAGGACTTCTCAGTATGTGTGCATATTCCAGATACCACCCCCCTGCCACGCAAAGGATCCATGTGCTAATTAGCACCCCCCACTCATGACTGGAACCATGAGTCCTGGGATCCTCCAAAAATTGATATGTAGATGAAGCATAAGGCAACCTGGTCTGGCTTCACTTCATAGAGGGTGAGGCCACAGTAATCATATACAGTGGGCTGAGAGAGGGGGTGACAGAGATTCTGGGCAAACTACTTGGAGCCCCATTTGATGTTTGCCAAGACATTTAACACTAGTGAAGAAATGGGAATCACTGGAAATGGGAAAGAAAGGTGTAGTTCAGCTGTGGGAGAGAAGAGGAAGTCAGAATATATTCAATGTAGTTGCTCATGCTCTGAAAAAGAGTCGGTGCTGAGCAGGGAAGCATACAATGGACACAGCCATATATCTTATTCAGACAGGCTGTACTGCTCTATCCTTGTGGTAGGCTTTGTATTTTATAGTCATGCCCAGTGTTGGTTGTATTTAATCAGCTTCATAGTTGGCTTCCATTACTGAGCACATGCTGCTTTTTGGCAGCAGTTTAATGATAGTGTATTTAATGAGGTTTCCTTGTATGCAAATGTAAAAGGAGGGGCTTTTTCCCCATGCTGAGTGGGGGGGAAAAACCTCATCTTGTATTTGAATAAATATGATATATGGGGAACATAAATTTCATAAAATATCTCTTCAGTTTAACAAAGGTATAGGAGAATTCACTAGCAGCAAAATGAAGCCAGACAAATTCAAAATGGTAATAAGAAACAAATTTTTAGTGAAGGTATCTAGCCAGTTTACTGCAAAATATAACAGATTTCTCATAATGGATTTACCTCAAAATATAATGAATTTTTCATTATTGCAAACTCTTACATCAAGATTAAATTAGAGCATAGAATAGGACAGCAGGGCTAGAAAGGACCTCAGTCATTTAGTCCAGTTCATTGGTGACTTGTAGGGGCAGAATGGGGGGCATGTGCCCCCCCATGATAGGCTGCCACCAACCCCGCCCCCCCGCTGCTGCCACCACCGGCTTCTGTGGGTGGTTGCTCACCACCCTGCTGCCGATGCTGCCACCCACAAATTGTGCCCCCCAGTCTCAGGAGGCACCAGTCGTTCATGGTCCAGTCCCCTACACAAGGCAGGATCATCCCTGACTAAATGTCCCAGCCAAGTGTCTGTCTAATCAGCTTTTGACAGTTTCCAAAGATGGAGATTCCACAGCTTCTCTAGGTAGCCTGTTTGATGCCTGACCCCCACTTATAGCCAGAAAGTTCCTCCTAATCTCCAGTCTAAATTTCCCCTGCTGCAGCTTGAGGCTGTTGCTCCTAGCCCCATCTCCGACAGGCACAGAGAAAGTCCATCTTCTCCATCCTCTCCGTAATCACTCTTTTGGTATTTGAAGACTGTTATCAAATACCCCCTCAGTCTTCTCTTTTCCTGGCTAAATAACCTTAGTTCTTTCAGCCTTTCCTCAAAAATCTTGCCACCAAGGACCCTGATCACTTTTGTTGCTCTGCGCTAGACTCTCTCCAGTTTGTCCACATCTTTCTTGAAGTGTGGGGCTTCAAACTGGACACACTACACCAGGTGAAGCCTCACGAGTACTAAATGTAGAAAAATATTTCATATTTTGAATCAACCTAGGGAAAGCCTATGGCTTATTGTATACAGGAAGCAGGCTAGGTGATCAGTGATCCTTCTAGCATTAAAATCTATGAATAATGCTTGGTGCTTTGTTACAGCAAACAGATGAATTCATTTTCATATTGGGATAATTAAAGTGCTTTGATTGAACCTGTGAGAGCTTTCAAACTCTACAGAGGACATGTATAGATTCACCCTGAAATTTCTCTGGACAATGCATTGTTTTAAAACTGAGAGGTTGGAATCTGAAACTCAGTTCTTTTGGAAGACTGTGAATTTTCTGGCAAATCCTGCAAAATACATATGGTCCTTATCGTAAAAAACAAAAAAAAAACCCTACTAGTAGCAGCCACAAACAAGCTGCTGTACAGTTTGAGATGCCAGCTTTGTCCCCATGTTTACCAGAGACCACATTTAGTTTGCAGTTCTGAGAGACATACTGAGACATTTCTTGGCTGAATAAAAATAAGGAATATTTATTTTTAAATTTCAGATTCCCTTCTCTTTACTGGCTTCCAGAGCTGGATTCCAACCTCTTTCTTTTGCTTCCTCTTCACTCTCAATTCCTTCCTGTATCTGCTTTTCTCATGTGTTTCTGCTGTTCTTACCTTTTCTCCCCCTCATATTTCCACATCTTATACTTTGCCTCAAATTTTGTTTCCTCTTAGTAGCTTCCTTATTATGAAGGCAGACCTTTTTTCTTTCCTTTCTTGAGTGCACGAGGAAATATAGTAAAACTTTATGCAAAAATCAAGTTTTCATACAAAACAAAATACCTTGAAGTTGCCACCCTCCTCCCCGTGTGGAAACTTGACTTTAGGCTTCTGGATAATGAACAATTGTTCATATCATGGAAGAACATTTTTTCTCATTCTCATGTTGTCTGTACAGTACCATGATTTTTAGAGCTATGCCATTCTTAACTTCATAGATTTCATAGACATTAGGGCTGGAAGGGACCTCGGGAGATCGAGTCCAGCCCCCTGCCCAAAGGGCAGGAAGTCAGCTGGGGTCATAGGATCCCAGCAAGAGAAGCATCCAATTTACTCTTGAAGGTGTTCAGTGTAGGTGCTTGAACCACCTTCGATGGCAGGCTGTTCCAGACCTTGGGGGCTCAGACTTAACTTAAAAGATTAGAGACCCGAATGTGTGACAATTAAGTGTTATGTACTATTCTGAGGTAAGTATATCATGAAACTGTAACACAGGAATGGCATTCTGTCATCCCCAGCAATATGAAAGACCCTATGTATGCCATTCCCTGTTTCTCTAGTAAGATTTTTAAACTATGGAAACTTTTATTTTGTTTGTGTTGTGTGAGGTTATTTTTCACATTCCTGGAGTCTCAACTACCAATTTCTGGCTTCACTGAAGCATTTTCCCTTGTCTTTGAGGAAACAGCTGCCTTGTGACTGACAGACACAGGCAGTACAGTAACTAAGAAAATGGCTCATTCTTAAACTAAATTGAATAATGACTATATGTGAAAGTTATTCTTACCAGAACAATATAGTCATAATGTAATCAGCTCTTCTGTTACTCCTTTGCAGGCAGTTAATTTTAGCTGAGGATTATTGATTGCTTGCATGCATCTTCATTCAGACATTAATTAAGGAGTTCGTATGGACTGCTAATTTGTTTTTCATGGAATGTTTTTCTCCACAGCAAAAAGGATTGTTTTCCAGGAGAATGTTTAATATTAAGCCACTTCTTCAGTATATTCCATTTACATAACTTGTTTTATATAAAACATTTACAGTTGTTATCAAAAGTAATTTTACAAGGCTTCTAGCAGTATCAGAATAAGTTTTTTAAAAAACAACAGACCAGCATTAGCCATCTGCTAGAGGTAAATGGTGTCCTTGGTAGTGCAGCTCTTCATGTTATGGATCCCTAAGAGCTGAACCAATGGTCTGTTATGTATGTCACTGAGAAATAAGTATGCTTAATGTGATGTTTACTGACCATATTTGTTTACAGTCTTAATTTTGGAGTCTTGTATTTTGAGGAGTCTCCTTAAATACAGAACTAATGGGTTTCAAATGAGACTGAATTTACTATAAGCCCTATTCTTTGAACTGAACCACAAGAATGGGGTCTACTTGGCTTCACACTTTACTATTATACAAATAAACTGGGAGCAAGTTCATTGATTTGGGTGCAGCTACACCAGCATGAACAGGGGAGAATGAGGCCTATTCTACTACTGACTTCCTGAATGATCTTGGTCAAGTCAATGTCCCTTGCTCAGTTTCCTATCTAAAAATAGGCAGAAGTGTACTTCCCTATCTACCACAGATATTGTGAAGAGAAAACCATTTTAAAATGTTAGGGGCACAGGTAATGCAGCAGTAAAGAGCTTTCATATGCAATAGCCTATGAAATTGTCACTTTATTTAGAGCTGCAGTGTCTGATTAATACGCACTATTTCTCCTGAGGTTCCCAATAGGGCTGTGTGAAACTTCAGTTCCCAATTCGATTCGGTGGAGATTTGGCCCAATTCAGTGGCTGAATCTCCAAATCCGAATCGAATCAGAGAACACTTTAATCTCTCCAAATTGAATCGGAACCCTCTGAATTAATTCAGAAAGATTCAGAGATTTGGCCATAGAAACAGCTTTAAATGTTTTTTCTACATATCTCTAGGTGGCAGGGGCTCGTGAACACTGCGATGCTGGGGCATATGGAGTGTTCTACAGAAGTGTGGGGGGGCTCCCCTGCATACTCAGCAGCAGACCTGGAAATAGACCAGAAGCACTTCTAGTCCACTTCCAGGTCTACTGAGGAGTGCAGTGGGGGTCCCCCTGTGTCCCCCTGGCTCAGTGACTGGTGCCTCCTGGGTCTGGGGGGGCACCTGGGGTCCCCCTGTGACTGATCACTGAGTACTTCCGGTCCACTTCCAGGTGTGATGCTGAGCACATGGAGAGCCCCCCCGCACTCCTGTGTGCCTCAGCATCACAGCAACCACAAGCTACACCTGCTACCTCAAGGTATGTAGAAAAAACATTTAAAGTTGTGTCTATGTCCAAATTGCTGATTCTCCGAATCAGCATCAAACATTCAGATTCAGCCAAATTGAATCGGGGACTGTGATCTGAATCAATTAATAGAATCACTGTCCCCAATTTGGACCGAGTCTGAATCTGAATCGAATAGAGACTACTTTGCATACCCTTAGTCCCCAAATACTTCATGCAGAAGGCAGGACAGGGTGGCATCTTACAGTGTAACTGGCCACCATGCCCCGTCTTCTGCCTAACTACATGGCTCTTAAATGCTTCCTATGAATCTTAGAAATAACTTCCCTTGTTAGTGCCTGGGGAAGAATCCGACAACTATTTTAACAGTGAGCACTGCACAGAAGTTTGAGATGGGAAATAAGTGGTGACTTCAGATAAATTTACAATTTTTTTTTTGGCAAAACGTATGCTTGAAGAATTATGGCAATCAGCCTTTTTCCCTTACTAGTATTGACAACATGCAACAATAACAGCTTTTCCTAAAGAGGTAATTATTGATTATTGCTAACCTGCCACCAAAATAATTGATCACAGACAAATGCCACTGAAGTCGATGGTATTTAAGGAAATGCTTAACTATAAGCACCTGCTACCCTTTCAAAGGAATGCACTAGAAGCGCTCCTCAATGAAACATAGCATTGTACACTTCCAGAAAATATAACTTTCTTTTCATGAATTGCTGTGGATGGCACAGTCCCAGTTGAAGTGATGTATTATATAGTAGTCATTAGCAAATGTGATTTGCCCTTGAACAGATTCTCCTATAATAATCCTTTCATGATCTCACCATCCTTTTTTTAGGGGTAGCTTCATTTAGTAAGTGCAACTTGCACCTGTCACTCTGCCAAAGGAAGGTCTTGTGATATGATTTAGCATCTCTTTAAAAATTCTGTCAGCATAATGCTGTTTGTTTTTCAGTTCTCTGCATGCTGAGGCTGACTGAGTTGAATAGGTCTGGCTTCCTGCAGTAAGGGCCAGAGTTCAAATTTCATCATACTGCTCTTTTAAATCAGACCCCAGATTGATATTGAGTTCAGAGATGTCAGAGTTGGATTTGGTGAGGAGGAGTGATATTTTTCAGTCTTGAAAGACAAAAGGTCAGGCATGGGCTGCTTTGCCATTTCTTTTGGGTCTGAGCTTGTGCAAGAACCTGAGTGCTTTGATACAGGGGATAGGGGGAACAGAATTAGTGATCAGGGACAGGATTTAAGACAAATCTGGTGTCTACTTGAGTTTGTACATCTTCAGGGGTCAGTTCGATGAGATGATGATGATGATAGATTATATAGGGAAAAATGATAATGGGGATAGTTTCAATCAGCAGAACTATATACTTTGGAATTTAAATAGGTCTGTGCCTGCTATAGACCTTTGCATTGCACAGAAAAATCTTTCCGACTTGTATAATGGTAGTACGCACAACCCCCCTTTGAAAAACATTGGAGCTGATGGACTCGGTGCTCACCACTGTGGACAGAGTTCAGGGGTTTTCACCAGACTCTCCAAAGGAACTCACTGAGTGTTTAGTTCTTAAAAAAAATCTTATGGCTTGCTTAGACACCTAATGGAGATGTGAGCACTCTAGAAATTGTTCTTCTGTGGGTGCTGAAAATCTGCCTCCATGCAGAACAATCGCACATTCTTGTAAATAGCAAGAATGGGTTGCTTCATTATTGAAGACTTGGGTAAAGTGCATGTTGGATTTTGAAGACAATGGGACTTGGTAGTGTGTGGGTTTGCCATCAGATATAACTCCATGTGCCTTAATGCCCAGTATTAAGTGAAGATAGATTATTCCTCAAGTGTATGCAGAGAGTACAAGTTACTATTTCACCTCATATATGATAATATTTCACTCAGTGTTAGTCACCTACATTCTGTGCATGTTTGTTTTGGCTTCATCTGACTTTGGGTACCACTTCTTCAGTTCCTGATCTGTCTTTACTTGGCTTCCTTACTTGGCATAAGCATCATTTCAAGGGCAGGAAGCTGCCATGGGAGGTTATCAAAACTGGAGGTCACTTGGAATATTTTGGAGGAAAAAAAAAATCGATGAATATAGAAGAAAGAGGCTTGCTTGTGAAACAGTGCTCATACTCTGCAGCTTGGTTATGTGCTGGACAAAAGGAGGCATGGGATGCAGGGAGCAGAAAGCTCTCTGATCACCAGTTCATGTTTACGTGCTAGGGATGAGGCAGGGTAGCTAGCTCATCTGATTGCATTGTTGTGACAAGTGAAGGAACAAAATAGGTAATAAGGAGGAATGACTGTGGCCACAGATGGAATAATACCAAAGGACTGACCAAATGAGTCTCTGACAAAACATTGGTTGTAGCACAAGTGACAGGACAGAAAGAGTGACTGACACTGCAGTTAGCATTGTTATTTCAGCTGGAGTCAGAGGAAGTATACACAAAGCAATAAGCATTAAGGCTTGTGGTGATGCAGGGATGAATCTGCCAATTCTTGGAGACTGTCTCAGACAATTGGGAAGATTCCACACACATCATGAGGCACATCACGGTGGGTTCCTGTGCAGTTCATAATGGATTTCTGTCATACCAGGTAAGGATGGAATTTCACATTGGTGAAAGTGGCTACAATAGTGACACAATCATAAGGCTGCACAAACTTATTGCTAGCAAAAAGACATTGCTTTGCCTACAATGTTAATGGTAACAGGTGACACTCATTCTCCTGGGAATCCTGACTTGGTGATTGCTGTCTGTGACAGCTGCCAGCAGTCATTCCTACCATTCCCATAACACATGTTCATGATGGGAATGAAACCAATTTTGATAGTGTATATAGACACTTGGTTATGAGAGCCACAGAAATACCTGCATAACTGCCTAGCTATCAACATTATTCTAGGGACATGTGACCATTCCCAGTTATGGATAGAATAGTGGTAACAGGAATTGAATTATATTATTTTAGAGAAAATTAAATACTTTTTGGGTCTGATTTCCTACTACTACTTGCCAATTGAACACTCAACTATCCTGAGTTTTAGCAACTTCAATACATTAACATCAGGTTTATGCAAGCATAAATATGCAGAGATTATGGTGTGCTATGCATAAACAACTGTGAGTGCTGTTAATCTCAGACCTTAAAACACTAGATTCAAAACAACTTCAGTCCACTGCTTTACAACACTAAATTGGTTCTTGTTTGGCAGGGAAAACTACAGCCTTAATTATTTGGAGAGATCAGTCTCATTAATAAGGTTCTGGCTGTGCTGCATAATTTCTCTTCTTTACAGTATTCCCTTGAACATGCCACAAAGCTTAGAAGGGAGAGAAAAGAGGGAGGGGCCTGTTAAATGATTAGTGTCTACTTGATGTAAATAAAGCTTCATAAGTAAGCTATTCTAAGACTCAAAAGTGGATTAGAAAGGTGACTGTTTTCAAAAGGAGAAATAAAGGCTGATGTTAATCCATTCTTAGGCCCTTGAAACTAGTTTTCCAGAAAAAGCTGCATGTGGGATAGTGTTTCAGTTACTCTCATGTGCCCTGAGAATGGATTCTGTAAGGAAAACTAAAGCATCTCACTTTGGATACAGTGTAGTTATGCCAGAACTAACAGAGAACCCAAATCTTTTCTTTACTTTAGCCCTTGAAAAAGCGTGCTTATGGGAAGCATTGTTGTTTACTGCCAGCTCAATTCCCACTTTAAAGTAGATGGTCATTCCTGTGATCTCCATGGGATTAAGAGGAGGAATCACATACACTGGAGATGGTTATAGAGCTTGGAACAACCTTTTATCTTTAAATCAAAACAAAGAAAAAGTATTAGGAGGCACTGGTCGCTGACCATCTCTACACTTACATTTCTGCACTAATAGTACTACACATTCAAAAATAGTAATTGCCTTTTATTCCTTAAACTCCCCTAAAATTAATTCTATGATGAAAAATCTAACTAATCATTCAGTCTAACTTTAGTAAGGAGAAATTAGAAATTTTTCATGTCTCATCCTTGCTGTAATGAGTAGTACAATGGTAAGCCAACTATTTAATTGCTTTCTGATTTATTATACGGATGTATCCAAGAGCAGGCTTGATTGCTGAGTGGTGTGATGACTGAGCAGGTAGGGACAGTAGAAGACTCTGGAACACTTGTCGGGTCTTCATCCTGCAGTCCAGTGCATGTAGATACAAATGTCCTCCCCATCCCCCTTCTCAGGTCTGCTGATAGATCAGCCTGTGAGATGGTCCTAGTGGACAGCTTTTGAGAACAGATGGCAGTAATGGTGGAGTGAAGTCAATGGTAGACTTCAAAAAAGTCTCCAAGATATAGAATCATAGAAAATTAGGGTTGGAAGGGACCTCACGAGGTCATCTAGTCCAACCTCCTGCTCAAAGCAGGACCACCTCCAACTAGATCATCCCAGTCAAAGCTTTGTCTAGCCGGGTCTCTGGGTAATCTGTTTCAGTGGTTTACTATGCTCCTTAGAGGGAGTTTTTCCTAATATCCAACTTTAACTTTCTTTGCTGCAACTTGAGACCATTGTTCCTTGTTCTATCATCTGTCATCGCTGACAACAGTCCAGCTCCATCCTCTTTGGAACCATCCTTCAGGTAACTGAAGGCTGCTATTAAATCCCCCCTCAGCCTTCTCTTTTTCCAAGCTAAATAAGCCTAGTTCCCTCAGCTTTTCAGAAGTCATGTGGCCCAGCCCCCTAACCATGTTTTTGCTTTCTGCTGGACTCTCTCCAATTTGTCTAATTCCTTTCTGTATGGAGGGGCCCAAAACTAGACACAGTACTCCAGATGTGGCTTCAATGGTGCCAAATAGAGGAGAAGAATCACTTCCCTTGATCTGCTGGCAACACTTCTGTTGATGCTGTCCAGTATGCTGTTAGCTTTCTTCACAGCAAGGGCACTCTTTTGGCTCATGGTCTGCTTACTGTCCACTGTAACCCACAAGTCTTTTTCTGCAGAGCTGCTGCTTAGCTGTTTTGGTCCCCAGCCTGTACCGGCGCATGGGATTGTTCCATCATAAGTGCGGGACTTTGCAATTGTCCTTGTTGAACCTCATGAGACTTCTTTTGGTTTAAGCAGACTATGTTTGTCTAAGTTTCATTGAACATGGTTACTTTTGTGGAGTATGACTTGTTTGGAGAAAGTGACTCAAATGATTCTTCATTTGCACTATGAGTTTAAATGACAGTCAAGGTACAAATGCCGATGCATACTTTGCTATCACTTGCTCACATGCTGCAATTGACAGGGAGCTTTTTCTTAGGCAGTATATCAGAAGAAAGGGAAGTTGGGCTGGAGTGGACCTCCACAGAGGTCATCTAGTCGAACCCCCTACCTGAGGCAGCATCATCCCTTTCCAAACTATCCTATACAATCCATAATTCCAACCCCACCACCTACAAGTTTTAATCCTCTGCTTGGAGTTTGTTAGAGGTAGGAGTGATGGAAATATACTGGATCAAATTTCACTGGTGTCCTTAGCACTAAGGATTCAATTCAGATCCTCTGGAGGATCACTACTTACTATTTTTTCTTCATTGCCCACTGTAGCTTGGTTCTTCCTGAATTACCTCAGTGCTTGGTGAGTCTGATTAGTTAAGGATATATTTTAAATGTGAAAATGTTTCAGCATAGGTTTTCACTATCGTCTACCAATTGCTCAATGAGAAAACAGGCTGTTTTGCTCATGCAATCCCTTTCACCTTGCAGTTTATCTCCTGCTGCATTTAAAAGGCTCAAAACTCTACCCACTCCTCCCTGCCCCTTCTCCCCCACAAAAAAATAAAAAATCTGCTGGGCTTCTTTTGATCATTAGACCAGCTAACTTATTTGTATATACTCCTGCCTGAGGGTTAGTGATGAGCAGACTGCACCTACAGGCACCCAACACTTCCAGTAAAAAACTCCAAAAGGGCTTCCTGTCATCTGTTCTACTGCAGCAGGTGGCACAAAAGTAGAGATGATCCTGGCTTCAGCATAATCTTTCATCTTGAATGCAGCCACAGGGTGCTGGGAGAGAGAAATAGTTATGTTCTCTTATATTTAGGATCTGCAGATGTCCGCCCATTGAGGAGGAGGGGGAGCGAACATTTTAAATGTATACATGCCCAGAAAAAAGTAGTTATAATCCAGGCCTAGATGTATGGCACTGGCTGCTGGATTTTCTCTACAGTGATATGTTTCTTTGAAGAATGAGGCTTGCTTTTGTACACCGGAGAGTCATGCAGTTAGATTTCCCACCTGATATCACTCATTTGGTATGTTCTTTTAATGCCTTTAACAGCACTAAGCCATACAATTTACAAGGGCAAGTTACAAATATCTGACATTCCATCCATGTGAAAGACAAATATTTAGTTGCAAATAGAGAACTGGCTACTAAGCAGTCCTCACACCTGGACTCTAATTGATGGGCAAACCCCAGTGCTTTGAAACTACCACTAACATTTGTTAGTTTTCCACTTGGTTCATTCTTATGTAAGAATTGCTACATTTCTGACTCGCTGTTCCCCTAGCTAGCAGTGCCAACTTTATCAGCTTCGAGCTTAATAGAAACTTTCTAATGCATTGAAGCCACTGTCTATTCTCTAGGAAGTAAGAAACTGCAATTTCTCTATACACAACACTCATAAGTGCTCACTACAAAGACATGAACACAGTGAAGTAAGTGTTCACTGTAGCGGGTTGCAGCTTGGCAACAACAGTCTTTGCTGCTTGTTTACAGTCTCCATTTATTGTCCCTGTTCTTTGAGGCAAACTTATTCCTGGTAAAAATCAATACAGACAAATAATTAGTGAAACAAATATATACACTACAATGGTCTTTTGCCAGACCTGAAGAAAGTCTTCAGGCACAGCTGTGCCACCATTCACCTGCTCCATCCCTCTCAGTCAGTTTCACTCCTTCATTTCCAGTCATTTGTCAACACGTGGTCTTTCCACTTAGTTTCTCCACACATGATCTCTTGGCTCAGGATGCTGACTCCAGCCCCCGACCCCTTCTACTCAATTCTTTAGCATTCTTCCACCCCACTTCCTGGGAACCTTTTAACTTCCTGTGGCCAACTTTTTGTGTCAGCTGGCCCAGTCCTCTAGGCAGACCTGTATCAGGTTTTCCTCACTGCAGCTAGACTGCAGTCCCTGCAAACTCCTACAGATTTGTATATGCAGGTTGCTGCAAGTCTCTGTTAGCCAGTTTGTTGCATTCATCAAGATGTTGGGTACTTCTTTGAGATAAAGACAAGTCAGTAGAGTCTTCCAGAAATGTACATGAAGATGAGCAGATGAAACATCTTACCAGGAAGTGAAGAAGTTGGTGCTTTCTTTCTGCTTTTGGAAACTTTGTTCACAGATGATACAGGCTTGTTTTCAAAATGGAGGTTTGGCAAATAGGGAGGACAGGCACTGCAAGAGCAAGTAAGGGTGCTCTTGGTTTGGTTTAATCACTTGCACACAGAAATGCACAATGCAGATGGGTTTGCTCCCAGATTCCATCAGTAGCTGCCAAAGGAAACTTGAGCTTAGGGTACTGGTGGCCAAATATCCATTGTAGAGTGGAGTAGCAGAGACTACCTTGATCTGACTGCAGACCTTGACCTTGATGCAGCACTGGCTCCAGTTTCTCCTTTCATCAGGAGGCTAAGGTCACTTTAACATACTATTGCTGGTATATTCATCCATCTTTGCATCACATCATGAAGATCATAGAATCATAGAAAATTAGGGTTGGAAGGGACCTCAGGTGGTCATTGAGTCCAATCCCTTGCTCAAAGCAGGACCATCCCCAACAAGGTCACCTCAGCCAAAGCTTTGTCTAGCTGGGTCTTAAAAACCTCTAAGGTTGGAGATTCCACAACCTCTCTGGGTAATCTGTTCCAGTGCTTTGTGTCCCATGAGAGCGTTTTTCCTAACATCTAACCTTAACTTCCCTTGCTGCAACCTGAGATCATTGCTCCTTGTTCTGTCAGCTGCTACCACTGACAACAGTCTAGTTCCATCCTTTTTGGGATCACCCTTTAGGTAGTTGAAGGCTGTAATTAAGTCCTCTCTATTTCTTCTTCTTCAGACTAAAATAAACCCAGTTCCCTCAGCTTCTCCTCAGAAGTCATGTGCCGAGCTCCCTAACCATCTCATTGCCCTCTCTGGAGACTCTCATCCTTTCTGAAGAAGGCCCAAAACTAGAAAAAATACTCCAGATATGGTCTCATCAGTGCTGAATAGAAGGGAAGAATCACTTCCCTCAATCTGCTGGAAATATTCCTACTAATGTAGCCCAGTATGCTATTAGCTTTCTTCACAATAAGGGCACACCATTGGCTTATATTCAGCTCATTGTCCACTGTAACCCCCAGGTCCTTTTCTATATATATCTGCTGCTTAGCAGGGGTGTGTGAAAAGGGCCATATTCAATTTGGACTGGGTCCGAGTCAGGGACACAGATTCTATTAGTTGATTCAGATGACTGTCCTGATTCGATTCAGCCAAATCCAAATCTGAGGATTCGATGCTGATTCAGAGAATCAGTGATTCCGTCATAGACACAGCTTTAATTGTGTTTTTCTACGTATCTCGAGGTACGAGGTGTGGCTCATGAATGCTGAGATGGTAGGGTGGATGGATCATCCCACAGGAGTGTGTGGGGGTTCCCCGTGTGCAAATCTGGAAGTACTTCCGGCCCACTTCTGGGTCTGCTGCTGAGTGGATGGGGGACTCCCCTCATGCTACCCTGGCTTGGCTATCGGCTGCGGGGGGACCCCAGGTGCCCCCCCAGACCCAGGAGGCACCAGTCACTGAGCCAGAAGTGCTTCTGGTCCACTTCTGGGTCCACTGCCAAGCGCACTGGGGACACCTCTGGGGTCTCATGGGATGCTTCCTCCACCCCAGCATTGCAGTATTTATGAGCCACCTGGTATCTTGAGGTATATAAAAAAACAAAAAAACCCATTTAAAGCTGTCTATGTCTGAATGATTTGGAGGGTTCCAATTTGATTTGGAGAGATTAAAGGAACTCCTGATTTGATTCGGAGTTGAAGATTTGGCTATTGAATTGGGTCAAATCTCCACCAAATCTATTCAGTGACCAAAGCTTTGCACAACCCTACTGCTTAGCCAGGCAGTTGCCAGCCTATACCAGTGCATGGGATTGTTCCATCCTAAGTGCCAGGCTTTGCACTTGTCCTTACTGAACCTCATGAGATTTCTTTTGATCCAATCCCTCCAATTCATATTGGTTTCTCTGAATCCAAGCCCTACCCTCCAGTGTGTGTACTACCTGCAGCTAGGCATCCTCTGCAAACTTGCTGAGGGTGTGCTCTGTCTCATCTTCCAGATCATTGTTGAAGGTACTGAACCAAACTGGCTCCAAGACCAACCTCTGGGGCACTCCACTTGATACCAGCTGCCAACTAGACATTGAGTCACTGATTACTACCCTTCAAGCCCAATGATCCAGCCAGTTTTCTATCCACCTTACAGTCCATTCTTCCAACACATACATCTTTAGCTTGCTTGCGAGAATGTTGTGGGAGATGGTATCAAAAACCATGCTAAGGTCAAGGTATATCACGTCCACTAGTATCCACACAGCCAGTCTTCTGATCATAGAAGGCAATCAAGTTGGTCAGGCATGACTTGCCCTTGGTGAATTCCTAATTACCTTCTCTTCCAACTCCTGGGAAATGGATTTCTTGAAGGCTTACTCCATGATTTTTCCAGTAATGAGGTGAGGCTGACTGGTCTGTAGTTCCCTGTATTCTCCTTCCTCCCTTTCTTAAAGATGGGCACTATATTTGCCCTTTTCTAATCATTCAGGACCTCTCTCCATTGCCACAAGTTTTCAAAGATAATGGCCAATGTCTCAGTCAACTTCCTCAGTACCCTTGGGAGTATCACATCCAGCCTCAAGGACTTGTACATATCCAGCTTTTCTAAATAGTGTCTAATGGGATCTTTCATCACTGTTGTCTGTTCACCTTCTCCCCAGACTTTGCTGCAAGGTTGAGTAGTCTGGGAGATGACCTTGCCTGTGAAGACTGAGATGAATAGGGCATTGAGTATTCCAGCCCTGGCTGGCATCTGTTACTAGGTTTCCTCCACCATTCAGTAAAGGACCCACACTTTCCCTTCCTGTTTCTGACATACTTGTAGAAATGTTGGCCTTCCTGATTTCATCCCTACATGCCTGAGCATTATTCTTACACTCTCTTTCCTAGTTGTTTGTCCAAGGTTTCACTTATTGTAAGCTTCCTTTTTGTGTGTTAACTCACTGAAGAGTTCAATGTTAAGCCAATTGGTCTTCTAACATACTTGCTGGTCTTGCTGTGCATTGTTCATCCTTGTGCCCTCGGTAAGGTTTTTTTAATGTACAGCCAATTCTCCTAGACTCCTTTCTCCCTTAGATTGGCCTTTCAGGGGATCCTGCTTGTCAGTTCCCTGTGTTTAATCAAATTCCATTTTTCTGAAGTCCAGGGTCTGAACTCTTGTGGTCTCCTTTCTTCCTTCCCTCACAATCCTGAACTAAGTCATCCTGTGGTCACTGCTGCCCAAGTTGCTATCTATTTTTACATTTCCCAACAATTTTTCCCTGTTTATGAGCAGCAGGTCAAGAAGAGCATGGCCCCAGTTGTTCTGCCCAACACTTGCACCAGGAAGCTGCTCCCAGAACTGTTCAAAAACTTCCTGGATTTCCTGTGCACTGCTGTATTTCCCTCCCAGCACATGTAAGGGTGATTTGAAGTCCACCATGAGAATCAGGGCCTATGATTGGAAAACTTTGAAGAAAGCCCCATCCACCTCAGTGTCTTGGTCCAGTGGTCAACAGCAGACACCCACCACAATATCACCCTTGTTGCTCTCCCCTCTAACCTTAAGCTAGTGACTTTCAATAGGCCTATCTCCAGTTTCATACTGGAGCTTGGAGAAATCATACAGATCTTTTACATAAGCAACTCCTCTTCTGCCCTGCCTGTGCTTCATGAACAATGTACCCATCTATGACGGTACTCCAGTCATGTGAGCTATCCCATCATGTTTCTGTTATTCCAGTCGCATCAGTTCTGTGACAGTGCAAGGACTTCCAATTCTTGCTGCTTGTTTCCCAGGCTCTGTGCATTCATGAGGTAACTAGCTGAGGTAACACCTGAGGTAACTAGCTGAATGTTGTACTTCCTCAGTATGGGAGAAGGTCCCCCCTGCTGCCCCTTCCTGCTTGTGCTTCCTTCAGGTCACCCACTTAGAACAGGGCTTTGGTCTCTCTCCCCCAGTGAACCTAGTTTAAAGCTCTCCTCACTAGGTTAGCAAGCCTGTCTGCAAAGATGCTCTTCCCTCACTTTGTCAGGTGGATCCTGTCTCTTCCTAGCCAGGTAGACGATATAGTGCTGCATTAAATATTTAAGATATGTGAGTCACTATTCTTTCCTTGCATGTACTCATTGAAGAATGGGAATAACTCTGTTACTGCCAGTGTGGCTTTATAAGTGCAAGACAGAAGAGAAATTAGGCCACAGGAATGGAAACACATTGACATTGTTGTATAAAGTTAAGATTTGTATTTGCTGCATTCTGAGACTAACTGTAAAACTTGAACTGAGAGACCATAATTTTAATTTCAAATTTAAATTGCTTGTAAATGTACTATATTTGAAATAAATGAAAATGGAATATTAAATAGAAGAACTGATTTATTTAGTTGAAAGCATCCATCTTCTGCTGTGCCTTTTTGCTGCATTAGGAATGCCACACTTTGGCCTATTTAAACATATTTAATTCTATTAGTATAAAGGCTAAAAATTGTTGCTAGGAAGAATTTTGGAGACATGATAACACAAATGATTGATTACTTGCTGTCAAATAACTTGGTAGACATGCTGAGAAGTTCAACAACCTTGCAAACATTTTACCTTTTATTTTCAAAAGAACATTAACTGAGAGGCCTGTCAAATGCTTGCTGTGTCAGTGAACCCACAAAGCATGTACCGTGTTTTGACAGTGTATCTAAAATTGCTATTGTATGCTTATTTCAGGATTTTTATTACAGGTCAAAGTTGAGTTCAGAGCTATAAAGCAAACAAGGAAGAAATTCACCTGTTCTGTCGCTTAAATTGTCCAAAGGTCTGTATTGATTTTTTTTTTTCTTCTTTTTAATCCAACATAGGAAGTGTCCAAAGGGAGAAACTGTGTAAATTTAAGATCTAGGCAATCAGTACAACAAATCTTAATTTTAACTGTTTATACAATAAAATACATACTTGTATCCTTTTGTATCTGCTTTCACTCTTTGTAAATTTTGCATTCACTATTATTTCAAGTTTCAAGATCATCTTGACTTATCAGTATTACTGATCAAATCAGGATAGTCTCAAATGCTGGTCTTGTTGACCAAGGTCAACAAATCAAGTAATATGATGACTGAACATTCATGCCTCATGCTTCATAACTGAATGTAATTTATTTGTTTTGGTTTCTTTCTCGCTTCCTGATGGTTCTGTTGCTCCTTGGAATCTTGCTGCTTCTCTGACCCTTTTCTGTATAAACTATGCTCTTTGAAGTGTACAGGATTTGTAGATCGGTTGTAGTTCCACAGAACTCTGTGAGCTCAAACAAAACTATTTCAAGATGATAAGTAATATTTATTTATTTATTTGTTTAAATAAACAAAGAGATAAATAAGAGAACAAACTAACTTTTATACAACAGGAGAGGAACAAGAGAACAAAACAACTTAAAAGGGAAGTAAAATACTCACTTAAAACAGAGACTCCCTAAAGCAGTGATTCTCAATCTTTTTAGATTCAAGGCACTCCTCAGTCGCCTCAAAATACCCACTCATCAATAGTTTCAAGGCATCCCTTGGAAAATGCCACTTCTTAGTTTTCACTTATTTTTTTGACTACAAAAAAAGAATAAAGGAATTATTCTGTTGCAAAGAACTCAGAAAAACCACAACAGGGCAGAAGAGCTTTAACGCTATAGCTTCCTATTTCAAATGCCTGGGTTTATCTTTTGCATTATGTTTGCACACCTGACGGCTAACATGGCATGGCACTTCACGGCACCCTTGAAAAGTTCCCAAAGCATCCCAGAGTTCCATGGAGCCCTGACTGAGAATCACTGCCCTAAACAGTATCACAGTCTAGCTTGGTTTTCCAAATGCCTGCCCAAACGGTGCTTTTGAAAAGTGTCCAGGCTCCAGCTCTGGCAGGCCTTGAGAGCGAAGGAGTTCTGAAGCTGAGGAGCAATGGCCAAGAACAACCTCCCACACATTTTTGCTAAACACACTTGGTGTACTGATGGTACTTGTAAGAACTTGCTCTCAGCTGACCTTAAGGATCATGATGGGGCATAAATAAAAAGTCAGCCTGCAAGAACTGATTGGAGGGTATAGCGAGACTTTTGTAGTACTTGCTAGGGGCCCCATTTTTATTCTCTCTGCACTTTATCACTTCCAGCACTTTGAAACAGGAGTAAACGGTAACAAACAAGTTAGAATGGCAGCCATTTTGCACAATAGAAGTGCCTATGAGGAAGTGGTGAACGAAACATCTGTTGTAAAACCTTTTTGGCCCAAATCCTCTGCTAGTGTCAAAGGTCAGTGGAGTTATGAAAGTCTGCATAGTGGAGGATGTGGTCTTATGTTCTCACGCTGGATTATGATTTTTTCAATAAAACTTGAAGGCTATTTCAACAAGTACAAGAATTTATTTAGCATCTTAAATTTAACACAATCTACAAATACTGCCTTGTTCTTAAAATCTCCCCATAAAATACTCTTCTGTTGCAATCCAGCTATATGACATTAGCAAATAGCTAGGCAGGGGTGAGATGTGGTTACTGCCACTGAGTACTGTCATTTATTATTACTATTTCTGTTAATGTCCTGTCTGAGATTGTCGATGACAGGTAGTTAGCAGAATTCACAGATTTGTTAGAACTGACAGGGCTGTGGTGTGAATGCTTCTGCTGTGGCCGTTATGACAGCCATTTATTGCAGGTACACTATTTTTTACACATGCGTTATATTACCATTACTTTGATTTCAGCTTAGATTTCACCTCAACATCCTACCTTTTATGTACTCTTCTCAACTCTCTTACCTTCACAAAAATTTCATAACTTGACCAAGCAAGTCCTATCTATACCACTCCTAGATGATCAGGTCAGCAAAATCCTATGGACTCATCTGAATTTGTGTGCAGATACACTTTATTATTGATTGTGTAGCCAGTTGTCACTGGCTTATAAAAACTCGATGCTCAGAGCATAAAAGTGATATAGACGGTGCCTGGCAATTGCAGCTCTATTTGCTGTATACTCCTTGCTCTACATAATCATGTTGTACATACTTTGAGCATAGTTCAAACAGGACTCCTGACCCTGACAAATGCACTTTAATAGTCTCTCCTGAACTTGGTCTATTTCAGCCGCTAGCAAACTGAATTATTTGGGGACAAGAGAAAGGATATAAAGCTCTTTAGAAGTGTCCTGCCAAAATCTTTTCAAGGTTGAAGACACCTGTACTTCTCTGGGATCTGGAGAATGAAATGTTTTCCTATTGCTCTCTGATTTGATTGCTCTCTTATTGCCAGCTCACGTGCAGCTGGTGAAGATAAAGGTGATGTGCCAACTGTCTCAGTGTAGCTACCCAAATTTAAGACACCTTTTTAAAAGGCTTGGGTCCTAACTAATTTAGTATCTGATTCTGTCTTTGTCATACCATGGGCTGGATCCAGATGTGCAAGCACATGCAGTTTGTGGTGCTGCTGATTAAAAGTGCTAGGGCAAAATTTGCTACCAGGATTTCCCAGTAGCAAAAATAACCCTGGGGAAAAAAGCAGCACAAAGCATGACCAGGGCTGCCTGCTCCCCGTCTCTATAGGGCCCCTGCACTGAAGCACCCTGCTGCCCGGCTGGCTGGGGCACAGTGTGCCTGGAGACAGGGAAGCAGGCAGCCCTGGGCTGGCTGCTCCCCCATCTCCAGGTGCTTCACTGTGTGGGCTTTGCAATGGAGCCCTTGTGCTCAGGCACATGGAGACAGGAGAACAGGCAGCCCAGGGTTGGCTGCTCCCTCATCTCAAGGCACAATGCACCCCAACCACCTGGGGAGCAGCTGGCTTGGGACAGGCCATGTCTACTTCATGGGCAAGAGAAGGTCCATAGACATTGAAAATCTATTGGAATGGCAGTTGGGTATGATTGGAAATTTATGTTCGGATCAATCCAGATTTCTGTACTGTATTGATTTCTATAATAGCTGAGTACTCTGCGATAAGAAACTTTCGCTGTTGTTGACCATAGCTAATCTTAAAAAAATATCTACCATTATTATAGATCAGACCTGAGATTCATTTGGTCCAGTGTCCTGTCTTTTGACAGTAGTCGTCATGAGATGCTTTAAAGCGGGGAATTCAACCTTCAGCCTGTTGGCCAGATCCATCCTGCAGCACTGTCATCTAGTCTGTGGGGTTTCTCATTGGTCTGGAAATTTGATGGCAAGGGAGAGGTGGCATTGCTCCCCTACTGCCAAAGCTCCAGACCCAGAGGGAGCCCTCAGCTCTGTATGCTGGATCTGGCTCACAATCCCAGTGTGCAGGGCTCGGTGGGGTTGGAGCTGGGCCTCAGGGCCCAACCCTGGTGTGGGGGGCTAGGAGAGCATGGTGTTGGCTGGCCAGGACCCAATCCTGGCCCATGGGGCAGGAAGGAGTTGATGTTGGGCCCCATTTGGCCCCATCCAGCCATTAAACTTAATATTGCTTCTACATTGCTATCCTAGTTAAAATGGCATATTCTTGATATCCAGTATCTGTTCCCTTTGGTAATATAATTAAATTGGTCATATTTGGTAATTGGTAAATACTTGGCCTCAGGCTCTTGCATCTGAATTTCAAAATTTAATTATACATGTTGTGAACAAATGTTTCTATTTGTTTTGAATTAGCACTTCATATTTATTGAGTTCCCCCTTGTTCTGAGATGAAGCAAAAGGAGGAGGACAAAGAAAAACATAACTATAAAATAACGAATGGCAGAAAGATGGATTCTATTTCATGTTTATCATGTACCCCCCCTTTTTTGATTTCCATCCTCAGGTATACAATTGTAGTGTTTTCAGTCTCTCCTTTATAGGAATATTTTTCATTCCCTTAATCAACTTTTTCATTCTTCTCTGGATTTTCTCTACTTCTCAAATATCCTTTTCCTAGAGGCATTGATTTGGGCTGCACACAGTATTCCAGATGGAGCTACATCAATGATATACATAAAATACATTGTGTTACCCAGAATCCCATTTTACACGTCCTAATATCTCATTTACTTTTTTGACTCCAGCTGCACATTGTACTGTGTATAATAATGCTGAGGTCTCTTTTTCCTGATTTACATTTAAAAAAAAATGTCTACACTGTGCTGAGCACTATGGTCTCGGGGTTAGACAGCTACTGGTACCTGAACTAGTTAGTTAAAAGCTGGTTCATGTAACCCTGTCACACAGTAATTGTTGATGCCCAAAAGTTAATTTAAGAACATTTTTTCCCTTAACATACATTTTTGCATTTAATTTTTCAGTTTTCATTTCCCAGTATGGTGCATTCCTCTACTTTGTTTAGGTATCTGTGTAATAATCTCAGGATTCCTTGTGTTATACATGCAAGTGACAGTTTATCAGTACCTGAATTGAAATTGTACAGTAACCCACATAAAACTAAGTGGGAGCATTTTTAATTGCACCTATAGGTAAATATGTTGGAGTTAAATTCCATATACCAGATGTTTACACTAATGGAGGAACAATAATCATCTCATAATTAAATGAGATGATGAAAGAGATTATACTAAGAACTTGGCAAATTTAATCACTTGCTAATTCACTTGCTGATTTATCTTTGAAATCAAGCTAAAGTTTGTAATAAAAGATAACTAAAAGCTGTAAATGTACAAAATTATCAGGGCAAGCACAAACAACCATGCTCAGCTTATTTTTCCTGAACATTTGTTTTGAAAGGGAAATCTGAGGTATTAATATTAAATATAGAACAAACAAACTCTGCAGGTCAATTCTGTAGTCACATTGGAAGGTGTTTTGGGCAGATAAAAAGAAATTTGGAGAAGAGTGACAGTTGCAGGATTCACTTAGGAGGAAAGTTTGAAAGCATGAAACTTGTATTCATTTATAGTGAGGAGGAAGTATGAGGGGGGTCAGCCTATAAATATTTGTAGGCTGGGAGGGCCAACAGAAATAGGGTAGACAAGAGGGTATAGGTAGAAATAATAGAAAATATGAATGTTGAATATCCACTTTGAGTGTGAGATGTCATTGTGGAATTTTCTCCAATAAGAAATGGTGAAAATTGCATTGTGTGGGACATCTAAGCAAACCCCATACTGAATGTGGCTCAGATCCTTTAGGAAGTTGCAAATAAGTAGGAAGATGCCTGCCTCATTTTCACCTATCTTGGCTTGATGACTTTTGTCAGAATGATTCTTGCCATCTCACCTGACCATGCAGTTGTATAGAAAAGTAGTGTAAACCGAAGGCCACTAATTGGACTTTCTTGTCCCAAGGCAGATAATTCCGATTCAAACCGTACAAAATATGACTTGCATAAAGCCAAAGCACATGAGTACATAAGTAAGCTGTAAGTGCTGATATGTAGGCTTGCTTTGCTTTATGATTAAATCATCTGTGTGCTACTGCAATGTCCTGTTCTGATGTAGGAATAAAATACGATCTAATGAAAGCTGTAGAAAGAGAGTTAAAGCACTCAGATTAAATGCACTTGAATTTAAATACTGGCCTCCTTCAAAATAGTTGCAATTACACTAAGATATTTTAAGGTTGGTGATCATTCTAACTGTGAATATGGAGTTAGATTCTCAGCTGTTGTAAATTGGCATAGCTTCATTGAAGCTACACTGATTTAAACCAGCTGAGGATCTGGCCTATTTTCTCAAGCCTGAACATGCAAAACATATTATATAAATGCAGACCATTAAAATTATAATAGGAAGAACATTTGCCTAAAATAAGATTATCTAGAGGGGTTGTGAAAACGCCATCCCTGGAAGTTTTTAAGAGTAGGTTACACAAACACTTGCACAGGATGGTTTAAACAGGAACGAACCTGCCTCAAGCAGGGGATTGGACTAGATGACCTTCTGAAGTCCCTTCCAGCCCTACTTTTCTATGATTCTGTCTTAGGAAAGGAAAAACCTGACAGCAGAGAATCAAACCGCTTACTGTAGAAAGATACAAATGTTGTGACAAATTTCTCAAAAAAAACTAAACAAAAAAACAAAGAAACCCTTAGGTGCTACAAGTATTCAAAGAACTGGGATCTTACCTTTTGTGTCTCAGTTCAGTAACAGTGAAGTGAAGAGATTGCCTTGCTCTGTCATAGTCGTCACTACCACATCATAAATGACGAGGTCAGAGATTGCCTGGGGAAGATAAACTCTGAAATGATAAAATTCTTCTGGCACTGCAGTATTGACTTTGGCACTGACCAGATTTTATGCAGATGTGTAATGGGTTTAAAAGAATTGGGGTTAGTCACTTTTATAAACTGTTTTTCATGGTGGGCTAGGAGCTATGTTCTAGCTGAATATATTTTAGCAAACTGACTTTTGATTTAAACTTACCAGCCCCACACACTGTTGTTCCTGTTGGCTGTTTACAGTTTAGTAAATATTTAACTTGGTAAATATAGGGCTTGGGCCTAGGTATATGTGTATGTAGCTGTACTTTGGGATAAATCTTTGCTCTGGATATGGAATAAATACATTACTGGTATTTGTTGTTGGGGACAGTTCCCACCTACGATACATTCGGAAGCTTGTCCTGAGGAAAGTGACTGGAGGACCCGCATGTCTCACACGGCAGGGCTCATTTATGATGGTGAGATTCTCAGGAGGAATGGACCTCCCTGTATGGGCAGTCATTGTTTTCTATCAGATGCTATGGCATGCAGAGTCTCTGTGTGTCCTTTCATAGCATCTGACAAAGAGAAGTGTTGCTCACAAAAGCTTATGCATCTCTAATTCAGTCAGTCTATAAGATGCAGCTCCACCCTGCCTTCTGCTTATGGAAAGTGGAGAATGTTCCTCTACCTCCTTCCTCTCTGCCTTTACCTGTTCCTACAATCTGTTGCTGTTGTTTAGACTCTTGTTCAGTAATGGTGCCCTAAAAGTCAAAAAGGCCTTGACAAACTGGAGCTTACCTTATCCTTTGTTGTCTAAGACCTCAGTCGGAAAAGCACTAAACATTCTCCACTTTGGAACAAGATAAAAGCCTGCCTGCCTCCTTTTCCCCTGAATGGAAAGGTACAAAATACCTACTTTTTAAATGCTGCTGTTGGACTATGAATAAGTTTGATACAGGCAACCCCCTGCTTAGCGCTATTAATTGGTTCTGGAAAAACCGAGTGCTAAGTGAAATTGTGTTCAGCGAAACCCATTTCCCTATTGGATTGAATGTAAACAAAGATAATTGGTTTTGCACCACCTGCGGGCCCAGACCCTGTGTTCCTGCAGTCCCATCAGCCCAGGCCCTGCGCCCCCACCTGCCCAGGGATTTATGGTGAGAAGGCAGCAGGGCTCTGGTGTGGGGAAGCAGTGGGGCCACTCACCTGCCTGTGCCCCACTTTGACCAGCAGGAACTCCTTCCAGGGCACTCAGCACAGATTGCTGCAGGGGGCGGGGGCAGGGGAGCTTTGTGGGCTTGGCTTGCACTAGCCCAGACCCTGTACTTCTGCCAGCGCTGGCCTTGGGGCCTGTGCTCCTGCCACCCTGCCAGCCTGGGCCCCGTGCTCCTGCTACCCACCCACCTCTTCTCACTGCCACCACTGCTCCTGCCTGCTTGCTAGCCACTCCAGCACCACGTGCCAGAGTGGACCCTGCACTCCTGCCACCTCAGCCTGGGCTCCAAACTCACACTGGCCAGCCCCCCCTCCCCCTTCCTCCCTCCTACCTTCTTCCTGCTTCTGTTCTTCCCCGCCTGCTCCAGCACCATGTGTCAGAGCAGGCCCCGGGCTCCTGCCACCCTGTCCTGGGCTCCCACCAGCTGCTACTCGACACTTCTCTTGACACTGACATCACTGCTTTTCCCCACCTCTGCATTGAGTGCTATAATGAAATGCACTCAGCCCTAAGTGAAACCAGGTAGGTATTTTAAATTGGCACTATAATGAAACCGTGCTAAATGAAACCACGTTAAGCGGGGGTTGCCTGTATGCTGTGCCAAATGCTTGAGAGTCTGAGCCTAACTGTATCTAATGAAGGCTCATGCAATTTATATGTGGAAGGGTCCAGCAGGTGTACATTCTAGGTCTGCCTCCAAATTTGAATACATATTAGTATGAGGGAAATAACAGGTTTTATAGGTTACTTCAAGAAAAAAGGGTGACACAATAGATATTGTGGGATACTATGAATGGAATAAATGTATTAGCAATAAACATAGAAAATATTAAAGCCCTTGGAAATGCTACATTCTATGCAGCCATTGCCTCTGAAACTTCTTAAGGAAATGATGAAAAGGACACTGGATGGAATAACCTTTTTCTTAGGAAATTAGCCCGTGTCTTGCCCCTTTCATAAGAGAGAAGTATCATCAGTTACAGATCCCAATCAAATGTTTTGAGATCAGTAATTTTCATGGCAACCAATGAATTTTACAGTATTGTGACTTTTATGACATCAATTTGTAGTACCCAATTGGTGGGTGAAGAATGAAAGGAAATGGTGGTGTATGTTTTACAGGATCCAGAGTGTGGCTTTCTATCAGGGTAACTCTTAAACTGCTCAAAATACATCATATCCCTCTTACGATGATTGTATGAGGGATTTGGCTAAAATAACAATTTCAAATATACTCATTATTTATTAAATGAATTGAAAATCTATAAAAGTGTCTTGTCTAAATGGTTTCCTTCAGAGCAAGACTTATGTACATGACCAGACAGAGGAATAGCTTCAAAACAAAATGTGAATGCTGGGTGAAAACTGATACAAGAGTACAAAATTAGTGCGGGGGGGGGGATGGGTGGGGGGATGGCAAAGCAGGCATCTCTAAATGGCTATAAAAAGGCACCTTCTCAATTATTTTCAAACTGAGAACTTGGGACCTCCATTTGCACTACTGAAATAGTTAAATGAATGCCTAGGATGTTATGTTATATAAAACTGAGCGTGGATAAGGAAATACTTTCATTGTCATAGCAGCATGACCAGCTGGATGGGGGGACTTGGCTAGCTCATTACTAACAGCCTTACTCTAATTGCAAAGTGCCTCCTTTCAAATCTGTACAGCAATTTGCAAAGTAACTGCTTCTGGAGCACAAATAATGCACTATAAATCAAACTAGCAGAAGCTGGCCTTCAGTAATTTGGGGATCTGCCCACAGCTTTTGACTAAGACAAGACATGTAGCTCTGTTTCACTTATGACCTAACTCATGGTATTAGAGGTGACAGCTTAACCCTTTGTGCCACGTCATAGCTCATAGTCCCACAGTAAGATAGTGATGACATATCCAAGAGAAATAGGCTTTAATGAACCAGAAAACCCAACCTTCAGCTAGATGCACTCTGGCTGCAGTTTATAGAGGTAAAACTTCTGAAACATCACATACTTTGTTCAATGAATAGAATTGAGGCACCTTGTTTTCAGAGGAAAGATCAGAAACTCTGAGATACTGATCAGTAAAACTTGCTTTCTGTATAGTTTTGCAAATGTTTTAGCTACACTTGAATTTACACTCCATTCTTTACAGCACAGTTTACACCATACATGATTTGGGAGGCAATTTTCTGTTTTCATTTAATGTCCTATAAAATGGGGTGTATGTCAATCAATTTGTGCCAGAAGGTCCTTAATACTTATAGCCTTTACCCTGATTATATATCGAGGGGTTGTATTTTAGTGGTGACGTCTCCCTCTTGTGGGGACTCTCTGCACTTATGATGAATTAAAGCTATGTGGGGATGGAGGGTGCTGTGGACACTGGGCAAGTGGTGACTGCAGGACGTTGAGAAAGGGCTTCCTTTCCTTGCAGTAAATGTTTTCCAGTTTCAGAAATCAGGAGAGCTACTGGAATTGTTGGCTAAATCCTATTTTAACTTTATTTGCATTATGTAGCACTGTTGTAGCCTCATAACTGTCCTTTTTCTGACATTTACGAGCATCTTGGATTCTGTTTCCCCTGTGGTGGTAATTGGATCCTTCTGTGTATGTACCTGATGGGAGCAAAATGGAAGAGGAGCCTAGTAATTGGGGTGCTTGGCTGAAGAGTAGGAACTAGATATAGGTCTTCCACCTGTTCAAGAACCCTCTCCAACCTGGTTCCTGAAGCTGGCCCAGCTAGGAAGTTATGTCAGGGTAGGAGGAAGACAAGAAGTCAGAGGGAGGGTGTCTCAGTGAGCTGGGACAGTGCTCTGAAAAGGAGGGGCCTACGTGATGGAGATTAGGCCCCTACTTACTATGGGACAGAAACTATTCCACTTCTGTTTATCCACACCATAATAAATGCAAGGTGGATTGGCTCTGCTTCAAAGGGAGGGCTGGACTTTCTGGGCAATGCCTAGTTTGTAGTCTGGTGATTAGACTAGTTTGGGAACCAGAAGTTTCAACCCCCCGTGTGTAATGGTAGCTTACAACTCAGGCCTCTTGCTCTCTGGCCAAGTAACATAGCCATTAGGCTGTTCAACAGGTACCATTGTTCTCTCCCTGGTTGTGCTGCTTTTTTTTTTCCAGGTGAGTTTTTGCACTCACTTGGTATCATGCACATATCTGGGTGATTGCCTAGGTACCTATGCAACAAGAGTATGGCTTATTGCTCATTGTGCAGAAGAGAAACACAGGGAAAGCATAGCCATCCTGAATTCCAAATCATGTGTAAATCCCCCAACTGTAAGAATGTGACTATGTAAGTGTGCGCCAGATGTGTGAAGGTGAAATGGGATTTAGCCCTCATGTTTATACTATATGCAGCTGTTCTTGGATGTCTGCTGAATGAATTTCATTAAGTCAGAGAAGTAGCAAAGCATCTCTCTAGAGGCTGCCAATTTTCATGGCACCTCACGACAGTTCTAAGCAGAGGAAACAAGATCAAAGGTGAAGCTTAAATTTAAACTCTTTAAATGCCACAGTAAACAGCTCTTTGAAAGACCTAAGTCATTAAGAGAATGTATGCCTACACTAATGACATACACATAGTACTTCCTTTTTTCCAGATCTTCCTTACTTTCCCATCTGTTCCATTTTTTCCCAATCAGATATAGTAACATGCACCCACAACTGTATGTCACTATAGGCCTGTTGGCCTTGAGAGTCTCATTAAGTGGACATCATGTAATTTTCAGACTCAAAATCTGCACTGTGCCTAAAGCTGTAATGAGTTTATATTTGGTACATTTGCAATATAGTATGCTGAAGGATGACCTTAGAAAGTTTCAGATTTGGTTTAACATAAAGTTCTGGGGACAAAATCTTATTCTAAGACTAATTCCTGAGTGAAGGTAGGGTTGTCTGAAATCAGGCAAAAGGCAGGGTGGATTTGCACCTCACATACTAACTTTATTTGTTAATCTCCTGCTGCTTTATCACTACTCAGCCTCTCTCTTTCTCCAGGTCTACCTGGTAATCCTGACATCATTTCACTTTGTTAAATTGCTCTTATTGACTACAGCTATTTTTTTTTCTGATGACCTGCCCTGAAAATCTTGTGACAGATATTTGGCCAAAATATATAATTGAGGGTACTCTCTGCTTCTCTTTCTTTTGTGTTTGATTGGGTTCCTGATTGAAAATTCCTGATTTGTGTATTTTCATTAAGTGTACAAAATGTTTCTGTTAAAGTAAAAAAATAAGAGCTAAATATTTCTCCTGGTTATTGCAAATTGACACCAGTAAAACTCCAGTGGTGTTACTCTGGAATTATCCATGTGCAGAAAGAGGCAGATAGCTGTGTTATTTTGAAGTCGGACAGAAGGCAGGGTAGATTTGCATCTTATAGACAAACCTTATAAAGGTCTCCTGAGTTTTCAATCAGGAAGCCAATCAAACACAATAGAAATGGAAACAGAGAGTACCCTCAGCTATATCCTGGCCAAATTTCTGTCACAAGATTTTCAGGGTTGATCAGCAGAAAAAAAGAATAGACTAACCTTGTAGGCCAGATACAGACATTACATTTTTACTGGTGTAAGTGATTGGAAACTGGTTTATACCCATAACAGAACAGAAGTTTGGCTCACGCAAACTGATCTAAAAATGGTGGAACCCCGTCTAATATTTGCGCCGTTCCACCCCTGCCCGCCCCCTGCAACAAAAGGAGAACGTGTGTCCTGTTCACTACTGATCTAAACTGTGCTGCTTACACAAGACCATGTCACTTGATCTGATTCCACTTTGGGGTTTTTGAATGTCCGTACCTAGCCTTAGAGTAAGTCTATAAGGTATGCGTGTGCCCTGCCTTCTGCCTGACTTGAGACTAACACAGCTAACTAGGGTGCTGTTACATGTTACCTTTAAAACATTTGAAGTCTGTGGAGGATTGTCATCAAAGTTAGAACAGTTTTAGATCAGTCGCAGGTTAAGGCTTAATTCTGTTTTGAGACCTGGGGTGGAAGGAGGGGGAAGGGTGGCATGTAGCTTGGGGGTAAAGAAACCACCTCATTTTACCTCACTCCACAGCCAGCCTTCCTTAGTCCACAGCCAGTAGGAACCAGCCGGAGCAATGCGTGGGAGGCATAAACTCTTGGGGGGGAAAAAATCCTGTTTGAAGTGATTGAGAATTCAGGAAACCTTCATCTGGCCCTTCATTTTGACTTTAACAGAAATACTTTGTATGCTTACTGGAAATTACACAAATCAGGAATTCTCAATCAGGAAGCCAATCAACACAATAGAAAGGGAAGAAGAGAGTACCCTCAATTATATGCTGGCTAAATTGTTGTCACAAGATTTTCAGAGTTGGTCAGCAGAAAAAAGAATAGCTGCAATCAATAGATGAGATGTAAAAAGGAGAAATGAAATTACATCAGGAAGACTAGGTAGAACTGTAGAAAAATAGAGTGAGGGACTGATTAATGTTAAAACAGCAGGAGATTAAGCAAACCCCCCCCCCAAGTTCAGAAAACCCCCGAGATGAAATTAAAAGCATTTGCTGAGCTAAAAAGTGACAGGAAAACCTACTTTCTTTGTCTTACTTTTCTATTTTTGTTGTTGAAATCTGACAGTGTGCCTGGTGCTGTCCAGACCAAAGAGGAATACACTGTTCTATGCCTTACAGTTTTTACTCTGTACAGATATACTGTAGGGGAAAAAAATTCTGATACACAGAAATGTCACCCATAGAACCTGTTAGCTTTGCTTTATATGAGACATTTGCCCTTACACTATGTCCTTCCATAGCATAACATTCTTTTAGCATTGTTTTCACAAAAACAATTCTTTTAGCAAAAAGTTTGCTTGTATGCAGGGTCAGAGATGATGCCATAGAAATTAGAGCTGTGCAAAGCTTTGGGCCCTGATTTGATCTGGTGGAGCTTCGGCCCAATTCAGTGGCCAAACCTCTGAAACCGAATCGAATCAAAGGACCCTTTAACCTCCAAATTCAATCGGAACCCTTAGAATCGATTTGGAAAGACTTGGAGATTCGAAAATAGAGACAGCTTTAAATGTTTTTTCTATGCATCTCTCATAAATTCAGAGGCTCATGAATGCTGTGATACTGGGACACATGGAGTGTCCCACAGAAGCATGGAGGGCGCTCCCCAGTGCACTCAGCAGCAGACCCAGAAACAGACCAGAAGCACTTCTGGTCTACTTCTGGTCTACTTCTGGGTCTGCTGAGGAGTGCACGGGGGCCCCCCGCATCCCCCCAGCTTGGTGACTGGTGCCTCCTGCGCCTGAGGGGGTGCCCGGGGTCCCCCTGTGGCTAACTGCCGAGACAGGGGGGAGGGGGCAGTGTGCTCTCTGGCCCTGGGGGAGCCCAGTGTGTCCCTGGCAGACTCAAAAGTGTACCGGAAATGTTTCTGGTCAGCTTCTGGGTCCGGTGTCGAGCACATGAAGGCCTCCCCCGCTCCTGTGGGACACTCCATGTGCCCCAGCATTGCAGCAATCATGAGCCATGCCTACTACCTCAAGGTATGTAGAAAAAACTTTTAAAGCTGTGTCTGTGTCCAAATTGCTGATTCTCCGAATCAGCATCGAATCTTCAGATTTGAGTTTGGCTGAATCAAATCGGGGACAGTGATCTGAATCAACTAATCGAATCAGTGTCCCTGATTCAGACCAGATCTGAATCAAATAGGGCCCACTTTCTATTAGGAATAGAAATTACACATTCTACTGGTGATTTGATTTTGATTTTTTTTTCTGTTTAACCGTTATAAAATTGAAAACATTCTGAAGCAAAAGAAGGGGTTTTACTCTTTGCATCTGGAAATCCAACAAATCACATTTTATGCTGGAACCTTGCTGAGTTTTGCAATAGTAGAGAATTAGTGTGAGGATGTCCTGAAATATAGGTAATTGCTGTCTGCCATGTTTTGTTCAACTTGCTAGGTAGAGTAGAAGTATGTAAGGTGAAAATTTCAAACCTGACTACCACAAATGTCAAAATACTTAGTGGGGAGCTCTAGATCTTTTGAATCCTTGAAAACTGATTGGTGTTGCTTCTTTTGGAAGGGGGGAGGAGAGAGCAGCGAGTCCATAGGGTGCAGACAGAAGAATAGTGCCCAGCTGTAACTCAGAGCATTTTCTGCAAAGTTTTCTGAGTTACCCTGGACCAAACAGAAGTTCACTGTTGGTTCTAGGGGGAGGAGAATCCAGCTGTGGCTGGGAGCCTGCTGCCAGGTTCCCATAGCAATGGCCAGGGCTGTCTGCCAGTGATTGCTGTTTTCACAATGGGAGGGGGAAAGGCAGTGAAGGGAGCTCATTTCTGGGGCTCCACAGCAGGTGCTGAAGGGGGGTGGTGGTGAATTGGAGCCTCTCCACCTTAGGGGCTCCAGTACACCCACCCCACCCTCTAGGGGGGCTGAGCCTCCCCCCCGACAACTTCCTTTACTCCCTTTCCCCCACTCCTATTCTAAAAACAGTGACAGGCTGGGAGCTCTGCAAACACGGGTTACAGAAGATGCTACATTTTGAAACACCTTTGCTGAAGTTGGTCAGGTCTGGAGTTTGCTTTTAAGTCCATCTCTAACATAGAAGTGGGGGAGAAGAGAGAAACTGAAGGAGATCTGCTAGCCAGGAGGTGACAAGAGAGGAACATAAATTTATCATAGAACACAAATAAAATTCTCTGCACAGTTTTCTAGATCCAGTAGCATAATTGCCAGTTTAGAGAATGGTAGTCCCTGGGGAGCCCACGTTGGCACTGCTACAGGAGCTGCTCATGTTCAGGGAGCTCAGGTCTGTGTAGCAGCTGCAGCATCCCCTTTATCAGGAGGTAAGCACTCAGTGCACACTTCTATCCCTGCCAAAATTCTTAGGTATGCCTCTGCCTGGACCCAACTTTCCTTCCTAGCTTTTATCCCCTGCCTTCAGGAATTAATGTGGACTTCTTCTGTAATCCCCTCTCTGTATTTGCTACATCTCTTGAAGAAAAATGACTCAAGGAAGACTGAACTGAAAAATAAATTGCAGTAATGATGAACTAATGCAGCCATAATGGAGTGTCTTGAAACCAATAGGCATTTAGTATACTACAGCAGCATAGTGAATTTCTAGATTTTAATGAGAGAAACAAAATAACTGCCCTTTACCTCAGGCTATTAATAGGATGATCTTGATTAAAGCAAAACTGGAAGCAGATTGCTGAGAGAGTTAGATATAGTGTGGAAACAGGGAGGTCAGGATCAACGGCGTAGGAAAGATTTTTTTTTAGCTATAAATTAGAGCTTCACAAGGCTACATTTAAACTAAATTTAGAATGTTGCCCACATGAGCAGACTGATTGGTCAATGCATCTCTAGTATTTTTGTTGGTAAAAGCTTGAAGAGATTTCTGTATAGGTTGCAATGTGCAGTGGAGCAGAATTCTCAGCATGTGTATGCAATTTGAATAGAATTTGGGGTGAAAAATCAATACATTCAGCTAAACTTACTGCCTGCGGGAGGTTTCAGGACAGATGTTAGATGATCTTTATATTTTAATTTTAATAGAGTTCAGCACTAGTTACTTCATGGAAATTGAGCTTCAGCAACCCTGATCAACCTGATCTTCATGCCACCCATCTAAACAAAGAGACTAACATACCTGAAATTCTGCGTGCTGCTTCCCATCTCAAGTTAGAAGAGTGGTTATTTTTTTAAAATTTAGATATAAGTCTGGCAGTTGTTGGGTAATGGTGTCCTTCAGCCAGTTAGTTTAGGCTTCAAAAATCATTTCAATTCTTGTATGCTTTTTGATCACCTTTTCAACATTCTCAGATGCTGGCATGATGGTTTGGATATGTCTATGCATAAAACAATAGCCTGAATAATTTTCCTGAGTGAATAGCCTTGGTTGGATGCACAACAAGGGAGAGGTGATAAATTTTTGGACTAGCTAGACTGAACACCCCCTCTAAACTGATGCTGGGATAAGGCAGGCAAGGCAGAACCCTTCCTCTTGGCATATTGGATGCCTTCTTCAGTTGATTGACAAAATCATCCTACCAGTGGCAGATAATGGGATACATGGAGTCTCTGCTGCACCTTTTGAGAGCTCCTGGGTAGGGGAGGACTCCATTTACGATAAGTACATGTGTATTTCCTGTCATTTTAATAGGCCTATCCATCCCTGTAAGAGGATTTTATTGCATTAGTGACTTCTGCAGGTTGTATAGCCTCAAGAGAAAATAAAGACAAAGGCAAGTACTTCCTTGCTGCTTTTTCTGCTCCTTTATGTAGCAAGCTGTACTGTGCATTAGCGTAAACACCCCCCCGTATGCCAGCACCACTGCGCAGTCGCACCAGTTACTGCACATTGTTTAGTACCTGTTACTGCTACTACAGGTAGTAAACTGAAAGCACAGTAACCGTGGTACATTAATGAACATGTAGATGTGCCCACTGAATCCTAGTAGTGTAGTGTAGTGTGATGCCAGCTCAGAGACAAACTAGAGCCAACAGTTTTGTGCTGAAGCTATGAAATACTCCACTTTGCATGAAGTTTAGATATGTAACTCCATGATTTAACAGAGTTGTACATTGACTTTCTTTAGTATTTTTTAATAATCTGAAACTCACAAAGGCCAATTTTGACTCCCAGTTCAATTTTTAACTCAAGTGCTGACATGTCCAGAAGTTAATGGTGCTTTTGGAAGGGAGACCAACCTAAACTATTATGAAAAGGCCATGTTTTCCAAAAGCTCCTGCCTAGTTCTTTGAGAATCTGAGTCCTTCCAACTGTGTTTGAATTAGGTGCACAAAATCATGAATTTCTTTTTTTTAATAAGGAGGCCAAGTGATTCTAACTGACAAGGCCTTTGTCTTTCTGGCACATTAAAAGTCTTTCTGGCACATTAAAGTAAAACTTCTCAGATGTAGTTTAGTTTGGCTTGCTGAGAATTAAAGCACCGCATCCATGAATTTGTTGTGTGCAAACACAAAGGCACTCTAAGGTATGTAATGATCCTCTTTGTCCAGCAGATGGTGTTGCAACTTTTTTGTAGTTCACCCCTTTGAATTGCTTCCTCTTTCAAATTGCTTCCACTTTTTTTTTCCTCGTGGTGTTTGCCAGCTCCATGCTCCCATAGCTGCATGGTAGAGCATGGGTTGGGGGGCCCTGGGATAGGGGTGTGGGGCAGTGCTGGACCATCCGGCTTTCCTGCAGCGCCGGCTGGGGACCAGGCTTAATTCATTCGAAAACCAAGTGTGTGCAAACACTTGTGCGACACACCATAGCTTAATTCATTTGAAAAACTAGTGTGTGCAAACACTGATGTGATGCTTCAAAATAAACAAGTTTAAATTTTATAAACCTGTTTAATTTAATGAGGATTCGACCCCATGGTGTGTACAGGTGCCCTAAGGTACTAGGTGAACAATCTCTATAGGACTGCACAGATTTACAGATAACACTGTATTGATAGACATTGGCCCCATAACTTGTTATGAAACCAATTATTCTTCAACTGCTAATATACTCTTGCTTTCTGTATCTGGATATTGAACATTCTTTTTCTTATCCATCAGTGCCACTCAGAGAGGAAATAAACTTGAAAAAGAAGTTGATGCAGCAATGCCTTATCGATTTGTCTTTGAAATGACAATGAACCCTGAAAGCATGTGGGATGGAACTGAACCATTTTAATGAAACCACTTCTTTACAACTGCATTAAGTACTGAGCTAATAGGTGCTTCAAAATTATGCTTCATTAACAAAAAAGCATTAAAAGCTGAAAACCATGGTGAGAGATGTGTTAATCAAAATTATAAATCTAACATGCTCAGTTCCAGGTATATATTCTTGGGAACAAAAATAAAGGACCTGTAATTGAGATCCATTAACTATTATGGCTGTATTGGATGAGTTAGCAGCCTCAGGTGTTGGCTGGCTTTCAATATGGCCAATTTTTTGCTCTGTTAGTTACATAAATGGGAAAAAAGCACTTCAAGGCAATCCAGATTTCACTAATAGAAGGTACTTAAGATGCAAATGAAAAGCTCTTCTACTCCCCGTTACAATGCAGAGCACAAGTATCTTGAGTTTTGTTCCTGTTTTCTCTCTCCCGTCCTCATCTGCCGCTGATAAAAGCAATTTATTATTTGTGCCTAAACTGTAAGGATTTCTGCCTTGCTCAGTAGTAGTGCTGCAATACAAAGATCAGAGATCTCATTCCTGTGTGGGGATACCTCTTTCCTTCTGTGGCAAAAACTCATTAATTTTAATGTACAACAATGAAGCAACAGAGTAGTGTTTGAGGTTTCCTTTCTAGCAGCATGTTTTGTTGCTTCTGCACTGCTGTGCTTATTATTCTTTTATTATGGAAGTAAAAGATGAACGCAGTGTGCACAGTCCTAATGTTGTAGATATCACAGGGCACCAACACTGCCTCTGTCATCCCCTCCCCACCCTGCCTTCTCCCCCCCGACCAAGAGGCGCACAGAGTCTATTTTAAAGAAATGAAATGAGGCATTCTTTGTTTATCCCCATGAGGGTCAAATATGCAGTACAACATTTGTCATAGCATTTGTATCTTTTCCTCCTCCCTCTTGTACTGAAATGTGTAAAAGCTAGATACGCTGGGACCACAGAAGCTTGATGTGTAAGCAAATGTCAAGGATACCAAAGTAGAAGATATAATTAGAAGGCTTGTCTATACTTCCACAGCAAACATTTGTTTTCAAGGTGTTTCAGTTTTGTAAACATTCTATAATAGTCCCATTTCATTATGCTCCAGTGAATTTATTGGCATCATTGTCATGCATTTACTTTCTGTGTGCTATACCTCTAATTCTAAGATTTCCTTCAGTGCTGATTGTCAGATGTGGTTTCCAATTTCCATTGACTTAGTGTTTGAAATCCCTGATAGGTGGTTTTGAAAGTTTTGGCTTAAATCTCAAAGGACCACAGAAAAAGGCAATAAGTTTGTGTTCAGCTCAGTGAAGCTTTTCAGGGGTGACTCACATGGTGTGCACTCCCCTGGAGACTTGACTTCTGTTCTTTCTTGTTTTTACTGATCTTATTTTCAGCTGAGATGAGCTTTATTTATGTGACTGTTATTCGTGTTCTAAAATGTAACTTAAAAATAAAGAAGAAAGAAAATTACGCAAATCTTGTTATTGTATAGATAACCACAGGTTGCAAAATCCAGATCCAAATTTTGAACACCTTCAACAATAATTCTTGAGTTGTTCATGTGTATAATTTTGTTTTCGTATCATCTCTTTCTATCAAGACACTTACTTCTGCAAACACTGAGACAAAACTGCAAAAACTTACCATATTTTGGAAGGCCAGAAAAGTTGCAACACTTCATTTCACCAAAACATTCCTGTGGTGGTAATGTTTTCATACTTCTGAAGTGACATAGTCTTGTACATTTCTTGACATCCTGAAGCCCTGGGAATTAAAGTCCATTTACTCTCTGAGCGAAGGACCAACTCTATGGATGCAACACCGAGCTGTTAAGGCAGTCTCTGTAATGGGAATCTGTTGGGGAGAATGATTTCTCTCAGGCTTCACAGAAGTTTCAGACCACTTCATGGTGTCAATTTCTATACTATACCCCACCTTGAGGAAAATAAGTGTTTTATGTGGATCATGAGCATTTTCTCCCTCAATTTCCTCAACCTGCTTTGCATTTTAGTTTCCTAGTTCCAAGGGACCATATAAACTACACTGTGGGTGCACCTGTGTGAGACATTTACTGTGGAGCTGCCTAATTAGTTCTACAGTAAAGTCTCCACATCTACACATGTGGCCCTATTAGGCCATAGTAAAATAATAAACGCTGCCATAGGGTAGTATTTGTAAAAACAAGTACTACCCTGCAGCAGCATTATTTACTGCATGGCAATGCATGAGTAGATGCTGAGGGAGCTGGCTGAGGCAAGAGGTTGTTTCAGTATAGGGGCTGCCTGGCAGCTAGCCCCACACTGGAGTACCTTTGTGCCCCAGCCAGCCCCTCTGCAACACATTGAGCTGGGTCAGAGCAGCCCCACCCTGACGAGCTGACCCCCAGGGTCCCCTGCCAGCTAGGGCTGGTCCGACCCAGCTCAGTGTGCTGTGGTCCTGGGCACATGGGTAAATATGGCATCTAGGAGCAACAAACTCCAGCCCAATGTGTACCAGAGTTTATTGCTTCACATTAGTTGCATGTGTAGATGCACCCACTAGATCAGACCTCTGCAGCTGAGTAGAGGGAGTTGGATTTGCCTCTGTGGATTTGGATAGTAATGGCACTTAATTTTACCATCATCATCTTTCCCCACATTGTGGTTACACTATAAAACCTAATAATCCATCTAAATAGCATTATGGTTAACTATTTAATTGCTGAACATACTGCCAGAAACATTCGGCTAATGTGCTTATCCACAGTCACAAATTACATTTTCAGGTCTGAGAATCTTACCTGTCCTCATTCAGCTGAAAAATCCTTTAGCTTATGCTTCACATTTTCAGTGAGGCATATTTGTGGTGTAAATAAAAAGAATTGGTAGCAAATGGAAAACTTGAAATGTGAAGATATTGTTGCTCAGATTCAATATTAAAATAAATAGTCTGCCCATTTCTACATTGACTGCATTATCCATTTATTATTTAACTTCTTAAAGAAACCTTTAATATGTAATTAAAAAGAAAACTGCTGCCGAAATTCCTGGGATTTGGTTACAGAAATTAAAATGCTTTGAAGTACGCAGAGCAATGGCTATATCCCAGTGGTGGGGTAGTGCTCGCAGAGCCAGCTGAGGAGAAAATGTGTAATGGTTGTGTGCTCCCAGTAAAACTAGGGGATAGCTGCTATTGATCATGTGTGCCTATACCTTATACCTCAACCCTTTACTTTACTATAAATTTAGGTCTGTTGTTTTATCAATGGAAAATTCTAGAAAGTTTTGTAAAAATCACACTGGGGATTGTATTGCTGTTTTTCAGCATGTAGAAAAAACTGTAAATAACTAGACTAGAAAATATGAGGTTATACAAAAAAGCCATGTGGTGGCAGCACAGAGCATAAAAATATTAGGAAGTAGTGTAAATGCCATAGCAAAAATCATTAAAAAAATAAAAATAATCATCCCTCAGTTTTTCTAGAGAAAATGTTTTGACCCTCTCACCTTATCTTCTGATCCTTTCAGATGGCTCTTTATATGGTTAAAAATATGACAGGGAATATAAGCTCCAAGGCTTTAAAAGGAAGAGTTTAACAACATATAGCTGATTTTAAAATAACTATCTTGAGTACCTAAGAAACCTAGCTGTTTTTTTTGGCCATGCGGTAGACAAGAAACATCACTGGAGTACTATTCCTGCTTGAGCCTTTTTGCTAGAGCTCCAGGAGATGCTTCTCAGTTGGGATGGACAGAGAAGGCAGATGGCCATTGTCCCAGTGCTGGAAGCTGGGAAGTTTATGCAGACGTGCTAGGGAGCCATATGCCACCCGCCATTAACTCCTTCCACATTCCCTTTACTGCTGCAATCAAGCAGTCACTGAGGGCCCAGCCAAGAGCAGTAGGAGCAGGGTAGGTAGGCAATAAAACCATATATCTAGGCAACTGTCTACATAGGATCGCTCATACATCTGCTAATCTGGGTCTGCTCTGGCTTGTGAATTCTTAGGATCTGTGGGGTTTGGATATCACGCAAACTGTGCCCTGTCTCATATGTTCCTAAGGGGGATAATTCCCAAGAACACAGAAGATGTTTAACTAGAGAGATTTTTCCTTCCTCTCAAGTCTCCTCCTATAGGTGTCTCTGGACAGGTCTAGAGGAGACGTTTACTGCAGAGCTGACTAATTAGCTCTGCAGTAAGTGTCTCAGCATCTACATGTGTGCTGCATCTATTAAGGTGCAGGAAATGTGTGTGTGTGTGTGTGTGTGCAGCAAGGCACATGTAGATGCTGATCCAGCTGGCTGGGGCACAAAGGTGCTTCAGTGTCGGGGTCACCATGCTGAATCACCCGCATGCCCTAGCCAGCCTCTCCACAGCATACTGAGCCCTGCTGGAGCAGGCCTGGGCTGCCAGGCTGACTCCTGGGGTGCCCTGCCAACTAGGGCTGCTTTGACCAGGTTCCACATGCTGTGCATGAATAAACTCTGCAGCTGATGGCTGCGAAGGTATTTGCTCCCTGGTGCACATTCAGATGGCATGCACAGGAGCAAAAACTCCAGAGTAATAAGCTTTGGAGTTTATCCACATGCACTAATTGTGTATGTAGGTGTGCCCTCTGAGGAGCTGAGTGATCTGGCACTTATAGCACTAGTCTGCACCTGTTTTTTGTGGAGTTCTTCAGTTCTGGTTAGGTGTTAGAAGTAAAGCTGTTCTGGAATTTTATTTTTATATGCATTGTCACTGTTTATCATCCATAAGAAATGCAGAATTGCTTTTCTGGGTAGCTAGAAGATCCATGGTGTCATGGAGTGCCTTCCAGGAGATGTTTGCTTGGGAGCACTGCAGCCTTGTCTAGTCTCTGAGACTGTCCCCCCAAAGCCAGCCCAAGCTTAGCTTCTAAAGTGGGGGATACTCTGGGTCTTCCCCACTCTGAGACGCCAGCACTTTGGTCTCTCACCTTCCCTGGTTCTCAGTGGCCTTTAATAAAGGAGTGAGATACAGTTCCACTCTTGAAAGTAGGACTTTCCTTTTTCTTGGTGAAACCCAGTGTAACCTGAAGTTTCAAATAGCAAAGTGGACAGTCTCTTCAGTAAAGGCTATGGTCACCCAGCTAGAGGTTCTCTGCCTGCCTCTCTACAGGGGTTAAGCAATCCCTCTGTCCCCAGTTCACTCTGCACAGCCTTGAGCACCCCAAGAGGTACTCAGCTGTTCCCTTTTCAATCTTTCCAGGTCCTCGATATTCCTCTCCTGGTCTCTCTTTCTGCAGACACTCCTTGCTTAAGTAGACATCCTGGGTGTTTATACATGTACTGGGGGGAGGAGGGGGGGTGCTTTATTTAGAATGGGTCCGAGAGCCACTCTAATTCAAGTGGCCAGAGCATCTTGTGTATTAGCATCCCTTAGCTTAAAAATAGTAGCAGGGATGCTTTATCTAAAGCTTGTTGAACAAGTTTTAGTTAAAGCACCCCACCACCATTTTTAAGTGCAGAAATGCTGATACATGTGATGCTGGAGGCTGCTGGAGCCTGGTAATTACCATGCTCCAGCAGACTCAATTAATCATGTCTGCTCTGATGCACTGTAATTACAGTGTCGGAGCAGCCTCACGGCTTGTGTATAGGTGTCCCTTGAGCCTGTTTTCCCCATTTTTATGTTCATCTCCATCAGCTTTTCAGGTGTCATCCATCTTGCCTTTGTTGATGTGTCAACAAAGCTATTCAAAGCTCTGTCATCTGTGGGTGATAGAGGTCCATCTTGTCTGATCCTACACATTGGCAGATCTCCCGCTTCATTGTCTCTTTAAGCCCTCTCCTTCCCCATGTACTAGCTTTATGGGGTAACCGAGGCCCACATTACAACAAAGTTAACACAGAAATAGTATAATAAAATCTATAGTCTGTCACACATGGTTGTAATGTCTTTAAGCATGCAACACTCTTAGGCCAGTGGAGACTCCTAAATGAGCACTGTCCAGATTAGCAAACTCCTCATCCTCTCTGATTTAACTAGAAACCACAAGAACAAAAGTAACTTATGCTGCTGAAAAGTTACAAAAATTAGAACTGAAATAGTAGTTCATATGTCAGCCTTCCAGCTGCACAGTAGTGGTCATGGTGCAGGCACCCCAAGTTCATGTGCTTCCTGTAATTTCAGATTCTTCTGGCCATCATGCTGTAAACAGATTGTTGAAGTGATGGATTTGCTACACAAACTCTAGCTGCCATCCTATTCATGGAGCAGAATTTTTGCCTGTTACAGTTTCCCATAGCTGTATTCCTGGCAGTCTGCAAGGGGGATGAAAGAAATGAAGTTGAAAAGGACTGTCAGCCATGCTTAGATCGGACCATCTATAGGGAATGTTTTTTTTCTCTTTACATTTGTACAAACATCTTCCTTTGGATCGTTCCTTTAGTAGGACTCTGCTCCATTACCTTCAAAAGGTAGGATTCTAGCCAGGATCTGATGATAAATACAGACTTCAGAAGTGAAAAAGGAAATTGCTTCATTGTGCTGTCTGAACTGGACTGGGGTGGTACAGTATAATGATGGGATACCCAGTTTCTGAAGAAAACAGCTGACTCTCCTTTCTTTTTCCAACTTCAAGAAAGTTTAGAAAAGTTGGAAGTCAGACGAGGCCTAATCCTTGGGAGAGGAAGGAATTAAATTGTGCAGTTGCTCCAAATAGTAGCCTGGGTAGAGAGTCAGATAATCTTCTTTTCTAAGAAAACTGGACTTGTATTTTTTTTGTTAGTATGTTGGGTGGGAGATGGAGGTACCTTGTCCTTGGTCATAGGAGATGAGAGGAAGGATAGGAGAGCCCTGCCTGTGCTAGGCTTGCCATGGGTGAGTGATGTCAGAAAGTGCACAGACGCCCATGCCTGCTATGGGACAGGGAGATCTGGGTGATGGGGATCTCCTACCCTCCATAAATGCTGACCTCGTGAAGGAACACCTTGAGAAGCTGGATACCTTCAAGTCAGCCGGCCCTGACAATCTGCACCCCAGGGTACTCAAGGAGCTGGCAAGCGTCATAGCCCAGCCCCTGGCACGGATCTTTGAAAACTCCTGGCGCTCTGGTGTAGTGCCCGAAGACTGGAAGAAGGCCAATGTGGTGCCAATCTTCAAAAAAGGGAGGAGAGTGGATCCGGCTAACTACAGGCCCATTAGCCTGACTTCTATCCTGGGGAAGATCTTAGAAAAGTTTATTAAGGAGGCCATCCTTGAGGGACTGGCCCAGGCTAGCATTCTAAGGGATAGCCAGCACGGTTTTGTTGTGGGTAGGTCTTGTTTGACCAATCTCATTTCCTTCTACGACCAGGTGACCTATCACCTGGACCAGGGAGAAGAGATTGATGTCATATATCTTGACTTCAAAAAAGCTTTTTATCTGGTATCCCATGATCACCTCTAGGCCAAACTGGCCAGTTGTGGCCTTGGCTCCACCACGATCCGCTGGCTGGGAAATCGGCTTCGTGGTCGGACCCAGAGGGTTGTGATTGATGGCAGTCACTCATCGGGGTGCCCTGTGACCAGTGGGGTCCCTCAAGGCTTTGTCCTTGGACCCATACTGTTCAACATCTTCATTAATGATGTGGACATTGGAGTCAGGAGTGGACTGGTCAAGTTCGCTGATGACACCAATCTTTGGGGCAAAGCATCCACGCCAGAAGATAGGCGGGTGATCCAGGCTGACCTGGACAAGCTCAGCAAATGGGCAGATGAGAACCTGATGGTGTTTAACAGCGAAAAATGCAAGGTTCTCCACCTTGGGAAGAAAAACCTGCAGCATCCTTATAGGCTCGGCAGTGCTACGTTGGATAGCACTACAGAAGAAAGAGACTTGGGGGTCATCATTGACCACAAGATGAACATGAGCCTGCAATGCGATGCTGCGGCTAATAAAGCGACCAAAACGCTGGCTTCCATCCATAGATGCTTCTCGAGCAAATCCCAGGACGTCATTCTCCCCTTGTACTCGGCCTTGGTGAGGCCGCAGCTGGAGTACTGCGTCCAGTTTTGGGCTCCACAATTCAAAAAGGATGTGGAGAAGCTTGAGAGAGTCCAGAGGAGAGCCATGTGCATGATCAGAGGTCAGGAAAACAGACCTTATGATGACAGGCTGAGAGCCATGGGACTCTTTAGCCTGGAAAAGCGCAGGCTCAGGGGTGATCTGATGGGCACCTATAAGTTTATCAGGGGTGACCACCAGGATCTGGGGGAACGTCTGTTCACCAGAGCGCCCCAAGGGATGACGAGGTCGAACGGTCACAAACTCCTGCAAGACCGTTTCAGGCTGGACATAAGGAAGAATTTCTTTACTGTCCGAGCCCCCAAGGTCTGGAACAGTCTGCCAGCGGAAGTGGTTCAAGCACCTACATTGAACACTTTCAAGAGTAAACTGGATGCTTATATTGCTGGGATCCTATGCCCAGTTGACTTCCTGCCCTTTGGGCAGGGGGCTGGACTCGATGATCTCCCGAGGTCCCTTCCAGCCCTGATGTCTATGAAATCTATGAAATCTTTGTGTCCACCTGATTGCCAAGAGAGAAGGAGGTGAAGCTAATAGCTTCAATCCCAGCATACTCTTTCATGAAGTGGAAGGAAGGTGCTATACAATGGGGACTGATGTGTCTTGAGCTGCACCTGAGGAGACACTTTCCCAAGCTCTATCTTGAGTAGTATGTTTCTGCACTGTTCCTTATTCAGGACGGAGTTCTCATCTAGCCTTGTGTAGCCCAGGTGTACTCGGGTATATACTCCCCTTTTCCAATTGAAGGGAATTTTTTTGTCAGGTGTGCTGTGGGGGGAACTGCAGACTGCTCAGTTTCCCTCTGTTCCTATGGAACCAGGCCAGATAGTCATGGGACTTAACTATATACAAATTTGTTTACATTAACTTTTCACAAGGAAAAGAAACATGGATATAAACATATGTACTATATATGTATCTATATCTAGATCTAATATCTAAACAAATAACATAACATAAACACTACCCTTTGGGTAAATGCTATAAAACCTTACACCAGTGCTCCAGATACAGGTAAGTCACAGGTAAGTATTTGATCTGAAACAGATAAACCCCAAAATAAACATAGATAGTCAACAGGTAAACTATAGATAAGTATAGGTGAACAATAAATAAGCTGCAAATAAATACAAATAAACAAAAGGTGAAATAATAGCAAAAGGGGGTCCCAGCAGAGCTCTAGGACTCTACTCATTTACTTTTTACAAATATGAGAGTTCACAAAATATAAGGCATGACATCACACCACTTATGGTGCAAGAACCTCAAAAATAAACATAATCCTAAGGGGAAACGCCAACGCCCTTGGCTTTTTCCCAAGCCCTTCAAGGAAGCTGATAACTTCAGGAGGGCCCTCCCAGTGGGACCTCTACCTTCAGGAGCCCTTAACTAACCAAAGGGGACCCCTCCCTCCCCTTTGGAAATCCTTTTTTCCCTGCAACTCATGGCTCTGAGGCCTGGAAGGTGGCCCTTGTCATCTGGACCAAGCTGCTGTCTGGCCTGTAGTTGGCTTGGAGGGGGTGGGGGTCACTGTCTCTTGGAACAGGGTTCCACTATGCAGGGCTTCTGGGGATTCTGGCTTGGCCCTGTCTGCTGGCTCAGTAGCCTGAGCACCGTCTGGCTCCCTGGACTCAACCTTTTGCTGCAGGTTGGAGGCCTAGGCCACCTCATGCAGCACCAGGCTTGGTCCACTCCCGGACCCTCCATGCAGCGCCTCCTGCACTGAGCTCCCAGCCTTGTTCCAGGGGTTGAGGACCTGAGCTGCCCAAGCGCTCCAGAGATCCTGCTTCGTGCACCAGCCTGTGCATCATGTCTCTGGCCACACTCCAGAGGTTGTAGACCCGAGCTGCCTCGCACAGCTCCCAGGGTCTGGATGCTGTGTGCCATACAGTGCACTGAGAGCCTACTCGCTGGAGCCATTCGCCGTTCCCTGCCAATGGAAGTCTTCAGGGGCACTTCTGGGCTGCTGCTCACCTTGCTGAGCAGTTCTTCTCATCAATTCTAAGCCCCACTTGTCTCTCTCCTCTGTTCCAGATGTGTTCTCCTCATGCTGGGCATGCAGCTCCTCTTATACTCCTCAGGGCTCTCCCCCTGAAGTCTTCTGGACCTGACAGTGTTGCGGTCTTCAATTGGGTCCAAAGGTGGCTGGGAGAGCTCCTCTCCCCCTCCCCTCAGGAAAGGAGTGTGACTTAGCTCTTGTTGCTGCCTCCTGGATGGGCTCCACCAATCAAAACAGTAAAATCTCAAGCCCGGGACTCAACCCAAACTGTGAAGGGCAAGCCTGCTACACTTAAGTGGTAATCGCATTAAGATTGGTGCAAATGGTCTGAATCAATCCCTTCTGCTTTGAGGGGAGAAAAGATTCTTGGATCAGCAGTAGAGACAGAAGAGCAGAAAAGAAACCAAAAAGAGAAAAATGGACACTGGTGAGGCCGCAGCTGGAGTACCACATCCAGTTTTGGGCACCGCACTTCAAGAGGGATGTGGACAACATGGAGAGGGTCCAGAGGAGGGCCACTCGGGGCAGCAGGGCAGGCCCTATGAGGAGAGGCTATGGGACCTGAACCTGTTCAGCCTCCACAAGAGAAAGCTGAGGGGGGATCTAGTGGCCATTTACAAACTAGTCAGAGGGGACCAGCAGGCATTGGGCGAGTCCCTTTTCTCCTGAGCACTGCCAGGAGCGACTAGAAATAATGGTCACAAGCTGGCAGAGGGTAAATTCAGACTAGATATCAGGAGGCGCTACTTCATGGTCAGGGCAGCTAGGATCTGGAACCAGCTTCCAAGAAAAGTGGTGCTGGTTCCTACCCTGGGGGTTTTTAAGAGGAGGCTAGATGAACACCTAGCCAGGGGTGTTTGACCCCAGTACTCTTTCCTGCCATGGCAGGGGGTCGGACTTGATGATCTGCTCACGTCCCTTCCGACCCTAGAAACTATGGATCTATGGAAAAATTACCAGCCCACTTTTTATATCTTGGCCACTAAAATTAAATTCTGTATGGCACCAAGGAATTCCTATTGACAGAGAAGTTTGGCCCTAAACTAACTAACGTGCTTATGGAAAAAGGGAGAAAGGAAAAAAATACCTTAACTGAAAGGGGAAAATTGGCTACCTATTGTTATTCATTACCTCTTATCCAACACAATGCTGAAATCAGACCTTGCCAATGAAAGCATAGGTAATGTGTACAATACTTTTGAAAATTTAAAATATTGCAAGTGCTACTTATTATTAGTTGCTTAGATTGCTTTCCTAAACAGATAAGTTTGAATTTTCTCAAGTCTATATCAAATCTTTCTGAAAAGTATGAATGATATGTTATGTTCATGGAAACAGTAATGAATGCATTCACAGTTAGATAGTGAACTTTATATAGGCTTGGGGGAAAAGAATTTTTGAGTCAGCATGTGGTGCCATTAGACACATTTAAAGGTAGTTTAATAATGGGCTTTTCACATCCCTTAATGTGTGCAACATTTTTTTTAAAGAACAAAATCTCTCATGGGGGCTGAGTGTGCCACTTTCATACTAGTCTCTTTCCTGATTACAAGCGCTACAATCAGGCATGGAAACAAAACATGACCATGAAAAACACCACCATAATTGTGGAGAAATGCTGCTGGTAAACAGATGAAGAATCTTGCCAGGAATGCTAATTAAATGCATAGCAGGTGTGAGCTGATGGAGTCTCAGCACATTGGTTCACAGTTTCCCCTAGAAATCTGAATTTCTATTCATGTCATCTCTGTCATCCTTTCTATGCCACAGTTGTCAAGATAGGAAAGTATCTGTGTTCAGACTATGTAGGTCTGCATAATTATTCTTTTGGTATAAACACTAATATTCTACCATCTTTTTGCTGTTATTTGTAAGCTTTTAAACTGGCCTAAGCAAACATTTATTCTTCATTAACAACTGACTTCATGGGTCACACTGTTATGGTTTAATCATAGTGGAGCTTCCCAGGTGATAAGCCTGCACTCCTGGCTACAAGAGATCAGGCATGTTGCTGATGAGGCTGGCTGACCAGTTAATAGGGTAACTAACAACAGTGACTTGAAGTCACTATATATTTAGCTTTTCTGGGAGGAGGGGGACTACCAAGGGTTGGTTTAGGAAACATTGTTAGGTTAGATCTGGCCCTATTTAGAGTGATTCACTATTACCAAGCACACCTGGGGCAAAAAAGTTCTAATGTTAGGAAAATTCAAAAAGTGCCTCAGTTCCTTAAACTCCTTTGAAAATCCTACTCACATATGCTCGTATCAACTGTATCTTATGGATATTTCTTTCTTCCCTCCTCTCACCTTTTAAGCATATTCATGCTTTTAAAGGTCTTATAAAAACTTGTTTGTATGCTCTACAAATATACAAGTAAAAATTAGATTAGGTTTTAGGTCTCTCTTAATATTCATTTAATTTGTTGAGCAAGCTTTGGCATTTCCCTTTCAGAGCACATAATATAATATACCAAGGGTGCATCTACACATGCGGGTGCATCTACACATGCACATGCTCTGGGATGGGTTTACTCTGCAGTAATTTGGCCCTGCACTGGCTGCCTGCAGCAGCCAGGGGGAGCTCTAGGCTCCCTTTGGGTGCTAGCCCAGGGGCTGGCAGGGAGCATGGGGCCACAAGACAGATGTCTCCTGGTATGGGCTGGGACATGCTCCCTGCCCCTGGGAGCTGCCTGCTGATGAGGTGGGCTCCACCACCAAAGCCCAGGTGGAAATAATGTCCCCCTGTCCTGGATCAGGGCGCTCCCAGACCCAGCTTTGTGATCATGGGGCTGGGAATGGGAGATTCTTATTTCCCAGCTCTGTGGTCATGGGGCCTGAAGCGATTGTGAAGAGGGGCCTGGGAGCTTCCTGCTGCCAGGGCAGGGGGACATTGTCTCCATCTGGGCTCTGGTGGTAGAGCCCACCCCTGCAGCAGGCAGCTTCCAGAGAGAGAGCATGTCCCAGCCCCTACCAGGATACAGTTGTGTCATGCCCCTGTTCTCCCTGCCACCTGGCCATAGTGGTGGAGCCCACCCTGGCAGCAGGCAGCTCCCAGGGGCAGGGAACAATCTCCCGCTCCCTGCTGCCTGGCTGACCAGGAGCACATTTGCTCCTGGTTGGCCATCTACACATGCACTACTGCACAGTAAGTAATCAGAGCAAGTTACTGTGCAGCAAGTGTCAGCATGTGTAGAAGTTGACACTTACTGTGCAATAATTTGCTCTAATCTCGAGTAAAGTGTCTTGTGTAGACACACCTCAGATGAATATATCTGTAGGAAGTAGCTAACAACAAAGATTCTGGGGTGGATCAAAGGATAATGATTCTTTCATGAAGCAATGAGATGCTGATTCAAGTAGGCAATGGTTTTAAAGAAATGTTCCTATTCTAGTGGCCTCAATTTGTGTCCAAATTAGGAATTACTATCTCCTTTACTGATTCCCATTTCACAGCTTCATATGCTCTTATTCCTGTAGTTAGTTTTTCTTTGAATAGTAGGAAGAAAACTGTCCAAAGATGGAAACATTTGCATAGCACTTTTTTTAAACTTTAAGCACTGCTAAAAATATACCATACTATGGCTATTGTCAAAAAATAATATGGCTTGTAGCCAAATGTAGCGTAGACAGTAAGAGGCATCCTTAGGAAGTTACGTGGTTATTTAGTCTGCCATGCTAATGATTAAATTCTGCCTTTGTGTAATATGTGTCTGTACATACCAAGTTATTTTGTAGCATTTCTTTGCACTGCTAAATGTCTGCTGTATTTCACCCCAAAGGTGTCTGTACTTCACTGGTAAAGTGAAATTCTTACTGTGAAGTATCTACCTTGCAAAGTGCTATTTGGAGTAAAAGGAGTTACATAAGTTACTTTTAGTACCATATGGCCTATTTTTGTCCCCATTTCAAATCCATTGGGAAAGCTCTCAAGAATGTCAACAGAAAGTGAGCTGAGTCTATGTACAGACAATGTACAGAGTTATTTTTTTTTATCTGATTGGTCCTTCTGATGTCTAACGCATTCTGTGTTGAACATACTGTTTTCCATAGGAAAATGAAAAACAAATCTTGAAAATGCAAAAAGAAGTACATTTGAATAAAGATGCACAAACCCCCCCAGCTCTCAATGGAGAGTATTTTAACAGATTTTAAATTGGTTTGGTCAGAAGGAGAGTGTTGCTTGTAAACTATGTGAGACACAGTTTACCAATTTGTAGCAGAAATGTGCTGGACTCAAACATGCTCCACCACCACCTGTGAGATCTTTCTAAATGGCCAGGATTTTTTTTCAGTGTCTGATCCCCAAAGGAGTTGACATAAAAGTAAATGGCAGCTGCTGTGTCTGTTATATTCGGTGCTGTTTTCAGAACAGAAATACACCATAATCCTACTAGCTGATATGCTGATTGTGGTGGCTGTAATTCAGAATATTTCCTTCTACTGCTGATGGGAAAGCATGCCAAATCTGTGTCACTGATTGTTTCCCTGTAATCTGAAAACATTTTCAAAATAAAAATGGCAGTGCAAGTGAGATTGAGTGTCTCCTCCTACACATTTCATTATCCTGTCAAAATTCAATCTGCAGTATTTGAAAGAAAATCTAATTCCACCTCCAGTCCTGCATGGTGTGGGATTAGTCCAGGAACTCTCAGTAGAAAGTAGTGACAGCATATGGAATAATTCATTTGTGGGAGGAGAATTCCTTATAGTGTATGCAGTTTTAATACCCTAGGTTTTTCTCCATTTGTCATCACTTATCATATGCTTAGATTGCTCACTGTTTAAGGCAAGAACTCACTTTGTTATTTCATGTGTATATAGTACCTAGGACAAGGGGACTCGTATCACTCTTTAGGGGTATGTAGATGCAACTGCAGTGCAAATAATGACAACAGAAGGTTACTTTTTACACTTTCCTTTGGATTTGGGGAAATAAACCTCCAAACCCGTTTCTAGCTGGTAGCTGATCATTCAGAATGAATTTCTTTTCTACATTGTGCTTGAGGGGGAAAAAATTAAGGGACACGTAGCTGTTTACATCAGCTGAATAACTGAATGAAGAAAGAAGGCAGTCTTCTCCTGATGCACCCAAACAGCAGAAGAGCAAAAGAACATCTGTATTTCTAGGAAGGTACAAGCACTCCATCATCATAATACATAAGGAGGCAGAATAGGAAAACACTAAGTCATAGCTCTGAGTGGGCCTGATGCTGTAGCAGTTTCTATATCCTCTGCCCAGCCAGCATTTTCATCATCATCATCATCATCATCATCATCATCATTTTCATTGTTGCATAGTAAAGATCTGAGCCTTGATGCTGCAAACAAGTAGACATGTGCAGGGGTAGATCCAGGATTTTAGAGATGGGAGAGTGTGGGGGATGACCTGTGATGCAGGGATGGCTGCACCCCAGCTTCTAGTCTCTCCCCACCCCCAATACGAAGGTGGCATAGGGTGCTGCAGGAGCAGTAATGGGAACTTTTGAAAGTCACTCAATCAGGTAAGAACCTTCCCTGCTTCCTCTCTTCTCCTTCATGCAAAGCAGCATTTCCCTTTCCCCTCTCCCCTGCCCACCACTGCTCTTGGAGTTGTCCTCAACTAACCCAGGGTTGGGTGGGTGGTGAGCTCCAGTGCTGCTCCTGCTTGCTCCAGCTGGGCTTTGCATGGTCCCAGGCTTGGCTAGAGACAGCAGCAACAGTGGCAGGGCTGGTGGGTTCCCCTCCCACATGTCTGTTCCATGGGGATTGGGCAGGAAGGAGGGATCTGCTCACTGATGCCATTGTCCCTGAGTTTGCTCCACACAGAGCTTGACTAGAGTGGCCAGGAGTGGCTCTAGGGCAGCTGGAGACAGCAGCAGCAGTGAGTGGGAAGGGGTGAGGCAGGGATGTATTATTGAGCATGGAGGGGGAGGGAAGGGGGATTTTTACTTATTTCAGGGACTTAAAAAAAAAAACAAAAAAAAGTCCCTGGGAACACAGGCATCTGGTGGCCCCTGACTGGCAGGGTCCCTACAGGCCTGTGTGTTAATCTGCCTATGAATGGGGAGGATGATAGGCATGGGTTCTGAGATTGGGGGGTGGGAGGTCAGGTGCACAGGTTCCCAGAATAGGGAGGAGGGGAGTGTGCAGTTCCAAGAATAGAAAGGTCTTTTGTGTTTACTGTGCCTTTTTCCACTTTTTAGAATACACTTTCTTGTGGTTTTCTCAAAAGCAAATATGCTACTGGGCCTCTGTTTACCCACTGGAAATAGATGTGGAAGATTTATTTATCCCAACTTTTCACTCTTTCTGGATATGCTCTTTTGGGGATTATGTTGTGTTTGTGTCTGCAGTGACTGGTGTGCATAGCAATGTTGATTTTGTAATGTCTGTCTTTCTCTTGTCATCAAACTACAAATACAGAAGTTCAGATTCAACCGTTTCTGAATAACAGATGTAGATGCTGTCCGACAGCATCCAAATTGCCTCCTTCCCAGGTGTGAAGCTTACAGTCTCCTGGGCTCTGTAGGCACTGGGGCTACTTTTCACTGAGGCAGAAAAAAACAGGGAAATACAGGTCACGAGGCTGAAGAGCCTTTATTCCCACTCTCTTCAACCAACTGCTGTAGGCAAAAACACTCTCCCTCTGCCCCCAGCTCAAAAAAACATAGCTGGGATTAGAGCTCCCAGAATGGATCAGCTGGGTTTTTCACAACCCTAGTAAAGCAACACAATGCTGTTTTTAGCTTGTAGGTGGAAGTAGCACTAGAAAATTCCTTAGCTGGGGAAAGTGGGATAGCAGCTATCACTCTGAGATTAGGAATAACTGGTATTTTTTCCTTTTAATCATCCTGTTCTTATCTTTTTCTTTGTGACATGTATTTATATTTTAGATCAACAAAAAATAAAGAAAGGAGGCAAATATGGTTGCTTAGGAAACAGTAAATGCACAATTATAAATATTTAATTGCCTTACTCAGCTACCCATCTTCTGGACACAATACTTAAAATGCTCAGCTGGAAAGCAAAGAGATGAAAAACATGACCATCCCCAGTAGTCATCACAATGATGCTCTTCCCAGTGAGTCTTTTCAGACAATAAATTAGTCAATCAGTTTTCAAAAAGAGAAGATTCTTGACACAGAGCACTGGCTCATGGCTAGGGAAGTGAAATGGGGGCTGGGATGTATAGAAGGGAAAACCCTAACAACCCAAACAATAAGAAATGGGCAAATAAATGTCTTGTGCTGCAAGCAAGGCAAGTTTTTTAATAATCAATTTCTGGTCATTCAGCTGAGCTCAAATAGCCCTCTTAGGCTCCACTTTTATTGTTTCCTTTATCAAAAGCAGCATGATATTTAATTAGCTGCAATGTGTTTCTATTCATGGCAAAGACAAATATTTTTAATATGCTTTGTACAGCACAATGTGGTTTTATGCTACTGTGTCTTGCAAGATGCAGCTTCTCAGAATGCTGGTTCAAATGAATTTTTAAAATCTATTGTAGCTGGAAGTTGATACAAATATGGGGATTCTTTTTTTTCTTCCATACAAATGACCTGTACACACACACTGATTATTTACTGCTCTGGTGTACTTAATATTGCTGGGAATTCTTGGCATAATTCTCTGTTTCTCCCTTTCTTCTGGAAAATCTTGTTTAAAGGTCCTGATAACTAGCATTAACTGTGTTTATCACAAATATAAGAACAGAAATATTCTTGAAATGTTGATGGGATAAGTTCCCCATCTCTATACCTTTCTTAGGGGGCATCTTTACAATTTCTATCATTACACCATGGTCCGCAGGATGTCAGTCCTGGGAAAACTGCTGTAACTTAGTCAGCCTCCTTAGGCTGTATGATTTAAGACTGGGCCTATTCTAGCTTCCAACCAGTCTAAAAAAAAGAAAGGTGCAAAGGTGTCCAAAGCCACTGTAACCCTCCCTCTCTACCTGGAATGTGACCTGTGTGTGGTGCTAAGACAGCATATTATTCAATATCTTTAAGGGATCAGAGGGTAACTAAAATATTGTGCTGATTAATTCATTTGCTGCTTTGCCAAGGCTGCCCACAAAAGTGCTAATTGGGGCCAGATGTGATATCCAGAGCTGTTCATGAAGGTCTAAGTTTAGAATGCCAAGAGCCATTAGATAGGGGAAATAGTGATAATGAGTGACTTGTCTTGGATTCAGACCAGTAGCCTACTTGCAGGAAGAGTAAGAAATCAGATCTATCCCACTGCTGATTCTCCAGTACATGCATAAACATATGCTCTCCGATTTTTCCTTTTTTCCTGCTCTTACTGTCTTAATGTCTTTTATCTTGCTGTCATGATGGGTACAGGCAACCCCCGCTTAACACTGTTTCACTTAGTGCTATTTTGCTATAACTCTCATTTGAAATTGATATCTGATTTCACTTAGCGCTCAAGTGAGTTTCGTTATAACTTGCAGTCATCGTCCTGGGTCATTAAAAATAATTGCAGTTGCCATCTTGGGTTGTCAAATATTTTTGGTTTCGCTTAACGCTCGGTTTTTCAGGAACCAATTAAGAGCACTAAGTGGGGGTTGCCTGCTTATAGAAAGTTGTGAACTTGGGATACTCCTACGAAGTGCACCAGTGAAGCCTACCATACCCACACCACTTCATGTGAAATAGATGTAACCCCCACTTTAAGCAACCCTAGAAACACATTAATTAGCATGGCAAGGAAGATAATTTACTGGCATGAATCCAGCCATAAGTTGCTACATTATATTCATTTCTGAGTTTAACATGTGCAGAGCAGGGAAGCTGTGCTTTGGTCCTGCACTCTAGCATAGTTGGGAAGCAATGTAGACATGCCTAGTATATCTGCACAAAAAGCCTTAATCCAGGAAGGAATCCATTGTCTTTATTGAAAATTGGACTAAAACCAACAGCAGATCTCTATATATGAGTATCCATTATAACATGAAAATTGTGTGCTTGGTTTATAAAGCTCCTTCTCATTGTTAAAAGTTAAATGACCTGTATTGGTTAAGGCTTTGTATTAAATGACACTATTCCATGTGAGCAAAAGTTTAAGAATCTGGCCCTCATTTCATTTATCTACATTCTGATTCTTTCTTCTTCTACCTTGAAGCCAACTGAGTTACACCAGAGTGTCACTATTACAGTGAAAGCAGATTCAGGCTCTCCATTCTTTAATTAGATTTTATAGCACTCCTTTGGATCCTTGGCACTTAACTTGAATAAACCAGTTAAGGTCTCATCATGTTTATTTTACTATCTAGCCAAATATAATGGCTTTCATAACACAACCCTTCGTATTACAGCTCATTGGTTCATAAATTCATCCACTCCCAGAAGTCTGAGAACAAATTATTCTTAATTACTTAGATATGTGGGGAAAAGTTTGTAGCTTGAGCTTTGGAATCAGATGGGGCCTGAAATTGCTATATTCTCCCCACCCCCTTTATTTATTTATTGATTGTTTTAATTAGTAGCTTACAGAAAAGTGTAATTTTCTGGTGCAACCTACTTCATGTGTAATATTCATTCCTACTTAACAATTGGAGGCACTTTATGATTATGTACCACTTTTTTAAAAGGAATGTTCGTGTGTGTGGATACTTGTTAGACAGTTTATCTCTTCTATTTGTAAATTTGCAGTGTAATGTCTTGTTACACAACTGCAATGAGATGGCTAATATTTTGCTTGGATAAACTATATGTGAGGGACAGAGTGGATGAAGAGTTGAGTCTGCTTACTCCAGGTGTTTGAGTTCTAGCCTTGCTTCAGACACTTGCCAAAAGCTCCCCAGTCAAAGCTATAAAATAGTTACCCGATCATTTAAGGCCAAGGAATCACTTCCTTGTATTCTTAGCTACAGAAACTGATACATCTTCACCACTCGGGGCCAACGGGCCACCTTGGCTTGGGAAGATGTTCGAGTTTTACCTTTTTAATTGCATGTCGCTATGCTCTTATTGGATGCTGGTCAATTTGGCTATGTCAAAGTTAGTTGAATTAGGTTGATTGACAGGGACTGGGCATATGGGCCACATTGTATAGATACAATAATTTTTGTGTACTTCATTCTGATTTTAGTATTATCATTTTGTACTTCTGTGATTTGCTTCCATAGTTACTCCTTGTGGGTGTATGGGTCCCCTCATCTCCCTTAGTCAAGTCATGATCACTGGGACCTCAGCTGCTTCTTTCCTTCCTCTTTCCTGCTATGTCTTGATGTTATGATAATCATTGGGAAGATGGATGGTATCTTGAGAGTTGGTCTGCTTGACAAGGAGTCAGTCTTCCACAAGGCTCCTCTACCCCTACACCCTGCCCATTTCCTCATAGGTGATGAGTTGTAATTCTCTGCTGATAGTGTGTGGGGGGTCACTGGACCTTGATTTCTCCCCAACTCAGTTTGCTTACTTGCTCAACAACTTGACTCTGTCCATCTCCTTCAGATAGGTCTCTCTCTTCAGGTTTAGATGCTCTGGTCTAGTCTGTGATTGCCTTCTGTTGGGGGATCACTGTATAAGGGCATGGCCTGCGATGTCCTGGTGACATTCGCCTGTCCATGGTTGTCGGGAATGCCTTGACCAGTTAGTCAGACTCTAATCCCCACCTAATTCTCTCCTGCCACATCTTTTGGCAAGTGATGTTGTCTTCATGAGTCTGGTTATGATGCAAGGTGCCCTCCAAGTGGGGCTCCAAGTTCCCCTTTCACCCCAGCTGTATAACTCCCAGTTGTTACCACGGTATCAGGTATAATCTGGAATGTGTGTGTGGTCGGCCTGGCCATTTTCTCTAACTCAAGGCCAGCTATTGTTCTTCTTCTGGGTAGTTACCTCTAGCATAAAGAAAAAGTCTTTAAACTGTCCAGAACTCAGACCCAGACTTGTTTGCCCTGTCGGATAAATAAAACCAATCCCTCTTCTTGTCTTTTATTTCTCTCTTTTCCAAGGCTGGATGCCCAGAGTCTAATTGCCCTGGGCTTCCTTTCCAAAGCAGGATAAAGAAAAAAAAAAAAACTGCCAAGGGGAAATTCTCCCCTTTTTTAGTACGCAGAGAGTGAAACACAAAAAACCTGAACTCACTGATTCTGCTGCTGACACCCCACAGGTGTGGATACTTTAAGCCACAATCCCTCTTTAGCTGGCTAGGCTTCACTCCCAGGCTCTATTAATTGTCCTCACTAATGCAAGACAGTCCCCCTCTGGGGCTACACACTCTTCTGATCCACATTGCTAGTAAAACTCAAAAGAAGAAAGAATCTCTCCTGTATACTCAGGTTTTCCTCCTCAGTCCACAAGCTTCAGGCTTTTAACCCTTGTCACTGCTGTGATCGACAGACAGCAGCCCTCACAGAGGTCCTTTGAGCCCACAAACTGTCTTGGTCTCAAGCCTCCATTCCTGGGGAGTAACCTCTTCACTCTCAACCAGAGCTTCTGCAGGTGTTCTCTCTCTGCCCCCCTCTCCTTCCCCAGGGAGAACTCCCTGCCAGAGGTAGCCAATGCAATGCACCTGATGCTCTGGTAGATTCAGTATTGGACACATCGGGAGTTCCCTCCTCAGCATTGTTACTGCCCTTTCAGGTAAACCCCGGCTGGGGTCATCTTTCTCCTTTGAACAGGTGCTGCCAGCCTTTTCACACCTTCCTTCTCCCCTTTCTCACATTCCCCTTGTTGTGGCCTCTGACTCCTGTATTGTGAGGCTCTATGTTCAGAGGTTCTCTCTGGGTTGGCTGATCTTGTGTGGTGCAATCTCTCCCCATCTGTCCCCAGGGCTCTTACACCTAAATGATTTTATAGGGTCCATCTGTATGGATTAGGTCCCAAATAGCTGTAACTTAAAGACAGGGATCATCCTTTCCCCAGTTGTCTCTCCCGAGCCTGGGAGTACTTAAAAAAAAACAAAACAAAAAAACAAAGAAGAACAGGCTCTTGCCCACCTTGCCTATGGTATGTACTCTCAAGTGCTATGAAGAAAGACTCTGGGTCCCTGGGCTCCACTCCCTAGTTTGAAGGTCCAGCTGGTTTGAACCTGGTGGCTATTTACTCAATCAGTCCAAAGGAGGGATTTTTTTGGACTATCTTGGTGTCCCTTGAGGCTAACCCCAGCTCTGTGGTCTGTTCTTGACCTCTTTCCAGATGGGCTTGGCTTCCCTTATCCTGGGGAGCTCCCTGTGTGTGTCCCGTGCCTTCCAGCTTGTGGGATCATCCACCACTATCCCTCCATCTAGTATCACTCATCTTGCTGGATGCAACAGGTCATCTTTCACTCATGGTCATTGGATCCCAGTATTCCATGAGGGTTTGGCTAGCTGGGTCTTTGGTGCTGCTGGTTTCTTCCTGGTCCTGTAGCACTACCTTTGTTCCTGGAGTTGCTGAATACCGAGCATCTCCCTGGCTTCCTCCTGAGCCAATCAGTGGCAGCTCCCAGGGGCAAATGTTCCCCCAACCCTGGAGCAGGTGTGCCACTCCATTTTCCCCCTGGGCCTCTCCTCTGGTGCACCAGAGAAGCCTGGGTCACCTGGACCATGCCAGGCAAGTTCTCCTCTGGACCTCTTCTCTGGGATACTGGGGAGGTGTGGCTCACTTGGGCCCCATTGGGTGAGTTTCCTGCTGGCACTGCCAATCCCATGGGGGCCTAGAAGGGGCTGCATCCCAGCCCCTGCTATGCTCCTCATTTATATAATTTACTATATTTATTCAAATACAAAACAAAGTTTTGACCCCCCCAGTCAGTATGGGAGGGAAAAACCACTAATATTATATTCACATACAAGAAAACCTCATTAAATACATTGTCTATCATTAAACTGCTGCCAAAAGCAGCAGGCGCTTAGTAATGGATACCGGTTGAAGTTGATTAAATGCAGCCAACACTGCCCATGACTATAAAACACATGGCCCATATTGAGCAAACATACTGGTATGATCCTATCACTTGGCTAGTTCAATACAGCTCATTTGAAAAATATATATAGTGAGTAATGCCTATCATGTGCAGTTCCCCTCAATGCCAGCTGTTTTCCAAGTCATGGTGAACCACTACACGGAATATATTTCAACTTCCTCTTCACTTCCACAGCTGAGCTGTGCCTTTCTTTCCCATTTCCAATCATTTCTGTTTCTTCAGCAGTTTTAGATGTCTGGCAGACATCACCAAATGGGACCCGAAACAGTCCACCTAGAATCCCTCTGTCACCCCTTCTCTCAGGCTGTTGCATATGATTAGTGTGGCCCTGCCCTCCATGAGGTGAGCTGGACCAGGCTGTCCTGCCACTCATCTGCATATAAATTTTGGAGGGTCCTGGGTCTTGTGACCAGAAGACCCAGTTCCAGTCATGAGAGGGGGATCAATTTGCATATAGATCCTTTTGGGATGGGGGTAGTATCTGAAGTACACATACATACTAAGTTGTGCTGAGCTGTGTGTCACCATGACTTGAAACATTGTTGAATTAAAATCATACATATTTTATACTATATATGTAGGTTCAAAAGTGTTGCCTAAAAGTTTGTTTATGGATTACCTGTGCTAAAACTTAGAGCAGTTTCAAAAAGGCAAAATGCATCAATTCTGGATGAACTACACCTATGAGAATATGGAGTAATTTTATGCAAATTATTACAGGTATGCTTATTTCAAGGTCAGTATTTTCAGAGTTACCCTTCACTTCCACATACTTAGGAAGAGCAGGGTCTGACAGGGTAGGGGAGAGAACATATTGAGGGCAAATCTCCAATAATTAGCTTTAATACCTGGAACATTATAACTACTTTATAAATTTTCCATATATAGAATGTAATTATTGAGGGTCATCTTATTATTGTCAGGATCATCTTACATTCAAGTAAATATGGTAAATGAGATACTAATAAAGTGCTCCTTTTTAACTGGTGCTATTTATTTTCCCATGTCCTAACACCAAAGAAGTTCTCTTTCTTTAGGGCAATAAATGAAGGACAGAAGTATTTATAAATAAAATAAGAGCTTGGTAGTTCACAGCCTGCTTAGTTTGCATCCATTCAGCTGTTTGTGGTGGCTTTTACTTCAAAGGCTGTTACTTGTCCATTCAGCAGGAGCTCATCATTGTTCCCATGTAGCTTATTGGAGAAGTGGTGCTGCTTGTGGGGGAAAAAACGGTACCAGAAAATATTTAGGGCATGTCATTTAGGGCCATGAAGCTGTTTGCTGTGACCCTGTACACCCCTGGATACTTGGCAAATCTTCATCTTCTCAGGGGTGTAAATAAGCTAAACATTTAGTATTTCTGGCTACTAGTATATCTCTTTAACTTCAAGCAAACATCACTGTACCAAGAATGGAGAACTGGGAACTGCCTGAGAGAGAGAGAGAGAGGGATCCAGAAAAGATGCTGACAAGGGTGATTGGTTTGCCCAGCCTATTAAAAGGATTGGTAGAGCTTACACTTGTATCACTGACCCAAGATACATTGCTACCATTGGTAGGACATAACTTGGGGATGTGCTTGGAGCTAAGGCTATGTTGTTGGCTCATCAACCAGTAGTCACCCCCAAGAGAACGTTTTTTTCCCCTCATCTGTGCTTGGTGAAACAAATGTATCTTTTTTCTGATCTGCTGCTCTTATATAAGTCATCTTCATTTTGCTAACAGACAAGTAAGGAGGATGAGGCTATGCCTTGAGACCACTTAGAAATTGAAGCTCTTGTAGAATGTGGCAACTTATTGATTAAGCAGACTTATGCAATGACAGCCCATAACACTGGTACTCTGGAAAACTGTTATCAGCTTCTAGTGAATGTCTAGTTGAAACTGAATATGTTGGTTTGGGACCAGAATCAGAGATCTCTTTCTTTGCTCTGGCCTCATATAGAACAACTCTGAAAATGGTGACAGGCTCAATGTATTGTAAGAGGAAAGAAATCAGATTTTGGATGGTTGATAGTGGTGATATAGCAAAATGTTCACAGGAAATAATTTGTAGGAAGGAAAATAACAGCAATCAAATGGATTGCTGGAAGATATTTTAAAGCCTCTGATCCAATCCTGTGCTTCCTACCTTTAGGTCTTAAGTAACCTTTCAATTAATAACACAGCAAATCTGTGTTCTCATCTTTGCTGAGAGAGAATATTTTACACACAAAAGAGAGTAAGTTCTCTTTCTCAATTGTGGAAAAATATAGACTAAAACAAATCTGTATTTGTGGTATTTTTCCCAACAATCTGGAAAATAATGGACATCATTTTGTTTACTGTCCCTTCGCATTGCATTTCTTCTTAAAAAATTATTTAGAGGAGAACTGTAAAAACTCCTTATGTACTGCAACTTTATTACTTCTTTTTTTTAAAAGGCTGAACAAGAAATGCTAATATAAACATGTTCTACCAAAATGTAGCCAAACCAATGTCAGTCCTCTTATTATATAATGCTACTTTCTTCCATTATTTCATTAACTCCTCCAATATAATTTTATATGTATATAATTATCAAATGTATATCGGAATATAATATTAAGCTTTTTGTGACTGCATTTTTCTCATGTCTATTAAGTCAGCAAATACATGGCCTATACTTCCACAAGGGGGCAGGGAGAGACAAATATTCAATTTAAGAAATATTAAAGAAAAGCTAAAAAAAAGCTGGGTGTACAAACCTAACACATCTGCAGCACCATGACTATTGCTGACTGAAAACAAGTTTTCTGCTCTCTTTTCACCTGTCGGTTGATAAACAATCAATATGCAGCATCTGCTTCACATGATATAAGTGTTACTGCTTATGGATTACTAAATGTTTCAATAAACGTCATAGTGCATCAGTACGTCCTTATATTTTTGCAAATGTTTTAATGAAGGTAGAGCGTGGGATGTAATCAATTCAGATTGCTTCTATGTTGCAATACCCAGCAGTCATTGAAAATGCCATATGTAGTATTTTGGCTGTTCCTTTCTTTTCTTGAGCATAGTTTACAGATAAAAAGAACATGTGGTTCTAACCTGTTAAAGTCCAGGCTATAGTATTATTTTTGTCTATTGTGTGCTCACAGTAGCAGATAACTGAGGTCATGGCTAACTATGGAAGATTTGTGGCATCTTCAACTTTAGTTTGTCATGGAGAAGACGATCTACTTAATATAATATGTCTTTGGTCTCCTGTTAATTTTTGAGACCATTGCATTTTGAGACCATTTAAATTTTGAGACCCCTTAAGAAAAATGGGTAGGGATGAATGGAAAAACAATTCTTTTTGGGAAAGAATCCTGAGGTTTTGAAATTTTTCTGAAGTGGAATAAAAATGAGACATTTCAAAATTCTGAGAGAGGGGGGGAGAGAGGGATTCACCAGGAGAAAAAAATATTCTGGTGGCTAAAGCACTGTAATGTGGAAAATCTATGTTCAAGTTCCTGCTCTGAATTGGGCAGAGAACATCTGCCAGACTTGTTTCCTCTCTTTCTCATACTTTGACCAGAAATTCCCTCCTAGACCCAAGAAACCTTTCCAGTGCAATGTTTGACAAATGGTAATTTGCGACTGAGAAACTGCTTCTTTGATTTTTTTTTCCCTAATTGCTGTCTTCAGTACAAGGACAAAAGTCATCCTTTAAATCCTTCTTTAAAATCTCATACTTTGCTAAACACATTCTTTTTTATTGCTTTCTGTGCACCTGTATACTGCCCGAACTGCTGTATTCTGCATCTCTATATGAGGGAGAGAGTTCTCCAGTACCTGAAATGAACACTGAGTGAACAAGAGCGGCAGGAGAAATATTATTGGTGTGTGGGGGGAGGGGGCCTGAGTTGCAGGACTGGAGTGGTGCTGCAGCAGCGGAGGAGCATGCAGCAGGGCCGCTGCGTACAATGCTGTGGCAGTGGGTGTGGTGGTGGTGCTGGAGCAGTGGAGCTGCATGGCGCTGGGTATTGCTGCTGTTGCTGGCCACCACAAAATTAGTTTGTGGGGGTTAAGCCCTATTAGCCCCAGCCTTCTGCCGCCAATGTGAGTGAATGGCCCATAAATTTCCATAGACTGAAAATTGCTCAGTTCAACCCTTTAACAAATAGCTATGAAAAATAAATGTGAAAGGGAGGGATTTTTGTGGGTGATATCTATATTGCATGGTTGGGATAGACTTAGACAAAGTTTTGATGCAGTCCTTTAATCTCATTCATTAGCTCCCCCAATGTAATTTTTTATGCATATAATTATGAAATATATATATGAATACACATTTCTTGGACCATCACAGTGATAATATCACTCTAGAACTATAAATAACAAACATATCTTGTAGAAATCGGGTTTGCACTGTTAGTTGAATTAAGGGGTAAATTGCAAGAACTATTTTTTACAATGAATAATTACTTACATTTTAGTCCCAGCTATTCTGAATGCTCATCCCTGAGCAAGACAACTGTGAAAAACTTTTTAGTAATTACAGAGTAGAAGAGTAGAAGGTAATGTCTATGTTAGACTGTAAAAGCAAATTAATCATTTAGGAATAGAAAAATGTATTGACTAGATCACATGCAACCAAAAAGCCACAATGGGAATGTGTACTTACTAGCAGATGCTTTTACTGTCTGATAACACAGATGTCAGAAAGAGGTACCAGTTTTGAAGATATGTGAAAGGGTTTTTAATGAAACCAGTGGAGCACAAAAGGCACTGAATCTAAATGGATGCTGCACTGGAATCAGCTACACCAAAGTTTTAAAATGTTGAAGCTGATTCTAAATGCATATCTGTGCTCCAATATCACTGTACTTTTTTGCACTATACGTAACTAAAGGTAAAGATGGGCCTGAATCAAAACCCTACATCCAAACTTCTTTTCCTTAAACTCTGTGGAAGATTTGATCCAAAACAAACTCTCTCATGTAAAATACTGCTTTTATGCCCTCAGGGAAAATAATGAATCTACAGAGAATAATCAAATCTCAGATATATTCAAGATGAAACAAAAATATTTCAATTCTGAAGTGTTGATGGGATGCCTACTGGGATTTGTTGTTCAGGAGTCTTCTGTTCCCCATTCTTTTCCACAGGCCGAGCCCCCTGATCAGATTACAGCTCTTCTCTCACCACTTGGTGAAGAGAGGTGAGCATCATGACATGGCTGTAGTGCGTCATGTGGGAGAGAGTCCCTTGGAGAGCCTGGTTCAGAGTGGAGAATGGGAGCACAAGACTTACAAACTATACTGCCCAAAACACAACAGCAGTATTTCAAAATCAACATTTCTGAAGTTTTGTCTTATAATTTTTGGTTTCAGGATTTTTTCTATTTAGGCAAAAAATGAAAATTGTCTGCTTTCCACCAAAAATTATATGAAAAATCTGTTGAGCTGAAGATCCAATTTTCAGGCTAACTACTTCAAAAGAAAATTTCCCACGAACCCTAAATATAAGTCAGTTTCTATTCATCAGTAATTTTAATAGTATTTTCAAAAGTTACTAAATGTTTCACAAGCAAGTTTTTAAAAACTCTGCTGCAACTGAGACCTGTGAATTTTCTGGAACAATTTCCTTGGAGTCATTTCATGCCTAGCTCTATAGAGGTGAGAAGAAGGTTGCACAAACCCTCACTTGTTTTATAAGCTTGTATAGAGATTAGCAAATGTCCCACCCTTTGAGCTCAAGAGGTGCACACATGAGATTTAAAGCACCAGAAACCTTTTTGTGGCACCACAAATGGCATGTGGCACACATGTATGCATTTACTGTGCTGCTAATTAGTGGTGTGTCAGTTTTTTTTTTTTACACCAGGAGATCCTGGTATCAAAGAAAACTGCCGCAAAAGAAAGCAGTGTGGCACACGTGGCAGCAACATACACCACCAGAAAGGGAGACTGGTTGGCCAGAGACACGCTCTGGCTGGCTGCGAGCCAGCCACTAAGCTGCTTGATCACCACCACTGCTGCCCCAGAAGGCTGCCAGGCCCAGGTGCTGGCCCCAGCCTCCCCTACCCCAGCTAGGGCAATTTGCTGCCCACCAGAGCATGCATAAAGCGGCATGCCCAGGGACAAATAGCAGCGGCATGAATATGTGTGTTCCCACTTGTGGGGATGCACCTGAGCAGTTCAAAGACAACTATAGCTTTTCTGAAGCTATAGCCTTTCCAAAGGAATTTTAGAGGTCAGGCTCTTCCTGCCTGCAGCTGATAGCAAAACAGGCCCTTTGCAGAGTGAGATTCTATATTTTACCTTCTTTAATTTATAAAGAGTTATAAATAATAAATGGTTGCACTGGCATGCAATGCTCCAGGGACCTGGAAACTTTGTCTTCCAGTTAACTACAATGGGCCAAATTCAGTAATAAAGCATACCACAATATGAAGCCCCACTATGTACACATACATGATAATCACAGGGAATGTAACTTGCATGCCAAAGCATTAAAAAATAAACCAATTGATTTTCTTCATAGGCTAGACCAGGTGGAAGCATATCTAAAAGAGCCTAGGGCTGTAGGGCAGGAGGGTCCATACTATCTATAATTTCTGAACAGCAATGATAAATTTCTATAAGCCCCTCCTCTGCTGGCAAAATCTTGAAAGAGACATCCATTTAAAGTTGAAACATGTTAGTAATGCATCTTTTCTACATACATAAATGTTCTTTTTTTATGAGAGTGGCTTGTATAATATAGAAACATTAAAACAAATGCAAAATCTGTAACTGTTTAGAGTATGTGCATGAATTCTACTTTATGGCACATCTTGATATACATAGGTAATATTACTGCCAGGGCTATAAATTTGTCTGTCCATCTTCTAACTTAGAAATTGACAACACTTTTACAGCCCTAAGAGAATCTCATTTAAAAATAGCTGTTTCCTGTATTTTTATTTATAAAGCTAAATTACTTATGAAGGTAATTGTATAGGTTATGGAATTTCCTGTCTATTCTTCTTCTTTAAAGGATTATGGTAATTTTTGTATAACTGTTTTAAGTTATATTTTTTCTGAAGCAAAAGTTTAAATCAGGGTTTCTGAAATGATTTCTTCAGGCCTCCTATTTTCTCCAGATCATCAATAAATCTCATTTCTATGATGTGTGTGTTCTGTGTTTTGAGCATGTTTTTCTATTGTTTTATTCCTGATACATCTGTACAAAGAGTTTTGCAAGTAAGTATGGGACTTTATTATTAATAAATATACTAAATAACTTTTATTAGAAGTGACAGATAATAATTAAAGGCAAATAGAAGAAAAACATACCAGGCAGTAATTTGGACAAATGGCTAGAAAGGTGAAAACCAGAAGAGTTGCATCCTAGGTTTGAAAAAATGCTTAATTTTGTGCTGAAGGAGTTCTAACAGAAAATTTTCAACTAGCCTTACTCCTGAGGCCTACCTGACACCTTGAACATATGGAGGTGGTGTGGAGTCAGGAAGAACTGTGGTTTTCTCATTTAGTCTCTGAAAAAGCCCTATAACATTTGGAATCTGGCCCTCAAAATAATCAGGAATTTATGTTGGTTAATGTGAAGCTTCATAGAAAGGGCTTGAAACCACAAGAGAGTCAAATTTTCAGTTATAATGGCTGATCTCTCTCTCTCAAGCACTGGTTAAACTACAAATGAGATTCAGTTTGAGATAATATCCTCAGAAAATGGGTGTTTAAACCAGGTCTCTGTGTACTTCAGGATTAACACCATAATGATTAATTGACTGTTATAATTATTTGAGCTTAGTGAGTATCTGAACAAGGAGATAAAATTACTGGTTATGAATTAGTAAGACCACTTTTACCTCCCCCTCTTTACAACAGCTGCTCTGCCCCTTCTGTGGTCACTTACACCACTATAAAGTGACTGTCAACCATGTCTACTTTGATTTAGTGGCATTCATACCTTATTTGCACTGCTCTAAATGACTGCCCAAGGTGCAGGATAGCAGTGAAACTGTTCCAAAAGGCTTCTATGCTTCTTTTTGGAGAGTGTGTAATGCATACAGTTGGCTTCTGAAGGGAATGAACAAGGGAAGTAAATTAGCAGCAGAGTGCGTTTCGTATGAAAGTTGTAGTTCATTTTCCATGAGCATTAGTAGTGTAACTAGGGGTAGGTAAGCAGGGCACCAGCCCCAGTGGCAAATTGAAGAGAGGCACCAGAACCACCCTGCACCCACAAAGATTCTGTGCCTTGGCAGCAAGGGCAGCCCACCGGAGTTGCTTTTGCAGCAGTAGCTGGGTGCCCAGACACCATGCTGCTGCTATAAGCTGGGGCAGGCAGACCATGCAGCAACTGCTGCATCAGCAGCCAGGGTCTGTCTTTGATTCCCTAGCATAGGTAAGACTCCTATGCCACCCCACCCTGCCCCGCATTCATTTAATAATTTTAAAGAATTACTGCATAATGTTTCATAGTATTTACAGTACCTAGTCCTAACTGACATCAATCTCTGAATAATCAAGGTCAATGAGTGTCAGTAGAGGATGATTGTATGTGTGGCAAAGGACACAGCAGCAGCAGCAAATGGACAGGTCAGTCCGTATTTTCACATCTATTCTAATTGTCTAACAAATGTTACATCAATTGAGCAAGAAATATAGCCTCATGTCACAAAAGTCCTAAGTCAGTCAAGCATATAAAGCTAAATGAGACCCTAACCAGCATATATTTGAAGTAAATCTATGGTATCACTTTAGATTCTCCTGTGAAACTATATAAGTGAGATCAGAATCTGGTTTTTATTTTACAGGAAATGAATGTGGGGTATGTAGAAAACATTGACATGATCAGGGCATTTTATGTAACTTCTATAATAAAACATTTCTAAAAAGAGTAAACCTTCCATACATACTGCATTCAAACCCCCATTTGTGGGAGCAGGCAGATTTTTTTTTATTAATTAGAACAGGAACAGATCATTCCTCATTATGAATCCTTAACTATCTTGGCAGCCAAAATCACATTCATAATATGTTAGAAACCAGATTATTTCATCATTCCAATACTGTACAATCCTTGATAATAATACTGGGTTTGGTATCTTTAGTTTAGGAAAATGATCCTGAGAATGGACCTTGGTACTTCCTTTTATAAGATTTATTATTAGCTGCCCATGCATTTCTAGTTACGAAATAGAATTCTGCCAGAAAAATTCCTATTAATACAGGATTTGATAAATCATGGGCAACCTCTATACTGATATGCTTGCTAGGTTTAGAAGGGATATTTAGTAAATGTGTGGAACACTGGTTTACATGTATTAAATACATGGAAATCATAAAGCATTAAAACAAGCACTGTCCCTTTTCACCATATTGATGAAAATGTCTAGTGGCTCTGTTCCTGTTCACTATTAGTCAGTTTTTAATATGCACGCTGTACATGTTTTTAATATATATGTACCTTTTAATGCTCTAATTAGTATTTTTTAAAAGCATAAGACTTTTTAATAGCAAAATAAGTCATTGGGGACAATGAAGGCAGCAGCAGCATGGGAAGCAGAGAAGGGACAGAAAGGGCTAAGATTTTTTTCTAGTGTGATTGCCCCATTATTTCCTCCTGCTCCTTCTCTGTGTATATGCCCAGGATCCTTTTTTTGTTTTGTATTTGCAGAATTTTCTGCAAAATGGATTTTTGGTACTTGATGGGAACTATGAAGCATTGCCATAACACAAATAATATTTGAGGCAGATAGTAATAGACCATAACTGGTTTTGCATTGCTGAGCATGGTTTGGTTTATGTAACTATTATAATGAATGCAATAAACTGGGCAATCACTTAATTTTTTCTCTACAAATCTATTAAGTATGGAATTGCAAATTCTTCCAGTCTTTGAAGAAAATGGGGACTTATGTCTGAGACAAATGGCATTAAACTCATCTTTGAATTCTGATAACTGTCATGGTCATACCTAAACTGTCTTTATAGCACTTTACACTTGTACTGTTTTCTTCATTTGAGAGCTTTAGAGACATAGTTAAGCCTCACTGTGCTTAAAATAGGTACAATAATCATTAGTGAGGAGATAGACTTTACTATTGACTGACATGCCTAAGGTGAAAGGAGTGTAGTCGCACATTCATTTACAACAGTTCAAAATCATTAGTGACATATTAAAGTTTAACACTATGTAGTTAAACATTCACATGCAGTGGTTACAAATCACTGAAATACCATGCCCTATTAAAGTTAGTAAGTATTGAAGTTAGTATGTTAGATAAACCTCTCCTGAAAGGGAACAACTTTGCATTGCCTCTGTGATAATAAACACATGCTCAAGTGCTTGAACTTGTGTTTACTTATGTTTTAACTGAACTTAGTAAGTGTTAAGTTGAATAGGTGACACCACCAAATATGCCAGTATCAAAAATTGTCAGGCGGGTCTACCTTCTAGCCTAAGGACAGAAATTACACATAACACACTAACTGTAATTAAGTGATTGGAAACAAGTTCAAATCTGTAACACAACAGAAGTTCAGTGCACATAAACCGCTTTCAAAAATGGCCAAAGCCGGTTTTAGATAAACCTAGATGATGTAGTATCAGACTTAACTGATTTAGGTTGAATCAGTTTATTGAACTTCTATCCCAGGTCCCTTTCAGACCCTCTTCGGTCCCAGATCTCTTTCAGATTCGAGTTAACTCACAGTCCTCCAGTGCCCTAGGATGTTTTGCACCTCCCCCACAATCCCCCTTCCCTCCCCTTACAGAGTGGGCATGCTAGCCCTGGCCTAAGATGTTTGCCTCAGTCAAGCAGAGAGGCATGCTCTAGTACCCCCTGGCTTCTGGCTTCAACCACTGCAGGCATATGACTGGCTGCATTTCTGGAATCAAAAGTGAATGTCTGTTCACTTGCTTATTGGTTCAATCTACAGAGCTCAGACTAACCTGCAAAGATTGAATTGATTCAGCGTGGGGCTTTTTGACTGTCTGTTCTTAGTCCTAGAGTTGGGTTTGCAGAAGGGGAGAACCCACACTCTGAAAACTGGCTATCTTGAAGGCATTTCAACCTGGGCACTAAGAAGTATTAGTTATTCTTGAACAATAGCCCTATTGGTGCCCCTCATACTGGATGCACAACCCCCTGGCCCTGCCAGTGCCCCTCACTCCCAACCCACTGTCTTCCACCCTAGTGTGAGGAATGGAGTGGATATGTGGGGAAGGCAGGGAGCCATAGGCAATGTGGTGGGGGGGCATGTGCCCCCTGATATTTCTGCACTCACAGCAGGGTGCAGAAATCTTTGGGGCACACCCCTGCCCTGTTCCCCCTGCTATGTGGTACATACCCACTTGCCCCTTTCCCCTCTCCCCCATGTGATCTCTGTCCCCCTTTCCCCCCAGCCCCCTTAGACTTACCTGGAGGGAGCTGTGGGAGTTACTCTCTACTGCTGCCTGGCTGCCATGTGCATGTGTGCACATGCAGATGGTGCCCCCTGCCTTGATCGCCTTCCTCCCACTCCTCACAGCCCAAAGCACCCCCTTGAAGGCTGCAACTCAGACAGTCTGTAAAGGGAAATCCACTGTTTCCTGTGTTTCTCTCCTTTAAAGGGGAAAATCCATGATTTTCCCCTTTAAAAGAGAACATCTACATCTTTCTCTGTTAAAGGAGATGATCCGAGTTTTTTCTCAGCAAACAGAAAACCTAGATTCCTGATGATAACCTATATGAAGAATTAAGCATGCTGTAGATACCAATCATCAGTGAGATTTCTTTTCCTCCATAGCTATAAATCAATTTGTACAGCATTTTATAAAATAAACACTTTTAATGTTGGTTTATCTGAGAAAAAAGAAGATGCCATAAATCTCTCCAAAATGGCACAGCTATCTCCTTGGTTTACAAATATTCTCATCAGTGCTGTTTCCATGGAAATTATTTACAATGCCTCGAGGGACTTCAGGTGATGGATACACACCACTACAGTATACTTGCAGTATATTTGTGAGCACAAACTGACAACAAAAAATGGGTACATCTTTGAAAGAAGCTGCTCTGCATTTTAGAGCCTGAATTCATTGCTTATACAAATGTGACTTTTTTTGAAAGAAAAATAAGAATCCACAAGAGCAAGTTGAAGATTAAAGTGGGGCCAGGTATATCCTGTTTCCATAACTAAACAAACTTCCTACTCTCTCTTGCTTTCTTCCTCACAGCAGCCATTAAAAAAGCCATCATACTTTTATAAGTTTAGAAGTGTAAATACTAGTTTAGGCAATCATTGTGTGTTCCAATCTGGGTAATTCTTTTCTTGCCTCTCTAAATCCATCTACTCTGAAACAGATCGTCTCCCTAAAGCAATTAGAACAAGTCACAGAGAATGCTGGTGGTGCTGGCAACCATCAGCTAAGATATCCTATGAATTTTTTTCTTGTAAAAAGTTACACAAATGCCTAAATTATGTACATAACAATTTTTCTATGGTACCAAATATGCTCCTTTCCATTAATCTGTATATTGGGATTGGCAGATGAATATAATGCTCCACATGGTACTCTGTATTACAACCTTTCACAGTTCTCGCTCTCTGTCTTAAATTGCTTTATAGCAAGGATTGGCAATCTGTGGCCTGCAGGCCAGATCCAGTCTCTTCACAAGCAGGCTCTGGCCTGCATTTTACTGATGTCAAGTTAGTCTCCTCTTGCAACCTAACTATCAGATCTGGGCTGAACTCCATGTTCACATTTTACTAGTACCCATCTGATAGAGCTGTGTGAGGCTTCGGACAGAGCTTCGGATCTGGAGAAGCTTTGGATGCTTTGGGGTCCAAAGTAGCACATCTGGGTCGAAGTGCTGCTGGCCTTGTTAGGCTTCCTGATGCGGTTTGGAGTTTCTGGAGAGCTTCAGAGCTGTTTCAGAGATCCAGCCATAGGGTATAATGGCGAAACTATAAAATATCTATAACTGTTGCCTTTGTCCTATTTGGATGAAATTTTCAGAGATAGTAGAATCTGCAGAGAGGATGAAGCCTGCCAAGTTTCAAGAAGATCGGTGCAGGGTTTTTGGGGCAACTGGCCCTCAAGCTGAGGACAAGCAAAACTCGTGCCATGGGTGCTTGAGGAACTGACTGTCTCCAGCTTGGGGCTGCAAGACACTACTGCAGGCCTGGCTGCTAAGCTGTGGTGTTACTAGTTACCAATCAAACAATCATGATTCACTCAGGGACCAGGGACTTAGGGACCAGCTCAGTACACAGGACCTAGCTACTACATAATGACTTAACGAGCACTGATTAGCACCTACAAAACCAGGCTAAGGAGAGGAAAGAATCAATACAGACCATCAACTGCCCCAAGACAGAGACAGTCAGTTGCACAAGCACCCATGTCATGAGTTTTGCCTGTCAGCAGCTAGGGGTGCAGGGCCCCAGAATCCCCCTGCACCCATCTCCTCAATAGTTGGCAGGCATTGTGGCTACAGCAGGGGCTACCATCCCTGCAGCTGTAAACCCGTTGCACCTTAACACCCACAGTATCACCAATGGCAAAAGTTTTGCTTGTCCACATCTTGAAGTGCAATTCCCCCCAAACCCCTGCACTGATCTTCTTGAAACTTGGCAGACTTTGTGCTCTCAGTAGGAGCTACCAGCCCTGTAGTTTTGGCCCCCCTGTGGTGTTAAACACAGCCGTGACATGAGTTTGGCTTTCATAGTTTCATAGTTTCTAGGGTCGGAAGGGACCTGAGTAGATCATCTAGTCCGACCCCCTGCCATGGCAGGAAAGAGTACTGGGGTCAAACGACCCCAGCAAAGTGTTCATCTAACCTCCTCTTAAAAATCGCCAGGGTAGGAGCCCGCACCACTTCTCTTGGAAGATGGTTCCAGATCCTAGCTGCCCAGACCGTAAAGTAGCGCCTCCTGATATCTAGCCTAAATCTACCCTCTGCCAGCTTGTGACCGTTATTTCTGGTCACTCCTGGCAGTGCTCGGGGGAACAGGGACTCCCTCAATGCCTGCTGATCCCCCCTGACTAGTTTATAACAGGCCACTAGATCCCCCCTCAGCCTTCTCTTGTGGAGGCTGAACAGGTTCAAGTCCCATAGCCTCTCCTCATAGGGCCTGCCCTGCTGCCCCCTGATCATGCGAGTGGCCCTCCTCTGGACCCTCTCCATGCTGTCGACATCCCTCTTGAAGTGTAGTGCCCAGAACTGGACGCAGTACTCCAACTGCGGCCTGACCAGTGCCGCATAGAGGGGGAGGATCACCTCTTTGGACCTGCTCGAGATGCATCTGTGGATGCATGACAAGGTACAGTTGGCCTTCCTGACTGCCTCCCCACACTGCCGGCCCATGTTCATCTTGGAGTCAATGATGACTCCAAGATCCTTTTCTGCCTCTGTGCTGACAAGAGGGGAGTTCCCCAACCTGTAGGTATGGTGCCGGTTGTTCCTCCTGAGGTGCATCACTTTGCACTTGTCAGTGTTGAATCCCATGCTATTCTCATCCGCCCACCCTTGTAACCTGTCTAGGTCCGACTGTAGCCTGTTGCTTCCTTCTAGTGTGCCCACATCCCCCCACATCTTAGTGTCATCAGCAAATTTGAACAGGGTGCTTTTCACCCCCTCGTCCAAGTCACTGATGAAGATGTTGGACCGAGCCCTGCAGAACTCCACTGCCCACATCCTTCCAGGTTGAGAAGGACCCATCCACTACCACCCTCTGGGTGCAGCCCTCCAGCCAGTTGGAGACCCATTTGACTGTGTGGGTGTTGACACTACAGTCCCCCAGTTTCTTAATGAGAACGGGGTGAGAGACAATGTTGAAAGCCTTCCGGAAGTCCAGGAAGACTATATCCACTGCTACCCCTGCATCTAATGATCTGGTGATATGATCGTAAAAGGCCACCAGGTTGGTCTGACAGGACCTGCCACTGATGAACCCGTGTTGGTTGCCCCTAAGCATGCAGTCCCCTGCTGGCCCCTCGTGGATGTGTGCCAGAATAATTTTCTCAAACAGCTTGCCTAGGATCGAAGTAAGACTAACTGGCCTATAGTTTCCCAGGTCCTCCTCCTTCCCCTTTTTGAAGATGGGAACCATGTTGGCCCTCTTCCAGTCCTCTGGCACCACACCAGCGCACCAGGAGTACTCATAAAGCCGTGCCAGCAGTCCTGCAATGACCTCGGCCAATTCCTTTAGAACTCTAGGGTGGAGATCGTCTGGACCGGCTGACTTGAATACATCCAGTCCCTCCAGAAGTTCCCTAACTAGTTCCTCACTAACCTTTGGCCCAGGTGTGCCTCCTCTGGGGCCTGAGGGGAGCTCAGCGGGGGTGGGGGTGGCTGTTCTGGTCCCTCCTTAGGAAGATGGAGGCAAAGAAATTGTTAAACATGTTAGCTTTGTCATTTGGTGTGACTACCAAATTTCCCAACGCGTCCTGCAGGGGCCCCACATTACCTGGAACCTTCTTTTCACCCCCTATTTATTTAAAGAAGGACTTCTTATTGTCCTTAATCTGGGAAGCTAGTCCTAATTCCATCTCGGCCTTGGCCTTCCTGACTGCCCCCCTACATCCCCGAGCGACTGCAGTATAGTCATCCCTGGTGATGTCCCCTTCTTTTCATTGGGTGTACGCCTCCGTTTTAGCTAGGAGACATTCCGGATGCTTTTGGTGAGCCATGGGAGCTTGTGTGCCCTCCTGCTCCCTTTGATCCTCGTTGGGATTACCTTCCTTTGGGCTTGGAGGATTGTCTCCTTAAGGAGCGACCACTCTCCTTGGACACCTGGCTCCCCTCCCCTCTGGAACCTCAGCGCTTCTCCAACTATCCTCCTTAGCTCGTTGAAGTTTGCCCTCCTGAAATCTAGGGCTGCTGCCTTACTGCAGGCCTTTGCCACCTTGTGCTGGATGGTGAATTCCAGCAGGCGATGATCACTGTCATCCAGGTGGTTCAGCACCCGCAGCCCCCTCACCAGGTCATCACCCGTGGCCAGCACTAGGCCCAACAAGGCGTCTCCCCTGGTGGGGCTGTGCACCTCCTGGGTTAGATGGAGGTCCTGCACTCTGTCTAAGAACCTATGTGAGCGGTCAGACCTGGCTGACTGCTCTTCCCAGGAGATGTCCAGGAAGTTCAGGTCCCCCATGACTACCACATCCTTAGACTTCACTACCTCTGTGAGCTGACCTAAGAATTCCTGGTCAAGCTCTTCCCCCTGGTTGGGAGGGCTGTAGTAGACCCCCACCGTTAAGTCTCTTTCCCGTCAACTGCCTTGTACTCCACCCCAAAGCACTTCAGAGTGCCCTTCCTCTGACTCCTTGCTAATTGATGAGGATGTGTATTCCTCCTTAATATAGAATGCCACGCCCCCACCTCTCCTTCCTATCCTGTCCCTCCTGTACAGGCTATAGCCCTTGACATTCTCCGCCCAGTCATGCATTGAGTCCCACCACATTTCAGTTATCCCCACTATGTCCGGGCTGGTGTCAGCTAGCAGGAGGGTGAGTTCCTTTTGCTTGTTTCCCATACTATGAGCATTTGTGTAGAGGCATTTGAGGCCTCCTGTGGATGTGTGTACTGACCCCCTAGCCCCAGCATTGCCCTGGCCCCTGTCACTTACCTGTTTATTCATTTTGCTCGTTGGTCTAGGCTGGGCTGTAGTTGTGGGTGTTGCTTGGTCTGGCAGTCTGATGTTTCCTCTGTCCTCATCTTCCCCTTCCCCTGACGAGCCTAGTTTAAAGCCTGCCGAAGGAGGTCTGCCAACCTAGAAGAGAGCACACGCTTACCTTTAGGGGAAAGGTGGAGCCCGTCCCACCCCAGCATGTCTCTCATCATGATGTGCCGGTCATGGCTGAGGAAGCCAAAGCCCACCTCGAAGCACCATTCCTGTGGCTGCCAGTTGGTCTCCGTGATGCATGTTTCATGCTGTCTGCCATGTCCACATCCTTTCAAGTATTTGGGGTGCAGTTCCCCCCAGACCCTTGCACTGAACTTCTTGAAACTTGGCAGCTTTCATGCTCCCAGCAGAGGCTACCATTCCTGCAAGTTTCATCCAAATCAGACAAAAAACAACAAAGTTATAGATATTTCATTGATTCCCCATTATATCCTATGGCCGAATCTCTGAGGTGGCTCTGAAGCTTTGGAGCCACTTCGGCCAGATTGAGGCAGAAACCCAGTTCAGAGCTCCAGACTGGATCACGGCCATCCAAAGCGGCCAGATCCGAAGCTGGATTGGATCGCTCCTGACTTGCACAGGCCTACAAGCTGATCATCTTGTTGCCAGCTCCTGGTGAGAGCTCCACGTGATCCCAGCTCCAGCTGTTTACTCCTCATGCGCTCCAGCTTCTGAATTAACACTACTCTTAAGTGGTCTCTCACCATGTCTTTCAGAGGAGGCTGTGTGAGTTGGTGGGGAGGTTGGTCAGAGAGCAGCTCTTCTGCAAACCAGGAACAACAGGGTACTATCTTACTGTGGCAAAAATTAGTTTACTGTGACACAATACCATCATGCATGTAAATGGTAATATTTTACTCTGGAGCCAGTTAGTCTGCAGTAATGTGCATGTGTAGACGTGGCCACTGAATCCAAACTTAATTCACTTCTGAATTCACTTAATCTTGCCTTTTGAGAATTATCCTACCTTGATTATTTTTAAATGCAAAACATTATGGGACTCGATAGGAATTTCCACATTAGGATCAATGCCTGGATATGATTTGTGGGTAGTTTAAACCTAGGCCTGAAATGAGGGATAAAATCATTGCAGGGCCTTCCTTTGATTTCATTTAAACTGTTATGAATCAGAGTAATACCAGTCTGACTGACGGATTGATTTAAATACTGGTACAAATTTACTTTGGTATAAAGCTAGTTAGAACAAATCAGCCTACAGTTTTCTATGTAATTCCCCTTGACTAAGTCTCTTTTTCCTCCTGTGGTACCCATAATATGAATCTGCTATTTGTTCACACTGTCACATTATGGCCTACAGGGAACATGTGAAAGTATCTCTGGTTGCTTATTTAAGAGTCTTCAAAGGCAATTTGATATTCTTACCTTTGATTATTTCTTAAAAGCAAGGAGCCATCAGAAAATCCCTTTTCTACCATTATCTTGAAGCATGAGGAATTACTTCCTAAACAGTTTCTCTTAGGGCATAGTTTTGGCAGGATGTTATTTCTTTGTTTGTTTTATATAGAGAGTCCATGGAAACAAAAAAAACCAACCCACTGCCCATACAATCTGTATGGACTCTGTATTGTTGTTCTTTCTCAAATCTTTGGTTCATAGTATTTTTTGCTTTTTAATTAAAAGTGCATGGTATCTTGTATAAGGAAGCCACATGCTTCTGAATCACTTCACTGGCGTTTCAGGAAAAAAAATGTCTAAAATTCTGAAGGGAGATAATGAAATGGAATAGTTTAGTCTTTAGTTTTTCTTGGGAAATTAAATATTTACTTGATGACTCCTAATATTTCTGATTTTATTTGATTTTCATCCAGCCTAGTTTCTTTTGGAGCTGACACAGTACACTGCATTTTCAATAACTTATTTAAAAATGGAAATGTGTGATGAACACAAGGAACTGCCTATAAAAGTTTAATCAACACCATGCATGTAAGACTGTTTTAAATATAAGAGGTATCTGAGGCCTAGAGGTACTCAGTAGCTGACAGCCTAGAAATCTAGCATTCATCTCATTGATCCATTGGACTATTTTAAAATATAAGCCCTGATTTTGGGTCTTGCTTATAGCTTTTGTGATGACAATTTTTTTTTAGTATTAGGAAGTGCCAGGCATACTATAAGGCGATATATATTTTCTGCCATTTCTTTGCCAAGTGAACATTCCTCATATAAGGAAGTGAAAGAGAGGATCTGATTTCTGCTCTTGTTGTATTTCAGTGATGATGGTCTTAATTTGTGAGTGGGAGCAGAATTAGGCATTCAGGGCAGAATCTGGTTTCATTTTATGCACCAAAATGAGAGTTTCCTACTTGTATCAGTGCCATTCTTGGTAGCTACACACAGTTTCTGATTCTGTTCCATATGCAGTGTGGACATGTCTACATGGCTACTGAGTATGCATAGTAGTCTGCACTCTGGCTAGGCAGCTATGCAGCCTTGTACATGGATTTCATAGATTCATAGACATCAGGGCTGGAAGGGACCTCGGGAGATCATCGATCCAGCCCCCTGCCCAAAGGGCAGGAAGTCAGCTGGGGTCATAGGATCCCAGCAAGAGAAGCATCCAATTTACTCTTGAAGGTGTTCAATGTAGGTGCTTGAACCACCTCTGCTGGCAGACTGTTCCAGACCTTGGGGGCTCGGACAGTAAAGAAATTCTTCCTTATGTCCAGCCTGAAACGGTCTTGCAGGAGTTTATGACCATTCGACCTAGTCATCCCTTGAGGTGCTCTGGTGAACAAACGTTCCCCCAGATCCTGGTGGTCAACCCTGATAAACTTACAGGTGGCCATCAGATCACCCCTGAGCCTACGCTTTTCCAGGCTAAAGAGTCCCATGTCCCTCAGCCTATCATCGTAAAATCTGTTTTCCTGACCTCTGATCATGCACGTGGCTCTCCTCTGGACTCTCTCAAGCTTCTCCACATCCTTTTTGAATTGTGGAGCCCAGAACTGGATGCAGTACTCCAGCTGCGGCCTCACCAAGGCCGAGTACAAGGGGAGAACGACGTCCCGGGATTTGCTCGAGAAGCGTCTATGGATTGAAGCCAGCGTTTTGGTCGCTTTACTAGCCACAGCATCGCATTGCAGGCTCATGTTCATCTTGTGGTCAATGATGACCCCCAAGTCTCTTTCTTCTGTAGCGCTATCCAACGTAGCACTGCCGAGCCTATAAGGATGCTGCAGGTTTTTCCTCCCAAGGTGGACAACCTTGCATTTTTCGGTGTTAAACACCATCAGGTTCTCATCTGCCCATTTGCTGAGCTTGTCCAGGTCAGCCTGGATCACCCGCCTATCTTCTGGCATGGGTGCTTTGCCCCAAAGTTTGGTATCATCGGCGAACTTGGCCAGTCCACTCCTGACTCCAATGTCCACATCATTAATGAAGATGTTGAACAGTATGGGTCCAAGGACAGAGCCTTGAGGGACCCCACTGGTCACAGGGCACCCCGATGAGTGACTGCCATCAATTACAACCCTCTGGGTCCGACCACAGAGCCAATTTCCCAGCCAGCGGATCGTGGTGGAGCCAAGGCCACAACTGGCCAGTTTGGCCAAGAGGTTATCATGGGATACCAGATCAAAAGCTTTTTTGAAGTCAAGATATATGACATCAATCTCTTCTCCCTTGTCCAGGTGATAGGTCACCTGGTCATAGAAGGAAATGAGATTGGTCAAACAAGACCTACCCGCAACAAACCCATGCTGGCTATCCCTTAGAATGTTAGCCCGGGCCAGTCCCTCAAGGATGGCCTCCTTAATAAACTTTTCTAAGATCTTCCCCAGGATAGAAGTCAGGCTAATGGGCCTGTAGTTAGCCGGATCCACTCTCCTCCCTTTCTTGAAGATCGGCACCACGTTGGCCTTCTTCCAGTCTTCGGACACTACACCAGAGCGCCAGGAGTTTTCAAAGATCCGTGCCAGGGGCTGGGCTATGACGCTTGCCAGCTCCTTGAGTACCCTGGGGTGCAGATTATCAGGGCCGGCTGACTTGAAGGTATCCAGCTTCTCAAGGTGTTCCTTCACGAGGTCAGCATTTATGGAGGGTAGGGGATCCCCATCACCCGGATCTCCCTGTCCCATAGCAGGCATGGGCGTCCCATGGGACTGATGAAAGACTGACGCAAAGTACCTATTTAATAGGTTGGCTTTTTCCTGGGCGTCAGTTGTCAGTTGCCCCATCTGGTTTAGCAGGGGTCCAACATTGCCCTTGCTTTTCCTCCGGCTCCCCACATATCTGAAAAAGGACTTTTTGTTGTCCTTGATGCTTGAAGCTAGTTGGAGTTCAGTTGCAGCCTTGGCTTTCCCGGTTTGCTCCCTGCAGGACCGGACCAGTGCAGAATAATCCTTCTTGGAGGTGAATCCCGTCCTCCATCCTTTGTAGGCTTTCCTTTTTAGCTGTAGGAGGTCCGCTAGGTCCCTGGAGAGCCAGGAGGGCTGCTGTGCCTTCTTGCTGCCTTTCCTCCGTGTTGGAATAGATTTAGCTTGTGCATTGAGGATCGCTTCCTTGAGGAGCAACCACTCTTCTTGAACTCCCATCACCCTGGGGTCATGGTCCCTGAGGGCCTGACCGACTAGCCTCTTGAGCTTGTCAAAGTCGGCTTTTCTGAAGTCAAGGACTTCTGTGTTGCTGACTGACTTGCCAGCTTTACGGTGAAGGTGATCAGCTCATGGTCGCTGTCACCCAGCTTCCCATCGATCACTAGGTCACTGATTAGGTCGTCCCCTGTAGCCAGTACCAGGTCGAGCAGCACTTTGCCTCTTGTTGGCCCATAGACTTCTTGAGTCAGGTAGAGGTCATCCACGCACGAGAGAAAGCTTTGCGACCGCTTGGATTTTGCTGAGTGATCTTCCCACGAGATGTCCGGGTAATTGAAGTCACCCATGACAACCAAGGTCCTGGAGCAAGTGGCCTCAGTCAGTTCCCAGGCGAACTCCTGGTCAAGCTCAGGACTTTGGGTGGGAGGTCTGTAGTAGACTCCCACCGTTGTGTCCCCTGTGCCGTATTCCCCACGAATTTTTACCCAGAGGGTCTCTAGCTGTCCATGCCGGTCGCCAACATCAGCTTGCAGGGACATGTAGCTTTCCTTCACATAGAGAGCTACACCCCCGCCCCTTCTGTCAACACGATCCCTCCTGTACAGGGTATAGCCCTCTATACCCGTGGTCCAGTCATGGGTGGAGTCCCACCAGGTCTCCGTTATCCCAATGACATCATAATTCTTTCCACTGAGCAGGAGGATGAGCTCCTCCTGCTTGTTGCCCAGGCTCCTGGCATTAGTGTACAGGCAGGCAAGTGTCCCCTTGGGGGCTCTTGCCTTGCCCACAGATTGTGCCAGGGCTGGGGCAGGGGTGGGCTCCCTTAAGTGCCTTGGTGTGCTGGCTTTGCAAGAGTTGCTCAGTGGGCCAGCAGTGGCAGTAGTCCCCCCATCCCCCAGCGGGCTTAGTTTAAAGCCCAGTGGTGCAGGTCAGCCAGCCTGGCTGAGAAGAGCCTCCTCCCCAGGGGGGAGAGGTGGAGGCCATCTCTTCCCAGCAGCTCACTGCCTCTCTTGCCAAAGAGCGGGCTGTGGTCATGGAAGCCAAAGCCTTCCCGATGACACCAGCTCTGCAATCTTTGGTTCACTACGTGGATCCTCCTCTCCCTCCCCAGCCCATAGCCCGAGACTGGGAGGATCGACAAAAACACCACCTGAGCTCCCAGACCCCTAAGCCCCGCTCCCAAATCTCTGTAGCGCCTCGTGACCTGGCTGGGGGTGCTCTGGGTTGTGTCATTGGTGCCACATGAATAAGGAGCATGGGATAGTGGTTTGTGGGCCGGAGGAGCTCTGGGATCCTCTCCGCAATGTCTTGGATGTAGGCCCCCGGGAAGCAGCAGACTTCCCGGGCTAAGGGGTCAGGGCGTCAGATTGCCCCCTCAGTCCCCCGCAGGATAGAGTGTCCCCACAACAAACACCTTTCATTTTGTCTTGGGGAGAGCGGGGGCAGTAGCTGTGGTTGAGCCTGGGTTGCCTGCGGGAGCTGGCAACTGAGCAGGCTCTGCTGGGGCTGCAAGAGGTGCGAACCTGTTGCTAAGGGAGGGGCCTTGGTGCAGTGGGCCTTAGCCAGGGAAAAATAAGGAGAATAAGGGCATTCCCACACTTTAGCCCTTTAGCTGAGTGCTTAGGGCACTAGCCCAGGAAGCAGCAAACCCAAGTTCCAGCCTCCCATTCAGTTTAAATAGCTTTGACTGGTGTTTTTCTTACTTCTCAGCACAGTACTCTAACCACAGATTAGGCACTATCCAGAGCTTCAGCCCTCCTTTCGAGGCTGCCTGGGGGTGGAGGCAGCTAAGAGAAAGATGTGGGGCCATAGGCAGCAGAAGAGGGGGATAAAAGGGCTTAGCTCTCCCAAATGCAGGGCAGTGGTAGGGCTGCAAGGCAGCCTGGCTGAGGGCTTCCAGCAAAGCAGGGGTGGGGAGGGAGTGGGGCTGGGGCTAGGGGAGGGGCAGGCACTGAACAGCCAGTGGGGTGCAAGACTGAGTCATGAGTGGCTCGTCTGGGGGCACGGCTTGTGCTGCTATCTGCACCCCAGGAGAAATGATGAGTCAGGCAGGGTGGGCATGGGGGTCCCAGGGGCTCCATCCTCTATGGCCCGGTGGTGCAGCTGAGGCTGGCCCTGCTCTGGCTCCCAGCTCTGGCCCCCCCAGATGGTGTGGAGCAGGGACCAGTGTGGGGAGGCAGCTGGGGCCAATGCAGGGCTGAGGGTGGCAGATTCATTGGTACAGTGGGTGCCAGGGCCAGGCAATAACCCTGGGTGAGGGGGAAGGGTGCAGTGGGCCCTGGCCCCGATCCTGGGCCTGGCTTGGCTCTGCTCCCTCCCAATCCCTGCTTACTCCCAGGCCCACTCCCTCCCCACCTCCCACAGCCCTTTCCCTGCCCCTTCCCCTGCAGACTTTCCTGCTTGGGGGGTGGTGCACATGTGGAAGTGCACTTAGCCAGTCCCCCCTCTGCCTGAAGTGAACATGCTAGAGTATGAAAGATTGTTGCTGTTCTGAAATGAAGCAAGCCCTAATTTTTAGTATTTTGCTCCCAATGGGCTAGAAACTACACTGCTCTCTGTCCATTTGATCTAATGAACATTACATAGAAGTGCAGTGGCCCATTCAAAAGAGGAGGTCTGGAAAGGGGATGGCTAACTTATGGTGGGATGGATAGAGCATTACTGGGAAAACAGAGATGCAGATTTAAAGATCCTCTGCATGAAAGGGGGCCTAAAACCTGCACTTCCTGCTTCCTTGGTGAGTGCCCTCACCACTAACTCATTGGACTAAAATATGACAGACCTCTCTTCCTCCTATCCTTCCATTATTCATGGGTTTTTGTTTGGTACAATTTTGGGATTTATGCTTACCCAATGTTATATATACTTGCCTAGATATGTGATATGTCCATTTATAATCAAATATGGCAGCCAGGCAAATGATGGGAAAGGGACTAACATGAGAAACATTTTAAAGACCCTGTCACTATCTAATTTTAGAATGGAAGAAATTTAGTCTGTCAAAAAAATTAAAAAATAGTTTTCACAGCTATATCAGTCTTTGTTGCCAATGCATTTGGGGCACATCAAACAAGAGACATTCATGGTTGACAAGTGACTCCATAACAATGCTATTCAAATACCTCATGGACCTGATCTGCAAGTTCTTACTCTGGTGAATAATCCTTATTCATTCAAGTAACTCTATTGCTTGTTAAGAAAAGTAAGGGTTCAAAGAACTATATAAAAGTCTTGGGCTTTCAGAACCTTTGAGATAAATTCTCCAGCCTGTATAATAAAAAGTAGCACATCTTAACAATTTCAAGGCAGTGTCAGAACAGAAGAGTCAGAGATGTTTTCTTTAGCATCTCTAAAACCGATGATGGTAGATGTCAGTGAGGACAATAAACAGGGGCTAGATCACTCTAGATGTAACCAGTTCAGTGATCTCCCTCTAAAAGCATCTACTTGTTGCACTGTCAGAGATGGGATGCTGAGTTGGATGGACCACTGGTTTGAGCCAGTGTGGCACTTCACAGATTCACAGAAGTTTAGGGCTGGAAGGGACCTCATGAGATCATCGGGTCCAGCGCCCCTGCTCTGGGCAGGAAAGACTGCTGGGATCAAATAACCCCAACAAGGTGTGCATCTCCTTTTGAAGATCTTCAGGGTAGGTGTGTGTACCACACCCATTGGGAGTTTATTCCAGAATCTGGTCACAGGAACTGTGAAGAAGTTTTTCCTTATATCCAGTCTGAAAACTTTTTCTAGGAGTTTATGACTGTTGCTCATGGTTTTCCTCTTCCTACCCTTCCATTATTCATGGGTTTTTGTTGGATACAATTTTGGGATTTATACTTATCCAATGTTGTATACACTTGCCTAGATATGGGGCGCTTTGGTGAATAGTTGTTCACTCTGCCCCTGATGCTCTCCCCGATATATTTGTAAGCTGCCACCAAATCCTCCTGAAGTCTTCTCTTTTCTAGGCTGACCAGTCCCATATCTGTCAGCCTTTTCTTCATATGGCTTGCTCTTCAGGCCTTCAATCATATAAGTGGCTCCCTCAAACTTCTCCACATCCTTCTTGAAATGTGGCACCCAGAACTGGATGCAGTACTCCAGCTGTGGCCTCACCAATGCCAAGTAAAGCAGGAGAATAATTTCCTTAGTTTTGCTTGAGATGCATTGGTTGATGCATGCCAGCATATTGTTTGCTCTGCTAACTGTAGCATCACACTGGTGGCTCATATTCATTCTTAATTTCTTATGATGATATAAGCCTGTATTCTGATCCAGGCATCATGCAGAATCTCTGTGCAGATGCATGCTACTGGTGATGAGATTAGTCTGATCAAGACAGAGTATACATGGTAAAAGGAACTGACTAATCCAATGGTGTAACTGATTAGAGGCAGTAGCCCCCAGTTGCATCCTGGCACTTGCAACATTTCAAGAAGGAGATAAAGGACCATGTAAACAGAGATGTAACAAGCCATTTCTTTGCCCCTGGCAGCAGTGGCACTCCTCAGTGTTAGTACCCAGTTCAAACTTGTCATCTACCCCTAGCTATGCTACTGCATATAAAAGTGTTTGTTCCTGGAGCTAGAGTCCTAAATCCATCTCTTGATTCAAAATCAATTAATTACACATTTGGTGACCATGAGGCTACTATTGTGTCTTTTCCTTATTTCTTTGGCATCTACAGCTGTCTGCAAAATTTTCCCTTTGAAATTTGCAATTACAATTAGCAGTTTGCATCCAATATTTCTGATGGGCAGGTGTCCAGGCTAGTCAGAGGTAATATTTATGTGTAATAATACTCTTACTTAGCACTATAATAATAGTCTTACTCAGGTCTAAGAATAAGAGATGTCTGAGGCCTAAAGGTTAAATATTAACTACAGCCTAGAAATCTAGCACTCACCTCATTAATCCATTTGAAACCATCTGTCATAAAACCCTGCAATATGCCATATCACATGCTTTCCTGTGGCATCTGCCAACTTATTTTTAATGTTCAAGAATGATGTATTGTTAAATTCAGTAATTCCGTGGCTATGTTTCTTCAGTTGTGATCTCTTGGTTGCTATTTAATAATAGTATTTCCATTTTAGAAAGACCCAGTTTGAAACCTCCTTATATGGGAATGGTGGTGAAAAAGAAAAAGTTCTTCTTTGATATCATCTTTTCTGTTAGTATCTTCAGACAGAACATCCCAAACACTGATGTGCTTGTCCTTTGCACAAAATTGTCCTCCCTAAGAGATGCACATTAAACCATTCTGTCCCATATGCTCCGTTATACTGCATGCCTAGAAGTTCTACAGTCTGTGAGAATGCAGGGATACAGTGTAGGTATAACAAGGGAGTGAAAAGTTAGGGCTCCAGTGCGACTTTGGCTGCCCATGACACTATCCAATGCACAGATGCATGGATTGACATTCCTTCACTCTCCTCTTTAAGTCAATGGGAGATGAGAATCCTGAGTCATTCAAAAGGTATATGGTAACTTTATAGATTTCATAGACATCAGGGCTGGAGGGGACCTTGGGAGATCATCGAGTCCAGCCCCCTGCCCAAAGGGCAGGAAGTCAGCTGGGGTCATAGGATCCCAGCAAGATAAGCATCCAATTTCTTCTTGAAGGTGTTCAATGTAGGTGCTTGAACCACCTCTGCTGGCAGACTGTTCCAGACCTTGGGGGCTCGGACAGTAAAGAAATTCTTCCTTATGTCCAGCCTGAAATGGTCTTGCAGGAGTTTATGACCATTCGACCTAGTCATCCCTTGGGGCACTCTGGTGAGCAAATGTTCCCCCAGATCCTGGTGGTCACCCCTGATAATCTTATTGGTGGCCATCAGATCATCCCTGAGCCTACGCTTTTCCAGGCTAAAGAGTCCCACGTCTCTCAGCCTATCGTCGTAAGATCTGTTTTCCTGACCTCTGATCATGCGTGTGGCTCTCCTCTGGACTCTCTCAAGCTTCTCCACATCCTTTTTGAATTGTGGAGCCCAAAACTGGACGCAGTACTCCAGCTGCGGCCTCACCAAGGCCGAGTACAAGGGGAGAATGACGTCCTGGGATTTGCTCGAGAAGCATCTATGGATGGAAGCCAGCGTTTTGGTCGCTTTATTAGCCGCAGCATCGCATTGCAGGCTCATGTTCATCTTGTGGTCAATGATGACCCCCAAGTCTCTTTCTTCTGTAGTGCTATCCAACGTAGCACTGCCGAGCCTATAAGGATGCTGCAGGTTTTTCCTCCCAAGGTGGACAACCTTGCATTTTTCGGTGTTAAACACCATCAGGTTCTCATCCACCCATTTGTTGAACCTGTCCAGGTCAGCCTGGATCACCCGCCTATCTTCTGGCGTGGATGCTTTGCCCCAAAGTTTGGTATCATCGGCGAACTTGGCCAGTCCACTCCTGACTCCAATGTCCACATCATTAATGAAGATGTTGAACAGTATGGGTCCAAGGACAGAGCCTTGAGGGACCCCACTGGTCACAGGGCACCCCGATGAGTGACTGCCATCAATTACAACCCTCTGGGTCCGATCACAGAGCCAATTTCCCAGCCAGCGGATCGTGGTGGAGCCAAGGCCACAACTGGCCAGTTTGGCCAAGAGGTTATCATGGGATACCAGATCAAAAGCTTTTTTGAAGTCAAGATATATGACATCAATCTCTTCTGCCTGGTCCAGGTGATAGGTCACCTGGTCATAGAAGGAAATGAGATTGGTCAAACAAGACCTACCCGCAACAAACCCGTGCTGGCTATCCCTTAGGATATTAGCCCGGGCCAGTCCATCAAGGATGGCCTCCTTAATAAACTTGTACAATCATGCACTACTAGGGGATTCAGAAAAGTGAACTGTATCCTAGGAATCAGCTGAATTTACTGTCAGTTATACCGGTAGGTTATAATAAGGGGGAAGCCCTGGGACCCCTGCAGAATTCCTACTTAAATACCCTATACATGAGAAATGGAAGTAGCAATGTTGTAATGCTCCTCCTCATTGTTAAGTTGATAGAGTTGTGTCTCTCCTCACAGATCCATTCTGGTGTCTGTTTTCATCCACTTACATGTCCAGATCAATGAACTGATTGAAGCCAAGCAGCCATGTTTTCTTACTTTGATTAATGAAGGCTTTTTTACCCTTACCAAGATCCCTTGAAGATTTTAGTTTAATGGAATATATTGCAAATATTCTCAGACTCTGGCTCACCTCTATCCTTGGGAAAATTCTGGAAAAAATCATTAAGGATCACATTTGTGGGAGCCCAGCAGGGGAAATAATGCTGAAAAGGAAATCAGCACAGATTCATTGTAGGTAGAACCTGCTTGACTAACCTTGTTTCTTTTTATGACCAGGTCACAAAATGCTTAGATGCAGGAGTCGAGATAGATGTCATCTACCTAGACTTTAAGACGACCTTTGATACAGTATCTCATTCTGTTCTCTTAAATAAACTGACAGGCTGTGATGTAGACCAGTGGTCTCCAAAGTGGGGTACATGCATCCCAGGGGGTGCACAAGATGATCCATTGGGGTGTGGGAAGAAAATATTAGAACTTCTATTTAGATGTATATTTATATAAATATACATATATTGGGGGTGCATGCTCAAAAATTTTTTACTGATAGGGGTGCGCTAATATAAATGTACATATATTGGGGTGCATGCTCAAAAATTTTGTACTTATAGCAGTACGCGATCAAAAAAAGTTTGGGGACCATTGATGTAGATGATTACACAGCCAGGTGGGTGGCAAATTGGTTTAGTGGGTCACACTCAGAGAGTCAGAGATGGGTCACTATTGACCTGGAAAGATGTGGTCAGTGGAGTCCTGCAAGGCTCGGTTCTTGGATTGGTGCTATTCAGTGTCGTCAGTGACTTGAACGAGGGTGTGGAGTGCACCCTGTCTAAGTTTGCAGATGATACCAAATTATGGGGCAAAGTTAATGCACCAGAGGGTAGGGAAGGGATCCAGGCAGATCTGGACAGGTTGGAAAAATGGGCAGAATGAAATAAGATGCAGTTCAACAAAGACAAGTGCAAAGTGCTGTACCTGGGCAAAAAGAACCACCTTACAGGCTGGGGGATGGCCTTCTCAGCAGCACACAGCAGAAAGGGATCTTGGAGTCATAGATGACTGCATGATGAACATGAGTTGTCAATGTGATGAAGTGATCAACTAGGCTAAATGCATTTTATCATGCATTAGCAGATGTATGATGAACAGGTTCAGGGAGGTGATGCTTCCCCTCTATGCGGCACTGGTCAGGCCACAGTTGGAGTACTGCATCCAGTCTTGGGCGCTGCACTTCAAGAGGGATGTGGAGAATCTTGAGAGGGTTCAGAGAAAGGGCACTCTTATGGTCAGAGGCCTGCAGGCAAGGCCCTATAATGGAGAGACTGAGGGACCTAGATCTCTTCAGCCTTCACAAGAGAAGGCTGAGAGATAATCTTGTGGCTGCTTATAAATTCATCAGGGGAGGGCAGCACGGAATAGGAGATGCTCTGTTTACTAGGGCATCCCCTGGAGTAACTAGGAACAATGATCACAAATTGACAGAGAGCAGATTTACGCTGGACATTAGGAAGAACTTCTTCACAGTAAGGGTTGCCAGAATCTGGAATGGGCTTCCCTACCTTGGGGGTCTTCAAGAGGAGACTGGACAAGCACCTAGCTGGGGTTGTCTGACCTCAGCACTCTTTCCTGCACAGGACAGGGGGTTGGACTCGATAATCTACTGAGGTCCCGTCCAACACTAATATCTATGTATCTATGTATTGCATGAGTCTAGTCTGTCATTCAATTATTTTATTCCACTTTAATAAAATGGTTAACACAAATGTAAGACAGGTGGCTTCTATGCAGCTAGTAAGAGGTTTCAGATCCCACCTTTTAAGTGCCCTAGCAGAAGTGCAGTGAATATCTGATATGCCATTAATGTGACTAGTATTTCAGGGCTCATCTTCAACTGGGCATTTGCATTTTTTATTTAAGTAACTGGGCAGATGTATATCTTTTGAAATGGAATGCTCAGGTCATGCTTAATAGATTAAATCAACATGCATGTCCCACATTTTGTAAAAGCTCTGGGACAAGCATGTGTACTGAAATGTTCAGTAGAGAGTTGCCATTTGTACACTCATTAGCATTATCATGAGCTAATTCTATAGAGAGATATAAAATACACAGTACTCAAGACTTCTTTATAACACTTTTCTCTAGCTTCAGCATTACTCTTACCTCTCCAGAGCCTCCTTCACAGCAGCTTATGCAGAACCATTATATACAAACTTTTGCTCTTGTCTTTGCCCAGCATGAACAGGAAAAAAAACCCCCTTAGGTATTTTTTGCAACTGATTTTGGTTGTGACTGTTTTTATATTTTTTTAAATCTGATTATCTCTGTAATATTTTTAAGTACTTGTGCATTTCTGTGGGTACTTTGATGGATCACATGGATGCTCTGTAAATCAAAGTGCTATTTATATTATGAATTATAGACTCTTACATATTTAAAAATGTTTTTTCTCTTGTAGACTGTTTAAGATGAGAACACCTATGAATTCAGGTAAGCATACAGATGAGCACATAAGATTAGTATAGACATACTCATTTTCCAGCTGTGTATTTACTTTGTTGGAACTTAAAATTTACATTTGATAATACACGTATGTTAGTAATTCTTCTGTGGTTACACAGCTTTATCTGATTACAATAGCTGTTAGATCAGCCCCTAAATGACTAATTGTATTTATAGTAGCAATATGATGCATGGTTTTCTTTATTCTAGTAGAGCATGTGTTAAGAATGCTTTGCAATTCTATTCACAAATTTAGCTTTGCTCAGCATGAACAGAACCCCCCCACCTATTTTTTCCAACTGATTTTGGTTGTGAAGTGTACATGCAGTAAGTTATATAAAGTTCCCTAATATAACTCTGATACATTTCATTCAAGGGTTAGATGTACCTGAATTTAAAACAAGATACCTTTTTAATAATTTCTCATCTGCACGTAAGTAATGATTGCTGTGTAGCACAGTAATTATTTTAATGCATTGGGCTAAATTCTTCCTCAACATAAGATATATGATAAAATATTGATTAACAGCAAGGCCTACCATATCTGCGATCAGAATTAGGGACCTTCTCAAATTGGGGTGATGCCACCAGCATGAAGGGAGGTAGCCAAGATGGTAGCCACTCACTCCTCCCTCTGCTTCTGATTGTCTGAGAGGGCTGCTTTTCTTGTGGCCTTGCCCCTCTCTGCCACTCAGTGGTGAGGGGTGGGGCCACATGAAAGTCAGCTGTCTCAGCCAATCAGTGGTGAAGGGCTGGTCTGCTGGAGCCCCTCAGCCAATGAGAAGTAGTGGTGGTTGGGATGGGACAGGGAGAACTCACTGCAAAAAGACTGTGAAAATGGCACCAGGCACTGTTGTGGGTGGTCCGTGATTTTTCCTTCTTTCGGTAGAAGGCCGGGGGGAGGTGCTGTCTATGTTAAGAGCATTATACATCTACCCTAATCAAAATGGGGTCAGAGAAGGGGAAAGTTGAGTCATTGTGGGTTAAGATGCATGGAAGTTGAGGGGAAAGGGACTTGGTCATGGGGGTCTGCTACAGAGCATCACATCAAGAGGAAGAGCTAGACTTGGAATTCTTGGGGCACCTCTTGGAGGCCATATGATCTAGGGATGTGGTTGTCATGGGGGACCTAAACTACTGTAACATTTGCTGGGAGGAGCAGTCAGCCAAATCCAACTGTTCATGTAGGTTCTTAACCTGTGTACAGGACCTTCTCCTAATGCAGGAGGTCTACAGTCCCACTAGGGGGAAGCCCTCATTGAACTTGGTGTTATCTGTGGGGGATGACCTGGTAGGGGAGCTGCAGATTTGTGGTCACCTTGGGGACAGTGAGCACCAATCAATCGAATTCACCATACAGCATAGAGTGGGTAAGATAACTAGTAGGGTGGAAGTGCTTGACTTTAGGAAGGCTAACTTCAGTGGGCTCAGGAGCTTCATCAATGACACACTGAAGGATAGGAGTATTGGTGAGATGGGAGTCCAGGAAGGGTGGTTGTTCCTAAAGGGAGTTATACTTCGGGCACAGAGGGAGATGATCTCAGTGCAAGAGAAAGGGGGGAAAGGGGCCAAAAAACTTCCTTGGCTAAACAGAGAAATCCAGGGAAGCCTAAGGGCAAAAAAGGAGGCATATAGGCAGTGAAATCAGGGGGAAGCTACCAAGGAGGAGTATACCTACTTGGCCCGCACTTGCCAAAGCAACTACAGAGCTGAGACTGGCAACACAAATTAAAGAAAACAAAAACTCCTTTTTTTTTTTTTTTTAAAGGTATTTAGGGAGTAAAAGGAAGGTGCAGAGCAGCATAGGACCCCTACTGAACAAGCAGGAGCAATTAGTGACAGACAGGGGGGACAAAGCTGAACTCTTCAGTGAGTTTTTTGTTTCAGTGTTCTTGAACAAGGGTCAAGATAAATCTCCTAATGGGTTCTTAGATCAGAGGGACACCAACCTACCAAGTGTCGATGCTGACTTGGTGCAGAGTCACTTGGATGGACTGGATGTGTTTAAGTCAGCAGGCCCGGATGTGCAGCATCTGAGAGTACTGAAGGAATTGGCTGCTGTCATAGCAGAACTACTGACACGGCTGTTTAAGTGCTCATGGTGCTTGGGTCAAGTCCCAGAGGACTGGAAAAGTGCCAAAGTGGTCCCTATTTTCAAGAAGGGGAGGAAGGAGGATTCAAGTAATTATAGGCCAGTCAGTCTCGCCTCCATCCTTGGAAAGTCTTTGAAAAGATTATTAAGGATCATATTTATGGGAGTTTGGCGAGAAAAATAATGAAACAGTACAACCAGCATGGATTCATAGTAGGTAGATCATACCTGTCTAATCTGGTTTTGTTTTATGACCAGGTCACAAAACGCTTAGACACAGGAATAAAGGTAGATACCATTTTCCTTGATTTTAGGAAGGCCTTCGATACGGTATCTTATCTTATTCTCATAAATAAATTAAAAGTCTGTGACTTAGATGTTTACATGGTCCGGTGGGTAGCAAATTTGTTTGGGGGTTGCACCCAGGGAGTGGTAGTAGATGGGTCGGTATCAACCTGGAAGGATGTGGGTAGTGGGATCCCTCAGGGCTTGGTCCTTGGACCTATACTCTTCAATGTCTTCATCAGTGTGATGAAATCATCAGCAAAGCTAACCAGACTTTATCGTGCATCAGCAGATGCATGACAAATAGAACCAAGGAAGTGACACTTTCCCTCTATGTGGCATTGGTCAGATCGCAGTTGGAGTACTGCATTCAGTTTTGGGCGCCATACTTTAAGAAGGAAGTGGATAGCCTTGAGAGGGTTCAGAGGAAGGCCACTCGTATGGTTAACGGTTTACAGGCCAAGCCCTATGAGGAGAGACTAAGGGACCTGGATCTCTTCAGTGTCCACAAGAGAAGGCTGAGAGGTGACCTTGTGGCAGCCTACAAATTCATTAGGGGGCACAGCAAGGAATCAGAAATGCTCTGTTCACCAGGATGCCTCTTGGGTTAACAAGGAACAACGGTCACAAACTGACAGAAAGCAGATTGAGACTAGACATCAGGAAAAACTTCTTCATGGTGAGGGTGGCCAAAATTTGGAATGTGCTTTAAACAGAGGTGGTGCTCTCTCTTACCTTGGGGGTCCTTAAGAGAAGGCTGGATAGGCATCTGGCTGGGGTCATCTCACCCCAGCACTCTTTCCTGTCCTAACATCTGTGAATCTAGAATTACATCTGCTTACATCAAGGCTGAATGTGAGAGAATGAATTTACTAATTGGTTTAATGAGGTTGACTAATATCCTGAGGAATGTAGCTCTGATACATAACATATATCTTAAAATAAAATAATACCATATTTTCTCAAATCGAAGATGAGGTTTTTTCCCCTCATTTAAAAAGGGAGAAGCAGAGGGGAAAGCCCCTTATCTTGGGTTTAAGTACAAGCAAGGGGACAGGCAGCTGCTGTGACTCTGACCCTGGCCCCAGGCTAGGCTCAGGGCCAGAGTTGGAGCTGCAACCACTGTTTCCCTGAAACCTTTGCCCCACTGACACTGTGCCTCCCACCTGACCCTCCATCACCTTCCCTCTGCTGCTGTCTTCTGCACCACATCTCAGTCCATGTGCTGCAGCTTATCCCAAGTTGTGGTCCAACTCTGGCTCCAGCCCTGTTTGGCCTGGGGCAACAAGCACATGGTCTCTCCGGCCCTCACCCAACCTGTGCAGCAGTGGCAGTAGTGATATCAGCTCTGGCCTGAGCCCCAGAGCCAGGGCTAGGTCTGCTAGTACTGCAGACTCTGCTGTTTAGGGCCCTGAGTGCCCATATGCTTTCTATCCCAGACCAGACCAGGGCCAGAGCTTGACCACAGTGGAGGGTAAGTGGCATTGTGGGGATGGGAGAGGCAGGAAGCAGGGGAGAGGTGCTGGGGGCACAGGCACAGATGGGCATGCACTGGGGGACAGACAGCATGGGAGGCAAGTAGTGTGGGTGGCAGGGGCCAGAGGGCACAGACACTGGGGAGCGGGCAGGAGAGGGGGCAAGTGGCAGGGATACAGGTGTTGAGGGTGTAGACAGCATGGGAGGCAAGAGGTGGAGGGGAAGGAGTTAGGCCACTTGACTCCCCTGCTGCTTGCCCCTCTACTGCCTGCCTCTCTATTGCCTGTCCCCCTGCCACTGCTTGCCCTGCTGCAGTGGTGGTGTTGGGGGATAAATGTAAGATGGACCTCTAATAATTAAATTCTATACCTGAAAATTATAACACATGTATACATTTTCCATTATAGAATCTGATTTTTGGAGGACTGCCTTAAATTTGAAGTCATCTTGGATTTGTGTAAATACAGTAAAAAGAACCAAATGAACAGACCAATTCATAAATTTTTTGTTTGTTTATGTCAGTGAAGATTTTACAGATTCACAGAAGTTTAAAGTTGGAAGGGACCTCATGACATCATCGTGTCCAGCCCCCCTGCTCTAGGTAAGAAAGACTGCTGGGGACAAAAAACCCCAGGAAGGTTAAATAACCCCAGGAAGGTGTGTGTCCACATGCTTTACTTAAGTTAGAACTTGTCTTCAGGATTTGGCTTTATATAATGAACAGAGGCATGCCATTTTTATTGAGGTACATTCTCATTCACAGTATATGTACTGGATCTCAATACAATTGCATTACCTAAGAAAATTAGAAAGACAAGTGATGAAGAGGTAGCAGGGGCAAGATTACATGCTGTGGGACTGCTTATTGTTCACTTTGAGTTGCAGTTTTTAAATGCACTGAATTGCAATTAGTTACTGAACTGGATAAAGATGTAGCTATGCAGTGCTAATGATCTTCATAACCTTGACAAACAGTAGGGCTCTGCGAAGCTTCGGTCCCTGATCCAATTTGGTGGAGATTCAGCCCATATCAGTGGTTAAATCTCCAAATCTGAATCAAATCAGAGGACCCTTTAATTTCTCTGAATTGAATTGGGACCCTCCGAATCGATTCAGACAGATTGGGAAAGATTTGGTGATTCAGACGTAGACATGACTTTAAATGTTTTTTCTGCATACCCCTAGGTAGCAGGCAGCTCGTGAACACTGTGATGCTGAGGCACATGGAGTGTTCCACAGAAGCACTTCTGGTCCGCCAGGGAGCGCGCTGGGCCCCGCCATGCATCCCCTGCTCGGTGACTGGTGCCTCCTGAGTCTGGGGGGGCACCCAATGAATCAATGAATTAAATCACTGTCCCTGATTCAGGCTGGATCCGAATCGAATAGGGCCTGCTTCACACCCCCCTAACAAATAGCAAAAAAAGTGAGTTTGTAGAACTGAGCCGTTAACAAAATATTAAGGAATTGGAAGAGCAAAACTCCACTCTATAATACTCTCTGGATTCTGTCCTCTTTGAGATGGCTAAATATGAAACAATCCTTTTTACTTAAAATAGTTAGCTGTTACCAGTAGGATTTCTTTTTCTTTTCTTTCTTATAAGCTTCAGTCACACTCTACTTAAAAATTAAATACTAAGTGAAAATTTAAGTGAGCTCAGTGAAGTAGCACTACAGATGATTTCCCACCTCCCTCCCCCGCACAATGGTTTTCATTATAAACACACATGTCCTAAATTTTCTTTATATTGTTCTCTGAAAGGTGATTTCAAGTTGCTTGTCTCACTGCTAAGTTTCTTCTACATCTTTTTGTCAGCAAGTTAGGTTAAGGAATGGCTTTAATGCACTAGACTTTCTTTGAAGAACAAGGGCTAAATTTATTTATGAATGTAGGCTCCCCTGTAGTCAATGTATTTAAATTAGAGGTTAATTTGATCCCAGAATCTTACTCGTGAAAATAATGTAGTTACTGAAATCTAAAGTTAAGGGATGTTTGTTTTTTTAACACATAATTTAGCACTATTCAGCAGTAGTATCAGCCTTGGAATTCAAGAATGCTGGACTGGAAAAGGAGAAATATAGCTCTGGTAGCATTAATAGAGATTATATCTGGAAGTAATGTACTTGTTTGCATTATTTCTCACTTTCTAATGCCAATTATGTGCAGTAAACTCTATGCTCTTTAAATAAAATATTCATACTGAAGGGTAAAGATAATATTAAAGTATATAAAAGCTGAATATATAAAAACCAGTTAGGAGTAACACATGTATGTTTTTGAAAAAGTGTGTAAAAAAGCTGCCTTCCCCATACCCAGTAAATCCTTTTTGTGTAACTGCAGGAAAATGCACATTGATCCATTTGTACACACTGTACACATTGTTATTTTGTGTATAGGTGTGCAGATTTGGCAGGTGCAACAGGGATGCACCCATTGTGCATACATTTCTGGGCCACTGGATAATAAAGGATTACTACAGCTCCTGTTGATTTATTCTCTTCATGGGCAGTGGATGGCCATTTCCCAAAGCTTAGGTCTAGAACAGGATGCCTATTCCTTCCTCTATTTTTGTAGTAGGTTTTCTTTCCAATCTTCAGCTGGCAGCAATTATATTGCCATACACTTTTCATTTTAATCTGTGCCTATTTTTCTTTTTAAACTTGTTCTAAATATAAGAGTAGCAACAAAGAAAAACATCTGCTGCAGAAAAATTTTCTGAACTTCAGTTTACAGTGTTTATAAATACTGTAGGGCTTCCACTTGTGTAATACGGTGTAGGTGGCACATGAACCAGTGCAGACAGCATGGCAGAAGCTCTCAGCATACACATTTTTGATGCTTGGGGAGAGAGAAAATGTATCTGGATAAGGAAAACCTATATCTTTAGTAAAAGTGGCCCAATCCTAAGGGACACAAAAAGCTTTCATACATGTACAGGTCATGGACAGTCAAACAAGTAAGAGAAATTGCAGGGTCTGGGGCGGGGGGGCAGGATGGTTCCACAGCATCTCTGGAAGGCTAGGGCAAGGATGGCTGAAAGTAATTTAAATGAATGCCTCGTTCAGAGACTTGGTTTCTCTCTTTCATCCATAGCAGCTACTGCAGTCTTGGAACTATAGAAATCTCCATGCAACAGCCACAAAAGGAAAGGTTTTAGGACTATACTAGGGTTGATGCAAATTATGATATATTATAGATCTCATATTATCACGTTAAAAATCAGTAGAATTAATCTTGCAAGTATTTAGTCAGTTTGCCCTGTTATTACTCAGAGAAAGCCCCACTGAATGCTTCAGGCTGAGTTTTCTTAACTAAAAATGAATGAAAGGATCAAAGGAACTGGCTTTATTTCTCTAAATGTTTTTTCCTACATTCACAATCATTGAAATCAAAATGTGCTGGTTTTCTACTCAAACTACTGGTTTTCTGATTAAAATGTTTTTGTTTTTGTTTCCCACCTGATCCTACAGTCTCAAAAGAGTAAACATAGTCTGTCGTTCTAGGTTTAGTCTATCTACATCTATCAGCTGGGTCTTCGAATAGCTCCAGGAGATGTTATCTGAAGAGAGATGAAGCAGGAAAATGTTAACAAAAACGAGTCTGAGGAGTGGATGATGGGGCTGTAAAGAGGAATGCCTCAAGCTCCTTCAGAACTAAACTAAACTTGATCCAAGAATATATCTGTGGTTTCCAGTCTAAATGCACTCCAATACTTGAGCTCCAAATAGCTGCCTGCCAAATGAATGGGATTTGGAATAGGATTTTCTTGCCAACTGCTTTACACTTAGCCTGCTTGTCATTATCCCTGTCAGATTTTCTCTAGTGATTGTACACTTTACACAATTGCAGAAGAGAAACAATTTGGGCTGCTTTTGTGTATAAGGTATTCCATAGCCGAGTCACCTGCTGAAAATTAAACAATTCTTTATTCATGGTAATGTTTCCCCCTGGTCTGAATATACCATTTATTTCTATGGAAGAGAAGACTGTGGGTACTGAATTTTGATTCAGTGGTTCCTAAAGAGCATAGAAAAACTCCAGCAAAAAAAAGGTGGTTTTTGTACATTCACAAAAACAAGGCCGAAGAATTTAAAAATATTTTTCTCACTCTGAATTAAGAAAATCTATCTGATAATCACTAATTTCTGCACTTTACAAATGATAACAACCCTCCTGAGCAATCTTGTTCTTCCATTAACTGTTTTTACTGCATCTCTTCTGTCTTTTGGCTACCTGAATTTCTTTTATATCCTGCGTTTATTTACGTATTGAATTTTGTTCCAACTGCTACTTGGTTCTACTGTGTCCTGATTCTCTCCCAGAGGCCTAAGAGAGGGTACTGCGTTAGACACAGACAAGATTTTGAGTATCTCAGCTATCCAGTTAGTCTGGTAAAAGGTATCACCCACAATAATTCTTGCCTCTTGCATATTTCCTAGACTATCATGGCAGGAACATCACTGCAGGACTATCAAAACATTAGATTTTTAAACATCAAAATTCTGAGCAATTACTGTTAAAATATATGGTTTAGGAGTTATTGTTTTCTTCACAGAATGGTATCATACACAAATATAAGACTTTAATAGCACCTCTAAAAACCACCAAATTATGATTTCAAAATGATAAACTAAAGAGGATTGGTATGATTTTATCTTCTTATTCTTGTTCCTGCTGATGTCATAGAGTGTATTAATTGTGCCTTCTTGATACTTGGGTGTAGATTTGAGAACAAAGCACAAGAATTCTAATACATGTTGCTGGCATGAATCACAGTGTTGATGGTAGGCTTTTTTGATCTTTCCAGTATATTCAAGGCTCCCTCCCCTCTATCACCACCTTTCAATTATAATAGCATGAGGCTATAAATAATATATTCGTACTGGAGCTGTGACAGAAGCCTGCAGTGGTAATGTACCTCATTGGTAGAATCTGGAATTAGCCAGCCAATGTTATTGTTGGAAGCCAAGAATAGCAAGATAAAGTCTACCAGATATAGACTTCTTTCAGCTCTCCTCCTCCTGATATTTCCAGGATTGATGGGAAATTATATAATGGTGGGAAGGCCTTCAGAAAAAAAATCTATTTTTCTCATGGTCGCTTGCCAGAGTGGGCTACTTAAATTACAAATGCTGCTGCTATTTTTATTTTTCTTCTCATCATTATTTGTATTGTAATATCAAAAGACCCCCACTGAGATCAGAGTTCCATTGTGCTAAGTGTTCTACGAATTCGTGAAAATACAGCTCTTACCTCAAAAAGTTTATAACCTAGTGAAGAATTCCCCATTGGACACTTTCGTTAGCTACCTATGAAGGTTCATGTACTGTTCTTGAAGCAAAAGTCTGGCATAAGGACATTCAAAAAGTGTGTTTCTGATGCGTTTCCTTCAAATACAGATAGCCAAATATAAACTACAATCGAAATGCCCTATGTCTTCCATCTGTGGATCCAGCAACACTCTTTTCTGGATTTTTTTTCTGGTACATTAGAAACTTGCGGGCCAAATTATCAGCTCTTTTAAATTGGCAGAGCTACACTGAGGATAGTACCTCATCACCTACACTAGCAGAAAATGTATCCCTAGTAGATATACCTTTTAAAGATTAGCATAATCTGGCTATACCTGTAGTTTAGCACAGATACTACTATTAGCCATCCAAGCACAGAGTATTTATTCTATATTTTGATTAAACAAATATTCACAACTGAGAGAAGACTCAAGATCTTTGTGTTCTGGAATGGACCCTGTTTAGGACAAAGAAAGCATGGCCTATATCCTCATATACTTTTTTTATGCAAAAATCCCCATTGTCCTTAAAGGGAGTTCTGCATGTAAAACAATGCTTGGACATGAACCAAACCTAGGTGTACATGTTGTCTTCCTACAAGAGAATCTCACAAGGGAGTAAAACATACTTCCTGGATTTCACAAGTGAGTCTCTTTAAAACTTAGTTCCTATTATCACTTTAGGTAGGACCTAAGGGTATTATCACTTTAGATAGGAGTAAAGACAAGTGATCCTAGGAAGCCCCTAAAAGTCTGCAAGAACAGTGTGAATCCTGGTCCATCCCCACACAAAGGGTGGATATCTTCCACCTGGATCACTGATACCTGCTGTCCCCTAAGAAAAGAACTCTTTTTGTAGTTTTTCTGCATACTCAAATGAGACTTTGCCTGTGTAAACATTTTCAAATGATCTGGAAGAATTCTCCTGTTTTTGTTTTCCTGGTATAAAAACTTGCCCAGAGATCCCTCAACAGACATTAAAATGTTGAGCCCCTGAAGAACAGAGAGCTTGGGGTGCTGACACTGCATAGCTAGGGGGGCCCTGTGCATATATCTCACTGTGCTCTTCAGGCTTCCTCAGTCTGCCTGGAGAGAGAAGGCAGTCCTGATTGGCTGACCCAGCCTGCTCAGGGTCAGCCAGTGTCTCCCTGCAGCACAATGTAGGGATTGAAGAAGGTATGTTCTGCTTTTTTCTCAGCTGGAGCAGTACAATTCAGCCTGATTGACACACTGCCTCCTCTCTTGCCCACCATGGGTGGGTGGGGGTGTCTGGGAGCAAAGAACCTTGGGATGCTGATAGACTGTATTACATCATCTCTCAGAAGGAAAAGTGTACAGACATTTGCTCTCCCAGGAGAAACTCTCCTGGGAGCAATTTAACCTTGGTTGTTCCCAAGTTATTTTTCTCTTGTAGTGGTCATTTTTTGCTTTGGTAGAAAAATCCTGAACATCTGTGCACTTGTGGTTTCTAGTGAGAGACCAGCATCTCTCCCAGTAGAAAGTGACTGTTTGTAAGTGGCTGCTGTTGGCTAACACCTAAATTATTTTTTAGGCAAAGCTTTGACAAAAAAAAATTTATGGGTTAATTTCCAGAGGTGCTTTATATGTACTAGTCACATAGGCCTGGATTCTCAGTTTCCCTCGAAGAGGTTCAAGATAGGGGCAAAAAGGCTAAAGATCTAAGCCATAGCAAAAATCAGAGTAGACTTTTGGCTGCTCTGGTCTACATGAGTTGTAGAAATGGCATTAGAAACACCAGCCAGGCCCCTTTCCTGGAAAGTGAGAAGGAGGTAATATAGGAATCACTGCTATGTCTCTATGACACCCAAGCACTCTTATGTACAGAGGGAACCTTCCAGTAGTTGGATCCATTATCTTTAAGGCAGCTTTCTACCAACCAAATACATTGAAGAATAAGAATCACAGATTTCAGTAGATGAAAACTTAGTTTAGACTGGTGCATGCTTAAAGCATGCTTCTCAGATTTATCAGGATGATTGCCTATAGATTCTAGAACAGGAAATGATTCATAGTTAATTCTTCTGTGGGAAAAGAGTGAAGGTAGAAAACATTCTATATTCTAGTATAAAACTTGCATGACATGGTTCATTAGGTATTCACTTCTATTGTAGCTTTGGAAGAAATAGTCAAGACTGTTGGAACAAACCAGCCTAATGTAGCATTATTTTTGCTCTGTTAATTGCTGTGGTTACTGTGGAAGGGAGCAGGGAGGGAAAGCATTCTGGGCTCACATAAGCTGTAGGCAGTGTACCTTTTCAGTGGCTCTCTGACTTTCTGAAGGAACTGCAGAACACATATATGCTATAAACAGAATTCTATTTAAACCAGCTTTCTTTTAAAAAAAAAATTCATTTTGGTTCCTTATGCATAAGAAATGTTCACAATACCATCAACTTTTGCAGAAAAAAAAAAGTAGTGTCACTCCATAGAGGATAGATTGATGGATACCTGCCACATTGTATTTGATGAACACTTAGTTTTACACAGTTGACAAGCTTGTGCTTTTAGGGCACCATTCTATTTCATTGTGTGTCTAGGGAGACCAATCCTATTTCTAAGTGGGGCACTTAACTGCCTAGAAGAGATAAGAGAATCATTGTTCACTTTAGTCACATAACTCAGAGTTGATCACAAGCTACATTTTGGTTGTGCACAAAGTGAAACAGATTTCTGCCTTATTGTTTCCGAGAAAAGCTGCTGTTACCATGAGAATTCTTACAGCAGAAGGCAAAGGTCAAGCATATATGAGTATGTTTTTGAGCAAAGCTAAAAGTTCAAAAGATTATGTTTTACAACCCCTCTGCCCCATACCAATTCTCTTTTGCATGAAGAATCTTTGTATATCAGATATTTTGAAAGAAATGTTTAACTATTGAGGAATTTGAGGTTTCCACATGCTGTGCAGCCCAATTCACCATTGTTCTGCACTTTGGTAGTTCTACTTGTGAAATGTGAATGTTAAATGGCATTGTTCAAATCTGGAAGTATTCTTACCTACATTTGTTTTTTAATGGTGTTGGTGGCAGCAGCAGTGGCAATCCCACATGGTCAAGGATGATACTCCCACAGGTCAAGTAAAGGGTTGTAGATGAGTTCATTGAGGACTAAGTAGGCCAATCCTATAGCTGCAGACTATCTTGTAGATGCCACAGGTGGTCCTTAAAGGGAAGGTTGAATCACAGATTTCTTGGTCTTGTTTTCTTTCTTTTCCTTTCCTTTCTGTCATTTTTCTGCCTCCAGGGTGAGACAGTTTTTCTCAAAGTAAGATGTACTTTCTCTCACAAGGCTTTGCCATGTAGCCCTGAGGGTATCCTTCAAATGTTTCCTCTGACCCCCATGTGTCCTTTGTCCTTGAATGAGTTGGGAGTATAGCAGTTGTTTTGGTAAGCATCCATCTGGCATGCAGAAACAATGCCCTGTCCACTGCAGTTGATGTTGTATAATCAATGCTTCTATGCTGGTGGTGTTGGCATCAGTTGGCTGTACACAAGTGAAACAGAAATCTGTCTTATTGCAAATGATATCACAAAGTGCAGAGCAATGAAGAATTGGACCCCACTTGTTGAGTTTTGTGAGATTGATGGTCTGTCTTCCTATTGGAGTTCTGCCTGGAACACTGTATTGCATGTTAAAGTTCACGTAATGGCGTATCTTTTGAGATGGGATATTAGTGCTGCTAATTATCTCATGGCTGCATCTCAGATACCCTCATGTTTTGGGCAGCTATAAATGTCAACATTTAGGTGACATATTTTAAGTACATTGGGTAAGCTGATATATTGATCTTTGTTTTTTGACCCATTCTTGCTTCTTTGATGTTTTACCATTCATAGGAGAACTTTGTATTATGAATTATGTTCTCTACTCAATGTTTTCCTAACTTCCTGTAGTCTTCAACTGTAACCTATTTGCTTAGGTCACTGGACTCCATTCCATCCCTCATATAAAAAGTTCCATGGAGTTGTGCTATAGTATCTGTGCATCTCCTAGGTCAACACAAACTTAGGATATCCTATCCCAATTATCCAATGGAACTCTGTAAACAATAATGCACTATGGTCAGTAAATCAGCATCACTGAATAAAAATATTAGCCATGTATCATTGTTACAACTGTATGCTCTATATTGTACCAGACACACATCTGAAGCCAGTCTTACCTCTGCACTGTCCGTAGTTTAAATCCTTGACCCTTTAAAATGCTTGGAGGAAGTGAAGGCTAAAAGCATCGAGACTGAAATAGAGAGAGCAAATCCCACTTATCAGTTCAGAGCAGTTTTATGGAGAAAGATTATGAAATCATTAAACCAGCTGGTGTGATTACAACCCATTTGATACATATGCACGTAAAGGTTTTTCTATCTTTGGCTAATTTCAAGAGACATTTAAGTCAGTTACAAAGCATATGTACTTGTACCTTTTTATTTGAAGTGTCTTAGCTGATCTTTACAGGGGTGTAAGTTGTAGCCCTGTGGGTCTAACGACATAGGCAGACAAGGTTCTTTGGGAAAACCTGATATCTTTTATTAGACCAACTCAAATGGTTGGAAAAATTCTTCTTAGCAAGCTTTCAGGTTTAAATACCCTTCATCTGGCTGAGGAAGCATCTGCAGTTGGTGTGTGCTGTTCCTGAATGGAATAAATAGTAAAGAAGCCATAGGTTGGTATGCATGCAAGCAAGGCAGTCAGTGAAGATGTAAATTGAGGAGTCAGTTGGTGAGACACAGGCTGGATGGGGTGGGGGGCAGAAGAGGAATGAATGTAGCTGGTAAATAGTGGAGAGGTACCTGGGGAGTGAGATGTTAGGCAGATTATAATGTGTCATAAATCCAATGTCTATATTTAGTCTATGATTTTTTGTATCCAGGAGAATGATGAAGTGAAGTTCATAGGCGTGTCTGTGAAAAGTGTTCTGTAAATTCCCTTTGAAGATTAGAACTGAGAAATCGGAGAGAGAGTTGTTTTCTGGTGAGAAATGTGAAGAATTTTTTCAACCATTTGAGTTGGTCTAATAAAAGACTTCAGATTTACCTGAAGAACCTTGTCTGCCTCTTAGCTGATCTTTGTTATTACTAGAAAATGAATCTCTTCCTAAATGGGCTTTAAATAAACTACAGTAAATGAGAGCTCTGTGAGTTTTTCCCCATAATATTGGGCTCATCATTAATTTGAATCTGTGAGTAGTATGCTGTTAAGCTGAATCTTATCCTAATTTATTTCTGGTGCCAAGCCACCTACAGGAAAGTTGCAAGTGTTTTTAGAAATTAATTAATTAATTAATTATCACATTCTTAGGATAAACACTGAACAAGGTTGGCAGATATCACTATTATCTATTATAACATATAACCATTGTATGCAAGTTCACCTTACATAGGTTACAATAAAAGCAAGAAAACTTCAGCTATGTATAGTGACCATATACTCTTCAACTCCCATATATCTGCCTTCTTAAGATAAGAGTTAAGGCCAGTAATACCTAACTTTGGGATCCCAGAACCTGTACTGGACAAAGAGGCATTGATTACAGCTTATTCAGTTGTGTCCATCCCGAAGCAGGTGTGCAAAGAGGGTGCAGCATGTGAAACCATCTCTGGTTGTGTATATGTACAGGATTCAACTAGAGTAGAAGCCATTTTCTTAAATGCAACCTTTGATGCAGATTAGCATTGCCAGCAAAAAGGACCAGTGTAGAAAGAGAGAGAAGACGAAATCTCCTCTACTAAAATCCCTGAAGCTGCTTACCCAGGTTGGGTCTGTGAGAGCCTAACACTTCAGGCATTCTGCTCCAAATGTTCTCCTCAGTTGCACGTGTTGGTGTCATTGTAACTTTGGAGTTTGGAAAAGTATCAAAAGCTGTAAGGATGATATTCTATTACCATTTGTTCATCTGAGTATGTCATTGCATCATCAAAATGGTCATTAGGGCATAATTGCTAAGATGACCAAATGGAAAGACAATCTAGACCACCAAATAGTAATACAATGTCATCGTAAGTGCTTATCTGAATAGATGTGAACCTCCAAATCTTGACCTTCACTGATAAGCTAATATTATTTGATTTTATTTAGAATATTGTAATGTTTTGAATGGTATTGCATTTTACTTGAGGGAGATATTTACTAGGGCTATGCGAAGCTTCGGTCCCTGATTCAATTTGGCAGAGATTCGGCCCGATTCAGTGGCTGAATCTCTCAATCTGAACTTAATCAGAGGACCCTTTAATCTCTCTGAACTGAATCGGAACACTCTAAATCAATCTGGAGAGATTTGGAAAGATTTGGAGATTTGGACATAGAGACAGCTTTAAATGTTTTTTTTACATATCTCTAGGTAGTAGGGGCTTGTGAACACTTTGATGCTGGAGCACATGGAGTGTCCCACTGGAGCACGGGGGGGCTCCCCTGCAAGCTCAGCAGCAGACCCAGAAGTGGACCAGAAGCATTTCTGGTCCACTTCCAGGTCCACTGGAGAGCATGCAGGGGGGTCCCCCCACGCCCTGGCTCAGTGACTGGTGCCTCCTTGGTTTGGGGGGGGTGCACCCAGGGTCCTCCCATGGCTGATTGCCAAGCTGGGAAGGGAGCACGGGGGGGCCCCCAGCATGCTTCCTGGCAGTCCTGGAAGTGGACTGGAAATACATCTGTTCCACTTCAGGGTTCACCACCGAGCATGTGGAGGGCCCCCTGTACTCCTGTGAGATGTTCCATGTGCTCCAGCATCACAGCAATCACAAGTTGCATTGGTACCTCAAGGTATAGAGGAAAAACGTTTAAAGGTGTGTCTGTGTCTGAATCACTGATTCTCCGAATCGGCATTGAATCTTCAGATTCGTATTTGGCCAAATTGAATCAGGGACAGTGATCTGAATGAATGATCACATCACTGTCTCTGATTTGGGCCAAATCTGAACACAAACTGAATAGGGCTCGCTTTGCACACCCCTAATATTTACACATTTCCATACAATGGCTCATCTCCACACCTCTGATTAGTAACACTGGGCATTTTTACATGTGCTTTGTGGGTGAAGGGGGTGCTTTACTTGGAATGGTTTTGAGAGCTGATTGAATGAGCTTTAGTTAAAGCAACCTCACTGCCATTTTGAAGCATGTGGATGCTGATACATGAGGCATGGAGGCTGGCTGAAGAGTGATAATTAGCATGCTCCAGCAGCCTCCCAGAAAGTGTACAGGCAGTCCTTGGTTATAGCAATTAAAATTGTTTGAGTTAGGATATTTTTATAAAGAATTATTTTTTTTCTCCCCCTCAACCACATGTAGTGCCAGCAGTTCCATTATTGGGTGAGCACTTACAAGATTACATCTTTAAGGACTGATAACCAGACTCTAAACATTAACAAGGATAATACTAGTTAGACTGTAAACTAGATTTATGGCTGAAAGCTTTTTCCTCAAACTTCACAGAAAAGGGGACGAATCATGGTTTCCTTCCAAAGGGCATCTTACAGGATGGTATTGATTAAGGGAATCTCTTTCTACCTGATTTCTAGTCTTCCCATATGAAAAGTAAATAAGATACTGCAGAACTCCTGAAGGGAAGGAAGGAGGACTGTTAGTGCTGTTCTTACCACAGTAGATGTGGGAAGACAAGGTATAGGTATGGAAAAGAGTCTCTCCTTACACATACTGCATCTTGGACACGTCTTCTAGCATCCCTTGAAACACAGGGCTTGATTATCCTCTGTCAAACATGTCCATGAGCCAAGCTCTGATATGAAAAGAGAAGTTCTTCTATGATTTTTTTATAAGGATGGTGGCTACAGATAATATGTACCATAAATGCATGATTGACAGGAATAGCTTCCATTTTAGACTGCTGTTTGGAAATATTTTTACGCAACAGATCCAGTTAGTTTCCTCAGAATCCTATCTTATCTTATCTGGACATAATAGATGATTTAAAAAAATTATTTGTGCATTTCTTTGATTTTTGTTAGAGTTTAAATATTGTTGCCATAGCAAATAGCATGCATTTTTTAAAAATAACTAGTTTACATTTGATTTATCTCAGCTTTTCAAGTAGATGATTGCTTATATTTTTTTTTCTATTCTGTAGTTCCTTGTATGGTGTAACATTTTGCTGGCATGCATCTATTTTTAATGCACTGATGTGTCAAGGAAGACACAACATAGGGCCTTCTAATAAATATTTTTCCCAAGATACACTTTAGAGTCATCTATAGACCAAGGACTCATCTGGGACTAGAAAATGGAATATAGCATAAATATTTTGGTACAGTCATAAGTCTGTCTGCCAGTGGAAACTGAAGCAATAATGGTTTACCATTGGGAACAGGGCAGAACTATAGAGTCAGCTTTGATCATTTTTATTCCTAATGCCTGCTTTTTACTTCTTTACAAGGGCTTTTTGAAGTGAAAGACACTGCCAATAACATGGTGCATCAAAATGTTTAGCTGTGTATATCTAGCTAGTTTGTTTGCTCGTAACTGGCATAAGTTAAAATACTGGTAATGAAAAGCAAAGACTATACTGGATGTTGGCCTTGTCTACAGAGATTTTAATTATATATTTGCACACAGATATTGCATGCAGCTTAATGAAATGCTGGGAGGCAAAAATTTTTTAGAACAAACAGAAGCATAAGAACAGCACTGTTGCACATTTTGGAGAGGCACATTTTCATTCCCCTCCTTTCAAGTATCCAAAACTTGTAGACTAGGAACTCCTAGAGAATTCCATTGCATATGTCCATATGTGGTTTCTGAACAGTGATGCATGAAGAACCGGATCCTGAGTTAGTATTTGTCAAACTTTAATCCTTTGGGTTGTACTTACTAAATGAGAGTTTATGGCATGAAAATTATTTTATAGCCCCAGAAGCATAAAAAGCTGAATAAGAGTCATTAATAAAAAAAATTATCATTGACTCCAAGAGGGTTTGGATCAGGCCCATACACTGAGGCTCAGGTTCCTGAGAACAAAGGTTAAAAACCGTTTACATTGTAGTCTAGTCTTTGCTTCTGTGCCGTATGTGCCATCTCTTAGCCCATGGTAGGCTACTCTGGGACTTTGAGGCCAACTTCTGTTTCTTTTTTACCTTATATCACAGGGGAAGAACTCTCCCTAAGAAACATTTACCAGCACATTAGAGTCCTATGATGAGGAGAACGTACAGGAATCAGTTAACTTGTCATCATGGTGAAATTTAGCAGATGATTAATGCAATTAAAAGCTACAGGGTCTAAAATCAGCAATAACTAGCAATTTTCCACACTGCTACGCTAACAATTTTGCTCCGATTTGTCTCTTTAGTGTTGTACCTTTCTCTTCTTCACTCCACACAAGAATAGAGAAGCATTGGCATTTTCTGATACCATCTCTGTTCTTTACCTTGAACCTGTGTTGAACGTGGATTAGAGTGTGCACAAACACAAAGTATATTGGTCTCAAAGGATTTATAGACAATTCAGGAAGATGCCACAGATTTGTGGTGCATCAGACATATACCTGCTGTGCAGTCAAGCTTTAAGTGCCACAAAAGATAGGTTTATTCGGTTTTACTGAAACAAAGATTCTGGGAAAAGACTCTTGAAGGATGATGATGAGTAACAGGAAGAAATAGTTCCTGAATTTAATGGGATGTGGATTAAACAATATCTCTCTCCATGGCAGATTGAATAAAATCATATATCATGAAGCAAAAAGGGTATGCTACATAAGGCTTGGATTTCACAATGGTACTTACAAAGAAACCAGTGTTGCTATTTTTATAACACACAGTCTATTGTAACACACAACTGCTTCCTGGTGGTATAATTTGTTCAGCCAACAGGTGGCTGAGTATCTGTGTATTCATCCACCAGCAAATACTGTTGTTCCTGGGCTCGCTATCAATAAACAGTTTTCCAAAGACAGCCTCTACCTTCGCAAGACATGAAGTGTGTTTCAGAATTCAGTTCTTTTCCCCACTCTGTCCATTTTGGTAACATGCTGTAGGTAGTTCTGTTATCAATTAACCTGGCAGCAAGCAGTAGATCAGTTTTATGCTGTACATTTGCTTTGATCTCAAGCAGAAATTTGTTGGTCAGGTTCAACAAGCATTCTCTTTCCATTACTTTACACTGCAGTAAAGAAAAAAAAATGGTATGCCTCCTGGGAACTTTCTGGCTTTTTTTTTCCTCCTTCACTCCCTCTGGAAAATAGCATCTTACAGAATAATTAAAATCCCAGACAATGGCTGTTACTTGAATAAGCAGATTTAACAGCTGACCTTTCATTGGTGTTTATGGCACATTGAAAGTTTTAGTACAGTTTGAAAGTCAGTCAAGCTGGTTCATGTGGACTGAATTAGTACTTTCATTTTTTCTAGAGAAAAATGAGTTCTTTAATTATAAGACAATCTATTATGTAGTAATGCTGACTAGTGACATTTTGAGGTGAAGTGGAATGTCCCTCCAGCAGGTCATGAAGAAGCCTGTGCCGGGAGGGGAAAAATTCCTCTAGCATGGGAAAGGGGGTTGGTCAGAGGCATAACTGGTCAGTACGAAGCCCTGGGCAGTATTATGTCTCCTCACACCCTGCACCTTCCCTGCAGTGGCTCGGGCTCCAGCAATGGGGAGGGCAGAGAAGTGGCAATGGTGTGTGCTACAGGAGTGGCAGACTGAGGTTTGTTGCTCCTGTGGGAGATTTCACCTTTTTTTTTTCCTGCCAACATCTATTCCAGTACCCCTCCTGTCCCTCTTTCCTGCCCTCCTCCCCCTCACCCCCCACCCCACTTAGGTAGTATCTAGGGCTCATGTCTTGTTCACTAGCTCACTGTTATGCTATTTGATATGGTCTTTCTAATCTGATACATAGGTACTTGGGGTGACAGCAGATTTGGGAGTAGTTTGGGACAGGAAGGGGAGTCTATATAGTAGGGCTATGGGAACCTTTGGGTGGTGATTTGATTTGGCCCGATTTGGTGGCTGAATCTCCGAATCCAAATTGAATCAGGGGAGCAATTTAAAGGTCTGAATCGATTCAAAGCTCTCTGAATCTTCAGAAAAGATTTGGAGAGTCCCCGGTGGCTGTAGCAGGGAACTGCAGCTGACTCCAAGCTGGTAAACAGAGGGTGGGGGAGGGAGGAGGGGACCATGGGGGACCCCTACCAGCCATACCCCACCATGGCTGCCCCCACCTGCCCCAGCTCAGTGCTTTAAAGAAAAGCTCAGGGGACAGTGTTTTGATTTGGTGATTTGAATCACTGTCCCAATTCGATTTGGCCAAATCTCCAAATCGGCCAGGCCAGGCCCATCCCCCTCCTGCTCTCCCAGCCTGGTAATGGCTGCTCTGCCCACCCCAGCTCCTGGCACTTGTTAAAATAAAAGCCCTGGCTTATTGGGTGCTGCCAGACAGGGGGACGATCCCTGCTGCCCCCCCACTGCCCCACGCTGTATGGGGGGCTCTGCACAAGCCTCCCGATGCCCAGCATGGGTGCCCTGCCCTGGTCACCTCCAGCTCTTTAAACTTAATCCAGATGATGGAAGAGAGTTTCAAGCTTACATCCTTCCTTATGAGTTGCATTTTCTATGAGCTTAAATGAAAACAGAGAAGCAGTGTGGGTGTTAAAGGAATGGTAACTTCTGATTATTTAGGTCAAATTGTGATGTACCCTGTTGTTGTTCTGGAGTCTCTGCCAGCTCCTAGTGCAACTTTAGCTAAGCCATTTGGAAAGGCTAACATATGGCCTTGTTCACAGATCTCACTTGCTATAAATGCTCACCATATTTGAGAGCTATGATTGTTACCATTTTATGCCAAAGGTTCAGTCTGTTCTTCTTTTACCAGTTTGTGACTTACATGATGATGATCTATTTTAGCATGAAACAGCAACAGCATCCTTTTATGTATTTTCCCCTGTACAACACTGCAAAATATCATAGTGTTTTTGTGCCTTTAGATGATACCTTAATATAATCTTTGTCACAGAGGTACGTAGGCTTTTTGTCAATGTAAAGTCATGCAATACTGTGTCTGTTAAGTAAACATATTTGAAAATACTGTACTGATGTGAACACTAGAATATAGAAACACTCATGATTTTGTCTACATTTATATTGTTACATGCTGTACAAAGTATACTAGCTGTCTATATTCATTACCATATTCTGTAGTATGTACACTCTACCCCGTCATCTTTTACCTGTAAACAAGTGTACATTTTCTTGTTAAAGTTTCAGAAATAATTACCAGCAGTCGAAAAGAACCACCCCACCCCCACAAAAGAGGAAAAGATCATTGAATCAAGGTAGAATTTATATATTACTTAATATCCTGTGTGAGATGGAAGCAAGGTCCAGTTGTTAGAGTGCTGGTCTGGAAGTTATGAGGAATTTAACTTCTAAGGACCCAGCAGGGGTTATGTGTAGAGGGTGCCTGTGATAGTGCACCCCTTGCAAAAAGGCACCATCACGGCTTGCCTGTGGATTCTGCAGGTGGTCCATGATTGGCCCTGCCACTGATGCTGCCAGCAGTGCCTGCTGACCCATGGTTGGCACTTGCCACCCCCTCCAGCTGTTGACAGTGCTGGCGGTGTCTGTGAGAGCTCCCTGCTCGCTGCCGCTGGGCTCCCACTGACACGCTCCCACTACCACTGGTGCAGCCATGCCCCCCCAGCCGCTGGGGGCACATGCCATTCATGGGGCCCGGCAACAGCAGAAGCTGCACTCAGGCCCTGGCTCCAGTGAGACGCACATGGGCAGAAGCCCGTTGTGCCCCCATGACCCCTGGGACCCCCAGGATGCCCCAAGAGAACCCCAAGGATAACCAGTGAACCTTGGCCTACCCAGCAGTAAGCAGGGGCCCATGGTGGGAGGGACTTAGCCCAGCTGTGGGGAGGCAGCTGAGGGGAGCCAAAGAAGGTCACGTCCTGCTGGCTGTTACTTCACCCAGCCCCCCAGGGAGCCATGCGACTGGAGCCTCATGAACAGAACATGTAAACAGGACATGTAAACAGGTGCACTTCTAGGCCTGGTGCATGAGTTAGTGTGGGAGTTCGCACAGGAGGGAGAGCGGGAGGGGCCAAGGCCCTGCCAGTGAGCCCCAAGGGAAGGTTAGCACAGCAGTAGCTGGACTATCACTGGTGCAATGTGGATGGCCACATACCGCACCCCTCAGAGTATGAGATCTCCCTCTCTGGCATTTCTGAGGTCTCCATCCAGATGGAACATATGGTTCTGGGCTCCATGCAGACGAAGCCTCTGGCTCCAAGCTGTGGGGGCTGCCTGGCATGATTCCAAGCACATGGAGCTTGGAGTATGGCCACCTCCCCTTGCAAGGTCTGCTCCACTTTGGAGTCTCTGAAGTGCCAGATAGAGGAGCTCCAGACCACAGTCTGGAGACTGTGTACCATCAGGAATGGTGAGCAGGAGATTGACACCTACTGCCAGGCCCTTCACCCCATGAAGGCTGAGGGTCGACCAAGGTCACCTTCCAGGACAAGGGAGGACTTCAGGATCTCCCACATTGTCCAGCCAGGGGGTTGGACCAAGGTGTTCAATGGCCCCAAGGCCTGCTGCACCAGGGTCCTCTCCCTTCTGGAGCTCTGCAACAGGTATGGACCTCTTGCAGCCCCAGTAGAGCTGTCAGATCCTGCAGGCAAGGGAGGCTCACCAACAGCTACCATTCCACGCCCAGGAAAAGGCCAACCTATTAAATAGGTACTTTGCATTGGTCTTTCATCAGTCCCATGGGACACCCATGCCTGTTATGGGACAGGGAGGTCCAGGTGAGGGAGATCCCCTGCCCTCCATTAATGCTGACCTCATGAAGAAACATCCTGAGAAGCTGGATACCTTCAAGTCAGATAGCCCTGACAATCTGCACCCCAGGGTACTCAAGGAGCTGGCGAGCGTCATAGCCCAGTCTTTGGCATGGACCTTTGAAAACTCTGGGCACTCTGGTGTAGTGCCCAAAGACTGGAAGAAGGCCAATGTGGTGCCTATCTTCAAGAAAGGGAGGAAAATGGATCCGGCTAACTACAGGCCCATCAGCCTGACTTCTATCCTGGGGAAGGTCTTAGAAAAGTTTATTAAAGAGACCATCCTTAATGGACTGGCCGACACCAACATCCTAAGGGATAGTCAGCATGGGTTTGTTGTGGGTAGGTCTTGTTTGACCAATCTCATTTCCTTCTATGACCAGGTGACCTATCACTTGGACACGGGAGAAGAGATTGATGTCATATATCTTGACTTCAAAAAAGCTTTTGATCTGGTATCCCATGATCACCTCTTGGTGAAACTGGCCTTGTGGCCTTGGGTCCACTACAATCTGCTGGCTGGGAAATTGGCTCCATGGTTGGACCCAGAGGGTGGTAAGTGATGGAAGTCAATCGTCATGGTGTCCTGTGAGCAGTGGGATCCCCCAAGGCTCTGTCCTTGGACCCATATTGTTTAACATCTCCATTAATGATGTGGACATTGGAGGCAGAAGCGGACTGGCCAAGTTCGCCAATAACACCAAAGTTTGGGGCAAAGCATCCATGCCAGAAGATAGGCGGGTGATCCAGGCTGACCTGGACAGGCTCAGCAAATGGGTGGTCCATATATGCTTCTGATGATCCATATATGCTTCTGATGATGTTTAACACTGAAAAATGCAAGGTTCTCCACCATGGGAAGAAAAACCTGTAGCATCCTTATAGGCTCGGCAGTGCTACGCTGGCTAGCACTAAGGAAGAAAGAGACTTGGGGGTCATCATTGACCACAAGATGAACATGAGCCTGCAATGCGATGCTGTGGCTACTGAAGCAACCAAAACGCTGGCTTGTATCCATAGATGCTTCTCAAGCAAATCCCAGGACATCACTCTCCCCTTGTACTTGGCCTTGGTGAGGCCGCAGCTGGAGTACTGCATCCAGTTCTGGGCTCCACAATTCAAAAAGGATGTGGACAAGCTTGAGAGAGTCCAGAGAAGAGCCACATGCATGATCAGAGGTCAGGAAAACAGACCTTACGATGACAGGCTGAGAGCCATGGGGCTCTTTAGTCTGGAAAAGCGCAGGCTCAGGGGTGATCTGATGGCCACCTATAAGATTATCAGGGGTGACCACCAGGATCTGGGGGAACGTTTGCTCACCAGAGTGCCCCAAGGGATGACTAGGTCGAATGGTCATAAACTCCTGCAAGACCATTTCAGGCTGGACATAAGGAAGAATTTCTTTACTGTCCGAGCCCCCAAGGTCTGGAACAGTCTGCCAGCAGAGGTGGTTCAAGCACCTACATTGAACACCTTCAAGAGCAAATTGGATGTTTATCTTGCTGGGATCCTATGACCCCAACTGACTTCTTGCCCTTTGGGTGGGGGGCTGGAGTCGATAATCTTCCAAGGTCCCTTCCAGCCCTAATGTCTATGAAATCTATGAATCCTTACTCTCCCTAAGACAAAACACAGAGTGGTCGCTGTGGGAGATTCCCTCCTGAGGAGGACCAAGGGAGCAATCTGCCGTCCTGACCCCTTAGCCCGGGAGGTCTTCTGCCTCCCAGAGGCCTGCATCCAGGATGTAGTAGAGAGGATCCCAAAGCTTATCCAGCTCTCCAACCACTATCTTCACCTAAAAATTGAAGGAAAGCTGGGAGACAGTGACCACGAGCTGATCACTTTTACTATCCATCGCAAACCTGACAAGTCAGTCAGCAATGCAGAAGCCCTTGACTTTAGGAAAGCTGACTTTGATAAGTTCAGGAGGCTTGTTGTCGAGGCCCTAAAGGACCATGACTCGACAAGGAGAGGGGTCCAAGAGGAGTGGTTGCTCCTTAAGGGAGCTATTCTGAAAGCACAAGGGATGTCCATCCCATCTCGGAGGAAAGGTAGCAAAAGGGCAACCCCCTTGGCTCAGCAGGGAACTCATGGACCTCCTACACCAAAAAAGAGAGGCTTATAAAGTATGGAAGATAGGAATCACCACGAAGGAGGATTATTCTGCTCTCATCCGTACTGTAGGGAGTGAACCAGGAAAGCCAAGGCTGCAACTGAACTCCACCTGGCTACATGTATCAAGGACAATGAAAAGTCCTTTTTTAAATATGTGGGGAGTTGGAGGAAAAGCAAGGGTAACTTTGGACCCCTGCTAAACCAAATGGGACAACTGAGAACTGACACCCAGGAAAAGGCCAACCAGCTAAATGGGTATTTTTGTCAGTTTTTTCATCAGCTGAAAGGGACTGCCCTGCCTGGCATGATGTGGGATGGCCCGGGTGAGGGTGAATTTATACCCAGCATCAGTGTAGAACTTGTAGAGGAACACCTTGAGAACCTGGACACCTTCAAGTCAGCTGGTCCTGAGAGATTGCACCCCAGTGTACATAAGGAGATGGCAGGAGTCATAGTCCAGCCACTGGCAAAGATATTTGAAAACTCCTGGTGCTCAGGAGTACCTGAAGATTGGAAGAAGGTCAATGTGGTGTCCATCTTCAAGAAAGGGAGGAAAGTAGATCTGGGGAACTATAGGCCAATCAGCTTGATCTCAGTCTCTCGAAAGATTCTGGAAAAAATCATCAAAGATGCCATTCTTGACCAGCTGGCTGATGGCAACATCCTGAGGGATAGCCAGCATGGATTTGTTGTGTGTAGGTCTTGCCTGACCAATCCCATCTCCTTCTATGGCCAGGTGCCATGTCACCTGGACAAGGGAGAAGAGATTGATGTCATATATCTGGACTTTAAAAAAGCCTTTGATCTTGTGTCCCATGATCTTTCCATGGAAAAATTGGCCAACTGTGGCCTCGGCTACATCACAGTCTGATAGCTGGGGAATTGGCTCCAAGTCCAGACCCAGAGAGTGGTGGTCAATGGAAGTGAATCATCATGGTGCCCCGTGACCAGTGGTGTCTCCCAAGGCTTTGTCCTTGGACCTGTTCTCTTTAACATTTTTATCAACGATCTGGATATTGGTGTCAGTAGTGGAGTGGCCAAGTTTGCCAATGACACTAAGGTTTGGGGTAGAGCATCCATACTGGAGGATAGGCTGGTGATCCAGGCTGACTTGGATAGACTTAAAAAGTGGTCAAACCTAATGACATTCAATAATGACAAATACAAGGTTCTCCACCTTGGGAAGAAAAACCCGCAGCATGCTTATAGGTTCAGCAGTGCTATACTTGCTAGCACCATGGCTGAAAACGAGTTGGGGGTCGTGATTGACCCAAGATGAATAAGCCACCGATGTGATGTTGCAGCTGGTAAAGAAGCAAAACTCTGGCTTGCATCCATATATGCTTCTCAAGCAAATCCCAGGATGTCATGCTCTTGCTGTTCTCAGCCTTGGTGAGGCCTTGGTGCTGTACTCAGTACCTTGGTGAGGTACTGCATCCAATTCTGGGCTCCACAATTTAAGAAGGATGTGGAGAAGCTTGAGAGAGTCCAGAGAAGAGCCACATACATGATCAGAGGACAAGAGAATAGGCCTTAAGATGAGAGGCTGAAAGCCATGGGGCTCTTAAGCTTGGAAAAGCGCAGGCTCAGGGGTGACCTGGTGGCAGTCTATAAGTACCTCAGGGGTGTGCATCAGGATCTGTGGGAACGCCTGTTCACCAGAGCACCCCAGGGGATGACAAGGTCCAATGGTCACATACTCCTCCAAGACCGTTTCAGGGTGGACATACGGAAAAACTTCTTTGCTGTTCGAGTCCCCAAGGCCTGGAATAGACTCTACCAGAGGTGGTGCAAACACCTACATTGGACTCATTTAAGAAGCATCTGGATGCTTATCTTGCTGGGATCTTTTGACCCTAGCTGACTTCCTGCCTTTGGGGCAAGGGGCTGGACTTGATGATCTTCTGAGGTCCCTTCCAGCCCTAATGTCTATGAAATCTATGAACTTCTATTCTCTAATTTATCATAGGCTTTCCCTGTAAGTGTGATACTTTCATATCTTCTCTTTATTTCAGCTTCCTCCTTTGTAAAGTGTACATTGTGTTATGTATGTATTCCAGAGGAGTGATATAAGTATCAGTGTTATAAAATGCTTTGTCATTCTTGGATAAAGTGTATTTAAGAAGTACAAAATATTGTAGCAAGTTGAAAATAAATGGAGAGGCTGGAGAAGACACAATTTTAAAAGAACTTTTAACTTTCACTGAAAGTGAAAAACATAGACACTGTATTTATCCACTAAACAAGTACAGAAAGCCCTAAAACTCACAATGTTGAGCATTTTTTCAATAGAGAAGTGATTCCTTTAATGCAGTTAATAGAGTGAACATATAGGAACTTGTTCCAATCTGATATCCCATTTGGTAAAGACTCCTGAAACAAAGCACATCCCTTCCTTTAGTGGAAGCTTGTTTCTTGACGCATGTCAAAATATCTAGGATGGAGGTGGAAGCTAGCGTCCGATGACCATTTGTCCATACACACAGTTACCATTTCACACTTGTCAGCTATGCATATATATGCAGCTCTAACCAAAATGAACGGTTGTCAGATACACACGTTATCATTTTCTATCCAGTGAACTAGAAGAGTAGTTTCTTTTTTCAGTAAAAATATGGAACAGATAAGGACTGGAGCTAGTCTGAGAGCTCCTGTACGAAAAGTAAGCGAAAAGGTACCATAGCAGACCATTAGTTGAGATGCTCTGGGTCCTGCTACATGTTCAAATTAAAGCTGAATAGAAACCAGCTATAGAGCTGTTACACATTTCAAGCCCTAACTTTGTAGCTTGTTGGCTTTTTCTATAGCTGAAGTCATTTTATGGTGTGATAATTACTTTGCATCTGTGGTGGGTCTAAATTTATTGCACAATTAACCATGTGATAATTACTTTGAGCACTGAAGCATCAACTTGAGAATGTTTAAATTGCAATGATAGTGCTCTGCAAATGACTTAAAACAATGACCCTCATGAGGTTTTGAAGGTATAGATGAAAGTCATTAATCTAAAATATTTGTGAAATGAATAACAGTTAAAATTATTGATCACTATAAATCATTGACATTTCAGAAAATAATGCTCACAGGTGACAACATTAGTTTACTACTATGGAGCCATTGGAAGCAAGTTTTATAGCTCTTTGGATAGATGTGACATCTTTTATTAGGCCAACTAAATAGTTGGAAAAATTGTTCTTTGCAAGCTTTCGAGCACAAATGCCCTTCTTCAGGCATAGGGAAAATCTGTTAGTGTTGGTGTTTGTGTGTCTACTAACAGATACACAAACAGTTTGCATTTGTGGCTGGTCTTTGCATGTTCGGCTGGTTTAAATTTATTGTGTAATTAACCAGTTAATTTCATAATATGTGACGTGTAGCTGGGGCCTCTGAGTTCATACCCAGCAGCTGTTCTAGGCATATTGGATAGCTGCAATGACTATTAAAATATTATTAACCCACTCCTGAAATTATGCCATATAGAATAATATATCCCCAGTGTAGACAAAAGAAGCTTTCCAGACAAGAGAAGCTTTACAGCTGTGCCAGTGCAGATGGAGCTCCTTACATTATACCACAAGATGATTTTTGACCATTAGAAATTATCCTAAAGACTCTGATCTTCGTGACTATGGAGGTGATCATGAGACCAGGGGTGCCCAAGAATCCCCAAATGTGTCAGCACCTTGGCGGTAAGACATAGTGCATGTACATTCTTTAAATAGTTCTGACAAAAATAAAATTGCCACATGCATTCTTCCCTAAGCCATTGTAAATAATGGTAGGACAGATGACGGGTTCATGGAATCAGTTGTCCTCATACCATTTTATTTGCTTAGTACCCAATTCATTGAAAGACAAACCCATATTATTAAACTGAAGTATATGCTTAACTCCTAATGTAGAAACACCTCTGCCTTCAAACTAGTTTGTCATAAACAACATAAGAAAAATGTCACATAACCCAATCTATGGGTAAAGTATGAAAATGAATTGTATGTTGCCAAAATTACAAGAGTCAATAGATTAACAAAATATTAATACATTCAACAGTTATAGGTTTGCCTGGCTGCTGCTTTATTGAGTTACAAAGTCAACAGACCTCCAGGATGAAAAATGCATTTTCATTCCAGCCCGACTACCATAAGAGTCAGAAAGTAACAGAATCACAATGTCTAGTAAGTCTGATAAAGAAGATAATAATGGGAAATAAGAAGAATATGAACAAACAGTAATTGGCCATGAACTGTGAAAGGAAAGGAAAGAATCAGCATAGCAAGGAGATGAGGATGCTGTTAATGATCAAAATTACTTATTAGATAATGAAGAGGAATGTATTTGGTTGTAAGTTGACAGAGGAAAAAGGTATGTTTCTGGAATAAAAATGACAGAGAGATAGTTTCAAATCATCTGTACATTTTTTTTTACCATCTAACTGTGCAAGAGCTAACTTATATAACTGATTTTTCACGTGGTTAAGATTTTTTACCATCCCTTCTACCTCTCTGCTTTTGTTCATTACTGCTGCTCTTTTGCTTCTTTTTCCAAATTCTGATCTCCCTTTCAATTAGTTTTAGACCAGTTTAACATCATTAACTTAATTGTAATTACTTGCACTCATTTCAAGGCCTCAATTCAGCATGTTACTTAACCCCATGCTAACCTAAATATGTGAGTAATCCCATAGAAGTAATTGGGACTCATGTTTAAAGCTAGCTAATAAACAAAATACTTTACTGAATCAATACCTGGGCAAAAGAAGAACTTTCTGGTTCCTATCCAAAGCCCAATGCATTAGAACTTAAACGAAAAAAGTAGACGTATATGGTCTATGATCTCACAAGCAGCTGAATGTGTTGGACACCCATTGATTCCAAGCTTACAGGATTATAGTCACAAAAAATAACCATAGCCCACAATTAAACTTTAGCCCAAAGAAAGAATGAGTATATCTGTAAATTGACTAATTTACAGGGTATTATTTTTCTGTGCATAACAGTTGGAAATGAAATAATAAGAATATAATCTGTGTATTTTCCTCCTCCCTTTTTGGTTTAGTAGATCACTAGGCATTTCTTTTGAATTGCTATCCCCTCGCTACATCAGAACATCAATACCTACCAGCCACTCATTATGCCAGAGAAAATGCACAGTTTGCTTATCCCAGTTGGTCTAATAAAAGGTATCATTCTGGAACCAAGAGTTCTAGTTTTTTTAATGTCAGTTTCCTTATTATTTTTTTCAGTATCTTCCATGCAACTACCCATATTAACACTGTTTGGGAATATAAAATCTATAGCTCCTCAAGATGTTTCCAAAACAATTGTAGCTTTGTTTTCCCATTGAATTAGCTCACTGTTTTTAATTGGATAATGAACTTTTATTTCTTTCTTGATGTTAGGGAACACAGTAGCTTGGTGTAACCAAGTTCTCACTTGAACTTTGAAGAGATGACATAGATCCCGTCTTCAGCTGTCTCTCAAAGAGAGAGTCATACACAGAGGGCACATTAGACAGCAGCCCAGGGGAAAATGAAGTTTTGAGATAGACCACTGGTTGCTCTCCTTGATTCCTTCATATAAAGGACCCCAAATTGACATAGCATCTATAAGCATCCCAAATCTGTCTATCTCAAGGTGGAAATTCAACTTGATATTGCATGTCCTGAAATCACCACGATAGTCTGTATTATGTAAGAAATATCAGAGGAAACCAAGTTTATTAGTATTCACTTATACTTTTCTGCTTTTTCTTTAAGCAGAACATATCTGAATCATCACAAACTACCGTTTCATTCTCATATGTGGGACCACAGCATCTGAGACAAAAGTTCTTAATATTCCTCAGTGAGGAATCAAAAGATCTGTGCATCCTTATAATACTCAGATCAGAAAGTCTGAACTTTAAAGATGAACAAATATTTGTAGGAGGTGCTTATTTTTGGTAACATTAAAATGGGCAACAGTTTGGTATTGCCGAGCAAACTCATTCCCTTTTTGATTGAAATGGAAAATTCCCAGCTCCTTGTAGCTCATGCAAGGGCTGATATTATAACAGTAATGAATATTAACTTGATGAATGGAACTCATTTACTGCTGACATACAATCAGTCAACTAATAAAAGACGCAGTTGTTATCCCAAAGTACCCGAGTAATAATTTTTACTATTTTATGTCAGGGCTGTAGAATGATGGCAAAGAGTTCCCTTTGAATACTTACCTTTCCCACTTTCTGTGTACGCGTGTATTTGTTACTTCTGACAATTGCACACTTTTCTTTCTGATTGGAGGAATAGGAAGTTACTTCTACAGTGAAAATTTGTGCATAAGAATCTAAAGCTGGGTTTCCACAAAAAACCTTTCATTTCATAGATTTCATAGACATCAGGGCTGGAAGGGACCTCGGGAGATCATCGAGTCCAGCCCCCTGCCCAAAGGGCAGGAAGTCAGCTGGGGTCATAGGATCCCAGCAAGATAAGCATCCAATTTACTCTTGAAGGTGTTCAATGTAGGTGCTTGAACCACCTCCGCTGGCAGACTGTTCCAGACCTTGGGGGCTCGGACAGTAAAGAAATTCTTCCTTATGTCCAGCCTGAAACGGTCTTGCAGGAGTTTGTGACCGTTCATTTGCATTGGTTCTGGAAAAGTACTCTACTGGCAGTCAATAAAAATGTTCTAGAAGGACGGCAATTAAATATTGGACCCTGCTACTACTTTTTGTAAGAGTTAATTACATCTAAGATGCAGATAGACTGTTGACAGTGTGCTATGAATAGCTATCCTTAAGTTTATAAATGCATGGTTGAGCACTGAAACATCAACTTGAGAATGTTTAAATTGCAATGATAGTGCTCTACAGATGACTCAAAACAATGACCCTCATGAGGTTTTGAAGGTATAGATGAAAGTCATTAATCTAAAATATTTGTGAAATGAATAACAATTAAAAATTATTGATCACTATAAATCACTGACATTTCAGGAAATAATGCTCACAGCTGACAACATTAGTTTACTACTATGGAGACATTGGAAACAAGATTTATAGCTCTTTGGGTATATGTGACATCTTTTATTAGGCCAACTAAATAGTTGGAAAAATTGTTCTTTGCAAGCTTTCAAGCACAAACGCCCTTCAGGCATAGGGAAAATCTGTTAGTGTTTGTGTATCTGTTAGTAGACACACAAACACTAACAGATTTTCCCTATGCCTGAAGAAGGGCATTTGTGCCTGAAAGCTTGCTAAGAACAATTCTTTCAAGTACTTAATTGCTTTTTTTTTGGCTTCCTTCAGTGGAGCCTGTCTTTCTAGGCTGCTGTCAGGCTGCCTACATGGGCTGCCTGCACAGTTCCTGGACCACACAGAGCCCGGTGCTTCACTCTACGGCTGTAGGGCAGCAAACTAAAACTCCTTGGAGTGTTTTAGTTTGCTGCACCCCAAAGTCATTTAAGGCACATTACTCTGCTGAATGTGCTACAGTGGTTGGAATTAATGTGCAATACACAGCCGATATGTGGAAACACCAACACCATTAAATCTGTGCGAAAGCATTTAACCCACTTTAAAGTATTGTGCATACGTGCCGCTCGTTTTGTCTACACATGCCCTAAGAGGCTTGTTGATTTTAGGGTCAGGTGTGTTGAAAAGTACTTGGGTGGCTGCTTTTAATAACTATTTCAAGATTATGATTTTTTTTTCATACTTGCTGCTGTCTACACTACATTCAGTAGTTGTCATCTAGGCAGACCTGAGCTTGCTGTAATCTAGCTCAGGTAACAATAGTTGGGTAGATATGGTGATAGGGGCTTCAGAGCAGCCTACATAAATCCAATGGACCCTGGGTACTTCCTCATATGGCTCTGAACCTCCACTGATACTGTTACCTGAGCAAGCTAGATTAAAGCAGTTTGAATATGCTTAACTGTACTGGAACCATGCCTTCCATTTCAGCATAGTCATTAGGGCTGTGCAGAGCAGGTAATATTCGATTCGACAGCCATGTTGAATATTTAACTGGATCCCGCTTCAATTTGATGTCCGCTTTGAGTCAAAGCGGGTCCGCTTCAACTCGAGGTCAAAGCTCAGTCGAATATTCGAGCTACTGGAGCTACTTCGACTTCCCCATAGGCTATAATAGGGAAGGTCGAAGCAGGCTATAACTTTGGCATTTCTTGTCTGATCTTGATGAAACTTGAAATGGTAACTCCTGAGGAGCCCACAAAGTGTGTTAAGTTTCAACAAGATAGGTTCAAGGCGTGCAGAGAAACTGCACCTCAAATTCTTGAGAGCAAACCACCTGTAACTTCTGTGTGGAAAGCCACAGGGAGCTCAAAGCTGCAGGCTTGCTAGCCCCTGAGGAGCCCACAAAGCCTGCCAACTTTCACAGTGATAGGTGCAGGGGTTTGGGGGAAACTGCACCTTAGGCTGCTGACAGACAAAACTCGTGATCCAGATGGAGCGAGGAGGGTGGCATTCGCTCCATCTGCACCTGGCGCTTGGGGAGCCCCAGCAACGGGAGGTTCACCTTGAGGAACACCAGCTTCTCCCCGAAACCAGGATCTAAGCAGGCATGGCGGGGTGTCACAACATCCGCAGCCATGCTGAACACCCTCTCGCTTGGCACACTGCTCGGTGGACAGGACAGGTAATCCTGGACAACTGTGGCCACATCCGGCCACATCAGGCTGCAGGTTGCCCAGTAGGCCAAGGGGTCACAGTCCAGGGGCTCCACAGGCTCGGCAAGATAGGCAGAAACCACGGTGTGAGGGCTATCTGCCTGATCCTAGGGTCAGGTGGGTCTGGACCCCATAATGCTTGTCATGGCCTTAGCCCATATTGGCAGCGCCTGTGGTGGAAGGGAAGACTGGCTTGTGGATGGCAGGCTGGGTTCAGGCAGTGGATCCCCCTGTTCCACTTCCCCCCACCTCTGCCATTCTGCCTCTGTCACTTTCTTCATAAGTACCTCCCTCCAGTGACTCAGTGTCTCGCTGCCACATATGGTGCCCTTCACCCTTGGGTCACAGATGGCGGCCAGCATATGCACTGTGTTGGACCCCAAGGGGTCAAGCCTTTTCCTAAGGCCCTCCTTCAGCCGCCTCACCAGTGCCTGCACATCTGGTGAAAGTGGCCTGCCCCAGCCAGGAACATTGGCCCCCAGGAAGCTCTCTGTTTGGCTGCAGAGCTCCTTCGCTATGGGGACCACCTGGCTGAGGAAGGCATCAGCAGCACTGAGGGTCTCAGTGGCCTTGAGGAAGGGCTTGAGGACCAGCAAGGTCTGGGAGATGGCATCCCACTCAGCTTTGGTCAGGGGGCCGCTGATCCCAATCTCCCCAAGCAAGGCCAGGTCATGGATGGCCTTCTGTTGCTCCACCAGCCTCTTGCGCATCAGGTATCTGGAGGTCCACCGAGTCTCCACATCCGGGATGATTCTGTGCTGCGGGACATTTAGCTCTGCTTGTTTGTCCCGCAGCATCTTGCCCCCCTTGATGCTCTGGTGGAAGTAGCCTGCCACCTTCCTGCATCTGGAAATGAGCCTGCTGGTGTTGCTGGCGCCATCACCGGCAGCCCTGTCCCCCTCCAAGGCATCCCTCACAATCAGATGTAAATTGTGTGCCACATAGCGAATACAAGCAAAGTTGGCATCACGGTCTGCCTTGACCATATTGGCCCCGTTGTTGGCCCCATGAAGCCGAGGGTGAGCTCAGCCTGCCCAATGTCCAGCCACCCCTGCACCATGTGGTTCATGGCCCCCCGCCTTACCTCTGCTGCTGTGTGAGACTCATCCATCACCTTGGCATGAAGGAGAGCTTACAGATGGCCTGACTGGCCACGCCAGTGCCCTGTGAGGGAGAGGTACGCATACTCTCCACCCTGGCTGCTCCAGATGTCTGAGGTGAAGTGTACAGTCACCTGCGGACCTGCCTTGTGCAGCTCCTCCCTCAAGTGCTTCATATAGGGAAGGCACCACCGTCCTGCTGAAGGTGGTGCGTGTGGGCACTTGGTAGGATGGAGGCAGCAGTGCCAGGAGCCGCCTGAACCCTGGCTGCGCAACAAAGGTGAAGGGCTGGTCATCCAGAGCAAGCATCTCCCCAATGGTCTGGGTGACCTTGCTCGCATTTGCAACTGGTCCTTTTTGCCCCCAGTGTTGCAGGGTGCCCTGCCTCTGCTGTGGGGGGATGGGGGCTGTGGAGCGAGCGGGGGCCATTCCTGTGGCAAAGGGGTGGTATCTGTGGAGATGATTCAGCATCCCTGAGGTGGTCACGTGCTTTGTTCCCTTGCCCCGGCTGATTTTGTCTCGGCAGTGCACGCAGATAGCAAATGCGGGATCATCTGCCAGCTCATAATGATCCCAGACCATGCTAGTACTAGGCCTTTCCCTCTGGCGTGCGGGTGCATCTGTAGATGCTGCTGAACTCTCCCGCTCTTCAGCAGTCAGAGGCACAGCAAGAGAAAGATCGGACTCAGCTGAGCCGCTTGCCTTCCCCTGTACAGAGGCACCTTCTGAAGTGCCTTCTGGGAAAGACCTCGTGGCTTGAAAGGAAAAAACCTGAGGGGTGTCAAGCACAAACTCGACTGATTCCCCCTCCTTCCCCAGAACTTCCCTTGCCAGGGCACTGAGATCCAGATCCAGCACCAGCTCTTCTTCTGGCACTGGGAGGCTCAGCATAGGCAGTGACACAGGGGTGGGGGCGCTGCTGTGCTGGTTGCAGTGATGGTGGGAGAGGTTGTGGCTGCTGTGTCTGGACATGCGAGAGTCTCAGGCACAGGCAGTGGCTCTGGTGGCACTGCTGCTCCCCTCTCTTTACTGCTTGTAGCAGCCTCATCCCTTGTAGCGGGAGGAAAGAGGCTGCGTCTGAGTTTAGTGGGGGGAGAAACTGCAGCTCTTCCGCTTGCAACCCCCCTTGCTCTCCTTCTTGCAGGCTGGTCAGTGAGGTCACCTGCCTTTCCACCCCACTTCATAATGTGTGCCTTTGCATGTAAACTGGAACCTCTAAGTGTGCTGTGAGCCATGGATTAGATTTCTGGATGTTACGTAAATGTGTTTGTGGGTGTAGATAATATATTGAGAAGCACTGGTATGGTGGAAAGAATGATTGATGTATATATGTATGTGTGTGTGTATATATATATATATATATATATATATATATAAAGAAAATTCTTATGTATAGAATAGAACCTAGGCTACTACTAACCCTATCCAATATAAGCATAAACTAATATGAAAAGTAGTTACAAAATAAAAGCACCAAGTTCTCAGAAATCCCTGTTGCTAGCGTTGCAAGCAGGGAATCTGTTGAAGATCAGGGCTTCCAGCCATCGTGGTCTGATGCAGAGGTGCTGGAGAACACCAGCGGCTCAGAAACTGACCCCAAGGCAGAAAGCAGGGAGCTGAAAAACTGCTGCCTTTTATGCATTTTCTCTGGCCCTCCCCCAGAGCACTGGGATTGGAAGGGACCTCAGAGAATGCTGACAGGTCACTGGGCAGCCACACATGTCCGTCATGAAAGCACTCCTCCCCCCACTCCTCCTCCCTCTCCTTAATTTATTTTTTTCCCCCCCACAGGGAATCCAGTATAGGCAAGTCGAATATTCGACTCACGCTGTTAATATTTGACTTCCGGTATTCGATTTGACAGCTATTCGACAGCTGCTATTCGACTCGACTTTCACTTTTCAAGGTTGAATATGTTGAATATTTGTTGAATTGAATATTGAGTCGAAGCTCTGCACAGCCCTAATAGTCAAACATTAAATGACTTAGGAACATAGATGTCGATTAGTTTCAGGAAATATGAAATAGATACTTTTGAAAACTCCCACCCACATTTCTTGAGGTCATATCATTTCCAGTGTTCTGAAGTGTGTGAAGTGAATGAAAATAGTATGAAGTATCTTTCCATCATTCCTCATCTGATTTCTTCAAGTAGGAGTATTTGAGCCAAATGTCACTTCAGTTTTGTACTGAAATGCTATGTGCTCCAGGATCTGCAGAGGTAGTAGTGGGAGGTACTGACTTTTGTAAGTAAGGGGAGGAAAGCCACTTGAGATGGCAACAAGTCTTATTATGTTCGTGTCCACATCATGTTGACACAGGTAGGGTGCCCTGCTGCTTCACAAAAGTAGGAGTCTAAGGATCAACAGGAAGTGGCAATTATTTGCATAGCAGTGAGTTACACATCCTTGGGCATTCTGCTGGGAATTAAACCATGCTTCCCGGGATGGTACAGGGGCATTATAATGTTTCTGTAGGGCATTTGAAACATGATGATGCTTTTTAAAAGTAACTACCTTCATCTCTCTCTTTTCTTCCAAATCAGTATTTCTAAAAGGAAGGAATTGGGTACAGATGGAAAGAAGGCGCAATGGATTGACTGATTTCTGAATCATCAGTGAAAACTAAGGGAACAAAAAATGTTAAAAAGAGATTTTCATTATCATTGCAGTTCCTTTTGCACATAACCTGGTCTGCTTTTGTTTGGCTTCACATTCAGCAGCAAATAACTTTTCCTTTGGAACAACCTGCCCCTCTGCCTCAGGTCCTCTAAATCCTTTAAGGCAATTCAGTCTTTGTAAACAAAATTTGGTTGATTGGTCTTCAGGGTGGATGTTGCTTCACTTAGCATGACTAATTCAGAATGTTGTGTTGATTCTGATAATGAATCTTGGACTCATGATTAAGTTTGTTGAGTCACAAGCATAATGTGAGAGCTCAAGATCACTAATAGAAATGTTAGCTTACAACATCATAAAACATACAAATGGATACTCTGAAACATTTTGCAAAGTTATTTAGTATTCCTATTTAAAGTATTCCTGATATTAGGAATGGAATTGAGCTAACTGACAAGTACCTGGTTTGCTGAATTCACTTAAAGCCTGATCCAAATTTCACTGAAGTCCATGAGTCTTTCTTTTTATTTCAGTGGAATTTGAATCAGGCCATTATTAATTTGAATCCGACTTTTTATGTTTCTAAACATTTTTTGTTCTATTTCCATCTTCTCTCAGTGTCCCTGAGGGCAGTATCATACTCACAAGTAAAATGTTCACTTTGGTTTAGGATCTACAAATTTAATCTGCAGTGAATGAAATCATGGTTGAATATCTGAGGATGGGACTATATTTTTAAACCCACACCTCTTCTCGGTATAAATAAAATGACTCAGCCAAGGAAAAGAAAAACCTTTTCTGTTTTAAGATTATAGTTTGAGACCCATATTGGCCTTGTCTACATGAGATGCTGACTACACAGTAGCCTGTGACTACTGTGCAGTAGCACTGTATGGCAGAAAGTGTGCTGTGATGCTGCTGTTCAGTAGTCTTGGACTACTGTGCAGTCAGCATCATGAAAAAGCCATTTGGCGTTGTTATTGTGCAGTAACTCTGGTTACTGTGCAGTCATTTAGTACTTGTATAAACAAGTACTAAATGACTATGCACTAATGACTGTGCAGTCAGCATTGCTTATAGAAACGGCCATTGTTTATATAAACACAAACCAATTAAAAATAACAAGTTTTGTTTTCTGATGGTTTCTGCATCCTTCTTATTATATAAAAATGAGGGCTTATCTGTGGAAGTGGATTAAGAGCTTCATCCTTTAAAATAATGATGCATTTAAGTAACTGCCTTTCATTAGTATTTCTATTTGGGTGTTGTTAATATTTTAATAATAATATTTATTTAGGACATATTTATATTACCGTGGTCCCCAGAAATCCCCACTCACCATCAGAGATTTATTGTGCAAACAAAATTAGACAGTCTCTTCCCCAAATTGCTTATCATCTCTGGTCCTGATCATGACTCTCACAAAGTCCAATTGCTGGCAATGAGGCTTTGCTTAGGCACAAAGGTCCACCTGTAGAGGTCTGTCTGTAGGGTCAGGTGTAGAGGCCTGACCCTTACAAGGTAAATAACAGGTTTGGGTCAGCTCATGCTATTCCATATAGCTCCATTGACTTCAGTGCTGCTATTTTGCCTACACAAATTTAAACTCTGGCCCCTGGGGCAAATATCTATATTAAAATATCACATCTGTAGTTGTCCTCATTCCCTGTTCTCTTCATTTGCCTCTTACACTGCAGACACGTAGATGTTGTTACCTGTTACCTTTAAACCATTTAAAGTCTATAGAATGTTAGGTAGTGTTAAAGATAGAACAGTTTCAAAGTGGTTGCAGGTTAAGGTTTAATGCCATCTCTTATCTGGACACTAGTGACTTGCCACTAGAGGGCCTGATGAGCAGGGGTGTGGTCATAAGCCAGGACTTTACCTCTCCTCTTGGAACGGAGCAGCCGGGGGCTAACTGAGGCAAGAATAGGGAGCCTGGGGAAGGATACCCTCCTGGTCTCTGTGCTCCCACTGCACAATGGCTTTGCTCCTACTGTGGAATGGCCAGAGGTTAATTGTGGTGAAAGCCTGAACCCTGGGGAGTTGTGCCTCCCTGGGCTCATCTCACTCAGCATTAGGTAGCTCTTTGCCTCTTCCCCTCCCAGCAATGTGGGAGGCAGAGTAGGGAAGCCACCCCCACTTCCCCAAATTTCTCCTGGCTAGGGGAGAACTACCTGAATGTGGGGCAAAGGCATAGTCCTCTAAGGAAAAGACCACATTCCTGGCCCCGGCCCAGGGGCCTAGATTGGGTTTCCTGGGGTCTTGGAGCTAACGGTATGTCATCATGTGGGCTGGGGTCATATCTACTGGGGGTGAATGGGGGTGTTAGCTTGGGACCAGTACCACCCTCTGGGTAGTAGAGCTTGGGGGGTGGAAAGTTTGTCAGGGGTATAAGTTCTAGGAGCTGTGCATCCTGGGATGCTGGATGACTGCAAATTGATTGTTTTCTTTATTTTCATGGAGCAGACTAAGAAACCTTAGCTCAAGCTAGGTAGCTCAAAGATAACCCTGGATCAACATGGCATAACTTTAAGGCTAGGTACAGATGCTATACTTAACACATGTTAAGCGTGCAGAAAATGCTTTAAAGCCACAACAGAACAAACGTTCATGGCACTTAAAGCATTTTAAAAGTGATGGATGATGCTCTAAGTTAACCCTCAACAGTTGTGCTATCAGCCTAAAGCACTTTAGGTTAGAGCATTTTTTGAACGTCCATACCACAACCATCACATGGTAAGCTAGGCTGCATTCTTCGGCATCCCAGGGGCCCCTCACAGGGCAGTATGCTTGTCTCGGTCAGAACTTGTTTGCTATGCCTGCACCAGGCCTGCCCTGCCCCCTCAGCTGTTACTGGCCCGAGTCGGTGACGGCCTATGGCCAGCTATGAGCCCAGTCACAGCCTGGCTGGGGGTGGGGTGTTGGAAGTGGGGTTTCTGTCCCTGAAGCCACCCTATCTCCACAATGTGGCACAGCCCAGAGAGAGGTCTCTTTCTTGCAGCTGCAGTCAGCAGTGGCAGTGTGAGTTTCCCGTGCCACTTTTTGCTGTGCTCTGGCAGGTTGTAGTATGTCAGAATTCTAATGTCTATCTATGTAGTCCATGAGTTTCTGTACCTACTACCTAGGAGGTTGATGAAGTGCATTTCGTAGGCTCATCTGTGAAAAGTGGTTTGTAAATTCAAACCAGCACTGAACCTCACTAACCTCATCACCAGAAGCCAACTTCCTACAGCCCAAAACACACTGAATGGATCTAGGCCATGCCATGACAAGAAATGTAAAACCTGCCAACAATATCTCTAGTATGGAGATATCTTCACAATACAATACATGGAGACAGCAAGCACATGGAGACTCCATACAATACATATAGATATGGAAAATACGTGGAGAAACCAAGCAACAACTGCGCACCAAAACGGGCACACACTGAAAATCTATCAAAGATAACAACAGAACACCACCTGCCTCCAATCTCTCAAGCCTGATCCTCAATGGGAATTTACAAACCACTTTTCACACACGGATCTATGAACTGCACTTCATCAGCCTCCTAGGTACAGAAAGTCATGGACTCAATATAGATTTTGGAATTCTGACACACTGCAACCTGTCAGACATCTGACTCCACAGAAACCTCTCCACTTTTACCTGCAATGATACGTCCCCTTTCACACCCCCCACCCCAGACTGTCCGTTACCCCCTGATAACTCCATTTCCATTTTCACGGACTCACTTTCTTGCCTGCATTGCATGCCAGCATTTGGCTTCTTTACTATTCTTTCCATCCAGAAATAATACACACACACACCAACTGCAGGCGCTTCCTCAGCCCGATGAAGGGTTTTGCAAGATGAAAGCTGGCATCCCAAGCAGCTAAGCTGAACTCACCTGCAGCATCACAACTTCACAGTACAGCTAGCAAACCTCAGACCTGCCAAACACATGACAGGATCTGGGCTTCCCTTAGCTAGGACTGTGTGTGTGCATGTGATAGCTGGAGGTTATGGCATCTTCCTACCTGCCTTTCACCAGGGGTATTCTTGGTCCCGGCATTTCCTAGGGCTTCTGCATGACCACTGGCAGTCCCGCTAGGCCTCCCTGACCCTGGCAGATTGCAGGTTTAGTGGTCATGCCCAGAACCTGGGGTCCTCCTCCATCTCCATAACCCCAGCTCATACCTTCTAAGTTTGTCCTGGCACAGAAACTCAGCAGTGCACATGTTCTTCCCCTGCTGACTGGTAATGCAGAGGGTGCCTACTCCAGATCTGAGAGTGTGAGCATCTGAGAATAGCTTTTTTTTAAATTAAAAAAGGAAAAAGGTGCAGATGGAGCAAGGAGGGTGGCATTCCCTCTGTCTGCACCTGGAGCATGGGAAACCCCAGCAGTGGGAGGTTCATCTTGAGGAACACCAGTTAGCTCCACCAAACCAGCATCCAAAGCAGGTGCAGTGGGGTATCACTACATCCCCAGCAATGCTAAACACCCTCTCTACTCAGAACACTGGTTGGTGGACTAGGACAGGTGTTCATGGGCAACTGTGGCCAGATTCAGCCACATATGGCTGTGGCTTGCCCAGTAGTCCAAGGGGTTGCACACAGCAGTGTATCTATGCCCTCTGGTGAGATAGGCAGGCACCAAAGCCTGAGTGCTACCTGCCTGGTGGTGGATTCTGGTGCCTTTGGACCTCACCATGGAAACCATGCCCTTGGTCCACATTGGCAGTGCCTGTGGTGAAGGAAGAAACTGGCTGGTGGATGGTGCGCTAACAACAGTGGATCCCCCTCTTCCACATCTCTCCGCACTTCTGTCATTCTGCCTCCCTGACGGTCTTCACCAGCACCTCCATCCACTGATTCAGGGTTTGGCTGCTGCATATGCTGCCCTTCACCCTCAGGTCACACATGGCAGCCAGCACTGTGGACCATACTGGACCACTAAGAAATCAAGCCATTTCCTGATGCCCTCCTTCAGCCACCTCACCAGTGCCTGCATGTCTGGTGACAGTGGCTTGCCCCAGCCAGGAACATTGATCCCCTGGAAGCTCTCCATTTGGCTCTGAAGTTCCCTCACTATAGGGATCACCTGGCTAAGGAGGGCATCGCTAGTGCTGAGAGTCTCTGGTGGCCTTCAAGGAAGGGCTTGAAGACCACCAAGTTCTGGGAGATGGTATTGAACTTAGCTTTGTTAAGGGGGCCACCGATCCCAATCTCCCTGAGCAAGGCCATCTCATGGATGGCCTTCTATTACTCCACCAGCCTCTTGCGCATCAGGTGTGTGGAGTTCCACTGAGTCTCCACATCCTGCATGATTTCTGTGCTGCAGGAAGTTCAGCTCTGCTTGTCTGTCCTGCACGGCATCTTTCTCCTCCTTGATGCTCTGGTGGAACTAGCCTGCCACCTTCCTGCATTTGGAAATGAGCTTGCTGGTGGCGCTGGCTGCCATCACTGGTAGCCCTGTCACCCTCCAAGTCATCCCTGACTATGTGGTGGAACTTGTGTGCCTACACACTTGATGCCAACAAAGTTGGCATCACAGGACTGCCTTGACCATATTGGCCCCATTGTTGGTGACCATGAACCACGGGTGAACTTGCCCTGCCCAATGAGCCACCCCTGCACCAAGCAGTTCATGGACCCCATGATCTCTGTTGCCATGTGGGACTCATCCATCACCTCAGCTTGAGAGCCCACTGATGGCCTGACTGATTGCACTAGTGCCCTGTGAGGGAGAGGTAGGCATGATCTCCACCCTGGCTGCTCCAGATGTCTGGGGTGAAGTGTAAGGCCACCTGCAGAACCTGCCTTGCTCAGCTCCTCCCTCAAGTACTCCCTGCATGCCTCATACAGGGAGGGCACCACCATCCTGCTGAAGTTTGTGCATGTGGCACTTGGTATGATGGGGCCACGAGTGCCATGAGCTGCCTGAAGCCTGGCCACTCAACTAAGGAGAAGGGCTGGCCATCTGACAGCAAGCATCTCCCCAAGGCTCTGGGTGATCTTGCTTGCCCTTGCAACATGCCCCCTTTCTGTCTGCCTTTCTGCCACTGTTCCAGGGTGGCCTGCCTCTGCTTCGGGGGGATGGGGGCTTTGGAGTGAGAGGGGGACTTCCCTTTGGGCATGTTCCCATGCTGGTGCTCAGGCTGAGGAGGAGCAAGGGCAAGAGGGGGTGGTGCCTGTGGAGATGCATCAGCATCCCCGTGGTGCTCATGTGTTTTGTTCCCTTGCCTGGCTGGTTTTGGCTCAGCAGTGCAGGCAGATAGCATATGTGGGATCATCTGCCAGCTCAGAATGATCCCAGACCACATACCTGTCACTTCTGGGGTGTGGATGCATGTGCAGATACTGCAATTTCCCCCTCCTCAGCAGGCAGAGGCACAGCAACAGGAGGAGCAGACTCAGCTGAGCTGCTTACCTCTGGGACCTCTACCTCAGCCTCCTCTGAAGTGCCTTCTGGGGAAGGAGACCTGGCTCTAGGGGAAACTTGAGGGGTGTGGAGCACAAACTCAGCTGATTCCCCCTCCTTCCCCAGAATTTCCCTTGCTAGGGCACTTAGATCCAGATCCAGATCCAGCTCTTCCTCTGGCACTGGAAGGGTCAGGGACAGTAAATGGTGGTGGAGAGAGACTGTCATGCTGGTGCTGGTGCTGCTGCTTGTTGTCATGATGGTGGTGGTGGGGGGGAGGGGTTATGGATGGTGTTCTTGGAGGGGATGCAGACTCAGGCACAGGCAGTGGCACTGGCACTGCTCCCCTCTCTTTGCAGATTCTGGAAGCCTCATTCACAATAGCTGTAGGAAAGAGGCTGTCTCTCAGTTTGGGGGCTAGGGGGTGGGGAACTTATACCTCTAACTCTACCGGCTTTTCTGCCCCTCCCTGAAGGCTTTCCACTGCCTTTCCACCATGCTTCATTTCATACTGTCTTGTTTTTACAAAAAAAAAAAAAAAAAAAAATATATATATCTATAAATGTATCTTCTTTCCTATATAAATTCTATAAAGTATGTATATGCCTCAAGGTATAAAATGCATAGAAATAAAATATAAATCTAATCTCCCTTCCTATATAAATTCTATAGTATAATACCCAATATAATTATATAGTTGAAAAGAATAAATCAATTAATATAATAGTAAAATAAAAGGGTCTAGAAAGAAAGCAAAAGGTATTGTGGAATCCCACTTGCTAGGCTAGCAAGTAGGAAATCAAATCAATTGTAGTAGTAGCCTTTGTTGTCTAATGCTCCTGAGCTGCTGGAAGATAGCTCAGTAACTGTCAAACCCCAAGGCAGAAAGCAGGGCAGTTCAAACAATGCTGCCTTTTTATGCTGTTTTTCCATCTCCCCCCAGAGCACTGGGATTGGAAGGGACCTCAGGGAAGGATCACAGTTACTGGCCAGCTACACAGTCAATGAGAGCAGCCCTTCCCCCTCTTCTACCCTCTTCCTCCTCCCTCTCCTTACTTTCTGTTTCCCTGCAGGCAAGCCCAGCTTGAGCTTCAAAACTTGAAACATTTCAAAATTTTCAAAATGTTTTACTTGCCCTTGTTTCATTTTGAGGCTGTTTTGAAGCCCTTCATTTCATTTAGATTTTGCTGTTTCGAACTTGAAACAGCATTGAAATGAAACAACCTGCGAAATTTTGCACAGCCCTACTGAGCATATGGTGTTTGGTCTGTACTCACATATTTCAACATGGGCCATTAGGTTCATGAAGACTGATGCCAAAACTGAAAGGATGTCAGATAGGAAATGGAATAATTTGGAGTGTAGGATCCAGTGGAAGGATATGACAATGTCCCAGCCACCATGTGGTGAGCCACTTTTGAATATGAACAGTTTTTTATGCTTATTGGCCCAAACTTAGGGCAGCCTCATGGCTGTGTCAGATATAAGATGAGAGGAATCACCACTGAGCTGCAATACAGACACTTAAGCAGCTTTTGTCTCAGACTTTAAACACAGTAATAATGCCACAGCTTTTCTCTTGTGTGCTATAGGGAATAGGATCCTTGTCTGTCTCAACAACATGCTGCAAAAATTAATTAAAGTGGTAGAAAGATACAGGGTGAATCTACATATGTGCCTTATTGTGGAGTTGCCTATTAGGTTTGCAGTAAATAATCGTTGTCTACACATACACTGGTATTAGGGTACAGTAAAGAAATTCCACTGTAAGATAGTACTATCAGGGACAGTATTATCTTATGATGGACTAATACAGGGCTCAGACAGAAGTTCTGTTTGTTGTGTGATCAGTCCTTGAAAGCACTTTACAGCTGTGCCATGACACATATGTGTCTCTAGTGGGTTATGGCTAATGGGCAGTTATTACAAGCATTCAAACTGTTACATTCAATATGACAGTATGCATGGCTGCAGAGTGCTTTAAAAGTGGCTGATCATACAACAAATTAACCCTCATTTGAGGCATCAGATGAAGGTGCTACAAATCCCAACCTGCAGCTTTCATCTCCCCCCTTCCTTCCTGCAGAGAGCACTAGAGCTGGGATGGGGGTGGGGAGGTAGTCTGCATCATCCCAGCCCTGATCTGGTGAGAGAGAGGCAGGTTTTATTTCCATCCATCCCATCCCAACAGGTGAATGTGTATGGGGGAGAGGGAGGCAGTCGTTCTAACTCATAGCACTTTATGTGAAGTACCATGAGTTAGAGCTGGGATCTGTATGTCTGTCAGCACCCTAAGTATGATGAAATGTATATGCAGATTGTGAAAAGAGCTGACTTGGGCTTGAGGAAGCTGAAGTGCAGGGGCTACCTACTGCAAGGCTCTGCATTTTAGCACTCTTATGCCACAGCCAGCCCCTCTGCCTCCCAACACCAGAACCCATAGCCCAGGGTGCTCTGGTACTACAGGGTGCTGCAAGGCACTTTAAAGGATGGTGCAGGGAGTGAGGAGGAAGCATAGGTCCATTCCTGCCCGGCTGCTCCTGCTCCCTCCCCTCACTCACCATCCAGCCCCAAGGCGGTAAGTATAGGTTCATCTGGCTGCTTCTCCTCCCTGCCCCTACACTCTCTAAACCCTGTGCAAGGATATAAACACTAGGGCTATGTGAAATTTCACCGGGTGTTTCATTTCAAAACTGTTTTGGTGCATTTCAAGCTCAAAACAGGGAAATGGAAATGAAACAAAAGGCTTCAAAACAGCTTCAAAATGAAATGAGAGTACTCAAAACATTTTGAAAGTTTCAAAAGTTTGAGTTTTGAAGCTGGGCTTGCTTGGCTTCAATGCTGGTTCCAGCTGGCAGTAGCAGCCTCCTGTCATCCTGCATGCAGATCTGGGGGCCCGCACCCCACCCCAGAGGAGTCTGGCATAGCCCCACAGCCCTCCCAGGGGTGTAGCCTCTAGATCTGCACACAGGATGATGGGAGGCTGTCACTGCTGCCTGGGCCTAAGAGCAGCACCAGTCTTCCTGGCACTGGGCGCAGGCTGTGCCCAACGCCGGTTCCAGGTGGCAGGGGAAGCCTGCTGTCATCCTGCACACAGATCCAGGGGCCTGAACTCCCAAGGGCAGTCTGGCACAGCTCTGCAGACCTTCTGGGAGTGCAGGACCCCAGATCTGTGGGCAACATGACAGGAGGTTGCCACTTCTGGCAAGTGATAGGAGTTTTCCTTTCAACTGTTTGAGGTGTAGTTTCCCAGAAATCTCTGCACCTATCTCCTTGAAACCTGGCAGGCTTCATGCCCTTGGAAGGGGCTACCATCCCTGCAATTTTAATCCAAATCAGGCAAACAGGGGTGACGCATAGGGGGTTCATCCCCTGACAGTGCCGGTGCATTCCCTGACCAGCTGCGCTCACTGCTTAGGCAATGGGGCGAGGGGGCAGGTGGGAGTGCCGGTGCCCTCTCTGTAAGTGCTAGCCGGGGAGTGGAGTGCCACACCCACTCCTAGAAGTGGCTGCAGCCACTCCCAGAAGCAGCTGCAGCTATTGGCCACTGTGATCAGCTGTCTTCTGATTGGCCATGGGGGGACTCCCCTGCCCCGGTTGGCAGGATCACTGTGGGGGGAGGCACATGCCCTCCCTGACTAAGGCGCCACCAGTCACCCATGCAGGCAAGACATGACAAAGTGATGAAATTAAACAGAACAGTGATTCAAAATGAAATGAAATGACAAAACAAAACAAAACAAAACAAAACAAAACACTGTCCCTTCAAAATGGCAAAATGGAAGTTGAAATGAAAGGGTGCTGTTTCACACAGCCCTAATAAACACACACTGGTCCCTGCCCAGCCATCCCTCTCTTGATCCCCACACCCAAGCTCTGTGCAGGAATGAAATAATAGTTAGTTTTTCAAATGGGGTGTCAGTCAATTCAAAGTTATGGAGGCGTACCTGGAGTCTAAAATGGCATAGTGAGAGGCCAAAATCTGTTCTCATCAGTATGCCTCCATAAGCTATGTAAGTCTGTCTCTTATTTCACCAGTGTAAACCTATAGTAACTCCCTTGACCTGGTGTGTGACAGCTGAATTGGGCACTAAAACAACCCCTTCATGCTTTCTCTGTTCTTTATATTTGAAAGCTCTAAGTTTGATTTTGGAAATGAAAAATATTTTGAGAATTCAGTCCTTTGCCTGCTAGTTTCTCCAAGGTAGCCTGTTTAATGCACAGATAGTATTGAGGTGATATGTTTTCAACAACCTCTGGTCTTGTATTTGTACCATCCATAAAGCATTTATGTCAATGGCTGTATCTGGAGATTCACTTGCAATGGCAAAATCTTCTTGCTGAAAGCCACAGTAAGGTAAAGATATATCTAAATCCAGTAGGTATTGCAGAACACTAAGATATAGGGTTAGATTGGCCCTCCTGGATCATGAAGTCTAGTTCCCTGATGATTACACACAACTACATCAAATAATCCCATTCATAAAACAAAAATGCCCCTCTTAACTAATTATTTCCTCCCCATCACTTATATTGGGTGGCTCCAGCACAACATTATTACTGTGATGGTTAGAAACTCCTTTCTAATTTCCACCCTGTATTTATTCCCTGCCAGTTTATATTCATTTGTTCTTGTACCAACATTGTCCTTGAGTTTAATGAGCTCTTTAACCTCCTTGGTGTTTCCCCCCACTGCTGTGTCTATGAACAGCAATTAGATCTGTTCTCAGCATTTGTTTTGCTAAGATCAAGCAAACTCTTTTAGCCTCTTCTCATAAGATAAGATCTCTGATGTCCCAATAGAACTTCTGTGTACCTCTTTGAATTTAAATTAATCCTTCTTGAAGATGAGGCTTTACTGGTGCCATATACAATGGCACTCTATACCCACACAAACTAATACCATATTTACCTGAATATAAGACAAGGTCCTCCTCCCCACAATTAGCACAGGGAAAAAAACCTCTTGCCTTATAATAAGGGATGCAGGGTTTCCATTTCCCACAGAAAAAAGGAGTTTTTGACTTTTGCCCCCAGTTTTTTCCCTTTTACCAGAGGTAAATGTGGATTTCTCATTTTATCAGAGAAACACGCAGATTTTCCGTTTTGCAATGAGCTCCCTGCAGGCTGGCAGAGTTCCAGCCTGCAGAAAGCTGGGAGGGAGAGGGAGGAAGGTGGAAAAACAGAGGGCGCTGCATGCATAGACATGCACATGGCCCCAGACAGCCAGCAGAGAAGCTCTAGCAGGTGAGGGGGGTGGAGGGAAATTATTAAAGCCCCTGTAGGGTGGCAATTAGGCAGGTCTAGGGTTTATTCCCAGCTGGGTGGGGCTAGGGGCTTGGGGCCCAGGGCCGCAATGCATGACTGCAGGGCCCCAGCGGGGAGCAGGACAGGGCCCTGTTTGGGAGTGGGGTACCAGGAGTACACATACATACTGAGCAGTGCTGAGCTGTGGGTTCACCATGGCTTGAAATTAACTGTACTGATACAGCAGGGCTGCCCCCTGACCCCTTTCCATTTCATCTGTGTGATGGGACCACTGGCCCAATGGCTCAGACAAGACCCAAGGATCAGTGGGGTGAAGAGCCCTCAGGGAAGTGGGGAAGAGATAAGAGTCCTGGGCCCACATGGATGACCTCAAGATCCTGTGCACAGACAAGTGGTTGATAGACAGAGTGTTCCAACACACCCAAGTGTACAGAGTGGCATCGGGGGCCAAGCTCAATGTGGGCAAGAGCATCTGCCTGGCACTAGGAAAGCTCAGGGACCTATCTGCCCTAGCGGTATCCATCCTTTGTGAGGGGGTGTGGTAAAAGTAAAGCCCCAGAGGGGAACTCACCTGGGGTGGAAGACTGGAGCTGGTGTGAGACTGCGCCGAGCTGGGGGAACAGTGGGTGCAGAGCTGTGGCAAGTGAGAGTACCACAGCAGAAGAAAAAACTTCAAAAGAACAGTTGATCTGGGAGCAGCTGGGGGTGGCTCCCACACTGGTGTGGTCCCACTTTATGGCCACGTGCCAGTGCCGATTCGCTGGTCAGCCTGTGGAACCACAGATCAAAGCCTCGGCAAGCAGGAAGCCTGGGGGACCAGAAGTGGGTTCCCCTGTGGGCACTCAGTGTCCCAGGGCAGAGTAGAACTCCACAGAGGCCAGATGGTGGCAGCCCCTGAAGGGGGATGAGAGTGAGAGCCCAGGGGGCACCACTTACCAGAAGCTGATCCTCGGATTCCAGATATCTCCCAGGAAGACTGGGTGGTCCCAGAGCATGTGGAGAGGAGAGACAGCTGTCCATGCCACAGCAATGTTAAGTTAGAAGGATTGAGTCCAACACTGGGAAACCAGGTAACTCAGGGACAGAGAACAGTTATATCAGTTCCTCTGAGGCCAACGCCAAGTGAGGCTGACTGATGTCCATACATGGCTTACAACCTCAGATGGTCAAACGGTGTACCCAGACCATGATCCAAACCCAGAAGACTGGGATACGGCATCAGTGGTTGGTGCTAGGTGGGGTGTAGGGGAGGTAGAGCCCCAAAACAGGAAGATTGATGAAAAGATTGAAGGAAGGGACCAGGCAAGATGGAATGTACATCTTCCTCCCTACTAAGCATATTTATTTCAGCAAAGTTGTGGCAGGAGAGAACCACTGAGGACCTTTTGGAACCTGTCTTGATTATCGAATATCATTCCCGCTGACAACAGCAACACCCGATAGACCAGCACGTACCAAGTGCTCTGGTGAATAGCATGGTCGCTTACAGGGGGTAAAGATCCTTGGGGTGGAGTTTGACCCTAAGCTAACAGGCCAAAAAGCATGGGAAAAGATTGAAGCCAAAGGTAATCAGAGACTGGGACTATGGAACATGCACTGCCTGTCAATGAGGAGGTAGGTGGCACTCATGAGGGTGGTGTTGCTACTAGTGCTTCTGTACACTGCACCAGTCTTCCCTCCTTCAGAGCAAATTATCTATAAAGTCCAGACGGCCATGTGCATGTTCTTCTGGGGCTTCAGATGGGGAAAGATCACCAGGACCACACTGTAAAATACAGAACAGACCTGGGGGCCAAGGAATGCCAGACATCCTGCTGTTCCTTTGGGCCAAGTACATGAACCAGGTCTGCAAACTGCCAACCAGAGCACATTCCAACACAGATTACTTTATGCATTTTTTTGCAGGACACCTTCTATGACACTGTAGGGTGTAGAGTGTAGACATCACTCAACATGCATCTGTGGACCTTGGAATCTCTGTGATTTTACAAGGTCCTGGAGCAGTTCCAGAACAGATATGAGCTACAAAGAGAAGGTCCAATGGTCCTGAAAAACCACAATAAGATTCAGGAGGGACAGACTGTCACTCCTTGGCAACAGCAGCAGGGCCATTTGGGAGCAAGTCTTCCAGAAGAACCTCCAGAAAGAACACAGAGATTTGAAGTGGCAAGTAGCCATGTACTCCTGTGCATGCACTGAGACACAGAGAGGGGCAGAGAGGTTCTCCAACAGGTACCAGACAAACCTGATGGTGAAAGGAGATGATTGACCACCTCTGGAAAGGCCCATATGCCAGGGAGGTGTGAAAGAGAGAAATCTTACTCCTCATGATGGTGACAGGGAGGTAGCACTGTTTGGACATGTAATCAAGCAGCAAGGGACATGACAACCCACTTCAATCAGTTCATGTTCTGCTTCAGAAATGCCTTGAGGAAGACCAGGAAACTGCTCATAGAGAAGCATACAAGCCTCTCATTCAAGGACTGTGTCAAAATGAGACTGAGCGAGCTGCAGAGGTACTAAAGGAAAATGAATCTGATGAGAGGGACCATCAAAAAACTACATCCTATACTCAGAAAGAATCAGATCTTGAGAGAAATATTCCTTACCTCTCATCATGCTTGGCTTTCAGACAACCCCTTAACTTTACTTAACTTGTGATCAGAAGCAAACTCCCTGCTGATCAACATACTCCTAATGGAACACAACCCTGCCTTAACAAGAAATGAAAAACCTGACAACTCATCTCCACTGCTACTACAATAAACACTCCCTTCACTTAAATCATCAGAATTCACAGATCCTACACATGTCTATCCCAGAATGTGATATGTCTCACCCAGTGCACAAATGCCTGCATGGAAATCATGTGAGTGAAACTGGATAAAAACTACATGCAAGAATGAAAGAGCAGAGGAAAAAGATAAAGGACAGAGACACATACAAATGCAGGTAAGAGAACATTTTTCACAGGACTGCTCACTTTCTTACCTCACAATCTTTGTGTTCAAGGAAAATTTACAAAACACCTTCAAAAGATAGGCCCGAGAATAAAAATTCATGGCCCTACTAGAAATGAAAAACCAGGGGTTAAACACAGACATTGATTTGCTAATCTCTCTGCACACCAGGACCTTCTTCCCTCGTGGATAGTCTTGCTCTTCCACTTATGTTATGCTTTCCACTGCATTTCTCTTGCCTTTCAACTTATCCTGATAATGCCATTTTACTCTTTTTTTACAATCCTGTTCCTTTCCTTTTAGCAGACTGTGTTTTTTTATTTACAGGTGGAGTTTTTCACAGACTATTGTTTTATTCCTGACTTACCTCAGGCTGTATTTGCTTCTTTTTCAGACTTTAGGGGGAGAATCTTGTGTTCAAAAGATTGCCTAAAATCTCTCCCTACCATGAAAATTCTGCAATAAAAGCTGTCCCCCTCCTCAAAATATCTTTGCCTCTTGCATATTTTATTTTCATCATGGCCAGAACATTAGGCCAACACAAATATCTTCCTATTTCTACTCGAAATATCTTTCTTTGTACATCCTTATTTCACACTTCACTTTTTCATAACTTCATCAGTTCAGCTCAGAGTGATCTTGTAACTGACTAACATGCCCGTGTCATTCTGCTTTTTATTTCCAACTCATAAAATCACAACTTACAGGGGAATTCTTATTGTTAGTCTATTAATGACTTCCATTTGTATTATTGAATTACAGCCCATTTCTATTATTCCAGTCTCAAGGTCATCCAGTTCTTACTATATGACATTCTGGTTCTCCTCTTCGTTGATAATGCCACTTAACTTTGTTTTATCAGCAAATTTAATTAGCAGATGTGACAGGCTACCTGGTAGTGATTTAGCCCAGGGGTTTTGAACTGGACCTTTAAATGCCCTGACTCATGGACACCAGGTGGGAAGGTCCCCCCGCAACAAGGGGTGAGACAATGGCTTAAATCCCTGTGACACCCCACAGAGCCTTTTGGTCCCTGGTGGGACTCACAGTGTGAAGATGCCTTCCAGGAGGTGATCCGGTGGTTGACTCGGGCACCTGTGCTGGCATATGCTGACCCCTACCACCCTTTTATTTTGCAGACAGATGCTAGCCTGTCAGGACTGGGGACTGTACTGTACCAGGAACACGATGGACACTGGCTTTTGCCAGCAGGGGATTGTCGCCCAGCAAGATGCGCTACCTGGTACATAAGCTTGAATTCCTGGCCTTCAAGTGGAACATCACTGAGAAATTCCAGGACTATCTGTATGGAACCACCTTCTAGGTGTGGACAGACAATAATCCCCTTACCTATGTGCTCACCAGCTCTAAGCTGGATGTGACCAGCCAATGTTGGATTGCGGCATTCGCCAACTACACCTTCAGCCTGCACTATCGAGTGGGATGAAAGAATGTGGATGCTGATGCCCTGTTTTGACAACTCCCCAGCAACCCCAGGAGTGTTTGGAGTCCTGAGGCAGTGAAGACCATTTGTGACCTGCAGCTACAAGACCCTGTGGGGATGAGGGAAAGTACTGTTTGCATGACTGAGGTGTTGGGGTTGCCCCCAAGGGGATCCCACAGGCCTGGGTTCAGTGTGCTATGCTGACTCCCTTCTTATTGCCCCAGGTCACAGCAACAGAATGGCGGATGGTGCAAGAACAGGACCCAGATGTGTGAGAGGTGCTGTGTGCCCAGAGCTCAGGGAATACCTACCCCACGATGCTTAATAATGCTACCCCAGCAGCCCACCTCCTGTTGAGGGAGTGGGAAAAGCTTCATTTGTTTGATGGAGTGCTACATCGGAGGGGTGCAGGACCCAGAAGGATGGAAATATTGGCAGCTGGTCCTCCCTCAGAAGTATAAGGCCCTTGTGTTATGGACCTTGCATGATGACTTTGGGCACATGGGGGTGGAGCGCGCCCTGGTAGTAGCCCATGAGTGGTTCTTTTGGCCCCGAATGGCTGAAAACGTAAAGACTAAATGCTCAAATTGTGATCAGTGTGTGTGGAGGAAGGCCCTGCCTACTCGAACTGCCTATCTACACACCATCCGGAGCCCAAAACCCGTGGAGCTCATGTGCGTGGATTTCCTAGCCATAGAAGGGGAGGGGCGCTGAAAGGGGAATGTGCTGATTGTGACAGACCACTTTACCCGATATGCCCAGGCCTTCCCTATGTGGGATCAAACAGCAAGAATAGTTGCCAAAGTACTGTGGGAAAAGTACTTCTCCTTGTTAGGGCTGCCCTCAAGAATCCACTCTGATCAAGGGCAAGATTTTGAGAGCCGGTTGTTGTGTGAATTATTGACTGTGACTAGCATAAAGAAATCAAGGACTATACCCTACCACCCCTAAGGAGATCCCCAACCTGAGTGCTTCACTCGCACTCTGTTGAACATGCTGGGTACCCTCCAGCAGGAACAAAAGGCTGCATGGAGCTAGCATATAGCATACCTGGTGAATGCCTACAACTCCACTAGGAATGATGCAACAGGGGTCAGTCTGTATTTACTCATGTTCGGGAGGTAGCCCCAGTTACCCATAGATTTGTGCTTTGGGGTAGAACAAGTCTACCAACAACATTTGACTCATGGTCAATATGCACAACAGCTTTGGGACTGTCTGCATTGTGCATACCAACTGGCAGCTGAAACTGCTGGAAGACACCAGCAACTCCATAAGTGGCTTTATGATGCTTAAGTTCATGAGCAAGGGTTACAAGAAGGGGAATGGGTGCTGCTGTGAAACCTGGGGCTAACTGGGAGACACAAAATCGCTGATCGGTGGTGGGCTGAACCCTATACAGTGGTGTGACAACTGGAAGACTTCCCAGTATACAAGATTTCCTGAGTCTGGACTGGGTTGAAGTTGCATGGTCCACCGGAACCTCCTGCTGCCTATCGGTGAATTGGTGGGGCCACCTCAGCCTGAGAAAGAGCCACAAGAAGAGAGGCCTAGGTCTCCCCATAGAAGGAGGCCTCGTGCCACCTAGCTGGCAGTTCTCTTGGAGGACTCTGATGGGTGGTACCCTGCTGACTTTCACCCGAGCTTAGGACCTGCCACTCTTCAGAGTGAAGAAGAGATGGAGACTGCTGCTCATGGGGCCCTGCCTGGTGAGACCGAGGAGAAAACATCCACATGCCTTTACCTGCCAGTGGGGCAGACTCCTCGAGGGGGAACCTAAGTCTCCGGGGCCCTCATGGAGTCCTGCCCCAGACCGCACCCCATGGCCAAGGTGGGAGCTTCAGCCAGTCTGCTGCTTCACCTACGATGCCCCGGGGTGCTGGGGGAGGTCCTCATCACTGCCCCTTGGGTCCAGTAGTCCCCCAGTCTGAGGTCTGTGCTTCACCGGGGATGGTGAAGGGTGCCATGGGGGAGGATGACACAGGCTAGCTGGTAGTGATTTAGCTCAGGGGTTTTAAAAGGGTAAAAGATGATTGGAAGGCTTGGAACTTCCTTTCCTCACCAGTCAGGCCCCAGAGACTCACCCTCCATGTCCCCTGATTGGCCCCTTGGGCCATGTGGAGGGGGATAGAAGAGGCAGTGCAGCTGACTTGGAGATCAGTGAGAGACCATGAGGAAGGAGTTTCAAAGAGCTGGCAAGAGCTGGGACAGCAGGGCAGGAGCAGTTGCCTCAGAAGCACCTGAAGGAGTGAGACCTGCAGGCAGCATTGGGACCCTCAGCAGCGCAGTGTGTGGCCAGCAGGAGAAGCTTCCCGCTGGGCTCCAGGATCCTCCCTGAGAGGCTGTGGCCAGCAGGAGAGGTTCCTCAGCTCCAGCAAGGATCTGAGCAGCAACCTGAGAGGTTCCCAGTTCTGCTTCCAGCTCCTCCAATAAGAGGCCAAGCAGCTCAAGGTGAGGCCAGGGTCCTGGAAGGTCAAGACCCCTAGCAGCTTAGAGCAGTACCAGCACTGGTGGTTGTGTGGTACAGTTTCTGTCTTCTATGTGGGAGATCTGATTTCAAGTTCCAGCTGGGTTGATTTGGGGTGAGTGAAGTGACAGGGGAAGCTCCCTTTGCAATGGAAAAGGAAAGAGTGTTTTCCCTCTTCCTGCCCCCCGCCCTAGGTACCTAGGCCCTATATTCCTTGTTACTTGGCGTTTTGTACATTGTGCCTTTTATATTTTGCCCACCAGTATTGTTTGTTCTGCTGTTTGTGTTGTATATTTTGTTAACTGTCTTTTGTCAACTGGATGAATATGTCTATGACTGTAAGTGTCTAACCGTTATTGAATCCTGCCCCCTCGGGGCATTGTAGTGTCCCCTGTACCCCCTGGTTTACCTGTTATGTTCCCACTAGTGTTCTCTCATTAAAAGGTATATGGTTAAGTCCCCATTGGTGATCTGGCTCTGCTCTATAGGGGGAGGAGGGTCTCTACACCTCCCACAGCACTTGTGCACTTGCCCTGATCCCTTCAATTGGAGAGGGGGTACATCTTGGAGTACTGCCCAGGTTACACATATTTTTACTTTTTGTGACAAGCCATTAATGAAAACACATCCAAGACCAATGATTGAAGAATTCTGCTAGTAACCTCCCTCCTGCCCAAAAGTTCCCTGTTCATCACAACTCATTATCATCTCTCCTTTAGCTAGTTCCTTAGCCTTTTTTTCCCCCCAGTTTCCTACTAATTCTTGTTTTTTTCAGTATCAGGCATTTTTTGCTGAAGGCTATATCAGATCCAATGCATGCACAATCTCTTGCATAACATGATTCCTTCTTGCCTTCTGGCTATTGCCATTTTCTCTTCTGCTGGGACTAGCTTCTTTTTCTTATTCTTTCCCTCTCTGTTGCTTGTCTTCTTCCCTCTGTGTTCTTCATTGAAGCAAATCTGTTCTTCAGCTCTCTTCTTCATCCTACCTTGACCTCAGGCTGAAGTTTTTCCATGGTTCACCCTCTTCATCTAGATCTTTTTGTTTGACAGATGTCCTGCATATCTTGAGTTATCTGTATTATTTCTGGCTCCCATCCTCCATCATGTCTTCAAATCCCTATCTATACTTTACTTTCAGCTTCTGCCGCATCTCTAGTCCTTGTACCTTCTCATCTATGAGCTTTATCAAGCAACACTTCAGGCATGAATGGCTTCCATCAGGTACTTGCTCAAGAGTAATACACAGTGGCTTTTCCATCCAATCATCTTTGTTATCTCTGCTACTCTGCAGGTTTCCTCCAGTGTTGCTTCAATAGTCGTAATCAGGATCTTTTGCTTCCTAGTCATAAGGAAGAGGGGCTGAAAATTCTCCCATCTCCCTCTTATAAACTTTCCTCTTTGCTGTCCTCTCATCACTGTACAATATCTAAAATTACAATAACTAATGCAACCATTTATTTTGGCTGTTACCAAATCATACATGATTTCAGTCCAAAGTCAGTAGGTCATGTATGTGGAACGTATGCCAGTAAAACATGAAAGGAGCCTCTGGAGCATAGGTCACTTGTACACGTGATGGGGGATTAGTCCCCTAAATTGAAATGGTGGATTTTTAATTGCAACAATTAAAAACCCACCGTTTCAATTTAGGGGCTTCCATCACCATTATGGTGAGGGGCCTGATCCTTCCCCACCCCCGCCTGCCTCTCCCTCAGCCAGGGGGTGAGCAGGCTGAGCAGCCCCTGAGCTGCAGGTACCTAGACTTTCCCTCCACAGCAGTAACACCCCCTGGAGCTGCCTGGGTGGGCTGCTAGTGGGTGGGTGCTGTGTGGGGAGTGCAACTGGTGTGGAGGGAAGGTCCAGGGCCCCCCCACAGCTCAGGGCCCACCAGAAGCTTCACCCTTGGCTGTAGGAGAAGTGGGCAGGCTCCACAGAAAAAAAAAGATCAGGCTCCTTGCTGCTTTTTTTTTCCCCTCAGCAGAGCCTGCCTGAGTGAGATGCTGCCAGGCCGTAAAGTCCCTGAGCTATGGCAGGGTGCAGTCCTTCTCTCTGTGGCAGCAACACCCCCTGGGCTCACCCAGGTGGGGTGCTAGCAGGTGGGTGCTGCCCCAGCTCACAAGCAGCACCTACTGGATCCAACTCTTTCCCAAGCCCATGCACTGGATATCCAGTGGCCACTGCTCCATATGCGGGCTCGGGGAAGAGTTGGATCCAGTGCAGGTGCTGTGTGTGAGCTGGGGCAGCATCCACGGACCTAGTACTCCACCTGGGGGGCACCATTGCAGAGGAAAGGACTGGGCCCTCCTGCTCAAGGGGCACATGGCTCAGTGGCAGCTTGTATGGGCAGGTTCTGCTGAGGGGGAATAAAAATAGTGGTGAGGGGCCTGATCCTTTGTTTTTTTTCCTGCAGAGCCTGCCTGTCTCTCCCATGGCCAGGGGATGGGCTGCCAGTGGGCCATGAGCTGTGAAGGGCCCCAGATCTTCCCTCCACAGTGGCAGAACCCCTGGGCCACCCAGGTGGGTGGCTAGTGGGTGGGTGCTGCTCCAGCTCTCAGGCAGCACCCAGCCTGGTCTGACTGTTCATAGTTTCATAGTTTCATAGTTTCTAGGGTTGGAAGGGACCTGAGCAGATCTAGTCCGACCCCCTGCCATGGCAGGAAAGAATAGCACCCGCCTGCTAGCCCATGTGGCCCTGGGTGGCACCGCCACCATGGAAGAAAGGACTGGGGCCCTCCACAGCTCAGGGGCCACTCAACTCACCTCCCAGCTGTGGGAGACACAGGCAGGCTTCATGGGGGGAAAAAAAAGGATTGGGTCTCTCACTGCTTCTGCCTTCAGCTTGGCTCTCCTGTGGTGGTAGGGAGGGCAAGCTGTCAAAGGCTGCAACATTACGAATAGCTACATTGCAAACTAAACTACTTGCAGATTTGGTTTTATTTGCAATCTAGCAAGCTCATTTAAATCGTAATCCCCTCCACCACACATGTACAGTGTGACGCATTTAAACTGCAAAAATGGCCAATTTTCATCATGTGTACAAGCACCCACAGATGTTTTTTATTCATTTAGACTTGATCCTGCTCATCCTGCTCCCACTGACTGCAGTGGGTTTTGGAAGAGGTCTTCTGTCCTGTTGCTAGTTTTCTGTGCAATTCAGTTTCCCTAGTAACACTTGTTTTTGTCAATATCCCTGCCTTCAGCGATCTGCCTTGGAACGTTCATTGTGACTATTTTAATGATCATGACTTTATTTTCAAAGTTTAATTTCCAGGGCAAGGAAGCTAATAGTTAAATTGTTCTGTGGGAGTCTGTGAATACCTCCAGAATATGAACATTATACATGTTTTAAAACCTGCTATTTTTAAGGATTAAATTTGATAGCCACCTGAAGATTTTTTGAGGGGCAGGTTGTTATGTGCCCATGTAATTTACATGAATATCAAGCCGTGTGTTTTTAAACACCTTAACAAATAATCATTCCTCCTCATGTCATCTGTGCCTCAATCTGATATCTCAGGGCTCTGCTAATGTAACAGTTAATAGCTAGCACACTATGAATGGTCCACAGCACAGTGATTCTCAAGATAATTGATCTTACAGAAAAAATAAAAATGTTTCTCTATTCATCTTCTCCACTCACTCAAACTCACCTCCCCATAAATTTCAGGACAAAAGTAGAGCTTCTATGAAAATTACATGTGTTCCCATTTTAGTTTCCACTTAATGGCATATTTGTATGGCCATCTGAGTACTTTGCCTGTTAATGTCTGTAGTACCTGTGAGGATTCAGGCTAGCTGAAATTCTTTGTTTCATAGTTTTCCATTAGTCATTATATGGCAGTATTATAATAAGAGGCTGGGATCTTTTCTAGCTTTTCTCTTAGTTGTTATCTACCTGTGTACAAGCCTATTCAAAGACAGCATAGGCGCTATGATGAAAGGACAAGTTGAACAGAGTTTAATTTTTCATCTATGGAATTACGAATTTTTTCATCCATTTTAATTTTCACTTGCAGCTAAGAGAGTGGCCAGGACATGTTGATTAAATAGTTCAACCTCAATTGCACGGAAAATATGATTTGCCAGATTCTACCTGTGGAGGAATAATATTTTTGTTCAGTTTCTATTTACATAGTATTTGTCAGTCATAGCTTCTTCCTTGTGCCTTGTCACATCATGTGTTTTGTGGTATATTGTAAGTCTCCCCTTATCTGGGATTAGTAATTTCCTTTTATGTGGAATTGTTGTCATAATTAGGGACAAGCAACTAGAAATTTTTTAGGGCCTAATCTCATGGTCCTGCATTGGCTTAAACAGGTTCCTTGGTTACAAGCAGGTGCTTCTATTTTCAGTGGTGCTTGACCCTTTTTTCCCTTTTGCTATGGAAAGTTAGCAAGGAACTTCTTTTTTTCTCCACTGGGAAAATTATTCACTTATTTAATTATATGCCCTTTTAAAGTATTTCTTTAGCTTTCCAAAAATACTGGTTAAAAAAATTAATCTATGTTGCTCCTCTTAATTTTTATCTAAGAATAAGGATTTTCTAGGCCTAATGTGCTCAATGCTAGAACAAGAAACTGAGGGTTAAGAGGTAATTGAGGAAAGGAGGAGATGTAGCCTAGGAGTTAGATCAGGAGTCGATAGGTCAGGTTCTTGTATTTCTATCTATAGCACTAGCACCAGAGAGACAAACATCAGTTTTAGAGCACTGAAACTCCAAAAAGTTTCTCTATTTTTCCTCTTCTATTTCCAGAGAGTATAGTTTACTAATGATTATTTTTATTTCATATTTCATGTAGAAATTATACAAATAATAGACAATCTTCTTTATCTGTAAATACTCTACTAATAATTGTGGTTCACATAAAATCTTTTAAGGAAGTGATTATCAAGTTGCTTCCCAGTTCACTGTATTAGCTACACATCTATGCCAAATTCTGTCTTTATATTCTAGGGCTATGTGTGCTATCAGTTTTTAAGTAGAAATCCTCATTATGTTCACTGGGGAATTCTCCTTAAAGGGAAACTGTCAACTTGAAAATAATATTTCCATCTGATTTTTTTTTTTTGCTATGTTTCTGCAAGTAATTTATAAAGCTCTGGTTTTGCAGTGAACTTTCATGTGGCTTAGCATTCATCTGAGTAATCTCGAAGAAAGGCTTCAGATGCTTTAACAGGGGCATCTTTATAAGATCAGGCACTAGGGCCATTATAACTGAAGCTTAGAAGCCATCTCCCCACCTTTTACTTGGGCTAGGGACAGACATTACATATAAACCAGTTTAATTGGTCAGAAACTGGTTAAAACCTGTAACAGAACGGACATTCAGTACACATAAACCAGTTTGAAAAGGGCTGAAACTGGTTTGAGATAAACCTGGCTGTATGTAGTATCGGACTGAACTGATTTGGCTCAAGCTGATTTATGCAATGTCTGTCCCAGACCCCTTGCTGATTTAAGTTAAACCAGACTCCCCCAGTATCCCAGCATGTTCTCTGGGCTGGGCAGGGCAGGGCTCTCTACTCCACAGCAGGGCTGGCCCCTCCCCTCTGCTACCTGGCTGCAGCTCCAGCAGAGACTGCAGGCATTTGCATAGCTTCTGTGCTTCCTCCCTTCCCTTTGAGCAGGGATTCCACCATCCCCTCTGCCTTACACAGGCACAAAGTATTAGCTAGCAGACCATGTGCTGGCTACAGTTCATGCTGTGTCAGACTGGACAAAGGCCGAATCAACAGGTAGCTGGTAATGCCCCTCTGTTTTTTTCTTAGTGGGGTGATAAACTCTGTGTTATCAATTCCCTGCTGGGCTGGTCAGCAGGAGGGACTCCCTCTGCAGTCAGAGCATCCTGGCCATGCCCCACTCAACTCAGCATTATAGAAGGGAAGGGAGGGCTGCTCTAGTGTCCCCCACCCCTGCCGCCTGGCTTCTAGCCAGAGCCACTACAGGCATGTGCCTGCATTTTTTCATTCCAGACGTGATGTCTATACAGTTACAGACTGATTTATCCGAGCCAGGTTATACTAATTCAGGCCCAGGCTTTTTGAATGTCTGTCCCTAGCCTTGGTGTTTACTTTGAGCATCTCACAGCATTTTGAGAAGGGCTAGCAGAGCCATAAAAAGCAGGTTCTGTGTCCTGGGTGTAGCAGCAGCAAGGGCAGGAGCAGTGGCTGGGCCAGCAGTGGGGTCTGAGTCAGCAGCAGTCATTGTTCTTGTGCTCCTTCTAAGTCAGCATCTGGGGCTGGTGCTACAATTGGATATCCTATTTATGCTGCTAGGGGCCAGTCCTACTGTTTTATTGACAGTCAGTTATACTATCACAGCAGTAGTACTTTAATATGCTCCATTATTGGGAACTTATATGCACATTTTCTCTCAGGTCCTGCAAGCAACACCAAAACTATTCTTAGTAGCAACAGAGAAGCTGAAGTCATATGATAGCAAGCTGTTAATTCAAATGCAAAGCTGAGTGAACTCTTTAAAATGTCGTTGGTAAATCACAATAAGTGAGTGAATACATGAGGCAAAGACAAGATTTGTGAGTCAAAAAATAGCATAGTATTTGTATGTATGAAAAAGCGATTGTAACAACTCTTTTCTACCTCTCAATTTTCTTTCCAAGTACAGCAAAACGGTGCTTATAAATTTTTTATTAAATAAGACTGCATGTATATTTTAGCAGTGATCAGAGAGATATGCATTTTCCCACATTCAGTTTGTGAGCTCATTCTTGTCTTACTTTTTTGTTCGTGTCTACACAAAACATCATTTTATCTTCCTGTATTTGTGTACAAATGTACCCAGTTAAAAAAATATCTATCTCCTTGAATTCATATCTGGCTTTCAGGTATCTCTTCCTTGTTACTGCAGAAAAATGATTAAAAATTGAATTTCCATAAAGGTGCTTTATAAATGGTTATTTATAAGCTGACAACTGGTGGAGTTGTTATGGAAACAGAAAATACAGTGGCAGGAATCAATTAGGAGCCATAGATGTTTGACTCAGTTTGACAAGAACATAAGAAATCAAAACAACAAAACTTTATAACGCTTTGAGGCTGAGGGACCCTAGGAATGTAGATTACTATGCACCCTTTCAGTTTTTCAGGGAAGGGACCAATGCTTATAGAGACTTGAAGAACCTGGAGGGGATGTGTTCTCTTTTCTCTTCTTCCTGCATAAGGGCTGCACAGGGGTGCATGTGTACCCCCTGAGAGCGCTGGTACATCCCCTGGCTGGCTGTGCTTGCTGCTTAGGCAATGGGCAGGGAGGGCAGGCAGGAGTGCCGGTGCCCCCCCTGCAAGCAATGTTTGATCAGCGCAATTGCTGCAGCCACTTCTGGGAGTGGCTGTGGGTGCTTCTGGGAGTGGCTTCAGCAATTGGCTGGCGCTTGCTCCCAGAAGCGGCCACACACTCCCAGAAGCAGCTGCAGTGATTGTAGCAATCGGCCACAGTGATCAGCTGTCATGGGATCACCTGGGGGGGACTCCCCCCAGTCTGCAGGATCAGTTGTGGGTGACCCCCCCAGTTGGTGGGACTGGTTGCAGGGGGGCAAATGCCCCACCTGACTAAGGTGGCACCTGTTGCCCAAGCTCATGCCCTTCCCTTATCCATGCCACTTGCTCCATGTGAATTATCTGTACACTTATGGGAGAAACTACAGCTTTCTCTGAGAAGAAACCAAGCCCTATTAACCCTTTCAGGAGGCAAATGAAGGAAATCCTATAAATACAATTTTCTATATTCCTACCCATTTATGGAGGTCATTGCTAAAGATATTAAGCATTACTGGAACCAGGAGAAGCCCCTGAGAAATCGTACTTGGTATCTCCTCCAAGTTAGATGTTGAGCCCTTGGTAACTATCCTTCTAGCATAATGGTCCAACCAGTTATGCACCCATCTTAAAGTGATTTTATCTAGACAGTGTTTCCTGGTTTTATGGTTTGACAGTGTTAAATGAATAGCTGAATTTGTTCAGCTGTCTGCAGTCAAGGCAAACTCACAATTTGAGATGTTAAAATGGAGTCTACCATGTTTGAGTCTCATTGTTTTCAGTCAGAAATTTGCCATTGTCTTCAACAGTTAAATACAAATTACTCAACTCAGTAGAGGTGTAATTTTGTGACATGACAATTTTCAGGTGAGACTGAATGGTTTCCTTCTGTCCTAAACAGGAACAAGATCAGGTCCTCTATTAACACAAAGAAGTTGGGAGGAGTACCCACTGTTAATATGAACTGACTATTCTGAAATAATATAGAATCTATTGTGATCAGATACAATAAATAGGGGGAAACCAGTTATCATACAATGTACCAGTAGATTTTATACCTGGAACCAAACAGGCTATTATACTGCAGTAAACTTCCATACAGTAAAACGTTGCCTTAACTGGGAAAATTCAACATGGTAAATTCCTGTTGACATCTTTTTTAATTTACAGTAAATATATAAACAGCAAAGATGTTAGTCACAGTGCCCTGCATTATTAAAAAGGGAAAAATAAAGTAGAAGTAAGGGTAAAAAAAATACAGGCTGTGTTTTAACCTGGGGCACATTCATTGTATTATATAAGACACCACAAATTACACATAGATTATATTATTTAAAACACCCAAATTATACACAGCTGGCTTCTGGATCTGCAAACTGCATGATGTAGAGAAATCCAGGAGAACCCCGTTGCCTTCAGTGGGAAGCCTCCAGGGGGCAACAGCCTAACTGCAAACATCAGATACCAGGTTGTTGCTTTACTTTTTATAAGAGTTTCTCATGTGGTAGTAATGTTTTAAATGAAGAAAGGTCATAGCAGAGGGTGCAGGGAAGGAGAGGGGAGGTCATCCAAAGCTATTGAATTCAGAGAAGGAGCTTTGTTGATCTGAATGGGCTTTTGATTAAACTGTAGGAATGTAGGTGGTTTGTGTGAAACCCTAGTCCTGCTTAGGAGTGCATCTGGTGCATGAGGCTCTTCAGCAAGCCAGTTCTGGTATAACTGTGTCTACATTTCCCCATCACAGGAGGCACAGGGACAGTAGCTGTTGGTGGCAGCATGGGTTGAAGCCAATACGTTCCTCTTCCCTAGCCATTCTCGTTCTACCACAATATATACAGTATCTGTTGTAGCTGCGGCAGAAATGGATTCCTCTAATTTATGATGGGGATCAAACCTGCCCTTAGTAGCCATAAGGATCCACATTGCCTCCTGGAGTACAAAGCTCAGACTGATGCAAGGCTGAATGAAGGTTGTAATCCTTAGAGTTCAGATATATAGATTTTACATAACAAAATAGAAACAGAATATTTTCTTACACAAGGAATATTAAATTAGAATCGTATTCTATGGTTCCTGGAGAAGACTTAGGGGCACAGTTGTGTAAGGGCTTGAAATTGCAGTTTGTAAAAGAGCAAAACCCATAAAATGTAATAGAACTTGGTTTAGCTAAAAATGCAGGATTAGACCCTACAGGCATATTTTCATTTCCTTCAAGCCTTAAAGCACTTGGCATGCAAGATTTAATGGTCTTTGACTTATGTTTCAAGATTAATTTGTTGATTTTAATTTCTATCCAATTTTCAATATATTTTTATGGCTTGTGAGGAATAATGTCATGTTTATAAAAGTTAATTGAATTATAAGTAACTGTGATGGACTGGATTTAGATTTTAAATGTAAAATTCTCATTGAAAAAGGCAAGTTAGACACTGTTCTTTGTATGCTGCTGGGCTGCATTTGTCTTAAATGAAGCAACAGTATCGTATATCTATCAGCCATCTCCATTATGTTACATTTGTTTCCATGGCAACAGATCTCTCTTCATGTCGCAATAGCAACAGGTTACTATTTGAACCAGCAAACTGTTCTTGTAATCATAGAGCGCTCAGTGGTCGACTGCTATTAATGCCTAACATACCATTCTGGCTAATAAATCCACACTGAAAGCTTAATCCTGAAATAGCATCAGTGAACATAGACTTTGAAGTCAATGGGGTTCTGCAGGCATCTGCATTATTGGATCTCATTGCAGAACCAGGGCCTAACTATTGTATCAAACAAAATGTGCTTGTGTCCATCCATACAGTCAAACACATGCAGCCATAGAATAATGCTGATTTAAGCATGCTTTGTGGTGTAGAGAAGAAGCAATCTGAGGACAAGGAGATTCCAAAACAGCAGGAAAGCATTTACCTGCAACATTGCATGATCTGAAATACTGCACTGTAATTAGAGAATGGTAAATTGTATAAAACAAAATAAAACTGACAATTTTAATCAATCTTTTTTAATCAATCTTTTTTTTCAAGAAACAGTAAGATCCAATCTTTCTTTAACATTAGTTTTAAAAATATTCTTTTAATCTTCCCAAGCAGCCTTGCCTGTTGCCTCAGTCAATACACAATGTTTTGCTGCAACTACTTTTCTATGCTCTTACTAGAAATTCAGTACGGTCACTCAGTTTATTTCTTTCTTTGATGTGTGCTGCAAAATTTTTTGAACCAGCTGTATTTGAGAACAGGACCATTTCAATTTCTGAAGGACAAGGTATATTGGATATATCTCCAGGATAAGCGGGAAAGAAACCACTTTTAGGTGTCAAGCTGTCCCCAGTGGAGCCTAGCTCCCACAAGGAGTTTCTTACAAAATAGGGGTCTTGTCCCTCTTTTTGTATGTGCTTACCACAAGGGGGTTTGATCTTCCTTGTGGTCTCCAGGAACTGCTGCAGTGCAAAAGTTTACTATGAAATAAGGTTTCAGAGGGAATTTAGAAAAGCAGGATGAAGTTACTTCACATGCCTTGTGGCCAGGCTGCCAGAATTAAGAAAATGGTCTTCAGATTCCTGAAAGTAATCAGTATAAGCATCTTTTTTCTCCCTCTGTACTTCACTTGATGACAGTACCACCATACTTTTTCTCCACACAGTGAGGCATTCCCTGCCACTCTATATGTACCAAATGCTGGAAATGAGGCATTATAACTGCTTTAGAGCAGTCTTGAGAGTGTGACCTGGGCCACCCTAAAGCTCTGTGACTTGGGTGTGCTTAGTGGTAGCCATTTTGAGGTGGCTACTTTGCTTCATTTGGGGGATTTGGCATGGGGGGAGTGGTAGCAGGCGGGTGGAATGTGTTTCATGGTAATTTTCCTGGGCAAGACACAGGCACCCTACAGCTGTAGGCTCAGTCAAGCTCCTTTGACTCAAGGGCACATCTACATGAGATGTTTACTGCACAGTTGATCAATTAACTGCACCATAAATGGTATCTACATTTGTAGCTCTATTAAGGTGCACAAAACTAATAAACTCCACAGTAGGGTAGTCTTATACAATACAAGTACTACCCTGCTGCAGATTTTTTTGTGCTCAGCAGCACATGTGTAGATGCTGCCCTGGCTGGGTGGGCCACAGGCAGGCATACCCCAAGCTGAGGCACCCAGGGCCCCAGCCAGCCACTCTGCAGCATGTGGAGATGGGGGAGCAGTCAGCTCTGGGGTGGTTGCTTCCCTGTCTCCATGTGGCTCAGTGGGTGCTCTGCAGTATGCAGAGACTGGGCTGGCTGCTTCCTGTCTCCACATTCTGCAAAGCCTGCATGCTGGGGCACCCTGTGCCCTAGCCAGCCCCCTGCAGCACATGGAGTCTGGTCAAAGCCCTGGGCTGGCAGGCTGATCCCCTGGATCCCCTGCCAGCCTGGACAGCTGGGACCAAGCTCTGTGTGGTGCATAGAGCCTGGTACATGTTCAAGCGGTGCACCTGGGAATAACATCTTTGGAGCAATAAACTCTGGAGTTTATTGATCCACATTAATTACATGTGTAGACATGCCCAGTACTGGGAACATAACCATAGCCTTATGGGAAAGGTGCCACCATCGTAGTGATATGCTGTCCAAAGTCTAAACAAATTGCTTTGCTTAGCTTGTAAAATGGCAAGATCCCAGAGCCCAAGATGGAATGGCTGCTTTACTAGGCACAATATTTGTTTCACTGACATTTAAAAATAAAATTAACTCAGGTTGTGTACAATTAGGAGGAGAGAACACTAAATGCAGATACAAACTACAGTAGGCTTTCACTATAGGTATCCATCACATAGTTCCTCCTTAAAAAGGCATTCATTAGTATGCTCCCATAATTGACACTTACATCACTTAAATCTTGAACCTACTTAGGTGTTCATGTTGTTTTTATTTCATTTCATAGACAAAAAGCAATTTCTCATTTGCAAAGCCAAGCCTCCTACTGTAAGAAATCTTGAGGTTTTATACACTACACATATTGATTATCTTAATTTGGGATTGATGTGACTAATTTTTCTCCTCTGCTCAAACTTCAGTCAAGTTGCGATCCTTGTCAGAGGAAATTTAAAAAAAACCCAGAACACACTAACTGTCTGCCCACTAGGCCTGATAAATCTCATGTGTACATTTGCTAAATTATTTTGTTTTTTGATACTGATGCTTAATGTTTCAACTCACTTAATTTTGGCTTCTCTGAAAATGCCAGTTCCAGGTATTGCTTTTGCCATAATTTGCCTGCTTAGTATATCTTTTACCAGTTATGTATCGTAAGTAGCAGTGGCAACAATAAGAATGTTAATGTCCTATACTCAGCAATTAGAGTTTTGCCTTTGATACTTAATTCCTAAACCACCGCATTTTTAAAATGCCCACTTCTTTTGTATCTCTGCATGTTAGCCCTTTCTGCCAGGTGCCATATCTCAGTCAGATCAGGCTCAAGTTATCCTTTGTGTCACTTGAATATATCACTTTCCCCCACTGGTTGTTAGAGTATTTTAAGTGTGTTACATAGCCCACCGGCTTCTGGAGGCAGGTTTTGCTCTTTTGCTTCTTAGCCAGTTCTCCCAAAGAGAAGTATTCAAGCTTCCTCCAATTTTATGAGAGCTTTTTAAAGCTTCTAGGCTATAAACAGATGTCAGACAATGGCCCCAGGTACTGTGCCTGGGGCACACGTCTACAAGCAGGGGAATGGCCATGGAGATTACCCTGCTTGCAGGCATGCAGCCTGAGTTAGGGTGTGGCATCATGTCTGCCATGGGAATCCTCTACATGGGGATTCCTACGGTATACATTTGCAAACGCAGAGGAGGGATCCCCATGGAGGTATGACAGGGGACACGGATGTCTGTTTGCTTGGGTTTTCTCCCACCATAAAAAATGTCACGGTGGCATAAGGGTGATGTCTGTTTGCAGAGGGACACTTGCTGATCCATAATGCTGCAACTGAATTTTTTCAACAGGGCTGACTGTTCTGTCTTAAAGGAACACACTACACTGTTAGAAATATCCAGCCACCTAGTGTGGAATTATTTGCTTTTCTTTCATTTATAGATTCCTAGGTGCTAGGGTTGGAAGGGACCTCAACAGATCATCAGGTCCTACCCCCTGCCTGGGCAGGAAAGAGTTCTTGGGTCAGATGACCCCATAGATTCACAGATGTAGGGTTGGAAGGGACCTAGGTAGATCTTCAAGTCCAAAGAGAGAATACTGGGCTTATATGACCCCAGCTAGGTAACTATCCAGCCTCCTCTTAAAGACCTCCAAGATAGCAGCCAGCACCACTTCCCTTGTCAATTGGTTCCAGATCCTAGTTGTCCTGACTGTGAAGTAGTGCCTTTTAATGTCCAGCCTGAACCTACTCTCAAACAGCTTATGGCCGTTATTCCTTGTTACTGCAGGAGGTGCTTGAGGGAACAGAGTCTCTCTCATTCCCCGCTGATCCCCCCAATAAGATATAGATGGCCACCAGGTCCCCTCTCAGCCTTCTCTTGTGAAGGCTGAACAGGTTCAGGTCCCGTAGCCTCTCCACATAGAGTTTGCCCTGCTGTCCCCAGATCATGTGAGTGGTGATCCCAGCCAGATGCCTATCCAGCCTTCTCTTAAAGACCCCCAAGGTAGGGGACAGCACCACCTCCCGTAGAAGCCCATTCCAAATTTTGGCTACCCTTACTGTGAAAAAGTTTTCCTGATGTCCAACCTAAATCTGCTCTCTGTCAGTTTGTGACTATTGTTCCTTGTTACCCTAAGAGGTGCCCTGGTGAACAGAGCATCTCCGATTCCTTGCTTTGCCCACCTAATGAATTTATAGGTGGCCACAAGATCACCTCTCAGCCTCCTCTTGCAGAGGCTGAAGAGGTCCAGGTCCCTCAGTCTCTCCTCATAGGGCTTGGCCTGTAAACCTTTAACCATAAATTCTAAATTATAAGTTTGTAGCCCCATCTGTCATTACTGATACCTAGGGACCTACTTAGGTGCTAAATAGGTACTTAGTGCCAGAAATGTAGGCTGTCTGTAGATGTGTTTGTTTGCTTTCTAATTTGAATGTGATTGATTGTTCTAATTAGAATGCTCCAGTGTTGCCTCATCGTCATGTGTATTAAGCACCCCCCCATACATTTCAAAATGTTTGTGGGCATGCTTTAACTAAACCTCATCAAATGAACTTTATTTAAAATGCCCTGCAGCCATTTTGAAATGGGCAGAGAGGGTGGGTGGGTGAGACATTTTAATTACAGCAGCTGTCCAGAAACCACTCTAATTAAAATGCCCTCCCCCAACCTCTGAGCATGTGTATAGGCACCTGTAAATAGCAGCAGTGGCAATGAATGGAAGAAAAGGGGCGTTCCTAGCAGAAGAGGAAGACTGCTAGCATGATCCAGTTATCTGAAAACTCTCCTCTCTCAGATCCAAGGAAAATTTATTAGATATCAAGATACATAAAGAAAAATATACAAGACTAAGGATAGCAATTGATGCCTCTCAGAGGTCCAAGATACTATGATTTTTGTTCCAGGGAATAGACCTTTCAGGAACTAATAATGCTACCTGTATTTAAGCATAGCTGACATATTGCAGAGCAAAGTTGAGAGTGATATCATAGTCTAGGTTGGAAATATACATGAGCATGAGATCCACAGACTATTGAGTTCTGGGCCCAATTTCCCAAATGTGATTTTGGGCAAGTCACACAGTACAAGCTGATAGAATACTAGAAAACTATGCATGGAATAGTAATTTGACAAATATAGGTGATTTTATTGAAAAATTTCATGGATCAACAATATTCCTTTCATATAGAACTGAATGGAATCCATAAACTTTCTTACCTGACTAAAGTCTAGATGACACAGGTGTTATTCTCCCTGCTGAATAACATATTAGTCTATTGGGATGTCTCCACTGCAGACAGCTGTGTAGTGTTTTGGCTTGTTATATCTAGGCCCATGCTGCCTCACTTAAAGCTAGCTTAAGTTTCTGAGCTGTAAATGACACTGCAGCTTACAGTGTAAATGTGCCCTATCATCAATGAGCAGGGCTCCTCACAGTTCTGAAATTTTGGCATTGGGGGATCAATGGTAATTAACACTGCTACCACTCCCCTGCTGCCAAATTTTTAAACCAGATTACATGGTCTTAAGCATGAAGCCAAGGCTGCAGACTCTATCTGGTGTGGGGCCCAATCTGGTGCATGAGACTGGACCCAGGGCCTTATCTGGCATGTGGGGCTGGGGCCACGAACTGAACGGGCCCCATGCACTGCATCGGGCCTTGGGCCAGCTCTGCATGCCAGGTCAGGCTTATGGACTGGATCTGGGCCATGGATCAAGACCACACCACTCATCCACCCCACAGGGCTGAAAGTTTGGGCAATAGAGCACTGAGTGATCATTGGCAAAGCTCATTTGAGAGTCGATGGTGTCTTTGCCCTGTTTCTAATTCGTATGATGATATACAGAAAAATCTGGATCACAGTGGGTTTCCTGCCTGCTCTGGCTTTTACCTCAAAGGGCACAGCTGTTCCACACACCTGGAGGTCATCAGTGGTCCAGTGCAGCTAATCAGAAAAACATTGGTCCTAGGATTAGTCACAGGAAATAGCTTAGTCCTGTGCAGTTGTTTGCTGCGGTTCTGTATACCTCCCAGTACTTTGCAAACCCTCGTCTTAGCAACCTAACTCCGGGAAGTATCTGGGTTCTAATACAATCCAGAGGATGTTTTAGAGTGAACTTAAGGTACTGCAGTGGTGGTGTTGGAGTGATGTATTATAATCAGATTACTATTTCTAATGTCCAAAAGGCTACATTCTGTGGTTAAGCAAAAAGCCTAAAGGACTAATATTTCTTTAACTTTTCTAACTCAAATAAGGCAGAGAAATAATAAAATAAAATCATTGAGCTATACAAAAAAAAATATTTTCAGCATGTATTATACTGTCTTGTTTTCTCTCCTAGAGAAATAGAAAATTGAATTATTGCTATAAAAATGTGCCTTATTCTCTTACCAGAAATCATTCATCTGGAGTTCCAAACACCTACAGACAGATATTGCAATTATCTAATGATGTGCTCTTCAGCAATTACAAGAACAGGGGAAAAAATAATCTTCTACTGGGCACTCCTCCCACACATGCGTCTATCAGTCACGCTGCTGAGCATTTTGGTAAAATGAAAATTGAGCTTTCAGTTATGCCGCAGTTAGAAAGTGCAGCCCTGTGACAGCTTTCAGATTCTCCAGATTTTTCCTGGTTTTTTTCTCTGAGTACATGACAAACACATGAAAACTGGTAAAGTGTGAAAGAGGCCAGATGCCAATTATCCTTTCTAGATACTATCTATCCTTTCCCAGATTTTTTTAAAAGTAAAAGTTTATAATTGATAATCCTTGCTTTTCTTATATATATGAAGTACAGCTCAATCCTGAGCTGGCTTTAAGTCATTGTTATGCTCACATCTCCCTGACTATCTAACATGGCCCTGGAGGTAACTTAGGAAGCCTAGTAGCTACTCCGAGTTGTAGTTATTGCAGCCTGTTCTCTTTGATCATTTTGCAAGACCGTGCTGAGTGCACTATATTCTTGGCCCACCCTCCCGCTCCATTTCTTTGATTTCTCAGCCTTCTTTATCCCCAGCAGGTCCCCTTTGCTGAGATGAAGCATGATAAATTTCTGAACAGAGCAATACAACATAGTTGCCTGTACTAGCAGGAAACTGGACTCATTGACTCAGGAATTCAAGCTCCTTCAAGTCCTATTATCGGATATAGAATGGGTGGTATAAAGTTATTTCCAGCCATCCTACAGTGGCGGATTATGTCCCTGATTGTTTAAAGCACAAAGGGCTCTTATGTAAGGGTATAGGTTCTGTCTCTATTGGTTAGGCAGATTTTCTGGAAGCCTATAATAACTGTAAGAAACATCATTGGGCTAGGGTGAAAATGAAGGTACTGTAGTTGAGTAGATGCATGAAACAGGCCCTAGAGTAACGCTGCGATATTCTAAAATAAATGAACACTTCAACATTGTGCTATTGTAATATAAGAGCTCCTTTCACTTATCCCTTTTATTAACACAAACATGAGAGACAGCTTCACTAAACATCAGTTGATTTTCCTGTTTAGGTTTTAAATAATATTGGAACTGTATTTTGTCAGTCCTGTAGAGAATAATTTATTTTTCTGCTCAATTGCACATAGCACCAGATTGTAGCTAGGTTATTGTAACTGTTGAGTGAATGCTCTAATTTTGCTTCTTTTTCTGATACCAGTTTACAAATCTTTTTAAAACGCTACTTTTTTCTCCATTCTGTACACTGATTTGGAACAAATGATTGTAAGTACCTGATTGTATAAGTCTGTGCTTTTTCAGTTAGTTGTAATTGGTTACATAACTTGCACAGACTCTTGGCAGTTCTATATATAGTTGAATAGGTTGAATTCTGGGAAGGGTTTGAAGAAGATAAGTAATTCTGAATCTGCAAGGCAGAGGTAGCAATTTAGGGGGAGAGAGCAGATTATTTGGATCTTTTCTCCTTGTGAACCACAGACTTTGTTTAAAACGAAAGACTTCTAATAGCTACTCTAGGATTAATTGGCTGAGTGGAGATTTTATAATATTTTTCCTGTCAGAGGCTCACTAAAGAATTGCATGTGCTCACACAGTCCTTCTTCCAAAAGTAATTTATTGTTAAGACATGCTCTGGTTTGTTTAATTGCCTCTGTGCCACTCTGTGATGTATTTCAAATATCTTGTCCAAACTGTCCTATGTCAGTCATGTTTCATCTCATATAAAGGACAATTTCTGGAGTTAATACTCGACCATGTGAGTTAATTATTGCTTTCTACAGTATTCAAGTGCATGAGCTTGTAATAGAACTTACCAAATGAACAACTAGGAACATGCATATGGCTGAAGTGAATTAAAGTCAAATAAATAACTGCAGAAAGGTGTTGTACTTCATTTTTTTAGCTTTAATGATGAAAGGCAAACTGGGTTGGGTAAATCCTTTCCCTCAAAACATTCTCAAGGTTTGTATCAACTTATTAAGCTTATTAAGCTTCCTTTATCACAGCTACTTCTACTTCTACTCTTTTGGCCAGTACTGTAACAATGGGTGGGCAACCAGGGCACCAGCTGTGGGGGCCTACATAGACGGGCACAGGAATGGCAACTATCACGGCTGCTGGCCCAGCTGCCACCACTGCCACTGCCAGCCTAACCCCTGCCACCACTGCCCAGGGTGCAGAGCCTAGCAGCTATGCCTCTGCTTTTTTCTTCCATGATGGCTCCTTCTTACCATCAGGCCAGACATTTGAGTCTCATTTCTACTATAGGCTTCACCATTGATTCAAAATCCACTGAAGTCAATGAGAGCTCCCAGGGGCTTTAAACCAGGTTCTCAAACTTTTACCTTCTTGTTTCTCCATACGTTCATTACTATGTATAACTGATCTCTTAGCGCAATCTTTTGTTTTTTTGAAATTCCTGCTTTTATTTGGGGCCAGGAATATCTGGCTGAGTTCTGAAGTACTTCTTCCTTCCATTTTCCCTATATTTTAGGGTTTTTTAATCACCCTAGATTAGAGTTAATGGCAAAGTCAATTATACTGTTATAGAATAAATTTGCTCCTCCACCCTGGTTGAGAATCATTGGTCTATAGTATGGCTTGGAGGAGGCAATAGGTAAAAGTGGGGTGTGCATATATAGTCAGGATGAAGAACTGTCTTATTTTTCTTTTCTATGTACAAACTAAAGCCCACTGCTAAAAAATCACTTTTGATGCCTAATTCTTGGTTTTCTATAGGAGTTGTCATTTTATTTAGTTTCCATATTTATATACATTTACTACTTCAGGCTACTTATGAACAGTGTCTTGGAAATGCATTTAAAGTGTTCCTGCCAAATCAGATGTGCACTGATCTGTTATAAAAAAAGGTCTCAATAGAGTTGTACTTATGTGACAACTGTACAACCACCTCATCTGGTATCTCACATCCAAGCATCTCTGCAGGGCCCTTTTCAAAGCCAGAACTGTTTATTTTTTTATATCTATAAAAACATTGAATATACCCCTTTGCATAATTAGAGACAATCAACATTTTCTACATAAGAAACACAGACATTTTATGGGAGATCAGCTCTTGAGCTAGGGACAAATTCAAGTAAAACTGGAAATATGGAGAAAGACACTGAATCAACTGGTTCATTGCCTTGTACATCCTGTGGATATTTATCTCAGTACAAAATGGAATAAACACAGCACACAATGGAGGGAAATGGAGACTGGCCTGCTCTATTTGACCAGAAATCAACTGGCCCATTACTACTTACAGTTGTAGTATTCTCGTGTTGAAAGAAGCAGAGCAAAGCCACCTGCCTTTTTGCTGTTAAGAACATACAAAAAACTGCACTGTCAGCTTTTCTGGACATGGTATAATGTGTACTCCTAAACTTGCTGATACCAATGGAAATTTTTTTTATCTGAATCTTAATAGCCTTTAGAGCAGGCTTTCAGTGTTCAGGTTTGCCATTATCCTCTTCACATGATTTTCTCACCATAGATCTAGCCTCTTCTATAGTTGGATATTTCCCTCTGAGTTTTTTTTTTTTATATAGCTTACCTCGCATGGAGTTTTCAGTATTGGCAGATTGTGACTTTATTAAAAATATACATATTAATTGTAAAAGAGGAAGTGTTGGGGACATGGTTTCTGCTACACCACAGATGAGACAACTGAATGTCAATGAGGAATTTTATCTTTATTTTTATGATGTTAGCACAATAAACTCACACAGTAGCATTGATCTGTACTTATTTAACAAAATACATTTATAGCAATTTACAAATTTTTGTCCATTTGAAAACATTGCATACCATTTTATTAAACACAATACTTTATATATAGAATTCTCATTTAAAAACATATTGGTTTTTATCCAGTATTTTTTTCTCAGTAAAGCATAGCCTAACAAAGAAATTGGTGCTCCTGTTAGCAAGTAAGAAAAAGTAGAACACTAAGAAGATGTCACCTGTCAATTTATCTGATTATTTTAAATTAAGGTATCAGTGGAATGTAAACAAAGATTAATTTTACAAAAGGCTCCTTATCAAATATACATGCAGAGGTCTGAGTTCCAATGTATATATTATTACATTTCTGTTCTCTAATATAATTTGATATGCCATTATTAAAAAGAGTAGCCTTTGGCACTTTGAGTAAAAAACAATATATCAATATTTATGTAAAGAACACAATTTAAATGATTTCACAAGTGCTTTAAAATTTTTTTGTTAAGAAATAGGAAAGCTTAGATAGGAAAAATATCACACTGCACTTTAAATAATGCAGCAAATTTCAGAGTAACAAAAGCAACATACGATATAGGCCAATATACATCTGCCTAAAACAAAGGAATAAAGAGCAAACACTCCCGCCAGAATCCCTGCCGTTTCCAAAACAGCCAAATTACCAGAGGGAACATTTTTTAATCCTTGTTTTATTGCCATTACTTGCCATTCCAGTTTTCTATTTTGTTCAGGTTCATCTACTTATGTTTCTTCCCCCTGCATTTACAAGCTAATGATTGTGTCTGACCTCTCTGCATTGATAGGTCAACAATGATTGTGTTTCATCCATTCCTTTAAAGCTAATACCTGCTTTATTGTGTGCCTACACTAAACTAAAACCAACTACTTTTGTCCAAGACAACCCATGTGTTTGCCATCCCTAGGAAATATGTAAAAAAGATTTGATATTAAATACCAAGGACCAAAGACTCATCTGTTTAAAAAACAAACCCTCAAACCTAACTTGTAAATACTATAATCTCTGAACATATTTTCTTAAAAAATTACTCCTTTTTTCACTGTTCCCAAGTTTCTGTGATTAAGTTCCCCAGCTTTTGTGCCTCATAGACCATTGGCAGCAGGTTGCAATAGCACTGGATAGTACATTAAATATAACCTGTACAGCATATTCCTTGCAACCTCAAAGGCATTGTGGAATCTTTGTCTAGAGCAGAAGGAAAAAGGGTAATAGTTTCTTTAAGGGATACTTGCAGACTTGGGGAAGCATTGGAATCCAGGTAAGTTATTGGGCCCCAGGCACCTGGGGAAGGTATATAAACCCGGCTGCTCGGGCCAGAATCTTTTCTCATTCTTGTATTAACTGCTCCCATCATCCCACCACAGGGATTTACATAGGACTGGGTTTTTTGGTCTGCTGTGGACTTTGTGCTACTTGCCCCTCTTGGGACTGGGAAAGAGTTTTTCTTTCATTGCTAGATTGGCTGTGGCAGGATTGGCTCCACCCTCCCTCCCTCCCTCCCCCGCTTTCTTCATAGCAGTTTAGGGACTCATTGTGGTAGGTCAGGGAACTAGCTCCCAGCTGTAGCAATTTTGCACATATTTCTTGTCCAGGCCATATTCTTCCTTAGAGGTCCCATTTCCTGGTACTTAAAACTGGCATGGGACTTTGTGGAAGGCATTCTTTGAAGGAGCTGAGGAATGTTGTTTGGGACTACTAATGTCTATCCAAACAACATCTTTCCTCAGCCCTCTAATCCTCAGGTAGGAGATGGAGAGGAATAAACTGGGACTAAATGGTGAGGGATGGGAGTATGATGACAGCACTCCACCATGTAGAAACAATGACAAAAAGAACAATGACCTGTCCTGGACAAGTTATTGCCAGATAATTCCCAGATGAGTTAAGTTAATAAAGCTGGAGGTCTAACTAAACCACATCCCTTCCCTGTTTTTATTTCCTGTGTATCTAGGAAAATGCAATGTTTGTTCCTTTTTGAGTTCACTCATTCAGAAACTCCTTCTAACACGGGCAATTTCATTTCTTGATAAGAACAACACTCCTAAGAGTTAATTTATGTTCTCTTGGATACAAGGACTCCACCCCTTTAACTAAAAAGAAGTCATGCTTAAAGGAGGCTCCTACTGAGTTTGACTCAGGGAACTCAGCTATAGTTGTGGCACAGTGTAACACTCTCTAATACTGTTAATACCAAGGCATTCCAGATTTAAAGCAAAGCATCATAAGTAAGGACTCTCATGACCATGACTGGAGTGAAATGTATGGGTCATTTGTGCTAAACTAAGCAAGTGAAGTGACGGACTACTTCTAAATGTAAGCTAGACCACTAATTACTTAGTAGCTGGCAACTGATCAGGCAGTGGCAATTTTGAATTGTGTGGGTCACACTTTTTCATCATTCAATTATCAGTGCCAAGCATTATCCAATAAAAAATTAACAGAAACACGTAAGATCTGAAGAGAGACAAAATGCGAGGTTGTGAGAATGTAGAATCAGAATTACTGTACGTACTTTTAAAAGACCCCTTTAAAAACAATATTTAAAACAGTTCTACAAGTTAGCCCACTAAGAAGCAGCCTCTTCATTAGTAGCACCTGTACTTAAACAAAAGTTGAGCAGTAACAGCAGCAAAACTATTCAAAACAGATAGATATTCCATTCTAATGGAGCGTCACCCACATATTTTTGTTGCAGTAGACATTTTAAAGAACTACACAAAACCTTTGCAATCTTTTAATGTGACAGATCCACTATAACAAAGCTGTAAATATTTCCTACTCTAAATGAATGCAGCCAGCATCATCATAGTATTATTGACATTACTTTTAAAGTAACTGCACACCAACACATCATGTGTCTGTAGAATTAAACAGGTATTTAAATTTTTCAAAATATGTAAAGTTGTAATCAGCACCATCCTGTATTAAAGTTTTGGTGCAAACTCTGCAAAGGTGATTATACAACACTGATACAGCCTTTGCTGTGAAAAATCGATTTGTCCTCGGACGTAAATATAAATAAAATAAAAAAGTTGGCACATTCAGGAAATAAAGTGTCTGTTCAAGACTCTTGTTTTTGATTGACATCATCACCCTCAGATAAATACTTTGAGTCTGAAGTTCTAAGAAAGCTCTTCACATTAGTTAGGTTCTTGCATTGTGCTTTTCCCCCCACTATATGATATGCACAGACTCATGCACACCACGCATCAGCAACATTAAAAAAGAGTCAGGCTGATGATCAGAAATTTGGCACATCAAGGATATTTCTAACATCAGCTCAAAAACAAATAGAGCAGGAGCTTTATCAAAATGTATTTAATTCTTGATGGTATGGATTAGCCGATACTTCTGATTTCATTCTTTGTATGCTCTTGTGGGGGATGTTCCCTTATAGAAGATGTTTCTGGTGTTCTCTGGACTGCACCCTCGTTCAGGGATTAAAATGATGTTACCTTTTCTTCGAAGTGTAGAGTCCCGGCTAGAGGAAATGGACAGTGTCTCAGAGCCAATTTCACTTCCTTCAACCGGTGTGACTCTAATGGTGGTAATTCCATGATGGTGGTGCTCAGGGTTATCTATGTTACTTCTTTTCCTGTCACCTGACCCATAACTGTCTTTTAAGGAGTCACTGCTCTCAGAGTCCCTATTGAGATCATTGAGCTCATATGCTTGTCGAAGACTGCCTTTCTCAGGACCTTTCCATTTCCATGATCCACTCCCTTCACCTTCTGATGGCATCTGAATCAGTGGTCTGTTATTTTCTGGATGGGCCTCAACTCTGACAATACCGGTTGGTTCATGATCTGTCAAGGTTTTATACCGGATGGCTCCAGTACAGGTAACTGTGCTACCCTCTGAATTCTTAGTACTGCTCTGAAGCACACCTTGCTGCTTTGACATGGCTATCACTTGCATGATTCTTGGCTGACTATTGCTTCTACATGCAACACTCTTCTCCGCAGCTTTCAGCCATTTTGCTCTAGCTGAACTGCTTTTTGGAGATGTATTTATATTTTCATGCGTCTCTTCAGGAATATGTACTAGCTGTGAAGATCCTGGACGTGACTGAATAGAGACTCTGGGCCCACCTGAAAGACCAGTATTGTTACAACCTGGTACACTACCAGGCTGAATTTTTAGGTACTGACTGGTGGGGCCATGATGATCCCCATTAACACCCACTCTAGATGGCTCAGAGCTGGATCTTATTTCAATAGTTCTTGGTGGTGACTGTCCAGAGTCAGTCTCTATTACCTGTAGAGACAACTTTCGACTTTCATTCTTGTTCTTCCATTGAGAAAGAAGTTGCTTGGAACGGGCAGAGTCCATTGATGCATGGATTGTTGCATTTCGTCGAGCTGGATCTTCTAGTGATGGTGTATTAACTCTTGGCAATGTGTTGCTAAAGGTAACCATATTTTCCTTTCCCATGGGGCTCCGTGGAGTTATGATCTCTACATCAGCATTTGCTCTCTTGATGTTAGTTAGGGATCCAGAATCTCTATGATTTCTATTCAAGATACTCTCAGAATGGTGAGAAGAAATTCCATCACTGCTGCCACCATTTTTACCAGGTAAAATTCTGTTGGCATCTTGACTAAGGTCTGTTAAAGACCTTAATGGTTCTCTGTGCAGGTTGTGATGAAACATATTCTCTTCACTTGGCAGGAAATTCCCAACAGCATACAGGCCCTGATATTTGGATAAAAGCAGTCAATTATGGATAAAGAATATTTTTAGACACTTCAATTAAACTCTCATGGCTCAATGTAACAAGGAAAATTGTAGAATTAATTCAGATTTGACAGGACTCATTCAGTTTCTGTTTTCCTCCTTTCTTTTCCATTAGTTAGCATCTTCACCAATAGAAGTTTTATCATGTACCAATTGTGCTCACAGTTCTGTATGTCCAGTTATGTATACAGTTATACCAGTAGGCTACATAGTTACACCACTATTGCCCAAGTTAATATTTAGGGGAACTGGGGTACTTGGCTTCCTCCTGTTGTTCTCTCTCCTATAAAGCAGTGGTGCTCAACATTTCAGGCCAGAGCCATCATAGGGTCTGTGCACTGGGTTGGGTCCCATGTACCCCTGTCAGGCCCCATGTCCCTACAGACCCTTGTGGCCAATTTAGCCCTCAGGGCCATACTATCTAGCCCACCAGGCTTTGCACAGGTTCAGAAATCTGGCCGGGGAAAGGCAATGCTGCCACCACTCCCCTGTCACCAGATTTCTAGACACAGGGAGCCCAGCGCATCAGATGACACTGCACTGCAGGCCAGATCTGGTCCATGAGCTGGGGGTTGTGCTGAATATAAAACAATATTCAGCACAAGAGAGAACATGGAGCTTTCAAAGTAATTAATGATTTTGCAATTTCTGGTCCTAACTGATGAAATTTTAGAGTCATACAACTGTCTGCTCTGATTTATTGAAACTTGTTCAAGTCTGATTAGTTCTCTGTTCAGTTGTTCTGCCTTTTCGTTTTCATAATAAACATGTAATACAAGATCCACTTGAAAGAACAATTCATCACCTGTGAGTCAGTGGTTTCCAAGGTGTGCAGACCTTTAGGAAGGTTTAGCTTTACTACATGTTTCTATTCAGTGGACCAGTTGTAAAACAATGTCATTTTCACAAACTCTGCTGAGAGAGAATATGCAAGAGGCAACAATTTCTTTGGGTGACATTGTTTATTGGACCAACTACATAGATGGGATAAAATTAGATGAGCTTTCAAATGCTAGACATTCTTCATCAGGTTATGTCTAAATTTATCACAACTGTATAGTTGGTCCAATAAAACAGTGGTTCCCAACCTGCGTGCTGGCACAGGAGAAGGTTGGGGTGCACAGAGTCGGCTGCCTCCTTCCCAGGGCTGCGCCGCCCCCCCAGCTTTAACCCTGCATGTCACTGCTGGCAGTGGAAGCCACTTGCCTGGGTGGAAGGGAGTCTGAGCTGGGGGATTGTGCTGTGACCCGGCAGCCAACCCTTCACAGCCCGGTGGTTGGGAACAGCTACAATAAAATATATCACCCTAAAAATTCTTGTGCCTCAAATAATTCTGGATCATTATGGCTACAACATTACTTTTACTCCACCAAGAGCAAATATGTCATAAATAGTTAAACTATTTTAATTAATCACTCAGCTTAATTGTTCCTTGCACTCTGTCCAGAGCTACTTGTACTTGCACAGTATTATTTTCCCTTTCTCTTTCCCCATCACATTTTAGCTTTCAGGACAGATTCATATGGTGCATAGTATTCAGAACAGTGAACCCTCCAGTATGCAACTGTGCAACAGCATGTAGGCAGCTGAGCCAAGAACATGCATAAAAAATTATATAAAACATATGCACAGCTCCTTTTTGTGACTTTAAAAACAATCACACAGTCATTTTATGTGACATTTGTTAATAAAGAATCAATGACTTTCAATATATAATATGATTTTCATAGTCTACTTATGCTGATGGTCATTCTTCTGCTCTAAAAGCAGATGCCCTCAAAATCATCCACTATTGTAAACTCATTGTACATAGCTTAGGTTGTCATGTGATGATCATAAAGTGATGGACAATCATATCTTTCAATGTTATACTGACAGACATGGGACTCATTTTGGTGTGTAAATAGCTGAACTGGATTCAGGGAAGTTTCTTCATTCACCCACCCACAGAAGATCCAGGTGAAATGTTCTCACCAGATCTTCTTGACCGCTAGGGCAAGGTTATTGGGGCAGCCACACCAGACACCAAATTGGAAGGGTGCCCAAAGAAAAACAGCTGTTGCTGCAGCCGTGTGGTGTGGCAGCAACTGGAATTTGCTACTCGCCTGTGTGTGGTAGGTGTCCTGGGTAACTGGCTGCATCATTACATCTCTGCTTGTGTGCTGGAGGGTGATTAACTTGGCCATGCTGTACAGATGTAAGAAGACACTGGTAGAATGCTTTCTTATCTTTTCACCAACTGGTGTAAGAAGTTATCCTGAGTATTCCTCAAAGCAGCCCGTGAATTATTACACCTGTTTCTAACTGATACAGGTGGAATGCCTTGGAGCTTCCTGGCGTAGAATCATTGGAGGGGTTGGAAGGGACCTCAGGAAGTCATCTAGTTCAACCCCCTGCTCAAAGCAGGACCATCCCCAACTATATCTTTCCAGCCAAAACTTTGTCTAGCCAGGTTTTGAAAACCTCCAGTGATGGAGCTTCTAGCACCTCTCTCATAACCTGTTCCAGTATTTTACTACCCTCATAGTGAGAAAATTCTTTCTAATACTTAATTTCCCTACTTTCTAACCTAAACTTCCCATGCTGCAACTTGAGACTGTTGCTCCTTGTTTATGATCAGAACAACTTTGTGCAATCTCTATACCATTCTCCAAAGCTCAATAAGGGCATCAGTTAGTTTCTTACTGGCTTGGTAATTTACTGCATCTGGTAATAAGTTAATTTTGGTATTAATTTTTATTTGTGATAAAACTAACCCATGTAGTATAAACTCAACATGGCAGAAAATTTTTTTTCTTTGTTTTGCTTTCAAGTGTTGAATAGAAAGGCCACAAGTGCCTCTCAAATAGTGTAACAATGCACCTTTTTAGAGGGGTTTCCATGTTCAGTGTTAGATCTCATTTCCCTTTAAAATCAATGTTGTACATTACTATACATATTTTAAATGGCAACATCATTCCCCCTTATAATGGTTATAGTTAATAAAAGTCTTCAAACCATTGCTGAATATATATGTTATCACAGGGCAGAATATCTGTACATAATAACCATAAAGGATTTTTTCTACATATTATAAATATTCTTGTGTACATTGCTTACTAAAACTTTCTACATTCATATTATATTTACCAAATAGAGAGCAATTCCTCCTCCTATTAGAAATCCACAATAAACATCAACTGGGTGATTCTTGTATTGTGTGATACGAGTCAGGCCGCATATAATTCCACAGATAATAAAAGCAAAGACCAGTAGAGGTTTTAGAAGTTTAGAGGAGTCCGTTAACGTGGAATTGAAGTACATCTTGAAAATAAAAAAAAAGTGATTTAAAGAAGTTACGTTTAACTAGCAAGATGATACTTTCTTGTGTTCATTATTTTCTTCAATACAAAGTAAGCCTGTATATAATATTATCATTTTGTATGAATTTTGCGGATTGTTTTTCAGACCTAGTAAAGTCTACTCATATGCTTTAGAAAAATACGTCCTTACAAGGGACCCATTTCTGGAGAAATGATCTAAGAAATATCTTTGCTATCATCAAAGACAATGAGAGTGAGAGCTTTGGTTGGGGACTTAATAGACCCAAACTAGTTGTGAGGGCCGAGGCAAGTGTAAGCATGATTAGCTAAGGAGCTAGCACTTCCAGGATGTAGGAATTGAAATACCAGATAAGATCCATGATCCATCCAGTCCAATACCTGTTTCCCAGTGGCCAGTCCTAGATGTGTGAATTTCCCACTTTTCTCAACTAGGGGGAAGAATGCCACCCCTCTGGGCCAGGGACTCAGAAAAGGCAATGGGAGGGGTCATGACCTATTAAAAACTGCATTACAACCAAAGGGAAAGAAAATTTCATTTTCAGTGTAACCATACCCTTCAAGATCAAGTAGTCACTGTCAAATTCTCAGCACATACATATCAATATTTTTATCATTGTTTTCATATGTATGTTTTGCTCTTACTTCTATAGTAAGCGTAAAGCAGTTAGTAATTTGAAAGGGTTGAGAAACACTGCTTAAAAGGAAGGTGAAGAGACCTCAAAAGAATCAGATGTGGAATAATTCCTCCCAGTGAAGGGTTTTTTTAAATCCCTAATAAAGCAATCATGGAAAATAACAGGGCTGTGTGAAACAGCACCGTTTTGCTTCAACTTCTGTTTTGACAGAACAGTGTTTCGTTTTGAGTTTAGTTTCCTTCTGAAAGCACTGTTTCATTCGGTTTCATCAGTTTCAACACTGTTTTGAGTTTCGCCCACACCCCCAGAGGAGTCTGTCAGGGCCCTCTTGGGGGTGCGGGTGGGAGGTTGCCACTGCCACTGGGAGCTGAGCCCAGTGGAACGAGGTGGAGTGCAGCCCCAGCACTGCCCTCCGCTTCCCCCCACCAGGCTCAGTTCCACAGGGCTGGGAGCTGCTGGGCGCTGAGCCCAGTGGAGGGAGGTGGAGTGCAACCCTGGTGCTGCATGCCGCCTTCCTCCACCGGGCAGCAAGCTGCTAGGCGCTGAGGGCTGGCCAGCCCCCTCCACTACGCTCAGCACCTAGCAGCTTGCTGCTTGGTAGAGGGAGGCAGCGTGCACCACCAGTGTTGTGCCAGCCCACTTCACTGGGTTCAGCGCCTAGTGGCTTGCTGCCTGGTGGAGGAAGGTGATGTGCACTGCCGACACTGTGCGCCATGCCCCTCCACTGGGCACAAGACCTAGCAGCTTGCTGCCTGGTGGAGGGAGGTGGCATGCAGCCCTAGCATTGTGCTCCACCTCCCTCCACCGGGCTCAACTCCCAGCGGCTCCACCCCTGTGGAACTCAGCCCGGTGGCAGGAAGCAGAGTGGAGTGCTGGCTCTGCCTGCCTCCCACCACCAGGCGAGGCTCCATGGGGCTGGTGGAGCTGATGGGAGTGCAGCCTGGCATCGGGAGGTGGGCAGAGCCAGAGCTGCACTCCCATTGGCTCCACCAGCCCCATGGAGCGCAGCCCAGTGGCGGGAGGCAGGGAGAGCCAAGACTGCGCTCCCCACCTGGCTGAGCCACATGGGGCTGTGGAGCCACTGGCAGCGCAGCCCTGGCTCTCCCCTGCCTCTCACTGCCTGGCTGCTGCTCTGAAACTTGAAACGATTTCAAACTTTTTAAATGTTTCGACTGGCTTCATTTCATTTCAAGGCTCTTTCAAAGCCCTTTGTTTCATTTTGATTTAGCTGTTTCAAGCTCAAAACGAGTCAAAACAGCATTGAAACGAAACAGCTGGCGAAATTTCGCACAGCCTTAGAAGACAATCATCCTTGACTGCAAGGGATTGCCAATATATTGTGTGTGTGTGTGTGTGTGGGGGGGTGTGAGTGTATGTGTGGGGGCAGTGTGGGTGTATGTGTGTATGCATACATACATACAGGTTGCAGCACCTAGAGTCCAACTAATTTCAATATATGGTGTGATTTTCATAGTCTACTCATATAATGGTCCTTCTGTTATAAAAGCAGATGTCTTCAAAATCATATATATATATATTATATATATATATATAAAATAGTTACATATATATAATAGTTGTTGCTGTTATTTGTTATTCATTTGTACTGCATTTTGGTGGCACCCCAGTCACAGATGAGGGACCCATCGTCAAAAACCCTGTACAAACACACAACAACATGCCAGATCCTATAGACACTGGTTTAAGCCCTGAAATTTGGTGTTTAATCTTCCTTCTCTTACTGTGTTTGCATTAACTATTGTAACTCCAGATATTCCTGTTATTCACATAAACAGTCTGATCTCCTTTGGAGATTACCAATTCTTGGCCTCTGATTTGTGCTCCTCCTTGACTGGAAAAATTAAAATTCAGTGCAGTTTACTATACGTCGTACAATCCAACTGCTGTTTACAAGTAGAGCTATTCACATTGACCAAATTTACCCCTAGGGTAATTCTGCTGAGGCAATGAAGCTGCACCATGGGTAGACTTGTCCTTTAATGTCTAGAGTTTGGGTGCTATGTGTTGAGGAAAAACAGGAGGAGGGGAAAAGGGTGAACATGTTAAGATTTATTTTAATAGTAAACTTAAAAATCTATGTGTAAGGCAAGCAAGCATCATATCTTATGTGTACATAATATGCAACACTAAATCAGCTTTAACGCTACACTTCACTACAAAGGAAATGTTATTAGAGAACAGAATGAATGAAACAACTTTAGCTCTTCCTTGATAGTACCAAGTTTATTTTAATTCTTTGTAATTTTCTCTTACTGTCAGGTGCATTTATATCACTACTACATTAAGCAACCATTTAAACCTAGTCACTTTATGATGGGCAGCAAATGACGTTCTGATTTTTCTCTCTTACAAAATAAAATGAACAATGTTGGTTACTTACTGAAACGTACACAGCTGCGAAGGCTGCCAGGGTAGCATGTTGAGAAGGGAATGATTTTCTGCCAAGAAAGGACACCCAAATTATGCTTCTCAGTTGAAATACATTTTGATAATGTTCATTTAAAAAAACACCAGGTGGTACAAGCATTTTTATCTTACAAGCCACAAGCAAATGCCTAATTATTAACATATTTTTTACTCTTAAATTCCCTTTCTGTATTCTGGAGAAAGGACAAGTTAATAAAATAATCACATTTTGGGTTAAATATTCAACGTCTATTCTCACTTAATATTACAAATGAATTAGTGCAGTGAACACTAGATAATTTTAAAAGGGAGAAACATAATGTATAATTACATTTCTAGGTATTTTCATTAAGGGCCCAGTCCTTGCAAACCTCTATCCATGGAAGAACCTGAAACAAGATTACTTATGTTGTCTTCATGGGGGCTTGTTTCATAGTTTCATAGTTTCTAGGGTCGGAAGGGACCCGAGTAGATCATCTAGTCCGACCCCCCGCCATGGCAGGAAAGAGTACTGGGGTCAAACGACCCCAGCAAGGGGTACATCTAGCCTTGTCTTAAAGACCCCCAGGGTAGGAGCCTGCACCACTTCTCTTGGCAGTTGGTTCCAGATCCTAGCTGCCCTGACTGTGAAGTAGCGCCTCCTGATATCTAACCTAAACCTACCCTCTGCCAGCTTGTGACCGTTATTCCTGGACATTCCTGGCAGTGCTTGGGGGAACAGGGACTCCCCCAATGCCTGCTGGTCCCCCCTGACTAGTTTTTTAACAGGCCACTAGATCCCCCCTCAGCCTTCTCTTGTGGAGGCTGAACAGGCTCGGGTCCTGTAGCCTCTCCTCGTAGGGCCTGCCCTGCTGCCCCCTGATCATACAAGTGGCCCTCCTCTGCACCCTCCCCATGCTGTCGACATCCCTCCTGAAGCGTGGTGCCCAGAACTGGACGCAATACTCCAGCTGCGGCCTGACCAGTGCCGCATAGAGGGGGAGGATCACCTCCTTGGACCTGCCCGAGATGCATCTGTGGATGCATGACAAGGTACAGTTGGCCTTCCTGACTGCCTCCCCACACTGCCGGCCCATGTTCATCTTGGAGTCAATGATAACTCCAAGATCCTTTTCTGCCTCTGTACTGATGAGAAGGGAGTTCCCCAGCCTGTAGGTATGGTGCCGGTTGTTCCTCCCCAGGTGCAGCACTTTGAATCCCATCCTATTCTCATCCGCCCACCCTGTAACCCGTCTAGGTCCAATTGCAGCCTATTCCTCCCTTCTAGCGTGCCCACATCCCCCCACATCTATATGGGGGGAGTAAAAACTAATCATATACATTTCCAGCTTTTTCTTTAGGTGACTGGTGAATGAAATGCATATTGAAGGAGAACTGCTATACATTCTCGCATTTTTCTTTCTATTTTTGCAGTTCTGATTCATGTCTAAAAATGGTGAATAATTCATTTGAAGAAAATAATTCAGCTCTCCACAGTACAGGTAAAATAACAGAATTTTTTGTTTGTGGATAATGTATTTATCTTTTGATGAATAAATGTAATGTAACTATTCACATGAAAAATGTAATGAGTAATTAGAGCTGATCAAATAATATTTATCTGAAATGTGAACTCAATGAAGGTCATCCTTCAGATGCCTGGCTGTGGCCTAAGAGTGCTTCTTAGCACTCAGGAGGCTTCATACACTTCCAAATCTTGGGCCACATGTCAGTTCTGCAGGCAGCTATACTTTATGCCTGTTTCCAGCAAGCTGTTATAACAGACACAGATCCCTGGGGCACAAGGGAGCACCAGCAATCTCCTACCCATTTCCCACATATTGCAGATATGGAGAGCAGAGAGATACTTAACATCCAAAAACTCTGCATAAAATTGTAGGTAAAGTTGGGGCCATACAGTTCAGGCTTAATGGCTTGAGGTTGTTGGCACCGCCCGACCACACAGAAATACTGAAGCCTCGCATCCCCACGTCTTCTGTTTCTTCCTTCTAATTATTGTGATGGTGGGGAGATAAGATTGGAACCTTCTTGCCCCCAGGAGGCAGGCATATGCAAAGCTTTATTTGCTATCTCCCAATGTCTTTAATTCAGCTCCCAACACTTTCTAACGTAGCAGGCTCACAGATGGCAGAAGGATGTGGAAAGGCTATTTTAGGAAAAAGTCATGTCTGCCGGAGGTCCCTTTCAGCCTTGTTTTTCTATGATTCTGTGCCCCTTCACACAGCAGCTTCAGGCAGAAACTGGTGGCCTGGTATTACAAAATGCCTTTTACTCTCACTAAAATCAATAGATGTTGAAAGCTCTCAGCACACGACAGGGTTGGACCCCAAATCAGGTGCTGCAGTGACTGTGACAGTTACAATTGGTAGCTTAGCTTCAGAACAGTCACAGCATGTAGCTTTTTGGAAATGCCACGAGATACACTAATTTTCCTTATATTCTCCCCCTTACTGTTACATTTTAGGACTTTCTTTTCTCTGGAAAGAAGAGAAGCGATAAGGGAATAAAGAAAAGATTTTATACATAAAGAAAAAAATTCAACTAAAACCACCTGGGTGTGATTCAGTGGGTGTGTACAGAAGTTGCTTTTTTTTGTTGTTGCCATTTTAATAAAGTGCCTTATTGCCATGACTTAACAAAAGTGCATGGGTTTACAGCACTTTGAAATGGATACAGCACTTTAAATTTACCCTTAAATGAGGTATTAAATTTGAAGCACTGTATTTAGCAACCTACAATGGTTTAGCAACCTACTGCTCTTTAAGTAACTTCTGTAAGCTGGTCAAATTTCTGGCAATTCTGCGGGGGGGGGGGGGTGTTAAAGGGACGTGCTGTGGATGGGATGCATGCATGCACACACACACACGCATATATACCCTGAGACCCTGCGTGACTGGGGGGGACCAGATCTTTGGACATGCTGTGGGTGGGACACACGTGCATGCATGCAAGCATCCACAGACACATGCACACACACATACATGCACACACACTCACAGAAATACACATATGTGCCCCCCCACAATCTTACTTTCCCTTGCCTCCTTCCCCTCCCTTCCTTCCCCCTGGAGACCCGTTGCTGGGGACCAAAGGCTTGGAGTGGGGCTGAGCAAGAGCTGCTGCTCAGTCTTGTGGCAGACACTGTGCCAAGACTCCTAAAGACAGGGGAACACTCTGCGGGTGCAGCACACACACACACCTTGAAACCCTGTATGGCCGGGGACCAGGCCGGGCTGTCAACCTGGGTAAGAGCTGTTGCCTGGCCCATGACAAAAGCAGTGCTGGCTCCCAGTGCTGGCGGGCGGGGGGGGGGGGGGGGGGGCAGGACATAATGCAGGAGTAAGATGACACGCTAAGTGACAGCTGCTCATTCCAGCTCCACCTCCCCGCTGCTGTCTACAGTCTCCTGCAGCTCCAGGAGGGTGTGGAGCAGCCCTTGCCTCCTAGCTTGGAAAATGCAGGGAGGTTCAGAGGTGTGCCCTGCTAAACACTGCACTTCTGTCATGTTTAAGAGCACTGTAATGTAAAATATGCATGCATCACTTTTGTGTACACTCTATGTTTACTGGAGAGCTAGAATCTTTGTTCAGGTCTTATGAATGATAAACAGAATTTGCACTCAGTCTTCCCTTTAAAAGAGAGCACTGTAGATTAAAAATATGTGCTAATTCATTGTTGGTATTATTTCCCCCTCCCTCTTATGTTGATATTACCCCCCCCTTCTGTTATTCCAATTAATTATATTCTATGTCTGAATGAATCGGTATATTTACATTGCAGTTACTGTAGCTAGCTCAGGTACTGCAGTTGCATGGAGCCCAACATGGTTGAACTCAAACAGTTAGCCAGTTTGAAGGTGAGGCACTTTTTAGCCCTGCCTGAATTCTGTGTTGCCTTAGCTGCACAGCTAGCTCTTCTGGAACTAACTCTGCATAAAGCTACTTTGGGTATGTCTACACGAGGGGCAGTTACAGCAGTGACTGAGGCATTTACAAACACTTAGGGCATTTATACATACACATTTTCATGCCAGGCACATTGGAGCAGACTTGATTAATTGAGTCTGCTCTGCATGAGAGTTGATAAGCACTGCGCTGCATTGTGTGCAGCTGTGTAAACAGTGAAGTGTGTGTCAGCGTGCAGAAAATGGCAGTGGTGTGCTTTCGAACTAAAACATCTCTGATATGTTTTAGTTCAAAAGTGCGCTGCCGCCATTTTCTCAGCACTGATGTGCATTTTGATACTTATAGAATTGCATGTGGTGCAAGCATGTGTACAAATGCCCCTAGTAAAAGAAGACGTCATTCCACTAAGCAATATATCACATTTTTCTATGTATGCATTTTGCTTTGTCTTTGCTAAATAATTCTGCATAAGTGAGCTCTTTGACCTAAATTTAGAACTAGTGTAAATCCAGTTACGTTGATTTGAACTTAGATCTAAGAATTTCTCAGTTTTGACTGTGGCCAAATTGAAATCAACATGATTTTTAGAGGGGCAGGGGGCTAGGGGAGAGGGAAGAGATCTAAATCTGACTTCTTTGAAACTGTGAGCAAGATTTCCAAAAAGATATTGGGGAGGAGGGAAAATCTTCCCTCCACTGGGCATGTATTCTCCATAAATGACAATAGTATCTATATATTGCCTCTACCCTCATCAGTATTAGGGGCAAAGCATTAAAGTCATCTTCACAAGGCTGTCAGGGAGAGTCAACTGTGATGACACTGAAGGGTACTTGCTAGACAAAGACCTGAGCACAAGTACTAGATTCATCTCTATTTACTTCAGCAACATTCATATCTGGACCTTAATTTGATGACTCTGATGTGGTGCAAGCAGTAGTTTTACCGTATTCTGGTTGATTTCCTCTTACTGTGCTTAGAATCTTTGCATCCGTGCAAATGCAGCCTGTTACTGAAGAGACACACATGCTGAGCTCTCTAATGGAAACTTGACTTTTGTTCTTTTGACTTTGCTATCTCTTAATCTCATATAAGCATACCAAAGGCTTGTGATCTTTGTGGATGGGAATCATGACATCTAGTATGAATAAGGTAGAACAGGGCTGCCCAACTTCTAAGCAGATGAATGCTACACTAGCAGGGGCCACACCATTGAGAGCCATGAGCTTCTAGGGCCTCATATTACATGTCCTCTTGCTGCACTGCATACCTGGGCACCTTCCTCCCCCACCATTGTACTGTGTACCACCTGGCTGCACTGCATGCCCAGGAGCAGCTCTCCACCCTGTCTCCTCCCATGCCCAGGTGCACTGCCTCATTCTGAGCTCCTTGGCTGCAACCTCACCTTCTGAATTATGCCTCTCAGGTGCCCCAGGCTGCAGGTTTACCCAGCACTGCAGCTGTGCTATGCTTCACTGACCAACCCCATACTCTGGGCCAGTGAAGGAGCAGCTGGAAAGAGAAAGCACCTGGAGATTCTGGCTGCTTCTGCAGCTGGAACAATGAGGGCAGTGGTGGCCACTAGGGCTGTGCGAAACAGCACCCTTTCATTTCGACTTCCGTTTCACCATTTTGAAGGGACAGTGTTTCATTTCACTGTTTCAAAACACTGCCCATTTTGTTTCGTTGAAACTGTTTCACTGTTTTGATGAGTTTTGACGTTTCACCCATAGGCTATAATAGGGAATCATGAAAATACCTATAACTTTTCCTTTCTTGCCTGATTCAGATGAAAACTGCAGGGATGCTAGCCCCTTCTGAGGGCATTAAGCCTGCCATGTTTCAAGGAGATAGGTGCAAGGGTTTCTGGGAAACTTCACCTCAAATGTTTAAAGCAAAACTTGTATCACTTGCCAGCAGCAGCAGCCTGCTGTCATCCCGTGTGCAGATCTGGGGGCCCGTGCCCCCCAGAAGGACTGTGGGACTGTGCCAGAGTCCTCCTGGAGGGTGTGGGCCCCAACATCTGTGCACAGGAAGACAGCAGGCTGCTGCTGCCACCTGGGACCAGTGCTCAGTGCAGCTTATGCTGAGCACTGGGAAGTCTGGTGCTGCTGCTGGCCCCAGCCAGTAGCAGCAGCCTGCTGTCATCCGGTATGCAGATCTGGGGGCTGCACATCCTGGGGGGCTGCAGAGCTGTGACAGACTGCTCCCAGGGGGCACAGGCCCCCGGATCTGTGCTCAGGATGACAGCAGGCTGCCACTGCCAGCTGGGATCAGTGCCAGCATCCAGGTCTGCCCAGTGCAGCCTGCACCGAGCACCAGAAAGAACCCAGTGCTGGCGCTGACCCTAGCCAGCAGCAGCAGGCTGCTGTCATCCCATGCGCAGAGCTGGGGGCCTGCACCCCCTGGGACACAGATTAGGGGCCTGCGCCCCCCAGGAAGAGCTGGGGAAATAATAAGAGAGCTGGGGAAGCAATCAGAGAACAGGGGAATTGAACAGGGAGCTAGATGTCAATATCAGAGTGTCCTTCTCCTCTCTTCCCTCTCCTTAGCTTCTGTTTAGCTGCAGCAAGCCTGGCTTCAAAATCCAAAACTTTTAGAAACTTTCAAAAGGTTTTGAGTGCCTTGATTTCATTTTAAACCTGTTTTGAAGCCTTTTGTTTCCTTTTTGATTTCACTGTTTCGAGCTCGAAGCATGTTGAAACATCTTAAAAATGAAATGCTTGCTGAAATTTCACACAGCCGTAGTAGCCACATGGAAACCTCAGGGCTCCAATTTAACTCATGCAGCCTGTGAGCTGCCAGTTGGCAGCCCTGAGGTAGAGAAATCGAGAGTTCTGAAATAAGGAATATACTGATCCGAGGAAGTAGGAATATCACTCAGATTTCTTAAGTGAGAGATAAGATTAAGGAAGCTAGTGGGGAAAAATACAATAAAATCTCTGTTATCCAGTACTTCACCAACTGGAATACTCTATTAACTGGAGTTTCCAGCTGGCCAGCCAGATGTGGTGGGGGTGGGGAAAGCTTGCATGTGGCGGCAGTAACTGCCACCACCCACCATTCCGTGCTGCCACCAGATGGATGCGGGGGTGGGGCAAAGCTTGCACATGGTGGGCAACCACCTTGCATTGCTGTTTCTCTGCCTGCAGCCATCGCCACCCCTCCCCCTCCTGGCTCTGCATTACCTGAAAACCCTGCTGGGTTATTTCAGTTAACCAGAGTTTTACATAACCGGCAATCCCCTTACCCCAGGGATGCTGGATAACAGAGATTTTATTGTAATTCACAAGACCTGGAAAACACACTGTGTAAACTGGATATAGAAGATTATGAAGGGAGATTGACAAATTATAAAACGGATTAAGAAAACTGAAACTGAAGAAAGGAGAGCTCATGAATGATATGAATATATGCAGTGGAAACCCTTTTTGAATATAAACAGGGAAGGAGATTGATGAGAGAAGCCACTGAACTTCTATGAGATGGTGGCAAAAATTAATTCATATTTCCATTTGAATAATTGCACTAGTTCTTCCCTTTACTGTTCACAGGAGAATCTGGAGGAAACTTGCCAGAATGAAAATAGTTTCTTGCATATTATAAATTAAAAATGAAGGCCATTAGCAATCATATAAGAAAAAGCCCATATATGCTATAATCATTATAGTCAAATTACGTTACATGGTTGGCTATATTATATCATAAAACACTAATGGCTGAAGATGCTGTTAGACCACTAACAGGCATCTGATCACTATAACAAGTGAAGAAAAATTTGAGGGAAGCAAAAATAAGCCATTCATCACCAGGGAGCCTAGAGAAGAAAAAATCAGAAATCATTGAATGTTATCTTTATGGGAGGAATAACTTAGAGATGTTATTTTGAGGTCATATTCCAGCTTTTCTGAAGAAATATGAGCTGATAAAAACTAGCCACTGGGTCTTCATAAAATTTTAATCTGATGTGACAAATTTTATTAATTTTTTAGAAGAGAGGACCTACAAAGCAAGAAGGAAAGTACTCTTCTAAAATTTCTAAAAAACAGAGAATGTAGAAACCCACCTAGAAAGGCTAAATAAATTACTTGGGATCTGATACTGCAGTGCTCTGGGAGCACAGATCCCTGCACCCATGTAAAGGAAGCCCCATTGAATTCATGCAGATATGGGGGTGTGGCAGGGGACCTTTGGTGCCTGCCCCTTTAAGAGCAGGCTGTGGATAGCTGGCAGGTGTGGTGCAGCCTAATGAGATGCCCACATGAATGCATGATGGCTACTGGATTGGACAATTGAGCTGGGCAGCCTCAATATAAACAGGTCCCTTGAGGTGAGCTGGCAGCTGTTGCAGGGATGCTGCCAGAATACATTCACCCAGCTGGAGCTGCTGCTCCCAGAACACCTGGTGGTTCAGGGTAAGAACTATGGGGATGGAGGAGTCCTGGGGAATGACCTAAAACTACACCCTGCTAGGGTTGGATGATGTGGTGGGGCTGTCTGTAGTGGGATGGTCCCCAGGAAATACCACACCAGTCCCTCCCTAATGAAGATGAGTATGGGGTGCCATATAGCCTCAGCCCCCATGACCTGGTGGGTTACCCCATAGAGGGGCAGGCAAGGGGTCCAGGCATATCATCAGGCCTGAGACCCCCAGTTAGGGGGGTGGCATAGGGGCCCCAGTGAGGGGGAGTGTGAGAAGTGAGTAGGCTGTGTAGGGTAGGGTATGCATGGGTGGGCCTGAAGGACTGCGCATGTGCTGCATAAAGTAGAGTCTGTGTGGGCAGGCCTGAAGGACTGCACATAGGCTGGCCTTAGTGATGAGTGAGCTGTGTTTTGTGGGGTCTGAGAAGGTGGACCAGTAGGGGAGAGTGAGTATGAGTGGTTCAGTAACCTAACTGGAGTAACCTTGACTGGCCAATGCTGGGGCCAGGATCAGAATGGTTGAAGTGCCAGAGCACCCACCGTAAGGGACAGCCAGAGCCAGGGGCCTGGAGTTCTGACTGGCTTAGAAGTGAGGCCTGGGCCCATGTGGCCAGAGGTACTGGAGGGGGCCACTGCCAAATGGGAAAAGGGCTTAGGGAGCTTTGCAGCCCAGTATGAGGGTGGGGAGTAGCAAGCCTGAGGAAGAAGGATCCAGGTGGGGTCTGAACATCAGGCAGGCGTAGACTGAGGTACATTGTGGGGCCAGAGACACATAGTGATGCCATCTATGAGGCATGGGGCATTGTGTAAGGGCAGTACAGAGCTGTGTATTACGTTCTTGGCATCGGGCAGTAAATGGGCAGCTTCCTACCTATAAATAACTTCTCTGAGTTACATCAAAAGTGTGGCAGAAGAGCGGTTAGACCAGCCACTATATGGCCCCCTATCACAAGCGGATACTTCATCCACTTATTGACTCTGGGTCTTCTTAATAATAAAAACCGATGGGAAAGAATAGAGCTCCAGTGGAGCTCCCAAATGAAACTATAGTGATTTACATCAGCTCATTATCTATCCCTTTATATGCAACATGAAACAGCGGTACTGGTACTGTTGTACTAATGACATCAACTGTCAATGGTTACTTAGTAATTGTGCTCACTGGAAATGTCAGACACATGTACCTAAACAACCAGAGATATAGACTGTAAAAGTAAACTGGTCAGGTGATCCACTTGTTGTTCTTTAATGTTTGAATGGCTCTGTGATTAAAAAACATCAGGGGAAAAAAACAAACAACAGGGAAGAAAAGAATCTAATCAAATAAACAGAACAATGACCAATACATTCTATGTGACACGGTGTCATGAAATTTGGAACTAGATATAGTGTCATGAAATTTGGAGCTAGACACAGAAGAAAACATCTCCCTGCTGCAAGGTACAGAAAAAGAAAAAAGGGGAGTACTGGTGAAATGAACCACATGAAGCAATCTCCCTCTGTGTGACCCTGGATTGGGACATTCCAGCTACTCCTCTGTTTTTCAATCTGGCTGCTTGGTTCAACCTGGTCACCTAGGTGACCGGGCAAGGTAAATTCCTAATGGAGGGGGAGCTTGCTCTCTTCCTCTGGCAGGCATTTTGGAAATGACATACAAGAAGAGTACCTCCAGGCTGCTGTCTGGATGAACCGTTGAGTAAACCTGTAAATTAGGTAGTAAATTAGAACGAAGTATTTTAGTTGCATATTAAAAAGGGTCCCTGAGCCCATATTTGTAAGACCCAATTTATTAGAACTTGCTCAAAGTGTTTTTATCTCAAATTCCTTGTGTACTTGTGTCTCTCTCCGCCCCCCCCACTTCCCCTCTCCTCTTCTCCCTGAACAATAAAAGTATCAGTAAAAGCATGACTGGCTGTTTTCTCTGTGAGTGCCTGAGGTGAGAGAGGGCAAATGCTTTTTTGCTCCTAGCAAAGCTTGGCTGTTTATTGCCAAACTCAGTCATACCTGAGATTACCCTGGGAGGTTTTGGGCTAAATGAATCACCCAGAAACTTTACCAGTGGGCAAAGAGTCCCCAAGGCTTGCAGGTTCTATGTTTCCTGTACAGCTATCCCTAACAGATAGAGTGCCCAGGTGATGGCAGTGATACCCCAGGCTTGTGGGTATTCTCCAAAAAGGGGGACAGCCATATGTAGACTCCCCAGGGGAGACTTCTGAAGTGTGGTTTTGGGTCCGGCACAGCGATGTGGGTGGCTCTGCATAGTAGTGCCCCTACTCAGCTGCCACAGACCACAACATGTGGTGATCTTTTCTGTAATAAAAGGACATCTGTCTGAACCAGATTACTACTACAAGTTTACTACTTTTTTGTGAATGTTATGCTTGATTACACTCATATGGTTACAAAACAGAAAGTATAAGGGGACCTTAAGTAACATGTATATGTAGGCAAGATTTTCCTACACAGAGCAGATAGTACTTCTGGGGAGTGCGTCAAACATAGCAGCAGAAGCAAGTCCCATTGGTAACTGAAGAAGACACTGTACCTACTTCAAAGAAAGAAACACTGCCACTCCCAGTGTTGGACCCCGAAGTCTTAAGAATGATCTCCAAAGCTTCCATTAGGCTAAAAAGGTTATTACGCATACTGAACATATGCAAAGAGCAGCTTATGCCCTGAACTTTGTTATAAATCTGGCAACATTCGCTCAAGAGTAGATGTAGTAATATATTAAGTGCTGCAGGTGGGGTAGAAAATAAAAATGTTTATCTTAAAAAAAAGTAGATTGTGAGGAAACATTAATACATAATGAAGAATAAAACTAACCTTCCATTGTTGATGATTGTGGTATCAGATCCTGAGCAAATATCTTCCACAATGTATGAGTTTTCTGAGCAAGATACATTTAGGGATGTGTAGTTAGGTTTGCATACTGTCAGGAAATATGGTGCCTGATACCCTGTTGATAGCTGTATGATGTCAGTAATGAGAGCAGTAGAACAAAGGCCAAACACATGAACACCTGGAAGATAAAGCAAAATAACTCCTTGAGCCTTGTTATGGGCCAACTTCAACAAGTTGAGGAGACTAGTGGGTAAGGCGCTGGGGTCCTTGAGGGCAGGGGAACTCAGTGTCCAGGATGAGTGGCTGTTCCTTAAGGAAATGATACTCAGGGCCCAGGAGGAGTCCATCCCAACAAGAAGCAAGGGGGGCAAGAGTGCCTGGAAGCCCCCCTGGCTCACCAAGGGCATCCGGGAATGCCTGCTTGCCAAAAAGGCGGCGTACACCCAATGGAAGGGGGGTGCTATCTCCAAAGAGGAGTATAGCTTCTCTGCTCGGGCGTGTAGGGGGGCTGTCAGGAAAGCTAAGGCAGACATAGAGCTAGGACTAGCGTCCAAGATCAAGGATAATAAAAAGTCCTTTTTCATATAGATAGGGAGGATGAAGAAGGCACCGGGTAACGTGGGGCCCCTGCAAGGTACACTGGGCAATCTTGCGGTTGTGCCAGAGGAGAAAGCGGAATTCTTTAACCAATTCTTCATGTCCATTTTCTTGTGCAGGGACCGGGACTTCCCCGCTGTGATGCCAGATGGACTCAAGGGGGACGCCTCCAGACCTCAGGTTGGGGAGGACCGGGTTAGAGAGCTTCTGGAGGGGCTGGACGTGTTCAAGTCAGCGGGTCCAGATGCTCTCCACCCCAGGGTGTTGAGGGAGCTAGCTGGGGTTATTGCAGGGCCCTTGGCACGGCTCTACGAACACTCGTGGTGCTCGTGCCAGGTGCCAGATGACTGGAAGATAGCTAATGTGGTCCCCATCTTCAAAAAAGGGAAGAGGGAGGACCCGGGCAACTATAGGCCTGTCAGTCTTACCTCTATCCTTGGGAAACTCTTTGAGAAGATCGTCAAGGAGCACATCTGTGATGGGCCGGCTTTAGGGATGATGCTCAAGGGCAACCAGCATGGTTTCATTAGGGGCAGGTCTTGTCAGACCAACCTGATTGCCTTTTATGATCAGCTCACAAAGGCAATGGATGCAGATGTTGCCGTGGACGTAGTCTTTCTGGACTTCAGCAAGGCCTTTGACACCGTCTCCCACCCCATCCTCATTAAAAAACTAGGTGACTGTGGCATTGATGCCTACACAGTCAGATGGATTGCAGATTGGCTCAAGGGTCGTACTCAGAGGGTGGTGGTGGATGGGTAATATTCGACCTGGGGGGAAGTGGGCAGTGGAGTCCCCCAGGGCTCGGTCCTGGGGCCTGCGCTGTTCCATTTCTTCATCAGTGATCTGGACGACGGGGTGAAATGCAACCTGTTTATATTTGCTGATCATACCAAAATTTGGGGTGAGGTGAGCACGATAGTAGGGAGGGAAAGACTGCAACAAGACCTGGATAGGTTACAGGAGTGGGCTGACATAAACAAGATGCGTTTCAACACTGACAAGTGCAGGGTGCTGCACTTAGGCAGTAGAAACCAGCAGCACACTTACAGAATGGGAAACTCCCTTCCTGAGAGCATGGAGGCAGAAAGGGATCTTGGAGTCATTATTGACTCCAAGATGAACACGGGTAGACAATGCAAGGTCACGGTTGGCAGGGCTAACCGGACCTTGTCATGCATCCACAGGTGCATCTCAAGTAGAGCCAGGGAGGTGATCCTCCCCCTCTATGCAATGCTGGTCAGGCCACAGCTGGAGTACTGTGTCCAGTTCTGTGCGCTCCACTTCAGGAGGGATGTGGACAACATTGAAAGGGTCCAGAGGAGGGCCACACGCATGATCTGGGGATTACAGGGCAGACCCTACATTGAAAGACTGCGGGACATAAACCTGTTCAGCCTTCACAAGAGAAGGCTGAGGGGGGACCTGGTGACTGTCTATAAACTCACTAGGGGGGACCAGAAGCGTTTGGGAGAGACACTGTTTCCCCTAGCGCCCCCTGGCATGACAAGGAATAATGGACACAAATTATTAGAGAGTAGATTTAGATTAGACATCCGCAAGAACTACTTCACAGTTAGGGTGTCTAGGAGCTGGAACCAACTTCCTAGGGAAGTGGTGCTGGCTCCTACTCTGGGGGTCTTTAAGAAGAGGCTTGATGACTACCTGGCTGGACTTATTTGAGTCTAGTCTTTTTCTCCCACCCAGGCGGGGGGTCGGGCTTGAAGATCTACAAGGTCCCTTCCGACCCGACTTCTATGATTCTATGATTCTATGATGTTTAAAAATACATGAGCTCCTCGCCCTCTTAATAAACTTCAGTTATGATTAACTGTAACAAATTGTGTATCATACCCATTTGCTGATAAAGAAATTGAGATAATTTACTCTGGAAAATATATCCCACATTGATGTTTTTCCCTTTCAGTGGACTGTCTTTAACTTTGATAACCTCATAGTCTATTATATTTCTTCATACATTTATACTACAAAGTAGCCAAAATAGATATTCTTATCCAGCTGAAAATTAATCGTAACTTAAGTGCCCAACCATCTGAGCCTGAGGTGACCCCAGGGTGGATCACCTACTGCAGGATGAAAATATTCAAGCCCTTGATCTTTTTACTGGGCTGGCCACTGTGTTGCCAAATAATGCAAGTTGGGGTGGGTTTTTTGTTATATGGACACCTTTCCATTAATACCTGTTCTAAGACCACTCACTCCTGTATATATAAGCAAACACTAGTTATTGGGTAAAGACTTTTGGTCATTGTGGTTACTGGCTATCTTCCAACCAGTGATTTATCCCTAGAGTCACTGGGATCTTGTCACTCCTTGTCAGTTCTCTAGAAAACTAAATTTGATTAAAATGCCCCTCTTGTTCAGCCTTTACCCATTAAAAACTGAGTCATTTTGTCCATTTTCCCTTTATCATTGGTCAGTAACATTAGGGGCCTTAGGATACCAAATGTGGCTCAGAATACACATTACTTATGTTGTTGTAGGGTTGGAGTATTGTTGCAGTCATGATAGTCCAAAAATGTACAAGAGGCAAGGGTTTTTTGTTACATCTTTTATTGGACCAACTGTATGGGAGAGCTGTTGGACAAGCCTTTGGACATCAAATACCCTTCCTCCAGCCTAACCCCTTATACAGCTGGTCCAATAAAACAGATCACAAAACCAACTCACTTTTTGCTATTTTACTAAGCATTCTTTCCAAAACCCGGTTTGTATAGAGGTGGAATGGGGCACTATTCTGTAGAGTCCTGCAGTGCATCAGGCAGCTTAACTACTTTCCTTGGCTGTTGTTAAGTCCTTGCCATAGCCTCTGTTCCCCCACATCACAGATAGGAGGCATTTCTGGCTACTGAATCTGTGTGTGGGTCCAAAACCTCCCCTTTACAAACCCCAGCATTCTGCTGAACACCCGCCAATGTGAAGTTTTCCTCTCTGGCTCTTAAACTGCTGCCTGTGCATCTCTTCTGCCAATGTCATATTCTCTCACTCAAGGTTTCTGGAATACCTGCCTCAAGCCCGTTACGGACAATGGGACTTCATTCAAAGCCTAACTTGACAGGTCAAATCCAGTGAAGGTCAGTAATACTTTTTAAAGAAAAGATCTTTGTTCCTTGTTTTCATGATATAATTTTAGAAGAAGGGAGGGTAGCTTTGCAGCTTTATAGACTAACTAAATCAGAAATGTATAAGGTAAGATTTCATAAGCAGAGGGCTTGCTTCATCAGACAGCATTTGATGCAGAAAGTCCTTTGTGAAAGCTTATGCTATACATCTCTGATTTAGTTAGTTTATAAAGGTACAAATCTACCCTGCCTCCACCTGACTTCAGACTAACATGGCTAATTACCTCTCTGCTAATAAATTTAGCAGCCTTTATTTATTTTGCTTGGGGCCACATCTCAGACATGGAATGTCAAATCCACTGACATTTTTAACAAGTTGCTGTTGTGTTGCTTATAAACACTACACTGACTGCTTTGATTTTTTTTCCAAGGGAAAAGATAGCACATTTTAATGAAACACCATACTGCGAACCATATGAATGGACTTTGATATCAGATTTTAGGGTGTTGAGGGAAAATAAACAAAATTATCGACTTAGCACTGATAATCATGCAGTAGATGAAAGAGAATCCTTGAAAGTAAAAGTGTTGCATTATTGAATGGACATGTTTAATTTGCAATCCCACTTGACAGCTGCTTTTTGCCCTTCTTGGCATGGAACAATCTGCCCTCCACTGTTCTAGAGACCATTAAAAAAATGAAATACTGCATGATTAAAATCGTAAGTGTCTCATAGAAGTGCCTTTATTTATTAAAACCTGAAACCCACCAACGAATCTGACAGCTCTTCTAAGGAAAGAGTTGAAGTTGCAGCCTCCTGCATTAATATTGGCCTCCGTTCCAATCCCATTTCTTCTTTTTGACAGGCAACAGTAGAGAATTCCTTCTCCTACCATTATCTGCAATGACAAAGAAAAAGCTCAGGGTAAATGTAGCAATTATGCAGCAGTTAGCAATTGAATTCAAAGGCAGGCAATAAAATCATAATAGGAAGAATGTCGTACGCTGACTTGTACTTGCCTTCAGAGGATTTATATCAATATGTAAACATTCACTAATACATTTTTCCCTGATCTGAGGAAAAACAAGAAGGGGCACTGAAATTAAACATAAGCAACAGAGGCTCAAAGAGAAAGAGATCATCTTTTTATTAGGTGTGTATAAAATGCCAAATGCGATGCTTGAGACCTCTAGGTGCTGCTGGGTGTGTCTACACATGCGCCTGACTGCGTAGTTGTTACTATGTAATCATTTAGTATTTGCTAAAGCAAGTGCTAAATGACTGCATAATAACCACTGGTACTGTGCAGTCTCGGCACTGCATGGGTCATTTCTGACCCTACTGCACAGTAGCAACGAGCTACTGTGCAGTAGCGGCAGTGTCATGGTTTGTGTCTGCTGATGCTATGTCACTGTAGCGATGAACTATATTGCTGTAGCTCATCACTGTGGCAATGTAACATCTTCTGTAGACACACCCACTGTAATACAAAACTGAACAATTAGAGTATGTTGCATCATAAATGGTTAAAAGCCATATAATAACTTAGCAATTCTGAGATGGTTGTCATGCTCAGCCTTTGGCCTCATGCCTAGTAATTGCTAGCAGACTAAAATTACATGGCAACCTGCTTTTTTCTAATTGTGTAATTGGCTTGGTTTTAACCAGATTTACTGCAGCAACTGGGGTTTTGTCCTTATGGACATGTAAAGAGTGTGCAAGAGGCATTAAATTAGATGAAGTAAGCAGAAGATGGGGTATTACTGAATGGAAATCTTGGCTATGGCCCTAAATTCACAGTCTCAGATTTGTTTGATGTTTCTGCTACAATTATCAGCAGTGACAGAGTTAAGTCTTTCCTGGGCAAGAAAGAGCACTGGGGTCAGGTGACCCCAGCCAGATGCCTATCCAGTCTCCTCTTAAAGACCTTTAAGGTAGGGGAGAGTACCACCTCCCTTGGAAGTCCATTCCAGATTCTGGTAACCCTCACTGTAAACCAGTTCTTCCCAATGTCTAATCTAAATCTGCTGTCTGTCAGTTTGTGGCCATTGTTTCTAGTTACTCCAAGGGGTGCCCTGGTAAACAGAGCATCTCCTATTCCTTGCTGTCTCCCCTTGATGAATTTGTAGCTGGCCGCTAGATCCCCTCTCAGCCTTCTCTGTAGACACTGAAGAGATCCAGGTCCCTCAATCTCTCCCCATAGTGCCTTACCTGCAGGCCCCTAACCATCTGAGTAGCCCTCCTCTGGACCCTCTCAAGGTTATCCACATCCGTCTTGAAGTGCGGTGCCCAAAACTGGATGCAGTACTCCAGCTGCAGCCTTACCAATGCCACATAGAGGAGAAATATTACCTCCCTAGACCTGTTCATGATGCACCTGCTAATGATGATAAGAGTGCGGTTAGCTTTACTGATCACTTCGTCACAGCAATGACTCATGTTCATCTTGGAGTCAACTATGACTCTAAGATCCCTTTCTGCTGCTATCCTGTTCAGGAAGTCATCTCCCAGTTTGTATGTGTGCTGGCAATTCTTTCTCCCTAGGTGCAGTACTTTGCACTTATCTTTGTTAAGCGTCATCCTAATCTGTTCTGTCCACTTTTCCAACCTGTCCAAATCCGCCTGAATCCATTCCCTGCCCACTAGTGTGTTTACTTTGCCCTATAATTTGGTTTTGTCCATGAATTTGGACAGGGTGCTCTCCAAGCCCTCATCCAGGTCACTGATGAAGATACTGAACAGCACTCGTTCAAGGACTGAAACTTGGGGGACCCCACTGCCCACATCTTTCCAGGCTGATACCCACCCATCCACCACCACTCTCTGGGTGCATCCCTTAAGCCAATTTGACAACCATCTGACTTTGCAATCATCTGTGTCAGAGCCGTTTAGTTTATTTATGAGAACAGAATGAGACACTGTATCAAAGGCCTATTTAAAATGACATCAACCTTGACTCCTGCATCTAAGCATTTTGCGACCTGGTCGTAAAAGGAAACAGGATTAGTCAGGCAGAATATACTTGCTACGAACCCATGTTCATTGCCCTTCAGCATTATTTTTCTTGCTGGACTTCCACAAATATAATCCTTAATAACTTTTCAAAGGTTTTCCCAAGGATATAGATGAGACTAACTGGCCTATGATTACCTGGATCCTCCTTCCTTCCCTTCTTGAAAATAGGGACCACGTTGGCCCTTTTCCAGTCCTCTGGGACCTGTCCTGAATGCCACAAGTGCTCAAATAGTCATGCCAGTGGTTCTGCTATGACACTGGCCAATTCCCTCAGCACTCTTGGATGAAGATCATCTGGGCCAGCTGCCTTAAACACATCCAGCTCCTCCAAGTATCCCCTCACTAGGTCAGCACTAACTGTTGGTGGGTTGGTGTCCCTCCTGTGCGTGCCTATAGTCCAAAGAGTAATTCAGGTTCAGAGATGAATAAGGCCATTTGCAGCTTTAAGAACAGATTTGGTTTGCCTTTCCCCAGATTCAAAAAAATGGTACTGATCAGGAACAATTCTAACCTCTTGCTAAAACATCTCTTTTTATATGAAGCCTAAATTATGCAGAATTGGATGGAACACAGGGAAATTTTGATACAAGGCATTATCTTAAAAATACCTCTGTTCCTGGGAGAAGAGAAATAAAAAGGACCATTTTAGCTGATTGACCATTGACCCTCCTCCTAGGAATGTACTTTATTTTCCTTCAGCAAAATAAATCCATTGAAAGATACGGAAAAGCCAGTGATATACAAGATTTAGAAAGTTTAATTAGCTACGAATTCCTGTTACAAAGAAGCTACAACACCAGCATGCTTGTCACTGGCTAATGAAGGTTCTAACATGCTGACATGGCTAAATGAACAGGCTACATGACATCTGAATAATTAATACTGCTTCAGTTGGGAACAATTTGGAGAAGGTTTTGGGTACAAGGCACCTTTCTTCAAGTCTGAGCTCAGACTGACCACAGAGTCTGTCCAATAAAACATAACACACACAAAAATCCTTGCCTCTTGCATATTTCCTTGACCATCACAGCTATAATATCACTCTAGCACTACCATAATAATGCTTGTATTTTCCTTAGAAAAGAAAAACATTATTTAGGGTTTGATTCCAAATGCATTGATATGAATAAGAGTCAGGCTGGAAGTTAGACTAATGCTAGTAATGCAATACCATTCTGAGAATTCAGTACTGCTGTGTTGAACTGTCATTGAGAGATACTGGAAAAGAAGCCTCTTGGTGTAAATGATATATATTTATCTTTACACCACAAGTAGTCTTTTTAGGAGGCACATCAAAATTGCAAAAATTTGAGCTAAAGAGCTACTTTTTAATAGGGCTGTGCAAAAGCTTTGGGTGGTGATTCGATTCAGAGGAGATTTGGCCCGATTCTGTGGCCGAATCCAAATCGAATCAGAAGACCAATAAAAAGGCCCAAATCAATTTTAAGACTCTCTGAATCTTCAGAAAAGATTCAGAGAGCTTCGATGCAGTCGGATTCAGAGAGGCAGCTGCAGTTGGACTTGGAGCTGGTAAGTAGGAGTGGGGGAGGGGACCATGGGGGGGGGCCTGCCAGCCCCTTCCCTTGCCTGCTCCCCCAGTCCCCCCTCCCCCCTGACCTGGCTCCCCGCCCATGGCTGCCCACCCGCCCCAGCTCCTGGTGCTTTAAAAAAAGCCCCACTCACTGGGTGCTGCCAGGTGGGGGGGGGTGATCCCTGCAGCCCCCCACTACCTCATGCTGCATGGGGGGCTCTGCATGAGCCCCTGACCCCCACCTCACTACCTCAGTTCTCCCATGGTTGTCCTGCCCACCCCAGCTGTGGCCCTTTAAGAAAAAAAAACCCAAGAAAAACCCCAGGCCTCACTGGCTCCTGCAGTGGCCTCAGTGCTTTGGGGGGGCCAGTGCAGAGCCCCCCATGGCATGGGGCAGCAGGGGGGGCAGAAGGGATGGCCCCCTTGCTGGCCAAAACTGGTAAGTTTGGGGGGTTTTCTTGTTTTTTTTTCCCCTTAAAGGGCCAGAGCCATGGTGGGTGGGGCAGGCATGAGGGGGGCTGGAACAGCGGGGGGCAGTCGGGGGGCAGCCAATCAAAGCCCCCCCCATGCAGCGTGGGCCAGTGGGGGGCAGCAAGGATTGCCCCCCTGCCTGGCAACCCAGTGAGTTGGGGGCTTTTTTTTCCCAAGTGCCATGAGCTGGGGCAGGCAGGTCAGCCATTGCTGGGCTGGAAGAGCAGGTAGGGGATGGGCCTGGGTCATTCAGAGATTCCGCTGAATCAATTTGGGACAGTGATTCAAATCACTGAATCGAATTACTGTCCCCCAAATCGGCCAAATCTGAATCAAATACTAGCCACTTTGCACCTACTGTTTAATGGAATGGATTTTTAAAAACCCACATAAAACAAAAACCCCATTCTGTTGACATTGCAAGACACAGATTTGCTTACAGTAATGCTTTGGAAAAGTAATTTACTAGATATGACAACTGTTGTAAAATCCATTTTCTGTAAGGGACACAGACCTCAGGAGTACTTCAAGCATAGGAAAAAGCTAGTGATTACTGTAACCAAATAACATACACAAAACTAAGTTCTGTTTTAATGGCTTTTTCTGAGATCTATAAGTAGGGTCTGAGGTTGGTTTCTTTTCCTTGTTATTTGCATTCTTTGATTATCCTTGGGATCTGTGGCTTACTTATGCTTTTATATGCAACCATTTTATTTGATCTTGATATCCCATTGTTTCCATAATGTAATAAGTTCCATTTGGATGTCTTCAGGTCAGTGTATATTACATTATCGGAGCTCCTTGCAAGCTTTTCTTTGCTTTGTTTTATATATTGCATCTTTTATATGAATTAGACTTGTGTCATTTCTTGAAATTAATAATTAAATTATAAAATGTGCAATCTGAAGTTTGCATAAATGCACCTATAGCACATTTAACTTAGAGCAATTTTTAAGGGAAAGAGAAGGGAAAAATGTTAAGTAATTAACTGGTTACATTTTCATAAGTCACAGCCACCAACTGGTGACTATCACTGTCTATTATCAGTACTTATTAGTAGCACAGGTTAAGTATGCATTGTTATGCCAGGGCATGTATTGATTTATACTCATCAGTATGTATGAACTAAGGCATTTTTGGAGCGTGCTGATTTTAACTAGTTATAAATTGAAGCTGCAGGATTCATTTTATTCAAACTTGGCTCTGTATTTAAGTCTCAGATGACTAAATGGTGACAGATGATTATAGAAACCAAATTTAGGGAAAGTAACAGTAATTTCAATGATTCTAAAGTTAATAAGACAGTTTTGGAAAGTTCATACTTAAGTAACTGTGATGGTCAAACAATGCATTTCTTTGTAGGGTCTCAATACTGTAAAACATACCTACTTCATAGTTTCATAGTTGGTAGGGTCAGAAGGGACCTGAGCAGATCATCCAGTATGACCCCCTGCTATGGCAGAAAAGAGTACTGGGGTCAAATGACCCTTAGCCTCCTTTTAAAGACCCCCAGGGTAGGAGCCAGCACTACTTCTCTTGGAAGTTGGTTCCAGATCCTAGCTGCCCTGACAGTGAAGTATTGCCTCCTGATGTCTAATTTGAATTTACCCTCTTCCAGCTTGTGACCATTATTTCTTGTCACTCCTGGCAGTGCTCGGGGGAACAGTGACTCCCCCAATGCCTGCTGATCCCCCCTGACTAGTTTGTAACAGGCCACTAGATCCCACCTCAGCCTTCTCTTCTGGAGGCTGAACAGGTTCAGGTCCTGTAGCCTCTCCTCATAGGGCCTGCCCTGCTGCCCCCTGATCGTGTGAGTGGCCCTCCTCTGGACCCTCTCCATGTTGTCTGCATCCCTCCTGAAGTGTGGCGCCCATAACTGGACGCAGTACTCCAGCTGCGGCCTGACCAGTGTTGCATAGAAGGGGAGGATTACCTCCTTGGACCTGCTTGAGATGCACCTGTGGATGCACAACAAGGTCCGGTTAGCCCTGCCAACTGTGACCTCGCATTGTCGGCCCGTGTTCATCTTGGAGTCAATAAGGACTCCAAGATCCCTTTCTGCCTCCATGCTCTCAAGAAGGGAGTTTCCCATCTTATAAGTGTGCTGCTGGTTACTACTGCCCAAGTGCAGCATCCTGCACTAGTCAGTACTGAAGCACATCCTGTTTTTGTTAGTCCACCTCTGTAACCTATCCAGGTCTTGCTGCAGTCTTTCCCTTCCTACTAGCGTGCTCACCTCACCCCAAATTTTGGTATCATCAGCAAATTTAGCAGGTTGCTTTTCATTCCGTTGTCCAAATTGCTGATAAAGAGATTGAACAGCACGGGCCCAAGGACCCACTGCCCACTTCTCCCCAGGTCAAATATGACCCGTCCACCACCACCTTCTGAGTGTGACCCTTCAGCCAATCTGCAGTCCATCTGACTGTGTAGGCATCAATGCCACAGTCACCTAGTTTTTTAATGAGGATGGGGTGGGAGACGGTGTCAAAGGCCTTGCTGAAGTCCAGAAAGACTACTTCCACAGCGACACCTGCATCCAATGCTTTTGTGACCTGATCATAAAAGGCAATCAGGTTGGTCTGACATGACCTGCCCCTAATGAAACCGTGCTGGTTGCCCTTGAGCATCATCCCTGAAGCCGGTCCGTCGCAGATGTGCTCCTTGAAGATCTTCTCAAAGAGTTTCCCAAGGATAGAGGTAAGACTGACGGGCCTATAGTTGCCCGGGTCCCCCCTCCTCCCTTTTTTAAAGATGGGGACCACATTGGCTATCTTTCAATCATCTGGCACCTGGCCTGAGCACCAGGAGTACTCGTAAAGCCATGCCAAAGGCCCTGCAATAACCCTTGCTAGCTCCTTCAATACCCTGGGCTGGAGAGCATCTGGACCCACTGATTTGAACACGTCCAGTCCTCCCCAACCTGAGGTCTGGAGGCATTCCCCTCAAGTCCGTCTTGCATCACGGTGGGGAAGTCCCAGTCCCTGCACAAGAAAACGGAGGTGAAGAATTGGTTAAAGTGGTCTGCTTTCTCCTCTGGCACAACCACCAGATTGCCCGGAGAAGCTTGCAGGGGCCCCACATTTCCCGGTGCCTTCTTCATCCTCCCTATATATTTGAAAAGGACTTTTTATTATCTTTGATCTTGGACACTAGTCCTAGCTCTATGTCTGCCTTAGCTTTCCTGACAGTCCCCCTACAGGCCCGAGCAGAGGAAGTATACTCCTCTTTGGAGATAGCACCCCCCTTCCACTGGTTGTATGCTGCCTTTTTGGCAATCAGACATTCCTAGATGCCCTTGGTGAGCCAGGGGGGCTTTTGGGCAGTCCTGCTCCCCTTGCTTCTTGTTGGGATGGTCACCCCTTGGGGCCCTGAGTATCGTCTCCTTAAGGAAAGACCACTCATCTTTGGCACTGAGTTCCCCTGCTCTTGAGAACCTCAGCACCTCTCCCACTAAACTCAACTCATTGAAGTTGGCCCTGTTGAAGTCTAGGGCTACCGCCTTGCTGCGGGCCCTTGACATCCTATGAGGATTGGAAGGTTCCATCTGCTGGCCTGACCCCATGATTTGAGAGGTCTGCTTCATGCCTGGGGCTCGGGTTAGAGACGAATAAGACCCATCCACCACCACTCTCTGGGTGCGAACCTCCAACCAATTAGTGACCCATCTGACTGTGTGGGTTATGACTTTAGGCAAGTGAGCAGTCTCACTGGGTGCAGTGGGACCAGTCATGCTTAAGATTAAGTGCTTGGGTAGACCTTAGAAAGATCAGGGCTCAAGTATATACCGACTGATAGCAACAATTTCCTCCGGCAATGTTTGTGGAATGTTGAAGTAACCATAACTCTGGCAAATCAAAAACATTTTTTTCTAAGCAAAAAGTATACTCCTTATCAGTAAGAATTATTTTCTACATAGCTTTCAATTTCCAGTCTTTATTTTTACATTTAGTTTTATCTAAAATCATTGTGATTACAACAGTTTTTAAATATAAGGAAGTTTATTTTTGCTTCCTCCTAAACTGAAACTTAGTTCAAGCATTTTGCTTAGATTTAGAAAAAAAAAAATTCTTTAGGCCTATACAAAGTGTGGAACATTTCCTTTCAAAAGGTGACAATTCATTTCAGTAAATTAAGAACTGTGAAATCAAGAAGTTAAAACAGAAATTGTTTTTCAGTCCTAGAGTATTCCAGTTGGCTGGCACTGTAGGTCCTATCTCAGTGGAGACATGAAAAATTCCTAATATGACATGGCTTTTCAAGGCTAGATATGCTTCTAGGGTAGAGATTCTCCACTGCAATTAACTTTAACATTGAACCTTACTACATATCCATTGAAGTCAATGAATTTCAGTGCTCTTACATCCAGATTCAGTCTGTCACATGGTCCTTGAGTCCATTTAATTTCCATTCAACTAATGCATTCATCACTGTAGATGTCGGTGTGAATTTCCACTTGGATAGATTTAGTAAAACAGTTACCCAGCCAGTCTATTCTCAATGGCCAAAACTTTGGATCCAGTTTATGCAATAATATGCAGTGTGTCAGCCAGAGAGTCCTACATAAATTGTAGCATTGCCAACTCTTTGCTTTTGTAATAAATATTGTAATGTTTGATGATTTCCTTAAAGCCCGTGCTGCCAGAGCCATGCTGTTACTTATGGGTATTAGTTTTCATTTTTAAAAAGTAACTTTTAATACAGATGCTTATGATAGAACATGTCATCTGTAAATCTTCTAGCACCAAAGACAAAAAATGAACCCAATTTAGGGGAAAAAAAATCTCACAATTCTTAAGTAAATTTATATTTTTGGAGCCTTATTCATGGCTTGTGAGTTGTAAATGCTTGGGGTAGGCAATACTGAAGTTGGTGGCTTGTAAAGCACAATGATCCAGAAAAAATTGCTTAGTGAGTAGAAGGACCAGGAAACAGAGTCACCCATTTAAACAGGGATAAAGCCCATAAGTGAGCTTTCTACTGCAAATCATTTCAGTGAATGGACAGGGTTTTATCTAAAAGGTTCTTCCAGTTTAGGTAGAATTCAAGGGTCATTTGCAATGAAATGTATTTTTTACTGTGTGATATGTTTAAGAAAACAATTTTTAAAACAGAAATGTTAACACAGATTTAACCCAGGCCCTATTGACTGCCTATTGATGAAGTCCTAGCCCCCTTAAAGTATATGGGAGGTTTTCTGTTTAGAGAAGGATTTCAGCTTTGTGCCTTCATATGTATTTTTATATGTGCTTTGCATTTTAGAGATCCGTTTTCCAAAGGAACTTGAAATTAAGTAAATTCTGCAGTTAGTACCAAGAATAAAACATGTCAGTTGATCTGTCTGTTTTTCTACATTATGCACTGAAAAGTGTCCACCAACATGCTATGTAAGTGAACAGTCAAATATGAAAATAGTTAGCAAAATAAATGTAATGTAGAAAGAGATACAAGGCTAGGGACAGAAGTCCTGGTTCAAGTTAAATCACAGTCGCCCAGCATCCCAGCATGCTTTCCATCCCTGGGCTGGGCTGTCTGATCCAGCAAAGAAGGGTTGAGGAGGGATGGGAGGAGGCAGGGACTCCCCCCCACCCCCCGCCACCCCGGGCAAACCCTGGCTGAGGTTTGGGGGCAAGGAGAGGGGTTATACTTCCCTTCCCCGAGTAAAGAGCTGTCCTGGCCTACTAAAAACTTACTCCTGGCTGTGACTGTGGACTACAAATCCCAGAGGCACTTGGAAGCAGGAAAAGGAAGTGATGAGCAGCCTTGCTGTTGTGATTCTTGACTGCAAATCCCAGTTACCTTGGGGGCAGCAGAAAGAGGTAGTAAACACACAGGCAATGCTGGCTACAGAGCCATGCTCTAGTGCCTACTAGATTCTGGCCTGAGCCACTGCAGGTATGTGGCTGCATTGCCTGAATCAAAATGAATGTCTGTCTAGTTGTTTCTCAGTTTAATCTCTGCATTTTAACAGCTTAAACTAATCTGAAAAGACTGAATCGATTCAGCCTCGGGCTGTTTTACTGACTGTACTTAGCCCAAGTGTCTACAAGAGGAGAAATGTTTACTTTTCATTTCAACTTCACATGGCAGTTGTAGTGAAATTGCTATAGGAGTATCTGTCAGGCATTTTCTTTCACCCACTCTACATGGATGCTTGGACTTGTGACAAAATTGGCTTTTGAAGTGGCTTAATTGACCTTTTGCACCACTTTAATGATGTCACTGCTTACAACTGCAGAGGTGTATTTTGTTTTAATTACGTCATGTTGTACATGTGTGGTGGTGTATTTCACTTTAAATTACCTTGTTATGTAGCAAAGTAAAACACATCCGATATATTTTAGTTTGCTATGTAACAAATTGCAATGGTGCACAGGGTTCTGGAAGCCCAGGCATGGTCAGGGAACCTTGGGCTTGGCAGGCTTCCAGTGTCCCACGCATTGTCCCTGCTGCCTTCTCTGGCCATCAGCACACCCAACTGCCCTCCTGCCATCTTGCTGCACTGCTCCAGGGGCAACCCAGCTCATTCCCAGGTGGTGGGAAGGCAGCACGGATGGTGCATAGAGTGCTAGAAGCCCACCAAGCCCAAGCTTCCCAAAGCACACCTGGGCTTTCAGTGCCTGTGCACTGTTGGATTGGGCCATGTGCTGTCAGTGACTTGGGGCATCATCTGCCCACTAGCACCCTGCCATGCCACCACCATGGACAAAAGCACCAGACCCCTGCAGCTCAGGGGCTGCATGGCCCAGCTGCAGCTCATGTGGGCAGGCTTTGCTGAGAAAAAAAATAAGTGGTGAGGGGAAGACTTTTTTTCCCCTGGAGCCCATATGCCTCTCCCATGGTCAGGGGGTGAGTTGCTGGTGTGCTGAGCAGCCTCTGAGCTCCATGAGATTCCGCACGTTCCCTCCATAGTGGTGGCACCCCTCAGGCAGCACCCACCTGCCAACACCTCACCCAGGGAGTGCCACCACTGCAGAGGGAAGCACTGGGCCCTGTGGAGCTCAGGGGCTGCATGCCCTGGTGGCAGCTCATGTAGGCAGGCTCCACTGAAAAAAAAAAAGAAAAAGTGGGGAAAGGACTGATGTTTTCCTCCCCTCCCGGAGTCTGCCCACTTTTCCCACGGCCAGGGGGTGAGCTGCCAGCAGACCCTAAACTGTGTGTGTGTGGGGGGGGGGGGCGGGCAGTCCTTCCCTCCACAGTGGTGAAGCCCCTGGCAGGACCTGCCTGCTCCTAGGGCATGCTGCTGCCACTGAGGGAAGAATGAGGGATAACCTCATGGGGGATGTGCTAGTACAAGGGAGGCTAGGGGACAGTGATCATGAAATGATCCAGTTTACTATTCAGAGAAAGGTGGGGAGGGTAACTAGCACAGTGCAAATACTTGACTTTAGGAAAGCCAACTTTGATGTGCTCAGGGCAGTAGTCAGAGAGGCACCCGGAGCCCAGGGTATAGCTAGTATGGGGGTCCAGGAAGGTGGTCCTTCCTCAAGGAGACTGTCCTTGGGGCGCAGCAGGATGCAATTCCACTGTGCAGGAAAGCGGGAAAAGAGTCCAAGAAACCTTCATGGCTGAGCGCGGATATCCAGGCTGGCCTGAGGGCAAAGAAAAAAGCATACTGGCGGTGGAGGCAGGGGGCAGGGACAAAGGCCATCATTAAAGAGGCATTTGATTGATCAATGGTAAATAGCATCTGAATTTAATGCATTTGCATAGCCAAAAAGCACTCTAGAGGAGACTAAGGATGCAGACAGAAGTTACATTTGTTGTGCGACTGGCCCCCTAAAAGCACTCTACAGCCATGTGGTGACACACGTGCATGGCTTAAGAGTGCTTTAAAAGTGGCCAATTGCGCAAAAAATTAACTCTCATCAAGTGAGTGATTCCCCCCCTCCCCCACCCCTTAACCCAGTAGATAAATGTCTTTTGGGTCACAGGGGCTGCTGTAACTCATGGTGCTTTATGTAAAGTGCCATGAGTTAGAGCAGGGGCTTGCACATCTGTCAGCACCCTAATTGAGAGAATACATAGAACCTGATTTCTTTCTATTCCTCTGGTATACATTTCATTCCACAATTTTTGTTCTCTATGCAAAGCCCAGTCATTCCAGGAGGTGTGACTCACAATCATAACTAAACAGTTTGTTGTCAGTAGTCAATAAGACCGTTTTTTGCTACTTTCACATTAAGCGGAAATTTCCTGCTGTTTCTTGCTGTCAGAAAAAATGTAGTATTCTATGGTCTTGTATCCATGAAATGTCAGTGACCTCATTCTCTATAAACTTAGAAACATTTTCTTGAGGAAAAAACAAACAAAATATGGTACATGTGAAAGAATATTTGAATGTATTGAGTGTAAAAGACTAAATAAAGTGACTCTGCATTTAAAGGTGTCTCCCAAAATTATTTTGTTCTGGCTTTCCAATTCCCAATGCCATTTCAGTATAAATTATTACCAGGGAAACTTTCCTATGATTTCAGTTTCATAGTTTCATAGTTTCTAGGGTCGGAAGGGACCTGAGCAGATCATCTAGTCTGACCCCTGCCATGGCAGGAAAGAATACTGGGGTCAAATGACCCCAGCAAGATGTGCATCTAACCTCCTCTTAAACACCCCCAGGGTAGAAGCCTGCACCACTTCTCTTGGAAGCCGGTTCCAGACCCTAGCCGCCCTGACTGTGAAGTAGCGCCTCCTGATAGCTAACCTAAATCTATCCTCTGCCAGCTTGTGACCATTATTTCTGGTCACTCCTGGCAGTGCTCAGGGGAACAGGGACTCCCCCAGTGCCTGCTGATCCCCCCCTGACTAGTTTATAACAGGCCACAAGATCCCCCCCAGCCTTCTCTTTTGGAGGCTGAACAGGTTCAGGTCCCATAGCCTCTCCTCATAGGGCCTGTCCTGTTGTCCCCTGATCATATGAGTGGCCCTCCTCTGGACCCTCTCCATGCTGTCGACATCCCTCTTGAAGTGTGGCGCCCAGAACTGGACCCAATACTCTAGCTGCAGCCTGACCAGTGCCGCATAGAAGGGGAGGATCACCTCTTTGGACCTGCTCGAGATGCATCTGTGGATGCATGCCAAGGTGCGGTTGGCCTTCCTAACTGCCTCGCCACACTGCTGGCCCAGGTTCATCTTGGAGTCAGTGATGACCCCCAGATCCTTTTCCACCTCCGTGCTGACAAGAGGGGAGTTCCCTAACCTGTAGGTATGGTGCCAGTTGTTCCTCCCAAGGTGCAATACCTTGCACTTGTCTGTGTTGAAACCCATCCTATTCTCGTCTGCCCACCCTTGTAACTTGTCTAGGTCTGATTGTAGCCTGTTGCATCCTTCCAGTGTGCCCATGTCCCCCCACATCTTAGTGTCATCAGCAAATTTGAACAGGGTGCTTTTTACCCCCTCATCCAAATCGCTGATGAAGATGTTGAACAGTGTGGGCTCAAGGACCGAGCCCTGCAGAACCCCACTGCCCACGTCCTTCCAGGTTGAGAAGGACCCATCCACTACCACCCTCTGGGTGCGGCCCTCCAGCCAGTTGGCGACCCATTTGACTGTGTGGGTGTCTACACCACAGGCCCCCAGTTTCTTAATGAGAACGGGGTGAGAGACAGTGTCAAAAGCCTTCTGGAAGTCCAGGAAGACTATATCCACTGCTACCCCTGCATCTAATGATCTGGTGATCTGATTGTAAAAGGCCACCAGGTTGGTCTGACAGGACCTGCCACTGATGAACCCATGTTGGTTGCCCCTAAGCATGCAGTCCTCTGCTGGCCCCTCCTGGATGTGTGCCAGCATAATTTTCTCGAACAGCTTGCCTAGGATCGAGGTAAGACTAACTGGCCTATAGTTTCCCAGGTCCTCCTTCCTCCCTTTTTTGAAGATGGGGACCACGTTGGCCCTCTTCCAGTCCTCCGGTACCTCACCAGAGTACCATGAGTGCTTGTAAAGTTGTGCCGGGGACTTGCAATGACCTCGGCCAGTTCCTTTATAACTCTAGGGTGGAGATCATCCAGACCAGCTGACTTGAATACATCCAACCCCTCCAGAAGCTCCCTAACTAAATCCTCGCTAACCCGTGGCCCAGGTGTGCCTCCCCTGGGGCCCGAGGGGGGCCCAGCAGGGAGGTGGATGTTCTGGTCCCTACTTAGGAAGACGGAGGCAAAGAAATCATTAAACATGTTAGCTTTGCCGTCTGGTGTGACGACCAAGTTTCCCATTGCGTCCTGCAAGGGCCCCACATTACCCGGGTCCTTCGTTTTACCCCCTACGTATTTAAAAAAGGGCTTCTTATTGTCCTTAATCTGGGAAGCTAGTCCCAGTTCCATCTCTGCCTTGGCCTTCCTAACTGCCTTCCTAACTACCCCCCTACATCCCCGAGCAACTACAGAATAGTCCTCCCTGGTGATGACCCCTTCTTTCCATTGGGTGTAAGCCTCCTTTTTAGCACTCGCAGCCCCCTCACCAGGTCGTCACCCGTGGCCAGCACTAGGTCCAACAAGGCGTCCCCCCTGGTGGGGCTGGGCACCTCCTGGGTTAGATGGGGGTCCTGCACTCTGGCCAAGAACCTACGTGAGTGTTCAGACCTGGCTGACTGCTCTTCCCAGCAGATGTCCGGGGTCCCCCATGACTACTACATCCCTAGCCTTCACTACCTCTGTGAGCTGACCCAAGAATTCCTGGTCAAGCTCTTCTCCCTGGTTGGGAGGTCTGTAGTAGACTCCCACCATTAAGTCCCTTTCACCTCGACTGCCTTGTACTCTAACCCAAAGCACTTCAGAGTGCCCCTCCCCTGGCTCCTTGCTTATTAACGCGGATGTGTATTCCTCCTTAATATAGAGCGCCACGCCCCCACCTCTCTTTCCTATCCTGTCCCTCCTGTACAGCCTATAGCCCTTGACATTGACCGCCCAATCATGCGTTTCATCAGATTCAGAGCAGCTTCAGTAAGGTCAATGGGGCTAAAGTGTTTTACACTGACTGGATATCTGTGCCAAAATCTTGTATTAGAAGTGAAAACATCTGTTACTCACCGTAATTGAAGGGCCAGCAAAAACCAAACTAAGCAGCATCAGGAAAGGAACAGCCTCTTGTGTAGGTTCAATATATGGCATGCTCAGACTTTTGTCATAGCAGTTGAATCCAGAGTGAACTGGCTTGAAAACATCAGTGAGTTCAAGAAAATAGAGGCTAACAACTGAAGATGCCAATATGGGCAACTGGGAAGGAAGAAAATGCAATTAATTATTATTTTGTAATGTAATAATGCCTAAATATATATGAGTTTTCGCAAAAACAGCAAAGTCTATTAGCAAACCATTTCAATATCGCACAAATCTCAGCCAGCAAGCTAGATAGTAAATTAGTAAACTATTTTAATTAACCAATTATTGCACAATTTATGTCAAATACAGTTGTGTACAGGTAACTTCTTTACTGGCATTGAAATGTTTCTTGATTAAACGAATCATTAAATTACAACATGTGATAGAAGAATCCCCCAGTATTTCGGAGCTTCAGTTTGTGCAGCCATTTTTCAGATTCATCTAATCAAACCCTGACCCTGCTGTAAGAGAGGCACTGTAGGAACCCCTTTTCTTCTACCCATCAGGTATAGACAGGCTACTAGCCTGATCAGGTGAATGGAGAGCCTATGTTATGAAAGGAAACTTAGCTTGACTTTTTTAATCTCAGGAAAACAAAGAATGAACAAGATATCATTCCCCTCACCACTCCAAAAAACAAACAAACAAACAAAAAAAACAACCAGAAAAGAAAAGAGAAGAATTCAGGGGCTTATGTGAATGTAGGCACCAGAACAAATGGCTGTAAACTGATTTTGAATAAATTTGAGCACAAAATTAGACTAAAAAAGCTCCCGCTCTCTCTTGAATTATACTAGTAGGTCAAAGGGGCCACATACTTCCACAGCAAACTTGCTTATGACAAACACATTGCAGGTCCTTATTTACTGCTCGTAGCTATTTGACAAGTTTGAAAACCAGTTTACAAAAATATTTGCCAACATGTATTATTCCCATATTTTCTTGATTCTAATACAAGGCTGTTTTCCCCATACAACATGGGGATCTTGCTTATAAGGCTATGTTTTATAAGATTTTTAATCAGTCAGGACTTATTATCTACCCCAGAGGCACACCTAAAGCCATTTCTCATTGCTGTCCTGTTTATCATTGCCCTTTGTTAAGGATCTTTCAACCTGCTTTTGATCAACATGACAGTGTCTATGCTCAAGCCAATTTGAATTCAATCTCAAAAGAGGCCTTAATGAAAAACCATATGAAATGCTTTCCTGGAATCCAAATACATGATATATATAGTGCATTTCCTTCAGCCATTCAATTTGTAATTCTATCAAAAAAAGCAATTAATTTTGGTTGGCAAGATTCATTCTGCATAAGCTCCTGAGGATTATAGTCTGTGGTTGCTTTATCCTCTAGCTATGTTGTGATTGTTATCCTTTACAAATTATTTCCATTAATTATTGGGGATAGTGGGTAGACTTCTGTAGGTAAATTCACCCAGTTCCTCCATCAGCTTCTAGAATAAAAAATGTCTCTAATAGAAGTTGTTCTCCAGCAGAAAGCCTTTCAGGGGAGACTGTCACAATGATGACCAGTTGCAAGCACCAATATGGCAGGGAGTATACACTGGTCAGCACAGTCTCCAACTAGTAGGGAATGTAGAGACTTCTGTATAGGTAAAAACAAATCAGACTTGGAAAATAACTTTGTTTAAATCTACAACCATGCAGTCAAGACATTTAATAACATCAAGCAGATGAATCATTCCATTTCTCTAGAGAAAAAACATATTCAATGTGCAAAAATGTATAAATGTTCTGCCACAGCTTAAAGCAGGGGTGGGCAATTACTTCAGCAGGAAGGCTGCTTACCGAGTTTTGGCAAGCTGTCAAGGGCTGCATGGCTTGCCCCTCCCCTTGACAGGTGCCCTGCCCCCTGGTCGCCATCTTATGAGCAGAAGTCCTGCTCCCTAACCCCTGGTCTTTGCCACCAGGAGTCCCTCCCCTTGCCCCCAGAATTACTCCTTTCAGCAAGGGGTTTTGCCATCTCAGAACCGGAAAAACACCAAATTATACTCTAAAGAGCAAACATCTACAACATTTATTAATTGATTTAAAAAATATTTTTGATCTGGTTTACGTGTTTGTGTAATGTGCATAGAGGTGATTGTATATAATAGCTTATAATAAAGTCTCAGTCTTGTATATTGTGGGGAGAGGTGGGGGCATAGGAGGTATGTATAAGTTTGTGGGGACTGTCGGTGTGTGGGTATGTGAGGTGTGGGGGAGGGTGTGAGTGTGCTTGTGGGGAGTGGATAGGTATGGAGGGTGGGTGTGGGGTGAGGGACTATGTGGGTCTGTATGTGGATGGGTATGGAGTTTGTGGGGGAGAGGGTGGCTGGGATGTGTGAGGGGGTGGTGGATGGAGGGTGTATGGCAGTGCAAGGGTGTGTGGGTACATGTGTATGGTGGAGTGTGCATGTGGGACTCACCCTATGAACACAAGTGCACACACACACACATACACATGCCCACACACACTCTGACCCTCCCTACACACCCACACACACCCTGGGGTACTGGCACGGCTCTGTGCTCCTGCAGTCCCAAGATGCAGCCAGGACCCACCTGGTGCTGGAGCAGCATGGGGGCAGGAAGGCAGGGAAATGGCTGGGGGTGTGATGGGGTGGGGCTGGGCTGCTTGGTGTTGCTGGCTTGCCCTGGGTCCTACAGCCCTTGGATCCTATCATCTTTGAGAGGCAGTCAGGAACAAATAAATATTAATTTACTAAACTTTTTAGGGGCCCCATGAGCCAGACAGAATGACTTGGCAGGCCACATTCGGCCTGCAGGCTGTATTTTACCCACCCATGATTTAAAGGGTTACATGGCTTTTGAGATCTTAATAAAATAGAAAACAAGTTTAAACAACCTAATGAGTTCTGTTCCATCGTAAAACAAGAGGAAAAACTTGTACTAGGTACACTGTATATGTCAGATGAAGATGATGGTGTGTGATAGAGGTTCTGTATGACAAGAGAAAACTGACTGGATCCAGTAATTGGTCATTTTCAAACTTGTAAACATGTACTTGTTAAGTGCAAGTTTTGGGGAAAGAAAATGTAATTTTGGGTGGTTGGGGGGAAGGAGTATTAGCTGGGCTCCACTGAAAAATGCTTTTTAAGGGCAGGGGCGTGTTTTGCTTGAAAATAACAGCTTTGCTTTGAGGTGACACAGGACAGGGCTAACAGTTTACCTTATATTTTAAAAGTGTTGCTTAGAACAACAACACTGAAGGTAGTTAAAAGAATAATTTTGTCTGCCTCACTCCCAGTATTCAGGCTGATTGCACTGCACCATACCTTGGTTTATTAGGCTGATTGTGATTGCATAGGAAAGGAATATAAAATGTCATTCTGAATGAAGCAAAGTGCTGTAATTCTCAGGAGTGTCATAAGAATAAGACTAGGCCTCTAGCAAATTTGCTTTAGTAAACAGTAAATAATGTATTTGATTTGAATTTCTGATTTGTACCCAAAATACCAGAAAAAATAAGGTTCTTTAGCTGGATGTATTATTTAATACTATTTCTCATCTTCCATGGGCAACACCACATAGAAATCGTCATTGATGACTTTTTTGTGTGCCTGGTAAGCTACTATGAGCCTTTGTATAGATGTACAGAGAATGGGGAATATTTATTTTTTATTCTTCCCCAGCAAGATGAAGGGACAAACAAAATCCCTGTGCTCAGAGAATCTTCATGATTACTTCCTCCTTGTGGGTACAAATAACTCCAAAGGGGATGCAATGTAGGTAAAGAAATAGTTCTGCTAATAGTGTTGCCTGTCTTCTGTTGGGGCATTGAACCAGAGAGCTGCTCAGGTATTAGGGCTGTGAGAAGCTTTGCCGGCTATTTCATTTCAACACTGGTTCAACTCATTTTGAGCTTGAAACAGTGAAATCAAAATGAAATAGGGGGCTTTCAAACAGCCTTGAAATGAAACAAGGCCAGTTTTGAAGCAGCAACCAGGGCTGCATGCTGCTTCCCTCCACAGGGATGAGTTCCCAGAGGCTTGCAGCCTGGTGGAGGGAGGTGGCATGCAGTGCTGGGGCTGTGCTTTACCTCCCTCCACCTGGCTCAGCGCCCAGCATTTCCCTGCCCCATGGAACTGAGCCCAGTGGGGGAAGCAGAGCACAGCACTGGAGCTGCACTTTACCTCCCTCTACCGGGCTCAGCTCCCAGTGCCAGTCCCAGGTGGCAGTGGCAGCCTCCTGCCCACACCCCTGGGAGGGCTGCGGGGCTCTGCCAGACTCCTCCAGGGGTGAGGCCCCTGATCTGCCTGTGATCACAGGAGGCTGTTCCTCCTCCAGTTTCATGCTTCCCCATTATAGCCTATGGGGGAAACGTTGAAACAGTTTTGAAATGAAACAGAACAATGCTTTTGAAAGGAAACGGAACTTGAAATGAAACACTGTTCCATCGAAACATCAAAACAGATGTCAAAGCAGAACGGTGCTGTTTTGCACAGCCCTATCGGGTATGCTGCAGGTTGCAGAAACCCAACACAGAGTGATGCAGTGGGCATGATCACTCTATACCGAAGAATTAAGAGAGAATTTGTGGTACAATCTAATGCTGGGTGTATAAGGGGCAGTGAAGCGCCACACTACCTAAACATGGTAGTTATCGTCATCTGGGCCTGTGCACTGTGTGATTTCACTGGGATGCCACTTATCATTGTTTAGGCATCCATGAGACCTGATATCACCATTATTATTTATGTTGGAACAGTGCCTAGATCATTCAACAAAGACATGGACCCCATTGGGTTAGGAAGTGCAGAAACATATAATGAAAGACATTCCATGCCCCAAGTTGTTAAAACACACAAGACAAACAAAAGAAACTATAATTCTCCATTTTTCAGATGTGCCCAGTGCCACAGGAATAGAGCTCATATCTCCTGAGTTTAAGGCCAGTACTTTATCACAAACTTATTCTTTTAAGAGTTTCCCGGTTTGTAAAATTGTTTTAAATAATGAACTAATATTCACTGTGTAATATCAACATTAATATTTGTTGATCAGGCCACAGGCCATAGATTGCTGACCTCAGTATTATTCCTAAGAAACCCTTGAAAAGATTCAGTCTCCACAGTGCTATGAACTTCTAGGATCCCTATATTATTTCTACCCATTCTTAAGAAACAAAAAACTTTTATTTTAAAGGTCTAAGCAGCCTGCCATAAGTCCATAGCATCCCTAATGAAAAGGTCTATAAATAACTTGCAATATATATACCAAGTGTTAAATCTTATAGGACACATTACCTTCATATCTTTTTAAAAATAAAAATACTGAATATATCTGCAAAAAGATTAAAGAAAAATAAGTGTTTATTCAGTATTCTAAAAATTATAAGTAGTTATTTAAAATGTCTCTCACCCCGTTCTCATTAAGAAACTGGGGGACTGTGGTGTCAACAACCACACAGTCAAATGGGTCACCAACTGGCTGCAGGGCTGCACCCCGAGAGTGGTGGTGGATGGGTCATTTTCGACCTGGAGGGATGTGGGCAGTGGGGTTCCCCAGGTCTCGGTCCTCAGGTCCGCACTGTTCAACATCTTCATCAGTGACTTGGACAAGGGAATAAATAGCACCCTGTTCAAATTTGCTGATAACACTAAGATGTGGGGGGATGTGAGCATGCTAGAAGGGAGGAATAGGCTGCAATCGGACCTAGACAGGTTACAGGGGTGGGCGGATGAGAATTGGATGGGATTCAACACCAATAAGTGCAAAGTGATGCACCTGGGGAGGAACAACCGGCACCATACCTACAGGTTGGGGAACTCCCTTGTCAGTAGATTTAGGCTAGACATCAGGAGGCGCTACTTCATGGTCAGGGTGGCTAGGGTCTGGAACCACCTTCCAAGAGAAGTGGTGCTGGCTCCTACCCTGGGGGTCTTAAAGAGGAGGCTAGATGTACACCTTGCCAGGGTCATTTGACCCCAGTACTCTTTCCTGCCATGGCAGGGGGTTGGACTTGATGATCTGCTCAGGGCCCTTCTGACCCTAGAAACTATGGAACTATGAAAATATGAATCTTTATTAAGTATTCTTACAATAGCATCAGCACTGTAGTTACAAGCGGTAGCTTCCAACACCTTGAATATGTCAAACTTAATTCGATGGTATTATGTGCATTGTTTCAATTACAAAATAGAAATTTCCTTTTTTGTTCCTAATTGGAATAAAGAAAGTAAACCCCTCAACTTAAGCAAACAAATCTTTACATTCTTGCTTACTCTGTTGATGAAAAAATATTTGACTTCTAATTCTTTTCTCTGTATTTTATATCTGGAAATATACAATCATAGAATCATAGAAGTAGGGTTGGAAGGGACCTTATAGATCTTCAAGTCCAACCCCCTGCCAGGGCAGGAGAAAAAAACTGGGCTCAAATGAGTCCAGCCAGGTAGGCATCAAGTCTCCTCTTAAACACCCCCAGGGTAGGAGCCAGCACCACTTCCCTAGGAAGTTGGTTCCAGATTCTAGCCGCCATAACTGTGAAGTAGTTCTTATGGATGTCTAATCTAAACCTCCTCTCCAACAACTTATGGCTGTTATTCCTTGTTATGCCGGGGGCGTTAGGGGAAACAAAGTCTCTCCCAAACCCTTCTGGTCCCCCCTAGTGAGTTTATAGATGGTCACCAGGTCCCCCCTCAGCCTTCTCTTGTGAAGGCTGAACAGGTTTAGGTCCCGCAGTCTTTCAATGTAGGGTCTGCCCTGTAATCCCCAGATCATGCGTGTGGCCCTCCTCTGGACCCTTTCAATGTTGTCCACATCCCTCCTGAAGTGGGGCGCCCAGAACTGGACACAGTACTCCAGCTGTGGCCTGACCAGTGTCACGTAGAGGGGGAGGATCACCTCCCTGGCTCTACTTGAGATGCACCTGTGGATGCAAGACAAGGTGCAGTTAGCCCTTCCAACTGTGACCTTGCATTGTTGGCTCATGTTCATCTTGGAGTCAATAATGACTCCAAGATCCCTTTCTGCCTCCATGCTCTCAAGAAGGGAGTTTCCCATCTTATAAGTGTGCTGCTGGTTACTACTGCCCAAGTGCAGCACACTGCACTTGTCAGTGTTGAAGCGCATCCTGTTTTTGCTAGCCCACCCCTGTAACCTATCCAAGTCTTGCTGCAGTCTTTCCCTCCCTACTAGCGTGCTCACCTCATCCCAAATTTTGGTATGATCAGCGAATTTAAACAGGGTGCTTTTCACCCTGTCGTCCAAATCTCTGATAAAGAGATTGAACAGCGCGGGCCCAAGGACCGAGCCCTGGGGGACTCCGCTGCCCACTTCTCCCCAGGTTGAATATGACCCATCCACCATCACCTTCTGAATGCGACCCTTCAGCCAATCTGCAATCCATATTGATCATACAATCTGATCTAAGTTCAGCAAAATCAGTGGAAAGATTCCTATTGGCTCCAAAAGACTTTGCATCAGGAATGTAATAAGCAAAGCGAAGAAAAGAATTGGTTAAAATTTGAATAGTGACTTAAAAAATTAGCAAATTTTCATTAAGAAATAATTCCCCTTTTGACCTCTAAAGAGGAGTCTTTATTATTTATATTCCAGGGGACCCACTCTATCAGTTTAGGCATGCAAGAAAATAAAGAAATGGTTCCTACACAAAGATGTTAACAATGTGTGAGCATAGCTAAAAGCTTAGTCAGGAACAGAGTAAAAAGGACAGTGCAGTGCAATGTGAAGGAGCCTTAATTAGTCAATAGGGTCTGAACATTGAGGAATGTACCCCCACACTAGTGGTGGCACTCCCATGAGATGTCTGTTTTCAAAGCCTTTGACTATGTGAGAGGTGAAAGAGTTGGACAGCAGCCTTTCTACTCATCATAGTTTTGTCCTAAATCAAAAGACAGGCAAATGATTACCTTGATAGCCTAAGTCTTCTTAGAAACAGCATTAGTTACCATTTGTTGCAAGTATGCAAGTATTGTACAGCTATTGGTAGTAATACTACTGGGAGCTGAGTAATGGTGAAGAATCCCTATTGTCAAAAAGGAAGGGACCTTAGAGAGAAAAAGGACAATGTCCCCCCCCCAGTAGCAGAATCAGAGGGATTGACCTCTTTGCCATATTCCTTGGCCTCAAATCCCTTCTTTTTGACTGGAGCACTGTACACATGCTCTTGAGTTATAATTTTTGACCTTCAGCTTTAACTTGCCCAAGATTCTCTGCAATAGTCATTGTATTTGTATCTATTCTTATTTGTAAACCAGGACCTTCACTTCATAATGGTAACATATGAATTGCTATTTTATTGTGGAGTGTTGGTGGCTGCCATCTGGCATATCTTTGATATATAGGCTATGAAGATAATAGGCATTCTAGCTATTTTTCATTAGGGCTACATGAGGAAGCAATTCCATGAATGTGTTAATCATACCTTATTTACTGGAAGCCACTACCCAAGGCCTGAGCCATCATGTCAAGGTCTGAGTAGAAGCTGACTCATATAGCTTGAGGAATTTCACTGGAAATTTGTTGCAAATGCAAGGGCTATGACACTGATTGCAATACAACTGTCTGTCTGAGCATAGGAACAAGAAATCAGCAGACAGTGAGAATCAGCACGAGTGTGGTATCTGGAGGAAAGCAAGGGACTGTTTGTCGAGCAAGCAGGTGTGATGAGATGAAAAGGCCCTGTGCTCACTAGGATGAGATTAATGCGAGGCTTTAAACCAAATCAACTCTGCCCTAAGCTGGGGATATCCAGAAATCAGGCAGTTTGCCAGCGAGATGATTCTCCCGGTAGATACAGCTGGGCCTTGAGAAACTCAAACTCAACTGTCTGTTTGTCTGAAGACTGTACCTGAGCAGAAGATTTGGTCCTGTTGAAAATTGCTGGATGGATCTGTGTAGTTCTTTATTTTCAGACTGGGATGGAGTGCTAAGGCATTGCATCTTATGAGAGGTAGTGGACACCACAGTGTTGAATGAGCAATGCCATTTAGGTCACTGGGGATCTATACAGATGTGAAACAGATGTGAAAACTTCAGAAAGTGAACTTCCTCTGGTTAGTTTTTCCTCCTGTGGTCAGGGGAATGGGACTTTGTATGCGTTCTTTGTAAGTAAACAAGACTGTGCCCATGAAATACCTGCCTGAATATCATTCGTTTCTCTAAACATAAACAATTTGAGAAGGTCCCGGAGACGACTTAGATAGCATTATATTTAATATTTATAGTGTGGTAGCAGATGAAGACTACAATACTGTGTAAGGGTCTGCAAAGATATCTGATAAAGGTCAGTCTTTAGCTAATGGATCTCTCAATTTAAAAAGCTCAACTGTTGAATGAAACAAACAAGAGGGCCATGTAGATTTGGGAAAGACAGGATAACAAATATACTAGAATGGATGTTGTTTTCTGTGAGTCACAACTAATGAGCATAGCTCTTCACCTGCCTAGTATAATCAGTCTCAATTTATTATAGGATTTTTTGGGAAAAAGGAATGGAGACTTGGGAAGTGTTCTCCCTATTAGTCTACCAGGCTTTAATACTGTGGACATTGCCATGTCATCTGAATGCCTAGGCACTGATTTTAAAAAGCAAAGGAAGTAGACTCTTTCATGTGTGATTCCATTTCTCTCTTGGGGGCAGAAGTGGGAGGTGGAGTACAGATGTTTTTCTTATACATACATATTGCCATACATCTTTTCTCTTGCTATGACCAGGGGACCTCAATACCCACCTCACTGGCCAGATTCAGCCTATGGAGTTATGTCATCCAGTGCATTGGGCTCCCAATGGATCTGAAAAATTGATAGAGAGGGAGAGGCAACAGTGTTCATTTCAATCTCCTGCTGCCAAATTTCCAGATCCAAGAAGAGCCTGGCAGAATGGATAGTGTGGTCCTGCACACTAGATTGGGTGCACAGGGACAGGTCAAGACAACTGGGGACCTGATCTGGGCACATGGGGCCAGGGCAGACTGGGGCCTAATCTGAGTACATGGGGCCCAACTCTGTGTGTCAGTCCTGCAAAGGATCCAGCTTACATGTCATACCCACTCATCTTGCCCATGGGGCTGAGAGGTTGAGCACCACTGGTTAAGACTAAAGATGGAATCCCTGTTCCATTGAACTCAAAAGCAAAACTGACATGGACTTTAATAGGGCTATGATTTCATCTTAAGTCCTTTCAGTAATACTAAATACTCTTGAGGGTATATGATCAAAAGATATTGAAAAATCAAATATGGCCAGAAGTTTAGACTAAATTCTCCTTACTCTTCTTGGTATCTCAACAACAGAGTCAAAACAAATATGTTAATTACTTTAAAGATACATTTAATACAGTGTAACACATTTCTTTCATGCCTTATTATTTTCAGATATGGGGCCTGACTCTGAACTCTCACATAGGGGAATGCAATCAGTTCTCTGGAATAGTTTCATAGTTAATAGGGTTGGAAGGGACCTGAGCAGATCATCAAGTCAGACCCCCTGTCACAGGCAGGAAGGAATGCTGGGGTCATATGACCCTGGCTAGGTGATTATCTAGCCTCCTTTTGAAGACCCCCATGTTAGGAGCAAGCACGACTTCCCTTGGAAGTTGGTTCCAGATCCTAGCCACCCTGACTGTGAAGTAGTGCCTCCTGATGTCTAGCCTGAACCTACTCTCAGTCAACTTGTGGCCATTATTCCTAGTTACTCCTGGTAGTGCTTGGGGGAACAGGGACTCTCCTGTTCCCCTTGTAAGTTTAGAGACAGCCACCAGATCCCCTTTCAGCCTTCTCTTGTGAAGGCTTAACAGGTTCAGGTCTCACTGACTCTCCTCATAGGGCCTTCCCTGCTCTCACCTGACCATGCAAATGGCCCTCCTTTGGACCCTCTCAGTGCTGTCCACATCCCTTCTGGAGTGCGACACCCAGAACTGGATGCAGTACTTTAACTGTGGCTTGACCAATGTCACATTGAGGGGGAGGATCACCTCCTTGGACCTACTCGTGATGCATCTGTGGATGCATAACAAGGTGTGGTTAGCCTTACTGACCATGTCCTCACATCAGTGGCCCATGTTCAACTTGGAATCAATAATGACTCCAAGATCCTTTTCTTCCTCTGTGTTGTTAAGAAGAGAATTCCCCAGCCTATAGATATGCTGCTGTTCTTTCTCCCTGGGTGAAGTACCTTGCACATGTCAGTATTGAATCCCATCCTATTCTCATCCACCCGCCCCTGTAACCTGTCCAGATCTAGTTGTAGCCTGTCCCTCCCTTCTAGCGTGCCCACATCCCCCCACATCTTAGTGTTATCCGCAAATTTGAACAAGGCGCTTTTCACCCCCTTGTCCAAGTTGCTGATGAAGATGTTAAACAGTGTGGACCTGAGGACTGAGCCCTGGGGGACCCCACAGCCCATGTATCTCCAGGTCGAAAATGACCCATCCATCACCACTCCCTGGGTGCATCCCTGACTAAAACATCCCAGCCAAGTGTCTGTCTAACCTGCTTTTGAAAGTTTCCAAGCATGGAGATTCCACAGCTTCTCTTGGTAGCCTATTCCAATGCCTGACCATTTTCATTCAGAAAATTCTTCCTCAATTTCCAGTCTCAGTTTGCCCTATAGCATCTTGAAGCCATTGGTCTTAGTCCTGTCTTCTAGAGCCAGAGAGAAAAAAAGCCCATCTCTCTATAATCACTCTTCAGGTATTTGATGGCTGTTATCAAGTCCCCGCTCAGTCTTCTCTTCTTCAAGCTAAATAACCCCTAAACTCTTTCCAGCTTCCCTGATATATCTTGCCTCTAAGGCCCCTGATTATTTTTGTTGCCCTGTGCTGGACTCTTTACAAACTGCCCACATCTCTCCTAAAGTATGGGGCCCAAAACTAGATCCAGTACTTCAGGTAGGGCCTTAGCAGTGCTGAATAGAGAAAGATTTACTTCTTTTGATTTGCAAGGATTATTTCCTTTGATGTTATCTGCCAATTTGCTAAGTGTGCACTCAATCTCATCATAGAAATCATTGAAGATGTTGAACTGGATCAAGGACAGACCCATGGGGAACCCCACTTGATATCTCCTCCATACTAAACATTAAACCATTGAGTACTACTCTCTGGGCATGCCTATACTACATGATGCTACATCACCGTAGCAATGTGCTATGGCAATGTAGCATCTGCGGGTGTCTACACATGACCAGCAACTACATAGCGATGCACTCCCCCAGTATAGCAAGCTGTTACAATGAAGTAGATGCTAAAAAGAACCATGCACCATGTATATGGTGCAATAGGGGCTGTTACTGCACCATGATTTAGTACCTCCAAAATGAAGTACTAACTCACGGTACAGTAACAATGTCACCAAAGCAACACATGTAGATGCACCCTCTGAGTACAATGATCCAACCACTTACATATCTACCTTACACTACATTTATTTAGTTTGTATTTTCTTGGTTTGTTAATGATGATATCATGAGAAACAGCATCAAAAGCCTTGCTAAAGTCAAAGTAGACTACATCCACTCTTCTCCCCTCATTCACAGAGCTTGTCATTTTATCATAGAAGGAAATCAGATTGGTCAGGCATGGCTTGGTCTCAATGAATCCATGCTGATTGTTCTAAATCACCTTGTTGTCTTCTCGGTGCTTCATGGTCTTATACTAGGCCCTCCAAATATGATCATAGAATCATAGAAAATTAGGGTTGGAAGGGACCTCAGGAGGTCATCTAGTCTAACCCCTGCTCAAAGCAGGACCATCCCAGCCTATGTCATCCTAGCCAAAGCTTTGTTTAGCTGGGCTTTAAAAAAGCTTAAAAAGCTCCAAAGATGAAGATTCCACAACCTATCTGGGTAACCTGTTCCAGTGATTTACTACTCTCCTAGTAAGAAAATCCTGCCTACTATCTAACCTAAACTTCCCGTGCTGCCACTTGAGACTGTTGCTTCTTGTTCTTTCATCTGCCACCACTGAGAACAGTTTAGCTCTGTCCTCTTTGGAACCACTCTTCAGGTAGTTAAAGGCTGCTATTAAATCCCCTCTCAGTCTTCTCTTCTCTAAACTAAATAAGCCCAGTTCCCTCATCCTCTCCCCAGAAGTCATGTCCCTGAGCCCCTGAATGATTTTTGTTGCCTTCTGCTGGACTCTCTCCTATTTGTCCACATCTTTTCTGTAGTGGGGAGCCCAAAACTGAAGACAGTACTCCAAATGTGGTCTCACCAGTGCTCAATAGAGCGGAGTAATCAGTTCCCTGGAATTACTGGCAACACACCTACCAATGAAGCCCAGTATGCTGTTAGCCCTTTCTTGGCAACAAGGGCACACTGCTGGCTCATATTTAGCTTATTGTCTACTGTGACCCCCAGGTCCTCTTCTGCAGAGCTGCTACCCAGCCAGTCAGCCCCCAGCCTGCACTGGTACACGGCATTGTTCTGTCCTAAGTGCAGGACTTTGCACTTGTCCTTGTTGAACCACATGATAGTTTTTGGCTCAATCCTCCAGTTTTTCTAGGTCACTCTGAATCTTAGCCCTACCCTCCAGCATATCTACTACTCCCTACAGCTTGGTGTTATCTGCAAACTTGCTGAATATTCACTGTATGCCTTCTTCCAGGTCATTGATGAAGACAATGAACAAAACTGGCCCCCAGGACTGGCCCTTGGGGCATGGAAATGGCAGGAGAAAATATTATTTGGGTGGCTGAGGGCCATTGTGGGGCCAGTGCACACTGGCGGCAGAGGAGTGTGCAGCGGGGGTACCCTGTGCGTGGTGCTGCAGTACCGAGATGTGGCAGTGACGCTGAATGGCACCGGGCTCTGCAGGATGATGGTACCATGGTGCTGCTGCTGTCACTAGTCACCACAAAATTAGTTTGGGGGTCTAAGTCCCATTAGCCCCAGCCTTCTGCCACCTATGCTGGGGCACTGCACTTGATACCAGCTGCTAACTATTCATCAAGTCATTGATTATTACTTTCTGAGCCTGATCCTCCAGCCAGTTTTCTATTCACCTTACAGTCCATTCATCCAGCCCATACTTCCTTAGCTTTCCTGTAAGCATGTTGTGGTAGACTGTATCAAAAGCCTTGCTAAAATTGAGGTATACAACATCCACTGGTCTCCCCACATCCACAGAGCCAGTCGTTTCATCATAGAAAGCAATCAGGATGGTCAGGCATGATTTGCCCCTGTTCCTAATCACCTTCTTCTCCTTCTCCTGTATCTTCTCCTCCTGTATCATTACTAAGGTCACAGGAGCTTACTTTCCTAGCTACACAAAGCACATGGAAGGAAGCAGAAAGGACAGGCATATTAGTTCTGAATCTTTTCACCTGTGCCTTAGCTCCTTTCTGTGGTGGTAGGATTGATTTAACTGCTCTGTTTGACTCTGTGTTCATTGCATGCAGCTCCTTTAATAGCCTTCCCTTGGTGCAAGTCTCTTAGGATCTCCATTTCATGCTTCAGTTTTCTGTTTCTTTTAGGATCATTGGCCTCTCTGCTCAGCAAAAATTGGACAGTGGAGCAAGATAAAGGGGCACTTTCTGCATTCCCATGCAAATTTATGAAACTTCTAGAGTTGAGATGTTTTGATTCCTATTAACCTGTTAGCATGCCAAAATTGACTCCCCTCCCTCTGTGCCAACCTAAAATAGCCTGCAAACTCTAGTTAACTGGGTTCCTTCTTGCACCCTTGCAGTGTTGTGTGCGTTTTTTTTTTCCTTCCCAGACGTCAGGTTCATTTAGCCCATGTTTTTAGTAAACTTGTCTTTTCACCATGGCTAGGTACAGACATTCAAAAAGCTGAGCCTGAATTGATTAAATCTTTGCAGGCTAGTCTAAACTGTGAAGATTGAACTGATTTGCAAGTGAATAGCTATTCATTTTTGATTCCAGAAATGCAGCCACATGTCTGCAGTGGCTCAGGCTAGAAGACAGGGGGTGCTAGAGCAAGCCCTCCCTTCCTTTCAGGCTGGAGGGAAACTGAGCTGAAGTGGAGGGTGGGAGGGGCTGTTTCCAGGCCCTGGTAGGCTGAATATGACTGGGGAGAGGTTTGACCTGCAGGGACTGCACCCAGGGCCTGCCCAACTTTGCCCCCCTGCTTGTGGCTCAGCACAGCCCAGAACCCTCAGAGCTCCCTTCCCAGCCAGGTGGTGATCCTGCCATGCCTTCCCAGCCAATGGGGCCGGGGTTTTGCTTGGGGCAGCCCTGGAGCAAAGGCCAGATGTGGGGGGGGGGGGACAAGGAGGAGAGTGAAATGGCCCCAAACCCAGGTGAGGACATGCACAGAGGGAACATGGTGGCAACGGTTCCATCCTGGACATAAGCCCTGCTGAGCAGAGTGATTCATCCTACCTTGCCATGTGTGTCCACAGAGTGCACGGGGGCAACATGTGGGGACTTCTGGAGCACAGCATAAGGTACCACAAATCCTGCTCAGAGCCACACGCTGCCCTGGGGAGGGAGGGGTCGAAGCTGGTCCTGGGGTGCAACCAGTGCAAGGTGCTCCACTTGCATAGGCCCCACTGCCGCTGCTGTTCCTTAGGGCGGAGCGCATGTGGCAGCACCACAGGAAAGTAGGAGCTGCAGGACTCAAGCCTTCCTTGCAACAATGAGCTCCATCTCTGGCCTGAGCAGTGGGAGAAGTGGCTAGAGAAGCACACGCTGCCCTCCAGGCTCAGGGCAGGAGCTGTGGCTGCCCCCACCTCCAGGTCCATGTTGGATTGCGGCTGGACTGGGACCTGGTTGCACTGGGGCTGCCCCACTTCTGGCAGGTCCTGGCCACACACTGCACACAACTCCACCCCTACCACTGTCAGCTCCGGCAGCTCCCAGGGCTTCAGCATGGTTGTGCCCCATACTCCACCCAGTATGTGGCAGACACATCCTGCCATGTTGCACACCTGGCCTAGCCCAGCCTGGCTGCCAGTTTTCTCCCTGCCTAGCTGCTCTCTTCCCCCCCTACACCCAGGGCTGGGGTTTTGTTTGGGGCAGCCCGGGAGGAAAGGCCAGATGCGAGGGGCAAGATATATATATATATATAACATAACCACTCGGAACAGCCAACAGGAAGGGGGAGGCAGCAGGGAGGGAGGGGAACGGGGAGCGGAGGCAGGCGGATGCAGGCCAGGTGGAGCAGTCTGGGCAGATGCTGTGTAGGGCAGGGTGGTGTACAGGGCTGGATGCAGAGTGGTGGGGGGTGCATAGCTAGATGCAGAATGGCTTCAGTGCAGGGTGGTGGGTGATGAAGCTCTGTACCCACCCCCACCATTTTTGACGTGCAGTTTGCTTATATATGTGTGTGTGTGTAAGCATGTTAAGAGTGGGGGTGGGGCAGGTACGGAGCTTTGCCACTTGTCACACCACACGGCCGCTGCCACCCACCACCCTGCACTGAAGCCATTCTGCATCTAGCTGTGCCCCCCCATACCCTCCTCTCACTCTGTGTCTGGCCCTGTGTACATATATATAAGAGAAAGAGTTAAGTTTTTTTCATATTCCCGAAGTGTAGACTTTAAGAACAATGCCAAAAATCATGACAGTTGGCAACACTGGATACTACATTCAATCAGGTTTATCTTAAACCAGTTTCAACCATTTTGAAACTTTTTTATGTGCACTGAACTTCTGTTCTGTTACAGGTTTAAATCAGTTTCTGATCACTTAAGTTAGTTTATACGTAACATCTGTCCCTAGCCCATGTCTCCCTTTGCAGGAACTAGTTATAGAGACTGGATGTGAAGGGAGTAATTTTTTCTTTCTACTTGAGTCTACTAACTCACAATTCACAAGATCAGGTGCCACAAAAACATATTCCCATCACCATTTTACAGACTAAGTTATTCCCATATCTAGGTTTGATTGTAGACAGGTAATTGACCTACTCTGCTGCTCCAATTAGTATTACTTTAGAAACAAATATTTTTCAGTACTAACATAACTTTTTTTATTATTTATGAAGACTCTAGCTTTGTCTAAAATATTAATTCTAAAGCCTCTCCTATGAGTAAGACAGAGAAACAATTTGGTACACAAATAATAAAATTCTTATTTACTTAAAGGAAGGAATTTCAGTTGCCCAGTAATTCTATGAGAGCATGAATAAAAATATTTAATTTTGACATCATTATAAGAGGCATCTAGCACATAAAGAAGACACAGAAACTGAAAATTATTTAAGCTGATAGTTTGAGGTGGAATAGTCAAAATACTTTGAAAGTTAACTTTTAAAAAGAGGTTCTGGAGTTAGAAACAGATGAAATCTCTAACTGAAAAATCTACAATATGCTAAACAATATTAGAAGCAAAGGAGTTCTGTGCATGCCTTCAAATATAACACTTGTTTTAAAACAACAGCAACGAATGGGGCTTAGTAATTTTCTTCTCCATTGCTCATATGGCTTCTTTTGTATCAAGTGATGAAATGTTACAGTTAGTCAAGCATACCAACATTTGAAAAGGCTGGTTGGTTTGGGGTTAGTGTGTTGCCAAATTTCAGTGAGACTTCCTCAGAATAAATCATGTTTCAGTTAGTGATGCAAGTGTCATTCTTTGAATAAAATATTCTTCTTAGTTAACCATTCATAATCACATAGATTCCCTAAACCTCTTCAAACAGTTCTTAGTTCCCTGTTTTCTCTTCAGTCCATAATCCCCACCCTAATACTTGCGCTCCTCCCCACCATTCTGCCCCCTCCCTCATAAGCCAAATTCTGGAGTGTTCAGCTCCTTCCATTGTTAGAAGAGTTCAGTGCAACTCCCATAAGAGACCTATATAAGGCCCAGTTTATAAAGTGGCCATGAATTCATTTAGGCTGGAAAGTAAATGGCTTTTATCGATCAGAGGCATGATGTTCTGCAGTGGGAGTGAGTCCCTTCTGGTACTAAGCTGGGAAATAGATCCATTTCCTTTCATTTGATACTAAGGTCAGACTTCCTCTGACTACTTATATACACGCTTGATTATCACACAGATTCCCTTGTGATGGAGGGAAGGGAGTAGGGCACCTTGTGTTACCAGCTATTCAGGCTTTGGAATGAGCAGGGGTGAAAATTGCAGATTGCACATTTTGCAGTTCTCTCACTCCATGTAGTCACAGCAGCATGACCCAGTACCCTCTTTTACTCTCATCGGTTGGTAGAGAGGCTGGCAGGATGAAGGCTCTGTATCAGAGTTGGGCAAAATGGTGGATCTGGCTGGTAGCTGGACTCCATTTCCCAGCAGCCCCTGCCTGTGTTGCTGCGGCCAGTTTCTATGGAGACCCCGGCAACCTGGCATTGTGATGGTGTGAGCCCAGGTTTCCATGGAGACTAGCCCCAGCAGGACTGGCAGGGTGCCCAGCTGGATGGGGAGCTGCTCTGGGACCAGGGCTGGGGCCAGGACTGAGATCTTCTGGTGGTGACAGTGTGGTCTGGAGCCAGGGCAGAGCTGCAGTCTGCTGCCTGCATACCCCTGCCCAGGTTGTGTGGGCAGCAGATCATAGCTTTACCCTGGTGCCAGACCATGCTGTCACCGCCACAAGATCCTAACCTCAGAGCAGCTCCCTGCTCAGCCATGCACCCTGCCAGAGATGCTGGGGCCTGTCTCTGTGGAAACATGGGCCCATGCTGTAATGGTACTGCTGCTGCTGGGGTCTCCATGGAAACCGACTGCAGCAACACAGGAAGAAAATGGAGTCTACTGCAGGCCTGATCCGGCCTGCGGGTTGGACTTTGCCCACCACTGCTCTACATGGTGCATTCATCATGCACTCCTTTAGTGCTGGTGAGATGCAAGAAGGCCTGGTTGCTTGTTGTGACAAGTTCAACCCTTGGTAGTAGCTTCCTGAATGAACTGCCTCTGTCTCTGTCTCAGTAGTTTCTTAAATGGAAAGTAGCTGCCTTGGTCTCAGTTTGAGAAGGAGCTGAAAATATTAAGAAGCTGACCTCTCTGCATCATCTCTCTTCTTTGTAGGGGGAGAAAAATGCAAGATGGCAGGCCATCATTTGTAAAGGAAGAGAAATGTAAGGTGGGCTGGTCATTAACACAATTTCAGAAACAAAACTAACTCTTGCCTAGCAGGAACACACCGGAGAGTGAGCCACCGAATTTTGGTGGCGCTTAGCAGCCGGTTCACTTGGATACATCTCTAACTTAACTGGCACTTTTCACATAAAAAGATGTGTGAGAGGAGTGAGGCTCCAGTATCTTCTACCTCCTCGACCTCCTGTTGAAGATGCTTGTTCTTTTCATTCCTCAGAGTTGGTCTTCATATCTAGCCTGGAAAGTGTCAATTGGCACCACATTTTCCACTAGGAAAGACAAGTTTCTCTCCCCTAGGACCAAATTAACAAAATGATTGTGTGAGCCCCTGCAGCTCACCAGTGTTTCAGAATTTCTTTGTAGTGAGACTGAATTTAAGCTACCGAGAAGAAACTTTACTTAATGAAAGGAATCCCCTCTATTGTGTCTCCCAAAGACATTAGTGTTTGATTCTTAAAATAGTATACAGCAAATGTCCTGTCCCTAAGACAAAAGAGTCAAACCTATAATCCTCACACAAATTAACCACCAGACTCCAACAGAAAATACATATACCTCCAAGTCATGCCGACGTAAGGCTTGCAGGGTTCCCTGCATATAATTTTAATGTAGGTGTAACATGCATGGCTGAATATTTTTTTTTAAATCCATATCTGACTGAAAGATAATACTATACACACATCTGACATTTCAAACAGTTCTGTCAGTATACATTAGAAGTGAGTGAAATCAAGGTGTCTGGTCCTAAAATAGTCTGAAAATCCCCAATATATTAATTTAAATGGGACCTGACAATACTCAGCACTTTACAGAACTGAAACCTAATTGTTTACATGTCTTCTACAAGACCAACTACAACAGACACTCTGATAAGGAACAGAAGTGGAGCAATACTCAAAGAAATGATCTCAAATATAATTCTGACTGTATCATATACTGTTTGTATTTTAGGAATGACTACCAAAAGAAGACCCCTAGATACATATGGAGGTTCCCACTTACACACCACAAAAGATAAGAAACAAATATTATTATGTTGTAATTATGTTCTCTGAGATGGTTTCCTTTCTCACCCCACCCACAGTTAAGCAACTGATATATGAAATATTCTGCCACTAGATCTAAAGTGACACAAAATGGAGAGGCTAGATTTTCAGATGCTGTTTAAACCTATGGAACTATTTGGATTTATGGCAACTCCGGATCTAGTCTAACAGTGGGTGAAATCTTGGCCTTTGGAATCCAATCACAAAACTTTTATGACTTCTTTGTAATAGAAATTTACCTTCTGGGCTTGATACTCCTCTCCCTTATACCACTTTTCACTGGTGTAACTCACTGGCTTCAGTGGTGCTACATCTTATCTGTGCAAATGAGTAGAAAACTGAACTCACTGTATTTGATCTTGTACATGCTAATCTAACAAACAAAACCAGGATTGAATGCCTTCATTTAAGTCAACAGCACCATTCACATGGCTCCATGGAGTGAGGATTTCACTCAAGACTTTTTGATGTTGGAGTGTATGGGTGAAGAAAAATCATCTAGAATCATTGCAAAATAGGTCTGGAAGGGATCTCAGGATGTCAACTCTTCCACCCCCTGCTTTAGGTTTGATCACACCTGTCTAAACATTTCCAGAGAAGCGTTTGTCCAACCCAGAGATTCTCAGTCTTTTTAGACTTGAAGTATTCTTCCCTAACTTTTATGAATTCCATTTCAAAAACAAAGTTATTCATTACAGTGCTTACCTCCTTGCAGAGGGGCTGGGTAGTGGGGGCGAGGGGCCAACTAGGGATGAGCCTGCAGTTATCTGCTTATTTCCTCACATATTCCTTATTCACAAACAACTCAGAGAATCCTTCAGAGGATTTCACAGCTACAGCGACCAGGTTGAGAGTCGTTGGTTTAACATATTAAAGTCTTCCAAGTGTAGAGATTCTACCACCTCTCTAAGTAATCTGTTGAAGTGTTGTGTTGGATAGAATAGAGGGCCTCTGTTAACCTGGCACCCCTTAATTAGATCCCTAAGTGTTTTGCTTCTGGCAGTGCCATTGGTAATTGTTATTTTAATAGGAATATGCATACACCACCAGAAAAACTAAATTCAAAGATTCATCAGAAGGGAATTGACTTTTGCCGTGATAAAACCAAGAGCAATGAGTCTTGCATTTCACAACTTCATTCTTTATATTTCTATTCTTTATAACCTAACATTTTATATTTTATAGCTTAAAATCGGCTTATAATATTATATATTTTATAAATGCATTTATTCCCTATATATTCATACAAATATAATATATTTATATTTAATGTTAGTCCATACAAACAACACTATCACAAAAAGAAGAAAATTGGTAGGATGTTAAATAGGCTAGAGGCCATGTGTCCCCAACATTGTCTTGCTAAGGCTTCAACAAAACTTTGGTTTAACAAGGCCTCAGCTTCTAGCAGTTATCCTTCCCCCTTTACTCACCTTTCTTAGTTTAACAAAGTGTCTGCTTCTAATCAAGCTCTCCCCTTCCCTTTCAGGCTTAGTTTAGTTGCCAAAAATATAATGAACAAGGAGTTTCAAGGCTCTTACAAATGGTACCTGGAAGATGATAAATTAAGTGACATATCTTCCAGGAAGATAGAGAAGTTTGAAGGAAAGGTTAACAACAAATTTGTGTACACACCAAAGTAGTGAAATAGAATACTCTTGCATGGGTATCTGTGTGGTACCTGGCAATTGGTTCTCTTATGCAGTCATTAGAATCTGATTGTTTTCTATAGTTATTTAATGTATAACAATGGTATAAAAGAATTGTTCTACCACACTTCAGATGTGTAACCCCTGTGTACTTCCCCTCTGCTAGCTGGTCTAATCAGCCAGCCAACAGTGATTAAAGGCTTCTAGTTATAGTCACTCTGTTGTTTCTTTAAGTTTAAAAAGTACTATGTGGAATAAACCAGGGACAAAAATGAACCATGCAGGGCTAGGGCACAGCCAGTCCATCTACTTGCAATTTGTTTATCACCCTCATGGTGAGAAAGTGCTTCCTAACATGCAACCTAAAACTCCTCTGTCACAATTTAAGCCTGATGCTTCTTGTCCTGTTGACTGATATAATTGATAGCAGTCAGTTGCTATCCTTTTTATAACCACCCTTTATGCGTTTGACGACTATTATCAATTCTATCTTCAGTCTTCTCTTCTCCGGACTAAGTAATGCTAGTTCTTCCAACCTTTTCTTATAAATCATGTTTCCTAGAACTCTAATAATTTTTATTGCTCTCCACTGGAATCTTCCAAATGTCTCTATATCATTCTCGAAGGGCAGTGAATAAAACTAGACATAGTACTGCAGGTAGTCTTCACCAGTGGAAGAATTTCTTCCCTTGACTTACAGGTGATATTCTTATTAATAAAACCCAGTATGCTATTGGCTGTTTTTTTTTCTTTTTTGCAAAAAGAACACTGATGATTCATATTCAACTTTAGACCCTAGGTTCTTTTCCTGAAGTGCTGCAACCTAGCCAGTTGTTCCCCAGTTTATATTTGTGGATTTGATAGTTTGGTGCTAAATGCATGACTCTGAATTTGTCCTTATTGTATTTCATTCAATTAATTTTGGACCATTTTTTCACTGTGTGAAGGTCATTCTGAATTCCAGACCTATCCTCCAGATTGTTTGCATCTCCATCCAGCTTGATGCCATCTGAGCATTTGCTAACAGTCCCATCCTCCAGGTCATTAATGCCCAACCTCTGGGCAACCCTACTTAATATCTCCTCTAAGTTAGACATTGAGTCATTGGTGACTACTCTTTGGGTATGTACATGTCGTTGTATGGTGATGTTGCTATGGTATCATGCTTTAGTACTTCCTTTTGGAAGTACCAAAGCATGATGCAGTACAGATAGGTACTGCGCCATGTATACAGCACATGGTTAAATTTCACCACTATGTCACCATAGCAGCATGTTATACCTGGGAGTGTGCCATTTTGGTGATGTAGCTGGTGATCATGTGTAGACATATGTGATTGCTATGTTGTCATAGTATGTCATACAATGACATAGTGTGTCACTACATCACTGTAAGGTGATGTGTAGATGCACCCTTTGAGTACAATGGTCCAACCAGTTATGCATCCACCTTAGTTTACTGATGAGAATGTCATGGGAGGAAGTGTTGAAAACTTGCTACGGTTGAGGTATATCTCATTCACTGCTCTCCTCCAAGACCTTTTCTTGAAACAATTCTAATAATTTCATCATGCGTAAATACATTTGTCAATGCAGTTTCCACAGATATCAGCACTACCAGACAACCCACTCTGCCTTGTATCTTAATTATGCCAACCCTCTGAGGAACAGGGAGTCTATAACCCTGGAAGTTTTCCAGATTCATGCTGAAAATGTGAGATTCCAAACAGGATCTCCCTAACTGTTCCATTGTTACTGAATATACTCATAATGCTAAAGAGGTGCCATCAGCTAAGCAGAGAGCGGAACCTATCCCAGGAATCACCACAAACAGTTTCAATGGTTAATATCTTCCTGAAGCTGATAGAGCCTTTATTATAGAAATAACCTTCCACTAGAGCAGATACAAGCTTAATTTTTCCCAGTTGTCTTGTTTCCCTCAGAAATGAAAAGGAGATTCTAATTATCCACTCTATAGAACTGTGAAATGCCATAAGCAGAATTAAGAAATAAGGCAGACCAGATTGCCTGGTAGTGCTGATTACTACAGACTTCCGGTTAGTACTGATGCATAAGGCAAAACTAAATTTATCTAACTCATGTGCTTTGATCAGTGTTTCTTCAAAGTGTAAAACTTAGTGCCACAAAATACTTATTTTAGAAAGTTTAAAAATATGCTTGAAAACATTCTTATGACCCGGGAAACAATCCATCAATCCATCACTTATTTATGAATGATGAAAATCGTAAGCGTTCATTAATGCTGTAGTTAATGGTAATTCATTAATGATAGAATTTTGTATTGATGTTATATTCTTACATTGTATTTAATACATGCCCTGTGTTTGCTCTCCTGGTATTTTCTGTCTGTGGCCTATACACCATTGCTGATACTCTTACTCTTTTCCCTATTTTTAGATTTCCTTCTCTTTTATCACTGCTAACCCATGGGCTTGATTCTCCCTTTGGTTACACCTGTGCACATTTGGAATAGCTCCAGTGAAGGGGATGGACTTGCACTGGTATAAAATGGATGCAAGAGGAGAAGCTGGATCTCTACCACTAGCAAATGAAGCTAAATATCATTTGAGCTCATGGGGTAGGGATAGAAGTTACACATAAACCAGTTTAAGTGATCAGAAAGGCCAGGGATAGACATTCAAAAACCCTGAGCCTGAATTGATTCAATCTTTGCAGGTTGGTCTAATCTGACTAGGTTGAATCAATTGGTAACTAGACAGATATTCTCTATGGACTGAGAAAATTCAGACACATGCCTGAAGTGGCTCAGGCTAGAAGCTGGGGGGTGGGGGTGGTGTGTTAGAGCAGCCCTCCCTTGCCTTCCAGAGTGCTGAGCCAGGGGTGGGTTGGCCAAGCCCCCGCAGGACCTGTGGTTAGGGAGGTCTGGCTGCACCATCCCAGGCTTTTCCCCACTGGCTGCTCAAGTGGCAGGGGTGTTGCCAGCCCCCTGCTAGCACTCTGAGACAAGGGGTTGGGGGGAAAGCATGAATTAATTGATGATATAGAGCTTTTCAATGTCCCTCTCCCTGCTTCTTTATACTGTCTGCAGCAAATTGACAGGCAAGCAATCCAGCAGGGAGCTGATAACAGTTTTTATTGTCCCATCAGCAAAACAATAGCCTCTCTCCATTAGTTCAAACTCTTCTTAAACAGCTTACCAGCTGACCTGTTGATTCGCTCCAAAATGCCCTAAGCAGTTACTGTTCTGTCTGCCTGTCCTAGTGAAATTGGAGACATGCACACAGACATCTCTCGGCGTAGTTAGCATACCGTGGGGCTGGGGTCTATGCTGTGGGAGCTAGGAGGGAGGGAAGAGGAGATCCCTGCTTCAGTAGCAAGCAGAGAGCCCCACAGAGCCCAGAGAGCATGCTGGGATGCTGGGGGAGTCTAGTTCGTCTTAAAATAGCAGGGGGTCTGGGACAGACATTGCATAAACTAGTAGGGCTGTGTGAATTTTGCCGGGTGTTTCGTTTTGAAGCTGTTTCCACATGTTTTGAGCTCAAAACAGCAAAATCAAAATGAAACAAAAGGCTTTGGAACACCTTCGAAACAAAGTGAAGGCACTTGAAATGTTTTGAAAGTTTTGAAACATTTTGAGTTTTGGAGCCAGGCTTACTTGGCTTCAGTGCTGGTCCCAGGCGGTAGTGGCAGCCGTCTGTCATCCGACACACAGATCTGGAGGCCTGTACCCTGAGACGAGTCTGGCACAGCCCCACAGCCCCCATATCTGCATGCTGGATGACAGGAAGCTGCCTCTGCTGGCAAGCGTCATGAGTTTTGATTTCAACAGTTTGAGATGCCATTTCCCAGAAGCCTTCACACCCACCTCCTTGAAACTTGGCAGGCTTCATGCCCTCAGAAGGGGCTACCATCCCTACAATTTTCATCCAAATCAGGCAAGCAATGACAAAGTTTTAGGCATTGTCATGATTCCCCGTTATGACCTATGGGTGAAATGTTGAAATGTCGAAACAGTGAAACAGGTTTAGTTAAACAAAATGGAACAGTGTTTCAAAACAAAACGAAACAACAAAAGAAAACACTGTCCCTTCGAAATGGTGAAATGGACATTGAAATTAAATGGTGCTGTTTTGCACAGCCTTATAAACCGGTTTGGGCCAAATCAGTTAATTCTGATACTACATTCAACCAGGTTTATCTCAAACTGGTTTCAGCCATTTTCAAACTCTGTGTTCTGTCTGTTCTGTTACAGGTTTAAACCAGTTTTTGATCACTTAAACTGGTTTATGTGTAATGTCTGTCCCTAGTCAAATTGGTTTAAACCTGTAACAGACCAGAAGTTCACTGCACATAAACCAGTTTCAAAATGTCTGAAACAGGTTTAGGTTAAACCTGACTGAATATAGTATCAGACTTACCTGAGTTGGGTCAAACTGGTTTCTGAAAGTTCTGTCCCAGACCCCTTCCTGGTTCAAGTTAAATCAGGGTCCCCCAGTATCCCAGCATGCTTTTCAGCCCAGGGCTGGACTGAGCTGTGTGCTCCAGAGAACAGGGCTGGCCCTGCCCCTCATCTCCCTAGCTGGAGCAGTGGGGGTTGGCTGAAAAGAGGGTGGGGGAGGGCAAGTCCAGCTGGGGATGCAGCCCAGTCCGTAGGGGGAGAGGGAAGGTGGAGACTGCTGGCAAATCCTGGCTGGGGCCAGGGCAGTGGGGGGGGGGGGGAGGGGGGGTTAAATACCCCTTCCTCTTCTTATGCTTATTGCCAGCTGTGACTGTAGACTACAAATCCCAGAGGCACTCTGAGCAACCTTGCAGAGTCCTGCTGTTGTAATTCTGGACTGCAAATCCCAGAGACCTTGAGGGCAGCAGGAAGAGGAAGCAAACATACAGCTCATGGTGGATATGTGCCAGAGAGTTGTTCTGTAGCACCCCCAGCTTCTGGCCTGAGCCACTGTAGGCAATGTGGCTTCATTTCCCGAATCAAAGGTAAATGTCTGTTCACTTCTGTTTCAATTTAATCTCTGCATTTTAGACTAATCTGCAAAGACTAAATCAATTCAGGCTGTCTGTACTTGGCCATAATGGTTTTATGTGGTGTGTAACATCACACATTCCCTTGATTCACACTGATTATCTGAGATCAAAATCAGGCCCATAATTATTTCCTTCAAATGAACTATCAATAGACATGTACCTTAGCTTCCCAAATTCTTGTGTAAATCCTGCTGGGTAAAATACTAGAGGTAAAGACTCTATTTTTATTTGTTCTGTGGCCTATCAATGAACATAAGTTATCTTGTTCTTCTTTGCCTCTGTGGATTACTCTTTAGGTTTTGGGATTTCTATTTCCTTCCTTTTCCTAGACACTTTTCTGGACCCCCTCCTTTTTCCTAGTTTCTCCCATAAGAACATTTCTTAGTGATCAGATTAGAGGTGCTGAATGTGTGATGCACTATAGCACAATCTAGGTATTCCTCCACCTATCTCACCTGTAGAACATACCTGCTGGATTGGGGCTATCCAGAACACAGAAGGAGGTACCATCTTTTATCCATTAGCTGAACTTAAGTCCCCTTTATAGAATGAACTCTGACTGACTTGCTTAGGGTCTGATATAGAATCTGCACTAGTGTTAGAAATGTACTTTTTCCTGTGAGAACTGTATGCTGTCCTCTGTCTTAGGCTAATGCCTTAATCACAAGCAATCCTTGTGAAGCAGTGGAGTAATTATGTGGAGAGTGGGCCCAGCAGAAGCCTTTTCTCAGTGGGTGAATTTCACAAAGTAGGCCTAACTCACAAGAAGACATGTCTAACTTCTTTTTACATAATGTTCCCACCTAATATTTTTTTCTATTCAAATATTCAGCATGGTATTGTTTTGTTTCCCTGACCCAGGCAACTACTGGGAGCTTTTATGGAAAGGTAGTGACTTTACCACAATGTACAAGTGCCTCTCTTATGCTTTCCTGTCTTCCTAAAAAACCTTAGCAGCTCTCTAAATCCTTCTGAACAAAATAAGATATTTGTTTTAATATATTCTGGCAAGATTTTTAATAGTGCTATTCAGGCTTACAGTTATAATTAACTCTTACACCCCTTTCCCCCCCACCATTATTTTAGCTTCTACACATACAGTATCTTCACAACACCTCTGTTGGACAAGTGCCCTCCTCCTTTTACAGATAGGGAAACTAAGGCACAGAGGCTGAATGACTCAATTACTGCCCTGCTGTGAAAGGCATCATCAAAAGCATGTTGTGTTAGCATCTGTGTGCAACACGCATGAGTGAGAGATGTCACTGCTGTTTTATCAAACACATAAATAACATACTGATTTCTGGAAGCTGAAACCCTGTTTGTTCTTGCTCAGCTACAGACACTTAAAAGTGAATGTCACCACTGTCAAAAGCAATATGCCAGTTCTGAGCCTGTGAAATTGTAACTTTACCTGGCACCAACAGAGCAGCCATAACATGTTTCAATCTTTAAATAAAGAACCTAATGGGAACCTTTTGCTTTTTCAAAATATAAGCATGCATTTCTAGGTAAACATCTGTTAATGCAACATGATTATCCAGGCAGGTTCCTGGGGACTGATGAAGGCAAAGGACTGTTTTTTAAATTTAAAATCATTTTAATTTTTCAGAGCAATTCTTTAGCAACATGAATTCTGTGTCATCAAGATAATACTCGCAATGTGCTTGCACATACACTCCTGTCTGAAATATGTCTTCCTGTGTCTTCCTGTTGAGATTATGCTGTGTGTGTGATATGATTTCTATTAGTTGCTGCTCTATTTGCAAAAAAACATTATTCTGGAAGGAAGAGGTTCATTTTACATCAGTTATTATCCTGTCCTAATATGGATTTTATTTAGGCAAAGCATCACCTACACATTTTATATTAAACAATTCTGAAAGGCTTCCACATAGAATGAACTCTAGCTTTAGAGACGAAAAGAACATATTTTCCCATGAATTCTCAGATGATGCAGAGCTGGTTTCAAGAGCAGCCACGAATTGCACATATATTTATTACAAGCAAAGCTTAATTTTAACCTTTGGAATCTACAGGCTCCTAGATATCAGAGACATACACTAATAGTACATCTTCACAGAGGTATGAAACATAGTAACATACTCAAACACATACATAATACACACAGACACAATATTTCCTCAGTCAGACTCAGTATACAATGACAATGTACTATTCATCCTCTGCCTATTAACCTGGGCAGTGATTAATACAGGAATAGGGGAGTGAACAAATAGGCTAGCTAAGAACATGAGTTCTTCTAAAATGTATCTGCATTATGCTAAAATGGAAGGGAGACAAACTTAGGCTCTTCACTCACCTCCACAAAATAAAAGCAAGGCAATAGGGTGACGCTGTCCTTGGTTACTTTGCTTTTTTGCCTCTCTTTTGCAGACATGCTTGCTCAGGAGGTGAGCTGGGCTCTTCTTTCAGGATGCGTGAGTGTTTTTTCCTCTCCCCCAAGTCCTGGCTCCTAGTGCTGATGTCACATTCCCCAGAGGCACCTCTGGCGTGTGCAGCAGGAAGCTTCCCCCTTTGCAGCAATTCCCCTTGTGCCAGGCACAGGCAGCCCAAAGCCTCTTCTCTGCGAGAGATTTTCTTTCCTCTCCCAATGCTGTTACAATGGCTTCCCTGCTTAGCACACAGTCCTGCTTTCTATGCATTAGCAGACCCACTGCACTTACAATCCTGAAGCTTCTTACAATATTCATAGGCTTGACGTCAAGAAACCTACTCCATGGAAAGTGGGAAGGGGCCCTGTTTTCCCACAGGAGGAGGAGAGAGTGCTCCTGCCACCTTAACCCCTTCACTCCTGGATTCATTATTTTGGAGCTTTCAGGAAGGAAGGGGAGGTCAGCTGGGTCACAGGACAAAGAACTATGTGTTGGTGTTGGCAGAATTCAGTGGAGAGGGGCAGGAGCGGGTTGTGAAGCAGGAAGAGCAGGGTGCAGTAGCGAAGGGCCAATGAGATTCCTGGGAAGCCAGTAGTGGAAGGTCTGTAGGAGGTACTGAAAGGGAATAGACAGGTGGGATGGAGATAGTGGCTTCTCCCCTCTCTCAGGTAGGCACAGCAGTGGTTTTCCAGCTCTCCCTGCTGTAGGGCTGAAAGTAGATACAGCAGTTCTCTCCTCTCCTGTAGCCCATGGGGACAAAGGCACTTCATGTATGGGTGAACCATAAGACTGCATTATTCCTCCCTTCCTCCTGGAAGCAGGAACCTGAAAGCGTATATGTGTCAAAAACTCACTCAAAGCCAAGGGGTCTGAGAGCAGTACATTTCATTCAGGGCAGGAGTACTACATGACCAGCAGTGTGTAATTTGAGCCACTGCACAACGCAACAGTCAGGTCCAGCTGGCTGTTGAGAGCCCCCCACACTGATAACTCAGCTGCTGACAGATCTGAACATCATTGGCTGGGAGGAGTTGAGTGTGCAGTGCAGATAATGAATGGGATGGAGCTGCAGAAATAGTTATCTTTCCAAGAGGATGCTTGTATACACAAAGTAATAGCCTGAAATACATATTCCCATACTCCAGGTGGACACTTCTATTCCATAGAGTGCATTGTGGCAGGTTAGCTAAGGGCCTTGTTATACCTTATAGTGTGAGCTGCATGAAAGATGATTGGTGTTAGTGCTAACTTGAGTTTGGAGCAGTCCCACTACAGGCCAGCAGGGCTGGAGGACTGAAAGGTAAGAATCCCCCCCTCCCATTCTGAGCTTCCCTCCTGCCCCTGGGACTCCCCCCCCCCAACCCTTGGGGTTTCCTCCTGCCCACCCTGTTCCCAGGGCTCTCCCCTCCTGTTACTTGTGATAGCCCATGCTGTCTGTTCCATGATAGGAGGCAGGGAAGGGTTAAGGCTGCCAAGCTGCTGCTCTTCTCCAGGGTAAGCCTGCCCAGACAGCAGTAGCAATGGCTGGGCAAGCAAGGTAACATTTCCCTGCCTGCTCCCCTGGGACAGACAGTGTGGGCAGCCACAAGTTGGGGGGGGGTTAGGGGCAGTGAGCCGGGATCTGGGGTGTTGGGGAGGGCAGGGGGGGGAGGAATGGATCCAATCTGGGTAAATGCGGGACAGGGGGTGGAGGGTTTGGGTATTTACATGGCTACAACATAGCGTTATGTGAGCTGGGTAACACGGATCAAAGATAATCCTGTCCTGGAGTGGCATAACTTTTGAGCCGCCTAAAAAGTGCTTAAAACTAATTTTAGGTGTTAATGTGCTGACAGTCCAGGTGTTAAGAGCCCCAGGAGCTGCCCAAAATTATTGTGTTAGTTAGTTTCTTAGTTTGCTTTGGAAGTTAATTAAGCACTAATGTAAAATACTGCATAGTAAGTGTGCATTCCACAGGGACCTTGCAAAGAATGGCGATTGTGCTTTACATTCACACCTTACTTTATTTTAACAAAGCGTCCCTTGTAGCAACAAATTGTTAGAAAAAGGGGTAGCAGTCCTCTAGAAGCACTATGCATCTTCTGGTGTCTGGGCCCAATGGGTTTGAAGTTATTTTGTGTTAGATGGAACAGCACAAAGCAGACTCTGCCTACGAGGGGCTTCACAAGAGTATTAAGAAGTTCCAAGAGGCCGAGACTAGTGCTGGCCCTAATTAATTCCATAGCCCCAGTTTCACGATTTACAGTAGTTTGCCAGTTTACTCAACAAAGCCAACTATGAGATTTTTAGCTGCAGTGGTTTTGACATATGTTACTGGATTGTGTGAATCTCTGTGGCTCTTGGCATCGCGTTGACCTACAATAAATCTTTTTTCAAGGGATTAAATATAACTTGTTCTTAGTACAGGGAGTCAGTAATTTGTATGTCTGTTACCTTTCTGGTGATTATTTCTAAGGCTTCCTTTCTAGAACAGAACTATACTTCATGGTTACTTCTGATAGGAACAAAAAGTATCATTAAAACTGGATAGAGCAGACAGTTGAATTAGTTGTTGCCAAGGGGACATACGTTGGTTTTTGAGTGATAAATGCATGTGTTCCCTAAGCTGATTGGAATGTATTCCCTATAAAATGGCCAATTAGCCAGCCCATGGCTGGTTTGTCCAAATAAATCATAATTGATTTATTTAATGAACCTTATTCTGTACCAGATGTGTGTATTTACTGAGGTTTTATGCAGAACAGAATTTTAGATTCTCTGATGGTAGTGGCCTATAAGGACCGAGAAAGAAACACTTACATTAGATAATACTGGGAGGATCACTCAGGCATTAACCATTTTAAAATGGGACGTGAGCCATGCTAAGCTTCCCCAACTGATAGAAGAAAGAACACCCCACACCTGTATTTGTATTTCACCTTGCAAATGGAAACAGTGTCTCAAGGTGATGTAGTACCCTGGGGCAAAAGACCTAGAATTTATGACTGTATTAGGAGGTAGAAATGGTGGTGGTGGTTAGAAATATCTCTTGGGTCATCCCATATATGCTTTAGTCTTCTAGAGAAGAGAATAAGCACTCTGGTCACCTAAATAGGTGAGTAATCTCAGTAGAAGTTGGGAAGTGGTGGAAGTGCCTTGGGATTTTTTTTGCAGGCAGCAGTGACTATATTCATCGGATGGGGGGAGAAATTTTAACTATCAAAACAAACTAGCTCCCATTCCCAAAGGGTTCCTAGTGAAACAGCTTGTGCCGTCTAGAAGGGAAAAAAGATGGCATGGCCATGGCAAGGATCCAACAGGATACACAATCAGTCTAGTTATGTTTACCAATGAGGGAGGATCATACATCAAAAAGTATTTCCCACTTTCTAAAATGGGAACATGTTGAAAAAAATGATAGGGTTACTGCACAAGGATCACACCAACAGCTGACAGTAGCTATTTTTACCATAAGGATTGAGAATTCATGATTCCTGTCTTTTCATTTCATCAATTGTCTCAATTTTGACTACAAAACATTGGGCTCCAGCTAGTCTCTATAAAATATGCAGATACATGTCCCAAAAAATCTGAAGGATGTGGTGAGAGAGACAATGGAGAGAATTGGTGTAAGTTTCTTTTCTCCCCAGGTTTGAGGAATAGCTTGTATAATATATAATAGTATCCTGGCACTGAGTGTGGTATTCTCAAATTTAGCATGTTGTCCAAAGAACCTGTTCTTTCTCAGACATCAATTGCTAGTGAAGGCTCCATGCTGCTCTCCACTACAGCTGGTGGGAGCTGCACCACTGTAACTGAACACGGTATTGAGCTCTTCTTTGCTATGCAAGAATGATGTACATGAGTTTCACACTCACTAAAGGATGCTGTGCAGTTTCTGCCAATATCTTGAAAGGAACTGAGTTACCATGAGCGATTGTTCCCATAGTGAAACGTGTTATTTTGAGATACTATTTATGGATCAAATCTTACAGTCTTTTCTCTGGAAAACTCCCATTGATGCCAATGAGGATTTTACTTATGGACAGTGGAAGATATATAATGCATATACTTTAGCATAGGATATTATTTTATAATGCATGTAAAATCTCTGCAACTGCTTGAAAACTCAGTTTTTGGTAAGGGGTGGCTGCAGCGTTCTGGGAGAGGCAGTCAAAGTTCATCTCTTGTTCTTCCTTTTTTCTAGGGAGAAATACTGGCAGTATGCTATCAGTCTGGGTAGTGATTCTCAACCTTAAAATCCTTTCAAGGCTGCTTCATGGTACCACACAATATTAGCACAGTTAGGTGTACAATATGATTTACAAACTAAACCCAGAGATTTCGAAGTGGAATCCATAGTGTTAAAAGCATTCTGACCTGTTGAGGTCTTTCTGAGTTCTTTGCAGTAGACAAAATGATTCAGTATTTTTCCATAGTCAAAAACAGTAAAAACTAAGAAGTAGTTGATAGATTTTTGATAGGTTGATAGTCCCCCCCCCCCAGCCCTGATAACAATACTGAACCTTCCGGAAAAGGGTAAAATGAGTTCTGTTGGTTTCCTGAGGCAGATGTCTCATCACACATGTATACAATGGAGACAAGAATGGATCTCTGGGATGTGGGCTTAGTGATCTTCAAGGACAAGCACTGTGTAATGCCAGTACTTGGAAAAGAAGGTTTGAGCTGATCTTTGCTGTCTTACTGTTAATAAGATGTGGGGAGGAGGGGATGTTGAATGCGCCTTGCACAAAATATGAGCAGGTTGTTTATACAGTAGGTCAGGAGTGATACTTGCCTACAAGACAGATGGCATTTTAATATACATATTTTAACTTGGCTACTAAATTCATGAAAACTCAAGCTTAATCTAGACATCAGTAATCAGCAAGTAGTTAAGAGACAGAATGGCGAAGAGAAAAATAGCCACATTAGTCTAAAGACAAGTAGAAGACAAGGGTGGCTTACAGCCTAACCAAAGTGTGTGAGTGTGTGTGTGTGTGTGTGTGTGTGTCGGGGGGGGGGGTACAAGCTTTTGTGAGATGGGCTATGGATTCTTATTCCATTACTTGCATTAGCTCTGGTGACTCCTTGGTTTCTATAAGATTACTGCTTGATTGTTTGCTGCTCCCAGCATGGTCCCCCTTCCCTCCCTCTCTCCCCCTCCATTCTGCCTTTTGTTTTCAAATTTCTCTCTCCTTATACCTTGCTTCATGCATGTCTTTTCACAGCATCTGATGGAGCAAGCTACCACTCACAAAAGCTTCACACACACACACACACACACACACACGTGTCTATAGGGTGCAAATCTGCCCTGTCTTCTGCTAAGTGAATGCCAGTCAGAGCCACACTTCCTGGACCAGTAGCACCAGCCCTAAGTGCTCATATACCATGAGACTGGTTTACCGATCCTGAGATTTCTAACAGTGATAAATGTCACATACATTTTCCTTCTGATTTCTGAGCTATTATGGGTCACACAGGTCACTTTTTCATGCTTTTCTCTGGTATCATGTTAGAAGCTTCCTTTTCATAACACACTGACATTCTAACAATGATATAATTCAAGGAATTGGAACTTTAGGAAAAATACAAAATTTGGGGAAACTTGTAATATAATCATGCAATTTTGCCAACTCATGATATTTATTATTCATCCTTCTTATTAAGATACTGCCTAAAGGCCAGTTAACAATGGGGCCCTATGTCACTGGCACTGTACAGACACAGAACAGGACATGGTTTCTGTTCCAAACCGTTCATAATCTAAGTAGAAACTTTTGATGCAGGGTGGGGGAAAAAAAGGTACACGAACAAGCTGACTGAACAGTGTGACATCAGGAACCAGCTGATGTTAGTTCCCCAATTTATGCATATAGATGGGGAATAAACAAAATGGAAAGGGTCGAGAGGCCAGGACAGGACAGGAGTGGGGCCAGGTACAGAATGAGCATGAGGTGAAGAGGCTCTGAAGGGGTGGAGTGAGTGGCCAGTCAGTTCAGGTGAAACAAATGCAGTTGAAGTAGCTGAATGTCCCTCTTCGGTAGATTCTGAAGCTTTTCCTTTGGACTAGCTGGTTATCCTCTGAAGCTTTTTGCAAAGAGGGGCAGGGGCAGGAAGCACAACCTGGTATCTAGCACTCTCAGAGCATATTAAAAGTACCATGAACATGTAGGAAAGCAGAAAATTAGCTTCCTTATCTGGAAAAAACACATTTCCCTGACAGGTGTGGAACAAGCTATACAGAAGGGTGATATTTGGGTCTGCATAGTTTGGGTCCTGAAGATTACTGAAGGAAGCCACGGCTCTTTCCTTTTTCTGCTCCCCATCGGTGCAGCTCCTGTCTTGGGTGTTTTTTCACTGGTACCCAGATGTAACAACCACTCCCCCAAGAACAGCCTGTCACTGTTGCCAAGATGTTATGGCATCTCTTCCTGGCACTTGGCAGTCAGGTTATGGGACACTTTGTGTTCCTTGAACCCTGTCCTTACTCTAGATCATGTATGCAGGGCATCAATCATTTGTCCCTACTAAACCAAAATAAAGGAATAGCAGTCCCCTTTTCCTTTCCCCACAAGATCCAATATGAGGATTCTGGGTTTTCCATCTTCAGCACCAACAAAACAAATGGAAATTGTTTCTGAGAGTGTAGCGACAATATATGTAAGCAATGCAGTCTTCTGGAAATATGTCAGACCTCTGAATTCTCTACGTATCCTGTCATAGTCAAGATAAACAATAAGACATCTCTCATCCAGCCCTCTGACAAATGTCAGTTTTGAGATCTGTAGAGCCTGATTCCCACATAGACTGCTCTAGAAAAATAAAACAGTCCTGAAGTGGCCATAAGTTACATTTGTCCTCATATTAAGGCCAATTCAACTGCTGTGGAACTATGAAAAGTAGAATTAATGTAAATGAGCATCAGATGTTTATATTTTCTTTAAGGAAAATAAGTTGGCTGCTACAAAGAGTCAGAGGATCTGTGCTTTCCATTCTTCTGATAGTGTCTGGATCCTTTCAGCCTAGGTTGTGTGGTGAGATACCACGGTGATAGATGCCTCATGAATGCTTATTATCTATGTACAGTATAGCTACATGTACAATACTGGCATTACTCCTGACAGCTTTTGTACTGAATCTCAACCAACCTTTGTAACTGTGAAGTACCGTGGAAACATGCCAGTAAAGCTGTTTGTGTTCTGCTCCAGTAAAAACAATCAATTAAGTTGATAGAATTATTCAAATACCATGAATGTATAGGGAAGCAAAAAATAAGCTTCCCTATTTGAAGAAAACACATTTCCTTGATAGGTGTGGAACAAATAATACAGAAGGGCAAATCCCATTGAGTCCAGTACAAAGAGCGTCTGGCTAATGTTAGATGCTCCTGAAAATCCTATGTTTAATCTTTCAAACTCCTCCAGAGCCAAATCATGAGTATGTGCCTATAATCTAGGGAAACCAGCTTTGTGCAGGAGGCAACAGTAGTGTTGAAGGGAAATCACTCCCACTTCCAGCCTTATGATGAGTATAGAGCAAGTGCTGTGCTACTTGCTATGGGAAATAGAGTTTGAAATGATTTCTCATTTTAGGCTGTCAGCCTGATGAGCGTGTATCGCATGATCAATTAATAGAGGTGCCTTTTCTCTAGCTAAACAAGTCTATTTGGGGCAATATTCAGCCTTCCCTCATGAAGATGTGGTAGATCCTGAATGAAATAGTTGAAGCAGTTTCACCACGTTAGAAGGGGAAGACTACATGGACACTACCCAGTAGTCCTGGAAGGCAGAAGATCAGTGGTCCGAGGGAATTCTTGACAGCATCAGGGCTGGTGCAGCTTCAGAGGACCCATGACTGTGCAGATCCTGTGCTCAATCCTCTGCAGAGGGCGGATGGCAGTTGCCAATCACTCCTGAGGCTTCAGTAACAAATACAGGGACTCTCCTACTGCTTCATGGACTCGGGAAGGGTTCTTCCTCTAGCCACCATAGAAGTCCTGCACAACAGCCATTTGCCTGGGTGGTGTCATTAGTCTAGAGCTAATGCTTTAGCATTAATAGGTTTTCCTTTTTGTTGCGGGGGGTGGCTATAGATAAACCTATCGTTTTACGACAGTAATCCATTCTTGAGGAAGAGCAATGTACAGGAGTCGGCCTCTGTGCAGGACTGACAGCCGATTTTGACTCTGCTTGTCATATTAAAATTGTGCTGCAATATATTATTTCTCAGTCCCTCAGGAAGATGGTTGGTCTCTGGATTTTGTTCTGTGTAGAATTTGCATATTGCTCCTGCAGAAATAAAATCCATGCTCTTATTTCACACTCAATCACTTATGAAATATTGGACTCTATAAGAAACTGGACCTCACATTTTAAAAAATATATATTCCTTCAAGATGTTTTCCAATCTGTTGTGCAACTCTTTCAATGCAATATGTAACAGTCTCACAGGAAAAAATGGTGCCTTGAAGAACAATGCTCTCTGCAAAGATAATCCCAAAATATTTTGCAGTGTACTCCAGGAACAATAAAGCCAGCAAATAAAAGAGGAGGAAATAATAATAGACATCTATATGAAAACTGAATTTTTGAATGATATCAAAAGCAGTCGGTCATTTAATTATTAACGGCTACATTTGCTTTTAGTGACTGCATAGATTATTATTTTTCCCCTGTAGTTTCTTTTATTAGGACAAAATTCCCTTTGATCCACATGTGGATCCCTTGTGAGCAGCATGAAACTGTGAATAGATGGCAAGTGACAGCAGTGGGAGTTTCCTAATGGAGCAAGTTCAATATATGCAATATAGAGATCCCCTGTGTATATGGGAGAATGAAGTTCTGCCTTAAAATCACAGTTTTATAATGCAATTGTTTATCTACCATATTTAATAATCTCCTGTTGCTATAAAGCTATGTCCACTAATATCCTTTTTTCATTGCGGCTATGTATAGGTCAATGCCTGAAAGAAGCAGAGAAAAGCAGACGATAGCTAACTTTCATGTTTTTTATTAATCTGTAATCTTTGCTTTAGATTCTTGAGATCTACACCTTTTTAATGATCTGTGACTTATTCAGTAAGTCTCTTTTGAATGTATGGTTTTAAATAACCCCTAAAATACAATTAAAAATAAGTAAGCCTTTGCAATTTTAGTGGTTAATACAGGATAATATCATAAAAAGGCAAGTGTGGTTATGAAAGAAGATAGAAAATATGTAGTGACTGAGATATCTCTGAGATCCTCTGTTGTTAAGGATTCCTAAAACTGCAGAGAAAACCCAGGAATCCTAATTTTGTCTATAATGCAAGGAATGAAAGTAATAACATGGGGATGAAGAAAGGAAAGAAAAGGCTGAGAATAACATGATCAGATAGTCAGTTTTAGCATATAGCTTGAGGTTCCATTAATTTTGTGTGGGTCTTTTTCCGTGCTTTTCTCTAGGTTTAGGCTCAACTGATTTTATATCAGTGGCATTACTCATATGCTTAAGTTAAATGCATACTTAAGTGCTTTGCTGGATCAGGGCCTAGAGAAGGAAACACATGTTCTGAAATATGGTAGGCAGATAACAATAGATACTTATGCTTTTGTGCTTTGAGTTGGAGGCTCCAAATGAATCTAGATAGGCTCTGTTCCTAAGTACTGTGTTCTGCTGTTTATAGCATTCCTTTTGAATACTTAGTGCTGAAATATGAGCACTTTGTCCATTTCCACCAGCAGCATAGGTACTGCATCCTAAGGACTGAATATAATATCAGTGTTATCTAAACGACCTAAAACATGGGATGGATTCAGTACTGGGCAATATCTTACTGCTCATGTCATAACCTCATTCGTTTCAGTGTTACTGCTTGTAGGGTAACATTTTACTTGGGGGCATGTTTACAAAGTTGTTACTGTGCAGGCCCAGTGGTGCGTGCGTCATTTCTGACCCCACTGTGCAGTAGCATTTGGATCATGGTTCATGCCTGCTGACACTACACTGCCACAGTGGTGAGCTATGTCACTGCTTACAGTGACGTAGCGTTTTATGTAGATACACTCAGGGTGCAGAAACATGATATGTTTGCTGTGGAGCAAACTGACTTTTGCTCTGTAGTAAATTTGAAGCAGACACCTAGTGCACAGATGTACACCAGTGTAAATTAATCTGTTCCAGGGTAAAGCTAGCCCTCAGAAATTGAGGAGCCTAATACAGTAGTGTAAATTGCACCGCTGAACAGGGCTTATGTAATTGGGTTTATTCTGTGGTAGTCCTTTGCTCAATACAAATGTGATTCCAAATGGCCAGACACTCTAATAGCACCATCCATGGAGAGTCAGTTTGGGAGAGCTGATCATGTGTCTGTTCATAATTACAGAGAGAAGTATGCAGTAAACTACTCCACAGACAGTGTCATGTGTTTGCACCGTCAGACTGAGTGAGGTTGTTTTGAGTCTGGCCCTGAGTGATTTTGAGTGACAGAAGGGGCACAATCTGAATGAATTACAGGTAAATGCATTTGGGAGATATACAAGAGCGTGAAGTCACATGGCAGCCAGGAGATAGTTGAAAGAGTATATGGACTAGAGATTTGGGCAGAGCTGCTACATGGAGTGATGAGAGTCATAACTTTTGATAGGCACTTGATTCTTGGAAAGGCTGGTTTTACCAGTCTGAATAATCTTCTCTGATTTTAAACTTGCTACACCACCTAAAAAGTGAACAGTTTACCACTTGAAGACACTTAGGCAAAGATTCTGAATACCTGGATAATTCAAGTACAGAGCTAAGAATCTACCTTTAATAGATGTCTAAATGAAGTAGCTTGACTTTCAAAAGTGCTGAGATCCAGTGGCACCTTTTCACATCCATGGGATATTTTGGGGGGAGGGTGGAGGGAGGCATGCATTAGCACTTGAGGATGGGGCCACTTATTTATCAAAATATAAATTCAAGACCCAAGGCTTAGCTCAGTAACAGTTGATATTTTAAACTCTGTCACAGAGTTTTTAGATGATGCTGGGCAAATCACTTTGGCCTGACCACTTTATGTATTAACTGATACAAAGGTCTGGTCAAAAAGATAGACTGTGATCAGGTAATTAAGGATCCAATTGTGATGAGTATACATAAGTACACAGTGCACACACACAACACAGGCAACCATAATTCTGATATTTTCTACTTCTGAGTGCTAGATTTTACAAGCTTAATAAGGGAGATTCTGTGTTTGTAATATGTACCTGCATGCATTTTCATGAAAAATGCATGTTACAAATTCTGTAAACAGAAAAAGTGGACTGGGAATGTAGATTTGAGAGACAAATTCAGCAGTTGAACAGGAAAAGCATAAAACAGTAACTTAATCATACTTGGTAAAAAGAAAAAGTGTTAAAACATTGAGATGCCTACTTTTGCAAAATTCCCCAAGAGATTTTGAATCTCTTTTCTCCTCTACATTAAAATTCAAAACCCAATTTTACAGAAGAATTTAAATTGTTTGGAGTTAGAGTACCATTGACTGGCAATGGAACATCTCTTTATCTATTAACGCAATCTCAGTATTGAATAAAACATTTATGTTCTCAGTATTGAATAAAACCCAAACATTTAAAAAATGATTTTTCATTTTCTATCAGTTATCATATCCACATGTTCTGAAGAGATGTTCCACCTTTGATTTCCTAAAGCACAGATGCTAAGCAAGCAGGGGTTAAAGCAGCATGTGTTGACTTTCCCTTGCCTCTTTTTTTTTAACATTTCAGACTATTATGCCTGTGAAATAACACTGAAACATGCCTCAGTGTCACCCATTAGTACTATACAGCATCAAGAAACGCCGTTGCCAAGTAGCGGAGGAAAGGAAGCCACTGATTTTCTATTTTCATATTTCTAAAACATGTGTGACAACAAAAAAATTTGCCTACATCAGGCAGCTGAAAAATCTCACTATTAATACCTGGCATGCAAAAGCGCTACATAATGAGAGAAGAGCTTGCTGCCACTATTTTAAAGCCAACCCACCAAACAGTTAGAGCAAGAGTGGGAAAGCAGATTGTGCAGACTGACGAACATGGCCACTTTTTACAGTGGTGGGCCAGCTTGAGCAGGCTCAGGTTGGAAGCAGGCCAGTGTTAGGAACTGACCACCCCACTGTCCAGCCACAGCATGGGGAAAGCCCCTCACCACAGATTATTAATGAAGCCCCCCAGATCTGCAGGCCGCACCCAGACCATGGACTGCAGGTTGCCAGACCCTTTACTAGATTGATCCTATTTCATACATTTGCCACATGAACTAGTCATGTCTCTCTGAGACATTGCTTATTTTATAGTGGAGCTAGGGTGAAAATATAAACCGTTCTAAATGTCCCTTCTATACTTTGATTTTGTCAAATGTAGGTCAGAGAGTAATCGGCTAGCTCTTAGCCATATTATGATCATGCACAGAAATGCTCTAAGGCTCATCCATAAGAACCACTAAATGGAGAAAAGAATGTTAGGAGAGTGAAGGCTGGCATATGCAATCAACACGTTTTCACCATAAGAAATGATCAGGTAGGGAGTAAACAGTTCATGGCAGTATACAGGGATTTAGCCACAGATTTTCCATTGACATTAATGTGGATAACAAGGGATTGCCCCCTCCTCCCCCCCATTTTTTTTTTTTTGGTCTTTATAATATAATATGTAGCAATACATATTTGAAATATATACAAATATGTGAGGCCTAACTTATTAACTATATATACTACAGTTCTGGCTGTTTTCCAACATGGTGCACAGTGAGTGCATCTATATGAGACACTAACTGCAGTAGCCTAGTAACATGGTGCAGTAGCGTGTCAGGCAAAACTCCTGCTATTACGTTACTGCACAGTAGTATTAGGTTACTGCATAGTTAGCATCTGGAAAAACCTGTGCTCTGGTGCTGCTATGCAGTAGCATCAGTTACTGAACATTGATTTAGTACTTGGTTATGCACTTACAAAACAATGCACTGTAACTACAGCTCATTAATGAAAGTGTAGATGCACCCAGTGAGTGTAATCAGATTCCACGAATGATACTATTTCATTTCTGTACACTATTCATGAATAACTCCCTACATAACTAGTTTAAAATGCAATCCTTAATACATACTGGTAAGAAACATTTTGGTCTTAGCAAAAATAAAACTAGGTTCTCTTTTACTACTGATTTATTTATTTTCCAAGGTCAGCATTTGCTTTATTTGCAGAAAACAAACTAAGGACTTAAAATAAGGCAGGAACTGCATACATTAAACCAAAGAGGTGTTGATCACTGTACATTTGTAAACACAAACCCTTTTCATGAACTTTTTGAAATCTGATCTTTTGAAATCTGATATTTGACATGCCTAGTGGTCAGAGAATGGAGTATTCAGTGAGGTATTCAGAATTACTTCTTCTAAGCTACAGTGGGTTCTTAAATTGCCTTTGTGAAAACATAGCTGCTTATTTCCATGCATACTGCATAGACTAGGGTATCTGTCATGCATCCTTTCTCAGTGTAACCCACAGTAACTAGTTCTCTCCAGAACACATCTCCCTGTCATCATTTTGTTCAGTAAGACAGAAAGGTTATAGATGATGTAAATTGGCCCTGCAGACTTGAGTTTCCCAATTACTTGAAGCGATTGAAAATGGCCTTTTGGTTATCTGGATCCATCATACATATCAACTCATGTGAATCATGTTTATTTTCACACCCAGTGCTGTACAAGCCTACGTTCTACATAGGTGATGGTAACAAGGGGCGAGGGATTTCCCCAAACATGGTGATTATCCTCAGCTCCCATTGAAGTTGATGGGACTTGAGGGTGTTCTGTACCTTGAAGTATAGGCTTGATTCTGCTTAACATAAAGGCAGAAACTGTAGGGACTGCTCAATGTAGAAACTAGCTATAGACATAAACCTTTTTGGTTATCATTCTAAGGTACTTCTATGGTCTATCATATTGTCTAAGCCCCTGATAATCTTTATTGTATTTATCATGACAATATCTCTGTTTTCCCTATTGTACAGATGGAGAACTGTGCATACTGACTAAACTATTAATAAGACTTAAGTTTTGACAGTATTGCTGTGCTTGGTAGGGAAATCATTTTTTTTTGCCAGCATAGCTATGGCAGCAACTCCCCTGGTGTAGACTCTATTACTAACAAAACAGTCCTTTTTGCCAATATAGGTTATTTTACTTGCAGAGCTGGTGTAAGCTATACCAGCAAAAGAACTTTTTCTGGTATAAATCAAACCTACCTAGGAGCTTTCACTAGCAAAATTATTAAACCTATAGCCAGTAAATCTGGAAAGCATACATCATGACAAAGTGACTTGTTCTCAGCAATGACAGGAATTGAACTGAAGCTCCCTATGCCCAAGGCTTGTACCCCTAACCACTGAGCAATCCTTCATTTCTTTATTCTGCCAATAACTTGGGCACAGAATTATAAAATACAAGTAGAATTAAAAATCTTAATAACCAAAGGGGGAAAATGATCATAAATAATAATGATGGCGATAATGAGAAAATATCCATCATGCCAGAAGGAGGTGATTCATCTTGCAGCACTTCTCTTATTTCCCTAGAGTAGGAATATCTTTAACACATTAATGCCATTTTAGCTTTTTAATGGGCTTTAGGTCATGCAAATAGTAGTGCAAGTAGTGAAGTTTAGGTTGGATAGGAAGTGGAAGAGTGAATTTGTAGCTTAAGTAATATGGACCATATTCTGCATCTACATGTGCTGTTAATGTGACACAATAAACTCCAGTGCAGTTTGTGCTGGAGTTTATTGCTCCCAGGCACAGCATTTACATGTATGCCTGGAACTACAGTGTGTTGAACTGGGGCAGCATGGCCCCAGGTGGCAGCTGGCTTGGGGGATCAGCATGCCAGCCCAGAGGTGCTCTGCCCCAGCTTGATGTGCTGCAGAGGGACTGGCTGGGGTACGAGGGTACTCTGGTGTGGAGCTAGCCAACAGGTCACCATCTATATACGTATTACACATTAGCCTGTCTTAATACTTATTAACTAAAGAGCATAGTTCTTAAGTGGTGTTTAATGCACATTAGCCTATTTTAATGTGCATTAACTAAATAGCACAGGTTTTTTAGGGCATTTATACACATAACTTTTCATTTAGCGACACACCAGAGATCTGCTGCTTCTGAGAAGAGTCGATTAATCAAGTCTACTCTGCACATGAGCTGATGCACACTGCACTGCAAGCGGTTGTATAAGAGACAAAATGCATGTCAGCATGCAGAAAATAGTGACGGTGTGGTTTTGAACTAAAGCACCTCTGAGGTGGGCAGGATAGGATAAGACTCTGGGGAGTCTGACCCAGTGCCCTCCGGAGATGGGAATAGCAATCTTTCTAATGGCTTCAGTGGAAATAGATTTAGCCTCAAATGTAGGAGGAGGGCAAGAATTTAGAAAAAAACATTTGAACTCTGTTGATCTGGAACCCAACAAAATACAGAGATCCTCCAGCCCCTCCTTGGCAGGGACATTTAGTTGCAAAGAACTACCAAGGGAAGAAAGCCATTTGTTACAGCTCTGTCCAATACAAAAGAAGAAAATGGCTTCCTCAGGCAGCCAGACCTTTCTACCAAGTCAGCTATCAGCTATCGGCTTCCTTTAGACCAAAGACCCATGACCCTGTTCAGTACCCAAAGTTTTGTAAAAACTAGCAGTGAGGTAAATATTAAACCTGTACTGGGTTGAACTGTTTCATCCAGATACTGAAAGAGCTAGCTACTATTAAATCCTATACTATTAAATACAAGAGGCAGCTAGTTTTTCATTTGTACATAGCAAAAGCCAGTACTTAGCATACTGTTGTCCCAAATGCATATGTAGTTGATATGGTCCTAGCTAAATATTGCTTATAATTTACTTACTCTTCTGTGGACATACAGATTTCAGCCCTTCCTAATTTTCAAATGTATCTCTGGGTTTCATTGAAAGAAATCTGTTTTCTCTCAAGCTGTTATTACTTTTTTTTATGACTCATTAGAAAACAAAGCATCAGATTTTGAAATAAGTAAAAGCATTATAAAAGAGATTTCTTAATTCCAATCCAAAATATATAAGAGCATAGTTTGCAAGGCTGATTTTTTTCAGGGGTCCATTGATATTGATTGAGGGATTTATTTGTTGGGATTTAAAAGTATTTGATCATAAAATATCAATATTAGCATTCATTTAGAATTGGGTAACTTTTAGGAGATACTTTTTTTATTTGCCTTCTACAAATTACGTTATCTGAAAAGAAGAAAAAAGTGCATGTCTTTCAACAGACAAGATATTTTTTACTTATTAGTTTGTATTTTATGGGTGTCCCAAATGGGCTTGTTTACATTATATCTCACTACACAAAGGATATTATTTAAAAATGAAATTAGATACCAATATAATTCAGTTCAACTAGGATGTGATCCAAACCCTATTAATGTCCTATGGAAATCTTTCCATTTAGGAACTGGGCTCAGCTAGGCTAATTAACTTTTGGAAGTTCTAATGCAAGCTACAGCTTTATATAAGAAAAGAAGTAGAGGAGTTTCTCTGCTAATGGGTGACAACTTCCTTATTTACATGTATGACAATGAATATGCAGAAGAGCATATCATCATCTTGTAGCCCAGATGGAAGCTGTTTCTGACTCTTAACTATGCTCAACCAATCTATTTATAGTGCAATGGCAAAACAAAAAAAGCAGTGACAATTTCTCAGCATAATGAGCATTTGAGAGAATTATAAAATAAAATAAAATATATCATAGCTGTGAAAATGGAGATTACAGACAGATTAAGATGAATGAAAAAAAATAATACTTTCACACAGATTAAAATGTGAATATTCTCTCAAACTGCCATTGTATGTGGAACAGCACCAGACCAGGTCTGAAGGAAGGATCTCACAAGAGGAAGGGAATGTCTCACAGGTATATGCAAAAGGTTCAAAAGTATCTCTGTAACGAACATGAAAATACCTTTCCCTTATTACATGTTTCCATTCAGTCTTCTTTCCTTCTCTTTTTGTTTTCCTAACACCTCTGCTTTTCTTTTTCTTAATCTCTCCCTCATCCTTTCATCCCCATGAATTTTCCATTTCTCTCCACTCCACTTTCTGTCTTTCTTCTATTATTTTCTCCTCTTGTCTTTTCTTTTACTCACATTTTTAGCATACTCCACATATACTTTCTTTCCTACTTCTTGACTCGTCTATCCACTCCCCTTTATTTACCTTATGCCTACTTTAGATCAAACTCCTCTCTGTGCTTTTCTCCCCACTTTTCCAATTCCCTGCTTTTGCATGGCATGCAGATTTAAGGATGCAGAGAGCAAACCTTGCTTAGAGTAATTAGTTAATTGAGACAGTAAGGAGAAACCAAGTGACCCAGCTCTGAAAGGTGAGGAATAATATAACACTCCTCCCCCACCCTAGAGTTGATAGTGTGCTTGTCTGAGCCCTTTAAATATTAACTATGTCATGGTTGTCATCTGCTAACGTAACATTTGTTTTACACTTTGCAGAAGGAAGTGGAGCCGAAGGAGCTGTCCAAGGTAGGGTTCTCTGTTGCACCATCTTTCTGTTTCTTTCTCTCCCTTTCTCCATATTTCTGTTCTAAGTTCTTCAGGAAACCAGTTGTAGAATCACTCTTACTTCTTCCTATGTACTCTACCCTAGTAACACCATTACAGTCTGTCAGGGCAGAAGTCGAGCTGTGACCATGTGGTAGAATCAATGATCTGAGGACGCTGGAAGCATTAGGGCAGCAGTAGGCAGGGAAGTCAGTGGCCTTTTTTAGATGAAGATGAAGATAATAAGAAGTGAGGCTCACAAGCTCTTGTTAAATCCAGTGTCTTTGTTTCATGTGATTAAAAAAAAAACAGGGCAGGAAGAATATGAGGTTTCCAAATGAAGGTAGAATTTCACACGGATTACTGTGCATCTCATTCCCTGAGCTCATTACCTAGGGAGATATTTAATATGCAAGCTTAAGTAGGTTGAGTCTGCATATGCATACACATGAAGTTAATAATTCCAAGTGTTCAGGAAAATATACTTTAAAATCTATTTCAGTGTGTTACTAATAGAATTTATTAATGTTATGTAATAATTGACATTACTAGTCTGTTGCTCCAGCTGTTCATTTAAAAATGCACACTTGGTTTTGGTAAGACAAGGTCAGAAGGCATTGTCAAGCATGGATTTTTTTTTCCTTTCCCCAAAAGACATTTTATATTTAATTATACTTTTGTTTGGAGTCATTTCATCTCTTATTTTTATAAGTAATTTCCTTGCCTGAAAGACAATAGGAAAAAAAATCTTTTCAGTTTATTTAATTAGTACATTTGTACGTAATCAGTTTGTTTATTTCTTCTGTGAATGGATCTGTCCCAGAGCAACAAGGAAGAAAATTTCTTTAAAAGAAAGAAAAAAAGAAAGAAATGTGATTGTAAAACCACAAAACTATAAAACCACAAAGAAGAGAAGTGCTTCAGAAGTTCACATGCTACCTGAAACTATTTTTAAAACAATGCAATTGATTTCAGCTTAACAGTGCCTTTTCAAAAATTTCCCTTGGTAAAACCAGCCCGCTAGTTCCTTCAGAAATAAAAGCTGCATGACCTGAAATTCCCTGCTCTTAATTCAGGAACATTTCATACAGGGTGGGCGTATGCATTCTCCTTTTTTTTCTGGGTGTATTCTTGAGGTTCAGAACATTGACATTTTCTGTTGAAATGAAAGAGGAAGGACCTCACTTCTTGAAAACGTATATAGCATAAGTGGTCAAGGAAGAGCATGATAAGATGTTCTGAACAATGCTGTGATTGCTTATTTTATTGTTTTACTGGGATGGTAAAACTTTGGAAACTGCTGAGATGAGGGCTAGGTTTCAGACTCCTGGCTTCCATTCCTAATTCTGTTGCTAATTCCCTGCGAGATGCTGGGATGTTTCATAGTTCTCTGTTCATTAGTCAAGGGCTTTGAAATTCTTGAAGGGAAGGTGATTTACACGTTCATACTTTTATTAAACATACAATATACTGAACCCCTTTGTGTCTATTAAGGTTAGTGGCGCTGCATCCAGACAAGTGCAGACATGTGGCATGTGATGCTGGAGACCTGTCTGCAGTGCCACACACTGCACATGCAGGCATTCCCTGCACTGCTGCCTTGCAGCACATACAGGTTTTTTGACCCTGGGAGATCCATGGATGTGGTGGCAACATGTGCTGCCCAAAACTGGACTCTGCCTGGTACAAACTGCCTGCAAAGCAGCTATAAGCCCTTTCTTGCTTCTCCTGAGCACCAGAAAAGGGGTGCTCCCCAGAAGCACTGACAATAGTCAGCTCTGCATAGCCTGTCACAGGAGTCTGCAGTGCTGTTTCCCATTGACCAGTGGTTCTCAATTTTTTTAGACTCAGTGCACCCCTTGGAAAATTTCAGCTCTTAGTTTTCACTTGTTTTTTGGCTACAAAAAAAATAATAAGTTAATTCTTTTGTTGCAAAGAACTCTATTCAGAAAGACCACAAAAGGTCTGACAATAGGTCAGAAGCTTTTTTAACCATATGGATTCCTATTTAAAATCTTTGGGTTTATCTTGTAAATCATATTTGGACACCTGATAGTGCTAACATTTTATGGCTCCCCATGGCATCCCTGAAAGGCCCTTAAGGCACCCCAATGTGCATGACACCCTGGTTAAGAATCACTGCCACAGACTGCAGGTTGGGCCTCAAAAGGACATTTTCCTATGGTAAGCAGCTGTACAACTCAAATGGCAATATTGTATCCACACAACAAGGAGGGTGATTAGAAAGTTTCTAAAAGCAGCAAATACTGGTTATCATCATAAGAATACCGCAATGTATATGCCACAGGTTGCCTCTTAAATATAAAACATAGGAGTACAATGTAAATCTAGTAACAACTGGATTTATCATTTCCTATTGTGCTAGGGTACTGTTGTCCCTTATTCTTTTCTGTATCCTTAAGGAGTTGTTTTTAAATGTAAAACAGATGACACAAGAAATGAGTGCCTGTAAAATATAGCTGAGATTTTGCAAATGAGGCAGTTCTTTTTCCTGCCTCCAATTTGTTCCTGTTATAGGAATGTGGGGAAACAACAGACCTTAGCACTGTAATGAGCAAATGTCATAGAAATTCCAGTTCTGGATCAGTTCAGTTCTTATAGCAAAAGATAATCCTCTTTCACTGCACACATGCCATCAGGGGCTGCATAATAAGGGTATGCACACAGCAAAATAGGGGCCACACATCTGGGCCTAGATACTACACAATGCAATCTATTTCCCTCCTCCTTGTGCCTCTCAACTAAATCTCATCTCTGGCTTTGTTTCTGGAAGACAGAGAATTGCAGCATGAGATATCAGCATAAACATAATAAGGGATTGTTGTATGAGGACAAATTTACATATACAGTATAACCTCATAAATCTGGCATACTCAGGATCGAGCACCTGCTGGATATTTGAAAATGCCAGACATCTGAAATGTAAGTAAAGTGTGTGGAGCAGGGTGGGCAGGTGAGGGGGAGGGGTAGCGGTGGCCGGAAATGGAGAGGGAAGCTTGCATGCGGGGCTGCCACTGCATCCACCACTCCACACTGCCACTCTGCTTGCAGCCGCAGCTCCAGGACCGGCTGCCACTACTCAGGGAGCAGCCACCGAAGTGTTGGATTTCTGAGAATTACGGATTTTTAAAACCGGGATTTATGAGGTTATAAACCATTGGATGAAGTGACTGACTTTTCTCATTTCCCGAATCCAACCCTTGACCTGAAACGTTAAGAAGTGAGGCAGATGGAATGTATATTCACCTTTTAGACAGTGTAGTTACTTTGGAGTAATGCCATAAATCTTATCTCAGTAAAATGGCAAGGTTGCATCTTTCCATGCTCCCTCGCTTTTCATAGGAAGATCTATGCAATAGCAGGTCCTTAGACCAGAGACCTTTTTCCCAGCTCACTTAGATGCTGCCTTATCACACTCTATACATGCTGCAGCAGATGTTTATTCAGTGTGAAGCATAACTTTTTAAGCATATTATGTAAGGGCCATATGACTTCTTTCCTTATATCCAGGCTTTTCTTGAACTGTAGCATGCTGAGGAAGCTGCCGAGGAGTACTAGATTTGGCCCTATTTGCTCTGAAAAGATAAAGATTAGCTGTGTTATCTAGCCTCTTACCAAGTTTTCTGTATGCTTGAATTTTCATTCTGGTCTTACTGGGGCTGTAAAAATAGTAGAAGCAACTTGTGAGTAGAAGTTGCAAGACCGAGCCGTATTTGACTATGTTATAAAATCCCCACATAATTCGGCATTACTATCAATCTCTTGCTTAAGGAAAAGGGGTCTGAGGCCAGCACACAATAAAAACAGACAGTATGCTAAATATGATTATTAAGTTGCACTGGCAGAGGAGTGAAGAGAAGCATACACGAAACCTGTTCACATTAGGCATAGTTGTATTTGCTATGAATGGACAATCAGTTATAATATTTACCCATTATAACTGTCTTGGCCAGAAAAGACCTCTTGCAACTGGACCAGAGAATATCTTGTATATAACCAGCTCCTATTATTATGGAATACTGCGTTGATCCATGGAAGAATGAACAATGATCTCCATATGGTTTTGGCGTGAGGAACAAATTCAGGCATGGCTTGTAATATCTATATCTAAGAATCAGCCAAGGTGATAAGTCTACAGATTTTAACCAACCCTCAAAATGTCATGTGACATAATAAGTGGGACAAGAATATCTGTTCTCTCATATGGATGAAATGTAAAGGAACGAGTTGGGTGAATGTACAAATGTCAATAAGCTTGTCTGGCATGTGAAAGCTCACAATGGGACATGGAAAGCACAGCAGATCCAAAATGATGTATTTTTTTTAATTAACCCTCTGCTCTTAACTAGATCCAAAAAGAAAAGGTCAAGATTTGATTTAGTACAGGGCCTTTTTACCACATTCAAGGAGAAAAAGGTATTAATGTCAACTACTTCCTCTCCTTTCCTCTCATCAGCTCTATTGTTGATCAGATTTTGAGAACATGAGTACACAACAACATACTACTGGCACCAAAGGATATTTCCTACTAGGGATTTTATCCTATTTAAATTAATATTAGTATTCCCTGAGAAAATACAAAAGAATCAGTCCCCTTGTTCCCTGATTGTATACACTCTAGAAAAAATTAAGGCTTGTAATTCTCCACTGGTGATGCTCCAGCAAATACAGGAAAGGTGGAAGCTGTAATATAAACTTGGCTCAGGTGTTCTATGCATGTGCCCATAAGCCTTACTTAGAGCTTAGGTAGGTGGCATGGCAGGCTCTCTGTCCTGTTTGCAATACAGATTTCACTATTTCTAAGACTAGTAAAAATGAACAATAATAAATTAAAGATTATATAGATAAAACCTCATCAATAAAGAGACTGCATAGGAATCAGTGAAGAAAAAAGGAAGGTTACAAGGCAAAAATCAAAAGGAAATGCTGTATCTTATCTATCTAGGTTTCTCTACTATGCCTGTTGTCATGTTACATGGTACCTAAACCTTCCACAAAAAATAACCTCTCCTCTCTATTTGCTATCAGCATTGAAATTTGTTTTCATAGATCTGAAAGATAAGTAAACCAGCTCTGCTTACACGAAACTGGATGATGAACTGACCCTGAACTTTAAACAAAGCCTCAGTCAATGTTACAGAAAATGCCTTTACACAGCGCAAATATTCTAACGAGAGATTTTTGCTGTATACTCCTGGCATGCACTTTACAGTAACAATGACAAGTGATAATAACAAGTCTGAAGCAGATGATTGATTCATCTGCTGCTACTGGTTTTAGTTCATTCGTGTTGACGTCTGCTTTTGACTGACTTACTGTGATTTCAGCGAGGCTGCCACAGAAGACATCAAGCTAAATTCAGCAGTGTCTCTTGGTTAGTGGGAAGTAACCTCCTCCACACCCAGTAGGTCTACAGCACAGCTGACAGAGAAAATAAGGGGCTCATGAGTTTCTGCTTTTGAAACGTGGGTAGTTTAAAACATCAGTTTAACATTCTTCCTTGGTTTCCTTCCCCTATATATTACCTGAATCATCATGCTTTGGCTCAATCCAAAGCCTTATCTTACTCAAGAAACCTTAAGTGTGGACAGTGGTTCAGATCCATAAGGTCAGGGAGTGATTACTTGAGTAAAACATGACACTTGGACTTTTTGAATCAATAAAGAAGTTCTATCCTAGTAATAATCTCTCCCTCTCTCTCTCTCTCTCTCTCTCTCTATATATATATATACACACACACACACACACACACATAATCTGAGATTAAAAGTGGCATCTCTCTAGGTAGTAGTAATGCATGCTATCTTGGTTTTCAGGAGTCTGATATGTGAATGAATGCCCTTTTAAAGGTAAAAGGAGTGATTTTTTTGTGGAAGATATTAGTTCCCATTTATTTCCTTAGCTCTAGAAGGGGGAGCTGCAAAGAGATACAAGGAACAGAGAGATTTGTTTTCCATACCAGACTGAACTGTAATGCATCAAATCCAGTACTCTGCTTTTAATAGTATCCTAGTCTTTCAGGGAAGGGAAAAAATAAACAAGTGATAAACAACAACAGCAACTTCATAATGTACAAGACCCCTCAGCATGTCATACAATTCTATTGATAGACTAAGATCAACATTACTTGGAAGTGCTATTCTAGTCTGCAGTTAGTCTCTGCTAAAAAAGAACAACAGCTTTATGAGGCACTGGTTTTATTGTGCCTCAAGATTTTCATGTACAATCAATTTAAAATTAGTATGTACATACATACTTACATATGTAACTGCCAGCCCTGAAAATTAAATGGTGGATGGGAAAGTCAAGCCAAGTTCTTTCTTCTTGTGAATCATCACCAGCAATTAAAATTCTTCAGGTTAGCTGTCCCTCTGTTAAACCTGTGCAACATCAATATCTTCAAAATATGCTGGGTTGATACCCATGCTGCCCTGTTTGCCTTCTGTTGGTTTGTAGTAAAGGAACTAATGAAAAATTAGGTCTGTGTGTTTGCTTTGCTTGGCATGCCCAATATAAATGTATGTAGAAGTGTTGCCCTGGTGATCGGTGTTGCTATTCTGGAACTTTCTACAGCTCTGGTCAGGACTTCACTAGACTTTCTAAGACAAAACCTCAATTGATGACCAACGTGGTTAATCATGACTCCCTTCCACCAGCTATGTTTGCTTTCCTACACTATGAAAAGAAGGAAGTGGCATAACAGAGGGTGACAGATCCTCAGTGGATGACACACTAGAATGAGTTCCCACCAGGTACTTATGTGGGTGTTAAGGCCCCATTGTACCATACAAAACAGTCACCTACCCCAAGGAAACTGTTGGCTGGTGAATAATTCTATTGACCTTGCAAAAGTGGGAAGAGAATCAAGCTTCCATTCTGCTTTAGCTCCTACAAGTTTTAAGAGACATTAAAAGCAATACAAAATTATTTTGATTACTCAAGTCAGCAGGTATTACTCAGTACGTCCAAAGAGCTTATCTACTGAGTAAGAGCTATCAAGTTTACATAGTAATTTTTCAGAGTAGTATTGCGTTCATGGATGGGGACTGCATGGTCACAGCAGAGGTATCTGCACCTCTTGGCCAGCCGCCAGTGGGCTGTGACTGCCCAGTTGGCCTTTGTGTGTCACTACTGTCATGTGTGCTGCCACCCTGCCATCTGGGTAGCTATTGCCCAGAAGATGTTCTCAGTGTGGTGGCCTGCTTTTACCTGTCAAAGCATGTCTTCCTGGCCCCAAGTGGCCAAGAGGTCAGCCACCTCCAGCTGGGTCCCAGGTGCCAGTCCTGAGCAGGCTCCTCTGCCTGGGTCCTGCCACCTGCCTCACTACCAGGAGTTCTGGTGTTCCCTATTTAAAAACTGCAAAATTTCTAATAAAAAAGCCTAAACTCACTCTTTAAAATACCCCCAAATCCATGTTCTTCTACAGTTAAAACAAAAAACCATGAGCAAGAGAGAGAGAGATCAGTTGGGCAATGTTTTATTGATATATTTACAATGTTAAAGCAATTTGGAAGCCTACCAGTGTCTCCATCATCATAATAAAATACATTTTAAATATCTATATATTTTGATGTTTGCTTTTGATTTTCTTACCATAGAACAATTAGAGCTCCCCCGACTCCTGCAGTAATTAGGATGTGGGGCCAGCTGCCTCTGCAGCCACAGCTCCTGCCATCAGGTCTCATCCTGTTTGGCAGCTGAGCATGGTGGGTATGTGGTGGGGAAATGTGGGGTTTGCAGCAGGGGGGGTGGAAAGAGGTATGGGGGGATGTTTGTGGGTGTGAATGGATGGGGGGCATGGGATGTATGGGTAGGTGTAGGGGGGCTGTGTGGGGGGGCTGCTCAGGAAGGGTGGGTCCTCTGCCCCCCACAGGGTGCAGCCCCCCCAACAGTACATGGACCTACCCCCCACAGGGTCACAGGACCTGGCCCAGCATGACAGGCAGTCCCTGTGAGTAGCATGGGGCCCCAAGGGACACCCAGAGCAGCCCAGAGCTGCCCAAAGATGCATGGTGCTGCATCAAGACAAAACAGGTTTGTGCAATAAGGCACAGGCAGCACCAGGTGCCAGGCGGCCAAGGCCAAGACATGCTGCCCTGTACTTGTGCCTGGAGGCCTCAAGTGCCCCAATGGCCACTGCTGCTGGTGAGAAGTGGGCCATGCAGGGGGGCTGGGGCATGTCGGCTATGGGGGGGGTGGGCAGGAGACCCTCCCCTCCCAAGCTGTATCCCCATGGTTGCCCGCACCCTCTCCAGCCCCTCCCTACCTCCAACCCCCACCCCCCACTTACCTGGAACAGAGCCCAAGTCTAGGTCCCTGCAGCCTGCATCATTGTTTGCCCTGCATGGGCTGGCAGCATGCTGCAGCACTGGGGAAAGGGGCAGGCATAGAGATACTCTGGCCAGATACCAAAGCATCTTTTTGGAGGACCCAAGAATCCAGTTGCTTCAGGGCATGGCCCTGGACCGTGCTTTGCCTCACTTTTTTCTGGGTTTGTTTTTCTTTTTGATACCTGGATAACCAAAAACAGTGGGGATGCAGCTTGGAAGGGGAGGGTCACCTGCCCACCCCTCTCATGGCCCACATGCCCCCATCCCCCCTGCATGGCCCACTCCTTACCAGCAGCAGTGGCCATCGGGGCACTTGAGAATCTGATAGTGTTTAACACTGAAAAATGCAAGGTTCTCCACCTTGGGAAAAAAACCTGCAGCATGCTTATAGGCTTGGCAGTGCTATGCTGGCTAGCACTATGGAAGAAAGAGACTTGGGGGTCATCATTGACCACAAGATGAATATGAGCTTGCAATGTGATGCTTCGGCTAGTAAAGTGACCAAAACGCTGGCTTGCATCCATAGATGCTTCTCAAGCAAATCCTGGGACGTCATTCTCCCCTTGTACTCGGCCTTGGTGAGGCCGCAGCTGGAGTACTGTGTCCAGTTTTGGGTTCCACAATTCAAAAAGGATGTGGAGAAGCTTGAGAGAGTCCAGAGGAGAGCCACGCGCATGATCAGAGGTCAGGAAAACAGACCTTATGACGATAGGCTGAGAGCCATGTGGCTCTTTAGCCTGGAAAAGTGTAGGCTCAAGGGTGATCTGATGGCCACCTGTAAGTTTATCAGGGGTGACCACCAGGATCTGGGGGAACGTTTGTTCACCAGAGCGCCCCAAGGGATGACGAGGTTGAACGGTCATAAACTGCTACAAGACTGTTTCAGGCTGGACATAAGGAAAAATTTCTTTACTGTCCGAGCCCCCAAGGTCTGGAACAGTCTGCTAGTGGAGGTGGTTCGAGCACCTACATTGAACACCTTCAAGAGCAAATTGGATGCTTATCTTGCTGGGATCCTATGACCCCAGCTGACTTCCTACCCTTTGGGCGGGGGGCTGGACTTGATGATCTTCTGAGGTCCCTTCCAGCCCTAATGTCTATGAAATCTATGAAATCTATGAAATTTTAAGCCTGTGCTGCAAATATGCAGTGTGGGGAATGTTTTTGTTTGCTTTCTGCATGCCTCTAGCCGCATCTCAAAATGGTTTGAGAAGTGGCAAGAGGCATGTGTGGGCTCATCTGGATGTGCCCAAGGAGTGCATCTACATGTATAATTAAGGCAATGTGATAAACTCCAGAGCAATTTGTGCCAGAGTGCACTGCTCCTGAGCACAGTGTCTACATGTGTGCCCAGGACAGCAGCATTTTGAATCATGGAGCAGCCGCAGGTTGTCAACAGGCTTGGCGGGTTAGCCCCAGGCTGCAGGTGACAGTGTTGTGTGGTGTAGGGGCTGGTTAGGGCATGAGAATGCTGAAACTGTGGTGGCAGGTAACTTATCTGGCCCTGTGTTGCTTGGGCTGACCAGGTGCAATTTATGACTGCAGTCACAGACTACATGTGTGTTTACTTGCAGTTAATTACTGTGCTGTAAGATAGACCTGTCCTCAACAGTACTATTCTACATGGAGTTAGTTAGTTTACTGTGCTGTAATACCAGTAGGCTTTGACACCTGTGACACTTTACTGCAGAGCTAATTAATCTGCTCTGCAGTAAAGGGCATTTGTAGATGCACCCTAAGGGTGAAAACCTGGCTCTGCTGAAGTTAATATCAAAATTCCCATTTATTTTGATCAAGCCAAAATTCAGAGTGCTTCATATTGCCCCCATACTTCTCTGGTTCTCAGGTGAAATAGTTTGCTTTATCTAATTTTATCTTAAAAAAAAAATTAAAAACTGGCATCAGAGAAAAAATTAGGATGTTAATTTGAAATGCTGTGATGCTTTTCCTTATACATATAAGACATTTTTGTGTAGCATAGCTATGGAATGTTTTTACATTTTTTACATTAATATTCTGAAATCATAATTATTTTTAGAGAATCTGAGAGTTTAGTATATACAATGATAGGTTTTTTTAAAAGAAACATAGCTTACCAGTCAGGTGTTGTCATTATGCCCCATGTCATGTCCAATTTTCATTACAAAATGTATCTTCATGAGTGGAGAGAGGAAGGAAGAACTCAAGAACAGTGTAACTTTTAATGAAATGCTCTGTCTCTCACAAGTGAAGAAAAATGTCACAACAGATCAGACATTGTGCATTACACATGCATAATACAAATTTTTCTTCCCCACTGTTTTTCCAAGTCAAAACTGATTATGATGTGCAAATTAAAAAAAAAAGATGGCCAATCTAAAGTTTCTTAGGATATATTCATACTGAAGATTCTGAATATTATTAAATGCATGTTATGTCATCAGTCATAGAACAGTGTGTTATATATATTATGTATTAGTGCTATGTGAAGCTTTGGTCCCTGATTTGATTTGGCAGAGATTTGGCCCAATTCAGTGGCCAAATCTCTGAATCTGAATTGAATCAGGAGACCCTTTAATCTCTCCAAATCAAACTGGAACCCTCCGAATCAATTCGGAGAGATTCGGAAAGATTTGGTGATTTAGACATAGAACAGCCTTAAATGTTTTTTCTACATACCTCAAGGTACCAGTGCTGCAGTGCTGGGGTGGATGGAGCATCCCATAAGAGCACGGTGGGGCTCCCCAGTGCACTAGGCAGCAGACCCAGAAGTGGACCAGAAGCACTTCTGTCCACTTCCAGGTCCACTAGGGAGCATGCTGCGCCCTGCCCCCCGCACCCTCCCAGCTTGGTGACTGGTGGCTCCTGGGTCTGGGGGAGGCACCTGGGGTCCCCCTGTAGCCAATTGCTGAGCACGGGGGTATAGGAGGGGCCCTGTGTGGACCTGGAAGTGGACTGGAACTACTTCCTGTCTGCTTCTGGATTCACTGCCAAGCACACAGAGGGATCCTTCTGCACTCCTGTGGGATGCTTCATCCACCCCAGCATTGCAGCATTCACAAGCCATGCCTGGTACTTTGAGATATGTAGAAAAAACATTTAAAGCTGTGTCTATGGCTGAATCACTGATTCTCCAAATCGGCATCAAATCTTCAGATCCAGATTTGGCCAAATTGAATCAGGGACAGTGATCCAAATCAACAAATCAAATTGCTGTCCCCGATTTGGGCAGAATCAAAATCTGAATCGAATACGGCCCATTTCGTACACCCCTATTACATATTATGTACGGATATGGCTTGACTCTCCTCTCACTCCTAATTTAAGGTAGTGAATGTAACAACAGACTCAAGTCAAATGAACTAATGCATGTTTCAAAATTATTTACGATGGGGGGTTACTCAAAATTAAAGTCAACTTATTCTCAAGAACCTCTGGGTCTAAGTTCTTCTGTAATCTGTAGTAATTTTTCCCCCCTTCCCAGTGACAATCCCTTGTGTGTATTTGAGCACAATATGTAGTCCATAGTGGTAATATTTCCCCAACAGAAAGAAGAGGCATATATAACATTCAAAGAGCTATATTCACAAGAGGTGTGTCTACACATAACCTTTAATGTGCATTAGACTATTTTAATGCACATTAAGGCTAGGGACAGACATTACACATAAAGTGGTTTAAGTGATCAGAAACTGATTTACACCTGTAACAGAACAGATGTTCAGTGCACATAAACCAGTTTGAAAATGGCTGAAACTGGTTTGAGATAAACCTAGTTGAATGAAGGATCAAACTTAACTGATTTGGCTCAAACTGGTTTATGCAATGTCTGTCCCAGACCTCTTGCCGGTTTAAGATAAACCAGATACCCCCCGCATCCCAGCATGTTCTCTGGCCTGGGTGGGGCTCTCTGCTCTACAGCAGGGCTGGCTCCTCCCCTCTGCCTTACACAGACACCTCAGCATTAGCTAGCAGACCACATGCTGGCTACAGTTCCTGCTGTGGGAGATAAGAGGCAGACAGGATTTTTGAAGCTCATCAACAGATAGCTTAATGTCCTTCCTTGGAAGAGCTGTTTAAAAAGAGCTCCATTAGTTAGGCTTTGTTTTCTAAATGGGCTGATAAACACTGAGTTAGGGGTGATAAACATTCCCTGCTGGGCTTCTTGGAGGGTTGGGGGGGAGAATTATCAGAGCATCCTGCTGGGGTCTGGCCACACCCCCCTCAGCTCAGCCCTTGTAAAGGAAGGGAGGGCTGCTCTAGCACCCCCTGGCTTCTAGCCTGAGCCACTGCAGGCATGTGCCTGTATTTCTGGCATGTCTGTCCAGTTACAAAACTGATTCAGCCTAGCCAGGTTAGACTAACTTGAAAAGATTGAATCAATTCAGGCGTAGGCTTTTTGAATGTCTGTCCCTAGCCTAAAGGATCACAAAAAACCACATGCGCTTTCACTAATGCACGTAAAAGTAAGCTAATGTGCCTTTTTCTAGTACTTCACAATGGAGATACTAAATTTAATATGCATTACCAAAAGCTCATTAATGAATGTGTACCCTTGCCCAAGGACTGCTTCTGTTACTCATTAGTATCCAGTGGGGTTACCAAGCCTTTCAGTAGACAAAGCAATAAGTGAGTTCTTTCTCTCAAACAGAATAGTACCACTTCTCCACCATGAAAAATGAAGGGGAGGATATTGCATTCATACTATCAAAGGGAACAGAGGTGTGGGAGGCATTGTGCTGCCATAAGATCCCCCTTGTGAAATGTGGTTTTGTATACAACTTTTTGTGAGTTTATCAGTCCTTTGTATAAGGATGAGATTCACGTTGGCCATTCACATCCTCCCTAACACCAATACCCAAACCCCACAGTAGCCCAGGAAAAGTTTGGAAAGCTGGAACTTGAATATCCTATTACATAGAAAGAAATCTACCTTTGGATTCCATCTTAATTACTGCAGAATGCCAGAATGCCATGAAACATCTGGATGAGAGTGAAGAATCTTGTCCAGGGTTCCAATACTGATTTTCATTCTTCATTGACTTAGCTGGAATTTAACACCTTGTATTAAATTGCTAAAGGTTTAATCCTGCTGTCCTTATTCAGTAAGAATTAGTGAGATTTAATAATGGCTAACATTAGGCTTTTGGGGCAATAGTGTTCTGTAACCAGTGACATAAGGTTCCTGCAGAGAGCAAAATTTAGTCTGGTATATCCAAATGGATTGTCAAATTCCTGTCTATGGAGAATGGGCTTTTAAAAAATGAGAGTTTCAGTCCTATCATACTAAGGTATTTCTTAGTAAGTGACTTCTGTTATTTCAAAAAAAAATTGAATCATGTTGTAGCAGGGTTGGAACAAGCCCAAAGAAAATGTCCATTACATGTGTACATGTGTTTGTACAGTACATCTAGTCCCCAGTCACAGCTAACTCAGAGGTATATTTTGTATTTCAAATTACCTGTGGTATAATTAATATATTTTTTGTTGGAATTACATTCATTTTACTTTTATACCACTCAGGATATGACAGTCTCAAGTTCTGGATGTACCTTTTAAAAAGCCATTATGACTATATTAACTCAAAAAGTTATTTGTGCATACATAACTCAATTTATACACTTTTATGGCCTGTTCAATGTCTCCATTTTAGTTAATAAAATCACTTATCAAGTGTCAGGAAAACAAGTTTTAGGTGAGGTGTACATATTTATGCTAAAACCTTTTCTGTCTGAATTTAAATAGAACTGTTTGAATAAATGAGCACCTTAAGGTAAAATGGCAGAAAATCCACATTTTTACTGTTATAGAGAGCAGACACTGTGTTTTGCCCATATTAGTCACTGCCCTTGAAGGTACAAATCCTCCTTTTCCTTGCCTGTACCTGTTTTCTCCCATTCAGCTGGAAAATAGCTCTTAGAAGTTCAGGCCATAAGAAAATGTATCTAGCTAATCTAATTACATATTACCATTGCATTGTTGTATAAATCAGATGGCTGGCACAGGGAATTGTGTTGTGTTATGATCTTCATTCAGTTGTTAGACTGTTAAATATAACTGTAATCCCTTTGCTCCTCTGAATGCAAGGTTTGCTTTTCCTGGGTTTGCTGTGTTTTACTATTCTGCTTTTGTAGCAGTCTTGAGAGCATCGTCTAGAGATTTCCCACTTACCTGCTCCTCCCTCTGTAAACCTGGCAATAAGGCAGTGGAGTCTTCCCTTGTCACCAGTCACAAACATGTCAGAGATAGACATCTGCTTCCCAGGGCCACATTACTACCCCATTTCTGGGCTTGGCATGTGCAGAACAGGAATGCATACACAAGTCATGCTTCTCAGAAGTGGTCTTGGACTGCCAAGGAAATGACACAGGAATTCCCTCTGTAGACTTTTGCCCATACTAAAAGAAAGGGGGCAGGATGAAGTCATGTTTTTACCCCTCCTTTGTCATCAGCATGGCTGGATAGGCACACGGGGGTATGCAGCATGTTCTAGATGTTGCACTGGGGCTTGTTCAACTTTGAGGACTTCTGAGAAGGATTGTGTTTCAGTGATCCCCAGTACTTCTTGGGCTGGGCTTTATAGGCATAGCTGAGCCAGAACTAGTCAAGGTTGATTTACAGCCCAGAGCTGTTTACATACTTAAAATAATACCTATCTACAAGGATCACTTCATCCACCCCTGAAATGCAGCCATCTCTGGCCAGTCAAATACTCCGTCTGGTTAACAATATGCAGCAGCACAACACTTGACACAAGTGAAATGAAGGAGAATTGAAAACTAGAGGCATTTTATGTTGGCACATGGTGCATACACATACCTAGGACTGTAGTAGGATGAACTCTCTCATGTTTAAAATATGCAAACTCTTTAATGAATCCCAGAAGTAAAGGGATGTTAACTGTGGGTCTCACCTAGAAAGAATCAACTTCTACAAGCACAGTGCTCCTTGGTGTGAAGTCAGTATTGATTCATTTGGAAAAGTTCCACCAACTGAATCAGTAACCTAGAATTTGACATGCAAGCTCCATCAGCTGTTGTACTAGTTAAACCTTAATTTTTAAACACTTGTGATGCACTGGACAGCATCTCCACCCTAGAGAAATCTCAACCGCAAGATACCAGTCATAGATAGGAGTGTTTCTGTATCCAGCCTTTATTTTGCTAGAATGGTTTTGCTACAATAAATATTAAAGTGAAAGCCCATTGAGGATGCTACAAGAAAAGTCCTTTAAGCATGAAGAGTGATAAAACCAATATGGTTCTTTGCAAATTAAATGATCTTTTACAGCAGTTGTGCAAAAAACCTTACAGAAACAAATAGAAATTATATTATTTCTTTGAACCACCATCTAAACTACTATAGGAGAAATTAAGATTGGATTTTTAAATTATATTCTATAAGATAGGCCAAAAACATCTATTGAAGAGTTACAGTTAAATTCCTTAAAGGATCCTCCCCTCATCAGAAGTTTCAGTTTCCATATCAGAGACATGGCTTGAAAGCATAAGCCTTTCCTGGACAACATTTAGTTCTTATAACCGCAGGTGCATATATCTGATCGTATTATGTATAATTACATGCACCTGTGGTTATTTACAGGAAATATACCTTCCTTTATTCTGATAGATGCACCCTTGCATGTCTGACTTCCTATATTTGCCCCACAGCACTTCAGCTGTCTCTACAGAGTCAACCCATAATTACACATGTGTGTGTGTTTAATCTGATGTGAACACAATTCATCATGGGGGCGCAGAAGGGAGTTGGTGAGGCTTTACTCACCAAGGCACCCCTGGGGGGCACAAGAAATAATGGCCATAAGCTAGCAGAGAGCAGATTTAGACTGGACATTAGGAGGAACTTCTTCGCAGTTAGAGTGGCCAAGGTCTGGAATGGGCTCCCAGGGGAGGTGGTGCTCTCCCCTACCCTGAGGATCTTCAAGAGGAGGTTGGATGGGCATCTGGCTGGGGTCATCTGAACCCAGCACTCTTTCCTGTCTGTGCAGGGGGTCGGACTTGATGATCTATTGAGGTCCCTTCCAACCCTAACATCTATGAATCTATGAAATATTGGGGCATGGGAAAACTTTCCATTAAAGCCAGTACAAAGGATCATGACACAATGCAATGGGCTAGGGCTGTTTCTTGCTATGTGAGTACAGTCAGACTCTTATTTGGTGACTAGAAAACTCTAGGCACTATTGTAAAAAGTAGTAATTAGCTGAGGAATTAGCCTCATTTTGAAGGGCTAGTGTGAACTCTCTGACACCACTGTGAAAAAGGTTTAGTTTAAAATAAGGTTTAAGTCACTTACAGTGATGCAAAGTGGGATCAACTCTATTGAAGGGAGTGTAGTTTGGAGCAGTCACATCCTTAGTCTAGAAACCTTCTTTGACTGCCCCCCACTTGCACAGCTGTGACTTGCCACTAGCCTGATGAACGGGGAAGGACCAGATCACTAGGAGCTGTAGCTATGAGTTGCCACTTAGAGGGCTGGTGAGCAAGGACAGGCTCTGTGGGCAGGGGTGTGAGAGATTCTGGAACAGTGGAGGACTTCAGGTTGGGCAGCACATCTGTGGGGAGTGACCACACTGTAATGGAACAGGAGGTGGATAGTACCCATCAGAGATAATCCTGTTCCGGAGTGCTGTAACTTTGAGCTGCATAATGAGTGCTTAAAACCAGGTTAAGGTGTTTATGTGCAGACAATCCAGTGGTTAAGATCTCCAGGAACCACCCAGAATTACCAGGTAACAATGCCCTTATATGTTAATTTTAGGTGGCTCCTGGAGCTCTTAACCCTTGGATTGTCCACACATTAGCACATGAAACTAGTTTTAAGCACTCTTTTAGCATCTAAACATATGCCACTGCAGCATACGTTTATCTTTGATCTATGTTACCAAGCACATGTTACACTAAGGCAGGGGTGGGCAAAATACAGCCCATGAGCCAGAACTTCCCACTGAGGGATTCTGTCTGTCCCACAATGGGTCCCTGGACTCCACCTGACCCAAGCCCGGGGGGGGAGGGGGGGCAGCTCAGGCTGTGATGTGTGCAACCGGTCCTGCCACCTCAGGGCAGGGGGTGGCACAGCAGTTAGACTCAGCTTCCCAGCAGTCCCTGTGTTGGTGGCTCACTCTGCCCAACTGCCACTGCCAGTCTGCCTTGCACACACTGCTAGGGGTCTGGACAGAGTGGGCCGACAGGCAGGTTCTCCATAGAGACTGGCCTGTAACCACTGCAGGCAGGGCATGCTCAGCTGGGTGGATAGGACAGGGCTGCATGCTGGGAGCTGCATCCAGGAATGGGTTAGGCGTTGGGGCCAGGGCTGGGATCATAGGCAATGACAGCCTGGGGCCAGGGCCTGGGGCAGATCTACTCTCCACATATCCCTGTGATCTGCTCTCCAGATGTCCCTGCCCCGTGGGACCTGTGTCTGTCAAAGGGACATGCAGGAAGCAGATTACAGCTCTGCTCTGGGCCCTGGCCCTGTGCTATCACCACTGCATGATCCCAGACCGACCCCCATTCCACTCCTGGACACATCTCCCTGACTGCCCAGCCCCATCTTATCTGCCTGGCCAAGCGCACCCTGCCCATGGGGATCCAGATGGTCTCCATGAAGACCCTGCCCACCTGCCTCTCCACTATGTCCAGCACATAGCAGGTGGAAGATGGATGGACCCAGGGCCAGACAGGATCAATTGCCTCTCCCCCATCACACTGTACTGGGTCAGCACCTCCTCTCTTATCCCACAACAGTTCACCAAAACTCCTTAAGTGGGCCTCTAGCCAAAATAATTGCCCACTTCTGCACTAAGTTGTAGCCACTCTAGGCTACGCATTAGTGTACAACGCCTCCCACCCCCGACTCCCATCACTGACCCAGATCAGGCCCATTGCCTCCCAATGACTGAGCCACTACCCCCTGCCCCTCTCCCCCACCAGCCCAGACCAGTGTGCTGCTCCCCGCCCCCACAAATCCATGCTTACCTCCTTCATCCCTCTAGCTTACCTTTGGCTGCCAGTGATGTCCCAGAGGAGCACTCAGTGAGGGGGACCCCACCTACCTGGCCTTCAATGTCACCACTGCTCTCTGCACTGGGCTCAGCCCAAAGAACAGCAGCAGCCCGACAGTGGCTGGGGCAGTGGCAGGGGCTGGGCAGGTGAATTTTCCTTCCTTGACTGCTCCCCTAGAACAGTACCAGTATCCAAAAGTAAGCTGGAGGGGGAAGAGATGAGCACCAGGGGCAGGTGGGAAGAGAAGGGGGACCCCAAGGGGTGGGTAGAGCTACCAGCTCCTATCTGCCTCTTTTTCCTTCCCCCCCCAAGACTGGGCCTGCCATCCCCTACCCCCCCCCCCAGCAACCCAGATCTCCACTTGCCCTCCCCCCAACCAATGTCCTGGCTTACTAGATGCTGTCCCAGGGGAGCAGGCAGGGAAGGGGAACTTGCCTGCCCAGCCACTGCCACTTTCTGGGCTGGGCAGGTGGCCATAAGTAAGCTGGAAGACACAGGGATGGGTAAACCATGAAGGCCAAGGAGGGCAGTGGGGAGCCCCAGAAGTGGTGGGGAGAAAACGGGGTGTCCCCAAAAACAGGGGGACAGGAGGGAGCTCTGAGGGGTGTGGGGAGAGTTTGGGGGGGGGAGAAACAGGGGAGGGCCCAAGGGGGAGGGAGGCAGGGAGGAAGCCCAGAATGAGAGGAGGGTGGGGGTATTCTTACCTTTCAGTCCTCAAGGCCCCTGCTGGCTTGAACATATGACTGTTCCAAACTCAAGCTAGCACTAACAGAGATCAATGAAGTGCAACATATGAGAAGGCCCTAAACGAATTCAGAATAAGAATGGGTTTTGCAGTTTAAACCAGGTTTAATTTAATACCTTTTCAAAGTGTTTAACTGTGTTTTGTTAGAAAAGGTTTTGGAAATGTGTTTCTCCTCTAGCAACTCAGCCCCAGTTTTATTTGCATTTGAATTCTCTGGTGCTTGTTTTATGTGACAGAACAATAGAAAAAGAAACAGAAGCAGCAGAGGCACAGGTAGTTTAAGAGCTATATAGATAAAAGTGGGGGTTGGGTGGGGGCGACAAGTAGCTTGCTCATCCTGGCAGAACAAATTGCAAGCGCACTGCAAAGCTAGAGTGCACAGGCACTTGAGTCCCACCACACGTCCTGCTCTGGTCTTTGCTTCTGATTGCATATCATGGGGTTGCCTATGCTTCTCAGAGTAAAAGCAATTGTATTTCAAGACCAAGAACTCCTTGCTGTAGTAGGATAATGAATTTTGCATCTGGGATAACAGTTGTGAAGATGAAATTAGCAGAATACATTAAAGTTGTGGCCTATTTTGTTTTGTTTAAAGTTAATGGACAATTTATCTTTTATTTCAGCGACAAGAAGACAGGAGGTTATATACCTTAGGCCAGATTCTATTCCATCGATTACGTGCACATGTGGATTAAGTACATTGTATCTTATATTATCGATTTTTGTAATTGAAACCTAGAGATCAGTGACTGAAGTCTAGGGCAGTGAGTGGTTCAGAGCCTCTGAAAATCAGGACAAACATGACTTTCCTAATTCCACACAATGAAAGAATGCACAATGAGGAAAAGAGCTCAGTTGCCCTTTCCCTAGTCCCCCGCCCTAACTGCTAGAGCAGTGGTTTTTCACCTTTCTAGACTCAAAGCCCCCTCCATAACTTCTCTATATTTAGTGGTACCCCATTTCAAAAAAGAATGTATTTCTTAGAGTGTTTACTTTCTCGCACTCTGCAGCACCCTTAAAATGATCTCACAGAGTGGCAGAGCAGGCAGGACACCTCTGTGAGCATGAGGGGGTGGAGCCAGGTTCTATCAGGGGCTGCACAGCGGGGCAGACTGAAAAGTTTGGTGTGGGTCATTAGACCCCTGAAGGAGGCAGCTGTCCCTGCACAAGGCACAAGGTGGTGACAGTGGCTGCTGGAGGAATGGAGACTAGTGTCAAGGTCTGTTCCTGAAGGGGTAAATGTAGCCCCCACTTCCCCACTGTGGATGTTTCTTGAGGGACTTGAAGCCAGCAGGTGAAGGAGAGAGCACTTCTTCCTTGCATAGGTGGCACCTGGGATGTTACAGCTCTCTGGTTAGGAATCACTGTACCAGACCAAAGGTGCTCAGAACTGTGGCCTGCAAGCCACAGGAAGCTCCTGGTTGCTTTAAAATCAGCTTCTAAAATAAAAATATTTATTTCTTGTTTTCTATTTTTGGGTGTCCTCAGTTCTTGCAAATTCTTTGTTCTAAGAAGTCAATCTGTGACCAGTTATTATGTAAGGTAGGGCCTTTGTGCAGGCTTTGGGATAAGTGCATCTGTATAGCTGTGTGTCCTGCTGTTATTAGGATTTTGGTTTGTGGCATGAAGGGTTACTGAGTTTGGCCACCCTTGCACTAGACCATGTTTCTTCCTTGAAAACACACAGAAATCTCCAGCTAAGGACATAAGAGGAGGCATTAATATATGGCCTCTGGATACTTTTATCTAGTAAAAGCATCAGAGAAATAATGATAATGGCAAGATGTTAAAGGAGTAGCATCCTATATGCCAGTAGTGTAATGATGAGTGGGTGACTGGGACATGATACATACATATATGCATGTATAGGTGCTGCCTAAGGCAGGAGGTGGAGTACAGAATGGAATTGGAGGGTGGGAGGAGAGGGATGGGGGAGGGGAGAGCAGACAGCCAGCCTTCCAACTCCCTACCTCCCTTTCAGACCCTGAACCTTTCCTGCTGCAGTGCCAGCTCTGGATCCGGCAAATGGGGAAGGCAAAGCAGCAGTGTAGTGCATGGTGTAGGAGCAGCAGCTGCAAATTCACTGCTGTGGGAGGGAGATGTCACCACCTATTTGGCTGCAGAAAATCATTGCTAAAATGGCTTCTTGACACACGTATCAGCAGCAAACAAAAGGAGATGACATCCTCCCTGCAGCATGAAATCTGTAGTCATTGGCCCTGCACCATGCACCACCACCACCCAGGGCACCAGACTAGACAGTGCACCTCTGCTATATTTTGGAAAGGCAGATGTCTCATATTGTACAAGGCTGATTTCTGTTTTTAAACTAGCTCCTGACAAATTATTAAAATATTTGTAATATAGTTGTATTTTGGACCATGCAAGCGGGTAGATATAGTTATAGCAAAATCACACTGTTCCTTTAATTCTGCAATCCAGCCTCTGTGCTAGTGGAGATGTTGTCATGGAGATGAGGATCTGTGATAGTGCTGCTCCACTTTCCTGGCCTTGTTCTGGGACTGAGCAGAGGAATGCAGTGTATTGAGGTGGCAGGATTTCATCTTATGTTCAAAGAATGAATGTTATTTCTTTTATTTTCGTTAATTGCTTCCTTGGTTGGTCCTCCCCTGCCCCCAGAAAGTGTGTGCACATGCATCGGTGTCTGAATGTATGCAATATGGGGAGAGACAGAAGAAGTGCTGATGAACATATATGTAAGATTCTGGATCGGCGATGTAATGCCTGCTTCACTGCACAGCAATGGCAGACTGAGCTGCACCCCGGAAACACTGAGAGCTGGATGATAGTTTAGAAATGTTTGCCACCTGGCGGTGACTGTTGACAAATGTGAGCAATGAGGTGTGGATGCTTTGCTTTCTCTTTGTTTGAAACCCCGGTATCTCAAAACTGATCTCTGCATGGATTAAAACCAGAATATTTGATGGTTGCTAGACACATGACATAAGTCATGACAGAAAGGCTTCAGATACATTTCCGATCCGCCCTTTTGATGAAACCAAAATTTTCATGCATCTATAAGCATGCAAATCTATTACAGAAAAGATGCATGTTTTATCCTTTAAATATAATAGAATTAAAAAATATATCAGCAATATTTTACTGAGTGCCTTAGTCAATTGGTAACCATTTTAATGAGGCGTGTAATAATATTTCAGTTGAGAATTTTTTTTCACACTGAAAGCCAACTGCATTTAAAACCAGAAGACTCCATGTACCAAACCAGTTGTGTTGTTTGTCTTTACAATAATTCCATATTTCACATAAAAATGAATGTGCTATTATGCTTTTTTTGGTGCCATTGCTTCTCCTTCTTGATTCTGGCCAGCAGATGTAAGCAGATGGCTTCAGTGAACATTATTTTTACATTTCGAGAGCCCTCTTGTGGACAAATGTGCCTGTCCATGTTACAGCTTTCAGAATTATTTCAATTTAATGTGGCTGTACAGTAGCTGTAATATGTTTCATTTGATTGCACCACAAAAACAGCTTCTCTTTCTTTAATTTATTCTAATAAAGTGGAGGTATATATAACATAACATAAGTAACATAATCCAGCATTACTTGTCTAGAAATATTGTCACTACATTTGACTTAATACAAACATTTTCTTTCACTATACAAATTCAAAATATGTAATTTAAATTAATATATTAAATAGTCACTTCTTAAAGAATATCCTTATTGTCTATTTTGAATTAACAGATAAAACATTTGAAAGACTACCTGATGAAGCTGATGACAATGCTTTTTCCAGAATGTATCATATATTTCTTCTTTGTTTAGGAAAAAAATCAGAGTGAAATACTGTGTGCTATATAATGCACAGGGGACATGAATATATTTTAAAAACTCAGATGGATGGATGGATGGATGGACAGCTTAAGTGAGATTAGTATTTGAGAAGACTAATTATGTTGAAAGACTGCTTTACTGAGCACAGTTTAATGAGCACACTTGCTGTGCCTTAAGAAATCTTTGGTGTATAGAACACAGAAGAGGCTTTGCCTTTTTGAAATCTGGCACAAATGTCTTTACATGGCATTCAAAAAAAGCTTTTCTTATTCAATGAGTGATGAATCACACTATGTAAATAAGGAGATAAAACACTCCACAGCTGTAGCAAAAGTAGATGCAACTCTACTGGAAAAATGGAATCTGATTTCTACCACAGTTCATTTAAGGGGTTGAATCTATGCAAAGCCTGTAGCAGCTAAGTGGTATTGTTTACATTGATGTTAAAGACTTACTGGAATAGAAGAAAGAGATTACTGCCAAGCCATTTGTGGATTTGAAAAATAAAACATTTCGTAACTGGATGTATGCAGTTTTCCTTACAGTCCAGTATTTTTGAATATATTGTCAGATTTTTTTCTATTCAAACATAACTCCGAAGTGGCAAATGATTTGTGGATGTTGACAGCAGATATTTTTGGCAGTATAAATGTTACATTAAATTCATGAGGGGTATGACTCTTTTCCATATGGAACTTTATATACCTCTGTAGAAAGCCTGGATGCACTTTGCATATAGACTGATTCCAAGAACGTGTAAGCTCGAGGGCATAAACTTGGCTTGGGAAGAAATGTTTCCTTCTGTCAATTAGTGATTTATTGGGCTGTAATGCTTTCTGAAGCAGTAATAATTGTTCAGATGGGATCAGACTGGATGAAGCGTTTAAACCAATAGAGTGATTCTTTCATTCCTAAATTGTTAGCTATGGCTAACCTAGAAATAAATGCTACAAATGGAGGTCCAAAGCCAGTTTGTCTGTTCTGCACAAGAAGTCCCATAGAAGTCAAGTGGATAATTCACAAAAGTAAGAGGATTCACTACAAAGAAGTATTAATAGAAACAGTAGGCATGTAAATAATGGTTCTAAAATTCTTAAAGAAAAATAGAATCTATGTATTTTTACTCACTACCCCCCCTGAAAATACCATATTTGCTCAAATATAAATGACCCTGAATATAACATGAGCCCCCAAAATAGGATTCTATATATGGAAAATTTATAAATTTGATACAATTTTCTAGATATAGAATCTAGTTATTAGAGGTTTATCTTGAATATAGCAGGGAAAATAAATGGGGGTGGGGTGGGGTCAGGTAGCTCTTTTGCCTTCTGTGCTCCCCAACTTCTTCCCCCTGCAACCCTTTCCCCCCTCCTTACTGTCAGACCTTGCTCTTCATGAGCACATGAAAGTGAGGAACAAATCTGAAAAAAACTGACCTTGAAATAAACATAGCAATTTGCATATAGTACCCATAGACTTAGTTCACCCAGAAATGATGCATTTTAACTTTTTTGAAACTGCTGCAAGTTTTAGCAGGGGTACTCCATAAACATACTTTTAAGTAGCACTTTAGCATCTATTTAGAGAGAGTACAAACATTTTTTTCCCAAAACTATTTATTTGTATTTAGATAAACATACACATGCACACTCACCTAAATCTCTATCAGCCTGTCTTGTGACCAGTGTGGTTCACCTGACAGTTGAACACACACCTTTACAGTTATACCATTCTCATTCCTGTTACAATAACAGTGCTGCACATCCACACTCCCGCACGTCTGTGTGCCTGTCACCATCACTTTTTCCCATTACAATCACACAAAGAACTGCCCCAGTACCCTGCTCCTTCCTGTCTCTACCCCTCCCAACCTCTGCTTATTCCTCAGTCCTTTCATTCATTGTCATAATTGTTATCATCACTGCCATTGTTTCTGTTGTCGCCATCATTGTTGCGCTCTCCAGTGGTAGTCCCACCTCTGAACAGCTTGTGCCAGTCCTTTCTCTTCCATATCTTTGTCATCTCCTCCCCATTGTCTTCAACCATCTTTTTGTAGTATCATAGAATCTTAGAATTATAGAAAATGAGGGTTGGAAGGGACCTCTGGAGGTCATCAAGCCCAACCCCCTGCTCAAGCAGGACTATCCCCACCTAGATCATTTCATCCAGGGCTTTGTTGAGCCAGGTCTTAAAAACCTCCAGGGATGGAGATTTCACCACCTACCTACATAACCCTTTCCAGTGCTTCAGCATGTTCCTAGTGAGAATGTTCTTCCTAATAGCCAAACCTAAAAATTCCCTTGCTGCAACTTGAAACCATTACTCCTTGTTCTGTCCTTTGTCACCACTGACAACAGTTTAGCTCCATCCTCTTTGGAACTACCCTTCAGGTAGTTAAAGGCTGCTATCAAATCCCCTTTCAGTCTTCTCTTCTGCAGACTAAATAAGCCTAGTTCCCTCACCCTCTCCTCAGAAGTCATGTGCCCCAGCCCCCTAACTATTTTGTTGCCCTCTGCTAGACTCTCTTCAAATTATCCACATCCTTTCTGTAGTGGGGGGCCCAAAACTGGACACAGTACCCCAGATATGGCCTCACCGGTGCAGAATAGAGTGGAATAATTCCCTCAGTCTGCTGGCAATGCTTCTACTAATGTAGCCCAGCATGCTATTAGTCTTCTTGGCAAACAAGGGCACACTGTTGACTCATATCTAGCTTGTTGTCCACTGTGACCCCCAGGTCCTTTTCTGCAGAGCTGCTGCTTAGCCAGTTGATCCCAAGCCTGTAGCAGTGCATGGGATTCTTCCATCCTAAGTGCAGGACTTTGAAAGTGTCCTTGTGAAGCTTATAAGAGTTCTTTGGCCCAATCCTCCAATTCATCTAGGTCACTCTAAATCCTAGCTCTACCCTTCAGCATATCTACTACACCCCTCAGCTTGATGTCATCCGTGAACTTGCTGAGGGTGCAGTTCATCCCATCTTTCAGACTGTCAGTGAAGATATTGAACAAAACCAGCCCCAGGACTGACTCCGCTTGATACCAGTTGCCAACTAGACATTGAGCTATTGATCACTACCCATTGAGTTCAACAATCCAGCCAGTTTTCTATACACTTTACAGTCCATTCCTCTAACCCACACTTCCTTAACTTGCTTGCAAGAATGCTGTGGGAGACTATATCAAAACCTTGCTAAACTCAAGGTATATCACATCCACTGCTTTCCCCGCATCCACAGAGCCAGTCATCTTATCAAAGAAGGCAATCGTGTTGATTAGGCATGACTTGCCCTTGCTGAATCCATGCTGACTGTTCCTGATCATTTTTTTTCTCCTCCAAGTGCTTAGAAAAGGATTTCTTGAGGACATGGTCCATGATTTTTCTGCAGACTGAGGTGAGGCTGACAGGTCTGTAGTTCCCAGGATCCTCCTTCTTCCCTTTCTTAAAGATGGGGACTGTATTTGCCCTTTTCCAATCCCTGCATCTCACTCATTCCCATTTTGATGCAGGCCTTGACTGAGTATGTTTGTTTATGAGCAGTTCCTTGTTTTCCACAGAGAGACAAGGTTCTTTGGTTAAAGGTGATATCCTTTATTAGACTAACTAAATATTTCATTGGTTTAATTTACCCAAAGAACCTTGTCTGCCTATGTCCTTAGATCAACATGGCTACAACTGACGCCCCTGAACCATGGTTTCATAGATTTCATAGACATTAGGGCTGGAAGGGACCTTGGGAGATCGTCGAGTCCAGCCCCCTGCCCAAAGGGCAGGAAGTCAACTGGGCATAGGATCCCAGCAAGATAAGCATCCAATTTACTCTTGAAGGTGTTCAATGTAGGTGCTTGAACCACCTCCACTGGCAGACTGTTCCAGACCTTGGGGGCTCGGACAGTAAAGAATTTCTTCCTTATGTCCAGCCTGAAACAGTCTTGCAGGAGTTTGTGACCGTTCGACCTCGTCATCCCTTGGGGCGCTCTGGTGAACAAACGTTCCCCCAGATCCTGGTGGTCACCCTTGATAAATTTATAGGTGGCCATCAGATCACCCCTGAGCCTACGCTTTTCCAGGCTAAAGAGTCCCATGTCTCTCAGCCTGTCATCGTAAGATCTGTTTTCCTGACCTCTGATCATGCGCGTGGCTCTCCTCTGGACTCTCTCAAGCTTCTCCACATCCTTTCCACAGAGCATTCCTGAAGCAGGAGATGAACTGGTTGAAGTGGGTTATTAGGGTTTCCTACTGCTTGGTTAGGTGACCAAAAATCACAGCCTCTCTGGTCCAGGTCCTGAGTACTGTCACCATCAGAAGAAGTACGATTACTCTCCTCTACACCTCCCTGGTGATGGGGAAGTTCCAGAGGAGGTGGTCAATTGTTTCAGCCATTCAACAGAAGGTTTGCCTGGGGGAGCTTGATGGGCCTCTCTGTCCCTTGCTGTTTCTCCATACTTGCACAAGGAGTGCCAGTGGGCTATTTTCCTGTTCAAATCCCCGTGCTCCCTGTGGAAGATTTGCTCCCACACAATTTGGCAGCTGTCGCTAGGTACTAAGTCCACAGGTGACAAAATGTCTCTTACCCTAACCATCTCCTGCAGTTTATGGTGATTTTTCAGGGCTATTAGGGTCTCATTATGCAGATCATATTTTTCCTGGAAGTGTTTCAGGATCTTGTAGAACCATGGCATCTCCATGGTCCATGGGCTTGAGTTGGGCAGAATGTAAAGCTCACTAGTGATGCTGCTGGTGTCTTTCAAAGTATCTTATGAAGCCGGCTGTTTTAGATTCTGCCCTGGTCATGAGTTTGCAGATCTGGCTTGTGTATTTGGCTCAAAGAAACAGCAGGACATTCCTCGGCCCCAAGTCTGTTTTGTCTTGTACAACATGGTCTTCACAAATTTTGCCCTTCTGTAGCACCAGAAGAAAACACACATGGCTTTCTGAATGGGTGACTCACTCTGAAGGGAAGAAGACAAACTATCATGATTTACCATAAAGTTCATTGAGGTGGGCCCAGCAGTCAACAGCATTTAAAGCCAAGGTGATGTTTGCATTGGTTAATGTGTGTGTGTACTCCAGATATGTCCACAAAGGATCTATTTGCTAATTACCTCCCCCAGTCATGACTGGGACTAGGTGTTTTTATCATAAGTCCAGGGATCCTCTAAAAATGTATAGACAGATAAAGTATTGGGCAACCTGGTCCAGCTTCACCTCATGGAAGACAGGGCCACGCTAATCACATGCAACAGGCCGAGAGAGGGCTTGATAAAGGGGTTCTGGGTAAACTGTTTGGGCCTCATTTGGTGATGTATGCCAGACATTTAAGCCAGGTGAAGAAACAGAAATCATTGGAAATGGGGGGAAAAGGTGCAACTCAGCTGTGACAATGATGAGGAAGTTGTAATGTATACAATGTGGCTCATTATGACTTAAAAGAGTTGGTGCTGAGGTAGACTGTGTTTGTTGGTCACTACCATATATCTTATTCAGATGGGTTGTACCAACCAATCCTTCTGTTCATTGTGTATAAATCATCTTTGTAGGTTCCCATCAGCATGTTTGACCTGTATGGGACATGTATGTTAACTTACCCACAGAAAAAGAGAAGAGATAAAGATTCCATTAAATCACCAGTGCCTTTTTCTTCTGATTTAATGGTTAAATCACTGTGGTCCAGGTCTTCAAGATTCCTTAAGTCCTGCAGTGCAAAGATTCTCTGGAATGGATTGCACTGCAATCCATGGATTTTAAAAATATTTTATGTGAATCTGGTGCTTTTGAAGTTGCATGTTCAAATCAAACCTAGTGTAATCCATTATTTCTCACCCACCAGAGCATCTTAGTGCTGGGGCACTCCTAGGAGAGATGATCAATCATGCTAACTTGTGCAGTTCTAGAGAGGTGTAGACAAATGTTTGGTAGGAAGAATTAAGGTGGCTACTAAATTAATTTCCCATGTGTAAATGAAACCAGGATTTGTGCCCTACACTATAGAGATAAAGGGCAAGTGCATTAACCTGTTCTGCTACTTCATTCTACATATTTTGATTTTATAATTTTCTTTCAACCTATATTTATATTACATATAAAAAGCCTTTCATCTTCACTGGACTCCAAAGAATCCATCCAACTTCTATATTAAATTTTACTTACCTGTGTTTGTCATATTATTCTGAAACATTTATGGCTTGGGACCGGCAGCACATTACAGAGCAGTAATGTGGGGCCATGCAAAATTTCAACAGATATTTCATTTCAAAGGTGTTTCAGTGGATTTTGAGCTTGAAACACTGAAACCTAAATAAACCACAAGGCTTCAAAACAGCATCGAAACAAAACAAGGCCACTCGAAACGTTTTGAAAATTTCAAAGAGTTTTGGGTTTCAAAGCCGGGCTTGCAGGGAAATACAAACTAAGGAGAGGGAGGGGGAAGAGGAGGGAAGGACTGCTCTGATACTGACATGTGTAGCCGCTGAGTGACTGTGATCCTTCCCTGAGGTCCCTTACAATCCCAGTGCTCTGAGGGAGGGATGGAGAAGGAGCATAAAGGCATTGTTTGAAACAAGCTTTTTCAGCTTACTGAGCTGTGTCCTCCAGCAGCATCAGGAGCATTAGGAAGGCTCTCACTTCCTACTTGCTAGTGTCTTCCTAGCAAGTGGGATCCAATCCTTTGCAAAATACCTTAATACCCTTTCCTAATCCATTCTTTTGAATTTATTCCTCCCCCAAAATCCTCTTTTTGTTTTTGATATTCTCTGTAATTCTTTCTCCACATAAAATAAATCTATATTTTCCCTGACAATCTGCATTGACTGTACAGTCAAGCACAACATATATTACAGAACATACATTTATTTTAATATAAATACCTTAATCTGTTGGTCTGTCTATCTGTCCATAACACTTTTTTGGGCTCTGATTGGCCTCCCCTTCACCCCGTCATTCTTGACAGGCTATTGGCTAGTATTACATAACTACATATATTACATTACAGAAACACACAGAGATTTTCCAGCAAACCAAACATGAAGCATGCTGGAAAGGCAGGTGGCTGCACTTCTGGCTGGGGCAAAAGAGGGGGCAGAGGGAGAGCTCCAAGTTCCCTCCCCTCCAAAACTTAGACACGGCCTCTTTCCAGCAACTAGCAGCCATGCTGTTTCTGCTGCTAGTGGCACCAAGGAGATGGGAGCAGTGTCTGCATCCCTTCCAATAACACCTTCCATGAGGACTGTGACTGAGCTGAAGCTCAAGGGCAGCCTCCCTATCTATTATCTTTTCCAACAAGACATGGCAGCAGGTGAGAAGAGAAGGTGCTCGCAAGTTAGAGCTGGCACAGTTCTAGGGCTATGGTGTATTATGACCATATCTAGGGACCCTACTCCACGGCAAAGTGCCATTTCCCAGAAACCCTGGCACCTATCTCCTTGAAAGCTGGCAGGCTTCATGGCTACCATCCCTGCTGTTTTCATTCCACTCTGCCTTAACACATACACAAAGTCACATGTCATGAGTTTTGCTCTGAACAGTTTGAGGTGTGGTTTCCCAGAAACCCCTGCACCTATCTCTTTGAAACTTGGCAGGCTTTGTGGCCTCAGCAGGGGCTAGTATCCCTGCTGTTTTCAAGTGACATCAGTTTTGCTTTCAAGACTTTGAGGTGCTGTTTCCCAGATACCCCTGCACCTATCTCCTTGAACCTAGGCCTCAGCAGGGGCTATCATGCCTGCTGTTTTCATCCCTCCGTGCCTTCACACTCACACGTTATGAGTTTTGTTCTGAACAGTTTGAGGTTCAGTTTCCCATAAACCACTGCACCTATGTCCTTTAAACTTGACAGGCTTCATGGCATCAGAAGGGGCTATCATCTTTGCTGTTTTCATATGAATCAGGAAAGAAATGACAAAGTTATAGGCATTTTTGTGATTCCCCATTATAGCCTATGGGTGGAACGCTGAAATGTGTTGAAACAGCATTGAAACAGTGAAACAGTTTTGGTGAAACAAGACAGAACAGAGCTTTTAAACATCAAAATGAAACACTGTCCATTTAAAATCGTGAATCTGAAATCGAAATAAACTGTTGCCGTTTTGCACAGTTCTACAGAGCAGGTATACTTAACACTTTTGAATATATGCAAAAATTTGTGGTGATTTTGTAGTAAAAGTTTTAGCCATTCATTTTCATGAGGGCCTTTTCAAAAGAGACAATGTGACAGATTCTATCCCATTTACGTAGCTGCAGATCAGGAAATTCTCAAACATACTCCATTTGAGTTTCTCTTAAATTGTAATGGTATCATTTTAACATGTTCTGTATAGGTCTGTATGCTGCCCTTAGTACCTTTATATTTTAGCACCTTCCAATAGTACATAAAGTTATATGATTAACATCTATGATGGGAGGTTCCTTTTTTCTATCGTCCTTTCCTGAAGGGAATAAATATATGTGCCCTGTAGAGTTTTTGGTTTAGCAGGGCAAGTTTAATAAGCATATAAGGTAGGGCTGTGCAAAGCTTCAGGTGTTGATTCAATTCGGAGGAGATTTAGCCCAATTTGGTTGCTGAATCTCCAAATCCAAATCAAATCAGGAGACCAGTTAAAAGGTTTGAATCAATATGAAGCTCTCTGAATCTATCTGGAAAAGATTTGGAGTACTTAGGCAATTCAGGCAGTCCCCACTGACTGCAGCAGGGAGCTGGACCCAGACTCCATGCCAGTAAGTAGAGGGTGGGGGAGAGGGAGCTGGAGGAAGGGGGAGGGGAACCATGGGGGCACCTTGCCAGGCCCCATCCTCTGCCTGGTCTCCCAGCCCCGAGTGCCACCCAACTCCTGCCCACTCTCCCAACCCCCCCATGATTGCCCTGCAAGAGCTGGGAGCTGGGACAAGTAGGGCAGCCACAGGGTGGGGGCTGGGAGAGTGGGCGAGGGTCAGGGGGCTTGTGGCAGAGTCCCCCACACAGCATGGGGCAATGGGGGCAGCGGGGATCACCCCAACTGGCAGGAGCCAATGAGTGTGGGCTTTTTTTTAAAGAGCCGGGAGCTGGGAGAGCAGGCGGAGTAACCACTGAGAGCGGTGGGGAATGGGGCTGATTTGGAGATTCCGCTGATTCCGCTGTGGCCGAACCTCTGAATCAGATTCAGCCAAATTGATTTGGGACAGTGATTCAAATCACTGAATTGAATCACTGTCCACCGAATCGGCCAAATTGAAAGTGAATGCTAACCACTTTGCATAGACCTAATATAAGGCACTGTGTTTATACTGGAGAAAGCAAGCTGCAGAAATGTTTCTTGTACTGGGAGTAGAAAACACAAGCTTTATCTTTGTGGTCACTGTGCTGAGAAGCTGAGTTGACAACCATGATATCTATCTCTTTATCCCAGCATTTTAAGACAGCCATTTAAACATGCTTAATCTAGGCATTGAGTACCATGAGGATAAAGTCTTCACTCCAAGCTGTATGGGAGGTCCATGTAGACAAAAGTTGATGCACTCCTGGTAGCTTAGGCTGTTGCAGAGATTCACACTTATTTTCTGTAAAGGGGCTGGTATTTCTTAAGGGCTAATGACATAATACCCAGTTATGTTGGGTATTTGATAAAGTCAGAGGCAGGTATAATCCAGATAAGATGTGATAAAATTGTGTATAATGGGGCCATGTCATCATATGTCAGACTGGGACAGAGTATGCTCATCAGCAGAAGATACTCATGGATGTTTCATAGATTTCATAGATAGACATTTGGGCTGGAAGGGACCCCAGAGGATCATCGTGTCCAGCCCCCTGCCCCAGGGGCAGGAAGTCAGCAGGGATCATAGGATCCCAGCAAGATAAGCATCCAAATGTGTATTGAAGGTGTTCAAAGTGGGTGTTTGAACTGCCTCTGGTGGCAGTCTATTCCAAACCCTGGGGGCTCGGACAGTGAAGAACTTCTTTCTTATGTCCAGCCTGAATCTGTCATAGTGGATTTTGTGACCGTTTGATCTTGTCATCCCCTGGGGGGCTCTGGTGAACAGACATTCCCCCAGATCCTGATGAGCACCCCTGATAAACTTATAGCTGACCACCAAATCACCCCTGAGCCTGCGCTTTTCCAGGCTGAAGAGACCCATAGCTCTCAGCCTGTCGTTGTAAGGTCTGTTTTCCTGACCTCTGATCATGCGTGTGGCTCTCCTCTGCACCCTCTCAAACTTCTCCACATCCCTTTTGAATTGTGGAGCCCAAAACTGGATGCAGTACTCCAGCTGTGGCCTCACCAAGGCTGAGTACAATGGGAGAATGACGTCCCGGGATTTACTTGAGAAGCATCTATGGATGCAAGCCAGTGTTTTGCTCACTTTACTAGCTGCAGCATCACATTGAAGGCTCACGTTCATCTTGTGGTCAACCATGACCCCCAAGTCCCTTTCATCTGTACTGCTAACGAGCATAGCACTACCGAGCCTATAAGCATGGTGCAGGTTTTTCCTCCCAAGGTGGAGAGCCTTGCTTTTTTCAGTGTTGAACACCATCAGGTTCTCATCTGCCCATTTGATGAGTCTGTCCAAATCCACCTGGATTACCCTCCTATCCTCAGGTGTGGATGCTTTACCCTAGAGTTTGGTGTCATCGGCGAACTTAGCCAGTCCACTTCTGACACCAATGTCCCCATCACTGATGAAGATGTTAAACAGTATAGGCCCTAGGACAGAGCCTTGTGGGCCCCCACTGGTCACAGCACACCAAGACAATTGGCTCCCATTGACCACCACCCTCTGGGTCCTACTGCAGAGCCAGTTCCCCAGCCAGCAGATCCTGGTGATGATCATGGCATACCAGATCAAAGGCTTTTTAAAGTCGAGGTATACAATGTCGATCTCTTCCCCTTGGCCAGGTGATAAACCACCTGGTCATAAAAGGAAATGAGATTGGTGAAACAAGATCTACCCACAACAAACCCATGCTGGGTATCCCTCAGGATATTGCCTTCAGCTAGTCTGTTAAGGATGGCTTCCTTGATAATCTTTTCCAAGACCTTCCCCAGGATAGAGGGCAGGTTGATTGGCCTGTAGTTTGCCAGATCTACTTTCCTCCCTTTCTTGAAGATAGGCATGACACTGGCCCTCTTCCAATTATCAGGCACTTCACTAGAGCACCAAGAGCTCTCAAAGATCTGTGCCAGGGGCTGAGGTATGATGCTCGCCAGTTCCCTGAGTATCCTTGGGTGTAACCCATCAGGGCCGGCTGATTTGATGGTATCCAGCCTGTCAAGGTGTTCCTTCATGAGGTCAGCTGCGATGGAGGGCAAGGAATCTCCCTCACCTGAGCCTCCCTGACCCATAGTGGGCAGGGCTGTCCCATGGGACTGGTGAAAAACTGACGCAAAGTACCCGTTTAGGAAGTTCGCTTTTTCCTGGGCGTCAGTTGTCATTTGCCCCATCTGGTTTAGCAGGGGTCCAATGTTGCCCTTGCTCTTCCTCCAGCTCCCCACATAGAAAAGGACTTTTTATCTTCCTTGATATTGGTAGCTAGCTGGAGTTCCATCACAGCCTTGGTGTTCCTGATTTGCTCTCTGCAGTTTCTACATTAGAACTTACCTTATTCAACTGATGTTTCCATGATGTTAGAAATTTCAAGGCAAACCTTATGCATAAATTACATCCCAAGAAACATATTTACCAAATTATGCAGAACTAAATGTGACAAACACACTGTTTTCCTTTAGGAAAAAGGTACAAAACAGTTCAGAAAATAGCAGGGAGCTAAAATCTGTTTCTTCTTCAGTTGAGGTTAATGACAACCCCTCAGCTGGTATCAATGAAAAATGGACTGAACCATTATTATTATTATTATTTTCTAGTTTTGGACAATAGTCTTGCTGTCTGGCAGTGACCAAATAGAAAACTGTAGTTACAAAGAAATGCTACATTCTCTTGTAGAGGCTCTCAGATGTCCTAAGATATTATTCTTCAAATTTCAATGATCAGATTCCAGTCTCACTGCTACCTGTAACATTATTATGGTATCATTATGATCATTACCTAGTTTATTAGCTATTATACTATGTTCTATTATTGTTGCCACATATATTGAAAAAAATCTATTCACAACATAATCCTTTGTTAGATATACAGTAAGATGTCAATCTATCTTACCATTTATCTCTCTGAAGGCTTTTGTCACAGCAGCATCTGGCCCAGTGGGGTATGTATTATTTTAAAGGCAGTAAAAAAAAATCCAGAGGGAAAAGTTGACCATATGAAACAGTGGCATTAAATTGCATTGTATTGTACTGTGGCTTGGTTATAGTTTGCAAAATTCTCTCCTGGGGACAAACCTAGAAATAGGCTGGGAACATGAATCAGCAGCTTTGTCTGAATTCAATGTAAACCATGATTTTGATTGATCTTTGAAAAAAATGTAAAAGGTCAATAGTTAATAAAATGCTCTATATGACATATTATGAACCATGGACCTAATTATAGAAAAGCCATTATAGAGTCATAATTCTTCAGAAAGTAATTGAGATGACAATTGTATAAACATTTTTTTCCATTTTATACGGCATTAAACGATGTTTTTCCTCCATGTTATCTATATGTTTATTCTTACTTGACAGAAAGCAGATGCTGCCTTTGTTTTTGAGTAGGACTGTTGTGGAAAAAAATTAAAATTGTGTGTGCAGTTCTATGAAAAACTATGTCCATGTACAACGAAACTCTCCTGTCCTTCTCCTGGTGGCAAAAGCCGGTGGTACAGAGGCTGATTTTTTTTATTGACTGGACATGGCAAAACTAAAGATGGCTTTGCTTGTCTTCTACCTATGCCCAAAGAGAAAGCCATAAGGAGAACAATATGAAAACATTGCTGTTCCAAATGACTGAAGTGGTTTGCAGCAGCCTGATCTATCTGATGGTATAATCACTTATTAATGCTTGAATTTTATTCCCAGTTCTGTCATTGAGTGTCTTTTTGATTTTGAGTTACCAGGACCCAGTCTTGGAATAAATTGATAAATGTCTACTGTTCCTTTCAACAGGAGTTAAAGGTACTCAGTATCCTGCCAGAGGCACTTTGCCCTTAACCTCTCTATTTCACTCTAGATAGGTAGGTAGAGGCAAAGATTCTGTGCATCAGTAGTGATGGCAAGCACCAGGAACAGAAAATGAACAGTGTGGTTGGGTAATAGTCATTGAAAGAGGGTTAAGATAATCATGGCTGGGTGGAAGATAAAATAAGATTAGAAGAATAGACTTGAAACCAGATAGTAGAGGAAGTTACTATTACAATTAATGCAATATAAAAGCATGTTAATGAACTAATAAGAAATTTAACACATACATATGATACTGTAACTTGAGATGGAACTGCTTCTGCACTAGTCAATGCTGATCACATAAGACTTGATGACACTGGAGCCATCAACACAGCTTGCCCTCTTGCTCATCAAGATAGTGTGGCTGGTCTCTCCATGACAACTGAGTTTGGTTGGAGCAAGATGAGGAAACTGGTCTCTGTGTGGGAGCTAAAAATACAAGGGAAATGCCCATGTATACAAGGTAAATATACCCATGAAATCAGTTAAGACAAGAGTGAGACAAAGCAGTTTTGCTGAAGGCAGGAATCCAATTCACTGTGAATGAAACTTGGCCCTGAGTGACAAGCATTGCTGTTTACGAGGAGAGAGAAGGATACATTTGCTGGAGATTTTGAATCCTGTATCTAACTGTGTGGAGGATTATGTAAATGTATAATATATATATGCATACACATTTTTTAAAGTACATGTACAATCTGATAAAGAGTAATTAATTCCAAAGCAAATATCATATATAGGACAGAACACTTATATGAGTTTACTTAGTGCTGTGCACCCAGAACTTATACCAAGTCTAATTTGGTCCCTAGATAAATCTTTGGTTAAGTTATGCCAGCTTGATTTATGATTTATTAAGACTATATCTTCAGTTGACTTATACTACCATTGTTCCACTGATTTACATGAATTTACACTGCTTTATACCAGCTAGGGAGCTGTCTTCTGTATTTGTATCTATAGAGAAAATTAGGCTTATAAAATAGATTATATTATGGTTAATTTACCTCTTGTTAACATGAAAATGGATTGTTTTCTCTCTCTCTACTCTGATTATCTGTAGGCTTAGCATCATTTAATTCACTTAAGTTACCTCTGATTTCACCAGCATTAGAGACATATCAGAACCTTTGGGCTTGGGACAGACCTTCAAAAAGCATAAGCCTGAATTGATTCAATCTTTGCAGGTTAGTCTAACTTGGCTAGGCTGAACTGGTTTGCAACCACACAGACATTCCCTCTGGACTGAGAAATGCTGACACATGCCTGCAGTGGCTCAGGCTAGGCACTGGGGGAGCACTACCCTCCCTTCCCTATCACAGTGCTCAGCTGAGGTGGGTGGGGCATGGCCAGGCCTCAGCTGGATGCTCTGATTAGGGAGGGTCCCCCCCACTCCTCTTCCCTAGCAGGGAGTTGATAACAGAGCATTTAGCACCTTATCAAGAAAACAAAAGCCTCTCTTATTTGTTCAAGCTCTTCTTAAACACCTTTTTACAATGAAGGAATGGAGGGACATTACCAGCTGACCTGGTGATTAGCTCCAAAAAGCCTTAAGTGGACACTGTCCTGTCTGCCTTTGTCCTGTCTGCCTTACACAGACACCTCTCAGCATTAGCTAGCATACCACATGCTGGCTATTAGGGCTGTGCAAGGCTTCGGATAGTGCTTCAGATCCAGAGAAGGTTTGGATGCTTTGGACACCAAAGCAGCATGTCTGGATCAAAGCACTGGCTTCTGTAGGCTTTCTAGGGCCTACCATCCCTGCAGCTTTCAACCTGCTGTGCCTTAACACACACTGTGTCACCCATGCCACAAGTTTTGCTTGTCTGCAGCTTGAGGTGCAGTTCCCCCAAACCCCTACACTTATCTCTTTGAAACTTGGCAGGCTTTGTGGCCCCCTGTGGTGTAACACATACAAGTGACATGAGTTTTGCTTTTAAGAATTTGGGGTGCAGTTTCTCTCAAACCTCTGCACCTATCTTCTTGAAACATGTCAGGGTTCATGGTCTCAGTGGGGGCTACCACTTCTGCACGCTTCATCAAAATCAGACAAAAAACAACAAAGTTACAGATATTTCATTGATTCCCCATTATACCCTATGGCCGGATCTCCAAGGTGGCTCCAAAGCTTTGGAGCCACTTTGGCTGGATCAAAGCAGAAACCTGGTCCGGAGCTCCAGATCAGATTGCTGGCATCTGAAGCAGATGGATCTGAAGCTGAATTGAATAGGTGCTTCTTCGCACAGGCGTACAGCTATGGTCTATGCTGTGGGAGGGGGGAAGGTGGGAATCCCTGCTTGAGCGGGGGTTGAGGGAGGGGGTGGCAAGGGAAGCCAGGCAGACACTGCTCCAGAGAGGGAACAGAGGTGCAGGACCAACCCTGCTCTGGAGCAGAGAGCCCTGCCCAGTGCTGCAAAGCATCTGGGTTGCTGAGGGACTTCAGTTGAAATTAAACCAGAAAGGAGTCTGGGACAGACATTGCATAAACTGGTTTGAGCCAAATCAGTTAAGTCTGATACTACATTCAACCAGGTTTATCTCAGACTGGTTTCAGCCATTTTCAAATTGGTTTATGTGCACTGAATGTCTGTTCTGTTACAGGTTTAAACCAGTTTCTGATTACTTAAATTAGTTTATGTGTAATGTCTGTCCCTAGCCTTGAAGTATATGTTTCATATCTTGCACATGGTTGGTGACTTTACTTAAGGGGTGACCACTTCTGGAGTAGTGAAATTGTCACTACTAGTAGGAATAAATGAATAGACTGAGTTGAGCCAGTTCTTTCTTTAAAAACATTCTTTTCTCCTGTGCCTGAAGAAGGGTGCTTGTGCCCTAAAGCTTGCAATTAAAGATTTTTTTTGCAAAAATCTAGTTGATCTAATAAAAGATATCACCTCTACCATGAGTTCTGATTTATCTTCTCATGTGCACACTTAACCCCACACTTGCAGCTATTAAGAAATGCCTGCTGAAACAGTCTTCAGTTTATTTTGATAAATTTGGATCACTGTACATTTTCAAATACCAATATAATTTCAATGATTGTTAAGAGCTAAGATAAAACAAGTATTTCCATCCCACATAAGCAAATGTAAGTTTTGATTAGTGTAGACAAAATGACCATTTAAGACAAAAGCTTTATATTCTTGCTCATGTACACTCATGCATTTATTTTTATTGAGAATTTGGGCTCTTTAGGGCAAGGACTTTCTCTTCCTATTTGTTTGGGCAATGCAAAATTAATTTTGAGTACTGATATGATAGTAATGAACACTACTAATGAAGACTTTTCATTGCCAAGCACAGGAGGACTTCAGGACACAGCAAGCTTCTCCACAGATAAACACTCAAACAATTTAGGAAAATATTAGAGGCATGTGCAAGACATCTTTTAAACAGGTTTCAGTGAGCTGAAAGGTGTGCTTGACTCAAATGCATAAAATCTGTTGACTGTGAGATGAAGAGGCACACAATTCTTTGAAGAAGAATAAAGAGAATAACTAAGAGGTGTTTTTAATAAATTAAGATAGTCCAATAGCGGTGCTTGTAGTTTGCTTTTGATTTGCCTTAGATTATTTGACAATAGTAGTGGGCAAAATAGCCTATTTTTGATAGCAGGAGAGCCATAGATTTTATATCTACAGTATAAGCTTCCTGGTTTTTATAAGAAAAGAGGGTATGGTAAATAGTATGATAATTTCAAAGTGTGCAGTAATATACTCAGAATCAAAAAGGAAAAAAGGTATCAGACAGAGCCACATGCTCCTGACAAAAACCTGTTAGATGAACAGACTCTGATTGTTAGAAACAAGCCTTTCCCAACACACCTGCTTTGGCATAATGCACTGGCAATACATGTGTTGCAGTCTAAATAGTGGCTTCACATTTTTAGTTTTTCCCAGGAGTGTGCAAAGTTTATTTTTAAGCACTCTTATGAATTAGTTAGATATTCTAAGAAATCACTTTAGGCCATACTGTCACTTCAGGCACAGCCCTGAGCAAGGTGTGGTATGCATACAAAATTACCCCAGAAATAGCCACAGAAAGTACTGTAGCTTACAGACATTCCTGTGAGTCACAATTCCTCCCCTTCTTCTTTTATTGGAGGAAGTCTTCATTAGCACCAAATGATGATATCTTCCATATTGGGTTAGCTGTGCTTGCCAGAGAACGAGGGGTTCATCCATGGATCCTTGTTCATCAAGCTCTCACCCACAAGGTCTGGGGGTAAGTCAGCAGTCAGTCAGCTCACAAAGGGGGTTCTTATACTCTCTTACTTCCTTGTAGTGGTTAAAGGTTTTTCATCTAAGCCTCAGAAATTGGATTAGATTAAATGAAATATATCAGATTTTCATGATCATAAAGCCTTTTTGAAATAAAGCATATATATCTCCAACATTTTCCAGGTCTGCTACAACCAACATCCAGGTGTGCAAAGGCCATGTGCAGTAAGGGCTGGATTGTGCCTAGGAGACAGAGAACTACGGAAGAAGTTGTGCAAAGAAAGAAAGGCTTCTGGTTCTTTTGAGAAGTACAGCCATTTCTGAGGAATGTAGAGTGGGCAGCTTGTTCTGATCATAGGAACTTCCATTTTTGCTGGCAGCCGTCCTGGATTCATTCCACAGGACTGCCCCAGTTTGAAGAACAATCAGCGGATTCTTTCCCACTCTCATTGGGATCTTTTTCAGCTTCAGATCCACATGTATCCTTGTATCCTTGCTCTTCTGTTCTGTGAGTCTGCTGCAAAGTTATGCTTGTTGCTTCCACTTAAACAGGAGTCCCCAATCTGAAATGTCTGCCTTTTCTAACTTTTTCCTTCTTTCTTCCCTCTGCTTTCTCTTCTCTTTGAAAATGTTCTAAATATTGTTCATGTTTGTCCTGAGGTTCTGTTTCCCACTTCTCGGAAACAGCTGGTCTTCTCTTGACTGCTACCCCACCTTCTGTTTCTCTGTTTCTTCTCTGCATTCTGTAACACAGCAAATAGTTCACCAACTCCGTGTCTTCTCCAGAAGCCAGTCTCTTCCTCTGCCTTCTCCTCATGGGCATGGGATTCATGGGTCTTCCTGTAGAGGTATGCCCTGCAGATCCTCTTGTTCAGCAAGAGCCTGTAAATCTTGACTTGCCCACGCAGCTTCTTTCCTCTCCTTCATCTTGTTCTCAAGTCCCCTCTAACCAGCTTGCTTCTGTGTCCCCATGGCAACAGTCTCTTTGGGTTCTAGGACCAAAGCAAGCAGTGAATTCTCATTGTTTTTCCTGTTTACCAGATTATATAGAAAAAGAAAAGCTTAATTTTTCCCTCTGGTGACTCACAACTCTGTACTAGTCTGCTGTTTGATCATTTTCCGTAGAACTGAGTGAACAGTTCACAAGGACCTGCCTATTTAATGGTTTTAACACTCCCCCCCATCTTTTTGTCATTGATCAACAAATAGAGTCCAGTATTTACACATTCATTTATTCTTAGAAATCATTCAGCAAATGTTTTATGCAGACAGATTTTGCCCTTGAGTTGATTGCCATCTGTGAATCTGTGAGTACTCAGTATTCACAATTTGATATGCCAATCGGTGCCTAAATCACATGACACTTGCTTATCTGTCTGGATGATAACTTCTTTATATATTACTTCCCATTTCAGCTGCAGTGAACACTGAAATGTTCATGCTTCAGCTAGTCTTACCTATAGCCCCAAGATTTGCTTTATAGAATATTCTGCAAAAACTTATGTTTATATAAGAAAGGTAAAATGATCCTTCAAATTAGATTCTTTTTGTAAGTTTTTAAAATGCTTATGAACATTTTCCACCATTCATCCAACATGTTTCCCCCCATAATTGTTCGTTAATTTTTATTTTAAAAGAAAAATGAAAGAACCCCAAATAATATCAAAGCTGAGCACATTTATAAAGGTAACTCTCTGAAGGATAAGTCTCTCAGTGCTTCATGCATACAGTTCTCAACCCATGGCCCATGAAAGTAGCACTTTTCTCATGCTCTTGGTTCAGTCCATGGTTCAGCTTCATGTCCTTCTGTGAAGGATGAGTAATGCTATAGCACTTCCAGCCAGTAGAATGGATGTGAGGGTGGCAAGCAGCTTCCAAGATGCCTGGATGAAACTAGAACTTCTCCTTAGCAAACTCAGTGAAGTTACCTGTCAGACTGAGAAGACACCTAGGAAATGGGGTGCCTACAGAGTAAGTTAGAAATAAGGCTGCTCTGGCTGCTATATGCTAAACATGGGCAAGATGTTCTTCACAGAACCTATGTAGAAGTGGCAGCTGGGAAACTGGCATGCATGCCTAGGGTAAGAAAGAAAGAAGAGTTTAAACCAGCTTTTTTAGCTGCCGTCCTGCTGCTCACATGCATAACTGCCTCTCTGGATATTAGTGGAGTTAATGTTAAGAAATTTTCAGGAAGTAACATAATAGGTCCTCACCCTGGAAGATCTGGATCTGCAAACTCAGTGATACTCAGCAAATAATGGTTAGTAGCTTGAGTAAAGGTCGGCAGGATCACACCCTAAATTCCATCCTAATGCTTGCCAGGAGCTGAGAAAGCTGTTAGAACTATTGTAAAGCTCTGTACAGCCTGTAATTGTATGCTAAATACAGTAAAAGCACTAACTAGCATGTTGGTTAAACTGCACAGATGTTATAAAAATAACATACTTATTAACTGTATAAATAAGGAAAGCTGAACATATTGCTATGGTATTTGCAGTATTGTTTAAATTCTAAGCAGGAAAATGTATAGGGAATGATTGATCTAGATGTTATCTAGGTTACTGCTTTGTCAGTACTAGAAAGGAGTTGCTAATCTGATACCTGTATTAAAAAGAATTCTTTTTCACAGAAGAAGCTCCAACAAATAACATAGGTCTTGACCAGATGGAAGTGGTCTACTTCTAAACCACAGGATGAAATGAAATAATTAGAAAATGAATCTTTATTGGATAGATCCAAAAGGAAAGGTGCTTATGATGGTGCTTGCCTAGGTATGATGTGGTAATATTTCCTGTTTACTTAGGCCTGTTTGGTAGGTAGGGTGGCACCCTAAAGACTAAATGCTTCAGAGAGGCAGAAGCTGTCATACCTACGTCAGCCTACTTCATCAAATGCTGGGAATGTCCAGGGATGGATGTAGGAATGTCCAGGAAAGGTTTTATCTATTGGCTTTTGTGTGTGGTCTTTTGACCAAAGTCCCCATAGAAAAATACCAGAAGGAACTACATAATCACTTGGAGACTTTACCTCTGGAAACAGGAAAGAATTCATGCTTTCATCTTCCCCTCCCCTCCCTACCCATATCAGGTACTTATTACTTATTATCTGAGATGCACGCACCTGGCAAACCAGGATGCCCTATTGTCTCTGGCATTGGCACCATCACAGAGGGAATGTACAGCTCCAAATACTCAAGCCTATTTCTATATGCCACCAAAGTTGGCAGCTATTTGGTGGACACCACAGGTAGTCTCCAAGTGTGCCTGGAGAACTGCTGCTTAGCTGCTCTAATGTGCTGTAATTGCAGCGCATCGGAGCAGACTTGATTAATCAAGCTTCGTAATTACTGTGCTCCAGCCAGCCTCTGTCTCTCACATATCAGTATCCCCACACTTCAGAATGGTGTTGGGAGCACTGAACGAGCTTTAATTCAAGCATGCCTGGTACCATTTTGGAGTGCAGAGATGCTGTTACATAAGACGGTGCAGAGCCGCTTTAATTAAAGCAGTCCCCCACCCCCAGAGCATGTTTAAAGTACCCTAAGATGCCACGCAGCCCTACCTCCTGCTTGACTTCAGACAAACATGGCTAGTCGCATCTGTGCTAAGGTGTCTATAGAATTAGATGCAGGTAATGTTATTTAGTGGCCATGTCTACACAAGATGCTGACTGTCCAGTTGTTACTGAGCAGTCATTTAGCACTTGCATACACAAGTACTAAATGACTGTGCAGTCGCATCCCTGGACAGCTTTTTGGTGATGCTGACTGCACAGTAGTTCATTACTGTAACATTGCGTCATGCTTCATGTCACACGACACTACTACGCAGTAGTAACAAGCTACTGTGCAGTTAGTGTCTCTTATAGACAGAGTCAGGACGTATCAAATCCTGCAATACACTCTCAGTCCTTAGTGAGGTATCACAGAAAGTGTTGCTTACATAAGAATTGCAGAGTTTATCCCTTGTTAATGCAAATACAATTTCATTTTCACTTGTGGAGTCTACAAAGGGTTAGCATAGCAACCCATGAGACCATTCAAAGTGTTATGGCAATCAAATAGAGTTCTTATATGGAAAGTTCAAGAGTGAGAATCAGTTAATGAGCCTTTTCTTTCCAGTTTAGTCTTGGACTTCCTATCTGAATCACACATTGGTTTCTAATTTTTTTGAAAAAATGAAATGGATAATTTTCTCAACACACAGAGAGAAGATGAAACACTATAAAGCCACTACCTTGGAGCTTTACAATTATGAAATCTAATTTTAAGAGTCAGTTGGCTCCAGTATTCTGTTATTTTAATGAAGCATGATAATTATTATCTTGTTTATACTCTCTTTGAAGTTTAAATTGTGTTTTCTTACAGTGATTATTACGTGCAATCCAGGAATTCTCAACAAATGGATTCTTTTTTAATAACATGGGAATGCATAATTATATTAGGTGACATGAATTTAATAATATATATGTTCTTAGTTGGCTTACAGAATAAGTAGTACAGCTACTGAGACAAACTGTAAGAATATGGCAGGAAGTTGAAATGTTTTTTTTTAGTGTAAACACATATGTGGATGAAACAATTATCTTGCACCATCTCCTATTCACAACTGCACAGGTCACACCATTTCATGTTAATTATTACATAGATCATCTTATCTCTGATTTGCAAGCAGATGCCATATCTGCTCCCATCATGTCCCAGTGGCAGGTATAGAATTTGTTTATATTGTCACAGTAGGAAATTATTTAAAGGGTTTTATACTATACTTTAAAGAAATCTAGCAGCTGGCTTAAAGCACAGAAAAGGACTGGTGTCTCTTCAACTATAAATCACCAACAGGTTGGTCAAGTTCAAACAATATGAGAGGTTCTGTTACAACAACTACTACTATTACTTGTACTACTACAGTATGCTCTTCTAAACCTTTCTATCAGCAGACATTATTCAATTCAGGTGCATTGTGCTGAATATATGATAGCGAATGCTGAACTAGAGTTGATTCAACAATGCTTGTCATTTTGCATGGATATTAATTTGAATTGTTATTAGAATTAACTTTGCCCACTTTCCCTCCTCTTTTTCACTCAGTGCTTATGAACATTAAAGCTGAGATTTTCTAGCAAAAGTAATCAATATATAGCAAATTTCAAAGTCATCTAAAAGTATTCTTGGAAACTCATTTTTAAATTAATTCAGGTTGGAATTGCTTGAGGCCTAAATCATGCAACAGAAACAATACTGAATATTTTGATACGCAGACAAAAGCAAGCAACACACACTTATTTGCTATTTATTAGAGTAAAATATTCAGAAAGAAACGTGAGTAATGAATAAATTTGAGGAAATCCCATTATGGCTTCAATTATTTTATGTTCAGAAACTTCAATTATTGTAAAGCAAAAGCTAAAGGGATAAAGTGTAAGAATTAATAATTCAGTGCGTATCCTCTATTCAGGTCTGTTGAATTTCTTGTTGAGACATGGGGCTTGTTTACGTGTAGCAATTACTTGGAACTGCTATACTGCAGAATAACCAATTCTAGATGAGGTATTCTAGAGTCATTCCCCGTATTTGGATACTCTTATTACAGAATAAGAGTGGCCATGTGGGGAACTACTCAAGAAACATGTTTTGGGTCAATATCCCTGTGTACATAAACAAAAGGTGTGTTACAATGCTGATTTTTTTGTCTGTCTTTTAAAATAACTTCTAAGTGGCAAGTCTTGCTGGCTGTCATGTATGGGGTCACTGTCACTTCTGTGTCTGGTAGGATTTCACTGCAATACCAGGATTTTATTTCTCAGCTCTGGTGCACTTTTTTTTTTTAAATATAAAATTAAGGAATTGAGATTTTCTTTGATTTCACAAATGGAGTTATTCTAAGAAATTCTTATTACTGGTTAATCCCATATTAATTTGCCTGCTTGCAAACAAATGCATTCTCCCCTCATTTTTTTAACATAACAATGACCTTGTTACTGTCAATAATGCCGCTTGTTGGCCAAGTCATAATCCTGTCACTACAAACATAATCCAGTGAAACCTCTCCTGCTGATAATACGTCTTGTTTTATAATACTGAGATCCTAAAAGAGGTTTTGATTTGGCGTTTGACAGGCTTCAGATTCTTACAGCATTACTTTCCAGATAATGAAAAACATAAGAAAGGAAGGACTGTAGGTGTTTCTGGTCTCTCTCTTTCATCTTTCAGAGTAATCAGATTGTCTTTTAATGCTGCTTCACTGTGTTTGTTCTACAGTATTTGAAAAACTCATTTTATTGGCAACCAATGAAGGACAGCACCATTTAGCTCCCCACGTGAGTAAAAATGCATACCTATCAGAACTGCAGCGGAGCAGAATGAGATGAAGGTTTTGTCCTGGGACTCCTTTTGTAGAGTGTGTATGGGAGACAGTGAAGGGAGAAAGTGTGATGATTTGAGCTGTAATGCCACCAGTGCATGGGTAACATTCAGCTATACCTTTAATTTTTTTCTGTCTGGGATGATGCATCTACTTAACTTTCTCAGTTCATTGCTGATATTGGGTTTTGAATAAATGTTGCTGGCTCAGGCTCAACAGGACAAATATGAATTACATGGAAATGTACAAATATCGAGAGGCACTGGCAAGAGAATGCCCTATCACAGGTATTGAAGAGGAGCAGCATACGTGTCATTGTGTTTTACAACTGATGGGTATACCTGGGAGCGCAGGTTAGAACAGTCAAGGCTATTTTTTTTCCACCTGCATTGAGCAAGGGGTTGCAACTTTTCCTCCCAAACGTCTTTCTCAACAAATAGTACAAACCCTGTGTTATATATCAAGCCTGGTAATGTACTTTGTGGACTTTGTTGGCTTTCCAGTTTAGCTCTGGATGTATTTCAGGGTGTTGACTTTGATTTATGAAGCTTTGTATTGTGCCCTGGTTATTCTAAAAGATCACTTTTCTCTCTCTCTGTCTTCTAGTCCATCAAAAAGAGCTGGATCACTTCTGTTAACTATCCATACATATACATTATAGGTATAGAAGGGAGAAAGTTCTTTGGTTCTTTCTTTTTCTTTTTATAACATTTTCATAGTAAAAAGAGACATTTTTGGAAATGTCACATATTTTACCCAATGCAAAACAAAAAAACCCCAACAAAAATCAACTTCACCCTTACAAAAGAATATTTTGAGTTCACAAACTTCTCATTCTTACCTAATGGGAAAATATATCTGTAAAGTTTAGTTCTTTGATATTGTAAACTTTGGTCTGATATCACTTTTGCAATTGTTATTGGAAATATTTGTGTTACAGAACTGACTTCACCGCTGTTTTTTTAACTACTGAAAGTGTTCCGTATTCAGTAGATGTGATAGATACACTGTTCTCAATGGCATGGTGTTAGCTACCGCTTCGAGATCAGTGCTGACATCAACATTAGAGAAAGTGTCATTTAATGGCTATACCACAACATTTTAAAATAAAATGGAAACTTTTTACAAAAGAAGTGGAGGCAACAGCTCAGAATATTGGCAGGTCTAAAGAGTCATTCTTGATAGAAGGAACTCTTCTACAGATCAATGTGAACGCCTTCTTCAATATTCACAGCATTGGCGATTCCTCCAAAAAGGATGGCTTTGAAACACAATACGATATATATACAATTATTCTTATTTTTGTGTATCATGTAAGGTTAAGAAAAGCCAAGGTGTATTTTTTATTCAAAATAAGGATTTAGTCAGGTAGGGCTACTTGTGTCTTAGGAGGATAAAGACTTCATTCTGAGTGAAGGGTTGATTACAGTTGGTAAGATAACTATATGTGGAGGGTGAGTATGCATGCATGTGTGTGTGTGTATGTGTGTGTGTGTAAGTAAAAAAGAGAGAGAGAGGGAGAGAGAATGGCTGGTTTCCAAAAACAATTTTCCTAAAAGGAATGGGGATGCAATGAAAAAAAAAATCTCCACTTACATCTTTTTTTCCCCATGAAGAGACTGCCAGCTTAAATAAAACTCAAATTTGTATTAACACTAATGAGCTCCTGTTAGGCATCATGGTTGTATAAGCACATCCCTTTTCCAGCATCTGTGCTAGCACTTGTCTCTGAGGAGCAGCTGAGAAAGATTGAAGTGGAGCAAAGCACCATGTCCATCAGGATATCAGCTGTAGAAATCAGAACAAAATCAGGTTTGGCCATGTGACCTTGTGATCCATGTAATCACAGTCATAGTAATTAGAGATAGCCAAGATCTGTTCACTCATTGAATCCATCCATCCCTGTGCAAAACTCTTCCTTCCAATGTTCTGGCATTTTTTGTCCAGGCTTCTTCCAGATGTTCCAAGAAATGGAGTGCCATGGTTCCAGGGCTTGCTGCACCCTTGGCCTTTCTCTGGTCTCTCGTGCTCCAAGTGTTAGGCTCCATGTCTTCACTTCTTTCAAGGTGGAATTCCATAACTCTCTCACTCTTTGACTAGCTCCTGTGTTACAGCATCCTACCCACCTACCATTACTTAGCTAACCCAATGCAATCCTGCACTTGAAAGTCTTATCTTTGGGAGCTCCTGGTAACTGGATAATAGAGGCCACCAGAGTGCTTTCTCAGGCTACTTTCAACAGGGGGAAAAAAAGGCATAGCATAAGAAAAAGGTTTTTAAAAGCAATAAATAGTTTTATACAGGCATACCTCGGAGATATTGCGGGTTCGGTTCCAGACCACCGCAATAAAGCGAATATTGCAATAAAGTGAGTCACACGAATTTTTTGGTTTCCCAGTGCATATAAAAGTTATGTTTACGCTATACTGTACTCTATTAAGTGTGCAATAGCATTATGTCTAAAAAAATAATGTACATACCTTAATTAAAAAATACTTTATTGCTAAAAAATGCTAACCATCATCTTTTTGCTGGTGGAGGGTCTTGCCTTGATGTTGATGGCTGCTGACTGATCAGGGTGGTGGTTGCTGAAGGTTGGGGTGGCTGTGGCAATTTCTTAAAAGAAGACAACAATGAAGTTTGCTGCATCGATTGACTCTTCCTTTCATGAAAGATTTCTCTGTAGCATGCGATGCTGTTTGATAGCATTTTACCCACAGTAGAACTTCTTTCAAAATTGGAGTCAATCCTCTCAAACCCTGCCACTGCTTCATCAACTAAGTTTATGTAATATTCTAAATCCTTTGTTGTCATTTCAACAATGTTCACAGCATCTTCACCAGGAGTAGTTTCCATCTCAAGAAACCACTTTCTTTGCTCATCCATAAGAAGCAACTCCTCATCCGTTAAAGTTTTATAATGAGACTGCAGCAATTCAGTCACATCTTCAGGCTCCACTTCTAATTCTAGTTCTCTTGCTATTTCCACCACATCAATTTGTAAAAAACGCAATATCTGTGAAGCGCAATAAAGCGAAGCGCAATAAAATGAGGTATGCCTGTATATGTCTAGTTTATCATAAGCCTTACTGCTTTGTAGTAACAGTAACCCAATAGATTCTGTTTCAAAATCAGCCTGTTCATTATGCATAGACCCAAATGTTTCAGCCTGATCTCTCAGGAGTGACTTGTTAACTTTACTTGTCCCCCAGCCAAACTTGGCAAAACATGTTGCAAACTTGGCAAAACTGGTTCTGGGAAGTAGCATCTTTCCAGCTAATAGTTTAGGTATTGTTTCATAATTACTGCAGGTTACTTATCTTAGAGCCATGTGCTACCTTCCCACCAGCTTCTTAACAGCCCTGCTATTAATGTAATCAAACACATATATAGGAAATATACCAGTCACCTGGTCACGTCCATTACTCACAAATCATTATGGAACAGCCCCCCATGTCATTCACATGACATTTCCACTATTTCCCTGACAATATAATTTCACCATTCAGTATATTTAACTGTCAAGAAATTTTGCTATAAACCTTTCTCTAAATTTTCCTGATTGTGTCAGACAACAAACCCAGGAGACTTTGTAGGTCTACTAGAATTTTTTTTTAAAAAGCTCCAAGTATTCTCATACCAATTATGTGTTCACTATGTAATATTTGCTGAATGGATAAGCTTGCAGATAGGTAGTGATAACTTAATTAGGAATGTCTCATGGAGAAACCTGCTTTGCCTGACCACTTGTATCTTAATTCAAGTCTGAATTCTTTCATATTACAGTGTGGGAGAGCTCTGACACTTTGTTTTGTACTACTGTCATACAGTTTCTTTACTGTTTATACCAGAGTGAGTTAGCAACACACGAAACAGGAGCACAGTTGAATGAAACCATATATGCAAGAATGAGAAAAATACTTTACCCATATACAAGTAAAAGGAATTAAATACAATAATTTATTTTCCAAATATGCCACCATAAAGGAAGAGTATATTCTCCAAAGATTAAAGGCCAGGTTCTGCCACCTTTCATCTTATCTATCAGGATCTTCTACTGAGAGTAAGTGCTTTTTAGAATAAGGTAGTGCTGAATGAAAATAAGGGATTACTTTTCATTAGGAAGAAGTTCCTTTTATGACACTTATTTTGCAACAGAATTCATATTTGAAAATAAAAGGGAGTTTCCCTAGATAATCAAATGAATTATTTATTTAGAGAGAGGAAAGGATTTCTTAGGGTGATATCTATTATTGGATTAACTATGTAGTTGGGATAGAGTTGAATTGCGAGATATTCTTCCTCAGGTCTGATCACAAGAAGCCAGATACAGCGTAGTAAAAAACAGAAATGGGAAGGGATGAGAAATATTCCCAGGAGTGGAAGACAATTAGCAGAAGAAAATAAGCTGATTACAGGGGGGGCCAAGGCCTATCAAAAGGGAAGAAGGTCATTCTCACCATTCATGTGTGGAAAGAATTTAGGAGTCAGGTAAAATACAATGTCATAAAACTGATATCAGTATTTAGTCCTTGTTTCTTAGTGTCCAGTCAAATTATGCATTATTGTTCCTGATTCACCTTTTAGAAGTGTTATGTAGATTTTCCCTGAGGACAAGGATAGTGAGGTCAGGGAGGGAGTGGTTGTGCTGTGAGAAATGCGCTCCTAATGGCATGTATCTCTGTTTTTTATATATATTTTTGTGAGAGTTCATTCTGGTGTATAGTTGCTGTTTAGTTTCACCCATGTTGTTGCCACGAGGGCACTTGGTGCGCTGGATTATGTATATCACATTTTGGGAAAGACATATGTAGGAGCCATGGTTTCTGATTTTTTTTTAACAGGGAATGTTGATAGTAGTGGCAGTGGAGACGGGCTAACAGATCCAGTGGTTTTCAACCTTTTTTCATTTGTGGACCCTTAAAAGATTTCAAATGGAGATGTGGATCCCTTTGGAAATTTCAAATGGAGATGCGGAGATGGAGTGTGGGTATTCACATACTTTTGACTGATCATAGTCATCTTTCGTGGACCCCTTAGACATAGTCTGTGGACCACAGGGATCTACAGACCACAGTTTGAAAACTACTGCATCAAGGCTGTACCCCACTTGATGTTTGTTGGGCAGTGGAGAGTTTGCTTCTGATGTACTGGAGTGCCTTTATTGTTAAAGACAGATTTTAGGCTGGTTAGGTGGGTGTCACAAATGTTTTCCTTAAAGAAGATACAGTGCCATCTGAGGGCCTTCCTCTAGATTGCAGATTTTTTGGTGTGCTTGGAATGATTGCTAGTCTTGTGGACATAGGTATGGTGATCTGTGGGTTTTATAGTGGTTTGTAGTGCCATCCTGGATATGGATCATAGTCTCTAGAAAGTTGATGTTAGTATAGAAATATTCCAGAGAAGGTTCAATTGAGGGATGATAGTTGTTAAATCTGTGATGCATGTCAATACGTGAGTGTAGGTGTTCAGTCCAGATATAATGAAAATATTAATGAAATGCTGGTTTGATGCAGTTTTCTAGAAATTGTTCCCTCAGGTGGCTCATGAAGAAGTTGGCAAAATGAGGGCCCATCTTTGTGCCTGTAGTTGTGCCCATGGTTTGGAGGAAGTGCAGAATGTTGAAAGTGAAGCTGTTGCTGAGGATGAAGTGGATAATTTTTGGAACATGTTGCAAATCTTAGTGTACTCCATGTTCTTGAAGGTATTTCAGGCAGGCAGCTGTGCCATTATGGCATGGGATGTTAGTGTACAGGCTGGCGACATCCATGAGGTGGTTGATATTCTGGCTTCTGTTGAGGAAGTCTGTGGTCTTGTAAAAAAACTCAACCTTTGAATGACAAGTATTTTCAGTATAGTTTCTTTGAATTGAAATTACTTTTCAGTGAGGGTACCCGAGTTGGATATGATGGGTCTGCCAGGTCTTAAGAAGTCATTATTTATTTAGACAAATTTTAAGATCAAACATGAAGAATGTACTGCATGCGAAAGCTCAACTAAGTGTATCCCAACCAGGTGGTTGGTCCAATAAAAGCTATAGTCCACAAACATCCTTGCTTCTTGCATACTTACTTAACTGTCTTGGCTACAACATCACTCCAATGTTGAAATATTAGTTTCTTGTTTTAAAGGACTGCAAACTACAGTAATATCAGTATAAAGTGGCTTTTACCACACTGGCAGGCAAGGTTCTCTGTGTAGATGTGATATCTTTTATTAGACCAACTCAGACCAACACGACTACAACCAAAAACCCTTTTACCACACTCACATCTTTGTTTTTCTGTATGTCAGAATGTGATTAGATTCCTACTCATCAAACATTTATACAGTATGTACAAATTACCTTTTATCAGAAGAAATAAAAGACAACAGATTTACACTTCCACAAGCAATTTATTAAAATGACAAATAGGTTAGGTAACACAAATCAAACACAAACCCTAACATGTTGCTGCCTTTTTGTTTCAGTTGTTGGGTTCCTCCCTCCATGGACTGTTGTTTTTTTATTATAAATGCTACTACAGCTGGAATTGTGGGGCAGTTTTGGTGGCCCAGAAAGCAAAAATTCTCTTCCCAGAGGTTACCTTTTGTTTTGTTTTTTTTTCAACTTGGACCCCTGAGCTTAAGGATTTCAGGATCGATTCCCTAGCTGTGAATCATCAGCAGAGGAACAGTTTTGTTTGTATTAGGCTCAGATGAATATGGCACCTAATAGAACTGGCTTTCTGAAACAACTATTTGCAAAATTAGGGAAAAAAATAAACTATGAAAAATAAAATAACTGGTAAGAAGGGGAAGGAGTAAGAAGTAAAAGACACTGGAGACAGTAAACTATGACCTTGTGATTGGACATAAAAGCACTTCAGTCTATGCTTAACTTCAAACATGTGAGCTATTCCTTTGTTGTTGCTGGGAGTAATTACATGCTATGAGCATGTTTTCCAAGAATAGGTCACAGTTTGCTGCAGCAAGGTAAATGCTGCCAAGAGTTTGTCCTCACCACAGCATTAGTTTGAGTTATCTGGGCTCACATTAACTTCTTTTGAATTAGCCAAACTTTTGTGAGAGTGGTGGCACTGAAAAAAGACATTCAGAAAGGAGTGCTTGGAAAGGCAGTTCAGAGTAGCTGAATCTCCTTTAGATTGCTGCTTGAGACCCAGCATCAGTTGAGCTGAGAGGCCTGCTAGCCTGAGTTTAGATGACCAGAGATGGTTGCATCCAAAAAATATAGCAGGGGCCACATATGAAACTGGTTGCAAGCTAACCATTCAGTGAAGATAAATCCTACACAAGAGAGAAGAAAATGAGCTAGAGAGAAATGACAAGATACGAACAGTGGCTGATGTTGGACAAAACTGCTGTCCACTAAAGTTTATAGTTACTGAAAATATTTTTTTCCTAATTTGTTTGTCTCTCTGTTCTCAACAGCAATAAATCAGGTAATAATTAAAAAAAACCCTAATCTAAACTTAGGTTTGTTAGAATGGGACTTTAGAAAATGGGCTACAGCCTCATCTGGTAGAGCTGCCCCAGCTGAGAATCTGGGCCTACGTTAATAAATGCCTAGGGCAATTCTCTGTTTGGGGGCAAGTGATTGACAAATGAAGGTGAAGACCATTTTGTTGATATTATGCCAGGAGGCACCTCTGATTATGCAGATTGCAGAAAAACAGGCTAAACACTTTTAGACATTTGGTTTGGCTCAGCACTAAAGCAAACATAAAGCCTAAAGCTCTATAAACTGAATTGTCAAGGGGATATAAGTGGGAGTGGGAGTAGATCTGCTGGCATATAATCTGGTCTGTCAGATCTGACATGTGGCTTCCCAGCTGTTTAGAGATCAGGGCTCTGTCTCTAGAGGTGTCCTTGTACTGTCCTATTCATCTAGACTTTTTCTCTCAAAGTCATTTTGATCACTGTCATCCTGTATAAAAAGGAATGCCTTATTGGCAACTGAAGCATCAGTGTAGATAAGACAAACAAAACCTGGGGGGGGGGATGAAATTCACTTGGTATGGGGACCAATTCAAGCCTCATTTAGACCTATATGGGCTATGGAAGGTGACCGTAAGGCTACACAGGAATACATTTACAATCCATATGTTATACAACTTCACCTGTAGACTGGTATGGAAGGCCACCTCAGGGTGGGGAGTGTATGTATGGGGGGGGAGGGGAGTGACAAAGACAGGGAGGATTTGTGCAGTTTATACTCACTCAGGCCCTTTTGTCCAAATACTCTGTGCAGCTAGTGTGGACTATTTTTTTTTAACTTGGTGGGATAGATTTCAGCCCTGCAGCCCCTCTGCCTTTGACCTAAGGCAATGTGGACCTTTGAGACAGACCCCCAAGGCACCTATACACATGCCAGACATCTATTCTGATGTGTGCTAATTAGTATGCATCAGAGCAGGCTATCAGTGTGCGAAATCGCGTGCTCCAGCAGCCTCTGCATCACGTGTCCAGTGTCCCCACAGTTCAAAATGGCAGTGGGGGTGCTTGAACTAAAGCTCATCAAACAAGCTTTGGTTCAAGTGCCCCCACCACCATTTTGAAGCATGGGGACGCTGAATACACATGATGCTGCAGGCGCTTTAGAGTGGCTGTCCCACCTCTACCCCGATGCACATGTATAGATGCCATCAGCGCCTAAGCACATGTGCTTGAAGGAAGTTGGGTAGATTTCTCCCCTTTAAGAATCCATTTTTGTATCCTCTCTAGGAAACATATCTTTGTTCTTTCTGTTTTTTTCTTTTTTCATGAAAAGTCCTATATTCTTCCCTGTACCTGAATTACGATTTGACATTTAAAGATATTTTCCATAATAAAGATGTTTTTGTTTTATCCATAGCACAGTGACTTTGCTCTTCTATTTTTCTGATAAATTTAACCCCCGGACACATTTTATGTCTGCCTTCAGGTGGGGAACTATATTTTTATCACCTCCAGGAACATAACTGCTATACAGTTAAATAGATTTGGTTAGTTTAGAGCAGTAATCAGTACATATTATGAATTATTAACAACTAATTTGCCTCTGGTCTGGGTGAAATTCATCCAGAAATTAAAAGAGACGTGCCATAGGGAATGTGTATTTCTCTACTAAATCCCAGTTTTTAAGGGAAAACTGTGGCAGAATGCCAATCTTTTTTTTGCCAGCTATTTGCTTTTTGGAGGTCTTTTGATCTGGTGGAACAGACTGCATGGGTGCAGGACTCCAAGGCAGTGATTCTCAACCTTTTTAGACTCAAAGAACCCCTTGTTAGATTGAAAGCACCCCTCAGAAAATGCTTTTCCTCATCTTTTGACTTTGGAAAAATAATAGCGCACTTCTGTTGCAGAGTTCTCAAAAGACCGCAACAGGCTAGATTTTTGACATTGTGGATTCCTATTTGACATCTCTACTTTTATCGAGTGATTTGTGTATGTGTTTGCACACCTAACAGTGATATTGCACCCCCCTACCACACCTTTAAAAAGATCTCATGCCAGTCACCGCTCTAGGGTATCTAAACTGCCCATGTTTTCATAACTTCTTTAAAAAATGCTGGTAGGGTAAGGAAGTGAATATGTGATACCAGATCACTGGAAGGAGGAGAAGGGAAGGATGGGCTGATAATTTGGGGCACAGTTTTGTCAGTAAAGAGCAGAGCTTGATTCCTAGTTCAGTCAGATACTGCATTACTGATTTTAAACATGCCACTTACAGCCAGATCTGTAAAGGGACTTAGTTGCCTAAAGCCTGTTTAGATAGTTAAATCCAAAGCTGAGAACCTGAAAATCTCTGCTCAGTTGCTGCCTAGCTGTGGAGGTACCTAAACACTATAGGCATATTTCTTTTGATGTAACAGTTTATCAGGGCCTTGAGTTGTGCCTCTGCACATGCCCCAAACTGCCTCAGTCTTGACGGGGCTGAGCATCTAGGCAGCTTTTTGACATCTTTGTCTGACTGGATACCAGATCCTAGGCATTTCCTGCCTAAGTACCCTGTTGTCCTCAGTCTAGCAGACATTCTCAGAGCATAACTAATACAGGTGTCTACAGCAGCAGTCAGCAACCTTTTAGTTCATCAGCTACAGTGACCCAGTTTGGGTCAGAAGGTGGAGGGAGGGCGGGTGCCAGAACCCAGCCACGACTGCTGCTTTTCCCTGTGGTGGTACAAGGAGAGCACCCACAGCTGGTGCTTCTTCCTGCAGCCAAAGCCCCATGTTTGTGAGCTGGATCAAATAAAGGCTGGATCTAGCCCGCAGGCTATAGGTTGCTGGCCCCTGCTCTACAGGAGCAATGTATTGTACTTGCTACTTTCTCCTAAAATACAACAGCATCATGCTATTGGGACCAATGTTGTTCCCTTGCACCCCCTCTGCTTCCCTTTTTATAATAGTACAAGGGTGTCAAACTTGCTTGCTGCACCCCACCCCCACCCCCAGGCTAAATCTAGACCATGGGGCTTCTCACAGACTAAATCTGGACTGTGAATGGCTCCTTGCCAGCTGGATCCAGATGCATCTCTAGCAGTAGGGTGAACAGGAGTAGTGTTAACTGCTGTAGGTGCCTGATCCACTGTGTCAGCTCAGGAAACCATGGGCGGTAACACAGCCCTCACCCCACTGCTGCTGAGCAGGCCTCTGTGCCTCAGGATTCAGGAACTCAGCCCTACCCCTGCTTACTCTGCCCCCAAATTCTCATCTCCTCCAGGAGCTGTGTTAGTTGGATGACATGGCTCTGTGGGATGAATCTGGCCCTTAGGTTGTTATGTTTGATGTCCCTGGTCTAATGGTTAAAGTATTCACCAAGAAAGTGATAGACAGGGGTTTAATTCTCCCCTCAGTTCAAAAGGGTTAAAACCCACATCTCCCAAATTTATGGATAGTGCCATAACAATCATATTTAGACTGGTCTGCAAGGAGGATGCTCTCTAACCCATTTGCTGAAGCTAAGTCACTCTCCAGAGAGGAGCTGAAGATTAATTAAACTGGAAAGAATAGCTTATAGCTTTGTGTTCAAGGCACTCTTCAGAGAGGTGGGGGAGGTAGGTTTGAATCTCTCTGGCAAAGTGATCTGCAAGCATTGGGAGGGGTGTACTGCCATTTCCTATCTGAGGGCTGTGCTTTAGAAGAAAAGTGAGACCTAATGTCCTTAGAAATAGTACATATCTCACCTTTACCAAAAATAAATAAGTACCTAAAAAAGTATCCAATGTTGCCTTCAGAGCCTGTCTCCATGGTCAACAAAGTGCTGTGAGGAAGACAGGGGTCTTAGACACTCATCGGACTACTTTGTCATGCTCCCTCTGTGGCACCGATAGCTATCTGCACCAGCTGAAGACCATTCTTTATACTTAAAAGACTACTTTTTAAGTATTGATTTCCTCTGCACCTGTGCTTAGGGAACGGTTTCTCTGTGTCTTCCATTGCTAGTAAATCTGCATGTGGTCAGCCATAATTTGGCCATACAAGTTCATCAGCACTGAGTATGCCTCACTGTAATTATTTTTCTCTCTAACATTTTGCCAGCATTCAAATAGTAAATACTAGCCATGATGGTTTCTTTTTTCAGAGAGCAAAGTCTTTAACGCTAATATACTCTTACTGTGCATGTACCTTTCAGCGTGCAGTATTAGCTGTGTATATTGTAAAACAGTATAACTGGGTATTGGAAGGTTCAGAGGGAGTTTGGCCTGAGGATTAAGCAAGACTGAATATTCAGACTTAGGCTCAGGGTTCATAAAAGTAAATTGATCAATAAAGGAGCTGTTATGTTCTGCTTGCTTGTTAAACACACTCAATCTTTCACAATCAGAGTTCTCAGCTGCACATGCTCTAGCCCTTGTTTTATTAAACATTTTCTTGTTCACTGCTTTGTGTGAACATAACCTGAATGCAGATTACCACTGCTGCACTTGAAATAGTCAAATACTAAGCTAAAAATACCCAGAATGACAAGGACCTAAAATGAAGGTTAGCAGCTGCCAGAAAGACCATAGCTGGCCCAAGCAGACATAGCACTGAGTTGGACAACAAGTCACCATATTTCCCCTAACCATATTGGTAAGTGGGGTAGAGTGCTCTCAGTCATCAGATTCTGCCTAACCTCATTCATAATAGAGTTCCATATAATTCATCATTCATAAGACAAAAAGAGGGAAACTGGAGTCAGAACATAAAGGAAAAGAATCATCAGGTATCTTCTTCCTTATTAATACATCAGAGAAGGGAGAAGGTATAAAGAGATATTTAGGGCGCACAGAACAGCAACATAGAATGAGAGATGAGTTCTTAGAAAAGCTGCATGGGGGGAAGGTCAGAGTATGCAAAAGAGAGATTGTGGGAAGAACAAGACAGAATCAGCTCATAGCACAATCACAGGAAGAGACAGGAAGAAACAAATGAGGGAGAAGCAACAGAATGTGGGGAAAAAAGACAGGGAAGAAAGATAAGAATACAAAGTAGCAATGGGGCATAAATAATGAAGGACAGCAACCAGAGGGAGCTGAGGGACAGAGAACTGGGAAATGAGGCCACAGCTACACATTCAATTAATGTGGTTTAGGTAATGTGCATTAAATCTAGTACATCGGGGTGCCTATACACAAGGGCAGAGGCTGATCCAATGCACTGGGATTCCAGAGCGTCCAAGCAGGCTCAGTTAATCAAGTCTGCTGGAGTGTGGCAACTGCTGAGCTCAGCAGCCTTCTGCATCTCATGGATCAGTGTCTGTGCTTAAAAATGGTGGCTTGAACTAAAACTCATTGAACAAGCTTTAGTTCAAGCACCCCCACTGCCATTTTAAAGTGCAGGGATGTTGATACAGAAGGCATGGTGGTGCTTTAATTAGAGTGGCTCTTGGAACCTAAATAGAGTGAGCCCTCCGGTCCCCCCCACAGTTTCTAGAGCACGTGTAAAGTGCCCTCCATTGTGAGGTACTAGAAAAATGTGCATTAGCCCATTTTAATGTGCAATAGCTAACTAAATAGCATAGTTTTTTGTGATGTTCTAATGCACATTAAAATAAGCTAATGCTCATTGAAGTGCACATTTAGAACAGCAGAGAGCTGGGAATGAGAAGCAGGACTGGAAATTGACTGACAGTATGAAGGAAAAGGACAGAAGGGCATAGATCTGAGAAATCAAAATGTGAATGTCTAAGAAAGATGAGAGGAATCCAGGGAGTCAAATCTTCCTTCAGCAGCAGTGAACTCCATTACCGCTCTACAAAACTATAATGCCCACACCTTTTGCTCCATGGCAAGCACTGCCTGTGCCATCTGCTTGTTGCAGCCAGAAAGTGGAGGGACAGTAAGACAGGCAGCAAAGAGGCAGGGTGAAGTGCCTCCCCCTGCTCCATCCTTCTGGCACCCGTACCTTTAAGCGAGGCCTGGAGCACATGCTCCATTCTTTCACCCCATGTTACAGGTTGGCACTTTATAGGCTTAACTCTAACCTCACAACTTGAAGCAGATTTTAAGCATATAATTAAAGTGCATTTTTATGCAGCAGAGTACTTATACATGTACTTAACTACAAATAAATGCTTAAGTTCTGTTGAAATCAGTGGGACCACTATGCATGCTTAGCTGCTTTGCTGAATTGAAATGGACAGCTGAATCAGGCTAGTCCTTAGGGATAGCCAGCACAAAGACCTGCATAGATTTAACCAAATCAGTTTTAGGTGTAAATCTGTGTGGATGCTCTTATTTTAGAATAAAAGTGGCTACAGTCAATTTAACTCGTCAGTTTTAGTTATTAACTTGAATCACATTTTTTTCACACTAAGAGAATCTACATATAGATTTTTCATTGAAATAACAGTCAGTTGTAATTTATATTTTCTGTTATTTCAGTATACGTGTGTGTGTAAACCTACCCTTAAACATCAGATCTGGGAAATAACTCTCAACAATGTCAGCTCACTATGGATGTATACAACATGCTTTGCTTTCTTCACAGGTCAACATGATTTCTAGCACCAGGCATCGGACTCAAAGAAGTGACACAATTTTACCATGCTTCATATTAGTTGAGGTAAGAAAACACTCCAGACATACTGCAAAGCTACTAGGTATATTTCTCAAAGAAAGAACTCTCACAATAGGAAATAAGTATATTTATCAGGGTACTCTGACATTGCAGTACACAGTATTGAGTGTTATCTGATAGCCAACAATCGTTTTTCCCAGCTATAAATAAAGTTATAGTTCTAGTGCTAAATTTTTTCTTCTTATTTGTTAGCCTGAGAGGAAAACAAGGGAGACCTTAATAGTGGTAGTTTCTATCTTAAGTGGATTAATGTTTCTAAAGTGCTAGATAGAGTTCAAGGATGCTTGTACAAGTGATGATATGGCCATGTACATGTGACAAAAAGTAACAAGATATCTCCATTTGTCTGACATAATGGTATCACCATGTACAAGTGCACAATTTTTTTTGTGTCAAAATTTCTTCGAGCATGGCAACTTAGACCACCTCCGATGTATTTAGTTTGATCGTGGCAAACTGTCCCACTGCGGACAAAAATATCTGTCATGCATACATGTCACCCCACTCCTGCCGCCTCCCCGTGCTGCCCTGGGAATGGGCTGGCTTTCCCCCTGGAGCAGTGCGGGAAGGCAGCAGGAGGGCAGCTGGATGTGCTGGCAGCTGGAGAAGGTGGTGGGGATGGTGCATGGGGTGCTGGAAGCCCTGGCGTGCTTGGGGAAGCTCGGGCTTGGTCGGCTTCCAGCAACCAGTACACTGTCCTTGCCACCTGTGGTACATGTAATGTACTTTAAGGGCTCAGTCTCTTCCCCTGATGCCCTGTGGGTGGGTTTGTGGTGGTGGGTTGTTGTTCAATTGCATGCAAGCTTGCTTCTGCAGCTATAACTCGGGCCTAAGCACTTGTGAGAGCCTTTGCTCTGTAGATATCCACAGCTTGTGTTAAGGTGAGGGACGGATTTTCCAGAAGCCTTTCTTTGAGTTTGCAGTCAGTTATGCTGAAGACGATTTTGTTCCTCAACATAACATCCTCAGCAAGTCCAAATTCACAATCCTGCGCTCTGCTTCTGAGCTCTGTAACAAAATCATCTATGCCTGCAGCCTCATTGTATTTAAGTTGCCAAAACTGGACACAGTACTCCAGTTGTGGTATCACTCGTGCAGAGTAGAGGGAAATAATTACTTCCCTCTATCTGCTGGCAATGCTTCTACTAATGCAATCCAGTATGCTGTCAGCCTTCTTGGCAACAAGGGCACACTGCTGACTTATATCCATCTTACCCACTGTAACCCTCCACTGTAACTCCCTGCTGTTCCCATAATTGTTATCAATCAAAACCTTCTTAACAAGGGAAGTGGGCACAAACATATGTGGTTATTTTTTTGGGTCTGTTTTCTAAAGCTGTGTGAAGCTTCGGGTGCCGATCTGATTTAGAGGATATTCAGCCTGATTTGGTGGCTAAATCTTTGATTCCAAATCAAATCAGGGGACGAACTAAAAGCTCGGAATCAAGTTGAAACTCTCCAAGTCTTTGAAAAAGATTCAGAGAGCTTCGATGATTCAGAAAGTCCCCAGTGGCTGCAGACAGACTCAGAGCTGGTAAGCAGGAGCGGGGAAATGGGGGCTGGATAGGGCCTGCCAGGTCCCATCCCCTGCCTCCTCCCCCAGCTCCCACCCCATGACTGCCCTGCCTACCCCAGCTCCTGGTGCTTTAAAAAAAAACCCCCACTCACCTGATGCTGCTGGGTGGGGGGATGATCCCTACTGCCCCACACCATGTATGGGGCTCTGCCATGGGCCCCCTGACCCCCCTTCACTTCCCCAGACCCCCCATGGGTGTCCCTCCTGGCCCAGCTCCGGCCCTTTAAGAAAAACGAGAAAAACCCCAGGACTCACCAGCTCCTGCAGTGACCTCAGGGCTTTGGGCTGCTTGTGGAAGAGCCCCCCATGTGGTGTGGGGCAGCGGGGATCCACGCCCAACTGGGCAGGAAGGGTGAGTCCAGGGGTTCTTATTTTTTTTTCTTAAAGGGCCGGAGCTGGGGTGGATGGGGCAGCCATGGGGAGACTGGGGGAGCGGGGGGGGGGTCAGGGGGCTCATGCAGAGCCTCCCCATACAACATGGCACAGTGGGGGGCAGCATGGATTGCCCCCCGCCCCCAGCAGCACTAGCTGAGTCAGGGCTTTTTTTCCCCAAAGTGCCAGGAGCTGGGCCAGAGGGGGCAGGCATTGCTGGGCTGGGAGAGCGGGTGGAGGGATGGGCCTGGGTGATTCGGAGATTCAGCAGCAGCCAAATCTCTGAATCATATTCGGCTGAATTGATTCAGGACAGTGATTCGAGTCACCAAATCAAATCACTGTCCCCCAAATTAGCCGAATCCGAATCCAAAGTGAATACTAGCTGCTTCATACAGGCCTACTGTTTTCCTTATTAAAAAATCTGATTGTCATACTGATATTTTCGGGCATCTCTAGCCAGGTACAGCTATCCAGTTTCTATCAGGAGAGTTGCTATTCTTCCAGTAGAAACCAAAAGCGTGCAGATGTTCAGCTTCTTCTCCTGGAGCAAAAAATGGCTGCTCCAAGAGAAAAATAACCAGTAGCAATCAGGGTTAAATAACTCCCAAGAAAGTTTTCCCAGGAGACTGAATATCTATATACTTTCTCCCTGCTTTTCCAACACTGGGGTCACCCTGGTCTTGACAAGGTGTGGGGGGGAAGCTGCTCCCCTTTCCTATAGACCAGGAAGGGAAGGGAGCAGTAACTGACTTTTCCCCAAACCAGGCAGTCCCTAGTTTTGGGAAGAGGCAGGGGGTTTTGCCAGCACCTGCTGCCTCCCTCTTGCTGCCCTACTACCCATCTGAGTGGCAAGGGAACAAAGGGAAACTGGAGGGGCTGGGAGCTGGGCATGTAGAGACTTTCCCAAGCCCAGATCCCAATCCTGGTGCATCCTGGCTTCACCTTGCTGCCTCTGTTGCCCAGCTGTGCAGGGTGAGCCAGGCCGCTGTGCCACAATGACAAGGCTTGAGAGGATGCTATGGTGGACTACAGCCTCATTCTTTTCCATTCTGGGAAAGGACCTCACCCTCCTGGCTCCCTCCCACCAGCCCCTGCTTACCTTTTCCCCAAAGGGGACTCAGGCATCTGGGCTCCCAGCCCTCCCTTGCTCTAACCCATCAGCCCCACTCCCATCCCAGAGCTGGAAGAAAAGCAAGGCATCTGGGGTCCCGACCATCCCCCTGCTTCAATCCACCAGCCCTCTTATTTCCCCCCTCCCCAACTCTGAGTTTTCCGAGGCAAGGATCTCTCAATATCTCCTGTTAAAGCTGTTCCGCTTCGTATAAATAATTAAATATTACTTGGATCAGGGGTTTAAACTAGATGCCTCCATATCCTCAAGTAGTGGGCAGACTGGAACACACATGTACAGGCTCTCCAGTTGTGCAATCCAGAGTTGTCTATGGGTGTGGGGGCTAGGGGCTTGTGGCAGAGCCCCCCATGCAGCAGGGAGCAGTGGGGGGCAGCAGGAATCACCCCTCCCACCCAGCAGCACCCGGTGAACACTGGGGCTTTTCTTTAAAGTACCAAGCTGCTAAATACTGGCTGTAGGTAACCAATGTCTCTCAGTTTCTATTCTTCATCTGTAAAATGGGGATAAAACTACCTCACAGTAGTATTGTGAAAGTGAGTGCATTAATGATTGTGAAGTCCTGTAGTGCTAGGGTGATACTTACTCCACAAATAGGTAGAAAATAATATCACAACTTGGGGGGAACCATAGGTATGCACTAAATAAAGAGTTACCTGTCATGTAAAAGCTGAAACTCCACTGACCTTCCTTTTGCAAATTTCCTACTTCCTCCATGTAGCTTCTTTTTTCTCTGTCTTCCATGCTATCGTACTCTCTTATCAGCACATTTTTAAAATGACTTTCATTTGGATAGAAAATTACTTCATTGTCAGACATTATTTCTGTCACATTGTTTCAACTAGTTCTGTAACTTGGCAATTTACATTCACTCCTTTCAGGTATTGTTTGTGCTTTGTAGTGACACAGATCACTGCAGATTCATTGGTTTTCCTTGCTTGTGTTGCACCGAGACATTACCAAACTGCATGATTTCCATCGTGTCAAATCATAAGGCACTTGAAGTTTGAAAAACTCTAGTAAGGACTCTGATACTACCCATACAGATCGTGACACAGAACTTAATAAAAGATCCTTATGGACTTTCAGCTAGGGCTACACACAAGGCATCACAAATGAGTTCTGTTTTTTAATCCTTATATGGGATCTGGGTAGAAATCACCTAATCTGTAAACTGTGACTAACAATTCTTACCAAATTCCTTTGAGATGTAGGGATAAAAACCCTATTATATCATAGCAGCACTCTATACACGCTAAGTATTATTATTATTATTGCTGTTCCTCCTCATCATAAGCCAGTCCAAACTTTACACCGCAGTGGCTCTTTTTTTTTTAAACAGATAGGAGAAATGTGTAATATTTGAGATCCTGAGTGGAGCTGATTGTGCTGATGAGAAGGTTTGCTAGCTGTTTCAGCTTCTTTTCTGAAAGGCCAGTTTCATTTTTTCTCATTTCCCCAGCAGTCACATCTATCAAAGACATGATCAACTATAAACTATATCTCTGCAGCAGGATTTAGTGGAAGGCTAGTAGATCAACAGCTGTGTAGCTTGCACAGCCAAACTCCCTACGTAGAGGGGAATGGAACAGCAACTACAGGGGCTACTGCAGCCCTGAGTTGGTCGTCCTGGTCATTAATAAATATCCTCTCTCCATCCCTCCCCCTTTTCTAGAAACCTTACCTCGATGCATATTACATTTGCCCTGGCTAAACCACACAGATAATTGAATGATTTGCCCACAGCTTCACATTTTGTATTTACAGTAGACTCCATACAGAACACAATTAGAGTTTTTTCCTGAAAGGCTGGGAGCCATGTTAGTCTTTTTCTGAAAGGTTAGGAGCCAGTAATCTCTTGGCTGTCAGAATATATATGAGCAGCAAAGGTTCTATGTGGGTTTTTGGGGGGAGGTGGAAACATCATTTAATAGACCAACTATATAGTTTTGAGTGATACTGGATGAGCTTTCAGCCACAAGCGCCCTTTAGAGCTGAAAAGCTTTTCTAATCTCTCTCCCAACTATGCAGGTAGTCCAATAAAAGATATCACCAAAAAAAAAAAATGTCTTTGCTTCTCTCATATTTCCTGGACCATAAGAGTCCCAACAATACTCCAGCCCTATAGAATACATATGAGCAGACACACAAGCACATTGCTTTATGTAACAGTGTGTAAAGGTTGTTGGTTGCCTTTTGGGAGAGAATGTGATGGGATGTCCTGGAGTAAAATCCTACTGAGTCAAGCAACATGTGGGAGTTGAAGGGCTCAGATCCCAGCTAGAGTACTGAAGTATCTCAGAGAGCCATTCCCAGCTGAGGAGTCAGTCAGGTGCAGCTGATCCTACTTAGGTGCAGCTAAGCCTATATAAGATTCTGTGCTTTAAAACTAAGAGGGAATGTGATGGGGTTGGTGGGATGTTAGGTTAGGGAGATCTATAGTGCCTATTTAGAAATCAGTATCTTTTTCAGAATAGTTAGAGCAGAAAAAGAAAAATAGTTAATACTTATTTCTGAAATGTCCTGTTTCATAGGGAGCAATGAGACAAGGTGAGAAATAAAATAAGGAGCTTAGGTGGGTATAATTTAGGGGTAAGCTAGGAGTAGTTGCTCTGAAGTTACAGAAAGACTTCCTTTCTCTTCTAGGAGCCTGTTCCTAGGTCTATACCAGGCTAGTCACTTAAACTACTTTGGGAAAGAAGCTGGTTTCTTGGATCTGACTTCTGTCCTTGTGTACTTTTATAAATGAACCCTTCTAGTTTTTCGTTTCTTATGAGGACATGCATCTCATTCCCCTGTAGTGTTTTCTAGTCAAGTTAAGGATTGGAGAAACCCTGAAAATACCTGGAGGAAGTTCTACCTAAAATCAACTTGTCACCTTTTCCAGTAGCACTAAAACTCTAAATGCTCCATGTAGGAAAGTTGTACCTTTCAAACATTCAGAGCAACTTACAGAGTGATCATTAGGCTAATACTGATATCTTTCCAACAATCTACTGCCTCCCGCAATTTATGAATGACAGAAAAGATACACTTGGTTATCTTGTCATCTGCTCTAACTGGCTTTCATTACACTAATTCAAAGAGATGCATGATCTTTTATCTTCTGGAAGATGATAAATTTGCATTTATAAATATCACTTAAACATTTTGACAAGATATAGCCCTCTAAAGTCTCGTAATAAACTGTTTTGATCTTGGAGGTCTTGGTACATGAAAGAGTCTAGATCTACTTCATATATCTATCACTTCTGAATTTTTTTCACCTATGTCAAGGTTTTGAAGAGTACAGATATCTGATAGTCTCTGTGCCTGATTAACCCACCTTCTGGTTCAAACTCATTGTACTATTCCTGTTGGCTTTTCTGTCCTCCATTTTCATCTATTCTTCTCTTCTGATGGGATTTTAGCATGTGGTTATTTTGGAAGGGGAAAAATATAAAATGTCCTTAAATTACTTAGAAAAGTAACTAAAAACAACTGACTGAAGGTCCATATTTACCAAGCCTCAATAATTTTTAGATGGAACTTATTCAGTTTACCATTAAACAAAAAATCAGCTGCTGTCTTTAACTGTCAGTCTTCAAACTCCCTCTGTGATATGAAAGTGCAGCTGGTTCCTTCTTTGTCCTCCATTTAGCAGCTATGTATTGCTGCTGTTGATGTAAGAATAAAGCTAAGAAGTCAAACTGAGTTTCAGAAGGCTTCTGCCGCAGTACTTAACTACACTGCACACACATACAGATACTATTGCAGACTTTTTAATAGTGTGGAAAACAATATATACTTCCCAAGAAATATGGGGAAAAAGGAAATGTGAAATATGCACATAGTAGCTGTACTAAAGCCAAGACAAAAATGCAACTTAAGTACCTTCTTCTGACTGTGTTTTTTCTTCCACTCAAACATCTAAATGACAAAGACAGTAGAGATACTTTCACTGGTTTGTTAGCTGTGTGGGAGGGAAATCAAACCTTTTACTTTTTTAAGGTGCTTGATTTCCTTAGTGGTTAGACTCTACCACATTTTCATTTTCCTGGACTTGTTAAAGGAGGGAAAAAAAAAAAGGAAACATTTCAGAGCTACCTGCCTTCTGGAATTCACAGGCTCTAATTGTATTAGCTGAATCTGTTAGGCAGAACTACTGGCCTTCATAGAGGACATATTCTCTATGAGTAGCTTTGAGTAGAACTCAGAGGTTCCTTGACTTGCATTGTAGGTATGATACTTCAGGGTTTCGTAAGGCAGGATCAGTGCTGCCATCCTGTGGAATTCAGGAGTTCCTCCTACTTGACCCGAGAGAAATACATCCTTAATTCAGCTCTCCCTAACTAACTTAATGCTTGCTTTTAACTATTTTACCTGAGAATTTTTGCTTCTTGCATTAAAGTTAAACTCGCTTACCAGTTTTACTACAGTATCCTTACAACACCCATAAGAAAGAGCTGTCTACAACTGAAGTATGCTGAGATCATCCACCCTGATCTGGGATGTCCTTAATTCAGGCATCTGTAGCAGAGCCACAAAGCATGCCATCTTCTCATTCATGATTTTCCATTCATTCCAAAGAATCTTCTTCAAAATTGCTAACTATAAAAAAACCCGCTGCTCTTTTTTTTTTTTTTTTTTTACAATTTGAGGGCTTATATGTTCATAATTAGAAAAGAGATTGAACCAGCACAGTTAAGCAAATCACATATGAAAATTTTGGTTTTATCTGTTTTTGGAATTTTGGGTGCAGAAGGTATGATGGAATATATGAGGACTCTTTTTTTTTTTCTCACTCCACATACTCAGACCTCTAAAACTTGTTTTTGGGTTTTGTTTTGTTTTGCTTTATTGTTGGTTTGTTTGGGGGGGGGTTTGCCCTCAGATTTAAAATATATAGAGGTTAGAACTTGACTGCAACTTTGAAGGTTGCCACTAGCAAACAATCGTAATATATGTATGAGAATACCAACTGACTTACAAAAATTGGTAGAGCTATACGCTGCAACTACTTATCTAAATTTCATGAAAATCTTACTTTTAATGCACTTGGGACACAAGCTTCTCAGAATAGAGCCTTGCAATGCATTAAGATCTGGTAATGGGATTACTTCTCTCCTCCAATTTTGATCTTTTGGATATTTTTGTGCAGCAATATAGAGATGGTCTTTTTTTTATGTTTCTCTGGAGTTCCTGACTGACATTTGTCTATGCCTTAGTTATATACTTTCAGGGCTCCTTTTTATACAGTTATTTTCCATTTGAATCTTAAGCTTTCTCAGAGTAGGGCACCAAAATGACTTAGCCAATTTATAGCTGACTCAACAGTATGAAGTCAATCTTATCCTTCACTTCACCCTCTGGGCTTTTCAGGATTTATTTTCTGTCTAGGAAAGGTATTATTTTAAATCTATTGCTCAAAAAACTGTCACAACCTACCGGTTTCCTTTCCTCCTCTTTTTGCTACTGGTTCCTAAGTGGCCTGCTAACTCTGTCATAAATCTGGCCAGTAGCAGATTTTACATAAAATACAATAACCAGACACAACAGAGTGAGTGAGTATCAATTGTTCTGACTTGTCGGTATCACTGGTACACAAACAAGGAAGTAAACACCCCCCCCCCAACCTGTTAGTACAAATCTTTGGAAACACTCATTAAAAATGAACACGTCTTACCTAGAAAATAGCTAGTTCAATAAACCTTGAACCAGTAAGAGAGGACAAAATATGAATAATATTTTATTCATTTGAAATTACAAGGACATTTTTATTAGAAAAATGGAATTTAGGTAAAACTTGGCTTATAAAATATACCATGTGATTTTTAGTGGCTTGAGGTAACCACTGCCTTTCTTTCATATGGAAGGTAACACCTTATCTTGGATCATGGAATCATTCTCATCTATGACTTGAGAAACATGTTTCTGAGGGCAGCCTCTGGATAGATTTAGTTTTGTTTTAAACACCTCGCATTAAGTTACTAACTTAGCGCACGTCTCCTTTGCTTATGAATTCATATGGTCAGAGCCCAAAAGGTGATACTGCTGAAAGAAAATGCAACCAAATACTGACATGAAAGCAAAAGCCCATAGCTTATTCTTTTAAGTCAAGTCCTCTTATACAGTAGTGGCATTTGATGTTGCCGATGTACTTGACTTCCTAGACTGTTTACTGGCTGTATTATTTAAACTTAGTGCTAAATTTAAAAAAAAAATAGTTAAAGAATCACTCTGTAATTTTTTGTTTGCTACTAATAATTTCAAGAATTCATTTCAGTGCGTTTTTGCATTTTAGAAGTTTTATGTATGGCAATGGCTGTTCTTTTTGTCATTGTTAGACAGAAAAGCACATTGTCAGAAAACGCAGAGACCCATATAGCTATTTGATATTTTAATTTGAAGAATGGCAACAGATTATTTTTGGCAGTGAACTGAAAAATTAAGCTTCTCAGTACATCAAATATGGTGATAAATATTCAAGGAAAAGAAGTTTCAGCACTAATCATTCACTTGGAGCAATTCATTTGAAACAAAAAAGAACGAGTGTTGATGTAAAGTGCTAAGTGTGCTAATGAACATTTTTTTCCATGTCTTCTACTGATAAGACAAGTGCTGGAAGACTGCTCCTAGTTTTGAAAATGGAAAAGGTCAATAAAGCATAGGCATTCAGTAAAAGTCCCTTATGTTTGGTATTATCTTCCTAAGCAAGTCTTAATTTTTGGCTCTTGTAAACCAGTAGGATCATAGCAAGCAATTTCAGATGATTGCCTTAAAGTTTTAAGAGGTTTGCTTAATGAAAAAGGACAAAACATGAAAGAAGTAATGCATGCAAGGTGTGTGAAAGGGTTAGCAGTGAGCTAATAGCCACTCTTCATACTTCTCAATTGCTGGTGCTTTACCAAGAAGAAAGCAATTGGAGGATTTAATAGCAGTGGAGTTTGTACTGTCCCGTCCTCCCAGTGCCCTTTTTGCATAGAGAAAAGGGCACAGCAGGAAATCAGTCAAAGGCCCAGGACAGCAAAACTCCCTAAAGAGCTCCAGTACTCAGTTCTGAGTTTTCAGAGCCAGAGCAAGCTTTTGCCCCCTTCCCCATGCATTTTTAAACCCTGTCACTGAGAGCTGCAGAGTGAAAAAACAGCTTAGGTGCACCTGTGAACCAAACGGTTCACTTTCCTGTCATTTTCCCAGAGAGAGGGAACATGAGTCTCCTACATACTTTACATAATGTGATAAAAATCTCAAACTTTCCTGTCCCCATTGTTTTTGTACTAATGTGACCTCTTGATAATTCTAGTAAATGGAATATTTTATTAAGAACTTGTATGTTGTACAATATTTGTTGGCTTTTAGCCTGATTTAATTGGCATTTGCCTAAAATGCCTATACTGCTGATATTTCTCCTGGATGCAACTGAATCATTTGACATATTAAGCTCAAAGCCTTTATTTAAAATATTAAATGCCAACAGTGAATTAAATTGCTAAACACCACTAGTAATAAACACTTTTCATTCTAAGTCCCTCTATTTTTAGGGAAAGGTATATGGCAAGAGTGCCCCTGTGTACTTGTTGCCAATAACCCTGTCTGTGGAGCTATTTGTTGCAAAATCAAGACGAGAAAGTTAAGTGTAGAGTCCACAAATGCATTATGATCTTATATGTACATGAAATTCTGAAGCTTATTGTTGATTTTTTTTTTTTTTTTTTTTTTTTTTGTGCAATGTCTAGCTACTAGATCAGTGGGCACAAATAATGAGATTCTGCCCATTTCTGCTTGCTGTCCTTTGCTGGGAATGAGAAGTCTTATATGTGTTCATAATGGAATTAAATCATTTAATATTAGGTCATTAACAACCTAACTGGATAAAATCAGTTTGGATACTGTCCTAGTTATTTTAAAGACCATCTTTAGCATGCTGGGCACCAACTCGGACTAAACCCATGTGCTTACCTTCTCTCAGTCCTTCTGCTATAGTGTTCAGAATCCACTCTCTCCCCATCGCCCAGCATGTACTATATTCTCCCAGTTTACCAACAAGATGCCATCATCACTTTACCTTCCACACTTCCTGACCTCTTTTTAAACTCCAGCTAAATCAAGTTAAATCTTACCTCCCCCCAAATACTTTTTCCATTTTAATTTTCTTCCCACTTTACACGCACTCATTTGCTAAAAGCTGTTTAATGTGTAGTTTGAATTTAAATGATGCCTATTAATTTGAGTACCAGGAGGGAGATGTATTCAGAAGGTGAGGTATCCTTGTCTATTGGAACCTGCGAATGAGGAGCTCTGAGGGCAACAGTCCGAGCAGAGATGCCTGTAAAAATTAAGAAAAGGCATAGAATCATAGAAAATTAGGGTTGGAAGGGAGGGACCTCAGGAGGTCATCTAATCAAACCTCCTGTTCAAAGCAGGACTGCTCACAACTATATCATCCCAGCCAAGGTGTTGTCTAGCCAGGTCTTCAAAATCTCCAAGCATGTTTCTATATATACCCACTTTAGAGATTTGTCTTATTAATTGCCATAGTCATTGCCTACCTGTTATTGTAAGGTTCATATGGTAAAGCTACTGGAACACAAACACGGTTTTCAAATGACTACAGTCCAATTGGTCAAGGACAGTTACAGATTAGATGGGGAGGGGAATTATGCTACAGAGTTGCTAAAATTTAAGTAAAAAATATTACTAGGGAATTTGTGTACAGCTTTATGTGAACAATTATTACTCCAGCAAAAGAAAATGGCTTTGAACTCGGTACTAAAACAGTAAACACTGTCCTTGCAGAAAGTCTACTCAAACAAATTCTACTAAACTTTATTTGATTATACACATATCTGATTATACATACATCCTGTCTTTTTCAAAAGAAGCATAATGAATATCAAAATTGTAGGAAGTAGAATTCAAAGTGCATTGTCAATGAGAAATGTCAGGTATAAATTCTTAGAGCATAAATAGATTTAGTACAGGACTGAGTTTGAACTTATTTAGCAGAAACAGTGATAGAAAATGTACTGGACTGCTGCCAGGATGAGCAAACTGCACACATCTAATGACAACTAGCACTGGAAGTATGCAGGAACTGCTGGCAGACAAGGTTCTTTGGGTGAATCTGATATCTTTTATTAGACCAACTTAAATAGTTGGGGAAAAAAAATTGAAGCAAGTGTTTGGGTTCAAAAACCCTCCATCAGGCTGAGGAAGTTTCTGCAGTTGGCCTGTGCTCTTCCTGGATGGAATGAAAAGTAAAGCAGCGAGAGGCTGGGCTGGGCTGCATACAAGACAGGCAATCAGTGAAAATGTAGATTGAGGAGTCAATGGGTGAGAGACAGGCTGGGGGGGCGGGGGAGAGAAGGGGGATGAATAGTGGAAAGATACCTGGGGAGTCAGATGTCAGGCAGGTTATAATGTGTCATAAATCCAATGTCTATATTTAGTCTGTGATTTTTAGTATCCAGGAGGTTGGTGAGGTGGAGTTCATAGGCTCATTTCTGGGAAGAGTTTTTAAAATTTCCTTTGAGGATCTGGACTGAGAGATTGGAGAGAGAGTGGTTTTCTTGTGAGAAATGTGCCCCCACAGGTAACTGGGTATTGCTGTCTTTGATGGATTTCTGGTGCGCGTTCATTCTGGTGTGCAGTTGTTGTTTGGTCTCTCCTACGTATTTTCCATCAGGGCATTTGGTGCATCGGATGAGATATTACATTTCTGGAGGTGTAGCTGTAAGATCCGGGTACCTCCCTCTCCACTGTTCATCCCCCTTCTCTCCTCTCAACCCAGCCTGTCTCTCACCTATTGACTCCTCAATTTACATCTTCGCTGACTGCCTATCTTGAATGCAGGCCAGCCCAGCCTCTGGCTTCTTTACTTTTCATTCCATCCAGGAAGAGCACACACCAACTGCTGAAACTTCCTTAGCCTGACGAAGGGTTTTTGAACCTGAAAGCTTGCTTAAACATTGTTCTCCAACTAATTTAAGTTTGTCTAATAAAAGATACTGGATTCACCCAAAGAACCTTGTCTGCCTATGTCCTTAGACCAACACAGCTATAACCTACACTCCAGAAACTGCCTGTGATTTATAGTGCATATTGTATAGTATTAGCCTATTGTCCTTCCCTTTTGGGAGAAAGTTAATAGGCAGGTTAACTTAATCTTACACAAAGGCAGCTTTAGAAACTGCACAACTTTTCTGTTCCAGGTCAACACTAATATAATTGCACAGGTCTATACCACCCCACTTACGTGGGTAAAATCCAATGGGGAGGGAGGGTTTAGTTTCTATTACTAGTAAGTTTAACCTGAAATGCTCCATTGTACGGTGTAGGGCGGCAATGCCATAGAACTGGGAATAGATTTATATGCCTTCATCTACAAAAGTGGGTCTCTCAAACTGCCTTACAGATGCCCTTGCCATTTCAGCAGCATAGCTCACATTTTTTGTCTGGCCTCTCCCTCTCTCCTGCTCACTACAGCATTTCAGAGAGAATTTCATTCAGTGAAAGGGGAATCTATGTAAAATTATGATGGCAGCAATAATTCTAATGTACCACCTATTTGCAGCTTTGTAGCACTCAAAGGCTCAGGAAGATGGATTCATCCAAGAATAGTTCTGGCTGTGAAAAAAGTTGTCTGTGAATTGATAGAGGATGGTTTTCACACTGGTTTCCCTGCAGTAATGAACACAGTCTCCTTAGTTACAGTAAGCTGGGCCAGAGAGGTTTATCTTCATCTCTTGTAATTGGATGGGCTGTGTGCAGATCTTTGGGCAGGGTGTTTACAGTAGGGAGGGAGATCTGGGAATGGAGATTTAATAAATTCTTCTATGTGGCTAAATACCGCATGAAAAAAACATCTTCCTAAAGAGGTAACTAGGTGGGCTGAATCCTTCCTCAATGTGAGCAAAGGTTTTCAAGTTTGATTAAAAAGCTAAATCGGTAACCTCGATGTGATAAATGCAGTGAATTTATGATAATCTTTTATCAAGATGATCAAGATGTTTAATTGTATTAATCTCACAATTTACTGTGAATAATTTGTAATTAAAACTACTGGGGAAAATAGAAGCTGTGTAGATACCAAATAGCAACATTGCTGTCAAAACTAGTAAAATAAATTCAGTGAAACATCAAGAGAGTTCCTTGAATTTGCCTGAAAAATTTTAGGCAATGCATAAATGTCTGAACTAATTTTGGACTGTGTATTAAAACCTGGGCATATTTGGATATGCACAATGTACTGAGAAAAAAAATATTCAAAGAAAATGACCATATATTGTAGGTGGATGAAACTGGGAAACTTGTTCATAATTACAGGGGGCATGGGGTTGCACACATGATTTTTATCTAACCAGTAGTGCCAAGTGAGCCAAAGTTTGCCAACTGCAGTGTAATTTATAATCTTAAACTCAGTTACATTTTATGTAATTGTAATGTAATACTATCTAGCAGTGATAACAATAATTTTATTGCTGTAGTAATAGTTTTTCCAATTACTTTTTTCTAATTTATCATTTTTACATCACATGAAATTACCATTTAGAACATTCAAATATCCAGGTTACATGAATATTCTGATTTTGGGGTTATAATTTAAATTACTAGACATAAAACATTTACATAAAATTCAAATCTCTTATGAACTGTTTGGCAGTGCGTACATTAGTACAGGTTGTAATTTTTTAAAGATCTAGAAATATAATGACCCCTGCTATTCCAAATATACCATTCCAACCTGCTGGGAATTTTCACACACTTTTCTCTTTTAGGAAGGATAGGAAGGACCTTTACAAACATTTACTTTAGCTGTTTAGGCCAGTGGTCTCCAAAGTGGGGTGCATGCACCCCAGGGGATGCTCAAGATGATCCATTGGGGTGTGGGAAGAAAATATTAGAACTTCTATTTCTATAAATATACATATATTGGGGGTGTGTGCTCAAAAATTTTTTACTGATAGGGGCGTGCGATCAAAAAAGTTTGGAGACCACTGGTTTAGGCAATAGTTACACAGTTGATGTGCTCTGTGACTCATAATTATACTATAATCAATCACTTCATTGTTGTTCATCTTTCATCAGTCCCATGGGACGCCCATGCCTGCTATGGGGCAGGGAGATCCGGGTGATGGGGATCCCCTACCCTCCATAAATGCTGACCTCGTGAAGGAACACCTTGAAGCTGGATACCTTCAAGTCAGCCGGCCCTGACAATCTGCATCCCAGGGTACTCAAGGAGCTGGCGAGCGTCATAGCCCAGCCCCTGGCACGGATATTTGAAAACTCCTGGCGCTCTGGTGTAGTGCCTGAAGACTGGAAGAAGGCTAACGTGGTGCCAATCTTCAAGAAAGGGAGGAGAGTGGATCCGGCTAACTACAGGCCCATTAGCCTGACTTTTATCCTGGGGAAGATCTTAGAAAAGTTTTATTAAGGAGGCCATCCTTGAGGGACTGGCCCAGGCTAACATCCTAAGGGATAGCCAGCACGGGTTTGTTGCGGGTAGGTCTTGTTTGACCAATCTCATTTCCTTCTACAACCAGGTGACCTATCACCTGGACAAGGGAGAAGAGATTGATGTCATATATCTTGACTTCAAAAAAGCCTTTGATCTGGTATCCCACGATCACCTCTTGACCAAACTGGCCAGTTGTGGCCTTGGCTCCACCACGATCCGCTGGCTGGGAAACTGGCTCTGTGGTCGGACCCAGAGGGTTGTAATCGATGGCAGTCACTCATCAGGGTGCCCTGTGACCAGTGGGGTCCCTCAAGGCTCTGTCCTGGGACCCATCCTGTTCAACATCTTCATTAATGATGTGGACATTGGAGTTAGGAGTGGACTGGCCAAGTTCGCCGATGACACCAAACTTTGGGGCAAAGCATCCACACCAGAAGATAGGCGGGTGATCCAGGCTGACCTGGACAAGCTCAGCAAATGGGCAGATGAGAACCTGATGGTGTTTAACACCGAAAAATGCAAGGTTCTCCACCTTGGGAGGAAAAACCTGCAGCATCCTTATAGGCTCGGCAGTGCTACGTTGGATAGCACTACAGAAGAAAGAGACTTGGGGGTCATCATTGACCACAAGATGAACATGAGCCTGCAATGCGATGCTGCGGCTAGTAAAGCAACCAAAATGCTGGCTTGCATCCATAGATGCTTCTCGAGCAAATCCCAGGACGTCATTCTCCCCTTGTACTCGGCCTTGGTGAGGCCGCAGCTGGAGTTTACTGCGTCCAGTTTTGGGCTCCACAATTCAAAAAGGATGTGGAGAAGCTTGAGAGAGTCCAGAGGAGAGCCACGCGCATGATCAGAGGTCAGGAAAATAGATCTTACGATGACAGGCTGAGAGCCATGGGACTCTTTAGCCTGGAAAAGCGTAGGCTCAGGGGTGATCTGATGGCCACCTATAAGTTTATCAGGGGTGACCACCAGGATCTGGGGGAACATTTGTTCACCAGAGCGCCCCAAGGGATGACGAGGTCGAACGGTCACAAACTCCTGCAAGACCGTTTCAGGCTAGACATAAGGAAGAATTTCTTTACTGTCCGAGCCCCCAAGGTCTGGAACAGCCTGCCATCAGAGGTGGTTCAAGTACCTACACTGAACACCTTCAAGAGCAAATTGGATGCTTATCTTGCTGGGATCCTATGACCCCAGCTGACTTCCTGCCCTTTGGGCAGGGGGCTGGACTCGATGATCTCCTGAGGTCCCTTCCAGCCCTAATGTCTATGAAATCTATGAAATCTTTACCTACTGTGTCTTTTCATATGCTTTGATTGCATTAGGCTTCCTAAGCTTCTCAGGGCAGACTGTCACATGGGCACTGGACTTACGACCCAGTCCTGATATCTTGTTCGAGGTGGACCCAAACCTTTAGATCAACCACGACTACTTGTATTTGATAATAGTCAATCTGATAATATACAGTGTTTATCAGATAAGAGTAATGCAGGCAAAACAAGCAAAATAACCACCCCAGTCCTACTTATCTACCAGTCTCAGGGGTTCACAGAGGGACGGTACGTCTGGCCAGTAGGTTAGCGCCACCCTCTGGTTCTTGCTTAAATGTCAGATGTCAGCAGTCTTGGAGGTCAGGGGTTGATACCCATCCCCACTAATGGGATGGGTGAGACAGGCCAGTGGTGCTCCCTCTGCCCATGGTGGCCTCAGGATCCCCCACCTCCTGTTGCTCTGAAATCCCTCCTTTTGTCTTCTTTGCCTCCTGATTTTGATTCTTCATTTCCAGATACTGTTGACTGATTTCCCAATGGTCATCATACTGTGTTCTGTCCTCTCAGCATATCCCTTTGTTTCTCAGACATGATGCACACATCTTAATTCAGTCATTTACCAGTATCTTAATTTGGTCATCCATGGCCTCCTAACTTGGTCATTTCACCAAAACTGGAAACCCTAGGGGCTTTGGAGCTGATCACTGTGACCCAATGCCAATGCTTCAGGGTTTCTGTTGTTCTGGGTTTTCAGGGCATGTTTTCAGTTTTCCAGACTATTTGTCTGCTAGCTTTGGATACCAGTGTCTGCCTTAAAGGCTGAGAACATGAAACTGTCACAAACAGCCTTTTGGATACCAAATGTAACACTTGGGGTTGTGTGTGGGTAAAGTGCATCCTGGTTTCATGTTGCTGTGAATTTTATTTGTGCTATATATTGTGCCTTTTCTGGGACTGGAAGATTACCTTCCCCCCCAACCCCTACCCTATTGTATCCACACCATTGTCTTAAGATTTCCTCCAAGGCACCTATGGAACCAGTTTGGTGAATATGGCCACTTCACCCAGAGTGCTGACCACTTTTGACTTGATTGGTCTGTATTAGTAGTGTTCAAAGGATCCTGCTTCTGGTTAGGACCAGGTGATGATGTCAGAAAAGTGATTTAAGGTGCAGGCAACCTGGAATAGCTCTCTCTTTCTGGTCCTGGGGCTGCTGAAAGCTGAATTGGGAGCCAGCCAGGCAAGGTTCTTTGAGTAGATGTGATATCTTTTATTAGACCAACTGAGTAGTTGAAAAAAAGATCTTAGCAAGCTTTTGGGCGCAGTCACCCTTCTTCAGGCATAGGGAGTCTCTGCTATTCTGAGACTCTAAGAAATAAGAGAAGCTAAACGTTTGGTAGGATATCAGTGAAAATGTAATAGGTAGCAATTAGAAAGACAAAAGGTAAAGCAGAGCAGGGAGGAGGAAGAGAGCAGGGGACGGGGAAACTAAAGGGAGACATTACAGTGATAGAATGCAAAGTGGAAAAGAGGCTGTCAGTGAAAAAGAAAATAGTTGGAGATCAGGAGAAAGGGAAGAGAAGCTCAATGTGTGAGAGGATGTAGTGAAAATATAAATAGGTAGAAAAGAGATGCAAAAGGTAAAGCAGGGGGAAAAAGACCAAAAGGAAACATTACAGAGCTAATAATACAGGGTAAGAAAAAGGCTCTCAATGAAGAAGGAAATAGCAGAAAATCAGGGAGACAAAGGGAAGAAAAGAAGGGGAGGGGAGGAGAGAAAAGGTCAGGGGAAAAGAAGAATGTTAGAGGTGAGATGAGGCAGGTACCTGTAGAATCAGATGTCAGGCAGGTTGTAATGTGTCATAAAACCAACGTCTATACGGAGTCCATGATTTTTTGTATCCCATAGATTTATGAAGCGAAGCTCATAGGCTTATCCCTGGAAGGTGTTTTGTAATTTCCCTTTTGAGGATTAGAACTGAGAGATTGGAGAGGGAGTGATTGTTCTGTGAGAAATGTGCCCCACAGGTAATTGGGTACTCTTGTCTTTTGATAGATTTTCGGTGTGTGTTCATTCTGGTATGCAGTTGTTTGGTTTCTCTAACATATTTTCCATCAGGATATTTGGTGGACTGGATGAGACTTAACATTTCTGGAGACACAGCTGTAAGATCCAGGAAAGGCAATGGTTCTGTTGTTGGGTGTAATTATAGTGGGGTGGTGGAGAAGTGTTGGCAGGTTTTGCATTTCTTGTCCTGGCATGGTCTGGATTCATTCAGTGTGGTTTGGCTCATAGGGAGTTTGCTTCTGGTGGTGAGGTTAGAGAGGTTTGGTGCTTGTTTGAAGGCTAGGATGGGTGGTTCTGGGAATATCTTTTTACGAGAGGGGTCTCCTAGTATGGGTTGCAATTTTTTGAGGATTTTCCATGTAGGTTCCAGGGAAGGGTGATATGTCATAACTAATGTTGTGTGGTTTGTGGGGATTTTCTTTTTGTACTGAAGCAAATCTTCATGTGGTATGCGGGTGGCTCTTTCAAAAGTGTGATCTATCTCTGGAGGAGTGTCCTTGTTGGCTGAAGGCCCTTTGAGATTTGTGAGGTGGTGGTCATGGGTATTCTCCTCGCTGCAAATGCAGTGGTATCAGAGTGTGGCAGCATTCTTGGTGCGTTTAGGGTGATTGCTGGTTTTGTATAGCTAGGTATGTTGGTCCATGGGTTTCTTATATATGGTGGTTTGAATTGGGAGCCATAAAGCCTGCTCTCTATGGGGGGTCTCCCCCCACCCCCTTCACTGGAGAAGCAAACTGGAGCTATGAGAAGGGAACACCTCAGGTAGAGGGAGAGAGAGTCGGTCTCATTGCTTGAGAGCCCTGTTCTCTCCCTCTTCTTTCCCTTTTTGTTTTTTTCTGGGTTTTGGGTGGGATGAGGCATGAATCCCTGCAGAAAACTAGCCAAAGTTGGAACCTGGAAGTTTTTTGCTGGTGCACTCTGGGCCAGGGCTGAAAGCTTGGCATGTTTTAGTTGCTGTTGCAACTTTTTGTTTGGGGTCAGTATAGCTGTGTTGCTGAACACCAGCTGTGTGTCTTGCTGGCAGTTTTGGCCACACAGGCCTTGAGTGGGGTGATGCCATGTGTGTATTATTCCCTAGTACAGACTGACCAGGAACAGGGACCTACCAGCTACTGGCCCCCTGCACTGGGGGTTGTAGTGGTATAGCATGGTGGTGTAGCTGAGACTGGATGTCCAGGCTGCAGCCATGAGCCTGGGCCTTTTTTGCTATGTCACAGCTGCTGCATTTCAGCCCACCTGTGGGGCTGAACCCCAGCCATATGTTGGGTTGGCAGATTTGGGCCATGGTGAAACCCTGGCACCTGTAGTTTATCCAGATCTCAATGCTGTATAGGTCTGGCCATCTTTTTGCTGCCCTGTCGGGGCCCAGCAAAATAAGGCTGCCTTTTGCCCCTTTTGCAGTTCATACCTCAGCCAAGCAGTGTGGTTAGGCACTAGTTTTAGTTCAGGCCCAAGCCAAGATAGGCCTGCCCCTCCTCCACCCCCTGCACCCCTTTCGTTGTTTCACAGCTGTTAGGCCTCAGCATAGCAGTGTAGTTGAGACTAAATGTCCAGGCCGCAGGCAGAAAGGCCAGGTGCTCTTTGTTGTATGTTCAGGCCCTTGTGCAGGATAGGCAGAAGTCCCCCTTTTGTTTTACAGCTGTCATCTCAGCATAGCTGTATTGCTGAGCCCCGCTGTATGTTTGCTGTGTGTCTGGGCCTTGCTTGGGGCCTGGCATGTTTTGGGCCTGGCACATGTTGCTTTCGGAGCTCTGGGTCCTGACCAAGCAGCATGGTTGGTGCTGGTTGTGGTTCAGGCTCTTTTGCTGTTTGGCTGGCTTTTCTTTGAGTTTTCTTACAGTTTTCTGCCCAGCAGAGTTGGGATTAGGACTAGAAACTTTGGGGTGCAATATACGATGAAAACTGCAGTTATCCCCTCAAAGCCACTGCGTGGAAGTGAAGACCAGTTCTACAGTTTTGCAGGGAGCAATGAGGGGCCATTTGTAACGTGGAAGGACCTATGGTTTCTAGCAGCTCCCTGCAGTGTAGTGGAAACATGGAGCAGCTCGTATGACTCCCTGGTGTGGGCCCTGCTCTCCAGCCCTTTGCTGAAGGGCAGGTATATGGGTGCAAGCCCTCACTGAGGAGCCTCGAGTCCCAGACTGCCTGGGTATGAGTAAAGCCTCCCCAAGAGGGTGCCACCTATAGACCTTGTTTTGTAGTTTATAGTGTTTTAAAAAAATAGTTAGTGTTTACTTTTGTTGTATCTTTTTATTCTTTGCAATAAATATGGATTGTGTGCTTACACTGGTTCCAAGGGAAGGGTTGCTGGTTTTATTGATTCATTTAGTTTTTTCTGGGTTGGTAGTCTGGGGGCTTGAGCCAATGTGAAATACATTTAGTACCCAAAATTGAACCCAGCTCATGTTGCAGCTGACAGGTGCTCAGCAGAAAGGGTTACACAATTAACCCTTGCCATTCACCCGGACCATTGTTATAATGTAATACATACTCTGCCTACAAGCCAATTTCTAAAAACAAATCTTGGGATGTCATTTTTTAGCCATCAACAGTTTCTGACACAAATGGAGACTTTAAGTGGCACCATGGCTGTACTAACAATTAATTTTTTGGAGGTTACATCTCAGCTGTTCAGTGGTACTATTATTTCCATCTCCCAGCTATACTAACTTAGCATAAGCATAACTTAGTACAAGCATAAGTTTAGGGCCAGACTGCATTCTGTCTATTAGATGTGTAAGTGAATTTGGGTATCTAAGGGGAATTCTTTTCAATCGTATTGCATCTACATTGCATCTACTTTGGTAGCATACTGTCACTCCAGATCTTGGGTGGCCAGGCCTGGGGTTACTTGGGGATTGAGTTGCTGACCAGGGTCAGGAAAAATGAGTAGGATCCAGGGACAACCTGCGTTAGGAAATCAGGAGGTCAAGCTGAGAGTAGAGTCTAGGAGCAAGTCAAGTCAGGAAGCCTAGAGATTAGGCAGAGAGTGGAGGCAGCAAGCAATCTGGGTCAAGAAGCTGGAAGATCAGCAGACAGCTAAGTCAGAATGCAAGCCAGATCCAATAGCAAAGTACTCTGAGATCAGCTTGAGCCCTGTTGCCTAGACGCTGCTTTTTCTGGGTCAGGGGGCTTATATGGGGAAGTGGAGGTTCAGCTGACCACTGTTGGCCATTCCAGTGCCAGGGAGTGGTCAGAGGGCTAGGCCTTACTGGAGGCTCCAGGAAAGCTTTGACCAGCCTGAATGACCAGCTTGTAGAGTGGCAGGGTAAGATGATCTGTTGTGCTGGCCGGGTTGAGGACCTAGGTTTTAAGCCATGGCCTAATGCATGCCATCATCTACCCCTTTAAGAGTTAGTCACTGCACCCTCTGTATTAACATTTTTTCAGTGACTTGAGCAGAGTGAAATAGGATCATACTTAGATGCCTAAATTCACTTATTCAACTAATTGGTGCAGTAGATTCTGGCCCTTAATGTGTGGTCTTAGACAAGATACTGAACATAGATCAGAATGACAAACTGTTGACTTTCTGCACTATATTTCATTTGCCAAAAATATTTTTCATTAGATCTGTTCTTGTTAAAGTTGTGTTTCCCTAGGTAGGCATTAGTAACTGAAAGCATGGCCATTTCAGCTTCCAGGAAATCACAGCTCCTTTTCCATGGATATCAGTAGGAATTACATTAGTTACAAAATAAGGGACAACTTGTGTGAGTCTAGCTACTAACTGAATTAGGTCTTGTATAAAATCTATATCAGAGCTACCAACTTTTCCCAATTAAAATACCTTAGTGTTCAACTTTTAAAGCTATTTCAATTGTTAAATACAGAAAAAGTAATATCAGCACATCTAAACTTCTAAATGGCACATCTCAGCAAAGTAAGCCTTTCAACAGAAAACTAGGTAGTACAGGTCAATTGACTTTTTATTACAAATTTGAAACAACTGGGAGGTCATGCCCAGACTCTTGTTCATAACATAAGATCATTTGGCTCAATTCAACATAGATCTTGAGTCTGTGCTGAGTAGGGAAGCAACTAATATTAAAAGGATGCTGCAGGTTTTGGTTATGTGCACTGGTAGAGCTAGTTGGAGAGAACATGCCTATTTGTGGTCAAAGTAAATTTACGCTCAGTTTTTTATAATGATGTAGATAAATTAAATGTTTTTCTTTCTTTTTGAAGTATGGAGCCCACAATCATTTACTACATTTCTTTACATTAAAGTACATGTTAAATGACCAGATACCATAATTTGTGCACTAAACGACCTTCACTTTTTCATGAGCCACTCCTTAATCTTCAGGTAATTCTTATCAAAATCACTTTGTAGTCTATTCCCTTTCAGGGGAAGTTCTGCGTAGTAGTCTTGGGTTAGTGCACAGTAACCAAGTTTTGCCTGCAATTAAAAGTTCATGCTCCTCTTTGCAGGAACATCTGGTTTAATCATACCAGTTCAAGGACAGTTCAAGGACAGTCTCTTACTAAAGAGAGGTGTTTTTTTCTCTTTTCTGCCAGCCTCTGCAGCCTCTGTGTGTTACCCTGCTAAGAAGAAATGCTCCTTCCAGAAGGGGCAGGCTTAGCGTTCCATGTAGTTGTTGCACTGAAACAGCAGTAGGGTTAGCAAATGCTGTCTGTCGCATCACATCCCTTTCAGGGGAAGTTTTGTCTCAGGACTCCCCAGCAGAGAAAACTTATTCAGTCTCTCTCTCTCCTGAAGGAGTCTCTGAAGCTAGCCCTGGTGTGGCTTCTTGACGGGTAAACCTCTGGTTTTGACCCCCTGGATCTTCTGTCCTTGGTTTCCCTAGCAGTTCATAGTACCTTCACCTTGAAGAGCTCCTGTTTGGTCAGCTCCTGAGAAGCTTCCTTCTTCAAAGAGGAGGGAAGCGGGGTGGGTCAGAGTGCAGATGTTCCAAATAGCACCTCAGACTGGTCAGCTCCCAGTAGTTTTGAATGGGCCAGTTCAGTACTCTCTAACCTTTCACAGACCCACTCTGTCCTCCCTGGCCACGGCTACACGAGACACTGACTGCACAGTAGTCTTGGGCTACTGCACAGAGTTGCACAAAATAGCCATTCATTAATTGATGCACAGCCATTTAGCACTTGTATAAACAAGTGCTAAATGACTGCACAGTCAGTGTTTCATGTAGATATGACCCCTGAGATTTCATAGATTTCATAGACATCAGGGCTGGAAGGGACCTCGGGAGATCATCGAGTCCAGCCCCCTGCTGGATCTACTCCTTTTCTCTCTTTCTCTATGTTGTTCTTCCTCAGACTTTTTTTTTTCCCCCTCTTCAGCTATCTTTTTTGTCCCTGGGACTACCTTTTCTCTGCCATCTCTGAGATCCTCACTCTTTCTCTGGCACAGATAGCTACACTTGCAACAGAACAGTTAAAACACTATAATATTAACCTGGGGACAACAGTTGCCCAATAAAATGAAACATCAGGTCATGAGGAAGCAATTGCAGAGCAGTCCCTGCTGTCAGGCCTAGACTTCCATATGCCTCTGGGGTGAAAAAGGCATAAAGGTGGTCTGCTTATGAAACTATTTAGTGGAGCAATTTACAGCAAAGTATGCTCACGGTGAGCCCCTGCCTCCCCGCCCCCCAAGTATTTTGCAAAAGAACTGCAGGCTAGAACTCAGTCCACTTAACCTTTTTCATCACTCTCACTCTGACAAAGAGAGCTAAACAGCAGGTACGTTTATTTAAAATCTAGGGAGAAAAGTCTTCCTTCAGACAAATAGCAGTTGATGGAATTATGATTTAAAATGGAGGTTTATGTTAAATCTTAAATGCAATGCAGGGTACTGGTACTACAGAGTATGTTAGCAAGTAAAAAATGAGCTTTTTATTTTTCCATTTTTGCAGAGGAGAGGGGTGGGTGAGTAAAACTTTAAATCTTATACAGCAGGATGTTTTGACATCATTGTTCACTACTTTCCTTATTCTGGGGTGGTACATAGGTTACTAAATATTTGAGAATTGGAGCCTGGATATCTGAAGAAGGAATGTGGACCCAAAGGTTTAAAAATGTGATGGGAATACTTAAGGAAAATCCCTTCCCTCTGTGTCTTGTAAAAACTGTTGAATTAAATCTAACTGCATTATCACATTTGCCAGATTTTTAGTTCAGCAAAACTGTTGCCTTTGTTTTTGTTTCTTCATCACCTTTTGTGGAAAGAGTGTTTTGCAATTGTGAATTTTTTTTTAATGGACATAGATTTAAATCTTCAAGTGGAAAATTCTCCCCAATATTACTAGGCAGCAAAAAATCCGGCTCTGCTTCTCCTGAATTGATATTTTATTAAAGATTTAGGTAGCAAATTGAAAGCCTTTAGAAATTTAGCCAAGTCTATCAGTGAGACTATTATTTTGAAATAGTTTTATTATTTATTAGTAATAGTATTATTATTTATAGTTTTATTAATTATTTATTATTTTGAAAGTTTAGCAGTTCTTGAGTAAGCTTCTATTCAGGATGAGTTTGCATGCTGAAACTGACTGGCTATGATTAGGTGGACAATTTTACCAATTTACTTCTGATGCTGGTTGTGATGCCTCGCCTCCACTATTCCCCTGGCTCTGAAAATTACTAATATAAATTGGAAAGGAATATTATTGTTACAGAATAAATTAGCAGATTGCCTTAACCTTTGGGGATTATCTTCTTACTCTTGCATTTATTTGATTTTTAATATATGTTTGCATAATTAACTGTTTAGTCAATAGATACTGCATCCATAATAAACTTGTGGTTTTGCTTGATCATCATATTTATGAAAAGGGACCGCTGGTATGCAGGATGAGTGTGTTTTGTACAGAATGTCTGAACAAATGGAAATATGCCTATGACTATGAAAGATGACACATTTGCCATCACTCTTCCCTGTTCTCCAAGTATTATGTAGAACTCAGTTCCTAATGTTTCTTTGAATGCTATGTAAGCTTTAATAAGAAATGCTTGGTTTGGGTTTACAGTAAAGTTAACAGTGGCAAGCAACATTTGAGGGCTTGGTTTAAATTTTAGATGTCAAATTGAACCAGTCTGGGTCTGATCCTATCACCGTTTACTTCTCTAAGGATGTGTCTACATGTGTTAATGTACATTAGTCTAGTTTATTGAGCAGTATGGCTGCATGTCTATACATGCACGCCCTTACTGCACAGTAAACTAGGCTAAATGCAACTAAATTTAATACCTGAAAATGCAGGTATCAAATTTAATTGTGATTTAGTTATTGCACATTAACACACCTGTAGACACAGACCAACACCTACGTTTAGTGCTCGGTCTACGCAGCCACTAGGGGGCCGGCTTGAGCCCAGCCCCAAGGCTCCTGGCTGGGAGTTTCTCCTGCCCTGGGGCTGGGCTGACTCTCTGGCAGCCCCTAGCTGCAGGCTATAAAAGCCTCCAGCCATTTTGTGCCCTAAGGCACACACCACAGGCAGCATGAGAGAGCCTGGTGTCTGACCAGGATCACTGCAGGCCCTGTGTCCCCCCTGGATAGGACTGGCAGAACCTGCCTGGATCCCAGGCAGCCTGGATAGGACCCAGGCTGTCTCTGCCAGTCCTATCCCCTAGCCAGAGCTGCTGCTTGGCCACAGGTGGGTGTTGTAAAGGGCTGCAGCCTTATGCACTCCCTGCCCAGCCCTGAGATCTTCCCAGGGCTGCTGGCTAAGTGTCTGGCAGGACCTGCTCCCTGCTGCTGCTCAGCATCTCCTGTGCTTGCAGGCACTGTGGCACATCTGCCTCTGCAATGCATCTTCCGATCCCTGGCCATGCCCCTGTTGAGCACTCCTGAGTGCTGTCTAGGGCTGGCTACACAAGGACAGCCATGTGGGGGCTCAGAGAGCTTGCATGGGATACTGTCCTTCTCATCCTCTCCAGTGAGGCCCAGCCATACCTGCATGTACATGCCCATGCTTTCCACCCAGGCCCCCAACTGGACCCAGGAAGGGATTGGTGACCTTGTGGCGCTCTGGTGTGATGCAGAGGTCCATAGGCAGTTGGTGCAGGGTAGGTGCTTGAACGCCCACATTTTATGAGTCCCTGTGTAGGATATGAGAGCAAGGGCACTCCTGGTCCATGCAACAGTGCCACATAAATGTCAAGGCCTTGTGGGCACAGTGGGTGGCCATGACTGACCCCAATGGTTGGTCCAGTCATGCCTGTGAGACCATGACCTTCATGCAGCAGCTGACCCAGATTTTTGTGCCCCAGGACCCAGGCTGCACCCCTACAGTGGTCACCAACAGGGACAGCTTGCCTGAGTCCCTACTATGCTCTGACCGCTCTGGTGACATACCACCAGAAGAGGGGTCCTTGAGTATTCAGCACCCTACCCTGCTCACCTCCCTGGCTGCTGCACCCATCAGCAGCTCAGGGAGCCCAGGCCAGCAGCTGTCAGCAGGCTCCACAGCCTCAGACCCCACTACGAGGAGCAGCTGGTCGTGCCACCATGGGCCACCAGCAGTGCCAGCTACTCCCCAGGATGCATCATGGTTCAGGCATCCCTCAGCCTGCACAAATAGCTCATCGTGCACCACCCAGGGCACATGCAGAAGGGGCACACTTGGGGTGGGGAGGGTAGGGGCACAGCTAGGCCCTCACTCCAGTTGTCCAGGACCCCTGCATGCCCTAAGACCAGGTGCCATGAGCTGAGCAGCAATGCAGCAGAGTGGTTGGCCTGCAAAGAGAGCGGGGCAGCAGGGTCTAGAGCCACAGCAGCAGGTGCTGCCAGCAGCCTGTTCTGTTCTGCGCTGGGAAGGGAGTGGGGGAGGCAGGCTGCCTGTGGCCAGCACCCAGTAGGCCACTGGACCCAGGGGAACAAGTGGGGCTGGGGGGCTCACCCTGGGGCTAGATTTATCATGATCCATGGACAGCTGTGCATGACCAAGCCCTGATCTGAGGCTGGGTACCACATGGTCCCTGGTGCAGACCATCTTATCTCTGAAATTTTGCAAACTCTCACAAAAGGCTTCTGTCTCTTGCCTGTGCAGGGCCCACATTGGGAAGTGGGGATGCAGGCTCCAGGTCACCTCCACCCAGCACTGGTGTCCACTGCACATGACGGCTGCACCAGCAGTGTGTGTGTAATTGGATCCACCTACTCCAGTGGCTGGTGGAGTTGGCCGAGGGGCAGGAGATGTGGATGTTGGCCTGGTGGGTGGAGGACATTGCCCAGGAGGAGGCATTCTGGGCTGAGCTCCTGGCCTTGAAGCAGGAGTGCCTGTGGCTTCACTAGGGGCAGTCAGGTTCTGGACACTGTCCTGGGCCTGGTGGTCATGTGCATGCTCCTCACTCCCTAGGTCCCATTTCTGGCCCCACGAGCCTCCAGAAGCTGGCCCCCACTGTGGGTCCCCTGCCATTCACCCTGAGGTGCCAGGTACAGTACTGCCAGGGGATGCTTGCCCTGTCCCTGGGCAGCCAGGTGTGGAGCTGCCTGCTCCAGAGCAGCATCAGCCACCATTGCCCATGGATGAGCCCACTACCCACTGTGGTTGCTGTGGCCCCTGGACCTGTGGGGAAATGGTCTGAGGCTGGGGTGCTAGCCACCTGCCCCCTATGTGCCCCTATCCTATGGTCCCCCATACTGGGGCAATAAAAGACTGTGAGACTCTTATATATAGTTTACATATTGGGAAGAAGGTTTTTCACTGGTGGGTGGTGAGGTTGGTGGAGGGGCTCTGTTTGTTGGGGAAGGAGAGGGGAGGAGGCTCTGTGTTGAGGTGGGGAGGGATGGGGGTGGATGTTGTGGGGGGTATAAAACGTTTTCATTCAACCATGTGCATGTCCTAAGAGTGGTTCTGGGGGTGGACAGTAGGGCTGTATGAAATTTCTCCAGCTGTTTTGTTTCAATGCTGTTTCACCTCGTTTTGAGCTCAGAGCAGTGAAATCAAAATGAAACAAAGGGCTTTGAAACTAGTCTCGAAATGAAATGAGGGAAGGACTGCTCTCATACTGACTGTGTAGCTGATCAGTGACTGATCCTTCCCTGAGGTCCCTTCCAATCCCAGTGCTCTGGAGGAGGGATGGAAAAACAGCATAAAAGGTAGCATTATTTGAAATGGCCTGCTTTCTGCCTTGGAAAGTAGGGGGATGTGGAAGAGGGGGATCCACTGTCCCATGCTAGCATGCCATCTACCAGCCAGTTTCCTCCTTGACCACAGGTGCTGCTAATGTGGGCCAAAGGCATGGCTTCCATGGTGGGGTCCAAGGACACCAGACCCCACCATCAGGCAGGTGGCACTTAGGCCTTCGTGGCTGCCTATCTCACCGAGGATGTGGATCCACTGCTATACAACCCACTGGTGGATGTGGAGCCACTGCTGTGTGTTGCCCAGGAACACCTGTCCTGTCCACCGACCAGTGTTCTGAGCAAGAGGGTGTTCATCGTTGCTGGGAATGTATTGACACTCCATCGCACCTGCTTGGATTTTGGTTTGGTGGAGCAGCTGGTGTCCTCAAGGTGAACCTCCCATTGCTGGGGTTCCCCAAGCTCCAGGTGCAGATGGATTGCATGCTACCCTCCTCACTCCATATGCACCTATTTCCTTTTTCCCTTTTTTAAAAGCCATTTAATGCCTCATTCTCAGAGCTGGAAGGGGCACTCAATGCATAACCAGCCAGCTGGGGGAGAGCATGTCCTTGCTGAGTTTTTCTGTGCCAGGATGAACTTGGAGGTATAGTTTGGGGTTATGGGGAAGGAGGAGGCCCCAGGTCCTGGACATGACCACTAAACCTGCACTCTGGCAGTGTCAGGAGGCCTGGTGGGATTGTTAGCATTGCAGCAGCCCAAGGAAATGTCAGGACCAAGAATCCCCCTGGTGAAAGGTAGGTAGGAGGTGCCCTAACCTCCAGCTACCACACGCATGCACACAGTCCTGGCTGCGGAAAGCCCAGACCTGTCATATCTTTGCCAGGCCTGAGGCTTGCTGGTTGCAGTGGTGTTGTGAGGTTCCAGGTAAGCTCAGCTTAGCTGCCTGGGATGCCAGCTTTTGGGTTGAAAAACCCTTCGTCAGGCTGAGGAAGCATCTGCAGTTGGGGTGTGTGTGTGTGTGTGTGTGCGTGTGTGCGTGCGTGCATGCGTCCGTTGTTCCTGGGTGGAAGGCATAATAAAGGAGCCAGAGGGTAGATTGGGTCCCTGATGAGGGGTGGGATGACAACAGTGCCCAGCTGCATGTCCTCCATTCCCAGCACAAAGCATCTGCTTTCCGTGAGTGCCAAATCCCAAGTTACAGAAAACATTCACACCGTGTGTATTGCCTGCTGAGCTGGTGCTGACATGCATGGAAGTGCCCTGGTGGTCAATGACCACCTGGAGGGCCACTGAATGGAATCCCCTGCAGCTATAGCAGGGCCAGCCTGAGTGGAGTCAGCGTGATGGGGATGTGCATCCCTACCAGGGCCCCAATGCACTGGGGGAACCTCAGTGCCTGGAGCTCTGTGGCCACTACTTGGGGATCACAGATGTGGAGGACTGTGTCCACCAGCACATCCTGGAGGGTGCCATACACCTCCAAGATGGCATCCCTAGCAGTGGCCTTGCCCACTCCAAACTGGTACCCCACATATCACAGGCTGGCAAGAGTGGCCAGCTTGATCAGTGTCAGGGCCAGGTAGATGTCAGTGGGGAGGGCCTGGTGCATCTTGGTGTCTTGGTGTGCCACGTGAGGCCAGAGCTGGTGTACCAGGCCATTAAAGGTGCCCTGGGTCATTCTGAAGGCTTTGACCCACTGCTTGTCATCCCAGTCATGTTGTACAATGTACTGTCCCACAAGTCCTGGCCAGCATGGTGGACCTAGACGTGGTGGGGCTGGAGGGCCAGGAGGGTGACAGTGGCCTTGGCAGTGGCATCCTGGAGCCCCTGGTTGTCATGGATGGCAGCAGCAGCTGCATGGGGTGGTCACTGTCCAGGTGGTTCCTGTGAATGGGGGAGCCAGGCAGAGCAAGGTAGCCATGAGCCAGGTGCTGGTTATAGCAGTGAGCCAGCAGGACAGCCGCGGTGGCTGTGAGGTTCTGGGGACCCTGTTCCTGGGTGCCAGGGCCTGGGGCTGGGGCAGTCATGGCTGAGAAGTATAGCTGGGACAGGAGCAGAGTTGACATGTGCTGCCTGTGTCTGTGCCAGGAAGTGTCTGTCCTGTTTTAAAAATGGCTGCCAAGTGCTGGCAGCTGAGTCTGGCTCCAGCGTGGCTGCCAAGTGCTGGTACCCACGTGGAGCTCTCTCCAGTAGCCACAGGCAGACATGGCAGGACTGGAGGGAACTGCATGTGTAGACACCTTACAAAAATCAGTTATTACGCATTAAGCTAATGTGCCGTAACTTTAATCATGGCTAACTGCATGTGTAGACATGCCCTAAGTAATTGTTGTTCAAGCAAGTAGTTATATGGACTTCATTGTAACTACTTCAGAGCCTGGCACCCTGGTGTATAGCAATCAACTTGACCATAAAAAATGTTTCTAACCCATTCCTTTATTGGGCTTAATGAGCAGAGCCAAAAGGATTAATGGAACATTTTATTATTTGAAGGGTGTACTTAGAAACAAAAAAGAGTAAAGAAAAGAAAACATTTTGGTGCAACTTCTTTATTTTATATTTGTGTCTATAGTTTTTGCTAGCCAAACATTCAAACATATTTTGACTTCTATATGTTTGCAATAGTGCAAATAATTTAGACAGTTCTTAATCTATCATTTTACAATTTGTGAATAAATCAACCTGTCCTTTTTAGGCACTTTTAGTTCCCCAGGGATTACACACGCACACCATCAAGTCCAGTAAAACTTCAGTGGGAACTAAAAATATTCCTCAGGTCATTGGGTTGTCTCTCTTTTCTAGCAGTCATCAAGGAATATTGTATGGTTGTTGTTGTGGGAACCTGCATTCCTTTTTTGCAGTTTATGTTGACAAACAAGAAGCTAGAAAATGTTTTGATCTGAAAATAAACAAAGGAGTGTCAAATCAGAAATGTTATATTTTCTTAATTTGTTAAATGGCTTCTGACTAAACAAAAAAACACATCCAACATACATGAATATTTATAATTCTGTAATCTTGTTGTGGTACTTTTCATTATGTTTGTAGTGCCATGATTAAGGGTGTTTGTCATAATTTCTATTGTAAATTATGTTCTCAGAATTTTAGATCTTAACCATAAATATTCATTTGAGTCTGAAATGACTTTTAAAACCTCACCTAAAAGTTCATTGTTTTGCTCTTCTCCCTCATGCCACACTAAACATGATTGTACAACAAGCTAAAAATATGTGGGGGGCTATTTTTAAAAGTGGAGTGAAAAGGGGGTTCTGGATGTGTTATATTGTCTCAAAACTAAAAAAAAAAAAAAAAAATGCATCTATTTAAAATTGATTTAGATCTTGTCAAAGATCCTGAATTGATAGCCCTGCAAACTGCACTTCTTTGCAGATCCTCAGAATAGCAAGGGCAAGATTGGAGCAAGCTTTGTCAGACTACTCTGCCAAATGCTAATCTATAATGAGTCCTTTCCTACTTGAGGATGAATGGCTTATATTTTGCATACTACTTTTACTGGGCTGCTTGTGTCAATATTCAAGTAACTATCTAGAATAGTGGGAGCTACTCTACTCTCTGAGTGGATATTGGTAAAGCTTGCTCAACCCAGTCCATAACATCCTCTTAATAGGGTCTTGTTAGAGGTAAGGATTTCCTGGACTTGTCTTCAGGCCAAACAAAAGGGATTCCATTTGCTAAACTCTAAATCTTCCTGAAATGTAGCAGTCATTCCTGATGCCAGATCTAACTTCCTGTGCAGTTATTTTCTGGTGAAGATACATAATCTGGGACTATAATATGCCTCTGGAAAAGCATATTAGCCTTTGCATGCATACACAATGGAAGAAATGGAGCAAGAAATTCCTTCCTTAATCCACACTATGGGTAACTGCAGCTTTGGTGAGTGAAGCAAGCATGTTTTAGAGGGCACCAAAGGATGTAGGGAGGGACAGGATGGAGACCATGCCAGTGCTCTCCTCCCCCTCCTTCCTTCTGCTGCACTGCATAATGATGTTGTCATCCTGAGAGAACATTTTCCCTGAGCTATTCTGGGTCAGTGATGCTTCCAGTCTCTCCCACCTCTGCTCTGAGGTATGGCTGTGCCTTACAGGATGATACAACCTTCTCCTTGCAATAATCAACAACAGATAACATTACCTAGATTAGAAGAATAACACAAAGATCTGTAGGTCCAAGATAATCCATTGAGGAAGAAGAAGTGAGCAGCCCATTAATGATTTTTTCAGATGATTGTTAAATGACAGGAGTTGCAGATATACATAGGGGCAGGCAAATAATCGAAAGAGATTTTTTTAAAGGTTTTTAATGGACAGAAAAATAGCATTTAAAATAATATCCTTGAAAAGTCCTTTCACAGGTCCTTTTGCAGTAAGGTTAGTGTCATGTAGAAGGACCCTGATTGAGGCCCAAGAACAGCCTACTCTACAGGTGTCTACTTCCCCCTGTTCCTATATTTCACCTGCCACAATTTGGTGTTTTTGAAATAGCTGTCAGGAGGTGGTACCTGATGATTTGAGGTTTGTGGAGATGACTTGGGTCCTGATAACTGCAAGTCTTCTGTGGGGCTCTGCCTCCCCTACACCCCACCCCTTTCCACTCGGGTGTTGTCAGTGCCTGGCACGGGCACCTGGTTTGGCCTCGGTTGCTTCACCCGAGGTAACCAGGGTTTACCTCCACTTCTCTGAGTCAAGTCCTAGTTGGCTGGCCTGTCCTAGGCCAAGCCCTTTGGATACTTGGGGGGCCACTGGTACCACAAACCCTTGTGTAGCCCCTATGTGTACCAGACCTTTGGCAGCTGAGGGACAGTCAGGGCTCCTCATGGAGAATTGATGTCTCCATGGTCCTTGATCTGGATCCTGGGTTCTGGTGGGGAGATGTGGCATAGGCCAGTGCCTGTGACAGTGTTCCCCCTTCATCTGGTGCTCTTTTATACCCCTGCTTGCCCCCACATGTCCTGTGCTCACTGCCAGGTGTTTAGAGCCTCAGAGAAATTCATCATTTCCTGCACCTGCAGCTCCTGCTCTTACCACCTGCCTCCTTGGCTGCCTGAGTCCTGACTCTGGCTCTCACTCCAGGCCGTGAGAAGGGCAAGCTGCAAGCCTACTCCCCCTGACCACTCATTTCACCCTGGGGGTGGGGAAGCAGCAGAGCACCCTGGCATTCTGCAGGCTTGCTGCTTTCCCTCCAGGCTGGCTGCGAGCCCGCCATTTGGGGAGCATACCAATGGTTGTTGCCCTGGTGAGTATGGAGTTTGGCTGGGTCACTGCTACGTGTTGTTGTAGCTTTGACTGTCCAGGAAATATGCAAGAAGCAAAAAATAAAATCAAATCCTTGCTTCAATTCTTTTTGCCATATTGCCCAACATGCCAACAGGTTATGGGTGGGGCTAGGGTGTTGACCAGGGTGCATATTTTTTTACTAAAGGGAGCAGAATCTTTCCTACTTGTTTTAAAAGATTAAGAAAAGCATAGTTGCAGGTCTTGTCATCATAAGAATAACTAAAATCAAACAAATTACGCATTCAGAAATGGTCACAATTAGGCAGGAACAACTGTTAAATGAAAATATCATTAACAAGTGAACACTCTGTCTGCTTAAGAAAGAAGTTCAACAGCTGTGTGTCAGGATCTGCTTTCTCTACACCAGGGGCTGCAATATTAACTACCCCATCCCCCACAATGGTACTACTGATACCACAAGTCTGGTGGCTGCAGGGGTTAATATCACTGTCACCCATCCCACTGCTAAATTTCTGCACCATGGGCTGGATCTCATGGTGGGTCTTCCAGACCACAGGAAGCCCTGGGGGAGGGATGACTTGCCTCTGCAGGATGTATGTTTGAAACCCTTGCACTACAAGGTAGTTCAGTCTAGCTGAATGTTCAGTTGAACATGTGACCAGAACATTTCTAAATGTCCCTGTTAAATGTAGAAGCTGTAGTTCAAGGCAGCAAAATGAATCTGACTAAAAAGAAAGTTCTGTTATTATCGACTTGTTTGTTTGAAGTTCCTGGATACAAAGAATGCAGGCATCCACTGCTGTGAACTTTCCCTTTAAACGGTAATCTTCTTTCCCATCAGTGGTTTGAGTCAACTAGTTGAGTTTGTTCAGAAAAGACAGTTTCCTGAATGAAAGACAGATTTCATTTGTTGTATACACTTTCTTTGTGGGTAGTTCATCAAACTGGGGTCTGATTCTTCTGACAGTAGTAATTTTTTTAAAATCTCTGTGATGTTAGTGGTGCAAGAGTAGACCCCATAAGCCCATTAACAAATTTCTACTTCACCCAGTGGATTTTAATGTAAACTTAATTTGGATAGAGAAGTTAGCTCATTCCCCATGACAGGGCAGCCTTTGCTTTCTCTGTTGATGGTCAGCAGAATGTTAATTGTATAACAGTCTTTGTGAAGCACTGGGCATGAGATTGAACCGATCAAACTTGGATGAAAATGGTATAGGACTTAATATGTTGAATCTGATCGATCTATTCCAGTCTGCTGCACATGATACCTCTAAATGTACCCAAAAGGCACCTATTGAGTGCCCAGCTAGTATTTGTCAGCACTGCAGAGTAAAAGAAAACTTGAGGACAGTCTTTTTATAATTCCTTTCAATTGTCCCAAGCTGCAGGTAATGGCAGGAGATAATACGCTTACAGGCACTTGTATATCAAGAGTGGAGGGAGACACAGCAGCTGTTCCTCTTGGGGGGTTTTCCCTGTCCCTCCTTCCCCGCCTCCTACAAACATACATTGCTCTTCCACTGCTAATGAGCCCCCTTGTATTTTCAGAGCTATTATCAGTTTTTGAGAGGAGCTTCAAACAGGTTTTTTTCTGTACTAAGGCCCATTTTCTGTGTGCAGTAAGAGCTCTATTTGCACATCCAAGAGCTGAATTTGGCTCATAGCATGTATGCCAGAATGTAGAATGGTTCATTAACAACCGGAAATTAAAAATAGTTTTTACATGGTGACAATAGTTTTCCCCAGTTTGTATTCTTTACTCAATATTCACCACTAGTTTAAGATGACAAGGACTGCTTTGGATTAGCAAAAGCACCAAGACTCTTACTACAAAGTTCTACCCTGTGTGGCCTTGCACCAAACATCAAACCTTACCATTTTTTCTATAGTACATTTAGTGAAATACGATTAAAGTTATGGGCTTGATCCAGTGCCTGTTACACCCAGTAGGAGCTTTTCCATTGACTTCAAAAGGCAATGAAGGTCTTGCATTCTAACACCATGCACCTTGTTACTCGACTAACATGTTTGACATTAACAGATTTTGACATGGACATGTCACGTTCAATGACTGCTGGTAGTCACATGAGGGAAAACAAATGAATCGTGCAGAGCAGAGTTAACCACAAGATGTCTCACCACATATTATTAACAACCCATCTAGCAGTCCAATGAGGTTTGAGGAATGCAATCGAAGTTGTTAAGGGCTCTTTTGGTGAATACCTCAGAAGTACAGAATAGACCAGGCTCGGTAAACAGCTGGAAATAAAAAAAAAAAATGTTATTTCAAGCACTGGATGAAAATAAATGTGCAGAGAATAACAATTTGTGATGAACATTAAAGATATTATCAAGTTCTTGCTCATGAAAGTGGAAGTAAACTAATTTTTGAAGACAGCTATAAAGCACAGGGAAGCATAAGAAAACACTTGCATGGTGCACAGAGAGAGAAGACAACTATATTTCAATTGTAAACAATTTGATTATTATTAACCAAGCCAAATAAAACATTTCTATTCCATATTTATAATTTAGTCTTTAACTTTAAAGAGACTATTGGGGAAGGAACCATGTTTCTTGGCTTTTATCGTTAAGATGTAGCTTTAATGTTACTTGTTACCTTTTTTGGACCTCTGAGCTGGAAACTTAGATGTCCTTACAAGTATTTGCCATTTTGGTGTAATCATTAGAATGCACTGTCATTTAAATAAGGAGGCTTGTTTGTCCAAAAAAAGAGATGGAGTGTCTATTTCTAATTGGCTAGTAAATTTACCCTCTTTTACATCTGTCTCTTTGCTGGAGCAGCTTATAACCCTTCCATTTTTTTAAAGTGCATAAGGAATACACCAACACCTGTGTTTTTCCCCCAGTTAATTGCTGTCATGCATTTTTATACTGGCCTTGACAGAACTGTTGGAGTTCTAATTCGAGAATCCATGAGTGATGTAACAATTTTTCACGTCCATCTCAATAAGTGCTTGTTCCAGGGATTATGCTGGTTTTCACAAAGACACCAAATGTACTAACGGCCCGATCCAAGGCTCATAGAACCAGAAAATGAGGGTTGGAAGGGACCTCAGGAGGTCACCTAGTCCAACCTCCTGCTCAGAGCAGGGCCAGCCCCAACTAGATCTTCCACCCAAAGCTTTGTCTAGCTGGGCCTTAAACACCTCCAGGGACCGACAGTCCACCACCTCTGAGATCCGTGGATTCACTGAGATGTTTTTTTTTTTTTTGGGGGGTGGGGAGGAGTGCTCTAGTCTAATCTGTAAAATACATTATATGGTTTTCAGAGGGATGTTGCAGCTGTGCTGGTCCAGAGATGATGCAAGGGGAAAGGACCCTGGCCTCTACATCAAGTGACAGTCAACAAGGCCGGGGCTCAAGTTGGACCTTCCAGGCCACCCCGTCCCTTCTGCTGCTCCCTCTTCCTCGGTGTCCCCGGCTCTGCCGCTTGGTGCCAAGCGGCCCTCCCGCAAAGTTGCGGGGGCAGGGGCGGCTCGGAGGGGGCAGCCCGCGGTCAAGGCCGGGGCATGCCCCGGGCGGCAGGAGGGGGCTGGCAGCGTCCGTGCGCTGCTCGGGGCCGGGGCAGATCCGCAATGGCAAACACTGTGCCGGAGGCTGCCGGGGAGCGCGGCAGGGGGCGGTTCGCCCTTTCCTGCGAACAGCTCCTGGGAGAGCGGGGAAGCGCGGCCGCCCCTGCCCCTACCCCGCGCACCGCCGCTGCTCCGCGGGGGCGGCCCCCGTGCCTGCGCTGCGCGGGGCTGGGGCAGCCGCGGCCCGGGACGCTCCCGCCGCACGTGCTCCGAGCCGCCGCCGCCGCCGCCGCCGCCGCCCGGGCCAGCCGCCCCCTCCCCCGGCGGATGCCGCCGCGGAGCGGGCGGAGCGCGCAGCCGGGGCGGGGGGCTGCCGCGGCCGCCGGAGCCGGAGTGCATGCCGGCGGGCGCTCCTCTGAGCAGCATGCTTTACTTCCAGATGGTGATCATGGCAGGGACCGTGATGCTGGCTTATTACTTCGAGTACACGGACACTTTCGCGGTCCACGTCCAGGGCTTCTTCTGCTACGAGGGCTCGTACCGCAAGCCCTACCCGGGCCCGGAGGACAGCAGCGCCGTGCCCCCGGTGCTCCTCTACTCGCTCGCCGCAGGCGTGCCCGTGCTGGTGGTAAGCAAGAGCGCGCCCCGCCGGCTCCCCACGTGCCGGCCGCGGGGCCGGGGCCCTTCCCTGCGCTGGGGCTGCCCGAGGCTTCGCCGGCTCGCTCTGCTTCTGCAGCCACCGTTTGCCCGGGGCTCCGGCTCCTCCTGCCCTTGCCCTTGCCCTTGCCTGCCGCCGCTGACGGGGGGAGAGGGCGGCCGCTGCTTCCGCGGTCTCGCTCCGCTCCCAGTGCCATCGCGTCCGGGACGGCCACAGAGGCCCTTTAAACCCGGGGCCAATACAGCCAATAACCGCCCCCCCCCAGCCTCCCGGGGCCATTTCCAAGGGACTCCACCATTGCTTCAAGTTTATTTTTAGCACTGCTTTTTAAAACTGCCTGCTGTTATTTAGCGAGCCCAGTCAGATCCCCCCTCCCCCCTTTTTAAGAGCTTATTTCTTTTCTTCAAAGCATGCCTGTCAGTTACAGATCAATGGGCTACATAAGGAAGACCCAATAATGCTAACACCCACTTGCTGATCTTACCTAAAAAAAAAAAAAAAAGCTGTGGATTTATTTTGGGGAAAAGAAGTTGAGATGTAAAATGGAGTAGAGAGCATTCCCCCTGATGTAGTGTGCATGGCAGGCGCAATTATTGGTGGGTACACAAGGTAATCCCTGTGCTGGTTACTTTTGCAGGGTGAATAAGATCTATCTATCTATCTATCTCTAGATAAATATGTGTGTGTGTGTGTGTGTGTGTGTGTTTTTTTTTTTTTAAATGGGATTTGCTTAGGTGGTTGTACCTGCTTAGGGGGAAAAATGCATGTGGTAAAGTAATAAAAACCAGTCTTGAAGTTGTGGACTAAATGGCCACATCAGATGACAGAGTCATTGGCATCATTTAATCATCCATCCCTGACCATAATGTGGAAGATTCAGAGGAAATGTGAAGGGAATATGAGCCATTTTGGAGGGGACACGTGGAGAGCAAGAGAGAGCTTTATACATGCATAAAGTCCACGTAAAGAAGGGGGGTTTTGTAATCAAGGTGGGGTTTTTTTTGCAGCACTAAAGATCAGAGAGATCATTTCAAATGAGAGTGAGCTGTCAAGATTGTAATTATTCATTTCAGAAACAGATTCCCCCTTCAGGAAATCATTTTAAAAAACATATATGAGAATAATTTGCTTCAGCATCCGAGCAGATTCTATCAGTAGTCCCTGAAGTCTAATTTCATTGTGCATTGTAGCACCATAATATTTCAGAATGTGCTAGATCTTCCCATTTAAAACCTCAGGGCCAAATTTTGCCTTAGTAGTGAAGGCAGTGTGGTTGTGTAGATTTGGTGTTTTCCCTTTGGGGAGGCACTTTGTCTGGTAAAATTTGTTCTACAGGCTTTTCATATCTATTTTAACAAGACCTACTAAAATAAAAATGTCATTTAAAAAGCTATAGAAGAATTAAATAAAATTCAATGTTTTTAGATATTTTTTGCTCCTGATACCCAAATGCCTTTTTATTTTTACTTTTTTTAACTCTCTCCTTTTTTTGCAGCATTTTGATAACTGGGGGGAATTGTTGAAGGTTTAGCTGCTGTATGAGTTGGTAGTGACCCAGGATTTTTAATATCTGCCAGTCATTTGACATGCAACATCATAGCTTCACATGGCACCCTTCTCAACAGTTTTGGGGGAAAAAAGCTAATGAATGATTTGGTGTGAACATAGAGCTATTGTATCTCCCATAACAGAAGCACTCCTAGAGAAAGGTTGAGACACATGGGTGGATAAGGTCAAAGAAGCTTGCAGTGCTGTTGTCTGTGCTGTATCTCTCCTTTGGGTCAGGAGGAGGTTTAAACCTCTGGAAACAGCAGTCCTGCAACTTTAACCAACCATTAACTGAATTTTATTATTACACAAATTTAACGAAGAAAGCTTATTTTGCAGGCCATGGACTAGGTCTGTCCAATTCATTCAGGGTTCTCATGTGATTGTATTTTAGTGCAATATGCTGGCCCAGTCATGCATAATATGATAATGTTCTTTTACTCTGATTTCTGCTTAGTCCATTTCGAAGACAGTAGTAGTAAAGCTATTGCTGTTTTTCATTCGGAGCGATTTGTATGCTGTGGATCATACTCAACAATGGTAGAGTCTACTCTGTTTTCACAGAGATGAATTTGGCTCTGTACAGCTGAACATCCCTGTCTACCTTTTGTGTTCAACTGTCATCTGGGGCACAGTGTGCACATAATTTCTCTCCAAAAAAATGAAATGTAAAGACCCAGAGAACTAAGTAGTCATGTCATATGACTAAAACTCTACATGTGTTGCTGAAGATGTAGGTCAAACATGGGGGTGTATTTCCATGAATAAAAGTGTTAATTTTTAAAAGACCATTTGTTGTCATGGAAAACAATCTCATAAATACAGTAAAATTCGTTAGTGTTAAAAAGATCCTTCTACCTGCAAAGTTAACAGGAAACAAAGCAGTCACACTAACTACCACAACTTGTTGGAACTCTTGATCTCTAACATTGTTTTGATTTTTTTTTTTTTTTTTTTTAAATGGACTGGAGGGAAGAGGAAGAATCATGGAAATTCTTGCAACATTTTTTTCCTCCCATTTTTCAGCCAGCACTGATAACGTGATCTTTTTCTTCCCTTCCCTCTCCCTCCCCTTCTTAAACTTATATTATTTCAACTCAGAAGAAGGCTAAGGAAATTTGCTTGGCCTGGAAGGGAGGACATCAGGTAAATTACTCTGATCCACAGTGGTGCCATATGAACTGGAAAACACTGGGTAGCTAATGGAAGAAGCCTAACAGAGACTGTTCTTTCAGGAAAGAATTGGGAAGGAGCCAAGGTGGGTTTGTCTGCATGGCACAATGCAGTGTCCTTCTTTCAGGGCTAATTCAGGTGCCAGAAGCAGTCAGTGAAGTCTAGGCAAGCTAGTGCGGGGCTGTTTTTTGGGCAAATGCATTAGGTGGAATTTCTCGTAATATGAATTGAGTGGAGGCTTCTCTCTATCAATTTTTTTTCAAGTTTTCTAAGTGGGGAGCTGAGTGGGGCTCCCAGTGGCTTTCCTCTCTCTAGTCTTTCTGTTGCTAGGGGGGTGGGTTAAGAGGTAGCCACCGTCGGGCTCACCAACCATATGTGTATTGTTTTGATTTAAACAATTTATGACACGCTGTCAGAACATCTATTGAGAGTTGCATAATAATTTTAAACATCATACAGACTGTGTTGCTGTTAATGAGAAGTTCTTCCGATGTCTTACTCAGTTCAGTAAGAAGCAATTCATCAACTATACTTGTGTACATTAGGGCTGTGCAAAATTTCTCCCAGTGCTTTGTTTTGAAGCTGTTTCAACACGTTTCAAGCTCAAAAAAGCAAAATGAAACAAAAGGCTTAGGGCACTTGAAACATTTCAGAAGTTTCAAAACTTTTAGAGTTTTGAAGCCGGGCTTACTTGGCTTCAGTGCCAGTTCCAGACAGCAGCCTCCTCCCATCCGGTACACTGATCTGGGGGCTCGCACCCCTGGGAGGGCTGCTGGTCTGTGCCGGACTCCTCCCAGAGGTGCAAGCCCCTGGATCTGCGCTGGATGAAAGGAGGCTCAGGCTGTGGCAGCAGCAATCTTCTCCAGTGCTGGGAGGGAAGAGGAGATCCCTGCTTCAGTAGCGAGCAGTGAGTTAGGGGAGCAGAGAGCCCCAGACAGCTCAGAGAGCATGCTGAGATGCTGGGGGAGTCCGGTTTGTCTTAAACCTGCAAGGGGTCTGGGACAGACATTGCATAAACTGGTAGGGCTGCGTGAAATTTTGCCGGTGTTTCAAAGCTGTTTCAAGCTCGAAACAGCAAAATTTGAAATTAAATAAAAGGCTTTGAAACAGCTTTGAAACAAAACAAGGACACTTAAAATGTTTTGAAAGTTTTGAACTGTTTTTGAGTTTTGGAGCTGGGCTTACTTGGCTTCAGTGCCGGTCCCAGGCAGCAGTGGCAGCCTCCTGCCATCTGGTGTGCAGATCTGGGGACCTGCAGCCTCGGAAGGAATCCGGCACCGCGCCACAGCCCTCCCGGAGGTGCGGGCCCCCAGATCTGCGCCTGGTTGAGAGGAGGCTGCCGCTGCCAGCAAGTGTCACGAGTTTTGCTTTCAACAGTTTGAGGTGCTGTTTCCCAGAAGTGTTTACACCTATCTCCTTGAAACTTGGCAGGCTTCCTGCCCTCAGAAGGGGCTACCACCCTGGCAATTTTTGTCCACATCAGACAAGAAATGACAAAGTTTGGGGCATTTTCATGATTCCCCATTGTAGCCTATGAGTGAAATGTCAAAACTCGTTGAAACAGCGAAACAGCTTTGACGAAACGAAATGGGACAGTGCTTCAAAACAATGGTGTTTCGCCCAGCCCTAATGTGCACCTAGGGCCAGATCAGTTTTAATGAGAATTTTGGTGTCTACTTTGAAGTTAGACACCTAAAATATCTTCGTGGATTTGGTCTCTAATGACTTAAAGACCTTACATAAGGAGTGGAGGGGCTGCAGCTGTTATTGCCATTGAAAGGAGGGAATACAGTTGTTGAAGGCCTATGTTGAAATCCAACTTTCTCTCTGCAGGCTGAGGAAAAGTCCAACCCCAGTGAGTTCCCCGTGTTACACTTATTTTAGAAGGGTTCCCTGCAGTTGCAGGAGAATGTGCTATATGACACCAAAGTTCATGGGATGTCATATTGGGTCAAGTCTCCAGGCCATTTATTGCAGACTATTGTGAAAATTTCCTTCTTTAAGTTACCTTTTTGTGGAGGAAAAATTATGAGATAGATAAGAAGGTTGTGAATGAACAGGCATATTGTTTGCACTAAGAGATTTAAGGTATATCATAAAGTGTACCCTAAGAATACAGTGATATGCCAAATTTAGTGACAGCCCAGTGGAAGAATGTAAATGGCTCCAGTGACACAGTCCTGAGATCAAAGTATCTGAAGATTCAATAGATTATCAGTAGAATTAATGGGTTTGATCTCTCTCTCTCATCTTTCACTGTGAGTTAGGGATGGAATTGTAGCACTAACTGAGGATTTTTTTTTTTCTTTTTGGTTAAAGTTAGGAATATCTAGTCATGTCAGTATACCTAGGATGTATTAAATTTTTTATTATATCTTGAAGTAAAATTTAATGGTGAAAAGAAACATTTCCTTGATTGATTCTATTTAAAAATCTAAAAAGAGGCATAGACATGATAGTTTTGTGTTCAGTGCTATTTAAACCATTTTTCAACGTGCCAGTTTTTGCTCAGCAGGCTGGTTGCTTTTTTAGACTTGTTATGACAGATGCAGTTTGAGAAATCTACGTCAATCTAATCCTTCTAACTTTCAGTGGGAATGATTTGTGGAATTCTCCGGCTAGTTGTTCATGGGCCTTTTAAAATCTAAGAAATGATCTGTTTTGCACCATTTCTTTCTGGTGCAGTATTTTAACAGCATTTGATAAAGGTCAGAATGATTAACTGAACTAAAGAATGATTTTAAAGAATATACATACTAATGTAGTTCATCCTAATATGACAAAATTATTCAAGCAGATAATCTGTGTAAAACAATGGGTGATTATTGAAGTTATAATGTATGTGGACTGTTTTATTAAAAAAAAAAAAGAAGAAGATAATGACACTTTCATTAAAACATTGTATAAACAGCTTTATTATGCTAACATTGTTTGCTTTTATATCCAAATAATAAGCAGATGATTACAGTACTTATTCATAAAATATACACTATTTGCCCAGGCAGATTCTAAGCATATTCACATTCTCTCTCTAAATCAATTAGAGTAAGTAATTTTTATTTTAGCATAATCGTCTTAACGTTAGAGACAGCATATTGTATTTTTAGTAGTCTTCATGAACCTTCATTGGCTCAGCCTAAACTGATAATGGACATAAGGTATTCCTAGATGAGGCTAAGTTACATACAGCTTGTTGTCACATCTCTTCTGGAGCAGCAATTTCTGGATCTGGCAAAAAGCTTTTTACATTTGTTTCTGTTCCGAATGGAACTTGCTGCTTATCTATAGTTTACTAGTATCTGAACTGTGAATATGCTTTGATTAATTACAAGAAGAGAGATCTCATAAACATTCATGAAGCTCTGCTGTTTCTTCAGCATATTTATTCCTACAAGTTGTCACTATTTTAGTTGCTCAGACCTATGACCACTAACAGTAATTTTAAGTGTCTGAAGGATGTAGGCCTTGATATATGTGCTGTATAATAAACAGACCTCATATCTAAAAGTTATAAAGGTTGTACACAGAGCTTATTTTCTAAGAAATAGGTATAGCTGCTATGGCATGGGAGACAATGGAGCTTATTCTCATATCCAGTTATTTCTATCCTGTTGATAACACTTTCAAAACTGGTTGAAAGTCTTCTTGTACCCTTATGCTTTTTTTTCCTGGGACTGCTCTTGTTTTTCAAAGTTGGGTATTTTCAAAATGTTTTTGTAAAAGCATAGCTCTACATTCACTAAAAAATGTGATAAAGTAATTTAGTGTAGTCCATTTAAAAAAAAGAAGAGTTATTAGTTTAAACCCCTAAAAATTTAGCACAAAATTTCTCCTTTAATTTCCTCGGTGAAGCATAACATGGAATGAAAAGTCCTTTAGGATTCAAGTTTTGGGGGGAAAAAAATCCAGGGTTGTGTCCTTAGTGACCAGAATTCATTGTTCCATGGACAAGGAACTTCATGTCATGAGGAAGGATTCTAGTTTCTTCTCACTGATCAAATCATCGGAGCCAGAGGAGCCCCTTTTACACTTTACACTAGGTCCTCCATCCACCTTGGTGTGTTGATTTCTTTTTTTTCCCCCCGGTGTTGTCCTTAGTACCAAGCAGGTTTGTTTCTGTTACTTTGAGCATTTTGGTACCATCTGAGAAATCAAAAGCAGAAGAAATCAAATCCTTGATTCTGGAGAAATTTTTAATTGAATTGGTTTCATGTCAAAGACATTGGGTTTCACTGTCAAAGACCTTTCACTGTCTTTTCCAGTGATTCCGTAAATGTCCACATTCATATTGAATGGTTGGTCAGAATTGAGGCAGGCAGAAAAATTCCTTGAAAAATACAGAAGTCACATTTAATGGCCTCCTGTGGTGCTGACAAAGGTACTTCAGTAAAGATGCATATTTACCCATTACATTGTGTGCATTTTACTGAGTTATTCTGCTCTTAAACTTTTTAGAATGTGAGCTAAAATTAATTTCTTTGGGCCCTTTTAAGGGTTAGACTTAGTCAATGTTACCTATAAACCTACAGCTTTTGTAGTCTTCTGTAGATCCTCTTGTGAGAGCTGGTGAAACAGTCTGCATACTGCTGTTCAGGCAGAGATGTAATGATTCCTTTTTAGTGTGAAGGAGACTCCTCTCATTTGATTCCTTGGGATCAAAAGCCAAGTAAATGGGATAGGTAGAATAGTGAGGCATACTTGTCTCCTAGCTCTTTTTAACAGGTGACAAAGTGCCAGCCTTTGATGTATTTGCAGAAACATCTTCTATGTTATAGAAAGATTTTTAGGTACTGGTTACCTACTAGAGCCCTCTAGGGGGTCAGTCAAAATTTGGATATGTCCAGATTTTTTTTTCTCAAGACAGCGGTAAGTAAAACTGTACTTTGCACCTGCCACTGTAGTCTCTGAACATCTCCTGGTGCCATCTCAGAAATAAACCTAAATCATTTTATGTCCATCTCTGTTAGAAACCCTGCACTCAAATGCTCTATTCTAAAATCAAGTTAAAATGGTTTTCACTTTTAAAAGAAGCAGGATCTTCCACCTTGATATGACCCATTCAAGAAGTTCTAGAATATCTTTGATTAGCTAAAGCTTCTTTTTTCCCCCAAGTGGCTTATCTGAAGACATTATTTGACAAGTTATTAAGACTTTACACAAGAAAGTAGGTAAGATTCTTGTTGCTCATCCTCTAATCAAATCATTCCTGGAGGGCCCCTTCATCTTTATCCCCTGTTTAATGCAAAAATGCAATCCTGAGAGAGAATAATATCAACCTATGGAAATTAACTGTTTAAACAAACTGTGGAATAGCTTGCTATATTTTGTTTGCTGAAATTAGCTTTAGTCTTAGTAGTTGTCTCATCCAGACAGATTAGTATGTACAGATTAGTATGCTCTTTTGTCTGTACAGCACATTCACATGTTTATAGTCTTCTGTAAGGGTAAAACACTTCTTCCATTCTTGACCAGAGTTTTGCCCAAAGTACTTTCAGGATTACATGCAACCCAGCAGCCTTCACAGTATTAATTTCTTGCCTATTGTAATCTTTCATTCTTGTATTTTGAGGGGAAAAGTCAGGTTTTTTTGCAAGCTGTGTGTAAAATGTGCTTCCAGTTTCTATATGCCAAGTGCAAGGTGTTTCAGAAAGTTTCCACATTTCTCTTCAGGAGTTGATGATGAAACCCAGGGAAAACCTAAACCTTGTCACTGTCTGTGTGACTGGGTAATTGCTTTGTATACAAGAAAAGTTTCACTATCAAAGTGTTGTAGCTTTCAAGACTTCCTTATTGATCAGACCTGTTATACCTGTTGGCCCACTGGAACTGGTATATGAACAAATCCATTGCTTAAGTCTGATTCTGCCTACATACTTATCCCTATGAAAGACTATATATCCACTGGAATTATAACCAGAAAAAAACAACAAAGAAACAGCACAAAACTCGCTTTTGGAGTTGTTCTATGATGATTTTTTCCTAGGGTATTTTGATGACATGTAGTTATAGAAAGTGGTGGGATTTGATATTTTGGTGCGATTTGCCTTGCATCGGAGCAACTGCATAGTTAAACGACAAAAGGAATTCATGATTTGATTGTGCTTTCTATGCCTGGCACTTAGAAATGCAACAAACTTGGGACCATATGAAAGGATGTATAGATGTAAGCAGTAAACAGATGTGAACAAGGAGGATGGGATTCTTGGTCTGCAATAGTTGAACACCTTTCTGTCCTTAAATGGTACACTTACGTTATAGAATATATTGTTATTTTACTAATCGTATGTGTGAATTCCCAAATCACATGTTAAAGTGAAAACTACATACTAGGCTGAGTAACTAACTAATATTCACTGTGCACTGGTATAGAATGGAGGATTTGCATGTCTATATGATATGTAATAAATTAGAATAAAAATAGAATTGTACTAAAGTTTTATTGAATAGGGTTTTTGTTTGTTTTTTTGCCTTAAAACTCTATGATATTTAAAACTTTGGAATTTATGTGCTGATCTGGCAGATGCTTCTCAAATGGGTGCCAGACAACATATATGAAAATTTCATCATACATGGCTCTAATACAACTGATGAGTAACATCTTTTGGGGGATGTATAAACAAGTCTTGTTGAAACTGAAATGCCACTTCTCCAAAACACAAATGAGTATAATATTCTATTTTAAAAATGAATAAGCTTTATAACTTTGTATATTTGAATATATTTTGATTAATCAATATTTTGAACATAGTGGATAGTTTTATAGTATCAGGCTTTAATATAGTGTTATGTACAAGTGGCATGGGCTAGTGGATAGTACATGGGGCAGGGAGTGAGAAAACCAGAATGTTATTCTTAGCTGTGATTAACTTGCTGCTATTGACTTTGGGCAAGCTCCGTTCTTCCTGATAGTTGAGTTTTCCCCATCTGTATACTGCAGATGATACTTACTTTTCTTCTTCCTTTTATTTTTTTTACTTCAAGACATCCTCATTTACAAGCTAAGGAGGTACCTACTAGACAAAAGTGCTGTAAAGTAGATACATAACTGTTTGGCTCATTGTACACAGCAAGTAGTCCTCAATGTATAATTGGGAGGAGGTATCAAGTGGGGATCCCCAAGGGTCTATCCTGGGTCTGATGTTGTTCAGTATCTCCATTTAAAGATTTGGATGATGAGATTGAGTGCATGCTGAGCAAATTTGTGGCTGAAACCAAGTTGGGTGGAATTCCAGAGGGCAGGGGACTCCAGAGGACAGGGCTAGGATCCCAAGCGACCTGGATAGATTGGAGAGTTGGTCTGCTATCAACAAGATGAGATTAAACAAGGACAAGTGCTAAATCCTGCACTTGGGATGAAATAACCACATGCACAAATACAGCCTGGGCAATGGTGGGCTTGGCTGCAGGACTGCTAAGAAGGACCCAGGGATTGCAGTGGGACATAAACAGAATATGAGCTGACAATGTGCTCTTACTACAGAAAAAATCCAAACACAATCCAACAGGAATCCTGGGTTTATTAACAGGAGGGAAGTGAGATAGCCAGCATGGTTTTGTTGCGGGTAAGTCTTGTCTGACCAATCTCATTTTCTTCTATGACCAGGTGATGCATCACCTGGACAAAGGACAAGAGGTGCATATCATATCTTTGGTGCATATCAAGGACTTCAGGAAAGCCTTTGACCTGGTGTCCCATGACGTCTTCATGGAAAAGTTGGGGAATTGCGGCCTCAACAATTTCATGGTCCGAGGGCTGGGGCCCTGGCTCAGTGGATGGACCCAGAGAGTGATAGTTGATGGAACCAAATCTATGTGGTACATGGTGACCAGTGGTGTCCCCTAGGGATCTGTTCTTGGACCTGTGCTCTTCAGTGTGTTTATAAATGGTCTGAACTCTGGTGTCAGAAGTGAACTGGCTAAGTTCGCTGATGATACCAAGCTATGGGGAAGTGCAGTCACCCTAGAGGATAGGCTGGCAAACCAGGTTGACCTCGACAGGCTTACAAGGTGGGCAGATCAAAACCTGATGACATTCAACACTGAGCAGTGCAAGGTGCTCTACCTCTGGAAGCAAAACTCACACCACACTTATAGGCTTGGCAGTGCTACACTCACTAGCACCACAACAGAAAGAGACTTGGGGGTCATGATTGACCACAAGATGAATATGAGCCACCAATGCAATGCCGCAGCTGACAAAGAGAACAAAACTGTGGCTTGCATCTACTGATGCATCACAAGCAAGACCCAGGAAATCATCTTCCTACTTTTCTCGGCCTTGGTGAGACCACACCTGGAATACTGTACCCAGTTCTGGGCTCCGCAATTCAGAAAGGATGTGGAGAAGCTTGAGAGAGTCCAGAGGAGAGCCACATGAATGATCAGAGGACAAGAGAGCAGGCCTTATGGGGACAGGATGAGAGTCATGGGACTCTTCAGTCTGGAAAAGCATAGGCTTGGGGTGACTTGGTGGCAGCCTATAAGTACATAAGCAGTGTGCATCAGGAACTAGGAGTCTATCTGTTCACCAGGGCACCCCATGGGAAAACAAGTTCCAGTGGTTACAAACTCCTGGAAGGCCATTTTAGGCTGGACATAAGGAAAAACTTCTTTACAGTCTGAATCCTCAGGGCCTGGAATAGACTCCCCCCAGAGGCGATGCAAGCACCTACTCTGGATACTTTAAAAAAACACTTGGATGCCTATCTTGCTGGAATCATTTGACCCCTGCTGACTTCCTACCCCTTGTGCAGGGGGCTGGACCTGATCATCTTACAAGGCCCTTCCAGCCCTAATGTCTATGAAATGTATGAAGTGATTGCTCTGCTGTATTCAGTACTGGTGAGGCCTTATCTGGCACAATTCTGGACCCCATACTTCAAGAAGAATGTGGACAATTTGGAAAGAGCCCAGAGCAGGGCAACAAAAATGGTTAGGGGCCTTGGAGGCAAGACTTATGGGGAAAGTCTGAAAGAACAAGGGTTATCTAACCTGGAGAAGAAAAGACTGAGGGGGTAGATTTGATAGCAGTCTTCAAATACTTGAAAACAAATTATAGAGTATGGAGATGGGTATTTCTCTGTGGCTGTAGGGAACAAGACTAGGAGCAATGGTCTCAGGATACAGCAGGGGAAATTTTAAGATGGAAATTAGGAGGAAATTTCTGACCAGGAGAGCAGTCGGGCATTGGAACAGGCTACCTAGGGAAGTTGAGGAATCTCCATGTTTGGAAACTTTCAAAAGCTGATTAGAGAGACACATGGCTGGGGTGGTTTGGTCAGGGATGGTCCTGCCTTGAGTAAGGGGCTAGACTGAATGAACTTTTGAGGTCCGTTCTAGCTCTTCTTGTCTATGATCCTAAAGTGCTTTGAGATTTACAGTTGATAAGTTGCTATATCAATTGATGTGCCTGTTTTTATTTTCAATTTACTTGTCTGATACACTTTCCTGCCCCTCACCCCAAGATGTATTTAATAAAGTAGTTCCCAACCCCACATATTTAATGTCATTTTATCCATTGGATCAGACACAATATACACTAACAATACTGTACTGACATTGGCTCTAAATATGTGGTCCTTACTTAGATAAACTTTTCATACCGATTCCACATTACATTTTTAGAAAAAGAATGGTTTCAATTTTATTTTCATTTGTATTCCCAACCAGTGCACAGTATAACTCCTTTTAAAATTCTGTTTCTATTTTTAAGCTTTTCCTTGATTCTTTTTGTTTGTTTGATCATTTGGAGTTAGGGAGAATGAATGAAAATCTCTTTCCCACAACCTAATTGGAGTGATTATAAAAATGATAACACACACAGCCTTTCAAGAATTGAAGTGAGCCCATTGATGTGGTTTGCTGATTCTTTTACTTTGCCTACCTGACATATGGCTGTAGGTCACATGCTGTCACTAAGCAGGATCTGAATCACAATTTCATTGTCATTCAAACTCTATATGCTGTTACATGCTGTCTTATTATTTAGTCAGTTTGTAGTTTGACTTTTGTAAATCAAGAATTAAATTTTAGAATTAATAAGTGATGCTCAGTTTTGGGTAGTAATAATAAATTGTATTGCATATCTTCAGGATAACACTACAATGGGACCTTACTTGCTAAAGTATGTCCTGATGTCTATCCCTGCTTAGGACAGCCCTTTAGTATGTGCTTACAGTGAGGTGTGTCTTTACGTAGATAGAGCTTGGGGCAGGAAGAAGAATCAGTCATGCTACTGGCTCTACTATTGGCTTGGCATGACCTTTAGCCAGTCAGTTTCCTACTTGTGCCTTGGTTTCCCCATCTGTAAAATAGGGGTGATGTTACTGACCTCTCTGTAAGGCACTTTGGGATCTATGACTGAAAAGTACTGTGTAAAAGTTAGGCGCTGTATTCCATCAGTATCAAAAGGACTTAAGTATGCATTTAACACTGATCAATAGAATTGCTATCCTCAGTTAAGTCCTAATGTATTTGAATAGATCAGTGGGTTTTTTTATAGAAATATTTTGTAATTTTTAATGAAAGGTCTGTAATTCTTATTTGGGCTAAAACTTTATTCAGTTTATACTCCTTAGGGCTGCATGAACATACTTGCAGCAAAAATGGCTCTTGAACTAGAGATCAAAATCTGTGGTGAATTTAAGAGAAAAAGGGAACATCTACACATGTTGTTAATGCTATAAAGGCTTCCCCAGACATGGCGACACGTGCTCCCTGTTCTGTGAACAAATCTGTACCCAATGGGATCAGCCTGGTACAGGGCTGCTCTGACTTTGCTCTGGCCCCCTGCAGCAGCCAGGGGAAACTGCAGGTTCCTAGCCTCGGGGCTCGCAGGGAGCATGGATCCAGTCCCCATGTGCAAGGGGCCAGGAGAGCTCTGCCAGCTGCAGTGGCAGCTGTCTCCTTGCTCCGTACACATTGGGAAGGGTCCTGATGTGCAAGGGACCAGGAGCCAGCTGCCACTGCTAAGCTGTCCTATGCCCAGTGGGACTTCCCCATAGCTGGGGGCTAGCTGGGACCTGTCTTGCTTCTGAGGCAACTCCCAGCCAGCCCCCAGCTGGGCAGGGATTTCCCTGCGCAGCCTGGGGCTGGCTGGGAGCTGTCCCACTTCTGGCAGAGTTCTCAGTCTTCTGCGGTCCCCTAGTGTTGACTGGAAGCAAAATTTCTTCTGATCGGCATCTACTGCACAGTTAGCTATTACCTGTAAATACAGGTGTCAAACTAACATTGAAGTCTGTAGTTACAATTTACATTGAAGTCTGTAGTTACAATTTACAATGCAGTAAATGGTGTGCACATGTAGACAGTGATGCTTTACTGCACAGTAGATTACTGTACTGGTCAGTATAATGTCTCATATAGTTGCACCCAAAGTCACCTTTTGTAAGCCTCTAGGCACAAGCAAACCAAAAGGGAGAGAAAAAAAAATCACTTCAGAACCATATATAAAACAACCTTTTAATTAATGCAACAACTATGAGAATATAATGAGCACTCTGTTGCACACCTGCTTTAGGATTTGTTCATTAACACGTTATGGTTTTTCTACTCTCCACTGATTTTTCTCCTTTCCTGATGGTCCTATTGCATACAGATGTTTTAAATGTCCCTTTAAAAATGAGGCACAGATATAATAGTTCATGTGAAGGATGTTAAAAACTATGTAAACTCATCATTAGTAATGTTGGCTCTTCTCCTTATTCATGCATTGGTATTTGTAACTACATTGTTATGCACTGATATATCTAAAGAAATAGATTTTTATGCATAATTTAAAAATATATATATTTTATATTTTAGTACAATAGTTTGCATATGAAAATAGATGTTACTGAAACATTATATAGTCTCAAGAGATGGGTATCTTTGATTGAAGCAATTCCTCAAATCTTTCAGGAGATGAGGAGAAAACAAAGTATTGTTTAAACCTACAGGAAGTAAATCAAACACAAACAATGTCCTTAATAGATCTTGAGTAGGAAAAGGCAAATATATGCATTATAAATAACTTTTAAAACAACGTAGTCTATTGACGTATAGCTAAAACATCATTTACCTGACAAACAGCAGCCTCTTCTGTTTCCACCATGATCATGATGCAAACACTTGGCTAATTTTATCCCTGCTATAATTCACCTGAAGTCAGTGAAGATGAATCAGGTCTCAATATAGCCTTAGGTCTATAATTTGAATAACTTTTCACAAACTGCCATAAAAATATGACTTAATTTTTCTTTTTTTTTTTTCCTTAATTTTCTTTTTCCATCAAAATTTCTTCCTCTTTTTTTCCCCCTTGTTTTAGGGCTCAGTAGTACTTGACTTATATACCTCAAATAAGCGGCAGCTTGTAATCAAGCTATCCTAGGAGAAGACCAGGAACCAGACTGAGTTCTCTGTTTCAGTCTTTTTATTTATTTATTTATTTATTTATTTATTTATTGTTCCCTTGAGTTTGTGAATGTAATCTTCACTATCAGGTGCAGATTACTTCCTCTGTTTTGTTGGATTGTCTGTGTTAAAAGAATACATTACAAAACAGGAAAGAAGGAGTTGGAACTGACTTTATGTCCTCTCACTTGTTTAGGGAAAGAGTAGTGATCTTTTGATGTCTTGCTTACTTTCTTATGATCCTTCTTCTGTGCGACAGCAGCATAGTCAGTCACAATCTGCCCTGAAACAAAGTAGGCTTCCAGTTCTTTGAAAGGGTCTCGTTTCTGATGTATTCATGTAAGTTTATTTAGATGCAGTACAGAATGACATAAGGTTAGAAGAAATATCAGAATAGAGCCCAAGAAGTGTTTTATAGTTTGAGGAACAAAGAGAATTCTGTGGAATCTGTGCCCTGGAAAGAGTGAAAGCCATGTTCAGTGAAAGGGCCCTTTTAATCACACAGGCTAAAAGAAATAAAGCTGGAATACCAAAAAGGAAGTAGTTCTTTTTTCCGAATTATTAATATTTAAAATGTACAGGCAAGTACCTGAAATAATTAGTTTATTAACTCTGGATATGGAAAAAGGTCATAATATCATTAAACACACAAAAATAGCCAGCACTGTAGCCCTGAGTTTTCAGTATACCTAGAATTCCGGTTTCCCATGGGGGCTTTATTCTCCTGAGACGAGAGAGATTAAGACCAATGGCAGTTGAAGCATAATTCACATGCATGTGTGCACACATGCACCTTTAGTACTTGCATTTTAACATAACCATTTAGTTTCTTCACAGACAATCAGGGAAGTGATAATGTTTATGCTGAAGTTCATCAGTGTCAAAACTCTCCAACACCTACAATTTTTTCACAAATACATTAACTTCATTAAAATTCCAGTCTCTGCTCACTAGTTGAAATTTCATCAAGATATCTGATGTATCCAAACACATCCAGTTGCCATTATTTTACATCCAAATATGAAGAATATTTCTTCACAGGTAATCCCTGTATGTGCATTATTTTATTAAGTAGAAAGATACATAAACAAACATTTAAGAAAAGTAATGAGGCTTACCCAGCTCCCTTGGCATATAGACTTTACAGAGTAATCTTGTCTATGTCAAAAGAGCTGTTTTATACTTCACTGCTTTCATGGTAAAAGCATGATTGCCTTCTCTTTCTCCTAAGCTTTGTCTACACTAAGAAACTTATTAAAACCTCTCACTGTTGTTACCACTGATTCAAGTCCATTGATGGTAACACTAAAAAAAGGCACTTGGTTCCTCAAGTGTTGTATTTTGTATATGATCTAAACATGGTCAGACAATCCAACAACACTCCTGTGGCCATTTGGATCCCTGGATATTTTAGCCTTCCTACTCTTGTAATTATGTGATAGCAGCAACGTAAAATGTAGATGCCTCACTAGGTTTCTCTGCTTTACAATAAATACATAAATAAAAATTGTTATTGTTCATTTACTAATACAAATGCTAAAAAAGCTAGGTAAAAATGCTATGTAAATTATGGCTATAAACTGGTCTATGAAAAGCTTGCAGCCACTGTTACCAGAAGTGATAAGTTATAAACAACCTTCTCTCCCTTTTCTGTGCCTTCGTTAAAATTCTCTCTGTAATAAACATCAGTTCACTAGATTCATTTATTATAATAACATTTTCAAGGAGAAATAATTGGACACAGTGAAATTATAGCCCATCAAGGCTGAAGCAAGAGGGCTGCAGGGGAATGGTCTTACATTTGTATCTCTGCTTACTTCTTAATCAGCCTGAAAACAGGTCTAATAGGAGATGAGGGACCTCTGGTTTCCTATGATTGGGTTCTGTTCTGGTGACCAGATATTGATGCTGATGACTTCTGGGGTGGGGAGAGTTCTCTTACTGACTACAATGGGACTTAGAATGAATGTGCTTTTTCTAGGTGTTGAATTTCCAGTAAAGATGCCAATTCTATTGCCTTTTTTCGGGTTTCTCATTGCCTCTTCTAGTTTCTGTATGCATTAGAAATGTGTGTTTATCTAGCTGTAATTTTACTGCTACAATTTTGCGCAGTGTATGGAATACTGTAGGAGAAGCTCAGACACAAGAGTTGAGATTACATGAATAATGCCATACATCATGTGTTTCTCATAGATGGGGTTTTAAAGTGTTCTTTCACTCCTCTCTAATTATATCTTGCACTTAAGGAGAATTGTATAGAACGTTGAAGGTCAGAAGGAGTTATTCATAAAAGCTTCCTTTACTTCAGTTGAGAATTACAAATACTCATGGGCAAACCTTAGATTTGGTGGGGGGGCTCCCTTCTGATTTAACTGGTTTAAATTTTTACCATTTATGAGGCTTAGCCATTTATGAGGGTGTCTTGCTGATGTTATTTGAGCCAGTTCTTTAGATAGCATTCATATTAGGCATTTATCTCTGTGCTTTATCTGAACTCTTTTATTTTCTCTGATTTCTGTTGGTCTTAAGGGACCAATCCTGCCTTTTGCTTAACTCAATGGGAATAAAGCACTGAATATCTTTTAGTGATCTGGGCCTTTATCATCTATTCCCATGAGAAATGCATTTGTAAAATTTGTGCAAGTTGAGATAGCAGTTCCAGTAAGAGGTTCCCAAGTAGGTCGCACACAGCCACTCATTGATCTCCCCAGCCCTTGTGTAAATTGGAAACACAAGTGACACCAGCCTCACCCTCCCACAGACACTAATCTGACACAGAATAGTTACCCTACACAGAGAGTGACATTTGCACAGTAAATCAGTGGTCAGAACAAAAGCAACATGTTCAGGTGTTTGGAAAACTTTTGAAAGGGGAAATTAAATAGGGAAGTGCATGGAAGAAATGGAGGCAATACCTTTTAACTACATTTTGAAAGGGATGGGCAATGGCCAAGTTCCTGCAGATGTGCTGAAGTTCATTGCTAGAAGTTTTCAAGTCAGTAGTACCTTTGGCATGATAAGTACTGCCATTACCAGAGCATCCCACAAGAGGCAGAACTTTTGGAGAATGGGAAGAGAATGGTGTCACCTCAGCATTTCTGTTCAATATTTGCTGCGAGAAGCCTGTGTGATTTGAGGACGTTTTGAGAGCTGGGGAGTTCGGACTTCCAAGCACGTTCTACCTCCCACAAACCTCTGAGAACAAAGGGACTGGGCAGCATCCTTCAAGCTGTAAACTTTCCAGTGGGTGTGCGACTGGAATCTTTCACGGGATCCTGGTCAGGTAGTTGTGGTAGATAAGGCATGTTAATTTGCTATTTGGTTTTCATTGCAAGTGGGGAATCATAGCTTTGGGCTTAAAGAAATGTAAGAGAGTATGACTCTTGGAAACTGCCATTAGAAAAAAATCCTAACCATTGGAATGCTTAATTAATGCCCCTTTTTGAGAACATAGGGTATATAAGGAGACACTATTACTACAGCATACGGGATGAAGTCTGTGGCTATTCTGTAAAATCAGAGTATGGCAAAAGGGGTGTAATGAGCTAAGATACAGCCTGCTAGAAAGAAGTGTGACCCAATAACCTTAAAGTTGAATGGAAGCCTTTCCAATGACTTGTGTAGGTTGGGGTAGAGGATCTGAGCCAAACTGTTTCAATAGTTATACATGGGATTAATCTTCTTACGGGAAAGGACAATTCAGGGGGGCCTTAAACAGATTGACATTACGTCTTTAGAAATACTATGAAATGTTTAAAAGCCAAAATTATTAATCTAATGCAGTTGCATTGGCATTTTATAGTCAGGCTGAGTTATATTCATACCTGATTGAAAATGGACAACTTCAGAAGATGTTGGTGAGCCTGAGGGAGAATATTAACCCTCACATATTCAAATTGCTGAGCAATGTTTTAGCCTCTGGGTTGCTATTATTATTCCCTTCTAGTTTTGCATACATGAGTATTTCTACAACAATATTACAAATGCACTGGATTAGGCATGAATAAATCTTTCTCCCTAGGAGCTTGGCACTCAGCAGCCATGTTTATTTTGGGTATTAAGAGGAAAATGTCATACACAGTTAGAAGTGGAATGTCTTGAAATCTTAGTACTCCAACTTTTGAATTGATTAATTTTAGCTTTCATGCTTTTCTTTGAATCCCAAACATCCAGTGTTGTAGGCTAATTTGTAGTGACCACTGATTTTTTTTTTCTTTCTTTTTTTTTAAAAACCATAAACCACTGCACATCACTCTATTCATTCCATTGGTGGAACAAACTGGATTTATGTCCTTAATCTGGTTTGTAACATTATTATTATTATTATTATTATCTAAACTAGAATATATGGCAAAAAGGTTTCATATATATATGTACGTGTATGTGTGCGCGTGTATGTTTATGGTGGAACTTTTTTCATACAGGAAATGCCAGTTTATAAAACCTAACTTTATTTTCAGACATAATTTCAGTTTCAATTAATTTCTCACTTCAAAAATATAAACCTTTTCAATGGTCTGCTTTTGCTGTTTTTTTTTAAACTACAGTTTCTGCTTCTGTATGAAACCCACTTTTCAAGGTATAAGAATTTATTTTCAAGAAGTAAACGGGAAGGTAAAAACTGAAATGAAGCATTTTCTTAGAGCCAAACTTTATTTTTAGTCCACAAGAATTTGAGATTTTGATTACCTGCCCTGATTTTGGATAGAAAACATTTTCAAATTCTTAACATTTTTGAGATAGAAATAAAACCCTTTCCAGTTAGCTTTGTTATAATGGCCTCCAGGAATGTGACAATCAGAACACGTTTCTTCTCCCAGTAACATGCACCTGTACCAGTAGCACATAATTTTGAGGCAGGAATTGAAAAATACCATGCTAGGAGCATCAAAGTAGTGCTTTCAGTGCTTCAGCCATTTCCATGTCAGCCAAGGAGTTTTCATACACCACAGGCTGTTGGATATTGCCTCTTTGGATGCAGAAAGAAGTAATGATTTTCACCTGATATGGCCACAGGAAATAGTCTATAGCTGTGATCAAACACAAGTGCACAGCTGAAGACTGCCTCAAAAATGGGCGATAGAGTGAAAATCTGACCCCAGTCAAATGAAGATACCTCTTTTGTAACTTCTGCTTGTGCTGCCTCCCAGCCTCAAGCTCTTTTCAGACTTGGAGTGGGGAAAGGGATGAGAGGGAATTTGATCTGGGTTTTTTTTAGCTCCCACTGCAAGGTAGGGCTCCAGTTCATTCCCACCCTTCACCCCTCCCTCCTGCACTAGCCGGGGAACCCATAGAACAAGCTCCTTCTGCTTCCTTTCCCTCCTTCCATTCTGAAAACAGCGCCGGCTGGCAGGGAGGAGGGGCCATTGCTAGCAGAAACAGGCTGTAGGCTCACAGCCAGCAGCTAGATTCCCCTCCCCCCTGGAACCAAAGCGAACTTCTGCTTGGTCTGGGGGATCCTTATAACTCAGAGCGCTTTCATAGTTGGTAGGGTAGGGTCAGAAGGGACCTGGGCAGATCGTCAAGTCCGACCCCCTGCCATGGGCAGGAAAGAACGCTGCCGTCAAATGACCCCAGCTAGGTGATTATGTAGCCCCCTTTTGAAGACCCCCAGGATAGAAGCGAGCACCACTTCCCTTGGAAGCTGGTTCCAGATCCTAGCCTCCCTGACTGTGAAGTAGTGTCCCCAATATCTAGCCTGAATCTACTCTCAGTCAACTTACGGTCATTATTCCTTTTTACTCCTGGTAGTGCTCGGGGGAAGAGGGACTCTCCCATTCCCTGCTGGTCCCCCTTGGCCAGTTTGTAGATGGCCACCAGATCCCCTCAGCCTTCTCTTGTGGAGGCTGAACAGGTTCAGGTCCTGTAGCCTCTGCTCATAGGGCCTGCCTTGCTGTCCCCTGATCACGTGAGTGGCCCTCCTCTGGACCCTCTCCATGCTGTCCACTTTCCTCCTGAAGTGTGGCGCCCAGAACTGGACGTAGTACTCCAACTGCGGCCTGACTAGTGCCACATAGAAGGGGAGGATCATCTCCTTGTACCTCCTCATGATGCATCCGTGGATGCATGACAAGGTGCAGTTAGCCTTCCTGACTGTGTCCCCACATTGGCGGCCCATGTTCATTTTGGAATGAATAGTGACTCCAAGATCCTTTTCTGCCTCTGCACTGACTAGAAGGGAGTTTGCCAGCCTGTAGGTATGCTGCTGGTTCTTCCTCCCTAGGTGTAGTACCTTGCATTTGTCAGTATTGAAACCCATCCTGTTCTCATCTGCCCACCCCTGTAACCTGTGCAGATCTAGTTGCAGCCTGTCCCTCTCCTTCAGCATGCCCACTTCTCTCCACATCTTAGTGTCATCCTTCTGTCTGCACCCTTTGTGACAAAGCTATGCAAAAGACTAGGCTGTGCCTTTTAAAACCAATAGCTGTGCCTAAGAAGGTTGGTTGTACAGAGACACCAGGTATCCCAGAAGGAGCACCAGAATGACTGTATCAGTGTGCAGAGTCTTTTCAAGGCTGCTGGCTCCACCTCTGCCTGACTGAGCATCAGCATCCCAAGATTGAATGTTACAAGACTTCTATATGATTTCACTTATGTGATAATTCCCAAAATAAAATTCTCATAACAACATTAGAAATAATCTGTATTCACATAGCTGTATCTAAACACAGTTCTTCATACATCTAAACTCTGACCCTACATGGTGCATTTCCACAATCAGCAGTATATACTGCTGTACAGAGAATTCAGTGCTTGTGCCACGTAAACATTCCATAGGGAGTGAGAAGCTACTCATAAATCAGTACAAATAGTCAAATAAGATCAATTTCAAAGTGGCCAGGGACAAAATGCCTCAGGGATGATGTGTCCCCAGGCCACCCCAGAGCAAACCACAGTCCCCCAGCATAGATGCTCCTTTCTCCTTTCCCTTCCCCCCATTTCAGCCCCCATCACTTCACTCCATGCTCCCAGGCTCACTCTCGGGTCCTCTGACTGCGCCACGCTGCCACGTGGAGCAGAGGCAGGCAGTAAAAACTGCAGGAGGGAGGAGGAGCAATGGAAGTGGCAGGCCCGGAGTGCCAGCAGGGCAAAAACCTCGAAGCTACAATTTAACCTCTCATAGGCCCATGCCTGTCCTGCGAGGTGCCCAGCTGGACAGCCCTGATATAATATAAAGGGAGATAAAGAGCAATAAATACCATCAAAGAAAGTAGTAAAATGTACCTACTGATGTTCAACCTACATTTTTTTACATTTTTATAAAAAGTAAGGATGTCAAAGTGAGTAATATGTCATACTTTTACCAGTCTAATTGTGCATAATGACATTTTTCATGGGTAATTTAAGTGCAGTATACTGCGCCTGTGCAAAATACATATTAGAAATTATATTGAAAAATAAGCACATTTTCCTCATTGTTCACTTGCTGAAAATTAAAAAAAAAGGATTTTTTTTTTGCATTCTCATGCTATGCATATTCCAAGTAGTTATGCAGTATGTTTGTATTTCATCATGAGTCAAAGTCAGCAATGGGTACATCTAAGATTTTGTTTTTTGCTTTTTCTTCCATTTTCCTCCAAACTTTTGGTAATTTTTTTAACAATAGAAAATGTGCCTGTGAAGAAATTAACCAGAACTGTTTCTGTCAGTTTAAACAAGCAAAAAAACAATGAGAACAAGGAATACAAAAAAAGAGAGAGAGGGAGAGAAAGTGGCCTCAAGGGAAAGCTCTGCATAATGAACCTGAAATTGCTACTGTTAGTAATACTGTTACTGCTTTTCCTGCCAGGGCTGTCACCTCACTAGCCAATTTCAGTTTAAAGAAGATTGTAGAGCTAGGCTGCAAAATCACTAAGGACCACTGTTTATACTGCTAACTTTTGCATACGCTATAGCTTGCTGTACTCTGTAGGATGTTGATGGGGACTTGAAGGTGAATGCTGTCCAGAAATGCTACACACTTTTGTTTTAAGCAGGAAAAACAATGGTTTCTTATCTTCCTAAAACAAAAATAAGGAAACAAATCCCCTGTAGCTATATTTTAAAACAAAATGTAACCCACAGCCCTTCCTGAGGAAAAAGCTGATTGCAACTAATTGAGGCTTTGTAAGATAAGACTCAAACTATTGGTGGAGTAATTTGTCCCACACATACATCTGACAGAGGGACATCTTTCCTATCTTCCTAATTTTTTTTTTTGGCCTTATCTTTTTCCCCCCCAGAAAAATGATTTATTTTGTTTTAAAAGTAGGAGTTGTGAAGTTAACCATGGACAGAGTTTCTTGCATTCTGGTCTGTGGACCACTAGTTGATATGGGAAACTCTACCAGGTATTCTGTTAAGAACTGATCAACTGCATGGTGCTGTCTGTGTGCCTGGTCTTATTGAAGTCTATAGAAGAGCTCCACTGAATTTGTGTTTTCAATTAAAGGAAATAGAACAGATGGGAAAGAGAAATGAAATGAAGAACAGAAGTAGACAATATGGTCAACTTTTTTTTTTTTTTTTTTAGAATGACAAAGCACTTGCATATAACAGTTCTCCAATATTTTCCACATGAGCAGTTGCTGTAGTTGCAACACAAAAATGAGAATTTTCATAGTGGATAAGAATGGCTGTGCATGTAAGTTTAAAATCCTACTACACATTAGCTTCTGTTTTAAAGGTTTGGTAGGTGATGGTGGGAAACCTGTTCCCAGGAGAAGTTTCCTCCTAACTTCAGGTAGAATTTGGTATGAGAGTTGACTTTACACCTTCTTGTATGCATGTGTGTGTTAATATACTAACAGAAAAGGCCCCACTAGACAGTTTTGTTATACAAATCCTTTAAAAAAATCTGTTAAGCATTAAGAGGGATGTTTATATCATTCTGAATGGCAAGAGAAGTGACTGGAATAAGCACAAATGAGAGAGGAGGAGGCGGTTCACAAAGTAACTTGTTCATTACAGTTGTATAAGCCCTATGTGAGGGTAATGCGTTTATACAGATATTACCTGTTGTAAACCACAGGGGAAACTAAAGATGGGAATGTATGTATGGAGTGCACAGAAGGTTACAACTTTATCTAGTATATTGAAGACTCAGCAAGGTCAGGGTTTATCTTGCCTTAATTATTTAAAATTAGCCAGGTGCATTGCAACATTTCTATTGGAAAGGGGTGAGAATTAGTGACCCATGTTCAGAAAATGCAGTATAAATGATTTTTGATAAGGAGATAGGAAAATAAGATCTCTAAATCTGTGATTATATGATCATGAAACTAAAGGCAAATTTGGGAGGACTTAGATCATTTGGGAGAGTGTGTCAGCCGATGACTAATGCAAAAAATGTGAATAATTTGGAAAGAGGGAACCAGCGTAGGGAATATGCGCTAAAAGCTACAGTCAGCCTGAATAATGAACAGAAACGGGCTTCCATTATAGAATGCTACTGAATCTTTATGACCTGTGTACAAAAGCTATGAAAACAAAAAGGTATTAAGTTATGTTATGTTAGTTGGAAGGAGTAATAGAAAAAAAAGAGGTATTACTATATTAGACTTCCATCCCCCTGCCTTGGAAACTTTGCAGGATTGATCATCAAGTAGCAGGAAGGATATTATTGTCATGGAGAGGGTTAAGAACAGGCCAAAGAACTTTTCTTATGGCATAATTTTACTGCCCTTTCTCTGGTGGATGCCTCTTTTCTTGAATATGTGTAATACTTCCATAAAGAGACAGGAAATGCTCTTTTCATTATGAAAAAAAATATTTATCATCTGCAGTCTCACTTGGACACCTTATACACCTCACCTCCCCCATTATCATAGTATCAGAATGCTTCTTCATAATAGTTCATTGTAACAGTGCCCAGAATGGAGTCACAAATGAGCTAAGTGACTCATCTAAGGTCATATTAGAAGATTCTGGCAGATCAGGGACTTGGACACAGGTCAGCCATTCCTGAGTCTATGCCCTGAATCACTGCGATATCCTTCACCTCTTGCTAACTCTGCTAAAGCAAGCCAGGTAAACAGCATTTCCACCTAAAGTTCTACTTATTTTCATTATTTTCTTTAATGCTGGGGAAGTTAGAAAAACAACTTATTCATTTTCTCCAAAGAAGACATCTTCTGCAATTAATATTGCATACCATGTCCCATATTTGAAAAAAAAAATCACTTGTGTCCTGTTTGCTCACATGATATAATTCCATCATAACAATTCCAAAGTGGGGATTCATTCTTTCATACAAAATCCATGCTCAGCCTAGAATTCTTATGTGCTCTTATGTTCTTCTATAGAAAAATAGCTCAAGCAAAAGCACATGCTAGACCAAACAAATTACAGTAATGATTTTCTCTGGCTTCTTCCTCATTGTTCATTGCTAACAGTGTGCTTATATCTATAAAAGTATATGAAAGTTGTCTTATCCCATGGGCAACTGGATAATTATTTTATAATATTTTCCATATCTCTCTTTTTTTTTTTATTTTGAGCTTTGAACAATATTCAAGGAAATAATTTTATCCTGAGATTTATTGAAAAAGAGTGAACAAATAATGGTACTTAATTGAGAACATTTGGGAACTGTTCTTGCCTCCCACCTACTTGCATCTCCCTCATAAAATACAAGCTGGGCACAGTGGCACCCCCTGTGCTAGAGGTAATGCAGGATTTCTATCTGTTTAGTGCACACTGGAGAGAGAAATCACAGCCAAGGAAACAGGAGTGGGGTTTGTGGGGTCTTGGAAAGGAGATTGTGGGTTATTTCTTGTCTTCCCTTTCCCAGCAAAGCTAGTGAATGACAGATATGGTGGAGACAAGTGGTATGTGCTACCCTAAAGGGATAGAGTACGGAACAAAATCTGGCCTCAGCTCTGCTACGAAAATCTGAGCTGTGCCCATGCAGAACAAAGGGGGAGGGCAAGACAGCTTATCTGAGCTGTCAGCACAGATTCATCACCAAACTAGAGAAGAAATCCATCAAAATACAAGCCATATAAGAGTAAAAATGATTGCTGTTCTGCATGGTGGCCTCATTGTACATTATTTTTAAGGCTGAAGAGCAGGAGGAGCCGGCACATCAAAAGTTCTGCTTCCAGTAGAGTTCTGCAACCACTTAACCCATGCACCTGAATATCAAGTGTCAGAATAATTTATATAATTTTAGAGGCAGAATTTTATAGTGTGTTTTGTAAGTAGCATTTTTCTCTGAATAGTAAATCAACAGATATAGGTCTCCAGGAGAACTGTCACTCCTGCCAATCAGGCTTCAGATACAGGCAATAAATATGAATTGTCATGTGATGGTCACAGTCTGACATAGAAATACGGGATAATTTAGAAGCACTAGACCTCTCATTCAGAAGCTCCCTCTAAATTGAAGCGGAACCCATTTTATGCCTGCCCTAGGTAGGTATACAGAGACTGCCAACTTCTGAGCTATTTGAAGCTTGTAAGCATGTTTTCTTGCCTGTACTTTAGCAAAGAGTATGTCATGGCATACTCACAGGTCAATAAGTAATTCTTACTGTGGGCTGATTTTTGTTTTGCTCTGGTGTAACTACTCTGCGTTCCAGTGCATTGGTAGTGCAGCAGCTAGTACAGAATCTGGTCCAGGCTGTTCAACCTGCCAATATTAAATCCTAGATTTCTGTTCTCCATGGAGACAGGAAATTGGTGAAGCACATAAGAGACCTTAAGAGGTTTAGCCTTCACCTGATGAATTGTACTTTAAAGTTTGTTCTGTGTGTCTGTCTTTTTTATAAGAGCTGTAGGTGCCAAGCTGGCATTAAGGGAATGGGTGACATGGGCAACTGCTTGCACTCACAGCAGTGCTCTTTCCACTGCCTGATGCAGAAGTGGTGTCCAGCCCGCACCCCCCACTTCCAGCCACTTCTCAGGAGGAGCTGGGCTGGGAAGTGTGGGTGGCAGCACCATGCCGCTCCACCTTCCTGCTGAACAGCACCCCACACTCCTGCCTGCCTGCAACAGCACCAATGACTTGGGGGAGAAACTAGGGGGCGGGGGTGCCAAAATACTATTTCCCCTATGGCTGGCGCTGTGCAGGTGTCATTTATGTTAAGCTTTTCCTGTTACTTTTGTTATTCTGATGAACTGCAATTCGAGGTCGAGTTAAGCTGTTTTATCAGTTTGCGAATTGATTTCAGAGGCAGGAAATCTGGGTCACACTGAAATAGAGAAGGCAGAAGTTTGTTAACTGAGTGCAAGATTTTTGTCTGTTTAGACTGGCTTTTGATTCTGCAATAACAAACTTAGGGTTCAGTGTATTTGATCAAATTCTGTCTTTTGCATTCATGGAACTTCATGGAGGGTGGTTGGTTGTTGTTCTGGACTACATTCATTCACAGAAATCCTGTACTTCGTTATGTGGGTATGTAGTCACAGTCTAGTCCATCTCTGCAGAGTGTGCAGAGATGTGTGCCCAGCCCCCCCGATTATGCAGTGTTAGCAGTACAAGCTCGCTGCTCTTTATGGGCTCAGCATACAAATGTCTGTTTAGCCATCTCTGGGTAAGTACCAAGAGAACAAACCTGGGAGAATTATCGCAGATAATTTGAATGTGGGTATGTAGTCTATGTTAGTACATCTGAGTTTCTTTATACTCTTGTAAGAATTTTTGTGAATATACAGTTCATAAAATGGTTCAGACCAATTTTTGATCTAAAGAAAGATTTCTGAAGTTAAAAAAAAATAATTGATAATACAGCAGTGTTAATGTTACATTTTGTAAGAAGAGCGATAGAGACTTCTGCTGTTTATCCATAGTTCACATAATATGGTGTAAGCTTTATAATCTCCCTTATAGGTGAGAGCAGAGATCAGAGTCAGCATTAGAGAAGAGAGTAGAGCATTGGTATCCAGCATCTCACCTGTGTTCAAGTCTCTTGACCGCCCCTATTTTGTTTGCTATAAAACGTCAGTATTCCATACCCAAAACTTAGAGGGTGCATATATTTCTAGGGTTTGTTCTTGCTGATTCAAGAATAGGCATCCTATACAATTCTGTCTAATAGGCAAAGCAAGTACAAGTTCTAGGAGTAATTTTAAATTTCAAGGCTGTTTTTCAGAATGTTTCCTCCCTCACTAACAGAGCTGCAAAGTATAAACAACCAATGTATAAATAAAATTGAAATATACTATATTTTTCTTGCATACAACATGCCCTGGAATATAATATACATGTTGATTTTGAAATGCAAAATGGGAAAAAAAAATCTTTCCTTATACTAACTGAGTAGCAGCAGCTAGGGAGCCAGACCAGCTCATTGTTCTACTGCTTCCAGATTGCTGCAGATTTTACTTTTGGTTTTACCTGGAAGAGGTAGACCTTCTCTTAGCATATTTCTTGCACAGAAATGCATTGGTTTTTGAGAAACGGTATAGATTGAATGTGAAAAAATATGGAATATCCACATCTGTGTAGCAAATGTGAAGCAGAGCTCATTTAATGTTAAAACAGCATCAAAGGCATTTTGTTTGAGCTTGATGAACTAAGCTAATAATAAACGTGACAAACTCAGCAAAATCTGGAATCAAATTGTTAAATACTTTCTGTGGTTAAACAATCCTTGATGCAAAGAGAAGCTTTATAGTGATTGTTTTCATTGGACTAATGAGGTAGTGCCTAGTCGTGTGAGATGCTGATTGCTGTTTGAACTCAAATGAGTTGAGTGTTCTGCAGAATCAGATTCTTACTCCTCATGGTTTTCTGCACATTTTGGGCATTATGTAATCCATTGTTCTTGAATTAACCACTTTTTTACTTTTTTCCCTATAAAAACTGGGCTATGCTTGTGGGTGCCAAGTTTTGTTTCAAAAGTTACTCCCTTTTATGCAAATTAAGACAAACAAGCCATATGGTATATTTCCCTCACTACCAGATTAACTCTCCAGGAATTTGGTTCACTAGTGTAACTTGGTTACATTTGTTTTGTGTGTTTAGGGCAAGGTGATCATCGCTATGTCATTATTGGTTTATGCTTGCTGAAATCTGATGCATCACTTCTCTCCCCTTTTTTTTCCTCTCCTCATAAGATAATCATTGGAGAAACTGCAGTGTTTTGTCTACAATTAGCAACAAAAGATTTTGAAAACCAAGAAAAAACAATATTAACTGGAGACTGTTGTTATATAAATCCACTTGTGCGCAGAACCTTCAGATTCCTTGGTATGAGCAAAGTTAATTTTTTCATGTGTCATTAAATGTTAGCGGTCAATATCTTGTAAGATATGAAATGTGGAAAATATTTAAACACCATAAAATACTCCATATATAATCCTGACATAGATGCAATGAGTCTTTTTCCCACATTTGGACCTGCCATGGCCAGCTACCTTCCCATCTATTTTAGGCAGCCAGTGCAACCATGGGGCTTTTAGGTAAAGAACTGGTTGGCAGCAGTAGCAGCTCCAAAGAAAGGAAGAAATTGGTGCAGGGCAAGTGAGAGCAGAGACTTGTCCAGCAGCATAGACTGGCTGAACAGGCCCAGTAGAGGCAGGCAGCAAAGAATTATCACCAGGCAGCCCCAAGGAATTTTTCACTTGGCCACTCACAGCAAAGCAGATTAGCATGTGGTCTACTAGAGGTCAGTGGAATTTATGATTAAATACAGGTTTTAGGTGTGTTGTGAGCCTGGAGCCTTTATCTCTCTAATAATAGAAGGTTCTACATGGGGTGAAAGTCTGGTTTTTCTGATGTCGGTAGCAAAACTGTCCTTGACTTCAGTAAAGGCTAGGATTTCACTCCTATGGTGAGAGAGAATCTTTCACTGGAGAAAAATTATCATTAATATTAGTGATCCATTAATTAGTTCCAAATGTCTCTGGAAAACTGTAGCAATGGAGGGATGCCCAGTCTGTGCCCTCCTGCTCAGGGCTGTCTCTTATGTAAATAAGAGAAGGAACTGAGCCTCAGGCAGGCCAACCCCTCCCTGCCTGCTGCAGTGTGCAAATGTAGTGGGAGGAATGGCACAGCTGTGCCATTCTTCACAGTTTGAACACTTCTGAAGCATTGCTGCCTTCCTCCAGAGACTAATTCCAGCTGGTTAGTGACTTTAGACTGACAGTAATGGCAGATTCTAGAAATTAAGGACAGGATTGTTCCTGACATGGATATTTCGGGGTGGGGAGAGGTGATGCTGTCCCAAGTTGGGCCTGCATAATCAGTGCCTGCACTTCCTGTCCCCCGGCTCACTTGTTGGCCCCTTGAGGCAAAAAGAAATTGGAAGGTGGAAAGGTATAAGCTGTTCACCCCTCCGCTATGGCGGGCTTCACTGTACATTTGGGACAATGAAAGGCACCAGAGCCAGTCAATTTCCCATTATTTTAGAACAGTGTTAGAAAGGGTCACATACACAGTCCAGTTTTAACAATTTCTGGCAATGCAAATTTAATTAACTTGCCCATGAAACCAGAGTTCTAGTCTTAGAAATAAGGTGAGGCCACCTTAGAATTCATTCTAAACTTTTCTGAGTTATCTCAGGGAAAAGCTGGTTTTCTGAACGGAGATGCTTCTACAGTCTTCATATCTGTAGTGCTATAAAGTCATTGCTCATTTATCTTCCCAGCACCTGGTGAAGTAGGGAAATGCTGTCCTTTCTATTTATCCATAGAGAGACTTAAATGACTTGCCCATAGTTATACAGGAAACATGGACTAAGCCAGGAACTGAACCCACTTCTGCCAAATCTGAAGTCAGCATCTTAACCACTATCCTTCCTCTGTAGCACCAGCTTCCTTCTCCCTCAGGCCTTAGGAAAGTGTATGAAACAATAATACATCTGCTTTTCTTTTGAATGATCGGATAAATGTAGTTCCACACTAAAGCAAAAATTACACAAGGTCCAATATCTTTGATATGTGTTTAATAATAAACCCTGGAATGTAAATTGCTCCTCAGATATATAGCTCTTTACCTCCAATATTTGGATATTTTGGGAATCATGCCATGCATAGAAATGTATCTGATGGTAGACAGATGAAGACAGCTTGTAACAGATATATTAAATAATACATCACTTCATCTTGCTTATGCAGTCAAGGTGAAAGAAAAGAGGTTCTTGTCCAATATATGGAGGGTTCCTAACATGGTTTCAGATTAATTATATTTATTGGGACCTGTCTTTCACAGTCTTTGAGCTGGTGTGTTTGGTGAAACACTGATAAAGCCTCTTTGCTGACACTTGCACTTAGAGTATAGGGGGACTACAGCTGAACCTGGCCTTCCTAAATTCTTTTTGAAGAATTGCTAGCTACCCTAATAGTTTGAAAGGCAAAAGGTCTAGGACACACAGTGGAGTGGACTGTTTGCAAAATAGAAGAGCATACAAATCTCCTGTAAAAGGGGGAGTGTTTGGACTTCATCAAGATGGTGGGAATCAAAACAGCAGGAACCTAACTCTGTTTTCCTCTTTAGGCATTTATGCATTTGGACTGTTTGCAACAGATATCTTCGTAAATGCTGGACAAGTAGTAACAGGGAATCTTGCCCCACATTTTCTTGCACTTTGTAAACCCAACTATACCGCACTTGGATGTAAACAGTACACACAATTCGTCAGTGGGGTACATGCCTGTACTGGAAACCCAGATCTTATAATGAAAGCCAGAAAAACATTTCCATCCAAAGAAGCAGCTCTAAGTGTATATGCAGCAATGTATCTGGCCGTAAGTACATACTACTATTTAATTTCATTATAATTTGAACAGTGATTTGTAAATTAGTAACCTGAAATGTTTTTTGCTTGTTTGCAACTCAAGATAATCATTAAAAATAGGTTACACAGCTGAGATTTTTCCTTCCTCTGAAACTAATGTGTGAGAGATTTTATGAAGCTGGTTTGTAGCCTTTGAGAATTGGTGTCATTAAGTCAAATTCTGCCATGGTTATGTGGATGCAACTCCCATAGTCTTTTAGGATTATGAGAGAGAAACTGAGGTAGGAATAGTTTCCAAGAAGGAAGATATATTTTCAGTTTAATTGTGGTGGTGGGTTGTTTTTTTTTTTAAAGGCATTTATGTTGACCCTGGAACAATGAACTAGGCCAGTGTTTAATGAGAACCACACTGAGCCAACATTTTCTCTTGTGCTGGTGGTAAATCCTGAATAACTCCACTCCACTGAGTTACCCATTTCAGCATAGTTGCCTAATCCAGTGGTGTCTGATCTGCTCATTCCAAAAGGCCAGACTTACTATCTTGGAAAGATAAAGATGCCCATCTGCAGTGTTTGGGAGCAGATTGCCTGTCATGTCCCATTCTCAGGTGATGCAGAGGAGCAAAAAACTTACCTGTAAGCTCTGAGTTTGGCATTTCCTCAGTGTGGAGAAGTCCCTAGCAGGCATAGATTTAGTACCATCAAGTGCTGTGTTTCCTTCCCCTTGTCTCTGGGGAAGGAGCTCTTGTGGCTCATGAAAATAGGGAGCAGCTGAAGGATGATGTATACTGGTTATCCCATTCTAGCTAGTGTCCTCTTGGGAAATCTTGTCATTTGGTGCAAAAAGGGGGAGCCCCAGGCTGTCTGAACTCTGCATGGAATGAAGCAGAGTACTGAATCGCTAACTATTTTCTGTTTTTCATCTTCTCTTAATCTGTCTTCTGGGATTGCTTTCAGAAAAAGGAAACACCCTTTGCTAGGAGTGTCTAGGTTCAGGCAAACCCCTGGGAGCTCTTATCCTGCTCTCCAGGTTTCCATAGATGAACAGGAAAACAGGAATGGAACAATTCCTTCTCCGTCTTCTGAGATGTAGCTGGTGGCAGGAGCAGCTGCAGTAGGGAGGGGACAGCAGCTATTGACCACAGTTCTGGCACCAGAGCTATTCCACGGAAGACCGAGGAAATGATGGAGGGAAGTAGTAACTGGGGTGATTCAAATACCTCAGTCTTAATTCAGAGTGTGTGTTCTTTGTTTTCATAAATACATTTTTATTTTATTGTTAATACAGTTGTTCTTATGGGCCACAGGTTAGAGCCCCTGATTAAATCTATTTTATACTACGTTCAAAGTAATGATATATGAGCACCTAGGCAAAAGGGAATAGGATTTTCCTCAGTATTTTGTATCTGAAGTACAAAGTAAATGGGTATCTTTTTGTGGCCATTAAGAGCTTTAACAAATAATTTCATGGTTGGTTAAATTATTGCCTTCTAACTAGACAATTTTTTGAATTGGACGTTTATATTTTACAAGCTAATTTGATTTGAGGAATTCTTTAGTTATCTGACACAGCTAGTATTTCTCAGTAACATTCCCACCATAAAACATCTTTACGTTCATCAGCTTTAGGGCACTGATGTTCCTGGAGGGACCCACTCTTTGCTTCCATAAGTTATGTTTTAGTGCCTTGCTATTTCTAGCACTAAACACAGCATTTCCACACAATTCCTTGTGATTATAGTGTAATCTAGAAACTGTGATCAACATCAAGGCAAGGGAGTGTTATCTGCAGTCAAGTGGTGATGTGAGCAGTGAAATGCTGAACTATAGGAAGAACAACACTTAAGATCATTGTTGTCTCTTGCTGGGGGGAGATATATGAAGCATTTGTTTTCTGATTAATTGACATTCACCTCTAAATTTGGCTCAGGCTACTATGAAAAGATTTAGAATTGTACACTTTAATTGTACTTATTTTTCTTCTCTATCTATAAAACTGAATTTCCACTATGTCCGTGACCCACTTAAACTAGAGAAAAAAGAACCAGCTAAAATTCATATGCATACTTTTTTAAAAGTTACAAACATTCTAAATGATGTATTTCATCGACATAATTTGATTGTTAGGATTTAGATTCAATTCCCAGCTTACTAGTTGTATAAATTTTCATATTGGAGTTTCTGCCCTTGGTCCAGAACTGATTAATTTAGTAATTCAAGTCCTGGTCCTTGGACCCGTGTGAGGCTTGTTTTTTTTTTTAAAGATTCCCTTCTCTGTCTATCCCTCTCCTCCCTCCCCCACACCAGGACTGTAAGGAGAACTGCTAGCCAAGACTAAAGGTATTTGAAGTAATTTTGATACAGGCTATTGAACAGTATGGGGATCAGTCAGACAGCAAACTAAACATGATTTAGTTCATGGATTGAGATTTATCTTGTAGTTTACAATTGTTCCATGTTATCATGACTAATTTGCCTGGTGTATGCCAATATAATTGTTATACTAAAATACTATGAAATGCTGATATGACTTCTTAATGATCCTTTTATAGACTGTATGATATAAAGTGAATTATTGCCATGTAATTCACTGTAAGTTCTGACTGCGCTATACATCAGAAGATCTATAAGAAGAAAATAGTTGTTTTTACATTTTAAGCTCCTGTTTCTTACGTCCATCATTTTTTTTCAAAAATCTTTTAATGTACATTGTTAAATCTAGAAATCCACTTTTGTAGGAAATGCAGTGCATTTATTTTATTTGGGGGCATTGGCTTATGCTGTTGCTGATGTTTTTCAGTATCCATTCTTTGTCATCTGATCTCCCTCAGGGTTATTCATTGGGGCTGAAACTTTAAGTTGTGGCTGGGTCTTTGTATATGCCCAGCACAGGCTACTGATGCACATAGCTGGCTGTGTACATTACCCAGATGCAAGCATTTGTCTCTTGTACAAAAACATGGGTTTTTTGTTATTGCTATTGTTTGGAGGTTGTTGCTGAATCCCAGTTTTCACTTCCTGCATTTTAACTATCTGGGTGCTAACCAACGTGCTGATTCAGAGACTTGACCCTAACACTGTATAAACTAAACAAAGCAGGGTCTGTACGGTTTTACATATCAGCTTATGTAAATCTAACATCTATCTTCTATCTAAGTCTCCTGTATCTTCTTCTCTCTAAGTATACCATGGGACCCATCATATAGTATGGAACATACTGTCGTCTTTTTTTTTTTGGCTCATTTGCAGTTTCTCCCTTTCTCTCTGTAGTGTGTGTGGGTGGCTGCTATGGCAACTCTGAATTTCCCTCCTGCTGAAAATGCAGTCCTTTTGAAGCAATTTTATTTCTAATGTTTGAACCTCTCCATACTATTTTCTTCCATTGCTTTACCTGAGGCTTCCCAAGGAAATCTTTAACAACTGAAATTGTTCCAGTGTAACAGTGTGGTCAGATGATTTTTAACCCACCTGCCCCACTCTTCTTCACAGACAGAATAAATTAACTACATGCTTGCTTCATAAGGTTAAAATTGCATCACATAGATGCATGCATATCACACTCATGCTTTCTACCCAGGCTTGTCTGCTTTTGGGTTCCTCTTCAAAGATCCTTTTTCACCAGAGTCACTACTGAGCTCCCTTATGCCATTGACTCATTATCACAACTGGATATCAGTCCGTCATTAACCCTTAACTCTTTCCCAATAAGAACAGCATCTGCCTATGAAATGAGATTTTTCAGGCAAACACTTCCAGGCTATTAAATACCAAAGTACTATCAACAGTACTCTGACATGCAGGTAGAAAGCAAATCCAGGTTGAACAAGTAACATTCTACCAGGCCATATTTAGTTATAGGAATATTTGTGTGTTTTGTTTTTTGTAATGGAGACTTAAAAATAAGTTGTTCTGAAATGAGTTAGATTTCAGAAATTGTAGATTGGGAATTAACCACCTGGTTCCCATACACATTAATGGAGGCTTTGAGGTTTGCAAATATCACTTTGTTTTGAAAATGTAGGGCTTGATCTTTGCAAGGTGCAACTGAGAAGAGTTTTGAGTTCTTCCTGTGCTATTTGGATATTTTTCCATTGTATAACTCAAAACATAAAACAGCAAGTCCATTTTTGGTTCTGTCTATTCTTATTTCATTTGTCCAGGCAAACAGGCAAGTGAACTAATTCTGGCAATACTTGGAGTTCACAAATTTTCTGGAAACCTTTCAAACAGGTTTTAGATTGGATATTTGATAAGAAACTTGCTCTAATAAAGTTCCATTGGTGGTCTTGGTCATGAAAAGAAATTTTGGATGTTTTAACTGCCTTAGACATCTTTGACTATTAAGCACAGACCTTGTTTTGATCTTAGTCTGGGATAGATGGTGAGTCCCAATAATGGTCATTGGATCTTCTGTCTTGAGACTCTTTTTATGTAAGATTCAGTTAAATTGTCCCTTCTGTTGAGTGCATTTGAAGCTGTTAGAGCAGATTGCAAGGCAGTTTGGGTACAGTGCCATCAGTGGTGATAGTAGTATGGGATTGGTGTGTTGTTCTAGCTGCAGCGATCAAAAAAGTGTATGATAGATGAGGATTTCTGTGTATCTTTTACTGGATCAACTTGTATAGTTGGGAGAGCTGTTGGTATAGCTTTTTGGTATAAAGTGCTTGAGGAAGGGCATTTGATACTGAAAAGCTTGTCCAACAGTTCTTTCAATTATACCATTGGTCCAGTAAATATATATCACAAAAAATCTTTGCCTTTTATATCAATGAGCAGAGAGGGGTAGTTAGCTCTGTTAGTCTGAAGTCAAGTAGAAGGCAGTGATCATGATGCTCATCCCAATGTTTCTCTTCTGTCAGTTTCAGAAGTCTCGGTCTCTCAGCTTTCTTGGATTTGATAGAGGTGTGAGATGCAGCGCACATGGGATGGCAGTGCTCTGATAAATTATAGGACAGGTCCAGATGGGATAATGGTATTGGAATCTACTTCACTGAGTGTAGAGCTGTCTACCTATGCTAACCAGGTATACATCCTGGGGTTCTTTTGAATCCATAGCGGATTTCAGAAGTCTGAAAAGCATGTTTTATCATTTTCATGGGAAAAACAATTGAAAAAATGGAGACTACATTGAGAATTAATTATTTAGTTATTAGTTACTAATAATATAGCCATGGTTAGCATTTGGTGGTGTATCTATACTTAAGAGGTAGCAAGTGTACTAGGAAATGTCTTTCTCTCTAAAAGTTCCCCCAGACTGTCTCTGTGCCTATAGTTAGAGCATCTCAAATATGGGCAAAAATGTTTTGCAGTAAAAATCTGGACCAGATTTGCATATGGTCATTACTAACTGCTATAAAATTTTTAACAAAACGTAGGTTTCACTGCAGTAACAAAGGAACTGTGGTCCTTGTTCTGTTCTTTTGTCTGTAGTAAGGCTTAGCAGATTGCTGAACAAAACAGTGTAATTACTCCAGGAATGGATTTGGCCATTGATTATTGGGTAAAAAAACTGAAGTCAAACCAGAATAGAATTTTGAGTAAATGGTTAACCCAGGTTGGGAAGAACTGTGGTATTTGTCTGTGTATTGAGGCTTATAATGTATCTTGCATTTCTTTTGTTTATTTTGTCATTTATTTAAATGTTGTGATCCTTGGATGCATGAACAATTGATGGGGCTACATGCCCTACAGATGGAGCACATATAGCGGATATATGATCATCTTTATCAGTATAGTTTAGCAGTTCTCTAACTATGTAATGCTTAAAAATGGCTAGTTTGTGCTTTTCCGAGGGAGGATTTATTCCTTCTGCACCCCTTCTGTGAGAATAGTAATTTGCTGCTGATCTATCCTGTCGTTGCAGTCTATTATTCCTATCCACCTGCTTCAACAATAAGGTGAAGTAACAGGCTACAGTACAGTTTTCTGGCTGAATGAATGCTTAGCCATCACAATTCAGAGCAGGCCAGTCAAGAATGTAATGGTGTTCTGCTTAGTTGCTCCGTGAGTGGGCAACCTGACGCGGTCTTACGCAACTAGAATTGTGATAACCACCCCCTAGTTAAACATGGGATGTTTTGAGCCACTCTGTATGTATGACTCTGGGTATATGCATATGTAAGAGAATAAGGAAAGAGAAAGTGGAAAGATGGGTGGAAGATTTGTTGAAAGAAAAAGCTTAGAGATAACTCTTGCTATAATCCTGCAAATCATTTGGTCTGCATTTGGCACATGACTGTTTGTTTCTGAATTGTTGCATTTAGTGTCTAAGGTGTGTGATGAACTTTGTAAAACCAATATTTTATATTTTCTGCAGCATAATATCCTCTGCTGGGTGCTTTCCTGTTAACATTTTAACATGAACATTAATTTTTCTCCTGCTTATAATCTTTCGAGATTCCTGTCTGAGGATCCAGTTTATTTGTATACCTTATGGTGGTGGTGGTGATGATTATGACCTCCAGTGGAAATAACAATAAATTACTGTATTGTTATATGGGTGTTAGAATGAAGTCTTACTTTTGACCTTGCTATCAAGCGTATAATACATGTAATGTCTAAAAAATATAAATGGATATATACAGCTGTTTTTTCTTAAAGACAAAGACATTAAGCAAAATTTGATTACAGAATGAGTTTTTAGGAGGTAGGTTTATTGCTTGCTAGAATACCTAACACTGCATTTATATAAGATGAGAATAGTAAATAAGATTGTCAAGGAAATATAATGTATCGTTAGTCACTCAAATGCCTTTAAAAATCTGATCTATGGAAAGAAAATTATTTATTATTATTTTATTCTGGAGAGAGATCATCAATATTGATAGGCTCTGAATGTATAGATATCAAAAGTAATACTGTACCTCCAGTCTTGCTTAGGATGCTAGTATTTGTATTCGTCACAATCAAAAGAAAATGAACTGACAAACATTTTTCAGAAATGCTTTGTTCAAGGTATTTATTTCATTTTTATATTTTATTCATTTTTTGCTGAATAGTAAATGTTGTGTATAAAAGCACTGCACTACATGACACTTACTTACTTCCATATTGCTCCCTTACTGCTTGTGCTTGCCTGTCTATAGTGTCTTCTGATCTCTGCATGCATAGACCTAAATTTAGATTAGCAATAGCAAGAGTATCCCCAGTCAAGATTTAACAATGGTCTCGTGTGGTGAAAGAAATACTACCCGTGAACTGAATGCAAAATGATGCTATCTGTGAGAATTCTCTAATGGATCAACCCCTATCAGTTATTCTTGGCATTATACCCATGATCTTATTTGTTTATTGGTCCTTCTGCTGAGTTTATTGCTTTACAAGGCTATTTTAGAATTTCCCTGCACTTCTGTCCCTGGAAGAACTAAAATAGAATTGTTCAGTAGCTATCATTATTCATCTTACAATTTATCATATCATTCATTCTCGCTGAGGAGAACCCAATTTTAATTCACTGATCCTTTGCTGAGAATGCATTTAATATTTATGAAGAATAGCAAAAACTCAGTCATCTTTGTAATATCTTTATTCTTTTATCACACGTTTGTTTATCCTGCTTTTCCAGCACTTTGCTTCAAGAGCATGAACAAAACAATTGCTTAATTACACTTTATTCCTTGGCACAAACCTAATCTTTGACTAAGATGAATGTACCACCAAAACTGCAGGTAACCAGTCTTAGGAATATATGTGTTCTCTGGTTTGAAACAGACGTAGAGAAGATCGCAGATGCGAAGAATTCAAACAGGATACTGTTTGAACTAAAGATACTGCCGTGCTTACACTGATTCGTTATTATTTGTACAATCGATTGTGGCTGTGTTACGATAAAACTGGTAACTATATTAGCAGAACTCTCAAACTACTACTCTGAAGAACGGAAGGGCCATTACCACCTTAAACATAGCTTTCAGTGGGCCCAGATGCTAGAACTTATGAGTTAGACATGTCGGGCTGGATTCTGCAGCACTTTCTGATTCAGTAGATGTTTTTCCTGAAGTGAGATCTTCAGGAATGTGCCTGAATAGTGCTGAGTGCTGGTGAACATCTCCTGCAAAGTTCTGAGTCCTTATGGCTCACACAGAATGAGAGCAATGAGCTCCATTCAGCACCATAATGGTTTTGACTTCTCTGTTAAGAGTTAATATTATCTTCTGGAGTGATGAGTACCTATTATAGATAATTAATATACATCACTGTCACTTGCCTTTGAAAAATGTACTTTATTTAGTTGATATTTACTTACAAGTAGTCATTTTGCTTTAACACCTATGGTGTAGAATTAAAACAAGCGTAGCCTGCTGCCAACCCACTCTTGTCAGTCCTATTCAAGCTGTGTTTGAAACCTGGTGATCTTTCTGTATATTCAAGACATCACAGTTCTTTTCTCTGACACAAGGAATAATGGAAATCTGTGGTTTATAATATGTAGTGTGGATAACAAAGATCATAGTGTACTAAAATGCCCAATACTCTGGACTACAGTAAGTGTCACTGAAATATAGGTGTCATCGGGTGATTCAGCTCTCACAGTTGCTGGAGAAGTGGGCTTGGGTGCTCAATACCAAAAGAAAATAGCTGGAAAACAGCTGGAACTTGAAATTAATAATGTCTTATCAATATTGCATAGGAGTGGAGGACAGAGAAGAAAAAGCCCAGAGAAATGTGACCAAAACTTAAAAAGAGAGCAAGTGAAGGAAAAAATGTATTGTTTCCTAAATGGGCTAGAGTGAAAAGGGGAGCAATATGGGTTGCAGATATGGGCTGAAATGTTTTTTTTTTCTTATGTTCTGCTATCTGCCCTTCACCACATCCTTTCAATTAATGCAAGCTAGCAGCATAATTTATGCTGGAAATCCAGTGATGTGCAAGTTTAAGCATCATGCAAGGTATGTGATGTGTGCAAGTTCCATAATACTGTACTATTATTTAAGTTCCCTGATTCTGCCGTTCATATTTTATCTATATCGTGGGTCTTCTGTCCATACCCTAAGGAAAAAAACTGACATGTATCATGTTTTGTCAATGGATCTATAATATGGTGGCTTAACACATACATGCACTTTGTGATTAGCTGGTTTTGACACATGCATTCTCTGAGCATATTCCAGCTCTTGGTTTCATGCTAGGATTCAAGACAAGGAGCCAGTTTTTGTGTGGCTTGCAGTTGCTTCTATAAGTCTATATCAAATACTTCATAGGTCTGCTTGCTGATTGGGTTTCTGCAGTACTATGTGACATACTACCCATATAAACCAATCAGAAGCTTTCAGAGGTTGGAATGGTCTGTTTACTTGTCATTTTTAGATATATAAAGTAATAGTTCCCTATTTAATTAAATGCAGCCCTATTTCTTTGGGCAATACCAGGAGATGGTTCTGAATGTTAAAGCAGCATGGAGTAGAAATACATGGCTTATCTTTTTTTTCCCCCTCTAAGAATTAGTCCCCAACTATATAAAGTTTGAATTTGTAGATTTTTATGTTTTAGAAATTCAGAATCTTATGCAGAAATTAAATACTCCCTTGGCATGTGGAGGAATCACCGAGGAAAAAATGCATTTAACTGAGATCTTAGTTTTCCATCAAAAACCAGTTTAGGCAGAGGAATTTCATGTAACACTCGGCCCTTGATTTTAGTATCTGGAAGGACTGGAAAAGGGACCTTTTCAACACAGGGCCTTAAGCCATGAGTCATCATCTCTGTGGGTCTATCAAACTTCGCGTACTTCAGTGTTGTTACTGGTGTGGCCACATCACTGTAAATTGTGTGCCACCAGTGTCAAAGCAGTGAACTGTCATAAGTCACCATTTGTGCTTGCATAGTGTGTTTACAGTGATGATTTTTCATAGCTGGTCAGGGGTGAAGTTATTGACTAAGTGGAGTTTGGCAAAACTGTTTAAATAAATTTCTGTTTCCAGACCTCTTCACACAATGAGGTTAATTGGCACTAATTGCCCTCCATTGGCGTCTGAGAAGTACAGAAACAGGATCTGCCCAGAACTGACATGTTTTGAATTGACATGTTGAAATTGATATGTTTTATTTCCAAAAATTAGATCTGGGTGGTGGTGGTATGATTCTCACTGTTATTGGCAAATTCTCATGTACTGTCAAACTATTCAGAAAACAGATGGACAATCTCCCCTTTAAAGCTGTTGCATAAAAAATGCTGGTACAAACACTTGCCTGTGAAAACAAGACCGTGTTCTGGCTCAGATCAGGAGCTTTGCAGGACAGGTATATTCTTCCATGGCACCAGTGCCAAGTGTTAAAAAACCCTTGCTCCCCAAAAGCATGAGCAATTAAGTATTAACATCCTAAATGTAAAAAAACACAAAAAAAGTTGGAATTTTTAAATTAAGATTTTAAGTTTTAAATGAGATTTTAAGAGTCCCGTTTTTCATTGCTTAGATTTCCAATATCTGTAATGATGATAAATCCCAGTTGAAAAATGTACTTATCCAATCTCTGGGTAGGAAAAGAATGCCACAGGCTTGGGTAATGTAATGAATAGAGAGCTCTACTTCCTTGCTTTGTACGGAAAACAGTGTGCACCAAATTCTAAAGAGTCTTTTCAGAGATCAATAGGAAATATCATTCATTGTAGTCTTTTGTATTTTCTTCTTTTAATTTCCAGATGTATATTACCAACACAGTAAAAGCCAGAGGAACAAGACTTGCAAAACCTGTTCTGTGTTTGGGCTTAATATGTCTGGCCTTTCTTACTGGAATCAACAGAGTAGCAGAGTATCGAAATCACTGGTCAGATGTGATAGCAGGATTTCTAATTGGAATATCTATAGCAGTTTTTTTGGTAAGTGTGTGTTTTGGATGTGGATAAGGACAATTGGAAGGCTACATGCAATAAGAGCCTTAGGAGCGTATATGTAAGGTGCTGTAATGACTAAATGTTTCATGCTTGGACCTCAGAGTAGAATCCAAAACCCAGAGTTAAGTACGCAGGCCTCCAACACAGTGCAGGGGGAGAGATAAAGCCTCAAAAAAATTACCAAAAACCTACATGCTACACCATCAAGGATTAACCGATAAGAAACGCTGAGAACAAGGGTACATCTAAATTCCAGCCCTTTTCTAGAGCTTGGGCACCTAAATCAGGGTGGGAACTCACAAGGATCTAGCTATTCAAGTGCTAGATCCTGGGACCAATGTCTGGCAATAGACTTCTATAAATAAAGTGACAATATGGGACAATGTGAAATCCAATGTAAATGACTTTTGCTTTTTTGCGCTGAAATCAATGTTGTCAATGTGTTTTCAACTCATCTGCTAGATTGGACCTCTCAGGGCAGGGTTTTGAACACTGCCCTACCCAGTTGCTGGATCTCAGTGAGGCTTAGTTAAGTGTTAGACACCTTATAACTCAGTCTAGAGACATGTACAGAAGGCAGAACTTCAGGTACCTAGGGAACTTTTTGGTCAAAAAAGGTAGGTGCCTCAGCAATTCCAGAGTTAGGAGGTTGATGAGCAGGGGTTTCTTGGACTGCAATGTCTGCCTAGGTTCTGTTTAAGGCACCTAGGTCTTTTTTAGGATCTGGTGCAAAGGGGGAAATTTTTAGCCTACTGAAAGTCAATAGGGAAAACAATCCTGGGGCTAGGATTTCTCACCTAACACCCAATAAAGAATGTAATGAATATATTTCCATCTCCTAATCGGTGAATTGATTCTGTAGATTTCTTTACAGGTTACTAAAACATCAGACTTTGTGTTGTGTCCAAGCTTGTTAGTTAAAGTGCCAGTGTTCATAGATTTATTTTTTCATAAATACTAAGGCCAATATCATCATCACATCTGATTTCCTGGACAATAGAGGTCATAGAATTTCATCTGGTAATACTTGTAGCATTCCATAACTGGTTGAGCTAGAGTATCTTTCAGAATGGCATCCAATATTGGTTTTGGTAACAGAATATTAGAATTTAGTTTATTATTATATATCGGGACCAAAGAAGCAAACCTCTTCATTGCACAGTAGTGATTTCTTACTTAAAAATGCCCCTGCTGTATTTGGCTCATTTTGTTGAAAATGGTGTGGTTTTCTGGAATAAAAGTCCTTCACTTAGTTTTAAGTTCTATTCAAGAATTAAATGAATTTATTTAATATATAGCTGTCTATTATTTCATTTGCAGCCTTGTATGCAAGATTCCCTCGCTCTTAGATCTGTATTTTTGTACCCAGATGTGTGGTTTTGGTTTATACGGACATATATCAACATCACAAGACCTCATTCATAACCTCTTCATTCAGAATCTCAGTAGAGGGCTGATCTATGGAAAGGGTGCAGAAGTTGAACTAAGTCTCATTTGTTATACAGGTCTATCCATCTACCACCATGCAATATCGTTTTATTCACTCCTCAAAGTTCATATAATTTTTACTCTACAAAATACTTTGGGTCCTGGTTCTTGGGTCTGGAACTATACTTCTCTTAGATCCCGGAGAGAGAAGATAGAAATGATGTTACTCCCTATTTCCACCAGAAGTAATGCCTTTCCCCCCACATCTGAGAGCCCTCCTATTTGCCTAGGACACATGGAGTATCTGACCACACATTCCACCTGCCCCAGGAGATTACCTACACCAGAAGGAGCCCAGATCAGTTGCTTAAGCTGTCAGTGGAAATGTTCCATATGCATGGGATTCTTAGCAAGCTGCTTTTTCTACATTTCTGTGCTGTGCGTACCCCTGAAGATCTGCCTCCAGCACAGATGGAAACCAAAAGCCCATCCTTTTACCTTAGCTTTAGAATGCTGACACTACAGAGTATGAGTTCCTTTTATAAAAATAGTAGGGCATCACATTTAACATACAGTAGCAAACCCCCCCTGCTCAATCAAATGGTTTCTAAGTGGAAAACTCAGCATTCTGGGTATTAAATATTTGATTATTCACTAGCTGTTTCTGGAGAAGAAGAAACAATTTGGGCATGCTTTATGAATGTCACCATTATTCTTAAACATCAGTTTTGTAGGAACCTTGCCACTGGAACAATTTAAAGAAAGAAATTGCACCATACAATAAAAGTTAAGTAAAACAAAGACATTGTGCAGTAGGGTACTTTATCTGTTGGAAAGAGAGGATTATAATTACTTTTCAGAAATTAAGGTATGGAATTTATATTTAGTTCACTGCAGGCAATATTATTTAACAGATCTGAGAATTATTTCACACTAATCCATTTTTTTACTAGAATAATTTTCCATTATGTGCATGCTACTCAGATTTCTGTACCATATTCAACAATACGATACTGAAAAAGCCATCGGAGTGCAGAAACACTGTAACATAAATAAATTAATATTAATAGTCTCTGAGATTAATAAAGTAAAATGCATTGCTATTTTCTAACTACTGCCAGATGAAGAGCTGTTTGTGCTTGTATTTGATGTCATGTAGCACCTGATGTCAAGTGATAAGCACTTAAATTATATTTGGTTAGATCCGTTAAGGCTAACTTGGGTATTACTGTACTTTTTATTAAATTTATTTCATTAAAAGCTGTTTTCAACACTCCTTTATTTTGAGCTTTAAGTTGTTGGAAATGGTAACTTATTATTTCACAACAGCAACAGATTTTCATTCAGAAAGTTCTTGTACCATGTTGAAATATTACATTATTTAATATTATATCTTTGTAATATCAATTTAATGTTTTTTGTCAAAACATGAGTTGGACTACAACAAAAAACAACGTAAGCCAGTCTAGTTTACAAACTCAGATTTATAATGCTGTTTTTACTAGAATTATGCTATTGCTTCTAATTACAATTGGTCAGTTTCTCAACTTCCTATTTGGGTAGAAGCTTGCTGATCTCAGAATAATTTGAAATAGTACTTAGTTTTATTTATAATAGGACAATTGAGATTTTTTTAATACTTCATTAGTAAGTCTGTGCTTCTACTGTAAGCTCTAACAATAGCAGGAGTTTGGCCTGAGTTAAGATTGCATGATCAGACTTCAATAATTAAAATGTTTAATAGTTATTCTAACTGCCTTCTAACCTTCTTTTAGGTTGTATGTGTGGTAAATAACTTTAGAGGAAGACAAACGGAACATGAACATTCACATATGGACAGTCTGGCTCAGATGCCAATGATCAGCATTCCACGAGTAGAAAGTCCTTTAGAAAAGGTAACATCCACCCAAAGAATTTCATTTTTAAAATCAAAGTACAGTGGTAGTTTTGCTAATTTTTCTGGAATGATAAATGTCTGTAATAACCTGTACTGGAAAGTGCAATAACAAGAATGCTAAGGTTATATATTGGGAAATACCTACAGATTAGCAGTTTTAAGTTTCATCTGGAAGCAGACCCTTAATGTCATTCCCAGTGTCATCAAAGTGTTAGATGATCTTTACCTTTAACATGCTTTTCTTGCAGCCACACATAGTGATTGCACAGAAACTTCACATAGTCTACAATGTTTCAAGCATAACACTTAAAGAAAGATATGGACAAATTGGAAAAAGGTCAGAGTAGAGAAATATGCAGACAAGGTTCTTTGGATCAATCTGATATCTTTTATTAGACCAACTAAATAGTTGTAGAGCAACACATTATTCAAGGTGTAAAAAAATCTGACATGAGGAAAGGTGGAAGATTGGGATTATTTTGTCTAGAGAAAGGATAAAAGGGGGAATTTGCTAACAGTCTTCTAATACAGAAGGGGTTGTGATAAAGAGCATGGCAGTCAATTGTTCTCTGCATCCACAGGGAACAGGACAAGAAATAACAGGCTTAAACTGTAACATGGGAGATACAGGTTAGATACTAGGCAGAATCTGCTGACTCTTGAGGGTATTTAAACACTGGAATAGATTACCTAAAATGGTTATATGGAATCTCTCAGTCATTGGCAGAGTCCTGCGCTTTGAAGGGGCCCCGCAGAGCTGGGTGGAGCAGCCCACACACTACCCCCTGCCACCGAAACTGCCACTGCTAATGGCAGTAGCGGCTTCTTCAGTTATGGGGCGCATGGGATCAGAGCAGGGACAGTGCCGCGCGTGGGCTGATTTGCCCTGGCCCCATACCCTACTCAGGTCAGTTCTGCTCACTGGAGCTCTTGAAACTCAGGTTAGACGACCACTAGACTGGGATCAGACAATTTGGACTACAAGACTTTTCTGAGGTCCCTTCTAGTCCTATTTTCCTATGACTCTAAGACTAACTACCAAATGAGACACATAAAGAGTTCATACATGAATGTCACAGTAACTACAAGAAAGCCATGGACTCTTGCCAAAACAGATTCTTAGGTTAACATTACTAGCACATCCTTGGGTATGTCAAAATGCTTTGCATGGAAAACAATTGAACTATATTTAAAATTAATTTTATTTTGCTGCAATAAAAATGATAATGTTTCCAAAGATGATGATATATTATATAAATGTTAGAAGAAGTTGTGTTGGAACACTTTTGTGATATAATAGGAATTGAAACAGATAACTTAACCAAGTAAAGGAAATATTTTAGGCACTTTTTTACCTAAAGGAAATTTTGAATTACTAATGCAAATGTTTAAATTTTCATAATGACTTTATTTGTCACTGTGTGTTAAGATCTCTTTAGTGTGCGCCCTCACTTGAAGATGGTGAGCAACTTTATTTCCTGCAGGACACCAACAATATGATTTTATTGGTGTTCACTTTAATACAATGGCTATCACGGTAACTTTCCCTTTAATCATAAGAAAATATATTGTGGTTTTTTATTTTTAACCAATTGACAGTCCATGCCAATCACTTGAAATCAATGGAAATGGCACCTGAATAAAGCATGAGACCCTAGGTTTGTAGTTTATACCCTTGGAAAAGCAGGCAGATGTATTTTTTCTGAATTCTCTAACAAGCTGTCTCTAACCAAGTGCATCTAAGTCAGTTCTGATATTTTGTCATCAAGGCTAGGTGCAGACATTCAAAAAGTTCAAGGCGGAATTTATCCAAGTTGCACAGTTTTTTGCAAGTGGTGTAGTTTAGATCGGTAGTAGTGAACAGAACACACATTCACCCTTGGCGGCGGGGGGCAAAGCTTAGACTGGGTTCTGCCATTTTGAAACTATTCTGTGTGCTGAACTGCTGTTCTGTTACAGGTATAGACCAGCTTCCAATCCCTTATACTGGTAAAAGTTCAATGTCTGTACCTGGTCAAAGAGGTCACAGTCTCATTTAAACAAACATTTAGCTGATGAATGTGTATCTTCAAAGTAGACAAGGTTCTTTGGGTGAATTGGATATCTTTTATTAGACGAACTGAAATAGTTGAAAAAAGGTCTTTTATGCAAGCTTTTGGGTTTAAAAACCCTTCATCAGGCTCAGGAAGTCTCTGCAGTTGGTGTGTGCTGTTCCTGGATGGAATGAACAGGAAAGAGGTCAGAGGCTGGGCTGGGCTGCGCATGAGACAGGCAGTCAGTGAAGATGTAAACTGAGGAGAGGAGTCAGTAGGTGAGAGTCAGGCAGGGTGGGTGGGAGAGAAGGGGAATGAATGTAGCAGTTAAATAGTGGAGAGGTACCTGGGGAGTCAGATGTGAGGCAGGTTGTAGTGTGTCATAAATCCAATGTCTATATTTAGTCTATTTTTTTTGTAGATAACTACAGTGTTGCAGTGCATATGGGCACACAAGTATGCACAGGAAGATGCAGATGTGGACTTGTGTACAGTTTACCAGACTGAATATGTTAGCATTATCTTATGCGTAATTTTGCAAGCTTTTTGTGGTTATGTGGCTATATCTTGGCAACTCAGCATGTTAAAAAAATATGTATTTGTAACGATGCTTTATTATAAATGGAAAGCACCGAAAAAGGAAAAAAAGGTTCAGAAAGCAGTTTAGGCCCAACTTTTATTGAAACCAAGCGTCTGAATGTATGTTCCCAACTTCTCCCATACTTTTCTCCACATTAGTATTTGTTTCCAGGCAATTGTATGGAGGTATTTTTATTTGCACTATACTGAATTTTGAGCAAACAGTGAATTTTGGTAAGTACTATAAAATAGTAGCTGAACAAAAGAAATGTTAAATATATTTAATGTGACTTCCACAAATATACCCACTGTAGGTGTTACAGAACCAAGGTATTGATAATAATCAGGAGGACCCTTTACAACACAACTCCTTCAAAGAACACCTCATTAGATTCTTCTCCTGGATAACCGGGATGAATTGTTTTGAACGTCTTCGCATAAGGCAATAAACGTATGTGCGCAAAAGCGCACTTATATGTTTGAGTGTGGCTTTAAGCAAAGGGAGATCTATAAGGCATGGTAACCTTCTGTGCAGGGTTTGAACTTTTCAGGAAATTAGCATTTCAGTGAAGGACTGATTACTTATTCTGTTCTCTCTAAGAACATAAACAATTCTTGTGTTCTTTACATTGTCAGACCAAGAAGCAAATTCTCTGGTACTACAATAGAATTGTTATATTTGCCTAAATTGCAACATTTTCTCTTCCTGGTTTTTTTTGCTACCTACCCTGGCTGTTTAAGTTAAAGTATCCTAAAAAGGAAGAATATTGTTGCATAGATAGCTATTTCCAAATATTGACAGATGCAATAATGAATTTTTTATAGAACAGAAATGAATATTTAATGCTTGAAAATGTCATCTGTGTAAAGGAAAGTACAAAATATAAGTAAGACCATGCAAAGTATCTTGTACTTAATCATTATGTAGTTGATTATATTAAATTCAACAGTTAAATGCTTTACACAGAACAAGAATATGGTATTTTTTTCCCCAGAAATCTGCACTCAAGGTTCAGCCTTCCACACTTTGCTTTAATGGTTATTGACCTGAAGGAATAATTACTAAGCATGCTGAGTTGAAAATCTTCTGCTGCTGCTTCTAATAATTTTACACTGTCAACTTAGAATGAATACTATAAAAACAGTGTATCAATGTGTAAAGCAACCAAAGTATAACATAAACCTTTCTTTTTGATTGAATTCTTTATGAGCACTGAAGTATATAACTTTTTCTCATGGAGTTCAAGGACACTGGGGTTTTGTGCATGTTTTTGGCTTGTCCCCTGCATTTGTGTGTCTTTGCTTTTGCTGTTAAATTTTAATACACTGTCATAATAACATGAAACTGAACTAAAAGAGCATGGTAAAGTACCTGAAAAGATCAAATGTTCTAGAGGAAAACACTGGGTTTTTTTCTAAAGGATTCTCGGCAAGCATTATTTGCACTTTTCCTGGAAAAAAATGACATCTGCAAAAGACATGAATACCACCACAGCCATGTTCATCAATACCCATTATTCCTATCAATATCAAGTAATTAGGTTTGATCTGTTAAAATGTCATCTTGTAGAATCTGTTGGAAATGAATAGGCAACATTTAATTAGGTTACAGATCCACTACTCCATAATTGCTAGTGAGAATGTCTCTCTGAGGATTTGTTCAGAGGACTTGGGTATTGCTCTCTGGTATTATGTCCTTTGTCCTGGGATGCCACAGAATTGTTTACATGCTCTAGAGTGTTGGAAGTAGAAGCAGAAAGTCATGTTCTCATTTCCTTGGCAATAGATATCCACTCCTAAATGAATGCTGCAAGAAAGAGCATTATACTATTATACATTATACTTTCCATGCATCGGTGCACACATCCCTTGAGGAGCAGAGGTTGTGCAATATAACCATGCTGCCAAAGGACTAGTACAGCTGGGTGCAAGTTTTATGTTTCCTGGGAATACGTGGAATACACATTGTTTGGGTGACCCATGACTCCTACATCCTCCAGGCACTGGGTAACTTTAGAAAGGGGCCCTCCATCTCTTGAACTGGTACCTTCAAACCTAAAATCTAACTAGTATCATAACAAAGCATTTCCAGCACTTTCAAGTCCTATACTTGCCCCTGAGTGTCCCAGTTTATATGGTATTACAGCCTCATTTCAGTTTTTTAAAATGTCATTCCTTTTTGTTATTGCTGTGTAACAAACCTAACACTATCAAAATACTAGGCCTGTATGAAACGGCACTATTAGTTTCAACTTTCGTTTCACTGGGACAGTGTTTCATTTTGAGTTTTCATTTTGAAAGCACTGTTCCATTTCGTTTCATTGAAACCGTTTCACAGTTTTGATGCTGTTTTGACGTTTTGCCCATAGGCTATAATGGGGAAGAACAAAACTGCCTATAACTTTGTCATGTTTTGTCAGATTTGGATACAAACAGCAGGAATGGTAGCCCCTTCTGAGGGCATTGTGCCTCCCAAGTTTCAAGGAGATAGGTATAGAAGTTTCTGGGAAACTGCACCACAAAATCTTGAAAGCAAAACAAGTATCACTTGGAAGTGTGAAGGCACAGGGGGGTGAAAACTACAGGCATGGTAGCCCCTGCTGAGGCCATGAAGCCTACCAGGTTTCAAGGAGATAGGTATAGGCACCTCAAGCTGAAGATGAGCAAAACTCGTGACATGGGTGACTGTGTGTATGTGTTAAGGCACAACTTCGCGGGTACTGGGGCTTCTATATGACGTGATCATGTGCCCCAATGAAGTCTCCTCCTCCCCTGTAGCCTTAGACTGGTCCACCACTTTAAATGACAACAGGTAGTAACTTAGTAAACAGCACAGTAGTGCCAGCAGCATCTCAGGCAGCCAAACAGTCACAGTCAGTGTCAGAGCAGTCCTTCCCCACTCTTCCCCCTCCCTCTCCTTCCTTTCTGTTTCCCTGAAGGCAAGCCCAGCTTCAGCTTTGAAAATTGAAACATTTAAAAAAATTTTGAAACATTTTGACTGCCCTCATTTCATTTCAAGGCTGTTTTGAAGCCCTTTGTTTTGTTTTGATTTTGCTGTTTTGAGCTTAAAACTAGTTGAAACAGCATTGGAACGAAAGAGCTGGCAAAATTTTGCACGGCCCTACAAAACACATAAAGGGTAACGTTTTCAAAAGCACTTAAATCCCATTTTTCAAAAGTGATTCAGATTCCTGACTGACCTAATGTCTTTTTTTTAATTACTTGAGATAAATAAGCCAAAAAATACTCCAATTTTTCCTCCAGTTCCTTTCACTTATATTCTTCCTCATGGTTGTCATAAGAATAGGTAAACCATAGCTGCCTAGTGGTGTTAGACAGTGGTGTTTTCCTATCTAAATGGAGCTCACAGATAAATACAGTAGACCAAAATTATACATGTCTGCTGCTGTTCTGGATTCAGTAGAGTTGCACAGTGTAATTGGCACATCTACATATGCAATGAATGCACCTGAATAGAATCCAGCACAGTTTGTCAGAGTTTATTGCTTCTGGTTGCAGCATTTACAAATGCACCCAGGACCACAGATAAGTTTCCTAATGGGTTCTTAGATGGGCATCAGAGGTGCACCAGCCCATCAGCTATTGACGCTGACTTGGTGCAGAGTCACTTGCATGGACTGGATGTGTGTAAGTCAGCAGGCCCGGATGAGCTTCATCTGAGGGTACTGAAGGAATTGTCTGGTTTCATAGCGGAATCACTGGAACGGTTGTTTGAGCTCTTGTGGCACTCGGGTCAGGTCCTGAAGGACTGGAAAAGGGCCAATGTAGTCCCTATTTTCAAGAATAGGAGGAAGGAGGATCTGAGTAATTATAGGCCAGTTAGTCTCACCTCTACCCTTGGAAAAGTTATTTGAAAAAATTATTAAGAATCATATTTGTGGGAGTCCAGCAGGAATAATAATGCAGCATGATTTGTACCAGGGAGATCATGCCTGACTAATCTGGTTTCTTTTTATGACCAGGTCACAAAATGCTTAGACGCGCAGTAGAGGTGGATGTCATTTACTTGAATTTTAGGAAGGCCTTCGATACAATATCTCATCTCATTCTCATAAATAAATAAGAGGCTGTGACTTAGATGATTACACAGTCCAGTGGGTGGCAAATTGGCTTGGAGGTTGCACCCAGAGAGTGGTGGTAGATGGGTTGGTATCGACCTGAAAGGATGTGGGCAATGGGGTCCCACAGGACTCGGTCCTTGTACCTGTACTCCTCAATGTCTTCTTCAGCAACTTGGATGTGGGCTTGAAATGTATTCTGTCCAAGTTTGTGGATGATACTAAATTGCGGGGTGAAATGAACACGCTGGAGGGTAGGGAACGATTACAGACAGACTTGGACAGGTTGGAAAAGTGGGCAGAACACAATAGGATTCAGTTCAACAAGGACAAATGCAGTGCTGCACCTAGGGCATAAAAATGTCCAGCACACTTACTGGCTGGGAAATGCCCCTTTCAGCAGCACAGAAGTGAAAAGGGATCTTGGAGTCATAGTGAACTCCAAGATGAACATGCATCGTCAGTGTGAGGAAATCATCAGCAACGCTAGTTGTGCTTCATCATGCATCAGCAGATGCATGACTAACAGATCCAAGGAGGTGATACTTCCCCTCTATGCGGTATTGGTTAGACCACAATTGGAGTACTGCATCCAGTTTTGGACGCCATACTTTTAAGAAGAATGTGGATAACCTCTAGAGGGTCCAGAGGAGAGTCACTCATATGGTTAAGGATTTGCAGGCCAAGCCCTATGAGGAGATACTAAGAGAATTGGTTCTCTTCATCCTCCGCAAGAGAAGGCTGAGAGGTGATCTTGTGGATGCCTACAAATTCATTGGGTGGGGCAGCAAGGAACCAGAAATGCTCTGTTCACGGGCACTTCTTGGGGTAACAACGAACAATAGTCACAAGTTGACAGAGAGCAGATTTAGGCTGTACATCAAGAACTTCATGGTAGAGGTGGCCAAAATTTGGAATGGGCTTCCAAGGGAGCTCTCCCCTTCCTTGGGGGTCTTTAAGAGAAGGCTGGACAGGTATCTGGCTGGGGTCAACTCACCCCAGCACTCTTTCCTGCCCAGGGCAGGGCGTCGGACTCGATGCTCTATGAATTTCTGTCTGGCAGCAGCTCCGGGGGGGGTCAGCCTGGAGCTGCTCTACCCTTGCTCAGTGTACTGGCTGGGGCACAAGGATGCGGCAGTGCAGGGCTAGCCAGCAGGCAGGCTCCACACTAGCACCCTCATGCTTCAGCCAGCCCTGGTCACCATCTACATGTGCATTGTGGCAGGGTAAATAACTCTGCCATAGGATAGTACTTATGTCAGACTGTACTAACCTATGGCAGAGTTAGTTTACACCAGCCTAATACCTCCATACATGTAGACGGTGACATTTTACTGTGGAGCTGATTAGGCAACTCTTCTGTAAGCATCTCCTGTAGATGCCCCCACTGAGAGCAGATCTTGTCCCACTAAGTGAACTTGAAACTTCTTGAAATAACTCCTTGAAATTCAAGTATTTTGTTTGCTAATTAAGGAGTCTAATTTGGTCTGTCTTTTGCCAAATAAAACCCTAGAATCTCTGCCAAATATTAATATTGTTAAACTGCGAGACCCTCTTCACATTTAAAGTTTCTGCAGTGATTATAAGAAGCATTAGAAAAGTAATTTGCAAGCAATGTTTCAATCAATTGTCATTTATTTAAAGCACTTTCACTCTGTTTTGGAGTAAAATGAAAACTGATGGTTCATTGAAATCCACAGCAACAAGAGCTCTTGTTTGTAAAACATTAAGACCAAATTTTTTTTCATTTAAAATGCAGAATACAAAACTTGTTTCCTCTTGAATTAAGTCATCATGACCCTTTGCTTTGCTATGATACAAGAAAAGTACTCAGAGTTTGCTTCAGGCATCAGTGTAAGCTACTTGCAGCAATGTAAACAAGGAGTAAGCATATAACGTATGGCCCTCCGCTTGTGGAACTTATGACAATGCAGTAAATAGTAACGTCAGGGAAACAGAGGAATGAAACTAAGCTGCTGTAAATTACACCAGGATAAATATATCTACTCACCTGTAGTAGCTGCAGATTCAAAGCAAGCAAGCTATTGCCAGCAACCCTGTCACCTAACAAGACCCTACAATAGTGCCTTCTGCCAATTCTCCTTCTGAGAGCCAGTCCCCTGTCCACCTTGGACAATAAAGTAACTTTTATATTGGTTCACAAAATTGACATAATTTGCAACAGTGTTAACGTATTGTGAGTCTAGACCTGAAGTCCCTGGAATAATGGGAAATTCAATGTCTTCACTTTCCTGTGTAACAATCATGTTCCTTTTCATAAAAAATCCCCAGTCTGACAGAAGAGAGTGGTTAGGCAGTATAGGGAGGAGCTGAGGCATATGCACCTTTAGCAGCACTTTCCACAGCCCGGACTAGACTTCCTAGTAATCACTACAGGGGCTACAACAGTTATTACTCTCTTGTGATCTACAGCTTCCATTGCATGGATCTCAAAACTCAGCCCACAGTGAAAGCAACTGAGAACACAGTGCTGAGCATTGGTGGCATAATAGGATCGATGCCAAAAGGAGAGCTGGAGTTGGGGGAGGGTATGTTCAGGTCCCAGTTTCTTCTACAGCCTTTGACCCATTTTGCTGTCTGTCACATCTCAGCATTGCTACTGGCTCTACAGATGGGGAAAGAGAGATGTGATGGATGCTGAGAGAAATGATGCAACTGCAAACCCAGGCACATTGTTTCCTTTTGTTCATTCTTACAGGTCTAGCCCAGAGCCCTGTATACATGTAGAACTTTTACACATTCCATGGTGGTGGTTTAAAAATAAAATTAAAAAAAAGTATCACTCAGAAAATTGATTGTGGAAGACAGTGGCAGTTGATGACACCTGCATCCATACTTTGCAGTATCCAGCCTGCAGAAACAGCAGTATAAGGAGTATAGCACCCAGCACAAAAGCAGAAGCACTAACTTTCATTTTGTGAGTGCAAATGCATGGCTGCCGGAGGCAGTCACTTTTCTTCACTTCCTTCCCCCTCCCCGCTCCCCTCAAGTTGGCACCTGGCCTGGCTCCCCTGTTATGCCCCTAGTTACACCACTTTGTAGGAACCAATCCTGGGTGTATGCAGTTTGAGTGAATGGGAGTGCTTGCATGAATGAAATTATCCACTAGCAAAGGTGCCTATTTCCAAGAGAAGCATCACAGTTTGGAGCAAGAAAATAGACACATTAGTTGCTTTGGACCCTGTGATTTTTTTCCTATATAATATTTTAAGTAAAAAAAAAAAAAATTACTAATGAAGTAATACCTGATGCATACAGACACACAATTTAAAATCCTCTTGTTGAAGGAACCAGCAGAAAAGCATGGCAAATGAAGATGTTATTGCAGTGACTCTGAACAAGAAATTTTTCACATGTTCTGTCAACTAGAGAATGTCATCTCCTTGCATTTCACTACTTCATTCTGTGCCATCTGGCTCACAGGCAGCAATTAGTCTTAAAAAGAAATGCAACATTAAAATCTTTTTACTGCTGAAGCCAAATATTATCATCTGTCAGACACTGCAGTTTTCATTCCTAGGAATTTAGCTTTTAATTATAAATAAGACAGTAATAAAATTACAACAAACTCAATTATTCACATTGTTATTTAATAAAAAGTACATTAAAATCTAAAATATGGTAGAACTATAAGAGTGAGCTACTTTGATTGTACTTTTGCAGACAGCGTTGCAGCAAAAGTTCTTTTGGCATGGATAGACATTATTGCAATTAGAAACACTGTTATTTCCATTATACTGCAAAATTCTCCAAACATTAGAGTTGTTTCTGCTTTAAAGACAAGGAAAAGTCTTTGTGATGGGGATGATCTGTGTCTAACCATATGCTTTTGTTTTCATGTTTGTTTTAAACTTGTAGAACCACATCACGGCCTTTGCAGAAGTCACATGATGTTGAAGCAGATGTGTATTCACTGCACTGGACATCATCTCTTTTCACAGTCCGCTCATAAAAATTGAAGTGTGTTGAAAATAAGAGAGTAAAAAGCGTCTGGTTTGTAGCTTGATTTCGTTTCACATTATTAGAACTACATCAGCATTTGAAGAATGCTTCTTAAATATTTAAAGTTCACTTTACTTTTCAGTAGAAGCATTACATTATTTTATTTTGGGGGTGGGAAGGAATCTAAGCACTAGTCACATTTGTATTTCAATGCCCTCTATTTTTGGCTATTTATCATTTTTAATTATTCATGTATCTATTCAGCAGTATTTCATATTATGATTGATTTCGTTTTTAAAATCTAAGTTTTTAATTCAGCATGACATTGTTTCCATTCAGGCAGGTTTAAATGTAGAAAAACTATAACAAGATTTATATTCTGTACTAAGATGCTGTTTGCACACTGTATTATGCTATATTTCATGTAGGATATCATTCAGACCGTATGTTATATGTAAGAATGGTGCTTCTGCTTTTGAAGAGGGAAAAATGCCAATTTTTACTGTAATAAGTATTGTATCATAATTAAAAGTTTATTTATTTGGATATTTTCCTGACTTAATTGTAGTTAAATTGTTGTTTTTGTAGTTCCTGATTGTTTTGGATGATGTACATTGTATCTAGGATAAAAGAAGAGAGAAAACATAGGAATTTGGCTATTGCTATATCTTTTATTATTAATGATAGGTTAAGGGCTCCATTCTGAACTCCACCGTATCTTAATTGTTTTTCATAATTAGCATTAAGAATAGAGATATCACTAATCATTGGAACTAATTCACATTTTCTCCCACCATTTTTATTGTGCATCTCAGGGAGCCCACTAGGCATGAGAGAGAGTGAAAATAGACTACTTCTTCAGCTAGTTCCCCTTCTCATCCTAAGTTCTCTTGTTTTTGCGAACTTCAGGGGAGGGAGTAGGGGCAGGGAGCAACTGCATAAATTTAAGATGCAGCTTCAATATCTTCAGCTTATGTGACCAGAACTGACATAGTTGATCACCATGAGTATAACTGACCTTGCCAACATAACAGGGTCATGTTTTCACATGAATGATTTCTCCAACAATTTCTGCAATGAAGAGGAGAGAAATTGACTTTTCTTTAACATCAGGCAATCATAATTCTTCTCTTCCCAGATATTACTGTGAAGAATCATATCAAACCTACCTATTCAAGAGACAGTCCAGCTCTTTAATAATGTTCAAGTTGTCCTATATTGAGCCATTTCATAGAAACAGGAATCATAGAAGTCATAGAATTAGGGTCAGAAGGGACCTTGTAGATCTTCAAGTCCAACCCCCTGCCTGGGGGGAAGAAACAGGGTGTTGAAATTGATAAATACAGAAGGAATTCCTGGCCCATATTTGAAGATTTTCCTTTGGCAAGAGCAGATATGATACAGGTATCCATACATAAAGAATTGCAGGGTTAGGCATATAATAAGCCAGTGTGAAGTGGCTAGTATTCACTTCGGATTCAGATTTGGCCAATCCTGGGGACAGTGATTCAATCTGATGATTTGAATCACTGTCCCCAGTTGATGCAGCTGAATTGGATTTGAAGATTTGGCCACTGCTGAATCAGCCAAATATCCAAATCAGATAGGCCACATCCCCTACCCACTCTTCAACCCCTGTCAATGGCTGCCCTGCCCAGCCCCAGCATCCTGGCATTAAAAAAATATATATATATATAAAAAAATCCCTGCACTCATTGGCTCCTGCCAGGTGGGGGAGCAATCTCCACTGCCCCATGCTGCATGGGGAGGCTCTGCCATGAGCCCCTGGAGGCCCCAATGGCTGCTGCTGCAGCTGGTGAGTGTGGGGCTTTTTTTTTTTTAAAGTGCCATGAGCTGGGGTCAGGCGAGCAGCCATTGACGAGGCTGGGAGAGGAGGCGGCGTGTCGGGGTGCTCTGGGGGGACTGGTGGAGTAGACAGGGGATGGGGCCTGGTGAGGGTCCCCCCATGGTCCCTTCCCTCCTCCTCTGCCCCCCACCCCACAACTCCTACTTACTGGTGCGAAGCCCAGGTCCAGCTCCCTGTGGCAGTGAGCAGGGACTGCCCAAATCTCTGAATCTCCTCTGAATCTTTTTTGAATTGATTCAGAGGTTTCAAATCTATTTGGACCTTTTTATTGGTCTCCTGATTCAATTCAGGTTCAGAGATTCGGCCAGTGAATCAAGCCAAATTTCCTCCCAATTGAATCAGCAACCAAAGCTTTACACAGCCCTAGCATATAACATTCCGTGGATTAAATTCTCCATTTTTCCATGCAGCTCCTATGCACTAACCACTGGTGGAGACTTCACAACCTATAAAGGACTTCAGGTGTACGTTATATGCTAAAATTTATAGTTCCCCCTAGTTAATGGGGCAGCCCCTGTCTTTATTTAGTCTTTGTCTTCAGTAAAACACAAAAACCTAAACACTGCCTGGAGGACAGTGCAGTGAATACTCTTTGAACAGAACATGCAGTCATGCTGCTAATCTGAAAATCCAGAAGAATAAAGGAGTATGGAAGTGAAACAGCAAGAATAGAGCCCTTAGCCACAACAATGCATCTTAGACTATTGAGAAATAACATTTATTAAAATATAATTTATGTTTAAAATTGTAGTATATTTCAAATATGCACCACCATGGCAAGCTTATATACTCTTTGTTTTGGCTAATTTAGTAAAAATTGCTCTACATCCAGATTTAAGTGAAATTCCCACTCATTTTGTTGCCTAATAGTAATCTGGCAACTTTTATATCTGATTTATAAGATTACCAAGAGGTTCTTTTATGTTAAAAGAGATGACTCTTTGTTAACATAATGTATATATTCATCTTGTAACTAAATCTCTCCTTCTCTCTCAGGATCTATGCCAGTTAAGTATTTGGGTTAATTTATCATGTTATCTTTATGAATCAGCAATGAAATATGAAAAGAAACACTCTGCTATATAATGTATTTTTAAATAAAATAATTTTTCATGTATATGTACAGTATTTTTTTAGACATCTAATGTAGAACATTATGTGAAGACTGTCAACAAGTGAAATTGGATTTCAAAAGCTGATGGATTGACTGTACGGTTACTGGATGCAATAGTATTCTTCAACTACGTAACCCTCAACTAAAGCAGCATATAGCAAAAATGCAAGACTTACTGCACTCTATTCAGCATTTAGCAAACTGGAACACCATCCATCTACAGTTGCGCAGGGAATGGCTGTCCCATGCTGCACCTTTTTCCCTGTTTCTGAGATGAAAACAAGACATTTTTTACACTTTTTTTAATGAAAAAAATCACCTTTTTGCCAAGGAACTCCTAATCTGCTGTATCAGTAGCCATATTCTGCTATTCTGTTCACCTGTTTTGTTTTTTTTACCCTAACCGATTTTTAGAGTGAGTGATATCATGAAGTCCTGAGGATTAAACAGCAGTCGTGATGCATTCGCTAGATTACAGTGTCCCTAGTGAAATATATTGGCTGACTATAAAATTTCAATGACTTTGAAATGCAACCATTTTTAAGGTCTCCTGATGAGCCTGTTTAATGGAGCAGGATACTTCAATGTAGCAGCCCCACTTGTATATTTTATACACGAGAAGCCTAAGAAACAGAAAACACTGCACTTTGCTGTGTTCCTAAATGTGGAATTCACAAGGCATATGGGGACACCAGCTGGGCTCATATCTATACCATTTTAGATTCCCTTATATGAATTCTGCTGTTTGTTCATAATCACGAACTGCATAAGACATACGGAGACAGCATCTGAGCTCACATCTATTCAGCTTTTAAAAATGTTCATTTTAGCAATCTATATTAAAAAAGAATAATGTTGCTATTTTTCAGCAGCAATTTTCTTTGAGATTTGCTGTTTTGTCCTAATTTTACTGCTATGCAAGACCTGAGTCAGTGCAGCAACAAGCTTGTCCCTCCATTCCCACATTCTGCCAACAGGGAGCCTTCTGCATTCTTCCAGTATTTAATTTTGGTAATTCAGCATGCCAGAAGGCACTTGCAATATATATTATTGACACATAATAACTACATGTTTGCTGTTAGATATTTAATGGAAAACAATAAAAGAGTGCTGGCCTATATGCAGTGTGAGGAAGGAGCGTATGGAAAATGAGCTCTGAATATTAAAGATTCAGAAGGGACATTTGATTAGGCACTTGACAAACATTTTTTACCAGGCACCCTTAATCTTAGGGTAGGCTGCATTACCTTATGATTCCAGCTATTCCCACACTCAGACCAGGATTTTGCAGACCCACAACTCATTTTCTTTTTCATCTGCCACTAAATCTTGTATTTAACATAACAAGAACCTCTAACAAATTCCAAATACCAGCTTCCAGTACACAAGGTTCAACACTCAGTTCATGACACAATACAGGAATTTGGAACTGGGGCTAAGCAATAAGCAATTAAATGAAAGCTCTTGAAATCCTCCAGAATGTACAGCCTATCACTTGCTAAAATAGCCTCTCTTGCGTGGTGAAGAGTAGTATAGGCTGCCAGGCCACAATGATAGTTCAAATCATCAAGTCACCACTTTTCTGTAAGTGGGAGACTTATAGACTGGAGGCAATAGAGGAAGAAACGGACCTGCATGTGGAGATCTTGAGCATATAGGATGACCATGGGCAGTCAGCGTGACATCAGCAGTGAAAAAGGCTAAGTTGATTCTAGGTGTATTAGGCAGGGTATTCAATAGAGATGATGTTTAAAAAAAAATTTAAACCAGAACAGGCACAAAGAAAGCCTACTGATATGATGAAGGAAATGAAGGCCCAGTCTTTTGAGATGAGATTACAAGAGCTTGATTTTGCTTAACTTAGTAGAACACATGAGAGGACCAATGATTACTTTTTATAAATAAAATCAGGAGGTGAACAGCAGGGAGGGTGAAGAGCTATTATTTAAGTGACTTAGCCTTTCAGGTTTGGAGGACCACTCAGGATCAAAACATTCACCAGATTTGGGGTCAGGAAGGATTTTTGGTGGGGATTTGCCTTTCTTCTGTAGCCTGAAGCACATTCCTCTTCCTGGGATCCTTGGAGCATATATTTCCAACTTAAAGTTAATTCAGATCAAGTGGTCTACACAGGATTACTACAGACAAGGCTGGAGCCTCCCATTTACAAATAAGTAACTATTAATCAAGTCTGGATGGAACTGGTGTACTAAAATATACTGTAGCTACTGTTGAATGTAAGTTCCCTCTAGTAGCTAACACTGGTACAGCACCTATAGGAATCAAGCCAATAACAAGTGCACTCAAATTATGCAAATTCCAAACTCCCCAAGCTGATTGAATTCAAAGAATGGCTCTTACTTGACACTGATCTCAAACAGCAGGGATCTGGTTACCTCTAGCTGCCTTCATCAAACCTGCTGTGTATCATTTGAGCTAAATGTCGCAGAAGACGCTAGTTAAGACTTCTGAGCAAGGGAGCAGAGTGTTGTGAGTGGAAACTGCCCAACTCTGCAACTACATGTTAGAGGAGAATGATACATAACACTCTTCCTTTGATAAACCCCTCTCCATACACAAGTGCACACACATGGGTGCACAAAATTCTTCCTGCCCCCTTGTGGCTGCAGGGCATAGAGAAGTATTCCTAGCTACTTTTAATTAAACTGTGTCCGGCACTTCTTTGCTACCCAGGGGTTACATCTAAATAAGTTTGCCGTGCAGTTGAATAATTGACTGTGTGGTAAAATATCTCCATCTACCCATACGGACAGTTATTGCACAGTAAATTAGTCAACTGTGAAGCTAATTTTTTTATGTGGTAGCAAATTAACTATGCCATGGTTACTGCATAGTAGCCAACATGTAGATGGTCATCTGGGAGCAAATTTGCTCCTGGTCAGCCTGGGTAGCAGGGGGCAGGAGAAAAATCCCCTCCCCTGGGAGCTGCCTGCTGCTGGGGCAGGCTCTGAATATGAAGCCTAGCTGAGACAATGTCCCCCTGCTCTGGTAGCAGACAGCTCCTGGCTTTGACTCTGCAATCAAAGCAAAGGCTGGGACATTTCCCCCTGCTCCCAGAAGCTGCCTGCTGTTGGGGTGGGCTCTGAGCGCACAGCCCAGGCCAGTGTTATGCTCCCCTCCTCTGGCAGCAGGCAACTCCCTGGGCAGGGAGCAATGTCTTAGTGTCTCAGCCCCTGCTCCTATTGCAGAACTAGGGCTGGGAGTTCTCTGCATGAGGAGAGTTCCCCACCCAGCACAGAGGTGGTAGGGACCTGCCCCAGAATACAACAGTTCCCAGCCAATGGCTGTGCAGGGAAATCTGCACATGTGCAGCTCAGAGCTAGCTGGGGACTGTCCTATTTTGGGGCAGGTCCCAGTCAGATCTGGGCTGCTTGTGCAGAATTTCCTGCATGGTCCAGGGCTGGCTGGGAAGTGTCCTGTTCTGGGGCATCTTAGAAGCACCTTGAGCAGACTGATATCAAGAGGTGTAAAGAAGTTCACAGAGAAAGAAATAGCCCTTTTTTGCCCAGAAGACCAAATGTACTGGCTTCAGATAGACTTGCTATGCTTTACCGATGACATCTTAGAAAGCCAGTATTTTGCTAGAATACATTTTTATACTCATGAAATTGCATCAGAAGTAGAAAATTGTTGCTATTAGTCTGATGTTTCTGCTGCTAAATTGCCTGCTGTTACATCCTATGCTGCTTGAAGAAGCAGTTACTGTTCCTTTCTTGGCAACCTCCTTCTCTACAATACCAGCTGACAACTTAAAAGATCTTCCACTCAAACCTAAAAATAGGCATGATGCAATGAGAAAGAAGTGCTCCTTTTAGCAAAACAAAAATAAAAGCCCCCTTGGCTCCAGTTTGAGACAGAAGGCATGAAGATAATCCTGCTGGGACACACTAAGTATTAAACAAAATCTTGCAAATTTGCTGTGAGGAGGAGGTGATGGACCTTACTGGAGATTATTAGATTATTTTCTGGGCAATTAGAGAAAACATTAGAAGCACAGTCTCTGAGCAATGTAATTCCACTTCTGTACAGAGGGCGTGTTCTTGTTTCATTTATTTTTTAAATGGATGTACAGTTTTATTCAGTGGAATATGTATTGAAAATTGGTAAAACCAGTACGAGAGATGGAAGGTTAAGTCTCTCATCTATTATACGCTACCCTTCATGAAAATGATGTAAAAACCTTTCCATCTGAAGCCATTTTAGAGAAAAGGGTTGGATGTCTAACATAGGCACAGGTGTATAAGGACTTGGAATTAGCTGATGATGTAGTTACCTTTTGTCAGCATTTTGACAGCAAACCTGGGGCCTCAGGCTGTTTTGTGTGTAGTTCCAGCATTTGTCTAACATTTTACTTGGAAAAAAAACAGGCTATTGCCATATGTTTAATCTAAAATGCATCATCAGCTTATGTAATATGTATGCCACTGGGAGTTAACACTGTACTCTGTTAATATTATCTATTTAGTATCAATGTATATATTTACAGATTAGCAAATACAGGGCAACATTTCCAATCAAAGAGCTGATAATAGTGTGCCATCTACCCCGCCTATTGAAAAGAACAGATGAATAACCAACACATTAATTTTAAACAGAGGTAAACCCATGAATAATAACAATATCTATTTCTAATCCTGTTCATGAAGATTGTGGGCACTCTGTAAGGAGGGCATGCCCCTTTAGGGAAACTCATCTTGAGGCAGGAGATTGATTAGCAATTTCAGCACCTGGGACAGCGTTTTTTGTCAGTGGTGGAGAGGAATGGACAAAGGGAAGAGTTCGCAGCACTGGAAAGTGAGGAAGGGAGGGGGAGGAGGAGGACACAGTGCTGCAGGATGCTGCTGGCATCCAGGGCTGGTGCCCCAGTCACCCTGCCCTAGTTATGTCACAGTCCTGAGGAATGTTACTCATTTTGTAAGAAGGGCATTTTAAAAGGTTCTATTGATCTAGAGCAATCGACCCAATGACAGACAGGTTCAGTTAGATAAGCTGACAACTACTTTTAGCAGTATTAAGCAATATTCTAATAAAAATAATGAGATTTGAATGAGGATAGAGATGTCTTTGTTATTAGAGAGAAAAATACTGCTGGGAACTCTGATTATGGGGAACTAATTTCCCAGACGTAGATGGAAAACAAATAATGGTTCAATTCAGACACTTGGGGCCCCTACAGATATGTTGAGAGCCTGCTCTAATGTGTTTCAAATCCACTGCATCAGAACAGACTTGATTCTGTTCTGTTGGAACACAGAAAGTGATGTACACTGGCAGCCTTCCACGTTACGTGTATCAGCATCCCTGTGCATTTTTGCACTTTGAAATAAAATACCTTCAATGAAGTTTAGGTCAAAGCACCCTACCACTATTTTTTCAGCACAAGGACACTGATACACATGACACATGGGCACTTCTAATTAGCACAGCTCACTAATTAAAGCACCCAGTGCCACATCCTGGAGTGCATATAAAAATTACCTTGATTTCTTCATTGGGCACTCACTGAGCCAACAAGATGTAATACTATTTTAAGGCTCGTTTAGGGCTAATTCAGACACCTCTACACTGCATGTGGCACTGAAAAACCCTTCAATGTTTGTACAGTCCCCAGTTCTTTGGCTCCTAGGAACTGTGGTAATGTGATAATAGTAATGAAAGTAGTTCAAATGTAGATTCTATGGGATAGGTTTTGATCTCCTCCCACTCAACACTTGTGTAAGTCCAATCACTTCAATGGAATGGCTCCAGAATCATTTAGGATTTAGGGTTTTTTTGCTTTTTTAAGCCTCAGGCCATATGTTTGCTAACTCCTTCAGATACATGTGATATTTTAAATTGATATTTCCTATCACATGTCCACTGAATAAGTCAGATCCATACTTGGGACTGCATGTAGACACTCATGTGCAGTCACTGGACATAGAGCAGAATTAAACCTCTGTGAATGATGCTTTGAGAATCTTCATTTCCAGTGTGCTATAACACCTTACACCTTAGACCACCTTACCAATACAAGCAATACTTCAGTGCTACCCTGACTGTAAACACCTCCATTAGCAGCTACTTTTTTTACAGCTACAACTACTTTAACTGTAGACTTGGGAATACATGGGACAGTTGAGGTATGCATTGCCATCAGACTGTGACCAAGTGTTCAAAAAAATGGCAATGGTCCCAAAAATTTCCCTTTTGTGTAAATAAAGAAGATGCCAGGCATTTTCAAAATGTCCCTGCAAGATATTGTAGAACATTGTGTTTATGGTCTTAGGCATCTGAGATGATTTGCATATTCATGTGTCTTTTCTGATGCATCTTATTGTGGTAAGAGTCTACAGCTGATATAATATGGCACTGCAATCAGTGGTTACTAGAACAGCATAGGAATGCTCCTTCATTTAGCAAGTAGAAAGCAGAATTATCAAGCAAACAGATAAATTATGTCTTTCAGAAACTTTAAGACATCCTGGCATAGTCTGTTTACAGTACAGTACATTATCAGCCAGAGTAGGCTTTTTGTCTGTCACTTCTAATTCTTGGAATACTAGATGGATGCAATTTCCATTCACTTTGTGTAACAGATGCTTTTTTCTTTCATATGCCTTTTCTTTATTCTTGATTACTTTTTGGACTTATTTATTCTTCCATATTGGCCTTTTATTGCTCTTATTGCCAGATGGCATAAAGAGCCTTGGAGCATACATCAATCTCGCTTTTAAAAAATTCCATTTCCCTTCAGTGCCATTCCTCTTCACTGCTGCATCCCGTTCAGCTTTATACTTTACATCCTAACTCTGTTAGCACTGCTTAAATGTACTGTCTTTCCTCTTTTTTTGGTCTTGGTCTACTGCTTGCCATCTATCTTGGAATATATCATAGCTGTACATAACTGTAGCTCAGCACATTGCTATGTATTCCCTTTAAGGAAAAGTACATAGTACTGAAAATACTTTAAATTTCCCACATCTTTGCATTTTTTCTTATGCAATCCTTTAGGCAAAGAGAAAATGCCATGATTATAACTGTGTAGCCATCACCTTATTGTTCTTCAAGGCCATTGAAAGATTTTGACCTTCACATTTTCTACAATGCAGCCCCTTAGGCAAAGAGAAAATACCTCAGTAAAATATATATCGCTATCCCCTTATTGTCTTTTGAATTCTTTTGTAAAGCACATAAAGTAGAGCTGCTGATCATGTAAAGCAAGTTATAAGACTTTTTTCTCTCCCTGCCCCTTGCTAAGTCCTATTCCATTTTCTCACTTACTAGTTCTACTCTAATAAAAAAAAGAAGAAAAAATGAAACAAATAGCAACAATTTATTAACCTTATTTGTTTGCATGTTATATCCCTTCATCTGCTTCTGTCTGTCAGAATGTAAGCTTTCTGGGGCACGGCCTGCCTATGGCTATGATTATACAGTGCCTATCTCAATGAAGCCAGCATCCTGATTATGACCTATCATATACCATAATAATAATCATATACGCACCTTTCTGTGTCTAAGCAATATGTAGAGACCCATCACCAGTAGTATGACTAAGGGAGGGCAATTGGGGAACCAACCCAGGGTGCCAACTGTGTGGGAGGCACAAAAATAGCAGCTGCTGGTGCTGTTGGCTTGGTGATGCCACTGGCAGTAGCAATCTGGTCACTTCTACTGCCATCAAGGCACAGAACTGCCAAGTTACTTCTCTGCCCTCCACTCTGCAAGGTAAATATCCACAGTTCTGGAGCTGAAGCCAGTGACCATTAAGATACAGCACACAGCTTGCAAACATGAAAGCAGTCAGGTAGGATGTGTATCTTTTTAAAGATAAGAGATAATAAAAATAATAAGATTGTTTATGCCTTTGTTTACAGTAGATTCTCTATTATCTTGAGTATAGGGGGTCATAAAAAAATCAAAGAAAAGTTCAGAAAATGTTTTACCTCTGATTTTAATTTATTCTGAGAACGAACAGTTGCTTATTACGGCTATTAAACAAACCACACCAAGCAAGGATAAAGAAAATTGTATTTATTCCAATAATTCCTGTTGTTCAAGATGTAATTTTAAAAATCTTTTTATTAAATGTCACTATGGTAATTTACAAAAGCACAAGCAGATTTCTGTGACTAAGCTTTTCATTATGTCATTCTACAAAGAAATTTCCAGTTTATGAAAATGGCACAAAATAATAGATTGTCAGAGAATATTTACATAACACGTATTTGTTTTGCCACCTGCTTTTTCCTGAGCTGAATCCTTGATGAATGCCAAGTGTGAAAAACGGAATTTTCATTGGATGAGGATGAAAAGCAGGAGCTCCCACCTTTAGTGAAATAAATATCCTACCCTGTGTTCAGTTAGAACCAAACTATGATACTAATACAAAGCCTAAAATTCTATGAACTAAACAAAAATCAAATCTTTTTAAGTGTGGGGTGAAGGGGTATTTGGAAGCAAGTACTTGACGATTCCCAACAGTTTATTTCAGGTGTGAATGCATGGCCTTATCCATCAAATGAGATATGTTTTTGTATGTGAATCTTTAAATAGCATAAGGTTGGAGAGGAATGCTCAGAGTGGCAACCAGAGCTAATATGTAAAGCAACTTTCTTTTTCTAGAGTAGCACCTATCTTCCTGGTGCTTCATCTGCCATTGGAAGTCCCTAAAACACAAGGGTTTGTGAGACTCCAGTAAGGAAAGAGAAGCTTTTATCAATCTGTTTTTTATTCCTCTGTTACATGCTAGCAGTTGAGTGGCTCCAAGCTGGCTCCCAGCTCTGACCACACTGGCCCTGGCCCCATCTGTCTTGGCTGCCTCCCAGCTGCACCAGCCCTGGCCCTGGCTGCCTCCCCAACCCAGATGGGGGCCCCAGAGCCAGGGCCCGGTGCAGGGCCAGGCTCGGCTTCACTGCTAGGCTGGAGGGGATAGAGCCCGCAGGACCCCCCTTACCCACCCTGCCCCACCCTGCATCATCCCCAGGAAGAGCCCAGAGGCTCCTCCAGAGGCGCAGTTCTGAACAGCCAAGGTGGGGAAAGCACATGGCCCCCTGATCTTTGCATGGGTGAGGATGGGCCACAGTTATGAGCTCCACAGGCTCGGCAAGATAGGCAGACACCACAGTGTCTGCCTGGTCCTGGGGTCTGGTGGGTCTGGACTGTGGAATGAAGCCACCTTTGTTTCTCCCCAAAATTTCTGTCCTGTGACAATTTGATTAGGATGGGCCCAGCAGAGGAGACACACCTTTACCCTATCTCTTTAGGTAACCTGAGATGGACACATTCCTGAGGGAGGGGGGAAACCTGCTCCCTCTGCCTACGTGACTGGTATCAGCTACCTGGGTGAGGGGCATCTACCTGGTGGGCTAGAGTCTGCCTGGCAACTAGTGATGTGTTTCAAATTGGTTGGCCGACAGCCAACAGGTGCTGGCCTCCATTGGACCAGGTAAACGAAGTCACAGGGGCTACATAAGTTAAGACTGCCCGGGGGGGGAGGGCAGCAGCCATGTGGAGGACTCAGACTTAGAGAGGATTTTTACCATCTGAAACTGGCTCTCTCCCCCATAACTCACGAGCTAGGAATGGCCTGCCTCCAGAGGGAATCTCCAACAGCCTCTGGATGATGCTTGTGAGTAAGCTACTTGAGATCTGATTAGCTATATAGCTGGCAGTAACTCAGATATGTAATCAAAAGGCTGCCTCAGCCACAACGTTTTGCTCTATGGGATTTCTATGATATTGTTCTATCTTGTACCCTATTTTCACCCTACCCCTATAATCAATAAAGTTCTCCTTTGTGACTGGTGTAGGAGAATTATTAAGGGGTGGGTCTAAATTATGCCTAGGAGGCCCCTAAGGTCTGTGGACTAAGAGGGACTTTCCTTTTTGGCCCCCGACTTAGGGAAGTGCCCCAAGTGCTTGTATTGGGTCGAGTACCTATTGGACTATTAGGCCTGTGTTTCCCTGAGGACACATGGCTGAGAGAGTCCCTTTTCAGGGTGGTGACAACTTACATTACCCCAGGCTAGAGAGTGTGCTCCAGAAAGGGGGTCAGCCGGATGCGAGGCACCCCTATGGAGGCACTCAGAGCCTGGAAGGTGGTCAGGCGCAGTGAGGTGGATGGCTCAATGCAGGAGCACCCCCTACTGGCCCACCACATGGACCCCCTAATGCTTGTCATGGCCTTAGCCCATATTGGCAGCGCCTGTGGTGGAGGGGAAGGCTGGCTCGTGGATGGCAGGCTGGGTTCAGGCAGTGGATCCCCCTGTTCCATTTCCCCCTGCCTCTGCCATTCTGCCTCTGTCACTTTCTTAATAAGTACCTCCCTCCAGTGACTCAGCGTCTTGCTGCTACATATGGTGCCCTTCATCCTTGGGTCACAGATGGTGGCCAGCATATGCACTGTGTTGGACCCCAAGGGTTCAAGCCTTTTCCTAGGCCCTCCTTCAGCTGCCTCACCAGTGCCTGCACACCTGGTGAAAGCGGCCTGCCCCACCCAGGAACATTGGCCCCCAGGAAGTTCTCTGTTCGGCTGCGGAGCTCCTTCACTATGGAGACCACCTGGCTGAGGAAGGCGTCAGCAGCACTGAGGGTCTCTGGCCTCAAAGAACAGCTTGAGGACCAGCCAGATCTTGGAGATGGCATCCCACTCAGCTTTGGTCAGGGGGCCACTGATCCCAATCTCCCCAAGCAAGGCCAGCTCATGGATGGCCTTCTGTTGCTCCACCAGCCTCTCAGGCATCAGGTATGTGGAGGTCCACTGAGTCTCCACATCCAGGATGATTCTGTGTTGTGGGACATTTGGCTCTGCATGCTTGTCCCCTGGCATCTTGCCCCCCTTGATGCTCCGGTGGAAGTAGCCTGCCACCTTCCTGCATTTGGAAACAAGCCTGCTGGTGTTGCTGGTGCTATCACCGGCAGCCCTGTCCCCCTCCAAGGCATCCCTCACAATCAGATGTAAATTGTGTGCCACGCAGCAAATACCAGCAAAGTTGGCATCATGGACTGCCTTGACCATATTGGCCCCATTGTCAGTGACCATGAAGCCGCAGGTGAGCTCAGCCTGCCCAATGCCAAGCCACCCCTGCACCATGTCGTTCATGGCCCCCCGCCTTACCTCTGCTGCTGTGTGAGACTCATCCATCACCTTGGCATGAAGGAGAGCCCACCAACGGCCTGACTGGCCACACCAGTGCCCTGTGAGGGAGAGGTATGCATGATCTCCACCCTCGCTGCTCCAGATGTCTGAGGTGAAGTGTACAGTCACCTGCGGACCTGCCTTGTGCAACTCCTCCCTCAAGTCCTCCCTGCATGCTTTGTATATGGAGCGCACCACCGTCCTGCAGAAGGTGATGCATGTGGGCACCTGGTAGGATGGAGCTAGCAGTGCCAGGAGCTGCCTGAACCTTGGCCACTCAGCAAAGGTGAAGGGCTGGCCATCCAAAGCAAGCATCTCCCCAATGGTCTGGGTGACCTTGCTCACATTTGCAACTGGCCCCTTTTGCCCCCATGTTCCAGGGTGCCCTGCCTCTGCTGTGGGGGGACGGGGGCTGTGGAGTGAGTGGGGGCCATTCCTGTGGTGAAGGGGATGGTACCTGTGGAGATGATTCAGCATCCCCGAGGTGGTCATGCACTTTGTTCCCTTGCCCCGGCTGATTTTGTCTCGGCAGTGCACGCAGATAGCAAATGCGGGATCATCTGCCAGCTCATAATGATCTCAGACCATGCTAGTACTAGGCCTTTCCCTCTGGTGTGTGGGTGCATCTGTAGATGCTGCTGAACTCTCCCGCTCTTCAGCAGTCAGAGGCACAGCAAGAGAAAGAGCGGACTCAGCTGAGCCGCTTGCCTTCACCTGTACAGAGGCACCTTCTGAAGTGCCTTCTGGGAAAGACCTCATGGCTTGAAAGGAAAAAAACCTGAGGGGTATCGAGCACAAACTCAACTGATTCCCCCTCCTTCCCCAGAACCTCCCTTGCCAGGGCACTGAGATCTAGATCCAGCGCCAGCTCTTCTTCTGGCGCGGGAAGGCTCAGCATAGGCAGTGACACAGGGGTGGAGTGCGCTGCTGTGCTGGTTGCAGTTATGGTGGGAGAGGTTGTGGCTGCTGTGTCTGGACATGCGAGAGTCTCAGGCACAGGCAGTGGCTCTGGTGGCACTGCTGCTCCCCTCTCTTTACTGCTTGTAACAGCCTCATCCCTTGTAGCGGGAGGAAAGAGGCTGCGTCTGAGTTTGGTGGGGGGAGAAACTGCAGCTCTCCCGCTTGCAACCCCCCTTGCTCCCTTTTGTGCAGGCTGGCCAGTATGGCCACCTGCCTTTCCACCCCACTTCATAATGTGTTCCTTCGTATGTAAACTGGAACCTCTAAGTGTGCTGTGCGCCACGGATTAGCTTTCTGGATATTATGTAAATGTGTTTGTGTGTGTAGATAATATATTGAGGAGCGTTGGTGTGGTGGAAAGAATGAATGATGTATAAAAAAAATATATATATATATATACACACACACATATATATAAACTAAATTCCTAGGCTACTACTAACCCTATCCAATATAAGCATAAACTAATATGAAAAGTAGTTATAAAATAAAAGCACCAAGTTCTCAGAAATCCCTGTTGCTAGCATTGGAAGGAGGGAATCTGTTGAAGATCGGGGCTTCCAGCTGTCGTGGTCTGACGCAGAGGTGCTGGAGAACACCATCAGCTCAGAAATTGACCCCAAGGCAGAAAGCAGGGGAGCTGGAAAACTGCTGCCTTTTATGCATTTTCTCTGGCCCTCTCCCAAAGCACTGGGATTGGAAGGGACCTCAGAGAATGCTGACAGGTCACTGGGCAGCCAGACATGTCAGTCATGAAAGCACTCCTCCCCCCAATCCCCCTCCCTCCCCTTTGCTTCCCCCGGCCACCCGGGAATCCAGTATAGGCAAGTTAAATATTCGACCCTTGTCTAATATTCGACCCGCGCTGTTAATATTCAACTTGTGCTGTTAATATTCGACTTCCGGTATTTGATTCGACAGCTATTCGACTCAACCTTCACTTTTCAAGGTCAAATATGTCGGATATTTGTCAAATCAAATGTCAAGTCAAAGCTTTGCACAGCCCTAACAGCAGCCCTCCCTCTCTCCTCAGCCACACATCCCTGAGAATTTTAAACTTCCTCTGGGTCAGGCAATCATCCCTGTCGTTTGGCCCTGTGTCCTTGAAGAGGCAGGCTAGTACTCATTAACCCCCACAGCTAGGTTCCTGCCCCTGAGCTATGTATTTGTTACAGGCAGCATCTGAAAGAGTTTTCTCTTTACTCCATACAGAGGCTATTTATTCCCATCTTCACCAACAGTAGTCTTTGAAGCACTCATCTTGGGTGCCCTCATTGTGATGCAGATATTGCACATCTTCATTTTGCAACACGTGACGTACATTTTTTCAAAGTGTTGTATTATCACAGAATGTCTGGAGAGCAGAAGGAATGAAGTGAGGAAAGTGGAATTACACAGAAGGAGGAGATATGAAAGGAAAGGTGGGGGTGCAAGGCTTTAAAGTATTATTCTGTTCTGAAAAGTCACCCTCTTACTGCACAGTATCACATTCTGCATGTATTCAGAATAACAGCTTAGTATAGAGAAAAATCAGGTTTTACTCCTCCTGTGGGCTTTAGGGCAAACTGCCAAAAAAAATATGGGAAAAGGAGCTGTAGTTTTGTACTTTCTTGTGCATCATCAACAGAATTGCTTGCTAGGGCCCAATCAGTTGCACCTGTGCAAATCTACTCAAGGTAATGAGGCTGTGCAGGTGCCAAAGAGAGGTTATTTTAACTTAAAGTTTATTACTAACTGTGAAGTGCAAGATACAAAGAACCTAGTTTGATATTTCAGAACCAATTTGCTTTTGCAAAGCTTGGTGGCTAGAAAAGTATCTTTTATTACACATAAGTCAAGTCTGTTTGTTCAGGAAATTTTGGGGATATAATAAGCATGAAGCATACATTTTTCGAGAGTCACTCTGCAAAACAGTCACACTGAGCATCCTATTTTCCAATTTATAAACCTCACTATTTTGTAGGGAGGTTTATAATTTGGCAATCATAAAAGTTCCTCAGAGTCTTTGCTATAAGTTATTTCATGCTTCTATATTTGTATAATTTAATGCATAGGGTTTTTTTTTTTTACACTGAAGGATTATTTGATCACTATAAACTTAAGAGCTGTTTAAGTTATTCTCTCTATACATTTAGTATGTGCATCCGAAATGCTTCCCAAGTCACAGGACACAAACCCAACTTTCTGTTTGCAAACTAAGGCTGATGTTTTCAAATTAACTTACTTAATGTTAGACTATTATGTCCACATGAAGACTATATGCAGATGCACTGATGTGACTGTAAATCTAATATTCTGGATTTGGACTGGCAGGATTTTTAAATTGCTGTGCAAATGTTAATTTCACAAGTTTAACCCGACAAGAGAAATTTCTACTAGTTTCAACTACTTGCTGTAATCTGAGAAATAATGTCAAACAAAGTACTTAACCATCAGAATCCATTTACTGTGGCATACAAAGAACTTGGAGGTTTCAGAATTTCATACAAGCTGATCTAGTAGAGTATATTTTGAAATCAAATCACACTCTTGGTGAATGTCTTGGACTGATTCAACCTGAACTAGAAGCAATAGTAATCTCGTCATTGATTTCAACAAGAGCATGAATGGACTGTTAAACATTTACAAGTATTTCCAAATGTGAGGAATAGAAGGGTAAGAATACACTTTGTTCAAACAGTTGTGGAAGATACGAGCACAAGAAATCTTCCTACAACCATTCATGCTTTAAAACAGTGTTTCTCAACCTTTTTTGTAGCAGGACCCATTTATAAACACTGACCAGTCCCAATGCAGTGCTGCTCGCTCCTGACCTACTGCCCACCCCTGTCCCCAGGCTCCAGGCAGGGTGCAGTGTGTGAGGTAGGAGGAGCCCCAAAAAGCCCCTTGCAGGCTGGAACTCTGACAGCCTGCAAAGGAAAAGCCATGGTTTTCCACATTTTTCTTTTAAAGGAGAATCCATGTTTAAAGTTTGTTGATCCATTTTTAAAGTTTGTTTGTGACCCTTTCATATATTCTTGCAACCCAATTTTGGGTTGTGACCCAAAAGATGTGGAATAATAATCCCAATCCTTGCCCAGAATCCTAGAAACTGTCTCTCACATCAGTAGCACAGAGTGGTCTCCAACCTTGCTGTCTCAGTGGAAGACGTTTGCAAAGCCATCCTATCCTAGGTTTTAGAGACCATCTGGCCCTACATGAGGTATGTTCCATTGACCATTGGTTCTCAACCTTTTTATTTGTCTTATTTATTTATTTTAGATTCATGGCACCCCTTGGAAAATGCCAGGTGTTAGCTTTCACTCAATTTTTTGACTACAAAAAGATAATAGAACAAATCTTTTTGAGTTGCAAGGAACTCAGAAAGACCACAATAAGTTAGAAGGTTGTTAACACTATAGATTCCTATTTGAAATTTCTGGGTTTATGTTGTGAATCATGTTTTCACATCTAACAATGCTAACATTGCTTGGCACCATGAGGCCCCCTCAAAAGGATCTCCAAGCATCCCAGGATGGCATGGCACCCTGGTTAAGAATCATCACCCTAGACCAAGGATAGACAAAAAATTAACACATTTATGACCTATGCAAAGGATTTTTGAAGGAGTCTGTGCCCAAACTCAATTGAACTTGAATTAGAGTTGGTCGTTTCTTTGGAGAGCCACCAAAAATCCCAGTTCATATTGTCAACCCAAAAGTTTAAGTGGTAGACCCATGGGTTTTGGAGCTCTATACCCATAAACAACAGATTTTTATCTGGCCTTTCCCATTAACTGGTATGCTTTGCATTTGGAGTGGGGGACAAAGTGGGGTGGGGGGTAAGAGGGGGGAGGGAGAGGGAGAAAGCTATTTTTCTTCTAGGAGTTCATGCAATATTCCACTATAGAATTTACACTCCATAGAGGCCTGGGTTCTGTTCCTTTGTCTGCCACACATTTTCTATGTGTTATCAAGTCACTTAATTCTTCTGTGTCTCAGTTCTGTTTTCTATAAAATGGGAATAATACTTAATTCAGAGGAGTGGGGTGCCATAAGGCTTAGTTTGTTAATAGGAGTGATGTTATTCTGGGCATGGGTGACTGGTGCCTCATGAGTCCGGGGGCACTTGCCCCCCCTCCAGTGTCCAGTCAGCAACTGGGGGGGGGGCATTGCCAATTGAGTGGGGGTGCTAGGAGAAGCGCTGACTGGTGGCGCTTCTCTTAGGACCCCAATCCCCAGTCAGCACTCTTGGGGGGGCACCAGCATTCTCATGGGGTGCACGTGCACCCCCATACAGGCCCTATGTGTTGCCACTGATTCTGGAATCATCAAATGGAAGCTTCTACAGAAGGGTGAAATTATCAATTACCATAATCTCAAGGATGTAAAAATTTTTTAGCATGGGCCTGTCTCTCTCTCTCTCTCACACACACACACACACACACACACACATACATGAATACTCTGCTTGTCTGGATTGCATGGGAAACAGCAATAGTTTTTGTTTTCAGCTAACCTTAACTGAATTGCAATAGGAACAAAAACTCGGGTATCTATGTAATGGCTATTCAGTGAAATAATCTTAAAAGTCCAACTGATATACTTGAAGACTTGCATCCTTTGTTTATTTGGAAAACATATTGAGAATGGGAAATAATTCAAGTTTTCAGCACCATTAGTTCACTACAACAGCAAAATAAAACTGTCACTTCTATAGCGGAGGGAAAATTTCAAAGACCAGCTCATTGTTGGTTTCTCTCTTGATATTTCCAGAAGGGAGTTATTTCTGACCTATCCTTCAGGAACCTGTATACAAACACTGTTTTAATGTTTCGTGTGCATTCCAAACAATTGTGAGATACTAATGCATTTTTGGTCACTAGTGATTTGTGTTACTTTAGTTTCAAAACAAGTATCTTTAAATCTAATTTGGTTAAATTACATCGCTGGACTGACTGGATACCATATTTTGACCCATAGCAAATGTGTGTGCCATATTAAAAACCACAGAAAAACTGAATTTAAAATGAAAATGTTATCAGGCAGCTAAGTGTAGTAGTGCAAATGATTCTGTTATAATTTTGTGTGCCCATGAGCATTTTTCTCACAGTTTCTTAACAGTGTTCTATTTGGCATACTGTAGCAGCTTCGCTCCCATTAAACAATAAGGCACTGAAGCTACAAAAAATTATGCACATGCTTAACCTTGGTCACATGAATATTCCCTTAGTGTTCTGGGTGAAGGCCTAAGCTACTTTTTTAAGATTTATTTTTCATAATATTCCACATTCTTTCACAGGTATTACCAGGATCTTATTAATGCCTACTTATTTAACATACATCTGAAAATTTGTCTTTCTTCAAGAAAGATTTTTAATATTTAGTCTTATTATAGTTTACAGAATATTTTACTTCATAGTTAAACCAAAATCAAAAGGATCTAATCCTATAAGTGCTGAGTAACTCCTCAGATAAGATTAAGATCAGCAAGTACTACTGAACTCAGGAATTCACCCTAGCTCTGTATAACTTTTCCGTAACAAACTGGGTTTGTCTTCACTAATGTGCTGTAATTATGGTGCACCAAGTTTAGAACCTGTTATAACAGGTACTAAACCATAATCAGTGCTACTGCGCATTAGCACAAATGAACACTTTGTGTGTGATGCTTAATGCCCATTGGACTATTCTGCTGCACATTAGCATGGTTTTTGCCAGCTGCACTAATGTGTAGTAGAATTAGTCCAAAGGGCATTAAGCATCTCACGTAGACGAGCCCATTAATTTTTATAAAAGTGCTTATGAAAGCTTTTTTCCTTGAAGAACTCCCTGTGGGCATAACCCTGATCCTATCAAACATACCTGCTGCACCACAGTTTAATATTAATATACTGTATTCTTCATGTAGTCAGAAATATTTTTGTTCTTGAAGTAACTAAATGCTATACTCCAACACTATAGGTATTTCAGTGCAATATTCCAAAGTGTATTTTGTAATTCTATTTCTTTTAATGTGATCCACAGCTGTTGTAATAGTTCACTGAAAGTTTTCAAGCTGAGATCAGTTGGAAACAGATGAGATTTAAAATACCTCTAAAGCGAATATAAGCAAAGAATGATGTTCCTCATGCTCTTTACTATAGATACTTTTCTCTTGAGGGGTTGCTTTATATCAGACCCTATTTAGTAGTTTATAGATAATAATACTCCATTAAACTATATAACTATTTTCAATATACTCCTTAGAAATAGTTTGGTGGGTGAGTAGCCAAATGGAGTGTATGGAAGTTTCATTTATATTGATTCAGTATCAATAAATTCTCTCATATCAAATTGCTGCCAAGTGCAGAATCCATCATTTTTTTCAGGAGTTAGGAAAAACAAGATTCCCTTTTGCTGGGGGGCTGGAAGACTACTTTATGCAGGAAAGAAAAAAAAATGGGAGAATTCCCCTCATTCCATTTTCTCTCTGTTTAATACAAGTTTTCGCAGTTCTTAGCAACAGATTACCTAGTATTTGTTTTAACGTTTATTGCTGAAACAAGCTGCAGCGTAGCACTGATAACTGTTTAAAACTGTCATGCATTTTTTTTCTTTTGCTCGAAGATTTTACAGTACACTTTTTCCAATGTCCCTAAGATTTTTGACATATAATAGCTAATCTTTTCCATCTTGGTAATTTTTCTTTTTTTTCCAAATCTAGAAGCAATTCTGATATATGACTCAAATTTTTCATCTGTGAGGTGGTTTCCTAGCACTGCAAGGGAATGTTGTAGATAATGCTAAAAATGACATCTGACTATTTTCTGAACTTGGAGAAGTCTTGTCACTGGTGCTTTTGAAGAATGAACTATTTTCTTGGCAGATATTGTGGCCTCCACAGGGCTCATTAGTAAGATCTAAGGTACACTGTTGAATTCTGTCAGGAAGAGGTTTCAGTAAAAATCTTGATGGAACTGCAGTCAGTTTCTTCCTTGTAATTTATGAATTTGAAAGTAGGTCCTTTTTAGTTATCATTTACCTTGCTATATACATAGGAAAGTGCCTTTGCTTTTTAAGACTTTCATCAAAGATTTTTATTTTGGTGTTTAGCAGCGTGCATCAGTTTACATCAGTAAAAGGTCTAGGACTTCTGCGTAATTTATGATAAGGACATTTTTTCAGACAGATTGTGCAATCTAGTTGAACCAAAGTTTTCTTCACGAGCAGCACATCTTCCTGCTTCCTTATTTTTGATAAACAAGCTGCCATGTGTCAGATGTTTTTCTCTTCTGACTTAGCACTGTACAGATTGACTTTGGAACCTTGCTTAAGTGAAAATGTGAAAACAGAGTACTTCACTGGAGTAGTGCTTTTATCTCTGTCTGGAAGGTGCTTTATCAACCCCAATGGTAAAAACAGACATTTAACAATACTCTGCTTGGTCTGTTTCATGAGTTATATGACTGTAATATTGCATTGTCTTTCAATGAGTGTCTTGATAAACAAATGAAGTGATATAAAAGTATCACTATCATTAGGATATTTGCATTTTTTCATCAAATAAATGAAAATTGAGTTTTTCCTCATGATATATAAAACATACCTTTATAAAGAAAAGAAAAATGTTTGTGGAACACAAACAGTGACATGATGCTAATACAGGAATTCTCACATTAATCCTGCTTATCAAAAATATAAATAAACACTTCATATTGAAAAGAATAAATAAAATTCTGGATCAATTTGTATTTACTTGCATAACATAGCACAATACAGAATAACATAATAGAGCTGTTTATAAAATGAAATTAATGATTTTCCTAGAGAGTTTAGCCTTATTTATCTATGGATTTACTTGAATTTATTCACTTTTCTATTAACTATTTTGCCAAATACAGCCACAGGGAAGTTTCCAGGGAAGGGCTCAAATTATTTAGTTTAGAAAGGAGACAAGTAAAGTAATACATCAAAATAAAGAAAATAAAATGATGTATGGTATTTAAGGAGGTAAATCATTTACTCTGAACAGCTCTCATACTGCAAGTACTAGGAATTGCTTTGAAAGGCAAATGGACTACATTTCTTATTAATTTGTAGGACCTTTGCCACTAGATATCATTGAGGCTAAAAGCTTTGCAGGACTGTAGTGACCTTGGTAGACGCTGTGTCTCCCCTCCGGTGGGCCCCCCAACTTTCCTGCCACAACTTGATGGAAATTTACCTGAAAGGAGGGGTTCAGTGGTGTTCTTGCCCCAGGCCCAGGATGGAAATACTCCTTGCCTTGTCGCAGGTGGTCCTGGGGCTCTGCCTCCTCTACACCCCATCCACTTACCAACCATTGTGATCATTGTGCTGTTGTGCCAGCCTGTGGTCCTGGCTCCTTATATCCAGCTGATGGACCCAGCTTCTTTGGCCTTCACTTAAAGTGCAGGCTTGTGGTTGCAGCCTGCCCCTTCAGTCTTGATTCTTGTCCTCACTCGGCCCTAGTGCCCTCCACAGACTCGGGGTTAAATAAGCCCTGACCATGCTCTGGGTTTGGTAGCCAGCCGCAAGCCCATTCCTGTGGAGCCTGGGGTTGTGGAACCTTGCCTAGCTCCTGTGACAGGAGTGCCACTATTGGAGCCTCTCCGGGTATGGCTTCGCCCTCCTGTAATGGGCCAACTGCCTGCTTACTCTCCTGCCATGCCTTGATCTTAATTAATAGATTACTGTACTTAGCAGAAGGCTGCTCATTTTTACACGGCCCGATACCAGGAGGCACTACCTGCGGCTCCTTTTCCTCCCCTACACTGCAGCCCAAGCCTCACAGATGGTCCTTGTGTAATCTGACTCTGGCCCTGTTATGCCTTGGCTCTCCTTTTGCCCTCATTGCCCCTTTGCACTCTTGGGACTCCTCCCTGCCCCTCTGCACTCTCGGAGCTCCTCGCCGCCCCTCTGCACTCTCAGGCTCCTCTGTCCCCTCTCTCTCACTCTCTCGGGGCTAGGCCAATGCACCCCGCAAAACACTGCACCTTCTCCAGCACCAGGAACCCCCACACTACTGAGAAGTCCCTATGAGGCCTCCTCCAACCCCTACAGCTTCACCCAGTCCTCCGGTTAAACAGTAAATACAAACACAAAGCCCCTGGGCTATAACATAAAGCTAAACCGTCTGGTCAAACAACAGTTAATCCCAGCCAGGCAAAAATACTCCAGCTCACGGCAGCAACCCATGGACTTGTGCAGCCAAACCTTGGCCTTCTCTCTGCATGGGCTGAGCTCCTCGCTCCTTGGCTGCCAGAGGAGGAACTGCCACCCTAGCCTCCTGCCTGAGTTTAAGAAGGGCTAAGCCCTGCCCCTTCCTGTCAGGCGGTTTCACTGGTTGCCCCAGAAACCAGCACCTGTGCTGCCCTGGTGACTGGCAGCTGCGCCTCCCCCTTCTCACCACTAGGGGCCTCTCTTGAGCCGTCCCTGTTCTTGGGTGCAGGGCACCTAAGTGCTTTGCGACGCTCCCTACTACTGCCCTTGCCCACTTGCAGCAGGGAAGAGTCATTTGGGATTTTTGCTTGGCTGGGTAGCACCCCGGCAAGCTCGACATCTCGCCTCCTGCATCTCACCTCACACCCAGTTTCTGTTGGGGTTTTTAAATTCCTTGTGGCAGCAGCCACAGCTGATGTCAGCAGCTGACCACCGCTGAGTTTGATTGACAGGTGCTTGAAAAGTTGGTGCAGCACTGGCTCACACAGCTCGCTCATCAACCCAGTTTGTCTCCCGGGTAAGTTTTCTGCCTAGCCAGAGTCCCTAGGTCTATCTCCAGCAGCATTGGGGTCTGTCCCTGGTGTTTCCAGTCCTCCAGGGCAGCCATCATCACTACAAGGAGAAAAAAAGAATTATATACATGGATATTGAGAACATGCAAAGTTATGTTACATGAGTACAGACATGACTAACCATGTTACTCTGAACCAAATCAGGCAGAAGATATGGCATGGTATCATTTCAGAAACTAACAATCTCTAAATTACCACCCTGCCTTTACCTTCTACTGTTATATTACATAGGATTTTAAGATTGCTCAAAGCATAACCCAACAACTATCCAATAGGGTAGAGAAGGGCTTTCCCTTCTGGGGAAATTATTCCACAGCTATTATCTTCCCTCTTAAGAAGAACCTAGCCCTTGACAGAGACAAGTTACTGGACTAAATGGATCTCTGGGCTGATTCAGTTTTGCAATTCCCATTTTCCCATGTGGGTATTTTTGCTTCTATGAACTGCTTGCAAAAGTATACTGTAAGTGTTCTGTATTTACAACTTGCCCTGTTTTGGTTAGTTACATCTAGGGCTGCCAACCCTCCTGTATTCTCCAGGAGTCTGCCAAAATCAGCATTGATGTCCTGATGACTATTGAAAGCAAACCAGGAGACTGATATTGTGAACAGGTTGAATGGTACAATTAATGACATTATATTATGTTTGGGGGAAAAAATCTCCCAGAATAGCTTCAGTCACAACCCTTGCAACCCTAGCTACATCTGGTCAGGTAAGTGGCATAATAGCTATCTTGGACTGTGTACAAGGCTAAATGAAACTTGTTTTAAAATTTTAGTAAGTGCTTGCCACTGTTTCTCTTTGCTTTAGTTCCACCATTTCAGCCAGTGGAAATGCTTATTCTCAGAGAAGCCATCTTGTCTGTGGAGACTTCTATTTTGTTTGCCTTCTGGATATTTTGCAATGCCCATCTTTTTTCTCACCCTCTCCCTTTATTGTTACACAAATCGCCAATTGCTCAGATCACAAGCGAAACTTTATAAAGGAGGATAAGGCAAGGTGCCACATTTATTGATTACATCAGTTAGACATAGAGGTTCAGGCACACCATTCATACAAACACACACAAATCATCATACGCATCACTACACACAGGCATACACATATACAAAACAACCGTTTCATCCATACATACACCAGATATAGTAACCAGCAATAGTTGCTCAATATCAGTCCAGGGTGGCCAACCTGGGCCTATTGAATAGATGATGATGATTTGAAGATAGCAGATTTAAAGATAACAGCTGGAGCAGGGTGAACAGATACATCTGTGCTCCAATGAAACAGCAGTAGAGAAAGAGACTCACCCACCTTGGCATTTTCAAAGTGTTCTTTTATAGGGATTGGCATCCTTTGTTTCAGTGCTTTGGGGTTTTTCCATACCCAGCTTCTATTTCTGTGGTTGTTCTTCTTTTATCTTCGGCTTATCTTAGCCTTGGAGTGTTTCTGTTGCCCATCTGCCAGAATTTCTTCTTCTGTTATCTCCTTTGTGCCTTTGAGCTTCAAAGGGATTCTTCAGCCGTTTGTTAATTAGTTAGTGGTTGGTAACTTACATTTGGCACCTTGTTGCTTACATAAACAGTTGAATCTTCTTCTTTCACCTCTATGCCATTCTCTGACCATTCACCCTTTTATACACACTCATACATAAAGGCTATGCAAAGTTCATTCACTTATGTCAAGCAGAAGGATACAAAATGGAGTTTTCAAGTTGCTTACAGGACAAGACTAACATGATTACATTTCACTATTATTACACTCCGTTAACATCAGCTACATTAGCTCAGTTCATGCTACATTATCCTAGGTTGGGGCCTCAGCTCTATGGGCTCCAGCCCAGCTGATTTTAATTGGGGCCTCAGTCCTCTCCCAGGGTTCAGCCCAGTAGAGGTTGCCATCTACCTCCCCACCAAAAGCAACTAAGAAAACAGGAAAAAGCAAGCAATGTTTAAAACACAGGTAAATATTCTCAGGGTTCTGGGCAATGTTCTGTGGCCTCTGAACCTCCCCTTATAGCTGCTGCTGTCCACCTAGTAGTACTAACAATATGAGCAGAAATAAGAAAAAGAAAAGTTGACAGGCCAGATTCTGTGGGGAGGTTAGATCCCTGGCCAGATTCAGCATGGGGTTAGCACATGGATTGGTCTTTGGATATGATTCAGAGCATTAGCCCAGCCCCGTACACCAGATCTGGATTTCCAGGTAATGCTGCTACCATTCCTCCCCCAAGGCAGCCCCACAGGCTGGATTTAGCCCATGAGCTAGAGGGTGAGTGCCACTGCCTTATACCTTTAGGGAACTGTTTTGTGGAAAATAGCTTTCAGTGTTCAAAAGATACATGTATCATGACATGTACAGCATTATCTTTTGCACTGAAATAAATAAATGAAATATGAAAAAAGACCGAATCATTTGTTTTATTGAGCAAGATTCTGGTTTGGTGTTATGATGTCACAGTGACGTGATTCTTTTTCAATAAATCATAAGTAAACAGTAATAAAATGCACTCACCTTGATTATAATATGATTGTACTTAGGTCAATATTATGTCAATAAAAACCCCTCTAATCTCTTCAAGACAAGTTTGGCATTTGAGATTTTTCAGGGCTGCATGGATATTTGTGCAAATTTATTGTGGAGTGGAAAGTTTTGCTTCTCAATACATTCCTAAATTTAGTGAATAGTTTGCGGCCAATACTTCAAAGCCAAGCTATTTTGCTCCTGAACGTTACATTTGCTTTTTAGTTAATAGTTAACAGTTTTTAGGTATAATGGTGAGGTTTGGTAAGTGTACTACTTTTGACAAGTTTTCTCTTTGTCTAAGAGGCTACAAAGCACACCATTCTCATACAACAGTTTTTCTTAATTACCTATTGCATCTCGGAAAGGACTTCATTGCATTTTGCCTTTCAACCCTCTTTGCTATATGTGTTCAACCCTCTTTGATATAGCATGTTTTCAAAGAGAGTTATTTCTCTTTGATATAATTAAATGTGCTGCATTTTTGTTTTCTTGACTTTTTGTCGGTCTGTCTGTCTGATGTTTTAACACCCATGTAAGGGTGCTAAAGTGCATCCCAAGTGCATCCAATGCCACAGGCTACATAATCGTTGAAGTTATGAGGTTGGTAGGATTAAGAATACAGCAGCTAACAAATTAGAAATACTGAGCCTGAGCTGGAACTTTGATTAATCATTAGCAATAACTATAGATGTAACATCAAAATACTCCCACACACTTATAGATAAACATTATGTTTAATGCCTAGCTCTTTTTGCAGTGATCCCTGCTGTTCTGTGTAATGATAACTAGCAGCCAAAACATGGTGCAATGACAGAAAGCAGTAAAGGGTTTTCCCTACAACATTATACAAATGTATGTAAAGATGAAAGATTAAAAAAATAAAAATATCAAATGCACTGACCATTTAACCCTAGTCATTGCTCACCTGGGACAACTTGTTTCATATTAACATTTTGCAGTGCTTTTAATGTACAGTCTTATGCTATATTGATTTTTAAAGATCTATTTGGGGGGATTTATGTACAGTAGAATGTATATATTAGCCAAGTAGTTATGGGTAACGTGAGGGTAGATGTGATAAATATAGCCCATTTCCCTGAAGCTGGTCACATGGATATTACTTCTCCTTATATGGTGGTTGGGTGTGAGCATGTGTGGGGTGGGGATTAGAAGCCCAGGCTCTTTATTCGAAAGTATCAGGAGCCTCATGGCATGTTTGAGCTGCATGGTGCTCTAAGCTCCTAAGAGAAGACTGTAAAGCACAAGATCCTCCTACCTCTCTCTCCATCTGTAGGATGCTTCTATCTCTAACACAGCCGTTCTTCCACTTTCTAGGCGCAGGTACCTCCCTTCTTTCTTCTGCTCCCTATTACATCCCTACTGTTCCCCCAGGGCACTTGGTCTGGGGACTTCTGAGTTTCTTCCTCAGCTGTCCTAATGTATGGTAGATGTGAAGCAGTAATGCCACTGGGTGTCTTTCAAGTATTCACAGGGAATCTTTCAAACACTGATGTTCCAGCTATCATGACACTACCAAGGCTTTTAGGGATGATGAATGAAACTCAAGTAACTTGGTATATGTACCCTAACCGTTGAGTCCACTGATTCATAAGCTCCAATAGAATTGGAGCATGCAAATCAGTTGTGGACCAAGGCTGATTGGTTGAGTTATTGTTGATGTCAACATAGTCTCATTTAAAAATTAATGAGTTGTTAATCATAACAATTACATAAACACTCATTCATTATTTTGACATTTCTTGAAATAGGCTAGCATGAGATTTCAATGAGTTTTAACTAAATTCAGTGAAATGTTTGAAGAATCTATGTTATTTTTTCAAAGTTGGTGAGTGTAATGCTTCTCAGAAGACCTATTTTAAAATTAAAATTTAACTCATCGATTAATGTACTAGTATACTATTAGAAAACCCATTCTAGACTCAAAAAGTAAGTAGTGTAATGCTTAGGAGGATACAGTGTATTCTTCATAAAAAGCAGAGAGATTGAATGGCTAATTTTAAATTTAAAGCTAAATGTCTAAGTGGTGTACTGTATTTATCTCCAGTGTACACAAATAAAGCTATACATTTTCTTCAGATTTTCAAATCTTGTGCCTCAATGCCTGCCCATATTTTAAACCTTCTGTAGCTTGCACAGTAACTCTGTACTGGCTGAATACAGAATGTACCACAGCAAAACTGCAAACATCAAGTGTATTTAGTCTTTGCAGCTGTGTACACAGCACAATACATTAAAGATGCTCTGTTTTAAATATGCACATGGATAATTGAACTTCAAAGCAAAAGCTCTGTTAATTCTTTTATGAGTATGCAAATTACTAGTGTGACTTCTCACCAGACTGAGAGCTTAATGGAACAATCAGTCTGATGTAAATCCTCCCTGAGGCAAGAGCACTGTTGGGGGTATTTCTGTTAGTCTGATCCATATTTTGGTAACTTCAGGCTACTACTAGTTTTGCACCCAGTCTGTGAATAAGTTTTCATGTTTGTATTCCTACTAGTATAATACTAAAATTCAGTTACCCATTTCGTCTGTATGGCTTTACTTCAAGGGGCTTCATTGTCATCTTATTTGCATCAGCATAACTCAAGACTATATTCACTGAAGTCAATGGAAATGAAATATCAAGTTTCATCTGCATATTCTTGAAAGAATCTGATATACCAAGACTGAGGGGTTATTATGGTAAGCTTTATATCACTATCAAAGCATGAATTCAGGCTCTTAAAAATATGCTTCCTGTTAGGAATATTTGCTGAGGTTTTAGTTAGCTTAATTTGTGAAAGTCTGCCAGAAACTAATTTGATGGTGCATCTTAATCCTATGATCACTGCTGTTTATAGAAATTCAAGCATTTAAAGTCCAGTTCTGGGGCTCTTGTTCATCTATGAATTCCCACCAAAGTGACTATAGGACTATAGGACTATGCCTGTAATTCTATGCTACATGGTGCTAATGGTTACAAATGACTGGGCCCTCCTTTCTGCTCCTGGGTATATCTATATTGCAGAAATGTCTGCAGTGTGATATAGAAATCACACGGCCTAGGTATGGCAGCATGGAGTTTTGCACAGGCTAATTTCTCTTCTGCATGGGCAGGTTTCCGGCCTATACTCCTTCTGGGCTGGAGCTACTTTACAGCTACTTTTAGGTGTCTGTACACTATAGTACGTTGCTGTGACTACAATGTACTTACGCACTATTATGAGATTTGCCTGTTTTTTTTCTAGTTCACAAACGCACGAAAGTTTAAGAGAGGCACTTCTCAACTACTGGGATGTCCATCTTTGCACCATTCCATAAACCTTGAAGAGAAAACTTAAGTTGGCAACTTCAAGTGTTTTTACCCACTTGCAGAGAAAAACTAAATAAAGTCCTCCCTCTTCCCCCTCCAGTGTTTAATAAATAAACAGCAGGATATTGTAGGCTTCCAAAACTAATCTTAAAGCTTAGCCAGATAATGTAGTATGAATTTCCATGTAAAACTGCATAGAAACTGGTTTTCAAAAGAAACTATTGATTTTGCGATACCTTATACCTTATATAAGGACACATTTCCCAGGGTAGAAATAGGGATGAATAACTTCACGGTTTTGCGGACCTCTCGTAAAAATGGTGAGCCAGTCAGATGTGACATTTACAAACCCATTTTCACTCTCGATATATAGCTTGATTTTATTTAAGAAAATAAACATATTTCCCATCTTGAGGGAAGTCTGTGCAATACATTAGTGATAGAGCACCATCTTCATGCTGGCACAATTGGGTTGCCTGCTCCTGGAGTATATAATGCATTGGTTTATTCTTCAGTTAATTGTATATTTCTCTCAGTTATTTAACCACACCCTCTCTACATGTTTAATTTTGCCCCCTTTTTCCTTCCATTTTCCTCTCCTCACTCTTAATTTCTTCCTCAGGTGAGTTCCCTTAAGCCTTTTCACTTGTTTTTTTCACTGTAATTTTGGAGCAGAATATGTCCCAAAGAAACTTTAAGTCTGAGCTGAACTTTCAAACCCACAATGTTTGGGGTATTTATACCCACAAAGTGAGATAAGTCTATAGATCCATTAGTAAAATGGCTTCTTTTTGTTTGAGAAAAGGAAATAGGTAGTGTAAGTGATGCTGTTTCCTGTCAGTAGAAAGCTGAACATATATTTGGCTGATTGGAGGAAAAGGTTTAACAGGTGGAGAAAGATTGCATTCTGTAACAATCCCACTACTTCATCTGTATCTAATGGTAATGATAGCAGCAGCCAGGTAAAAATGACCAATTATCCAGATAGTTCATATGAGATTCTGAAGAGAACATAACTTTTCACCAATAGTCTCAATAATAATATACCCTTACCTGTCTTTAAGGTTGTTTTTGTTTTTTGTGTTAGCCAAAAGTGTTCTTCTGAGGTACTTCAAAGCAGTAACAGCAATATTTATAATGAGAAAAGGAACTGCTTTTGTCAATAAAAAGCCCCAACAGTGTTTATCACTGTACTACAAACCACCACAAAGGAAGGTAAGAATTATGAATTAGGGGGTGTGAGAAACGGGCTGTATTTGATTTGGATTTAGCCTGATTCGGGGGACAGTGATTTGATTCATTGATTTGGATCACCGTCCTGATATGATTCAGCCAAATTTGAATCTGAAGATTTGATGCTGATTCAGAGAATCAGTGATTTGGTCATAGACACAGCTTTAAATGTTTTTAAACATCTCAAAGTACCAGGCATGGCTTGTGAATGCTGAGAAGGTGGGGCAGATGGAGCATCACACAGGAGCATGTGGGGTGGGGGCGCTGCGTGATCAGTGGTGGCCCGGAAATGGACTGGAAGTAGTTCCAGTCCACTTCTGGGTCTGCTGATGAGCACGTGGGGGACTTCCTCCACATCCCTCTGGCTCAGCAATCAAGCATGGGGGCCCCTCAGGTGCTCCCCCAGACCCAGGAGGCACCAGTCACTGAGCCAGGAGGCAAAGGGGGGGTCCCCTGTGCGTTCCACGGCAGACCTGGAAGTGGACCAGAAGTGCTTCTGGGCCACTTCCAGGTATGCCAACAAGCAAACTGGGGATGCCCCCGCACTCCCATGGGATGTGCCATCTGCCCCACCATCTCAGTATTCATGATCCTCCTGGTACCTTGAGGTATGTACAAAAAGCATTTAAAGCTGTGCTTATATCCAAATCATCAAATCTCTCTGATTTGATTCGGAAAGAGTAAAGGGTTTCCTGATTCGATTCAGATTCGGAGATTCAGTTGCTGAATTGGCCTGAATCTCCACCAAATCCAATCAGCAACTGAAGCTTCATACAGCCCTAGTAAGAATAGCCTTCAGCAGGTAAAAGAATATAGGGCCACAGTGTCCCTACTAAGAGTATACAAGAACATAAAGCACCATTTCTGAACCAGCAAGACAGAGGATGACAGGCAGCAACTCATGCTATCCTTATTCAATAAAAGAACACAGATGGGAATGTGGATTAGAGCCATACTGCAAACCCAAGTACCCCCATCTCATTCCAGGAGTTTGTAGTGCTACTGAATTATCTTTTTAATGAAAAGCAAATGCTAAAAGCCAGTACAACCATGTGCAAGCACCACTGAAAGACATGGCCTTCTGGTACTTTCTTTTTCAAACTGGCATTTAAAATCTCTCAGACAGATGGAACAAAAGTATGTAATAAAATGTGACATTTCATTTTATCATCTATGTTTGTTAAGTGAATTCTTATGATCATTCCTGTTGTCAGCAATACTGAAAGAGAACTGGATTCTGACAGCCAGCAGTTTTTATAAACCATTTTTTTCCATGGGGCAAGCAGAAAAAGCAAAATGAATGACTAATTACAGGGATATGCAGATATGTCACCCATGGATTCTGGCTACAAAAAATGACAGAATAGTTTACTAACAGAAATAAATGATACATCGAGTTCAGTGATCTTCCATGTACTTGCTAGCTATCTGTATTTTATTTCCTAGCTCATAATTTTTCTTATATTTCATTTTAAGAAGGCTCTTACCAGAAATTTATATAAAAATAAAAGAGAAAGCGAATTTTATCTCCCTATTGTTCCACTACTTTTTACATTTTTGCTTTTAATGTTCTCTGCTCCTCCTTCAAAATACAATACCAACTTCTACATGCCATTATATGCTGTCCGACTTCCTCAATGCTCCACTCCATCACATATGCCCCAGACAATCCTTTGGAACAGCTGTACATTTGCTCTCCGCCGTAGTGAATGATCACTCATATGTATAAGCTGTCACACATAACTGCACTGATTTAACTTCTGCTTTTTTATTCAGGAGAAACTAAATCTGAAGGTTAATAATCTCAGTTTAGCATTCCCAGCAAAAGAAGAAGGTGAAAAGTTGGCCCTGGCACAAAACATGACTACAGGTGACTGCCAAACCAGTTGCTTCACTTGGAAAAAGCTGTTTCAACTCAGTCATCATTTTCAGTAGCAATCATGTCACTTAATATGCATTTGGAGCTAAATTGGGAGTACTAAGCAATATATGATTGAGCTTTTAATTAGAAGCTAAATTAAAAGCAACCTCTCCACTATATAAAATAAGTGTTGCTAAGAACAAAGTCTAAATCAGGCAGTATTTTGAAAACAGTTAAAAACTTGTATAAATATTACATTTCTAGTTCAAAATTTCCATGCCCCAAGCCCTGCATTTGTGAATACAATCTGCACATGCAAAATGAAGACACTGGGCTTCCAAAAAGTAAATGTTAAACAACTCAGGGAAAGGATGGGCATAGCTACTTGGGAGACAAGTCTTAAGGGGGAAAAAATGCAGGAAAACTATTTGTACTTTAAGGAGGTTGTATTAAGGGCATAGGAGCAGGCTATCCCCATGTGACAGAGAATAGGAAATGCAACCAGAGAACAGCCTGGCTAGATAGTATTTTCAGCAATCAAAAAATTACTACTTAAAGTAGAAACTTGGTCATGTTACTAGGGGAGCGTAAAAGAGTATTGCGTAGGCATGTGGGGAGAAAATCAGGAAAACCAAGACACAATTTGAGATATAACTGGCAAGGGATGTAAAAGGCAATAGAAAAGGATTCTACAATATGTCAGAAGATGAAGATTAAAGAGTAAGTCCCTTACTGAATGCAGAAGGCAATTTAGTTACGAACACAGAGGAAGCTTAAGAATTTAACGCTTTTTTAAATTTCATCTTCATGAATTAGGTCAGCTACTAGATGATGAGCACAGCTGGCAGAAAAAATAGGGAAGGAGACAAACAGCCTAGAGTTGTGAAAGAACAGGCTAAGGATTACTTAGAGAAGCTGTATGAATGGCCATATCAACCCATGCATGCCCAGGGGCTGGCAAATGGCTGGAGTGGGGGGAGGCGGGAAGGCAAGTGCCCAGAGCGGGGCGGGGGGCAGTGAGCAGCTGGACTGGGGACCATGGAGCCGGGGGCATGGTGGTGGCCACAGCAGGGCCTATATGGCACTGTCTGTGGGGCCCAGGGAGGTCGCCCTGATTCTCTCCCCCAGGGACAACCTTGGGTGTATGTTTTCTGTTGGCAGTGCCAGATGGGATAAATCCTAAGTGTAGTGATAGAAGTTATAATTTAGAGTTGCTTCCTATAAGGGGACTGAGGAAGTTGGGAATTTGTAGATGGGCCCTCCCAGGGAGCAGCTAGCTAGCTAGTTAGAGAGACAAAGGGTCTGCAGAGGTTGCCTACTGTTCCATAATTAACATTATTTATTTGGTTCTTTTGATTTGTTGTATGCCTGTATTTAATGGACCTGATAATCACTAAACAAGGGTACTGGAAGAAGTTGAGGCAATTTCAGAACCACTGGCTAACGTCTTTGAGAACTCATGGAGGTTGGGTGAGGTCCTGAATGATTAGAAAAAGGGCAAATATAGTGCTTGTCCTTAAGAAGTGGGGAAAAGAAAGATCCAAGAAATAACAGACCAGTTAACCTTGTTACTTAGAGAGATCATAGAGCAGGTTCTCAAACAATCTATTTCAAAGTAACTGGAGAAGAACAAGGTGATCAGGAACAGCAAATATGGATTTACCATGAGTAAGTCATGCATGAACTTGATTGCCTTCTGTGATAAGGTCACAGGCTCTGTGGATTGAGGGAGAACATGCCCCAGTCATCAACCAGTGCTCTACTGTGGTAGGTTCCATAGATGGTTTCTGACCTCAACAGTTTGCAACCTAAGCAAGCTCAGGAGTTAAGTAATTTGAATTGATCAACAAATTAGATATATTGCTACTAGAATTTGTGATGACTGTCAGTTCATGGGCATAAATGTGCCTACAAACAGGAAAGAAAATTTCCTCCTGACAATGAAAAATCAAAGCTATAAGGAAAATTTTGCTCCTAAAACCCCTGAATATTGGCAGAAATTTCGTAATATCATCTTTTGTTGCTGTTATTTTGAAGATTATTTAGTTATGTCACAAACAGTGTATCTACATGTGCATTTTCACCAGCTTACTGTGCAGTAAGTGGGAATAGGCTGGCATCTACACACGCAGGCATTCAAGTGCATTAATGCTCTGTCTGGCCTCTCTTGAGACTACAGTTAGTTCCAAGTCAGTCCACACACAGTTTTACTGTGCACTAAGGTGTCTACACGTGCATTACTGCATGATAACTAATCAGGTTTAAATTTGATGCATGCGTGATGCAAGTATCAAATTTATTCTCAACTCAGTGTAAGTCACCATATTTACTACACAGTACGGGTGCACGTGTAAATGTGCACTTGTCCTGTGCAGTAATTTTGGTTACTGCACAGTAAATGTGCACATGTAGACACACCCAAAGATTACATTTTATTTTGATCTTTGGTTTCTTTTTCTAATATAAAATTAATAATGTATACTAAGGTGCCACCCAGTGGTGAGGCAGAAAAGGAGGTATTTGACAAAGTAACAGACTTCTGGTTAATCAGCTAGGTACTGTTTTACAAATTCCTCTAGAAATTTTGTGCACAGTCTTTCTAGCTACTAAATTTATTTGCTATGACAGTTCCATATCCTGTGTTTACTTTCCACAAATTTTCTAGCAAACAAATTTACTCCCTGGAATGTTTTACAATATAGTGCATGAATGTTACAGCATATTTACATGAAAGAAATTTCAAATGAGTAATTAGTATTTTCACTGAAATCATGATTCCAAGAACAGCCTTCCTCCAATCAGGGCACAAAAACATACCATATGACATAAGTATCGAATCAAAATCAGTCAGAATTTTAGTTTTTCCTGTGAACAATGCATAGCACAAAAACCAGCTGCAAAAACAATTAACCAACTCACTTCAAATTATGAATATTTCAAGGAAATCTTTAGAGACCATACATGAATAGACAAGAAAGCCAAAAACATGATGAATTATTTATATAGCATCATAAATATTATATAGTGCCAGAAGGGAAACAAAGGATTTTGAAAAGAAATGGAAGTTCACTTTAAAGGGAAAGCATCTGAATTTTGGAGAAGGTGAAAAAGCAAAGGAATCACTCCTAAAAAAACTCAAAAATGTTTAGTGCTAATAATAGACAACAATTCTAGGGCCACACCCAGATAAGCACAGATGTTGTCTGTGGCACCACACACTGTACATGCAGGTGTTTCCCACACTGCTGCCTGGCAGTGCAGGAGGTTTTTTTGACCCTGGGAGATCCCAGGTTTTGCATGTGGTGGCAGTGCGAGCCACCGAAAACCAGAGCCTGACCAGCTGGAGCAACACTGGCTGCTGGCCAGGCTTCCTGCCACAGCTATAGCCCCCCTGGGAGCCCCCAGGACCTTGGGTAAGGCTGCTGAGGCCAGCACAGTTGCTGGCCTCAGTCTTTCCTACCTTACCTGGGATAACCTGCTGCACTCCAAAGCACGTATGGCACAGACATTCCCCAGGACAAAGAACAGCAGGACAATGTGTGCTGCTACTACCTGTCCCCAGGGAAACAAATATCTGCCCTCACCTGGATACACCCTAGAAGACCATTAAAAGAGGCAAAAACCTCCTACTGCTCCCCTTCCTTCGATTTATACTCTACACTCTATATAAAAGATTTTGGAAGCTTCCTTTTAGACATGTTAGGTGCCTGGACCCCAACAAACCGAAACCTTTATACAAATGCTTACATAATCTAAGGTACTAAAGCCCCCTCAATGAATAAAACAATGACAACTCTACAATAAAAATTATGTGAGAGACAAGAGTTTCATGGGAGACTGTCATGCCTCTAGAAAGCGCTGTGAGTACAACACTGCCCTCTAGGTTGGGGGTCCTCCAACCATCCTGCCACGGCTTGTTGGTATCTGATGAGAAGGAGGGGGTTCAGTGGTGTTTTCTTCCCCTATTGATCCAAAGACGGGGTACTCGCAAGCGTGCCATCGTGTTCCTTGAGGCTCAGCCTCCCGTACAGCCCGTCCACTCACCAACCGCTACGGTATTCCACTTGTTGCTCCAATGTTCTCCATAAGCCCCATACTATGGAGTGTGGCAGCAGTGTCAGCAACCTGGCCTGTTGCCTGGATGTTGATACCCCTGGAGCCTCAGTCCCTGATCCCAAGAGGCTGAGCCCCAGGCATTTGCAGTCCTTTCCCCAAGAGAGATGCCTCTGTAAAGCATCAAAGTTGAGGGACTGGGGATTGTCTGTCCCCATCGTAATGCCTGACACTGCTCCCCCTCCTTTGCTGTGGGGCAGTGTCTTTTGGGCCTCCACAACCAGCCTCTGGAGCCACTGCCTTTCTGGAGTGCTCCCAGCTGGCTTCCTCCTCCCCTCTTCTGGCTTCCAGCAGAGTTTTTAAATTTCCCACAGTGGCAGCATCAGCTGCCACAATCAGTTGGCCGCGACCACACCTGGGAAGCAACCGCTTGAAGAACCAGTGCAATGCCAGCTCACGCAGCTCCTGTTCCACTCCCACTGATCCCAGCGGTAAGTTTGGCAGGGTACGGGGTGCTTTTTTGCTCCCCCCGGGAATGCCCGGCTTTGCCCCTGGCATCCTTGGCACCTGTGGGGGATTCTCACTGCCCCTTAAGCTGCCTTGTGGCATTTTGGTATTTAGCTGTGCATCCTGAGTTGCAGGTATTGCTTCTGGTGTGCTTGGCATGCCTCCTTAGCTGGCTCCTCCTGGCTGATATATCTGGAGAGGAAATCCACCACTAGGTTATCCTTACTGGGGATGGTGCACCACCATGAACTTAAAAGGTTGCAGAGCAAGTGCCCAGTGGGTTATGTGGGGGGTTTTCTATATGGGTTTTGGTTAACCACTGAAGTGGGGCATGATCCATTACCACCAGGAACTCCCAGCCCATCAGATAGTATTTAAAATACTCCACTGCCCAGTGTATGGCTAGCCACTCCTTTTCTATTGTGGTATACCTGGCTTCAGCTAGATTAAGCTTATGACTTGCAAATGCAACTGGGTGCTTGTCTTCCCCCAACCTTTGTAGCAGGACCATCCCTAAGGCACTGCTGGATGCAGTCCCAGAAGGCTTCTACCATTTCTGTCAGTTCCCACTGTTGCTCAGTGTTTAAATCTTCCCCAAGCTGAACTTGCACCCTCTGTATTGTTCCATCCCCTAACTCTAGCCAAAGAAGTCCCAACTCCTCTCCCACTTTCTTGTGTTGCACCATCCAGCCCTGTGGTGTCCTCCATTCTTTGAGAAGGTTGACATGGTTGATTTGGCATTCCCAGTGGTGTCCAGTCTTCAGTACCACATAATTGACCAGACCTACTTGACAGGTCACTATAAATGGGCCTTGACACAGAGAGAGGTACTTACTTGTCAAAGCTGGAAGTGATATTAGTACCATGTTTCCAGGTGGGAATGTTCTGAGTTTCATTCTCTGATCATACTGGGCCTTCTACCATTCTTGTGTGGCTGTAAGATTCTGGCAGGTTATTCACTCGGCCTTGTTTATACAATCTTGCAGTTCCTATCGATACCTTTCTGCTATAATACCTGGTTTTCCACTCTTCTTGGACAATCTGTAAGAGAATTCTGGGGCTGTGGCCATACACCAGCTGGAAGGGCGAGAACTGTGTAGACTCTTGTGGTGCATCCTGCAGGGCGAATAATAGTGGGGTTAATACTGTGTCCCACCTGCGTGGATCCTCTTGTGCACATCTCCTGAGCATCCTCTTGATGGTCCCATTAAGTCTCTCCACTAAGCCGTTAGTCTGGAGGTGATAAACAGACATCTTCAGATGGTTGATGCACAGGGGGCTGCAAAGTGTCTTCATTACACCTGACATAAAAATAGTCCCCTGATCGGTGAGTATTTCTTGGGGGATTCCTATGCAGGTGATCCACTTTCATAGCTCTTCAGTAACCCAAGTAGACATAATTGACCTAAGTGGAACCGCTTCCAGAAAATGCGTTACGTAATCCACCAAGACTAATACATATTGGTACCCCCATGAGACTTTGGCAGGGGACCCACAATGTCCAGCACTATGTGGGAGAAAGGTATCTCAATTACTGGCATGGGTTGCAAGGGCGCCTTCTGAGGTCTCCATTCCTGGGCTCTCTGGCACTCTGGACATGCCACATCCCACTTATCCACATCCTCTTGTAGATGGGGCCAAAAGAAATCTCGGACCAGTCTTGCCCTGGTCTTGTTGCACCCTAGATGGCCCCCTAGCAGGGAGTCGTGTGCCAGCCTCCAAATTTGCCAGTGGAATGGGGACAGGACCACCAGCTGCTGCCTCTCTGCCATACCCTCCTGACCCCTCTGGACCCAATAGAGCAGACCCCCTATTACCTCATACTTGGAGGTGCTCCTGGATGTCCCCTCTTCTGGGATCTCAGTTACCAGCTGTTGCAGGTCCAGATCTTCCTGTTGTGCTTGACAAAATTGAGCTGCACTGGCTACTCACTCCAAATCTATGCTTCCCTCAACAGGTCCATCCTGCTGGGAGGATGTTTCCCTTTCCCAGCCCTTGCCTTTCCATCATTTCTTCCTCTCTTCTTCAGTTTCTCTTACACACTCTAGCACCATGTAAATTGGTCCCCACTCTTGGCCTAGGATCATTTCACAGGCCAATGCTGGAGCCAGGCTGACCCTTAGCTCACCTCAGAACTCGATTAGTCTCAGAGGGAGGTAGCAACTCCAGAAGTGGATTTCACCCCCCAAGATGCAGGTTATCACCAGGGGTCCAGCCTCCCTCACACGTGCGTTTGGAGCCAGATCTGTGCAGAGTAGGGATTGTGAACAGCCCGTGTCCAGGGTAGCTCATATCGCCCGATCCCCAATCCAGGCCATTACTACCAGTTGTTCCCAGCCTCCCTCCTGTATGGTAGTGCCAAAACTAGGGTCCATGGACTTGCCTCGGTCAGCTTCCCTTGGTCTCTCTCTGGAAAAGAGAGGTGTTGCTAATATGCAACTTAGCTTGCTCAAGCCCAGTCCACACTTCCTTGTGATATGACAGGTACAACTACAACGATAATAGACAACACCCCTCACTGTCCCCTTCTGGGGCTCTATCCTTTTTTCCTCTTCTCAGGTCATGCTCCCAGTTAGGGCACAGAGGCCTTGCCCATGACTATGCTCGTTCTTTGAGCTGGAGAAAGCCTCCACAAGGCAGAGGGCTTCTTTGCTGCTCCATGGCTGGTGTCGTCTCACCCATATCTGAGTGTCTTCCTGCAGGTCCCAAAGGAATTGTTCTAGCAGGACCTGGTCTATGACCCCATCTCAGTTGAGCCCGCCCACAGGGAGCCACTTATTGAATGCGTCTCACAGATACTTCAGTAAGCTGCGTGGCCTCTTGACCTTTTTTGACTTCCCTGCTCACAAGGCCTGTCTATGGCTTTCAGGTGAAATCTCAAGCTGGTATAAGATTGTTGCCTTCAGAGTGTCAGTTACAGGCCTCTTCCCTCGATAGTGCCTGATATGCTGCCTGGGTCTTGTCCACCACTAGGGTGCCCAACCTATGGGCCCACTGAGTATGGTCCAGCCCAGTCTGTAGGGCCGTCTTCTCGAATGCCTCAATGCAGGTTTCAGGGTCATCATCCTGCATCATCCATACCATCTTAAACAGGGCTGACTTCCACCTCCCTTCTGCCAGCTTCCAGCAGGGTTTTTAAATTCCCCGCAATGGTGGCATAAGCTGCTGTAATCAGCTGGCTGCCACCCTGGCTGGGAAGCAGCTGCTTGAAGACATGGTGCAATGCCAGCTTGCATGATTCCTGCTCTGCTCCTGCCCATCCCGGCGGTAAGTTTGCCAGGGTATGGGGTGCTTTCTCGCTCCTGCTGGGAATGCCCGGGTTTGCCCTCGGCATCCTCAATGCCTGTGGGGGCTTCTTGCCACCACAGTGACCAGCTACATATCTGGGATAAAGTTAGACAAACTTCCTCAGAATTTCTTGCATTAAAAAAACTTGTTTAACTTTATCCCAACTACATTGTTGCACAAACTATACACCAATTCTACCGTTATCCTAACTGCATAGTTGGTCTGATAAAAGATATCACCCTAAGAAATTCTTTCCTCTTGCATAATTTCTGTACCATCATGGCTACAACACTACTCTTACACAATTATAAAAAATTAGGAGCTTTTGTTTTAGGGTGAATCTTGGGTGGGATTGCTTCTAATGAGCAATAATATATAATCAAAGACAATATATATAATAAATAACGTGTAAAGATCCCTTCTAGCCAACATGTGCATATGCAAACATTCAATCAGTAGCTTTAAGGGTGTAAGCAGCTATAATGTTAAGATTATCTGAATGATCAGTTTGAGGGGGCATCTCTGACATAATACCGAAAACCACAGTACAACCGCACATGGGATATGGAAAGCTACTGCTTTGTTGATTAGTAATGAATGTGGATTTTCACTAAATGTGTCAATTGACTACTGTGGTAAAACAATGAAGGAACAGGAAATGTCTGAGTACACGGTTTGAAATATATGTGCAATTGCATGGTCATCCACCCTCTGCCCAAATCTAAATACACAAGCCCATTGTTTTGTGATCTTCACTGATGAGTAGCAAACAGGAAATGACCCTATTCCAAGATGGGATTCTAGACATTTAAAGAGTTTCAAACCAACATATCACTGAAAAATCACTTTTCCAATTTGGAAATTCTGTGAAATAGGTCAAAATATTTGTAATTACCATAAGAAGTGAAACATTTAGAAAATCAACTTAAACTCTTTGTTTTTACCTCCCTTTCAAAGCTTTACTTTGCCCTGTCATCTCTTTAGTGCCAAAACAGAGGAAAGAAAGAAAGAAAAGAGAGGACAAAAGGTCCCCAAAATAATTTGTGACATTTCTTTAAGCCATTGCTCTTCTGAGCCTGTGGAAAGAATGCTTTTTTTGGTGCAAACTTTCCCCCATTTATTAACTTAACTTCTCTAAGCAGAAGTGACTCTAAATCAGAATGCACATTCTGCTTGGTATTATTTTCAAATGCGGTGCGATGGAATATTTATAAAAAAGGGGGCCATTTAGCAATGTTTTCATTGTTAAAATAGTTCCTGTAATCCAAAGAATGTTATATTAAAAAGTTAAATATATTTATTATGTCACTTCTACAAATGTCTCATTTACAGAAGCTGTCACAGACTCACCAGTCTCCTCTTCATTGGACATTTCCCAGGCTTGGCATGTAAATGCTTCTGTTGCACATCTGCTCGGAAAATGCAATTACTTATACCCATATGTTATAGAAGCACATGAGAAATCTGAAGAACCCAAAGAGACCATTAGACCCAACATACTCAGCTCCTTTTACCTTTTGTATGTTTTGAAGAAGCCATATGTTGGTGGTAATGTGTTCCTTCTCATCGTCTCCATATCTGGATCTGATATTATGTAATTAGATAGAAATGTTGAGAATGATATTTTTTTATATATCATAATTTAGTTTTTGCTATGCTCCAATATGCTCAGTAATGTAAGAGGCACATTAAGACAGTCGTTTTTTGAGGAGCTTATGCTCTAAAAGAACTTAACCTTTAATATTTTTCAAACAGAACCCTTCTTTTTCAAAGTGAACAATTTTCCTTCCATTTGAAGAATGGCAACTGACATCACTCTGATATCAGTTCTATCTGTCAAGCAAACAAAAGGAATTTAGTTTGGATATTATTACATTTTCCTTGGGATTGGGTTGGGGGTGGAGGGAGACAGTACCTCCCTTCTACCAAGGAAGCAAATATATCAAGCTTTAGGCAACAAAGAAGCTTTTTGGAGATTGTTATAGCACATCCAATCCAGTAATTAGGTTTGAAATTAGTTTTCCTCCAACTACTTGCCTGATAGAATTTATAAACTTTGCATACATTATTGAGTTATCTAACTGCTTTAAGATTTCTCAGAGTTGGGATGTTAGAGATCTTCTTAGTACCTTCATCACTTTATATTTAATAACAGCACCTTGTTCTACCCACTAACAAAAACTTTTTATCTTTCTTCCTTGAAGAATAATATATGAGGAAACTATGAACCTGTGTTCTTGTCTGAATTCTTATGAGACTTTTAGTAGGGTACACAATCACTAGGGCTGTGCAAAATTTCACCAGCTGTTTCATTTCGACACTGTTTCAACCAATTTCGAGGTCAAAACAGTAAAATTGGAATGAAACAAAGCCATCAAAATAGCTTCAAAACAAAATGAGGCTGGTTGAAATGTTTCAACCACAGGCTGGGGATGGCAAGTCAGTCCAGCTGGGCTGTTTCCCAGTGCCCAGCAATAAATTGCACTGGGGGAGGTAGGCAGCCCAGCTGGGCTGCTTTCCAGTGCCCTGCACTGGATCACACTGGGCTGCCTTCTGTCCCCGGCATGATCTAGTGTGGGGCACTGGGAAGCAGTGTGGGGGAATCAAGTGCAGGGGTGGAAGGCGGCCCAGCTGGGCTGCTTTCTGACCCCAGTGCAATTTAGTATGGAGCACCATGAAGCAGCCCAGCTGGGCTTCCCCCACCCTGGCTTGATGTAGCACTGGGGAGAGGAAGTAGAGCTGACTCCCTATCTCTAGCAAAACTCAAAACAGTGTCAAAACAGCCTTTCTGTGTTGATGGAATGGAACAGAATGGAATGGAACAGCTGTTTTGAGTCAAAATGAAATTTGAGATAAAACACTGTTCCCTTGAACCATCAAAACTCAAGGCAAAATGGAACAGTGTCATTTCACACAGCCCTAATAATCACTCTTTCTGCCACTACTGTTTCTCCTGATGAAAGTGGGGGAATGTCACTGTAGAAGACATTGCACCTTTTGGGATGCAAATATGAAGCATGTTTTACTGTTGCAAAGACACAGCAGGAGCTTAGGGCTGAGATACCAGTCAAAGAAGCACTTGGAAGTATTCACACTTCAATCCTGCAGTGTACTGCCCTAAGAATTCACCTCTACCCCAGGGGAAGGTCTCTAGAAAGGGAAGATTAGTTTAAAAGACCAAAGTTAGAGAGGAATTTTGAACTTTCTGTTTATGAACAGAATTCAGATTTCAATAATGACTTTGAAATAATCAACGTGACACTCACATTTATTGTACCATCTAGTGACACTTCCAGGTCTGTGATAAAGGTCTTAGAATAGATCTGAGCATCAAACTGATTCTAGTACAAGTCCATCTTCCCTAAAGTTGAGTAGCAACATTTCCAGCTTAAGGCAAGTATCAGAAGTTTTGTAGAATCTTTCCAAAGGAAAACAAGAGGGTGCAGAAGGGTCTGCTAAAACTGTATATATATTAGGGGAATTCCTCCACAGATACAACTATAGAAACTGTGACAGCAGTCTAATACACCATGGAAAACACACAAGTCTTCAACCAAAAACAACAAAAAATCATAAATCTATATAAAATCTACCCCAATCTTATGACATGATCCATGTTAAGTCCTATGCCAGTAGATTCAGTTGTGCAATTAATGTCTATGAATATTGTTATGTGGTTTGCAGTTCTGCTGGTATGCAACACAATGTTCAGCAATGGCTAAAAACTGGATATGTTTGAAAAGTAAAGACAACAGACACTTGTAAGCCACATCCACACCATATAACAGAAGTATAGCATGCAGTAGGGATCATCCTGCCTTTATATCTAGAATAGGCATGGAACACATTTTAAAAAGCAAATTCTTCAAATGTTGAATATGAACTCCATGGGCTTTGTTTCCCTGTTTCCTCACCAAATTCCAACATAGTAAGTGTCAATGTTCAGTATCCAAAGTAGTTACAGGGGAATTCAGTAATAAATAAAAGCTGTTTTTCTCTCATTTCTGACGCATTGCATTTAGCTGCTGTTTAATGATGGTGTTTTTTCTTTAAAAAAAAAACCCAAACCCAACAACTTTCAAATAATGAACACTCTCTTCTTTCAGTAGGGGGGTTCAAAATCAGAGCTACTGTACTTCCAACCTCCCACTTTCCTTTTAGGGTTAATTTGAAGAAAAGAAAGACTTCCTAATTATAGGAATTTAGCTTTCTTTATAACCTGGATATTTAAAGATCTGTTTACAATATCACAATCCAAAACATCATTCAAAAACAGTGTGAATTGATTACATCCTTCTGGAGAACATCTCGCAGCTGAATATGCATTTGCAGTTGTTGACCTGCCCTACAATTAAGACTTTATTGCTTCCCTTCTCAACACATGTTGCTACTGATGGAGGACAGCTGAGATGCACAAGATAAAACAATGGAAAGTGTTACATAGAAATCACCTACCCAACTTTTTAGAAAATAGCAATAGAAATATTCTGATCAATACTGAATGTAAGACTCAGGACAAGGTAGTGACTATATTTTTCATTCAAATTTGTTATCCATTCAAAACACATTCCCTACAGCTCGATATGAATGCATCACCTGTTCAGAACATTGGTATTTGACACTAGATGTTTCAAAGTCAGCAGGTTGTCTTTCCACTAATTTTAATGATTTTTTATCAGGATCTTAAAACAATGCTTATTCTATAATCACCATTCAGTGTCTTTTGGTGGATAGCTGAAGTTCTAAATTTAGAATGTTCATGTATTCCAAAAATCTTTGAGGGTAACAAAAATCAGGATTCAAGATCTAAAATACATTTGACCAGGTGAAATCCCGTAAGTATCTCTGCCTTTTAGATATTAGAAAGGGCAAAGTTCAACATTTGAATATTTCTTGCACTGAGAAGTCCATGATGAATGGGTATAGAAAAATGTCAAGATTTAGCTCACTAAGAATAGAAATGAAATGTGAGATTTGTTGCCATTTTACAAATACCAATATATGTGCACAGAAAGGCATACATCACAAATGCAGGTACCAGACATGTTGAATTGGAATGCCATGTAGTAAACAGTAGTCATGAAGCAACCTTTCACTACCTCACCTGCTCTCTGCCTACTAATACATCTCTGTAAGAACTTACTGTAAGTGGTTCCACCAGTATGGGTCATGGCAAACGGTGTGGGGTCTTCCCTTTCAGGGAAACCAGGCCTCGGGTCCAGCCATCTTAGCTTTCAGCATGGTTTAAATCAGCCATCCTAGCTTTCAGCATGGTTTAAATGTACTCTAACTGAAGCCCTGTACTCTGTAGGAGGGCGATATTGGGGCTCTGCCTCCCTTTATGCCCCTTCCACAGAACAACTGGTTCGCCATGGTGGCGATGTCCTTCAGGGCTGTGGGCCCTATCCTCCAGCCCCTGTGGGCAACACTCATTCCTGGGATACAACCCTTGGTGAGCTCATACACACAGTGGTGCTGACAACTCCAATTGGTGGCTCAGATGTTGGCTTCCTGTCAAATAAAGACTTCAAATCAAATGATGCCCTGGTCTCCTGTGCAACTATAAATTAATGGCCAACCCAGTCCTTCTGGTCCTTTAAATGAACTTTGCCTTAATTCACCCTCCCTTCAGTCTGGGTCTCAGTTGCCCATTTATGTGTATTCACCCAGCAATGTCCTTGTTAACAATTAGAGTTCATCCCTCCAAGGTAAGGCCAGTGACCTTACTCACACATCCTGAAGTGCAAGGTTCATTCCTTCTTCCTCTGTGACTGCCATGCATGGAGGGTCAGGTCTCCTTTCCACCTCTGGATCCTGGAGTGCCTCCTAGGCTTCTCAGCCTTCACTGCTTATCCATGTGTACTGGCTTCTACTGTCCTTTGCTCAGGTGAGCACCCATGGTAAGACTCCTTTCCCCTCCATGATGCTGGTATCAGGGCTCAACATCCCCAGCGCCATACAGAGTATGGCCAGGCTTCCATGCCGTCTACCCTTCTCCCCTTGCTGGTACTGGACTTTAGTTATACCAGCAGTTCCTACATGTCTGTCTATGTGGACTGAGCAGGAACTGATGAATCATGGCTGACATCATGCCTGCTGATTTCCTGGCATGGCTGCCCCTGACTACTGCAGGTAGGTGGGGAATGTTGCTAGCTTTGTTAGGCTGCTGCCTAGATTCCCTAAGCTGGCCCATGGACTTTTGTAGTCTTTCTCCCCCAGCTTACCTTCCACTGAGGCTTCCTGCTCCCACACTGATTCTAAATTTTCATGCCTCAAACAATTTCAAATCACCACAATCTTTCAAGAAATACATTTATAAGTGTGCCAGAGCACAGGTTGTGCCTGCCATTTTAAGAGGTTTCAGGCAGGCTCTGGGTAGCTGGCAGGTGCAGCTTGGCCCAATTAGATGGTCACATTACCAAAAGGGGGCCATGGATAGGAGGGCTGGGCAGCCTCAGTATAAGCCCAGACCCTAGAAGCGGAGCGGGCAGTTACATCTAGGGAGTCAGAGGAACAACATCATTCAGCCTGCAGACTGCAGCTCCCAGAATATCTGGAGTTTAGGGTAGGAAATACAGGGATGGAGGAGATTCTTGGTCCTGGGGCATAACCTGAAACTACACCTTGCTGGGGTTGGATGGTGTTGTGGGGCTGCCTCTGCCGGGGCTGTTTCCAGGAAATGCCACACCTATATCTCCCGAGTAAAAGGCAAGGATGGGGCACTGTAAAGCCTCAGCCCCTGTTGCCTTGTGGGTACCCCATTAAGAAGAAAGGCTAGGGGAGCACATTCTGACAGAAAAAGCACAGGGCCCAAGTTCACAGAGTGGGGCCTGAGGCAAGGTCCAAGATCATTGAATCATTGAGAGAGTGCCAAGGTCCACCTAGTGGGACCTAAGGCCAAATGGGATGTAAAGCCCAGGAGCCCAGTGAGTAGAGGCCCCAGTGAGGGGGTAGAGTTGTGGCCCTATAGAAGAGGCATGTGGCCAAGGCAAATCTGAGGACACCTGAGGCCAAGTTTGGGCCACATGGCCTCAGGTGTCCTTAGACATACCTTAGCCTGGCAAGTGCAGCCCAGCAATGGGGCTGGGGGAGTTGGAAATGATTTTGGATGCCATCTGTCAGGCACAGTACATGGTGTAGGGGTGGTTTGGAGCAGTGTATTATGCCCTTGGTATCAGGCAATAAATAGGTAGCCTCTCTTCAACTGAGTTTATAAGTAAGGAAAACTTGTTTATAGGTGCAGGAATCAAAAACCTATTCTTAAAAATGTTTTAAACCTCTTGAAAATAACTTTTTCTGCGCCAGTCACACATATACAGAAAACAGTGTAGTATGGTTTGCTGTGAAGGTTGTATCAGCACTTAATTTTGGTGACCTACACAACTTGTTTATTTTATTCATGATTGTGTTACCTGTGGCTGTGGAAGTCATCTTAGACAAATATCTACAGAGACTTAATTAGGCACTGTGTCATATTTAAAAAATTTACACAGTACCCCACTGTATTTATATAACACACGCATGAAAGGAGAAAGTAGATTTTTCTTCCCTCTTGGATACGTATTGTAAATTTTAACAGAATATTTTGTCTTCTCTTGTTCACTTTTTGTTTTAAATGTTAAATTATGTATATGTAGATTTCACTTGAAGTTCAGAATCCATATATTTCCTTGTATATCAACAACTATATTTAAAAGCACACCTTTCTGAAACTCTGGGTGCATGTACTAAGAACTGAATAATAGGAGATGTAAAAATTGGAACCTATGTCAGAAATCCTTTCAAATCTGCCTGTCTTAGAACTCTCTCATCATCTCAAGCAGCTCACTTTCCTAGAAATAGCTTGGGAGAAAGTGTCAGCCTGGAAACATGATCTGAATTCAAACTTAGGCAAACCAATAAAGTGAAGTAAGTTCCAGAGTTGATGACTTCTTTAAAACCACTTTCTCTCCCTATTAAATTGGGGGAAAGTTAATGCCTTGACAGATCTCAACTATTATGGTAGCACAAAGAAGAGTGCCATCTCTGAAGTGTGAAAACCTTATTTTAATTTTAAGGACTTACTTCTCATTGAAATAGAGGCAGAGAGGTATATATAGAGGTAGAAAATGCAGATATAACACATCAACCAGGAGTTACAACTAAACCAAGTTAGAACATCTCCTCATAGCTTGGCTCCTCTTGTTTCAGTTCTCCTTTTCCAGGAGGTACTAGCTACAAAACAAAACACAACTATGCTGTGCAGCAGTATTTATTTATGCTCTTGCGGTCAATGTTTCTGGAGAGGGCCTTTCAGGGGAAATATTCACAACCTTTTTACTTACATAGGCTAAATGAATAAAATAACATGTTTTAAAGGACTGAAATACAAACTAAGAGGAAAATTTCTTCTAGTTTCTTTCCCCTTATTTCCTAAAAGGTCAGCACGTCAGCTAAATGTTACTATTGGCAGATACATGTATACAGCAATTTTTTTATCATCTTTGCCAACTTGCAAGCTAGTTTCCTGAGTAATGAAGAGAAAAGAATTCCCATGGCAACCTTTGCACAACTCCACTCAAGATATGAGATAAAAACTCTCTACATGAAGAAATTCAAATAAATTAGGAACAAGAACTCTTGTGCATAAGGGTTAATAGCCAAGCTAAAATAAATAAAATCTTAAACCCCAATAGTTTTCTAAATCAAAAAATGCATTTTTCTGGTTTTTTGTTCATGCTCTCTTTAAAGCATCTGTATTCAAAAATACATAGAATTAAAAGCAGTGAAGCTAAGCTTCAATCCAAGTGACTAATGACATAATTCTTTCTCTGCTGTCATTCTAGCTTTTCTTTCAATTACTTAGATAAAATGCAACAATGAAGTAGCTCTTTTTCCTTCTATAGAACATCCTAATCTCAAAGCTTGATCAACATTGTTATCAAGGAATAGTTATATTTCCTTGTCCCAATCATATCTAGTACCTCCCTCTATGCCCAGCATCCCCTGTCCATGACCCAGTTTGCCATGCTTTCACCTTCTTCTATTTCATGGTTGTAACAGCACACTGCTCTTCAGAAAGTATGTACATACGCCAGGGAGCCTGTTATCACCTATGTAAAAACTGGCAGTTGTGGTCACAAAGCACATGACCAGAAACTAGAATGTGAGTCAAAAAAGCCACCTGTGTGTCATGCAAAAACACCCTACAGAAGAAAGCAAGCATCAGGGGTACTCTAGAACAGCTCTTGCCATGGTTGTCAGAAGGGCTATGTCTTCCTCCTTGATCATAGAAGGTGGAAAAGCTTCTGGTGGTTAGAATTTTGAGCATTTTTCTTCTTTTTTGAAAGTAAAGTAATTCAAGGAAAGGGTCATGTCACTTGTTGGGAACTTTATTTCAACTTCTTCTACTGATAAGCTTGTGCAAGGTCCACATTTAACACATGGCCTTCCCTTCATATGTGAAAAAATAACCAGATATTTGATCCCAAGTTAGTAGGAGTTTGGGCATTTAATGTACATTAGCCCAATTTAAGACATGTTAAAGGTGTGTGTCTATAGACGTGCACCCTTAATGAACCTTAAAAATAGCAATTTTAGGCTAATTACACCTAAAATTGATACCTGTACAAAGCAAGTACCAAACTTAGGTGTGAGTAGTTAAAATACATTAACACAGGGCCTTCAGTGCTGGGTCTGCCCAGCTACTAGATGGCCAGCCAGAACCCAGTTATGGGGCTGCTGACTAGCTGCTTCTCCTCCCCCAGGGTTGGGCTGCTTTCTGGCAGCCCCTAGATGAAGACTATAGAAGCCTACAGTTATTTTGTGCCTTGGGGCACACGCACCAGGAGCCTGAGGGAGCCTGTTGCTGCGTGAAGCTACCCAAAAGGCCCCATGTGCCCTCCTGGACAGGACCCAGGCAGCCTCTGCCCATCCCATCCCCTAGCTGGAGCTGCTCTTTGGCCACACGTGAGTGTTGCAAAGGGCTGTGTTGGCACTGGATTTATGACCCAGATATGTTGTTCCAGGTGAACACAAACCCTCAGACTAACCACAATGTTTGCATTTGATAACAGGCAGATTCGATCGATACACATAGATAGCAGATAAGAATAATGTAAATAATTCTATATCTACAAGTCCTAGAGCTGTCATCAGAGTTGAGATACGTCTGGCCAGTTTGTAAGCTTCATTTTGAGGTTCTGTCTTGAATGTCAGATATTAGCACCTTGGAGGTTGGAGGCCAACCACCCTTCCCCCCACCTCCTTCCTCCTCTAGCAGAGTGGGTGAGACTGGCTGGTGGTGTGCCCTCTGTCCATGGTGGCCATAGGTTCCCCTCTTGGGGACCCTTCACTGTTCTAAAATCCTTCCTTTTGTATTATTTTCTCCTCCTGTGATTTCATAGTTTTCATAGACGTTAGGCCTGGAAGGGACCTCAGAATATCGTCGAGTCCAGCGCCCCAACCAAAAGGCAGGAAGTCAGCTGGGATCATAGGATCCCAGCAAGATAAACATCCAATTTACTCTTGAAGGTGTTCAGTGTAGGTACTTGAACCACCTCTGATGGCAGGCTGTTCCAGACCTTGAGGGCTTAGACAGTAAAGAAATTCTTCCTTATGTCCAGCCTGAAATGGTCTTGAAGTAGTTAATAACCATTCAACCTCATCATCCCTTGGGGCGTTTTGGTGAACAAACATTACCCCAGATACTGGTGGTCACCCCTGATAAACTTATAGGTGGCCATCAGATCACCCCCTGAGCCTGCGCTTTTCCAGGCTAAAGGGCCCCATGGCTCTCAGCTTGTCTTCGTAAGGTCTGTTTTCCTGACCTCTGATCATGCATGTGGCTCTTCTCTGCACTCTCTCGAGCTTCTTCACATCCTTTTTGAATTGTGGAGCCCAAAACTGGATGCAGTACTCCAGCTGTGGCCTCACCAAGGCTGAGTACAAGGAGAGAATGATGTCCCGGGACTTGCTTGAGAAGCATCTATGGATGGAAGCCAGCATTTTGGTTGCTTTACTGGCTGCAGCATCACATTACAGGCTCATGTTCATCATGATCAGTGATGACCCCCAAGTCTCTTTCTTCCATAGGGCTAACCAGTGTAGCACTGCTGAGCCTATAAGGATGCTGCAGGTTTTTCCTCCCAAGGTGGACAACCTTGCATTTTTCAGTGTTAAACACCATCAGGTTCTCGTCCGCCCATTTGCTGAGCCTGTCCAGGTCAGCCTGGATCACCCACCTGTCTTCTGGTGTGGATGCTTTGCCCCAAAGTTTGGTGTCATCGACGAACTTGGCCAGTCCACTTCTGACTCCAATGTCCACATCATTAATAAAGATGTTGATGATGAACAAAATAGGTCCAAGGACAGAGCCGTGGAGGACCCCACTGGTCACAGGGCACCATGATGATTGTCTTCCATCTGTTACTACCCTCTGGGTCTGACCACGGAGCCAATTTCCCAGCCAGTGGATTGTGATGGACCCAAGGCCACAATTGGCCAGTTTTGCCAAGAGGTGATCACGGGATATCGGATCGAAGGCTTTTTTGAAGTCAAGATATATGACATCAATCTCTTTTCCCTTGTCCAGGTGATGACTTTTCATTGCTGGCCATCACTGATTGGTCTCTCTGTGGTCATCATACTGTCCACATTCTGTAACATCAGCATAATCCTTTGTTTCACAAATCCATCATATGCACACATCCTAATTTGGGCTTTACCAGTCTTTTCGTAATTTGGTCTGTTCCCTAAAACTGAAAATCCCAGGGGCTCTCTGCAATTGGGCACTGTGACCTGGTGCCACCTTATCTCATGTTATGAAGCAGTGTAGTACACAGCTTCAATTTCCCAGCGTATGTGTCTGCTCACTACTTCTCTGTCAGACACAGCAGGCTTTGGGGAAACTTTCAGAAACAGGCTTTTAGAAATCAATTAACCCTTGCTGTTGCCCTGGACCATTATTTTAATGCATATCTAATTTACCTATAAGCCAATTACCAAAGGCAAACCTGTAAATACCATTTTCTAGCCATCAATCCCCTCCTTGAAGGTTTAACACCTTCACATAATAAATTAAGTATAGTCAAGGGAATTACCTAGAATGTTTATGAGATTGTGGGAAGGACCTCTACCAGTCATCCTGGGGAAAGTATGATGGCATTAGTTGTCAGGGGCTCTGTAACAGGGAACCCTAGCCGTGTTACCAGAAAGCAGACCGGTCCCTTTAAGACCAGAACATTCCAGGCACAGACTGCTGGCAGGGTAGGCGTTAAAAGCTGAACCTGGCCAGCTAGTCAGGTGACTGGAAGGGGGCAGGCCAGAACTATAAAAACCCTGGGCTTGGCAGCAGTTGGAGGCAGTGGCCAAAAGGGAAGGAGTTTGTGCATGACAGCTCCACAGAGAGGCTTGGCTGCCAGTCCAGCTGCTGTGAGAAAGGAACTCCTGATGACTCTCAGAGAAGCACCAGCAGCACCACAAGGAGGAGCTTCACAGACAGGGGGGAAGCAGAAGCACCAAGCCATGAAAAAATGTAAGCTGGCATGCTGCCTTCTTTAATTTCTTTCTTTCTTTTTTTTGTGTGGTTATAGCCCATGGACTTACTGTTTATTTATTTTTTTAATTGATAGACAGGTGGTCTGTGATTGAGGCTGTAGGGGAGGAGGAGACCTCATTATTGTGTATGGTTGCAGTCATAAAAGGCCAAAGGGCCTAATGCACTTGTGGGTCAGCTGTATAGGGCCAGCAGCCCAGAGCTGGATGCAGGATTTTGAAGCCAGGTCCCAGTGGAGGGATCTTGGCTAGTATAAGAAAGGGCCAAGCCTGAGGAGGCAGAAGACCTAATAACTTGGCATCCAGGGGGCACAGGATGAAAAGGGGCCAGAAGCTCTGGCTCTATAGGAAAAAAAAAAGAGGGCCACGGGCCCAGAGAGGAGTAAGGAGCTAGAGCCTCAGAGTCAAACCCTAACTGGTGGGTTTAGACTGTTAGGCCTAGCTAGAGAAAGATGGGGGGTTAGGCCCGTGATGGCTGAGAACTCCAACATAGAAATACAATAGGCAGTCTGCTGCTTGTAATAACATCTCAATAATATTTACATCAAGATGTGGCAGGTGAGTAAAGGTGGGATAAGATAGAATTGAAACATTGAGGGACTTCAAGGGTGCCCCTCATAGGCTGCAAAAAAACAAAAAGCAAAAACGTGCTGCTGGGGAGGCCAACCTGTTACAGGCTCCAATGGACTGGATGTTGTGATGGACCCTTAACCATTGTTCAGATGTCACTCATACCTGCTCTGACTCAGTTTTTCTTCTCAGGATTCCCTAACCCAGTAAATGAATTTTAGCTAATCAGGTTTAAACAGGCCTCCCATGCTGGGGCTGGGGAACATACAGCCCGAGATGCCTATTAACCCTTTTGATCAGCATTACAGGTGGTATTCCACTCAGCAATCAGTGCTTTATCAATTGTCAAGTTGCTCTTTAGATCAGGGAAACATCCCATGGTCAAAATCTTTGGGGGCCCAAACACGTCCTTAACAATGTTACCCCTCCTGTAAAATGAGCAATGCTTTCCTTGTTACTACCAGTGCCCCTTCATCTTGCAAAAGGCAGGATAAATGCTAAGGTTCAAGGCCCTTCCTGTACAAACACCATTTCCATCAGGATCCCACCATTCTGCCTCTTGTTCTAGATTTCTGCACAAAGCGTGCGAATTAATAAAGCTACATTACATTACTATTCCTACTATAAAAGCAAAGCAAAATAAGGAAAAGAAAACCAACAAAAGGATGACAACAAAAACAAATGGAGAATCTGGTCTTGTTGATCTTTGGCATGGCTGAACTCTTTGAGGCCCTGGAGGCCATGTTCCACGTGATGCACCATTTTCTGTAGCCACTCTGCAGATATTCCATAGCCTATCAAGAAGTTTTGCTTTACACTTCATTGTCTAACGTAGTTAATATCATAACCACTTGCAACATAGCATTATACAAACACAACCAAACAAACAAGAAAATTACTATGCATAACACAGTCTAGCTCAATTTTTTTCTCTGTACCAAGCAAACTTCTTGATGCTTCAGCAGTGGTCCACATCCTGAAAAACACAAAGACAAAAAGGAAGGGGTTCAACCCCCTTTAGGTTAGTTCACTTTCATGGAATCCCTTTTGACACTCTGCCTGCCTTTGCCTAGGCCCTTGCCATGCTGGAGCTCATCCAGAGATTCCCCTCCTTGCTCCTTGCAGAGGCTGCTTTTTCAACAGTCCTTTCTCCTCCAAGTGACAGATGATCCAAACCCCTGCCACACATCTTCCCTCCTTGGTTTCCACCAAGGGTTTTTCTGCTGGGGTATGTTCCCCCTAGTCTTCTCCCATCAAAGGGTGACCCACAAGGCAGTGGGATCTAGGGTTTTCAGGTGCTCTATGCTCACCTTTTCCCTGGGGTGGCAACATGTGGCATTTTGTAGAGACTAACCCACCACAAGTAGCTCTACAACATTAACCAGTCCCAAGAGGGTGTAGTTTCAGTGTTACCCAGAATATATTTTCAGACTCGCTGGCCCTGGTCATCTTCACCCCACATGCGAACAGTCTCTCACTTCTGGGCTTCCTGGCCCCTTCTCAGGCTAGTTGAAATCTCAGGCTCCCAGCTATGGTAGTCTTAGCAGTGGTCTCTCTCAACCTTTTGACCTCTCTTGGCCCCGACTCTGGATCGCCAGACCTCTTGGTCTTTCAGCGCTCTTCCAGACCCCTCTTGCCTGTGGGTTCCTGAACCCCTTCAGTCTTCAGCTGTGTCACCCAGACTTTGACCCATCTCTGGGTCCTGGCCCCACTTCTGGGCCTGTGTGACCTTGGCACCTGGCTCTGCTAATACTTGCATCTCCTGGTCTACAGGTCATTGATGCTGCCTCTCACAACTTTCCCAGACTGAAAGTCCTTGGCTTTTCACACTCTCACAACCTTTGACTAGGCCCTTGCCCTTTAAGCCCTCACTCTCAGTCCCTCTCTGGACTCTGTGTATCTGTTCTCTCAAACCCTTCCATAGACCTCTAACTCTCAGTCTTTCTACAGGAGCTCTATGAAGTCCCCACACTCTCTTCTGGATCTAAACGTTCACTCTATGGGTCTCTCTTAACTTCCAGCCTCTCTTTCCCTTGACAGACTGTGGCAGGGCATTGTTGGTGCCTGCCACTTTAAGGGCTGAGCCAAGTAGCCAGCAGGTGCTTGATTGCGGTGGCCATTTTAGATCTCTGGCTGCCTATATAAACAAAACAGTTCACTGCTGGCAGGCCAGGCAGTATGCAACATCCTGGAGGTAAGGGGAGGAGCTGTAGGGGATGTTTTGGAAGCTCCTGGTCCTGGGCATGACCTAAAACTGCACCCTGCCAGAAGTGGGTGGTCTGGTAGGGCTCCCAGTAGTGTGGGAGCCTCCAGAAAATGCCAGGCCAGTTACCACCCCAGGGAAAGGTGGGTAGGGGTGCCTTAGCTCCAACCCTCACCTTTGGGTGGGTTACATGAGCCATCTGATCCAGGTAAGGCCAGGGAAGCTTCAGGAGGTGCCTGAGCCCACTGGGTTGAGTGACTCCGTGGGGCACACTTCATGAAGCAGCTGAATCGGGAAAGGGGGAGCCCAATTCCTGAGTGCAGGCAGGAGGCTTAGATCTGATCCAAGGGACCTGACTGGTCAATTCTGGGGCCAGGACCCAAATAGGGGTCAGAAGGTCCAGGGGCCCACTGCGAGGGACACCCACTTAGAGCAAAGAATCTTGGAGTCCTGACTGGCCTGAGATGGGGCCAGGGCTTAAAGGGAAGCCAGAGTTCCCAAGGGAGGGGCCACAGCTAATGGGTGAAGGAGACAATTGAGTTGACTGTCTGACATGCCATCTGCGATACTTGGGCTGCGGTGTAGGGAAGGAACGGAGCTGCAGATAGTGCTCCCTGGCATCAAGGCAACAGTGGGCAACCTCCTGCCTAATTAACACCTCAATTATGTTCCATCAAGGCATGGCAGGAGAGACAGGTAGGCAGTGTGCCCAGAGGCAGGTGGGGAAACTAGCACTCTGGCTAGTCAGGGAGGCCCACTTTGCAACACAGATCTTTTTAACTCTGGCACTGCTTTACCCATACCCTTCCTGGGCTGCCGTCACAATCCATGCTGGCCTTGCTTTCCAATCCAGCAAAAGCTCTGTCCTTCTCTGACAGCAAAACTACTACCTTTGTAGCCTGTCACAAACCACACACAATCTTTTGGGAAAGTCTTCAGTCCTAAAAAGAGCTTAAAAATCATGGGTCTGCACAAAACAGGCACCTCTGATAAGACCTATTAGTTTACTCTGCCTCAGAATAACTTCTCAGCACTGGCTCTTTGTTTACATAACTACATTGAGTTTTCATAAACACCTTCCTGCCTTAACAAGCTGTTAACACTTTCTCTTCTAGGATTTGCTTCACTATTCTTGCAGGGGGGAGAGCAAAGTCATCTCTCACCTCCAGTACCAATGCACAAATCCTCTCCTACTGTCTTGCAACACAAACACATGCTAGCACAGTGAACCCAAAGTGAATGAGCAGGTGTCCAATAACTCTGCTCGTCTCACCTATGTCCCCTCATCTTGCCAGGCACAGGGGCACACAGGATCATAAGGTATCTGTTTCACAACCCCCCCAATCCTCGATCTCATGGTGAGGCTAGGCACTTCCTGCTCTTCCCTTTAATTGTATCCACATTTCCTGAAGCTGCATTGCCTGGAAAAAATTCAGGCTTGCCATAGCCCGCACCTGTAACTTCCAATTACCATCTCCAGAGGCTGCACAATACTGCACAACAATGCCCCACACACATGCATGTACACAATTTCTGCAAAGCAGCACTCTCCTGTAACCACTTACAAATGCATCAGAGTCCCAAGGACCTTTTCTCTTCTCATTAACAGCTCCACAGCAGAGAAATCAATTTTCTCTGCTCCTAGCTTCTTAACCTCCTATTGGAGGTTCAATATTTTAGCCCAAGTGAACCACAGCACATATCCTTGTCCAAACCATGGACCCTGGGCACACTTCAAGATCAGGTCATGACCCTGTCTTTCTCAAAGCTCCTGCTCCTGCCTCCGATACACCTGGACCTCTGTAAACTACTCTACCTGACTTGAAGAAACAATGTCTCCTTGGTCAGCAGTGCGAGAAACCAACCTCCTGCACAAAAAGTCTAACAAAACCATGGTTACTTAGCTTAAAACCCTAGTTGGAACTACCATATGGTTTTACCTCACCAACAGGTCTCCACCCATAGTTCTACGGTCTTACTCCACTATGAGTCTTGGCTGACCCCTCTACAATAAATTTTCTGATCAGTCAGGTTACTGCTGTCAAGTCCTAGTCCCCAGTTGCTGGCACTAGACCCATTCCCAGTCCCTGAGTCAGAGTAACTGTCTCCACCCCAGTGGAGTCACCAATTGGAGACCAAGCCCTGCCCCCACCCTCCAAAGCAGCGGGTGAAACTGGCTGGTGGTGTGCTGTTTGTCCATGGTGGCTTTGGGTTCCCTTCTCAGGGACCTTTTGCTGCTCTAAAATCTCTGTGGTTGTCATACTGTTCCCATTCCATCCTGTCAGCATAATACTTTGTTTCACCAATCTATTACATGCACACATCCTAATTTGGACTTTACCAGTCATTTCATAATTTGGTCTGTTCCCCAAAAGCAGAAATCCCAGGGGCTCTGCAGTTGGGCACTGTGACCTGGTACCACTTTATCTCAAGTTATGGAACAGTGTAATACATGGTTTCAATTTTCCAGCTTGTGTGTGCTCACTGCTTTTCTGTCAGACACTGGGCCTTGAGGAACCTTTCAGAAACAGGCTTTTAGAAATCAATTAACCATTGCTGTTGCCCTGGACAATTATTTTAATACAAATCTACTTTACCTATACCTATCAGTATTTAGAGGTTTATTTTTGAGAACTATTTGCTAGCCATCAGGCTGCAGCCTGCTACATTCCTTGAGATTCCCCAAAAGGGCTGCTGGCCCTGCTCTCTATGGCAGCAGGGCCAGAACCTGCTCCCTGCTCCTGCTCCTGCTCCTGCTCAACCCATCTCTGTCTCTTTGCAGGCACTGTGCTAAAGCACCTCTACTGCACGGCTCCTCCATCCCTGGCTGTGCCCCTGTCCTGGGTGCTGCTGGCAGCCCCCCAGGGCTGGCATCACAGGGACAGCTGTGTGGGGCCCTAGACAGCTAGTATAGGGAGCATGTCCAGCAATCCCCCCTGTTGAGCCCCAGCTCCACCCATGTGCCCACACCTCAGGTCTAATCCTGAAAATCATCACTTGTGTTAGTGCTAGTCAAATATGCATGGGCTAAGAATAGGATGACTGACAGCAGTCTATCTCTGCCTAAATATTGATTACATTCATGCTATTCAGTTAGATTATTATTTAGTTCACTAATCCTTGGCTGATGTTCAGTTTTTTTCTATTTTGGTTTGTATGATTTGTATTCAAGTTAATGTTAAAAAATTAGAATATATTCTGGGGGCATGCCACTCATTCTGAAAGCAAATATTTTAATGTTAAAATGCAATTGCAATTAAAATACAAGTAAAATATGAATTTAAGAGTCTAACAATGATTTTCCCCTCCCCTAATTAAATTTTTTTTCAAGAACCAAGGAGGAATGGAATTCTTAAACGAATATTTTATATACTAGCATTCCATGCAATTTGCAGGAAGGTCCAAATATATACATTCCATAATACATGATTTAAAGAACAGCAATAATCCGATTTAGACTAATTTTAGTTTTAGAACATAACACCTCAGGAACTGTTGAAATTAGGAATGAACTTACTAACTTGTAAAGATACAAATACCACAGTGAGTCGTGCTAAGCTGTGGGATATTTGTCTTACTGATTCTTCACTACTATTTTTAGCAATAAAGCAGGGAAGTGCACATATGAACAGCTTGCTTTTAATGCAACCTAATCAATTTTACTCCTAGTAATCTCTATAATAGTATATTTTGATGTCTAAATCAATCTTTCTCTGTGATGTGCCACTAAGCTACAAACAACCATAATGCAGTCAAAAATGGAAGTATTAGGAAGAGTTTCAGGAGGAAAGCTGAACCTTCCAAAGTACATTTTATCACAACCATTATTCTGTATTTGAACCTGTATTATAGCATGCTGCTGTTAGAATCTTCTGCTAATACCAAAATCTTGTATGCACCTTTCCTCCCAAGTTGAAGATGAAAGACACCTAAAGCCTTGCCTAACATATTCTTTGATTATCCATACCTACATAACTTGAGTAGGTATCTGCTCAGCATGGTATCTAACTTCACTCTAGTAGTAATATAACAATGGAGGAAAAGACTAGTGTAGAAAAAGTCTAAGGGGTGCCCTTTCGTAAAATTGTATTTGATTGTGCTCTTGTGTGATGAAACACATAATTACTGATGCACAGCAGGTTTTGTATTGTATTTTAAAAAAAAAAATCTAACAACTGGGTGTCAGATATCTCAGTGCTTGCCCTCCCACACACAAGATTATACATTAGTTGCTTTACCTATTTTTGCTGAAGATTTCAGGATATTTGAAAAGGAATGTGGTATCCCTACAACATTTATAATCATGTTTTTGTCATTGTCTGATTATTACTGATTAATCCCTGATATTATAAAGTGATCTTTTGAGGGCAAGGAAGAATACATTTTCTATAGGAGAACACAAAAAGGAATAAATAGCACATCTGGTACATCTACACAACACACGTTAATTCACATTAGCTTAAGGTAATATGCATTACAAGTGCACATCTACGTATGTGCGCCCTTAGTGCACATTAACTTAGGTTAATCACAACTAAATTTGATACCTGCAAATATAGGTATTAAATTTAGGCACAATTAGTTAATGTGCATTAATGCATGTGTAGACATGACTCAGCACTAACTTTAGTGCTGGGTTTGCCCTGCCACTAGGGGGCCAGCTTGAGCCCAGTTCCAGGGAACATCTAGGGGTTGGGGTGCTGGGCATCTGCCCTGGAGCGCTGTCCCCTATGCCCCCCCACAGGCACTCACTCTGGGCTTGAAGACCCAACATACTGTAAATAGTTTTCCCCTTGTATATAGTTTCCTACTTGTAAGCGGGTTTTTTATTGTTGTTGGGTGGGGAGGGTGGTGGAGGGACTGTTGGTTGACAGGGGAAGGGGTTCCACTGGCAGGTGCATGGCTGTCCTGGGGTGGGGAAGGAGAAGCTGCTGGGGCCGGCAGAGTAGCACCATGGCTAAAAGGAATGTGGGGCACTGGGTATTGAGGGCAGGGGCAGGGGCTCGAGCAGCCCTGGTGCAGGGAGGCAGAGTAGGCAAGGAGAAAGCTGCTGCATACTGCCTCTGAACTGGCTATGTGGCTCCTGGGCAGAGAAAGGGCTGGCCAGGAATCAGAGATTCCCGGATGGCTGTCAGGTGCTAGCAGCTGGCTCTGGCTTCAACATGGCTGCCAGCACTTGGCAGCAATGTGGTTGGAGGCTAGAGCTTTCCCCCCTCCCCCCATGGCCACAGGGGCACATGGCAGGGGTGAAGGGACTTGGGACTAAGTTTAGTGCCAAGTCCAGAGACTTCATACTAACTTTGGTCCCAAATCTTTGCACATGTAGACACCTGCAACCCCCCCCCCCCCACTTAATGCACATTAGCTTAATGTGCATTAAGTTTACTTGGGTTTAAATCCACGTGTAGACAGACCCACAGTTTCTAAAGAACATACAAAAATACCACAAAGACTGTGTCACAGAGATATGCAAATTTATAATTGCAGGTGAACTGACTTGACTTGAATATGGTGGTCAGAAAAAAAATGTCAGATACATTTGTTTGAAGGAAACTCCTATTGACTCATTCATTTCCTCTTTTACACAGTACTCTCTTCCTTAAGAAGAACTGCCTAGAAGTCTCTTTGTTCTCTTCTTCAAAGTTGTTTTGTTGCTACCAGGTAACTAAGGACTCAAGGTGAATGGTTTCTGCTATGGAAGAATGGCTCTAAACATACAACCAGAATCACATATACATTTTCAGCAAAACAGCTTCCTTTTTTCGGGAAGGAATTGTCCATGGGCCTATGGTACTGAAATCCACATACTCAGCAAGCATCACTGGCTTACCTGCAGTCAATGGAATTTCTTCTCAGACTGCAAACAGAGGATGAACTTACACATTACACTTGGACCATACTCAGGACGCTTAAAACACAAGGGCCTGTCTATTAAGGCTCTTTATCTTGTACTAAATGCCCTCTGAGGATCTCGAAGTTTCACCACTTCAGGTGATGGTTAACTGGATCGTGCTACCTAGCTCATGGTAAGGTAACCTCAGTCTGCTCCAGGGAGATAAAACGAGCAATTTTCAGTCCTTCAGCATCCCAGGAAGCACTGCTCCCAGCCCCACCCCCCCACCCAGAACAGGGATAGATCCCAAGTGTCCTGGCTCCTAGCCATACTCTTGCTTGCCAGCCCTCTAATAGCAAGTCAGAGCTGTGCAGGCAAGAAATGGTATTTTCCTTTAATGTGCAACTTCTCACAGCATGTGCTAACTTTAACACAGCTTAACATCTCACAGATTTAGTATGATCTAAGTGTAATATGTAACTTCACCCAGAGAAAAATAGTCTTAGAAGCAGCTTGGATTGCTTCCTGTTGATAGAAGCCCAAACAACAACGTGTAGAAAAGGTACTTCTGTTCAGATGACTATGGTACATGTTGTGGAGTATATATTTAGCCAAATTATCCAAATATTTATGATGTCCAGGCTCAACTACTATCTCATACTATGTTGAGAAGTGATCCCAGGAACTATTAAAAAAAAAAAATTCACCTGGTCCAAACATCCCTTAATAAGATGGACCCAGGCTATCTAAAGGACTTCCCCTACAATCATAGGTTTGGACAGATCATATGAAGTTAAAAGATTGGGGAGGAAACTTACTGTGTATCCTGTGTTCCAAAGAAACTGCTTAATGTGTCTGCTTTTATCCTATGCTAATGCAAGCTCTGTGCAAAAAATCCAGTGAATATGCTAACAAATATTATCTGAGGAAAAAAGAGAAAGTGAGTTAGGATGAAAGAATAAGAGTCTAAGAGTCAAGAACAAGGTAAAATAGAAAGATGGAGGAGAAGAAACCTAAAAACAGCAACTTTTGCAAGACAAAGTTCCCTAGCATAGTATTTAACTCCAGAAATAATATTCCGCATATTCCTTCTGGATCACAGATTTGCTCCAGGAAGTTACATGCCAGGTTCCTAAAACAGTCTTAGGACAGTATAAAATATATGAAAATGGGGCTAATTCAGGGATAATATAACGTAAGTGTGCCACAGTACTTTTTTATGATATTTATTGTACATATTTGGAAAATAAGTGCTTGGGGGGAAAAAAACCTGCATAACAGAGATGATAAAGTTGTCCCCTAATAAAATCTGTCTTTGATACCAGTCAAAATGTATTCCTATTTTATGTTGCACTATCGTGAAGAATAAACACCAACAAAGCAATGTAAAAAAAAAAAAATGCTTTCATAGTTTCATAGTTTCTAGGGTCAGAAGGGACCTGAGGAAATCATCAAGTCCAACCCCCTGCCATGGCAGGAAAGAGTACTGGGGTCAAACTACCCCAGCAAGGGGTACATCTAACCTCCTCTTAAACACCCCCAGGGTACGAGCCAGCACCACTTCTCTTGGAAGTTGGTTCGAGATCCTAGCCGCGCTGACCGCAAAGTAGCGCCTCCTTGATAGCTAACCTAAACCTACCCTCTGCCAGCTTGTGACCGTTATTCCTGGTCACTCCTGGCAGTGCTCAGGGAAACAGTGACTCCCCAGTGCCTGATGATCCCCTCCCAACTAGTTTATAACAGGGCAGTAGATCCCCCCTCAGCCTTCTCTTCTGGAGGCTGAACAGGTTCACGTCCCATAGCCTCTTCTCATAGGGCCTGCCCTGTTTCTCTCACCCCCAAGAGACACAGGTGCACAATGGAAGTACAAAACATAAACATCAGGAGCAAAGAAAATATGCAACAAAATAGAGAATAACCTGTGAACTAAAAATTACCTCCATTTTTAATGTTGTGGTTGGTTATCATGAAACTTTTTGCATTTGCCCAATTATATCACTTTTCTACAACTTATTTTATTCTTCACCCCCCACCATGAAATGATGACAAAATATCTACAGCTTAAGGCAATAAAACAATATTCTGGATGGCATCAGAGAATACTGAACAGCTTACTTTATTAAAACAAGCTGCCACAATTAATTTGTCTTAGAAAATTCATAGTTGGGTTTTTTCCCCCACAGAGCTGTCAATAAACCTTAAAACATAGTCTGCTAAGGGCTATTTCCACTTAACTGTTTCTCCTCAATCTAAGTTCACTGTGGTTTCACATAGATAGTTTCTAAAGATATTTTTGTGTCTCCCTCAGAAACATTTCCCTATAATGGTAAATAGAATAGAATATCAAACATTATGACACTATACACATAAAACTCCATTCCTTATGCAAAGGTAAACAAAACCGGGAGGGGCTGTAACATACCAAATCTATGTATAATTTTCCATTTTAAAATATTCACTAACTCTCAGAGGTATCCTATCTCTGTCCTAAAGGTAGAGATTATTCCATTTTGGATAAATTGAATCAAACAATTTAGACCCAAACCAAATTAAATCAGAAGTAATCTTCCATTTTGAGGTGCCCAACTTTAGACCCCTGTCAGAGGTGTGTTTTTTACAAGTGATGAGCAACCTTCAGTCAACCTCCCATTTACTTTTGCTATATTATTGATGAAAATACATTCCTATTAATGTCAACACTAGTCATTTGATGTATATTTGCAAAGGAGATTGTGGTAAAGGGAAACAGTCTGTTTATACTGGATCAAATATACAGTTATATTTAATGTGGATTTATGGTAGTTTCTTGTGGTTTTTCTGACAGAATAATACATTGAAGAGCCATTTTCAGAATTGGCAGGAAACAGCAGAGAGTCTGGGTATCTAAATTCTCCAACAAAGAATACAAGATCTAAGGACTTTCTTTTCAGGCCCTGATTTATCAATGTCTGCCTGCACTTTTCCTAACAATTTGAAAGACAGCAGGCATATCTACATGTTCGGTAATATGCAGTAGGTACTGCGCATTTAGTTTAATACTTGCTTAATGAAGTACTAACTAAATGCGCAGCAACTACAGTTACTGCGCAGTAGCACTGGCGCACGATTTTTAGTGATGCTTACTGTGCAGCAGCCTAAGACCACCTGAATATGAAAGAAAACTACTGCACTACTGTGCAGTAGTGTATTAGCATGGTTTTTGCTCAACACACCACTGTGCAGTGTTATTAGGTCAGTGCGCATTAAGCATCTCATGTAGATGCACCCAGCTTTTACGGAAGCTTTAGGTTTAATTTTCACTGAAACAGTTGAGTTTAAGGCACAATGTATATTTGCATAATCAAAAAATTTAAGGAATAGGAAAATATTTGAGAATATTAAGCATACTGTTTACCTCCAAAATTGAAAATTCTGGGAGTGTAGTTCTCAAATGTCTCTTGTCTTGAGGGCCAAACCCAGAACATGCAACTTCTGTGAACTTTGTGGGAAAGAAGATATTCAGCATGTCTCTGGATTTGTCTGGGTTTGACTTCCTGACCCAATAACTAAATGATGTTAAATGTTAACTGAATATACAATTCTCCTTCTAAGAGTGACAAACTCTATGGTAATTCTACATATCTGGAGCTCCTGCTCAGATATCATTTTAGAAAGACTGTTGTTCTCACATTAATGAAAAATCTTAATTTACAATTGGAATAAACATAATCCCAAAGACTGAAAAAAAGAAAATAACTGAGAAGTAAACACACATTTTCTTCCAGTAATTCTCACAGAATTAATTTGTGCATTGCTTTACTGCTGTTAAAATTGACCTTAAGGACTAAAATATATTGCACTTATACTGGAGCTGCTATATTTTCTGATTAAATTTTAATTCAAGAAGTTTATTCCCTCCAATGCAATTAAATCTGACTCAAATGATTTACTGGTTTAACTATGACTCATTAAATACTGGGCATGATACTATACTGTGTAATCAGATTTAGAAACTTTTTTTTCTTTTTCTTCAAACAATAGACTCCAAGTTCTATGACTGAATTGTTAACTTGCTGGTTTATATTAATAATCTTGGTTAAAGATTAATACAACCATAGTAAAACTACTATTTTTCTAACTACTCAGTTGGGCTAATAAAATACATCACATCTATCCAAAGAACCTTGCCTACCATAGTAAAACTTAATTCTAAAACAACTTACTAGTTGTAGAATCAAAAGAAATAACTCTTGTCAAACATTGAACATCCAAGTTTAACATCCTATAGGGAAGAATAAAACTTTCAGAACAGAATCACATCAAAATCACACAACAAAATAAAATACAAATCACATCAAATCTCCACAACAAAATAAATATATCTTAAAAGGAGAGGGGAGAACTTCTAAAACAGCATTATTTCCATAACATTAAAAAAGGAGAAAAATTTAGTTTCTCAGCTGTTCACCTGCTTGGCTTTACACATCTTATTGCCATCCTGATCTGAAATAACTTTCATCTTAGTAACTCCCGACTCAGGGTCAACTGATCTACTAAAAATTTGTGGCTAATTTTCTTTCATATTCAGGTGGTCTTTGATATATCTTCTTCTTCGGGTGATGTAGAAGCACTACTAGTACATCTGGGTTCCATCCAAATGCTAGCAAGGATCCATGCATATATATGTTTAAAAGAACAGTATAGCAGGTTTCCAAGGCTGAATTTAAAGTTAGTCCCTTTAGTCAAGATTTCTTAGACTTAAGGTATTTGTTTTTTATGTCTTTAGTCTATCTTTTTTCCTGTGCTCAGTGAGCTTTGCCTGTAGTACTGCCCAGACAAGGCCTCTCTTCCCAAGTATCTGCTGCTGTGTTAAAGTACAGGAGGCCAAATTCCAACTGACAGCTCATAACTTGATTGCACAGTGAAAAACAGAAAGCTCTTCTGTGCTTTATATGTACACATCTTACTGGCTGCTGCACCAGTCTCACCAGTTACCGGGTAGAAGTCCTGCTGTTTGATAGGAAAGTGCATGTGTGTGTGTTTATAAGGAAATTTCAGATGATGTTTGAAGAAGTGTATTACAGAGATATTTACTCTCGCCTATCCTACAGCAGAGAATTGAAATTGTCGAGTAGCAGGTACTAATACGTCGTTTTAAAATGCCATGTGTATTAATGATAAATAAAAGTATTCTTTAATACTCAGTGCTGGAATGTAGGTCTCATGGTAATCTTGCCAGTATCATCTTTATTTAATGATACTGTTAGTGAGATGCTGCCACTAAGATCAAGCCATAATATTGGAGAAGAAAGTTTAATATACCCAACTACGACTAGTTTGAAAAGCCTTTTTTAAAAATGTAGTCTTACTTTTGATAGTATCTTTCACCATTTTAACCAAAATAGCAACTGTATTTTATCTCATTGTCCTGCTAAGCTAATACTCTTGAACTGAAGCAAGGTGTGCTGGACTGAAGAGGATTCTGGTTTCTTGAACAGTAGAAATGACCAGAATACCCCATTTACATATCTATGTAGACAGGTATTTTCTATCCTTTTTCTCAGCACACACACACACACCTTTGATCATCTCTGAGCTGGGCTGCTGCTGGTGGTCAGCATGGGACTACTCTAAGGACTATTCCATAACTGCAACACTTCCTGACTGATTTGTACTGGAAGCACATTCTCTGTGATCTCTACTGGCAACGACTTGCATACTAATGATCTAAGGAATGCTTTTCCTTCATATGTACTTCTATGACAGCAGACAAAAGGGGGGGATGATTTGACTTTATAGGTCCTACATATGAGCCACTAAGAAAAAGGAAGCAAGGCATTCTTGACAAAGGACATGTGGCTTGCTATTCTCGTGATCTACCCCAGTTCAAGTCAATTGGACTTCCGAGCATCATATACATTTCTTGTGTGCAATCAGAATATTACTGGGGTAGAATAGGGTTTCACTATGGGTAAGATTTTTAACTAGAGCTCTGGGGACTAGAAAGGCCTTTTTTTTACAAGCATGTGTGCTTATTTTGAGGGTGGATTAATGAGTTTACAGAAGAAAATGCATGTTATTAGCAAATAACTGGGCAGTGAAGTTGGAATGCCATAGGAAAGCTCAGTTACTCTCCTGTTTTTAGGTTGGCAGAAAATGGCAGTAACCTGGGCTAGGAAGAACCAATTGTAAAAACACAGCTGATATGTTTTGAAGTTAGCATATAATGTAGCATTTGCCCCTTGCACGTGAGGTTGCAAAATTCTGGCAAAAATAAAAAGGAATAAGCAGTCTCGGTCTATACTGAAACTATCAATGTACATAAAGGACAAGAAGATATGAAAATGAGTAATATTGAAAATGCATAGTCTTTAGCACAGTTCTCAAAAATTTTACTGGTGCTCTTCTTAAAAGCTGTCAGAAAAGGCTTTAAATTATAACAGTTTTTAAATAGCTATGCCAGGGGACATCCAGGAATTTGGTGCCTTGGAAGACAAGGAAGGCAGTTTGGGATTGTGGTATAAAGAAAACAGCCTGATAAATTTACTTAAAAATAAACCAGTAACGAGATGCTTACAAATCCTGATTCTAAAGAATTATGTTTAATTTTCAGATTTATAAAACTATTGAGGTAAACAGGAAACTTTGGCCAGCTTCAAGCTATTGTTTCAGGTTTCCAGAAATCCCAGGCACCCAACATTTCATCTTTCTCTATTTTGTTCAAATTTTCGAGCTTATCTTCACATTCACAAAAGCTAGAGAGACCTTTTCAGAGAACATTTAGATTCTGGTGTACAATTTTGTGGTAAAGAATGAAGAGTCCCAATCCTTTATAAACACCTCAGCTAGGGAAAGAAATTACACACAAACTGGTATAAGTGATCGGAAATTGGTTTAACTCCATAACAGAACAGCAGTTTAGTGGATATAGACTGGTGTAAAAAATGGCCAGAACAGTTTAAGATAGAGCAAGATGGATGTAGTATTAGACTTAACTGAATTAGGTTAAACTGGTCTGTGGAACTTTTGTCCCAAACTCCCTCCCAACACAAGTTTTGTTGCAGTCTCCCAGAATACCAGGATGCCTTGCACCTCTCTCTTTAATCCCAGCAGGGTAAGTGGGCTAGCCTCTGCCCCACTGTCTCCTCCAATCAAGCCCAACTGTCCCCATCCCTGTCCCCAGGCTGTTACAAAGCTGAAGCAGCAAAGCTCCTGCTCCCCAGCCCAGCCAGTGGAGGGCCCAAGGGTGGGGGGGAATGGAGCCCCCTGCCTCTGCGCCCCCCCCCCGGTCAGGGGCCTCCACAGTGCAGGAGGACCCACAGCAGGGACTTCCCCCACTGCAGCACAGCATTCCTCCCTGCAGCCTCTTGAGTGATTACCACAGCTGCACCCTCATGCTGGACTCAGCAAAAGGGCAGGGAAGTGGGGGCAGAGCCCCCTGCCCCAGCCATGCCCCCCACCCTCCCAGCTGGAGTCTGCACAGTGCAGAGGGGTCCTGAGGCAGGGTTGCCAGGCTGTGGAGAGGAAAGCTGGACTGCAGAGGAAAAGGCTTCCTGGTAAGGGCTGCCCCAAAGCTGTGCATATCCCAGCCAGAGGGGGTACTCTGTTACCTCCCCTGCCCCCCATGGCTGAGAGGCTGGGTCTGATGCAGGGGCAGGACTGGGATGCTTGCACAGACAGGCTGTTGGAAGGAAAGCCAGGGCAATTTCCCAACTAGGATGAGGGATAAAGTCCCAGCTGTGGGCCTCCCCAACACCATACAGACTTCAGCTGGGAGGGCTGTGACCAGGGTGGGGGGGCTCTGTTCCCTCCCCTGCCCCCCAGTGGGGCCACTATGGCTACCAGTTCTGGAAGCCTAGGGCTTGGTACAGGGTGGGGTCTGTGGCGATAGCAGAGGGTTGGGGTCATGTGCCTGACAGCCAATTGGGGATGGCTCTGTTCAGCTGGGCCCTGCTGCCAGGCTGGGGGGTGTGCAGTAGCACCCCCCTGCCCACCTTCTGGCCTGGCCAGTTGCAGGCATTTGCCTAATTCCCCACCCACAAAGGCAAAGTGTGTTGTGTTTGCTTATGATACAATCTTCACAGCTTAGAGAAGCCCACAAAGGTAGGATTGATTCTGCCTTGGGCTTTCTGACTGTCTGTACTTGGCCCATAAGTCTGAATTCTTAATTGGTCTTATTCTTCCAACTATTGTAAACGGCAGTGTTATATAGCAACTGCACTTGTTACAGCTGTGTTTCTTCAGCTCTGCCCTGATTGTTATATTGAGAGCTGATGTTACCTACATTCAGAATCCTGTGTGTGTATGGTCAATAAGCACATGTTCCCTTTTAAGCCTGTGGGAAAGCTCATGAAAATCCTATTGTTTCACCCTTTTTTTAAAGGACATTGATCAATGTGCTTAGGCTGTTGTTTAGGAATAACTACACCAATATGCTCTGCTTCATATGGGAGGCAACTTGAGTACTAATTAAAATGACAGCTGCTAAAGAATATAGCTGCCTATTTATTGGTGTTTCTTGGGACAGCACCTTAGACTTCTAGAAAGAAATCAGTGCTTTGCAGTTAAGTTCCTAGGTCTTAAAGCTGTACATGGTCTGATAACAGGCGCCCTAACTCTACCTCTCTCACTATATGTTATAGCCACAGTCATAATCAGATGCATATAATCTGGAAGTCCCTGGTTTGAAAAAGTGTCAGCTGCAGAGCAATCTCCCGTATGAGGCCTTGCTTGTAGTACCCGCTGTTTACCAGGTCACTAGAACCTGCTATTTATTAGTCTTCTACACATGCTGCAGTGCATTTTTTCCCCAACAGTCATCCTAGAAAGGACTAAGTTAAGGATTACTGAGAAAGTTAAACATGCAGTTAAATGTTACTATGGGTTTAAACCATATACATGAGAGGTTGCATTGAGTTCATTGTAGTCACAGCAATAGGGTTTTGGCAAGTAGTATAGTACTGAATGATGGCTCATTGCATATGCTATTAAGGTTTTTCATTTTGTATTATATTTTAAAGCTTGTAAGACAATGAAGGGCCAGGGAAAGGCTTTTAATATATATGTAAATACTGGAAGAAGATCCCAAATAATATTGTTAAACAACTTTTGCAGCCTCAATTGTTAGGTTAGGAAATTGGATCCGAGTTCCTTAACTGTAATAACTTCACAGAGCAGGTTCAGCATCTGCTTAACTTTCTAAGCATTAAGTATGCTTAGATATGAACTGCCCCTCTTTTTCAAGGAATATTTCTTGTTCTATCTTGCAAAGTTTTGAGGGTACTTCAGGAAATATTTCAAATCACAGCTGTTGACTCTAACTGCTCAAACCTGATGAAAAATATTTTGTATTCTAAAGCTTGTCTAACTCCATCCCAACTATGTAGTTGGTCCAATAAAAGATATCAGCCTAACAAATCCTGGCATCTTTTTACAAGCCATTTATAGAATACTGTCTCTCTAGATACTATAAGGGTTACCTAGAATATAAAAATTATTTTTCCCTTGTAATAAGGAACCTACAGTTTTTGTTACTGAGAGAGGTAAAATAGAGGCAAACTGCTCCCAGGCAGTGCTAGCTACAGAGCTATAGGCAGCCAGAGCCTTTTAACTAAGAAGTTCCTATTGCTGCACCAGTAGCACAGTAATAGTAGAAAAAGGAAGTAACCTGGAGAAACAGCAGCAAAAGAATTGCTGCAGTGCTAGCTCTGTTGCTGTAGGTCATCCTGAAGGCTGTTGAGCCAAGCACATTAGAAAGCACCTGCAGGCTGCCTGTCAGGCACATGGCTGGAAGCCCTGGGGCATATAGGACCAAGCCAGAGTCAGACCAAACAGTCTGGCCCTGGAAGCTGCCTCGCAATGATGGACTGTGAACCTGCTATGCTGGACAGCCACACTTGGAGTGAAGAGAGCTGGCAGAGAAAAAGTATGGATGGCAATTGACTTAGAGAGTCAGCAGGCTTAGAGAACTGAGTTATGTGGTCAGAGTGCTAAGAGTTTACTTATAGCCAGAGGGCTTATGTTTTTGGTTTGAGTAAGGACCAGAGAGCCCAGAGTTGCCTGAGAGGGGCAGAAACAGGGCTACAGAGGGGAAACAGGGCTACAGCCTAGGAGGGTGAGAACAAGGGCCAGTGAGCCTACAACCCAGGAGAAGCAGACTAGGGCTAGGAGCCTGCAGCCTGAGAGGCTAGAGGAGCAGAGCTAGAGAGCCCACACCACAGCTCAGAAAAGTGTGGAGACTGGCGCCAGAAGGCACAAGCCCAAGAGAGGCAGCAACAGGGCTAAAGAACCCACAATCCTGAAAGGGGAGGACGTTGGGCACAGAAGTCCCATGAGACCAAGAGGGGCAGAAACAGGGCCAAAGAGCCCACAGTCCAAGAAGGGGCAGTGATTGGGGCCAGAGGATCCAGTCCAGGAAAGGCAGAAATAAGAGCCCAAGTGGCCAAGAGAAGGGCTAAAGCCCAAGAAGCCAGACTGTGTAGTGAGTCTAGGCCAAAGGGATCAGTCAGAGCATTGGGGGCAGAAGCTGGGAAGGCCAAGGCCCCAACAAGGGAGTGGAGACCTAAGGTGGCCTGGTGGTGGTGCGGGCCAATGTGCCCACTTAAGTGATGACTGGAAACATCTGCAAAGTGTAGCTCAGCTGTAGGGGAGGAGAGGTTCAGAGACCATGATTACCCCTTAAGGGAATGAGCAACAACATCAGCGCTCATGGGTGAGATCTTGCTTCGAGAGCCCTGGGGCAGCCTCCCTTTCCTGAAAGTACCACTTCATCAAGGTGTGGTAGACAAAGAGAAGGCAAGATTGCCCAAAGGAAGAGGAGAGGACAAAGGTTCAAAGGATATTCTAGGGGCATTATGGTCAACCCTGGGATAGGACCGTTACACCCCTCAAAAGACTACTTTCACCACTGATATAATCCAGTAAGAAATTTTTGATCAACTATCTACATGTTTTCTGTCATTTTATAAAAAGAAGGCAACAAGCAAATGAAAATGCAGATTTATTTTTCATGATTAGGGAAGACAACTAAAACAGACATTTATTATTAAACTTTTTTATTAAAATGCAGCTATTATTACATATTTAAAATATTTCATATCCAAATTACAGAATATTTAAGAAAACAATTATATGCAAACACTTGCATACGAAATGTGTAAAATAATAACTGAGCAATATATAGTAATATATAGCATGATCCAAAAGGTAGACCAGGACACTAGAATACCTGAGTTTTCAAAAGGCTGGTTTTCCAGATGTCACTAAATATTAATAGTTATATTTAATAATGTATCTGAACTCATATAAAGAGCACTTCTTTGGTTGGCAGAAACTGCACTAAAAGGAAGATCAATCAGAAATACATTCAAGGCCTATCTTCAGAATCTTCTTCCAGGTGAAGATCCACTGTTTGAGATGTCAAGAAGGACTCCCATGAAGCAAGGCACTTAAAGAAAACAGATGCATATAAGTAAGGCAAATGGAGTTTCTGTAAAATTTGTAGCCAAAGAGAAAACAGAGAGAGCAGGATATATGCAGTTTATCAAAATTATAGAGAGAATGAAATACAGGCAGTCCTCAATTTACAACATTTCAAGTTACAATGTTTGACACTTCACAACATTTATAAATTGACACCCTGTTTCAACTTCATGACATTGGTTTCGACTTTACAATGCTTGATCCAATGTGATGCCATGCCAGTGAACAAGTCTGCTGCATCATTCATCTTCCTGACTCCAGAAAAACTTGCCACCAAGTCTCCTGAGAAGACTCCAGCCAAGAACCCTTCAAAAAGTCCAGCAAAGTCATCTCAAAGGAGTCTTTCCAAATCAATATGCTTGCTATTTATAATATAAATACATTAATGTAGCTGTATTACTCATCCATAATTGATTGAGTACAACATTCTGGGGTATTTTTGGTGAAAATAGGGGATTGGGCCTTGGTTCAGGAACCAATCCCCCATTTATAACATTGTTTCTTATGAGAAAATTTGTTCCGAGTTACGTTTCAACTTAAGACACAGTTTTCAGGATCCAATTGTGTCATAAGTCCGAGGACTGCCTGTATAGTTTCCTAGGCAGGTCAATGATGCCCAAAATGTCAGTCAACATGCTGAACTAATTCTAAACATCACTTCCAGATAACAGCAAGCACATAGTGTGAGCAATATAAGTGGACAACAATGTAAAAAGTAGCTCATTAATTATGCTCTAATCTCTCCCTTTTCTTATATACAAAATATTCCAAGCAGAATACAAACAAGAACTGTCAGGCATAGCTCCTTTACAATTTCTGTGGATTCATCTTTGTATATATAATAAACTTTCAAGGTTAAATTAAATCATTTTTTTTCTAAACAAACATGGAAGCACATTTTCCCTGAGTACTGAGAAAGTGATGGGATCAGAAAGGTGAAAAGGGGTTGGTTTTGTTCTTGTTTTTTCTCTCTCTGTCATGAGAAGTGACATAACTTTGTCTAAGTGTAGTTTTAATTATGCAAACTATTTTAGTTTTACATAGGAACTACCACTTACTAGGTTCATCTAGTCCAGTTTCCTGTCTCTCAATGGCAGAACACAGATGCTTCTGGTGGGTGAGGATAAATAGAGCACACCCAGAATTTACCACCCTCTGCTCCTCTCCCATTGCAGCTTCCAGGATTCACAGGTTTAAGAAATTCTGATTCAGAGGCTGTCTCCCTATTTATCATGCTCATTGCTCTCTCATGGACCTTTTCTCCACAAAGTTGTCCAATCCCCATTTGAACTGGATTAAACCACCTGTTTCCACAATGTCTAATGGGACTGAGTTCCATAAGTCAATTACATGCCATGTGAAAAGAAATGTCTTTTGTTAGTTTTAAACTATACCTACTCATTTCATTTTAGATCCCCAAGTTCTACTGTTGTGATAGATAGTAAATAATAAAAAAGGTACTAGTTTCAAACAATCCTAAAATCATTCTTGCTTTGAGCTGATTTAAATGGATGTCTGTAACACAGAACATTACATTGCTTGGCAAACCAGTGCAAGCCCTGGGAGTTGTTGTTTTCCCAGTAGAAACTACGAGTGTGCAGATATTCAGGCTTTTTCTCCCAGAACAAAAATGGCCATTATCAGGAGAAAAACTAACCAAGAACAAGGGTTATAATAAGGAAAAATAACCCTCAGGGGCTCATCATTTTAATGTCTGTTCAGGAATCTCCAGGTAAGTTTTTCTATCAGGAAAACAAACCCAGGAGAATTCTCTCACAACATGAGATGCAGCCTATGATTAATGTTCTCTGAATGTACTGTGTCAGTGTTACCCAAAACTTTCAAACTTCCCAGGTTTATGCTACATAAAGTGAACCATTAGGAAAATGAATAATATGGAACGCTGCCAACTGTTCTCTCTCTGTCAGTACTAAAATAAATAAATAAGTAGTGCATGCTTCCATAAAATTTAGTTCTGATTCTGGTATCTATTAATACTGGCTGCATACTTTATTCACTACTTACAGTATACTTGTTCCTTTCAAAAAGAATCTGCAAAACTGATAATAAATAAGCTTTCTGAACCTGCATAGGGGACATCTTCCATTCTTTCATTTATTCAAACTGAGTATTCAAAATGCCCTAAAATGGCATGGTTCCTTGTGTTAAATTCTTCTGCCATAAGCTATTCAAGCTATAGTAGTTTGTCCTACCTGATTAAAATAAAATTGATAGCATTCATCTATCATTGGTTAGAACTTAAAATGCCCTTTATTCATACTGTTTGGCCTTACAGTCACCTAACTTCTGTATTAAGGGACACATATATGGGTTTGTCATTGTCACAAAAGTCCATGGATTCCTTCACTTTCAATTTTCTTTCAAAGTGACCAAGTGTTGAATATCTGTATTCAAGTGAGCAGGTGAAACTATCAGAAGGCCAGTAAATTTAATTATTTTAAATTTAAAGAACAAAACACAGGAAAAGCAATAAAGGACACAGAATGGTGTAAAAATGACAAAGCAGGGGCCAGAATCATGGACTTGCTGACTGATATGCCCACAAAGTGGGACAAGACAAACGAAGCAGGAAAAGAAAAACAAAAGGTATTTGGGTTTGCAAGAACATCAAATAAGAGGTTAAAGGATGCACCCAAATACCAAATAACCAAGGAATCAAAAAATATTTGAAAGCCTTATGTTGTATAAGTCACTAGTTACAAGTGAACATCCTAGTGATTTTACAGTTTGTATTTATTCACTATGGAACATGAAGTAACATAGGCAACTCTTTCTACTACAGAAATCCATTATCCAGAACTCCTTCCCAGTCTTTTTTAATCTTACGCTGCTTACATAGTCCTTAATTGATTCCTGCTTCCTCTGGTGTACATAGGGAACTTTATATCTCTGTTCAACACTTCAGTCTTGGACTACCGCAGAAGGAGGGAAATGAAACTATTAGATTGGATTCATGTGAAGAATCACATAACAGAACTGAATGGCTTCTCTGTGGTTAGGTCGCCAAGGTAACTTACCTGCACTATCAATGGTGAGACTAAGCAATAAATAAGAGAGAGCCAGAAAAAAAATCATTGAAATGAGCAATGACCACGAGTGGCTGCCAGCTGACTTCTGGGTGGAATTTACGGTTCTTTTTGATCTCCTGGATGAAGCCTCTACTTGTTTGGATCATTAGGTATTTTCTCCGTTTCATGTCATATGACACTGCTACAGAGCTAAGTTGGAGGTTTCTTTTTGGTATACAAGTGATTAGGAAATAGCTATTGGCAGAATACTTTCAGCAGTGACCTGGGATTTGTTTCCCCACTTGGTTTCCTAGATCCTACGCAAATCTGCAAGGCATATCTTTTCCCCTATACTTATCATATGGCTTAGGACAACATTGAATCAGATGTGCTGAGCACAGTTAATTTGAGGAATCTTGTGTTGGAATTAGATAGGTGCTTAAGACTATAACCGTGCTTCATGTAACTAAAGATGTCACAATTCATGTATTTTTAACAACATGAACAAAAGAGTGATAACTGGAGCATCAGAAAGGCTTTGTGTTACCATGGTAAACATGGGCCAAAAAATAAATTAAAAAAACTAATTTACAATGCGTTTCTAATCTACCTAGATGCAGTTTATGGAAGTCTTTCCAGGCAAAGATGCAAAGTGTCATTTGGTTAAAAAAGTTATTCAGTTTTTTAATTTATTCTCATTTTATATAACCAAAACACATTATCCAAAGTACAAGAGCAACGCTGGCTCATTTTGCTGTCAGAAATCACAGTGGTGCTACAGTTGACAAGATTTATAATTAACTATACCAGTACAAAACTAGGTCTCTGTGCCTTAGGCTCATGCTTTTTACACTGTGACACATGAGCTGCATAAATGACATTTCTTTAGAGATATGTACTTAAGCCATCCTTCTAAACTTATTTTATTTAGTTCTCGTGGTAGGAGGAAAAATAAGATTCTAAATAAAGAATCATCAACTGATTTTAAACCACAAAGACAGAAAAAAAAGTTAACATGAAATTTAATTTGCATGTATGTATTATAAATTATAAGTTCTAAATATTCATAAATGTACTACAAATCACAACAAAAATAGGCAAAACTGAAAACAGCAAGATCTTAAGTAATGCTACTTCACCTAAAGCGAATATTAATTTAGAGTGCTACTGTGCGTTGCGCATTTATATGGCATCATCATTTTTAGAAACAAACACATTGAAAGAATTTCTCTATTGCACAAGTGCTTATGTAACAAAAAAACAAACAAACCAGAAGGCATAGTAAAAATGGCAATGGTAGCAGTGAGTGCCAGGACACATTTAAGGATGCATATTTGTTTCCATTCCATCCCTTAGCTTCTATGGCTAATGCCTTTCTTAAACATTTGCATTGTGGGGTGATAATTTGATGGATGATCATCTGATTGATCAGTTTCAGTTTTTGAGTTCAAGAAAGAAAGAAGGAATATATAAGGGCAGAAAGACTCATTTATACAAAACTTCTATAATCTTTTTTATTTATTTAAAATTTCTACAACTGAAATGACTACAACTTAGAAAGTAAAACTAAAATGCATTAAAATGGCATTAACATGCTTAAAATGCTTAGCAGTATCTCATCTTTTAGGGGAAAGCAGAATTGGTTTAATTAAGTGTGAATGTCCAAAAACTGTGTAAAAATGATTTGCTAAGCACAAAGCACATTCCTTAGGAAGTAGGTAATACACATGCAAGGCCAACTAACAATAAAATGACTAGTCAAATATATCAGTATGGAGACCCCTGTGGCATACTACATATTTTATCTATTTGCCTAGCATTTTTACTAGGAAGAGGACAAGACAAAGGCTTTGAAGCTTGACAGAAGTTATTCTAATGGGTTAGAAGTACTTTGTGTGTTTTTTTTCACCTGTTGAGTTTTTGGATATGTTCACAACTATATAGCACCTAATGTTCTTGATAAAAACATTTGACACAATGAATGAAAGAGTAGGAAAAGAAATTACTTTTAATTCCCTGAAAACAGTAAGGAGTGTCTGCACTGATAAGGATCTGACTACTCAATTAAAGATAAAGCTAGCTTTGAATCTGACCAAGCTGCAATAACTAAATAGGCAAAGGCTCATTCATGCAGAAAAAATATTTTTCTCTCAATATCAAAATTAATGAAATGCCACTTCATTAAAAATGAAATACCACTTCACAGGCCATATATAGCCTGTGAGGTGTTATCTGTGGCTCCCCTCTGGCTTACACCAGGTTGTCACTTCCCATCACACTGGCAGTTGCTGCAACCAGTCTCTCCAAGCTTTCCCTCTGACCTCAAGCTTTCATTTCTTTCACCCACCCCACGAGGCTGTGTGGTACAGCTAGGGACACCAATGGCACAGTGCAGCAAGGGAGCCCAAAGCTGGTGAGTTGAGGGGAGTACCATTTGGTGTAGTGGTGGGGGCCTGGCCATGCATACAGGGTAGGGGGTAGAAGTAGATTGCTTACACAGTGGTGGCCCTGGTTGGCCTCTGACTCACATTATAGAGGCCCCAGCAGCTGAGGCCTATGTGGGGTCTGGCTCCCAGACACTTATAAGCTTGACAGCCCTGCTTTGGGCTATTAAGGGTCTTTTTTCAGTGGAATATTGTAAATGTGAGGATGAGCATATACTTAATGGATACTCCAACTGAATATAATCAGCTGTTTATCCATGCAAAAAGCCCAGCTTGTGGATACTTATGGTTTTAACTTTTTTTGTAGGTACTGTTTTGGCCCTAAGACCATCAATCTAGTTCAAGCAGATTTTATGTCTTCAGAATCCCCTTGAAATCAACTGAGGATCCTAAAAAGGGTGGATCAAACTTCATAGATCACGCTGAAAGATCAGGTCCTGTCCTTTTCTTTCACCCTCCACTCAAATCTTTTAATTCCATATAGGAAAAGCTGCAGTGATTAGTTATATTTCTGGAATAAAAGCATTGTGACAAAAGATGCTTGGAATGCTTATTACTCTTTTACCGTCTCCATCAAGTAGATACACTCTCTCTCTCTAAATTATGCCTGCCATATTAATGATGAAGATTAAGTTAGTTTTGCAATTAGATATGATTAGAGTATTTCACTGCACCTCTTGTTCATTGTCTTTGCCCATGAAAAACTAACACCAATCATCAAGTAGGTGCCAACTGTCAACAGAACAAGGTTATGTACTTCAGTTTCAAGATTATAACATACTCCAAAATTAACAGCAGAACAGAAAGTGTTTCCACCCTCCTTGTCTTTTATGATATATTAGGCTGCTTTAAAGTATTTTGGTTCATTTCAGGACTTAAAAAATGCCAGGACAAATACTTAGGAGATAAAAATGCGAAGGACAGATACCAATTAAATTTAGATTTGTAAATACTAAATGAAGTATAGGAACTTAACCCTGTTCACACCATACATATAACTATTATACTACTGTGAGGATGTAGGGCCCAACAAAAGACTCTACTTTTTAGATGTCACTAAGGAAGTCTAAGAGGATCAGAACTAGGACTTTAATTTTTAATAGGGTTATTATACCTATCATACCAAAACTTATCTTGACTGAAGAGCATTTTATGCTTGGACACTTTCTTGAGGACTTACTTCTCTGCTGGAATAGAAGAGCATGATAGATTCATTTTTGGAAAAGGTCTGCCCATCTGTTACCCATATGGTCCTTTAACACAATATCAGAAGTCTTTACAAAAAAAAAATTCTGTGTCAAGTACCATTAAAGCAGATTGAAACACATGCACATTGTTTCCTAATTCACATATTCCCAAGTTCTTTGCACATGGCAACCCCAGGTTTGTTTGGGAAGGCTGAGAACCCTGGAAGGATGCACACAAGTCTATGATTCACTTTTCATTCCTTGTGAAGAGCTTTTAGGCACTAGAATGCACCATAGCTGTTTGTCTGCAAAGAACTTTCTAAAAGGATTTGTGGCCATTTCTGATTCATTATAATGCATGAATTAATATTTTTTGAGGAAATGATTAAGAACATGATGGATTTTAAACACATACATCTGTCCAAATGCATGTAAATGCTTTCTTGACCATGTAGTGATTTAGGCACATGCTAAACTGATTTACTTGAAGTCTCTGAAGGGCTTTCAAGACCACCTGTAGGCAGACTAACTAAACAGCTTAACTAAACAGCTTAACTAAACAGGTTGCTAGCTTAACTGCATTCTTGGCTGTTAATACTGAATACTAGGGCTGTGCAAAATTTCGATGGGTGTTTTGTTTTGAAGCTGTTTCAATGCATTTCAAGCTCAAAATAGTGAAATAAAAATGAAACAAATGGCTTGAAACAGCTTCAAAACGAAATAAGGGCACTCAAAACGTTTCGAAATGTTTCGAGTTTTGAAGCTGGGCCTGTTTGCTGCTAAACAGAAACTAAGGAAAAGGGAGGGAGAAGGGGAGGGAAGGACTGCTCTGATATTGACATGTGTAGCGGGCCAGTGACTGTGAACCTTTCCTGAGCTCCCTTCCAATCCCAGTGCTCTAGGGGAGGGATGGAAAAACTACATAAAAAGCACTGTTTAACCTGAGCTTTCTCTGTGCTTTGGGGTCAGCTTACTGAGCTGTGTCTTCCAGCAGTTCAGAAGCATCAGAAAGGCTATCACTTTATACTTGCCAGTCTGATCCTCGCAAGTGGGATGCAATACCTTTTCCTTTCCTAATACCCTTTATGATTATATTCATTCCTTTAAATTTATTCCTCCCCCAAAATCCTCTTTTTGTTTTTGTTAGTGTATTTTGATTCTTTTCTCTCAAAAAAGAAATCTATAGTTTCTCTCACAGTGTGCATTCCATTCACTGTGCAGGGAAACACAGCATATATTGCATATTATAATATACAATATATACAGGAACATATACATACATTTATATATTTATTACATAAATATAATTATCTACATATATTACATAAATAAATATTACATTACAGAAGAACACTCAGATTTTCCAGCACACCAAACACACTATGAAGCATGCTGGAAAGGCAGCTGGCAAGCATTCAGGGAGAGGTGAAAGAGCAGGTAGAAGGAGAGCTGTAAGTCCGTCACACCCTCCTCCTCCCAACTGAGACACAGTCTATTTGCTAAAACTACCAGGCCTGAGGCTTCTGGTTTTACTGGCAGTAAGGCTAAGGGAGCAGTGCCACTGCCTGACTCTGCATCCCCTCCAACAGCACCAGCCATTACCCCCTCCCCACCACCAACACCATGACAACAAGCAAAACCAGCATGACAGTCTCCTCCACCTCCATTTCACTTCCCAGCCTGAGCCTTCCAGTGCCAGAGGAAGAGCTGGAGCTGGATCTGAGTGCCATAGTAAAGGAAATTCTGGGGAAGAAGGGGGAATCATCTCAGTTTGTACTCCATACCCCCAAGTTTCCCCTAGAGCCAGGTCTCCTTCCCCAGAAGGCACTTCAGAGGAAATTGAGGTACAGGTTGTGGAGGCAAGCATCTCAGCTGAGTCCACTCAGTCTGTTGCTGTGCCTCTGCCTGCTGATGAGGGGGAAAAGGCAGCATCCACACATGCACCTGCACCCTAGAAATGAGGGGTTTGTGTTGTCTGGGATCATACTGAGCTAGCAGATGATCCCACATATACTATCTGCCTGCGCTGCCGAGCCAAAACCAGCTGGGGCAAAGGAATAAAACGCATGGGCACCACGGAGATGCTGATGCATCTCTGCGGCACCACCCCCTTACTCTTGCCCTCTTCAGCCTGGCACCAGTGGAAGCATGACCAAAAAGAAGACCCCCTCTTGTTCCAAAGTCCTCACGCCCCCAAAGCAGAGGCAGACCACCCTGGAACAGTGGGGGAAAGGTGGGCACAGAGGGGGGGCACATTCCCAAGGCGAGCGAGGTCACTCAGAGCACTGGGGAGATGGCTGCCATCCAGAGCAACCCTCCTCCTAAGTTGAGTGGCCAGGGTTCAAGTGGCTCACGGTGCTTGTGGCCCCATCGTACAAAGTGCTTGCACATACCACCTTCAGCAGGATAGTGCTGCTCTGCCTGTATGAGGCATGCAGGGAGTACTTGACGGAGGAGCTGCACAAGGCAGGTCTGCAGGTGGCCTTACACTTCACCTCAGATATCTGGAGCAGCTGGGGTGGAGATCACGCCTACCTCTCTCACAAGGCACTGGTACGACCAGTCAGGCTGTTACTTGGCTCTCCTTCAAGCTGATGTGATGGATGAATCCCACACAGCAACAGAGATCATGGGGGCCATGAACTGCTTGGTGCAGGGGTGGCTCATTGGGAAGGGTGAGCTTATCCATGGGTTCATGACAATGAGGCCAATATGGTCAAAGTGGTCCATGATGGTCAAGGTGGGCCATCTGCTGTGTGGCACACAAGTTGCACTTCATTGTCGGGGCAAACAGGCAGAGCTGAATTTCCCGTAGCATAAAATCATGCAGGATGCGGAGACTTGGTGGAACTCCACATACCTGATGCTCGAGAGGCTGGTGGAGCAACAGGCCTCATTTGAGGAGACTGGCATCAGTGGCCCACTTAACAGAGCTGAGTGGGATACCATCTCTCTTGATGGTCCTCAAGCCCTTCCTTGACGCCACCAAGACCCTGAGTGCTGGCAATACCCTCCTTAGCCAGGTGATTCCTGTAGTGAGGGAACTTCAGAACCAAAAGGAGAACTTCCAGGGGATCAATGTTCCTATCTGGGGAAAGCCACTGTCACCAGATGTGCAGGCACTGGTGAGGCAGCTGAAGGAGGGCATCAGGAAATGGCTCGATCCTTTGCAGTCCAGTACAGTCCACATGCTGGCTGCTATGTGTCACCTAAGGGTAAAGGGGAGCATATGCAGCAGCAAACCCCTAGATCACTGGACAGGAGGTGCCAGTGAACAGAGTTAGGGAGGCAGAAGGGTACAGGTAGGGGGATGTGGAAGAAGGGGATTCACTGTCTCATGCCAGCATGCCATCCACCAAGCAGTCTCCTCCTCCACCACAGGTGCTGCCAATGTGGGCCAAGGGCATGGCTTCCATGGTGGGGTTCAGAGGCACCAGACCCCACCATCAGGCAGGTTGCGCTTAGCCGCTGGTGGCTGCCTACCTCGCCAAGGACGTGGAACCATTGCTGTGTGAACCTTCTGCACTTTCTTCTTTTTTTTTACCCTTGGGTTTCACAACCATTTAGTGCCCTGCTCTCAGAGCTGGAGGGGGTGTTCACTGTATCACCAGCCAGCAGGGGAAGAACATGTCCCTGCTAAGCTCCCATGCCAGGACAAACTTGGAGGTATGGGCAGGGGCTCTGGGGAAGGAGGAGACCCCAGGTCCTAGGCATGATCACTAAAACTGCACCCTGCCAGGGTTGGAAGGCCTGATGGGACTGCTGGCATTGCAGCAGCCCCCAGGAAATGCCAGGACCGAGGACCTCCCTGGTGAAAGGCAGGTAAGAGGTGCCTTATAATCTTCAGCCACCACACTCATGCACACAGTCCTGACTGGGGAAAGACCAGACTCATCACATCTTTGACAGGCCCAAGGCTTGCTGGTTGCAGTGGAACTGTGAGGCTCCAGATGAGCTCAGCTTAGCTGCCTGGGATGCCAACTTTTGGATTGAAAATTCCTTCATCAAGCTGAGGAAGCACTGCACTGTTTGTGTGTGTGCTGTTCCTGGATGGAAGGACTAGTAAAGAAGCCAGAGCCTGGCATGCAATGCAGGCAAGAAAGCCAGTCAGTGAAAATGGAAATGGAGATGTAAGGGGGGTAAGGGATAGGTGGAGGGGAGGGGGATCTGGCAGCACAAGTAAAAGTGTAGAGGTACCTGAGGAATCAGATGTCCGGCAGGTTGTAGGGTGTCAGCATTCCAGTGTCTATATTGAGTCCATGAGTTTCTGTATCCAGGAGGTTGATGAAGTGAAGTTCATAGTCTATGAAAAGTAGTTTGTAAATTTCCTTTGAGGATCAGGCCTGAGAGACTGGAGACAGGTAGTTGGGTGTTCTTGTCTTTGTTAGATTTTTGGTGTGCGTTCATTCTGGTGCACAGTTGTTGCTTGGTGTCTCCTACATATTTTCCATCAGGGCATCAAGATGGAGATATGTATTGTGAAGCTATCTCTATACTGCTGGCAGATTTTGCATGTCTTCCCAGGCCATGGTCTGGATCCATTCGGTGTATTTTGGCCTGTAGGAAGTTGGCTTCTGGTGATGAGATTAGCGAGGTCCAGTGCTTGTTTGAATTTACAAACCACTTTTTACAGGTGAGCCTATGAACTGCACTTCATCAACCTTCTAGGTACAGAAACTCATGGACTTAATATAGGCATTGGAATTATGACACACTACAACCTGCCAGACATCTGATTCCTGAAGTACTCCTCCACTTTTACCTGCTACATCCCCCTTCTCCCAGCCTGTCCCTAACCCCCTCATGCCTCAACTTACATTTTCACTGACTGGCTTTCTTGCATGCATGCCAGCCTCCGGCTTCTTTATTATTCCTTCCATCCAAGAAGAGTACACACACCAACTACAGGTGCTTCCTCAGCCTGATGAAGAGTTTTCAACCTCAAAGCTTGCTAAGATATATTTCTGCAACTATTCAGTTGGTCTACTGACCCAAAGAACCTTGGCTGGCATGTCCTTAGACCAACACAGCTACAACCTACACCCCTAGCACCTGTCCCTGATCAGCTGAGCAGAAGGCAGGGCCATGGGCACATTTAAGCCCCAGGGCTGGTGCTGGCAGGGAGAGTCCTCTGGCAGCTGCTGGGGAAGAAGCTCCTGCAGGAAAGGAATGAAAGGCTCTTTGACAGTTTGGCTGCCTGAGATGCTAGTGCTACTGTGCTGCTTATCTGTTGTTATTTAAAGTAGTGAACCAGAATGAGGTTGTAGCGGAGGAGGCAGCCTCATTGGGGCACACTACCACATCATGTAGAGGCTCCAGCACCAGTGAGGGTGCAACAACAGGGGCATAGAAAGCCCAGTGACAGTAGAAGGTAGAGTGAGACTGAGACCTCATTACAGGAACAATATCGATATACTATATGCGAGGTATGGGGTGTGGTAAGCGGTGGTTGGAGCCATGCATCTAGCTCATATGGCTTAGGGTGTCACCGTAAGGCACCTACTTAGAGTGGGTCCCAGCAAGGGGTCCAAGATGTACAGGGTTTAGTGGGGTCCAGTAGGACTGTTACCGAGCTGAAGCTCGAGGGCAGCCTCCCTACATATTATCTTTTCCAACAAGATGTGGTGGCAGGTGAAAAGAGAAGGTGCCTGCGGGGCAGAACTGGCACAGGCACAGGGCCCTAGGGGTATCATGGTCACCTCTAGGGACCCTACTCCATGACAAAGTCCAGTTTTCCAGAAACGCCTGCACCAATCTCCTTGATACCTGGCAGGCTTCATGGCCTCAGCAGGGGCTACCATGCCTGCTGTTTTCACCCCCCTGTGCCTTCACACTTACAAGTGACACAAGTTTTGCTCTGAACAGTTTGAGATGCAGTTTCCCAGAAACTCCTGCACTATGTTCTTGCAACTTGACATGGTTTGAGGCTTCAGGAGGGGCTACCATCCCTGCTTTTTTCATTCAAATCAGAAAAGAAATGATAAAGGTATAGGCATTTTCGTGATTCCCCATTATAGCCTATGGGCAAAAACACTGAAACGCGTCAAAACAGTTTCAAAACAGTGCTTCGGAACAGCTAAACAAAACACTGTCCCTTCAAAACAGTGAAACGGAAGTCGAAATGAAACAGTGCTGTTTCACACAGCCCTACTAAATACACACTTACTGTAAAACAGACTGCAAGATCTCATGGTACAGATTATTTTCCTCTAGGTCTTACAACAGGACCCTATATACCTAATGAATTGTGTATTATTTTGGGTTTGTTTCATAATGGGGCTCCATTATGCCAGTAGCTATACAAATACAGGAAACCACCTCTGTTCCAGATTGTAATAAAATAGTAAATAAACCTGAAACTCAATTAAATACCTTTCTTCTCTTCAAATCAATAAATTATGGACCTAACATTCAGGTAAATGTTATTCCAGGTAAACTTTCAAGCATCACTTAATATAATGACAACATTCATTTAGTTTAAAGGAGACATGCTCTTTTATACTAGTTAAGCAATGCTTTACAGCAAAATCCTTAGGCAATAGTAGTAAATAAAACTCTGAATAAATACAAGGCCACATTCTCTGCCCATATTTTAACAAAGAATAAATGACATCTGAAAAACTCTAGTATATTTTGACAAACCGTTTTGTTGCACTTGATCACCTTTGTTTTAATTGTACATAGAAAATGTCTCCAGGCAACAACCTGAAGACTTAGTTCTTCCATAAATATCCCCACTAGGAACACATTAACTGACCCTCTTTCAATTCTTTTTGATTTCCAGAGGTTTAAAGAATGTAGAGTATGGTCAAAAGGCAGTAATGATTCCCATTTAGATTGCGTATGTGGGAAATGGAAAAGTCAGAGGGATCAGAAAGCAAAAGAGCTGTAAGGTAGAGGAGTGCTGGAAGGAAGAAAGGCAGTTGGGGAACTGAATTGAAAGGCTGAAGATGTGAACTGGGCAAGAGATAGAGGGGACAGAGAAGCCTCCTGAGAAAGGAGGAAAGTATGGAAAGAGTAAGGAGAATCAGGAGAGGTGATGGAGCTAAGATGACAGGAGATGATTTTATGGGGAAGACGGGTAGAGGAACTCTTCAAAAGTATCAGCAGTACTTCAGGTTGCTGAGGGCAAGGAAGAATATGCTTACACTGGCCTGCAGCTGAAAGAATCAGCAATTTCATCACTAAGAAACAGAACTTCACTGGGATGAACTACTAAAAAAAAATCCTTGTAAACATCAAATAGTGGGTCAGAAACACAAAGAATTAACTAATATTAGATGTACAGAAGTAGGGGGAAAAGGCAAATATGGAATACAATGGTTTTCATCTAAGTTTCCAGTTCAGATCCAGCTCAAATTGGTGGAAAATTAAATTCATTATTACCAGACAACTGCTTAGTAATCTACATGAGCAAGCAGTTATGAGCATTAGTAAAGACAGGAACAGGTTTATTAAGAAAAACAGAGGCTTGAAAATGTAGCATGCTTCATAAGTTTCTGTATCTGAGTCTTCTGAGTTGTGAGACAGTCATAACCATACAGCAGTTTCAAGCTGTGTCATCTGGTGGAAACTCTTATTAGTAGACAAGCACTTCACAAAAAACAAACAACCCCTCTGTCCCATGGATGCACCACACAGGCCCCTTTCCATGACGTACAGCCCGCCCTCCCCGTGCTGCATGGGCATGGCACACAGCCCCACCTGTACCACCCAGATATGCCACACAGACATGTCACACAGCACCTCCCACACCCACTTCACTATGACACACCCCTCCCTTGTACCATGCAGATACACCGCAACATGCTGCTGCCCTCCCCTAGTGTGGTGAGTAACTCCCACTGTACCATATAGGCATGAGGGCCCCTCTGAGCCATCTAACCATGGGCTTCCTCAGTCCCGTGAGCCAGGCTGTTCCACTCTGCCGCAGGGGCAGGTGGCAGAAGCTCAAGGAGGGAGAGGAAACCTTGAGATTCCTGTGGCAGAGCAAAGGATGGGGCGCAGGGCCTGGACCAGGAGCCTGGGGGCTATCATTTTAACCTCTCAGGGGCTGCATGTAGCCTGCAGACCACCAGTTAGCCAGCCCTGTTCTAAATTGATCTGCAACATTTGTTTTACATTTTCTACATTAATTCACTTACATCTGAAAATAAAACTCATTGCTTTCTGAATGATAGATATATTTAATACCATAAGCACACAAAAAATCTAGACAGAGTTTAGTAGGACATTTTTGTAAACTTCTATTCAAAATCCACAATCCAATGCAACTTGTGTAGTTGGTCAGTAAGTATTTATGAAGCTCTGCTTATGTTTATAGGTATAATTAAACAGTGTCTCAGTTTGTGACTAAAGTTCAAAATTCCATCTTTCAGCCTTTATATTCTAAATTAAAATTATAATTAAAACCATTTCTATTCATGAAAGATCCTCCAAGGACTATTTTTATAACTTAATTTAGGTATCCATAAATGAGCTAAATGTCTCTTTACATTTGACATTTGTACATATTTTTGCTATAAAAAGTCAATGGTCCACGAGTGACTGAAAAAGAAGATGTAAGAGAATGCCAAAAATACTTTCTGAAATCAGAGAATATTTTGATGTTAATATATAATAGCAGATTGTCAATCCCCATGTGTGTCAGAGAGTATTTTAATTAATTTAATTTGATTATCAAGAGATCTGTCTTTTCAATTACACTGTATTGAAATGATCTCTAAAATCAGGACACTGTCACAAGCTGAGGGACAAGCCACAAAAAGTTTTAAAAGGGAGGGTTATAGGAATCAAAGTTGTATTAAAAAGAAAAAAAATGGTTTTTTTGTCATTAATAGAAGTCTTATGAGACCTCAGGACATTTCTGGAATTTAAAGAGAAGTTCTTTAAAAAAAAAAAAAGAGTAAGATTAATGAACAAAGCACACTCATATTTATAGTCTGCTAGGAAATCTACAATATGCACAGGTACAGCAGTTACATGATCATGAGGGTATTTCACAGAAAACTTAATATTTGTTAAATATCTTCTCATTCTACATATAAAGACCCATTTAATAAGTGTTTCAGGGATGTATTTGGTAGCCATGTTGGTCTGAGACAAAAAGAAATGCAAAAATTTAAAACTCTTGTTTCAGAGATGATACCTTTTACTAGACCAATAATGTAATTAGCGTTTATTTCTGTAAAACGGCAGAATTACAAAGAATATTAGAAACCACATATCTGTTGATTAAAAAATATATATGCTTGAAACATTATGCCTTCTTCTTAGCTTACAAAACTTCAGTTATGCAAAGACCCAATTTACTCATTTGTTGTATACCATTATATATAGGTAACAGTTTTAATGAGTAATCTTTTTGTTAAACATAGAATGCATTCCTAAAAACTGTCCAAAATTGTATCATTATATTTATAAATTTAGACAAAAGCTGGTTGGTTACTCAGGTAAAGAAGATTCCCAAGTCACTATAGAAGAGAAATAGTAGTAATAAAAGTGCAATTACTATTTTTTTGTTCAGTTTAGTTCCTTATTTGCACTTGAAAGATGAGAGATCTTTATAAGTTAATAAATTACTGGAGTGCAATTTAAATTTAAAAAATGAAAAAAATATTTTAAGGTTTTTCTTTATACAAAATAATCTTCAAAAGTAAGTTTCAAAATGCTCTCTCATGTAGCCACTTTAAAGGGTTATTTTTTTCACCTAACTGAAACACAAACTCACACTGAATAGAAATATATGTTTCAAATTTTTGTGCTTAGTAAAACAAGACTGCCCTCTGTTGTTGATGAGCTCAGGATCAACATCTTGGGCTCCAGTTAATATATACTATGTAAACTAACCAGCTGATTTGTCAATACAACCTCTGAATTTGAACATAAAATTTAAATGAAAATACAGAATATTATGTTTAGAAATAATGCATTGCCTTCTACCCAGAAACAAAAGAATAAATAAAAGTAATAAAAATGGGACAACTTACCTGTTCATAATACTGGAGATTACTCTCAGCCACATTAGTAAATGCTGATTTCATATCGTATCGCATGGTTTGTTTCCATCTATCCCAGTCAGCTTTCAAAGCATTATTGGCACATTCTACTTTATCTTCAAGTTTTCCAATCTCTTCTCTAAGCTAAATATAAATTTTAAAAATCAGAAAACGTCATTATTTAATATATACCAAGTGTTCAAAGCATAGTAAAATGACCAGTATTGGAGAAGACAGGTTAATGTCATACCTAGTGTGGAGAGTCAATTTTGGGGGTTAATGTTATATTTTATTCAAACCAAGTGGATCACTACAATTCCTAGAATACTAATAAGGTAAAAAATTCAGGTAAGAATTAAACTGTCACTGAAAACATTTTTATTAATTATAAAAGTAAGAGAGTCTGACACTACTCTGTTAGCACTTAATAACAGTAATGTAACAAACAAAACCTTGGGCAGGTTGGGAGGAGAAGGTTGTGGAAATAGAATCCAATTATCCAAACTGGGATTTGTTCAGGACATCTGAGAAAACTGTGATGGGACCTGTAATGACTTCAAGCATTTAAGGCCTATAATCTGGCCTGGAAAAGAGAATTCAGAGGTGTGAGTGGGTGTGGGGAGGCAGACAAAAAATTTAATGTTCAGCTTTCCCACTTCTTGCTTTCTACGTTATACTCTTTGACTGTGGAATTAACCTGTGCATGTATATGTGTGTCTGTGTAGGTAAGAGAGAGAAATTAAAATATAGGTCTTTGCTGAATCTCAGCTTTTTGAAATAAGCAGAGCTTTCCCAGGAAGCCAGAATAAGCCAGTTCCAGGCCTGGTGAGCAGGTACTATTTTCTCTAGTTACTACAGATGCCCACACTGAATTTTGAGCAAACAAAAACGGAGAGATTAAATTGGAATATGTCCCATATTTAATGAGTTTTCCTCTTCTTCCAATAATTTACCTTTGTACTTATTGCCTTTTCTATGTCAAGCATGACAGGTCTAGCTGGCAGCAAACACGGAAAAAGAAAAATCTCCTACAGCAATGCAACAATTAATGGTCTGGGACTGCACAGTGACCAGTGGTAACATACCATGGAGGTGTAAAGCAGAAGCATTGCCAATAATGGAACTGATAGTTTCAAATGGCATTGGTGAAAACTTGACCTTCATCAACCAACCCAGATTCCATAACTATAGTTTTTTTTGCCTGCCAGTACCAACCTAAAGACTAAATCCAGAGTGAGGAAAACTGTACTTTCCTAACCTACTGGGGATAGTCCAATATTTCTCAAAGCAGCCATGAATTACTTACTCAAACTGAAATAAACTTCACCTGACTGGGATACTGAACTCAAGAGCTATCAACTATTTTCTCTTATAGACTGCTATTTAGCCTCTCCTTTTCCAATCTTAAGACACTTTTTAGAATAACAATATTTAATTTTATCTAGTCTCTAACATGAGTAAAGGCATCTTCTTTCCAAAACATCTGTTAACTTCCGATACACCAGATACTTATCTGGAATTAACTGAATAATTATTATAGTAAATAACACTGACCATTACTGTGGCAGGGCACCAGCAGGCAGGAGAGCAGCTTGCAGGTGACTGCAGTGTCAATTGGGGGGAGGGGGGGTGTCACATGGCCATCAGGAGGCCACCTGATTGGAGGAGGGACTGGATGCTGGAGAATAAGAGCAGGCCCTGAGCAGTACAGGCAGCAACTGCAGCAGGGAGCTGAAGGAACAACATCCCCTGGCTGGAGTACTGCTGCTCCCAGAACACCTGGAGGTCAAGGGTAGGAACTGTGGGGATGGAGGAGGTTCCTGGTCCTGGGGAAGGACCTAAAACTATACCCTGCTGGGGCTGGATGGTATAGTGCAGCTTCTTGTGTCAGGGCACCTTCCAGGAAATGCCATGCTTGTGCCTCCCCAGTGAAGGGTGAGTATAGGGTGCCAGAAAGCCTCAGCCCCTGCTGCCTTGAAGGTGACCCTGTAGAGGGGCAAGGCTGAGGAGCACACCTCAACAGAAAAGCCCAGGAGCCCAGGCCCATTGACTGGGGCCTGAGGCAGGGCCCAGGCATATAGACAGACACCTGAGGCCCGAGTGAACAGAAAGCTGAGTTGAGGCCCAAGTAGGTCAAGAGACTCCTGAGGCCCAAAGGAGCATAAGACCCAGAAGCCCCAGTGAAGGAGTGAAGTTGTTTCCCAGCTGCAGCAGAATAGTGGCCCTAGTGAGAAGGCAGAGTGAGAGCTGGTGGCCATGTACAGTAGGGACTAAGGGGGCCTGAAGGACTGTACCTGGGTTGACTGAAGTAGCAGGAGCTGGCAGCCATGTACAAGGGGGCATGAAGGACTGCATGTTGGCTGACCGGTGTAGCCAGAGTTAAGGCCCCAGAAAAGGGGCACAAGTTGAGGCCCAGGGCCATTTCAGGATACCTGAGGCCAAGTTGGGCCAGAGCCCAAGTGTGGCTCAGTTAAGGGGCTGGGTGATTAATAGTGGATAGTGATTTTTTGGATGCCATCTGCAAGGCATGGGACATGGTAAAGGGGAGGTTGGAGCTGTGTATAATGCCCTAAGTATCGGGAGATGAAAATGGGCAGCCTCCCACAATTTTCCATCTTCTTTTATACATCAAGGCGTGGTAGGTGAGACAAGGCAGACTGCCCTAGACAGGTGGGCAGGCTGACATTGTAACCGGCCTCAAGGTGCCCCCGTCATGATCACCATCCAAGGTTCTGGTCTGCATACAGGCCCCATATCAAATGATGAACAGTAATAAATATATTAGCCACTTTCCCTGGATTCAACATCATGAAATAAAAAATCAGGACCATAGTCACCTAATGCCTAGGTTCCAAAAGATTCAATATAGAAACCAAAATTAACCCGCTAGGCCATGTTCTCTATGCCTTAATTGCCTTTCCTTAAAATACTAAAACTGAATGTGGACAGAATGCCAAAATTCTCAGCAAAATCTCCCCATCCATCTCCCCTTATTCCAAATATTTGTAATTATGAGTAAGGAAAACAAAAGACAATATATAATGCATTCTCTGGGTTTGATGGAGGATGTAAAAGAAGTATTTGGAGACTGTATGAGCTAAGGTAGGCACTTAAAGGAGTTTTTGCTTTAAGTGCCTAGTGCACTTTAAGTGCAGCAGCCATCCCTCATAATGTCCTGGCTATCATAAAATGCTTGCTCTGTGCTGGTGACCTACTGTTTGAACTTTCTTCAGAGTTCTTCACTCCTCTTACCAAACCTGCCCCATTTTACTGCTGGTTCTCATGTTTACAGCTGGAGGAAATGTCTAGTTTTATTAAAATTTATGTATAGTTGGCAAAAAATAATCAAGTTATTTCTATTTCTGCATAAATGAAATTCTTCAGAACAAACCCAGGGCTTACTAGAACATCAGGCATTAAGGAATGAAATACTAAATATTAAGAGTTTAGTATACATTTATCTTTTTAAATTCTGATTCAAATATCACAATGATAAACAGAAGCAAACTGAGATACTGTAAGCTAAAGTAAAAATAATGAAGTGAGAGAATGAGAGAACTGAAAATTATTCATTTAATTGCATTTAAATTATAAAATGTTTTAAGTGGATTTCTTTTCAAGATTAGGCATATTATTGGTGAATGCTTCCCAGGAAAGCTAGATCCACAAAAGAAAAAAAAAATATATGCAAAGAATATGCACTTCAAGTTTTGTCTAAATCCAGGTGAAGGACCCAAGCAGCCCTCATAAGACTTCTTATGTGAACACAAACCTCTGCTGTGACAGGGGCAAGCTCACAGGCCCGATCTCAATATCAGCCCACCTCCTGTCATTGGGCAAACCACCCACCTCTCTCACCTGCCATGCCTTGGTGTAATTTAATTAAGATGTTAATTAGGCAGCAGGCTGCCCTTTGAATACCCAGCTACATCATGGGCGGTACATACGCAGACTTCCCCTTGCATGTGTCCCATGCCTTGTAGATGTCTCTCTGTGTGTTACATCTCCGGTTCAAGACCAGGTCAAACCAGGCACGCAGTTAGGTTTCTCACATACTACTCTCTCAGGCCATGCACACATTGCACCCCTGTCACTGGGGCCTCTTGCACTCTGCCTGCTCTCACCAGGCCTCCTTCACACATGCCCCCATTGGGCCTCAATCATTCCACCCTGCTTCTTTGAGCCATCACGCTTTGCTCTCCTTTCTTCAGCCAGCTCTAGTGAAGCCTTCTGGGTCTCTCCCATGACCCTCATCTGAACTAGGCTGAACGTTTAACCAACTATGGGCCAACTTCGTTCCCTAGTCCCTTACTGGGCCACTTTGCCCCTTCTTTGGGCTAACACACCACCACTATGCTGGGGTCTGGGGTCCTTCACCCTTACAGGTTCAGGTATTCCTCTGTGAACATACCTGGCCTCAACTTCACCCTCCCACTAGGGCTTGGGGTTTTACACCCCTGCGGGCTCAGGCACTCCTCTCTGAGCAGACCTGGCCCCACTCCGCCCTCTCATTAGGGCACAGGGTCTTACACCCTTTAGGGATCAGATGTCTCTTATTAAGTGTACCTGGCCCCACTACTCCCCACTTCCCTCCAGTAACTCACCAAATGATGGGGGCTGGGGTTATTGAGGTGCCCTGACCTGCCTTTCACTGGGAAGGTTAGCAGTCCTGGTATTTACAAGGGGCTGCCACACCATTGGCAGTCCAACCAGGCCTTCCTTTCCCAGCAGGGTGCATGCCCAGGACCACGGGCCTTCTTCTTCCCCATACCTCCTTCTCTTACCTCCAGGATGTTCCTGGAGCAGCAGCTAAGCAGTGTGATGTTTCTCCCTTGCTGTCTGGCTTGCCACAGCCCAGGGAGCTGGGATCTAAAATCACCACCCTAATCAAACACCTGCCTGGTGCCTGCTCCAGCCCTTAAAAGTACCTGCTCCAGCCCACATCCGCCCTTACACATACACATATGCATGCACACAACCCCCCACAGTGTACAGAAGATGTACCACTGAAGTCAAAGGAATTCCCGAATTACAGAGTTTAGCGCATCAAAAAATGTTTGAAGGACTAGAGCCTAGACTCAATGAAAAACTATGATACTTTTACTGTTCTAAGAGACATAACAAGGTATTTCAGTAAAAACAGTACTATAATATTCTTCTACTAAAAATGGCAATGAATAAAAATGACTTTACAAATAATTAAAGCCCTGGCATGTGAGTTGGCACCACAAAGGTCTGTCATCTTTGCCTTGCCTGTTTCTCACCTATTTGGACTTCAGGCTATGTCTGATTTCCACCACTAGAATATATTTTGTTCCAACAAAATTCGTAACAGCCACCTTGATATTTTCTAAATACAGTAAAAGCTCTGTTATCCGGCATCCCCCAGGAATGGGGGATGCTGGTTAATCAAATATTCTGGTTAATCAAATGTGCACCATCTGGGGTGCCAGGGGACAGAGAGGGGGGCCCTGTTCAGGCTTTTTCCCACACAGGCTGCTTTGCCCTGGACCATGGGCTGAAAAAGTGGTGAAGAAAAACACAGCTCAAAGGGGCGAAATGGGAAGTCCCCTGGAAGTGGTACTTCCAGTTTCACTTTTGCTGTGTCACTTGGATGCCAGTTAATAGAGTTTTCCGGCTAATAAAGCACCGGTTAACACATCTTATATTGTAATTTTTCTTCCAGTTTTGTTGTTGTTTTTATTTTGCATTAATCCTGTAAAATTCTTTAATTCATTTGAATAAAACTTAATTCTCTCTTCTTTACCAACACAATAAGAAGCAAACATTGAGCTTTTCTGGTTAAATTTTTTATGTTAAATCATAATAACATTCCGTTGTTACGCAGAAAGACAGAATTAAATATACTGAACTTATAGTCCTGACTTCCTTAAAATAAATGCCACCAAGTTCATGTTGTGACCCAAGTGTATTTTAGTACTATCAAATAATCTCAGCAATGACAACTATATTGACCTGAAAATACCCAATACAACCTCCTTAAATCATTCCATGTGTTTTGCTGTGGCCAAGAACAACTAACACATCTAAAGATTTTACACTACAGCCTTTTATCAGCACTTATAGCAGTTTGTAGTTCCACATCTATAACAAAAATGCTTTTCAAATTAGATTACAGTTCATGACACTGTCAGCAAAATTTCTGACTACTAAATTACGCTGACAAGTTCGATCTGACATTTGTGTTCAAATCATTTAAAACGACATAAAAAGCGCTTAGAAATAAAAAAAACCCACATGCAAAATAGAACCAGCCTCAGTGCTGAATGTTAATTTCAGTGACAGCATCAAAGTAAAGTGCCTTCTGAATCAAAAACCAATGCTTTCAGCAGTGATGTGGGAGCTGGGGTAGTGTTGGCACTAAGGTGCACAGCTGACAACCCAGAGGTTGCAATTTTGTGGCCATTGCAGAAATGCTCATGGCGTGGCTTGTCAGATTCCAAAAAATCTGCAAATTCTGCTGCACACTTTATCACAAGGACACGAGAAAAAAAGCGCGGAGGTATAATAAGCAGAATTGGTACCCAGTGCAACCCCTGCAAGAGAGGAGGTGTGAGGAGAACAGTGTACAGGTCCCGGGAGTGGAAGGGTATGGTTCTGAAAGTGGGGGCAGGAGGGCAGCTATCTTAAAGGCAAGCGTCCAGACATTTTTTGAAGTTTTTCAGAGCAGGTGCTTGTACCACTCAAACCATGTTGTCCACATCCCTCCTGAAGTGCAGCGCCCAGAACTGGATGCAGCACTGCAACTGTGGCCTGAAAAATGTCGCATAGAAGAGAAGGATCACCTCCTTGGATCTGCTCGTGATACATCTATGGATGCATGACAAAGTGCGGTTAGCCTTCCTGACTGCATCCCCACATTGGCGGCCCATGTTCATCTTGGAATCAACAGTGATTCCAAGATCCTTCTCTGCCTCTGCACTGACAAGAAGGGAGTGCCCCAGCCTGTAGGTATGCTGCTGGTTCTTCCTCCCCAGGTGCAACACCTTGCACTTGTCTGTATTGAAACCCCATCCTATTCTCATCTGCCCACCTCTGTAACCTGTTGAGATCTAGTTGTAGCCTGTCCCTCTCTTCTAGCATGCTCACTTCTCCCCACATCTTAGTGTCATCTGCGAATTTGAACAAGGTGCTTTTCACCCCGTCGGAATCACCAATGAAAATATTGAACAGTGCAGGCCTGAGGACCAAGCCCTGGGGAACCCCACTGCCCACATCTCTCCAGGTCGAAAATGACCCATCCACCACCACTCTCGGGGTGCAGCCCTCCAGCCAATTTGCGACCCATCTGACTGTAGTCGTTGACACCACAGACGCCTAATTTTTTTTAATGAAGACAGGATGAGAGACAGTGTTGAAGGCCTTCCTAAAGTCCAGGAAGACTACGTCCACTGTGACACCTGTGTCCAAGACATTTGTGACCTGGTCATAGAAAGCCACCAGGTTGGCCAGACAGGACCTGCCTCTAATGAACCCATGTTGATTGCCCCTAAGCATAAACTCCCCTGCTGGCTCCCCGCAGATGTGCTCCTGGATAATTTTCTCAAACAGCTTCCCCAGGACCAAGGTAAGACAAATGAGCCTACAGTTTCCTGGGTCCTCCTTCTTCCCTTTTTTGAAAATGGGAACCACACTGGCCCTTTTCCAGTCGTCAGGCACCTCACCAGAGCACCATGAGTGCTTGTAAAGCTGTGCCAGGGGTCCTGCAATAACTTCTGCCAATTCCCAAAGCATTCTGGGGTGGAGATCTTCAGGACCTAATGATCTGAACACATCTAGTCCCTCCAGATGTTCCCAGAGTTCACTGACCCTGGGCCTGGTATACCTCCCCTGGGTCCATCCAGAATCCCAGTGGGGGGGATGTCCCTGTCCCTGCTCAGAAAAATGGTAGCAAAGAATCTGTTAAAGAGATTAGCTTTGTCATCTGGTGCTAACACCAGATTACCAAGCATGTCCTGCAGAGGCGCCACATTATTTGGTACCTTCTTTTTACCCCCTATGTATTTAAAAAAGGACTTCTTGTTATCTTTGATCTGGGTCACTAGTCCCAGTTCCATCTCTGCCTCAGCCTTCCTAATAGCCCTCCTACAATCTTGAGCCAAGGAGGTATAATCCTCTTTGGTGATGGCCCCTGCCTTCCACTGGGTGTATGCCCCCTTTTTGGCTTTGAGAGGTTTGCGGATGCTTTTAGTGAGCAATGGGGGCTTTTGAGCACTCTTGCCCCCTTTGATCCGCATGGTGATTGTCACACTTTGGGCTTGGAGAATCGTCTCCTTAAGGAACGACCCCTCTTGGACTCCCAACTCCCCTCCTCACTGGGACCTCAGTGCCTCCCCGACTAGTCTCCTTACCTCACTGAAATCCACCCTCCTGAAGTCCAGGGCTCCTGCCTTGCTGCAGGCCTTTGACACCCTGTGCTGGATGGTGAATTCCAGTAGGAGATGGTCACTACTGCCCAGGCGGTTGAGCACCCACAGTCCCCTCACCAGGTCATTGCCCGTGGACAGGACCAGGTCCAACAAGACATTTCTCCTGGTGGGACTGTGCACCTCCTGGGTTAGGCGGAGGTCCAGTAACTCAGCTAGGAACCTATGTGAGTGGTCAGACCTATATTTCATAGATGTTAGGGTTGGAAGGGACCTCAGAAGATCATCGAGTCCAGCCCCCCCACCTGAAGATGTTCAATGTAGGTGCTTGAACCACATCCAATGGCAGGCTGTTCCAGAGCTTGGGGGCTCAGACAGTAAAGAAATCCTTCCTTATGTCCAGCCTGAAATGGTCTTGCAGTAGTTTATGACTGTTTGACCTCATCATCCCTTGGGGCACTCTGGTGAACAAACGTTCCCTCAGACACTGGTGGTCACTCCTGATAAACTTATAGGTGGCCATCAGATCACCCCTGAGCCTGCGCTTTTCCAGGTTAGAGAGCCCCATGGCTCTCAGCTTGTCATCGTAATGTCTGTCTTCCTGACCTCTGACCATGTGCGTGGCTCCCCTCTGCACTCTCTCGAGCTTCTCCACATCCTTTTTGAATTGTGGAGCCCAAAACTGGAAGCAGTACTCCAGCTGCGGCCTCACCAAGGCTGAGTACAAGGAGAGAATGACGTCCTGGGATTTCCTTGAGATGCATCTATGGATGGAAGCCAGCATTTTGGTTGCTTTACTAGCTGCAGCATTGCATTGCAGGCTCATGTTCATCTTGTGATCAATAATGACCCCCTAGTCTCTTTCTTCCATAGGGCTAACTAGTGTAGCACTGCTGAGCCTATAAGGATGCTGCAGGTTTTTCCTCCCAAGGTGGACAACCTTGCATTTTTCAGTGTTAAACACCATCAGGTTCTCATCCGCCCATTTGCTGAGCCTGTCCAGGTCAGCCTGGATCACCCGCCTATCTTCTGGTGTGGATGCTTTGCCCCAAAGTTTGGTGTCGTTGGCGAACGTGGCCAGTCCACTTCTGACTCCAATGTCCACATCATTAATGAATATGTTGAACAATATGGGTCCAAGGACAGAGCCTTGGGGGACCCCACTGGTCACAGGGCACCATGATGATGGACTTCCGTCTATTACTACCGTCTGGGTCCAACCACGGAGCCAATTTCCCAGCCAATGGATCATGATGGACCCAAGGCCACAATTGGCCAGTTTGGCCAAGAGGTGATCATGGGATACCAGATCGAAGGCTTTTTTGAAGTCAAGATATATGACATCAATCTCTTTTCCCTTGTCCAGGTGATGACTCTTCATTTCTGGCCATCACTGATTGGTCTCTCTGTGGTCATCATACTATCCACATTCTGCATTCCCCCATAACTTGTGTCACCTGTGAAATTTGCCTGTAACACATTTAACACCCACATCTGAATAATTAATGAACATCTTAAAAAGCACTGGTCCAAGTACTGAACCCTGTGCAATGCCACTGGTCACCATGAGCCATGTCAACTCAGCTCCATCTATGAATACTCTATGGGTCCTGCATCCGAGCCACCTAGCCACCTGACCATTAAGCTCTCAAGGCTGCAGTTCCTCACTTTTTCCATAAGGACATCATGGGAGACCAAGTCAAAAGCCTTTTTTGAAATCCAAGTATATGACATCAACCTCATCTCTCTTCTCCAGGTGGCATGCTACCTGATCATAGAAGGAAAGGAGGTTGGTCAGGCATGACCTGCCCACAACAAAGCCATGCTGGCTATCTTTTAGACTATCAGTAATGTATTCTTTGATGATTTTTTTCAAGATTTTTCTAGGGATTGAGGTCAAACTGATTGGCCTGCAATTTCCTGGGTCTTCCTTCCTTTCTTTCTTGAAGATAGGCACCAAATTGGCTCTCTTCCAGTCTTCTGGAACCTCTCCTGAGTGCCACAAGTTCTCAAATAGCTTTGCCATTACTTATGCAAAGTCACCCACTTCTTTTAGCACTCTCAGATGTAATTCATCTGGTCCTGCTGACTTGTAGATATCTAGCTTCTCCAGATGTTCCCTCATGAGATCTTTGCCAACCATGGGTGAGTGATCACCCCTACCTTGATCACCTTGTATCCTATCAGGCATGGTAACATCCTTAAATTGGTGGAATACTGATGCGAAGTATCCATTTAGGAGTTCGGATTTCTCCTGGGTGTCAGTTATCAGCTGCCCCATTATGGTCATCAGGAGCCCTATGTTTCCCTTATTTTTTCTCTGACTTCCTACATATCTAAAGAAAGATTTTTTATTGTTCTTGATTTCCGTTGCCAGGTTGAATTCAGTTTCTGCCTCTGTATTTTTAATCTGCTCCCTACAGGTGCAGGCTATTGCTGTGAACTCCTTCTTGGTGGTAATTCCCAGCTTCTATCCCTTATAAGCTTCTCTCTTTAATTTCAGGAGGTACATGACTTCCCTATTGAGCCAAAGGGGTCTCCCAGCCCTTTTGCTACCTTTCTTATGAACAGGAATGGACTTCCTTTTGTGCTCGGAGGATAGCATCCTTGAGGAGCAACCACTCATCTTAGACTCCCTTCCCCATTGGATTATGGTCCCGCAGGGCCTCGCCAACCACTCTCCTAAGCTTGTAGAAGTCAGCTTTCCTAAATTCAAGGACTTCTACCTTGCTGACTGATTTTCCTGTCTTGCGATGGATGGAGAAAGTGATCATATCATGGTCACTGTTGCGTAGCTTCCCTTCAATCCTCAGGTTGCTCACTAGATCATCTTTGGCCAGAACCAAATCCAGTAGCACCTTACCCCTGGTTGGCCCATAGACTTCTTGAGTCGCATAGAACTCTTCAATGCAAGTGAGGAAGCTTTGCAACCAATCAGATCTTGCTGAGTGCTGTTGCCACAAGATGTCTGGGTAATTGAAGTCTCCCATGATGACCATGCTCTGAGAGCATGCAGCCCCTGTCGGTTTTCTAGAAAATTCCTGGTCGAGCTCTTCCTCTTGGTTTGGAGGTCTGTAATAAACTCCTACAGTCTAATCCCCTTCACCATGCTCTCCCTGTATTTTAAGAGGGTCTCAAGTTACCCTTCTTTAATGCCAGTCTCCACTTCTAGGGATGTGTACTGCTCCTTTACATAGAGAGCTGTACTCCCACCATTCTTCCCGACATGATACCGCATCTGCAAGCTGTAGTCTTCTATACCTGTGGTCCAATCACAGGTGGAGTCCCACTAGGTCTCTGGTATTTCTATGAAATCGTATTCCTTATTGGTTAGCAGGAGGCTTAATTCTACTTGCTTGTTCCCCATGTTCCTGGCACTTGTGTACAGGCAACTAAGCCACTAGAGACCCTAGGTTTCCTAGTATGCTGAGAAAAGATCCGTCCTTCAGCTGGTGTTGGAGTATATTTCCTAATGTTTCATGACTTTCTGGTTCCATGGTTGCTATTTCCTGGGCTTGTTCTGGTGGTTGTCCACCTGTCCCCCAGTGATCTCAGTTTCAAGCCCTATTCAGGAGGTCTGTCATTCTAGCCAAGAAAAACTTCTTCCCCTTTGGCATGAGGTGGATGCCATCTCTTCCCAACAAGCTGCTGTCTCTAAACTGCGTGCTGTGATAGAAGAAGCCGAAGCCCTCGTGGTAGCATCAACACTGGAGTCTTCTGATCACTTTTTCTATGCAGCTATCCCTCCTGGGCCCATGACCAGTAGGACTGAGGAGAAAACTACCTGCGCCCCTGACCCCTTTAGCCCAGCCCCCAGAGCCCTGTAGTCACTCATGACCTGGCCAGGATTGTTCCAAGCCTGATTGTTTAGGATTGTTTTAGGGTTCCCAGCATAGATATGCTGCTGTGGCATGGAATCTTTGGGGGGGAGGGCATTCCAGCACCCCTAACTTGGCACAAAGGGCAGCTCCTTTTTCACTCACCCATAGTTATGATACTGGCTTTCAGTTACTTAAAAGAAGTGTTTCATTTTAGGCTGAAGTTACCCATTTAAATTTCAGCTTAGCTTTTTTTTTTTTAATATAGTAAAATTTTACCCACTGAAAACCTATCCACATATGAAAAATGTTGCATAGTTTAACTAAGAATAGCAGTTTAAAAGGGTTATGCCCAATTTATACTAACCACATTTTACTTAAAAAAAAAATTGTATCTGTTATTGACTTAGTCCTCCTTGAGAACAGATTTCCTGAAACAAGAGTCAGTATTAGCAATTACTAGAGTGTGAATATTTATGTATGTATTTTGTGTGAACTAATATTTTAAATTTGATATAAGATCTATACAAGTCCTGCAATTGTGGTTATGCATTTTTGAAATCACAGGTATCCTTATCCACTTTCACTGAAGTAAAAAAGAATATTGTTACTAATTTCAATGCAAATGAGATTCACAGATGTTAGGGTCCGAAGGGACCTCAATAGATCGAGTTCGACCCCTTGCATAGACAGGAAAGCGTGCTGGGTTCAGACTACCCCAGCGAAATGCCTATCTAACCTCCTCTTGACAACCCCCCAGGGTAGAGGAGAGCACCACCTCCCTTGGCGGCCCATTCCAGATTTTGGCCACTCACTCTGTGAAGAAGTTCTTCCTAATGTCCAGTCTAAATCTGCTCTCTGCTAGCTTATGGCCATTATTTCTTGTAACTCCCAGGGGTGTCTTGGTGAGTAGAGCCTCACCAATTCCCTCCTGAGCCCCCATGATGAATTTATAGGCAGCCACAAAGCCACCTCTCAACCTTCTCTTGTGGAGGCTGAAGAGGTCCAGGTGCCCTAGTCTATCCTCATAGGGCTTGTCCTGCAAGCCCTTAACCATATGAGTGGCCTGTCTCTGGACCCTCTCCAGGTTATCCACATCCCTCTTAAAGTGTGGCACCCAAAACTGGACACAGTATTCCAACTGCAGTCTGACCAGTGCCTGATAGAGGGGAAGTATCGCCTCCTTGGTTCTGCATGATAAAGTGCCATTAGCTTTGCTGACGACTTGGTCACACTGACGACTCATGTTCATCTTGGAGTCCACTAGGACTCCGAGATTCCTTTTCGCTTCCATGCTGCCCAGCAAGTCATTTCCTAGGCAGTAGGTGTGCTGGACATTTTTCCTCCCTAGGTGCAGTACTTTGCATTTCTCCTTGTTAAATCACATTCTATTGTTTTCTGCCCATTTGTCCAACCTGTCCAGGTCTGCTTGCAGTTGTTCCCTGCCCTCTGGTGTGTCCACTTCTCCCCACAGTTTTGTATCATTCGCAAACTTGGACAGATTACACTTCACTCCCTCGTCTAAGTCACTGAAGAGTATCGGTCCAAGGACTGAGCCCCACGGGACCCCACTGCCCATGTCCTTCCAGGTTGATACCGAACTGTCTACCACCACTCTCTGGGTATGACCCTCTAGCCAATTTGCCACCCACCAGACTGTGTAATCATCCAAGTCACAGCCTCTTAATTTGTTCACCAGTATGGGGTGGGATACCATATTGAAGGCCTTCCTGAAGTCTAAGTAAATGATATCTACCCCTACTCTTGCATCCAGGTGTTTTGAAACCTAGTCATAAGAAACTAGATTAGTCAGGCATGTTCTACCTGCTATGAACCCATGCTGGTTTCCCCTCAGCATAATTTTTCTTGCTGGGCTCTCACATACATAAGCCTTAATAATCTTTTCAAAGACTTACCAAGAATCAAGGATAGAGGTGAAACTGACTGGCCTGTAGTTGCCTGGATCCTCCTTCCTCCCCTTCTTGAAAACAGGGACCACATTGGCTCTTTTACAGTCCTCCGGGACCTGGCCTGTGCGCCACAAGTGCTCAAATATTCTTGCCAGTGGCTGTGTAATGACATCAGCCAGTGCCTTTAGTACCCTCAGATGAAGCTCATCCAAGCCTGCCAACTTAAACGCATCCAGTCCTTCCAACTGACTTTGCACCATCTCAGGGTTAACATTTGGTAGTCTGGTGCCCTGCAGTTGCCTCTCTACGAGCCCATTGTGAGACTTGTTTTGCTCCTTGTTTTGGAACAGAGGCAAAGAACTCGTTGAGGAGTCCAGCCTTGTCCCCCGTCTGTCACCAATTGCTTTTGCCCATTCAGTAGTGGTCCTATACCACCCTGGGCCTTCCTTTTACTCCCTACATATCTGAAAAACAATTTTTGTTATCCTTAACTTGGGAAGCTATCCTCAGCTCCATGGTAGCTTTGGTCTTTTTAACTGCCTCCCTACAACTGCAAGCTGAGGAAGCCTCCTCTTTAGTAATTTCTCCCTGTTTCCACTGCTTATATGCCCCCCTTTTTGCCCTTAGGCTGCTCTGGATTTCTCTGGTCAGCCAAGGTCTAGCTTTTTTTAATCTCCTTTAACATAAAAAAAATACAAAAAACCATGCATATCCCTGAGTAGTAGCGTAAGTGAGGGTAAGTGAATGGAGCACCAGCGTTAGGTACCGATTTTGAAGGGACAGAGTAAAAGCAGCAGTTGCTGTCACTGCAGCTATCACTAGCCCAACGACAGGAACTGCTTGTTCTGCCTTAGCCTTTGAGATGTGCTAGGTGCTGTACCAACAAACAACAAAACAAGATCCCCAGACTACAACTTAAAATGAAAAGGGTAAGATAAAAGGGTTTAAACAAAAAATAAAAGGTGCTGAGCAGTGAAGTTTAGCACATATCCAGTTAATTAAACACCTACACTTACAAATCATCTTATACATAGTATAAACTATGCATGATATTAGTCCAAAGCCAAAAGGCTGACAGTTTACCATACAGTTTATTACAATGGGCCCCAGGAGAGTTAACAGTATTTCAAGCCATGGTGATCCCATAGCTCAGCACTGTACCTCCCCTGTCCCCCACCCCGCAAAAAGATCTATGTGCTTAATAGCGCCCCCAGTCATGACTAGAACTGGAGATTCTTGTCATGAGTCCTGAGAAGTTCCAAAAATATACATGCAGATGAGATGCAGGGCCACCTGGTCCCACTTCATCTCATGGAGGGCAGGGCCACACTAATCATATATATCAGGCTGAGAGAGGGAGTAACACAGGAATTCTGCGTAAACTGCTTGGAGCCCTGTTTGGTAATGTTTGCCAAACAGTTAAGGCTGGTGAAAAAGTAGAAATAATTGGAAATGGGAAAGGAAGGTAGCTTGGCTGCGGGAGAGAAGAGGAAGTCAAAATGTATGCAGTGTAGTAGCTCACCATGACTAGAAAAAAAGTCTATGCTATGGGGAATATGCTCAATGGGTGTTACCATATTTCTTATTTAAATGGGCTGTACTACTCTATCCTTATGGTAGGTTGTCCAACGTGAGCCATGTATGTTATAGTCCTGCTCAGTGTTGGCTACATTTAATCAACTTCATAGTTGGTTTCCATTACTGAGTACCTGCTGCTTTCGGTTAAGGATAAACAACATACTTAATATGGATTCCTTGTATGTGAACGTAACATGAAGGGTTTCCCCCCCTGCATGCTGATCAGGGGGAAATGTTTATCTTGTATTTAAGTAAATATAGTATTCTAAAGCTCTTACTGCAAAGCAAAAAGAGATCTCAGTAATAGTATTTTCTGAAATGTGTGAGAAACAAGAAGGTTCAGAAGATGAATAAGGCATCTGAACAGTTTGATTACCACACTGCACCTGAGGCATTTACCTGAATTAGAATTAGGGAGCAAAGAAATAACAGTAAAGAACAGGCTGTACACAAAAGGATCTTAAAAGGTTTACTTCAACAGAATAAAATCAGATGACTGTGAGGATGCAACATTTTAAATACAGAAAATGAACACAGTATAATGAATATTGTAATAAGGGATTCCTTCTTTCTGATCTAAAATAACTAATGTTCGTAAGTTCAATAATATTGACCTTTATAGCTTGCAGTTACTAAGGTAGCATGTTAGAATATTGAATCAGGCTTTAAAGACAAATATAGTCTTAAAAGAAAACAAGCCGCCCAAATTGGAGTTAGGAAGTGAGAATGTATATAGACATGTTTCCATGATAAAGTGTAATACATATTTTCTATGTTTAAATCAAATTAGCATTTGAGCATAATATTGAGTAGTACAACATTTATAAGACTAAGTGAAGACCAATTTCTAAGCAACTTTAATTACTCATTACTGTAAAGGGAATGACATTTAAATATTGCTTCCATCTGAAACATTTTAACTATCTTAGGGTACTATACAGCTGCTCTTCAAATGTTAAATATAATTTTTCTCTGAACTATTAAAAAGCCTCTCAAATTGTCACCTTCACAAATGACATCCATTTTCAGCCAAATGGAGACGCTTGGTTGAGATATACAAATTGAAATGAACGTCTATTGTTTTTTAATTGCATGTTTTTGTATGACAGCAAGTTTTGTAAATTCCTACAAGAGAGCAAAAAGCAAGGCTGCATCTTTCTGTAACTGTTCCTTTTTAAATCCAATTCTTTGTTCACTTTTCCTTGTTGCATCCCTTTTTCCTTATACTTCTTACCTTTTTTCTCAATAGTGTTCAATATAACAAAGAGCAACTCAGTACTGAACTGCAATTTGACACTACTCATATGGAGAGGCTAATAATAATCCCATGCAAGAAGGATATATATGCTTTGGCCTCAGTTTAAGAAATATTTTGTGCAGGTTTAAATTTAAGTACTTTAACTTTTTTTAACCACTGCAAGATTTCACTTACCTTCAATATAGCAGTTCATGTTAAGCACATACACAGGTACTTGATTTACTGGAAAAACTCAGAAGAAACATTTTTCCCTCTCAGAATTTGCCAAGTCATCCAAACTGAAATTTTTTTCAGTGAAATTCAAAAGGAAATCAATCAGGTCTCTGCCGTGTTTCAGAAGCATAACAAGTATATTGTGTGTCCTTGGCAGCAGCGGCGACCAGGACAGCAATACCATCAGCTGCCATTCTCATTTCCTCTTTTGAACTATTTTCCACCCCATCTAAACTGGTGTCTAGGGACTCACCCACCCCTAATTATGCCACTAGCTTCTTTCGTGACAGCTCACCTGCCCACCTCCGGAGGAGTTATCTGGTGAACTGCTGGAGAGCCTAGGCTTCTGGCTGCAGGGAAGCTCCAAACTGAGAGTTCAAAGAATTCTAGCTTGTAGCTCACCAGAAGCTCCAGTACCGAGAACAATCTTGCGATTGGGGTGTAGGGGCTTCTGCTACTTCCTGCTACAGAAAATTTCAATAGCTTTGTTTTTCATTCTGAGTGAGAAGGAAACCAAGTTTGGAAATGCTGACATCCTTTACACAGCAGAATTATCTTTCTCTGCATAGTTCCAATACGTACTTTGCTGTACTCGATGGAGCCTTATGGTCTGACTCAAGCCCATGGAAATCCATGAGTCTTTTCAATTATTAAAAGAGATTTTGGGTCAGGCCATTAATATAAGCAGTCCATCTAATCCTAAAGTATAATGTATCCAGTTTTGTTCATTTAAACACAATAAGAGTCATGTAACACTTATCTTGGTCACACAGGAGGGGATGTAGTTTTATTAAGCATAACTTGGTTAATTTAAATCTTATGGGAATTACCTTGCCATTCTTTAACCAATCCACCTGGTGGAGAACTGCAGTCAGCCCTCTCCCATTCCAAATTTGGTCCCAGTCGATTCCTGGGATGAGGACCGAGAGAGAAAAGGATTCTTTGGTATGAGGAAAAGGATCATCTTCTCATTATAACAAATTCTTTGAGTCTCAATCCCTGTTTCTTAGCTTTTTAAAGACTGCCTTCCCCTAAATTCACTTCAAATTCCAAGTTATCAAGAAATTGGACCCCCTATGGCAGTGATACCTTGAGAACTTTTCAACAGTGATACGGGATGCCACACAGTATTAGCATTGTTAGTTGTGTAAACATGATTTGCAAGCTAAATCCAGAGATTTTAAACAGGAATCCATAATGTCAAAAACATTCTGACCAGCTGTGGTCTGAGCTCTTTGCAACAGAAAGAAATGCTCTAATATTTTTCTACAGTTACAAAATGAATGAAAACTAACAGCTGGCATTTCCTGAGGGGTGCCTTGAACTAAAAAAGCTTAGAATCACAATGCTATGGAAGGAGTACCAGCACTAGACACTTGCTACCAACCCTGTTGCAGTTGTTTCAACTTAACTTCTATACTTCCTGTTCTGCTTTAGAGAAGGCAGAAGCTCCATCTACTTAGCCATCTGCATAGTAACCTCAAGAGACCCTGACATCCTAGTTCCACTCTCTTCCCATAAGAAGAAGGCTCTGTCTGGCAGGATAGAAGAACATTTACCCCTAGAAATGCACTATGAGCCAGTGCCTGTTGACCTCCACTCAGCCCCCAGATTAAGTGATGTTCCCCTGCACCTTTCTAACCCAAGTGTAGGGGGATCCATGACTCCCATTTTCTCTCTGTTGGCTAAGCAAAGTACACCACCCCTTCAGGGAGTGTAATTTAGTGCTTGTAGACATTGTGGTATATCCCCGGTAACCACATTAGTATATCATACACAGTCACTTGCTCCAGTTACTGATTATATAAGGCCCCTTTTTTTTTCTTGTTTTAACAGGGAGAAGTGGGAAAGGAAGCACAGGGCAAACCAAAACCATATGAGTAGATAGTAACAGCAAAATTAGATAACAATAAAAGATATATGGAAGCCAATTTCTTACTTTATGAAAAACACATCTATGTATTATCTTGCAGGCCTTCCAGAAGGCTAGACTTACAAAAACATATGCATATTATTCCAGTATATAGTGTAGGTATTATGAGACATAATAAAGTGATAATATTTCCTTATGTTTAATTTACTGCCAGGAAATCAAATGAGTAATACAAATCCTTATTTCGAGTGCCAGAATGGTCTGAGCCTGACGCTTCTAATAGCTCATCTTTACATGAAAGCCAGTCATGACACTGCTAACGGAAAACATTTTGTGTGTCAAATCTTTTTTGCTTAGAAACAATAATAAATGTTGTAATCTTTCAGTTATTATTTTATGTGCCATTTATATTGCATTATGTTTCAAACAGTAAAATTGCACAAAAAGTCACCTATTTAGCTAAAAAAGTCAAGCAACTGAAAGTTAGGAAATGTAATATTTCTGCCCCTTTGCATGACCAAACTGTGCATTTATTAAGGCCATGTCCTGTGGAAAAAAATGCTGTGACATTTATAAGCACATATTTTCATAATACATCCATAAAAAGAGGAAGAATCTAAGGTTGTACTGATAACCATAAATCTGCATTTACTAAGTTTTCTGCTAATCCTAGAAGAGGCATGTTTGGGTACCAACTCCCTCCATTCCCAAGAGGAAAGTGGGTGTGGGAGAGAAAAAACTGAGTTGTACTGAGCTCTTTCCCACTCTCCATGAGGTCCTTCAGCATACAACACCCAGCCCAATAATGCTTACTCCCATTGGAAAAATCAGCTTTTCTCCTCCTACCAGCTTCTGTAGTTACTCATGTAGCTCAAGTGGCAACTCATGTTTTATACAGGTCCAAGAGGAGAACCTAGCTTGGGTCTCTCCTGGATACAGGTACCCTTAACAGGTCTCAGTCATTCCCAGTACAGCATCAGCTGTTGCTGTTGTGGTGGCAATACAGATGAGCATCTGAATGTTTGTGCTTAATTATTATCTTGGTAGGATTCTACAAAATTCCCAAAGAATATACACACAAAAATGTGGTGGCTTAAATTTATGTATCAACAAGGTAAACTGAATTTCTAGGAACACAGAAAGCATCTGCCTGGCAAAAGTGTGCTTCTCCTGCCAAACACCAAAGGCCTGCTGCAAACCACAGAGGTGTGAACTCTACTTAAACAGTCCTAAGAATATTTTATAAAGGAAATATTAAAACTCTTAAATATATAGGTTGCTACCAGTTCGCCTCATAACACACAAACCTCTGCACATGCACACACATACTTTCCAACTTTTGTTGTAAAACAGACAGCACCCTACAAAATATGCACATACCCTTTACATAACTTTTTCTTGCTTTTGTGAATTTTAGTTAAGCTATTTAAAATTATGTACTCCCTACTCCTCTATCAAAGGGCAAATACCTGAACACTTCTACAGCTAATGCATACCACAGATCACACATACTACACTTCTGTGCCCTCAACTTGCCCTCCTTCCACACAACTGTTTACAAGACTTCCTCCTTTGAATAATTAATATACATTGCAAATATCTGGAGTAATACAATGTTGTATTAAAAAGGCTAGAAGGATGATGCTAGAAAGTTGCCCTTACCCTAAGAAAAATACGGTTGTGCAATGCTATCTGAGGTTTACTTTGTCTTAGTTACATAGCTGCATTACATTACATCAGTTTTATATTACTGCTATTGTCAGCACTATATCTGTGTATGCCTGTGGCTAGAGAGAAGAGAGGATGATGCAGCTAATCTTTACATTCCTGAGCTTTTGTGGGTATGTAATCCTAACTGAGTCATAATAACATTTTATATATATTCATTTTGTAGGGTTTTTGTAAATGCTAGATTAGAGGCAAGATGGTACCTTTCTGACTGGGTAAAAGAAGAGTTGCTGCTTACAATCATGTGTGTGCCAGTAGCAGACAGTTAATTTCTGGACTATAGAAGCTGAGATATAACTATTGACAGAGAAAGTTTTATACATGTCATAAAATTTTATCCTTATTATTTAAATTATTTTATTGACCTGCATGAATGGTGTATACTAGCTGTATCAGACAGCTAACAATGACGACCCAAAAATCTACACAAAAAGCTACATACTGTATCAGATATACTTAATCTGCCCCATGCTACAAAAGACTGGATTGAATGAGACAAATTTTAAAAAGAAAGTAATTTATAAGATTTCTATAAAAAGTAAATAAAGATAAAACCAAATTAAAAAGATTTTAAAATTCAAAGGCCATGGGAACAAGAATGGTAAAATTTCATAAACCTTAACAAACTGTCCCTAAAAAATTTCCAAAATTTTTGCCTAACTTTAAGCCCAATTTAGAATTCTCCCCTAAAATGTTGTTACTAGGCATTTAATATAAATGTCAACTTGTAAGAAGATGCTTTAAAAATGTCCAAGAATCCATTTAATTCTACCTTTCTATAAAACCTCATTTTGTTTCCTTGCCTAAAGAACATGTGACCTCTTTAGTCATGACTTTGCTGGAAGTGTTCCAGTTATATGGGCATACCTTCCTAAAGTAGGCAAGGAAATGAGCATTCCTTGTATATAGCTCGAGACCTTGTTTTTGTCAGAGGAACTTATAACATTTAATTGGGATAGGGCCCATATTGATTCAACATTACATCCTGAAAGATTTATGTACTTACCAGATCCTTTTCTGCCTTTTTATTGGATAAAGCATCGACTTTGGACTCAAGCTCTACTTGAATTTGGTCTCGTCTTTTCAAAACACCCTTAATATTAAAACAGTAAAAAAGGTAAATAACATTAATGTGTAATAATCTGCTTATGAAAACATCAAGAGCATTTAAGAAGTTAAAGAATGTGTACCTTATGCTTTGAACAGACCTCTCATATTTAAGGATTTTGGTCTGATGCAATTACTTTCTTTATAAATAACTTTAAAAGTATGTACTTCAGATTTATTTAAATTACCCTATTTTTTTTCTTGAAAGGTCTGGTAGGGGTCTTACCAGAACTGACACCAATATCACAAGACTATGCTAAGTATGTTATAGAGCATCAACCCATGGAATATTCATAGTATTTTTAATTCCTTAAAGTATGTAATAATGATTTAGAGACAGAGAATTCCTAGCAATAAAGGAAATAATTCAGTAATAACTTCATTTGAATAAATATAGTATCACTCAAGTAAAACAGTATCTCGGATGCTATATAAAATATGTGCAGCCTTACAGCTTTACTATTAATTTGTATGTGCCAAAGTTAGTTTATGACAAAGGCAAGGGATATTTGGTGCAAGAGGAGGAGGAGTAATCTCCATTATCTGAAAATAATCAGATGTTAACAAGCCTGTTCTTAAATTAAATCCAACTCATCAGCTACTGGATTCCTAGAAATGAAAAAAAGGGAGTGAGCTTTGTCCGTTACACTGTAAGTATTGTGACATGAATTATATTCCCAACTCTGCTATTTTGCTAAGTGACCTAGTCTTAGTCTGTGACTAAGATGTTGCTTATCCTACAGAAGTACTGCAAGACACTGTTTTTTTAGGAATACTCAGAAACAGAAAAGTATGTTAGTACAAATTTCAGAACTTCTTGTTAGTGATAATTACTTACATTATCCTTGTTGCAACAGGTTTTACTAGTTAATTAAAATATGGTTTGAGATTTTTAATATTTGCTTTTAGTGTAGGACACGTTGAGACAATGTACAGAATAACTAGTTCCAATTCTGGTTTTCTTTAAGTACACCAAGTGCCAAAAGACTAATTTTTTTTAATGTTGAAAAGGAAATTCCTACCACCCTGCCTAGAAACCATCACAAAACACCTATATAAGCTAGTCTTTAAAAAAGCTAACATGGTACTTTTATAGAATAGTTGGTAAACTTTTTTGATCAGTTATGAGTAATACAACAGTAATTCTTACTGAATAGTAAGTTTATCTCCTGTTAAATGTACTGTTTGTTTATAAATAGAAAAAGTAGTTCTAATAAAAGAAGTAAAGCAAATAGTTCTGGAATAATATTCTTTACATCACTGAATTATTTTTGCCTTTTACCCCCTCTTTTTCTGTATTTAAAAATACCATAGACACCATTAACAATGATTATTTGCCAATTCTTATTACAAATATGTATTTTAGGTATAAAGTAAAACTAATAATTACAATACTAATATGCAACATCTTTGGGTTAGGTCTGGCTTTTTAATAATGAACACAAGAACTATTCATTATTTTGTGCTTTTAAAATACGAAATCAATAAAAAACATAAGTTAAATATATGAATATAGCATTATGATTTTATAATTACTCTGGTGGAACCTCTGAGCAGTAACAGGTCCCTCAAAGAGCAGTACTCTGACCCGAAACAAATTTCTAATTCTCTCTACAAAGGACAAATTTAGAGAAGATGGCTCTACTATAGCTGTCTCCACTCTCAGTCGAACAGGAGGGGGTCCAGCCAAAATGCAAAGATTTTTGCTCTAAAACCTCCTGAAGATGCTCCTGCATTTGTTTTCTCAGTTCAGAATTTCCAAAGCTAAAAAATACAAGGATTAAGCCCCCTCCTTGGCTAAGACTTCGCTTACGTGTACACGCTTATTGGTGTTGCCATGCCTCAGAAAACCATTTTTCCCAAGGTGGGGCTGACAGATGCACATTTGGTCTGTTTCTCGCTATCCTGTTCAGGATGCAAAACATAGGAAAGGGGAGAGGGGGACAGAGACAAAATAAAGTGAATGAATGGCAAGGTCCTGGAAAGGAATAAGGGAAGAAGCAGCCAAATGATGAACTGTTCTCTTCCCCTAAGGCATCACAACAGTCTAATGTTGTGCAGGAAGGGTTGCACCAAGCTAATGAAGGTAAATCAACTAACGAAGAGTCTGAAAGCAATTGTAATTCAAGAAGTGTGTGCAAAGGGCCTCAATTATTCTGTTTGACCACAGAAGCCTCCCCCCCAGCTCTTTAGGCAGGACCAAGAAGAAGGCCAGCAGAGGTGAGACAAACTGAAGAGGACAACACCTGGCTCAATGTAACATATCTAAATTGAAGTTAAATCTGGGCAGGTTACTGGAAACAGCTTTTTCAGTTTGCAAAGTAAGACTCAAGATGGAGGATTGTAGGTAACAATCTTACCAGCCTTTCAAATACGATAACAGCTACCTGACAGGCCAAAGAGAATACAAGACCTAGGGGCTTGAAGACATATGGGATAAGGGACTTTAGTATTGTCCTAGGGTAAAGACCAGTTTATTCACTTTGTAGTAGTAACCGGTACGCAGGCTTGTGTTCTGAATGCACAGGCCACTCACTGTTGGTCTTCTGTGACCTCAGTGTAGAGTCATTCCTTCTGTTCCAGGTGACTTTGAATTTCCTTCTGTGTCTAAGCTTTAAGATCCCTCCACCGGCCACTAAATGTGTCCAGATGGTAGCTGTCATGGAAAGTTCAGGAGGCCGTGACCATCAGCGGGGGAATTCCTGTGAGGCGTGGGGAACGGAGGTCCCCAGTTGAGGGAGCTGGCTGTAACTGAGGAGAGGCTGACCCCAAGAGTTTCACAGGAATTTTTTATGAGGGCTAGATGGAAGTCTGAATGTTGGATAAGGATTTTATCAGTTTTGTTTTACCATACTCCGTTGTAAAATCATTTTATTGCTTTTTTTCTTCGTTATGCCATTTGTTTTTTTCATCGTTGTGCCATTTGTCTTGTAATAAGCTCTTTTGTTTTTATGACACTTTTGCAGTGTGCCTGTGGTAAACTGTGATTTCTGGCATACTCATTCAGCAGATTAGGGAACCAACAGCCTTACACAAACCCAGGGCCCATCTTTGAGAGCACCCCAACACCTTAAGGTTTTGTCACAGTGGTTTGTACTAAATGCAAATTAGCAGATCATTGGCTGAATTATCCAACTGATCAGCACACAGCATAATGCCATGTTGACAGTTCACTCTACTAGGATCATCCTGATTACAATTACAGGTTTATATTCTTTGCAATGTAATGTGCTCTCAGGAGATGACTCTTTCCAAAGGGAGCTTTATCAGAGTCTCCTGGATATACAAAATGTTATTAATTCCAACTAAGGCCAGGAGAAAACCTTGTCCTATACACTTCTTTACTACCAAGCTTTTAAGTTTCTCCAGCAGTATGTCCCTGAAATGATTCATGCTCTATTGAGCAAGAGGGGGGTTTTCCTGGGAGATAAAGGTTTTCCAAGGTCTCTCACCAATGGGAGAACCTATAAAAACAAACAACCCCCCCCCCCACTGTAAGGTCCTTAAATGGAACGCAGTGCATGGTGCCAAGGAAAACACTGTTTATGTGGGACACACATGGCAAAACTGGAAGTTGGTTGCCATTCTGGAAAATGGCTGTCAGGGTTCAAAAATATTTCCTTGAAAGGAAAAACATTGTCCCCATTTCTGTATCAGCCACCAGTTGGGAAGAAAAAAAGATATGAATTGGTGTTTCTTGAACCCTTTGCAATACAGGACAACTGTTCTCTACTAGCATGTAGAGCTTGAATAAGATGAGATAATTGTTTAGACGGAAAAGGATGGACGACTTTTAATATTGCTGTTATAAGAAATGGAAGGACGAAAACTGAAGGTGAATCATCAGAGCAAATGAAAATCGCTGATTTGAATTGGACACTTCTTGCCTGATTAACAAGGGAGAAACAACAAAACCTAATAATGTCATGCTAGCAGGCAGTGACCCTAGGGGAAATCACTACTGACTTTTTTTTTAAGGATGTATGAATGAGATAGCTTGGGTAGAGAAGCAGTGCATTAACTTGGTGTTCAACATGGGCTAAACAGGAAAAAAATTAATACAATTAATACAAAAGCACCTATATACAAAGCAAATGTTCTCTGCAAAGGTCACTGCATTCATCAGAATGTATAAGCCTTATGTGGTCTTACCATTAATATGTCACTGTAGAGAATATATTCGTGTATAACAGGCAACAGGTTTTCTGAAAGTCCAGTCATCCGTTTCTCAGTAGCTTTGCAGCACTTGTCGATACAGTTCGCAACACCTTTTAAGGAGTCCACTAGATCTTCTTCTGATGCAGACCAGAGAGTGTGGATTGGGCCATATTCTTTCATTTCATGAAAATAATCTTAATGAAGATAAGAGCATATTAGTGTTCAAATCAGTAAGACCTAAGTGATATAAAGTGCACTTATAGATGTATCGTATAAAAAGATACAAGCTGTAACTAGGGTTTTGAAATATGCTGAATGATTCCATAAAAGAGAGGTTTCATAACACCTCTTTTTTTGTTTTTACTCATTAAGCCATAATAAATCAAAATGTTGCTAAAAATCTTTAAGAAAAAATAATAATTTTGAAAGAGGAAAAATACTGCATATAGACACAACAGGTTTACCGGCAGAACTTAAGCAACATTCCAGAGATGTTATCAATTGTAGTAGTATTCCTCAATTTAAATATATAGATAGTATCTCAAAAACAATTTCTACTTTTATAATCCAAAATCAGCATGTAAATAGCTAATGTATTAACTCAGAGAATAGGGTCCAGAACCCACTCAGAAAATCATGTCATTTTAGTAATGTAAAGCTTTGTTAAAGGAAATATTTGGTGCAGTACAAGCAAGTGGAGTATGGGGGCAAAGACATAGCCAAGAGCTTGTGGATCTTTACAAACACCTGATGTTTTAAGCAAGATAAAAGCATGGAGAATAAAATGGTTACAGCATACTGCATGAATTGATGAGACAAAGCATGTGAGGGGTATCAGACCTCAAGCTAAATGAAAGCAAAGATGGAAAGACAACATAAAAACTGATCAGGAGCAGAGGGACAAAGATGCAACAAGGTGAAAGGAGATTGCACAAGACAGGAGAAAAGCTCCTTGAGGCCTGTGAAACCACAGAGAGAGAGAAAATAACTCAATGTAAGGAAGGTAAAATTTGACTTTATACTATATGTTGACAATATTAGTGTTCAAGTGTTAAAACTGCTACCTAACATGGGATAAGGTCCCCATGACTCTAACACCACTTTGTAATTAGAGTCTACTCCACCAGGTTTCACTGCCCCTCCAGTTTCAGTGTCCTTTGTGATTTGGTTGCAGCAGAACTTATACCAAAGAAACATCCTACAAACAATCATAAAACAGCTATGTAGGATGGGAAAAGTAATGCTTATTTTAAGCTTAGCTGATCAAAAAAGCCTTTGGAAACTTTAACTAAGACACCTAGAGGGGGCATAGAACTAGCAGGAAGTATCACGGCTGGATGACTAACAATTAACTACCATGACAGCAGCTTTGCAGAGCATGAGTGGTCTGCAGATCACTGTTTGGAAAATCTGGAAAGAAGATATATCTGGCAATACATGAGAGCACATTACACTCCACGAAGTTCTCTCACAGGTATTTTGGCACTAGTGCTTTAGTTGTATACCCAAGAACTTCTTACTATATGCCAACTACTTCCACTGGAGTGAACTGTTAAGGTAAAAAAAGGAATCCTTTTGATGAACATGTATTTAATTTATGCCAACAAACCCCAACCTAGTCAGAACATGCTGAGATCTGGAGCGACAGAATACTGTAAGCTGAAGCAGACAAAGCCTTAGTTATTATTGAACACAGTGCAGCTCTTCAAAGTAGTTTTTACATGTGAGAAAAATCCCTAAAGCACTGACCAGTGGGATTTGAAACACAAGGCCAGTGTGAGATCAAATTCAAGTTCAGAAAGTTTATAATGTAAATCTCTATAAAGGTATGCAAACTGCTGTTCCTTTCAGAACAATGAGAGTTTAAGATTATGAGAAAAGTAACCTTCTTATCAAGGGAAATTCAAACAAGCAGACAGTTCCAAGAACCCATGACAAAGGTTATGGCCAACAGGAAAGCTAACATTTTTAAAAATTCTGTTTACTGTGGCAGAATACAAGATACCGAATCAAACAAAAGATACAAAAGAACAGACATTGTGGGATTCAGACTGTCTGAGATTCAGACAATCCTGAATCTGAATTCAGTATCTGAATCAGAATACCAGTAGGAAACAAATGCTTGTACTTCAATTTGCATACAAATCTAATGTCCATATAAGTTTTTTTCCCAATTAACACAGTGAAAAGACAGCCAGACTTCTACATTCTCTTAAGTGTTGGCTTCACACAGGAGAAGTTAAATGAAAAGTTAACTCCCCCACCCCATTAGTGCCTCAGTCATACTGATTCTGACAGAGCAAAGTCTGGGGGAACCCAATATTGAGCAAAAAACAGTGATGTTAACAAAAAGTTATTTTCCTTTTTCTTTCCTGAAAGATGAGCGTTGCACTTCTTGCACTTATCCTGCCACCTTCAAGCCAATGAAGGTTACAAGATGTGAATCTTTGCACGTCTGCATGTTGATCTATCTCAGGAGGCCACAAGGATGAAGAATTACAGGAAAACAGAATAAAAAATACAAATTTCTTGTCCTGTTTTTTCTCTCTCTTGCTAGAAACCAATGGTTGATTTAATGAAACTAATTTTTCTTCTCACAGAAAATCATTAGTAATTAGTCAAGTAAATTAAAAAACCAGGTTCATTGTTCATACTTACCCCTTTCTTCCTTATAAATTCTGTGGGATATTTTGTCCAGCAAATTTATTTTCTGAGTAAATATTTCCATGTAGTCATTCATTTCCATAAATATTTCAGGACGATTTTTAACTCCTCCTCTTACCGAGGAGGCTACAGCTCTTACAGTTTGTCCCATTCTGCTAAACAAACCAGGGCCCTGCTTCTTGTGAGATGACAGTTCCTAAAAATGTAACATGCAATATGTATTTTGAAGTTCTCTTCTCTCTTCTATTTAAAAGCAAATTTTAAAAAATATACAGGCTTTCATAAAATAGACTATTTTAAGTATCTAAATGCTAGATTTTATAGTACTATTTTGAGCTATGTAGTATTTATAGGCATTTTAACTTGGACACAGTTGGTATATATTCACTTATATCTACTAGAAGCTGCATAGACAAATGTAACCATTCTGTGCCACAGGCTGGCAACACTTTCCTGAAGCCAGTAATATGATAGAGTGTAGAAGAAAAAGACAAGATGGCAGATAACCTTTCCCCTTTTGATCTTTAGGGCAAGTCAGTCAGCAGGCAATACAGCCTGGGGGTGGACGGGGAGTAGTATGTTCAGGGAGGGGCCATTCAGAGAGGAAATGTATGTTTTTATGGGTAGAAGTAAACTGCATTTTTATTCTTCCTGTCCCCTCCATTTCTATAAAATTGCTAGTGTAGATTTTGATGTACTAGAGATCCACTTTTTGACCACAAAATCCTTGTATTATTTTCTAGCTCATACATTTTGTAAAGGTTCAGTGGGAAAATAAATGCAGAATCACTGGCTGCATTCTCAATTATAATTTTTTTAAATAAGAGCAAAAAAAGGAGAGCAATGTAAAAAAATGTTTAAAATACTATGTTATATAATCCTGGACACTTACATGGATAACAGGAACATCCAGAGTTAGTATAATAAGAATAACAAAAAAGACATAAAAGACATGTCATGTTTCAGCACATAAAACAATCTAAAGCATGGTAGAATGGAGCCTTCTTTACTGGCAAGCAATTCCTTAATTGACCACTGTAACATATTAAGATCTTTTACTAATGGCAGATTTTGTATTATAACTAGCCACCACTAGAGAGAAGACCCTGAAATTGGCAAATATTCACTCATTTGTTCTAGTACTGTAATCAATGATTTCCAAATTTTTCAGTTAGAAAATCAGATTTTACCCAAGCTTGTGCAGTAAGAAAAATTTTGAAATCTTCATTAAAAGTTAAAGTTGGATGATCAGCAATTCTGCTTAAAAATTTCTGCAGTGCTCTTCTTCGAGTCTCAATGAACTCTTCACTAAATCTCTCCACCATTCCTTTCATTATAAATTTTTCAGGCAATGGCTAAGGAAAAAAGAAACAAATATATATAATATTGCACAACTTTACATATGAGGCATATTACAATAGTTCTCCTAGCTATAATACTAGAGACACAGCTTTTAAAATTTACTATGTAAAAATCCCAGCCCTTAGAAAACTAAGGCAGTCAACAGTGTTATAATCATGATTCGCCAACAGACAGTGCGTCAAGATAAAGCTACAACTAGGAAAAAAGTATGGGGAAGAGAGAGCCTAATTTGTCAATGAACTATGTGCCTCTACAAAAAGAATAATCAAACTATACTAGCTACTTAATGTTTGTTAGACTCTAGAACCCTGATAGTCTCTCCTTCAGCTCTGGACAAATAAACAGAAGCATCTTAAATAAATAAGATAATGCAAAAATATAGCAAACCAACAGGAATAATCAATGTTGGATGCGCTTCTTCAAGTCTACTCTTCAACCAAAGGAAATCTTGGTATCGTCTTCGAACTTCATATTCACTTGAGTCAAATTCACTACGAGATGTCTGAAAACCATAACAAAAAATTAAGATAGAAAAGCTAAGAATAATTAAAAATTGAAAAATTCTAATAGCAATTTAATACTGTAAGCGGTGATACAAATAAAACGTTTGAAAGGAAAGTGCACTTGTATTGTGAAAAGGTAAGTATAAAACGGTGCAAATGGAGTGACTTGTAATGTTTCAATTACTACCTTTATGCAAGCTTTTCTTTCCAATAACCAAAGTGCTTTTGAACTAGGTTATTCTCTTTCAAGTGGTTATGAAGCTGAATGTAAGAAAACACTATCTTTTAGCATTTTGAGGGTATGGACAAATGTACTTTTTAACAGCTTTAAAAGTATAAAAGAGCTGCCCCTCAGGAGAACACAACAGATGTTACATATGCATGATCCTGAAGTGATACAATTTGGCTTAACAATACTAACTTTGACTTGAATGACTCAAAACTAAAGTCTGAGTTGTTTTGCTACACTTCTGTTACTAAAGAATCACGGAAACAACAGCTACAACATAAAATCTTATATCAGTATCATTTTATAGGCATGCAATTGTTACATTTGTCTATACCCCAAATAAACTGGACTAGCTGAAGCATGCCTGTAAGACCTGCTGATATCACAGAATCATAGAAAATTCGGGTTGGAAGTATTTAACCAACCCCCCTGCTCAAAGCAAAACCATCCCCTGAGTAGGGGGTTAGACTAGATGACTTCCTGAGGTCTCTTTCAACCCAAATATCAGTAATGTACTCACATGTCCCCCTCTTATTTTTTCTTTTTTGAAGCCTGAATGATAATTTCTGAATGCTTTGGAATTGGCAGAATCACATACTTGTACTTCAAATCAATGTTGCTAAGAAAAATAGAAGAAAAGACACAGGACACAATCCCTCAACCATCCTATCTTCCCACAAAAAAACCTCTACCCCTATTGTATTAACATGCATAAAATATGAATTATGTGTAACAACAGAACAAAGATAGCTACCCTCATATCCTGTCAGTGTTTTAAGAATTGTTAATGTCCAATCTAAGTGTATCTTTTTAAGAATGAACAATTTCTATTTGATAATGTTTTAAATGAACCTTCAAAAAAGAAGCTAGAATACAGTACAGGAATTTAAGATAGCAATTCCCAAAGTGCAGTCTGAAGAGTGCATGCTGATAATCCCCAAGGATCTGGCTGGTCAAATAATTCTGGTTTTTCTCCTTATTTCCAAGTAAAAAATTGCATTCAGTAAAAAATTGCATTTAATCACACTAAATGGTTTCTGAATATTACCTTTTCATTTGAAAACTGCTGTATTGGCTACAAAAATTATATATAACTATGAAAGAGGAGGAGACTTTTCCCTATGATAGCAAAAGATCCAATAATAAGCAGTGGTGGATTAAAATTTATTGGGGCCCTGGGCAAACAGAAAAATGGAGGCCCCTCACCAGTAGAAGACAGGTTCCCTCTGTGCCTGCCAGGGGGCTGTGGCTGAGCCCACCCACCTCCTCAGCGTGTCTGGGGTGAGCCAGGTGGCAGAAGTGCTGCTGGGGTGAAGGCAGCCCCAACCCAAGCCCGACCTCTCCACCTGGCAGGTGTCGTACAGCCAGGGCCACGGTCCCCCAGTGCCATGGGATGGGCTGAGGCCAGCTTGAGGGGGGGAAGGAGATCATGGGCTCTGGCCCTGGCTTCACACCTGTCCTTCTGCCAGCCCAGGTGGGGTGGGATGGGGCTGTCTTGTCCCAGTGGTGCTGGTGGCTACCCACAGACAGCAGGGAGCGCGGCCACCCATGGGGCCTTCTGGCAACAGATGGCCCCAGGAAGCCACTCTCACCCTCAGAGAGCCTCGAGCCTACCCCTGTCCCCTTGCCCTGTCCCGGCTGGTGCACACTGCTCACCCCAAATCCCAGCAGCCAGGATACCTGCCTGGGCCATGCTGCCTCTGGCACTCCAGGGGGCCCTGACTGTGCATTAATCTACCCCTGATAACAGGAAAGCAGAAATGAAAGGCTTTGGGAGGAGGGAGGGAGGGGAGGTGGTATTAAGGTAAAAGCTACTGACAGTGAAGGACAAAGTTCATTTCCTTACAACCTACCCCCAGACTCCATGAGAACATACACCAATACAGTCTCTGCAAACTGAGTCTATGCTCTTATCTAATGTCCTTGCTGAGGAGCAAAGTAGTAAATGCCAATTCACAACAAAGAAAGCTCATTTCTAATTACTAAATTGTTATCTTTACAGCATTCAGTCATGTAAAGATGCACATGAGTAGCTTTGCTACCATATAAGAAATATTTACAAAATCTAAACAATAGTTTCAAATACCTTTACTGGGCTCTTAACTCATAGCACAATTAAATTAGGATTTGGAAATATTAGGATAATGCTGCAAGGGGGGGATATAAAAGCCCTTTAAACTACTTGAACACTTGAAAATTTTCAAGATATTAAGATGGCACTTATGCATTTAGAACTTATAACACTTAAGAATACCAATAAAAGCCTACCTTTGTAACAACTCTATAAGTAATGAAAGTCTCAATGGCAGTAATGTGGCTTTCAGGATCATCAACTGTAATGAAGAGGTCTCTTAATCCTGGCTCATCTTCAAACTTGTAATGGTTTATCATAGATAAGGGGGATGTTGGTATCAAAGGACTGAATGGATTTGCCTCAGCCAATGATGCATCCTATAGAAAAGACATTTGAAGTAATTTCCATTAATATATAAAGATACAAGTCTTTGGCATCAAAATAAATAAATAAATAAATAAGTAGCTCTGAAACAAACAGCTATAATGGTAAAATAAACAGAAAGTAAAATGTTAAAATTTGCTAGCAGGCAAATCTATTATGCTTTTCAGAATTCACTTCAACAAGCAGATAAGAAAGAAGAATTTAACTTATTTTATGACTGACAACAGAAGATCAGAACACTACATTTGACAAGTGTTATGAACAGCTTGAAAGAAAACTTACCTACAATGCAAGAATTAGTTGTCAATCCAAACACCAGGTAACTGTATGGGATACTTATCCAGCTCATTAAATTTGTTAAGAGGCCAATTATCCAGGCTGAAGAAGACTGAATTAACTTTAGCAGCTTGACCAAGGTGCATAAAAACTGATGAGTTTTTTAAAGTTTGTTTTAATATAAATGGGATGTTATATTTATTTCAAAGATATTTTCTTTTTTAAATATATTTAAAATTTGTAATCTAGAATTTGAAATTGAATTCAATTCATTTTAAATCTCCAACATTTTACAAGCTCATTTTCTTATGTGTCCAGATCATTTGAGGTAGTTTTATCTAATAAACAATTCAAAATGAAGTTTTTATGCTTTGTGTTTTTATGCTTTTTTAACATTTGACTTTCAATTTCCATCCACATGAAACTTAACAAAAATAATGACAAAAATAAGGATTAAGAACAGGCGACCAACTGGCAGCCTGAGTGTCACAAGTGGCATGGGCAGCTTCTGGGTGTGGCACATGGCAGATATGGGAGGAGACAGGCAGCATAGTAACATACAGGGCAGGAAGCAGAAAGCAAAGCAGCAAATTTCTGAGTGAGCATAGCGAAGGAAGGAGGAAGCAGAGCTCCAGATCAGGTGGGGGAAAGTGGCACTTGAGAAAGCTACGGGGCTAATTTGTGGCACACCTGCCCAAAAGGCTGGCTACCACTGATCAAGAACAAAAGGCATAATTCAGTTTTATGACATAATTAAAATGTAATATTCAAGAACCATGTTAAATAACTACTTATGTAAATATGTATAGGCATATTTTATTTTCTTGGTTAGTAAAAAGGGTATCAAATTTAGTATAGGGATATACTGAGTTGTAAATCATCAGAATTTAATAGCTGCCAGTCAAAAAGGTGTTTTTTCCTAAATAAAGGTTTAAAACATAGAGATGCAAATAAGATGAAAAATCATGATGAAAATCAGAGAATTAAAATCTACTCAATCTAAATCAATCCATCTAACTGATCAATATAGCAACTACAAATGATCTGTGGACTGCTTCCTGTAATTACCTATTTGAAGATATTTTATTTGTTGTTCATAATATCATTTAAATAATTTTAGGCATGCTTATTAATCAGAGAATCCTTGAGGTTTAAAAGATCAGCAATGTAAGAAATGAGTGGGGGGTGTTGTTTTTTTTTTTTAAATCAGTAGTACCAAGGTACACATTTTATAACTACACGTGCTGCTATCACTGAAGAACAGGCCTCCCTGGACTGAAAATGAAAGCTGTTACAAACCAGTGCCTAACAGGGCAGTTTGGGACTGCTGTGCTTTTGTGTGTGTGCATGTGCATGTGTGTGTGTGTGTGTGTGTGTGTGTTTGCGCACACACAAGTGCAACATCTCCATTTTTAGTTAAAACTGTATTATTCAGAAAGAAGTAGGTAGAATATCAATGTTAATACTTCTTCTCTTGGGAGAAAAGAGTGCTGTAGATGTTTAAAAGGTTACAGACTGTTAGTTTGCACCTCAGATTAAAATTCCATTGAAAGACAGTTCCCTCCAACCACAAAATAACCTTCAATACAATACTGGGACATCATTCCAGTGACGTTTCAGAAAAAGAAGCACAACCTAATAAATAATCAGAGCTTATTCCTCCTATCAAAGTATAAGCCACATATGAAGGACAATGTTTATCAGAAAATACCAAGCAAGATTATACAACAAGCATCTTGGTGGATATTCAAACATCATTTTAAAGTGGATGAGGTTTTTACAGCAAAGAAAAAAGGCACTGTCTAGCCCATAATCTTTGAAGTTAAATATATATTCAGCAACTTCCTGCAAGAAAGGAAGATGCATATACATTTAAATAACTTCAGCAGTAAAGTCAAGAAGGGTTTTCACATTTACCATTTCCAGTTGCTTTATCACCATCAGTGGGAAAAATGGATTTAACACACTGGCTAAATCAGAGATGGTAGCGCCAATGGGATGAAAAAAGTTTCAGATTACCCTCATTTTAATTTTACAGGCATGCTTGAAGACAGAATAGACACATTCTGTTTGAAGCTGGATATATAAAACTAAACAAGTTAGCAAATCAAGAGCTCATAAGGACAACTTTACAGAGCTGGATTCTTCTTGTCCATCCATTTTCAGGCAGCTAGTGGCATTCTCTTAAAAATTCCAGCACAAACCATTAATTTGTTCTTGCTTACTAGCTGTCAGTTCAACCCAAATCAGAGGTCACACTTTCTTTTGAGGAACCTATTTTCAAGACTTGAAACGTCTTTTACTTTGTGTTACAGAATAGTATGTCTCTGTATCAAACTGTGATTTCCAACTCACATTGTAACTCCCAGGTTGACAAATGTGATCTACATTACGTAACTGCAGATGCTTAGAGATACTAAAGATAGACCTAAAGCACACTGTTGCACACAGCTGCAACTGGCTTTGAATCAAGGGAGTTTACCACTAGAGCAGTTGGTTTCCTACAGGAAAAAGCCAAACTAGAAGGAACCATTGTACCCAGTTTGCTGTAAGTGGACTATCCAGAAGATGGCAGGGGGTCAGACTTGATGATCTGCTCAGGTCCCTTCTGACCCCAGAAACTATAAGATTACCTTCTGGTGGTCTGAAGCTGATTAGCTGGTCACCTGACAGGAAGGGGAAGGAATCTTATATAAGAGTAGCATTTATGCTCAACTCTCTCTAACTTATTCACATCTGCCAAGCAGAAGAACTGCATAAGGTAAGTCTACCCATGTACATACTCTCAGTGACCTAGGACACGCAAGACCGGGTAAGCATTAACTTATGGAAATGGATATGAAAAACAACAAAAGCCTAAAAATCTGTAAAAGTGGTCTGGTTTAAGGGTAAATATAACTGTCATTAAGTGACTCTTGTGCAAACCCTGTTTTCCTTGTTTTAAGTGCTCTGTGTTCTGAAAGGGTTAAACCACAAACTGGAAAGGTAGGGAAGTTTGCTTATGTGCTTGGGGCGATATGGGAGGTCTTAACACTTGTTCAGGGGCTCTGGTGGCTAGACCTGAAGTCCTACAACACAAAGAAAGAGGCCATACAGAGATTATACCTAAGAGCATTAATGCATGTGTAGACGTGCCCACTGATAACCTACTGGGGAACCTAGCTGACCCTCAGTTAACAACATCAGCACATAAACCCAGTTTGAGCTACCTGCCATTACTACAATACTATGAAATACTCCTTTACCTGGACTTAACAGTTTAAAATGCTAGAGAATGAGTAAATAATTGTTACTGTTCACAACTATTCTTCCTTCACGTAGTCAATAGTCTCTTTCTAGACTTTCTTTTAAGCTACTTTTAACACCTTTCTATGCCATTTCAATAAACTATATGAAATCCCAAAGGTGTGTTCATCCAACAGATCTACAGAATTACCAGTTTCAAGTAACTATTGCCTTCTACATAGGGTACTTAACCCTAAAAAGCTAACAGAATTGCCCTCAATATGATCCACTAATTAACAAAAGGTGAAGGTGGGTGTGTCTAAGGTGAGATTTGAGGGGAATGGCTGAAATAACAGTAACCAATATATCAGCCATGCTACAATTCCCTTCCCTGTTCCAAGGGTGTTGTTGTGGGACTAGAAGGAAATATGAAGTCCAATTTGCCTTTGACTTCAACAGGATCACAACTTAATTTGGAGTTTCTTTCCTCATCTTATTCTTCCCTGACCCAAACCTCAATGCCATCTCTCTCCTCTGGAGGTAGCGGCACTTCTTCCCAAATATAAACATGAAGTATATATTTAAGATGACCTTAACCTTTTGTCTCCCTTCTGTTTTTGAAAAGAACTACACATAAAATGCAAGGAATATTAAGCTCATTAGCTGTTTAAGACTTTAACAACTAGTACTGCATAGGAGCTTTACTATCAGTCATTTGATTAATTTTACCTGATTCCTTCCTATACACACTTAGTTCTTTGAGTATAGGGTATACTCTAGAATCTAGTCAGTTGGCTTGAGGTGTGGGGGAATAAATTAAAGTCATGCTTTCTTAGAAGCATAAAGCCAGTTGGTCCACATACAAGCAGAATGAGAACTATTTTCAAAATAAGCCAGACTAGACAGCAACACAGAAAAGGACATGTACTTACAAGAGCTGACACAACTCAGGCCTTTAGGGGATGGAAAATGTACATCAGCACAGAAAGGATCTGAATAACCATATAGTTGAGGGACATTCATTTTTAGACTGAAAATTAAACTATCTGGCTGTGCTTTGGTTGGCAAGTCACACTGTGATTACTCAGCTTGCTTATAAAAGCATGGAGCCAGAAGACTTCAGAAACCTAGAAGGAATTGTGCATTAAGGCACATTTATTATATATATAAAAAAAAAATGAAGAGAAGGCAAAGAAATCCATAACTGTAGAATATGCAGTATGCTATTCATTGTTGGATAGTTCTAACAGTATTTAAAGGAAAGCAGATATAAGCATTGGGTTTTCCCAAACTGTTCAAAATCTTGTTGTCGTATTCAAACTTCAGAGTTTACTGTTTAGAAATTTCTCTTGAAATTCAACTGGTGGTGGTGTGATAATGCTAATACTAAAACATGAGAGTATTGGCAAGATGGCAGACGTGCTTACAACAAAAGGTGAAGTCAAAGTCAGCTATCGGAGGTAGAAAGTTGGCCTGATGCTCCCTGCAGATGCTAAGGAAGAGAGAGAAGCCGCCAAACAGCAGTCTCCCCAGCATAAATTCCTGAATCTAGTGTAGTAAGGAAAAATGTACTATACTGCTGACTGAACAGTGGTTCTACCAAAAAGAGCTGCTGGTTACCAGTTACTACTCAAATACTCTGTGTGAGATTTTTGTTTCAGGTGTTGCTGTTCACACTGAATATACTGGACAGTTGAAACCACATGGGGAAGAAAAAGAGTTCTGGATAATATTGGCAATAAGGAGAGGAAGGTAATTAAAAGAGCACTAGCAGAAGTAAGGGTTGTCAAAGCCATAATTTTGGGACAAAGGTACCAAACCCCAAGTTTTTAATGCAGCACGTATATGGTAAGAGGCAATGCTACTAGCATTTGGAGGGGGGGGAGAGAGAGAGAGAGAGTGAAGCTGAAAAGAATGGTTTCATTAAAAAAGCAAGCAGCGAAGGGAAAGAAACTACATATTATACCCCTATTAATATTTAACACAAAGGATGTTTTTAATAGCAGTAAAATGAGGAATTCAAGGTTTTCTGAGATGTCTGAATTGCTGATCTTGCCATGATCTGCACAGAGTTCATTCCCAGGCTCAGGTACAGAACTTAGTGGAACGGGTTCAATAAATAACACAATGCATCTGCCAACTTTTAAATCTAGTCAGCTTCAAAAATGGATTTAAATAGGTGCCCCTGTCTTGTACCAATTAGTGATTTCCTTTTTAACAGTATCTTTTCCTTCTCTTGTAACATTAACCCACACAAATGGAAAATTCTAGGGACCTTATACTGCGAATGAATGTACCAGAGAAGATCCAACTGTCCCACTGAATAAGGATTGCACCAGATGATCCTGCAAACTTATTAGGACCTAAAATCTACGTGTAGTAAAGAATGCTGGTGCCTAACAAATTAGGCTCTTGCCCTCAGAGTAGAACACCTAAACCTGTTGGGCACCTCCCTATACACTACACAGAGACTTGGGCATCTGAAAATGAAGAACCAAAAAACTTGCCTACTAATCAGGGATGACCTAGAATTAGGCAATAGGAAACATTGCACTTAGGAATCTATCCCTCTTTGGAGCTTGGATATGTGACTCAAGGCTTCAAGGAGGTGCCTCCATAAAGCCAGGATACAGACTGGAATCCTGTCACAAATGCAGGGTCCTATACTTCATCTTTGAAAGAACTGAGCAAGGCTTTAAGCCCAGCTGGATGAGGACATGATGATGGTATGCATGTACCCTTTTCACAATCTAGTGGTTCAAGCAACCACTTGTGATTCAAGAATGGAAATGAACCTGGGGTTCAAGGTCTTCGTCAACCTGAGGGGGCTCAAACTCACATCTCCCATCTTTTAGAAGAGTTTCCTAATCACAAAGGTAGAAGAGAGACTGGATGGGTGTACATTTTACCCCTCCTATTGAAACTATTCTTCTGCGTAGAACTCAGGACTCTGTCCTCCCACCCCCCTCTTCCCAGAAGAATGACCTTACTGGTAGACTCATGTATTCTCTGGTCTCAGGAGTCTCTGTTGTACAGTGACAGTTTTGAGTTTTGTCAAAAGGCGTAATGATGGCCCTTACTTGGCCTAGATCAGCATTTGCCAACCAGTGTGCTGCAGCATACTGGTGTGCCATCAGACATGAGCAGGAAAACAGTGGAATTTTGGGGAGCCAGCCCCCCCCCCCCCATCTGTCTGCAGCAGCAGCAGGCAGGGGGCATGGCTCCAGGCAGTGCTTCAAGTGCTGCACCACCCCACCTGGTGCCACTTCATGTCTGATCGCATGCCATCCCCTCCCCCCTTCACCCTCCCCAGTGCTGCTCTGCGTTTGGCCATGCGCCACCCACCTCCTCTTCTCCACCTCCCCTGCCCCGGGTCCAAGTCTGGTGTGCTGCAATTTTCTTTAATTTATGTAAGTGTGCTGTGGGATGAAAAAAGTTGGGAAATGCTGGCCTAGATTATGGCATAGCTGTTGGTTTGTAGACATACAGAAATGGTTTGTTTCAGTAGTGCTACGCTCCTCCAGGATGTCCATTGTCTTCAGACCCTCTGTAGTATAAGAATATTTAGAGGAGTATGTCTTCAAGTTGCTACACTTAAAAATACAATTAAATTTAGCAACTAATTTAGGGAAAGAAAAAAATTGGATTTCAATCAAGAGGTCTTGTGCATACATCTGACAACAAAAACCCAACTCGCCCTAAAGCACATAATTGTTCATGTGTTACTTGATACTCTGCCTCTCCCACCTTTGGATAAAAATGAGCTTCATTTTGAAGACAGAATATTTTTTAAACAGGAACTTTTAGTTAGGTACCCAATTTTTAAAAGCTTTTCTTATTCTTTCATCAAAGCAGGAATTACAGTTGTCAAAGATGGAAAACTTTTTTGCAAGGGCTTCCAGAGGTTCTAATTTTGTTTTGTTTTCCTGAACTCCAAGGAAAACAGCAGTCATTTGTTTGCTCTTCCAACAGAAGCCTTTCCCAAATTTACCCCAGAAACAAGGCTACATAATGCGGCAGAGTGTGTATTTAGTATAGTCATTAGATTTTCTTAAAAAGAATCTTAGTGGTCAGACAAAAGCAGCAGATCCTCAAAATATGTAAACTTTCACAAGACCACTTGACTTAAATGGACTTGTTGACTTAAATGGAGCTATAGCAGTCTATACCAGTTGAGTATCTGCCATGAACTTAGGTGCAAAAAAGGCAAACTGATCCAAAAGGCCCATAAATGCAAATGGCTAGTGAAGAATTTAAGTAGGGCTGGTCCAGAATACTTACTAATATTTATTTACTAAATAGCTTGGAAAATATAGATTCATTATAACTTGCCATTTTAACACAAAATACATCAGTCTGAGTGAAACTTTAGTCTTGGAGGTCTCTTAATTACTCTATTTACTCAAAACCAAGCTGGCCCTGAATTTAAGATGAACCCCCAATAATTAGATTCTATACAAGGAAAATGTATAAATTTGCTATAATTTTCAAGTATAGAACTAAATTACCATAGAGTTTCCTTAAACATGTCCCCCACCTTCCCTAAACTGCTACAGCTGGGAAAATAGTGGCTGGGGAGGGCAGCAGGAGACTTCCCCCTCCAGCCTTCCTGCCACTGGCATCCTGCTCACCCCCAGGTCCTTGTACTCTGTCTCTTTCCCTCCCACCCTCCTTACTGTCAGATGCTGCTTGAGCTCTGTTCCCTCCTGGAGCATAGCACATGGACACTCTGCTCTTGCCAGGCCATACAGCAGTGTCAGCATTGCTCACTGGCTGGACAAGGGACAGAGTTTCGATGTGCTCTGTGCCCAGCAAAGAACCCAGCCAAAGCCAGAGTCGAACTGCATGTAACAGTAAGGGGGTAAATGAGAAGTGGAAGCAGGGGCAGGAGGCTGCTGTGGGTCTGACTCTAGCCGCAACCCAGGCTCAGGGCCAGTCACAGCTGCAGCAGCTGCGCCCCCCCCAAAAAAAACCCCCAACAACTTTGTATGCATATCTGAGTGCCTTTCCCCACAAACTGGACAGAAAAACACTGTTTTGATTTGTGTAAATGCAGTAAGTAGAGGAGGAGAGACCCTAGAAAAGCCTCTATATCGTAACCATATATCGTATATAGTTACGCTATTTGCCCAAAAGCTAGAAACGGGACTTGAAACCAGAACTTCCCTTGGATGTGGGCCCCTCTGGGGTAGCTGAATACTTGTGTTCATGGACAAAAAAAATCTCAATGTCTAGCTTTTTTTTGTTGTTGTTCTATTGTGGAATTGAAGAAGTTTTTCCAAGAGAAAATAATGCTTTTTAACCAGCCCAAGTGTAACACAAGTTTCAAAATGTAATAGAACTTGCTGTCTTCATAAAAAATTTCAGCCTATTTAATGAAATACCTTCTAGCCCTTGTATGAAGGTCACAATATCTTTTCAAGCTTTCACAGCTAGTGCTGTTGATTAAGAGATTCACTTGGGGTAGACCTGGTCTGCGAAAACAACATTGTCTATATTGGGTCATCCCACTAGTAATAATGGGTCCACTGATCAATCCGAGAGATTAAAGTGATACACATGGAACTTCAAAAGAGGAGAATGAAGGGACCAAGTCCATCCTCATAAGTTACCTTTTCTGGACTAAATCGCTTACCTTTTGAATCTGGCAAAAGAAAGTTGAAAAAGAAAATAAGTCCTATATTTTGAGTACCTTATAAAGCAAGCCCAGTTAAGGCTGACAAGGTATTCTTTTCAAAGTAGACAATATCAGGTTAAAGAGTCATATATTTTCCATAAAATAAATTGCTCAAAATATGAATGTCAACTTTATTGATCGAAGTTTTACCAAATTTTAATAATGATGCTTTTTTACCATTTGCTATGTAGTCGATCTTCACTGCCTGAGAAACTCAGAGTGAAGTTAAGTTATGTTTGAGCATTACTGCCCTTTTCAGACTACAAAGTTTCCAGAGCACTATTTTTAGAGAGAGCCTTGGTTTACCCCACCACTAACTTGTTTTTGATGGGAACTTTAGGTTTTTGGGGAAAAAAAAGTTTTGTTTTGTTTTGTTTTTTAATAAAAGCTAATTTTGAAGCCAATTTTGGCCCACTAGCTTCTTCATTAGTATATGGAGCGTATACAACATATAATCCAAATTCAGCCGTCAGTTCATTGCAACAATCCAGGTGTTTGGAAAGAAGCCAAGTTGATCTGTGAACTCGGGGAAGAGTATGGCTTTGCAGAGTTCTGAGTTTGCTCAATGCCGCTGACAGCATAAGACATTGAGTAATGTTGCAGTTATGTTGTAGCCATGATTCTCAAGGAATTATGCAAAAAGCTGGAATTTTTGTCAGTGATAGCTTTTGTTGGACCAACTGCCTAGCTGGAATTAGTCTTAGACAAGCTTTTAAATGCAAAAAGCTTCACAGATTTCCAGCATCTGAAAGGATCCGAACTGAAGTCTGCCTTTTAAAATATAGTTTCCATTGCTTATGTACAAGTGCAGATGTCCAAGATGAAAAAAGATATTGTACAGTTAGTGTGGTGAAGTCTGTTATACTTCTAGAAATAACTCATCACTTTGCATACCTTAACAACTGTTATGTTTTCAGTATAGCTAAGCAATAGTTTTATGAACCCAGATGGCAGATATTCTAAGTATGGATACTTGGAAAACATAACTGTAACCCCTATTTTATTTCAAATGTTCACCTTTTAATAGTTAAGGTACACCATCCCCTGATTATCAAGCCATAGCATAATTGGGAGACTACACTGAATTAGCAGGAACAAGGATGTCTTCAAACTGGAACTTAATGCCACCTGGGAAAATCTGCCTTAATCAAATGTGGATAACCAGGTGGAACGCAAGGACTTCTGACATAACAGGTGGTCAGGTTAAAATGTTGCGATACTCAAACCATAGCTTCTAAGCCTCAGCCAGCTTCACTTATCCTCTGTGGGTTTTTATACCAAATAGTACTGTTTTTTGGGTTTTGTTTTTTACGTGAAAGCACTGAGCATGTCTTTCTAGCAATCCTAAATAATACAATGCATACAGTTATATACTGTAGCTTTTACTTTTCCCTTTTGAATTCCAGTGTTTGCCACAATTCCCCTTGGAGCACACATCATTGTGGCTCCTGAGTCAGTCAGTGACGCTAGGCTAAATAATCTATTTGACCCTTCTAGCTTTAAACTCTGAGTTGCATACAGACACTATTTTTTTTTTTTTTTTTTAAAAAGCTACCTGGCCCCCAAACCAAAACAACAGTACTTTACTTTAAACTTGGCATGCCCCCACCAAGATTAAAGTGCACATCTGTATAGACTGTGGACTTCAGTGGGGCTTTTTAGCACTTTCAGCTTTAGATAGAAGTGCCAAAAAGCCCTGCTGAAGCACCCAATCTACAGAGATCCTTCAGAGGCAGGTCAAACTAATGTGCTGCCTCTTTCAGTAAAGCATGGTATGTGTTTGGTTTGGTTTTTTTTCTTTCTTCCCCCTGCCCCCCGCCCCAATATCTGTCAGCAGCCATAATAGACTATGCATAAGTGTTCACAGTGGAGGGGGCGCAACTCCACACAACTGCCTTTGCTACTGTCAGGCACTGGCTTCAGCCAGGCTGCAGCCCCATGCCCCACCATCCGCGCAGAAATCTTGGGAGAAGCAAGCAGGGAGGGGTGAGGCATGTGCTCCCCTATGCCTTCCCCATGAGTCACCTATACTCTGAGCTTCAGGTATTTAGTGCTAGTTAGAAAGCATGACTTTTAATAATGCCTAGCACTTAAGTTTATACAACTACCTTTCCAGTACAACTGTTTATACCCAATATATTCTCCACAGTACCTTTTTAACAGAAACAAGGTTTGATGAAATTCTGAAAACACACGTTCAGTTTTAATTATGATCAGTCCTACATGTGACATCTGACCCCAGACATGTTGCACTGAACTCTATCTCAGTATTAGCTGACTACGTGGGCTATTATTTTGAAGTGTTATCAGATTTTTTTTTTTTTTTTATGATTCACAACTCATAAATGATTCATGTCTGCAATCTCCATCCAGAGATTACAATCCATGCAATCAAAACAAACCTAATGCTGATGTAATAAAATGTTACTTTCCATAAATTTGGTAAGCAAATCAATAAACCTTTTCAAATAAGAAAGATATTTAATGTCTTCTGTCTGTAATCTGAGACACTTCTGTTTTAATTTTGTAGACTTAGAAACTTGAGGCTCATAGGGCAGGTGGCCATTACATTAATATCCAATATACTGTATCAGATTTGGCCAGGACAGTCTCAGATTTCATGGGACAGTCCTGGCCAGTTGGTGGGAATTGAAACAGAAGTCCTGGAATCTCAGGGAGGTGGGGTGCAGTCTGGTGGGTAGGTGGCGCAATGTGATGCTCTAGGCAGGTGGCTGGGCAGGCACCACTACTGCTGTGCGGAAGCAAGGCAGGTGGACTGGAGCAGTGCCCAGCCCACCTCCAGCTGCTGCCCAAGAGGAGCCAGGCCAGGCATGTGTGGGTGGGGTGGCACCTGCTCCAGTCTACCTGCCTTCCTCACACAGCAGCAGGGGTGCCTGTCTGCTCACCCACCTGCCTGGTATACCATGCTGCTCCACCTCCCCACGGGACTGCGCCCTGTGCCCCTCCCTGTCTGCTCTGGCCTGCAACAGTGCTGCTGACTTGGAGGAGAGGAGGGCAGTGTTCTGGATTCCCTTAAAAAATGGTCACCCTACTTGTACATTTCTTTTCTTTAGTCTAGATTTAGTAGCATATTCTCTACCAGCACTTGAACATTGATTCCCTTGAAGTGGTAAGGAAAAAATCACTTTCTGATGTGTTGGATTGATATATTAATACCTCTGAGTAACAGTGTACCTGCCTATACTTGATTTCCTTTTAAGTTTTATTTCAGCTTCTACACTTTAGAAACATCACTGGCCATTTCGCCAGTTAAAACAAAAGAATCGTATGTGGGGAAAAAAAAAATTACAAACCAACAAAAGCCAACCAGTTAGAATTGTAATATTTCTTCATTCAAGAGGGAAGAGAACTGTATCCACTCAAGGTGTGAAAGCACAAAGGATTCTGCAAAACCACAGTACAACAAAATAAAGTCATGGTGCTACCGCTCAGGCCTTGTATCCAGGCACCCAGACAACACAAAGAACCACTCTTTTGAAGCCAAATCCAAAATGAGGCCCTAAAAAGCAAGTAGCCTGCAAACTCTTCCAAATGCCTACCCCTATTATTACTGCCAACGTAGTGAAAAATTAGTCAGGCCTCAATCATGAGATTTGCTTTGTTGGTTTTGGGGGGGTTTTTAACTAGATTTTGAGCTTTTTGGATAACTTCAATCATGTTTTCAACCCTTTCATCCTCTTCCCAATTTATTATTATTATCATCGTCATCATCATTATTGACTCCAGGAACTGGAGTATTAGACAACAAATATCGAGAGATTAACGATAAAAAAGCAAAAGAGTTGGCAATGCTAGTTTCATGCAGTCTGAGATTACTGAACATAGTTAATGGTGTATGTCTATGTGCATACATTTCATCAATTTATTCCCTTGGTACCAAAGCAAAATATCAGTGTATAAATTGAGAAAAATAGATATTATATACATATTTTAAACTGTTATTGAAAAAAAAAAAACAACCTTGAAGAACTACTCTGAAATGTGCACGTTACAGAGCTTAAATATTGTTTGCACATTACATAACTGAAACCCACATAGTACTCCAATATAGATACATGCATTTGTATACAAGTTCTGTAACTTAATCACAGAAGTCCCAGTAGTTACTTATTATTTACACTTACTGAAAATTATTACATGATAATTTAAAGAGGAGCTGCCTATTAGATATGTCCAAAACAACAAAAGTAGTCAAGACAAAAGAATCTCGAACTTCCAGAAGCTATTGATCTGTTAAAGAACACAAAGTTTAGTACAGGAAGTGCTGCAGGATAACCAGGCTTTCCATAGTGTAGCTACTGGTCCCTGCCTCTACCTGGAGGCTTTTCATAGTAACACAGACTCACCCGCACCACCCAGGCCAACTGCTTGCATGATAATAAACAGCCAAGTGAGAGAGTGGAGTTTGCACCCATGGACAAACCCAGCCACAAATGCCACCATAAGGGGAATGACTGAGAGCCAGGGTTTTAGTTTCCAAAATGCCCACTGAAGAAGTGGCTCTACTTAATTTAATGCAGTGGAGAGAGTGGTGGGGAACACCTGAAGAAGGAAAGACAAGAAGTCATCCAAGTGCTCCCTAGCTGGCAGAAAGGGAGAAGGAACTTGGCAGAGGCTGTGGAGACGCTCTGCAAAGCCAGGCTCTTTCCTTCCTTAGTTCCCAGATCATCTTGGCTCTGTCCTCAGATCCTCCCAAGATTGTTGTAATGAACTGTTGGCTGAGTGTGGCTTATATTTTGTAGGCTAGGCTCTACAGAGTAAAGTGGAAACTATCTAAAGCCGTCACAAAACCCTTCTGTATCTAATCGATGGGGAATGTGAGAGAACACCTCTCTTCCCGCTCTCCCCCCAAATACCATGGCAGCACTGCGGCTTTGCAACTTGTGAACGGACCCGGCCTTGTGCCTGCCTGCAGGCCGGGAGGCAGAAGCCCCCTGCGTCCCAGGGCAGGAGAGGGCGCCGCGCCAGGGCTGGATCGCACAAGGCAGGAGACGGGCCAGGCGGCCTCGCCAGCTCCCAGCCACGTTGTCCGCCTCCAACTGCGCTGCGCAGCCCGGCGGCGGCTCCGGCTCCGGCGGCGGCTCCGGCTCCCAGGAGCTCTTCGAGGGCAGCAGCGTCCCCTTGTGCAAGGGCCGGGGCTGGGCCCCTCCTGCTGCCTCCGCTTTGCAGAAGTGCCAGGGATGCGGGGCAAAGGGCAGGGAGGGCGCGGGGCTGCCCCGTACCTTGCTGAAGACCTCCAGGTCCTCCTCGTCGTCGTCAAACGCCAACGCGTCCGGGGACACGGGGGGCTCGGGGCAGGGCGGCGGCGGCGGCGGCGCTTCCCCGCGCTCCGGCTCCATCCTTCCCCGCCGAGCCCGGGCGGCCGCCCCGCCCCGCACTGCGCCGCTCCCCCGGGCGCGGCAATTGGCTGCCGGCGGCGCCCGCCCCGCCGCAGTGCGCAGGACTGGAAGCGGCGGCCGAGGGGGCCGGCCGGCCGGCTTCCTTCCGCCGCGGGCAGCCGGGCCGGGGCTGCGGGCTCTGCCGCGGCCTGTGCGGGGCAGGGAAACGCAGCGCAGCGGCTGACGGGCGGGGGCCTCGAGGGCAGCGGTTGTCAAACGCTGACTTCGCGCACCAGCACCTAAACACGATGCAACCTGAAGTGCCACCACCAGGTTTTTCGGTTCCACCTTCAGTACCACCCGCAAACTTCTGTCATATAAAGTAATGACAACCACTGCCGGGCTGTCTGCGTGCCGGCCGTGGTACCCGCAGGGCAGGCTGAGAGCCCCTGCCTGGGCCGCGCTCAGCCGACCTTGTTCAAACGGCTGCATGTACACTCCGTGCACGTCCCCCTTACACAGGCACACCCGCACCCTTAGTTACTCTTTTGGCCCAAGTGATGAATGCGGGGGCTTACGTGCTCTGTGCATGTGTCTCTCGCTCTGCCTCAGTTGCTCGGGGGCTTACGCACACAGGGTGACCCTAGAGTAGACACACGTGCATCCACACACAGTTACTCCACACACACATTTAGTTACTCCACACGTGTGCACTCGCACACTCTCAGTTACTCCACACACACATGCTTTTAGTTACTCTTGGCCAAAATGATGAATTGAAGAGGGGTGGGGGATGGTCCTACGTCAGAGCTACTTGTTAGGGCAGTTCTGTTACTGAAGAAACCCGCACACAAAGTCCCGCTTCGTAGGTGCGGAGGACTGCGGGCAGTTTCGTTCCCAGCGAGCTGGGTGCCTAAGTTCTGTTTCTCCTCAGCGCACGTTCACCACTGCTGCTCTGCCTCACTGTCTCTAATGCACGCAGCTGTGAAGCCAATCTACAGGCTTCTGTGTTAGCAATCATAAAATATATGGGTTGGCTGTGACCTGTCATATCCCTTGGATAGTCTTGCTATATTTGTAGCTGTCTCCTCTAATGAAAGGGCCTAATTGCTCTTTCTGTTGACCCTGAAAGAAGGCGCATTCATTGACTTTATGAGGTCAGGGATTGTCTTTGGGTCACAGACTCACTTGATAGCACTTTCACATACTACTGCAACTTTCACATACCAATACATTACATCCAGAGAAAGACATTAAAAATATTAAAGTTGCAAAGTCAAATGTTCAAAAATTAGAAGATACCAGTATTAAGGCTGCCCCGCCATCCCTAAGTCATCACCCTTGTGCTTATACATTATGTTCTTTAATTATATGAGTGTACTAAATTTTTCACAGGACTCTTGCCTCATTCAGTGCAAAGTGTGGATGGTTCTCTGCAAATGAAGCCAAACTATGAAGCAGATGAGGCTGATATTTGCAGAAAATTTGCCTTGTTTATTGCAGAGATGGTAAGATGCTTATGAATTTTGGAAAAAAAGAAAGGATGTTCTTATCATTTGGGAAGTTGAATGCCACCTTGGAAAACTGGGATCTGTCTCTGCCTGAACCACAGGATTTATGTCTGATGTCAGGCAAGTCATTAAACCACACTTTTCACAGTTGGCCATCATAATTTGTGCACCACATTTTCTGGCTGTCCAATGTGGCATACCTAAATTCAATGGGAGTTGTGTTTTAAACCTAGAATGTAATAAAATTCTAAGGGTATGTGTAGAGGAAACAAGGGGCATATGTGCACGACACTTTAAAGTGGGTTAAATGCGTTTGCACTGCTTTAATAGTGTTTGTGTTTGCACATATCAGCGGTGTATTGCGCATTAATTCCAGCCACTGTAGTACATTCAGCGGCATAATGTTCTTTAAATGACTTTGGGGTGCAGCAAACTAAAACACCTCTCTATGGAGAGAAGCACCAGGCTCCATGCAGCTCAGTCCCTGCTTGGAAAATGGGAATAATAATATTCCCTACTCCCAGAGGCGTTACAAAAGTAATCTATTCACATTTGTGAAGTAATGCAGAATAGCCCATGAGGCAATTCATTAGTATTCAGTGCTGCACAATAAATGAGGTCTTGGGTCACATATTAAATGAGACAGATAAAAAAAATTGGATACTTGAACTTCATTCAGACAAGGGAAAAACATGTGACTGTAATCAAAACCAATATCATCAGATGTATACACAAGGGCTGGATAAATACTACCTAGGCCTGATTTAAGGTTAATTCTATCACTTCCTAATTGTGGACATTCTGGATTTATAAACTTAACCAAATTTTGAAACATCATTTCCTAACTTAAACCCCCCCCCGAGCAATTCTAGTATAAGGAGCAATCTTGATTCACAACTTGTGTTATCACTTTTATATTCAAAGTGCTGCTCTACCATGGAAATAATAGAGTAACTGGTAGCAGTAACAGTGGTCTGGCCACTAGAAGGAAATAAAACACACACTTTTCCAGTGAATTTCACAGCTGTTTGTGGACAGCAGAGAAGTGCAGACTCAGGACTCTTGAGGAGTGTGTCTTTTACTCTGGTGCTCCAAAGCCCTTTCCCTTCCTATTTCTGTCCAACAACCTAACCAGTCTCCCAGCTCTTGACCTCTTCTACTGTCTCTAATCTGTCACTAATTCTCCAGCTCTTAATTAAAGCTAAGAAATATGTTGGATGCTCATTTGAAAGCCATCCTTCATGCACCAGTGATAAGCTTTGCCTAGCGAATCATCTGATCACTTCTGTTAAATCCGAGTAGTGGACAAAAGTTTTTTGCCCTTTTTATATTTATATTGTGAATACAAAACAATATATTGCAGACCTGTTGGTCTTCTTTTAGCTCTGTGGTCCTAAAATTATGAATGTGTTTATATTCAGATGCTATGTAGAGGGAAAATACAGGCAGATAAGAAAAATAAATTTTAAAAGAACAAGAATTCTAGAAAAGAACACATCAGCAGAGGAAAAACCCAATAAACTAAGGAACACTCAGTCAAAGAGAGGATAAAACTGATATACTGTAGCCTCAAATGCTAAGGCTCTCATCTGTATCTTTCCAATTTTTTGAAGTTTTACAGATCTTGGTTTTTTATTTCTGTGCAAGAGAAGTCTCACAAGTTACTTTAATTGGATTTTTTCCTTATTATAGCTTTTTTATTATCTCATTAATCAAGCTTACTGAGACATGTATTAAGATTTGTGACTGGTAGTGCTTATCTCTCTATGTTTTATCTATATTTGAAGTACAGTCTGTGAGAAAAAGGTATTCATTTTACTTCAGTCTAGGAAATTGCACTCTTGCTGTATTTAATACACTTATTTGGACTTCTAATAATCTCAAGGACTCACTGTTAGAAAAGCAGAAGCCATACTGCCATTGTTGTTTACATCCCTACTGTGATCACTCAAAAAGGAGGTCACATAATAAGGAGTGAAAGTAAATTTAGAGAAATATCAACTTACACACCAGTTGTCAATGAAATTTTCAGCAGCTCACTGGCTCTACTCTCAACCCATGCAGGCCCAGCCACGCAGTATTTAGCTGAAAGGAGCTCCTAGAGGCTCCAGAAGAAGATGGTATGCTGCAAATCTAAGATCCCTCCTGCTGCAGAGCCAGAGGCTTTGTGGATAGCTGAATGATATATTTATAGAAAGCTACATTTAGTAGAAAAGGATTTATAAGTTTCTAATGTAATACTGGTTCAGAAGTATATGCCTGTAGTTTTCTGTTTTCTTGAGTTCAAACAACTCAGTGTGCATGTGCAAATCACTTTTTAATGATTTCCATATATTCCTCAAATAACTACCTCCCTCTACCTGGAACCTGTTTAATGTAGAGCCAAAATTATCTCTATGAACCTACAGAATCAACTATCAGCAAGTAACCAGAACAATACCTCAGGCCTATTTTCATGCAAGCAATAACATTATTTAGAAAGATGTATTTATCACATTGAGAAATGACATGTGACAAATATTTAACCTCTCTAAAATATTTATTTTGGGTGCTATAAAATTACAGAAACATCTTGAAACACCCAGGTTCTAGTTCTCTCATCCTTGAACCATAGGTAGAATGGACATGTGTTCTCTGAGTTACCATTGCTTGCACTTTTTATTTGCTCACTTAAGCCAGAAAAAACTATTTTGTACAGCAAAAATGTCAGTATCACTCCTTTTGCATTTTTCCTTTGAGTTGGTGATGGAGTTGATTCCAGCCAGTAATCTCTTCCAGAGGTTTTCAACAAATTAAATTTATAAACACCCAAGCAGAACCAAACTATTCCTTCTTTCTCATGTGCAAGCTGCTGAAGATCCCTTACGCCACAATACCACTTTGAATACTTAATGGTGACTTGTCAAGTTTCACTGCCTGTACAATTATATGCACAGGATTAAATCTTGTTTTTATTTTATCTGCTCTCTAACCTGGCAATAGGGAGCTATATAGGGCTCAAGGTGTTTCACTCAGTTCCACTGCTAAAGTGCAAATAAGTAGCATATTAGTAAATCTGCTGACATTCTGCACCTTGACACAAATGAGAAAATTTTTTAGGCTATGAAATGCATTGCCAAATGGAATTCATGTCAGAGATACAAACATAAGTCATTATGTTTACTCCGAAAGGTATTTTGAAAATAGATTAAAGCCTGACTTTATATCATGCCACTTATTATAGTCAGTATTATTATAGAGTTCAATTTAATCGTAGGGGTCAAAATAAAATTAGCAACTGGGCTCAGTCCTCAAACTAAAACAGGCCTGGGGAAGTTGAAATTCTGTAGAATGTTGGGAGTATGCTTAGCTATTGAGATACCAATTTCTGTTTAAATTAAAAGAAAATCATTTCTTTCTTCTTAAAACAAATTCAAGATTGGAAGGTCTTCAGTTGGGATAGAAAATGAGTGCCTTGAGAGAGGGCTGAACTAGATGACCTTGGGAGGTCCCTTCCAGCCCTACTTGCCTATGATTCCTATGATACTCTCAGGCAATGGGTAACTTTAAGGGGTCTTATGTCCATTTAATTTTTAAATTTCCAAAAGCCAGTACTTCAACAGACAGTCTGCATTTTCTTACTGTCTGAAGGAAATTATGTTGTATTCATAATAATATTATCTGTTTTATGGCTGCAGATCCTTTTTATGACATTGTAGATGTAAAAAGCCTCTGATCAATATCTAGATACTTGCTGTCCTTTAAAATTATATGACTTTGCCAAATTTTTGGCATGCAAGAATTCCAGGTTAAGCTTTATTGGGTTCTGTAATTTCTGCATGATCTAAAAACAATTTCTAAGTGTCACTGGAACTGAAAACATTGATTTTTGGAATACTTTACACTTTTTTCAACTACTGCATCCATTTAAATATAACATCTTAAATACTGAAAGAGCAGTTTCTCAATTTTAAGGAATTGCTGTTCTCCCCCCCTTTTTTTGGATGAATACTATTTTTAGTAATTTCTGCATCCCATTGTAATAGTATGTTGTCCTCTAGTCCAGAGGGCACAAAGAGCCAACAATCATGTTAATGTTTAATATATTTTAAATGTTTTATTCAATTATTTCAGGTTTATATGTAGCCATGTCTGTTTTTTTCACACATTAGATGCACCTCTACTTTTGTTATAATATATCACTTGTGAATCTATTATAAAAGAATATAGATAAATACAATGACAGCCATTAAAAAGACTAGTCTGAACTACAGCTTAATGTTTTAGTGATTTTACATGCCTGACACATTAATCAGAACAAGCATGTGTGCAGACTCGACATGTTTGGAAAACAGACTGAAAGAAAAGAGCTTGAATGCTGTAGCACAGTTTAGCCAAAAGTTAACAGTACAGATTGTTAGAGAAGTGAAAAAATGCAATAAAATGATATGAATACCATTCATTTAGAAATGCAATACTTTCATCTATAATAAAAGTATAAAACATGATAAAAGTATAATCTGTTTTTTCTCCATAATAAAAATCTATTTACCAAACCAAAAACTGTGAAGGGATTAAACAAATGATGTCTTAGCCTGTTTTGAAGATCACCTAAGTCTAGTGAAACACTGGAGGAAACACTCAGGAGTTGCTGGCCCTCTCTCTAGTAAGAATGTCTTGCCATTTGTTAAAGGGAGTTTGACAAGTGCGCAGTGACAATAGCCTTCTGCAATGTAATTCTGAGAACAGGGAGAACAGACTTAATAACTGGGTTCCAGATCACTCTATGCTTTTCAGAGCATGACCACCTGGAATTACACTTTGAAATAAAAATGAAAATGAAATTACGAGTACAGCTATTCTAATACTACCATAGTATGGTAGGTTAGGGACTCTCCATCCAAGAAATGAAGCCAAATAAGCACAGTTTGTAAAATGTTAAGTTAAAGCTGCCTTAAGAGACATTCATTTTCAAAGATATAACAGTTTTCTAAATTCCTGTCCACACCCACAATCAATAGTCTTAAGATTTGACCTGAAGGAATGAGGGGCTGAATTAACTTCATAAACCTATTTGGGAGCCATAGCAATGGTCAAATTGAACATAAATTTATGATATTTTTAAAGACTTTTTTTTCCAGACAGAACCACCATATGTCTGTCTGAAAAAAAAGTCTTTAAAAGTATCATTTTGATTACAGGAGATTAGACCCCATTGGTTAGATACCAGAGGTTAGATATTTAAACTCTGTAATGGCTAGTTTGTACAAATTCTAACTCTGTATTTTAATAATTAACTCAACAGTGGGATACTATAAGTTTTCTCATTAATGCTTTAAGGATCACTCCAAGTAATAGACAAAATATGAGGAGAATTATCAGTATCAAATAATAGACTTTATTCTTCAGTAAAATATTTAGAGTGCACATCCCACGAGATTACACTGAACTGGAATGTTTCATTTTTAGCCTTAGCCTCAGTGAATAATTTTCTTCCACTCAAATATATGCAAAATTAATTGTAAGGGACAGTAGTTAGAGGTTATTCTTGCTACAAATTAAGCTTCTTGTTCTACAGAAACTAGAAAATGCTTTTAAAAACATTTTAGATGCAACATACTAAACCAGAGGCAAGAATGTGAACTATTCAACTGCTGCATGAATTTTCAAGTAATGTAAGTGAAGCTGCCAAAATGAAAATTGCAGTTGAAGGAAGTAAGCCAGAAGTTGAGTTTCAATCAATATCTAGGTTAAGTAAACAATTACAGTCTTCCACAGTTAAAAACAGATCCACAAAATCTAAGAGAAGAGATAACATTTCTTTACTTATAAATTCTGAATATGCCTCATGGCATATTCTCCTTTTAGACTAATGGCACACAGTGTGATCTTGATTTTCATAACATTTACTACAATTCTGTGTCAGTTTATGCAGATATGATATTATTTCCTTTGCAACAAATTGCATATATTGCAACAGTAGAGTTTTAGAAACAATGTTAACAAACTTAAAAATTGTGAGGTTCAGCCCTGACCAAAAAGAGCCACATATAGGTATTCTGACAAGAGACAGTGTTATTAAACAACAGAAAAAATAGGCATAAATAGGCATAATGTTATTAAACAACAGAAAAAATAGGCATAAAATTAATAAGTGCTCCAGTGTACACATTGAGACAATGAACCTCACTCTCACAGTTAACCTCTCTCTCACATGAATACAGCACCTTTTCTATCCAACTAGAAAAGGTAGACATTTCTAACCAACTTTAAAAGCTAGACATTTATAAGTCAGCAGGACCCATCTGAGAGTGCTGAAGGATCATCACGGAATCCCTGGTAAAGCTCTTTCAGAATTCGTGGCGCACAGGGGAAATCCCTGAGGATTGGAAGAGGGCCAACATTGTGCCCATCTTCAAGAAGGGGAATAGGGAGGACCCAGGCAACTATAGGCCAGTTAGCCAAACCTCTATCCCAAGGAAAAACCTGGAAAAGCTGGTTAAAGAATCTATGTGTGATATGCTCGCAGAAGGTAATTCTGAACAACAGCCAGCATGGCTTTGTTGTGGGTAGGTCTTATTTTACCAATCTCATCTCCTACAACCAGGTCTCTTGCCACCTGCACATGGGAGATGAGGTAGACATTATATTCCTAGACTTTCAAAAGGCTTTTGATCTAGTATCCCACAATATCCTTGTGGGAAAATTGGAAGATTGTGCCTTAGCTACTCGACAGTTCAGCGGGTGGGAAACTGCCTACATAGTAGGACCCAGAGAGTTCTCATGAATGGTTCAGTGTCATCCTGGCACAAAGTGCCCAGTGGTGTCCCTTAGGGATCCATGCTTGGATTGGTGCCTTTCAACATCTTTATCAATGGTTTGAATGGGGGAGGGAAAAGCTCACTGGCCAAGTTTGTGGACAACACTAAGTTATGAGGCAGTGTGGTCATGTCAAAAGATAGGTTGCAGATACAGGTGGACCTGAACAGGCTTGAGATTTGGGCAGACTGGAACCAGATGAAGTTTAACACTTTCAAGTGTAAGGTGCTCCATCTGGGGGCAAACAACCCTCAACAGACATACAGGCTCGGTGGTGACAGCTTGACTTGCACCACTGGTGAAAGGGATCAAGGGGTAACGATTGATCATAGCATGAATATGAGCCATCAGTGCGAGGCATTAGTCAGCAGGGCAAATAACATGCTGGCTTGCATCAACAGATGCATCTTGTGTAAAACTAAGGAAGTGATGCTCCCACTGTACTCAGCAATGATGAGACCACAGTTGGAGTACTGTGTCCAGTTCTGGGCACTGCACTTCAATAAAAAAGTGGAAAAACTTGAGAGAGTCCAGGAAAGAGCCCACCTGTCTGATCAGGGACTTGCAAGGCAAGCCATATAAGGAAAGACTGAGGGAGTCTGGGCCTCTTTAACCTAAAGGAGAGAGGTTTGAGAGGGGACTTGATAGCAGCTTACTGTTACATCAGAGGAGTGCATCAGGAGCTCAGTGAACAACTGTTCACTAGGGCACTCCTGGGGAAGACCAGGACCAATGGATACAAACTCCAAAAAGGTCACTTCAGGCTTAATAGCAGGGAAAACTCCTTCACAGTCAGGATGTCCAGACTGTGGAATAAACTCCCTCCAAAGATAGTGCAGTCACCTACCCTGGATGTTTTCAAGAGGAGACGGGACACCTATCAATCTATGAACCTATCGAAGAAACCTCTAACCATGAAAGCGAAAGTTGTATTTGTATTACTTTAGAATAAAAACTTTATATAATGTGTTTGATAGAGTAACTATACCTAAAGGAAGGTTCATGGACTGATGTAAGGCTTTAGAGTACTTTCTGGTGCCTACAGAAAGCTTGTCATTCACATGATACTGGCTCCCTTGCTTTCACACTAAAAGAAAGGAAAGAGCTGACAGAATAAATGAAACAAAAAGTAACAGGAGATAGTATGATAAAAAGATAAAAACCTGTGTTGAATTAGGAGCATTTAAAATATAGTAAAATACTCTGTTTATTACTTTTTCTAGTAATAAATACTGTAGTAATTTGAATTACCTTACAAGTTTACAAGTTAATTAGAATTACCTTACAAGCAGCGCTTATATGGTCCATAAGACAGAATCTGCAATGGAGTTGTTCCACACTGTGAAAAAGTTTGAGAATCTTAGAGGTCAGTTCCTTCATTTCAACTTTATAATTCTGCCCTCCTTATCTGTAAAGTAAAGCTACACACTTTTCTGCTTTACTAAGCTCCTGAAGCCTAACGGAGTAATACATTTCTTCCATGTCATATCACTTAAGACAGCAAATAACTATCTACTGTATTACATTTTTTCAGCCTGTGGCCATGTATGCTACAGTAGTTGATTTTAAGCTCTGCAGGAAGTCCTTTTTATGTGGCCTTAATGATATATGCTACAGAATTATTCACATTTTAAAGTTCTTTATGAAAGTAGAGAAACAGTTTAGAATTTTAGATCAGTGACCTTTCCTGTTCTTATGTAATATACATGAGGGAAACATCCATTTATTAAACACAACAGTGAACACAGAGCAAGTCGTGGAAAGTATTAATTTTCCAGATGCAACATTTTTTAGAAGACCTTTGAGTTTGCTTTACAAAACAGTCTGGCTTATATTGCCTGATGTCTTTCAGGTTCATGGGGCCTGATTCTTGAGTGGGCAAGCTCTGCAGGACTCAGTGCCAATCTCTCCTAGTTTGTAGTTGACTGGGAGTTGCTTTACTTATGGTTCAGGTTGAAAAAGCCTCAGACTGTCATAACCAAAACCCAACTGTTTTCATTCAAGAAGAATGGTGCAGTGGTTAGCCTGCTAGCCCAGATTGTGGGAAATCAAGTTTCAGTTTCTTATGTGCTTCCAATATCTTGTGTGATCCTGGGCAAGTTATGTAATTTTTATGTACCTCAGCTTCTCTGTAAATGTGGTATCTCACGTGTATTGTGAGGATAAATACAGACTGTGAGTTACTATGATGATGAAGCCACATGAGTACATTATACATCTGAATAGATAGGAAGACCTGGAGTGCAGCAGTGCACTGTGGTGCTTACACAGTGAAATGTATTAGCATGACTGAAGGAAAGCTGTCATAGCCCTTCACCAGCATAATTCTGTTGGTTGAATCAATGTCTCTTTGGCTTTCACACAGCCTTCAGAAATTAACCTAGGGCCAAAATCAGTTTAGCTATTGTTTCCTCCAGTGTGCCATTACTATGACTGTCTCTTGGGGCATAGACAGAAGTTACATTTTTCATGCAGTCAGGCCCCTGAAAGCACTCTACAGCCATGCCATGACTCACATGCATGGCTCCAGAATGCTTTTAAAGTAGCCAATTACACAAAAAAATAACCCTCCTCGAATGAGATATCAGATGAAGACACTCTGCTTTTATAGAACATGTGCTTCATAGGGTTAATGTTGTGATCTGGGCTGGGATGTATCATCAGGAAGGGAGGAGGGAGGGGCAAGCCAGCAGCAGCAAGCTAGTCCTTTCACGAGCTACTGGCTTGCCTGGTCTGAGCTGGAGGAGGGGGTGGATCAGAGCCCTCCGCACCTTACAATTCCTCCCGCCATCCTGGTGCATGGGAAGAGCTGGGCTGGACCCACAAAGTCCACCCCTACCCTGCTCCAGTTCAGGGCAGGCAAGTTGGCAGCTCATGAAAGGAGCAGTTCACCGCTACTAGCTTGTCCCTCTCTCCTTACCCCTTCCCTCCCTGTTGACAGCCCTGGAGCTGGGGCAGGTAGGGCTAGGGAGAGGGGAAGCTCCTTGGCTCACTAGGCAGGCTCAATGTCCTGCCCTCCCCACCCCCCCACCCCCAACAGGCAGGGTCAGTGGACCCTGTTGGGTCAGTGGATGCTCTAACTCATGGTGCTTTATGTAAAGCACCATGAGTTAGAGTGGGGACTTGAATGTCTGTCAGCACCCCTAATGTGTCTAATAATATAAACATGTTTTTACTTACTGAGTGTAATGCAAGAAAGCAAAAAAGGAAACCAAACATCCAGGTGTGAATCAAAAACTTTTTGGTCAAGCAACTTCTTACTGTATTGCTAGAAAAAGTCTATTTGTAATGAACAGAAAAAGCATTTAACTGGGATGATTTAGTCAGGGAAGATCCTACCTTGAGAGAGGTTGGACTACATGATTTCATGAGGTCCCTTGCAGCCCTACTTTTCTGTAATCCTATGTTTTCTCTCTTGTATATATATTAATTTCACAAAGAGGTTGCAGAAATAAACCTCAAATGGAGGCAGAGCTGCACTATGATCACTTTGATTGCAAGAAGTTATGGATGGGTTTTATCTGCCAGTTTTTGTGTGGCCAATGTGGAGAATGGAATATATAAAAATTGCTCACAACTAATCAAATAGCAAGTAAAAAAATATGATTCTGCATCTGAGTGGGCAGAAATTAAGGGAGTAGCCCTATTCTGCCTGAGTATCTGGGGAAATAGGTTCCAGAATCAATGTTAGCATAACTGAAAAGAACAACTTGAAACTAGGAAATAAAGAGAAAAGGTTAGGGAAGACTCATGGGATATCCATGCACTTCTTAGGAAAGACAGAAATAAAGGTAAAGGTAGTGATTTATCATTGTACATTAATAATATAATAGACTGGAAAGTAAGGGAGAGCATGGATAAAACAGAATCCTTTAGGGTCAAAGTCACTTTGAGGAAGCATAATAAAGAAAAGTTCTATAGGGAATGCCAGCAGTTTGTTCTGTACCCCCTCGTGTCAGGTCTTCCTATGGATAGAAATCTCTGTAATATTATTAAAGAGATAAATATTGACAGAAGTTATGTCATTTTGCGATACTTTAATTTCGCAATTATAGACTGAACAAAAATGTTGCTTATAATGTTAGGGCCCAGATATTCCTGGATGTCATAGCCAACTAGTCACTGAACTAACAAGAGGTGATTCTATTTAAGACTTGGTTTTGGAAAGTTATGAGAGCAGTATATAAAATAAGCTCATTCATAGTTTCATAGTTTCTAGGGTCAGAAGGGACCTGAGTAGATCATCTAGTCCGACCCCCTGCCATGGCACGAAAGATTGCTGGGGTCAAACGACCCCAGCAAGGGGCCACTAGATCCCCCCTCAACCTTCTCTTCTGGAGGCTGAACAGGTTCAGGACCCATAGCCTCTCCTCATAAGGCCTGCCCTGCTGCCCCCTGATCATACGAGTGGCCCGCCTCTGGACCCTCTCCATGCTGTCCACATCCCTCAAGAAGTGCAGTGCCCAGAACTGGACACAGTACTCCAGCTGTGGCCTGACCAATGCCACATAGAGGGGGAGGATCACCTCTTTGGACCTGCTCGAGATGCATCTGTGGATGCATGCCAAGGTGCGGTTGGCCTTCTTAACTGCCTCCCCACACTGCCGGCCCATGTTCATCTTGGAGTCAATGATGACTCCAAGATCCTTTTCCGACTCTGTGCTGACAAGAGGGGAGTTCCCCAACCTGTAGGTATGATGCCGGTTGTTCCTCCCCAGGTGCATCACTTTGCACTTGTCAGTGTTGAATCCCAGGCTATTCTCATCCGCCCACCCTTGTAACCTGTCTAGGTCCGATTGTAGCCTGTTGCATCCTTCTAGTGTGCCCACATCCCCCCACATCTTAGTGTCATCAGCAAATTTGAACAGGGTGCTTTTCACCCCCTCGTCCAAGTCACTGATGAAGATGTTGAACAGTGCGGGCCCGAGGACCGAGCCCTGCGGAACCCCACTGCCCACATCCCTCCAGGTTGAGAAGGACCCATCCACTACCACCCTCTGGGTGTGGCCCTCCAGCCAGTTGGAGACCCATTTGACTGTGTGGGTGTCGACACCACAGTCCCCCAGTTTCTTAATGAGAACAGGGTGAGAAACAGTGTCGAAAGCCTTCCGGAAGTCCAGGAAGACTATATCCACTGCTACCCCTGCATCTAATGATCTGGTGATTTGATCATAGAAGGCCACCAGGTTGGTCTCACAGAACACTGATGAACCCGTGTTGGTTGCCCCTAAGCATGCAGTCCCCTGCTGGCCCCTCATGGATGTGTGCCAGCATAATTTTCTCGAAAAGCTTGCCTAGGATCGAAGTAAGATTAACTGGCCTATAGTTTCCTGGGTCCTCCTTCTTCCACTTTTTGAAGATGGGAACCATGTTGGCCCTCTTCCAGTCCTCTGGCACCACACCAGAGCACCACAAGTGCTCTTAAAGCCGTGCCAGGGGTCCTGCAATGACCTCAGCCAATTCCTTTAGTACTCTAGGGTGGAGATCATCTGGACCGGCTGACTTGAATACATCCAGTCCCTCCAGAAGCTTCCTAACTAGTTCCTCACTAACCCTTGGCCCAGGTGTGCCTCCCCTGGGGCCTGAGGGGGGCCCAGCGGGGGGGGGGGGGTTGGCTGTTCCGGTCCCTCCTTAGGAAGATGGAGGCAAAGAAATCGTTAAATATGTTGGCTTTATCGTCTGGTGTGACGACCAAATTTCCTAATGTGTCCTGCAGGGGCCCCACATTACCCGGAACCTTGTTTTTACCCCCTATGTATTTAAAGAAGGACTTATTGTCCTTAATCTGGGAAGCTAGTCCCAGTTCCATCTCTGCCTTGGCCTTCCTGACTGCCCCCCCTACATCCCCAAGCAACTGCAGTATAGTCATCCCTGGTGATGTCCCCTCTTTTCCACTGGGTGTACACCTCCCTTTTAGCTAGGAGACGTTCCCGGATGCTTTTGGTTTGCCATGGGGGCTGGTGTGCCCTCCTGCTCCCTTTGATCCTCATTGGGATTACCTCCCTTTGGGCTTGGAGGATCGTCTCCTTGGGGAGTGACCACTGTCCTTGGATACCTGGCTCCTCTCCCCTCTGGGACCTCAGTGCATCCCTGACTATTCTCCTTAGCTCAGTGAAGTTTGCCCTCCTGAAATCTAGGGTTGCTGCCTTGCTGCAGGCCTTTGCCACCTTGCGCTGGATGGTGAATTCCAGCAGGCAATGATCACTGTCACCCAGGTGGTCGAGCACCCGCAGCCCCCTCACCACGTCATCTCCCGTGGCCAGCACCAGGTCCAACAAGGCATCTCCCCTGGTGGGGCTGTGCACCTCCTGGGTTAGATGGAGGTCCTGTATTCTGGCTAAGAACCTACGTGAGTGGTCAGACCTGGCTGACTGCTCTTCCCTGCAGATGTCTGGGAAGTTCAGGTCCCCCACGACTACCACATCCTTAGACTTCACTACCCCCGTGAGCTGACCTAAGAATTCTTGGTGGAGGTCTTCCCCTTGGTTGGGAGGTCTGTAGTAGACCCCCATTGTTAAGTCTCTTTCCCCTCGACTGCCCTGTAATCTAACCCAAAGCACTTCAGAGTCCCTCATGTATAGCCTATAGCCCTTGACATTCACTGCACAGTCATGTCTTGAGTCCCACCACGTTTCAGTGATCCCCACTATGTCTGGGTTGGTGTCAGCCAGCAGGAGGGTGAGTTGCTTCTGCTTGTTTCCCATACTACGGGCATTTGTGTAGAGGCATTTGAGGCCTCTGTGGATGTGTGTACTGGCCCCCTAATCACAGCATTGCTCTGGCTCTTGTCACTTACCTGTGTATACGTTCATGTTCAATGGACTTCTGTTCTGTGTTTCATTTGTATTGTTTATGTTCTAATTTTGTAAATGATGTAATGCTCTGCATATAACTGTTTATGTACAATAGAGAAATTGTGAAGGAATACCCTAGGGGAAAGGCTGATGGTTCCTCCCTGAGTGGGCTCAAATTCTACAAGGGGTATGGAGGGCTTCAATCTGAGAGGTAAAAGTCTCCATAGGGAAGACTAAGAATCTGTCCAGTGGCTTCCTGTATTCTGGGTTTCCTGCCCACAGATTGTAAACTCTGTATAGAGCTGATTGCAAGGCAAGACTAACCAAAGCTATGCCAGAGCTGACCTTGCAAGACTAAAAAGAGCAACAGCTGTGTAGGAGGAGCTGACTTTACAGAACTGGAGCAGACAGCACCTAAGCTGGGAGAACTGAACATGAATGATGAAGTTAAAGATCAGAGTGAAACTTTGTAATGCAGACTTTACTGGAACCTAGAAGACAGGCATAGAAACGGTTGCATCCTGATACCCACTTGGCTGCTGCTGGGTCTAATTGGATTTGTGGTAGGGAATTGTTTTGTAAATAAGAGTTCTGGGCCTCATCCAGCTGGATTATTTCTAACTGACACAGACAACCTCGCATGCCCCCTGGGTTATGTTAATTTCATTAACAAAATTCCACTCTGTGTGTGTGTGTGTGTGTGTGTGTGTTTCTTATTCTTCTAGACTTTTGAATACTTTGGGAGGCATGGGGAGTTGAGGAGAGGAGTGTGTGGGGTAGGGAGAGGAGTGACTGATATTAGTAACAGAAAATTTAAAGTTCAAGTCCCTAATAACTCGGGATTGCTGTGTATTTAGATGTGGTATGAGCCATTGAATCATTTTTAAAAAGACAAATAGACATCACTGTAAAAGTTTCATAGGAATTTAATCTCTTCTGAATTTCAGATGATTTAGTCTGACCTCCTGCAAAATACAAGTCTCTAAGATGCATCCAACTACTCTATATCCAATTCAAGGACTTTAGGGCAAATATTTTAGGCCCCAAAATTCTAAACAGTGTGCTCCATGTTGATGACACCTGTTTTTTCCTGTTCTGTATCTCCTGCGGCGGGGGGGGGACTTGATTAAGCGGTATATGTCATCATAGAGAAGTAAGGCTGGAAGGAACCTTACGAGACCATCTAGTCCAAGTGGGGATCGAGCCTGCAACCTTGGTGATGTTAGCACCATGCTCTAACCATGTCTACTGGGAAACCACACCCCCAGCTTTAGAAAAAGGCAACCCTGCATAGATCATTACTAGTCTATGCATTGGGAAGAAATATCCCATACTGCTATCACTGCATTGGGTACTGGCTGCAAGTTGTGATGAACTAAACATGCCTAAACTAAACAAAGTACTAGCATCAATTTCTATTAAACAAGTACAAATATAATTTCAGAAGATGTGGGCTTCTAAAGTATTGTTTCCTTCAAGGGAGCCAAGAAAGAATAAAAAGGAGACACTCTTCGTTGTCTGTCTTTTCTTTCCCATTTCTTCTACTTCCTCTCAGTTTGGTTCCAGTTTGAAAATAATTGGAAAATTACTGCCTCAATGAGACAATCAGTGAGACCAAAAGCTTCCTAAAAATGTAGTTTCTATACTATAGCTCAGGAGAGGTAGAGGGGAGGGGAGGGAAGGGTAGCTAAAGAGAATAAGGGGGTACAAAAACTGGGCAAAGATTTAATTTAGAGAGGCAAGGTAGAGGAGCATAGGACCATTAATGAAGTGCATCTGTTTTTTTTTGGTTAGCTTGAAAGAAGAAAAGGCCATACCCCAGTTTTCACTCTCCCCTCTCTTTCTATGGGTATCCATCATGCTGAGGTCTAATCCATTTTCTGAACCTGTAGAAATGGATTAATATAATTTTTACAACAAAAAACTATATGTTGTTTAAATAGCATACATAACCAGAATCTTGAACAATTCCCTAACTTTTGAAATCAACACCATGTTTAGATCATATTAAGCATAGTTGTAATCATATGAAATTGAAAAGAAAATTATTTCAGTTTTGTTCACAGTTTGTTTAATCTTTTTGTTTTCCTGGTAGTTATGTCAGTCCTTGATCTCCAAAGGAAAGGAAGAGGAGTTTCAAATACACCTTCCGACTCTCACCAGGGATTTACCATCTCATTTAGAATCATTTCTCATCCTATGTATCTTTTGGCAGGCTATGTTTTTACTTGATGGTACTGTTACCCCTGGAAAAGTAAGCAAGTGCTGCCTTACCATGAATAAATAATCACTCAGATGTCAAAGTGAATATAAATAATTACTTCTAGGGGAAAACCATAAATGCAGTACATATATCCTGTTGCTTTCCTGTCCACCTACCCCTTCATGAGCATTCTTCCATTACATTCTTCATTTCTAGCAAAAAACTAACTCTTGCAGTGCTACTCTGCTTCAAATTAATTCATGTTATTTTTCCATGGGTTTTGGGGCCAGTCCAGTGTAAAGATGCTGACTCAGTGAAGCTCTTCTGAGAATGCTAAACTGTCTGGAACTAGCCCAAAAATCTGGTAAATGAAACTCATTTTCAGAAACACAGCCAAGAAGCTGACTTTTCTAATTTGTGAAGTGTGCGAAATATCTCTTCTAATGACAAGTTAGACTTATTTTACCAATGACCACACAGGCTGTAAAATATACAGCTGGAAGATGTAGATAAAGTCCACATTTAAGTCAATGGTCAAGATGGTTCTACCCAGTAAGTTGACTTTTTTCAGGTGTCCTCTACTTGTTTAACTCTGGTAGGTCTTTAGAGAGAAAAAGGTTAGCATTTTCCATGCAACTGGAATGAAGCCTAAATTTGAGTATTAGATTCAGTTGTTTTGTTATTTTTGTTAGTCTTTTTATTATGTCTCTTTTGAAGGTATCCTACACTTTTTCAACTGACAGTTTTACTTTGTATAATAGCAGATATCTGTTTTATTGTTTACTGTTTCTTCTAATATTTATTTTTTCTTGTCTGCAAAAAAAGCTCATCTATTTTTGTAGAGTGTTTTTAACAGACAGATATGTTAAGCTAGATGAGTCTTTGGTATATTCTTACGTAGAGCACCTCATGCAATGTAAGGAACCTTTAGTGTTCTTTTCCTCTAAAAAGCTCAAAGAGTTTTTGGTATTTTATTAATCTGTCAGAGCAAGGGTTGCTTCTGAATTTATCTTGGTATTTCTGTCTGAAACAGCTGTGCAGGCTATGCTTCAAATTGCCAGCGTTAAATCAACATTGTTTTCCTAGTCACTTCTCATCAATTTGTCATATAGATAAGCCTACTACCTGCAATAGCAATCTTCTATTATCCACAGTTCTTGCTGTTTTCTTCTACATACTTCCATGAACACCCACAGAGGTTTTTTACCCTTAGCCATATTCTTTCTCTTTCTGTAGGTTATTCACTTAACTGCTTAAGGAGACATCATCAAATAGCTAATGATTCTAAAGATGAAGCATATCATAGGACTTATTTTGCCTGTGAGATGCTATTGGCAATATTGACTAGGTACTAGCATAACCTCTTCGTAACATGTAAAATGAATAAAAGATCATGAAAATACAGAAACGTATACAAGAGGAAAAAATTTAAATTTTTGTTCTTTATGAATGGTCAGTACTTAGATCTGTTTCTGAAATCTTGAATCTGAATAAATTGAAGTTTTACCTATTTGAGTATAGTGTGCAAATCCAATCAAAACGTTTCAAGTATAAGAGCCAGTGGTGCACATCACTGTCAAATATACTGCCATTCCTATGGGCAACTGGTGCCTCCTGAGTTGGGGGGGGAACTTGCCCCTCCAGCAGCCAATCAGCAACTGGGAGGGGTCCCCCACAGCCAAATGTACCAACTGGGGGGGGTTCCCCCATGGCCAATCACACTGGCCCACTGACATTTCCGGATGGGCGTGATCGGCCGCAGGGGAACCCCCCTCCCCATCAGCTAAATCAACCACAGAGGAACCATGCAGATCACTTCTCCTGGCACCTCCACTCCCCAGCTGGCACTCTCAGGGGGTCACCAGCACAATCATCTGCCCCACCTGTCTGTTGCCTAAGCGAGGAATGCTGGCTGTCAGGGGGTGCACCAGTGCTTTTGGGGGGTGCACATGCATCCCCGTGCACCCCCTATGCATTGCCACTGGCCATTACCCTACAGAAAAGGTAGCCTTATTGGCTAGGGACAGAAATTACACACAAACCTGTATAAGTTATCAGAAACCAGTTCAAATCTGTAATGCAACATAAGGCCAGTGCACATAAACTGCTTTCAAAGTCGCCTAAACTGGTTTAAGATAAACCTGGATGGATGCAGTATCAGACTTAACAGATTTAGGTGTTACTGCGCAGTGTTACTTCAGAGTAAGGTGTCCACATGTGTGTTACTGTGCAGTAATTAATCGGGCATAAATGTGATACCTGCATTATCAACTTTATGCCCAATTAGTTACTGCACAGTAACATACGTGTGGACACCTTACTTTGCAGTATTATGCAGGTATCAAATTTACACTCAAGTAGGCCTACATTGTCATATTTACTGTGCAGTACAGGCATGCACATGTAGATGCAGGTCCATACTGTACAGTAATTTTGGTTACTGTGCAGTAAATGTGCACGTGTAGATGTGCCCTGTACCTTTTAACGTGTATACTTCTCAAAGAAATAAATGTATGTCTTCCAGAAGTCAGAGGTTTTTATTTCAACTGATATAAAAATATTTCTATTAGAGGTATTTAACTCCCTTATTTTTAAAAAGCAGAAATTTTCTACTTCAATTACTTTTATAATAACCATTAACATTATTACACTAACAATCAGGAATGGTAGCCTCACTGAACTAAGTGCTTTACATGCAGCAGTAAATGTGAGAGTTGCCCTGAAGAGTGTACAATGTAAATAGACAAGGCAAACCTAGGGATAGAGGGGAAACACGGAGAGAAATGACTTGCCAAAGGCATAGTGCAGGTCATTGGTGAAAGCAGAAATAGAATCTAGGTTTCTGTTTCACAATCGAGAGCCGTAATTTACTAGATTAGAGCTGTAAAAAATGAAATCCTAATTTTGCAAGAAAAAAATAATTTAAATATTGCAAACAGACCATTTTTTATATCAGAAGCATTTAGCAAAATTAAAAATCACATATTATTAGTCCTTCTAAATAGTTATTGTGAATGTTATTAAAATAGTTATTGAAAGTTTTGCAATAACCTTTTCAGCAATTTATCAAAAAATATTCTTTCTCCAGAAAAATGGAAAACACTTTTGCAGCAATATATATGGGCATTCTGGCCATTCTTAAAAATTGCCCATTTTATTTATGGGATGAAAGAGATCAGAATTATATATAAGGGCCAGAAACCTAAGCAAATAAAGTCTGAGGAATGTATTTATTTGCTAAAGAAAAGAGTAGTAAAACTGAAAATGAACACAATTTTGGGAAGGACAAAAATTTCAGAAATAAAAATAAAGGGATCTGGACCCAACCTTAATGTTAGCTGTAGCCATTCAAGGTGTTTGCAAACACCTACAAAGAAAAAAATAAGTGGGGCGGGGATGATTTTTCTCTCTTCAAACAGGTAAGAGATTCTGATTCCCTCTGCTTCCCTATTGCTCCCACCACCACCACCATGACTGCCCCGTTAGCTGTGCTCCATTAAAGTAAGCAGCACTTCCTGGGGACTGCATCTTTAGTTACTGGTACAAAAATCATTGTAATTTGCAATGAAATATTTTAATAAGCTTTCCAAATGACTAAAATACAACGCTGCATGATAAAATCACAATTACACCACTGCTGTCTAGCTACTATAGGCACAGGCTTCTAAGCAGATACTCCCTTCAAAGAGGAAATACTTTAATGGAGCAAGAACTCAGGAAAGCAAAGGAAGGGAAAAAGGAGACAGTAATATGGCCTTTCCCTTGTCTCTTTTCATCCTGAACTTCTTATTTTTCCATTTTAGGCCACCATCATGGTCTCCTAGCACCGAGTTGCTAAAATGCAACACAGCTGTTGTCTCTTAAAAAGAATCACCCCTTAAATAGTATAAAAATAAATTAAAACAAGGTGTGAAACAAAAAATATTATTATATAATGCAATCAGAGGAATCTTATTATATAATTTAAATTAGTATAATAAAAGGAACAATTAAAAGCAACAGCAGCAAAGAAATTTAGGGAAAAATTCTCTCTCAGCATGCACCCATTTACTGCAGAATTAACTCCATTTTGGTAGCATCTCTTAACTCAATGTTCTTTGGCTACTGAGGGTCTGGTCTGACACACCCTGAATAATTTCTGCTAGGTTTTTTTATCGCAAATCCTCAATCCCATTAACTTCACGAGCAGCTGAGGTCAGCATCTGTCCTTCTTTAGATGGTTATTTTTTCTTTTTTCTTTGTTTGGTTTTGTATTTTTTTGGCCATTTGCCTTGAAACACTGGAGGCACTTGAGGTCAAAATTGCATTTTAGTTTTTATTTTGGAAACTAGGATTGTTCTGTTAAAGTCAATGAAATATTTGCCATTTATTTAATTGAGGCCAAGATTTTGCCTGTGATGTTAACCAAAGGGTATAGGTATTCCAAACACCAGGCTCCAGAGATACCCTTTAAACCAATTCCGTACCCTCTGAGATGTAAGAATTTGGGACCATCCCAAGAGCCATGTTCTTTTAAGATTTCTATCACTACTCTCTGATATGCAATCACCCTTCTATGGGAACCCTTTCCAGCTTGTTTTTCTGAGGGCTGATTCTTTAAATATAGCAGAGACAAATATTTGCAAGTAAAAAATAGTTGTTTGGCAGCTGGTGGCTGCTTGATGCATCTCCCTCCATCTGCTAAGTATTTCCATTATCATACTCCTTTTGCTTATCATTGAAGAGATAATTTATCCTCAAGCAGATCAGGAACTGGCATTCAAACTTGTCTTGTTCATAGAACCTAAAAGTAAAGAAATTCTGAATTTGTGGCTGCTCTCATGACCCTAATTCAACCACATTTCAATAGATATTGTATGTATTTTATTAGCAGAGATGTCCAAATAAAATAGTGCCAAATAATTCATTACAAATTCTGTTGGTGCAGTGATTCAGAAACACTCATGATTGTCTTGAAAGTATTTGCTGTTTTTTTGTATGTAAGTCTTGATCTATAACTTGTTTGAGAACAGTTTACCACCAACAACTGAAGCTTGAAGTGTGTACTACTTTGATTGAACGCACCGGTCTTGTGTTATGTTTCTGTTCCCTAAATGGATGAAAATCAGGTACCTGAAAAGAACATTGAAAGTGTCTACATCTGCTTTGTTTCTGCTGTGTTGTTCTATCCACTTGCAGGGAGTTTTGCCTAAGTAAGAGCTTCCAGATTAGAACCTAAAATATTTACAATCTAAGAAGTCTAATGTACATATGTAGAGCTGCCAATTTTGAACATTCATAATTCAAAGGAATCTCTTTTGTTTTCCTAAAATTTGGCTTGAAATAGGCAAGATTTGAAGCAACTAGTTTCAAGAGTTCCTTTAAGTTATCTGAAAAGTATAACACTTAACAAAACTCAAAGGAAACTTGTACTTTTTCACATACTAGTAATTTAAATCCAGGAATCGATATCATTCAGACTTTCAAAATATCTTTGTACTTGGTGCGACCAAGTTCATCCAAAGAATCTGGTTGGAGGAAGTTAGGAGCAACTAAGAAAAAGGTGTTGGAAAATTATGGAAATTCCATTATGTCAGTCTTAGGGATACATGCAACTGCTATTACTATTGATGCCTATGCTCAATCTCCTCTTGATGATTCATGCTATATGGAAAATACTATGGTTTTAAGTGAAATCCTTCTGTGGAGTTGCTGAAATCTCATATTTTGTGTTTCTGAAATAATTTGAATTATGCATTCTATATTTAACTGGATAGACTGAAGTGCTTTTCACATGCAGTATTGCACCCAGCTGAAAAACAAATGCTAATGTGACTATCTATACAAGACGAAACTTTATCTGAAATCTAGGGTGTTGCCATGGCAATTTCAATTGTTGGAAATTTTTCCCTTTTGTGCTTCATTCTGACATTACCTTGTAAAACGATGATTATGAAGAAGCATACAGCCCCCAAAAGGAAGAGTCTTCCTCCTTTTGAAGAACAAAAACAGGCTTTACAGAAAATCTGATTTTTTATGAAATGCTGGATGGGTGTACAGATCGCTGTGGACTCCTATTCTCTGTAGCATCAGATATATTTTTATTTTTCAACTTGTAGCCATTTTACAATGTAGTGCTCTCCAAATTTGAACAAATGATTACTTAAAATAACATACAGCTCAAAAATAATAAAATCCCATTTTCCATTAAATACTACCCATGTTCTTTAAATTATTGTGTGAATGAGGACTTTTACCAAATGACACATGTTAGTTGTAACACATAAGTAAAAATACAAACATGTCAGCATTATCCTTTCCTATAAACTTTGTAATCCTCCTTATAAAGTAGTTTCTTACAGCAAATTGATCAGTAATTATGTTTCTAGTTATATAATCATTCTTCTAACATATCTCACTATGAGAAAACTAATATTTCTGAGGTATTCCTTGCTAAATATTTAGCATATGAAAAGAGATAACATCACATATGTCCAAAAGAGAGAAAACTAAGGGTGTTAAAGGTAAAGGCAGTAGTTACCTTGGAGGTTTTTAAGACCTGGCTAGAAAAGCTGTAACTGGAATGACATAGTTGGGGGTGGTTCTTCTTTGAGTAGGGGGTTAGACTTCATGACCTCCTGAGTTCGCTTCCATCCCTAGTTTTCATAGATTTCATAGACATCAGGGCTGGAAGGGACCTCGGGAGATCATCGAATCCAGCCCCCCGAGTCAGTTTTCTATGCTTCTATGATAAAACCGTTAAACCAAAACCACAAACTGATTTTACATGCTTTTGATCCAAATATCTTGTAATGTTGTTCAGTGGTAGAGACTCATCATTATAAATATTGTTAAGACAAAGAAGCTGAGATAAAGCCCAGACTCAGAGCAACAGTGGAGGAGTTAGCCTGGTGCTCTACCCACTGAATGCTATTGCCTCTGTTACAGTTTTTCTCCACTAGAAATTCATGTACATTCTTCTTCGTAGAGACTGTGGATTTATTTCCATCATAGGAGTAGCCCTTGCTGTGCTGCATTGTTGCTTTGTAAATTAAGCAAATTATGTCTTTATTAGGCACTGGAACAGTCAGTGAGACTCCTCCTGAGAATGCTGGACTAAAAGTCTGTTAAATGGAGCACAGCAGCCTCCCCCAAATTCAGAGATCAGCTTTAGTGCTCAGATCTTACACCTTACCTTCACAGAAGCTGGGGAAAGACATTGAACCTGGGTATATTGGTACTACAACAACTAATAGGTATTGACTATCTATGACAAAAGAGGATAGAGAATTTTGCCAGCAAATAGCAGCCAAGCATTTGGTAGCAAACTCTCTGATATGTGGCTAATGCTTTGAATATTTGCTCTTAACAGTTCTCTTTCTGCTGTCCCACTGGTCTCTTAAAATGTTTTCTGCTCCTTGATTATATGAAGGATTTGATGATTTCCACGTGATCAACAATAATTTAATGTATAATAATAAGAAAGTAAATGTTATTTGAATCAACAAGATGTATACCACACAAAAGTGAGTAACAGTTGAACTGTATTATTGTTTGTCCTACCTTCACTACACAGTTATACTATTGTTTGTTATTCTCACTTGTTGCCTCACATCCAGAATTAGATTGTAGACCTTTATGGACCTTGTCTCCTGATTATGTGAAGTACTTAGCAAACCTTTGGGACCTTGGTAAAAATATATTTGAGTAGGTTACAGGACATAGTAATGGGCCTCCTGGTATCCTGGTGCTATTGTTCCTCCAGGTTATGCAGAAAAAATGACATAGACTGATTAAAGTTTATAATGGCATGTATAAGAATTTCTACTTTCTCCTATAATGTCATAGAGTAATGGGAACAGTAGATACCTTTTTAGCAAGGCAATATTAATTACAGTTATGTTAGATGCTAAAAAAAAGTGAATGTGTTTTATTGTGAACTTCTTGTAAAGCATATTTCAAGATCTATTAAATTTAATCCAGTCTGCTTAATGTCCTTTGTAGGCACCTATCATGAATTTATGTTTCAAGAAGATGATCAATGCTACCAGCTTCCACAGATGTTTTAGAGTCATGGGTATGTGATATTATCACTATTAAGAGTACAAATGCCTAAACTCATTTCACAAGATAAAGCCCTGAGATTTCAAATAGGGATCTGTAATGTCAAAAACATTCTCACTTGTTGAGATCTTTCTGAGTTCTTTGTAACATAAATATTGCTCTATTATTTCTCCATAGTAAAAAACAGTGAAAGCTAAGAGCTGGCATTTTTCAAGGGGTGTGTTGAACAAGTCAGTTAAGGAATGCCTTGAGTCTAAAAGGATAGGGACAGAAGTTACACATAAATTAGTTTAAGTGATTAGAAACTGGTTTAAACCTGTAACAGAACATAAGTTCAGTGTACATAAACCAGTTTGAAAATGGCCAAAACTGGTTTAAGATAAATCTGGTTGAATGTAGTATCAGACTTAACTGATTTGGGTCAAACTTGTGTCCCAGACCCCTTCCTGATTCAAGTTAAGTCACAGTCCCCCAGCATCCTAGCATGCTTTCCAGCCCTGGGCTGGGCTGTGCTCTCTGCTCCAGAGAGCAGGGCTTGTACCAACTCTCTGCCCTCTAGCCAGAGCAGGAGAAGGGATGTGACCAGACACAGGATGAGCATAGCCCCTTGAGGTTAAGAGGGTGGGGCTTATTCTCCCCTTCCTCCCCTCTCCCCTCTGGGGGACTGCAGCCAGGGTCTGCCTGGCCATGGAGGAGCTGTCACTCATGTCTTCCCCCCACCCCACTGCTCAAGTGGCAGGGGGAGCATGGCCAGCCTGAAGCAAACAGGGGAGAGGGAGGGGGATTTAATCCTTGCCTCCCTCCCCTGTGTCACTGGCACGGACCCACCAGCTGGGGTCTGCCTACCTGGGGTGCAGCAGCCTCTGTCAGGGTCCCCCCCATCACTGTTCTAATGGCAGGGGTGGGGATATGGCCAGACACTGGCCTTCATGGCCCCCTGAGGTGAAGGGGGCAAGGAGGGGGTTTATTTCCCCCTCTGTCCCCAGGAGACCCCAGCTGGGGTCTTTCTAGCCAGGTGTGAGTGGCGGAAGTGGCGGCTGGGGCTGGCAGAACCTGGCTGTGGTCCCTCAGTGGGAAAAGACTCCCTTCCTGCCCCATTCACCTCAGGGGGCCATGCTGGCCAGTATCTTTCCATGCCCCCACCCCTGCCATTGAAGCAGCAAGGTGGAGGGGGACCCTGACAGGGACTGTGGTGCCCCAGCCAGGCAGACCCTGGCTGGGGCCCATGTCAGTGGGACTGAGGAAGGATGTGGGGATGAACTCCCCTTCCCTCCCCCCATTCACTTCAGGCTGCTGATGGGGCTGCTCATGCCCCCTGCTACTTAAGCTGCAAGGGTAGGGGGAGGAACGCCTGACAGACTGCTCCTCTCCATCCAGGTAGACCCCAGCTGGGATCCTCTGGGGGGAAAGGAAAGGGAAGGGGAATAAGCCCCTTTTCTGCCCCCTTCGCCTCAGGGGGCCATGCTGGGCCAGAGTCTTATCAGGGGCCAGGGTGTGGCAGCACTCTTTCTCCCCCCCACAAAAGCCTGGCAAGGGCTGTTTCCCCCTCCCCCTCCAGGTACACTCCAGCTGGGGTCCCTGGGTGGGGTTTTAAATCCTTCCCCAAACATACTCTGCCTGCTGGGACCAGACCACACCCTCTCCCTTAGCTCAGCTTCCCCTCAACCTAGCCATTGTAAAAAGGAAGGGAGGGCTCACTCTAGTGCCCCCCAGCTTCTGGCCTGAGCCACTGCAAGCATGTGCCTGCATTTCTGGAATTAAAAGTGAATGTTTCTTCACTTGCACATTGGTTCAATCTACGCAGGTTAGACTAACCTGCAAAGATTGAGTCAATTCAGGCTCTGGCTTTTTGAATGTCTCTACTTAGCCAAAAAGACTGAGTCATACTGTTCTGCTGGTATTATTACTTCATCTGGCAGCATGTACATTAGTAGACCGATATTATAACATGATACAGTTTACCAGTCTTTGTGACTAAGTCGTGCTCTCAGATATATTTAGGAGCATTCACATAGGACCATTCTATATAATGCCAAATGACATCATATAGAAGTTGCAGTTGGTGCTAAAAAAATCTGTTTTTTTAAATACATGTATTTCAACTGTTGACAAATAGATTCACATACAGTCCACATTTAGACTGAAAATTGAGACCATATGGACCACATTGGAAAGAATTTAGTATGAATCATAATATTTTTCTAAAGACTACACAGCATTTTTTAATTAGTCCCTAAAGTTTATAGAGGCTCCTATAGCACTAAGTAAAAAATAACTCAAATTCAGAGATTGTAAGCTTGAGTTCATCTACTGATCTGAAAGGCTTAAACTGCATTGCAGAGAAAAGGTAGAGAATTTCTAATATCTATTATGTTCTACCCTGCCTTCTAGCAACCATGGGGTGGAACTTGAAATAGTATAAATTATCATAGCTCCATTTACTTCAGTGGAGCTAGGGACTTGCTTCCTGGGTGAAATCCTGGCCTAACTCAGTTAATGGGCAAGCTTTAAGTGTAAGCTTAAAATCAGTTGCATATAGAACACTGTTACAGACCAAATGTACCATGTTGGGCAGAGAAATAAACTTGACATAGCGTTGTCACAAGTGCAAAAGTCATAGTGAAAAAGTTACTAAAATATGCTTTGTTTTCACTTAGAAATGGGAGTTGAATAACTATATGCCTTTAGCTCTCTCTTCTTCCTACCAAAGTCTGTACTTTTAAGTGTTACAGCAATCTCATTATGAACTATTTTATTCTCTCTGTGACTGTGATGAAAAGCCTGATGTTAAAATGATGAACAGCATTAGAAATATATACCTTGGATTGTATTATTTTGCTGAACAGTATATACCACATTTCTCATTTTAAAAGCACATCATTATTTTGCATCCTTCATCTTCCAGTTAAACAACTAGTCTGACCAGTGTCCACTAGATGACACTGTTGTATAAGGACATTTTGTTCAGTATTATGGCTTTAACAATAACTAATTTACCTTGGGAACATGCATGTGTATAATTAGATATTGTCAGTGTCTTTCTTTTAAAGTAAAATAAGTTTACCATATCTAATTGGATATAGCTTATAAGCTGAACTTCATTTTAATTGGGTAAAGTTATGCTACTTGTTTAAAATATGGCAAAAGAGATATTTATATCCACTTTAACAGTTTCCTTTTTTTTTAATTCTTATACTAAAAGGATCTGATTACAAATATTAAATGTGCTTTCAGATTGGACTGATATAAATGATTGTGCTGTCATGGTGGTTTTACTGCTATTGTTTTTACTCTGGTAGCTTTGTCAGTGATGTCTTTCTTCATCTTATTTTCTCTTTTTTATTCCAAGAATTCTAATCTTAGATCTGCACATTCTTAGCATAAGAAACTGAAGTAGTCTACTGAAGGGACTAGCAACCTTCTCCACAGAAGACTATAGGTTGGCCACAACACCGAGGTCTTTCAATAGCCCATGAGGTCAGTAATCTGCAACTAATTCATCTATGCTGAAATATCTGACTTCAATATGTCTAATTATTATATAGATTTTTATTAACTCAGAGGTTCTAATAGAAAATCTAAACCTTTTCAGATATGAGTCTACATTCAGCATTGGCTAAAGTGTACACAAAGAAAAACCGAAGGCTTATCCACCCCAGAGAGTGAATTCATAATAATTTAGGAAGCGAATATTCATTATTAGCTACCCACATGGACAAGTTCTCTGACTTTAGGAAGAATTTCATCAGTGCCTGGATGGTTTCCATCATATGAGTTTGCAATATACCTTATAGAACTTCGTGACATGCATCAATTCGTGGATTAAGTTTATCCATTCACGCTGGTTTTACATATGTGATAGACTTAACACGGATGGTACTCCTCATGCAAGTCTTTATTCTGCAAACACATTAGTCCCCCCTCTCCTCCTCAACTTGTGGGTATTCGTATTAGCCAATTTCTGCAGTTTGTCATAAATTTAAATTTATGATAACTTCCCAATTATGCCTTTCCTCATTTTAGAGTTTAATCTGTGTACTAATTCTTGGAACAAACTTTTAAATAAATTTTATTTTAAGTTTCCAGAAAAAATGGTCTTTCAATAGTGTATGGCAAAAAGGGTTAGAAGACTTTTCAGAACATGATGTATAAGCATCTTTTCTCTCAAAAATGGCATGTCTAAATCATCTCAGATTTGCGCTACCTTTTGTTGTCCATACATCTCATGAAAATGTGAAGTAGAAAATCCCCTTCTTGAGGACCTCACGGCAGGATCAAATCTGTCTTAACATGAGGAGTTGATACACTGCAGACTGTATCTCATTATTGATTAGAAGTTGAAGTTGTTTTGAAAATTAAAAATGTCAGCACCAATTTTTCAGCAAGCTCTATTCTTCAGTCTTAATGCCTTGATGCAAGGAACTCCCAAACACCAGTGTCATTAAAATACAAATTAACCTATAGAGACAGATGAATTCCATGAAATATTTGAACAACCCATCTTTGGTGTGAAATTAACAGTTTCTCAATTTATGCTTTATTTCTTGTATGTGATATAACTTTCAGAATACCGTGTTTGAGAAAATAGAAAGAGAGAGGATCAAGAAAGGTAATTACTTGTACAGAATTTGAAAGAGTATTTCAGAGCTTTGTGTCAGGTATCCAAGCTGTAGGTGTATTGGTCTAGAGGAAAATCAGTCAGGACTCATGGTAGAGGTGATATTTTTTATTAGACCAACTAGATACTTGCAAAAAAAATAATTCTTTAATTGCAAGTTTTTGAGCACAAACACTTTTCATCAGGCATCAGAGAAAGATTGTAAATGTTCTTTCTCCTGGGTAGAAATGAAAGTTCATATTTCATAGGAGAGTTGAAGGTGGTAAAAGTTTGGAAAAGTTCATTTTATATGTAGATTAGGCTCAGAGAAAAGTTGGAATGTGCAAAAGCTTGCAATTAAAGCATTTTTTTGCAAAAATCTAGTTGGCTTAATAAAAGATGTCACCTCTAGCATGAGTCCCGATTGCTCAGAGCTTTCTGGCATTAATTGAAAGCTGCATCATATTTTCTCTTCAACAGAGGCAAGCTTTACCTGATTGGCTAGTTTGAGAGGCATGTTGCATATCCCAAACTGCTTCAATGCTAAAAGGAAATTTTAGGGAAATTATGTATATTTTCCTGAGTTTTATGTAATTCCTGGTTACTGCAACAATAATGAATATAATATAAGGAATCGAGGCACTGTTAGCCAGGCCAATAGTATTAGAGATCCTGATCTGAAAAGCAACTTAATTTAGACTTCTGCATTCACAAAAGAAACAAGCAGAGATTTCTTGTTAAGTTTAACCTGTTGTCCTGTAAGTGATAGCAGAGAGTCTGGTACAGAGGGTCTTGGCAATTCCTTTTAATAAATGAAGCTGAACTGATATAGCAGCTTGTATAGTCTCCTCTGATCTGTACCAATTCTCTGCTCTATGCATTCATGTGTACTTCTGTGAATAGCTGATGCACCTGGCCAATGAGGTTTTTTGTAACTTCAAAGCCTAGCTTTTCACTTTGCCTTGTATAAAACAAATTCAGAAACTTGGGACTGAAGAAAACAAGTAGAGAAAAATTGTTTACTTCAGATGTAAGGGTAACCTGAGAAAAATAGTTTTCTGAAAAACATACCAAATCCTTTCTCCTCTTCATGTTGTATCTTAGACTTTTTGGTTCTGTTACAAAAGCTACTTCTATATGGAAGTGATTGGCGCTTTATAAATATGTATGGTAGCCAAAGTAAGTCAGTCTGTTCAAGATTATTAAAATGCATTGAAATATAGAAAAGGACAAGTAAAAAATACCATTAAGATTGATATTCCATGCTACGCCATCAATTAACCAGGAACAACAGGGAGACCAGCTTGGTCAATCTTCAAAAGGCAGCCAAGTCTACCATGGTCTTTCCTTAATCTTAACTAGCATAAAACTATGGTAGCACCAGCAGCTGTAGCATAAACAAATGTACTGGCATTTATAAAGTAAATCTATATATGATGTTGTACATGATGGCACTGACAAAGCATAAGTTGGAGCTAAAAAATTAGAAGAGCCTAATACCATACCATTTTCATAAGATACTTAAGGCACTTAAGAACCTAAAGACCATTGAAAGTTAATAGGACTTGGGTTTCTGTGTCAGTTCTGAAAACAGCAGTTAGGCTTCTAAATCACTTCAAATATTTTTGAAAATGTGTTCCTTAGTAAATGCAGTACAATCTAATTTATTCAAAATGTTTCAGGAATTATCCAGGGCCATTCAGATAAATGTGGATACAGATAAAAACAGGAATTACTGGGTAAGTAATTCAAACTGGGGGAAAGAGACATAATCTAAATTTGGATAAAAGGCATTTTGAGGTTAAAAGGATTTCAGATACCTAGGATTTTCATGTATTATGGCCCAGATCCAGCAAGGTATTTAAGCCTGTGAGTAACTTTAAGCATAGAAATAGATTAATTAAAATCAATGGGACTCTTCACATGCTTAACATTAAAAACACATTCAAGTTCCTTACAAAAATAAAATGTTAGAAATATCTTGTCTGCCAATTCTCTCTAGTCTTTTGAGAGCATCCACATATCCACATTTTTCATGTAACAAACCTAATAACATCCAGCTTCCTAGCATTTCAAACCAGCTTTTTATTTTCACCCCAAGAAGCATTTTTCATTTCAGTTTTGTAAACATTTGAGTTGAATACAAGGAAATTGAAAAAAGAACACTTTTTTTTGTAAATGAACACCCTTCAAAGGGATTTGGTGGAGGAAGACTTATATAAAGGAGTAGGAGTTATTTGGCCTATGCCTTCTTCACAAGAGACAAAATAATTCCTCAGCTTTTGTACTGAAGAGGAAGTTCTAGATTTATTACATTTTGGAAAGAAGTTGTGGGCTTGATCCTCCCCTCATTTATGCAATTTTTAGAACAGTGTAATTCTGTGGATTTTAATGGATTTAATTATAATTTTTACACAAAGAAATCAGGTAAATCAGGGCCATTATGTGCAAATCAGGACTGATGGAATACTGCAAGAGTTATCCATGAATATTCATTTTAATTTGGAAACAAATTTACTTTTATCATTTTTATGATGTTTATGTTATAATCTCGTTCTGTGAACATCCAGGCTCAAAAGGTTTATTCATGAATATTTGAGAAACCAAATTTAAAATTTGAATATGAATATACTTTGAGAAAGTGAATTTCAAATGCTGCATTCAGCTGCAACTTTTGGATTTCACCCTGGCTTAAGCCTGATATTGGAAGCTATATCACACGGGCACATACCTGCACATGACTGGAGCTCCTCTGACTTAAATGTGGGTGCACTCATGTAAAACAGCTTACAAGATCATGGAGTTAGTTAAATGAGTCATCAATCGGTGAACAGAAGCAATGCCACAAGATTCATGTGAGGAGACAACAGCATTTGAATTTCAAATTTCTACCCCAGGAGTTCCAACAGGTTTTTATATTACAGAATATATCTTAACATAAAAAGTACCTTCTAGGCCAAACACCCTCTTTCCTTCCCCCTCTCTCCCCCTGGTTCACTGTCACGCCACCACTTCTTTCAGTCTCACCAGCTGCTTTCACAAAAAGTAATATTCCAAAATTATTTGTACTATAAACAATTTTAAGACACAAGAGCAAAGTATTGAAACTATGTCTCTGAAAGTTAGGCAAATAAATGTCTCCTTAACACCTAATTGAAGCAGCTCAATTTTCAGAGCTATTGGCAATGCATCAGGGGGGTCACATGCCCCCGCAGATTTCTACACCAATGGTGGGGTGCACTGCTGCAGGCCAGCCAGAGCCAGGGCCCAGCAGCAGTCTGGGTGGCAGCAGTGGTGTGATTTCTGCACTGACCATGAGGCATGGGAGTGTAGCCTGGACAAAGCCAGTGCCAAGCAGCACCAGGGGTGGTGGCAGCAATGCAGAGTTGTGCCCCTGCACTGTCAACACTTACACATCATCAATATTCAGAGGTATGTAGCACCTTCAACTGCTCCTGAACTTCGAATTTTCCCAACTATGTTCAGATAATTGGTGAGGCAAAAATGTATTTCTCTGAAGAAAATTGTAAATAATTTACAATAATTAATTTCACAATCTGTTTGTAGACAATTAACAAATCAGAAAAAAGGTGAAAAGCATCAAATAAGACATTTGTAATGAATTATTCACTCAAAGCTAGTCCCTATTTTATAGAAATTGAAACCAAGTGGCTTAAAGGCACATACTGCTAAGGATCTAAGCTCTTATATAAAAATCTATACAATATGATAACACAATTGTAGTGCATATTCAGTTTAGATATGTAACCTTTGAAATAAATTGGAATATTCTGTTGTCTATTCTGGCACACTCTGAGAAATCATAAACAATAATCTTATAAAGGTCACTTGCTCGGTAAGCACTTAGAACTTAAGGGAAGAATTGTGCCAGGCTATTAAATGATTCTTTTTAAGAGAGAGTCTCAATTTTTAAAATTGATTTGAAGCCCTAATCAATACACAAAGTTTGTAGCCTCCCAGACAATGGGCCCAATTTGTGTACCCTTGGATCTGGAACTCACCTCTGGTTTTCCCATACTCCATAAATAAAGTGTTGTTCCCCAGTACTGTTATTTGCTTCAATGTGGTTGTTTGCAGAGTAAAAAACTATTCAAGCTGAGAATGGGTGATAGAAATGGTCCCAAGTAAATAAGGGATTGCACAGTTAGGTCCATAATGTGGAAGGCTACAGAGTTTTTGCATCACTAGAGCAATAAGAGCCCATCTTTTAATTGTCTTGAATAAGCTTATCACTAAGTATGCACCAAGCAAGACCTCAGCCACATATACAAGGGTTGTGCAACTATGTTTAATTAAACCCGCACGAAGTCACATTTGCATTATGACCTCTGTACTCCATAAAATTCCTTAGCGAAAAGCTTGATGTTTCTTCCTAGCAAAAAGCTTGTTTGTTGTATCCATAGTAAGTAAGTGCTGAGTTTGGCTGTGGAACTGTTTTAGTTTGGTTTTGGGGACAATTTTGAAAAACTTGCTCTCAGTCTGGCTTGTATCCTGCAAAACTCTTAGCCTCAAATGATAGTCTCAGATACATTTTCTTGGAAGTCAAAAGCTAACCCAACCAAAGTAAATAGTCATCACCTCAGGTTCCCACACACATAAATGTATTTTATTAAAACTCTCTTTGTATAACACCTGCTGGGCTCTTCTATTTTCAGTCATTGGCAAGAGAGGTTCAATCAATATTTTTCTATTTTCAGACACCTATTATTTTAAGGAAATCTGTAGCTGTCTTGCCAACAATCTGTATTGGGGAAAATCATCCCCCCACCTTGTAATGACATCAGAGGACTCCCTAAGCAAGATAAGTGGAATTTATCTATCACCACTACAACTGGCTATGGATAGTGTGTGTCTGTGTATAATATATACATAATAACATATTACAGCATTGAAGCAGAACTGTGCAAGCAGAGAGCAGAGCAGAAGGCTAGAGATGGCACATTTTAACTCTGAATGTGAATATGAAAATGCTCTCCTGCTGTTCCAGTCTGTTGATATAAGGCAACAAACTCAGTAGGATTAAAAAAAAGATTGGATATTAGGATGTTAAGACTATCCTGAGGTGTCACACAGAATGACAACAAAAATTTTGCCACAGATATTAAACTTCATGCTTCAGCCTTGTACCTGTTTATTAGTGATCAGGATGAGACCTCATGTGAGAGACTGATGTTGAAAGAAATGTACCTTCCATTTGATCTGGTAACGGGTAATTCCTTTATCCCTAAAATGCTGAAATCTGCTCCTGGCACCCATTATACTGGTATACTTACCCAGTAAAGCCCATACACTAATTTTAGATACAACTATTTCAGTTGTGTTTCTGTGATAAATCTTTTAATGTATAGTTCCAAGCCTTGATTTTCTTTTTAAGAGTAGGACCACAGCCAAACATCAATGTGAGCCTAAAAATTATGCTGATTCCTGTATGATCTGCATGCATTAAACAACAGGGAAATGTAGATCCAAGTCCGTATATTGCCCAGATAATTCCTATTGTCCTAGAAAAATCTCTTCACTGTTTGTGTAGGTCAAACTGATAAAGCATCAATGTTTCACATTTTTAAAACATATATTAGATTTTCTTGGTAGTATTTATTGTATAAACATAGAAAATCCTATTAACAGATCATCCATTTCATGAAGGTCTAAATATCTCTTGTAAATTTTGACACAGTCACATGGTAGGGTTTTAAACAAGACAAACAGGTAATTTTATTACCACAATAGAATGTGTATCTTTATGCTATAATTCTTTTTAAGATTATAAGAAACAAATCTAAGTTTATGATGGTTCTGTCACCTCAGTTCTCAAATAATGGCAAACTGATTTTGTTTGAAGCTAATGCAACATGCCTATTAATAGTTTGGGCCTCCTAAAAGCATCTGATATTGCTTATAACGGTGGGGGTGGGGTGTCATATGTTCAACTTACCACTTACAAAGTGCAATTAAAACATGAGCAGATGCATGTACAGGAAGTTTAGCACATGTTAGCTGCCTTTGTGGTGTTGCAAAGTTGTTTTCCTTTCAGGTGAGGGTTATCTCCTAACACTTACTAACTGTAATACATAAAAACATTCCAATGATTTGCAACTGTTGCAAGAGAACATGTGACACCACCTGTACCTTCCAGCTTCCCTACTTGACCCCCTTTGACTAAGAATTTTGCCTGTGTAGGAACTAAAATTCTCTGTTCCATAAAGGGCTAAGTCTTTGGTCTCAAAAAGGGGGAAGGGTGGAGGAGGAGAGGAGGCATAAAGTTAATTTCCCATGTGATTGTTAAAAGGAACAACAGTTAATTTCCATGGCTTGGTCTGTGAATGTTAGAACCCATGGGTAGAAAGATGATCAGAACAATTTGACTATGGGGTAAAAAGTGAAGAAAATATCAGATCCAACCAACTCCACAGAGAAAGAAAATAATGTTGTGAATGAAGAACACAAAAAGATTTCTAAAATATCAAATTAGCAACTGATAAATAGCCCGCTTCCTGTGAATGAAGGTACCTTTATCTTACACACATCCCTTTTCCACATAGCGTTATCCTTGCAGACATTGACCTTCCATTGTTATGGATAAACCTCATGAACCATGGTGAATGTAAGAACCTAGTTTTGTTTTGGTTAATTGTAAAGAATGAGAGGGACCTCAAATCTGAATTTAGACCCAAGTCACTTTCCAAGGCAAAGACATACTCATCTTGGGAATTCATATGATTTTGATGGAGGCCTTCACTAGATATTGTTTGAAATAGGGCATGTTCATGAGTTGGAGAGGAGAGAAGCAAGCAGAGGTCCAGGGAAAGATGTTCCAAGGACAGCCTGAAAAAGCAAAGTGTATGGCTCTAAGAGATGTCCAGAGAGAGGGCTTTGTGGTCAGGTACTGACTGAAAGAGCATTAAGGCTATAGGGAAGGATAGTTTCTTCTATGTCTAATGATGTGCTCAAGGAAACAGAACTTTGTACATTCCTTATAAACAAATAAGATGGTAGTAAAGATGTACCGAAGTCTACCATCAGTTTCTCTCCCTGCCCTTAACAACCTCCAAGACCCTGAATATTGGCTAACCTGTCCAGTCAAAAGAGATGATATAAATATAAAGGCCATTGTTTACCCTTAAGGATGATCTGTTTGTGAATATGAACTCAAGTGTATTAAATATAAACATCCTGCCAACATGCATTTGTGCTTAATTTTCCATCTGCTTTTTCAATTATAAAAGCATTCTGGGAGGGTCCATTCTAGAAGGAAATGCATTTTCTATAACCAGGGTTCGAAATATGGCGGGGCTTGGGCAGGCTGAACTCCCCCATAAGAAACAATACTGATACTAAGTCAGGGTTGCAGCCTGCTAGAATTCTTTCATTCTGATGGAAGACAACTGATGCACTATCATACCTTTCAAGGGTTCATGTCTCTGCTTATTTCTGAAGCCACCAATGATATATAAGAAAATGAAGATAGCATACATGGTGCTGATGGACAGAAGGAAGGATATTTATCTTAAGCTACTGGTTAAATGAACACTCGTGTATTTTTACATCTGATGTTAATGTGAACTGATATGTACATTCTGTGGGTTGCATTGTGCAGCCCTAAACTGGGAGCTATGTGTAAGCTGAGAGTAGTTCTGGGGGGGATTGTATCCCAGATAAATCTTTCTAACACGCAATTCCTTCCTTACTTCTGCTTTACGCCAAAGGGGAAGAAATGCATTGCTGGCCTATACAAGAAGCAAGCCATTTTGTATTTATTTGGTTTTCATTTTTGACAGTTCTAGTCTAGTGAATAGGTTCTAGATCCAGAAACAGGAACCTGGATTCTATTTCTGCCTTTGCTGATTATCTGCACTATGCTTTTAGGTTAGTCTTTTCTCTCTAAATTTCCTCTCCATCCTTAGGTTGCCTTGTAGGCAACATATGCCCAGTAGCTCAGGACTTTTGAGTGCAGAGATGTTCCAAGGCTCCTTTTACCCCTTGCCTCCTTTTCCATTGGGAGAATACTGAATACTATTTTAAATTCAACCTGAGATCTGACTAGTACCTATAGGGCTGTAAGGGTGCTGCTGCCCCTCCTGTACAGATACATAATTCCAATCTGATCTTCTGGTTCTGTGTTGGCCTTTTGCAATTACTTCACACATCCAGAAGGGAAGCAGACGTTTTCAGACTTAAGTATCTAATCTTAGGTACCTGAATCTGTATTTAGGTACCTACCTCATTATTATAGTATTATTTCTGATATAGAGCAGAACATGTGTGTACAAAATCCAGGTATCTGAAAGATATTTCATGACTAATAAGTATTTCTGATTAGTCCCACAGGCTAAATCGTTTAGACTATCATCTCTATTCCTTATATAGTGACCCAGTTTTCAGGCTGTTCCTCCATAATTTAACAACATGGCATACATAGCTCTAGTGAGCATCTTCAGTAAGGAGACCCTTATCTAGAGGAAAGAGCAGGGTTCATAATATAGAAGAGAAGGGAGGGGAAGGGGAGGGAAAGGAAGGGAAATAGGTTCCACATCCTTCCTTCTCCTACTTCACCTAAGATTTAGCTGGGGCCTTGGTAAGGAAAGACACAAACTTAGACTTCCCTTAGAGAGACATAAACATGGACCATATAGTCTTCGACTTGGGCAGCTTATCATTCAACTCATGCATTCAAGATGCTGCATATTAATAGCAAACCCTGATGGTGGGTGGAGATCGGTCTTGCCACCTATGCAAAATAATCCTCTTGGCACTAAAAAGGCCCACGCGAAGGGAAAAATGCATTCAAGAATTGGGCTGTACAATCTCTGCACGGATGCTGGTATGCAGATGCATATTTCAGCTGTTCTTTTTTACTGATTAGCATGCAGCAAACACACCTGTTTGCCTAGAGGAATCATAATAAAAATGAAGAAACACCTGCATTAGTCAGATTTTTTTCTTCTTGAATAGAGTTCCCTAAGCATTTTCTCCCCATTATACCTGGGCTTTAATATATCTGCTGATATCCTTTCAGTCCTATCTATCTGACCTGTAAGACCCTATAAAAACAAGTCTATGTTTTTAGTGTACTTTATAACACCAGGGCTGAAATCCTGTTAGAAGTGTACAGTGGGAAACGGGGGAGAAAAGAATATGGAATAGTCCTGCTCATACTTATAGTACAATTGCCTTTGTATTAGGCTAAGGAAAGAAAGTCCTTGGCTTATCTTAGGTAGGAAGATGCAGCATTAAAGTATATACTCTTAGGGTGCATCCCCACATGCAGGAATGTGTTTCCCCAGGGACAAACAACAGTGGCACAATATGTGCCACTGCTGGTTGTCCCTGGGAAACACCCATGCGTGTGTGCTCCGGCACGTGGCAAAAGGCTGGAGCCAGTACCTGGGCTGGCCCTAGCAGCCTTACCTGGGGTCCTGAGGACCTCTCAGGGCTGCAGCCAGAGCAGTCCAGCAGCATGGAGCCTGACTAGTAGCAGGAGCATGGCTCTGGCCAGACAGGCTCTGGTTTCTGGTGGTGCAAACTCCCACCACTTGCGTGGCCCCACTTTTTTCACAGGATTTCACAGAGGAGTCAATAGATGAAAAATTCCTCTGGGCAGTCAGTTCATAGCTAGTATGGAGCCTCTCACCTCCCATAAGGATCTGTGATGATGCAAATATTAACTGCTCTGAAATCCTATGAAATATGAACTTTCATTTCTACCCAGAACTTTTACAATCTTTTGTCCAATGCCTGATGAAGGGTGTTTGTGCCTGAAAGCTTGCAATTAAAGAAGTTTTTTTGCAAAAATCTTGTTTGTCTAGTAAAAGATATCATCTCTACTATGAGTCCAGATTGCAAAGTGTGTCATTAAACTTTTAATTTGAAGTAGGAGTCCAACTAAAATAACAGAAACCCTTGGCCAAAACTAGCACTGATCTAAACTCCAAACACATTTTGAAGTTCATTTGGATATTTAGGAAAAATTGCACCCTTTGGCATATGGCAAAGCTGAAGGTGAGTGTCCTCCTTTTCATTTTTCGTGTCTTTGTGTGACAAGGTATTTAGCAGAATTTGCAGTTTTGTGGAATCTGACAGAGCTGCACCATAAGCGCTTCTGCTGTGGCCTCAAATTCTTGACCTCAGGGCTTCCAGCCACTTGTTCCAGTGTCCACACCACGGGAGTGGGGTAAGGAGTGTCCTGAAGTATGGCAAGAAAGATGGCATGATATTTCTGGCCAAGCAAATACTGAGCTAAAACGTGACTCTGTTAAATTTATAGCTTAAAAGTGGCTGGACGTATTTTGATACACATCCATGTCTTTAATGATTTTCTGAGTCAAAACTTTCTAACTGTTTGTGATTTCAAAAAAGAAGCAACAAACTCTCACTATTCTGGGAGGAAAAAAGCCTTCTAGATTACTGAAAATTGAAAACATTTTGTATCAAAACTCTCCAGTTTAATCTGAGATAGATCACACTGTAGTTGCTATTGCTTCATGTTTGATTGAAAACTGCTGTACAAGACATTGCTGACTCTAACACCAAAAATGGAAATACATGGTAGATAGACCCTTCATTTTTCCTTAATCTGTCTAAATCAATTGGGCTTTTGACTTGTGATGGTGTATTTCCAGGAAGCTTCATTGCTTCCTATTATCCTTATGACAAAAATAACCAGTCCTTTTTGAAATTGTAAAGGAAAATACATCCTACTGTGCTAATGCTGTGTGTGCACTATATGCAGAAACATATGTGTAATGAAAGATGAGAAATTATGGATCAAATAACAATGTTGAAGCCACTTTCATAGACAATGAAGATCATGTTGGATGAACTCCAAATATCGTTACTATTGTTTAATTTCAACTCCAGTCCTGCATCTGCCTAGACTAGTGTCAAAGATAATAATCTCACCAGACAGATACAAAATACACAACTAAAATTACACTGCTCAATTATTTTGTTTACTAGTGGTATTAAACCACTGTTTTCCATTTGAATGATTCAAGAGAGCTATGATTTTTACACTTTAAACTCCTTTGACAATGAAGCAGTTTTGTATCAATACCTATTTCTTTCCAAATTATGTTGTATGAGTGAGTTTGACAGAAGTCATCATGGTGAAGGAAGAATAATGGAATTTCAGGTAAGAATTCTCCATAATAAGTTCATTCCTTGCATCATGTTGACACCCACACACAAAATTATGGACCTTTGTAACACAATGCAGCAATTTGCTAGAAATCAAAAACACCAATTATAGAATTGGACTAAGACTGACTGCCAAATCAGCTGTCCCTAATAAAAGAAAGATGTACAAAGGCATGGCAGTACATTTTAGTTCCTTCCTAAAACTTATTTTCAGTCTGTTTGGGCTTTCATGGTGCTATGAAGGATTGCAAAGCTGTGTGTGTGAGATGGAGTACAAAAAATAAAAATAATTTATTAAATGCAGAATTTGAACTTAATTTAGATGTTATTTATAAAAAACAGATCCGGCATCAGTTACTCAAATGGAGCTTCTCCTAATTCACACTAATGGAAAAAAAGAAGAACATTAACTCCTATGTATTTACATTTCACTGTAGTAAAGAAGAATAAACCTTTAAGACTGCAGTGAAAGAAAACTGCAACTGAAGTTATTCAATTGAGTAAGTTATAAAAATACAATTAAATGTCAACATTCTACAAAGAACTCCTGAATCCAAAGACTGAGTATTGTCTATTTTTACTGATAGTAGAATACCATATTCTATGCACCACTAAGCAGGATCTGCCTTTCCATCACAGACAGTTAATAATTAAATCAAACATTATATTCAACAATAGAACATATGCATCAGCTTCTTTCAAATTGCATTTCCTTCCTGTTAGGTCCATTAGTGTAAACCAGACTGCCTTTAGAAAACCCCTTATTGCTGCTGTCTTTCAGCACAGTTCCTGAAATGGATAATGTGGTGCATATTATGGGCAATTACACAGAACTCCCTAGTGATAGGGTTTTAGAGTTTCAGAATAAAACAGCTGGAACAACAGGGCTGTAAACTAATCTGAAAAAGAGACAATAGTAAGACATTTAGTGCACATTGTTAAAACATGGACAAAGCCTAGACACGAAATACCATGGCTCTTTTACACATTACACTTTCCAGATCACCATACCATAACAGTGGCATAGACACAAAGAGTCTAATTTTAACACTTGAAAGCTATGATAATCCAAAGTTATGAATTTCACTCAGACCAGAATAAATACATGCATAAGCTACCCTTGCCAAGCAAGTAGGAAGCATAAAGAGCAAAAAGCCATCAGACTATCCAAACCCTAGTCTTTCAATAGATTTCAATAGACTATTTCTTTCTCAAAAACTTTCTAAAGAACGGAGGCTATTAATGAATGTAGTATAGCTAGGGATACATTTGGTAATTGTGTTGGTTAGAGACAAAAAGAAATGCAAAAATCTAGAACTCTTGTTTCAGAGATTATACCTTTTATTAGACCAACTAAGAAACTGCCAAAAAATGTCTTTTTCTGCAAGCTTTTGGGCTCACACACTCTTCATTAGGCTCAGGGAAAATTAAAGATAGTAAAAAGTCCCCATAGGTAGAGAATAAACTTTATTTAAAATGAAATAAAAATGAAAAATAAAAATGAAGTTTATTTTCTACCTATGGGGACTTTTTACCATCTTTAATCTTCCCTGAACCTGATAAAGCTTGCAGAAAAAGACAATTTTTTGGCAATTTCTTAGTTGGTCTAATAAAAGGTATCATTTCTGAAACAAGAGTTCTAGATTTTTGTATTTCTTTGTAGTATAGCTAGGCATTCCTTGGAGCTATTTCTCCAGTCAATGTTCATATTTCACCAAATACTGAAAAGTTGATATCCCAGGTGTTAAAAATGTCTACCCAGGCATTTATGTCTGTATACTTTCAGAATAGCCACAAGAAATTTAGGGAGTTGGATCCAGTATACATTTAAATAAATAGCAAAATTCCCATTAATTTCAGTAATACAAGGCCAAATTTTTAAAACTGCATATACCTTATTTGCAAGCACAGTTACCAGGATTATATGCAATACTATTATACAAAAACTCAGAGTAATTGTGCACACAATGAGTGTCAGGGTCAAAAATTCCAGTCTGAGCTGCTAATCAAAAATCTGCTACTCTGATTATGCAATCATAGTATTTGCTTCTATAAATTCTGAAAATACCATATAAAAAAATTGCACCATTGTGTTTGCAATTACAGTAAAGTCAAAATGAATCTGTATCAGTGGTGCCCAACCTTTTCACCCCATTGGCTGGATATATGGTGCCAGGTCAGTCCACAGGCCAGATATGTTCTGTTGGCCCAATCCAGAACATGGTGCTGGCCCAGCTATTAATTGTCATTGCTCCCCTGCTACCAAATTTCCACACCCTGGGGAGCCCCATGGTCCTGATGACGTGGCTCTGAGTCTGTGGGCTTGGAGTCTGTAGGCAGCTAGTATTGCTTTGGATTTGGATTTGGCTAATTCAGGGGACAGTGATTCGATTCAATTCGGTGATCCAAATTACTGTCCCAAATCAATTTGGCTGAATCTGATTTGGAGTCAGCTACTGCCAAATCTCCGAATCACCCAGGCCCATCCCCCACCACTCTCTCAGCCCAGCAATGGCTGCCCAGCCCACCACAGCTCCCGCCACTTGGAAAAAAACCCCAACTCACTGGGTACTGCCAGGCAGGGGGTGATCCCTGCTGCCCCCCACTGCCCTCCACTGTGTGGAGGACTATGCATGAGTCCCCCAAGCCCCCCCCACTCCTCCATCCCCCCCATGGCTGCCCCACCCAACCCAGCTCCAGCTCTTTAAGAACTCCCCCCCCAAAAACCCCAGACTCACCATTCCTGCCCAATGGGGGGGGCAATGCCCCATGCCACATGGGGGGCTCTGCACAAGCCCCACAAAGCCCCAAGGCCACTGTAGGAACAGTGAGTCCCAAGGTTTTTCTCAGTTTTTTTTTTTAAAGGGCTGGAGCTGGGGTGGGCAGGGCAGCCATGTGGTGGGGCTGGGGGAATGAGGGGGGATCAAGGGGCTCATGCAGAGCCCCCCATGCAGCATGGGGCAGTGGGGGGCAGCAGGGATCATCCCCCCTCCTGACAGCACCTGGTGAGTGCAGCTTTTTTTTTAAAGCATCGGGAGCTGGGCCAGGTGGGGCAGCCATGGGTGGGGCTGGGGGACTGGGTGGGGGGCTACTGAATCGGGCTGAATCTCCTCTGAATTGTATCAGCACCCAAAGCTTTGCACAACCCTAGAAAGTACCTCTGAGTACCCCTATACCAATTCAGGTGTGGGGCTGGAATGCACAAGTTTGTGTTGTTGAAAATCAATAATGGAATAAGCAATGTTTCACATGGAAAATGAAAGTTAAAAATTCTGCCTTTCAGGTATTTTTTTCAAAAGCATTTCTTTTCACTGATGTAATTTTTGAGTTTCTTTATCAGTACAATCCAGTGGGTTTAGGGGAAAACTGAAACTTGGTAAAGTTATGGCAAAATATCTGAACAATTTAGAAAATAATGACATGATGCTGAACTGAGATAAAACCCCCATCAAATTTCACACTATAAAAACAGGCAGAAAACACTTCAAATTTTCAAAGCTGTCTAATATTTTTCTCTTTTCAAAATGTAAAAAACAGATGTTTTGACTAGCTGTAGCTAAAACAACTATCCTTTTTGCTCAGAAGACTGATTTTAAAGTCATATCCATACAAATAAGCACATTCTTTATATATAGTGATAAGATATCAGGATGTATCCTTTTGTACTGTAAAATGGCAGCCAGGAGAAAATTTGACATAAAACATTTTATCCAGCTGTCTCTTCCCCTCATTGCTTCCTTCTTCCCCTTGAGAGCAATCATTCTCGGTTTTCTTTTTCCAATAAAAGCCTTTTATTACTGTATGTGAAATTGAAACAAGGAGATAAACAAATTGGATCTGATTATGTCAATTTACTCTCTCAAGTAGTTTCACTGAAGTCAATGGAATACTTCATGTGAGTAAGGGCTGTAGGATTGGGGCCCAGGTGAGGATATGATAAAGAAAATCCATGAATTAAAAGTGAGAATGTTACTTCCAAATGGGATGGAAGGGGAGTTTATTTAAATGTACTAATAATTAATTTGTTTACATTACTAAGTATGTTAAAGGACATGTTCTTTGGGGTTTAAATGGACATGGTCCCTGGCCAACTTATACTACAGCAGCAATACAAAGGAACTATATTGTCATGGGGGAATTTCTGTTTGGGGTAAACCCAGCATAGGCTGGATTCTCCTGGAAAATGTGCTTTACTTTGCCAGGAGGACTTTCACTTCTCTAAGCAAGGAAACTAGAGTTTTATTTGTCCATTTCAGTCTGAACTGCTATTTTGCTCCTCTTGAATCCTGCTTCACTGTACACATGCCACAACTACTGCACAGTATGGCATCTGAATTGACAGTCCAAAGGATTGACACACTTCTCAAAAAATATAGTGCTTTTCTTGGATAACTGCTAGGGAGTGCTCATTAGCAATGAAACACACACACTTCCCCAAAAGATAAGAGCATGAGCTTTGCAAGTTTCCAGTCCCTGTCAGCCAATTTGTGGGAGTCCCAAATTTATCATGAAATGTAGCCAGTTCTTTTACATGGAAGTATAATGCATGGTCTCTTGAGTGTTTAGCTGGAACTACATTGTGTGTTGCTGATAAAAGTAATCTAAGCTGTGGTTTTTTTTCAACCAGCACTCATTGTCTTTTCCAAGAGTTTTTTCCAGCTGTAATATTTAGCAGCATGCACAAGCTGCTGAATTCAGATTTAGAAGATGAATCTATGAAAGTCTGGGGTGTTCGGGACTAGGTTTTGATCAGATCCATTATTGAGGTGCAACAAGTATCAATATTCAGATCGATAACTGGGTTTACATTCCAGTTGACCATAATCTCAAGACTATAGAGGTCATTCCATATTCTAATTTAGGCCATTTCTTGTAGGTACATACTTTGATTGCTGGACAAAACACTCTGGGATTTTGGGTGAAAACTATATGTTAAAATTCAGCCTTAGGATAGTGCTGCATTAGAGGCCCAGTTACTTTGATTCAGCCAAGCTGTGAGCATGGCATGTGTTACATAAAGGGGCTGTTGGATAGTCAAAGGGGTGCACTATCTTATTGCAGATAACATCTCCCTAAGAGTCACAGCACTAGGAGGATACTGTCACAGTGAATCAGTACTCTGATAGCATCTTTACCCTTGCAATTTCTACAGATATGGAAGACAGGGGCCACATCATGGCTGAAGATCTGGCCCATTACTATTTAGTGATTTAGCCTCCATTTGAAACAGATCCTCACTCTTTCCTAGCATGCTCCTTAAATAGTTAATGGTTTATGATCAAAAAATGCGGGGAGGTGAAAAGGCTTATCCTTTCTAGCACAAGTGTATACTGTGTATTGTTTGCCTCCTTTTTTTAAAGATATGGTTGTTTTGTTACTGTACTAGGAAACTTCAGCATTATACCTATAAGCTCTTTTAACTGAATACCAGCCTGGATAAGCATTATGAAATGTATACATTAGTGTGTGAATTCTGTATTCATCAGCCCATCCTTTTTGTTATCTACTCTAAATACTGCCTTTGTGAAAAGAAGGGTATCCTTCGGTGACTGAATAGGAATAGAGAGTGCTATTGTCAGTTTTGGGAGAATTTCTGACAAGTCCTAAAAACACATTATTGTGGTACCTGATTTACTTCTACAAATCTGATGATTTCTTATATTACCTATGTGGCTAATCACTAGAAATTTTGCTCTCAGTTATGCTGGGACAACTATGGAATAACCCCTGCAGAAGAAATTTCGGCAATGAACATAGACTGTTTTGAGTCTCTAGTGCCAGAAAAAGCAGTTGCATATGTGGACTGAGTTCATCAAAACATATTGTTTCTGTTCCTTAATTAATTTTAAAGGTCTTTATATAGTCCTGGAGCCTTTAAATTCACCTCTTTTTTAGTGAAGGAGCAATATTTATAGAAGAATTAAGGCTTATTGAGTGGAATACACCCTCGCTAGTAGGAAACCCCCTCAAGCTAGGAGGAACTTAAACTCTTGGACTGTAAGTTAGGGGAAGTTCCATAAGAATAGTGTTTACACAGACTTCAACACATTTGTTGACTAATACCACATAGTATGCCATCTTTGGAGGTGTGGTCTCACTTCAGCTGTTATTTCAACGTGAATGAAATGAAACTAAAACAGAATTTGGGAAAGAATCTAATTAATCTACCTGTGAACAAGAACCTTAAATATTGTGGTGGGTGATAATTAGCTCTATAATTTAATTACTACAGATTTCCAGCTCAGGTTTTTAGTCTAAAAAATTGTACAGAATAATATTAAGTTACTCAAATTGTCATTCATAACCTTAGATCAAAAACACTCTAGTAATTGTGGAATTATGTGAGAAAAAGTTCTTTTTATCTAGTGCTTTCACTTTATATTAACATTTCAGTGAATAAGAGCGTTAGCAGGACTTCCTATTTCCATTGATTTCAGTTGTAGGGATTAGGGATGTGGCCTTTTGCTACATATAAATAAAATAAATGTTCACTCTTCAAAATGTATGTATGTGTATGTTTCCCTCTACTCATCTCCAGGCTTGGTTTTCACAACAGTATAAATTGAGGAAGCTCAGTCTTTTTCTCAGTCTTTTTTACTTGGGTGCTGTGGTATGGCTCTTGTTATCTCTGCGCCGCCTGGGGTCAGGTACAGACATTACACATAAACCAGTCTAAATGATCAGAAATTGATCAAAATGAGTAACCATACAGAAGTTCAGCGCACATAGACTGGTCTAAAAATGGTGGAACCCTGTCTAAGACAGCCTGGATTGTTGTATGCTCAAACTTAATCAATGTAGGTTAGACCGGTGAGTCAAACTTCTGTACTAGATTTCTTATTGATTCAAGTTAGATTGCTGTCCTTTCACATCCCAGGCTCCTTTGCAGCCCTCCACAACTTCCCTCTCTCAGGGAGGTGTGCTAGTACACAGCCCATGCTTGCTCAGCTTCTCCAGCCCAGTGCCAAGCAGCATGGGCAACTGGTGCCTCCTGAGGCAGCAGTGCACTTGCCCCCCCAGCTGCCAGTCAGCGACAGGTGGGGAGGGGTTCCCCTGTGGCCAATTGCACCAAGGCGGAAGTGCCCGTGGCACGCCGCTGGAACTTTTGGGCCAGTGCAATCAGCTGTGGGGGGACCATGGGGATCACTTCACCTGGAGCCTCTACTCCCTGGCCATTGCTTTCCGGGGGGGGGGGGGGCACCAGCACACTTGCCTGCCCCCCTGCAGGGAACACTGCTGACAGGGGGAGCACCAGCGCTCTCAGGGGTGCACATGTATCCCTGTGCATCCCCTATGCATTGCCACTGGTGAGCAGGCCCTTCCTCCTGAGCTCTCCCAGAGCTGAGTCAGCACAGAGTCTTTCCACAGCCCAATGCTTCCTGCATCCAGCCTTCTGACAATTATAGACAGGCCAAAGATGGGGAGGGGCTGAGAGAGGTGTCTGTGTCCTGTGTCCAAGACCTAGGACCTGGGCACCTGTATCTCCAGGCTGTGTCTCTGCATCCTGTCACAAAGCATCCCATGATGTACACAGAGACCTGACACAGAGCCCAAGAGAACACTTGTGCTTAGGTGTAGCTCCACAGACCACAACACTGGCCCTGCACACCCAGCCAGAGCCATGTCCCTGTGTGTGGGCACAGCTCCACAGACCACAACCCTGGCTTCTACACACTAAATCTCAGTGGCCGGAGCCAGGCATCCTGCCAGCATGCTCCCCATACCCCCCTCCCCTCCCCCCCAAGCAAGAGCTGGTGCAGGAAGATCACCTTTTGTGGGTTGGGATGGCAGGGGAAAGAATATCAGAACTGTGCCTGAATGGAGGCAACCCTGTGACTTCCATGGCTCAGCCACTGCCCGCAGGAACCCAGGCCATGGGCATCTGGAATGCTACAAGGCCTTTTTGGCCAACATCTACAGAGTATTAGAAATCCCAAAGTACTAGGGCTGGGCTGGGGCTGGGGCCAGGGAAGAGGGGTGCTAAACTTTCAAAGTGGGGCATGGAGGCACCAAAGGGCGAACATGCATTCTGTTCACTACCAATCTAACTTAGGCTGCTTACATAAACCTGTGTAAGTTGGATCGATTCCTCTTTGGGCTTTCTGAACATCTGTACCTGGTTCTGGTCACTTAAAATATTCTGCGAATACAGTACGGGTTCTTGATCCCTTCTTACTGAGTGCCTATTTTTAGTGAAAGAAGCTAATATGATTTCAGTTTGAGTGCTCAAGCTGGGCTCTAATTACAATACTGAACCAAGTGCTTCTAATTATCCCTGAAAGACAGCTTTTGAACTTGGAAGCATCAACGGAGAAAGATCAAAGCTCAGTATTTGTTTCCATCGTACAGATAATGGGCCCAGTCTAGTAAAGAGCTGAGCACTGTGTTGAGCCCCTTAGTGCCATTGCAGTTTTATGTAAATATGCACAGGACCAAGGTTTCTATATGATTGCAGATCAAAAGGGTAAAGGACATGGAAAGCACTCCCTGCCTAGCAAATTCATGCAAAAACTAGATAGAAAGAGACTGCAAGTGCTAGGAAGCACAATAAAGGGGATGCTACAGCTAAAGCTGCAAGCAGCCCTCATAGTCCCAAAGGAAGAAAGCAAGGCCATGGCTTAACCTTCTTCCATACCAAAAAAGACCATGCTTGAGGGATAGAAGGGTGCAACGAGTTTCACAGTTTCCTGTGCCACCGAGCATTCATTATACCACAGAAAGGTATAATGGAAGTCAGGGATGGGTTTTCTCCCCCCTCCCCTGTACATCTCAGTCTAGCAAGTGGCATAAATTAGCCAGCAGTGTTTCGGTTGCACGCACACCGTGGTACTCTTGCAATGATCTCCTCTTTGTTTTTGTAATATATTACTCCTTAATTGAGAAAGGAGGTGAAAGATTAAACTTGACATTGTGTTTCTGTGCCATAATTTTTACTATTATAAAACAGTGGCAAAGCTATACTAAATCCAAGTAATGACTCATGTAGGACTACTGGCAGGAGGTATTTGATTAGTTAGGTGTCCATATAAATACTTGTTTGTGACTGTGTGATTATGCCTTATCTTGCTTTATATATTATTTGTAATTTTATCCATACTCCCTAAATTTATGTATTATACACAGACACACATGCAAATATATAATTTATTTTGTTAAGATTATCTCATGCAACATGAAACAAAGTTATGCAAGGTAAACCTACTAAGGCTATGTTTACTATTGTTAGACATCAAAAGTCTGGTTATTTCAATGTATTATCTAAATTTCTCAGCACTTTTTCCTTTATTTACTGCAAAAATGACTTTAGTACTAAAGAATGTTGAAAGACAGCTGACATACAATGAACTTTTGGACAATTTATGCAAATGTGACAGATGAAAATAGATTTACTATACTGTCAGGCCCAAAAGACATGACTGTTTTTTAACTATGGCTATATTGGAAGAGATTATGGATATTTTCAACTGTTCATTAAAGAGAAACATATTTTAAAACTATAGGCATTATCCTTTTATCCATTTTTGACTTCCAGGCTGAGCTGAAACCCTTTGATGTTTCTTCCCCCACCAAAAAAAGTAGTTATGAATTTATTTCTCCCAAGCACTTTCATTTTTGTGTCAATTTACAACTTTTATTATGTTCCTGGCAGCCCAAATTACAGTATTCGAAGTGCAGCTCAAGTCCACAACTCTGTTTTCTCTGAAAATGAGAATGATGTTCACTAGGATTTTCTGACTGCTATGATTTGGCTGGGGGGGGAGGCTTTCTCCTCTTTGTTAATAAAAAGTTAATAGAAACTATGAATACTCTAACTGCCTTCTAGAACCAACTCAAGGAAAGGTTATCCTAATCTAAATGATTGGAAATCAGTCAAATTGAGAAAGTTGACATACAGTAACTAGTGCTGGAGAGAACAGATTAATAGTATGTAATAGCCTAGACATGAATATCATTTAGAAAGCCAGGTCCTGCTAGATCTTGGCATCAATTGTTCAGCCATTTAGACACAGGCTTAATTTTAGACATTTGGAGTCTGCCTTTGCTCTTCCGAAAGTCAGTGGTAAAACAGGTGCTGAATGCCAGTTTCAGTGTCAGTCAGATCAGTTGGAGTTTGCCCGGTGACTTCATTGGGCACTAGATTAGATTGTTCAGATCCCATATGATTACAGGGTTCCTTATTTTTCAGGTCATGCTAGAAGTGTGTAAACCATAAAGTAAATGTCAAGATTTGTGCACTTACATTGCTTCTGAAAAACATTAATCTCTCCAAATTTGGATCCTGCAGTCTTTGTTCATGCAAAGCCCCCTGGGATGTCTAAAATAGTGGGAATGAAGACCATAGGACCGGGTCTTAAAACAAATCACTTGATAATAGTTATGCTCTTGCTCTCCAAATAATAGCAAGAGAGTGAAGAGGAGAACTTCATGAAAGAAACACAGACTTTTTCAGTCCCCTCCTTCAAAGGGTACATTCAATTTTCGATCCAAGTGAACTGAGCATTTTGAGACCAATACACTGTAGCAGGGGGAGCTTAACAGATGTGAGTGGAGAGATCACAAACTTAAAACAACTGCAAGTAACATGTTAAAGATTTTTATTGGGCTCCCATTTTGAATGTTAAATAATAAATTTAAAAACAAGCCAAATCTAACACAAGCCAAGGTATATTTAAAAATAACTCACTGTGCTTGGAGTTAATGCAAATATCTTTATAAATAACACAATGTAGCTTAAATCATTAATTTTTTTATGCCTCTATTTTTTTGCTCTTATATGAACAGGTCTACACTAGTCTGCATTAATTAAATTTAAGTAGGATTTCTAAGGCCAGATCATCATTAATTCTGTTGCCCTGATTTAAATCTGCAGTAAAACATTTCTCCATTTAGTCTGGTGCTTTTGTGTCATATTTCATACACTAGTTGTCTCTTAATTAAATCCATGATGGCCCACCAACACAGACTATTAAAATAACTATACTTTGCACTTGACATATTTATGAGACAGATTCATAAGAGTATAGACTGATACTTGAACTACTCACTGAGAAATGCTAATAAGATTATGATGAAGGTAAGATTAGAACATTCGTCTCTTTTCTCTTCTCTTTTCTTTTTAGAGAATTATTCTTATAACTGCAATTCACTTTTTCTATTTTGGGCACTTTGAAGTTGTTGCATATACCACAAGCTCTTTCAAAGTGGAATTATTGTAGAAATGAAAACAAAGAAACTGTTAATTTATATTGAATCAGGAAAAGACAGAAGTAAAAATATATTCTCTTCTCTTGTATTTCCTGAAATATAAAGGTTTACAGATGTCTTTAAAATCTTCACATGGATTTACATTTTCAATGTCCCATATATTAAAGAATGAGACTACTTCAGGATATGGTTGATATAAAATATTTATTATCAGTGAGTGCCTGCCATATTGTTCCACCCTTATTCATGTATATTGCACCCAAGGCCTTGAGTAGTCCTGTTGATTAGGGAAGGGACATTCCAGTTCTGAATGGGGAAGGACCTCACAGTTGTAATGAAAGGAAAATTTTGCCACACATCTCAAAGCTCTATGGTAGAGTGTCTTCTCTCATCCAGGCATAACACAGGATATTTATATATAATGGGATTTTGAATATTGTGTTTTATATTATGTTGTGGAAATGCATGGATTGCTGTTTATGAAAAAGGAAACAGATCCATAAAATGTGTGATTTGAAAGGTTGCTGAACATTTTTTATGATCTGATAATGTGTATAATTAACAGCTCCCAATAGTCTTCTTTTCAGGGGCATTTAGTGATATTTCTGCTATTTTTTTTGTTGCTTATTTTACAATTATTGGAATAGAAAGGACATTCTGGAGGCTACAGGGGCTCAGTTTCAAACTTTGGAGTTTGATAAGTGGTTATTTTTTGGTGGGAACAAAATGGACTGAAATAGAGATGCTGTTAATTAAGTGATTTAAAAGTAGCAAGGGTATATCACAGGGGTTGGCAGTGTTTTTGGCTGGAGTGCCAAAATCACCCCATCCTCCACCCATGCCTTGACTTGGTATGCCAGAGATGGGGGAGCTGCAAGGGGCCTGATCCTCATTGCTGCTGGTGTTTTTATGTGTACCTCCAGGTGGATGGTGAAGGAGGTGTTAGGTTGCACTGCCTCAGCTACTTCCCTGCCATGTGCTGCGATCTGTGCATGCACCCACAGCCACCACTATAGGTGACTGGAAGGGGGGCATAGGGGAGCACATGCCCCCCTGAGATTGGTCGCTGCCGGCTTCTGCAAGCAGTTGCTGCTCGCCCCCCCTGCCACCATCACCATCGGCTTCTGAGGGCAGGCACTGCTCACTACTTTGCCACCGCTGACGCCACTGCCAGATTCTGCAGGCAGTTGTCACTCACCACCATGCCACTGTCACCTTCAGCTTCTATGGGTGGTTGCTGCTTGCCACCCCACCACTGATGATGCCACCCACAAACTGTGCTCCCCTCGGTCTCAGGAGGCACCAGTCACCCACGGCCACCACAGAGCTGGTGCCTAGCACCCAGAGCTCAATGCAGCTGTTTGCAGCCTCCCAGCTGCCTACTACAGCTGGCTCAGGCTCTGGGCAGCTGTAGTAGGTAGCCAGGAGGCTGCAAACAGCTGTGTCAGGCTCCACAGCCCTGGCACTGGCTCCATGGCAGCTGCTCATGTGCCTCTGGGCAGACAGCAGGGAAGGAGCCACAGTTGTACTGCCCAACCCCTTCCCTGCCATGCTCTGTGAGCCATGCATGCACCCACCACTACCAGAGAGCCAGTGCTGGGGCTCCAGAGCCCAGTGCAGCTGTTTGCAGCCTCCTGGCTGCCTGCTACAGCTGGCCCAGGCTCTGGGCAGCTGTAGTAGGTGGCTGGAAGGCTGCAAACAGCTGTGCCAGGCTCCACAGTCCCAGTACTGGCTCTATGGTGGCAGCAGCTGCACATATGCTTCAGGGCAGATGATGGGGGAGGATCCAGGGTTGCATTGCCTCAGGCCCCTTGCTTGCCATGCACCCAGAGATGCACATACAGCTGCTGCAATCACAGAACTGGAGCTGGGGCTGCTGAGTCCCATGCAGCTGTTTGCAGCCTCCTGGCTGCAGCTGGGCTGGGCTCTGTGCAGCTGCTGGCAGAAGTTGCCCAGAGCCTGGACTGGCTGTGGTGTGCCCAGGAAAATGGTCTTGCATGCCATGCTCTAGCATGTGTGTCAAGGGTTGCTAATCCCTGATATATCACCTGGTAGAAGCAAGATGTTTACCACTGTGATGTGCATCTCTTCCCCTCTCTATTTTTCAAATATATTTGGGCTTGCTTCACATTGATTTTAAGGCCCCTTTACACCACACTGGCCATGCAAAAGGGATCTTAAAGTGAGAATAAAATGTAATCACAGCCCTTTACTCCCTTTACTTTTGTGCTCTCATTCAGACCCCTTTATATGGCCAGTGTGGTACCAAAGGGCCTTAATATAAATGAGCAGCAGGTCCATATATCTTTAAATAATTAAATATTATCATCTATACCCCATGATAATTTTTGCTAATAAAATTATCAGGAGCATTGATAGGGAGAGTTTCATTTAAAAATCAAAATAATGTAGGCATGTAAGAATAATGCAGGTATGTTATATATTTCATCCCTTACTAAAGTAAACCTACAGTTCAGAGAGCTTCCCTAAACACATTAAATCTAATAAAATCGCCTACACGTACTCCAGACATTAGTAGTAATTAAAGTAACTTGTTTTTAAAAATGGCCCTATACATGAATACTTATTGGCAATTATTTCTAAGTTCTTCAAACCAAAGATAACATAATTTGATTCACACACAATGTTCTTGTAAACGCAGTTCATATTGGGTTTTATATGCAGCTTAAGATTGTTAATTGCAGTTTTGAGCCTCACAGTAAAATAGAGTTCAATATGTCGCTTATTCTTGAGCACTGAGAAATGTTTGAGAAATGCTTGTCTTGGTCTAATCAACTGTGAATAATTTACATTCTGAGTCCTACTTTTCAGTATAAGTGGATGTGACTTTTTTCAAAGCTTATAAAGTCTAATCAACTTGTTATAGCCATTTAATTAAAGAAAACTGTAGCAAACTCTGAGGCATGTATTAATGCCACTCACGATTTCATCTTGATTTTTCTTTTTATTTATTTATATTGTTGGACAGCCTCTTACAAATACATCATTTTATTATCTTATACATTGTTAGACAATATGGATAAGTTAAAAATTATTTTCTGAATTTCTTATCTCCTGATGGACATACTATGTAGCTCTCTAAATGTATACAGATTTAGCTTTCCTGGAGGCTGTTCCAGGCTAAGAAATGTTCAGATTTCTGAAAGAGTTACAAATATGTAAGGACAAATGTTCTCTGTTTCCATGAGTGGGAAGATGTAACCATAGTGTGAAAAACAGGAGTGTGGGTAGAAATTCACTTTCCTGGCCACAGTTACCTGAAATAGGTCATGATAATAAAAGATTAATACCACTGTCACATGACTAGGGCCACTGCACACAGAGGTGCAAACTAAAGGGGTAGAATGCAATTCCATGGCATATTCTTCCATCTCCTGGCCTCAGGGAAGCCCCTTTCAGTACAACGGGTTCTGCAGATGGGGAGGAACAGCTATCTCAGTATACTCTCCCTTCCTATTACCCCCTAAGTACATCATGATCTAAATTAAGATAGCATAAACTGGTTTCCCTGCCAGATATTCCGTACCCCTTAATGTGGGACTGAAAAAATAGGAGTGGAGCTGCTCAGGAATTTTCTGTCAGAGGACTTTTCTGAGAGGAGATGATTTTTTCACTAAATCAAATAGTTTATGGGAATATTTCAGATTTACTGCAAAATTCTGATTTTCGATTGGGGAAATAACAATGACAGTTCCCAAGTCTCCAAGGCTTTTGTCAGTGTCACTTTCTGCCTACCTAGGGGTTGGACAGCATACAAAATGTTCCATTTTGTACAAAATCTGGCCTCTCTCTGGGGCCTTACAGCCCTCTTCCTTCTGGTCCATGCTCTCTCCTTTCTAGCTCTTAGAATTCTCTGTCTCTGTTTTTCATTTTCACTTAGTGCTGCACTAGCTATTGAAAGTGAACGATTTATTAGATGCATTTGTTTGCCATCTTTTTAAGTGTGTGTTATTTTGATTTTTGTCACTTAGCATGGAGCAATGAATAGTGGGCATATGTGAATGTTTTGTGAGAACATAGTACAGCCTATGGACTGCTTGCTATGATTGAAGGTTCGGTTATTTGTTAGCAGTGCTGTTGGATGCATGTCCCTCACCCCTTCAGTATACAGTGGTGTTTCTGGTCCCTGAATAAATGCCACCCAAAGAAACACAGAGATTTCAAGATGTCTGCTGATAATTCTGGCAAAGAAAGCATGAGTATGTGCAATTGTAACACTTTTGTGCTCTCTATGAAAATTCCTCCAAACAAAAATCTGATCGCATGACTATTAGCAATAAATAAAGATCATGAACACATAACATGAATTCACAGGTTTTATTGTAAGCAGTGTTCAAAACCAATTTTCTGCAATTTTTACCTCCTAAATACTCCTGCATATCCCTTTTTCTACTCCCAGTCAACCTCAAATTCTGATCATGATCCTACTTCTGGATGTTGCCATAGCCACTTACTTGACTGGCTCCAGTCACTTTCATGTGCCTAAAGAAAAACTTCTGTCATTAAATGTTAGTACAGCACTTCACAGTACTAAAGTGTTGTTCCTCTTAAAATGCCACCTCCCTCAGAAACATACATGGGTTAAAAAATATAAGCACCATTTCTTATTGAGGATTCTGTCCTATTAATGAATTTCAGATCTACAATGATTGAGTGATCTACTGTGTACATAAAAATATTCTTGTTAATATTCAAAACAGTGTATGGTCTTCCTCTATACAGTAGTAATGTGATCCTGTTAATTATTTAGGCAACAATGCATGGGCACTCATATATAAAGATACTTAATAGACAAATGATTTGGTACCAGGCTAATTAGTCAGTGGGCACATCTACATGTGCGCACTTACTGTGCAGTAATCGAAATTAGTGTGTAGTATGGGTACACATCTACACGTGCACACCCATACTGCACAGTAAAGATGGTGACTTATGGTGACTTGAGTGTAAATTTGATACCTACATCATGCAGGTATCAAATTTACAATCAATTAGTTACTGCACAGTAATACACGTGTAGACACCTTACTGAGTAGTAACACTGTGTGTGTGGACTGACTTGGGACTAAATTTAGTCCCAAGTCAGTCCACACACCCTGTTAATGCACTTTAATGCCTGCACATGTAGACACTGACCGATTCCTGCTTTCTACACAATAAGTTAACATGCAGTAAATTTAAGCCAGCGTAAATGCATCTATAGACATGCCTAGTTTCTCCCTTGTCCCATCCATGAGATCCTGTGCAAAAGTACAAGACTGTAGTCCTAATATTCATTGAATCTTGTATGGTAGTTTCAGTCATCATGTGTCACACACTGATTTTTATCTTTGTGATATCACACACACACACACTACTGTTTCTGAGTATGTGCTGAATATTACCTGCTCCATTTCCCAGACACATAATTGCCTGTTGTTCAGCTTTTTCCAGACACATTGAAATGGCAACTCTGAGCTCCCATTCTTTGAGTTCCCAACCCAGATTTTTAGAAGTATTTAGGTGCCTAGCTACCCCTGAATTTAATATTTCCATTGCCTAGTGGCATTTGTCTCTGAAGTAAGGATAAGCAAGATATGACGCCTGATAACTAAAGATCAGGGGGAATCCATTAGAAGCTCTGTGTGTTTTCACTAGCCTCCTACCTCACAGTGGCCTACCACAATATGGACCTTCCTCCATGATTGGAGTTCCTAGGCACTATTGCAATGCAAATAAATAAAAATACTAATTAATAAATATAATCTTCCAGTAAGAAGAAGGAATAATGTCTGAGCACATGCAGAAATATGCTCAAAATTATTTCCCTATGATGCAATGCTTAAAGTTTTTACATTTCTTAACCGTCAGAATTTCAGTAAGGATTCTACATATAAAATCTTTCCCTGAACCCTTGAACAGCTGTACCAGCATTTGTTATAGGCATGAACCAGCACACTTGACACATGAATTCCTGTATTACCTTGAACACACTTTTCTCAAATTTCCTTAGTTATCATGAAGATTATTTGCTCTGAATGTCCATATATCATTCCTTCAGGTTTGGTCCATTATTCTTGTACCGCTTTTCTGAACTCATGTAAATCTTTTTCTATAGCAAAGTGAAAGATGTTAACCAAGGTAAAATACAATAAGATACAATTTAAGGCTAGCTTAGTTTATTCCATTCTATTCTATTCAGCTTCTTATGCCACCCCCATAATTTTAGAAGTGGAACACTTGAATACCGTAGGTAGCTTAACTAGAGTTCAAAAAGTCACATGCAGAGACTTGGTGACAATGCATTATAAGTTTAACTTGTGTATTGGAATTGTTAAATCTTTTACGTATGCATGTGTAATCACATATAGATGAGCTTTTCTTTGGTCTTCCTTTAACTGTTCCTGCATCATCTCTTTTTATAGGCTTGAGACTGACTTAGGTAAGGAGGCCAATGCTGTACTGAAGTCAATGGCAGGATCCAGTCACTGAAGAAACTGGGTATTGCATAAGGCTTTGCTAATTGGCTAAGGACTTCTTCAGTGCTCTCCAGCCAAAGCCCTACATGTGCTAGATGTGCTGCAAGGTGCTGAAGGTGCTGAATTATAGGTGCAAGATGCTGAATTATAGGTCTGATTTATATGTGATTCAGGGTGCAAAAAGATGTTGCCCTTATAAATCCATAAGCATTTTTATGGAGGCACAAGCTATGAGTAAACAGATGTCTTAGCCCATTGTCATGCTTCAGGTACCCCAAAATGTTGCTACAACCAAAGGTAGTCACAGTTTGTGACACCCTAAATGGGAGGATGCCTGTTGTGGAGCAGCAGGAGAACAGCCTTAGGAGCAGCAGGGGCCCAACCCTTCAGAACAAGGATCCTAGCACATCTGTAGATGCCAGTGAAGTGGATCAGCTGTGCTGGGACACATCCATCCCAAAATGACATCTGTTATAACACAAAACCACAACCCAGCTCTTGTTTCACAACTAAATTATTTTGGCCTCTTGGGACAAAGGATTACTCGCAATATTCTAGCAGCATAGCGAAACCACTGGTGAGATACTCTCATGTTCATCTGTCTGCCTGAGTCACTCTTACCACCTGACTGGTGTGCCACTGCCTTCTATTGGATTGAATCAGAATTGTCCAGCTGTGAATTAAAAGCCCCACTACCTCTATAGATCCAGAAAATTGTCCTTTCTGTGGCTCCTAAAATAAGAAAGCAATCTGTATATGTGAATAGCCACCTAGTAATATTTTCAGAAGTGTCTAAGTGATTTAAGAGTGCATGTTCCACTTAGAAAATGACTTAAGTTTAGAAGCTTATATCCCAAGTGAGTGGGATAAGTTTCTCATAGGTATGTAGGCATCAAGTTTCCACTTATTGCAATGGAGTAAGGTATCTGAATACATTGTAGAATATGGACATGCCACTTCTGAAGATGGATAAGCTCCTAAATCACTTAGGTACTTTTGAAATTGTTACCCTTATCTGTGATTTAGTAAGTACCAGAATTTACCTAAATCTTCACAATAGCATGATAAATGGAAGGCAATTTTTAAATTGTATATGCTCTAGGGAATTAACAAATTATGTCATTAATTTTACAATCCGTCACCAAAATCATCTAATCAACCGAGTCTCAACCTTGTTCTAAAATATTCTCCAAAGCATATAGATCCATGTCAAAATTGTCAAAGCTGTCATTGGCCAGGCATTTATTTTTATTACTTCATTACAATGCTTTATTATTAATTTAGGAGCCTTGTTTTATGTATAGTTTACAAAGAGCAGATTTCTTGTGATGTAATTTTGTGTGGTTTTAGACAGTTGTCTTGACAGATCATCTTGGAAGAAATGTAGTGAGTTCCAAGTGGGGGAAAGGTGAGCGGCTGTCCCATAGGAATGGGGAGACAGTTTCAGGCACAAGGAGCCATATGGAAAAATGCATAAAGATGGGAGAAGGGGAAGGATCCAAAGGGACTAGTTAAGAGACAGGCTTGGGGAAAGGGAAGACGGCAAATGAGGGAATAGGAGGAAATACAAGCAAACATGTAAGCAGTAAATACATTTCATATGAAACCATCAAATGCTAACTATCTAACTGTCAATGTTAGGGTTGTCAGTACAAAGCACAGCCTGACAACACCGAAGAGCATATGTTTTGGATCTTTTTAAAAACTGACAACTGTTAAAATAATGTAAGTGCATAAAATAATACAAGTTTAAGTGTATCTCAAAGTGCCAGATAAGCTGATATTAGACATGAGAGCTAACCTTGTCCTCTACTGTAATGCAGAAAAAGTATTCTGGTAAATCTGGTATTTGTATAACTGTGTATATAAATTAGGCATGCATGAATGTATGTGCATATTCACACTTATTTCAAAAAATCTGGGATTCACCCTGAGATAGATTAAATCTAAGACGTTTTACCTCCGGGGGGTTTCTGTGCAAACCTTACATCAGGACTGTTCAGCTGGTATCCTGCAGGCCACATGTGGTCCATAATGAGCTAGCACATGGCTCATGGCCTGTAAGCAGTCCATGAGCAATTAAGATGCAACCTGTGAGTCCCCACTCTCCCATTGCCACACAGCAGGAGAGTATGTGTGTGTGTGTGTGTGTGTGTGTGGCAGGGGGCGACAGGTACGGCTGGTGCAGTACACACCAAGGCCAGCAACAGTTGGAATGGCAGGAGTGGGAGGGGGGAAGGGAGACCCCGGGTCTTGCCTCCACAGTATATGGCCTGCTCAGCATATACATCTTAGCCATGCCAAAACTGACCAGGCAATCCCTAAATATTTAACCTGCTTTAGAAGGAAATTCCATCATCAGTTTCAATGTACTGAGTGACCATGAGTTTAGTCATGTCATCAGAAAAAATTAAACTTTAAGGATCAAATTGTGCTACCCTGGCCCAAGCTTTATTTATATAAAAGTACTTAGGTGCCTGCAAATGCAGGTAGGCACCACTTCCCTGCATTTGTAAGTACCTAAGTAGCCTTAAAAAATCTAGCCTCTTATCTTTAATGTTTACTCTTCAATCTTTACTCTTGGTGGGTGTAAACAACCATCAGTCCTTTGGATCACTGTATATTCAAAAATGGTCTACAACCATCACACGAAGGCCTTCAACATGTATACCTAGGCAAGAGTATGGAGGAGCAGAAGCTGATCAAGACTTATCATCCCCCCTTTCGCCCATTGAGACAGAGTCAAAAGGCCAGACCGAGGCCAGACCTACAGTGGTTGTAGCTTCTGCCACAGAGCAGCAGCTAAGAACTACTGCTGACTCCCAGCACCTCAGCATGGGTGCATTTTTATCAGGGTGCTGTCCCTTAGCCTTTCTCCAACCGAGCAGTACCCACCAGGCAGTGGGGGCTAGGGTTTTGAGGCACATTGTACTCGCCTTACTCTAAAGGTTGCAACATTGTGGTATTTTATAGGTGCTACCCTGCTGTGAGTAGCCAGCTACATTGCCACCAAGCCCTCCACTCAGATGCAGTTTAATTTTGGTGTAAGTTTCTATGCAGTGCAGTAAAGCATGATAAAAACTAGGTATACAAGCCCCGTACTTTGAGGTACTGAATACCCCCACCATATTATTTTTAAGGAGCCACAAGAGTGTCAAGCATCTGGCTGCTGCTACTCATTTCTTCACAGGCATGAGCCCCAAATGGTTTCTGGACATTATATCACACCAAACATAATGGACTGGATTCTCAGTGTAGCTCCATTGCAGTTATTGTTATACCACTACTGTACAACTGAGCTTTACATACCTTGCAAAGAAGGAATTCAACTATTAAATTAGTATTATCATTTGCAAGAAGCACCTTTCTTCTCCAATATTAACAGTTTAGAAGCATATGACTATTAAAGTTTTCCCTATTTATACAGAAAATCAACAATTTGTCAATTTGAGGCAGTGGAAAGAAGAAAAAAAGGGACTTCAATACTTTGTTAAATACGTGAGCACATTCTTGTATATCTGCTCCCTTCCTGCCACCTCTGGCAAGATTTTTAAAAGTCTGTATTAAAAATACTCAGGGAACTTGCAGCCACTCTGTTGTATCTGTTATATTCATAACCGGGTCTAATCTGAAAAGTTCATATCACAATCTATTTTAAAGCAGTTCTGTTGGAGTTTGAATCTGGAGTTTTGATGCATTCTGTCTTAAACCTCAAAGCAAATATTTTCAAATCTGAGGACTATTCAAAGCAGTGATTTTTGAGTCAAGAACATTGTTAACTCTCTATCAATTTTTTTTCTAAGGCACCTTGGTACTTAATTCTAATAGGCTGTTTCATTACAGAATCACAGATTATTGGGTATACTACTGTATGATCAGAGAATGTGACCTTGCACTCAGCAAATATGTATTTAATAAATATAAATTAATTAGTTTCAGCATTGTTTCTTCATTAGTTCTATGTACACATACAATTAGAGACAAAGCATGGAGCACTCTGAGTAAATGCTGCTCATACAAAATGTTTCTATTCCTCGCTTTTCAAAATTGTTAATAGATTATTAGTAGATGTTAAGCATAAGAGAGAGAGGCTTATATTTGCATGTTAATGAAAGGTCATGAATTATACGTTATTTGCTATGTAGAATAGTAGAAACAGCATTTTATTTTTATGGCCATAAAAGCTGGCAGTTTCCTGAAACACACATCAACTCCCCTTCTGCAATATCTCTCAACAGAGAGAATGGGGTGGGGGTGGAACTCCAGCTCTTTAAAACAATCTCAAAGTAAATTAGACAGATTTGTTTGTGCTACTTTGTAACATGCAAGTGTGACAGTTCATTTTAAACAAAATAGTTTTAATAATGTCATTACTAATGTCTATTTGGTCATCTCTCTGAGAAACTGGGTTTTAATATGAATGTTTCATTTTAATAAATGGAAGTAGAAGCAGGTTGCCCTGAGTCAGCAGGAAGTGGATATACACCAGAGAACATACTGATTGTGTTAGATTCATCCAGAACACTGAACAGCACATAGACAGTTCAAGAAAAAGCAACGGGCTTTATTCAAATGATTAGTCTTACTACTGCTGTATAGCACAGATTCACACATTCTTCTATTATTCCTTGACCTTGTGCCAAAAACTCCCACTTGAAGTAATAATTAGAATTAGTGTTTCCAGTGCATGCCTCCATCTTCCTAACAAACAGTAATGAAATGTGGCTTTTACAAAATATGCAGTTAATTAAACTTTTCTATTTTGATTAATACAGTTCAACTGTACTAGCCCCCCATTATGCCTGTCTGTATCTCCCCATGTTGTTAAATCAGTACAAATACATTATCGATAATTCTACTGTATGCTCTTAAAAACTGGTTAGCATATTCTTTTATTTCTGTTCATTGCTAGACATTTATACATAAAATGGAGAGGTAGCATTATTTTTAATAATTTATTTTGTATTGAAATTACTATTATTGCATGTATAGTATATATCTACAGTACAAATACTCCCAGTATGAATATCAAGCACACACATACTATATACTATAAGACAATAAGTGGATTTCTGGGCAAGTTGTTTAGAAATAGTAATATGGTTTATAGGTGGTTCAGTACTCCACTGCTTTATAATACTGCAAATAGCAGTTCTGTTTCCATTCTTTATTATATTATTTCATGCTTTTTAGTGTCTGCTTTAATCAGCCCAGTGCTGAAAAAGTCTAGTCTTTGATTGATGAGAATTCCACCCCTTCACCTACATCCCAGCAGATAGGAGGCTTCAAACTGTTAGAAACATAAATCACTACAATTTTATAACTTAACTAGTGTATGATCAGAGATCACATAAGGTGTTAGCTTGAATATGCATTCATCCTTAGTTATGAATGTTTTTAGGTCTGAATTCAGTCAGGCTGTTTGGAGAAATATAACCTTCTTCACATTAAGGAAGTAATGCATTTTAAATAAGCAATTCTTTAAAACAACTGGAAATAATTATGAAAGTCTTATGTTTGCAATCTGCATTAATGTGAGTTATTTCATCACTTAAGAGCATTTCTTTTAGTAAAAAACAACAGTTAAAAAACCCCCTCTGACAGCTAAGAATCTGTGGATCAGCCATTTCAGTAATTAACCACAGTTCCCCCGATTTGTGAATTTCCAGATGATAAGACAGGAAGCAAGTTACATCTTGGAGAAATTGCCCTCAGGAGAGAAGAAAAACTACTATGAGGTTGACAGCACAACCTTGTACCAGCACAGTTTTCTTTCCCTAGTGGTTCAAGGAGTTCCAAGCACCCTTCTGTAAATCATCATCTCAGTTCTATTTATTATCTTCCAGCCCAGTGCACAACACTATCCGTTACACACGGATACCAGCAATATTACAAGGTGGACTCCAGGGATAAGAGACAGTGAGTCCTGTATACCTCTTATGCCTGAGTCACACCCTGTATAAAATGAGGTTCTGTTCATAAAGTATACACTATTGTCAGCATTTTGATAGCATGAGATACTTTGTTTTGGGGGCACTTTCTTTAGTGATTCCCCAAACTGCTTAATCTCAGTGCTGATGCCTTTGCATTCCTTTCTAGAGTCAACATTTATCTGCACAGCAAGAGACATAGTATCTGTGAAAATATCGTTATTCATTCAGTCGGTGACATTTGTAACATTTTGGTTGCATTTTGAGAAGGCAGTGGTGTCCCTATGCAATACTTGCTCTGGAATATATTTATATGATAAAGAAAATAAGATAATGCTCCACATATTAAAGAAAAACTCAGCGGTTGGCTAGAAATCACACTACAAATTATTCTGAACTGTACTTAGAACAAGTCATCCTTACAGTTGATGTAAGCACAAGAAAGTCAAAGTAGGCGGATCTCCCTTTAATAACTTACAATGGGGGAATGCCAAGATGCATTTTCCTCCTCAAGCTTCTGGGACCCCAGAGAAATTTCTCATGGAGTACACCATGTCACAGCCTTCCATGAGTTAATCTGGCTTCTAATAGTTCTGCAGATTTCCATCTGGGCAGAGGACTTGACCACTGGCATCTTGATAACTGTAAGGGAACCATGCTGCTACAGGTGAAAGACTTGTGCAAAGGAGACTCCCATTTCTACGTACTATTGTCTTTTATTAAAAGAGGTTCCTGTTCCTATAGATTTCCAGCACTTATGAGCCTGAGAGATCACACCACTGACCACTTTGTGCCCTTTGTCCAAATCCTGTGAAGGCAAGCACATGGAAATTACCAGTCCCGTTGCCCACTTTGGTGGTTTCCTGTATAGTAGTTGGCAGCCAATTCACTTTAGAACTATGATGCGCTATATACATGAACTGCGAACATCAAGATTACAGAGAAAATTAAGATCTGATATCTTTCTAAAGGATATGCTCTAGTTCAACCATAGTTGTGAGATGTGATGCATGTATCGTGTGAATTCTCTTGGCTAGTGTTATGCAGGACGTTAGATTAAGTGATTCTCATGATCCCTTCTTGCCTTAAAATGTATGAAATTTGCTAAAAGCAAAAAATTAAGTACAGTCTTTTGTTTTCCAACTGTGCAAATGTGTAAGAAGAGCCAAAAAGGTAACATCATAAGTCACTTAGGTACACCTAGTCAGAAGGGCAGAAGAACAAGCACTGCAGGTAGGCACTGCCTTATCTGATTAGAAAACAGCATGGCACAGATGTGATTTCTGCTGTATATACTAAGATATGGCAGCCTTTTGCTGTTTCATTATGAAAGCATCTGAAGTAAAATAATTTTTGGAACATAAAGAATGACAAATTTGGAAAAATAGCTATATGCCAGATGGGAGTAGGAAGAATCCTTGTGACAAATATATTATTAAGGGAATATGCATAAGGAAAGGAACTGTGCCCAGCTCCTCAGAGGATGGACAGACAAGTAACATCTCTCTCTCTCCCTCTCTCTCTCTCCCTCTCATTCTTGCTCTCTTTCACACACACAAGCATACATTCTGTCTAATATATTCACATCTAATATAAATCTATTTAATTATAATACATCAGTCACTGATAATTTAGGTACCACATACACAAATTTTAAGGCTCGTCAGGGGTTTGGTAAGACTGCATGATTTGCTCCACCCTCCCTGGTTTTGTTTGCTTCCCTCAGGGCCTGCAGGTCAGAGTGACGACATCTCCCCTGAGGACAGGTTAGTATAAACAGATGAGGCTTGTGCTGCCCTCCAGAAGAGGCAAAGCATGAGATCACTCTCTTCTCTGGTGTCACAGACTCCATTTTCTGAGTACTCCATGAATGCTTTGTTTGCAGCTCTGGTCATTTTTGTCCCAGACAATTACAGCTTTGTTACAACAATATTCTACTTGTAGTCCAGGGAGAAAGGTGTTTTTTAGTGGTTGCTTCCTAGTCCATGGAGGGCTTTTGAGTTGAAAATATGGACTTCTTCAGTTTAGGACACAGGCAGCCTAGGGCTGGTTGCAGTTTCTGTGTGTCTGCCATTTGCAGCCCCATTTAGAAAGTGTTGCACTAATCCAGAATCAGAGTAATAGAAGTAAAAATTATCAAGGTCAGCAATTTGCCTGGAGGATCTGGTGTAATTTTTTGGTCAAATGAAGGCATTGTATGGTATTGAAAGCGGTTATACAGACTTAGCATGAAGTCAAAGATAAGGAGGTCCCATCATTTCAATTCTAATTTTATTCTAAAAATGGGAAGAATATATAAATTGGATTCAGTATATATATGAATTCAGTGATAGTGAATTTGTTTTAGACAAAAATAAAGGATTCGCCTGTAACAGTTTTGGGCCCCCCACTTCAGAAAAGATGTAGACAGTTTGGAATGTGTCCAAAACAGAGCAACAAATATGATTAGGGACCTGGGAGGCAAGATTTATGAGGGAAGTATTGAAATAACTTTTTATTATTATTTAGAAGAGATGACTGAGCGGGGATTTGATAACAGTCTTCAAATAGTAAATTGCAATTACTCTCTGTGGCCATAGGGGACAGGACTATGAGCAATCACCTCCAGATGCAGCAGGGGAAATTTAGGTTGAAGATTAGGATGAATTTTCTGATTATAAGAGTGGTCAAGCATTGGAATAGTTTACCTAAGAATCTCCATCCTTGGAAGTTTTCAGGAGCAGATTAGACACTTGGCTGGGATGTTTTAGTCAGGGAGTTGGACTAGATGACTGTGTGAAGTCCCAGCCCTATTTTACTATGATTTTATAATCCTAATCCAGAAGGTTTTGTATGCATAATTTCAGTTTGGTTGTGTTTGGAAATTGTGGAATTAAAATTATTGTCCAGAAAGTTTCTTTACCTGCAACTCTCATCTTCCGAAAGTGGATTGAAAACTGACAGCAGCAAATTTGTTGGACTGTCCCTATATCATCTGTATATAGACACATATGAACCTTCCAAACATAAGCATGCATTGGTTATTGGGAAGATTCTCTGTAAAAGAGCTTGGGGCAACATATGTTTAGACTAGACATTCAAATCCCAGCCAAACTTAAGAATGCAGAACTGATTTAATTTTACCTTAAAGCAGCAAACTCATGCCTGATAGGATTTATGCCTTGTGGCACTGGAATGGAGGAACGGGGTGGGGCTGAAGGCTCTGGCCATGTAGAGTGGAGCAGGGAGGGAGAAAGCGGGGGGCGGGAAGGGCAGAATGCTTCTGTGAGAAGAGGTGTTGCTGCCAAAAGCCAGTCTTCCCCTGGCCCTAAAACTGCTGCAGTTTTATATGGCAAGTGAGGATCCAAAGTCCTTAATTCAGTGGCTGCAGGACTAAGTAAGGGATAACCTGACTCTTGGTGGTGACACCTGACCCCATCCATCATGGAGGCAGCATCTTCTACAAGTGGAAGATGCTGCCTACATACCCATTCCAGTGTCCCCTTTAACTGAGCCGCCGGGACCTGTACTTTAGTTGCTTATCCTTAGTTATGCTATGGAAGACATAAAGCATTATCCCTTCATCTTTGTGGGGCAAACAGTACATTGGATGGATAAGACAACCACAGGATTAACAGTTAGATTTAGACAGAAAACACACATTGTGGCCTGTCTTGTATATGTTGTTTTTTTGGGTTAAAAATCTTTTAGGCATCGGGGGTTTACTTTTATTTTGTCAGCATCAAAAAGCATATTGTCAGTGTTAAATAAACAAGAGTAACTGTAATGAAAATGGTGATAATGAAGGAGCAAAAGTTTGGGGCCATTTCTAAGAATGCTTAAAATGGCAGATTTCCAGAGAACCTATATGCAAGGTGCCCAGGTAATAATGAATGGCAACACCTACAACTATTATAGCTTGGGATACTTTGCACTGGAGCGAGGGTCCATTCTTAGGTCATGATTCCATATGGACAAGGAGCCAGAAGATGGACAAAAAGCACTTCTGGCTCTCCTTTTCCACCGTCTTAAATTTACAAGATATATAAAAGGAACTAGGGCCTTGTTACATATTGCACTTTGAGCTGCCTAAATGTTGATCAGTGTTAGTGCTTGCTTGAGTTTGGGGCAATCACACCAAAAGGTTAAAATCCTTCTCTAACTGTCCCCTATCTGCATAGCTATGACTTGCCACTAGAAGGATGGCAAGAAGGAGCCTTACTACTAGCTACAGCTGTGAATTGTCACTACTGATCTGGTGAGCCAGGACAGGCTTCTATCCCTGCTGTAGGTGGTGGAGTGTGAGAGATGAGTTGGGAAGGGGGAAGGGGCAGAAACATGAAGCTGAGATGCAAAGATTTAATGGAGTGGGGGTGGGTAATGAAATGGGAGGTAGAAAGGAAAGGGGAGCAGGGGAAGGGTGGTAGAGTGAAGGAAGTCAGACACTGAAGGATAAACTAAAAAGAAGTGAAAAAAAGAATTTAAAAAGAAATAAAGAGGAAGTAAATTAAAGAAGATCTTGTGCTTTAATGAATTGGGATTTGACATTATGATATAGAAGGTTGCTGGTTGTGCTTTCTTGTGTTGCTGGGAGGTGGGAGCAATGAGGGAAGGTGTTTTTGGGAGAGTTACTGCCCCTGCCCCAGAAAGGAAGCACCAGTTCATGGGGGACCTCATCCAGTCCCCTGCCTTGTTTCTTTGTCCCTCTAAAACCAACTCCTAGACCCATCCATGCTCTGTGAGCTAGCTAGCTGGTATGTGCTCTGCAAGCTGTTTCCATGGAGTTGCAACTCTGGGGGTGGGAAGCTCACACCCACGGAGGCAGGAGGGGGAGCGGACTTATTGCCAGAACCGCTCCCTGGGCAGCAGAGTTCAGGGAGTAGAAAGTTTGTCCACACAGAACAAGAGGGTGGGGGGAGGGGGAACACTGCATCCAGGAATGCTGGAGGACTACAACTTGGGCAGCTCACCTGTAAAATTCTAGTTCTAAAGTATTTGAGGTAATAACTCACCACAGACACCATGATCAGGCCCCAAATACAAAACCAGTATTTGGGGCCTGATCATCCAGTTCAAGCAATAACATCCAACTTCACTAGCAAAGCCCCAGATGAAAGCATCAGTGCCCTAAAAGCACTAAGTCTTAGGCTTCAGTTCTGCATAGTTCAATGACATCAAAAAAGGCAAAAGCTCAGTATGTTGTACTGCAGGAAAGTTTATTTATGCTCACTGTTTTAGATCTGTAATGACCTGTGCTGCTGCAAAAGTTGTCATATTGTCTGAGGAAATGTGCTTTCAGAAGCAAGAATAAGGAGACTTTTCAAACCACTATATTTTTGATTGAATGTTTGTTTTACACATGATATCAACATGTTTTTTAAATGATATACAAATGGTAAATTTATTCTACCTATAGTCCATGTTTCTGATGCTGGGCTTTCTCAGAATTAAAGGTTATACATCATACATCTTTCTGATGTGCCAGATTGCTACCAGACTCACTCAGTGCTTTGGACAGAAAAGTATTTCTCTTTTTGTCTCATTCCAGTTACATTTAAGTAAATGGCAATGCTCATTTTAACTTCAAGTGGGATCATAGCTAGGTCTTTTATACATCATTTTACACAATCACGGTCTAGGCTGAAGCTATATACTAGTAAGGTGGTGTAAACTCAAGAAAATAAATTGGATTGTAAACTTCTGAGTAATTGCAGTTCAGTAATTATCAACTACATAAATTCTATTAAACATTTATTGTACTTGCAACATGTTTCAAATTGAATGCAGGACAGTATTGTTATATTCTAATATAAGACAATCTTTATGATTTTGTAATAATTTAATTTCTGCAACAGAATTCTGAATTATGCCAGAAAATGTTAAATAAGAGATCAGGTTCTACATTATAACTTTTATTTCTTTAAAAAAAAATCCCCTTCCCCATTGATTTCACTGACAGTTTTGTCTAAAAATCAATAGCATGATATAGGTCAAAATCCTTACTTTATCAAAGTGATACAAGAAATGCTGTTATTTTATCAAGTCATGTGTTTAGGGAAAGTCTTGGGTTGCTAAAAGTAGAGAAGGTGAAAAGGAGCAACAGTTATGCCAATATGATGGTAAAATATTCCCTGTTGCTCATAATAGTTAGCAGATTCTTTGGCCTTGAAGAACCTCATGTATCCCTTGCCACTCCCCCTCCCCCAATATTAGATTGGGAAAGTAAAATGTTGTTTGTGTAATGATAACAGCAGACAGCTTGTAATGCTTTATTTGCTATACCCAGGTCAGTCTTTGTATACCTAACCTAACACTCCACATCCAGTTTTCAAGTCCTTGTTTAGCTCGGTCAGAAAAGTCACGGCTGGAATGGCAATTCTTTAAGAGAGTGTTGCTGTTGTTTCTGTGCAACCTTAAATTTCATGTGGCAGCTCTCAATGCATTCATGTTATTGGTTCAATTGTCTACCCTCATATCCACTTCCTCCTGTGCACAAGACCCAAAGCAATCAGGGTCAAGGATTTAAAAGAAGAAAATGTGCAACTCATGGAACACACAGCTCCTTTTGTGAGCCATGAACAAAAGGCAGCCAGAGCAACTGAGGTTTTTCGCCCCTGGCACTCTTAAGGGATGGAGCTGAGCTTCACCACCGCAGGGAGATCTCCCAAGCCAGGACTACCCCCACAATGTGCACCTACCTTCCCCTGAGGCCAGTGTGGTAGAGGGAGAAAACTGTAGACTCTCTACCTGATTCACACTGTCTCCTACGGGTTTGACGGAGGAGGCAATAATTGGACTTCTCAAAGTGCAGATATTGAATTATGGCAAGTTATTACACTCCTCTTTCCTTTCTCCTTACTTCATCATGCACCTGGATAAGGCTTTGCCATGATTCAGCTGTAAATCAAGTAGAAGGAATGTAGCAATTGAATACTGTTACTCTGAATTAATAAAGCCTAATTAGATTCTCATCAGTAATGGATGGGGGCCCTAGACTCTGGAACAGGCTCCCCCTTCTCCCCTCCCCCAGGTCAGATAAAGCCTGGGGACAAAGGGCACTTGTTTAAGTCCCATTATATATATTTAAAACTTTCCCCATTCTGATGACCTTCAGAGCATGCAACCAGGTTATCTCTTTGTCAGGACTGCTCTGAAAGATGTGTTTGGAAGAGGAGGAGTAGAAGAGGGTTTCATTGGTGACTAGTTTCTGCTGGCTATGAGGATGGAGGAGGAATGAGTTGCCATTTTGTTTCTCTTTCAATAAGAAACAATACAATACAAACCACTGACACAGTGTATCCATGGGCATGATGAATATTGGTACACTGCTTTATAGCTTGTTCCATACCCTACCAAGCTCCATGGGATTAGTTCCATTGACTCTATTGAAAGGTAGATTAGGCCAAAATCCTAAAAATTTCCCACCTTTCCAAAAGTCCTGTTTTCAAGGAATCTGTTAAATTATCTAATCAAAATGCATGTCTTTCAAAGAAATACAAATAGTCTCTGTAATAGTAAATGTGTCAGTATTCATGACCATTTGAAAGAAACAAAACATAAGCAAACCATCATCTCTTGTGTTCAAAAGCATCTCCCTTCCTCCAACTCTATATAGCACCAAATCTAGCACCCAGTGAAGTCCAAGGTAAATATCACAATGACCTCAACAGAACATGATGTAGAATTTTAAACTATAACACTATTAAGTTTAAAAACAGTTCATTCAGAAAGTCCTGATTTTCTGAAAAAAGGAAAAATTTTGCAATTTGCACAACACTTTCTGATTTAGATGTATCCATTTTGTGAAGGACTAGAGAGTAAATAATTTTCCATCTTGTGCTCATCTTCAGGTATCTCAACACAAAATCAGAATGCTAGTTGTCTGAATGTAGCACTTAAAAACATGATAAAGGATGTATATGGCCTTCTTTCATAAATCTTTTCTCTGGAGCAGGTACAAAATCAGGGATTTTACCTGTATGATTAATTGGCATCTATTTTAAATGTATTTTCATTTCTGGAACTGCTTATACAGATTGGCCCCACAGATTTAGAAACATCCATGCAACTGGAGGAATATGTTTCTCATTAAAATGGTATTGTATAGTTTCTGTCCCATATATTTTGAGTAAGATCCAAAAATGCTATGAAAATAAGGTTTTTGGAAGCAAGGCATAAAGTCATAATGTATTTTTCATAATACACCTGAGATCTCACCACCTGGGTCAGACTGAGAGTCCTGCAAAATAAAAATAGAAGGGTAATAAACAGTGATAATACAAATTAGCAAGGTATTTCACATTCTGTATTTCAGAAAGGTATAATCATGATTTTAAAATATAAAACTCTGCAAGTGGAGGAGAAGAGGAGTGTGGGCGTACAGTAGAGATGACTCAAAAAGAAGAAATTGTAACTCAAGAAAGCAAATGCAAAAACTGTAGCTATGTAAGTTAAGCCTCCTAGAAGACAGACCAAATTTATGCATTTGTTCTGTATCCAGGGTTCACCTCCATGCTATTCAGAAGTCATTGATTAACTGACATTAGTTTGAAATGGGGCAATTAGACAGCACAAAATGTCTACAGCATAAATTATACAAGGAAAAAGTGCTTGAAGAGAGCTTCCTCTTTTGTCTCTAAGACTTGCCAGCTGTTTTCCCCTCCCTTGTGAGTGTTTCTTACCTTTTTAGATAAGCATATTCCTGTTTTCCCTAAATTAATCTTTCAGAACTGAATGGTCTATATATCAAATAAACTACAGCTGTAGATCCATATACATTTTAATAGGTCAGCTAATCCAGTGTCACAACAACAGCAAATTGTGCTGTCATTTGAGAAGGTTGTATAGAAGCTATGATACCTGCAACAGACATTGTGCCAGGGTATTTTGGACGCTGATGTATCAAAGCAGTGAATCAAATGTAAACTCATGCTTGAAAGACCCACTGAATTTAATGGAATCAGGGTTTGGTCTGATATTGTGGTAAACACATTTTACAGTGAAAATTGCAGGGAATTTGAAGCCACCTTATTTACTTGCATTAAGAAAGGTAAAATCATTAATTTTATCTTCTTAGAAAGAGACCCTGGTATTACTGTTGTTTCAATACTGTGCTGATTGGCTGCTAGTCTCTTGCTACAGAACAAGGACTCAGCATGCTCTTCTTCAAAGGAACTGAAGAAATTCCCTTTTATGTGAAACCAACAGCCTAAAAGGAAACTGAGATCCCTCTTTCATGTGTTGTACAGCACGGTGCACATCACTGGCACTCAACAAATAATAACCTTTATACTGCTTTCTCCTCCTAACAAGATAGAATGGATTTTTTTCCATTTGCTTTGCTGCTGAATGTCATTTCACTTGGAATGTTACAAAAGCCTTCCATTCCAATAGCACATTATTGCCAATTCTTCCCATCATGCAGTCTCATCATCCATGTGGTGTTTATGGCACCACTTCACAGTCTCTTGATAACTGCTGTTGCTGCAGAGTATTTTAGTTATAGATTCTCACCCACTTATATGTCTTCAAAAAGTCTATCACAAACAGTGGCAAAAGTCTGAACTGGTCTTTTTCACAGTAATTATTAAGGATGGGTCCAAGCTGCTGTCCTCAGATGTAAGTTTCACAACCTTGCCTATTTCTAGACTTCAGATATGCTCAAATCTGGAATTGGGCAAAAAGAAGGACAAGCTGCATATTTCACAGATGGGTTTGCATTTTGACATCTTACATGATTTAGGAGGATTTGGATGCAGGGTTTCTGTTCATGGCCATCTCTAGGAATGTTTGAGTTATATTCCATGGGTCATATTTTGGTTTATGAAACATTAAAATTCAGGTAAGGCACTATCTATACTAAGGCTGAGCTTTACAGTGAAGGTAGTTTTTTTGTTCCTATCTGTCTTAGTAGAAGCAGGAAATACCAGAAGTCTGCAATTTGCAATTCTAGACTGTGTATTGTGAAGGGATTGCCCCTACTCATAACAAATAGTCTTATGCATGAAATAAAACATCTGTGTTAAAGTGCACAGTCCAAACAGTAAGCAAAGTCAATAGAACTGATTCTGTGCAAAGAACAAGCCTTTAGTATGCTAAAATAGTATATTTTAATATTCACAACTTTTTTTTCTATAGAATATTTATATCTGCATACATAGTTCTTCCTCCATGCTATATTTAGTATTCTGAAAGGTAGGATTCTGTATTGAGCAGTTTGACCACTAAGTATCTATGATGGACACTCCCTCAGGCTTCAGTTTTGCATTTCTAATAGCCAATAGTGAATCTTCCTAATCTGATAACACTTTCATCCAGCCCTAATTTGGGTACTTTCTCAAAAATAGCAAATGTTACTTCTATATAGCTAAAATAAACTTGGACACTGGCATGAGATTCAGACAAGCCCTATAACACATCACATAGACAGCTCTATGAGCATCAGGTGCCATTAGTCCCTGTGCTAATTAGAAACTCCAAATAACTCAAATTTTATTGACAGAACCCTTTAACTGTCTGGGTTTCATAAGGATTATTGTTTCATCACATTTATCAAAGTTTCATGCATATACCATTAGCTCCAACAGAGTGAAAGCTTAAGGGAATAAATGAAATACACAGTTAGCAAAATACCATCTTGCATACATTTTTATATCAGGTTTTATCAGACTACACATTCACCAGATACCAAGCTAATATTTCACAGCTGTGTGTCAAAAACCTTCAAGTTTACATATTCACGATTACATGACAATATTTTACCTAAACTAATAAAATGTAATATCTCAGAATCATTTTCAAAGATGGAAGATTCCAGTTATTTCCTCCAGGCCAATCTGAAAAGAAAAAGAAAGGATGTAGTTTTCCTTAGACATTTCCTTTAATAGTGGATGGAAAATAGGAAAGTTGTTCCTATTGACAAAATATAAAACACAAGAGTAACATACAAGAGTAACAATATAATCCTTTCTCCCTTTATATAATATGTGCTTGTATGGTAGCCCTTTGCTATGTAGAAGGTTTGGCCAGCTCTGAAATTAAAATATTTAATATTACATGCTAGGCATGACAGTTTTGTATTGTGGATTCTCTCTCTCATTTGGTACAGTGGACTCTTTCTTCTCATTTGAAACAAACTTGTCAGTTTTCATTAATGTTCTGTGAAACATTATTCCAAGCTTTTCCTAAGACTTTTCCATACAATAATTACATCAAAATAATCTCTGTTGTGTTGGACAGTAAATCAGGGAGGTTCACAACAAAGTTACATGATAAGCTTTTCTACATTGCACAGTAAATCATAGTATTATACAATATACCTCCTTAAGTTATTATTATTTCTTCTTTATGAAGGCATTTTTATGGGAGCAGTAATGAGTGAAGGTCAATAAAGCTGTTTCTCCCTTCTGCCCCATACCTCATACTTACTGATGCTTCTCTGATGGCAGAAAAGATCTCTGGCCCATAGCTATGTGCACCTGGGCACATGATATGCTATTTTAGGATGGGTGTACAAGAACACTTAGTGACTCGGCAAATGAAGCATAGCCACAATTGAAGATGCCACTAGGAATGACTCATTGAGTTAAACATAATTCAGGGCAAAATGTTTACTGACTTTGATAAAGATTTGCTAATTTATACTGACTGGGCACATCTACATGAGATGTTTAACTTCACGTTAGCATAGTTTACTGCAAAATAAGTATCTGAGTCTACATGTGCACATGCTTACTACACAATAAATCTCCCTAATCCTGTGTAAATTTGCTACTTGCAAATGCAAGAAAAAAGTTTACTCAAGATTAGTAATGGCGCAGTAGCACTCATGTAGACGTGTGATTGGGAGCCCAGGTGGTGACTCCTTTCACAGGAGCTGAGGTGGTAACTATGTCCCCCTGCCCCAGCAGCAGGGAGCTCCAAGTCCACTGCTCCAAGATCACAACTGGAGAGTGGGGGCTGGGAGATCCGATCTCCCACCTGGCTCCACAACTCTTATCTCCAGGCTCACAATGCTGAGCAGGGAACAAACTACCCAGCCTCCGCCCAGCATTCAGGGCAGGGACAGGGAACTGTCCTGGTCAGGGACAAGTCCCAGCCCCATGCCCTGATTGGGTGATTGAGGCGCATGGCTTGGAAAGGGCTGCAGCAGTGGGATAGGTCCCAGCCCCCTGCCATGATCTGCCAGTGGGAGCTAGCAGTGAGCTAGGGAACCAGGGCCAGGAGTTCCCTGCTGCTCGTACAGGGGGACATTGTCACTGAGCCAGCAGCAAGCAACTCCCCCCCGGCGCTCGCCTATCTCTTAGGACCGACTGACCCATGTTCAACTGCTGTTCAACTCAGTGCTCCCTGCCAGCCCCTGGGCTAGCACCCAGGAGGAACCTAAAGCTTCTCCTGGGGGTGGCAGGGGTCCATTGCAGGGCTGCAGAAAACTTGGTGTAAAGAGCATCAAATCTTCTTAATCCCTGCATGTGTAGATGCCTGCCCCAAAGCGCTTATTCTGAAGTAGCTTACACCAGAGTAAATTTAGGCTATCCACTAAATCAAATGCTTATGCAGATGCACTTACTGAGTAGCTGCCTCATAGCAGGTAGTGAAACATCATTCCACCTCTAGGACATCAAGTACTAGCAATACTTATAGTTGACAGACATTTGTATTTTTTGCTGCTTTTTTGTTTTCCTCATCCCATTCTTTCTTCTTATTCAGTAACATCATGGGCAACTACTCTTGCACTCACCATTGTTGTCTGTTGTGGTTTTCCTTCCCAGACCGCATTTTACCCCCTTCAGCCTCCCCCTATGCGTCTAAAACTTGCTTCTCTGATTTCCAGTGCCAGTCCCTGTATTTGATTTATTTGTCTCTTCTTCTTTCTATTTTCATCCATCATTTCTTTGACTTCCAGTGCTAATCCTCATAAAATTAAAAAATTACTGGTTAAGATCTCAGCATTATTTCAGGAGACCACCTTCACGTGTAAGAAAAATAGTAATTGTGCTAGATCCAGATTGGAGGGGACTGTCTCTTCTTCTTAAAGAGCAGAGGACTGCTGTTGGAATACAATAATGCTGCATAGACAGTGCATCATATGGTGAACAGCAATATCATACATAATGAAACTATACACGTGTACTATATATTTATATCTCAGCTTGGATAAATCAGAAATACTCCACTGACTTCAGCAGTGGTTCTCTGATTTAAGTTGGGTGAAGATCTGCCCCTAAATGTTTAATACATATAGTTTCATGGTTTCATAGCTTCATAGTAGCTAGGGTCAGGAGGGACCTGAACAGATCATCTAGCCTGACCACCTGCCATAGGCAGGAATGAATGCTGGGTTCACAAGACCCCAGACAGGTGATCATCCAACCTCCTCTTGAATTTGCCAAGGTAGGGGCGAGGACCACTTTCCTGGGAAGTTGGTTCCAGGTTTTGGCCACCCTAACTGTAAAATATTGCCTTCTGATTGCTAACCTAAACCTGTTCTCCATCAATTTATTACCATTGTTCCTCGTCACCCCAGGTGGTGCTGGGGTGTTGAAGGAAACAGGTAATGAGGCCTGTTTATCCCTGGTATAACTCTTATTGACAATATAACTTTATTGAGTGTCACCTGATATTCTTAGAAAATGGACTGTGCAACTTCCAAGAAAAAACACCTGAAAAATCTAGATCCAACTGTGCTTCATATTTTCTATATTTCTTCTCCACAATGTTTTATTAATGGATACATTTTCATGAAAATAAAACATTGTTTCTCATGAGTTAAAGTGCTCCTCCTGTTCACTAAAACCTAATATTGGGAATAACCTCTAAGAACTGACAAGAGACTGATTGGGCTGCTTTATATTGTGAAATGTGGAAAAGTCAAGAACATGCACAAACTTAAGTTTCTGCCTAGGACGGATTGTTAAAGATCCTGAGATAGACATCCTTAGGAAGTGAAGTTTGCCATTCCTTTTCTCTATTCCTAGCCACCAGTTCTTTTTCTATTTTACAGCCAGCTTTTTAAGCATGTTACAAGGTTAAGAACAGCTCAAAGAAAGCTCAGAAATGTGAAATGTTTGCTGGTTCACACAAGAGTGTATGCACTGCCAGTTTGAAAGCCCTCAGGAGGAGGCTACAGGGCCCTGATGTGATAAGATGTATTCATGATCAACTTTTCTTGCCTTATTTTCAATGTTTTAAGAAATGCTCAAATATTTGTTTACACTGATTTAATAACTCAAATGTTCTAAACGTTATTAAGGGCCAGATAATTAAAAAAAACATTCACCTCCAGCTGCTGGCCCATTGGGAGCACTGTTGTGCTTCCTCATCCTTTTATCTTAACCTGTTGCTTTATGTTAAAATTACAAACTACCACATCTTTGCTAGGGTTTTCCCTTGTGTTACCTAATTCAGTTTAAGAACACATTATTTTTTTCCCAGGGAAAATCCAAAGAATCTTTTCATATAACATTCCTGTTAGGCTAGGGTGATGATCCTCAACCTTTCAAGACTCAAAGCACCCATTCAGACTCAGGGCACCCCTTGGGAAATATTTTTCACTCATATTTTGATTACAGAAAAATAATAGAACTATTCTTCTGTGGCAAAGAACTCAGAAAGCTCACAACAGGTGAGAATGTTTATTACACTATCGATTCCTATGTGAAATCTCTGGGTTTATCCATAGATGTTTGCACACCTAATATAGCAGGACACCCTGTGACACCCTTAAAAGGATCTCATGGTACCCTGGGATAACACATCACCAGGGATCATGCTTTTCCATAGAAAAAAGCAAAGTCCATTTAAAAACCACAAAAATCCATGTTTTTCTGTGACCTACTGAAAGTGTAGTGGCATCCTACAGCAATCAGCAACATTTCTGCTCTCTCTTATTTTTAATGTGCTTTTTGCTTCTTGGCCAATTAGCAGCACCCCCCCTGCTGATTGACCAAGAGGTAAAAACCATGGCAAAAATAAAAGAAAGCAGAACTGGCACCACCCACTGCACGATGCCACTGCTCTTTTTGGTAGGTCATGGAAAAATGAGGAGTCTGCAGGTTTTCCGTGTTCTTCCTTGGCAAATGGTAAAGTAAGATCCCTGCACATCACTCTGGCTGAGAATTGCTGGAATAAGGACTACTTGATCTGACCAAAACCAGAACAATCAGCATTCCTTTTCTTGTACATTTCCCAGATAAGATCTAGAAAGAGAGCTGGAGTTCTTTGTCACAAAATGGGCCTACATTTGCTTTTAAAATGGAATGTCAAAAATTGACTTTTCAATTGTTCTGTATTTCATAATGAATACTTCACACACCTCTAGTAATTTCTAAATGCTAAACAGTTCTGAATAATGTTTGGAATAGTTAAAATGCTTAATTGTTCATTTAAATGAAGGTAGCAGTTTAGTTTTATATACAGACTACAAGACTTTTCACACCTCAGGAATGCCACCTCAGAAAGAATATTGGTGTTCATCTGTTAAAGAAGATTACATATAGATACATCATCTACATGACATTTTAATGTAGAAATAATATATTTCAGGAAGAAAATATCTTTTTAATATTGATTCCACAGCCTCCATACCTATGTATTGTTAAAAGGATAGGTATATTTCTGATTATTCAAGAATGGTGGAAAGCAGATTTCTAGGATAGAATTTTATGAGTTTAATTAGAAAAGCTTCATATTTAGAAGAACTTTGAAACCAAGGAAAGAGTGCTAAAAAGTACATATCCTAATTTCCCAAACCCATCTTTTTATAATTTTCTCTGCAGGGCTTTTAAGAAAGCATTCTTGTGACACAGAACTTCTTTTTTAAATAAACCAGAGTCAAACTAAATCTAAAAGGGTTCACTTCAGCAAGGTTTTAAGTGAAATTATGACATTTTCAAGAACCGTTTTCTTTAATTTACTTTAGCAATCTCACGGCTGTATTACAGCATCATCATACAAATTATTTTCTTTTATAAATGGCCCCTAGTGTGATAGGATTCAGCACCATGCCAAATATTATTTTTAATATATGTAGGCTCCTTTTCATTTTATTGTGCAACAGGACTAACTACAGATGGCTGAAACTCTGCGTCCTATACAAGGATTGTCTTTTGATTTCTAGCTGCCTGAAGAATTCTGACTTTTATCATCAAGAGCTGATGATAACACAGTAACATTACTCCTTTTTTTTACTTCTGATTGGGTTTGGTTCATAGCATCTCAAGCACAGGATTCCCTCTCTTTCATTCTTTTCCCTATGTCCAAACCCATCCTACCTCTGTCACGTTCCCCCATATACTCCTAGGAGTGCAATACCCATATATTACTGTGGAGCCTACAGGTTGCAATTTGGGTGTGCGCCTAGCGAGTAACGAAATTGTTTTTTATGTTCCCTCATGCTTGCCAAACCCAATAGGGAGAGTGTTGTAAACAGCATTTGAGTTCAACCTGTCTGCATATTTCAAACTCACAATTCTGAATGGATTTAAATACCCCAAGGGCATGTGCCTAATATTCTAAACTTTTCCAGTAGTACCCTTCATTTAACTATCAATGCAGACAGCCAAACTGATACTATAGGCCTGATTCTCTTTTCATTTATACTGTTAACATACTACTGTAATATCACTGGTTTCATTGGATTTAGTCCTGAATTATGCTGGGATATATAAGATTGGAAACAGGCCTTATCGCTCAGCTACTGGATTTTCTGGCATTGTTTCATTTCCCACATGCACTCGAAACAAATACGAAACAAATACATGGAAATGATGAATCAATAGTCTTCCACAGAGCTCAATGCTGGCACCCATGTTCATGCATACATCAATGACCTCCCACCCACTTTCTAACAAATGTTCTACTATGTGCAGAACCTGTGCCTCAGTCCCTAAATTCAGTCATCCTCTGACTTAGGCTCCACTTTAATTACTGATGTGGTCAAGTTGGCTAAATACTGCAGCAGGTGTAGTCTTCAACTAATTATAACTGAAACAGTCAAAAGAACAATATATTTGCTCAACACTCTCAATAGTTCCCCTGCCTACAGACCAAATGTGAATCTAACTGGCCAGCATGAGCCACATCCAGTTTACCTCAGTGTAACGTTAGATTGAACTTTGACCTTTCACAAACACTTAAGGGAAACAACTGCCAAAGTTGCAACACACAATAACTTCCTCTAATTTAGCTGGCTCAACATGGGGCACATATGCTCTCATGCTCTGAATGTCCTCACTCACCATCTGCTATTCAGCTGCAGAATATTGTGCAGCAGTTCGGTTCTACTCATCACATGGAAAGCTTGTTTGTGTGTAAGTACCTTTGGTCATGCATTTCATATGAGGAATGTTGCATCCTACCCCATGGCCATGATTGCCAGTTTTAAACAACAAAGCATCACTCTAGATCCATCAGGGTAATGCAACTCCCAGATTTACAGAGAAGATCCATACCAATACTGATCTGCCATTGTTATGGATCTCTTTGACCTATTTGCAGCTGCTTATCATTCAGACAACCCCCTTTGTCAACAGGCTGTCAAAGAATCATGCTGAAGAAAGGAATGGTTTTCAGCAGCAGCAATAAACAGGTTCTTCATCGCTGAACCTACCATCTGCCTGCCTGGTTTCAACTTTCTACAATATTAATGAGTCCTGCCAAACAGATTCTGGACTGCTAGAGTCAGCATGCAGCCAGTCTTCACAGAAGAAGCCAACATGAATGACACTGCACATAGTTGACAAGGACCTTCCATCAAGATGTGACAACATTGAGCACTACCAGTGAAGCTGCTTAGCTTGCAAGATACCTTTGGTGGACAGATAGATATTCCTGGTTTTGATAACAAACTGATAAGCGATGACAAATAGAGAAAGGAGATGTTGATGTGCCCCAAAGGCAACTGATGATTAGTGATGGGTGAACTTGAAATTTGTGGTTTCTTACCAAAAGAACTTGAAAGACTGGATGTTTATTTTCACGTTTCTGTAGAGTGGGGCTTGAGACCTCAGAAAAGAATTTTCCACACTCTCATTTCTGGTTTCAGTGGGAGATGTACTAAAAATAATAGTAAAAATGAAGGGTAGTCAAGTTAACCAAACATATTCAAATCACAAAAAATATTTAGGGCAAATTCATTGGTAACTTGGACAAACATTTTAGAGACAAGTGGAACTAGACTGGCAACTGGGGAGGCCTCCTCTTTTTTTTTGAGAAAGTTGGGCAATTGGCTAGTTACCTCAGGTGTATGTACACAAATACACAGAGCCTGGGAAACAAGCAGGAAGAAATGGAAGTCCTTGCACAGTCACATGATTGAAATCATGTGAAACAGGGACTCACATGAAATCATGTGAAACAGGGACTCAGGGGGAGCTCACAAGACTGGAGCACTATAATGGATGGGTACAAATTATTCAGGAAGGACAGACAGGAGAGAAGATAAGGAGAAGTTGCACAGTATGTAAAAGAGCTGTATGATTGATTGCTCAGAATTCCAGTATAAAACTGAAGACAGGCCTGTTGAAAGTCTCTGGGTTAAGGTTAGAGGGGAGAACAACAAGGGTGATGTTGTGGTGCATGTTTGCTATAGATTACCAGACCAGAAGGATGAGATAGATGAGGCTTTCTGCAGACAACTAGAGGAAGTTTCCAGATCACATGTCCTGGTTCTCATGAGGGACTTCAATCACTGTGACATCTGCTAGAAGGGCAATACAGCAGTGCATAGGAAGTTTTTGGACAGCATTGGAGACAATTTCCTGGTGCAAGTGTTGGAGAGACCAACTAGGGTCCATGCTCTTCTTGACCTGCTGCTCACAAACAGGGAAGAATTGCTGGGGGATGTACAAGTGGATGGCAACTTGGGCAGCAGTGACCATGAGATGATCAAGTTCAGGATTGACAAAAGGAAGAAAGGAGACCAGTAGAGTATGGACCCTGGACTTCAGAAAAGCAAACTGTGACTCCCTTGGGGAATTGATGGGCAGGATCCCCTGGGAGGCCAGTCTGAGGGGGAAAGGAGTCCAGGAGAGCTGATTGCATTTTAAAGAAACCTTACTGAGGGCACAGTAACAAATTATCCCGATGCTCAGGAAGAGTAGCAAATATGGCAGGTGACCAGCTTAGCTTACCAGAGAACTCTTTGGTGAGCTTAAACACAAAAAAGAAGCATACAAGAAGTGGAAGCTTGGGCAGATGACTAAGGAGGTTTATAAAAATATTGGTCAGGCATGCAAGGATAAAATCACGAAGGCCAAAGCACAGTTGGAGATACAACTAGCAAGGGATGTGAAGGGTAACAAGAAGGGTTTCTACAAGTATGTCAGTGCCAAGAGGAAGATCAGGGAAAGTGTGGGTCCCTTACTGAATGGGGGAGGCAACCTCGTGATAGATGATATAAAAAAGGCTGAAGTATTTTATGCCTTTTTACATGGGTCTTCACAGGCAAGGTCAGCTCCCAAACTATTGCACCGAGCAGCACAGTTTCTGGAAAAAGTGAGCAGTGCTCAGTGGTGAAAGAACAGGTTAGGGATTATTTAGGAAAGCTGTATGTGTACAAGTCCATGGAGCCAGATGTAATGCATCTGAGTGTGCTGAGGGAGTTGCTGATGTGATTGCATTGCAGCTGGCTATTATCTTTGAAAACTTGTGGCAATCAAGGGAGGTCCCAAATCATTGGAAAAGGGCAAACGTAGTGTCCATCTTTAAGAAAGGATAGAAGGGGGATCCAGGGAACTACAGACCAGTCAGCCTCACCTCATTCCCTGGAAAAATCATGGAGCAGGTCCTCAAGGAATCCATTTATAAGTATTTGGAGGAGCAGAAGGTGATTAGGAAGAGTCAGCATGGATTCACCATGGGCAAGTCATACCTGACCAATGTGATTGCATTCTAAGATGAGATGACTGGCTCTGTAGATGTGGGGAAAGCAGCAGATATGATATACCTTGACTTTAGCGAGGCTTTTGATACGGTCTCCCACAGCATTTCTGCAAGCAAGCTGAGTAAGTATGGGTTGGATGAATGGACTGTAAGGTGGATAGAAAGCTGGCTGAATCATCAGGTTCAATGAGTAGTAATCAATGCCTCAATGTTTAGTTGACAGGTGGTATCAAGTGGAGGGACCCAGTGGTTGGTCCTGGAGCCAGTTTTGTTTAATATCTTCATTAACAGTCTGGAAGATGGGATGAATTGCACCCTAAGCAAGTTCACGGACAACACCAAGCTGGTGGAGTTGCAGTAGATACACTGCAGGGTAGGGCTAACATCCAGAGTGATCTAAATAAATTGGAGGATTGGGCCAAAAGAAATCTCATGAGGTTCAACAAGGACAAGTTAAAAATCCTGCACTTAGGACAGAAGAATTCCATGCACTGCTACAGGCTTCAGACCAACTGGCTAATATCGGGGTTACAGTGGCTAACAGTATATTGGGTTACATTAGTACAAGGATTGCCAGCAGATTGAGGAAAGTAATTATTCCCCTCTATTCTGCACTGGTGAGGCCACATCTGGAGTACTGTGTCCAGTTTGGGGACCCTCACTGCAGAAAGGATATGGACAATTTGGAGAGAGTCCAGTGGAGGGCAACAAAAATAGTTAGGGGACTGGGGCACATGACTTCTGAGGACAGGCTGAGGGAAATGGGCTTATTTAATCTAAAAAAGAAAAGACTGAGGGGTATTTGATAGCAGCCTTCAACTGCCTGAAGGGTGTGGTTCCAAAAAGAATGGAGTTAGATTGTTTTCAGTGGTGACAGATGACAGAACAAGTTGCAGCAAGGGAGGCTTCCATTGGATATTAGGAAAAATTCTCTCACTAGGAGGGTGGTGAAATACTGGAATGGATTACCTAGACAGGTGGTGGAATCTCCATCTTTCACAGTTTTGAAGGCTCAGCTTGACAAAGTCTGGCTGGAATGACCTAGTTGGGGCTGGTCCTGCTTTGAGCAGAGGGTTGGACTATATGACTACCTGAGGTCCCTTCCAACCCTAATTGTCTATGATTCTACGGTCTAGAGGAAGAGAAGTAGTATGTTTAATTATCAGAAATGTTAGCCATTCTTCTGAGTGATAGGCCTGATTGCAGGCTGACCTAGCATTGCAATTTTTAAATCATGAGATCAAATGAAACCTATTGATATAGCCACCTTGCACCAGTTACTGATCAATGAGATTTTGGACTATTGTTCTCAATAGTTTTGAACTTTTGAGAGCTCATTGAAATACACAGAAACCACAATGCCACTATGATAGGGTAACCTTCCCACAACACTGAGTAAACTAGACAAGTCAAACTAAAACTATAAAGTACCATTGACTAGGATTTAAGTATAATCATGCCTTAGGTTCAGAGACATCCTCATCTTTCATTGCCTCCAGCAATCATGTGACTGATCTACAGTCCCAGAATACAAGTACATTTCTTTTATGTGCAAATTCCTTTAGGCACATTGGGTGCATCTACACGTTCATTAATGCACTATAGTTACTGCTCATTAAGTTTAGTATTTGGTTAACCAAGTACAAAATGAATGCACAGTAACTTGTGCTACTGTGCAGTAGTGCCAGTGCACAGGATTTAGTGACACTTACTGAGCAGTAGCCTAGTACTACTGTGCAGTAGCATATTAGCAGTTTTTGCCCAGCACTCTACTGCACAGTGTTATTAGGCTACTGTGCAGTTAGCATCTTGTTAGATGCAACCATTGAGTAAGAACTTATACACTATTCTACTTCTCTGCTGCCAGTTGAGAAAAGCAAAGGGAGCAGTCCTAAACAAAAGCAAGTGTAAGCAGGTCTCCCCAGTCCTCAGCTATCTTTTCAGGTCCTTTCCATATTAGAAATATTAGGGCAAGGGACAGAAGTTACACATAAACCAGTTTAAGTGATCAAAAACTGGTTTAAACCTGTAACAGAACGTAAGTTCAGTGCACATAAACCCATTTCAAATGGGCTGAAACTAGTTTAAGATAAACCCAGTTGAATGTAGTATCAAATCTAACTGATTTAGGTCAAACCAGTTTATGGAACTTCTGTCTCAGACCTCTTCCTGATTTAAGTTAAATTAGAATCCTCCAGCATCCCAGTTGCTTTGCAGCCATGGGCTGGGATGGACTGGGCTGGGCTGAGCTATCTGCTTTAGACAGCAGGGCTGACCTCCTGGGCTGCATGCCACTCCCCACCTCCCCCCTTCCCACAGCCCCTCGATGAGCTGCTGGAATTCTGACACACCACAACGTGCTGGACATCTGACTCCCCAGGTACCTCTCCAATTGTACCTGCACTGCAACTTCCCCCTTCCCTCTAATCTCAGCCTGTCCCTCACCCCCTGATGCCTCCATTTCCATTTTCACTGACTGGCTTTCTTGCCTGCATTGCATGCCAGCCCCTGGCTTCTTTACTATTCCTTCCATCCAGGAACAGCACACACACCAACTGCAGGTGATTTCTCAGCCTGACAAAGGGTTTTTCAACCTGAAAGCTGGCATCCCAGGCAGCTAAACTGAGCCCACCTGGAGCCTCACAACTCCACTGCAACCAGCAAGCCTCAGGCCTCTCAAAGACATGACAGGTTTGGGCTTTCCCCAGCCAGGACTGTGTGCATGTGTGTAGTAGCTGGAGGTTATGGCACCTCCTACCCAAGTTTCACCAGGGGGATCCTCGGTCCTGGCATTTCCTGGGGCTGCCATACCACCAGCAGTCCCATCAGACCTCCCCAACCCTGGCAAAGTGCAGTTTTAGTAGTGATGCCCAGGACCTGGGGTCTCCTCATTTACCATGGCCCCAGTCCGTACCTCCAAATTCATTCTGGCACGGAAGCTCAGCAGGCACATGTTCTTCCCCTGCTGGCTGGTGATGCTGTGAGTGCCTTCTCCAGCTCTGAGAGAAGGATATTAAATGACTTTAAAAAACTGAAAAAAAGGAAATAGGTGCAGATAGAGCGAGGAGGGTGGCATTCACTCCATCTGCACCTGGAGCTTGGGGAACTCCAGCAGCAGGAGGTTCACCTTGAGGAACACCAGCTGCTCCACCAAGCCAGGATCCAAGCAGATGTGGTGGGGTGTCACAACATCCCCAGCCATGCTGAACACCCTTTCGCTCAGAGCAATTGTTGATGGACAGGACAGGTGTTCCCGGGCAACTGTTGCCAGATACAGCCACATCTAGCTGCAGCTTATGCAGTAGGCCAAGGGGTCACATAGCAGTGGCTCCACATCCTTGGCAAGATAGGCAACCACCAAGGCCTGAGTGCTACCTGTCTGATGGTGGGGTCTGGTGCCTCTGGACCCCACCATGGAAGCCATGCCCTTGGCCCATATTGTCAGTGCCTGTGGTAGAGGAGGATACTGGCTGGTGGATGGTGTGCTAGCATGGGACAATAGATCCCCCTCTTCCACATCCCCCTGCCTCTACCATTCTGCCTTCCTGACTCTCTTCACCAGCACCTTTGTCCACTGAGTCAGGCTTTTGCTGCTTCACACACTGCCCTTCATCCTTGGGTCACACATGGCAGCCAGCACATGGACCATACTGAACCACAAGGGATCAAGCTGTTTCTTGATGCCCTCCTTCAGTCACCTCACCAGTGTCTGCACATCTGGTGACAGCGGCATGTCCCAACCAGGAGCATTGATCCCCTGTAAGCTCTCCATATGGCTTTCAAATTCCCTTGCTACAGAGTTCACATGGATGAGGAGGGAATCACCAGTGCTGGGGGTCTCGGTGGCCTTGAGGAAGGGCTTGAGGACAAGCAAGATCTGGGAGATGGTATCCCACTCAGCTCTGTTAAGGGGGCCGCTGATCCCAATCTCCCCAAGCAAGGAGATTGCTCCTTGTTGCTCTACCAGCCTCTCAAGCATCAAGTATGTGGAGTTCCACCAAGTCTCCACATCCTGCATGATTTTGTGCTGTGGGATGTTCAGCTCTGCTTGTTTGTCCCACAGCATCTTGCCCCCTTTGATGCTCTGGTGGAAGTAGTCTGCCACCTTCCTGCATTTTGAAATGAGTTTTCTGGTGGTGCTGGCACCATCACCAGCATCCCCGTCCCCCTCTAAGGCATCCCTGACAATGAGGTAGAACTTGTATGCCATACAATAGATGCCAACAAAGTTGGCATTGTGGACTGCCTTGACCATACTGGCCTCATTGTCAGTGACCATGAACCTGTGGGTGAGCTTGTCCTGGCCAACAAACCACCCCTGCACCAAATGGTTCATGGCCTCCATGATCTCTGTTGCCATGTGGGGCTCATCCATCACCTTGGCTTGAAGGAGGGCTCACAGATGGCCTGACTGGTCCCACCAGTACCCTGATCTCCACCCCAGCTGCTCCAGATATCCAAGGTGAAGTGTAAAGCCACCTGCAGACCTGCCTTGCACAGCTCTTCCCTGATGTACTCCCTGCATGCCTCATACAGGGAGGGCACCACCATCCTGCTGAAGGTGGTACATGCGGGCACTTGGTAGGATAGGGCCACAAGTGCCATGATCCACCTGAACCCTGGCCACTCAGCTAAGAAGAAGGGTTGACCATGCACAGCAAGCATGGGTGATCTTGCTCGCCCTTGCAACGTGCCCCCCTTTCTGTCCACCTTTCCCCCACTGTTCCAGGGTGGCTTGCCTCTGCTTTGGGTGACAAGGGCTTTGGAATGAAAGGGAGATTTCCCTTTGGGCATGCTTCCACTGGTGTCAGGCTGAAGAGGAGCAAGGGCAAGGGGGTTGTGCCTGCAGAGATGCACCAGCATCCCTGTGGTGGTAATGTGTTTTGTTCCCTTACCCCAGATGGTTTTGGCTTGGTAGTGCAGGCAGATAGTGTATGTGGGATCATCTGCCAGCTCAAAATGATCCCAGGCCACACTACCCACTCACTTATGGGGTGCGGGTTCATGTGTGGATGCTGTAATTTCCCCCTTCACAGCAGACAGAGGCACAGCAACAGGAGGAGCAGACTCAGCTGAGCCAGTTGCCTCCACAACCTCTACCTCAGCCTCCTCTGAAGTGCCTTCTGGGGAAGGAGACCTGGCTCCAGGGGAAACTTGATTGGTGTGGAGCACAAACTCAGCTGATTCCCCCCCCCCCATGATTTCCCTTGCTATGGTACTCAGATCCATACCCAGCTCCAGCCCTTCCTCTGGCACTGGAAAGCTTAGCATGGGAAGTGAAATGGGGGTGGAGGAGATGATCATGTTGGTGCTGGTGTTGCTGCTTGTTGTCATGGTGGTGGTGGTGGGGGTTGGGGTGGTGCTCTTGGAGGGGATGCGTCTCAGGCACAGGCAGTGGCACTGACACTGGCACTGCTCCCCTCTCCTTGCTGCTTCTGGAAGCCTCATCCCTGCTATTCATAGGAAAGAGGCTGCATCTAAGTTTGGCGGGGAGGGGAATTACACCTCTCCCTTTACCCCCTCTTCCACCCCTCCCTGAAGGCTTGCCAGATGCCTTTCCAGCATGCTTCATGGTGTGTTTCATAGTGTCTTGTTTTTATACAAATATATAAATGTATCTGCTTTCCTATATAAATCCTATAAGGTATGAAGTATATGCCACAACGTATAATGTATAGAAATAAAATTTAAATGTATCTCCCTTCCTATATAAATTTGATAATGTATGTATGTCACAAGGTATAAATATATAGAAATACAATATAAATGTATCTCCCTATATAAATTAAATTCTACAGTGTAATATCCAATATAATTATAAAATTGAAAGAATAAATCAATGAATATAATAAAATAAAAGGGTCTAAAAGAAAGCAAAAGATATTGTGGAATCCCACTTGCTAGGCTAGGCTAGCAAGTAGGAAATCACTCAAATCAATGCTAGTAATAGCCTTTGTTGTATAACACCTGAGCTGCTGAAAGACACAGCTCAGTAACTGTCAGACCCCAAGGCAGAAAGCAGGCCCGTTCAAACAATGTTGCCTTTTATGCTGTTTCTCTATCCCTCTTCCAGAGCACTGGGATTGGAAGGGACCTCAGGGATGGATCACAGTCACTGGCCAGCTACATGATCAGTATGAAAGCAGTCCTTTCCCCCTCTTCTCCCTCCCTGTCAGCGGCGATGCATAGGGGGTGCACAGGGGTGTACAAGCACCCCCTGAGAGCACTGGTGAACCCCTTGACCAGCCGCACTCACCACTTAGGCAATGGGCCAGGGGGCAGGCAGGAGCACCAGTGTCCCCCCTGCAAGCACTGGCTGATCACTGTAATCACTGCAGCCACTTCCAGGAGTGGCTGTGGCTGCTTCTGGGAGCGGCTGCAGCAATTGGCTGGTGCTTGCTCCCAGAAGTGGCCACAGCCACTCCTGGAAGTGGCTGCAGTGATTGGTCATTATGGGATCATCTGTGGGGCCCCTCTCCCCCAGTCTGCCGGATCAGCCATCAGGGACCATCCCAGTCCACAGGATCAGCTGCAGGGGACCCCTCCCCACCCAGTTTCTTCTTCTCTGCAGGCAAGCCCAGTTTGAGCTTTGAAATTCAAAATGTTTCAAAACTTTCAAAATGTTTTGACTGCCCTCATTTCATTTTGAGGCTGTTTTGAAGCCCTTTGTTTCATTTCGATTTTGCTGTTTTGAGCTCGAAACAAGTCAAAACAGTGTCAAAATGAAACAGCCAATGAAATTTTGCACATTTCTAGCAGGCACACAGCAGCGAGGGGAGATGGGCTGCTTTTCTCCTGCACCAGCAGTGATTAACATGCATTAAAAAAATTAATACAAAAACAAATGAATGTGTTATTCACATGCATTAACTGCAAGTAATTGACAGCCCTAAAATAAACAGATGTATGAAAAGAAGGGGGTGATATCCTTATATCCACCCACAATACAAATGATATGAAGGCTCCAGCAGGAACAGTTCTGTCATTTGCAGACTTTCTGGACCTTCACATTTGTGAAACCAATGGAATGAAGGGCAAAGGGGAAATGCTCAGGGGCAAAGAATGAGCCACCAAGAAGACTGCTGTTAAGGAATGCAGTAAAACATCACAAAATCTCTTTAGCATGTTGGCAAATTGACTTCCACTATAATTTTATTACATTCTTCAACTGAATGGTATTGGTGTCATATGTGCACAGATTAAGGCCTAGAAGGTATAAGCTGCCTTTTAAGAGATCCACAAGCCCAGTCAGCTCCTGTGTTGTATTTCTGTCTTAAGGAACCTTGTCATTAGACTCAAATTAAAAATGAGCTGTCAGGTTCTATTAATAATTAATGCTGAAATGTTAGCACTTTGAAAAACTGTTTCAAGTGCAACACATTCCATTTAATGCTGAACAGTTTTATATTTACTGTAATTCCACCTTTCATCCCTTAATGTCAACTTCTAAATCTTTAATGCTTTAATCACACTTCTTATTTTGATATCCCAAGTGAGATGTTCTAACCTGTGTCCGCTTCTTTTCGATAAGGTGCACATTTTATACTGGAAGGCTAGTCAGCAGCAGTTGTTAATTATTAAGGAAAACAAAATGCTGCTGCTGGAAAATTATGTTTGTTCCCAGCAGTATGTGTTACCTTTAATCTGTACTGACAAGAAGCAAGAGGAATCATAAAATAATCAGAGGAGCCAGGAGAGAGGATTGTTTGAGAAGAACATTACCCAGCAGAAATGTAAAGGATCTTGATTTGATTCCATAAACGAACTTAATTACTGGATAATGTATTATTTTAGGGAAATAACATACCTGTAATATACATAGTTAAAACAAGTGTTTGTAAATACAAAAGCAGATGATTTGTGATTCAGAGCTTTGCTGTACACTACACATACACAGCCCATGAAGGACAACTTGGGGTTTTTTTTGTATGTTTATTTGGTTTTTGTGCTATGCAAATAACTACTTAAAAGAAAATCTGAACTCCAAATAAAACTATGAACTGATTTCCGTGTATCATGCCTCCTTCCCCTCCCACTAAGGTCCCAAGGAAACTCAGCAGAGAAATATCCCAGCTAATTCCTTTGTTCAGTTCCTTTTTTCACTCTGTGAATCCAGCTTCAGATTTTCTGTTTCACTGAAAATATCACAGAATGTAACACTGTGAATACTAGAAGTTTTTTTACCAATGAGATAATCAATCAGTAATATCCGTGATAGGTTACCATCTCTAAACCACTAAGAACAACTCCTAAAGGACTCTTTGGAAGGAAAAAATGTTGTTAAAGCTTGGTTTAAACTTATTCTGTCATTAGTCCAGTTTTCAGTTTTTGATTTGCAGTTCCCCTTTACTATAGCAAATTGTCTATAAAGGATGTGTGCATCCTTTAACAAAATGCGAATAAACACCATTATGGGTCATAAAGGCAAATTAACCATTGCACTCTTTTTTTGCTCATGTAATTAGTCCTTGGTTTTTGCTGCTTTCACATGCTTTGGTAGAATGTACTAAGAACACTATATATTTAAAAGTTCTGAAGTGATCAGCTCAGAATGTTTTAAGCTTAAAACAAATCATTCAAGGTAAAGTCATTCAACATTGAGTCTACGGCTCATAATGGAATTAATTTTAAACTTTCCCTTTTTCAGTACCAATTTTTATTTCTTCCTTCATGTCTACAATTTTACTGTTTTATAGAACAGGTGCTTTTTATTGTGGTAAGTTAAAAGGTTATGGTTCATCTTGGGAGGGTGGTGGAAAGGCTCTGTGAGATGAGGGGGGAGGGGAAAGCGGGTTCTGTTTGTTGAGGGGAAAGGGGAGAGGAATGAGGGGAGGGGTGTTGTAAGGGTAATAAAGTTTTTTTGTTTCAATGATGTGCATGTTCTGAGAGTAGTGCTGGAGGTGGAAAGAGGATGGGGGAGTGTGGGCAGCAGGACAGGTGGGCTGGAGTACACAAGATGGGGGTTGGGCAGGGTCAAATCACTGCATGGGTAGACACTTGCCAAAAATCACTTAATGTGCATTAGTTTAATACACATTCATTTTAGTCATGCTTAAATGCACATGTAGATGCACCCAAACAGTCCCATTGAAATCAACAGGACCATTGTGGGTAGCAAAATGTTGTTAACTACAAGTAAACATAGCACAATATGGCCTGTAGATACTTTTGATTACAGACCTGTTGATCATTATGAAACCCGTCCAAACCTCACTAAAGTCAATGGCAATCTTCCTATTAACTTGAAAGGGTTTTAAATTAAGCCTTACAAATGTAGAGAATACTGAACATGCCTGGCATTCTCTGAGTCTCAAGAGAACTGGTACAATCCAAAGACCACTAGACCAGACTCTGCACTGCCCTGTATCTTGTATAGTCATTTACACCTGTGTAAACTAAGTGGAAAAACCTGCCATTCTGATCTGATAGCATTTTTCACTCACTTTGCACTGGTGTAATTGATTGCATAAAGGGGAAGACAGTGAACTACCAAACCATACTATTCTAGCTTCTGTCATCTGCTGCACCTGGAGGACTGCATGTAGTTTGATGAGATTGTGTTGGAGTAAATGAAGATGGAATTTTCCCAGCCTCTGCACCTTGGCATGTGCTATTAACCCCCCTCTACAGGTTTTCACATTTCTATTATCGTGCTTCTGCCAAGTATGTGCTTTTTTCTACTTAGACGATCAGTGGATAAAGTCTTTCCAAGTTGGCCATGATTAGAAAAAATTACTACACTAATACATCTAGTCACACTGGCTTGTAGGACAGGATTTCTGAGTTTATTGTTGGAGCTTTGAACCCTTCAACTTATAAATCAAAAAAGAAATAAAAAATTCCTGCTGCTATATTATCATTCAAGCTACCACTTCTATCCCTCCATACAGCAGAGACATACATAGCAAAGAAAAGCATTAAAGAATATTTAAAAGATACCTAAAAGGACAAAACAAATGGACATGTGTAGAATGTGTACATTGTTCACTACGAACATGATTAGTTTGTATATATAATGCATGTGTTGTTAAAGCAGAGTGGGTTCTTTGAAGTTTACAAGTTTGTTATGAATTGATTTATTCATGAAATGCTTTGTTTCTATGACAACTTTATTGGTTTGCCTGTGGTCTAAATACATATAAGCATGGCAGGAATTCCACAATACAAAACAAATTACAGACTACTACCTGAATGGCTTGCTGCCTTTAGGGAATGTACAGAAATAGTAGGCAATAAGGGCAGAAATCACCATATACTACACCAGTACAAGAACAATTACTTAATAAAGAAAAATACTTAAAGGTCCTCCTGAGTTTTCAGCTTAGTAATAAAAAGAAAAGATGGGAATGAGGAAAGGAATTTTGTGAAAAAAAGATACAAAAGGACCCAGCCCCTAACTGCAGACATACTCACATAGTCAAGGAAAAGCCACAGATCAAAGATCAGCATTCTCTCCCACAAATAATAGCACTAGCAGGAAGCTATTAATATTCATAATAGCTCTATAGCTACAAAAGGAACTGGAGAGCTATTGTTTAGAGAAAAATTAGTGTGAAAGTATGGGGCATTAGTTGATAAAAGGATAGAAAGGCTCACAGGGAAGACACAAATAAAGGATCAGAGAGAAAAGTCAATAAGTGGATCAAAGGACAAAAGGACAAATTCTAAAATAAAGGAACAATAATTATGAGAAGTGGAGGAGGGTTGGGAGTAGGAAGATGGCAATCTGAGGAAGGGGGTTGTCAAATGCAAATAAGAGGGTAAAATTAAAAAATATCAAAATCAGGATTGATGAAAGAAAATGTGGGTGAAAAATCTCATTTAACCTGCATTGCACTTGGTTCTTTCTCAGGAAAGACATCCTAAAAACATGTTATTAAAATGATACACTCTTTTAGCCTGCTGGAAACAGTGGTTCCTTTGTTCTATTTAATATTCCATAAAGACTCTTGAAATTGTCATGCAAGAACAAGGAAGAATGTGAAATACTCTTTCCCCTGCTGTGTAGCAACTTTTTCCACAGCACATTCTACTTCTGAAAGTTTGGAACATCAGAAGATATCATTCCTGCATCATGAATAGATTTTTTTTTTAAATTATAAAACTAAACAAAGTTACATAATGTTCAAGAACCGTTTTTTATAAAGTAAAGTGAAAATTTCAAGGCAAAAATCCAATGATTTACACCGATTAGATAATATTGCAAACTAGCTGAAACTCTCAAAACATTTGCGATTAAATTTTTATTGGAAAAATATTTCTTTGTGTAGCAGGGCACCAACGTGCCTGCTACTTGGAGAGCTGGAATAACGGCTCAGGTGCTGGTTGCTAGGGGATACCAGAGGGAGCTAAGGACACACACCTGTCTGGTCAGCTGACTGAGGTCAGCTGACCAAAAGGGGCAGGGCCTGGCTCCAATATAAATCATAGGCCAAAGGCCCGGGGGGGCAGGGCTGGCAGTCAAGGAGGAAGGAGCTCGGCCCTGAATGAGTGAAAAGAAAAGGTCTGGATGGGTGAGTAGCTAGGGACATGGGTAAGAGATGGAATGCCTGTGGTGTGGTTCGGAGGACGTCTTAGCCATGAGGCATAGATTTGTGTTATTCACTGACAGGCTTGTGTTTGGATCTTGTTACACTGGAGGATCGGGAGAGGCTATCAGGGGATGGAGGAGGCCTCATAGGGGGACCATGTCAGAGGGTGGGGCTCCAGAGAGAGAGGGGCAGCACTGCTGAGAAGCCTAAAAAGGGGGCAGTAACCTTGAAGCTTCAGCACAGGAAGCAGTGACCATTAAGCCAAAAGGGTACAGCAGAGGTAGTGTGCCTCACAGACTGCCATCCCCGAGCACCAGGAAAAGGCGCGGTATTGGGACAGGGCTGACTCCGAGTACCCCGGAAGGCAGAACAAACAAGGTCGTGGAGAACCAGAGCACCAGTGAGGCTTGGGGTGGGCGAGAAGCCCCAGACAGCGGGTAGCAGGAAGCCCAGAGAGTGGGCCATGAGAAGCCCAGAGAGTGGGCAGCGAGAAGCCCCAGAGAGAGGGGGACAGCGACCAATGTTGAGCACTGTGAGGTGCAGCATGAGGTGGGGCTACAGAGAGCCTGAGCGAGACTAGACTGTGAAGGGACAGAGCATCAACAGGGCGCAGAGCAAGGCAGGGCTATAGAGTGCCCAAGTGCCAGGGAGACTGAGGCGGGTCCGGCACATAGCAGGAAATCCGTAGCCAAGGGGACGAAGGGCAGCCTCCCTACAATAAATATATAAGATCAAAGACGTGGTGGTCAAGATTCCAAAAGTGCTTAGAGAACACTTGGCACAGTACTAAGGTTACCCTTAGGGGAGTGCACGGCGACCCTAGGGTGCCATCCTGCTACACTTTAAATACAGGATTTTTATTTATTCTTTGACCAAATATTTTAAGGGAATCAAAACTTCTTGCCCTGCAAAAGGTTACATAAAGTTGTCTATGTGTAAACTCTGGCTTAGGAATATTAAATATTTTGTCAAACCTTGTGACTTGTTTTTAGTCATAGAATAAGAGAGACCTTGTACACCTGACTAAGGGCTGGTACACAAGAGGAAATTGCCCCTTTTAGTGGTTTAATTGTCCTTTTTAATGATTTAATTATGTAATAGTATACACATTCGGCAGCATGTTACAATTACATTTTGTAACAGTGTACACATTTGGTGGCATATTTTGATTTAAATTACTTTTTTAATTTATGTATTTTAATGTATTTTAGTTTGCTATGTAACAAATTACAGTGATATTCCTTACGTGCACAAAGGCCCAGAGAAGGCAGCAAGGACAGAGCATGGTGCCCAGGCATGCTCAGGGAAGCTTGGGCTTTGTGGGCTTTCTGTGCCCTATGCACTGTCCCTGCCACCTTCTCTGGCTGCCAGCACACCCAACCATCCTCCTGCCACCTTTCTGGGGCAGCCAGCCTGTTCCCAGGTGGTCCCAGGCAGCGGGAAGGCAGTGGGGATGGTTCTGGAAACCCACCAAGCTTCAGCTTCCCCAGTCACACCTGGGCTTCCAGTGCCCTGTGCACCATTGGATCTGGTGAGTGCTGCCTGTGAGCTAGGGCTGCACCTGCACAGCTAGCACCCTGCCTGGGTGGCCCCGAGGGGTGCCACCACTGCGGAGGGAAGTACTAGGCTGCCCCGCAGCTCAGGGGCTATGCAATCCAGTGGTAGCTTGTGTGGGCAGGCTCTGCCGAGGAGAAAAAAAAATATGGATTGAAGGGCTTAATCTTTTATTTTTTCCCTCCTGGAACCTTCTTGCATCTCCCATGGATGGAGAGCTTGCTGGTGGTATGTCATGCAGACCTGTAGCTGCATGGGACCCTGGTGATTCCTTCTGCAATGGTGGAGCCCTCCAGGCAGCATCCACCCACTAGCAACCTACTTGGGCAGTCCTGGGGGTGCTGCCAGCATGGAGGGAAGGACTGAGGCCCCCACAGCTCAGGGCCTACTAACAGCTGGCCACCGGGATGCAGGAGAGGCAGGGAGGCTCTGTGGGGAAAAAAAGATCAGCCCCCTCACTGCTTTTTTTTATCCTTTGGCGAAGCCTGCGTACTTCACGGTGTGGGGCCCTGGTGCTTCATTCCAGCTCTAACTTGCCTGCATATCTGTTTGAAATGCCACAGGATTTATAATAATAACATGCTTAACCAATCAGAGTGCTCCACACAGACAGAATGTTTCAGTAAGTATTGTGATTGGCTGACAAGACAACCAATCAGAGTGCTCCGGACAAACAGAATAAGACTATTATTATTATAGATAGTGCCAGTATTTAAGCCACAGCACCTTATTTCTGTTGGGTAGTTAGAATGGAAATGCCTTGAAATGATGCAGTTTAGGGACAAAATCCATGTTTTCCTCTGTAATCACAGAGAGACTCAGAGGCCATAAGTTGGCTTAGGGACAAATGCTTTCTTGCATAGGAATAGTTTTGCCTGGAAGTGGTTATGCCACTATGTACTTTGAAAACAAATTTTCATGGGTTGCCTTCTCAAGACATCATTGGGCAGTGCTTATTCATGTATTACTTTGGGTGGGCAAGTGAAACACCAATATTGGGAGCCAATTTAGATGGGGTGCCAGAATGACAGCCCCCAGGAAGCCCATGATGCATCAATCAATGCCTCAGAGAGCACTCTGGTGTGTGAGAAGCCTGTCTTGCAGCATCTGCAGCAACCAGAGTGTGGTGAATGTGTGCTACAGTAGGTAAGACTCTGCCTTCCCAACTCTGTACCCATTGCTCTCTGGAGCTTAGCACACTACAACCCCATTGTCTCACCCTCACTTCACCCAAGACAGTGACATAGCTAGCTATACCTCTATACAACCTTCCATTGTTACTCTCCATTGGCAGTAAATATTTATTGTGAATAAAGGAGGTAGATTAGCACTCCAGAATAGGCCACTGTTGCTCTTAAGGAATATTCCCCTCTCCCCTCACCACCATTATTATAACAGAACCACCTTTCACGTCCAGCCTGACTAATCTGTGAGGCAAGATTTGACTTGGGAATAAGTTACAGTTGCTGCATCTACATGAAATGCTGACTACACAGTACCTTCTTACTACTGCGCAGTAGTATCACATAGCACAAAGCATTATGCAACGCTATTGTGCAATAGTAACAAGCTACTGGATAGCCAGCATCACCAAAAAGCTGTTTAGGGCACTATTACGCAGTAATGCCAGTTACTGTGCAATCATTTAGTGTTTATGCATGCAAGTACTGAATGACTGGGCAGTAACATCTGCACAGTCAGTGTCTTGTGTAAACGTGGTTAGTATCAAATAAAATTGATTTTCTTGTTCCTTATCCTCATGGTTGATTTTCTCAATCCTTAACAAGATGGTTGTTGTGACAGATTATGGGTTTTACTGTGATATTTCTGTGCTAATTGCATTCACGTTCTTATAATATTATGTGACTTGGTTTACCTTATTAGCCTGTTCACAGAGAATGAAGGGTTAAGTGCCAGGTTGCCAGAGCTGTCTACATGAAGGACATGCAAGAGGAGACAAGATGGACCTTTAACACCAACAGTCTTGAATGACTGCATTGACATAACAAGAAAGATAACAATGCCTAAGGGTAATATCTGCTATTGGACCAACTATGTAGTTGAGATGAAGTTAGACAAGGTTTTGAATGCAAGAGATTCTTTATCGGGTTCCTGATCACAGGAAGCCAGGGTCATCAACAAAGGTGAGATGCTTAACACCCAGGAGATTACAGAGGACAACAGGGCTATGGATAGAAGTTACACATAAACTGGTTTAAATGACTGGATACTGGTTTAAACCTGTAACACAACAGAAGCGCAGTGCACATAAACCACTTTCAAAATGGCCAAAACCAGTTTAAGATAAACCTGGTTGGAGGTAGTATCAGACTTAACTGATGAAGGTCAAACTGGTTTATGGAACTTTTGTTCCAGATCCCTTCTTGGTTCAAGTTAACTCACAGTCACCCAGCATCCAAGGATGCTTTGCAGCCCCTGGCTAGGTTGTCTGCTCCAGTGGAGCAGGGACTGCTTCGTCTCTCTGCTCTTTAGCCTGCTTCCTGTCTGCATCTGTCAGCCCATAGGGAAAGGAGGGGCAGAGAGGCCCAGGGAACAGACCTGACAGACCAGACCTTTGCCAGAGACTGAGGGGAGAGGAGGCACAGCAAGCTCCCACAGGCAGTGGCAGCACTGTTGGCAGCAGGAGTATGGTGGCGGCAAGCAGGGAGCTCCCGCAGGCAGCCACAGTGCTGTTGGTGGGGAGGGGGTGGTGAGCACCAACTGGCGGTATGTGACCACCTGCAGATGCCGCCAGCAGTGTTGGCGTGGCCAGTGGTGATTGCGGACCACCTACAGATGCTGGCGGTGATGTTGGCGGGGGGGTGGCAAACAGCAACTGCCCACAGGCACTGCCAGCAGTGTCGATGGTGCCTCTCCACAAGGGGTGCACCGCCACACTCATGGGGTGCACATTCACCTGTGTGCACCCCCTACACATTGCCAATGGATCTGCAAACCCCTGTAGCCAGGGTCTACACAGCACGTGGGAGGAGGAAAAGCCCCTGTGGTGGGAGGGTTTCGACACTTGGCAGCCCTCCCTCTGCCCCCCCTTCCTCTTCCCCTTCCCAGCTGCTGATTGCTTCAGGGGCTGCTACAGGAGGGAGGGAGAAGCAGTCCTCCGAGCTGGGTGCCTGTCCATGCAGCTCAGCATGGGGGAACCAGGGAGCCCTTGCCTTGGAGGTCTTCCCCTCACCCCTGCTTAGGGTCCCCCAGCCTGGGGCAGCCCCAGGAAGCTGAAGGGATTTCTTCCCCTCCCAAACTCCAGAGCCACTTGTCTTAGCCACTGTGAGTCTCAGGCAGCCTCAGGGAGTGGAGGGAAATTTTCCTGCTCCTCTGCAGCTGGTTTTGCTTCACCTGCTGCAAATCTGAGGCAAAACCAGTTTCAGGGGAGTGAAAGAGTTTCCCTCTGCTCCATGAGGCTGTCCTGGGCTACCCCTGGGACTTGCAGCAGCTAAGGCAAGCAGCTGTGTGGTCAGGGCGGTGGGGGGGGGGAGGCGGAGAATTCCCCTCAGCTCCCTGGGGCTGGGAAACCCAGGGCTGGGGTGAGGGGAAGCCCCCCAAGGCGGGGGCTCCCGGATACCTCATGCTGGGCTGCATGGACAGGCATCCAGCTGGGAGGACTTCTCTCGCCCTCCTATGGCCACAGCTGAAGCAATCAGCAGCTGGGAAGGGGGTGGGATTCTCCTCAGCTTCCCAGGGCTGCCTGGGCTGGGGAACCCAGGCTGGGGGAAACTCCTGAGGGGGAGGATCCCCCAAAGTGGGCCAGTACCCAAGCAGTGAGCTCCTTAACCCCTGTGGGGACCTGGGGCTGCATTGGGTCTCCTCAGCATGAGGCAAAGTCCTTCTTTCATGAACGTTACTGGATAATAGCTCCCTGAGTCAAGGCCACATAGAACCAGGGAGGGTAAGGGACCAAAAGGTCAAGAGCCTCAGAGAGTTTAGATGCATCATAAGGACCTAAACTACTGTACTAATTTGACATGTAAGAATTGAAAAGTCAAGACGCTCATACTTGCTTATCTGATTTGCATTTGCTCTATGTTATCCCTGACTCACAACCTGACCCAGTCTCCTTCATGTTCTGTATCATCTATATTGTATTGATTAAAAGCCCTTCCATAGATCCTTAAGATGACCAACCTCTTAAAAATATGATGGGGCATCATCAGAGTTTACTGAACTTAAATTATTTTATCATTATAGCAGGTCAAACACTATTTAATAGTTAGGTGTTAACCAATAATATTTGCACACGATTCAGGGCAAGCTATCACCTCTACAGATATGGGGGGCCTAATCTGCACTCATACTAGGTTCCCTCTATACTGCTGTGAGAGTGTAGATGAGGTGAAATTACTTATATCCTCTAGAAGACAATGGTGAGAATCAGGTCCTTGATATCTCTGGAAATAGATATGTGCATGGACAATTCATGCTACTATATTGCTTTTGTCTTGTACTGTAAAGTTCCACTTTTTGTGCATAGACAATGGAACATAGTGAGTTCTCTGGAGTTATTCTTAATTTAGCTTTCATTTAGTTCCAAAACACAGGTCACTACCAAATAAAATTATACTCAAAGAAATCTTGAGTTTATGGGATGCTGCTAATCCTGTCAGTTGCTGAGCATTCACATTTCTTATTTAAGTCACTGCACCTTCTTCCTAAGCCGTTATCAAACCCCATAAAGACTGAATTACCATCTTTTTTGTTAGATGCTTGATTTGCCTTCCATTTTTTTTTGGTATCTTAGAGGCTAAGTCAGAATTCACGTAGGTTTTAAAGTAGTGCAATTAGGTTAATTTTAGTGAAGTTACTGCTATTTTACACTGGTTGTACCTGAGATCAGAATGTAGAACACCTCTATTAACTGCAAGGAAATGTTTTTGTTCAGGGTACTGTACCTTTTAATGTAGAGGCATTCTCTGCCTGCTGCAAAACCAGCCACCATTTTGTTTAGTTTTGGATGCAGCATGCTCTGAGGGAGGTGTCTGTGCTGTCTCTGACCATTTAAGATTGTTTTTTTCTCAGATGGTTGTTTTATAGTCCCATATTTCTTTAATATCGTAGTTAATTTTTACTGTGATCAAAAACATACAAGGCATTTTAACCAAGATGATTTTTCTTTCAAAGTCTTGAAAATACAGAAACAGAAAAAACAAATAGTGTAGTCATGCAACACATTAAATATGATTGGTGCTAATGCAGTAAGGAAAAGCAATCCCACATTTGCCTTAATTAGTGGAGAATTCCCCCCTGCATTGTCAAATCTCTGGTGCCTTACAACCACTGCTGTAGCCCAGCATGACAGACATGAGCAGGGAAAAGGTGTATCTAGAATATAACTGGGCACAGTTGGCACCTGGCTGTCAGAAACATTTCCTGTGGATCGTGGTATCACAGATTCCCCCAGAGAAGCATTTGCTTGGAACCCCTGACTTTGTCTGGCCTCTCTGAGTACCCCATGAAGCCAGCCCAGGCATAGTTTTTTAGGGTGGGGTGAGCTCTGGCTCTGTATGTCTCCAAGACATGGTTATTTGGGCCCTGACCCTCCCTGGTTACCCATCAGCTTTCCTCAGGGATCTGCAATCCAGTTCACCCTGAGACGAGGATTTTGTCTCTTAAAGGGGAAAGAAATGCACGTGAAATCCCAAGCAGCAGAGCTGATGGCTCCTTTTCAACAAAGGGCCTTTACTGGGCAAAGGCAGCACATGAAGAAATTCTTGGCCCTTGCAAAGGGTTAAGCAATCCCGCTATTCCCAATCTAGTTCACGCAGCTCCAAGCACCCCAAAGTTAGCTCAGCTGTTCCTTCTCTCATCTCCCAAGCACTCAGGACAACACCCTTCTTTTCGCTTGTTCCATCCCTTGTTTCTTATTTAACTCCTTCCTTCCCTTGACACCTCCAAGCCAGTGGGATGTGCCTGTCAAGGGATGTTTGTCAAGGCTCACCTGAGGTGTCAAGGATGCCATTCAATTCTTTGTTGCTGGAAGTGCATGTAGGCAGGCAGCTCCAATTTCAGTCCCACTTAATGCCTTCTTCCTCTCCTGTTCAAGTTATTCAGGGAAACTGAGGCATGCAACATTATTATAAGATGAAGAAATTTGAACCAGAAGTATTACAGTAAAGCCATAGTCTGACACACATGGTAACTGCCCTAAAGCCCCAGGATCAAGAAGCCATAAAGGTCACTAGTTCTGTGTTCTATATATGAGGTGGTGGTTTTGCTGTAGTTTTTATCCTCTGTTTTTCTTCCTTATTTCTCTTACCAATTACCAGAGGTTTCTAAATATATTACATTAAAAGTATACACTGGTTGTTTTCCACATTGGAGCTCTTCAGTTTCAGAAAACATTGGTAGTTTTCACAGGTTACACCTAAAAAATATGGTATTTCAGTCATACCACCTTGATACAGGTCCTGGTACCTAGAACTGATATTTCAGTTTCAGAAAGTTGTTCTGTGGTAGTCATCATAAGAAAGGTGCATAAAAGGTGCATAAAATAATACAATAGCTACAAGTTTACAAATGAAAGCTTTTCAGGAGTAATGAATTGTTTTTACTGCCATAGTGCTTTATCTTAAGTACGCAGAAAATTGCCATAGTTTGTCCCATAGCTGACTACAATATTTAATTATTTAATGATGGCTATAAAATAAGTGTAACAAAATGAAAACTGCTCTGAACTTTCTTGACACTGTATATTCTTCAAATACTTGCTCTTTATCTGACACACCATCATTCACTCCCTCAGCCCTCAGAGAACAGCAGGGTAGCTGAACTATCAATATATTAGGAGAAAAATCATAGACAAGGAAAGTAAAATTGTGACATTTCAGAAATAATGGTGTACTTTATGTGACACACTTCACATCTAATATTTAGTTGAGATCCTAGAAAAAAAAGAAACTGATGCAACTTAAAAAAATTAAGTTTCAATAACATATCACAGTGTGCCTGATGAATAAGTCTTCTATGTATGACTGTATGTAGATAAAGCTAAAGAAACACCAGCCTGGACATAGTGGGGATCACAGAAATGTGGTGGAACTCAACACATGATTGGGTGGTGAATGTCAAGGGCTATAGGCTGTACAGGAGGGACAGGATAGGAAAGCGAGGTGAGGGCGTGACACTCTATATTAAGGAGGAATACACATCCTCGTCAATTAGCAAGGAGTCAGGGGAGGGGCACTCTGAAGTGCTTTGGGTTAGAGTACAAGGCAGTCGAGGGGAAAGGGACTTAATGGTGGGAGTCTACTACAGACCTCCCAACCACGGAGAATGGCTTGACCAGGAATTCTTGGGTCAGCTCAGAGGTAGTGAAGGCTAAGGATGTGGTAGTCATGGGGGACCTGAACTTCCCGGACATCTGCAGGGAAGAGCAGTCAGCCAGGTCTGAACGCTCACGTAGGTTCTTGGACAGAGTGCGGGACCTCCATCTAACCCAGGAGGTGCACAGCCCCACCAGGGGAGATGCCTTGTTGGACCTAGTGCTGGGCACGGGTGATGACCTGGTGAGGGGGCTGCGGGTGCTGAACCACCTGGGCGACAGCGATCATCGCCTGCTGGAATTCACCATCCAGCGCAAGGTGGCAAAGGCATGCAGTAAGGCAGCGGCCCTAGATTTTAGGAGGGCAAACTTCAACGAGCTAAGGAGGATAGTTGGAGAAGCGCTGAGGTCCCGGAGGGGAGGGGAGCCAGGTGTCCAAGGAGAGTGGTCGCTCCTTAAGGAGACGATCCTCCAAACCCAAAGGAAGGTAATCCCAACGAGGATCAAAGGGAGCAGGAGAGCACACAAGCCTCCATGGCTCACCAAAAGCATTCGGGAATGTCTCCTTGCTAAAAAAGAGGCTTACACCCAATGGAAAGAAGGGGTCATCACCAGGGAGGACTATTCTGTAGTTGCTCGGGGATGTAGGGGGGTAGTTAGGAAGGCCAAGGCAGAGATATAACTGGGGCTAGCTTCCCAGATTAAGGACAATAAGAAGTCCTTTTTTAAATACATAGGGGGTAAAAAGAAGGTCCCGGCTAATGTGTGGCCCTTGCAGGAAGCGTTGGGAAATTTGGTCGTCACACCAGACGGCAAAGCTAACATGTTTAATGATTTCTTTGCCTCTGTCTTCCTAAGTAGGGCCCAAAACAGCCACCTCCCTGCTGGGCCCCCCTTGGGCCCCGGGGGAGGCACACCTGGGCCATGGGTTAGCGAGGATTAGGTTAGGGAGCTTCTGGAGGGGTTGGACGTATTCAAGTCAGCCGGTCCAGATGATCTCCACCCTAGAGTTCTAAAGGAACTGGCTGAGGTCATTGCAAGTCCCCTAGCACGGCTTTACGAGCACTCGTGGTGCTCTGGTGAGGTACCAGTGGACTGGAAGAGGGCCAACGTGGATCCCATCTTCAAAAAAGGGAGGAAGGAGGACCCGGGAAACTATAGGCCTGTTACTCTTACCTCGATCCTAGGCAAGCTGTTCAAGAAAATTATTCTGGCACACATCCAGGAGGGGCCAGCAGGGGACTGCATGCTTAGGGGCAACCAACACGGGTTCATCAGTGGCAGGTCCTGTCAGACCAACTTGGTGGCCTTTTACGATCAGATCACCAGATCATTAGATGCAGGGGTAGCAGTGGATATAGTCTTCCTGGACTTCTGGAAGGCTTTTGACACTCTCGCTCACCCCGTTCTCATTAAGAAACTGGGGGGCTGTGGTGTAGACACCCACACAGTCAAATGGGTTGCCAACTGGCTGGAGGGCCACATCCAGAGGGTGGTAGTGGATGGGTCCTTCTCAACCTGGAAGGATGTGGGCACTGGAGTTCTGCAGGGCTCGGTCCTCGGGCCCGCACTGTTCAACATCTTCATCAGTGATTTGGACGAGGGGGTAAAAAGCACCCTGTTCAAATTTGCTGATGGCACTAAGATGTGGGGGGATGTGGGCACACTAGAAGGATGCAACAGGCTACAATCTGACCTAGATAGGTTACAAGGGTGGGCGGACGAGAATAGGATGGGTTTCAACACCAACAAGTGCAAGGTGATGCACCTCGGGAGGAACAACCGGCACCATACCTACAGGTTAGGGAACTCCCCTCTTGTCAGCACGGAGGTGGAAAAGGATCTTGGGGTCATCATTGACTCCAAGATGAACATGGGCCGGCAGTGTGGGGAGGCAGTCAGGAAGGCCAACCGCACCTTGTCATGCATCCACAGGTGCATCTCGAGCAGATCCAAAGAGGTGATCCTCCCCCTCTATGCGGCACTGGTCAGGCTGCAGCTGGAGTACTGCGTCCAGTTCTGGGGGCCGCACTTCAAGAGGGATGTAGACAACATGGAGTGGGTCCAGAGGAGGGCCACTCATATGATCAGGGGACAGCAGGGCAGGCCCTATGAGGAGAGGCTATGGGACCTGAACCTGTTCAGCCTCCACAAGAGAAGGCTGAGGGGGGATCTACTGGCCTGTTATAAACTAGTCAGGGGGGATCAGCGGGCATTGGGGGAGTCATTGTTCCCCCGAGCACCGCCAGGAGTGACCAGGAATAACGGTCACAAGCTGGCAGAGGGTAGGTTTAGGTTAGATACCAGGAGGCGCTACTTCACAGTCAGGGCAGCTAGGGCCTGGAACCAGCTTCCAAGAGAAGTGGTGCAGGCTCCTACCCTGAGGGTGTTTAAGAGGAGGCTAGATGAACACCTTGCTGGGGTCGTTTGACCCCAGTACTCTTTCCTGCCATGGCAGGGGGTCGGACTAGATGATCTGCTCAGGTCCCTTCCGACCCTAGAAATTATGAAACTATGAAACATGCCTACACATATATGTCACATTTATTAGGCACAGGCTGATGATCTGATGCTGTAAGTTATATGCCTGATAGTTCACACACTCATGTACATATAACCTTAGTAAAAAGGACCTTTCTTCATAACCTCACCATGTTTGTGTTCTTAGTACATGTGTGTGCATACGCACATAAGATAGCTTTTTTCATTAGGCAAGTGACATTTTCATTCTGGTGCAGCATCTATCCATCTTCTTTCTGGCAAAGCTGTCTGCCTTTCAGTCAGCATCTGACTAAAGATCAATGAGAGAAAGCTTTTTGAAGGTGCTTTCAGGTCCTGCGGCAAGGGAGATGATCAGAAAGCTGCCATAAGCTTCAGACCCACTTGACAAATGAGGAACTATTTTGGTGCTCTGTAAACTGCTGTCACATCAGTTACAAACACTAATTAGAACTACTTTGCTGCTGAAAGTGTCCAGTGCATTAAATACCACTCCTGTTTATTGCAATTAGCTTATCCATTGACTTACACTTCATACCACAGGACTATCAAAGATGGAAATGCATTGGGGATTATTTAATAATTTATAAAAGAAATTAGGACTGAATGGCAAATAGCTTTTGCCTGTTACCCTTTGACCTTTCATACCTTATATGGTTTGACACTCACACACAAAAATAGGCTCATCCTAGCTTTTGTTTAATTGGAGAAGAGTCACTACCTCAAGAGGCATAAGTAGCAAACATCAGTTTATTAGTGCTCTGTTCTCAGACTGGAGTGGATAAAGTAATACTGATTATTTTTGTGAAGCAATCTCCTATTAAAGTCATCATTATATTGTGCATTCTGCATACCATGAAGATTTTATGCCCTTCCCATATTGCTCCTAAAATGGTTCTTATTATTGATAAACCAGCAAAGCTGAATTAAACAAACCATAGTTTGTAGATTTCAGAATTGATAAAATTGCTTCTTAATGTTGTTTCTATCTTGTACTAGGCAAATTTGTAATTAACAAACTCTCAGTTGGTTAGTAAAATGTAAGACAAAATAAACTTGTACTGTTTTCTTTTATTTTTAAAGCAAGTCATGAGTTTTGATGCTTTTGAAGGCTTTAAGAATCAGGAATCAGGAAGGCTAAAATTTGTACTTGGTGCAGAAAATAGAACTATGGACCAGCTGTTAAGGGTGTCATGGATTTTCATTATAATCGCTGATTTTTAGTTGAAAGAGGAGCGGGGTGAGAGAGAGAGAGATGAGATTGTTGAGTAAATAAATAGATGGTTTAGCAATCGGAGCACACGACTTGAAGCCAAGAAGCCCTCACTTTTACTCCTGTTTTTCTAGCCTTGGACAAGACACTTCACCTCTGCTTCAGCCTCACACTTGCAAAATAGGAAAATTAATGCAGGTTTCACTTATGTACCTTACATGGATTGTGTAAGGATTAATTCATTAATGCTTGTAAGATGTCATTCTAATATATTATCATTATATCTTTGATTTCACTGTCATGGAGCTGAAAATCCATGTATATGGTATCTGTTCAAGTAATTTATCCCCTCCCCCCCACACCCACATTAAAATGTATCTTAAGACAGCATGGAAACCTTTAAATCCCACTACTCAGACCCTATTAACATAGAGTCAAAATGCAAAGTCTTCCCAAAAGCTTTCGTTAAAGTACCAGACAAAAGATAAAAAGCAGCAACAGGTAAGAGACCTCTAAAAGCTTTTAATATAAAACACCTGTACAGACCCAGCTCTAAATCCACTAAATTTATTCTGTTTTAAAACCTCTTAGTATGTCTGTTCATTGATCACTACTGAATTCTTCTTTCTCTTAGTGCAGTCCTTTATAATTAATGATAGATGTTGGGCTATATATCACCAAACCTTTTGATAAGCAAATGTTTGTAGGAAAAGTCATGACTACTGTCTCTTTTTATTTTTAAGTGATGTTATTAATGAATATGAATAGATCAGCAAATCACTTTGTATATATGTGGGTAATACGCAAACTTCAGGAGGACTGGCTGGTTGGATTGTTTAAAGAAACCCCTAGAAGCATGCCTGCCTATCTGAATACCCTGAAATAAATCTGGCAAAACTAGGATGGAAATCATATATTCCCATAGAAAATCTACATAGTTTGACATTGGTGCCAGGGTTTTCATAGCATTAGTCAAAACCTGAATATTATTTAATGTCATTTTTGGTATCCATCTACTGCGTACCGGGTGTCACAGTATATTCCATTGCTGGCAAATTTCGACAGGGCAGTAGTAACTTATGCATTTACTGTTTCCCATGAGGTTTCATGTTCCTGTAAAATCAGCCATTTAGAAAAAAATGCAGTATTATTTTAACTGGCTATTTCATATGATATTGTGCAGAGACAATTCTTGTAAAAAAACAGCCTTTCTTCAGATGTCTTGTGCTGCATGTCATGCATTATAATGTCTTTTTTTCTGACAATATTTTAACAGTCAACACTGAGTTATATTTTTCCTCAGTTTAAAACCTCTCAGTGTTGACAGACCCAAACTCCTGAGCATGAAAGCTGATGCAAAATATTTAGGCAGTGGAACAGAGCATCTTTAGAGGAGTCCTCAGCCCGCCAGGGCAGGAGGTAAAAGATATGAAAAATAACTTTACTTATTAAAAGTCTTTTTCCTTTTATATATACATAATTTTCCAGTAAATATTTTATATACTATATTTTGGGGAAAGGTAATTGTTCCCAACATCCCATCTCCTATTACATATGATTAACTTAAAATATAACAGCCTCAGGATTCACCCTTTTTTCCTATGGTCCTACATCAGGATAGTACCAAAGTAGGTGCTTAATGTTAGATATTGAAGTTGAACAAACTGTATTCTCTATGTTTCTAAACAATAGGACTACAACAATGACTTTTACAATTGGAATTCACTACCTGATAAGCAGCAAAAACAAAAAGAACCTGTTTATAACTATTCTAGATTGGTGGTTCCCAATTTTGTTTTTTTACTCAAGGCATCCCTTGGAAAATGCCAGCTCTTAGCTGTCTCTCATTTTTTTGTCTACAGAAAAATAAAAGAGCAATTCTTCTGTTGCAAAGATCTCAGAAAGCCCACAATAGGTCACAATGTTTTTGACAGTGTAGATTCCTGTTTGAAATCTCTGGGTTTATCTTATGAATCACCTGGAGGTGTCTGCACACCCAACAGTGCTAATATTGCACGGTGTACATAAATAAATCTCATGGCACACTGCTTGAGAACCACCTTTCTAGAAGGACTGGGTACAAAAGAAAACTTAGCTGTTTTCAACAAAACAGCTGGGCACTTTTTGTGCTGCCAGAGACATTATAATGAAGGAGAGTTCCCTGAGAATCCTGTATTTTGTGCTCTACTTAAATTCTGTTTCCTTAGCATAAACTTTTAACTCCATTGGTGGAAAGCATGTGATTATGTTACATGGATCTTTTCAGTCAGCGTTCACTCTGAACTTCTTGAGTGAAACAGATGTGAGAGGCCTCTTGCATAATTTCTGGACCATCAGGGCTACAACATCACTCATAGTGCTGTATAAAATAGCTCAACCCATTTCACAGGCATTTTTACTCATTACAGTTTTTAATCATTCTCTCAAAGCCTTGAAAACAATGCAGTAGAGTAGCTACTAGCTAGCTTTTCCCTTTTTATTTTTCCATGCATTGTTTCTGTTGATAACACAAGCATAGCATATTGCCTGCTATAGGCTGAACTAGAAACTTATTTGTGTTAGTGAAGACTATTGATTTACTGAGTCATTCTGTCACTAGTGCATAATTTTTTGCATTAAAGCAATACACAATATAAAGTTATCTAAATTCACATTTGTGTTTCATAAATGGAAAGCACATCTTTATATGAATAGCGATACAGTTGTGATCTAGTGCAAATGGCTAATTAAGTAGTGGTAAAGTTGCACTAATAATCTGTATTGTTAAGCTGCATTTCTAGTAACAGCACTACTTAAATAACATTTGGAAAACATTTTTGTGTAAACCTTTAATATGATCTAAAACAAAAAAGTGGCTTTGTGTCATTTTTACTTCTTGGTGGATGTATAAATGTATGAGGTGTTACTTGTTTTGCTTTCTTATTTACTGCTTTGTCTTCTTATTTTTACATTATCCTGATTTTTGTGGAAAGCAACAAATGTTTAGATATACTGTGCTGGTACCCAGAAACATAGTTACACTGGTTTGTCTATATAATCCATTACTTAATAAGGTCTAGAAACATAAAAATGAAATAGACTGAATCCAAACTAGTGTGGCAATTATGTTGGATCACTTCTATTCTTTTCCTTCCCTGATATGAATTCTAAAGTGCTGTTCAGCTAAGTGAATTTAGATCTTTATCATTTTGCATATGTTCTGTTGGGCCAGCTCCTCTCCCTTCTTGAAGTAGCTCCATTCAAAAGGTAACCCCTGGGTAAGCTGCCATAAGTCTGACACAAACCATCCTGCTGTTTCAGAGAGGGATGACTCATTGTGGGCTGGTACCAAGGTAATGAATGCTGGCTGCTGGCCTCTACTCTTCTGGTTAGAATCTCTTCCCCACTTCTACAGTTACAAGTCAGTATATAGCACTCAGACCATCATGTCTTTCAAATCAGCTGGGCTCCTAGATGTACTCTTGATCTGCAGGTCACATTCCCTTTAATTTGTGGCATTCAGGCCAATATGTTTACTATACTGGACTCAAAACCCTTTTTGCGCTTTGAAAACATCTTGCTTTTTTACTTGCATTGCAGAGCAAATTCTTATGTACCAGTGCAGCAAAGGAAAAGATTTTACCTTTAATATGCTTGGATGTTTGTAGCTATATAGCAATATTTTCCCAATATAACTTCTTTGTACTTTAACAATGTACATGGTAAACATTAGCCCAAAATCTGTCTAAATAGGAAAAATGAAAGTCTGATTAGATGCTATCTGCTTGGTAGACAAAGTCTCTTTTTAAAACTAGAATCTTATCCAAGACAAATGATTTTGTGTTATGAGTAGTGTGGCAGAATTTTTTAAATCAGCTTTCACTGCCTTTGAAATACATTTGTTAATTGGAAATGAAATAAGTGGCTTCAAATTTCTGTAGATGCAGCAATTCTGGTTAATATTTTTCTAAATGATGCTTGAAAATAAATATGTGTATATCAAAAAGTACTTGAGAGCATCTGAACATAAAAATGCTTAAGAAAAAATTGCTATTACATAAAGATATATAGATGCCATGATCAACTGATAGCCAATAATTCACTACTAATAAGTTCTAAAAAATGGATGACTGTAAAGTGTTTTATAAACCATTCTTTTCCAGTTGACATGTAGTTGGATTATGTGAACTGACTCACCATTTAAATGGGACTAGTGAGATTGGTGTGTTATTGATTCAGACAGTCCTTGACCTCAGGGATAACACTTGCTTTAGCAGAGGAAACTGACTTTTAGGTTAGAATTCACCATCTCTCTCTGTATCTCTGTTATTTGACAACAATGAAAACAAAAAGATTAGGAAAGCAAAGCATCAGTTAATACCAGCAAAGTCAAGCAGCTTTGCTTCAGAGGCTTGCTCTGATGAAATAGTACCAGTGTTCTCTCATAAGAAGAGTCAGGAGATTCTGGGGGATTTACAGTAATTCTGATTTGCATTTTGGCCCACATTGTTCTCTCTTTAATATAAAACCCACCCATTTTATTTTGTCATTCTTTTTATATATTCAGTACAGTTGTGCTTGTAGCAAAGATTCAGACCCAAGGCAGCAAAGCCTCTCACTCAAGTTTAACATGTAGCAGTTGCATGATCATGCCAGGGTTGCCAACTGTCAGTAAATGTACTGACTGTCAGTAAAAAATCAGGCTAAAAGTGGCTTTCAGTAAAGTTCATAGAAAACTTTACCCACCAGTAAAAACACTAAGCAGCCACAGCTTGATTGAACCTCCAAAAGACAGAATGCAGCAGTGCCACCTGGTGTCCAAGCAGGAGCACAGCACCCTGCGGAGTGTGTTTTCTCAGCCATGTGCTGCTGTATCCCAGGCTGTCTGTAGTACTATTAGGTCACAGGTAGGATTCCTTGGTGGTTCATTCTAAGACAAGGGGGAGCTGAGCCAGCAGAGGTAAGGCTGGTGGGGACAGAATGGTTCAGGATGCAGTTGGAGGGTATCCAGGTATGGGAGTGAGTAGAAGGTCCCTAGTTGGAGAGGGAGAGAAAGACATCACGGTGTAAGACCATTGCTGCAGTTGAGCAGGGGTGCCAACTCAAGAAAAAAATTTGTATTACAAACTTTTTTTTGCAAAGTTTGACATACAAACTTAAAATTTTCTACTTTGGTTTATGTTAAACCCATAAATTTGAACCCAGACCTTCTAACTGGGGCCTGGTATCAGGGCAGGGCCTGGTAGAAGAGTTTCATTTATATTATTTAAAATGTATATCAGTAAAAAACATGTGTCAGTTAAAAATGTTTGGTTGTCAATAAAAGGTTTGCAGATTGTCAGTTAAAAAAAATATTTGGGTTAGCATCCTGGATCATGCCCACTTTATGTTTCTGATCTCTCTGAGGATCAGCACCAATGTCCTATAGTTGCATGATTTTCAAACATGAGCTTTTGAGGTCTACATTCAAATTCACGTATGTGAATTAATGTATGGCTCAATGGTTGTAATACAAGCCTATCACGGCTGTTTATATATAAGAACAAAGTTAAATGTTATAAGCTCTTAAACTATATAGTTAATTAAGGAAACTATGATTCTACATCAGTGAGAGCTTCTGCCTGGTAGCTAACTTACTGCTTCCTTTTTATAAAAGTAAAGTCAAATATAAATCTAGATAGCAAAATGGAAAACTGAAATAGCCTGGATAGGTATACCTAAATGTCTTTCATCTAGCTAGGATGGGTAACAGTAGTGGTGAAGATATGGCAGCACAGGCTTCAACATGGGCTGGCAACCAGACAATTGCCCCTCCAAGACCTTTTGATACACACTCTGCTTGCAAGCCAATGCCAAAAATTCCCCTGTCTTCATTGCTATTATTATAATACTCATAGACAGCACAACTTCCTTTTGAAATGCAGACGTATCAAAGTAGAGACATGAGTCTTATTCATTTAAGAATAACTGCTCTCAAGCCCATGACTCTTCAGTCACTTGCCTAGTTGGAGAACTAGTTGCAGCACCACAGGTTGATGCGTAGTTCTACTCAGTACAGAGAACTAACCATAGGTGGGCTTTAATGTTATTTGTGATCACACTGTCATAAGCCCATTAGTGGGGGACCCCTGGAATCCCAAGGTTTCTTCCTACTGTGCTGCCACTTGCCCCAACAAACAGACCTAGGTGCCCAAACATAGCTCCCTATCCCAGGAACTTCAGTTTCACTGCCCTTACCTTGGACTCTGCAGCTGTCATGAAGGATTCTCTGCTAGCCCCAGGTGGTCACTCCATTTTTAGTTTCAGAAGTAAGCCTGAGAGGAGCTGCTGAGGAGGAACCTGAAACAACCTCAGTGACAAACTTCCACTGTGGACTGAAGCAGGTCAGCAGATTCAAGTGAATGCCTTGTAGGGTGGCATGTGAATGGATGGGTCCCAGGGTGAGCTAAGATGGGTCACTAAAGCAGCACAGACAAGCCTTCAGATTCTCCCAACCCTTAGTCCTGTGTATGGTACTGCATTATACTTTCTCTGCCTGCCATTTAGCATGTTCCTAGTAGCCATCATTCCCCAAACTTGAAGTGGTCATTCTGGCATGACTCCAGCAGATACTGCATAATGTTGCAACTTCTGAACAAATACTTTTTGTAGTATAGTAAGTGCCTACTACTAAGAACATCTTACTAAAGAAGGCCAAGCTTTAGACTGAAGATTAAGCAATAGTGCTACTTACTCGACAAAGCAGATCATGGCCAAATAATATTAACTCTCCTAAAAAGTAGCATACCAAGTAAAGCTTCAGGCCTTGTCAGTACCATTTTATATTGTGTCCTAAAGAAATACATTAGTATTGAAAGTGACAATCCTATAGTATAATTCATGCTAAATTTATTATAACAGGAGGCCCTAAATGCCATATGGAGCTGACGCACAATGTCTGGATTAGTAGGAAATTACCGTACAACACTTTCAGAGATTTAACAAGTTAAGGTGAGAGTTTTACCTTCAGTTGCCATTATTTCTAGTTGATATAATGGCTCACAGGTTTTGAGAGCCTCCTTTTTTTTTTCAAATCCCATTTTTATGTCTATCACGCTGTCCTAGCAAGGAACAAGTCACATGTCTCCACTAAATTATGGTTCTCTCATTCATTCCGTTATCAAAGCTTATTTTCCAGCTTTCATGCACTGGTTCTTTCAAATCCCATGTTGCAATTCAGTTGAGATCATTTTAGTTCTGGGAGAGAAAAACAAAACACATAGGATTTTTTTAAAAACACAACTATCTGGTTTTTTAAAGGTAATATAAATAAATGCGAACACTCACCTGCTCTCCCCACTTCCAAACTTGCACCACTCCTCTTATTCAGTTGTACACATACTTTATCTCATTGTGATGATGTATTAGTATGTAGCATCTGGAAGCAAAAAATCTTACTCCCAAAGGATATTATCTTATTTTGTCAGTAATAGCATTGATTACAATGGGATTTTTTTCAGAGTAACATGCTGTTCAACAGAAGTAAGAACCTGAAAATTTAGCCCATAGTTATTAATTTTACTAATAAAATTAAACTTTCAGCTTTTCTGGACACATTTCCCAAATGTTTGGAAGAATGATTATTGGTCAGACTTATGTATAGTTTTCTTTACTAATCAGATTTCTTTTTAATTGTTTGAGCAGGATTGTACTAAACCCTTTTTTTAATATTTCTACTTGAATTGAGGACGTTCTCTTGCCCAGCACCTAAAGTGAAATGGTCAAGTGAATTTCACTGGAATTTCCAGACAATCTCCAGATATTATTCTGAGAAGAGATTGTCTAGTACCTCTAATAGCTGTATGTGGTTGTTTGAGAATGACATTCACAGTCACATCATAGTCACACTTTTGAAAAATCAAAGTGCCCTGCTAGAGTAAACAAACTATTGTTGTTCACTCTGGTTCCTAAGTAGTCCAGTTTCTGAAGATATCTTCCGTTTAGGACATTTAATCATTTGTTTCTTTGGGTTCTTAATGTTTCATAACACTCAGAAATTAAGAACTCTTGTATTAGATATAACTTACATGAAAAATACATATTTCAGTGTTATATCTGGGCTGATGACCCTCATGTGACAAAAATGTGGTAGCTATTGGTTCATCAGGAATCAACTTTACAGTACTGTGGGGAATGTAACCCATACAAAACATACCTTATTATATGGTATTCCCATCTCAGGACCTGCTTTTAACTGGACAAGTGGTGTCATCTGTCAGACAATACACCTATGCATATACCCAAGTCTATGGCAATGCCTAAAATGAGATCTTTAACTTATGTCAAGTTTCAATCAGACAGTGTAGCTTAAGTGTGTTTTTCTAGGCAGCAAATGAAATCCAGTAACTACTTTACATTTATTCCTAGATAGATCAACATAGCACAAAATAGTAGTCCATAGATCAGTATGAGACATATTTGAAGCTGAACCATGCTGACAGAGAAATACTTTCACTTCAACAAATGCTTGAAGCACCTCATTTCCTATGAGCTAGATTATCTTTTCATAAATTGTGGACAACAGATAAGATGAGTTTAGCCTCTGCCTTTGTTGTTGAATGTGGAAAGCTGATCTGTGAGTAATGGAGCAAACAGAGCAATCTGTTCCAGAGCCCACAAGAAATTTTCCATTGCTTGGGGAACGAATCAGTCCATTCTCTGAATGGAAGGGAAAGTCATGCTCAGGAACTGGATTTGTTGCAATGATCTCCTTTAATGCATCGCACTAGTTGTGACATTCTTGCTGATATTGGGGTCCTTTATGTGCTTTGTATCAGTTTTATTTTCTCACCAGGAAATTGAAACACTTGTATATGTAGGAAAGTCAACCTTTTGATGCTTTTGGGCTTAGAAATATGTCTGCTAATGTATTTCAGCTTAAAAAATATGTTTGCTAAAGGTTTTGAATCAAGTTATGAAAGGTTTGCTAATAAATCCACCTCTTTATTCATTCTGTATTGCTGTGATGTCCTTTAATCATGAAATCCACTTAGTTCTGATGGTCTTGCTGCCTATGAGTATAGGTGCTTGAAAGGTTTGCACAGAAGCCAGGCCCACACAGCACACACACATACCAACACATACACCAATCAAAATTGGCTCAGATTCTCCTACTTCTTACAAAACTAAGTAAATATTAGAAAAATCACCCCCTTCCCCAACAGAGGTGATGCTGTTAGAACAGCTATGACCATAACACCCCCCCCCCGCTTAGATGTGGAAATCCCTTTTCCCAAGAGAAGGGACCAAGGCCTTGTTGGAATTTTGGGAGCTGGGAGGGGCAATGAGATATTTAACCTTTTCTGAATGGGAAAAGTTCAGTTAAGTGAAGGTCTCTCATCTTCTTTTGCTCACACAGCTCACCCAAGGGCCATGGAGGGCTTAGTGGAAATGTTTATAAAATGGTTATAAATGCCCTTCAGAATCTATAAATAATTAATTGGTGTCACCAGTGCTAGTAGGTAACAACCATTACCAAGTTACTCTATTTATTGAAATTGTCACACTATTTGGTGCTAGTTGAGCCCCAGCTAATGGGATCAAGAATACCAGAGATCTCAGCTATCATTCTCTTTTAAAATGAAGGTTTTAAAAAGCATAATGAATTTGTTATTATTTATCTCATAATTTTTATGGCAATCTCATGATTATTTAAGGCCTGTCTTCTAATTTTGTGTAATTGCTTGTGGCATTCACTGGAACGCTTTGCATTTTTGAGCCGCTCAGATGCAGCTGTCTCCCTTTGGGTCAACAGTTTGGCCTCCAGTGAGCTTTCCTAAAAGGATCCCCAGGGGTTCTTTCCTGCCACATCTTTGTTGTTATAGACTATTGCTGGGAGGAAGTTCACTATTCCAGCTTCTCCTGGTTTCCTCTTTGGTCACTTGCTTAGGTCTTTGTCTTGGGGCTCTGCCTCCCCTATACCCCAACTTGTGCTGACCAGTGATGATGTTAGTCTTTGGCTGAGGCTAAAGTAAAGTCGGCCTGCCATGGCTGGGGCTTTGGTCCTTATCTAATCTTAGTCCCAGTTTGGATGGTGTACTGTCCTTTTGTAGGCCTCACATTGGACTGACTCGTTACGGTGCTCACCCCAGAGTATCTTCTTTCAGGGGACTCTCTCTCCCTCCTCCAGGGGTTACTCACAGCTTCAGTATCCTTTCTTCTTTTTCTCTTTCTATAGGTTCACTGCTGTGCCAGTCTCCCCCAGCATCATCCAGGATCCACAGTCTTGAGCGAGATAAGTACCCTAGCTCCTCTGAGCCAGCCTTAGCAGGGCATCCTGCTTCTCAGAGTTGCCACCACTCATCCCTGCCAGGGCAATCATTTGACAATACACATAAACCAGTTTAAGTGCTTAGAAACTGGTTTAAACCTGTAACAGAATAAACATTCAGTGCACACAAACCAGTTTGAAAATGGTTGAGACCAGTCTGAGATAAACCTGGTTGAAAGTAGTACCAGACTTAACTGATTTGGGTCAAACTGGTTTATGCAATGTCTGTTCCAGACCCTTTGCTGGTTTAAGTTAAACCTGACTCCCCCAGCATCCCCCAGCATGCTTTCTGGGCTATGTGGAACACTGTTCTTTGCTCCAGTGAGCTAGGCTGACCCCTACCTTCTGCTCTCTAGCCAGAGCAGGGGCAGGGTGTGGCCAGATACTAACATGCCATGCCCCCTAAGGAAAATGCCTTCCTTCGTCCCCTCCCCTCACTCTGCACTGGCAAACCCTGGGGACTACAGCTGGAGTTTGCGAGCCCCAGCTGCACCTCTACAGCTTGCCTGTAGCCAGCCAGGGATAGTGTTAATTCCTTCCTGTGTCCCTTCTCTCCCCCTGGGACTTCCAGGGGTTTGGTCTGTCTCTGCAGCTTGCCTGCAGCCAGGCAGGGGGAAGATTAATTCTACAGTGGTCTTGGAAGGGGGTGGGGGGAGGCAGGGGGAAAGGCAAGCTAGTTCCTTGTGTGCAAATCCAAGCCCTGCACCTATGAGACCAGAGATAAGGCCTGTAGGACCAAAGTGAGAGGTGGGAAGTTGGCAAAGACTTGACAATCATCACATATGCTGGAGATGTAGTTAAGGGAAGTTGCAGACAGCTTCACCAAAGAATGCAGAGAGCTACATTTATATTATAAAGCAGAATGTGTATAAGGTGGGAATACCTAAACAAAGCCTGTCTGAATGCCTGGCTGTAAGGAGACACTCTACCCTCAGGATTAGTAAAACTAATTTTCGTCTTCCTACTTTACATTTTAAGTTAGACTAACTTGTGTATGCTGTGTTTTACTGGGCTGTATCTTAACTTAGGCAAAGATTTGTGGTAGTTTCAAGTTGTATACTTTGCAAATTGTTGTGTTCAATACATGCTTGCACCAGAGAAAGGACTTTGCCCCCATCCCGACTCCTCAATCTGGCAGCAGCTGCCCACCCCCTATGGTGGTGGCTGGCATCCTGTGCGTTGTGCTATCACCTGCTGGTGCCTGGCCACACCCCCTCTGCTGCAGCATGGAAGGGTGAGCACCTCGGAGGGCGTCTCTCTTCCCTCCCCTTTGGCATTGGCTGGCAAGCATACTTTAGTGCCTCCCTCCCCCCCCCAGCTTCTGGCTTGAGCCACTGCAGGCATGTGGCCACATTTCCTGATTTAACAGAGAATGTCTGTCCAATTCTTAATCAGTTTAAGCTGCACAGCTTACACTAACCCATAAAGAGTGAATCAATTTAGGCATGGGCTTTTTGAATGTCTGTCCCTAACTTTAGGCTTTAATTTTCAAAAGGACCTTGGTTTTTCAAAAGACACTAGATTTATGGCACATTATAGTCTGCCTAATATCCAATAACCTCTCTATGCTTTACCATATTTTCCAGCTATTCAGTTGGTCTAATAAAAGATATCACATTTACCCAAATAACCTCATCTGCCTATGTCCTGAGACCAATATGGCTACAACCAATATCTGCAAAAGAACCTGAGGCAGTTTATGTTTGAAACCTGTTGAACTTCAGCTTTCTGATTGAAAAACCTAGCCCTAATAATGACTGCTATATTTCTACCGCTCTCTAAAAACTGAAAACTAAACCAACCCTTCCTCACCCCAAACAAAACCAAAAACCCCTTTGCATTGAAGTCCATTTTATATTTGTTTCCCATCTGGCATTTTTGTATACGAATCATTAACAAAGATAGACAGTCTCTGATCTCTAGTCACCTAGGATTTTGTAGAACTAATTCAGGGAGGAAAGTAGATCCGGCAGACTACAGTCCCATTAGCTGGATCTCTATCCTGGAGAAAGTCTTGGAAAAGATTATCAAGCAGGCCATCCTTAACAGGATAGCTGAAGACAATATCCTCTGCGGTAGGACCCAGAGGGTGGTGGTTGACGGGAGCCAATCGTCTTGGTGTGCTGTGACCAGTGGGGTCCCACAAGGCTGTGTTCTAGGCCCTACACTGTTTAACATCTACATCAATGATGTGGACATTGGTGTCAGAAGTGGACTGGCCAAGTTCGCTGATGACACCAAACTCTGGGGTAAAGCATCCACACCTGAGGACAGGAGGGTGATCAAGGTGGAACTGGACAGACTCATGAAATGGGTGGACAAGAACCTGATGGTGTTCAACACCAAAAAATACAAGGTTCTCCACCTTGGGAGGAAAAACCTGCACCATGCATATAGGCTCGGTAGTGCTACGCTGGTTAGCTCTACAGATGAAAGGGACTTGGGGGTCATGGTTGACCACAAGATGAACACGAACCGTCAGTGTGATGCTGCAGGCTAGTAAAGCGAGCAAAACATTGGCTTGCATCCATAGATGCTTCTCAAGCAGATCCCGGGACATTGTTCTCCCCTTGTACTCGGCCTTGGTAAGGCCACAGCTGGAGTACTGCATCCAGTTTTGGGCTCTGCAATTCAAAAAGGATGTGGAGAAGCATGAGATGGTGCAGACGAGAGCCACATGAATGATCAGAGGGCAGGAAAACAGATCATATGATGAGAGGCTGAGAGCAATGGGGCTATTCAGCCTTGAAAAGTGCAGGCTCAGGGGTGATCTGGTGGCCACCTATAAGCTTATTAGGGGTGCTCATCAGGATCTGAGGGAACGACTGTTCACCAGAGCGCCCCAAGGGATGACAAGATCGAATGGTCACAAACTCCACTGTGACTGGTTCAGGCTGGACATAAGAAAGAATTTCGTTACTGTCCAAGCCCCCAAGGTTTGGAACAGACTGCCACCTGAGGAGGTTCAAGCTCCCACTTTGATCACCTTTGAAACACATTTGGATGCTTATCTTGCTGGGATCCTATGATTCCTGCTGACTTCCTGCCCCTGGGGGGGTGCAGGGGGGGCTGGACTCGATGATCCTCCGGGGTCCCTTCCAACCCAAATGTCTATGAAATCTATGAAAAGATGATGGTTACATTATAAGAGCCTTCTCTGTTTCCATAATACCAGAATCAAAGGCAAATGTCTTTGAATTCTCAATCAATATTGCATCTGTGTCATGTTATTAGAAAACACTTAAGATGGCCACTGTATGTTATTTAGATTTAACAAATGCATTATTTAGGCTGTCTTCATTTATTTTGATTACTAGAGATTGTTCTGACACCCCCGTGAGTTATACTAAATGCCATACTAGAGTAGTATGTCAGTAACAATATCAAGTGACTTCGCTTATGTGAAAAAGTGTGACAGCTGAACAAGTACACTTGTAAGACACCCAGGGTGGACTTGTGTTAAACAGGAACATTTTGTTGCAATTCTTTTCTGAGAAGAGGGAGAAAACAAGACAGAGGACTTTGGTTAATGATTGATTTTGGAAAGTTGCTTAATTGGAAGCAGACTTTGAAAATGTAATAGTTAGACTTTAGAGGCTACATTTTCAAAAAGATAAGCCAGTGTTGCATGCCTAAAACTGTCAATCGTGTGCCTAATTGGGCATGCTCTTTAATATTTTCAATAGGCAATGCTTAAGATCACATAATTTGCTGCATGTCTCTATAGTGGTCTAAGAGCTACTGAGCACCTAATAAGAAAACAGAAATAAGTGGGCAGCTCTAGAGACATGGCCATCTTTTTAAACTGGATTTGCATATACTATCTAATTGGATGCCCAAAATTAGTAGATTTATTTGGCTGTGTATAAATAATTTTAATTTGTTTCATATCAATCAATTTGTGATGCTTTGATTTACCTTTTCTTCAAAATTAAATTACTCAGGGGCAAATGTGATTTTCAAGGTACCATGTTTTCTGTTTCTTGTGCATGAAGTTTTTGCCAAGTTTAATATACCATAACCAAAAATCTAGCTACTTGTGACACATCACATTAAAAACCAGACAAACCCAAGAAAAAATTAACTAAATTAAATATAAGGAATGCAAAAGACTGCAAGAATATAGAATATTGATGTACCTGTCAAACACTGTCCTAATGCGCACATCTTCTATGTAAAATCCATTGGGGGCTAACAGGCACCTGAGTTCAGAAGCAGCATATAAGACCATCTGTATTATTCAAGCCTTGTATAGGAATATACAAGGTAAGGAAGCAAAGGACTGAGATGCTGTAACCAAAGTCCCTTCACTTTTTTACATGTCACTAAAAATCCCCATTAAAAATTCCAAGTGGAAACCTTCTATTCAGCATCTGGAACTAAGCCTCCTGATACCAGGTGATAGTTCAGTTGGAGATACTGGTTTGACCTAGTGAGGGCCTATACAGATCATCAGATCACCTTAGGGCTAGGGACAGACATTAGACATAAACAGGTTTAAGTGATCAGAAACTGATTTAAACCTGTAACAGACATTCAGTGCACATAAAAGAGTTTTTACAGGCTAGATGAAACTGCACATCTACCATCTAGACTGACATGGTGGGACTGCATCTGTTATTCCAGGTTGTCATGTAATAGCCATAAGAATTTAAAAGCGGTATGATCCCCATCTTACACTGGTGTTGGTGGTGAGTGGTTCTACTTTCATGTTTCCTATTTGTCACACTCACAATAATTAGTGACCCTTGATACTGCTGGAGTTAGATCCCTCACCCCCACAAACTGAAGACATTTGTGTTTTGAGTAAATATGAAAACTCTGTCAAACTCATTTCTGGAAATCCTAATGATTTTATAGATTGTCATCACAGGTACTGGAAAAATCAGGGAGAACATGGGGGGAACTATTAAACTTCTTTTATTACTTAAAAGCACTGTGTTGAGGTTGAACCAAGAAGGTGCTGACTGAGTGACTTCTTTGATTGAAATCAAAGATAACTTCTGATAACTCCTTCGTATGAGCTCTCTCTATTTTCCTATTGAGTTCTTTAAGTTCTTATAATACTAATAAAAGAGCTCCCTCTCTGTCAGATATAACCAGTGTTAAGCAGGGCAAGTGTTCAAAACCTCCTCTTCCCAGGAGGTGCTCAATGACTTGCTGCAGTGAATTCCTCAAACTGACCTTAATAAAAGTAGCCACAACACACAGAAATCATAACAAGTTCCTGATTTCCTAAGATGTAGGGCACCTACAACTGCCATTAGAGTCAATAGCTTGAGGGACATCTGCAGATAGTAGGTTAGATCCAAACTTAAGTTACAGAGTTATAAAGCCAGTAGAATAACAGGCTGGTGCAACCAGATAAGAATGTGGCCCTTGTACCAAAGGGAATTTGGAGAAAACAAACTCAATTATGTTTTAAGGCAATTGTTTTGATTTCAGCACTAGTAAAAAATGCATCTTCTCATCTGCTACTCTGATTCTTTTTTCTAATTTAAAAACTTTATTGTTTATTTGAACAGTGGGAAAAGAAATACCTGGAAGTTGTCTAATTCTAATGATAGATGTCTTCACAAACACCAAAATATTTCCTTTTACTATTTTTAACATAATACTCATTTCTCTGTGTTTATATATAAACCAAAAATATAATTACATATGCACAGAATCTATCTATCTATCTATCTATCTATCTATCTATCTATCCAGCTACAGTCATAATCATAGGGAAGTAGGGCTGGAAGGAAGGCAGGATCATCCCTATCCAAACCATAGTCATTTTGCTACCATCCAAGTTAATATATGTATATAATATGTATTGATATATCACAAAGGTGGCCAAACTGTGGGTTGCCGGCACAGTACTTGCAGCTCTCCCACTTCTCCCGGGACTACTAGCTCAAGCACCAGGCTGCTGGGGTGGGGGCTGCAGCTGTGCTGCTTGTTCTGGGGTGCTCTCCCTGCAGAGGAAGCCGGAGTGGCTTGGTGCTGTGGCATTGGGCGGGGGGTGGTCACCTCCACTCTGGGTTGCTCAGCACTGCCCTCCATCCCTCCCATGCTGCCACCCCACTCTCTGGCTCTCAAACTTCTGTGGAGGATTGGATGTGGCTCCCAGGATAAGTAACTCTGGCCACCCCTGGTATATAAACTGGCTACTCATGAGCTGATCTTGGTAGTATAAGCATATGGGCATACTTTAGGCTAGGGCTTTGCTTAAGTTCAGACACTACCTGGTAGATATATATTTTATTCTATGCAACATGCCAGAAAAAACATAACTTTTCCAGCCCTAAATCCAGTTAGTAGGAAATTTAGGTGCAGAACATAGAAGTTCAAGTCCTAAAATTAAGTGTCTTCAGAATCCAAGGCTTGATCCATGTTTATCTTTAATCTCTCCAACTCCTATTAAAGTCAGTGGTTCCCACACACTATTTTAGGCCCAAGGTCAAAGTTCTATTATTGGAATTGTACATGGACTTCCCCTGAAATAATGGGAAGCAGAAGCACCCAGCATAGTATACATCTGGCCTAAAGATATAATTACTAATTGTGGGCAAAACTCAAAAACCTGCAGAAATTAATTTTAGCTCAAATGAGAATCCCAGGCTTGGATTGTTTACCTGAAGGTTTTATAACTTCTTACAACCCTTTTTATTCAGTAATATCAAGGTGGCAACTTCATGAAAAAAGGCTCTCTCATGAGGCTTCTTTACTTCTTTCCAGTTAGGAAATCATAGAAAAGTAGGGCTGCCAAGAGTACTTTATGAATAATATTTCGAAGTTTCCACATCTGATTCCAAACATAACTAAGGAAATCAGAGGTTCATGACAACTGAAAATAATGTGAAAAGAAAAAAATAAAACTTTCTTTGAGCTGGACAAAGACTCAGCTCTACTCTGGTTTTAGTCAGAGTCAGGTTGGTTCTTATTCTACCTAGAGTACTTTTTCCATCCTTATTATTCCATACCCTTCTATGTAGGACTTTATATTGCTCCATCATCATGGGACTGGAGAACTGTTATGGACTGAACCATGCCATACAGGATAATACATGTTTGGTTTATTTGTCCTCTCGTAAATACTTTTATCTTGTGCTCCTACAAAACTAGGCAGAAGATGTAATTTTCATATATGAACCAAAGATCAATTATGTTCTTGAAATAAGTTCTGTATTTGCTGGCTTGCTACATCAATAGCAAATGAATTATTACCCAGAGTTATGACAGGATTTTTTCCTTTTAAAAGGAACGTTATACCTATTTAAAAATATTCAGGAACACGTTACCAATTATTGTAAGAACCCATGCTAAATCTATTGATTCACAGCAGCAAATCTTATCACTCTCCATAAATTAAGCCATCTAAGTCATTCTATTTATAACTGAAGCAGTAGCTGAATGTAGTAAATTAGTTACCATATTTACTTTAATACAAGACACTTGAATACAAAACAAAAATACCTTCTTCTTACATTGACATACAAGGAAACCACATTAAATGAATTCTTGACTTCAGAAAAGCTTTTGATCTGGTATCCCATGATCACCTCTTGGCCAAACTGCCCAGTTGTGGCCTTGGCAACACCATGATCTGCTGGCTGGGAAATTGGCTCTGTAGTCAGACCCAGAGGGTTGTAATTGATGGCAGTCACTCATCATGGTGCCCTGTGACCAGTGGGGTCCCTCAAGGCTCTGTCCTGGGACCCATACTGTTCAACATCTTCATTAATGATGTGGACATTGGAGTCAGGAGTGGACTCGCCAAGTTCGCCGATGACACCAAACTTTGGGGCAAAGCATCCACGCCAGAAGATAGGCAGGTGATCCAGGCTGACCTGGACAAGCTCAGCAAATGGGCAGATGAGAACCTGATGGTGTTTAACACCGAAAAATGCAAGGTTCTCCACCTTGGGAGGAAAAACCTGCAGCATCCTTATAGGCTCGGCAGTGCTACGTTGGATAGCACTACAGAAGAAAGAGACTTGGGGGTCATCATTGACCACAAGATGAACATGAGCCTGCAATGCGATGCTGCGGCTAGTAAAGCGACCAAAACATCGGCTTGCATCCACAGATGCTTCTCGAGCAAATCCCGGGACGTCATGCTCCCCTTGTACTCGGCCTTGGTGAGGCCGCAGCTGGAGTACTGCATCCAGTTTTGGGCTCCACAATTCAAAAAGGATGTGGAGAAGCTTGAGAGAGTCCAGAGGAGAGCCACGCGTGTGATCAGAGGTCAGGAAAACAGATCTTACGATGACAGGCTGAGAGACATGGGACTCTTTAGCCTGGAAAAGCGTAGGCTCAGGGGTGATCTGATGGCCACCTATAAGTTTATCAGGGGTGACCACCAGGATCTGGGGGAACATTTGTTCACCAGAGCGCCCCAAGGGATGACCAGGTCGAACGGTCACAAACTCCTGCAAGACCGTTTCAGGCTGGACATAAGGAAGAATTTCTTTACTGTTCGAGCCCCCAAGGTCTGGAACAGTCTGCCATCGGAAGTGGTTCAAGCACCTACATTGAACACCTTCAAAAGTAAATTGGATGCTTATCTTGCTGGGATCCTATGACCCCAGCTGACTTCCTGCCCTTTGGGCAGGGGGCTGGACTCGATGATCTCCTGAGGTCCCTTCCAGCCCTGATGTCTATGAAATCTATGAAACTGCTTCCAAAAGCAGCATGTGCTCAGTAATGGAAACCAACTATGAAGCTGATTAAATGCTGCTAACACTGAGCATGATTATAAAACACATGACCCATATTGTGCAAACATACCAATGGAAACCTTTGTGTGTATGTGTGTGTGTGTGTGTGTGTGTGTGTGTGTGTATGTGTATGCATGGTTCTTAAAAAAGGGCAGTTGCTCCCCCAGGAGGGAACTGGCATCAGACCTGGAGGTACTGCAACAGCAGGCTAGCATTAGAAGTGCTAGAGCCATCCCTTACACCAAAAATGCTTCATCTTAGTCAAAAGGTGGAGATGCTGATGGGACTGGATGAGTTCTCTCACACCAGGGAACAAGCACCAGGCCTGGAGGCACTAGGGCAGCCCCAAAAGGACTGGAGCCAGCCCCAACACCCTCCCCTTGGTGCCAAAAATGCCACACTTGATCCCAGCCAAAAAGGCCAAGATTTTTTTTTTCTGGTTTTTTTGCACTGGTCCTGGAAGTACTGCAAGACCAGGTCAATGCATGGAGTGGATGGAGCAAGCGCCGGTTCCACCACCCAACACCAAAAAGAATCTGCTCAATATAGACCTCCGATGGAGGACATATCAGGGACAATCACCTGCCCTGGGAAAACCACCTGATTGATCATGGTGGTCACGGTGCTTCCCCTGATGCTGTTGGGAACATATCACAAGGATAGACCAGTGCAGCCCTTCTGAACAAGATATACAATAGTGCCCCAGAGTGCTGGCTCTTTTTCAAGTCATGGTGAGCCACTGCAAAAATTTCAACTTCCTCTTCACTCTTATAGTTGTGCTGAGCCTTTCTTTCCAATTTCCAATGATTCCTGTTTCTTCCCCAGCCCTAAATGTCTGGGAAATATAACCAAACAGGGCCCCAAACTGTTTATTTAGAATGTCTCTGTTGCCCGCTCTGTCATCCAGTCACTGATTAGTGTGATCCCACCCTCTATGGGGTGGAGCCAGATCAAGTTGCCTTGTGCCTTATCTGCATGTACATTTTTGGAAGCTCCCAGGACTCAAGACAAGAACACCTGTTTCCAATCATGGGGGGAGGGAGGCAGGAGCTAATTAGCATGTGGATTCTTTGTGGAGGGTATCTGGAGTACACACACATACCAAGTAGTGCTGAGCTGTGGGGTCACCATGGCTTGCAATGCTGTTGGCTCTGCTGAGGTCTGGCTCAATAAACTAACAGGTAACTCATGAGCCTTTTGGCTTTGAACTAATATTATGCAGTTTGTACTATATCTAAGTAGATCTAAAAGCACTGCTTAAAAGTGTGTTTATGGATTATCTGTGATAAAACTTGCAGCAATTTCAAAAAAAGGTAAGAATCAATTCTGGATTAACTAAGTCTATGGGTACTATATGCAAATTACCACAGGCATGTTTATTTCAAGGTCAGTGTTTTCAAATTTTCCCCTTACTCCCAAGTGCTTAGGGAGAACAGGGTATGACAGTAAGGAAGCGGGGAAAGGGCTGCATGTAGAAAAAATTGAGTGGGGGAGTCAGAGGGTGAGGGGGGTACCTGACCCCCCAGATTCATTTTCCCTGCTGTAGCAGTGAAAGGGGAACAAATTCAAGGCAAACCTGCAAAAATAGATTCTGTACCTGGAAAATTATAACAAATGTATAAATTTTCTATATCTAGAGTGTAACTATTGTGGGGGGGGTTATCTTATACTCAAGTAATTACACTAGTTTGTGTCCTGATATATTCTATAATTGTGTTTTTGTAATTGTGGACCATGATGGCCCAAAATAATCCTGTTTGCTTATTTTTAGAAACACATAGTTCTCCCCAGGTCATTGTTAATTTATATTTATTGGTTGTTGTTTTATAGTGCCAAATAGTGTGCTAAATGCCTCATGATACAAGTAACAACCCCTATGTTGATTTGGTCTTGCAGGAAAGAAGATGGCCTTTGAGTAGACATCCATATACAACCAAGACAGCAATATCTACATCAGATTCTGCTACTGATTTAATAAATATCCATCTGTGAGAAAGGCTTCCATACTTACACTTACACATTTAGGGGCTAATTCCATTTTATTCCTATGACAGGTCATCACAGGTTTGGTTGCAATCATCTGACTGGAAGCAAGATTGGCCTTTATATTTGAATATACAGAGATCTTTATACATGGTAGCATTTACTAAAAAGCTTATTCTAGAGATGAACAAAAAATGAATATATACATGCTTGCAACTGCAGGTTTTTGAGCTTTGTAATGAAATAATCCTTCAAGTATACTAAGCAGATGTTTAAGGTCACTCTTAGAGCATCAAAGGATTATTCTTGGGAGCACTGCAATGAAGAATGCCATACCTACTCTGAATGTGCTACTTCCTGAAATGACTGTAATGCACTGCAGCTATCTTATTGTGATGCTAGGTGAATGCCAATAAACTTTCAGAACTGAGGCAGCTTCACCACATCCATTGCAAGGGATAGTACATGTGGAAGGGGTGTGGCACGCTTCAGTGTCCTTTGGGGTCCTTTGACAGTATAGACATAACATTAGAGAATTCCCCTAAATTGGGGCAGTGAAAGACTGAATTTGGCAGAAGAAAAAGCAGGAGGGTGCAGTAGAGGCTAATTGATTGCCACCATCTAAGATGCCACCCTGCCCTACCTTCTGCCTGACTTCAGACCAACATGACTGAATTTGAAGATCTTTGCCTGTAATGGGTTTGTTATAAAATCTCGAATTATACATTGATCCATTCTATAGGCGTGTCCACACATGCAGGTATGTGCGCTTGCAGCAGCTCAAATAAAAGCAGTACAAATATGAGCCAGGGCTTTTTGCCTCAGCACACGTGCTCGGACATGCACTTTGTTGTGGAGCAAATTGTGCCACTAGGGGCAAAATAACCCTGATTGGCTTCTCATGTATCTTCAACCATGGGAAGCTTCTGGGACTCAGCCAATTTCTACACCTTGTGCCAGCTGGACTGCTGAAACAGCCCTGAGAGTTCCCTGCACCCTCTACCCATGGCAGCAGTCTGGCAATGGGGACTGCTGCCTGGCTGTGCACCTGCCAGACTCAGATAGGGACTGCAGAGCTAGTAGAGGCATCTGCACCTCTGGGCCAGCTGTCAGTGGACTGCGGTTGCAGGGTTGGCCTTCGTGCGGCACTACTGCCATTTGTGCCCCCTGCACAGCCATCTGGGCAGCTATCACCCGGAAGATGTTCTGGGTGTGGTGGCCTGCTTTGAACTGTCAAACCATGTCCTCCTGCCTCCATTTGGCCAGGAGGTCAGCCACAGCTAGATGGGTCCAAGGTGCCAGCTCTGAGCAGGCAGGGTCCTGCCACTGGCCTTCCTAGCAGGAATTCTGGTATTCCCTACTGGAAATCTGAAAAATCCCTGATAAAAAAAAAAAAAATCCCAAAATCACTCTCTAAAATACCCCCAAATCCATCTTCCACCACAAGTAAAACAACAGACCACTATAAAGAGAGAGAGTGAGTGAGTGAGACAGCAATCAGTTGGACAATGTTTTATTGATATATCTACAGTGTTAAAGCAAGTCTCTTATCATAATAATAAAGTGAACTCTAAATACAGGTTTCATGAATTCATGAATACATATTTTGCTGCCCTCCCATAGGGCGATGGCCCCCACACAAGGGGTTGGTACCCTACACAAGGGCTACACCCCCCCCAACAGGGGGTTCATCCCCCACACAAGGGGTACAGCCCCCCAATGGGAGCCAAATGACCCCTGAAGGGGCTACCACCCCCCATGCAAGGCCCACATGCCCCACCCGAGCCCCCCCAATTGCTGCCCCACCTGGCCCCATCCATCACCAGTTGCTGCAGCCCCCACAATGACTGCCCCACCCAGCCCCAACCCCCCACTCCCCCAGACCCCCCAATGGCTTCCCCACCCAGCCTCACCCCACAACTTGCCCCCAAGGCTACCCCCACAACCCCAGGCACCATCACTTAAACCCCCCCCCCAGAAAAAGAACAGAAAAAAATGGGAAAAAAAAGCCTCTGCTTACCTGAGAAACAGGGGCTGGGGGGGCTCCAGGGCCTCCTGGCAGAGCCCCCCAAGCAGAACAGTGCAGCAGGGTGGGAAGGAGGGCCCGGGCTGGGGCTGCTGGGGTGGTCAGCCTGCCCCACACTGCAGCTCCAACTGCCGGCAAGTGCCCTTTTTGGGTTTTTTTTTTTTTAAGTATGGGGGGGCATGAGGGGCTGGGGCTGGACAGGGCAGGGGTCAGGGGAGTGTGGGGAGGCTGGTGGAGGGAGGGGCCACAGCGTGTTTCAGCATCAGGGCAAGGGGCAACCATAAAGATGCTCTGGTACCACTTTTTTAAACTTCGCTTTTTTTAGACCTGTGTTTGCAGTGCAGGGAACGTTTTCTTGTTCCCGCACATGTCTCTTGCCCCGCCTCAAAGGAGTTTGAGGCAGGACAGAGGCACGTGCATGCTCATGTAGATGCACCCTATGGGGTTTTGTTTCAGAGTGTGCTATTGGGCCCTCTGCTGTACTATATCTAAGAGTGAGATTGAGTCTGAAATGTTTACCTGAACTGACACCTGCTGCAAATAAGTCCAAACCTGAGAAGGGTATATTATTTAATCAGAGAAGTTTGACTGTGCTAATATCAGCTCTTCCACATTCACTGAATTACATTTTGGCCTCCTTTTTATAGTGATGAATACAGGAATAATGCATACAACAGTGCCACTTTTTGCTTTCCTCTAGCTGCCTTTTTGGAAGTCAGGACTTTCACAAGCACTAGATGTACCTGCAAGAATGATCAGAAATGTTAATCCAGCAGATGAAGAACAGAAGCACTTTCTACCTGGAGCCTAACACAAGTACCTCAGACATGTAATCTAGTTTTAGAGGATGGCATTAGGCCCTTGAAGGAAAGCCTAGCCTTTTAAATTGAGCTGTATAAATTATGTAAAAGTATGCAAATATTAAGTCATATGGTTTAGTTTTAGCTTTTTGCAAACATACAAGTAGATAAGTTGTACTGACAGTTTTCTTGGCAGCAAGTAAATTTCAAGGATGCACATGCAAATATTTGTCAAAATTGAATTTTAGATTTGTATTTGTAATTATTTACACCAGAAGTGTTTGTGTGTTCCACCAATTGAAAACGAAAGTCAGCACTATGTGATATATCTGACCAATCACAAGTAAGCAGCATGACTTTAATTTAAAATATTGTTGATTAATCCATAGGGTAAAAAAAAAAGTCACTGAATATATTTGAATAGCAAATAAATTCCAGGTGATATAATCTCCTTATGGATATTCCCCTAGCAGAGAGACAAAATTAATCAAATAAATTATTCATTGTGAATTATTTGTTCAGCTCTGTTTACAAGGGTAGGCCTAATACTGATGCCTGAACTTTGCTGCTGCATTAACAGATGCTCCAGTATCAGATGTCACATGCTATTGATAACTGTTACTTTGTTTTACTCATGGCTATTTCACACAAGTGCATTGGATATGTAGTTAGAATGCATTTTTCATAAATGAGTTGCTAAATTATTACAATACAACTAGTAATGTAGTGTGTAGTTTTTAGCTTTTAACAGAGCTGGTTAAAGTACATCAATGCAATTATGTGAAGGAGCACCCACTAGACTACTAACAGTTCGTTAACTTTTGCTACATTTATTTTCATTATAAAAAGTAATTACTGTATGCTCTTTGTGATACAGTAATTAAAATATACTACATTTTCTTGCATACGACATGCCCTGGAAGATAATGTGCATCTTCCTTTTGAAAGCCATAATGAAAAAGCAAAAAGTGATGGCTGCATAGAGCGGGGACAAAGCCCAATCTTCAGATGATTCACTCTCCTTTTCCTGCCTCAGCTGTGAAATAGAAGGAGAGAGACCAGGAGTTGCTAGTAGACAGCAAAATTGCCCTAAGAAAATTGCCCTAAGAAAAGTTAACTTGATTAGTGGAACATCAAGATCATTAAAAAAGAGAGAATACCTGTGGAGCAGAGAACAATGAGCCCTAAAGTCAATTGATTCCCTAAGCTGTCTGAACAGTAAAACCACAGCTGCTGCACTGCTGAGGAAGAATCAAAGCAGGTTGCTTCTATCTCAAGCATAAAATCAGATTTCCTGCTTAATACATGTACCCCAATTTTGGGGGGCTTATTTTGTGAGAAAGGTGCATGCTGTATATGAAAAAATACAGTAATTTAAGTTTCTTTTCATAATAAAATATATTTGATGGACATAGTTTGCTTCGACTGCAATACTGTCTCAAATTCACATAAAAGAGAAATGGATACTAATAAAAAAATTGCAACCTTTACACACATCACATTTAGTAAACTATTTGCTTTTATTTGAATGCAAATATTTAAGTTTTATGTAATGCTGTGTATGTCCAGCCTCACTGTAAATATAAATCAGTCTTCTCAGACATGCCCGTTGGATAGGATAGGAAAAGGTTATTGCTCCACTTATTCTGAAAAAAAAGAAAAAAAAACAGAAATTGGGTCTGAGATGTTAAGTGATTTCCTCCGTCATACTGCAGGTTCAAACTGAAGGTGCTGGGATTTTTGCTACTGACTTAAATGGCAGCATGACTAAGTGCAGTTTGCCAATGCAAGAGCTGGAAGTTGATAGACCCCCCTTCCATGCTGGGTCCATTGAATCACTGCTATGGTTTTAGGAAAACATGAGTAGCTTAGAATTTCAGTTGAAAGATAAGCCAGACTTCCTCCTATTTTATTGGGTAAAACAGCAAGATTTTGAGAATCATACTTTTCATCTGCCACAGCAAAGCAGAAAAATGAAAATCAATGATGCATAACAAGCTCACTGAGGAGAATTTAAAGTACTAAACTTTCTGTCTTCTCTTCCAAATCTGTGTGCAGAGTTCAGCTCCTTGTTCATTTGTGTGCCAAAAGACAAAACAGCACTGCCAAAAATATCATTAGTAGCTGATCTCTGGCTACAAAGTAATACAGCCTTCATGCTCATCCAGTTTTTGGCTTGTGCTGAGATTTATAGCAATCGTGTCAATGGCAATGGTGAGTTTTTCATGATATGGATAACAAAAAAGTAGAATGGGTATAGCCAACTCGTTTCCCAAAAGTCACCAGATGATAACTAATTTCATTGTCAAACTTCATTGGATATGAAAAACAAAAATGCAAGGACCTAAATACCATTATCAGTTCCCAACAATCACATTTACACAGTGTGCAGAACTTGTTTGCTCCATATGTGTAGGATTTTTTTCTAATACCACTCCAAACAGTAAATGAAAGATTTAGTGGAATGCTGGCGTAATAATAGTTCCTTGCTCAAATGTAGTGCTTTTTAATGGTTGCTTTCAAGGTACCTTGCTTAAGTGGCAATATTATTCCCATTTTCCCTCATGAAGAAGCTGACACTCAGATCTGCCTATGAGTCACATACAGTAAACAATAACTATACAGACATCCAGGACTCTCCTAGCCACTAAGCATATTCCCTCCATTAGAAATATTTCATTCTAATCAATGCATTAGCAATCTTTAAATTGCTGATCAAAACACAATCTCACAACCACCCATTTCAAGAGAAAAAAAATACTATGGGAAACATTTGCTTGTATTTGCACCCATCTGTTCTCCAAAACATCCGTGAGTGTCTGTAGCAGTTTCAAGACTTACCAGCAAAAAATCTGCATGCTAGGAAGAGAATGTGGTTAAAATGCACATGCACGTGACTGTAGTTGCAAAAAAATCCATATTTCAGCAATTATGTTATATAAAACACTTTAAAATATCTGTGTAAAATGAATGGATCTTTACAGACTTCTATGCTTTAGGAGAAAAAAACAAGTTTAGTTTTGTTTAGATTGTTAACTAAGGGAAAGAATATGGGAGAAAGAAGTATGTGAATGACTGGCCAGTGCATATTAAGGAAGTTCTTAATTTATGTGTCATTATAAAGGATTATTGAGGCTTCCAAGTCCAAGCATTTCTCCCTACACATGGATACTGAAGGAAACTCAGACAGAAGCCATGTGCAAAAAGCAGCTTGTGCCAGTAGATTATATTTACATCTGCTGCATATGGATACATGGGAAACAAGCCAAATATATGCTGGTGGGAAGCAGCTTGCTACTTCTGTTTTGGGAAAGTTCATCACTGTTACAATCTTGGACAAATTAGATTCTGAACAGAGAGAGAGAGAGAGGGGAGAAGCACACACAATACCCGAGTTCAAAAATTTCAACTGTCCCAGAAATTTCATTCCAAAATATTTCATCCTCTAATATTTTTTTCTTTTCTGTGAAGTTATGGAGGCTGTTGACTGGGAGGTGGAATGGGGATTGCACTGAAATGACAGAAATATGAAAAATCCACTTTGTTCAGAATCTTTGTCACAGGTAGTATTGTATGCACAAGGAATTGGTTGAGCCGTAGAGGTTTTTTTAACATAATTCCTGCAAAAAAAAAAGGATTCATGCACAAAGCTACTATTATCACATGCTCCACTGGCTGAGTTCATTTATTTGTTTCCTCATCAGGGATAGTGTACAGTCAAAAAGCCTGAGGCTGAATCACTTCAATCTTCACAGGTTAGTTTAAGCTGCATAGATTGAACTCATAAGCAAGTGAACAGATATTCACTTTCGAGACTGGAAACACATCTGTGTGCCTGCAGCAGCCCAAGCCAGAAGCCAGAGGTGGGCAGGGATGGTACTAGCCAAGGCTAGCCCACCCACCCTGCAATGCAGGAGGTGTTTGCCGGAGAGGTGCAAAGCATTCTGGGATGCTGGGGGACTGTGAGTTAACCTGAATCTGGAGGGGATCTGGGACAGAACTTCAATAAACTGATTTAACCTAAATCAGTTAAGTCTGATACTGCATCCATTCAGGTTTATCTTAAACCAGTTTTGGCCATTTTGAAAGCAGTTTATGTGCACTGAACTTCTGTTGTGTTACAGATTTCAACCAATTTCCAATCACTTATACCAGTTTATGTGTAATTTCAGGCACTGCTGCACACTTGGGCTTAAATTCTTAGGTCCAATGATTTCCCCATGTTTATGGTGCTTTTATGGAGAAAAACCTTTTCATTTTAGAAGTGTGGAACTCCCTTTGGCACTGCTCCTCAATGCCATTTTGGGAGAATACATTGTTCTGCATGGGGGCACAAACGCATCCTGGGATACCAGTCTGTATTAATAACACAAGTATGACACAATAGAATTTCAGAGGACTGCTATGGAGTTTAAGGCACGATGGGCTGTGGAGAACAAATATCAAATAAGCAACACTTCCCAGTAATTTAAAATCAGATCATGGCACAGCCTATGTGCTGACACAAGGGACAAGAGAGGAAATACAGCAGCCCTTTATGCCCTAGCACAGAGCACTGTGTTACTTCTTCTTGTAGTATTTCCAACACAAAAGTGACTCCATGGACCATGAGAGTGAGGAGTTGCATATTTTAGACACAACGTTGGGCAGTATGCACCGTGAGATGTACCAACCAGTGCCATTGATTTTGCTTGGGAACGCCATAGATCCATAACCTTTCTCCCAGACTGCTCCAGAAGCAGTACAATACCATTGTTCCCTTCTTCTCTGGGCTAGATTGTAAACTAACAATATCACCCACAGATTACTAATACAAATCATAAAAACAGTACAGGCAGTGTGATTGTTTTATACTGCAAAAAAGCAGCCCAACTGCAGTCCTTCCTTCAAAGAGAAAGATAAAAATTGGTTTCTGCTTAATCTCCAGAAGACCTGGGGTCAGCTTAACAAATTAAGCAACCAGAACCATTATCATGTAACATTAAATGTGTGAAAAATACCTTCCTGTTATAAACTGCACCATGGAAAATGGCATTGAAATTGCACATACTCCATATATATATATATAAAATCTTGCCCAATTTTGTCCAAAGATTCCCAAAATGAAATATTTAACAAGAAGCATGAACACAAACATGGGCAATGTTTTTGTGTGTGCATTTCAGTTGTTTCAAATACTTTGGTAAACTTCCAGTGGTGGAAGAGAGAATGTTTGTTAAAATGGAACAGGATATTACCCCAATGATAAGTGTTCTTAATTATAATTAAGTTGTGCATGTCTAGTAATTGGTTTCTATAAATTAAAGCCCCACTCTTGTCCAGTGCAGGCATAACAGAATAAGAACATGGGCTCAGGGGTAAACAAATTGATAGCTTGTCAACATTACTACTGTTTATGTTGAAACATAAAATTGGGCAAATATTTATAAGCACCTTCTGTATTTCACCTGTGCACAATCCTACAGCGAAGGTGCCTCTGCTTTAGCTAGTGGCAATGCAAAGAATAATCGTAGTAAATTAGAAGCTTAAAAATACTATTTACTGGTTTCTTCTTTTTTGGTCAAAATGTTAGACCTCAATGTAACAGGACACTGGGATGTGTCTGCTCCTTTCAGAGAGCAAGCAGTCTGAGAAACTGCTTACAGGTGGCAGAGGGGAGCTAATGAGGGACTCACCTGACCCAAAGCACTGAGCTATATAAGCCCAGAGCCTGCTCTGGTCAGGTAATTTCTTCCCAGCCACCATGCAGGGAGGAGCTCCAGGCTGTAAGGCAGTAGTGTCCCTGAGGAGACCTGGTTTATACTGAATGGCTCTGCAGACCAGGGAATTGAGATAAGTTATGTGGGTTGAGAAAGAAAGGGCTTATACAGGCAAGTAGCCTTGGTTTTGTTATCTCCGGAGGGTTGAGGTACTTACTATAAGGTCTGAGAGCCGAAGTGGATTTAGTATGGAGACCACAGAATAGCCCTGGATGGGAAGATGTGCCTGGCAGGAGAGGAAGAAAGTTTGCCCTCTTAAAGGGGCAGAGAGAGCTGTTTCAACCATTGTTGTGTTTCTGTTATAGCCCAGGGACTTATAGTTTTGTTACTGTTTACACTGGTGTTTTGGGCTAGGACTGTAAGGAGTTGTTTTGGAAGTCCCATTAGTGCCTGTGAGACATGCAATTGCCTGGAGCCCTTGCCAGGGGTAGGCTCAAGGCCTGAGATATTGTTGAGCCCAGTGAGGGGCAGTACAAGGCTACAGAGCAGATGGGGGCCAGGAGGGGCCCAGTGCCTGAGACAGGCACAGTGAGATTGGGGCCAGGAAGGGCACAGTGAGATTGGGGCCAGGAAGGGCACAGTGAGATGGGGTCCAAGAGCACAGCCCTAGTGAGTGAGGGGCCTGGCAGACAGAGGCCAAGGACCCAGAGAGCAAAGGCAATAGATTGAAGCTAGTGCCTCAAAGCCAGGTCTGACATAATGGGCCTAGGCAAACTGACCTAGCAAGATTGAAACGGGCAGAGGCTGGGGAAGCCAATGCCTGAACAGCGGGAACAACATTTCTGTAACACCTGCGAGGCTTGGGATGTGATATAGGGGAGGAAAAGGAGCCACATAATATGCCCCCATGGCTACAGGGGCCCTACAGGAGCCTAGTCAAGTTGGGAGTGACATACTAGGATGGAGGACTGGAATGAGACCTGGGGAGGGGGGGAAACTAGTAGGACTGAGGCTTGCTCTGAGGCCTGTGGGTAGCCTCCCTTAAATAGTCAGTAATAGTGAGATCAAGGCATAGTGAGTGAGCAAACTAGAGGGAGAGGCTATAGAGTTTGAGCCAGTTTGACTGAGAGGTGTCACAGCTGCCTCAGTGGTTGCAACCTGTTACACTCAACACAGAGGATCTGGTGCAGTTTGCAATGAGTTGCTAAGCTTCCTTGCTCGGTCTAGGTCTTTGTTGGCAGAGCTGTTGATTCTATGACAGCATATACTTTTGCTTCACACTACACACCACTTCCCCTCCCCCCCCAGCTGTTTCACTTTAAATCTGTGTACTAAATCAAGCACAACCAGCAACAGTAGATCACAAATGGTGAAGATTATGCAAATCTAAAATAATATTTTCTGGCATTCTGAAGGCAAAGCCAGTATTTATGGGTCAGTTCATTAAAAGAGTGTTAAGCACATGGAAAAACACATTGTACCTCTTTTTCACATGCAACTTCACTGCAATTCCCAAGTGACTAGGAATAAATAAAAGTTCCCATATGTAAGGATCTGCTGTTATGCCTGTGCAGATGCATGAAGGGACAGAAGGGGAGTAGAAGGATTTTCTTCCCGTTTTGTTCTCTCATGCAGGTGGTGGGCATAATTCCAGTCCCTGTGTGGCTCTAAACATGGGGACTGCTCTTTCATAGCAACTCTGGCAAACACATAATTTCAGAATGAGTGGAAGGTGACAAAGGCACTAGCAATCTAAATTGCTGATTTGTGCAAGACAGAATGATACCTACTCTTACGGGAGAGAACAGTGTGCATGCTCCCCTTGCCTGCTGGGAACTCTGAAAGAAACTGGGCCTCTCCATGAAGTGATGCAAATCTGCATTTCCTACAACACGGGACTATGGATTATGCATTGCGCTGGGCATGTTAGTAACAAACAGTAACGAAGTCCCTGCCCCAAAGAGCTCACAATCTAAACAGACAAGACAGGCAAAGAAAGGCTGGGAGAAAGAAAGACTCTTATCATCCCTGCTTCATTCATGTGGAATGGAAACACAGAGTGATTAAATGATTTGTCCAAGGTCACACTAGAAGCCCATGAGAGACTATGAAATTGAACCCAGATTTCCTGATTCTGAGTCCAGTCTGTTACTGTAGCCTTAAGGGCTGTGTCCACATGAGCAGGGGAGTATGTTTGCAGAAGCACAAATAGTAGCAACACAAATCTGTGTCGCTACTTTGTGTTTCTGTGCATGCTCCTGCTTGTGTGATTTGCAGTGGGACACATTGTCCTGCTGCTCCATGTGCTGCCGGGGGTGCTGGCAGTGGCACAGGGTGCCTTAGTGTGGGACTAGCTGGCAGGCAGGAACACTGAACCACCCTGTGCCCCAGTCAGTTCTTCATGCTTTGTGAAGCCCCTACACTGAGGCACCCTGTGCCCCAGCCAGCCGCTCCCCAGCTGGTTGGGGTGCCGTGTGCCTCAAGATGGGGGAGCAGGCAGCTGCTCTGCCCAGGGCTGCCTGCTCCCCATCTTGAGGTACGCTGCAGCCCAGCAGGGTGCCTCAGTGAGGGGGCTCCATATTTGTCCTAGCACACAGTACTTTGGTGTGGTTTGTGAAACTTTTTTTTCCGGGGGGGGGCGGTTTGCCACCAAGAAATCCCAGTAGCAAATTTTGCCCCAGCACTGCTAATTAACAGTGCTATGCATGGTTTAATGTGCAACACGTGCGATTTGTAGTGCTGCAAACTGCACATGCCTTCATGTCTGGATCCAGCCAAGAAGTCCCATTCCTGAAGGTGTATAACAGTGCACAATGACTTGGGAAGGAAAGTATCTTTGAAAGAGAAATGTGGAGACTTGTATTCTGGAAAAACTGAAAGTGCATGCTTATGTTACATTCATTTACTAGTACATAGCTAATCTTGTATAATATATGGTCTCTCAAATTTTGATAATTTGTATGATGTAAATTCAGTCCTTCCTTGACAAGGAATGTTGTTATGAGAAAAATAGGCAAGTGAGATACTCAGCCAGAGTCACAGTTTACTGCTGTATAGTAGTTACTAACATTTTGAGACTATTAAAAATGTTAATATAAAACTGCATGTTGGTTGCCCAGAGAAAGGAACTTGACATCAGCTCTGCTGTAAATGACTGAGGAACCTGAAACAGACAAAATTTGCAGCCTGTTAAAATTTAGCACATTTAGATCAGATTAAAAGGTCTAATATAAGGTACTTTGGTTTATGTTAAATTATATTAGGTGCTGATCCTGTGCTGCTTTAGGGACTAGCATATGGGGAGCAAAGTTGGTGCACTCTAGAGTGCGGACTTCCCCCAATCTTGGTCTGTCAACACAAGAATGCAAGAAGCATCTTTAATTCAGTCAGTAAACAAAAGCTATCCTAGTCAGAAGGAGTAACATCCCATTCTGGTCTCAAAACTTCAGGTAACAACACTGGGGTTAGAGAACAAAGATCTGATCCTGCTGATGGGTAAGTGCCTGTGGACCCCTGCTGCTTTGATTTCAGTGCAAGCTCTAAAGTAGCAATTCTCAACCTTTCAAACCACTCTGACTTGCTGTCAAAAAATTAGCAAAAGTGTTGGTTTTTTTTACAAGGGATGCCTTGTGTCTCAAAAGCTGGAAATCCACTGCTCTAGAGCCCATGAGCCAGTTCCAGACCACAGAACCATCTCATCCAACAAGCTGGGCTCCCTCTGGGTCTGCAGATTTGGTGGTGGGGGACCAGTGACAGCATTAATTCCTGTCCCTGGCTACCACATTTCTGGACCTGTGGGGAGTCCAGGAGGCCAGATAGCATGGCTCTTTGCACTACATTGGGAAAGTAAGGTCCAATCTGGATGCAGGGGATGAGGCAGCGTAGGCCCCAGTCTGGGCACACAGGGCCAGGTTGCGGCAATGTGAGCCCCAGTCCTGTGTACCATTCCCATGCCACTTATCTGGCTTGCTTTAGAGTATTTACAAATAGATTTAATCACAAGATCAGGGTCTAAAGAGGGCACAACAGACATCTGGTCGTAGGTCCCTGAGTCATACACCCCCCAAATCAATTTAGGAATGTTCTCCAAGATATTGGGGGGCAGACCAAGGCAAATCCAAGCCTTTCCTCCACAGCTACAGCTGTTGTTATTTTCTCCCCTGCATTTCCAAAAGCTTTAAACAAAAAAAGAAAAGAAAAAAAAATGTGGACAGATAAATTAAAATTGCCTCAGGCAGTTCTAACTTGTATAACAACACATACAGTACTTAGCACCCTAGATTTCATTATTTTTAACAGCATAACTAGAGAATCTTACTTTTACACATTAAATATTCTTGGATGGTTTTTCTATGTCTGAGTAGAAATATGATTTTCTTTCCCATCAGAGTGCATGTTTTATTCTCCCAGAGATTTGTTTCCGACAAAGAAAAGCGTAGATCAGTTGTATCCCCAACAAAGAATGCCCTCATGCTTTGGAAGGTCCCAATCCTGAAAATGTTTAACTGATTCTTTTTTTGGTAAGTCATGGGCACAGTCACATTGTTATTCTGCATTCAACATCTCTGGGAGGAGAACCACTGAATACTCAAACATCATCTTAAAGGAGGCATTATTGTTATGTCTTTCTGGAATTTTATGAAATAGGACTCTGTGCCATAGAAAAATCAGTTGTTCTCAGATGAGATACAAGAAGGCAGGTGGAGGTGGGTTTGAACCTTGCCAGCTGACACTGTCTTGAGCTCTCTCAGGTTGAGGCTACCAACCAGCAACAACAAGCAGGTGGATAAACAGGGAAGCAAATACAAAAGGTTTGGAGAACTGAGACCCAACTCTACCAGCAAAATTAAGAGTGTGTTGAGGATAAGGATCAGCTTAGAGGGGCCACAGTGTTGCATCACAACAGGCAGGCACTGTTTCTAAATCAAGATATTTTAGTTTTTCATGTTATTGATTGTCCATGTGTGCATGTGAAAACATTTCCAACCAACCAAGGGCAAATCGTGAAGAAAAGATGCTCTGGGAAGTAGCTGTGATTAAGTAGCAGGAGGTACACATGTTCAAATAGGTTGTATGGATGATGGGAGTTAGCATAGATGGTCATAGTGATGCCTTCCGGGTTTGAAATTCCTAAGTCTGTGTCCTCCCACCCTTCATCCCATTTATTCATGGGCTTTGTAGAGACCAAGACAGCTAGAATTACCCTCAGGTGCTCACAACACTTAGGTACTTTGATTGTCAGTTTTATGTTTTTCACCTTCTTCTGAGGCATCAGAGACTGATCACACCTGGAGATGGGACATCTACTAAGTGGACAATTGCTGTAGTATAATTAGTCCTACTAAACACAAGATTTGAAATCAAGAATTTTCTCCCAAGCCGGGTTGGCATGAACCTTGGGCTCTTTTGCCTCCCTCTCCAGCACATAGTATCGTTCATCTACTAGGATCATTCTGGCATATCCCATGGCACCAATTCTTTGCCACTGCAGGGGCCTTGGACTTTGGTGACACCTTTGTTTCTCCTGTTCTTTGCCTATGGCATGCTGTATAGCATATCAGTCCTCTGAGGACTGAAATATTTCGTTTAACTGAAGTCGTAGAGCTTACTGAATTGGTGTCTGAGTTAAACCTCATCACCTCATGAAATACAGAAGGTCAAACTAGACAAATGAATGGTTATTTCAGGCCTTAAATTCTATTAAGTTTATTAAATTGACAGAATAACTTTTAATAATGAGGACATTCATAACACCTGGAAACCAGTTCATCTATAAACAGAAAATAATTAATTTTCTCAAACAGCCTGCTGCAAATAGTTCTCTTGGCTCTATATTATGCAGTCATGTATTCTGAACATAGTTTAGGAAAAATATACTGCAGGCAAATCTACATAGTCTGTAGGGGGGGAAACGATATATGTAGATTATTAACACTAGAGACTGGAATTGTATTGTAAATGTATATTATTATTGGTGATCACTTGTAGGGTATTGAGCATGGGAATATTAAAGTGAAAGTCTTTTTTACATGTGAATATGAAAAAAAAAAGCTACCCCATCATTAAAAATGATATGTGACAGTTGGATGAGGATTGTTGTTTTCAGTGTTTGGTTTAAACACAATAAAGATGAACAAAGTTAAAATGTGTTCATTGATGTGTGAGAATGCAGTCAAGATCAGAAGTACAATTTCCTAATTTTTACCTTTATTCAAAGACTTTTTCCTTTGTATTAACTCCTACAGATATCTAATGAATGCTCAAATTACAGCGGTTTTTATGGGTATCAATGTACTTTGCATTGGCAACTTGATAAAAAGAGTATCTGGGAGGAGGGAAAGAAAATCAAAGTAAATGTATCAGAACGCTTACTATGTGTCTAAACACAATGAAATATGAACTATGTAGGCGTATTCATTAATTTAAAGGAATGTTCATTTATTTTAGTTTTTATTATGTTTTTGATTTGCAGTACATTAGACAAAGACCATTTTACAGGCTCTTTGTGATTCTGTAAAACCCAACAACAATTTGTACAAAACCTTATTTTTCTAGACATTTTTCTTTGTCTTTGCAATTAGACTTTTATGCTTAACTTCAAATGTAATGTGTGCATCAGGCCAAATTTTGGTTTCATTCAAGACAGTGGGAATACTGCCATGGATGGAAAGGCATCAAGATTTGGTTCCTATCCTGGATCATTTAACAAATTGCATATCCCCATTTAGTATTTAGCCTTGTATATGCTCAACTATTTACAGAAGCAGTCTACAGAACAATAAATATTGTAGCAGGGAGCTGAGTCCTGGTCCTGCTCTACTAACTGCTTCAGGCAAGCCTGACCTGGAAGGCTGACCCCAAAAAAGAACTGGGTCAGGCATGAGACAGTCAGCACATACCTCTTTAAGACTGGTAAGGGAGAGGTAATTTCCCAGAAGACTCCAGGAGTTCCATTTATCCTTAGGAAAGAAATTAGGAAGGACATTGGGGTGTTTTTATCCCTTGGAAAGGGGCAAAACAGGGAACTATACTTGTGACTCATGCAGAAGTGTGGGCAGTCTTCGGCAGAAACACCCAGAGATTTTCACCTATTTGAACAGCACGGAAGCAAACTCCAAGGCTGTGGCTGCATCAGATCACCGCTAAAGACCAGTAGGACAGCAATCTCACACATAAACGTGGGGACTGTGGGGTGCTGGCCCCTCCCCATAGAGTAAGAACTACCCCTGAGAAAAGGGAAATCCTTAATACTCACTTGGGGTCTGTGCAGAGGCACGGGCAAGTCAGTGATATTGCAGGCCATGAATCCCTACCACCACCAAGACCAGTGGTGAAAGATGGATAGTTCACTAACTCCAGTGCCAGGGAAGGTGGGTTGCCCCTGCAGGGAGAGAAAACAAGAATAAGTAAATCAACTGGGGAATAGAGTGAAACCAGTATATAGCTGAACCCTAATTAGGATGCTTAATTGAAACTGACTGAGCCCTCCAGAGCATGGACAGGCTGAGTGGAGCACGGTCTGAACTGAAGAAAACTCTGAATGTTATAGAACACCCAATGAGCAGGGAGACCAGTCCCACTCCCTGTACAAGAACTGTGTCAGGGAAAGACTTTGAGAACTCCATTTGGCAAAAGTGGGATAGATCATGGGAGGCACTTTGGGGATTCTGAGAGACATTTCCTGGATCAGCATAAGGACTATGACAAGAGTGCCCTAAAGCCATTGAGCCTAGACATACAGGGAGAGATTAAATACTCAAGAAGATAGACTTTGGTGAGTGTGAGCCTGTAAGGTTCTAAGGACTAGAGAGTGTTCTATGCATGCACCCTAAGAATAGATGCATGTTATGAGCAGTATGATCCAGACTGTGTAGTGGTCAGCTGTTGCCTGAATCTGGGTTAGGGAATAGAAGCTATTAAGAAGGTCTAAAGGTGGCCAGAGTCATTCATTCTTATTCTGATTAAACTTATATACCTGTGGAGTGGAACTCGACTATGATAGACAAGCAGAAATCCGTAGGCCAGCTGAGCAAAGAAGACTGAGAGAAAAAAGGTTAAGAGCTGCAACAGTGAAGTACATTGGGTGAGTGACACACCAGGGCATAGGGGAGGAGGAGCCCTGGAAAAGACCAACCATAAGAACTAGCAGTAGGAAAGCCATCCCAGGGGGGACATTCTTTCTGTCCACCACAATAACAGCAGTGTGGCAGGCAATAAAAGTGTGGACAGTAGAGTGCTACCCTGATAAAGAGGTCAGGCTACTTACACATATCTTATACAGAAGAGAATATATAGTAATAGTAATGCTAAATTGCTTTATGGAATCCAATCCTCAAGTGCTGTAAAGTGTAGTAGAACTATTGTCTTCTGTCAATCACCACAAGATTTAACAGATGTATCTCTTACACTCTGAGCAAGATCCTCCTAATCCTCCTGATTAGTTCTCAATAGTAGGAATGAGCACAACTTTAAAAAAGTCATATAGGATGCCTAAGTAGAACTGTTAAATCTCTTCTTATTTTCCCTTTGAAACCTTCATAGTTACTTCGATACCATGTACCATGTTTACATGATGTTTGCACTCCCTTTTTACCCAGTGTTTTTTCACTTGTGTAGTTTTTACTTACATTTTTTCAGTATAACAATCCCAGGTCTGGTTTTCCTTTGTGTTCTATAGAGTAGTGAATGCACTATCAGTACAACAACAACAATAATAATAATATGTGAAAGCTTCCCCCTTGAATTAATTTAGATTTTTCCAAGCACAAGAGATCTGCAGAACCTCAGGATTCACTGCTTCCTGGTCTTGTACAAATATAGTAATTTATTTGGTATGCACAAGGCCAGCAAAAACTTGACTTCTGTGCAGAGAAACAGAGCTAAGTATGAATTGTGTTCTTAAAGAGCACTCATATAGGATTTATAGTTGATTTTCTTCCCAAAAAGCATCCAGGAGAAATAAGGAAGATAAAAATGAAATAATAAAAGATTCACACAATAACTCTGCATCAACATATAAAAAATCACCTATCTGCAGTTTCTTATATTCTGATCCTGAAAGTGGGGAGAGATTGGTCAAGAAAAAATGTATGGACAAAGTGGTTGATTGGAGTCCTAGCTCTGCTATGAACTTCTGTGACACTGGGCAAATCACTGAATACTCTGCCTAACACTTCCACACCTCAAAGCGGGCCATGAAGACAAATTAATTAATAACTGTATGATACTTGTATGCTAATGTAACCATAAACATTATTGTTATTTTCCCTCCACATGGACTTAGAATCCTCCCCCAGGATTTTGGAACTTAGTTAGATTAGAAGGCATTCTTTATTAAACATAAACTTGTTTTTTACTATATATTTCACCAGCCTTGGTCAGCAAATGAGGAAGTTTTCAGGCCTCCATCTTGAGGTGGACATATAAAGCTATACTTTGAAATTGGGTTTGAGCAGTCCACATCTCTGAATAATTTCAATTGAGCTGTGGGTGCTCAGCTTCTCTGAAAAGTAAACTTTTAGTGTGCATAAACTTTATAGTCATAAGCATAATGCACTTAAGGAAAATTGTTATCATCTAATTAAATAGAAAGAAATTCTTCACCAAAGAACTTGCAATGTTTAGATAACATCATCCTAAGAAATCCTTGCCTCTTGCATAGATATCTCACACCATTTACATGCTATCTCCTTCTAAATCATGGGTCTGTCTGTGGGAAATGGGTTACACATAGAAATCCATGAGTATAAATTTAAAGTCATCTCTGAAATGCATCCAAGAAGGAATGTAAAGAATGCTGATCATTCATCTTGTGCAACAAATCAATAATTTCAAATCTTACTCTTAGAAAGGAAAACAGCATCAACATCTGTAGAGGGAGACTCCAGAGATGCATTTTATATATATAGCCTGGACTCCTGTAATAAATAATCCTGCTTGTACAAATAGTCTTCTAGCTGAAGCATTACACTATTCCATCAGAGTACTTCACAAATGCTAGTGAAAGGGCAGATGTTGGGGGCTGAGTATAGCCTGCAAACAGAGCTAGGCACCAAGAGCTGCCCTGGAGACAAGAAAAGAGGGAATCTGCACCTTGGGTTGCAGAGTGGTTCTCCCTCAGAAAAAGAGTTCCTTGAACAAGTGCTACACTAACATGTCCACGTGCGAAGAATTAAACTGGAAATTCTGTGTAATTGCAAATCCACCAGCCCCACTTCTGAGGTTCTGCACCTCTCCACTGAAGGCCCTGGCACAGAAAAGCAGGGAAAGTCACTAGAGAGGATAAATTCATGCCAGAAAAGATGATCAGACAGATACCCAGCACAAGACCCTTATTAGCCTGTCTCTCTTCCCCTCTTCTCTTACATTTCTTCTTCACCCCGGGCTTTCTGCATGGAGAGATGTAGAGAACAAGTTTGGGCCCAATAATTCCATGAGGTAGGTCAATATTTTTTTTATTCTGTGAGATACAAAGCAGATAATACAAGCATGTCTGAGTTGCTCTGTATCTCCCAATGAGCAGAGAGGTGGTTAGCTGTGTTAATCTGAAGCCAGGCAAGAGCTGAGGCAGGGTAGCACCTTATGCCACATCCAGATGTGCAGGCACATGTGGTTTGTGGCACCATAAACCACACACCCAGAATGTTAAAACATGCCCCACACTGCAAATTTGCAGTGCAGATGCAAATGTTGCTACTGGGAAATCCTGGTAGCAAAGGAAAAAGCAGTAAGAAAAAAAGCAGTATGGCACGTGACAAGAGCATGCACCAGCAGACACGGAGGCTAGGCCCTCCAGGGAGAGTGTCTCCACTCTTTATTTGTAGTCCGGCTCCTCCAGCATGCCAGGTAGCCAGGAAGAGCAGAGAAAGGGCAGTGTTCCTGAAGTGGGGCAATTTGCTCCCCACCAAAGTGCACATACAGGGGTATGTTCTATGGCAAAAAGTAGTGGCACAAATTTATGCTGCTACTATTTTTGTCACTGCAAGTGCATGCCCCTGCATGTGGGAGTGTACCCATAGAGAGTAACAAGTTTAGAGAACTTTCCAAGGAAACAATCTACATCATCAGATGCTAATCAATGAGAGAGGAAAGTTCTTAGCAAAGCCCACTGAATTCAATAGTGATCTTTCATAGTTTCATAGTTTCTAGGGTCAGAAGGGACCTGAGCAGATCATCTAGTCCGACCCCCTGCCATGGCAGGAAAGAGTACTGGGGTCAAACGACCCCAGCAAGGTTTTCATCTAGCCTCCTTTTAAAAACCCCCAGGGTAGGAGCCTGCACCACTTCTTTTGGAAGTTGGTTTCAGATCCTAGCCGACCTGACCATGAAGTAGCGCCTCCTGATATCCAGCCTAAATCTACCCTCGCCAGCTTGTGACCGTTATTCCTGGTCACTCCTGACAGTGCTCCGGGGAAGAGTGACTCCCCCAGTGTCTGCTGATCCCCTCTGACTAGTTTATAACAGGCCACGAGATCCCCCCTCAGCCTTCTCTTGTGGAGGCTGAAGAGGTTCAGGTCCCTCAGCCTCTCCTCATAGGGCCTGCCCTGTTGTCCCCTGATCATGCGAGTGGCCCTCCTCTGGACCCCCTCCATGCTGTTGACATCCCTCTTGAAGTGCGGCCCCCAGAACTGGACGCAGTACTCCAGCTGCAGCCTGACCAGTGCCGCATAGAGGGGGCAAATCACCTCCTTGGACCTGCTTGAGATGCATCTGTGGATGCACGACAAGGTGTGGTTGGCCTTCCTGACTGCCTCCCCACACTGCCGGCCCATGTTCATCTTGGAGTCAGTGATGACTCCAAGATCCTTTTCTGCCTCTGTGCTGACAAGAGGGGAGTTCCCCAACCTGTAGGTATGGTGCCAGTTGTTCCTCCCCAGGTGCATCACTTTGCACTTGTCGGTGTTGAAACCCATCCTATTCTCGTCCGTCCACCCTTGTACCCTATCTAGGTCTGATTGTAGTCTGTTGCTTCCTTCTAGTGTGCCCACAACCCCCCACATCTTAGTGTCATCAGCAAATTTGAACAGGGTGCTTTTCACCCCCTCGTCCATGTCACTGATGAAGATGTTGAACAGTGCGGGCCCGAGGACCGAGCCCTGCGGAACCCCACTGCCCACGTCCTTCCAGGTTGAGAAGGACCCATCCACTACCACCCTCTGGGTGCAGCTCTCCAGCCAGTTGGCGACCCATTTGACTGTGTGGGTGTCGACATCGCAGTCCCCCATTTTCATGATGAGAATGGGGTGAGAGACAGTGTCGAAAGCCTTCCAGAAGTCCAGGAAGACTATGCCCACTGCTACCCCTGCATCTAATGATTTGGTGATCTGATCATAAAAGCCACCAGGTTGGTCTGACAGGACCTGCCACTGATGAACCCGTGTTGGTTGCCCCTAACCATGCAGTCCCCTGCTGGCCCCTCCTGGATGTGTGCCAGAATAATTTTCTCGAACAGCTTGCCTAGGATCGAGGTAAGAGTAACAGGCCTATAGTTTCCCGGGTCCTCCTTCCTCCCTTTTTTGAAGATGGGAACCATGTTAGCCCTCTTCCAGTCCTCCGGCACCACACCAGAGCACCGCGAGTGCTCGTAAAGCCGTCCCAGGGGTCCTGCAATGACCTCGGCCAATTCCTTTAGAACTCTAGGGTGGAGGTCATCCGGACCAGCTGACTTGAATATGTCCAGCACCTCCAGAAGCTCCCTAACTAGTTCCTCACTAACCTTTGGCCCAGGCGTGCCTCCCCTGGGGCCCAAGGGGGGCCCAAGGGGGGGGCGTGGCTGTTCCAGTCCCTCCTTAGGAAGACGGAGGCAAAGAAATCATTAAACAAGTTAGCTTTGTCATCTGGTGTGACGACCAAATTTCCCAACGTGTCCTGCAGGGGCCCCACATTACTCAGAACCTTCTTTTTACCCCCTATGTATTTAAAGAAGGACTTCTTATTGTCCTTAATCTGGGAAGCTAGCCTTAATTCCATCTCAGCCTTGGCCTTCCTGACTGCCCCCCTACATCCATGGGCAAAATTTGGTCCTCAGCTTCACCTTATACTCGTGTCATGGATCAGACCTGAAATGGCTTATGTTAAGCTTACACAGCAAAATTTCAATACAACTTTAAATAGAACCCACATGTCAGAATCCCCAACCAATTCTCTAACTCCTTGATAATATTTCTTCCTATAGTTTACCCTGGCATACTTTTATGTTTTGTTTGGCAGTTAATAAAACAATTAACTATTCCTTCAAAACATAATGAATTGAACTTCTCAAATTATGTCCACTGGGTATGTATTGGTGATGTAGGAAAAGCTGGCTGATCATATGGTGTTAACCATCCTCTTTTTTCCCAGCTGATGATTATACTAAAAGACAGCTGAAGGCATTTGCAGTACTCTCCTCATTTATTTTCCCTGTAAGTAACCACAGTACTTTCACCTAGGATCACAAGCAGGAATTTTGGTGGTCTACAGAACTAGAGATGAGGAAGAGGTAGCCCATAAGACAACCACCTGAAAGGCAATCTACCCCGTAAAAATATTTGAAAATACAGCTCTGTGTGAAACATATGCCATTCACACAGACCTAATATCTTCATGGCCTAGGGCACATCCCCCCACACTCACGCTTCCTTTTAGAAGTACAGAGTACATAATATACTGGCCATTGACTGGGGATCTAGCTAAATTCAGTCCCTGGGATTTGTGAGTGCTGTGCATTAACACGAATGCTTCTTAATAATTTGCTGACCTCACTTCCTTACTACACATTAATTCATAATTAGCATTATTAGATTACTAGGTGCCATGTAGCTCAGTTTTGATAGGGTGACTAGCAGAGTGATTCCCCGCCCCACACTGGGTTTGATTCCAGCTGAGGGTAGTAGGTTTCCATTTCCACCATGAGCCCCAGGCCCACCTGGCCTCATATCCAATGAGTAGCACGGGGTCCTGTGAGGGTAGAAAGTGACCAGAGCACGTTAATTACATAATCTCCTTCTCATGCTGGTTAAAGAAACAGTGGAGCATTACCTCCAATAGGTCTCGATGGCCTGTAAACCTTTAACCTAGATTATTCTCATTGATTACCTAGACCAAATAGTTACATGGAGAGAGAAAAGGAAGGTTTAGCACTGTACACCATCTTTGAAAATACCAGTTCAAAGCAAGACGGGAAGCTTTTACAATATGAGTGTTGAAGGTGAGGAAACATAACATGATGATGCTCTCTCTATGTACTGCCAAGCTATTTTTTAACATTCCCAATTAACTTTTGGAGAGCTTTCATTACGGTGTCATCAGCTACATAGTTGTGTGGGGAAAAGTCTGCACTGCTGATGCAACAAGCCAAATAACATGTTTTCATCAGATTTTCAAAAAATGAGGAATTTTTAGGTTTCATCCAGAATGTATATCTGTATCTATATGTATTTATCTAGATACATAGATATAGATATTGCAAATGACTTCCATGGTATGTGACAGCCTCTTTTAAGACTGTTTTGCTTTTTGGATGTATCCAGTTATTTCCAATAAGATGAAGCTGAGGACCAAATTTTGCCCTAATCTGGTATTTGTTCATTAACTTGCAGTTCACAACCACCACATACTAGGCATTGTCAAAACTAGGATCTCTAATGCTGTCAAGCTGAGGCAGACTTGTAATATTTCATGATAATCTGGGTCTTTTCCCCTCTCATTCAGTGCTCTACCAGTAAGCACTACTTTAAGAAGGATTGTGAAGCAAAACAAAAAATGGTACAAACATTAGAAATTATGATATTTGTTTAAACAAGACATGCTCACTTCCTTAGCAATATCTGGAATGCGGCTGCTTAGTCTCATCTCCTACTTCAAGTTATTTCATTTACCTCAGTGGAAATTCAGGATGCTTACTATAACTTAATAAGGGCTTAGCATATTTCTGGATCTGTCCAACAGATTCTAGTTAATTTGCCTAAGAAGACTTGGGGCAAATTTATTGCTGATGTAAACAAGCAGACATATATTCACATCAGCTGAGTTTCCACTGACCTAACTCTCAATACTATAGTCAATAAAAATCTAACAGAAGTACAGAGTACATAATATACTGGCCATTGACTGGGGATCTAGCTAAATTCAGTCCCTGGGATTTGTGAATGCTATCCAAATGAAATATATCTTTCTGGCCATGTAAATGCCTCTTCCTGGCAGAAAATTTCCATTTTCCATTTGACAGGATGTGTGCTAGGTAAGATTATCAAACTGTACTACAATTTCCTTAGAAAAGCAGAATCACATGCCAAAGGAAAAGTCTGTGATAAATCCTATTGAACTGTTACTCAAGTCCAGTGCTTTTGGCAGACTCTTTTGCACAATATTGCTTTCATACTGCCTTTCGTATTTTCTCATTCTTCATTCTTGCTTTCCTGGAGGCTCAATGATGCATGTCACATTATAAGGGTATATTTTTATTAATTGGCCCCCAAGAGCCCTCTGATGTTCAGCCACAGCTTTGCACCCACTTTTAATTGTTCCCACACTTTTAGACCAGGCTGTAATTTACTGCTGGTACAAAAATTAGGATTTAGCCATTTATCTCTCTGATTTGTGGGAGCAATGAGGTAATTTGATGCTTAAATCCTATCATTTGCACCTGCCAGCAATATACAGGACTTCGTTCATAATCAGGCATTTAATGTTCTCCTTGATTAATTTCTGACTTCATTGGAACTACTCCAGATTTAAACTAGTGTAATTTATTTCAGAATCAGACCAATGAGTGTTTCCCAATGAGTAATATCATTCTGCATTCTTACAACTTCCTAAAACTACAGTTAAGTTAATGCAAGTATTAAGTAACAAACCACCTCAGCCCTTACTCCCACTTTTTCTCTCTAGTCCTCTCTTCATGAGTTTCTTTTCCAGGTGAACTTCCTTTGTTCCAATTTATTTCTGTGTTCAGCTGGAAGCATTAACAAATGGTGAAGTGTGATACTGTCGATCCAGTGCTATGTGTTGCCAGGCAATCAGGGCAGAAATAATTAACACAGAAAGTGGTCTGCCAGTATCCTGCTGAATGAAATTGGAAAGAGTTCAAATAAAAAAGATTTCTTAGCTTACTACTTCTGGGCTGCACACAGAGCAATAACCATTTGGAAGGACAACTGCCTGTTTCCATTCCAAAATGCTGGACTAAAGAACTGTAGTATCATCTCCTTCTGACCTAAGCATTTTACCAGATTTGGGGTGCAGAGAGTTATTTCAGTTAGAAGGAAAAATTACTGAAGGAATCAGGTGTTTCTCTTATGCGGTCCCTTTTATTTACATTGAGCATGAACACAGACTAAATTAGACAGCAAGAGGTAGTATTTTTGCTCACAGTTTCAAGCCCTTTTTCTAGTTGACAGTTACCCAAAAACGCCAAACGACAGTTACTCAAAAAGTGCCAAAATTGTGCTAGACAGTGCACAAAAGAAACACATGCATGGACCCTATTCTGAAGTGTAAGTAATTGCCCTCACTATAAAAAAACCAGCTAGGGTTTGAAGAGAGAAGAGTTCACTGATGAGATTGCTGCAAGGTTATTCAGTGAGAACCCAGTTCTCCAGCCATAATGATCTGCCTGTGTGTATTCCTTTGCATTGTTGAGCCCTTAATCATCTACTCATTTTTATTCTACTTCCGGTTTCCCAGCTTTACAACCTCTCCAGCTCTGCTTTGATTTTGAATAATAGTCTGTAAACTCATGACACAACATTTCCTGTGGCTCAGTCACATGTACATTTTATAAGATAGCATAATTTTTGCAGAAAGGAAACTAATTCTTCAACTCAAGTCATTCTCTGAATTTAGATGCCCTGAGTTCATTCCAAACCAATGTCAGCTGAGCCCGGGTTAGTTAAAACAGTTAGCAAGTGTTAGGAACAAAGGACTAGAAAGGATCTCCTGAGCCATCAAGTCCATTTTTCTGCTAGCTCAGGCAATCACATAAATTTAATCCCATCATAAATGGATCAAGCTTTGTATTGAAACTAATTAGGGATTTTGCCCCCAAAACTCCCCTTAAAAGGCTGCTCCAGAGCCTTACTGCTCCAGCGGTTAGAAACCTTTCAATTTCCAGCCTACATTGATTCATAATAAGTTCATACCCATTTGTCCTTGTGTCATCATGGTTCTTTAGACTGCTTCTTCCCCTCTTGTGTTTATACCCCAATGGATTTATAAATAGCAATCCTATCCCATCCTAGCCAAGCTCTTCTAGTTTCAGCTGGTAAAATAGGCTCACTAGTAAGAAAGGCCTGCAGTCATACCACTTACTCTTTTCTGCATCTGCTCCAGTTCTTGAAAATGGTGACCAGAACTGTATACAGTGTTCCAGAAAAAGTCTTAGCAAGACCTTGTGCAATGACATGAATACTTCCCTATTTCTACTGGGAATACCTCCAGGATCATATCTGACTTTTTTCATGGCTCTGTATATTATGATCAGCTGGTACACCTTGCTTCTCCTCCTTCTCAACTATTTCTAACTGATGAAATCCAAGAAGAAATTGATGTTGAATTCATTTTAGAAATCTACTATTCATCCCTGCACAAAAAAGACATGGAGCTTGGGAGCGGGAGTACTCAAAAAATCTTTTGTCTCATATACTGAAAGACATTTTAGGTGGTAATCAGTTATGCATGTCTACAGCCCTTTTTTGCCCCATGTTGGCTTCAGAAGAGTAAGACCATTATGTATTTTTGTATGGATAAGGGTTGAGATGTTAATCCCCATTCTAGTCTCATTATGCCTGATAAAATGCCAGATTTCCAGGAACCTGGAAGCACTGAGGCTGGCGTTCTTTCAGCAAAGTCACTGCAGGAGAGGTCTGTAATGCTGCTTTCCGAGGAACACCTCAGAAACCTACACAAAGAAGGCATACTGCAAAGTACAGAATGGTTGATAGTGGAGTGCATCAGAAGCAGAGCTACAGCACTGCAGGTATTGTAAGCAGTGCTTCAGCCCCTAGTGGGGTCCAGAAAGGTCACTGTAATGAAGGCAAGCCCCCAGGGTTGCCTAACCTAGAACAGATTCCTCTGCTGCCCCAGAGCTGTTCAGGGGTAGCAGTGTGCAGAGGTGACTAAAAGCCACCACTGCCGCTACCCCGATCCCATTGGATTTTGAGTTCTGTACCATGTCACATGGAAGCAAAACATAAAATTTCATACAGCAACTTTCCAAGTTACTAGGTATGGTTTTGTAACATGGAATCAATTATATTTTTATGGAGTAGATTTTTACTACTGGAATTTGCCTCTTCTACTTTCTAAATTCATCAAGAAGGTTTACTTCCCAATTTTTTTATTTTATTTTGTAATTAGATTTTAAGTATCTAATCCCATAAGATATACAATACAAAGAGCTGCCACTCAAATGCTTGGCAGTATCATAAACTCAGTCTATTCTGTGAGAAATCATCTTTATCCAGGCACTCCAGGTTTTGAAGACAGGTCTCTTCTGGATGATATTTCCTCTCAGAGGTTCCATAAGCCGCTCTCTGTGCTTGATATCGAAGGAAGTAAAGTCCTATGCCAAAACTCCTATGGTTTATCTACTATAACCATATATTTTTGCAGTTTTGCACTCTTAAACTTCTGGTGTTTGGCAAGGAAATCAAACATCAACATTACTTTAATCTGCATTTTATATTATATTTTCTGGGTGTGTTGCTTGATTTCATGTCAGCCTAAATTAATAAGAGACCAGGCATTTGGTATGTTCAAGAATAACAAAGGAAAGAGGTAGAGGACAGTAACTGCATAGAAGAAATGGGAGTATGGAAAAGACAGAAAACTTGATTGTCAGTTTGGGAGCAGTCACTATCAAATGATTGGGAGCAGAGGAGATAGTGATATTTAAGGCGAGGTTAACACAATTATATTGAACATGTCATTTTTGCCCATACCGTAAATTACACTGATTTTTCTTTCAAGAATGCAGCTCCTTCCTTATCCTTAGTGGTCTCCAGACAGCAAAGCCAGATTCAATTCTCAGCTCTGCCATTAGCCTGCTGGATAGTCTTGGGCGAGTCACTTCCATCCTCATGCCTCCATTTCCCAACCTCTTAAATAGGGCTAATGGTACTGACCTCCTTTTTGAAGTGGTTTGAGATGAAAAATGATAAAAAAGGGTTTGGTATTATTTTTAGTCTCCCTTCCTTGAACTGTTATTCTCTGTGCTGCTTTTCTTTATTTGAGGGAAGGTTGGGCAGGGATACATGCGTTCTGTGCAGTAGTAAGGGAAGGAGCAGAGAGAGGATGGAACATAGTAGGGATCACAGAAACGTGGTGGGACTCATCGCATGACTGGGCGGTGAGTGTCAAGGGCTATAGGCTATACAGGAAGGACAGGATAGGAAGGAAAGGTGGAGGAGTAGCACTCTACATCAAGGAGGAATATACTTCCTCGTTAATTAGCATGGGGGTAGAGGGGGGGCACTCTGAGGTGCTCTGGGTTAGAGTAAAAGGCAGTCCAGGGGAGAGAGACTTAACGGTGGGAGTCTACTATAGACCTCCCAACCAGGGAGAAGAGCTCGACCTGGAATTCTTAGGTCAGCTTACAGAGGCAGTGAGGGCTAAGGATGTGGTCATCATGGGGGACCTGAACTTCCCAGACATCTGCTGGGAGGAGCAGTCAGCCAAGTCTGATCGCTCACGTCGGTTCTTAGCCAGAGTGCAGGACCTCCATCTAACCCAGGAGGTGCACAGTCCCACCAGGGGAGACGCCTTGTTGGACCTAGTGCTGGCCACGGGTGATGACCTGGTGAGGGGGCTGCGGGTGATGGGCCACCTGGGAGACAGTGATCATCGCTTGCTGGAATTCACCATCCAGCGTAAGGTGGCAAAGGGCTGCAGCAAGGCAACAGCCCTAGACTTTAGGAGGGCTGACTTCAACAAGCTAAGGAGGATAGTTGGGGAAGCGCTGAGGACCCAGAGGGGAAGGGAATCAGATGTCGAAGGTGAGTGGTTGCTCCTTAAGGAGACGATCCTCCATGCCCAAAGGGAGGTAATCCCAACAAGGGTCAAAGGGAGCAGGAGGGCACATAAACCCCCATGGCTCACTAAGAGCATCCGGGAATGTCTCCTTGCTAAAAGGGAGGCATATACCCAATGGAGAGATGGGGTCATCACCAAGAAGGACTATGTTATAGTCGCCCGAGGATGTAGGGGGGCAGTCAGGAGGGCCAAGGCAGAGTTGGAGATAGGACTAGCTTCCCGGATTAAGGACAATAAGAAGTCCTTCTTCAAATACATAGGGGGTAAAAAGAGGGTCCCGGGTAATGTGGGGCCCCTGCAGGACACGATGGGCAACTTAGTCATCACGCCAGATGACAAAGCTAACATATTTAACGATTTCTTTGCCTCTGTCTTCCTAAGTAGGGACCAGTTCAGCCACCTCCCTGCTGGGCCCCCCTTGGGCCCCGAGAGAGACACGCCTGGGCCAAGGGTTAGCGAGGAGTTAGTTAGGGTACTTCTGGAGAGGCTGGGCGTGTTCAAGTCCGCTGGTCCGGACGATCTTCACCCTAGGGTTCTACAGGAACTGGCTGAGGTCATTGCGGGACCCCTGGCACGGCTCTATGAGCACTCGTGGTGCTCTGGCGAGGTGCCGGAGGACTGGAAGAGGGCCAATGTGGTCCCTATCTTCAAAAAGGGAAAAAAAGAGGACCCGGGAAATTATAGGCCAGTTAGTCTGACCTCAATCCCGGGTAAGCTCTTTGAAAAAATTATCCTGGCACACATCCAGGAGGGCCTTGCGGGGGAATGCATGCTCAGGGGCAACCAACATGGGTTTATCAGTGGCAGGTCTTGTCAGACCAACCTGGTGGCCTTTTACGATCAGGTCACCAAATCATTAGACGCAGGGGTTGCTGTGGATGTAGTCTTTCTGGACTTCCGGAAGGCTTTCGACACTGTCTCTCACCCTGTCCTCATCAAAAAGCTGGGAGACTGTGGTGTCGATGCCCACACGGTCAAATGGGTCGCCAACTGGTTGGAGGGCCGCACCCAGAGGGTGGTAGTGGATGGGTTCTTCTCGACCTGGAAGGATGTGGGCAGTGGGGTTCCGCAGGGCTCGGTCCTCGGGCCTGCACTGTTCAACATCTTCATCAGTGACTTGGATGAGGGGGTAGAAAGCACCCTGTTCAAGTTTGCTGATGATACTAAGATGTGGGGGGATGTGGGTGCACTAGAAGGGTGCAATAGGCTACAAGCTGACCTTGACAGGTTGCAACGGTGGGCGGATGAGAATAGGATGGGGTTTAACACTGATAAGTGCAAGGTGTTGCACATGGGGAGGAAGAACCGGCACCACACTTACAGGTTGGGGAACTCCCCTCTTGCCAGCACGGAGACGGAAAAGGATCTTGGAGTCGTCATTGACTCCACGATGAACATGGGCCGGCAGTGTGGGGAGGCAGTCAAGAAGGCCAATCGTACCCTGTCATGCATCCACAGATGCATCTCGAGCAGGTCCAGGGAGGTGATCCTCCCCCTCTATGCGGCACTGGTCAGGCCGCAGCTGGAGTACTGCGTCCAGTTCTGGGCGCCACACTTCAAGAGGGACGTGGACAATATGGAAAGAGTTCAGAGGAGGGCCACTCGTATGATCAGGGGTCAGCAGGGCAGGCCTTATGAGGAGAGGCTACGGGACCTGAACCTGTTTAGCCTCCACAAGAGAAGGCTAAGGGGGGACCTTGTGGCCTGCTACAAACTGGTCAGGGGGGATCAGCAGGTATTGGGGGAGTCCCTGTTCCCCCGTGCGCTGCCAGGAGTGACCAGGAATAACGGTCACAAACTGGCGGAGGGTAAGTTTAGATTAGATATTAGGAGGCGCTACTTCACAGTCAGGGTGGCTAGGGCCTGGAACCAGCTTCCAGGGGAAGTGGTGCAGGCTCCTAGCCTGGGGATTTTTAAAAGGAAGTTAGATGAGCACCTTGCCGGGGTCATCTGACCCCGGTGCTCTTTCCTGCTAAGGCAGGGGGTCGGCCTAGATGATCTACCTAGGTCCCTTCCGACTCTAGCTACTATGAAACTATGAAACATGGAGAGTTTGAAAACATGTTACTATCATATTTTCTCACAAACAGCCTTCAACTTTCCCCCTAAAATTAGCCCCTCCAAATCAGGGTGTGGTTTTTAAAGAGGGAAAGCTGTTTTCTTTGCTGAAAGAGAAGCAAGCTTGAAGACAATATGCAAATCATGAAGCTGCCAAGATGGTAGAGTCCTGTGTTAACGCTCTTACAGCCATAAATATTGGCTGACCTCTGTAGCTTGTGTCTGAAGGAACAAGTGGACTGCTGGTAGTATCTTAATGAGGCTTGTAGAGTGGAAACAATACTGTACTTACAGGAATTTATATAAAGAGCTACTTACAGTAAAGAACTAACAGTCTTGCTACTACCCTTGCAAAGGCCTAAGGCCTAACTTTTAGCGTGACAGAGTAAATTCTCCTGAAAATATTAAGTGTCTAAGAAGTGTGGCCCCCCAAAAGATAGACTGGGTGTGGCAGTTGGCACCAGGAACTTCCTGGTACTACACTGCCTAGACACTTGATGCTCCCAACAGGACTTAATATTTGCCTCACAGTCAGCCATGGACCTGGAAAAATCTTTTTCCCTACCTTCTGCTTTCCAAAAAGGAGATGCATGTGTTATATGTAAGAAAATATGGTACTAACCTCAAGGGGTAGGATTATTAACCCGCTTAATGGGACAGGATCAGTCACCCATTGTTATTCTAATCTTGTTGTGGGTAATTGTATGGGGTCTTCTCTTCTGAGAGGTGTTCAGTGTAATTGGCAGTAGTGAAGTGAACCCCTTGAGAGTGCTGGTGCATCCCCTAACAGCCAGCATTCCTAGGCAGGGGGAGCAGGGGAGAGCCAGGAGAAGCGGTCCTCTTGTGGCTGATGCTGCTGACCCAGAAGTGCCAGCTGCACGCTGCTGCCAGTTGCGGGTTGATGGGATCAGCCGCAGGGGAACCCCCCCCACTGGTCTGTGGATTGGCACGGGAACCCATCCCCTTCCCTGGGAGGCAAGTGCAGACACCCGTGGTAACTGGGTAGCTGTGCTTTGAGTTAGGCACTTGCTTCAGTATGTGTCTACAGTGAACCATAAATATTGCTCATCATGAAGTATTTGTCCTTAGACTTTCCTAACATTTGCTATCACCTCTACTTTTTTCCAATTTAAGATGAATAAAAATATTTTATCCTTTCTCCTGGATCCAAGTTTTCAGATAGACCATGCTTAATTTGACCTTATACATCTAATTTATTATTACTCTGCACTTACAAACAAAGAGTTGAGTACATTTCCTAGTACTCCATCACTAAGTCTCCTGTAAAATTCAGACCATTAAAATGGTGATGCCAGGAGGACCTCAAAGAAATAAGTGAATTTAATATAAATATTCATAATCATGTCAATTTCACTTTTTAAGCAATTTCTAAAATGTTAGTTTGCTGGTCAGAAGCACAAAGGTTAGGTTAAGCTTCCTTCATTAATGATTTGGCTCAATGCACCCAGCAGTATAATGTATTTTATGAGTGAGGGAAATGATATTGGTTTGAGAGGTTTCATGTAACAGTCATATCCTGTCCAAATGTAATTTTGAAAACAATCAGAGCCATTATGGCTCACACAGAAAGAAAGATAAAGACAGATAGCTGTATATGGGTTTTTAATAAGTAATTCACCCTGGGTCTTGAAACATCAGATTGCCAAGTAATATTATTAATGTATAAGCATGTTGGTAAAATCATGTATTTTTTCCCATTGGTTGACTATAGATATGTTTCTGATGCAAATATCTTGTAAGTGTACTGAATCCAAGTTATGTAAATAGACTATATAATACATCCATCAAGTATTTTACTTGATTATTTCACAAAGTAAAGAGCATTTTCTGACATCAATCTGAATTCTGCCTAAATGCAACATTTTTCACCCATTATATTATGCATCATTTACTGTATATTTGATACTAATTGTTTAACATATCGATCACCTGTCATTCTCTGACTTCGGTGAACTTTGTATTTTGTCTCAGTAACTTTGAGTCAGCTATTATATGTATGGTAGAAGTGTGATTTCCTAGACAGCTTTGACACTCTCTCCCTCTGCAGCATCCTGAACTGTTTCCAATCAGATTTAAGCAACTATTTCATGTATGCAGATGTGGAGAGAGATGTCTGTCTTAAAGTTAAATGAAAGGTGAAATCATACTAATCTTGTAAGCCACAGTGAAGGAAACAACTCTGATTTTCACAGAGGTAGGGTGTAACAATACCTAAACACTGCAATGAGTAAAGAATTTCAGTAGCTACAAAAGCCTATTGTGTCCTCCCCTCATTAGTAATTTACTATTAAAGGATCATGTTGTGGCCAGACCAGCACAAGAGAGGAGCATGTCAGAATATAAGGTACCTCCTTACTACCTTGCATCAATACACTATGCCATTGTATCCCATGTACAGGGGAAGGAGGCTTTGTTTCATCCCCATTCTTTGCATGAGTGGATGAGAATGAAAGGGAGGTAGTAGAGAGTAAGTGGGACCTTGGCTACGCATATACACACCCCAATGTGCTCCAAAACATAGAAACAGGACATATATGGCAAGGGTGTGGATTAGTAGGAAGGCAAAATTAAGTCGCAATATCCTTCCCAAACTTTCTATGTAGTCACTCTACCATGCTGGATTGAAAAGTGATGATCCAGACCTAAATCAGGCGGATTGCTCATGGAGGGACAGACCAATACCTTTCTTCACAGCAAATAGTAGCTTACCCATTGATCAGCTCCACTGAAATCAATGAGCCTATTTGAGGAGTAAGGTGCTACTGAGTGTGCATAAGGAAATCATCCTCTAGCTGGCCTCACAATAAAATAGTAAAGTTTGAAAAATCAAGATCTAATGGATGGTACTTTTCACAGTGAATAATCTGTTTTTCTTCAGCAAACAGCTGATCGTAAAGACCACATGATAACTTCTACAAGTACAATACACAGCTATGAGTTTTAGATGCAACATCCTTTTGCCGGAGGCAGAATGAGAGAGACAGAATGAGCCAAAAAGGCTCATGAGAATGAGCCAACAAGTAAACTCATCATTCATTGATGACTTTGAGGAGGGGTGCCACAATTTAGAAGCTGTTCTATAGGTGGATACACAAATCACTGTGATGATTATTATTAACAGCTATATTGTGGAAGTATTTAAAAGACTCTACCAGTTTGGAGCCCCCTTGAGCTAGGCATTGTGCAAACATATAGTAAATACATTCCCTGTTCCATAGTCCTAGTCTTATTCAGCAAATGACATACCATTTATTGTACTAGTGGAAACAACGGTGTGCTATCCTGTATTGTACAGCTGTGTAATCTTTATGAATAGCCCAACACAGAGTGTATTAGGATAATCCAAGCTAAAGAAGACTGTAGACAAGCAAGGGACCCTACCAAACTCAACGTATTTCAGATTCTGGGTTGATGTCTAAATTCAGTCCTGTCTGGGGGAGGGGGGTGGAATTGTTATTGTTAAATGAAAAAAAAATAACAAAGTGAAAAATTCAGATAAAGCTGCTTTCTTAGCTTAACCTATTCCTAACTTTTCTTTCTACAAGATCTGCTGTCCCAGACCTTGGTCCTGTAGACTCAGAGAGATGTTCAAACCTTTAGCTTGGAGCAGAGAGGACATTTGTTCTTCTATGTCAGCAGAAGGAACTTGCCTATATGTGCATGGTCCTGGCACCTGAACATCTGATACAAACTTTTTTATGAGCAACCACCATACCACAAAGAAGCTGATAAAAACACTCAATACCTTATTAGCAGTTCAAATCTAGTGTTTTGAACTATATCTAATCAGTTTTAAACAATTCCTTCATATATACAGGTGTGGAGAGTGATCCACTGAAGAAATACAACTATAGACAGGTGAGAATTTTAGTACCAATAAGTTTGAATCTTTTAACACACACACACACACACACACACACACACACACGACTGTACTGGAATCCTGTTGAATGCAAATGCTGTACAATGGAAAGAACATTTTTTTAAATATTCTTTCAGCAGACCATTTATGAGAAGGTACTGCATTTCTTTACTCAGGAATACAGACTAGCTACTTGGTATACATTTTATTCATTGACCAGTTCAAACTTGTATTGTATTTTCCTTCATAACATCTCCATGATCCAGGCTTTGCTCTCTCTCCGGACTGCCAAAGCTGTCATCCAGACGATTATCATTTCATGTTTTAGCTACTGTAATTTCTTTCTTTCTCACCTTGACCACTGCAATTTTGCCCTCCCCCCATGAAATCCACTCAAAGTATAGCTTCCAAAAATCATCTTCCTTATTTATAATACAGCCCTCCACTGGTTTTCCCCTTTCTAGGACATAAAATGCAAGCTTCTTGTCTTCACCTTTAGGGCACTTAAGCCATGTCTCTACTGACTCCCTGCTGAGACTGGGACCACTGCTGAGTAAAAAGCTGTGCCCATTTATTCCCCCTCCACCTATGCCCAAACTCTGCAATTAGGTGGAATAGATGACTCAGAGGGGCCCTCAGGACAGCTCCCAGGCTTTCCTGAGACAGGCACACATTCAGAAACCCGTTAAACAGTCTGTTCCTCCTACTTACTGAATCCAGGTCTGGGTAGAGTAAGAACACATGTGCAGGGATTATTTCTTGGTGGGGATCCCAGACTTGGCAGGCAGATATTATAGACGTGACCTTTACCCTACCCGTTAGATCTCTTATGTGTACCTTCAGACAGATTTTCTCTCTGTTTGTCCATTTATTCATGACAGCTGTACAAGCATCTCCTAGTAGAGGATATCTTGGACATCCCCTAAGAAAATGTGGCTTCATCCTTTCATTTCTTTGGTGGGTCATGGGTGGGGTGTTTTTGAGAGCAGAGTTTCCAAGTGCCCTGCAGAAGCAGTATAGATATACACTTGGTAGACCTATCAATATATAAATAAAATTTGGGGTGCAAAGGCAGGTGTCACTAGTATGGAATAAAGACCTACATGACACACCAAAGAGGGTGTTTCATGAAGAACTAAAAGTTCCTCCTGGTAATCACTCAAGGTTTAGGGTGAGCCAAAAATAAGTCACCTAAACCCTCATGTGTGGAAACATGTCCTTGGTAAAATAATATAAATAATATAAATGTATATGTATATGGTGTGTGTGTGTGTGAGTGTGTGTGTGTGTGTGTGTGTGTGTGTGTGTGTCTGTTTTCCGGTTTTCCAGCAATATCTCTTTTTACTTTCTAGCAAAAAAGCTGAATATCCTAGAAGTTTTCAATTGAGAAGCAAAAAAAAAACTTGTTTGGAAATACCTCAAGGTAGCTGGGGAGTTGTACTTCAGCTGTCTCATGACTATTCTTTTCTATGGGCTAAATTACCCATCAGAACTAAGTGTTCCATAATGTACTGTGAGCCACGGACTCTCAAAATGCATCATAGAAGTACAGCCAGGACTGTGCTGTATTCCTGTCATGGTTCCCATAATATGTCCAAGCCACAGTTCCTAAATATTCCGGGAACCTTCCCAGAATCATTTTTCCCTTTTGGGCCCCAAATGTTATGGTTTCAATTTATTAACTAAAGATTCAACTTTTTCACCAAAAAAAAGTTGAGGTGGAACTTTTCCCCCTTTTCTCTCTCTCTCTCTGGTTTGTTTGGGTTTTTTTGACCAACTTAAATCCTGAAAAAAACCCCAAGGGTCTATTCCTCTGATCCAACATGGTAGGTGAAGAATCAAGTCCTTACATGTGAAAAGTAACATTTCCTGATTCCCCAGTTTATTATATGATCCAGATGTTTAATATTTTGTCCATTTTATAATCGGATTCATTTTCTATGTTCTACCTATATAGCAGTTTCATAACCTATTTTTCTCCTCGCTATTTTTCTCTATGCCTCTCCCAGTCAATCTGCCATTGCTTTGCTCTGTTCACTGAAAAACAAAGATTCTCATACAGACCATGTATTACCCACTGCAACAGCCAGATGATATTAATAGTACTGCCCTTTCCTATTCTCTCCTATCAAAGTAATTGTAGTAACTATCCAGGACATTATATCTTGTTTAATGTAAGCCCCAGTCTTCCAGTTTGTTGCCTATTGTGGGGCTGCTACACCTGCACAAAACTTCACTGAACTCCAAGGGCTCCATGTAGACACGGCATTCTATCACACTCAATGGACAGTAGGACTGGGTCTTTAGACTTAGATTTGGGGGGTGGGGTGGTGTCTTCTACTAGTGTGTAAAGCACTACACACAATTATGGCCACAAACTTGTAAGCTTGTCAGGGCAGGAGATGTTTCTTTTACTTTCCTATAAAGCATCGTGCAGAGCAATAAAAAACAAATTATTAGAAAAACAAAACATGCATCTTCGGAGTTGCAAAGAAAAATGGTACTGATGCGTCACTGAGACAGACTCATCCACCGACATGATAAGTGAAACTATAATGTCCCTTCATTCATCTCTGTACAATCACTAGTTTCTGTTTTACATAGCTGTTTAGTTTTTTAGACATCTTTTGCCATAGCATTAGGACACAACAGGGTGTGCTTTACTGGGACATTACTAATACATTGGGTGCGTTGTGAGCCATGACTGCAGAGGCTGAATGGCTCCAATAAGCCCACAAAGTGTATTAATGCTTCACTAAACCACATCCTAGAGTGGTAATTCAAGTTTTATTTTGCCATTTTATTAATGGCACACATTACTTGCTATTATATATTACACTGTATTGTGTCCTGCATAAGGAATGAGGTAACCCCTACTGTATATAAGACAGATAATTCTATCAATGGATTCCAGCGACATAAACCAAAAGTATACTCTGTTTATAGGATTTATAAGTATTTGGGGCATGTAACTTTAGTACTGATAGCATCTCATGGTGCATTCGTTACTGTGTTCTATTACAGTATTAATAATATTAGTATTGATGTTAGGAGCTCATACTCTCTTCAGGATGTAAAAACTGGAGAGAGATTTGGTCACCTACACATGAAAAGGCCTGACCTGGGAGTCAATTATACTCTGCAGCAGAGACAGCAGATCCTTCCATTGATAACAAAACACCAGGCAGGAAAAAAAACTAGAGGAAAACACAAGAGGGAAAAAAAAGGACTAAGAGAAAAGGAAGAAAAATAAAGAATGCTGTTTGTAAGACGTAGCTCACACCATCAGACATCTTAATTCCCCTATATTGTCCAAATTGCACTAAAGCCCACAACATAGGTGCATGATTTATAAACACTCCTGTTGTACCAGCTGAGAAGTTTTATAAAGGACTGGGAAGGCTGCACTTACATGCAACACTGTATTTTTTGTAGCATCAGAATTTTGTCTCATTTCATTCCCAATATCATTTGACCTCAACCTGATGTCATGCCTCTATTGTGATTTAGCTTTAATCTGGTTAATATAAATCACAACTACATGTGAATGCAGCTTACTCCAACAAGTTCTAAAAAGAATTTTCACCTACATATACTTGCTTTTTCATTAAATATAGTAAGTAATAATCATTAATTACCAATAATTTTATGCTAAGCCAGAAAAGGCCTTTGCATTGTTTAACTATCATTTAGTTTCCTTATTTCTTCATGTTAGTATATTTTATATTTTGTTATATGTTTAACTATGGTGGCTGAATAATATTCAAGGAAATGTAAAATAACAATGAAAAATGATGTGTTCAGAAATTCAGGTAAATCCAATAACAGCAGTGACAGAATTGATCACAATACTGCCAAGAAAACCTCTATATCCTTTTTGAAAGTAATGCCAAACATAAAAGAGATAATGAAATATTTAACCTGACAGTAGTAAATTCTAAACTCAAAGTTACAAGCAGACTTAGTCAGAAATGTTTTTATTGAAGCACTTTTCCATTGAATAAACAACACTTTCATCAAAAACTGTTTTTTTCTTTAAATTTCTGTATGACACAATTTCCCGCAAAAAGAAATATGTTAAAAATGGGAAGAATCTGTTTCCATAATTTTCCATTTTGGAAAAAAATAAGAATTTGATTTCAAAATTCAGAATTCATTACAAAATATATTTATTTTTAATTGTATATATCCTTTACTATTCTTTCAGTATCTTTTCACGTGACAGTATTAGTAGCAAAGCTGTCTGGGGGTCTCACAGAGTCCTTAGTCCTCTTCTTGTCTCTCTCCATACCGTATTGATGAGTAATTTTACTTATAAACATAAATTTAACAACAATCTCTGTGTAGATGACTTACCAATCTACCTCTGTACTCAAAACCTGTCTCCTTCTGTCCAAACTGAAACCTCAAATTATCTCACAGGAGACCAAATCCCAAAATACTCTTATGGATGACAGCTTTCACATCACCTCACATTTAGCATAACTAGAACAATGCTTTTAATCACCTTGCCCCTGAAATCCTCCCTTGCTACCTCTTTTCTCCATCATTGTGGACTTCACCATCTTACCATGACATTCAGGCCCCAAACCTAAGTGTCATTTTTTTACTCAGCCATTTCTCTGGGTCCTCATACTCATGCTATGTCTAACTCCTGCAGATTCATTCTGCAAAACATCTAAAAAATGACTGTCCTTGTCCAGCTTGCTTCAGCTCACATGTCATTACTAGAATATCCTTCTATTGGGATTTGAAAAACTTCATCTTGCCCCACTGATATACCTCCAGACGGATGCTGCTAAGATCATTTTTCCTGCACCATCAGCATGAACATGTCACCCTCTTCTATGCATCCCTTCACTGGCTCCCTCTTCTCTATCATAACCAAATATAATCTGTTTCTTTTCAGTTTCAAAGTCCTTCAAAGTATATCCCTACTCTGCTTATCATTTCTCGCTTGAGAGGTCAGCTCCTGCCTCTGATAGCCCATAACGCCAGAATTCTCCTTTAGGTTTTCAAACAAGACCCATCATACTTTCTCCCAAGTTGCCTTCTCACATTAAGGAGGAGCATCCTTTACATTTCCACAGAATTACTTCATCAGCTTCCCTCTTATCCATCATAAAGTCTCTCCTTTGCCCTGATGCCCACCAAAAACCCGACAACAGTTAGTGATATGCTTTGATTAGTGCTTATCATGCTGATAAACATTTTCATTGTTTCTTTGTACTTGCTCACTTGTCTGTATCCATCTGTTGTCTCTTGTCTTATACTTATTTTGCTAGCTCTTTAGGTAAAGACCATCTAGCACAATGGCATCCTGGTCCATGGCTAGTGCTCTGAGGTGCTAGGTTAATATACATTAATAGTAATAATAGTCCAACATGTCGTATCAAATCTTGCTGTATTATAACATTATATATCATTACAAAATAGTCAATACTGTACCATTTTATTTCACTTTAGTACTAGTATTTAGCAAAATAAAGTATAGGATATTTAACTAGTATTTGAATATTGCATAACAGCACATTATATGATCTATTACTCTCACCTGTATGTTATGAAATAATGGAAAAATAATAAAAGTAATATAAAAGTACATTCTGAAATACAGGTCAGTTTTGAAACAATTGTTTTGCAGTTTCACAAACATAACATTTCCAAAACTGAATGTTAAGGCATTTTTATTTAGTTTTTCTTCTGACCGGACATGAAAACAGATTTTGAAATGTTAAAATTAACTACAAAACACAAATTTCAAATTTCTACCAGTTCTGCTTATAAAGAGATAATTTAATGATTTCCTCTTGGAACACATCATTTAGTTAGTTAATTTATTTTGTAAAAAATACATTGCTTGTGGATTTTTTTTCTGAGAAGCTTGAAATCAGCAAGGGAAAATATTTAAAAATTGCCGCAGGGAAAAATTAAAATTACTGTGAAAGACTTCTTCAAGGCATATATATATATGCCATGGCTGCGTTGGCCCAGAACTTTTCTCCAGCAGTTATGGCAAAGTTAGTCAATGCTTTCAGGGTCCAGTCCTGCGAGGTATTGTGCTGAGTACCTTTAAATCCTTCCTTGGATCTGTCTATGACAAACTAATCAATTTCGTAATAAGCTCCTCAGAGATCAAAGCTGAAACAGCATCCTCTGAACTGCTAGTGATGGAAAACACATCGCAGCAGTCTGGAGCAGTGGGTGGCCCCCACAGAGTCAGATGCTGTCATGCTGAAAAAATAAGTGATTTTGATATCACTTACATCTGTCAAAATCAAGGATTACCCCGCAGCAGACAGTGGAGTCACACTAGAAAACTGGTTTAAGTGAGATCAGAATAAGGCCCTGGAAGCAAGTTGGGACCATTCTTTACAAGGTGTTATTACCATGAGGTTCAAGACTGCAGATCTAAAATTTTAGGAGACAAAGTAAACACCAAGGCTAAGGATTATAGGCATAGCACTGGGGCACTGGAAGAAAAAAGCCCTTAGGTTATATGAAAATCAGCTATATTGTTTTGGATTTATTAGAAAAGAAAGACATGATTCATGCTGCTTCACCCAAAAGTAAACCAAGGGGACCATATCTAACAACCCTACGGTTGTGACTTTAATGGAGCTCTGAGATAAGGAGAGGATTCAATATGCATTTCAAATAATAGTACATTGATGTCTAAGGGGAAAAGATAACCATGCTTCCAGACTTGAGTCTGAAGACAGTGGGGAAAAAAGTAAAATTAAAATGCTTTTGTTGATCTCTATACTCAGCCATTGTCACTGTGTCCCACAAATAACAATAGATTTTATAATTTTGGAAACTGCTTATTCAGAGACACAACTTCTACACAAATGCTAGTTCTCTAAACACTACAGAACAGGGTACAATGGAATTCTCCAAGGATACATATAGTTATGTGCTACTGTTGGATGTTACTAATCATTCCATACTAATTTAAATTCATCTACTGAATTATTATTCATAAGTAGCTAATGCAATGGTCTGACATTTGTTGTGTAAGGAAACTTTTGCAGAGCCTGGTTTTTGAGACTTCGAAGTAACATAAATTGTTTTAACATTTATAATGCTCAAAATATTGGCTTTACAGTACAGAGATTTGTCATGGGGTATTATGTTAGTCTCAGCTCTTTGCCATTTCTTCCAGGTAATGTTAGTCCCAGATTAGTCCTTCACACTCCTCACATGCCACTCTGATTCTTTTCCTTTACCCAATCTGCTGCTCAGCTGTCTGCTCCCTGCCCTATACTTCCTGACCCAGCTGCTGCTTTGCTTTCTGCTTTCTGCCCTATGCACCCTGCCTGATCTGATGCTCTGCTTTTTGTTCCCTGCCCCATCTGTGACTGTTGTCTGTCCCCTTCCCAGTCTGCCTCATGCCACACACAGAGGCTGCCTGTGCCACTTGTTGGCCACCCCGATTTGATTTATGACTACCTTAAACTGGGATGTATCATGTTATTAATTTGTATTATGTGCACCTGTGGTGCTGCATAAATATATCCTCTTCCTTCTCCTCCTCTTCATCATCATGCAGCTATATTTTTACCTCATCACAAAACTATCACTGGATCAATGGGGAATGCTTTTATGAACAAAAACCCCCCCACATCCCTCATCTCACTGTTTTAATACAGCTAAGCATCACCCCTTTCGACATGTAATTATTTAGCTTCGGCAACTTTAGCCCAGCCCATATTTGCATTGGATACTAGTGATCCAGTTTCTCTCAAAAGCTTATTCATCATTGTAGAAGGACACTAGTTTATTTTCAGGGGAAGATTTTTAATCTAGTCTCCATGTTTATACATTTATACTTTTTTGCTACATTTTTCCTTTTGTAATGCCTTGTTAGGATCCTACTGAGTTTGTACTTTTCCATTGACTTATTATGAAGCATAAAGTAACTCCACTCTGTTTCCTTTATTTTGTTGTATGTGTGTCCAAGCTTTTTAGTGATGTCAAAACAACCTGGAGAACAGGGTTTGAGAATTATATATGTTCCCTGTGGTAATTCTATTTCAGCAATGCACATAACATTATAGATGCTACACAAACAAGACCATTACTTTTAAATTGTAAGTGGGAGAGTGGGGGATTTAGAAAATAAAAATACGAATATAATTTCTTGGAAATTCAGAGAACATTGGTCCACAGGTTTTCAAATGTTTGTAGAAATATAGTACCAATATTTGCCTAAAGTATTTGACAGTATGCCTTTAGCTAATTGTTTTTTATAATGCAAACTGATTCTGTGTGTGTTGGGATGGGGGGGGGAGGTTAATAACACTAAAGAAAATGTTGAATCCAAACTGGATAATACAGATATATACAGGGCAGTCTTCATTTTCAGAAAATATTTCTTGACTCCCTTTTGTTTGGATACACTTTAAAAGCAATGCTAGCAGAGGAGATTTCTAGTCCTTAGAATCAAGCTGTAGTAACAGGATAGCAACACAAATTATAAATCCTGCTTACTATTGTGTTGTCTAACCTTCTGACACGAGGACCCTCAGTTCCTTTGTGAATTGTTGCACAAAGCTTGGATGAGCTTCCTTGTAGCTGCTTATTGTTGTAAGTTAGAGAACTGATTAAAATGATTGTTAGGATGAGAACTACCTTGGTACTAGCCTAATACACAAAAGAGAAAGCAATACTTGGCTGAAACCCAACTGTTTTATTTTGTACAAAATGACTTCAGACATCTCTAGTACATATTGCCCATACAGATTCTGTATTAGTATATTTAAAGTTCTGATGTGCTTTAAGGAATACATTTATTTTTACTTGAAATTTGACAGATGAAACTGATCAGACAGGTTCTGAGTGTTGGTTTTAAAAAAAAGCTTCTCATATAAGGTGAGGCAGCTGTCTCCAGAAGGAGGGAATTATTATCACACATTATCACCAGGTTCCCTGATGCCCAGAAGCTAAGATTAGCAAGGATGCAGCTGCCAGACCACCAGTAGGCAGAAAAGGACTGCTCCTCCCAGAAAAAGTCTCACTAAGAGAGGAACAAATATGATTCCCAGCTGTCAGTGAGAAATAGATACAGCATTTTTTTTCAAAGTGCCTGCACAATTATCAGCCTCACAGAAAATGGTTGGGAAGGTTGTGTGCTATTATCTTTTTGTTCTCTATTTGAACAGCACCTAGCACACAATGGGATCCTGTTCTCTGATTGGAGTTCCTAGGCACTACTGCTCAGTAAATAATAAAACTGGAGGAGTTGCACTATAATCAGTGAGCCTGATTCATGATTAGGTTACTCCAAAATTTTGCTGATATCCCTGTTAAATTAGCAGAGTAACTCAGTGATGAATCGAGCCGCAAACCTTCTGTTTGCATTCCATATATTTATCTTTCTCCCTTTGCTTGTATCCTTTACATGATCTTTAATGCAGCACCACTCTGTTCATTTTTATTAGAATTCTTTTTAAAATATAGTACTTCCAAGGACATAAAAAGACAGCTGTTTTACTTAAGGTTAAAAAGCCCCAAAAAACCTTACAGACATGTGGAAATAAATTATCTCTTGTAAACCAGTACAGCCTGTACACCTTTCCCTTCATAATGCCATTAATGTATATAATACAGAGCAGATGGTGATAACATATTTGATTTTATCCAGTGGGTGTGCATGCGTGAGCACACACGTGCATGCATGTGCGCATGCGTATGTGTTATGAACATGTATGTGTGTATTAATGTGTCAGGTAAATATCTTCTGCCCATTTGTGCTCTATATTGACAAAATCTGTAAACAATATTATCTACCACAGAATGCCACCCAAAATTATTCCCATCAACTATGTGATTAAAAGTTCAAATATTTCAGTTAGCTTACAATCAAAATATTAGTTGATTCTATATTAGGAATTTAATGATAGTTAGTTTGTCCAGATACCGTAATTCTAATCACAAATGGCTAGTGTAAAAGTATACATATTTAATTACACTGCAGTAATTAGTGCCTTATTTCCAAGTGTCTGCAGTATATAAAGAAAGGCCTCAGTCCCAACCCCAGGAATTGTTGATCAACATTATCACTGGATTCATCAGAGGTTGTTAGTAATAAACAGCTGCTAAACCAAAATCAGCTAATTAGCAATGGATACTGTATAGCTCCCCAATATCTCAGAGTGCTAATTATACCCCATATCACAGGGGTCATAATAAAAACAAGAACACTCCCACAAAACAACATTGTAAACATTAGCCAGGGCAAGTTTTAAATGGTCACTTGTCTATTTGACAATGGTCCAGACACTCAGGAAGAAAAATAAATTATAATAGATGTGGTTTACCTCAGCTACGCTCAGCTGAGGCTACCCTTAGTTCCCCAGTCCCCATCTCTCCACACTTGGTCCCAGATCTTGACTGGGACCCTCTTGTTCTCCATTTAGATGAGAAGCAAGGGCCTAGGGAAAGGAGACAGTTTTCTTATTGTACTATATGTTAGAAGCCTAAAATCCATTCTCCAGCTTGGAGGGGATTCTGCCTTTATACCTCCTTCTATTTCCCATTCACTTGGAAAATGGACCCCTTGTGACTTGAGACACCTGCCACCTATTAAGTTGTGACAGTGTGAACCTGAACTTCTGACCTACACATTCAGGTCCCAGAGCTGCTCTAGCGAAAAACATCAATGCTGCCTCAGTTTATCTGATGGTCAGGGAAAAAATCCTTCCCCTGCCCCCAGCAAGGCACCTATAGGGTGCATCCTGATGAGCACACACGTGGTTTGCAGCACCTCAAATGTGTTTGAGGCCACACAAACTGAACATAGCACATGTGCACCTGTTTGCTGCTCTGCTAATTAGCAGCACAGTCAAGAGGGGGTGGATTGACACTGGGAGATCCTGATGTTAAAAAAAAAAAAACTGCCACTGAAAAAAGTGGCATGCAGCAGCAGTATGTGTCATCAGAAACTGAAGCCTGACTGCCAGCCAAGATCTGAGTGGCCAGCTTGATGCCACTGCTGCCCCAGGAGGCTCCCAGATCCCCAAGTAAGGCTGCTGGGGCCAACACAGGTGCTGGCCCCAGCCTCCTCTACCCAACCTGGGTCACTTTGCTGTGCACTGGAGTCTGCATTCAGGGGTGTGCCCAGGAGCAAATAGCAGCCACACAAATGTGTGGGGCTGCTATTTGTGCCCGGGGAAATGTGGGCCTCTGCACATGCACACTTATCGGGAAGTGCCTATAATGACCACAGCAAACACTAAAATAAAATAAATAAATTCATAAACCAGTCTTACTGTTAGGAGGGTAGGAACTGTGACTCTAGCATCAGAGGGGTCCAGGTTGGAGAAGTGGGGTATATATAACTTTCCCAGATATGCCTGGACCATTGGTTTACGTGAGACTATTTTCACCAGTCTCCAAGTGAAATGTTTTACTATATCATTAATGTCCTTTTTCACTGCTAAGTGTCTTTATATTAATGATTAAGAACAGTACTTTGCAGTTGTTTAATGTACCTTTCCTCCTATCCCAAGGCATTTTACAGGCATTGAAGTCCTGATCCTGCAAGCTGTTATGTGCCCTGGCCTCCTGGTTAGCTTAGGTTTTTTCTGTGGCTTTTACAGCTATACCTATATTAGGAGTGTTTTGCTTATATGTTAAGACCGCTAAATTAAAACTACGAACAAAACAAGTGTTGCGACTAAAAGCAGAGTTTTGCTGAAAGTACTGTATCTACCCAGCTGTTCACATTCCTAACCAATAAAGAGAGGTCAGTAGCCATGTTAGTCTGATGTCAGACAGACTAACTTCCCTGCCCTGTCCTGCCTTCTTCCTAACCAATAAAGTTATACTCTGTAGTGTAGACCTACCCTGGGACTGGACCCTAATTTAACGCTCTTCACAAGAACTGTAGGGGCTGTAAACACTTTACAGTAGGTTCAACAGAGGTTAAGTGACTGTTCCTAATTCAAAAAAGCAAAGGTGAAAGTACGAGTCCTCTTCCCTAGCTACTTGACACAGTTGCTCACATGTAAGTCACCTAAGTAGCAGCTCCTTATAGTTCCACAGTACCAGTCTTTTTGTCCTCACACAAAACTGATCACAGCTCCTGATTGTGCTCTGCTGCATCCTGTGGCAACTTCTGGCATAGCTGCAGGAAGATAATTTTAAATTATGCAGCTGGCATAAACTCTTATGCCATTTAAGGATCAAGCTCCAGCCCTGATTCACCAAGCCCACTGCATTTCACTTACTTCCTCTTTTCTCTATTTAAACTCCCTACATTCCTTGCCTCACCTCATCCCTTGCCTCTTCTCCCTTGTCTGTTCTCCTTTCCCCTGATAAGTCCTCTGTCTCTGGCTGGTTAAGAAAGCTCTGGTGAAGTAGTTGGTGCATATATGAGCAGTTACAAGATATTTTTTTATTTCCAGGGGTTTTTTTAAACTTAATGGGACCTGAAAGTTTAGTAAGGGAGTAGGTCAAGGCTGTAAGGGGACAGAGGTGCTATCTGCTAACAGAATAGTTTTATTGGTCAACAGCTGCACTTGAACCACTCTAGCCAGGGTGTGCAAACCTACCTTCTACTCTGGGATAAAGACTAGAGAAAGTATAGATTCAATCTACTTAAGCATGGTCTTAGGCCCATGTTCCCTATCAAGGTTATTTGTGTCCCGCCCCCGTAAAACAGGTCTGAGTATGTAGTGCACAGACTTTCATATGTAAAAGGGAACCAAGGGTGAAAAAATCTTAAATCCAACTTGTTAAAAGGAAAAAGTCTCATAGTTGCATAAGATCACCTTCCTCTCTCTCTTCCCCAAATTTTGCAGAGATGGACATTGCTTTCTTAAAAGTGTTGGCTAATTTAAAAAGTAAGGCTACCAAAGAGAAACTCAACCAGTGCCCAAGTTTAAAGAGTTCCTATTGAAAATGTAGGAAGAGAAACCAAACACAATCTACACAGGAAATTCAACAGGCATAAAAGCAAATCAAGCAGTGCATTTCCCAGCAACTGACTACCTGCATTCACAGAAGAAACAGTAATTTATGTGCCATTTTAAATCTATATTTAAACAGAATCCTAGCTGTAGAGCCATTGCCAAGCATCTTCATAGTAAGAGAAGAAAAATTATAGTAAGATGGAGGATACACCAACTATGATGCAATCAGTGTCCTCACACTCCCCCCGCTTTCTCTTTTTCACTGGATCACTCTTCCTTTTACATCCCTATTAGAAACCTTTCTGCTTTCTTCAGTTTATGACTGACTCACTGCAAAGTGGTTTGTGATACTGGAAATGGCTAATACGTGGTAACGCACTGTATTGAGAACAAAGTCACTGAAAATTGCGAAAGGCTATAGTAGTTAGGCATACAAATCAGTTACAGATAATCATTTAAACACAAACCCAAAAAGACATGTACATGGAAGACAGTCATGGCCTTGGAGTTACATATTCCACAAATTCTGTGTGTGGAATTGGCAGATGACCCTGTTCACTTCAGCAAAACTAAAACCAGATACCAGTATCTCAGAAATGGCCCTAACAAACCCATACTATATAATAATAGAAATTACATAGCAGAGACTAGAAAGTTGGAATATCATAACTCTGTTTGCTACAGAAGTTGTATAGTAAAGAAGTGATTATAAAAGAACAGGGAAGTAGCAAGCCATTGAGGGGCAGGGAAGCAAAGCTAAAGGAAGGGGACAACCTCCTGCAAAAACACTCAGTCCCACACAGAAAGCTGAAAGAATTAGCTAGCTGACTAGTTTGCATTAGGTGGTCTGCTCATCCTATATTTCCTACTCTTCTTTTTTAAATGGGTATAACACTCACATGAGTTGAAAAGCAGATCATGTACACTTTGGTTTGTTTTAATTGGTAATAATATTTTTAACCATCGTGTCTGTTATTTTTTCAAATGGGTTTGCCAGAAGGGTTGTCACATTTTGCATGATGGAGAAGAACAACCTCCTGAGCTGGAAAAGATATTAGTCATTTGTTTTAGACGATCTGTTCCAGCATCTAATCTTAATACATGATGATGCATTATGATGACACAGGCTGATCCTACTCTTGATAGGTGCACATGACTGACGAAGAAAATTTTACTGAGTATATTGATCATTTTACCTCACTTTCTAATGACCCATATTTTAGCTGATTAAAATATTTTATGGATTATTATATGATTAAAGAAGTAGCCATTGACTTTATCACTTGGATGATGCTGATATTGGGTTGTTTTTGTCATTTCACAAATAAAAACTGTAATTTAGTCCCTTTATAGGCAACTTCAAAGTGACTTGCCACCACTCCACAAGAGGTAGTCCTCAAAGTTTATGGAGCATTTGTGGGTAATTGTTGAGAATTTTGCATCCTTTGCCCATTCTGTTGTTTTCTGTAGTCAAGGAGTTCATTTTTCAGTGATCTCAAAATGGCTCTTTTCACAGTCATAGGGCCATTAGAGGCTTAAAGCTCATGCCTTGAATTGAAGCTCTGGATAGGATTTATGTACTGCACAGACATCTCCAGAGGGAGGAATTTTGCCCAACATGTATTTTTTAAAAAGCAGGAGAAACCTGAGAGTAAATTAACCCTCACTTCTGTTATGGTTAATTTGTTGTTATTTGTTCACTTTGCTAATTTTGTTGGTTATAGTTGTAGGTATGGTACAAGCACATAGTAAAATCTCTCTCTACCACAAAAGGCTGTCAGTCTAGTATCTATTATGCACATCCATATATAATTTCATTTAAGAGTTTTTTTCTTTTTATTCTTTAGTTTATTGCTTTGTAAACATTAACATTTTACATTTTTTTCAGCAAAGAAGTTAATTGTTTAAAAGTTATGAATTTACTTTCACTTTCTGTGATCCTAGTGAAAGGGTATTATTTATCAAGCTAAGTATATATTATAATCTTCTCAAAATGGTAAAAGATCAAAGATTACTGCTCATCAAATGGAATTATGATGCCATAACATTTTATCTTGTTACAGCTGATATCAATCACTGTGTGACAGCAAACTCCATAGAAGGTTTTTCAGTCAATATCACTGACATACTGCAACATCTGAAATACAACAACCAACCAGCATGTAGTTTAAAAGTGAAAGGGAAAATGGTGGCATAAATAAACAATTTGACTTCAGGATACTAAGTGCTAAATGCAATCACTTGTCAGGGCAGCCTATGCATGTGACTGCATGTGAAAAGTCCATCATCCTAGAAGTAAAGGGCTGTATGAGAAACAGGGCTTGATTTCAAATGATAGCAAGAGCAACCGCATTTTCAGTAAGAACATAATGTGGCAAAGTCCATTATATGGTTTGCCCCAGAGGCAAATATATCTTCTTTCTTTCATTGGGAAGGTGTAGGAATCCAAGTTGGTAGCCACAAATATCCAATTCTGGACAAGGTAAGGCTATGAGGCACTTGCCCATCTGTGCTGTGAAATCCAAATTGCTCTATTGGGGATTATGCTGTCAATGTAAGCATTCAGTAGCTGTCTAGTGTCTGCAATGAGTTGTTCGCAGTTTCACAAGAATTCGGTCATGTTTCAGTTTACCATGACCATGCAAGGGAAGAGCAGTAAAAAATTCTCTCTGCCATGGTGCAGACCATGTTAGGGCAGCCAAGTGCTATGGCTCCAGCACTTGACAATGTATGGGGCTATGCCCCCAAATGCTCCCCTCTCAGAGTAGCAGAGCAGAGAAGGTCAGAGGTATAGCTCTGTTAACTCCATAATTGCATCATATTTTGCACAGCTGGTGAACCTTGGGAGGAGTTGTGCCTACCTATGCACTGCCCTCATATGGGACACTACCCCAAAAGCAGAATCCAGTCCCTGATGTGTTCACAGTTTTACACTATACAGTGGACATGGGGATGCATCTTTAATAGCAGATTTTTTGGCCCTGATAATTAGTGTCATCAGTTTGTAGGGAAGCCATTTACTCCACTTATCTTAACATACCAATTTAATAATATTTAACCTCCCTTAAAGGATTCTAACTGTTGTTTCTCAGATTTCAATCCAGAGATGAATCTGTTTCAAAACAGAAAAAGAGAAGGAAAAAGAAGGGAAAAAGTTGGTATAGATAAAAGTCCTTAGAAAGATTTTAAAACATCTTTGGTCTGCAGGAATTTCATGCTATTTGAATAGAAAACTGCACTATTTTATATAAATTGGTCCTTTCTTCAATTTTTCAATCTCCTTTTTCTCAGTGCTAAAATAGCCATACACTATACTTCTCTGTCAGGTATAAAAATACTCTAAAAACTTGCTGAATTATTTGAGAAAGGGCATTCCTATTCTTTATGCACAAAACATGCATGCATATTCATATAAAACATTTAGAAAAATTTGTACCAGTTATAATTAGCGTGTTTTGTGCATCTATTTTCTTTGCTATTAAATAACAAATTTGTGGTAACCATAGTAACTGAAACATCACATGGTACTGATGCTATTTTGGGGATAACATAAGTACCTTTCTTAAAGAAGTATTCACACCTCTGAGCTATGAATTTTAATAATTTTCAAGAGAAAATATCTGGTGCAATAAGTTGTCTTCATCCCTCATCAAAATCTTGATTTAAAGTAGAATAGTCTACTTTGTCTTGCATTGCTTGTGAACACTTTTCTTTAATGCTTTATCCCTTTAATCCTTTTTTATTTTCAAAAAAGGCATAAGGAGACAATTGAGTAAGGAAAAGAGAAAGATGAAGGTAAAAGCTATATGATATGTGCACACATGGATTTTTCACACTGGGGAAATATGCAGTAAAATGGTGGCTTTTTCTTATGTTGTTGCTTTTCTGGAAAAAGAGCTAGTACATTAATCATGCAGCTCCTTGTGTTTGGAGCAAGAGAAAACAGATTCTGCAGTGTCTTCATTGACCTGATGCACCCTTCATTGAAGTTAATGGGAGTCTTTCCATTGGCTTTAATAGAAGCTGAATGAGGCCCCATCTGCCAGTTCAGATAATTTGTCTATGTTTAAATAATGAAACTGCTGTATCATGAATACACAGTGTATGAAGAATCCACCACTGGCTGTCAGGGCTGGGTCGTGTGTTTCCTAGACCAAGGACAGGAGAGGATTATGAAACATATGTGCCTTCTATTTGAATAGGAGCAGCTTGAGACAAGGGGTATATTAAGGAAGGTACTTGAACTGGGTAACTAGTTAACCTCATTTGTCTTCAAGAATGAGGTCTGGAGAAGTGAAATTTTTCAAAAGAAGGACAAAAGAACCAGGAGTTAGTGGTAGGACTTAAAACTTCAGGTACTCATTGTTATGAATGTGAGTAGGAGAGAGGAAGAAAAAGGATACTTGCATTGTAGAGGGGTCCTGTTCACTCGTACAACAAGTCACAGAAGAGTGGAAGATCAGAGACTGCAGAGATAAGAAGAAAAAAGGAGCATCTCTGTGATTTGGAAAGAAGCTGTAAACTTCAGAAGAAGGTTCCTGGACACTCTGTAGGGCTCGGTCCTCAGTCCAGAGATTGCTCGAGAGTGGTAAGGGAACTGAAGCTGAGAAATGCATGTAGGGTTTATTGTTTTGTTTGAATCTGACACATATGTAAAGAATGTTTTTAGATACATTTGAAAGCCTATCTCTGCAGTCTGTTTGCTTCTAACTCTAAATCCAGACTATTATAAGGCCAGGCTTGGGAGAGGTTGTGCTCAATAGGGCTGTGGGAAACAGCACCATTTTGTTTCAACTTCCATTTCGCTGTTTCAAAGGGACTATGTTTCATTTTGCTGTTTCGAAGCACCGTTCCATCTCATTTTGTCAAAACTGTTTTGCTGTTTCAATGCTGTTTCGACACATTTCAACGTTTTGCCCATAGGTTATAATGGGGAATCATGAAAATGTCTATAACTTTGTCATTTCTTGCCTGATTTGGATGAAAATTGCAGGAAGGATAGTCCCTTCTGAGGGCATGACGTCTGCCAAGTTTCAATGAGATAGGTGGAGGAGTTTCTGGGAAACTGCACCTCAAACTGTTCAAAGTAAAACTCACATCGGTGGCCGGCAGCAGTAGCCTCCCGTCATCCCTCACACAGATCTGGGGGCCCGTGCCCCCCAGGAGGGCTGCAAGGCTGTGCCAGACTCTTTCTGGGGGCTGTGGGCTGTGGAATTGAACAGGGACCTAGATGTCGATATCAGAGCCGTCCTTTCCCCCTCTTCTCCCTCCCTCTCCTTAGTTTCTGTTTAGCTGCAAGCAACCCTGGTTTCAAAATGCAGAACTTTTCAAAACTTTTGAAACATTTTGAGCACACCCCCAGTGCTCAAGTTACTGAGGAACTGAAGGAGTCAACACTGGTCCTGAGACCTAGGACATCTTGGTCAGTGGCCTCATTGTTGTGAGGGGAACACAGACAAAAGAGCCTTTTCCCATGTAATATACTAGAGGGCCCAAGGAAGGGAACAGCAGTCTAGCCTACTCAGACCATAGGAAAATGTAAGAAAATATGAATCCAGCATATTGGGACCCAAACGCTGTATCCTGGTGAGGTTCCAGAAAAAGGGTCTGTGATGTTTCTTGATTTTTGCATAAACGTGCACTTAAACTTAGCTACAAGATCCGACATGCTTCCAGCTACAGAATACATGCTTGAGTTGCTTTCAAAGAGATGCACTGAAAAAAAGTGAGCAGTGTTTATTTTATTACATAAAATTATTGGCAAAATAATTTTATTCAGTGGTCATTTGCTGTGATGTATCCACACTCTGCTGAAGATCTCACTATTGTATTAGTTTTCATTTACTTTTTCAGCAATCAGTTGTTTATTCAAATGGATAAGTGATCTGGATAAATACTTTCTTTGAACAGCAAAGATTGTCATAATGTAATTTTTAAATCTTCCTCCAGGATTGTTATTTTCATTCTTGTTGTTGTTTGGTTGATATTCTTTTTATAATATAGCTCCAGTTTGGATATCTACTGACTCTGTAACACCACCTTGCTTAGTACAATGATGTCTGGAAGGCGCTTGCAGAGGAAAACAGATTGCAACAGTAATGGAGAGAATTTGGGATTGTACCTACACATTATAGGGAAACTGAATATGTCTCAACATTGGCAAACCCTCACTGCTTTTAGAGCCAAGTAGAGAGACAGTATGTTTCCTAATAACTACAAAGAGTAGCAGATAATGAAAAAATTTATTTCAAGTTATTTTCAATATCCTTAATAGCCTAGGGCCAAATCTTACAATCCTCATTCAGGCAATGGGAGTTTGCCTGAGTTAAGTTCTGAAAGATGTGCTCACCTGATTTAGAAGTATTTATTGTTAGAGCTGCTTGAGAACTTTTTTGACATAGGTTCTTTTTTCCTGTTGAAAAATGCTAATTTTCTTGAACTGTATTTTTTCATGCAAAAGGCTAAGTTAGATGAATTTCACCTTCCAACAAAATTTTATGAAAAATGTTACATTTCAACATTTTCAAAATGTTCCAGGGATGATTTGGGCCAAAAGAACTTTTTGCTTTGAAATGTATTTATTTATAGCACTAGAAGGGTTGAAACTGAAAGGGAATGTTTTAACATTATTGAAATGTGGTATTGTGATTAGCCTAAACTATTTGTGTCTGATTTTCCATTTGTGAAAATGTTAATATTTTGACTTCTGTTTTAGTTCTAAGCCCACCTAGCTATCTTGATAAGGCTTCAGAGAAATGGTGGAATTTCTTTATATATATATATATATTTATGTTCACTCTTGATGCTAATAGAGAGCACAGATGCTCGCAGACACTACTGGGTTCTCACCCCATGCTCTGCATTATCCATTAGTTTGAACTTGTATGCTTCGCTATTTTAAATTCTAAACTGTAATGGTGCCCTTTACAGCTACCATACAACATTTCTGCTCATTACTTTTTGTCCTTTTTATCAGTAGTTAATATGGCCACTTCCATTATCATGATAAAACCTGGAAGATGTTGGCCCTTAGCTTTGTTAACAGCTATCACTATATCTCCTGCAATATTCCTTCCTTACTGAAGACCATTAAAAAGTCTTTGCTTGCCTTTCAGTTTTCTTCTCTTCCAAATATACCTTTCTTAAAGAAGTATCTTGGGAAAAGTTCTAGCAAGGCAACAGCATCCTCATTTCAGGTGAACATATATGCTTCTGAGGGTCCTGAGGTATGAAGCTAAAATAAAACCATTAGAGACAAAAAGTAAAAGTTGCATGATACCCTTTTCATTTTCCATTCTTGATCATTGCTGAGAAAAGGGAACCTCCCACTCCCCCTTCCATTTGTAGGTAGAAAGAAGAAAAGAAGAGGACTTAGAAGAGGTTGTCAATTGATAAAATACAAAGAAACCTTTTTACTGTCTCTTAAATGAATCATTTTCTCTGTCTTGCCTTTCCTCAGAGCTCTTAATCCAGCCTGTAAATATCCTCTTTCTCTTTGGACAAAATGTTAGAAATAAGCCTAGTACTGCTATTTTCAGCTGTGTTATAACACCTGTATTATTGTTGAATTACAGCAGGGCTTATGATGATGCCCCATTGTGCTAAGTGCTGTACAAACACACAGCCCCTGTTTTGAAGAGCTTATACACCAAACAGATAAGCTATATGAAGGCTGGTAGAAAAAGAGTATTGTTATCACCATTTTACAGATGTGCAACTCAAGCATGGGTCTATTAAATGAATAGCAAGAGATCACACAGTAAATCTGTGGCAGAGTGAGAAGCAGGACCAAAAGAATCTAAGTCCCAGTTTAGCCCTTTAATCACAAGATCATCATTCTTCGCTGGGCACTGTAATTTTCAGAAAAGATATGAGGGATTAGCCAGGTTATGAAAATGGAACCTCTTCAACCCAAGGGAATAATCATGTCCATAACCAACAAGTTCCTAGATGGTAGTCATAATCTAAGAAAGAGAGTAAATGCATTGTCCCAAACAGGTAAAACTCCCCATGGTGGATATAATTTTAGCTATTCTTTAGTTACACTTATCTGCTCTAATAGCTGCTATCTAAGTCTTCTAATATTTAAGCAAGGTGAGTAGGTAAGGCAACACACTCAGGATTCACACACTTTTGATTATAGTGTGTGCATCAACACAAGATGCTTTACTGTGCAGCAAACTAATTTGCTCCACAATAAAACATCACCTTCTACACGTGCGTGGCAATTAGGGCACTGTAAACTAATTGACTGCCAGATGGTCACATCAGATACAAGTGGTATCCAGCAGTGCAGTGAATTACTGTGCTTAAAGGCACGTGTAGACAGTGACATTGGGATTAGTTTATTCTGGCTCCAATTAAACCAGAGTATAGTCAGTCACATTAATTGCATGTGTAGACACACCCAGTGCTTCTGAATACACTGAAATGTTGCTCTTATTTTTTCCAAACCTTCTGAGAATGTGACACTAAGAAGTCCCCTGCTTGCCAACTCTGCATACATATGGAATGGTTAATGTGGCATGATTGTTTCATATTTAACCTTTATTTCTGAGATGAACATTCCCATAACTGATCTGGAAGTAATAGGATCAGAAAATAAAAGATATACAGAACATATGTAGTTAAATGCATTTATCCCTGTGAGCACTTTCTTGCACTTAAGTCAAATGTACTGTACATAAACAAAGACACATGAAATTCACCATCATGTAGAACTAACTTCAGGCATTCAAGTCGGAGAAAAGTTGGTGATGTGATGTACTGTTTTATTTTTGTGCAAGCAGCTGTTTCTTACAAGAGTGTAAAATTGGAAACACTAATTCGGAATGGGATTGGAAGGCTGGTCTGTGGCTCCCAATTTAATCACTGAATGGGATGGGTTTATTTCAACCCATGTAATTCTTCAAGTAGTGGACAATGCTTTGGTGGTCTTATATTGGCTGTGGCACAAAGTCTAAGTTTCCTGGCCTAGCTCAGTAGACCAAAGATCTAACAATCTGAAACAATGCAAGGTACTCTGAAGATCCCCTCATTTTAATTTGGTTCACAAAATTGTCTGGATGATAGGGAAAACACTATGTTTCCCTATGGGTCTTAGGTCTGTCCACATCCATTATTGTGTTATGTAAATCATTACAGTAAAATTATAACATTTTTGCCACATCCTTAATATTGTCGCTCATATTCCTTTCGATATAACCATGGTAATACAGCACTCGTAAAATTCTGGAAGAATTCCAGTTGTCATTCAAGAGCTATGATGAAAATCTTGGAAAACCCACATATGTATCTTGTTTGCCTCTGACCCAGAAAACAAATATTAATATCCTTAGTTTCTATTCACTCAAAAATGTCATTGGGCACATCCAGATGACCACGGATATGCGGTATGCAGTGCTGCAAACCCATCTGGAGCATTGCACACACCACACATACAGGCATTCCTCATGCTGCTAATTTGCAGTGGAGCAAATCCCGGGGCCAAAAAACCTGCACTTAAAAAAAAGCAGGGTGACACACATTGTGGCAGTGCGCACCACCCAAAAACGGAGTCTGGCTGACTGGAGCCACACTCTGGCTGCTGGCCAGGCTCCCTGCTGCAGGATCTCCACGCCTGCAGCTCCCAGAGGCCCCCAGGACCCCAGGTAAGGCTACTGGGGCCAGCATAGTTGTTGGCCTCAGGTCTTCTATCTGACCCAAGACAACGGTCCACGTGCCAGAGCGTAGCCCATGGCATGGGCATTCCCTGGGGACAAGCAGCAGTGGCACACATTGTTCCACTGCTATTTGTCCCCAGGACAGGACATATTCCCATTGAAGTCATTAGGAATGACGTCACATTCCCATTGAAGGCATTAGGAATTTTTCCCAAATGAGAAGTGAATAGGAAGTAAGGATTTCAGAGTATGGCTTCTAGGAATTAATAAACACAAACAAAAAATATTTAGGATATAAATACATCAGATTCAGAAAGTATCTCTGTTGGTTTTTAAATCAGTAATTAATTGACCCTCTTCTATCCATAAAGACTTGTATCTTTTAATTCTATTTATATTTTCAAAACAGCTGTTTGTCAGGGTAATTGATTTAAATACCTGCTACTGCTATCCAAAATATTTTAGAAAAGATTTGGAAAAATAAGAAAAGCTGACCCAATGTGTGGCACTTAAAAAACTCAACAGCATTAAAATTATTTATTCAAAAAAGTGGATCATGCACTATGCAGTTCTGAGAAAGAGTTAAGTTTCTTCCACTTCTTGCATTAATCTTAGGTAAACCAAGTGGAACACTGAAGATCAATAGAAAGGCCAAAAAAAAAGAAACACCAAAAGAAAAAATGTACCTCTGCAGTCCAGAAACACATCAGCACAAGTAATGATCAATATTTGTGAAAGTTGTTGACTAATACAGATTTTCTCAAGTGACAACAGTGAAAATTCTATCCAAGTAAATTGTGAAATGTTTAAACAAGACAAGAGGAAATGAGACTTTCTCAATGAGATAAAGAGTTCCACTGCCCAAGTCACAGCCCAGCTTTCCCAGTTCCAGAACCTACCTCCAGACCTGCAAACACCCAATTGCTGATCAGTGATTGTTCTGACACCATGAGCAGCGGACAGACATTACAGGAAACCCTTGGTATTCGCAGTTTCAGCATTCGCTGTTTCAAATATTCACAAATGCCGAACCTGCACTTTAAATACACTTTAAACACTTACCAGAGCTCCTCAGGAGCTCCATGCTTGATGCTGTCAGGCTCCTGCTGCCGCCACTGGCCTCCCACCGTCGCTGCTGGAGCCGTGCAGGAACGTATCCCCCACGAATGGCGAGGGTTACCTTTATATATAAATATAGTTATGAAATCTACGGTGAGCCCTTATTTACTATTTGAGTCATGTTCTGTTTAATATATTGGTGTAGGCTTTTTTCTTAAATTAACTTTATGATGCCAATCAAAAACATAGGTGACTTAAGGAAAATTAAAAATGATTTTAATAAAGGTATCTTTATTAATAAATATGTTTCTAATAAAGAAAAAGGCTATTTTGAAGAAAATCTGAGGACATCTTTTTAAAGTAAAGATACCATGGGTAACTCTTTTTGCTACATCCACAGCAATCAGCCTACACTTTATTCATTCAATATATTGATGCAGTGCAAAACAAGCATTCAAATATCTCCAGCTTCAAAAATAAGTAATCCAATGTGGCCATAATGTTTATAACTCTCGGAATAAGTGCCTTATCTAACTTCAGGATTCATTAAGCAGCACAAGACCATAATTCTAAGAAGCGTCTTTCCATAACCTGTTTCAAAATTCTTCTCAGTGGGCTTCATTTCAATTATCTGGTAAATTAACTGGTAAACTACAATAACAGACAATGGAGCCATAGTATGTCAGTTGCCCATGTACAACTGTGGTAAAAGTTGAGGCCTGGAATTGACAGAACTAATCCAAAGCCAACTGAAGTCTTTCCACTGATTTCTCAGCAGGTTTCAAAGCAGACCTCATTTCTACATTATATTTATAGCTTTATCACTCTTTGATTCTGGACTCTTTAGCAACTTCCCTAATTTATCTGTTTCCACTTCCTTCCAACTGTAAAATACACATAATAATATGTACCTTGTTTCTCAAGGTGTTATGTAGTATAAATGGCTGTTTTGAGAGGCACTGTATGTAATAAGAATCACATGGTATTAAGCATGTAATATTATTTTAGCGTGTAATATTTCTTTTTAGCAGTGATATTCCAGTGGTGTAATGTTTTAATTCTTATAGTTTCATAAGTAGAACTTATGGAAAGAGTGTTAAAAAGAGAGAGAGAAATTAAAATGTGTTGGATGAACACTGAGAAGCTAAAATGGCATACATTTTGCCAAAGGCACTTATTCACATGACCCAGACAAATTTATTACTACAATATAATGAAGAGTATGGAATGCTAATTCAGATACACACAGTAGGACATGTGTTTCCAGATGTGGAAAACTTGACAGTAAGAAAATGATAGAGTCAACCCTACATAGAGTGAATTAAAAATGTCAGATTACAAGGATGCATGTAAAAAAGTATGTAACTATTAGGAACTAAACTCTGTATTAATGTGAAAGCTTGCTGCCTTTATCATCTTTTAAATCCCCTGTAAGGTGTTCTGTCATTCACTGTCAAATTTACTGCATAAGATAATAAGACATATGTCAGACAAGTGTCCAAAACTCCTCCTTTGCCATTCCAAGCCCACTAATACACTTCCACATTTTAAGAATAATAAGCAAGAGATCAGATTAATTATTAGAAGTCAATTACAGAATGTTTTCCTTGGAGGTAGTAAAATCTAGCAGACCGCATACAAAGTGTAGAGGGAAAGGGAATTAACAGTGTGCATTCTTATGTCAGCTGAGGACTCAGTATGTTGTCAGAGATCCATAAGATGCACAGTGGAAAAAAAAAAAGGATGCTAACTAAATTTTAGTGTGCAAGAACATGTGTTTAATTTGCAAGATGTTTTGTTTAATTAAAAGGTAAATACCATTTACAATTCTTCTCACAGATAGATTTACAGCAGCAACAACACCTACAGGGCTGTCAGGCAGCCTGCAGAATTTTTTTCATGCATCTGATCCATTAACAGGAGGTACATTTAAATGAAATAATCAATTACTTTATATAGTGATTAATTTGTTTTCAAACACTGCTGGTCATGGTATCTAGAAACAGATACATGTTGGTTGGTATATGTTAGCTGCCCAAGGCATGGAAGATATTAGATCCTGGAAACTAGTGATGCAAAAATTTTTACTCGTAGTCAGTAACATTCACTCTGGTGCAAAGAACGTTCATCAGACCTAGGTATCACTTCAGTTCTGATGCTTATTCACAAAAAATTCTGTCCAGTCTCTCACCACCTCTATTGCAAAGGGCTCCTGTGGGATTTAATGTTGCTTCAGCTCACTGCAACAACTCACGCATTTCAAGGACAGGAATTTCTCTCATTACTTTCACTGGATAGATCCATTGCCTTCCAAGCAACTCCACAGCTATCCCTTCCCTGCCATGTCTTTTTAGGAACTGATACTCAACCGGCAGCATTCAGTTTTGCACTAGAGTCACATGAGATTCTTTAAGGCATTGTAGGTTTCTCTGGTGGAGCCCGTGGTCTGATTTGAATTGTCATCATTCTGCCTGATCTCAGGCAGAGCATGACAGGAACACTCCCTGCGAAACATGTTACATATGAAGAACAAATCAAACAGGCCACAGCCAGAAATGAAACAAAGGCCAAAAGACCAAGCAATCCAGGAGGGGAGCAACTGTGTCAAACAGAATAGCAGAGCAGAGCCACAAGGCAAGTACTGATATTGTGAAATTTTCATTGTGGTGCCACATCAAAATGTTATGTCACATGATCATGTAATAACTCTGTGATGTATGTAACTCTATGATGCCAGACTGTCACTTGATGGCTATTCTGTGGGCATGCCTAGCCACCAATGATAGTGATGCAGTGCCTCTCTAACTTTGGGAGATGAACTGCTGCTGCTCTCAGAGATGATAATCTCTACCACAGCAGTCTTTAGGGGTAGCCCCTTTGCCCTGATGGTTGGCATTTCCTTCTGGGAAGCTAGGCAAGCAGCTCTTACTTTGTGCTGCTCCAAAATTTGCCAGAAAAGAAGGTAGGATGTTGAACATCCAGATATCTAATAGGCTGAAGCTGAAGCCTGTTCTGCTCGAAGGGTCTGATCATATCAGCCTCCTGAGAATCAGTGTCTGACACTCCCCGTCTATTGTTCATTTTGGTTCAGTCTCAGCTGAGCTATTTCTAACAACGAAAAACATATCTGAGAGAGTTACAATTTGCTGTAATCATATTTTTCCAGTTTTTCTCTGTGATAATTACTCCCATAAATATTGTTGCTTCACCTCAGCTCCACTCTGTGCTCTCTATTTCTGCTTTCAGTCTCAAAACCCCAATCCTGGACTGCAGTACAAAGGACAATGATAGTATTTGTTATTAGAACAACCCTTAACAGTACCACTCTAGCTACAGAGCTGTAGCATTTCCATTTTAGTGCAATTTCAGCATTGTATTAGCTAATAAAAAAAAATGTCATAGGGAATGCTACTTGGTAAAGAAAATCTCAAAATGAAAGTGATGTTTAAAAAGAATAATAAAACAGAGGGCTTGCTTTTAACCAGCCCAAGACTAGAAAATCAGCCTTTCCCTTTAGACTTATTTGATTCTACTGATGACTTCATAGTCATCAGTCCTTTATAAAGGACCTCAAAACACTTTTTACATAATGTTTGAGCTGCAAATTCAACATACATCAAGGTGATTGAAGGATAGAATTTCAGTTACAACAGTGTTTACTGACCAGTAGCTTTTGGGATAGAATATTGCCCTAAAACATATTTTATATGATTACTGGCTATTATATTTAAATTGTAGTGCCTAAAAGCCTCAAATGAATTTAGAGCTTTATTGTTCTGGACACTGTACATAGAAAGAGACACTCCTTGGCCTGAGGGCATATGATTGAAATGTCAGGGCAAGAGATAGTATTATTGTCCTTCTTCCCTTTTTTCCTTAAATATGGGGATATTAAACACAGGGTAATTGAATGACTTGCCCAAAGTTACAGTGGCTACCAGTGGAAGAGTTAGGAGTCAAATCTAAATCTCCTGGGTTCCAAAGGCAACCTCCTGCCTTTGCTATTACAGCACCCTCCCTTTCTAAAAGATTTTACAGATATATGTATAAATGTAGATCAACATATTGCAATGTTATGAGCAACAAACAACAACAAAGCTTATATACGCAATAGACTGCAAACAACATAGAGTCAGGAGAAATGTAGCCCATAACCTGTGAGACTACACTTGTGTCTGTTCAAATGAAAATGAAGTGGAACACTGAATTATTTGGTGAAAGATTTTCTGAGTGATGATCTTAAATGAGTTTGTATAGGTTACTACATTTATGCAATGGTCTCATCCCCATAAACGGGCTTCATCCCACTTAGGCTTGCAACTTCTGGAATGGTCAAAGGGATGAAACCCATTTTAGAGGATGGTATTTGAAGAGCTTACTTGTTTAGTCTAGCCAAAGTAAAGCTAAGAGACTATGTCTGCCGTCTCCTGATACTTTGGGAAGAAGCAGGCAAACACCAAGGAGTGAAAAGAACTGTTTAAGATAAAGCACAGTGTTGAAGGAAGAAAAACTGGATATACGCTGACCATGAATAAGGTAAAAGAAGCAAGAGAATGTGTTTCGGAAACAGTTTCCACTACAAGTAGTTGAGACAGAAGATTTGACTGCTTCGGAAACAGAACTAAAGAACGTTATGAAAAAGCTGATATGATGTTATGCTCAATGACAAAGGAGGATCCTTCCAGTCATTGTTCCCATGTTCCTAAATTAAACATTGAAGGTGACCAAGTTGGTGACCCTCATGAACAGGGCAGAATGGCTAAAAATACTGGAAGAATAATGAGCCTATCAAAACCTTTCCTCAGTTATCATTGAATGTATGTTTGTCATTTGATGAGTCATACTTGGGCCCTACTTTGACATTTTCATGTAATCATTCACTGCTATACAGAGGCAATGTAGGAATAAAGATTAAATTTATCAAACTAGTGTTGATTCTGGAATCCTTTGCACACAATAGCCATCAGAGAATCCCTTTAATGGAAAGAAGAATCAAAAAGGTTATGCTGAGCAGTGTATTTTAGCTTTCCCTGTAAAAGCTTTCAGCTAAAACTGCTGAAGTTATTTCAGTCTTTTGTCATGTTTTGTAAGTCTTTAATTCACCACAGAGGGAAGGCAAGCTGCATATCTTCATGAATCCAGCAGAAAGGCCCCTCCCACCAAGCCTAAAGACAACTGCACCCTGATGTGTGTGGCATCCAGACCTTACAGACATCAGATCCTTTTCAGAAGTTTCGCTCTGTGGATCTCCTTAGCATAGTGACTGCTTGTTTCCCTTGTTGCTGTTTTATAATAACTGTAGTTCATGTCTTATTCTGCCTCCAAAGGAAGCAAAATGTTGATGATAACAGTGCACATCCAGAATCAGGCTTGGTAATAAGCAAAATTGCTATTTCATCTAATACCTTGTCCTGGCATACTTGCTATATTCACTTGCACCTGTGGGGTGGTCTGTTTTTTGAGTGGGGTGGGATAATTGCTCTTTGAGCATTTCTTTGCCTGTCTGCATAGAAGAGAATCTTTTTTTCCCTGGTAAACATCCACAGGCAATAGACATAATGTCACATTCATGCATAACTCAACTCAAGGTTTGCCTGGAAAGGAAGGAGCGGGCTTCCAGTAACCTTTGCTGAAGAATACAACCTGCCATTCAAAGCAAACCGCAGGCTCAAGGTTAAACCAGTTTTTAAATGAGTTTGCGTGTCGCTTTTCTTTCCAAAGATGTTGAACTGCTTTGCTGCAACTGAATGTCCCCTTTAGACTTCCGGGAGAAGCTTATGGGGCAGGCGCAGCCGCAGGGCACCTCTCCGAGACCTCGGCCAGCTGGCAGGTGAATGTTTTAAACTCCGGCCCAGGACCAGCAGAGGGCTAGCGGGGAGGAGATCAGAGAGAAAACCCGTCCCAAAGCAGCCTCCGGCAGCCAGGGCAGGGACTCAGACAAGCGATAAACTTTTTCCATCAGTGATTCCGCCACCCGGCCCAGCACTGCGGTACGCACAGCTGGAGCACTGGAGCCAGCTGTGCCCCCCCCCCCCAACACCCTCACCGGGCAGCCCTCGCCCCGGCCCTCCGCGCGCGCGAGCACGGCCGGCGCTTCCCGCCGCGTGGCCGGCAGGGGGCTCCTTCGCTCCGCGGAAAGCAGCGCCGGCCGTGCGGGGCCCGGCGGCGGCGCCGCTCGCGTCCGCTCCGCGGGGCAGCCCGCACCCCCGCGCTCAGCCCCCGCTCCCGCCGCCCCGGGGCCCTCGGGCGCCCGCCCCCGCTCCGCCCCGGCGGCGCTGCCCCGCCCCGAGAGGCAGCGGCGCCCCCGCGCGGCCCGTGCCGGGGCAGCCCTTCCTACGCGCCGCGCTCTCGCAGGCCCGGAGCTGCAGGGGGCTGGGGGCGGGGTCGCTCGCCCGGGGCGCGCTGGGCCAGTGCTGCCGGCACCGCTGGGGTCCCCGCCCGGGGGTGCACCGAGGCCCCCTCCGCAGCCGGCGCTCAGGCCCCGCAACTGCTCGGGCCAGCAGGACGCGGGGCGCGCCCTGGCTTTGGCTCCTGGCCGAGGAGACGGGTCGGCAGCACCCTGCCCCCCCAACACACACACTCTCCCTCTCCCCCTTTGGCCTTAGGGCGCGGCCCTGGGGAAACCGGGGGCTCTTGAAGCAAGACCAGTCGGAGGCGCAGAAAGGCCCCTGCAGCCAAACGAGCCGAGTGAGTAGGGGAGCAGCCCCGCGGGGCACAGGCTTGGCCGGCCGAGGGCTCGGCTCCGATCGCTAGGAAGTTGCTCCCCAGGCTGCATCTGACACCGGAGCAGGCTGCAGGAGAAGGCAGGAGCGCGGGGCCCGGGAGCGCCCCCGCCTCGGGCTGAGGGAGGCCCCGGCCGCCGCCCCCGGCGGACACCCGCGCCCCCGGCCCGCAGCAGCCGGCCGCCGCATGCCCGCTGCCCAGGCCAGGCAGACGCTTCTCCAAGGCAAAAGGCCGCGTCGCAGGCGTTTCTCACAAAAACCAAAAGCAAATCTTGAATGTGGGGCTAGTGTCTCTGGGCAGTCGGTGAAAAATACAAGCTCATGTCACAGCGAGCGCTGCCAGCTCTACCGTGGCATCTAAGCCAAAGCTTCTAGAAAGGCTGTAATATTAGTAAAGATAATGGGATGCTATTTGTAGTTGGGGCTGAGGGGCAAAGGCGGACTCTTTAGAGCAAGTGGACTGCTGAGCTCTGATGAGACATTATGCTCTGCTCTTCACTGAATGCTGTCACTCAGAGTTTAAATATAGAGTATTAATTTAAAAAAAAAAAACCCATAGCAGCGAGTGTTATTATTACTACTACTGCTACAACTGCTGCCGATTTTTATTATAAACACCTATTCCAACGTGACCTAAGAGGAAAGGCTTGTTATGGTACCACTAATCTTTTTTTTTCCTACAGAACAGATACTATTGAATTATAGGGAGCGGAGCAATTAATAATTGGACTGCTTTAGCATTTCCTATCGCTCTAGCAGGGCATTTTGCATACTATTGATTAGCTGCTCGGCTGAGATGGGGAATGCATGTTTGAAGCGAAGCGAACTATCGCTGCGGGAATCACACCTGACAGAGAATCCGAAGTTACGACGCTCCCCCTAGAAATATGACATGATCTCTTATCAAGAGGCAATTAACGTCCTTCCTCGGGAGGGAGCGCTCTCCGGGCAGCTCCCCGCTGCCCAGCCTAACGGGAGAGAGCCTAACGGGAGAGATTGCCAGGAAGATTTCCGGGCTCTGGGAGTGGGTCTGATCAACTTCACTTTTGCCAGGGAGAAAGTTCTCAGTTGCACTCGGAAACCTGCCGTGGTCCTTGGCGCCAGGAAGAATCTGGAACCTTTTTGTACTGAAGGTCCCTAGTTCACTGGGTTCCCCAAGGGCGAGCAGCAGCAGGAAGTGGACCACAGAGCAAAAAAGGTTCAGAACTGGCACTTTAGCTTTTCATTCCAGCTTTTTTTCTCTCCTTCTCTTCCTTTTTTCTCTTGACAGAAGTGCAAAGAGAGCATAAGAGCCGTGGAGAGGCTGCATGCTAACCCTTCTCCTACCTAAGGCAATCCAGCCTGAAGAGTGCAAACAGGACCTCACTTTAAAGATCGGGTTCCGTGATGTACCAGGCATCTCTAGCCCGAATGGAAGCAAATCTAAGGCTAGCAAGTTGCATGCCTTGAAATCTGGGGGGCAAAGCCTGAAATCCCGTGGCTGCCAGGCGTCTGTGCCGGCTGAGCGCTTGCCTTGCCCAGGATGGGGAGCCTGACCTGCAGAGGGCAATAGTTGGACGCAAATGATAACAAAGGCAGCCAGGATCTTAGGCTGAGAGCTGTGGCTGTGACCCAAGAATGCTGTGTAGGTAGGCAGCAGTGCTTAATTAATGTATATTGAAACAAAAGATCGGGTAAATTGTTTGATTTGTCTTTAGGCTACATTTTCAAGGCTAATCTAATTCATAACTGTTAGGTTTGTTCTAAAGAGATTAACCCAAACTTCCAAGAGACACATGCAGTTAAGTCCAGAATTACCCTAAACACTAATTGTTTACTGGAGCACTTGCATTAAGGTATTTGGATTTTTTATGGCTATTATTATTATTATTATTCCCTGCTAATCGCATAGGCAAAGTGGAAAAGAACAGGAGCCTTCCTAATTGTCCAGAGATTGACAGGAGAACCAAGTAGACGCTATACAAGGAGGATAAAAATCACCGAGTGCCTTATTCAGAGCTAATAAGTCCGCTTCGCATGTGGCCATTGTCTAAGCTTTTAGAGCCGTTCATCTTTGCCTTCCAGCACTATGGATGTGGACAGCAACCAGCTCATTTGCATTATATTTTCCTGTCTTTACAAATTCTTGCTCAAAGAAATTCAGCCAAAAAACTGCACGTGCTTTATATCTCAGACAGGCTCAGAAATGATGGTTCTAGCTTGTTATGAGCAGTAACAACATTTTTGCCAGTTATGTATTTATTAGAGACAGAAAAGAATAAAAAGTGAACCGTATGGTCACCTCTCTCTCACTGTATGTGTGTGTGTGTGTGTGTGTGCATATATGTACATACACACACACCTCTCTAATATGTGTATTAGTCAGGGAAGACCAGAAACTGCGAGCAAATCGGAGTTTTGGCAGCAGGAGTGAATGCAGATCTGCACACATACACACACCATCTCTTCCCAACTCGCTTCCTGCCCCCCCCCCCCTTTCAAAATCATATTTAAGTGAGATTATGTCAAATTTCAATGATCGGAAATGTCTTGCTCAAAAGCCGTTCCCACTGGAAAAAGTCAAAAGGGTTCCTGGCATTAAAACGACCTTGCGTCAGTCCTGATGAAATTAGCAGCGCTGCATTTTTAGATACTTGCAATGGAGGTACTTTGATCACAGTGAAAAGAAGTGATAGATTTTTTTTACTCCCCCAGCTGAACTGGAGTGTTCTGCTTTTCTAGCTGAGACTCCCAAGACCAACATTTGCTTTAGCCTTTTTTCTTCCCCCCCCCACCCCCACTTTTCTTTCAGTGCAAGCAATGGGAATTGCTAACCTTGGTCAAGAAAAATTTCATTTCCCCCATCCTGCTAAACGGTTCTGGTCGACATATGTTTGTTATCAGAGAGAGGTGCTATGAACACAGAGCCATTTTCTTAGCAGCTTTTTGACTGTATGTTACCATAGTCCCACACGGCATTGGTCCTTTCCCGTTGGGAAGTCATGAATAAGAGACTATGAAGCTTGCACGTCAGATCTTCCTCAATTAATCCACCATTAGCATGTTTGGGATCCACTACTGGATGGTTAACAGCAGCTTTGGTAACTGTGTGCTGTCCATGCCCAATTATGCTCTGCTAAAAATGAACTCTGCAGACCAGCCTTCCCGAGCTGTCAGTGTCTCCCGTGTTCCTATTTTAACGTTTGTGTGTAGTGGCAGGCGACAGATGGTGTAGATCAGATCGATTTGATTGCATTAGGCGATTTTTTCTCTTCTCCCCCCGACTCCGTTTCTGGAAGCCCACATCAGCTGAAAGGCGATCGCCGGGGACTTGGAAAGCACCAGCAGCCGCCGAGGTGTGAAGGCAGCGGGGCACGGCCAGCCAGAGGCGCCGGGGTCCCTTCGCAGGGCTTGGTAACACAGCAATCAGGCACCAGGAGAGAAAGCAGCTTGCCGCTGCCCACAGCCTCTTCCCCAGCGCGCATCAGATGACTCCCTGGTTTTCCACCCAGCTGGAGTCCTGCTTGAAACCTTGGATTGAAAGGGTAAGCGCTTCTCTAGAGGTGGATTTGTGGCAGTTTGCTTGGGGAGGTGGCGAGCGGCGAGATCGCAGCGAGGCAGTCTTTGAACAGGAATAAATATTTCCTATCCCCCCTCCACCACCATCACCACCCCCACGCGAACCCCTCAATCCGAGCAAGATTCCTAGCGGAGGGATCTCCTGTCTCCCCACTCGCCGACCAAATCAATCCCTCCCTCCCCCCTGAATTTGGCAACCGCGGGCAGCTCCCGAGCTCCGCGCCCCGTGGCTTAATTGTTTCGATGCTCTCCATTCCCTCCCCCCGCAGCCCCGCAGCACCGCCAGGCCGGGGAGAGGGACCTGCCTTTGTACATTTGTACATCGCGAGGGGCAGTTTCCCGAGGCACTGATCGCTGGGGGGAGGGTCCAGCACCCTCCGTGATTACGGCGGGGAAGAGAGGAAGGTAGAGCCTCACAAACATGGCTTGCGAGAATCGATGAACAAAGGTACTTAATGCTGAGGCGAGCCTGGCTCAGGGCAGCCGCCGCGCTCAGAGGCGAAGGTGTAAGTTGATCAACAGAAAGCAGTGATGGCATGGGGTTTTGCCTCCCCTTGTGTGGAGCGTGTGTGTGTGTGTGTGTGTGTGCGCACGCGGGTGGGGGCTAGGGGTGGGGTGGGCAGAGATCCGACAGTTTAAGGAGGTTTGAATTGAATATGCACCCAGAGGCAGCGGTCTCGTAGGAAATGCTGTGCTCGTAAGTCAGGCTGCCCCGCGTGCGGAGGCAGCTCCAGCTCTGCGGAGCTCCTCGCTTCCGGCGGCAGGGGCCGGCGCGGAAGGGAGCCGGGCAGGACGGAGCTGTCCACGGGCTCCGGTGCTGAACGCGTGCGACCATTTTGGTAGGTGCTGTACAGCAAGAGGGCCGGCCGGGCGATGGCTGCATTGGAGTGATCAACTGGGGCGGGGGGGGCGGGGGGGTGATGCATACTCAAGTTTAGTAAAGAGCTTTTTCATGGGGAGGAGAAAGAAGGCAGATTTCTCCGGGAGCAAGAAGGCAGCTTCTACCTGCAACTAGAATAATTTTCGCTTCAGCCAGGTCTTGACCAGGAATTATAGGGGGGGGGGGGAGGGGGAGAGACTAGAGATGAGTCTCATTCTTGATGCGTGTGTGGAGATGAGGATCTCGGATTTCTCTTTATTCACATTTCAAAGAATCTGAGTCGAGATTTAACTCCGCGAACTGTTTTCTCTGTGAATCAGTGCATTTGACTTTCTCAAGCGGCTTTTTTGTTCCGAGTTGAAGGAAACCCACAGCCTCAGCCAGAGAGACCAGCGGTGTAGCCTTGAAATGTTGCAGTAGGGGAAAAAAACAGTGTTTGTTATTTACTTTCGAGTTGCCATTCCTCGGAGCCTCCTGTGTGCGAGGTGTAGGGAAAATTCCGCCAAGGAAGAGGTTAAAATGCAGGAGAAGGAGCTGGAACCGTCGTTTTTATTTAAGCTAATGTAGCTACCAAAGAATTTCTCTTTGTTTATTCAGGAAACAGTCCGGGTAACAATACACACAGACACACACAAATGCTCTCCTCTTGCGTGTGTCTGTAGGAAGCAGAGTGACTCGATGTGAGAGAAGCTGAGAGCTAATGCTGAGGAAGGAATCTGGAATAAATGCAACCACCTTGTATTAATTTCAGTTGCGATCAACAAGCTGGTCAGTTCCAGAGCACACTGGTACTAGGAGCCGCGCATGCTGCAGAATGACTCGTGGCTGGAGAAGTGCAGAGTACCCCACAATTTGCAGATTTTAACTGGGTATTGCCATGTTTCCTTCCTCCCCTTGCCACTCGTATGGACGCTCTTCTTAATATTAGGAGAACTTCCTAATTGAACCGCTGACTGTATTGTGCCATGACGCTGCAGATATCCTTTCTGTTTAGTTGGCGAACAATAAACCTTTATTATCACAGTAACAGCAGCAAGATCATGAGACAAAGCTCCCCGCATCCAAGTCAGAGCCATGTTGATAAGAGAACATTGACTGAACTCCTCTGCCTGACAGGCACAATCACCATTTGGAAATAACTTTTTTTTTTTTCTTTTTGGCCACTGCCTGTGAAAAACCTTTGCAGGAATGCGAGGAGGATGAGGTGTCACTATGGAGGTGCTCTCGCCAGTGGCACAGCAGACGCGGGGAAAGTGCGTGCTAGAGCCGTGCCTGTGCTGTGCTATCACGCGTTAGGACACTACCAAACGCTGCCCAGCTCATTTAAGCGGAACCAGCTTGTGGACTCCGGGAGCTCCAGCCACTCTCCTGTTTTCGGGCGCATGTGGGAGATGAACTCGAATGGTTTTACACCCTGCAGTTGGGTTTTTTCTTCACTTTTTAGATTTTCTATCACCAGAGAGGCCTGAGGCGTGCTCGCAGCCTTTGGTTCTCTTTTATTTTGATTTTTTTTTTAATGGCCCGTTGAGGCCCCCACCCCGCCACCCCCTTTCCAAGTGCACGGATGCGGTTCTCTCAGGCGTGGCTGCCTCTTTATCTGAGCTACCCCGACCCACCTAAGCCAAGGGATGGGCAATATCTGTGCTCTTAACCGTGCGTCTCTTTCGCAGGAATCTGTTGCTTGCCAGCGCCAGCCCTTCCCAGCGCCCGGAGCGGAGGGCTGGGGAGAAGAGGACGCCAGACAGGCACAGAGGAAGAGAGCAGGGACTCCCCAGGTAACCCCCACCCCCATTGCTTGCCTTTCATTCCTTCCCACCCTGCCCGCCCCAGCCGGACTCCCAGGGCTTGCATGCGCGTGGATTAAACGTTTGCCTCTCTCCTTTGCCTTTCCAGGACTGGAGATCGGGCAGCCCTTGGATATGGGGACGGGATCCCTCGGTCACCCTGTGGATGCTCCGCCTGCTCTAGGGGAAATACAGTTATGGATTTACTGGCCCGGTGCAGCACTCCAGCGGCAGCGGCAGCAGCAGCTTTCTGACTCTCTTCGGTGACGGGTATTCTTGGGTGGATAATACGGATTACGTTGTTATTGCTTAAGAATACGCGTAGTCGAGGAGAGTACCGCGGCGGGCAGGCAGCGCCACCGCCCCAGCCCCAGCCCCAGCCCGGCAGCTGGCTCCTCAACTGCTAGAGTGGCCAAGGTAGCTCCTTTTTGCTCTTTTCCTACATGCTTCGCTCTGTCTGTGTCTGTGCCCAGGGGACCCCGGCGAGGGGTGGGCGCCGGCAGCAGGGGGGCTCCAGGCGTCCCCCTCCCCCCTCCCGCCGCCCCGACCAGCCCGCGGGGGCTCCGGGCACCGGGCTCCCCCAGCCCCGCGCTCCATGGCCCAGCCCGGCTGCCGGTGCCTAGGACTTTTGTCTTCAGCTTCCCTCCTTCCCCCCGGGCAGCGGCAGGGAGCGGCGGTGGCTCCCGGCAGGGGCAGGGCAGATGACTCGAGATCTCCTCTGCAGTCGGCTGCCTGACCCCTGGGGGGTCTGTAGGGAGCAGCCTGGCTGGTCCCGCCGGGGAGGGCGGGCTGGCGGCTCGGGCCGGGCCCCGGAAGGCGAGCGGGGGCGCGGAGCAGGAGCCTGCGCAGGGAGACGGGCGCGCTACCCGGGCGGGGCCGGCGGCCACCGCGCTCGCAGGCAGCTGTGCGAGAGGCGGCACAGGCGCAAGCCGCGCACCCCCCGGGCTGCCCGGGGGCGCCCCGCCCCCCCGCCCCGCCCATCTGCCCCGCCGGTGCCCCCCGCCCCGCCTGCAGCGGCCGCGGGGCCCCGCTCCCCTTCGGCCTCGCTCCGCGGCGGGCTGCGCCGGGCCCGGCCGGGCCAGAGGCATGCCTGTCTCCCTCGCCCCCTCCGCAGGCTCAGGGACGAGAGCCCAGCACCACGGGCCAGTCACAGGACGCGGGGAGACGCTTGGCCAGGCCTGGCTCCGGCACTCGCTGATGGGAGCCGCAGCCAGGGCCCCTGCAGCTCCCGTGTCTTTTGTCTGGCCCGGGACACGGGGGAGCCCCCCCGGGATCCACTGGCTTTCCGGGGCGCGCGGCTCCCCGGACGGGGCTGGATGGAGCCCGCGCCCCAGGCAGGGAGGCAGCGGGAGCGCGGGGCTAAATCTTCTCACTTCACTTCACTTCACTTTCCCACTACCTAACGGCTCCCCCTCAGAAACAGACCAGGACAGACATTATTTAAAAAAAAAGAAAAAGACAGTGCAGCTCCAAGTCAATAATCAGTAACAGCCCCTCCCCTCCCCCATTTCTAGCCCGGGAAGCTGAGGCGCCACCACAGCCGCCGCCCAGAGCCGGCTTCCCGTCAAGAAGAGCCCTTAGCCCGGAGGGGGGAGTCCCGGGCGCAGAAGCCATGTGCGAACCTCTTTTAGGAGCTTATTTCACCTTCTGATCTGTGCTAAAACCCACGTAGGGGGGCTGCTGTTGGTATTGTCGGTATTATTATTATCATTATTATTATTATTATCATCATTATTCTCATCATCCAATCGACACGATCTCAACTTTCTGGCCATCCCGTCCCTGGTTTTCTTTCCCCTTCCCATTGGGAATGTCTAGCCCGCTGCAGCCCGCTCGCCAGTTTCCTCCTGGCCAAGTAACCAGGCTTTCCCTTGTCACCGGGCAGGGACAGGGTGGCAGGCAGTTTCTCTTAAGTGGGCAGCCACTTTTGTTATTAGAAAGGCATCCGGCGAGGAAAGACCTCTGCCATCGGGGTGGGGGAAAGGCCCCTTCCAGGCACACAGCGCCCCTGCCAAGCCCCGGGCTGGAGGCAGGGCTCATTATGACCAGGAATCACTCCAGGTGACCTGAGGAGAGCACAGGCACCAGGGACTTTGCAGTGGTCTCAGCAGGCAATAGCAATAGTCGCATACAAGGTCCCACTAGACTGCAACACTGAAGCAGTGCGGCCGGGTGCACCATTTTACTATCCTCTTCTGCTCAAAAAGAAAGGACGGAGGGAAAAAAAGAAACGGCTCGAAAAGAAAGGGAGATAAACAATTGCCATACGATTGGCTCTTCCCTGCAGGAAGCAATCGCTGCTGTGCCCCACGGGTCAGCCCGAAGTCAGGGATGCAGGAGGCGCAGGAGGTCTCCGCAGGGGCGGGCCTCTGCGCCCAGGAACAGGCTCTTGCAAAGGGTCCCCATCCCTCGGCCGCACATTGCGACTGCCCCGCTAAATGGCGCAGTCCTCATCTCCTAGTATCAGTTCTGCTTTAGGTGACAGTAAATTAAATACTTTGCTAGTGCAACCACCCCCCCTCCCTTCCACCGACACACGCTTTGCCAGTCAGAAAGGCTTAGCCTGCCACAGAGCCCCTACATTTGGGGTTTCTAGTTTGTGGCCCTGAAGTCCCGCAGAGCGTCACATGCGCAGAGCTGGAAGTGAGAGTTTGATCTCAGGGCGTGAAACCAAATGGAGACAGGGAGCTCCCTGCCGGCTCCTGTCCCGGGAAGTGTGTGCAACGCCAGGCGCTGCCCGCTCCTGAACCGGCTTCTCGGGTGGCAGCTGCAGATAGGAAGGTAGTAAAGAAACTGGCCGCAGGGCTAAACTTCCCACTTGTGCCCCAGCTCCGTCCCATCTTTCATAAAACCAGGCGCATTCGCCCTCCTGGTTGCACCTAGCAGACCTTCCCAGCATAGCTAGAGCTCTGGGTGAAAACTGGTGGAGCCTTTCCTGCTCGGATTGGAAACTAAACACATGGCACTCGTCTCCTTCATCTTTGTACCTCTCCCCACCCCTCGCCCCCCATGTATAACATACATAAAGACACAGTTCCGTTCACGTTTTCTTTGACTGGTAATAGAGAGAAAGCAGGCATAGTCACCCACACCTTTTCCTATTCAAGCTCTTTTCATTCACATTGTTCCACTTTTTGATGCTAAACATGTGCAACTCTAAGGCCAGATTTCTGTCCTAAGTGAATTAGATCAGAAGCCATTTTAAGTCAGACACAGAAGTGTGGTAATGATGAAACAGCTTTTTAGGATGGATTCGCACACTCACTATAAGGAGGATCATTTTGAATGTTGATAATCAAGGTTTTGATAATGAACTTGCAAGTGCAGGGTGCGGCTGGTAGAGAATGTTTTCTGCTCTCACTCTTGCATAGTAATTGAAATACCAACTGGGTTATGCCTAATTATTTAAAATAATTACCAAAGGAATCTTACCCTCCTCCCTTCAGTAGAGAGTCGCTCTCATTGTTCCACAGACGTGTAGAACTGTTATTCTTTAGACACGTCTTTGATAATAATGCTGTGATCCTCTTGCTTCTCTAATACCACTTGAAAGCAGATATTTTTTCTTGTGGTTTAGTATGTTCAGCAGCAGCAGAAATATTGTTAAACTGCACTTTAAAAAGACATGCAGAGAGCTCCCAAGATCAGTTGCTAAATCATAGTCAGGTTCAGCACTGTAACACATTTACATTCATAAGTGCTGCAAGAACACCAATTGAAACAGTATTTTAAACATCCAGGTTTGTATTACAAACCTTCCTCTGATCTGAGCTTTTAGTTGACATTTTCCCTTGAGTCATGACTTAGAGTATTATCAGGAGTTCCCATTTCATCACATAAAGGATGTGGTTTTGTTTGCTTTTTGTTGGGTTCAGTATCTTGTGCAGTAAAGATTGAATTTTTCCCCATGAATACAAGCTTGGCAAAACATCTCTTTATACTTGGTTTCCTATAGCTGCTTTCTGTTTAATATGATTAGCTCTTTCTGCTGAATAATGCCTTAACCATAGGGCTGATGCATTTTTAATGCCTGTACTCTTTGTCATTGTCTAAATTAACATTTTGATGATTGTAGATTTCTATCCTTTGAAATCTTTGGCATATTATGTTGTATGGTTAATAAGAGTAAAAATATAAGGTCTGATCAGAGAAATATTAGATACTTCAATTGCAAAAAATATTTTTAAAATGTCATTTAAATGCTCAGTTGCATAAAGGCAACTAGAATTACTCTTCCCAACAGTCTTGTTTAGGAAGCACCCTTCTCAGTTTCAGTAGTAGCACCCAGAATTTGACATGCATGTATATTCAAAGTCTCAAAAATCAGCTTCCCAGTAGCACATAACTAGGAATAACTTGTTTATGCTATGGGCCTGATTCTGTGAGCACTTGACGTCAGTGGGACTACTCATGGAAACAGGGTTACTCATCTATAAATCTAAAGCAGCTAGGGCCCTATCCTGGCATTCAACTCAATGGGAAAACACAAACTGACTGTACTGTGTGGGTAGGATCAGAACTCATTTGAAGGAATTTTAATAAGATGTGTGGCGTGTACCTGATGTAGTCTTAAATAAATCTGCATCCTTACTACTGAAAGTTGAATCTGAAAAACTTTTTTTTTTTGTAAAGGTTTTCTCAACATAATGTTGCTGGTAAATGAAAGTAAACTACTTTAATTTGATTTAATAAAAAATACCTTATAGACTTGTAAGTGTACAGTCAGAGAGTGATTTCTAAAGTGGCATTTTAGACTTAGGTTTGCTTATAGCGCAATCTGTGTTTTAGCAGTTATTTTGGTGAGTGTGTATTTAATTTAGAACAATAAGTGCTCTTTTAAAAATCTGTTCTTAAATTGTTATGTAAACTTCACCTTGATAGAAAATTAAATAAAGGATCAGTTAAAAAATAATTAGTTGAACTCAACTGTTTTTTAAGGACCTTAAATATTTCAATGACTTGCGTATATGAGCAACTTTACACACATGAGTAGTTAATAAGGCTATTCATGTATACTAAGTTACTCATGTATGTAAGTCTCTGGAGAAGCAGGGCCTTCATTAGTAAATAAAACTGGTTTAAGGATAAGTCCATAAAAGGGTCAAATGCTACCATTACTTCAAGGTGTGATCTTGCAAAGGTTTGCATAGCTTCTAAGAAATGCTGAATTTTCTTCACTTCCACTGATTTCAATACAGAGTGAAAATGCTCAGCCCTGTGCAGGACTGAGTCACTAAGTCTGTTCAATCAACACTGAAAATTCATGGCTATATATGAAGGTACTATGTGTCCCAAGAGGCAGGGCTGGATTAACTCTTTAATGGGCTCTAGGCAACCAAATTGTTGGCCCCTACTTAATGCTGTATATTTATATTACTTTTTCACTAAAATAATACTAATATGTAAAATAAGCACAACTCGGCCCCTTCTTCACTTAGGGCCCTAGGCATGTCCTATGTCCTAGTTTTCCTACGCATTAATCCAGCCCTGCCAAGAGGGGGGAAGAGAACAAGCTCAGTTGCCATTTACCACTATAGTCAAAATAAAATACTGTGTGAATCTACTTGAAGTAGTAAGAATTGCTCCTAGTAGGAAGGCTCAGGCCCTCAATTAGTGTGCACATCAGTCTGAGGGCTTACAGTCTTACAATTAATATATAAGCAGATATCTCTCAAATAGGTACATGCATACACACATATACATATGCTTTTGAATGAGACTTACCTGCCTACTGAGCATGCCACAGAACAGTCCCACTCCCGCAGTCCTTGCAGAGGTAGCATTCCTGAGGACTGGATGCCCAGGTCTATGTTCAATAGTCTTCTTCAAAAACAAAGATCCTGCTACTCAGGGCAGCACCGTAGCCTAGTGGCATCAGGTTATGCAGGTTTCTTCCTTTGGGATTAATCCTGCTTTCCATACACATCCAACAATCTCATTGATTTCAAATGCCTTCAATAGGATTAGCCAGCAGATCATTCAGATTTCATCCTCAAGCTATTTCCATAACAATTCACTGCACTTGATGCCAACCTAGGTGACTGGTATGGTTCACAGAATTTTTCTTAAAGAAACACATGACAAACTGTCATCTATGCATCTGCACTTTTAACTGTGCTTCAGGAAGAATAAGCACACTGTCCTTTTCCTCTGGATCTTAATGGCACATTATAAAAATCACATTGCTATATAACTGCATTTGTATGCATTTATATCTATTATATAGTATGAACTTATACAATTGGCTTTTGTCTCTTAATTTTTTAAAATTTTAATATTTTGTTGTAAAACAAAAAGAAGTATTTATACATGGCTATCATGCTATGCCCTAGTATTTTCCTGATGTAAACTATAAACATAACATTAATTAGTAGTCATTATAAATGTTACAAGATTCAGTTTCTCTTCCCTGAAACACTTAGGAATGGGAACATTTATTAGAGAATCTCCCCCTCATTCTATATCACTTTAATATTTATAATTAGAAACCAGAGTTGTACAAACAATCAAATACACTAGTCATCATATGACCAGCATTCATATTGATACAGATATTAATTGAATCAATAACACCATGGGACCCAGACAAATTAGAATCATGGACAGAAAAAAAGAAAAAGTTACAAACTGAAAAAAAAATCTGAGTTGTAGAGAAATGCAGAAATGGGAAAGTGAATTCTGAATAATTGTAAGGATGACAGAGGCCTGGAGGTGACAGTGAAGCACAAAGTAGACATTCTTTTGAAAAGGATCATGGCTGCGAAAATATGAATCACATTTGTAGGTGCAATGTATTGCATCTCAGAAGGGAAGGAGCTTAGGACAGATGTGTGACTTCCAATGAAATATTACATTCTATTTAGAGATTACTTTTCCAGAGAGATGATTGATCAGTTGATGGCAACTGAAATAAGAGTGGATCCAGAAGCCTGAGGGATTAATGTAGCAGGAAAAAATAAGCCAGTCAAATATGGAAATAAATGTAAACATCAAGGTTCAGAACTTGTCCACACTGAAGTCAATGGGAGAACTCCCACTGATCTCAATAAAGCCAGGCTTTTAAGCCCAAGAGGGAGAAAAAATTACTGTAGTGCCTGAGGGCACAACTAAGGAACAATGGAATGAAGTTAAGAAAAGGAAAATTTAGACTGGATATCAAGAAAAACTTTTTCTCAGTGGGTCTAATATCGCTCCCATTTCAGTGAATGGGAGAATATATAAAGTAGTGGAAGCCCCTTGATTTGGGAAATTTTAAGCTAGATTGGCCAAGTCACTAGACAAGATAGTGTAGGCAACAATCATCCTGCATTGTCTGGGAGAGTTAATTCTGGAGGCCCTTCCTATTTCTAACACCTGTGATATGATTCTATGAAATCGAAATGGCTCTGATATTTCTCTGATATTTTGTGCCATTACAAAGAAGAAAGTAGGGCCATTATAGGCTTTCAAAGTTTCCAAGTAACCTTCTCAAAGTGAATATATTTTAGATGCACTGTACAAACTCATGTCCACCTTATTCTTTTATCTGTTTCAAGGTCAATTGTCACCATAATGTTGTTCTGTATCAATTTATCTGAAATTAAATGTAATGTGTCCCCTCTCTCAAATTATTAAAGTTAGGTATGAAATCAAAGTCAAAATATTGTAGCTGAATTTCCTCTAACATTAGAAATGCCAACTCATAATCTTTGTTTTTGATATTTAGCAGTTTTCTTACTAAGTAGTAAAATATCACAATACTCATTAATCTCCACAAGACAAGCCAGTCTTTTAAATAACTGAAAATCGATACAAAATTATTACTATGGGACACTTTTTTTTAAATGAGAGACAGAATAATATCTAAAACAGCAACTAAATAGTATTTAATTGTACAGCCTGTTATCAAAAAAAAAGAAAGACAAAAAAAAAGAAACATTTCACTGTATCTGCAGTTGAAAAGAAAATGTAGACCTCTACCAGATTTCTACCAGATTATCAGAGGGCAATGTCTTTGTAAATAGTCACCATCTTTTAACAAGAAGTTACTGGTTGATAGCTAACTGATTTTTTTTAATGCATCAATGTTATTGTCACATTATAGATTTTTTTACTCAAATAGCAACAGATATGAGCAGTGAGATTTGAAGCATTAATACATCATGCCCTTTGGAAACTAAACTTTTAATAATTATACTTTAGAGGTAACTTATGGTGTTATTCTAAGCACATAAAAAGCAATATGACCTCTTCAATGATGAGGCAGAAAAATCTTTTCCTAAAATCTAAAATTATACAGTCCAACAGCTGCTGTTTTATTGAGGCAACAGTTATTACAGCCTCAATGCTATGGTAGTTAAAGGTGACCAGCAAAGTAAAAAGAAAAAGGACTAGTGCCTTTTTCTGGTCTTTTAGGATGATCCAAAGGTAGAGGAGGCAGTGGGGGGGAAGGGACAGACTATTATCTTTGTACTTCACATCACAAATATTGGGAACTTCACATTTTCATTTTTTTCCTGGATGGTGTAGTAGAATACTAAAGAAACACATTGAGCGCTTTTTCAGACTTCAATTGAAGGGGCAGAGGATTTTTAATCTTTAAGAAAGAGAGCTTTTCTTCCATAAGTTTGTCAGAAATTTGGGTTAATACAAGCTATTAAAAATGAAAGTTTTTTTCCAGAGTTTAACTAAAATAATTTCCCCAATTGTTCATGTGTCAGTCCTGTTTTTTAAGATAACATAATCCTGTTTAGTCTGCTATGATGTCATTATATCCTAGCTCTTTAGTCATTCATGAAGTCACTTGGTAAAAACAGGATATAAATGTCCTGATTATTTCTAACATTGAAACAAGTAAGAAACAAACATACTATTCAAACAAACCTGTATTCCATCCCCATTCTCCCAACTACCCAAAACATCCAGGTATTGCTTATATAACACAAAGGAGTATATACAAAAGGACACAAAGGAGCATATAAAAAAGGACACAAACATAATTTTATTTGACAGTATCCTTGACAGAAATAATTACATTGTCATGTCTTTTTGAACATTTAGCCACTGTTTCACCAAGCCAGTAAGTCCTCTTCACCTGTGTGAATAGTCAGAATCCTTGATGCAATGAGAGTTCAGGTGGCTTAAAAATCTAGAAGAAGAGGAATAGACTGTAATCTGAAATAATAGAGAAGATCAAAAAGAAAATAAAAATTATTTCGGGTGAGCTTATATAATTTAACTTTTACCATATATATTTACATTTAGAATATTTCCCATGTATTTATTCCAAACCAAAATACTGTACTGGCTTTTTAGACAGGCTCAGGCCAATACCTCTGCTTTTTTTCTTTTCTATTAAAATCTGTCTTCTGAGATTAACTCCAGAACTAGGAGTTAGGTCAGAACGTTGTTTCATAGAAGTCAGCAGCTCATGCCAACAAGAGTTGGCCTTCTTAGTGATGGGCCATTTGCTGCTCAGAAGTATGAGGAATGGCTTTCTAAAATAGCAACAGATTGCCTTCTGTAACAGAGTTCAGTATCAAACTTAACTTGTAGCTATTAGTGTGCTATAACAACAATAGTGAAAGGCCAAAAGACTGGGACCATATACCATCCTCTAGGAATGTTTATTTTTAAATAAGAAGGCCAGATGCTGTATTAGTCCAAATCAGTATGTCTTACTGTATATCAGGCTAGAATCTGGTGTAAGGACTTTGCAAAGAATAGGAAGAGCACTGGAGTTCTGCCATAATTCGTTTTATCTAAATGCAGATATAGAAATTTTACTCCTGCAGATCTTTCAGTGTAGTGCACTGTGTGCATGTCATGCATGTAACAAGGAACTAGAACACAAAATACTCATCTTCATGTGGCTTGATTAACATGCTCTCAGATTCCAAATAAAGATCTTGGGGTCCCTCTTTCAACCATAAAATAAGATCAAGCAAACATTACCTCCAACCAATATACATCAATAACGATACAGCATTTTTCTATGTATTGCAGTGAAAATGTTCACACCTACCTGCATCCATATGCTGTATGGTTAGTATTAACCATACTGTTTATTCAGGCAGCATGGGAAAAATGGGCATCATTTGGAGGAGGAAAATCAAATTTAGTGCTCAAAATACAGCCCTACTTTCAAAGAACTTCAGTATATGCTACCAGTTTTATTAGGATACAGACATCTTGAAGGGAAAATCCAACCAAATAAAAATAAGTGTGAGGACACAAAATTCTATGGTAAGCCACCATCCTGAGAAAAGTAGCCAAGTGAACTCAAATCCAAATAGGATGTGCAATTTTCTATGCATTTGACATAAGAAATATATGCATTCTGCAACAAGTGGAATAAAGGAATATAAAGAACCTGACATTCACCAACAACCTATTGCCAGTACACTAGAGAATGTGATCAGTTACCATTTTGAACTAGTATAATAAACCTGTCAGGGTAATAAAACCAATTCCATTGTTCGTTTGGGTATTAGCTGCACAAGCCCCTATCATCATCTGTAGTGAAAAAACTAATAAACAGGTGCAGCTTTAACATGCAAACTACTGCGACAATGAAAAGTTGTTCAGCTATGTGAAGGTTGTTGTAAATTTAGTTGTCAGAAATAAGCCTAAAAAGTTCAATCTAAAAAGCATTTTTGTCCAATATCATTTTCTTTTTCCTTCTGGGAGATTTCTGTACCTTGCCCATATGCTCTAAAGCTATTTTGTTTTTCAATCCAGTTTGGATAATATATGTTTTATGTAAATGAGGAGAATCAAGTTTCCCTACTTGCTAAATTATAAATTGGGTAGAAATTGGCTAAATCCCCTTGGAATATAGTATATGTAATGCAAACTATAAGAAATCGAACTTAGCAAGCTTAGGCACTGTCATTGGGGAGGAGGGGGTATTATGGCAGTAATTCAGGGCATGTGGCCTGCGAAAGTCTAGCCTTCAGTCTATCTAATTACTGTAGCTAGTGTTTGTATCCTTTAGCATTTCTTTGCTCTGAACTGCCTGCCGTAACTCCTTTTTAAATGTTCTCAGAGATGCAGTCTTTATTGCTGCCTTTGGTAGTTAGTTCAACTCATTCATTATCCTTTGCATAAATTTAGTGCTCTATAATGCTTGTTTCTGCTTGCTAATTTTAGGGCCCAAATCCATCTTATATCAGAGTAAAGCCAAAGTGGTTTCACTGGTAAAAACAGATTAATTCTGAATTGTGCCCAGTGTAAGTAAAATAATAATTTGGTGTTAGTATTTTGTGCTTATCTGTTTTTAGCCTATTACCCTGTTGGAATTTCTTTGTATTCCCCTCCCTGTGGCACTCAGCTTTCATGTACTCCAGTTTTGTCCTGAAAGAGTTTTTCCTCAGCAACTACCGTTGCTTCACAACAATCCTATAGCCATTTAAAAATATGCCTCAGAGCTGCAGCTCTTCTCAGCAGGAGGCTGGTTACAATGCTAAGGAAATGCTGAAGGGAGGATAAGTAAATTAATAGGTGTTTTTATGACACCTAGAGAAGATGGAGGATCTCCTTACATTATTGAAAAGATAGTATCATATTTAATCTGATATTATTCATTTAGACCAAGATTTTAAGAAAGTAGAGCTTAACAATAGGCTTCTAAATCCATAAGTAGGCATTGAAAAGAAGCTTGAGTCTTGGGAGTACCTGGGAATGTCTACACAAGACATTTACTGCTAAGTAGACTAATCAGCTCCACTGTAATGTCTTGACATCTACACATGTGGCTCTATTAGGCTGCAAGAAACTAATAAACCCTGCAGCAGGATAGTACTTGTAAATACAAGTACTAACCCACTGCAGAGTTTTTTCATGCTCAGCAACACACACATAGAAGCTGACCCAGCCAGCTGGAGCACAAGGTGCTTCAGTGTGAGGGCTGTCTGCAGGGGCAATGCACAGGGGGTGCATGCAGGTGCACATGCCCCCCCTGAGTGTGACGGTGCACCCCCTGCAAAAAGTGTTAGCAGTGCCTGCAGGTGATCACCACTCGCCACCCTGCTGCCGACAGAACTGGTGGCATCTGCAAGAGCTCCTGTGCTTACCACTGTTGCGCTCCCACTGCCACACTCCCACCACCACCGTGCCCCCCCAGCCGCTGGGGGCACATGCTGTTCATGGCTGCCTGCCAGCTAGCCCTGCACTGCTGCACCATTGTGTCTCAGCCAGCCCCTCCACAGCTCATTGAGCCATGTCAGAGCAGCTCCAGGCCAGCAGGCTGCCCCCTGGAGCCCCTGCCAGCCAGGGCTGCTCCAACCCAGCTCAACATGCTGCAGTCCTGGGTGCAAATGTAAATGGGGTGCCTGGAAGCAACTCTGGCATGATAAGCACTGGAGTTTATTGTTTCACCTTAACATTTACATGTAGATGTGCCCACTGAGTATGCCACACTTTTATTAACTATGCAAGATAACATGTTTTGTATCCTTAAATATGGTAGGATTAGGTCAGGATGAATGTGAGATGATTCACAATCCTACTTTAGAACCACAGTTTTAAAAAATAGGATTTTAAACTCAGATATAGAAACATGCCTCTGAAAAAAGCATTATAGATTTTTTTGGAACTGGGTTGACTAGTGGGTATTTAAAATATGGGTCATGGTGTTATGAGTAGCTACATTTAGAGTGACACCCAGGGCAATTCAGCATATGCAAATAAGTTGGTCACATTAAGACAAAGAAAATGCTTTCAGATAAAAGGATTCAAATATGATTTTGCTCCTGATTCATCTGGGACTCTTATCATGTCAGTAGTATATTACCTGAAGCTAAAATCAGGGACATACTAGGTATAGTTGTTTTCTTGAAACTCGTTGCAAGTATCTATACATGAGTTTGGGTCCTATAGGGAAAATAACAGGGCTTCTTCTTCCCACATAATTGTTGCTAAACAAAAAATAACACTGTAGAATTTTATCTAACAAAGGGTTAAGGAGAAAGCAAAACAAACTCCTGTGATTTTTTTCCCCCTCTTCATTTTAAAGTGAGTATGATTAATTGACTTCCTCATAAGAACAGAAAACTGATCACAATCTCGGCAAGAAAAAGACATAGTGCGTGTATGCATCATGCCAGCTTCTCACACAGTTCTCCCAAGGAACTGAAATCTTGACTTAAAACAACCCTGCTGTTTCAGTTCTGGCAATTTCACATAAACAGAGATTGCCATTTATGGCATATGGAGCCAAATTGTATGGTAGTGTTATAAAGTGAATAAACATCCATTGGGAATTAGCTTTAGCCTACTAAACTCATTCTCTGTATTTTAAACCAAGTTGAAAAACAGTTACAACAAACTATATAACTTTCATCCTTCCTTGTTTAGCTAATGTATTTTTCTGGAAAGCCCAACACATTGATAAACTTGGACTATGACAGCCTCTGTTTATATGCCTAATAGGTACAGAATGGGAAGTCTGCCATAATCTTTGGAAATTTGGGATGAGAACCCTAGCTGTGTAAAACATAGCCTTCTACTGGGAGTTTGACCCATAGTGTTCAGGTTTCATACACTTCTCAATGTAGTTTATAAATAAATGCCATTTTTCAAAGCCCAAGATTCAAAAAGCCCAAGGCTGAATTGATTTGATCTTCACAGGTTAATCTAAGCTGCATAGATTGAACTGATAAGCAAGTGAAGAGACATTCACTTTTGATTCTAGAAATGCAACCTCATGTCTGTGGTGGCCCAGACCAGAAGCTGGGGTGGGGAGGGTGCTAGAGCATGCCTCTCTGCTCTGCTGGAGGAGACAGCTTGGACGGAGGCTAGCCCACCCACCCAGTGAGGGGGAGAAGGTTGCAGGGGCGGTGCAAAGCATCATAGGATGCTGGGAGATTGTGAGTTAACTTGAATCTGGAGAGGCTCTGAGACAAATTCAATAAAACTATTTAACCTAAATCAGTTAAGTCTGATACTACATTCATTCAGGTTTATCTTAAACCAGTTTCAGCCATTTTGAAAGTGGCTGATATGCACTGAACTTCTATTGTTACAGTTTTGAATCAGTTTCCGATCCCTTATACCAGTTTATGTGTAATTTCTGTCTCTAGCTATGGTGTAAAACTAATGTGCACCATAGAAAGTATTTGACAGCTCAAGTACAAGCTCACTAGCCTTTGTGTTTCCAAAGTATATATACACATTTACAACAGCATATAACTAAGGATGCTATTTCTTTAAATTTATAAAAAGGATCATTTTAATCCTTAAATTAGCTAATTAAAGCTTCTGCCCAACACACAAAAATTAAGTTAACAGTAATTAATGTAGCCATTCTGAAACCTTAGCAAACTGCTGCCAGCAAGTGTCTTTTGGTGCACTCAAGAGGATACAGTTTGATTGTTGGCGCCTGCAAACAGGTTGGGGATTGTAAACACTGTAATTAGCAGTAAGTTTCTGGATCTTCACTTGCCAGACTAGTGGTCTGATTCTTGGAGCAGTTACCCCACGGGAGGAGGGAAAAACAAAAGAAGAGAATTAGCACAACCTTGCATTGCTCTGCCAACATATGCCACTGGACCAATGTTTTTCTTGGCAAAGATCTCTGATAAGGAATTTTAAAACTGTGAAATATTGCAAGCACCAACCAAGCAAGTAACTCCAATTCTTCATGCTGAAAATCTAAATCTTCCTCAGTATAACTAAATCGTACAGTTCTAGGGCTGCTCTACATACTCTACTGTAGGGTTCAATGTTGATAAGGTTATCAACAATAATGGGATTAAAAGAGTTAAAATCCAGCTTTGCAGTAATCCTGAAATACTCTATTGTTGAGCTATCAAAGATTAAGGTTATAGTAACCTTATTGACCCTTGCTGTAGTATAAATAAAAAAGGAAATGTCACCCTTAATTCCACCATGAAATTAAATCTTCACCTAAACGATGATTTAAACACAGCTTACTTCATCCAAACACTTTTTATGAAAATAATGATTCTGGGTGTTTTTGAGAGATTCCCATCTGGAAAGAGAAAGAGAGGGGACGCTTGTTTTTCTGTTTAAAATCATGCCTTTCTGTCTACAGGGACTTTATTCATAGACAATAAAGATTATTGAAAAAAATAAAGGGAGAAAATGATTAAAGGACATTTTAAGGGTAGTTTATACTTGAGCATATCCTCAACTGGGGTAAATCAGTATACTGAAACCAATACATCTTATGTCTATTCATCAGCTTAGAATCTGGCTCTGATTAGAAAAGCCAAAGGAATCAGATGTTGGTCAACCATCAGCCTAGGGGCTAGATATGTCAAAAAGAAGAAATGTAATACACACCAGTGAGCCAGTATAAAAAGTGAGGAGGATCCCTCTCCACCAGCTAACACCACAGGAAAACAGTAACTACAGATACAGCAACTATAGATACTCCAGGAGCTTCTGCTAGGAAGAAAGTTAGTTGTCATCGTCCAATGAAGATGGTTCGACTTGTTAAGTGTTGCTATTGTTCCAAGTAGCAATCTCCCCCACATCAGCACTTAAAACTGAGTGTTGCCCCTCAGCATTCTCAGTTGCAAAGAGCAAAACACAAGGCAAACATTTTTTAAAAAGGTGGCGGCAGTGGAAATAAAAAAGTAAAATTATTAATCTTTCTAAAACCATTGAGCCTGATACTGAGCCTGTGTACACTGATGTAGCACTGCTGGCTCCAGTGGAGCTATGCCAATTTAAAGCAGGTGAGGGGCCATCCCTTTTTTTTAATGAACAGTTTTGTTCTCACATCCTTAACCACCAGTGTTAAATAAAGCCATCATTATATGTTATGTTTCTCATCTAACTTATCAAAGGCAAACAAATAACTGTAAAGTATTTGGTGCAATGTTAAGGTATATTTTAGGGACAAAAGTCCTCATGTTTCTTGGACACAGAGACAGAAGTGGTTATCTTGCACCAGTATTCCTTTTCCACTAAAGCTCAAGAAAGCCTGAACCATCATTCCCATATATTGCTGCCTTCCACAAACTGAGGGCAAAACAATGGAATACAGGGCTTTATCCAGAAATTGGTAACATATGACCAGGAAAAATATTACTTATATAAAGGATGGCAGAAATGAGCCTCTATCTGATATAAATGGCTGAGCTATGATAAGTCAGGAATAAATATTAGCATTCTTTTAAACTCAGGAATTTTAAAAGTCTAAGGGAGGTAAAAACATTGATAAAATAAAAAAAAAAATTTTTTTGTATGTCTTTTTGATAAAACAAAGCACCCGAAGGCTATCTCTGTTCTTCATTCTCTTTTCTTCTTCCCATTGTCCAGTTGTTTTAAGATTACATAACTAAAACTCTTATCATAAGTATCACCCACAGAGACGCTACCTTTTAAGGTGCCAGTTGTATCCAGGTAGAGCATTCCTTTGAGGCATGGAGTGTGCTACAAGAGAACGGTGGTGATTTCAGTGGAGCTATTCATAGAGTAAGTGCATGAGTAAGGGTGGCATAGTCAGGTCTGTTGTAAATTGATATCTTCTATGTGCCAACTTGGAAATAATGTCTGTACTGTAGACTGATACATTTGGAGAGCAGGGACATTCTCTGCTTCCACCTCCTCTCATTTCTGCTTTCAGTCCCTTGGCTTCTTAGGAGTACTTAGTTCAAGGCTGCTATTCTGAGGACACGGAGCCATGTTCTCTATTGCTGGAAACTGTTACAACTCCAGTCAGGCCAGTATATTCCAGCAGAGAATTTGGGCCTCTATACCTGGAATACCTCCAGGACTGTTGTTGTTGCTATTGCTACTGCATATAACAAATGCAAGTTCATTAGCTCTAGCTCTTTCTGGCTTCTAACAGTTTCTCCCATAGCACAGGAACAGACAGTAGGCCCTTGGGGTTCTTCAGGAATAGCTCCAGTTTCCAGTACTGATACAATACTATTTTCCAGGTGGCATCCCTTTTCTGGACAATTTCCCAGTAAAGCAGTAAATTGCAGCAGCACAGAAGGAACAGCAATGGCAAATTTGTTTGATTCACATTGCAAGTCCTGCAGAATGTATGCAATTAAGATCCACAGTGAGTTAGATTCCTTCTTGCTCATTTTCCTCTATTAAAAGAGCTACCTTTATGCTTCCAACATTTAACTCAGGCCAGGAGCAAACTTGGCTGCTGGCACAACAAAAAACCACATGGTTGCCTCTTCACAATCTTCAGTCTTCACAGACTAACTAAAGCATTGCCCTCTCACAACCCATTTTCCTCTCTGGCCCATTCTCAACAGACACCCTGCATCAGGGGCAGGGAGGGGGACTGATGTAGGGCCTTTGGACCTTTATAATCAAATTGAAGTGGGAAGCAAACACACAACAGGCCAGGTGTATTTTATACAGGCTGTCTACTATGCTGAAACAGCTTAATGGAGCCATTGTATGACCACAAATCAGAGAAACAGTGAACACAGAGGTTGTCTGCAGGTTTATAAGGAATCTCACCCTATATTTTCCTTCCATCATGCCTTTACATTAAAAGAATCAGATTCAGACTAAGATCCTAGGAAGCTGAATGATGACAGCACATCTTCAGAACTAATGAAGGAACCATCTACTTATGAAACAAATTGTGTTTCTGGTTCTAGAGGGCTCAGACTATGATATGAGCTATTGTAACTCTTTCTGAAACTTTTTGAAATGTCCAAGACTTGGAGCAACAAGAGGAACAATTTCTTTAGTCAGTTTATATTTACTTTTTACTCAGTAGAGTTGGTGCCATTATTGCCTCACACCATCAAAGTCCACAAATCTAATCTGCCCCAAATCATTGTCCGTATTTGTGGAGTCTTGCCAGGTGCAAGCAAACAAAGATTCAGGCTCTCTATGTCTCCACTGGAGGCAGAAGAAAAAATGTTTCTTTGGAGATACAGACTGAGAATAGTTGATCCATTGCAGTAATCCATTCTGGATGCTGGAGTACTGCGTCCAGTTCTGGGCGCCGCACTTCAAGAGGGACGTGGAGAACCTGGAGAGGGTCCAGAGGAGGCCACTCGTATGGTTGAGGGTCTCCGTGGCCAGCCCTATGAGGAGAGGCTGAGGGACCTGAATCTCTTCCGTCTCCGCAAGAGGAGACTGAGGGGGGAACTTGTGGCTGCCTACAACCTTATCAGGGGCCACCAGCAGGGACTCGGGGAAAGTCTGTTCACCAGGGCCCCCCTTGGAGTCACCAGGAACAATGGCCACAAGCTGAGGGAGGATAGGTTTAGGTTGGATATTAGGAAGAACTACTTCACGGTAAGGGTGGCCAGAGCCTGGAATAGGCTTCCCAGAGAGGTGGTGCTCTCACCTTCCCTGGAAATCTTCAAGAGGAGACTGGATAGGCACCTGGCTGGGGTCTTATGATCCCTGCCACTCCCAGTGCTCCCTCCTGCCCATGGCAGGGGGTCGGACTAGATGATCTGTCTAGGTCCCTTCCGACTCATTGATTCTATGATTCTATGATTCATTTTTGTGACTAGTTTGCATGGCTGGCATCAAAAACTAGATAGAAAAACCTTCAGATAACTGTTCATATTTGTCGGAAGAAGATAATTGAAAACAAATTGCTAACAAATGCCAAAGGCTGTAGTAAATTACATTAGAACATTGTGGACAATTCATCTGTAGGGAACAACCGTTAGAAAACAGTAGGGGGCAAAATTATTTTGATCCTTACAAGGAAAGAGGGTCTTGGTCATATAAATGTTATCAGGCTTTTCCCATAGGTTATACACCATAATGCTAGAATTCATGTCTGTGGAGCAGTGTTTAGTCACTGCAAGTGATAACTTCTGTAAGGACAGAGGCACCCATGGTGCAATAGCTGTACACTTTCAGGGCAAAAGATAAAATCCTGGCTTGGAGTAAGCAAGACACTGGCACATTCTCTTTCCTGTCTGCTGCGAAACTCATCAGACAGGTCCTAGGTGCAAACTGTCAAAGGTAAGAATAATAGCAGCGTGGTCAAAAATTAGGTGTGTTTCTGGGCATAGGAAGGTCTACATAAAGAAAATGGAGCAAGGGAGTCTATGAGTGCAGACAGAAATCCTTCACACTTAAGCCTGCTTCTCTCCAAGATTCCTTGTCCTCCTGTTACTTCTCTGGCCACATAAATCTTTGTTCCACACACAGCTATGGACTGTCTCCACAGACAGTTCATCCATGAGATCCATATATGGATGGAGCCTTTCACACCTTGATCTCCCTCTTCCCACACAATATGTGTATGGAAATGAGGAGTTCTCAGTCTTTGTGGCATCTCCAAAGTGGAATCGCTTCAAATTTCAAAAGTCTGTGAAGAGGCCACAGCAACTTGGAGTGGCGCCAAAGTACATTCCCAGCTGTGGCACCATAGAGGAGCCTGCAGCCGTATGATCTTTTCCATTTACTGCAATAGCCACAGAATTCCAATGAAGCCAAATTGAGCCAGAGGATCAACACAAAACAGAATGATAACTAGAGTCAACACTATTGTGGAATCATAAATCTTCCCCACAAATGGAGTCACTTTCCATGGATTTCTGAGGATTCATCAGGACTAAGCTCAGGCACCATAGCTATTTGCCAGAGGGGAGGGTTAGATGCAGAAGTATCTTCTCCCAGACTTCATTCTTTCAATTTTTTCCTACAGAAAGGCACTATCTTGCTGGATAGAAAGGGGTATATGGAAGAATGTGGAAGATAAACCATTCATGCATTTAAGAAAGCTCACTGTGAACCCACCCTGGTCTTAAGGAAGGGAGCAAACAGCCCTGAACACCAAATTTGGCCAAAGGCATTGTGGCAGCATCAGAGGCTGAGAGGCACAGAAAGAAAGTTTGTGTTGACAGCCATCTGAAATGGGGATTTTTACCTTTATAAAACATTATGTAAGAATATATTTCAGTATTTCTGTATTTATACATATTATTTGATTAGGGAGGGGGGCTTCCAAGCCACGATGGTATAAATTGGTATATAATGTTTGTAGCATTCCTCCAGATTAATAGGGCCACAAGTGAGTTCAGACTCTGTCCCAAGGTTTGTGAAGTGGTATAGTGATCTTTTCAGTAAAGAGGGTATATGGGTTGGGGGTTGGGTTCAGTGGGATATTATAAATGCACGGGACAGAATCCTCTCCAGTGTCTCAGAGATCAGCTTTTATCCAAACCACTACAGTCATAGTGGTGATTCAGAGCATAAAACTAATTATAATGAAGGAGCTCTAATTTGTACCAAATTGTATCCTCTTTAGTTATTTACATTAAAAATTCCTGCAGGAGAAAAGAAAATGATTTGTTCAATTTCCTGCAGTGACAAATTCTGTAACAGCCCTACTTCTCACCAAACATTTGCTCCTGGTTCTAGTATCTTTGCCTAGTGCTTAGATAAACACAAACTGCTCTATACCTGCTCCCATTAATAGTGAAGGTTAAAATAAGTAAGAGGAAATGAGCAGAAAAATATCTCCTTATGCTAATGCATGTTGCTATACATTAGGAATATTTCCTGTTAAGTCAGTAGTGTATTAGTACTGGAAAACAATGCAAGGCTTGTTTTAAAAGGGCTATAGGATTGAGGTTTGAGTGATTACTCTCTGGGTTGTAGTGCTTTATAAAGTATTGAAAAATAGGTGTACTGGTATATAAATGCAAAAGTCCCTAACAAACAATGACCAGAATTAAAGAAGAAAATGCAGGTTATTTACATTAATGAATATTTGATATCCCCTTAACAAGGAAGCGAGATCACATGCTAGTTGTATTTAATTTATAGTTATTTTTCAGGTTCATCTTTTGAGAAGACTGGTAATACAGTCACTTTTAACTCTTTCTTTTTTATGTAGGAAAACAAAATACTGCCCCCAAAGCTAAGTCTGCCCTCAAAAGGCCCAATCCGGCAGTTTTTGTTAAACTGAAACTTTCACTCATTTCAGTAGGAGATGTTCCTAAATAAAGGCAACTCACTTTCCTCATGAAAATGAATTCTGTCTATCAAGAAACACATTAATGATTATTCCTGTTTTCAATATGGCTTTAGTTTAGATTACACCCTGACTGTTATCCATTTAGTGTCAGTGTTGAGAAGTTCTGTCCAAACTTACATGTAGAATCTGATTGAAAACTGCATTGATTAAACAATCTGTGTTCTTCAAATTTAGATATCATGACTGACAAATGATATGACATATGGGAAGATTTTTTCCAAGTAGTACAGGCATTTCATTATTATGACAAGTTAGCATATAAACATTTTAAGTTTAAGCACTTGTGTTTCACCAAAGAGAGAGAGAGATAGATAGATAGATAGATAATTGCAGCAGACCTGTAGTTTGGCAGGGTTAGTTCTCAATTAAATCAGCTGCATGAAATATAGAGTTATGTTATAATATCTCTGTGAAAGAATGGGAAAGACTGCAAGCAGTACTATAATGCAATTTATTTTTTTGTTTTCTAAATTAAGTTTTTCTAAGTTCAAATGATGAGAGTCCTGCTATCTTTTGATCTTTCAGTACATGTTTTTGGACAGGAGTTCAATTCTGGCTCTGGTATCCAGAGCTACATAACATTTTAAATACAAATGAGCTGGTGTAGTTCTACATAGCATATATGCATGTTGAACACAAGGATCCTGCACTGGCCAGCTAAATGATTTGTTTACTGTGGGACACTGTATTGGGTGGGTCTTCTTGTGCCAGAGCATGTGATAGAAACTTGGGGCTGCAGAGGATAAAGTCAGTTGCAGATCAACTGGTAAAAATTCATCCTTGCAGAAAAAACTGTATGTAACCATGTGTTTAAGTACCTGACTGAATGATAAAAGGTAGCATCCTAATATTATACAAAAAGGAAGAGAGTTAAGACTGCATGGGTTGCTTTTATTTCTTATTGTTTTGCTAGTGTTATCATAACATAGTTCTGTGTGTGAATTTTATATTATTATTTCATAAGGCCAGACTGAGGTGGTCTCCAAGTAGGTGCACAAGGGAGTACACAAGGGACAGTCAGGCTGTAGGTTTTGCCTTCTCTGGATCCAAATCCTTCCCAATTCTGATGCCCCTATGGGAAAAAGATATTTGCAAGAGCCCAGCAAATAACAGGGCCATGCTCACACTGATGCCAGAGGGTGGAGGGTGCACAGTAGGCCTGTGCAAAATGGCTAGTATTCGCTCTGGATTCAGCTGATTCGGGGGACAGTGATTTGATTTGGTGATTCAAATCACTGCCCCGGATCGATTCAGCTGAATCTGATTCAGAGATTCAACTGCTGCTGAATCTCTGAATCACACGGGCCCATCCCCAACCCACTCTCCCAGCCCCAGCAATGGCTGCCCCACCTGCCCCAGCTCCTGGCACTTTGGGAAAAAAAGCCCTGACTCACCAGGTGCTGCTGGACAGGGACCACAAAGAACCTGACCACTGGATTTCACTTTGTATGTATAAAACACAGTGGGGTTAAAAAAGGTTTTAGTTAGTGAATTATTTTGGGGGCTAAATGTTGTATGCACTAAAGCAGCAATGCTCAGCTGGGGTAACATGAGAGCTTATTAAAGCAACCACACAATAATAGCATTGTTAGTTATGGAAACAGCTACACATGATTCCAAGATGAACCCAAAGATTTCAAATAGGAATCCACAGGGCCAAAAAACATTCTGACCTTTTGTGGTCTGAATTCTTTGCAACAAAAGAATTGCTCTATTATTTTTCTTTAGTCACAAAATGAGTGAAAGTTAAGAGATGTCCTTTTATGAAGGTTGCCTTGACTCTAAGAAGGAGTGCCTTTAGTCAAAAAAGGTTGAAGACCACTGTTCTTAAGCCCAAAGCACTTGATGAATTTTACAAAACTTCTGTGTTGGCTTAAAGGGTAATAACTGAAAAGCATTGACAGAGAAGGCACAAGGTTAAAGTATCTGCCACTCCAAATATGTCTTTTTAAATATCTGTTTGAGGCTCTGATGCTATTTTTATTGATTGATTTCCAAATTGCATTAAAGTGCCACTCCCAAGTTCTAGACTGCTGAACACTCGTTGAAAAGAAAAATAGCCATGAGATTACATTGGTTTAACAGTCACAAAATCACCTCACAAAAAAAAGTCATCCCACTCCACTCCCATCCCTCAATTAAGTCACCTTCTCAGAAAAAGTCTGAGAAACCAGATTGATATGTGGGTGGAAGTGTAATATGCTTGTTGAGCCAAGAAATTCAGATTTGTCCTGTGTCTTGATTCGTGTCTCGATTCCCCCCTCCTCCATGCAGCACCAAACTCGCAGGCAGGATTAAGGCAGCACAGTCATTTAAACTTCTTTTTCAAATCACATGAAAACAGGAGGCAGGGCAAGATCTTTAGACCATGGCTGTTACCTCCTTAAATGAAGTGTCATCATGCACTGCTCACAATAATGGCGTCACCAAACATCTAGTCAGCTAAATTAAAATTAGGCATCACAACTCTGATCCTGATGTCGTTTGCAGTGGTTTCATAAAATAGTATATATACTTAAACGTTTGTTACTCCAAATTTTTGTCAGTGTAAGTGAGAACAGAATCATTCAAATCTAACCAGAAGAGCGATCATTAGAGATTACATATCAGGCCCTGTGTAGATGCAATGAAGCTACTTAAAATTCTGGTGCTCTTCAAAGGAAAAAAATGCAATGTAATTCAACATTCCAGTCATGTGTAGAAACAATTATGAAATATAAAGGTTTATAAATTCCATATACATTGTGCAGTCCTTGATATTAATCTCAAAACAAATTTTAGATTTATTAGCATCACGCTGCTTCCCAGACAAAGGAGTTGGGGGACAAAGAGCATCATCTTCTACGCTTTAAAATACATTTAAAAGCCTGTCAGTGTACTTGTAATTTCATGCTTCTAAATGTTGTTCTCCAAAAGTCATTGTACTTGGGACTGTGCTTCTTGCATTAAATCTGAGATATAAAGTGCTACATTGTATTAAAGATGTGATGTAATGTGGCTGGGTAGTTGGAAAGCAGTTATTATTTTTGTGGGAGTTCTCATCTGAGCTCTGGTGCTCTGTACATTCCTCAGGGTTGTGCTGTAACTTAAAGCAGAAACCTGAGAGCATATTGCATTACAAAATATTCAGAAAGATGCACCATGGCATGTAGATGTGTTGATTTATTTCACTCTATGTGCATAAATAGATAGCTAATTTAGATGGTATCATTCCTGTGATAAATACAGAGCTGGACAAATTACATTCAGAAAATAACAGAGTAAATTTTGCAGAATTCTTCAAAGAAACAATTAAAGATGTATTATTTCCCATATTCCACAAACACACAGAGCTGGTTAAATCATTCACAATGCTATCTGTGATGCATCTGAAACTTGATCCAATGAATGCTAAAGTCAATGGAAAAACTCTGGGTTATTTTAGAGAGGTTTACCTGAGGCCCCTAAAGCATCTTGTAATGCTGTTTCGCTGGGAACTTAGCGAGAAGTGGTAAGGAAATGAGACCGAGCCGGTTTAGAAAAAAAAAAAAAGCCCTTTCAATCTCCTACGCTGCCCCAGTCCCCACTTTTGACTTAAATAAGGAAAGAGTGTTCTAAAATGTGTTTATCTCTGGTCAAAACTCCCTTCTACTGGTCCTGGAAGGCACTGGATTTTACCATGTTATTATCTGGTGCTTGTGCATGTCTTCTACCCAACCCTGAGAGCTTTTAGCTACATGAGTAAGCATAATTTCGTTGTTAAATTTCAGTAAGTTTATAGTTTACAAAACCATCACCAAAAATGAATCAAATGTATTACCCAACCACATACTGGACAGTATGTCCTTTTGCTTTAATAAATAGATGCTCGTCAGTATTCTGCCAATTACATATATTAACCCAGCTGACGCATCTAATAATGTGGAATGTGCAAGTTATTTTTATTTAGAGGAAATAACTTTTAAAAGTACAGTATATATTGAATGCTTTGATACACACTGCCAATGGGATACAGCCTTGTAAAATCAATACCTTTCCACCAAAGCCTGCAGATTTTGAATTTTTTTGACAGTGCCTGCAGAATTTCTTTGCTCTCATTGTGCTGCCTTAGAAGTGCAGATGTAAACAATGATAATGAATGTTTCTATACTATGCCTTACTGCCTTATAAAAGCTTAAAAACTGAACAAGTTTCAATACAGAATGAACTAATGAAGTATCCTTGTGAAAAAGCAACCCAAAGAGTTTTACCATAAAAACGGAAAGTGCAAGGAGAGCTCAATCAATAAGAATAAGCCTGAGTTAAAAAGACATGATTTAAGATCAGATTTGAACGAGTTTATTGACTCAGCATTTCCAAACCTGTTGGGAGTGAATTCCAGATTTGGGGTGAACAAGAACTAAAAGCATGTGTTCCATAAATCTTTAACTTGTCTTTTGAAATAGCCAATAGGCTGCCTTCCGATAATCTCAGACATCAGCTAAGCTCATACAAAGAGCACAGCTCTGATAAACACACCGATCCCAATTTGTGCACTGCTTTCCAAGTCATCAAAGCAATTTTAAAATCAATTTTATGTTTAACAGGGAGCCAGGTTAATTCTCTCAGGACAGGAGTAACATACCAAGTCTGTCTTGTGAGAATCAGCATTCTAGAATGAGCTTTTTGTACAATGAGAGCCCATAAAGAAAAATCTGTGAAGGCCATAAAATTAGATATTGCTATAAAGAATGGTGGGCATTGAAAAAAAAGAAGAAAAAAGAGGAGGAAAAATAAAGCCTGAACTGTAGCGTAAGACTGTGAAAACAGTATCTGAATTGGAACAATATTCTGTTAATGATAAAAGGCATTGATGGCCACAGCTGTGAAAAATACAAGGCAGAATCTAAGACAGCCCCTGCATTTTTAACATTCAATGGGTCCAAAGGAGAGCTCAGTCAGTAATAATGTTTTAATAGCAAATAACATATGTGAAGACATGTCTGCAACCAATGAAGCAGGCCTCCCCGAATATCATCTCTTTGTTATTCATACATTATAGCCATCAGTCCTAGGAGTTTAGTCTGAGAAAGGGAGCACAGGACTCAGCCATTTGTTTTTAAAGGGTTTAAGCTATTCCTAAATAAACCTTCATTAGTTAGGACGGCACCACTGAGTCTGCTTCCTACTGAGCAAAAGGAAGACAGAAATAGAGTGTCATCTACAACAGTGATAGTTTAACACAAATTGATTTAAAACAGAAATAATAGGAAGCTTAGGGAGCTATGATGAGAAAAGAAGAAGTAGGAAATGGAAACCAGAGAAGAACAAAATACCTGCTGGAGGAGAACAAAGAAGCAAGAGGGAAGGTTTGGTTTGCTTTTCTGTTTTATTCTGTATCACAGGACAAATGGAGGGATTCTGATTGTTAGCAACACAGCTGAGAATTCAAGTGAAATTACAAACCATCTTTTTTTTGTTGAGAACGTTATAGTGTCACAAGAATATTCTGCAAAGCAACCCCATTCAGCACATGTATCTTCAGCTTATGTATACTTACTTAATATTTCACATGTATGTGTATATCAGTGTACTTCATGTTATATTTAAGGGTCTTTTAAGTATCTCCATTATGACCATCTGTCTATAAGAATTTATAAACTAACCTACAAAGCATTACCTTTGGCTAAAATTTTGTAATCAAGAACCCAGATGAGGAAAAATATATGTTTGGCTTCCTAAATTTATTCCTGTATACACTTTTTTAGCAGTTTGGACTATTTTTGTATATTTTATTTGCATAGTAAATTTCTTGTAAAATTATGAGCTCTTTAAAAGTTGATTACTGATTCATAGATGGGTAGACAGATTTTTTTATACATTTACAGAGACAAAATTAAATACAAACAAATGCAATACAAAACAAGTGTTCCTAAGATATGTCTTTTAAAAATATTTGCTGTGATCTAGTGTCGTGCAATCATGGAGTATATTTCATCTCAATGTATTAAAATTAGGCTTCACTGAAAAGAACCGTGGTCCTGATTCTGTTCTCACTCACTGTAACTCAGCAGTAACATCACTGGTGTCAATGGAGCAGAAAGATCTAGTTTCCAATTCATTGAAGCCATAGAAAGATTCAGAATTTGGGATTTTGGAGGACTATGTAATTCTTATTTTATTTGATGAAACATCAACCCAGTGTATAAGGTAGCTGTATAAACCCATGAGCAGCATTTGACTTTTACTGAAGATCTGGACTAACAACCTTATCAGTACTTATTTTGACTGTTTCATCCCAAGTCGAGGGTTGCTCGAGGCCTGTGCAACTTATGCAGGTGTTAAGGGCTGCAGGGTTTCAGAGGCCTCATGCCACGTACACAAACCACCTTCATTCCCAGTTGGTGGTTCCGTTAGATTCTAGCAACAATGAGCTGCAATTACATTATCTTGCTCTCTAGACTACTTGCTACTCCCAGCCCTCTAAGATTTATTTTGATTCAGTTTTGTAGCTTGATGGCTGTTTTGCACGCTCCAGCAGCCTTTCTGTATTGCACATGAAAGACAAGCACGAACACAAAGGCCGCTGGATCTTACAAGCATTAAGAAGAGCCAGGGCATCAGCCTCCTGAAACAGAGCAAGCCACCTGCAGCCTGAAGAGAACTAGTTATGCCCCAGTGATGTCAGTGACAGGTACTGTGCTGCCCATGTCAATTAATTCAATTCACATCAGACAGCCAAGTAGTTCCTGATCACAAGTGAGAAAGGAGCTGGATGAGACCTCATGTGTCTTATTTTATACAGGGCCATACAGGATTTACAGCCAGCTTGGTGAAGGCTTCATCGAAGGGAGAAAAGGTCATCACCAGTCAGAAAACTGGTGACATGCAGTTGTCAAAGCTCCCAGATCCAGAGAATGCAAAAGAGCATCAGTCCTGCTTCCAGAATGCCACAGCCCAAGAAGCAGCTAAGTCCTGTTTTATGAAAGTGGACTTCCTGGAGATATCCTTGGAGGCAAGGCATTGATCCCTGGTTCAGAGGAGACAGCCTAAGATGCTCTAGCTGATCTGAAAGATAAAGCCCAATGGCTATAACCTGCTCTTTTTAAACAGGCCCAGAAGCTAACAAGTTGTATTGATGAACAAACCCTGTCTCTCCAAAGAGCCTTGACAAAGTCACCAGTGTTCAGTTTGGGCACTGGGTAAAAGTTGTGTTTGTTGGCACAGCTACAACTTGTAGGCTGTACTCTATCCCTAAGGAAGTTATTTCAATTAAGGAGAGAGAGACTGTGGCAGAACAGACTTTCTTAGTAACATGCACAGCAACATGATAACGGATGGTAAGGGCTACCTGTTCACACCTTCAGATAAAAGAACTTGTAACCCTCTCTAAAAGGACCATCTGGTGACTTCGGGGAATATAAGCATTGAAAAGATGTGGCACTGCATATACAGCAATATGTACTAAAGGCTAGGAAACAATATGAAGAAATATGACTTACAATGAGTGTGACTATTATGGATACTTTATATTGTGCTAGGGCAGCAGCGCACCCTATTAATTTTCATGTAAGGGGGGAATGGCGCAGGACACAATCCTTTCAAACAGAGGTATCAAGGTACTTAAGACTTAGTATCCAGTACCCAGGGGAGGAAGAAATAAGGGAAGCAAGAGGAGTTGGGAGAAGAGGTAGGGAGAGAAATGGGATGAGATATTGTCTAAGCAGAAAATTCACTTACTTTAATCTAGCCTTGTGTTATGCTTTAGAGCATTGGGGCACAGAATGATATCTAGGGAAAAAGCCCCTTAACACAAACCAATGGAGCACTTCAAAGATCTTCAGGAGGGAATGTTAGTTTTCTCTCTCTGAAGTGGAAAGCAAGGATCAAGGTAACAATAATCATGTTTATGGCTGCTTGACACTGACTGAAGATGTCAGATCTGAGCTCTGTGCTGTCTTGAGGATTACAACCAAAAAGGCTTGCCAGTCCTCAAGCCATGGAGCATACCCTAGCCTTAACAACACCAGAGGTTTTATCAAGTAAATTAATGAATCTGGTTTGCTAACAAGCATAAATTTTTTAAAACCATGAAGGTATTTTGCCCTCTCATATGTCAGGCATCCAATCTGAGACACAAATTGATCAAAGCAAATGTTATAAAAACAATTTTTTTATCCATATACTTTAATTTGCAAGCAATAAATGATCAGAATGCTGTAATTACAAGTCTGTCTAAATTTCCATGCAGGAGATTCAATTCGTGTTCATTTCCTAATCTTCTCTCACTGCTCTGGCTGCTTTGCCACACTTAGCCCAGAGGGGCCAGGTTCTACCTGCAGCTGCTGTCTGATATTATTACTAATTTGCCAGCTAATATACACCCAGCTCCAAGACCAGCCATCCCCCTAGACCAGAGGGAGGCAACCCCTGGCACGAGTGCAAAATTGTGGTGCACGAAGACATTTTGCACGGCATGCGTGGCTCAGGGCGGACAATGGGGGAGTCGCAAGGGGCCCAATCCTTGTTGTGGCAGTGCAGCTCTGGCCCCTTCCCCGCTATTCACTCAGCGGCATGCATGCACCTGTTGTAGACAGTGAGCTGGGCCAGGGCTCCATGGACCCTCATACAACTTCTTGCAGCCTCCCTGCCCCCTGCTACAAGCAGACTGGGCTCCTTGGAGGGCAGCAGGGGCCTGCCCAGAGCTCAAGACAGCTGCAGCAGGCAGGCAGGAGGCTGCAAGCTGCTGCACAAGGGTCCACAGAGCTCCAGCCTGGCTCATTGCCAGCGGTGGATGCACAGACACCTCAGGGTGGACAATAGAGAAGGAGCTGGAGCTGCACCACTACTACAAGGATCAGGCCTCTCATGGCTCCCCTGCTGTCCACCTGTAGCATGCTAACATCTTACAAGTCGAGGTTGTGGGTGTTTTTGGCACTCTGCCCAAAAATGCTTTAGACTGGCATGGTAGTCCTTTCAAAGGAAAAGGAGACAGAAAAAGAAAGGGGTGTGGGCACGTTGAACAAGGAGTGCATCTGTGCTTCATGAGGTCACTAATGGGACTGCATGGCCAATCAGTATAAGGTGAAGCAGCAGCTATACTACTTGAACTTCCATTAGGACATGGGCTAGAAAAGGTGTGGCTTGGGGATCTGAGGAGTGAAACTGATTCCCCGATGCCCTCACTCCAGCCCATACCCACACACTTCTTCCCTCACTGAGACAAAGGGGCTCTCCGGCTCAGAGTCCCTCTCCCAGGTCTGGCGGGTTCCAGGGGAGTAGAAGGAGCAGGGTTAGTGCTTGTGGGGAGGGAGTGATCGGTTCTTTGCCTAACTGAAAGAAAACCCACATGGATCAAATTCTGCACTCAGAGCCTCCATTTTAAACTTCACTCAATGTTTAAAGGTACAGTCTCGTTTTCTTCTTCTTTCAGTAGCCTAGCTAAGGGGGAGCAACCTGGACACCAGCCCCAGGTGCTGAGTTCAGGGTTGGGGCAGAGGATTGCAAAAACAGCCGCCACTGTGCTGCCACTCCAACTACCACTTCTGTCGGCAGCACAGTCACTGACATTTCCTCATGCACCACTGCTGCCCAGAGTGTAGAATTTCCCACGTATGCCTCTGCTTCTTTCCAATTAATTGCAACAGGACTTTTTCTGAAGGCTTGTAGCACTGGAACTCTCTGTTCTCAACAGTATTTCAGCCATTGCCCACTCAAAGTTATGATTCTATGTCACTCCTCAATGATGAATTTGACTCTGACTCATTAAGATAAATCCTTTTGCTCAAGTCATTGTAATTATGACATTCCACACATATAGAAGCATATATATCAGCAATAGTACGCAACAAGATACACTGTTGTGCAAGTCACAGCCAATAGACCCAAAGTGAGCCTGTGTTGGCTGATCAAGGTTCATACCAGACAGTATAATCAAACTTTTCTGAAGGGCAATTTCATTTTTCATTTTATACACAGCCTCTGGGGGTGGAATGTGTCCCAGGGTTTGTAGAGGGCAAGAGTAAACTCGGCTGTGTCTGTTCTTGTGCAAGTGGACGGGGAGTAGGATACAGAGGAGGTGGATCCTTGATTTCATTTACTTTCACTGTGCCAGCCAGCACAATTGGGCTGGCACAGAAAGGAAGTAATCTGTTACTGGAGCTTGAGCAAGCTGGGGGCTCATGAAATGAATCATTACTCGTCAAAATTAATTCCCTGATCCATTCCAGCAGCAGTATTGCTACATGCTGTCCCTTTCTCTGACCAACTCATAGGCTGGCCCAAAATGGTATTAAACAGAATTAAGTAACCCTGTGACACTTAAACAGAATATGCCAGGCCATCAGCTTGGAAAAATTAGCATAGCTCTGGTTGCACCAGTAGCTCTTTGCAGTTAGTTTACCTCTTGGTAAACATCAGGTAAATCTGCCTGTAAACAGTTCCTACTCAAGGGAGTAAATAAAAAAAAAAACTATAAGAGCAAAATAAAGATAGAGGTAATAATAAAGATAAAAATAGGTTCCACTGATAGTAATGGTGTTTGCAGGAAATTCTAGGTTTTTTGTGCAATGACAGTAGGAAAAAAAGCTGCCTTTGGCAGGCGGTGGGAGGGGGGTTCTAAATTTCCACATAAACCCCATTCTCCCATGTCTTCTTGCCTTCCTTTTCTATGCCTCAGTGTCTCCTTTTCCCTTCCTTACATTGCCCTTACCTCCCCGCATTTCCACCTTTCTTTCCCCTCTTCAGGCTTTAGAAGTGAGGCCACCCCTAGACCTGTTCCCTTCAGCTGAGTAGTTGCTACACTTCTTTTGAAATCTACTGAGACTGCTACTGCTAAAGGGAAGGATAGAGGAGTAATGATGGAGAAGGAAAATGTGCCACAAGGGGAAAAGAGGGAGAGAGAGAATGAAAGTGAAGCAGGGGGAAGAGGAAAAGGGAAGGTGATAAACTGAATGTTGCTACTGGTTAGTGTTCAAAGAGCTTCATCCAAAGCCTCCTTTGACATTTTTGGGTCTTGGAGCATGCCCTTGAGCACCATGTCATTGTCTAGTAGGAGGTGAGTTTAGGCTTAGCCCCTTACACAGAGTGTGGTGATATTCCTTTTCTGCCTCCTGATTTACAATAAGTATCTTATCCCTCAAAAAAATCCCCAAGCATTTCCTGCTGTCTTCTAGGAATTTAATCAAAATAACAATCAAAATAGCTTTTGTTTCCTGCAAATTCATACATGCAAACTGCTTTGATATTCTTTTCTACGTTCATACTATTATTTATATTTATCTGGGTAATTAAAAAAAAGATAATAGTAATTCTGGCTTTAAGGTTATCACAAACAGCTGGATAGCAAGACTCTCACATTTTACTGGGATATTTGTTTTGGTGTCAGTATGCCTTTTATAAATCACTTTCTTATTGGTACTATTAACTAGTGATGCATGGTCTGCTTTTTTAATACTGCAACTATTATTTATATTGTTGTACCTAAACGCGTAAGTCAACCATCAGTTTGGTTTCTGAGAAGGAAGGGTACGTTCAGAGATATTCTGAAAATTATGGTTTGATGCTTGAAGCAGCAGAAAAAAAACCTAGAAATTACAACAGAGTAACTTGTGGGTTTTAAATTATAGAGAATTAGCACATCTTTGCATTACTGAACAGGCAAACATTGAACACTGCTTGATCAATAACAGGCATTGCCAGAGGTCTGCTATAGTCAACAACAGCTAACAGTAAGTGTTGCTATAGGCTATGGAACTAGGAATATAAAATGTTGAATGACAGTAATAATTCATGCATCCTGGGACATATAAAACCAACAGTATGTCAATAGCTATGGCACACTGCAGAAAATATGCAGGATTTAGATGTACCAGGAGCTTATGTTTTACTTGAAATCATACTTTTCTTGGTGAAATATATATTTTTACTGTTCATTAAAATAATTCATTTTTCAGTTTCATGTTCCTACTTTTTCTATTAAGATTCTAAAAGAAATGGGGCTCAAAATGGGCCTAGAGAGTCAGAGACTCAAAAGGCAAAAGATACATATTTATTGAAGAAAAACACATACAAATTTTATAAAACAGAAGGTGCCGTATTATTTGGGATTCCTGGAGCATCTCAGCATTTATTGTAGTATACATAGTCCTCCCACTGACTTCATCAAGAAGCAGATCTTACTATATAGGTTACCCATGAGAAATCTAGGACCTTCTTTACAAAAAAACCTCATTAAAACAATGCTAATTTGTTTGTAAAAGACAAAAAATTTTTGTAATAAGTACTTCTCTATTTATTCCTTAAAATAACATTCTGCATAATTATTTTCTCATCCTTTGTAAATCAAGATACTAGAGGTAAACTGTTACATTTGGAAGGATACAATCAGTGTAAGCAGAAAGAATGAGACCATCTGATAGGTATTCTCCTCTGTGCCACCATTGTATTGTTACTTTGGGAACCTCAGAATGTCTTCTTCTTTACTGGCTAAGGCTTCTAGAAAAATTCTTTAGATGAATCTTTAATGAAAAAAGAGGAAAAAATGTTCAAGCAGGTCCATTCTTATGCATGCAGCTATGCATTCTAACACACCTCTCCAATATGTTACCAGTCCTCAATTTCTCTAAACCTGTCGACAGTGAAATCTGACTGGCACTAGGAGGACAGGCAGATGAATGATACAGCAGTCATGATTTTTTAAATATAAATCTGGACCTTAAAATACTGGTAGTACTTCTAAAAGAATGTAAAATACTAACCAAAAAAAGGAAAAAACATCACAAAGAAACTCACCATACATTATTTAAATCTTCCCCTGCAAGAGACTGAGGACTAGAATGCATACTGAATTGTCTGTTCTTCAACATGAAAATGATCCCTCCATTTGTGGGGCTTAAGGTCCTGACTCCCAATGATATACTCTGTTTGTTTGTTTTTTAAGGATGCATATTCAAATAATAATTAAAATGATTTAAATAACATGTTTGTTTCTAAAAAAGACCAGAAAGTGCTTTTTATATTAAATGTGCTGTATCTACTTAACAGGGACTAATAGATATTTCCAACAGATTTTTGTAGTTAGAATTAGACAGCAATGATAAAAAGAACAAAAAAAAGCCCACTGACTCTTTGAGATATAGTAAAAGAAATCTCTCAGTTTTGAGCTTTCAGTTTTGGCCTTTCAGCTTGCTTCAGGAAGAATACATTCTCCCATTGGTATTCAGCAAATTTAAAGCTGTCACTGCTGCTGATCCTGCTTATCTTTGAATTAAAAATATCTATAGTGTTTATACTGTGTTGAAAAATTACTATTTTTATTTATTGTATTTTTATTGTCTCTCTTCCTGTGACTGTACAGCTTGCCGGCAGCTGAGAGGGCACTTTGATGCTTACTTTGATGCCATGATTTATTGTATAGCCCAATGCTGCCTACTGTTTTCCCTTCTAATCAGAGGTGGCATATTGGATGAAAAATAAAGCTTTTTATGCCTTTCTTTAATTACTATTTTTTCATATGCTTTGTATTTTTTGCAGCTAAAAAATAGCATTTGCAATTATCTATTTAAATTCTGAATTTATTTTTTCATTTCAGCTAGTTTTTACCCTCTCTTATTCCTTATTCACAAATATTCATGCAAACAGGTTTGTATTTGCACAAACATTTGTGGAGCGTCTGTCCTCTGTAGTATTCATATGTGAACTAGGTGCACCTGGACCATAAAGAGCACTCATTGTTTGCTATTCATTCTTCATTAATCAATATGCCCTCAATGAAAAAAAGTTTGTTATTCAATCAGGGAGTAGGAGCAAAACCATCTTATTAAAAATACCAATCAAACAGTATGAACCACAAAAATAAATAGAGCTTGCCCTGCCAGGGAGAGTGGATGGGTTCAGGAAGTAACACTGATGTCCAGTCTTCTGTACAAATGCTCCAGCCCTCCGTGTATGCCCTGTGAAGTATGAGGTTTCATCACAGATCTTAGCACATTCATGAGGTTAGAGATCACACTCCCCATGTCTGTTTTCCAGGGAGACAAATCTCATGCACAATGTGTATCTGGAGCAATCATAGGAATAACAAATAGCATTTATACTGTATTTTTTCACATATCACACCCCCCCCCCAAATGAGACATGCACATTGTTTTGGGAAGGCAAAAGAAAGAAAAAAAAAGATTTTTTTTGAGAGTCATAGCTAAATCCTGGGTGCTGAGACCAAAGCCATTGCCAATTCATCATCAGCTGTGAAACTTTAGCTAGCTGCAAGAGTCGTGTGAATGACCCTGAGGAGTGAGCTTCCCCTCCCACCCCATATCTTCATTCCAGCACAGAAATCAGCTTCCTTGATTCAAACACAAATACCAATTTTGAAATACAATTTGCAGGGGGGGAAGGGGAATGCACGTGGTATGCAAATAAATATGGGATATTCCTTTTTACCCATATTTCTCCTAGTGTTTTACAAAGGTGAGTGAGTATTTTAATTCCCATTTTACAGATGGGAAAACTAAAGCATTAGAGGTTAAATGAATTACCTAGGGTGACACAGTAAATCATTAGCAGAGTAAGAATAGGCCTTTCTGTCCTCTGATTTAGGAGGTCCTTTAATTTCCCCATGGGTTTTCTATTGAAGGCATGCTATCGTCTCTAAAGAGCTTGTTTCCATTGAAAAAAGCTTTCCTCCATTACCTTTCTCAGCTTATTGTTGTGAACAGTGGAGAAAGGTGAAATGTATTATTCATCTCTCCTACTCATAAAATCAATACCCATCAAAATACAAATACAATTTAAATCAAATGGTACTGGTTGAATGCAGATCCTACTAATTAGGTACGATTTCCCAACAATTTCTTAAATTATTTATCTAAGAGATGGGTACCAAGCACTTTATGTGCCCCAGAGTGAATATTATAACCCTCTTGTCATGATGCAGCAAATGTGAAATGCTATTCAATGCAGCATGATTTGTAATCCTGATGAACTAATGTAATATCAATACACATCAATCACTGCAAAAATTCTGTATCTTTATAACTTCTAATGAGATATGTTGAAAGCCAGTAACCTCATGAAATGGACATGTCTCAATGAAGGATACAGATTATGCAGCTGGAAATCAATTAAGAATGTAATACGCACCTGTGATGGAAGCTACTAAACCACCATCACCTGTAAAGGGGTTCGCATGGTGCATGGACCTTCTTCATGATAGCAGCTCCCAGTAGGACAGCTGTAGACACTGTAAGTAGTTCCACTGTAATCTTTAAGGCTCATTTCTTATGATGGTATTACTTAGCCATAAACTCAGCTCCCAAACAATATTTTCCCCAAATATAATGTAATTACATTTGGTCCTCTTTTAAAAGCTAAGCAAAAGAACCAAAGAGATTTTGTGGGGGGTTTTTTAAACCCATTTGTCCCATTATAATTGGCAAGCAGCTTTCCCATTAAATAAAATATTAACAATTGTTAGTCTATAATGGAGATCAATATCTTTCAATAATTAATAATAAGGATTTTTCAGAATACTAGTATCAAGGATTTAGGGTGGGTTGTTTATTCCTTTTTTGTCCAGTTTTTTTTAAATGCCTTACTTAAAAACATGAATTCTTCAGGATTCTTTTTTTTTCACTTCAACAGGCATAAATTTTAAAGACGTGTCCAGTCTGGGGCTAAGTAACAGTTCTGGATGAGGCAGCTATAACATCAGAACCAATAATATTTAGGTGATTGATTTAAAACCATTAGTGAATGCCAGAGCAAAGGCTTCTTATCCCATGCTTTATCCTATAATCTTGATAGTGGTCAGACTCCAAGTAAAGTTCAACGAGTCTGACTTTGTACCTTGATTTTAAGTAAGGCTTTTGATACGGTCTCCCACAACATTCTCCCAGGCAAGTGAAGGAAGTATGGGGTGGATGAATGGACTGTAAGGTGGATAGAAATCTGGCTGGAGCATTGGGCTCAGAGGGTAGTAATCAATGGCTTGATGTCCAGTTGGGAGTAGTTATCAAATAGAGTGCCCCAGGGGGTGGTCCTGGGACTGGTTTTGTTCAATGTCTTTATCAACAACTTGGAAGATAGCATGGAGCGCACTCTCAGCAAGTTTGCAGGTGACACCAAGCTGGGGAGAGTAGAAGATGTGCTGGAAGGTAGGGCTCAGATTCAGAGTGACCCAGACAAATTGGAGAATTGGGCCAAAAGAAATCTCACGAGGTTCAACAAAGACAAGTCCAAAGTCCTGTACTTGGGACGGAACAACTCTGTGCACCAGTACAGGCTGGGGGCTGAGTGGCTGGGCAGCAGCTCTGCAGAAGAAGACCTGGGGTTACAGTAGACAATAAGTGGAATATGAGCCAGCAGCGTGCCCTTCTTGCCAAGAAGGCTAATGGCATACTGGGCTGCACTGGTAGATGTGTTGCCAGTAGGTCAAGGGAAGTGATTATTCCTTTCTATTCAGCACTGGTGAGGTCACATCTGGAGTACTGTGTTCAGTTTTGGGTCCCCCACTATAGAAAGGATGTAGACAAATTGGAGAGAGTCCAGCAGAGGGCAACAAAGAAGGTGAGGGGGCTGGGGGAACATTACTTATGAGAAAAGACTGAGGGAACTGGGCTTATTTAGTCCAGAAAAGAGGAGACTAAGAGGGGATTTAATAGCAGCCTTCAACTACCTGAATGGGGGTTCGAAAGAGGATGGAGCTGGACTGTTCTCGGTGGTGGCAGATGACAGAACAAGGAGCAACGGTCTTAAGTTGCAGCAAGGGAAGTTTATGTTAGATATTAGGAAGGATTTTCTCATTAGGAGGATAGTAAAACACTGGACCAGGTTACGCAAAGAGGTGGTGGAAGATCCAACCTTGGAGGTTTTCAAAACCCAGCTAAACAAAGCTTTAGCTAGAATGATCCACATGGGGATGGTCCAACTTTGAGCAGGGGGTTGGACTAGATGGCATCCTGAGGTCCCTTCTAACCCTAGCTTTATATGGGCATTTTTACACCTGCAACCACCACAGCGCTGGCACTTTGAAAAGTGTTCGGCACTGTGTCGCTTGCAGTTGCGTAAGTGTCTAAATGCATGTCAGTGCACAGAAAATTGCAGTGGTGTGCTTTTGAACTAAAACACAGAAGGTGTTTTAGTTCAAAAGCACACCACTGCCATTTTCTCTGTGCTGACACACATTTTGCCACTTACACAACTGCAAGTGACGCAGTGCAGTGTGCATCAACTCAAGTGTGGAGCAGACTCAATGAATCAAGTCTGCTCTGACATGTCAGATCTCTGGCACATCTGGGCATGAAAAGTATGTGTATAAATGCCCTATGCTTCTATGATTCTAAGTTGAGACAGTAGGAGTAGGCTGAAGAGTCTGCATATTTACACTGGTAGCAACTGTCCACAGTCTTCCTGACTATACGTCTAGCAGTATTTAGGTACAATTGTATAAACTGAAACTAAAAAGCATGGCCTTAACTCAGAATTTCATGCCAATTTAAAGTACAATTCAGAACTTAAATGGTAATTTAAATGGTAATTTGACCTTTGTTATTAACAGATTTAATGTCTCTCAAAGCATATTCCACAAAACTCTTCCTTGAGGTTTGGAGAATAAAACACGTTGAGAACAAAGCTGTGCAATATGTAGTGGTGGATGTGGAGATGGACCATAAGCAAATCTCTATGTAACGAAATAGTGGAATTGAAAAGTTGAAAGAATTAATGTATTAAAACTGTAGTGAACTATTAGGGGCAGCAATATAGAGCCTTGAGAGATTAGTATTAATATACTAATGTATTAGTTATGTATTATTAATTAACTAATTATTAACAGTTTCATATATTATTAATTCGATACAGTAAAAAAGGTGTGTGAAGTGTTTTTCAGGCATACAGCAAAGCAAGTTTCTTGCTCAGCATTCACAGTATAAAGCCTCAGCTGCATCAAAGATACCACTCTTGAACAATCCTGCTTTTACTCTCTTGTACATTTTCTTATATCAGTTTTTGTTGGAATTGAGAGTGCATTGCTGGTAAAGAAAATTGAGCCTTATAAGTACTGTTTACTGTTTTTGTGTGTTACTGTTCTGCCTGATTTTTTTTCTTTTTTTTTTAGATGCCTTTTTTAAAAGGTATATGATAATGAGAGCCATCCCTTGGGGGGTGCAAATTGGGGCGACCTCCCTGGGCCCCGCACTTTGGGGGCCCTGTGGACAGTGCCATACAGGCCCCACAGACAGTGCCATTGGCATGCACTGAGGGCCACCACTCCACGCTCCAGTCGCTTGCCACTGCTGCCCCACCCCCTCCACACAGGCCCTGCACAGGCTGATATGCCTCAGGTCCTGCACACCCCCTAGGGTGATAATATATTAATTAATACTGTGGTTGGCCAATTTTTAGCATTTTTTTTTTTTTATATGGAGGGTAAGAGTCTCAGCAAATAGGTTTGCACAAATGTTTAGCTACCTTTGTAAGAGTTCAAACTACTTAAGTAATTAAATGCATGCATTGTATCTGATTTGTATGTGCAACGTAAGGCACTAACTTGTCTGTGCCATTGCAGTGACATTTGGAGGCACACAAAGGGGTGAAATTTGGCTCAATCTCTGTATCTGGTGAATGCCTACCCATGTCACATTTACCCCTTCACTATCATTTACCGCAGAATTATATAAGTAGTTTATATTGTGTCATAGCCTTCCTTACAGATGAGACTGAGATGTTTTGTAATAAAAATAAATACATCATTCCAAACAGGGATTACACACTGCATATATTATAGATGATGTAACACAAGTAAAGGGAGCCTTTAGTTTTGAGTGGCAGTTTGGATCCAGAGGCTAGTGGATATCGAATCTAGATCACTGGTTAGGACTGCTATTTAAAATGTTTGTATAGGAAGGATATGAAACAATCAGACATGAAAGACGTGGACCGAAGACCATATACCCATATAGAAGTCTGAGATAAAATGGCTTATACAATACAAGAAGCATATTTTTGACAGGTTTCCCATCTACAAAAATAAAAATAAAATGCTTATGCAGCCTGCAGATATCTGTATCGGCCCAATACAGCTTGTTGTGAAGAAAAAGTGATGTTTAGATGACTACATTGATGACACCAGTACTTTTGCCACAAAATGTATAAGGATCAGGGAAATGCCCTTCAGAATAGATGCCTTATCTTGGACATAGGAAGATAGAGGCAGTTTAAGGACTCCACATGGCCCCCAACACTATAGTATCAGCAATGGCTCACAATCACTATATATCTATCCTGTGATGTAGGAAAGTACTATTATCTTCATTTTTCACGCAAAAAAGAATAAGTGACCTGTCTAAGGGCATACAGAATGTCTATGAAAGAATAGAAGATTGAACCCAGAGTCTCATGCTAGGACCCTAACCACTAGACTATCTTTGCTGCATTTGTCTTGTTAAGTTCATCAGCGTCAATGTCTGAATGCAAATGTTATCAGTCAAGACAGTGTGCTAATTGCATTAGGAGGATATGGTCTCTGATACTCAAAAGCGATGGAATCTAGTTTCTCTATATCCTATTTGATAGTACAAGAAAAAATACGTCCACATTTTTTACAGCAGTACTCAAAAAAGGCCCAGGCTCTTCCCTATCAGAATAACACCCTGGTTGTTCTGACACAAAGATTAAAATGGCTGTACATCAGCCCCCAAAATGAAGGACAAACAGGTTCTGTGGCCTATCATTTTTATATATGATGTTCAAGGGATCTCCAAATTATAACAGACAGACAGTATGGAAAGCAAGGTTTTCAACACGGGACTCAGAATACAATGTCTTATAATCACTGAAATGAAAAAAATACATCACGCCAGAAATGGAGTTACTCTATGACATTTTGGAACCTTTGCTGTCTCTCAGATCCCTATTGGCATGTGATATTCTTGTTAAAATACCAGACACAGCCATCAGATATGTCAGTATCGACACAGCATCAATATGGTTCCAGTCAATAATCTGCATGCCATATAACTCAGAATGTTGCAAGCCTGTATCGCAGTTTTAACAAAAAATAGAGGTGCCATCCATTGCCTTGCTTGGTTTCAGTTGTCACTTTTTTTGAGGACTTGCAATGCTGGTAGCTAGGCATTCATGCAGGACAAAGTGCAGCAAGGCTATAGAAAGAGAGAGTGTCCTGCACATTATACTTTTTCAGGTGTTTACAGTTTTCTGTGCATTTTTTTGGTTAAAGATTGATTTCCAGTGTTGTTTGGAGCAAGTATAATCAATAGAGTGGCTCAGCTAACTGTATGATATTTGTTTGCAGTGTTTAATATCTAGGGATGCCTTAACTCTCAAGCTCATTCTCCTGTGTGTTTGTGAGAAAGCCATGTACCACATATAGGACGTACACATTTTCCCATTGTATCAATTATTTGATGTGTGTAGAGTAAGAGGTGTTTCCGTGCTCCATTATATGGCATATAAATATTGTATTTCTTGACCATGAGATGTGTAGTATGTGATTCGCAATTTGTTTTAATAAATTGACTGATCACTATTCCCATGTATCCTGTTTTCTAGTATTGAATAAAAATTGCTTGTGCCAATGAGTTGTATTTGACGATGATAATACCTAACTTTTTGAAGGTCAGTGTCCTTATACCCATTATATAAACAAAGCCACCAAAGCACAGAGAAGGAAAGTGACTTGCCCAAGGTCATCCATCAGGCAAGTGGCAGAGCTGTGAAAAGGATAATGCCCAAAGTCCTAGTTGGGTACAAATAGAAGGTTTAGCCTTCTTTTTAATTACATGATCCATCCTGCCATCACAAATTGGATTACAATTTCAAGTCCTGTTATTTAATCCCATATAAGCACTGCTTGTGTTGTTTGGATGGCAACATTTGTGCATTCAGGCAATGGCTGGGAGATCAAGTCCTATGTCTGCAGGCTTCTACCCAGGAAGTCCATACTCTGGATATCAAATGAGCGGTATATATTGTACACTGACCAAGTGTTGGGGTAGTACAGCTATTGAAAGTCTTACCATAACCTAATGCATAAAATCCAGGCCTACCCAGAGGCTAAAAAGTGTTCTAACCTCCTCTTCAACCTAGTGATTTACTGACTCCTCAGTAATCTAGTCAGCAATTTCTTTGGTAAGAGAATGACATCCATAGGTTCAGACACTCATTCCCATTTAGTAAGCTTCTCCCAAATGATGACTGTACTACTAGTGCTGTCATCTCCATTTTACAGACTCCTTCAAATGTTACAACACCACTACACAGCAATGAAGGCATTCACTTTTTAATGTGTCACTGGCAACAAAACACTTAGGGTCAAATAAGTGCTTTATCTATTAATCACGTAAGTAGATTTAGAGGCCTAAATGTGACCCTATTCAATTTTGATCCAGCCCCTGAAAATCTGTCAATACAAAAGGTGGGAGGGTCCTTTTCCTGCTTTTTGCTTTTTTTGTGACTGAAGGGTAGACAGATGTACAGTAGAAAAGCAGGTTCATTGATGGATTTTCAGGGTCTTGAGATGGATGCACCAGGTTTTCACTTAGCCACATAAGTCTAATAGAGCACATTTACATGTGCTATTAATAGATTTACCGTGGAGTAAAATACTGGTAAGCCTTCCCCAGTAGCACAACTACACATGTACTCTGTTGGGAGCAAATCTGCTTCCAATGGGAGCAGCCCACTGCAGCAGCCAGGGAGAGCCCCAAGCTCCCTGAGGGTGCTAGCCCAGGGGCTGGCAAGGGACACAGGACTGGTCCCAGTGCACATGGGGCCAGGAGAGTTCTGTTGGCTGCAGCAGGAGGGGACCTGATGTGCACAGCGCTGGGAGATAGCTGCCACTGCAGCCAGCAGAGCTCTCCTGCCATGTGCACATTTGGACACACTGTGGCCAGCCAGCCCCATGCTGAAGGGGGCTTCCCCACCCAGTAAGTGGCTGGCAGGGAGCTATCCTACTGGTGGGGCAGCTGCCAGCAAGCCTCTGGCTGGGCAGGGAACGCCTCCTCAGCACTGGGGCTATCCTGCCAGTGGGGCAGCTGCCAGCAGTTCCCTACCTGCCCCAGGATTCCCCACCCAGCTATGGGCTCACTGGTAGCTGCCCCAGCAGTAGCACAACTGCCAGTGAGTCTCTGGCTGAGCAGGGAAGCAGAGAGCTCCACTGTCCCAGCATCACTTGGCTCCTGTGGGAAGCCAGAAGCCATGCAGTGCCAAGACAGGGGAGCAGAGAGTGACCCTGTCCCAGCAGTGATCAGCTCCCAGCTCCTGGGAGGAGCCAAAAGCTGAGCAGCACCAGGACTGGGCCCCCTGCTAGTGTGGCTGACCGGGAGCAAATTCACTCCCAGCCAGTGTCTACACGAGCACTACTGCACAGTAACTGCAGCACAGTTTATTTAGTACTTGTATTTACAAGTACTAGCTAACTTCACAGTAGACTAATTTACTCCACATTAGCTGCTGCGCAGTTACATGGTGATGCCTTACTGTGCAGTAGATTAGTTTACTGCACAGTAAAGCATCTCATGCTGACGTACCCCTTGTGCATCAAATAGGTGGAATAGAATCTGCCCCAACAATTCATTTGACATTAGAAATTGTGCTGTAACTGCTTTCAGTTATATTTTTACATACGAAGTTACTGATTTATACTACTTTATTAACACTATGTTCACTATGAATGTAAACACTAGAAATAAATACAAATTGCATCACAATTTTTTCCCCAAATGCTGAACTTGTATCTGACTCAATCTATTCTGAAATGAAGGAATAAAAATAAAATCAAGATCACAATACTGAAACTAACCATCAAGTATTTCCCCAAGATTTCTCCGATTTGTAAGAGAACAGTGAAGTTTCTGAACTTCAATAAGCTCCACATAAAAAAGACACACAATTCTGACAGGATTCAGTAAATCATTTAAAGTCATAAGAGCAACCATTAAGCAGTCAGGGATATGGTTAGGCACTGGGTATTTTTCTGAAATAGGGCTTCAATTTAACTCTCGATTTTAGGTGACAAAGAAAAGCTCTAAAATAGCTCCTGATGCCATTCTCTCACAGATGAGATCAACCACTTTAAGAGTACACGTTGTGATGAGACTATCTGGCAAACTGAAGGATAAGGGTACTAAGTAGTATGTAACATCTGAACAATTGTTAGACAAACAAGAACAGGTCATAATGAATTATTTTAATGTCATAAATGTTATAATAAATGGACAATAGCAAGGTTCACTGTGACATCTTAAAGGCATATTCCTTTTTTAAGCATTAAAAATAGTGCTTAATTTAAACCCATTATGGAAAGACAACTACATATAACAACCATATTGTTTGGGGTTATTTTCTTTTTTTCTCTGCTCAGAAAACAAAGTAATTCCTTTGTTGTTTCAGGGAGGGTATTTATAAGATTTTCAGTATAAATTATTTTTTTCCTGGATTTGTGTATTCTTAAAACTACTAAAGCAATTAGCTGAAGTAGCCAGAGGGGAAAATGATATTGGGATTCAGTGGTACTGTGCAGAAGAAAAGAAGAAACCATTAATAGAATCATTTCTGAATATCTCAATACAGCCTACCTTCTCTTTGAACCTAGCCTGTTTCTTGACACAACATTTTTCAGGAAAAGGTTTATCACACTTCAAAATGGTATCAACAGCTGCTTACAGTTGTTAATTTTTTAAAAATGTGCTTTACTGAAAGAAGCAGGGCATTAGTTCAACCTGACTCCACAGTGTCTGAATAGATTAGGCACTACAGTGGGGCTTTTTGGCACTTTTATCTCAAGCGGATTCAATCAGCTATCATATAAAAGAACCACAAAAGCCCCACTATAGCACCCAATCTATACAGAAATTTGGGTGAGTCAGATCCAACTAAAGCAATGCCTATGCTGGGCATGTGCTAGGCTTAGTGTAGGAGAGCACTGAGTTTAAAGCACTGTTCTGGTTTTTTTTTCAAGGTATTAACAGTGGTCACAGTAGTAACAACAGGCTAATTTCTCTAATGCTGGCCCTTCTCCTTTACACCTCTCCTTTATGACCTTTCATCAATGGTCAATATAAATTTCTCATGCATCAGTGGGACAAGCCAAATCCTCACCTGGTATGCACTGACTTCATTCTGTTGGTCTCATTGGAGGTACCTAGAGCCCCTGGGGAATGGCCAGACTGAACAGCAAATATGATACAGTTCCAGAGAGTGCTTTGCCCTCAAACTTCTTTTGGCAGGTCAGCCTTACAGAGACAATGGCTTGGGAATTAAGTGCAATAGAAAATATTTCCCTAGACCCAAGTTGCTAATCTATTTGCTCAGACTAGCAACTTACCTTCCCCAGAAGTTGTTTTCCCTGGTATTGCTTATGCCATATCTATTGCTTGTTTCCCATATGTATTGGGGATTTTCTTTTTTGTTCTGACCAATTTCTCATTCTGCTTTTTCCTGTTTCACTTTCAAAGTTTAAAAAGGCCTATCAACACAATAGTTATGTTCACTGTTGATCTTGTGACTTATCATCCAAATAAGCATCTTCTCCTCATCCATGCTTTAGCCACCTCTCCTTTTTTCTCTCTTAACTGCCATAGTTTTCCACGGTAAATACCCTGAGGCCATTAAATGTCTGAAAGCTTAGCTGTATTACTCAGGGAGATTGTTTCATTCTTGTCTAACTAAGGCTTGGGAGAGCAAAAAAGGCAGGTTAGTCACTTTCCCCCTGTGCTGTCCTCACCACCCCAATGGCACACTGAGCCTTTATACCGTTTTTGGAAAATTCTTGCTCAATGTTGTTTCTGTATCAGATATGAACCACACACACACCAAAGCGGTATGGGAAAGTATAAATTATACTTTCTGTGCAGGTGAAGAAGTTCTCACCTGCACAGGTGAAGTGATAATTTAGTTACTACTGTATGCTAAGATCCCTACCAACAATGAGGCTGCTTAAATTTACACCAGTCCTCCAGAGAAGGGAACTCCCTGGCTGCAGAAGTGTAACAAGCCCCTTGAATGCTTGGGTGTGGGGGGAACCAGTGGGGTATGCTGACCACTTTTGCCTGGGGGATTTTTAAACTCGAGTGAGGGAAAAGGAAGACTTGCCTTCCCAGGTTACTGATGCCACTGCTGCTTTTGTAGCAATGTCAGCTGTGCTCAGGCAGCAGCAACCTTGTGGCTGGGCTCACATGGGAGACAACCCTGGTGCTCCATTTGATACGTACATATCAGGGAGCGAGTGGAGTGATCAGAACGATTGGAGAGGCTCCTGTGGCTGGGTAGAGATGGTGCAGAGCTGCTGCTGCTGCCACCACAAAGACTCCTGGAGGTGATTCTGGAGTGCCCTTCTAGTCAGCACTTAGGGTTGGTGTCCAGCTTATCCCACCCTGTCATGCTACTGCCTGGGTATTTAACTAGTTCCCCTTTCTAGCCAGTATCACGGGTTCATTGGCACTTTATGACCTACATGGTGTAAGTAAGTGTTTGCACCACTGCATCCCTGTCCTCTGGCAGACTCTCTCTTGTTTCAGAGACCTCCCTGCAAAGTCCAAGGTCAGTTAAACCCTGCATAAATCTAGTCCAAAATGTTTTTATATAATGCCTTTCACCCTAAAAGCTCCCATAGCACTTTACAAATTCCATATAAGAATCACATCATCCACCATTAAAAATGCAAACACATTTGGGGTAAATTGGGTGCATCTACACATGCATTAATGCACTTTTATTAATAAACACTAAATTTATTACCTCCAATATGAGGTATTAAATAAATGTGCATTAGGCTGCCTGCCCCAATGCGCAGTACGGAAAGCATGTTTTTAAGTGACACTTAATGTAAAGTAGCCTATTTTACTGCGCATTAGCCTAATTGCAGTTTTCTTTACATGATGCTTTAATGTGCAGTAAAATAGGCGACTGTGCTTTAAAGCGCACATGTAGATGTGGGCAACTGAGTATCTGTTTAACACTACTCAGCAATTCTATGTAACATTCTCGGGAGTGAAGGCTATAGTGCCTTATACAATTGAGGCTGCACGGGAAATTTAAGCTGCCAGAATGCAATTGCATTAGACAGAATTTGAAAAGAACAGTAGGGTTAATATTTGTGAAAGCACAATGGGATTTATAATGACTACATTAGATCAGAATCTTGCCATTTTGCCTTATGTGAAAATCAGCATTTTCAGCAGACTACTTCTATATAGCTTAATGGCCCAATAGCACTGACACAGGAGACTGCAACCAAATGAGTCACCAGCACTGCTTCCTACAGAACTGAGGTGTGTGTTGCAGGTCTTCTGTCCTATTACTGATCTAGCTTTGCTTGTGAAATCTGATGAGATCACAGCACAGTGTGAAACAGCTGCAGGCTGAGCCTTGTTTATAATATACATGTAAATATGCAATGTCAAACCAATATAGAGACAACATGAATTGCTTACGATATTGCAAGGTGTTACCTCAAGTGAGACTATAATGGCTGTAACTGCTATGACAGTCAGATACATTTATAGACTATGAAATTATCTTGAGATAACGGTGTAATTAGTGCTTTTAACCACTGTCCTGTATGCTCTGATAGTCAACTACTATTACAATTGAATAAAAAAAATCAGAATTTCAAGAAGAAAAGTTTTCATAATCTGGATGCTTTCATAAGAGAAGCTAACCTTTCTACGTTGTGCTGAAGGACTTAGGGGAATACACATTTTTTTTAAATGTATGTAGTTTTGCTGGCTCATAACTATGCTAATCATCCTTTGCTAATCAAAACCATTAGAACATTCTTCTATTCTGTTATATTATAACCTGCACATTATTTCATTATTCACATGGAATTGTTTCTTTCTGTGATTGGAACAATGTTTTTTAGATCATATGTATATTCAGGAGCACTTACATGAGCAGAACAAGTTGCTAAGCAACTAGTTTGCATGCACAAGTGGTGTTTGTATATAAAATTTTGCAAGCACATAATTAGAGGGAAGTTTGAGGCCTCTTTGTGACATTTTGGGGCAAAATGTGTTCTCTATTGCTGGTGTGATCTCAGTGGAAGTGCAAGAAGCACAAACCAAGATGCTTTTAGGAACATGCAAGTTACATCAAAGGGCATTAAGCTTCTGCAGAGCTACACATATCCCCAACATGCACCCATGAATATACATTCCTTATTCTCTTTACAGTTAGCATAGCCTTGGTCATTGAGAATAATCCATAGATTAAGCCTATTAGATGAGGTTTAGCATTTCTGCTATTCTGCTAACATCTGCTTGGATGACATACGTAATCTGCCTAAATGGCACAGTTTGCCTCATATATTCATTGGAGAATAATTTATCCTGACTGGTGCCTTCGTCTTCTTCACCAGAGCTCTGAGAAATATTCTTTCCTGTCAGCTTTTTTTCACCAGTGCCTTTGGCATGATATTTTGTCACATAGTTTTTTTTTAAAGGGACTATAAAGAAATAAATGAAAGGGAAATAAAGAAATAATTTATCATCACTTACATTTTATGTAACAAAAGCCAAAAATGATCAATGACAATAAAATTAAAGGCAATGACATAATTTCTTAAACTGGACTGTCCAAAACTTCATTTGGAATGTCTTGCAAATCTTTGACATTAGCAGTATTGTAATAGTAATCATGCAGTAGTAGCCTTCTGACAGTTCATGTTTCCATTGTATTTAAATTGTTATTGGAAAAAAAAAACACAAAACAACTAACTAACTAGTTAGTTTAGCAATTCCAGAAAGCCTAAATCTAAGAGGTAAATTAAAAGTAGGGAAAATTAGGCCATCTTTAATGAGATAGTTATAACTGAATAATAATGATTATTGGTTCTGCTTAATAAAACTGTCAGCCAATGCAAATTATATATTAAGTAAAATTACATTATGTTAGATTTGTACAAATTCAGAACTTCAGTGGATAGCTTTCTTATGAACCTTGGAAATAACTAAGCTTTATAAACTGCTTCCTCTCCTAAATTCTCCAAAATATTTCATTTTTTTTTAAAGTATGCATTTTAAGCCTTGACCCAAAGCCCATTAAAGTTAATGGAAGGACTCACATTGAATATAGTAACCTTTAGATCAGGCTGTTACTGAATGGTACTATGTTCTCCTATATTGCGGTACATTTGTTTTAGTAAACATCTAAATAGTATTATCATTGCTAAATATTTAATAGTGTTTTCAGGCTTCTGGGGGGAAAAAAAAATCACTGAGTGTCACATGTAAGATATTCATGTCCAAACTGAATATTTGATTTTGGGTGTTGCTGTTAATACAAGTTAATGTATTTCAGAGTAGTCAAGCAAACTCAAGGATATTTTCGAGATGTATTGATCATCTGACATCACTTCAAAATCAGAGGAAAGGTTATAGGATGATGATGATAAACCACTTTATCCATATGCCTGTTATGTGAAATCCACTTGACTAAGGAAACCCTGTGTTTTGTACAAGTCCCTGCAACATCCCCAGAAAAGCCAGTGTGAGAGCAGGTTGCAGGACAATGAATGGGAAGGTCTCTACCAGTCACAGTGTATAGATCCAGTGGCCCAAACTTTCAACATGAGCAGCCCAACAGGCTGCAGTCTTTATTAGAAACCATTGGATGTAGCAGCAATTCATGTGGTGGGTAGGAGGCTTGTGCAAAGTGGCTAGTATTTGCTTCAGCTTCAGCTGATTCAGGGGATAGTGATTTGATTTGGTTATTTGAATCCCTGCCCCAAACTGATTCAGCCAAATCTGATTCAGAGATTTAGCCACTGCCACATCAGCTGAATCTCCAAATTGGCCCCTTTCCCCCACCCACTCTCAAAGCTCCCAGGTCTTAAAAAAATAAAAATAAAAAGCCCGCACTCACTGGCTGCTGCCAGGTGGGGGGGAAGGGGGCGATCCCCACTGCCTTCCCCATCCCACACCATGTGGAGGGCTCTGCCATGAACCTCCCCATCTCCTGCCCACTCTCTCTCTCCCACCATGGCTCTCAATTCTCACGTCTCTGCTCCCCCATGGCTGCCCCACCCAGCCCAGCTCCCAGCCATTTAAAAAGAAAAAAAGAAAAGAAAACCCCCCACTCATCAGCTCCTGCCAGATGTGTGTGTGGGAGGGGGGGGGATGATCCCTGCTTCCTCCCTCACTGCCCCACAATGCATGGGGGGCTCTGTCATGAGCCCCCAAAAGCCCCAAGGCTGCTGCAACAGCCAATGAGTTGGGCTTTTTTTTTTTTTTAAAGAGCAGGGTTGGGTGGGGCAGTCATGGGGTGGGGGTGGGAGAGTGGGTGGGGGATAGAGGGCTTGCAGCAGAGCCCCCCACATGGCATGAGGCAGTGGAGTGCAGCAGGGATCTTCCTCCCCCTGCCGGGCAGCAGCTACTGAGTGGGGGCTTTTTTGTAAAGAGCCAGGAGCTAGGGTGGGTGGGGCAGCTGTGGGGGCACATGGCTGGGAGAGCAGGCAAGGGTCAGGAGGTGCTCAGGGGGGCTGGGGGAGCAGGCAGGGGATGGGGCCTGGCACGGATCCCCTCATGGTCCCTTCCCCTGTCCTCCAGCTCCCCCTCCCAGCCCCCTACTTACCAGCATGGAGTCCAGGTCCAGCTCCCTGCTGCAGCAGGCGGGGACTGCTCAAATCAGCAAAGCTCTCTGAGTCTTTTCTGGATTGATTCAGAGAGCTTTGAATCGATTCAGACCTTTTAATTGGACTCCTGATTCAATTCAGATTCAGAGATTTGGCCACCGAATCGGGCTGAATCTCCTCCAGATCGAATCAGCACCTGAAGCTTCGCACAGCCCTAGTAGGCAGTGTTGTAGTCCCTTTCCTTAACTAAAATTGGAGGGAGCTGGATTTCATATCCGCATCCCTCATGGACTTCACTGCTTACAGTTTCATGTACTGACTTCACATTCATGATTTTCTTGAAGTCTAACATAGAGACTTTAAAGCTGCAAAGTAAATTTCATCCTTGATTTGAAGGGCAAAATAACAGGCAAATTAACCATTCTCATGCACATAAACATGAACAGTTTACTTTAAAAAAAAATGTAGAACCCGCACTTCCTAACACAAGAAACCTGTTAGTTTACCGCAGGTAGAGCTGGCTAGGAGAGGGAATTTCTGTCTTATTGCAAAAGCTCAAGTATTCCAGGTTTTACTTCGAAAAAGGATAAAACATCAAATCTCAAACATCAAATTATTCATGAGAGAGGGAATATTTGAATTCAGGAGCAGCCCTTGACACTACCTTGAGGTCCCCTACAGCTTCTCACTTCCTCTTCATTTTGCATTGCAACCTGTTGAGCTGTATAATGCCAAGTGAAGGTGGCTAAAGAGGGACACAGCAAACAGGCACAGAGAGCGCATTACACGAGATGATACATCCCTGTAGCATCAGTGGACACTAACCATGATGCCACCGCTAGTGCTGCACAGTGGGGTGCACATGTAAGCATGCCCAGAGAATACTGCCTTTTCTCTTGGTGTTTGTTCAAAATGATCTTAGTTCTATTATATATTTTTATTTTAAAAGGGCATTTTCGATGGAAACAATTAAAAACACTTTTGACCAGTTTTATACATGAGCAGACAAACATAAGTAGTCACGTTAGACTGAAGTCAAGAAAAAGGCAGGGTAGATTTGCACATTATGGACTAATTAAATTAAAGATATATATAGCATAAGTTTTCATGAACTAAAGCTCACTTTAGTTCTACCCAGACACATTATGTACCAATCAATAACATATTGAATGAGTATGCTTTATGGATTTTTGTGACTGATTGCTTAAGCAGTAACAACCAGATAATGAGATGTGTTGTGGTACTAGGAAACTTTGTATTTCTTATGAACTGTGCCTCAGTGATACAAGGCTAATAGGCATGTACTATCCAGCCCTTAGAAATGCAGATTTCTCTGTATGATATAAGCTCTTAGAGGTGCTGTTGCTTTTACAAACAGAAGTGCATTACTTAAAATGATGACAAATATATCATTAATAAATGCATTTTAGCAACTTTTAGCAACCGATCAGATTTATTTTATGCAGCCTATTTTATAAAGTTCCATAAACAAAGTTTAACAGTCACACTTTCATTAACAAGGTATTATTGCAATGACAAAGTGGTACAAACTTAATTGATGGGCTTTTCATCATGGGCGTATTATAGAATTGCTCTTTCCATTACTGATATATTTCTGTGAAAACTATGAACAGACCCTATCATCTGAATATTAGCACAGGATTCTGTCATATGCTAATTTGGATGTGAAGAATGTCTTGTTAATAAGACCAGGTTTAGGAATGACCAGAAACAAAAGAGAAGCTACTAAATGTCACACATGTCAAATCTAACTCAAAAATGGGTAGACTCAGCTGTGCTGCATGTTACAGTATCTGAATTTGACATCGTGAAAGCACTCTGCTTTAATGTGACCGTCGAATGTAATTCAGTTGCAGAGGCACAGTGCTATATGTGATAATGTCAAAGATGAAAAGCAGTAACAGGTACTGAGGCACAGATTTTGAACTTTAGATCTCAGCTCTATTTTTGATCAGTACTGGATTTATGTGGGCAAGTTGCTAAACTTCTTGATGCTTTGTTTTCCTGGCTGTAAAATGGGGATAATGACACCTATTTATCCTTCTGAAACACTTTAAGATACAGATGATAAGCAATATATATGAGCTAAATATTGTTATTAAGTAAAATAGCAGTGTTTTTAACAACTTCAGGAAAATATACTATACAGAGTTACAATTTGGAAGATGTTAGTGAGAGAATCTGGAGTCGCCTACTTAACTCAAAAGGGCTGGCATTACTGACAGTGTTGTCTGGTAAAAGAACATGTGCACTTATCAAGGGGGAAAAGATATGTATATTAAAAGAAATATGACAGTTTAAAAAAAAAAAGGATATTGTAGGTTACAACAGCAGTTGCTACAGCAGTTCGAACAAAAGAAGCGACAATATAGTACAAGGGAGCCGCAGGGTGGCTTGTTTATTGTATGTTCAAACATTTTGTGGGGGTTTTCATTGTTTTGTTGATGATCATATCCTACTTAGATATGAAATATACCTTTTTTTTTATCTTGAAACACATTGTTCGATCTATCATTTCTTTGCTTAATCATGTTGGGTCCTTTACAGCAGAGAGGGTAAATTATAGACAAGATAGAATTCAGTCTAATCAAAGATGTGTCCCATTTTATATGGTAAGTTTTGTCTGATTTACAAAGGCAGCTTCTCAACTCTGGCTGTGCAAGGAAAAGGAGAACTTTACTAATGGATATAAGAACACCCAAGAGCAGAGGCTTTTCCTCCATCCGGAATCAATTGTATACAAAAAAAACTATCCATTTTTTATTTATTTACCTAGAGGCCTCAACTGCAATGGAAACCCTATTGTGCTAGGCACTGCGTAATCTTAACAGTTATGATTATGACTGACAAAAGGAGAGAAGGAAAACAGAGGCAGAGACAGAGTAAGTGATATGTACAAGGTCATATCACAGGTCAGGGGCAAAATTAGTAATAGAAACCAGCTGTCCTGACTGACAGCATGCACTCTCTGCACTGAACCACGATGTCTCCCTACAAAGGCTTGTCTAATTTTATACCAGCTATACAGTGCAGATATCGAAAAATTAACTGGTTAATTGTGCAATTAGCTTGAGACCAGCTACATGTCGCAAAGTACTTATCATACCATAAAAAGCTCCAATCAGTTATAAAGTTAGAACTTGAAAATGTATACTAACTTTATAGCTGGCTGCTATTTAGCTTTAATTTGCATGTGTAGTAGCTGACAGGGCTCCCAGCTGCAGGGGTACACCATGAAGTCCCAAAACTGAGGGAACTCTTAGCTCCAGCAGCTGCTGAATCTGGGTCCTGGCAGCTCCCCACACTTGCTGGGACCCATAGTCTCTCACCTGGTGTGGCTGTGATCTGCCAGCCCTGGGAATGCATAAAACCCTGGGGTTGGGAGATTATAGCAGCCTTAATCTGCTAGTGTCAGGGTTGCATGAAGCCCTGGGGCCTGGAAGATCATGGATGTTGCAATCTTTCAGCTTTGGGCATTCATGAAAACACAACTGAGGGAACTCCTAGCCACAGAAGACTGCTTATTGGTGGTGCAGTGGGAGCCCAGTCCTGAGCACCCCCTACATCTACAATAAGGTATCTGATGCACAATCTCTGCAACTCCTGCCATGTACATATGGCATGGCAGGAGGCATGGTGGATCACATATTAAATCCCATCATGCCTTTGCCTGCATGTGTAGAGGGGGCCTAACACTATCATACCATGGGAAAAAGAATTCATCTTCTACTCAGTAAATATTTACCACACTTTTGCTGTCTTGTGTTCACTGGCTTTACCACTGCCACAATGTTCCAAAATGCTTCCAGGAAATCTCATTCGATTCTAACTTTAATTTTTTATGTATTAAGAAACCCGAAGACAGAATTTATAATAATCCCAAGTTAACCTTTTAATAAAAACTGCAAATAATATACCATCATACATCTGATCTCATATACAAATCTGAAAAAATTTTTGACTGGCAGTAAAATGTGTTAACCATGGATTTGTTGTTATATTAATGAATATAATGCTGTCAGCTTTACAACAGGAATATTATAATAAGCATACATTTTATATAAGAGTTTTATAACGGTTCATTTAGTATTGGTGGAGACTAAGATTTAGTGTGCAAAAGTAATACCTGTTACGAGAGGATTGTCCACAGTGAATTGCTTCGGACACTTACTTAATTAAAAGTATTTTTCTTAGATGATTTAAGAAATATGTCCTACCACTGAACTGGCTATATAAATAAGTTTTCTCCAGTAATCTGAATACTGATGACTCTCCCTACGTTGCAGAGAAAATGGGGGAAGAAAAAGTTTAAGACAGAATGAAAGATGGAAAAAAGTAGTAAGTGCATAGTTATAATACATGGTGACAATCCTTTGCACACATAATAGTTTCTATTACTTGAACATTTCAAAGAACTTTACAAACAAAAATTAAATAATAATATATTCCAAACACAAAGCAAGTCCTACTGTATTTACTCAAATATAAGATGACCCCCAATAATTAGATTCTACAGAAGGAAAAATTATAAATTTGTTACAATTTTCCAGGTATACAATCTAAGTATTGGAAGGTTGTCTTGAATTCCACCACCTCCCCCCGTCTTGGTGGCTGGGGGAGGGGGGGTGTCAGGTGGCACCCTTGCCCACTGCCCCCACCCACTTCTCCCTGCAGCCTTTCTGTCCCCCCTGCCTCCAGCTTGGCACAGCCTCTACTCCTCCCTCCACTCACCCCAGTCTCTGCCTCACCCTGCCCTGCTCCCCTGAATTTGTCTCTTCCCTCACCTTGCTGACAGTAAAGAGGGAAGGAGGTAGGTAAAGGGAAGGGAAAGGAGGCTGCTGAAGGTCTGAATCTTGCCCTGACCCAGGTTCAGGCCCAGAGTCAGTCACAGTAGCTGCCTCCTCCCCTCTCTCTTTCATATGCAAATATAAGATGAGGGACTTTCCCCACCATACTGATTGGAGGTGGACCTTGCCCTGTTTTCTAATAAATATGGTATTATAGTTCTTTTACAAATGACTAAATTGAGGTTCAGAATAATTCAGTTATGTAGAAAAGTTAACACAAGATGAGAAGCCAAGAATCCTTCCTCCTAGTCCAGCCCCCACCCCTGTAAGCCAGTGCTACTTAGTGTTTTTCCATCAAGGATGCCAAAATCATTTGAATTTTTTGCTGTGATCCATTCAGTTCAAGAGACTTTCAAAAGACTGTGAGACGACGGTCACAGGAAGAAAGGGGCAATTTTATGCACTGTCTAGGAGATTCTAGTGGTCATGATGACTAAAAGAGCAAGGATGGGGGGTGGATTCTGAGCATGCTGGTGGGACCTAATAAAATGAACTGCTTAGGAGTAGCTTTAGTCTCACAAATCCCCTTCACACACACAGGAGGGAGAGCAGAGGAACCGTTATGAAGGAAGGGTGAAGGACAGATCCAAGGCAAAATTTTACTGACACTTTCTGTAGACATATTCCCAACCAATGGGATAGGACTCATTTTGAGGGCATGTCCCCATGAGTTAAGAAGTTCTACGCTAGCCACTCCTGGTTTACCATGATCAAATAATCCTTATGCAGCAATATTCTCTAGGTAACACCGATTTATCACACATTTGAATGATCTGTTTAGCTCAGTGCTAGAACCTAACACCTCCCACTTTAAAGACCAATTCCCTGCTTCTTGGAGAAAATAAGCTGTACATGATACAGCCCTTCAAACCACCTGGTCCATAAACCAGCCATAGACATGGATGTCACATGTTAATTAATACACTGGAATTACAGGAAAGAGGCGTCAACAGGACATGAATGAAATATATATTTTTTCATAACATCCCCTTTTAACTTCATCTCCTTACATTCCACCCAGTTTTCTTTTCATAGAAGGTAATAGGGGGAAAAACTCTGTCCCATTCTAGCCATATAATGTAAGTGATTTCTTTTAGTCTTGGTGAGGAATATTCAAATAATAATTGCCATTTATTCATGTGTACGCCTTAAAACCATAACAAAACCCCACCACAAAAATTACCTTATAAAGGGTTGCTTATGAGCTGCATATGTGACAAAACCTGCACTTTTTCCAGGTTGGCCTGGGTTCTTGCAGAAAGTCTGGAAGAACAGATAGAGAGATTTCATTTCTCCAGTATGATGACGTCACGTAGCGTTGGCACGTCCTGATTCTTTCTGACTGCTGCACAGTTGTATTTGGTTATTGACAGTGCTGCCTGCCTTGGCAGACCTTGCACCATGGGCACCCGAGCCTTCAAGAATCCTTCTCCAACCTGACTCTTATGCAGATGCATTTGTTTGTTGCCAGTGCCTCCCTCCTGTTATTGCTCACTTGTCGTACTCCTCTGTGTTATGCCAGTGAGTGACTGCTCCCATCCCATGGTGATGCTGCCTCAGGGCTCTGTTGAGTTTTCAATTATCACCATATACAATGCAGATACGGTGTAAAATAACTAGCGTAAGTCTAACAGACTGAGCTCAGTAGAAATACAGTTAAATAAAAGAACTGCTATAATACCAGGAGGCTGATTGGAACAACAAGATACCAGTATCATATCCTGTGGTTTTTATGTTGAGTAGATATAGCTTTTAGTCATTACAATCTAGCCATCCAGCAGATAACAACTAGAGGAAATGGATGTGAATATCTTCAATTGTGAATAACTGATAAATCTTTGCAAGTAAACTGGGGATGTGGTAGACTACAATGACTAGAAGCTTTTAAGACACCTAAGAAAGTATTTTGCTGTGCCAGATTTCCAATTATGCATAATTAAAGGAAACTTGCAATTATACGATGATGTGTTTCAAAACTGAGTATTTTACAGTTAAAGCATAAAACTCAGAAGCATGATTTCTGGGATCTGTTATGACTCGAATACCAATTCTGGCCTTGGGCAAGTTAAAATAATCACTCTCTGCAACTCAGTTTACACATCTGTACAATAATTGTAATAATAACTAGCTTACATGAGTATCATGAGAATTAGGTATTTGTAAAATGCTATGAAAGCAGAAGTTCAGTGCAGAAACAGGCGTTAAGCTGAACATAAATAACAAATAATGTGCAATGTGCCTGTTATTGACTACTAGGAAAACAGCTAGAAGTTAGGAATATGGTATTTAGACAAATTTAAAGAGAGCAATTCATTGTGCTTTTCTTCAATGCAAACCTAAACAGGCATAGAAAGTAAATTATAATATTTTGTACTTCCTGAGCACATTCTATTTGTGAATCACAAAATAATTTGCAAATATTAATGAATTAGCCTCACAGCTTGCTTTCAGATAGGCAGTTGTTGCTGCTGTTGTTGTTGTTATTTCGGTTTCAAAGAGAAGAAAACGGAGACAAAGCGAATTTAAATGAGTGTCCAAGCACCATGTTTTAACCACATTATCATCCTTACTGTAGAGTTATGTTTAAATTGTATCCTGACCAAATAATGTATGTGTTATACTGTTTACAATGGAAACTCTTTCTTTAAAAAAAAAAAGGGGGAAAAAAATGTTGAAATTCCTCAAGAATTTGTCCATTGTAATCTAGCTTCTTCATTTACATTCTATCACTTAAAATCTAAGATAAATGCAAGAGGAAAGGAAACATGAAAATGCATACAAAATCTGTCAAGGACCCATCCATGACTATGTATCAGGACATTGCAAAACGGCTCCAAATAGCATAATTCATTTTTATTTCAATGCACAGTGGTTCTTATTACATGAAAGTGAATTATATTTTTGTGAAACCTTAAATTTGGGAGAGCGAATTAAATTCTGTGAATTACTTGTTTTTTTCTGCTGATGAGTAGGAGAAAGCATTGCTCCTACTTAGTGAATGCATGTCTGTGTTTAAAAACTAAGGGCCTGATTTAACTCTACCAATTAATTGTCTAGGTAGACTTATGCACAATTTTGTTCAGTTTCCTGAAAATCCATCTATGGATCCACTTTTGTAACACACCATCATCGGGCCTTTAAGATTAAGTAACAAAAAAGCTGCAAGGAGGAGAGCCTATGCACCTTTTGTATTACCAGATTTTCAAGGACTCTAAGGGTGGAATAGGATCATACTAAGGTGCCTAAAACCACTTTCATTCTTAATAGATGAAATATTATCAGACTCTAAGTGTTTGATAGGGTAAAGTGCTGAGCATTTTCAGGCTCCCTTTCAGTGGAAGCTGGGGGTATTCTACTCACTCACCACCTCCCTCTTGAACTTACCAGCTCCCTGCAGGATCAGGACCTGTATGTCTTTCTGTCCAAAATGACAAGCTGTAATAGACAGCCACTTGGAACATTTTGGATACAAAAACTTAGGCTCCACCCAAGTCTTAACAGTATACATAAATGTGTTAAAGAACCTCTTTCTGAATGAATGCAATCACAAGAGTTTGGAACATTTATTGGTAGGTCATATATATTTCCCTTCCAAGCTCTGAATTCTAAAAATCCCCACTGTCACTTTGCCCTCACATGTGCAATATTTGGAATTAACTACGCAAAATAGGAAAAGCCTAGATTAGCATGATTCCAATGCATTACATTATTTTTCTTTCCCTTTTTTAACCATTAGGGTATGCAAATGTTCAGTTAACTGGTCCTCATGTTTTCTCTTCATTGAATTGCTTTTGTTATGCCAAATAAATATTCATAAAGAAAAGTGAAAAATAAATCATTTCATATAGTTCAAAGACATTTTCTTTGTAGACTGCATATATATTCAGCTGTGACTTGCCTTTAATATTTCATTCAAAAAGGAGACTTGTAGAAGGACAATAGAGATAATGTGTCAAGTAGTAATTAAAACAGGGGGTAATGATTAAACCTGTTTTGATCTATATTGTACTCTGACGAATCCATAATCTACTGTATTTGTTAAAATGACTTTCCACTCCACTTTGTATAGAAAGTCAAAATAAACTTTTGTATAGAAAGTCAAAATAAACTTTAATTTAAAAGCACTGCACAGAAGAAAATACAGGGACAATGAGAGCTCCAAGAGATTCAGAGCAAAGATGAGGTATGGAATCTGGGTATTGGTTTATAAGTTTTAGAGGCTGCAGTTCAAAACAAGTGACAATGATTTTGTGAGTCTCAACCTGGTGTTTACACATAGTCACATATATTCTGTGTGTGCTCATGAACAATGCCATTATTTTATATTGAATATAAAATCTCATTTAAGTGAAAAATAGAACATAGGAAAACTAATATTGACTCAGTATACCCAGAATTAATTGTTTATGGATGTAACCCGGGTACACTCTATTCTCAGTTGGCTGGGACAGGTAGGCAGGAGGGAGTGCTGTGAGAGGGATGCCGGAATTTCGAGCAGATCCCTCTTTCCTCTGTATAGTTAGCCCAAGCCCAAAGTTCTTAACTATATACAATTTATTAAGTTACCAACATTTATATATAAAACTCTTTAAGATAGATATAATTACAGATATAGATACAAATACACATCTAAAGGTCTGTTAGCAAGAGGAGGTTGGCCCTAGGCAGGGTATTCAGGTAAGTACTTGTGCCTAAGGCCCAGAATAGGGGTGGATCCCAGGACAATCAATCCAGCAAGCTTGTACCACAAGTGGGTGAGCTAATAAAGACATCCTTACAGAGCCCATTATACAGAATTAATACACCCAACTATTTATAATACCAATAATAACAATAGATACCAAATAGGAAACATAACTATACCAGATATTAGATGCACCCAATCTGAGTTCCAACCACTTGGTCCCTCAAATGGGATAGGGTCTTCTCCCCATAGGCCCACTCCCCCCAGGGGCCCTTGCTCAGGGGCACCTCCCCTGTGGGACCCGGGTTCCCGGTAACTCACGGTCCTTCCTCTGGGAGCTGTCTATCTGGCCTCTGGGTTCCCACACCATCTCCAGCCTTCTGGAGCCATTGGCCTTGAGTTGAGGGTTCTTCCCTCTATGCCCTGGGCCCCACGTTGGGCACCCAGGGAGCTCGTATGGGAGCTGAGTCATCACTGGTTCCGGGTCTCCAGCCTCACTCCAGGGGTCTTTCACCTTCCTGGACCCTGCTCTGGACACTGGGACTTGTACTTTAATGCTGAGCCACACTGTAGGGCTCTGGTTATCTGGCCTAGAGCCATTGCTAACTTGAGCAGCCTCAAGTTGCTTCCAGAGCCAGCTCTCCATGCACTGACCTGCGCACCGTGTCGGCCCAAGCAGCCTTGAGCTGCTCTGAGGGCCAGCTCTCCATGCACCAATCCATGCACCGCCTCACCCAGCTGCTTGCTGGGTTTGCAGGCTCAGGTTGCTTTGAGCGCCTCCCAGAGCCTGAGCACTGTGTGCTGATCCACACACTGTTGAGGCTCAGGCGAGGTCCCAGTGATGGTCTTCTCTCTCCTCGCTGCATCTGCCCTTTTACTTACACTGGAGGCCCCGCCCCTGAAGTCTGCTGGACCTGCAAAGCAGTCTTCAGTCAGGTCCAGGGGCTCCTCACATCCCCCGCCTCTGAGCAGGGGTGGGGCAAGTCCCTCCCAGATGTTACCTGATTGGTGGAAATGGTCCATCAATCCAAAGTGCCCTGCTCCAAGTCAGGATTGCCAGGAAAAAGCAGTGAGCCTGCCACATGGAGGCTTTGCTCATGCCATTCCATGGAAAACTTTTATAGGAGAGATGGACTGGAGAAGGGGAAGGAGTGTGCTAATGGTTATGTAACATGGTTCTGCTGGCTAAGGTAATAATGAATAAGGGATAATGTTGAACAATAGATATTAATGAAACTCACACCTAATACATATAGCATTAATAATGGATGCATAATAAATATGCCCATTTAATTGCCAGTGAGCATAACATTTTTTGTTAATATGCACTGAAAACAGTAAGAATACAAACAACAGCCTTTTCTGTTGCTAGGGTATAAGGACATATGAATTATCTATGAACTCTTTCAGAAGAGCAAGTACTGTACTGCATTTCACACGTGTAAATATGATAAAATCTGAGAGGAGCTAGAGAATGTTGGTGAAACAATCGCTTGTTATCTTAAGTAAAATAAAGCATTGTCTTGATTCCTTTAAAACGGTTCTTAGTTAATAAGTTTTTGATGTTACAAGTAAACAAAAAAGCTGTTACGTTCTGTTCATAGAGTTAAATGAGAGCACAGAGAGAAAGGAAAATAAATTATTACGGGCCTGATCATGTCATACGCTTCCCTAAGGAAGGGTATGATGGCCATATAAGGACAGAGGGTGATGTGCTATTCCAGCTGCATATCCTCTCCAGGATGATGTGGTCCATAGAATGTGGTTTTACCAAGTTGTCATTTGTCTGTGATTTTTGGGGTGAAATACAGAGCATGGTTATGCATTGTTTTTCTCCCTGACAGCAAAGATTCCAGCTGTGTTCCAGCCTATATTCATGCTGCCTATACCTACCTGAAAAAGGTTCGTGCAGGTGCTGTACATCTGGCCATTGGAAGCAGCCCATCTGTGAGAGAGCCTTGGTGCAAATGGGTAGTAGTTAAAAGGAGAGTTAAACATTGTGGGAATGCAGAGGGAGTAGAAAGCAGTCCTGTAAACTCCTATCCTGGAGATGGTGAAATTTGTAAAGTGTAACACTTGCCATCCTCGCACTGGCAATTTTGCAAAAGGACATGGCTTGGTAGTAAACTTGTTTAAATGTATGACCTTAGGACCGTAACACCTTGGGTCTTACTTCCAGTGAGGTCAATTTAAGTTCAATAGAAGCAAAACTCCCATTTAATTCAGGGTAATAAAATGGATCTATAGTGAATCAAGGGTATTTTTTTTCATTTGTGGAGTCATCATGCTAAAAGATGTGCTAAAGCTCTGATGTGGTGAAAGGGGATGAACCATCCTAAACAGAATTACTTTTGTTTTGCTTTAAGGGACTATTAATTCAGAGCTTTTGGGCAGTGGTGTGAATGTTGCCATTGTCTTCACCGGTCAGGATTTCACACAACAGACTTTCCATGTTCTTTTTTTCAGATGCATCTGAGCAGGACACCACTCTGAAACCAGCTTCTGTAGTCCCCATAACAAAAAGAAAATACAAGGTCATAGTTATTGTAATTGAAAGGAAACATTCATTTATATTCTGGTATGTTGTCAGGTGAAGGATGAGAACCATGTGGTCTATCCTGTACAGTATTTCCACCACCCCCAGAAACACACACAGTATCCCACCATCTACATTCATCTTTGTCACTGTTAGCTTCCTTTTCAGTTGGCAAATAACCACCATCATTATTAGTACTTGAAAACTCCTAGTGATGGGCTCCCTTTTGGCTTTGCATTCTAATTACAACTTTGCTAATATTGAGCCAAATCCACAATCAGTATTTATTTCCATCGATTTAAATAGAATTGTACGGATTTGTAACAGCTGAGTACCTGGCCCATTAGCTTTGCTTTTGCTCCCTTGCTCACTTTACTCGTTCTTTTCCTTTTGAATGAAGAAAGGATAATTTCACTGGGTCTCTAAACATGCAGTAAGAAGAAACATGTTCAACCATCCAGATCAGAACTAAAAGGACAGGGAGCTGTCTAAAGATTGCATGGTTTAACAGCAGTTTAGAACTTTCAGCTGTATTTCCTCACAAAGCAAAATAATTTGACTCAGTATGCTATGTTACATTATGCTAAGTTTACACCTTTTTGCAGCATTTATGGTAATATGTGGTGAAATGCAACATGTAACTGGATATGCAAGAAATATTTGTTAATAGTATTTTAATAACAAAAATGAATAATAAATTAAGAAAAGGTTATAATATTAACCCTAAGTGGCAAGTTCCCTTTCTTCTGAGTATCTGGAAATTGAGAAGCTAGCTACTATACTAAATCAGTGGAGGGGACTGCATTGTGGCAGGATAAATTTCATTGTCCCCAACACCCCTCTAATCAGGTGGACGGTGGTCATGGCTTTTTTTTTCAGTTCTGGACAATCACCAAGTAGAAGCACAACTCTGGTTCATGACAGATGTCCAGCATCCCCAAAGATGCAGGAAACATGAGAAAAGAAAATAATACTTCTTTTAACTTAAAATCTTAAAAATAATGTAAAATATTCTCTCTATGCCTAGCACACTCATAACAAATACAGCAAGAAAAAGATACAATACATCTGGAAAATAAATAAACTAGAAAAAAATTATATACAAAATATAAAGTTAATTTTGAATGAAGAGGAAAGAGAAAATGAGGGCAGGGAGGAGGAGAAAAGCTGTTGAATAAGGAGTTGAGTATGAAAGAGCTGAAAGTGGCACGAAGGACAAACAGGAAAGATCATAAAAACCAGTCAGAGTGGAGGTAGAGAAAAGAAAAGAAAATAATGGGAAAAGAAGTATAAAGAAAAGACAGGACATGGAGATCACAAACAGCAACAACAGCAGCTTCCTTCAAGAAATGTTTCACTGACTTTTAGAGTAGAAATAGAAGGAAAGTTTTCAGCTAACAATAATCATGCCTTGGGTGGGCCTCATTGGCTATGGTACTGCATGGTGCAAAGCATTAAATTCACAGAAAGGAAAAGAGTGGGACAAAGCATAGAAAAGAGAGGCAGTAGAGCTCATAACAAACGCTTGCAAAAAAAATGTTGAAGAAGAAAAGAGCGAAAATACATTGAGGTCATTTAGACACCCTCCTGTATTTACCTGTGTTTTCCTGAGAAATATCACAAGTAGCATAACTAAAGAGGGAGGAGGGGGTGAGAGCAGCAGCCCTGGGTGCTGACTTTGGGGAAGGTAGGGATTCAAAATTAGTTGCAAGTGGCTCTGTCTCAGGAGCAGAGGTGCCCGCGTATTCCCTGAATATCATGCAGCTCTGCTAATCTGTGGTGATAGTCACTGGTGATACTTAAAGTTCTGATGAGTCTTGAGACTAACTCATCCCATTTAGGGGAAGTGCACACCTTCTGTGTAAATATAAAATAAAATCTACTGAACATCCAATGTCAAAAATAAAAATTAAGGTAATTTCAGTCGTAGCTGCAGGTGCTTGAACCTCTGAAAATCAAGTCAATTATTTAGATACCCAACCATTACTGAGGTTTATGTAACCCCTTTATTTAACTCTAAATATTACTTAAGGTTGTAAAATCAGATTTCCTAGATATTTGTGTTAAAACTGAATAAGTAACAATACTGGCAGATTTCTAGAATTTCACATTACAGATAAATTAAATTATTTTAGATTATGGAGAAAACTAGGATGAACCAGCTGCATTTCAATCCAACCCTGCAATGTAAATTAGATAGTCTAAAGAAAACCAGTTGCCAATAACCCCATTAGGTGATTATAATAGCAAGGTATCTCTGGACCACAGGGAAGTCCCATTCATACTCCAGTGCCAGTCTGTTATACAAATAGACTTTTTGCCTGGTGCTTTTAATCTTATGTGTTTTCTTGAGTTTTCTATTGCCTTAAGAAACTCCATTTTATATTACTCTTGTAGCTTGACATAAGTGCTCAACCTTTTACTCTTCGTATGCTGTATGTGTGAAAGAATGGGTGAGAGTGTGTCTGTGGAAAAGGAAAACATCAGCTGGCAACCGGCTGAAGAATGCAGACAGATAAAAGAACACATAAGAAGAATCCGCTCCAGAACAGCGAGAGACCAACGGCAATCAACCTTCAAGAAAGAACACAGTGATAACCCAGCAAAAGCCCAGAGGACTTGATGAATTGACAAGGCTATGAAAGATGGGGAGAGACATACTGATTTTGGGTCTTGTTCTGCATGTCATCCTGGAGCATCGGTTCATCTGATAAGATGGACTGGCAGGAGCCCAGCTCCTACTCGTGTTCAACTTTGCTGGCCACTAAGTTGATCTGAGAACTGATATAACGGGTAATGTATACCAGGTCACAACTGAAATTGGGGTATGAATGTGGGTGGGGGTTGTGTGTGTGTGTATTAAGCACTTAATCAATAAACACGGCATCTTGCCTTATCCTCCCTCATAAAGTCTCGCTCTTGATTTCAGCAATTGGCAATTTGTGTAACAAGCCAACCATCCCTTTACAGTAACTGCAGGAAAAGCATAAAAGTGATCTCATCCTGTGTGCAAGCACTGTGGAGTAACGTGAAGAATTTCTAATTCAAAGGTAAGTCTGACCTGAAATATCCACTTGAAATAACAGAAATGTGAGCAGTTCTCATGTACCTTTTAAGTTGAAAAACTAAATAGAGACTTTAATCAATGCTTTGTGTCTTTTAAGCTTAATGTAACTAAGTTGTTCATGTTTGCAAACACTGTATTGGAGAGTTTCTCAATCTTTCCAGGACTCAATGGTATTTTGATGAATAACATTTCTAGCTGGCTAATTTTGCAGCTAATTATCATCAAACACGTAGACAGATCTTTTACAATATTACATATGCTTTGAAAAAAATCCCTTTAAACATGTGCATGAGGGAATTACAAATTCATCAGTACACAGATTTTTAAATCTTGAATTAATGGTTCATTATGTTACCTTAGTGGTAAAATACAACATTTTACAGTTGGTTGATAGTAAAAATAACTACTAAATTAACATATGATTGATTTCAAAATTAAAAATCATAATCCATAGACACAGCCCTAATTATAAAATATTCTGAATTTAATAAAAGCTATGAACTTCTAATTGCAAACCATATTTTCCTCTAAATTAATATAGTTCAGGCATGTATCATTATTTTGTTTCAAAGTCTTCAATTTCCACCCTTAAAGAAATGTACAATAGTATCACAAAAGCAGCAGTTAGAAATCAACAGTGTATGTAGAACCTATATTATTCATTTCCACAATTAACTATTCCTAGTCTGCATATAGTTCCAAGCTGCATTTACACTCACAGATATTTCTATTCCATCCTCCGTTGTTCACCCTCTCTTCCCCGTGCTTCATTTTGTTTTATTGTAGAAGCAGGTTCAGCTTGCAATTCAGATTTAAGAGGGGGTGGGGGAGAACCAGAATTTGTTTTTGTGCTAGAGGAAACAGTATATTAGGTCTCAAATTCCATTGATTCTGAGCATTCTCAATATCTCTTGAAGACTTTCAGCAGCACCATGCAGGATTACAACCTGTATTCATTCCTACTGCTTTACATTTACCAGGTTTTCCATTAATATACTTCACATAAATAAGGATTATAGGATCCAGCCCAAAGCAAATAATATTATTATGGGTTATGGCATCATTGGGAGAACAAGCCATGTACCAGGGTCTCATTGCATTATGTACTTTGGAAACATAAAATAGCGAAGAACTCATAGTCTAAGATAAGAGACAACCGTTTTACAGATAAATGGGACAAGCAGCCTGTTATGACAAGTTTAACCTCAACAGAAATGTGGGGGTTTGATCCTTAGGTGATATAAATTGCTATAATCCCATTTACTTCAGTCTAACTATGATAGTTTACATGACCTGAGAAGCTGCCCCAGGGGTCATTGCTTCATTTGCTTATAAGAGCTGTAGTTATGTAGCCTTAATTACTAACATGACTATTTAAAAAATTTGGCCTTTTATATTCTGTTCCTTAGATGCAGACATCAAAAACGAAACAAGCTTTATTTGCAGTGAGTGCAGTATCACATGTATATGTGATCAAATTGTTCCTAGCTGAAAAATTAAGAAAATTTTTTTTTGCAAATAGCTGGAAGAAATCCTAATTTTTTAAGTACATATATCTGGAATGGGAGCAGCTACTCCAGTGGCAAGGTTTAAGCTGTCATAAAAAGCAATTATTATGCAGCTTGTCAGATTAAAATTTGAGAGGTTTAGGACCTGTCATACAGGATGTGATCACTGACACAAATCTGGGAAGGAGCTTTTGGATATAATGGACAAAGAATGTAAAGAAAAAAATAGAGAAAGCATAAGTCATTTCATTTTTCTGGTACTCTTTTGTGTTTTGAGCTGAATGGATGGCTTCAGAAACACCATGCAGTTTGCAGCTTGGCTGGGATCCAGCACTGACTGAGGTACAGTGCTTGGTGCAAAAAATGAATGATATGGTAACAGTAGGTTCTGATTTCTTACACGCAAGTTGGGATCTTCCTGGGCCCGGTCTTTTGATGTATTTTATGGCTAAGATAACAAGCATGGGGTCAAAAGAAGAGAAGAGAAGAACTTGGTCTGTGTAAAGGTTCTATCTGCAAAAGCCATGATCAGCTGTACTGATAATATTCTCCATAGGGATTACTGGCAAATAAGATATTACAGGGCATCTGAGGAACAGGAATGGGACACAATGAGAGTAGAAACAGACTTCAGATTCTGAAAAGCTGATGGAAGGCCTGGGACTTAGAATTGAGTTTTCCTATATTTTTGTCTTATTTTTGGCAAGACAGACTTTTATCTGTCTAAAATCAGGTTTTGCCTTGTTATATGGAAGCAGCTATGATCAATGGAAATATAACATATTTGACTATATTATAAGTGAGGAACAACTACTGCAAGGTGCAGGTTGGTAATATTTGTTGAGAATGTGTTACTTGCCATGAGAAAACAAGTTCTAAAAGAAAGGATTTTCTGATCCCATTACCTTAGCTTGCTTCAATGTAGCCCCTGGTGATAGTGATTAAATTAGAGGGAAAGTGATGATACAGACTGGTTTATCCTATTGACAATCACTAGGAGAGGTTGGAAGAGTAGCAGTTCACTCTGGAAGTGGTGGTGAATTAATGTGTATCAACTGCATTTTGAAGGGACTTCATGGAAGAATTTATTTGTTCTATTTATTCTATTTTTGGCCCCTCTGCTGAGGCTGCCAAAAAAGTGGCAATTATTGCCAATTGTAATGGTAGCATTTATGGAGTGGTGCAATGGACTCCTGGAACTTAGTCAAAATAGTTCAAGAGACTAGATGTTCAATTTGCTGACAGCCTGTTTGTTAGGACATGAAGGGCAAAAATAACCACTCAAAGAACAAATATACAATTTATATAGAAAAGCACCAGTTATCCAGTTTTCTTCTGGGATAACATACTTACAGTTGTCCATCAGCATCCTATATCTCTACCTTTGGCACTCAGCTATAAACAACCCCTGCCTTTTAACAGCTTTTTATCCCCATCATCCTCTTGTTTTTCCTACTCAGACATTCAAACCTAAATGTGGGGAAAAGGGTCAGTTATCCTCCAGCCAGCTTACTATGGAGTAGATTCCCTCATTTGCCAGATAAAAGTCAGCTCTCCTACAGCAAGATCAACAACTTCTCCAAAACTGCCCCAACAACAACCACAGTGCCTGATCTAACCAAATGTGTATACACATTCAAAGGACAGCCCTGGGACTGGGAAAGCCCAGCTGCTCTTCCCAACCCCAGGATTGTGCTTTTCCAATTCCCTCGCCACCCACAACTAAGCTATTTTAGCCCTCTGATCCCCACTTTTAGACAAGCAACCCCTCCTCCGATTCTGCAAAAAACCCTGCAGACCCACCATCCTCCCATCCCCGTGGACTCACAAGTTGTTCCCCTCCCTGCCCCCACCTCTGCCCCTCATCTCTCCTGCCTTATCCCCTACCCCACGTTACTTATATTGCATTCCTAGTGTGGCTCCCACCACCAGTGAATGTGTGCACAAGTAAGGACCTGATCTATGATTGCATGGCTTAAAGCAAGCCATGTGATCATAGATCAGGTCCCACAGACATGTGCATGTGCTCTAAGCCATCCTATGATAGTTATTGAGAATCAGTGAAACATCATAATGGCTGCATTCTTATTAATGCTATCTCTTCTTTAGTGAAAGGCAGGTTTCTCATAGGGACTCCTGCCCAAAAAGAATTAAAATTGGTGGTAATCAGCACTAGGACTGGATTGAAATTTGTGATGCAGTGGTGAAAAGTTTGGTATCCTATTATTAACTTTTGAACTGGTGCAGTGTTTCTAAAATGTTTCTCTTCCCAAGCCTTTAAAATCAGTTATGATTGTAACATAACAAGAACATGAGGTTTTATTTTTAGACACCTCATTACTTACTACTATTTAACCTCCTCAGGAATGAAAACTAATCTTAACCTGAGCAAATAAAGGGGGCAATTTTCAAGTGACGGATATTTAAGAGAGGCAGTTGACTTCTGATGTGAAATACTCTAGGGTACTTTAGGGTATGGATTCAATCACCCAATTCTTCACAACAAATTGGATATATAACTTTAGCTGGTCCTGCAAAATGGGACAGAGCTGCAATCAAAAAGAAACTTTGCTGAGAAGCCAGTTCTTTCTGCCCCTCAGAAAAAAAAGTTACATTTTTGGGTTCAAATGAATGCATTAAAATTCTTACTAATTAAAAATATAGTGCATAAGAAAGTTGGTTAGTGATAAATTCACATTTAAAATAATGTAATGTATAAAAGTAGGTTACAGTTTAACCCACTAGCATATATTCATAGATGTTTGGGTCGGAAGGGACGGTAGGAGATCGCTGAGTCCGAGCCCCTGACCTGGGCACGAAAGAGCACTGGGGTCAGATGACCCCAGCCAGGTGCTTGTCCAGTCTCCCCTTAAAGACCCGCAAGGTAGTGGAGAGCACCACCTCCCTTGGAAGCCCACTCCAGATTCTGGCAACTCCAACCATGAAGAAGTTCCTCCTGATGTCTAACCTAAATCTGTTGTCCATCAGTTTGTGGCCGTTGTTCCTAGTTACTCCAAGGGGTGCCCCAGTAAACAGGGCATCTCCTATTCCATGCTCTCCTCCCTCCCGTGATGAATTTGTAGGTGGCCACAATATCACCTCTCAGCCTTCTCTTGCAGAGGCTGAAGAGAGCCAGGGCCCGCAATCTCTCCTCATAGGGTTTTGCCTGCAGGCCCCTAACCATATCTCTCTCTCTCTATATATATATATCTATATATAAATATATAGAGAGAGAGATATTCTGCTTTTCATGGCAAACTATCTCCTATTAACAAGGGCACTTCAAATAGAGAGCATAGCTTAACATTTTTTGTACATCTTAACATTTTTCAGTGGGTCTTGTTACAAAGATTTTCTTGAATAGTAATTAAACACTGATTGATTAGTAGCAAAATGTGCATTCACAGCATGCAGACAACACAGGGATCTTAAGAACACATGGAATAAGTTTCTCTTATTAGTCAAGGGGAAAATGTTCTTTTCTGACATAGTGAACAGACCAGAAGTGCATGTGTTTGTGTATGTTTTGAGAAGGAAAGAGTAATTAAAGATTTTTGGGAACAGATCTCTCTACAATTTCCAATTAACATGCCTTGGATTTGTACACCTGCAATTGTGGGCTCTATTTGGTTGTAGGTCTTTGCTAACGGTAAAGCACAGGGGGTAGTTTTTGGGTAGGCCTTTTCCTGATGTTTGTAATTTTATCATTTTTTCCCTTTCAGACTTATACTTTCCATTTGTTTTGATGCTGTTTTAGGGAAATTAATTAAAAATGTTCAATCATTTTAGTGTACAAAGAGAACTGAAAAAATTGGAGTGGATTTTTAAGATAGTGGCCTTTTGAACAGCTTGACTGTTGCAGTGATTCAAATAGAAAAATAATACCTTGTAAGGGCACAGGTCCAGATTCACAAAGGAACTTAGGTGTGGTGACACTAAGCTTTGCCATGCCTAAATTTTAAGCATCCAACTCTACAAGCAGAATTAACTGCTCTGAGTTAGGTGCCTCAGTTCCTTATTCAATGAAAGGGGAGTTAGGCACATCCAGCACATCAGGCTAGGAGGATGACTAGACTAGTCAATAGCAAACACACAAATCTCCTCACTCTGGGTTGTGCTGAATTTTTTAATTTCCCTCCCATCATACTTCTGTCTCTGATTACAAGTTTTGCAGTGTTGGTGTGATGTTGTATCTATGAAGATCCAGGAAATATGTGAAAGGCCAGGATTTTAAGGGGTGATATCTTATATTGGACCAACCATGTAGTTGGGAGAAATCTTAGACAAGCTTCTGGACACAGGGTACCCTTCCTCAGGTCTGGTTAAGAAAAAGCCATAGCTTAAACTAAGTAGCAGACAGAACGACCGCTGTGTAAAACTTCATAGGTAGTGCTTAAAGGAGTGGAAGAGGGCTGCATAAAAGGAACAAAAATAATTTATCAGGAAGAGCTACAAAAAAGGATGTACAGTAGCAAGGATAAACCTGATTAGTGGAAGAACAAGACCACTCAAGAGGGAATAGGGTCATTATCTGTGGCATGAAGAGGTAAGCAGAAATTCCAGGTTGGGCTAGAATGGACCTCATGAGGTCATGTAGTTGAGTCCCCTGCTCAAGGCAGGATCATCACTGACTAAACCAGTGGTTCCCAACCTCTAGTTTATGAGCCAGATAGAGCCTGTGGAGCTGTGTCGTTGTCCTGCAGGGCTCCCCATGTGTCTGGAAATTTGGCAGTGGAAGAGCAGTGGTAGTGTTAATAGCCACTCCCCTACTGTCAAATTTCCAGACTTGTGGGAAGCCCCACAGGCTAGATAACACGGCCCTCCATGCTAGATTGCACTGGCATGTGGGGCTGCTCTGCAGCCAGATTCTGGCACAATGCCAGACCTGATGTGGCATCAGGCCAGCGTACATCTAGATCCAGACCGTGGTCAGGACAGTGTGTTGGATTGGGCTGGTGTGCAGGGCTGGGTTAGCACGTGGGTCCAGCTCACGGCCCATGGATTGACCCTGCTCCTCTTGTTCTGCCTACAAGGCTGGAAGGTTGGGCATCACTGGACTAAACCTTCCTAATTGAATGTCTGCCAAATCTGCTCTTGGAAAATTTCCAGGGATGGAAATTCCAAACTTCTTTGGATAGTCTGTTCCAATCCTTGACCACTCTTACAGCCAGAAAGTTCTTCCTGACCTCCAACCTAAATTTCCTCTGCTGCAGTTTGAGGCCATTGCTCCCAGTCCTGTCCACTATAGCTGTCCTTTTTATGATTGTTTTTCGGGCATTTTGAAGACTGTTATCAAATCTCCCCTCAGCCCTCTCTTCTCCAGACTAAATAACCATAGTTCCTTCAGCCTTTCTTCATAAGTCTTGTTTCCCAGACCTCTAATATTTTTATCACTCTCTACTGAACTCTTTACAATCCACATACTTCTTGAAGTGTGGGGCTCGAAAGCAGACACAGTACTCTAGGTGAAGCCTCACCAGTGCCAAAGAGAGTGCAAGAATAATTATCTTGATTTGCCAGTGACACTCCTGTTAATATAACCCACTATGATGCTGGCTATTTTGGCAACAAAAGCACACTGTTGGCTTATATTCAACTCATGACCTACTGCAATCCTGAGGTCCCTCTCTGCAGCCTATGCAATCATTTCCCAGTCTTTACTTGTACGTGCAATTATTTCATCTTGAGTGCAGGACTTTGCACTTGTCCTTGTTGAATTTCATTTGGTTGATGATGGACCATTTTTCCAGTCTATCCAGGTCATTCTAGACCTTAGCCCTACCCTCCAGAGTATCTGCAACTCCAAGGTTATCCACCAAGGTTACAAAAAATTGTAATAGCTAGTCCAGATAATGGGATAAGAACCCAGAGTCTCTGTTGAGATCATACTTAGCACAATTCAGTGTGTGGATGATCTTGTGTTCTGCAATTTCACATTCAAAATGGTTTTTAAAGTTTTGCTTTTTAAGAACAGCTATTCTGAAGTCAGTGATAGAATACTTAGGGAGGTTCAACAATTCTGTGAGAGGTTTTGTCTTCCTGGAATCGGTGTCAAATCAGTGTTCATTCGTTCTTTCATGTAGAAATTGCCCTGTCTGTCTAATGTAGGTGGCAGTGGGGTATTGTAAGCAAGGGATGACATATATGATATTGGTAGAGTAATGGGCCCAGAGTATTGTAATTTTGTTGTTTGGTCCATTTGGGGTTCTTTTACTATTAAAGTTAAAATATCTATGACTAAACCCTGCCTACCACGCTTATTTGCCATGTGATTTGTATATGATATCTGCAAATTACTGAATGTCTGTCTTTTGTAATGTACATCTTAATGTAAGAACCTCTAATGACTGCTGAGTAACTTATTATTTGGGGACAGGGTATAATAGAATTGCCAGTCAGTAAGGCTGAGGTATCAAACTGAGAGAAGACCTCCATCTGTAGTGTGGATATACAGGATGGATTGCAATTATTTAAAGGATTATTGTGAATTTATATCAGCCACTGCTTTTTATTTTTTATTATTCTATAAACTTTCTACCTTTTTTACTAAAAAAACTGAAAGAAGAGAAATACTAAAATAAAGAAGCTTCTGAGAGGAGAGAACTTGTTAATTTAAGGAAAGACTACCTGTTAATCTGAGAAACAGTAGTCATTTTGGTTTGTCAAGTACTTTTATCTGGTGAATCATTTACAAAGCTGTTAATTGAACTTTGGTTGCAGAGAGTACCAGTACTATTTTCTAAATAATATAATAAAAAAGCCAGTTCATGCCCGGAAAACAAACAAACCCCCAAAGCCCCCTCCCCCCCCCCCCAATGCCTTTGAGGATACTAAAACTGTACAATTCTACCAAAAAAGGGTTTGTTTTTTTTGTCAAAGGAACAATATACAATACTCTTGGGTCTATATATTGCCCTTTTAGAGCCAAACATCTCTGTGACCTTCTTCTATGTTTTCCTTTGGTTCTGTGAGTGCACAGGTAGCTTTATTCTGCACAGCATGGAGCTAGTCAGTGATTTGCCACCTATAAGCTTTACTTGAATAAACTTGTTCTTGTTGCTACCTAAATAGAGATACATGATGATTTGCATCTTTCATACTGCTACAGTATGGCTTCCTGGAATCCCTTTCGCTAAGCTTAGGGCACTACAATCTTTGGAGAATTAATGTAAAGTCCTTACAGAAGCAATCATCTGCAATCTATAGGCTTTTAAACACATCAGATAGGTCAGCGTGATCCTTTGCGATTTTATGCTCTGTCCCTGCAATACATCAAAATAACTCTCAAAGTACTGTAGAGTAATTTAGCAAATTATCATGTAGTAATTTAGTCTAGAGTAAACCCACCCTGAGCAGGTGTCTACATGTGCAGGGATGCAGGAACAGATTTGCTGCTCCTGGCAGCAGTCTGCTCCCTTCCCCTCCAGCCCTGCACCAGCCCCCTGCATCCAGGGGGAGCTCTAGGCTGGCAGGGGCTGGCAGGGAGTTGTCTCCTGGCAGGGGCCTGGGAGATTGCTTCCTGCACCCAGGAGCTGCCTGCTGCTGGGGTGCTCCCCACCATTGAAGCCCAGGTGGGGACAATGCTCTCCTGTCCTGGCAGCAGGGGGCTCCTAGGTCTGGTTCCCAAACTGGGGGCAGGGAGCTTGAAAAGAGCTGCAGGGGAGAGACAGGTCCCAGCCCCCTACCCCAAGCTACCACTAAAAATCCTTGCCTCTGAAAATTCAGAGATTTTTTGCACCTGGGGATCAGGATTATTTGGGTTTGAAAATACATGCCTTTGGCTTCCTCCACAAGATATTGAGAGAGAGTGTGAGCCCCTGATGGGATGATTCTATGGAAAATCAATTGTTTTAAATGGCAGCTTTCCTGTGGTTTTCCTCTCCAAAAAGGAGGCATAACTGTTTAGGATGCTGAGCCCTCCAAACTCCCATTTAAATCAGTGGGCTTTGTAGGTACTTAATATCTCTGAAAAAACAGACAGTATGTGTATGTCCCCTTCTTTGTTTATGCACACATGCATACCACATATCCTATCTACCTAAATACTGGCAACATAATGAGCACAGCAGGTGACAAAAGAGTTGAGCTGCAGATGGACAGTATGACAGGCACTTGTGTGTGTGTGTTGGGAGGAGCCTCCTAGTTACACCAGTACAATCAGGATTCACCTAATACTTACACTAATCAACTCTCAGCCTATTATAAACAGATTTACTTAAGAATACCATTGAATAGAAAAAAATGGGTGAAAAATCTTTCCACCCACCCAAATATCTTAAGAAGACCTCTGGTGGCATTTAAGTAGATAACATTTATACAATGCTAGAAGAATGCTTTACTTTTAAATATTTATTTGACTTCAGTTGTCAAAAGGTATTTGTGGTGTGAAATATGTGGGATTTTGTCTTATTTTTTGTTGATTATGATTATATTGAAATTTGTGATCCTTGTTACCTCTAAAAATTATAAAGCATTTTAGGAGACAAGGGTTTGTTTATACTACCACAGATGGCTAGAATAAATTAATGGACTCACTAAAGAGCAGTTCATTTTAGTTTAAAATGCATTTGGACACTTATCAAAGCTCACATGGTGGCCATTTTATGTGATGTATTATTTTATTTGGGCATAGACTTGTAAAGCAGAAAAGCTATGTCAAAGCAATGGCCAAGGTTTGATTTTTTTTCTATCCTGCCCCCTCCCCAAAAAGAATTCATATTTAGTTTATATTTGGTCTATCCACAACTACCCTATTATGCATATGTACAACAGAGTGCTTTATCCTGCCTTGCTACCTTTTTTTGGAAAATACTGCAAAATCCAGTTGTAAAAAGGAGGATTAACAATGCAGATTTAGTCTGAACTTTACATTCTTCGCTATCAGACATTTTAGATTAGGCACCTATTTCTAAATTTGTGAGGAAATGCACAGAAATATTTGCTTACATGTCTTCAGCTAATGCCATAAATCCAGCAGTAAGGGTAAAACAAAGGCCTTGATTTAAGGAAGACCCCCCAAATACAGAGGCAATGGTTTAGAGCTGTAAAAAGGATCCCTTCTGCCCAGCACCGGTAACAGATCTGGTTTCCAAGACGGGATTGTGAAGATCAGAAGATGCTAAGACAGACCCATATTGTCTATTTATTGACACAATAAATTTAGGTATCTAAATCACAAAAAATGACCCAGAATACTTCCTGCTATAGTGCTCCACCTAAAAGACTTCAGATGCCTAAATTTGTTTGATGCTTACAGAGATTCCCCAGATGGTTAAACTTAGGGTACTGAATATGCAGAGGTACTCTGTCTAAACAGCTAGCTGCATAACTCCTGTCTGAGCTTCACCACAATCTGGATTCAAGGCAGAGAGGTGCCTAAACTCTACCTAGATCCCCAGAAAGGCCTATCTGATGGGTATGTTCAGAACACACCCACCACCACCACCACCAGCATTATGTTCAACATACCCTGCTCTCTCTCCTGCCACTTCACTGCCACTTCTCTTATTACAAAATTGGCTCTTGGTAGCAGTTGATGACAATGGCACTTGGTGGGCAGGGTAGAGGGTGACTACAAGAGGAAGTGAAAGCAGCTTTTGCCAGAGCAGGAAGAGCTGGGGCAGACAGTTTGGGTGGAAAAGGGGGTTGCTGGCTCAGAGTACAAACCACACTAATTATACTTCTAGCAGTGGCCTACCTTTGGATTTCACCTGTTGCTCCTAAATGGTTGCTGACCCCTAGACTAGTGGCTACAGCATTTGGCCAGGCAATGAGAAGGGAGCTGTAGGTCCTCCATAGCCTGAGATTTCAAAACCAAATCTTCTCCTTCCCAGGAGATATCCCTGTGAGTAGGCAGTGAAGGGAAAGGGATGGGTCTGGTCTATAGCTTCAGGATTGCTTCTGATTTTTTTTTTTTAAATTTAGTAATTATCTGTTGTAAAATGAACTAGGGGTCAGAAGCAGTCTAAGCTTCTCCCCTCCTATCTGTATTTCCTAATCACTAGGCTACAGAGCTATGCTCCCTGTTTTTTATCCTCTTTCTGGCCCTATGCTTTCTTGGCTGCAAGTGGCTCAGTGTCAATAGAAGGGATGGATGATACCCCATCCAGCCTATTTGCTGATCTGGAAATAAGTTAGGAGAACGATGAGAGACTTGGGAGTGAATCTCCTCAAGCTGAGGAAGAAGTACAACTCAAGTCTCCTATGTCACGGCTGCATGATCTAACCATGAGGAAATTAGGTAAATTAAGCCCTAGGTCATGAGTGGGTAGAAGTGTATAATGCACAGCCCTGGGCCAGGTGCCTAAGCTCTGGAAGTGGGGAGCTGTGCAGACAGGCACCCTCACTCAGCACTTCCTATTAGCTGAGTCCCTGCTCAGTATATGGCTCTCTGTAGACAATCTGTAGACAATGTGGGAGGTGCTTACTTTCCCACTGACTGCATGGGTACTTACTCCATTTCTTTGAGTCATCTTCCGGTGGCTACGGGCCTAAATTTAAGCATGCTGGGTGTGTTTACACATTCATTAATGCACAGTAGTTACTGCACATTTAATTTAGTACTTGTTTAATGAAGTACTAAGTAAATACACAGTAACTACAGTTACTGCATAGTAGTTCCAGCGCAGTTTTTTAGTAATGTTTACTGCACAGTAGCATATTAGCATGGTTTTTGCCCGGCATGCTACTGCACATTAAGTGTCTCATGTAGATGCACTCGCTGTAATGGAAGTTGGAAACATGTAAGGGGTCTACCTGGATTTTGCTCCCTGATCTGGTAAGAGATCTACCTCACAGAGGGGTTGAAAGGAGGTTGTCAGCTGAAGCAAGTGACACAGAGTGGCTGAACAGATGGAATCTACAGCCATCTTTTGATCCCCAAAAGAATGGGGGTAGTGCCAAAGCTAAGTCACATCTACCCAGATAATGTCAGACATAAGGTAAGACAGTAGGCATACACATCTCTTTGCTGCCCATTTTTTTTGCACACCTTTTGGTAAAATAAATCTTACTTTGTTCTGGAGAACCTGCTTCTGCATTGTTGCATGTTGTTACTGTTCACAGGCTCCCAAGGGACAATGCTTGCAGCTGTCACATCCATTTGCCTGCTAAGCCATGTGACTGGTAATGGGGGGGATTGTAACCTCTACACCCAGTCATAGGGTCATTGGATCGTGTAATTCCATCCTACAGTGGGACTGGCCGGCTATCTGAAAGGGTTGTGCATGCAAGAACGTTAAATCTCAAAGAGCACAGCCTAACCAGGGCCAGCTTCCTCCAGACTTCCCTAACTTAACAGCTCCCTTCAAACTTCTTGAGTGTATCAGCTCTCTGAACAGTGGTACAAAGTGCTTTGAATGTGTGCTAAATCATAAGTCTACAAGCACAAAAAGATTCCCCTAAATAAAGGTGCAGGGGGGTGGGGAGAATGCCTTCCACAGTCAAGTGATATGGTTAAATGCTGGAAGCTGCAAGTGAGAGAGGAACAGGGGGAAAAAAAACCCCTGGTCATACTCAGTTCACTCTCCCTTTCAGCACCCACTTTCTGCTAGTGTGACACAGGCCTGTTTGACGCATAGGGTTTATGTGGGCTTAACACCCATGGAGCAATGGTTAGCCCCCCTGTTATTAGGGGTAGCTACTGGGTATATGTCAATTGATTCTTGGGGACAACTAAAAAGAAAACAGGTATGAGAGTGGAGTCATAGGTTCAAAACAAGTGCCCCAAGGTGGGTCACCAAGCACAGCACACTGGACAGTGACCCCTGTACTAGAATGAATCCGAGGAGCAGTGGCAATGCATATGGAGTGCACGTGCACCCTGCCAGCGTGCTTGTGCACCCCCTGACAGACCACGCTTTCTGCTTAGGCAACAGGTGGGAGGGTGGAGGACAGGCAGGAGTACTGGTGCCCCCCCTGCAAGCACTGGCTGGGGAGTGGGAGCACTGGATGTAGCACCGCGGCAGCTTCAGGAAGCACTGCAATATGCCAAGGACACTCCAGATGTGACTGGACAGGCCTTTTTGTTGCCTTGGAAGAATTGGGGGGTAGTGCTCACCAAGCAGGGAGGTTACTGGAAAGGCAGCAACTAATTGTTTGGGACAACTAAAGATATAACAGGGATGGGAGTGAAGGTCAAAGGTTAATAACCAGTGTGCCAAGGGAACACATTGAGCAGAGCACAACAGACAGTACACACTGGCCCTTGAACGAGTCCAAGGGGCCAATGTATGCTGCTCAGTGATACTCTCCCCCAAGCCAGGATCGGGCCAGGGGCAGGAAATGGTGTGAAACAAGCCTATTTGATATGCCATGATGTCATGGCCCTTGATACATCATGAAATTTATAAGCCCTCTCAGAAGGGAGGCCGCTGGAGACATACTAATTAAGTTTTTGGGACAACGAAAAAGAAAACGGGAATGGGAGTGAGGTCATAGGTTGATAACTAGGGCATTGGAAGTGGACACCGAACAGAGCACACCGGCTGGCGCCCACTGCCCCTGAAGGGGTCGAGAGAGCCTGGGGATGTCGTCCAAGTGAGACTCCATCTGGAGACATGGGCAGAGGAGTGCCAGGAAAGCAGCCGGACACTCGCCTGGATTTCTACTGGCCACAGCCTCTTTCCTGGTCTTATAGATGGCCAGCATGGCCAGAGCCGGGAGGAGGTTGACCAGGAGGCCCTGGGACTCGGTGTGGCGCGGGACGGAAGTGTAACAAAAAAGGGGCCGGGAGAAGTGCAGCCAGAACCTCGGCAGGGAGTCCTGGAGGAGGCGGAAGAGGGGCTGTGCTCCAGGCAGGCTGCGCCAGGGTCTCCCCTCGGCAAAAGTATGGGGTGAAACAACACAGTGGGCAAGATGGACCTATGCGCTGACCCAGTAAGCCGCAGCTCTGATGTTCTGGTCCTGCTGGAAATCAGCAACAGCCCCGGGTGGAACAAGAGACGAGAAGGGGCCTGGCACGCGGCGGCAGGGCTGAGCGCTAAGCACGAAGGCTGCTGCTCCCGTGTCCCGCCCAGGGGCACCCGCCTGCGGAGCGACCGCGGCCGGCCGGCGCGGAGCCACACGCCCGCAGCGGCGGCCGGCGGGGACCCAGAGTTGCCGGGCGGCGGAAGGGGGGGCAGAGCCCTGCACGGCCGGGGACGCGCGGAGCCTCCTCCCCACGTCTGGAAAAAGCAAACGGACGACGAAGCGTTTCCTTCCTCTGGAAACGCCGAGCGGGCCGGTCCCCGCCGGGCAGGGAGGCGCGGCCGGACACGGGGGCGGTCCCGGGGCCTCTCCGCCCTCAGGCCCCGGACGGGAAAGTTGGGCACTTTGCCCCGGCCACCGCCGCGGCAGCCCGGAGCCGGCCGGCACCCGCTCCCGCTCCCTCAGCGGCCCGGCCGTGACAGGCGCGGGCGCGACCGCCCACTGGCGCGTTGTTGCTGTGCCCGCCGCGGCTCTGCCGCCGCCTCTTCCGCTCGGGAGCGCAGGGAGGCGGCCGCCGCGATGGCTTGTGCGCTCAGCCGGGACCCCGCGGACATCGAGGTAGCCGCGGGCCGCGCCGCGCCGCGCCGCGCCGCGCCGGGGAGGGGAGGGCGCAGCGCAGCGCAGCGCAGCGCCGGGAAAGTTTGCCGCGGGCGGCCGGAGCGCCGTGTCCGGCCTGGCGCCGCGCAGCAGCAGCCGCGGGGCGGGGGGAGGCGCTGCGCTGCGGGGCCGGGGCCAGGACGCTCCCTCCTGCCTCGCCGCTTTCCTTCCCCTCGTTTGTATTTCTCTTCTGAAACTTGCCCGAGGCCGGGCCTCGTGCCCCGTGCCCCGCTGCTGCTGCTTCCCCGGCTCCCCTCTCCGCCCAGGCGCCGGGTGACGGCTTCCAGGCCAGCCGCCCTCCACCAGGGTGCAGCGGCAGCAGCGCCAGCACCCTGCACTGCCTTGGGAGGCTTTCGAGGGTGCCGCGGGGCCGGAGCCGGGTTGGGGGTGCAAACATGAACCCAGACGAACCCAGAGGTAGGATTTTTTTTTTAAGTTAAATTTTCCGTATTGCAAGCCAGATTAGCCCAAACAAAGTCCAAGTCTAAGAGTCGGTTCAGCCGGCAAACATACTCCACCCCCGTCTGGGGCTTCAGATGTTTCCAAAACCTTTGCCAGGCGTCCTACTTGCTCCGGGTTCAGATGCCCCCGAGCTTTCCTTGCCCTCTGCCATATGGCCCCAGGGGCAAGCCAGGGAGGAGTCTCTTGTTTCCATAAAGTGGGCTTAAAGCCAAACCTTCCCACTTCAGCAGCTAAATGGGAAGTTTACTATATATTACCTTGGCAGCTACTATCCCTGTGCCAGGAGAGCGGTCTTCCTGGGTTGTGACTAGGAAGACCGCCTCTGTGGTTACGGTGTTTCCTTTGGCAAGGACTATGCTTGGTCGGAGCTGACAAGAGGCCAAGAAGCAACCCAGAGATAAGGATCCACAAGTGGGTGAGACCTGCTGTGGTCCTTTGAGTCTGTTTGCCAGACATGAATTGCTCTATTCTGTTCCAGGAGTTCAAAGAAAAAACAAGGAGTGAAAACTAAGAGCTGGCCATTTCCCACCCCTGCCAGGCATCTAAAAACATTGAGAACCATTGCTCTAGGCAGCTCTTCATTTCTTCTCCCACACACACTCCCAGCAGACCTGGGCTCCTCAGGACCACTGGATGCTTTCCCCAGAAGGTCTTCTGAGCAGCCCCAAGCTACTCCTGGAGCTGTGTGACTTGGGTGGAGAGGTGTAGGCAGTCAGGTCAGGTTCATTTCCAATCACTGTGCTCATAAGTGGACTTGGCTGCCTAAGGGCGATTCTGTTCAGCCATTTGAGGCCCTGAATATCCATGAATGCATATACAAAACACCATCATCTGAACCTTAAAATTGAATCACAAAAAGCAGCCAAGAGGAGGAAGGTGACTTTCCCATCTTTTGTGTTAACAGCATGAATTTTTGTACTAATCCCCCAAAGGATGCCTTGCTTCATTCAAGCACTTAGGTGTGTAAGGCCACTTAATGCAGCTAATAGGTGGAACAGAATCTGGCCCTCAGTCTTCTTTCCCCCATCTCCCTTCTGTAGATTCCAGTTGGCCCATAAATCTCACTGGTTGTCCCATCACTAGAAATGTCACATGTGGTACTGAGCTGTGCTGCAAGATTGGTTCCATTCCATACGTACATCTGCTGGGACATATGGCGCTTTAACAGCTCAGATCTGTGTGCACCTTGCTCTGCTGTGGATCACTGTGGGAACTTTGGAGTGGGTCACAAACCAGCATTACTCTTTTAATCATGCATAGTGAGGCAAGATTTGCTTTTAGTTACAGTGCAGTCCTATTAACCAGGTAACTTTTGAGGCCCCTTTCAGCCCTACAATTCTGTGATTTTGCCTTTAATCATGTTTTAGCTTGGTGCTTAATTTTTTTGGACTTGAGGCATTGACCCTTCTGTAATGCTTGTGAACTGACTGGCACCCAGTTTTAAAAACCATATATTACAGTGCTTGCTTCCTTGCAGAGGGGATGGGCAGTGGGAGTGGGCAGTCAGCCAGGTAGATACCAGTTATGCTAAGCGTGAACTATGGCACCTGGGTGAAAATCCTTGTTTTAGCTGCCTACAGGATCTCGCAATCAGTGATCACATTCGAAGTTGTAAGCTTAAAATTGCGCAAGTTATTTTACAACTTGGCACTGAGCTTTTCACTGTGTTGTATTTTGGGATTTAAAGTATTGGTTGTAGGCTGAATAACTATGAGTCATCAGATGATCACTAATCCTCTAGATCATTGGTTCAGATCTTCTTTCAGGTCAGTAGTGACTGAATGTTACTATCAACCAGCAATTCAGAGGCCTTCCAGGATGACGCTTTGTGGTCAGAGCACTTGCTAGTTTAGATCACAACCACCCGCCTTGTTCTGGCCATATTGGCTTTCAGAAGCTGTGAACATTCAATCAGTATGGGGGATGAGCTGCTGGAGGCAGTCCCTCTAGAACAGGGGTGGGCAAAATATGGCCCACAGAGGGATTTTGCCCAGCCCATGGTGGGCCCCTCATTGCCACCTGGGCCAGGCATGAGGGGGATAGCCCAGGCCGGGAAACGTGTGGCCGGTTCTGCTGGTCTTGGGAATGCAGTGGGGCTTGGGCAGCACGGCAGCCAGACTTCATTTCTTGGCAGCCCTGGTGCTGGCAGCTGGCTGCTTCTGGGTGCTGCTGCTGGGCCCAGTCCTGCTCTCTGGCACTCTGGCTATCTGCCCCACACTCACTGCTGTGGGGAAGGACCCATGCAGGCAGGGCGTGTGGCCAGGCAGCTGCGATGGGGCCGTGGGTTGGGGAGACCCTGGGACACTGCGGTGGTGCCAGGGCGGGGCTGGTGCCAGGGCAGAGCTGCAGTCCGCTGCCTGCACAACTCTGCAATGGGCATCTGTGCAACGGAAGTGTGCAGGGAATGGATCACAGCTTTGCCCTGGGCCCCAGCCCTTTGTTGTCATCACACCAAAATGCCAGATCTCATCCTGGACGTAGCTCCCTCTTCCCCTGCGTGGCTTCCAGCGGGTCTCCATGGAGAGCCCAGCATCAAGGCGCTGTGACAGTGCGGGCCTGGGGCAGAACCCCAGTTTTGCAGGCAGGGATATGCAGGGAGCGCATTGTGGCACTGCCACAGCCCTGTGCTGTTGTGGCCCTGTGATCCTGGGGTCTCCATGGAGAGCAGCTGGGAGCCACATGGGCAGGGCACATGGCTGGGCAGGTGGAGAGCATCTGGGGCCAGGGCATGGATCTTGGGGTAGTGATAGCATGGGGCCGGGGCCAGGGCAGAGCCTTGATCTGTTCCCTGCATGCCCCTGCCCACGAACCTGTGCCTGTCACAGAGGTATATAGGCAGTAGATCATGGCTCTGCTGCGGACCCTGGGCCTGTGCTGTCAATGCCCCATGATCCCCCACCCCATGATCCTGGTCTTGCCCGCCTGTCTGGCTCTTCAACACCGCTCCCTGCCAACTTGAGGCCCCATCCCACATAGGGAGTTTTGGTGAGTTGTTGAAAGGGGGGAGGTGGAGGTGCTGACCCGGCCTGCAACAGCTCAGCCAAACTCCCTAAGTAGTCCATGGTTCCAGATAATTGCCCACCCCCGTCCTGGAACATCATGAAGATGATGAAATTTTTATTACTTGTGGTATGCCTGTTTGTAGTTTGCAGAGTAGCTGGTCCAGATTTTTTCAAAAGCAACAAAGTTTACTTTTATATAAAGAGGAAAAGTTGGATTCAGGAGCTTTAGGGGATACTACTTGTGTTCTTCTAAAGCAACACTTTTCACAATTGGCACTCTGTTTCATTTTTCTGGATATGTTTTATAGAATTTTATGAGCTTCAAAATAACTTGGAAGTTGTTGCAGAAGCGGAGTGTGTTGGGAATTGTCTGACAGTATAGTTTTGTTCGAAAGTGCCTATTCATCAAAATGGAAACTTTTCTTGGGAATGTGTCAGAAACTGGGTCAGAAATTTCTGGACCAAGCACTACAACATGGCTAGAAAGTAGCCCATTTGGTGTGGTGCTCTTCTGCAGTGTAGGCAGAGTACTTGAACCTCTGGTCCTTGATTCACAGCTGTTGGCTGCTCTGTGTGCACTGACTATTTTGAAAAAAAAATCAGAGGGCCTTGGTTTTGTCATAAGATACAATAGGACTTTTTTTTTAAGATTGTGAATAATGTTCCAAGACAGGAAGATCACATGTAAGCTACCAGTCAGAAGTCATACATTTGGTATGAATTGCAACGCTCTCACAGACGCTTCAGACTGCCTTTATAGGTTCTCACAGTTTCACATAAGAGAATCCCTTTCAAGAGTAGGTTTGGTGAAAGAATGAGAGCACCCCCTTGTCCAGTCTGATGCCTACACTATCGCTGCATATAATATTTCCCCCCAAAAAGGGACGATAGAGGAGCTTAAACAACTAAATGAAAAGAATGTTATTAATGATTTAAAGTTAAGTATTAAGAGTTAGGAAATTTTAAAAGTGTGCCCATGGCACCTTAATTCAGTCCCATTGAGAAATCACTTGTCACATACTTTCTTTTTTTAACATACTATTTTTCTTTCCCAAAGGATCACAAAGCGTCCAGCAAAATATCTTGTGACCTTCTTTGTACCTTTTCACACAATAAGAGCTGTTATTCAGATTCAAGGTTATGTTATTAACAACTGCCTTTTTCTGATCTCCAAGCCAATTCCTACAGTTCTCTCTCCTTCAAAAGTTTGCATGGTGTCTGCTTGTTTTCATCTCTCCTGTTGGGATCAGAATCTATATAGGTGAGAGCTACCTGTGCCTTATAAGCATGCTCTCTACTGAACCAGAGATTAGCGTTTAGTCAGCTAATGACACAATTCTAAAACAGTAACAGAAAATATTTGTAATCCCAGAAAAAAGCCCTTCCTTTTGAGTCAAAGTGTGTCTTCTGTCAGAAGATGTGAAGGGAATGTGGGAATTTCACAGGGCTTACTTCCCTACTGGGTAGTTTGTTGCCTAGATGCTAAGTAGAAGTCAGACTTTGATGGACTGGCAATTCCTAGTTGGGGAAAAAGGTGAATACCTAGAATGCTGTCACAGCTGTTTCCTAATATCAATACTGATGACTGACCTCTGGGAATGAAATGATAGACTTGAAGGGCTAAAACTTCGATGATTTCGACATGCTCTGAAGTGGCTACGTGGGAATTAACTGCTACAGTAAAATTCTGGTATTTGCATATGTAATACAATGAACAGTAATAACACTGAGACTAACTCTTTCCAACTTTCTTTTTGGTTAGCTTCTGGAGGCATAGGTGGCTATTATGTTTTACATACACTTTTCCTTTTTTAATTTAATATAAATGTAGCTTGTCCACTGGCTTCAGCTATTTTACTGTTCACAAGGCTAACCGTTATTACAGTTCTAATCTGTATTCGTAATGTGTTGTGTGTTTATGTTCTGATATCTGGTTCAGTTCAATATGTGAAGGATTTATTAGTTTCAAGCTACTTTTGAAAGATATGCCAGACTATGGCAACTTTTTGGCATTTTCCCTCTAGTCAGAGAGATCTTGCCTTCTCTGTGGTGACACATTTAATTAAGTCTTTGATCCAAGCTGACCCGGTAGGGAGCTTTGTCATCCATACTAATGCAGTGCATTTTGGCCGGCAGTACAGCATGTGTGTAGTACACTCACAAAGTGTAATTTGCTAAGGGTTGGATTGTGCCTATTAGGCACTGGCCTGTAGTAAGGGCATTGTGGAGGTTCCCAGAGCTCCCTGGCACACAGCAGGCATGAGGTTGCTGTTATTGTGCTCTTACAGCATCTCAGCATATGCTGCTCTTTGAAGGCTGCTGTGGAGGTGGAATGGGGTCATGGCCTGGTTGAGCTGCCTTGCTCAGGGAGCAGTCAGTGCACTTGGAACTCAAGGCTACAAGTGCAGCTATTCCCAGTGCAGAGAAAGGAGGGGGAGCTTGTGCAATGCTTTTCCTGCTGATCGGATCCACCCATTATTTTTGTCCAGTTCAGTCTAAGTAAGCTTAATTTCGCAACCTGCAGTATGCTTGCAATAGAGCAGCAGAACGTGGATAGTTGTGCTCTTTGTTGCGTAGTGCAGTGTGCTTACTGTATGTTGCACAATGAGGTTGCCCCATGCTTCCACACCACAAAATGACTGAAACAGTGAAGGATGGGATATGTTAGAGAGGGGGGATGGCTTGAAGGCAGTGCCCTATATGGGGAAGGGAGATAGTGTAGTATGATGCATAAGAAAAGTTTTTAAAGATGGAGGCCTTTTGGGCTGAATAGTCTTTCTTTGCTTCTAAAAATTTGGATAAGAGTTATGCAAATTGACTCAACTAACCTATTTTGATTCAGAATATTTTTTAGTTGCAAAAACTTCTACAGTTGCAGTTTCTATTTGTCTGAAGCCCTATAGTGAAACACAGCTTTGATTTGTAGTGGTATTTTTTCACTTGTGGTTTTGAATCCTTTTGCGTTCTAAGCAGTTAGTAGTCAGGGAGCATTCTCTGTCCCAAATAAATAAATAATCGTGTATCTAGGGTCATATGAAGAAAGATCAGTGAGAAAAGGAAACTTCCTTTTTACCAAGATTTGCTTGATGGACTTCTCTTTAGATGTATTTGTTTTTAGTAGTTTTAATGAAGTAAACTCTTAGCTGAATGGTACAATAATTATAATGTGAATAATAAAATCTCAGGCAAGATAACAGTCCACATGTGTCATTTCTATCTTGGAAGAGGCTCTTTAAAAACTTATCCAACAGCTAATTTACTTTACTCCTGCATAACAGGCTTGTTTTGTTTTATCTTAAAATAAAAAACAAACAATTGCTATATTGCAGAAATAACTTAGTTTGGTCAAAATAAATTTATATATTCTTCTCAAAGTCAACCATGAACCCTGTGGAAATGTCTATATTTAAAGTTAAATGTGTACATAAGTGTTTGCAGGATCATTTCCAAGAAACATGACTGAATTACCATTTTGGCTTTCTTATACCAGGCTGAGACCTAGACAGAGGAGTAGGATTGGAGAGAGCTGTTCATTTGAGGCATATATACTCCTCTTTTCTCATGTTGTATGTGCGTTTCCCATTGATGTCAAAAGAGTTATTTCCATCACTTCAAATAGACATTATTGCTAACCCCAAGCATTACAAGTGTAATCAGGGCCCCCAAAACCATCAGACTAAAGTTAAACAGGCATTTTTTTTCCTTCTGGTTTTTGAGTCTTTATGGTGCATGTGAGTTAACTTTTCAAGAGCTTTTCTGCAACAAGTGAGGGCTAGAAGAACTGGTTTGAGAGAGAGTGAAAGAGCTGAATTCCCATCATATTCATAGATTTCATAGACATTAGGGCTGGAAGGGACCTCTGAAGATCATCGAGTCCAGCCCCCCGTCCGAGGGGCAAGAAGTCAGCTGGGGTCACAGGATCCCAGCAAGATAATCATCCAGTTTGCTCTTGAAGGTGTTCAGTGTAGGTGCTTGAACCACCTCTGATGGCAGGCTGTTCCAGAACTTGGGGGCTCGGACAGTAAAGAAATTCTTCCTTATGTCCAGCCTGAAGTGGTCTTGCAGTAGTTTATGACTGTTTGATTCCCATCTAACCACATGCTTGGAGTTCCAGGAAAAATGCAGATTATCATGACAGCAATACTGAATATCATGGGCATTGGAGACACTGAGCTTGGCGGTGCACCCCCTGCAAAAAGGCACCACACTGCCGGGGGTGCCTGCAGGCAGTTGCTGCTTGCCACCCCCCACCTCCTGCTGCTGACACCACTGGCGATGGTGGTGGGTGGTCGCTAACCACAGGTTGGTGCTTGCCACCTCCCCTTCCCCCACCGCCAACAGCATCATGGCTGCCTGCGGGAACTTGCTGCTTGTAGCTGCCATGCTCCCGCTGCTGAGAGCGCCCCCACTGCCTGTGGGAGCTCACCATACCCCCTCAGCCTCCGGGGGCACGTGGCGTTCGTGATCATGGAAAAACTACTTAAAATATGGTTGCTTCTTTATTGTCTAAGTAGGTTCCCTGACATCACCATTTACAGTATAAATAAGCCCTTTATATTCTTTTTTGCTTGGTTTGTTTTTTTAAATCAGGGGTTTTCCACTTTTTTGGAGCAGTGTACCTGCGGCAGCCAGACGCGGAGCAGTGTACCCACTGTGGTCAGATGCAGAGCCGGTGGGGAGGGCGGCGTGTGGTCGAACTCAGAGCTGTGGCAACCGCCACATGCGAGCTTCTCCCTGGTGTGTAGTGGTACTCCATTCCCACCTGCCCTTCTCAAGTACCCCTGGAGGTATGCATACCCCTGGTTGACACCCCCTGTCTTAAACTGATACCTAACTATGCAGTCATAAAAATATTGAGTTTTATTTATGAAAATACCTTTATACAGATGATAAGGAGCCATATAATGGACAACAACCTGCTTTGTATTGAATGACTGCAAAAGAAAGAGTGGAGGAATGTGGTTTGAAGGAGCACACTGGCTCTGGATTTAGGATCCACTGATCGCAACTGTTCCATTTGATAATAAGCAATTTTATTGATATACAGTAATAACAGAAAAGAAACAATACAAACAATCAAGCAATTCGATGTATTTACCAAATCCTAGGGTTGTCATCTGAGTGAAAATACATCTGGCCACTCTGAGGCTCTGTCTAAGGTGTCAGATGTCACCAGCCTGCAGGTGGGATGCAAAGGCCTACACCCCCACTCCAGTGGAGTGGATGAGATGGGCTGGTGGTGTGTCCTCTGTCCATAGTGGCCTCAGGGACCCTTCCCGGGGGACAGGGATGAGAGATGGAAAGGAATGGGGGGGATCCTGTTTGTTACTCTCTAGTCTTTGCTTTTGTATTCTTCTTAACTCCTGATGACTCCTCATCTGTGGCTATTGCTGATTGGTCTCTCAGTACTGTTGTTACAGTTCATGTAGCTTATCACATGCACACATACTAATTTGGTTTTTCTGGGCCTTCTCCTAATTTGGTCTGTTCCCCTAAAACTGGAACTCAGGCCCCCCTCCTGTGGGGCCTTGTTAGTTGGTGCCACTTTATAGATTCATAGATGCTAGGGTCAGAAGGGACCTCAACAGATCATAGAGTCCAACCCCCTGCATAGGCAGGAAAGAGTGCTGGGGTCAGATGACCCCAGCCAAATGCCTATCCAGCCTTCTCTTAAAGACCCCCAAGGTAGGGAAGAGCTCCACCTCCCCTGGAAGCCCATTCCAGGTTTTTGCCACCCTCACTGTGAAGAAGTTTTTCCTGATGTCTAGCCTAAATCTGCTCTCTGTCAGTTTGTGGCCATTGCTCCTTGTTACCCCAAGAGGTGCCCTGGTAAACAGAGCATCTCCGATCCCTTGTTGCATCCCTCTAATGAATTGGTAGGTGGCTACAAGATCACTTCTCAGCCTTCTCTTGCTGAGGCTGAAGAGGTCCAGGTCCCTCAGTCTGTTCTCATAGGGCTTGATCTGTAAGCCCCTGACCATATGAGTAGCTCTCCTCTGGACCTTCTTGAGTTTATTAACATCCTTCTTGAAGTACGACGCTCAAAACTGCATGCAGTACTCCAGCTGTGGTCTGACCAATGCTGCATAGAGGGGAAGTATCACCTCCTTGGAACTGTTTGTCATGCATCTGCTGATGCAAGATAAAGTGCAGTTAGCTTTGCTGATGATTTCATCACGCTGATGACTCATGTTCATCTTGAATCCACTATGACTCCGAGATCCCTTTCTGCTTCTGTGCTTCTGAGGGAGTGCTGGATATTTTTGCGCCTTAGGTGCAGCACTCTGCACTTGTCCTTGTTGTATTGCATCCTATCGTGTACTGCCAACTTTTCTAACCTGTCCAGGTCTGCCTGCAATCATTCCCTACCCTCCAGAGTGTGCACTTCATTCCACAATTTAGTATCATCTGCAAACTTGGACAGAGTACACTTCACACCCACATCCAAGTCACTGATGAACATATTGAATAGTACAGGTCCAAGGACCGAACCCTATGGGACCTCACTACCAGCATCCTTCCAGGTCGATACCGATCCATCTACTACCACTCTCTGGATGCAACTGCTAAGCCAATTTGCTACCCACCGGACCGTGTAAACATCTATGTCACAGCCTTTTAATTTATTTATGAGAATGGGATGAGATACCGTATGAAAAGCCTTGCTAAAGTCCAGCAAAATGACATCTACCTCTACTCCTGCATCTGAGCATTTTGTGACCCGGTCATAAAACAGAACCAGATTGGTCAGGCATAACCTACCTGCTACAAATCCATGCTGCTTTCCCTGCTGCATTATTTTTCCCTCTGGACTTCCACAAATATGATCCTTCATAATCTTTTCCAAGACCTTTCCAAGGATGGAGGTGAGACTGACTGGCCTATAATTACTTGGATCCTCCTTCCTCCCCTTCTTGAAAATAAGGACCACATTGGCCCTTTTCCAGTTCTCTGGGACCTGACCCAAGTGCCACGAGTGCTCAAACAGTCGTGCCAGTGGTTCTGCTATGACATCGGCTAATTCCTTCAGTACTCTCGGATGCAACTCATCCGGACCTTGGTGTCGACAGTTGGTAGGCTGGTGTCCCTCTGCCTGTCTAAGAACCCATTAGGAGACTTATCTTGAGCCCTATTCAGGAATACTGAGACAAAAAACTCATTGAATAGCTTAGCCTTGTCCCCCCTGTCTGTCACTAATTGCTCCTTCTTGTTCAGTAGGGATCCTATGCTGCCCTGTGCCTTCCTTTTGCTCCCTACGTACCTAAAAAAAAATACTTTTTGTTGTCTTTAATTTGTGTTGCCAGCCTCAGCTATCTCATGCTATGGAACGGTACATATCCCCAGTTCCCAGACTGTGTTTTCCAGATTATGTTGGCCTTGTTGTGTTAGACAGCCTGTCTGCTTCCATACCATTTCTAAACCAATACATGCCAAGTACACACTTGGGACAAAACATATATGTGGTAAAGCAGGGCTGTCCAAGCAGTGCTGCACGGGTTGCATGCTGCCTGTGAGGGGTTAATTTGCTCCTGCCCAGCTGCCAATCCCCCCCCCCCCAATTTTAAGCGCGCTCTCCCTCCTCCAGCTTTTCTTGCCTACAAGTGCTCCTGCTGCAGGAGGTGGGGCAGTGTGGTGATGTGCACAGGAAGCAGAGGGTATGCCTGGGGGTGTGCAGTGCATCAGTGTGGGGGGAATGCCCGTGTCCGTACATGGTGTAGTGGCTGGGGTGGACACCTCTGTGGGCATGCAATGCCATGGTAAATGGTAGGAATATGTGGATGCACATTGCTTCCACTGCAGTGAGGAAGGTCATATGAGTGCACACAGCAGTGCGGGTACAGCATGTAGGGGGGAATGTCTCCCCGGTGTGTGGCCTGGGGGGCCCTTGGCTTACTCTTGTGCAGTCCATATGTGGAGAGCCCCCGCTGGTGTGGCCTGTGGAGCGTTCTCCTAGCTACTTAGAAGTTGGATAGCCCTGTAGTAAAGCATAAAAAGAGAGATGTGGCATCCTCATGGCATGTGCTCTGCTTGGATCCATGAGTGCCCCACTCTCTCTAGTCTCCTGCAGGCTAATTTTCTCTGCATGCTGTAATGTGCAGTATGCCCTAGCCAGAGGCCTCCTTTTCAAAGAGCATTTTTTATCTGCCCACCTGTACCATCTTGCCCTGTGTCAGCGAGATGGCTCAGGGAACATAAACATAGTTGGCACTCTTCTGCTTCTAATGAACCTCTTCTTAAAATGTTGAGGGAAGCTGCGCTGAATTAATGATGACTGCAGACAAGCTGGATTAAATGTGTCCTGTTTGTTCTGGCTACACTAACCCTTTGACAGCACAGAGTTCAAATCAAAAGCTGCTTTCTCTCCCTTCCCGGTTGCCTAGCAACCTCCTTCCTCTTATTAACATATGATTGCTATTCCTTTTTATTATATTAGTACAATGCTACATGCTCTGCTCCCAACCCGGCACCACATCCTACAAAAAGGGTAGAATTTGGCCCTTTATATGAGGCTTATGGGAGTATGTTGGTTGGCAGAAAAATCAAACATTTGGGATTGTGAAATCTTTGGCCGTAAATGATTTGTCAGAAACTCAGCAGGTGGTATTTGTGTGGACATACTATGCAAAGCCCTTTCATTTTTAAGTTGAGATCATTTGTAAACTTGGGGCAGAAATCCCTCTAGATTGGCAAACATTCTCCTGTCATTGCTCTTGCACAACTTCCATTTACAAAATATCATTGGAGATTTCCTGTGCAAATTTGGGTGCGGATTCCTTGCATCCCTTTTGTCCATACCAAGCATGGTTCTGTGATTCAGCTGAAAATTACGACAGTGACTGGGGAGGAGAGAGAGGGAGAAAGTGGGAAAGTGGAGTAACCAAAGATAATCTTGTTTCTTTTGGTAATCTCAGTGAAAACTAGGCAAAATGGCTAATTTTCCGTCGGAAAAATGACATTTAAATCAGGGTAGCAATTTTAAGACTTTCTCCCCATCTCTCTTTCTGGTCATTTTTTCATAATTAAACAGTGCCTACATATTTTTAGTTTTTTTTCCAAAATATACAGAATCTGAACAGGCCATTCTCTCCAGAGAGAAACAAAGGTAATTCTAGATAAGCAATGTGGGGTTAAAAAATACCAAAGCAAGCTTAACTTGGGGAATACCTACACTGTGTTGCTGGTAATGATTTAACTCTGTTGGCAATACTATGGAACCTGAGCCCCGATTCTGTATAGAACTGTCTGGCAGAGCAAGGCATTTTTCTGCCACCAGAGGTACACCAGGTCTCTACAACTGTGTCCACAGCGGGGGATTTGTTTCATGCATGTAATCAGCAGCTGTGTGTTGATAGAACTTGGTAATATGGAGTGTTTTTTTAAAAACAGGTTAACTTGTTTCAATAACGTGTTTAAAACAATGCAAATTTTGACAAGCCAAATTGTATCTTAAGGTTTTAGGTGGCTGAGGTGGAAACAAACAATGTCAGCAAATATTTAGAATAAGAGGTGGTAATTTCTAAGTGTGCACAAGCTGCATGCTTATGCTGAACTAGACTAGAGTTTGGCCTCACTCTCAAACCCTGTAAAACTCAAATATGACAGTGTGCTGTAGCTTGTATCATCTCATCTAAGACATGGTAAAGGTTGAAAAAAAAATCAAATGGCCACAACTCATCAGCTGCTAACATGGGTACTTTGTGTCAGTCTTTCATCAGTCCCATGGGACACCTATGCCTGCTACAGGACAGGAAGGTCTAAGTGAGGGAGATCCCCTGCCCTCCATCAATGCTCACCTCGTGAAGGAACACCTTGAGAAGCTGGATACCTTCAAGTCAGCCAGCCATGACAGTCTACACCCCAGGGTACTCAAGGAGCTGGCGAGCATCATAGCCCAGCCTCTGGCACAGATCTTTGAGACTTCCTGGCACTCTGGTGAAGTGCCTGAAGACTGGAAGAAGGGCAATGTTGTACCTATCTTCAAGAAAGGGAGGAAAGTGGATCTGGCTAACTATAGGCCCATCAGCCTGACTTCTGTCATGGGGAAGATCTTAGAAAAGTTTATTAAAGAGGCCATCCTTAATGGACTGACCGATGCCAAAATCCTGAGGGATAGCCAGCACTGGTTTGTTGCGGGTAGGTCTTGCTCGACCGATCTCATTTCCTTCTACAACCAGGTGACCTATCATCTGGACAAGGGAGAAGAGATTGATGTCATATATCTTGACTTCAAAAAAGCCTTTGATCTGGTATCCCATGATCACCTCTTGGCCAAACTGCCCAGTTGTGGCCTTGGGTCCACCACGATCCGCTGGCTGGGGATTTGGCCCCGGGGTTGGACCCAGAGGGTGGTAATTGATGGAAGTCAATCATCATTGTGTCTTGTGACCAGTGGGGTCCCTCAAGGCTCTGTCCTTGGACCCATACTGTTCAACATCTTCATTAATTATGTGGACATTGGAGACAGAAGTGGACTGTCCAAGTTCACTGATGACACCAAACTCTGGGGCAAAGCATCCACACCAGAAGATAGGCGGGTGATCCAGGCTGACCTGGATAGGTTCAACAAATGGGTGGACGAGAACCTGATGGTGTTTAACACTGAAAAATGCAAGGTTGTCCACCTTGGGAGGAAAAACCTGCAGCATCCTTACAGGCTTGGCAGTGCTACGCTAGCTAGCACTATGGAAGAAAGAGACTTGGGGGTCATCATTGACCACAAGATGAACATGAGCCTGCAATGCGGTGCTGCGGCTAGTAAAGCGAGCAAAACGCTGGCTTGCATCCATAGATGTTTCTCAAGGAAATCCTGGGTCGTCATTCTCCCCTTGTACTCAGCCTTGGTGAGGGCGGAGCTGGAGTACTGCATCCAGTTTTGGGCTCCGCAATTCAAAAACAATGTGGGGAAGCTTGAGAGAGTGCAGAGAAGAGCCATGCGCATGATCAGAGGTCAGGAAAACAGACCTTACGATGACAGACTGAGAGCCATGGGGCTCTTTAGCCTGGAAAAGCGCAGGTTCGGGGTGATCTGGTGGCCACCTATAAGTTTATCAGGGTGACCACCAGGATCTGGGGGAACGTTTGTTCACCAGAGCGCCCCAAGGGATGATGAGGTCGAATGGTCACAAACTTCTGCAAGACTGTTTCAGGCTGGACATAAGGAAGAATTTCTTTACTGTCCGAGCCCCCAAGGTCTGGAACAGTCTGCCAGCGGAGGTGGTTCAAGCACCTACATTGAACACCTTCAGGAGCAAATTGGATGCTTATCTTGCTGGGATCCTATGACCCCAATTGACTTCCTGCCCTTTGGGCGGGGGGCTGGACTTGATGATCTCGTGAGGTCCCTTCCAGCCCTAATGTCTATGAAATCTATGAAATGACCACTTTGCAGTGTAGACCTATGAACTAACACCAGAGGAGTAGTTTAAGTGTAGATTGTTTCAGTTAACGCTATGTCAGTGTGTCATCTAGATCAATTTACGGTGGCATCAGAATTGCCAATCTAGATGTATTCCTAAAGGCCACTTTCTTTTTTTGCATGCTGGAAAGATTCAAAAGGCTTTTCTAAGTCTCCTCTATAAAGCCATTCTTTTAAGGTTACAAATAGATGGTTCAGAGCTCGGTGCAGAATTTCGGGCATTCCCCTTCTTTGCTAGTAAAGCAACTGATCTCCTGTGACAACAAAATAATTTAATTCTTATAAGATCAGAGGATATAGACTGTAATGGATCCAGGAAGAGGGCAAAAAGGGCTGTGGACCCTTCACTTTGGCTACGGCGCACATGCACAGCGAGCTATGAGCTCAATGCCTGGTCAGCATGAGCTCCTGCCACAGGTCTACATTAGCAGTGAGCTTAGAGCTTACCAACTGATCGCAGTGGCTTCTGACTAGAGTCCCTTTTTTGTGAGGCTGGAGCCCAGGGGCTGAATGCTGTTGTTGGTCTCTCTTCCTCTTCCTTCCCCTGTCCTGCTGAAGTCAGCAGCAGGGAAAAGGAGGGACAAGTGTGTGTGGTGCTGTACTCCTCCCTTGGGCTCTGGAGCTGTGCAAAAGTAGAGGCTCTGGGCAGACCCCCCCTGAGAGCTCATGTGTAGCACAGACAAAGGTGGGGTGCAGCTGTGCTGTGCCCCCCTCTCTGGATGTAGCTCTTCTGTATACCAAACTGGTAAGAGTGTTTGTAGTGGATCTTGGGGTGGAATATTATGCAGGTTTCACTCCTGTTTATGCTGTAGGCCAAGACCGTGATAGACCGTGATACTATGGGAAGTGTTATGGCTGGGTATTGACATTCAGAAAGCCCAAGGCAGAATCGATCTAAGTTGTGCAGTTTTCCGTAAGTGGTGTAGTTCAGATCAGCGGTGAACAGAACGCACATTCACCCTTTGAGGGGGTGGCAAATCTTAGCCTGGGTTCTGCTATTTTTAAACCAGCCTGTGTGCTCCAAACTTCTGTTCTGTTATGGGTATAGACCAGTTTCGGATCTCTTATACCAGTAAAAGTGTAATGTCTGTACCTGGTCTATGAGGCCATGGAGTTTGGTTATACAGATCTTGGTAGCATGAGGCAGCCCATTACACCATCGTGTGTAAAATACAAACATCATACATGAATTTCAGGCTATCGCCTCTGCAATCCTGACCAGGTTGGTGGTGGTAAGAAAGGTTTCTGAGCTTTTGATGTACAGCAATGCACAGAAACGTCGTAGAGACTGGTTCTCTTGAAGCCCAATTTCTTATGCCTAGGAATATAAAATAAACCACCCACTAGCTAACTGGGTGAGATGATTCCTTAACTGTCTGCTATCAGGATTCTTGGATCTTCTGCTACAGGCCACTGTCAGCAAGAAAATGCCAGACAAACTGATCTGAGCAAGCCTAGAAGTTACAATATTTCTTGTGAAGATTTAACCTTTCTGAAATCCTGCTAAACTATTCATTATAATTCTTTAAAAAATTGCCTTGGGAATATAAAGATACAGTTTCTAAAATATTCCTTTTCTAATATAAAGATTTTAGTATGTGAGGGTGGGTGGTTTGTGAATTTCAAATATCTTATTTCCTTGAATCCAAGACAAGTTTCTGTGGGGGGAGGGGAGCATCTTCATTTTGTGTATGAAGCAAAGGGGGGCAAGAGGACAGGCACCTGTTGCAGTTCCCCATCTGGCCCCAACCTGTGGTTGGCTATGCAGCTGCATTTGCAGCTGCTGCCTGCCCCCCACAGCCTCTGCTTCTTTGCACCCCCTCCTCAGCAAGGGCCAGATTAACACATAGGTAAACTAGGCACATGCATAGGGCCCTAAGTGAAGAAGGGGCCCAGGTGTGCTTATTTTACATATTATAATTATTGAGTGAAAGAGGTACTATAAATATACAGTGTTAAGTAATGGGACCATGAGTTTGTTTGCCTAGGGCCCACTAAAAGGTTTATCCGGCTCTCTCCACAGCCTTAACTTAATTCCAGTTTAGAAAAGCTGTCAGCATTTCCAGTTCTACTTGTTGTCAGTTGTACAATTATAGCTAGGGACCTGCTTAATTCTTGGTTTCACGGATTTTGCAGAAGCCATGAAATCCAGGATTGTCCATGAAATCAACAAGAACAAAACAATAATAAAAATAAGACGCTGCCTCCCCAGTGGGAGGCTGCAGTCCTCACTGCTGGGAGGGGAAGGTGCTGGGCAGCGGGGGGATGAAGGGCAACTTACAAGTTGGAGGCTGCCCCCTCATTCCTCCTCCCTCCACAGGGTCCTTCCTCTCTGCCAATCAGTGCTGAGGGGCAGGGCTGCTGCAAAATGCCCTTAAAATTGGCTCTGTGTGGCAAGCAGGCTGCAAAAAATCCTTTGTCTTTTTGTGATTGACATAGTCCCTAGTCATAGGGACATGCATGTGCTGCAGCAGTGGACGCTTTGAAAAGCACCCAGCACTGTGGCGTGTGCAGTTGTGTAAGTGGCAAAATGCATGTCAGTGCTGAGAAAATGGTGGCAGTGCACTTTTGAACTAAAACACAGAGGTGGTTTAGTTCAAAAGCGCACTGCTGCCATATTCAGCGTGCTGACACACTTTGCCACATATACAGCTGCACATGGCACAGCATAGTTCGCATTAGCTCACGTGTGGAGTGGACTCGATTAACAGTTTGCTCCAAAGTGGCAGATACCTGGTGTGTCACGGGACTAAAACGTATGTGTATAAATGCCCACAGGGTTCACACGTGATTGTCTGTGGTTTGATTTGAAAGCCAATTGAAAAAAATTCCTACCTTTTTATGTATATTGGAGGTTGGACATGGTGACTTACAGTGATAGGTAATCATAATGCACTCCAATTAGGATTTACAGTTGAAAAAGCAGCTTTGCACCACAATTCAGGAAGTAAATCAACCAATCTATTGGTTTTGGACTTGCACAACTCTTGTTTATATTCAGTAGTTTTTTATACACATGTACAACTTTGAGTTTGCAGGAACAGAGGTGTAAAATTGGAATCTGATTTTGAAAGTTTGACTTGCAGCATCTTACCTTTAATGTAATAATTTGCTGAGCCCTTCAAAGTGTAACTCTTGCAAAGACTTTTCTTTGTTTTAGCTGATTTATCTACATGAATAAGGACATGCAAAATTGGGAGATATGACATGATCTTGTTTCTGGAAATAAAGTTTATTGTTTTTCTTCTTTAAAAATGCATCAGTCATGGTTTTTATGTCTATTGCATTATGGGGGAAAGTGTAAGTCTGTGCTGGGATTGGAAATGTTGTTAAATAGAGGCATTCAGAAAGAGTTTCAAGCAGTTCCTGGCATGACATCTGTACTTCCGTGAAAACTGTTGTCTGGTTACTGTTTCTCCTGTTGATAAACTGTGCAGCTGACTAGCTGTCTGAGCAGGAAGCGTATCTTTGAAATCTAAACTATTGCTTTTTAGGGTGGGGAGGGTCTGGTTGCACTACATTACCAGTGCTGGGGGAAGTACCTCATGCTCTTCAGTGGCATCTCCTTTGGCTGATTAAAGAATGATAATATTGTGCTCTGAAGGGAGTCCTTCCCAGCCTCCAGATAAAAGGATGGAAGCCAGATGACCTTGAAAATGAAGGGAAAAGGGTTGATAAAGATAGGCAGGACTCTAGAAGGAAGGAGGAATAAAATGGGCTGTAATGTTCAGGGCTGTTGCTGTTATGTAACAACTGCTATGTTTTCCAGTACAACCAACTGCACTGCTAGTGTCTCTGCTAGCTAGCGTGAAGCTCATTATGAACTGCTTGGCATTGCCTTGATTATGAAAAACATTATCTGAAAGCAGATCCTATTCTGCTCTTACAAAGAGAAGCCAACTGTACCCTTAACCAATCATGTCTGGCATCCATAGAAAACTCCAGAATGCATGTGCAAAACTAGGTGGAAACCGCAGAATAGCTTTATTAAAAGTGTAGACTTGTAATGTGTATAGAGAAGATTGGAAGTATAAAAAGAGGTTTTACACCTGGAAGTTATTATAGTTATTTAGATCGAGAGAGAATAATAACCAATTGTTTTCTAAGATGTATGCTACATTTTTGAAAAACCTTGAAGGATAAATGCATCTTTTTAGTATGTTCCATCTACAAAAGATTATGTGAATAAAATAATAGAGAACTCTCAGTGGATGCTGAATGCTGCTAATTGATGAAATTATTACTTATTACGCTGCAACTGAACTCTCTTAGAAACACTGTTTTCAGTATGATTTTTGGAAAATGACAGCTGAAATGTAAGATGCTTTGTATTGAAAATGAATAGTGATAATTTCCTGATATTTTTTTGAAATGAAGGGTATTTCAATGACAGTTAAAACTGCAGGAAAAGTGTTTTTTTTAAGGGACTGAGATCATGGAGTGTTGCCTTGGGAATAAAATAGGTCTTAAGGTAACCAATAAAGTAAACTTGAAATGTTGATTTATGAGGTGTGTTCTTTGTCATTTTAAGAGTATTATTTATAATAAAGCAGTCAGTGACTTGTGTCAGTATCTTCAATGTAATGTCAAATTTAATCCTTTAGTAGATAGCAGAAGGGTTTTGTGTGATGGGTTGCAGGAATCCCATTTGTGTTTAAGCTTATATGAAAACCCTTCCTAGGTACAAACAAGGTCAATGTTGAAATTCCCTTTAGACATTGGTTTGGGGAGTGAAGTGGGGGGAAGTAGTAATTTGACATTAAGTATGTGATTTAGCAGTGAAGAACCTTAATGTAAGTGTAACTCATCACTATTGCCCTAGGTATTTCCTCTTAACATGTACATTATTGATAACTGACAAGACCTAGGCAGAGGATCATATGTAGTGGCAGTATAATAGTTGTATGTACAACTGTAGGCAAGTGCACCATCTAATTTTACTTTTAAAAAATTGTACACTGTGGTCAAAATTTTAAGGAGTAGCCTTTAGAATTTAAGATATAGATCACAAAACAGACCAATTTCAAGTTCTCTCGTATTTGTATAGAGCGGTATGGCACTAGAAGTTTGAGATGGAATTGGATGTTTCCTCTTCATTAGAATAATCAGACTCTAAGGCTGTGTTATATGAGAATCTGCTAGGTCTGATAATGTCAATGGAAAAATAATCCAATATTCCTGGAAAATACTCAGCACAAGAAGCTGAGTGCCTCAGTTGTAAGATAAAGGACTGCTGGTGTCTTATGAACTGCTTGCAGATTTTTTTTCTCATTTAAAAAACAATATTACCAAAAATGTTCCTATTTTCCCCTACTTTCATTTAAAAGCTTGAAGTTTTTCAAATTTTGGCCAATCCCAGTGTAGCACTTCAGAGCAAATATAAGTGCTAGGAGTGAACATGGGCCAGAGAGGCCACAGTGGCCATAGTGGATACTATTCTGAAGATGCTGGTGTCTGAATGTTAATGTAAAATCTACAGGAAGAACAGAACCAGAAAAAGAGAACATAATGTTTCTTGGCAAAATGTCCACATGCTGACATGATGATAGAATTGCCAACACACCTGACTCTGCCTTTGCTGAGAAGGAAATTCCATCTTCTCTGTTGCCAGGATCTAGTGAGGCATAATTTTTAGATAATCATAGGATATCTGACATCAAATTTAACAGAGCAGCACAAACTGAAGAATTTAGCATCAGACCAAGCAGGTAGCATCAGCTCTAAGTCCCAATCCTTAAAAAGCCAACATGGCTCATTACTTGGATACAAGTTAGAGGCTTCCACCAAAAATTTTGTTTCCTACTAGATCAGTGGTTTTCATTAGACTTATGGCACCCTGTGGAAAATGCTGGCTTTTAGTTTCTCACTCATTTTTTACTGTAGAACACTAATAGAGCAACTCCTCTATTGCAGAGAACTCAGGAAGACAACAGCAGGTCAAACTGTTTTTTGACCCTATGTATTTGTATTTGAAATGTCTGAGTTTACCTTTTGAGTCATGTATAGGTATTGACATAACTAACAGGTTTAATATTGTGCACCTTTAAAAGGCACCTTGGTTGAGAATCCCTGCCTATTCAGTGCTTTCCCAGGAGAAACCATGAATGTTCAGATGTTCAGAATTTTTCTCCCAGAGAAAAAATGGCCACTCCAGGAGAAAATAACCTGGGAGCAACCAGGGTTAAATCACTCCAGGGAGAATTTCTCCTGAGTAAGTGAATGTCTGTACATAATCTCTTCTGAGAGAAACCACAACATAGTCCTACAGCATCCCAGGGTGCTTTACATCTGCTCTCCACCCCCTATCCCCCAGACAATGTTTTGTGTGCTGGATTCTGCTCCAGCTGAGCAGAGAGCAGAACACCTCCCCTTCAGAATTACCCCATTGTTGCGTTGTGCTGCAGGAAGAGCAGTCTCTGTCCACCAATCAGGGCTGTGCTGCTCACTGTTGCTGTACTATCTCCAGGCAGACTAAAGGAGCCTGTAGAGCACACTAAGATGTGTAAAGAGCCTTTCCTGCCCCCAGCTGTACAGTCTGTGTAATGCACGCTCTCTGGTTTCAGAGGCTCAGCATTCAAATATCTGTAGAGGTATATTTTGGTAAGTTTTTTGATCAGGAGAACAAACCTGGGAGAGCTCTCCCAGATCATTTGAACTTGTGTATGCAGCTGTGTAAAGAAAGCTTTTATATTGCAATTGACATTTTCATTAGTGAAAGGGTAATAATAAAGGGCTACTTTGTTCAAGAGATTCTGACAAAGTAATACCAGAGAAAGTAATAGGACAGGTCTAAGTTAAGATGGAAGAGGTAAAGACCAAGTCTAAAATGCAAAAAAAAGAAAAAGAAAAAGACTGCTCTAACGTTCTTCAGAAATGTTAATCATAGAAGCTGGGACGGGAAAGAAAAAAGTGAAGTTTAGAGTAGAACATAAGAAAATTAAGATTGAGAAGGGAAAGAAGTTAGTTTATTACAGCTGAATATAAGGGTGAGTAATCATTTTACCAGACTAGGAGTTTCAGATAGCATATCCTCATGAGACCTCACTAGAATTTTCAGTATTAACAAATGTTTCTGAAGCTAAGAGAAGGCAATGTGTTAGAAGGCATTTCAAATATTTATGTGGTTAGGCTTTTGGGTGTTTCCCATCTGTATCACTTGTTATGCACTGTTGAATTTACTTTGGTTGCAACCAAATTAACCATGCTGTGATTCTGACTCCTTTCTGAACCAAAACACAACCAAAATGACACTGGTTTGAGGCCTTGTTTACTAGCATTCTGCCTTGAATGAATGGGTTTATAGTCCCACATTTTATAACTTAATGAGATGGAGATAAGAACTTTATGCTCTTAGAGAAATGGGAATTCTTTTCAATAGGATTCAGAGCTTAAATCATAACTTTCTAGGAGCAGAAATGTCAGATTTAAGACCATCACATGTAACCCTTCTTCAGGGCACCACCTGGCAGCACAAGGGCCAGGTTCAATTTTTGGGGTACTAAATTTATTTACTTTGGCTTGAGTCCCCACCCAGAAATCTGGGAATGCTAAATTAATTACTAGGGTGGCCCACATAAACCACACCCTCCTCCTCACAAGCAGTGTAACCAAAACAAATTTAATTTAGAAAACAGAAGAAAGATTTTCCTTCTGTCTGAAGTGGTCTTCTAGCAATTTATGATTGTTAGCTAGTCTTCCCTTGGGGACCCCTGGTGAACAGATGTTCTCTCAGTTTCTGATGTCGGCCTCTTATATACTTACTAGCAAACTGCCCATCAAGAATGATGGTGGGGGGGTTGTGGGTGGGGACAGAGCCCTATGTCCATGCCCCTCCCCCACTCGCCTTCGGGGCCAGGCCCGCTCCCCCTTTCCTCCCATGTGCCCTGGGGCTGGGTCTACCCCCCACCCTCTCTGCTGCTGTTGCAGGGCTGGGCCGGGACTGGGCCCCCCCACCCACTGCCATTTTGGGGCTGGGTGCACCCCCCTCACATTCCCTACTGCCGTTTTTGGGTAACATCAGGCCCGGTGCAGCCCCTGTCCACTGCCATTTTGGGGCTGGGCCCACCCCCCCCTTCCCATTGCTGTTGTGGGGCCAGGCTGGGCTAGGCTCGGCATGCCTCTCCAACCGTTGCAGGGGTTGGCTGGGATTGGCATGCCCCCCCAATTCTGCCTGCTGCTGTTTAGGGGCTGGGCTCCTGCCACCCTCCCTATCACACTGTTGTGGGCTGGGCCTGGCCAGGCCTGTTGCTGCCCCCATCCTCTGCCCAGTGCTGTTTTGGGGATGGGCCAGGCCAGGGCTGGTGTGCCTTTTCCACCCTTCCTGGCCCCCCCACCCTCCCCAATGCCATTTTGGAGCTGGGACCACTTCCCCTCCATCCACCTGGACCATGTCTGCCTGCCTCCCCTCTCCATGAATGATGGGGGGGAGGGATGTGGATGGACCACTGCCATCCAGTGCTCTGTGCTGCTGCATCCAGGGAGCAGGGGTGGGAAGTAAGGCCAGCACTGCTGGCCTCATCTCTCACTCTGTCCGCTCCATTGCTGCTGCCTGCTGGGAGCAGGGTGGGAGGAGGGGTGGCAGGAAGGCTAGTGCAGCTGGCTTTGCTCCCCTGTTCTTTCTCCTCTGTCCCTGCTGTTAAGCTGGAGTCCGGGCCTGCTCTTCCCCCATGCTGCAGTGGGCCCGGGTCCATTCCCCCCATCCATTGCGAGGCTTCCACGGGTCCAGCACTGTATCCCATCCCCCTTGCACTGCCACCTCCACAGAGTGGGGGTGGGGGGTGAGGCCAGCTGTGTTGGCCTTGGTCCTCCCCCTGTCTCTGCTGTCATGGAGGTGCTCCACTGCCGTCTGCAGTCCAAATGCTCTTCAAGCACTCTGACTGGCTGCTGAGACAGCCAATCAAAGTGCAAATAAACTGTTACAGACAGACAGACAGATTACGGCTCTTATAATATTAGAATAGGCTACTCTCTGAGTGTTCACTTCTCTCAGCCTCTCATTGTATGGCGTACTCTCCATACTTCTAACCTTACAGGTAGCCCTCCTTAAGATGTGGAGAGGCTTGAGAGAGTCCATTCTGAAATATGGTGCCCAGAACTGGATGCAGTACTCCAGCTGCGACCTCACCAAGGCCTAGTAAAGCTCCTTAGTTTTGTTTGAGATGCAATGTTGCTTTGCTGCTACAACATTGTATTGGTGTCTCATATTCATTCTATGGTCTGTCGAGACCCTCAGGTCTCTTTCGGTTGTGCTGCTAGTAAGTGTAGCACTGCTGAGCCATTATGCATGTTGTGGGCTGTTTTTCCACAGTTGGTGCACCTTATACTTGTTGGTGTTGAAGATCTTCAGGTTTTGATCTGCCCACCTTACGAACTTGTCCAGGTCGGCCTGTGTTCTCAGCCTATCCTCCAGCATGACCACAGTCCCCCATGATTTGGTGTCATCTGTGAACTTTGCCAGTCTGCTTTTAACACCCAAATCCAAATTGTTAATGAATATGTTAAAAAGCACTAGTCAGAGTACTGAACCCTGAGGGATGCAGCTAGTTACCAAGTTCCATGTTGACTCAGTTCCATCTATTATTACTCTCTTGGCCCTTCCTCAGAGCCAGTTTTCTACTTACTGGACTGTTGGTTTATTCAGGCCACAGTTCCCCAATTTTACCATGAGCACGTTATGGTAGACCAGGTCAAAGGCTTTTTTGAAATCCAAGTAAATATGGGTGGCTGGTGCCTCCTGAGTCTGGGGGCAAAACCAGAAGTGCACTTCTGCCGGCACTTCCTGTTTTGTGGCTGGCACATCCAGGGGGTGCATAGCCGATATCAGAGGGTGCATGTGCACCCCATACACATCACCAATGCAAGTAAATGATGTTATCCTCATCTCCCTTATCCAGGTGGTGTGTTACTTGATCATAGATGGAAATAAGGCTGGTCAGGCATGACCAGCAAACCCAGAATGAAGTCATTCTATCTATTAGGATGTTGCCTTCCATTAGCCTATTGCTAATGGATTCTTTGATTTTTTTCCAGGATTTTTCCAGGGATTGATGTCAGACTGATTGGCCTGTAATTCCCTGGATCCTCCTTCCTTCCTTTGTTGTAGATAGGCACCACACTGGCCCTCTTCCAGTCTTCTGGAAACTTTATTAAGCACCATGAGTTCTCAGATAGTTTTGCCACAGGCTGTGTGATGAGGTCAGCCAATTCTTTTCTGACTCTCAGGTGCAGTTCATCCAGTCCTGGTGACTTGTAGATATCCAGCTTCTCTAGATGTTCCCTCACAAGATCTTCACCAACTGTTGGTGAGTGATCCCCACCCCCCGCACCTTGATCATCCTGTATTCTGCCAAGCAGGGTAACAGCCTTGGACTGGTGGAAAACTGATGTGAAGTAATCGTTTAGGAGTTCTGATTTCTCCTGGGTGTCAATTGCCAGTTACATTTGTTTGCTGTGACATCACCCTGGCCTTGTCCAGTCAGGGAGCGCCACACTGCAGTCTTTCTCCCAACTAGTTGGCCTGAAGAATCCTCTGCTTCCCCTGGCATATTTTCCCCAGATACAGGCCCCAATTGCCATGTGCTGAACACATGGCTAGAACAACAGGGGCCATCTTGCCCCTTTCAAAACACACACACGCACACACACACACACACACACTATACAACCTAGTGTGTATGGGGAATGTTACAATCATATGCTGTTTTATACAATAACCATTTTAATAAATTTAGAAGCTTCTGAAAGTATGTACTTATTTTCCTTTCTCCTTAGAACCATTAAGGAAGTAGGCCTGGAAGAGACCATGAGATTGTGTAGTCTAGCCCCCTGCTCAAGGCCGGACCATCTCTGACTAACCCATCTGAGCCAAGAGTCTGTCTAAACGCTTGTGAAAATGTCCATGGATGGAGATTCCACAACTTCCCTTGATGGCTTGTTCCAATGCTTGATCACCCTCATAGTCAGAAAGTTCTTCCCATTTCCTAAATTTTCTTTGACACAGTTTGAGGGCATTGCTAGTCCTGTCCCCTATAGCTACAGTCCATCTCCATGCTCTTTATGATCTCCCTTCAGTTATTTGAAGACTGTTACCAAACTCCTTTCAATCTTTTCTTCTCCAGACTAAATAACCCTAGTTCTTTCAGCCTTTCCTCATGTCATGTTTCCCAGGCCTCTAATCATTTTTGTTTTCCTCTGCTGGCTTCTTTCCAAACCGTTCACATCTTCCTTGAAGAGTGGGGTCCAAAAGTAGACACAGTACTGCAGGTGAGGCCTCACCAGTGCTGAAGAGCATAAGAATTATTTTCCTTAGTTTACAAAGGAAGTGTTGTAAATCACTTTGGCTGTTATTCAGTTTATGGCCCACTGTAACCCCAAAGTCCTTCTCTGCAGTACTGCAGCCTGGCCAATCAATCCACAGTCTGTCTTCATGCATGCAGTTATTCCATTCTAAGTGCAGGACTTTGTCCTTGTCTTTTACTGAATGTGATCAGATTGATTTTTCTGGACCTTTTCTCCAGTTTATTCAGATCATTCTGGATCCTTGCCCTACCTAGCATTGTCCACAACTCCATTATTCCCAAACCTATTCCCTGATTTATGGTTAGAGTTTGCTTATACATCTACAGATTCCCTCCAAGAACAAAAGGAAAGAAATATACCTAATGCAAACCATAGTTCATTGTTAAATAAATAATTTGGCTTTCTACATCACATTAAAAAGTTAATATTGCCTTTTTATTGCATATTAGTTACAACATAAATATATTGCCCCAGTTTATTCTGGGACTTTCTGATGTAACATCAGGGATTTATACATTCTGTGCTGATGGACATTTGACACGTTCTTGGAACAGAGTCCAAATGTTCGCATAATCTGTTTTTCAGGCACTTTATGTACTAGGTTCACTGACTCTTTTCTCACTGCGGGTGGTCTTGTGGCTGAGGCTTGCTTATTGGACTTCGAAAACAACCTTTAACAAAGTTTTCAGAATATTGCTTTGCTCAGACAAAATTTGTTCCACTAATTTTGCCAGTGATTAACCTTAAAGCAGTAATGACTTTAGTAGTAATTCCACAATCAAAACCAGTAAAGCATTCACTTTTCAATAAGAGACACATCTCTCAACACAGGTTTGCTTTTGGGTTAAGCAAACACTTGTAATCTTTCATAGAATGGGAACTCTGATCAGCCTAAATCAGATGTTTGGGGGCTGGTCCTGGAACAGCCAGTGAAAGACGATCAGGGTGCATTATTTATGTATCAGTTCTGAAATTTGTTTGCAAAGCAATAGACTTTTCTTTCTGTTTTGATCTGTATTTCCTCTTGCGGAAAGCTAGAAGTAAGTTGTAAATGCACACACATGATCTTTTTATTAGCAGTGAGTATTCAAGTAATGGTTTTCCATTGAGTGGGCAATTACAAAGTTCTTTCATGTTTCTTGTGCAACAGAAGAATTGCACAGCTCGGTGCATAAGTGATTCATGAGGAGACAATCATGAAGGGGTGATGACAGGAAATTTCAAGCCCCATTACACAAATTATGTAAACAAAGAATTTCTGAGGCTTTAAATATGTTTTTTTTTTTATTTCAAATGATTTTTTTTTCATCAGGAAGATGAGAGATGAAACATTTAACAAACCTTGACAGTAGTCAGTACAACAGAGTGTAGACATTATTTAAAGCAGGAAGAGTCAAGAAACTTGGATTTAAGACTTGTATGTCGCTTGTTCTGTACTTTTGTGCATTTTGATCCTTGTATGATCAGAAAACAGTAGGTTAGATGATAAAAGACTACCTGGTTTAAGTAGATTAAATATGTGTAAATGTTAAGTTTATTTGTAATTGTAAGTGTCTATAGTAATACTTAAAAAAATGCATAATTTAAATTGTAAGAGTAGCAGCATGAATAGACTCCAGAATTAAACACTTGTATGTAAATTAATTATATGCACAGTAATAAATTCACTTCTGGAATTAGTCTGAGAATTGTGCTCACTTATGCTTTTGTTGAATGAATGCTAACCCTAATAAATTTTAATGTATATCTGACTTTTAGCATTGTATAATCTGAAAGCAAATATTTGTGCCAGGACAGTGTGTCTTTGGAGAACTGTCAGACTTTCGATCTTTGTTTATGGTCCAATGGGGTTTGAATTTGTTTAGATACCAATCCCACAACATGCATGTGCCTAGTATTAAACATATGAATAATCCCATGGATTCTGTGGGAATTCCAAATCAACAGGTGTTAGTGATTACTGGATAATGGCAGCTTGTCTGTGATCAGTCACATTTAGGTGATGCCATGCCTGGTAGCTCTGTATTGAGGAATTTAGTAATACATGTTCTAGTGCTTACAACTAGTGTGTGTAATCACTAGGGCTGTGCAAAACTTCGGATCGTGATTCAGATTCGGAGATGATTCAGATGATTTGGAGGCCAAATCTATGAATCTGAGTCAAATTGCTAGAAGCTTTAGGCTTTTTGAATCGATTCGGAGCTTCTGAATCGATTCGGAAAAGATTCAGCAGTTCGGCTACAGGGTATAATGGGAAATCAATGAAATATCTATAACTTTGTAGTTTTTTGGCTGATTTGGGATGAACCTTTCAGAGGTGGTAGCCTCTGCTGAGGTCATGAAGTCTACCAAGTTTCAAGATGATAGGTGAAGGGGTTTCTGGGAAGCTGCACCTCAAAGTCTTGAAAGCAAAACTCATGTCATGTGTGTGTGTTAAGCCACAGTGGGGTGAGAACTGCAGGGGTGGTAGCTCTTACTGAGGCCACAAAACCTGCCAGGTTTCAAGGAGATTGGTGCAGGGGTTTCTGGGAAACCACCTCAAACTGCTGACAAGCAAAACTCATGACATAGGTGGCACTGTGTGTGTGTTAAGGCACAGAGGGGTGACAGCTGCAGGTCTGCTAGGGCTTGCTGCAGCCACAAAGCCTGCCAGCTGTCAAGGAGATAGGTGCAGGGGGAGTCTGGGTTCTGGGGCCTTGCACCTGGCTGCAGGCAGGCAAAACTTGTGAGATGGATGCTTGTGGGTACTGTGTGCATGTTAGGTGCACCCTTCCTGGTGCTGGGGCCTTTGCCCAATATGGCAGTGCGCCCGCGTGAGATCTCCTTCCCTACAGCCTTGGTCCAGTCCACCACTGTAAACAATACCAGGTCAAAATAACTTAGCTGGCTCAACACCAATAGCACCAGCAGCATCAAAGGTAGCCAGATGGAACTGTAGCCTTTCTTTTTATAAAGGAATTGACAGCAAGAAGTAAAGATGTTGTGTTGGATATATGTTACTTGTGGTATGTAATGGGTTATCTTGTGTTTTTATGTTTACATGTTTATTATGAAAAAAACAAAAGAGTTAGAAAAATATATCTTAGGAAGCTTCTGGGTTGAAAAACCCTTTGTCAGGCTGAGGAAGTACCTGCAGTTGGTGTGTCTCCTGGTCCTGGATGGAAGGAATAATAAAGAAGCCAGAGGCTGGCCTGGCCTGCAATGCAGGCAAGAAAGCTAGTCAGTGAAAATGGAAATGGAGCCGTCATGGGGTGAGGGACAGGCTGGCGGGGAGGAGGAGGTGGGGATGTAGCAGCGCAGGTAAAAGTGCAGAGGTGCAGTTCCCCAAAATCCCCTGCATCTCTCTCCTTGAAAGCTTGCAGGCTTTGTGGCCTCAGCAGGGGCTATGACCCCTGCAGTTTTCACCCTGCTGCACTTTAACACACGCACAGTGTCATCCAAGTCATGAGTTTTGCTTGTCATCAGTTTGAGTACAGTTTCCCAGAAACAGCTATACCTATCACCTTGAAACTTGGCAGGCTTCATGCTCTCAGCAGAGGCTACCAAATCCTGCAAGTTTTATCCAAATCAGCCAAAACCCCACAAAGTTATAGATATTTCATTGATTCCTCATTATACTCTATGGCTGAATCTCTGAATCGGTTCTAAATCTTCCAAAGCGATTCCGCCAAATCAAATCGGAAAATCTATTCAGCTCTCCAAATTGAATCTCTGGCATTGTAATCGGCCAAATTTAAATCCGAATTGAATAGTTCCCTATTTGCACAGGCCTAGTAATCATTGTAAGATGGATAAATGCTTTCTTTTTCCTTTTCGTTCTTCCTGTTTTTGGTTTAATAAATGATAGATTTTTAAATATTAAAAAACCTAGTAGTAGTGCAATGTTAGGGTTGAGAAAACAAATACTCATTCAAGAGAATACAGAATTAAAGCATTTACCCCCTTCCCCTCCGCACTGAGAATACACTTTTAATATATGTTTAAAAAGGGATTAATCATGCAAATTGTTCTGGAGTCCTGCAGCTTGGAAAATGAGGTCAATATAAAGAGGTGCTAAAATGGCTAAAACAATAAATGATTTCTAGAAGACTATTTAGTTTTCTTACTTCATCATCAAAATAAAATTGATTCCTTCAGTTGGTTCCACTGTTGTGGATTTTCTGCTTTTAGGATGGGAGCGGGGTGGGGGGGGTTGCTATATAATGTAGTGCCTTGCAACTACTTACCTGACATTGTCCCACAGTAACATGCGGCTAAGAGTCTTACCCTTTTATTTTTTTTGATCAAGAGTTTCGTTTCACTGGCTTGATCCATCTGGTGTTCCTTAATACCAATCAAGACTTTCTTTCCCTTTAAAGTCAGGAGTACGGAAATGGCTCACTTCGCCAGTCTGAAATGTAGTCTCATCTCTGTCACTGCTTAGAGGAAAATGCACCTTTAGACCTTTCATTAGTCTTTTTTGTTTACTGTCTTGTCTGGAGCTTCCTGCTCTTTTCTTCTGTCCTCAAAACTTAGCTGGCTGCATTGCATGTGTGCTGTTGTGTATGTATTCTTTAGTAAAGTTAATTGTGATGTATTAACTTCTGATGCATACCTTATGTTTTGCAATGTACAGTATTTTGGTCAATGTTGGATCTGGGCAGCCTCCACTCTTCTAGATTCCTACCTAGGCATATACGTTGAAGGTCTGGGTGACCTCTCGCACATCCACCCTGTCCAGAAAGATCAACAATTGTCAAACCATTAATGCTGGAATTTCCTGAGTTTGGTGGACCTCATTATGGAAGTTTGTGATAATACAATATGTGCGGAGTACAGAGTACTTAGAGATCATGCAAAATAAATATTTTGTATTAGCATTATTGTCATAGGTAAGACATTTAGTGGCCTTCTGCTTATCTGGTAATATGTGCTGAAGTAAACCTTTTAGGATGTTGGGGGTGGGGGTAGGTGTTGCTATATATTGTAGTGTATTGCAATTACTTAGCTAGAATTGTCCCAGAATAACGTGGGGCTAAAGGACAGATAAGAGGGAGCATTTTAATGATCACAGATAACCAAGATATTTACCTCTAAGTCCCCTGCCACATGTTACATATATTCCGCAATTAACTGTTTAATTGTGCAATACATTTGGACTGGCCACATGTGCAAAATAATTATCATGCCATAAAAATGTCCATCCAGCTATAAAAAGAGCCAAAGTGCTACAAAGTTAGTGCTTGAAAGTGTGTAACAACTTTATAGGTGGTTTCTATTCAGCTTTAATTTGAAAATGTGGCAGGGCACCGTGGGCAAGTCCAAAACCAATTAGGGCTTTAAGAATCACAATTTAATACCTAAATGCTATCTTAAAACCACTAGACAGTCAGTGACTGTTCTGTAGAATTACTGACACATGCTTACTACAAGATGCCTACATCAACAGTTGTTTTTCATTCACTTTTGAGCCTATGGAATTACAATGTCTAAAGATGAATAGCTGCAGGTAGAAGCAGAAAATTTAAAGATTTATGTTTTGGTATTTTTTACAGAGCTTTGTTTGCACACTCACTAAATTGCTGTCTTGGGTTTGTGCCCACAGGCCTGAGCCCTAGGTTTCCTTGGGTCTTGGTAGCACTGTTTCCTGTCTTCTGTAGCACATTTGTTGGGTACAAGTCATCTTTTATTCATTCATGGAAATGGAGTCTCACAACCCAACTGGTTCTCCAAGGCCAGTGCTGACCCCCAAGATACCAGAGTTGTGTTAAATGCATTCTCTGTTACACCTCATTACTGAAGGTTGGAGCCTATATTTTACTTGTGCAGGGATCACATGGACTTTGCACATGCTTCTAAAATAGCACAGCTGCTTGCTTAGCACAAAAATAATGAACTGCAGAAGCATTTCTGCTCACTCAGGAGCATTTTTTAGAGCTGGCATCAGGGTCCTCTGAGTTGACAAAGGTGCTGCTTCTGCAGTCTCTGAACCCTGACATTTTTGATCCTGCAGCCTGTCTGCCCTGCTGTGAAAGATCATTTATACCCTTTTCACCTCCAAAGCTTTTCTGAGTCTCTATGAACATTTTTCTGATTTAGATACTTCTCTTTCAACACCTGTAGCTTAGGAATTTTTCTACTCAAATGCCAGCTGCGTTAGTCTGAAGTCTTTCAGAAGGCAGGGTAGATAGGCACCTTTATAGACTAAATGAGATATATATAACTAGACTGTAAGATATATATTATAGACTATGATTTATATACATCTTACTTAGTCTTTAGAGGTGCATATGTACACAGTCTGTTACAGTGTCATTTGTAGCAAACTGGTCTTCCTAGGCTCCAGGACTTCAGCCCCCTTTCTAGCATGCTGACTGTTCAGTCAACATCATTGTTAGAGTTAACTAGATTCAGTTGTCCCTTTGTCTGCTGGGTATATGCTAGAGTCCTTATTGATATACAGATGCAACCCATGACACAGCATCTTTCTTAATACAGTCAGAGTCATTTAAGGCATGCATTGCTTACATGGATAGCTATTTAAATTGTGCAAATAACACAAGCCTTTTGCCATCTTCTGTTGAGATCAATATTAAAGGCATTGCTTAAACCGCATTAAGTGTGCTAGCTGGTTTGTGCAGACACAGCATGAGTTCAGCTGTTCTCACAGGGCAATTACCTTGCCATTCAGAAGGCTGATCAATCAATCAGCTGCTAGTTGGTTTCTGGCTGCTAATAGCCGCTTTGAAATTGATGGCTGCTAGTCAGTTTAGAGCTGCTATTAGCAGCTGTCAGTTTCAGTGCTTTTCTTTTTCCACCCATGTCTGGCACCGAAGCCATAAAGCCTATGCTGCAGTGAAACAGGGACAGTGGCTGAGACAAACTATCAGGTAAACCATCCACCGTGCATATTGGGTAGTCAGCTGCTTGCCAAAGAAGCCTGCTGTGACGAGCTGAACCACTTCATAATATCAAGCAAAATTCATAAATTGTTTATGATTAGAAGAAGTCATCACAAACTTTCAGTAGGTGAATATGTATTTGAGACAAATAGTAATCCTCCAAAAATATGCATCAGATTGTCCAAAACATGTGTTTTCTTCTTGGTAGAAATTCAGTTTCCTAATAGAAATTTGCAAAGTATGTGGGTTTCCCACATTCCTTAAATCATGAAAAAAAACTATATGAAGATCACTTCCAGAGCAGATCCCACCTCTCCTTATATGATTTCAGAGGTTGTATTGTTGAACTCTTTCCCAGGTTACTAGTTCTGATGAGATAGGACAGTTTCCTCACTCTTCACCGTAAAACTTTTCATATATATTGCAAGGGATTGTATGTAGTTGTTGGCCTCTCTGTCCCCTTTGTTCAGCATCTGTAGATCAGTTGAATGGTAGATGCGAAGGAACAAAATTCAGCTATACAGTATTTAAACTAGGTATTGGTTGATCCTGAAAATCTCCCCTCCTAGTTTTCTTTCTCCTGTTAGGCATTGTAATTCCTTTTTCCCTGGGAGAAGGGATGGAGGGGAGTGAAGCTTTTTCTGAATAGCTCTCTGTGCGCAAAAATTTGGTTCACCTGGGTAATTTTATACTCAGTGGTATGGACTGTGCATGTAATCTCTTCCAAACAAACCCTTTAATTTAAGTGCTTAGTTTTGATTTTGGATAACTTTTTTCATGAAGTTTGTTGCCAGTCCAACTATCCTATAAAATATCAAGAGACACCCCCCTGCCATATACTTGTTTATCACAGTGAATCACTGTCCATAGAGTACTGAAATTAATTGTTTAGTAAACTCATTACTCTAAGAAAAATAAATATATTCTTATTATGCTCACTTGGTGAGCATATGTACCTTACAATGCATTTAATATTACTTGCTGTGAGACGGATTGTAACTCCTTTTTAAAGAAATTGGATAAATTAATGGGATGGGGTGGGTTAAATTGCTCTCCACATGCATTCCCTAGCATGCTTAGCTTAATTCTGAATCTTAATTGATATATTTAAAGCAGTTCAGCTAAGAATGTTCTTTCAATTGATTAGAGTAAGAAGAGTAAGATGGTGTATGCATGTAGGGGCTGATTTAGGTAAGCATGTTCTCAAACAAACACAATAACTCATGAAACCAAGTTCAGCGTGGCTATGGAAGTTGCATTTTCAGTGATGTCATTGAAGTTATGTCAGTTTACACTGGCGCTGAATTTTGCTAATGGCATCCCGGTTGTTCATGGACTTGGAACTGGGCAGAGTATGAAAAAAATCCATGATAAGAACAGATTAATGTTTAATTGGAGAAACACAAGCTTTATCAATAACAATGGAAGTACTGATACCAGAAAGGGACTTCTCAGGAACAGAGTCTAAATTTGAGTACTCATTAATCCACTGTCAAACCACTTGTTTGTAACCAACCTGATGAATATTGAGGTCCAAATTCATATCAGTGTAACTCTCACAGACTTCTGAGAATTAAACTTTAAACAAGCTTTCTTTGTAGAAAGAGAGCCAGAATTAAAGGAACAGCTTCCATGTCGTGTCTGAGAACACCAAAATGAAGCATGCTTTAAGCTCTCAACTGGGGTACTGTGAGATTCTTTTAAGGGTGTTGTGCAGTATTATTAGCATGATAATTCAAAAAGAGAGGTAATTAATCATGTTAGTCTTAAATCAGTTAGAAGGCAGGGTAGATATGCATGTTTTAGAGACTAACTTAATAAGATACATGTATCAAACTTGTCCTGGCTTACAGACAGTCCCCACCCAACCTCAAACAGTCTCTCAAAGAACAGACTAATTCCCATTTTCAACAAGGCACCAGGCTTTGCAATGGACCCAGATGGCTGCTGTGCCCCCTCATCAACACTGGACCACATAACAAGAAGTAAAACCTTTCAAAGTTCATTCTGCCGGTGCCCTCACCTGATTACAGTGCCCATCTGCTCTGTACATCAGACAGACAGGGTGATATCTGCATGTAAGAATGAATGAACACCAGTCTGTCATCAGCTACAGAAAGACACAAAATCATGTGACAGAACATTTCAGCCTCCTTGGACACTCCATCACTGATTTCAGGACTCCTATTCCCAAGCAGAACAATTTTAAAATGAGTTTGAATGGGAAATTGAACAAGAATTCATCCACAAATGGGACTCCATTGGGTATGGTTTAAATAGGGACTACAGATTATTATTGTATTACCAGGATTGGCTTTGGTGCCCCCTTCATATCTAGGGGTTTTGGCCTGTGTGCTTCTCTCAGCACTTCCCACTGTGTTATGTTTTCCCACCATATTATATTCCAATCACTCACTCCATTTTATACTGTGCTGTATGCTGTCCTTTCACAGTATCTGATGAAGTGAATTTGGGTTCATGAAAGCTTGTGTTCTCTCTCCTGATATCTCAATTAGTTAGTCTCAAAGGGCACTTTTACATGTGCTCCAGGGTTGGAGGAGGGGTGGCACTTTTTAATTAGAGTGGCTCTAAGAGCTGCTCTAATTAAAGTGCCACAGCATCTCGTGTATCAGCATCCCCATGCTTCAAAATGATGGCGGGGTGCTTGAACTAAAGCTTGTTTGATGACTGCCGTTTTGAAGTGTGGGGATACTGATGCTTGAGATGCTGAAGGCTGCTGGAGTATGGTAATTAACATGCTCCAGCAGACTCGATTAATTGGGTCTGCTCTGATGTAATGTAATTGCAGTGCATCAGAGCAGCCTCTGCATTCATGTACAGGCACCCATTGCCTGTTTTCAGGAGTCGGCACATACAATGTGGGATCTTTGAGGCAGCACTTTGTGGCAGCATACAGGAGGTGCAAGTTTTCCTTGACTGATTTTTGAGTTGGAGATCCAAAAAACAAGGGCCTTCACTGAAATTATTGTAAAGACGAAGCTCTCTTAGGTTTTGTTTGACTTTGCAAACTGTAATTGGAGATGCTTCCAGATATTTTACGTAGACTGTGCTAGACTACCAGGGCAGGTTTTCTGGGAGAACTTTGCTAATATCACGATACTTTGCAGTGCCATGCATTAAGGATTTTGAGCAAATCTATACAGCAGATTTTTAAATGTTCATTTACTTGGAAGCACTATCTATCATAAATTACAGTACAAAAATGTTTCTTTAGGGAAACAGTGTATCAACTATAGCAGGAAGATGGGACAGCTTGTACAGGAACAGTCCAAAGTCTAAGTCTAGGTATCATAAAAGCTGAAATTGGATTGTGCTTTTTTTCCCCACTTATGGTCTGTATTTGGCCAAAGGGAAGGCAAACAGAAGGGAGGATTGAAGAACATTACCTGTTATGCTCATGTTAGCATACCTGTATGGCAGATGATAAGGGATCCTGGTTTCCTCCATTTACAAATCGCATGTTCTGTGAGTAAAACCCCCCAAATCTGTTTTTTTCCATGATTAAAATAAAATGCTATTATATACATATGTATCAGTTGAACACAATTGATATATTTACAGTTTTAAAGCAGTTTGGAAGCTTACCAGTGCCTCAGTCACGATAATAAAATAAATTTAAAACACCTATACATTTTGGCATTTGATTTTGGGTTTCTTATTATGGAAAATTGGAGCTCCCTCTGCCCCCTTCACTCACCAGGGCACAGATCCAGCTGTGGCTGTCGTCCTCCCCCCATCTCTTTGTGGTGCTGACAGCCCTGATATACTAGTGGCCCATGCCATTTCCCCACAGGCCCCTGGCCTTGCTGGTGCCCCTCACTCCCAATCCACAGCTCCCTGCCTCCCTAGCTGCCAGGGCTATGGGGCCAGGGACCCTGTTCTGCAGCCTCTGGCGCCCCACAGCATTGTCCAAGCCCTGGCTGCCACCGGTGGGAGGTGGCAGCTGCTGCTGTGGTGGAGAGAAGTGTGGAGTACAGCTCCCCTCCCCCCGTGGGCAGCACAGCCAGAGTGGAACCTATTTGGGGGGTGGGTGAGGGTTGTCCACTACAGGCAGGGGGAGTTGGCTCCCTACCGTTGCATGCAGTCCTAGGGTGGGGTATGGGGTGGGTGAGGGCTGCAGGCAGCCCCACGTTGCTGCACTCCCCCTGCGGCCTCCATGGGCAGGATAAAAGGGTGTAGATGATTTTTACCCCACATGATGTATGTGGCTATTCTAGAATCCACTGCAGTATCTCCTTGGTGGAGTAATTGAAAGCTGGAAGATGGAGGTAATGCTCCTGCCAGATCATGAACAAGACCTACGTTCTGTCTTGCTTATCCCTGCTTTTTGGTTTGTGTCTCTTCCCTTCTGCTTCTCTGAAACAGAACAGGAGTGGGGGGGAGGCATGGAGAGCAACAGCATACCTAGACGCCTGATGGCCCCAGGCAAACTTTTAGTATCAGGGCCCCCCTTCACCAGAGATAACAATAATCATAATTTTAAAATTACCATTTTTGGGCCCCCTTTCTGTCCAGGCCCTGGGTGACCGCCTGGTTCGCCCATGCCTGTTTCCAGCCCTGTTGGAGAAGAGGGGGAGAAGAGCTCCAGGACATTCAAATGCTGGCTGACCCATCAAAGGAACTTGTTGTTGGGTGTATCCTACTGAGTTCACTGGCCATGGCAAGCAAGCTGGGCATCCTGTTGCCATAAGAATGTGCATAAAACTCCTTAGCACTTTGATAACGTTACAACTATAGTGCTGAGCAGGCATTTAACAAAACAGTTAAATGTCTCACCTTCTTGTGACTTTGTATAAAGATGTTTTGATGGGATTAATCTGGGCTGTGTATGTTGGTTTCAATTTAGTGTTAGTCTCATGACCAAAAACCTGCACTGGACCTTATACACTTCCTGGTTTGAAGAGTCTTCCCCTCAATTTACTTGAAAATAAAGATTCTCTTCATTTAATCTGGTTGGGAGAATATGAACCCAGAAAGCAGATATTATGTCTAGAATGACTATGTTGAAATAGCTTATCATTTTGAAACAGCATTAAATCTAATTCTTGATAAAGTGCTCCCTGTAATGTGACTCAGTGATTTAAGAATCCTTCAGTCTTTTCATTAACGGGGTGTATTGGAGGCCATCCCAGTATTTTTATGCTGTGTATGCTCTTTTAATCATGGCATTTAAAGTGGAAGTTGTAGCAATAAATGTCTAATGAACAGCTTATGGCAAGTTTACTCTCAGAAGTTACATTACTGTGCCTACATAGATCAACATAACCATTTATCACAAAGGTGTCAAAATTTACAAATACTAGCCATCACTTATGCATGTCATTCATTTCCAAAAGATACTAGATATGAGTAGTTTATAACATTTCAGGACTTTTGCAACCTAAATCAATATATGAGATTCATGCATACTTTACTATCTAGAAAATAATGTACTAGGAAATGAAAATGTTATTTCACAGTGTTTTAATCTATATCTATTTATCTATCGGGCACTGACCACATAGCAGACGCAAAGGAAACTACTGACATGGGTTATTGTTCATGGGCTTCTCCAGTGAAGTGAGTTTTAAGAGAATCAGAAATGATCTGTCAGGGGTGCTCAACCATCAGGCCACAGGCCAGATCTGGGCCATGGAGCTATGTCATCCAGCCTGTGGGTCTCCCTACAGATCCTGAAATTTGGCAATGGGGAGTGGTGGCAGCATTAATTGCACTTCCCCTGCTGCTCAATTTCTAGACTCATGGGGAGCACACTGAATGACATGGCCCTGTGCCTTAGATGGGGCTGGCACAGTCCCAGATCTGGGGTGAAGAGTTGAACTGGCAGTGGAGATTGGGCTGCATGTGGTGTCAGGCTGATGCATGCAGCAGGGCCAGCACGCTGGATTGCACTTGTGGACCAACCCCACATACCGGATCTGGACCATGGGACCAGAAGTTTGAACACCACTGATCAATGGCACTGTATTCATTATAAACAGATTTGTGGCTTTATCCCAAAATATAGTGCTTCAGCTGATTAGTTTGCAGAAATAATTAAAGCACATGGTGCTTAATATCTTAAAGGCATGTTTACACTGATATTTAGGCTCAAACTTGAGAATGTCTCTTTACCTAGAAGTCTTACTCTTGTATATTGTGGGGGAGTGGGTGGTATGGGGGGTGGGTATAGGTTTGTGTTGGGGTGTGGGGGAGGGTATGTGGGGGTTTTGTTGGGATTAGGTGTGGGGGGTGTGGTTGTGGGGTGAGGGTGTGGGTGGGCATGGGGATTGTGGGGGCAGATAGCTGGAGTGTGTGAGGGGGTATGGGAATCTGTTTGTATGGTGGGGTGTATTTGTGGGACTCACCCTATGAATACACACACACACTCTGTGCCTCCCTCCATACACTCATGTCTCCCATACTACACACACACACACACACACACACACGCACGCTCTGTGCCTCCCGCACTGCACGCTCGCGCTCTCTCTCTCTCCCCTTCATTACTCTCTCTGTGTCACTCCCTCTCTCCCTCATTGCACATGTGTGCATGTGCGCGCGCGCGCACACACACACACACACACACACACACTCCTGCTCACGGTCCCGGGGTACCAGTATGGCCCTGTGCTCCTGTGGTCTAGCAATGCAGGCTGGGGCCACGTGGTGCTGGAGCAGGCATGCAAGGAAGCAGTGAAAGCTGGGACAGGCAAAGACTTCCAGTTGGGAGGGGGCTGGGGTTGGGGTAGGGCAGGGTCGGCTTTGTTGCTGGCTCTTGCCAGCTCCCCCTGGGTCCTACTGGCCCTGGCTCCTGTCATCTTTGACAGGCAGCCAGGAGCAGATACATACTCATTTTCTAATTTTTTTTAGGGGCCCTGTAGGCCAGATAGAATGGCTGGGTCTGGCCCATAGGCCGTATTTTGCCTACCTTTGATTTAGGGGCTTTCAGTATAGGTGGTCAGCATGCATGGCTTTGAGGAGATCTTTCAGGTTGATCCTAAGTAGCAGTATAGATGTATGCTAATTGTATTCTGTTATTCTATTAAAATAAAACATTCTGTGTTATCTGTAGTATATGTATAAACTTGCATAAGTTTACATATGCTAGGTAGTGTGCGTTTGCATGTATATGTATTTTAGAGGCTTATACAAATAACATGCCTCTTAGCAAATTACCTCCTCATGATAATCCTTTACCAGTACCTTTCTTTTTCCCGTTAACGCAGAACATTGGTACAGTTCTACAGAATGGATTTGTACAGCAATTTTTTTTTCTTAGCCATTTGACAAACATAAATCACAATGAAATTATAGTTGCATACCCTATTTTTATTTTAATAAATATAATCATTTGTATAAACACTAAATATATTATTCATACGTTCTCTACTGTAATTCAACAAGCAGATTAATTTGGAGACTTGTCTTCATGATAATCTAAAAGAGGATTTACATTATTTAGGTAGCTAATACCATAAACTAGCTTTTTAGTATTGTAAAAGGGGGTAGCTATATATTGTGTGCCAGACTTCATTTCAGAATTAATTCTAGAACATACTGCACTGTGTAGTCCTATTGGATTTCTGCAACTGTTGCCTTTGGAGCCATGCTATTGTAGCAGAATTCCAACAGGAGTAAACATATGGGGAGTCTTCCGTTGTTGGTTTACCCCACCATTTGTTCTAAGAATTAAACCAACTGGTTCTGTACCCAGTGGAGTACATCTGTTACAGTATATTACTAGATATGCACAACTCATTTCAGAGCTTGCTGAGATAATTTTGATACTTGTGGCCAAGAAAATTCTGTTAAATAATTGCCAAAGAGATTGGGCAGCTTTTTCAGAAGTATAGAAGTGGTTTAGGAGCCTAGTCCTGTTTGCACACTTGAATCAAGCACCTAGCAGCCTAAGTGTCACTGAGATGGGAATGGGGCTTAGGATTCCAATCACTTTTGAAAACGGGACTTCAGCCCTTAATTCATTAAAATACCATTCAAAACCATACCCTTTGTCTCTGTGTGTTATTCCTTGGTTTAAATTACACTGTCATGTTTAGCAATTTATTTGGAGAGCAGGTTTTTCAAACAGTTGAGATTTAGTTGCATTTAACTTGAGGAATAAATTTTTCCTTAAATGCTAGGGTAAGGATTCAATAGTCATTTAATTAGTATGGGAACTCTTTATATAAAAGAGTACACTATCCTTTACACAAAAATTGCTATGCAGCAGTCAAGTGGCCAACAGGTATAATCACCCACACCATCTTTGAAAAAAAAGGAAATATCCTGTCAAGATATCTGGTGAATTATATTCACCATTTTCATCACCAGTCTCAACCTCTCTGCAAGTTAGCCACATGTTGTGAACATGGACAGTGTCAAAATATACAGCTCTTGTTCTCTATAGTGGGCAGTTATGAAGTTGGAGTTAAGGCTTCCTTTTCTTTTTTTTAAAGGAAGGCTTGTCACACAAAATCCAGAGGGTGCCTCCAATTGTATCCCCAAGACAGTTTGCCATCAGGATTTGAGCCTGTGTCCTTCATAGCACATCATGCACAGTAACTACTTGAAATAAAAGACTAATTGTTAACAGTAGTAAGCTCTAATTCCCTTCCCCAGGTTAAGGGAAGGGACAACATTACTTTGCAAATAGGTGATGTCAAGAATATGTTAAAGGCAGTAGGGTGCTGTGTTAACCCAGCCCTTATACTAGGTTATCCTTCATGGCTTTGGAGTGAGGGGGTATGATCTGTTTGGTGACTAGTCTGGTGATTCTCAACCGGGATGCTGCATCCGTAGGTGTGGAAACAGCTACACATGATTCACAAGATAAACCCAGAGGGTACGTCCAGACAAGCGTCAGACAGCACGTGCCACACATACAGGCATTCCCTGTGCTGGTAATTTGCATATTGGGGTGTGTGTGTGTGTGGGGGGGCACTTAACCCTGAACTGAAAAAAAGCCGGGTGGTGCATGTGGCAACAGCATGCGCCACCCAGGTTGGAGCCTGGTCAGTCAGAGCCACATTCCAGCTGCCGGCCAGGATCTCTGCTGCAGGATCATGGTGGCTGTAGCCCCTGGAAGCCTCCAGAACCTCAGATAAGGCTGCTTGGGCCAGCCCAGGTGCTGACCCCAGCCTCGCCTACCCCACCTGGGGTAATGTGCTGTGTGCCAGAGTACACATGTATGGGGGTTCCCCAGGGACAAGTAGCAGCAGCACAGATTGTGCCACTGCTGTTTATCCCTAGGGAAATGCATGTTCCTGCTCATGGGGGATGCTCCCAGAGATTTCAAATAGGAACCAGTAGAGTCAAAAACATTTTGACCTGTTTGCATCTTTCTTACTTCTTTTGCATCAGAAAAATTGCTCTATTATTTTTTGTAGTCCAAAAATGAATGAAAGCTAAGAGCTGGCATTTTCCAAGGGGTGTCTTAAGTCCAAAAATGTTCAGCGAAAGCAACTGTGACTGAAAGGACAGCTAGATGTGTATATTTGGCAACTTGTTTTTGCAAGTCACTGACTAAACGGATTCAGTTTGGATCAGTTTTCAGTTCTACCAGAAATAATCTTGCATGACCTTTGATTCCTTAAATAGGAAGGGTGAAGAGTGATGCCTGTAACCAGAGATACAAGTTTGAGTCTTTCATGGATAATTACATGAATTTAGTGTTAGGCAGTTGGAATTGAAGTAACAACCTCTGGGGTTTTATTTATTTATTTATTTATTTTTGTTCAGTCTGTGTGAAAATAATCAATGGAGTTTTTTATTTCTATGTTGCAATCATTCATTTGTGTGAGAGTACAGGAAACCATACTGAGAGGAGAGGAATTTAATTCATGTTGTATAGTTGGTTCTCTAGGCTGTAGAAACATGTTCCTGGAAAGTGGAAGTTGGAATTACACTGAAACAATGAAGCAACCGTACACAGTCTTTAAATCTCAGAATGTAATGCTCTACTTGGAGCAATTTTAATGGAACAGATTTACACAGTAAGCGCATATAATGGCTTCCATTGTTGTACAGTATACATTCAGATGGAGCTGCCACTAGATGTCACATTGTTTGCTTAATAAGTCTAACATTATCTCAGATATTCAAAATCTAAATTGTGTGGACAGTGGAACAACAGATCAAACAACTATGTATGAAGTAGATCTATAGTTCTGAGTCTTTTTAATTTTACTTACATATTTATTCCTCACTGTAAAGCACTCATCTATACTTTGAGGTGTGATCAGCTAATATTTTTGTAAGCTGATATATGTATCTCCACATTTTCAAATATTCTTTTCTCTTTCCACAGAACATTTTGACTTTAAATCCCTGTATGCAAGCTCATGCAACTCTACATTCAACAGCTGCAAAGAAACAAAGCAAGAAGCACTGGAAAAGGAATTCTGATAAGAATTGTTCAGTAAGTGCTGCATAGTAGTCATAGTAGTACTAGTGGTACATCTGTTAAATACAAGCTATTAAAACTAAAATCTCAATGGTAAAAGCATCAAGAAATTAAACGTTAAGATGCTTGCAGAGTTAATCAGCCAAGTTCTGCTTACCTTATGCTTCTGTAAATTGGGAGTTACTTCACTGACTGCAGCAGTAGTTTTAACTTGGGGTGGGGGAAGGGAGGCAAGTGGGGCACCAGCCCTTGCCACTGTTTCAGAGGACAGTAGGATGGCAGCTTCCAGGGAATAAATACACTGCCATTGTCACTGCTGTAGTAGCCCTGTTCAGAAAACTTCTGCTGAGGTGGAAGCAGCCTGCATTGCTGCCACAGTCGCAGCTGCCACAACTCAACAGCCCCTGCGTTGAGAGGGCAGCACTTGCGTGCATGCATATGCATACACACCCTTTTCCCCTCCACACCCTGTTGCCCAGAATGCCAGAATTTCAAGTTACACCTTTTGTCTTCAGTGCTTTGCAGTAAAATTAAGATTGAAATTTGGTCCCAGGTAATTATGCCCACCTCCTGATTTACATTTTCACTGCAAACTTATTAATTAATTTAGCAATTGACTTAGTTTCTAGGTTTTCATATTCTTTGTCTCAATTTGATATTTAACCTGTTTAATATTTCTGTAGCTTTATTAGATTTGGTTGCTTCTTTGACTTCTGTCCAACACGTCTGAATTGTGTTTCTACTGTTTTCCTACAGATGGTTGTAGATAATCCTTTCAGAGTAGATGGCTTTTAGTCAGAATATTTTTAGGTAGAATACCACTCCCCTACCCTTGGGAATTAATAACCTATGCTTGCAGTAGCCTGTTGGTTATAGTATTTATTGTAATGTATCTGAATACAAAAGTTGAACAATAGTGATGTTTTAGAGATGCTTGTGATTCCAGGGTTTCAATTGCTTAGTATGAAACCTGTGAATCTTCCTTTTTTCTTCGTCATTCTCAGGCAAGTAGGTACTTACTCATACTCCCAATGCTCTGGGTACACTTAAACTTCTAGGGCTGTGTAAACAACAGTATTTGTGGGCCTTGGCTGCTGATTAAAGTATGATCCTGTACACTATATAATTTTTCATGGTTACAGGATTATCCTTTATGCAGTTATAGAGTCTGATCTTTCTATAGCATGTATGGGGACCATATTCCTGTTTGGGGACCCAGTGAGCTGAGCAGAGCCTGGCACTCTGGTGTTCACTGCAGGATCAGAGCCTGTTGTAATTGTTAGCTTTTTTCCTATTTAAGAGCAATATGCTAAGTAACAAGTGGCCTTTATACTGTAAGTTGTCAGAGTTAGCTAAAAATTCCACGTTTCGTTTGTAAATAGTATGGTAAAAAATCTTAACATTTTACTACAAAACATAAAGGAACTTCTCCAATTCTAAGTGGACAACAAACTCTGTGTTGATATTTTGTGGGTGTTTTATAACTGTGGGTGTGCCTATGTAGAAAACCCCCCCATTTTCCTTTTTAAATACATATACATATACATATATGAGATAGGTATGCATTCTTTTCCCTTCCCCAATTATTTCTGGCTTTTCTTTCTTTCCCTCTCTATTCCTTATAGACAAGCTCAGACTTAGGATAAGCTTTAACATTTTTATTTTGGTAGCAAGTTTTTGGTTTTGGTTATCCACTGTTTTATATTGTATTATTATTAGGTTGTATATTGTATTATTATCATTTTTGTATTGATTTTTATTGTTTCATATGGATATTGTATGGTTTAGGCCTGTGTTTGTAAGTGAACCAAAGTAATGTCAAGTTTCCATTTTGTATGTCAAGTCTCCATCTTGTGTCCTCTGCCCAGGCATCCCCTGTGTTGCAACTATATGATTCACGTATTCCTCCTGTATAAATTGGTACCCGGATGAATGAGAGTGATTGGGAATGATTGAAATACAGTGGTAGCAGGCCTCTACTGAATGGCCTGTAACAACTGGGCCATTACTTCGCATTGATTCATCCAGGAACCATGGACCTCACCCAGGAACAGAGCCAAGAACCCAGCATTTGAAAGACAAAACACCCTGTAGAACCAGCAACTCTACCATTGTATCCCACCATTACAGACACCCAAAACTGCACATCCCTGCATGGAGCCCATGTGCTCAGTATGCCAGGGGCTGACCCTTGCCTGGGCATGCCTCCTGTCACTAGGGTCACACAAGGTCTACCCCCATAAAAGGGGCAGTGAAGACGGACCCAGTGGGACGCCCTCTCCATCTGGACCAGCACCATGCCACACCACCTATCCACCCAGAGGCCCTGCTGGCACCCCCCCTCTGGACAACGTTTACTGGACAAGGACCCCTTTCCAGCCTGGATAGGTAGCTATCACACCCCAACCGCTCTTCAATCAAGGACTTGGACTCTGCTTCTCTTCCCTACCTGGAGTCCAGCCTTCCACTGAGTCTCTTTCTCCTGCTGCCATTGTGACACCTTGTGTGTGTGAGAACCAGTAATTTCATGGGGCTGTGTAGTGTGTTGTCTGTGTAATAAAACTGTTATTTGGACCCCTAAGTTGGGTTTTGCTTTATTATGGCTTGGCCCTGCTCCAATCTCTGCTCCTCTAACTTCTGTCTCATTTTTCCCTCTCCTGCTTTTGGCTCACTGCTGCCTCCAACACCTGTCCTGAGTTCCTCTCTGCCTCCAAACTCCCTGTTTCTTTGCCACTGTCTTATCCCCACTGCCTTTTCCCTTTCCCCTGAGCAACCAGGTTTCTGCCTCAGTTTCTTTCCTGGATGTCTCCTCCTTGCCCCCACTTATTTGCTCCACCCCCCCAGCATCTCAGCTGTCTGCCTCAGTTTCCAGCCACAGTCTACCTTAAGTAAACCCAAGCCTCAGTTCCTCAGCCAGCTTCACTGTAGTCCTCTGGTTCTAATCCCGGTTCTGGCAACTTTCACTCCCTACACTTTGACTCTTTCTCTCTCACCTGAACCTGCCCCCAGGTACCCCAAGCACACACATACACACTGTACCATCCAATTTAGGAACTTACCTGTGTGTATGTGTAGGTGGGTTGTATGTGTGTGAACTGGTGACTGTGTGTGTGTGTATATCTATCTATCTATATATGGCATTGTGTTCATGATATACGAATTAGTGATCTGTGTCTAACTTTTGGGCTGTATAGTGTACGTGCTTGAATTGGTGATAGGTATGCATGTGCCTAGGCTGGTTTGGATGTGTATGTGCTTGAGCTGGTAGTATGTGTATATATGCACCTAATCGATTTGTGTGTTTGTATAAGTGCAATTGTGTTACACCCTCCTATCTAACAGCGTAATACTGAGATCCTGAGAGTTGGCCTGATCCCACAAGGCAACACCTATATGTATGCCAGACTGCACAGTTGTAACTGAGAAGCTTTAACAAGTACTAAATGCTGCACAGTAACCACTGTTACTGCACAGTCCTGGTGCTGCATGGGTTGTTTCTGATGCTACTGTGCAGTAGCAACGAGCGTCATGGTTCATGACTGAGTTTATTATACCACAAAGAGAGAAGGGAACCCTGCAGAAGCCAACAAGTGAACCCACAAAAGATTTCCAGTCTCATTTTCCATTAAATTCATGGAGTTAATAAGATATTAATGATCAATAGAAATGCCTGTGCCTTTCTGGGCTCTCCAGCTCATCATCTATAGCCCTGGTTAGTATAAAGCAAATAACAGAGAATTGCTTAATCCTATCCTAACGTCTTAAAAATAAGGAAAAGACTGCAAATATATCTATATTGAACAAAATGGGATTTTGATGGCCTAAAAAGTCATTTGCAGGTGAAAGTCTGACCTGTTTATAAGGAAGTGTAACTATCTGAAGTTTGTGGAAATTGTACTTGTTTACATTTGCATCAGGTCTGAATTTGGCCTTTAGCTTTGAATTCCCATCCAACTATTCTGATGGGGACTGTGTAGAATTACTGTTGGAGGAAGGGTGGGAGTATGAAAATACAAAACTAATTAAATTAACAGCCCTCAAAACTCTGTGAACAAAAGCTGCATCTGCTGATGCATGCACACAGTGACTTTGTAATGTCTAATATACTTCCAGATGGCAGACTTGCATATTTCCTCAGAATAATTACACAAGCAAAATTTTAACTCCTAACCTGCTCTGAGAGCATTTGGTTGTCTAGTTTAAATGTGTTTCTGAAAACAGAATCTGAGCTGGTATTCTTCCCGTGCTGAAAAGTTATTCTCTGAAAAGAGGTTACGTTAGGTTTTAATGAATATTATTGTTTATTTATTGTGCCAGACAACTGGGTTTCTGTGTAAAATCAATTTCTGTCAGTAGACAGAAGTTGATTGATCTTCCCCAAGCAACTGTAGTTCACTGGAATTAATAAAAGGGTGTGCAGACTCTTCAGATTCTTGATAGGAACTGAGGACTGTGTTGCTAAGTCACCCTAGATTCTGGTACTAAACATGGACATTAAAAGCTAGGTAATAACAAGTGAGTTACGGCAGCAGGTGGAACCATCTGTTGTAGACAAGAGGAGGGAGGTGGGCATTCTCTGAGGGAAGGGTTGGCCAACCTGAGGCACAGGTGCAGCAGATTGGAGAGGGGACACGTATCCTAGTGGCAGATAGGGCAGGAAGTAGAAAGCAGAGCAGCAGGTATCGGCATGGCATTTAGTGAGGGTGCAGGGCTCATTTGTGGCACACTTGCCAAAAAGCTTGGCATCCACTCTCTTAGGGCATTCCTAGGCTGAAGGCTTTCCTGGTTACTGGGGACACAACACTGATCTAGATTACAGTAATTGTAGCCCTGGTCTAGGATGGGTGGGCAGGGGGCCTAAAACCCTCCTTTTCAGGGGAGGATCAGTTGTGCCATAGGGTCCAGGGTTGCTACTGATTACTTGGGAAAATGGAGGTGGGAAGGGGGAGAACAGGGAAGGAGAAACAGGTCAGAAGTTCCAGTGAGAGAAAAAAAAAGTCTGGTTTTTTTTTCATCCAAAGAAGAGGAGTGAGGAGGTGTCAAAGGCAAACCTTGAACAAAGAGAAGAACCTTAGGCTGAGGTTTAGGTTATATTAATGTCTTTTGACTGACCAGTAAACAACACACCAAAGAGGTGGGTTTATGACACTAATCTGAGATGTGTTTCAGCTGAAGCTACAACTTCTTATTCAACCTGCTGTCTCCTTGCGCTGCCCTGTGTGGACATGTCTGCTGTGTTTGGGGGCTTTTTGGTCTGCATTGTTTTATACCACACCTACCACAGTAGGGTCCTGATTTACAACAAGGGCTTCTGGGTATTACCATATAGTGTCTGAACCTCAGTTATCTGAATGGCAGCTGGCAGGTTTGTTTTGCTAACTTGTAACTGTTGGTAAATAGTGTTACTGTTCTTTTCTTAAGCTTTATTTTAATACAGTGCTGTAGTGCTACTCTTAAGTTTGATACAATAATTTGTGAATGTTTGACTTGTGTAGCAATCTGTTCTCTTTTAAGATTTACCATATTTAATATCTGTACTGTTCAGGTTGGTATAATTTTTCATTATGTATCAAATTTTAGCATGTATAACTAGGGACCTACTTAATTCACCGTTTCGTGGATTTCACAGAACAAGAAATGTGGGATTGTCTGCAAAATCAATAACAACAAAAACTTAATAAAAATAAAATACTGGTGCCCCAGTGGAAGTCAGCGGTCCTTGTTGCCAGGTGGGGAAGGTGCCGGCTGGTAGGGTGGCATGAGCGCAGCAGACAAGATGGTGGCTGTCCTCTTGTCCCTTCTTCCCCTGCTGGCGCCTCCCTGCCAGTCAGTGCCAAGGGGTAGCGCTGCCACAAAATGCCTTTGAAATCAGCTCCGCCTGCTGTGAGTAGCCATGAAAAGCCCTTTATTTCACAGCGATTTAAGTAGGTCCCAATGTATAATTCCTTGCAAAGTAGCCAAACAACTCTTTTGCAACTGCTTTTCAAAGGGGTTTGGATAGCAGAAGACAAACAGATCTCTAATGGGTGAAATTATATCCTTATTTACACTTGAAAAGTCTTATTGTCTTCAGTTGATTACCTGGATTATATAAAATACATTTTGTGCGTGTGTTATTATAAGTCTGCTACTTAGTGGAGAAATCTGAGTTATCTGGGATATTCCATGCCTTATGCTGAAAGGGGCTTATGTATATCTTGGAAAGGTTTGACAGGAAGGTGATTTAAGCCAACCCATATGTTCAGCACTTCTCCTGAAATACCATGCTTGGAACTACAAATATACACATTACTGATGTATCTATGGAAAAATGATGGGAATTGTTCCAGAAGGAAAAGTTGGAAGTAATTCAAAAAAAGGGAAAAGGCAAGGAAAAAACAGAGTTTAAATTGGGTTGTTGATTGCTATCGTTTAACTGTTTTGATATTCTGGCAGTACTAGCACTGTTTTTTGTGCTTACGTTTGCTAAGCCTGATCACAACTTGCAATATGAGTCCTCTCTTTTTCTCTCTCCTTTTTATGTTGGAATGACACCATTTTAAGTGTAACTCCTTCTTCTGAGAGTATTTTTTTTTTGGCCAAGGCACTTTAATTGTAATGTATTTTTTTTTAAGTGCTAGAAAGACCATAAAATTCAAGATCAATGCTTAACAGAGTAAGAAATGAAGTACAGGCTGCCAAGTAAGAGGTAGTGTAGGGTGGCATCTTAGAGATCAACTTGTTCAGAGATATGAGCTTTTTATAGGAAACAATCTTTGTCAGATGCTATCAAATACTTTTTTGACCAACTATACACCAATATCAGAGAATAACCTAAATAAACTATTTTTTTGAATAAATGTGTGTGGGGGGAGGGGGGGAGGTAAAATTTAAATTGGTATTTGCAATTTAAGTAAAGCCATCCACAATCTGAAAAGAAGGAATTTAGTTGGCAAATAATTTTAAATGAATAATCTGACCAATTTTAAAGATATATTAATAAAGCCTATTAGTATATTTATAAATAAGAAATAGCTTCAGCATTGCAAAATAGAGATCACTTATTAAAGGAAATCAGCTCAATTATCTCTACAACCAAAACGTATAGTTTACCTTTGCAAAATATTTATTTGGTCCTCATTGCACATGAATATGCAAGTTGAGCTCTTTTTTGAATGGGTATACAATGGCAGATGTCTCTCTAATCGCTATCCTATTCAAACACTAATCGGTGGAACATATGTAGAATTCTAGTTGTATGAATAGGTATACCATGGCAGCAGTCTTTTTAATCACATCACTATTCAACCACTAATCGGTATGATGATTAAGGGACATTAGAGGGAGCACTCTGACATCTGATTCTTTGAACTGATGTCTGGTTGGGCTGCACTTTGTAGTATTCGTCATGGCCAGACTGCTTTCCTTAAATAAAACGCTCAGATTCCCAAATGTGGAAAATATTACATTATGACTTATAGAAGTGATTAGGGAATTTGAGAGTGATTTTTTTTACTAGTGATTGACTGTGCATGCACAAACTATTCACATGAATAATAGATGCATTACTTTGAGTATCAGTAAGAGTTGAGAAGTAACATCAAGAGATTGTATCTTTTTCCCCTCATAGTATCAATAATTAAATATTAATAGAGACTTTAAAATGTACCAGTTTAATCATTTAGCAGTCAAATTCCTACTCATGCATTTTTCAGACAAACTAATTACTTCTCATTTTCTTGCATCGATACCATACACTGCGTTTTATAACCATTTTATGTAAGTATGATTGCTATTTACATTAGATCTATTTATGTATGTGATTTATATCATCTGAGTCTGTAAGGAATATATAGCTACAATACTTGTGCCTTCTGTCTTAGTTTAAATTTGTTTATGATGTGACTATTAAAATGTATTAAATCTCCTGTTTGTGTTGATTAAAGGCTTCCCTAATATCATGTCTCTGTTTATAGATCTTTTAAATTGTGCCTGGCTCAGACAGAGTGATTTCCTTCCACGTAGAGTGCAGACATAGTTGCAGGCGGTACAGAGCATTGCAGTCTTTAACCCATCCTGAGCAGTAGTGAGGGATTGGTGAAGCTGGCTGTTGATGGTTCCAGCCAGTCTCTTGGGAAACTGGCACTGACTATCTGCCACAATAGCAATATTAATAATCTCAGGTTTTGGCAAACTATGATACAGGAGTTGGAGAAGGAGGGGTAAATGAACTATATGAGTCATAAAGATATAGGGAGCTCCAGGGAATTATAGGAGAGAGTAAACCCACAGGCTTTATCACTTTAGTTATGCAATCCTTTGGATGAGGAGTTTGGAAGGCACTGACTGTTCAAGAAATTCTGTGGCTGTTCAAGGAGTTTTGGGGGTGGAAGGGGAGAGACAGGTATGAGAGAAAAGAGAATAGGCAAGAGAGAATTGGCACTGGCTGGACAAAGAACCTGGAACACAATGCTAAGAGGAACAAGGCTTAGAAGAGGAGCACAAGGGGGTAGATTTGAAGTGAGAGTTGGTGAAGATGGGAGATGGGAATGATAGGGAGATCGGGAGTGAAACAGATTGAAGAAGAAGCTGGAGGTATGAGGAAATGGGAGCTGATTGGATAAGGAGACTTGAAACTCAAAGAAGAAGTCTTCCAAATGGAGATGGGATGAGTGGTTGAGGAGAACAGGACTGGAATGAGGAGCTAGCGATGAGGAAGAGATGGGGTTAGGGCAAAACAGTTTGGACAGGGAAATGAAGAAGGCTGTGCTCACCTTGCATAGTCCCTTCCAGAGCCTGGAAAGGAACAAAGAAAAGTCTTCTCATTCTTCCTGAGAAAGTAGGGCAATGGGTTAGTTACCCTGGGTGTCTGTACGTGAATGCACGGAGAATGGGAAACAAGCAGGGAGAATTGGAAGTCCCATACAGAGTCACAGATCTATGATGTGACTGGAATAACAGAGACTTTGTGGTATAGCTCATATGACTGGAGTACTGTCATAGACGGATACACTGTTCGGGAAGGACAGGCAGGGCAGAAGAGGAGTTGTGTTTTATGGAAAAGAGCTGTATGATTGGTCAGAGCTCCAGTGTGACACTGGAGACAGGCCTGTTGAAAGTTTCTGGGTTAGGGTCAGAGGGGAGAGAAACAAGGGTGATGTTATGGTGGGGGTCTGCTATGGACCACCACACCAGGAGGATGAGGTCGATGAGTCTTTATTCAAACAACTAGTGGAAGTTTCACAATCACAAGCCCTGGTTCTCATGGGGGACTTCAATCACTCTGACATCTGCTGGGAGGGCAATACAGCAGTGCAAAGGCAGTCCAGGAAGTTTTGTGAGAGTTTTGGGTACAACTTCCTGGTCCAGGCAGTGGAGAGGCAAACTAAGGGCCATGCTCCTCTTCACCTGCTACTCACAAACAGGGAAGTATTGCCAGGGAATGTAGAAGTGGACAGCAACGTGGGCAGACGTGACTATGAGATGACTGAGTTCAGGATCCTGAGGAAAGGAAGGAAAGAAAGCACCAGAGTAAGGACCCTGGACTTGTATGTACTTTTTATCAAGTTATTGTAAATCGATTCAGTTTACCTTTCAAGAGCCAGATTAACAAAAGTTAATCTGTGACTAAGGTTTTTGATGTTGAAGTGCAAACTTTGAGAAAATGAAGCAACTAGTTAGTGAAAGAAACTGGACAAATAGCTCAGAGACATGAATGTAGAGAATGCTTGGAATTTCTGAAGTCAAAGGTGCTGTCTTACGTCAAAGGTGAAATTGGGTTCTTAAGCAAATGGGAAAAAAACTTGTTGGGAAGGACTCTAAGTGAACTGCGTGTATGAACACCTAAAAAAAGGGCAGTAGGAGTTTACAAAGGACTGGAAAAAAAAGATTGATAAGTGAAGAAAGTTAGGTCTTTGAGGTCAAGATGTGTGGAGAAAAAGTTAGAATTGCAAAAAGTCAAACTAGGGTTATGTCTTGTAAAAATACTGAATAGCTGAAGAACCTTCCTTTATAAAAATGGTAAGAATCGGATAAATGAAATGGGACATTTTGCAGTGGAGCTGATACCTTGCCTTCATTTTTAATATAAAAAGGTGATCTTAAATATGGGGATAAAAGCTGATCATCTAATGGAAATTAAAGTTATCATAATTGAAATGAAAGATAATCTTGGACCTTTCTGGGAATAAGATAATCTTCACCTAAGAAACCTAAAAGAGCTGGCATGTGAAATAGCAGGTTTGGTATCAGGGTTTTTTTTTTAATAAGTATTAAGTCAGAGGTGATACTATCCACTTGGAGAATAGCAAAGGTACTAACTATATTAAAGAAGGGGGAAAAGCAATCTGGGTAACTATAGACCAGTTAATTTGATTCCAATAGTATACAAAGATTTAGAATGAAAGAAGTAAAGAATGTATGGCAGTAAATGCAATAAAATGCAGCATGGGTTTACCGAAGGTAAATAAATCATATCAGATTCACCTGATATCTTTCTTGGATAAGAGAAATGCAGTAGATGTAAGAAATTCAGTACATCTCACATTTCATATGGCGCCACAAAGAAAATTATTAGTTAATTTGGGTTTAGTTGAAGAATAGTAAGGTGGATAAAGAAATGGTTAAAGGGGAGATAAAAATATGTACTGCTGAAAGAAGAACTATTGATCAGAAGGTTACTAATGGGATTCCTGAAGGATCTGTGTAACGTTTGCAATTAGATATTTTCAGTAATGAACATAACACAAAAAATAGGTGTGTGTTAATGAATTAGCTGATGATACTTGTCAATACAGAGAAAGATTGGAATCATACAGGGAGAGCTCCGCTAATAGAAATGGGATGAAATGTAATGGTATGAAGTATGAAGTCATAACCTTAGGAGCTGATAACAATGTCTGCTATAAGTCTTGAATTCATGAATTGGAAATGACAGAATTATTATAATCCACCAGGATGGTGAGGTTGGGGGAAAAAGGCAAATTTATTCTTGGATGTATGAAGGGAAGTGTTTCCTGTTACTGCCATTTTCAAGGTACTGGTGAGATCTTAACTAGATTTGTGTGTATAATAAGCAAGAAGGCAGGACAGAGGTGGAGTAAAGCTGAAGCAAGTGCAGAAAAAGACTACTAGGTTAATCTGGGGAATGAAGAACCAATCTACCAGAGGAAATTTGGTTAACCTTACAAAATGAAGGCTTATGAGGCTTACTCGCTATACATATTTCTGGCGTTAGAGAAATAGCAAGGGTTGAAGAAAACTGTTTACACTGAAGGATATAATTTAGCAAAGAACAAGTAAATATAAATTGGCCATGAACAAATTTTAGGCTGGAAATTAGAACAAGATTTCTACCAACTAGGTATTTTGGAAGATTGTTCCAGACCACGTCACTGCTTTAACTGGCTTGAAGATGAACCTTGATGAGTTTCTCAAAGGCAGTATGTGATATGATTATCTACCATACCAAGAGACTAAAATGAACCCCTCAGGAGGTTTCTTCCAGTCTTAAGTTATTGTACAGTGTCTAGCACTCTTAAAAATCAGGGCATACCCAAAATTAGCAGATATATTTGACCATAATTGTTCAGTGCTGTTCACCATATATAAAACTGGGATAAAAATACCTCATCACCTCCTGGGGTGAAATGGAAATACATTGTTTGTAAAATAGATGCTGTAATGATAAATGCCATAGGAAAGCCCATGAGGACATCAATTTTATCATCAGAGCTTATAGGGCAGTGAATAGTGTGCAGTAAATAAAGGCACACATAGATGACAAGGAAAAAAATATTGGATGGCTGTTGATTAAGTGAGCACCATCCATTCTCCTTCCTGAATAAGGCAGAGCTTCTGTGAAAAGCTGTTATATATGATCGTATAATTAAAAACTGTACCGTAAGTTATATGCACAAGGAGTGCAGGGAACAAATTAAGGCTTCAGGGGCAGCCTTTATTTTCTGGTATTTTCTAACTATTAAAGGCTCTACTTTGCTGCCTGACTTTCATTTCTGTTGAATTTCTCATATGGTGTGATATTAGTGTGCCCGCCCACCATCAGTGTCTCTCTTTTCTATGGTCTTTAATTCTGCCTGGCACTAGTGGTGGAGTATAACTGCATAAGCCCCGCTTGTTTGTTAATTGAATGTTGACTTGAGACCTTGACCTACCTACTCTGTGAATCGCCTACAGTTTCTCCCTTCTACATAATAACTTGTTGCGCTTTGATTGATATAGTTCGTCATTGTCAGGTAGCTTTTTAAAGCTTCTGTTCTGAGCCACTGTCTTTTCTCTTTTCACTAATGTTATGCTACACCAACCTTGCTTTGCTGCTAACAAAATATGAGTACCAAAAAAAAAAAAAAGGAAAAAAGAAAAATCCAAAGTAAAAGTGCTGTTTCCAGGGACTTGAAAATGGTATATGTAGGTGAGAACCTTTTCTGCTCTGCAGGGTTTTCTTACAAAAGTTATTCTCTAGCTGGATAAGGATCCGTTTTCCCCATGATTCATATTTCCTGTTATTGTTTTCGTTGCCTTCTGACTTGCTCCCTATGGCTCTTCAAGAGCATTATTTCCCTTCAAAGAGCATAAGGATTCCTTTCTGTGGGGAATGTTACTATCAGCTTCCTCAAGGGTTCCCACAATGTTGGAGAATAAAGGAGGACTGTGGCAGAAAGGAGCAAATCAAATGTGAATTTAGTGTATAGTTCCCTGAGTACTGATCAAGCTAGGATCAAATGACTTAAACTGTTTGGAATCAAATGGGATAGAGCATTATTTGCTAACTCTGGAGGATTGTGAGAAATCAACTTCTAAAATCATACATTGGTCTGTTATAAAGCTGCTTAGTTAGCTGAGTTGCATAAGTACTGTTGGTTCCAATAAAGTTTTCTAAGCAGATTGGGCTAGTTCATTAAATTGGGGATTTACTGGATCTTCCTGTATAAATTCTGATATTACAGAAGTAGAAGTCCAGTGTGATAGTGCAGATGTTTAGTATCTCTCAGGATTTGGTCAAACAAAATTAGGAAAAACCTTCTTTATTAATTTCACTGTGCTTTCAAAGAATCATAAAACTGCTGGTTTTATTAATTTTTTCCCCATCCTACACAAATTGGAGAATAATGCTGTTTATAGATTTAAAGCATTTAGAAGGGGATTTATAAAAGTGTTTAGAATACTTAAGTTTTATGTTGAATACTGAAATGACTTCATATATTTAAATAAATGAAGTTGCCAATAGGCACTCTTTAGTAACTAACAGGTGCTTGACTTGTATAAGAAATTTCACTTTAATTATATTTATAGAACACTGTAATTGTACAATGTAGGCTTTTTGAAGGTATTTTTTTTTTTAACAGACCATGTAAGAAGACAAGGAATTCTGCCCACAAGAGTTTATTTTGATCTACTGTATTAGTAGGGGACTCTAGTTCCTGATGTTTACTTTGTACAGTTTACATTTTCATTGTTTCTATCTTCCTGTGCATTTGCCAGTGAACAGACAAACAATGTGAGAAAGATCTTGCATATATTTGTAGCAATAAGCCTGAAAAGCCACCAGGGCTCTAGAAAAGATGTGGAGAAGTGCACAGTGTTGCTAGGCAACACCACACTACCACAGATAGTATTTTTCTTTTAATTTATTTATTCTTCAGTTTGAGTGTGTCCTGCTTGGAGCCATTTGGGTAATAGTTAGACAAGTGCATAGAAATCGGAAAGCTGTAGGAGCAGAATAAAGGAATGCAAAAGAAAAATGTAAAGAAGGGAAAGTCATGACCCTTTACAAAAAAGAAAGAACTAGGAGACATGAAATAATCAGGGAAGAATAAGGAAGAAAGGAAACAAACAAAGGAAACAGGACAGGGAAAAAACAATTAATAAAGTGAAAGATGGAAAGATAGGACACTAGGGAAGAAGAAACATTAGAAATTGGAAGATGAAGTTTCCACAAGGGAAATGGGGACAACTGCTACATTAACATAAGAATAACATTTGCACCTAAAAAAGGAGAAATGTTCTAATATTGTTTTAAAGAAAATAACGATTGCTGTCTTTAATTGTTTTGCAACTTGTCTGCTCTTTTCTGTTGCTCTGTTTATTCCTCTGCAGCAGTAGTAATGTCTTTCAAGAGTTGGGAGGAAACTATTAGCTCCAATGTTTTTGGTAGGAAATAAGTATTACTTTTACAGCAAGTGTTGCAGATTTGTTTAAAACTAATAAGTGTTAGATCTGAGGCTAAAATCTTCAAACCCAGACCTCACCCTCAAATCTAAAATCTTGTATTTTAATATCAGGATGTGTGCTTTTTTTAAGTGTATAAAGTATATGAACATATTGTGACAAGAGTGCAAATTTAGGGTTCAGTCATATAAATTTAGTGTTATGGTCCTACTAAAAGGAATAGAATTGCTTTGTATTACTAATGTGTACATCCCAGCTATAGGTGCAAGATCAGAACCTTATGTTTTCCAAAATTGAAGGTACAATGCACAACCTTTTTTCCTTCCTTGGTCCCGACCCTTTGGGCTACATACAGATATTCAAAAAGCCTGAGTCTGAATTGATTCAATCTTCGCAGGTTACTTTAACCTGCATAGATTGAACTATTTTGCAAGTGAATAGACATTCACTTTTGATTCTGGAAATGCAGACACATGCCTGCTTAGGCCAGAAGTTGGGGGCACTAGACCAAGCCCTTCCTTCCTTTCCACAGTGGCCAAGGGAAGCTAAGGTGGGGGGGTGGCTGACTAGGTCCAGAAAGCTTGATTATGATTGAGATGGGGTTTAAAACCCACCCCCCCAGCCTGCAGGAACCCCAGCCCAGGTGTACCTGGAGGGGGAGGGGGAAGCAGCCCTTGTCAGGCTTTTCAGAGGAGGAAAAGGAAATGTGGCTGGCCCCCAGCTGGTACTGAAGGGTTGAGCAGTGACAGTGGCAGTGTGGCCAGCTCCCCCCCACACCCTACCACAGGGGAGGAGGAGAAGGGGGAGAGCCCTGCCTGCTGCAGTGGCTCCTTGATAGCCCAGCCCAGCCTGGGTATGGGGAGCTGGGAGCACAGTTTTTCCCCTCCTGCCCCACAGCAAGGCCCAGCACTGTACCCATCCAGCCTTGAGTCCTGAGGCAGTGCTGCACAGAGCCCTTCCACCCCTGAGCCCCACAGCAGGGGAGGAGGAGTGGGGAGCCCTATATGACAATGTGGCTTGGCCTGGGTGCAGGGAGCCAGGAGCAATGTGGGCGCACAGCTCTTGCAACCCCTGCCCAAGTCCCATGTGTGGCTGGGTAGGACCCCACCCCCCCGGCCCCACCCTTCCCTGACATCCACTCGCTTCTCCTGGAGTTGGGGCTGGGGCTGAGCTGGGCCAGCTCATGGGCACTGCTGAGAGCAGGTGTGGAGGGTCCGGGCCCTTCCCAGCTGGGTGTGGCTCAGACTAGGGCTGTGGGAACTGTGCACTCAGATTGCTCCTGGCTCTCTGTGCTGAGGCCAGGTGGGGCTGTCAGGGATCCACTGTGCTTGGCAGAGCTGTCCCCCTCCTATCCTCTCCCCCCCGCAGGGAGGGGGTGCGCTCTGTGCAGTGCTGCCTCAGTGACTGCCTGACAGCCCAGCCCAGCTTGGACGTGAGGATCCGGGAACAATCTGGGTGCACTTCTGTTCTGTTACAGTTTTAAACCAGTTTCTGATTACTTAACCTGGTTTATGTGTAACTTCTGCCCCTAGCCTTATGGCACAGTCTCTAATTACCGTGTTGTAAGTTGTTTCTCAGATAACAAAATATACCGTAATTGTTGTTTGCAATCTCAGGGGCATGTTGCTTGCAGTATTTTGTTAAATATGAAACAAAACAAAAAAAATCCAGGCGAGAGGTTGATCTGGTATTTAAAATGCTGAGCACTCAGCCTCTTTCTTTGGTGTCAACAGTGCTCTGTTCTCAGCACTTTTTTCAGTGCCTAAATTCATATTTGGCAACTTAGCTTTAGTCCTCTAAAGTAGTGCCCTGGCTCTGTACCTCCTGTTGGTCTGTAGCAGTGGGGGTCAATCTTTTTGGCAGGTGTGCCACAGATTAGTCCTGCCTCCTCCCTCAGGACCATTCTGATCCCCTTTCTCTGCCCAGTCTGCTGCTTTGCTCTCTGCTCCCTGCCCAATCTGCTCTTCTTCTTTCTGCTGCCTGCCCAGTGCTCCCTGCCTGATCTCCTGCTGTGTTTTTTGCTTCCTGCTCTTATGTGTTGCTGTGCTGCCTGCCCCCTTCCTGATCTGCTCAATAAAAAGCTTCAAGACCACTGAAAGTTATAAGTATTCTTTAACTTTCTTCAAACAATGGCAGTGGCAGCAAAATCTGAAATATAAGTCACAACTTGTGACTACCACAAGGTTCTTGAATGGGGTCAGGCAGCACTGGTCCCTTTGCTTGGCTCAACTTGCTTCTTTAGCCAAATGGAGCAAGCTGGATAGTAGTTATGTGTTCTAATTGGTTGAGTCTCTCCCATGTAATAGAATCACCAACATTCAGTAAAAGCTAATTTAGTCTGGCTTTAGAAGGAGAGGAAATTCATTCAGTTGCCCAGAAAAAACTGCTTTTATATCCTAGTTCTTGTGCCTTTGATTTTGGAAGGCAGCTTCCAAGTTCACTTATTACTTGCAGTAATTCACTTGGGGCAGTTGTATTTTCATTTCATATTTGGCCTGACCTATGGTAAGTATCCTCAGGTGTCACAAGGGGGAATTTTGTTTCATTGCTATCTAAGTCTTTTGTTGTATCATGAGACTGCTTCTCAAGTAGTGTATTATTTTGGTTAGAAGTCTATACACAGTATGATTTCACTGGAATTCACCTAGTTTTAGAGAATTGCCATAGTATAACAATTTAATTGCATGATTGTTTTTTATTTTTACAAGGAGAATAGTCCAGGGATGTGATTTCTTTCTGAGAGCTGGTCTAAAGTGCACACTATCTTACCAGTCATTCTCAAGCAAGGTGCCGAGGCACTCACTGTAGGGTGTCAGAAGATCCTTTTCTTGCCTGGATGCTCCCCCACCCCTGCTGTCTGGCTGCTCTGCAAGAAGATAAACATTGTAATAAGTAAATTGACTTTTGAAATGTGGTACTGCTCAATTCACAAAAGCTATAGAGATATGCCTTGAGTCTAAAAAGATTGAGAACCACTGCTATAAGCACACAGACATGTATAGTCTGAAATGCAAACTAGCTTATAGCATTCTTCTCCACTTTGTATTCTGTAGTGATTCCTCATGCAGGATTCTCCCTGGATTGCTCCAGGGGGAGAAGGGGAACTGGGCAGAGAAGTAAGCCCTGTACTTGTGGAGGGTGGGATTGGAGTTCACAGCTCATCCCCCATGAATCTCATAATGACATCTTTGTAGAGCATTCCCCTACATCAGGTAGTGTATTTTCTTCAAATTGGACCCCTTTCTTTTTTGATGTTTAAAATTAATTAATTTACACTCGCTTGTTTATGTTTCCAAGGGATAATGGTAGGAGAGTACGTAACAGGGTAGGCTGCTGAGTACATAGGTAATAGGTCTGTGCGAAGCTTCAGTTCCTGATTTGATTCCGTGGAGATTTGGCACAACTCGGTGTGAAATCTCTGAAACTGAATTGAATCAGGAGACCCTTTAATCTGTCTGAATCAAATTGGAACCCTCCTAATTGATTTGGAGAGATTCGGCAAGATTTGGCAATTCAGACCTAGACAGAGCTTTAAAAGTTTTTTCTACATATCTCAAGGTACCAGGTAGCTCGTCAACAATGGGGCAGATGGAGCTCCCCGACGTGCTCAGCAGCAGACCCAGAAGTGTACCAGAAGCACTTCTGGTCCACTTCTGGGTCTGCTGGGGAGCATGCAGGGGGCCCACCCATGCCCCACCTGACTCAGCGACTGATGCCCCTGGGTCTGGGGGAATGCTGGGGGGAAGGGGGGGCAAGTGTGCTCCCCAGTGGACTGAGAAACGGACCGGAAGTACTTCCAGTCCACTTCCACGTTCGTGGCTGACCATGCAGGCCCCTCCCCCACACTTCTGCAGGATTCACGAGCTGTACCTGGTACCTCGAGGTATGTCGAAAACATTTAAGCTGTGTCTATGGCCGAAGCGCCGATTCTGTGAATCAGCATCAAATCTTCAGATTCAGATTTGGCCAAATTGAATCAGGAACGTGATCTGAATCAACGACTCAAATCACTGTCCCTGATTCAGGCTGAATCCAAATTGAATATGGCCTGCTTTGCACACTCCTAATAGCTATGTATGGGATACTGTGAAATAAAATAGCACCTTAATAGAGCATCTTGCCTTTAAGGATTAGGGAGCCACGGTTCAGCCAGCCATGATCAGGTGTCAGATTTAGTGGAGATGGGAGCAAGAGATTTGGAAACCAAGTGGCTTAGTTGCTGGTGGGAAATGAGCTTCTTCAGTAGGCCCTGAACTGGAGTAACTAAAGAAAAGAGTGCGTTGTCATTTTGTATTTTCTTTTCTTTTCAGGCCAAAGGAAGAAGAATTCTTTGGGGGAAACATTTTTGTTTTGATTTTTGCCTATTGAGAATAAAACTGGCCCCTGAAAGAAACTTGGGGTGGCAGTGAGTCCTTCCTGGGTTGAAGAAACAAGCCTACCAGTGCTTGTAGTTGTGTAAAAATGCTATAAAATAACAGCATTTACACTGTGATTTCTGCAATTACTCTTATCACTGCCTTACAGTGAGTAATAGTTGGCTGCCTATTAGCAATAAATCAGATCCTGATATGCAGATGTTAGGAATTTGCACTCAATGCTGTGGAATTAACTTAGGTTCCTAGAGGGTTTGGTCTTCTAATTCTTAGGGCGCTGGTTCTTAACCTTTGTTGACTTGAGGCACCTTTCTCAGGGCACCCAATTAAAAAAAAAAAAATTATATTACAACGCTTACCTTATTGCAGAAAGGCCAGACAGTGGGGATGGAAAATTAGCCAGGCAGAGACAAGTCTGAGCCTGCGCTTATCTGTTTATCTCCACATGTTGTGGCACCCTTTGAAACATCTTGTGGTACCCTAAGGTTGAGAATCACTGTGCTAGGGAGTGCTGGTACATGTAATATAGAGGATCTAATAAAGCAAGAGACTTCAGGGTGGGAGATCTTTCTATAAATTCCCAGTTAAGGATCATGGTAACCCATGTTGTAGGAGGAGGGTGATCAAAATGGTGCCCCAGGCACATTGAAAAGCCTAACAGGATTATGCTGTATTCTTCTTTCTAGACGGTTGGTCAAGGGCTGTTCGTCCCAAGTTTGGAGAAGGAAGAGGCTGAATGCCCATAAGAAGAGGAGGAAGAAGCAGGGGTGTGATCATTAAAGGATCACAAAGTTTTTTTCTTCTCCCTGTTGGCCCAGACAAAGTTTTGAGACTGTAGAGAAGAGGCAGAATTGCAAAATGTCCTGTTTATTGCTGTCTCCTGTATTCTCTGCGACTTTTGCTCAATCTTATTTCCAGCCATGGCTTTCATGTTTTACACATCATAAACAGGTTTTTGGTTCAGTTCTTTTGGATTCTTTGGTCTGCTGTCTCTTTTTTTTCAATATTGTATACTTGGTCCTATTGCTTCTTTAAGAATTGTCCTCATCTTTCTTTCACTGTATCGATACTATCTCATGTGTTATCTTCTGCTGTAGCACCTAGTGTCTGCATCTGCTTTGACAACAGCAATTTGAATGCAAACAGGATACTTGTATTTTTGTGACTGTAGAGCTTTATGAGTTTACCACTTGTATGTGGACAATGCTGACAGTAAAGTTTGCAGAATACTGGTTCAAATAGAATTTCACAGCTCCAGTAAAATGGCAAGTGTATTTGTATTTAATTACTTTTTATGTTTAAGAGACTTTGCATCTTTGTATTTTTTTTGACTGAGAAATTATAAAAATAACTAGGTCTATTTTCACCAGTTAATAATTCCCAGTGACATTGGCAATATTTATAAAAGAGCTCTGAATTATGATTTGTGTGGAGTTCTAAAATATCTCTCTTATTATAGCATTCTAATATCAATACAGCCCTTAAAAATGTCTTTCTTGCTTCCTAACGTCGTATGTTTACTTGTGTTCATTTTCATGTGTGTACTATTCTACAGCTCCTTAAGGAGAATATTCCTCTGGAATGCTGAATGAGTGAAGTATCATGGTTAGGCTAATGAAGCATTGATTACAAGCCAGGATCCTGGTTAACATATGCTTTCTATTGACTTTTATTGATTACTAAAACTCAAGGCTCCTTTGCTATGGGAAGAATATCTGCTATTATTTTGAATATACATGCTTATTGTAGAATGCTCAAAATCTTTTAAGAGCCCATTTGGCCAGTATGAATATACAATGCAATGAAAAGATTGCTATAAGAAATGTTCATATATTATGAATGATGTAGTGTCAAATGTTATATAAATACCTGAGGGCTCGCGATAGTCTTTTGCAAGATAATAGGAATATGCACGTTTACAAAAATTTTTTTCTCTTGTTGAACAGCTGGTAGAGTATCATTTTTAAGCTGCCTCTATTTCCATATTTGGAGTAAGAACCCCTTGAGAATGAATGGCAGCAAATAGTGAGGAGGAACCTTGTAGGTGGATAGTATACAGAATGTACTGTCTTACACACATTTTTTTTAAAACAAAGAGCATATTGTGTGCCTAGAGTGAATGTTAGGTAACCCTTTAGCAAATGGCATCCATGTGATCTAATTTGTTTCTAGGGGTTTTCTTGTATAGATATATAAGAACTGTAATTGTATTGAATTATACCATGAATACTATAATGAACAAAATATATATTTAATTATTTTATCGTATGGCAGATGGGTGCTTAAATCTGAGAGAGAAGATCAGTGAAGCTTTTTAGCTGTTTGTGGTATTTCAGTATAGAAAGGCAATCTGTTCCAAATCAAGAAAGAAAAAGTCAACTAAGAATGTTTTGGTTTTTTGGGAACAAAGCTTTTCCTTTTAATGGTTACAAAAGTTTGTATCAAAAGAAGTTGGCATAGACTTCTGAATTCATAACAATTGTCTATTAGGTTTTTTTAATAATTTTTCTTTGGCATGTAATTCTGTTTAATTAGATTCCACTCTCTCTGTTGTTTCAAGATTCCATAAACTGGAGTCTTATATACCAGCTGCTAAAGCAGGAGTTATTGTCTAAATGATATTCACAATGAGTATTTGGAAGGTTTACAATTATACCCTTGCTAATAAATTGTGCTATTTTCCCCAACAATTTTAAGTGCTAATCTTCAGAAGGCATTTTAAAATTAGCTAAAATTCTGTCAAGAGATTTACAAAAATTGTTAGCATGAAGATAATTATGTCACAGTCCTTGGACTCCATCTCTGATTGTGTGCATAAATCAGAAAATGTCAGCTGTGTTTTCCCTTAATAATTATCCTTGCAGCAATATATTACAGTTTAAATTCCTGTTATAATTTTGCTTTGGGTTTATAAAACACAAGACAGTTATTTCTAAAGTTTTCTGCTGATTAAATAATTCAGAGATTTCCCAGAATAACAAGTGATTATCAGTGCTAGCATTTTAAATATCAATAAGTGGATCAATATGGAAATAAACATCCTACATTCATTATAAAATCCTCCTCAGATGCCAGTTGTTTAATTGTTTTTAAGGAGTTTGTGCTACACTATGGCCAATGCCTAATTTGATGGGCGTGTGTGTGTGTGTGGGGGAGGGGGCAGGGGGCATTGAGCCCAGTTTGACATGTCTGTTGCTTGATTTTTTTTTCAAAGGGGTTAAGGATCTTTACAGGAACCTCCAGGAATCCAAACACAATGACTCTGGTCCTCAGAGTTAATTAGGTGCCTAACTCCTAAATAAATGAATTTACATACCTAAATCTCTCTGAGGGTCTGGGCCAAGATGTTTCAGCACCCCAAAGATCCATATATGTATGCTTAGAGGAATATTTTTCTTAAGATTACATATTCTCATTGTAATTTCCCTGAATTACTGTAATTCCTGTTTGAGCTAGAACGTGCCATTTAGAAAAATATCTAATCTTGATTAAAAAATTTCCAAGGAAGTGGAATCCATTATGACCCTTCATCAGTTGATCCAGTAGTAAATTACCCTTAGAGGTAAAGGTGCACTGTGCATGTTAGCCAAAAGGTGACTTCAAGTGCTGTGGCATAGGCAGTAACGTATGTCCTGTAGGTGAGACCTTCTCATTTTTTTGAAGTAAGATGTACTATGAATTCCTTATAGTCCTTGCTCTGACAGTGTTTCTGATCACAAGTTTCCCTCAGTAAATATTATAGGCTTTGCTTTCACAAATACTTGGAGAAAACTTGAGCTTTTAATGAATTTCCTAAAATCATGCTATACCAATTAAAACCAAATTCAGCAGTCCCACTGAATAGCAATATTCTACCTAAAGATTTTCTTCTCAAAAGAGTACTTTAAGAAAAGATTGTGATTTGGCAGTATGTCAAGTAGGATAAGATATCTACTCAACTTCAGTGATACAGGCTGCTTTAGAATAGGTCTTACAGCTGTTGTCAGATCAAAAGTTTTTTTTTCCACTTCAACCACCTATAAATGTTTATAAGACCTTATCTGTAATACTGATATCTTTGAAATTCTTATGTTAAGTATTTCAGAATACAGTTAAACTAGCAGGAAATGGCTTAGAGCACAATCCTGATTTCATTTGAGTCAATGAGAGATTTGGAACTGATTTCCATAGACGTGGATCGTTTTCTTGATCAGTAGTGGCTTGCAGGAAGGTTTAGCTTGGGTTACGGGATAATGATCGTGTCAAAAACTCAAACTTATGAGCTCTTCTTGATAGAGGATAGTCAGCAGTGTCTGCTGTGACTTAGGGGGACAGCATGGGGATTCTGGGCAGAGCAACAGTGTGTTTTTGCTTTGAGTTAAGATAGATGTTTCAGCATTCTGCTTGTGCTTAGGAGCCTGAATGAAGAATTATGTTTGTAATCAATAAAACAGAGAAAAGAGAACCCTTCTGTGAAGGACAAAAGACCTTTTGAAAGAGCTAGACTGATGAAAGGTTAAAAAGACCTTTTAGAAAATAAATCCTGACTGATGTTACAACCAGGAAGTTTAAATAACATTTAAAAATTACTGAAGCTTTGTGAACTATGTTATAATTTCAATCCTTATTAAAAATTAGGGACTGAGTTGGGAAATTCTCATTTTTCTTCATGAGTTGGAAGGTGTGTTGCAGTTATTGGCTTTGCTTAGCCTGTTAGAGATGGACCTGCATTATGAAGCTTGTGTGCAGTAGAACTTGCTTCTGGAAGTTTTACTTAAAATGTAGCACCCAGAACATGCTAAGGCGGGTGCAAATATTGTTTAGGACAGGGCTGTATATGGGCCATCCTGCTGCGGATGCCCCACCTCCATCCTTTGCTACACTGTGCTGGTACCCCTTTGCTCTGCCAGGTCCCTAGGTTCCCCTGAGTCTGGAATGTGGTCCCTCAGTTCTGCCCCATGAGACCAGACTCCATGTACGTGATGATGAATCTCTATCTCCTACCCCCTCTCCATTCCCCACCTTTTTCCTCTTTAATCCCTTTCTGTCTGCCTGCTCCAGCACTTGCTCTGCCTTTGCCACATTTGTGGACTTTTCCCAAGGTAGTTCTTTTTTTTTTGGTACAGCCTGGTTTAGTTCAAGTCTAACATCTATTAAATGAGCCGTTTATATTTCAGATTTCTTTCCTGTCTTTCTCAACATTGTGACTGATTTCAAAAGAAACAAAAAGGAACTGAAATCCCACCTCTTATTTGTAGCGGTTTATGTTAGAATCCTTCTTATACATTTTAAAATTGTATTGTTTTATGAGTGGTAGCATAACTTTATAATGCCTTTTATTTAATTTAGAGTAGACTTTAATTGAGTCTCTCTGTGGTTGCTCTGTTCTTTAAGGTGGTGTTTAGTTTGGTATCATACAGCATAATAGAGCTGTTAACAGAGATAAGAAATAAAATGTTACGTAATTATTCTATCATAGTTTAAACTTTCAGACCTTATATATACCCAGAGGAAATCACCTGGCAAAAAGCCACCAAAAACATTTTTTTCACTGCTTGTGGTTCCATTTTCTCTAATAATAATCACTGAAAACTGAACACCTGAGAATGTTCATAGTGCAATGGACCAAAATAAACTATCCCACACACAATATTTATAGATATTAATGTAATCTTAGCATATACAGCAGAGTGAATGTTATCCTTTGTTCTCCTGTTCTGGACTTTAAATGTTATGATTTGTCTTAGCTATGGCTTGTCTCTTATAACCTTTGTCAGTGACAAGAGTTTAGCAGAAGCTATGGCCCTACTTGAAATTTCTGTATTTATATGCTAGTAAGGGATTCTTCAAGAATTTTTTTCTTCTTCTTTTTGGAACCCAATCTTGAGTCAGTGATCATTTGGGCTTGTGCCCCATAAATATTCACGGAAGAGAAGCAGCCTGTAGTTACTGCTTTGCCTATGTGCTACAATACTTACCATTTAGTGCAGTGGTTTTCAAAGTTCCTAAAGTCATGGATGCTTTCATACTACTTCTGCTGGGAGCCCCTACCCCTGGTTCTGCAGGCTGTGTGAGCTGATGCATAGCCGTGTGACCTGGTCTGATAATGGCAATACACTGCTTCCCAGTCCGTTCCACCATTATTCCCAATATTTTTGTGGAGCCCCTGATGTGGACACCTCTGGGGTTCCGTGAAACCATTGAAAACCACTGATTTAGTGGATATAACCTAAGTTGTTGCAGCCTGAGAATTCCATGTATTCACCCAGTCGCACATGGACAAGGCTGATTTTGATTATATGCTTTCTAAATATTATGTAGATCAGGGTCAGGCAAAATGCTGCCACTGTATGTAGATCAGGGTCAGGCAAAATGCTGCCACTGCGCATCATGGCAAGGAGTCATTGGGCTGTTTGTCATTGGCGTTCCCTGCTGTGCATTTGCAGTTTCCACACCCATGCAGCACCTGCTGCGGGTGATGCAGGCAGCCGACTCCAGTGCATGGGGCTTCCCTCCCATGTTGCATGACTGGGGGGGCTGCACGCGTATGGCAGGGAGTGCTGGTAAGAGAGACAGCTCGGCAGGGGCTGCAGCCCTCACTGCAATGTACATTGCAGGCCAGAGCCTTACACTGGACGGCAGCATCTGTTCCCTTAGCATCTCTACCTGCTGCTGCTGCTGCCACTGCCTGCCAGGGCTGTGCACCATGGGTGGAGTGTGGAGGGGGGACAATTCCTACACCCGCCACCCTCCTTCACACCTCATCGCCACACACCCACACACTGCCCCCATGACCCCCTCATATACGCAACCCTCAACAAACTCTATGTCCCCCCACACAAAGCCACACCCCTTTACAACTCCCCCAGGCCCCCACCCCACCATACACAGACACCTCCTTTACGCACCCCACCATACACACACAACTCTCCGCACCCCCCAACCACACCCCCGACTCAATATACAAGACTAAGAACGTATTTTTGAGTTATTACACAATCATCTCTACATACAGTATGCAAACACAAATCATGACAAAATATTTTTTGTAATAAAATTAAAATATGTCATAGTAGGTGTTTGACTTTTAGTGTATGACTTTTTTTTCTGGTTCTAAGATGGCAACCCTCCTCTCCCAAAAGGAGTATTTCCAGTGGGTAAGGGGAGGGACTTCCAGTGACAACAGTCAGGGGTTAGGGGTGGGACTTCTGATCCCAAGATGGTGACCAGGGGGTGAGGCAACTGTCAAGGGGCAGTGCTACCCCCAGCGGCCCTTGAAAGCTCACCAAACCTTGTTAAGGGGCCTTCCACCTGAAATAATGTCTGCCCCAATGTAGATCAATAATTCTCAACCACAGTGCTCTGAGATCCTTTTAAAAACCTTGTAGAATATTGTGCAATTTTAACATTGTTATGTGTGCAAATACCTACACATAATTCACAAGATAAACCCAGAGGTTTTAAATGGGAATCCATAGTATCAAAAACATTCCACCCTGTCGTTTTTCTCTGTTCTTTGCAACAGAAGAATTGGTCTATTATATCTGTGTATGAAAAAGACAGGCAGGTGATACAAAAAGATGGCATTTTCCAAGGGATGCACTGAGCTTAAAAAAGTTGAGGAGCACTGATATAGAAAGAAAATGCCTAAAAACTCATGGCTGTGAACTGGTATTCTGGTTTTTACATTCCATTGTGATTGGAGGTCTGTGTCTTTCTCCTTTTGTTTTATACTAGTGGTGTTCAACCCCTTGCCTGTGGGCTAAATCTGGCCCATGGTGCCGTGTCATCCAGCCTGTGGGGCTCCCTACAGGCCCAGAAATTTGACAGTGAGAAACGGCGGCACTGCTCCCTTACTGCCAGATTGTCAGACCCATGGTGAGCCATGGGTCCTATGCGCTGGACTGGGTGCCTGATCTCAGCATGCAGGGGTGGGCAGCCCAATTCAGGTGTGGGGGGCTGAGATGGGGTGGTGCCAGTCCCCTGGGGCCACATCCCAGTGTGTGAGGTGGGGGTGAGGGGGAGTGGTTTTGGGCTTCGGGACTGGATCCTGCTGTGTAGTAGGCCTGTATGAAGTGGCTAGGATTTGCTTCGGATTCAGCTGATTCGGGGGACAGTGATTCGATTCGGTGATTCGAATCACTGTCCCAAATTGATTTGTTTGAATCTGATTCAGAGATTTGGCTGCTACCAAATCTCTGAATCTCCCAGTCAGCCAGGCCAATTCCTCTGCCCGCTCTCCCAGCGCTGGCAATGGCTGCTCCACCTGTCCCAGCTCCCAGCACTTGTTAAAAAAAAAAAGCCCTGCATCAGCAAGTGCTGCTGGGTGTGGGGGGGTGATCCCCACTGCCCCCCACTGCAACATGCTGCATGGGGGGCTCTGCATGAGCCCTCCAAAGTCACTGCAGGAGCAGTGAGTCTCAGGGACTTTGTCCATTTTTCTTAAAGGGCCGAAACTAGCCCAGGCAGGGCAGCTGTGGGGGGACTGGAGGAGCAGGGGGAGGGTTGGGGGGCTCATATAGAGCCCCCTGTGCAGCATGTGACAGTGGGGGATAGCATGTTGTATGGGAGCTGGGATTGCTGGGGCTGAGTGGTGTTGGTCTCTGGCTGGCAGGTGGAGCCTCCCCAGTGGCTTTTTTCTTGTTTTTTTAAAGTACCGGGTGGCTGGGCTGGGCGCAGAATGGGGCTGGGCAGGACATCCATGAGGGCTTCTCCCGTGGTTCCTCTGGCTGTGCCTGCCCCTGCCCTGGTTGGGGGAGCCGTGGGGGCTATACTGTTGCTGCTTGCTCAGCCAGCGCGGAGAGGACGCGATGTAGCAACAGTTTGCTCCAGGCCGCAGCAGTTCATAGCCTCTGTTGCCAGCACTGCCACACCTGCATCAGTGCTGGGAGTGGAGGCTTTGCCCTGCTACCACTTGCCAGCTGGCACAGAAGGGCATAGGATATGGGCGGAGCAGCAGCACTGGGAGCAGGGGCTATGCCCTGCTGCTGCTTGCCTCCTTCTGCCTGGAGCGAGCCATGCCTGCATCCTTCTCCTGTCACGGCTCGGCACCTTGTCTCAGCCCCAGCCCCAATCCCTCCCTCCTCGATGCCCCTTCCTTCCCCCCAACCCCAACAGACTTGCTAGGTGGAGGCAGCTGTGTCAGCTGCCTGTTTAGTCTCCGAAACAGCCAAATCTTTTCTGAAGCTTTTCTGAATCGATTCGGATGCTTAGAATCGATTCAGAGCTTTAAATTAGTCTCCTGATTTGATTTGGATTCAGAGATTTGGTCCTCAAATTTGGCTGAATCTCTTCTGAATCAAATCAGCTCCTGAAGCTTCGCACAGCCCTAAAAATGATGCCTTTTGGCAGTAAGTGTTACTGAGCTGGAGTTGCACCAATGAATGGTAGGGGCTAGAGATGAGATGTCTCAGAAAGGTCTAATGGTTGCTGCTAGTGTGGTGCTTTGTATGTTGTGTAATCACATAGGCCTCAGTGAAGTGAACATAGTTACGTGATGATTGTGATTCCAACTTGGTGGTATTTTACATTTTCTTTCAGCAGGTATAAATAATGTTACAATCACATGGCAAAAGGGCCTACTGCTTCCTTTAATATTAGTATGTAGAAAAAAGGTAGTAGTTAAGGACTAAGAAAGAAACCTATTTATTTTATTCTCAGAACATTTGTTGATATTTTAACTTTAGAAAACTGGGACCCCTGAATTTGGGCAAAAATAAAAATCAGTTTATGTGATATCTTCATAAATCAGCTTTTTATATTTGCTACAATATTCTGATATGAATGGAATTGGGAATCATTAATTTGTTCAGACAATAGTGAAAGTGTTGTACAGAATTTTAAAGAATTGATTTAAATTCTGCCTTTTGTATTTCAACTTGCCATGCTTATACATAGGGGTCTACCTGATTTACAGTTTTGCAGTTTTTGTGGAAACTGAGAAAAAAGGCATTGTCCGCCATCTCGAGGAAATATTATACTGGCCATGATTTCCCACGAAATCAACCAAAAATACCTGCCCCGCATATTATTTATATAATCCGCTGTTTTAGTGTGTCACAATGTTTTATACTCTACAAAGACAATGTGACTGAGAGTTACTGTCTACTAGTGACATAGACTAAGTGAAGCCACCAGTCGGTGAAGTGAAAATGTTTCTAAGGTTAACATTAATTAGTATTTCTAAACTTTGTAGAATGCTACATATAATAAATTATGTGTATGTAAGTTACAATTTATTTTGTATATACATTTTTATTTATACTAGATTTAAATTTAATATTTAAATTATAAAAATATGATAAATTATATGATATCATTTACTTTCTGTGGCATTTGCTGTTACATTATATGGCATATTCCTTTCTGTGAGGTGTGGGGCTGCTGGGAAATGTCTTTGAAATCAGCTCTTTGTGCCCTGACCAAACTACAGAAATTGCTTTGTCTTGCTGCGAGTTAAGTAGACCCTTATTTATACATTTGCCCATCGTATCTTGTGGTGGTTTTGTAGTGTTACATATTGCTAAGGAAGAAAACGTTTATTCTCCCTTCAAAAATAAAAGTAGGCAAACATTCTGTATATGCTATCATAGAACATTGATAAAAGGATTTCCATGACAACCATATCATAAGCTTCATGCTTACTTTGTTAAGAGTTCACAATGTCATTTTTAATGATGCCTGTGCAATTAAAGGCAAATGCATAATTTGTGTGAATATATAATTAATATAAAATAGTTGTGTTTGCAGTACAGTGAGTATGGATGATTTGTAGTGCAAAAATCCTACTTAAGAGTCTAATGTAGATTCTTCCATTTATTGCAGAACACTGAGAAACTAGAAAATAATTTTGATGACATCAAGCACACAACTCTTAGTGAGCGAGGAGCACTTCGAGAAGCAGTGAGGTAAGTCTGGGTCACCATAGCAACAGTCACAGATGTGGTAAAGAAAGAGTCATTCTTCATTATTGGGGGAACAAATGAGTTCATTGCCACCATTCAGCTCTATTCTCTAAGGTATTAATTTGTCAGTGGAGAGGCTTCCCTTGAGGCTGTACTTTGGTTTTGAAGCTGCATAAATGTTCAGCCTCGCTGCACAGTAAAAAACGTAAATGTTTAATTTGTTACTTAAAATGCTTAAGGGGTGCCTTGTTTTATATTTATACTAAACTGTATGAATGAATGAAAATATTGTTCAGCTAAATTGTGTAAGTGTTAAAGAAATTGTACAATGGTGCTTAAACAAGCCTGTATTTGTTCCTAATTTGGATTTAATTTTTCTATGTATAAGTGACCTGTGCTGCCTTTTTTTCTGTTAGATTTGGATAGAGTTATATTACTGTACTTCAAAACCAAATGATTTTTTGGTTTGGTAAACCATATATTTTAAAAATGTTTCCAGGGATTCATATGCTGTAGTTTTGTTTGTGTTTTGCACATTCAGTATCTGTCATTACAAGATACTGAATGTGTGTGTTACAAGAAATTTAAACCAGCCATCAGCTGGGTTGCTTTCTCTTACTCTTACTCACATTGTTTAATACTGTGCTTCGGGAGTAACTGTATTAAAGTAATGGACACTAGTCCTAAAGAAAGGTACTACACAATGGGTGCATCTACATGTGCATATTAATGTGGACCAATAAACCGTGGTGCATATTGCACCAGAGTTTGTTGCTCCCAAGTGCCTGTGCTTACATGTGCTTCTGGGACTGCAGCACATAGAACCAGGTTGGAGCAGCTTTGGCTGGCTGGCAGGGGGCATAGGGGGGCTCAGCCTACCAGCCTGGAGCTGCTCCAACCTGGCTCAATGTGCTGTGGAGGGGTTGGCCAGGGCACAAGGGTGCTTCAGTATGACAGGCAGCCCCCACCCTGAAACACTCTTGTGCCCACCCGGTGAGCTGGATCAGTATCTACATGTGTGTTGCTGTTCACGAAAAGCTCTGCCACGGGATAGTACTTGTGTAAGTACTAGTACTAACAAGTACTAACCTGTAATTTATTAGTTTCTTGTGGCATAATAGGGCCACACATATAGATGCTGAGATGTTTACTGTAGAGCTAATTATGCAATAAATGTCTTATAGATGCACCAGTAAGACGATAGGTGCCAGAATTGCTCCCCCCCCACCATGATTTATAAAGTATCTTTGCAAACTCCTTTGGCTATGTTTGGAGTAATGTAAATGACAGTGGTCACCATATGACCTCAAGTGAGCATAAAAAAGTCTAAATTGCACTTATAGGTGACTGGAAGTGGGGTAAAAAAGAGAAATGACTACTAGGGGATTTAAGTAGGGTCATAAGAATTCATTCATTAATTGTCTGTCAGAAAGTAACTTTTCGGTTTGGAGAAAATGCAGCAAAAAATGCTTGCAAATCTTGCAAGCAAAACAATTTATTGGCATTCATAATTCCTTTAAAATTGGGGGAGCAAGATTTTATTTGCAATTGTGTTCATGATACTCATGCATACCGTGAATGCTAGTTTGAATAACTGTTCGTAAGGGTGTTTCACACATGAAATGCAGTCCTGGCTGTTTTGAAAGCTGTTCTTATTACTTGCCAACAAATTCACTCCTGTCTGAATATTTTTCACCTACTGGTGTTACAAGTAACAACACTATTGTAATTGAAAGTTTAGAAAGAAGTTGCTTCACTCTGATTTTTCATTCTTTTTTACCTTATACACAATGTGCTGTCAAGTGCATAATCAGTTTTGTTCTTCCTATGTAGTTATTCACTTTCCTCTGTACATCTAGGTCTTTCATGTAGCAACAGAAGAACTTCATTTTTTGGATATTTTCTTCCACTGAGAAGTGTGGCACAGATCACAGTATTTTTATTCTTTCCCAGTGTAGAAGCAGTTTTCATACAGCTGAATTCTCTTGTGTGTTGTTATGGAGTTAAATAAAAGACTGTTAACTTATATTAATAATTTTTATTTACTCACACTTGAATGACTGATTAAATGAAGACTTTAGCCTGTGTTATGTTGGCACAAGTGAATAAAAAGTATATGTGGCTCAATATAAGATATCTATTGTGCAGGGTACCACACTGCTCTGAAGTCCCACAATTGCAGATCTCTGAGATAGTTGAAAGATTAGCAATATGACAACACAGGCAGAGAGCTCTACATTAACTATATTCCTCTGTGTACTGTTTTGTTCCAGAAAACATATGGTGGGGAGGGGAAAATCTTGTGCTTGAAGTGTAGCCTCACCCCATTTATTTTTGATGACCATATTCAAGAAAGGCTAGGGACAGAAATCACGCACAAACTGGTATAAATGATCAGAAACCAGCTCAAAGATGTAACATAACAGAAGTTCAGTGCACATAAACCACTTTCAAAATGGACAAAACTGGTTTAGGATAAGCTTGGAGGGATGTAATATCAGACTCAATTGATTTAGGTTAAATTGGTTTATTGAGCTTCTATGCCAGATCCCCTCAAAATTCAAGTTAACTCAGAGCTCCCAGCATCCCAGAATGCTTTGCACCTTCCCCACAAATCTCCCCTTGCAGGGTTGGCGGGCTAGCTTTGGCCCAAGCTGTCTGCTCCAGCTGAGCAGGGAGGCATGCTGTAGTACCCTCCAGCTTCTGGCCTGGGTCACTGCAGACATGTGGCTGCATTTCTGGATCAAAACTGAATGTTGTCGGGGAACAGCGACCCCAAAGGTCACGATGGGCCGGGGGTGGCGACTGGAACACGAACAGGTGGGATTTGCGGCGGTGGAGTCTGAGTGGCGCGGGAGTCATAGTGGTTTCGAATAAAGTAGATTTATTGACTTACACTTTGTGGAGCATAGGCAGAGAAGCTTTTTCAGTTACAGTATTGAAAACGATGAGCAACGAACGACAAAGGGGTCTGTTGGCCCACAGGGTTCACTAGTGAGCCCTTGCTTTCTACCCCCTGAGGGATAGGTGCAGCTGCCCACTAGCTAGTCCCGGGGCTGGTCAACAGCTCATTAATCGGGAAAACGAACAACGAAATGAAACTCTCACTGGGTCCGATCTCTCCCTGTCTCTGTTTCTCCCAGTCTTTCCCCTTGAGGGAGGGGTCTCACAAGGTTTTATAGCAGCCCCCTTAGCCAATCAGGGCACTTAGTTGTTAGAATTTTCTGGATCAATGATGTCGGGCTCTTAGAGAACTGAGCATGTGTATTTCAAGCCCTGTGTGTCAACTGGGCATGTGTCAGTAGAGGAAGTAGGTCATGCTGATTGACAGTTCCTCAGGTCACCCAGGGGACACGTGCTGGGCACACTGTGGAAATTTCCATTCAGGGCCTGGCTGCGCATGTCAGCTTCAGTCCTCTGTATTGGCAGCATACACTTAAGATTTTGTTCTCACAAATGTCTGTTCACTTGCTTATTTGTTCAATTTAGACTAACCTGCAAAGATTGAATCGATTCAGCCTTGGTTTTTTTTGACTGTCTGTACTTAGCCTAAGAGACTAAACAGCTCTGTGCTTGAGAATCTTCTTATGTTTGGGATAGATGGGTATCTGCAGGTTCCCATGTTTGATGAAGCTAGTAGTAAAGTTTTCATTGACTTGACTGGAGAAGAATCAAGTCTGAGACCATGTTAGTTATTCATAATTATGTTAGTGCGTTTTGAGAGTCTGCTCCAAAGACTTTGAAGTCCATGAAGTTTCACTGACTCCAGTGAACTTTGAATCAGTCCCTGAAAAGTTTATTTTGGCATGCATGTTGGAGAAGGGTCCAGCTTTCTCCCTCAAACACGTGGGAAGTTCCATGTTTTGGTGGGGGAAACGTGTGGGAGTGGGCTTGTACAATGCATAGAGGCACTGAATTTGTGTGGCCATTAAAAACAAGGCAGCCTGATTTAGATAGTTAGGCAGAAATGTGGAGCTCAGTTAAGTCTTAAGTTTAGTGGGAAGTCTGCCCAAATTCGCTCTGATTTCCCAGAATGGTGCTATTGGTCTGTCAGATGAGAGATGCAATGAAAATTTTTCCCTAGTGGTTCATTTTGGAATTAGCCTTCCATTTTAACTTTCTCTTTCAAAAAAGCACTCAAGTTAATATAGTTTTAAACATGCTTCTGGGATAAGAGTATCTTGGTACTCTGCATAAACAAACACTAATACTCAAAAGAGCATCTTTTTTCCACCTTCCCCCCCCCACAGAAAACCAATTGATATTTGAATTAGGAATGAAATGATAAACACGTTTCTCATTATATACATATATATATTTTTAAACTGTAAAAAAATATTCTCTTCAGTGCTTTAAAAAAATAATGTTATAGCAAAGAAACTTCCCCTCATTCTAATTTGCATATTATTTTAGACCTTGAGTGAGATAATGAGCTGCTAATAGTTAACATTATTCAGGGTATAAGGATTGGTGTTGTGAGAATTTGGTTTAATTTTAAGTACACATAATTGAAGTGCTGCTTTATGATTTTAATGTTTTGCTAATCTTGTTAATAAATAAACCATTGTGGATATATGATCATATTTTAATGTAGTTGCAAAGCTTAAATAAACCATAAAAGTAAATTAGTTTTTGAATCAATGTTTTACAAGTGGGAAAACTAGTGGTTTACATGTTTTGAATAGATATAATTCCAACTGGTGTTTTATACAGTAACTTGCCAGAAAAAATAGTGTAGATGTACATATAATGTCTGATTGTGTATAAGAACATTAAGCCTCTGCTAAATAGGGTTCAATTTGTTATAGATCCACTATAAAAAAGCTGAATCCTGATCCCCAGTAAAATTGCTTTGTGCCAGCCTAAAAATGCAGAGGCGATTCCAAACTAGCTTTGGCTGCTGTATAGGAGTTCCTGTCTGGAGTAGAATTGCCACAGCTGGCTCTGTTAAGCCTCTTGCAGCCTCTACATAGTGCCATGTGGAAGGGCCTGAGGAGGGGAAGGAGTGCTGCCATGCTTATATGGCTCTGGCCTGTGAGAGTGCAATTTTAAGCAGATTTTATTAGAAATAAGTTTTATTAGAAATCTGGAGGAAATCAAAAACCAATCGTTAGGCAAAAGCTAAAAGAATATGCAGTAAACATAGACTTTGTGGCAGGAAGGTACAATAAAGTCATGGGTAAATTTCAGAAAGAAACAAATATGTATGGTAGGGAAGGGAAGATCCTGTAGTGTATCCCTTTAGTTTCTGCTGTTCACAGGATCCTGTATGGAGTAGAAACACTTTGTGGCAGGACCCTGAATGATTATGTATCTGAAAAAATCCTAACATGCTTTGGGGCATTATAAATACTTACTCAAGTCCAAGATGAGGTTCTTCCCCCCTTCCCCCCCCCCCCCAGTTAGCATACAGCAGGGAGCCTCATCTTGGATTCAAGTACTGGCCCAGTGCAGGTGGCAGCTCAGGTCTGGGTTTGGTTTTGGGCTCAGGGCTGAAGCTTGAGCTGGGCCAGCACCTGCTCTGGGCTGGGATGACTCATTTTGGTGGAGAAGGGGGGTTCACAACGAGGGTGGGGCGGGAAATGGGGGAGATGCATGTGTTCAGCTTGGGGGGTGTAATGAGGGACTATGCAGTCTGCCCCCTGCCACTGCTTAACTTCTATTCTAGCTCTTGTCCCTCCAGCACTGACCTGGCTTGGCCAGGAGTTGCCATCACTTCTCCCTAGTTGGGATGGGCTTGGTCTGGGTCATAGCTGCTGCTACTGCTGACTGCCTCAGAGTTGGGGCAGAGCTGGAGCAGAAGGTAAATAGGGTGGGAGTCTTGAGAATGTTATCAAAAATTAATTTTAGATGAATACATGAGAGTAAGTGAATGAATAGGTTTTCAAACATCTCAAGGCTGCTTTCTTAGCAGACTGGGTAACAGGAAGATAAGAAGAACAAATAAACCATCTAAGAGAAGATAAAAAGCACAGCAGACTCCCTGTCTCAGGAGGTTGTAAAACAAGTGATTCCTCCCTATCCATCCATCTGCATACCTAAGCCATGATGTATATAACTAAAAGACTGTGAGTTCAGCTCAGCACCTCAGCTCAACAGCAACAAGATGAATGGCTAAGCAGGTTGTCAGGGGCGCTGCAGCAAAGTCTGCCTAAACTAAATATATAAGGACAGTGAAGACTGGGCCTTGATGACATCATATGCCATCACCATCAACTCAGGAAAAAACTACCAGTGTCCCTCCCATAAGATCATTGTATCCAGAGGCACTGCAACTGGCCATTGTGACTAAACCTGAGCACCAGTGGATTGGTCTGTGTGTATGTGTGTGCATGAGTATGAGTGGTTTTAGATAAAGCATTGGTTTTCCCCACTTGATCTATGTGTCACTCAATAAAGATTTTGGTTGCTGAACCTGTGCGTTGGTCTTTTGTCCAACAGGGGGTCAGTGAGTTGGGGGGCAGGCATGATGGAACAGGAATGGGGGGGCAAGGGGTGGGGGAAGGCATGGGCATGAGGGGCAAGGGGTGAAGGCAGGCTGCAGGGCAGAGCAGGAGGTGGGGTCCTGACTCAGGCATAGGAGGCAGGCAGTAGGGGGCTACATGGTAGGGGGCAGGCAGTGGGGGGAAAGGGCAGGGGGGCAGGCATAGGCATGGTGGGGGCATGAGATAGGGGAGCAAGGGGCTGGGGTCTGGCCCCTTGCTTCTGCTGCTGCTTTCCCCACTGCAGCAGGGGGAAGGATAAATTTAAGATGACTTTCCACTAGTTAGATTCTGTACATGGAAAATTATAACACTTTTGTTATAATTACAAGGAGGGGCATCTTAAATTTGAAGTCATCTTGGATTCAGATAAATATGGTAATAACCAGTCAGGCATTACATCTTGCGTACGTTTTTCTAACATAGATTGAGTCAAGCATTATCTTGATCTTTCTAGTCTTCTCCAAGAAATCTTTCATAGAGAAACGGCCGGGGTGGGGTGGGGGTGGGGGGTGGCGAGGGTATTCGTTTGCTTTTAAAAAAGAATTTTTTTTTGCCAACAAAGATAATACAACTTATGATGTCAGGTAGCAAGGTGTTAAAAATAGTATTAATATAAATATCTGTATCCCAATTCAAGATGAACACCCATCTACAGTCTTTCCAAAAGGTGCTGTCATAGGGTTAGATCATTTCTTGGGAAGACTGGCTAAGGAAATACGATTATAAAACTTGGTGACTGAAGAATAAAACCATGATGGGGGGGGTGTAGTACTGAGAATGGTTTTTGATAAATCAGCTTAGTAAAAGAGTTGTAGAAACGATTCTATTCGTTCCTGAGCAAGAGTGGACAGACATTATCCTCCATCTAGGAAAAAAAATATTGAACAGGATGGATTTTTTTTTAGTCTTATGCCTTTGGTTTTCTGATAAGAACGTGGAAATGAGGCTACATCTGTGGTTTTCATTCTGATATTATCACTAACCAGTACCAGCTCCATTCATGCCATTGTCTTAGCGTCTTTTTGAAGAAGAGCTAATAATAATCAATGGGCATGTCTACATGTGGACTAGGGTTGTGCGATGCTTCAGTCTCTGATTTGGTTAGGTGGAGATTCGGCCCGATTTGATGGCCAAATCTCTGAATCTGAATTGAATCAGAGGACCATTTAATTTCTTTGAATTGAATCAGAACACTCCAAATTGATTCAGAAAGATTCGGCGATTCAGACATAGAGATGGCTTTATATGTTTTTTTTACATACCTCTAGGTAGCAGGTGGCTCGTGAATACTGTGATGCTGGGGTGCATGGAGTGTCCCACAGAAGTGCGGGGGACTCCTCAGCACATTCAGTATCAGACCTGGAAGTGTACCAGAAGCACTTCCAGTCCACTTCTGGGTCCTCTGGGGAGTGTGCTGGCCTCCCCCGCCCATTCCCCCAGCTCAGTGATAGGTGTCTCCTGTGTTTTGGGGGAGTACCCGGGGCCTTCTGCAGCTGATTGTTGAGCTGGGAGGGTTCAGAGGGACCCCCCAGTGTGCTCCCTGGCAGACCTGTAAGTGGACCAGAACTACTTCTGGGTTTACCGCTAAGCATGTGGAGGGCCCCTGTAACAGAGGGCCTTCTTGGGGCCAACTTCCCAGTGGCCTGCCCACTTGTTTCTGGGCTAAACACCCGCATTCTCACCCACCATGCCTTGTTGGAATTAATTAGTTAATGATGTAATTAAGCGGGAGGCTCCCCATGTCCCACCGTGATGCCAGGGGGCACTATCTGTGGAAGCTTTCCTCCCCTACACCACAGCTCAAGCCTTGTAGATGGCATCTAGATGTTGTCATAATCACTGCCCCCCCACACCGGGCCCCAGAATCCTTCTAATTGAACTCCACCTGGATTCCTCTCCTCAGGCAGTCTCATCTGCCTTCATACTAGGCAGCGTAGCTCCCTGAACTGCTTCCCCTTCAGGTGTGGTCCCCCCAGGACCTTTGGCTCACTAGCCCTGGCCCACCTCCAAGCCAGCCAGAACCCCAGGCATGCAGCTTCTCTTGGGCATTCCTCGTGGTGGGCTCCTGGCCCTTCGACCCTTCCAGTCGTGGCCCCAGCATTGACCAGTCAGGGGAAGTCCAGACAGACACGAGTCTATGGCCTTTTCTGTGTATTCAGGAGTCCACCCTCCAGGCCCTCCAAACAAGGGGTAACTCACCCAGTTGTGGGGGCTAGGGGTTAAGGCTCCCTGACCCACCTTTCACTGGGGTGGTAACTGGCCTGGCATTTCCTGGGGGCTCCTGCACCACTGAGAGTGCCACCAGGCCACCCACTCCCAGCCGGGTGCAGTTTTAGGTCATACCCAGGACCAGGAGCCTCCTATCCATCCCCTACAGCTCCTCCCTTACCTCCAGAGGATACCAGCAGCCCTCTGGCCAGGTAATGTTGTTGCCTGGCCTCCAGCAGCAGAACTGCCTTGTTTATATGGGCAGCCTCAGATTCAAAATGACTGCCCTCATCAGGCACCTGGTAGCTGCCAGCTCCAGGCTCTTAAAGTGGCAGGCACAAACAGTGCCCTGCCACAGCCCCCCAACACTCCATAAACCCCAGAATTGCAGTGATCATGAGCCACACCTGCTACTTCAAGGTATGTAGAAAGAACTTTTAAAGCTGTGTCTGTGCGAATCTATGATTCTCCAAATCCGCATCAAAACTGTAGACTTGGATTTGGCTGAATCGAATCAGGGACAGTGATCCAAATCAATTAATTGAATCACTGTCCCTGATTTGGACGAAATCTGAATCGAATAGGACCTGCTTCACACACCCCTACTACATATCTCTAAGTAGCAGGCGGCTCATGAATCCTGTGATGATGGGGTGCATTGAGCACATTGGGGTGCTGCTCAGTGCCCTTCCCAGCTTGGTGACTGGTGCCTTCTGGATCTGGGGGGGCACCTGGGATCCCCCCGCAGCCGAATGCCGAGCCAGGTAGGTGCAAGGGTGCCCCCATGCACTCCCTGGTGGACCCAGAATTGGAGAAGAAGTACTTCTGGTCCACTTCTGGGTTTGTTGCTGAGCACATGGAGGCCCCCCCACCCCCGTGCTCCTGTGGGATGCTTAATTTGTCCCAGCATTGCAGCATTCCCAAGCCATGCTGGTACCTTGAGGATGTTGAAAAAACATTTAAAGCTGTGTCTATGTCTGAATCACTGATTTTCTGAATCAATATTGAATCTTCAGATTTGGATTTGGCCAAATCAAATCAGGGACAGTGATCCAAACCAACAAATCGAATCACTGTCCTTGATTCAGGCTGAATCTGAATCCAAATTGAATAGGGCCCACTTTGCATACCCCTAGTTCCCACAGCTCGAACTACATCACCATAGCTCATTGCTATGGTGATGTAGTGTCTCATGTAGATGTGCCCTGTTTCTTCTAATTTAGAGTCTGGGATATAGCTGATGAATGCTGTGTAGGGATGGCTGAAAAACAATGATTTTCTTTTGCACAGCATGTTGAGGATTCAGAAGTTTTTGTTATGATATGGAATGGAAATAAGACCTTTTGAATTTTTTTTTGTGAAATTAACAGACTTAGTCCAGAACAGCCAATAACCCAGGAAGTAGAATGCTTGCCTGGAATATGGGAGACCCAGGTTTAAATCCTTGCTCTGAAATCAGAGCAAGGTCTCCCACTTCCCTGGGAAGGTACTCCCAACCACTGTACTGCAGAGTTGGTGGGAAGGAGGGCTGGAAGATAAAGGACAGCAACAATATCAGTGCTTTCCCTCCTGAAAAGCTCCATATATTCTTTGATGGTGTTGTGACATGGTGAGTATGGGTCACCATCATAATAAGCATGCCGAACTCCCAGCCATGGATCTACAAGTCTCAAATGGCAGAGTAAATGGAAGAAGATGATAGAATTTCAGTGGCTGCAAAGGTAGATGAAGACAGCAGCAGAAGTCTCCACTTGTCTTGGCCTTCTTGCCATCGAATCAAGGTCCCATTCTGTCAAGAACTATGTGAAAGCTGATGTGCAGCACCTTTTCCATAATAAAATAAATCATGCACAGGTGTTTTCCATGGAAATGACTTTTCCAGCACATTTTTCAAGTCCTTTGGTGACCAGCTAGTGATGATGGGAATAGAATTGTGAGGTGTTAATAGCCAAGAGTTAATAGACTCTTGGCTATTAACTGGCACAAAGATGGCAATTACAAGAAGATTATCTAGCACTTAGAGCCAGGAGTGTGATTAGGCAGCTTGAGCTGTGACTGATTAGTCTTCTTTGGGATCTGTTCTGCTTACTCCACGTGGGGAGGGGGATAGAAAAGGTATTGTAAACGTAGTCTCCATACTCTTTTCCTGACTGGATAACTGTATCCAGGGGGAATCACCTTTACTGCGGTTTGACTCAATGAAGATACTTAATCATTTTCAGGACCTGGAGCATTAGGACTTTCATATATAATCCTAATAATGAACACCCAGAGTGCTGCACCTCAATTGTGGCTCAAGAACTCAGGCAACACAATATTGATGTTGAATATTGATGTTACTGCACCGAGCAAGACCCAGCGAGACCCGTGTTCTTCCTTTAAAGAACAAGGAGGCAGCTATACCGTCTTCTGGAAGGATAAACAGGAAGGAGAATGCCAACTTTATAGAGTTTGTTGTGCCATTAACAATGAACTTGTAAGGCAACTCAGTGAGTTCCCTATCAGAATTAATGAACAATGGGAGAATGTCAGCAGCCCCTTCAAGTCCACCATCATCAGCACCTGTGAAGACCACTTGGATTCTCTACCAGGAAGCATTAATACTGATTAAATAAGAGTGACTAGGAGATCCAAGAGTTCATCAGCTGCAGGTGCAAGATGTTTTGTGCTTGGCAGAATGGCATTGAATCCAAGTAAAAGAAACTCACCAACAAACGAAAGCAGAGGTCCAGAGGAGGAACTGTGATATGAAGAACAGATGGTGCAAAGATGAGGTAAAGGAGATTCAGTATCTTGCTGACAACCATGATATGCATGGTTTTTTCAGTGCCACCCAAGCCATCTATGATTTGAGCACCCAGGGACAAACCTCTTTGAGACCTAAGGATAGGGAAGACCTGATCAGGGAAAGGGGAGCCTCAGTGCTTGTTGGAAGGAGCATTTTCAAGACCTTCTCAATCAAGAATATGTTGTTGATGAGATTGCTCTCAACTCCATCCCACAACACCCAGTCAGAGATGATCTTAGAATCCCTCCAGCCCTTGAGGTGAGGAAAGCCATAGTGGGTGGGACATGTCACACCCTGAGGCTCCCCCATGCACCTAGACTCCCCTGCTCTGACACCACTGGGGTCTCCACCCAAACAGAGCCCATGGTTCTGGCCTCTACCAAAATGGAACCTGCAGTCCCTGCCCCTACCTGGGCAGGACCCATGGCCCTGGCCCCCACTCAGTTGAAGCCCCTGGCTTCATGGTGAGGCTCCCTAGCAAGATTAGTTTGGTGTGCCCAATGGTGGAGGCCCTGAAGTATCAGATTAGGAAACTCCAAGCAACAATTCAGTGGCTGTGCTCCATTAGAGATGTGAAGCAGGAACTGGACTCTTACTTTTAGGCTCTCCACCCAATGGCTGATGACAGTGTGGTGGAACCAAGGAACCACCATGAAGTCCAGCCTGGGGTTGCCTGGATGATGGTTGTCTCCGGCCCAAAGAGGCAGGGCACCAGGGTTACCACTACCTTGGAGCTGCACAACTGCTTTACACCTTTCACATCAACTGAGCCAGCCATTCCGCCAGCTCCAGCATGTGAGGATGGAGGACTACCAGCACCTGTGCCTAGAAGAAGATGCAGAGTTATCATGGTGGGTGACTCCCTCCTTAGGGGAAAAGAGGGAACAATTTGTCATCCTGATCCCCTAGCCCATGAGGTCTGCCACTTGCATGGAGCTTGTGTCCAGGATGTGACAGAGAGGATCCCCAAACTCATCCAGCCCTCTGGCCACCGTCCCATGCTACTCCTCCATGTGGGCTTGAATGATACAGCCTAGAGCAGTCTGGGCCGGGTCATGCATGACTACAAGGCTCTGGGGGTTGGGCTTAGGAGCCTGGGGGCACAGAGAGTTTTTTCTTTGACCCTCCCAGTCACAGGACGTGGGCTTCAGAGGGAAAGGTGTATTGGTGAAGTGAATAAAAGACTCTGGAGATGGTGCCATTGCAAGGGGTTTGGCTTCCTTGATTGTGGTCCGCACTTCAGAGAGAATGGACTGTTGAGAAGGGATGGCCTCCACCTCACCTGGAAAGGGAAGAAGCTCTTCTTGGCTAGAATGACTGACCTTCTTGACAGGGCTTTAAACTAAGACGGCTGGGGAACAGGCAATCTATTAAGAGTTCTAGCCCAGGTCATGTCAGCTGCATTACTAATAACTTGGGCAGCTCAAGGGAACCCACTCTGATGACAGCCCAAGGAAAGGTCCCTCCTCACCCCATAGGGAAGCATTAGGCTTCTCATGGCAGACTTAACTGCCTGTACACGAATGCCAGGAGCTTGGGAAACAAGCAAGAGGAACTGTCCCTTCTCCTATGTGACAATGACTATGACCTTGTAGGGATAACGGAGACGTGCTCCTGATGCTTGATTGTCATGGGGGACTTCAACTTGCCTGACATCTCTTGGGATGAACACATAGCCAAATCTGACAGGTTGTGTAGCTCTTTTGCTTCCATTGATGACTTCTACCTAACGCAAGAGGACTATAGGCCAACTAGGGGAGAGGCATTACTTGAACTGGTCCTGGCCAAAGGGGAGGACCTGGTGAGCAATTTGAGGATCGAGGGGAAGCTTGGTGACAGCGATCATGATTTGGTCAACTTCTCAGTTCACCGAAGAGCAGGCAAATCCCTCAGCAAAACAGAAATCCTTAACTTTGGGGAGGCTGACTTTTGCAAACTGAGAGATTTGGTCAATCAGACAATTAGAGGCCATACCCCACCTAGAAAAGGGATTATGTGAGGAATGGTCATCTCTCAAAAACATAATCCTTGAAGCACACAGGAAAGCCATTCCGTCTTGCAAGAAATATAGTCAATGGGCAAGGAAGATGGAATGTTGGACCTTCCTTGGCTGAAGAAGGAACTGTTGGACCTCATTAAACTCAAAAGTGAAGGATACACCAGTTGGAAAACTGGAAGCATCAGCAAAGAGGACTATTCAGCACTTACCTGCACCTGTAGAGAGCGGTCCAGAAAAGCCAAGGCACAAATGAAACTCAGGCTAGCTACAGGAATCAAGGACAGCAAAAAGGCCTTCGGATGTATGGGAAGACAAAAAAAGAACAGAGATAGCATTGGGCCCTTGCGAGATCTAATGGGGCAATTGACATTCAAAACCCAAGAAAGGGCCAGTCTCCTAAATTCGTTTTTTATAGTGGTTTTTCACCCTCCCAAGGGGATCACACTGTCAGAAAGGACACAATACATCCTGGGAGTGGGTGATGGGCCCAAAATTGATGTGGAGCAGGTGAGGGAACACCTTGAGAAACTGGACATTCACAAGTCCGTGGGCTCAAGAGTCTTGAAGGAGCTGGCAGACATCATTGCATCCTCCCTGGCAAAGATATTTGAATATTCATGGCAATCAGGTGAGGTCCCAGAAGACTGTAAAAGAGCCAACGTGGTCCCTATCTTCAAGAAAGGGAGGAGGAATGACCTGGGGAATTATAGACCAATCAGTCTGATGCCTATCCCTGGAAAGTCCTGGAGAAAATTGTCAGGGTATCCATCAACACCAGACTAACAGAAGGCAAGTGTCTGAATGCCAGCCAACATGGCTTTGTGACTGGCAGGTCTTGCTTGACCAGCCTCATCTCCTTCTATGACCAGCTAACGTGCCCTGGACAAGGGAGATGAAATGAATATCATATATCTGGATTTCAAGAAAGCCTTTAACCTAGTTCCCCATGATATCCTCATGGTTAAGCTGGGGAACTGTGGCCATGCTCATCTTATGGTCCAATGGCTAGGTAACTGGCTATATGGGCTTGGACCCAAAGAGTATTAGTTGACAGGAGCAAATCAGTGTGGCACAGGGTGACCAGTGGAGTCCTTCAGGGCTTGGTACTTGAGCCGGTGCTCTTTAACAACTTCATTAATAATCTGGATTCAGGAGTCAAATGCAAACTGGCAAAGTTCATGGATGACACCAAATTATGGGGGAGGGCAGTCACACTGCAGGACAAGCTGGGGATACAGGCTGACTTGGACATGCTCTCAAAGTGGGCTGACCCAAACCTGATGGCCTTCAATGTAGAGAAGTGTGATTCTTCAACATGTTTACAGGCTTGGCAGTACTATGCTTGCTAGCGCCATGACCGAAAGAGACTTGGGGGTCTTGATTGACCACAAGATGAATATGAGCCACCAATGCAATGCTGTGGCTGGCAAACCAAACTAAACTCTGTCATGCATCCACCAATCTCAAGCAAAACCAGGGATGTCATCCTCCTGCTTTACTCAGTCCTGGTGAGACTGCAGCTGGAGTAGTGCATCCAGTTTTGGGCCCCCCAATTCAGGAGGGATATGGAAAAGCTCTCCAGAGGAGAGCCACTTGTATGTTCCAAGGCCTGGAGAGCAGGCCATACAAGGAGAGGCTGAGGGACTTGGGACTCTTCAGTTTGGAAAAGAGAAAGCTCAGGGGGTTTTTGGTTGCAGCCTACAATTATATTAGAGGAGTATATCTTGACCTGGGAGAACAGCTGTTCACCAGAGCTCCACAAGGGATAACAAGGTCTAATGGCCATAAACTCCAGGCAGGTTGATTTAGAGTAGACAGAAGAAAAATTTCTTTACCTTGTGAGTGTCTAGGGACTGGAACAGAGTCCCCCCAGAGGTGGTGCAAACACCTAAAATGGACTCTCAAAAAACATGTGGATGTTTTCCTTTTTTCCTTGCTGGGGTCACTTGATCCCAGCTGACTTCCTGTCTATGGTGGGGAGGCTGGACTTGATGATTTCACGAGGTCCTTTCCAGCCTCTAATGTCTATGAAATCTATGAAATCAAGCAGATGAAGAATGACAAAGCACCTGGAGTTTATGGAATCCCTGCTGAAATCTTCAAGTGGGGGAGTGAAGCTCACATCACAGCTATATGCCCTTAAGGATCTGGAATCATGAGAAAATTCCAGATGACCTCAAAGATGCCATGATCATGACAGTCTTCAAGAAGGGAGACAGGTCTGACTGTGGAAATTACAGAGGGATTGCCTTGCTGTCCACCACAGGAAAGATCACTGCAAGAACCTTCCTGAGCCATCTCCTTTCACTTGCTGAAGACCTGCTCCTGGAATCTGTGCGGGTTTAGAGCATCAAGAGGCACAGCTGACACACTGACACCATCTTCACTGTTTGTGAGCTTCAGGACAAATGCCAGGAACAACAGCCAGGAGGATCCTTCTGAAGTATGGATTCCCACTGAAATTTGTCACCGTTCTTTGTCCGCTCCATGCCGTGGTTTTTAATAACAGATCTATCACAGAACCTTTTGAGGTTAAGATGTGAGTTAAGCAAGGCTGTATTGTAGCTCTAACACTCTTCTTGATATTCCTGACTGCAATGCTATGTCTGACCACCAACAAGCTTCCAGCTGGAGTAGAACTGAACTACTGAATGGATAGTAAGCTGTTTAATCTTAGCTGACTCCGAGCCAAAACTAAGACCAGCCCAACCTCAGTCATTGAGCATCAGTATGCTGATGATGCTGTAATGTGTGCTCACTCAGAAGCACATCTTCAGGCAATTGTTGGCGACTTTACTGAGGCATACAAGAAAATGGGACTGATGCTTAACATTCAGAAGACTAAAGTCCTTCATCAACAAACTCTTAATGAGCAGTCCCTAGCTCTGGTAAATTCAGATTCATTGTCAGATTCTGGAGAATGTTGAATATTTCTTGTACCTTGTCAGCCTTCTGCAAAAGATGGCTTCCATTGACCAAGAAATCCAGTATCACCTTAAAAGTGCAAGTGCAGTCTTCAGATGCCTGAGGAAACAGGTGTTCAAAGATAACATCAGTTCTGAAACCAGGCTCACGGTTTATCAAGAATTCCTGATCTCCACCTTATTGTATAGACTTGAGATGTGGATAATTTACAGGAGGCACATCCAGTCGCTGGAGAAGTACCATCAATGAAGGTCCTTTGAATCCAGTGGAAAGACAGACACACCAATATTAGCATCCTTTCAGAAGCAAACACAAGTATCAAAGTGATGATCATCTGATGTCAACTTTGTTGGGCTGGTGACTTCCAAAGCAAGTTTTATTCTCCCAGCTCAGTCGAGGCATATGCTCAAGAGGAGGGCAAGAGAAAGCACTTCAAATTTGTCCTCAAGGCCAACCTGAAAAAAATTTAACATTTACGTCAACTGGTGGGAGACTTGTCCAGGACTGCCCCAAAGGAAGGAAGAGTCTGCTGCAAAGAACTCAGTACTTTGAAACCTTACAATGACAGCAGGAGGTGTAAAAGTGGGAGCAACAGAAACAGCTGGTTGCAGACCGAATCAAGATTCCAGAGCTACCTACTCTATATGGAAACATGTGCTTGAGTTGTAATGTGGAAACATGCCCAATCCCAGATCAGCCTCATCAGCCATCTTTGGACTCACAGATAAAGCAATTATGGGACACAATCATCCCTGACTGCAAGGGATTGCCAGTGTATTTGTCACATGCCATTCTTTCTGCAGTGTGAAAGAGGACTGACTGCCAATATAAAAGGGAAGAGAAATGGTGAGGACAAGGCTGGTCAATTTCTAGGTCTTTTAATGGTGTAGATCTCTTACAAAAACCTAAAAAGGAAATTTGTTTTTTGCTAGACAGACTCATTAGAGCAGCATTTGGCAGGCTTCTGCTGGCACAGGCCAGAACTTTCAGTGTCTCCATTACTGTGGGTTGGAAGTCTTCATCTTCCTCCACCTCTGAGCAGCTAGTTGCCAGATTCCCAACCCACTGAAGCAAAGGTAAGCTCAGTCCCAGTGGAGCAGTAGGTGTCTGCTAAATCACATGTACAGAAATGGGAGAGAATTTTGAAAGGTGATCAGTTTTCTAGCAATGGTGCTGTTTCACCACCACTAGTAGCAAAGTTTGCTTATGTGAAAGAAGGGGAAATGCTGACCAAAATCAGGATTCACCTGGGATGAATCAGACCAGGGGGCTTGGCCCAGTATTTTGTGTGTATGTACTATAGACTATAACTTTCTTCAGCTTTCTAAGAGTAGAATGTTTCTGGGTTAGAACTTCTTTTGATAAGTCTGTGCTTCTGCATTATTGCCACTTCGTCTTGAAGGATTTAACTGGAAATCAGACCTTCAGCAGTCAAGTGGACCCTGGGGAAATGTTTATGCATTAACTGGGAGCACTATGTTACTGGTTTCAGGGCCTGGGTAGATGACTACAGGGACCTAGTGTCCAGGAGGTGTGTAAATATGTGGGTCTGTTCCTGGACTTTTACTTTATTTGTAGAGACCCAGAGCTAGGAACAAGTGATCAGTCTTTCTTCAGCCCCCTGGGGCGTGGAATCCACCTGTCAAATCCCTTCTGCTTCTGTCACAACAGAGTGGTTTCTACTTAGTGGGGCAGGCTTTGCCAAGCTGTATTGCATAGTTACTAAAAGCATCATAGAATATAGATAGAGTGGACCTACAGCACTAGCCTCTTTTCTAGTAATATGAATTCTGCAACAGAGATTAGAACTTGTATTGTCTTCATAGACTATTTAAATTGCTAGTTATTACACAGATAATTTGAACTACTGGATATTTGATTTGCTATTTCAACAAAACTCAGTATAGTTTTGAAATATGGAGAGCACATGTTTTCTAGTTCCAGTATAATTCACGCTGAGTATCTTGTCAGTCCATTCCTACAAAGTTTATCTCTAGTGCTTTAGAAAGTGATTGCACTGTCTTATATATATTTAAAGTATAAATCAAGAAAACTATAAAATGTCTTGTTTTGAGCTTGATTGTGAGATTGATATTCAACAAAACAGCCTACTTTGTAATACCTTGACAAGAAATGTTGATGTTGTTTTGCTAGTTTATATGGGCTTATAAACTTGTACAGGCTTACATACTGTTGCACCTGTGATGTCCAAAATGTATATAATTTTTGATTGTTCATTTGGGAATTTTAATTTATATTGAGCTGGTAAGGTAAATTGGCAAATATGCCCTTCTCTTTAAAGAATGCTGTAGGTGGTGGTGGGGGGGAGTTTACAAAGATGCATCCTTCCCCTTGAACATTCTTTCATTCACTGTCTGGAATAAAGTAAAGTTGTGTAACTTTAACTGATCTAAGGTTTTGTACAAAACACAATCCAGGCTGGCAGTTATAAATTTCTGTTGAGTTCTGTGGAATGTCACATGGTGAAATGCAGCTCCCTTTGCGGCATAGCCTTATTTCTTTGTATCGAAGAATGAAGCTGCATCCTATAGGGTACCTAGGGAATAAATATACTCAGGAAAAAAACAAATACTAAGTTTATGAATTTACAAGTATTCAGGGGTTTTGAAATACATATCTTAATACCTTATTATCATTGCTAGTCATGTATGATGTGCCAGTATGTTTTACTTATTTAAAAGATGTTTATATGTAAACTATTCTTGCCAAAAGCTGGAGAGGATATTTTCCTTATGCTGCCTCTGGTTGTATCTATTATAATGATGAATAAATCTTCAGAACCTGGTCCACGTATTGTAAACAAATCGTTATTGGGCTTGAGTGTGCCTTTCCTAGAGGAATACCTTGTCCGGAAGAGAGGAGAGCTTGTCTGGAATTTTAGGGGGAGAAATCTGTTTCTGCTTTTTGACTTTAGGATTAAAATAAAATTGGATAAGAGTCAAAATGTTGCTGTTTAGCAAACTTCAGGAGGCAGTGTCTGATGTTGGTGGTGAAAGAGATTTGTGAAAACCACTGTGGCAGATGGCTTACCACAAAGACTCCAAAGAAGATATACGGTGGGTTTAGTGTCATACTTTTCAACTGCTGATAACCACTCATTTGCAACTTTTTACAGCAGAAAAATGCACTGAAACAACACAAGAGTCCTCCATGTACTTCCCTTTATTTATTTATGGGACAAGATTTTTGTAGGTGCTTCTTCATTTTGTTTTCTGATAAAAATTATGACCAGGGATAAGAGATCTGCATTGCCAAAGGAGCTACATGCAATATGGACTAGCAGATTTTTGGCTGTGGTCTTTTGAAATGCTTCTTTTGAAAAACATGTTATGGCTGAAAAAAGAGTTGTGCGTGTTTTGTTTTTAATATGGAGTTCAAAATTGCTTTTTCAATTGTATTTCATTGTGAGGATTGAAATACACACACACACCTCACCCCAAAACATAGCGCTTTAAGTATTAAAACCTAATTTCATGCTTCATAAGCTTGGATGGTTTGACAGGGTGTAACCCAGTGCACAGACAAATGAACACATACTCTGGTATAATTTACATTGGATTTGGATACTAGTATAATTTATGCTGGGATCAGGAACAGAGAGCCATGCATCTCTCCTGGGGTAGTTAATAGAGTACTCAGCTTTTACACTGTCTTGCTGGTAGGCAGTGGCTGGGTGGGTAGTGACAAGCAAATGATAGCTTATTTTCTTTTAACTTAGTAGTCTGTCAACATCTATTCCAGGGTAGCCATTTGCTAGTATAATTTATACCAGTAAAAATCTATCCTGGATACTTTTAGGGGTAATTCAGCACTGGTGTAGGTGAAGTTACCTGGTTTAAGGGTTTGTGTTGTCTATTCACTATTTTTATACTGGTACTGGTATAAAATGTTTTGTTTGTTCTTATCCCAACATCTGCTCCATGTGGAACTTTTCTAGTGGTCTCTGGACCATGTACAAAAGTTAAACTTATTTGAACTGTGCATGTATGAATATCAGAAGCTTGGAACAGAACTCAGCTGCTCTAAGAGGGGGAACATCTTCTATCCACATGATGCAGTCTTTTGAATCAAGGTGAAGCTGCCATATCTGGGGAGTTTTACGAGGCATCCAAACCAGGGACAAGGTAGTTTTTTTCCCTGAGACTGCTGTTCCTTTGTGTGCAGTCACCTACAGGCTTTTTGCCTTGAGATTTCAAAGTAACTGTTCATATAGTTGTGGCCTAAATAGGGCATTTTAGTTCAGGCAGTAATGTTTCTTGCTGCTAGACCCAGAAGCTATGGCTTCACTCTTTACTCCCTTCAATCTGTTTCTTATGTTAAAACATACTTACTGAAAATGGAAGTAGATTCTTACAGTAACATTTATTGGTAGAAACCAATTCTTTAGCGTTCCTACTTTAAAATTTGCATGCCTTTGTCCTGGTCAGTCTTTATTTCATCTGAGACCTAAAACAAAACACTTATTTTGCACAATTCTCCTATGTTTGCTTTTGTGGAGCCTTGATTAAGTCAGAGGGCTTTATGTTAGTGGTCATGCACAGGCATTATGGTTTCTACTGAGCGGATCATTGCTGTGGAAGAGGCTGGGGGCTTTGCCCCACTGCTCCCTCTGCTTCATTCCTGGAGACCTATTCCTTGTCCTTTTCCCCAAAGTGGGTTCTCCAACTTGGGGAAGGCACAGGGGGCTCATCTACATGTTCATTAATGTGTCTTAGGTAATGTACATTAACTCTAGTACCTCCGTTGTGAGGTACTAGAAAAATGTGCATTAGCCTATTTTAATGTGCATTAGCGCATTAAAGAGCACACCCTATTTTTTTTTTTGGTGATGCTGTAATGAACATTGAAAAAGGCTAATACACTTTAAAAAACATGTCTAGATGCATCCAGGGAGGCTTTCCCCACTGCTCCACTTTTTGCAGGCATTGGGAGGAGTGGAGGTAGTCCCCAGAGCAGGATTCAGGCTGAACATCTGTAACTGCTCCCTCTTCCAGAAATGTTTCTAGCAGTGGAAATTTCTGAGAAATTTTTTCTGTTAGAAATGAATGCCTGTTTGTGGCCAGTATCTGCATATGTATTTCTTTTTACAGGTTTAGGATATAAATGAGTAGGGAATAAAATCAGAAGAAAAGCCAGGGTATCAAAAGAAGTACAGAATGTCACTATTCATTCAAATCGCATTGTTACATCCCGTCTCTGTTTGAAATTGTCATCACATCAATTTTTAAAGTGCTTAGTCCATTATAGGCTCTACAGGTTTTAATGCTACTCTGGAATGTTGGTAGATAATACCTATGCAGGTGTTTTATGCACTGTGGCTTTCTCTGCTACTCAAGAGAGTCTTTTTAGTATGCTGCATGTCATGGGTTTTTGCTTTATATAAAAAGGCAAAGCAGGGTGTCACCTTTATAGACTAACTCATCTATAGCTCCGTCTAACTTTAGAATAACATGGCTAACTACATCTCTGTTTCATGCAAGTTAAAGCTCATCTTCAAATTCAAAGTAGTTGTCAGGTACCCTAGCAGGCAGCCCAGCCTGGGCTCTCTTTGCCTAAGCAGCCACACCTGCATTGGGTCTTTGGCTGACAGGCTCTGTTTCAGCTAGTTAATCGTCTAGCTTCCTGATTAGCTGCTGGGAGCTCAGGCTCCCCACTTATCCCCACCTGTAGCTACCAGGCCAGCCAGCACTTCTAATCCAGTGTGGTGCAGCAAGTCTCCTGGTTGGTGTACTTTGGTTTTCCTGGCTCCTGACCATGGTTTGGCTCTGCTCTGGACTTTGCCCTGTGGATTGTCCCTTGGTATTTGATTTCCACATCCTGACCCTGGACCGTGTCATGGACTCTGCCCCTGGCTTTCCCTTCGAATTTCATAACGTGGCTCCTGAACTCTGACCCAGCCCCTGGGCTTGGGCTCAGTGGACTAACCGTTAGGCTAGATTGCCTATGCCAAGGTCCCTTATAAGTTAGAACTGTTTGTGAATGTTAAAAAATAAAAATAATAAAAAAAAATCATCTGTTGATTTGTGATTTAGGTGAGAAGGTTTGGCTTCATGCTTCATTTTTTTTTTCATATTCTAGGGTTTCAGATTTTATATGCTGGTCCAAGTACATGCCTCAGTATTAATCAGCTACTCCCTTGAAGGTTTCCAAATTTTAAATCCCATTTGTCTGATTTGATGCTATTTGGGTAAGCCAAAAAGGAACATTTCACCTTTTTTTTATTAAAATGAAATCACTATTTTATTGAAAATGCAACTTTTGATGTGTCATTTTATACAAAAGCAGTTGAGTAGGAAGCAGATTATTGTTAATGTTATACATTTTCACTAGAGCTGGTTGGAGATTTTTGGCTGGTACAGTTCTTCATCAGAAATGCTGATTCAGTAGAATAGAAACTTCTGGCAAGGACCTGTTTTCTATTGAAAATTGTGTTGTAAACCAGGTTGGCAGGCAAGTTCCCTGTCAGCCAGTCGGTTACTGAGCTGCCAAGGCTGCCTTACTCCCTGTTCGCCAAGCAGCCTGATTCCTTGAACTATCCAGCTTCTTGCTTGCCCATCTGGCAGATGGCCCAACTCCCTTGGACACATGGCTTATAGGGTTTATACGCTGCTTGCTTCTTAGCTGCATTTTTGAATTTTTGAAAAATTCCAGTTCCCTGGAAAAATGTTCACACCCTTCCTCTTTATTTATAGGCAGAAATTCTGAGTCCTGACAACTCAGATTCTCAAAGCTTCCTAATCAGTTTACTTGCATAACCACCACTTGCAATTAACAGGAGCGCTATAATTAAATGGTCTAAGTGGCTGTAAGAATCTTAACCTTTTCTTACTTGAATAGAGAAGAATAAAATACTTCTGTTTAGAAAATGTTCTAAGAATATGTGGGATCCCCCAAAATCCATGGTTCCTGTTTTCCTTGCTTCTGCCGGACTGTAAGTGTAACCTTATGATAAGTTTGCTTTCGATTTGCCAGTAGGTGTCTTTTGAAATATATAGGAACCTGGATTCTTCACAGTGTTAGATTGTTTAGTGTCCTGCTAAGATGAGGATTTGTGAAGTAACTCAGGGCATGCTGAGTGAAAGCAAGCAGCTGAATAGCACTACTGATGTGCTAGCTGCTTGCAGTCGCTCCTATTTCAAAGGGTGCTGCTCCTCCAGTCAGCTGGACAAGGTTGTTGATGAGCTCCACCAATCATTATTTAAGAGCTGATGCAAAGGAAGCCATTCTTACCATATAATATACTTTACTGATTCTATAAAACCTAGGTTCTAAGTAAAGGAATTAAGCACTACTTCTGCCACTTTATTCATTAACTAATGAAAACGATCAAAATAATTTTTTCTGTTGTGCGTATTTCAACTCGTTAAAAATCAAGTTGGAATGACTTTTTTCAGAATTTCAAATTCTACAAAAAAAGTCATTTGGACATTTTTGAATATTTAGGTTGAACTGAATTGAAACATTTCATTTTGATGTAGTTTCTCATTAAATTTCAAGACTGACAAGAAAAAAAGCAGTTTCTTTTGGAAAATTCCTGACTAGTTCTAATCATGCTAACCAATTTGATCCATTTGAATACATAAGGTACTGATAATATAATTCTGTTGAAAGAATGCTAGTCAACCTAATTGTATAACACCCTGATGTAATATATTCCATTGTATTTTCTAATTATAGTACTATAATATAGAATTGTAAAATCAGTGACTTTTACAGCTCTTGTTATTTTAATAACATTGAGAGACTATTATCACTTTTTTGCCTTTAAGACCTAATAGAGGACCTATAAATGATTATAACTAGTAATTGAATGCTGACACTATATGGGCACTGGTCAGAAGGTTGAGATGGTCTCTGTCCTTTTGAGTTTAGTATTTAACACTATTTAAAAAGAGTAAAAAGTTTAGAAATAATTAGATGAATAAAGTCTGTTATAGGAGAGAACATAAAGGGAGGAGATTTCTTTTGTAAAATGTTTCTCCATTACCTTATGCCAGTCAGGAAAAATGGGCTGAAGTCTTCCCTGCTGAGCTTATAAATCCAGGAAATAATCTAATTCTCCTGGTGAACATTTAAGTGTATCGCCAACCCACCTGTCTCCTCAGAAACATGCAACTCATTACTTTACTTGTAGGTGGCTTTCATCATTCAGAGTGTATGTATGGGGACTTTTCACACCTCATTCCTTTAGCTGAAAACCTCATGGCAGTTGCTGCTATTTTTAAGCCTCACTTCTATCTACATAAACAGAGTCTCTCCCCTCTGACATAATTAATTGGGTGGGAATTTCTCTTTTCTGTACAACATGATAACTAGGTACATACCCCAAATTACTTTATAAATCCATTATACTCAGGCCATGCTATTGGATTTTCTTCAGTGAAGACTATATTATGACGACTACAGGTTATATTGCAGTAACTGTAGACTTTTGGATATACCTGGGCCTTGGCACTGTAATGCTATGAACCACAGTCACTCAGACTGTCTTTTTGCTAGCTGTATCTGAACTGGCTGGTTTAAAGTTAACTTGAATAGCATAGAATCATAGAAAATTAGGCTTGGAAGGGACCTCAGGAGCTCATTTAGTTCAACCCTCTGCTCAAAGCAGGACAATGTCCAAATAGATCATCCCAGCCAAGCCTTTGTCTATCCAGGTCTTAAATGCTGTTAGCCTCCACTTTGGAGCCAATCAATGGAGAGAGGCGTGTCTGCAGTCTCTCTTCCCCAGCCCCGCCCCTGCTCCAGTGCTGTCATCAGGGTGGGAAGTAAGAGAAGGCAGGGGAGGGAACTCTGGCCTGGGGCTTGCCCAGCCTGTGCTGGGGTGGTGGTGGTGGTAGAGTCTACTGTGGTGGGGGTTCAAATCCAGCCACTCCCCCCCATGCCACCTCCTCAGCACAGGTTGGGCAAACCCCAGACTGGAGCTCCCTCCCCTGCCTTCTCTTACCTCCCATCCTGAAGACAGCATGGGGCAGGGCTGGGCTGCATCAGCCCAGCCCTGCTTATGCACAGGAACAGAATTTAAGGAAGGCACTCTGCTTTGGAGTGCCTTCAGCTGAACCCTCATTAAATGAGAGTCAATTTGTGACATGATTGGGTACTTTTCATAGTCATAGAAAATTAGGGTTGGAAGAGACCTCTGGAGGTCCTCTAGTCCAATCTTCTGCTCAAAGCAGGACCAGGACCAACTAGATCATCCAGCCAAAGCTTTGTTTAGCTGGGTCTTGAAAACCTCCAAGGATGGAGATTCTACCACCTCTCAGGGTAACCTGTTCTAGTGAGAAAATTATTTCTGCTATCTAACCTGAACTTCCCTTGCTGCAACTTGAGACCACTGCTCCTTGTTCTGTCATCTGCCATCACTGAGAATAGACTAGCTCCATCCTCTTTCAAACCTCCCTTCGGGTAGTTGAAGGCTGCTATTAAATTCCCTTTCAGTTTTCTCTTTTGCAAAGTAAATAAGCTCAGTTCCCTCAGCCTATCCTCACATCATGTGCCCCAGCCCCGACACCATTTTCATTGCTTTCTGCTGGACTCTCTCCAACTTGTCCACATCCTTTCTGTAGCAGGGGGTGCAAAACTGAACACAGTACTCCAGATGTGGCCTCATCAGTGCTGAATAGAGGGGAATAATCACTTCTCTTGACCTGCTGGCCAGAATCCTAGTAGCTGCCTTGGCAACAAGGGTATGCTTTGGGTTCATATTCAGCTTATTGTCCATTGTGACCCTTAGGCTCTTCTGCAGAGTTGCTGCTTAGCCTGTCACTCTCCAACCTGTCCCAGTTCATGGGATTCTTCTGTCTTAAATGCATGACTTGCACTTATCTTTGTTGAACCTCATGAGATTTCTTCTGGCTCAGTCCTTCAATTTGTTGAGGTCTCTCTGAATTCTGCCCTCCTACTTCTCCCCCAGCTTGGTTTCATTTGCAGACTTGCTGAGGGTGCACTCCATTCCATATTTCAGGTTGTTGATGAAGAACAAAACCGACCCCAGGACCCCTGTGGCACTACATTTGATACCAGCTGCCAACTAGACATTGAGCCCTTTGAGCCCAATGATCCTGCCAGTTTTCTATCAAGAATACAGTGGGGAGAGAGAAGTCTTCACCTGTTCTCTGCTTGTCTATTCCCTGTCTAGCTGTTTAGCAGGGAGAGCAGTTACCTTACTAAGATTGGTTCTCCTTCTCTCTCTACTGCTGATTCCCTCTTCCTGTGGACATACAAGGCAAATGAGAATCTTGCCGTTAGAATGGAAAGACTTGGGCAACCTTTACTGAAGGTGGTTCTGTATACTCCACTTACCTTAAAAGTGACAGGGTAAGAAAATGTAAGAATTTCATTTGAAAAAAAACATTTTTAAACAAGAAAAAACATTCTGATGGCTAACCGAGCTTTGATATCTAACCACAGATCATTACTTGATTTTTGTCAGACTTTTTTTTTTTGTTCTTGATGTAAGACAATAAATCAATGCCTTATGTGGAGGAACACAAAACCATAAGATTATTGCGGAAGTTCGGTGCTATGTTAAAGAAGTGTTTTTTCTGGTTGTGCGGTCCAATTACAACCTAGCAAAACAGGGACATAGCACAGCAATGCTGTTTTTCTATTTGTTTCAGTAAGTTTAGCACAGCGGGAAATGTGGCATTCTTCCTAAATAATGTGTCAAGTTTGCTGTTAGAATGTAAGGGCAAGGAAGTTATTTTAGAGACTTCATATATAGGCTAATAGCCTCAGTTGCATACATGAGATAATTATCTTATGCAATATATTTGATTTTATTTTGCTGCAAGTATTCCGTAGCTTAATTTTTAGGGATTAATGGTTTTCTATAGAAACTTTAACAAGCTGCTATTTGAATGCCATGCAGCAACAACATAATAGGTGGGGAAATAAATATTAATGTCTGGCTAGAATTTTGGTGCAAATGCATTTTCTCTACCCCTAACATTTTTCTGAAACTGGTTTTGTTCTGAAAGCAGAAGCCTGCATGATCTTGTTAAATGATGCAAATACATTCTTTTAAAAAAATCTTGCAGATAATTGAAATAATATGAGGTAAAACATGGAGAGACCATAATGCCCCTTCCTAGGTACTGAGAACTGTGAATATGCTCGATTCCTAGCAATTTAACAGCATAATGAGTCATCCATTGCCCAGGTAGGGTAAAGAAGCAACTTCTTTTCATTTGTGACTAACTTACCCTCCAGACCTATCCTGCTGGGTTAAAGTGAGACTGCTTGCATAGAATCTTGCAGTTGGTCTCATCTTCATGTTTAACTAATTTGCCTGTAGACAGAGAACCTTTCCCTGGCAAAGTTTTAGAATTAAAACTTTAATGACTTTTAAAAGTTATTAAGCATGTCCCTTCCCTTTTTTGGTTATTCATTTCCTGTTACATTTTCCACTATCTAGAGCTGCAAAGTAGAATATCCTGTCAGCAAAAGAAATAGAGCAAGACATAGAGGATGGCAATATAAACCTCTCCTCATTGTTTTATGCTTAAATTTGGCTTGGAAGACCCAACAGCAGAGGGTAGTTACTTCCTTCTAGACTCTAAACTTCTTTTAAATCCTTAATCACATTGGCATCCGCACCAAAGAGGCTGTTAGTGCTAATAAAGATGGCAGATTTATCTGTTCCAATTTTTTCCCCACAGTGAGTATCACTGAGATGGTCAATGAACAGTCATCATATGCTGAGTGTCCAGTCACCAGTAATCTGATTGAGCTAAATGATTTAGTATCTATGTTTTTCATGAGCCCCTGTTCCTCCCAATCAGCCCTTTTAAACATACCTGATCTTCTGAACTGTGAATGCCTTCTGTGAGAATGCTGCCACTGATGGCAAGTTTGGGCTTCTGGTAAAAGCTGTAATTAGTAGAAGATTTCATAGCTTCCTGTGAATCTTAATAGACATTCACCTTTCTTTAAAGGATTTTTAAAAGCTTTGAACACTGCTAATCCCATGCAAGGAAAGTTGTTTGTCACGGGCTATACTCATCTTTCTGGGAAGTAAGTTTGTCCCAAATGATTTGTGAGTTGTTTCAGCACTGATGTCCAAAGATCATACAAAAGAAAATAAAGAAAAGATGAGAGGCTGGTGCATGCCTAGTTGTTATAGTACTGACTAAACACACTTAACCCATGATTTTTGAGCCAGAAGCTATGTTATATGGCTGGAAAAAAGGCACCCGACTTTAAACTGAACATAAAGAATCTGTATCATTCTTACAAAGCAGGATAACTACAGATTTAATATCAGTGTCAGTTCAGAACGCAAGGGATGTATGTTTTATAGGTAATATGTAGCAGCTGCAAGAGCACCAGGTATCTAATAAGGTTGGTTCAAGTAGTCTGGTAAATATACCAACTTTTTGGATATGAGACCTTGGGTTGTATGATGGCAGACAGATGGCAAATGCTTGTGAATGCCAGGAGAAGGGGGATATGTGTAGACTGAGTGAAGGGAGCAGGTGTAGTTCCTGTGGACAAATAATCTTAGTGTGGGATGAATGGCCAAGTTGTCCATCTCGGTCATGTATAATTTAGAATAGTATGCACCTCTGTTAATGAAGAATGCCTGATTATTTACTTTTGGGACTCAACAACCTGGTTTAAAATGTTTGTGGTTGCCTTGAAGGCTCTGAAACCTTTATTTTGGATTGCAAAAGTATATTTGAACGTTGTCAGGGGCTCTTGGGGCTGTATCTTGTGGTAACAGTTACAGGAAGAAGATCTGTTGGAGATAAAGATCAAAATGGTAGAGTGACAAAACATGCTTATCTATGGATATAGTGGATTAGAGCATCTGCTCAATACCTTGGTTTGCTTTGATGACTTGAACTGACACTGAGTTGTTGCTTTTTCTGTGAAACAAAACTGCAGCTAAACCATGAATGTATAACAAATGCTACTGATGTTCCAGTAGCTTCCAAGTACAGTGATAGTTTTGACTACTTGCTAAACAGAGTATCAGCTAGCTTTTGGCTTTATAGAATTAGGATTTGGATTAAAAAGGAATGAAGTGTGTCCACACTTCATCTGAATAGTACCTGCTTTTCCTCTAAACTTCAGACTCACAAATGCAGCTGGACATTATCAAACAGAATGATACAAATATATATTTTTAAATTCAATATTCCTGTGTTAAAACTACTCAAGGATTTTGCTCCTCCTTATAATGATTCCATATATACATAAGTTTTGTGTAGTCAATACTTTGTTGATAATTTTTACAGGGGGGATAATCTAACTAAAATATTTTAATTTATGCTGCCTATCCTCACAGAGAGTAAGGGAAAGAGAGACCGACTAACTCGTCCATCTTATTCTTGAATCCCCCTCTGATAGAATCATATCATTGCTAATTGTAATGTTTTGGGGCATGCTGTGATCCTGCAAGATGCTGAGAGCCTAAAGGCAGATGCTAAGCAGCCTCTTCTCCTTTTTGCTCATTGGATGGTGAGGCCATTAGGCTGCTGTCAATAGATGTTCAGCATTTACAGGAATGCACCCTTGTTTGTAATGTCGTTAGGGCAATGATGGGGTTTTTTAACATTAGGAACCTGCTGTGCATATTTCTAGCGCTGATCATGTACTATGGTAATTTACAGTAAGCAGTGTTGCCTTTTCATATAGGTATGTTTTGATATAAGTACAGCAGATGAATAAAGGTAGTTAGTTAGCAATGCTGGTCTTAAGGCAGGGTATAGACACAGCTTAAATGAAGTGAATCTGAGATGAATATGATTAAATGAGAGGTTGCTCATGAAAGCTCCTGCTAGTCTATAAGGTGCACTTCTACCTTGCCTTCCTTCAGGAAAACTTTCTCACTAGGAGGGTAGTAAAACACTGGAACAGGTTACCCAGAGAGGTCTGGAACCTCCGTCCTTGGAGGTTTTTAAGACAAAGCTATGGCTGGGATGAGGTAGTTGAGGGTGGTCCTGCTTTGAGCAGTGGGTGTACAAAGATGACCTCCTGAGGTTGCTTCCAACTCTAATTTTCTGTGATTCCTCCTATTCTTGTTTGTTTACCAAATGTCCCAAAATAGGTTAAAATGTGCATCTGGGGAAGTTTAAATAACTGTCTTCAGGGTTTATCTACTCTAGGTAAAGGATAGGATGCTAAAAAAATAGGTCTTGCAATTGAATCTAAATATTGCTCATCACTCTCACTCTGATATGTTGTATAATGTTCATTCTTTCTTTCCTAGTACTATTCCAGTAGGTAGATTATTCTAGTAGGTAGATTTTTACGCTAGTTCTTTGTGGGTGTCAACCTTTAGCTTTTACCAATTTGAACATTCAAGGAGTTATAATTTTCATGGGTAGTATGACAGAACCCAGCCTTTTGTAATCAGCACAGAACTTTTCTTATATTTAGCAGTGTTTTTAAAAAAACTTCAAAGTGCATTGTCAGTAAAAATGACTTGGGATTCAGTTGAAACATTACCTGTATTTTTGTTGTTTTTGTTCTTTTACATTTAAAACAGTCATTTAGTAGTTAATTTGGAAAATGACTAGAAGGGGGAAAAACAATGTTCAGCATTTTTGTGTTGCTTCTTGGCTGCTTTATAGAACAATGGGGCAATGTCACTAAATATAATTTCTTAATTGACTTATGTTGTTATCCATTGATTAGAATAATTCAATGTAAAACGGTCAGTTAATAGCATAAACTCCATTTTTAGAAAGCAATAGAGTTATTTCTTCATCTTCACTGATTGCCAAATTATTTGTGCGTATATGTAGAAAGAAGCTTCTTGTATAATCAGTCTGCTGCTACCCATTTTACTGGCAAACGTTTCTCCTCTATGGTAGCATAATGTTACCAAGGGAACAGCTTATAGCTGACACATACTGTGGTGCCACAAATTAATTTCACAGTTATCAGGATATAGGGTGATAACAACAACATGAGCTACTGTGAAATTACTATTGTTCCCATTGAGTTACAGTATAATTATTACTTTTGTGGCAACTATGCAAATAACTCATGTCACCTCTGTAGGATGGGATGCATTTTCCCTTTTTCTGATTCAGTTACTTTGTACTTCAGAGACATCTTTATATTCTGTAAACTAGAACTGTGCTTTGAATATAAGTCTAAATGGGAATATTCTATTAAAACAAGCAAATCCTATCTTGACAAATTTTGGTGAAACAAATGTCTGGCCTGACTCATATTTGGATTTTAATATAAAGTAAATCAGAAAATAAATCTCCAGGAAAAACAAGTGTCTACTGATCTCTAGTTTATGTCTAGCATAAATATAAAGGTAACTTTGCATTTCTAAATAGCTGGAAAGAACTAAAGGCAGCTTTGTGTTCTTCTCTGTAAAGAAACATTTGAATATTAGAAAAGGAAGCCTTGAGATGATTCCTTTTATTAAAGGCTGTGGGGTGGTTCAGTACCATTTCACAGAGGCTGCTCTTTGTTGGTGGAAAACTGTGGCACAAAGAAAGGAGTCCAATTATTTCTAATATCTTTATAGTGGTGGGATACAATTCATGATAAAAGGCTAGTACTAGAATGAGGTTTTGCTTGTGGCTTTGTGTACTGCAGTCCATAACTGAGTCCTCCCAAGATAAGTCCTGTAAAGAAATTGTGACGGGTTGAAGACAATGCACAGGAAGATTATACAACATAGTGAAGGTTGGATAGGTGCCCAAACTGAGTTTACATGTTCAGCTTCTGTTGAATTCCAGTTGGATTTGTGTGCATACCTTTGAAGTTCCTTTGCATATCCTGAACCTGTACAAAATTTCAAAAGAACCTAAGAGCTCCTATTGTAATATGACATACATCAAAAGATGAATTTGTATTCCCTAAGAATCCAAAGTCATGTGGCTGCAGCAAAAATGAGTGACTATTACTGCACACTCTGAATGAATGGATACACTTAGTACTCTAAGTGAGGGCTGGGCATCTTATTATTCTTGCTGGGAAAATGTCAGAAGTGGAAAAAACATTTTTGCCGCCGGATTAGGCAGCAGGAGAGGCTCATTTTTAGATTGGTTGGAAATTTTCATTTTTTTTTCTGAAGAAAAAAATTCTGATTAGTCAACTTTCTGTGAGAGATCCTTTTCAATGAAATTCCATTTAATGATCATCCAAATGACACAGTTTTCTGTTTTGAAATTAATGCACATACAGATTTAAAAAGAAAGTTTAATTCAAAACATTTGTTATTAAAATGATTCTTTTTCTTTGTTTTTATTCTACTTCAGAAAAGAGAGAATTTTGAAATTGCAGAATTTCCCAGAAAATAGAAAAATCTGCTTTCCACCTATTTCTATTTATATTCTTGAGACAGATGAACATAAAACTAGATAAGCATGTTTCACTGAGAACAGATTTGTGAAGGAATAAGTGCAAACAACATTTTGAAGTACCCAGACTGTATCTATGAGAATTTCTAAAATGCCTATCAGTGTAGCATCACCTGGATTTGAGCTACACAGATTTGTTGTCATCTTTGAAAATACAGTAATTGTATTTTCTTCCAGCATGAATGAACTGCATAAATATTATTTGCTTGAGGTTACAAGGAGAAGTATGGGAAGACTGTTGAAAGGGTAGAAATAACATCCCAATGATGGGTGAATGTGTAGAAAATAACTGCTGGACTTCCTGTTTGAACACATTATTATACGTGTTTTTCAGAACGACATTTTATTCAGGTAATTTCTCTTAAAAAACAAATGTCACATAGGTTACAAAATATGTAACTCTGTGGAAATGCTGGTCATTTTATTTGAAATGCATAAATCCAAAAGAAAAGAGAACTTCTCAATGAAGTTGCCATCTTTTAGAATTGTCTTATGTGGAAGGAGGTCCCATTAAAAGCAGCTGCTGAAGTTGTTAACTTGTGTTTTAGTAGTTTAATTTTGGGTTCATGTCTTATGCAGACTCAGTCATGAATCCAGAAAGATAGAAAAAGCTGCAAAGTCATGGTAGGAGAGCTTCTGTGAAAGGTCTTTTCTATGCAATTGTCACTTTTTTACAGGTTCAGCTACAAGTATAATAGGTTAATATGAGAGGAACCACACTGAACTATTTTCACAGTATGGGTATTGATAAGACTTTGTGGAATATATTTTCAAGTCTGCCACTTTTGATTGGTAGATTTTAAAAAAGTTGGAATTCTAAGAAAAATCTTAACTGCATATTATTGTCCTGCTACTTTATTTCTGGAGCTGATAAGGAGGTTCTGGGATACTGGCTGCTGGTTGGTTATTCTTGTATATAGATAATCGTAAGGAAGTTTTTAAAAAGAAATTTGAAGTTGAAATAATGTTATATGTCATGTTTTTATAAATAAAAATGAAGTAGCTTATTGGGCCAAAATTTGATTGTAAAACTTTGTGGACTGCTTTGGAGTAACGTTGAAGAAGAGGTGAATAATTCTGTTTTTAAAAAGAGGGTAATACCTGAATAATTATATAACATGCATGTTTCAATGTTTTACAGGATTTGACATTGTTCACAATACTAAAATGTCTTTGTTTTGTGTTACTATAGGCATATTTGGACAGATTTAAGGCTCTTCTTTATTTGATGTAGTCTAAATGGAAGGTGGAGATAGGGGTCAAGTCAGAGGGTGTGCTCAACCTTTGTTTCTTGCTTGAGGGAAGTGGGAGAGAAGTTAAATTTCGGTGTTACACATTACTGGTCCAATTAACTATGCTAGTTTTGCATGCTATAGCTGAAAGAAGTCTGGACTTAATACCTACAGTTTTCACCTTAAAATTAAACAATAGGGATCTATTTCCCCCCACAGATCCTACTTTTCAAGTTGCTTTTTGTGCTGCTGTGTCCTCTCTTATTGTCTGTCTGTTATGGGTGTCTTTTTTTTTTTTTTTAAATCTGTCCAATACCAGTTCAGCTGTCTCCTATTTTGCTCTCTGTTTCCCCCTCTAGTACTTCTTTCTGCCTTCATACTCTACTTTTGCCTCAGTCAGCTTCTAAATCAGCTTTGTTGCAGCAGTGCTGGGTAAGCACATAACAGGAGGTGGTCTCTGAAGCTGTTCCTTTCCTCGATTAAATATGTAGTTTTCCTGGATTGAGCTTAAAGGCTGACTCCAGGCTTCTGGCAGGCTGTAGTTCTTCTTGATGCCACCTCATGCAAGTTTTACTGAAGAAGCTGAGGTTGGGGGTGGGGGAGAGTTGCTGTTGTGGCTACTTCTTTCCAGGACTTCACTACCTGAGTGCGGTAGAGTGAAGCTGTACAGCATACTCAGCTTTCTGCCACCTTTGCCTGTGGAACAGCTGCTGGAGAGGCTGTGTCACCTTAGGTAAGATAGATCTACTTCTCCCTCCCTTGCGCACCATCTCATTAGTGAGTGGCTAGAGACATCAGTAGGGTGGAGCTAAAGCCCAGATGCAGTTTTGACTTCTGTGAATCAAGGCAGTCATAATCATGCCAAAATCTACTTTAAGGCCAAATGATTCTACTACCACATAGTGTCCTCAATTCTACTGCAAGGCTAGGGACAGACATTCAAAAAGCCTGAACCTGAATTGATTCAGTCTTCATGGGTTAGTCTAACCTGGCTAGGCTGAAAGTCTGTAACTGCTGAGAACATCCCAGAAATGTAGGCACATGCGTGCAGTGGCTCAGGCTAGAAGCAGGGGGCGGGGCACTAGAGCAGCCCTCCCTTCCCTGCTACAGAGCTGAGCTGAGGGGGGCATGGCCAGGCCCCAGCAGGATGTTTTGATTAGGGAGGGGTGCCCCCCCTTCTGACCAGCCCAGCCCAGCTGGGAATTGATAATTTAGTGTTCATTACCTCAGTAAGAAAACAATGGAGACATTACAGCTACCTGTTGATTCTCCTTTTGTCTGTCTGCCACAGCACGGACCATAGCCAGCATGTGGTCTGCTAGCTAATGCTGAGAGGTATCTCTGTAAGGCAGAGGGGATGACGGAATAATCCCTGCTTATCAGGGAGGGGAGGGGGGGAGCAGAGGGAAGCCAGGCAGACACCTGAAGTCTTTGCTGAGCTCTAGCCAGGGAGCAGATGGGAGGGGCCAGCCCTGCTGTAGAGCAGAGAGCATGCTGGGATGCTGGGGGAGTCTGGTTTAACTTAAACCAGCAAGAGGTCTGGGACAGACATTGCATGACCTGGTTTGACCCATATCAGTTATATCTAATACTACATTCAACCAGGTTTATCTCAAAACAGTTTCAGCCATTTTCAAACTAGCTTATGTGCACTGAACATCTGTTCTGTTACAGACTTAGACAAGTTTCTGGTCACTTAAATCAGTTCATGTGTAACGCCTGTCCCTAGCCCAAAAGATCCCAAATTGAATTAGGGACTATGGAGAGAGCCACAAGAAGCATCTTGTTTGGGGTGGGTTTGAATCCAATGCTGTTGTGTCAATGTTTTAAAAAGAAGGCTTATAAATAATCTTTTTCAGTGATTAAATTCTGGATGCCAAAGGTACTTGCTGAAAAGGTGGGCTTGAGAACTGGGAACATATTTTTTTGTTTTCCATTTAAACAAATCCACATTCTTATTACTGCTGCTAAGGAGGGAGGCATATTATGTGACTTGCTACAAATGTGTATATTTGGCACTTGGAGTGTATATTGGGGGATGTTGGTGATGCCATTTGTAGGATCTGTGAAATATTTTTTTAGGGTTTTTTGAAGGCCAGCTAATACCTTTGCTTTAGGTTATTATATATATATTTTAATATTCTAGGCAATTGATGCCATCTGATTCTTAACACAGACTGAATGCTGCTCTGTAGAAGTGTTTTCTGGGTCCGTGGAGAAGTTGTCTTTGGCGGAATATTTAGGTTTATTTAAGGGCAGCCTACACCAAAATGGGGGGAATATTGGCAGCCACGCTTCATTTTGACTGATGAACTTTCAACATGGGACTCATGTGCCTCCTTCAGTATATCACAAACCGTGTTCTTGTGAAATAAATGGACACCAGGCTAAATGGAAAAAGGGTTTTCATCAAAGTTTTTACTCTTCTCACTCTCTCTCCTTTTCACACCTCCCAAAAAAAGGTTCACAAAAGACCTTAGGGCTTTACACAAAATCATCTCTATTTACCAGATTAGAAACAATGTTCCCTTGGCTTCAGGATGATAAAAACTGCAATCTTTTTATGCAGGGCATTGCAAATAAATAATTATGTTTCTTTGTTCCAAAGAATATAAATAGTTCCTTTTCTCTAGGGGAAAGCATAGAAGTTTCATGCCAAATTTTGCTAAATTAAAAAAACAAATAACCCATCTCATTTCTGGCAGGGTGGGTTATGTTCTAATCTTGGCTTCAAAGCCAATATATTTTTCCAGGTCTGTGTAGAAAGATGTTCATGTCACTTCTGCCCCTACAGTAAATAACAAGCTGGATCCCCTCCTGTATACTGTCTCTGTAATGAGCTCCAACTCCAGTGCCATCTCTCCATGCTTGGCAGCTCAATGCAGCTTTTCCAGGGTAGGCAAGGCAGATGTGCTCTCCTTTTTGCAATAAAAGACTTTAACCTCTTCCTTTCCCTGGTGAATGGAGGGTAGGGAAATGTCTGTGAGGACAAGAATAAGGTTTTGGGCCCTCTGCAGCTCAGTAGATGATCTCCTGTTTGTCACAGAAGTTTCTTTGGCATATGGATCACTGTAACTTTAACTTCAAGAATCCTGTTTATAAAAACAGACAAACAAAAAAACCAGCCCAAAACCCCCAAAACAAAAACAAGCTCCTGTCTTACTATGAAGAGTAAAATCACTTTTTTTTGTTACATATGTATGCCATTGTGCCAAATGGAATCTGTGTTTCAGTCGTAAATTAGTAATCTCTAAAGCACAATTTTTAAGCGAGCTTTAATTTTCTCAATGGTCTCTGTGTGCAATTGGGCAAAAACTTGGATTTTTTTTTAAATGTTAAAAAATAGAATGCATTAAGACTAGTTTAGAAAAGTTAGCTTCACATGATGACTAGATTAGTGGTAATTAAGTGTAAGTTTAACCGAAGTCAGTGTCTTGCAATATAAATACACGAATACAGAGCAAGAACCGGGAACCTGAATGTTAATCGTCTGAAAAATGATGTTACCAAGGAATTGCCTTTGGAACACAGTCTCTCTTTTTATTGTCCCTCTTAGAAGGTTCCCTTATTTATTTCTCATCCATTTTCAAGCTCTCCATTATAGGAGGACAGGACAAGTCTGCTATACGAATGAAGGATTTTTGACAATATATTCTCTCTCACACTAGACTTAAACGGTCTTGATCCTGCAAGATGCTCAGCAGTTTGGCTTAATCCAAAAAAAGCATTCTCATGCTTTATTTGAAATATGCAAGAAGCCTTATGGAAATCAGACTGCTCATGTACTGAAACCTGTGCATATGTTCAGAGGTGTAACTGGGTAGTTCTGCACCCTGGGCAGCAATAGTGTACAGGGCAGCAGCCACAGCCAGGCTGCCAGCAGCAGTGCTGAAACAGGGAGAGCAGGAGCAGCTACTGCTGTTTTTGCACCCCCACCAAGTCGGTGTCTGATGCTGGTGCCCCAGCTCACTTACCTACTGCATGTGCTTTAAACGCTGGTTGCTTGCCCCAGAATGCTCAATACCTTGTAGGGTCATGTTCTAACAATGTGTTGTAAAGGCAGTAAACTTATTTGTGTTGGCTTATGGAATTGCACTCTGATCCTGGGAATTCAACGTTTATTTCCTGTGTGACAATGCAAAGCCCTACCACATGGCCATTGAGCTGGCCCTGAAACTGCTCATTTGTTGGGAGCACTCAAGGGATCCATTCTAAGTTCCAGCCAGAGACTACCTGCTAAGAACGCTAATACTTCTGTCATGCCAAGCATGGTCCTGATCTTGTGTGAGTACATTTCTATGAGGAATAGGATTAATAATTAATGCATGTTCCCTCTGTGTAAAATAGGATAATCTCTGACAGATGGTGGCTTTTAACAAGAACACTACAGTAATTCAGATCAGACTAAGCATGTTTTATCTGTGCCTCACAAAAATAAAGATTCTTACATGGATGGGATGTAAATTCTGCCTGGATTTCTTGCATTCCATTCCTAATTATAGGTCAGGAACACCTACAATTTTTCAGAGATCTCTCTCTTTTTAAACTTCAGTGTTGTTGACACCTATGACCTTCCTCTAACTGTCAAGTGTGAGGTTGCCAATTGAGAGGAAAAATAAAATTGAAGAGGAAATCAGTAATAATAGGAGCAATATATAATAATTAAAATTTGGAAGAAATGCTTTCATACCATTTTTAACAGTTGTATCAAGGCTTAGGTGCCTTTTGCAAAAGTCTAGAAAATTTTACTTATGGAAAGAGATACTAAATCAATGTTATATTTTTTCTTCTTTGCTAAGACATGCTGACCTAATATTTAAAGGGCAAATTGGGCAGCCATCATTGCAGTCAGGCTGCATTGGCCTCCAAGGAAAGGTCATCTATTTCTTTCTGGTAGCTGCAGAGATCTATTAATGAATGTTCAGGGATGTCTGATGTGCAATAAACACATTGCATATTTAGGCTCTCTGGTTATATATAAGAAATGCTGAAAAAGCATGCAGCTAGGGATACCAGTGATGGATGGGTGTCATTGCTTAAATGAAGGATTTGAATCACAAATGTATGTGCAAGTAGCTATTTTCTTCCATTTGTAAAATACCATTCTAGGTATCTCCTCAAAATGAATAATACACCATACATAGTACCAAAAAAAGTCTAAAAGCGCTTCATGTCATGCTAAATAGACATGGATATGTCTTTTGAATGTAGCTAGCTTATATCCTTGGAAATGTCCATTTTTGACCTTTTTCTCAGTAAAAGTGCATTTTAAGTACTGTTGAACAGAATATATGTAGTGTTCAGATTTTTTTATTTGAAAACAGAGATTTTTGTTGTCTGAAGACTACTTGAGAAGCAGAAGGAGTTTCTTTTTAAAGTAGTAAATTCCTAATTTGGTCAGCTTTATTTTCAGAAGACTGTTCAATCTGAAAAGGGTTCTCATATGTTATAGCTAATAAAGTTAAATATTTAAGTAGTTAACTAGATATTGGATAATACTTTTGTTCTTGCTATCAAGTCCTATTACATGCTTGGGTTGTGGTAAACCCCCAGAGTCCTAAATCATTATTAGGACTTCATTGTAGATTCTGCCCTCAAAAGCTTCAAGTCTGATCTGGTGCAAAATGCAACAAGTCAGTATGAAGAACCATGGCTCTGACTGAACATCATATGCAGATGATCTGGTGGGCAGTAACTAGAAAGTAGTACCGTTGGCTTCAGTGGGCACAGCTGCATGTTCATTAATAAGACATAATTATAGCACATTAAGTTTAGTACCTGTAATGATAGGTACTAACTTAATGCGCCGTAATTGTCACTACTGTACATTGGCCAGATAAACACTTTTTATGTGATGCTAATGCACAGTAGAATAAGTCTATATCACATTAGCACAGTTTTTTTTGCCAGCTGCACTAATGCATAGTAGAATTAGTTTTTTGCACATTAAGCGTTTCATGTAGACAGGCCCAGTGGCTCTTCTATTAGTACCAAAAGACTTCATAGGGTGGTCCAACAGGAATGAAATGTAGAGGATAAGGATAACTGATAAGAATAATCAGTCATAACATATAGTTAATAGGTAGTAAAAGTATACTGGGTTGTAACTGTTCCAACAATGAACATTTGTGGCTGGCATCAGTAGAAGGGGATGAAAGTGACTCGGACAATAGCAGATAAGTAGATAGGTACTGATTATTGAAAGTGAATTGTATGTTGCTTGGGATAGGCAGAGGACTGTGATTCAATCCTGTAGGTACACTTTAAGCATGCATAAACTAGTTGCATCCTACACAAAATGGGAAGATTTATATTTGTTCTACTTGAAATGATGGTTTAGTGGTTAGAACAGTGGTGCCTAGCATTGTGGTCCTATGCCAGGTGAGTGGGGTAGTGGTGTTAGTTTGTGGTCTGGATCTTGTGTGGGGTCAGTCTGCAGGTGCAATCCAGTCCAGTGGCCTGACTCTATGTGCCCAGAGCTGGCTGTGTGCTGAGCTAACCCTCTGTGTCCAGATTTGGCCACACAGTGATCCCACACACCAACCCAACTGTGAGTTTGTGTGATTTAGTGCACAGGGCCATGCTATGGGGCCCGTGGGGCTTTCTACCAGTCTGGAAATTTAGCATGTGGGCAGCGGCAATAAACACTGCCCCAACTTGCTTGTCACTAAACTTCCTGACCTGTGGAGAGCTTTGGGAACTAGATGACATGGCTCCATCAGCTGAATATAGCCCACAGACTGGAGGTTGAGTGCTGTTGAGTTAGAACACTTGTTTTCCATGTCCAGGAAAGTTTTCTGTGCCCAGGTAAGAGTTATGGCTCCTTGGCTCTGTTTTTTAGTGGAAGAAAGATCCATATCTAAAATGTGGGGAGAGAGAGAGGCGTCTGTTTGGCTAGCAGTAGCTAATGGCCAGTGCAGTCACTTAAGCACTGAAGTCCTCTGTGTATGGGATGAGGGGAAGAGGTGAGGACTTTACTGGGTTGAAGGGCATCTAGGAGTCTGGTATTGCTGTTCAAAGCATGAGGTAATGTATCATAGAAAATTAGAGTTGAAAGGGACCTCAGGAGGTCATCTAGCCCAACCCCCTGCTCAAAGAAGGACCATCTCCAACTAGATCATTTTAGCCAGGGCTCTGTTGAGCCGGGCCTTAAAAACCACCAAGGATGGAATTTCCACCACCTTTCTAGGTAAACCATTCCAGTGCTTTTCCACCCTCCAAGTAAGAACTTTTCTCCTAATATTCAGCCTAAACTTCCCTTGATGAAACTTGAGACCATTGCTTCTTGTTATGTCATGTGCCACCACTGAGAAAAGCTCTTAACTTCTTTGGAACCACCGTTCAGGTAGTTAAAGGTTGCTATCAAATTCCCCCTTAGTCTTCTCTTCTGCAAACCAAATAAACCGAGTTCCCTCAGTCTCTCCTCAGAAGTTATATGCCCCAGCCCCTGAACCATTTTCCTTGCCCTCTGCTGAACTCTCTCCAACATGTCTACATCCTTTCTGTAGTGGGGGGCCCAAAACTGGGTACAGTACTCCAGATGTGGCCTCACCAGTGCTGATTACAGGGGAATAATTACTTCCCATGATTTGCTGGGGAACACTTCTACTAATATAGTCCAGTTTGCCATTAGCCTTCTTTGCAACAAGGGCACACTGACTCATATCCAGCTTATTGTACACTGTAACCCCCAGGTCATTCTGTGCAGAGCTGCTGCTTAGCCAGTTGGTCCCAAGCCTGTAGCAGTGCATGGGATTCTTCCATTCTAAGTGCAGGACTTGTACTTGTTCATGTTGAACCTCATGAGATTTTCTTTTGGTTCAGTCCTCCAGTTTTATTAAGGTTTTTTTGAATCTCATCCCTACCCTCCAGTGCATTAACTTGTCGGGGATATGGCCACTACTGCCTCCCTGTGTTGGGACCTCTTACCGGTCACCCAAGAGCGGCTCACCTGGGGTTGGGCGTTTCACACGTGCTTGCCTCGCCCGCTATGACTTAGATGATAATATAGTTGGTTCAGATGGTCCGGCGCATGTTGTCCAAATATGAGACTCCTCGGCATCCCGCTGGTCCCGCGTTGATGAGGGCTTCACCTCCCCCACCTTCATTCTGCTGGGTGGTGGCTGCCTATCTGGCCAGGCCACGTGTCCATTGATCACCCAGACTGTCCATAAAAGAAATGGAAGGGTAAACACAAATGCTATGGCCAGGCACTCTCTGGCTCGTGGTGACTGCTTCGACTTTCAGCAGATGACCTCTGATATTCCTCTGTATGCCATGGGGTTGCAACCCCTTCTCTAGCTCTCAATGAGTTCCTCTGTTATCGTTAGGGCTCCCTGTGGCCGCTCCGCCCCTCTTACAAGAGCTACGGTTCCCACAGGCAGTGAGTGTCTTTATATTAGAATCTATATGGTACCTGGCTTCCGCTGGGTTCCAGGCGCTCCCGGACAGCAACCAACAGTCTGTGGCCCTGCAAGGCCAGTTGTCCGGGCTCAAAAGCCCTGCTGGGGCTTACCCCTCCTCCAGAGGATCCTGCTGCGTTTGAGGATGGCTCGCATCCGTTGTAGTGTGCTCCGACTGGCTTCAGCTCCTCTGCTGCCTTCTTCCAGTTCCGCCTCTCTCCCCTGGGCCAGCCCCGGCCCCTCTTTTATGCTGGCCCTGGTTGTGCCGGCACCTCCCTTCTCTGCACACCTGGAAAAGGTGAGTTCCCGCCCAGCGTCTTGGGCCTGCAGGCCTGTGATTAGCGGGTTTACACTTGGGCATGGAGCCCCAGAGCCCGCCGGCTCCTTCTCTCTCTCACACAACTACACCCCCCAGCTTGGGGAGGAGAGAACAGTTTTTGGGATGCTGGAGGACCTGGCCAAATACTACTACCCAATGTATAACATACCACACATTCAAAATAAAGCACGGTACAATTGAGCTTGATCACCATTTTTTCATCTTGTTATTATGTGATAAATTGCTTAAACAGATGGTATGTTTCAATTTATTGCATGATTAATGCATTAAATGTGAGATAAATATAATGTATGTTGGGGCCATTGATAAATGCTAGATTTAGAGAGCAAGATGCTGTAAAGGCCTGGTATAACAGCAAAACTCTAAAATAAGACCAAACTATTAAATAAGTTATACTAATGTGTATGTCATGACATTGTAGGGATGAACTATACATTTTTTGGAAAAATGTCACCACTTGTTCAACAAAGTAGCAGTAAGTATGATACTGGCAACATGACTACCATGAAATCTTTTTTATTCATTCTGACTATTTTGAAATTCTCAAAGTAAAGTGGGTCTAAAATGGTATAGTTTATGTGAAGAGGTGGATCAGAAAATGAAGCAACTCCTTACATCTTGGCTTGATAGATTCCTTTGGATGTAGACTCTGTTGAAGTCTTACCTCCATACAACGTACATTTTCCATCACAGCTTTTCCCAAATTTGTTCACTAAGGGCACTGACAGATGCACAGCTCCCCACTGTAACTCCAGGCACTTCACAGGAAGCACCATGAGTTGCAGCAACCCCTCTTCCCTATAACCAGACTTTCTTATACTTGGGTGGGGTGGGAGGGATGGATTGGAGCACCCCTGAGGTGGGAGGCTCCACTCCACCCACTTCTCCTCCCCACCTCCACACAGATTGGGCAAACCCCAAACTGGCGCTCTCTTCCTCACCTTTCATACATCCCATCCTGAAGATGGCATGGGGGCAGGACTGAGCTGCATCAGCCCATTCCTGCTTATGCACAGAAACAGAATTTAATGACTTCATCTGAGCCCTCATTAAATATTCGTTAGTTTGTGACATGACTGAGTACTTTTCATAGACATAGAAAATTAGGGTTGGAAGGGACCTCAGGAGGTCACCTAGTTCAACCCTCTGCTCAAAGCAGGACCAGCCCCAACTAGATCATCCTAGCCAAAGCTTTGTTTAGCTGGGTCTTGAAAACCTCCAAGGATGAAGATTCCACCACCTCTCAGGGTAACCTGTTCCAGTGTCTTACTATCCTCCTAGTGAGAAAATTCTTCCTAATATCTAACCCAAACTTCCTTTGCTACAACTTCAGACCACTACTTCTTCTTCTGTCATCTGCAACCACTGAAAACAGACTAGCTTCATCCGAACCTACCTTCAGGTAGTTGAATGCTGCTATTAAATTCCCTCTCAGTCTTCTCTTCTCCAAAGTAAATACCCAGTTCCCTCAGTTTCTCCTCAGAAGTCGTATGCCCCAGCCCCCGAACTGTGTTCCTTGCCCTCTGCTGGACTCTCTTCAACTTGTCCACATCCTTTCTGTAGTGGGGGCCCAAAACTGAACACAGTAATTCAGATGTGGGTTCACCAGTGCTGAATAGATGGGAATGATCACTTCCTTTGACTAGCTGGCAACACTTCTACTAATGCAGACCAGTATTTCATTAGCCTTCTTTGCAACAAGGGCATGCTGTTAGCTTAAATTCAGCTTATTGTCTACTGTAACCCCCAGGTCCTTTTTTCTGCAGATGTGCTGCATAGCCAGTCAGCCCCCAGCCTGTACTGGTGCATGGGATTGCTCTGTCCTAAGTATAGGACTTGGCATTTATCCTTGTTGAACCTCATGAGATTCCTTTGGGCCCAGCCCTACCGTCCAGCATATCTACTACATTCCCCAGCTTGGTGTCCTCTGCAAAGTTGCTGAGGGTTCATTCTATGCCATATTCTAGGTCGTTGATGAAGATATTGAACAAAACCGGCCCCAGGACTGACCCCTGGGGCACTCCATTTGATACTGGCTACCAACTAGACATTGAGCCATTGATTACTACCCTCTGAACCTGATGCTTCTGCCAGTTTTCTGTCCATTTTACAGTCCATTCATTCAGCCCGTACTTCCTTAGCTTGCCTGTGAGAATGTTGTGGAGGACCATATCAAAAGCCTTGTTAAAATCAAGGTATTATACCACATCCACTGGTTTCCCACGTCCACAGACCCAGTCTTTTCGTCATAGAAGGCAATTAGGTTGGTTAAAGCAATCTGGAGCCATGCACTTCTGTCATGGCACAGGTATATAGCGCTTTCAGGGGGCTCACTATGACAAAAACCACTTCTGTCGGCACCCTAAGTCACAGCTGATGCAGAGGAGAGGGAGGCTAATAGAATCTAAGCTGCATGTAGAACGTCCCTAGCTTGTAAAAGCACTAACTTATACTTACCCTTGTTTCTGAACATAGTTGAAAAAGCCAATGATATAAGTGTAATCTTGGACCCAATACTTCAAGAAAAAGTGTCTAATCCAAAGACAGCTTGAAATATAGTTCGTATTCCCTATATCTTTGGTAGATGTATGTTCCAATAACTTATTCCATTTCACAGTTTGTTTTGGCTTGTTTTGCAGTCTTTAACTCTAATATGGCTTCACACTTAATTTTTTCCTGGTACAATTATATAGCTGGACCATATGAGAGAAGATTTTGAGATGTGAGTTGTTTAATACAATCTCCATATTTCATTTGGAGTTCGTAGTGAAGATTTTCTTAGGAAGAGTCTTCCAGGAAATAGCAAGTTATGTAGGAACATGAATCAGTTATGTTAAGGCATCATATCAAGTGGATAGATTGAGATTTCGTAGAAGGATTCTCAATAAAGAACTCTTCTGACATTTATTAAGACTGACAGGTCTCACTGGTTATGGATAAAGGTACATTTTACCCATTTTAAAAGGGGAAGAGGACCTGCTGCTGGGGCATATACAAGGGGCATGTAGCTGTAACAGTTCAATCGGTATTTGGGAATATTTTTGGGTTGTAGGCCAAACCAACCTGCTTTACACCCAAGCTAAATTGCTTTAACTTTGCCCTTGATTCAGCAGGCTAAAGTTGGAGTGGTTTTGTTATACTTGTATGACTACAGAATCATGCAGAGGTAACAGTTGCATGGCAACAGCTTGCATCAGCATTCTTTGATAGGGATACAGTTGTTTTTGTCTGTATACTCCCCATTTGGTGTCTATCAAGAGAGTTTGTCAATTGTAGCTGATGTCTCTTCTAAGTGTGGGTGGGGGAACTGGTAATATCCAAGCTAATCATAAACAGGGATCTGGGTTTTCTGTTTGTGACCGAAAAACTTGGTAACACCTGGATTTTCTCCTTTTAAAGGAGAAAAATGTAGAAAATGGTGAGTTTCCCTTTGCAGACTGGCAGAGTTCCAGCCTACAAGGGGATGGGGAGAGTGGAAGGATGGTGGTCAGGCAGTAGGTGCCATGTGCATGTGCAGAGGTGTTGCTCAGTTAAGTTGGGGGGGCTAGGTATTGAAGCCCCCCATACTGAGGGAAGGAGGGAGTTGGGTTGGGGCTGGAGCTGCTGCCTAGCCAGGATGGTGTGTAGGGCTTGGCGTCCAGGGCTGGAATGCCCAGAACTGGAAAATAATATTAGTGGCGTTTCATTTTAATTATGGGAAAATGCAGATTTGGGGGTTTTAAGTCAGAGCATTTGTGATTTATTTATTTTTAAACAGAAAACCAGGATCTCTGATCATAAAAGATGTGCTTGCAACAAGGAGCTCTATAATGGGTTACTTTACACCACAGATGACATGTAAAGTTTGGTCCACGGGCATAATACATTTGTGTGCCTGACATGACCATTAGGCCTATGCAGGAAGTAAACCATGCCTATTTATAAAGTGGGGAAGCAGGGGCAGGAAGAGGATGTGTATGCATATGTGTGTGGGGCAGAGGGTGGGATGCAACAGCGGTGTTCCTGGAGAGCAATGTTCTTTCCCTTGGTTCAGAGTGAGACAGTAATGTGTTGAATAAATTAAAGGCAATAATAAGCATTAAACAATTTACTGGCTAAGTTACACTTTGCCCTAGCTGTTTGTGCACATCTTCCATTGATGTCATTGGGAAACTGACTGTAAAATGGATGTGCTAAGTTGTCATTGATTTATATCTGCAGGCTGATTATAAACTGTGGAATTTGATTGTTCCCACAAAATGAGTTTTACACTTGTGACTTGCTCGTGGAAGTTTCTTGTTTCATTTATAAAATAAGGTTCCCCAGACCCTGATGCTTCTGGGACTGTTTGCTGCAAAACAAGTTTGAAGTTTGTAGTTTCCTTTTTCCATTTTATAATATAGTAGCAATTCAAGATTGAGTTATAACAGTATAAGAAAATTCTGACTGACCAAAATTACTTAGAATCTTTAGTAATGCTTATACATATTACTACAGTAATATTGTACATTTTATCCATACATCTCATAGTGTTTAAAATATCAAATGAAACAGTATTTTCTGTAGTGATATATTATTGGAGTTCTATTTATATTATGAAAAACCAGACTTTTTCTCTGTTGTGCCAGTATGTTCCAACTACATTGCATCGTTAACTGTTACAGGGTCTGATAGGCTTGGAACGGGTTTGGAATACATTGTGAAGCTTCCAGAATTACAGTATGTGTTTTATTTCATATCATTCTGGTATTATTGTGTTAAAATAGAATTATACTGCCATTTCATTTTACTTTACAGTGTTCTCATGCACAGTGTTAGATCTCACATGGAGCTCATTGTAAATTGGAGCCTTGGCATGACTCCAAGTAGTTTTACCTTAAAAAAATAAAAAAATCCACAACAAAGTTAAATAGTTTCTTCCTTCATTCTGGAACTGAAATGCAATTTGGAAATATTGGGATTGTGTTCCTATGTCAGTCTTCTGGGTCTTTTCCGCTTCCAGAAAATTGTGTAGCTTGTAAGACCAATATGAATCATTGCACTGTTTTAATTTTTATAGTGTATCACAATACCAGTCTAAGAATTGGCAAGGGGTTGAAAGACTTGCTTATGCTGGGAATTTCTGAATGTTAATATACTTGCAGTAGCATAAATCTCTACTATAGATATTTTATGCATTGTTATATCCTGGTGACATTTTGCACACCAGTCTAATGTGTGCACATGGACAGTTTTCTGTAGATACTTAAATGCTTTCAATATAGGTGAAATGCTGATTAAGAGATTACTGTACTACTGAAATCAATGGGAACAAGATCAAACTTATCCAGAATAGCTCTAGAACTTCTTCCCTTTTGAGGCCGGCCTGCCTGCCTGTATGTCTGCTGGAAACAGGCATTTGGCAAACAAAGCTAGGCTGAGATATTGTTTAGAGGATCTCCCCTTTATGTTGATGTTTTTTCTTTTCCTTCTAAGTTGTTTTTTATTATTCTATTTTATGGGTTATTCTGTTCTCATATTAAGCCACTTGGAGCCTTTGTTGGGAAGGGCGACATATAAATAATAAATAAAATGGACCTATTTGCACATCCGGTAAAAGAGGAAGGGAAGTGAGAGAATACAGAACATGCAGGCTGCAAAGCAGATTGCAATCGCTGCCAGCCCTCTAAAAGGTAGGCTTGGAGAAGAGAAAATAGCTTTTACAGTATATTGAGTGTTTCTGATCAATTCCTGCCCAAAAAGGTTCTAAATAGATTTTTTTTCACTGAAAATCTGCCATGCAAAAGGAGAAAATGAAAGAAAATAAAAGTATTCCTGAAGTAAATATTTTCTTAATTAAAAAATCGGAAAAGTAGGGCCCAGCCCTATGAAGAGTTTTGCTTTATATACTGTTGTGTGCTTTTAAGTACTTCATTTGAAGAGAATGGACTACCTATAGTGTGTTAATTAATTTGGTGTCTGTTTTACAGGATTGGGGCCTGAATCTTTTATAGCTGAACATATGGGTAAACATCAGAGACTTTGAACTATGTTGGTCCAATGTATTCTTTTTCCATCTGACAGGCTGTATGGTTGTCACAGATATCCTAGTGCTTTTGGTAGAATGTACTTAAGAGAGGACAGAGTGAGAGTTTGTACAGTGCTGGCTGCTAGCATAAGTCAGTGTATATATACCTCCTTCTGAGCTGACAGATGCTAGAGTAATTTCAAGGAGGATCCATGATGCCTTTCCTGTGGTTTCTCCAGGTGCTGTAATGCCTGGAGGAGTTAAAAATGGCAGTAACTTTTACAGATGTCAAAATTGCAGTCTGCAGAAGAGTAGAACTCTGATTAAAACTTAGTCTAACAACAAAATAGTAATTAACCCAAACTGCATGTTGTTGGCACATATGATATTCTGCTTTGTGTGTGCATTCTTTTCGCATATTGAGTTTTGAAAGACATTACAAAGATTTGATTTCCACTCTGTATACCCCACTTAGTTTGATAGCCAGTTAGAACCTGAAAAGCTCTTATGTGGAATGTTCCCATGGTTATTTCTATAGTATTCTCTCTCTCTTTGTGTAATTATATTAATTTTTAATATCAAGTCAAAATATTGGTAAATTCTTATAAAGAAGAGTATATTATGGCTAAGTATATCAAACAGTTTGATAAATAAACTTAGTTCACTTTACATGAAGCATACTTTGAACTACTAATATATATATTACACTTATAAATCAGTTCATAGATGATGGTGAGTCGTCCAGTTGACTGTGGTTTTCAGAAGGCGCCCAACTTCCACTGACTTTGAACGTGTACTGAACATATAATTGCCTTTTGTGCTTTTGAAAACTGTAGCCTTTCTGCTTGGCCATTGTTGTGAATAAAGCTACTCTACACCTATTATAATAAAAGGTCATAAGCTCTTTCTGTATAGCAGGCATAACACTGTTTTTGCTGTGAAGAATGACCAGTGGAATGACCAATCTATAAAGAGTTGTCAAGAAACTGATAGGAAGAGGAAGAAAGCATGGAATTGACAAGGACTAGTCAAGAGGAGGAGCACAGTTTCAGACAGTTTATTGCTGAGCCAGGAAGTGGACTGGAAGTACTTTTGGCCCACTTCTGGGTTCACCGCTGAGCAAACGGGGCAGAGGGGGAGGGCACGCTTTTGTGGGACAGTCCATCTGCTCCAGCATCACAGCATTCACGAACAACGCCTGGTACCTCAAGGTATATTAAAAAGACATTTAAAGCTGTGTCTATGGCCGAATTGCTGATTTTTTCTGAATCGGCATTGAATCTTCACATTTGGATTTGGCCGAATCAAATTGGGGACTGTGATCCAAATCAATAAATCAAATCACTGTTCCCAATTTGTGCTGAATCTAAATCTGAATTGAATGCGGCCCATTTCGCACACCCTTAGTGACCACCAACAAGCTTCCAGCTGAGTGGAGCTAAATTACCAAATGGATGGTAAACTATTTAACCTCAGCTGACTCTGAGCCAAAATCAAGACCACCCTGACCACAATCATTGAGATCCTGTAGTGCGCGTTTACTTGAAAGCAGACCTTCAGGCAATCGTCAGTGTCTTTACTAAGGCAGCATACAAGAAAATGGGACCAATGCTTAACATTTGGAAGACTAAGTTCCTCCACCAAATAAGCTCCTGAGAACAGTCCCCAGCTGTGGTAATCCAGACCTAAGTTGAGACTGTGTAGAATGTTGAGTATTTCCCATACCTTGAAAGCCATGTCTCACAGAAGGCTGGCATCAACTAAGAAATCCAACATTGCCTCAAATGTGCAAGTATAGTGTTTGGCCACCTGAAGAAATGGGTGTTTTGAAGACTGCAGGAGCAGCTCTGAAACCAAGCTCATGGTTTATCAAGCAGCTGTGATCACCATCTTACTGTATGGAGACAACACATGGACAATGTACAGGAGGCATCTAAAGTTGTTGGAAAAGTACCATCAATGCTGCTTGCAGAAGATCCTTTGAATCCAGTGGGAAGAGATGCACCAATGTTAGCGTCCTCCTGCAAGCAAACACCATGAGTATTGAGGCAATGATCATCCATGTGGGGGGCTACCTTTCGTCGGCCGCCCACCTCACAGGGATGGCCCCTGGAGAAGAGCAGGATCTGCCATCCGCACTGCACCTCCGCCAATCTTGCCTGCCACGACATGATGGAATATGGGGTTCACCCGTATGGGACGTGGGCAGTCCGGACGCGGTCCCTTGACTGTAGAGTCCAGGGGTCTTGGGGGCTCCTCCACCCCTACACCCTCACCCGGTCCTCCGGTTAAGCCACCTCTCGGGGCGAGCTACCCTACAGGGCGTTAGCCCCTGTAATGTTCAAAAAGGGCCAAAAAGGAACAAAGAAATACAACTCCAACACAACTTCTGAGCCCACTGTCCCTGAGCCGGAGTTTACCTCACTCCTCAATTGCCCTCAACCGATTTCGGGCTGGGATCTGTTGCCCTTAGCCCTGGGGCACTTCCTGTCCCTGAGTTCATCCACGGACCCTCGCTGTGGGGTGTTTTCCTGCCTGTGCGAGCCCCTATTAGAGTACTTACGATACCCGGCTCTGGCCAGGTGCCGCTGCCTTCTGTGGTGTCTGGGTCCTTGTTCCTCCACCACCGGCCGCTCGTGCCCCCAAGTCACGTTGGGGCTTACCTCCGCCTAAGAAGGTCCTTCCGCGTGGCCAGACGGCTCGCTGCCGACTCCTTTACTGCTCACCTCTGCCTCCGCTATTGCCGGCTCCAATGCCGCCGGCTCCGCTGCCGGCTCCGCTGCCTCCGGCTCCGCCGCCTCCCATCTTGGCTGCTGCCGGGGCCTCTCTCGCCTCTCGACTGGAGCTGGGGTGCTCCTTTTATTGCTCCATGTGGGTCCCGACCCGGATCCGTCCGGGTTCCTGGAAGGGGAAGACCTCAGGGGCAGCTTCCGGGTCCGGACCCGGAAGCCGGGCCGGGTTCCGCCGCCCTTCGCGTTGCTCCGGCCCCCCAAGTCCTTGACCCCTTCACAATCCAGCATCAATTTCATTGAGCCAGTCATGTCATTTGGATGTCTGACTGCAGATTTCTGCAACAAGTTTTATTCCCCTAGCTCAGTCAAGATTTACAATAAAGAGGAGAGTAGAGAAAGTGCTTCAGGAATGTTTTCAAGTCCAACTGAAAAACATGCAATCTCCATGTCAACTCATGGGAGACTATTGCCCAGGACCATCCCCAAATGGAGGAAGAGCCTGTTGCAGGAATCTCAGTACTTTGAAACTGGATGGCAACAACAGAAGATGGAAAAGTGGCAGTGGCAGAAACAGTGCATCATGGACCAAATACAAAAGCTAGCACCACCCATCCCCTACGGAAACGCATCTGAGCTACAGTAGAGTCTTTCAATCCCAGATAGGCTTCATCAGCCTCGGACACACAGATAAGACTGTCACGGAAGAAAATCATTCTCCACTGCGAGTGATTGCTAAAGAAGAGTAATCTTTCTCAGACCTTAGACATGGTCGGTGGACCCCCAGTAAGGTGGGTTGAAAACCACTGATTTATACACATTGTTCTTCAAGCTGCACTGCTTCCTTTTGGCTAGTGGGTAGCCATCAAGAGCACACAGCTTGACCAGTTGGTCCCTGGAATTTATCTGACATAACCATACAGACAACATGGTGTTCCTGGAAAAGGTGTTACAGGGACATGAAGCAGGACAATGGACATACACTTTTGTATAATCCCAGGATAAAAGGCTTTCTCTTGGGACAAATGTGATATCTGTTTATAGCCTGCCTGGCATAAAAAATATCTGATGGTGAAAAGAAGAAATAGTTGGTGATTTCTTCTCTCTTCTTCTTCCTCCTCCTCCTCCATGGCTGATAAGATTGCATTTCACCCTGTTTTTTTGTGCAAAAATATAAATATTTATTTCTTTAGAACCTGTGGTTTTCGAACAGTACAGACCTAATCTACAGCAAAACTATTTGAACAGTTTAAAATACAGGAAACTGTTGAGGGTGGGGGAAACTCCTCTTATCAGATTCAGTTTGGCTAAACTTCATAAATATTTTTGTTTTTCAGTGAGAGAGTGTAAAGAGGTTATCAGCCTTCAGGCGATCAGCAGTTAATAGTCTGCCTGTTTGGAAGGCTGTGATGTAGCTGAAACTGATGACTAAGTAATGAGGGTGGAGGCACAAAGAAGGTTAAGAGCTCCCTCAAAAGTGTCTTCTGTCACTGCATCCACCTCCCAGCCACCCCAGGAAGCATGACCAGCCCCTCTTCCCCCACACCCCAATCCCAATTTATTGAAACATGAGACCTTCTTTAATTACTTCCTCTTTATTTCTTTTTCAGTTCTTCTTTCTTTTAAACTTTTTTTTTTAGCTTTTAGTTTATCCTTCAGTATTGGAGTTTCTTCATTTCATCCTCCCTCCTTCCCCCTTGCTCCCTCTCCCCTTTCCTCTCTACTTCCCATTTCATTTCCCATTACCATCCCATTAACTCTCCACCTCCCAGCTTCATGTTCCTGCTGCCCTGTCCCCAGGCTCTCTCTCACCCCTACCTAGAGCAGGGATAGAAGCCTGTCCTGGCTCACCAGCCCCATAGTGGTAACTCATAGTTGTAGTTCCTAGTCAGGTCCCTGCTCACCAGCCTCTAGTGGCAAATCAAAGCTGTGCTGGTGGGGGGCAGTCAGAGAAGGTTTTTAGCTTTAAGTTTGTGACTCCGCTTTTGCTGCTTAAATGCTGATCAATGTTAGTCTAACTCGAGTTTGAAGCAATGTGTATAACAAGACCCATAATTGCCATGCAGTACATTTTGAGTTACATGTGCATGGGTCAGGTCTTTACCCGACATAAATTGGTGTAGTCCAATTTAAATTAGTTGAACTAGTTGAAGGATCTAAAGTACATTTAAATTCTTTACTTAGTTTTTGCTCAATTAATAGGGTGATTCCCCGCCCCCCCCCCCCACACCTTTAGTCTGTTGAATAAACAAACCAGAGCTGTGTTTCTTTGCTATTGGGCATTTTATGGCTGAAAAAGGGCATTGTGTCAACTTTTGTTTCTATGTTCTAACAATAGGGTCAAATTCTGTTTCTCAAAGGAGTTGCATAGTTAAGGGTGTAAGAAGAGAACTAATTTGCATTTATATGTTTTGGGAAGTTGTAGCCTGACGCATTCCTTTTCTTTGGAGGATCCCTGTCCAATGCATGAAGGAACTTGTATTCCAGGCTGTGGCTAAGTGGGCTAAATAGCTTTCTGGCCTTGCAAGATCCTCCCCAGAACTTGCCCTGATGGGTACACTTACAGATAGGGTGGCCATCAAAGAGGACAGTCCAGTTGTCCTCTGTCATCTATTGATATGAATCCAGATGCCTTTATGTCCTTTAGTTTTCTCTTAAAGAGAAAAAGAGAGGACATAAAGGTGTCAGGTTTCATATCAGTAGAGGACAGAGTAGCAGAAAACCAGAATGTCCTCTATGATTGCCACCCTACTTTGCAGTCCAGCTTGGTGACAAGTTTTCAGAGAACCAAAACTGCAGTGTATCTGCTGTTACTCATTATCACTCTGTACCTAGGTGGAATAGCAGATAGAATTAGCAACATAATTAGCATGTGCCCTATTGTATAAGTAGGGATCTATCCAACTCGAGGCAGCTGGCTGATTTTTTGTGTGCACACACAAAAAAAGATTGAGGGGCCAGCTTCCATTTTTGTGGACTTACCATGGCATGCCCTGCCCTATCTGTGACCAAGGGGCCCTGGTGATCCCACCCCCGTCACTGATTGGTGAAGAGGCATGGCTCTCATACAGTCTGCCTGACTGCTGATTGGCTAAGAGGGCTGTCAGTCATGGGGCCCTACCTCTTGCTGCTGATTGGAGGGTGTAGGGCCACATGACAGGCAGCACTCTCAGCCAATCCGGTGAGGGGTGGGAGTGGCAGCCATTTTGCCTGCTCACCTTTGTGCCAGCAGCCCCCTTCCCCCTGGTGGGTTGTACAGCCAGGAGGCTGCTGGTTCCCACTGGGGGACCAGCATTTTATTTTTAGCAAGTTTCTGGATTATTGTCTGCAGATTTTGTAGAAATTGCCTGATTTTGTGATTTGTACAAAATCTGCAAAATCACAATTTAATGTTCCTATGCATAACTGAACTGTGAAGTCACAAAAAGACTGGCAACAGTCCTTAAACTTTAACCACATGAACAGGTTTTTTGTCTTACTAATTTAATTTGATCTTGATATTTATAGGGCATTTAATAACTGTGGTTAAGTCTGCATCCTATGCTTTTTGACATCTGCAGGTAAAACTAATTTAGAATATTGATGCATGGTTAAGTTTTCCTTAAGCTTGTACATTACACCTGTGCTCTGTGATCTGAATAGACTGCCTATCTATTTATGGATAATATTTAAGATGACTTGCCTTTTTAAAGGCTGCCATCTCAGGGTAAGAGACCTTTGTTTAAGTAGAAGAAGACGGCTTGCATAACTCTCTGGTTTGCCAGAGCCTAGATCTGATGACCTTCAGGGCATGCTGCAAGCAAATTCTTTTTTTCTAGGCTTTTCCTGGGGCAGGGGAGGATGCTAACTAAGACTTTGGGGGAAATCTTGTATTCTTCATTTGACTGTTGAGTTAGAATTTGTTCATGTGCTTAGAGATTTGATCAGCATGAAAGAATTAGGAATACTTCATAAAATCAGCAGTCCATGCTTGCTGACGTGGTGCTTGGGGTAAGAGATTGCTTAAGTGAAACAAGAGCTAAAACTATAGCCTCAGCTAAACTGAGACCATTCAATCCTGAGCATATGCCATTATTTTGGATTTTAAATGAATAGGTTCACCAAACTCTGAAATTTATAATCCCAAAGGGACAAATTACATATTTATTTAATTCAGCAATTAGTTGAACACATCTGTTCTAGGAAACAATGTGATTATGTGTTTATTTGTAATATAAAGGCAATTATTTATAGATACTTATTTTATAAAATAACCTGGAAAATTAGTTTAATTATTTTTTTAAAAAGTAAGTGTAATTCTTTCTTGAATTTTCCCAAAAAGTGAATAGGAATGTAAACTGTTCAGAAACAAACTTAAATCACAAATACACTTTACAAAAAAAAATGACTGATTTTAATTTTTGTTGTTTACTTATCAGCTAGGACCCAAGTCTGGAAAAATCTTAGTCTTCTTGTAACAATTTAAAATAGGAAAATCCCAGCCCTTTTTGTTGTTTCCGGATTCTCAGAATGCTAAGTATAGTATGGCTTGGTCTTAGCAGGTTGCAGATTTTCCTGTTTTGTTTTTTTTTAAAGATTTACAGATGAATATTTCTGAACAAAAATGTTAAGAAATAGTATCCAGCTGAGCAGTGCAGATGTTCATATCTTCATCTTAGTTACATTAATAAAATGCCAAATAAACAAAGGATATCCATTTTCTACATAATATATAAAAATGAATGGTAGAAAAGGAAAATAAATCTCTACTGTTGTCAGGTAAAAATAATAAGAAACTTATAACAGATAAGAACTGGACAATATTTTCCACTGATAATTTATTACTGCTTTTGGAAATGGACATTTCTGATGGAAAATAAATGAAAGGTCCGTGTTGTTTGTTGTCATTAAATATAAATGAAGAAAGAAAAGATAAATGACTGCATAGAGGAGGTGTTTAGCAGTGTGTTAGGTTTGATCTATGATCTGGCAGGTAAAAGGTCCTCAGAAGCCTAATGACTGATAAAGCGAGCATGATTAAAGCACTCTAGCTTCTGTACCCAACAGCCCACCCAAAGGGAGCAATACAGTTTCATAGTTTCTAGGGTAAGAAGGGACCTGAGCAGATCATCTAGTCCGACCCCCCGCCATGGCAGGAAAGAATACTGGGGTCAAACGACCCCAGCAAGGTGTTCATCTAACCTCCTCTTAAAGACCCCCAGGGTAGAAGCCTGCACCACTTCTCTTGGACATGCCCTGGTCATGAAGTAGCGCCTCCTGATATCTAACCTAAACCTACCCTGTGCCAGCTTGTGACCGTTATTCCTGGTCACTCCTGGCGGTGCTCAGGGGAACAGTGACTCCCCCCAATGCCTGCTGATCCCTCCTGACTAGTTTATAACAAGCCACAAGATCCCCCCTCAGCCTTCTCTTGTCGAGGCTGAACAGGTTCAGGTCCCGTAGCCTCTCCTGTTGTCCCCGATCATACGAGTGGCCCTTCTCTGGACCCTCTTTATGCTCTCGACATCCCTCTTGAAGTGCGGCGCCCAGAACTGGATGCAGTACTCCAACTGCGGCCTGACCAGTGCGCATAGAGGGGGAGGATCACCTCTTTGGACCTGCTCGAGATGCATCTGTGGATGCATGACAAGTTGCGGTTGGCTTTCCTAACTGCCTCTCCACACTGCTGGCCCAGGTTCATCCTGGAGTCAATGATGACCCCCAGATCCTTTTCCACCTCCGTGCTGACAAGAGGGGAGTTCCCCAACCTGTAGGTATGGTGCTGGTTGTTCCTCCCCAGGTGCATCACCTTGCACTTGTCTGTGTTGAAACCCATCCTATTCTTGTCCGCCCACCCTTGTAACCTGTCTAGGTCTGATTGTAGCCTGTTGCATCCTTCCAGTGTGCCCACGTCCCCCCACATCTTAGCAAATTTGAACAGGGTGCTTTTTACTCCCTCGTCCAAATCACTGATGAAGATGTTGAACACTGCGGGCCCGAGGACCGAGCCCTGCGGAACCCCACTGCCCACGTCATTCCAGGTTGAGAAGGACCCATCCACTACCACCCTCTGGGTGCGGCCCTCCAGCCAGTTGGCGACCCATTTGACTGTGTGGGTGTCTACACCACAGCCCCCAGTTTCTTAATGAGGACAGGGTGAGAGACAGTGTTGAAAGCCTTCCGGAAGTCCAGGAGGATTATGTCCACTGCTACCCCTGCATCTAATGATCTGGTGATCTGATTGTAAAAGGCCACCAGGTTGGTCTGACAGGACCTGCCAATGATGAACCCGTGTTGGTTGCCCCTAAGCATGCAGTCCCCTGCTGGCCCCTCCTTTATGTGTGTCAGCATAATTTTCTCGAACAGCTTGCCTAGGATCAAGATAAGACTAACCGGCCCAGAGTTTCCCGGGACTGGCCTATAGTTTCCTGGGACCGGCCTATAGTTTCCCGGGTTGGCACTGATCCAGCTACCTTTTTGACACCACTGCCCAAACAACCAGGCACCCATTTATAGCAGGAGGAACTGGGGCTGACTCTTAACGTGAGTCCAAAGTAAGCCTCAGACTTGTGTTCTAGAGCCATAGCGAGTTGACTGCTCTGTTACTGTGGCCTAATAATTTGGAAGAGGAGGAGTACTGGAGGGGTCATTTGTGACATTTACAATTGATAGTTCCCCCTTCACCCTGGAAGTACTCCGTTTGGGGGTTTGCCATCTTGGAATTGTGGGGGGGAACCTAATTGTATACTAAAAATCAAACATTCAGAGTAACGTTTTAATTTTTATATTTTTGATGAGTGTGTGCTGTGTATATAAAGGTGATTGCATAATAGCTCAAAATGAAGTCTTCCTCTTATATATTGCAGAGGGTTGGGGGGTGGATATTGGGTTTGGGGGGCTATGGTGTGTGTTTACGTGGCGTATGGGGGGGCCATTGGCCCCAGACCTGTGGTATCGATGGGGACCTGCACCACAGCCCGAACCTGGTGTGCCCTGTGCCTGCTCTGGAGTTTCCTGCTCACACTAAATGGTGGCAGTAGCAATGCCTGTGAAGCAGAAACTGCTTCTCAGTGCAGGGGAAAAGTGGTTCTTCCCTCTCACAGCTGCCCAAAGCCCATGCTGGGCTCCCCTGTGGTTCCTGTGTGCTGCTAGCAGTGCCCTTCAGGGCAACTCAGAGGTGGCAGTGATGATGGTGAAGCCACAGGGCAGCTTAGCACAGGCTCTGGGCAACTGCAGTTGGAAGCACTGGGCAGCAGTGAGGGGGAGGGGCCACTTTTTCCCCCACACTGAGCAGCTGTTTCTGTCTGGCTGGCATTGCTGCTGCCACTGTTTAGTGTGAGTAGGCAAGTCTGGAGCAGGTGCAGGGCATGTTGGGTCAGGGCTGTGGCTTGGGTCTCCACTGGGACCACAGGGGTGGGGCCTGTGGCAGTGACAGATGGAGGAAGCTGCTGCTGCCTGGTCTGCCAAGAAAGGCAGTCAATCTGTGGAGCTGCTCCAGCTCTACTGTGTGCCCAGGGGGCAGCAGGATGCACAATGGCCAGACAGTGCCTGGGCCAGGAGGGACTGAGGGACCTGCCGTGGACTGGACAGAGCCCCTCTGCAGCTCAGATCTGGCCTGTGGGCCTTATTTTGCCCACCCCTGATGTAGACCAATGAAACTATGGGCTCTATAGTCAGTAGTATTACATAGACTCAGGCTGCTTAATATAGTCATGGACTGATTAATTTTATCCTGCCTTGTGATACCAAGTTATTTGTGTTAGGTTACACAGTTGGAATTTAAAGGCAGGCCTTTAAATAACCTGGAACTTTGGAATTTAAAGGCAGGCCTTTAAATACCCTGGAACTTTGCTATGCAGTTTGATGTCAGGTTGCACAACAAGGCTTTAAATTTGCTGGTGTGGGAGGAGCTCGTTGGCTCCTTGCACCCTGACACCCTTCAAGCTCTGCCATGCTGCTGAATGTAAGTCTGCACAGCAACACTTTAAATTTGCTGAGGCAAGGCGAACTCATTGGCTCCCTAGAACTTAAAAGCTTAGTAAAACTTAACATGCTCTGCGGTCAAAGTAAAGCACCATGCAACCAACCACAAAAATGTTCCATGGGAAATTAAATGTAGAACATTTTTGTGGCTGATTTGTCTTTTTTATTGTATGATAAATTGGTTGAACGTCTGACATATTTCAATTTATTACACAATTAACATATGATAAATGTAATGTTTGCCAGGGGCCTTACAGTTCTGCATATATACACTGTCATGGTACTTAGCTTTGAATGGAGCTTTCCAAATTCCTTAAAACATACCAGAAATAAATTAAAAAATGAAACAAAAGAGATGTAATACGAAGAATGTACAATGGTGTGTTGTGGAATACCTTTCCGGCAGTCACAAGCAACACAGTAATTCAGAATTTATACTAATTATTTCTTATGTCACCAGGTATTATTTCACTTATTATTTCACTCTTATTTTTGATATATCAATTTTATTCAATATACTCTGTGTAATATTCTATATATTCCAGTTTTCTTCTCAAAGAAGCCTGTTGCCACTAGCTAGTCTTTTTTATAGAAGAAATCCTTGGAGGTTTTTTTCCCCTTGTTGGTGTAGGAGTTGATTAAAACACTTATCTGTAATTTGTGTTTTCACTTGGTACAATATGTTATAAAAATTGCCCCTTATCCACCTATCTTCTCCCTAGAGCTGGTAATCCTTTTTAGTATTCTCTGTTGCACTTAATTGCTGCTCACAAAAGGGATTGAGAGTAAAAAACACAAGGGGCTGCCATATAACAAATAAATTATTTATAGTAGGGCTGTGCAAAGCTTTGGGTGGTGATTCTATTTGGAGGAGATTTGGCCTGTTTCGGTGGCTGATTCTCTGAATCCGAAGCATATTGGGGGAAAGATTCGGAGAGCTTTGATTTTGGGCAGCCCCCAGTGGCTGCACCAAGGAGCTGCAGCTGACTCCGAGCTGGTAAGTACTAAGGTCAGGGGAGGGGGGGATCCCTACCAGCCCCCCCCCATGGCTGCCCCTGCCTGCCCTAGTTTGTGAGCTCCAGGACTTTTGAAAAAAGTAACAGGGTGCTGCTGGGTGGGGGGGGCAATCACCGCTGCCCCCACTGCCCCCTGGTGCATGGGGGGGCTCTGCCATGAGCTTCCCGTCCCCCCTGCTCTCCCCACCTCCCCACAGGTGCCCTGCCTGGGCCAGCTCTGGCCCCTAAAAAAAAAAAAAAAAAAAATTCTCTGGGACTCAACGCTCCTGCAGTGGGCTCTGGGCTTCAGGGGCTTGTGCAGAGCCCCCCATGTGGTGTGGAGCAATGGGGGAGCAGTGAGGATTCTCTCCTGCTGGCAGGAGCAGTGAGTCTAGGGGTTTTTTTCAGTTTTTATATCTTTTTCTTAAAGGGCTGGAGCTGGCCCAGGTGGTGCACCTGCGGTGGGGTTGGGGAAGTAAGAGGGAGGTCAGAGGGCTCATGCAGAGCCCCCCATTCAACATGTGACAGTGGGGGCAGCGGGGATTGCCCCCTGCCCGGCAGTACCCACTGAGTCTATACTTCTTTCCCCCCCAAGTGCCAGGAGCTGGGGTGGGTGGGGCAGCCATTGCCTGGCTGAGAGAGCAGGCAGGGGATGGGCCTGGCCTAGTTAATTTGGAGAGTCAGCAGCAGCCAAATCTCTGAATCAGATTCAGCTGAATTGAATCAGGACAGTGATTTGAATCATTGAATCGAATCACTGTCCCCCGAATCATCCAAATCCAAAGTGAATACTAGCCACTCTGCAGAGGCCTAATTTCCAGTCACTTCCTGAGAGTTTAGAACTTCATGCTGGGGTCAGTTGAACATAGTTGCATTTTTATTAGCTTTACCAGTCCAGAAATTCACCCTGTGTTAATAGCACACTTTGCTTTAGTTTATTGATGATTTGCATTTAGGATTTTGTGAAAGAATATTGTGAACATCTTAAAGCATATCTTGATTTATAAGGCTATATACAGGAAGTCAAAAAGCCCAAGGCTGAATCGATTCAGTCTTTGCAGGTTAGTCTAAACTGGGCAGATTGAATTGAAACAGAAGTGAACAGACATTTACCTTTGATTCAGGAAATACAGCCACGTGCCTGCAGTGGCTTAGGCCAGAAGCCCGGGGTCGCTAGAGCACGGCTCTCTGGCTGTCTGTTCACTTCTTCTTTCTGCTGCCTCTGAGGTCTTTGGGATTTGCAGTCCAAAATTACAGCAGCAGGACTCTGCAGGTTGCTTATCAGTCTCTTTTTTCTCTTCCTGCTTCCAGGTGCCTCTGGGATATGTAGTCCACAGTTGCAGCCAGCAGCAAGTTTGAGTGAGGAAGGGGTGTTTAACCCCCTTCCCTGGGCCCAGACCCTAGCTGGGGTTTGCCTGGGGGGGCAGTACCCTCCCATTAGACAGGGCTGCAGTCTACCCCGCTGCAGCCAGGCTTGCCCCCCACCATCCGCTTGTCAGACAGCCCTCACTGCTCGAGCTAGGGATCAGAGGGGCAGGACCAGCCCTGGTCTCTGGAGCAGACAGTACAGTGCAACCCAGCCCAGGGCTGGAAAGCATGCTGGGATGCAGGGGGGACTCTGATTTTAACTTGAAGAAGGAAGGGGTCTGGTACAGAGGTTTCATAAAGTGGTTTGACCCAAATCAGTTAAGTCTCATACTTCATTCAGACAAGTTTATCTTAAAGAAGTTTCAGCCATTTTGAAACTGGTTTGCATGCACTGAGCTTCTATTCTGTTACAGGTTTAAACCAGTTTCTGATCACAAAGGATCATGGTTTTCCCTGACTAAAAAATTACAGAGTCTCTGCTAAAATCTCCATAATCTGTCATTAAAATTAAAAGTGCCCCTTGTCCCCCACCCACAGCCCTGCCGGAGGGGGCCCCCAGCTTCCAGGGGTACAGACCTGGGTCTGCAGCCCCTTGTCTCCACTCCCCTCCTGCTGTGGGCTCAGGCCAGGCGGCTGCCCACTGCTGTGCACACTCCCAAGGGGTAGGAGGGACCTGTGCCCCCCAGATCTGTACCTGGGGCAGGTGCAAGCTGAGACTGCTACCCAGCTGGGTGGGGCTTGGGGTTTGGGGCCCAGGGCTGCAATGGACAGCTACAGGGCACTAGTGGGGAGCAGGATGGGGCACAGGTGGCTCATGTGGGGGAGAGGGAGGGCCAGTTCCCCAATGCTGTGTGCACTCCTGGGGGGCAGGGTAGACTTTCACCCCCCAGGTTTGTACCCAGGGCAGGCTCAGGCTGCAGGCTCAAGCTCCTGCACGGCTTCCCTCCCCTGGGGCCTCTGGAGCCGGTGGGTGTGACCTGGTGTGACTGGGAATGGGAGATCTGTGTGGGGATTCCTCACCCCTGTGAGCTTCCTCCACCCCTGCTACTCTGGTGACACTCCTCCAGCAGCTGCCGCTGCTTTGCGGGGCACAGCCCTGCACCGCTGCCTTCACTGCAGCCCTGCATGCAGGAGATGCATTGCCAGGCCAGCAGGGGGGTGAGAAGTGGTGCGGAAGTTTTCTGTGTGGCTCCTCCACTCCTTGCCATGCTGGGTCATGGCAGGGGAGGAGGGAAGCAGGACGGCAGGGAACAGCAGGCCCCTGCTCACTGGAGTGGGAAGATGTGGAGCTGGCTGGGCACTCCATGTCTTTCCCCAACACCTCCCCGCTGCCAGTCAGAGGTCCTAGTCAGCTGCACGTGGAATGTGAGCAGTGCTATCGGCCCAACCAGACTTGGTGCCTCCATGTGCGGCTTCCCTTAATTGCCGATAGTGCCGCTTGCAATCCATATGCAGCCGGCCGGGCAGTCCGTGTCTTTTCCCCAGCACCCCTGCTCCCTCAGCCCCCAGCCAGCCAGGCCCAAGCCCTGCATCACATCCTCCAGCCCCACTTACCTTACAGGCTCCAGAATGAAAATGAACCTGAGCCAAGCCTTGGGACTGACTAAAAGCCTCAGGTCCTGCCCTTCACCCTTTCTCTTCTTCTCCCCCTGCCCCTCTGGGCAGGGTTGGGGCTTTCCCACCCTTTTTGCAAACAGCTCTTTCAGGCTGGAACTCTGCCAGCCTGCAGAGCTCTTTGCAAAAGTGGGAAGTCTGCAGGTTTCTTTGCTAAAAGGGGAAATCTGTGTTTTCTCTGATTTTGAAAATGTGAAATCCATGGTTTTCTCTGTTTTCCATGGATAACGGGAAAACCTGGATCCCTGCTGATCAGTTAAACTGGTTTATGTGGAACTCCTGTCTCTTGCCTAATTGTTTTTAAATTCCATTGTTCCTGTAGTACCAAAGTTGTTTGGCTCTGCTCACCCTTTTTAGGACCTTCAAAGATGTTCATTAGAATGGTGAGATGCCACAGCTGAGCTTAGATTTCACTGTTCTGTTCAGCAGGAAGACATAAGACAGAGGGTCTTCTGTAGCACATGTGTAAGTATAGGTTTCCTTTTGGATATGGATAATACCTTTTCAAAGTTGTTTTGTTTTCTGGCAGTAGCGTCTGCATAGCACTGATGCTTTTGTTAACACTACTGGAAGCAGCACCAATACAAATAAAATGTGTTATTTTGACCTGTACACTCTATTGTAAATAAATGTGCACATGCCTGATACCTTTAAATATAGCAATTTATTAATATGAAATATCTTTTTCATATTTTTGTTACATAGTACAATAATTACAAAAGGTATGACTGTAATAACTTGTAAACTTGTAATGAAATATTTATATTAAATGACTACAATTTCTTATATAAATACTGGTCTTATAAAACAAGAAAGGTTGCCTACATTTAAGTTCAAGCTGTAAGCAAGATTCCACCTCTTGGAGGCAATGAAAATAATTGCAGGCCTTTTTTTTTAAAACCCTTTTCACTAATAGATTAATATAGATATGTAGTGAATACCAAGGTTAGGTCAGGTCTAAAAGAAACTATTAAATTGTATCTTTGTATTCCCTCAGAACTTACATTTTTGGTGTAATTTTTGTTAAAATATTTTACATCTTATGTTAATTACAGTATATAAACCACTTTATTTTATTCTGTGCTAGTGATTATGTATTAGCAATACTCTGTATTAACTCTATTAGCTTTGACTAGTCTTCTAATGCCTTTAGAAAAAAGCAGTTGTAAAAGTAAATGGTTATATAAATACTATGACCAAGCTTTTATGCCTATCAAATTACACCTTAATGATTTCCTTTTATCAATTTCATAGAAAATCTAATAGACACTAACACCATAATGATTGTTAAACAGATCTAATGGACTGCCTATCAAATTGATGAGAAAAATCATTAAGGGAGAGATGCTTTTAAAACTCATCTGTAGGAGCTGTCATCAATTTAAAAGGAAATTCATGTTTATGAAGTCAGTTAGATGCAATGGGGGATGATGTCATATGAACTGAATATTATAACAACTGCTAAACTCTTTGTTCCTTTACTCATTAACTGTAATTTCAAATATGATCTGTATTTCATGGAATATTCTTGCTGGAACTGAGGATCAGAACAGTAAGTTTTTCTTAAGATGGAAAAGGTTAATGCTGAGTGTGCCTGCTTGAGCAGTTGGCACTAAACAACTATTGGATAAAGTCCATCTTGAAATCTTTTTAAAGTACGCAATACAATATGTTTGCTAGCATTTGATAGAGAATGTAATATACAAAGAGATTTGAACAGTCTTTAGTTATACTTGTACTATCTTAAGCAGGAAGTGTATTCTAAATTTTAGAAGAGTTGCATCACATCTGCCTCCTTACACAAACTGAACTGAGGTCCATTTCATATTGTAAGCTCCTGTACCAAACAACCACTCTGTTCCATTTGGCATGCAAACATAGTTTATTTTTTGTCCACTTCATGCAATCTGTTGTCCTGCAAGATTTAAAGACAATGCAGTTATTTTGGAAGTCTAGTCAGTTTTCATTCACCAAGTTTATAGTATCAAAAGCATATAAAATTGATGTTACTTCAAGTTATTAAATCATGATTATACTCTGAAAAATGGTTTTAAAAATGGAATTAAGGGATTCCAAATTTGGGTGTCAGTAGCATCTGTATTTAACTTTCTCTGTTCATAATTTTCCATTTAAAACTTTGCTGCTAGTCTTCCAAACTTTAACATCTGTCTGAAATTTGAATCGTATTCTTCTTTTCCTTTTGCATTTGTTTCAATAGTGAAGATTTTTCAGTTAAAGTTTATATCTTTGATAATGAATGTGTCAGAACAGAATCCAGTTTTGAGTTGTATAGTTCAGCAGCTGTATCCTGAACAAAGAACAGCAAATATGAGCCCTGATGTGGAATTTTGACCATATTGAAGCCCCCGGTATGCCTCCCATTACTCCCCAGTGGGGTATAGTTTTGTCTAGGCTTATGCGGCAAGCTCAGAATTTTGCATCAGGTTTTGGTAATTTTTTAAATGAAGCTTTTCAGAACACTTTTTTAAAAACTTTTTTTAATTGACTCAAATACGGAAATGACAGGATAATTCAGTGAACATCCACAGAGAGAATGATTAGGGCACTAGTGAGACTTGGGTATCGTTTTCTACTCTGCCACAGAGGTAGGCATGTTATCTTGGATATATCTACATGGTACACTTGGCCTGGCAGCAGTGTCCTGTGGCACTCTGCACTACTCTGGGTGGGCTGCTTCCTCAAATGAGAAGCAATGTCACTGACTCTGTACAGCACTGAAGGCAGGCCTGTTGGCACTGCTGAGTGACAATGAAAATTCACCCTTCCCATGCTATCTAGCCTACCTGTGGCACAACACTCTGGCCATACTGCTAATAATTCAGGAGGCAGCGTGTCCAGAGCAGTAGTGGCTTGATGGCTCTGGTAATGTTGGGGATAAGCTTACCACACAGATATAGCCCCAGTTTTTCTGCCTCCATTAGTTATTCTCACCTCACTGTTAGGAGTATGATATTATCTCATTTTAGAGATAAAGACAATAAAACAATTGTGAAATGATTTGTTAACATGGAGGTGAAGGAAATAAAAATATCTAAGATTGATAGAATTACAGTATTTTACTTTGATCCCAGGTAACTTCTTAAATTGGTTCTAAATTTTAATTTTTCAGTGTACAACTGAACTGTGTATTGGAAAGGAAAAACCTGCATTGTATAAATTGTTGTGAAGGAACTGTGCATTCATGTAGTGAGGGCTTGCAGTAGTTTGAGAGAATATCAAAAGTGGCCTTGGGCCTATGGAATAAGTATATCATCTGTATGTTTTTGCTGAAATAGTCTTCAATGACAGTTGGAAATATTTAAATTTAAATTCATCTCCAGTGTTTTAGAGTTAGGAATCTACTGGAATGCATGGGTATTTACTATCATTTTTGAAGCCTTTGTTTTTGGTTGGTTGTTGAGTCGAGAAAAGGATAATGCATGTATCTACACTTGGTTCACATTTGAAAGTTCATTCTTGTAGCTGGAAATGATAGAAACAAAATAGACTCTGAGAGACTTCATAGCAAGGGTGGATTATATAGCAATTTTTTGTGGAATAATGGAATACACAGAACAGTGGGTATAAGCCTATTGCTGTGGTGTGTGTTCTAAGTATAGACAATATTATGGTAAAGCCGATTCTGAGATGTATTTTATTAACGGCACCCAGTGTTTCATATACTAGACAATAACCAACAGGTCAATGAATGAAGATGACTGTATTAGTTGATCATTCTATTGGTAACAAGAGCTACATAAATAATTGATGTTTAATGTATGATAATGGCCATGGCTTTCATGTTCTCTTAGAATTCAGCAGGTATAATAGCTCTTCATATTTATGTTGTGAACCATAATCAAACCATAATCCAGGCTTGGATTCTGTGTTGTTTATTTGTAACCTGACGCCCCAAGTGGTTTATTTGTAACCTGACGCCCCTGGGGGATGGAGCCTGGGCTCTATATAAGGCTCCTTTGCTTGAACTAAAAAACCAGTTCCTTTAAGTCAGGGACTGTGTCCCCATGAGTGGGAACGTTCATTTCCCTGGGGACAAGTAGTAGTGCCACACCTTGTACTGCTGCTGTTTGTCCCTAGGGAACTCCCATGCCATGCCTGCTCTGGCACATGGCAAATTACTTTGGGTAGCGTAGGGGAGACTGGGGCCGGAAACTGTGCTGGCCCCAGCAGCCATACCTGGGGTCCTGGAGGCCTTGGGGAGTTGCAGTCATGGCTCTCCTGCAGCAGGGAGCCTGGCCAGCAGCTGGAGTGTGGCTCCAGTTTTGGGTGGTGTGCACTGCCCTCACGTGTGCTGCCCCACTTCATTTTGGTGTGGGGTTTTTTTGTTTGTTTTTTACCCTAGGATCTTTTGGGGTTAAAAAAAGGCCTGTGCTGCAAAGTAGCAGTGTTGGGAATGCCTGCATGTACAGTGTGTAGCGCTGCAGACAGGCCTGCGGTACCACATACCACATGTCCATGCTTGTCTGAGCACAGCTAGATCAAACCCATCCAGCTCTGAGGTTCACTGGGCTGCTTTCTGGGTCAGACCAGTACCAACCCCTTATGCAGTGCCCGTGATGCTGGGTCCACCCTGTACACCATCTGTAGCATGTACTGGTCCCAGGGCTCAGGCAGCACAGGGGGTCCATCTGGGGTACCACATGACAGGCTATCGCGGCCACATGCACTACAGGCAGCGTACTCCCCATGCTGGACTGGCCGTGAGCCTTGCATGCAGCACAGTGGGTTGGCATGGGGCATGAGCTACATGTAGTGCCCTGCCAGACCAGCCCTGCATGCTGGCTCTAGCACAGCCTGATCTGGACTGGTCCCAGAGCCAATGAACAGAACTGGTCCAGTGTGGGTGCTGCATGCAGCTCATGTCTCAGATTGACCGGCTCTGCTGCATGCAGTGTGCACAGCACTGGGTCCAGCCCATGTACTGTTTGTAGTACACATGACCATGGGTGGTGCGTGGGGATCAGTCCAGTGACCCATGGGTTGGATCATGTGTCTCCACAGGCTTTATCTGGCTGCAGGCCATGTTTGATGCCCCTGCTTCACCTCATGTCTGTATCTGGATCATATAGTTCAATATGAAAACTAGCCACGGGAGATGGACAGAAACCTAGAGTCTAAGCTAGTTATAATATTAAAAATGAATAACTGAAGGAATGCCATAGCTTTATATTTTGGGCAAATAATGCTTTTTTTTGAGACTTAGTTGGGAGGGGGGGAATAAACAGTACTATGATATTTTTATGATAGATGGTAAAAACTGCATCAATTCTACCAGAGCCTGCACAAGAACTACTTTTGATCTTTAGAAAAGGAACATAGATTTGCAAGTGTGAGAGAACATATGTAAAATAATACTGCTGAGGTGCTAGTTTGTCAAGACAGTAAATATGTAGCAGTGTGAAAAGATTAAGCACTATCCAGTTATCAGCTAGAACAGAGGAATCCCTTTGAAATAGTTCATATACTTTCATGCAGCATAATGTGAAATTATAAATGCTCCCTTTCAGAATATCACTGAAGGAAGTAAACTTTTCCTTTACTTAACAGATCCATAAAAGATATTGTTGCATGTCTAGAGAGAACTTGGCAATTATAGAAAATCCACAAATTAACACTGCAGAAAAACTGAGTGCTCCCTGCCCCAGAATTTAAATCCATTCTGCTTCTGAGTACCTGGGGCCAGGCACAGGGGATTACAAGTCTGAGATCAGACTTAAGATACTGAGCAAGCTAATGTCCTCTAGTCTTTGTATTTTTTTTGCCATCTCTCTCATATGTAACCCCCCTCCCCTCTCCGGTCTCCCCTTCCTCTTCATTCTTCTCCCTTGGGATACATTGTGTCAGTAATTTAATCTCTTATTTCTCCAAGTGTAAGGCAATAATTTCATAGTTTATATTGGGGTGGGCAGTTATTTTGGGCAGAGGGCTGCTCACTGAGTTTTGGCAAGCTATTGAGGGCCGCATGCAGCATAATGTGAAATTATAAACGCTCCCTTTCAGAATATCACTGAAGGAAGTAAACAGGCGGCCCAGGGCAAATTAATATACATTTTCTAAATTTTGTAGAGGTTCTGTGGGCCAGATAGAAAGGCCTGGTGGACTGCATCCAGCCCCCAGGCCACATTTTGCCCACCCCTGCTTTATAGTCATGGTAAATTAATAAAATCTTTAATAGACACTAGCATGAGTTATGAAACTGACTATGCAAAAAGGTGGAACATTTGAGGGCATGTTTTGCACATAATTTACAGGTGCATAGTAACCTGATTTCAAATCTTTTTTCCCATAGAGAAAGAGAGAGGAATTCTATACTTCGTATTTCGATGGATATTGAAAATTCCAGAACCTTGTGAATTTTTAGTTTCAATTCTAATAGGAAGGTACAGTGACATTGCAAAGGCAGAGAGTAAGCTTGATGCTTTGTTCTCTTGTAATCCTAAAATCATTTGAATTCTTATGTACTGTTTTTACTTTGGATTTAAGTACCACATAAGAGCTTGTCTACACTGAAAGAGTGGTGTGTCCTGACCAGCCCCATTTGATTCAGACCTTGTTTGGTAGTGCAGAGATGCAGAAGAAAACCATCTCTACTCCAAAAACCTTTCAGTGATCTACTACTACTGCTTTCAGCTGGTGTTGCAAAGTACTATGGAACACTAATTCAATTTATAATTCATTGGTTTGCTTTTCTTTTAGTTCATTTAAAACCTTTTCAAGCTGTCTGCCATACGTGTCCAAAGTGACTTAGGAACAGCTTAATGTAAAAGAAATATGTGAAAAAACAATAAAAGTTAAAGGAAGATTAGAGTAGATACTATGTTACTGGAATGAATGTAACATGATCTGTTTGATAAAGGTACTTCTTGAAATGTCTTTGGTTAAAATGATAGTGTCACCAGACATAATTTGTAAAAAAACAGACTAATTTGCATTTACAGGCATCAAAAATGTTAGTGATGGAATAGTACAGTCACCTGGCTGAGGTTGAGAAATATGTTCAGCAGCTGGTTGAGAGTTATTTCTGGATTCGGACTGAGTCCTAATCTCTTGTTGACCATGCAGATATTTTTTATCCTCACAAAAAAAGCAAACATTCAATATAAACTACACATTTAATGCACATTTTAATTGTGTAGTAGAAGATTACTAATTTGCACTAATGATAGGGAGACCCTATTATGAATTACTGAATTGTGCAAATTAGAAAGTAAGTGAACAAACACGATAAAGAATAATGTACTACATAATGTATCTAATATGTTTTGACAATGGTTTTAACTGTTTATGCTAGTCTGTCTTCACACACAGCACTAGTAAATGTACTGAAGTATATTTTGTAAAGATAATGAAATGTTAGAAATTAGGGATAACTTTAGAGGCATTCTCCTCTTTAGGAAAAGTAGGGGTAAACACCGAATCATATATGCATTATGTAGCATGCAACTTCCTGCTGCATTTTTTTAGTATTAGCAAAGATGTCTGTTAATAATTTAAACAATATATAAACCAAACTGTTTAGGCTCTATCCCTTGTGAGTTTCAGCAAGTAAAATAAATCAGAAGGGATTTGCAGAGAGACTTTTCAAAGGTACATATGTGAATTAGGTTGCCAAATTACATTTTTTCCCAATGGGAATGGAATGTCCAATTTCCATTTCTGACTTTTGAAAGTCCCCCTGTCAATTTGAAAGGGGCCAGGCATGGATAGGAAAATGTAGGAGAGAAAAGTAAAGGGGTGAAAACTATTTCAGTCAAATAGGTATTAAAATAGTGAGTAGAGGCTACTTCCTAAAGTCTGTCAAGAATCATATGCACATACAATGTGTTTTATGCCATAGAATTTCAGCTTGGATCAGTGGAATGGATGATATAAAGTGCAAAGTTCCTTTGGATATAGTTTTGATATTTTTTTTTGATATTTTTTTTAGCATCCAAGAAGTTGTGACAGCAGGTCTGTCTTCGAGCGAGGAGAATTAAATAGATTCAGGAAGACTCAGATGCAGAATGGATACCGTGTAGTTTCTGATAGCTTCTGTATCCTCTTGTCTGGGGAATTCTTAACATCATTCAACCTGTCAGAAACATTTCTATACATCCCAATGCAACATGGGCACAGAAAATACTTGAGATTTTGCTTGAATTCCAAAACAAGGTTATGGGGTCTTTTTTTCTGCTTAAAGCACTAAGACTGTCTGTCCAAAATATTTCTACCTTGCCTTTGCTTTTATACTGGGTAACTACACAGGGCAAAGGTCAGAAAAGAATCAGAAATGGCAATATCAACTGCAATCAATGATCTAACAGCCTACAACTTCTTAATACATCAGAAATGGAGTAAGTCCACTTCCATTCATTCCTTTATACACCACCAAGTTCTGAAAGATGTCAATAAACTTAGATTATTTTTATCTCAAATGCTGGATTTCATCCATTTCTAAAAATGAAGGAGATCTACAAATTTCAGAAGTCGAGATTGTGATGGTTCCAAAATACATTGTGCCATGGGTAAGCTGAAATCTTTGCATAGATTCATCAGAAAAGTAGGATGTATTGCAGAAAAAAAGAGCGCATTGAATGTACTGTTTTCCTAAAGTACCTGGTAGACTTTTGTAGGTCTCCTAGTACATCTGTGATGGAATCCTCAAATGGTTGAGCAGTGAAGAGGGCTACTGTCATGTTGCACCTACCATACAGAGGCACAAGGCAAGGATACAGATTATAAGTAAGGTTGTTTTGAGAAAATTGATACAGAAGGGTTGCAAAAGAGTTCTGGGCTTTTCAGATAGTACCACAGCTGTTTCTGGTGTGATCAGGCAAGATATTGATCAGGCAAGATATTGAGGATACCAGAAGCAGATCTTTCATGAAAGGGATGGTGTTACCCATTAAAACAAATAAAGTACAATGCTCATTAAAATTATTTCGTGCAAAGGAAATGCCTTGTGCAAGAGCTGACTCATTAAGAGGCAGGTAAAAGACTCATCAATTTATTTGGATATCTAGGACACACAACACACCTCTCTGTTTATTGAAACAACAATGGGATATAGATATTTTATTTATGAAATAAAGTACCAGGAAGTATGCAGTCCCACTAGAGGAAATGCCATACTTGACTTGGTGCTGGCCACAGAGGCTGACTTGATGGGGGATCTACAGGTTCAAGGTCATCTAGAGGATAGTGACCACCAGTTGATAGGATTCACTGTCTGGCAAAAGGTGGGAAAAACAACTAGTAGGGCAGAAGTGCTAGACTTCTGGAAGGCCAACTTCAATGAGCTCAGGAGATTAGTTAGAGTGGGACTGAGGGGTAAACACATCTGTGAGTTGGAAGCCCTAATAGGGTGGAAGTTCCTCAAGGGACTGAGACTGGAGGCACAGAGGGGCACCATCCCAGTTCACACAAAGGGAGGCAAAAGGGCCAAAAAACCTCCTTGGCTGAACAGGGAAATCCAAGAGAGCCTTTAGAGGAAAAGAGAGGTTTACAGACTGGAAGCAGGGGGCAGCCACCAAGGCAGAGTATACCTGGTTGGCTTGCGCTTGCAGGGAAGCAGTGAGGAAGGCCAAAGCAGATACTGAACCTAAGTTGGCAACAAAGATTAAAAGCAACCAGAAATCCTTCTTTAAGTATGTGGGGAGCAAGAAGAACATGCAGGGTAACACGGGGCCTCTACAGAGGGTCTAGGGCTACTTGTAACAGACAAGATAGATAAAGCAGAGCTTTTAAATGACTTCTTTGCATCTGTGTTCCTGGACATGGATACAAACACACCACCTGATAAGACTTTAGTCTGGCATGAGAGAAATACAAATCCGTCTACAATTAGTGCTGACCCAGTGAAGGGACAGTTAGAGGGGTTGGACATATTTAAGTTGGTGGGCCCCAATGACCTTAACCCAAGGGTACTAAAGGAATTGGCCGGTGTCATAGCGAAACCACTGGTGCAACTGTTTGAGTGCTCATGGCGCTCAGGACAGCTCCCAGAAGCCTGGAAAAGGGCTAATGTGGTCCCTATTTTCAAGAAAGGGAGGAAGGAGGACCTAGGTAATTATAGGCTGGTTAGCCTCACCTCTATTTTTGGCAATACCTTAGAAAAAATCATAAAGGATCACACTTGTGGAGGCCAGCAGGTGATGCAATGTTAAGGGGAAGCCAGCATGGGTTTACAGCAGGCACATCCTGCCTGACTAACATGGTCTCTTTTTATGACCAGGTCATAAAGTGTTTAGATGCAGGGTGGAGATAGGTGTTATTAACTTGGACTTTAAAAAGGCTTTTGACACAGTGTCACACCCAATTCTTACGAGCAAATTGAGTAGCTGTGATGTGAATTTTTTCACAGTAAGGTGAGTGAAAATCTGGCTTATGGGACGTATCCAGAGAGTGGTGGTGGATGGGGTGGTTTCTCCCTGGAGAGATGTGAACAGTGGTGTCCCCCAGGGCTGTGTCCTTGGATCAGTGCTGTTTAATAAGTTCATCACTGATTTGGATGAGGGGGTTGAAAGCACTCTGTCCAAATTCACAGATGATACCAAATTATGGGGTACAGTTAACACACTGGAGGGCAGGGAGTGAATCGAGGTGGATTTGGATAGACTGAGGAAGTGGGCCGACCAGAATACAATGCAACTTAACAAAGATAATTGCAAGATGCTGCACCTGGGGAGAGAGAATCTCCAATACACCTACAGACTGGGAAGTACCGTTCTGAGTACCACAGCTGTGGAAAGGATCTCGTGGTCTTAGTCGACGCAAAAATGAACATGAGTCATCAATGTGATGAGGTAATAAGTAAGGCTAACTGCATTCTTCCTTGCATTAGTGGGTGCACCATGAGTGGGTCTAGGGAGGTGATTCTTCCCCTCTATGTGGCATTGGTCAGGCTGCAGTTGGAGTACTGCATCCAGTTTTGGATGCCACTCTTCAAGAGGGATGTGGATAACTTTAAGAGGGTTCAGAGAAGGGCTATTGGTATGGTTGAGGGCCTGTGGGTAAGTTCCTATGAAGACTGGCTGAGGGGCCTGAATCTATTCAGCCTCCGCAAGAGAAGGCTGAGAGGTGATCTTGTGGCTGTCTACAAACTCATCAGCGCGGGTCATTAGGGAATAGGGGATACTCTGTTTACCAGGTTGCCCCTCGAGGTTACTAGAAATAATGACCACAAACTAAAGGAGAGTAGATTTAGATTGGGTATCAGGAAGATTTTCTTTATGGTGAGGGTTGCCAAAATATGGAATGGGCTTCCAAGGGAGGTGGTGCTTTCCCCTGTCTTGGAGGTATTCAAGAAGAGACTAGACAGGCACCTAGCTGGGGTTATTTAAGCCCAGCGCTCTTTTCTGCCTAGAGCAGGGGCGCAGACTTGATGATCTACAAGGTCCTTTCTGACCCTAGAAAGCTGTGAAATTTATGAAGGCCATAGCTGCAGATGAAATAGTTTTATAGTTTCCAGGGTTGGAAGGGACCTGAACAGATCATCAAGTCCAACCCCCCCCCCCCCCACCACCACCATGGGCAGGAATGAGTGCTAGGATCATAGTATCCCAGCCAGATATCTATCCAACCTCCTCTTGAAGACTGTCAAGGTAGGGGAGAGTACCACCTCCCTTGGGAGCCCATTCCAGAGCCTAACCATAAAGTAATGCCTCCTGATATCAAGCCTAAACCTACTCTCAATCAATTTTTGGCTGTTATTCCTTGTTATCCCAGGTGGTGCCTGGAGGAACAGAACCTCACCTATTGTCCACTGGTCCCCCCCGGTGAGTTTATAGACAGCCACAGATCCCCTCTCAGTCTTCTCTGGTGGAAGATGAATAGTTTCAGGCCCTTTAGTCTATGTTTGTAGGGCCTGGCTTGCTGCCCCCTGACCATGTGAGTGGCCCTCCTCTGGACCCACTCCAGGTTAGCCACAACCCTCTTGAAGTGGGGTGTCCAGAACTGGACACAGTACTCCAACTGTGGCCTGACCCGCGCCGCATAGAGGGGAAGGATCACCTCCCTGGACCTGCTCATGATGCAACTGTAGATGCATGACAAGGTGCATCTGACCACTTCCTTGCATTGGTGGCTCATGTCCATCCTGGAGTCAACAATGACTTCAAGATCCCTTTCAGCCACTGTGTTGTTGAGAAGGGTGTTCCCCAACCTATATGTATGTTGCAGGTTCTTTCTCCGTAGGTGCAGCAACTTGTACTTGTCTGCATTGAATTCCATTCTATTCTTATCTGCCCACCTCTGTAACCTGCCCAGATCTAGTTGGATTCTGTTCCTCCCCCCACAGTGTACCCACTTCTCCCCACATCTTTGTGTCATCAGCAAATTCGGACAGCGTGCTTTCCACACCCACCTCCAAGTTGCTGTTAAAGATGTTGAATAGCACAGGCCTGAGGACTGAGCCCTGGGGAACTCCAGTGCCCACTTCCCTCCAGGTAGAAAATGACCCATCCACCACCACTCTCTGGGAGTGACCATCGAGCCAATTTGCCACCCATCTGACTGAGTAGGCATCAATGCTGCAGTCGCCTAGTTTTTTTTGTGAGAATGGGGTGAGAAACAGTGTCAAAAGCCTTGGAGTTCAGGTGGACGACATCCACCTCAACGCCCACATCCAAGGAGTTAGTGACTTGTTCGTAAAAGGAAACAAAGTTAGTCAGGCAGGATCTGCTTGCAATGAACCCGTGTTAGTTGTCCCTGAGCATTACCTCCCATGCTGGGCCCCCACAGATGTGCTCCTTGATAATTTTCTCAAAGGTCTTACCAAGGATCAAGGTGAGACTAACTGGCCTATAGTTACTTGGGTCCTCCTTTCCCCGCTTCTTGTAAATGGGGACCCTTTTCCAGTCCTCTGGGACCTGGCCTGAGCACCACAAGCGCTCATACAGCCATGCCGGGGCCCTGCTATGACCTTCACCAGTTCCCTCAATACCCTCAGATGAAGAGTATCTGGACCTGCTGATTTAAACACGTCCAGCCCTTCCACGAGTTCCTTAACTAGATTGTCCCTGACCCTAGGCATGGCATTGTGTCCCCTGAGCCTGTCCATAATTCTATTGGGGGAGTTGTCCTGGTCCCTGCTTAGAAATATGGAGGCAAAGAACTCATTGAAGAGATCAGCTTTTTCCTTTGCTGCAATCACCAGATTGCCAGGCCTGTCCTGTAGGGGTCCCATGTTACCAGGTGCCTTCTTCTTACTCCCTATGTATTCAACAAAGGACTTTTTGTTATCCTTAATTCTGGTCGCCAGCCCTAGTTCCATCTCTGCCTTGGCCTTCATAACTGTATCCCTGCAATCATGAGCAACGGAGGTGTAATCCTTCTTGGTGATAGCCCTTTGCTTCCACTGATTGTATGCCACCCTTTTTGCCCTTAGACCCTCCTAGCTGCCTTTACTGAGCCAGAGGGGCTTTTTAGCACTCTTCCCCCTGGTTCGCATTGGGACTGACTCCTGAGCTTAGAGGATCATCTCCTCAAGGAACAACCACCCGTCCTGGACTCCCATCTCATTGAGGCTCTGAGTCTCCAATGTCTCTCTTACTAATCTCCTTAGCTCATTGAAGTTGGCCCTCCTGAAGTCAAGGATTTTTGCCTTACTGCTTGCTTTCATCACCCTGTGCCGGATAGTAAATTCCAGCAGACGATGATTACTAATCTCTGATGACTGATCACAGCTCTTCCTTCCATTCTCACTCCTCCCAGTTCATCCTAGGGTCAAATTGTACTAGGCAGGTGTAATTGAGTAGTAAGAAGATGATCCAAGTTTACAGAAATAGTGAAGAAAAAGATGCAGAAACTAATCCAGCTCACACTATGATCAGGCGTTTAGTTGAGGCTTGGTCATAAAACCAGATCTAGCAAAAGTGTGAATGCAACAGTCTCACTGCTCAGGAAGAGATAATCAGGGCTCTCGTGGAGGGTTACACCCTTCAGGTAAGAGGGGAACTCAGTGTTTTAAATGTTATTTGTAGTCATGGCATTCTTCAGACTATGAAGAAGGCATAAACGTTGGCTCCTGGAGTTTAAGGGGAAACCACAAAGGAATGCTAATTGCTTAACACCATTTTAAGTACAGTGGCCTGATTGCAGGCTTCAGAAAAAAAACTTCTTGAAGAAACAGGGTGGGTGATAATAGTCCTGTGATATCATGATTCTGTAAAGTAGTATTACGTCCAAAGACATATCTGTAGAACCGTGTACTTGAAGTTTCTGCTGGTATTGACAGTTGCTAATCAATCTGCTGTAGACTACAGCAGTGACTTTTCAATTGTATGTCACAGAATCCTGGGGTTCCATGATAAATTACCAGGGGGTTCCCCAAAGAGACTGGGGGTAATGGCAGAATGGGCTGGGTGGTGTTGTGCTACCAATGCCAGTTGCCTGGCTCTTCCCTAGTCTTTAGGATCGGGAGAGGGGTTTCATGGCAGAAGAAGTGTTATGAAAGGATTCTGTGATTTTAGAAAGTTTGAAAACCATTGGACTAGAGCCTAATCTGGAGTCTGAAAGGCCCTCAAAGGACCCCCATTCATCCAGTAGGTTGTATTTCCTTTTATTTCCTGTGACCTGAGAACATTTCTGTTTAACCACCCATAGCAAAGATCGTAAGCATGTTGTCTACTGGAAAACATAAGTTGAACTCCAAGAATCCTGGCTAAGACTCCTCGATCCTGGGAAAGCTTTTTGAGAGAATTATTGTGGCATGTGTCCACGAGGGCCAGCAGGGGAGATTATGCTTAGGGGCAACCAACACGGGTTCATTAGAGGCAGGTCCTGTCAGACCAACCTGATGGCCTTCTATGACCAGGTCACCAAATCCTTAGACACAGGGGTAGCAGTGGACATAGTCTTTCTGGACTTTCAGAAGGCCTTTGACACTGTCTCTCACCTTGTTCTCATTAAAAAACTGGGGGGACTGTGGTGTCGACACTTACACAGTCGAAAGGGTTGCCAACTGGCTAGAGGGCTGCACCCAGAGAGTGGTGGTGGATGGGTCATTTTCGACCTGGAGGGATGTGGGCAGTGGGGTCCCCCAGGGCTTGGTCCTCAGGCTCGCAATGTTCAACATCTTCATCAGTGACTTGGACAAGGGAGTAAAAAGCACCCTGTTCAAATCTGATGGCACTAAGATGTGGGGGGATGTGGGCACGTTAGAAGGAAGGAATAGGCTACAAACAGGCCTAAACAGGTTACAAGGGTGGGCGGATGAGAATAGGATGGGATTCAACACTGAGAAGTGCAAGGTGATGCACCTGGGGAGGAACAACCGGCTCCATACCTACAGGCTGGGGAACTCCATTCTTGTCACTGCAGAGGCAGAAAAGGATCTTGGAGTCATCATTGATGCAAAGATGAACATGGGCAGCAGTATGGGGATGCAGTCAGGAAGGCCAACCGTACCTTGTCATGCATCCACAGATGCAGCTCAAGCAGGTCCAAGGAGGTGATCCTCCCCCTCTATGTGGCACTGGTCAGGCCGCAGCTGGAGTACTGCGTCCAGTTCTGGGCGCCCCACTTCAGGAGGGATGTGGACAACATGGAGAAGGTCCAGAGGAGGGCCACTCGCATGATGAGGGGACAGCAGGGCAGGCCCTATGAGGAGAGGCTCAGAGACCTGAACCTGTTCAGCCTCTACAAGAGAAGGCTGAGGGGGGATCTGGTGGCCATTTACAAACTAGTCAGGGGGGACCAGCAGGCACGGGGGGAGTCCTTGTTCCCCCAAGCACTCCCAGGAGTGACAAGAAACAACAGTCACAAGCTGGCAGAGGGTAGATTTAGGCTAGATATCAGGAGGTGCTACTTCATGGTCAGGGTGGCTAGGGTCTGGAACCAACCTCCAAGGGAAGCGGTGCTGGCACCTACCCTGGGGGTCTTTAAGACAAGGCTAGACAATCACCTTGCCAGTGTCGTTTGACCCCAGTACTCTTTCCTGCCATTGCAGGGGGTCGGACTTGATGATCTGCTCAGATCCCTTCCGACCCTACTAACTATGAAACTATGAATAATGTTTTTGGAAGGCTATCTAAACTTTTTCACCCAAAGTTTCCTTTTTCCTATTCCATAAAATGCAATAGGTCACCCTTTCCTTTTCTTGACAGGTAGCCAATACATCAGCATTGGTACACTGGGGACATCCATGAGGGTGTTAGTGAGAAACACATTGCATCACAAACTTCAGTTCTGCTTCGCTGCCTATCACCTCTACTGTTATGGAACAAAGGCAGCAGAGGATATTGTTTATCAGGTGGATCACAAGCTGCATCACAGCAGCCTTAGAAAGCCTGGGGCTTGAAACTGCTAAAAGTCATGAAGGCCTATTCATCAAAATCTGGTGCCTTCTACTTAGAAGAAAACAAAGATAACACAGCAATCCCCATTTTCCTCGACTGTAACCTGGGGATTACCAACCATAAGCAGTGAAAACAAGTAAAGGGGTAGATTACATACTGGTGGCTTCACCCCTGCACCTTTTTCAAATAGGTTATGATCTGTTTATCTACACTTGTTATATAATTGGTGATAACTTTTTTTCTTAATTGTTCTAAAATAACTGTATGAAAAAAAGAATAGCCAGCCGGCAGACATCTGCTTGTTTGTACTCAAGGAATCTGATCTACCAAGAGGAAACATTTTAAATCCTTCCTACATGATTTAAAAAATTCAGTTCCTTTGGGAAATAGGAACAATATATACTTTTCCACCTGCACTATATTTATAGTCCTTTGATCGCTTTATCCAATGTAAGTCTAACAATATGAATATGTATAGAAGTGCAGTGCCACAACTTCAGTAATGAGTGATTTATCAATGCATGGAAGATAGACTGCGTTAATGTTTTTTATTACTCCATCCTAAAAATTATCTGAGTTGAATTGATCTGAAAAGCTGTCCCTTTTAACATTTCCATGGCAATACTTAGCTATTGAAACATCCTGGAAAATATTTTTGTCTATATTGTTTTGCCAACAGCTTCAACAGTAAAGGAGGAAAACAGATATGTTATCCTTTGAACCCATTTTAAAATGCTTTGCCTCATTGTAGGACAAAAGTCCAAAAAAGTAATAGTTATTTTTCTTCTTTCTAACACCCCTCGTATTTGGTTCTGATACCTGTAATCATAGTTCAGCTCAACTCCAGTTACCTAGATATGCCCCCATTGGATGTTGACAGTCTCATCTCCCTGCCACATTTGCCCAGTTAAAAAGAGCTCACTTATCAAACATTCATCCTGTTATGAATTGCTATGCACTCAACATTTTTGAAAATCAAATTCTTCATTTAGGTGCCTAAAATAGAGACTTACGGACTTTAACTTCAGAGAACTCTATTTAAAATCTCTTTGTTTTTTTCTCTGCAGGTAGATGCCATCTACTTTTCCTACCTTTAGCAAAGCCTGTTTTTGTTTTTTTGATTTTTATTCCTGATTTTTTGGGGAAGGGGTCTATCAGACTCCCATACTCTTTAGGAGAGAGGGCAGCACTATATGACTACAAACTATTGCAGGCAGCTGAATTACTGCCAGGTGCAAAAAGGTAGGCAACCAAGGGAAGATATGGAAAGGAGCTACAAAGCTGCCAGCAACTGTCTTAGGGCAAGCTTTGAAGTAGGTTACAAAATACCAAGCTCCAGGCATACAGTTAACTAGTCACTGCAGGAGCAGAGTGGAATGGGCTGCTGATCATTGGGCTAAAGAGAAACCCCTGTACCTGGCTGAAACAGCATGTGGTAGGAAGGAGTGGAGCCCAGGGAGGTATAAGCCTGACTCTTGGGCCAGGGAAGCCAGGGCTAATGTGAGTCCCTGGGAAGAGAGACTGACAGTCAAGGGTTAGACTGGGAGCCTTGATTAAAGATCCTTGGCAGGAACTGGATTCAGAACGCCCCGCAAAAAGGATTGTTGGCAGATGGTGAGAGGGATTGGTCAAGGGGGTGGAAACTGCAGGCCTGAGAGAGAGGCCTGAGCATGGAGCCAAGAGAGAGAGTACCTATGGAAGGCCTGTTAATAGGGGGCACTAAATAAGAGAGAGAGCAGTGGATGAGGGCAGCCAGTTGGGAGCCCTAATGAGAGAGCACGCCCCAGCTATAACACTTGAGTTGAGTGAGTTGGTGGAGCCCAAGATTAAGGAGAAATACCCTGCTTAGGAAGCTCAGATGCAAGATGAGGCCAGAGCAAGGCAACCTGGCAATGAGGAGGGAGGGCAGCGTGAAACACCCCAAACTCACTCAGGTATTCTGAGGCCAGCCTTCCAAATTATATTTATTTCCAGCTAGTTGTGGCTGGTAAGGACAGGGCCAGCACCCTAGGAGGCCAGGGAGAGACAGGATTAGTGGCCATGGCAATCCTCAGGTGGGGTCCTATTACAAAAGGCTGTAGCAGGAGCAGAAAACATAGGTTTAAATTACAGGGAAAACCTAGTCTTGCAGTCCTGTAATCCTAAATATTTAGTGATTTCTGTGAACCCTTAAAAATTTCATAAAGTTGGCTCACTTTGGTGAAAAACCACAACTGCAAATGGGGAAATGCATATAAATTTGCTATTTTTAAAGACCATGATTCCAAAGAGTATTGAAAATTACAGAGGTGGTAAAGACCTGTTGGATCATCTAGTTGATTCTCTGGTATTGTCAGTTAAATTTTATAACCAGTTCTAGTTTATAATGTTGGAAAAGCCAATCAACTCTTTTATTCTTTCTAGCAAACACTCTGAGTGAAGATTTTCTACCTCGGATAATTTTAAGTCATGGTAAGAAATAAGTAGGTGATGAAGTGTCTTTATTCATTGTTTTTCACTTGAAAGACTTAAATTCTAATTCTGGCAGTTCAAAGGTCAGAATTATTCAAATCTCTGTAAAACGCAGCTTGATGTTCCTATATTATCTCTAAGTTTTTATTTCTAAAATAATAAAGTTTGGTTAAACCGTTTATTAACTTCATTTAAATATCCTGTGTTTGGGTAGCAACCCTTATAAACTACAGTATTTATTTTTATTACCAGCCTGGTGGGATTAAAGCATAACTGAAAAATGTTTATAGAAAAATCGTGTCAATGCAACTACACACCAAATGCTCAATTTTTGGTATATAAAACTAACTGTGGTGGGGTGTTCAGAGATACTATTGGGTTACTGTAATTTAACAATCTTGTGCAGTATGAGAGTAAACTTGATGTTATTATGGAATTCATAGAGAGTTCCTGTTTCTGCTCTGTGCTGACCTCTGCAGTTTGCCTTTATTATTTTCTATTGCTGTGTCATAATGCCTTTTATTTGTATAGGGGATACCTATTCTGAATGTTGGCTTTTTTGAATAAATTTAAAGCAGAAAAGCAAAGCTAAATAATCCCCTTTAAGACCAGCACAAATGTCAAAGCGTACATGGAAATGCCATCTCTTTCTTATGCTCATATATTGTAATGGGGACATACTCTTTTTCTTTATGCATAAGAAATGCATAAGTTATGTGAAATTTGCAATATGAGAAAAAATAGCAGCTATATTTTTCACCATTTAGATTTTTATGACTGAACTATTTAAATGGAGTGTTGTTTATTAATGTGTCTTATTGTGCTTCAGTGTCATAGGCAAGATCTTTTCTTTCAAGAGAAAATGGAACAGCTTTGTTGTGCACATCTATTTCCTAAAGCAAATATTAAATGTATGACTTATCTACCATCTTATACTAGATCCCTATGTTCTGTTGTAGAAGACATCTAGGAGAAGCACATCATTCTAAAACAGTTGTGCCCAACCTTTTGGCCCCATCGTTTGGATGAGTGGTGCAGGGGTTGGTCCATGGCCCAAAGTGGTCTGTGGTCCTGATCTGACATATGCCAAAACAATTGATTTGGAAGGACTGAACCTGTCTCTTCTTACTGAAACACACAACCCCAAAACCTCATTGGTCCCTTGGATCATTTGGAGGCTAGGTGGGTGCAGACGAGACACATTAATCTTCACATATGGTGAATGCATCTATATATGCCTATTCATGGGCAGCAATAAGATCTGGAGCTTATTTGTATTTTGTAGGGGTGCATTGATACATTAGTTGACTACTGGATTGGCACTGATAAAAGGAGAAATGATGTTTTTGGGGTTTTTTTGGTCATTGTAGCCGATAATTACAGCCGTGTGCCCAGAGCACCCTGACAAGCATGGTGTGGTCCCTGCACTTTGCCACTGGCCTGATCCCATGTCAGACTACAAGTTCTGGCAAGCAGCAGGAGTGGGGAGGGGTGCTGGGTAGTGGTCACAGGGCGCCATGCTCAGCAATAAAGGGATCATTACTAGCACCTGCTGCTGCTGCCACTTTTGCTGTCATGGCAACTCCATGTGCACAGCAGGGGCCTGAGCACCAGGGCTGGTGTGCCTACATTGGGCTGCACAGGCCCGGGGTAAGGTACCATGTGACAGACAGTCCAGGGACCAGTTGCCTTTTCAAAAGCTGCATGGGGCCTGAAGGCACTGAAGCAGTGGTGTGCTCTGGGGCTCCAAGCATGCCAGGCACTGCTGTCCATGTAAGGTCCACCCCACCCACTCAGGACAGCACTGCAGGCTGCATGAGGAGTGGAGCTATGGGTAGAAGACATGGGTGAAAGGGTGATGTGTGTGGGGATAAGGTGGTCACTGCCTTCCTCACTGAGGGCCAGAGCAGGCAAGAGGCAGCTCCTGGTCCATGGGATGCCTGATATGATGCTTTGAGTTGCTCTACAGAGCTGTGAATGAAAAGGAGTTTACATCAGTAGTTTAAAATGCCTTGCACTGTTACTAAATATTGATGACTGAATTGGCATTGGATAATATGGTTGTTTAATCATTGGCTATCGGTACTGTCCAAGAAAATCTTTGTCGATACATCCTTAGTATTTACAAGTAGTTGTATTTGTATTTAGAAGTACTAACCTGTTGTAGAGTAAAGTAGTTTACTCCTGCCTAATAGGTGTGCATGTGTAGATGCTGAGACATTCACTGTGGAGCTAAGTAGTCTACTGTACAGTAAATTTTTCGTGTAGACATGCCCAATAAGTTAAAATTAGTACTACACCTCACTGAGGGGTAAGTCATCTTCATCCCAGCATTTGTATTTACTTTTACATGCTCCACACTCATTTACTTGGGAGTGAGAGGATTCCAGCCTTTTTTGGCCCAGTATTTAAACCTAGCTTCCCTCAAATTCTGGCTAGGAGCTTTGAAGTTCTCAATGCCAGTCACTCTTTTGCCCTTCTAGTAACTAGGTGTGTAGTATATTTGTGTGTTCTCAGTAGTGCTCATCACTGTAGTATCTATGAGTATCTATACTAGTGCTCCATTGTGGAGGGGGGAGGGGTGCTTTAATTCTCTGAGAGCTGCTGTAGTTAAAGTGCCCATGGCATCATGTGTAATAAGCATCCCACGCTTCAAAACAATGGTAGGTGCACTTTAACTAAAGCTCGTCCGATGAGCTTTAGTTAAAACGTCCCTGCTGCCACTTTGAAATGTGTAGAAGCTGAATACATGTGATGCGGAGGCTGCTGGAGTGTGCTTATTAGCACATTCCAGCAGACTCTCAGCAGATTTAATTAATCTAGGCTGCCCTGACGCAAGCTAATTATCATGCGTCGGAGAAGAGGTACGTCACATGTGTAGGTGCCATGTAAGTGATTGCCCAGAAAAGTATATCTGTGGACTGAGGGTTCCTAATGGAATTTGGAATATCCCTGTTCTTTTGTCTTACCTGTATTTTTTTTCCTTTAATAGCATCATCATTTTGGTAAAAATTGAAATATTTTCTCCAGGACCTAGTTGCAGAAATAAATCTGCCAGAGGATAATATATTATCTAATATTGAATGTAAACTAAGGAAATCTAAATCTGCAACCCTTACTGTCCCAGATAATCTCCAATTAATCAATTTCAGGGATGTTACAATTATAGATAGTTGCTAGACCGAACATCAACTCTATGTAGTCTTTATGGTTTCTGTGATCCCACTCTAAGGAAATGTCTGTTCCTTTAGAACTTAACTGGAACTTTTGATTTTTCATTTTGTGCCTGTCTCCGTTCGATGACTTGATCCCAGGCTGCCTTCACCCAGGCCACTGGGCTAACTAGCCTGGGACTCTCGTGTAGACCCCGGAAGATTCCTCTGACTCCTAGGGTGGCCCCCAAACTCACCTGCTACGACTTTGGATGGAACTTCAGTGGAGAGGGGTCCCCTCGAAGGATGCCTCCAGAGTTGTCACAGGCCTCGGCAGATGCCTACGGGGCTCCGACCTCCCCTACACCCCGGCCATGCACCTCCCAATGAGACAGGCCTCAGGATCTTTTCGACTGGCCCCTCTGGATGTCTTCCCCGGTTCCCTCATCCTGCTCTACAGGCCAGCCCCTGGACTCTAGCCAACGACGGAGAGCCTGGTGATGCTCGGTCCTTGGCACTATCCCTCTCGACGTCCCGAGTGCTCCACGGTGGATGTTGTTGGCTGTCACCATGTTCTCGTGTAGTCTCCCATCTCTGAGGGGTGACCCTAATTCCCTGATCCTGGAAAAGGGTGCCAAGCTACCCTGCTCTAGACCCGGACTGTAATTAAATCCGACTGAGAAAGAAAAGCATGAGCTGACCGCTCACCCTAGATAAGCCCTGCACTGTGGGAACCCCCGGTGTAACAAAACCCAAAAAGAAACTCCGAGGAAAAAAAAAAAAGGAACGCCACAAGTGAGAGGCAAAGAGGGGCACCCACAGGGTGGGAAGCCCTGTGTCCCCTTTCCTCCCCTAGGCTTGTATGTCCCCTGGTCTGGGGTCCATGCCTCCGCTCTGGGATCCAACTCTCCCTAAACTGTGGCACCTACCGCTCCCTTGTCGGTTCACTTGTTCCCCACTCTCCCAGCGTGGGGATTTCCTCCTTTCCCACGCCTATGGCAGCTGCTGCCACTGGCTTTGCTACCAGCTCCTATGATCTTCGGCAGTCTTTCCTGGCATGAAGATCCTCCATGGCTCCCTCTGACAGCGCTGCTGTTGGCCTCCCTGCCAGCTTCTTTGATCTTCGCCGGTCTTCCCTGGCACGAAGATCATCCACGGCTCTTTCTTCCACCGCTGCTGCCATTGTCTGTGGCGACTGGGCGCGTCCCACACAGCAGTTCCCCGCTGCTCCTTCCACACTCCTCGCGCCCCCCACTTGTGCTTGTGGGGCCGGTTTTTATCTTTGCCAGGTGATCTCTCTTCCTGATGTCACTTGGCTCTAGCTGAAGATAAGCATGGGCGGTTTTCCCTGGCACGCCTCTTTGCTACCCTGGACTCCTGCAACAGTTAGGTTTCTTTTTACTTCCCCCTGGGGTCTGCCTCTGGGTGAGGCTTCTCCTTTGGTCAGCCCTGCATCCCTGGGACACACTTTATTTGATTATATTATACTTTACCATAGTTCATTAGGTTGCTAAATTAATTTGTATTACTACTGCTAGTATACATTTTTTCATCATAAGTATATATACCAAATGTAAGCTTCTAGAGTTCTGAACAATATTATTATTAACAACAGTTCTTTAGAAACAGCATAAAAATGCAGGTACTCCAACACAAAAAATGTTTGTGACTTAACTTGCAGAAAATTTTTTTTTCTGTATCGAGTCCTTAAGGAGTTTCATTGACATTAAGATAAACAAACAACAGGTGTTTTGAATTCTGAAAGGATAATTTACAAAGCATAGGGATCATGCCACAAAAAAAAAAAATCCTCTCCTAAAAAGACTAGAAATGATCCTTGATATAAGTCAAAAAGTCTATAATACTACTGGGAGAATGGTCCAGGTGAAAGAAGATTATTGTGTACTAGAAAAGCTATAATAAAAACTGTCAGTTCTGTCAAACCATTCTGTCTGAAGTCTATAGAGGATTAAAAAGATATTGAACATCATGTAACAGCTGTCTCCTATGTGAAGGGGACCACTGCTGTGGTGAACACCAAATGTAGTGGTTTAAAAAACTCCACATGGCTATGTGTGGTTGAACCACAACCGCTTGGTTTGACAGATTGAAGATGTTGTTATCAAGTGCATTACAACAGTATAGTTTGTGTTCTAATAAATAGCACATAACTCTCATTACTAGTATGCCTACTATGTGTGTGTGTATTATATTTTAGCCAAGTTAGATGTGCAACAAATGACATGCACAGAATGTGTTCACATGAGGAAATGTTAATAATTTTTTAGTCTTCATTATTTTTTGTAGATCAGTTACAAGATAACCTCATAAAAATAATTTGAAGCATATCTGAAGATTAAGTCTATATAGAGCTACTACATAATAGATTATAATTAGAATATGATCAGTGTTAAAGGTAACATAAGTGTACATTTCTTAATGTTAAAGTATACAAAAAATAAGTGTTGAGATTAAAGTTTTACACTTTTGAAAATTTACATATATACCAGTTCTTCTCTTTTTCCAGTCTCTCATGTTTTAAAAGTTTGGAAGGGTTTTTTGTATTTTTTCCCATTATACTTTAATATATCTATGTATCCTCTACCCATAATATACTGGCTATATGTTATTTTTCAGTTTTCCAGCAGGGTTAAAGTTAGATTCCTTGTGTATGGATATAATTATCAGTGTTGAAGAGGCAGGCATACCTTCTATTACTGCTATTAGAAATCAAAGATTTGAGGATGTAACTAGCCAAATGTGTGGACATAAAAATAAATATGTAAATTGATCTGAAAAAGCTAGACTATTCTTGTGTATATTTATCTCATGACTGTAGCTGTATTAAATTTAATAATTATTTTCCTCTTAAATTATTTTTAAACATTTAGAAATATTTGCTTGGAGATGAGAGAGAGAGGAAGGTGTTGTGCTTAAGGAAATGAGTAATATCTCAGACCTAAGTTTCTCAACCTTTTTTGTTTTCCTTTTTTACAAGGCTACAACTTTTAGGTAAGTTCCTGTTGATCTCTTGACTGTCAGGGATCAAAATAGCTGTCTTGCATGGCTCTCTCAAGCATGCAGTTGTTGGGAGTATTTCGATTTGTTACTTTAGAATAGGCATCAAATCAACCAGAACCTGAACTGACTGCTGTTGGTTTGAAGGTGCATTTCACTCCTTTTGAGGAAGGGAGAATGGGTTAGTCTTACTGGCATTGAGCCTAGGATCTGATTTAGTCGAGGCCTTTTGCAAAAAATAATTCAAATTTTAAATTTCATTTACCTGGTACAAAACAGTGTGACCACATCTTTGGTGTTACCTTGATGTAAAAATGAGGCAGTGTCAGACTTGAGCCCAGGATTCTTACTGGTACTGGGGGAGTGACAGACTTTTACAGCAGTTTTAACAATCTAAAAAATTTGTGAGAGGCTTGGAGCTGGAATGCTGCCATTTTCATAGCGGCTTAAGTTTCCGGTTTCAGATTTAATTGAGTTCGTAATTATAAGTGTAACCCTGATTGTTCTGCATGTTTAACTATGGTTATGTTCTATAATGGTAATCTTGTGTATTCTTCACTCTCATTAGTGTGCAGATTTGAGGGGCTACTTGCACCTGCTTTGACAGTTTGTAGGCTTGGGTGAAATTGAGGTTAATGTATGCAATTGTAGAGGGCAGGTGGATTAGATTTTGTGTCCACTCCCTTCCAAAACTGAAGTTTGTAGGCACATGAATGTTGCTGATGCCAAGTTATATAAGATTATTAAGGCTAGGGGCAGCCATTACCCATAAACTGATTTAAGTGATCAGAAACTGGTTTAAACCTATAACAGAACAGATGTTCAGTGCACATAAACCAGTTTGAAAATAGCTGAAACCGGTTTGAGATAAACCTGGTTGAATGTAGTATCAGACTTTTAACTGATTTGGGTCAAACAAGTTTATGCACTGCCTGTCCCAGACTCCTTGCTGATTTAAGTTAAATTAGACAACCCCCCCACCGGCATCCTGGCATGCTCTCTGGGCTGGGTGGGGCTCTCTGCTCCACAGTAGGGCTGGCCCCTCCCCTCTGCTCCCTGGCTGCAGCTCAGCACAGACTGCAGGTATCCCTGCTGCCCCTCTCCCCTCCCTGTCCCCTCTGCCTTAGACACCTCTCAGCAATAGCTAGGAGATCACATGCTGGCTACGGTCCATGCTGTGGCAGACGGGACAAAGGGAGAATCAACAGGTAGCTGGTAATGTCCCTCTGTTTTCTTAATGAGGTGATAAACACTGTTATCAATTCCCTGCTGGACTGGTCAGAAGTGGGGGAATTTCTCCCTAAGAGCATCCTGTCGGGGCCTGGCCACACCTCCCTCCTCTCAACACTGTGCAAGGGTAGGGAGGGCTGCTCTAGCGCCCCTCTCCACTTCTAGCCTGAGCCACTGCAGGCATGTGCCTACATGTCTGGGTTGTCTGTGCATTTTAAAAAGTGATTCAGCCTATCCAGGTTAGACTAATCTGCAAAGATTGAATCATTTCAGGCTTAGGCTTTTTGAATGTCTGTCCCTAGCTTAAAAGCATAAACTATGCAGAGATCTGTATGTGTGTGGCCCTTGGTTTTAATGCAAAGTTTGTGTGAAGTGGAGGAAGAGAGATTCCAGGCAGGAGTTACCCTCTGGAACTAAATACATTTCTAAACACAGGATTCTGTTGTGGGTTTAGGGGGAAACCTAAGGCTCATTATACTTTAAATGGAAAGAAACCCCTGGACCTACCACTGACACAGGGCAGGGTCTAGAACAGCTGGGGTTGCAACCCAGAGAGGACTGAAGGAGGAGCAGTGGAAACTCAGTAGGGTAGGAGTGGTGGTGACTTCTGGAGGTGGTGGCAGTACTCTCTAGCATCACAGCCTAGCAGCACTTCCCAACAATCAGATCAGAACTCCCATCACCACGCTCTAGCAGCACTCCCCAGCCTCAGAGTGGCAGCAGTTCCAGTGCATGTCTTCTTACCCTGCACTTCCTACTTTGTCTGGTTTAGGTTTAGGTGATACAGCCCTCAGATTACAGCCCTGAGTGAGGCTCCCTAACTGACTGGGCTAAGTGGTAGCTCTTTGTTTTGGTTTGCATGTGACTGTCATCTATCTTGAGTTATAGTTAATGTTTTAGTAGTTAATTTTTTTCCTCAGGCTGTATGTTTATTCACCTTTTCTCTTGTAATAAACCCTATTTTACTTTAATCTGTCCTAGTGAGTGAGGAAATTTGTTCACATTGGAACACCCAGTTAAAGTTTTATTTTCCCAGGTTTCTGGGTGTGGGGGCTCAAGCTAAATTTGAAAAGTTGGTGTAAAGTCCCTAAATTTGAACCCGGCCCTTGTTACTGCCATCTAGTGCTTGGCAGAAGGCTTACATAAATCACTAAAATTTTCAACAATTTTAATCAGACCCTGCTAAAATTCACTTAAACTGTGGCATATTGATCTGGCAATGAAGCCATGTTGTCATTTGAGCATGTCTGCAACAAGAGAAAAACATATCACTTGCAACAGTGGAACCTGAAGCTCACTTTGTGAGTCTAAGTTTGAAAGCCCTGAGGTGATATAACTACTGCATACAAGAATGCACAGAGGGGTTGACAAAAGGAAGCTGTGTGAGTACATGAGTTTATACATACTTGTCAGGAATTGTATGCCTCAGTTATGCAAATGAAAAATCTAATACCCAAGTGGGCCAGCATGTGACACTCACTGGACAAAGCGTGTACATAGACTGAGTACATTATATTCCTCCAAAAAGATAACCTTTTTTGAGAGACTTATTATCATAATCACTTTATTTATTAAGCCAAGGAATACAGGGTATTGTAGAACAGAATAAATAAATAGATCATTTTAATCTAGTTTAATAACGTAACAAAATGTTCCTGAGAAAGAAGGGGTAGTCAATGCAAGAGGAAGGAATTGAAGGGTGAAAGGTGATAAAGCACAGGTTTCAGTCCTAGTCATAGTAAAAATACTCTTTGTTTCAACCATATTACTAATATATTTGTTAGGCTACCCATAGCAGATAGGAATATAAATTGTTCATAATATTTACTTGTTTACAAACAGTCTTTGAAAAAAATGTAACCCATTTATTAAAATGATTTGTACTGTATGTGAGATTTAGTTGTAATGATTTCTAATGCATTTTTTGTGTACCGTAGCTTTTTGGCTGTGACACAGTTTCCTGAAAGGCCACTCCAAGAGAAAAGTAACCTGGGATCAACCAGGGTTAAGTCACTCATAATCCTTAAGAGATCATAATCCTTTAGCATCCTCTCCACTCCCCCCACCTGAAGACAGTGTGTTGCTTGCTGGACTCAGCTGCTTCAGCAGGGAACTGTATATACCCCTTTCACAATCTCCACATTGTGCTTGAGGGAACTGCATGCTGACCAGTCAGGACTGTCCTATGCACTGATGCCATCTCTAGCCAGGTAAAGTAAGGGAGCCTGCAGACTGAGATGCATGCACAGCCATGTCCTCTCTCCTTCCCCACCCCCAAGCTACAAGGTCTCCACTTTTCAGGGCCTCCCTATATGAATGTCTGTACATGCATTTTTGGTTCTACTAGGAGAACAAACATGAGAGATTTCGCCCAGGTTATTTGAAAGTGTGTACATAGCCACTGTATGCCTGCAGGAGGAAGGCACCTCTTACAGGCAGGGTGTCACTACTGAATGACTGTCACCAATGAAAAGTGCCAAGGGAAGCCATTACATGGTTATGTATGTGCCCATCTTGCTTTGAATATTCGTTCACGCACAGCCTTGGCATGGGCACCTGGTGACAGGCGCAGGGAGACTTCGTGCAACCTCAATCACCCCAGGGAGGACCTCAGAACTTGCCGGCCATGACTTTGAGTGTATCTTCAGTGGTGGGGTCTCCTGTTGGCAGTCCCTCGAGATTGGTTGTCCCTCCTGATGGATATTCATGGGGCTCCACCTCCCCTACACCCCTGCCATATGCCAGCCTCCGACAGGCCCCCTGATCTTGACACGGCTTGCCCTCTGGTCGTGATGGTCCTTACTCATCTCACGCTTTCAAGTGTCCAGTCTTCTCCTTCATCCTTAGTGGACTATAGGTCTATTGGGTGTTCCTCTCTCCTCTGGGTCTCTTCCGCTCAGTGCTGGCAGCCTGTTGGCTCTTGTGAGTGGCCCTTGTTATTGAGTTGTCGCTCAGACTTCTCAGCATCAGATTATCAACAAATTAAAATAAATCAACAAACAAGGTAGAAGACAAAAGAGGAATATGCATAGGCCAGAAGTAAACGAATAGAAGTATACACAACCCCCTCCCCCCCACAAAGGCTGGTAAAGGAAAAACCAGGATCAGGCTGAACAGCCTTGATATACTGCCTGCCCTGGAGCCTGTGCCTGACCATATCCCCTGACATTTCATAGTTTCATAGTTTCTAGGGTCGGAAGGGACCTGAGCAGATCATCTAGTCCGACCCCCTGCCATGGCAGGAAAAAGTACTGGGAACAAACGACCCCAGCAAGGTGTTCATCTAACCTTCTCTTAAACACCCCCAGGGTAGGAGCCTGCACCACTTCTCTTGGAAGTTGGTTCCAGACCCTAGCCGCCCTGACCGTGAAGTAGCACCTCCTGATATCTAACCTAAACCTACCCTCTGCCAGCTTGTGACCGTTATTCCTGGTCACTCCTGGCAGTGCTCGGGGGAACAGGGACTCCCCCAATCCCTGCTGATCCCCCCTGACTAGTTTATAACAGGCCACGAGATCCCCCCTCAGCCTTCTCTTTTGGAGGATGAACAGGTTCAGGTCCCGTAGCCTCTCCTCATAAGGCCTGCCCTGCTGTCCCTTGATCATGCAAGTGGCCCTCCTCTGGACCCTCTCCATGCTCTCCACATCCCTCTTAAAGTGTGGTGCCCAGAACTGGATGCAGTACTCCAAATGTGGTCTGACCAGTGCCGCATAGAGGGGGAGGATCACCTCTTTGGACCTGCTCGAGATGCATCTGTGGATGCATGCCAAGGCCTTCCTAACTGCCTCCCCACATTGCCAGCCCATGTTCATTTTGGAGTCAATTATGACTCCAAGATCCTTTTCAGCCTCTGTGCTGACAAGAGGGGAGTTCCCCAACCTGTAGGTATGGTGCCGGTTGTTCCTCCCCAGGTGCATCACCTTGCACTTGTCTGTGTTGAATCCCATCCTATTCTCATCCGCCCACCCTTGTAACCTGCCTGGATCTGATTGTAGCCTGTTGCTTCCTTCCAGTGTGCCCACGTCCCCCCACATCTTAGTGTCATCAGCAAATTTGAACAGGGTGCTTTTTACTCCCTCGTCCAAATCACTGATGAAGATGTTGAACAGTGCGGGCCCGAGGACCGAGCCCTGCGGAACCCCACTGCTCACGTCCTTCCAGGTTGAGAAGGACCCATCCACTACCACTCTCTGGGTGCGGCCCTCCAGCCAGTTGGCGACCCATTTGAGTGTGTGGGTGTCTACACCACAGCCCTCCAGTTTCTTAATGAGAATGGGGTGAGAGACAGTATCAGAAGCCTTCCGGAAGTCCAGGAAGACTATATCCACTGTTACCCCTGCATCTAATGATCTGGTGATCTGATTGTAAAAGGCCACCAGGTTGGTCTGACAGGACCTGCCACTGATGAACCCGTGTTGGTTGCCCCTAACCATGCAGTCCCCTGCTGGCCCCTCCTGGATGTGTGCCGGCATAATTTTCTCGAACAGCTTGCCTAGGATTGAGGTAAGCCTAACTGGCCTATAGTTTCCTGGGTCCTCCTTCCTCCCTTTTTTGAAGATGGGAACCACGTTGGCCCTTTTCCAGTCCTCTGGCACCACTCCTGAGCACCACGAGTGCTCGTAAAGCCATGCCAGGGGTCTTGCAATGACCTCGGCCAATTCCTTTAAAACTCTAGGGTGGAGATCATCCGGACCGGCTGACTTGAATATGTCCAGCTCCTCCAGAAGCTCCCTAACTAAATCCTCGCTAACCCTTGGCCCAGGTGTGCCTCCCCCGGGGCCCGAGGGGGGCCCAGCAGGGAGGTGGCTGTTTTGGTCCTTACTTAGGAAGACGGAGGCAAAGAAATCGTTAAACATGTTAGCTTTGCTGTCTGGTGTGACGACCAAATTTCCCAGCGCGTCCTGCTTACCCGGGACCTTCTTTTTACCCCCTATGTATTTAAAAAAGGACTTCTTATTGTCCTTAATCTGGGAAGCTAGCCCTAATTCCATCTCTGCCTTGGCCTTCCTGACCGCCCCCCTACATCTCCGAGCGACTGCAGTATAGTCGTCCCTGGTGATGTCCCCTTCTTTCCATTGGGTGTGTGCCACCCTTTTAGCAAGGAGACATTCCCGGATGCTTTTGGTGAACCATGGAGGCTTGTGTGTCCTCCTGCTCCCTTTGATCCTCGTTGGGATTACCTTCCTTTGGGCTTGGAGGATCGTCTCCTTAAGGAGCGACCACTCTCCTTGGACACCTGGCTCCCCCGCCCCTCCGGGACCTCAGCGCTTCTCCAACTATTCTCCTTAGCTCAGTGAAGTTTGCCCTCCTAAAATCTAGGGCCGCTGCCTTACTGCATGCCTTTGCCACCTTGCGCTGGATGGTGAATTCCAGCAGGTGATGATCATTGTCATCCAGGTGGTTCAGCACCCGCACCCCCCTCACCAGGTCATCACTCGTGGCCAGCACTAGGTCCAACAAGGCGTCTCCCCTGGTGGGGCTGTGCACCTCCTGGGTTAGATGGAGGTCCTGCACTCTGTCTAAGAACCTACGTGAGCGGTCAGACCTGCCTGACTGCCCTTCCCAGCAAATATCCGGGAAGTTCAGATCCCCCATGACTACCACATGTTTAGCCTTCACTCTCTGAGCTGACCCAAGAATTCCTGGTCAAGGTCTTCTCCCTGGTTGGGAGATCTGTAGTAGACTCCCACCATTAAGTCTCTTTGCCCTTGACTGCCTTGTACTCTAACCCAGAGCACTTCAGAGTGCCCCTCCACTGACTCCTTGCTAATTGACAAGGATGTGTATTCCTCCTTAATATAGAATGCCATGCCCCCACCTCTCTTTCTTAACTTGTCCCTCCTGTACAGCCTATAGCCCTTGACATTCACCGCCCAATCATGCGTTGAGTCCCACCACGTTTCCGTGATCCCCACTATGTCCGGGCTGGTGTCAGCCAGCAGGAGGGTGAGTTCCTCCTGCTTGTTACCCATACTACAAGCGTTTGTGTAGAGGCATTTGAGGCCTCCCGTGGATGTGTGTACTGACCCCCTAGTCCCAGCATTACCCTGGCCCCTATCTCTTACCTGTTTATTCACTTCAGTCGTTGGTTTGGGCTGGGCTGTAGTCTGGTGCTGGTGCTGTTTGGTCTGGCAGTCTGATGTTTCCTCCGCCCTCATCTACCCCTTCCCCCGATGAGCCTAGTTTAAAGCCTGTTGGAGGAGGTCCGCCAACCTAGAAGAGAACACACGCTTACCTTTAGGGGAAAGGTGGAGCCCATCCCATCCCAGCATGTCTCTCGTTGTGATGTGCCAGTCATGGCTGAGGAAGCCAAAGCCCTCCTCGAAGCACCATTCCTGTAGCCACCAGTTAGTCTCCGCGACGCACGTTTCATGCCGACTGCATCGTCCACTCACTGGCAAGATAGAAGAGAAAACCACCTGTGTGCCCATCTCCTTCAGCACGCACCCCAGAGCGTGGTAGTCGTCCATCAGGCAATCAGGGTTGCTCCTGGCCGCATCATTAGTGCCCACATGGACTAGGACTATGGGGTAATAATTGTTGGGCTGGATTACGGTTTGGAGCATCCCTTTCACGTCCTGAATCCTCGCTCCAGGTAGGCAGTATACCTCGTGTGCTGAGGGGTCCTGGCGACAGATGGGGCCCTCCGTACCTCTCAGGATGGAGTCACCAATGAAAATCACGCGATGCTTCCTCTTCCTGGCCTGCTTGTCTCCTTCAGCTTGCACGGGATGCGGTGAGCGTGGAGTTGCCTCCTCCCCAGTTTTGTCCTCTCCTTCCTCCTCCTCCTGGGCTGCCAGGACTTTATACCTGTTCTCCAGCTGGACTGGAGGAACTGGTGCTGCCGTGTTTCGAGCAGCCCTGGCACGGGAGGTGACCATCTGCCACTCTGCAGTGGAGGGCTCTTCTTGAGGTGCATCCTTCTTGGTCTTACAACCCTGCAGGGAAAGAAAATATCTGTCAATTTCCTCCTCTGCCTCTTGGATTCCCCTCAGCCTGCTAACCTCTTCCTGGAGCTCCCTCACCTGTGCCTCCAGGGCCCTAAGGTGGGTGCCTGCAGGACAGGTGTGGGGGTCCCCGGTCCCTGCCCCCCCCAGGCCTTGCTGGGCAGCTCCCGCAGGCCAGGGGGTTGGGGGACGCCAGCCTCCCCATGGGCTCCATCTGGGCAGAGGCCTCAGAGAAGCCCCAGGAAGGCTGCGCCCCCCAGGCAGGGGCCCTGGCAGCACTCCGTGTTGACACCATGGTAGGAGTTGCTGAGTTTCTAGCTGAGTTCGGTTCCTCTGCCACACGCTAGCAGGAGTCAGCCTCTGGGCCCCTCCTGCTCACCCTCCAGCACAAACGCCAGTGCACTCTTACAGACCGCGCCTGTTTGTGTGCTCTTTTCGCGTGGCTTGGGAGCACGGCTCCCTACCGGCTCAGCTAAGAGGGATCTGGGGGCTTCGCCTCTGGATCCAGCTCAGCTGTGTCAGTCCCTCTGCCCCAGTTACCTTAGGGGGATCAACTGCTGCTGCCCCCGCTGCTGCTCTGCTCACCTCTGCTGCTTTCGCCTCTGCTCTGGGTCTGGTAAGGGGGCACACGTGTGTGTAAGACACACGTGTGCCTATGTTCTTCCTCTCCCCGCTGCTCCTAGCTCCTGAGTGCCGGAAGTTGCGTCAAACCTCGGCTTTTAAAGGCCGCAGTTTGAATTTCCCACCCCTGCTCTATCCACCAATCAGGTGCTCCGGACTCACTGGACGTTCCTGCGGGCGATCCCGCCCCCCTGCGCTCCCTCGCTGGGGGGACCCGGTGCCTCCGGAGCCCGCTTCCTGAGGGTTAACTCTGGGGGTGCTCCCTGGCTTGGGGGACAGTCCCCCCTAGTCCACACCTGTTTGCGCGCTCTGTTTGCGCTGCTCAGGGGCGTGGCTCCCTACCAGCTCAGCTAAGAGGGATCCGGGGGGCTTCCCCTCCAGATCTGGCTCAGCTGCGTCGGTCCCTCTGCCCCACTTACCTTAGGGGGATCAGCTGCTGCTGCCCCTGCTGCTGCTCCGCTCGCCTCTGCTGCTCTCGCCTCCGCTCCGAGTCCAGTAAGGGGGCACACGTGTGTGTAAGACACACGTGTGCCTGTGTCCTTCCTCTCCCCGCTGCTCCTAGCTCCCGAGTGCCGGAGCTGCATCAAACGTTGTTCCGTTCTCTACCTGGGGTGAGCTTCCTCCACTTCTCTCTGGGTCAATTCCTCTCCCTTAACCCGGTGTTTGAGTGCCTATGAGCTAGTCTAACATAGCCTAGATGGGGCGGTTTCTGACTCAGGCTTTCACTATAGGCCATCCCAATGTCGCGCTGTCTCCTCCTCCGGCAATCCATCGGTTCGCTGGGGTCCTGTTCCCTTCACCCCTCAGCTTACATCCTTTCTGGATTGTCTGGGTGCCACCACTCCTTGGGGCCACTAGGGCAATCCCTGGAGAAATGTCTGGTCTTCCTGCACTGGAAACAAAGGTTTCCTTTGATACACCCCTGTTGGGTGTTTGCCTCCTCTCAGGCTCTCTGGGTAATGGAGCTGTCAGGCCAGGGGTATGCTTCTTCTGACTGTAGCTGACCTCTGATGCTGCAAAGGCCTTTGGTAGTTTTAAGGCTTCTTCGCAACTGTGAGGCGAGTGTTGGCAAACCCAACATTGCGTGCATTCCTCTAGATCATTCAGGAATTGCTCTAGTGGGATCTGGTCAGCCAGAGCAATCACATGCTGTGGGATTTACCCATTTATTTAAAAGATTCCATAGCAGCTGTAGCAAGAGCCTAGGCTGTCTCTCTTCTGGCCCCTTCTTTCCTCGGAACAGCCTCCTATAGTGCTGATCTCTAGTCTATATAGGATCGCTGCTTTCACTTGGTTGTAATCGCAAGCTTCATCCCAAGGGAAGGCTCAATAATCGGCTTGGGCTTTACCTACCACAAGGGCGCCCAGTTGACTGGCCCAATATCCTTTATCAAGCCCAGTCATTATGGCATGTTGTTCAAAAGCCTCGATATAGGCTTCTGGATCATCTTCTCAGGTCATCTTTGGCATTTTAAATGTAGCTAAGCTGTCACAGCCAATCCTGTTGTCAATCCATCATCTGCTGTTGATCATCTAGGATCTGAGTCAGGGCTTATAAATTTTGACTCAGTACGCCCAGAGAGGTCATGGCCATGGGCTGCATGTTGGATTGTTCTCCGCTCACTGGGTCTTCCCGTGGATTCCCGGCCAGTGCACCACTTTGTGTGAATCTTGCTTCGAATATTCATTCATGTGCCGCCTTGACGTGGGTGCCTGGTGATGGGTGTGGGGAGGCTTAGTTCAACCTCAGACAGGGAACCTGATCACCCCAGAACTTGCCTGCCAAGATTTTGAGTGTATCTTCAGTGGTGGGGTCTCCAGTTGGTGGTCCCTTGAGATTGGTTGTTCCTCCTGATGGATACACCCCCGCCATACGCCAGCCTCTGACAGGCCTCCAGATCTTGACATGGCTTGCCTTCCGGTCATGATGGTCCTGCCCTGGAGCCTGTGCCTGGACATGTCCCCTGATGCTGTTCCGTTCTCTATCTTGGCTAAGCTTCTTCCACTTCTGTCTGGGTCAGTTCCTCTCCCTCAACCTGGTCTTTTGAGTGCCTCGTGTAGGGAGCGTCCTCCATCTCTGGGGCTTCCCCCTGCTCTTCCCTGAGCAGGGTTTCCTCTCACACACTGGTACTGCCGATAACTGGCGTGGAGGCTTGTTGCAGCTACTGTTGCCTGGGGCGTCCCTGTCCAATTGGAACTTCTCCTTTCTCGCTGGCACTGCCTGCTGCTGGCGTGGAGAGCATCTGCAGCCTCCGCTGCCTCTCCAGCTCTCCCTTGCTCCACTGGCTAGCTTTTATCCCAGCTAGCCGGTGATCATCAGTGATGTCACCTGCCAGCTCCAGCTGTATATAAGCGTGGCTGATGAACCATGTGGGTTTCTTCTGTTGGCGTTGCTCGTCTGGAGTCCAGACTCCTAGGGTGGGTGAGTATCCTTTGATTTGGGGATTTCTCCTTTGGGGGTGCGTAGTCCCCATGCTTGTACCCCTGGGACAATGTAGTTTGTCTATGATGTGTCCACAGCATGCATTGGGAAGGGTTTTGAAGGGAAGTCTCAGAACTTAATTCTCTTGCTGTCAAAAGTACTTGTGAGGCAGTGGGCTCTCTGTCTTTCCTCATGGTCTAAACACAGACCTAATGGAAAGGAGGCAGAGGTGGGAGGGGCATTGGAGGATGAGTAGAGATATTGGAGGATGAGGAAATAGTCCTCCTTGAAATATGTCCTCTATTTGGTATAGAAAGCTGGACAGGGCTCATGGTAACAGTTATGTTGAGGATATTGTTGTACTGCAATCCAGGTCATGGCTTGCACTTTCTGTCCAGCAATAGGTAGTGTGCATGTCAGCTGGGAAGGGAGAAGGGCTATGACAAAGAAAAAAAAGAATGAAAGGGTTGGTGTTGTTCTGTGGGGGCCAGGGGAGCTTATGTGTTCTTACGTAGTCTGTATACCTAATTGTGTGCATGTGTATTATGTGGGCTGTAAGAAGGGTATGAAGGAAATCCTAGGGATGAGAAGAATGATAATGAGGTGAGACAGAGAGGAGTGAATGAAAGGGGACTCAGTGAATTAGGGCGAGTTGAGAGGAAGAAACCATACAAGGGTTAAGAATAAAGAAAGAGGAAAGAAGAAAAAGGCCCTGGAGGGGAGAGGATGGGGCATCAGAATTTGAAAGAGGAACTGTGGAAAAGGCTTCCATGTATGTGGGTTGGAAAGAGATTCAGGGAGTGATATGAGGGTCCATGGACAGGAAAGTGGAGGTTTACTTATGCAAGCTGGGTTTTTGGGGTTTTTTTAATTTGCTTTCTTGGTCCTCTTCCCAGGGTTGGGTTGGGATTCATAAGGTTGTAGAGCATCTCTGCTACGGATCACTATAGCTTCTTTTCTGTGTGAACATATCATTACTTTTTTTTCTCCCTAATGCCTGTTTTGGGGTTTGTAGTCATCACTGAGTTCAGTTAGCACAGGAATACATGTAGGAGAAAAACTAATTTTAAACTTCCCAATGGCTCCAGCTCTTGTCCAGAAGCCATCTGTAAATTATAACTTCTATCACTACAGGCTTTTGATCATTTTCATGCTGCATCACTGAGTATTAAATGACTCAAGGGTTCTTATGTTTTTGGTAGATGTACACAGAATCTGGAAGAAGATTTGGCCATTCCTAAAAAATAAAGTCCCCTTGCATCCCTCAATCAGGGCATTTCCTTAATGACTCTCTATTTTTCAGGATCCAACCAGTATTCTTTAGAAGTCAGCAGATGTTTGAAAAAGGGGCTTCAGTTCTCTGCGAGTTGACTGGAGTCAGTATAACATTCCAATCTTTGAACTCAGTTAGGAAACATAATCTTGATGCTTGAGAGTTGTTCTAGAACCTGGTTCAGATTACCTGGGAATCTACTGGGACCAGTGGGTATCTATACATGTGCTCCAGGGTGGAGGGGGGGGCGGTGCTTTAATTAGAGTGGCTGTGAGAACCACTCTAGTTTAAGTACCTGCAGCATCATGTGTATTCAGTGCCCCACACTTCATTATGGGAATGGGGGCACTTGAACTCAAGTTCGTTCGATGAATCCTTGTTGCCATTCTGAAATGTGGGGATGCTGAATACACATGACATGGAGGCTGCTAGAACACACTAATTAGCATATTTAAGCAGACTCAATGAATGCTAATTAGCACACGTTGGAGCAGAGTGCTGTCACATGTATAGGTGTCCAGTAATGCCCATAAGCATTTGGACCCAGTCATACCTGCCAAGAGGTATGGCAAAAGCTGGATAGTTTATCTAGTGCGATATCCCAGTGCCCATTCTTGATGTTACCAATAGTGAATGATTTGTCCTGGATACAGTAAGCAATTCATCTTTAATTGTTGTTAAACAGTCAATGTATAGACACTGCAAAAGAAGGCTGCCAGCAATTCAACAACCACAGTTGCAATTATGTGATTAGATCACCATCTGACTCCACTCCAGATGGAATCTGGAGCCTGCTGCAGTATAATACCAGCAACAGTGATAAGTAGAAATATTAGAAGAATATGACTAAGTGCTGTTGATGCACAATAAAATCATTCTGGAGCCAGTGGGCAGGTTGTCAAGATGAAACCCACAAAACAAGAGTAGTTATTGTTCAGCGTTTACACCAGCTGACACACACACTACCTATTGCTGGGCAGAATGTGCAAGCCATGACTTGGATTGCAGTACAACAATATCCTTAACGTAACTGTCACCATGAGCCCCAGGGGTACAAGCATGGGGACTATGCACCCCCAAAGGAGAAATCCCCAAATCAAAGGATACTCTGTCCAGCTTTCTATATCAAAGCTCTGTCCAGCTTTCTATATCAAATAGCAGGACATATTTCAAGGAGAAGGAAACCTAGAGGGCAACAAATTTAGAAACAAACCCCCACAAAGCCTGTGAAACTACTGAAATGAAGTGTTCCAGTAACACTGGTGAAACCACTGAAGAAATAACTGGAACGCTTAGACCACTATGCTTACTGAAGTTATGCTAGCACAGAGTCTATCACCAGCTTGGCAATAAAAAGGAAAATCCCTAAAGTAAACTGATCCCAAAACCAGTTATCAAAGGCCTGAAAAAAAAACACTCGCTTATCCATTTAACATCTTTATTTCCTACTGTAAGCCCTGCATATAGACTTAGTTCCTGCTTCCATGCCTCTAGGCTTTTTTGGTCTGGAAAGCTAACTTTTCCAAAGAGCCAAATCCTTCCATGCCACCTGTTTTCTCTCTTTCCAGAAACTGCTTTTTTCCTGTTAATGATATGTTTTTCCTTGCCGCTGTTCTTGTTTTTCAGCTATGTTCATGTATCTTGAGCTGGGTGATAAAAGAGGAGGACTCCATATTTACAACTCGAAACAGGCTCTTTAAGAGAACTACTAAAAGGCCACCTCAGTTAGTATTCCTATTAAGTGAACAGACTACTTGCTGGCACTGGTCTATCCTTTTCCTGGATCTCTGGGTTCCTTCCCTATACTCCAGGTTTCACACAGCTATCAGTAATAAAAATTTTAAGCTTTAGAAATTGAAAGGATTCTGGAAAGTATCTTGGGAACTTGTCCTAAGGGACTAATACAGGTTCAAAACCTAGAACTGGTGTTGGGCACTGCACAAAGGTAATTTGGGACCTGTAATTTAATGATAGCTTGAAACAGTTGGAACCTGAGGTACATATTCTCCAAAGGAGAAGACAGAAGTTCCTGAAGCAAAACCCCTTAACGCTGTTACTACTGGGGATAGTTTGTCCTGAACCGCACAAGGAAAAATACCAAGCATTATATTGCCCAGTATTGTTTCTTGTCAAAAGCTATTGCTGCTTCATCACTTTTAGCAAGTTTGTGAAACCTGATAAAATGAGCATGGTACGACCATTTATATATCCTTTATAACACGAATCACAAATTAATAGAAATGAAAACACAGGAGTTAAAACAACAATTAATTTAAGACTATTGGAGAGGCTTTCATGCCTATAATTCCTTTATTCCAATACAACAATGCTTACATTCTCTTGACACCTTGTCACCCCCCCAATTTTCACAATTCCCCCCCACTGTGTTCCCATATTTTTCATTCCAAATCCCAGAGTAATTTCATTCAGTCAGCAAAGGCATCAGATTTCTTCTCCGTGGGACATTCTAGGAGTTGCAAACACTGTGGAGGAGAGGCATAGAATTTAAAAATATCTTGATAAATTGGAGAACTGAGCTATGGACAGCACAAAATTCAACAAAGCACCCAGAGAAGAAAACCCTAGAGAAGGGCCTATGGAAGAAAATCCACATGCACACATACTGAAGTGGGGATAATTCATTAGACACTAGCATTGCTGAGAGGGATCTGGAGGTTTTGGTGGATCACATGCTCAACATGAGTCAGCAATGCGATGCAGTTGCCAAAAAAGCAAATGCTTGTGCTGCATTAACAGGAGTGTTGTATGTAGCATATGGGAAGTGATAGTATTACTTAACTAATTTTGGGTAGACTTCAGCTGGAAAATTTGTATGCAGCTCTGGGTTCTGCATTTTAGGAGGCACATTTTGGGCATACAATTTTCCAGCTGAAGCCTACCCAAAATTAGTGCAGGCCCCCACTCAGGCAACACAAACAGCCTGCATCTTACCCCCTTCCCCTCTCCTCACACCCTTCCTCCAGACAACACCAGGGGTGGGGCTGGGCTGCATCAGCTTAGCCCTGATCCTGCGACAGATTGATGCTAGGGAACAGAAGTTCCCTCAGGCACTCCATAGTGGAGGACCTTTATCTGATTCCTCATTTAATAAGGGTTAATTTGTTGTACAATCGGCCACTTTTATAGTGCTCTGCATGTGTCATGGCATGGCTGTAGAGCGCTTTCAGGGGACTGATCGCACAACAAATGTAACTTCTATCTGGACCCCAGAGAAACTGGAGAGGATCCAGAGGTGAGTGATGAAAGTTGATAAAGTGGTTAGAATGCCGGCTGTACAAGGCAAGTCTGAGAGGTGTGTTTAGTTTGGAGACAAAGGAGCTAAGGGGAGACATGATAACAGCTTTCAAATATTGGGATAGCCCCCTAAGCCAGAGTTCAAAACTAGAGATTTAAAACTATAGCAGAACAGGTACATATTCAGTCTTGGGGTAGGGGAAGCGAGTGTCCTTAATTTTAGAAGAGCAGGACAATAGAGCAAGGGAAATTTATAGTCATAGTCTTTGGAAAGTATCTAGAAGAATCTAGGTAAACATTTCAGAAGATGGGTTATGCATAATACATCCTGAGTTCATCCTGGGGCTTGGACTAGATGACCCTTGACGTTCTTTCCGACTCTATGATTCTTTTGGTGGCAGAGGAAGAGCAGAGGAAGAAAACGAAAGATTGATGGCTGAAGCTCAGAGGCCACAAAAACAGCTGCAGACAGCCACAGGATTAAACTGCAAGAGGAAAACATGGTGTAATTGTTCTCCTCCCTCTTTTGGGGTTAGGAAGTCAAGATTTTTTTCTACTTGCAGGAATAGATAATGACACTGAGCTTACAATTCTTTCTCTTCTCTACCCCTCACCTTTATTTTCCCCACTGTGTTATCCTGTCCCATTCCAAATTCAGGGAAGTCATTCAGAAAGTGGTCCCAAACACTTAAGGAGAGGCCTGACAGAAAGTTGCCATGATTAAGTTTTAAAGTGAACATTCCTTTGAGATGTTGGAGCAAATTACTTTTAAAGCTGGTGGACTACATCTTAAGCAAGCATAAACTCACTATTCTACATTTATCTGTATAAAACTTCTGATTTTTACCCTCTGAGTGGCTTATTGTTACATTCAACTCAAAAACTTCTGAAACTTACTGTAAACAGAAGGGCTGGAAACCTGTTATTTTACAAAATAAATGTAAATTCTGTAGAGTGAGATAGAGTTTAAGCTATTTCCAAATCACAGACAACAGTAACCCCAGCATAAAATATTTGGCCTTTTTTTTTATGTTAACTAGGATGATGCATTGTGGGCAAATATTTTAGATCATCTATTTCTCCCTTGGTTCTGCAGTACATGCATAATTGTGCTTCAGATAATGTTGTTACCAGTTAGGCAGACAATCATTCATTGTAATTTTAGGCACTATAATAGCTAAATTTCTCTTGCTTAGGGAAACCAGAAGCAGAAAGCACACTGTAAGAGCTAGGGTAGAGACACATAACAACTCTATCACTAATAAAGGATGTTGATAGCAGCTGTTTGGATGCAACTGTTATGTCTGCATGATTTTGCTGTGATACAAGCAGAGGCGTAGCTAGCAGTTGTGGTGCCTTAAGTAGAGAGGGGGAGCAAAGGGGGACAGATTGTTACCTGCCATAGTACAAGCGGCAGGATGGTCTCTTCACATTCTTGGCTGTAGCAGCCCTTACAGGTTGCCCTGGGGTCAATTTTCTGGTGCACTCTCTAAATAAGCTCTCAGAGCTGGTGCCCTGCTCGCCTACTAGTAGTTATGCTACTGAATAAAAGTGCAGCAAAACTGCTTGGATGTTAACCCTGTGTCAGTCACAGTCAAAGTTAGGATGGTTTAGCTCTCTAGTATTGCCACAGAGTCATGCAGACGTAATAGTTAGATCAGCAATTCTCAGCCTGGGTTCTGGGACACCCTGGACTACCACAAAAACCTTTGAAGGATGCTTCAGGAAATATAAGGAGATAAGCAGATAAGGGCAGGCTCCAGGTGTAAGGCGATAAAGGCAGGCTCAGGCTCTCTCTGTTCTGGGCTCTCTGCAAGGAAGTAAGAACTGAGAGATTTAAATTAATTTTTGAAATGGGGTGCCACTCTTGGAGGGGTGCCTGGAATCTGATGCGGAGTGCCTTGAGTCTAAAACATTGAGAACCACTGACTTAGGAGCGTGGAGCAGTTGTTACGATCTGAGTAGAAGCTTCCCCTCCCCTTTTCAAGTAGCAGGTATGTACATTTGCTCATACCCTTAGTTTAGATCCAGATGGGCTAATATTCCTCAAACACTAAAACTATGTTTTTTAAAGATAAACAGATCCCAAAACTGTCCATCCTAAAAAAAAACCCTACTTCCCAACAGGTAAGATTAGGGAAATTACCATTTTTTATTGCATGGTGTTTGGTATAACTTGCTCTTAGTGTCTCCCATAATTTTCTCCTTTCTGGAAGACCGGAATATTTTCCCCAGAAGCTTTATAACTGTTCTAATATTTTGCTTACTTCAAAAATATCCACTGCTTTCCATGTAGGATATTAAATGCCTTTGCTTTTCTACCTCCATACCAGCTTTCAGCTGTCTGGACAATCTGCCCTTCTGGATTTTTTAAATATCTATAGAACTGGAGAAAGAATAGAGCAGGCATGAGTAACCTGTGGCTTGAAGGCTGGATCCAGTCCACAGGGCCATTTGATGCAGCCCATGATAAGGGCCTTTGGCAGCAGTCTTTTTCCCTGTACTCCCCCTGGAAGAGTGCTGCCTGCAGCTGGGTCCTAGCTTCTGCCCAGGGCTAACCCAAACTGGGCCACTCTGGCCTGCAGCCTTAAAAGTTTGGTTGCCAACCACTGGGGTAGAGGATTGGAGAGAGAATATGTGAGTGTATGTTTCTCTGTACAGACAAATTGCAGCCAACACCAGAATCTTTTTTTAAGTTTGGTGCTTAAATTTGTATCTTCAAGCCTGATAAATTAAAAGTCAATATTATGTTACTGTGTAAGGATTGACAAAGTTGAAGTTTTTCATATGTAGGAAATTCAGGCATGTCTCATTACGCAGCTTACATAAAACTGTATAAAACTGCATAAGATGATATTGATTTGGATACTTATTTTACAAATAAGTTTTACTTATAGAATGATTTTTATACAGCTTTTATAGCTAATATTTGTCATACAGGGCAATTGCTACAGCTGTGCCTGCTTCATGCATAAAAAAATGAAAATAAAACCTTCTCTACAGTGGTATTGACAATTATATTTTTGGAATACATTTATATATAAAATTCATGGTTTTCTTGATTACATGTGATATTCTGGCTCTTTTGTCCTGGCAATTATACAAAGCAGTGTCTTCTCTCTAAAGTGGCCATATAACTTCTTTCCAGACTGCGGCTTTTTGAGTGGGGGGCTTTGCATGTTTTCTGCTTCCTTCTTCCTGAGAACTGCCTTGCCTGTGTCATCATGGCTCAAATTCACTCTGAGGTAGGCACTGTGTAGGTTTTAGGCTGGTTCTGCACACAGTGGTAAATAATCACTGCTGGTAAATGGCCCCTGCTTTTCAAAAGGTATAGTATCATGGAGTTTTTACAAATTTCTCAATGATTTAATTGTTGTTTCAGTAACTGATGGAGGCAAAAAATACTTAACATGAATTGAGCACTGCAAGTGCGTGTGGTAGTTTATTTTTTATTAAACTGGGTGTTTTTATGAAGTGAGATGTATGACTGAGTCTAGTATTGCAAAGTTAACAAAATCAAGGTCACTTTGTTTTTTGTTTTTTTTTAACAGCTAGCATGCATTTCTGCAATTAAGTGCCTTGGTTGTCCTTTTTTAGAGATGAGCAAGTGAAGGTTTTTCCCTTAAATTAGCATTTTATTATTCATAGTGCATTTTTAGTCCTTTGTATCATGACATAAGCTTTGGAAAGTAAAGGGGATTTGGCAAAGAAGAATATTTAAAAAATGGGGAAGGTAAACTAGAAGCATATTTTTTTTAGTGTTACTTATAAAGGCAAAAGAATGAACTGTTGGGGCTTATGATAATTGCTGGCATATTCCCTTAAGTGTGATGCTGTGTCTGTGATTTTTTTCACAGGATCAATCATTTACAGCAATTTTACATAATACCTTTCTGGCAGGCATTTCTACTATTTTATTTACACCATTTGCCAAGCTCACCTTTGCTTGCAGGGTACAGTAAATGCACTCTGCAATATCTATTATGGCATGGTCAAAGGATAATTTATTGTCAAACAGAAAAATAGGTCAACACTAATGTCACTTGATGATCAACCCCCCAAGTTTAATAAAACATCTCACCAGCATGCATTCTGCGCAGCGGTTGATATTTTATTAGGACTACAGTACCTGGCTATAGCAGTAGTGTAATTACTGAGCTGTCAGAGTGATAAGTGGGATTAATGGCAGCCTGATGCACTTTAGTCTGCAGAGCGCTCAGAGAATTGGAAGATGGTATTATTATAAGAGGGAGTCTGTACTGGCATATTCATGGCACCAAAAAAAAAAAAAAGCTACCATTCAGGTTTGCATTGCCCTGCCTCATTAATATCTGACATTTTCAACAGCTGTTATTTGTGAACTAGCTCCTTAATAAAAATAGAAATAATTTGGCAAAGATGCTTAATAACCAGCACTGATATGCTGTTTATCTCCTTGTGGTGTCTTCCTATTCCATTTTGATATAAGATTGTTCCATATATAATCCATGGAAATGTATGAAATATGGTAAGTGCAGTTCCCTCAGCCTTTCCTACAGAGCTGTTTTATTTTTCCGCTTGGTTTGGGGGAGTGGTAGAGAAGAAGTGGAATGCAATGGCTGCTTTTTGTAACGCATGATTTCTGTTCTTTCCTAACTGTCTGCACAACAAAAACTGTTGTCCAAGCCCTGACTGTGCTACATCTTGACCACTGTGTCTTCTCCTTATCTGGCCTTGAGTACTGTGACCTTGCTTCCCTTGGATCTTTCCAGGATAGTAAGATCATCTGGGTTGATTGCTCTGATCGCATCCAACTTTTCTATCTTTCTTTAAGGTCCACCCATTCCCCTCTGCCCCTTCCCACCCCAAATCACTGACCTGCCCTTCATCTCCACTTCAAGAATGCAGGTTCTTCCCCTTCCCTTTAAGATCTTGCAGTTTTGTCAAATAATACCCAGTGGGGGCTAGCCTGTTTGGCAGGTGTGTCCCAAGTTAGTCCTGAACCCTCCCAGAGTACCACTCCAATCTCTTTCCCTTTCCTAATCTGCTGCTTTGCTTTCTGCTCTTTGCCCTGTGTTCCCTGATCCAGCTGCTGTTCTGGTTTCTGCTGCCTGCCTTATCTGTTGCAGTGCAGCTTGTCCCCTTCCCAGTCTGCCTGTATCACTTGTGGCACCTGTGCTGCAGGTTGGCCACCCCAGACCTAGTTGATCTAGAGTGATCTTCCAAGAAGACACTCCCGACTTTCCCCAGGTACCTGTCAGTTTGTTTTTTAAGTGTCTCCGGTGTTGTTCCTTGTACATGAGAAGAAATCCCTAATAAAATCTAAGTAGTTACTGCCACATCCTTCTTTAAAATCCCTTCTTATTATTTGCCTTTGTTATCTACAAAACCCAGCCTGCAGGTTGTGACTACAGAGGTGAAAAGCAGTATGTCTTTTTTAAAACTCTTGCTCTTTCTTGAATTGGGTGGTGTGGTGTGGGGGTGAGAGATGGGGAAGAGGGTTGGAACAGGACGTAAAATACATGCAACTAATAAGACTATTCCTGTTCCTCACTGTGTGCATATGCTTGTGTGTTAGCTTATCGCTGGTACTCTCCTTTCCTTTTACCTTTAGACTGTAAGAGCCTTTAGGACTGAGGATTGCCCTGAGCCTTTGAAGTGTCCCTACACCCAATTAAGGGCCTTGTGGTTCATTACTCTCTTGCTAAAGAGTAATGGGGGATTTGTAAATGCTGTGTAAGTCGTCATGTTAGATCATGCATTTTTGCTGTTTTTTGCAAGTTGGCATTAGGTATTCTTTAAAACTATCCTGAAAAAGAACCCAGAATAGTTTACTACTTCAGAAGTTGTGGACAATGTAGTAGCATTTGACTTGTGATATTCACTGAAATGTAAAATAGACAAAAGTATGTACAGTATTTACTTGAATATAAGGTGAGGTCCCTTCCCCACCACCACCACCACCACCACCAGGTCCTTTCCCCGCTCCGAAGCCAGTTATGGAGGAAAAGTCCTCCATCTTATATTCGCATATGAAGCAGACTGGGGAGCAAATGGCTGTACGGCTCTAATTCTGGCCCTAAGACTGGGTTGGGGCCAGAGTCAGACCTATAGCAGTCTCCTGCTTTCTCTCCACAGCTTCCGTCCCCTTCCTTCCCCCTTACTGTCAAGTACAACTCGGCTCTAGCTTGGGCTGGGGTCTCTCCCAGGCATGGAGCATATGGAAACTCCTGTCCCTGCCTGGTCAATCGGCAGTCCTGACACTGCTGCGTAGCCAGGCAAGGGCTGAGTTTCTACGTGCTGTGCTCTGGGATGGAGCAGCCAGAGCCATATCTGATAACAAGGGGTGGGAGAGGAGAACAGGCAGAAATTAGGAGGAACAGGGGAGGAAGAAACAGAGACAGGAACAAGTGAAGGGAGAGCCACAGGCTGCGTGACGGTGGGGGGGCGGGGTGCAGTGCAGGTGGCAGGAGAGGCTGGAAGGCTGTACGGGGAACATGTGGGTGGGGCAGTGGGCATGGGGGCCACCTGACCTTCCCTGCCTGCCACTACTTTCCCTGCTGTAGGAGAGGGGCAGGAGATTCAAGACAACCCTCTGATACTTGTATCCTATACCTGATAAACTATAACACATTTATAAATTGCCCATATATAGTATCTAATTATTTGGGTGTCATCTTATATTCAGGGTCATCTTATACTTGGGTAAGTACAGTAAATAAATATATTTAAAAGTCATGAGTCAAATAGACTAAGCCTTAGGGCCTAATCCATTAAAGGGACTTGTGCAGGTGAACTAGACCTATATGCCCACATGGGTTTTCTTTGCAGGAACCACCATTAATCATTCCTAGTTAAAGTCTGTGAATTTTAATATAAAATATAATTTATCATGGTGGCGGTGGTGGGTGGGAGGGGATCGTAGGGGAGGCTCAGCTATACTTGCAAAGCTCCAGTTGACATTGGTCAAAAACCTATTGGAATGTTACATTTTATTCCAAGTCGCAGATGGTAAATCCACTGTTTAAATGTAAAAATTATCCTATCTTACCTAAAACTTGTATGTAATTAATATATATTAACATATTAAAGGAACTGGTTAGAATAAAAGAGACTCAAATTTACTAGCCACTCTACTTTTTGGTTTTACTTCTTGTCTTTTCTATGAAAGTATCACTGAACTTTAGGCATCTAATTGTTCAGTAGTCAAAACTACATCCTTTTTCACTTCACTATCAATTTAAGATTCGCGACAAACCTGCTTTACCAGTGGGAAAACTATGGTATGCAGAAATGTAGTGACATGCTTAAGATTACAGAAGAATTTGTTATAGTGGCAGGTCTAGAAAGAATATATTTTCAGATTGTGAAGAGAAATAGATTAACATTTATGAAAAAAAGGCTAGATACTAGCAACACACAACGGGAAAAAAACAAAAAACAATGCCAGAGCAGGTCTGGCTTGGTGTTCATTGAATAATAAAGATGAAGAGAAATGCTGAATGGAGGATTTGGAGGGGGCTCTCCATCCAGTGCATCAGAGGAAACTGACACCCAGAATAAGAAGGAGTATGTTATTATACAGTTAAGGACCGTATCAGAATGCGTGTCAGGGAAGCCAGAATGTTAAATGGGCTATCTCAACTCTGATGTTTCCTAACATTTGAGTGCCTAACTTCACAATCTGGAGATTCAGTAAGCATTTTATATGGGATATAGTTGTAGTTTGTACATTCAGAACACTGTATTTTATGGCTCTGCTTTTCAGAGAAGAAGGATGCTCTTTTGTTGAAATCACTGAACGGAAGGAGTAGATTTCTCTTTATTGCTTTTGTTACAGACTTCATATGACTTCTGATTAATTCTTTAACCTTTCTGTGCCTCTGGCCACCTGCAGAATGGAGGTAATAAGTTAACCCAGTGCTGTCCAACTTCTGAGTGGTTGGTGACCACATGCTGCACTGGTTACAGGCCCTGGGCTATACACTGCAGGGGCCTCACAGGATCCCTGGAACCCCCACTGTGTGGCCAGTGCAGCTTTCACAGTATGAGAAGTATAAGCCCCTCTGCCTTTTTCCCACCACGTAGGCAATGCTAGCCCCTGCCTTCTTGCTACTACCATGTGGGCAGCTGACTCACCACTCCCCCTTCCACCGTGCTGCCAAACTCCAGAGCAGCTGTAGGTGCAATGGAGGGGGAGGGGGGAAGTGGTGGCCAGGTAAGTGGTGGGCACCAGCTGGAAAACCCTTACTTAAACCCTTGAGGTATTGTATCACTGAAGACTGGACACAACACCTGGCTACACACTGAGTGGGCCACATGATGTAAACTTGAGTGTAGCTTACTTGAACCTGGTGTAGTGTTACCCTGGGAAAAATGTTGAGGGGGCGGGGAGGAGCAGGTAAAACTATACCTGTATAGGTTAAAATGGTACAAGCATTGTCAGTCCTCTTCTATACAGAGGTAGCTGTTTGCTATGGGTAATCCTGCTTTCCTGCCACTTAGTGATGAGATGCTTTAATAGTGCCTACTGGTAGCAGCTACCTTTGAATCTGCCTGCTCAAGCTCCTAGTGTTAGGAGCACCAGTGTAACTTACAATGGTGTACAAAACTGATGTAAATTACACCAGCATAAAGAGTACAGTCACTTAGTTCAGCAGTGCTTTTAAGACGCTTTGAAATACTTGTTCTGGAAGATTGTTCAGAAATGCAAAGTATTATTGGTTTTCAGATCATCTTCTGTCATGTGTGCTTAAAAAGGGTTATGCTATTGGTAGACAAGGTTCTTTGGGTGAATCTGATATATTTTATTAGACCAACCTAAATAGTTGGAAAAACATTTTTTTAAAAGCAAGTTTTTGGGTTTAAAAACCCTCTGTCAGGCTGAGGAAGTTTCAGCAGTTGGTGTGTGCTCTTCCTGGATGGAATGAAAAGTAAAGCAGCCAGAGGCTGGGCTGGGCTGCATAAAAGACAGGCAGTCAGTGAATATGTAGATTGAGGAGTCAATGGGTGAGAGACAGGCTGGGTTGGGAGGAGAGAAGGGGGGTGAATAGTGGAGAAGTACCTGGGGAGTTGGATGTCAGGCAGGTTATAATGTCATAAATCCAATGTCTATATTTTGTAGATTCATAGAAGTAGGGTCGGAAGGGACCTTGCAGATCAAGTCCGACCCCCTGCCCTGGGCAGGAGAGAAAACCGGGCTCAAATGACCCCAGCCAGGTAGACGTCAAGCCTCCTCTTAAAGACCCCCAGGGTAGGAGCCATCACCACTTCCCTTGGAAGTTGGTTCCAGATCCTAGCCCCGCTGACTATGAAGTAGTACCTTTGGATGTCTAGTCTAAACCTACTCTCTAACAACTTGTGGTCGTTATTCCTTGTTACCCCGTGGGACGCTAGAGGGAACAAGTTCTCTCTCAAACCCTGCTGGTCCCCCTAGTGAGTTTATAGATGGCCACCAGGTCCCCCCTCAGCCTTCTCTTGTGAAGGCTGAACAGGTTCAGGTCCCATAGCCTCTCTTTGTAGGGTCTGCCCTGCTGTCCCTGGATCATGTGGGTGGCCCTCCTCTGGACCCTCTCAATGTTGTCCGCATCCCTCTTGAAGTGCGGCGCCCAGAACTGAATACAGTACTCCAGCTGTGGCCTGACCAGTGCGGCATAGAGGGGGAGGATCACTTCCTTGGCCCTATTTAGTCCATGATTTTTAGTATCCAGGAGGTTGATGAGGTGGAGTTCATAGGCTCATCTCTGGCAAGAGTTTTGTGAGTTTCCTTTGAGGATCAGGACTGAGAGATTGAAGAGAGAGTGATTTTCTTGTGAGAAATGTGCCCCCACAGGTAACTGGGTATTCCTGTTTTTGACGGATTTCTGGTACATGTTCATTCTGGTGCACAGTTGTTGTTTGGTCTCTCCTATGTATTTTCCATCAGGGCATTTGGTGCATTGGATGAGAGATATTACATTTCTGGAGGTGCAGCTGTAAGACCTGGGAATGCCTGTGGCTCTGTTGTGGGGTGTAGTAATTGTGGGGGTGGTAGAGATGTGTTGGCAGGTTTTTCATTCCTTGTCATGCATGGTCTGGATCCTTTTGGTGTGTTCTGGACTTGAGCAAGTTTGCGTCTGGTGATGAGGTTGGCGAGGTTTGGTGCTTGTTTGAAGGCTAGGATGGGTGGTTCTGGGAAGATCTCTTTAAGAACAGGGTCTCTTTCTAGTATGGGCTGCAGTTGTTTGAGGATTTTCTGTATGGGTTTGAGGGAGGGGTGATAGCTCATAACCAGTGGTGTGCAATTTGTGGGGGGGTTTCTTCTGTACTGCAGTGATTTTTCCTGTGGTATCTGCGTGGCTCTTTCAAATATGCAGTCTATCTCTCTGTTGGGTGAAAGCCTTTTTAAGATTGTTGAGGTGGCAATCCAGGGTGTTCTCCTCAATGCAGATTTGGTGGTATATGAGGGCTTGGCTGTATATCACAACTTTTTTGGTGTGTTTAGGGTGATTGCTGGTTCCGTGCTGTATGTTGGTCTGTGGGTTTCTTGTATAATGAAGTCTGTATTTTGCCATTATGGATGCTGATCATTATGTCTAAAAAGGAGATGTTGGTGCTGGAGTATTCAAGAGAGAGTTGGATGGAGGGATGGTGATTGTTGAATTTCTGATGGAACTCAGAGATTGCAAGTTTTCCATCCAAATGACGAAGATGTCATTGATATATCTTACATATAGCAAGGGTTTGATGGTGCGTTCCTTGAGGACTTCCTCTTTCAGGTGGCTCATAAAAAGGTTGGCATATTGTGAGGCCATTTTGGTGCCCATAGCTGTGCCCATAGTTTGGAGGAAGTGTTGGTTATTAAAAGTGAAATTGTTGTGTGTGAGGATGAAGTGTATAAGGTCAGTAATATCTTTGGGTCTGTATGCTGAGTTGTAATCTTGCTCTTATAGATATGTAAGGCAGGCTTGGATGTCATATTGCATATGCTATTGGTAGCATTTGCAATATATACCATCTTAACCTATTTACTTTTATGCCCCCAGATGCTTAAAGTGTGCAGATGCCCCCTGTCAGAAGAGCTGCCCAACTAATTTGGACATCAAGTCATTTATCACCAGTATTGCAAACAAGGTAAAAGTAGGCTTACAGTAGTAAATGAAAGGCTAAGAACCGCAGTTGCTTGCATTTCTTTTGTATGATTGAATTACAAGCCTGACTTTTGTAGACTTTAATAAAATGTTGTTTAGAACAAGTATTATAAAACTTATCATATTCTTAATTTTTAATTATTCTTGTTGCTGCTGTTCTGTGGAGGTACTGTACATACATAGGCAGTGTTTACAATAAATCTCTTCAGCAAATTTCTTTCTCTATGAGGCGTTTGTTTTGGATGGTTTTCATCAATTAATACTATTGACAAAACTATAAACACTTCAGTGTAATGAATTCACTCAGTTGCTACCTGACTGAGACACTATAGTTAGAGGGCTTTTTCTCCTATTAAAGAATAAATCTTTTTAGGAAATGATTATTATTTTCTTGTTTAAATTTGCTTTGGGCTGAAACTTGGTGGCATGACAGTGCTCATGTCAGGGATGAATGTTTTTCATTATAATGGTTCATGTAAATAGGTTTTTTTTGGTTCTTAGTCACAAAACCAAGTAATAGCAGTAAAATATTACAATAATAAATAGAATCCATTTTTGAAGGTGGAGTGCCTTTTGAAAACTTGTTAATGGAGGAAAAATATTTTGCTATTATAAAAATAACAATGACACTTGAAAGTTGCTCTGTTGCCTGTGGATATGTGAGAGTTGAAAATACCAATGTTTAATGATGACTGCAAAGCCAACATAAAGAGCGATGTCTACAATAACTAGACTGTGGGGGACATTCTGAGTTTGAGCATATATTGTTGCTCACCTTTTAAAAGCTACCTTTTTATGTTAAGCCCTTCCCTGCATCCTGATTTGCTCTCTCTGAAACCAGACTCAGAATCTGCTCAGATGGTTGGACTTTCCTGTCGAGGATATATAGGTAACCAGCTGCTCCTGTCTCATGTATCCCATGTCACCAACCTATTCTGTCAGGCAGGGATGTGGGGATCTCTATAAGTGAAATGGAAGAAAAAGTGGGCTGCAGCAGCCATGAATTAACTACAATATTTTTGGTGCACAGTGGGTATTATGTGAATAGCAACAGAAACAGTAACAGTAAATTCTATACCTTAACAAGAAACATTGTAACAAAACAAGATATTACGACACACTCATCAATTATAACATAACTACACATTGATGTGGTTTACAGTGATTGGCACTCTGCCCGGCATCTGCATATAGACTTCTCTGTTACATAATCTGTGTTGTATCAATGCAGCATTTATTTTCATGAATGCAGGCATCTGTTTCCAGCCATGCTATCCTCCTTTGCAGCATATTGCTTCTTATTACCTCTTTCAAGCATTGTGAAATGGAGAAGATAGAAAGCTGTAATGAAATTGCTGCTCTCTGTCTTAACTCTGTTTTTTATTTGCTTAGAAAACCTAAAGCAAATCGAATATAGTAGCAGTTTAACTTGTTTCCCTTTAGGGCAGTGGTCTCCAACCCTTTTATGTTGAAGATCACTTTTTGGCATCCCAGGATCTACCGCCCCCAATCCCTGCCCCGCCTGCCTCCTGGACAAGCTGCCCAGGCTCTGACTCCATTCACCCAGCCCAGCCTGGGTGGCATGAGGCATGGCTCAGTCCAGCCACGTGTGTCCAGCCGCTCCTCATCGTGGAGCCTCTGACAGACTGAGAGTGATTTTCAGAGGCTCCATGATCGACAGTCAATTGAGATCAACTGGTTGGTGACCACTGCTTTAGGGGAACTGAGGTCTAGGACCAACCAAACCTATTTCAAGGCACAACCCTTTTTAGTAGATGTGCTATAGAGGTGCTAACATGTTGGAACAGACTCTATTAATAGTCTGCTCCTTATTCTAATTGGAACACTCCAGTGTCACCTCACTGTCATGTGTATTAAGCCCCCTATGGATTTCAAAACGGCCATGGATGGCCATTTTGAAATTTGCAGAGGGGCTTAATATACTTGATGGTGAGCTGTTTTAATTAGAGAGGCTGCCCAGGAATTACTCTAATTAAAACACTTCCTCCTACCTTGGAGCACCTGTATAGGCAGCCAGGAAGCCAGAGTTCTGCAGATAGGTTCCCTAGGGTAGAAAGGAGCCTTGAGGGAAGCCTGCTACAAGTGAAGCACAACTTCAGGGATTTACTGTGATTTACCCTGTTTCAAGATGAATCTGGAGTTGGAGGCTGATAGGCCTACAGTGTAGCCCAAAGGAAGGAGGTTGCCCCCTTCTTAAAGAAAGGTCACCCTATCTCAAACAAAGAGTAGTTTTTGCTCAGTCTTGGAACTAGATCTGGGTAAGTAAAGGACTTTTCAGTTTGGTTGCTGGGCTGGAAAAGGGGGAAAAGATTTGATCCAGGTTGCCAGAAAACAAGACATTTCTTCTGTTTTTGGCCTTTTAATTGTTAGTTCTGTGTGGCTGTGTAATGGGATCTCTAAAAAGGTATTAGAAACTACATACATTAAGTCTGTGTTTACAGTAGAGGCAAGTAGCCAGTTACTGACCAGCTGCTATTTACCAGGAAATCCTGCTTTGGAAGAGACTAGTGGCAGAATTTCATTCTCTCAGGAGTGTCAGTGTTCCTCAGGGGAAAACTGAAATCCTCTGATGACTCCGCAGTTACTAAATTGTCAGCTTAGCCTGGCTGTAAGAATATTCAGTCCATAGCTCCAGTATCCCTTTTAGGAGTAATCATTTTTACAGTGAGAGGCAGCAGACAAGGAACTTGGTATCTGATGCTGATGCCAGAACAAATGTGAGAGAACTGAATATTGAGTTTTACAGACTGGGGCATAGTTCCTTGAAGTTGCATGGTGCTTTAGGTTGTGCTCCCATACCCCAGCCAGCATGGATGAAATTGAGCACTTGTTAACTATGTTAATGTAAAAAGATTGTGAGGTGGAACAAAGCTAGAGATTGCCCAAGTGGTGGCTGCCTAGTGCAGGAGAGCCCAGAGTCCATAGCAAGTTTTTCTTTTCAGTCCTTTTCCTGACAATGTCTGCCACTGTGTTTCTGTCCTCTTTCATGCCTGAGCCAGCTTCCAAGGAAATCAACTGTCTTCAGTGGATGCCTTATCTTGACTGATCAGCAGGGATCTTGGTTTTCTCTGATTTAAAAAATAACAAATTCTCTGACAAAAAATTGCAAATTCTCTGATTAAACTCCCCAAATCTGTTATAAAAAGTATGCCCCCCAGCAACACCCCGTAGCCCAAATATGCTTCTGTGACCAAGTTACAAGTCCTAGTCTTTAGTTGCCATTCTTCCAGTCTCCTATTGTTTTCTACCAATTGACTATGTGCACACGTGTGTATAGTGATTTCTGATACAGCACGGTCTAGATGCCTCAAGTGAATTCAGGAATGCATGTCACTACGAACTGTATAGAGTTTGTACCCTAAGGGGCAGGACAGAAAGAGGAATAGAAACAGAAGCATAGAAAGGTGAAGGGATATATAAAAAGGTCATGTGGAAAGACAGTGACACATCCCAACTTTTGACTCTTATCATGTCCCCTAGTTCATTCTACTTTTTGTGTGTGCATTTACAGGTGAGCTGAATGTAGTATGGTTTTAAAGCTTTTAAAAATTAACCACTGCACCTCCCTTGCTTTAATAGATTTCATAGACATTGGGGCTGGAGGGACCTTGTGAGATCATTGAGTCCAGCCCCCTGCCCAAAGGGCAGAAAGTCAGCTTAGGTCAGAGGACCCCAGCAAGCAAATCATCCAAAAGCTTCTTGAATGTGTCCAGAGTAGGTGCTTGCACCGCTTCTGGGGGGAGTCTATTCCAGACTCTGGAGACTCGGAACAATGAAGAAGTTTTTTCTTATGTAGAGTCTAAAATGGTCTTCCAGCAGTTTGTGACCATTTGACTTTGTCTTCTCTTGGGTTGCTCTGCTGAACAGATGTTCTCCCAGTTCCTGATGCACACCCCTTATGTACTTATAGGCTGCCACCAAGTCCTGCCTGAGCCTATGCTTCTCCAGATTGAACAGTCCCACACCTCTCAGCCTCTCCTCATAATGCCTACTCTTTTGACCTTTGATCATGCACGTGGCTTTCCTCTGGACTCTCAAGCTTCTCCATGTCCTTTTTAAAGTGTGGGACCCAGAATTGGATGCAGTACTCCAGCTGTGGCCTTACCAAGGATAACATCTTGGCTTTTGCTTGAGACACATCAGTAGATGCAAGCCAGGTTTTTATTTGCTTTGCTGGCTGCAGCATCATATTGGTGGCTCATATTTATCTTGTGTTCAGTCATGACCCCCCAGTCTCTTTTGGTCATGGTGATAGGGAGTGTAGCACTACCAAGCCTATAGGTATGAGGTGGGTTCTTTCTCCCAAGGTGAAGCACCTTGCATTTCTTTATGTTCAATGTCATCAGGTTTTCATCTGCCCACCTTGCAAGCCTGTCCAGGTCAGCCTGAATCCCCAGCCTGACCTCTAGAGCGACTGCACTTCCCCATAATTTGGAGTCATCTGCAAACCTAGCCAATCCACTTCTGACACCCGAATCCAGATTGCTTATAAATATATTAAAGAGTACTGGTCCAAGAACTGAGCCCTGTGGGATGCCACTGGTCACAATGCACCATGTTGACTCGGTTCCATCAACAGTTATTCTCTGGATCTGGCCACGGAGCCAGTTCCCCAACCATCGGACCATAAGGTTGTTGAGGCTGAAGCTCCCCAATTTTACCATGAGGACATCATGGGAGACCACGTTAAAGGCTTTTTCAAAATCCAAGTAAATGACATCAGCCTCTCCTCCCCAGTCCAGGTAACGCATCACCTGTTCATAGAAGGAAATGAGGTTGGTCAGGCATGACCTACCTGTAATAAAGCTGCTGGCTATTTCTCAGAATGATGCCTTCCATTAGCCTGCTGTTGATGGATTCTTTAATATTTTTTTCCAAGATCTTTCCAGGGATTGAGGTCAAACTGATTGGCCTGTAGTTCCCTGGGTTTTCCTACCTTCCCTTCTTGAAGATAGGCACCATGTTGGCCCCCTTCCAATCTTTAGGAACCTCTTCGGAGCACCACAGGTTCTCAAATTTCCTTGCCATTGGCTGTACTATGATGTCAGTCAACTCTTTTAGCACTCTTGGATGCATTCCATCCAGGCCCACTGACTTGTGGATGTCCAGCCTCTCAAGGTGTTTCCTCACAAGGTCTTCACCAGTTGTAGGTGTATGGTCGACCTTACCCTGGTAATCCTGTGTCCTGTCAGGCAGGGTGTTCCTCTTGGGCTGGTGGAAAACCAACACAAACTAATTATAGAGGAGATTAGGTTTTTCCTGGGTGTCGGTTGTCAGCTGTCCTGTTTGGTTCAGCAGGGGTCCAGTGTTGTCCTTATTTTTCTTTTGACTTAATGTATCTGAAGAAGAACTTTTTATTGTCCTTGATTCCCATAGCCAGTTTGAGCTGTTTCAGCCTTGGCTTTTCTGGTAAGCCAGTGATACATAATCTTACTTAGAGGTATTTCCCTTCTTCCAACCCTTATAAGTTTCTCTTTGAAGATTAAGGAGGTCCGTGAGTCCCCTATTGAGCCAAAGGGGTCTCCCAGCCCTTTTACTACCTTTCCTACAGGCTGGAATGGGCTTCTCTTACATTTTTAGGATTGTGTCTCTAAGGAGCAACCACTCATCATGGACTCCCCTCCCTGTCAGATCATGATCTTTCAGGGCCTCGACAACCAACCTCCTGAGTTTGTAAGTCAGCTTTCGTAAAGTCAAGAATTTCTGCATTGCTGACTGATTTGCCAGCTTTGTGATGGGTAGAGAAAGTGATCAACTTGTGATCACTGTCGCCAAGCTTCCCTTTGATCCTCAGGTCACTTACTAGGTCATCCCCTTTGGCCAGAACCAAATCCAGCAGCACCTTACCCTTTGTCAGCCCATAGACTACTTGAGTCAAATAGAGCTTGTCAATGCAAGTGATGGAGCTTTGCGACCAGTCAGATTGGGCCGAATGCCTTTCCCATGAGATGTCAGGGTGATTGAAATCACCTATGATGACCATGCACCAAGAGTGTGCAGCCTCTGCTAGTTCTCTAGAGAATTTGTGGTCAAGCACTTCCTCCTGGTAAGACGGTCTGTAATAGACTTCTACAGTTATACCCCCTTCATCATGTTCTCCCCGTATTCTAACCCAGACAGTTTCAAGTCGCCCTCCTTGATGTCTACTTGTAGGGAAGTGTACTGCTCCTTGAGATAGAGCTACACCCCTGCCCTTCCTCCTGACACGGTCCCTCCTGTACAAGGTATAGCCATCTATACCTGTGGTCCAGTCATAGGTGGAGTCCCACCAAGTCTCCGTTATCCCTATGAGATTGTATTTGTTATTGCTTAGCAGAAGGGCCAGTTCCTCCTGTTTGTTCCTCACACCCCTGGCATTTGTATACAGACAGCTAAGCTTGCTATTGGAAGCCCTGGGCTTCTTTGTGCACTTAGTCCCATCCTTGGCCTGGGGTAAGTTCCATTGTGTTACCTGACCTGCTGTTTATGTACTTGTCACTTCCTGGACTTGCACTGGTGGTTGTCTGCTGTCCCCATGCAATCTTAGTCTCAAGCTCTGTCAATCAGGTCAGCCAATCTGGCCAAGAAAAGCTTCTTTCTTTCACCTCTCTCTGAAATGTGGACTGTGATTGAAGAAGCCAGAGTCTTCACACAATGTCGCAGTCTTCTCTAGACTTCTTCAATATGTCTCTCCCTCCTTTGGGAAAAGAAAATGAAATGTCAGAATTTCCTTTTTGGAAAGTTTGAAGTGGATCTAGTATTTGTTTGCTCATTTTTTCATAATTTATTTTTTTCTAATCTTTTATTAAAAAAATAGAAAGTTATTGAGTCTTTCATTGAAATTTGTGTTGCTTAAGTTGTCTGCTTCCACAAAAAGGAAGACATGACAGTATCAAGTTCTTTGTTTAAAATTAGTTTTCTCTAAAATTCCGCTTTTCAATGAGAATTATTTTCATTTACTACACTTAAATCAGGGCTAATATTTTCCATCGCATGGATCTTGTAAACGGAACTGTTTTGACTCTGATACTTTATGAAGATTTCTGCTAATTTCTTGGCAAAATAGATTCTGAAAAGTGAAAGGAAGCTCAAAAGACTCAGGTATTTGGTATTGAAAAACCCTGGAAATCTGAATCCTTACCTCAACCTTTTCCCCTTCTCAGTTCCCCCCACCACTCTTTTCAGTCACCATAGAAAACTGCTTTTTTAACCTAGCAGATTCCCTTACTTCTATGTGAATGTCTTTGCCTCAGCCCCAATAGACAGTCTTGCTCTCATACCTGAATAAAGTTCTAGACTTCTTTAGATCTGCAGGTAGTTCCTTGGCTAAGAGTGTTTCCAGATTGCTTTAAATTTCAAAGGCAGAGATGTGTTAGGAGAAGGAAAAGCCAGGGGTGGGGCGTGGGAAAAAGTAGCATTAATATAATACAAACAGGTTGCCTGTCCATCTTGTCTGTATTCTCTCAGTAAGTGGTGAGTGATATAACACTCAGGTATTCGTTTCAACAAGTTTCATTATAAACATATGCTGTTTAGACAGTAGTGTATTGAAAATGTATTCTTTTGTCAGGCATTTAAGGACTCCATTGTACATAGTAGGTTTTGTTGAAAAACTACTGTAGCAATCATAAAAGGTCAGAGATTCTTGTTCTCTAAAGCCTGAGGCTTTTTAGATATTTACAGGCCATGTACAATGTAGGCTGTTCCATGCTGCTCTGCCAGTAGACCTCAACTCAGGAGGGGGGGGGCTCTTTCTGGGTTGAGAGGGTAATTGAATTGCCAGGCTCAATGAGCCTTGGGCCTCTTTGAGAAAAGGATGTCACTTGTGCTGTATTGTGTTAGGCATCTGTGATTCAGTAGAGTTTAGACCACAACTTCCATTCTTTCTTTCCATACAAACTGGATTACAGCTCCACTTTCCAAAGGTACAATCTATTCTATTGTGTCTTCCCAGTCAGCTTTTCTCAGTAGCGTTCATACAGACTGTTTGCAATTGTATCTCTCAATAGGTGAGACATAACTTTAGATTCATCATACTGTGAATACTAGTTTGTTTCTTTTAACACCAAATGATGACAAACAAGCATGTTAGCTCTGAACTGTTTTTGAGAGACTATTTACATTTAGCTTTGCTGTTTGAAACACAATCCTTGCCTTCAGAAAATATTGTTCAGCTTAAGCATGTCAGGTATTTGTGATCTCTTCATTTCAAATAAAATCTTCTAAGTACTTCCGTGCTACAGGAGAAAGTGATATTTTGTCTTATTATCTCTGGCAGATTAGCAAGAGTGGTTTTAGGATTTTAGTACCTGTACTTGTGTGTTTTGTGCTTCTGCTGCTCAAAGGGGAATGGCAGAATGGACCCCCAGAAGCAACGCTCCACTGTGAAAGGATTCGTTGGAGAGCTTTACATTGATGGTTCATCTTCAAGCTACCCAGAAGCAACTCTCAGTGTTTATTGGCACGTCATGAATCTCAGACTTTCGTGTCCACCCTCCTTTATTCTGAATAAAACTCTGCTGTCAGAGAAAGCAGTCCAACAGAAAACTACTTCACCCTGCATTGGCTTAGTTTACTTGCCTTTGAACTGCTCATTGAGGCAGCCTTAGAGCTGCTCATTAACTATAGCTTAGTGTTACTAGTTGCTCTGACATGCCCATGTTTGAGGTGTAGCATTAGTAGTCAGCAGATACTATCCTGTGTTTGTATGGCTTGTGCGCAATAAGCAATAGGGGTGTGCGAAATGGGCTGTATTCAGTTCAGATTTGGCCCGAATTGGGGACAGTGATTACATTTGTTGATTTGGATCACTGTCCCTGATTTGATTCCTGGCGTGCTCCCTGGCAGGCCTGGAAATGGACTGAAAGTGCTTCTGGACTACTTCCGGGTCTGCTGCTGAGTGTGCTGGGGAGCTCCTTGCACTCCTGTGGGATGCTCCCTCTGCACCAGCATCGCAGCATTCACTAGCTGCCTGCTATTTTGAGGTACGTAGAAAAAACATTTAAAGCTATGTCTATGTCCAAATTTCCAAATCTGTCTGAATTGATTCAAAGTGTTCTGATTCGATATGGAGAAATTAAAGGGTCTTCTGATTTTGACTCAGATTCAGAGATTTGGCCACCAAATCAGGCTAAATCTCTGCCAAATTGAATCAGGGACCGAAGCTTTGCAAAGCCCTAATAAGCAACCCCTTCTGTTTATAGTCTGAGGAGGCGGAATTGTTGTATACAGGTTACTTTTTTTTTTTCTTTTAAAATTGTATCAAAGTTGAAGTCACACTTAGAATCACTGCAGCCCAGTGTTGCTAGCTCTTGGTTTTTATCTCAAATCTTACATCATTTTGTGGCTTTTATTAATCTTTTCCAGGATTACATGATTTCTGCCATCAACCCTGCAAACTTTACCTTATTCAAAAGAGCCACCCTCTCCCATTATTTTGAATGTAATGAAATGAAATTGCTCTAAATCAGGGTGGTCATCCTTTCCCAAAGTGGAAATGGGTCTTCTGGTGACAAAGATGGCTACCAGCGTCTATATTTTTCAATGATACTGAATCTAATCTACCCTCTTGAAAGACATTTGCACTTTGTTATCTTGGCAGGAATGTGTGCAGACATGGAGGAATGTGGCAGGCAGGGAGTCCAGGAAGAGATTGGGAGAGTGCTGGGGGATATGATATGCAAGAGGGAGGCTTGGAGAGTGTAGGGGAGGTTGGGGGTAGGAAGCAGCTAAAGGAAAAGTGAAATGGGGTGCAAAGGAGGGACAGCAAGCTTAGAATATGGGGCAGAGTGTGGGAGGGATTGAGGAAAAAAGAAGATGAGGTTCAGGAGACTGAGGGGCCAGAAAGATATTGTGTATGTCTATAATATACAGCATCTTGTATCTATATCTAATATACAGTACAAACGTGTAGAATGCTGATAATGGAAAGAGAAGAGAAATATGTGGGAGGGAAGAAGAATGTGGAGGGGAGAGGAGCAGAAAGATGGTAGACAGGAAACTGCAGGAGCACTAGCATTTTTGGAAAGGAGATGGGGAAGGGAAAGAGATAGGACTGTGATTGGTTAGGAGAATGGAAAGGAATATAACAGCTTCTTATACCAAAGTTACTTGAATAACATCACAAAGGACAGCTACGTGCTATCAGGAAGAGAGCAGAAATCATAAGTCAGAGTTCAGGTATACAGTACTATAAATGTGATACTGCTAATAAAAGGAGTAGATTGTAAAAGTTAGTAAGTTGCTTGATAATTGCATAATAATTACATACAGATATGCATGAAAATGAATCCTTAAGCAGTACGTGGGCCCCTAAATTTTTTAACGTACTGTTTTATTCAGCTTTTCCTGTTAATCTCTGTATTTTTCAGGTCACTAAGTACAAAAACATTTAAAAGAAAGAGTAGTAATGGTGTTAAATTGATGTACTTGAAACGGTGACTTTTCTTGAGATGTCTATTTGTACTTAGTGTAATGGAATGGCTGACAGCTGGTTTCAGTTGCCATAGTATAATTATGTAGAATAGACTGTTGCAGTGACACTATGTCAATTAAGGAATCTCTCACTTTCTAGACTACAAAGAACAAAATGACAGTACAAGATATTCTTTCCATTCTTTTTCATAAAAAGATAGTGACACTGTGTGAAATTACAGTCCTGTTATGATGACATAAGTCAAATGATTTGAAAGATTTCTGAATTGATTAAAAATCATCAGCATCATAATGTAAAATATCTGTGATTTGGCATGTTGCTGTTATGTTTTGTTCTTTCTGTGTTGGAAGATATTTTGGTGGAGGAGGATGAGTTTTATTTTATTTTTTTTTGTTTTCCAAATATGAAGCAATGTGCATAGATTTCATTTATAAGCTCTGATACTTCTGCTTCAATGCAGATTTTTCAGTTGCCACTCTTTGGTCACTCTGTTTGAAACAATGGTTTACCTAATGCATCTTGGTTTGTTTTTAAAAATCTAACCAAAACCCAAAAACATAGATATGGGTAGAGGGCAGATGAAAGTAAGTAATTTTCCTATAATTTTTATAGCTATGTGAGTTTTTACAAATTGTACCATAATGAGAAAAATTAATTGCTTTTCCTCTCTTGTCTACTTCTGCTTTTTTCCCCTTCTCTATCCCCACATCCTAGGTAAGTTAATGTTTTTGTTCTTTGGACATAGAACACAAACATTCAGTTGCTTTGTTGAATTTGAGAAAACTACATTATCACAAAGTCATGATCTTTGTGGAATTAATATAAAGTGTGTGTAAACTGGATGAAAGAATAGATGCCATAAGCATTTCCTGATAGTAAATGCAATTTCTTCTAGTCTCACAGTATCAATCCTACATGTTTTAATAGCTTTTTTCACGTAAAAAACATTCTCATTTGCATGCAAATTATGTAATACTTCCAAGTGATACATGAAGAGATCCTCCTTTGCCATTTTCTACTGATTATTGATGTCTGTTTAAGGCTTGTGTCTGTTTTCTGTGTTACTAGTATAGTATTTATTGACATTTTGACGGGGAAAAACCACAAAACAACCTATCCAGTTAGATTAATTTCTTTCTGTGGAAGTGCCCAGGAAAAGGGATTCTATAAACAAAGACATGAGCAGACATTTATTTTATTAAAAAAATCAAAAGCATTTGAGTACCAGCCTGCTTCATCTCTGACGTCTACAAGAAACCAGATAGCTGAGTCAAATTTTTTTTGCGTATCTAAAAATGCTGCAAACAAGGAAACTATTTCTTTATTATGCTGTTCAATAGCCTATGAGTAACCATACGATGTTATTAAGGTAAGTCTTCTCTCAGTCATGGCTTTTCTCAGTCCTGGGCCTCTTGTTAATGCATACTATTTATCTATCACCTTGCTGTGTCATGTTTGCTTCTATTTGATTGCATTTTGTCCTTGGTAACATAACAATAATTGCTATTAGCATTATGTAACATCATCATGGTTAAGATTCCAATTAGTTTCATTGGGAGTTGGAATGAATATTAGTAAGTGTTTGGGAAACATCAGTATTTTCAATATAAAAGCTATTTATTATAGTTAGTGTAGGAAGGTCTTAGGAAAGGCAGCCAATTCTGAGAGAATTCTTTATCTAAAGTAAAATTAGCCTGGTTTTAAGGGATGCCACTTTCAGATTTAGTTACACAGATGTCCATAAGTGTTTGATTAAACCTTTCTTGCATACACAAAGTATCTTATTACTGCAGTTTGGTACCACTATTACTTACAGGTTCATAGAGCACTATAGTAAAATTAAAACATTGTCATCCCATTTTGTCAAGTTTAGAAAAGTGTATTCTTTCAAATAATATGAGATCTATTTGCTAGAAAAATAGAATAACAAAGAGGAAAGTAGGAATAAAGCCATCACAAAACCACAGAATTGCCTACTTTTTTTATTAAAGCTTTTTTCTTTCTTGTCAAAAATGTTTGTAGTCGACAATTAGTACTTCAATGACTATTAAGTAGCTTTGTTGGTTTTCAGCAAGGAGTCTCTAAAATAATGAGTGTTAAAATGAAATTTGTTCAGACCTGCAAGTTGCCTAACTCCCTGCTATGACTTCTATTACTTCATATACCTAAAACGTTGTTTTTATTAATTTTATGTGCTGCTGTAGAGCAACTTACCCTGTGCTGTGTTAAAATTTCATCGACGTGAGGGCTGGAAGGGACCTCAGAAGATCATCGAATCAAGCCCCCTGCCCTAGGGGTAGGAAGTCAGCTGGGGTCATAGGATCCCAGCAAGACAAGCATCCAAATTTATCTTGAAGGCATCAGTGTAGGTGCTTGAATCACCCTCTAGCGGCAGGCTGTTCCAGACCTTGGGGGCTTGGACAGTAAAGAAATTCTTCCTTATGTCCAGCCTGAAAAGGTCTTGCAGGAATTTATAACCATTTGACCTTGTCATCCCTTGAGGTGCTCTGGTGAACAAACGTTCCCCCAGATCCTGGTGAACAGCCCTGATAAACTTATAGGTGGCCACCAGATCATCCCTGAGCCAGCGCTTTTTCAGGCTGAAGAGCCCCATGGCTCTCAGCCTGTCATTGTAAGGTCTGTTTTCCTGACCTCGGATCATGCGTGTGGCTCTCCTCTGGATTCTCTCAAGCTTGTGCACATCCTTTTTGAATTGTGGAGCCCCAAACTGGACGCAGTACTCCAGCTGCGGCCTCACCAAGGCCAAGTACAATGGGAGAATGACGTCTTGGGATTTGCTTGAAGCATCTATGGATTCAAGCCAGTGTTTTGCTCACTTTACTAGCTGCAGCATCACCTTGAAGGCTCATATTCATTTTGTGGTCAATCATGACCCCCAAGTCCCTTTAATCCATAGTGCTAGCCAGCGTAGCACTGCCAAGCCTATAAGGATGCTGCAGGTTTTTCCTTCCAAGGTGGAGAACCTTGCATTTTTCAGTGTTAAACACCATCAGGTTCTCATCTGCACATATCCTGAGCCTGTCCAGGTCAGCCTGGATTGCCCTCCTGTCCTCAGGTGTGGATACTTTACCCCAGAGTTTGGTATTATCAGCGAACTTGGCCAGTCCGCTTCTGGCTTCAGTATCCACATCATTAATGAAGATGTTGAACAATATAGCTCCAAGGACAGAGCCCTGGGGGACCCCATTGGTCACAAGGCACCATGACGATTGACTTCCGTCAACCACCACCCTCTGGGTCTGACCACGGAGCCAATTCCCCAGCCAGCAGTTCGTGGTAGAAAATTCAAGTTCTTTGCTTTGTTCCCAGTCCCTGCTTTAATTTTCCAAGGAGATTCCTTGTCCAGTGTTCTTCCTTTCATCTCTCCTCCCTCCCCCACACTTCTTGCTCCCCTCTTATCTTTTCATATGTCAGTAATGCACAGTTATGAGAAACATTACAGACCAGCTAAATCAGGAGTGGGCAAAGTGCAGCCTGGGGGCTGGATGCAGTTCGCCAGGCCATTCTGTCTGGCCCATGGGGCCCCTAAAAAATCTAGAAAATTAATAGTTATCTGCCCCTGGCTGCCTATCATGTGGCACTCGACAGCTTGCCAAAACTCAGTAAGCGTCCCTCTGCCCAAAATAATTGTCCGCCTTTGATCTAAATACTTAGCAGATAGTAACAGGATCTGTATTTAAATGTCTCAACCAAATTCTTCAAATGGGACTAGTTGGAACTCTTGATGGCAGTGGTAGAATTGGTGCTAATTGGCTTTCTCATTTTCAGGCAGAGGCCAAAGGAATGGTAAGTGTTTCACCTAAACTCCAATTTTACTTCTGGAGGTGGTTCTTCTAGCACCAGGTTGAGGTACTTTGAAGCCTTATGGAAAGTTTTCAGGGATACTGCATGTGCTAGTCTTTTTATATGGTTAAATGGAACACTTTGACCTGTAAGTTTGTCAATCTGGTACTTCTTTAGTAGGAATATACTTAAATCATGGTTTTGTGATTTTTGTAATCACCATGGAAAATAGCATTTTGTGCAGTTTTGCTTGGAATTGCACCTCCTAATCCCACCCAAAGTTTACCAGAATATAAAGAAAGTGCAGCAATCCCTGCAGCCATAGAGCATGTGGTTTGAGAAAACCACTAAGAGACTTAGCTAGTGGCATACATGCATTGAAGGAGCTAGTCAGGAAAGCAGAAAGGTATTGGTACCATCTTTTAAGAAGCCAGATGCAGTATTTCAGTCTGAAGATGAGTGATAGGCCTCTTGGCCAATTAGTGGCAAAGGGCAGGGTCACCAAAGTCCCTTGACCAATTAGAGGCGGGGGGGTGGACTCCCCATGACAAGACCATGATATTGGCTCCATGTGCCATGAGTGACCCATAAAAATGTCTTCATCTTGCCACAATTTAGTTGGTCCCTATTCTTTAGTGATCACTAATGCCTCTTTCAGATATTTAGACTGCATATTGTACAATATGTTATTCATTGAGTGAGCTGTTTTTAGTATAGTAAAATCCGGTTATTTTGTCACTCTGAGGATTGGTAAAGATGACTTCAAAAGTAATGAATCAGTAGTTAGCCATTTTTAACTTTTCAGTAGATGTACTTTGTGTGCCATACTGAGACGCAGTACTGATTTTTGACATGTATAATGCAGAAAAACAAATTCCAGGTGCAAATTGTACACGTTCTGGCTTCCTATGTCAGAACTATGTGATCATGCACAAAAACAGTTAATGTATAATTACTAACTACAACAGAGTGCCTGCTATACAGGAATTGCTTTGTACTTGTATATGCACTTATGGCCAAAAGAGGAGATAATTCTACAAGATTAAATATTAGATCAACTATGTTTTGTTGAAAAGCTGAAGAGTAACCAATGCTTTGTAAGCATCAGGTGGATCGACAGCTGCCGTGGAGGGCATAGTATCTGACTAGTTATCAGGAAGAAATTCCCTTATAATTTAATATTCATGTGCACTTTGAAATGACTACACTTTAGAACAGGGGTTTTCAACCTTTTTTTAATAAGGTGGCCAGACGTGGAGTGAGGGGGTGGCACATGGCTGGATGTGGGGTGTTGGTGACAGTGACCACTGTGTAGAGCTCCCCCCCACCCCCAGCATCCAGCCAGGCAGTGCCTGTGCAGCCAACAGAGGGGAGCCACTGCCCTTGCCCCAACCTAGCCCTGACTCCTGGGAGGCGGCGGTGCTCCATCCCTGTGCACACCCCCTAGGGCCTTTCCAAGTCCCCCTGGAGGTATGCAGACCCCCAGCTGACAACCTTTGCTTTAGAAGATGACAAATTTACCATAGTGTGTCGTGTAGAAATAGGACTCGGGCAGAGATTCAGTGCACCAACTTGTAAGACCACAGGGATGAGTTATCTCAAGGACTGTTTTAATACATCTGTAAATGTTTCAAAGGGTATTATTGTTGTCATTCTTTCTGTTAACTCAAAGTTGAAGTTATAAAAGAACCCCCTCAATAATTCTGGGGAAAAACGAAAATGGGAACAAATTCTCATATACCTCATAAATACCAAACTAAACTAAATGACTAACATAATGAAACCTAGTTGTTTTTTAACTATGTAGAAAATGCCCTTCACACAATCCTAGTACAGTATCTGAGATTTATTGTAAAAAAAAAAAATATTTTTGTTAATAGAATAGTAATAGCTTGACATTGTGACATACCTTTTTTACTTCATTACCAATTTCTTTGAAATAATATTTGTTACTATGTATATATGACAGGTTTGTATATTTAAATGCCATCAGATTGTTTAGCGTCTTGATGTGCACTGGTCCTGTACCAGAACAATGTTGTTTCTTGAATCTCCACTTCTGTTAGATATGACATTATTACTAATTTTTGTTTTCATGCAGAACTATTATGGAGCTGCCAAAATGATTTTTTCTGACAATCCACTTGGCCTGACATGTGGAATGGTATGCCCAACCTCAGATCTTTGCGTAGGTGGTTGCAATCTGTATGCCACAGAGGAGGGACCAATTAATATTGGTGGACTGCAGCAGTTTGCTACTGAGGTATGTAGCAGCTGATATTTATCATATAAACCAAAAATTGCCTGACTTTTTATTATTATTTATTATTTTTTAAATTGTTTTTAGAGTCTTTCTGGGGGGATGTTTTTTAAATTTTACTGAATAAGAGAAATTAATGTTAAGTAAATATGAACCAGTTTTGTAAAACTCTTCAGTTTTTAGTTTCTGCGCCAAACATCCATTATTTGCACAGCTTTATTCAGGTACCATTCATCAGGAGATTGGAAGTTGGAGGAGAGGGGAAGAGCCTTGCAGTTAGTAGCAAACTTGTGATGGTTGCATGCTTTTCTGCACAGGAAGGAAAAAAGGGCTGGAGAAGCTGCTTCATTTTATTAGCTTTTGCAGAGGCCATTGAGACACTGTGCCAAATGCATGAGCTTTGGACAAAAAAAAAGGCCCTCTGAATTATGCCCGCTGGTATTAAAATTACACATTTCTGTATATTTTTTGCCGTTCAGCCATAATGTCATATAAAATATCCCCTTTGCAGATGATGTTTATAGGAAAAGGGTAAAATCTGGTCATCACAAAACCTGAGACAAGGCCACAAACCAAATATAGGGCAAGGGGAGCAATCCTCTTTCCCTCAATCAGGCTTCTTCTGTACTACAGTTCAGAGGCCTCATACGTTTCAGTGTTTGTGGCCAATGGCTGTGTCTGCAGCGGTACTCCTGCTACTCTGTGTGCCTCATTTAATGCAGCTGCTGGTAAGCTACTTGGGGCACTTTTGGAGTCCTGTGCAGCTGCCTTTTTGCTTTGAACCTCTTTTCTCTTCTGCCACTAAAAAGAAACTGATGCACTTTGATTTCACTAGTGTTTGAACCTGCAAAAGGTAAAACCATATATTTTTTTGGTCTACTCTACTCATTTGGGTGATTAGGCTAATGACATCAAACTCAGTTTACCCTGGCTTTATGTTGAATGGCTGAGTCTTAGAAGCCAAAGGGATATGCTTTTTTTCTCTAATGGCTTTTCTCCTTGTATGTAAAAATGTAACATTTACTGCAAGATGAAGGGCTTACATTAAAGAAATGGATTAAACACTTGTCAAGGATATGATAGATATAATGGTGAAATATTACTGTTTAGAAACCAAATGCAAGTAATATCTGTTAAAACTTCATTCGTGTCTCTTTTTTGTCTTAATGCCATGATTAATAGGCTGGGATTATGGCTTTGATTGATTTTGCTAAAAATCTGCCATTTTTCTTCAAAAATCTTTAGAAATCGATTTAAAAAGTGTAGTGCTGGCATAATGATTGATACTAAAACTGCAAGACAGGAAGAAAAATCCAAAATGACCTCATCACATTGTTTTTTAAGTTTATTTAAAGTGATGCATTAGTATCAGAGCTCCTAACAGAATACAGTGATATTGCATAATTTTACTGATCCTAAAATTTTCAGAATGGCAATTTTTATATTATCTGCTTTACATACTGTTTGTTTGTAATAACTCTTAAAATATATCCATAGTTGGTACCTACAATAATGAAGTCAGATTTGTAAATAGTATTGATTTTTGGCACTTGCATCTTAATTACTCATGTAAGCCAGGACCTATCTTTGATATTTAAGATACAAGAAAAATAATATTCTTGAGAGTAAGATATTTTTGGACATAAAATAACAGTATGTACAGCCAAAAGGAATTTCACAACACTTAATTCTAAATGATGAAAATTTAAAAATAAATGCAACAAAATATAGTCTCAGGTTTTATCAGTAACATAAATAGGACCTGAACCTGCTTACTTGTGTGTGTAGCTTCACTTATAGGAGTATTTCATCAGTTGCATGATATAGGCATGCAATATGTCTTGTTACTAATGGAAGTTGTGTGGTTATTCTCATTCACAGTATACAAGTTTGCCCCAGAGAACCGTATTTATTGAAAACTACATTGAGCATAAAACCAATTTTAGACTTTTTTTTGCATGGAATTAGTATGAAGAACTTATACTTTGATGTATTACAAGAAAATAATGAAAATACAAGTTATAATAAAAAGAAAGACTATTCTGCTAACTGAGATAAAAGATGAAATTGCAGTAAAGCAGGAATGTGGTTTAAAATGGAAATATGCAAGAACGATGTATGCCCTTTTGTGTTTCTGAACAATGACTGGTCATCTGTTCATACTGCAGATAAAACTCCCTAATTGGAAAATATTTGTTGTGTGTATTATATAACACAAAAATGGCAACTCAAATGTGGTATATTTTCTTTATGCTGCTCCACATCTTTTCATAACTATTAGCTTCACTTTTAAATATGTTATAATCAAATCAGAGAAGAAAATGGATCCTGACTGTTAAATGTTAAAATGGGAAAAAAATTGTTACACATCTTGTATTTGTGATTTACCAGGGTGTATGTTGTGATGCAGTTACCACGGTAACAAGTGCAACTGGGAAACAACATGGAGTCAAAAACCTAACTATTAAAAATGATGTGTGTTGAATAGAGGTTTCACCTGCTACTGCATATATGTCGGTCAAAATTATATTAATGTCTTGCTTCCCCCTCATGCCTCTCCCTTGCACAATTGCTTTTTAAAATCACTGAACATTTCTATTTCTTAGAATACAAGTTATGTGGAAATAGTTATGTAGTCACAATAAATATAGATAGAGAGCTGTTTGGATATGAAAACCATGGAGTATAGTAAAATGTAGCTTTTTTTCAATGTTCTTTTACAAGTTATAGGAGAAAAAGTGGAGTGCAACGTATTAGACTGTTTATCACATGATTTGTAAGAAAATGTCTCTTTCAGGGCCTTGTTACATCTTATGCTATAAGCCAAATCAGCTCTAATCAGCTTAGTGTTGTTTGGCTTAGTGGAGCAGTCACATCTTAAGACGAAAAACCATCTGACTGTCCTTCACCTGCACAATTGCCATTTGCCACTAGAAGCTGGTGAGCAGGGCTAAGATTAGGAGCTAGGGGCAGAACTGGCTCATTGCTTGAGCTTTGAGGGGCCCAATACTTTCTTTCCTCCGGTGCCCACTCTCCCATACTGCCCCTGTCCGGACTGCTGCCAGCCAGGCAGGCACTACCTGAGCTCCAAGGGGCTTGATTCTTTCCAGAAGTTAGGTGGCACCCTGCTGGCCAGCAGCCTTAGTGGAGGTGATGTAGTGAGGTGAGCTCCAGAAGAAAAAAAAGGATCGGGTCCTCAGAACCCAGATACATGCTCCAGTGGAGCCAGGTGGCTGGAGCAGGGTGGAGCTTGGAGGCTGCAGCATGGCAACCCAAGCACAGGGTCAATAGGAACTGTCCACCTCACTCTGCTGGGCTATGTAGAGCCTGGCCACTGGCTTCCCACTTCCTGGCTCACCTGGCAGTGGCTCCAGTTGGCAGGTGCCTGAAGCTCTGAACCCTCCATAGTAGCCAGGCAACTCTGGGCATGGACCTAGCATTGCCCATCCTCGCTAGGGCTGCACAGAGCAAGCGGGAGGCACAGAGCAGGCGGGAGGCTGCATGGCTCACAGCTGCCTTTCAAGCCTGGTGGTGGCGGGAAGTCCCATCCCTGTACCCACCTCCCCAGGCTTGCTGCTCCTGCTGCAGCCTTGGAGCTCACTTGCTCTGCTGAAGGCCAGCAGTCTGGGAACGTGCTTTGTGGGGAGGGAGGTGGTATAAGGATGGGCCTTCTCTCTCCCATCCTGCCAGGCTTAGGAGGTGTTTGTGAGCAGCGAAGCCTCCCCACCTGCTCTGTATAGGCTCGGTTTAGACAAACAATGCCAAGCCCCACAATTTGTGTCTGGAGCTGCCTGGCTGGTATGGAGAGGTTCAGGGGCTACAGAAACCTGCCAACCATAGCCACTTCTGGGTGCGCCAGGTGTGGGGAGCTGGTCGCTGGAGCTTGCACAGCCCGGCAGAATGCAGTGTCAGTAGGAACTGCCTGGGGGCTGCTGTGCTGTAGGTGCTGAGCTCCAGTCTGTTCCAGCTACCTGGCCACGCCGGGGCATGTGTCCAGGTCCTGGGGCTATAGGCACCAGGTCGGGGATATGCTGCAGCAGGGCACAGGGCTGGGCACAAGATAAACTTCAGGTCAGCAGGAGGGGAAAGCATCAGCCTGCCACCCACCACAGGCACTGCAGTTCAAGTCTGGCTTGGGAATTCGGAGCAACAATCCAGTCAGGGACCACTGCAGCAGCTGGGTGCTCCAGGACTGCGGTGCTAGTTCTGCCCAGCTGGAGCAGCAGGGAAGAGTCATTGTGTCTTGACCTGCTGCACCCTGACATCCCCACTCATCTTGACTCAGGAGGGGCCGCTGCTGGAGTACTTCAGTTTCGGCAGAATAGCTGTTTGGAGTGGCCACACCTTAATGGAACAGGAGCAAAATTAGGTGGATTAGAGATGATACTTCCTTGGAGTGGTTTAACTTTAAGCAAAATAATGAGGGCTTTAAGTCAGTTAAGGTGTTAGTGTGCAGCCAATCCAGGAGTTAAGAGCTCCAGAAGCCTCCTCAAATTACCAGGTAACAAGGCCCTTACTGTTTCCAAGCATCTATTTTGAATGAGGCAGTATAAACTAAATTCAAAGTGGATTCTTTCTGTGAGAGAATACTGCACCAATTCGCATCCTCAACAATATCACTAAGGATTTGTTCCTGTCTCTCTTGATATATAGCAAGAAACAATTGGGAAAGGAGATCAGAGAACACTTTTTTCTAGAAATCATGTTGTTTGAGGTTACTTTTGACCAGCTTTGATAGTGCTGTTTTCTGACTTTAAGAGTTAAGAAGGCAGCTGGACTGCTATTTTGATAATTATGTAACCTCAGGAGGTGAGGCCCTCCAGAAAAGAAATTAAATTTTGGTGTCTGTTGTTTTTTATTTAGATTCATAGTTGTAATTAATATTAGTAAGGGTCACTTTCATTCTTAATTTTAAATTGAGCTGAAGTCTAAAAAAGACTAAGTGCTTTTGTATGCCTTGTTTATGGTGAGACGTATGGTGGTGTGTTCCAGCAGAGAACGAGGACTCAGGGACTTTTGACTTCTACAGGTCTATCTTCACTGATAGATTCCACTTGAGGTTTTGGAAGAGGCTACAGAGTATTTTACGGATATTTTTATAAACTTTAACCATCCTCAGAAGTGAAAGGTAGTAAAAGGAATGTTATTGCCAAGCTGTGTAATACTGCGTAATACGTGGCACAGGCTGAAATCTTGGACCAGCAGTTGATATTCTAGTTCTCTTGATTTTTAGTGTGGCCAGGGTTTTTTTACTCTGTTTCACCTACCCAATGTGGAGAAAAAAAATATAACTTTCATTTATTGTCTTACAGAAGGAGGATTGTTAGTTCTGGGCAGCGGTCTTGAAGATTATGGTATTAGTACACATGCACACTGGCCACATTTACACGGGGTGCTGACTGCACAGTCATTCAGTATTTGTATAAATAACCTGAGTTACGGTGCAGTAGCACCAATGAATGCCTTTTTTATGACACCATTGCACAGTAGCCTAGTACTACTGTGCATTAGTGTCATATCATGGTTTGTGCCATGTGATGCTACTGCGCATTCGTATTGGGCTACTGTGCAGTCAGCATCTCCTATAGACATGGCCAGTATGTATTTAATCTTTCAGAGAGTAATTAATTGCATGGTGCTTTAGGCCTCAGTTTGGTCAATGCTTACTCATATGCGCACACTTTTGCAGGATTAGAACTTTAATTATTTGTGATTGGGCTGTGAGGGTGGGGAGGAAAGATCAATCCATTTGCAGAAATTGTTTAGCAATCCATAGATAAGTGTTTATTTTCTATGACTTAAATTGCTGCTAAACAAGTTGCTTATATGAGATTTTAATGTACTCTAGCTTACAGTCGCTCATGGAAATCAGTGGAAAGGTATGAGGACTATACAATCAGCTCTTGAATAACTGGGTTTATTACATAGAAAAATAAATATTTTCAGTTTGTGAGCTACTAACAAAATACTAAAATGTTAAAATAATTAAACTTAGGAAGTGTACTGATTTATTCTTTGCTAAAGTGCACATTGGCTAGGTACTATCATGTGGTCTTGTAACTGCATGGCCTTGCATCATCCTTAAAGAAAGGTGTTTAAAGGGCTATTTTAGAACCTTATTGTTAAAGCATTTCTATTTCCTTTTACATATAATCCCAGGTTTTAAGATTCAGGAATATAAACTATGCAGGGGTAAAGTTTAAAACTTAAATTATTTACTAACATCTGATACTTTTCAAATGCCCCTGGAATTGATCTTCTCTTGAGCCAGTATTTAGGAATGGAGGGTGTGTTCTCAAAAGGTCACCAGTCACTCTGAAGGATGCTGCTGTGTTTAAAGACCAAAGCCTTAACATTTTAAGAATTAAACAGTTATGCTCTCCTGCATTATCAGAGCCTCTGTTATTGCTTGATGTTTAGACTTGACTTTCATTCTAGCTCCACTCTTTCGTAACTTTCTCCAACAAGTTCTTGATCATAGACCAAAGATAAATTACAGCAAAGTTGGCCAGCATTTGAGAATTATGCCTGCGGGGAGGATCTTTTTATATGTTCCACTAAGAAATACTCTGTTCAGACAATTAAAAAATGGCTGAAGTACAATGCTTAACGTTTGGCTTATTTTGTGGATTTAATTGAGATTTGAACTGTACATTCCTCTGAACTGCTTTAAGGGCTTGGAGTAGCTTAAGCTCTTTAAACCATGCTAAGAGATTAGGGAGGTATATACCATTTATTCTACTTCTGGAGCTTCAATTGAGAACACCACTGAGTTCAGGAGGCCTCACGTAAGGATGGCAACCAGTTTCAGGAGGTATCAAGCCAATTAACTCCAGAACAAGAGATTTCCAGGTTTTGCTGGTAAAGCCAATGCATGTTATAGACCCTAGAAAATGGAATAGTTTCAGCTGTATACCCCCTCCCTGTCCCCACATACACATTATTATTTTCCTCCTGACCTTGTCTAGATTTTTTGTTTTTGAAGGGTAAATTTTTAAAATAGCTTAGAAATATTTTTCTAATTTACAAATTAATGAGATTGAATGAAAAACATTTGGTTCTGGTTTGCAATGCAGTGGAGTATGTCTGCAGTGGTAGTGGTTGGGTCAGACCAGTGGTCTGTCTAAGCCAGTGTTCTGCCTCTGACAGTGGTTATGGGAGTAGTCTTAAAGGGAGAGCCTATGAACAGGGCATATCTAGAATGATTCATCCCTGTCATACCCTCCCTGACATCCCCCATCATTGCTTTAGAGCAGTGATTCTCAACCAGGGTGCCATGGCACCCTGGAGTACCTTGAGATCCTTTAAAGTGTACCATAGGGTGTCATACTTAGGGCCCGGAGAAAATTGTGATTTCATGGACTACACGGAAACCGCAACATTTGCCCTGCACTGCAGTTTTTAAGGGTTGTGAGCATAGGCGATGTAAAGCCAGGGCTAATGGGGCTTACTCCCCACAAATGTGGGGCAGCCCAGAAGGCTGCAGGGCAACCTGGGCATGGGCTCTGGATGGCTGCAGCGGCGGGGATGGGCACACACAGACAGACACTGAGCCTGCATGCAGTCAGGATTGTAGTCAGGGACAGGTCCCAGCCCCATACCCTGATCAGGTGATCAAGGCACAGGGCTTGGAAAGAGCTATGGCGGTGGGGTAGATCCCAACCCCCTGCCCAAGTCCACTGGTGTGGCAGCTAGCAGCAAACCAGCTGCTGGCTGCCTCACTGGCAGATCGGGGTAATTGGCTGGGACCTGTCCCTCCCTTGCAGCTCTTTGTAAGACCCCTGCCCCTGGTTGGGGTAGGGCTCCCTGCTGGTGGTGCAGGGAACATTTTCTGTGCCCCAGGAGTAGGTAGCTCCCTGGGGCTTGTTCCCTTGTTCCCTGCCAGCCCCTTGGCTAGCACCCAGGGGGAGTCTGGAGCTCCCCCTCAGTGGCAGCAGGGGCCCATTGCAGGGCTGCAGGAAACTTGGTGCAAAGAGCAGCAAATCTCCCTTATCCTTGCATGGGTAGATGCCTCTCCGAAAGCACTTACTCCAGATCAGTTTACACCAGAGTAAACTTACGCTGGATCAAATGCATGTTTAAATGCACCCAGTATGGAATAATTCAGTCCAAACAGCATGGTCTTTTTGAACTACTGTACCATATTTCTAAAAATGATATGGCCTAGTAGTTTTGAATTAGAGGTTAGGGTATAGCTAGCACCTTGCTGAACCGTTGCCTAAAGGTAAAAGTTTAAAGTTCTAGTCTTTTGCTTTAATCTATCCCTGTATCCCATTTTCTTGTGTATATCCTGAGAGTGTACTGCACTAATACACTAAATAAATCCTCCTGTGTATCCTGTCAGGAAGGATAGTAGGGATCTTCAAGAGTGGTAAACTTTGTATCTTGCCTGGAGTCAGAGCAGAAGGAGAATTGGAGAGGATAGCTGCATGTAATGTGGCATTTTACTCTAACTTGGAAGGTAATCATTTCAGCGTACAGAAAGGATTCGCACAGTGGAACCCAGTGATATTTAACCTGGTGAATTATAGTGTAGTGAAACTTCACCATAAGATGAGTGAAAGTCTTTTGAGATGCACTGAAGCAATTTGCAATTTTCACACTGTGGACCCTGACAGACTTAATATGCAAAACTCCCATTGAATTCCAGATGGCAAGATATAGCCACATAGGCTGGCTGTGCTGTGAAGAGGCAGATTTGTCCTATGCACAAGAAGGCAGAATTAAGGTTGACCATTCAGCCTTAACTTCTAGAATTTCCTGCATGATTGCTTGACTTCTCAACCTCAGCATTACAATAATGCTATGTTTTTTCACCATTTAATAAAACAGTTGATCAGATTATGGGGCTGACCTAGGGCTATACCATTTCAGTTAATGGTAATGTTTGTTCAACAATATAGTTAAAAATAAAGTAAATTTACTCGAAGAATATTTCTGTATTCATACTATATTATTTACATATTTGAATATGCTGATTACAGAAATTATATAATTTATATTACTGTCTAGCATTCTAACAAGTACATATAATTTTAATGGAAATTTGGTATCGTTCAAGCTGATTCTTTCTTCTATGTGAATTTAACAAAGCAGACATAAAAAAAATCCTATTCCATTTTGGTTATCACAGTCTAGTTTCACAGTACAATATAAGCTTTTCAGCCTGTGAAATCCATTAATAACCACATTAAACCCTCCCATATTGTATGAGTTGTCAGGTATAAATGATTCTTTTTTTAAACAATTATCTGTCTCTTGCTTCTTGCAGTTTGTTAAAATGCAATGTCAATTTACAAAAGCTGGTAAAGTTTGACACAGAAATTTTAGCTTTTTAATCACTGGTTTACCGAGCTGAGAGGATTCAAGTGTGTAGGAAGAAAATGAACATTGATTCAAACCATAAATGAATAATTCTGTTCATAAGTTGACTATGCTAAAGTTTAGCTGGAATATCGTTCTCCTGTTCTGAGGAGAATAAGTGATCTTAATAAACTTCTTTAGTATCCTAAATATATTTCACTTTTTTGGGTGTGTTCTTATTTAGTTTGCTTTTTTAAATAAAATGTATAAAACAAGTTTATTAATAGTACACATTTAGAAAAGGCTTATTTAGTCCCTAGAGAATATTGAAGGGATTCTCCTGTAAGGAGGCAAAACATGTTCTAGGGTCCGATGCTGCACTGGGATTTCATGTTAACAGCACAAACTGTTGCACCCCTTACATTGTCTGATTACTGTTACCAGATCATGCTCTTAGATCCCTTCAAAAAACATCTGGACACTCACCTTGCTGGGGTCATCTAACCCCAGCAGTTTTTCCTGCCCAAGTGCAAGGAAGCTGGACCTGATGATCTCGAGAGCTCCCTTCAAGCCCCTAACATCTATGAATCTAAGAATCAAATTCTTCCCTCACAGCACGAATCGTATGCGTTTGCCAATGAGGGCAGGATTCCACAGAGGAAATTCTGTCCTACCTTTGCATAGACTGCAAAAAGCAGAAAGACCTCTTATGCCTTCCCACTGTCGCATGGTTTTCAGTGTTACCCAACCTATAATACTGGAATATTAATCTTCTATCTACCTGTGGGATTAAAATGCTGATCAAGTCTAAAGGTTGAATAAAATCTACCATGTTCTCCATTTTAAAGAAAGAAGTTTGATATATTCAGTCAAAGTAACTGGGTTCAACTATTATTATTATCATCATCATTATCATTATCATTATCATCCATTGACAACAACAGTGGAAATGTACAAGCACATAGTAAGAGACGGATCCTGTGCCCAATAGCTTATACATTAGAACAGAGAACTAGAAGGAGCCTCTAGGGCCATCAACTCAACTCCATTGCATTTGCAGGTGACCTTTTATCCAAACAGATGTAAAAATTGTCTGTTCCAACCCCTCACACCACAGCCACAAAACATTGTTAAAAAACCCCCTAAACATGCCACTCTGCCACAGGTAAGAAGCAGTGAAGACAAGGGCATCACAAGTGGTAGGACAAGCAGCGTTTGAGCCCTGGACAAACCCTGAGCAGGAGGTGGCACAGTTCTGAGAGTGTGTGGTAGGGGTGCGGAAGTCTTACCCAAAACAGTGCCCAGCTACTACGTTTGATGTTGCTGCCACATACTCTGCCCATCCTGGCTGTTGGTCTTAAAGCAGCATCAGTGCAATGTCTGTGCACTGACTACTGTAAAAGCAGAGCTCTGAGGTTGCTCTTGGTTATAAGAGGTGGACCCTGTTGGGGGTGGGTGACCATTCTGACACCTCTAAGTCAGTGACTGGGGCTGGGGATCTTCTCACCCACCCATAGTTACACTAGTGGTTACCACCAGTGCCTTGCCAGTCCAATGGCACAGATGTTAGTAGTGTTCATATAAGCTAGGAAAAGGGCCATGCCTTATGCTATGGAGGAAGCAAAACCCCCACAATCCTTTTAAATCTGACCTGAGAAAAACATCTGTCATGGTTGAGATTAATTTAAAAAATGGATAAAATGGATTAACTACCTATTTGATCAGCGGGGGAACAGATGCACAAAAAAGGGGCTTACTTTTCATAAATTTTAGGATTCTGTTTGAAACTTAAGGCCTCAAGTTTAGATCGGTGGTTCTGACTTCTCTTCCAGACAGACCTCCATAAGTATGAATTGAGTGGCACCCAATTTCAAGAACTACTTTATATATTATAGAGGTGACTGCCAAGGGACTTGGCAGTTAGGGATGGCTGATCAGTCGGGCAGGGAGAAGCCTGAGTGTGTACTTATCTGCTTATCTCCTCACCCTTTGCAGCACCCTTCTGAGGATTTGGTGGTACCCCAGGATTTCATGGCACCCTGGTTGAGAATCACTGGGATAGGATTTTTCACTTGTATTTAGGTGTCTATAGAAGCAGATGGGTCCCCTTTAGGATTTTAAAGAGGGCCTGTTTGCCTTAATCAGACTGTAAGTGGCCTACCTAAGGTCACACAGAAAAGCTATGACGGAGCCAGATCTCCTGAATCCCAATGTGTCAGTAACTAAAAGATCATTTTCTTCTCCAGCAGCAAGCCTAGACTGGATCTTGTTTGGAAAGAAATCCCTCTGTACAGTAAGGATTGCCCATTGTAAATTTCCCAGTTGGGTGTTTCCCCTATTCCTGGATCTTGTTTTCCAGCAGTTTCACTCTTCATAGTTCTGAGGTCTTCTGAAGGTGTTTCATCAATGCAGACTTTTAATTGTGCACAGTGTATCAGTATCTTGAATTCCGCTACTTTGCAATTAATAATGCAAGCAATGTATTTGTGTTTTGGTTCCTATTGTAACATGACTGGTATAAAGCATGAAGTTAAAAGCCAAGTGATATGGCCACCCAAGAAGTTCACTAATGAAGATATCATGCACGGAATATTTATTACCTTTACAGAGGAAAAATAAGTAGTGCCTGCTTTGCATGTTTATGGCATGTTGCAAATGTATCTGATAATATGTTCTCCTTTAATTGTGTTGTCAGGGGCTAGATTCTCACCTATTGTAAATTGCTTAGATCAACAGAGTTGCACTAATTTATGGTATTTTAGGATCTGGACCCAGAAGATTATCTCGATGAAATCCAAGAATCACAGAAGGAATTAAAACAGAAAGCTTAATGGTTTAACCTGACAATATGGTGTTAATAGTGAATTACTAGGATATTTAAAGGTAGTCTGTAATTCTTTTGCCATTTTAATATAAATGTCCTTTAACTCAGTCCTGTTCTCTGTCTGTCTTAGTACTGAAAGAGTGAAAAAAGCTAAGGAGCACTTCTATGGCCAACGAGGAGTAACTAGCAAATATGAAGACTAGGGACAAACATTGAAAAAGCTGAAGCCTGAATTGATTCAATTTTTGCAGGTTAATCTAACCTGCATAGATTGAACTAATTTGCAAACGATTAGGTATTCAGTGTTGACTCCAGAAATGCAGGCATATGAGTGCAGTGGCTCAGGCCAGAGGGGGAGCTAGAGAAAGCCTTGGGCTGGAGGGAAACTAAGTTGGGGGAGGGGCATGGCAGGGCCTGGGAAGGCCTAAATATGACTGGGAGGGGGTTATACCCACTGGAGGGGGAAGCAGCCCCTATCAGGGGTTGCTAGCCCCCCAACTCCTGCTCACTTCCTCACTCAGCAGCTGTGGGGATGGGACCAGACCCTGGTAGCCTGAGGGGAAGTGGGGGTTTAATCTCCTCATTGCAGGGTGGTGGTGCGGGCACCGATAGGCTCCATTTGTGCACTTGGAGCTGAGGTGGCCAGACACCAGTAGCCTGAGGGAAGGGATGGATTTAATCCCCCCATTGCAGGCCCCAGGGGCACTGATGGGGTGCTCTGGGCTGAGTCCCTCTGAAAAGCAGCCAGCCAGCTGTGGGGAGCGGGGATATGACCTGGCTGGGGGCGGAGGGGCAGAGCCAGGGCTAGTTACAGCCCGATTTACTGCTGCTTCCCACTGTGGCAGTGTGGCCCAAGCTGGGGCAGCTCTGGGTGGTGGGGGTCAACACCCATCACTTCCCACTTCCAGCTCTGTGTGGGGGCCACAGTAGTAGGTGGACTGCAGCTGACCCCATCCCTTTCACAGTGGTGGCAGAGTGAACTATCGCGGTGGGCACAGGTGAAGCACCTGTTACCCTCTATCTGCTTGTGGCAGTGCCAGGTGCTTTGGGTGGACTGCCATAGGCCAACAGTGTGGATCTAGGTGGGGGGAGGCAACAGACCACCACAGCTCAGTCTGGCCTGTCCCTGCAACCCAGGAGCCTAGGCAGTGGTTGGGCTATGGCAGCCTGCCTCAAGCACCTGGCACTGTCATGAGAAGGTGGCAGGTGCCTCAGCTCCATCTGCTGTAATGGTTCCCTCCGCCACTGGGATAGGGAGGGTGGGCCAGTTTGTGCCTACGCCCCTGGGCCAGACCAGGTTGCAGTGGTCCATTGACGCCCCCCACCACTGCCCATGCCCCTGGCTTGCAGAAGCCTGTCCCAAGCTCCCAGGCCCATAGCCTGGGAGTTCAGCTTGGTCCAGCCCAGCCCCACAGCCCAGGAGTGTAGGCAGCAAGTGGCCCATGGCAGGCTGCCCCCTCCCTCTCCCAGTGGTGGCAGTGGAGTGAACTATTGTGGCAGGCACAGATGAAAACACCTGTCACCCTCTGCCTGCTTGGGGTGGGCTGCCATAGGCCAGTCATTGCCTAGGCCCCTGGGCTACAAGACTGGGCTAGATCAGGCTGCGGCAGTCCATTGCCTCCCCACACCCCTGGCAGTCTGTTGCTGAGTCCCACACCCCTGGCCTGCAGCAGCCTGCCCCAAGTACCCGGTATTGCCGTGAGCAGGCAGTGGATGACAGGTGCTTCTCCTGTGCCCGCTGCAATAGTGTGCTGTATTGCTGCCATTGCCAGGAGAGGGAAAGGGGTGTGGAGCCATGCAGCAGCTGCAGCCCACCTGCAAACCATGGCCCCCATGTGGGGAGCTGGAGGTGGCAGGCAGTGGAAGCTGACTCCTGCCCCCTGGGGCTGCCCCAGCCCAGGCTGTGCTGCTGCAGCAGGAGGCAGCATTGAGTCAGGCTGTAACTAGCCCTGAGTGCCCCCTCCCACACACTCTTCAGCTAGGTCACATCCCCCCTCCCACCCCTTTCCTGCTGGCTGCCTGCTCCATGGAGGGACTCAGCCCAGGGAGGCCTGTCGGTGCCCCTGCTGCTGCTGCCTGCAATGGGAGGAGTTAAATTTTCACCCCTTTTCCACTCAGGCTACTAGTATGTGGCTGCCACAGCCCTGGATACCATGGCACCGGGTGCACGAGCAGAGATGCCTGTGCCCCCGTGCATTGGGGAGATGAAACCCCTGCTTCCCCCCAGGCTACTGGAGTCTAGCCCCATCCCTGCTCCTGCCAGGTCCAGATCCTAAAATACCATAAATTAGTGTAACTTTTTTTGATCTAAGCAATTTATAATAGGTGAGAATCTAGTCCTTGACAACACAGTTAGGAGGACATATTATCAGATACATTGCAACATGCCATAAACACACAAAGCAGACACTACTTATTGGAGCAGCAAGGGAGTGGGACACTGGGGATGCCTGGCAAGGACTGCTGTCCCCTTGCCAGGCAGAGCCAGCAGCACTTCTGAGCAGGGTATCCCATCCTCACCCTTTTCTTAGCCAATCGGAGCAGTGATGGTGCTCTAGCTAGGGAGAAGAGGGGCAGGGTCAACCCCACTTGGCTGGAACAGACAGCCTAGCCCAGGGCTACAGAGCATGCTGGGGTGTTGGAGGACTCTGATTTAACTTAAACCAGGAAGGGTTCTGGGACAGAAGTTGCATAAACTGATTTGACCCAAATCAGTTACATCTGATACTACATTCAACCAGGTCTATCTTAAGCCAGCTTTGGCCATTGTGAAACTGGTTTATGTGCACTTATGTTCTGTTACAGGTTTAAGCCAGTTTCTGATCATTTAAACTGGTTTATGTTTAACTTCTGTCCCTATCTGAAATGAAAGGAATTCTTTAAGAGAGAACTTTTTGGGAGATAGTGATACATTTTGTATGCTAGGTAATGTGTTGTAATGAACTAAAACAGTGATTTTTGACATATGTGCTATTTATAATGAAATTGAAAACTCCATCATGTCATTCATTATAGACCTCAGAAACAGCGATTATCATTGAAAAGTATGTAAGTTTTGGAATGTTTTATTTTTCAGGTGTTCAAAGCTATGAACATTCCTCAGATTAGAAATCCTTCTCTACCTCCCCTCTTTGAAATGCCTGAAGCCTACCAGGTGAAGGTAGCCCTCATTGGTGCGGGGCCTGCAAGTATAAGCTGTGCTTCATATCTGGCTCGATTAGGCTACTCTGACATCACCATATTTGAAAAGCAGGAATACGTTGGTGGCTTAAGGTAAAAGAAAAAAAAGAGATAACAAATATATCAGATGGTTGTGGGGGCATTTTGAATATAAAGGATGGTAACTGGAAATACTATATTTTTGGAAAAGTTACTTTTTATTTAAAATCATTATTTGTTAACATATACAACTAAGGGCAATCTTTATTAAAAAAAAAATCATGTTCAAGTTCAGCCTGTTGAGAAATTGATTTTTTTTCCTAAAATGAAAGAAAAAAACCCTCAATTAAAGCAGTTTATGAATATTATGAAAGGAAACACCTGCATCTTACTGCTGAACCCTTATGTTTACCACGGAGGTATAAAAAGATTGGAACTAATAGACTGTAATTTATTAATAATGCTCATTCACTTAAAATTGCTTGCAGACTGGCCATTTGGAATTGGATAGAAAGCAATTTTGTTTGCATAAGTAAACCTTGGAATCATTGAGGAACTGTGAGGTCTGAAGGAGGTGTATGAGTTTTTGAAATTTTGTTTCTAAATTCTATATCTTTTTAAAATTTATTCTAATATTAGAAATGATCCACACTAAACAAAGTACAGGTTTTTCAACAGTAATCACATTGGAGTGTTATTTTGCTAAACAGATCTGATTTTCTGCTTTGTTGCAACAGTTAAATAGAGAAGAGATCTACGTCTACTATATCTGGGTTTCCAAAAAGATTTTCACTTAATGGCAATGCAGGACACAAAATGTCCTTAACATATTTTCTTCAGGCAGGTATAGCCACTCTATTTGGTGACTGATATACACTCCTGGGCACTTTACGTTCACTCTATAAAATGCTGCAGTACTTCTGGTATTGAATCCTTAAGAAAGTCTAGTCCTCTAATCTAAAAGTGACATTTAAAACATGATGATTTTTTATGATTCAGGCTCTACGTTGTAAAATAATTAAATAGGTGTTTATAAATGCTTTTCAGTTATGCAAAAGTGGTGGAAACTTTGAAATTCAGAATGCTTATGAAGTGTTCTTGATGTAAATAGACATGGAAGAATATTAACTTACTATTGGCAGCATAAAATTTACCCCTAAAATCCCCCAGCCATCCATAAATCCCAGCGAAATGGGATTTTTTTGGGTAACTATACAGTTGAGAAAGCAGCTCCATAGCTATGTGTGGTAAAAGATTTAAGTGATGTTTTCGTGGTTCAGAAGGTGTAGTATAGGCCCTCTGTGCTGGGGGATGTATTTCTACTGCTCTGAGTGTAACTTAAGTCTGCTGGCACCTCTAAATATATGTCAACACATTTTAGAGTTTGAATAGTTGGATCATACCATATTTTCTTGCAGAGCACACACTTCCCCTGTCTACCTCCTTCAAATAAGATACAGATTTGGTTTGGGGAAAGCAGAGTGAAAAAAAATGTCCAATCATGACAGAGAGCTGACTGTATGGAGCAAAACTACTGCCATTGGCAGCAGTTGTGAGAGGATTAACACTGGACTTCACTGCTGCTGCTTCATGGCCCAAAGAGAGGCAGAGCTCTTGGCAGCCATTATGAGGTCTCTATGCTTCTGAACATTTCATTGTGTGATCTATAATCACATTCAAAGACAGGACTTGTCATTGCAGTGTATGTAACTTCTGGAATATGTTGCTTTTCAAGTGTTCAAAAATTATGAATATTCTTGAGAAATCTTTCTTAGGCTTCCCCTCTTGGAAATGCCATTGGTCTACCGGGTGAAGATGGCTCTCAGTGCTGTGGAGCTTGCAAGGATATGTTGTGCTTCTGCCCAGAAATCAGCTTTCCTGCTTAAGACATGCACCTCAGCTTTGGAGGGCTAGGTCTTGGGGGGAAAAATGCCTGTGTGTGCAAATAAATATGATGCAATTTCAGAGATCCGTATCAAAGTAAAATATCAGACATTAAAAGTCCAAATGTATCCCTGAAGCAACACTGCTAACCCCAAATGTCAAATACTTAAAAGACTCTCTCAAGGGTATAGAGCCAATGGCAGATAAGTAGAGCTGAGGGTTTGCATGTTGCTGTTTAGGTTTAAAAGTGTTCTGCCTAATTACCAAAGTGTTATTTTAGCTGTTTGTGGTACAGTAGTTTCACTACATAGACTTACTTTAGTAGAATCCAGGGGATTCTAAGGGATTGCAGGTTTTGTTCAAGGTGTATTGGTCTGCTTATTAAAGCACTGTGTTGCTTTTTTGGTAAATGTTCTATTGAAAGTTGCTTGCAATCACTTGCAAAAACAAAAAACAACCCTCGCCCTTCTACCCCCCCACAAAAAACCCCTCCTATTTTCTATAGCACCACTTTACTCTTGTGCCAGTTTACAGTTTTATGTTACTGAACAGTTATAATTGTTTCTTTGCTTGAATTCAATAAATATCAGTAAATGAAGAAGGTGAACTTTATGCTGCACCCACCTTTTGCATTTCCCATACACATTCAAGAAATATGACTTAATCATCTGTTCCATTAGGGGGAAAAAAAAGTAACTTCCTTTAGGAATCTTGGTGATCTTAGTGGCTGAACTGAGCATTTTGCTGCATCTTTCTGGTTTCTTGAAGACAGCATGATTAGGAACAACCCCAATAATGGTCATATTTTATTCCCATTCTTTGTACAAAGCACAGTTTGACATTTAATGGTACTTCTACATCTGGAATAAGGGCAGGTTGTGGCATTTACTCATTTTGCCCTCACTTTGACATTGGAATAGAAGAGAGGTTGATCTGAGACAGCAGCCATCCATAATTGCAGCCACAGTGCTTTGATAACATCATATTTTTTCAGAACTGGTTCAAAGACCAGAGGCTTCTCATGCCTCTGTAAGCTATTTAGAATGCTTAAAAAGACCAAATCAGTTTTGTATTTGGAATCTGGTGTATGCATCTGTGTGTGACACTGAGCCTCTCTATCTGTATGATCAGGATGTTATTTCCAACCTCAGGATTTACAGCTGTTTAAGATCATTAGGGACTACCTTCTGATTGTTAAAGCCTGTTGTGACTTAGGTGTTCTGTTACTTCTGGAGAAATGGAAAATGTTTTTCTTCTATATGGCTAATTTAAAAGGTGTAGGTTATGTTTACTGAGAAATACTTGCATAAGCTACAGTTGAACGAGGCAAACTTTCAATTCATTTATCAAAATGGTTTTAGTTTCTGTTTCATGAAGTGATGAAATCATACTGTATTTACTCAGATATAAGATAATCCAAATATAAGATAAATTTGTTATAATTTTCAAAGTATAGAGTGGAGGTTTCCCTTAAATATGTCCCTCTTCCACTGTTACAGCAGGGAAAATAAATCTGGAGGGATCAGATAGCCCATTTGCCCTCTGCTCCTACCCCCCAACTTCCTCTTCCTGCATTCCTTTCCCTTGCTCCTTACTGTCAGACCCTGCTTTCCCAGAGCACATGGAAGTTGGGAGCAAATTTGAAAACACTGAGTTTGAAATAAATATGTGCAAATTACTGCAGGTACACATAGAATTAGTTCATTCAGAATTGCTATATTTCACCTTTTTTTTGAAACTGCTGCAAGCTTTAGCATAGGTATTTCATAAAAAAGCACTTTTGAGCAACACTTTTGTATCTACTTAGATACAGCACAAATTATGCATGATATTAATGCAAAACCAAAAAGCTTGTGATTTACCATATAGTTGATTGGGCTGGGTTCCAGCAAAGTCCCAGCAGTTCAAGCCATGGTAACCCCACAGCTTAGCACTGCTCAGTATGTGTGTGTATGTGCTCCAGATACCAGCCACAAAGGATCCATGGGCTTTTTAGCACCCCCCCATCATGACTGGAACGGGGTGTTCTTCTCACAAGTCCTGGGATCCTCCAAAAGTGTATATGAAGATAAAGTGCAGGGCAATCTGGTGCTGCTTCACTTCATGGAAGGGTGGGCCATACCAATCATATACAGCAGGTTGAGCGAGGGGCAACAGAGGGATTCTGGATGATCTGGGGCCCCTTTTGGTGATGTTTGCTAGATGCATAAAGCTGGTGAAGAAACAGGAATAATTGGAAATAGGAAAGAAAGGTGCAGCTCAACTCTGGGAGTGAAGAGGAAATAAAAATGTATTCAGTGGAGTGGTTCTCCATAACTTGAAAAAGAGTTGGCACTGAAGGGACTACACTCACTGGGAACTATTGTATGTCTTATGTAGATGGGCTCCACTAATTTATTCTTGTGGTAGGTTCCCATTAGCATCTTGGCCTACACCAAGCATTTTTGGCACCAAGGGGAGGGTTTCAAAGTTTCTAGGGTCGGAAGGGACCTGAGTAGATCATCTAGTCCAACCCCCTGCCATGGCAGGAAAGAGTACTGGGGTCAAATGACCCCAGCAAGGTGTTCATCTAGCCTCCTCTTAAAACCTCCCAGGGTAGGAGCCTGCACCACTGCTCTTGGAAATTGGTTCCAGATCCTAGCCACCCTGACCATGAAGTAGCGCCTCCTCTGACCATGAAGTAGCACCTCCTGATATCTAGCCTAAATCTACCCTCCGCCAGCTTGTGACCGTTATTCCTGGTCACTCCTGGCAGTGCTCGGGGGAACAGGGACTCCCCCAATGCCTGCTAATCCCCCTTGACTAGTTTGTAACAGGCCACTAGATCCCCCCTCAGCCTTCTCTTATGGAGGCTGAACAGGTTCAGGTCCCGTAGCCTCTCCTCATAGGGCCTGCCCTGCTGTCCCCTGATCATGTGAGTGGCCCTCCTCTGGACCCTCTCCATGCTGTCCACATCCCTCTTGAAGTGCAGCACCCAGAACTGGATGCAGTACTCCTGCTGCGGTCTGACCAGGGCTGCATAGAGGGGGAGAATCACCTCCTTGGACCTGCTTGAGATGCATCTGTGGATGCATGACAAGGTGCGGTTGGCCTTCCTGACTGCCTCCCCACACTGCCGGCCCATGTTCATCTTGGAGTCAGTGATGACTCCAAGATCCTTTTCCACCTCTGTGCTGACAAGAGGGGAGTTCCCCAACCTGTAGGTATGGTGCCGGTTGTTCCTCCCCAGGTGCATCACTTTGTACTTGTCTGTGTTGAAACCCATCCTATTCTCGTCTGCCCACCCTTGTAACCTGTCTAGGTCCGATTGTAGTCTGTTGCTTCCTTCTAGCGTGCCCACATCCCCCCACATATTAGTGTCATCAGCAAATTTGAACAGGGTGCTTTTTACCCCCTCGTCCAATCACTGATGAAGATGTTGAACAGTGCGGGCCCGAGGACCGAGCCCTGCAGAACCCCACTGCCCACGTCCTTCCAGGTTGAGAAGCACCCATCCACTACCACCCTCTGGGTGTGGCCCTCCAGAGTTGGTGACCCATTTGAGTGTGTGGGTGTTGACACTGCAGTCCCCCAGTTTCTTGATGAGAATGGGGTGAGAGACAGTGTCGAAAGCCTTCCAGAAGTCCAGGAAGACTATGTCCACTGCTACCCCTGCATCTAATGATTTGGTGATCTGATCATAAAAGGCCACCAGGTTGGTCTGACAGGACCTGCCACTGATGAACCCGTGTTGGTTGCCCCTAAGCATAATCTCCCCTGCTGGCCCCTCATGGACATATGCCAGAATAATATTCTCAAACAGCTTGCCTGGGATTGAGGTAAGACTAACTGGCCTATAATTTCCCGGGTCCTCCTTCTTCCCCTTTTTGAAGATGGGATCCACGTTGGCCCCCTTTCAGTCCTCTGGCACCACACTAGAGCACCACGAGTGCTCGTAAAGCCATGCCAGGGGTCCTGCAATGACCTCGGCCAATTCTTTTAGAACTCTAGGGTGGAGATTGTCCGGACCGGCTGACTTGAATACGTCCAGCTCCTCCAGAAGCTTCTTAACTAAATCCTCGCTAACCCTTGGCCCAGGTGTGCCTCCCCTGGGGCCCGAGGGGGGGCCCAACAGGGAGGTGACTGTTCTGGTCCCTACTTAGGAAGACGGAGGCAAAGAAATCGTTAAACATGTTAGCTTTGTTCTCTAGTGTGACGACCAAATTTCCCAACGTGTCCTGCAGGGGCCCCACGTTACCCGGAACCTTCTTTTTACCCCCTATGTATTTAAAGAAGGACTTCTTATTGTCCTTAATCTGGGAAGTTAGCCCTAATTCCATCTCTGCCTTGGCCTTCCTGACCGCCCCCCTACATCTCCGAGCGACTGCAGTATAGTCATCCCTGGTGATGTCCCCTTCTTTCCATTGGGTGTATGCCACCCTTTTAGCAAGGAGACATTCCTGGATGCTTTTGGTGAGCCATGGAGGCTTGTGTGTCCTCCTGCTCCCTTTGATCCTCGTTGGGATTACCTTCCTTTGGGCTTGGAGGATCGTCTCCTTAAGGAGCGACCACTCTCCTTGGACACCTGGCTCCCCTCCCCTCTGGAACCTCAGCGCTTCCCCAACTATCCTCCTCGGGTGTTAGGGCTCACTGTGGTCTGGCCTGGTATTGCAGTACCTGTAGGCCTGGTGCCAGTTCTCTTGTAGGGGAGCAACTGCCCTTTTTTTTTTCCCCAAGGGCCGGCCACACACACACACACACACACACACACACACACACACACACACCACACACACACACACACACTTTCCATCAGCATGTTTGCCCCATATGGGCCATGAACTTTATAGTTATGTTCAATGTTGGCTGCATTTAATCATCTTCATAGTTGGTTTCCATTACTGAACACCTGATGCTTTTGGCAGCCGTTTAATGATAGGCAATGTATTTAATGAGATTTTCTTGTATGCAAATATAAGACGAGGAGCTTTTTCCCATGCTGATTGGGAAATCGTGTCTTGTATTTGAGTACATATGGTAGTACTTATAACACTATTGAGAAAACTTGTCAGCAACAAAAAAGCTTAAGGGGAAAAGAGGGAAAATCAGTATATGCCCATTGGTACTGTACTAAATGTCTGTTTTCCCTTTTCTTCAATCTATGCATACTTGCTAATGCAAGGGAAAATTGGTTCATCGATAGGCTTTTTATCAGGATGACTCGTATTCTACTTCATTTCCATTTAAATGTCAAAAACCTTCTTTGTACAGGCAAAAAAATTGCATCAGATTTGTACAATATGTATTTAATGAAAAGTCCTCAACAGCTGGAAGTTGTTTCAGAACCATTTTTTTTCATTTGTTCTAGTACATCTGAAATCCCCCAGTTCCGACTGCCATATGATGTAGTGAATTTCGAAGTTGAGCTTATGAAGGACCTTGGAGTGAAGGTAATGAAAAATATAACCTGCCTATGTATAGCTCAAAGAAAAAGGAATGAGAGCTCTGCCTGAGACTAACAGGAAAATGTCATGCACATTAGTAAAGAACAATTAAAAGCCACACTAGGCAGAGGCAGAAAGATGCTTTCTCTTGCTCAGGGCATTTGTCTGTCTGCTGTCTGAATGCCACTAGTTTGGAAAAGGGCAATCAATAGTTCTCATCTGGCATGCCTGCATGTGATTAATTGTCTGTAAGAAACAAATTCCTAAATTGCTTTAGGGGTTCAATGTAGCCCTTCAAATGATTTGATTTCTTTAATCAAGCTTTTTTCATGCAAGTTTGGTACTACTAAAACCATTCTTATTTGAAACTGCCCTCCTCCCTCCTAGTTTTTCCTTAATGGTTTGTAATACAATCTTAAACTGAAGTTTATTTTACTTATCACATGCATCAAATTAGCAGTGTGTTAATGTGATCATCTCTTATAAACAATAACAGTAATTCAACATCTTGAAAAACCATAGCATTGCATTAGCTGTATTCCATTAAACAACAACTTCTTGTTACTTTATAGGTAATGGACATGCTGCTTTATTGTTCATTCAGGGCTTGCTCTGGAAATCTAGTTAGTGTGTGTAACTTCTGCACAGCTAAATAGAAGTTATATGTAATGGAACAAATTTCCAGATTAAACCTTTAAAAAGAAGAGTAGATAATGATACATTTGTACCTGTTTCAGGTCATAATGCTTCAGCTTTTACACATACAAGCAATATTTATTTGTTGTCTCTTATCTTGGTCCATTGGGCAGCAAGCCAAGAATCATGACACCTAGGGTTAGATCTCCATATCTCCTCATCCCATTTATGCTTGATAAAGGGATTGGGGTGTATAAAGAGCTTTGGGCTAAGTACAGACAGTCAAAAAGCCCAAGGCTGAATTGATTCAATCTTCATGGGTTAGTTTAAGCTGCATAGACTGAACCAATAAGCAGGTGAACAGATATTCACTTTTGATAGGCCAGAAGCTGGGTAGTGCTAGAGCATGACTACCAGCTTGGCTGGAGCAGGCCGCTTGAGCCAAGGCTAGCCCACCCATGCTGTGAGGCGATGTGTGCAGGGAGGTGCAAAGCATCCTGGGATGCTGGAGGACTATGAGTTAACTTGAATCTGGAGGGGATCCAGGACATAAGTTCAATAAACTGATTTAACCTAAATCAGTTAAGTCTAATACTACATCCTTCCAGATTTATCTTAAACTGGTTTTGGCCACTTTGAAAGCAGTTTATGTGCACTGAACTTCTGTGTGTTACAAATTTGCCCTTGCATTAGGGTGTAGACAGGGGGGAGAGACTAGAGAAAGGGAAGAGGATATATTAGGGATGGAGCTACAGGGTGTTGTACTACAAAGGTTTTGGACATTGCCACCACTAGTAAAATAAGCAACTGGAGATGGTCTGCATAGTTTAGGCCAGCCCCCAAAGCTTCGTGTTGTGTCAGAGGATGCAGAACAGCCCAGGTTTCAGGAGACACAAATGTAACTTAAACCAAGATAGCAAGCTCCTTCAGTACCCTGGGTAGAGGTACAGGGTGGGATTATGCTGATCACTGGAGAGTGGTTGGGGGGAAGGGTTGCATAGAAAAAGCAGAATCTTGTCTGCCTAGACTTTCTGAACTCCAGTGGCAGCTGCAGCTGCTGTTGCTGCTGCTGTAGCAGTATGGACTCAGGTTCAGGCTTCCTTTACAGTGCCTGCAGCAACCTGGGAGCTGCCCCTGGTGCTCTATTCACTACCAGACACAAGGCTGTATATGCCCGACTCCTATAGCTAGGCAGTGCAAAGCTGTGCCTGTTGTGGCAAAGCTTCCCTGCTGCGATAGACATGCCCATTCTGGCGCCCTTTCTAAGTCAGCTGTTTGGGCTAGTGCTCCACTTGTTCCCTCCCCACATTATGTTCTTGGCTTAAATCAAGTATAGCCACTCTCTCATGCTAGGCTGGGAGGTCTGTGCAGCACAGAATCTCACTCTAGATTGTGTTTGAAACTCTGCCAGTGATTTGCTATGAACCCTTTGGTAAGCTCCTTAACTGAATCCTGTGCGTTTTTAAATGGGAATATTTATCTACCTTTGCATAAAACATTATAAAATGAGGACAAGTGAATAGTAATGTATTCATGCTATGCGTTGTTTGTTTATGCAAGCAATTCTATTTACATTAGAAAGAATTATTCAGATGAATAATCGTTATGGGACTGCACCTTAGGAATATTATGAATCTTAAGAAAAAATATCATTTATGTTTCAATTTTCATCATTTACCCAACAGAATAACAAATTATGATAACTTATTGAATATAATTTGTAGCCAGTGAGCACATGCTTATATTTTGAAAAAATATATAACCAGATTTAGGTGTTGATAATATGTTTTATATTTCATTTATAAATTAAGAAAATAAGAGAACAAGCCTTTAAATACAGTATAGTTTTTTCCCCTCCCTTTCCCCCTTTTTATATTTTCAAAAGTATCTAAGTGGGAATACATATAGATTCAAAAAAAATGAGAGAGGGCAGTATAAGAAGGGTAAACATTTTCTTCATTCAGCATGACATGTAGTCCATACACCCCGCTGTTTGGGGTTTTTAGTTTTTGTTTACCTTTTTCTTTCCTTAAGCAAGTGCACAAATGACCCAGGAAAGATGGGGAAAATATTCAGTTACAAAGTATAAGTTTGGAAGATAAAAACAGGGTGGTTCTAAGTATAAAAATTAAAATGTAAGATGTCAAAAGACACTGGGTTAGCCATCATGCACACTTCAGCCATTTGCTAGCCAGTATAGCTATAGGTAACATTAGCTCCAACTCTGTTTTGGTGCACAGGCTTGAGCCTAGGAAAACTTCCTAAATATGAGAGGAACAGATAGTTGGTAACTGTGTGATAACCCCACGATACTGCAACTACAAAAGGAGGGCATCTTTTCCTGAATCTCCAGGTGTTGTGGTTTGCCTCTTCCCACCCTACCCCAGATCTGAAATGGTTGACTTGCAGTAGAGATGATGCAGCAATACCAGCTTGTACAGGGAGGAAGGTGATTCTTAAGAGATGGAAAAGATTGTACTTGTTCTGCTCATCACAATGTGACAGCATCAGTTGTGGAGATGGTCAGTTAACGTGGTCCAGTTTAGTCTCCTACTCTCCTGTTGATGAGTCAGTGGTTAGGTGCCTCCTAGATAACTGTGAAAGTGGCCATTTTGGTATCACTTGGATTTTATCAAGGTGGTTCTTTGCTGCAGTATGATACCTGATGTAGGTGGTGCAGTATTCTCCAGTACTGCATCACTTACATCCCAAAGTTCTGGTTAGTCCCTAGCATTGCAAATGTAAGGATAACAATAAAAATGATAGAAAAAATAATCAGGAAGAAACAGGCACTCATTTACAGTTGCTTTTTTGCTGACTGTGCAGAATTATTTCTCAAGGGCCAGGTTTACTTTCTAACCCAACTTGCTATGGGGAAAGATGCTAATCTGAACCAAAGGTTTTAAAATGAACCAAACATGAAGACTCCAGCATTTAGATTCATACCGTTCAGTGAAACAAAGCTTAAAAAATCTGAAAATGGGGCAAAAGCATAAGAATAGGGAAACACAGTATGAAATGCCAGCCCACATCTTGAAACTATGGACCGCCCTGAATACCAAAGCTAAGCCTGAAAAAGAACTGTGCAAGTTGGAGGCAGCTAAAATGATTGCTAAGTGTGAACGGGCATCTGTGCTCTTGTTGACAGAGCCAGCCTGTGGCTCCCCTAATAAAATCTGTTTTATTTTTTCCCTTGTGTCTTCATGTTGTCTGTAGAACCTCTGGCTGCTGTTTTGAAATGCCTACTTTTAGCTTGTATTGTATGTGATGCCTTCTGAGCTCTGCCCCCTAGTTCTCATCTAGCAAGGAAAGAGATGGGGGGCAAACTCCTGTTTTACCTAGTGGATGACTAAAGTGCAGCTTGTGACCAACTCTGTTACTTGACTGAAGTATAGGAGTCATTCTGTTGCCATCTCTGAACAAGTGGGTGCCCCCCATTATAGGAATAGGATTGTCCTCTGGAGGAGCATAGACATCTCCTTACTCTTATCATGCAGGTACTTATGAGTGCTTGTACATGTGTAAGGAGGCTGCTCTGACATGCTATAATTAAAGTGCGTTAGAGCAGACCCAATTAATAGAGTCTGCTGTAGCGTGCTAATCAGCATGCTCCAGCCAGTCTCCATGTCTTGTGTATCAGCATCCCTGCACTTCAAAATGGCCGCAGGGTCATTTGATACTCTTGAGTTAAAGCGCCCCCGCTACCATTTTGAAGTGTGGGGATGTTCATGGGCCACTCTAATTAAAGTTCCCCCTTTTCCCCACCCCTGGAGCACATGTAAAAATGCCATTGGTGCCTGGAGTGGATAATAAAATTACTTCTACATGTCAGCTGGGCAACTCAGAGTTGGTCACAAGCAGCACTTTGGGTGCCTATATATTTCCCCATATATTTCCTGTTGCACGATCCAGGCACCAGCTATTAGCCTTGTTGAGGGAATAACATAAAGCATTAATATCATCCCTTTGATATAGTGACTGGAACTGCATGCAGAAGCCTGGACACAATACCCATTAATACTGGTTTAAGCTGGATCACTTCTGTACACCTATATAAATTTAACCAGGAGTGGGAGTGAACAAACAATCAGCTATTCCAGAATAGCTGTTTGCAGTAGGTTGCAATAGGTATTTAAGTGCCTCACCACTAGGCAGCACTGCACAGGTTCCCTAAACCAAATGGCTATTTCAGGATGGAAGCAGACACTGAGCACTTACACCACTACATACATGTAGTTTTTCCCAGGGAAGCTCTTTGTCAGATTCAAGTAAATCATATTGATGTAAGGGCTTATGATGTGCGCACTTCTTATTGATACCAGTATGAGTATGTTGTGTCTCTAAATCCTAGTACAAATGGGGTCTGCCAAGGCACCTTATTTGTCTTATTACCTGAACCTGTATTAGCACTATCTAGTACAGTGTTTCTCATCCTTTTTAGATTCAAGGAAACCCTTGGAAAATGTCAGCTCTTAGCTTTTACTCATATTTTTTGACTTTGGAAAAATAGTAGAGCAATTCTTTTGTTGCAGAGACCTAAGGAAGACCACAACAGGTCAGAATGTTTTGACACTCTGGATTCCTATGTGAAATCTCTAGGTTTGTCTTAGGAATCACATGTAGGTGCTTGCGTACCTAAGTGTTAATATTTCATGGTGCTCTGTGGTACCCTTAAAAGGGTCTGCTGTTATTCTGGGATGTAGTGCCCCCTGGTTGAGAATCACTGATCTAGTACCATGGTTGCTCTTTGGTTTCTGTACTTGTGAGCAATGGTATGATTTTTTTCCCCAATGATTTTTCCACAATAACCTTGAACACCTCTTCTCTGTCAGTGTGCTGGATGATTGTTCCATTTAGCACGTATTCCCCAGACTAGTTTCTTGCTCTCAGATTAGGTTTCTTAAATCCTGACTTTCATATGGGGGATATTTCATTATGTAACCAGTATCAAATACAGCAATTTACTGACAATAAATAACTGTTTTTCAGCTTGGCAGCTCAATTGTGTTCTGTGTTCCCTGGACAGATTTTGTTTGTTTGTTGGCTTGCTGCTTCCTGCTGCAACTTATGTTCTGAACCTCGGCAGCTGCTGGCTGAGTCCAGGGTCAGAAGAAAACAGAAGTGACTTGAAGTCACTTTTTGCAGTCCTCCTGACTTTCGTCATGCATGTAAAACAGAGCAAAGGGTCTGGCCCCTTAAGCCTAGCTTGAAAAAAAGAAAAGAAAAAAAGAGAATGTATCCTTTTTTGTTTTTGAATTAACTCCTCATTAGGAAACCAATTCAAATCTCAATGTGAGGTGCACAGTGAAAATACTAATGATTTGTAGATAATCAATTTTAAAGCATTTGATCTTGATATTTTATTTTAGATAATTTGTGGTAAAGGCCTTGCAGTAGATGGAATGACACTCAACACGTTGAAGAAAGATGGTTACAAGGCAGTCTTTATTGGAATAGGTAGGAACATCTTATCTCCTTCATATTGTTTTGCTTAAGCTAAGAATGATTATCTGGTAATAACTGGCCTCTATTTCTGTATTTTAATGAAATTATTTTAAATTGTTTCTATATAGAACAAATAATTATATTATGAAAATAACTTTCTCTCTTCTACTAGATTAGCAACCTAAATAAGCATCTAGATTTTGAAAATGACTGCGCTTCTATAAGTTCCTATCAATCACTATGTAATCAGGAGGATCTCTTTAGTGCTAAGTAATTACATATACATGTAGCTCCTTGTTTAGTTGCTTCAGTATCAATTTAGGAGCTTAATTGTAGGCTTCTGTTTTTGAAATTCTTCTCTACTTAAGTTTGAAGTTGTACACCCTTTGCAAGACGGATGTATATATTTCTTGAGAACTTAATGAGTGTTCAGTTTCTTCCCCTGAGTTGGCTTTCCTGTACCTCAGAGATATAGCTGAAGGCAAAGCTTTCAATTGACATCAACTCCTTGCTGATGGGGGAGCTCTGCAGTTACCTGGGGATTCTTTTATGCTTTTGTTCAGAGGGGTGGAACAAGGACAAATGTAACATTGCAGTCATTTTTTTGTTTGTTTAAGGAGCTGTTTGCTTAAGTTAAACATAGATATGATACATCGTTAAGTCCTACAATATTTTAGTTTTATTCATTTTATTTATTGTTTACTTAAATGGTTTAAAAGTGGATGCACTGAAAAAAGTAACTGGGAATAATTGCCATTCTTGCCTGAGGGATATGCAAGCACAATTTTCAATTTTTACAAACAACTTACTCTACCCACATAATTAGCAAGTGTATATGTAAGCTAGTGATACCATACTTGATTGCTTTTTTTTCTTATAAGAAGCATGTAATATGCTTCAGAGATGCCTCAATTAATTAACTTATGAGAACACAAAATAAGTTCATTATTATGCGCTCTCTCATACAAAAAAAACAAACAAAAAACAAACACCCCCCATCTAATATTTAAATCTTTATTCTTATCTGTTAAAAGTATATTAAAGCACAGCTGGACCCATCCTTAACATATGATAGGCATGTTGAACAGGCACTTGTCTGCAGTTGGTATGAGCTTAATGTTCTTTATTGATCTAGACATTGCCTAAGTGAACATAATAGGAAACAAGTTGTCCAACTGTTCCTCCTTCCTATTATCGATTACAGAGATGTAATTCTTAGTACAGTGACAACTGTTGTTTACCATCTGGGTACTCAATATAATAAGCTTTTCAAGTTCATTTTCTTGTGTGATTATATAACAGACTATTGTGATTTACACAATCCTAAATCTACTCATTGTCAGAGACCTTCCATGTGTCGGAATTTCCATAAGGTCAGATTTCTATGTAACTGTATACAGGGCAGTGCACCAGGTTATATTCTTTTTCTTTTAATCAATCTGTCTCACTTCTAACTCTCTGCTTTATAAAATCCCACAAGTTAGGAGAGAAGTGCATAAATGAGCATTTGTTTTCTCAACACCTGACAGCTAGGACAAACTATTAGCTATTCTTAGAACAGTGGTGTTGTCAGCTGCTGAAACAAATTCTTTTAGAAGTTTGAAAGAACTTCATTTCATTTAAACATTTGAAAACTTACCAATGTATATTTTACCTGTAGAATGATTGGATTTTATGTAGTGTATATTCAAATTTACTCAATGAACATGAATAAGGTTATCTTGGCATACAACATTTTTTAAATAAATCAAATTTTAAATAAATATATTGACAGTATTGTGTCACCTAAATACATCAAATCAAACATTAGTCTTGCTTCTGTAGCCTGGGCAAATGAGCAGATGCAGATTTCTAATACAAATGAAGAGGTACTCTGAGGTGTACCTCACACGTGAGCCACCTGTGAGTAGAATATATATATAGGAAACAGAAGAGTAGCATAGTGTAAACATTCCTTGTAGGGTGGTAAAAGATGCTATATACTCACAGCAATCCTTGGTAGGGGCAAGCGTGCACAAATGAAGGAATGAGTCCTTGTTTGTACCACCATACCAGCTTGCTGTACCTTTAGTGGAGTACTGCTTGAATATCAACATACTTTGTGGTTCCTGTACAGAGGTAAAGGAAGAGCAAGACAGAAGTGAACCTATGGTGTCTGTGGATTAGCTATATACAGCACAATTGAACATTTTTTATGTGTTCAACTCCAGCTATGTGTGATGACCGAGCACTATTTCTGTTTGTTTTTGGTTTGTTAAATGAAAGCACATGTAGCTGGACATTAAACTGAATGATGGAAATTGCTTGAGCCAAATATGTTTTTAAAACTTGTTGGAATTAAATTCAAACCAAGGCTCAGTTTTTTGATGGAGGAGAAAGGATCCATCACTGCATAGAATAATTCCAGGTTTTCCTAATGCTCCCTATGGGAAGAGTAGAAGGGAAAGAAGTTGGGTGGGTGAAAGCAGATGGAAGTTTTGGTGAGATGGAGAGCATAAAAGGTGAGATTTTACTCATAGTAGCTAAACCAGTAAAGGAACTATTCCTTTGTCCCCTCAGTGCCTTTTGCAAATGGGAAAGAACTAGGAGACATGGTTACTTCATAGCTGCAGGACTGTGTAGCAGTTTTGTAGCATCCATATGGGGCCTGTAACAAGTGGGCTGTCCCAGGGCCGGGCCGAATGTTGGCCCACTCACCTGTCCAGGGCAGTCCAGCCACCTGCCTTTGTTGTATCTAAAGTTGTTTCTAGGCAGGAGGCTGCCCATTTAATTGCCCTGATGCTAAGGATGAATACACGGCATGTAACCTCCCTTTATACCGTGCCCCAGGAACCTCCTCTATCCCCATAGTTCCTACCCTGAACCTCCAGGTTGTTCTGGGAGCAGCAGGTCTCTGGCTGGGTGATGTTGTTCCTTTGGCCTCTTTCAGAAACCACCAGCTCTGCTTTTGGGACCTAGCCTTATATCCAGGCTTCTAGCCTCTCCACCAATCAGGTGGCCTTCTGCCTAACATGTGACTACCTCATTGGGTCTGCTCCCACCTGCAGGCTGCTTGCTGCCTGCCCAAACCCCTTAATGTGGCAGGCCCAACCTGCGCTCTGCCACAGCATCACAGTGGGGGTGTACTTCATGTCTTAACACCATACGTTAGCATAAGGATTAAAAGATTGAATTTAGAGAAATCAGTCAAAGTCTTTGCTGATTGCTGCTATGGAATTATATCACAAGGTGAGGTAGTTACTCACTACCAACATCTTTTAAGCTATTTGGATGTGTATAGTATAAAACAAAAGACTTCAATATGAGTGAACAATGAGCAACACAGTTTTGGTGGTATATGCTGTGTCCAAAGAGTCCTCACTTAACATATAGTCTGCTTCATTTTGTACCATCTTGATCTTCCAGATAAGATGTGGCCTTGTGCAGAGTATGTTGTAGTACTCACAGGGGCCCTGAGGTGACAATGGAATGGTTTAACTTAGCGTAGTCTATATTCAAGAAAAGTTGTCACCAAATCTTGAACATTTCAGCAATGTCCAACGGCAGATGGGGTTCTGGTACAGTGGTAAAAACAGAAGGTGTATGCAGTCTCACCGAAGAGGAAGATTTTAGCCTTTCCATATAGTCTTCTTGCTTCCTTCAGCCTTCTATTACAACCTCCTACAGACTGAATTTCAGACAACTAGCTCTTGTTTCTAGAGAAGAGCAAGCTGTTTACTTCCTTATTTCCTTTTGTCATTTCAGAGCTCAAGCTGTCTGCCAGGCATTCATTTTTAACTCGTACTGTTTCTAAAACACAAACCAATGGAAATTAACTGTAGGTAAATTTTCAGGACTTTGCACACTGGCTTCTGCATTTAAGCATAAAAATTCCTATTTGCTAATGCAGACCTGATACTTGGATTCACAGTAAACTTTCCAGTGTTCATTCTGCATAGTCATCTCTTTGCAGAAGTAAAATCTGTGGTCAAGTTTACAAGCTTTGAAAAATGGCCATTACAAGATAAATATCAAAACAGTTACTGCCCTGTGTAAGCACCATGGAGACTCCTGATTGAGGGTGGGGGACTGTGGGGAGGGGGGGAGAGAAATCAATTATGACTATAAGTGACACAGATGATACCTGCACAGTGACAGAATTGGGCAGGAAGAGAGCAGAGCATCTTCAATGTTTTGTTGTAAAGAGTTTTGTTTTGTATTAGTTGATTTTTTTTTCCCTTAAAGGATTTAATACTTTAAGGAGAATATTTACAGCCAGAATTTTTCATTCTGCCTGTTGCTCTGATGTCCCAGCAAGCATGGTATCCTGGCCAATAGGGTATCCTTGTCTTTTAAACTTTTCCAGAAGTTTAGCTCAGTTATTTGTAGCCCAGGATTCAGTCTTTCATAGTTCATGGCCAACTGCAGAGAGAAAATACCACACAGCTAACTTGTAAGCTAATATTTGAATAAAGATGAACAACCTAAGAATTGTAAATAGCTCAAATCTTCATTCAGATTTTCTCTGGAATACTCCTACATTAACATCAACATTTTAGATGCTATGATTCATGTATGAGATGCATCCTACACACCACTATGTACAAAAAATCATGGACCACCATGCATCTTTATAATGATGGAAGGATTGTCAAACAATTGCAGCCTGCATAGACATGACTAGGACAAAAATTTTACCTTGAGAGCCCCCAGCTTCTTTCAAACAACTAGCTGTTTCAGCTGGCTTTCAAACAACTTTATAACCATACTTGACTCATCATCAGAAACAAGCTCTGTGCTGATCAACAGACTCTAAATGACATAACCATACCATAACAATACGTTCAGACCTTCAACTCATCCCCACTGCCACAAAAATCAACAGTCCTCATAGCAAGGCCATCAGAATCCATGGAACACACATATATGTATTCCAGAATGTGGCGTATCTCATCCAGTGCATCAGCTGCTCTCATGAAAACTATGTGGGTGAAACTCGACAAAAACTATGCATCAGAATGAATGCAAAAGATCAAAGACAGAGACCCATGAACATGGGTAATGGGTAGGAGACCACTTCTCAGAAAATAATTGCTCCATTTCTGACTTCACAAACTTATGCTCAACAGAAATCTACAAAACAGCTTCAGAAGATGTCCAGGGAACATAAATTTATGAACTTACTGGACACTAAAATCCAGGGACTAAGCATAGCCACTGAATTTATGGTTCATTATAATCTACCTTTGATATTTGTTAATCCCTCTATGCTCCACATAGACACATAAATGACCCACTTCCCTCTTGAATGGCCTTGACCTTCCACAAATCAGGATAGTGAATTTCTCTTGACTTTTGCCTATTTTTGACAATGTCTCTGTTCACTTGTTTCAAGGGCCTACTCCATTTCTCTAAGCAGATTCTTTGTTTTCATTTACATACGGAGCCATTGTTCTATCTACTACTAAGCTGAAGCTGTCTGCTACTTTCCCAGAGCTGAGCAAGGGTAGTTAGTGCCTGAAAACTTACCTAAAGCTCTCCCAGTGATGCAGTTGGCCTAGTAAAAGATACCACCTGTAAAATCCTTGTCAAATAGTTCAGAATACTTTAAAATTAACTTTTAAAACCTGGATGGTGGGGAGACTCTCACCAGCATGCATTTTTTTCTACTCTTAAAAATACTTTAATATTGGGGATTCTACATAATATTTACATTCATATATATATTTCTTGCATCTGATCTTCAACTGTTCCCTAGGGTAATATTTTCAATGGTGTCTAAGTCCCATGTTTAAAATTACATAGATACTTCCAGTGTGATTTTTCTGAGCGACTTTTGATAATGATACTTAGAAAGCTTAGTTATTTAGGCTCTTGAAAATGCTGCCTTTTGTCAATAGCATTACCTCAAGCAGAGTGTGCAGCACAAGGGTTCTTCAGTTGTCAAAGCAGAACTGTAATGAAAACTTAGATGTCATTTGGTCCATAGCCAAACACTTTTGCTTTGTCAGCAAACAGGCGAGAAAAAAACATGGTCTGTGAAACCTTCTAGTGATAGCACTTATTTCTCAGAAAATGACTGACTTGCTGTCACTAGTATGTCTAGCTGTATAGGAAAGTGTATCTGTAGCCAAATGTGTTTGAGACAGCAGAGATTCCACCTGGGGAATGTTGATAGAACTTCTGTTCCTTTATGCAAACCTTAATATTGTTGAATTTTTGCTCAAATGAATAGACTTGGACTCCTGTCGGACTACATATGTGAATAAGGACTTTGCATTGTGCATATGGATTGTACAGTTTGACCAAATATAACTTTGTTCAGATACTGGAAGTGTTCAAAAGCAAAGATCAAACAGCACTGATCTATGAAACTATGAAACTATAGGATGGTTCAAAAGGTTGATGTACACTAAGAATAGTGCGATCAAACTGAGAAAATGAAAGGTTACCCACCTTCCAGGAATTAATTCCATCAGTGGAAGAAGTGTTAGAAGTTGACTGCACAAAATACTTTAAAAATATGCTGTTGGGAACTTCTCCAGTTGGAAGGGAGGAGGTAACTCGCTGTTTTCACATCTTTAATTTCCATTATAATTTTATTATTTCTTGTACATTTAGTTTTTAATACCATTTGATGCTGTTACATTTGTAGATGTATCATATTTGGTTTGTAAGCTGTGCTGTTACTTAGTCCATGCTGTGATCTCTGTAGCACCTGTTATACCAGAGGCTATATCCCTTAATGCAAATTTAGATGATTTTGTATATGTACATTTTATATGAATCATGCAAGACAGCTCTTCTATTGCATGTAACCACATAGTGTATCCTTCCTGCAAGGGTTCAATCAGTATGTTAAAGAGAACAAATCCAGTCTCTCACGTAGAGAATCTCTGCAGTAACTGCAGTCATTCATAGTTAATTAGCATAGCATTAAACAATGGTGTCATCAGATAATCTCATTGATTTTAACCAAATTACACACCAAAAAGAAATTAAGTCTGAGCATTGATGCACCTCATTTTTTAAAGTTGTGAGATTGATTTACTATCTTATCCCCAAAAAGTAAGTAATCTCCTCATGCCTGTTATTATCTTCTGATTAACTATGCAGTGCCACCTGGTGTGCAGATGGAAAGAATATTACACATCAAGAGCTCTGTTCACACCCACCCACACAGATACAAACCTACGTGGCAAAAAGTGAACAGATGTTCATTTTGCTTGTGCTGTAGAAAAAAATTGTGCATCTTATTCCTAATTCATAAACTAAATTTGGAGGACATAGTATGTACATATGGGGTCCCAAAAGCCCCTAGCCAGGGTGAAAAAAATATTGTTCTTCCGTATCTCTTCGCCTTTTTTTCAGTATTTCCAGTTTTTCTTTTTTTCTTCTCTTGCTATTAAACTTGTCACCTCCAATGAGAAAAGTGTTGGGAGCAGCTTCATTAATACTGCATCTAGACCTTCCTTGTTGATTGGCTGTATTTCAAAAGCAATGGACCTGCTGTTCAAAGACTTTATATATCATCAGTGTGATGCACTGTGGGCTGTATTTTGCAGCGTGTTGAGTATTCTGACCCTGATTCAGCAAGCCATATAAAAAACATCTCTGAAGTTAAATATACACTGAGGTGCTTTGTTGAATTTGGGACCCAAGTATTGAGCACCTTGTAGGATCAAGCCCTTAGATTTTGTTGGGCAAACTAATGTTTCCTGTGCTTGTACTTTTTTTGGCATTGTCTTTTGTATTTTTTTATAACACCAATCCCCCCCCCCCACCCAAAAAAACCCCAAAACAAAACAAAACAAAAAACCAAAAAAAAAAACTAGATGGGTCACAAAAGGCAAAGTGTCTCCCTCTAAGAACTCTGCTTAAATTTTAGACACAATTCAGTGAATAGTGTACAATAGGTATAGAGTGATGCAAGGAAGAGAGAGGCTAACATGAATATGGTTATCTTGATACTCAAACAAATTGCCTACCTAATGGATTCTGGTTGGTTTTGTTGATAGTGGTAGATACAGAATGTCATTAAGGAAAGGGATTTCTCATATGGGGATTTAAATGGACAGTTATGGCCTTGGGGGCCAGCTCAGTGAAAACGTTCTGTGCATGCATGTGAGAGAGGATACAGAGGTGCTTGTGGGAGAGACAGATCAATGGTGGGTCAAGGCTGGTGTCACTGATACAGCAGAAGGGACATGAGATGAGATGAGGCAAGGAAGGAAGTCCAGAAACATGGGTGTGGAAGGCTTGATTTTCTGCTACTGTGCAGTTATGAGTATCCATGCAAAAAGGAGAGAAAACTCAGGACTTCTGATTCAGTACTGTTTTGTACACAGTAACCACAGGAAAATGAGAACAAAAGTTGCAGAACTGCTACACAGAATCAGCTTAATGTGATGAAAAATGAGAAGTCAGTGGAAGATTCAAATTTAGGAAGATTATTTTAGCTTTCAGGGGTTATGAGTCTTTGGCTTCAAGAGGTTGTGCACAGAAATGCTCCACGCATGTTTTACAGCACTGTTATTTAGAATACTTTTCATAGCACTATAAAGTTACAGCATGCTTAAACATGACAGAAGTGCAGTGTTTGGTTGGAGGGTGCCTCTAAGTCTCCCTGTACTTTCCAATCTAGGAGGCAGGGGGCGTTCCATTGCCTCCTGGAGCTGCAGGTCACCCACACTGACAGCCTGACTCCAAATGTCTGGTCCCCAGCCATGCAGGGTATCAGGGTGTGTGCGTCTGTATGCATGCACTTGCTCATTTGCATGTATGTTGGTGTCCTCCCCACGGTGTGCCCAGTCGCACAGGATCTCGGGGTGTGCAGGTATGTGTGAGTGCATGGGTATGTGTGTGGCTGTGTGTGCTGTGGGTGTGGCCCTTTCACCCATGGCATGTCCCTTTTACCTCCTCCCCTCTTTGCTGGGAATGGGCACCGTTTCTGCCACAGGGTCAGGCAGCAGCTGACAAAGCTCATAGGATACTGGCAGGATCGCCAGAAATTAGACCAGCGTACAGAAGTTATTTAAAGTGCTGTAGGTTGCTAAAGTGCTATAAAATACAGCACTTCAAATTTAATTGCCTTGTTTAACAAGGGTTGATTTAAAGTGCTGTAACCATTTTTGAAGTGCTGTAAAGCCAATGCACTTCTGTTAAGTCATGACAATACAGCACTTTAAATAGTAAAAAAACCCCAAAAGCTACTTCTATACATACCTAAGGACACTAGACATTATGAAGCTGAAATAATCAAGACTCAACATGAGAGCACAGGTAAGTATTTTAGCCACCTGCACAAAGGAGTGTGTGAGGGAAGCAGTGGCAGATCTGGATTGTAGCCTAGATATGACCAAAGAACACAGCATGTTGTTTCCAGAGAGCATCTAGGGGGAAAAAAACCCCAGTCTGTTCTCATTTTCATAAAAGTTAATGTAGAAAGAGAATAGTTTATCTGTTTGCTGTTTAAATTTATACCAATCTCATCATCATGGGTTGTGCCATAAACAGAAATGCAATTACATGTCTGCATTACAAAAGGAATTATCTCTACCTACTAGACAAGACCTCCTATCAGAAGCCTATGCACTTAAATTTGGGAGGACATCTTTCTTGTCATGATGCAGAGTTTGAAAAAGGCTGTGTATCCTTCTTGACCCCAAGAAGTGCATGGATCCTGAATGACCCCAGATGCTTGTTACCAGATTTCACCTGCATTAGTCTTTTGCCCTATGTTAATTTTTTATGATATTGTGTTAATATTTTTCACTGCTATGATGCAGGGGGTATTGCAGTATTATAAGTATACATTTGTGAACAAATTTGGCCATATATCAGTTCTAACACAGTAAACTACATCTTTTCAAAATGACTGTTCCATTGTTGAACAATACTTGAGTTGAAATATTTTTTTCTTTAAATCTCATCAAAGCAAAAGAAACAAAACTTGAAAAAAAGCTCAGTCCAAGAGCCTGTCTTTATTACTAGTGGGCAATTATACTTCTTTTTCAGTGCAACTCAAATTTGTTTTTAGAAAATAGTAATTGTTATCTTTTTTCAGAGAAAAATACACTCTTAATTATATTTTAAGGAATCTTTATTAATGAGATGTATTGTAAACTGAAAGTACTGTTTCTACTTGGTTCACTACAGTATTTAGATCCTTCTAAATATTAGTGGCACCTCCTTAACACGTATCAGCAGTGGCTGACAGCGAAAGCTTTTGGGGCTCAGATGCACAAAACAGCTTATTTATTATTAATAGTCTTAGGACACTTTCAGAAAACAGTAAAAATCTACCCTTGGGCATCCTTAGTTTATTCGCTTGCAGATTACACAGATTTTCATGCTCTTATTTACTTATCTGTCCTACTGAAAAACTACTTAATGTAACAGTCTTTACTATATGCTTCACAAAACTGCCCCCCATCTATTTCTAAAGTGCGGAATTGTTTCCTTAAATAACCTACCATCTTAATGTAAGGCAAAAATCAATTTTATGTTTACATTCAGTTCATTTTGTTCTAATAGCAGTTAAATGTCTGATGCTCTTAGAAAATTCATTTTCATTAATATATTTACTACTTTTTGTAGAATTCAATCAGGAACTTATTTTAATAAAATATTTTGACGTTTGAGGAGTTATATAAAATAGAATGAAAATATTGAATAAGATGACAATGTAAAATATAATGTAATTATGTGTCTGATGTGACACATTTTTCCTCTAGTGTGCATGTGGAGAAAACTCTTCTGTGCCTCTTATTTAATGATGAAGACTTTTCGGTTGTGATTATCCGGTCACATTGCTCAGAAAACATTGCTGTTTACTTGCATGATGATTGCAAAAGTTTCATCCACATGAGTCATACAGCTACATATCAGGTTGGGGTTTTTTTTTAATAAACTGGGCATCTGTAATAGTGACAGCTTTTAACTTCCATATGAGTAATCAGATACAGAATTAACAAACATCCCTACAGTGGGTAAAATATATCCCTAAAATATGTTGGTGCATCTCCATTGACTTCCACTGAGTTTTGCATCTTATAGAAGGATGTGGCCCAATATATGTTTAATGCATCCAGACACTTTCTGAAATGCTGTGCCACTTTGTGCTATATGAAGGCTGACACAATACAAAATTTAAACAATGGATCCAGAAATGCCTATTCTTTTCTCCCCTTCATTTTGCTTACCCCTGAGGCTAGTTAGAAAACTAGGTTTGTTGGATTTTTTGAGACTGTACAGAAATGGAAAATGTACCAGAATCTCACTTGACGTTTAGTGCCAATTATTGGTGGGGAAATGGCAGGTCTTTTTCATGTTAATGAATAAAGTTCTAAGCAGTCTCCCTGTATAAATTTGTGTCCTATAAATATAATCATTCAGATTTCAGATTCTTTTCACTGCCCACTCAATGGAGGATGTAGCTGCTGCTTGGGCTAAATTGGCAAGTTAAGACAAAACTCAAATTCATGAGGTGGATTTTGGTTCTTCTGCAAGGATTTCAGGAATTGCTTTAGGAAATCTGTTTGGCTGCCTTTTTTCCCTCTTACTTTGTCACTTCCCTGTTTCATCTGTGTTTCTCACACCCTGATTCTCATTGTTGCTTGGAAGCTTAACCCTAATGTGTTAAGGAAAGTTACAGTAATATAAAGAAGCGCAGGGGGGAAGATGTCTGTCACACCTCCGATTCTGCATAGCATCACTGCCCCCTTTTCCATGAGTTTTCTGTAGAAGTCCTTTTCTGATGGCTCCACTGGTCTTGGGAACAGAACCTGGGACAGTAAAGCAGTGTCTGGACTGGAAACATTCCAGTTTCCTTTTTTTTTTTTTTCCTTTTTCTTTTTCTGGAATATTCACCAACTTAGCCATATCTTACAGGAGTTCATGTTATAAGTACCAAGCACTGTATTGGCTTACATAAGTAAAAGATGCCAGCTCTCCCTCCAAGATGTCTTCTTCCATGCAGTCATTAGGACTAGGAACAGCAGTTACACAGACACTGTTTTAAGTCATCAGAAACTGGTTTAAACCTGTAACAGAATAGAAGTTTCAAAATGGCTGAAACTGGTTTAAGATAAGCCTGGTTGAATGTACTATCAGACTTAACTGCTTTGGGTCAAACCGGTTTATGAAACTTCCATCCCAGACCCCTTCCTGGTTCAAGTTAAATCAGAATCCCCTAGCGTGCTTTCCAGCCCCGTCCTGGGCTCGACTGGGCTGTCTGCTCCAGCAGAGAAGGGTTGGGGAGGGGGAGGGGGCGGGGGAAGAGGGACTGTCCCCCGCCGACAAACCCTGGGTGGGGTCTGGGGCTAGGGAGGAGGGTTAAACCCTCTTTCCCCAGTTAAACCCCGCTTCCACAGAGTACAGAGTTTTCCTGCTGCTAAACTTATGGCACGTTACTGCTGTCTGCCACTGTGGGTTACAGATCCCAGAGCGACGTGGAAGCAGGACGAGGAAGTGATGAGCAACCCTGCAGAGTCCTTCTTCTGTGATGCTGGACTGCAAGTCCCAGAGACCTCCAGAGCAGCAGGAAGAGGAAGTGCCAGAAAGGTGTGCTCTAGTGCCTCCTGGCTTCTGATCTGAGCCTCTACAGGCATATAGCTGCATTTTCTGAATCCAGGGGTGATGCGTAGGGGGTGCACATCAAACGTTGCTGCTTGCCACCCCCCCCACCGCCAACACCATCAGTGGCGTCTGCGGGTGGTCAGCGATTGCTGCTGGCTGCTGCCAACGGTACTGGCGGTGTTTGTGGGTAGTCATCGACCCCTGGTCGGAGCTTGCCAGCCGCCCCCCCGCTGCAACAACGCCAGTGGCATCTGTGGGAGCTCCTTCTTACTGCCCCCATGCTCCTGCCGTTGCTGTGCCCCCTTAGCCACCAGGGACACACATCGTTCATGCCCGAATCAAAGTTAAACGTGTGTCCAGTTGTTTCTCAGTTTAGTCTTTGCAGTTTAGACTAACATGCAAAGACTGAATTGATTCAGCTTTGGGCTTTCTGATTGTCTGTATTTAGCCCAGAAGAAGTGAGAACAATCAAATACCTCAGTCGGATGTGCTTTGATGAATTGCCTAAGAGGCCATCTTTTAGAACAAGATGCTTAGGGAGCCTCTAGGATTCTCTAGGCTTTACTTTCAACCTTAGTGATTCTCAGCCAGGGTGGCCCAGCACCCTGGGGTGCCGTGAGTTTCTTTGAAGGGTGCTCTGAGTTGCTACATAATGTTAGCACTGTTAGGTGTGGAAACATGATTCATGGAATAAACCCAGAGATTTGAAATAGGAATCTATAGCATTAAAACTTTGACCTGTCAGTCTCTTTTCTGAGCTCTTTACAACAAAAAATTGGCTCTGTTATTTTTCTGTAGTCAAAAAACGAGTGAAAGCTACAGCTGGTGTTTTTCAAGATTTGCCTGAGGTCTAAAGATGTTCAGAACAACTGTCCTAAGTTTTTCTGCAGGGGAATCTCCTGATCCCTGGATATGCTGGAAGCCGTTTTGACCCTCATGTAAACTGGAACAGTCTTTGGTAGTTCTACTGGCCTAGGTCAGCCAGAGCATAAGATGTTGACTTCCTGCCCTCTCCTGCCTATCTCATGTTTCCTATGCCAGAGGGAATTCCCAGCTGGTTGCTTCAGACTCAAAAAGTTAATTACAAAAGATTTTGTTAGGCTCCTAGCTATTTTTTTCCCTATCAGATTTTTTCTCGGCATTGATACAATGTAATAGTTAAAACAAACAAGCTCTACTTTGTTGTAGGAGGGCAGGTACATTGCTTCCCAACATAGTCTATCAACATTCTATTGTAGTTTTTAATGTAATTGGCAAGAAATAGGCAACTTCTGGTAAAAAAAAAAATCAAAAAAAAATCTGATGTTAAATGATGTAAATATTGTTGCCCTTATAACCTAATTTGAGATAATTGAGTTTTTTTCCACTTAGTGGCCAATTCGTAGTATAACAAGGATGTTGCAAGTCATGCTTGTGTGTACATTGTGGGTCAGTGTCTAGCTGTGTCTGGATTTGGACTGCATCTAGTTTATGCTATTAGAGTTTTTTCTGCCGGGGTTCTAAAATTTGCAAATTCAACCTCAATTTTATTTATAAAACACTGCAGAGTGCTCGGCATAAGCAGGAATAATCAAAATGTTCAAATAAGCATTACATATTCCTCTAACAAAGAGAAATATGTTTCACATCTTGTCCTTTTCAGTGTTTTTGTTTGTTTGTTTGTTGTATAGGAAGTAGCTGGGCTATTGTTTGTTCATCTCAGTGCTGCATAACAAATAGCCTAACTGAACTACCAGTTACTTTTCAGTGTTCAGATTTCTTAAATGCTATGTCACATACTTTCTGTTTTGTTTATTTAAAATCATTTTTTGAACACTAGGTTTATGCCAGAAATTTAGGAAGCAGCTGCTACATTGCCTATTATGGAAAGTGCAAATAGGTTTCAGTAGTTAGTATATGGTAGTTATTCACAGTTCCCACTAATTAGTGGTCTTTGCTGATTAGTTTCAAAGAAAAAGATTCAATAATGATAATTTAAGGGTTAGCAAGATTCAATAAATTAATCTTTAACACTGTGGTTATAGTTGTGCTATAGTTTATTAGTTGGAGAGTGGGAGTTTTTTGTAACTTAATAAATGTTTGATCTTTTTCTAGAGTAATAAAATGCTCCTTTTTGTTCACTGATATTTCAGTCGCATGTGAAAAGGAGTGTAATTGGTTATTAGTGTAGTTTTGTGATTTTGGCTGAAAAGAAATAATTTATTGTTGAGAGTATCTGTGACTATAATGATGACAGATGGTTGTTTATTTACATATGGTGTGTATTTTAAAATAGATTCTAACTGTTTAGTGTATAGTGAATTGAAGTACCTTGTCATTATTTAAGCTGAAAGGATGTCATTAGCCATTATCAAAGATCATGTCTCAGTAATTCAGAATGTATAGTTTTCTGTACTAAGTTGTATTTTTTTTTGTAGGGGAAGAGCGTATAGAGTAAAACGAAAGAAAACAAAACCCCTCTCAATTTTGGCATTAGCATAGCATTTAACACTCATATGCTGAAACATTTTCTACAATCTATTATTTCAACATATAAATGACTTGAACATGGGGGCTTTGTCCCATTATTAAAAGCAAAGATTTTGTTTTGTAAATATGAGCACAAACAGATCTCAGTTTTTGGAGGGGAAAAATAGATTACTTCTACTTTGGAGATTCAGATAAAGGTGGTTTGGAAAAGCAAAACAGAGGTGCTTACAAAAGATTCCCCACATTTGGTCTGATGGAACCAAATGGCAATCATAAATTTTTCACTTTGAGGCTTATCAGTGTGCTATAGCTATAATGCAGAAAAACTCTGTTGATAAATGTGCTGGGTAAACTGCCAAAATACTTTTAAGGCAAAACCAAAATTCAGTGTGGTGTGGGAGCATATTCTGAATTGGTTTTCTTTCAAAGTATTCTAATTTATCAAAGTAGGGCTCAGTCCTGTAATTGTTTAGTATTCCCACAGGAGAAGATTCTTACTGCATACTACCTGATTTATGCCAGGTAAAAAAACTCCTAGGTCCATCGGGGGATTAGAATTTGTCTGGTACAGGAACTAAGACATGTGAGTCTGACTCCTGGGCTAAGTACAGACAGTCAAAAAGCCCGAGGCTGAATTGATTTAGTGTTTGCAGGTTAGTCTAAGCTTTAGAAATTAAACTGAGAAATAATTGGACACACATTTTACCTTTGATTCAGGAAATGCAGCTACATGCCTTTCATGACTCAGACCAAAAGCTGGGGGACACTAGAGCACACCTCTCTGGCACTTCCTCTTCCTGCTGCTCCGGAGGTCTCTGAAATTTGCAGTCTAGCATCACAGAAGAAGGACTCTGCAGTGTTGTTCATTACTTCCTCTTCCTGCTTCCAGGTGACTCTGGGATTTGTAGTCCGTACTAGCAGCCAGCAATAACTTCAGTAAGTTTAGCAGGGCAGGACAGCTCTATACTCAGGGAAAGGGGGGTTCAACCCCCCTCCCTGGCCCCAGACCCCAGCCAGGATTTGCCTGGAGGGGGCAATTCCTGCTTCTCTCCCCACTCCCTGCCAGCCCTTCTGTGCTGGAGTAGACAGCACTGCCCAGCCCAGGGCTGAAAAGCATGCTGGGATGATGGGGGACTGTGATTTAACTTGAACCAGGAAGGGGTCTGTTTGGGATAGAAGTTTCATAAACTGGCTTGACCTAAATCAGTTAAGTTGGGCACTACATTCAACCAGGTTTATCTTAAACCAGTTTCAGCAGTTTTGAAACTGGTTTATGTGCACTGAACTTCTGTTCTGTTACAAGTTTAAACCAGGTTCTGATCACTTAAATCGATTTATGTGTAACTTTTGTCCCTAGCCTGGAAGATCTTTTTAGAGCTTCAGCACAGAGGATGTGGGGGAGCATGCTGGGGTCAAAAAAGATTGTCTTTAGTTAAACCCCAAGGTTAGTCCTGTCCTGAAGCAGCTCAGAATCATAAGGTTGCAAAGGTAGCTTAAAGCCAACTTGGCCTCATTTATGTAGTCCAGTGAATTATCACCGGTTAGCAGAATTTTAGACTGCTTTAAAATTTTGAAGTCTTAACTTTATTGTGCCAGGGAGTGTATGACACTCAAATGTGGTGTGGATGTTGGGGAAGAGCTCCTGTGAATGCTGAAATAGCTGAAACTAGTTTCAAGCTTCAGTTTTCATAAAATTTAGCATTAAAAAAAGTTGCCTCATTTTGGGGTTATCTTTTTGAGGTAGAATCATTGTAGGACATCTGATAACATTCCAGATTTTAAAAGTAATTTTTATCAGATTAAATCTTGGGGCCTCCCATGGAGCCAGAAATTCTTCTGAGCTGTTTTAAGAGTGTAATCAAATTCCACAGAAGAGCTGGAGTCTACATATAAAAATGCTTTGGAAGACTGAATCTTTAATTTCAAGTAAAATGGAAACCCTCTCCTTCTGCTGACTTTGTGTAATCAAAGTATTGGGACAGAGCCCCTCCCCCCCATCTCAAACACTTCTGTGACTTTGTCCGTGTACAAACATTGTGGCTACTTGCAGACATTAAAAAACCCCCAAAATGGTGCTTTACTTAAACTTGGTGCATTCTATCACTGAGCCCAGTGCTTGCCCAGAAGAGGCAGTGTGTTAGTTAGCCCCAGCTTGCCCAACACCTGTATAGATTGGGTGCTTTAGTGGGGCTTTTGTGGCACTTGTGTTTAACAGGTGATTAAGTCGGCTTTCGATAAAAGTGCCAAAACCCCCCGCTGAAGCACCCAATCTGTATGGATGCTGCAGAGCCAGATCGAAGTAACGCGCTGCTTGTTCTGGTAAACTGTGTATGTGTGTGTGTGTGTGGTGGGGGGGGGTTAATGTCTGTAAGCAGCTTATCTTTCTATTGGGAGAACCATTATTCCCCTTTACTAACCACAAGCGTACAAATGTTCATGCTGCTTCTTTCAGACCACAAATAGCAGTTCTGAGAGAAAAATAACTGAACTCCAATCCAGTAGAAGTTGCTCCTTGAAGAGTTTATCCAAATAGAAAAAACTTCCCAGGGCTTAACTCCTCCCAGGGACCCAGAGGAGTTGACTTACAGGGAATGGCTCTTACGTCTTTGAGAAACTGGGGTCACTCTAGTCTGGAGAAGGTGTAGAGGACAGTTGCTCCTGTGCCTCCTGTAGCTTGGAAGGGAAAAGGAGAGGAGGGACAGTAGTTGCCAACTGCTCCTTACCATTTTCTCACATGCTGGGAACTCCTGTGTAAGAACTGGGTAGGGGGCTTTGCCATGCTGCTCAGTTTACTTGGCTCCTAGTGCCCAGGAGCTCAGTAGTACAAGCCCCCTGCCTACTTCTCACATCAGGGACTTAGGAGTGGGCAGGGACTTTGCCATGCTGCTCCAGTCCCCCTGGAAACAGGAAGACTGGAGCAGCCACTGCTTCTCATGCTTTCCCCAAACTAGATCACCCTAGTCTTGGGAAGTCACAAGGAGCAGAGGAGAGGGGGTGGTTGCAGGCTGAACATTTGTGCTGCTCCCTCTCTCAGAACCATTTTAATGGTGGAAATTTTCCACCTCTAGCAATGAATGCTTGTACATGGTCTTGAACACAGCCTCCAGGAATTGGGCCCATTTATTGCTGAGTTCCATAAGAACTGGCAGAGTGGAGCTGTGTTTCCTCATACCGTAAATAGCAACTCTGTTTTGGTGCTTATTCAGAAACCTGGAGAGTACACAAACACAACACACTATTAAAGAAGAGTGAGGGAAGGACGTGCAGTGTTTCTGCAGCCAGGAAATAATATTTGCTATTTTAAATAAAATCTGAACTTTGTTCAAAAGAAAAAAAAATCAGACATTGAATTGTCTGCAAGTAAACTGAAAGAACACAAATTTGGCACTCAGGATACTTGGAGTCTGTTGCCAGCTCTGCTACTGGCCTGCATGGTGACTTAAAGCAAGTCACTTTGCCTTGGTGTATCTTGGTTTCCCGATCTGTAAAATGGAGATAGTGATCCTTAGTACCATTTGCCAATAGATGCTATAGATGTCAGTGGTGGTGTTAAGGGATTCAGCTTTTTTCATGGATTATCTTTCCTTCTTCTGGGCAGCTCAGTCAATAGAGCATTAGACTTTAATATGAGGATGCACATTTTAAGTCCCTGCTTAGGCAGCAATTGTGATGTGTGGTCTAGTGGGAGCAACTGATGGGATGAAGCCAGGCTGGCTAACTGCCTTTGTCCTTGTGTGGTGTGGCCTACTTTTTTACTAGATCATGGAATCATAGAGAAGTAGGTCTGGAAGGGACTTCCAGAGGTCGTCTAGTCCAACCCCTTGTCTATGGCAGGATCATCCCTTGTCCAAACCATTTTATATAATCCATAATCTGAACTCTGTGCAAGACTAAAGACCACCGTCAACCTTGACACAACAGAAGACATAACACCCTAACCTGCCACAGGAAAAGCAGAGGAACCACAGCAGCCTATGTCCTGCTTCTATAAAAAGTTGTCCATATATGCTCAGGAGATCCCATGTAGAGGGTAACATTTCCTGATACAAAGGAATGCAAAAACCCTCACAGTCCATACTAATCTGACCATGGGGTAAAATACCTTCCTGACCACAGATATGGTGATCATGTGACCCTAAGCAGAGGGGCAAGACCTTGTAGCCTGGAATGTCTGACTTTGACCCTAGCAGGAGGATTGGCATATCACAGTTAAAATCCCCAGCCTTGGCTGTAGCCAATACCCAATGCCTCTGAGGAAGGCTTAAAAAACACCCTGACACAGGTGGCAGGAAGTGGGGGTGGGGGCAACCAGGAAACCCAGAAGATGACCTTGTTTGCTCCCTTTCAGGCCTGCTTTTCTTTCCTGATCCATCTTATGCTGCCTACCCTAACTTAATTTTGCACCCAAATCTGCAAAATTACATCCAAAGGTGAAAATAACAAATTAATAGGAAACAGAATTTTAAGAAAGAAACAATTGCCAATAATGTATTAATTTCCATTTACAAGTATTATATATATATATATAGATATCTATATCTATCTATATATAAAGATAAATACATATATAGATAGATATATAATGCTTGCAAACAGAAATTAATAGAAGAAAAGAAAGAAATTTATAGAATACACACACACACACATCTGATAACTTCTCTCTTACAATGTTCAATTTTCTTTTTGTGTTCCCTGAAGGTTTATGTGGATGGGGATAATGCAGTATGTACCATGCTGTTTTCTGAAATGAAGTTTTAATAATTTATTTAAAATGAAAGCTATATCTTGCATAGTATCTTATATAGAATTATTGCAGCATTTCAAATATGACAGAATATATCTAGGGACAGTTTCCTTCTATGTTTATATTTTACTTACAGCATAAAATGAACGTTACTGTATTGATGTTCCCTTTTAGAAGACCAGACTGGTTTTGTTTCTTTTAATCCTAAGAGCAAAATATGTTTCTCTCCTCCTTTAACACTCCTTCTAGAATTCCATGTAGTCAAGCCTATTGCACAGTGGGGGCTTCCATATTTCTAATAAGCATCCAATAGTAGTAGGGGTCAGGGACTAACCAGTGAATAAGTCAAAACTCAAAATGAAGTGCCTTTCCTGTTTAGCACTGGGCACTGATAGAAACTGATAACGTTTGATTAACGAGCGGCAGCCTTGCAGTGGGTGAAAACATCTGTAAGAAATGATTTATTATTTCAAAGGTATTGGAAGCTTGCCGTATCTTGCAGATTTAACTATGTGTGCCTGAATAAAATAAATGAGATGCAACATGTGAAAAATGAAAACACATTACTTGTAAAGGATGTGTCACAAGCAGGGTATTTTTGTTCAAGTACACTTTGTCATGGGGATTTTTAATGTTGCTCTGAATACAAATCATTTAACTGGTTCATAAAATCAACACAGTTGGAATTCTGGCATCTATCATCCAAGACAGAAATGAGGGCTAAACTTAATGTGCTGTAACTTCCCTTAAATGTTCATATTTTGCATCATGTACAACTACTGAAATTGCACATAAGGATAAAAAAAAGCTCTGATCTCTGTCTAAAATTATATTCAAAGTGAAAATTGATGTAATGTTAAGTTTGAAGTCAGGAAAATTCATGGTCAGGATTCCTGCAGTAAGCTTTATTCCATCCTTTAGTTGATGTGTGCTGAAGTAACTTATATAATTATAAAATTGCACAGTGTTTGACGTGATATGTGCCAGAGGGGGCCTAATTTCCTCACATATTTATATCAATCAGAAATTAACTCAAGTCAAATTATATAAATGTTAAATTGATGCAAGTAAGAAGGGAGAATCATTTATTAAACCCCAAAATAATTTATTCACAAAAATTGCACTCAAATGATTCATGTGAACTACCTTTTCCTCAAGGAAGACTAAGCAAATAAATATAATTTTGTATTGACCTATACTATGGGATATTTTACTTTATATTTGTTCACACACACTGCTTTACTACAGATAAGTTGGAGATATAATAATGAGAATCTTTAATGCAATTCATATGTACAAGAAAATAAATAAAGGGGTTTTTAACTCTTAATTTCTTGAGTTTGGTATAATTTAATGCCTACTGCTTCATTGCTGTACTTGTTTACTGTCTATTTAGTTTAAGAATACTGATAATTAAAATGGGAAAAATAATGTGAAATTATCTTCGGCCTGAATAAAGCAGTACTGAATGGTTTGCTGTGTGGAAAAGAACAAGGGCAAAGGGATGTGGGCTTCACCTAATGAATGCAGTAGTCTTGGGGGTAGCCCAGTTCTTCCAGACCACTGGTTTTCAACCTGTATTCCGTGGAACCCTCGGGTTCTGTGATAGGTCATCAAGGTTCCGCAAAGAGATTGATGGAAAATGGAAAAGTGGGTCAGGAGGCAGTGAGTCGCCGTTGCTGTGCCTGGGCCATCTGGCTCGACGTCAGTCTTCAGGGTAGGGGTAGGCATTCGGTGGCAGAGGTAATGATGTGTAAGGGTTTTGTGACTTGAGGAAGTTTGAAAACCACTGTTCTAGGTGATGATCTCAACTTAGTGGCCTGATCCTTTTTGCATTCTTCCTGTGCTAAAGTTTTGTGAGCTCAGATCTAGTTGCCCTTCCACTGGCCTGTCCCTACTGAACTCCCTTTGTGCTCTTATTCAGAATGGTCAGGAAGGCCTGCCTCCTTGAAATTGCCATATGCTTCTGAAATATAGTTGTTATAAACCTTAAATGATGCAGAACACAGTGGCCCAATACCCTGCTCTGGGATAAGCATCATAATGTGGGTTTAGTCAGAAGTTTTAGCAGTGGGAGATGAAAAGGCTTCTGTTGCTTTCATTGCTACATAGGCATTTATTTGGTTTATACACCAACATTAGTACTGTATGTTTTAGCAAAGCAAAAAATGGAAAAGTATGTCATTTCTGACTAATTCATTCTGTTTTTACTGGCCGAATAGTGCCTAGATTGGTCCCTGGACAAAGGACGCTGCATAATACTGCCTCAAAAATACATTTGAGCAGCATTGCGTTTCTGAGAGGCACATAAATTGTGTGTATCAATAACAGTTACATTTGCTTCTCCCTGCACAAAGTAGTAGTTGCTCTAGGAGGGAAGTAAATTACTGCAGACATTGAAACAGTGAAAGTTACTATTCTGCACCCCATCTCGTACATAACCAGTAATTAAAGGAATCACTTGCTTGTAGTGGTAGATACCTGGAGATTATGACCTGGCTTCCACATAAAGTCCAGGCCCAGTATCTTGGTAAGTTTCACCCAAGAAAGCAGAAGTACTTAGTCCCTTTTAGTCTTTTGTACTGTCAGTAGTGAACATTTGAAATATTTTGTCTTAAGGTTTGGTTGCTGTCACTGCCTTAGGGTAAACTTCTGATGTTTGCAGTCTCTCAGCCTTATAAAAACATGTCTGTCAGCTGGAAAAGGACAGAATAACTTGTCGAAAAGTGTGCAAATATGAAGATGATGCAGGTATAGAAGGTGATGCACTTCTATTAAAATCGCATGTCAGATTACTTTGCAAGTACATTTTTTGCTCTTTGTATACTGACTTCATAATTTAGAATTTAGTTGACAGAATGACCTGAGTTTGAACATTGATTGCGTTGTGTTTGGGTACTTAGAAAGACTCCAGTATAAGAAAGTTTTGTTTAAGATCCTGTTCAATTTGATTTCTAGCTTTTGCTTCTCTAGACTTGTAACCACTCTTTTCCTGATCTTGTTCTGATCTTACAGGTTCCTTTACACTGTGAGCCAGAGTAAAAAAAAAAAGGCCTTTTCATCTTTAATTCTCTTTTCAAGGCATCTGTAGTATACTGTATATATAAAAAGAGAAAATTCATCGTTTTCTCAGTTTTGCCTTCAGCTGGGTCTTCAAGGGTCCAATGAGTTGTGCCTGAGCTTTGAGGTTTAAGCTTCTATTGTTGATATAGAAGTTGGTTTCTTCTCTCACCTCGAAGTTATTTTTTTTAAGCTGTACTAGCCAGTTAAAGCAATTATAGTAGTAACAGTGGGCATCTGGTATTACTATTGCAGAATTTTAGAAAGTAGAGCTTCAGCAATGATTGCAACTCCCTTTCTTTAAAGTGGAAACCATAACCTGAGTACTCTAAAGAAGTGACCTTTCAGCCTACAAGTTGAGTGGAATTATATCATCATGCCTACCATGAGGTCTTGGGAGTACTTGTGTAACAGTGTTGGCCAAGAGAACATGTGGAAGTATGCTAAGTCCTATGAGCTCTGTCAGTGCCTTGACCCTTGTAAATTTTGGAAAGTAATGAAGAATTAGGTAGCCAAACTAAAGCAGTGCCTTATACCATATTTTCTTGCACTTTTCTTTCCAAAATGAGTTGAGGAAAATAGTGGTGTGCATTATATATGAGGGATAGGGCTTCCCATGACTCTGGTAATTTGGGAGGAGCAGGGGCAGTGTGGTGACATCATTAATTTCTGTGGCTCTAGGGGCTATGGCAGGTAACATTACCACCCCCCCCCCTCCCCCCGGCTTGCTGCCAAATTTATGGACCTGTGGGGAGCCGTGTCCTCAGACTCTCACTGGGTCCAGCCCAGCACACAGTCATGGATCCAGCATGTGGTTCTAGAATTAGCACATGGTCCCAGAGCCAGGGTGCAGGATTGGACCCAGCATGCAGCCCCTGTACCAGTGTGCTGGATTGGGCCATGGCACATACTCCCCAGCCCTAGAAACACCAGGCTTCTAGTATGTACCTATGCAGCAAGATAACGTTTCCCCCCTCCTTATGACCTTTCAAAAATAGATTGCTTGTTATATGTGGGGTGTGCTGTATGCAAGAAAATGTGGTATTTGTTCCTATATTTTGACACAGTGACTCAACCAGAGTGTCAGGGACCCTAGCTCCCTGCCAGATCTTTTGAAGGGTGCCATGAGGTGTAAGGAGGTGGTAGAAGATAAGTAGATAGACAAAGCAAATAAGCGTAGCTCAGACTTGTGCCTGCATGGCCTATTGCCCACCCCCTCTGCCAGGCCCCACTGCAAGCAAGTAAGTCCCCACTGCAGGCAAGTAAGCAATGTAATCTAAATTACACCCAATGAGATGTGCCTCAGTCCAAAAAGGTTTCCGAAGCTTCCAAGTTTAACAACTAAGTTGGAAGCTTCGGAAGCAAAGACTAGCAGTAGGGGTCTATGTCTGATAGTGTCAACAGTGAATGACCTCAGTCTTAACACCTTAGTCAGACAGCCACGTGCTTAGTTTTTTGGGTAGGGCAGATGCCTCTTGGAGTTATAAGTGTGAGTTGAGTTGGAATGTCCTTCTACAACATGAGAAAGAAATAAAGCATCATATTGTTTTTCTACCTCCCATGCTTAGGTGCAATACATAGAATGTGATAGGTTCATGTGGAACAATGTTTAACATTGAGTATATGGTGAGAGGCAAGAAATATGATTGTGCTAAGTGGCCTAGAAGAGGTTGTTAGTCTGAAGGTTGGATGCTATTCCAAAAATAGAAAAGTAAGTTCCTCGCCAGGTTTATGATGGCTCACTCCCCATCTGAGTTCCACAGTGGCTATGTCAGAAAGAATGAACTAGGAAATTTACTTCTCATTAAGAAGAAAGAAAGGAACACTAATCACTCAGAGTTTATTTTTTCCTTTTATAATTCTTTTTGCTAGGAGTAAGTGGCATGTGATAGTTAGAACAGGGAATAGAAACTAAAAGCAAAGACCTTGGACTTTATTTCCTGCTTTGCTATATGACTTTAGGCAAGTCTCTTAGTTTTAGTATCCAGGTTCACTACATATAAAGATAATACATTAGTAGTTACTTATTTACAGTGTTTGCTGTACTTTGTGTTCTATTAATTTAAGATTAGCCCTGTCTTATAATTTGTTTTCCCAACAAAATTTACAGTGGCGAATTTACTTAAAGGATTAAAGGTTTTGGTTTTTATGATTCCAAGACTACCTCTTTCCTTGTGCCTAATAGTTATATTTGTGTCAGTAACTGATTTTTTTACTTTGGACCATTTTGGGTAAATAAACACACAATTTATTTTACACAATTTTTTATTTGTACTTGCTGCATAAATTTGGCAGCAAGCCAGAGGGAGAGGAGTGAGTGAATGGTGGTAATGTTACCTGCCATGGCTCCTAGAGCCACAGAAATTAATGCTGTCACCGCACTGCCCCTGCCACTCCCAAATTGCCAGTCATGAGAAAGCAGTTACTGTTTTCAAAATTCCTCAAATCAAAAATTAAAAATAATTTTGGATTGATTGAAAGAATATTCAAATGGAATAAATTCCAAACCAGATGTACAGTTTGGAAGTTGTTTTTAATTTTTTTTTTTAAAATAAACCTGGAGGAAATGTCTAAATGAAAATGATTTGAAAATATTTGGAGGTTTTCTATTTTTCTTTCAATGCGTACACATTAGCAAAGTGGAGAAGAAAATCAAGAACCATTTTTATGACCAAATTTGCATTTTTTTTTCACTTAAAACATTTTGGCTCCATTTTTTTCTCTAGCTCTAGATAAAATATTGGCCGTTGTCAACAGATGTTCTTTAGTGGTAGATGAATAATGATCTGTAGCCATGGTTCTCTAGAGCACAAATATTTCACTGATAATCTGGGTAATGAGTGCAAAAGGGAAGAGGAGAGCCAGGGGCACCCACTGACTTCAGGGAGCCCTCTTAAGGTCAGTGGGGCTTCATGCAGTTGCAAGTTCTGCTCAGGAGAGGTAATTGCTGGATTAGAGCCATAATGGAGTAGGAAAAATGTTTACATGCATTTTAAATGGGACTTCTTGCAAGGCAAAGCAAATCTCTGCCAGTGTTTTGATAGGCAGTTTAGTAAAACCTGCAGACACACATTACGTGTTACCTGTAATTGCTAAATGAGTAGCAGTTTTTTCATTAACAGAAAAGAAACCAAGTTTATTTCATCAGTTGGTTGAAAGAAATTTTAACAGGATCACTAATTTCTATTCATAGATGGAGCAAATTAAATTTTATTTTAGATAATAAATACTTGGAGTCTTGTCTGTTTTCACTTAAAATATTTTTCATTTTCAAATACTTATGAAAAAATGGTTGAAACTTTTTTTTTCACTTGACATACCTTTAAATGTATATTTTTTATTGTTGTTTTCAATTATTATTTTCCATTATTCCTGGCCACTGAACTTCAACTTGTTTTGCAGCATGTATTTAAACTAGGATCAGATTGGGAAGTGTGCCAGAGCACCTTTGGTGCCTGCCACTTTAAGGGCATTGAGTAGCAGCAGGGCAGCTGGCAGGTGCATGCCAGCCCTGATGAGGTGGTCATGTGACTGCAGAAGGGCTGTGTGATTGGAGGACTGTGCAGAGCAGCCTCCATTTTAACTCAGGTCCTCAGGGCTTCTACTTGCATCCTGATGAACAACACCTAGCTGAGCTACTGCTCAGAACATCCTTGGAGGTAAGGACAGGAGCTATGTGGAAGATAGGAGCCTCCTCGTCCTGGGTATGACTGAAAACTACACCCTGCTGGGGAATGATGGTCTGGTGGGACTACCTGTGACAGGGTAGTGCTCCAGAGATGCCAGACCAGTTGTTTCCCAGTGAAAGGCAGGTAGGGGCAACTTATATCCCTAGCTCCCACATCCTGGTGAGTTACCCTGATATAAGGCTAGGCTTGTCTCTGGACACCTGAGCCCCAAGGGGTGTAAGACCCCGGAGGCCCCAGAGAGGGGACAGAAACATGTGGTAGTCTGTATAGAATAGGGTCACTAAGGCCTGTACCACTGTTTTGGGGGGTGTACAGTAGGGTTGCAAGGGTGACCTGAAAGGCTTCACTGGGGGTGTGTTGAGTAGGGCTGTAGAGGTGCCTTGAAGGGCAGCACATGGGTCAACCTGCATAAGAATGTGAACTTGTGAAGTGGCTTGGAGAGGGACTAGTAGTTGAGTTTAGCTCAGTGTGAGGCCAGTAGACATGTAGAGTAGAATCTGTGTGAGGGTGGCCTGATGGGCTGTGTGTGCTCCAGCTAGAGAGTGAATAGGAAAATGTGAAGAGTCACAAAGTATGGCAGGTTGAGAGTGGCTCAGTGAGGGGCAGTATGAAAGAGGCCCTGTGAGAGAGGGTGGTATGAAGAGACCCTGTGAAGGGCAAAGTATGTGAGCTGAGTGTTAGAGGCCCTACAAGGGGCAGAGTTTAGCCTGGTCTTGGGCTAGTGCTATTATCAACTCATAGATTTCACAGACATTAGGGTGGGAAGGGACCTTGGAAGATCGTTGAGTCAAGCCACCTGCCCCAGGGGCAGGAAGTCAGCTGGGGTCATAGGATCCCAGCAAGATAAGCATCCAAATTTCTCTTGAAGGCATTCAAAGTAGGTGCTTGAACCACCTCCAGTGGCAGGTTATTCCAGACCTTGGGGGCTTGGACAGTAAAGAAATTCTTCCTTATGTCCAGCCTGAAACAGTCTTGCAGGAGTTTATAACCATTCAACCTTGTCATCCCTTGGGGTGCTTTGATGAAGAAGTGTTCCCCCAGATCCTGGTGACCATCCCTTATAAACTTATAGGTGGCCATCAGATCACCCCTGAGCCTGCGCTTTTCCAAGCTAAGGAGTCCCATAGCTCTCAGCATCTTGTCATAAGTTCTGTTTTCTTGACCTCTAATCATGCACGTGGCTCTTCTCTGGACTCTCTCAAGCTTCTCCACATCCTTTTTGAATTGTGGAGCCCAAAACTGGATGCACTACTCCAGCTGCAGCTTCACCATGGCTGAATACAATGGGAGAATGACGTCCTGGGATTTGCTTTAGAAGCATCTATGGATGAAAGCCAGCATTTTGCTCGCTTTACTAGCAGCAGCATCATATTGAAGGTTGATGTTCATCTTGTGGTCAGTGATGACCCCCAAGTCCCTTTCATCCATAGTGCTAGCCAGCATAGCACTGCTGAACCTATAAGGGATCCGTGCCAGGGGCTGAGCTATAATGCTAGCCAGCTCCTTGAGTACCCTGGGGTGTAGACTATAAGGGCCAGCTGACTTGAAGGTGCCCAGCCTCTCAAGGTGTTCCTTCATGAGGTCAGCATTTATGGAGGGCAATGACTCTCCCTCACCCGTGTGTCCCTGTCCTGTAATGGGCAGGGGTGTCCCATGGGACTTGTGAAAAACTGATGTAAAGTACCCATTTAGTAGGTTGACTTTTTCCTGGGCATCGGTTGTCAGTTGTCCCAGGTGGTTTAGCAGGGGTCCAGTGTTGTCCTTGCTTTTCCTCCAGTCCCCTATGTATCTAAAAAAGGACTTTTTATTATACTTGATACGAGTAGCCAGTTGGAGTTCCATCTCAGACTTGGCTTTCCTGGTTTGCTTGCTGCGGGTCCAGACCAGTGTAGAATATTCTTCCTAGGAGGTAGATCCCATCCTCCATCCTTTGTAGGTCTTTCTTTTTAGGTGCAGGAAGTCCAAGCTGACCCAAGGGGGCTGCTGTGCCCCTTTGCTGCCTTTCCTCTGAGACGGAATACCCTTAGCTTGTGTATCTAGGATCGCTCCCTTGAGGAGCAACCATTTTTCCTGAACTCCCCTCTCCTGGGGGTCATGGTCCCTTAGGGCCTCACTGACAAGCCTCCTGAGCTTGTCAAAGTCAGCTTTCCTGAAGTCAAGGACTTCTATATTGCTGACTGACTTGCCAGCTTTACAGCAGATGGTGAAGGTGATCAGCTCATGGTCATTGTCACCTAGCTTCCATTCAGTCCTTAGGTCACTGACCAGGTCGTCCCCGGTTGCCAGTACCAGGTTGAGCAGCACTTTACCTCTCGTTGGCTCGTAGACTTCTTGTGTCAGATAGAGCTCATCCACTCATGAGAGGAAGCTTTGCGACCACTTGGATTTCGCCAAGTGCTCTTCTCACAAGATGTCTGGGTAGTTGAGGTCTCCCATGACAACCATGGACTGGGAGCATGCGGCCTCAGCCAATTCCCTGGTGAACTCCTGGTCAAGCTCTTGATTTTGGGTGGCAGGTCTGTAGTAGACTCCCACCGTTGTGTCCCCTGTGCCATGTTCCCCATGGATTTTAACCCAGAGGGTCTCCAGTCATCCACCCTGGTCACCAATATCAGCTTGCAGGGATGCATAGCTCTCCTTGATATAGAAAGCTACACCCCCACCCCCACCCCTCACCTGTACAGAGTATAGCCATCTATACCCATGGTCCAGTCATGGGTGGAGTCCCCCCAGGTCTCTGTTATCCTTATGACATCATAATTATTTGTGTTAAGCAGGAGGACAAGTTCCTCCTGTTTATTCCCCAAGCTCCTGGCATTTGTGTACAGGCCCCTTGGGGGCCCTTGCCTTGCCCACAGGTTGTTCCAGGCTAAGGCAGGGGAGGGCTGCCTTAAGTGCCTTGGCCTGCTGCATTTCCAAGTGTTACTCAGTTGGCCAGCAGTGGCAGTAGCCCCCGCCCCCCCGGTCCCGCAGCAGGCTTAGTTTAATCTGCGAGACATGGAACATATTATAGGGGAATTCAGAGCCACGTGTAACACCCTATTCATCGGGGCATTAAATGGGCAGCTGCCTGCATTTTACACCAGTTTATCCATCAAGTCATGACAGGGGAGACTGGGCAGACTGCCTTTAGACAGGTGGGTGCACCGACGTTAAAACCTGGCCCTGAGCTGGCCCCCTGTTACAGGAAGATTAGGCATTAGGGGTGCACTGATAAAGATTAATTGGCTGATATCAATAGCCGATTATTAAACAATTATATCAGATGATACTGGTCCAACAACCAATTTACAGGAATGCAACTGGGCAGTGTGGAAAACAGTGCCCTGCAGGTACATCTGTGGAGGGGAAGAGGCATGGGGGAGGGAAGGAATGTGAGTAGGGGGAAGATCAAAGCCCCATTGTGAGGGAGGGAGTGGGGCTGGGGGTGTTGGTAGTGAATGGGATCATGGGTAGGGAATGGGACAGAGCTGCAGGCAGCTCATCCAGGGGATCAGCACGCCAGCATTTAAAAATGGTGGTGGGGGCACTTGAACTAAAGTTAGTCAAATGAGCTTTAGTTCAAGTGCTGCGACCACCATTTTTAACTTTGGGGGGATGCTTTTAACTGAAGTAGAGCTGAGCAGGGCAAGAGCAGATGTGGGCTGCCAACTGTGGGCTCGGAGCTCTCTACTCTGCTGCCTTTGTCCTGGGGACCTTACATCAGCCATGTATCCCCTGCCCACCCAGCAGCAGGAGGAACAATCTGCCCCAACTGCTGCCTGGTGGGCAGGGGACTCATGACCAACACAGGGCTCAGGTTGTCTGCAATATACTTCAAAGAATTTGGAAAAAATATGACTGAACACGTTGGAACTGTTTTTCTCATTTTAATTATACAACATTATGGCCTGATCACATGCCACATTCAATATTTTAATTTAAAGTTGTTTTTAATGATACAAGTTCAAAAAAGGCCTCTTAAATGGTTACATTTCTGCTTTTTCATATTGGAATTTATTTTGCAATGGCCAAGTTGATTTACTTTTTTCAAACTTGTGTGGGTTTTTAAAGTGAATTTTTTTGGCTGAAACTTCTGTCAATCTGGAGGCATTTTTAACTGACATTTTTAAATCTGAAAATAAAATAGATGTAGAACTCAATCCTTCAAGTGTGTACGCATTTGAGTGACTTTACTTGTGTCAGTATTGTCCTTGAAATCAATGGAATTATTTACAAAAGTAAGTGCAGTTACAGTTTTCAAACTTTATATCAGAAATACTGACACCTCAGCTGTTGTGTTACTTTCCACAATTGTACAACAGTCTCACATTCATACCAATATTATTTTTGAAAGGCATTGACTTGCCATCCTTTATTTTACTGTTATCACAGTTGTCTAGTGAAAAAGTTATAGATCCTGGTTAATAACTTGTAATATGTATGTATTGTGAACTAATGTTTCAAGATCATGTTTTATAATGTAGATTTTATAAACCTTTGCTAGTTTTGCTCATGTTTGTTTTTCAGCAGGGATAGGAGTATATCTATAACAGTATGACTAATTATCTTTACATGCATTTATCACTAAATAAACTTCACACAAGACAGCAAGATTGTTTACTTAAGCAGTATAATACTGGGAATGGTAGATAGCTCTAGAACATAGGATTACATTGCCAGAATGGCACTATTTATTAAGCTATGATAACGCTAATGTTCCTCTTTGATGTATAGCATGTGCGACTTCAGCTGAACTTGTAGAGAGCCTTAAGGATGTTTCATTGAACATTTAGTATGGCAGCAAGCCAGAATACATTTAGCCTAAACCCAGATGACAGGTTGGTAATGAGGTAGTGATTGATGACCACTGCTTCCTTATGAAAACCTGCTTGATATGCTGGGGGGGAAATGCATTGCTAGCTCTTTTCATTTCACTCCCTCTATATTAGTTATTCTTACTGTAGAAGAGTTGCATAGGCTTGTGGTTATTCACTCTTGGCTTCACTTTTAGATGACAATCAAGCATTCGTATGAGATTTTTAGAAGCACAGCCCAAAGGCTATATATACGTGCAATTCAAATCTTAATTTCAAGGGTTTTTATTATAAAAAATAACTGCAATTATGTTACCTATAAAACAACATGTAATATTCCTGTTACCTGCTTTCTGTAACTTTACAAGTTCTGAGATTCTCCTCCCATGTCATCTAAAAAGCTCTGTTTTCCCTTGCAAGGTATAATGAGAGATTTGGTCCAAAGGTTATAAAACATGGCTAAAACAAAACTGAGAGAAGACTTCTCTTTGCTTTTCTTTAGTCCTCCTAACAAGTTTTCACATCACTTATTTAGCTCAGGTAAGTCTGGGCCCTGTGCATCTGGGAGGATATGTAAACTTTCCACCAGATATTTCTACCCAGGCCCATATTAACTGGAAGAAAAGCTGCAGAGGAGTTTGTGGTGGTGACACACAGCCGTACACATTCCATGTGGAAATAGAGCTTTCCAGAGCTTCAGGGTGACTAGTCAGGTCTTAGCACGGAACAGCTGGAAATCAGCCCATAATGACAACAGACTGAGCCAGGTTAGTTATGAAGAGTACATGTGACAGCAGACAGCCAGTGCTATGACATAAAGCAGACATCAAGTACAAGTGTTTCTGTAGGGAAGAGAGTTCCCTTGCCTGTACCTGGGAGTGAAAAGAGTTGAAAGGTGGTGGTGACAGCAGTAAGACACAGAGACACTTTCCACTCTCCTTTTGTGAATACTTAAAAGGTGATTTAGTGGCTAGATAAGAGTCATAATGAGATGATGAAGACAGCACTTTGGATCTGCAGACCTGATAAAATGCTGCAGGAGACAGTCAAGTCATCTGAAGATTGCTATTTGGGCTCAGTGGCATTGCAAATCTGAGTTGGCATGGAAGAGGGACATGCTTTGGGACCAGCCACTTTTATACTCTTTGTCATTGAGGAAAAAGCTACATGTAATGGTTATTAAACACCTGAGCGACACCAATTGGGGATTTTGTAATCTTCAGAACCCAGAAGTTTTAGGTGGAACCAGGGATGACTATAAAATCATCTGAAAAGAGGAAGAGAAGGATAAGGCAAAAAGCCACCAGGCCTTCATGAGTTAAAAAGACCTAAGATGTGTGAGTTTGTACACATCGTATTTAGTACCATAGTTCCACAGGGAGGATGGTAGCAACTCTTCAGAAGAGGAGTAGACTGATTTGTGATTAATGTTAGAAGGGAACTGGCTCCTGGCTGGGTGTGCAAGGGAGTCATACTGAAACAGGGTGCATAGCTCTGATACAGGAGCCCGGCTGTGAGCTCATGAAGGTCTGGTGGCTTTTTGCCTTATCCTTCTCTTCCTCTTTTCAGACAATTTTTATAGTCATCCCTGGTGTGAATAAGTCTGATTATGGCACTGTCTTTTCTCGTCCGGTCACCCACCTCTGGCCGGAAGTGTGCCGTTCCCGGAGCGGCATACATCAGAACCGCCTGCCACGACTTGGATGGTTACTATGTTCAGTGATTCTTTCTAGCATGCGCCAGGCCAGAAATGAGACTTTCCCGTCACCTCAGAGGGGTGGTCCTTGAGGGCTCCTTCCTCCCCTACACCCTCGCCCGGGCCTCCGGGCCAGTTCGCAGTCAGTCTCTCAACCCCCCCCTTTTCCTTAGGGCGGGAGTGCAGGCCAACGCCTGAGATACACGAGTCCCAAAAATCACCCTGTCCAGGGTTACACTCAGTTCACTCGCGGGCACCAAATCCCAGCTTTCTATGATCCGCTGGCCCGCGTAGAATTCCTCAAAGTCTGTATCCGGGGAACTCCTTTTGTTCCCTTGAGAGTCCTCCCCTCATTGGACAAACTCTTCCCTTGCACTGGTATGCTGGGGTGCCACTAGCCACCCTAAAGGTTAAGCTGCCTGCCGTGACAATCCCGCCATGGTAGGGTGCTTCCGACCACCACAGCCTCCACCACCAACTTCAGGGTCTACAGCCCTCGTCGTCTCGCCCCTTCCGGGACCTTACCCTTGCCCCAGAACGTACGGGATGGCCGCGTGCCGGAGCGTCTCCCCCGCGCTGAGCTTCTGCTGGCAGTCTGCTCCCGCACCGGCACTTCCGGTCTGCTGCTCCTTGGTCCCGGGCTCACCTTTAAGTCTGCCGGCTTCTCTTTACACCTGTAACAGGTGAGTAAGTGCCCTGCCTCCCGGGGCTGCTGGTAGGCAGTTGCAGCGGCGCCTTCTGCCCCGCGGGTCTTGGAGCTTGTCCACCTCACCTCCCGGGGTCGTGGGCAGATGGTAGCTGTGGAGCCTTCCGTCCCACGGGTCTCAGGGCTTGACTGCCCCGCCACACTTGCACACCTGGTTCTAGTCCAAGGAAGGACCAAGCAGGTGATTGCATGATTGTTTGTGTAAGTGTTTGCTTTGTTATGGACATTGGTTTCCTTGTGGGGACAAGTTTGCCCTAGGAAAAATAAAGAACTGAGCGACAACCCACTATATGTGGTGGAGAACCTGGGCAGTCTAAACCCTCAACTCAGCCATGGAGACCAAAACCCTGCTAAAAAGACTGGAGGAGCTGCAGTAGCAGCTCCAAAATCAGCAATAGCAATTCCAGAGAGAGCAGCAGCAACAACTGCAGTAGTTTCCGTAAGAGCAGCAGCAGCAGGAGTTCCTGTAACAGCAATTGGATGCGAGACAGACCCCATACCCACAGTGGTGAGTCACAGGGTTCCCCAAGGTCATAGGGATGGGACCAGCAGATGATCCAGAGGCTTTTCTTGCCCCATTTGAATGGGTGGCAGAGGCATATCAATGGCCACAGGACACGTGGGTTATGAGGGTGGCACCCCTGTTAACTGGGGGAGGCATAGGCTGTGTGCCAGGACACAGGAGCAGACTCAGCCTGAGATTACATGCTAGACCAGTTGAGACTCATGGAGGAGGCTTACTGCCCCCAGTTCTGGGAGGAAGCTTGGAACCCTAATGTACAGCCCTAGGTTATAGTCCAGAAACTAAAACACTTATGCATCTGACGGCTTAACCCAGACTCCTGGTTGGCTGTAGAGCTAATGGAACTAATAGCATTGGGACAATTCTGCATCATCCTCCCAGTAAGAGCCTGAAAGTGGGTGTATTGTCACTGGGTGGCCAGCCTGAAAGAAGCCACATTGCAGGTAGAGGACTTTGCGGAGGTGGACTTAGACTGCTGGGAACCCCAGGGAAGCCATCAGTCTACAGGCCTGAGGAGGCTAGGACTCTATGGCAAACCAGCTGGGAGTCTAGGGAGGCCTCTGGTGGGGACATTACCTCCATCTCCCGATACCTCAGACAGGAGAGCCTTCAAGTGGGGGGCCTGGAGAAGAAGACAGCCTGGGCATCCACACAGCCTATGGGGAGGAAGGGAAGGCACAGATAATGTGCTTCCACTGCAGGGAGAAAAGGCACAGATATCAGTACTGCCCACAGATGGACTATGGATACTCCCATGCCTTGGTCTCAGAGGCAAGATGGGGAGCCCAGAACCAACGGGATATGTGATCCCTGTAAAGATTGCACGTATCTGTGTGGTAGTGTATCCCAGTGGGGATATCTTTGTGGTCAGGTTGGGAATATCTATGTGAAGATATCCACAGGCATTCATGGGGGTGCATGCATTCATGGGAGTACTTGACCATTCCTCATAGGCCTTCTGAGCCTGACTGTCAGGGGGCTGGAGGGGTATGTAAGCATGGCAGTTGTCTGCCATCTAGCCTAGTCCATGGTGGTGGGGGTGTGACTGGGGCTTGTGATCCAGTTGACTCAGAGAATAGATAATGCCCAGATGGACCCCAATCTTACATAACCAGAACTAGGGGAGAGATTTCCCTTTTAAGACCCACAACTTTTCAGACTGCAACCCAGATTACCCTGAGACTGGCACCAGGTCAGTCAGGAGGCCCCACCAGCCAGAGAAAACACTCCCGGAAAGGGATCAGGGTGCAGTGTGACCTGAACCCTCCTTTAAAGGAAGAGGAGGATCAAGGGGACCTCTGGCACTTAGCAGGAGGGTGGATTAGATCAAGTAGAGGAAGGCTAAGTTTTCATCTGGGATGAAAGAGAGAATCTGGTATGGGCCCTTTTGTATGGCTTGTTGTGGCAGAAAAATTGGGTCATAGGTGCATGTTTAGCCACCTAGGACCCCTGTTTTGAGCTTAGGGGACCTTTTGATGATAGTGACCAAAGACAAGGTTACTGGGGCCTGGCAGTCCTAACTATTGGTTCTGATACAATACTATCACTAGGTTTTGACACTGGCACATGGAATACACTAGGGCAGGAGGGTGTGTGTGTGTGTGGGGGGGGGCATTTGGGGGTAAAAAGACCCAGGAAAGAGTGCTGGCAAGGTTTTTTTGGCTTGGAATACAAGGAAATTAAAGACTGTTGTGCGTCCTGCCCTAAGTGCCAGCTGGTTGCCTCCCAGATTGCCCATAAGTCCACACTGGTGTCCATCCCACTCAGCATACCATTTGAGCAGGTTGGAGTGGACTTGATGAGACTCAAGTCCACTCAAGTGCAACTCAAGGAGATCCAGGTTCATTTTGGTCCTCACGAATATGCCACCTCTTACCCCAAGGCAGTAGTGATCGGCTTGGCATCAGCACAAATGGTGGCCACAGAGCTAATATGGTTTTTCTCCCAGATGTGCATTCCCAAGGAGGTTTTAATGGACATAAGTACAGCATTCATGTCCCAGTTATTACAGGATGTCTGGGACTTATTGAAGGTCCATTTGGTAAGAACATCAGTGTACCATACCCAAACAGATGGCTAAGTTGAAAGATTTAATTGAACACTGAAGAGGATGTTGAGGAAATTTGTAACAGATTAACCACAAAATTGGGATCAGTTACTGCCATACCACTTGTTTGCCATACAAGAGGTTCCACAATCTGCCACAGATTTTTTGATCTTTGAGTTGCTGTATGGGAAGCAGCCTTGAGGCATGCTGAACCTTTTGGAAGAGTCCTGCCAGGTCCAGGGGACTCTTAGACAAAACATACCTTGGTATGTTTTGAAGCTGAAGGAGAGGTTAGATCTGGTGGGGACCCTTGCAAAGAAAAATCTCAAAGCAGCCCAGCAGGAGTAAAAAACCCTCAATATAATAGAAATACTCGACTCCATGTATACCAGCTAGTGGGTAGAGTCCTGATATTACTCCCCTCCTCCAAAAGTAAGTTACTGCTGAAGTGGCAGGGACCTTTTGAGGTTCTGTGAAGGGTTGGGCAGGTAAATTATGAGGTTTGCCTGGTGGGGAAACTGCAAGGGTCACAGATGTACCACATTAATGTGTTGAAACTCTGGAAGGCTTGAGAGCCCTGTCTGGTCTCTGTGGGCTCCTATACACATGCAGAGGTTGCTCTGATGCACTGTAATAACAATGTATAATTACAGTGTATCCAGACTCCAACATTATGTGTATCAGCATCCCCATGCTGAAAAATGGTGGTGGGGGTACTTAAACTAAAGCTTGTTTGACATGCTTCTGTTGCCATTTTTCAGTATGGGGACACTGATACACATGACACTCTGAGTGCTTTAATTAGAGCAGCTCTCGGAGCCACCCGCACATCTATAAATGCTCAATGTGTCTACTGGAAGCTGATCTATGAATTCCAGTTCTACTCACAGATTTGATAATAGGTGTCAAGCTAGTGGAGAGATTGACCCCAATTTAGCAGATAGAAATGAAGAGCCTCCTGGTGAAATTTAAAGAGATGTTTACCAGGAATCTGGTCTGGACTATGTTAATAGAACACTGTCTTATCCTCAGGTTAGGCTGTACAATTCAAAAGGAATGCACACGAACCCCTGCCCAGCTCAGGGAAATGGTAAGACAGGAACTTAAAAAGAAGTTGGACCTAGGGGTATAATTGAGGAATCGAGCACCAAGTGGAGTAGTCCAACTGGGTTGGTGCCAAAGCCTAACCACACCATTCAGTTTTGCATTGACTTCTGCAAAGTCAACAGTGTTTCAAAATGTGATACATACCTTATGACCCAAATAGATGATATGGCAAAGGGAATAGGTAACACTAAGTATATAACCACCTTGGACTTCAGCAAGGGATACTGTATAATCTCCTTGGATCCTGCATCTCAGAAAATTACAGCCTTTGCAACATCCTGGGGGCTTTACCACTTCAAGACATTACCTTTGGTTTACATGGAGCCCTCGTGACCTTTCAGTGGTTAATAGACTGGGCATATGCAGCTGCTTATCTAGATGATGTGGTAATATTCACCAGGACATAGGCAGAACATCTCCAATGGGTGAAATAAGTGTTAAAGTTGATATGAGCATCTGGTCTAATGACTAACCCGACTAAGTGTCACCTGGGGTATATACTAGGCAATGGGAAAACTAGGCCCCTAGTTGACAAGATAAAGTTCTTGGTGGAAACACTGGTGCCTACAACTAAAAAACAGGTGAAGTCATTTTTGGGCTTGGCCAGCTACTACTAACATGTCATCCCACGATTTCAGGCCATTGCAGCCCCACTGACTGACCCACTGAGCAAGGGAATGTTGCAAGACAGTGTTTGGGATAGTAAAATGGCTACTATGCAGTGTACCAGTCCTGCATAGCCTGGACTTGACAAAATAATTTAATAATAGATACCTCAGAGCAAGGTCTGGAAGTGGTTCTTTCCCAAGAGTTTGAGGATGGGGACTACCCCATTCTGTACATCAGTAGGAAAATCTTTCCCTGGGAGTAGAAGTATGTTGTCATAGACAAGAAGTGATTAGCAGTTAAGTGGGCGGTTGAGGTTCTCCACTGCTATGTCTTAGGGGCTTGGTTTTCTTTGGTCACTGACCATGCTCCTTTACCATGCAGGAGGCGAACCCCCAGCTGACAAGATGGTACCTCTCTCTACAACCTTTTGATTTTGTGATACATCACTGCCCTGGGTTGGCATATGCGAATGCTGACTTCTCCAGGGGGAAAAGGCAGATGAGGGAAGGACTGAAGGAAAGGAAGAGTGTATCTTGGACTCCACTTTTGGGGATGGTCTGTGTAACTGGGTGCATAGCTCCTGGGTGGGAGCCCAACTGCAGGGGGTCAAATGAGTAATCTCCTCGTTGCTCAGGGAGATGGGAGCCAGCTGAGAGGGCTGATTCCATCCCAGAGGAAGTTAAAATCTAAAAGGAAGGGGAGTTGATGGAGAGAGGAAAGAAGGCAGTGCAGAAGAGGTAGCATGGAGCTGCATGGATCTGAGAGAGGACCTTAACTGTGAGTTAACCCTATATTGTTTGTATGATTATTTGTTTAAGTGCTTGCTTTGTTGTGCCCCAAGAAAAATAAGGAACTCGGGAGCAATCTACTACACATACTAATTGCTGGTGCCTCCTGGTGGAAGTATCCATTGGAGGTCATTGTTCCAAAGAGGATTCTTTTCCTTGGTAAACCCAAGTGAGAAATGTAGTCTTTAGCAGCCCTCTGCTGTGTGGAAATGATTAAGGAAAAAGTAATGGCCTGTTCCATATGAACTACTACTACTGTCAGATAGTTCCTAAATTAGTTAAATTAATCAAGTTGCACTCTAATTAAATCACATGCTTTGCATCTTACCTTCCTCCTTGTATTGGGACAATCCTCATTCAGTGTTCCTCTCATTCATGATTCTTTTGAATACCATCAGCTTACATGGTTGGCTTGTCGGGGAACTCTGTCTTCCTTTTTACTTATAAAGTGCCAAATCAATATTGTGCAAATTAATGTACATGTAAATGCTGCCTTCATTTCATGTGAAATTATGGTTTGTAATTTCTTTTTAGTGTTTATCATGTCCTAACATCTCATATTTTGCCCTGAGTGAGAATTGCAGGATTTGTCTCATCACGCTTGTTTTAAATGCTTGTTTTCTTAGGAATGCTTTGATTCAGTCCTGCAAGCATTTATGGTTATAACACTTCACTAATTGAAACAGCTGTGTTTTGTTGCCCATTGACCGTGGACAGAGATGAAGGCAGGCTGTTGAGTTTTATTTTTCTTAAATACATCCCTGAAAAGCTGAATATTAACCAGTGGTATCTGAGGACATAGTGTGACTAACGGCGATATGCTCTTGTAATTTATACACTGAAAATCTTAGCACTTACTGTGCTATCTGCTTCCAGATTCTATATGCAACTAAAAATCTCTTACTTGGTTTGTTGCCATACCAATACACTAAACAAAACTGGCAGCTTATAGCAGACTTCCACACTCCACAGCTAGAGATGCAGCCTAAAGAAATGTGGGAGAAGTTGTTGGAAAGTCACTCATGTTAAAAAAAAGGGGGGAAAAAAAGAAAGGAAATGTATATGAGCCCTCTTCCAACAAAAGCTTAAGCATATGCTGCATTTTATCTGCTGTGAGTTGTCCCATTGCAGTTAATGGGGTGCCTGAAGTTAAATTACAGTGCATGAAGTTAAACACCAGCATAAGCTTCTGCAGGATATTGCAGAAAATTGATAATGGTTTTAGACTTCTCAGAGCCTTTGCCTACTACTTACAAAAGAGATTCTCTAAGGCTAGGGACAGGCCCTTAAAAAGCCTGAGCCTGAATTGATTCAGTCTTTGCAAGTTAGTGTAACGTGGCTAGGCTGAACTGGTTTGAAACTGGACAGATGTTCTCTCTGGACTGAGGACATTGAAGCACATGCCTGCAGTGGCTCAGGCTATAAGCTGGGGGGCGCTAGAGCAGCCCTCCCTTTCCTTCCAGTGCTGAGCTAAGGGCACTGTGGCTTTTCCCTGCTGGCTGCTCGAGGGGAAATTTTCATTTGTTTATGATTTTCATTTGTTTACTTTAGTCAACAGCCTCTCTCCTTTACTTCAAACTTCTTAAACCACTTACTGGCTGACCTGTTGATTAGCTCCAAAAGTCCTAAGTAGTCACTGTTCTGTCTGGCTATCCCAGTGAAATTGGAGAGAGACACACACACCTCTCAGCATTAGCTAGCATACCACATGCCTGGGGCTGGGGTCCCTGCTGTGGGAGGGAGGGGGGATTTCATTCTTGAGTAGAGTGCAGACCCTGCTGTGTCTGCAATCTCTGCCAGAGCCTTACACAGCATTAGCTAGCATACCACATGCTGGCTACAGTCTGTGCTATGGAAGAGAAGACGAAGGGATCTTTGCTTAAGCAGTGAGTGGTGAGGGGAGGATGAGGGAGGCATGGGAAAGCCAGCAGACCCTGCTGGGCCTTCAAGTCTGTGCTGAGCTGCAGCCAGAGAGCAGAGAGGAGGGGCCAGTTCTGCTGTGGATCAGAGAGCTCCACTCAGCTCAGAGAGCATGCTGGGGGACTCTGATTTAACTTAAACCAGCAAGGGGTCTGGGACATAAGCTGGTTTGACCCAAATCAGTTAAGTTTGATACTACATTCAACCAGCTTGATCTCAGTTTCAGCCATTTTCAAACTAGTTTATGTGCACTTGAACATCTGTTCTGTTACAGGTTTAAACTAGTTTCTGATCACTTAAATCAGTTTATGTGTAATGTCTGTCCCTAGCCTAAGGGTATGCATAAGTGTTCACTGCACCCAGTTTAGGTTTCAACTTACTTTACAATGCCTAAGCCTAAACCTAAACTAGGAGCGGCACATTGCAGGCATTTGCCACTTGCAGGAGCACCACAAGCAGCCCAAGAAAGGTAATTCAGGGTTGGGGTGAGAGGCTAACAGGTCCAGTATGGGGGTTGCCTGGTCAGGCCGCATGGTCAGGGGGCTAAAAAAAGCCTGGACAGAGTCAGGGGGTGGGAACTGCATAGCTCCACGGCTGGCGTATATGGCTGGGTTCTCCTACCCCCATAGCTGTGCTGTGAATGTGTGCAGGTGTTCTCTAGGTCAGGTTAGCCCTTCATATAGTGGCTTAACCCTTTTTTTTTTTAAAGTAAACTTAAGTCTAAACTAAACTATCTATATTTTTTCTTTTTTGTTAAACATGAGTGAGTTTTCAGCAATGTCTCCCACATTTCTTTAAACTGCATCCCTTGCTGTGAAGTGTGTAGGTCTACTAAACTTAGGCCAGGCACACAATTTTTTCAGTGAGTTAAACCCTGTAAGAGCTTACTTGACCAGGCATTTAGATCAACCTAAACTTGGTTTGGTCATTCTAAATAACACTTGTATGTACCCTAACTGTATCACTTTCTTATTACAAGGTGGAGCCGGTTAACTTTAACTGCCTCTCTAGTAGAGTGAATGACTGGATTTTCACAGGTCAGCAAATCAAGAAGCCATTTTTCTCCTTTTTCTGTCATCCAGTGTCTGTGCCTTACAGTGATATCCTAATACAATCAAATACAGCGCTCTCCAACACCAATCATAGAATCAAAGCAAATTAAGGTTGAAAGGGACTTCAGGAGGTCATCTAGTCCAATCCCCTGTGTACCTGCCTGGTTTTGAACATCCGGTCTCGTGCTCTGCGCCCCCGGATGTTCGAAGTTGTCTGCCCCTGTGGTCTTAGCGAGTTGATGTCGTCAACCCTAATTGCCACTCCCCAATCTCGCCAGCCACAACTTGATCTTACCACAGTGATGGGGATTGACTATCGTGGCTCCTTATTCCAGGGACCATGGGACATTGGTCTTCTGCAAGGCTCCTTCTCCCCTTTACCTCGCCCTTACACCACACCTCGATGGATCTTGATGTTTGTTGGCCACATCTCTCTGATCGTTGGGACCTGGGACCCTCTGCCCAGTCAGCTTTAGGAATTCAGCTAGCTCTTCCGCACCTACCAGCTGCTAGCTCTGACCCAGCTACTCCCCATCAATGCTATACACCTCACCTCCCTTTGCACAGTGGGTAACAGAACAAAACACAAGTTAAACTACTGGCAGTAACACCAGTTCATAAGGGCTGTCCGTTGCCCCTTTCTATGACTGTACCTATCTCCCGCTCTGCTGGCCCAGTTGCCGGCTCTCAAGCCTCAACCCGCCTAACCTTGGCCTGGGGGCAGCCTACAGTGCTACAGGTGGGTCCCCTCGACGCGTCTCCCCCACAGCTCTTCTTCGGAGCCTCCTTCACCCTCCGTAATCCCACCTGGATGGGTGATCTGGAGCCTGTCGCATCTTTGTATCCTCTGAGGGCTCCTCCAGGTCTCAGAGTTCCTTTACCCTTCTTGGTCTCTGCACCTTGACCTTACATACTCATCTCCTTCCTTGCTGCCAGTGATGGTCTTCTCCTGTAGGACCCTGCTCTCTCCACTGGGGCTGCTGGCTGCAAGCCCCCATACTCCTTTGCTCTGAAGGGACTTGGAGAGAGCTTCTTTTTCTGGCGCTCCACCTCCTCTCCCTCCTTCAGGGCTGCGTTCTGCTGTTTTTAAAGTCCCTGACTAAAAGTTCATCCCCCCCAACTCTCAGCTGGACGTAATTTTATAAATAGGCAGCTAACGAGCCACTCGGGTCCTGCTGCCACTTCCGGTTTTGCCGCACCGCTTCCTGAAGGTGAGGACTTGTCTATTTGGTTTTCTTTTCTTCCTTTTCCCTTTCCTTCCTTTTCCTGCTCCCCTGGTTCCTCCCGGGCTCCCTGCGATTTTCGCCTTGGCTGCTCCCTGAGACACCCTGCTTAAAGTAGGACCATCCCTAACTAGATCATTCCAGACAGAGCTTTGTCAAGTTACGCCTTAAAAACCTCCAAGGATGGAGATTCAGCCACCTCTCTGGGTAACCTGTTCCAGTGCTTCACCACCCTCCTAGGGAGAAAGGTTTTCCTAATATCCAACCTAAACTTCCTTTGCTGCAACTTGAGACCATTGCTCTTTGTTCTGTCATCTGCCACCACTGAGAACAGTCCAGCTCCATCCTCTTTGGAACCCCCTTTAGGTAGTTAAAGCCTGCTCTTAAATCCCCTCTCAGGCTTCTCTTCTCCAGATTAAATAAACCCAGTTCTCTGAGCCTCATAAATCATGTCCCCCAGCCCCTGAACCATTTTCATTGCTCTCTGCTGGACTCTGTCCAGCTTGTCTACATTCTTTCTATAGTGGGGGGCCCAACACTGGACACAATACTCCAGATGTGGCCTCACCAGTACAGAATGGAGTGGAATAATTACTTTCCTTGATTTGCTGGCAACAATCTTACTAATGCAGCCTGGTATGCTGGTAGCCATCTTGGCAACAGAGACACACTGCTGACTCGTATCCTACTTATTGTCAACTGTAACACCAGGTCCTTTTCTGCAGAGCTGCTGCCCAGCCAGTCAGCCCCCAGCCTGTACTGGTGCATGTGACTGGTGCATGATCAAATATTGTATCAACAGCATTCCCTTCCCTGAAGTTTGCTTCATCCATTCTGGCTTTAAATAATTAAAGCCCCTGCCCCAGCCCTGATACTATCTGTAGGCAAGGCAAGAGCCCCCAAGGGGACACTGGGTTAAAATCCATGGGGAACACGGCACAGGGGACACAACAGTGGGAGTCTACTACAGACCTGCCACCAAAAGTCAAGAGCTTGACCAGCCGTTCACCTGGGAACTGGCTGAGGCTGCATGCTCCAGGACCATGGTTGTCATGGGTGACTTCAGTTACCCAGACATCTCATAGGAGGATCACTCAGCAAAATCCGAGTGGTCACAAAGCTTCCTGTCGGGTGTGGATGACTTCTACCTGACTTAAGTCTATGAGCCAATGAGAGGTAAAGTGCTGCTCAACCTGGTACTGGCTACTGGGGATGACCTAATTGGCGACCTAGTGATTGATGGATGGGAAGCTGGGTGATAGCGTCCACGAACTGATCACCTTCACCATCCGCTGTAAAGCTGGCATGTCAGTCAGGACTTCAGGAAAGCTGGCTTTGACAAACTCAGGAGGCTTGTCAGTGAGGCCCTAAGGGATCACAACCTGAGGGGGAGGGGAATTCAGGAAGAGTGGTTGCTTCTCAAGGGAGTGATCCTCAGTGCACAAGCAAATTCTATTCCATCTTGGAGGAAAGGCAACAAGAGGGCACAGCAGCCCCCCTGGCTCTCCAGGGATCTAGCAGATATCCTGAGGCTAAAAAGAGAGCTCTACAAAAGATGGAGGATGGGATTCACCTCCAAGGAGGAATGGTCTACACTGGTCCGCTCCTGCAGGGAGCAAACCAGGAAAGCCAAGGCTGCAACTGAACTGCAACTAGCTTCAAACATCAAGGACAATAAAATTCCTTTTTCAGATATGTGGGGAGCCGGAGCAAAAGCAAAGGGCAACATTAGATCCCTGCTGAACCAGATGGGACAACTAATGCCCAGGAAAAAGCCAGCCTATTAAATAGGTACTTTGTGTCAGTCTTTCATCAGTCCCATGGGACTCCCATGCCCACTACAGGACAGGTAGGTCCAGGTGAGGGAGATCCCCTGCCCTCCATAAATGCTGACCTCGTAACGGAACACCTTTAGAGGTTGGATACCTTCAAGTCAGCCAGCCCTGACAATCTACACCCCAGGGTACTCAAGGAGCTGGCTAGCATTATAGCCCAGCCTCTGGCACTGATCTTTGAAAACTCCTGGTGCTCTGGTGTAGTGCCCAAAGATTGGAAGAAGGGCAATATGGTGCCTATCTTCAAGAAAGGGAGGAAAGTGGATCTGGCTAACTATAGGCCTATCAGCCTGACTTTTATCCTGGGGATGGTCTTCGAAAAGTTTATTAAAGAGGCCATCCTTAATGGACTGGCTGACACCAACATCCTGAGGGATAGCCAGCACAGGTTTGTTGCGGGTAGGTCTTGCTTGAATTACCTTCTATGACAAGGTGACCTATCACCTGGACAAGGGAGAAGAGATAGATGTCATATATCTTGACTTCAAAAAAGCCTTTGATCTGGTATCCTGTGATCACCTCTTGGCAAAACTGGCCAATTGTGGCCTTGGGTCCACCATGATCCGCTGGCTGGGGAATTGGCTCTGTGGTCGGACCCAGAGGGTGGTAATTGATCATGGTGCCCTGTGACCAGTGGGGTCCCCCAAGGCTCTGTCCTTGGACCCATATTGTTCAACAACTTCATTAATGAAGTGGACATTGGAGTCAGGAGTGGACTGGCCAAGTTCGCTGTTGACACTAAACTCTGGGGCAAAGCATCCACGCCAGAAGACAGGAGGGCGATCCAGGCTGACCTGGAAAGGTTCAGCAAATGGGCAGACGAGAACCTGATGGTGTTTAACACCGAAAAATGCAAGGTTCCCCATCTTGGGAGGAAAACCCTGCAGCATGCTTATAGGTTTGGCAGTGCTACGCTGGCTAGCACTATGGAAGAAAGAGACTTGGGGGTCATCATTGACCACAAGATGAACATGAGCCTGCAATGCGATGCTGCGGCTAGTAAAGTGAGCAAAATGCTGGCTTGCATCCATAGATGCTTCTCAAGCAAATCCCAGGACGTCATTCTCCTCTTGTATTCAGCCTTGGTGAGGCTGCAGCTGGAGTACTGCATCCAGTTTTGGGCTCCACAATTCAAAAAGGATGTGGAGAAGCTTGAGAGAGTCCAGAGGAGAGCCACATGCATGATCAGAGATCAGGAAAACAGACCTTATGATGACAGGCTGAGAGCCATGGGTCTCTTTAGCCTGGAAAAGCGTAGGCTCAGGGGTGATCTGATGGCCACCTATAAGTTTATCAGGGGTGACCACCAGGATCTGGGGGAATGTCTGTTCACCAGAGCGCCCCAAGGGATGACGAGATCGAACAGTCACAAACTCCTGCAAGACCGTTTCAGGCTGGACATAAGGAAGAATTTTTTTACTGTCCGAGCCCCCAAGGTCTGGAACAGCCTGCCATTGGAGGTGGTTCAAGCACCTACATTGAACACCTTCAAGAGTAAATTGGATGCTTATCTTGCTGGGATCCTATGACCGCATCTATCTTCCTGCCTTTTGGGTGGAGGGCTGGACTCGATGATCGTCCGAGGTCCTTTCCAGCCCTAAAGTCTATGCAATCTATGAAATTGCAGCTACTTTCTAGGTCTTGCAAAGGGCATGTAGTTGTGTTTTTTTCTAATGTGTTATAGTTAGTTTCAAAATTAGAGCTACACTAAAATAGAAAGTTTACTTGCATTCCCATTCAGCGTGGGGCTGGCTCTGTTTTATAAAAGCTGTGCAACATTTTTGCTATTGTCATTTGCTGTTTTGCTGAAGGCATAAATGTATTATTTAAATTACTAGCAAACTTTCCAACAGTCAGGATTGACCTGAAATGCTTTATTTAGTTTAGGTTGTACTGGAAAGATTTTCTAAGGCAGTGATACAGCTGAGAAATAAGAAAACACTTTCTCCGAAGCAGCTTGACTCTGACAAAACTCTGAGCTCTGAGCCCCAAGACGAGCAGTAGTTGAGAGTGTTGTTAGTTTCAAGCTGCTCCAGAGACAATGTTGGCAGTATGCACACAGCAGAACAAGAGAGACAGAAGTGGGAAAGATATGTAGAGAGAAAGAGAGAATTGGAAAGAGAAAAGAGGTAGATAAAGGGGGGGGAAGAACAAACAAAAAAGGTGAGAAAAACATAACCACAATGAAATCAAACTGAAAAAAAATCAAAGAAATAAAAGGCAGAAACGTTGGATGCAGTAGAATGCAGCTAGCAGAACAGAAGAAAGTGCAAGGAGGGTATCAAGACTAAAAAACAGCATGATACTTACAATAATAAATAATGCAAATAGAGTCATAAAAAGCTGCATCTTCCAAGTTTTTTCCCCATAGCTCGGGAATGTAACTTATGTTCTTGATGTAGGTAAGGGCTATGCTAACTTTTGGAAAAAAAAGGGGTGAAACATGGAAGATGGATGAAACGCTATACTTTCTCACATAAAACATGCCTCCAAATCAGATATACATCTGGTTTTTGAAAAACAGAAGAAAAATGATCTTTACTTGTAGAAAGTAACTGGGTAGCAGCAGCTAGGAAGCCAAGCCTGTTCATTGTTCTACTCCCTGCAGAGAGAATGCAGACTTTACTTACACTTGGTCCAGGTAAAAGTGAAAGCTGCAGAAATTGCTGTTACCACATGTCCTTGCATTTAATGCACATTCTAATTTCCAGCAACTGGTTCTTGGGAAAAGGTGGGTTGTATGCGAGAAAACAGAGTATGCGGATTTTGCTGTACTTGGAAAGATCTTTTTGCTATTAAAAACAGATCTGTCCTGTTAAAAGGAAAGTATATATTTTGACCAGATAGGCGAAATAACTTTTGTTTAAATAAATGTGTCTCCTGAACAAATATATTAGAACTGGCCAATATTTTGTTTTATTTACTTGTTTGTTTGTTCATTTTTCTCCTATGTGTACTGATGGAAATACTTATTTGTCCTGAGATTCTGTTGTCAAATGTCAGTCAGTGTAGTACTCGCCATGTTTTTGTTTTATTATTAAAAAAATAACACATGGAAAATGTATTTGTTGTCATGCTACTTAAAATAATTTTTTTAACTAAAGTTTAGAAAAATTATGATAGCATATCTTTCATCAGCTGAAGTAATTATTTTTTTATCAATTTAATGATTCATTTACAAGCTTTCATAATTCAATGTACATTTATGTATCCAAATCCTGAAAAAGTATCCACCCTCATGAATCTATGTGCATTAGATGTCCCATTGAAATGTTTAAGACTGTGTGAATACGAGTTTGCACAGATTGTATTTTTTTTAGAATCAGAGCTAAAGATTAACTGGAATGAAGAGCAGCTGCAGAGAAGTATTTCATCATTACCAGAAAAAAGTATCTTTTGCTTTGTATCAGACTTTATGGACATAGTGTGTATGTGTGTATATGTATGTGTGTGTGTGTGTGTATATATATATATATATATTATATTCGCATGAAGAATATCTCTCACTAATATATATATGTATGTGTCTTCCTATTTTGCATCCTCCATTTCTTACCCTTTCTCATCCACTTTTTTGCAAAGCATTTTTATTATATTAAATTTATCGTACTAGATTACAATATTGTAAATTGGTAAGTAAATTGTTGTTAGGGAGACAAAGTTGTTAAACTAAAAAAATAGAAATTTTGAAATAAACTCATGTCAGTCAACACTACTTTTATTTAAATATTTTATTGTGATATTTAAATTTCCTATGTTAAATTCTAAGGAAGATGTCCCATTAAACACATAATTAAAAAACCCAAAATGTTAAAACCTGTGGAAATCTCAATTCAGTTTGCAGTGAGCTATGCCAATTCCAGTGTTAACTAGGGCTGTGTGAGGCTTCGGACTGTGCTTTGGATCCGGAGAAGCTTCAGCTGCCTCGGCATCTGAAGCAGCATGTCCGGATTGAAGTGCTGTGGCCACAAAGCTTGCCAGCTGTCAAGGAGATAGTTGCAGTGGGAGTCTGGCTTCTGGGGCCCTGCACCTCTGGCTGCTGACAGGCAAAACTCATGACATGGGTGCTTGTGCAACTGATTGTCTCTGTCTTGGGACAGTTGATTGACTGTATTGATAATTTCCTCTCCTTAGTTTGTGGTTTTGTAGGTGTTAACTGTTGCTCATTAACTTGTTAACACCTACAAAACCACAAACTAAGGAGAGGAATTAATCAATATTTCCTCAATAATCAAAATGTGGCAGGCTTCATGCTCTCAGCAGAAGCTACTGCCCCTGCAGGTTTCATCCAAATCATACAAAAAACAACAGAGTTATACGTATTTCATTGATGCCCCATTATATCCTATGGCCAGATCTCTGAGGCAGCTCTGAAGCTTAGGAGCTGCTTTGGCAAGCGGGAACCCGGTCCAGAGCTCCAGATCAGATTGCTGGCATCTGAAGTGGCCAGATCTGAAGTCAGATCGAATAGCTGCTTACTCACACAGGCCTAGTGTTAACACCAAATTCAAATATACAGTTTGTTAAAAAGAAAAAATTCTCGGCTGCTTACAGACAGTTAAACCCGCCCCCCACCCAAAAGTGGCACTTTACATTAAACTTGGCACTTTCCCATGCTGAGCCCTGCACATGCTCAGAAGAGGCAGCACCTTAGCTGAACCCAGGTTGCCCGACATCTATATAGATCAGGAGCTTTAGTGGCACTTTTTTTGGCATTTGCATCTAATGATTGACTCAGCTTTAGCTAAAAGTGCCAAAAAGCCTCACTGAAGCACCCAATCTATATAGATGCTGTGGAACTGGGTTGAATTAATGCACTGCTGCTTCCACTAAAGCATTGGGGGGGGTTGTTTTGTTTTTTTGCAAGCAGCCCAATTAACCACAGCCCAGACAAGTTCAACTCTGCTTTTTTAGTTAAATGCTGAAACTACAGAGAAGTTCAAAGATTTGAGAAAATAGGCACAATAGTAATTCAAACAATAACTGTTTAGGCTGGTAGAGGAGAAAGAAAGATGGGGTCTTTGCCTCCACAGAATGCTTTCTTTTGGAGCAACCCTTCTAGAACCATGAGGCTGTGAGCTCCCTCAGACCTGCAGTGTATTTCCTCCTCTCCTTTCTTCTTGGACAATGGAACAATTTAGAAAAAAGTGGACCAGTTTTCAGTAAACTGCTGGTGAGGTCTTAGACTCAGAAAAATAGGGCTGGAAGGGACCATAGAAGGTCATTTATTATAGTCCCCATTTTCAAAGCATGAGCATTCAAGCCAAGGTTTTATCCAGCCAGCACTTAAACACTTCTGTGGTGGAGATCCCACCTCCTGTGGAGGTCATTTCCATCATGCCACTATACAAAACAGTAATGCACCCATATCTTGAATACTGTGTACAATTCTGGTCCCCACATCTCAAAAAGGATGTAGTAGAATTAGAAAGTGTACAAAGACAGCAACCAAAAATGAGCTGGGGCATGGAGCAATACCAGGAGAGACTAAAAAGGCTAGGACTTCAGTTTGGAAAGGAGAAGGCTTGGAGCGCTTATGACAGAGGTCTTTAAAATCATGAAGGGTAAGGACCAAGTGAACGGAGAACTGTTTTTTTACTAAGTCCCTGAATACTAGAATTAAGGGGCACCCTCTGAAATTAGTAGGTGACAGGTTTAAAACTAACAAGAAAAAGTACTTTTATACACATCACATAAGTAACTTATGGAATTCATTGCCACAGGAGGTGTTGGAGGCAAAAAGCATAACCAGGTTCAGAAAGGGACTGGATAAATTCATCTATTAATGGCTGTTGAACATTATGGAGATGTTTCCCCTGGCATCTCTAAACCAATAATGGTGGATGCCAGGGAGAGTATTGAAAAGGATATGGATCATTCTAGAGCAGCGGTCTTCAACTTCTGGCCCATGGGCCTAATCCAGCCTGTGGAGCCATGGCATCTGCCCAAGGGGCTCCCCATGGGTTGGGAAATTTGGTAGCAGGGAAGCAGTATCAATGAATATTGCCACCTCTTCCCCACTGCCAAATTCTCAAGCATCACACAGACAGATTGGGGCTGGCCTCGCCCCCTTCATCTTCCCCTCATGCAGCCAAATCAAGGCTAGGCCATGCCCCTATCCCTCCATGTGGCTGGATTAAGTGCCCTCCACCCTGTTCCACATAGCTGGATCAGATCCTGTTCCCACCCTGTGCATTGAATCTGGGCAGCTGCTGTCTGGCCTGTCGGACAAAAAATGTTGAGCAGCACTGTCCTAGAGAGATGAAGTTCAATGATTTCCTTCTTTATCATTTACTTCTGTCCCTGTTGGGGATAGGGTATTGGGTTAAGTGGAATATCGGCTTAACCCAGTATAGTTCTTCTTATGTTTTTATTTAACCACCCCTATAGTTAGAAAGCTATCTATACAATCCAGTCAAATTATCTTTTTAATTTTAGCTCATAACATTTTGTCTTGTCCCCTGTGAACACAAAATAGTTGGTGCTCATGCTCATTAAAACAACCCTATTTGTATTGTTATCAACTATTTGCTCTACTTGTCATGTTTTTTTCTCCATACTAAATAATCCCAGTTCTTCCAATGTTTCCCTATTTTATCAAGTTTTCGAGATCTCTCATCATTTTTGTTACTCTTCTCTTAATTCTTTCCACTTTGTCCACATCTTTCTTAAAGTGTGGTGCTCCAAACTGACATAGTACTTAAGGTAAGGCATCATCAGTGCCGGATGGAATGGAAGAATCACTTTCTGAAACCTACATGCAACATTCCTTTTAGTACAGCTGACTATGATATTGGCTTTCTTTTGCATCTGTTGACTCATATATTCTGCTTATGGTTCACTGTAACACCCAGTACTGCACCCTTGTTGATCTGTTTCCAATATGTATTTGTAAATTTACTTGTTCCATTCTAAGTGTAGTACTTTGCACTTGTCCTCATTTAATTTCATCTAATTATTTTAAAGCCGTTTTTCCCAGTTAATAAAATTCATTTTGAATTCTAATCCTATCCTCTGAAGTATTTACTAAACTACTTGGTTTGGTATCATCTTCAATTTTAAGTCTATATCCATTTCCATCCTTCAAGTCCTTCATGAAGATATTGAACAGGATTGTTCAGGACAGGAAAGACCCCAGGGGGATCACACTTGATGCCTCCTTCCATTGATGACTACCCATCTGCCCATTTGCTGTTTTCTTTTTGAGCATGATTATCCAACCACTTATGCACCAACCTTATAGTACTATATTTACTTGAATATAAGATGATCCCCCAATTATTAGATTCTATATATGAAAAACATATACATTTGTTATAATTTTTCAGGTATGGAATCTAAACATTGGAGGGTTGTCTTGAATGCCCCCCTCCCAAATGCTACAGCTGGCAAAGCAGTGGCTTGGGGGGGGTAGGTGGCCCCTTTGCCCCCTGCCCCACTCACTTCTTCCCTGTACAGCCTTCCTGCTCCCCTGTCACGAGCAACCCCCCAGCCCCAGCTCCTCAGAGCTCCTGACTCTTCCCTCCCTGCTTTGCTGATTCTCTGCCCCATCCTTCCCTGCTCACCAGTCTCTACCCTTCCCCCCACCCCCACCCCCACCTCCTTACTGTCAGATGCTGCTCATGCTGATCCATCCCAGAGCACAGCACATGGGAGCTCAGCACTTGCCTGGCCATGCAGCAGGGGCAGCATTTCTGATTGGCTGGGCAGGAAAAAGAATTTCCACGTACTCCCTGCCTGGGAGAGATCCTAGTCCCAGCTTTGCCTGACAGTAATGGAGATGGAAGGTGGTGGTGGCAGCAAGCAGAAGGTGGAGGCAGGAGGCTGCTGTGGTTCTGACTCTGACCCAGATCTGGGCTCAGAGCTTTAGCAGACACCTGCATGGACCTCATCTTATATTCATGTAAATATGGTAGTTTTATCTAGCCTGTTTCCTTAGTTTATATAGGAGAGTGCCATGGGGAAATGGTGTTAAAAGTCTTGCTATACTCAAAGTATATTGCATCCACTGCTCTCCTTCCATTCACAAAGTGAGTCACCTTGTTGTAGGAGGAAATCAGATTCGTTAAGTACAACTTACTGCTGTCCAAAACATGTTGGCTCTTTATCACCTTGTTATCATAGAGGTACTTAAAAATGTATTCCTTTATGAAATGTATTCCAGTGTTGTTTTGGGTATGGAAGTTAGATTGACTGGTCTGTCATTTCTTGGATCCTCCTTGTTCCCTTTTTGTATTTTAAAGATGGACACTGTATTTTCCCTTTTCCAGTCTTCTGTGACCACACCTGACCTCAGTGAGTTCTGAAAGATGTTAGCCAATGGCTCTGAAATTACATCAGTCAATTCCTTGAAAATGCTAGAATAAAATTCATCTGAACATGCTTATCTGAAAACATCCAGCTTATTTAAGCTATTTCTAATGTGTTCTTTGGAATGATGTCGATTTAAGTCTGAATTCAGTGGAACCATAGGGACATGCTTTCAAGAAGCTACATACAAAATTTGAACTGTTTTACAGTCGTCTATCATATAAATGCTTATCTCTCAGATTCATGGATTGTAAATAAGTACTTTTTCAAATATATTAAAAAGGGAATATGATATTCTTTGTGAAAAAATAGGCAATATACAAGTTATGACAGGTAACTGAAAGTATCAATGGAGTGGAACATATTTTTGCCAGGGCTGATGGTATATAAAGAGACATTATCCCCCGGGTCTCTTGAATATTTTTCATTTAGAAATTCTGGTTGTGGGGGAAAAAAATTGAGGGCATCCTGATTCATGGAAGTCCATGGAAATTTTGCCATATACTTCAACAGAGCCAAGATTTCCCCCAATGAATACTAAGGAAAAAGGAGAAAATCAGCAGGTAAAAGCACTCTTAATTTTAGAAAAAAATACAGATAAATGAAAATTTGCCTTTCTTATGTATCAGTGAAAATTGTTTCTCAGTCTAACATTCCTGAATAGAATTTGTTCTTACTAGTTTTCTTAGAAAACAGTTGTGCAGCTTCCTGACGCTTTATCAAGTACAGTGCAGCGATCAATGTTTAAGAGTCAATTGGTGTTGTACAGTTCTGTGAGACATAGGAATTATTAGGTTGGTGTCTTGGGAAGGAAGAATCAGTTGGCAAGTTTTTATTTTTCAGTAGAGGCTGTTGTACATGTAAAATACCTTTTTCTTCTGTGTCCTTTGTAAAGAATAGCTATGATGTGGCATAAACAGTAGATGAGACTCAAATTGTTACAACAGGAAATGTATGTAATTTCAAAAATCAGTTCAATATTTTACATTAATTAAACTTGAAACAATTTCAAATGCATAAATTTGACTTTGCACCTGCAAAAAAAAATTGCTTCTGCATCATTTAGCTTGAAAGTTTTAACATGATACAAACAAACAAACAAACAAACAAGCACCTGTCACCAGTTACTGCATATTGTATATAATTTTATATTTCAATATGATTAAACTGAACAAATTAATAATGGCATTGAAATATCCTCTCATTTGCATGCATTAGTCCTACAGAAGTTGCATATTAAAAACAAGATTGTACCATTCTGCTTCTACACTGGAAGTGGTGCAATGTTGCCATTCATCAGGAATGCCAAATTCAAATCGGTCAGCAGGCCATGTTTCCTGTAGTACAGCTGCCTGTGGCTTATATCCACAATTTTCCACCAAACTTTGCTATTCATTCAGTTCTTTGTATGCTGTGATGCACCCTTTGCATACCAGTAGCCATTTTCAGAAGGTATCAATTTTAAAATTTTGTTGATATACAAACATGACAGGCCTCCAAAAGTCTGAAAAAAAAGTATTTTCCAAAGGCATTTGCTAAAGTTCTTATAAGACAAATGAAAAGAAAATGAGATGAATTCCAAACAAACAAAATCTTTTGTACACACTAACATCTCACAAAACGATAGTACTGGTCCCAGAGACTTGCCATCTCTCTGCCGCAGCTAGCTTCTTGATGTTTGGTTTCAAAGATTGTGCCACTTTCAGAGTGGTGTTCAAATGCTTGTCACTGAGTCTTGAGTGCAGTTTTGTCTTTTTGACGTTTATTACAGAGAACATCTAGTCACACCTGTATGTGCTCACAAACATGGATACATTCTTGATGCAAAGGATTTTCTTGCTGGGTAGTTTTTGCTCCCACTTATTGGTAATTATTTTTGCTCCCAGTTATTGGTATTAATGAATCCTAACTATTTAGAAATTATCCTTCAAATAATTGGTCAGCACTAGTGTTACACTGAAGATCAGTGAGTTACATTTATAGTTCCTGAGGGGTATCCTCCCCTGGGAGAGAGAACAGGGTGCTAAAAAGTCTGAACTCTACTTCCTGACTCCAAAATCAGTGAACCTGTCCTGGAATTCATTCCTGAGCTTTGACCACCTACTTTTCAAAGATCTCACCACCCTCAATCCCAGTGACACTGATCAATAACTTCAAGATGGGGAAGTGTGCTACACTGTTCTGAGAGAGCTGTTTCTCCCAAAGAGACGGCTTCATTTCAAAGGCACACACAGTGTTGTAAAACTTGATTATGAACCTTCATTCTTGTGTGTAAGGAGGTGCCCTGTTATGGCCATCAACAAGGCAAGATCCTGGAACCATTCTTCATATTGCAATTCAGCCATAGGTTTCTTTTTCTGACTCATAAATCCTTCAATCTCAAATCAGTTCAAGGAACCTCTTTAAGACAGACTGTGGTTTAGCCAGCACATTTCAGTATAATTTAGCTTTGGAACTGTGAATGTTTTTGTTTTGGGGCTGGACTCGATGATCTTCCAAGGTCCCTTCCAGCCCTAATGTCTATGAAATAATATAGCAGTCCATGCTGACAGTCACCTTTCTCCAAGAGTTGGTTGAACTGCCAATGGTTGAGAGCCCTTGCTCAGATGCAGTTCATTGTTTTTACCATAACATTCATCACATGCTCCATGCTTAGCACAGAAAGATTCCTGATGTAGAAGAAAATGAAAAACACAAAGTTGATGGCCTGGATTGAGACTCTGCACTTCGCAGTTGAGTTTTGTCACAAATCCTGCCCTCCTCCTAACTATGGAATGAGCCTCATCTGTTGCAAGGCTTGCTGTCCTTTTTTAGTCCACACCTAATTTGTCCACAGCTGTTGTTGCACAGTTGAAAATTGTCCTCTCCTCGTAGTTGTCATTTATTGACATTAACTCCACGAACTCCTCTGTTACATTTATATCTTGACTGACACCCCAAGCACACAGCCATCTGTGCAACGACTCACATCTGTGTTTTTATCAATTGCTGTTAAAAAAGAAGCAAACGTCTTTGCCTTGTTTTGTAGTTGACTCTGCAGATTTTCAGATAATTGGGAGATTCTCTTGATTATTGTGTTTCTTGAGAAGCTAATTGCAAAAGTACGCTACTTATCTGGGCATGTAGTGTTTTCAGTCTTTATTTTATATTTCTTCAAAAACCTTCGCTTAGCAAAGAACCAGCTCTTTCTTCAGAAAAGGCATAGCAAGCTTTCACTGCTTTGTCACTTGGTGCATTTGTGTGAGGATAGATTGTTACTTTTTCAATGGCTGTTCTAATTCACTCTGTCTTCCTGCAACTTTGTCATATTTCACACTATGAAATGACACACAATGTCTCTTAACATTATGTTCTTCTGAAACATCCACTGTTTGCTTACAAACCAAATGCACAGGTTTTCTATTTGCTTTCCTGAAGAAGTATGAATGTCTCCATTACTCTTGAAAAACATGGCATTCCTTGTTCACTTTCCTCCTCCCAGATACGATAGTTAACACAAATGTGTGAGATGACACTTGCTATGCTTGCTTGTTATACAACATTGCTTTACAAATGCAACCTCAGCTCTTACTTTGTGATCGGTACTTGGCAGTGACGACAACTTGCTGCACTTCACCACTTATTTCATGCTTAGTTTTTTCTTCAAACATACACAACGTTCCAGCACTCTTCTTTGAGAGAGAGATTTGTTTATGTGACCTTACTATAAACCAGGGTGGGCAAAATATGGCCAACAGGCTGAATCCGGCCTGCCGGGCAATTCCACCCTGCTCACAGATGCCAACCAATTATACCCTGCTCAGCTCCTGTGCCTCGCTCCCATTCTGGTGTATAGAAGGGAATGCCCAAGTTAGCATGCAACTTCCAGGTGCAGCTGTTACTGCCACTACTGCAGCTACCAAAGGACCTTCTCGGCTTTCCTAGTGCTCAGCAGTTCCTCTAATGAACGTTGCGTACCTCCCAAGGCTGGGGGGGCATGGCAAGCTCCCACAAGTGGCAGCATTGGGGGTGTGGCAGCAGTGAACAAGGCGCTCGGACAGGTGACCATGGCAGTATCAGCAGCAAGGTGGGGGTGTGGTGACCAGCAATCAGCAACCACCTGCAAACGCTGCCAGCAGTGTTGGCAGTGGGGGGGGGCGGGGAGCAGTGACCACTTGCAGACACCACCAGCAGCAGTGGCAACATTGAATTTCAGGGGGTGCACTAGTAGCTGTGTGCACCCCCTACTTGTTGCCAATGGCTCCTCCTCCTGCTTCTGCTGCAGTGCTTGCTCTAGGCAGCAAGTATGTGGCAGAGATGGGGGGGAAGCTGCAGCTGGGCAGGAGTAGGGAGTGTGGAGCATGGGGCTAAGGCTGGCAGGAGCATGGAGCTGCTCTAGGGGGTGGCAGGAGTGCGGAGCTCAGATGGGCAGGGCGTGGGTGTGCGGGAGGGTGTTGGGGGCTGTGGGGACCCCACGCAATCCCCCACCATGGTACACAACTTCCTCTGCTAATGGCAATAGCAGCAGCAGGAGGGAGCCCTCAGGGCGGTCACAGTCTACTCAGCCACTGCTGCCTGGGGGCATGCAGCTGCAGCCAAAACTGCATGTGATGACAAGAAACGCAGCCTTCCTAGCCTGCTTCTGTTGTGCAGGGCTACCCATGGTACACATGCAGCTCCTGGCACTTGTGTGCCACCAGGGCAAACACTTCCTGATGGAGATGGCTCTCTTCCCCACCACATGCATCTGCTGGGACTCTGGTGTGGTGAAGAGCCCCGCCTCTTGCTTCTGTGGTGGCAGGGAGCAGGGAAGGCAGCCGGTTCCATTGCATGGGGCTTCCCCCAATGACACATGAGTGCTGGGAGCTTCATGTGTGCTGCACGAAGTCCCATGTGATAAAAGCGGCCCAGGCAAGCTGTGCTCCTTGTTGCCATGTATAGCTCTGATTGGAGCCATGTGCCACCAAGTGGCAGCACCTGCTCAGGCCACAAGTGCCCTGAGGGCCCCTGCCTCCTGCTTCTGCTGCTGCCAGTGGCAGGGGCTGGGGGAAAGAAGGCATTTGGGGGGATCCCCACAGCCCCCCACCCTGCCCCTACATATACCCACACCCACAATGCCCCACATATATACACACACCCAGCAATATACCCTTCACCAGTGGTTCTCAACCTTTTTTGGACCAGGACCCATTTGTAAATATTGATCGATCTCAAACTCCTGACCTGCTGGACCATGGTCCAGCCTCCGAGTGTGTGGAGCAGGGGTGGGGGTGGGGGTCCCAAGCACCCCTTACAGGCTGGAACTCTGCCAGCCTGCAAGGGAAAAGCCATGGTTTCCCACATTTTTCTCCACAGGCTGAGAAACATTGCCCTAGGACCCCTTCCCACCACACCCTCTCACAAACCTCACATGCACCCACCCACACACACAACCCTGCACTGCTTCCTCTGCTGCCCCTGTGTACAGAGGCCACATTGCCAGGGCAGTGTGGAGCTCACAGTGGCAAGGAGATCCCTGAATGGCTGTGCTGTTCCCTGCTGCACCAGGTTGCACACACTGGGCTGCAGAGGCACCACGACAGGGAAGCAGGGCCAGAGCCTAAGCTCACAATGGGTAGCCCATGCCCACCCCTGTCCTGTGCACAGATCTGGGGGGCGCAGGTCCCCCCTGCCCATCAGGAATGTGTGCAGCAGCAGGGAGTTGGCCCCACCCCCACCCCCTGAACATACTGCCTGTGGCCCCACCCACTCCCTGCCGGGGCCCTGCAGCTATGCATTGTGGCCCCACCCCCCACATGGCTAGGCAGTAGCCCCAGCCTGAGCCCTACCCAACTCCGCCCCCCATGGAGGCCTCAATCTTCCCCTAGTTTACCTGCAGGAACTGCTCTACAGGCTGCTTGGGGGCATGTGCATGTACATGCCCATGATGCCCACTACCTGACTGCCCTCCTCCCACTTCCTCCCAGCTCCCTGCAGGCTGGAACTTTGCCAGCCTACAGGGAGCTCTGGCAAAACTGCAAAATCTGTGGGGTTTCACTTCTAAAATGAGAAATCCACGTTTTACTCCAGTAAGGGGGGAAATCCCTGTTTTACTCCATTTTTCCATGGGAAACTGTCAGAGCAAAATTTTTGATTAAATGCTGACAACACAGGGAGTTGAAACTGACATGCGCATTTGACTCTGTGAGTGGAAAGTTCCAAGGCTCACCCAGCTCTTGTCCCCTGGGTGACCTGCGGGCCTGTCAGTCATTGCTGACCTACTTTCCCCACAGACGTATGCTCAGATTGTGTCAGCTTCTGACTGAGAGCATGCTCAGTCAGAACCTGACATGAGGTAATCTGACTAGAAATTTCTCTGCGCAGAGCGTTCTGATTGGCCACTAAATTCAGATAAAAGTTCAGTGAGCCCCTCCCTCAGGGGGGAGATTGCACTAGCTGGAGACAGAGGCTGGTATTCTAGGGACTGTCTCTCAGTCAGGCTTTGGGGCCTATTGATCTCCTCCCTCGCTCGGCGTTGCTGGTGTATTGCGGTTTTGATTTCCTGGCTTCTGACCTATCTTGGCATTGACCATCGACCACGGCCCGGATCATCCCTGCTGGCTTTGACTACTTCTCAGCTTTTGTCAGGGACACAGATCCAAAAGAATCGGGCCCCAAGGTCACGGTGGGCCGGAGTGGCGATTGGATCACGGAACAAGTGGGATTAGCAGCGGTGGAGTCTGAGCGGCACGGGAAGCGTATGGTTTCAAAATTTGATAGGTTTAATTTGCTCACACTTTGAAGTGGAGGCACAAAGTTGCTTTTTTCAGTTACAGTTATAGAACCAGCAAACAATCAACAACAGAGGGGTCTGTTGGCCCACGGGGTTCACATGCTTGCTTTCTACCCCTGAGGGATAGGTGCGGCTGCCCACTGCTAGTCCCAGGGCTGGTCAACAGCTCATTAATTGGAGTAAATGCACAAACAAAACTGTAACCTGATGAATAGAATGAACGTCGTGACGCCAGTCCAATAAGGACAACGAAGAGAAGGGGTGGTATCCGAAGCCGAGGTCAAAAGCCGAGAAGTAGTCAAAGCCAGCAGGGATGATCCGGGCCGTGGTCAATGGTCAATGCCAAGATAGGTCAGAAGCCAGGAAATCAAAACCGCAATACACCAGCAACGCCGAGCAAGGGAGGAGATCAATAGGCCCCAAAGCCTGACTGAGAGACAGTCCCTAGAATACCAGCCTCTGTCTCCAGCTAGCGCAATCTCCCCCCTGAGGGAGGGGCTCACTGAACTTTTATCTGAATTTAGTGGCCAATCAGAACGCTCTGCGCAGAGAAATTTCTAGTCAGATTACCTCATGTCAGGTTCTGACTGAGCATGCTCTCAGTCAGAAGCTGACACAGTCTGAGCATACGTCTGTGGGGAAAGTAGGTCAGCAATGACTGACAGGCCCGCAGGTCACCCAGGGGACAAGAGCTGGGTGAGCCTTGGAACTTTCCACTCACAGAGTCAAATGCGCATGTCAGTTTCAACTCCCTGTGTTGTCAGCATTTAATCAAAAATTTTGATCAAAAAACCCAGATCCTTGCTCATTAAGTGACCCTCTAGAGAAAATAATTGCCCATCCTTGCCATAAATCCTCAAGGTGGTGTCCACATGAGCATGGACATTTGGTTCCCTGGGCACAATTAGTAGCGGCTCACCTTGTTTGCTGCCACTAGTCCCAAGGAAGTGCCTGTGCCACGTGCCCTCTTGTGTGCGGCAGGTCACCCCACGTGGGGTAGGGAAGGCTGGGGCCAGCACCAGGATGTCCCCAGCAGCCTTATGTGTGATCCTGGAGGCCTCCTGGGGTTGCAGCAGTGGCAATCCTGCTGCTTGGAGCTTGGCCGGCAGCTGTAGCATGGCTCCAGCTGGCCAGAGTCTGGTTTTCAGTTCTGCTTTGTTTTTATGTGGGTTTTTTTTTATGCCTGGATATAAGGAGAACAGCAGAATGTGCACATACTGAATGGCCATGCTTATCTGGACACAGCTGTATTGTTTTCCTTTCTGGCCACATTAGCAAGGGATAGAGATGGACAGAGGTAAGAAGCAGAGAGATATGACTACCCATCTAGTAAGATAATAGCAAAAAAAATTCTAACCTAAACTTCCCTTTAGGAGACTGTTGCTCCTTGTTCTCTCATCTGCCACCACTGGGAACTGTCTAGCTCCATCCTCTTGAACGCCGCTTCAGGTAGTTGAAGGCTGCTATTAAATCCCCTCTGTCTTCTCTTCTCTAGACTAAATAAGCCCAGCTCCCTCAGTATTTCCTCAAAAGTCATGTCCTCCAGCCCCCTAACCATTTTTGTTGTTCTCCGCTGCACTCTCTGCAATTTGTCCACATCCTTCCTCTAGTGGGGTGCCCAACACTGAACACATTACTCCAGATGTGGCCTCACCAGTGCTGAATAGAGGGGGAAAAGCAATTGGGGTTCATGGACAGAAGTGTTATCTTTTATTAGACCACCAAGATTTTTGCAAAAAAAAATTCTTTAATTTCAAGCTTTCAGGCACAAACATCCTTCATCAGGCATCAGAGAAAAGATTGTAAAAATTCTTCTGGGTAGAAATAAAAGTTTATATTTCATAGGATTTCACAGAGTCGATAGATGGAAAGCTGCCATGGGCAGGCAGTTCTTAGCTGGTAAGGAGTCTCTCAGCTGTCTTGTGAGGCTCTGTTATAATGCAAATTACCTTAGACAAAGCAATATAGGGGAATAATCACTTCCCTTGACCTGCTGGCAACACTCTTACCCATGCAGCCCAGTATGCCATTAGCCTTCTTTGCAACAAGGGTACACTGCTGGCTCATATTCAGTTTATTGTCCACTGTAACCCCCAGGTTCTTTTCTGCAGAACTGCTGCCCAGCCAGTCAGCCCCCATCCTGTACTCGTCCACAGAGTTGTTTGTCCCAAGTACAGGATTTTGGATTTGTCCTTGTTGAACCTCATAAGATTCCTTTTGGCCCAGTTCTTCAATTTGTCTAGGTCACTCTGAATCCTGGCCCTACCTTCCAGCATATCTACTATTCCCCCAAGCTTGTTGTCACCTGCAAACTTGCAGAGGGTGCACTCTATGCCATCTTCCAGGCTGATGGAGACTTTGAACAAAACTGGTCTCAGGACCGACTCCTGGGGCACTCCACTTGATACTGGCTGCCAACTAGACATCGTGCCATTGATTATTACTCTCTGAGCCCAATGTTTCAGCCAGGTTTTTATCCACCTTTCAGTCTGTTCATTCAGCTCATACTTTCTTAGCTTGCCTACAAGACTGTTGTGGGAGACTGTATCAAAAGCCTTGCTAAAATCAAGGTATACCACATCCTTTGTTCCCTCTGCATCCACAGAGCCAGTCATCTCATTATAGAAGGCAATCAGGTTGGTTGGGCATGACTTACCTTTGATGGAACAATGCTGACTGTTCCTAATCACCATTTTCGCCTCCAAGTGCTTAGAAATGAATTCCTTGAGGACCTGCTCCATGATTTTTTTCAGGGACTGAGGTGAAGCTGTCTGGTCTGTAGTTCCTTTTCCCTTTCCTTTAAAGATGGGCACTTTTCCAGTCATTTGGGACCTCTCCTGTATTCAAAGATGATGGCTAGTGGCTCTGCAATCTCATCAGTCAACTTCCTCATCACCCTCAAGTGCATCCCACTGAACCCATCCCCTGGATCACTTGCACATGTCCAGACATGAACTGCCAGCCTTTTGGTTAGCAACTTGACACTCATGCCTTTCAGCGGCAGTATATCCAATAGGGGTGTGCGAAATGGGCCCTATTCACTTTGGATTTGGCGCCAATCAGGACAGTGGTTTGATTTGTTGATTCGGATCACTGTCCCCCATTCGATTCGACAGAATCCAAATCAGTGATTCAGCCATAGACACAGCTTTAAATGTTTTTCCACACCTCAGGGTACCAGGTGCAGCTCATGAACGCTGTGATACTGGGAGCATCCCACAGGAGGATGGAGGGGCCCCCTGCATACTTGGCATTGAACTTGGAAGTGGACCCATTATGTAGAAAAAAATTGAAAGTTGTGTCTATGTCTGAATCGCCATATCTTTCCAAATCTCTCCAAATTTATTTGGAGGGTTCTGATTTGATTCCGAGAAATTAAAGGGTCTCCTAATACTATTTGCAGGGGGTCGGACTCGATGATCTATTGAGGTCCCTTCCGACCCTAGCATCTATGAATCTATGAATCTATTTGGATTTCGAGATTGGTCACCAAATTGGGCCAAATCTCCGCCGAATCGAATCAGCAACTGAAGCATCACACAGTCCTAATATCCAACTTGTTTTTTCAGTTTCCATTCCTACATGCTACAAAAAATTTGAAGCAAGCTGTGTGGCAAGAGTATTATAGCTTTGGTTTTCTTTAATGTGTGTGTCTTGTAGTCAGCCAGGAATTCTACATGCTGCCTTTACTTTAACTGCATGTTTCAGTAAAAGGTGGGAAAAATTGTTAGTGCTATTTTTCTTTTATTCTCACTATATCATAGTAACGTTACAGTTATGTTACATTCCTAAATACCAGTTAACTGAAAACCTCTTTTATTGTTTATCTGCTTCTTTGATCTGTTATTCTAGGTATTTAAGTAATCTGAGTTGAATGTTTGATTTTCTGATACACCTATCAATTTGCTAATTTCCATATACTTGGGAATTTCAGTTTCAACGCAATGATCTAAGCTGCTTGTTTAAATGACTGAATGAATAAATAAGAAAATAGCCAAGGTCCCAAAATCTTCCCTGTGGTGCCTAGGAATAATTGTTTTTATCTTGGAAAGATTTCATTTAGAAGCATATTTCTTGCCTTAGAACAGTCATTCATTTCAATATTCTAAAATTTAACTTATCTCATGACTTTCCTTTTCAGATGTCAGCCTGTGCAAAATGGCTTTTATTTAATTTAAAATTTACACTAGCAGTTGTCATTAAGACAAATTAGTGCTTGATATTTTCATCTATGCATTTAAGTACCAGTACAATTTCAGCATATTCAAGAGATAGTATATTATTCCCCCTTCCTCCTCCCCTCTTCATACAAGAACAATATGAGATGTCTTGAACATCTTTTGATGATTCAGGCAGTGGTTCTCAACCTGGGGTGGGGTGCTATTGCATGGGCCACTGCTGTGGCAGCAAGGTGGAAGTGCCCCATACACCTTGTTCATGGGCAGATTCGAATGGACTGTGGCATGAATGCATGCTTTTACCTATATTAGAATAACGTGATAAAATTAAAACAGGCAGGAGTTTCTCATCCCTTTCTAGTCTGACCCTGAGCAGTGTCTCCTGCCAGACATTCAGGTAAAGGGGAAATAGGATCTAATGTTGATCCACACAGTTATGCCTCCTACTATGCCACAGTGCATGGCAGAAGGTGTGAGTGTGAGATTGAGCAGCAGATCTCATCACACCTTATTGATGATGCACGGAGAACCCAGGTTCATGATCCTTGACTTCCCCTGCACCAGCAAAGTAGCAAGCTCTCACAGCTGTGCATGGTGTGCCCTTGAAGCTAGGAGCCCCATTAGCTGCAGGCTTCCAGCGTTGGGGGCAAATGGTATGCTGTCGGCTGGGAGCCCCATCAGCCATAAGAGTGCACCCAACTACACATTCAATTAATGGCGTGATAGGAACCAGCCAGAAAGTTATTACACATTTTTTGTGGAATAACATTGTGGCTTATTCGTAATTTTATGACCCTATGAATTGCTTTAACATGTAGCTGGGTTACCAGTTAAGATGTGATTAACTGGTTAATCATGTCTTAAGTGTAACATGTGGTGGGGGCCAGAGGCACGCAGGGCAGGTGGAGTTGTCTTGTGCACTTCTGTTTCTGGGAGGAGCATGGTGGGGGCTAAAAATTGTGAAGGGTTGTAGCAAGAACAGGCACTCCTGCCTGCTTTAGGCTTAGCAGATAACACAGATCCAAACAGGAGTGCACTCTCTTGCTGTAGTCTTCCTGACTGGGCTGTTCAAAGGGGCACAGGACAGTTCCTCTTCGCAGTGGTGACAGCAGCACCCCAGTTGAGAACCACTGATGTAAGCTGAGGCAGCACAGCCAGTTCTCAGCTGGTGTACCATCAAATTAAATAAACGTTATGGAGGGGTGCACTGAATCTAAAAAGGTTGATGCACTGGTTTAAGGTGTGTGAGAGCATATATACTAGGGCTGTGTGAAATTTTGGCAGCTGTTTGGTTTCGGAGGTGTTTTGGGCTGATTTGGCACCCGAAACACTGAATCCAAATCGAAATGGAAGGCTCCAAAACAGCTCCAAAATGATTCCAAAGGCTCTGAAATGTTTCAGAAGTGTTTTGGAGAATTTCGGCATTTTGGAGCTGGGCTTTCAGGGAAACAAAAACTAAAAAGAGGGAGGGAAGGACTGCTCTGATATTGACATATAGCTCCTGGTTCAATTCCCCAGCTCTCTGGTCTTTTTCCCAGTTCTTCCTGGGAGGCACAGGCCTCTGGATCTGCACACCAGGTTTCAGCAGGTTGGGGCAGTGACAACTGTTCAGTGCAGTCTGCACCAAGCACCGGGAAGATTGTGGTGCTGCCACTGGCCCCAGCCTGCAGTGGCAGCCTGCTGGAACCCTGCACGGAGATCCAGGGGCCCACGCTGCCCAGGAAAAGCTGGGGAATCGAACCAGGAGCTGGGGGAATGTTCAGGTCCCTAAACATTCCCTCAGTTCCCGGTTCAATTCCCCAGCTGCCCAGTCTTTCCTCCAGCTCTTCCTGGGGGGCATGGGCCCCAGATGATGCGGGTTGACAGCAGGCTGCCACTGCCAGCTGGTGATGGCAGCAGCTCTGGGCTATTTCTCCAGCTGGCAGCAGCAGCTGCTGAAACCCCGCATGCAGATCTGGGGGCTGCGCCACCCAGGAAGAGCTGTTGGAATGATCAGAGAGCTGGGGGATCAAATTGGGAGCTCTGGCTGGCAGGTGGATTCGCCACAGCTCTGCACTGCATCTGCATGATGGGGCAGCTGCTGCGTGGATGCCAGGTGGAGGGGGGCGGTCCTCACTGCCCCGCGCTGCCCTGTGTTAATTGGGGTGGCGTGGAGGGAGGGCTCTGCCATGAGTGGCCAGGGGCTCCAATTGTTGCTGCAGCAGTGGTGATTGGAGCCCCTGGGTGCTCGTGGCAAAGCACCCCCACACAGTGTGGGCCACTGGGGATTGCCCCCCCACCTGGCACCCACGCAGCAGCCGCCCCGTGGCACAGATGTGGGAGTGTGCCATGCACTGTCTGCGAGCTGGGGCAGATCCATCTGTGAGTTGGAGCCCCACAGCACTCAGTCCCAGCAGCCTCAACTCCCAGACAGTGTGTAGTCCCCTGCTGAGCCACACTGCACCTGCTCCATGGGGCAGCTAGGCGGGGGGGGGGGAAGGGGGCATTTAAGAGGGCAGTATAAGTTTTCATCATTAGAACTACTGGGGTAAAACTTCACCAGAAGTTGCTCAGTGATGCTAAACTCTTGAAAGGGTGTTGTATGGAAGTGATTGTATAAAATATTTTCCATCTACAGCATGCAGCACGGAGGATCTAAAACATATTAGATTAGTTATAGTTGGGGGGAAAAAGTTAGAACAGGTCCACAGTCATGTAAGGAAAAAAGCTTCATAGTGGTAATTACAATACACAGTCTACAACTGCAAACAACGTTTAAAAAAGGCTGTTCTGAAATATTGACTAATGTAAATCATGTGAGAAAGAGACAAGTATATGAAGGCTTTATTCTAGGTCTTCAAATGCTTTAATCTTCTCTGTTCACCTCGCTTACATTTGGCAATGGTTACTCAAGGGAATAAAGGCAAGTGGAACTTGATTGCTTGCGTAATAATGAGTTATGATTAAAAAATGTGCTCACAACAAATACATCAGCTTTCTTTAACTGGATGCACGTAAGACTTAGATCATGGAGATGCTGAGTCTCCGTGGCTGTCATTGATTTCACTGGTAACAGAAAACACTCAGTACTTTTCAGGATTATGCATATAATGAATGATTAGTCGGTTAAATTTAAATCCTACTTCCAGCCCTTGCTGTGAAACAGTGTCACTATTATAGCTGGAAAAAAATGACCAAATATCAATTATCTAGAATGCTAAACCTATTAGGCAAAGGCATAAGTGAAAGTCTATTGTTCACAACTCCATATTTGGGGACTAGACACCCTAGATGGTGAGAGAAACTGAGTTTCTTTATATCCCAGGCTCTTCTCCTTTGTCTCTTGGCTTCTGCATGAGTAAATCTTAGTTACTTTACTGAAACTCTTTCAGCTACTGACTTGGCAGAGTTGGTGGAAAATCTCTGCTAATACGCCTCCAGGATGATGTAAATGATATGGGTCTTCACTACTTGACTGTATATCGCTTTCTTGTTTCTAGAAGCTAGTTGTAAGTGCTAGAAAATGTGTGTATGTGCTTGTTACAGTGAGTTTACCTTGTAAGCCTTGCTTTAGACTTCTATTTTATATATATATTTTAAAAAAAGAACTGGTGTCATAAGTCAGTTGGACATTTTTTCTGTAGCATCCAAAATCATGGGTTTTTTTGTTTGGTTTGGATTGCTTTGGAAAAGACACCTGATTCTCACAAATTAAAAAATCCAGTTGGAACTAAATCTGGCTTGCCTGACCAATCAAGTTGCTGTAATAAAAGGAGAAAAGATTGCTGAATACATCCCTACAAAGAGAAAACTCTTCATGGACAAAAACTTTTGTACTAATTCAGCATAATTAATTGAGCAAACAACTAATTCAGCAAATCTCTATTGATATAAAATGATTTCATGTTTAAATCACTGATTTCTTGCTTTAAGCAGCATTTTGCCAATTATTGAACACTGCCCCATGTGGCAAAAGCAATTTTTTAGTTTTTCAGTTACAATAACTACACTGCATAATTGTCTCTGTTCAGCCTCATTTCCTGGTTTGCATAGACAGTGTTATGTTAAACAGGAGTATGGACAGACTAGAACAGACTTTTTAGCATAAAAGAAAGGAAACTTATCCCCATGCTTTGCCAATTTCTTAGTTAGCATTGGGAAGGCAATAGCAAACTGGAGATTTCCCGATTATGGCAAACTATGAGGGCAAATTGGTATTGACAATGAGCAGTGCTGGCGGTATTAGTTTCATGCATAAATAAAATATGTGAAATCTTTGCGCCACTGAAGTCGAGAGAGTTCGATAGCATATGCCTAAACCTGTATTTTTTATGCAGGGCCCAATTCTGTGAATTACTGAACATTTTTAGGGCAAAATCTTACTTCACTTTATGCACTCAAATGGGATGTATCCAGCCATTTTTGGTATTTATGCAAAGTTTGTGATCCTATTGCGTGTGCAGTGTGGATCCACAAGTATCAACACAGCTACTTATCATCCATAATGGGCTGTGCTCTGGCCTGGCAGGTATTGCCTTACCTGAGTGTAAGTCCTGAAACTGTAGCCAGGTAAAAATAACTCTGAGGGGAGAAGGCCACTCCCATGGTTTAGCCCAGTCTCTCTCTCCATTGAGCTACAGCACCTTCTATTTAAATATTTACTGGGCAAAATGTTGGGGATGTTCTTCCCCATGGGAAGCACAGGTCCAGGTTAGAGCCAGGGCCTCCTCCCTTCCAGGGTAGCAACCATCTCACTGAGCCACGTACTGTATAGTTTATTCTCTTTCTTCTGGCCTCACACACATTTCTCCATAGCTGCTCATGTAGCCAACTTCAAAATGAGGGCTGGAGAGAAGATTGAATAATGCCTGATCTGTGGCTTGGTGGTAGGAGTGCTGTTCTGGAAACCTGGAGAGAGTGGTCCAAATCCTCTGTGGCTGAAGGGGTCCCTAGTAGTTTTCTATTTTCTGGTCAAGTACCTTAACTACTATCTGTTGCACTAAACCAGGGGATGCTCAACCCCCAGCCTGCAGGCTATATCTAGCCTGTGGAACCAGGGCATCCAGTCCACAGGTCAGAAAACTGGACAGCAGAGAATAGTGGGAGTTTCATGCAGCTGGATCCAGCCTCTCCTGGGCAGTAAAATCAGGGCCAGGTCCGCCCCTGTGCGTCTAGATTGGGCCACGCTGCCGCCCTCACCCCCACCCACACGCACACATCCAGATCGGGTCTGTGCATGTCTTGATTGGGGCTAGGCTGCTCCTGTCTCTGTCTTGTGTGCATCTGGATTGGAGCGCTCTACCCCCACCTCCTCTGGGTATATCTGGAACAGGGTCTCCCTGTCCCTACTCCATACAACCAGGTCAGGATCAGGACCAGGATGTCCTGCCCTGTGTCCAGATGAGGGCCATTCCATCCCAAATCCCCTCCTGTGCATCTAGACTGGGGTGTGTGTATGTGTGTGTGTCCCATGTGTCTGACTGCAGATGGATCAGGGTTGGGCTGCATAACCTCCTCAGCTGGATTGAGTCAATTGGCTGGATCCAGCCTGTGGAGGGACCTGGCACTGCCCATCCAGCCCAGAGGGCTAAAGGGTTGGGCAGTGTGCAGCACTGGACTAAGCCATAAAAGGACCGTCCTCCTACCCCACCATGGGTTTTAGCCCAACTAGAATTTTGGAACTGTTGCTTACTCAAGTAGCCATGTATGAAGCCCCTCTGGCCAGAGTGCTCAGTAGGCATATGGATGTCTGCGTATCCACATTGCATTTGGAACAGGATTTTGAATTGTGTGTAAATCCAGAAAACAGCAGCTACGTGGCTGGGTAAGTGCAACTGAATTTTACCTTCACTGTCCAATTAAGTTCATTCTTCATTCGACACTTTTGAGGCATTGTAAGTGGTTTTCAGAACATCAAAGGGCTGCAACCTAATATTGGCCAAATAGGATTACTAAAGAGTGCCCTGTCAGTACACAGAGATTTTCTTTTTCCAATCAGTCTCATGGATCTGAAGCAGAATGTTTATTTTTAGCTCAAAATTCTTTTATAGATGTTAAATTGTTCTCAAGCCATAAAAACACTTGATAGTTTGGTGAAACTATCTCTTAGCTCAAAAGAAGGCAAGGGTATAATAAATTATAGTAGACCCCAAATCTCCTCTTCTTTCTAATAAATCTGATTTTTGGACACCAGAATTCTAACTTGCCCCCTGTGGATTAATAAAAAAGGCTGCATTTACTACAGCTGCCAATTCCTTCCATTTCACAAACACTAAATTTATTGAAAGAAAAAAAAATCAGAGGCTGCATTTTTAATTCATGCCAGAGGCTTTGGATTTGAGCATTTGAAAATTATTTTGGTAGCAGATTTACATACAACAGGAACCTGTAAGGAAATTAAAAGCATTGTTTAAGATCCATAAAGGAGCAAAATATATCCTCTATTGGTGACATAATTTGTCTTGAGGTTTATGAAATAATTTTTCATTGGATTATAACATTTAAAGTAATTAAAGATATAATTTGCTATTTAATAAACAATATGTTTTGTAACTTCATTAAGGATGCTGCTTTTCTTAATTGTAATGGTCCAAAAGGTTGTCAGTGAACTGTACATTAACTGCAGAGATAATAATGATTTTATATGCTAATAATTTTTGAATGAATAACTCATGTAGAGTTTTGGCCACATGGGGAAAATAATTTACATTCCTAAAGCTTGCTCTCGTATTAACCCCTTTCCTTGGGAAGACTGGATATCCCGGTGTAAAATGTTCATTTGTTTTGCATTAGTGCTAATGCAAGCATGTTGGACCCACTGGTGTGAAAGGATTAAAAGCAGCAACATTAGACAGGCATGAAAATTTCAGAGAGAAATCCTTGTTAGAGGGACCTTTGGGGACCATGTAACTTGATTTTCTATTTATTGATCAGATGCTTCTTGTTTTTTGTTATCATGGGAAAACTCCGCTGAGACAGAGTCTTATTGCTGGATGATTCTGAATACAAAAATATGCATTAAGAGAACATTAAGGGGTCTGTTCTCTCCTTGGTATGTGCATATAACTTGCATTAGCAATAATGTAGGCTACACTTATGCATTGAAGAAAGCATAAATACTCTGAATATTTAACTTAGCCACAAAAGAATGGAGGTTTTTTTCCCTTCAAGAGACCTTTCAGTGCATTTCCCAGCAGATTTCTGTACTTGCAAGCCACCATTTTAAATTTTTCAGCATTTCCTCCCATCCTTTGAATTATGGGTGATCAGCATATGTGTGTAGGAAGAAAAAATATCTGCATCCTTTTCTATCTGCTTAATTTTTGACCAGTAGCTGTGCCCACATTTGAGGTTCACTTATACACATGCTAGGTCCAGACAATCATTGTGTTGAGCCAAAAATGTAGTCAGCACTGAAGTTTTGTACCAGAGACAGACACTATAAAAACATCAACCAGCCATTGAACACTTCATTATATGAAAAATATGGCATTTTCTACAGTACATACAGTTCATTATACTAGCTACAAGTCATACTGGTGTTGGGACAGGGATTAAGAGTGGGGAAGAGGTCTTGGAGTACAGAATCAGGCACTGGAGGGAAAAAAAAAAGTCTTAGGGACCTACTCCATTAGTGGTCTTTTTGACATTGACTTCACAATGTCAGGATGGGACTTTGCTTGATTGTGTTCTATATCAAGGGTAGGCAACCCCCAACACAGGTTCCAGTGTAACATGTGAAGGTACTTTGCTTGGTACACGTGTCTCAGGCTGGATGGTGGAGAAGGGGTTGGGGCTGCACTGCAAAAAGGATTGGGCCCCTTGCAGCTCCCCACTGTCCACCCCTGGCATCTCAACATCTTGCAAGCCAAGGTTGTGGGTAGTTTTGGCACTCTGGCCAAAAACAATGGTGACCCCTGTTCTGTATGGCAGTACACAAAGGTATGTACTCTGCATGTTATGTAGCCTCTTCAATGTTGAAGTGCCTAGCTGCTTGCACAGTGTGTTATGTGGAGTGCTCATATAAAATACCTAGCTTGAGCCCAAATTAAAAAACCAACAAAACATGTATATAATACTGTGCCTAATGATAAGACTTCTTGCTTAAAGTGGGGCTTCTGTAGGTGAGTGAAATAGAAGTAAGAAATCTCAACAACCTTCCCAGATGTTTACAAGAATATCTGATTTATGACAACATATTTGTATTGATACATGTCCTATGACAATGTGGGAAGGTTAATAATCATATTTCTTAAAAAATAAAAATGAACAAGGAAGTAAAATCTCATGGAGCATTCTAAAAAGTGATCCATTTGTTTGCAAGTATAGCTTAGGAACCACTGTTACCCACCCTACAAATATGTTAATAACCTGGGAAATGTGCATACTATGTCTGTGAGAAATCCAGAAATCACCTTCTTTGTAATAGCAGCTTCCCAAATTTACTTCTCTATGGTTGTATCTACAGATGTATTTGTCTGCGTCTTGGACTAACTGGTTGACAAATCTGTTTTCTTTTAAGTAAAACTACTTTTGAGTTATGAGTATAAGCAGCACTGGAACTTTGAATGCATCTTTCTTTTCATAATAATCTTAATATGCCAGAACTAGATTTTGTAACTTGAAGGGGATTTTTAAAATGTACTGTATGTACCAATTTTTCACCTAGCATGAATGTTGGCAGTCTACTTATAAACCTTTAAACAAAATGATTATAATGGAAACACTGACCCAGACTTACTTATAGTGGCACTAATGGATGCTGCTGTAATGAATAACTGTTACCTGATGGTATTTTCACAAAGAGAGCTCTCCTTAAGCCATTACATGGGTATTTTTTTGTGTTTAGTACTGTCATCTGAAGACCCAAACTGCACTAGGGGTAATGAGAAGGAATGATAGTTTAGATGTGTTCTTTTCTTGAACTGCTGGTTGAATTAAATCTTCCGTTCCCTCTGCAGACCTACAAATCTATAACATCCTTTTGAGATGAATTCTGAAACAGGGGTCTGCATTCTTTTATTCTTGGTCCAGAGATTAAAATTGATCATAGGAGACACAAGGGAGCAAGTTGTAGTATCACAGCTCAATGTGGTTAACGAGGATAGTGCATGGCTTCTGTTCTGTGTGCTCACAGGTTACAAATATTATTGATTACAAGGGTCACTGCAGGCTGAAGGGGGGTTATGTCACTTGATGCTGTTTGGCAATTTTTAAGGGACAAGAGCTATGAGCCCTCATAGCAGTTGGGACAGGTATAGTTTAAATCTGACAAATGGAGATTTATATTTGTGTGAGCTGGCAAAACCCTTCAGGTAGAAATAATGAATGGAAATTTGATAGGTTGTTTTATCATAGGTCAAATGATGTGCTGTAGTAGTAGAAGGGGAAAAAAAAGACTTTAATTATTACCCTTTCATTAGGATGCACTGATGATAGGTTTTCACTCCTAGATCTGTGCTGCAGACAAATGAATAGTGCTTAGAATCTTTTTACAAGGCATCATTTTTAATATATGTAGAGATGGTTTACCTAAAGTGATATGAAAATGCAGTGTAGGTGGAATGATATGGGAATAATTACCTAACAGTCTTCAGAGTATTTTTTTGTTCTTTCATGTGGACAAAACTGGTGTATTAATATTCTGAAGATTAAAGGTAAGGCAGTATAGTGTGTGTTAAGTTTTCAGAGAATCAAGGAAAAGAATTTGCTCCTTCTATTTAAATTTCAAATATAAGATTCTAGTGTTATGCAGGAGCACTTTAAAAATGCTGTACTTCTGTAGTTCAAGGTCAGATTTGAGAAATCTGGTCCAAAAAAGAGCCTGATGTCTCGATACCTACTTGCATTTAAAAGTAGGAATAGCCTGGGCACGATGCAATCTAAAATTCATCTTTAGTGTGACAGATCTTCTGTATCATTTTACAAGTATTTAATGAAATGTACTAAGTGTGCCACAAAGCAATTGGGAATCAGGCTTGTCATTTAAAGTAGCGTTCATAACATGATGTAAATAACTCAGCACAGTACACCAGCTTGCCGTGGAAGCCAAACAAAGCAGACCATTTTGAGTTTCAATGTTCAATTATTTTAGTGAAATGACTTTAAGAAAACAAATATAGATGTAAAGAACATTATAAACATCAAAAGATGTTAACTTTTGTATGCTTTAAAAATTAATCCTATAGTATGCTGCTATTGTGTTGCACATGTTGGGGCAGGTCTTTGGCTTGTGTAGATTGATATTGTCCGATTGAATTTGGTGGAGCCTGTTTTATTTTCATCAGCTGAGGATCTGGCCCATAGTGGCCTAATCACTCACAATAAATGTCAGTAGTATGGATTTGGCACTATTGACTGATTTCCAACCTTTCCTTCTCAGCAGAGCGCAAAACATGCATTTTTTTTTCTTTCTGATGCTAACAAAGCACATGTGACTTTTTTGTCTAGAACTTCTTTTCCATGTGAATGTATTTTCCAACAGGCTTGCATTGATTTTACCCACTCCCAGTACATTTACTGTACGTGAATTATATTGATCTAACTTCTGGAGATTTTGTTTAAATTTTCTCATATCAAAACTTCACATGAAGGGTATTTTTCTGGGACTATGTTTGATTTTTGCCTGCACAAATTCTCATTCACTTAGCTTACTTCCATATGCTATTGTGGGTTCCTAAATGTTGGCCATAATGTATCTGTATGCTGTTTTGAAACAGTTTAGCTAATGTTAGCACTCTGGTACCTTCTGTATTTCACCTCCTTTTCTTTTGAACTCTTTACCCATCCTCATTTAATTTACTTTACTTTCATCCACATATGTCCAGACTTGATACATCTGATCAAATCTCCTTCCTATCGATGAGATGTGGATGTGGCTTCATCCACAACCATTAGTGTATGGATGTTTGCTGTCTCTTAAGATTGCAGAGACATATTCCCAAGGGCCTGATGTTATTCCTTCTGTGTCCAGCTCACCTACGTGCCATTTACTAAGCGGTAGGAAGCCCTGAGGCCGGTAGAGGCTCCTCCAGTGTTGTGCAGCACATTGCACAGGTAAATAATCTCTGGCTGGAGGAAATACAGGCCCCCCCTGTGTCTTTCCTTTGGTGTGTTAGTTCCTGGAACTTGCTTCTGGAGGGGAGAGAGAAAGGAACTGACAGATCTGGCATGTCAGACCTTAAATTGCAGCACCCCTGCTATGCCAGTCCTGGGATGCTTCTAAATGATGACAGCTTGTGCCAGCTTGTGTGAAGTGATCAACCACCCAATGGGGACTAAAACAAAATCAAATTCAGCCCAAGTGTAATCAGGATGTAGCTGGCTCTATTGCCTTTAGTGGAGTGGCACATGGTTATGTTAGAGCTGGTTGTGGCCCCAAGCTGAGATCACTAAGCTCATTTTTCCTTGTGACCTTTTCAGATTTGTATCCAGTATAACATATTTTTCCAGGATGCAATCAGAAAGGTTTTTGCAATATTCCACTTTATTTTTTGCAGCAGATGTTTCTTCAGTTACTCTGTATTACAATTTGTAGAACTTTTGGGTTCAGCAAATCAAGATTCATAGCAAACTGCATCAGCTCTTTAAGTCCATCCATAAACAACACCGGGCAGAACAGAACCCAGAGGGAAGGAAAAGCAGACTCCTGCATTTATCCTTTGGTAAGAATGTGGCTTACTGCATAGTAATCTTTCCTTTCTAGCTGGCCTTTTTCCAGGGTTCGCTGTTTAACTCACTGGCGTCCTTCACTCGACCTTACTTCAAATGTAACATTAAGCATTAGCATTTAATTTGAGAAGAAATATTAGCATTAGCATCCACCTCTTATTTTAGGAGACTATCTCATCCCACTTCAGCAAAGATTTTGACAAACTGGAGAAAGTGTGGAAGACAGAAACAAGAACGATAAGAGGTTCAGAAAACTTGACTTATGAGAGAAATTAAAAAGGGAATGAGTGTATTTTCCCTACAAAAGAAAAGTCAGTGGGTCATAATTGTCCAAGTACATAAAAGGTAGTTGTAGAAAGAATGGCAATCCATTGTTCTCCACAGCCACTGGAGGAAGGACTAAAATGATTGACTTAATTTGCAGCAGAGATTATTTAAATTGGATATCAGGAAAAATTTTCTAATGAGCAGGGTGGTGAAACACTGAGCCAGGCCACCTAGGAAGGCTCTGGATTTTCCTTCGCTGAAGGTTTTTAATATCAGGTTAAACAAGCAGTTGTTGGACACAGTTTAGGTGCACTTGACCCCGCTTCAGTATAGGATTTGGATCAGATAGACCAATGATCTTTATATGATTCTGTGTCTGTGACAATCACTGTATTAAAGGAACTGATTTTCAAAATATCCAGTGATTTGGAGTGCTTCGCTTTGAGGTATCCAGCTAAGGAGGCTATAAAGGGGCCTGAGTTTTAGAGGATCAGTGTCCAGCACTTGCTAAAAATCAGAGCTCTACATGCCTAATAGCCCTTCAGAAATAAAATGCGTTTAAAATCATCTTGTCCTTTGCCTGATCCTTGTCTTCTAATAATAATTACTGTTCATTAAGAGTCCCTAAAGTTTCCTTAGTTGATCTGATTAACAACAGAATTTGAAGTTTACTTGCAAAGGACAGAGCTAGTGGTATTAGCTGAGTCAAGGGCAGGAAAAAGGGAGGGGGAAAGACTAGTGATGAAGGCATATTTGAATTAGGGCTTGATTTAACTTCAGTCTGATGGTGCCAAAATGTTACGGGCTGTCTTTGGCAGAGTGCAGCCTCCATCTGAACAAGTAGTCTGGGATCATACTAATTTCTTCCTTTGTGTGTCCAGATCCTATGGTGACTACTCAAGAGATGACAGTGTCGCTGAATTCAAACTCAAATCTGAGTTTGATTTGGCCTTAACCCAAATCCCAGCAGATATATAGTTTGGATCCAAACACTGGCTACTCACCTCCATATGCTGACATCTATTCCTGTGACATTGTTAACATCTGAATTTGGACTGGCCAGTCAACATCCCAAACAGTGCTAGATTTAACACTAATTGTTCACTGGTTCTCATTGATAAGATATTTTCCTTCATGTTTCTCATACTTCATGTACAGTCTGACCTCAGGGGAAGAAAATGCTAGGTCAGATATCTTGTAGTGTTTCTCTTCTCTTCTCTTCTCTTCTCTTCTCCAAACAGAGCCCTTAGCTGTCATTAGGGAATTATTCTTTAGGACTGCGCCAGTATACCCTAACCTAAAGTAAAGAAATCACTAATAAAAACAGTAAAAAGGAGCAGTTATATTACAAAATAAATCTACCAGGCTCACAAAGAAAACAAATTTGAAAGAGCCACCTGCTGTGGAGATGAGGCAGTAATCTCAACAGCAGGAAATAAAGGGAGAGAAGAGAAAAATACAAAAGCACAGACATTAAAAAAGTAATTAAAACACTTATCTCCATCGACATACATAACAAACAAAAAAAATCAACCACCTAAAAAACATACTCTGTTGAACTGCACAACAGGAAGTAACAAATCTGCCACCATAAAAAGTATTCTCCAGAAAAAAATGAGAGATCCTTTTAAAAATATAAGCCTCAAAAGTATTTACTAATGTGCTAATCGCTAATGGCCTGACCTTGAGAGAGGCAGAGCACCTACAGTGCATCCTCAAATTTATTGGGAGCTGCAACTCTCAGGAACAAGCCTTTTAAAATGTACAGTTGAGTAACTCTTCAGATACCAGTGACTTTTAGTTTAATTTTATTGATGTTGTATTAACATGCATTTTAAGATTCAATTTAGTATACTCAGAAATGTAGTATCTCTGCATCTACAGTAGCATAATTCATTTCCATATAGTTCACATCTGGTTCATTGTTTAGTACTATTCCACTGATAGCCAAATTACCAATATTGATATTTATAAATGCTGTTTCTTAGAAACTAATAGGTTGAGTATGTGACACTGAATGTAAATGGGTGTGTATTATATGTAGGGAAAATTTATAAATTTGACAGAAAAATCTACTGTTTTTATCATAATCTGTCAAAAATCTTATGTACTGAAAATTTGTGGTACAGTTCCTAGTAGGGGTGCACCAGTAAAGATTTTCTTGGCCGATACTGATAGCCAGTTATTAACCAACCATATTGGCTGATGCTGATCTAATAACCAATTTACTTTAAAATGCAAGGCATGTTTAAGCAGTGACATAAACTTTTTTTTTTTCGGGTGCACTCCAGAAGCCTCCTGTGTCACATGCCAGTGCTTAAAAATGGCAGTGAGGGCACTTGAACTAAAGCTAATTGAATAAGCTTTAGTTCAAGTCCTGCTGCCACCATTGTTAAGCATGAGGACACTTAGGCAGAGCAGAGGCAAGTGAAGAGAGGGCAGATGCGGGCTGTGCCAGCCACGTGCCTCCTGCCCTCCCGGCAGTGGGGGGCACAATACACTGCCCCCACTGCTGCCAGGTGGGCAAGGGGTGTGTTGTCAGTGCAGGGCTCCCAAGGAAAAGGCAGCAGAGTGGACAGCCGTGAGCCCACAGCAAGCAGCTTGCATCCACCCTGTGAACAAATATGGCAGGGGCACATACCCCCCATGCCTCTACCGGAGGGTGCATGCAGTGGTAGGGCGCCACCCCCCACCCATGCCTTCTGGATGAGCTGCCCATGTTTTTGTCTCACTCCCTGCCCTGGCCCCAGGTCCTATACAGTGCCCTTAACCCCTCTCCCTGTCCCACTCCCTCCCTCACTATGGGGGCATCAATCCACACCCCCTGTGCCCCTTCCCCTCCATAGACTTAACTGCAGGGAGCTGTTCTCCACACTGCCCAGCTCTTTTCCTGGTTGCATGCATGCATGCGGCCATGCACATGCACCTGGCACCTCCTGCATCTTGCTCCTGGCAGCCCCAAGCAGGACCCTGTGCAGGCTGGAATGCATCCAGGGGCCCTGGCTCCACAGGGGAGAAGTAACCCAGGTGTTCAGGGCCCTGGGCACAAGGCATACTTATTGGTAAACATTATCAGCTATAACGGCCAAAAAAATCTGATAGCTGATAATGTAATTTCCCCTTTTATTGGAGCCGATCTGATAGGCAACCAATATGTTGTTGCACCTCTAATTCTTAGCTGACACCTGAGTTTTTTGCATAAAACTTTATCGGAATTTTATAAATTATGTATTCTCCTTTGTCATGTACCTTTGCTGTCACTCTTTGACCAGACAGTAACTGTGTCTGTTAGTTCCAGACAAATCTGAGAATTGTATCAAATGGAGTAGTATATCTGAAATATTTGATATGGAAGTACAAGTGGCCAGCTGGGTATTTCACTGCATAAAAGCACAGGAAAGAGGGTAGAATGGAAATGTAGGTGCCTTTTGTTAATTCAAAAGGTCCCTTTCAGAAAGAAAACAAAATAGAGATTTGGAAATTCCCCCTGGGAGACTAATTTTGTCATTTTTCCATACAGCCTAAAAATCAGTATGAGGGAGGAAGAATAATGAGAGGCAAACATTTCTAGTAAACAGTTTACCAGTCATCTATTTATTACTTGAATTCTCATGTATTTTACATGTTCACTCATAAAAGAAGAGCTGCTTATTGTTTATGCTAATTATAAATTAACATACTTATTTGACATGCTGTAAAACATTTCTACTCTGATATTTTAGTGAAGACAGCTAGTGGATTAGAAGTTTACCCCTGCTTCCCTGTTAACTAAACAATCATGCAGGGGTTGACCACGAATTTTAGTACTTTATACATTTTGGATTGATGATAAAGTATTTTGCAAGTGTGAAAGTGTTTTGCAAATAGTGTAGCACAGGGGTACTCAACCCTCTGCCTACAGGCCATATCCAGCCTCTGGAGCCCTGTTTCTGGCCTGTGAGGTTCTGCAGGGATCCGTGGAGTTGTGGCTCTGTGTGCCAGATTGGACATGGAGGGCATGATTCTAGCCTGCAGGGAAAGATGGAGGTCATATAGGGCCCTGGGACCTCAATCCTGGCATGCAGGACAGCAGAAGCAATGCAGAGTCAGACCCTGATGTGTGGGGTCCAGTCTGGTCCACTGACAGGACCCGTGCCACTTATCCAACCTGCAGGCCCAAAAGATTGAGCACCATTGCTGTAGTACATAAATGTAAGGGTTGTTTGCAAGGAGCTGCATATTGACCATTAAAATATTGATAATATAGGGTCAGTAACAGATGGCTTTCAGAGAAGAAAGTAATGGAAAATTATACACATGCGCAGTATGGCTGGATCAGATTTTTGTGTGTATCGATATGCCATAGGAAATCTTACAAAATCATGAATCACACTTAGTATGTTGCTACACATGCATTGTGATTCATACAAAAAAATCCCTTACATTAAGATGCTATTTACTGTTGCTAAGTTGAGCTCTCACAATGTAAGAAATTCTAGAATTAAGGTTGCCTGAGCAACATAAATTGGATCTTAGCTCTGTATTTGCTTATTTTCTCATGTTTACAATTTTTAGAACTGTGACATTTAATTTTGAATTTTCATACTTTCTGATGTTTGGATTTAAAGACAGAAACTTTCATAATGCTCTAGTAATTTTCTCCCCTTAGGCTATTTGTTTAGATGTACAATTTTAACTTCACATCTGTTTTTGTCTGGGGGTTTGAATTCAGTCAGATGTCAATGAAAACTACATTTGGTCCTTATCAAGGAACAATACTTATTTGATATGTTGGTTATCATGATTGGTTGAAAAGTTTTTGCCCGAGCATGTCAAATCTGAGTAATCTAGACAATGACTTCAGGTTCAAAAGGCACTTGCAGTTCTGGGGATAGGGAATTTGTTCAGAAAAGGGGAGAGATGCCTGTTTAGAGGTGTAACAAGCACAGTTGGCGTCCTGGGAAACCCTGTGGGAGTCTGTGTTGCGGAGGAAGAGGGGCAGTTCCAAGAGTGTGAGAATGTGCATGGTTTCTGAGAACAGCTTGGGGTGGGGTGGGGTGGCATTCATGAACGTCTTGCCCATGCAAGGAGCACCTAAGTAGTCCCATTCCAGCTCTTGGTCAGCAGTGTGGGATTTGAAGTTCTCAGAGAGGGTAAGCCTGGAGGCAGTTTTTGCTGGTGGAATGCTGTCTCCATGGGTTTGGGAATGATTTCAGCATACTCTAATTTGGGACCTTGGCAGGTGTCCCTCTCACCCACTCCTAGTTGTTTTTCTTTTGCTGCCATGCTTTTGCTCCATTTTTAGCTTTCATTCCAGCCCCTCCCTCATGCTTTTTTTGATGAAAATTTTACTGATTTGATACCTTGACAAGCATTGATTTATTTGGTGCAGGATCCAGCTGGATTAGGTGCATTGCTCTGCATGCCAATACCTTATACTTCATGTGCATTACATTTAGACATTGCCTACTGCAGGGGTTTTCAACCTTTTTTACTAAGTGTACTCCCAGCGCCCATATGTGGAGGGGGAAGGGTGGTGCACAGCCAGATGAGGGTTGGAGGTAGCATGGGGTGGTGAATGGTGACTGCCACCACATACAAGCTCTCTCCCCCACACTCCCTTGTCCAACTATCCCCAGGGCTCCATGCTGCGTGCTTGAAGCTCCACTCTCACAGAGGGGAAGCCCCACGCTGGACTCTTCAGGGAAACAGGGGAGGGGCTCCCTTCACTCCCAGCAGAGTGCAGGGACTGCATAGCTGGCAGTGGGGGAGACAGCAGGCTCCAGTGCGGGGCTTTCTTCACTGCCAGGGCTGGAGCTACAGGCATGAGGAGTAGAGCCTCGGGGATAAGGCAAGCTCTGCCCCCTTCCCTCATGCAGCACTGGTGGGAGCCACACCTACATCAGGCATGAGTGCCCTGATGTCCGTGCCTGCTGCTGCTGCCAGGCAGTGGGGGCTGCATGCCATGGAGGGAGTGTGTGGGGGTCCCTACACCCTGTCCAGCTGAGCTCCATGCTCCTACTGCCCTCCTGGGGTGGGGGAGGAGGAGGAAGAGTTTCCCCCTGTGTGGAACAGAGCTTCCCCATGCCCTGGGTGTGGAGGGGTGGAGGGAAAAGTCCCCTTCTGGGGCTGGGCAGCATCCCATAGAGCCCCCCCCCCTCCCCACACTGCAGCGATGGGGAAAAGCAGGGTGAAGAGTCCCACTCTGGGGCTGGGCAGCCTCACAGATTCCCTCTCCCCACTTCAGGGTGGCGGCAGGGGAGGAGGAGAGAAAAGAGCCCCCGCCCCAAGCACCAATTGGGGCATTCCTCCTGGTCCTGTGGGAGTGGGAGAAGGGGAGGAGAGGGAGGAGTTCCCTTCTGGGGCCGGGCAGTCCTGTGTGCCCAGGTTGCTCCCAGGTGTCAGGGAGCCACTGGGGTAGGCCTGCTGGGGCCTGGCCACCCCTTCTCCCCTCAGCACAGCTTCCCTGTGGGGTACCCCGGCTCCCTGCTTTAGCATCCCCAGGCTTCTGGCTTGAGCCACTGCAGGCACATCCCAAACATCTGTTCACTTGCAAACTGGCTCACTCTCTGTAGAGTAGACTAACTTGCAAAGATTGAATCGATTCAGGCTCAGGCTTTTTGAAGTCTGACCCTAGCTCAAGTGAGAACAGAGAGCAAACTATGGCAGGGAGCAGATGCAATATTTTTATAAAAAGGTTACAGCAAAACAGGAACCTAACCTGTGCTTTCCAAAGCTGTGATTATAATAGATAATGACTTTAGAAAGGAAACAGTGGGTATGGTATGAGCAGATACCAACATCTTTGCAGCTGAGACACTAAAGTTACAAGTCTTCAGGAGGAGGTGATGGATAGCAATAATGTACAACAAAATGTATGGAAAGATTAACAGTACTCGGTCCAGAGGATTTTTTTTGGAGATACCTGACACCAAAAGGAAATACCTGGAGGCAGGAGGCTGGGCTTCCAGCACACTGGAAGGCCAAAATGTTAGGGATAAAGGAACAAGCTTGCCTCCTGCACTATAACTAGCTAAGAATGTGAAGGTCCACTTTAGTTTTACAGAGCTGAACTACATCTCTTGTGCAAGCTGTTACTGTTTTCACATGATTCATTTTTCCTTTTGCTATTCTTAATAAGTCTTGATTTTACTACCGCCTATGAGGCTTGAGATTCTTGTTTGAACCTTGGCTCCTGTGAAATGTGTAGGAGGTTGTTCTCTGAAAGAAGCAAATCTTAGTTGGCAGAATTGAGGATGGAATCCAAAGTTACAGAAGGCTTATGTCTGTATGCTAGAAAACAAATTGCATAACCATTAGGGCTGTGTGAAACAGCACCATTTCATTTCAACTTCCTTTTCACCATTTTGAAAGGAAAGTGTTTCGTTTTGACATTTCATTTAATTTTAAAGCACTGTTCTGTTTCGTTTTGTCGAAACTTCCGCTGTTTCGACGTTTCACCCATAGGCTATAACGGGGAATCACAAAACTTCCTGTAACTTTGTCATTTCTTGCCTGATCTGAATGAAAACAGCAGCCTGAGGCCACAAAGCCTGTCAAGTTTTGAAGAGATAGGTGCAGGGGTTTCTGGGAAATTACCTCAAGCTGCTGACAAGCAAAACTCGTGATGTGTGACTTTGTGTGTGTGTGTGTGTGTGTGTGTGTGTGTTAAGGCATGCTTATACTGGTGCTGGGGCCTCTACAGGCACAGAAGTGTGCCCCAATCAGGCATCCTCCTCCCCTATAGCCTTAGTCCGGTCCACCACTTTAAATAACAACAGACTCTGTTCCATGCTGAGGGGGACTCTTCCCCTCCACCCAGGGAGGGGAGGGGGACTCTGTGATGTACTGGATAGGGACTCTTCCTCCACCAAGCAATAACTGTGCACCAGAATGAGCACACTCTGAAAATCTATCAAAGACAAAACAGAACACCACCTGTCTCCAATCTCTCAGGCGTGATCCCCAAAGGGAATTTACAAACCACTTATGAGCCTATGAACGCCACTTCATCAACCTTCTAGGTACAGAAACTCATGGACTCAATATAGACATTGGAATTCTGACACACTACAACCTGCCGGACATCTAACTCCCCAGGTGCCTCTCCACTTTTACCTGCGCTGCTACATCCCCCTCCCCTCCGCCCCCCAGCCTGTCCCTTACCCCCAATGCCTCCATTTCCATTTTTACTGACTGGCTTTCTTGCCTGCATTGCATGCCATCCTCTGGCTTCTTTACTATTCCTTCCATCCAAGAACAGCACCACATGCACACACCAACTGCATCCTTCAGCACAAAATTATGCACGATGTGGAGACTCAGTAGAACTCCAGATATCTGATGCTTGAGAGGCTGGTGGAGAAACAGAAGGCCACCCATTGGATGGGGAGATTGGGACAAGCAGGTTCCTTAACAGAGCTGAGTGGGATACCATCTTCCTGATCTTGGTGGTTCTTAAGCCCTTCCTTGAGGCCACCAAGAGCCTCAGCACTGGTGATGCCCTCCTTAGCCAGGTGATCCCCTGGAACTTCAAAACCAAATGGAGAAGTTCCAGGGAATCAATGTTCCCTATGGCAAGCTGCTGTCACCAGATGTGCAGACACTGGTGAGGTAGCTGAAAGCAGGCATCAGGAAATTGCTTAATCCCTTGTGGTCTGGTATGGTCTATGTGCTGGCTGCTATGTGTGACCTGAGAATGAAGGGGAGCATCAACAGATGCAGCAGCAAAACCCTGGATCAGTGGATGGAGGTGCTGGTGAAGAGAGTCAGGGAGACAGAAGGGGGGAGGAAGGGGGATGTGGAAGAGGAGGATCCACTGTCCCATGCCAGCATGCCATTCACCAGCCAGTCTTCTCCTCCACTACAGATGCTGCCAATATGGGCCAAGAGCATGGCTTCTATCGTGGGGTCCAGAGGCACCAGACCCCACCATCACTGGTCCACTACTGCTGAAACTAATGGAGTTGGATCAGTGATGACTTTGGTTTAAGACTTTTTAGGCTGGATGCTATGAAAGCATAATAAAATGCAAGGGCTCCAATTCTGTAGGATGTTTAGCTCTGCCTGTTTGTCCCACAGCATCTTGCCCCACCTTGATGCTCTGGTGGAAGTAGCCTGCCACCTTCCTGCATTTGGAAATGAGCTTGCTGGTGATGCTGGTGCTCTCACCGGCAGTTTTGTCCCCCTCTAAGGGTGTCCCTGACAATGAGGGTGAACTCGTGTCCCGCACAGTGTATGCCAACAAAGTTGGCATCGCGGACCACCTTGACCATATTGGCCCCATTGTCAGTGACCATGAACCCATGGGTGAACTCTCCGTGCCCAGTGAGCCACCCCTGAACCAAGCGGTTCATGGCCCCCATGATTTGGTTGCTGTGTGAGACTCATTCATCACCTTGGCTTGAAATAGAGCCCACCAGTAGCCTGAGTGGTTGCACCAGTGCCCTGTGAAGGAGAGGTAGGTGTGTTCTCTACCCTGGCTGCTCCAGATGTCTGAGGTGAAGTGTAAGGTCACCTGCCTTGCACAGCTTGGCAGGTGACCCTCAAGTACTCCCTGCATGCCTCATACAGGGAGGGCATCACTGTCCCATTGAAAGTGGTGCATGCAGGCACTTGGTATGGTGGGGCCACGAGTACCATGTGCCGCCTGAACCCTGGCCACTCAATTATGGAGAAGGGCTGGCCATTCACAGTAAGCATCTCCCCAATGGTCTGGGTGATCTTGCTTGCCTTTGCAATGTGCTCCCCTTTCCATCCACCTTTCCCCCACTATTCCAGGCTGGCCTGCCTCTGTTGCAGGGGGATGGGGGCTTTGGAGTGAGAAGGGGACTTCTTTTTGGGCACACTCCCACTGGTGCCAAGCTGAGGAGGAGCAAGGGCAAGGGTGCCTCTTGAGATGCATCAGCATCCCTGTGGTGCTTATGTGTTTTGTTCCCTTGCCCCAGCTGGTTTTGACCTGGCAGTGAAGGCAGATAGCATATGTGAGATCATCTGCCAGCTCAAAATGATCCTAGACCACACTACCCCCTCACTTCTGGGGTGCAGGTGTGGATGCTGTATTTTCCCCCTCCTCAGCAAGCAGAGGCACAGCAACAGAAGGAGCAGACTCAGCTGAGCCACTTACCTTCTCAGCACTCCTCCAAAGTGCCATCGGAGGAAGGACACCTGGCTCTAGGGGAAACTTTATGTAATACATTACATAAAATTATCTACATATATGTGTATTTATGTAGTGTATGTAGTTATGTAATAAATAAAATATATAAATGTATGTAGTATGTGTTCCTGAATAAATTCTATATTATAATATGCAATATATGCTGTGATTCCCTGCACAGTGAATAAAATGCACACTGTGAGAAAAAGCACAGATTTGTTTTTTGGGGGAAAAGAATCAAAATAGACTAACAAAAACAAAATGAGGATTTTGGTGGAGGAATAAATTGAAAGGAACGAATGAATATAATAATAAAATAAAAGAGTATAGAAAGCAAAAGGTATTGAATCCCACTTGGAACAGGCAAGCAAGTAAGAAATGATAGCCTTTGTCTGACACTGCTCTGCTGCTGGAATACACAGCTCAGTAACTGACCACAAGGTAGAAAGCAGCTTAGTTCAAACCATGTTGCTTTTTTATGCTGTTTTTCCATCCATCTCCCAGAGTACTAGGATTGGAAGGGATCTCAGGGAAAGCGCACAGTCACAGCTACACAGTTACTATCAGAGCAGTCCTTCCCCCCGCTTCCCCCTCCCTCTCTTTAATTTCTGTTTCCCTGCAGGCAAGCCCAGCTTTAAAACTCGAAACATTTAAAAACGTTTTGACTGCCCTTGTTTCATTTTGAAGCCTTTTGTTTAATTTTGATTTTGCTGTTTTGAGCTTGAAATGAGTCGAAACAGCATTGAAATGGAAATGATACAGCCGGCAAAATTTCTCACAGCCCTAATAACCATTTCCTGGTTCCACCAGGACAGTGCCAGAAACATTGATGAAGCTGCAGCTCTAGGTAGTTTCCTGTCAGATAGATAAGGGGTCCCTTAGTGCAGATGAAAGAAATATCTGTTATTGTTAAGCTTTGGTGTATGTACTACACAGAAGATTTTGAAATGATCTACTGTTTGGGGACAGGAAAAACAAGCTATTAAGTAAGATAGGTCTTGTTGATAGCTTTCACATGGATTTGGAGAGAAGATAAAATACTGAGGTTAGTCTCTGAGAAAAACCTAAAGGGAAAGGCTTAGGTATTTCCAGTGGGTGTATATTGTATATAGCTACTGGCCATTTGGTATGAGTGTGGGAATTTGCTCTTAAGAGATCTCTATAAGTTATCTTTAAAGGAAATTCCCCCTTGGTGTAGAGGAATCTGCAAGTAATCTCTCTCTTGGATTGTTATATTGATCTAAATTGTATGTATCATGGGTGACTGTTTTTCTCCAAATTGTCTCTCTTCTGTGCAACTCTTTTGCTCTAAATTCTTTTTCCCCTGTGTAGTTATTTTTCTTCAAATTATCCCTCTCCTAGGTGGCTGCTGGCTATTTATCAATATTTGATCTTTCTCTGAAAGTGTATTTCTGCTGGGTGGCTGTTTATTACCAAAGGGTGTCTCTCCAGGGTGGCTGTTGGCTCTGCATCAGTTCTTGAACTCTTTCTTTCCCCTATCTCATGGGTGACTACCAGCTGTAAAAGGTATTCTCTCTCTCTCTCTCTCTCTCTCTCTCAACAAAAGTAATTAATTTTTTGCATGGCAAACATCCCTTTGAAAGATGATGCGTTAGAGTCCAGTACAGTCCCTGTGAAAGCATAGGAAAAGGCTGTAACTGTGCCAGTCATATACAGGAATGGAGGGAAAATCTCTGTGCAGGTCCTTCGAATGTAAATATCACAAAATTGGTTTTCCTGGAGCAGTCTGCGAAATGAAAATAGCAATACAAATAGCAGCAAATGCCACCTAGAGAATTGGAGCCCTTGCATTTTATTATGCTTTCATAGCATCCAGCCTAAAAAGTCTTAGACCAAAGTCATCATTGATCCAACTCCATTAGTTTCAGCAGTAGTGGACCAGTGATGAATGCAGCCCATTAACATTATAATTTGACTTGATTCTGCTCCAGTTGCAGTCAGTGAGAGTTAAGTCATTAACGTTAATCAAAGCAGAATTACAGAATCAAAGCCAGTTAGAGAAAATCTGAAATGTCCCCCCCCAAAAAAGTTTGGTTTGGAGAGTTTGTACATATTTTTATATAGGGAAGACAGAAATTAGGCCCATACACTTCCTGTTACCCTGGTTCGACCTCATGCTAGTTTTGCAACTGGAATGATGATGAAATGTATGTCCTTTGAATAAAGTTGTGTAAGTTCCAGTAGCTCTACTCACTCCCCCCACTTCTTGAGCAGAAGACTAAGAATTGAGAAAGAGAGAGAGGAAAGCAGAATGCTGAAGGGCCTCTTACTGTGTCTTGGGCATTTTAAAATGATAATGTGCAAGAAGGAAACAATCACAACCTATACAATTTTGGGTGCATTTCTTATACATATTTTACACACTGCAATAAATATACATCAGATATATCTGCCAGCAACTCAGCATATCCATTATTCACTGTTCATTGCTTGATATTCCAACTGCCTGGGGACATGTGATGTTCGGGGGGTCATGATAGGTTATACCTTCAGTTTGCACAAGTGTTTTCTTACCTGATTTTTCTCAACATCCAGCTACAGACATGTAGTATTTTCCACCCCAAGTCATGAGTCGTGCAAATTTCTTAAAGAAGAGGAAGAGTTTTGTCTAAAAATCCTCATATTTTTTAAATAGATTTTCTTTATTATTTGCTTTCAGTTTTGAGCCTTAAGGGTTTACTCAGGTCCCGTTTGCAAGGTTTTCTTTGAAATCACTGGGATTAGAAGGATTACTTTTATTTTGTCCTCTGCTTCCTTGCCCCCGATCAAGTGATCCACTTGAGTCCAGGATCTGGGTCTGTGAGCAAAACTCCAACTTTCATGGGACTCATAATAAAATATTTGGTTCATATAATTGAGGTCTGACCTTATGATGTCAGGAAGCAGCTTTGTATGGCTTCAGTGACACAAGATTGCCTAAAGTCTTCTCTACCTGGGGGAAGATTTCTCTCACTTTATTGCTGTTTCCCAGTGAATTGACTGGGGCTTCCCAGAGGCAACCGGCATGACTTAGTTTATAAACACATGCCTTCCTTAGTGCAGGATCAGCTATATAAGGATGCGTCCTGGAACAGATGTTTCCTGTTTTCCCACAGGACTGGGCCCCTGCTATTCCCAGGGCTTCAGGGGTCCAATCCTGCAGGACCGCTGCAAACGGAAACTGATTTGGGGCATGCCTTTGCAAATGGGGGAACATTTCTCAAGATGTATCCCAAGTTGGGGGTGCAGTAGTGCTGTATGCATACCCTGCCAAGGGCTTTCTGGGCTGTGCCTCTGCAAGCAGGGGCACCTGAAGTCCCAAAAGCACCTCCCTGGGGTTCCCCCATTTGCAGAGGTGTGTCACAAGTGTGACATGCAAACCTGGGAAATCTCCATCTGGGGGATTCCCAGGGCAAACCTGTACGGGCATGAACCTTGCTGGGAGATCCCAGGGCTTCAGGGGCCTGTCTGTACACATCCTGGGAATAGTCCTGTAGGGGAATTCCCAGGGTGTGCAGGATCAGGCCCCTGAAGCCTCAGGAATGCTTGCCTGTGGCATGTGGAGAGCTCAGGCAGCTTCAGGCTGCCTGCACTTTCACACAGGTCCACCACAAAAAAACAGCACAAATTTATACCATCTATTGTTGTGGCCACAATTTTAGGGATTTGTGGCACTACAAAGGGCATGGACATCTGTTTGCTTGTGGTTTCTGCCTCCACAGAAACAATGTGTATTTTCATCCTTAGATAACTGAAGAAGCAGAAAAGGTAACATGCAGTGCTCAGGGCTGGGGCAGTTTATTTACTCATCTGAGTTGTACCATTGACTTCAGCTGCCGTCTACATCAATCAATATACTCATACAGTGTTTTATTAATGCATGGTTTATGTTCAAAAGTCAAAACCATTGTTGAAAACATCTGGATAGATCATACAGTTTAGATGAAAAACAACAGTCTGTTTTATCTGCTACCTAAAAGCCTGCATAGCAATAGGAAATGTTATCTTTTCGTTCAGCTGTGAAATCTCTCTATCGGCTATAAGTATGTGATATTAATAACCGTTAATAAATGGGCAATAAGGATTTACAGGTTCCATAAAAAAACCCATCAGGAATGCCCATTGATGATGTCTAAGTTTCCTTAAGTAGGGTAGCTTTGCTAATCATGCTCCTTCCTAATTGATTAAACTGGTTAATGTTGTGATGTTCTTTGGAAAAGTTCTACAGTTAGGTGTAAAGATGCTGGAGGGCTTCAAGGATGTTTCTGCCTGGCTTGCTTCTTGTTTCATCATCTTTGAAGTTTTCAAAGAAGTTATGACATGTTTAAAATGTATGCCTTAGGTTTACCAGAACCAAACAAAGACCATATATTTGAAGGATTGAGAACAGATCAAGGCTTCTACACATCTAAAGATTTTCTACCGCTGATAGCAATGGCAAGCAAACCAGGTATGTGCACGTGTGTATTTGTTGAATAGAATTCAGTAGATTGTTGGCAATTTCATTATTATTCCTTGGAGTGAGCAAGTTTTATTTCTGGCAGTTACATGTGTACCTGCGTTATCTTATTCTGCCCATCACAGGCCTACTTGGGCCCTGTGTGCTGCATGGTGGTTTCAGAAGGCAGCATCAGTAGCTGGGCTGCATGTGGAATCAGTGGCATCTGGGCTGGTAGCTCAGTGACTGCTTTTTTTTGCCCCTCCCTCCATTCCCCTAACTCAGCACAAGAGGCTTGTGCCCCAGTCATCCTCCCCCCATCCTCAGTATATTACTGCTGCTGCTAGCAGAAAAAGGATCTAAAACTGTGTACGTCACAAAAAATAAGCTTCTGCAGCTACATAAGAGCTTAGGCACATTGAGGTGAACTAGGACTTGGGCTATGGTCCCTGCAGTCTTTGTATAACACAAGGCAAGCAAGGGATACAGGGAGTCAGGGAGATAATGTTAGTCAGCATGGTACATGGTGGCCTTAGGTTGTGGTTTGTATCATGCCTTTTCATATGCTAAGACTCTGCCTTTCTTAAATAAATTACTACATGGCCAGGGATGAAAATAGTAATGTGTTAGTAATACGAGCTTGTTACAGATGTTTTAAAAAAAAAAAAACCCAAAAAACTCCCTTTACTGGAAGAAGCAGCAGTTTAGTTTGATCTGGCTCCTCAGTGTCTGTATAGATCAAGTGCTTCAGCAGGGTTTTTTGGTGCTTTTATCTAAAGCTAATTCTAAATCAGCTATTAGATAAAAATACCAAAAAACCCACTAAAAGTGCCCAATCTCTACAAACACTGGATGGGCTGGGTCCAACTAACACAGTGCCTCATCAGGGCATGTGCTGCACTGTGTGTGGGAGTACGCTAAGTTTAAAGGAAAGCACCTTTTTTTTTTAACGTCTGCCAGCAGCCATGGTGATTTCTACATTCGGTTCTATACAATGCAGTCTATATACAGTAGTCACAACCATCATCATTTGCAGAGTGAATCACTACAGTACATTAACAAAGAATGTGGCTGCCTAGAGTTTAGAGTTTCACAGAAATAGAGTCTTAAATAAGTTAGTCGCAACAAATTCATTTTCTGCTTATAAAAATGTAGCAAATTCTTCCTTTTTACTTCAAATTATCTGTATTCCAGAGGGAAAAAGCCCTGTTCATCCTTCCTCTGATATGAGAAGTAGATTACTTCTTTGTCTGTTTTTAATCCAAAAATAAATTTAGAAACAAAAAAAATGGGTGTGGAGAAGACAACTTTGTGAAGACAGACTTACAGACATGTAAATAGTTTGTTGTTCAACTAGGAAAAACTAAACCCACAACAAATGAAAACCACAATGTTACCACTGCTGTAAAATATACAGGTTTATATTATACAATTATTTATTTTAAAAAACCCAACTATATAACAATTTTTGCACTTAAAACATAACAATTTGCAGGACTAAATTCTAAGTTCATTAAAAATGAGACTGCACGCCTTTTTTGCCAGGATAAATCATGGTGTGCATTAGAGTCAATCAAAAAAGAGTAAGGATCAACATTAAAAGGAACAAACTATGAAGTTCTATAACTTCTGTAACTTATTTTTGTCTTTAGACAGCAGTTTAGTATGCTCTGTTAATTAACTGCATCTTTTTAATTATGTTGATTTCACCTCATACTATTTAAAATACAGATTTTGAAAATAAGACATTTTTTCCCCTCTCATTTCCAGGATATCAAATTTCCAGTTGTTTGAATTGCCAAGGCTAAAAAAAATTACTACATTTACTTGAATAGAAGATGACCCTGATTATAAAATGATGCCCAAATAATTAGATGTTGTATATAGAAAATGTATACATTTGCCAAAATTTTCCAGGTATATAATTTAATTATTGGAGGTTTGCCTTGAATTTATCCCCCTCCAACTGCTACAGCAGGGAAGATAAATATGGGAGGTCAGTTAGCCCCTTTGCTCTCTGCTTCCCCCCAAACTTTTCTCTAGGCAGCCCTTTCCCCCCTCATTACTGTCAACCTGTGCTCTCCCTGAGCACATGGGTTGCCTATACATGTACACTTAGGCCGTTCTGAGGCACTGTAATTACAATGCATTAGAGCAGACTCTCCAAGTCTGCTGGAGTGTAGTAATTACTGCGCTCCAGCAGACTCCAGTGTCACGTGTAACAACGTCCCCACACTGAAAAACGCTGGCAGGGGCATTTAACTAAAGCTCATTTGACGACTTTTGTTAAAGTGCCCCTGCCACCATTTTTTATGAAGTCATTCAGAATTGATGCGTGTAACCCTTTTTTGAAACTGCTACAACTTTTAGCACAGGTACTCCAGAAACCCACTTTTAAGCAGCACCTACTTGTACATAGTACAAACTATGTGTGATATTAGTCCAAGGCCAAAGGCTTGTGATTTACCATATAACTCATTGGGCTCGGCGTTACCAGAGTCAATAGGATTTCAAGCCATGGTGACCCCCCAGCACTGCTCAGGATATGTGTATACTTCATGTACCCCCCCACAAAGGGTCTATGTGTTAATTAGGCTCTCACTTATGACTGGAACTGGATGTTCTTATCACAAATCCTGGGATGCTCCAAACATTTATATACAAATGAGGGCACAGGGCAAGCTTTACCTCATGGAGGGTGGGGTCACACTAATCATATGTGCAAGGCTGAGAGAGGGGGTGACAGAGGGATTCTGGGTGAACTATTTGGGGCACTGTTTGGTGATGTTTGCTAGGCATTTAAGGCTGGTGGTGAAACAGCTGTGGGAGTGAAGAGGAAGTCAACAGGTATTCAGTGTCGTAGTTCACCATGACTTGAAAAGGTCTCTGCTAAAGGGAACTGTGATTAATGGTCACTACCATCTATTCTATTCAGATTGACTGCACTAATATATCCTTGTGGTATGTTCCCATCAGCCTGTTTGCCCATTTTAGGTCATGTGTTTTATAGTCCTTCTCAGTGTTGACTGCATTTAAGCGATTTCATAGTTGGTTTCCATTGCTGAGCACATGCTGTTTTGGCAGCAGTATAATGATAAACAGTGCATTTAATGAGGTTTCCTTGTATGATCACAAAAACTGTGATTATAAGAGGAGGAGATTTTTCCCCCCATGCCAGTTAGAGAGGGAGGAACCTTTTCCCCCCATGCCAATTGGAGAAGGAGTAACCTTGTCTTGTATTCGAGTAAATATGGTAATATTTTCTGCTTAATTGCAAGATTTGCCCCAAGCTATCTTTTTATTTCCACCCCATTTTTTATTAACTTATTTTTCCCAAATCAGTTCTAAGTAAATCAATGTCCTCATTAAAATAAACAAGAGTGTGTGCATGTGCCTCTGTGTGTGTGTGCACAAGCACTTGCATGTAAAATATAACACTGATGCATGCGCACATATGCACACACAAACGCATACTATTGAAAACTCCATTCTTGCAAATAGATATACATGTGCCTAATTTGTATAGGTGAGTAGTCCAGTTAACTTTTAGGCCTCAATACTGCAAGTCCCTCCCTGTGGGCAACCCCTTCCCCCCCACCCCAGCACCTATGCAGGATTGAGAAATAAAGAATTAACAGTGAAACAAAGAATTGAATGGGCATTGTGACAGATCTACTTGATCAGTTTCTGTCAATTTACCACCTTTTAATAGAAGTGAATTCATCTAAGAAAAGTTAGAGATAAATTATTTTAGATGGGAATAGATCTAGAGAAAAGTTAATGGAGGCTCTGTGACAGACACACACATAAATATGACATTTTTTGCTATAATTCACACACCTGCTGAAAGAGAAGGGGTTTTGTGTATTAGGATGTCCTGTTTTTGTTTTTTGTTTTCTTTTGCAGGTCAAAATGTAAAGAATAGTTTTCTTGAAAGAAATCAATATTTGTACTTCTATATGTTCTTGCTGTGAAAATTCACAGCTGGTATAGCATGAAGTTAAGAGTTATAGAGCACTGATTATATGGTCAACATAAACTCTTCTGAATGAAATCATCATCGACTCATTGAGATTATAACTTCATACTATTTATGGTATCATTTAAAAAATTATAGTAATTTGTCTAATCAACAGTTTAGTTACATTTAAGCTGATGTTAAAGTGCAATCCAATATATGGAGCACATGCATTTAAGAATCTCTCTCATAAGTGAATCATCAAATAGAAACCCATGGATAATGAACACCTAAAGTCATCATTTTCTCCCTGTACTTCTTTTGCAAAATAAGCCTGTAGAAGCTCATATAGGGTAAACATTTTTGCCTGGAGATCTCCTAAAAAGTATTATAATAATAATCTTCTTACTGCTGTCATATGGAATGGGTTCTGAGAACCATGTCATAACCAGACTATTGTTAGTGCCTTGTAAAAAATTAGTATAGGAAATGGGCACATGGTTAAACTATCATATGAGCTCTAAACAAATAAAAAAATATTCAAAAAATAAGGGGTAATGCTCTTTTTAAACTATTGCTATGGTAAAGGCATGGCAATGGTCTTTTTAAACGATTGCCATTTGTTTTTATTTAAACCCCGAAGTTTTGTTTTCGGCTACAAAGATCTTAAAATGATTGATTCCAATTTGGAAAGACCTACACAATCTTAAAAATGTTCTGTAGTTCATATCCCTTCAAGATAGGAAGGCACTGCTGCTAGGTGTACTGAGTATGAAATTATATATATGAGCATATCTTAAAATGGGAATAAAACTGTCTTTCAATGAAGCAGAATAATTTGATAGTGACACTCCATGCTTGGAAACTGCAAGATGCAATTTTACAGTGCTTTGAGTACAAGTACCCTTTGAGCTGTCATGCAGAAATGGTTTCTCTACTTGAAAATGGGGTTTTCCTTTCATCATTCAGGAATGTGTGCCTGTCGCTCTCCATTGCCATCAATACGTGGAACCGTGATTGTACTTGGAGCAGGAGACACCGCTTTTGACTGTGCAACATCTGCTTTACGCTGTGGAGCTCGTCGCGTATTTGTGGTCTTCAGAAAGGGTTTCACTAATATCAGGGCTGTCCCAGAGGAGGTAAAATTGAACAACTGTAACTTTCTTGTAGTAGTAATAGAAGCAATTTGATGAGGGGTTCACTAATTGTTGTTCTTCATACATGGCCCAGAAGTGTACTAGATGCCTAAAATACTGTTACTAGAAATGTAATATATAAAAATGATGTTGAAATTTAACTGTGGAAACTCTTTGTATTATCTCTCTATAAGATTCTGCCTTCAGTTATGCTTTTGCAATTCCCTATGAAGTCGGTAGGATTTGTACTTACATATATAAGGACAGAATTTAGTCCTTTATAAACTATAAAACTGGGGAAAAGTTTAAATGCACATAGACAACCTAGAGATCAAAGAATGTAACATATATGACTCCTTATGAGCCTTACAGGTGGCTTTTCAGGAGTCTATGATGTCACAGAATGGTGCCCTTCTGGGTCATATTTAGTGAATCTCAATGATTTGGACACATTTTGGGAACTTATAAAGACTTGTAGAAGTTAGTTAAAATTATTTGTGTGTCTTATTCATACCACAACCTAATGAGTAGTGTTATTCAGCATGTATTTCTAACTTAATTAAATATTTTCAGTTTACCTTTGCATCAGTATACATTCTCATGCACCTGCATGTATGCACAAACAAGCACACTGATTGGTGTGTCCACCATTTTTCTTTCAATTAAAAATTATTACAATTTGGTGGGCTTATTCAGTTATAATTTATGTAGCACATACCTTGGGTTGTGGCATAGTTTACATTAATGGAACATGCAATGTACTTCTGTGATGGAACTTGTGTGTAAATGGTGCTTCTTTTGCTTTCCCCACCTCCCCCAATAGAAGTTGTACATCTTGAAGATCCAATCATTACACACGGGGTCTAGAGGTACACAAAAAGCAATGCAGTTTCTCCTAGGAGCATACTCCTATTTTGTTTTACCATAAAGCGAACCTGTTAGGTATAAAGGAAGACCGGAATTTGGGGAGGCAGTGGGGGAGAGGGCATACCAAATTAGGTGTTATGAATAGATTGAGTTGTTCAGCTCCTTACTAATCAGAAATCCCTAGTCTGCATACCAGATCTTTATTTCAGTAAATTTGTCAATTCAGAAAACTGTGTGGTACCCTTGTGTAATGGGTGGCCTAGCTTGCTGGGTTCTGCAGGCAGGTTTTGCTCCCTGAGGAGCTCCTCAGCTAGTCCTCCCAAATAAAACACAGACTTTGATCAGTGAAGAACCTAACAAATAAACAAAGCAAAACCCTTCTGCCCTATTGCAGTACTAGGAAGCTCTGATACTTTGGCTCTGACCCCAGCTCAGCAGCCTCTCCCCTTCTTGGTAGCTTGCTTGTTCTAGTCACAGCTTGCTTCCTGCATGCAAACTGTTCCCTCGTTGTTTGCTGACTTTCCGCTCTCTCTCCTGGGGTTTTGGCTCCCAGTGGGACACTCCCTCATTATCCAAATGCTCAGCTTGCCCAACTGGTCTGACTGTTCCTTCTTAAAGGGACAGACCACCCTGTTACAACCTGTTAGTCAAGCCAGCCAGTAGATTAGAAATTAATAAAGGAAAAATTGTCTCCACTCCAACATGCCCATTATTGAGGTTCCAAAGGCTGTTGTAATGCTGTGGAGTATATAACGTACAAAGAGATTTATTGCATAATTAGATGTGACCAAGTTGCAAATCTTTGCCTACGCAAAATACCAGCTGATCTCATGGAGAGTTTTTAGAAAAAATAAAGGATATTTTTAACCCACATTAATCTAACTCTAACTCTAACAGCTAACCTATTTAATGACTTCTTAGCCTCCATTTTCCTAAGCAGGGACTGGAACAGCCACCCCCACTCTGGGCCCCCCTTAGACCCCAGGGGAGGCGCACCTAGGCCAAAGTTTAGTGAGGAACTAGTTAGGGAACTTTTGGAGGGACTGGATGTATTTAAATCAGCTGGTCTGGACGATCTGCACCCTTGAGTACTGAGGGAATTAGCTGAGGTCATTGCGGGACCCCTGGCACGGCTTTATGAGCACTCGTGGTGCTCTGGTGTGGTGCCAGAGGACTGGAAGAGGGCCAATGTGGTTCCCATCTTCAAAAAGGGGAGGAAGGAGGACCCGAGAAACTATAGGCCAGTTAGTCTTACCTCAATCCTAGGTAAACTTTTTGAGAGAATTATTCTGGCACATGTCCACGAGGGGCCAGCGGGGGGAGCTTATGCTTAGGGGCAACCAAAACGGGTTAATTAGAGGCAGGTCCTGTCAGACCAACCTTGTGGCCTTCTACAACAAGTTTCACCAAATCCTTAGATGCAGGGGTAGCAGTGGACACAGTCTTCCTGGACTTTAGGAAGGCCTTTGACACTGTCTCTCACCCCATTCTTATTAAGAAACTGAGGGACTGTGGTGTTGACGCCTACACAGTCAAATGGGTTACCAACTAGCTGGAGGGCCGCACCCAGAGAGTGGTGGTGGATGGGTCATTTTCGACCTGGAGGGATGTGGGCAGTGGTGTTCTGCAGGGCTCAGTCCTCGGGCCAGCACTGTTCAACATCTTCTTCAGCGACTTGGACGAGGGGTAAAAAGCACACTGTTCAAATTTGCTGATGACACTAATATGTGGGGGGATGTGGGCATGCTAGAAGGAAGGAATAGGCTACAGTCAGACCTAGACAGGTTACAGGGGTGGATGGATGAGAATAGGATGGGATTCAACACTGAGAAGTGCAAGGTGATGCGTCTGGGGAGGAAGAACCAGCAGCATACCTACAGACTGGGGAACTCCCCTCTTGTCAGTGTAGAGGCAGAAAAGGATCTTGGAGTCATCATTGATGCCAAGATGAACATGGGCCGGCAGTGTGGGGATGCAGTCGGGAAGGCCAACCACACCTTGTTATTCATCCACAGATACATCTCAAGCAGGTCCAGGGAGGTGATACTCCCCCTCTATGCGGCACTGGTCAAGCCGCAGCTGGAGTACTGCATCCAGTTCTTGGTGCTGCACTTCAGGAGGGATGTGGATAACATGGAGAGGGTCCAGAGGAGGCCACTTGTATGATCAGGAGGCAGCAGGGCAGGCCCTACGAGGAGAGGCTACAGGACCTGAACCTGTTCAGCTTCCACAAGAGAAGGCTGAGGGGGAACTAGTGGCCCCAAACTAGTTTGCTGCTACAAACTAGTCAGAAGGGACCAGCAGGCATTGGGGGAGTCCCTGCTCCCCTGAGCACTACCAGGAGTGACTAGGAATAACGGTCACAAGCTGGCAGAGGGTAGATTTAAGCTAGATATCAGGAGGCGCTAATTCACGGTCAGGGCGGCTAGGATCTGGAACCAACTTCCAAGAGAAGTGGCGCTGGCCCCTACCCTGGGGGTCTTTAAGAGGAGGCTGGCTGAACACCTTGCTGGGGTCATTTGACCCCAGTACTCTTTCCTGCCATGGCAGGGGGTCGGACTTGATGATCTGCTCAGGTCCCTTCTGACCCTAGAAACTATGAAACTCGGGGCATGGACAAACTTTCATTTAGAGCAGCTTTGAAAGAGGAAGAGAGAGCTGCTACTCACAAGCATGTAGATACAAGTGAGTTAAATCACCTAAACCTTGAATGAAACAGAGTTAAATTTAGAGCAGTTTTACTACATTTGCATTGCTATAGGCTCCAGCACAGAAACAGGGCTGTGAGGGCAGAACAGCTGCTGAGCACAGCAGCTCCCCCTCCCATTTTGAAATCACCCCAAGTGAAGGTTTCTCTGTGTCCTTATGCTATCTAGATGATGTTAAAATCCTACTTGAAAAAGTATGATGTAGCTTTAACCTGGCGGAGAGCCTCGGCCAGATAGCATAAGTTAAAACTGTGATTGCTCTTCCTTGTTAAGATTTTAACCTGTGTTAGTTAATGAAAACTATTTTAACATGAGTTAAAAATGCACTTTTTTCCTTGTTGAGAAAATGCCTGAGTAAGGGACTCAGGATGTGCCTCAAGGCAGTAGCATAAGTATAGGTGTCAACCAGGCATTGTGCTCTAAGTGTGACTTAGAAGTGTGCACAAGAAGAGAGCCATCACGGGAGCTGGCCTGGCTTGCTGCTACTGCCCAGGATGCAGAACTTTCTTGTTATGTCTGTGCCTCAAGGAAAGGAATGAAACATCAGATTCTGATGTAATTTACAGTAGCTTTATTCCCTCATTTCCATAAGTTATGTGAATGAAGCTTACAGAGGAGGGAAGAAAGGCTCTATGGGGATTCTAGATGTCTTAAATGTGTTATTGACTTATTTCTTCACCATTTCCACTGTGTTTTGGGGTATGCTCTCAAGCAAATTCCACATGTGGTAAATGCAGTAATTCATACTGGGGACCCCCCCCCCCCCATGCTATTCTTAAGCTCCCTGTCTGGCTGTAGTCAAGAGCAGAGTCAGGTATTCTCCTGTGCAGCTTCACTGTCTCATTTTTGGATTTGGCATGTATGGGGCTTACTTGAGGGCAGCATCCTCCAGGAACACTGGAGGGTGGTATAGACAGACCTAAAATGATCTATTCACTTCTGCTGTGCTATTCACTTGTAAAGGGACTTCAGAAAGTCCCAAACACTTGGATGTAGCCAGTGGGAAACACTAAAACATTAAACTATCCATTACACATCTCCATTTACTAGCTCTTTTGAGACCACTATATACTGAGTTTCCTATATAAGAAATTCAGAATGGGGAGGGCACCGCCCACGTGTTTTCCAGTTGCCTTTTAGTATTTGCCCAAGACAAGGAAGATCTTGGTTGTAGGTCCTTCTCACCCCAAGGGTGGTCCGCTTAGCTATTTCACTTATTAGGAGAGTGACCTAGTCATCAGGCTGAAGATGAGGGCACTCTCCATCCCTCCTGCTATATCTGAGCCTCAGGGAAGACAAAAATGTAGAAGTCATGAGATCACAAGAACAAACAAATGGCAGTTCGTCTTTGTAGTCTGTTAGCTAGGGCACTCTCTTGGGAAGAGGAGTCCTGGATTCTGGTACCTGCAGTAAGGTTTGTTTTTGTTTTTAACCAATCATATGTAAAATGCATGTAAAGAACAAAAAGAATGTTTCTGAGGTAGATACAGCATTGAAAAAATATCTGTGGCAATCCTGTGACCGCCACCATTAAATCAGTGCTAAGTACACCTAGTGCCCTTTTCAGGAACATACTGCAAGACATAATAGCATTTGTATTATTTTGATTTTTCACTCCACAGATGGAATTGGCAAAAGAAGAAAAGTGTGAATTTCTGCCTTTCCTCTCCCCTTGGAAGGTTGTGGTGAAAGGTGGACGAATTGTTGCCATGGAGTTTGTTCGAACTGAGCAAGATCAAGAAGGAAACTGGAAAGAAGATGAGGATCAAATTGTCCGTCTGAAAGCAGATATAGTTATCAGTGCCTTTGGTTCAATTTTAAGTGACTGTAAAGGTAATGCTTATAATAATACACTCTAACAGCTTGCTGTTATTTCAGTAGTAACCCATTCAGTTTTGGGACCACTTTTTTTTCAATTTTAATATTCTTAATGAAAATAGTTGGATTTTGTTTTCCTATTCTAAATATTGTCCCTAATTATAACTCTACAAAGAGGCTGAATGAGGGTAGAATTGGGCCTAAATGTTCAAAAAAGATTACTAGTTTAGGTCACTGCTTTAAATGTTTAGTAACCAATTGAAGATGCCAAAAGAAGGCCACATTTTTAGAAGGTATAGCCTACTTGCCTTCTGTTGGGTCCCCTGTAGTATGGCTGAAATTACAGACCCAAAAAATGAAGCCAAAATCATTACTCACTTGGAAGGGTAAGTTTATGGAGTTGTACTTTGAACAATATATGACAATATTACCCTATGTCATGAAGTGAGATCCCCAGGGGTGGTTGTGATGCCCCTGGCAGCTCTGTGACCATGCAAGCTATGCCCCTAGGGCACCCTGATATCTTGTCTGCCATGTCTTTGATGGAAAAATAACTCAGGAGGCTGCCCACAAGCCTTAACTTAGTCCTGGTTCATTGAATCTTACTCAAGCTCTCTGATGTGTAGGCCCTTTGCCAGGCCTCTCTTCAGTGCACTGCTGCATGAGGCACCTCAGGCCTTAGAGGCCAATTGCATGGCTCCAACCACCCCTTTACTATGCCCCATGCTCTGTTGGGGCCTTGGCCTACTTGGACTCCACCCCTTTGATATAGCTAGGCCTTCTTGTTTAGATCCACTGTGTTGGGCCCGGCTTTGAGGCACTAGCCCATAAACTCCTCTTATTACTGGGCCCCTTGCCCTTGCAGCTCACGCCCCTCTGGCGCTGGGTTCTCTGGCCCCTTGCAGCTCATGCCCCTCTGGCGCTGGGCTCTCTGGCCCCTTGCAGATCATGCCCCTCTGGCACTGGGCTCTCTGGCCCCGTGCAGCTTGCGCCTCTCTGGCGCTGGGCTCTCTGGCCCCTTGCAGCTCATGCCCCTCTGGCGCTGGGCTCTTCGCAGCCCCTGAGACTGCACCCCTCTGGCGCTGGGGCTCTACACAATCATGTGCCCCCAGTGAGGTCTCCTCCCCTATTAGCCTCTTCCTGGTCCACTACTTCAAACAATAACACAAACCTAAGCCCCTGGGCTACAACATAACATTAATAATAAAAGCAGCATGCTGCCCCTTTAAGAGGGCCAACTCCCACCCTTAGAATACCAGACCCCTTTATCCCTGGGCACCTTGTGAGCCCTAGAGTCTTACTGCATTTGAAGATAGCAAAGATCAAGCCCCAGATGCCTTGGGCTTCTCTCTTGTGCAGGAGCTCCTTCTCCTGACAGTTGCCATACTGAGAGTGACCGACAGCCCGCCTCAGCCAACTTATATGTGCCCTGGGCTATGACTCCTTCCGATCAGCTGACCACCTGCAGGTGCCTGTGAATTACTTTGTTAGCCTGTTACTCAGGCAACCTACAGCTGTGGGGCTTTATGTAGCCTGCCAGGCTCCTTTGCTAAGCTGTTTTTGTTCTTAAAGGCTCAGGCTTCCTTTTCCCGGAGCAAGCAACATACAGGATTTTGCAGAGCTATCCTGCCACTGATAGTTCCCCCATATTCGCCAGCCTCAGTAAAGTGTCATTTTAAGCTTTGCCCTGGACTGGTCAAGATTTCCCACCTTAGAAGATGTTTCCTATACCACTTTCTCTGGCGACTGGTTTGAAGCCTGCTAATCCCTGTACTTCTCTGGTCCTCCCTTGGTCCTCTGGCTTAGCTTTGGATGGCTGAAACTTTGTCTAGGGATTGGTCTCCTGGTCCATCCCCATCCCCTGGCATAATCCCTGGTGCTTTCTGCCCCATAATAGGCCTCTTACTGGCTCTCTTTTCTCTTCAACTACCCCCTTCGTTATGTTACCAGGAAGATTCTTTTCTTTCCTAGGACCTCTATCCTCCTCTGTCTCTGGGGATGCAATCTTCTTTCTCTCTCTTGTCTGTCTAGACCATATAGGTGTATGTTCTGTCTCCCCACTTCTCAGGGTTACTGGTTCCAGAACTCAATTTTTCCCTGGCTTATGGGTCATTCATCAACCTTCCTATACCCAGTCACATAAGCGACACCCCCTATCTTCCCTGCAAATAGCTCCTTCACCATTCACCATTTTTCATGACCTGGGAAGTTACTAATAAATATCTGGGGCCTTCTTCCAGGCCTCTGCTTCCTTTCTGTCTGGTTACCTTTAACAGGGTAAGGCCCTCAGGATGGGCTTGATCCCTAAACAGGACTCAAGAGCTTTACCCTTTCCGAAGTGTCCCTGGGTGTTTGCTCCACTATTCTCTCCTCTAGGCCTCTCACTTGTTTGGCCACTGTGGCCTTAGTCACCCTCTCTTTTCTGAAGCATTTATCTGACTCAGTCTGTGCCTGGGATTAGCCCGCCCTTACTCCCTGTCTTTTTCGTCTTGGGCGTTCCACCCTCTGAGTGCAGCCATACTCAAACTGGTCTCTGCCTCTGCTTCTTACCTGAGGCTGTTCTTTCTTTTGTTTAGCTGCCATACCTGCCAACTCCACTTCTAACTGCTGGATGCAGTCTGTTACTGTGAATATCTTGGTGTTATGTTGGCTGGTAAGTTCTCCCAGCTTCTTCCTCAATTGGTCCATTTCTAATCTGTGCTGGCTAGTCAAATTGCCCACTTCTGATCCAGACACCCCAGCATCACTGGTCAGACCTCTTCCTGTGCAGGTGGGGATCCTACTTCTGAAGGCCAATCTGTCCCAGTGTTCTTCGCTCGCTGAGATGGCCCTCTCTCAACTTCTGAACTCCCTATGCCTGGGCATTCAGGTAGTTCCCTGGTCTCCTGAGACTTCAGGGCTCCTAGCCTTGTGGCCTCTAGCTGTTTCTTGATCTCATTTAAGATTCCTGTCAATGCCTCTATCATCTGAAAGTGGTCCTGACACCCTGCTCTAGCTGCTGCTACCTGTTTTGTTAAGAACACTCCCATCAAAGCCACTTTTTCATGCAGTTGCTCCACTGAGGGCTTGCAGCTTCCCCTCCATCTCAGCAAGCATGGTACGGCATTGTGTATGTAGTGCTTCATTCTCACCGCTGTCCTATGTTTTTGTACTAACTTGGTCCACTTGATCCTGTAAGTGTTTATTTTCCTGCTCTAATGATAGGACCTGATCTGTTGTGCTTTGTACACATGACTGTAGATGGTCCCTTGCTATATACGTTGCTGCCTCTCTCACCTTGCCTGCTTCCAGAAGGGTCCTCGTAGATTGTATCTTCTCTTCCAGTCGTCCTTTTTCATCTTCTGCCTTTTTCAGCCAGGCCTGTGTTTCTTCTTCAATGGAGAACAAGCTGTCCCAAATCAGTTTAACTTCTCCCTCCTGTTCTTTGCCTGCTTCCGTCTCCACTGCCATCATCTTCCCTGCAGACTCTTCCAATTGGAAGTACGTCTGTTGCAAACTGTCTAACTCCTCACACGATGCTTCTACTTGATCTTCTCTTCTCTATAGCTGCTTCTCTATGGCCTCTGTAATATCTTTTGATACTTCTGCTTGTTGTGCAAGGTCTTACTTACTGTGGTAGCTGACCATGAGATGTTTATAGATCACCTATCTTCCAAAAACCACCTTATTTTGGAAAAGCTAATCCTTTAGTGAATGGTGAATGATATACCTAAGTTCATAGATTTCATAAACATTAGGGCTGGAAGAGACCTTGTAAGACCATCAGGTTCAGCCCCCTGCCCAAGGAGCAGAAGTCAGCAGGGGTCAAATGAGCTCAGCAAGATAGGCATCCAAATGTTTTTGAAAGTACCCAGAGTTGGTGCTTGTACCACCTCTAGGGGGAGGCTATTTCAGGCCTTGGGGACTAGACAATAAAATTTTTTTTCCTTATGTCTAGCCTCAAATGGTCTTTCAGGAGTTTGTGACCATTGGAACTTGTCTTCCCATAGGGTGGCATGGTGAACAAATGTTCTCCCAGTTCCTGATGCACACCCCTTATGTACTGTCACCAAGTCCCTCTTGAGCATACACTTTTCCAGGCTGAAGAGTCCCATGTCTCTCAGCCTCTCCACATAAGGCCTGTTCTCTTGTCCTCTAATTACTCATGTGGCTCTCTTCTGGACTCTCTCAAGCTTCTCCACATCCTTTCTGAATTGCGGCGCCCAGAACTGGACACAGTATTCCAGCTGTGGTCTCACCAAGGCTGAGTAAAGTGGGAGGATGGCTTCCTGGGTCTTGCTTGAGATGCACTGGTAGATGCAAGCCAGAATTTTGTTTGCTTTGCTGGCTGCAACATTGCATTGGTGGCTCATGTTCATCTTGTGGTTAATTATGACCCCCAAGTCTCTTTTGGTTTAAGTTCTTTATTTAAAGCTTAGTTTTAAATGATGTCAAACAATTGCACTTTTTTTTCATTGTTAGATTGGTATGAAGTGTGGGGGGTTTTGCCCTTCTGTAGCAAAGGGCGTGGCAATTCCTGGGATCTTTTGTGACTATATTAAGAGCCTTTACAGAAGCAGGACATTGGACACCATGGTCCCCCTGTTTTACCTGTGGTGGGTTGAGGTGTTATGTCTTATGTTGTGCAAAGGATGAGTGTGTAGTTTTACTAAGATGTTACATTATGGATTTGCATAGGATGGTTTGAATAGAGATGAACCTGCTTTAGGCAGGTGGTTGGACTAGATCACTTATGGAGGGCCACTTGTATGGTTGAGGGCCTCCGTGGCCAGCCCTATGAGGAGAGGCTGAGGGACCTGAATCTCTTCAGTCTCTGCAAGAGGAGACTGAGGGGGGATCTTGTGGCTGCCTACAACCTTATCAGGGACTTGGGGAAAGTCTGTTCACCAAGGTCCCCCTTGGAGTCACCAGGAACAATGGCCACAAGCTGAGGGAGGATAGTTTTAGGTTAGATATTAGGAAGAACTACTTCACGGTAAGGGTGGCCAGAGCCTGGAATAGGCTTCCCAAAGAGGTGGTGCTCTCACCTTCCCTGGAAATCTTCAAGAGGAGACTGGATAGGCACCTGGCTGGGGTCTTATGACCCCTGCTACCCCCAGTGCTCCTTCCTGCCCCTGGCAGGGGGTCGGACTAGATGATCTGTCTAGGTCCCTTCCGACTCATTGATTCTATGATTCTATGATCCCTGCTTCTCTATGATTCTTTTTATAGCACCTTACAAGCACTTAATTTGTACAACTAACTGTCATATTCAATTAATTCACTTTACAACAAAGGGAAAATAAAAATGTTCTGGGGCCTATAATTGCAAATTGCAATGGTTGTACAAAAATCAAGTTCCCCCCATCCCTGCTTCATGCATTACTAAAAGCAGTGGTTGTAGAAACAGAATTTAACAAGTAATTCCATTTTTCTTGCAAAAAGACTTTAATACAGCTTGCACTCTTATTGCTGCATGGTCTCTGCGGTCTTATTTTGACATTATAGAAATGGTATTTTTCTAAGCAAACTGAAGCAATATAACTCAAATGATATAAGGGCAGTAAAATAAGCCTGAACTAAAACCTCAGATTCAGACACGACTAAAGGTTGAGAAGTGTAGGTGAGTACTTTGTAGTACATATATATCTATATGAAGAGGACATTTTCAATATTATGGTGCTGCTGCCAGATTCTGTAAATCAAATGACTCTAGTAATTAGAATTAGTTCATGTCATGATGAACATGCTGGCCAGCCTCTGTACTGATCCAGAGCAGGCAGGGATCCAGGCTGTCTTGCATATACTTACCTCAGGGACTGGAGTCTGGAATATTAGGAGATGGTCATATTGGGAATCTTGGTAAATAGTAAATAAAGAGAAAACACTTGCAAACTATCCAAACTGAGCTTAGCAGCCTTTATTGCCTTCTGTCAATTATATAACAATGCAGGAGAACATTTAAAAAAATGTCTACACAGATATTCATTAGAACAGAGATAGATGATTTTGTTTATGGTTATGAGGAGTTTTCTAGACCAATTGATAGACCTTCCTTTCCAAGGAAGATAAAACAATTAAGAGAGAGGCTTTTAAAGAACAATTTAAGAATTTCAGAATGTTGCTGAGAAATGCTAGTGGAGCTGTCTACAGCAACAACAAAATACACATTGCTTCTAATTCAATAATAGGGATGTTAAGGAGCAATGTGTGTAATGTTTACTCCAGAGAGATTGTGTGCTCTATACTGCCATGAAATAGAGGGGTGAAGTCATTCTTTTGAGAGGTATATAATTTTCATTTCATAAATGTTCACGTTAGGCATATTAGAGATATTTTGTGATAAGTTAATGCAAACTTACTGTTATCTAAAAGGAAATTACACCCATCTGCTCATAGTGATACTTAGTATAACCTCCAATTGTGCAGTGTTCCACTGGGATAAAGAGTAAATGAGGAGCAGTTGGCACTCTAAGGACTTCTCCATATGAGGAGGGACAACTCTTCCATTCAGGGATGCATTGTCATATAAAGAATTCAGTATTTCTGGTACATATGCTCAAGGGATCGATCTCACCAAGAAAGCAGAGAGAAAAATGGTTTTTGAATCTTTAATGGAGTCATGAGCAGCTCCCTAGCTGGAGTTAACTTTAATTAGAGAACATTTTGAAAAGCCCTTTCAAATCCCTCATCAATTCCTGCTATTTAGAAGGTCTTTGGAAAGGTTTTATAAGATCTCTTGGGGAGAATCAAACATTGTGCTTATATCACTGGCAAATTCTGTTGCAGTTCTTAGGTTCCATGCTATAAGGTGTTAGTCTACCTTTTCTGTGGGTATTCCTATATCCAGTATTGCTTCTTCAGCAAAGAGCTTGATTGGATGATTGAACTGAACACTCATCCTGGAATTTCCTAATGCTTATTTGCCCACTGAATTAGCAAGTTATGATCCTGTCTTTAGATACATAAGGTAGTGTGAGAAGAAGAATTATAATTCTAGCAGATCATGAAAAGAAAGAGTATTTTGCCCTGGGATGAGCCAACATACCTTAGTTTTGCATGACATCTCCATAGCAGCTGCAGCTAGTTTTGCAAGCTGAACGTAGAAATTTGGTTGACATTCAGGAGAAGTTCAAAGCAACTAAAATGATGAAAATAAGGCATTATTTGCTATGGGTAGATCATTTTCAGTAGCTTTTGACTCTCTTAATTTCTTTTCTTAAAACATATCAAATCCATTCATCCTCATTAGGTACATCTACATGAGATGCTTTACTGTGAAGCAGACTAATTTGATGTGCAGTAATGTCACTCTCTACACATGCACAGCAGTTAGTGCACAATGGACTAATTTACTACATTACCGAATAGTCCTGTCAGATACAAGTGGTATCCAGCAGTGCAGTAAGTTACTGTATGTAAACATACGTGTAGACAGTGACATCAGGATTAATTTACTCCAGCTCAAATTGAGCTGCAGTATATTTAGTTGCTTTAATTGCACATTGAGAACTAAATCTATGTTGTATTTAAATTTTTAAATTAAATAAATTAAATAATACATAAATTAAATAAATTAAACAAACCCTTGGTGATACAGTTGCATGGTATAGTTGAGGATGGTCCTGCAATGAGCAGGGGTTCCCAACCTTTTTAGGATGAAGGATGGCCAGCCACAGACCGGAAGTGACTGGCATTAAAGGTTGGACCCCTACTGGCCGAACCATGAGAATACTCTGACTCACTTATGAGACGATTCATAAGTAAAACTGACTGGATTTGAGCCCTTGCACTAACAAATTTAACAAAATTTGGTCAACCTGTACTTGACCAGCCAAACAAAAAACTCAAAACCAATAAATAAACAAAAAATAACAAACTCAAACTACTGAGTATTAAAAAAGGGCTGGCTGCCTGTCCGCAGTATTCTAGTTACTTATAGTCTGCGGTTTGCTGGTCTGCAGTTCCTTCTGGCCTGACAGGCCAGCCCTTCTGTGGACCAGCATCCAACCTTTTGCAGCCTGCCACCGGGCCACAGCCCAGGGCTTGAACTCTAATTTTCTATGATTCTATGAATCTAGGCGCAAAAAAATCATCTGGTTTTGGTTGTGTGGTTTGGTTTGAGTTTTTGTTTATTTTTCTTTTTAGAGGATATTTTTATGCTTGGCTGTTCAAGTACAGGTTGACCAAATTTTGTTAAATTTGCTAGTGCAAGGGCTCAAATCCAGTCAGTTTTACTTATGAATCATCTCATAAGTGAGTCAGAGCATTCTCATGGTTTGGCCAGTAGGGCTCTAGCCTTTACAGCAGGTGTGCCACAAATTAGCTGCACACCCTCCTCAAGCACCACCTTGCTTCCTTTCCCTTGCCAAATTGGCTGCTTTGTTTTCTGCTCCCTGCCCTGTGCTCTGTGCCTGATCTCTTGCTTTGTTTTCTGCTTCCTGCCAAATCTGCTGCCCTGTTTGCTGCTTCCTGCCCCATCTGCCACTGTGCTGCCTCTCCCCTTCCTGATCTGCCACATACCACAAACAGAGGCTACCCCTGCCCCTTGGGGCATGCAGTGGTGACCCTTTGGTTAGGCCAGAAGGATTTGGCTTTGTTAAAGTATTAAATAAATCTCTTAGTCTCAATTCGGCAAATTCTCACTCAGGATAGCACTTAAGCATGTAAGCACATGGTTATCTGCTGCCCTCAAATGGAATGGACAATAAGAAGAAAAAAGCTCTCGTGGCCCTTATGCTTCTTCTTGTAGAGAAGGCAGTAAATATAAAGCTGAGTTTCCTTGTGCTCACAGGAAGGTATTTATTATTTCCTGTTTAGTTAAAAGAACACTATGATTAGATTTTTAACCAGTCCTAGTATGCACTTATTTGTCTTCTGGGGCTCATGCAAATACATTTTTAATATTTTCAGAAAAAAAACACCTTTGTAATTCTCCTTTGTAATTCTCTTAAGTCCATTATATGCTTGGGATGCGGTTAAAAAAAGGGAGCTGGAGTATTGCCATCTAGAACTACACTGAGAAAATTAGCACCATGGTTCAGCTCAGTTAGAACTAGATTGTTGCTTATACCAAAATCTTGAAGAGGAAAACAGACTTTTGATTTCTGTTTGCTTTATTTTTCTGATTTTTTTGTTTGCTTTTGTACTGGAGCATCAAAGCCATTTTATGATTTGGCTTAAATAAAATAAACAGCCCCTGAAGAACTTAACACCTTCCCTCATCTTCTTTGCTTTACTAGTGTTAGTGAATTACTAAAGTATCCTCTGGCACCAGTTTAAATTACACCAATTCAAATGACAAGTAAGAATATAATCTCACAAACCCACTGATACTGCTTACAGTCTCAGCATGCTTTTAAGGACCAGGCAAGTTGCTTTTCAGCTCTAGGCCTTAATTTTTTTTTTCCCAGCCAGGAAAAGAGGAGTGACATTTAGGGACAGAAAAATAATGTCTATTTATTTTTGTTAATCAGGTTTTAGTATCATTTACCACAAACTCTGACTCTCAGACTGTTGATAAACCTTAAGTTTGGTTTCATATGTAAGATTGCATCCACTTCATTTTTCACTAAGTCATACTGTAATATTTAATGCATGTTCTAAAAGTGATATTAATGAGGACGAGAGAGAAAAAACCATGAGATACAAAAGTGGTATTACTGTACTTAGAACAAGAAAAGCTGTGGACTCCAGTTTACAAGCTGGCTCCCAAGATTATAGTTTTTATTGTTCAATATCTTTTTTTTGGGAATGATGCTTTCTGATTCTTCTCTGACTGCTGCTTCTGGATGCTTCACCCTCAAGGCAGCTTATATTACTAAAGGTGGAAACAAAGCTAAGGAAAATGGTCACCATCACTCATCTGTAGATACCAATTAATTCAGGAAGGAAGGGTGAAGATGGGAGGATAGAAATAATGCCAGAGAGCCCCCACTTCTTTCTTCTCTGCTTCTCTTCCACAAGTGTGGGACTGATGGTTTTTCTAACTCTTCCATTTGCAGAGGCATATGGAATCATAGGCCACAGTGGAAAAAGACTCTTTGTATTTAAAACTATTAATTAAATATTCTTACTCAATAATTTAGTGTTTCCATTTGTTGAGTTTTGTCATGATAAATTTCTTGTGTGTCCAGACTGTTTTGCTTAAAATTAATGGGATAAGAACATGAGAAAAGAGATACTTTTCAGAAGATGGTAACATTTCTTGACTATTTCTGGAGTCATTCCTTTTCCTGAAAATACTCCTTGGGATTGCCTTTTTATTGAATGGTGGTACCATGCAAATGTAAACTATGGGTTTGGCTTCTTAAAGCTCCAAATAATTAATATGTGGAAATTAGAAGCATATGTCTTTCATAACCTGATTAGAAATTGCATTTTATATAGTAAATCATTTGGTTATTGAGATATAAGTTGGGGGGGGGAGGTGTAAGGGGAGAGTCTTCTGTTATCTCTAATTTCTGTTATATTAGCAATAACTTGGACTATCCAGAACATATTCAGCCACCTAACAGGTCAAACTGTCTTGATGTCTTCCTGATTTTTGCCCACACTTTCAGAGAGAGGCTTGAATAGATGGGATTTGCAATGTGAAGTTTTTTGTGGGCTAAGAATATACCACACAATAGATGTATATTTCAATAAGAATAGACACTGCTTGTTAGTTCATTAAGACTACAGAGAGACAATGAAATTCTGTCTCTTGTAAGCTGAATAATACAGCCAGAGCAGACTTAGCAGCCTGTAGGCAATCTGGATTCTAAGTAGAGCAATGGCTAGAAAACCGCAAGCTATATCAGGAGCCAAACAAATTTGTGGTCCAGCCCAGAATCCATAAGGCATACAGATAATTTAAAGCCATCTGATCCTTTTCTACCTGGGCTGAAAGGTCTGTTTGTCCTCTATGATGGTGTGTACAACTCAACATGAGTCAGGAAAGAGGCTATTGAAAGCCTACTCACCCCTGCTGTATGACACCTAAGATAAATGTCAGGCTTTTAGGGCATTTATACACATGCTCGGGGGGGAAGGAGGGTGCACATTAATTAGAGTAGCTCCAAGAGCTGCTCTAATTAAATCACCTGTAGTGTCATGTGCATCCCTGCTCTGAAAAATGGCTTTGTATCAATGTTGCAAATTGCAGTGATGCAACTGTGAGCTCACCCCTTGGCCATGGGAGAGGTGGGCAGGAAAAAAAAATGGATCAGGCTCCTCACAACTTCTTCCTTCAGCAGGCTCCTCTGGCTACCAGGACAACTGGGGCTGCCCAGGAACAGGCTGTCTTGCTCCTTGGGCAGTGCAGGAAGGCAGTAGGCCTGCAAAGCGGTTAGTATTTATTTCAGATTCAGACGATTTTCATAAATTCTAGGGTTGGAAGGGCCCGCAGTGGGCCATCTAGTCTGACCTTTTGTCCCAGCAGGCAAGAAAAGGGTCACCACACCTGGGATCATATGATCGCGGGCAGGTGTCTGTCCAGTCTCCTCTTGAAGACCCCCAAGGATGGGACGAGCACCACCTCCCTTGGAAGCCCATTCCAGATCCTGGCAACCCTGATCGTGAAGAACTTTTTTCTAATGTCCAGTCTAAGACTGCTCTCCAGTAGCTTATGGCCATTGTTCCTTGTTGTTCCAGGGAGTGCCCTGCTGGCTACAGGATCATGCTTTTCAGCAGAAGTGGTGAGGAGCCTGATGCTTGCTCTTGCAGAGCTTCCCTACATCCTCCCACAGCTGAGGTGCAAGCTATCAGTGGGCCAAGTGGCCCCTGCTGTGGGGGGCCCTGGTCCTTCTCTCCACAGTAGTGACACTGCCTGGGCTGCTTGCTAGCAGGCCAAGTACTGCCTCAGTTTGGAGGCAGCACCTGGCCTGATCCAACTGTTCCCCAAGCTGGGTCACTGGAAGCCTGCTGGATGCTGCTCCCTAGGCTTGGGGAACAGTTGGATTGAGCCAAGTGCTGCCTCTGAGCTCAGACAGCATCCAGCCTGCCAGCAGCCATCCCTGGTGGCCCCAAGGGGCACTGCTGCTGTGGAAGGGAAGGACCAGAGACCCCACAGCTCAGGGGGCCACTCAGCCTGTTGATGGCTTGCCCACTGCTGTGGACAGGCTCTGGCTCCAACAGAAAAAAACAAAGCATCAGGCCCGTCACTGTAAGTGGGCCTGTACCAGACACAGTCCTGTAGGTAGTTGGGGCCATGGACACTATAAAGCCTTGTGAGGTCCTTGCCAGTACCTGCTCTCCAGTGTCCACCAAGCAGTCCAGTTTTTGCTGTTGGAGTCCATGCCTGGCTGGTTGTGAATGAGGTATTGTTGGTCCCCATGGAGGAAGGCAGCGTAGCCTGCTGCCTATCCTGGCACCTCCCCTTCCTTGGGGCTGGTGCTGCCCTAAGAGGGGTGTAGCAGGGCACTAAGGTGCCTGCTAGTTGTAGAGCTGGAAAAACCACTCAGGTGCCGGTTGCTAGGGAAACTGGAGGTAGCCAGTGACCCACACCTGCTAGCTGTCAGCTGACCAGAGGGGGCAGGGCCTGGCTCCCATTTAAACCCCAGGACTGAGTCCAGACAGGCAATTCCCTGTTAGCAGCCATGGGGGGGGGTGGGGAGGAGCTCTCCCAGAGCAAGCAGAGGGGAGAGGCCAGACTGCAGGTACAACTCCAAGACTGGGGAAGAATAGAGCACCCCAATGTGGCGGGACAAATGTTTTAGCCAAGCAGCTTGAATTTATGTTGCAGCCCAGGGGCTTGAGTTTTTTGGTTACTGTTTATGACTGGTGATTTGGGTGAGGCTATTAGGGGTTGGAGGAGGCCTCATAGGGGACCCTAGGCATTGTGGGAACCTAGCCCTGGAGAGCGGGTAGCAAGAAGTCCCAGGGAGGGGGCAGAGAAGCCCAGAGAGGGGGCAGTGAGAACCTCCAGAGAGGGGGCGCAACCCCCCCGGTGCCAGCGAGGCACGATCTTAAAAGCTGGGGAGCTCTGGTGCACATATGGTGCAGCGTTACTCTGGTCTTGTTTTTTTCTGTTACCTGGGAGGTGGCAGGCTCAGAGTCATCTCCTGGTTTTGGGGCTTGTGGCCCTCCAGCTGTGAGGTGGCGTCCGTGCCCTCTGGACCAGGCTTCCGTTTGGAGCAGGAAAAGGGGTCCTGGGCCTCAAGACAATGGAAAAGAGTAGAACCTCGAAGTCAAACCCTGTTTAGTGGGTTTAGATGTGGGGGGCCTAGCTAGAGAAAAACAGGGGTCAGTCCCACATAGGGGAAAGGCCCCAACATATCCAATACAATAGGCAGCCTCCTGCTTGCAAGAACATCATCCTAATTTCAATTGAGACGTGGCAGGAAAGTATAGGGCGGGACATAAGAACCCCAAAGAAGGATCGAAGGGTGCCCACGCAAGGCACAGAGTACTAGGAAGATAGCGCTGGGAAGGGCGACCTGTTACAAGAGGAGTTCCAGGTTGACCAAAACCAGCTTGCACCCCTGCCTGCCTCCATGTGCCCTGTGGTTGTGACCAGGAGCTGAGAGCCCTTGCAGGGCTCAGCATTGGCTGCAGCTGCAGCTTTTGGGCTCTAGGTGATGCTGAGCATGTTTGCCACCTGCTCCTGGCCTCAATGGGGCTCTGGGGCTGGGTGGAGCCTGGCTTTCTGCTTCCAGGTCTGCCCGGGGGATGGGCATGCAGAGAGTGCATCTCCCGCTGCTTTTCTTGTTCTGCTTGGGAGTGGGGGGTGGAAGTATGCCCATGGGCTTGTTGCTAACTTCCAGGGTAACCTGAGATTTCACAGACCATGAAGCTCTCCAATGGTCCTTGACCCGGTGACTGTGGGGCCGGTCTCTGCTACAATGCTATGTTTGAAAGTTTATCTACATCCTTCCCAACTATATAGTTGGATCGATAAAAGGTATCACTCACAAAAATCCTTGCCTTTGGCAAATTTCCTGAACCATCATAGTACAACATCACTCCAACGCTATGTAGAATTGTGACTTTTATAAAGATTCCAATTCTCTTCTTATTGAAGCCAGTAGGAGTTTTGCTCTTGATACCATTTAGACTAGGATTTTGCCCAAAGTAATGGTAAGTTTCAGTAAAGGAATTTCACCAAATGTAGTTGGCATTGGCAGTCCCTCAATTTGAAAATGATCTCTACCACATCTCATTGGACTCTTAAGTCACCTTAAGAGGGACTACCAATGCCAGCTATATTTAGTGAAATTACTGATACTTACCATTATTTTGGTAAGGTGACTTAAGAGTCCAAGATGACTTAAGTGTCCAATCTTTGAGCCATCGATCCATCTGCAGAAGTTGCAGGTCTTTAAACATGGGAGAATAGGCTCTACACTGGGATTCTTCTTCTTTCATTCCTCTACTGTCTCTTCTCTGCCTCGAGGGCAAGACACTTTACCTCAAAATGGGCTGACACTTGGATGTGGCTGCAGCAACATTGGAGTCAGTTAGCAGCCAGCTCCTCTGAACTCATGATATCAGCATCCTTTTTCTTCAGGTATGCCTTCAATGTGTCGTTGTAGTGTTTCCTTTGGCTACTGCAAGGTCTCAGACCATAACTAAACTGGGAGCAGAGCACTTGTTTTGGGAGTCGAGTCGGGCATCCACACACAGTGGCCCAGTGAAGTTGGTGCTTAAGGATCACTGACTCACCAGATATATTCCACATCCTGAAAGACTTCTCAGAATGTACACCCTAAACAACACTATGGCAAATATGATTTCTATGTCTGTTCTACTCCATCGAGAGGTATGCCGTAGTGCAACTAAGCAGGACAACCGAGGCAGCAGAATTGGGTGTGACTTTTTGAGCTGCAGTCATCAGTTTTACTTCCTTAATTGGTAGAGAGAAGCTTTCAAGAAGCCTGTGCTTGTATTATAATTTCTGGAACCTGAAAGTCATACTGTACCAGCAGTAACTCAAGTTCTTTGTGTGTAGATTTGGGTGTGAAGGAGGGGGTATTTAGATTTTTTACGTGTGATTGTTTAAACAACTGACTGTATTTTCAGATTGTACTGAAGTTATACTGCCAGCTCCCTGTAAAAAGAAGTCTGTAAGATGGATATCAGAAATAACATTAATGAGCTGCTAAAGCCAAAATTACAGGAACTTATGAAATTGGTTAAACATAAAAACCATTAAACTGTTTATTGAAGCTTCACAGATATACTGCAGCTAATGAGCATTGCTGCTATTTAAATAAGCCCAAATTGAACACACATTACATGGATACATAATTAGTCATGGCAGTCAAATACACACAGACTCACTTTTAAAGCTTTATTTGAGGAATCTTTTCCATTCGATTTGTTTTGTTAATTAAAATATTTTTTTCAGTATTCACTTATATTTGTAATATGATTTTTGCAAGTGGTATAATTTTCTGCTGTTTTTCTATTTGTGTTTATTTGCACTATGAATACAGCAAATGCAGAACATATATTCAAAGCCTTCCCTTTCTGTGGTGGTATTTGTCTTAACATCACTTGATAACATTAGAATATTTTGGTTGTACAGTATCTTTTATCCAGAAAGTTCCCTTCAGATTACATGTGCAGTGTTATCAGGGCATGCTGTAGAATGAAATCCAGATGTAGGGATGGTTTTTAAACAGTTTCAGCTTTTTGGCTTTTAACTTTTAATTGGAGTACACAAAAAAATACCAGATATTTATTTGGGTATGTTGCCCCATTAAGTGGTCACCAAGCCAAATAACCAATATTTTGTGATGCCCCTCTTCTTTCTGCCCTCTCATAAGGTGTTCATAAAGGGTACCTATGTTTGTATAGTCCTAAAATCTCCCTTTTTCTTCTAGACTAATAGAGTTAGGGCAGTTACCTACCAACTCTCTGGAGCCTGGTCCCTTTCAGCCTTTCATCTGCACTGTATATAGCAGTCCCAAATTGTGGTGATATTACAAATAGGATATAGACTTTAATGCTTTAAAATCCTGGCCCTACATTATATTAACCCAAAAACTGGGCCTCCAGAAGGCTTCAAGGAAGAGAGAAAGAAACCACTGGTCACCTCGTTGGTCTTGTCATGAAGGAAGAATTTCTTATTGATTCAATCATATCTGCAGCACCTTGGGAAAACCTCTGTTATGGGACAAGTAGGCAGGGCAAGAACAGCAGCAGAACTGCTGCTACGTGCTTTAAGAGCTTCATTATATTGCAGGTGGAGAAGGCCATGTAAATAATCAATACTCCATTCCCCAGCTGCTTAACAAATGGCTCCAGGGAGGGGTAAAGAATTGTATCTGCTTTGCTCCCCTTTCCACCCAGTTATGACCTCCATAGATGTTCCTGGAGAGCAGGTGAAGGCCTCAGAGCTATTTCACTGTAAACACCAAGGACTCCTGATGGTCCACTTGAGTTGGGAAGGACAATATACTCAGACCTTCACCTTACTAGAAAGTGTTTGCCGATATAATTAAAAATATTTTACCCTTTCCCTCGTTTCCCATAGTGCTACAGCTTGTAACTGCAACTCCCTCCCCTGAAAGAAAAACAACCCAACAAAACTCAGTGACAGAGACGGAGTTTCTTAGATAGATAACATAGCTTTATACCAGTTCCCTGATATAATTTACGTCACTAAAATGACTTCTTAGCTGGTATAACTATATTCAGAGTAGGTATTCGCAAGTATTGCTGTGTCACAGGTTGGATTTTCTTTTTCTTTTTAAATATTCCTTACTGAAATAGCTAGACTAGCAAAATGTGTAAGTATAAACCTGCACTCTACTCACTTTACATACTATTGAAATGCAGTCAGCTTTGGAGTGGGGTGAGTCTCTTGTTTGATGACAGGTATCAATCAATGTTAATCAGGAAAAGAACATTCCAACTTATTCAGCTGAACCTAGGAAGAAGAGTATTAAGCAGGTAGGATATAATTAACCAAATTTAAAGAATTACAAGGTCCTGGATCCTAAAAAGACTTCTGTTCATACTAAGCTCTAAACATATTGGTAATCACACTGGTTTAGGGGAATTACTTAGATGCTTGAAGTGTAGATACAGGTGCCTTCTGAATTGCCTGTTGATGTTGTGTATCTAAGATCCGTATGTAAATTTGAGAGAAATAATTAGTTTAGCATACTGGAACTAATACCCTGTTTTTCCACAAGATGCAATGATATGTTTATAACTGAAGTAGTCAGGACTTCCAGGTTTACATTTCCTCTGAAAGGCTTTACCTTCAGCAGCATGTTGTCCTCTAAAACCATTATCTTGGTTCAATACCGACTCTGAGAAAAGAGAGCCATCTATTAAATCACCAGCAGCAAATCATGCTACACCAGGTTTTCCTTGGGGGCTCTTCCTCATGTGTCTCTACAAGCCTGAACCTATTTAGATTGTGAGAGCTGTCTAGATCACATGCTGAGGTGGGAGAACTGCATGCAACAACTTACATACTCCAAATATAAGGTGATCATATGCTTTTCTGAAGTCTGAAGTATTAAGAAAATACTAATGTATTGATATGTAAAGAATATTCAAAGTTTCCCTTATAATGCTATAATTAAGGATATATCAGCATTTAGCCCACAAAATGCATTTTGGAGGTTTAAGAAAATCCCAGCATTTGTTGTAATCTTTTAGCTAATTGTTTTCTTTAAAAAACATTTTTCTCAGATATTTTGTATTTAGCCCTTAAGCAGAAAAATGCAGTCTTAAGGCTCTACTTATTATTTTTTGCCGAGTTTAACTAAAATGGCCTACTCTGTGCAAGTTGTAGGTCTTTAACACAAACTAATTGGTTCAGGTACAGGAATTTCATACGACATTTCTGTTTGGAAATTAGGTGCTAGATAGGCAGAATAATTGTTGTTCATGAGAATATAAATATCTTAACAGCATTTCAAGTTTAAAATTGTTTTTTGCTTAAGTGGGGGCCCCAAAAAGTACTCTTCCCAGACAGTTTTGAGACTGCTGTAACCTAGTATACCAAAACAAACTGCTTCCTATGATTTTGTATCCAAACCAGTTTCAAGAAGTATTAGCTAGGGTGGGTGTATGGCAATATAGTTTATATTTTCCTAGGATAATATTTTACTCTTGACTGCACCCAGCTCTTATATCTTCAGTTTTCCCCATTATGTTCCCCCAACCCCCCAAGAAAACCTTGTCTTCCCCCAGTTACCTTTATGTCCACATTTTCCTCCTCATCCATGGAGTATGAAGGGTGATGCAGGACATGGAAGGGAAGTTTTTTGGAGAAGATGTGAGAGAAAGCTTGTAGGCCTTCTAGAGATTTGCAGGAAGCTTAAACATAGCTTTGAGCTGTACTGGAACCTTCCTGTTATATCAGTGTTGTAGCCTGGCTTCCACTCTTAGAAGTTTTGGGAATTAACAAACTACTAGGGCTGAGCGAAGCTTTGGTCACTGATTCAATCTGGCAGAGATTTGGCCTGATTCGGTGGCCAAATCTCCAAATCTGAATCAAATCAAGGAACCCTTTAATCTCTCTGAATCGAACTGGAGCCCTCCGAATCGATTCAGAGAAATTCAGAAAGATTTGATGATTCGGACATAGACCCAGCTTTTAAATGTTTTTTCTACACACCTCTAGGTACTAGGTGGCTCATGAATGCTGAGAAGCTGAGGAGGATGAAGCATCCTACAAGAGCTTGTGGGGGGGTGGGGAGAGGTCCCGAGCACGCTCAGCAGCAGACCCAGAAATGGACCAAAAACACTTCCGGTCCACTTCTGGGTCTGTTTAAGCTCAGCAACTGGTGCCTCCTGGGTCTGGGGGGTGGGCACCCAGGATACCCTGTGATGCCTAGTTGGGGGAAGCATGTGGGGGGGGAGGCTTCCCGTGCACTCAGTGGCAGACCTGGAAGTGTACTGGAAGAACTTCTGATCCACTTCCATGTTTGCCACCGAGCATGCGGGGGCTCCCCCCACATTCCCATGGGACAGTCCATCCACCCCACCGTTGCAGCGTTCATGAGCTATGCCCGGTACCTCAAGGTATGCAGAAAAAACATTTAAAGCTATATCTATGGCTGAATTGCTGATTTTCTGAATCAGCATCAAATCTTCAGATTTGGATATGGACTAATCAAATCAGGGACAGTGTTCTGAATCACTATCCCTGATTTGGGCCAAATCTGAATCCAAATCAAATATGGCCCATTTCGCACACACTACAAACTACATGCATATGGATGTCCCATAGTAATGCCTGAACTTGGTTTATAGCATGGTCCTAAACATAATTTGGCAATACTTGCAGCTAACAGTCTGCAGTATACTGTACTTGCATCCATACATTATGCAGATTAGCAGTGCTGAGGTAAGGGCTTGCTTATTCTGTTATTTTATTTCCATCACAGTTCTAGAAGGATGGTAAGGATTATTTAAAAGAGGAAGGGGGATTACTTTAGCCAGATAATGTTGCAAGTGAGCAGAGGAAAATGTAAAACACAACATCTTCCTGTAACCTTACACAAATTTTATAGTAAATCTAAATCCAAAAATACAGGTTTTCTAGTTTTGACTTCAGAAAGACATAATATAATGACTAAAGTTTTACTAAACAAGAACACACCCACCTGAGCCCACCTCTAGTGAAAAAAACAGAAATTTGACAGCCTTCTAAATACTGAAAAACATTCTTGTCATAAGCTAGCAGGTTTCTCTTTTACATATGACAGCACAGCTACATCAGTTTAATTGACCTTGGCAATCTGCATCTGCTAGTGGTAAGTCCCTCCGGGACACTGTATTTTTAAACTGCATTTTATTGCCGAAACTGGGTGTCACAGTATAGTTAAAGCTACATAAAAATAACTCATTTTGGTATGTGGCATCAAGATTTCCTAAATTATTTTTATTTTAAAATATACTTTTCCATCATAAAGCAACATTAAACCCCCAAATTAAAGTAGAAAAATAAACCATGGTTTGTTTGTTTTTAGTATCATGGTGATTTTTATTATATAGGAGTGACATGGTTTTAGGTAGGTTTCTGTAACTGTCATTTGTACTTATATCTCATCTATACAGTTGCATATAATATAAAAGTAGTATTTAATATGTGCATTTCAGCTCTTGTTTCTCACATAATGTATGTGTTTCATAATGGTTTGAAACAAGTGAGAAAATTGAAGGTATATTTCTACAATAATGTTTCATAAGAATTTTTAAACTTCCAACATTTTTTAACTTTTTTTCACGTCGAGCTTAACCATTTCAGTTGAAGTCAATACATTCATTTCATTTTTGATTTTGTCATATATACATTTATTTATATCTCACTTTTATTGCATACAATAAAATACAAAGTCTTTTCAAAATGAAACAGCAAAATGGTTAGGTATGAATTCTTAAAATTAAATGTGTTCAAATTATTGAAATACTGCTTTTTTCTTTTTTGGGTCAAAATCAGTATTTTTGTTGAAGGCAAAACACCACAAAAACAACATTTTCTGATGGAAAAAAAAATCCATCTAAGAATTTTTCACTGGCGTTGACAATTCCTGATCAAAAACTGACAGAGGCCCATTTCATTATGTGGGAAGAATATATGACTATGAGGACAAATATGGAAAATCTTTCTTATTAGCTTAAATTGTCAGGTGCAGCATCTGACAATTTTGAAAACTGCAGAAAGCACTTGTGTTTCTCTGTTAAAAGGATTTTCACTTTGAATTAAGATTTTTAATAAAACGTTTTTCTCATGTTCATCAGTCAGTATGATTCAAACATTGGTTAATCATTTATAAAGATTATCTCTTGATCAAGTACTTACATCTTTTTATCTTTTGTTTAAATACAGTGAAAGAAGCCATGAGTCCTATCAAGTTTAATAGATGGGGTCTCCCAGAAGTAGATCCAGAGACCATGCAAACAAGTGAATCATGGGTGTTTGCAGGGGGTGATATTGGTGGTTTAGCTAACACTACAGTAGAATCGGTGAATGATGGAAAACAAGCCTCCTGGTTCATGCACAGATATATACAGGTGAGACTTTAAAGATAGTGTTTTTCTTCCTGTTCAAATCTGATATCTGTTGTCAGAAATACTCTCATTAGCTTGTTTTTTATGGTTATTAAAATAATAGTCATCAATGTCTAGAATTAAACATACAGATTTCTAGTGGGTGACACCAAAATTCACTAGGGACCGGTGCATTACAAAATCATTGGTTTGGGTAATTAAAGCTAGAGGTATATAGTCACATAAATGGTTTTGGTTAATTGAAACTACATTTTTCTTAAACTTTAAATCCTACTAGCTTTTTTTTTTTGCTTTTTGCTTTTCAACTGTGGATTCCACCAAGGGCAGTAAGTACAATATATAGTATGAATAGAAATTGTAACTTGGTAATTAGAAAAACAGCCCATCAATATTGAAAAGAACTGCTGGTGTAGAGGGTAAAAATTAAATACTGGCAGCATTGTTACCTAGAGAAGATATTTAGATAGAAGTTGATGGTATGATCACACTAAACACTCACATACCACTTTTTTTGTTTGTGTGCTTGTGGTCCAGATCATACAACTCTAATCCAATAGCCTATAAGAACAAGATAAATAAAAGCCCCAGCAGATGAAGTAAGCTAAAGCAAAGAAAGGTAAAGATTTTCATAAAAAGTGTGATTTCATTAATGTAGACTTGAGTAACCAGGTGACTAAGCATTTCCTCTATTTTTGCTCTGGAGATGCTTCTTTCTGAGAGCTGCCCTTTGTTTATTCAGCCTGTTGTCATGTTAGACCAGATGCAGAGAAAGGTATAGATCATGCTTAGAGAAGCCTTTGTGTACACCAAAGGTCCTGACCCTCTCTGTATTAGTTGATGGAGATGATCGTGGGAGGAGAGACTTTTGGAACAAGACAACTGAAAGAAAAACTTTTTCAAAATAAATGGATTTGAATAACTTGAACTTGGCTAGGTCCATCTGCTCAAATCTTCTTGTGATTGCATGTTTTGTAGGGTCTGATCTGGTTTCTGAAAAAATGTTTTGTGGCTGCAATCTTTCTCTTATTCTTAGCATGTACAGGCAGTCCTTGACTTACAACTTTTTGAGTTAGGACAAATGGCATTATGACATTTGTAAATTCACACCCTATTTTGATGGTCCGACACTGGTTTTGCCTTCACACTGGTTGACACAGCTGTGTCTAGCTAGTAAATCTGTTGTGGTAAAGGGGGGAAGATCAATGTCCCCACAGTGAGGGAGGGATTGGAGCTGGGGCTGGGATCCAGGCTGAGGCAACTGCTGCCCACAGAGAGGGTGGGGCAGCTTGTGCCATCACGCATCGCTGGTGTGGGAGCTGCTCATGTGGCAGCTAGTCCGATGGCCTGCTGCACCTGCTGCTGGTCTGGGAGGGCATGGGGGGTGTGCCCCAGGATCTGCATGGGGGGGCAGGGTCATGGCTGTGCTCTGGGTGGAAGGCACTGGGAGTGGGAGCTATGCTCCTCTGGCTCGCACAGCTGGCACAGGGCCAGCACAAGACTGAGCCACTGTGCTGCCTCTGGACAAGTGGCACACAGCAGTGGAAGCTGGCCCAGCCTCCCTGTGCCTCCCAGATGAGCAGCAGCTTTGCCCTGGCTGGGTGAGTGGTGGCAGGGTGTGGCGGGGCATGTACTTCTGGATTGGGGCAGGGCGGGTGGCGGAACAGGGGCTATGGGGGCCTGCAGTGAGTTTTCAGGTGGCACATGCCCCCCCATGCCCTGCTGCCACTTGCCCTGCTGGGGCAAAGCCACTACTCATCCAGGAGGCGCAGGAAGGCTGGGCTGGCTCCTGTCATGGCGTGCCACTTGTCCAGAGGCAGTGGCTCAGTCTTGCACTGGCCCTGTGCCGGCTGAATGAGTGGCAAGTGGGCATAGCCCCCACTCCCAGCACCTTCCACCTGGAGTGCAGCCCTGACACCACCCCCCACCATGCCCTCCCGGACCGGCAGTAGGAGCAGTGGCAAGAGCTTCTGGACATGCTGCCACATGAGCAGCTCTCAGACCAGTGGTGTGCAGCCATGTGAGCTGCTCCACCCCCACCCTGGGCAGCACTTGCCCCAGCCCAGGTCCCAGCCCCAGCCCCAATCCCTCCCTCGCTGCGGGGGCATTGATCTGCCCCTCACACCCCTTTTCTCCCCCTACCCCCAACAACAGATTTATTAGCTGGATGCAGCTGTGTTGACCACCAGAAAGGAACCAATCCCCCATTTATAACATAGTTCCTATGAGAAATTTTGGTTCTGAGTTATGATGTTTTGACTTAAGATGCTGTTTTCAGGAGCCAGTTGTGTTGTAAGTCTGAGGACTGCCTGTATTTTCTTTTCATATTCTGACACTTGCATTTTCAGACCTCATCCAGATACCTGGTTTTTAACTGCATACAGTTTGACCCGTATGCACATTCTTTGATGAAACAATCAAGTATGGCCACTCTTAGATTCTAGAGGGTGTGTGTGTGTGTGTACATACATACATACATACATACATATGTGCCCCATTCTCTTTCTTTCCTCTTCAGCTTCTCATGAACACATGCATCACTTTAAACCTCTCTGATGATGCTGCATCCCCATCAAAGAACATTTTTCCTTTTGAATATATGAACACTTTAGAGGAAATCTGAAGAGCTGTGGATTGAGAATTAGAATTTTAAATCAAATAAGCTTAATATCAGAGTGTTCTGTTACCCTTTGCAGGTTTTGAGGCAGCTTATTCGACCTTATAGTCTCACTAGGAAGCTAATGGGAAAGCCTCGCAGCAATCTTCACAGGAAAGTTTCCAAATGTCAAGTGTCATCTTTCCAGCTGCTAGATGAATGGGTAGCCAAGAGGCATTTATTTGGATGTTCAGTCCCTGTAAAATCTGGCTGTTATGGTGGGGAAGACTATAATTTGGCAGTTACTTTACCAACATTTGGACCAGTTGCAACCTCTGTAAGATGATAAGGGACTTTATTTTAGAGGAGTTATGATTTACAGCCAGATTACAATGCCCTAACATTTATAGGACTAACATATGTCATTACATATAAAAAAGTGTTCCTCAGCATTGTATTGTTGCAGCCTCCCTTGCATTAGATAAAAAAAAAATACCAGTTTCAATGGCAGGATTATAGGGCTCACAGCTTTATCATACTCTTAGTGTATGCTTTAATACAAGACACATTTTATATTTTTAACTATTCTGTATCTATCTATTCATATTTTTATTTATAAAATATGTAGTTATTTCCGAAGCCACTGACTACTTTAGTGCCATAAAAGAACCCATGTATAGCAGAATAAAAAGACTGTTCCAAAATAATTCAACCATCCTAAAGACCACAAGAAAAATCAAAACTCAGAAGTTACATCCCAGTTATTTGCTTAATGCTTTCTCTAAACATATCATTTCTCACATCTCTACCTAGTTGAAGCAAAAGGCTAAATAAACAGATGGGCTTTACATGTGGCCTGAAGCTCAAATTATTCAAATCCTGGCACATGGTCAAGGGAAGCATGAATTCCAGAGTCAAGAACTATCCAACAAGAATGCCTTATGGTCAGGAGTAGGAATTATTTACAGAAGCCTCTTGGCTGATCTCACACTGAACATTTTCCACCAATAATTGGCCAAACATCTCCAGCCTCTTAACATTCTTCTACCAATTTACAGAGCAGGAGCCCATCTCTCAAATTGTTGGCTGCAGCTTTCTATCACCATGGCTTCTGTAAACAAGACTAACCAAACCCACAAGGATAGCAGCAATTTTGTTTTCCAATGGTCTGAATGCTCCATCCAAACTAGATAGTCTATTCAAAATACATTCAATGCTTATAAGATAGACTAAAAGTTCCTCACAAGATAGGGATCCAAGTATAAGAAACACATTTTATCATGCTTTCCCCACTGGGGACATTTCCTTAGGCCAATTCTGTTTACACTATGCTATGAATGTGTGATGGTTTCCATGGTTAATTTTGTTGACTGACTCATTCTAGAAACTGTAGTGATTCAGGATCTGTCCAGCAATGATATTATGACTGTTAATAGTAACAGTATAGGCTCTGTCACTCTCTAGGGCCTAGTCAGGAGGCAAGAACAAATAACTCCACAAGTAGTGTTACCAGATTTGTCCATCACTTTGGGAAGTGCTCATTTATTAGGGGTACATTTCTGGGGTCTCTGTAATTCTATCAATGTGCTGCTTGTGTTACTTGTGTTTGTATATGGAGCTGTATTTCTCCCTTCTGCCACTCCTCACCCCCAATGGAGTCATCTTGCAAGACTCAGTTTCAATGGAGCTGGGTTCCTCCAACCACTGAATCAGTCAAACACATGTACGCACATACACAGATCAACAGGACAAACCTGAGACAGACCAGGTTATTTAGCACTGACAGGCTAACACCCTCATATGCCTTGAACTCAGTTCATCAGGGCAACAGTAAAATGCAGTCAGACACAAGCACACAGGTTAACAGAGCACATCTGAGTCAGGCTGGACTATTCAGCATTGACAGGCTGACACTCTCATGTGCCTTGAACTCAGTTCATCCCTTATTTCAGCTGGACAATAATAAATGCAGTTAGACATGCATGCACACATACTAACAGAGTATATCTGAGCAGGCTGGGTCCAATCAGCACTTTCAGCTGATACCTTCATGCGCCTCAAAACTCAGCACATCACAATCTCTTGTCACAGTGATCCTAGTAGTAACCCCCTTGATGAGCAGACCCCGTTGTGGTTTGGGGCATTACAGAGATCTATGGCTTAAGTAAAAGAAGCATTGCTGCAGAGCAAATGGAGAGGTCAAGAGGAAGAAAAAGTAGGTGAGGTTCAGAAAGAAAGTATAGCAACGACCTTGACCATAAAATTTATTTATTGCCAGGTATATGATTCTCTGATGCTACCAGTAATAATAGCCATACAAGAGAGACAAATAAACAGTTACAATGTTACATAGTTTCAGTTAGGTTTTTGGGGAAGTCTAGCTTGAGTTTGATTAGCAAAAGTCAGGTTTAGAAAACTGTGCCTGAAGTGAGAGAATAAAAGTCAGGTTCCTGGAGTCGGAGAGAGAGATAGAGTTGGGATCTCACCACTCAGCGAAGCTTAAACCAGTCAAGGGTCCCAGGTGTTGTTGGAGCTGGCAGACAGGCAGAGCTCTGAGCATGATTAATGGAGAGATTCCAGACAGGAAAGGAGTGGAACTGGTGCAGCTTTTGGATCCAAACACCAGGACAGAAACTTGAGCTTGGGTAAAGGTTTTTGTAGAGAACTGACAATGGATTTTTTTCCCCCCTCAGCATGCCTTGTGCCACATATCAAACAGCTTTGAGGTGCAGCAAGCGACACTTGTGGGCTCATCTGGATGTGCCCAAGAAGTCTATAGAAGATGATTTATTTTAGACCCATGTTCTTCCTTCCTCTGTGTCCCCAAGTATAGCCTAAGTCTTCTACCCAATCTATTGTAGTGTAGACTTACACTATTTTTTAGGCTTAAAACTGAATGGTACAGTTAACAATAGGGAACCAAATCCTCGGGTGGTAGTGGAGATGGTGAAGCGAGTGTCGCCACACTCATATGTCTGAACCACAACAACCAGAAAGCCAGCAACAGGTAGAATGGTCAATGTCAATAAGATGTTAGGTGCCGAAAGGGGGACTGTGAGGGCATTCATAGATGATGTGGTTGGCTTTCTGAACTTGAGCACCACAACTACAGCCAGTGCCTTTGGAGAGGCCCCAAGATTGCATGCTGATTCCCATGCTGAGATGGTTAAGAGCAGTCTGGGGCCCTGTAGGGTAGCTGGCATTCCAAAGAGAAGAAGCTTGTGTTGGGAATGGTGTTCTTTAACTGCAATTCTTGTGCAACATATTGCCTGTTCCACTGATGGGAGGTCCATGCTATAGATGACCTGCTGTCTGCAGTTTTAGTGAGCTTATTAGCCTGAGTGAAGAACGGGTTCCAAGATTTCAGTTGGTAGTTGGTTTTCTGGCTTGTGGCTACTAGGCTGCAGTGCAAAGAATGGCCTGGATCTTGGGCTTTGAGGTCTAGGGCCAAGGTACCAGCTTGGCTCTGGATTTCAGGGCGTGGGAATGCCTGAGAGGTCTGGTAAGCAGTAAACTGCAGTTGGCATAAGGCATCCAGTAAGGTGGTAGTAATCAAATATCACTAAGGATCATACTTAGAGCAGACCTTTTATTTTCTTATGAAAATATAAAGTGTGGATGTTGTGTTTGGTGGAGGTAGACTTTATTTCTTCTATGATGGGTGGCCTTTACAACTATTACCTCAGGTGCATGTGAATATCAATTATAATACAAGAAGTTTTATCAAAGATTTGGAGGTTTCCAGAAAACTGTTCTTCAGAGATGTTGAGTGGGCAGGCTGCTTTCCTTTCAGACTAAACAAAAAAATGTAAAACACTACCTTGAGAATCAGTAAAACCCGCTGCCCAAAAACTAAACTGAAAACAAATGTGAGGGTCTGGGACAGATTTGATTTAAGCTTGCCTGTTGATTTGTGCTCCTGAGTCAGAAACAGGCAAAGAGAGAGAGACAGCTAGAGTAAGTTGTTTTGGGCTCAAAAGAGCCTTGGAACTGTAAGCAAAGGAACTGCTTCCTACTATAATCAGAAAATGAGGGCTTTGTGAATATTTGTAAATAAATGTGATCATATCAAAGAAACACCTAACCCCATCATAAACTCCCTGTAATGAAAATAACTTATGGGATTCCAAATATTAGCCCACCACTCAAGTCAAAATGAGTAACAAAAACTTAATTCTCAACTTTGAGGTATAATTCTTTTCCCATTGCACTTACAGAAATATATAGTTTTGAAGTGATAAGTGCATTTTTACAAAGCCTATTCAGGATACTTGAAGAATTCAGAGTCAGGGGATAATACACTGCAATGAAATTTTAATTTGAATAGTGTCTTTCATACAAAATGCTTTCCAGACTGACTGTAAATAATACAATTACAAAATTAAATAATGAATAATAGAAAAGAGTATGAGAGAAGTACAGGCAAGACAGAATAAATGTATTTTCAGATGAGATTTGAAATGAGAGAGAGAGTCAATGAGGTGGAAAGATACAGGAAAGCCATTCCCAATAGCAAGAACTGCGGAAGAGAAAGCTCTCAATGTAGTGTTATGGTAGTGCAACTTAGCACAATTATGTGTCTCTCTCTATTGAAGGCTTTAACAGTAGACAATTCTCCAGAGATGTATGTGGTCAAATTTCACCCCCAGGGAGTGAAGCAAAGGGAAAAAGCTGACTTGCCCCAAACTACATATTCAGTGGGCACATCTACACTAGGGGTATGCAAAATGGGCCATATTCGGTTCAGATTTGGATTCAGCCTGAATTGGGGACAGTGATTCGATTTGTTGTTTTGGATCACTGTCCCTGATTCAGTTAATCTGAATCTGAAGATTTAATGCTGATTCAAAGAATCAGTGATTTGGTCATAGACACATCTTTAAATGTTTTTTCTACATACCTTGAGGTACCAGGTGCGGCTTGTGAATGCTACGATGCTAGGGCAGATGGAGTGTTCCACAGGAGCGTGGGGGGGGGGGCCCACATGCTCGGCAGTGAACCCATGGTCTACTTCTGGGGCCACCAGGGAGCGTTCAGCCATGGTGGGACTCTAGGTGCTCCTCCAGACCCAGGAGGCACCAGTCGCCAAGCTGGGGGTGGTGCAGGGACCCCCCCCCCCGCCTACTCCCCAGCGAACCTAGATGTGCTTCTGGTCCACTTCTGGGTCTGCTGCTGAGCATGCTGGGGACCACCCCCCCATGATCCTGTGGAACGCTCCATGTACCCTACCATCACAGCATTCACAAGCTGCCTAGTACCGTGAAGTATGTAGAAAAAAATTTAAAGCTGTGTCTATGCCTGAATCTCCGAATCTTTCTGAATGTCTCTGAATCAATTCAGAGGGATCTGATTCAATTCAGATAGATTGAAAGGTCTTCTGATTCAATTCAGATTCAGAAATTCAGCCACTGAATTGGGCCATATTTCCACTAGATCAAATCAGGGACTGAAGCCTTGCACAGCCCTAATCTATATGAGACAGTAAGGCTAGGGACAGGTATTCAAAAAGCCTGAGTCTGAATTCATAGATTCATAGAGGCTAGGGTCAGAAGAGACCTCAGCAGATCATCGAGTCTGACCCCCTGCCTAGGCAGGAAAGAGTGCTAGGGTGAGATGACCCCAGCCAGATGCCTATCCAGCCTTCTCTTAAAGACCCCCAAGGTAGGGGGGAGCACCACCTCCCTTGGAAGCCCATTCCAGATTTTTGCCACCCTCACTGTGAAGAAATTTTTCCTGATGTCTAGCCTAAATCTGCTCTCTGTCACTTTGTGCCATTGTTCCTTGTTACCCCAAGAGGTGCCCTGGTGAACAGAGTCTTTCCAGTTCCTTGCTGTGTGTCCCTAATAAATTTGTAGGTGGCCACAAGATCACCTCTCAACCTTCTGTTGCGGGAGCTGAAGAGACCCAGGTCCCTCAGTCTGTCCTCATACAGCTTGGCCTGCAAACCCTTAATCGTATGAGTGGCCCTCCTCTGGACCCTCTCGAGGTTATCCACATCCTTCTTAAAGTACAGCACCCAAAACTGGATGCAGTACTGCAACTGCAGTCTGACCAATGCTGCATAAAGGGGAAGTATCACCTCCTTGGTTCTATTTTTCTATCAGCTTTGCTGATGATTTCATCACACTGATGACTCATGTTCATCTTGGAGTCCACTATGACTCTCAGATCTTGTTCCACTTTTGTGCTGCTGAATTGATTTTATCTTTGCAGGTTAGTCTAACCTGACTAGACTGAACTGGTTTGCACGTGTACAGACATTCCCTCTGGACTGAGAAAATGCAGGCACATGCCTGCAGTGGATTAGGCTGGAAGATGGGGGATGCTAGATCTTCCCTTCCAAGGTACTGAGCTGAGGGGTGGCATGGCCAGGCCCCAGCAGGATGCTCTGATCAAGGAGGTGTTCCCTCCCTGTCCCCCACTCACTGTTCTTGACCAGGGAGGGATCCAGCAGGCAGTTGGTAACACCACATTTAGCACCCCATCAAGAAAAAAAAAGCCTCTCTCATTAGTTTAAGCTCTTCTTAAACAACTTTTTCCAAGGAAGGAATGGAAGGACATTACCAGCTGACCTGCTGATTAGCTCCAAAAAGCCCTAAGCAGACTGTCCTGTCTGCCTTACATAGACACCTCTCAGCATTAGCTAGCATACCACATGCTGGCTGTGGTCTGTGCTGTGCGAAAGGGGAGGTGGTGAATCCGTGCTTGAGCAGTGAGTTGGGAAGGGCAGGGGGAAGCTAGGTAGATGCTATTATGCCTGCAGTCTGTGCAGGAGCTCCAGCTAGGGAGCAGAGGGGCAGAGCCAGCTCTGGTCTGGAGCAGACAGCACTGTCCAGGGCTGCAAGGCATCTGGGATGTTGGGGGACTCTGGTTTAAGTTAAACCAGGAAGGGCTCTGGGACAAATAGTTCATAAACCGGTTTGACCCCAATCATCTACGTCTGATACTACATTCAACCAGGTTTATCTCAAACTGGTTTAAGCCATTTTCAAACTGGTTTGTGTGCACTGAATGTCTGTTCTGTTACAGGTTTAAACCAGTTTTTGATAATTTAAAACAGTTTAGTGCAATGCCTGTCCCTAGCCTAACAGCACAGTAGCCTAATAATCCTGTGTAGTAGTATGCCACAGCATGGACAATGCTGATACACTACTGCACAGTATTATTAGGTTACTGCACAGTAGCATCACAAAGGGCATGTACTGGTGCTACTGTGCAGTAACTCTGGCTACTGTGCATTTATTTAGTACTTGATTATACAAGTACTAAATTAAATGCTCAGTAACTACTGTGCATTAATGAATGTAGATTCACCCAGTAAGGGACAAAACAAGGCATAAAACTCAGGATCTCCTGTTTCTAAGCCTTGTGGTCCTCCCTACAAACCCTACTGCCTTGTCTGTAGGAGTAGGCAGGTCAGAAGAGGTTTGAGGAATTTGTCGTCTTTCCTAATTGTTGCAGGAGGAGTGATGACCAAAAATCTGAATACCTACCATCTTATTTGGTCAACTAATGGGAAATGAATTAGAGGAGATTTAGAAACAATGCTTATTTTCTGTTTTTAAAAATCTAGAGAAGAATCAGTACATATAAATTATTTCTATGCTTTCTTTGCTATTTGTGCAGTGTATAGTCAGTCCTTCATTACACAGATTCTTTTTCTTTTAGGAACATTCCAGGTATTTTAGTTTGTTGAAAGTTTTGCTCTGTTAAAAAACAAAACACTGGTTTGTATCTCCTTTATGACTATTGAGCTGAAAAGAAAGGTAGGGGAAAAAAGCAGAACAAAAATAGAGGAAAATGTAACAGGTGCTCAAGCAGAAACCCTGTTACCGAGTAAAACCCAGGATGCCTGTAAATGAGAGAGCCATAGCACAGCAGTGGGGGGTTGACACACCAAGGAAGGATAAGGGTAATTACGGCTACCACCACGTGTAAAAGGGCAGAGCCAGGGATCCCACATTTGCCCTTGGGGCATTGGAGAAGAGTGGAGAGTCACACAGAGATGGCAGAGCAACAGAAGGCTCTGCAAGCAGATGCTTGGGAGATTGATGTTGGACCGATGAAGCTGAGGGTACTCCTACTAAGGGCAGGTGGCTGGTGAGATCCCAAGAGGCTGGGAACACTACCCTGGAGAAAAGATCCAGAAACAATCCCTGATCAGGATGGCTGGGAGACCGCCGTGATCGGGAGAAGAACAAAGCAAAGTGACAATCAGCTAAGCGGCAGAACAGCCGCTTCCATGCTAATGAGGCAATTAGCGCGGTTAGTTACATTGTATCAGTCACAATAAAGGCCAGCACTTTGTGAAGATAATACCTGGGTGGTCTATTACTTATCACCCACTTCAGGGATTAACATCCAATTCTTTTTCCATCTCCTTAGTTATGGCAGGCGAGTCCTGAAGGGAAGACGGGCGGGTAGCCGACTCCCGCTCACAGAAAAGAAAGGGTGACAAGAAAAAAAAAAGATAAAATTTGTAAAGAAACTAGCCATAGGACTTTCAGTCGCATCTTACATCAATGAATGTTACATCATTTTGATTTACTTGCCTGGCCTCTATAATTCACCTCCCCACCTATTCCAGAGTCTTGGGATTCAGTGTTCACCTTGGGCACCTCTTTGTTTTAGTGGATAACTGGAAAACTGGGGTGATCAGCTGTTTTTCATGTCCACATGCAACAGAGCTATTCCATATTGTTTAATCAGCATGTCCCAATTCCTTTTATTAGAGGGGTTTTTGTTTGTTTGTCTGTATTTTTGCAGGAAAAGGTAGAGGGGGAGGGATTGCACAAGCCAAAGTTTATTCAGCAAAATCACAGTAGGCAAATTGTGAGCATAAAGTTAAGATCCTGTTGAAACAAAATTAATTTCAGGTGGCTTTTTGAAGATTACATTGTCCAGCCAGAGAACAGAGAACAGGACCCATGTAGATTAAGCAGCTAATTAAATACAGGCTTTTGAATATTTTCAGGGATATGAACATTGAGCAGCTTATGGGCAGTCCAGAGGCTGAAATTTATTCACAGAGAATGTTGAAACAATTTTGCATAGCAAACAAATTAACAAATTACTACAGCCTGCTTACAGAAAGAAAAATTAGTTCATTACTCAGATATGCACATATATGAGAACCAATCATGAATCTCTACACCCTATTTTTTTGTTGTTGTTGCAAAAAATACAGATGTGTATAAACTGAATGATTTTGTGAAACAGAGACAGTTTAGACAAATATCCCAACTTGAACAAGTTTTTGAAAAAGTTGAAATGCTATATTTCAACATTTTGGAACAGAAAAGTTTGCAATTTTCACGACAAAATGATTTTTTTCATGTTAGTCAATGTAAACTAAAAATGAAAGAAAGGGATCAACGCTGAGACCCAAAATCATCCAGAGAAACTGTTTCAGTTAGCCCAAACTGAATATTCAAAATCTCAGAAGGTATCTTGGGTTAGGAAAATTATGTTCACACATGTCTAACTTCAGTCATGCCCCAAACACACAGCCTTGAGTTTATAAATGGGCTTTAAAAGGGCATGGGAGCAAGCTATCCTGATGCAACAGAAGAATAGGAAATGCAGCAGAAAGCCAGTTTGGCTAGACAAGTATCTCTTCAATGAGTTGAAATTCAAAAAGGAATCCTACAACAAGTAGAAACTTGGTCATTGTACTGGGGAAGAATAGAAGAGCATTAAACTGGGATGCAGGGAGAAAATTAGGATGGCTAAGGCACAGTTGTCATATGCAACTGGTAAGGAACGTAAAAGCCAATAAAAAAGGATTCTACAAGTATGTCAGAAGTAGGAGAAAGACCAAAGAAATCATAGGTCCTTTACAAAATGCAGAAGGCAATCTAGTTTCAGGTGATGCAGAAATTTTGAATGCCTTTTTTACTTCAGTCTTCACAAATAAGGGCAGCTATCAGATGTTGAAAACAATTGGTAGCAAAAACAGGGAAGGAGGCAAGTAGCCTAGAGGAGCAGAAGACAGGTTAGGAATTCATTAACAAGCTAAGGAAATATAGAAAAGTACAGTAAGTTGGATACGTAACTGGCTGGATCATCATGCTCAATTAGTAGTCATCAGTGGTTTAATGTCTCATTGGGAGTCAGTATTAAGTGGGATTCCACAGGAGTCTGGTATTGTTCAACATCTTTATCAATGGTTTGGATGATAGGATTGAGAGCATGCTTAGCAAATTTATTGATGGCACCAAGCTGGGTGGAGTTGCAGACACTCTGGAGAGCAGGGCTAGGATCCAGTATGACCTGGATAATTTGGGAAAAAAAGGTCCATAATCAATCAGATGAGATTCAGAAGGACAAGGACAAAGTCCTGCAATTGGGATGGAATAAATGCATGCACAAAAATAGACCAGGGCATGAAGGGCTAGGCTTCAGTACTACTGAGCAGGATCTGGGGGTTACAGTGGATAATAAGCTGAATATGAGCCAATACTGTTCTTTTGTTGCAAAAAAAAAAAAAAAAAAGAGGGAGAGAAGCCAACAGCATACTGGAGTTTATTAACAAGAGTGTCATTTGCAAATATTGTCAAAAGTGATTCTTCCGCTGTAATTGGCACTGGTGAGGCCCCACTTGGAATACCATGTTCAATTTTGTACCCTACACTTTAAGAAGGTTTGGACAGACTGGAGAGAGTCCAGTGCAGAGTGACAAAAATGACTAGGGACCTGGGAAGCAAGAATTGAGGAAAGGCTGCAAAAATGGGTTTTTTAGTTTGGAGAAGACAAAGCTGAAGGGGTATTTGATAATGGTCTTCAAATACCTGAATAGTGATTAAAGAGAAGATAGGGATAGATTTTCTCAATGGGTTCAGGGGACATAAGTAGGAACAAAGGTTTCAAGGTGCAGTAGAGGAAATTTAGGTTGGAGTTCAGGAGGAATTTTCTGACTATGAGGGTGGTCAAGCATTGAACCAGGCCACCTAGAGAAGATATGAAATCTCCATCCTTGGAAATTTTCGAGAGTAGGTTGGACAGACACTTGACTGGGATTGTTTAGTCTGGGATGATCCTGTCTTTAGCAGGTATGTGGGCTAGGTGACCTTGTGAAGTTCCTTCCAGCCCTACTTCACTATGATTCAGTCATCATAGGACTTCTACAATGCCCTGCTAAGAGCTTTGAAAAATAGCAAACCTCAGGGAATTGCTCTTCCAGAGCTCATGGCTCACTAAGTGGCCTATGTGGAAGAAAGCAGACCAATTGCCTCCTGGAATTCTTGTTTCCTTTTGGTTGAGTAGAAAAGGAAGTTATGGACTGAAGGATGTCCATGCACTCAGGGGAATTTGATCCTGAAATGGGATCTGATACAGACAGCTTCTCTGCTATTCCACTAAATATTTCCACTATTTGCATCATGTTCAGGGCCCTGAACAATTACTTAGTACTACTCCATTAACTTCAGTGGAATTATACAAGCAGAGGTTTTGATCCCACAAATTCTTTCCAGAGGTGGATCCAAACTTTGGCCAAAATCCCTAGCATCAACTGACATAAGTACAACAAGCCCTGTAATTTAAAAACAAGAAAGTGGGCTTTAAGGTTTTGGATCAGACTTTTCATTAATTAAAACTTAGAGTAATTCTCACCCTCTCCCCAGCCATATAAATGAGTTTAAGTGATCAGAAACTGGTTTAAACCTGTAACAGAATAGAAATTCAATGCACATAAACCAGTTTCAAAATCCGCCCCCCCCCCCCCGGCAAACCCCAGCTAGGGTCTGGGGCCAGGGAGCGGGGGTTAAACTTCCTTTGAGTACAAAGCTGTCCTGCCCTGCTAAATTTACTGTTGGCTGTGACTGTGGACTACAAATCCTAGAGGCATCTGGAAGCAGGAAGAGGAACTCTGCAGAGTTCTGCTGCTGTAATTGTGGACTGCATATCTCAGAGACCTTGTGGGCAGCAGGAAGAGGAAGCAAACACACAACTCAAGCTGGTTATATGCCAAAGAGCCATGCCCTAGTGCCCCCCACTTTCTCCCCAGCTTCTGGCAGGCATTTGGCTGTATTTCCTGGATCAAAAGTGAATGTCTGTTCATTTGCTTATTGGTTCAATCTTTGCAGCTTAGACTAACCTGAAAAGACCAAATCAATTCATCCTCAGGCTTTTTGACTGTCTGTACTTACCCCAAGAGATGAGTGAAATAAAAATAAAACAAGGATCAGCAACTCACACAGTTGTTCAATGGTTAGGATTTTTCTAAATTACTGGAGTTTCTTCCTCCTTCCTGTACAGGTGTTGTGTTTGGTGGGTTTGGGAGGAGGAGCAGGAGAGCTGTGCTTCTTCAGGTGCTTATTCATAGGCTAGCCAATTGCCCGTGAAGAATAATGGGGGGTAGGGCATAGAGGACAGGGGCTGGGATGGAGTGCTTCCCCCATCCTCTGTCCGGTCCTCAGCTCAGCTTCAGAATCATGGCGGTGCTCCCCCACATTTGGAGCACTCTGATTGATTGGCTGTTTCCATCAGCCAATCAGAGTGTGAATAAAGTGTTACAGACAGACAGACTTAGGCTTTTATAATACTAGAATCTTTAAGGCCAAAAGAGATCACTGTCATTGTTGAGTTCTGTGTTTCCCAAAGACTTTTGGACCAGTGAAGTGCTGTCAGGCCTCTCTTCTTGTGCTTCATGCATGACAAAGGTGATAGGACTTCCCTGTATTAAGAGTCTCCTTTTTATCTCTGTTTTTACTATTAGTAGCAAAGGCATAACTTCCATCCATCATGATGGCAACATATGTTCAGAAATCATATGCCTTTAGCTTTTTCAGTCATTTCCATTTAATACTTTGCTTTGCTGTGTATAAATGAACTTTATACCCCATATTAACAAGAGATTATATAAATGAACATAATGAAAAAGTTTATTTTATACATTTATTTTTTACAGAACTTATATGGATCTGCAGTTTCCACTACCCCAGAACTACCTCTCTTTTATACACCTATTGATTTAGTAGACATCAGTGTTGAAATGGCTGGATTGAAGTTTCCAAATCCATTTGGTATTGCCAGTGCAACTCCAGCTACTAGTTCTCCGATGATTCGAAGAGCTTTTGAGGCAGGATGGGGTTTTGCTGTCACCAAAACATTCTCTCTGGACAAGGTAAGGAAATATTTTAAGGTGTATTTAAGTCTTAGTCATTTCATTTGCTTTTAAATTATCTCAGCATTTTGAGGATATAACTATTAGATCCAGTGAATTAAATAGCTTTTAGAATTCTGTGAATATTCTGTTAACCTTTCCAGGGCCATCATTATTATTATTGCTATTATTTATTTGCTTCTGAAAGTGACCAGCATGTGCCTGCAATTACAGAGATCATCAAAGAAAACAGAATGAGCAGTTAGACAAAGAATAGCAGAATAAGGTCAAGTGAAGACGTCAACTAATCAGGAGGGTGAGGATTGGCTAACTTCTAATGATAAAATGTTTGGTAACATTAGCTTTTTGTTTTTCCATTATGACATAAACTTTCTCTGTTTATTGCACAGCCTTACCATTACCAGTCATCCAATTTCTTTTAGATATTACAGTGCAAATGGGTTTACAGGAGGGAATTGAATGCAAGGGCAATAGACAGAATAAATAGTGGCTTTTTCTAATGGCATGTTAAGGTCTGTCTGTGTGTAGAGAACTGCCAGGATGAAGGTAGGGAAATGTTTGTGCAAATATTGGGTACATACATTAGTTTATCTATGTTGATGATGGAGTCACTGGTCCAGCAGAGGGGATGGAGCCAATATATAACAAGTCAGGGATAAAGATGTAGGGAAAAACAGAGTTTACTTGAAGGCCTGGAATGTAAGGCCAAGGAACTTCACTCTAATGGAGCAGAAGTTTAGAGGTTTGTAAAGGAATTAATGTCATGACAGGTAAGCATGATGGGCTGGCTGGAAGGTCATCTTTGTTGAAATATTTTGTATAGACTTGATGTACATACTAGGCATATTTGGGAAGAGAAGAAGGAGTGTTCTGCAGTCAAGACTGAAAACTGAAGGTTTGAGCAGGGAATTTAACTGCAGATGCTAAAAGGCTTTACTTACAGTCTTGCATAATATTGTGGATGGTGCTGGCATCAAACAGAGTAGCAGACAGTAACGGGGCGTGAAGAATGTTTGGGAAGGAAAATGACAAGCACAGCTTTGGCTATGTTAAATGTTCATTTACTATGAAACATTAAGTAGAAGGGAATTGAAACAGAAGAGGTGCAGGATTGGTTAGATAGAGATTTAAACAGAGGGAAGAGGAAGATTTGTGAATCCTTTTGTATAGAGAGGGTAGAGAAATCCATGTGAGTAGATGAGATTATGTGCTTTGGGTATAAGGTAAGGGGAGTGGGGAAGTGAATGTATTCCATTGTAAAATACATTGGCCAGATTTTGATTGCAGTTATATAAGCAGCATGATATACACGTCATAGGATTCTTTGCTACTCTACAGACAGCAGACGTAAAAACATATGTGTAACAAGAGATCCTGATCTGATCTATGGGGTAAAACATACAGAGAAATGTCTCACTGAAATACTTCAGTAAGGAAGGATTTAATTGAAGCTATCCATTTTTGCATAACTATTTCACTGCCTGAAATGATGACATGATATAGCAAGTATTGAAAGGTATTATTAGATATGTTGCTATAATGCCTGCAACCATGCCATCTTGCACTGTGACTGACTGTCAAATTCTGTAAGCTAAGCAAGCCCAGGTTAGTTTACTATATAGGTAGGAATCCTTGAAAGAAAAGGAACAGGTTTGTGCTGCACAACTCCCAATGGTGTTACCTAAAATTACTTTTCTACCATTTATTGCAATAAGACAAGTCTCACAGACACTGAGCCACAATGTTTGTGAAGTGCTTTAAAATACCGTGTCAGGGGCTACAGAATGTAATTGTTTTAATTTATAAATCCAATACAGTGTTAATGCTGCACAAATAAGTATTTCAAATGGAAAGAAAAGGTCAATGAGTTGTTACTTCAGTGAGTGTTACACAAAGACTTTGTTCTCAGTCTGTTTAATACTGAAACAAATAATCAGAAGATAGTATGGAATAATATAATTCAGTATAATTTACATTTCTTTGATCTCTCTATTTTTTCTTTGTTCCTTTTTTCTAAAATTAGCTTCAGGTTGTATAAACATAAATTTGATGTAATACTTGCCTAAGAGCAGAAGACTTTCTGGTCCTGCAGTTTAAGCGCAAACAGATATTTATTAGGGCTGTGCAACGCTTTGGTAGCCGATTCAATTTGGAGGAGATTCAGCCCGATTTGGTGGCTGGATCCCCGAATCCGAATCAAATCGAATCAGGAGACCCATTAAAAGGTCCAAATTGAATCGGAAGCCTTTGAATCAATTTGGAGAGATTTGGCGCTGATTTGGAGATTTGGCCATAGACTATACAGGCAGCACTCCTCGACAGCACTAGACACAGCTGCCTCCAGCTGGTAAGTCTGTTGTGGTGGGCATGGGAGTGGGTGTGTGTCCCCAGATCTGCATGAGGCAGGCTGGGTTAGGGTGCACTCCAGGAGGCTAGGCCCAGTTGCCCACCATTGGACTGTGGTTCACGGGGTGGGTGGAGGCGGGGCTGTGCTCCGGGAGCCAAGCCCCCACTACCGGACTGCACTCTGAGGGGCAGGTGGAGCCAGGGCTGTGCTCCAGGAGTTTAGCCCCAGCTGCCCACTACCGGGCTGTACTCCAAGGGGCAGGTGGACCCAGGGCTGTGCTCTGGGCAGCTACCAGCTGGAGGCAGCCACAGCCCAGAGTATAGCCCTGGCTCTGCCTGCCCCAAAGAGTACAGCCTAGCAATGGGGGCTTGCCGGCCAGAGCGCAGCCCTGGCTCTGCCTGCCCCACAGAGTGCAGTGGAGTGAGGACTATGGGGGGCTGCAGTCACCCTAAAACTCCACATATCCCCTGCCACCAGCCCCACCCCAATCTGAGTGCATGTCCCCGCCCCCCATGCCCTGCCACTGATCTTCTAGCTGAGGTGGGTGGGGCAAAACCACAGCTTGTCCAGGAGGTGTAGGGAGGCTGGAGTGGCTTCCGCCACTGCACTCTGCTTTTCCATGGCAGCACAGCGGCACCATCCTGCACCTCCCTGCCCCAGCTGGGCAAGCGGTGGGAGGGCATAGTCCCCACTCCCAGTGTCAGCTGCTACCCATTCGGAGCTCAGTCCAGCACAGCCCATTCTGTGGAGATCTGGGAGCACTTGCCTGCTACCATGCCTTCCCAGACGAGTGGCAAGAGCTGCCAGAGGAGCCACTGGAAGAGCAGCTCCCAGTGCACAGCGGCATATAGTGGTGGGAGCCCCTATCCCAAGTCCCATGCCCCTCCACCCCAGCTGGGCAGCTTGTCCCAGCCCCAATCCCTCCCTCGCTGTTGGGGTGTTGATCTGCCCCCCCACGCCCCTTCCCTCCCCCCTCCACCCACCACAACAGACTTACCAGCTGGAAGCAGCTGTGTCCAGTGTTGTTGAGGTCAGCTACCTGTATAGTCTATGGCTGAAACTCCGAATCAGTACCAAATGTCTGGATTCAAATCAGCTAGATTGAATCAGGACAGTGATTCGAATCACCAAATCAAATGTGTCCCTCCAAATCAGCCAAATCCAAATCCAAGGTAAATACTTGCTGCTTCACACAGGCCTAATATTTATATACTAGCCAATTGCCTGTCATGAATGATGGATTTCAAAGTAGTGTTTACATGGCTGGCCCTGAAGAGTGGCCCTGTCCCTGCTCATTCTGTTGCCCCTCACTGAGAAATCACAGCCCCCCCAGCTCTTTTGCTGCTCCTCACTGACCCCAGCCCCTCACTCACAAAACTGAAGTATTCTGCTCCCCTGGATCCTGATGGTGCCCCTCACTCCTGACCCACAGCACCCTGGCACTGCCAGTGACCCCCACACTCCCAACCCACAGTCCCCCACCCCGATGCCCCTCACTCCTGACCCGCAGCCCCCTGACCCCACCAGCCCTGCCAGAGGGGCCCCAGCTGTCCCCATCTTCACTGTCTGGAGTGTGGTGGTTCTGATACTAGACTTTTTATTAACAAGTGGCAGTGGGTTGATTCATACCCAGAGGTAAATCCAAACACTCTGTGACACCTACTTGGCCCTAAATAACTGCACACATGTTCCCCTTCAAGGACCTGTTACATTAGTGCCAGAACAAAAGAAAAATGGTCATCAGTTGGCAGCAAACTGTGGCCAGTCCAGCAGCACAAGGGCCAGTGCCTGTGCTTTGCTTGCAGAGGCTGAGCAGCCATGAGACGCTGAGGTGGGGCACGGGAGGAAGGGCGGAGAGGGGGCCATGGCCAGGCTGCCTGGTGCAGTGCAGCAGCCCCATCCCAGGGCGGAAGGTGCCACAGCCTCCTCTCCTCCTTTCTCCTTTCCTTTCCTTTCCTTCCCTTTCCTTTCCTCTTTCCATCCCACTGCCCTCCAAGCCCCCCTGCCCCTTTCCCATCTGGAGAACAAGCACCCCTCCCCTCCCCCCTGCCCTGTTGCAGCCCCAGCCCCTGCTCCCCCTGCCCTGACAAAGGATTTTGCTGTGCTCCAGGGGTGGAAGCAGGGGGAGGTGATCAGAGGCAGCAGGGAGCACTGCATGGGTCTGCTCACCTCTGTATCTGCAGGCAGATTTGTGTATGTTCCCTGCTGCCTCCGATTGCCCTCCCCCTGCTCCCACCAGCAGAGCAAAGTCCCAGACATTGCTCAGATTTAAAAAACCCCCACCCTGACTAAGATCAGAGGGCTTAAAAAAGAGGACACAGATGTATGGTAACCTTATCTTGGCAACGTACGCACACTTTTTTCAAAAGCATTACCACCAGACAGACAGACTAAGCCCTTTATTATATCAGAATTTATACAAATAAGACTGTACATTAATCCTCTGTACAGCATAGAAGCCCTGCTTTGTGACAAGTTTCCCTACTCTCGGATACACTAGAGTTTGGCTGGTAGTAGAGATTAGCATAGTTTAGAAGGCCCGAATTTAGGCATGAACTTAGGCATGTTTTTTCTTAAGAGGTGCCCTTTTTTTGACCTGTCACCTGCTAGAGTATGAGTAATTTGACTTCCCAGCAGTGTTCTATTAATGTCTTATTGGGTTTCCCAACTGTGACTTGTCTTGTTCACCAGTTTTACCTTGCTTTTCCCATGCATAGTACCCTCTACCTGCCCTCTGCAGACTGAAACCTAGGGCATCCATTTTATAAGCAGCAATTAGTTCTTTGGTATTTCACAAAAAAATGGGTATGTGGTGGGCTGGTTCCCTGATGTATTCCTAAGGGAGACTATCTAAAGGATTTGTACAACCTAGCCATTGACTACTCACAGTGAGGTGACAATGAGAAGAATAAAACAGAGAAAGTGCCATTGCATCAGGGAGCCTAACAGACCTGTTAAGAGGGAGAGGGATTAGTGAGTTGAGTTATTTTGAAGATAAGTTGAGTTTTTACAGAACCGGGTCCAGGATTTTATAAAGGGGGCATGGGAGAAGCAACTAGTGCTGCAGGGGTGGCTGCACCCCTTGTTCCCAGCCTCCTTCCTCTCCTTCCCACCACAGCTGGTAAATCATGCCCCAGGAACAGCAGCTAGAAACTTTAAGTCCTGAAGAAGATAAAAATTACCTCCCCACCCCCTTGCCCAGAGGCCCCTCCCCTCCCTTTTCCTCCCCTTCTAAGTTCTTTCCTTTTCTATTCCCCCTCACCTGCCTGAATGGTGGTGGGCAGGTGGATGGGTTCTTCTTCCCCAGGCTGCTGGGGAACACCCATGGGGAGCAGGCAGGGAGGAGGAACTTACCTGCTTCCTGCCCCTACGGGTGTCCTGGGCTAAGCCCAGCCTCCACACACCCTGACCAGAGCAGGACAGGAGGTCCTCTCACCCCCAGCACAGCAGGGACACTTGTACTTGGGGTGGGGGGAAGGAGGCAGAAGGGGACATATCTCTGAGCATGGAGGGGAAGGGAGGTGGGAAGAAATGCATACTTTCTTCAGGATTTAAAAAGTCCTGGATTGCTGCTCCTGCCACATGGCCAAAGAGAGGGGTGCAGTCACTCCACTGCACTCCTCTGGGCCTACCCGTGACTTTTATATAAAAGCTTTTTTCCCTCTGAAAAGAACTTGGTGACTCTCTAATACAGTACTCTAATACAGGGTACTGTACTGTTGCTTTTTCCTTTTAACATTGTGCAGAATGCCAGTATGTCTCCACTGTTGGAAAAATGTTGTAGTCTTGATAGTCCAGAAAACTTGGACCTGAGGAAGGGTACCTTGTACCTGAAAGCTTGTCTAAGATATCTCCCTATTATTCAGTTGGTGTTCTAAACTTTGAGAACCCAGAAAGTTGTGTGCAATTTTAGTTCACCAGAATTATCTTCTGGAATCTCAAGACACCAACTCTTGCAGCCTGTGGGAGGAATGTCTGTCATATCCATCTTATACATCAGCTCTTCAGTCTTAGTGCATAGACTTCAGTTATTTTTTATTCAAATAATTCATGTGGCCACAGAAAGAACTATAGTAGAGCAAAGTTCCTTGTCATGAAGCATTAGCTCCCTTCTCAAACAAACAACACACCCTGTGCAACAGAACCACAATAGTTCTAATGTATCTAGAACCTTCTACTTGTGAGGTAGGGACAGACATCCAAAATGCCTGAATTCATTCAATCTTTGCAGGTTAGTCTAACCTGGCTAGGCTGAACCAGTTTGTAACTGCACAGACATCCCCTCTGGACTGACAAAATGCAGGAGCATCCTTGCAGTGGTTCAGGCTAGAAGTTAGGGAGCACTAAAGCATCCATCCCTTCCCTTCTACAGGGTTGAGCTGAGGTGGGAGGGGGTCATGGCTAGGCCCCACAAGACTCTCTGATTAGGAAGCCCTCCAACTCCCCCTCCGCCTGCTGCTCCTAACCACCAAGGGAGCTAGCAGGGAGTTGATAACACAGCATTTAACACCCCATCAAGAAAACAAAAGCCTCTCTCATTAGTTCACATTCTTGTTAAACAACTTTTTCCAAAGAAGTAATGGAAGGACATTACCAGCTGGCCTGTTAATTAGCTCCAAAAAGTCCTAAGCAGACACTATCCTGTCTGCCTTTGTCTTGTCTGCCTTACATAGACCCCTCTCAGCATTAGCTATCATACCACATGCTGGCTACGATCTGTGCTGTGGGAGGGGGAGTGGGGAATCCTTGCTTAACCAGGGAGTCCTGGGTGGTGAGGGTGCACAGGGAAGCCAGGAAGACTCTGCTGTGCCTGCTATCTCTGCCGGAGCTTCAGCCACGGAGCAGAGGGGAGGGGCCAGCTAAGCTCTCTGGAGCAGAGATCCCCATCCAGGGCTGCAAAGCATCTGGGATGCTGGGGGCTCTGGTTTAAGTTAAACCAGGAAGGGTCTGTAACAAATATTGCATAAACTGGATTGACCCAAATTGGTTAAATCTGATATCACATTTAACCAGGTTTATCTCAAACTGATTTGAGCCATTCTCAAACTGGTTTATGTACATTGAACATCTGTTCTGTTACAGGTATAAACCAGTTTCTGATCACTTAAATGAGTTTAAGTGTAATGTCTGTCCCTAGTGGTGGGGTATAGATTTCAACCACGTCACCCAGCAAGCATGTTCTTAAGCAGCACTTAATTATAAAAGGAACATACAGAACACAATATGAATCATAGCTGAACTTCTCTCAGAATATTTATGCACTTAACTTCACTCTAATTTGTTCAGAAAGTACTAAGTCTTGCAGTATACAACTGTCAATGTAAACTGGATAGTGGTAAATAATCATTTGTGGGAGTTTTCATTACAAAATAAATGATATATTTAAAAATTGAACTAATTTGTATCAGGTAATTTGATCTCTTTTAGAAATGGGGATAACTTCACTTAAGAAGGCTTTCAATAAGCTAGGAAAATGAAAGAGAAAAATACCCAAAGCTGGCCCGCATTCTCTTACTTTTCTCTGTTTGCAAACTTTATTTCCCTCTTTTGCACTTCTGTGCCTGAAATAGTATTTTTGTGTTATTCAGTCTCTTCTGCAGAAATACTGCACCTTAATTGTCTTGATAAGAAGTTTGAAAAAAAAGTTGAAGGAGAAGAATAAAATAAAGTCCAAGTATAGGATTCAGTTAATAGTAAGCCTGTTTATAATATATTTTGCTGTATACCAATCATTAGTTCTTCAGAACGATCTTCTCTGAATAATAGAAACTATCTGAAATAGGAATAATCTCTTAGTTTAATTTTAAAAATGGTAACAGCTGGTTTCTTTTCAATAGAATTGTTACATTGATTCACTGGACATTTATACAACTTTTATCTAGTATTAAGTAGGATTCAGTACATAGACATTTACATTAAATTCTGTGAGAACAAAGTTTTAGGAAGACCATGTTTAAATTTATGATTTTAAATAAAAATGTAAAAGGTATCCACTAAAAACTGTATTTATCTATGAATTAGTTCATTTTGAGCCATACACTTATTGAAAATCTGTTATTTTTGTAAAATCATAGAATCATAGAAAATTAGGGTTGGACGGGACCTCAGAAGGGCATCTAGTCCAACCCCCTGCTCAGAGAAAGACTATCCCCAATTACATCATCCCAGCCAAAGCTTTGTGTAGCCAGGTCTTAAAAACCTCCAAGGATGGAGATTCCACAACCTCTCAGGGTAACCTGTTCTAGTGTTTTACTATCCTCCTAGTGACAAAATTCTGCTTAATATCTAACCTAAACTTCCCTTGCTGCAACTTGAGACTGTTGTTCCTTGTTCTGTCATGGATTAATTCAGTCTTCAGGGATTTCCTTGTTGCACTCTTTTTTTCTATGGTAGAAAGAGAAAAAGTAAGTGGAATGGCAGAAATGTTTGCTTTGATTTTTTAGATGCTTCCTTCAGTTGTAAAAATTTAATTTTGATTAATCAGAGACATCTGTCTTTACTCTGTTGTGACATCCATTGATTTGTGGTGCTGTTGCTTTCAATAACTTAGAAGCCATTGCCTTTTTTGGAGTACCAGCCGAAATAAATGTGTACAAACTTCATCTTAAACCCTCAATGTTTTCTCACTTTGTAGTACAGGTTGCACAGCGAATTAAAAAAAAAACATAACTGCAATTAAAATTAGAGTAAATTTCTACTAAAATGTTGCAGGAAAGTTTCTAATCATAGTATATATCTATATAATCTTGAATATATTTTCCAAAACCATTTCTCAATAAGAACCATTTTATGTAAGAAATTAATGAATTTACCCAAGAGATAAGAATTTTTGTTTACTGTTTTTCAATACACTGATTTATACTTCAGTCAGTTGTATATTTATATGGTTTGTACCTCCCTGTATAATTATAGGTGGTAAAAAATCTAAACACAATGAGACATTGTTTTCCATAACATTAGTATTTCACTGAAGTGAACCTGTATTAAAAGATGTATATTTTTGTATGATGTTACAGCATGGTAATTTAGATTAAACTAGTTATAATTTATGGTGCTAAGCCAAAAAGCTATTTAAGATGTATTAAAATGCAGAACCATGACATTTGAAATTCTGATGTTCCTAATATGACAAAGGTTATTCTATGGAGTTTTGCTATAATATGAAATATTAATATTTCACAATACAGTTTTGATGAAGTACAATTTGCCTAGCTTGCATATGATAAAGAAATTAAATGCTCACCAAGGGAGTTCAGTGAGAATTAGAGCCCAGCCTGAACATCTGCTTGAAATTTTATTATCCTGTCCTACTGACAGCATCTATCCCTCGTTGTTTTTCTAGATTGACAGCTGAATATTGCACTGATTTCTGCAGCAAATATGTTTGGGTGAACTTTGTTTCCTTTTTTAGGAATTTAGAACATGCTTCTGATTTTCTACTTATAATTTTTTTTTATACTCTTGACATTTGTAGATGCCAGATTGAGGTCTAGCATGCTGTAGCAAAGATAGACCATTGACTTGCAACGAAATGCCAGTTGATATCTCAGTAAACAGAAATATTACTATTCTTTATTGTGTGGCCTGTATGAAAGCTGTATGGGCTTTCTTTGGGGAGACAAATGATCAGATTGTTAATGTCAAATATAAAAAAGACTGTTTGCCTTTCTACTAAATAACATCAAAGACAACTTTTATTAACTACATTCTTGAACAAAAAAATGAGCTTTTTACAGGATTTCTTAGCACACTAAGCCTGCCTGTGACTTGAATTATTTATTATTTAAAAAAATACTCAAATAAGTCTTAAAATATAAACTGTGAATTTGAAGAAAATTGTAATGGTGGATATCAATCGTATTTTATGTCTAACTGCTTTTAGATTTGGATATGTAAAGTGTACAAAACAAAGGAAAAATTATCTTGGGGATAGAAAATAGCATGCAATAATACAAAACAAATCTTATAATTAAAAGATTGTATTGAACTTGGATATTTTAAATAGAAAAAATGTTACTCAAAAAGCAGTTTATGCTGTGAATCTGAGCAAAAGACAAAAAAAAATCTTTCTTGTGCACTCTCAACAACACATTTTTATGGTATCTTTGATTTAAGAACTAAATTCACTGCTGTACTTCCTCTTACCCCAGCCCTGACAGTTTAGAACAGCCTAGAGGCTTGCTTTTTAAAGCAGCTTCATAGGCTGCTCTAGCTTTTAGTCTCCAAAAATTGTGTGCCAGCTGAGGAACACCACAGTGCACTGGGTTCCAGCTGGTGCCATTATCTCTTCCCACTATGCCCCCTTATGCCATGGACAGCAGGGGCATGGCAAAAAGACCCATTAAACCAACAAGCCACATCTTTGCACTGGAAGAATTCCTATCTATGAGGGTGTAGGCAGTCACACGTAATGCTGGAACAATACAATGGAAGTAGAGAACCAGGGAATCTGGTCATTTAATGTAGTGGGAACTTAAAAAAAAATCACAAGCTAATCTCTTACATAGTGTAACTACTGAAATCCCACTGAGACATGTAAGACTTAAACTGCTGCATGTCTCATTCTCTGTGATGTCAGTGGATTTACAAAAGTGATGAATTTGGCCCTGTTTTAAAAAATAATTTTCAGCATTAATAATTTAGATTATATTTGCCAATGAACATGTCAAAATGTGGAAGGTAGTGAAGTATATTTGTGAAACAAATGTTTAGAAGTCCTTTGACTGAAATATCCCTCTATATAAAAGGGGTTTCTTGTGATAGTATTTATAGCATCAGGAACGCAATAGTCATTTTATGGCATATTCCAAAGAAGAATCACAGAGATGGATGTGGCATGGTAGGTGTTTTTCTAGTGAATCTGTACACATCAGAAATCTACAAGCACAGATTTCTACAAACATCAAAGGGCTTCCTGTTCTCAGTTTCCCTGAATTAGCAAGAAGAACCCAGCTGGAGAGTTGATCCTTCAGTCATATGCCTGCTGAGCATTATAAAAACCCTAGCATTTGAACCAGAAAGCCCAGATATCTATCATGGAGATGATCTCCTCAAGGGTACAAGGAAAGCTGGGTGTGAGTGGCTATGTGTGTGTAAAATGTCTACCAGAGAATAATTAGAATAATAGAATCATATAAAATGAGAGTTGCAAGGGATCATAGGAAGTAATCTAGTCCAACCTCCTGCTTAAAGCAAGACCACCTCCAGCAAGACCATCCCAGCCAGGGCTTGGTCTAGCCAGGCCTTAAAAGCTTCCAAGGATGGAGATTTCACAACCTCTCTGGGTAACCTGTTCCAGGGATTTACTACCCTCCTAGTGAGAAACTTTTTCCTAATATCCAATTTAAATTTCCCTTGCTGCAAATTGAGACCATTGCTCCTTGTTCCGTCATCTGCTACCATTGAGAATGGTCTACTTCCATCCTTTTTGGAACTATCTTTCAGGCAGTTGAAGGCTACTATTAAATCCCCTCTCAGTCTTTTCTTCTCCAGACTAAATGAATCTAGTTCCCTCAGCCTCTCCTCATAAGTCATGTTCCCCACCCCCTAACCATTTTTGTTCCCTTCCACTGGACTCTCTCCAGTTTTTTCACATCATTTCTGCAGTGGGGGGACCAAAACTGGACACAGTACTCCAGATGTGGCCTCACCAGTGCCAAATAAATGGGAATAATTACTTCCCTCGATCTGCTGGTAATACTTCTACTAATATAGCCCAATATGCCATGAGTCTTCTTCACAACAAGGGTACACTGTTGGTTTGTATTCAGGTTATTGTCCACTGTAAGCCCCAGGTCCTTTTCTGCAGAGCTGCTGCTTAGCCAGTCGGTCCCCGACTTGTATTGATGCATGGGATTGTTCCTTCCTAAGTGCAGGACTTTACACTTGTCCTTATTAAACCTCATGAGGTTTCTTTTATATCCAGTCCTCCAATTTGTCAAGGTCTCTCTGAATATTAGCCCTACCCTCCAGTGTATTTACTTGGTATCATCTGTAGACTTGCTGAGAGTACACGACATCCCATCTTCCAAGTCGTTGATGAAGATACTGAACAAAACCAACCCCAGGACCAACCCCTGAGGCACTCTACTTGATATTGGCTACCAAATAGACATCAAGCCATTGACTACTACCTTTTGACCCAACAGTTCAGCCCGTTTTCTATCCATCTTGCAGCCTATTCATCCAACCCATACTTCCTTAGATCACTTGTGCGAATATTGTGAGAGACCATAACAAAAACCTTACTTAAAGTCAAGATATATCTTGTTCACTACTCTCCCCACATCCACAGACCGAGTCATCCCATCATAGAAGGCAGTCATGTTGGTCAGGCATGACTTACTCTTGGTGAATTCATGCTGACTTCCTGATCACCTTCTCCTCCTGGAGGACCTGCTCTATGATTTTTCCAGGGACCGAGGTGGGGCTGACAAGTCTGTAGTTCCCCAGATCCTCCTTATTCCCTTTCTTAAAGATGATCATAAAATTTGCCTTTTTCCAATCAGCAGGGACTGCTCCTGATCACCATAAGTTTTCAAAGATAATGGCCAGCCGCTCTGTAGTCACATTGCCCAGCTACCTCAGTATCCTTGGGGGTATTTTATGCAGCCCCATGGACTTGTACATATCCAGCTTTTCTAAATAGTCCCTAACTTGTTCTTTCTCCCCTGTTGGCTGCTCCTCTTCTCCCCAAACTGTACTGCCAGATGCAGTTGTCTGGGAGTTAACCTTGCCTGTGAAGACTGAGGTAAAAAAGGCATTGAGTACTTCAGCCTTTTCCACATCATCTGTCACTAGGTTGCCTTTTCCCATTTAGAAAGGGACCCACACTTCCCCTGATCTTTCTTTTGTTGCTGATGTACTTGTATAAACCCTTCATGTTATCATTCACATTTCTTGCTAGGTACAACTCCAGTTGCACTTTTGCCTTCCTGATTTCATCCCAGCATGCCCAAGCAATAATCTTATTCAGCTTTAATCTTCATTTTAAACTTATAGTTTCTATTATTAAACAGGTGTTTTATGCTAATTTGTCAAAGTAAGCAAATTCAGAATGGCACTTAGACACAATCTAAATTTGGCCTTTAAGCTTTAGTTTTGGCAGTTTGTAAATACTAGTGTACGGTAAACCAGTATTTGAGAGAACTTTCTATCATACAAGTTAAAAAATTGAGGAGACTGATTTTGCACTCAGTTATGCTAGTATAAATCAAGAACAAGTCTAACAAAATCCACTGATGTAGATTCAGAATATAGAGCTAAATGTTTTATAAATAAGCTCTCTGAAGTAGAAGTCCAGTATATACTGAAAATATCCATTGCTTTAGGTAGATTTTATGACACTACAACCAATGAGGCTGTATGTGTGAAATGTAGCATGCCTCAAGTGAAAGTATTTCTTCAAAATATAATTTAGAAGATTATCAGTGGTGTTAAATATGCACATCTTTTAAGTTAGCTAAATATTAGTTAAAATCTCAAATATATTTCTAAACACCTTATGTTTATAAGATGTTTCAAACTAAACAAGCTATTAATCCTGTATTACTTTTGTATAATATGACTGATTCTTGTTAAACTATTAGCCAAGGTGTTTTTCTTTTTGCCGTTTTTTTCTAACATAGTTACAATAAGTCTGATTTCCCAGAATTGCCAAGCCATCTGCAGCTCCTGTTGACTTAATTTAGGGAGCTTAGCACTCCTGAATAACAGATCCAGTATCAGAAAAACACAAATGTAACATGCTCATATCAAATATTGTAGTTTAGAATTGATTAGCTAATTTAACCGTATGACCTCTGAGAAAACATATAGAAACCTTAACAAAATCCAAAATAGCATTCTATAAGAAAATATTTCAGATAAAAATATTGTGTCAGTGTAAGTTAGCAAGTGATTTCTGAAAAGTAGATTTCTTTTCATTTTAAAATTAGAATTTTGTTAACTGTTTCTTTTTCCAGGTGATTCAAGTAAGTGATTGTGGGCACTTGCATCACCATGGCATTAATAATATACTTAATCAGACATGTTAGTTTTTCCATATCACAACCCATCAAAGCACTGCTTTTAAAGTTAACATTATGCCCTTTGTCAGAGGCCCCTACTGTCCACCTAGTTTCATTCAACAGAACAGATTTATGTAATTTTTTACAAGATAAAACAGCTTCCCCCCATATTTTTAATCAAAATACTTACCATGTTTTTTTCACCAGTTTGTTCTGAGTGCTCTCCCCTCCCCCATCATTTATTTCATATTCAAAAAAGGCTCCCATCATAAACATTATTATAGTCATGGCAATGTTAACTATCAGAGCAGTAACATTGACTTCAGTGGAACATTGTATATACTTAAACATGTATATATTTGCTGAAGAATCTTCATGATCTGATCCTAACACTGTATTTTTATTGCATCGTTTTAGCACCAAATCAATTTGAAAATAATCTAAAATGTATCATCTCTTGCTTTGATTTCATTATTTTTTCTATTTCATTTGCTTATATTGCCCTCAATTTTTTAATCAGTTTTTCTCCAATTTTCCCATCATGTTAGTACTTATAACCCATCGGATCTTAACTTTCTCTTCTGTCTACAGAAAAAAAAGAAAAAATAATTAAATGATAAATGCAGCAAAAGACAGCCTAAGCATTCTTTCATGCCATAATTTTAAGGTACTTTATGAAAAGAGAACCCATACCTTTTAACAGTAGCACATGAACATTAGCACTGTAGATGATGGAGTAGATCATGTCTGCTGGAATATTGCCTCAATTTAACTAAAGTTTGACTTCAAAATGGGTCAGAATTCTGTGAAGAAACTCTTAATTCAACTGAAACCTGTTTATGTATGAATTTAGTTTACATAACTAAATTTACATATGCAAGGAGAACTGATTTTGGGCTTGGACAGGTGTTCAGTTTCTCCAGGGAGAGTCCCTGCTCTCTCTGGAGAAACCACAAGTGTACAGAAGTTTATAATTTTTCTCCCAGAGTAAAATGGCTACTCAAGGAGAAAAATAACTCAGGAACAACCCAAATGAAGGGGTTCCTTGGGGAATATCTCACCAGAGAGAGAACTTCTGTACAGGCAGCAGATGCAGGGCTGACCTCTACAATCGCAGTGTGCTTTGCTTCTTCCTCCCGCTTCCCACATTGGGGAGGGAGAGCATGTATCAGTCTCAGCCAAACAGGCAGCAGAATAGGTCAGTGCTGAAATGCTTAAGGGGCATGTTCTGCTCCTGGCTTGTTCTCTGCCTGAATCACACTGCAGCACTTGGGTCCAGGGAAGCATACAAGCATATATATGTTCTGTCCAACCTTCACTGGGCTCCAACACTGAACAGGGGAGGGGAAAGGCTGGATGAGTCACCTATGCATGACAGACCCCACCTCCACTTTCCCTAACCCCAGTTGATCCCTGCCTACATTCACTTAAACCACCCCCCGCCCCCAAACTCTGTAAAGCTCTCTGGGATGCATGTTGTAGCAGCCCCATGTCCACCCTACAGGCTCTTTGCTTCTCTGTCTGAACTTCTGTACAGGTTTTTTGCTCAAGAAAACAAACCTGGGAGAGTTGTCCTGGATGATTTGAATGTGTGCATGCAGCCATAATTTGTTTTAAACAGATATCATGCATGTAGACATGTATTGAGGTTGTCCAACCAATTTTAGTTTTTCTAGTGCAGCTTCTGTAGAGGAGCTTTCTGCCCACATTATAGATTTTGAATACCCCTTTTTTGCATTTAACTAAATGTTTTAACATTTGATGTGTCCCTAAAGGAAAGCTAGACAACTGAGATGTGACTCTCCAGTCCATTGCTTTGGTAGATTTCTGCTCATTTTACTGGATTTAGTTCTGACTGACATTAGTGTGAGAGCAGAATTAAGTTAATATATTTTACAGAGCTATTTGCAGAAAACAGTCATGGATTTTGGACTCTGTGGTCAACAGGTGGATTGGTATGGGTAAATCTTGGAGTTAATGTTAATGGGAGGGAAGTGCACATGCCCATGGCACATCACCCACCCAAATTGCACCAAAAGTACAATTACTAGGCAAAAAAGAGTCTTGCTGTTCTTTTAATATATGCATTATGACACAACATAGTAACCTATAACCTTAAGTACAAATATGCACTTCTTTTAATGCATCATCTTTTAACTTTGTGTTCCATTTATTTCATCATGCTTACATTAATGATATTGAATTATGGCCTAGTCTACAGCTCTTGACCACCTCTCTATAATACAAAACTAATTCAACTGCCTAGTCTGATTTTCTCAGAGGCAGTTCAGAGTATAAAGTTGTTAACTGCAATGCTAGCTTAACTATATACGATATACCAGCTACCAGCAAAACTTGATTATTGCTCTGTCATGCATTTTGCAGTATGTTGTATAACTACAGTTTACAATGTACTTTTTTTCTGAGGCCTCTGTTTTTCTGACTCTTACTGTAGTTCTATGGAATAGAAAATGTTTTATCACTAAAACATGCCATGAATGTAAAAGGCTTAACAATGTTTGGTAGTGTCTTATTTCAGCAGCTGGCCATCTAGTATTAAAAAATCCAAGCTAGAATACAGTTCAATAACTAACCGGCAAAGTATTCATTTTTTTCACTTTTGTTATGTAATATTATTCACTTCTCTTTGCACAGAGCTGTTGTACAGGGGATTGAGAGTGCTAGAATCATGGTGGTGATTGTGTACTGGAATGTGTAGAGTAGGGAAGGCTGTCACAGCAGTCAATAAGATCTGAGAGGTGTTGACTAATTGCCTGCTAATTACACAGTAAATTGTCTAATTAAGCTGATGGTTAATTAGGGTACGCTTGCACAGCAGTCTTGTGGAATTTTTGTCTGATGTCTGGGAAGCAGCTTGTGTAATTGGCAAACTGGTAAGGACTGGCAGAGAACATGACTGGAAAGCACACTGCCAGTAGATGACAGAATAAGGATGCATTTGAACAAGGGCTGTCATGTGAACACTGAGGGGTTTGTTAGCCTTCTACAGCTATATGGCAGTGGACTAATTGAGAAATTTATCTAAGAACTACTGGAAGCTCTGAATAATATAAGGCTTAAGCTATAATATTCAGAAGTGAATGGTTTGCTCTTTTCGTGTTTTACCCAGCATGTGATGTTATGTATAAATATATTTGGTGTGGAGTTTTAAAAAGATGCTAACTAATTATAATAAATAACAGCTACAAAAATATGCTGCTGCTAGATTTTTACACAAGTGTATCGGTATTCACTGAAATGTGTTTATAGCAAATTATGGGATTTTAACAGAATAGTAGAACAAAACCTTTTTAAATAGGGCATTTTAAAGTTACTATTGCATTATTATATCAAGCATATGAAAATTCTGTTCATTTTCAAAATGATATTATTTCCCAAGATGTACAGTTTCTAGTTATTACGTATTAATTATGTTGGAAGTAACATTTTTGTTGGTTAGTATCCTTACCAAGCATCATAACCACTACTATAAATGTTGATGTTGGCTAGCCTTAGCAATCAATATATCCAGCATTATGTATTTCATGGAACAATATAGAATAATGATACTCTGGGTTAAGTTTCAATTAGTTATGCATAGCTATTTTATGATAAGAGAAGCCATCCATAATCAATTCTAACAATTTTCTAAAGAGGTTTTACTACTATAAATGGGATATGTATGTGTGTGTGTGTTGCTGTATCAAAACAGGTGCACTGTGCAGGACTGGGCCCTATGCGCTGCACAGATTTAATTTGGTCTTTATATATTAGGAGAAATATATAAGTAGCTATTTTAGGCATCATGGAGTAAATTAAATATGAATGTATAATACAAGCAAGAGGCAAGGATTTTTGTAGGTAATATCTTTTATTAGACCAACCACATGTTCTGGATAGACTGAAAAGGCAGGGTAGATATGCACCTTTGTAGAACAACTAAATAAGAGATGCACAGAGAGAGAGAGAGCACAAGTTTCCATGAATCCAAATTTACTTCATCAGATCCTGTGAAAGGACATCTTAGAACAGAGTATAAAATGGAGTGAGTGATTAAGCAGGAAAGCAGAAAGGAGAGGCAAGGAGGAAGTGGGAGGGTAGAGTGCTGTGAGAGGCATGCAAGCAAAGAACCCATAGAAACAAAGGAGTCACAAAAGCTAATCCTGGTAATAAGATAAGACCCCATAGCCCCTGGTTGAACCATACTTAACACAGTCCAGTTCTTTGATTCAATTCATTGTTCAAACTAATTTTAAAAAATTTTCTGCCTGAGAACAGCAATCCTGAGGTCAGAGATGGAGGGTTCAGGGAAGTTGAAGTGTTCTGTCACAGGGTTTTGTGTCTTTTTACTGATGTCAGATTGGTGTCCATTCATTCTAAATCTGGAGATCACTGATGTAGATAGCAGATGAGTATTGTAAGCAAGTGATGGTACACGTGAGATTGGTAGAGTTGCAGGTGAATGAACCTTGGATGTTGTACTGTTTTTTATAAAGTCCAATGTTTATGCAGTCTGTATTGATGTGGGACACAGCAGGCATTTGGGACTATTGCAAGGCCTGGTGCCTCAGTGAAGATGAAAGTTCATTAGTCTGTGTTTTGAGAGACACCATTTGAGATCAGGTGCTATGTGTAAGCCAGGACAGGCTTATCTCTAAAAGCTATCTTGAGATGGTCATCCTTTTCCAGGAGGGGTTGGAGACACATTAATGATGCATCTTAGGTGTTCAAACTGGGGGCTTTCAGTGACAACCAGAGGGATTCTGTTATCCTTGTCTCAGGGTTGTTATTTTAGCAGGTTGAACACAATCTGAGTTTGGCTTTGTTTATTTGAGTGGCTACAGTTTTTGGATTGTATTGTAATTGTAAGAATCCATGTTCCAGATCCTTAAGATGTTTATCCCAGTCATTGGGATCTGACTAGATCCAGCTGTAACTTAGAGCATGGCTGTAGACAACGGGTCTAGTAGTGTACTTAGGATGAAAGCTGGTGGCATGAAGGTAACTGTGGCAGTTAGTTGTTTTCCAATGCAGTGTGGTGGTGATGTGGCCATTGCAAACCATTACTGCCTAGGAAATGAATCCACTACATGGAGTATTCCAGAATTAGTTTGATGGAGGGGTGGAAGTTGTTAAAGTCCTGGTGAAATTTCTCTAGAGAGACCTTCTCATTTGTCGATATTATGGAGATGCCCTTGATGTACCTGATTTGTACTGGGAGGATGAGAGAGCAGAGGAAACAAACTTCAACATTGGTTATAAATATGTTGGCATACTGGGGGGGGGAGGGGATACATGTGCCCATGGCAGTGCCATTTTTTGTAGGTATAAGGAATCCCTAAACCTGAAGTAGTTATGTGTGAGGAAAAAGACGGAGAACATAATGGATACAAAAGCAGTTTTTTCACCAGGAATAATGTTCTTCATGGTTTGTAATCCATTCTCACAAGAGTTGTTGTATACAGACATGACATCCATGGTAGCTAACATGGCATTTGCTGGAAGCTTGTCAATAGAGCCCTGTTTCTTTAAGAAATCTGTGGTGTTTGTCGAATAGTTGGCAGCTCCAGTGGCATATGGTATTAGGATAGAGACAGCATAGCCAGAAACTTTGTCTGTGATTGTTCCAATGCCAGAGACCATGGGGTGTCCGGGGGGGGGCGTTGTGGATCTTGGGCAATACATAAAAGTTGCCTGGCCTGGGCTCCCAGGAGGTAGAAGCCATAATTCTCTCCTCTGTTTCCAGAGGTATTTGTTTAAGAGGTTATTTAATTCCTTTTGGGTATTGTGCCATAGGGTCCTCTGTTGGGAGTTGGTAAAACCGTGTTGGAGTGTTGTATCTCAGCTTCCTGTGTGTACGATGTTTTGTCCATGACAACAGTGCCACCCCACATCACACCCTCCCCCCACACTAATCACCCTGTTGTATGATAATGTCTTTAAGGGTGTTTTAAGGCTGAGCGTGGCTCTCCATTCCACAACATTGAGGTTGTAGTGTAAATGCTGTTGCTTTTTCAGAGTAGGCATGAAAGCAGAAACAATCCACGTACAAGTCCAGATTGGTGCCACAGCTCTCAGGTGGAGTCCACGAGTTGTCTTTATTGTGCTATGTATAGATAGACAAGCTTTTGAATGTCATTCATTTTCTCTTGCATTTGAAAACATTTTGAAGTCTTTCCTAACCATGCAGTTGGTTCAATAAAAGGTATCAGCCACAGAAACATCCTTGTCTCTCTCATATATGCTGGATCTTCATAACTTCAACATCACTTCAAAACTACCAGTATATTATGTAGAATTTCTTAAGCAGCTTTTTGTATTACATGTACTTAACAAAACTTAACATCCTGGGGTAATCATAATATACTCTCAGGTGTCAAGTATCATCCTGCAACACCCTATCCATTCTTTTGAGTAAATACAGTATATTATAGTTCAGATACAAATACCCCTGTGCCTAGAAAAATGTTTCATATGGCAAACCTGGATTTATATCAGTGTAATAGAGATCCTGGCTCAAATTTAAAATTAAATTCTAAATTTAACATGGCTTGTGCAACTATTAAACCTTTTCCAGTTACAGCCATAAACTTTGTTATCTTTTCCTTTACCAAAACCCCAAAAATGTAGCAACACTTTTGATATAGGGTATTATGCATCTTTGTAAGTCAGTGAAATCTGTTCCCTTCTTGAAGATGACCAGTTAGCGATATGGATCCAAATAGGATGCTCTTCTTATAAACCTGGACCTCCCTATTGGGGAACAATATATTTTTCATTGAAAAATAATTAATTAAACTAATGAGCAATGAAAGCATTCTCAAGAGCAAACTGTCAGCCACAATGGTTTGCACAACCAAGAAGCCAGTTCATGAGGTCCCAACCCCTTTCCTCTGTGGAGGTAAAAATAATGTCTGTAGTTTCCTCTTCTGTGCGTATTTCCGCAGAAGTCACATTTTGTACCATCTCTGCTCAGTTTCCTTACTATTGTTTGGAAAGTGTTCATATGGGCTAAGTACATACACTACACTTTTATCAGTATAAGTTTTGAAAAACTGGTTTATACCCAGAAAAGAACAGAAGTTCAGCACACACAGAGTGGTTTAAAAATGGTGGAACCCAGTCTAAGATTTGTCTTCCCCACCAAAGGATGAATGTGTGTTCTGTCCACTACCAACCTAAACTACACCGCCTTCAGAAAACCACATAACTTAGATAGATTCTGCCTTGGGCTTTTTGAATGTCTGTGCCTAGCCTAAATGTGAGTGAAAAGACTCTTGCAAAATAGCATTCACGAGCACTGCTCGTTCTACCAGTTTCCTATCAGTCTCCAGATACCAGTATTCTCACTGCAATCAGTGTATTTATGTTCCATTTCTACAGCGTAGGACCTAACGGATGTGTTTCTAATGTATTTAGTCCCTGAAGACAGAGGAAAGAGTTCAGAGGATAATTGTTCCTTTTTTGTGTCTTTCAAAAGGAGCTTCTGGAACATACTGGAATGATCTATGATTTAATAAATCATACAAACAGTGAGAAAGATGAAGCTGGTAGTTCACACAACATAGTTCATTTATTATTTTTGAGGAGTCTAAGAATACACATAGTTCTACTGGAACCAAAAAGAAATCTTCTAATAACAGCAGAGTTTTATGTAGCAGTATTGTTGCTGATACAGTGTTGCTTAAAAATTATTTCTCTAAAATCAATAGCTAATTTTTTTAATATTTTACACACATTTATGAAGTAACCCTCCTCATATTGGATGTGCATTAAATTAAAATGAAAACCCTTCCTGAGTACTGTTGACACTGGATTTACGAACTTGCCCTGATGCCTTGTTCCAGGCGAGCACAGCCTTTCTGAATGAGACCGACCATGACCCCTTCCATTCAATAATAGGCAAATTTTATTGTTTCACAGTGATAGCAAATGAGACTAATACAAGCAAAGCAAGCAAAATGACTATGCAGTCGCACTTCTTTACCAGTCCTAGGGGTTCACAAGAAGATGGTAGGTCTGGCCGGTATGCAAGTGCCACTTCATTGTTTTTGCTTGAATCAGGATGTCAGCAGCCTTGGAGATTGGGGGTCAATGTCCAATTGCTGCCCTGAAGATTCCTGCTTACATATTCTTTTTCTCCTGATGAGTCTTCATTTCTGGATACTGTTGAGTGTTTTTCCTGTGATTGTCATGTTGTCCACATTCTTCCCTGTCAACCTTATATTTGTTTCTTTAAACAAATCAGGTGTGCATATCCTAATTTGGGCATTTGCTGGTACCTTAATTTGGTAGTTCCCAGTCTCCTAATTTGGTCATTCCACCAAAACCAGGAATCCCAGGTTTTACAGTGGATCATTGTGACCTAATGCTAATTCTGCCATCTTGTTATAGGTTGTCAAGGAAAAAGTTTCACAGGATGTATGTGTCTGTCTGCTAGCTTTGAACCCTTGGATGCTAAAATGCTGAGAATGTGAATCTTTACCACAGGCAGACTTTAGAACCCAGTTAACCCTTGCCATTCCCCTGGACCATTGTTCTAATGCAAGCCAGTTTCTAAAATCTAATTCTAAATATCATTCTTTAGCCATCAAATATGAGTGAATAATAATTTTCTTTAATGCATCACATCCCAAAACACTTCATCTGTCCCTTTTCCAACTACACATAATCTTTCAAAAGCATAGCCAGAAAAATCCTTTGTGGCAGGGCGCTGTTGGTGCCTGCCACATTAAGGGCCAAGTCAAACAGCCAGCAGGTGCTTGATTGCAGCAGCCATTTTAGAACCCTGGCCGCCTATATAAACAGCGCAGTTCAGTGCTGGCAGGTAGGAACATTGTCTGGCTAAACTGCTGTATAGAACATCTGCAGGTAGGAGCAGGAGGCTCTTGGTTCTGGGCATGACCTGAAACTGCACCCTGCTGTGAGTGGGTGATTTGGTGGGTTCCCAGTGGCACGGGAGCCCCCTGGAAGTACCAGGCCAGTTACCACCCTGGTGGAAGGTGGGTCAGGGTGCCTCAGTAACCCCTAACCCCTATATCACTGTGGATAGACGTCAGGGCCAGGCACAGCTACAGCCACCCGAGTCTGCACTGGGGAGGGAAGCCCTGTAGCCCCAGTGAGGGAGGTAGATGTGGAGCCCCAGTAGGGGTAGGCCCCAGTGAAATGATAGAGATGTGGAGCCCCAGTGAGGGGGCAGGTGTGGAGCCCCAGTCAGGGGCAAACCAGAGGGTTCATCTGCCACCCAAGGTGTGTGCTAGATAAAGCCTATGGCCTAAAGGGGAGGGAGCAGAGTGGTATAAGTTGTTGATGTGTGAAAGAGACCCTATGAGAGAGGGAGGAGAGTGAAAGGCCCTAGTGAGCAGAGGGCAGTATGAGTGCGTGTATAAAGGAGGCTTGATAATGAGGGCTAAGCTTGGTCTAGCTGTAGGCTAGGAGCATTGTGTCACCTGAATGCTATCTGCAAGGCTTGGGCTTCAGTGTAGGGAAGGATCGGAGTTGCAGAGAGCGCCCCCTGGCATTGGGGTCAGAATGGGCAGCCTTCCACCTAATTAGAACTAATTATGAAACAACAAGGCATGGCAGATGATTGAGGCAGGTGGTTAGCCCAGGAACAGGTAGGTGGGCCAATGGCAGACTGGCCCTGAGAGCCTCCTGTTACATCCTTATTGTTAAGTTTGCTGTTAATGTTGGTGTTTAGGTAACATCTCTTCTTTCTGAGAGTATTTTCCCTGGGAAGTTACGGGGGGGGGGGGGGCGGGATGTGTCACAGGGTGGGAAGGAAGATGTGGAAGGAGGAGCGAAAGAAAAGGAAAAAGAAACATCTTGTTATGCATATGATGTCATGAGTAAGATTAAATGAAGAGATACTGGTTGTAATGTTATCAGTATGTTGAAACTCAGCTGTATAGGTCTCAGCTGATTCAGTCAGAACAGTTGATTGCATTATTTACTGTTTGGAGGAAACTTGGGCCTGGATGAGAGTAAGCCAAGTGAAATTCAATCCAGGCAAGACAGAGGTAATGGTGATGGGTTAGAGTATGCACCTAGAGGATATGGAAAGAGAAATATTGACCTTTGGTGGAATATAGTGTGCTCCCCAGATTCTGTTAGAACTTGGCTGGATTTTCCCCCCACTCAGCTGCTTACTTTCACATGACTGCACCCATTCATTGTGAATACTGACCTTACAGTTTGTGCATTTATTTCATGATCAGGTGAATTCGGTGCACACTACATAGGGCTATATCTTAAATCCACACAGAAACTGCAGCCAGTGTGGAATCTGATGGTCTGCTTCTTAAAATCATCTCCTTGGGAGTGCTCTGAGCTGTGTTGCATGCTTCTTGATCTTTGGATTTGTTTTAAGATTATAGTTCTTCCTCTCAAACTGTAAATAGCGTACCTATCAGAGAAAATGCCTCTTCTCCTCATTGTCTCAGCTGTGGTACATGGATGCAAATCTGCTAAAGTTCAAGTGTTACAAAAACAAGTACAGTCCAGTAAGTTTGGCCCCTACTGGCCGTAACGGTTTGTTAACCTTCAGCACATACTTGAGGGTTATTTCTCTTCCTTAGTCATCAGAGAGTTGAGAGAAGGATGACATTGCTTCAGCCAAAACATCCATATGAGAATTTTATCATTTTCTTAGGAAATACAAATTTTAGCCTAAACTTTTAACCAGTGAACCTTCACTTTACAATAAAATCCCTACACAATGGAAAATATTCAAAATTATCTTTACACAAATAACCTTAACTGGCTTCATGGCATTAATAACCTCTCATTTTCCTTTTTAATCTTACATTTGGAGAAGGCCATATAAATATACAGTTGACAGCTAACTGTTCAAAATACGAATTACAGAGCATCAATCTTGCAACTGGTTTCTATGCACACAACTTCAAAACTAAAGCAATGCTTTGTTACCACAGTCAAATTTGTTCTTTCTTTGTAAGGCATTATTTCTCCTAGGAGGGATATATATTTATAGATATACAAGCTGTAGTTTATGATGTTTTTGTGGACTCTTTGGGAACAGCAAGAAATAAATGACTGGCATTGATGAGTTTATCCACTTACAAAATGAATCTTTTTCTATGGGAAGAAACTGTTGTAATGTGCCTGTTGTCTTTACAACCATTCTTTATTTTAAGATATTTGAGTTTTTATGGACAAAGGGTAGATTAACCTGTATAATGGTTGCATGAGATTGAAAAGGGGTAATTAGCCGTGTTAATCTGATGAAACAAACTCAAGTTCCCAAAAGCTTATGCTGTCTCTATATATCTTATTTAGTCTATAAGTGCACATCTACTTTGCCTTCTGCATAAGATTGCAGAGTTTATAGATTTTCAGGACGGCAAAGCTGAAGTAAAGAACTATGTTACTTAACTGACCTTGGCATGCTGTATTATATGAATATGTTGTGTACTTCTCTGAAATGAAGCCATAGTTTGAAAAGTCTAGGCTAGCCATTCTATTTATTGATAATACACCAACCTTTTCTTGAGATTTTTATAAGGGAGGTTGAGACCAGAAAACAAATAACAGAATTTGTCCCTGGAAATACTTTTTAGAGTTTGTTTTAATGTTTGAGTTGCCTGAGTATTGTGTTTTATATACTCTAGCAGATTTTAGATTGTGCAGAGACCCCAGGTGACCTTGCAATCCATATCTGGGATGGACCCTATTTAGTGCCACCACTAATGGCTTCTCTGATTCCTACTCCAGGAGCATTGTCTCCTATATGACTTTCCCTTTTAGGTGCTTCCAATTTGGACCTATAGTGCATATAAAAATCATATTTTTAGCAACATGAAGCACAGTAGGCCTCAGTAATAACTTAAGCCATAGGCCTTTGTGACTGAGAAGTGCAACTAAGCAGAAATACTGGGAAAGTTAGAAGTATTAGATTTTAGGCATTTCAGAAGGCCAGTGGATGGAAAACAATGGATAAGATATGTACAGGACACCAAAACAGCTCTTAGAGTGGCAAGCAGTAAATGGGTTCCCCTGTCTGGTGGGAAAGTCACAATGTCTGGTGGAAACCAGATGTGATTGATGTCATCTAAACACATTCATTGAAGGGTGAAACTCACACTACACTTTTTTTCATCACAAGATCTGTATTAGGATGTGTCCTGGCACAGCTGTTCCAATTGACTGGCAGGTACAGATGTTGCCTGGGGTTGTTGTCTTGCAGGATCAGGTCCCAGCTCATCCCAGGGCTTATGGGGCCTGATCCTACAAGACAATGGCCTCAGATGCCTAGCTTCTATCTGGGGTGCCTGTTTGCAAACACAGAGCAGGGAACCCTATGAGGTTTCCTTGCTTTGCAGTGTGAAACACATGCCCTGGAATTGGCTGCTCAGGGTGGCTGGAGAGTGTGGGCCACCCTGGGCTGCAAGGATCGCACCATAACTGAACAGTCATCAAACTATTAAGCAGTAGAAACTGCAGGTTTCCCTCACCAACCACAGTTTTGCCAACAACAGTTTTGAGTATCCACATTTAATATTCTATCTAACATTTTAGCTATGGCAGTCTACAGTTTTGAGTAACCATGGTTTTCCATGGCTGTGCATCAGCCCACCACCTGGCATTTCAAATCACCTGTGCTTGTGCTAGCAACCCGTGGCACTCCTGTCTCCTCATGCACACTCAGTCTCACATTGTACTTCATACCATTAACATCCAGTTGTGGGTGCTCTGCATTTTTCTCCCAATTTCTTTGTGATTTTTGCATTTTGCCCTTAAGGATGACTTCTAAGTGAGCGAGGAGTGAAGGTGAGGAATTTGTGAAGAGGGCAAGGAAAGTGATGTCCTTGGAAACAAAATTGGAGTTGTTGGATCGTCTAGCATGTAGAGAGACTCTGACGAATATAAAAAATGATTTTTATAAATTGTACGTTTCTTTATTATTCATATTCAAGTCCCTAACCTAACTTTTCCCATAAGCCTTTTGTCTTGCCAACCACGGGAACTTTCAGGAACCTAACCCCCATGGTTGGTGAGGGAAACCTGTATTCATAGGAATAGCCACACTCATGTTTTGGGGTGCAACAAGAGGCAAGGATGTCTGTTTGCTCACATTTTGTGCTGTCATAAATTTTTTTTCTGGCATGACAAGGATGATGTCTGTTTGCAGCCTAGGAGGTAGGTAGGTGTTGTAAACATAAGTTGTTTTGATAAATGTATAAAAGGAGTCCTGCGAACCCTAAATACCCTGCCCTGTGATAGGGGCCATATTTTTTACTGATGCCTTGTCCCACAAATAAACCTTGTGCTGGCTATATGGTGTTGGTATTTGGTTGTTTGTACAATAAACACCAGAATCTTTGTTAATAAGACCTGCAGCCTGTGGTCTCCTTATTAAATTAATGAGGTCTTTAAGAGCAGTAGTAGTGCAGTATCTTGATGGTGCCCTGATGACACACTTACTGATCACCCAAGAAGAAGGAATCTCGGTACTATTCCACCACTGATTTCACCTGACAGGAGTCCAGCACCTACTTGCTTTGCTCCTTCATCCAATTTTCCCCTGCCACTAGAGCGATCCAAGTGTGAGTTATACCAAAGTGAGCATCCTGTGTTACATTTACTTATGCAGCATGCATTGGATTACTACATGCACCTATTAGATTGTATCGTGTAGCTGTCCCATGCAGACTTTGCTATCCATGTGAAAACTGCTTACCAATTTACTAGCCAATACTTTAAGTTCTTAATATTAGAAATTATATCAATATATTGGAATTTAGCAATACAATTTAAAATGTATTGTATTCACTAGACAGGTTTACTGTGAATTGTCTTGATATCTTTAACTGTCCATATACCAAAATGTTAATTAGCATAAGAAAGCAGCACATTACTTTGAAGTCCTAAAATTTATGTTGTTGATTTTAAAGGACACTTTGTCATAGGAGGGTGAGAGATTGGGTGGGGAAGAGAGGTCAAACCAGAATTTCTTTTAGCCAGTCACTGCCTACATGCATGTCTCTCTTCTGGCTGGCGCTTTCCCCTTTGGTGCCATTAGCATTTTTATTTCGAAAAATGACAGTCTGCAGTGAAAGCAGTAAAAATGTTCAAACTGTGGTTTAAATTATTGATTTTTTTTTTTTAATATTGAAACTGTATTTCAAATGGATTTTGTTAGAGTTACTTCTGGGTGGGGGTTTCAAAGGTAATTTGATATCCAAAAGCCTGTGTATTTCAAAGACATTTCAGTCTTTTGACTTTCTTCAGATGATCAACTGATTGGGAAAATATCTTATTGTCTTCTGAACAGTAGGCAAGAGATAAGCTACGGCTTGAGGTTAGTATGCAGACTAGCACACGATACTCGCATTGATTTATTATGTATACTCAATGTCCAATCAGCTGACAAAAATAGCTTGTTTATTTTTAATACAGTAACTTATCTTCACTTAAAAAAGAAAACAGGTCTTGAAATGCTCAGATTGATGACTTGGAAGAGAGAGATGCTCCATTATCTGTAGGCAGATAGATATGTAAGTGATACCTAATTATAAGAAGGTGAGCTTGTGGTATGGAATTCAGCATATTAAAAATAATAATAATACAAATGTGCATGTATGTTTACAAGCAACTTGCATTATATTAACTTGGAGCAGAATGGCTGTAAAGAGAAGCCCTTCTTTAAAAATCTCACCACAGCCAGGGTTTGCAGTTGTATAGGAAATATTTTGACAAGGAGTAAGATTACTGATGGCTTAGTGTGTACTGTGCAGGTACTTTGCTATTCTCAGCATGCTTCTACTCAAGGAAAAAAGCTATTTAAAAATTGTAAGATTTCACAAGTGGCCTGATCTTGCAATCATTCCATGTGTGAAATATGTATTGAAGTTAATGAGAGTTTTGAATATGGATTGATTGCAGGATTGGACCAAAGTAGGGGGTAGTTGTCTCATTGTTTGTGATACAAATTATCATAAAGTAACAAGATGACCCAAATTTAAAATAGAAAGTGATTTCTTTTTCCTCATAGGTGACTGGGTTGAAAAAAAAATCATTACAAAAAATGTTGTTATATATAAAGGAATATTCAAACAAGTCCTGAAATTAGAAATTTCATTTTCAGCATACATATAATTCAGATACATAGAGATAAGTCTCAGAAGGAAGCAGCCTGTTTAACACCTGATTAGCTTACAGACCCAAGATAACTCCAGGCTATAAACTTTACAAAGAAGTTAGTTGAAGTTCTTAGGAAAAAAACAATGTTTCACAACTTGGCATAATAGTCTACAAAAATAATTTTAATTTTCAATTAATGTGTGAATCAAACATTATACAGTTAGGTATGAAAGTCTGTGCTGTATCCAAATGTGCACCAAACAAAATCCTGCCTTTGCTGTTCTTAGCTATTTTACAGAGAAGTGTGGCTAGCTCTGGAATGGCAGCTAAAGAGGAAGATTACTGAAGCAAATGGAGGTGGACTTTGTTCTGTGGTTCTTTTCATTGCTGCTGCAGAAAGAAGTATGCATACAATACATTTTTTTTAATCCAAATAACCAAATTAAGATTCAGCTTTACAGGCAGGACACTTTTATACTGAAATATAATGAGGAGCCTTTATTCCTGCAGTTACATAGCTTCCTGTGGTCCTTGTGTAATGTTGATCCTAGTAAATGCAGTAAGGGCCAAGGCCTGAACTTCCTTCTAGGACAGTAAAATGACGACTACTGAAGCCATGCTTTTGTCAGCCAGGGTTATACCCAGTTTCTTAAGGTGAACTGTACTGGAAACTCTGCCATTCTACCTGGTCAGGGGAGTGAAGGCAGAGACTCCTGCACCCTGTTCTGTTACAGACATGGCTGTAAAACTGAGGAAAGATTTTTGTCCTTAGCATTAGAGAAATCGCAATGACTTTGTTATAGTCTTAGATTAATTCTGCTTGTAGTAATCATATACGGCTGAATACTTCTAAAGAATGCTGTAGCAGGCTGGACATGTTTTGTTTGCTTTGGAAATCAGTCTGGTGGAGTATGTCAGGAAATAAAGTGATGGTCTCTAAAATATCCTTCTGAGAAGTAAGAGAGTATTAATCACATTTTGACTTAAGGTGTTTGCATTTATATAGACTGCTGAATCTATTGACACCTATTTATATTCTGTTTTACCAATTCCAGATTTACAAATGTTGACTTTATTTTTAGTAGACAAATCTGGAAATCCAGATTAAAGATAGCAGGCAAGATGTCTCTGCAATATCGCTTAGAGAAGGTATTGTTTCAGCCCCTTACCCTGGAGCCTTACTAAGGTGCCTTAGTATGTGTCTACCCACGGGTGACTGATGCCTCCTGGCTCCCGGTGGGGGAGGGGGGTACCAGTGGCCGATTGCTGACCCTGGAAACATCAGCGGCAAATGAAGTGCCTCTGGTGCTTCTCAGGGTGTGGACTGGCCGGCGCTCCCCACTCCCCGGCCAGCAAGGGCCAATTTTTTGGGGGGGAGGGGGGTGAACATGCCCCCCCCCATCACCTTTGCGTCTACCCAACAAAAGTAGATGAGATAGTAGAATGGATAGACATACCTGCACAAGCTGTAATCCTAAACTAGCATTGATAAAAATCGTGGTTGAAGAGATGATGGAACATACTTCATTGCAGGCCACCAACCCCTAGCATGCAATCAGTGTCCCATATGAGCTTGCACAGCCCAAACTGATATTTCTACTTCAGTATTATTGTTACATGCATTACCTAGCAGAGACAGGATTTTCTGTGCTACAGTCACACCAACACTGCATGGGTAGACACACCTATAATCACAAGAAATGTGTTTTAGAGCGTAATTTCAGATCTGGATACCTGGTCCTGCCGTCCTTCTGTGTATATTTGCCCATGGAACAGCCAAGTGGGTAAATACAGGTACTCTGTACAGCCCTAAAAGTGAAACCCTAGCTTTGTGCCACAGGGCTACACTTGTTCCGTTGTAGCTCTAGGTGAAAGCTGATTTTCAAGCTCACATTATACTTATTAGGAGAGCAGTTACTTTAATTAGAACATTCATTTATTTCAGAATGTGTGAAATATGATTTAAGATCTGTAACAAATTGCTTCACAGAAAAGTAACTTCAAAAGGGACTTTATCTTTCACTTATTTGTATTATTACTCCTTCTGGTAACTAATTACTGGCGTTTGCTTTCTTAGATTACATCTACTCTGATATTTATTTCAATTGCTTTAATATTTACATCTGTATTAAAACAATAAAGAACAAAAAAGAGGCAGGCTGAGGTCAGTACTTTTTTGAACATGCATGTAGCAATAGCCAATGTATAAAGGAAGACACGGGTTTATTTTGTGGATTTTTAAGTAGATGAGGCCTGTAGCCAAGATCAAAATCTATAATAAAGATTTTGTGTAAAACATATATTGAATTTAAAATTGGTTAGATTTTCTTACAAGATGTAGAACTGCTGAATTAGGATCAGGAATTGAATTAATTGGGATTCACATTTGCATGGTGTATAATTTTCTACAATTATGTTAAATATCCTGGCCTGTTTGAAAAGCAGATTCTGAGAACAGTGATGGTGAAAGACTTACTCTTGTAGTCCTTCCCCAGGCAAAGGTCTCTCTGGCTTCAGCTTGGGGTTTTACCTGAGGAAGGACATCAGGCACATATTCGGAGCTAATAAATGTAATATTTAAAAAGCTCATAATGCCAAATTAGAAGTGCTGTGAATAGCACTTCTGTTAAATTGTCACTGGAACATGGAAAAATACTCCCCCTGCTACTGTAGTCCCACCCTTTCCAAGTTTATTATATGTAACTCGATGTAATTCAGCACAGAAGGGAGAATAGATTGAAAATTAAAGTAAATGAACATTTACTTCTTTTCCAAATAGAATTTGTATCTTTTACTTAAGTTCAACATCTTATTTAATGATGCTAATCAGTACTTACAGAATTTAAGTATTTTTAATCCTTAATGGAAAAAGAACATGCTGCAGGTGTCTATGAGATGCACTTTTATATTTGCAACCCACCTCCAGCAGAAAATTTTAATACATTATATGTTTTAAGGGAGTAAGGCTGCCCCTCTGCCTAATTGAGTGATCTAGCAACAAATATCTTATTTATATTATATACGTATTTAAAAATAATTATTAGTTTCCTGCTATCTTTCTTTAACTCATTCCCTGTAGTAGAATTTTAACAGTACTTTAAAAAATATTCTGGGTTATTGAAGAAAATGAATTTTACATTCCTTAAAGGGAAAGAGCCTTCCTCCACATATCCCTTTCTCTTTCCTAAGAGAATGTAATGGGTTTGATTTACTAATAGCAATCTGGAGGAAAATATTTTAGTGATGGATCACAATTTACTAATGGGCTTTTACAAAACAGCCTCTAGGAACAGCTATAAATACATTGATTATATGGCTTTCCTAAGAGAAAACAGTAATTAAAATTATGCCACAGATTGGATCAAGATGTGTTAATATTTAATTAGGCAATAAGTGAGCCCAGTACAGGTGTCCAGAATTGTTGAGATGAATTTTGCTAATACACAATATATTTTCTCTTAAATAAATAGTTACTTTTGAGTTTTTTTACTTTATTAGCCTAAAGCTCTGATTACTCTGAAGATCTGCTAGATTTCGTCGTTACATCCCTAGTATCCTGTGGATAGTGTTTTTAACCAACGCTTTCCTTAATGTATTTTATTTAGCAATGGGAATAAAGCATTAGAGTAGAAAACAGTTTAAAACAACAAATACCTTGTATTATGTATTGAGTCTTGCCTAATGTCATGCCTCACTACAATTTAAGTTAAATAGGTTCACCTCTTAAGTTACAGGAAGAGACTCAATTTGCACTCTTCTAAGGCAAGAGTGGCCAACCTGTGGCACAAATGCCACGAGTGATATGGGCATTCTGTGTGTGTGGCATGCAACAGCTTGGGAAGGAACAGGCAGCACAGTGGCAGATAGGGCAGGGAGCAGAAAAGAGTGAGCAGCTTGGTCAGGGAGCAGAAAGCTAAGCAGCAGATTGGGCAAGGGAAAGGGATCAGAGTGCTACTTAGTGAGGGTACAGGGCTGATTTGTAGCATGTTTGCCAAAAATGTGGGCCCCCACGGCTCTATGGACAGATATAGATTTAGAAAAGTTTAAGAAGGGGAAGGTTTCCTCTGCTTCATAAAGGGTTAAAGTTGGAGCAGTTTTTTCTACGTTTATATTGTTCCCTGTCCATGTGTAACAAGATTATAACGGTTACTGCCCTTTTTTAAATGTTCCCCTTTTGAAAGGGCTCCAAACATATGTGTGTCCATACTCTTGGAAAGCCCAAATACCCTTATGACTAGGGACCTACTCAATTCACAATTTCATGGAAATTGTGGCATTGGGCTTTGTCGTGAAATTGGGCAATGTCCACAAAATCCGTGCGGGGGTGGCAAACTAATAAAAATAAAATGCTGGCAGTGGGAGCCAGCAGTCCTCATGGCTGGTATGGCCCTGCCACACAACCTGCCAGAGGGAAAGGAGGGAGGGGGGCTGCTGGCACAAAGGGGAGCAGCCAAGATACCTACCAGCCCACCCCTTACCACTGATTGGCTGAGAGGGATGTCTGTCTTGTGGTCCCACCCCTCATCATCAATCAGTGATGAGGGGTGTGACCATATGGGCAGCCCTCTCAACCAATCAGTGGAAAGGGGTGGGGCCACTGGGGGCTCTCAGCCATGGGGGGGGAGGCTCCATGCTAAGCCTGTGAAAATGGAGGTCAGCCCCATACTCTGCATTGGAAATTGGCTTCCTGCCTCCTTGGTTTGTGTAGGTCCTTATGTATGAGCACCAGCATAATAGAGTCCAGTCCCATGATATTGGCCTTGTTTTGGGCATCTTCTCAAGGTTACTATTATGAAATATACTCAGTCTTCCTTGCAATCACTTGCCAATGTTTTATGTCTTGTAAAAGAGTTATGAACATGTTATTTTTTGGTAAAGTTAAGAGTCAGTGGGTGCAATGGGTCCCATATCTCTTTCTGAAAGCCACTGCCCACTTCCTTATATTCTCCTGCCACACCTTGATGGAAACAAATGAAGGGAAGCTGAAGGCTGGATAGGGGTTACATCCTCTTCAAAGGGCTCCACCTTCCCGACACTCTGCCCTTACCACACCTGATGGGTTGGACCAATGACTTTCCAAGAATATCTGAATCTCTTGACCAGCAACTTGCCCAGTTGTTCAACAGTTAGATTTTTCCATGTCACAAGCTCCTCAGGGTTCAATTACTCCTTGTTTACACCCCTTCAATTTCTGTACATGCCCTCCATCAGAACAAAAGGGGGTCCTGGTTTATGGCTGCTCATCACAAAAGTCCAGCATCAATTACTTAGCCCCTTGACTGAGGGATTTCTTTATCAATCAACTCCTTCCCCTTTTAAGTTTTATCAGCTATTTCTCTACCATCCTCAGCTGTATCAAATTTGTGCCTTCCCTGATGGAATTCTTTTGACCAGCATCACCGTCACCAGCCTGATGGCTCAATTCTCGGGTTCCTTAGAGGGGCCTCATAGCCACTCCCCATATGCAAAGGCTTACCTTCCATGTTCCAAGGCCAACACTGATGGCTGGCTCTTCTCCACTGGTTACCCTTCACTAGCTCACTCCAGTTGTCCAAGGTTTGCTCTGGGCTGGAACCCAGGTTTGTTGTATTTCTGGTCTTTCTCTGTACCTCTGCATAGAAAGGCGCTTCCCTCTTCCTGGAGACAGTGCACTCCCTTCTCCTGGGGTGATGGGCTTCATCCCTCTCACATTTGGCCTTTCAGGGGCCCATCACATCTGACTCCCTGACCACATGATTGCCAGCAGCTGGGAATCACTGAAAGCTGGTGCTTGGCAACACTTCTGGGTTTATTTCCAGACAAGCTGGCCAGTAGCGGCAGAAACTTGGCATGAATCTGGGCTGGGTTGGGTCAAGACCCGGCTGTACTCAGGAGCCCTCTTGTCCCCACTGTCAGGGGCTGGCCCCCAACTACACCAGAATGAGCTCGTCAGTGGCAGTGTCAGACTGGTGCAGCTCCTGGGTAAGTGCAGCAGTGATTCCAGGAGTACCCAGGTTCCTGCTCATAATGGGCTGGGAGGCAGCTTCTTGTTAGATATCCATCCTCTCTGCCTCCCCAAAAGTCTGTCAGGAATATATCATGTTTAGTTTTCTCCATCTTTTGTGATATGTGCTTCATCCTGTGCTTATCCATTCCATTCACCTTGTTATCATTGGTTTCAGTTTCTTGATGAGAAATCTGCTGTTACATTTTGCTTACCTGGTTGGTGCTGTACTGAAAAATAAAATGGTTGTAGGACCAAGGCCTACCGCATTATCTGAGTGTTATCATTTTTTCATGGATTGCAGCCATTTCAAGAGACCATGGCCTGTAACCAAAACAAGCTCCCTTCCTAGCAGATATTAATGAAAAACTCCAATGCTTCACTTTATGGATAAGCATTCACAATCAATTGTGGAATACCTTGTCTCAGAGCCTAGCAGTTTCGGGCTTGCATATGTAATTGGCTGTTCTTCGCCCTCTACCTGCTGTGTCAGCACCGTGCCTACTGTTATTCCTGAAGCTTCCATTTGTAAAGTGAAGGTCCTATTAAGTCCACAGTATTAGCATACTGGTCTCTGACATAATGCTTCTTTTAGATGTTCAAAAGTGGTGAGGGATCTTGGAGACCACTGGAGGGTTCCATTTTTCTGACTATTGATCAACTCAAGGGTGCCAAAAATTCTGAAAACCATGGGATGAACCTCCTTTAGTAACTGCTAAGGCCCAAAAAGGATTTCAGTTGCTTAAAGGCCAGAGGTTTGATCTGTCCCTGCCCCACTAAGAAGCTCACATATTTGGTTTCCTTCTTCCCCAGAGAACATCTTTTTGGTTAGCTCTTAGTCCCATGACCCTGAGTTCTAAAACGACTGCCCACAGATGCTGAAGATGTTGCTCCCACTGCGCTGAAAAAATGATGTCATCTGTGTAGGCCAATGCATAAGCATGACGTGGCTTACAAGCCACAACCTCTGAAAAGAGGCTGCCACCCCATGTAATCCAAAGGGCATCCACATGAATTGAAATAACCCCCAAGAGGTCCCAAAAGCCATTTTTCCTCTATTTTTCTTGGCTATGGGGATGTGCCAGTACTCCTTTGTTAAGTCCAATGTAGATATGAACTGTGCCTGACCAATCTTTTCTAACAGTTTCTCATCTAACAGTTTCTCAATATAAGGCATAGGGAAAGCATCAAAAACAGATACTGTATTGACTTTAAAATTAATACACAGCCTTATAGTCCTATCTGGCTTTGGGACTAACACCATGGAGCTCCTTCATACACTGCAGGACTCTTCAATGATACCCCTCTTTTTTATCTGGTCTAACTTGACACGTATGGGCCTGTATAAATGCCTCAATAGCCTCCTCACTACACATCTCTTGGGTGTCTGGATTCAGTGCTGCACCCCTTGGGCTTCCCCTGACTCCTCCATAAAGATGCCAGGGAATTCCTCCAACAATGCCCGTAGGGGGATCTTTTCTAACCCATCTAATTGGTCACTGATGGTGGGTGGTTCCTCTCCCCTCCTTTCTCTCTCAGTTGTATCTTCAGGCCCTAATTCACTATCATCCAAGATGGGATTTATAAGCAGCCCTTCCTCTTCCCTTCGCCTCTCTGGTGGGTTGACGTGGTACACCTGAAGCCTGCTTTGGTGACCTGACTGCTCTACTTCGTAGTTGACAGGACTTGTTCTTATTGTCTTAAATGGGTATTGCCACCAGAATAGAAGTTTGTTACCCGTATTAGGGAGCATGACCAAGATCTGGTCTCCAGTTTGGAACTCTTGCTCTCTAGCTTTTTTATCATAATACCTATTTTTATCACCCCGTGCTCTTCCCAAGTTGTTCCTTGCAACGTGGTGCACCTGGTCCAACAATTTCCTAACCTGCCTGAGTTGCCCTTGTTCTGTTGGGCCTGGCTCCTGCCAGCCCTTGCATACCATATCCAGGAGTCCCCAGGGCCGGTGCCCATATACAATTTCAAATGGGGAGCAATCCATAGAGGCTTGGGGTACCTCTAGTACTGCAAAGAGTAGGGGAGTATTGCTATCTCACTTTCTGGGATCCCCTTGTATAAAAGCCCTGATCATCCCCTTCAGGGTGCAGTTAAAGTCCCCCTTTAATAAACGGGACAGAAAATTTGCCCCTGTAACCATCAGGATCTCTTGGGATATACCCACCTGTGAAATGCACTTTGATTAGTTCCTCTGCTACTTTAGGGGCAGTAATGAACCTCATGGGGACAGCCTCAGGGTATCTTGTATCATAATCTAGAATCACCAAGCTGTACTGGTGCCTGGCACTGCTTTTTGGGAAAGCGCTGGCAATGTCTAATGCTACCTGATAAAAGGATTTTTCCACAATCAGCATAGGCCTCAAGGGTCCCCTCAAGGGCATCACATCAGAGACCTTCTAGCACTCTGGGCACCCCTGGCAAAACCTTTCCACCTGCTTGTGAAGTCTTGGCCAATAAACCTGTTGGGTCAGTTGGGCCTCGGTCTTATCTCTTCCTAGATGACTGCCTACAGGAAGTGGGTGTGCAATTTGTAACAAGGTGGATTGGTGTCTCTGGGGTATCAGAACTTGTGCTACCTCTTCACTTGTACTTCTATTCAGTACAAGACTATGTCTTTTACTTTAAAATGAGGGTAGGATTTTTCAGTTCAGGCTGCAATACCTCCTCCTCTTGTCTCACTATGCCTCTTTCATATGTGTAGCGGAAGGTAAGCTTCTTAATCTGCTCTACTCAGAACTGCCCTTCCCTGTTGAAGTCAGCTAAGTCCACAGCCTCTACTAGCTGTTTTCCTTCTTCAGGGGCCAGATCCTCCCCAGATAGTCCCTCAGTCAGGGGTTCTTCTGACCTCTCCATCTGTGCTTTTCAAGGTTTGATCCAAGACTTCATGTAAGTAAGGTCAGTCCCAGCCTAGCAGCATTGGGCAAAGTAATGTTTCAGCCATAGTCAAAGGGAAATCTTCTGTCCTGCCCATTATGGTTAAGGGCAAGTGATGTGTCTCATAGATGTTGTTCACACCATGAATACAAGCATGTTAATGGGTGTGCCCTCCTCACTTATGTGTGGTGGCAACAGGCCCTCTTATCATGGTCTGTGCATACCCAGTGCCCCTAGCTGCCAGTATTATTAAACTTCCTGCTTTGGCATCTATCATTGGTTTAGGGATGCAGGAAGATCCTTTGTGCTGCCTGAAACTACAATCCGTTCTTTTGCCATGGGGGGGTCTCCAGAGGTTGCTCACCCTGGCTCCACCAGGTCACTTCCCAGCTCCGACTGCCTCACAGGTTTTGTGTACTATTTCAGGCTATGAGTCTGGGAGATCTGCAGTGGTAGCATACTATATTGTGGCATCCCCCTCCTCCAAACCCATAGGTTTGAACCTGCAATTACTTGGTTTTCCTTGTCGTGATTCCCAGTCAGTCTGTTTGTCCACCCAGGGCAGGTGTTCTTTTTAACTTTCCCTCTTCTGGCATTTTCTTCAGCCACTGTGAAGCACACAACCAAATGTAAAGCTTCTTCCATGGTTTGGGGCTGGTGACATCAGACATATTTTTGAGTCTCTTCCCCCAGGTTGGCGAGGAACTGTTCTAAGGTAAATAGATCCATAACTTCATCAATGGTCTTTCTGTGAGGTTGGATCTATCTTTCCAGAAGGTCCCTTAGACTAGAGACAGAAGTTGCACATAAACCAGTTTGACAGATCAGAAACTGGTTTAAACCTGTACCAGAAGAGAAGCTCAGTGAACATAAACCAGTTCCAAAATGGGTGAAACTGGTTCAAGATAAACCTCATTGAATGTAGTATTACACTTAACTGATTTAGGTCAGACCATTTATGACACTTCTTTCTTAGACCCCTTCCTGGTTCAAGTGAAATCAAAGTTGCCCAGCATCCCACCATAGGCTGTGTGTTTACTTCCTCTTCTTGCTGCCTCTGAGGTCTCTGGGATTTGCAGTTTAGACCCACAACAGCAGGACTCTGTAGCTTCATCTGTGCTAAGGCCCAGTAGGCAGCCTGGGCTGGACCTATCAAGAGGGGACCTAATTGGTTGATCCAATGAGCCCAAAACCATCCAGCCGCCAAGGCAGCTCTTTCAGAAGACTCCAGATAGGCCTCTGAACCATAGTCTGGCATTTTTAACTTAGTGGTGAGCAGGATCACTGGCCGTTGAGCCTCTATTTTTTCACTCAGGTCTGTCTGGTCAGCAGTATAATCTTTGCCTCCACCTCATTGCTTTGTACTCCAATAAATTTCTCCCTCTATGTCTGTTACACCTGAAACAATTGCAACACCAGCCCATGGGCTTGTTGCCAGTCCTGTGGGGTTCTTAGCTGTGGTGAAGTCTGCTAGAAGTCAATGTTGTCATATCCCTGTACTTCCCTTTGGCATGACCTCCATCCATTTGTGTTCTGAGCCAATGCACCAGTTGTCATTGTGTGCAATGGATCTCTCATCTATTGCTGAAAGCTGTTGCTCCTAATTTCTAGTCCTTATACTCACTGCACCTTGATGGAAATAAATGCAGGGAAGCTGAACGGTAGAGCAAAAGGAAACAATGTTCTCTCAACAGGGGATTCATTCTTTGCACAGAGCTCCACCTCCCCTACATCCTGCCCCCACCACACCTGCTGGGTTAGACTTATGACCTTCCAAGTATGTATAAGTTTCTTCACCAGGAACTCACCTGGTCGTTCAACACTTATTTAGATCTTTCTACATCACAGGGTTCTCAGGGCTCAATTACTTCTTGTTTATGCCTTTTGTGGAAGAAATCAAACTTCGCGTTGTGGTTGAATCAGAACTGACAGAGCCAGCTTTTCTTTATTTAGAGCTATACTGTGATCACAGGGAGAATTCCATACAGCAAGGGGAATCACCCTTGTCTGTTTCAAAGGATTTCTCAGACTCTCTAAGCTTACAAGCGTATTTATACTAAAGACAGAGAAAGAGATAAAAAATACACCTTGGAGAAACAAAACAATAGTAAATTACACAGAAACTTAGAACGTTTACTTAAACAACTATCTATGCATAGGGCTATCCCAAGGCATGCAGGTATACACAGGGCAAGATATCAAGATAACCCAAGGAATGCAGGAATGCGGATTCCTTATCTCAGAACATTTGAATTAAGCAGTATCAGCACATCTGGTCTTTGTCTGTTTTTCTAGTCAAGTAAGCCAATTACTTCTACATTCCCTAACTTTTTAATTTTTTTTTCTACAAGTTAGATATTTATAGCCATTAGCCTTTCAACTTCTAGTTTTTCTTTCTCTTTACTTTCTGCTATTTCAACATACAAATTATATACCTCATTTCTGGTTGATGGTCTATTCTTCATTGGCTTAGTAGCATGGCTTATGCAACATTGTATTATCATAAACACTAGGTATACTCCAATAAAAACAACAAACAATATCAACAAACTATGAATGACAGTAGAGCCTAAGGAAGTAAAAATAGAGCTAAACCAAGAATTCAAATTCCAGTTATCTGACTCATGCAATTTAGCTGCTTCTTTTCGAATATGTTTACTTAAATCCTGGATTTCTTTTGAATTATCGGGAATATAAGTACAGCATTCTTTACCTATTAAAGCACAGACTCTTCCTTTGCTGGCTTGTATATAATCTAATGCAAGTCAGTTTTGCAATGACATTTGCCTTATTTCCTTCATTTCTGTATTTATTTTATCAAAACGATCAGCAGTAGTATTAGCAATCTTTTCCAGAGACGCTGCAACTTTCTTTATCTCGGACATAGCTAAGCCTGCGCCATAGCTGGGGAACATTATACCCCCAAACCTTTGACTTTCTGTAATTCCACGAACATTGCGAATTCTCCCTTTAGGTAAACGAGATCTCATAGTAAAAGCAGGATATGCTGCAGAGACATAGCACGTTCCTCTCCAACCAGAGGGAAGATTTTTATAGGCCTTATCTCCACATACAAAATAGTGACCAGCTAATGCAGTATATCCACCTGCATTACAGCGTGGGGACATCATCCATTGTAAATAATAGCCTGAAAATTGACCTGCAGGGGAGTAGTTAGATATCCAGGAATTATTAGAAAACCAAGCACCATTTATTTTAAATTCTACCTCAGACTTACTGACTCCTACTGCAACACGAGATCCATTACAGGTCCAACAGAACTTTCCAGGGGTGGCATAAGCTAATCGTACATATTCAGACCAGTTGCAACTTACATTCTGCCAGGTTTTGTTACCATGAAAATTTGAATAGTAAGGGGCTAACATCTGAGTTGCATTTAAGGGTACCGGTATCATGGGTATTCCTCCAGTAGAATAGATAGGGACATGACTACATATCCAACAACGAGAGACATTTAAATCTATTCCAATTTGATTAACTAAAGACTAGAACACATTTTCATGAAGTGATCTTCTTTGTCAGTGCAGAAGTGTAGTTTGGTTTACAGAATTTCTTATAAGTGATGAGTCAAGTTCATATAAGATGGCCCAAAAAGAAGTACTGAGAACTATCCAAATCACGACTAACCAACTCCACCTCGGGAACCAGGAACTAGGTAGAGGCCTTTTTCCTGTCCCGAACGGCATAGTGGTGTCATTGGGGCACATCCTCTTCGCTCTGTAGTAGCAAATCCTCTTTGCCAGTAGGCGCTTGGCTCACTACTGGTCTTGAGTTCTCCTGCTGGCAGGCGCTAGGCTCACTACCAGTCTTGAGCTCTCCTGCTGGCAGGTTCTAGGTGCACTACCAATCTGTGGAGGCTGATTACAAGATTGATATGGAGGAGACTCTAGGTCTAATGGGGCTGATGTTTTCTTACTGTGTGAAGCATGGATCCATGTCTGGAGTCCTTGACACTTTATTGCAGTGTTGGTGGTCGGGAGTACCTGGAATGAGCCTTTCCAGCGAGATTCCAGCGATGACTTTTGTTGATGGACTTTTACATGGACCCAGTCTCCAGGCAGGCTAGAATGGCACGGCTCACCTGGTTCTTTGGGGAGAGCTACCTGTACCTGTGAATGAAAAGCCTTACCACACTTCATTAGCGCTTTACAATAGTCTAGAATGGTATCATCAAGTGAATGTATATTGCAAAAGTGGGAAGCAACAGGTGGTGAGGCAGAGAGCCTCATGGGTCTTCCCATTAGAATTTCATGTGGGTTAAGCCCGGTCTTTCGGTTGGCAGTAGATCTCATACTCATAAGGGCTATGGGAAGCGCATCTGGCCATTTTAGGTGAGTCTCAGCACAAATTTTGGCCAGTTTATTTTTCAGAATGCCATTTTGGCATTCTACTTGACCCGAGGCCTGCGGATGGTATGGGCAATGAAAGTTCTGTTGGATCTGCAGGACTTTGCAGACTTCTTTCATTATCTGTCCAGTAAAATGAGTTTTTTTGATCAGAGTTTAGGGATAAAGGAATACCAAACCTTGGAATAAAGTCTTTGAGCAACTTTTTTGCTTACAGTTATGGTGTCAGCTTTTGCATATGGGTAGGCTTCTAAACATACATACAATAACAAGAACATATTCATAAGAACAACATTTCTGCATTTGAATAAAATCTAATTGTAAATTTACAAACGGTCCCCAAGGTAGGGGATGTGCTGCCTTCTTTGTTTTTACAGGCTTTCCCACATTATGGGCTTGGCAAAAAGGACAGGTGTGGCAGTACTGTTGAGCCACAGATGGAAAAGTTGGAGCAAACCAATCAAGCTTAACAGCTTCTATCATCCCCCCTTTGCTTACATGTGCCATGCCATGGTGTATGCGAGCAAGATGAGGAAGAAGGACCATTGGGGCAACCAGGCAGCCGTCAAATGGTCAGGGTGTAACAAACACCCAGCCAGTCTCCAAGTATGTTTCTCTGGTTCTGGAGCCTGATCTTGGAGGAGGGCAATGTCATGAAGACTTGCCAATGGAGACTGGTCAGTTGGAATAGACAAAAACACAGGCATACCCTGAGGAGTGGAAATAGCTGCAGCTTTGGCAGTGGAATCTGCCAGAGCATTCCCACGTGTAACATCATCATAAGGTTTCTGGTGAGCTTGGCATTTAATAATAGCAACAGCAGAAGGGAATTGTAAAGCATTCAACAAGGCATTTACGTATGGACCATTACAAATCTTGGCACCTCCCGAAGTGAGGAAGCTTCTCACTTCAGCTGTTTCCAAAGGTGACCATAATCGTGTACAATACCAAAAGCATAGCGAGAATCAGTATAAATATTAACAGAGGCACCAGAGGCTAGGGTGCAAGCCCTGGTGAGAGCCACAAGCTCAGCAACTTGAGCTGAATACACATTAGGTAAGTGATGGCTTTCTATAACATCATATTGGGAACATACTGCATATCCTGCAACAAGGGAACCTTTTGAGTTTCTTTGACACGATCCATCAACATAGAATACTAGATCTGGGTTTTGCAAGGGGGTGTCCTTAAGATCAGTGCAGGGCATTGTTAGGTGCGCGTAACAAAAATGCAATCATGGGGTTCACCATCTGCAGGGGTAGGTAACAGAGAAGCAGGGTTTAAAACGGGGCACCTAGTTAGGATGATATTTCCAGCAGAGAGAAGCAAGATTTCATACTTAGTTAATCTAGCATTTCAAAGGTGTTGGGTTTTTGATTTTAGTAAAAGGGCTGCTACAGCATGTGGGACAGCAACAGTAAGGGGAGAACCTAATACAAGGCTGGAGGAAAGTTTAACAGTGACAGCGGCTACAACTACAGCACGGAGACATGGGGGAAATGCGGCTGCAACAGGGTCAAGATCAGAGCTATACTAAGCAATGGGACAGTGCTTGTCTCCTTGTGTCTGAGTAAGTACTGCAAGGGCAAATCCATCCTTCTTTATTAGCATGCTGGGACCAGAGAAACGGAGGGACAGCTTTTGTGATTTCTTCTTGCAACACAGAAAGATCAGGGAACTCAAGTTCAGGAGGTGAGCTAGTTAAAGCGGCAAGAACTGCTATCTCGTTATCACAAGGGACATCTAAATAAACACCATTAGGAGAACAATAGATAGTACAGCCGAGTTTACAAAGCAAATCTCTGCCTAACAAATTAACAGGAGAATAAAGACTAAGGAGAAAGGCATGCTGATCAGAAACAGGACCAAGAGAAACATGTAATGGTTGGGAAACAGGATGAGGAACTATTTGATTTGAAATTCCCACAGCATTTACAACAGCAGAGGAGAGGGGAGTTGTGGAAAATTCTTCAGCTCGAAGAGTAGAGCAGCTTGCACCGGTGTCTACTAAACATTTTGTAGAGATGCCATTTATCACGCAGGAAACAAAGGGATCATCTTGATGAAGTGGGAGAAGCAGGGCTGTGATGATGTTACTGTTTCTCTGGATGGCCTAACAGGAGGCTCCCTGATTCGGGACAGAGAATTGAGTGAGAGGAGGTGGTGGAGGTTTAAACATCATCCCCGGCTGGCCAGGCTGGTGAGGACATTGAGCCTTCCAGTGTCCTGGTTGGCCACAATAATGACAACTGCCATTATTTTGGGACTGAAATCCTCCTCGTCCCATCCCACGACCACGTCCCCTGCCTCTGAACTGTCCTTGATGGAAACCTCGGCTTCTGCCCCTGTCTAAAGTCTGTAATTGCAATGACATTAGCTTTGTTTCCATGGATTCCTTTTTCTTTTCCTGGCAGGTTGTACAATGATTTGCAATGGTGACTAGTTCTGCAAGTGGCTTAGTCTGCCAACCTACAGCAATTGTGCACAACTGTTCCTGGACTTTAGAAAAAAGTCCGTGGACAAAAGCAGAAGCAGCTGCTTCTGGGGCAGTTTCAGCTGCCTTTTCAATACCAGAATGTCTTTCAAATACTAGTTTCAAGCAGTCCATGTAGCCTGCTGGGGATTCTCCTTTATTTTGTTTACAGTTATGTATTTTGGCCCAGTCAGTTTTCCTGGGGCAAATTTTAAACACAGCCTGAAGGAGGCGTCTTTGGGCATCTGCTAAGTGATCTCCAATTCCAGGGTCTTGAGTAGGCCAAGTAGCCTGTGCGATGAGGTGGTTGTGGACCTCAGAGGGCAGAACACTTCTCATTAATTGGTTTAAATCTGCCCATGTTGGATCATAACAATGGATTACAGTTTCCAATTCATCTTTAAATTTCTGGGTCTCCTCTCTGATGTTGGGAAATATTTAACAAGGTTTAGGAGATCTCCTGCGGTCCAGGGGACAGGGACTTGTGATTGTAGTTTCCCCATTTGGACCTTGCCCTGGAAGCTGGCGTAAAGGCATAAGCTGAGCCTTCTTAGATTTTAAAGAAGGGGCTGGACCATACTTGGTACCAGACCTTAAACAAGAGAAGGGAGTTGAGATTTCAGGAGACAGACGCCATGTCTTCGGTGGGCATGGGCATGCCCCGGGGGCAGGTGACGATTGTTGAGTGATAGTTTCCTGGTGAGGTGGGCTATTCCTGCCAGAAGAGTCTATTTGGTTACTTTGGACTTCTTCAGGTTCAGATTGTGCCTGGAACTGATACAGGGGTGGCACATTAAGAAAATCAGTTATATCTTCTGCAGATTCATTCTAGTTATTTGTGGATAAAGTTGTCTTGGTGCTGATGGTACTATTGATGGGGGGCCCCCTTTTGGTGCACCTTTCTGTTTAATTCCTTTATCTGAGATTTCAGTTTCTCTTGGGAGTCTTTAAGACTCCGAACTTGAGATTTTTTTCTTCCTATTGTATTTATTTATTTTATTTTATTCTGACATCTTTTGGAAACTTCTTTATATTAATCAAAAAAATGTGTCCCACTGAGTCTGTGGTATATTACTACCTCTTAACTCAAGGTCTCTGGAGAGATGAACATTTTTACTTAAATCAAATGTTCCCTCCAGGGGAAACTGCCGGCTAAAATCATCTCTGGTATACTAATTCCATTTGTCTAGAAACTTACAACTTTTATGGCCATAGTGTGTGTACATGTACAATCCTGGAGTCCCTTTTGGCAGAGCCGGTATGTCTTTTAGACTCTCTGCTCCCCATATCTTTAAACTCAATTCACACAGGCCTTTCATACAGGAATGGCTTATTCAGGGTGTCTGGTCAGGTTGTGAGATTTGCTAGTGGCACAGAGATGCTGTGGCTAATGTCCAAAGACAAGACTCCACTGCAATAACAGCACACAATGCAGTTACTCACAGTTAGACACAGCTCATTTATGAGGGTGGGGAAAGGGTAAACCTGTCCACTGGGTCACGAGGTTCCAGTTGGGCCCCCTTGCATTCAAAACTGCCCTTCCAGACAGCCTTGGGGCAGCTGAACCCAACCTTAGTCTCAGACCTGGTCAGTGGCTCATATTTCTCAATTCATACTCTCGAGTCACACAAGGGAATTTCTGCGTTGAGGCATGAGGTTCAAGAGCATTTCTTTAGTCTCAGCCTTGGTCAACACTTATCGTGGAAAAACATTCACACTCTAAGAGTTTCCACCTTGCCCCCTTGCTTTCGAAGAGCACACAGAACAAATCTGATGTCTTCGGGGCAGCTGCACAGGGTTTCTACTTCTGGCCTCAGAGAGACCTCACAGTTCTTTACAGAACTTAACTCAATTCATACAGGGAAATACTTTCACTGACAACAGCAACATAGAGTCTTAACTCTTAACCTTGACTCTTAACTTTGACTCTTAACCTTGACTCTTTCTACTCACAGTTAATACTTACACAGTGGGTCTGACAGTTCTGGCAGCAGAAGTTCAGATAGAGTGAGCCTCAAGTAGTCAGGAAGACACAGAGACAGCCTCTCACTGAAAAGCCCCAATAGAGATTTCAAAAGGTCTCTTACCTTGGTTTGGTGCCAGGGCTTCAGTGAAGAGATGTCTGTGTCCCAACTGATCACTCCAGGTGTTTCTATCTGAGTCACGGCACCAAATTGTGGAAGAAATCAAACTTCGCGTTGTGGTTGAATCAGAACTGACAGAGCCAGCTTTTCTTTATTTAGAGCTATACTGTGATCACAGGGAGAATTCCATACAGCAAGGGGAATCACCCTTGTCTGTTTCAAAGGATTTCTCAGACTCTCTAAGCTTACAAGCGTATTTATACTAAAGACAGAGAAAGAGATAAAAAATATACCTTGGAGAAACAAAACAATAGTAAATTACACAGAAACTTAGAACGTTTACTTAAACAACTATCTATGCATAGGGCTATCCCAAGGCATGCAGGTATACACAGGGCAAGATATCAAGATAACCCAAGGAATGCAGGAATGCGGATTCCTTATCTCAGAACATTTGAATTAAGCAGTATCAGCACATCTGGTCTTTGTCTGTTTTTCTAGTCAAGTAAGCCAATTACTTCTACACCTTTCAATTTCTATGCATGTCCTCAATCAAAACAAAAAGTGGTCCTGGTTTATGGCTGCTCATCATGAGAAAGCACCATCAATTGTTTAGCTCCTGTGTATCCTCAAGTGAGGGATTTTTTTTTTTAATCAGTTGATTCAGTCCCTTTTTTAAGTCTTATCAACTATGTCTTCACCTTCCTTGGACATGTCAAACCTGTACCTTACCTGGGGGTGTTGTTTTGGCCAGCATCACCATCACCAGCCCATCAGCTCAATAGTTGGGTTCCCAGAGGGGCTTCACAGCCACTCCCCAAGTGCAGAGGCTTACCCTTGTGTCCCAAGCCCAACACTGATGGGTTGTGTGGCTGGCTCTTTTCCACCTTCAGTGTGTCACTCTTGTCATCCAGAGTTCGCTCTGGGCTGGGATCCAGGTTTGTATTATTCCTGGTCTTTTTCTGTACCTCTGCATAGAAAGGCACTGCTCTCTTCCCAGAGACAGTGCACTCCTTTCTCCAGGAATGATGAGATTTGGCCTCTCACATTTGGGCCTGCTGGGCCTTTCAGGGGCCTGTCACATCTGGCCTAACCACATGGCTGCCAGAAGCTGGGAATCACTGGAAGCTGGGGCTTGCCAGCACTCCCAGGTTTGCTCCCAGGCAAACTGGTCAGTGGTGGCAGAAACCCATTGTGACTCTGGCCTGGGTTGGGCAGAGATTTGGCTGCGCCTGAGAACCCACTTGTCCCCAGTGTTAGGGACTGGCCCCAGCTGCACCCAGATGAGTTCACCAGCAGTGGTGGGAGCCTGACATGGCTCCTCGGTAAATGTAGTGATGACTCCAGTTGTACCTGGGGTGCTGCTTATAGGAGGCCAGGAAGTGGCTCCTTGTTACTCTAAGCAACTGCTTCAATACAAGCCATAGGAGCAACACTTCAATATAAGTTATACACATAAATTTTTAATATTAGCAGAAGAATCAGAGCTTGTAATTGAGAAAAACTAATAGTCTATATCTGTATTATTGAATTATAACATTTAGTTTCATTGTATTCAGACATAAGCCTGTCAATTGGTGATAACTGATTTTTAAACGTCTATATTTTTTTAGAAGGTTTGTACTTTGACTAAGATTACTGGCAAAAATAAGAACAGTTGGCTTACTGTCATTGAATTTTAGTGAAATTGAATAATACTGAATTTCAGTAGCTGCCAAAAAATTAAAACAATTAGCAGCTTTTGCTTTCTTGCTGTTAAGTAAAGTGTTGTGAATAATCATTAAATAAGGACTCTGATACTGAAGTATGAATCACCCCAGCAAATTTACCATAAAACAGAAAGATTTCTAGTAAAGCCAAAACAGGATAAGAATTTTGGGTTTTTTCAATAGATCTTAAAATATGATAGGTATATAGATGCTTCAAAAACTGCTTTGGGTCTGATTTTTTTTTTCATAGATTTCATAGACATTAAGGCTGTAAGGGACCTTGAAGATCAACAAGATCACCCCTGCTCCAGGGGCAGGAAGTCAGCTAGGGTTAAAAGGATCCCAGCAAGATAAGCATCCAAACATTTCTTGAATGAGTCCAGAGTAGGTGCCTGCACCACTTCTGGAGGGAGTCTATTCCAGGCCTTGGGGGCTCAGACAGTAAAGAAGTTTTTCCTTATGTTCAGCCTAAAACAGTCTTGCAGGAGTTTATGACTGTTGGTCCATGTTATCCCTTGGGGCACTATGCTGAAGAGACATTCCCCTAGATCCTGATGCACACCCCTTATGTACTTTTAAGCAGCTACCAGATCACCCCTGAGCCTGTGCTATTCCAGACTGAAGAGTCCCATGGCTCTCAGCCTCTCTTCATAGGGCCTATTCTCTTGCCCTCTGATCATGTGCATGGCTCTCCTCTGGACTCTCTCAAGCTTCACAACATCCTTCTGGAATTGTGGAACCCAGAATTGGGTGCGGTACTCTAGCTGTGGCCTCACCAAGGCTGAATGTAGTGGGATAATGATATCCTGGGATTTACTTGAGAAGCATCTATGGATACAAGCCAGAGTTTGGTTTGCTTTACCAGTTGCGACATCACATTGGTGGCTCATGTTCATCTTGTGGTCAGTCATGACCCCCAAATCTCTTTCAGCTGTGGTGCTAGTGAGCATAGCACTACTGAGCCTATAAGCATGCTGCAGGGTTTTTTTTCCCCCCTGAGGTGGAGTACCTTGCATTTTTCAGTATTGAACATCATCAGGTTTATATCCACCAACTTTCTAAGCTTATCCAAGTCATCCTGGATCACTAGCCTATCTCAAGTGTGGACACTATGCCACGAAGTTTAATGTCATCAGCGAACTTAGCCTGACACCCAACATCCATATTGTTGATAAAGATGTTAAAGAGAACCGATCCAAGGACAGAGCCTTGGGGGACACCACTGGTCATGAAGTGCCATAATGATTCACTCAGGGAGGAAGGAGGACCCAGGAAACTATAGGTCAGTTAGTCTTACCTCGATCCTAGGCAAGCTTTTTGAGAGAATTATTCTGGCACATGTCCACAAGGGGCCAGAAGGGGAGATTAAGCTTATGGGCAACCAACACGGGTTCATTAGAGGCAGGTCCTGTCAGACCAACCTTGTGGCCTTCTACGACCGGGTCACCAAATCCTTAGACACAGGGGTAGCAGTGGACGTAGTCTTTCTGGACTTTTGGAAGGCCTTTGACACTGTCTCACCCCATTCTCATTAAAAAACTGGGGGGCTGTGGTGTCAACACCTACAGAGTCAAATGGGTCTCCAACTGGCTGGAGGGCTGCACCCAGAGGGTGGTAGTGGTTGGGTCATTTTTGACCTGGAGGGATGTGGGCAGTGGGGTTCCGCAGGGCTCGGTCCTCGGGCCCGCACTGTTCAACATCTTCATCAGTGACTTGGATGAGGGGGTAAAAAGCACCCTGTTCAAATCTGCTGATGACATTAAGATGTGGGGGGATGTGGGCACGCTAGAAGGAAGGAATAGGCTACAATCAGACCTAGACAGGTTACAAGGGTGGACGGACGAGAATAGGATGGGATTCAACACTGAGAAGTGCAAGGTGATGCATCTGGGGAGGAAGAACCAGCAGCATACCTCCAAGCTGGGGAACTCCCTTCTCGTCAGTGCAGAGGCAGAAAAGGATCTTGGAGTCATCATTGATGCCAAGATGAACATGAGCCAGCAGTGTGGGGATGCAGTCAGGAAGGCCAGCCATACCTTGTCGTGCATCCACAGATGCATCTCAAGCAGGTCCAAGGAGGTGATACTCCCCCTCTATGCGGCACTGGTCAGGCCGCTGGTGGAGTACTGCATCTAGTTCTGGGTGCTGCACTTCAAGAGGGATGTGGACAACATGGAGAGGGTCCAGAGGAGGGCCACTTGCATGGTCGGGGACAGCAGGGCAGGCCCTATGAGGAGAGGCAATAGGACCTGAACCTATTCAGCCTCCACAAGAGAAGGCTGAGGAGGGATCTAGTGGCCTGTTACAAACTAGTCAGAAGGGACCAGCGGGATTGGGGGAGTCCCCGTTCCCCCGAGCACTACCAGGAGTGACTAAAAATAATGGTCACAAGCTGGCAGAGGGCAGGTTTAGGCTAGACATCAGGAGGTGCTACTTCACTGTCAGGGCAGCTAGACTCTGGAACCAACTTCCAAGTGAAGTCGAGCTGACTCCTACCTTGGGGGTCTTTAAGACAAGGCTAGACAATCACCTTGCTAGTACTCTTTCTTGCCATGGCAGGAAGTAGGACTTGATGATCTGCTTAGGTCCCATCCGACCCTACTAACTATGAAACTTCCATTAACTACTACTCTCTGGTTCTGCCCTTGGAGCCAATTTCCCAGCCATTGGACTGTGGTGTACCCACGGCCACAGTTGGCCAATTTTTCCATGAGGAGATCATGGGACGACAGCTCAAAGGCTTTTTTAAAGTTCAGATGTCAATCTCTTCTTCCTTGTCCAGGTGATATGTCACCTGGTTATAGAAGGAGATGAGATTGGTCAGGCAAGACCTACCCGTGCTGGCTGTCCCTCAGGATGTTGCCAATCAGCTAGTTTATCAAGAAGGGTTTCTTTGATGATTTTCTCCAGAATCTTACTGGGGATTTGAGGTCAAGCTGATTGGCCTGTAAATCCCTGGATCTACTTTCCATCCTTGCTTGAAGATGGGTATCACATTGGCCTTCTTCCAATCTTCAGGTACTTCACGTGAGCACCACAAGTTTTTGAATATTTTTGCCAATGGTTGGGCTGTGACACCTGCCAGCTCCTTGAGTACTCTAGGGTGTAATCCATCAGGACCAGCTGACTTGAAGTTGTCCAGCCTCTCAAGATGTTTGTTCCTTTACAAGGTCTACACTGATGCTGGGTATATATACACCCTCATTCTGGTTATCCCACATCATGGTAGGCAGGGCAGTCCCTTTGGGCTGCTGAAAGACCAACACGAAGTACCCATTAAGCAGGTTGGCTTTTTCCTGGGTGTTGGTTATCAGTTGTCCCATTTGTTTCAGCAGGGGTGCAAGGTTACCCTTGCTTTTTTCGTGACTCCCTACATATCTGAAAAAGAACTTTTTATTACCCTTGATATGTAAAGCCAGATGGAGTTTGGTTGCAGCCTTGGCTTTCCTAGTCTGCTCCTTGCAGTATGGACCAGTGCTGAGTACTCCTCCTTGGTGGTGATTTCAGCCCTTCCATTCTTTATAAGTCTCTCTTTTTAGACTTTGGATGTCCTTGAGTTCCCTGCTGAGCCAAGGGGGTTGCTGTGCCCTTTTACTACCCTTCCTCTGAGATGGAATGGATTGAGTTGTCTGGATTGCTCCCTTGAGAAGCATCCACTTCTCTTGGACTCCTCTTCCTGTTGAGTCATGGTCCATTAGGGCCTGGACAATAAGCCTCCTGAGCTTATCAAAGTTGGCTTTCCTAAAGTCGAGGACTTCTCATTGCTGACTGACTTGCCAGCTTTGTGATGGATAGTAAAGGTGATCAGTTCGTGGTTACTATCACCCAGCTTTCCATAAATTCTTAGGTCACTGATTAGTTCATCCCCTTTGGCCAGTACCAGGTCCAGCAACACTTTACCACATTGTACCAGACTACCTACTCTAGGGGCTCACTGGCAGAGCCTCGGGCCCTCCTGCTCACCCTTCTGCGCAAACTCCCATGCTAAATCATGCACCAGGCAGACAAGTCCACCTGGCCGTGTAGCTCTCTGGGGGGACTAAGCAAAGTAGGAGCCAAGGTTGAGCTAAGCTAGTTCCCTCCCACCATGCTGTGCTGGGGGTTGGCTGGCATGCTCCATGGCTGCTGATAAATAAGTTTTGCACTGAAAAGGACTGCAAACAATGTAGTGTTGACTGAGCATGGTGAATATTACTCAACTATATCCTACCTTTTATATAGTTGTGCAACCAGAACTTTGTTGGTTAGAGGTAGGTAGCTGATGGAACTTGGCAAAGCCCCCATAGGAGTATAGTCCTGCCAGTAGAAGCTTTTTTTTTCTGACACAGCATTCTGGTATAGCTCTAGCAGCAAGACACCTGCTTCTGCCAGCAGAGCAGGGCACTCCATATGAGTGAGCTGAGATGCTATAACATAGCTGCTAAATTAAATTAGCAGCAGAACACCTAACTAGAAAGAAATTCAGTTCTGATACAACTTCAAGATTCCCTGTGTTGATTGTGAATAGGTTTTATGGGATGCTTCACAAACCTGGTTAATTCTCATTGGGTGCATCTACATGAGATGCTTTACTCAAGATTAGTGCAAATTACTGTGCAGTAAGCATCACTGCCTACATGTGCAGATGTTTACTGCACCAATAATTGCTCTAATCATGATTAAATTTACTACCTATAAATACAAGTAGCGAATTTACTCATGAGTAAATGAGCTGGAGTGGCTTTTTGCCTGCCCTAGGTCCTTAACAGCCTGCGGGTACACTAAAGCCCTAAGCCACCTGCAGCCAGCCTCTGGCCACTGTGCATCTTGCAGCAGTCTCAGGCAAGCCACAGCATCCTATCTACACCCTGGTGCCTCTCCCTGCCATCACATCATTGCATAGCTGCTAGACCCATGCTGTGCCCTTTGGTTGGGTGCTTCAGATGCTTGCCAGGCCCACCAGCACCCTGGGACACTTGCTCCAACTGGCCCCAGGCCACCTGCAGCACCCTGCATGGATACTGTGATATGCCCCTGTGCTGGGCACTGGAGGCATCTGCTCTGTCCTGCCAGCACCAGAACAATCACATGGAGGCCCCAGCAAACTGTCAAGGGAGACATGCTGGTGTCCTCCCCAAGGCTAAACACAGCCTCCTGGGACCCCATCTGGTCCCAGGAGGAGAATGCGGACCTCACTGCACAATAGGAAGAGCCTGAGGCCCTCAGCCAGTTTGCACGGGGCAGGCACTCCAGTGTGCACCTCTGTGAGAGCCTGTGAGGATGCATGCTCAGCATTAAGCTAGTGCTGGGTCATGTCTACATGTGCATTAATGCACTTTAACTAATCGTGCCTAAATTTGATACCTGCACTAGCAGGTATTAAATTTAGGCACAATTATTCTAATTTCACCATTTTTAATGTGCATTAAGGGTGTACACGTGTAGATACATGCCTGTAATGTGCATTAAACTAGGCTAATGCTCATTAACGTGTCTCATGTAGAGGCACCCAGGATGACTTCAAGCATCTAAATCTAAAATTGCAATTCAAAAACTCTTGCTCAGTGGCTATCGTTGGAGACACCAGGTAGGTACCTCCCCTTCTATTCTAAAAGCTCCCTAAATGCCTGCAATTCTGTTTTATGTGCTTGTTCAGGCTTGCCTCAGACTAAGAGGCTAGCCACTTGCTTCATGTATGAGCCCAACTTGAGATCCAGAAACAAGGTATATGAGCACCCTTATGGGGTGTGATCAGGTAGCATGCTCAGAACATGCATAATGAACATCAGTCCCACCCCTTTTAAAACACAGCTGGAGAAGGAAGTGGGACTCAACTTCCGTGCAATAACCTAGGCTGCCTATACATGTGCGCAGAGGTGGGAGGACATTTTAGAGTGGTTTCCATGTAGCCACTCTGATTAAAAAAAAAATTCACTATCATGTGTATGAACCCCCCCCCCCCCCCACACACACACATTTTTAAATGGCTTCAGGATACTTTATCTAAATGTCATTCAATGAGGTTTAGATAAAGTGCCCCATGGCCATTTTTAAAAACATGTGGGGGCTTAATATACATGATGCTGCAGCAATGCTGGAACATTCTAATTAGAACCCAATAAGTATGTGTATAGGTAGGTCTGGTGACTAGAGTATTCACTCAGGAAGTATGAGACCTGGGTTCTAGGCTATCTTCATCCTGATCTCTTGTCTCCAAATCTACAATTTCCACCTCCAAGACCACTGCCCAAACCACCAGACTTGCTAGGTAAGGGTACCTTCCACTCTCCCTTTCACTGGTGACAGGTAGGGGGTACACCCCCTGGAAGCACCAGCTGCAAAACTGGAAGTGCTGCTGGAAGTGTGCTGCTCCCCCCTTAGGGACACTCCCCCTGTTGGCAATCTTGTGTCCCCCCCCCCCCCCCCCCAGACTTGGGAGGCACCAGTCTCCCATGCTCCCTTTTGAAGCAATGCCACTTTGCAGCCAGGAATATAATATTAATTAGATATGAGAGAACAAGTAAAAAAAAAGTGTGCCTGTAACCTGCTGCTCAGGGCATGTGGTTAGGAGGGATGAGTCCCAAGTTATAGCCTCTGCTCCCAGAAGTAGCTACTTCTTTTGTCTGTTAATGAAAATTTGTAGCAAAAAAACAAGGAGAACAGGACTCAAAATCCCGGACTCCTACTTCAATGTCCTACACCTATACTACTGTGTCAGGCTCCGTCTTGCTTGCTCTCTGTGGTTCCATGAATCTTTAATTCTTTGCTGCAGTGCCCAAATTTCAACAGCAAGGCTGAAGAGCACTCCCTCCTACCTTATTCTATCGCATGATGTTTTAGGTCAGGGGTGTGCAAAATGCAGCCCATGGCCTGGATGCGGCCCACTAAGCCATTCTATCCAGTCCACATGCCCCCTAAAAAATGTAGAAAATTAATATTTGTCTGCTCCTAGTTGCCTGTCATGCAGCCCTCGATGGCTTGCCAAAACTCAGTAAGCAGCCCTCCACCTGAAATAATAGCCCACCCTTGGTTTAGGTCATTCTCCTGAGAAGATCATAGAATCATAGAAGTAGGGTCGGAAGGGACCTTGTAGATCTTCAAGTCCGACCCCCTGCCTGGGCAGGAGAAAAAACTGGGCTCAGATGATTCCAGCTAGGTAGGCATCAAGCCTCCACTTAAAGACCCCCAGCACCAATTCCCTTGGAAGTTGGTTCCAGATCCTAGCCGCCCTGACTGTGAAGTAGTTCTTACGGATGTCTAATCTAACCTGCTGTCCAACAACTTGTGGCCATTATTCCTTGTTATGCCAGGGGATGCTAAGGGAAACAAGGTCTCTCCCAAACCCTTCTGGTCCCCCCCTAGTGAGTTTGTAGATGGTCACCAGGTCCCCCCTCAGCTCTCTCTTGTGAAGGCTGAACAGGTTCAGGTCCCTTAGCCTCTCCTTATAGGGCCTGCCCTGCTGCCCCCTGATCATGCAGGTGGCCCTCCTCTGGACCCTCTCAATGTTGTCCACATACCTCCTGAAGTGGGGTGCACAGAACTGAACACAGTACTCCAGCTGTGGCCTGATCAGTGTTGCATAGAGGGGGAGGATCACCTCCTCGGACCTGCTTGAGATGCACCTGTGGATGCACGACAAGATCTGGTTAACCCTGCCAACCGTGATCTTGCATTGTTGGCCCATGTTCATCTTGGAGTCAGTAATGACTCCAAGATCCCTTTCTCCCTCCATGCTCTCAAGAAGGGAGTTTCCCATCTTATAAGTGTGCTGCTGGTGACTACTGCCCAAGTGCAGCACCTTGCACTTGTCAGTATTGAAGTGCATCCTGTTTTTGTTAGCCCACCCCTGGAACCTATCCAGGTCTTGCTGCAGTCTTTCCCTCCCTACTAGCATGCTTACCTCACCCCAAATTTTGGTATCATCAGCGAATTTAAACACGTTGCTTTTCACCCCATTGTCCAAATCGCTGATAAAGAAATTGAACAGTGTGGGCCCAAGGACTGAGCCCTGGGGGACTCCGCTGCTCACTTCTCCCCAGGTCGAATATGACCCATCCACCACCACCCTCTGAGTATGACCCAAGGCTTTTGTGACCTGATCATAAAAGGCAGTCAGGTTGGTCTGACATGACCTGCCCCTAATGAAACCATGCTGGTTGCCCTTGAGCATCATCCCTGAGGCCAGCCCATTGCAGATGTGCACCATGATGATCTTCTCAAAGAATTTCCCTAAGATTGAGGTAAGACTAATGGGCCTATAGTTGCCTGGGTCCTCCCTCCTCCCTTTTTTAAAGATGGGGACCATGTTGGCTATCTTCCAATCATCAGGCACCTGGCCTAAGCATCATGAGCGCTCATGAAGCCATGCCAAGGGCCCTGCAATAACCCCTGCTAGCTCCCTCAACACTCTGGGGTGGAGAGCATCTGGACCCATTGATTTGAACACATCCAGCCCCTCCAGAAGCTCTCTAACCCAGTCCTCCCCAACCTGAGGTCTGAAGGCGTTCCCCTCGAGTCTGTCTTGCATCACAGTGGGGAAGTCCCAGTCCCCGCACAAGAAAATGGAGGTGAAGAATTGGTTAAAGAGGTCTGCTTTCTCCTCTGGTACAACCACCAGATTGCCCAGAGGATCTTGCAGGGGGCCTACATTTCCCAGTGCTTTCTTCGTCCTCCCTATATATTTGAAAAAAGGAATTTTTTATTATCTTTGATTTTGGATGCAAGTCCTAGCTCTGTGTCCGCCTTAGCTTTCCTGACAGCCCCCCTACAGACCCGAGCAGAGGAGATTATACTCCTCTTTGGAGAAAGCACCCCCGTTCTACTAGTTATACGCCGCCTTTTTGACAATTGGGCATTCCCGTACACCCTCGGTGAGCCAGGAGGGCTTTCGGGCACTCCTGCCCCCCTTGCTTTTTGTTGGGATGGTCACCCCTTGAGCCCTGAGTATTGTCTCCTTAAGGAATGACCACTCATCTTGGGCACTGAGCTCCCCTGCTCTCAAGAACCCCAGCACGTCAACTCGTTGAATTTGGCCCTCTTGAAGTCTAGGGCTACCGCCTTGCTGCAGGCCCTTGACACCCTGCGCTGGATAGTGAATTCCAGCAAGGGATGATTGCTATCACCCAGGTGGTCAAGAACCTGGAGGCCCCTTACCAGGCCGTCACCTGTGGCCAGGACCAGGTCCAACAGGGCATTTCCTCTGGTGGGACTGTGCACCTCCTGAATTAAGCGGAGGTCCTGTATCTCGGCCAGGAACATCCTGCAACGGTCCGATCTGGCTGACTCTTCCTCCCAGCAGATGTCCAGGTAATTTAAATCACCCACGACAACTACATCCTTCGCCTTAAGTGCTTCTGCAAGCTGGCCTGAAAATTCCCGGTCCAGCTCCTCCCCTTGTTTGGGGGGGTCTGTAGTAGACCCCCACCGTTATATACCTCTCCCCATGGCCCCCTTGTATCTTGACCCAGAGCACTTCAGCTTGCCCCTCTGACCCCATTCTGCTGGCAGAGGATGTGTATTGCTCCTTGACATAAAGCGCCACACCCCCACCTTTCCTTCCTTCTCTATCCCACCTGTAAAGCTTATAGCCCCTAATGCTAACTGCCCAGTCATGAGATGAATTCCACCACATTTCTGTAAGCCCTATTATGTCTGGGTCTGAACTGGCTATTCTGAGGGCAAGTTCATAGATTTCATAGATTTCATAGACATTAGGGCTGGAAGGGACCTCGGGAGATCATCGAGTCCAGCCCCCTGCCCAAAGGGCAGGAAGTCAGCTGGGGTCATAGGATCCCAGCAAGATAAGCATTCAATTGACTCTTGAAGGTGTTCAATGTAGGTGCTTGAACCACCTCCGCTGGCAGACTGTTCCAGACCTTGGGGGCTCAGACAGTAAAGAAATTCTTCCTTATGTCCAGCCTGAAAAGGTCTTGCAGGAGTTTGTGACCGTTCGACCTCGTCATCCCTTGGGGTGCTCTGGTGAACAGATGTTCCTCCAGATCCTGGTGGTCACCCCTGATAAACTTATAGGTGGCCATCAGATCACCCCTGAGCCTGCGCTTTTCCAGGCTAAAGAGTCCCATGGCTCTCAGCCTGTCATCGTAAGATCTGTTTTCCTGACCTCTGATCATGCACGTGGCTCTCCTCTGGACTCTCTCAAGCTTCTCCACATCCTTTTTGAATTGTGGAGCCCAAAACTGGACGCAGTACTCCAGCTGCGGCCTCACCAAGGCCGAGTACAAGGGGAGAATGACGTCCCGGGATTTGCTCGAGAAGCATCCCTGGATGCACGCCAGCATTTTGGTCGCTTTACTAGCCACAGCATCGCATTGGAGGCTCATGTTCATCTTGTGGTCAATGATGACCCTCAAGTCTTTTTCTTCTGTAGTGCTCACCAACGTAGCACTGCCGAGCCTATAAGGGTGCAGCAGGTTTTTCCTCCCAAGGTGGAGAACCTTGCATTTTTCGGTGTTAAACACCATGAGGTTCTCGTCTGCCCATTTGCTGAGCTTGTCCAGGTCAGCCTGGATCACCCGCCTATCTTCTGGCATGGATGCTTTGCCCCAACGTTTGGTGTCATCGGCGAACTTGGCCAGTCCACTCCTGACTCCAATGTCCACATCGTTAATGAAGATTTTGAACAGGATGGGTCCCAGGACAGAGCCTTGAGGGACCCCACTGGTCACAGGGCACCATGATGAGTGACTGCCATCAATCACAACCCTCTGGGTCCGACCACGAAGCCAATTTCCCAGCCAGCGGATCGTGGTGGAGCCAAGGCCACAACTGGGCAGTTTGGCCAAGAGGTGATCATGGGATACCAAATCAAAAGCTTTTTTGAAGTCAAGATATATGACATCAATCTCTTCTCCCTTGTCCAGGTGATAGGTCACCTGGTCATAGAAGGAAATGAGATTGGTCAAACAAGACCTACCCGCAACAAACCCGTGCTGGCTGTCCCTTAAAATGTTAGCCTGGGCCAGTCCCTCAAGGAGGCCTCCTTAATAAACTTTTCTAAGATCTTCCCCAGGATAGGAGTCAGGCTAATGGCCCTGTAGTTAGCCGGATCCACTCTCCTCCCTTTCTTGAAGATCGGCACCACATTGGCCTTCTTCCAGTCTTCAGGCACTACACCAGAGCGCCAGGAGTTTTCAAAGATCCGTGCCAGGGGCTGGGCTATGACGCTCGCCAGCTCCTTGAGTACCCTGGGGTGCAGGTTGTCAGGGCCGGCTGACTTGAAGGTATCCAGCTTCTCAAGGTGTTCCTTCACGAGGTCAGCACTGATGGAGGGTAGGGGATCCCCCTCACCCAGATTTCCCTGTCCCATAGCAGGTATGGGCATCCCGTGTGACTGATGAAAGACTGACGCAAAGTACCTATTTAATAGGTTGGCTTTTTCCTGGGCGTCAGTTGTCAGTTGCCCCATCTGGTTTAGCAGGGGTCCAACATTGCCCTTGCTTTTCCTCCGGCTCCCCACATATCTGAAAAAGAACTTTGTTGTCCTTGATGCCTGAAGCTAGTTGGAGTTCAGTTGCAGCCTTGGCTTTCCTGGTTTGCTCCCTGTAGGACCGGACCAGCGTGGAGTAATCCTCCTTGGAGGTGAATCCCGTCCTCCATCCTTTGTAGGCTTTCCTTTTTAGGCACAGTAGGTCCGCTAGGTCTCTGGAGAGCCAGGGGGGCTGCTGTGCCTTCTTGCTGCCTTTCCTCCGTGTTGGAATAGATTTAGCTTGTGCACTGAGGATCGCTCCTCTTTATTCCCCATGCTACGAGCATTGGTATATAGGCAGGTTCACACAAATCCTTTTGATTTGGACAGCCTAACCACATATCACTGGGTGAATGTTCTAACCCCTAACCTTCTATGCACAAGGTAAGTATCATTCACTTCTCTGGCAGCAGTTTTTTAAAAAAGTAAGCCCTGCCCTCCTTTTCCAGAGTAGTTTCCTATTGGGTCTTAGCAGCTCCCCTTTCAGCATGTGTGTGTTTTGGATTGCCTGTCTGAAACACCTAACTTTCACCATGTACTTTATGGGAAACCTAAGCAACTAAGTCTGAGCCTTGGATTTTTCAACTCCAAGGGTCAAATGCCACAATAACTCAGCATTATGGCATATAACATGGAGGATCCTGGATCCATCTTTGGATCTGGCTCTTGGTGTCCATGCACATCCATTACTACAGAGTTTACCTTTGAGGTTAAGAAAAAAAAAATTGTTGTTTCCAGAAGTGTAGAAATAGGTCATCACATAGCTGCATACTGTCCTTAGAGCATCTGGGATGTTTTAGATTAGGAAAAAAATGTTATGTTCCTTTTGTTAGGGAAAAAAAAGGTAGTGATTGAGACAAGTACCTAATGCTGCATCTCAGCAATCAGTTGGAACAACCATTCATTGATCACATGGTTTACCAGATCAAAACTTTAAGTTGTAGAAAGTATGCACCAGAAACAAAAGTCAAGACTGTCCTAATACAGATGTTACCTTTAACCTCAAGAACTATATAGGCAACTTTATGTCTGTGCACCCTTGGGAATAAAAGGAAATTTAAATAACAAAGATTTAATCAGGTTAAACCATTTAAAGCTCTGTCACAAATTTCATAAAATATGTGCCCATATAGAGCATTGACATTCCCCCTCTCCCCCCTAAATACCTCCAGTTTCCTTTTTCCTTTTTCCTTTCTTTCTTTCAGAAACTGATATAAAGCAGTTCAGGGTTTGGAATTGCTTTGAAAGCATCTATTGTTTGAAGACTAATTTTAACCTTGCAATAAAGATTGCTTTTTGTATTCTGTTGAATGTGATATCTGGTAATTGTCAAGGCTAAGTGCTGTAGGACATAATGCATTTTAAATATGATGTTTTGTAATTACAGTACAAGCACCTTTATGTCCTAACGTCTAGAAAAATGCAACTGAATAAGTATGTCAGGAGTACGAGAAAAAAACTACATTAAATTTTATCATTTTAATTTTTAAATTTCACTACTACTTTATATTTTTAAAAGTTGTGCTTTTTTATTATTTCCATGTCTGCTCAAGACCAAGAATATAAAGGTCGCTTTCTACATTGTCACAAAAAGTTCAAAGTAGCCTTTCCTTTTAAAATGTATCACTTGGCTAGAAACTTTTTTTTTTAAAGAACAAAAAATGTTTTTCCTCTTTCATTAAAACATGTATAGACTATCAGATATGACATCCTATTCTAATATTATTATGAAATTCATAGTATTAGTGTGAGATTCACAAGAAGTTGGGTTTTTGATTTGTTTGTTTTCTGTCATTATAATCGGGATGAAATTGGCCCATGATTATGTATAACAACATGAACGCAGTTAAAAACATTTTTCTTATTCTCTAATCTCACAGGATCATTTAATGATTCTGGTTCTCTACTATGTAAGTAGCCAGTTGTGATTTTCCCTTTATTAAAAAAATTGCATTGGTCTTGGAAATGGTATGCTAAGCAAGCATCAACAGTAGCAGCCTAAGCTGGAGTACAGTTAAATGTCCATCAGAAAAAATTTTGCAGTTTTTCCTATCTTGTCTTCATTAAATCTTCAAGGCACATATCAGAAAATCTTCCAAATATGTGGGAGCTAAACCTTTCAGTTTTACCATAATCATTCCTCCATCTCACAATAAAATGATTTGGCAGTTTTTTCTCTAAGATCTGGACCCACCCTGTCTTTCTCCTCCCTTACTTGTTTATAGTGTCTCACACTTTGCATTAATTTAGAAAGCTTGATCTTTTTTGTAGAAATGTATTGTAACTTGGCTAATTAAAGACAAAGGGGGTAGTTTAATCCTCTAAACATGTTTATAAAGTAATGCTTTCAACTTTCATTGGAATACTCATGACATCTGAATGCTTCTAGTAATAGTATGGTGGAGTATTAAACATGGTTTCTAACCACAGATCATACTGCACTTAGACTTCCATATTCTACAGAGACAATCAAATCTCTTACATTTTGTCATGTTATAAAAATGTGAAAAATATTTCAGTACATTAACTCCTATTTTGCCAGTGTTTATCAAAGAGATGTCAACAGAAATATCCAATCTTATTTTGTCATACATTTTTTGAAGCAGAATCAAATTAAGTGTAAATGATGGTTTTTCAAGGTTTTTCTCTCACAGCTCTAACAAGAGTAAATTTGGAATTCCCAATCCATAAAAATGTCGAGGATTACATTTTGGGAAGTGAATAAGTATATTTTCTTTGCAATGTTTCACAAAAAATATCTATTTCCTCTTGCTACCAAAATGCCTTATTTGTAACCAAAATTTTGAAAATGATCATGTTTTTAAATCGTGAAAATGTATGTTATCCTCTTGACTAAGAGGATTAATAGTAACGGATGCTGGGGGAGTTCATATTTAAAAAGAATTGTCATGCATTGTTGGAATAATCAGAAAATCTCAGTTTAAACAAATGCAACTAACAGATCACAAATAGGACTCTGTGAAAAAATGGTTCTTGGTTCAGTTACCAAACTAAAACTCTTTACAGGTATGTGGTTCAGATTGACCACAAATGTATACATTTTATGGGATGGGTTGCACTTGGTTCCTCTGTTCACACTGTTCTGCTTTGTATGAAGTATTTAAATTGTTATCCAACTGGGGAGAAAGCAACAGTAGAACTTGATGATTAGGGAATTCACTTGGCAAGTGGACCAGTTGAGTCCAGTCTCTGCTTCAAAGAATATTTAAGTCCACAAGTTGGACCAGTAGCAACTGAAGAGATTGTGAGCAGCCAGAACCAGAAAGCCCCGTATCATGGAAGTTATAGCACTTTCTTGGAAGGTAGAATTTGTGGTTAATATCTCCTCAGGAAAAGAAAGGAACTGAGAGCTTTGGTCTCCTGTCTCCATGGTCAGTGCCTGTGATGGGCTATACAAGTCGCATGTTAGCAAGGAAGAGTTTAGTAGAAGCTGGGGAGCCCCACTAATCTTCAGAGCCACATGTGGAAAGGACTTAACTTTTGGTTAAAAACTGTTTCAAAGAGTTCAACTGGGAGAGAGGCCTGAGTGAGAGAGAAGAACATTTAGAAGGCAAGATGGTTCCTGTGTTGGGCCCTAACAAATAGGGCAAGTGAGATCCAAACAAGGGGCTATAAGGAGAAGCCTTGGGCCTCATGACTATGAAGGAAGAGAGGAACTGAAGAGGAACGAAGGTGGGATATGCAGAAATAGTTTTGTGTGGGACTGTATTTGTTGGATTTTGTTGACAAAATCAAACTTGGTGCACAATTAAAATCCTGGTAAGAACAGGGATAAGTGTAACCTGGTTAGATGGCTAAATCTCAGAAGAGACAGACCACCAGATGACCCACAGTGGCAGTTAGTAAGGGATGCCAGGTGAGGACTAAAGATTGACAGGATACCCAGCCAAAGGAGGCACCTTACCACAATGGGCCAACCATCTAGGCTATTTGACACAAGGAGAACATCCACCTAGGAACATGTATCCTGGGGGTTGCCATTTCCTCCTTTGCTTTGGAAATCTGTTCATATTTGTGAATAAAAAGTTCAGCTGAAACAATATGATGAATGCAACTTGAATTCATGGATGGCTTGGGGGTGAGCACCTGAAATGGCACATTTGAACAACTAAGCTCTTCATCAAGCAAACATCATTGACTCCTATCCTAAGGTGCTCTCTGTATTTGTTTTTAAAATCCCTAACTTTTTAGAGTTTTTCATAATGTGGGATAAGTGAATTAATCAGAATTAGCCTAAATAAGTGTAGATATTTTGTATCCTTTCTTTTGTTTGAATGAAAGAATAATGTTGGCACTCGTTGTAAGTATAATATGATGCGAACAGAAAATCTAGTCTTTCCAGTATAATTTATGGTCTGTACTAGCTCTACTTACAAGTACATTGTACTGAAATATTTTACTTGCAGTAGCTTCATAAGATACTTATGTAGATTTCTTCCCTTGTTCACAGTGAGGCCATTGTAGCTATCTTTGTCCCAGCACTGACATTTAGTTAGTAGTAACCACAGTAACATTGTGAAACCTACCCAACTTAATGAACATAACACCAGAGCTCCCTGGATGAAAGAAATGTCAAATAAATTAACTTCTTAAAAAGTAGTAATTTGATCATTTTGTTAAGTCTTTGTCTCTTACTATTGAAAAGAAATTGACAAAGGTCACACAGTTCACTAAAATCTACTATGCTTCATATGTTAAAGTTGAGAGAGGCTTATTTTTGAGAACTTACCTACTTTCATTGACTTTGGGGCCCCAAGCTGTAATGCATAGACTTCCTTTGTAACTAGTGGAAGCTGTAAGTTCTCACTGTGTCTTAGAAGTGTTCCAGACTGAAGAAAACATAACATAACACTTTCTTTAGTGTGATTAAATGTATTTATAAGAAAACTAAAATTCTCATCCAAGACCTTGATTTGTCTGCAAACATTTGTAATGCAAAACATCTGTTTTTCAGCAGTGACTACTTTGCCTAACAAGCTGAAGTTAATTTAATTTACTTGTAAAAGGGTACAGTGAATTCTTACCTTTTGTTTCCAAGTCCTGAATATGTATGCTTATTATTACTACCTTTTAAGCATTTTTTATTATTTTAGCTATTCATTTTTAAACTATGTAAAATATTCTTTTACAAAGTAATACCTAAAAGCCAAATGTTTCAAAGTCACCAGCAACAGTAAATTAATACAAAGGTATCAGAGGTCTGATTTAAACTCCCTAAAAAAATCACATGGAGGTACTCCTGCTTCCCTCCAGAGTGTGTGTGTGTGTGTGTGTGTGTGTGTGTGTGTGTGTGTATAATTTCTTGTATGGGAACTATAGAGTTCCCATATGTATTAGAACTAGTGTAAGATTAGGATACAACAATATCTGTGTTCAAACTTTTTTTTATTTGTGAACCCCTAAAAAATGTTTGCCTTCCTGAGTCCAAAGAAAACCTAAAGCCAGGGTTGGCCTAGAGCAGCCAAAATGAGTGCTGCATACAGTGCGGTCCTGCTCTGGCCATTCCAGGACTCAGCTACATGCAGCGACTGCTCCACCACTCCAAGGCTGTGCTGCACAGTGTAGCCACTTTGCCATTCCAGGGTACGTGTGGTACTGTCCTTGGATAACTGGAGCAGGTGCAATGTGTGGGGCCATATCTTTGACACCCTTGCTTAAAGCTGTCACTTAGAAAGAGGTATATAGCTTGATTAATCTCTCTGGGTCATTAACTTGCATCTTGACCTTAATTATTTCTCTGTTGATTATTTTAGAAAAAATGCACAGCAAATGTTCTTATCTACATCTAAAAACGTCATATCCCTACTCTAAGTGCTTGGGCTGTTATAACTGCTAAGTCTACAGGATGGCCTTTTCTAGATGAGCATGGCCATGTGTGTGGTATGTGGTGCCTCAGATACATCTGCTGCACCATATACTGCATACTCAGGCATTCTCCACATGGCAGGGGAGAAGCGCAGGGGGAGGGGGTTGACGCTGGATATCCAGAGGTCAAAAATACCTGTGCAAAACCAAAAGCAGAGCAGTGCACGTAGGGGCAACATGCCCTGCTCAAAACTACGCTCCAGCTGCCAGCTAGGCTCTCAGCTGCAGGATTACCACTGTTACAGCCCCGGGAGGCCTCCATGACCCCAAGAAAGGCTGCTGGGTCCAGCCAAGTGCTGGCCCCATCCTCTTCTACCCCACCCAGGGTAACCTGCCACATGCCAGAGGGCACTTGGCACAGGTATTCCCTGGGGACAACTAGTGGCAGCACAAAGTGTGCCACTGGTAATTGTCCTTGGAGAACCAAATATCCACATTTGTGTGGATGCAGCCAATGCATCTAGTTGCTGTGCCATACAGAGTTACCCTGAGCTAACTGTGAAAGTGCTAACTGATGTACTACACTGATCAAGACAGCACTGCTCATGGATATCTAAACAACTTAACTTCTTAGCAGATGTAATTAGATGGGACACAGTGCCATGTTAATGTGGCTATGCCATTTCTAGTACCAGAGCCAGTGCAAACAGCTTGCTTGAGTGTCTCTGTACACCCTTGTCTTGCCATCATATAGATATTCCCAAAGATATACATGGCAGCTATACTTTGACAATCCAAAAATCTATGGCAATCTTTAACTAAAATGCAAGACAGTGTAAAATAAATTATAGTCCATATAAAAACAATATCAGATGATGTACTGATTGCACGCTTTATTATTTAGTTTATTAAAATCTTCCAGTCTCTGTCTTGTCTTGTTTTGTTTGTTTTTATAAATCTCTTTCATGATTCCCAGATTGAAGTACTCAGGTACAGCAGAGTCTAGGAATGAGGTTGCAGAATTTAGGTCTACTGTGATCTGGGGTTTGTGCACTCTAGGTCACCACATGGGACCCAACTTCATTTACTGTTTCTTCTTAAACCCCAAATACTCAAATGTGTATGAATAGGAAATGCCCAAATTAGCCATGTCTCAGGTTCCCAACATACACTTGTACACAAGTAAAATGACAGAAACAAAAGAAGTAAACCAGTGCTGGCATTTCCATCTGTGAATCATTTCCATAATGCTGAGCTGCAAGTATGTGAGGAAATGGGGTGGCATTCTGTCCGAGTGATAAAGTTCTCTCCCTTTTGTATAGAATTGGTGATTCAGTGGTGGAGATAGTCCTGCCACACAGTGTACCCCTGATTCTTTTTGAAGCTGATCCATTATCACTCCTGTGCTAGCTTCTCCTGTAAGCGGTATCTTGTGGATTCTACTTCTGAAAATAGTCTTCCAAAGCCAGAAATGTGTATGAGTTTGTAAGATGTCCAGTGGAAATGTCCTATGGGCCATTGTATTTGCCTTTATCACTCTGATTTCCCAGCCATATTTTCCATAGCTTTGTCTTTAATTAGGCTTTGGGCAAAAACAAGCACTGTTCTGTTTCAGTGGCTCTTAATTAAGAGCCTTCTGTCCTTGATCTTTAAGGGATATGAAGGTTTCATGCTGTTTGGCTGGTTATTATTTCCATTGCATGTGGAGATAAGAGGTACTTGTGTCACCTTGGGTAATGTTTCTGTGGTTTGGGAATAGCATTCAACTCCCTTTCCAGCTTCTGACTCCCCCACATACATCTAAAATTACAGCAGTATCCATGGACCACAGAATCTCTGTTCACCCAGGTCACTCATCTATCCTAATGCGCCTTTTTACAATCAGGTTCAGGGCATGAAGTACACTGCTGTATTTACTCAGATCCAAGACGTGTTTTTCTTCCCTCATTTCAACTTCGGGGGCAGGGGGTGATACACACACTCAAGGAAAGCTTCATTTTGGATTTGAGTGTAAGTCAGGCCGGGGATGGAGTCATTGACACTGCTACTTGGCCAGAGCCAGGGTGGTTCATATTGTGGGAGAGGGTCTGGGGGCAACTGCAAAGTGCAGGGAGGGGAAGCAAAGGGGAGAACATGTGGTGCAGGGAGGGGCAGCACAGGAGAGCCTGCACAGTGCCAGGGGAAGCATGGGAAAGACTATGTGGTGCCATGGGGCAGAGTTTAGGGAAGACCAAGCAGTGCAGGGGTTACAGTGTGGAGGAGACCACACAGTGCAGGGAAGTGGGGGTAGCCAAGGGGAGACAAAGCAGTGCAGGGAGGAGGCACAAGGGAAACTGTACCATACCAGGGGAGCTCCTGTGGCTCCAGCTGTGATTCCAGCTCAAGCCCCAGGGGTTAGAGGTACAGCTGCTGCTGCCACCATGTGCTCCATGCTCCAGGCCAGAGCTGGAGCCAGAATCAGGAGGGCTGGGGCCTGGGAGTGCAGGCATTAGTAGGGGGCAAGGGGCGGGGGGTCAACCTGCCTGAGCTCCTGCCACTTGCCTTGCGGCCACAGTGGTACTGGAGACAAATATAAGATACTCAGCAGTAATTAGAGTCTATATAATGTGGAAAATTATAGCAAATCTATAATTTTTCATGTATAGAACTTAATGATTTGGGGTCATCTAAAATTTGAAATCTGATATGATATTTAAATTTATGTGTTCTGATACCATTTTCACATGCTCCTTTCCATAAGGTAGCAGCAAAAGGTGTTTATAGGGCAGGGTAATTACCTGTTTTTTCTTGAAGCTTTATGAAAGGGGGAAAATTGGGTACTGATGTTTATCTGTACCTCTCTCACAACCAGAAGAAAGTGCCAGGTTGGAGCAAAGCAATATAAGGTGCTCCGTCACACTCTCTAAGTGCTGTAGGATTGAGATTATCTCCCTTGTCCTGATCTGAGCTTTTGTTTTTGGAAGAGACTTTTTTTTTTAAAGATAACTTGGTTAAAAGCACAATTTTATGCCCAAATAAATTAGGGCTTTAACTAGCATAGGTGATAATATATGTTGTCATTTAAACCACTGTGGTAACTGAAAGAGGTGAAACTTTAAAAAAAAAAAAAAAAGAGGTAGACTGAAAACCAGCATAGAACTGGTGACCTTGAGACATCTGTAAGAACTACTTCACAGTCAGGGCAGCTAGGATCTGGAACCAACTTCCAAAGGAAGTGGTGCTGGCTCCTACCCTGGGGGTCTTTAAGAGGAGGCTGGATGTCTACCTAGCTGGGATCATTTGAGCCCAGTTTTTCTCCTGCCCTGGCAGGGGGTCAGACTTGAAGATCTACAAGGTCCCTTCCAACCCTACTTCTATGATCTGTCCCATGTTCCCTCCTGACTTTTTTTATCAGAGAAAAAGTGGTAGAAGGAAGGTGGTGATGTGGGCAGTTCTATATAAATATTGTACATTTATTCCACTGAGGTGGCTAATTTCTATTATCTTCTTGATTTTATTTTACATGTATGAGGACTCACACACTCCACCTGTGTGCAAGTTTTGAATTCCAGTTTAAATTGCAAGTGGCCTTACTCTTTATGGCTTTCTTTTTACATGAGGTATATCTACATGAGACGTTGGCTGCTCAGTAGCTGAAAAATACTTCTCAGTAATTTGTCACAGCACAGACAGTGTTAATATGCTACTGCACAATATTATAAGGCTGCTGTGCAGTAAGGCTGTGCAGAGCAGGTAATATTCAATTCAACAGCCATGTCGAATATTAAACTGTGTCCCACTTCAATTTGCCGTCCGCTTTGAGTTGAAGCAGGTCCGCTTTGACTCGAGGTCGAAGCTTAGTCGAATATTCAAGCTGCTTCGACTTCCCCATAGACTATAATGGGGAGGTCAAAGCAGGCTATAACTTTGGCATTTCTTGTCTGATCTTGATGAAACTTGCAGGAATGGTAGTGTAGCTCCTGAGGAGCCCACAAAGTGTGCCAAGTTTCAACAAGATAGGTTCAGGGGGTTCAGAGAAACAGCACCCCAAATTCTTGAGAGAGAACCTCCTGTGACTTCTGTGTGGAAAGCCACAGGGAGCTCAAAACTGCAGGCTTGCTAGTCCCTGAGGAGCCCACAAAGCCTGCCAACTTTCACAGAGATAGGTACAGGGGTTTGGGGGAAACTGCACCTTAGGCTGCTGACAGACAAAACTCATGATCCAGATGGAGCGAGGAGGGTGGCATTTGCTCCATCTGCACCTGGCGCTTGGGGAGCCCCAGCAACGGGAGGTTCACCTTGAGGAACAACAGCTGCTCCCTGAAACCAGGATCTAAGCAGGCACGGCGGGGTGTCACAACATCCGCAGCCATGCTGAACACCCTCTCGCTTGGCACGCTGGTTGGTGGACAGAACAGGTATTCCCAGGTAATTGTGGTCAGATCCAGCCACATCGGGCTGAAGGTTGCCCAGTAGGCCAAGGGGTCACAGTCCAGGGGCTCCACAGGCTCAGCAAGATAGGCAGACACCACGGTGTGAGGGCTATCTGCCTGATCCTAGGGTCAGGTGGGTCTGGACCCCTGATGTTTGCCATAGCCTTAGCCCATATTGGCAGTGCCTGTGGTGGAAGGGAAGACTGGCTTGTGGATGGCAGGCTGGGTTCAGGCAGTGGATCCCCCTGTTCCACTTCCCCCCACCTCTGCCATTCTGCCTCTGTCACTTTCTTCATAAGTACCTCCCTCCAGTGACTCAGTGTCTCGCTGCCACATATGGTGCCCTTCACCCTTGCGTCACAGATGGTGGCCAGCATATGCACTGTGTTGGACCCCAAGGGGTCAAGCCTTTTCCTAAGGCCCTCCTTCAGCCTCCTCACCAGTGCCTGCACATCTGGTGAAAGTGGCCTGCCCCAGCCAGGAACATTGGCCCCCAAGAAGCTCTCCGTTTGGCTGTGGAGCTCCTTCACTATGGGGACCACCTGGCTGAGGAAGGCATCAGCAGCACTGAGGGTCTCAGTGGCCTTGAGGAAGGGCTTGAGGACCAGCAAGGTCTGGGAGATGGCATCCCACTCAGCTTTGGTCAGGGGGCCGCTGATCCCAATCTCCCCAAGCAAGGCCAGCTCATGGATGGCCTTCTGTTGCTCCACCAGCCTCTCGATCTCCACCGAGTCTCCACGTCCTGGATGATTCTGTGCTGCGGGACATTTAGCTCTTCTTGTTTGTCCCGCAGCATCTTGCCCCCCTTGATGCTGTGGTGGAAGTAGCCTGCCACCTTCCTGCATCTGGAAACGAGCCTGCTGGTGTTGCTGGCACCATCACCAGCAGCCTTGTCGCCCTCCAAGGCATCCCTCACAATCAGATGTAAATTGTGTGCCACACAGCGAATACCAGCAAAGTTGGCATCACGGTCTGCCTTGACCATATTGGCCCCATTGTTGGCCCCATGAAGCTGAGGGTGAGCTCAGCCTGCCCAATGCCCAGCCACCCTTGCACCATGCAGTTCATGGCCCCCCTTACCTCTGCTGCTGTGTGGGATTCATCCATCACCTTGGTGTGAAGGAAAGCTCACCGCCGGCCTGACTGGTCACACCAGTGCCGTTTGAGGGAGAGGTACGCATTATCTCCGCTCCGGCTGCTCCAGATGTCCGAGGTGAAGTGTATGATCACCTGCAGACTTGCCTTGTGCAGCTCCTCCCTCAAGTGCTTCATATAGGGAAGGCACCACCATCCTGCTGAAGGTGGTACGTGCGGGCGCCTGGTAGGATGGAGCCAGCAGTGCCAGGAGCCGCCTGAACCCTGGCCGCGCAACAAAGGTGAAGGGCTGGCCATCCAGAGCAAGCATCTCCCCAGTGGTCTGGATGACCTTGCTCGCATTTGCAACTGGTCCCTTTTGCCCCCAGTGTTGCAGGGTGCCCTGCCTCTGCTGTGGGGGGACGGGGGCTGTGGAGTGAGCGGGGGCCATTTCTGTGGCAAAGGGGTGGTACCCGCGGAGATGATTCAGCATCCCTGAGGTGGTCATGTGCTTTGTTCCCTTGCCCTGGCTGATCTTTGGCTCGGCAGTGCACACAGATGGCAAACGCAGGATCATCTGCCAGCTCATAATGATCCCAGACCATGCTAGTACTAGGCCTTTCCCTCTGGCGTGCAGGTGCATCTATGGATGCTGCTGAACTCTCCCGCTCTTCAGCAGTCAGAGGCACAGCAAGAGAAAGAGCGGACTCAGCTGAGCTGCTTGCCTTCCCCTGTACAGAGGCACCTTCTGAAGTGCCTTCTGGGAAAGACCTCGTGGCTTGAAAGGAAAAAACCTGAGGGGTGTCGAGCACAAACTCGACTGATTCCCCCTCCTTCCCCAGAACTTCCCTTGCCAGGGCACTGAGATCCAGATCCAGCACCAGCTCTTCTTCTGGCACTGGGAGGCTCAGCATAGGCAGTGACACAGGGGTGGGGGCGCTGCTGTGCTGGTTGCAGTGATGGTGGGAGAGGTTGTGGCTGCTGTGTCTGGACATGCGAGAGTCTCAGGCACAGGCAGTGGCTCTGGTGGCACTGCTGCTCCCCTCTCTTTACTGCTTGTAGCAGCCTCATCCCTTGTAGCGGGAGAAAAGAGGCTGCGTCTGAGTTTAGTGGGGGGAGAAACTGCAGCTCTTCCGCTTGCAACCCCCCTTGCTCTCCTTCTTGCAGGCTGGTCAGTGAGGTCACATGCCTTTCCACCCCACTTCATAATGTGTGCCTTTGCATGTAAACTGGAACCTCTAAGTGTGCTGTGAGCCATGGATTAGATTTCTGGATGTTACGTAAATGTGTTTGTGTGTGTAGATAATATATTGAGAAGCGTTGGTGTGGTGGAAAGAATGAATGATGTATAAAAAAAAAATATATAAAACTAAATTCCTATATATAGAATAGATCCTAGGCTACTACTAACCCTATCCAATATAAGCGTAAACTAATATGAAAAGTAGTTATAAAATAAAAGCATCAAGTTCTCAGAAATCCCTGTTGCTAGCGTTGCAAGCAGGGAATCTGTTGAAGATCAGGGCTTCCAGCCTCGTGGTCTGACGCAGAGGTGCTGGAGAACACCAGTGGCTCAGAAACTGACCCCAAGGCAGAAAGCAGGGAGCTGAAAAACTGCTGCCTTTTATGCATTTTCTCTGGCCCTCCCCCAGAGCACTGGGATTGGAAGGGACCTCAGAGAATGCTGACAGGTCACTGGCCAGCCACACATGTCCGTCATGAAAGTACTCCTTCCCCCTCTCCCCCTCCCTCCGCTTACTTTCCTTTTTTTTCCCTCCACAGAGAATCCAGTATAGGCAAGTCAAATATTTGACCCTTGTTGAATATTTGACTCACACTGTTAATATTCAACTTCCGGTATTTGATTCAACAGCTATTAGACCAGCTGCTATTCGACTCGACTTTCACTTTTCAAGGTTGAATATGTTGAATATTTGTCAAATCAAATATTAAGTGGAAGCTTTGCCCAGCCCTACTGTGCAGTAGCATCACCAGAAAGGTGCTCGTCGGCACTACTGCACAGTAACTCTGATTACTGCTCATTTATTTAGTACTTGTATTAGAAAGTACTAAATAAATATGCAGTAATGGCTGCACAGTATCATCTCATGTAGATGCGCCCATAAGGTCTGTTTCATAGTTTTTGTGGTAAGGAGAGGAGGGGTTAGTGCAAACATGTCTGTCCAGGTCAGTCATTACTACTTGAGGACAGCAAAAAGCCAGTGCTAGGTTAAACCCAGTCTTCTTGAACTTCTTGGAGGTGGGGAAGGAGCTTGGAGCCTTAATAGAATGAAATTTTCCCAGAAACAGGAATAAGAAAACAGGTGTTAGTGCTAGTTTTAAAACTCAGGGAATCTTGGAGAAAGAAACCTGAATAGGAGAAGGAACAAAAGGATAGTTCTTAGAACAGGAATTGTCCATTGCAGCCAAATAAAGGAAGCTGGTTGAAGGAGAGACCCCATGATTCAGAGGGAAGGCAGTGAGGCAGTTCCAATGAGGGTTAATGGATGCTGCACAAAACTCTGACCAAATCCTCCAAACATGCATGACAGTGGGCGAAGGAAGATGTTTAGATGTTGTTGGGTGCAGGAGGTATCTAAATCTGTATACCTTATACTAGCTTAAATAAAGAGTGATTTGGTTCTGGAACCCTTAGCTACATGACCCTAGAAAATGGATTGGAAACCTCTGGCCTGTAGACAGTATCCATCCTGCAGAGACATTGGGTCTAGCCCACATAATGGGGATTTCAAGCAATGTTTGACAGTGGGCTTTGCCTGCACCTCACTTAACTGGAATTGGGTAGTGGGGCCCATGCCAGACCATAGGGAGAAGCAGTGGTGCCAGCTGGGTCCCAGTGCTGCCCTTCCTTGGACCCAAGCTGGGTTATTCTGCCTTGTTACTAGAAAACATTGCTGACCTGCTGACCCCTGCTCTGGAAAGCTATACGGTTAAAGTACAGTCCTCAAAGACTGAAAATGTGGGGAAAAGGGTATGTTTCAGCTACTGGGAGTCAGCACCAAACACACAGCCTTGGCAGCTGCATATCAGGGTCTCTGTTGTCAGAAGGGAGTCTTGGGCAGATGACATGCATCATGACAGAGAGCTAGAAACCAAAAGCCAGAGATGATACCACACTCTGATTTTTGGGAGAGTCACTGCCTCTGCTTAATCTTGGGAAACTCAAGCCCAAAGCCAGCAGCAGTGCCTCTTTTTAGTCTTAGGAAGCTTAAAAGAACATTGGTCTTGCCTGGTGAGAGCCAAAAGCACTTGAGAAGGATCTATTCCATAGCTGCAACTTGTCAGTCTTGTAAAAACAGATAACAAAAAGATCCATAGTAAAGTGATAAGCCAGTTTCTGCAGGCCCAGGCCATGGTGAATTGCATAACTCAAGATCCTTTTCTCTCTGGGGTGCTGTCCACATGCAAGGTTCAGTGACTTGGCATCTATTCTCTTGTTGGATGATGTGACAATACAGGTGTTCAGAGCATTGGCCTTTTTGGAGGTAATTCAATAGGAAAATAATGAAAGTTGTTATTTTTCGGTGCTCGAGAGGTGGGGAGAGGAGGAGAAAAATACAAAGTGTACCACATTTATATGCTTGTGGTTCCTTTCTGTGAGCTATAATTTTTGCAGTTCTGTTTTTGACTTGCTTATTTTCAGAGGATGCACTGAACAAATTTCAATGAAAATGAAATTGCGCTGTTATGTTAAATGCAGCGTCTTTGCAGTACAAGACAAAATATAATAGGAAGATTAAATGTGATACTGTATTTCAAGTTTAAAGGATTATTATAGGCCTGGTAATAGATTAACTAGTGAAAATTACTTGGTATCATTTCTATATATGTGTTTGTACATAATTATGCATATAAAGTATTTCTGCATATTTATTTTAAAGTAAACAAATGAAAATCATAAACAAATGAAAATTACCAAGAATTTACATACAATGTGAAGAAAAGTCCCTTTATCCTCCGCTACTGTAGCATTTGGCAGATTCGGGAATAAATAATCTTTTGTGGCAAGGGTATGCCTTATCAAACATATGCAGATCAGCACTAATTAATGCTAATTAAGGTTTCCTGTCTATCTAGTTGGAAAAACATCCAAATGTTATGAAATCCAGTTAGTATGCCTATTACCCTAATTGTTTTATATGGGATGGTTCTTAATTAAAATATGTAAATTGACCTTAATTGCTATGTACTAATGGGGGTTCATGTTATCTCACTAGAAATGACAAGATGGTGAGGAGGGGTACTTAAACAAATAATTCTGATAAATCCTTAACTAAATGACCTTCACTCAAAATTATTTTTAATTAGAAATTGGCAAAAGAAACATTTTTCCATGCATGTTTCCCAAGCTTTAAATAATGTCAGAATATTACAGTTTGTTTGGTTTTTTTATATAAATATAAAAGCAGTTGTGAAATGGATCTTAATTATTCTTACTGAACAAGTTATTTTCTTTTTTTTATTTGTTTAATGCCTGTTGTAAAATTGTTTGATAATATTATTGTAATCTCAGAAAAAATTATATTTTATAACATTGGATCCATTTGATTGATTTATTTTTATCCTATCCTTAAAAACAAGTTTTTGGTTTCAGTGGCACCAGTGCATCAGTGTTTTTCTTTTGCAGTATAGGACTTTGGTCCTGCCATTATACGTTGTACTTTCATATAGACTTACCTTGACATTGATGTAAGAGCATGAGGCTTAGCGTTTGGTCTCTAGTAGGAAACAGGCCTATGCCCTTGTGCATACAGTTGCAGAACTGGGCTAGGAACAGACATTCAAAAAGCCTGAGCCTGAATTGATTCAATCTTTGCATGTTAGTCCAACCTGGCTAGGCTAAAATGGTTTGAAACTGGACATTCTCTCTGGACTGAGGAAATTCAAGGGCATGCCTTCAGTGGTTTAGACTAAAAGCCAGAGGGTGCTAAAGCAGCCCTCCCTTCCCTTCTGCAGGGAGCCTAAGCTAAGGGGTGTGTGGCCAGGACCTGGCAGGACTCTCTCATTAGGGATGTCTGCCTGCACAGTACCAGGCTTTTCCCCACTGGCTGCTCAAGGGGCAGGAGTGTTGCTAGCCCTCTGCCCCAGGCTAGGACTCTGAGGCAAGGGGGGTTGTGCAGTGCATGCATCTGTTGATGATACGGAGCTTTTCAATCTCTCTCCCTGCTTTGTTATACTGTCTGCAGCAAACTGACAGGCAAGCAAGCCAGCTGGGATGGGGCTTGATAACAGTCTTTATCACCTGATTAGCAAAACAATAGCCTCTCTCTACACTACTTCAAACTTCTTAAATATCTTACTGGCTGACCTGTTGATTAGCTCCAAAGGCCCTAAGTAGTCACTGTTCTGTCTGCCTATCACTGTGAAATTGGAGCGATATACACACACACAGATACCTCTCCACATGCTGGCTATGGTCCCTGCTGTAGCAGAGGAAGAACTGATTTCTTCTTAAGCAGTGAGTGGTAAAGGAAGGAGAGGGGGGCACGGGGAAGCCAGCAGATCCTGCTGTGCCTGCAAGTCTGTGCTGAGCTCCAGACAGGGAGCAGAGGGGAGGGGCCAGCCCTGCTGTGGAACAGAGAGCCCTACCCAGCCCAGAGTGCATGCTGGGATGCCGGGGGACTCTGATTTAACTTAAACCAGCAAGGGGTCTGGGATAGACATTGCATAAACCAGTTTTAGCCAAATCAGTTAAGTCTGATGCTGCAGTCAACCAGGTTTATCTTAAACCAGTTTCGGCCATTTTCAGACTGGTTTATGTGCACTGAACATCTGTTCTATTACAGGCTTAAGCCAGTTTCTGATCACTTAAAATGGTTTATGTGTAATGTCTGTCTCTAGCCGTGGAATCTATATAATAGTCTTCTTATACACTCATATGCAATGGTGTCTACTCTGTCACAGGCTGCAATAACTCAGGTCAAAAAGACTGTGAATTCTCAATGCAGGAAGCAATATAAAGATGTAGGACACAGAAGAAGTATTACTATTTTATACCTGTATACATTATACCTAACTAGCATAGATATAATGAGTTATTTTACTCATTTGGCGACGGCAGCAGCAATCCCTCAATTTGAAGATGATCTCTACCGCAGCTCACTGGTGTTCTTGAGGTGACTTACAAGTCCAATACTTGAGCCACAGATCTGCTCAAAAAAGTTGCAGTTCTTTTTACAGGGGAGAGAATAGGCTATAAACTGAGATTCCTTGTTAGGTTAGGTTGGATGGGACACTCTCCATTCCTTCTGTTGATGTATGCAGAAAAAAAGAAAGAGAAGAAATGAGGATTCATGGGGCTAGTAAGTGAGGGAGCATGACTAATAGCCTACATCTCAAAGGAGGAAAACCTGGGATCCAGTCCCTGTTCCTGTGATTGCATTCATTATGTTAAATGAGATAAAATGTTTAAGCAGTCCTGGGGAAAAGAGCTGGACCCTAAGACTCCCCCTTTCCTGTTGAGTGCCCAGATAGATCTTGAGTTATTAACTGTGCATTGGCCAGATTCCAGCAGAAAGGGTGGGGAGTATCCATACCAAGACCAACTCATAGCCTAGTATTTAGGGCACTGTCCTGGAAGGTGCGAGAGATCATTTTGAACCCTCTCAGGCTAAAGAAAGAAATGAACTTGGGTCATCCCCTTTTGAGTGAATGCTGCAACCATTGGATTATGATGCAGCAGGTGGATGCTGGCGCACTTAATTCCATTGCCTCTTCCAGGCACATCATAGCAGAAAACAGTGAGGCCTCCTACTTTGTTTTTTAAAAAATAGATGTTAGAACCTACCCTCAGAACAGGAGTTCTTGCTCTGGATCCAGAGTGGATGAAGGTGCCTACTAGAGCTTTGCAAAATTTTGCCAGAAGTTTCATTTTGACACTGTTTTGAGTTGTTTCAAGCTTGAAACAGCAAAATCCAAATGAAATGGAGAGCTTTGAAGCAGTTTTGAAACAAAATGAGGCAAGTCGAAACATTTTGAAATTTTTTAAACGTTTTGAGTTTCAAAGCTCAAGATGGGCTTGCCTGCAGGGAAACAGAAACTAAAGTAAGGAGAGGGTGGGAGAAAGGAGGGGGGTGGGGGGAAGGACTGCTCTCATTATTGAACGTGTAGCTCGCCAGAGACTGTCATCCTTTCCTGAGGTCTCTTCCAATCCCAGTGCTCTGGGGGAGGGATGGAAAAACTGCATAAAAGACAGCATGGTTTGAACTGCCCTGCTTTCTGCCTTGGTGTCAGTTACAGAGCTGTGTGTTTTAGTTTTGCCTGTCAGCCGCTAGAGGTGCAGGGCCCCACAACCCAGACTCCCCCTGCACCCATCTCCTTGACAGCTGGCAGGCTTTGTGGCCACAGCAGGGCCTAGGAGGCCTGCAGTTTTCAACACCCTGTGCCCTAAGACAGACACAGTCAGTTGCACAAGCACCCATGTCACAAATTTTGCCTGTCAGCAGCCAGAGTGCAGGGCCCCACAATCCAGAAGCCCCTGCACCTGTCTCCTTGACAGCTGGCAGGGTTTGTGGCTTCAGCAGGGGCTAGCAAGCCTGCTGTTTTAACCCCACTGTGGCTTAACACATACACGTGACACAAGTTGCTTTCAAGGCTTTGAGGTGCAGTTCCCTGCACCTATCTCCTTGAAACTTGGCAGGCTTCACCCCCTCAGAAGGGGCTACCATTCCTGCAAGATGTATCCAGATCAGGCTAGAAATTACAAAGCTATAGGCTGTTTTGAGCCTCCACATTATAGTCTATGAGCTAAACTGTTTTAACGAAACGGAACAGCAGTTTTGAATCGAAACGAAACACTGGTCCATCAAAACAGAATGGTGCCGTTTTGCACAGCCCTAGTGCCTACCCGCATCTGACTCAGACTTCCTAGCTCTGGAGAAAGGGGTGGTTTCAGACATACCCCTGTGCTTGGTATTCATTAACAGTAAGCTATATGTAGCTCAGCACACTGTTTTTGTTTAAAATCCCATTCTGACATGCCAACTGCTCCTTTGCTTTGTATGGGATATTAAGGTGACCTTTCTGTAATCTTTGTTGGTTATAATAATCTTACAAGTTACCTACAACAATACTGTAGATAATTTTACAGATAGAAATGTGCTTTTAAATAAATGGTTGTCCTTGCATCCTTATATGGCAACATACATACATACAACATATGCAGATGCTCTAAAAAAAAGTAAAAGAGTTTTGTACTGTTTTTTCAGGACATTGTTACCAATGTTTCTCCAAGGATTATACGTGGACTTACTTCAGGCCCTCTGTATGGCCCTGGTCAAGGCTCTTTCCTAAACATTGAGCTTATCAGTGAGAAAACAGCAGCATATTGGTGTAGAAGTATCAGTGAACTGAAAGCTGACTTTCCCGACCGTGTAAGTACAACTCAAATATAAGAAGAATGTATATTTATTTAAAATATCCAGTTTAGAGAGTCATAAATATTAATAGAGGTAATATTTTATTAAAGAACCTGCCAATTGCTTTGCTGATGTAAAGCTCTGAAAAACTTAAGAACTCATCCAAACAATCTTTACAATAGCAAGCTCACTTAAATGAATGCTATGCAGATACAGCACAAACAGACAAGGGGAAAAAAGAGAAGCATTAATACTGGTTTTGTTGAACTGAGTTTTGCATTAATATTGCAGTATGTAGGAAAGAGGTGATCATAGGAAGAATTACTAACCAGATGTTATTGTAAATCTAATCCAGAATCCAAAATAGTTATGCTGTAGCTTTGTATACTGTTGTATACCATTTTGTGAAATAATTCAGTTGTAAAAGGAATTTCTATTCCTTTTTATTCTTAGGCCAGATTCAAAAGATTATTCTGATTATCCTGAACAATTAAAAATTGGCTTCTTCAAAAAAGGAAGAACAATTCAAGTGAAGTACATCCAGTTGTGATGGGTTTTGCCTGTCCCCACATGTGGGCTGCAGAGAATATCCCCTAGGTGACTTACCTTGCAGCAGAAAAGGTCTCTATGCCAGCCATACCAGGACATGCTTGGGAAAATTCAGTGGCTCCACTGTCCCTTGCAGCTGCCACAGGCAGTCTTCTCTCACTATTCTAGCCAATAAGAGGAGTAGCTGTGAGAAGCTACATGTCAGCAAACCACCCTTGCCCCACAGGGTTAAACAGAAGGCAGAGCAGATATGCACTTTATGGACTAAATAAGTTACATACAGAGAGCACAAGCTTTTGTGATCCCAGGTTCACAGGGTTAGTCTGTGCCTACTCCATTTGCACAGAGCCTGCCATTACAGTGTTTACATGAATTAAATAGATTTCTCTCTTTATGGGACCTACGCACAGCTAGATTCTGCTCGGTCTTCTGGCATCATTTAATGTTGTGTGGTTTGAGTTTCAGCATAATTATTCAAATTGACACTCCTAATGCTGACACTGTATCATCTTATTTTCATTGTTACTCATTCATAATTAGATACCTGCCATTATTCATTTGGTCCTGTCAAGAATTAGTTTTAAATATAGGCAGCGATTGACCGGTGGCAGACTATATAGCCTGTCAGCAAACTCTTATTTCATATCTAGAGGAAGTGACGGAGTTGTTTTCAATTAAGGCAACTCCTTCCAACCAGACAACTATTTATCCCTGAGAATAGTCATTTTTATCCATTAGACAGCTGCTTACAGAATGACCTGTGCAATGCCCGGGTTTGTTGATCAAGACTGAGCAGGTGAGTTAACTATAAAATATAGGCTTTCTCTATCAATATTTTATCACTATAGCTAGTTCTTTCAGTGCTATGAGTCCCTACAAAAATAATTATGTCAGTATAATGTTTAGTGTTAGTTCAGTTATACCAGGAATAAACTAAATCTCTTTGATACTGTTGGTAGGAGTTAGCACAGGTAGAATTGTCCTGTTTTGGTGAGGTTTAATACTATCAAGGTACGTTGAGAGGTCTACCTAGGCAGGTGTGAAGAGTAACTTGTACTTTGCTTGTATGCACATATTTTTCATAAGTTGGTTTTACCTTATGAGAGGAACTTCAGAATTTTATGGCTTATTTTCTGGGCTTATTTTTTGGGATACACTTTCTTTTATCTTTTATCTCCATCACCACATCATCATTTCTATCACCCTTGCCTGCTGCTAAGTGGAAAGGAGTCATTGAAACCAAGATTAATGAATCAAGTTTTGGCAGCAAAAAATGCCTCGCCCAATGAGTATGAATTGTTTGCTTCAAATGAAGCTTCATACTGTCATGTATGAAAATGAAGAATTGTGGAAGAGAGAGAGAGAACGACCACCAGCAAGAGGGATAATAAACTTTAATGTAATTGAGAGTGTATTTTAAAAAAGGAGAGAGATGAAACACTTGTCTACAAGTATATATCACTTTTTAATAAAACCAACAATAAAAGTCCATGTTTATAGACACTTTTTGAAACACACTGATATTTTTGTCTTATATGTAGTCCTTCCTGCTTATAGTATTTGTATTACTCTTCTATTTCCTGTGCAAACAGTATATAGTTTTTCTGCCATCTGGACCATATCCCTATTAATCATGTCTGATTTTTCTCGGTTCTCATTTCTGGAGTTGGAATATATACAGCAGCCAGGAAAAATTGTTAAAATGTCATGAACTCAGTAGTTTGTGCTACATGCAGAGTAAATGCCCCATATCATCCCTCATGAAAGATTTGCTGCTGTTCTAAGATTCTTATATTTCCATAGTTCATTTGGGTACAAGAAACAGGAAAAGTGAATCTGAAGATAATTTTCCTACTTTTTCATTCTGTTTTCAATGAACATCAAAAACTGAATCTGAGCTTCATACTAAGTATTGTATACACTGCTTTGGCCAAGTAGAATCTTTGATCTTACTTCTGGAAAAGATACCTTTTTTCAGCCTTTACAGAATATGCATCACAGCATTTTGCAGTAGAATACAAATGGGTGTCTCCAGTTTAGAACCACAAAAAGCACAAGTAGCTCTTCAGAATAAGAAGATGTTGGAGCTACTGAGAGCTAGCAACTAATTTAGGATGAACTGATCCCTTTGTTAAAATAAGCCTATAAAGCACAGTTTTGAGGATTAACTTTTCCTGATCCAGTCCTTACTGTGTGAATTATTACTTCTAAAATATAAATTTCAGCTTCAGCATTTTAACCTTGCCAGTTTTATAGCATTCTAGAAGTTGTTTACATTATGCATGGATATTCAGAAAGCATATTCCAGCAGCATACCTTTCCTTTGCTCACAGGGATATATTTTTTAATGTGCCCATGAATTAAACTAAGAGCTATCATCATTATAATGGTAAATTTATTGCTAACTGAAAACAGATTTTTGTTCACTGAGTAGAAATCTCTTGATGCTTATTATGAAATGTTCTGTATAATTAGAGCTTGCTGAAATTGTTTTTCTCCAAATCCTGTTCACTCCTCTAGAAAAGCTTTTAAAACTTGACGTTTTGTTTTGTTGTTTTTGTTTTTTTCCAGTGAAAATCACTTTCTGAGCATTGTCTGGGTGAACTTAATTAACAAGCAAAGAATGACATTTTCCGCTCAAATGAGAGCAAAGCAGAGATGAGGACACAAAAGTGATTACAGTAAAGAAAATTATCTTGCTATAGTAAATATTAAAAACAAACCAGAATTGATATGTAATTACTTTTGCTTTGTAATGTGGATAATTTTAGGCAAAGCTTTTTTTTCTGAAGAATATGAACAAAATTGTTCACATACTGGGTTAAAAATTATCCCACTAGAAAGTAAGTCCTCATCAACAGCTTTTCAGTTGCCATTAAGAAAATGAGATTCATGGTGCAAAAGGAATTGTTAAAATTACCCCCACTTTGGGTAGAGTTAAAACTGTTGTAGATCTGAGTGACTGAATTCACCCTGCATAATATCTTTGACTGGGTTTCCTGTAGTTTTGGTCAAGAATTTGTTGATTCCTTATTACAGATACATCCTTTTCATCCCTAACAGGTGAGGGGAAGGAAAAAACGGTATACTAATGATACTCTTACCATTTATTGCACCTTTTTACAAGATCTCTGAGGACTTTCTGTGGCCCCCATTACTGTTGGTTACTCCTCCAGCTCCTGTGCTCCATGAAGACTGGCCTGGCACTAGTCTTTTGCTGATATGCAGGGTTTCTTCAGCAGGCCCTGTGGTTTATTCCCAATCTTGATAAATTATTTTAATGGAATAATGTGGGAGAAACACTGAGACGCTTTCCTCCCTTGGAATTAGATTTTAGAGGCTTTAATATCAGGGGAGGGCATAATGACCTGATTTTTTGGGGGAAGGGAGGGGTTACTATTCGAGAATTAATTTCACAGGTAAACCCAAGGATGCATTATTTCGATTTTGTTGATTCTCTGTGTAGCAACCACAAAACTGTGGCTGTGTGGGAATTTTTTTCTAATTGTAGTCATTAATTCTCTGTTCTTTGAAAACCAAAACCAAAACAATGGACACATTAGCTAAAAAAAACTGGATTCTGTGCAGACTTCAACCTTGAGTTCAAGATTGTTTAGAAGAGATAAGAAGGGGAAAAAAGGTGGGGGGGTTGCACTCTGTGTTAGGGAACAGTATAGCAGTTCTACCTTCCAAATGGGACCAGAGGAAGGCTTAACTGAGACCCTGTAGGTCAAACTTCAAGGAGGGTGTGGGGAGAGGGATCTGGTGGTAGAGGTTTACTACAGGCCACCACATCAGGAGGATGAGCTGGATCTGGAATTTTCCAGGCAGCTTGGGGAGGCCGTGCGTGCAAAGGATGCTGTGGTCATGGGTGATATAAATTACCCTGACATCAACTGGGAGGAGCAGTTGGTCAGGTCTAGCCACTCACAAAGGTTCCTGACATGCATACAGGACCTACACCTCGTGCAGGAGGTACTCGTCCCCACTAGGGGAAATGCCATATTAGATCTGGTGTTAGCTTCTGGGGATGACCTGGTGGGGGAGGTGCTAGTACAAGGGAGGCTAGGCGATAGTGATCATGAAATGATCCAGTTTGCTATTCAGAGGAAGGTGGGGAGGGTAACTAGCACAGCACAAATGCTTGACTTTAGGAACGCCAACTTTGATGTGCTCAGGGCAGTAGTCAGGGAGGCACTCAGAACCCAGGGTGTAGCTAGTATGGGGATCCAGGAAAGGTGGTCCTTCCTCAAGGAGGCTATCCTTGGGGCGCAGCGGGTTGCAATTACACTGTCCAGGAAGGCGGGAAAAGTGTCCGAGAAATCTTCATGGCTGAGTGCAGATATCCAGGCTGGCCTGAGTGCAAAAAAAAAAGCATACTGACAGTGGAAGCAGGGGGCAGGGACAAAGGAGGAGTACACCTCCCTGACCTGAACTTGTAGGGGTTTGGTAAGGGAGGCTAAAGCAGCACTGGAGCTTAGATTAGCTTCTGGGATTAAGGATAACAAAAAGTCCTTCTTCAAGTATATAGGAAGCAAGAAGTCTTGGGGTAACATTGGACCCCTACAGGGTGGGGCGGGGCAGGGCAGTAGGTGACGGATGCGTGAGAGAAGGCAGAACTCTTTAAGTTTTTTGCCTCCGTGTTCCTGTCTGCTGACAATGGGGTGCTCTCGGATGATAGCGTAGAGAGGCCCAGGAAGGATGTGAGTCCCCTGACTGTTAGTTCAGACCTAGTTAAGGATTACCTGGAGGGCTTAGCTGTATCCAGTTTGGCAGACCCTGATGACCTTCATCCGTGGGTGCTGAGGGAACTGGCTGGTGTCATTGTGGAGCCATTGGCACGGCTGTTCGAGAACTCCTGGTGCTCGGGCCAAGTCCCTGAGGACTGGAAAAGGGCCAATGTGGTCCCTATTTTCAAGAAGGGGAGGAAGAAAGAACCTGGCAACTACAGGCCAGTCAGCCTCACTTCTATCCTGGGGAAGGTCTTTGAAAAAATTATCAAGGGCCACATTTGTGAGAGCCCTGCAGGGGAAGTGATGTTGAAGGGTAACCAACACGGGTTCGTGCCAGGCCGATCCTGCCTGACTAATCTGGTCTCTTTTTATGACCAGGCAACAAAGAGCTTAGATGGGAAGGAGGAAGTCTCTGTCATCTTCTTGGACTTCCAGAAGGCCTTCGACACAGTGTCCCACCCAATTCTGGTGGGCAAGCTGAGGGACTGTGGCATTGACAAATGCACAGTCACATGGGTGGCAAACTGGCTCCAGGGGTGCACCCAGAGGGTGGTGGTGGATGGGTTGATGGGTAGCGGAGTCCCCCAGGGCTTGGTCCTTGGGCCGGTGCTGTTCATCATCTTTATTAGTGACCTGGACGAGTGTGTGGAGAGCACCCTGTTCAAGTTCGCTGATGACACCAAGACGTGGGGTAAAGTGAATACACTGGCAGGCAGGGACCGCATCCAGGCAGACCTGGATAGGTTAGAGAAGAGGGAGGATCTCAACAGGATGCGGTTCAACAAGGATCAGTGCAGGGTGCTGCACCTGGGGAGAGGGAACCAGCATTATGGTTATAGGTTAGGGGCTGACCCTCTCGGTAGTACAGAGGCAGAGAGAGATCCTGGAGTCATGACTGACTCGAGGATGAATGAGTTGCCAATGCGACGAAGCAACAGGCAGAGCCAACCACACCCTGTCATGCATCAACAGGGGCATCACTAACAGGTCCAGAGAGATCTTGCTCCCCCTCTGTGCGGCGCTGGTCAGGCTGCAGCTGGAGTACTGTGTCCAGTTCTGGATGCTGCTCTTCAAGAGGGATGTGGAGAACCTGGAGAGGGTCCAGAGGAGGCCATTCGTATGGTTGGGGGCCTCCGTGGCCAACCCTACGAGAAGAGGCTGAGGGACCTGAATCTCTTCAGTCTCCGCAAGAGGAGACTGAGGGGGGATCTTGTGGCTGCCTACAACCTTATCAGGGGCCACCAGCAGGGACTCGGGGAAAGTCTGTTCACAGAGCCCCCCTTGGAGTCACCAGAAACAATGTCCACAAGCTGAGGGAGGATAGGTTTAGGTTGGATATTAGGAAGAACTACTTCACTGTAAGGGTGGCTAGAGCCTGGAATAGGCTTCCCAGAGAGGTGGTGCGCTCACCTTCCTTGGCAAGCTTCAAGAGGAGACTGGATAGGCACCCAGCTGGGGTCTTATGACCCCTCCCACCCCCAGTGCTCCTTCCTGCCCATGGCAGGGGGTCAGACTAGATGATCTGTCTAGGTCCCTTCCGACTCATTCTATGATTCATTTAATCCCAGCTCACCTTCTCAATGCAAATTAGTGCTCTGCTCCCCTGCTAACACGGGTTTGCAGAATCAAACAGGGGGAACTGTGATTCCTTTCCTGCCTTTAGCCTTAACTCATCTCAGTGAGGCTTTAATTTGGCAATTTACCTGGGCCATTTAAAGGCAGAAAATGTTATCCACTATCATTCATTACTGAAAACTCATCTGGATCAGTTTTTAAAACACTGGCCCAAGTGCAACTGTCCTTTAAAAAAAAAAAAAGGCAATTTCACTTTCAGAATGGCAAGTGAATTGACCTATTTGTATTGATAGTCTCCATTATGTTGTCCAAATGTCCTTTTTTCACTTATTTATACTGGCCTGTTTTGTCACATTGACTGATTTGAAAGTTCTGATGTCAAACTGTGTTCACTGCACAGTTAAGAATAATTTTGTGTGAATTGGTTCAGGCTTCTAATACTTTTTCTCACTTTTGTCCACATGTAATATCCAGCACAAGGGCTTTATTGTTATATCACTGGTTAATCTGTAGAAAACATGCTTCTCCTTAACATCAGGGAACAAGGGGTCAAAAATCATTGATGTAGCTTATTATGGGTACCTAGACATATGCTCCAACATGTTCTGATTAGAATGTATTGGAGCAGACTCGATTCCAATTAGAACACTGCAGCATGTTTCGTGTATTCAGTGCTCTGCATTTCAGAATGGCAGTGAGGGCAGTTTAAAGCTTGTCAAACCAGCTTTAGTTAAAGCACCCCCACCACTGTTTTTTAACACTGGACAGTGAATATATGAGACACTGGCATTTTGAGATCCATTCTAATTAAAATGTGCCCCACCCCAGATCAAGTATATAGGCACCCATTTATGTCTATTATGGAGGACTGAGTGAAAAAATAGCAAAGGTAAATTAGTACAATTCTAAAACTTTATCACCAATTCATTACTCTCCCTGCACAGAGACAAAATGAAGGTTTGACAAAGACTATAAATCTAGCATCAATCAGAAAAAAGCAAAGGAAAAGGGAACTGAAAACCAAAGTTATTGGATGGGAGCCTCAAATATATGCTTAAAAGAAGAGGGTAGTAATATTGTAAGGAACCAAAAATGAGGTAAAAGTTTTGGACTCTATGGAAGGAGCCATTAATGCAGAGGACATAATCTTCCAACACTTCATACAGCTTCCTACCATTCTAATGAAAAACTGAAAGAACTACCCTTTTGAAAATCCTGTTTAAGGACACATTTGCTATGACTGGAGGCATTCAATAGATAGTATCTGGGTTTCAAGGAATAAAATAAGTCTTAGCCACACTTAGAACTGAGATTTCCCTTTAGAAGATTAGCAAGTGAAAGTCTTATCCTGATGGGAAACTTCTAGCATATAGGGTGCAGACAGAAGTGCAGCTCCCAGCTGTATCTTAGAACGATTTTCGCAAAGCGTTCGGAGTTACAATGTTACCCCAGACCAAACAGAAGTTCATTGTTGATTCCAGGGGGAGGAGAATCTAGCTGGGACTGAGAGCCTGCAACCAGGTTCGCATAGCAATGACCAGGCTGTCTGTGAGTGCTCACTGTTTTCAGAATGGGAGTGGGGGAAGGCAGCTGAGGCAGCTCATTCTTGAGGCTCTCCAGCCAGTGCTGAAGGGTGGGGTGGATGAATTGGACGCCCCCAACTTGGGGGTGGGGGGCTGCAGTACACCTGCACCACCCTCCAAGGGGGTCTGAAAAAAGCCAAGACCGAGCTCCCTCTGCTCCCTTCCCCGCCCCCATTCTAAAAACGGTGACAGGCTGAAAGCTTCATGGACATAAGTTACAAAAGATGTTACATCTGATACCTCATGCAATGAGGAGTTAGATTTTCACCCGATGCGCCATTTTTTTAACTATTTGCAGCCACGCAGTTGTTTGATCACAGCTATAAACTGCTTTTTGTGGCCAGATCAGGTGAAAATTGTCACTTCTGTCTGCATCCAAAATAATTAGTGGTGACAAAATGAAGAGAGTCTAACTGCTGTGACCATTGACAAAACATACAGGTTTTTTTTTAGAGACAAGCTGTTCAGTTAAGTAAGAAGAACTCTCTTTACTCATTAAGAGTTCCTCTTTTCATAGTAAATACATAAAGCCCTAGGTTCTTGTTAGAAAGTTTAGAGCATGCTGGAAGGACTTTAGAATGTGGACTAAAAACAAATACCACAATTGATCCTACTTCTTAAAGACTCATTGAAAATTGGAGATGAGACCTGTATTGTTTATTGAAGCACTTACTGACCATCATTCAGTATTTGGCAAAGGAAAACATGGCATTTGATAGAACATTTAGGGAACTGGGATTTCCTTGGCCAAGCTGAGCCCATGGCAAAATTTGGACAGGAATGGAAAGTATGCAATATAAACCCCTTCACTCTGACTTAAGCAGTTCTTCCTAATTTACTATATTAGTATGTTATGTAGATATAAGGATTCTGCAGTATTAACCACAAAGCCCTTCTGGGTTTCATACATGAAAGCACATGCACACACACACACACAAAGATGCATGCACACTCATGCATGTATGCACACACACACACAAGCACACACCAGCAGTGCCTAGAATGGGGTGCTTGGCATTAAAGACACCTCGATGACTAATAACAAAAGAAGTCCAATGTTATCAACTCTTTTTTGTTTTTTTCACCGTAACAACAAATGGGTAACAAACTGTAAATGAAAACCTTACAAAAATTAAAAATAATAATCTTTATACATTATATTGTTCCTCTGTAACAAACTGCAAACCAGCTTCACTGTCCCTAAGAGAGCCTCATATTCTGAGTCTATAAAAGGGAAAAAGAAAAAAAAGCAACAAAAAACAGCTTCTTCTGGACTCCTCCACTCAGTTGCAGGTGTTAATGCTCAGTTTTGACATTCACACCTAAATGCAAGATCCACCACTCTCTTAACAGGGCTATTCAAAAGAGCAGATTGAATCCATCTCCTCTGTAGCCTCTGGATGGATCCAGCATACTTATGTTATATATCTTTTTCCCAATAGGCATTTAGAGCAGGATGCACATTTCTTTGAGTGAGAGAAAAATTATTAAAATTCCCCTCAACCCTCTTTCAGTACCTGGACATATTTGTTACCATGCTGCCAGCAGAGCCAGAGCTCACCCAGTCCTGATCAGTCAGTGTTTATAGAGGACAGTCTGTTTTCAGTCAACCAGACCTGCCCCTCTTCACATTTCTCACAGAACTTCTCCCCCCGTCCCACCCTGGGCCCCAACTGCCACACCGCTCTTGAACCTGCTTGCTAAAATAACGTTTGCTTTCCTCATCCTAACTTGTACACCCAATATGCCTGCCAGCTATCACCATTTCCCCACTAACCATACTGAAGAGGCTCTCACTGATCTTCCCAAGATGAATGCAGTATCTGTTCATTACTCCAGTGGACATGCTCAGATCTCATTTTGAAAGTTCCCTCTTACAGCATGAGGGGGTACAAAAGCATTTTAGGTTCATATTTGTAGCTATTAGGATCAGTTGTGATATATTTTGGTCCCACAAAAAACTTCATTTTGTCATCATCATTCCTAGGCCCATTGCCTGTGTCTGGGACTGTGAACATTCACTGTGATTAAGATATCATTGGTCTGCTGCTTGTGTGCTAGCAAAACAAGGAAATTGATCCAAAGCCAGTCTGGAAGAAGTTGGAAATCATGGGGTTGCTTTCCTTGACCACAAGGGACATAGAAATAATACTAATTCATCCTTAAGTTATATGCACAACTTATTCTGAACATCAAAATGTTTTTGTACCTCATAGTTGCCCCAGCTTACTTAACCTTTCTGGTCTGTGTTACTAAATCATCTGCTTCCCCAAATTGGGTGCATCTGACTGAAATTACTGTGCAGTACAGGTGTACATCTACATGTGCATACCTGTACTGTGCAGTGAACATGGCAACTTATGTCAACTTCAAAATAAATGTGATAACTGAATTATGCAGGTATCAAATTTATGGCCAATTAGTTACTGTGCAGTAATGCATGTGTAGACACTTTACTACGCAGTAACACTATATATGTGGACTGACGTGGGTCTAACCTTAGTCCCAACTCAGTCTACAGACAGCGTTAATGCATTTTAATGCCTGCATGTGTAGATGCCAGCCTACTCCCATTTACTGCACAGTAAATTTAAGCCAGCAGAAATGCATGTGTAGACACACCTACTATTCTTTAGATTCTTCCAGCATGTTTATGGAGTACCTTATCTGAGGTTTTGAAAGGAGTTTAAGACTGAAAACATGAAGATTTAAAGGTAGTATTACAGTGATGTCCACTAAGAATTTCTGTCTCCATAAAGTAGAAAGCATTTTTTTTTTTTGCCTGGCAAATGAAACACACTCCCATCATTTTCTCACAATTTACATTGTGGGGATCAAAAGAGCAAGCAAATTCACATAAAATCTAAATATGTGGTATGTCCATGGGGTGACAGCAGTCTAGATAGATGGCTTGAAAGTTCACTTATTGATGCAAAAGTGCCTGCAACAAACTTGGCAGTCACTGCAGCTCTGACAGAAGTCCATCTGACACAAACAGAAAATTGTGAACATGAGGATAGGCATAAAAAAGATGCAGAAGGAAGATAAGAATTAAATATTGTTCAATACAGAAGCAGATTGCATATTGACAATGTATGAAGAATTTTTTGATCTCCTCAATGAACACAAATATATTTGGGTTCATGTACTGATCTAAGGAACATGAAAAAATGCCAGATGGTCTGCTGAGGCACTGATTAACTAACTCTGATATAGATGGCATGCATGTTGTTGAGATGTTCTTCTTCTAGAATCGTATCATGCTTGAGCCCCAGAAGTAAATTGAAAAATCTGGTCTTCCCAATGCTTATTCTAATCTATGTATAGCCTGCAGAATATTGCTGACAGTCCCTGTGACAGTTGCCTAAGCAGAAAGCAGCTTTTCAAAGCTGAAGCTGATAAAGACATATTTTTCTTCAACTACAATATGTCCCAGGAACACCTGTCAGGACTATCCCTGCTAGAGAGGGAGGGAGAGATCAGTGCATCACTGGATTTCAGACAAATGATTGACTTCCTTGTAACATGGGCTAAAAAATTGTAGTGCGTTTTGGAATAGTATCATTAACCTTTTATGTTATACAGTTTTTCCTAGTCTAGAGTTGTAAGTATGAAGTAGCTGATTTTGTTAGTATCAGAAAAGCATTAGCTATGCTTGAAATTTAGTGCATGAAGTAAGCTTTTTAGGATATGTAGAAGGTGTTTATATATAAATATATGTAGAAGAGGGTTTAAGATGAGTAATTTCAGATGATGATGGAACCACATCTAAATGGGTGTATGGAAATGTGGCTTCTTTAAGAAACTCTTTGATAAGATTTCATCAGTTACAAAGGGTTGGTGGTTTGGGGGTGGTCCTGTACATGGATGTGGTGAAAGGGCACATCCATGTGCTGAAAAGACAGGGCTTCCCAAAATGCCAGTTTGCCGTGTGTGGTCATGTTTGGGCAAATGCAAAAGACCAGTCCTGACATGTTCTGAATGTCTCTAGTAGCTGCATATGATGCAACATGTGAGCTATCACAAGGAGAGGGAGGGAAAAAGAAAACCGTGAGAAAAGAGTAATGCAGCAGCCCCCCAACCACAGAGATACAAGGGAAAAGAAGGGGCAAAAGTATTGGCCCCAGCAATATACCCTCTCCTTATCAACTGTTTATCCACTGTCTCTTTACTAGTAAGCTCCCACCCAGGCTAGTAGTTATTTTGCCAGAAATTTGTTTTACACATTCATCTCTGAGGGATGTGTATATACTTTGGCTGGCATAACTAGTTGTACTGTGGGAGAGCTGGTGCACATAAGCCAAGTTGGCTTAAGGCTGACAGAAGTATTATCCATGTTGTGCTTCTGCATGCACATTCTTTTTTTCCAAAAAGGGCAAACTTTGTACTGAGGATTTAAACATACTGCTTTTTACTTGAGGCACAAAAAATATTGAGGCCATTTGCAATTTAACATTAACAGCAATGGGAGCTACGAAGTTTGGATACAAGCTTAGACATTGTGATATGCGGATTCTTATTGTCAAAAAATGAGAAGAAAATACTCATTTAAAATTAGTAATAGAATTGGAACTGAACTACTAGCCCCTCCACAGCCCCACAGCCCTGCTGGTGCCCCTCACTACTCAGGCATAGCCCCCATCCCTCCCAGCTTTGTCTGAGGGGCCCCCCAGCTGACAGGGCTATGGGGCCAGGAACATGATTCCCTGCCCCCTGCAGCTGTGTCTGAGACCTGATTGTCACCTGTGGGAAGCAGTGACTGTTGCAGCTAGAGTGGATTGTGGAGTGGCAGAGCTAGAACAGAGCCTGCCAGGTGGGAGTAGATGCAGGCTGCCCACTGTGGGCTCAGGGCTTCCTGTCCTACTGTCCTCCCCACCTGGGCCCTCTGGGGCTCAGTAGGCAGGACCCAGCCCAGCCTAGCTGGGCCAGGTGTGGAAGCTCAGTGCCTCCATGCAAGCCCTGCACCACCATGATGAGGTGCCCCCTGCCCACCCAACAGCAATGAGGGGCACAGCTCCATTCCACCACCTCTGCTGCAGCCAGGCGGGTAGGGGGTGCCTTGCCATGGCAGCATGGGGCTCATGGCAGTAGCACTGAACTTCCTCACCCTGATCTGCCCTACCATGCTGGGTCTTGCTCACTGGTACACAGAGGCCCCAGGGGGAGGGCAGCAGTGCAGGCAGTCCAAGCCCACAGCAGGCAGCACAGCTCTACCCCATGCACAAATCTGCAGGACACATGCCCCTCACACCCCACCAGGAGTGCATGCAGCAGCAGAGAGCCAGCTCTCCCCCCCATCCCCTCCCTGCCTACCATCCCCAGCACCAGCCCTGCACAACTCCCTTCCTCACTATGGGGAGAGTCAATCCCCCTGCCAGACTTACCTAAGGGGAGCTACTCTGCAGGATGCCAGGCTTCTATGTGCATGTGTATATGCGTACATACACAGATCACCCCCCGCTTGATCACCCTTCTCCCACTGTCCCCAGCTCCTTGTAGGCTGGAACTCTACTAGCCTGCAAGGGAAAAGCTACTGTTTCCTGTGTTTTTCTCCTTTAAAGGAGAAAATCTGGGTTTTAATGCATTGTTTCTGTGGCAAACAGAAAGCTCATATCCCTGATGATCAAGCTGCTGCTCTGCTTTCTGCTGCCTGTCCTGTGTTCCCCATCTGATGTTCTGCTTTCTGCTCCATCCCCTATCTGCCACTGTTCTGCCTGTCCTCTCCCCAGTCTTCCATGTGCCATGCACAAGGGCTGCCAGTGCCATTTGTGGCTTTCATTTTGCTATGAAGGCACCACAGGTTGAAAAGATGACCATCCATTTAATACTCGACCACAGTTCTGGGAGGAAGGCGGTCACAGATGAGAATCAAAATCATAGCAAGATAGATGGAGAAAAGGGTTGGGGTGATAATGCAGCCCTGCTTGAAATCACTACAGATGGTAAATGGGTCTGTCTCTGATCCCCTGCAAAGGACTGTGGCTGTCATCCCCATTATACAGTAGTCTGAGTTCACTGATGAACTTCAGTGGACAACTAAACCTAGCTAGCATCTTCCATAAGGCTTCACAATTGATGGAGTTGAAGGCCTTGGTTAGATCAATGAATGACATAAACAACTCCTGGTGTTGGTCTCTAAACTTCTCCTGGATCTGTTGTGCAACAAAAATCATATCGGTGGTGCCTCATGATGGTCTAAAGCCACGCTGAGATTCTGGAAGGACATCTTCGGCAAGGGGGAGGATGCAAGGAAGAATCTTCCTGACAATGAAGAGGAGGGCAACGCCTCAGTAGTTCCCACACACTGACTTGTCTCCTTTCTTGAAGATGATCACAACATTGGCATTCTTTAAATCAGGTGGAGCTTCCTCATTAATCCATATTTTGATAAGAAGTTGGTGAAGTTTTCATACTAATGCTGTTCCACCAGCTTTGGAGACCTCTGTGGGAATGCTGTCTGGTCCTGGCACCTTATTATTCTTGGTCTGAGTGATGGGGTGCCATACTTCCTTGAAGGATGTGGGATGCAAGAGATTTTATGACTGGGTGTTGAGGGATAGACTCAATGGTGGCAGCTGAGATCTCAGATTTATGGTTGAGTAGAATTGTGAAGTGCTCCTTCCCACGTTGTTTGATGAATACACTATCCATGAGAAGGGTGGAGCCATCCTGTGACTGCAGGGGGATTTGGGCCATTGTAACATGGCCCATGAATGACTTATATTTCTTGAAGGAAGCTTCTCATGTCATGTTGATCAGCAAAACTCTAGATCTCCATGGCCTTCACTTGCCACTACTGGTTCTTGTTGTCCTGTAGCCTCCTCTGAACTACAGCTTTACTTTCAATTCAATTCAATTTATTATTAAGGATTCTGGCTAAAAGCCTTGCTCCTGAAAACAACATGACAAACATACAACCATAATATAAATAAATTTAAGCAAAAATACCAGATACAAATATAATAATAAAATAAAGCCAACCATTAGAACTACAGCTTTAAGCCACTGGTAAGCCTCTTATTTTTGCTGGTTGGAGGGTTCATTTTGCCAACTGCAAAACACGATTCTCTTCAGATAAATAAGTGCTAGGATTTAGTCATTATTCTCATTGAACCAATCTTGGCCACGGTAAGTGGAGTATCCAGTTGATTCAGGGCATGCCTTGTGAATAACGTTCTTAAGTTCCTCCCAATGTGCCCAGATGTCCTGATGCCATCAGGTAGGTCAGAGAACTTCTCAGTAAGGCATTGCTGAAGAACCTTGCATCTAGGTTTGTCTTGGAGTGCCTTGATATTAAATCTCTTCCACATTCCATTTGGTTGTTTATGGGATTGTGGTGTAAGCTGCATATCCATGATTGATCTGACTAAAAGGTGGTCCATCCAACATTCATCTGCAGCTCTCAAGACTTGGGTGATACAAACATCAGTACTATCACGGGCTCTGATAATATAGTCAAGAAGGTGCCAGTGACTGGAGCTTGGGTGTTTCCAAGTGGTCTTTATATTTGTCACTCTGTCTGAAGACAGTATTTGTTATGAGCAAGGAGGAGGAGGATACCATTGGAGTTGAATTTCCCCACTCCCTCTTTCCCAGTTTTGCCACTCTAGAGTTCAGAGTGTTGCCCAACTCTTACATTGAAGTCACCCATGAGGATGGGCTTGTCTTCCTTAGCCGTGGCAGTCAGGACTGTCAAGAGCTCAGTAGAACTGTTCCTTCTTGACTTCTTCAGTGTCAAGTGTGGGGTGGAGAGTCGTAAGGTGTTTGTTAATGCCTACAGGAGTTCTGAAAGCTGACTAACAATCTTGTTCTTGATGGCAAAGCCCCATAATTGCGCCTTTGTTCAGGTGACTTTCCTTTCCAAAAAAGTTGTAGCCCCATCCTTCTTTCAGCTGGCCTCCATCTACCCAGTGAGTCTTGCTTAAGGCAGCAATATCTATGTCATATCTTGCAAGTTCTATAGCTACTATGGCGGTTTGTCTTTTAGTGCACTCACTGTTTGGCAGAGTCCATGAGAGTGCGGACATGTGGCAAATTTCAGTACTTTATTTTGTTGGTTTCAGTCACAGGCATAGTGATCCCACTGGATGCAGCAATCCAGCTGGGAGGTGGGGGGGTTGAGATGGCCTATGTTTAGGGCACCTTCTCTAGCCCCTTTCCATTCAGGGTGAGCAGAGGGGATCCTAAAGAGGACTGCCCAGTCATGGCCACACCTGCTAAATTTTATCTCTGTCTCTGTAAGTGCAAAACAACCATCATGACTTCTGTATACATTCAGATTTGTGACTAGGGACTCCCAGAGATCACTGTTCCTGCCCCCACCACCACTTGTCCTTCACCACGGGACTTGGTTTGTGGCAGATGGTAACATCCCTGGCAGAGGCCTGCACGTGACATCTATTAATGTGGGGAAGCTACTGTACAAGCGTCAGCCACACAAACGTGACAGGAAGGAGCCCTGAACCCAGTGGCAAGGATGTCCAAAACAACCAAGGACCTCCATCCCACTGCAGCCCATGTCCGCCTTCAGTTGTGGAGATCCAGGATACTGGTTCTAAGTTTTCTAAGTACTGGCAGGAGCTTTAGTGCTCCCTGGTCAAAACGCTGAACTCTTAGCTGTGATCAAGAACTTTCAAGTCTGCTAAGATTTGAAAGTCCATATTTCCAATGAATCTCTGTAAAAAAACAAAAAACCCCACATTTTCAAACAATTAAGGAAGCTTTCTGAAAATTTGGTCAAAAGGCAATAGACTTAGCAGTTGGTCAAGAAATAAACTTAACACTAACATTGATCCCAATTGTCACCTGATCTAATTGCTTTTCTTTTTAACAGTATTGTCACTAATCTAGTAGAACAGTGGAAGCAGGGACTCTAATGCTACTAAGTTCAAATGATTGTGAGAGCAAATTGAATTTCAGGAGAACATATATCCTCTGATGGTAGCTACAATTTGTAACCAAGCATATTGCCTCTGTGGTAAATACAATGAGGGTTCTAGCAGTGAATCTGTGCATCAAGTGCATAGCATTTCTGTTGACAGATGAAGACCTCGAGGAACAGTGTGGGGAAATCTTTCATGATTTGAGACTGGAAACTATTGTTTTGTTAAATAGACATCCAAACTATGTTAGTGTAGATCTAGACATTTTCTCTGCATTTTATAAACCAATGGCTCATTTGTTTGTGCTTTTATGGCCAAACTTGACAAATAGGAACCAATGGTATGCCTCAGTAAGGCAGATAGGAAATTTGTACTTACACTAAGAAGACGCTTTTGATTTATAGTGTAAATTATTGATTCTGTTAGAAAAGAGCAATTTTCAGAATTTTACGAGGACTACAAGCACATCTTTAAAACTTTTGCCTCAGGGTGAGAGCTCAGAGAAAATTAAAGCAGTTTCTGGAATATTTTACCAATCCTCTTTTGAAAAATAAGTAGAAAATTCTACTTGATTATTGAAAAAGACAACCCCCACTTAATGGCTAGAGTCGGCCAAAGCTGGTTTAATGCCGACATTACTTTTGGTATTGTCACTCCTAAAAAAATTCCTTTTAAAAGAGAAATATGAAAAACCTTAAACATGATGCCTTGAAAGGCAGCACTCTCTAATTATGAACAAATGTTCTACAAAAAAGCTCTCCATGAAATAGTGTTCCATTGAGAATGGAATGAAGAACTGCATATTTTTTAAATTCATGTTAAGTAGAGGTTCCCTCTTGTTTTTCATTAGATGACATATTAGAGTACATATAGCACTTTAAAAAAATAGTCATCTTCAGGTAACTGTCTTCTGAATTTTATAAGTCATTATATGTGCCATGGGATGTTGAGAAGTGCAATCTGGATAATGAAGAGAACGTTTATTCTTTCCAGAAATGTCCTACATAAACTGGAGCGAATTAAATTGTATCACCCATTTAAAAAATGCATACACCCAGGGTCTTTTTTTTCCCTGCTTAAAATAGCAATAACAACCTTGATGCAGGGCATTTCTTGGCATTTAATGGCCGGCTGGGATTAATGGCCCTCAGCAGTGCCTCGGGCCATCAACTCCTCCCAGTCAGTCATTAATCCCTAGGAAATGCCCTGCTTCTGGATTATTGTTTTAATATTAGGTTGTAGAAGTTGCCATCTGAGGAAAAAATGACCTTGTGGCAATGTTAAGTAGTACAAAATCCAAATGGTTAAATGCTACAGTTTTTAAAACCATTAATAGCCAATGATCCATCAAAACTAAAATCTTAAAACAACCCAATGAACTGTTCTTAAAAATGATGGAATTCTTCCAGCCTTATTACCTGAGCAAAGCATTTATCCTCCAAATATTTCTTCCCAATTTTCATTCCATGTTTGTTATAGTCAATTAGCTAAATTACAAAATTAGACCTTTTAAAATGCACAATAGCTTTAAAATTACATCAAACCTGGATGTTAGTCTTTTAGAAGACTCTGAGTTCATGTGATTTATATAATACAGGTTGTTTAACTTTTGAACTAGAATTTATTTAGTAATATTAAAAGAGCAAATTTATATCTAAATGGTAATGTGTGTGGTCATTGCATGGTCCATTATTTTGTACATAATTTCTTAAAGGTAATCAGATTGTTAATGTTCTGTTTGTGATTCTATTAAAGGAAAACCCTAAAATTGTTGATAGTATAACTGTCAGATAGGAACAAGGAAAAATTCACACCTCCCATTGTCTTAATTGTGCTGGCAAAAACCTGGACATAGTTATAGCTATACAGGCTGAGTCTTCTGTTGGTATAGTTGATTTTCTTCAGGGGACTAATGTAAACTATACCTGCAAATATATATGTAGCCGCTGGGGATTCCAGGGGTGGCCATGACCATGCCAGCTCCACCCCAAGGCCCCTTGTTATCTCGCATGCCACGCCTTGTTGGTAAAATAATAAATAGGGAGGCTGCTCATGAACATTTGCACAGCCCCAGTCCCACTAAACCCCACTAGACCACACTGGCATTTGAGTCACTTGCTGGGCCCCTCTCCCAGATGGTGCCTCGCAGGTTACCTGGAGCCATGTGGACTAATTGCGTGGCTCCACACCTGCCCTATACCATGCCCATGCCTCATGGGAGTTACGTGAATGTTGTTATCTCAGTTGTGGCTTTGGCCTCTTCCCCTTTAATGTAGCTAGGTCTTCTAGCCTGGGCGCACTGAGTTGGACCTGGCTTTGAGAGGCCATAGTTGTGATCAGTCTGTTCTGTCACCGGACCTCTGCTTCCTATCTGCTACGCCCCTCTGGCACTGGGCTCACAGCTTCTGTCTACTGTACTCCTGGGGTGCTGGGCTCTCTGGCCCCAGTCTGTTGCTCCCCACTGGGGCCAGGCACTCTGACCCCTGTGTCTACTGCACCCTTCTGGCACCAGGCCATCTGGCCCGATATAGCTCTGCCCGTCTGGATGCTAATGAGGCCTCCTAACACAGCCTCTTCCCAAACCATTGGTTCAAATGACAGCACAAACATCAGCCCCTGAGCTGCAACATAACAATAATGACTAGGTCACACTTTGCCCCTTTAAGACGGCAAACCTCTCCCCTAGTCTAGCCTGCTACTCAGCCCAGGATATCTTCTGAGCCTTGCAGGCAGCAGACCAGACAACCATCCATCTCAGGGCAGCTCTTTCATGTAGGAGCTCCTTCCCCTGGCAGTTGCTAGAGAACTCCCCTTGCCAGCCCCAGCCCTGGGGCTTACATGTGCTTAGGACCCTGTCTCCTCGCTGTCAGACGACCATGTACAGGTGCTGGTGCCAGCTAATTCCCTTGTTACCCTGCTGCTCAGGCAACCTGCTACTGTGGAGCTCTGCCTATCCTGCAGGGCCCTCTGGCTAGACTGCTTCTGCTCTTAAAGAAGCAGGTGTGTTTTAGAGCCCTGCAACAATATTTTCTTTCTGTCGCAAACTCTAATCACAGTTAAAGGATCTGCTGTTATACAGTTACCCCAGCAAACATTTTCTAGCAGGCAAAGCCTTACAGACATCACCATTCAAGCCAGGTCTTCAGTCCTGCTGACATTGGTTGAAATTAATCTTATCTTTCTGTGCTCTCTTGGGGTTTATATGTAGATTTATTTGTACTCTGTAGTCTGGTATGTATCTGATATATTTCTGAGACAATTAGTTTTTCTACTCTTTTCACTGAGAAGAATGCATATCAGTTGGATATAATTCCTAACAGGCCCTGAAAAGTTCAAACTTATACTGTATATTACTTATAGCTCCATGATTTAGCTTTATTGGTATGTCAGCATTAACACTTACCACCACGAGCCTCTGTGTAGCTTTTCTCACCAAGCTTGTGATGTTTCTTGCCAGCCCTCTCTAACCTAAGTCTTAATTCCACCTACCTGCAATAGTCACTACAAGCCCTTTCATATTTTGGTTGGAATTAACAGTACATACTTCCCAGTAAGAAAGATTCAGGAGTAATTGCTAAGAATGTGCTATGTTCAAATGCCCATGGTCAGCAGAACCAAAAGAATAGCCTCGCATCTCTTGTTAGTGTGATATGCTGTAGGTTTATAATATAGATATATAAAAAAAAAAAATCAAAGAACTCCACCCCAAAGAGAAAGAGAGAGAGAGAGAGAGACATAATACACATACACACACACACAACGTATAAAATATATACATCTATACATCTCTTGCTCTCTCTTTGGAGTGGAGTTCTTTGAATTTTGAAAATAAATCTCGCAGTAAATACATATTTCATAAAGGCTTGCAATAAGCTGTTTTAAAGTCTTGTTTTCAAGTAGGCCTTTATGCATTCATAGTGATAAGCAACTTAGCTTAAATATCTAATTGTATTGTTGTCTTCTGCCCTGTCGTCTTCCAGCATGTGTCTTTCTCATTTACATTGTTCATTACAGGAAAGTGGCTTTGTAGCTTTATTTATTATTGCATCCAGTTATTTCACGTTGTACTACTGCATCTCCAAATCCATTTATTTTTAAAGTGTTCTCTTTATTCTAAGGCAGAAAGCAAGGTAGAAGTGCACCTTACAGACTAACTGAATTAGCGATATAAAAGCTTTTGTGAGCAATAGCTTACTTCATTCAGTGCTAGCATCTAATGAGGTTAGCTTCTGATGAAGTGAGCTGCTGCTCACTAAAGCTTATGCATCTCTGATTCAGTTAGGCTTTAAGATGGACCTTTACTTTATCTTGTGCCTGACTTCAGCCTAATTCAGCTAAGTACCTCTCCATTTATTCATAAGGATTTTTGATAGCAAGCAAATAGTTTACACTCTTCTGTGCTTCTCTATACAACAGGAGTTAACTCGTCAGATTTTTAAAATGTGGATGCCTAAAATTCAGTTCTTATTTCCATATTTAGGCACTTGACCAAATGTGAGCTAATTTATTGTGGAACAGCTGTGACTCCCATTATTTCAATGGAAGTTGGGTTGCTTAGCATCTCTAAAAGGCCAAACTATTTTTTCATGTTAGGCTTAAATATGAAAAAGGAGACTTATTCTAAGCCAAATCCTGTACTTCACTTAGATTACAGCCCTGTATTAAAAGTTGAGTTTGTCTGTAGTATGCTCCCTTTTAAGCTAATTAGATGCTGGTCATAGACTTCTAGAAAGTACTTGAGAGCTGAATGATATTTCAGTGCACCTCTTCCACTGGAATGGCTCTGCTGCTATACTGTAGCCAAGGAGCTATTTATGCAGCTAAGAAGGAAGTCATAAGCCACATCATACTTCTTCCCCAGTAATGGCTAACCTGAGCAATTTTGGTCCTGCAGCACTGACTGCTCTCAGTTGCACCAATGACCAACAAGTTTAAAAGACTGGTTAGTGTTGGAGTTTGATCACAGGGACATAAAAACACCCTGTCTCTCTATCTTGTGCCATACACAGGAGCAGACAACATGACACCAGATATTCCCAATATCCTATGGGAGATCATTCTCTGTCTACTCATTAGAGCTTTAAGATGTGTGGGTTCTCTTTCAGGCTGCCCTAATTCAGTCCAATATTTGACCTTGTTTATATTTTCTGTTTACTGATTCATTGGGAGAACCTTTCCAAGTAGTGGGATGGCAGTAACAACCCCTTTTAAACTGAATGGCAATAAAGCTTGAGGTTTTTCATAGTGACAATGGTAGTGTAGAGTAGGGTATAGAAATCATAGAAAATTGGGGTTAGAAGAGACCTCAGAGGTCATCTAGTCCAACCCCCTGCTCAAAGAAAGTCTATCCCCAATTACATCATCCCAGCCAAAGCTTTGTCTAGCCAGGTCTTGAAAACCTCTAAGGATGGAGATTCCACCACCTCTCTAGGTAGCCTGTTTCAGTGTTTTACTACCCTCCTAGTAAGAAAATTCTTCCTAATATTTAATTTAAACTTCTGTTGCTGCAACTTGAGACCATTGCTCCTTGTTCTGTTATCTGCCACCACTGACAAAGTCTAGCTCCATCCTATTTTGAACCCCCTTTCAGGCAGTTGAAGGCTGCTATTAAATCCCCTCTGTCTTCTCTTCTCTAAACTAAATAGACCCAGTTCCCTCAACCTCTCCTCAGAAGTAATGTGCCACAGCCTCCTCACCATATGTGTTGCCCTCCACTGGACCCTCTCCAATTTGCCCACATCCTTTCTGTGCTGGGGTCCCAAAACTGAACAACAGTACTCCAGATGTGGCCTGATCAGTGCTGAATAGAAGGGAATAATCACTTCCATTGATGTACTGGCAACACACCTACCAATGCAGCCCAGTATGCCATTAGCTGTTTTGGCAACAAGGGCACACTGCTGGCTCATATTCAGCTAATTGTTTACTGTAACTCCCAGGTTCTTTTCTGCAGAGCTGCTGCCCAGCCAGTCAGCTTCTGGCCTGTACTGGTGCATGGGGTTGTTCTGTCTTAAGTGCAGGACTTGGTACTTGTCCTTGTTGAACCTCATGAGATTCCTTTTGGCCCAATCCTCCAATTTGTCAAAGCCACTCTGAATCCTAGCCCTACCCCCCAGTACATCTACTACTCCCCCTGGCTTGATGTCATATGAAAATTTGCTGAGGGTGTACTCTGTGCCTCTTCCAGGTTATTGATAAAGACATTGAACAAAACCAGCCCCAGGACTGACCCCTGTGGCACTCCATTTGATACTGGCTGTCAATTAGAAATTGAACCATTGAATACTACCCACTGGGCACATCTACATGAGATGGTTCATTGTTGTAGCCACACGCTAAGGCAACATAGTGTCAGCGGGCACAAACCATGATGCCACAGCTATGTTGCCATAGCAATGTGCTCCCTTGCTATAGCTTGTTGCTATGGCAATTTAACGACTAAAAATACCCATGTCCCCCCAGCACAGAGCAGTAACAGCTGAACCATAGGGGCACATGTAGATGCGTCCTCTGAGCCAATGCTCCATCCAGTTTTCTAACCATCCTATTGTCCCATTCATCCAGCCCAAACTTCCTTAACTTACCTGCAAGAATGTTGTGGGAGACTGTATCAAAAGGCTTGTGAAAATCGAGGTATATTATTTGTCATGTGATATGATATATGAAGAAATATCTAGTAGTTCTTCAATAGGTCTGAAAAAGCAAAGTTACATTTACATTGAATGGTAGAATATTCTGTGAGAATATTAGGATCCTTGTCATTTTTCACTGTTTATTAGTTTGCTTCTTCAAAAGATTACCAACAAGTCAGTAAAACTGGCACTTGAGGAGGAAATATTTGTCTGAAGGGAGTTGCCAGATCCCTGCCTTTAATTTTGTGTCTTATTCACTGCTGGAGTGTAGCCAAAAGCTTCTTGGGTGATCAAACAGAACAGCTAGCTACTTAAATAAATTAGGATGTTTGCATGTAATACTAAAGCTACCCACACATGAGATTTCAGATCGTGTCTTTCAGAAGGAAATGCTGAAGACCTGTTATCTTGGGAGTTGCACCTGATAGCACATGACATATTGGGTTTTTGTCCCATTTAAGAGAAACTGTAGAGAAAGCAAAGATGGAAGTTTAGACAGAAAAAGTTCAATAAAAAAACAGAGTATCAGTAAGGGCATCTACACATGCAAATGTTAGTGAATGGGTTTACTCTGCAGTAATTTACTGTGGTGGTTCCCAGGGGCATAGAGCAATCTCCCAGCCCTCCCTCCATGATTGTGGAGCCAGGGCCAGGAGCTCCCTGTTACTGGGGCAGAGGGATATTGTCCTGGCCCAGGCTCCACCATTGGAGCCCACCACAGGTGCAGAGAGTAATCTCCCATCCCCTGCTTTCCAGCTGACCGGGAGCAAATTTCCTTCCAGTTGGCTGTTTACACATGTCTTATTGCACAGTAACTACTCCACAGTTAATTTGCTACCTTCAAATGCAGGTAGCAAATTAACTGCAGAGTAGAGTAAATTCCTGTGCAGTAAGCATCTGCATTTGTAGATGGGGATGCTTACTATGCAGTAATTTGCTTTACTGTGTAATTAAGCATCTTGTGTAGACGTGCCCCATGTGTAGCTTTTATGTGTCGCCTGCCTGTGCCACTTTATTTTCTGGGGAGTTAGTTGTATCCCTAAAAGAAAACACAGCCTCTCCATTAAACCATTTTTAATGCACTTTTGAAGGAAAGACTGAGTTAAATTTATTGGAGGGGAAAAGATTTATTTTTTACATATTGAAAGATTAGTCCAAAACACAAGACTTGGGTCCTTGTTATATTGTAATTTTGGGTGGCTCTTGCAGCTCTTAACACTTGGATTGTCTAAGCATTAACACCTGAAACTAGGTTTAAGTACTCTTTGGGTGCCTATGTATGTGCTATTAATGCTATAAAGGCTTACTGCATGTATTTTACCATGCAGTAAGCCTTCCTTGGGGGCATGTCTACCTGTGCTTCCTGTTGGGACGAAATCTACTCCCAAAGGGAGCAGCCTAATAGAGGGCTGCTCCTACCCTGCTCTGGCCCCCTGCTGCAACCAGGAGGAGCTCCCAGCTCCCCCAAGATGCTATCTCAGGGGCAGACAGGGAGCATGGAGGCCAGTCCTGATGCACATGGGGCCAGAAGACTTCTGCCAGCTGCAGTGGCAGCTGTTTTCTGGCCCCATGCACATTAGGAGGGGTCCTGATGTGCAGGGGACCAGGAGACTGTTCTCACTGCAGAGCTCTCCCAGCCCTGTGCACATGGAGACAAGCTCTGTGCCCAGTGGGGCTTCCCCATGCAGCCAGGGGATCACTGGGAGCTGTCCCACTTCTGGGACAGTTCCCAGCCAGCCCCTGACTGCACAAGGATTTCTCCACCCAGCTGGAGGCTTGCTAAGAGCTGCCTCAGAAGTGGGACAGCTCCCAGCCAGTCCCCAACTGGGCAGGGAAATGAAGAGCTCCCCAGTCTCAGCACTGTTCAACTTCTGGCTCCTGTAGGGGGCTGAGAGCTGAGCAGTGCCAGGATGAAAGGAGTTCTGTATCCCCTGTGGCCACCTGGTGTTGGGGCTGAATGGGAACAAATTTATTCCTGGTCAGCATCTACACATGTACTGCTGTGCAGTATCTACTGCATGGTTAGTTACTACCTGTATTTACAGGAAGTAGCTAACTGCCCAGTAGACTAATTTACTGTGCAGTAAATAGTGCACACATGTAGATGGTAACACTTTACTACCCAGTATATTAGCCTACCATGCGGTAAAGTGTCTCATGTATACACGCCTGTTGTGCAGCTCAAACTTATGTCACTGGGGCAGGTTTATCTTTGATCCGTGTTACCCAGCCCATGTTACACTAAAGTGTAGTCACTCTAGGCTACACTTTAGTGTAAACACCCCACCACCCGCCCTTACCTGCTGGTCTGGATAGGGCCCACTCCCCTCCCCAGCACCCCGGATCCCTGCTCAATAACCCCTCTCCACTTACTTGTGGCTGCCTGCACTTTCAGTCCTGGAGCTGGGGGAGAAGAACAGACCGGGAAGGGTTAACCTGGCTGCCCAGCTGTCACCCCTGCCTCTACAGCAGCTAGACAGGTAGGCTAACCCTTCCCTGTCTGCTCCCCTCCCCCACCCCAAGACAAGCACTAGGGCCTGGGCAGGCAAATTAACCCTTCCCTGCCTGCTCTCCACCCCCAGGACAGAGAGTGCAGGCAACCACAAGTAGGTGGCAGGGGTTGGGGGAATCCCAAGGGGTCAGAGGAGAGCTCTGCGGGTGGGAGGGAAAGCATGGAAGCCGAAGGGGGCAGGGGGGAAACCCAGAATGGGAGTGGGGTGTGGGAGGCATTCTAACCTTACAGTCCTCCAGGCTCTTGCTGGCCTTAACGTGTGTCCACTCAAAACTTAAGGTAGTACTAACACTGATCAACATTTGTGCAGCTCACAGTGTAAGGGTAACAAGGCCCTTAGATGCTATCAAATTCACTCATCCCTACTGTTATATCCTATTTCATGCATAATTTTCATCATTGTTGTGTCTTCCTTTTTAAGACCTCATAAAATGGATCAGATATTGTTGTATGACCATCTGACCAAGAGTTGCAGGAAGCCATTAATTCTCAAGTGCTGAAATCATTTTAGAAGGACACCACAAAAAAGATTTCTTGAGAACAAAAACTGATACTGATTTAGGCTGTCGATGGTTTTATTGTGCATTAAAAAAGTCATTAAAATTAGCATATGCAGGGATGCTGACTGATCTGCCTGTTTCAGAAAGAGGAAGGATGGAAATCATGATCATCTTTATGCAGTAATTACTTTGGGAAAAGATACATTAGACACCTTGAAACAGTGGGACATATTGTAAGTTAAAACAAAAAAAAAATTACATTTGGTTGTCTTTACTTCTGCTATCCCCAAAAAGTATTCTGGATACTTACTTTTGGTGAAGTAATGTATTAGTAATAAGGCTTTATAAGCGGCACATTTTTTTGGTCATCTCGGGCAGTTAGAAGTTACAATGGAGTTTGTGATATGGTATTGTGATAGCTTGTGGAGTTCATGATTCCTAAGTGAATTACCATATCACTCTTCCTTTTTTTGACTTAAGTGTTTTTTGAAAAGTCAAAATGGGGGAGTTAATTTCTGAATCTTTTTTTGAAAGAATAAAATTGTACTCACATCATAGAATGAGGACTTCATCAAAATATGTGCATTCCTTTTAGCTGCTATTTCTGTACATACAGTAATTTTTTGAGCTGCAATAGCCATACCCTACTTAAAGTATATCCTATGTTGTATTATTTGCTTTCACTTCTTCATATTTAGCTTTTAGGATGTGGGGTATACCATCCAAATTCATGTGCTCTCGAATAGGGTCCTAAAAGAATGTGAATGGTTCTTACTCAGAATGAGGATGTATGCTATCAGAAACTTAGTGTACTGGGTCAAGAAGTTGTTGCAGTTTTTAAACTTAATGAAATATCCCAAGAGTTTTATATTCCAGGGGACCTGCATAGAATTTCCTGTTTTCAGTATGGATAACTCCAGAGTTTCAGAAACATGTTCTTGACATAGCCAAGAGTAAATATGTTTTGTCCTGGATAAACTGAGTTGAATATCCAGAGTTGTTGATAATGGTAGTGATTTTTCCCCCGGTGTTCACAGTAATTGGTTTTGGGTCATTGTAGCTCCTTGGTTTGCTTAGCCCTTTCCTCACCACTGCTCTGTGATAGTTTCAAGAGGTGTAATGATGCATCTTCTTCTCAGGCTTGTTGGTTCCTCTTTCGTTGGCTTCACCAGGACAGATGGAATGCTCATGTTTTGATAGTTTCTTATCAACAACTTGCATTTGCCAATGAATCTCTTGATAGTTTTATTGTACATCAACAGCAGTTGATTGGAATTTTCTAGTCTAATAATACCGCGTGTCCTGCTACTGTTTTCTTCCTGAGTGGCTATGGCATTAAGACACAAAATATTTTGTTTTCCTTAATCATTTGCACTTTTTCCATTTGACTAATTTTTTTGGTTCGTTTTTGTTTTTACCTTTCATATTGCTTTCGATACCGAATCATTTTTTATCTGTTTGTCCCTATTCTACTTCCTGGATTCCTTTAGTTTGATCCTGCGCACTTGTTCTTCCTAAGTGACAGTTGTTGTTATGACCCTTTGCCCAGACAGTTCAGCTGTCCATGGTATTTAGAAGCATTAGGTTTAGATCTGTCTCTTTCATCAATCTCTCCTGTAAACTGAAATAATGTGTACATCAAAAGAGTTTTTTCCTATAATTAGGGAATCTTTTACACCTCCAAAGTTACATGTGAATGCCAGAATTCTCAGCTCTGTAAGCTATCTGTTCAATCTTCTATTGCTTGTTGTTGGGTATGAAAAAACAACAACAAATAGTTTGGCTCTACAACTTCATTCTGGCAGGAGGTCATAACACTCATCAAACACTCTTCTTGGCTGTTTTAGAGTTTCAGGAATCATTCCTCTAACTCCTTAGCCTTTATTTCAGATGCATTTTCTCATCTTTATTCCCCAGGGTCATCTCTTTATACAGTTAGCTCTTGCACCCTTTGCTTCCATCCTTCTGCAAAGTTTTTTACTGGAAATTAAGCCTTTCTTGTGTTCTGAGTCTCTCCATGCTGGCTTTTTGCTCTCTTCCTAGATTATGATTTGTATTCCAGCTCAATCAAGCTCCTTTCTTTACTGTCAGGCCCCCTCTACATATTACAGATATTGTACAATTAACTAGTTAATTGCACAATTACCTTGAGACAACTACACATGCAAAGTAAATATCACACCATAACCAGCTACCAGCTATTAAGTTAGGAAAGATAGAGCTTGAAAATGTGTACTAACTTTATAGCCAGTTGCTATCAAGCTTTAATTTGAATGTCTAGCAGAGCCTCCCCTGTAGCTGAGAGCCCTGTCAGTTGCTTGACAATGCCTCCTTTAGATTATTTCCTCCTACAACCAGTAGCTGCCTATACACATGCAGAGAGCCAGAATTACAACATGTTGGAGCAGACTCAATTCATTGAGTCTGCTCCAATTAATTGGGTCTGCTGAAGCGTGGTAACTACTGCACTCCAGCAGACTCCAACATCACTTGTGTCAGTGTCCCCACATTGAAAAATGGCGGTAGGGGCACTTTAACTGAAGCTGGTTCAACAAGCTTTAAAGTGCCTCTGCCACCATTTTTCAGCATGGAGATGCTGATACACATGACACTCTGGGAGGCTGATACATGTGATACATGGGGTGTTGATACATGTGATGCTCTGGGAGGTGGGGGAGGTGGTTTAATTAGAGCAGCTCTCAGAGTGCCCCCCCCATCACCTCCCAGAGCACGTCTATAAATGTTCAATATTCCTCTCTGTAGAGTTCATGGAGGTTGTTATAGAATCTGCTTGAGCTCCAGGGTTCCTCTCAGACACAGCATGTCAGTCACATGTCATTTTAAGGGTTTTGAGACTAATCAAAGAAATATCTTATGTGTGCAAATACAGAGACTAAAAGTCTTCCTCACCCTCTGCAGTTTGGTCCACAGATCAGTAAAACCTTCTGTTTTCTTAATTTCCTCTGGGAACCTTCTTTCTTCTCTGCTTGCTTCTTGCCTTGAAACTTTGGGGAAGATGAAATGAAGCACAGGAAGCCCTATGGATGACAAAGGGCATTTCTGCATCACCAGCTTACTGTGCCAGGCAACAGCATGCTCATATATACTGTACGGCTTTGAATACACTACCTCCCAAGCTGGCAGTAACATAATCATATTAGTGTGGCACTGCAGTGGGCTAATTAGCACTGTTAGTAGGAATAGTTTGCCTAACAGCAGCACCATGCGGATGTGGCTATACTGCTCCTAGTTCAGGCAGTATCCAGTATGATATATTTGAGAGCACTGATACCTGGTACAATAAGTTTGTGATATAGCCATGAAAGTCTGTGATATAGTCATGGCCAGAAATGAGAGAGTAGGACAGAATTTCAGGGGGTAAGGAAAAAAGGCACGAGGAGAGCTATTCAGGGGGGACATCTGACAATAACAGAGGGGAAAAGTCCTATAAAATTATTCAGTGCCAAATTTGGTGTGTTTTTGTCATTGTTTTTCAAAATATGATTTGCCTAACTCTTCTTATGGGCAGTGTGGAAACTAAATGGCATCTGTGTACCTGGAAGTGAGAGGGGAGTGGAGAGATCAAGAGGAAGGAGCTCCAAGGCAAAATGAAGACTGAAATAGAGGAGAAAGTTAAAAATAAAAATAAATGAAGAGGGAGACAGAACAACTGAGGGCTCAGTACGTGGATACTGTAGTAAGGGGTGCAGTATAATCACCTAGGAGGTCAGTATGAGTTAGAGATACAGCCTTACAGAAAAAAAGTTAAAATCACCCTGCATAAGTTAGTTTGGCTATTGTGTTGCTTCTTTCATGTCTATGGCTAGCTAGCCACATTGGGCCATATTCTCTGATGATGTAAATCAACATCTCATCATTAACCACGTGCTATGGGAAAGCAAGTGCATGCTTTTCCCATGCATCAATGTGCCTCTTACTTTTGTATGGCATCAGCTATCAACTTTCAGATCTGAGCCACTGTCTGGTATTATCATTTGGGGCACTTTTACATGTATCCTGGGGGTGGGGAGGGGGCAGCGCTTTAATTAGAGTGGCTCCAAGAGCCGCTTTAATTAAAATGCCACCATATCTCCTGTATCAACGTCCCCACACTCAAAAATGGCAGTGGGGACGCTTGAACTAACACTCATTCTATGAGCGTTAGTTCAAGCACCCCTGCTGCCATTTTTAAGCACAGGGACACTGATACAGGAGACACAGGAGGCTGCTGGAGCACGGCAATTGCCATGCTCCAGACAACTCGATTGATATTCTCCGACCTACTCTGATATTTTCCAACATACTGGAATTCCATCTGCTTTGTCTGGACATTTTTAAGGATTGCAACTTTTGATTAAGTGCTGTGCTGTGTGTTGGACACCTCGTTCAGGCAGGGTGTTCATCTTGTGTCCAAGATGTTCATCTTCTGAAGTGCAGTGTCTGTATCCAGACCTCAGTCTGTTCAGCTTGAACCACGCTTCTCTGTCAAAGTCTTGCCCAATGGAGTATGGTCCGACCTTTCCCAGTGGTTGCCCCACTCCATTGATGCCCTTAGGTTTGGTTCAGCATCTCCAATCTCTTCCAGGAGCTTGTGGACTTCATGTATAAACAGTTTATGATTTTTAAGCCTTTTTAGCCCTCCATTTGTTCAGGTCTTCAGTTAATAGTTGATGGAACAGGCGATTTTTGTCATCTTTTACCTCTATTGCCAGTAATGACGTTAGGATCTGTCTTAGATCGCTTGCTCTACTATCTGAGATTACAGGAAGTACAAGGTATGTATAATTTGTGCAGCCTGTTATGAGTGTCTTTACACTGTAAGTACAGTGTCAAACTTTCTAGTGTGACAACTGGACCATACAGGAGCTCAATATTCTACTGGGGCATGTACCATTGCAAGTGCAGTGGTTCAGAGCACTTTGAGGTTAGCACTCCATGTTGTGCTGGCCAAACATCTTAAGGCAGCTACCCATTTAGAGACTTTATTGCTGACCTTCTGAATGAGAAGGTGAGGGAACAGACCAATGTGATTCCTAGGTAGGTTGGGGTATGCTCATGGGGAAGTATGTGGTTGCCTACTGTGATATTCAGCATGCTCGTGGCTCAACTGTTATCCAGGTAGTAGAGCAATGTTACAAATTTATTGATGCTCAACATTAAATGCCACTTGTGGAGACAGTCATCAATGAGTTCCATGTCAGTTCTTTTCCTTGGGCTACTACGGCGATGTTGTTAGCATATGTTATTGCTTGGATGTTGTGTGTGGGCAGTTTGAGATGCATATATTGAAAACTATTGGTGCTAGCAGTGATCAGGGTCCCCCCAGGGGATATCATTCTTCAGAGTTTGTACTCTGCTTTTCTCTCCGTAGCTGGTAGTGAATATGAATGATCTACTGTAGATCATGTTCATGATGAAAGTGCATAGCTTGTAGTCAGGTATCATAGAGTGCAGTTTATTTTTGAGGCCTTGGTGCCATACATAGTCATAGGAAAGTGTAAGGTTGATAAAAGCCATAGATTGTAATTCATACATGGTAAGGCTGGAAGGGACCTCAGAAGATCATTAGGTCCAGCTCCCTGCAGCAAGCAGGAAAGATAACTGGAGGTCAGATGACCCCAGCAAGGTGACTTTCTAGTCTCCTCTTGAAGATTTCCAGGGTAGGCGATTGCACCACCTCTGGAGGGACCTTATTCGACATCCCTTTTTCTTCCTCATTTCAAACCTGTTTTCTATGTCTGATGTAAGTAATGTAATTTGGTCAGTGTTACATCACTTTTTCCAAATTTTCTACTCACTTTTTCTATTTTCAGAGCTGCAGCTCAGCGGTGTTCTCAGTTCTATTCAGAAATATGTGCTCTATGAGTTTGTATGTAGTGCAGAGTAGTGAGAAGGGTTGGTCACTCTTGGGATCTTCTCCTGGTTTACTTGATTTCAGGATAGCAATGACATCAGCTTTTCTCTAGATTTTTGGAAGTTTGATATTACTTACTTTCTAGATATTTATACATAGATTTTGAAGACATCTTTTTATTGTGGTTCCAAGCTTGGTAACAGATTCTGAGAATGCTACTAAGACAGTTGGACTTTTGATTTTTCCTATATCAAGACACTCTACTTTCCAATTTTGATACAGGATGAACCAGATCACCCTCTCCTATTTCATAGTTTCATAGTTTCTAGGGTTGGAAGGGACCTGAGCAGATCGAGTCCAACCCCCTGCCATGGCAGGAAAGAGTACTGGGGTCAAACGACCCCAGCAAGATGTACATGTAGCCTCCTCTTAAAGACCCCCAGGGTAGGAGCCAGTACCACTTCTCTTGGAAGTTGGTTCCAGACCCTAGCCGCCCTGACTGTGAAGTAGCGCTTCCTGATAGCTACCCTAAATCTACCCTCTGCCAGCTTGTGACCGTTATTCCTGGTCACTCCTGGCACTGCTCGGGGGAACGGGGACTCCCTCAATGCCTGCTGGTCCCTTCTGACTAGTTTGTAACAGGCCACTAGATCCCCCCTCAGCCTTCTCTTGTGGAGGCTGAACAGGTTCAGGTCCCTTAGCTTCTCCTTATAGGGCCTGCCCTGCTGCCTCCTGATCATGCGAGTGGCCCTCCTCTGGACCCTCTCCATGTTGTCCACATCCCTCTTGAAGTGCGGTGCCCAGAACTGGACGCAGTACTCCAGCTGCGGCCTGACCAGTGCCGCATAGAGGGGGAGGATCACCTCCTTGGACCTGCTTGGGATGCATCTGTGGATGCATGACAAGGTACGGCTGGCCTTCCTGACTGCCTCCCCACACTGCTGGCCCATGTTCATCTTGGAGTCAATGATGACTCCAAGATCCTTTTCTGCCTCTGCACTGACGAGAAGGGAGTTCCCCAGCTTGTAGGTGTGGTGCTAACTGTTCCTCCCCAGGTGCATCACCTTGCACTTCTCAGTGTTTAATCCCATCCTGTTCTCATCTGCCCACCCCTGTAACCTGTCTAGGTCTGACTGCAGCCCATTCCTCCCCTCTAGCAAGCCCACATCCCCCAACATCGTAGTGTCATCAGCAAATTTGAACAGGGTGCTTTTTACCCCCTCATCCAAGTCACTGATGAAGATGTTGAACAGTGCGGGCCCGAGGACCAAGCCCTGCGGAACCCCACTGCCCACATCCCTCCAGGTCGAAAATGACCCAACCACTACCACCCTCTGGGGGTGACCTATTTGACTGTGTGGGTGTCGACACCACAGTCCCCCAGTTTTTTGATGAAAATGGGTTGAAAGACAGTGTCAAAGGCCTTCCAAAAGTCCAGGAAGACTATGTCCACTGCTACCCCTGCATCTAAGGATTTGGTGACCTGGTTGTAGAAGGCCACCAGGTTGGTCTGACAGGACCTGCCTCTAATGAACCCATGTTGGTTGCCCGGAAGCATAATCTCTCCTGCTGGCCCCTCGTGGACATGTGCCAGAATAATTCTCTCAAAAAGCTTGCCCAGGATTGAGGTAAGACTAACTGGCCTTTAGTTTCCCAGGTCCTCCTTCTTCCCTTTTTTGAAGATGGGAACCACGTTGGCCCTCTTCCAGTCCTCTGGTACCACACCAGAGCACCACGAGTGCTCGTAAAGCCATGCTAGGGGTCCTGCACTGACCTCTGCCAATTCCTTTAGTACTCTAGGCTGGAGATCGTCCGGACCGGCTGACTTGAATACGTCCAGTCCCTCCAGAAGCTCCCTAACTAGTTCCTCACTAACCCTTGGCCCAGGTGTGCCTCCCCTGGGGCCCAAGGGGGCCCAGCAGGGAGGTGACTGTTCTGGTCCCTACTTAGGAAGACGGAGGCAAAGAAATTGTTAAATATGTTAGCTTTGTCATTTGGTATGACTACCAAATTTCCTAGCTTGTCCTGCAGGGGCCCCACATTACCCAGGACCTTCTTTTTGCCCCCCATGTATTTAAAAAAGGACTTCTTGTTGTACTTGATCTGGGAAGCTAGTCCCAGTTCCATCTCCACCTTGGCCTTCCTGACTGCCCCCCTGCATCCCCAAGCAACTGCAGTACAATCCTCCCTGGTGATGGCCCCTCCCTTCCACTGGGTGTGCGCCTCCCTTTTAGCTAGGAGACATTCCCGGATGCTTTTGGTGAGCCATGGGGGCTTTTGCACCCTCCTGCCCCCTTTGATCCGTGTTGGGATTACCTCCCTTTGGACTTGGAGGATCGTCTTCTTAAGGAGCAACCACTCTTCTTGGACACCTGGCTCCCCTCCCTTCCGGGACCTCAGTGCTTCCCTGACTATTCTCCTTAGCTCACAGAAGTCCACCCTCCTGAAATCTAGGGCTGCTGCCTTGCTGCAGGCCTTTGCCACCTTGCGCTGAATGGTGAATTCCAGCAGGCGATGATCACTGTCGCCCGGGTGGTTGAGCACCCGCAGCCCCCTGACCAGGTCATCACGCGTGGCCAGCACCAGGTCCAACAAGGCATCTCACTTGGTGAGGCTGTGCACCTCCTGGGTTAGATGGAGGTCTTGCATTTTGGCTAGGAACTTACATGAGTGGTCAGACCTGGCTGACTGCTCTTCCCAGCAGATGTCTGGAAAGTTCAGGTCACCCATGATGACCACGTCCTTTGACCTAACTACCTCCGTGAGCTGACTTAAGAATTCCTGGTCTAGCTCTTCCCCTTGGTTGGGTGGTCTGTAGTAGACCCCCACCATTAAATCTCTTTCCCCTTGACTGCCCTGTATTCTAACTTCAGAGTACCCCTCCTCTGATTCTTTGTTAATTGCCGAGGATGTGTATTCCTCCTTAATGTAGAGCGCCACGCCCCCACCTTTCCTCCCTGTCCTATCCCTCCTGTACAGCCTATAGCCCTTGATAGTCACCTGCCAGTCATGCGCTGGGTCCCACCATGTTTCATTGAGGCCCACTGTGTCTGGGTTGGTGTCAGCTAGCAGGAGGGTAAGTTCCTCTTGCTTGTTTCCCATACTACGAGTGTTTGTGTAGAAGCATTTGAGGCGTCCTGTGGATGTGTGCACTGGCCCCCGATTTCCAGCATTACCCTGGCCCGTTGCTTACCTGTGTATATGTTCCACTCGTCGGTCTAGGCTGGGCTGTACTTGTGGGTATTGCTTGGTTTGGCAGTCCAAGGCTTCCTCTGCCCTCGTCTTCCCCTTCCCCCAGTGAGCCTAGTTTAAAGCCCGCCAGAGGAGATCCTCCAACCTAGAAGAAAACACATACTTACCTTTAGGTGAAAGGTGGAGCCCGTCCCATCCGAGCATGTCTCTTGTCATGATGTGTGGGTCATTGTCAAGGAAGCCAAAGCCTGCCTCGAGACACCATTCCCGAAGCCGCCAGTTGGTTTCCACGATGCACGTCGCGTGCCATCTTCCATGTCTGCTCACTGGTAGGATAGAAGAGAAAACCACCTGTGCACCTATCTCCTTCAGCACGCCCCCCAGAGTGTGGTAGTCCACCATCAGGCAATCATGGCTTCTGCTGGCTGCATCATTAGTACCCACATGGATTAGGACCATGGGGTAGTAATCGGTGGGTTGGATCACAGCCTGGATCATCCCCTTCACGTCCTGAATCTTTGCTCCCAGTAGACCTCGTGTGTTGAGGGGTCCTGGCGACAGTTGGGGCCCTCTGTACCTCTCAGGATGGAGTCACCTATGATGATCACTCAAGCCTTTTTCCTCCTGGACTGCTTAGCTCCTTCGGCCAGCTCAGATCGTGGAGAGCCTGGAGTTGCCTCCTCTCCTTCCTTCTCCTCCAGAGTTCCCAGGGCCTCATACTTGTTCTCCAGCTGGACTGGAGGAACTGGTACTGCTAAGTTATGAGCACCCCTGGTTCTGGAGGTGACCATCTGCCACTCTGCAGGGGAGCGCACTTCCCAAGGTGCTTCTCCCTTGGTTATGTGACCCTGCAGGGAAAGGAAATAGCTGTCAATTTCTTCCTCCGCCTCCCTGATTCCCCTCAGCCTGCTAACCTCCTCCTGGAGCTCCCTCACCTGCACCTCCAGGGCCCTAAGGTGGCCACCTGCAGGACAGGTGTGGGGGTCCCCAGTCCCTGCCCCCCCCGGGCCTTGCTGGGCAACTCCCGCAGGCCTGGGGGTGGGGGATGCCAGCCCCGCCATGGGCTCTGTCTGGGTGGAGGCCTTAGACAAGCCCTGGAAAGGCTGCGCCCCCCAGGCAGGGGCCCTGGCAGCACTCTGTGTCAACACCATCTTAGGAGTTGCTGCTTTTTTCTAGCTTAGTGCAGTGCCTTTGCCCTGCTTCCAGTGCTAGCAGGAGTCTCCCTCCTGGCCCTTCCTGCTCACCCACCAGCGTGCTCTTACAGAGTGCACCTGTTTGCGTATTCATGCAGCATGGCTTGGGAGCACGGCTCCCTACCGGCTCAGTTAAGAGGGATCTGGGGGGCTTCCCTTCTGGATCCGGCTCAGCTGCATCCGGTCCCTCTGCCCCACTTACCTTAGGGGGATCAACTGGTACTGCCCCCGCTGCTGGCTCCGCTGCTGCTACATCCATCTTCGCTTTGGGTCAGGTAAGGGGGCACATGTGCATGTGGGACACGTGTGCCTGGATCCCTCCTCTTCTCCCTGCTCCTGGCTCCTGAGTGTCGGGAGCTATGTCAAACCATGGCTTTTAAAGGCCATGGTTTGAAATTCCTGTCACTGCCCCAACAGCCAATCAGGCGCTCCAATCTTCCCAGAAGTGCCTGCCAGCAGTCCCGCCCCCGATACTCCCCCGCTGGGGGGGATCTGATGCCTCCTCAGCCTGCTCCCCGAGGGTTAACCCTGGGGGTGCTCCCTGGCTTGGGGGGACAGTCCCCCCTAGCTCACCCCCTGTTTGTGCGCTCTGTTCGCATGGCGCGGCTCAGGAGCGCAGCTCCCTACCGGCTCAGTTAAGAGGGATCCAGGGGGCTTCCCCTCCAGATCCGGCTCAGCTGTGTCTGGTCCCTCTGCCCCACTTGCCTTAGAGGGATCAGCTGGTGCTGCCCCCACCGCTGGCTCCGCTGCTGCTGCATCCACCTCCGCTTCGGGTCAGGTAATGGGGCACATGTGTGCCTGGATCCCTCCTCTTCTCCCTGCTCCTAGCTATTTTTGAGGGAATAACTTGGCTCTTCTTCAACTTCATAACTAAGGCTATTCCTCACTCAAGTAATCAGTGCTGGAACTCATCGGCAGGGAAATGAAACCATATGTAATCCTACAAGAAACACATATAGAGCATCTACAGAAGATGAAGCTTTCAGGCTACAGCCTTACAGACTCTGTAGCCAGCAGGATATATGGCCTTGCTGCGATCATAAGAAAGGACCTTGTCATTTAATACCAGGGGACATAACACCTCCCAAAGTACAACAGAATGGAGTGCTATCCAGGTCAATGACATAGTCATTGTCAGTGTATACAAGCCACCTTCTGCAATGTTGTCAATCACATCCCTGCTTATTTATGACCAGACAAGCTTATATGTAGATGACTTCATCATCAAATTTAGATATACTCAGTTAACAATAGTAACAAAGACAGTCTTTGTCTCTGGGCAAGCCTGAATGATATAACCCACTTATGACCTGAAGGAGGCATGTGTCTTCCACTCTGGATGCTGGAAAATTCCAACAAACCCAGATCTTGCCTAATGGAAGGGCAACTTGAGTAAATTACCAATAAGAAAAGTACTTGATAGGCTCCTATCATCTCAGCACAGACCCTTGCTGTGACAAAACTGACAAAATGATTTTTGAGCCCACAACACCCAGACCAGCTCCAAGATGAAACTTTCAGAAGGTGTATTGGCAGAAATACCAAAAGCTGAACACAAATAGAGCTAACTAATTAGAGGATCCATCAGAAACCAATACTGATCAAGGCTACGATACATATACAAACTGCCTAATTGAAATAGCCAAACTCTGTATACCTAGAGTCTATAGAAGCCATTATGTGCTATGCAGGGATGAGAGCAGTGCAAACAGCTCTTTAACATAATCAAGCAATGCAATGACATCGCAATTGTATAAAGAACTACAGAACAGCTGGCTACCACATTGAACAATATCAAAAAGGAGAGACGGCATACTATCATAAAAGGATTGGATATGACTTATTTGATCAGGCAAGCATGGTGCACTATGGTGCCTTACATGGAAAGACACCAAAAAACAACATTGACCATTGTCACCAAACTCCATTGTGAAAATGCTGTGTAACACCAGCAAACACAGTAACCCAAGTAAGTAACACACAGAAATGATTAGACACCTGACTTGTGAACAATTTAAATCACCCAATGTCAGCCTTAATTTAACAGGACCCAGCTCTGAAACCAAGTTCAACACAGCCATTAAAGTGATTAAGACTGGCAAGGCTGCTGGAACAGATAAGATATTCTCAGAATTCATTATTAAGCTTAGAACCACAATGAAAAACATTCAATGTGCCTATTCCTCTGGCATGTGGGATCTACCACTGACTATGCAATGTTTGTGTGACCTTGAGCAAGTCTCTTTGGCTGTGTACACATGTTCAAATGGTCTACCAGGTTTGTTTTCCTAGTAGGAAAACTTATCCAGATACGCCTGAATAGGCATTCAAATGCTGAGCCCTTGAAGAGCAAAGATCTTGCAGTGTTGATACTGCACAGCCAGGGGGCCCTTGTGGACACATCTCAGGGTGTGTGTAGATGAAATGAGGGCCCTAAATTGAAGTGGTGAGTTTTAAAAAACACTCAGAGGAGAATGTATATAAACATTTGTTCTCCCAAGAGTGATTCAACCCTGATTGTTCCCAGGTTATTTTTCTCCCAGGAGAGACTGAATGCCTGTATGTGTCCTCTGTCTCTATTCCCCATCCAAAAATGCGTTAACCACACTGTGGTCTAACTCACAGAAGTCTTTTAAGGATAAAATATTTATTCAAACATAAGATTTTTTTTCTCTCCCCAATCAACATGGGGAAAAAGCCACTTATCTCATATTTGCAGACCAGCAACTTCTCCCCACCCCTCCACCCCCATTAAATACATTAATTGTCATTAAACTGCTGCTATAAACAGCATGTGTTCAGTCATGGAAACTGACTATGAAGTTGATTGAAAGCAACTCACGTTGAGCATGCCCATAAAATACCTGGCCTAAATGGGGCAAACAAACTGATGGGCGGTTGCTCTCCCAGGAGGGAATGAGCACCAAGCTTGGAGGTATAGTACTGTAATAACAGACTTGCACTCAGAGAGGCCAGAGCAAGCTCTAACACCACCACCCTCCCCCCCCTGGTGCCAGAACCTTTTTTCTTTTTCCTGGAAGTACTGCAATCTCAGGCCAGCACCAGGAGGGCCAGCCAGCCCTGACAGCATCCCCTTGGTACCAAAAATGCTTGATCTTAGCCAAAAAGCTGAGATGCTTATTGGAACCTACTACAGTATAGGTCAGTGCAGTCCATCTAAATAAGACGTGGTAGTTCCCATTAAGCACAGTCTCCCTCACTGATAGTGAGCCATCACATTGCATACAGTGCACACAGAATCTCTCTGTCAGCCGTTCTCTCAGCCTGGAGTATATGATTAGGGTACTCCTGCCCTCCATGAGGTGAAAGCAGACCAGGTTGCCCTGTGGCTCATCTATATATACATTTTTGTAGCACTTCAGGACTCAGCAAGAACACCCAGTTCTAGTCATGAGTGGGAGCTATTTAGGACATACATCCTTTCTGGGGTGTATCTGGAGCACACACATGCATACTGAGCAGTACTGAGCTGTGGGATCACCATGGCTTGAAACACCATTGACTCTGCTAAGGCCCAGCCCGATGAACTATATGATAAGTCATGAGCCTTTTGGCCCTGGAGTAAAACTAATATTATGCACAGGTACTGTGTATAAATAGGTATAAATGTGGTGCTCAAAAGCATGTACAGGCAGTCCTCGGACATACAACACAATTGGTTCCTGAAAACCATGTCTTAAGTAGAAATGTAACTCAGAACTGATTTTCCCATAGAAACGATGTTATAAATGGGGGATTGGTTCCTGAACCAAGGCCCAATACCTTATTTTCACCACAAATAACCCAGAATTTTGTACTCAGTCAATTATAGATAAGTAATATGGCTTCATTAATGTATTTATATTGTAAATAGCAATCATATTGATTTGGAAGGACTTCTTTGAGGTGACTTTGCTATACTTTTTAAAGGGCTCTTGGTTGGACTCTTCGAAGGGTTCTTGGCTGGAGTTTTCTCAGGAGTCTCGGCTGCAGGTTCTTCTGGAGTCTTGTCTGCTTTCTTAAAGAAAGTGTCCAAGGAAGTTTGGGCAGATGTTCTTCAGGGAGATAGCTATTGCAGTGAACTTGTTCACTGGTGTGGCATGGCATCGGATCAAGCATTGTAAAGTCTAAACTGACATCAGAAAGTTGAAAAATGGTGTCAATTTATAAACATTTTAAGTGTGAAACACTGTAGCTCAAAATGTTATAAGTTGAGGACTGCCTGTATATGGAGTACCTGTGCTGAAACTTGCAGCAGTCAGAATCCACAGGACCCACAGCAGTTTCCTGCTCTTCTCTGATTGCCCTCTGCAGTTTCAGCCCTCCTTTCTGTCTCTTCCCTTCCCTAGTCTCCCATTAATATCACATAATGAGCCTGAACAGAGTCTCATGATAAGGGGGTGGGCAGGAAAGCTGCACAGGGAAGAAGTGGGATGGGCAGAAGGGAAAGGGGGTCATCTGACCCTCCCAGCCACTGTTTTCATTGCTGTAGCAGTAGAAGTGGGGTGAATTCAAAACAGTCCTCCGATGGATAAATTCTACACCTGGAAAAGTATTAAAAATATATAAATTATATATATGTATATAGAATCAAATTATTGGGGGGGTCAACTATTCAGGTTTGTCTTGTATTCAAACAAATATGGTATATATAAAAATATTAGTGAGGCACTTGGACACTATGGTAATAGAAGGCATACGCATACCTTAGATTGGTACTATGATGTTAGAAAATCTGTACTTGGGGAAGAAAAAACCTACAGAACTGTGATTTTTTTGCCCACTTTGCTTTTCAATATGTGGTCTAAGAAATCAATAATATGTCAGCAGTGCATTGTTAAGTTCTTGCTACAAGTTATTGTTTGTGTTTGAAATATTGTAAAATTATTTCTAACAGTTTTCCATTACCTCTTTCAGTAATACATTGGCATCCCCTGCTTTCCCTTTATTGTGATAGAGCAGAGGTGCGGCAGACTGCGGGTTACACATCAGTTATGTGGTAGTGATGGGTGAACCAATAATCAAAATGGACCTGAGCCTACACTTTCCCCTCAGATTCAAACTGCTTTTGTGTATATACACTTTTCCTTCATTAATATTAATTTCTATGCACATATGTGTATGGTTTTATTCAGCACCAAGAAAGCTGAAAAACTAGGGGAAAGAATTTTTGTCCTTAATCTAAATATAAAATTTGCAGCCCCCCAGATATATTTTTAGAAGATTTAAATATGCTTTCTAGACTTAGAGGGGTTTATCAGAACTGCAAACGTCTTGAGGCTCTTCCATATAATGACCATGGCTCATCTGAACTCTCCTGTCCCCCTGAAGTCTTTTCTACAGGTGCTGATTTTTCTTTCATTAGATATCTGTGTTTGGGGAATTATGCTTGGTAGGCTCCCCCCCTCCCCAATTCTGGCAGCATTCTAATGTGTTAATTAATGAGGGCCCTGAGGGAAGGGAAATGTGATTTCATTAGAAGGTCTGTCTTTGTTTTGTCCCTTCACTTTGCTTTAATTTGTGTTTCACATTAGTAAGTCTCTCTTGAAACTGTTTTTTGATGGAAAATTGGATTCTCCATTGGGCAGTTTTTTGGACAAGTGTCTCCTGTACTTAAAACTTTCAGTTTTTCACCAGATAAGTTTGGGCAGACACCTAAAATGTTTTGGTCTTCAGCCAGGTTTCTTTCCCTCCTAATTTGTGGCAGAAATGTACTTTGGTCATTTTTCCTATTTGTTGCGGTTTTACCCTAAAAGGATTAAATGTTCCAAAGGAAAAATGTTGTTTTCCAAGCAGATCTACACAAAAGTACACTGGTTTCCTGTGTTTAATATAGCTGCTAGATTCATTAATAGTATTATTTACACCCATCACTATGTCTACAAAAGGCACTGTACAGGACTTGTTTCTCAAAGCCTTTTTTGGTTTTTCAAAGCGGATTTGTGGGTGGAGGAATTATGGTTGCAGAGAATCTCTGAAAATCAAGCCACTGCTCTGTTGTTTCAGCTAACAGTTACTTAACTACTGTCTGCTTAGTTTTCTGTTGCAGTCAAAGCAACAACATTTTGTTATTTTATAGAGAAATGGGCTTGTCTCCAAGTCTCAGGGTTTGTTCGTTTTGGGGGGGTTTGGTTTGTTTTTGCCTGAGGTCTGCATTGGATCCTAGCAGTGCTGTGCTTCATTTAGAGATGCATCCCAGTCTATCTCATCAACATCCTTCCAATAATCTGATTAAATCAACATCACTCATTGGATTATAATAGAAGTGGGGATCTCATAACAGAACATTGTCACAGGATCAATTTTTCCTGCTTTGACAATAAACATCTCATTTTAGGGGACCTTTCCGTAGTTTTCAGTTACAGTGTCAGCCCCACCTGAATAAATCATTGCGGTAGTTCTTATATTTCCCTTGACTTATTACCTGCTAGTAATGTTTAGCCTTGTTTTTTCTACATATATTATCCTCTTTCCACTTCAGTTTGGAAAAACAGTGGAAAACCCAATATAAAGTAGCAAGAAGACAGGACTTTAATCAAAAAGTGTTCGAGATAGAAGCAGCTGGATAATAAATACAATAATACTCATTATTTGTGTTCTCAGTGAATTATTAAACTTCATTTACCTAAAACTACTTGAAGACATTTTAAATGCAAGTTATGAGGGAAAACAAGGGAAGGTTAGAGATTATTAAATTATTTACTATCCACTCCTTGAAAGATTTTAAAAAAAAGGAGGATTATAGGTCAGTAACGTCAAGACATTCTGCATTACTCGTCTTTATCACCATGCAGAATCTTTTTATTAAGGCAGCATAGAAAGAATAGATTTATGGACTGAAGGTACAATGTTTAATATGTCCATATCCATCTAGATTGACAGTTCCTACAGACATGAATTTCCCAGGAGAGACAGTGTTACTGGTGTCAGTGGATGGCATCATTTACTTCAATGTTCCATTATTAAATTGATAACAAGATAATTCCTCTGCTTCTCAGAGACATGACAGGGTTTACAATTGTTAACTCTCTTATTGCACGGGATTTGATGTTCTAGGTAGTTTTTAATAAGAAGCTTATTTTTATTTCAGGGCTGCAACAAATCAAAAATTGCAAGAAAAAATGAGTAGAGAAATAGAAACCTGTTAGGTCTGTAAGACAACACATTTTGACTGGCTCCTAAGTGTAGTTTTTACAATAACACCTCTTTGTGTGCTGATTATTTTTCACTGCTGCATGCCTGAGAGAAAGGGAATTGTGTGTGTGTACACCTTAATAAACATTGTTTCTGCTGAGGTGCATTAGAAGTTTTACTCTGTAACCCAGCAATTCAGCTTGTTAGCTTCCATGTGTCTGTACACAGAGGAATTATTTTCACTAGAGGGAATCCAATGGGACCCTGAGAGCCTAATGTCTAGGGAAGAGGTGCCACAGAGACCAACATTTCACCAAATTAATAATTTTAAGCAGGAAACTCCATTTATTTATTTGTGCTGTTTTATTATTTATTTATTGTTGCATTGTTTCCTTTTGCTTCCCCATCTGTCTGTCATCTGTCCATCTCCTTCTCCATCTGTTGTGTCTTACAATATACTTTGATCGTAAGTACTTTTAGTTCTGTTTGTCCCAATCTACGACTGGGGCTCCTAGGTGCTGTCATAATACAGATGACAGAAAGCAATGTAATAGTCCGACAGTTTTTCAGAGCCTTTATTACAAGACATATCTATTCCAACTTGCTTAATACGCTGTAAGAGTTGTTATTTTATTTCTTCCTTCACAAAAATGAGTTATAGTCATCTTGGGAAAAATCTTTCAGTTTAATGAGCTAGATCACCAAATGAATAGAACAAGGGGAAAAAAGTGGTTCTAGGCACTTTTGCTTCACCAGATTTTGGCCTCGGCTGTTAGACTGTCTTCGTTACTTTAAGTTCTACTAAGTTGTACTGGATTTTAATAGGCCTCCTAACACCATTACCCTGGCAGAGTGGCTGGAAAACAGCTGGGGCTTATCCTACTCCAGCATACTCCCTACACTGAAATTACAAAGACTAGCCAGCATAAAGTCATTATGTCTGCTCTACAGCAGATGAAAAACTCCTATACAACTCAAAGGTCCTGTGGGTGCCATTTCAACTACCTTTATGGCTTCTTTATGCTGCTGGAGAAGCATTAAAGTGCTACAGCGTGGGGTGAATCTAGCTTAGGACCTTTATCTTGAATTCATTCATTTATCTAACATAAAACTATGAAGACTCTTTGTAATCATGTGTATTTTTTATTTATTTGCAAAGCAATGACTATGTGCCATTTGCCTGTAATAGCTGAAAAATACAGCATGCAGTAAACTATTTTTGTTGAATAGCTATCATACTTTGTACTTACGCATTTGCAACAGCTTTCCTGAAATGTATGTTTACCGTGTCTGGGGGAAACAGGGCATAGTTTAGATCTAAATGCCACATAGCCCCTGTTTGGGTGAAATTCATCAGTAAAATTACAAGATCCAACTGGCAACAGTTACCCTGGCCTATTCCCACATGCTGATGAACACCTCCCTTTCTGTTGTTTGCTTGGTGAAAGATCACCCCAACCATTGTTTTTTGGTTACTATTTTACAAAGCGTTTCTGCTGACATTTGTCTGTACCTCTTCTTACAAGGGAAGCTCTTCATGAAAAATTATCTTTGGTGATAGTTAGCTCTGCTCCTTCAGACCAAGCTAGTCAGGGCTTAAGCTGCATTGTAGTAGTGGTTTGAAAAGAATCTAGACTTTCCCAGATATTTTATACATCCAAATAAAATGCAGTTCATTTTGAAGTTTAGTTTTGTACCTACCAGTTTCTGACACTCACCAATTCTTCCTATTTTGTATCTTGACCAAAAAGCTGAACTCCCCTTCTCAAATAGTTAGTTGTTACAGACCTATTCTTTTGGCCTCTCTGTAAACTGTTCCTAGTTCTAAAGCCTTCAATGGATCTTTGTCTCAGTGAAAATATTCCAGGGTTTTCAGCTGCTGTAATGATCCTGCAACAAATAAAATATTGTTCAGGAGTTAATTCCAAAGTGATTCAAGATGCATTGTTCATTGTAGAGTTTAGGATGAGAGTGCAGGCTAAAGCTAGCAGTGGTATTTAACTGGAACAGCTACTGTCACTCGGTGCAGATTTAAGCTTATGTTTAGCACAGTCTAATACTAAAAGGAAAGGATAAGAAGAAAAAGCAGATATGGTGGGTAGGATATATGTTGTTCCTTGAATAAGAATTGGAAAAGGAGCACTGGAAGAAAAATGGGTTTGGAGCCAGTGTTGGGATACAGTCATAAATTTTGCTTATTGCAGACAGGTGAAGAAATAGGCTTGGGGTCTGGCTGAAATCATTAATACATTGTGAATGTAAAAATAGTTTTTTTAATGTGTGTTCATTGACAAGATTTTGCTTAAAAACCAAACTTCTGGAGATCTTTCAGAACATTTAAACTTAGCAAGAATCCTGTGTTCTCTTTGGAGCAATCACTGCCAAATTATAAGAACTAGTCCTATCTCCCTAATACTACTGGTAGAGCTTGAGAGTGATCTAACCTTAAAGGATATTATAAAGATGGTCAGACTCAAAATAGCTCCCATCTTTTTCTCTCCTTCCTTTTGTTTTTAAATCCATTCTGTGTGTTCAGGGACAATGATCAGATTAAAGCAAATGCTTCAACATGCCTTTTTTTAAAAAAATAAAATAAAAATTAGTACTATGGCATTTATGAAACATCCAAGTACAGATAATGGAAGGGGGAAAAATATTCATAAGGGAAATAGATTTCACTTCCAAGCTTTCAGGGGATTATTATAAACAAGGAGAAAAAATATTTTAAGGATTATGAGAAGTGCCTTGACAGTGTCTTTTTAAGCAACTACTAATGCATTTGTTACAGAATTGTACAAAATAAAGCTTTTTATACTGTAGCTGAAATACGTAGTATTTGTCTTACAATGTCTGTTCTGAATGTTAGATTATAGCATATTAAAAAATCTCTTTTGCTGCATGAATAATCAAGACAATCCTGTACACTGTGTTATGCATATTACTGCAAACATGCTATTTGGCTTAAATATGTAACCCTGTTCTTGGTCAAACTATTCATCCTTGAAAACAGGAGTTATTGTCAATCTCCCTACGTATGTACTTTGAACAAATGAAGCCTATTTGCTTTTTGGCAAGACTGTTCACTTCTTGGATAGCCATGTGGAGACTAGTACTCCTATTCCTACGTCTCCCTGGGCATGTCTACACGTGCACATTTACTGTGCAGCAACCTAAATTACTGCACAGTATGGGTGCTTATCTACACATGCATGCCCATACTGTGCAGTAACTATGGCAATTTATGCCAGTTTGGGCATAAATTGGATACCTGCATTGTGCAGATATCCAATTTATGCCTGATTAGTTACTGTGCAGTAATACTGTGTTTGTAGTCTGACTTGGGACTAACTTTAGTACCAAGTCAGACCACACACAGCATTAATGCACTTTAATGCCTGTGCATGTAGACACTGACTTATGTTTGCTTACTGCGCAGTAAATTGAATGAAATGTAAGTGCACATGTAGATGTGCCCCCTGAGTAAAAGGGAAGAAGGTGGAGCCCTGGGTCTGATCCTTGCAGAGTAGCCAACAAAACTGGCTGGTGTAGAGGGAAAAGTAATCTGTGCCAGTCCAGGGCTGGCACAAATCATTTATGGACTGGAGAAAGGGATGAACTAGGGCCCAGTATATTCTATCATTGATAGAATTATACTGAATGAAATTGTTATAGAGGTTTGTTAACAAACCTAGTTAAAAAAGTTTAAATTAGGTCATGTCTTATTTATAGATAGGTTTAAGGTGAATAAACTAAAAGTGAGAACTCAGGTTGGATAAGGTACTATAGTGTGTCCCCCACAATGCTTGCAGGGATTGTTTCATTCAAGAATAAAGTTACCTTCAGGATTAATTTATAGCACTATTATGTTACTCCTGCCTAACAGCATAGCTATTTAACATACTTGAATTTATGCTCATTGACTTCATACATTTATTTGATTCACCTTTAACTTTCACAAGTGCCTCCATGTAAACATATGCCCTAAAGTAATGGAGCATGTTCCCAGAGTTGCACTGACCTTGTTGATGGTGCTGATGAACAGAAAAAGAAAGGCTGCAAAGCTGAGTGGTTTGGGTCTTATGTTTACCTAGAAATGCAGAAAAAGGAATACTTATACAATGTAAAATCAAAAATGCTTTCCCCACAGGAGTAGACTTTCACACTAGTGGGGCATGTCCAGACAAGTGCAGATGTTTGTTTCCCTGGGACAAGTAGCAGTGGCACAAGGGATACTTGTCCCTGGGGAACACCTGTGCCATGGACACTGTGGTGCATCGCAGCTTACCTTGGGTGTAATAGGGGAGGCCGAGACCAGCAACTGTGCTAGCCCCAGCAGCCTTACCTGGGGTTCTGGGGGCCTCCCAGGGCTGTAGCTGTGGCAGCAAGCCTCGCTGGTAGCCAGAGCATGACTTCAGCCAGCCAGGCTCTGATTTTGGGCAGCACATGCTGCCACCACGTGAGCTACCCTGCTGATTTTTGGTGTGGGTTATTTTGACCCTGGGATTTCCTGGGGTCAAAAACCTACCCTGTGCTGCAAAATAGCAGCACGGGGAACACCTGCATGTGTGGTGGGTGGCACTGCAGACAGGTCTGTGGCCCCACATACTGCACGTCTGTGCTTGTCTGGATGCGCTAATGATGTCCCTGTTCCTATTGGAGAAAGTTTGAATAGAATAATCCCTGGAGTAAAGACTGCTTGCAAATCACAGGTCCATGGGATTAGACCTTAAACAAGTAAACCTGTTTCAATTGTAAAAGAACTTTAGAGAAGAAAACAAATTAAATAAATATTAAACACGTTTGTCCCTATTAAGATTATACTTTTTACATGATCACTTTCAGTAGAAATGTAATTTCTGATTTCAGTTATATTTTTGTTACTGCAAAACACTGCTTCAGCCATATGTGCACACTTAATTTTAAATGTGAGTACTAAAATTAATCAATATTTAATAAACATGTTTTCTTAATTAACAGCTCCATAAAACATCACATATCTTGTTCCTCCTCCTTCATATAATCCCAGTAGAATTTTCAGATTTCATTACTAACACTTGGCAAAATGTAACTCAGCTACTTGTAATTATAGTTATTCACCTTTGTTGCACCATAGCTTTTCCCTTTTAAAAATAGTTTTGAAGTTGTGTTATTGTCTAGATTTGCAGTGTGCTTTACAATATGACTTCACTATCTACAAATTACTGTCCAGTCCTCAGGCTCTCTTTTGAGTGTAGCTGTTTTCCAGAAACCATGAATATGACATTGTATGGGCTCTTAGCTAGGATTCAGCCCATGCAGCATTATCCTGAATATTTTAATCTATATGATTTTCTACATTTTCACAGCACAAATGACAAATTACATCTGATGCTCTTGTGTATTTATTTTTAATAAAGTGCCTTTTAAATATATTGATTTATATTATTCCATAAGTACTTAACTTAGCTTGAATATTCCAAAGGAGCATGAATAGATATGAATAGAGTTCTATTTATTTTATGTAACTATATAAGACTTTTTTCCATTTTTAAGGTGTTATAAAAGAACATCATCTGCAGAGCTGAATTTTGTTTCTCTTGTGTTTTAAAGGATAGAATAAAATCACTGCCAAAAGTAACTGCACATGTTTAATCAAAACAATTTTATTCTTATGCCAGAGGGGATGCATCTAAAGGGATATTTAATCGTAGAAAGTCAACCTTCAAACTCGTTTATTTCTCCTTACAGAAAGCCCTGCTGTTTGGCTTTTGTCAGAGGGGGAAATGAGATTTATAAAAGTAAAGAAATCTGATGTCTGAAAATATAAAATAGTTTTTAGTATTTTTAAGCATAATGACCTATTTTTAAAGGGTAAATTCTTATTTGGGCAAGCTTTATATTCCCTGTAACTAATTTTTTTTTTTTTTTTTAATTCTCAATGCACACTGTCTAACAAGCAAATCTGTATAATGAATGATTGTTAGAAATCATTTTAAACCTGTCCCTGATATCATTAAACAATACAACTTCAGAACTCATAGGCCATAGTTTGGAAAGGGTAGTTTCATCTCAGTTATAAATAGAGATAGCTAATCTTGTTTTGATTAAAAATCCAGGCCCAAACACCACTCCTATGCTTGAACAGAACTAAGCTTGAAATTGTCTTAATGTTAAAAAAATATATTATCCCTTTTACTCTCCATAACAATCAATCCATTCTTACACAGAATTATCCATGACTATATTCTTAACTTAAATTATTTCTTCCTCTAATCTAGATTTGTGAAGCTTTTAACTCATGTATTACATTTCTTTTCAATGCTTCTTTTTCGTTCTAAACTCACCCTTCTTTCCTGCTGCCTGTAATACTCTTTGAGCTAAATTCTCTGCTCGCATAACTTCACTGACTTTAGTGAATGATACTAGCAGTGAATTTGGTTCTCGGGTTTTTCTTATGATTCTCCAAGTCTGTGGTGCAGTTTCCTAAGGTCTGGCAGTCTCTGTTGGCCACAAGACAGGGCCTGTAATCTGTTCTCAGTTTAGTGAACAGTGACATGTGAATTGAAAATTTGCTGAAGGTTCCTAATCTCTGCTTAAAAACGAACAGCAGTGTATAAAGTTAGAGGGGAGGTATCTATCTGAGGTATACAAGAGCCATGTTAGATCCAGTTTTACTTGAAAGGATGTATGATGAACTGGACCTGGAATAAAAGGTGCTAACAAAGTACAAGGATTCTTAATTGAGGAGTGCTGAGAACAGCAATCAGAAAAGGGACATTTTTACAGAATGGGATCTGGAGAACTGGGACTAATGCCAGAAAGTAGCTCTGAGTGATAAAACAACTGCAGTATGAAATACCAAAATGAGACTTCCTGAGAGAAAGAGAAACCTAGAAACAAGGGGCATTTATACACATGCTCCTGGAGTGCAGAGAAAGGGGGCTCCAAGGGGGGCTCCAAGTGCCTCTCTAATGAAATCACCAAGAGTGTCTCATGTATCCGTGTCCCCACACTGAAAAATGGTGATTAATTGAATGAACAGAATCAATTAATTGAGTCTGCCCATGTATAGGTGCCCTATAATTGAGAATGGCCAGGTGGGTGGTAACTGCCCATGAATTATGCAGCCTTGTCATGGGCAATCCCATTGAACATTTCCTCTTATTTTCTCATTACAACGAAGTTCTTCCAAAAGTTCTGTTGACCTTTGTCCTCCTTTTATGTAATGTTATTCTAGAGATTATAAAATCCTGATTATGAGCTTAGTGGAGCTATTGAGATAGTAATGAATATTAGGGCTGTGCAAAGCTCTGGTTGCTGATTCGACTCAGAAGAGATTCGTCCCAATTTGGTGAATTGGAATTGAATTAGGAGGCCCATTAACCTCTCCAAACTGAATTGGAAACCTCTAAATCGATTCAGAGAGGTTTGACAATTTGGCCATAGACATAGCTTTATATGTTTATTCTACGTACCTTGAGGTACCAGCCATGACTTGTGAATGCTGAGATGGTGGGGCAGATGGAGCATCCCACAGGAGCGTGGAGCAGTCCCTCACATGCTGGGGCAGACCCAAAAGTGGACCACAAGTACATCCGGTTGACTTTCAGGTCCGCCACAGAATGCGTGGGAAATCCACCCCCCCCCCACCCCCTGGCTCAGTGACTAGTGCCGCTGTGGGGGGCACCCAGGGTCCCCTGTGGCCAATCGCTGAGCTGCAGAGGGGGCACAGGGAGGTGCCTGCGCACTCGGCGGTAGACCTGGAAGTGGACTGGAACTACTTCTGGTCCATTTCAGGGTACGCTGCCAAGTGTGCAGAGGGCCCCACTCATGCTCCCATGGGATGCTCCATCTGCCCCACCATCTCAGCATTCATGAGCCACACCTGGTACCTCGAGGTATGTAGAAAAAACATATAAAGCTGTGCCTATGGCCAAATCACTGATTCTCTGAATCAGAATCGAATCTTCAGATTCAGCCGAATCAAATTGGGACAGTGATCCAAATTAGCTAATTAAATCACTGTCCCCCAAATCAGACTGAATCTGAATTGAATACTGCCTGCTTTGCACACCCCTAATGAATATTACTGTTACTATTCCATTGCTTTTACATCCACTCTATCCCAAGTAAAATCCTGGTCTTAGCAAAGTTTATTGGAGTGTTGCATTTAAGTGATCAAGACTGTTAACTCTGAACCAAAAAGCATGTCTTCATACTCCTTAAGGGACCAAGAATATGGTCAATGGCATATCAACAGTGGAAGGCAGGACAAAGTTGTACCTTATAGACTAACTAATGCAGAGATTCATAAACTTTTGTAAGCAGCTGCCCCCTTCATCAGATGCTATGAAAGGACTTGCAAGGGGCAGACATTCAAATAGAAAGAATGATATATTTACTCAAATAGAAGACAACCCTGATTATAAGATGACCCCATGATAATTAGATTCTATATATGGAAAAATTAATTTTCTAGGTATAGAATCTAATTATTGGAGGTTTGTCTTGAATTTGTCCCCCTCCCACTGCTACAGCAGAGAAAATAAATGGTGTGGGGGGGAGCGGGGCAGGTAGTAGGGCTGTGTGAAGCTTCAGTTCCTGATTCAATCTGGTGGAAATTCAGCCCAATTCAGTGGCTGAAACTCCAAATCTGAATTGAATCAGGAGACCCTTTAATCTCTCAAAATTAAATTGGAACCTTCTAACTTGTTTCAGAGAGACTTTAAAAGATTCGGCGATTCGGACACAGGCACAGCTTTAAATGCTTTTTCTACATACCTCAAGGTACCAGGTGGCTCATGAATGCTGTGATGGTGGGGCAGATGTAGCATCTCACAGGAACACGGAGAGCTCCCCAGCGTACTCAGCAGCAGATGTGGAAGTGGACCACAAGCACTTCCAGTCAACTTCTGGGTCTGGTGTGGAGCATGCAGGGAGCCCCTCTGTGTCACCTGGCTTGGTGACTGGTGCCTCCTGGGTCTGGGGGGGCACCCAGGGTCCCCCCATGGCTGAGTAACAAGCTGGGGGTACGGGAGAGCCCAATGTGCTCAGCAGCAGAACCAGGTTTGCCGCCAACCACATGGTCCCCTACCCACGCTCATGTGAGATGCTCCATCTGCCTCAGTATCATGGCATTCACAAGCCATTTCTGGTACCTCAAGATATGTAGAATAAACATTTAAAGCTGTGTCTATGGCCAAATCTCTGAATCTCTGAATCAGGATAGAATCTTCAGATTTGGATTTGGCTGAATCGAATCAAATTGGGGACAGTAATCCGAATCAACAAATTGAATCACTGTCCCTGATTCTGGCTGAATAGAATGCAGCCCATTTTGCACACCCCTTGCAGGTAGCCCTTTGCTTTCTGCTCCCCCTGAACTTTTTCCCCTGGCAGCCCTTCCCCATCTCCTTACTGTCAGACTCTGCACCCCCTGAGCATCTGAAACTAAGGAGCAAATTTAAAAACAATAAACTTTGAAATTAAACATGGCTGTAGCAATTTACATATATTGCCCATGCACGTAGTTTATTGAGAATTAATTCCTGTTACCTTTTTTGAAATTGCTACAGGTTTTAACACTGGTACTCTACAATCACACTTTTGAGCACTACTTTGACCCTACTTATATGTAGTATAAACTATGCATGATTCTGGTCCAAACCCAAAGGCTTATGATTTACCACATAATTCATTGCGCTCTGTCTCACCAGAGGCAATAGCGTTTCTAGCCATGGTGACCTCACAGTTCAGTACTGCTCACATACCCCCACAACAGATCCATGTACTACTTAGCTCCCACTCATGACTGGCACTGGATGCTCTTGTCATGAGCTCTGGGTTGCTCCAAAAATGTATATGCAGATAAGGTGCAGGGCAGCCTGGTCTGGTTTCACCTTATGGTGCACAGAGCCACACTAATATGCTCCATGCTGAGAGAAGGGCTGACAGAGGGATTTTGGGGGAACTGTATGCAATGTTATGGTTCACCATGACTGAATAAAGAGTCTTCAATGAGGGGGACTCCTTAATGGGCAGTACCATATGTCTGATTCAGATGGGCTGCACTAATCTATTCTTGTGGTAGGTTTCCATCAGCATGTTTGCCCAATGTGGGTCATGTGTCTTATAGTCACGCTCAGTATTGGCTGAATTTAATCAGCTTCATAGTTGGTTTCTGTTGCTGAGCACATGCTGCTTTTGGCAGCAGTTTAACAACAGATAATGTATATAGTGGGCTTTTGTTATATGTGTTAAGATGAAGGGGGTTTTCTCCCCATGCCACATGGGGGGAAAAAACCTTATTGTATATTAAAAAAATCTTGTGTTTTTGAGTAAATATGGTAAATACAAAAGATAGGGAAGTGAAAAGGAAAGGAGAGATGGCAAAGGTAGGTTGAAGAAAAAAAACAAAACAGTAAACCCATATGGGTATAAGGGTTATAAAAACTAATCTAGGTAATTGGATAAGAATCTGTTTAGACTGTATTTAGCACAGACCAGCCTATGGCTGATTTCTTGTTCCACAGTTTCATGTTCAAGTTGGATTTTAAAATGTTGTTGTTTAAGACCATCTATATCAATGATGCAAGATGGATTTGATGATGCAAGATGGTCATTATTGACTCCAACATGAACATGGGCCGACAACGCAAGGTCACGGTTGGCAGGGCTAACCAGACCTTATCGTATATCCACAGGTGCATCTCAAGCAGGTCCAAGGAGGTGATCCTCCCCCTCTATGCAACACTGGTCAGTCCACAGCTGGAGTACTGCGTCCAGTTCTGTGCGCCCCACTTCAGGAGGGATGTGGACAACATTAAGAGGGTCCAGAGGAGGGCCACTCACATGATCCGGGGACAACAGGGCAGGCCCTACAATGAGAGACTGCGGGATCTGAACCTGTTCAGCCTTCACAAGAGAAGGCTGAGGGGGGACCTGGTGACCATCTATAAACTCACTAGGGGGGACCAGAAGGGTTTGGGAGAGACCTTTTTTTCCCTAACCCCCCTGGCATAACAAGGAATAACGGCCACAAGTTGTTGGAGAGTAGGTTTAGATTAGACATCCATAAGAACTGCTTCACAGTCAGGGCAGCTAGGATCTGGAACCAACTTCCTAGGGAAGTGGTGCTGGCTCCTACCCTGGGGGTCTTTAAGAGGAGGCTTGATGCCTGCCTAGCTGGGATCATTTGAGCCATTTTTTCTCCTGCCCAGGCAGGGGGTCAGACTTGAAGATTTGCAAGGTCCCTTCCGACCCTACTTCTATGATTCTATGATTCTATGATCAATAATTAGAAACCAAAAGACTAGAAGAAGTCCAGCCTTATAACAGAAAACAGCTAGATTCCGTAATTCATTCATTACTTTTTTACCTAGGCCTGCTTCTGTTTACTGACTTATTTGGGAATCATCTGGACCCTGCACGGTGAAGAGAATGTCAATTCCTCTACAGCCTATGTTCTTGCCAAATAACTTTAAAAAAAACTAATAACAATGATCTCTCTAAGCTCTGTTGTGTCCCACAATGTAGTCCCCATGCGCAGCATTTTAATAATTAGTATGTTGAAGCACTATATGATACTATGTTGTTAAACATAGTTAATAATATTCAGGATATACAGCATCCTAAAAATGATTGTATGTATTTTCTTTTCAGATTGTAATTGCCAGTATCATGTGCAGTTATAACAAAGATGATTGGACTGAACTTTCAAAAATGGCTGAGGTAATGTTTATTTTAATATTTTTCTTCAATTCTTTTGTTATGATTTTATTCTTTGTAAATAAAGAACTGCAATAAGAAACTGGAAGAAATGTATTCAGAATGAAAAATGAGAATTTAAAGCATGTCCATTATAACTTGTTTATTCTGTGTTTTCATTAAAATGATGGAAATGTAAATTTAAAGGAAATCTATTCCATAAAAGTGGTCCCTTGGATTTTTAAACACAACCTGAAAAGCCTTTAGTCTTTGAATCCATATACTTTTTATTTGCATTTTAAGCAAACTGTATATTATGACGGATGCCCTGATAAAATTTAATTCTACCTTTGAGAGCCTAACTTGATCTTACCTTGCCTACAGGCACACTGGTTTGACAGCACCAAAAGAAATTTTGAATATAAAACTCTTGAATATTTAAAGTATAAAAGGCTCATTTAATGCTATTCTAGTTTTAATACAGACTCTAAAATGATAGCAGAGAAAGCCACTGTATATAATAACAGTCAGCAGGCTTCCTGTAATATAAATCCAATCTTGCACAAATGCAAACAACCAACCATACACCCCAAATTTGTATTTCATTTTCAAGAAAAAGGCCTGTTTAAAGAAAATATAGGTACGCCTACAGCAAATGTTATAAGGAATATTTGATTAAAGACCGCAATAAATTCATATACAAATGTAAATGTATCTATAGTTAAAATATTTTTTTCAAAAATTAGGTAGTGTCTTTTGATCCATAAAGGAAATAGGTGTGTTTCTATATTAATGTAAGATACTAATAACATACTTGATAAAAACAGTTAACTAGTCATTATTCTTTTACAAATATCACACTCACATGTGTGTGTACTTATCTGAATGCTTATATGTATATTATATAAAAGTATGTATATAATTGGGTTTTTTCCTGAAGTGTTTTACAAAGCCTCTTTTAAAGTGATCTGGAAGGATGCTTCTCTGTTTTCTTTCAACATTTTAAACCTATGAGGAAAAAATCACTTTAGGGACTTAGGGAAGTGAAATTAAACATTATCAGTAATTGGCTTTGTGATCTTCAATGCTAGTCCATTTTATACCTGTATTTACCTAATTGACCATGAAATCTTTTGTGGAATCCATGCTTGACATGGGCTTTACCACTTTTAAACTGACTATGATAAATGGCTTTATCATGCCACTTGCTCCTTTTCTTTTTCTTTTCTTTTTTTATAAGGTGAAAAAATACTTAGTGTTTTTTAATCTGTAATTGCTATCAAATTGGAAAAAAAAGAACTGCCCATTTTGAATCTGCAGATGTATCTGTACTAGCACTTTGGGAAGGAGAGACTAATTGATTAAATTAATTTTATAATATTTAAACATATGGGACAGTAATTCTTATTCTCTAAAAGTTGGAAAGCACCCAATGTAATATAGGCATGAACAGAATCAAATAGTGAAATTCAGGAATATTTCTGTAACATTTTAAGACCTTATCCAAAAGAAAATAAATGTGGCTTTCCAGAGTGCATAAGCCCAGAAGGTTGTGAATTCTGTCACCACAGGAGGCCGACCTATTCACACTAAAGGTCAACCTGTCATGGAAGAGTAACACCTGCTCCATAGTCACAAGTTGTAGAGCTGACCAGGTACTGGAAGGCTCATGAAAATGATGGATAGCTTTTCCCATGATCGCACTCCTTCAGAGCTGCTGAACCATGGCTACACAGCAGGCAAAAGTTACTCGAGTTCACTAAGCAAAATGCAAATGCAAAAGAAAATTGTACTTATGTCTATGTGATAGAGAAAGGAGGGAGGCTGTTCCTTGAATTCTAGTCCACAGTAACTTGGAAAGGGGAGGATGGAATGTGTTGTACTATCTCCAGTTACTTCTTAATTTTCCCCCCTTTGTAGTTATCTTAGGGAAAAGGTCCAACACTTTTTATATATTTACCAGTAAATACCAGTGTAAAATGGTTTACAATTGATGATCACAAAGCCAATTACTGATAATATTTAATTTCACTTCCCAAGGTCCCTATAGTGATTTTTTTTCTCATAGGATTATAATGTTCAAAGAAAACAGAAAAGCATCTTTCCAGATCACTTTAAGAGAGTCTTCCTAAAATATTGCAGGAAACTAAAAAAAGAATACATATACAGGCCCTGTGTGCACTGGCAACCTCAGAGTCTTTTTATGGGTACTTGAGTAAAGGGCTCTGGGTGTCTCAGTTTTGAGAATTTTGCACAATCAACTCAGAGGAAAATGGCTGATTTATTTTGGAAGCAGGATATTTTTAAGTATATTTCGATATATCCTTTTATTTTCTTGTGATTTATTATAAACTACACTTTACTTTCCCCTTCTCTTGTCCATTTCTTCTAAACTGTTTTCAGCATTTGCCCTTCTTCCTACTAATCAGTGAACACAGTTAAAATTTCCTGAAAAACACATTGAGTATAGAGTTGGTTTAACCAACATTGTAATGTTTGTGAATAGGTTGATTTCAATAAAATTGTCAGATTACTAGGTTTGAGGCATCGACAAGAAATTGCAAACAGAAATTCCAAGTATCTTCCAACCCCAAAGAAGAGCCTGTTATAATGTTTATAAACTATCTGCCATTTACAATTTGTTTGCTGCAAGCAGAATGTTAAATACCTACAATAAATTAAGGGGGCATGCCTCATATAATCAGGTTGGTTTTTTTATATTCTCCTTAGTTTTATGTAGTCACAGAGATGGCTAAATTGTTCTTGGTACAGTAAGATCCTCCTAATTTCAGCCTCTCAAATTTAACACAGTCAGTTTTTCATACATGAAAAAGTTTGGATAACAGTATTGTCATTATTATACATCTTCCTGTTACAGTGCCCAGCAAGATTCCAGCAAGGACCAATAATAGGAATCTTGGAAAGCCTCGAGAAAATCTATTAACACAAGATGGCTCACCTAATTTTGCAGGCCTAAAAGGCTTCAATAGTCTTTGAATAAGCATCCACTCCTTTAAGTGTGTTCACTGCTGCATCAAACCAAACCTTGGAGCTTTCAATTCTGATAACTTGTATAAGTAGAAAATGTTTCTTTCACTTTATGAATAAGGTGTCCCCATGGACTGTTCAAATACCTTTCAGCTTTGAATATCTGTATTCTTAGTTAGGCTCAAGTGCAAAGATCTAATTTATTAGCATTTCTTAAGTAGTTGTATTATTTTTCACAATGTCCTTCTGTCACAGGGAAAAATTCCTCCCAATTTGCTGAGCTCCAGTAGTCTAAAAATCTGAAATGCAGAAATCCCTTTTCAACATGAAAAGCACTAAATAGAGTTGAGGTGACAAACTATGACTATCCATGTTTGTTTCTATTTAAATATTTGTTTCTCTTTTATAAATTAACCTTAATTTCAAATTTCTGTTTTTGCCTCAGAACATGATAGCATTCTTACAATGGCCTCCTCTTGAATGATATTTCCAAACATTTTAGTTTAGTGATGTCTTTTCTATAAAAAATTGTTTATTTGTCACTAAACATCAAAAAAATGCTGATGGACATAAATCTTGTCATTGACATTAGTTGTCTGTTTCACATTGTCATTTATGCACTTGTACCTAAGTGAAAGAGTACAATATTTAGGGTTAACTTTTTTTTCTTTGTGCATCTTACAGGATTCTGGTGCAGATGCCCTGGAGTTAAATTTATCATGTCCTCATGGCATGGGGGAGAGAGGCATGGGCCTGGCCTGTGGGCAGGTAGAACTTCAACAGCTATCTCTTTCATGTCTTTTCAGCAATTCAGTGCTAGTGCATTGATAGTTATACCTCTGGGGCAAAGACACATAGAGCAGGTTTCTGGCCTGAGATTTCCAGGTCTATCTTCTTTAAATATTTAGTGCTGAAAAAGTGGGAATTGACAGAAACTGAGATTACACAAAGCGCTTAGTTTTGCTGAGGACAAGAATGCATTATGTCTTTGACAGGAAGCAATATGAAAGCAAACTGTTTGCAAAAGTGCACAGAGAAATTGTGTTAATTTCTGGTTCAGTGTCTTTTACTTATTAATATTGATATAATCTTTTAGAGCCATGCAGTACAAACTGCTTAAGTTCATAGTGATTGTGTAGGAAATGGGGCACAATATTAATTGCACTTAATTTTTAGCCTATGATTCTAATTCCGTACTTGTGTTTTGAGATCCATAAAAAGAATTTAACATATTAATGATAGGTGGTGATGCCATCTATACTTAAGACTGCCCACAACTTTCCTGTTATGCAACCCCATTTTCTGTAGCATATAGCTTTATCAAACTCCAACTGTTTGAAATGAATTTTTCCATGCCGGATGTCTGTCAGGCTGAATTCTTTGAGGAATGTTAAACAAAATATTTCAGAAGTTTCAAAGAGCAAGATTATGAGAAATATTTTGTTTTGACTTTACCTAAAAACAATAAATAAATAAGATTATAATCATTTAATTTAGTGCCATCAATAACTGCTGTCTTGCTTTCAGGTGAGCAGATCTACTCTCACCTTTTTTCTGCCACTGCTTAGGCAGTATGAAAGAGAAATATCTGCCAGAAATATTATCTGGGGCACTGAGGACAAAACAGTATGTGATTGTATAAATAACAGTTGGATCATAAAGTACAGATACAGGAGAAGATGGGAGCTGAACTAAGGTTTTCCATGTAACTTCAAGTTTAACAATTCCCAACTTTTGAGTACTTGATTTTGTTACCTTAATGTTCCTTTTAAGTAGTTTTTTAATGCATGTAATATCTCTTACTTATATTTGTGAGGGGTGCATGTATATGTGTTATTATAGTAGACACTAAGGGGAAAATTCTTCACCTAGTGAAAAGTCCAAGCTAACCTTGCAATCAACATTGTGTTACTTGACTAAAGAGTAGGAGCAATTCTGTTACCCAATTTGGCCATGTCCACACATGCAGGCACGTGTGCTTGTAGTGGCACAAATTTGGGCAAACTGCCCTAGCCCAGCTCCTCTTGGCTCTTCAGTCATGGGGAGCTGGAGGCTGGGGCCAGCAGTATAAAATAGTGGCCTGGTGAGCAGCTGAGGGCTGCTTGCCCTCAGAAGCTTCTCTGGTCTGTCTAGCTGATGTCTGGGGATGCTATCCCACTGTGCCACCTGGACTGCTGCATCCGCTCTGACCTAGAGTGGCCCCTACAGTCTGTACCCAATGCAGCAAGCTGGCAGTGGGGACTGCCACCTTGCTGAGGCCTGCTACCACCTGCTACAGCATCCAACCCCTCAGACCTGTGGCCCCGTGGTATATCACAGCGCTTCAAGCGAGAGCAGCAGCAGACCAGCTAGGAACACTGTCACCTGCAAGGACCACTCCTCCAAAGGCAGCACAAGAAAGACAATGTGTGTGGCCATCACTGCCCATTTGCAGGCCTACCCTCCTGGACAGCCTTCTCACACCTGCATCTAGCTGCCTTCCCAGTGGCCTCCATTCCCATCCACTGCCAGGACTGCAACAACATAGACAGTATGGCTGTTGTGAAAACAAAAGCAACTTTATTCCCCTCTCTCTCCCCAAAACTTCCCCAACACCAACAGTTCAACATTCATAGCCCCACCACCATTCACCCCCACCATGGACAAACCCATTCAAAACAAGAAATAAATGGAAACTATTTAAGCAAGCACCAGAGGGAAGAGAGATGGTCCTTAGCGGTGGGGGAAGGAGGAAAGAATTATGGGTTAGGGACCCCAGCCTGGTCTTGGCCCTGCCAACACCCCATGTGTGGGGGCCATGTCAATGTGGCCAGGGCCCCAGCTGGTCTGGGCTGAAGGGTGAACACTCCTTCTCAGGGGCAGCTGCTGCAGGTAGACCTGGGACCGGGAAGGGGGAGATAGGAGCAGTGCCCCTCAATGGCCACTGTGGGCCTGCTGGGGTGCCAGCTGAGCCATCAGCCATGCAAAATGCTCCCAGCCAGGTCCTGCCCCTGGTGGTGGGTGCAGGCTGTCCAGAAAGGTCAGGTACGTATGCCAGAGCTGGCACAGACTAGGATACAGCAGCCAGGGCAGGGATGGCAGCTAGAGGCTGCTGCAACACCCTGCCCTCCGACTGGATGGCAGCATCAGTGGAGGCCTGCAGTTGCCTCAGCTCTCCTGGGTCAGCTGCTGCTCCTCCTTTATCTCCACTACCAGCTGCTGTAGGGCCACACTCCTGGCCCACACCTCTTCCAGGACAAGGACCTGGTCATGGCAAGACCAGTAGAACTCAGCCTCCTGCCAGTGGTATTCCAAGGCATCCCAAAGGTGCACCTGCTCTGTCCGGATAATCCCAGTGGCAGATTTGAACCCTGTGCTATAAATTAACAGTGCAGTGCATGATTGAACATTTGTAGTTTGTGGTGCCTCAAAGAGTTTTGCACCACCACAAACTACACATGCCTGCATGTCTAGACATGGCCCTTGGGTATATAAGTACCCCCATAGTACAATCAGATCACCCATTGGAGATGCATAGACATGGAACCATTTTATACTTCAGACCAGTAAAACCTAATTGTTTGGAAACTGGTCTTTAATCACCTAGAAGGTGAAATTGAATTCTGCCCTAAGTGTGTGGAGTGGATAATGTACACACATACACTTTGTGCATGTATGCAGGCACCAACTGAGCAAAGCCAGTGGAAGGCCACTGGGAGAGCTGAAAGGGTGCATCTTCATCTGAACCTAAAACAGTATGTGACCCAGGTGCAGTGAGTTTTTAGCTATGACGGTTTAAAAGAAGCCCTTGACCTGATATACAGAAGGAACCGTAAGGATTTCTGTTGAGCCCTGGGCACTCATCATTTGATGCTCTCGCAGAATTGCACTTTGCTTGGAATGTGGCATCAATATCCTCTGTAACTTAGAATGCTCCTTTTTTAAATAAAAACTGCTGTTGATGCTGTGCACACCACTGGCTACTTTTCAGAGTTGTGATTAAAAGAGAGAAAAGAAAAGTTGAAACTGCCCCAAGACCATTTCATAGGAACAGCAGTTAATAGGTATCTTTTAAAAGACATATTTGGTCAAACAGCAGCAACAAATATCTGCAGCATTTTCCATCCTTTTCTTTTTACTCATTTATGAACCAAATTCTATCCTTAGATCTGCTGTGCATATCTCAGTAGCTTGGTATTTAAGGACTGTCTCCAGTTCCAGTGGCAAAGCCCCATATTGGGATGTGATTTGGTCAAAGAAAACCCCGAAGGGCTCCACATGGAAACAGAAATGGGCAGATTTCAAGCTCATTTTTTTGAGCATAAGTTATTTTCCACCTTGACTGTCTGGAATAATATATGCATGTGAAGTTGCTTAGATGTGCAGTCAGTAGGGAGCTGTCTGGCTACATGAGTTTTTACATATCTTTCAGCTACTGTAAAATCAGAGAACCAAATGCAAAATTTGAACACTCAGGGCTATCATATGGATTTGTGACACTCCTTAGAGAAGTTTGGATCCATAAACCGGGAAGATGATTACATTATGTATACATATATGTTTGCATAACACTAGTATTTCTCTGTTCTTTATACAATGTGGATATTTTCTTTAATATGCACTTATTTCATCTTTTCTTAACCATCTCAGGATACCATAATACAGAAGACCAGAACAGAAAAGGGCAACCTATTTTACAAGACCAGTTCAGAGGTTCTTCCTCAGTGTTCCTCAAACAGGAATGATGCAAATTTTTATTGATTTCCAATTGAGTGTGCCAAAGTAAACACTGAGTAAATACTGGGGAAGTTTGTGATTAGGTGTACAGCATCTTTCAGTGACCCTTCAAAGATGTTCAGCATCCAAAATGTTTCCTATCCAACATAAGTATCCCATAGAGCATGTGATACGAAACCAGACAGTGCCATCAAGTGTTCTGAGTTGCATCCCAATGGGCATTTTCTCAAAGGCATGCCTAGCTGAGAAGTAGGTGGGGAATAGTAGAACCAAGTGAATTTAAAACCCGAATTAGGAAGTTGGATACTCTGTGTGAAAACAAAGAATCCAGTATGTAGAAGCCAAGACATGGATACGTTTCTGCACAAATTCAGGGAATTCTCAATCTTTCTTTCACAACAAGATCCACCTCCTAATAGAAAGATTTCTTGTGGATCATATCCTCCCCCCATTCACAATTGTATAACATAGCTTGGACAATTAAAGGATTTGTTTTTATGGAGGAATAATAGTAGGAATATATATATATGTACACATTCCTACTATTATTCTCTCTCTCTCTGTCTCTCTCTCTTTATGTTTTAGCTGTCTGTAATGTTCTTGTAATTTTTATTTAAAAAAATGATCACTGGCCAAATACAGACATTAAACTTTTACTGATATAAGTGATCAGAAACTGGTCTGTACGCGTAAGAGAACAGATGTTCAGCACACAAAACTGTTATATCTGAACAGAACAAAGTTTGGTGCACACAGACTAATTTAAAAATGGTGGAACCCAGTCTAAGATTTCTCCCCACCCTCCCATCCCAGCAGATGAATATGTATTCTGTTTGCTACCTATCTGAAGTACACCGCTTACAGAAAACCATGTAACTTAAGATGGATTCTGCTTTGGGCTTTTTGCATGTCTGAACCTATCTCCCTCTGTCTACTTTTGTTGTTCATTTTATCCCTTACACTATGGGGTATTTAGGGATATGTCCAGAAGTTTGGAAACATCATTCTCTTTTATTTTGTCCTCTTTTTTGTCTACCCTCAAACTCTGTTACAGTTTCCTACCATAGATTCATAGATGGTAAGGTCAGAAGGGACCTCGGAAGATCATCAGGACCAACCCCGTGCACCAAGCATGATAATTACCATGATAATTTTAAGAATGACTTCCAGGTTTATGCAGAGCAAATGTAGGAGATATAGACCTAAAAATGGCTGTTTGTTTTATACTGCATTATGGTTCTCAGCTTTTTATTTGATTTTAATTCCCAGCCATTAGTGCAGACACTCTGGCACCTAATAGCGTAGCTAGCCAGAGGGCAATATTAAGAGGCATCTGTATTGCTGCCAATAGGTTACTTAAAGCTGGTTCTGTATGAGATTTCAATTACATCTACTAACACTGTTTAATGGCAATACAGTTTGAGTTTGTTTGTCTTTTATAATAATTTGCACTGAAGTGTGGCAATTCTGTTAAAAAGGTGAACAGAAACTTCTTCATTAAGTTAAGCACAACTACTGACTCCCGTTCTGATATTCTTCAGCAGGAGCAATATAACCCTACAACACTTAATATGTTATCTATTTTTACAACTGTAGTAATCTTACTCATCATAGTTCAAAGTTGTAGTAATTATAGCTTGGCAAAAAGTTATAGTGCTTTCAGATTATAGTGTTCACATTTTAATTCAGAAGACCTTGTTAACATTAGACATTGCTTTTCCCATATTATCACTGATTTCTGATGAGATTTCACCACAAAATATTCCTCTTAAGAAAAAATAGCATTATATCAGGAGCCATGAATAGACTCTTCCAGACTTAAGAAGCCAGATTCTTCAAAACAACATTAAATATACAGCACCAATACTATGACTGGCAAACTGAAAATGTCACAGCTGTAAATTCTGTCTCTTTATTCCAGGAAGATCTAAGATTGAGGAAATGGTTACACCTGACAATTTGGTAACTTAGGTTTAACCCTGAGTCCCTTTGTTGGTGATGTTTACATGGAATCTTGGGTCCATTTTTAATGTCACATTAACTAAACATCTTAAGAACAAAACAATCTGTCACAGTTTCACATACAAGTTTATCAAAGGTTTTTGTGTTTTCCTCTAAACTATTAAAGAGTGAAAAAAAGTGAAGGAGTTCAATTTGCTGTACAGGTGTTACATTTAGATTGACCAAACCAGGGTTAGGTTGATCTAAATGCTCAACTTTGCAGACATTCAGAGAGGTTAAAGTGGACACAGATGGCATACATGATCTAAGTAAAGTCATCTGAGTAGGTGTACTAACTTGATCAAGAGCAGATTAACTTGATCTAGGAATGGGTTAAGCCGAACTCTCAAATGACTGCACACATTCTCAGTGCAGCCCTGGGGCTGGGAAAACACAGCCACTGGCCCTAGTCCTGGGGCTTTGCTAATCCCACTCCTCCCTCACTGACTGAGCTATTTTATCGCCCTGATCCTATGGACCTGGTAGGGATCCCCGTGGATCTGCTAACCCCTACCTCCAATTTTGCTACTCCCTCTACAGACCTACAACTCCCCTCCTCCCCCCAAATCCTATCCATGTCTCCCCCCACCTCAAGTTACTTGCACCTGTTTCTCCACATGATTCCTGGAAGTGACAAAAGCCTGGCAGTGGCAAATGGCTTTAAAATATGCCTCCTACACCTATACTGGGTGTAGTGAATGCTTGTTCACACTCTAGATTTCTAGAAAAAAGCCATTACAGAGGTACAAAAGAACTAGGGAGCAAAGAAAAGCACAAATATTTACCCATTAACTTGGAAAGAAATGGTTAACTTGATGAGGCTGACTTTTTCAAGAATCCAGAGAAAATACATACATTGACTTTTTAAAACTTTAGTATACAAATGTTAAAGACAAATGCTGATAGTGCAAAGGTATGTGGCTCTCCCAGGGGCTGAGCATGAAATACATATTAGCAACAAAAAATATAATATCGCTGGAAATTGAAACCCCCTTCTCCATGCCCCTCTGGGATTACACCTGTAGGCCCAGCTGCCTATCTTCCACTTTGCAAAGGGCCCCTTCAGTGGCCCAGTACGACACAAACTGGTCCATTTTTTGTTGTAAGGTGAAGTGTCCAAATTCCAATGTGACAGATAAACCATGAACCAAAAGAGTTGGAGAGTACCATTGAAGCTGGCTCTTGTGATCCAGTTTCTGCAGCTTTTTAGAGTCACCATCTTGGCCTGGCCCAATAGAAAATTGGCCAGACAGACCACACACCCCTTGGATGTTCAGTACAGGAGAGAGAAGATATGCACAGTCTTGGAGAAGTCCAAGTTCAGCATGCCAAAGAGGGTGCTGAGGACAGCAAAAAAAGGCTGCAGCTGGGAGCAGTCCAGGAGGGTGTGGAAAACAGTCTCTACTTTCTCTTCACAGAAAGGGCAGGGCACTAGTGCTGATGAGTCTGAGTGGTGGGCAAGGCCCCATGCAGCTACTACTGGAGGTTGCTAGCTCTTGGCAATTAATAGCTTGTACAGGGTGTGCCAGAACAGGTGGGCTTGCTCTGGTATTGTTGCCACTAGGTGCCACCTCCAGGTCATGTCAAGGTGGGCTATGAGAACATGGGCATGATGCACTTTGACTAGCCATGTTTGCAGTGCCCTCCCAGACAGGATCTCAAGGCAGATCCCACCACTGTTTTTGCAGGATGTGAGGAGGGACAACAGAGTGCTAGACCCACCACTCTAATTGCTGTCTGTAGCCAGAGAAACAGACAGTGATAGAGGGGGTCTGTCTAGCATGCTGCCATCAGGGAAATCATATTGGTTAGGGGCAGACGTTATACATAAAACAATTTGTGATCAGAAACTGGTTTAAACCTGTAACAGAACAGAGGTTCAGTGTACATAAACCACTCTCAAAATGGCCAAAACTGGTTTAAGATGAACCTTGTTGAATGTATTATCAGACTTAACTGACTGAGGTCAAACCAGTTTATGGAACTTCTGTCCCAGACCCCTTCTTAGTTTAAGTTAAATCGGAGTCCCCCAGCATCCCAGCATTCTTTTCAGCTGTGGGTTGGGCTGGACTATGCTGTCTGCTCCAGAGAGCAGGGCTGGCCCAACCCTTCTGCTCTCTAGCCAGAGCAGCATTAGGGGTGTGGCCAGATGCCAGCCCAGCATGGCCTCCTGAGACGAAGGGGGCAGGGAAGGTATTTATTCTGCCCTCCCTCCCCTCTCCCCCAAGGTCTGCCTTGCCAGAGCAGAGCAGCCCCTGTCAGGCATTCTCCCCTCCATCACTGCTGGAACAGTGTGGGGCATGGCCAGCCCCGGCAGCAGCCTCAAGTGAACGGGGGGGATGGAAGGGGGTTTAATTCCCCCCTGCCTCCCCTGTCCCACTGGCACGGACCCCAAACAGAGTCTGCCCAGTTTTTCCCCCCTGCTTGTGGCAGGGCACAGCCCCGAACTCCCAGAGCCCCTCTCCTAGCCAGTGGGTGATTCTGCTGCACTTTCCCAACTGCTGGAGCTGGGGTTTCACTTGGGGCAGTCTAAGAGCAAAGGCCAGATTGGGAGGAGGGGAGAGGGGAGAGGGAAACGAAATGGCCCCCAGCCCAGGTGGGGACATGCACAGAGGGATTGCAGCACTAATGGCTTCATCCTGGATGTGAGTCTTGCAGAACAAAGGGACCCAGGCTGGGCTGGGCAGGAAAGGGGCTTGAGTGTGTCAACTCTAGCCTGGGGCAGAGCCAAACTGAGCTGAGTATGCAGCTGGGGGAGCAGCTCCTGTCCAGCAACCCCTTCTACATGCTGGAGAGCAGCACCCAGGCTGCCCCGGCCCCCACAGCAGCATGCACAGCACAGGCTTACCCTCTCAACCCCAAGCACTATTACCTGCATCCCTGACCACTGGACATGGAGCTGACTCGTCCCCTACCCAGTGGTGGTGGTGCAGCATGGGCCCATGTGCCAGGTGCAGGGCTCTAGCCCTACAGCTTCTCCACCACAGCTGCTGCTGCCATCAGGGGGCCTGCCCTGGCCATGCTGGTAGGTGTCACCTACATTGCCAAAATGTGGTTGGTTGCCATGCAGGTAGACAGCAGTGGCAAAGCTGTAGGGGTTGTGCCCCACAGCTGCTACATGGGATCATGTTGCACCTATGGCTTTCCCCCCGCCCTGCCATCTGCCCCCCCTCCAAGCAATCAACTGAAGTTTGGTGACACAGGCAGCACCTACTAGTATAGCATGGGCAGGCCCCCCTGGTGGTGGCAGGGAAGCTGTAGGGGTAGAACTCTGCCCCTGTCACCTGGTACATAGGGCCATGTTGCACTGCTGCTGGATAGGGGAAGAGTCAGCAGTGCACACCCATCCTGGTGCCCAGTGGCTGGGGGACGCAGGTAATAGTGTTCAGTGCTGAGAGGGTGAGCCCATGTCATGCACACCACTGTGAGAGCCACTGCTGGCCTGGGTGCCCTGCTCCAGCATGTACAAGGCGCCCACATACAAAGGGACACCCCAGGTACCAGGTGACAGGCAGGAACTGTTCCCCCAGCTGCATACTCAGCTTGGCTTGGCTTTGCCCTGGGCTAGCACCAACACTCAAGATCTTCCCCACCCTCCAGCCTGGGTCCCTCTGCTTGGCAGGGCTCACATTCAGAATGAAGTCGCCACCATCCCAATCCCTCCATGCATGTCTCCACCTGGGGTTGGGGCCATTTTGCTCCCCACTCTCTCTCCCCTGATCTGGCCTTTGCTGCTGGGCTCCCCCAAGCAAAAGCCTGGCCCAGTGGCTCGGAAGTCGCAGCAGGATCACCCCTGGCTGGGAGTGGGACTCTGGGAGTCCGGAGCCATACTGAGCCACAAGCAGGGAGGGAAAAGTTGGGCAGACCCTAGCTGGGGTCCCTGCAGGCCAGGGCAGGAGTTTATACCCCTCCCCAATCATACTGAGGCCTGCCAGGGCCTGGCCACCTCCCCCCCAGCTCAGCTTCCCTCCAGCCTGAAGGGAAGGGAGGGCTGCTCTAGCACCCTCGGCATCTAGCCTGAGCCACTGCAGGCATGTGCCTGCATTTTGTGAATGCCTATTCACTTGCAAATTGATTCAACCTATGCAGGTTAGACTAACCTGTATAGATTGAATCAATTAGTCAAGGTTTTAGCCAAGAGCCAGGTAAACCAAGCTGAGTTGAAGAAGTGGGTTAGTTTTTCAAGCAGATACATTGGATAAATCCTCTCTCAATCTACATTATGCTGTTATACTTTTATTTTAAAATAAATGCTTTACCTACTGTAATCTCATCTTAGAAACAAGAGCAAAGAGCTCTGTGGTGTAAGGAAACTTAAAAAAGTTAATGACACTCCTGTTCATAAATATTTACCTCTTATTAGCCTTTATTACCTCTTGTTACATGTATGACAGCATATCTTGCAAATTAACCCATAGATTTGGGGAGTATAATGGTTCCTTGGTTTTTTGTGAAGTAAAAATATATCTCTGCACCATGAGCCCCAAAATCCATATCACAACTGTTTAAATATCTCTTCAGTTATTCAGTTCATGTCCAAAATGGCCTTATTTTTGCAATAATGTTCTCACCTTTATTTTCATTGTACTTATCTTCCATTTGGCACTACCTCTGCCTCTGGCTGAGTTTATGTTTATTGCCTGCAATTAGGAGGGTAGTTGAATAGATTTCTTCAAAGCCCACTCATTCAAAGGAAGGGGAATCTGCAAAAACAAACCACTGGTTACTCTACAGAGATGGAAACTAGCTGTGTAGCACAATTAGAGTTGCACTACTCTACCTTGGAAGTAGGAATGATAAGTCTGCTTTTTAATTGAGGTGCACAGCATAGCATGATAATTTGCTGCTGCTATGCCAGCAAGGAGCTGTGAACTATTTTAAATCGACGGTGCCCCAAACAGAATGTGATTATATCTTTGCTCATGTGGCAGTCTACTTTAACCCTACGATAATATGCTGGTTAAGCATAGTTTATTCAGTCCTCCAGGCAATATTAGTTCTCTCTCTTCCTTTTTGTATCAGTTACCGCAACAAATTATGCAAAGTACAGTGAGACTATGGTACAGCAGCATACAACAGCAGCAGTGGGAATTTTACCAAAAAAAAAAAAGATTTTAGCCCTGACATCTTTCTGTCTTATTGTTTCAGGAGTTCTGTTTCATTGTCCTCCTGTACTGGCAATCCTGTTGGTTTTTTTCCTGTAGCAGAAAGAGGCAAGCAGGGTTTTGTGCGCTCCCCTTCTCTCCTACCATTTGAAATTCCTCAGTCTGTCACACAGACTCAGTGAATTAAAGAAAGACATACACTCAGCTTCAATGCAATCAATACAGCTGCATCAGCTTACACGAGCAAGGAACACAGGAAATTCTTTTACAGAGTTACTTAGAAGGCATGAGGAGAATGGCCACTACTTCACCATGTTCAAAACCAAATGCAAAACTGACTTTGACTTTCCACACAATACACATGCACTTTAATCAAACTGTTTCTTTTACAGGTTTACCAGGAAGAAGAGAAAGTGAGAAAGGAATTGTTGTTGTTTTTGAGGCGGAGTTATTGGTTATGTTCTTGGGAGGTGCCCAGACACTAGTGGTGGAGCTGTTTCAGTATTTAGAGACAGATAATTTTGTACCAGCTAAGCCAGTGTAAAATGTTAAAACTGGCATTCCTCAGCAAAACACTTACATTATCAACAGAAATATTTTAGCATTGAAACATAAGCATTTATTTTGCAATATTCCCCTCTCAAGATGATATGCAAGCTGGTCATTTGTGTTTATCAGGAAACTATCTTTGCAGAACTTGCAGGTCTTGCAGAAACAGCTCTGTGCTTTTCATTGATCACTATAGTTCTATATTTGGATCACATGCCCAACCATTTGTATACAAAGATCGGATCCACTAGCAGGTGGGAGTTCTATAATGATGATGAACTCAGTTGTTTTGTGTGAGTGTTGCAGCAGCCATGTATATGAAATCTGCTTTTGGCAAAATCATCTTGATTGTAGTTGCTGAAAAAAGGTTATTTTATTGTTGCTTTGTAATCCTGGCCAGAAAACAGAAAGTCCAGTTTGTGGAAACACATTTGATATTTATATTTGTTCCAGTTTGGAATGAAAATGGGAAGAGAGAGTGTGAGTGTGAGTGAAAGAGAAAAAACAAGGGAGAAGAAAGGCTCGCCCTAGATTAGCCCATTGTCTTGAGGATTAGGATACTCACCTGGAGTATACAGTCTCAGCTTCAAATCTCTGTTATGACTGATTCGTGCACTCTCTCCCTCTCTCTCTCTGGTTTATTTATTTATGCGAAATGAAATCAGTCCAACAGAGGAAAAAGAGAGAGAGGGACTAATGTAATAAACTAGTAACTGGAACATTTTCTTAACATGTGGAGGACAGACGTGCAAGTCTACTCTAATCAGCCATGGCAATGACTTTGAGTGCCCTGACTATGTGGGTAGTTTGGAATGGGGTGTCTCTTTCTTTTTCTCTCTTTTTATTCCCTGCCCTATCAAAATAGTTTTTATTAAGCGTTTTGGCTTTGACAGCAGAAGAAATTTTTGACCAGCTCTCATGCTCTGTGTTCTTAGTCGAGTAGCAGAAAAAAAAATTTTTAAACCAGTCCAGTAAATCTGAAGATATTCATCTTCATTAAGTCAACTACATCAGACACCTTGTATAGAGAATGACATGGGTCATGTGAATAATCAGGCAAGTGATACAAAGTGCCATTTCTACGGGAAGACATTTTTTCTAAAGATAATATCTTACTAAAACCAAAGATGCAGCTTTTGTTACTGTAGGCCATTCTTGCTTCTCCAGTATCTTCCAATACTCTTCCATGCTCTGACAATTTCCAACTACATCCTTTCTTCTTCTACCACTTCCATAAAACAAACACCTTATCCTTTCATATTCTTCCATCCTGTAAAGCCAGTGAAGTGTTCCAGTCATACTGGATCACCTCTGGGTGAGTCTAGTCAGTCTTTGCCTGCTTTTCTGCTTTGAGCCTAGGGTTCAGAACTGTGTACATTAGAGCACATTGCATTCCTGTTGACCTTGTGGAGGGAAAATTTTACACAACTTGAGCTGCACTTTTCATAAGTGAATGAAGGGTTTGAAAACCTAGTTCCCTGTGTTTTATGGAAACTGTTTTATGTATATCAATACATTTATATTAAGACACACAACTCTTCCATCCATCTTTGAAAATCTTAGAATTCGGCTTCTTCTTACATTCTCCAGTTAGTTTGCTGTTCTTCCTAATCTGTTATTTTCCTTTTTTTTTAAAATCCTTTTCCTGGGTTTTATTTTTTACTATTTTGTGTCTCCTCCTGCCTTTGTGCATCTGTCATGTTCAGCTGTCTTCCTCCCATTCTTCAATTTCCCTTAACTCTGACTTCTTTATCCTGTTGCTTTCTCTGATTTTTCTCTCAGCCCAGTTAATAAAACAGTGTTTATCATCCCTAACTCAGTGTTTATCAGCCCATTAAGAAAACAAAAGGATCTCTCATTAGTTCAAGCTCTTCATAAAGAACTTTTTCCAAGGAAGGAATGGAGGGACATTACCAGCTACCTGTTGATTAGCTCCAAAAAGCCCTAAGCTAACGCTGTCCTGCTTGCCTTTGTCCCGTTTTCCACAGCATGGACCATAGCCAGCATGTGGTATGCTAGCTAATTCTGAGAGGTGTCTATGTAAAGCAAAGAGAAGTGGGTAATCCTTTCTTCAGCAGGGAGTGGTGAGAGGAAGGGAGGGAGCAGGAAAAAGTCAGGCAGACCCTGCTGTACATGCAGTCTCTACCGGAACTGTGGCCAGGAAGCAGAGAGGAAGGGCCAGCCCAGCTCTCTGGAGCAGAGAGCCCCACCCTGCCCAGCCCACCCCAGCCCAGCCCAGAGAGCATGCCAGGATGCTGGGGGACTGATTTAATTTAAACCCATAAGGGGTCTGGGACAGACTTTGCATAAACCAGCTTGACTCAAATCAGTTAAGTCTGATACTACATTCAACCAGGATTATCTCAAACCAGTTTCAGCCATTTTCATACTGGTTTATGTGCATTGAATATATGTTCTGCTACAGGTTTAAACCAGTTTCTGATCACTTAAACTGGCTTATGTGTAATGTCTGTCCCCAGCTTTGGTGTAGGATCAATTCCCTGGGCAAGAAGTCCCACGCTGTGACTGAGACAGCAGCAGCAGCAGCTGGGGACAGTTTTAAAGTTGCCATCGTAAGCTTCCCTCTGTCCCTTACTCTCAGAACCTGCACCTCTCTGGTGCTAAGTGGCAACTCCCCCTGGCTCTCCCACAGGGTTTGCCCAGGGCACAAACCCTGCTCATTGCACCTTTGGTTCTCTTTACATGTCCTTCCCTTCTCCTCCTCGTAAAGTGAATCCCCATTGTTGAGCTAGTCTTAAAACACTCATGACAACTAATTCCTGGTATGTTTTGCTAAGAATACCACGAGAAGAAGCATATTCAATACATTTTCACTGTTCTATAAGACTTCAGCCCCCAAACTTGTTGAATCCATTTCCTTTTAAGTTATCAACACAGGATTTAGGAGCAGTGGCAAGTTATTTTTTTAATGTATCATTCCCCCACCCCCAATATATTGTCCTTTATAGTGTTCTTAAATTGTAAATTTTATATCATGTAAGAGGAGATGGTACTTAAGAATTAACTGCCCTGCCTCATTATTAATTTTCCTAAGAACCCTGTTTTCATACATCCTAGAAGAAATGGATTAAATTGTAAAGTTTAATAAATTCATCATCAGAGCTTTATTTTGTGATTTTAAACTGCAGCTTGACAGCATTTAATCCGCTGTAATTGCTTTGCATGATTTTTAATCAAATTACTGAAAAAGAAAATAAAAAAGGATTGTAGCTAGGACAGTAATGTTAACAGTGTTACCAGCATGCTGAAAATTTAAACATGGCATATTATGGTTTGTAATAGGGTATTTAGTTGCTGTTTGTATGTGGAAAAATCCACCCCTCCAAAGGAAAGCATTCTGTCTGAATGGATTTCCCTAGAAACTTTAAATTGTGAGGCTGTCATCTTAAAGTTCATATATATATATGAAACCACATGGGTGATAGCATCCCCTTCATTCTCCTTTTCATTTGTATCATGATTACAGACATTTCAGCTGGAATTGCCTTTATGAATCACAGAAGTCACAACAAGGGTTGGTGTAGCCAAAACACCAGTACAACTAGCACAGTTAAAAAGGAAATAAGAAAGTTTGGAGCTTCTTAAAACCAGAATTTCTCATTTTTAACAATGTTCACAGGGTATACAGGCGAAGATAAACCCTTGTTTTCTTAAAAATGTGTGACAATTTGTACTTAGATTTGCAATCAGCTTTCACTATCCTGAAATGATAATTAAATGTAGAAAATTCAGGAGACCTTGGATTTCTGCACCCTCCATTGTTACAATGTATGTTTTGTTTTTGTTTTTTATGGTTACAGCAGAGGAATGCTAAGTCTTTGCTTCAGATGTAAGCTCTAAGGGCATTGCAGTTCATGCAGGTATCCAGTGAACAGGATTTATTAGACAGTATGTAGATCTACAACAAATATCTGAGGAGGTGTAAAATAAAATTTTAAAATTCTTCATCCTGATACATTGGATGAGTTAGATCATAAAAGTTAGTACAATAGTAATCAGCATCTTAATGGTAATTACTTACAACATATTTGATATGTATGGATCTGATAAAAAAGTGAATTAAATGAAAATTTGTGCTACCTTGCCTCTTCACTGCCCATGAATGGATTTTCTGGATTAGACTCAAGCTTGAAAGATCGTTTTACATTTTGTCGTAATGCATGATAAGGTTAGCCAAATTCATTGCGATACTGGCCACCTACAGTATATCCAAACTGAATGAAGATGCAAATGATGACTGTTTAACAGGTGATAGGCAAATCTAGTCAATGCATGGACTTTAAACACTTTAAGTTGCCCCTGGAGTTTGGAAGATGTATGGTCTCCTGAAGTACCTGTTATTTTCTACCTATTTATTATAGTAAAGGGGCTAAGAGCTTTCCTACCTGACTGCAAGAAAAAGCTATTTGTAGGTGCAGTTCTCATCTGTTAAGGGAGTTCTATGCTTTCCTTTAAAATTTCTCATGTACGACATAAACCTAATCAAACCTTTATGCCCTGTAGCAGGTAACCTCTGCATGAACTAAAGAGTTGAAATATTGTTTAATCATGCTATATCCCACTTTTTTACAGTGATATGAGAAACATTACTTTGGATGGATAGAAACAACCATGATAAAATGTTTGGTTCTGTGAGGGGGAAATGGCTTTTCTTTATTGGGCATTACTTTAAATGCTCTGATTTTGTTCATAAATAATTCTTCCCATTTATGCATCTTAAAAAAGTTTATAAACTTTAATATACATTTTCAAATATTGCCCTTGAAATATGTAAACCTGTATAATAATTCTAGCCTCAGAAGAAAACAGCTTGCAGATTTAAGCTGGCATTCCTTTTTCACTCCTTCAGTCCAGTGTACAACTATTATTAACCTTTGTTGTGACAACTGAAAAGAATAATGGTTGAATTTTGGTCCTTTAATGTTTCATTGAAATCAATAGCTGTAAATGGTGGTTGCCAGAATTCTAACAGATCTGTCACATTTAAACAAAAGTAGGTCTTTCCCTGTTCATAAAAGATGCCTGTGGCAATTAAAAAAAAAAAAAAGGTTGTTGCGGAGGGGCAGTTAAGATTACAGAAATGATGCCTTACAGCTTCTTTTAAAATTAGTTTATTTTGTAAACAGTAAAATGTTATGGGGTTTTGTTTTGTTCATTCATTTATTTATTTACATATTAAATAAAAGCCAACCTTGGATTAAAGATGTTGAGAGACATGGCTATCTCGAAATAAATTGAGTTGTCCTCTTCCTTTTTATTGTGGAGAGAAAACAAAACCAATGAAGCTTTTTGTGAGCTAAAAAGGGTGTAACTGCAGAAGCTATGAAATAAAAGACTACCCAAAACCTTTCAAGCCAGGGATGGACATGCTACTGACAACCCTCATATTACTATTTCAAGGCTCAACACAAATCAGTTTTTTACTTTAGTGTATTGGTCAGTCAAAACTTTGCTGCACACTTTTGACCTTGCCTTCAATTTGGTTATACTTCAGTCATTAAATTGTCCATTTTGAAAGTGATGTGTAGGAGTTCTGTGCAGAAATCCAGCTAACAGGTCATTCAAAGGGAAGTTCCCATGCATCATATTAATAAATGTATTCTTGAGTTCAGATACAGACTGGTGCTAATATCGGCTGTTCTTAGGTGAGATACGTTAAAAAATTAACAACACAGTCTGCTCTTGGGGGGGGTGTAAACAATATAGAGTATATATACATAGGTGCATACTATTTTGCATCTATGATCATAAAATCACAGAAAATTCAGGTTGGAAGGGACTTCAGGAAGTTATCTAGTCCAACCCCCTCCTCAAAGCTGAACCATCACCAACTAGATCATTCCAGCCAGGGCTCTGTCAAGCTGGGCCTTAAAAACTATCAAGGATGGAGATTCCATCACCTCTCTGGGTAACCTGTTCCAGTGCTTCCCTACCCTCCTAATGAGAAAGTTGTTGCTAATATCCAGTCTAAACCTCCCTTGCTGCAACTTGAGATCATTGCTCCTTCTTCTGTCATATGTCACCACTGAGAATGATCCAGCTCTGTCCTTTTTGGAACCACCCTACAGGTAATTAATCCCCTGTCAGTTGTCTCTTCTGCAGACTAAATAACCCCACTTCCCTCAGGCTCTCCTCATAAATCAAGTGCCCCATCCCCTGAACCATTTTTGTTGCCCTCTGCTGGACTCTCTTCAACTTGTCCACATCCTATCTATAGTGAGGGGCCCAAAACTGGATACAGTACTGCAGCTGTGGCCTCACCAATGCAGTATAGAGCAGAATAATTACTTCCCTTAATCTGCTGGCAAAGCTCCTACTTCCTTCAATCTGCTGGCAATGCAGCCCAGCATGCTGTTTGCCTTTTTGGCAACAAGGGCATGCTGCTGACTCATATCCATCTTATTGTCCACTGTGACTGCCAGGTCCTTTTCTGTAGAGCTACTGCTTAGCCAGTCAGTCCCTAGGCCATAGCGGTACATGGGATTGTTCCATCTGAAGTGCACGACTTTGCACTTCTGCTTATTAAACCTCATGAGATTTCTTTTGACCCAATCCTCCAATTTGTCTAAGTCACTCTGAATCCTAGCCCAACCCTCCAGCGTATCTACTACACCCTCCAGCTTGGTGTCATCTGCAAACTTGCTGAGGGTGCAGTCCATCCCATCTTCCAGATTGTTAATGAAGATATTGAACAAAACTGGCCCCAGGACTGACCCCTGGGGCACTCCACTTGACACCAGCTGCCAACTAGACATGGAGCCATTGATTGCTTCCCATTGAGCCTGACAATCCATCCAGCTTTCTTTCAAGCCATACTTCCTCACCTTGCTTGCAAGAATGCTGTGGGAGACTGTATCAAAAGCCTTGCTAAAGTTAAGGTATATTATGTCCCCTGCTTTCCCTGCATCTCTGCAGTTCTGCAGTTGTCTTATCACAGAACGCAGTCAAGTTGGTCAGGCCCTTGGTGAGTTCATGCTGTCTGTTTCTAATCACCTTCTTTTCCTCCAAGTGTTTAGAAATGAATTCTTTGAAGACCTGCTTCATCATTTTGCTGGGGAGTGAGATGAGGCTAAATGGTCTGTAGCTCCTTAGATCCTCCTTCCTCCCTTTCTTAAAGATGGACACTATATTTGCCCTTTTCTGGGCAGTTGTCTAGGACCTCCCCTGATCACCATGAGTTTTCAGAGATAATGGCCAGCAGGTCTGCAATCACATCAGCCAACTCCCTCAGTACCCTCAGATGCACTGTGTCCAGTCCCATGGACTTGTACACATCCAGCTTTTCTAAATAGTCACTAACCTGATCTTTCACCACTGAGGGCTGCTCACCCTCTCCCCAAACTGTGCTGCCAGGTACAGTAGTCTGGGAGCTGACCTTACCTGTGAAGGCCAAAGTAAAAAAGGCATTGAGTATGTCAACCTTTTCTGCATCATTTGTCACTAGGTTGCTTCCCCCAATCAGTAAGGGACCCACGCTTTCCCTGACCTTCCTCTTGTTGCTAGCATACATGCAGAAACCCTTCTTGTTACCCTTCACATCCCTTGCTAGCTGCAACTCCAGTTGCACTTTGGCCTTCCTAACTTCATCCCTGCATGCCCAAGCAATATTCTTATACTCCTTCTAAGTTGTTGTCAAAGCTTTCACTTCTTGAAAGCTTCCTTTTTGTGTTTAAGCTCACAGAAGAGTTCTCTGCTAAGGTGGTCACTTGTCACATTTGCTATTCTTCCTACACATCAGCCTTCAGTAAGGTTTCTTTAAAATACAGCTAGCTCCCTTGGACTCCTTTTCCCTTCAGACCAGCCTCCCAGAGGATCTTGACCATCAGTTCCCTGAGCCCCATAGTATGGGAACCCTGACTGAATTCCCATAGTCAGTTTTTCTGAAATCCAGGGTCCATATTCTGCTGCTCTTCTTTCTTCCTTTTGTCAGGATCCTGAACTTGATCATCTCATGGTCACTGCTGCCAAACTTGCCATCCACTTCTGCATCCCCCACCAATTCTTCCCTGTTTGTGAGCAGTAGATCAAGAAGAGCACAGCCTCTACTTGGTCTCTCTAACACTTGCACCAGGAAGTTGTCTCCAATGCTCTCCAGCAACTTCCTGGATTGCCTGCACAATGCTGTGTTGCCCTCCCAGCAGATAATCAGGATGACTGAAGTCCCCCATGAGAACCAGGACCTATGACCTGGAAATTTCCACTGGTTGTCTAAAGACAGGCTTATCTACCTCAGCCTCCTGGTCTGGTGGTCTATAGCAGGCACCCACCATGACATCGCCCATGTTGCTCTCCACTCTAACCTTAACCCAGAGACTTTCAACAGGCCTATCTCCAGTTTTGTAGTGGAGCTCTGAGCAATCATACCCTTAATTATGAACATGCTATAATAATATCTATCCAGCTTCAAATTATTCCACTTGCCTTGGGAAAAGTGGTCAGAAAAACCCACCCTACTCATCCTACCAGATTAGTATTTATTAAAAGCTAAAGAAGAGCAGCATCAAAATTAATTAGGTAACGTTTTTTTAGATAATCTATATAAAAATTGTTAATTTGTAAAATTTAAACATGTGTTCCTGGGAAATGCCTTTCCAGGAACCTCCCACAAAATAAATTAGTTGTTCTGGTATGAGCAAAAACTAGAAAAAGTTAGTACTTACAAGCCAGAATAAAAATAAGAAGATAGGAGATGGGGATGCATTAAAATGGAATTGTATTCAACAGCTCTGTTTCTATTGTAATCTTGTATACATTTAAAGACCTATATTTTGTTTAATGCTGAGGTTGCAAACTGGAGCACAGTGCTTTTATAAACTCTCTAAATAAGCTAAAGGCATAAAATAAGTTAGTTTCTGAACAGCTGTAGGGTCACAGTCCACTGCTGGCATTTTCTGAATAGTCAGTGTTATTTCTTTCAATATAGAATGGGTCTTAGAGCTTTGACATGTCAACTCAGCCATGACAAAAAACATGGACTTAATCCAAAGTGACTTGATTCTGTCCAGCGACAGTTGGCATGATTGGAAAAAAGGGAGAATTTATCTCCATTAGGCTCCACAGAGTGGAACTTAAAGTGGTCTGAAGAACACCTGCTCAAGTCATGACACCCTGCTTACAGTTTTACTTAAAAGCAGTAAAGTCCTAACATTTAAGATTGAAAATGAAGCTAGAATGTAATCTTTTTAGCTTCTCTAGGGTACTCAAATGTATAAAAGCTACGGGGCCAAGTCCTTAGGCCCTTACTCAGTTTTTATTCATTCTTCTGGCGGGCAAGAGTATCCATTAGTAAACATGTATATTGCTACAGAGTTTATTCATGCATAGCATGTGGAGCTCGGTCTGAGCAGCCTGGGCTGGCAGGGGACCTGGGTGGTCAGCCTGCCAGCCTAGGGTTGCTCTGACCAGGCTCCATGTGCTGTGGTGGGGCTGGCTGAGGCATGAGGGTTCTTCAGTGTGGGAAGAGCCCGCAGGCAGCCACTGCACTAAAGCACCCTCAAGTCCCCGTCAGCCACCCCGCAGCACATGGACCCTGATCAGAGCAGCAAGCCCAGGGCTGCTCCGACTGGGCTGTGTGTGCTGCAGAAGGGCTGACTGAGTTATGAGGCACCACAAATACTACCCTGCTGTGGAGTTTATTAGTGCTGTGTACCGTAACAGGGGTGCACACGTAGATGCTGAGACGTACTGCACAGTTAATTAATGTAGATATACCCAGGGTGTATAAAAGGGTATTTCTTTAAATGGTATTGTTTTCACGAGTAAGAAAAGTGTATTGAAGTGAGATTGAGGGACAGAGTAGCTCAAAGACATTAACCTACAGACTTTCTTGGGCAGTTTTTCAAAACCTGTCTCTAAATTTGCTCCTCTGCATGCAGAAAAGCATCTGTTACCAGCATTGTGTATATACCGTTTTACAGAGCATGGTATCATTTCTTTAAAACTGTACCCCAGTGAGATTTTGGTCAAATGATAAAAAGGAAAACCTCTAATGTGGCAAAAGGATAAATGCCATGATTTTATCACATGTAAGTTCCTTATTACTTGGAAGACCTGTGTTTCATTGTCTTTTCTAAGTGTCTTTGTCACTTTTTAAAAAGGTAATAACATGGCTAAGGGTATGTCTACACACCAGATTGACTGTTCTGCATACACGGACACTCTTCCTGGGCTACCTTTTGAGTTGGAAGCAGTGTAGTTATTTCTGTGTAGCACTGTAGGTGGGTTAATTAACACAGTCTATCAGTGCCCCAGTCAACTGAGTACTATATACACTAGCCTTCACCTTCCCTCTCCTTTTACACCAATGGGTAAAGGAAGATGTTAACTAAATTATTACTGTCAAATTTCCTCAGGAATGAGAAAACATTTTCACTCAGAACATAAGTGGCTTGTTATTTGTCTCTCAGTCTGGGAATTTTTTTCTCTAATTTGACAGGCTTTAAACAAATTGTTAGCTTTAATTAAGTTTGAAATGGGACAAATGCATAAACTTAAAAAGCCCCTTGCTAGGATAAGAGGATACAATAAAATTAGCAGTGAAATTCACAAATGGCATCTCTTGCTATAGTGATTGATTGCAGCTCTGTAATTAGTTGCTGTGAAATTTCAGGTAGGTTCGGTTTTATTAAGATAATTTTGGGTATCCCAGAAGATGAAGGAAAAGAGATCACTTTCAGAGTATCATGTAGAAAAGAAGAATACTAAAGTAGTAAAACTTGGCTGGTGGAAAAGGACTAGTACAGTGTTTTGCAGTGATTTAAAGTGAATTCCCCAATCTGTTTGTTTTATTTGTTTGGTGTTTTCTTTTATGATATTTTGGAAGGAAAGACAAAAGAGTGACTTCAAATTCCAATACAAGAAAACTTTGAAGTACTAACTTGAAAAATATGAATCTTCAAAAGTACATATCCTAGCCTTTTATTTTCCTGAAGGAAGGTGCATGTTAGCAGGATAAATTATTTGAATTAGCTATCCACTGGCCTGGCATCTAGAGTATAGTTAGTTGGTTGTAGCATGGAAGAAGGAGCAGAGAAAACCCCATCTAGCATGGAACTACTTAAAGGGCATGTCTACACATGCTTTTACACATGCCTAAACTTAATCCATATTTGTCTAATGCACTTTAAGTCGATTTAGGCACTCATCTACACATGCACGCACTAAGGCTCATTAACACTGTATGTGGACTGTCTTGGGACTAAAGTTAGTCACAAATCGTTTGACATACATGACATTAATGTGCCTTAGCATATCTACACATGCATTAAGGCCCTTCAGCTATTCACACCTAAATTTGATGCCTGCTTTTGCAGGTATCAAAACTAGACATGAATTGCCTAAAATCGCTATTCTTAAGGCACATTAAGAGCATGCACATGTAGATCTGCACTCTTAATGCAACTTAAAAATGGCTGATGCACATTAAATCAGCACATGTAGATGCACATAAAGGAATGGGAAGTCTGTAGAAATGAACATTCTTTCACCCTGCAGGCTGTTCTAAACAAAGCCTGATCCTATTTACCCATATCCTAATTAGTGGTATGCAGCAGTATAAGGATGTGTGGGCAAGCAAGGCATGAGCCTCAGGTGCTGCTGTTGGGGACCATGGGTGGGGCGTGGAGGAAGGAGATGTCACTCCATTTTTGGGGGGCTGTTTGGCTGCTTGATATGGGTGCCTGCAGCAAGAAAAAAGATAACATTTCCCCTTAGCAGCAGCAAACTCCAGCTGCTCCTCCTGTGCTGCTGTCCACTGCCAGAGCCTCCAAAGCCAGAGCCCTGCAGAAAAGATGGAGGAGGAGGGACTGCCCTGGGTGCAGTCTGAACCAGTTATATTTCTGATGGCATAGGAGTTGTTGCAAGAGATAGCAGTTGCCCCATTCACCTTTACCAGGAATAACAAAGCAAGGCAAAGTAAAGAGCTTTTTTTGCTCTGAGAATAAGGAGTTTTTACCCCTTCCTGAATTCCCAAATATACAAGCATGAAGGCTTTAACGTGCTGGAATTCCAGCCCATCAGAGCAGACTCTATTAATTGAGTCTACTGGAGTGTGGTAATTAGCCTGCTGTGCCTCATGTATCAGTGTCCCCATATTTAAAAATGGTGGCAGGGTGCTTGAATTAAAGCTCATTGAATAAGTTTTAGTTCAAGCACCCTGTCCCAGGGGGATGCAAATAGAGGTCCCGAGAACCCCTCCTGTGGCAGGACCCAAGGCCAAGATAAATTCCCAGAAAAAGGAAACCAAAAGGCCTAAGGACAGGGCTTACTTACTTTTAGCAGGAAAAACCACGCTATGCCGAGAAGAGCCGCCAGCGTGGTTCATCAGCTGCTTTTATTTGCAGCTGATGTCATCAAAAACCACCGCCTAGCAGATTTAAAAGCCGGCAGTGGGGAGATGAGGAGGAGGGCATCCAAACCAGGGACAGGGAAAGAAGCTGTCTTCTGGACTGCAGAACCGTTGGAGAAGGGGAGCTGTGGAAGTCCGGATAGGGGCCCACCAGAAGGGTCCCAGCCCTCCTAAAAGGGTAAATGCCCAGCCCAATAGGACAGCTGGATAAAGGAGGACAGCGTTGAGGGATCCTGATGACCAGAGATGCCAGACCCATGGGTGGGGCAGGCTGTGGCCCAAATCCCTGCTGTTTCTTTCTTTTCTCCTTTTTTTCTTTTATTTATTGGTTGATATTGGTACCTCATAGGGCACCCAGAGCCTGAACTGGGAAGCATCCCCAACTGACCTGGAGGGTCAAGAAGCAGAGTAGAGGCCGCCTTGGTGAACCTGATGGCTCAGAGGTAGGGCCAAGGCACAGGTTGAGACAGAGCTGTTCCCATACCCCCTAGATACCTAGGGCGAAGAAAGACACTAAGGGATGGGCAAGAGGGAACAAGAGCAGGAGCGAGCATCAAAGAGACATGCCAGCGACCCATCACCTGGTCATCCTGAAGACTGGCATGTGGTTGGGGTGTAGGGGAGGTGGAGCCTCAAGAACACCTGCAGGGGGCAGCACCCGGTCCATGAGTTTCCATGAGGAAGAGTCCCACTACTGAACAGAAGATCAAGTCATGACAGGAGGGTGTTGGGGTCTCCCTCGGGGTTGAATGCAGACCAACACCCAACTCTTGGGGACACACCCCAAGGCTTGGACTGGGCGTGTGCTCCAAGGCTGCTAGAGAGTGTCTATATCAAACTAGATGGGTGCACACCTCCATCACCATTTTTAAGTGTGGGGATGCTGATACATGAGAAGTGATGTCACTTTAATTAGAGTGGCTTTCAGAGACAATTAAATGTCACCTCCCCACCCCCAGAGTACATGTAAAAGTGCCCTTAGTTTCTCAGGTTTTCACCATAAAAGCTATTTCTTTCTGCCAAAACTAACTGCACGGCAGTTTAATACACATTATGTATCTTTGAGAGATTTATATATGCTATTTTTAATAAATACCATATGCAGTTTGACTTACCTTTCTGATATTATTTTGCATGGCTGCCTTGTTAAATCAAAGTTGGCCATAAAGGGTAAACCGCCTGGAAATGAAACAGTGGTAAAGATTAAATGCTATCATGGAGGATACCAAGGGTAAGAAAATAGCAGAGATCTATTAAATGGAGACAGCCGCAGTCTGGCTCTCCCTATGCCAGTGAAGTTTATTCTTCCCAGGCAGAGCCTAGGATCACAAGGATGCTAAAACCTTAAAGGGAAGAAAGGGGATTCGTTAGGCCATCAGAAGTTGGTGTAGGAAAGAGTTAGGAAGTAAGCTTCTCTCAGACAGATTTCCTATAAGGAATCTTGGCATCATCTCTGAAGCATCTAGCAATTAGTGGACGTGTGCAGACATTCAGTCTCCTGGGAGCTACATAACCCTGGTTATTACAAGGTTATTTTTCTCCCAGAGTGGCTATTTTTGCTCTGGGAGAAAAAAGCCTGAATGTTTGTACAATTCTGGTTTCTACCAGGAAAATGGCAGTTCTCCTGGTAGAAATCAAATGTCTGTAGATAGCCAGAGCCATTATAATTAATTCAAATCAACAGTATGATGGACAGTGCCACAATTTTTATCTTGCTGATAAGCAGACCTTACTAAATTCATGTTTTTGGCTGGCAGAAGAGTCATAATTTGTACTTGCCATAATTGGAATGGTTCATGGCCTTCAGACTGCTGCAATTATCAAAAATAAGGACTATCTGAAGACTCTGGAATTTGGCCAGTTTTATATAACTTTGATTTCTAATTTTCTATCAAAAAGATGGCACCTTTTTAAAAAGCAAAAAAGTAGAATTATATTATTAATTGCCTTCCAAATGTTCACAAAACGTATTTGTGTGGTGTAAAAGTGTGTGTGAATAGAAGACATTTTTTAAGTCTCTGTCACTGAAATACCCTGAAAGGCTAGCACTATGAAAACATTTCCTTTGCTGAAAATTTTGTTGTGCTTTAAGGGCACTGATCTAAAATGTGAATGATTTGGTCTGAGAGTCCAGTCAGACACTTCCTTCCTGGAAAGTCATTTAATACGTTATTTAAAATAGCTTTGAAGATCTGGGCCTTAATTTCTCTGAGCCTCTGTTCCCCAACTGTGGTGGCAACCATCAGTCCTCCTGGATCATGGTGTATACATGAGGGACACCCAGACCTTCAGTGCATATGCCTGGGCAGGAATTTTTGTTTGGAGGAGTGGAGGCTGCCCAGACCTTCCATCCTCCCTTTAGGGCACTGAGACAGAATCCAAATACCAGACTGAGTCCAGATGTTTGGTGCCTCCATGGCTGTCGTTGTGTAAGTATCTGGGACTCAGACAAGGATTCTACCACCAAACCACAGGGGACTCCTCTCCGCAACTGTAAAACAAAGATAATCATACATCCCTACCTCATAAGACTGTTATGGATAAAGTCCACAGTGCTTAGATACTATGGTAATGATGGCCATATACATACCTTGACAAGTAGGTAGTTATAAAACTAATATCCCAGAACTGCAAGCCAGATTCCCCCAGGAGAACCCTAAAATATGAGACTGGAAAGGACCTCAAGGGATTGTCTTCCCAGAGGCAGGACTAACTTTATCTGTGTGGTTTATTTCTTTTCATGTGAAATAGAGAATGATGATCTACTGCCTCTAGGGCATCTTGAACCCTCTTCCTGCAGCCCTCTCAAAGTGTGCAGGAACCAAGGGTGAAGCCATTAGGAGATGGACATTTTGTCAGCAGTGTCTTCAAATAGAATTTGTAGAAAACTTCCTGCTTGGCTTCTGAGGAAAGAGCCCTGCATGCTACCTCTTGTGAGATTCCCATGTAATTTTTCCCTCCCAGAAAAAAAAGATTGCAGAGTTGTTTTTCTCTGGAATAGCCACCCATTGGCAGTGAGTAGTTCGGGATTAAAATTGTCCTCCACCCTGAGGCTAGAATGAATATTCAGAAAAAATGAATTCAGTAGCACTGCTTAAGGGAAATAAAAGACAACCTCTGTAACGTTAAAATATCCTGTGCCTTTGGAATACACAAGCAGCATTTGATTAAGGACATGAATACAGCAGATCTACTCATGTACTTCTCATTTCAGAAGAGATCTTGTGCTGCATTAAATCCCCCACATATTTCTCAAGATTTAGCCCACTTATTCTCTTAGCTTAATCCACACACAATATAACTATGCTACTTTTAAAATAGTAATTGTAATGAACAATCGTTAATAAGTAAACTTAGACACAACTAATAATTTATAGTATAGGACAATAATGTATAGCAATGTGATTGACTGTACCAAAAATATTAAGATCCTCTATCTAGATTAAAATAGCAATATTTTAAGTGGTTTGTATTGTTGATTTTGCAAATGTAAATACCCATCTGTTTTTACAGCTATTGACATTTTGCATATCAAGCAGTTTAAAACATATTTCTGTGCTACACAAACTTTGTCAACCGTTTTGACAGCAAAACAGGTTTCAGGCACTTTTGTGAAGTTGGATTTGAGATACAGGAGAAAGGTGTGTTACATTACTAGTTACACAAATATTTATAGCAGAAAGATTGTTTTTTAATTTAGTTTGAGTGCCCCAAGATATATTCTCTCTACCAGCTACATTCTCGTTCTTTGAATGTTTCATAAATTCTAGCTCAGTCTGCTAAGAATCAGTAGGTAGATTTTGTACATTTGGGTCAGCTTTTACTAGCTCTGTATAAAGGCCCTGAATCAGCAAAGTACTTTAACATGTGCCTGACTTGAAGCACATGTGTCAGTCTCATTGAAATCCAGTGTTTGCTATATGGAAATGGACTATACTGTTCACATAATAGCTTAGCATTAAGCTACTGTTCAAATACTTTGCTGATCAGTTTTCACAGATCTTGTTCTTCAACTGTTTTTCAAATGATGGTAAACTTTTTAGTCAATAAATAAAACCAGACATAAGAGCAGTGAATTAATTTAGAATTGGATTTTTTATTTTAAATCCTTTGTAAAAATAATTTGACTCTCAAGAATTGTCCTTTTAAACTGAATTTGATATATTTTGTGGAAAGGTTGTATAAAGTACAGCAAGCTGCCTTTGAATGATGTGAAATTGAAGAAGTATATTTCATTCTTTCTATACAAAACTATGCAACTGATCAACTAACTGAACATCCTTCTGATTTTGACCCTTTAATAGCTCAGTGTCCTCATTTTCAAATTTCAAACTAATCACATACAGTGTCAAAATAATAGAAAATGAGTTTAGCACATGTATTACACTATTCTTTGCTTAATGGATATAACTAAGTCCTAAGTACAGCACTGCCTATAGGTATAGGCAGGGCTTTCACCTGGAGGGGGACTGGTGGTTTGAGAAGCCTGTGACTGGAGTTGTCACTGAGAGAAAGTCTCTTGTCTATAGAGAAGATAAAATACATCATTTTTATGCCATTGCCTTAGATGCACAGGTGATTTTGCAGGAAGCCATGCAGCTTTGATGTGCTGTGAGAGATACCAATGTGTAAGGAGTCCTATACAATGCCATTTTGGATTGTGAGTTCAAGCACACCATAGAGAACTACAGAAGTGCTAAGTCCTAAGATGTGTAAGGGTGGAGGAGAAAATGCTGAGTTGGCAAAAAAGAGACAAAAAATAACAAGGGGGTGCAGAAGAAGGGAATCCAGTTGTGCAAAGGAAATGAGGCAAGACAGGAAGGAAATGGAAAAGTTGTTAACGGTAAACCAGACAGGGCTTGGAACTTGTCACGGGGAAAACACAAAGGATCAAGGGGGACCCCTGGGGCTGGAACACCCTAGGGAAGACATAAAGAAAGAAAGAGTGAGGGAAAATCCCTTACCTGCAGCTGGAGCCGTGGCGAGACCGGAAGCGGCGGCGGGACCCGCGCGGCTCATTAGCAGCGTTTTTTTAAAACTGCAGCCATCTGGATAGAAGGGGAAGGAAGATAAGAGGCGTGGCAAGTGAAGCAGAAGGGGAGAGAGCAGTGAGAAGGTCGACAGGGGAGATACTCCCAGGATCCCTTCCTGAAGGTAGAGGGAGCAGGAATACATCTCACAGGGCAGAAGGCCGCCTCTGAGCCCTCCAGGAGGAAGACACCAGCAGCAGGCTAAAGAGGAAAGAAGCGGCCATGCTATGTCCTGACGCTGGACACCTGGGAGAGGATCTGGGCATCAGACAGGCGAGTGGGGTAATCTGGGTGGGCCCCAGAGAAGAGGGGAGAACGACGGGATTTGAGGCGCCGGGTCAAGGGGGACCAGTACAGGTTCAACTCAGCTCCAGGGACAATCCTAAGTGGGAGGCGGAAGGCTTAAGCAGCAACAGGGGCTACTAGAAATAAAACCCAGGACATAAAGTGACCCTTCAGGGAATAGAAAATAGCCTGAGCCTGAAAGGACGTTGAGGGTCTGCTTAACTCATAGATCACTCTCTGATAAAAAGGGTAGAGAATGGCACTAGGGTGCGGTCAGGCGTGGGTCGGGGCTAATCAGGGTACATTCGGACCAAGCTGACCGATTGTGGTAGTTAGAAGGTCACGGGTGTTGTAAATAGTCTTTTCTTTTGGTTTTTGTCCCCCACCTTTGGAAGGGCTGGGAGGTGGGCGACATAGAGCCCTAGGGCCTACCCGGTAGGAAGGAGGGCTCTGCCATGTAGAGAACTGAGACAGTTGGGCAGGCCCATAACATGTGTAGCTTGTATTTGGGTGAAGCCTAACACATAGTTCCGGGAGAAAATAGGATACCTGCAGGTGAGGGTCAGGCCAAGAAAGATATCAGCAACCCATCGTGGCTGGGTTCAGGCCGAGGTACAGGGGAGGTTGAAGCTTCACAGAAGACTTCCACCCTAAGGCCTTGGATCTAGACAAGCCCCAGTAGTCGGACCCCACCGCTGAAAGACCCATCAAAGTCATGGCAGGTGGGATTGGGAAAAAGACTGCCCCGGGGAGGAACGTCTATTTACTAAGACCAGAGGGATGGACCGAAGAACAGCCATATATATCCAAAGCCGGGCGGCACGGGACCAAATGATTGAGGCCTGACGGGTGCAGGACTGATGAAACCATGGATCAGTTAGCCATTCTCCCATTTGGACATCACACTCAGGATCCCCTCAGTGTCTATCTCAATTATTCACGTTGCCCATGAGTGTGAGGATTTGGCTCCTAATGCATTTAGTTCACAGGGCAGCGTAGTACACAAGTACACTGGTAACTGTAAGCAAGTGAGTAGTCCCATCAAAGGCAGTGACGCACCCCATACTTTAAAGCAGGTGCCTGAGTGCATGGCTGGAGTGGGTTTATAATGAATGTGTTTTTTAGCAGCAGTCAGTAAATAATTCTGGGATGTCACACTGAAATTAACAGATATGAGATCCCTCAGATGTATACATGTGGAGCAAGAAGGAACAAATTTTATATAAAAACTATAAACATTTTCATTTCACCTTTTTTATATGGGATTTAGCCTGACTGTCCACTACATCCTGTCTTATGTAAACCAAGTATCATTCTAATGGACATACTCATAAAAGTTGGTTAACTCAACTAGTAAGGAAAAATCAAATTTGCAAGTGCTTACATAAGTAGAAAATTACCAAATGTCATGCAATTCATAATTTGTTTTGCAAAATTCACCTCAGCTACAATATACATCAGTGACCATATCATTATGTTCAAAATCTGGTGTTTACTACTATTTTCATATTTTAGGGGTTTTTTTTCCTCAAATGGAAACTCATTGTAAAAAGCTACATTAATCAGTATTCACATTGACTTAGGAAATCTTGGTGGAAAATGTGTATGCTTCCAACTACCCTAAGATTCCTTTTTCACTTTAAATTATTTTTCTGAGAAAGTACTTATGTACACGTGACTAAGGGAAAGGGATAAGTTTCCAAGCAAGCCCTATACAATGAATGAGCCAATCAGATTACATCTGTACGATTTGCCCAAGCATATACATCCATGACACACACTTCTGGCACTAGTCACTTTTTATATGAGAATTTGAAAAATGTTTCATTGGGTCCATCACCTGAAAACATGGTAATCTCTGCATTGCTGCCACACCTAGAAGTTGAACTATTTAAAGCATCGAAGTCAGACAGTCTTACAAATATTAAGCAAATAACTTTAAATATAAGAGCCTGATTTGCTCCAGTGATGTGGAGAGGGAGAGCTTAGGGACCAGTTACAGCTGCTTGGCTCTGGTGAAAGTTAGAGTTGTACTGGGGCAGCTCTAGCTGTCATTACTGTCATGCCCTGCCAGATATATCTTACTTATGTGGCGAACCTCTACAGAAGAGGAATTTTTCATTGGCCTTCATTTACTTTAAAGTAATGTAAGTGAGCCCAGCTCAGCCCTTTTTGCTGAAAAACAGTTTGTTACTTCAGTGTTACCACGTAGGGCCTGACCAAATCTTGGTCCAAATGAAGCAGATATGGAAACAATTTCTAAATAAGCTACACAGTTGGCATGATGTGGAGTAGGTAATAATTAGAATAAAGAGCCAAATTTCATTTTAATTATAGCCAATATGCCTCCTGAACCTACACTGAAATTACCATTGAGTTTGGCACACACAGACACCACAGTAGAAAATGTTGCTTTTATATGGAACGGTTATTTATGTAGTTATTATCATGTGCCTTCCTAGAAAATTCAGCCTCTCTCAGTTGCTTATCATCAGGGTGATCATCACTGATGCATCTCTTTGTTTCTCTTCCTTCCCCAAACTCTTCTTTCGTCTTCCTTTTTTTCCCTTTCTTCCATGTGTTTCATCATATGGTGTTTTATCACTACCTTTTCCTACACTTCATTCACTAAAATTATTAACAACTACTTAATTAATGATATTAAAGTATTTTCACTGGATTTTAGATTGAACTTCTACATCTTCTGAGTACTGGGGAGTTCACAATTCCTAAAGTCTGATTTACCAGTGGCCTGTTCAACATGGATTAAATGAATTTTTTTTAAAAATTAAGTATGTTGGCATATCATGATATTTTTATAGGACAAACACTACTAGGACAGCATAATGAGTTATATAGTGCAAACATCCTTTAACTTACTGTCAGAATGCCTAAGCGAAAGAATTAACCTAAAGGACATAGAATTCATCTCTTCTTGAGGGTCTCTCACTTCTACACTGGGTCCCAAGGAGATTCAAAACTGGAAAATGAAAGTCAAACGATGCAACTGCTTTCAAAATGCCAGTGCAGTTCCCATAAATATTTCATGAAAGTTGCAGCTACAGAGTAGATCACCATTTTTATTAGTTGGATTTTGCAGAGCTAAATCTCTGAATTTTACTTATCATAAAAATGGACCATATACTTAGTAGTTGCATAGTCTATACTGTTTTAATGTTCATGCTTAATTGTAAACAAGTCTAAAATGAAAAAACAAGGAGAAACATTTCCTATAAAAGATGCTTTGTTGAACAGAGAGCTTTGTGATCTATGGAATTTTTAAACTGCCTAACCTTAAGCGCATCCCATTTTCATTATTGCTGCATAGTAATGCAGGTATCTGAGTACTGAAATTAATAGTGAATAAGAAAAATCTCTTTCCTGATGACAGTTTTAATTATCTGACAGCAATAAAAAATTAATACGTATAAATAATTGTCAGGGTAGTGATAGAGCTGTCCACTGGTTAAGTTTGCATTGTATCTTACAGTAGCACTTTTATTTTTTCTGAAAACATTTTAGTATGCCCAAATCACATTAGCAGGTACTGCAAATCAATAGCTCTTCATGGTGAAAAAATCCAAGTGTACACTAAGAGAACTATTATACGTGCTGGAATCATAGAGTAGTGTAGCCACTGAGCTGTATTTAATGGGAAGGCTAGCTGATTGCCCTTAAAATCAGGTGTTTTAAAAAACAGCTCACATACCAGATCCAGCCCACAGAGCCATTTTGCCCAGCCTGCAGGGCTTCCAGATTTGCTGAGAATTTGGGGATAGAGCTTCAGAGCTCTGCTGGGCATGTGTTGGCAGTGGGGATGAAAGTTAGCCTTGTTAACCCCCATTCCACTGCTTGCCCTGTTGTCAGCTGTGAATCTGGCCTATGAGGGTCCTTGCAGTATGGATTTGGCCTGTGAGGCTCCTTATGGTACAGATCCAGTCCATGAGAAGCCCAGCAGTCCAGATCTGACTCAGAGCTGCAGGTGAATTGGATGCCCTTGCTGTAAATAGGGGGTGTCAAAGATATAGCTCGCAGGCTGGATCTGGCCTACGGTTCTTCCTGAAGGTCTCAGGCTGAACCCAGCATGCTGCATGTAGTTCATTCCTGCATCAGGCTGGTATGCTAGATTACACTAGATCCAGCACATGCACTGCATACAGCACACACAGGACCAAACCAGCACTTGCTGGATCCAATGCGCAGGACCATGAGTTGTCCCCACACTACTCATCCAGGCCACAGACTGGCTCCGTGCTACTCATTTGGCTCCCAGGGCCTGATGAGTTTGACATCACTGCTCTAAAACCTCTTCCATGTGGGAAGTAAGTATTTACAATCATTAGCCAGTGTTTGGGCACTTCTGTTTCTACCCTTAAAGGGATTATTTTGACCTTATATTTAACTTTTTTTTCTATCCTTAGCTATTCTCTAAAGTCCCAAGAGAATTTCAAAATGCTAAAATTGTTTTGACACCCCTCCTCCTCCACTAATATGCTGTTTTGATTAGGTCATGATGAGCGTAATGTAATTCTGTATTAAAGTTATTATGTACTGTGTGTCTTAGATGGAATGGATTGCAATAAGTGCATGCTTATCTACACGTTTGATTAGTGAAGCACGATAAACTCTGGTGCAATTTGCACTAGAGTTAACAGCTCCTGGGCACAGCGTCTACAAATGTGCCTGGGACTGCAGCAGTTTGAGCCAGGAGGGAGCAGACCTGGCCTGGCAGCAGGCTCAGGGGTTCAGCCCTGGGCTCCAGGTCACGACTTTGGGCAACAGAGCGACTGACTAGAGTATAAGAGTGCCCAAAGAGCAGAGCCATATGGTTAGGCAGCAGGCAGTGGTATGGTCCCATGCTGTCTAGGCTAACTGGGTGCAATTTATATCAAGGTCTGCGTTTGCATTTAGACACCGTTATTTTTGCCGCTGTAAGATAGCACTGTTCTATCGCATGGCAAAAATTAGTTTGCTACAGTCTAATAGCATCACACATGGAGGTTGTGATGCTTTACACAACAGCAAATTAGTCTACTGTGCAGTTAAGTGCACGTGTAGATGCACCCCATGCAGCTTTTATTAAGTTTATTTCTGTCCCTCTGCATACCGAATCTGTTTTGGTATCTTTTTCCTTTACACACAGTTTGGTTTAATTTTTTTCCTTTCCTTGTGTGTGATCCAACTTTTTCTGTAATTGATCTTTGATTTACTTCAAGTGGCTGAACTAAGTTAATTAATAAAACAAAGTGGAGTTTGAAAGTTTTGGAAGAACTATAGTACAGACATTTGTCATTAAGGTTTGCTATTGTACTGTCCTGCATTTTGATCATGTTACTTTTAATTATGTTCTGTATTTATCTGACCTATTTGAACAGGATCCAGAGTTAGTGCGTAACATCTGTCGCTGGGTTAGGCAAGCTGTTCAGATTCCTTTCTTTGCCAAGCTGACCCCAAATGTCACCGATATTGTGAAAATTGCCCTGGCTGCACAAGAAGGTAACAAACTCAGATGCAAACCTTACACAATTATCCACATTTGCATGCTTATTGCAAAAACAATAGTAAATAGTAACAAAACTAATGTAAAAACAAGTTGCTTAACGTATTGAAAGTAAGCATAGTACTGTTAAAAGATGGCCTACTAAATTTTTGCTTTGTGCCTTACTGTAGTAAGTATATAAACATACAAAGAAAATACCATGAGGTAAACTATAAGTTATTTATAGATGGAAAACTGTCATATCACCAATCCATTGTACTTTACTTGTGAGAATATTTGCATATGTATAAATTGTATTTGCCGTTATACGGGTGCATCCATCAAAATTTGTTTCCATTTTGGCATAGGATCGAATTTTGTGCTGTCTTTTTTCTTTCCATTTTTTTTCAGTTTCAAAATGCTACATACTAGCAAATAACATTTCTAGAAAGATAATAGACTCAGTAAATTGGAATGAGGTAGTATTTTTTCTGTCTTGCTCTTTGTTTAATTTTAATACTCATTATATGAACTGAAATTAAGGTACAGATCCACCATTGTAAAATAGTCTATTAGTGAGCATAGCTAACTCTGAGAGGATCACCTCAGTGCAGGGGAGAATCCTATAGAGCCAGTGTGATATATTCTATTCTTAGGGAACATGATCCAAGAGAAGAGAGATCTACATTAGGAATCTCTATGCCCCTAGCTGCTATGTCCATACCTTAGGATTCTTGCAAGTGATTCATGTTGCTTTCAGTTCTTTAACATATGAGACTGGTAAATCTAGCACTGGGCTTTAAATAATTTTTGCACCCTCCATTATGATTTGCAAATTGGGCTTCTTGGCCCTAGGTAAGGATCTGGGCCTAAATAACAAGTGATCCATTTTCATATATGTTTTCCTCTGTTATTTTTATACAGGTTATTTAGCAAAAAAAAAAAAAAAAGTTCATTCATTTTGCAGGTGATGCAGATGGTGTTACAGCCACCAATACTGTGTCAGGACTGATGGGACTGAAAGCAGACTGCACACCTTGGCCTGCAGTTGGTGGAGGAAGGAAGACCACATATGGTGGTGTGTCTGGTAGGTGTTGCCCTTTTAATACATAATGCTTCCTTAGAGGCTAAGAAAACATCAGGAGGTCCTTGTAGTGGGCTAGAATATCATGTCTGCAGTAGCACTGAGTTCTTAAAGCTCACTGCTGGTCAATGTTTCTAATAGTCATGACAGATGGAACAGATTGAGTGTGAAGACTCTTGTGTTGCCCTTTCCTTAATGGTAAAACACTGCAACAGAATACTGCTATAGGGTCACTAGAGAGAGAAGAAAATCTCTTCTCTTGTGACCCACAGTTTTCCTAGAATTTTTCATTCTGTCACAATTGTCAGGCCACATGTTAGACAGAGGCTAATGAAAGGGCACTGTAAGGGGAAAATATAAACATTCTGGATGCAGTATGTGTTTCATAGGCTGAACTTGTGCCTTGCTTTTTCCTATCAGACTGCCTTAGAGTAGATTCTTTTGTCCTCTTTCCACTAAGGAGAAAAATGACTCATCACATTAAGTAAATAAATGTTTATTTGTGATTTCCTTTCCTTGTAATATTTATGCTTTATAGATGCATTATATTTCAGTCTGGTGATTTAGAATTTGATTTAAAATCTAGCAGCGGAAAGTTTTGTACTCTAGTTTTATGATTGTATGCAATAATATATTAATCTATTGACCCTCTGCACTCTGTTACTGTGACAACATGAACTTGGCCCTGCAAAGACAGTGCTGAGGGCTTCTTGACTGTACTGGTATGGAGATTAGTCTCCTTGGTGATAGAAATAGAGGTAAACATACATAACATAATAGTATCCCACTGTTCAAGTAAAGTGCAGCTGAATTAGGTAAAAAAGAGTACTTGGATAAAATTTAAACAAAAATACTTTATGTCATGGAACTGTGTTATTTTGGAAAAATGTAGGAAGATTTGGCATGATTTTCCTTTTAGCTTGACTTTAAATCATACCAAGCATAAGATAGTAAGTTTCCGCTGGCTTTAAACAGTGACATAACAGTGGAAAATCATTAAGGAGGACTACTATAGAACAGTGCAAAGGAAAATAAAGGAAAAGAAAATATCTACTTATTGTATAAAGGTTATTTCTTATTGTGTGTCAAACAAGATATCATCATTTTGGTCATTTGCAGAATGGGGGGCATGCAAAAATAAATAAGTAAAGATATACAATCTTACGATTGTAGTACTTTCTGTCAGCCCATTTCAATTTCTCCAGGCTGCCATGTTGGCAGAATAAAGAATAAAGGAGGTCACAGTGGGTGCTGTGCATTAAAAATTAATAAAAGAACTATTGCAGTAGTATTTTATATAAGTAACACCATTCACACTTTCTCATTTAAGCTGCAATTTCTGAATATTTCTTCCTACCATAAGTCTGTCTAATAAAACTATAAAATTACCACATTATGAAAAGTGTGTCTTTTATGTCACAAATTTAAACATGTATATAGTATAAATTATAGCAGCACCTGGATACTCAGCAGTACCTAAGGGCCTGCCAGCATTTCCACATTTTTCATGGTTTATAGTGCTGTAGAAACAGGTCCCAGCCTGGGAGAAGTGAAGCTTTTTGTTTGTTTTAATACACCTGAAAAGGAAAATACCCTGTTATAGTTTTTAGTTTTTTGTTTTATGCATGTTGGTTTTTTCCCCCTTCTGAAGTTATACCAGTATCAAAAGAAACAGTAGCTGGCAGTTTGGAATAGAATCTTACATTTTTGGCCTAAACCTAGTTTTGTTAAAAACCTTAATCCAATCCGTTGTTATGTTTTCAAAGAATGTGCCATGATAGACAAATAAATAAAGGTCACTGAACTATAATTAACATCATTAAGGTTTCATTCCTGCAGTTCATTGTGTATAGGAATGCCCCAGAGCCAGTATAGTCAAGAGAAGTCTGCAGGAACAAAGCAATAGGTCTCTGCTTAGTGATCAGGGTCTAGTAATGAATTGTTTTAGCAGATTCCTAAATGTACACATCAGAGAGCTAACCAATTTCCTTAATAAGAACATGACAAAACAGAGAGTACATCTCTTGTTAAAGCCAGGGAGTGGAAGATGGTGTTCCTGAGCTCTCTTGTCCAGTTGCATATCCTTAAGCAAGACATTTGACCTTTCCAAGCTTTACCTTCCTTGTCTGTTAAACAGCGATAACACTGCTTACATGCCTGTGGGCTTGTTATAAAGTGCTTTGTGATCCTTGGATGAAAGTCACTACAAAACTGTAAAAAACTACTTTTATACAGCTTTGATTTGTTTATTTCAATTTCAACATAATCATTCAGGTTTTTGCTGTTCTTTCAGAAATATGAGAAAAAATTGATAAACCTTTTGGGACATTTTTTACTTTTGGTATGTGTCAAAATCAGTGATCTTACAGCAGGGATAAATTTAGCCCATTTTAGAGATGATTAAGTTGCTATCCAGGGTCCTTTAGATCATTTCCCAATGTTGCATTATTCCCTACAATATGTTCTTGAGTTCTTTGTCCAGTTCATGGAATGGAATTGAATCGATTGCACTGGAATGGAATTGCTATCAATCTGGTTTGGGTTTTTATTCTTTTCCTCCTTTCTTTTTCTTTCTTTCTAAGCTAAAATGTAAGGAAAAGTATGTTTCCCTCATGATGCCTAGTAGTATGAAAGTTCATTTTCTTACAGGTTGTTGATTTCTATTTGACCCAGGAGAGCACATAAAACAACACCAGACTCTCCCTATGCCTGAAGGAAGGGTGCTTGTGCCTAAAAGCTTGCAAAGAACAATCTTTCCAACTATTTAGTTGGTCTAATAAAAGATATCACATCCACCCAACAAAACCTTGTCTTTTTAATGGAGATTTCTTCTAAAAAAATTGTATAGTTTAATATAATCTGTCCCGTTGTGGCTGTTTATTGCTAAAAAGGATACATTGTGTTAGTGGAATTAATTCCAAATTCTACTTTTTCTAGAGTAATATAGTGATTTTAATAGAGGCTTACATTATGGTAAGTCAGTGTCTTCATCAAGCTTTGGGCTGACATTGCAACTTCAGAACTTTCCCTAGAAATGAACTCTTTAAAAAGACTTAATGGTGCATCTTCTAAGTAATGTACACTACAGAAACATTGTGCATAAATTCTATCCATTTGACTATCTTTTCTCCAGTTTGTTTACAAGTAACTATATCCAGAAATGATTGTAATGATACACCAACCCTTAGGAAAGATTTGTTTGAAAGATTTTTTTCATTTATTCTTATTAAAGTATTAATGTAGGGAAATATGTTCATTTGATTTCTCTTAAAGGAATAAACATAAATAAATAAAGGAAATAGCTCCTTACAAAAAATAACTGCCCAGAGTTGCAGGAAAGTCCTAGAGACAAAAATCATAAGAATATGTTTGTTATTTTTTAAATCTGTCTTCAGAAATAGACTTTGAAGTTATTACCTTCAGTATTATTTTCCCATTCAGTGCTTGTTATAAGTTATGACCTGTTTTAAATTACTGAATTTTAGCAAGCACTGTCATTTCCCCCATTCTGCTCTATTACTTAGTTGATTATTTTGACTTTAAAGCAGGCACTTGAACCTGGGTCTCTCTTCTCTCTCTTTCTCTCTCCTGTGTGCTCTCTCGCTCTCGCTCTCAGCTAATGAATATTAAATAATCTTTGCAGAGTGAAACACATTCAAGAGAACCCACCCCAAAATAGTCAATAATAAGTAATAAGGACACATACCTGGTGAGAGAGATCCAGGATCAAATTACTGGTCTGAATCAGAGCAGGGTTGTGATTATAGGGGGTCTCATGTCCCAGGTAATTTCCCTGAATACCAGGGAAACCTCACAGCTGCTTTTTTGTGATGGAGTCTTAAGGATCTGGTGACAGTGTGTTACAAAAAAATAGATGCAATATAGATTTTCAGGAATTTGAACACAGTGGAATAGAATTGCACTTAGTCACCAAAGTCAATTTACATGTCCAATACCTGGGGTAAGATCAGGCTGTCATTTTCTGGTGAATTCTGTAAGTTTTTTATACATCTGTACTTTTTTGCATGTGTAGTATAAAGACTTTGGTTTGGTTTGGTTTTAAATTAAGTATCATATGTGTTTTCATGACAAATAACACTGACTGGCTGCAAAAGAGAGATTACCATCTGAAGAACCAGTAACTAACTTGAAAATAGTGTGCGTGTGTTCTATAGGTACTAAAATAGATGCAGTATCTCACTAGTATGTTACCATACTGTCAATGGCTGTATCTAAGATGCTTCTCTAAGATTTCTCTTTAAACTTAAATTTTAAAAATTCCATAATATTTTCATAAGCTTGTACTCATCTGTTTCAAGTATGTAATCAACCACTATATAGGCATGTAGAGTATGTATCAGAGGCAACATTGAGTAGAATAAAAATTAACATTGAGTTTCCTGTATTCATTTAAAAAACTAATTCCTACATAAAAAACTGAATATGACCTCTTTAATATTACTGTTCAGAAACAAAACAAAATTACAGTATTTTGCTGTAGTAGTTGCACTATATCATAGCACTGCTTTGTCCAATTATAGTAGTATTTTGTGAGTACTTTAATTTTATGTTTCACAAAATCAGTATATGAAAATGTGCATGTTTTAGTGTTCACTGAAAAATATTTTGCAGTAGGTGGAAGAATTAAAAAATTACAGATATTCTGTTAACAGTGAATTTTTCTGTGTAAGAGTGACTGCTGACCACCGAGAGACCTTAAAAGGAATATTTGTTCTGTTGTTAGATGTGTGAGCATATAATTGTTAGAAATGAGAAAAAGCAGTTAATTTTAGTTACCTTTCAAGTAATTTAGTGGAGCTGTCTCTCTTCAGAAAAACACTGTCATATAGCAATTGTGCCTTTTTAAGGAATGTTTACAGGATGTTATTTCATTAAATTAAAATGTATGTATTCTATGAAACAATTGGCATTATTAATAGGCACATATATATTAACCTATTGAAATGTATAAATTCAGCTGAAGGGGAGAAAGTTGAAGGCATAGTATAAATTCTTATCTTTTTAGTTTAATTCTATGGTATATTGTTAAAAGAAAATCTGAAGAAAACAAGCATTCACATTCATTAACACATCGCTCTCAGTGACTGCATGGTGTTGATTTTGGTCAGTGGAAAGGAATACAAATCTGTCTATCATTGGAAATAAAAATGTGTGTGTATATATCCTTATGTTAGTATAAATATTCATTGAGACACAGTTTAAAGAATATATATTAAAATATAATTAGAAAACTGGATAAAACAGGAGCACCAAGCAAATGTATGCCATATTACAATTTTAATTTTAGGTTATTATTTCTGTTAAGTGTAGCTCAGCCATTAGAAAGACTCATTTACATATATTACGTACAGATTCACAAAGAATTCTCCTTTTCCATTATGTCTTTGCTGCAGTCTGATTTCTCTCAGTGTACTGCCGTCACTGGTCTGTGCAGAAGAGATCAGAGCCCTAATAATAGATTTTTGACAGTGAGCTTGCCTGCTACCTGCCCTACACAAATCCTCACTGTTCATGTTTGCTTCATGGCAACAAAGCAGACAGAAGGAAAATGCCAAGTGCTGAGTTTGAGGTACAGCCCTGCCATAGCTTGACATTTCAGCAGAATAGCACTTTATGAGATGCATAATTTTTCATCTGGGACTCAGCTGCCATTTTCATAGAAGCTTGCAGCTCATCGACTGACTGGAACTAGGGCAAAGGTTTACAGCATAGATCAAGGTCTACATCTTTTCCATACCTATTTAAAAATAAGTATTATTCTGCAGATAAGGTATGAGAACTATGCATAGTTATTCCTCACTTCTATTTTCTAGGCTATTTATTACACATAAATGAAAACACTTTACCAGGGTAACACACGTATTGTTCTTAGTCAAATTTTGAAAAAAAATCTGTAATTGAATTTCTTTACAGAAAGACTAAATAATCACATATTAGGAGTGAATCACAGGTCTTTAGAAAGAGCATTTTAATATGGCGATATTTCCTCCTCCTCTTGTTTTCAAAGAAGCTGTTCCAAGCTTCAGTTTAATCGAAAACTCTTGACTGTGAAAGCAAAATTAGTTTGAATTTTATTATTTTTATAGACGGAATATAATTTTTCATATATTCATGCACATGTACTTGTAAAAAAAAAGTGTGGTGTAGGTACACGTAAGTGGCTGTTTAATTTAGAATTACACATCTCTGTGAGCTTCAGTAACAGTTCACCATGTCACAGTTGCATATAGAACAATGGTACAGTACATTGGATTAATTAAAGAAGCCTTGCAGAGAACTGAATTCTCAGTATGTCAAGATTTCAATTTTATGTTAAATATTTTCTAAAGGCCAGACCCTTAAATCTCAGGGGCTGTACCAAGCAGTGAGCTGTGAATTTAACCATAGGCTAACTGCTAATGATAAGGAAAAGAGTCCAAGTTGAGGCAGCTGTAATACAGTCATTGGATTAGGCTATCAATCACTCAGTTCCCTGAGGAACAGGCAAAGAAGACAAAACAGTGAAAAGGGAAATTAGGAAAGGAGGGCATGACTAGAATGAGATTCTTCACCAAATTTATCTGTTAGTTGGCCTGAATCCCCCAAGCATCAGACAGAAATGTCCAGCTTTGCTTTCAGACTAAAAGCCGGTGCATTTGTTCCAAGCCCTAGAAAACTATCAAATCATCATTGACTATTGCTAGTATTTACAGGTTTTGAAAAGTGAAGTGTATAAATTGTTATATACTGCAGTTCTGATAGCATGTAATTAATTTCTATATTACAGGTGTTGAATACTATGCATACATCAAAGCTCACATATATGTCTAGTGAAAATGCAATGAATACATCAAAGCTCACATATAATATGCCTAGTAAAAATAGTTCATTTTTACATCCTGAGGGGTTTTTATGTATTTATTTGAGCATATACCACTGAGCTACCAAACTGTATTGACTACAGTAGTATCCACTACTAAAAACTAGTATCAGGGAATCATTTGGCTGAAATCAAAAGTTCTCTTCAGGCATGTTCTTACGTAATAAATCATTATGATTATGACCTAGTCTATCCAGACATACACTCAGTAATGCATCAAGTTTTAATTCTGGGTGAAAATGGCATCAATATTGTGGGAAATACTGCACATGGTTAAAACAGTGGAACTGACTGAACCACATTTTCGCATAAAATGGAACTTACTTTTTGACATAGTTAGCACAGAGGTCATAGCAATTTAGGGCTTCATTACACATTACACTTTATGCTTCTCAAATGTCGGTATTAGTGTTAGCTCGAGTTTCGAGCAGTCACACGTTCAGGCTAAAAACCTTCTCTGACTAGTCCTGACCTGCACAGCTGTGACTTGCCACTAGAGGGCTGGCAAACTGAGGCCTGATTAGGAGCTACAGCTGTGTGTTGCCACTGGAGAGATGACAAGCTTCTCTTCTTGCTTTAGGTGAGGGGTGGATTGGAGAGAGAGGTTGGTGGGGTCAGGAGCATGAGGCTGGAAGCGAGGGAGTTTAATGATGGGGACTAAGTAGAGAAATGGAAAGTGAAGAAGCAATGGGTGGGAATGGTGGTTGGGGAAATGAAGGAACAAAACAGATAAGGAAATTAGTGAAGAGGGTTTTTTGGAAGGTTTCTGTGTTACTTTATTGCAAACATATTTGCAATGATGTATAGACATAACTGCACATGATGTAAAATATAACACAGTGGAGGAGATTGCATAGGAAGGATCCAGCTCACAGTACAGGGCCAGCGTCCAGTGAAAAATTAATCTCTTTATGCTTCTGACTTAAAGTAAACACAGGCACACAAAGTAGCCTAAGATATTTTTAGATTACTTCTGGTATTAGTTATAATGCTGAAAGCTGAGACATTTTTATTCAAATAAAATTCTTACCGCAGTTCATTTTTAGAGGTCACTGTAGAGTTACAGATGCTTGTTATAATGTCTTACAAAAATTATTATAATTATTGAAAACTTACTTGGCATTTAAGTATATTTCCATTTAAACTAATATGGGAATGAAAGTAAAATACCTTCAAGAATTCTAAATTGGCACATTAAACTACTGAAAAATAGTGCAAAGCTTTGGTAAAGCCTGTTTCAAATTTTGTTTTCCATGAAGTCTCATAAGACCCATAGTATATTGCAGGCATCAGGCCAAACTTTTCTCACTATACTTGCTCCAGAACCCCACAGAAGTCACTACAAATTTTGTCCAAGTATATATTAAGCAAGGACTAGAGGACTTTTATTTGTATGCTAGTAACTTAAACAATTCAACAGGCATCCATACAAACTGAACCTGCTCTACCATTAGGTGGGTGACAGAAGAGGGGGAAGAGGATAAAGGGGATGCACATGTAATCTGAGACTGGGAGGCTTTTAGTGTACATCCGTGAGATAGATTTAGGTGAAGTAGGCTGTGCTGCTATCTGGGATGTGCTGTGGCATGTTAAAGCATGTGGATTGGCTATCCAACATCCACAGCACTCAGGAGAGCAAGAATCAGTCCTCCTGTCCTTACACTGTGGCAGTTAATACCAAATACAATACATTTTACATAGAATCAGAGTCTATAAAGTATTGGGACTGCTACTGTGGCACTATGTCTGAATATAGGGTTTGAAAGTTCAGTGAGCTTCGATACAAGAAACAGAAGGGAGGTATTGGCACAAAAAACCTGAGTCTAGGTTTGGATGAGTTCATGTGTATATTGAAGATCCCATGTAATTAACTTTATAGGGCCTGCAGGCAGCTATTTTGCTGACTGTCTTCCACAGAAGACCTTGTAGTAGTTCATAAGAATGGTCTATTATCCACCTTGAGTCTTTATAAATTTTACCTATCACAACACAGTAGAAAAGTTTTCTAACTTTAATTCCAAATAATGTCAAGGATCTGTCAGATTTTGTAAACAGCACTGATAAACAGTTGCATCAGCAGAGGTTAAAAACTGAGCACTAACCTACTGTGGGTCAAGTAGATTTCAGTCTGTGCCAGAGCAGCATTTCATTTTGCATACCGATTTCTTGCATTTCATTGAGCATAGCTTGTATTGGATTCAGACCACATTTGTATGCAAAGTAAAAACATTTTCTCTTTATCAATAGAAATTCCTTCGTTTCTGCAAAATGCGGGATTCCTTGTAATAAATGAAAAACTGGAGACGGATAGTGATCCTGAAAAGTCAATGATAAGGGATAAAGCACTGGGCAGCTTGGAACTATCTCTTATTATGCCTTCCCGTCTACAGCTGCTCCAAGGGGCACCCATCAGATTCTTCCTTTCCCAGATGCTGCCACTGTCAGGAATGTTTCCCATCTTCTTCTCTACTCAAGTTGCCAGCTGACTGCTACTCAACTGGCTTCTCCACTGAATTGCCCATTTGTGGCTTGAAGATTAATTGGTAGCACAATGGAGAAACAACCTCTCAAATTAGCTGGGCCAATGGCTGGGGAAGGAGGTTTTCATCACTAGTTTCAGCAGCAGAGGCAGCCCCCATGGAGCTGTGAGAGTTTGGATTCCCACTTTATCACCACTCCCATCCCACCCGTACACAAAGTGTCACCTACAGGTTTCACAGTTAAAAAACCCCTTTTGTTAGAAAAAAAGTAATGGCATTCTAGAGAGAAGGAGAATGTTAAGATTTTTTTTGAAGGGAGGGAAAATTTCTCCTTGTGTCTAGTGTGCATGTATGAGTGATTTTTGCTACTTCCCTAACTTAAGTTTACCATGATTTGCTATGTGCGGCCACACAAAGTACATTTTTATTTGCCTAAGTCCTACTAACATTTTATGGTTTTTAATAACCTACTTGAAAGTTAAGTAAAGCTTAATGTCAACTTCAACAATATATACAGAAGAGAAAAATATTGACAATTTGTTCTATTGAGAAATAGGTTTGGATTTGTATTTCATTGGGCATTACTTCATCCCTGATGAGTTATCATCAGAAGTGTTTACTACAGTAACTCACAACCACAGGGACATTTTTTGCCTTGCAAGTTTTCAAATAAATGCAACTAATATATAATAGTCAGCCAAGTGATCTGCATTTTAATATGTGTGTATTCATGCAAGAAACAGTACTGTATGGAATGAGCTGTACAAACATCCGACTTAAAAGCAATAAATATATACAAAATCCTGTAGGAAAACTGGTATACTAATTCCATTTTTCAGTTAATCACCCATTTGCAACATCTATATTCCCAGGTAATTGCAAACATATTCCCATAAACATACTCTGTATAAAACTCATTGTTAAGCCCTGGTTTTAAATCCACAAGGACACTCACAGTTAAGGATTAAACCACCATTATTTAGTCACAGTGAGAGTAGATGAACATCATTAAGGAAAGTGCCCTGTTGTGACTAGATATTTCAGAGTTTGAGGCATGTTCCCATGGGCCTATGCTATGTACAGAGGGCAAATGTGGAAAGGTACACAAAGTTGTGTTTAATGTCATGGGATTAAGAAAATGAAATTACTTAGTTTGTACAATTCCATTCCAATCTCAGTGAAGTTAAGAAAATTTGCATACAGGGGAGATTGTTTTGCTACTTGATAATACAAAAGAGATTACCAAAATACTGGCAGCCTTATTTTACAGACAACTAGCTTGAAAAGTGGTGAAAAGACAATGGATGTTTTTATACATGTTCCACGGAGTGGGGTGGCAGGGTGCTTTAACTAAAGCAGCTCCCGAGAGCCATTCTAATTAAAGTGCCCACAGCTGCATGTGTATCAGCTCTCCTGTGCTTCAAAGTGGTGGCCAGCATGCTTTAACTAGAGCTCATCAAACAAGCTTTAGTTAAAGCATGCCCACTGCCATTTTGAAGTGCAAGAACACGTATACATAAAATGAGGAGGCTTCCTGGAGCATGCTAATTAGCATGCTTCAACAGACTCAATCAATTACAGCGCATTGGAGCAGCCTCCCCATCCATCTCTAGGCACCAGTTTGGTTGTATAGCAGCATGCAACCATACCTATACACTTTACTCTCCTTGAGGCCTGACCTGCTGGTTTGGGAAAACATGGTTTTACCAGTCCATATTCTGAATGTTGTGTTGAGCTCATTTCAGCCTCTGTCATACCTGAATGTTGACATGCTTATACTGGAAATGTCACATCAGTTGTGTTACAATTGAATGTACTAACCCTAGTGGTTTTTCCTCTTTTTCTTTTGGACAGGTGCCATTAATATACTGCCTGTATTTCAATACACGGGTGGGGAGTAGACTTGGATAAACTTTATTCTTTAGGAATGCAAGTCTTGCAGATGAGGAGCAAGGTATTGGGAACCTACTTGGTTGTTTCATCATATAAACTAAACATCTTCAAAGTCTAGCCAAGAGAAGATTTGACAGGTAGAGAGAGACCTCACAAGGGGACCTAGTAGCAACTTCTCCCAGGAAATGTTTTGAAAATACCCAGTAGTTGTGCATTTCAAGAGTGAAGAGATTACTTATATCCTTCTGGTTTATAAAATAAAGTACATCAGAGGATCAATCTCTGGCAGATATGCCAGAGGCATAGAAATCACCCAACAGTCCCTTGACCTTGCTGAGTAAAATTTTAACAAGGGGCTCCCATGAGCATCCTCCAGCATATTACTGGGGCTAAGATTTCTTTCATAACTGTGTTTCCTGCTTTGCACCTCTGAGAGCATGAAATGCAATAACCTTTGCTTACTGGTATGCCAGATCCTTATGGGAGTCTCAGGTGGTCCTCCGAAAGGGAGGTTTGCCCCCTTATCTTCTCTTCCAATCCAAACCCCTATTATCATACAGGCTTCCCTCCATGGTGAAATACTCCAGTAGTTAGTCCTCTGTTTCATGTGAATGGGACTCCTCTGTGATGAACCATAGGAAGTTTGTCAAATTCTCCAGATCAACACTGACATAGCCTTTGCCCTTTCCAGAAGCCCACTCCCACCTGCCCCAATCCAAATTGACGTAAATAACTTGTTCTTGAAAAAGCCTTGTGGGTACCTATATACAAGAGTGACTGCCACGATGAAAATCCAGTGTATCTGCAAATGCAGTTTTGGTGGGTGGACTGGTCTGCACAGCCTGATAATCCTGAAGCTACTCATTACATTTTAGAAATATTGGGCAGTATGAGACTCAGTGCACCAGTTTGTATTAACAGTTTTCCTGAAAACACTGAGGCAGCTGCTTGCCCATTTTTTAACCTGACATTTATGCCTGACATAAATATCTTGCAGTAGGTCCATGTAAAGCATCTGGTGTTTTTCTATATTTTAATAAACCCTAATAACAGTATTTTCAATCTCTTAATGCTATTTCTCATATTCTCGTTCCAGTAGGTGTATGGAAAACACGTTTCCTGGTTTTAAAGGCTCCAAACAAATTTCAGCAGTTTAATCTCAGTGTTAGAAAAAGGATCACAGCAACTGCTGTAGTATTTTGTATTTAAGCTAGTTTTTGTAAAGACTCATGACATGCTCCCTGGGAGCTAAATATTGACAAGCATGCTCTGGCAAGCAAGATCAAGCTTGGTGAATTAACACAGCTCAAGTCTCTGCATTGACACTGTAACCCAAGTCTGGAAACTATTATCCTACTCCATTTATTTTGGCTTTATAGGTGATACTGTCCACTTGAATTAGGGATTTTGACTGTATCTTAAATACTGTAACTGTAGATTAATTTAATTTAAGGATAAAATACTTCCAAGGCTGCTTTTGTGTATTTACATTTGATAACATCTTCAGTTTGATACCATGTGTGATGTAGCAAATAGCAGCATAAAACCCTTCTGACTTCAAAGACCCCAAAATAAAAAGCAAACATTGAAAATACTTATAAATAATATGCATCTTTCATACTGTTAAACCAACCACATCCCAGACTATCAGTCTCTCAAAGGCATTGATCAAAAGCTAATCTTAGACATAAATTCATTACAGGATATAATTAAGGAGATTAATTTGTATTTGTATTCTGTAGCTAAAAAAACACAACTGGTTACTTTTTTATTGTAAATGTTTCATGTTAATTGAGATTACAGTTAACTTGTTGAATTTCTGAAAAAGTAATTAAGACAACCTGGGCTCCTTAAAAATTGATGGATAAACTAAATTGATTACGAGATATATTGGACAACATATGTTATTATGCCGTGTTTGTGTGCTTGATAGTATTTTCTTAAATTACCAGTATTTGTTTTGATTCCAAAAATGGACTTGCCTAAGCTCTGTAGCATATTGGATATAAATGCTGGATTTACAGTGCTGAACAGATGTGTTAGAATTTCACAAAGAATATTTATACTTTTGTAAGTCCTCCTTTCTGAATATTCCATATTACGTCAAGAGTAATTTGTGCAAATGTTGCCTTTTATTTTTATACATAAGTTGCTTTTTAAATAACCTTCAAAATTCTTGCTAATACTGTGTGTCCAACAAGAAAAAGGAAGCAATCTGTTTTTGCTGAAAGACATTGCCCGTAGGCCAAAACAAACAAGTATTCTCGGTATGGATGTCTCCTGCTTTCTTTTAATCTAAAGAGAGAAAAAATAAAGCTTTCATGAATGAACACAGTAAGATTCCAGTTCTGTATTTGCTCTGTGCCAAAAGACTGTTATAATTGTGTGGAGCCCCATTTGGCTTTACTGGGTTTCTTCGTGTAGATGAGTCCACCCATAAGGTGCAATGCACAGAATCAGGGATTTATTGTTAAATGTACTTGACAGCCACAGCTGCTGGTTTTCAGGGAATGTCCTGGTAATGAGAGAAAGGAATTGCTTTCGCTTTATAGGTACACTGCATCCAGTATAGTGCACCAGTACCACAAAGCAAAGTCGTACTTGATTTCTGAACCATGGTATCAGATCAGAGAACATTCAGACATTATTGGGTAGTGGGTTGTAATCTGAACTGTGTCATTCTGAGCCATGGGCAGCCAACCCTGTGTCATACTGGGCCATGGACAGCCAGGTCATCTCAGGGTCAGAAGAAACCAGGAAGTCAGAAGCCAGGGGAACTAGATCGGGGATCCAGAGTGTCAGGCAGAGCATGAGGTCAGGAGGCTAGCCAGGTTAGGCATGGTCAAGCCAGAGTATCCTGGGAGTGAAATTAGGAGGCTAGTATCCAAGGAATCTGTCAGAGTCAGTAAAACCAAGAGCCAAGGGTACAGCAGACTAGGTACATGGTTGCAGCTTGTTACCCAAACTCTTTTCCTTCCAGGTCAGAAGTTTATATGGGAAGGCGTAAGAGGTCAGCACTCCAGTGGCAGGGAGTGGGTGTGTGCCTATGCCCAGGTGGAAGATTCTAGCAACCTGTGTCTGCCTGGGTGGTCCACTGGAGAGGTGGCAGACCAGGATGAGCCACTGGGTTGGATAATCCAAGGCCCTAGGTTCAAGGCAATGACCTAATAACCTAAAATTAGGTTAGAATCTCATTTTATGTAAGAGCTGTCTCAGTATCCTATATCCAAGCACAGTCAGATTTGGCAAAATTCAAAATCAGCCCATCTCTAGAGTGAAGCAGTTTGGGATATAAACACATCTACCTACCATATTTACCCAAATCTAAGATGACTAAATTTATGATGACTCCCCACTAATTCATTATACATGGAAAATTTATAAATTTGCTGTAATTTTCCATGTATTGAATCAAATTATTGGAGGGTCAATTTAAATACATCTCTCCACCAGTGCAGTGGGGCAAGCTGTGGCATGAGGGCAGGCGCTAAAGAAGTCAAATAACCTGCCTCTTGCCCACCCCCACACACACACCTTGCTCCCTGCTGCCTGCTTCGCACCCCCCAGAGCCTGCCTTTCCTGGCACCTGCCCCCCCACCTGATCCCCCCTGAAGTACCTGCAGCCTCTGGTACCTAGCCCTCACCACTTGTCCCCCCTCCTGCTTGCCCCCCTCATGATGCCTCCTCTACCTTGTTGTCTTTTCCCCATGTTGCCATGTCTGCCCCCTATGGCTTTTGCCCCACCGCTACTATTCATTCTTTGACTCTAGTTCTGGCTCTGGCATTGTTCCAGCCCCAGCAGCACCTGGGTCCAGCTGCTGCATGGCCAGGGTGAGGCTTGAGCAGCCGTGTGCTCCATACCCCAAACTGGAGCATGGCCAGAGATGAGCTGTAGCCAGAAAGTGGATTGGGGTGACTGGTGAGGGATCAGGAAGAGGGCGGGTGGGGAGGCAGAGGCTGCAGAGGTCAAACAGGGAGGAGCAGCAGCTGTTGATGCGTTGGGGCTGGAATCCAGGATAAGGGGCTTTACCCCCCCCCCCCATGTTAAATGGGGGAAAATAACTCATCTTGGATTTGAGTAAATACAGTAAATAGGAGTGAACATATGGAGCTGGTGGTAAACTGGGATTGTTAATAGTGCTGCGTTGGCAGCAGCTTGCTCTTCTGCATGGATTTACTGTTTTCTAGTGGCAAACCTGATTTATTTTACTCTTAACTGAGTACAGGCACTTTTTGTAGGAGAGCGTGGGTGGTTTCTTGGATAGGGCAAACAGTTTATAGTTAGGAGAGCTGACTACTACCTTCTGTAATTCAGGAAAGTCACTTTGCCTCGGCTGCATCCGCCAGCTTCTCCTTTTTCTGTAAAATGAGTCTAATAGCTTTGTAAAACATTGGGCTATCCCCTGATAAAAGGTTCTATGCAAGTACCAGTTATTGCTGGTATATTACAGTAGCTCATGATAAATATTCTATATAAATTTTTCAAATCAAATAGGCTCTTTTCTTTGTGGATCCATGGCTCTGAGTTAATTCAGCTCAGTTTTGAGCTGGGAAGAAATCCATTGAGCACAGTTCAGGAGCTGTTTTGTATTGTTATCAGTTTTTCTTTAATGGAAGCCAAGGGACTGAATAAGTGCAAAAATTAAGTTCCTGACTCACTCTCAGAGATGCCCTCATTGGATAACAATTAAAATAATCAGACAGAGCAGTGCACTGGAATTCTCCTGCATCCCTTTGTGTTGCTGCTGAATAAATTAAATGATTGAGTCCTTAGGCCTGTTAATCCTGTTATAATTTCATTAATGCAAAAGCCAGAATTAAATTATAGATGCAGGGTTCCATTTTGAAGTTGTCACTAACTGTTTTTTGTAAGACTGGTCACAAGTTGGATTGATATAAATAAACTTATTTTGCTTATTATCTTCCATTATATTTAGAGAGAGAGAAAGAGTGCTTTTAATACTCAGGAAAAATAAAGTTTTAAGGATCTTTTATGCCATTAATAAGTTATGTAGCTCAGATATTCTACCATTCTACTTTCCTGTTAAGGTATTAACCAATACCTTTCTGCTAATCATACCCTCTTAGCTAACATAATAGCATGAGACTTTCAATACGTGGATTTTTTCCCCCATTGATTTACACTGTATGTAGTAGTCATATCACTTTAAAAGAACAAGTCATTCTCTGTGAAACTGTCATTCTTACATATAGTACCAGAGTTTCATTAAAGGCAAAGCTAATAGCTATCTCTTGGGTCCCCCTCCCCTCCCATCCCCACTACCTTTGTTAAAAAAACCCTAAATACCGTCATGTAAATTTCATTACAAAAATACAAGACTATAAGGAACTAAATATTTAGAAAGTGATGTATCTAGTTATAAAACCATAATTATGAGAAAGTGTTCTTGTATAACGAGCACTTCACATCTGTCATCCACTGTTTTAATGCCTGTGGTATTTTTTAGCTGAATATTTCTATTATTACCATTCTGCAAGCAACTGCCATTCTTGAAACTGATTGATGTTTAGGAATAAAGCACATTTATTACATGTTGCCAACTTCTGAGGACCAATCTTATAACCTACAATGCCTTCAAAGGAGTGATGATACCTCATCTTTCTGGAACTAATCACTGCAGAAGAAAGCAAAAGGGTGAAAACATAATATTTTTTTCCAGAGAAGAACTTTCATTGCATTGTACACCATTCAGCTATAAAATGATTATAGTATTTTATCTGCCAAAGGTGACACTGGAGGAAGATAACTTTATACTGTATGCTCAGAGGGAGATGTTTGTATGTAGGAAGCTAACACTCTACAGCAGCTCAGCTTGAGATAGTGAATTTATTTCTATGTTGCTAAGACAGTGGCTACTCTTTCACTTTGTAGGTGCAGCCAGTGGTTATTAACATCTGTCCTCTCAGTTTCAGGATGTTCTTGTGCGGAAGTTTCTCCACATTTTGGGGTAGCTTAATTTAGGTCAGTACTCCTGTAAAACAAGGAGACTGTTTTGCCCTTTCCAGTGAAACAAAAGTCCAAAGCAGCCACAGGTCTGGAAAACAAAATGATGCCCTTCTTGGATCTTGCACTACATTCCCCTGGCTGACAGAGGTTCGCTCAGTTGCAGGGAAGCAACGTGTAAATATTGGCCAGCATATTTTCTTGCTGTTTAGTTTCTGTGTCTTTCCTCCACCTTTTACACAGTATTGTTCTCAAGAGGCACTATGCAATAGTTGAGGGCTCATTGCACTCCCATTGTTTTAGGTTATTCTGACTTAAGCTCGACTGTACTTTGTGGAAAGGTCTTTTCAGATGGAGAGACTAGAGAGTATGTTTTGGAGGCATATTTTTTGTGATCATGTAGGAGTATGTGTGTGTGTGTGTGAGAGAAAGAGAAAATGAGTTTGAGTGCATTATGCGTGTCTAATAAAGATGCATTGCTTTTAGTACATGGAAGGTATACTTTGTTCTTAAAGCTCTTAATATTTTCCCTTCTGGGCCCCTGATGCATCCTAGACTTTTTTTGCTGACTGGGAGAACAGCGAGAAAGTTCATGTATCTATTGTGAAGAAGACACCATGTGATCCTAGCATTGGTGATTTATTTGCAAGCCCATAAGAGTGGGGTCCTGACTGACTTGGAAATTAACTCTCATTCTTCAAAGTGCAAATCCCTAGTAGTATTACTTATTAATTTGTATTGATGGAGAATTAGAGCTGTGGGACAGCATTTTTATGGGACAGCATTTTTAATGTGGACACAATTTATAGTGAACCTTCTGCAAAAAAAATTGGTTCCTCGCCAAGCACGTCGTATAGTTGGAGACAAGTCAGTGGCCTCTGTTTTCTCTGCATTTGGAACAGAGATGGCCCAACAGGTCTGAGCAGCCAGCAGGAAGAGAGGAGAGCACTGGTTCTTTTGCACTGAACTTCTGAATGAAAGCAGAAAAAGAACCAGCTGTCAGTTTAGCACTCTGAAGCTATATCTGTTTTGAACAGTGTAGTGCAGACATGCCCAACCTAACTCTAAAACAAGCTGGCTCAGGTTCTGGAATCAATCCAGCTGCGGCAGCAGAGTTTCATATAGGCTGATTTACCCTGCTGAGAAAACCTTTGGCTTCAAAGCTTCTGCTATCACACCTGAGATAATTCTGGAGCCTAAAGTAAATAGAATAAAATAAAACCCAAATCTGGGAAGCTAAGGTACTACTACTACTAATAATAATAATCAACTCAGTAGGTGGGAACCCAGCAGTTTTCTCACAGTCCCACAATTTGAGCCCTGGCATATAACTATATCTATGAGAATATGACCTTTTCCATTTCAGCGTGCACATAAGTCTTGTTTCAGTTTTGGTTTACTTGCATCCATACTTGTATGGCTTCACTTAGTGTTTCAATTCAAATATCTCAACGTGAATCTCATTCAAAAACTATAAGTTTCAAATGCGTGTCATGTTAGAAGCCACTAGATTTCAGTAACTAAAGCAATAAAACAAGGGGCTCTGTTGTGGCATTAGATCTTTCTTGACTGGTGATACAAGCATGTAGAGATTCCTATGTACTTTCATTAAAGGTATTTTTCACTTATTTCTTTTGCTTAGATTTTGAGCTGCTTCCTACTCATTCTGTGTCATACACACTTTCTTCCATAGACCTGTGCACCTCAGCTACCTTAGGTAGACCTATCAGCTCTCCTACTCTTGGTTGTGTGAGTCTTGAGAAATAGAAAGTGTTGAAATAAATGATTATGATACACGTAGTGTTGAAATAAACATTTATTTTTACACTTTGTATGTGATGAGCCATTTATTTTAACACTTTTCACATGAAGTGTTGAAATAACAGGTTTTATCAGGGGACGTGTCATCCACTCTGTTTTATGTATATGTGAATATGGAAATGTTTCTATCTACTGAGTGTATATATATTTATACTATTGCAAAGGCAAAGAATTCCTTCATCCACATAGGGTCACTTATATTTTGCACACTCACCTGCTTAGGTGAATCAGTATGCTTTTAAATATGTAAAATCACTGAACCAGTAGCAATAGGTAAACTGCAAAATGAAGTAACTGATGATTGGCTATATTAAGAGGCAATTAAACCCTCTTTAAGCTTTCTAACCTTCTGTTTTGTATTTGTTTCATCTTCTGGTGCTTTTATGAGTTTTTCTCCCATGTATTTTGTGGACATCCTAGATAAGTGTTTGTTAAAATGGTACAAAAATAAATGTGTGGAGGAACTGTATGGCATTTTCTCAGCTATGTTAATATGTGGAAAGGAAAGTTAGAGACTAAACACATCAGTTCAGCTGACTGAAATGCCAAACACCTGTTTGAGAACCACTGAGCTCCTTGTTTTGATTTCAAGGCATTTTAAGTCAACTTCATATTTTACCATATTATTATAACAGTATTCCCAACTCTCATGATTTTTGGCATTGTTCTTGAAGTCTACACTTTGGGAAAGTGAAAAACCTAGCTCTTTCTTCTACGTGTGTGTGTATTTCATAATTTCTCTCTCAAATGTTGGTTTCAGAATGGATGGGTCAGTGTAGAAGAATAGTGAATATGCATGGAGCTTTGAGGTAAATTGTTAAGGGGTGAAGGATACAGGAAGATTTGGGATCTCCTGATAATTATAACTTAAAGTAACCATATGATCGTAGACTGGGTCCCAGGAATGCCTGCACATACCCAGAGCCAAATTCCTACCCTTCCTTCCCTATAACAATATTGCCAGCTCCAGAAATCATGAGAGTATATATATTTCCACTACATATACATATACTATGTGTACAAATTCCATGTGTGAAGTTTTTTTCCGTGAGCACAAAGCACATGTAACAGTAAAGAAACTGTATGTGGTGCTGAGCCAGCTGCTGGTATGCATTATTTGAGTGAAATAATGTTAAATGGGAAAGAAAAGTTTGGGTGTAATGGTAATGTAATGGTAAACAAAGCTCATAGCAAAAGCAGTAGCTCATTACACAGTATTGTAATGTCAGAATTGTATATAGTAATTAAACCAAGTGAAAGAGTGGGAAAACAAGGTGCATTTCCTCTCACAACTCCTCTCAAATCTTTCCATAACTTCCAAGGATATCCAGTGCTTTCTATAACTTCCAAGGATATCCTCCTCCTCTCCAGGAGTGGCCCCTGAGTTTTCTAACAAGCTGCAACCAGTGTCCTCCATTACACTGGTGGTGCCAAGCTGTGCTCTGTATGGACCTGATGCTCGTTTGTTCTTCTCAGCTGACCTTTTAGCATATGCTTGATTTATGACCGTGTCTCAGTGTTTTATCACACCTAGTGACCCTCACACTTTTATCGTCAGAGCTCAAACTGATTATATGTACAGCCAGCAAATGGCAATATCCCCAGCATCATATTTAATCGCTTTCCCAACCTAGGAGCTCACCCATCTACCTCTTGCAAGAAGGGGGATTAGGGTTGTAGCAAGTGACAGTGCTGTCGAGTTAAATGTGGTGTGGAACACTAGTTTTGCCCTCTAAAACCATGTCCATCAGAGATCTTTCCCTCTTGCCCCCACCCTCCACTCTTTTTTTTGGGAAGATGGGGAAATAGACTGATATTGCTGATTGAACTGGCAGCAGCTCTTTTTCTTTTGGGGGGATTACTTTATAGTACCTTTTTTAATCCTGCAAAATGGCGTGTGAGGGTAGAGCCAGGGTTTCTGGTCATTGAGTTAAATCACTTCATGCCACACAAAACAGTAGAACTGTCAGGGACCACAGAGAAACAGATCTTTACAAAAGAAATTATGTGATTTCCGTGCTAGGAGAATCCTCTCCAAAAGATAACTAGTTTCTTAGTTTTCTAAGATGAAATCTGCCTTGGTCTACTTCAGGGCTGCTGTCAGGCATTGATCAAACTCCCATTGATCATTAACTGCCCGTAATCACAAAGACAAGATGACTTTCGGTGGTAATACTGAACCAATCAGAAACAACTGGAGTTCAAACAATTTGAGAACACCCAGGGTACCATGTGACAAGGGGAGGATGTCCAAAAATATGCCAAAATGGAAACATGAATAAACTCTAAATAAAATGAAATGGGAAACATAGAACAAAATACTAAACCAGAAACACAACATGAACTAACTAAAATAGTTAACATATCAATTACTTCTGAAAATGTGTCTGAAGTAGTTCTGATTAACTAGATTAAAAAATAGCTAAAGTATTACTTTTTAATGAAATTGGTATTTTTCAACAAAAAAGGATTTTATTTAAAAAAATGATCAGCTCTTTCAGCTAGCTCAAAATAACTTGTACAGGGAGCCCAGAATCTGAAACCTTGTTGTTTTCTTCTTCCTTCTCAGATCTTATATTGGTAAAAATCTGCCCCTGGGTAGAGGCTGCTTTTGTCCTTTGGGTAACTGACATCTACATGTTAAAAAAAAGCACAACGTTTTCACCTATTCTCCTGAAGCCAACATTTTTTAATGTAAAGAAATCTCCTATGAAAAGTAAAAATTTATTGAATAAGAACTCTGATGATTTTATGAGCTTTACAACTGAAAGTTTATAAATAATCAGCTCTAGCAATGCAGAAAGGGAGTGCAAACCTAAAATGGAGTTTTTGTTTTTGCTTTTGAATGTTACTGATGCTACCATATCCTGTATCTTTCTTTAAGATAAACTGGGGGAAAATAATAATTGGTGTTCAAAGTCAGGTATAAAATTAACTGAGAATAGTAAAATCCTGCAGCAGGTTCACTGAATAATCATTTGAAGCACTACAAAAGGAAAAAAAAAAGCAAACAAAACTGGAACTCCTGGCTGTAACTTACCCACTTTGGAATGCGATGGCTGTCCGCTGTGTTCATTAAGTGAAAATAAAAATGACTGGGGTGCCATTAATCAACACACAACCCAGTCCCTAGTTCCAGAGTAAGCATAGTGACACAGGCATTGACCCATATCTGCAAAATGGTAATCCTAGTTTTAAAGTCTTCCTCGTTGAACTCAGAGGAACTTTTGCCAATAACTTCAGTGGGGCTGGGATTTTACCCTTGAAAAATTATTGATAGAACTAAATATCATGAAACCCTTGTTTTGTAGGTGGGGCAAACTGATTTAACTAAATGCAAATATTTACTTAAATCTTTAGTCAGGAAATGTACATAATTAGAAGTTTTGGGTAGAAATGCCCAGGATCCCTTCTTTTTTTTTGTTTTAGAGAAACTAATATTTGCAAAAATGCTAGATGGGCTAAATTGCAAGAACAAAAAATATCATTGATTGTTAACAAGATTCAAGATCAGTAAATAATTTACTAGTGACTTTGGTAAATGCCCATTAGTATATAAATTAGCAATGGATCAAACCAATTCTCAAGGAGACAGGTGCCACTGAATACAAATGTTCTCCTGGTTTCTTGCTAAATCAGATATTTTGAAATACTCCTTTAAACTAGTGCTCACATCCATCTTCAACGTGATGTTCTGTGCATCTGTTTGTTAGTACATCCAGTGTTATGTGGTACTAATAGATTTCATTCTGGGACTTTGCACTAGCTGTGTATCATCTTTCTCTCCAAATGTGTCTGTTCGCTGGATTTTCTTCTGCATATAAATGCATTCACTGGCCATTTTGAAGGATGTGCTTGCTGCACTGTTTCATTAAACTGCTGCGTTATCGGGTAATTGTTTAAACATAATGCCATAGCACTATCAAAAGGAAAGGTGAACTAATGGCATTTGCAAATGTCAGGGATTATCTTAACACTTTTATTATAGTTTATAAAAAGTAGGTTCAGGGCATTCCATGGCAATTATTTCCACAGAAATTGGTTATTTAAATAAATTGCTAATTATCTGGATATGACAGTATTGAAAACCCTGCTAATGAGTTATTTGATAAGTGTAGCTTATGGTGGCCACCTACAGGTGGGAGAGAGAAAGAACATATAGAATAATTATGCCAATGAATAGGATGCAAGGACTTGTTTATCATTTGTGTGTTTGTCTGAGCATTTTAACAATATGGATTGTGTGAATGGAGTTGTTTCTAAATATTAATATTATACAGGAAAAACATGTGCAAAATGTGTTTTTGATGCCAGATTACATTTTCTTTATTTCTTTTTTGTTTAATCCCCAAACCTTCTCATTCAGTTTCTATTTACAGTACCTGAATGGTGAACTTTTCTAGATAAATTCCCATTGCACCTTTTTTTTTGTGTCTGTTCTGACTCTTATGTTTGTTCTTATTACTTTGGTTTAATAGCTTTAGTATTGAAGATAATAACATCAACTCTCTTGCTAGAATGTATGTATATACAAAGAGAGAGAGAAGATGTTAGATATGTGTTTTCCGTTTTCAAACTGCACAATCTCTAATTGTTGTTAATTACAAATGATTTGAATGTTTAATATCAGTTTATTTTTCTCTGTAATGTTTAATCACTTGTAGTACAAATCTGAAATTCAATTTATAAAGAATACCCACAGTGTAATTATGATAAGATACATAAATTAAAACTAAAATTTACCATACATAGAACTCCAGTTATAATTATGACCCAATTCCAAGTTTTTGCCAGCTACTATACCATAAACACAGTTTACTTTACTTGTATGGCTGTTTTTGTGCTTGTATGTGGCTTACTTAAGAAGGGACACATACTAGTTCAAGATTCAAACTGTGTGGTGAAAAAATAGATGATTTGTTTGGTTTTTCATTTTAAAACAATGAACCTGAAGCTTGTCTACCAGAAGCCTCCTGTAACACTGCTTTGGCAATGGAAAAGGCCCTTAAATGGATGCTTTAAGGCGCCTTTACGGTGCCAGGATAATTTAAAGAGGCCTTAATGTAAATGGGAATAAGTCTCAGTATCCATGATTCTGAGATTTAGGAATCTTTTTCTCTCCCGTCACCTCCTGTGAATGGGTAGCTGGGATGATGAACAGCTGAGCCAATTTTATTAAGGACTGTCAAGCTTTCAAGTCAAACTGGATGCTGCATACCAGCCCTTCCTTTAAGCTCAAAGGGCATTGCATCTGGCCTTAAGGGTTTGATTCTGCTGAGCTGCTTAGCAGCCACTGGGGATGACAGGTGCTTTCCATTCTCCATAGCTTCTGCACTGAAGTTTCATAGTTTCATAGTTTCTAGGATCGGAAGGGACCTGAGCAGATCATCTAGTCTGACCCCCTGCCATGGCAGGAAAGAGTACTGGGGTCAGACAATCCCAGCAAGGTGTTCATCTAGCCTCCTCTTAAACACCCCCAGGGTAGTAGCCAGCACCACTTCTCTTGGAAGTTGGTTCCAGACCCTAGCCGCCCTGACTGTGAAGTAGCGCCTCCTGATACCTAACCTAAACCTGCCCTCTGCCAGCTTGTGACCATTATTCCTGGTCACTCCTGGTGGTGCTCGGGGGAACAGTGACTCCCCCAATGCCCGCTGATCCCCCCTGACTAGTGTAGAACAGCCCACAAGATCCCCCCTCAGCCTTCTCTTTTGGAGGCTGAACAGGTTCAGGTCCCGTAGCCTCTCCTCATAGGGCCTGCCCTGTTGTCCCCTGATCATGCGAGTGGCCCTCCTCTGGACACTCTCCATGCTGTCTACATCCCTCTTGAAGTGCGGCACCCAGAACTGGATGCAGTACTCCAACTGCAGCCTGACCAGTGCCGCATAGAGGGGGAGGATCACCTCTTTGGACCTGCTTGAGATGCATCTGTGGATGCATGACAAGGTGCGGTTGGCCTTCCTGACTGCCTCCCCACACTGCCGGCCCATGTTCATCTTGGAGTCAATGATGACCCCGAGATCCTTTTCCGCCTCCGTGCTGACAAGAGGGGAGTTCCCCAACCTGTAGGTATGGTGCCGGTTGTTCCTCCCCAGGTGAATCACCTTGCACTTGTCTGTGTTGAAACCCATCCTATTCTCATCCGCCCACCCTTGTAACCTGTCTAGGTCTGATTGTAGCCTGTTGCATCCTTCCAGTGTGCCCACGTCCCCCCACATCTTAGTGTCATCAGCAAATTTGAACAGGGTACTTTTTACCCCCTCGTCCAAATCACTGATGAAGATGTTGAACAGCGCGGGCCCGAGGACCGAGCCCTGCAGAACCCCACTGCCCACGTCCCTCCAGGTTGAGAAGGACCCATCCACTACCACCCTCTGGGTGCGGCCCTCCTGCCAGTTGGTGACCCATTTGACTGTGTGGGTGTCTACACCACAGCCCCCCAGCTTCTTAATGAGAACAGGGTGAGAGACAGTGTCAAAAGCCTTCCGGAAGTCCAGGAAGACTATATCCACTGCTACCCCTGCATCTAACGATCTGGTGATCTGATCGTAAAAGGCCACCAGGTTGGTCTGACAGGACCTGCCACTGATGAACCTGTGTTGGTTACCCCTAAGCATGCAGTCCCCTGCTGGCCCCTCCTGGATGTGTGCCAGCATAATTTTCTCGAACAGCTTGCCTAGGATCGAGGTGAGACTAACCAGCCTATAGTTTCCTGGGTCCTCCTTCCTGCCTTTTTTGAAGATGGGAACCATGTTGGCCCTCTTCCAGTCCACCAGTACCTCACCAGAGCACCACGAGTGCTCGTAAAGCCATGCCAGGGGACTTGCAATGACCTCGGCCAGTTCCTTTAGAACTCTAGGGTGGAGATCATCCGGACCGGCTGACTTGAATATGTCCAAACCCTCCAGAAGCTCCCTAACTAAATCTTCGCTAACCCATGGCCCAGGTGTGCCTCCCCCAGGGCCCGAGGGGGGCCCAGCAGGGAGGTGGCAGTTCTGGTCCCTACTTAGGAAGTTGCTTAACACTTTGCAGGATTGAGCACTAACAGAGGAAAAGTGACACCAAGGCCTAGATCAGTGAAGTCTCAATAAGAACATTAATTTCTCTTAGGAATTCCCTGCCTTTGTCAAGGAAAAATAGACATTTTAAAGCAAAGACCGTCTCTGATATAACAACTACTACCAGTCTCTTGATATCTGGTCATTCTTATAAAAGCATGCACTTAACTCTAATTATTTGCCCAAAAACAAGGAAGGAGGTAATTTGGTAGACCAACTACTGTCTATAACTATGTCAAGTGTCTGTGACACTTGGTATAATTTTATTGCGTTACATATCCCTGACTTTTTATTCCTCTTAATCCTGAATGCCCTGTGATTTCTCCTTGCAAAAATTAAACTAGAATCCCTTTTATTTACAACCAAAAATAATCAGCAGTTTTTGCATCTTATAATTTTTTCATTTTATATGTCTTTAAATAATTGCATGCATTTTGCATCTTAATGGCATACTAAAAAAGGCAGTTTTCAGCATGCAATAGAATGTCATCTCCACCACATATTTTTCTATTTCTGTCTTTTATGTTCAAATCATGTTCCCATGCTTGAGGCCTGGATAAATGGGCTTTGGTTATTAAGTCTAGTAATTCATTATTTTACAGCCAATTATATGGCATACCCCATCCAGCCCTTGATAGCAGCTGCAGTTCTGCAATCACAGGCACATCATGCCAGCAACTTCCCTGGATACTGGTACTGAGGTATTGGAATTACACATCCCAGTGCATCCAGGCACTTAGAAATGTGCTTAATTTTAAACTTGTGGGTAGTCTCATGGAAGCCCTGTGCTCTTAAATTCTATGCTGGGTGATACCATAGTTTCTTGTATAATATCAGATGTAGAGGACATCTGATATCAACATTTTACAAATTCCTGAATTTACCTTTAATTTAAAAAAAGCTGGAGTTAGATGTGTTTCACTTCAACATTTCCATATTTCCTTCCTCACTGGGACCCCATTATACATTTCTGTAATGGGACCAGTTATCTTTCTCCAGCTGTTCTGGCATTCACTTAAAAATGTGAAGTCAGCATCTTTGCTGATTTGTTTTGCTCCTGCAAATACGTCATTGATTTTTTTTTTCCTGCTCTAGTCTTGGAAGCTGTGTTTCAGCATTTCAGTCTGCAGTGTGGTTTTTCACAATAAGTCACTCAACATAGTGTACTATATTTCAGGCCTCTCAGATTTTCTGAGACTGGAGGAGGCTTCCAAAATGCTTAGAAAGATGATGAAGTCAGTAGGAAAATGATTGTACCTCTTGTTTCCTTTTATACCCTTCAGCATTTCCAGAGCATGAAGAAAAAAAATTTTGGAATCCCAGTGACACTCAGTCAAACTTTTGAGAATCATCAGAGCCATTTATTTATCATCAGAAGATTTCTTGACGTGACTTTCTTCTCCTTTACATAAATTCTTGATGAATGGGCTACCCTTAGACCCCTACCCTTAGACCGATGCCTAATGAAGGGTATTTGTGCTCAAAAGCTTACAATTAAATAATTTTTTTGCAAAAAATCTTGTTGGTCTAATAAAAAATATCACCTCTACCATGAGCCTTGATTGCCTTTTCCTCTAGACCAATACAGCTACAACCTGGATACCTGACACATGGAAGATCTAGAATTTTAGTCGATTTTTAAATGAAATCTTTACAATTTCCCAAGCAGGAAGCAACTGTGACCACCTGAAACCTGAGACACTGCTCCTGCCTTGGTTCAGGGTAATTTACATCATAACAGAGCCTCACAAGAGAGCTGAGAGACTCCTTACCAGCTAAACTTCCTGCCCAAAGGTGCCTTCCATCTATTGACTCCTGTGTGAAATCTCATGAAATATGAACTTTCATTTCTACCCAGGAGAACTTGTACAATTTTTTCTCTGATGCCTGATGAAGGGTGTTTGTACCCAAAAGCTTTAAATTAAAGATTTTTATTTTGCAAAAATCTTGTTGGTCTAATAAAAAAGTATCACCTCTACCATGAGCCCTGATTCCTTTTTCCTCTAGACCAATCTGCCTACAACCTGGATATCTACCAACTTGTGCCTGATTATACCTAGCTTTACTGATCTTCAAATTTAAACAGTTATATGCCTAATGGTGCAACTGGTAACTCATTGAAAATGAGTACCTAAGCTCCAGGAAAGGAATTGGTCTTTCAAGTCTCCCAAATTTACAGATCTACTAAGACTGACTCCTATCATTTGCAATTCAGTCATTATCTTCATAGGTCAAGGAATTGATTTTTTTAAAGGAAAACTTTTCTGATTTCCTCAGTCTGCAGGCCCCTCAAACGAAACACTGCTTGTTCCTTTTCCCCAACATGCCACCATTCACAAGAGCATTTATTTGAAAGCATTTGAAACAAATAAAAAGGAAATATTTCTGCTTTGATTAAAAAATATCTTGTAGAACTCATTGCTAGGGACTTACCTAAGTCACAGCAAGACAACAGGTTTTTCATGGCCTGTTCAGCACATGCAGAGCCAATTTCACGGTGGCCTCGCCACTGGTGGGCGGAGGGGCCCTGGTAGTCCCACCCCTCACCACTGATAGACAGAGGGCACCTTCACTCAGTCTACATCACTACTGCTGTTTTTCCCCCATCTCTCACTACTGATTGGCAGAGGGTGCCTTCACTATAAGGTTTGGGGGGGGGGGGTTGATTTCATGGGAAATCGTAGCCATTTGCAGTCCCCTGGTGATCACAGAGAATGCTGTTTTTCACAGTTTCTCTGAAGTGCACAAAACTACAATTTAGGCAGGTCCCTACTCATTGCCACAAGATATCATTATAGCCAAATGCTTGGTGGGCTTAAAAAATTTGGAAAGTGAAAATATCAAGAGATTCATTTGGATTTTAAAAAATTGATAAGCATATAAGCCTTCCTTTCTCTAGGCATATGGCAGACTTTAACTGATGTGAATTAGAAAGAAATTTCTTCATGGGCGAAGTATTTCTTAATGGGCCTACTTTCGAGTGTTCGAAGCTTTTCCTGAAGCATCTATTCAGTGGTCACTTTCAGAACCAGCATATGAGACTAGATAGATCACTGGTTAAAAACTGATATGGCATTTCTTATGTTCATTTGCAGCCTCTTTCCAAACACTGAATTATTTGAATTTCATGAGTGCATGACTTTGGGTTTTTTTAATAGTATAGCATGTCTCATGGGATGTATGTGCTCTAGAATCTAGATGATTTTATAAACAAATGTATGAAAATAATAGGCACAATCATTCTCAAAAAAAAAAAAAGGCTCAGTTAGGCTCCGGAGCGGTGAGAGATGCGCGGGTGAAGCCCGCTGTGCCCCTGCTCCCCCGAAGCCCCCCAGACACCCCTTCAGCACCCACAGAGCCCCCCGCCGACCCCCAGCACAGCTGGAGGTAAGCAGGCTCATGGTGGGAAGGGGTTAACTCCTCGCTCCCTGGGAGGAGGCCGCTGCCTGCTGCCGGCCGGGTCAAGCCCCTGCCCAGGACCCTACTTGGCCCAGTCCCCCAGGGAGCCACGCGACCAGGCTGCGTAAACAGGTGCTAGAGTTAGCGCGGAGTTCATGCAGGAGGGGGCATGGGAGGGCACGAGACCCTGCCTGCAACCCCCGAGAGTAGTCAGTCCCAGCCGTAGCCAGCCTACCAGAGGCATGACACGGATGGGCACGCGCCGCACCCCGAGGGTCCCCTCGGGCTCTGCAGCCCCCCCCCATCGGGCACCTCAGAGACGGCCACCCAGACGGAGCCCATGGTTCCGGGCTCCACGCGGACGGAGCCCCTGGCTCTTGGCTGCGGGGGCTGCCTGTCCCTTTTTCAGGCTCTGGGGCCTGGGAGCATGGCCACCTCCCCTTGCGGGGTCTGCTCCCTACTGAGGTCTCTGGCGCGCCAGCTGGAGGAGCTCCAGGCCACAGTCCAGAGACTGCATGCCATCAGGGACTGCGAGCAGGAGACAGACTCCTACTGCCAGGCCCTTCTCCCCCGGGAGCTGCAGGGGAGAGCACCGTCTCCCTCCACGACTAAGGAGGACTCTGGGACCTCCCGCTCTGCCCAGTCAGGGGCATGGACCAAGGTGGTCAAGGGCCCCAAGGCCCGCCGCACCAAGGCCCCTCCCTTGCCGGAGCTTAGCAACAGGTTCGCACCTCTTGCAGCCCCAGCAGAGCCTGCTCAATTGCCAGCTCCCGCAGGCAACCCAGGCTCAACCACAGCTACTGGCCCTGCTCTCCCCATGTCAAAGTGAAAGGTGTTTGTTGTGGGAGACTCCATCCTGCAGGGCACTGAGGGTGCAATCTGCCGCCCCGACCCCTTAGCCCGGGAAGTCTGCTGCTTCCCGGGGGCCCGCATCCGAGACATTGCGGAGAGGATCCCGCAGCTCCTCCGGCCCACAGACCACTACCCCATGCTCCTTATTCACGTGGGCACCAATGACACGGCTCGGAGCACCCCCAGCCAGGTCATGAGGCGCTACAAGGAGTTCGGAGTGGAGCTTAGGGGTCTGGGAGCTCAGGTGGTGTTTTCGTCGATCCTCCCAGTCTCGGGCTATGGGCTAAGGAGGGAGAGGAGGATCCACGCAGTGAACCAAAGACTGCGGAGCTGGTGTCATCGGGAAGGCTTTGGCTTCCATGACCACAACCCACTCTTTGGCGAGAGAGGCAGCGAGCTGCTGGGAAGAGATGGCCTCCACCTCTCTCCCCTGGGGAGGAGGCTCTTCTCAGCCAGGCTGGCTGACCTGCTCCACCGGGCTTTAAACTAAGCCCGCTGGGGGATGGGGGGACTACTGCCACTGCTGGCCCGCTGAGTGACCCTTGCAAAGCCAGCAGACCAAGGCACTTAAGGGAGCCCAGCCCTGGCACAATCTGTGGGCAAGGCAAGAGCCCCTAAGGGCACACTTGCCTGCCTGTACACTAATGCCAGGAGCCTGGGTAACAAGCAGAAGGAGCTTGTCCTCCTGCTCAGTGCAAAGAATTATGACGTCATTGGGATAACGGAGACCTGGTGGGACTCCACCCATGACTGGACCACGGGTATAGAGGGCTATACCCTGTACAGGAGGGATCGTGTTGACAAAAGGGGCGGGGGTGTAGCTCTCTATGTCAAGGAAAGCTACATGTCCCTGCAAGCTGATGTTGGCGACCAGCATGGACAGCTAGAGACCCTCTGGGTAAAAATTCGTGGGGAATACGGCACAGGGGACACAACGGTGGGAGTCTACTGCAGACCTCCCACTCAAAGTCCTGAGCTTGACCAGGAGTTCGCCCGGGAACTGACTGAGGCCGCTTGCTCCAGGACCTTGGTTGTCATGGGTGACTTCAATTACCCGGACATCTCATGGGAAGATCACTCAGCCAAATCCGAGCCATCGCAAAGCTTTCTCTCATGCATGGATGACCTCTACCTGACTCAAGAAGTCTATGGGCCAACGAGAGGCAAAGTGCTGCTCGACCTGGTACTGGCTACGGGGGACGACCTAATTGGTGACCTAGTGATCGATGGGAAGCTGGATGACAGTGACCACGAGCTGATCACCTTCACCATCCGCCGTAAAGCTGGCAAGTCAGTCAGCAACACAGAAGTCCTTGACTTCAGAAAAGCCGACTTTGACAAGCTCAAGAGTCTTGTCTGTCAGGCCCTCAGGAACCGTGACCCCAGGGAGATGGGAGTTCAAGAAGAGTGGTTGCTTCTCAAGGAAGCGATCCTCAATGCACAAGCTAAATCTATTCCAACACGGTGGAAAGGCAGCAAGAAGGCACGGCAGCCCTCCTGGCTCTCTAGGGACCTAGCAGACCTCCTGTGGCTAAAAAGGAAAGCCTACAAAGGATGGAGGATGGGATTCACCTCCAAGGAGGATTACTCCACGCTGGTCCGGTCCTGCAGGGAGCAAACCAGGAAAGCCAAGGCTGCAACTGAACTCCAACTAGCTTCAAGCATCAAGGACAACAAAAAGTCCTTTTTCAGATATGTGGGAAGCCGGAGGAAAAGCAAGGGCAATGTTGGACCCCTGCTAAACCAGATGGGGCAACTGACAACTGACGCCCAGGAAAAAGCCAACCTATTAAATAGGTACTTTGCGTCAGTCTTTCATCAGTCCCATGGGACGCCCATGCCTGCTATGGGACAGGGAGATCCGGGTGATGGGGATCCCCTACCCTCCATAAATGCTGACCTCGTGAAGGAACATCTTGAGAAGCTGGATACCTTCAAGTCAGCCGGCCCTGACAATCTGCACCCCAGGGTACTCAAGGAGCTGGCAGGCGTCATAGCCCAGCCCCTGGCACGGATCTTTGAAAACTCCTGGCGCTTTGGTGTAGTGCCTGAAGACTGGAAGAAGGCCAATGTGGTGCCGATCTTCAAGAAAGGGAGGAGAGTGGATCCGGCTAACTACAGGCCCATTAGCCTGACTTCTATCCTGGGGAAGATTTTAGAAAAGTTTATTAAGGAGGCCATCCTTGATGGACTGGCCCAGGCTAACATCCTAAGGGATAGCCAGCACGGGTTTGTTGCGGGTAGGTCTTGTTTGACCAATCTCATTTCCTTCTATGACCAGGTGACCTATCACCTGGACAAGGGAGAAGAGATTGATGTCATATAACTTGACTTCAAAAAAGCTTTTGATCTGGTATCCCACGATCACCTCTTGGCCAAACTGCCCAGTTGTGGCCTTGGCTCCACCACGATCCGCTGACTGGGAAACTGGCTCTGTGGTCGGACCCAGAGGGTTGTAATCGATGGCAGTCACTCATCGTGGTGCCCTGTGACCAGTGGGGTCCCTCAAGGCTCTGTCCTGGGACCCATCCTGTTCAACATCTTCATTAATGATGTGGACATTGGAGTCAGGAGTGGACTGGCCAAGTCCGCCGATGACACCAAACTTTGGGGCAAAGCATCCACGCCAGAAGATAGGTGGGTGATCCAGGCTGACCTGGACAAGCTCAGCAAATGGGCAGACGAGAACCTCATGGTGTTTAACACCGAAAAATGCAAGGTTCTCCACCTTGGGAGGAAAAACCTGCAGCATCCTTATAGGCTCGGCAGTGCTACATTGGATAGTACTAGAGAAGAAAGAGACTTGGGGGTCATCATTGACCACAAGATGAATATGAGCCTCCAATGCGATGCTGAGGCTAGTAAAGCGACCAAAACGCTGGCTTGCATGCATAGATGCTTCTCGAGCAAATCCCGGGACGTCATTCTCCCCTTGTACTTGGCCTTGGTGAGGACTGGAGTACTGTGTCCAGTTTTGGGCTCCACAATTCAAAAAGGATGTGGAGAAGCTTGAGAGAGTCCAGAGAAGAGCCACGCGCATGATCAGAGGTCAGGAAAACAGATCTTACGATGACAGGCTGAGAGCCATGGGACTCTTTAGCCTGGAAAAGCGTAGGCTCAGGGGTGATCTGATGGCCACCTATAAGTTTATCAGGGGTGACCACCAGGATCTGGGGGAACGTTTGTTCACCAGAGCGCCCCAAGGGTTGACGAGGTCGAACGGTCACAAACTCCTGCAAGACCGTTTCAGGCTGGACATAAGAAAGAATTTCTTTACTGTCCGAGCCCCCAAGGTCTGGAACAGTCTGCCAGCGGAGGTGGTTCAAGCACCTACATTGAACACCTTCAGGAGTAAATTGGATGCTTATCTTGCTGGGATCCTATGACCCCAGCTGACTTCCTGCCCTTTGGGCAGGGGGCTGGACTTGATGATCTCCTGAGGTCCCTTCCAGCCCTGATGTCTATGAAATCTATGAAATCTGCTGAGTTATAAGGCTGGAAGATCAGCTCTGCAGGTACTTGCTCCTGGACACTGGATAGCACTCGTGTAATTTTACACAGAGTCATTCTGTTCCTCTTAATCTCATTTCAATTGATCTGGCTAAGCTGACTACAAATATATTAGACCGTTCATTAGTGCCCGTTGCAAAGCTTTCTTCCAGCTTTTTGCTCTTTTTTATGAGTCGGTTTTGCTATGATCCTTATCTAACTGTTTTACAGTTTTCACTGACATTTCCAATGATAGTAAAGCATCTTCCAGTTGCCCAGGAAGCATACTAGTGTTGGAAGAGTACTCTTCTGTACGTTAGGTTTAACTTTTTGTTCATGCTTCTGAAAGTATTTAGGGTGGAAATATCAAGTCCTTCTCTGTTTTTAAATGTTTTTCATGAAGCAAAGCGTTACTTAAGTGCAAAACTAATGTCCATACATAGAAGAAAACATTTCATCAGTCCTGATCATTAACTCAGACATTCAAGAACATCCAAGGTGTCTTAAAATTGGGTGTTGATGACACAGCCTCATCAGGCAGTGTGAATGCTGATTTTGGACCAGGTGTTGATGGGATGTGAGAAACAGAGTTCAGCTGTTGAAGATGGAGGAAATGTCACAGTAGGTAAATAATGAGATGGCATCAATGCTGAGGCAGCTGAAGATGGCATAACCCAAGAAGATAATTCATGTGCTGAATCAGGAGCAGATGTCAATAGGGACAGCTTATCTGAGCATTTGGATGCTGATTCTGTAACGTGTCGACGAGACAGACTTGTCAGACAGCCTGTTTGTGAAGTCCACTGTTGCCTGTATCAGTGATATGTTAGGGGGAGGTGACATTTTGCTGGAGGCAATGTGAGCTGAAGAAAAAATATTTTAATGGTTAAAACATACCAAATTTCAATTTTTGTGGGGAAAAAACTATGTTGGCAAATGGGATCTTTTATAAAAATGAAAACTTATTTGGGAAAGCCTTACTTTTCCTATTTAAAACAAACTGTGACAGGCTATAGATGTTCATAGCAGGTCTGCTCCTTCACCCTGTGAACTAGACCAGAGGGGTCTTGGGAGATAAATGAAGAGGACGGAGGTTTTCTCCTGACAGCATGCCACTAGGTCCTTCATGGAGATGCCTAGAAGCCTGCACAGAATAGCAGCCATCTCAGGCTATAGTTATACTTATGCTGCAATTTTTACTTCCAGATGAAGTCAGTGGAGTGAGAGAGGAAGTATGTGTTTGCAAGAGCATGATGGGGTAGGATTCCTCAGAAAGAAAATTATCTTTTGAAAAGAAAAGTAGCCAAAGAATGTCCATTTAACAGATTAAAAGTCAATCTAATGAACTACAAAGTTTCTCTTATTAACATAATCGCACAAAAGGATAGAAAGACAAAAAATAACCTTTAATGGTGTAAGGGAAGGCAACTCTTTATCTGAGTGAAATAAAGATAATGATCAAGTATCTAACAAATAAGGTATGGAGAAGATAGCAACATCTGCCCCTTTCATGCTTCCTTCCTCCTTTGGTTCTTTTTATACTTCTATAATTCATTCATTCTTCTTCCTCTTCTGCTTCCAACTGTTCCTTTGTCTCTTGCCCTGCTCTTTTCAGCCTCCCTTTGTCCCAAAGAAGAACAGTTTCAGACTATGGGTTCACCATGAACAGTTAATACAATTATACAAGGAGTTTGACAATGACTGCAAAAAACGATGTAAAAAAAGTGATATGGAGGGTCAATACCAAATCTTTCCCTTATTTGCACAGTACCTCTGTTTATACTTCCTCTCTTATATTTTCTGTAGAAACATAGGTCTCTGTGTCTGTAAAGCATTGTATGCATGAATGACACGTGCCCCTGGAGACTGGGGGGGTGTGGTGACTGCCCACAGGTGGCGGCAGTGGGGGTGCGGCAGCGGCAAATGAGGAATTCCTGTAGGTGGCCATGGCATTGTCAGTGACGAGTGGGGGGGTGACAAGCTCCAACCGGTGATTGGCAACCACCCACAGATGCTTCCTGCAGCAGTGGTGGCGGCCAGTGACGATTGGCAACTGCCCACAGATGCCACCGGCAATGTCGGCAGCGAGAAGTAGGGGTGGCGAGCAGCAATCTCCTGCAGTTGCAGCTGGGAGTGTCAGCAGCGCTTCTGTCAGGGTGTGTACCACTAATCTCAGGAGGTGCACCCCCTACACGTCACCAGTGATTGTATGGAATTATCTGTTTCAAATTCTGCTATTCCTTGTTTATTTTAAACAGATGCCTTAATGTTCAAGCCAACTTTTATGTTTTATCTGGTTAAATATGCAAGTGTTTCTGCCTACAGTTTTAGGATTATTACACCCACATTGATAACACATTTGTATGTAATAATAGTACTTGAAAGCAGATATATGCCAATTTACAAATTTTTGGATATTGGTATTAGATATTAGTCAGTGATATTAGAGCTTTGTCTCAGCACAATGGTGCCATCCCATGATGGGCATGCAGTTTGTATCAAGAGTATTTTGAAAGGCTAACACTGTATTTTGATTTTCTTTAGGAAATGCTATTAGGCCCATAGCCCTGCGAGCAGTGTCTGCTATAGCTTCTGCTCTTCCAGGATTTCCCATCTTAGCAACAGGAGGAATTGATTCTGCTGAGAGTGGGCTGCAGTTTCTCCACAGTGGTGCTTCTGTTCTACAGGTACTTGTTTTTCTTTACAAAGTTATGATCAATGATCTATTGAAGAACTGTAAGGTTATCTTTAAAAACTTATGATTTCACCTCAAAGTAGTAAAAAAAAAGAGGTATTACCACATTTGATTACCCTGCTGGAAAGAATGTGTGTCACAGGTTCCATGCCCATTACTAAAAGCCATGAAGATGGCCACGGGTATTGTTGACAACAGCTAACTTCATCAAAACCCAAGAAGTGATGATATGGGTGATATTAGATGGTTATCTCCAAAATTGTTGTGCTGGCTTTGGAAAAAGAATAATACTAGTACCTTTCCTTCCCGTCTAAAACATTCTTCCAATCTAAAGCGTTTTCCATTTGTCAAATGAATGAAGCCAATGGATTTCTGCTTTACAATGCATCCTGTACTCTCAGAGCACACTGGAGTCACAAGATTACCATGCCAGACAGAAGTGCCCTTGGTCACATCACACTGCTCAGCAGTAGACTGCATCCTGCACTGGAAGCAGTGCAGCCATTTGTGGCACCGCACCCAGGCACCACTAAGAGTTAGTGTATATATTTGCCTGGCTACAGCATTGTATAAACCTATTCACACTATTTCCAGATCAGGAGGTAGGCTGTATGGAGCTGCACTATGTGACTGAGGTTGCTACTTCTTGGCATGGTAAGTTTGCAGTGTAAACATGCCTTAGTTTCTCTGTTGTATCATATACGCTCTTTTGAGAGAGAGATCCTCTTCTTCATCCCTTGTCTTCTAGAGCACAAAGAGATTTCCAGTTAGATTTACTTTGGACCCACGTGGACTAACTTTGAAATAGCTGATCTTTATCTAGGCTTCAGTGCCCCTCAAGCAGTTTGTTTGGCATGAGTAAAGATAACAAGCTGTGACCCCATAACATTTTATCAGTATCACAGTCCATAGCTCAGGAATAAAATGTCAGAGTGTGTGCAGTAATTGGAATATTCAGCATGATGTTTTTTAAATATAAGGCATACAGGAACATGCTTTAGAATGGTCTTTAGATATATTTCATTCAAGTGAAGCATTGGTGACTTGTTACTGTAGTTATGTGAGGAACCATTGGCACTCTAGTCTCCTGCCTGCACTTATCACCTGTCTGAGCATTAGAGAGGTGTAGAGAGTGGGCAGTTACAGTGTTTCACTAATCTTGTGGTGTATAACATATGCTATGCATTTTTGGAAGTTTGGTGGAGTGTATAATGTGTCCTTCATCTGAATGGAAAGGTGATAAGATACAGCTTATGTTTGGAGGGGATGCTTGTATGCATCATGATTGTTATCAGTTCATTCTCAATGTTCACTTTGACTCCGAAGGCTGGAGAGAATATCATGGTCCAACTTTCTGATGCACACACACTGAGAACTAGTCTTACACTTTACTGTATTAACATTATCCTGTAATATGTCAAGCCTATCAGCTTTACTAATTCCACTTACTGTTTTCAGACTTCTGCAAGTCTGTTCCCTTTAAAGTTCTGCATAAGTGTGTCTCTTCTAAGAAGAATCCAGTCGATCTTAGTAGTTCATCCAGTATAAAATCTTATCTACAACAAAAGTGTGATCAGCAGAGAAGTGTTGTTGTTGGGGTTTTTGGAAGTACACTTTCATTTCATCACCACTAATTAGAACTGAGGGTGGATCATAAAAGTAAATAACTTTTCCTGAATTTTTGCTACTGAGCTGTTATATAATCTGAACTGCACTGTGGAATGATGTTTCCATTGTACTTAACTTTTTGAAATACAGGATAATAATACAGTTAGTTCACAGTGGCTGAAAGTTAAGACTTTAGTTAATGTACACTTATGTACTTTTTCTCTAATACAGATTGTGTAGGTGTCCATTTTTTATTTTTCAGTGTTTTTTTCCTTTGCGTGGGCTATTCCCTGAAGGTAACAGAAAGTTCTGAAATATAAGCAAATGCAGACATCCAAGTGAGTGTGAAATGGAGAGAACGTTGTTTCTGAGGTGTTCCTAATATTGAAGGATCATCGTTTGCTGAACCTAGAAAACATAGAATAATTGTTAATGATAATTAAGTTCTGGCTGATTGGAGTGATTCGAGTTCCATATGGAGCTGTCTGCCATAAAAGACTAGGATAGATGCCTGTCTTGTCTGCTTTAGAGAACATTGCAAGGCTCATCTCATTCCATCAGATTTTCCTCAGGGACAGTAACAAAACCCTCTTTTTGTCTCTCTCTTTCCATAATAAAATTACACCAGTTTAACTTAAATCAATTCAGAAACTGATTTAAATGGTTTGAGAACACATATTTTAATTTGAATTCAGTAAAGAATTCACTTAAACCAAATTACCATTGGCTCAGTCATGGGCAACTGGTACCTCCCGACTCTGGGGAGTCCCCCAGCAGTCGATCACAGGTCAATGGGAGGGAGGGGATCAAAGCCAGTGGTGAAAGTGGAAGTACACTTCCAGTTTTGCAGCTGGTACTTCCAGGGGCGCTTCCAGTGGCTGGCACTTCCAGTGTTTTAACCGAAACTGGAAGTGCACTTCTGGTTTCGTGGTTGGTGTTTCCAGGGGTTGCATGGCTGATCTCAGGAGGTGCACATGCACCCCCTACATGTTGCCATTGAACTCAATATAAACTGAAACAATATCTACCAAGGGGGTTGAACCAATTTAGCTAAACTACCTATAAAATAAACCTTTAGTAACATTGGTGCAAGTTTGAGAAAACGCACCAAAAAATGTCCTCTATCTAAAGAAAGAGAAGGAGAAAGAAAGGGAGAAAATATAGGTTCCACAACAGATGTGGGAGAATATTATCTGAGTATAACTACACTGAAGTTCATATTTGATATCTAGATACAGCACTTCCTCCATCTTCATAGCTTCTTAACTCTGAAACCTAATTATGATGATTAATAATGTATAAATAATTTCATATTTAATTTGTATCACACTAACAGAAATACCTAACTAATGTGATTGTTGCAGAACCCCAACCTGCTTCTCACACTTCTTATGTATCAGACGTCCCATATATTCCCACCTCAAGTACCAAAACCTCTGGATTTCTTCATAGTAGCTTCTATAATTGTTATTTTTTTCTAAACAAAAATATCTACACTAAATTCAGAATTTGTAGACATCATAATATAAGATGAGTTTTATAGAAAAAAAACCTACAAGGAATCGTTAAGCCAGGTGAGCTATTAGATACATAGCATACCTATTTGTTAGCCAGCTGCCCTTGCCAGTTTGCCTAGATAAGCAACCATATAAAGTCTAAGCTTGACTGTAATTGCATTTGAGAAGACTATGATGACTGTCTTTAAAGTGTAAACATCTCACCTAACATCTCATTTGTGCTTCCATGAAAATTTTTGATGGCACAAATGGTGAGCTAATAGACGCTGCTACCCTTTGTCCCACCACAGCTGAGGAAAATCAGTGGCACAACAAAAGCACTCTGGTGCTTTATTGCAGCAGACAGTTCTGTGGCAAGAGAGTATGAGCAGCCTGAACTCAAGCTCCCAGAGCAGCTGCCCAGCTTTCCCTGCTTAAAGAATGGCACCCCAGGCAATCTTGGAGTGCTGCTCCATAAGCAGGGAAGGTGGGGTTCCCCACTTACCCAGACCCATCTCCAGAAATCCCAGGAGTAGATCTGGATAAGTGGAGAAATCCATGTTGCAGAGGGAGGGAATCCCCTGCAAGAGAGCTCTCATGGGAGTTCCCCACTCCTCACTTGTAGACATGAGCTGCATGTCGAAGGAATCCTTCTGCAGGGGATTTTCCTAGTGTAGGTCTACAAGCACAGAGATGGGAAACTCCTAAGTATGGCATGGGGAGCAAACCTGAAGGGGGGACCCCCCATGGGAGTTTTCCCCACTCCAGGCTTGCAGATGTGCCCCAGGGAAATCCCCTGCAGAGAGATTTCCCCACTCCCAAACATGGGAGTGTGTCTGCAAGCAGATGCCACTTGCAGATGCACCCCAAGTCAGGGTTCAGGATGCAGTGATGCCAGCAGGCATCTGTGGAGCACAATAACCTGTGCCACTGCTTGTTGCAGCACAGCTGATTGCATTCCACAGAAGACATCTGTTTCCAGGCAAAAGACCTGGCCATGGTTCTGAAGGTACCATCTCAATATAACTGTTGCTTTGGAACCAGGTCTCAGCTATTGGGAAGAAGGAGTAGTCCATTAATGCAATTCATATCTATAAGGTATACAAATCTATACAATGGTACAACCACTACCACCACTCCTCTATACTAAATGTTCTCCATACCCTAACATGTGTTAGATGTGTTAGATGTTTGTTCCTAGCATTATTTTCAAGGAAGAAAAGAATGCAGTCATTCCATGATTTAAATAAACGTTATGTGGTAGTGCTAAATAGCACTGGTCGCATTGATCTATCCTCAGGTTAGGGACCCTGGGGGAATAATTTGTGTTTCCATCATGCTTCCCTTTGTTTTTCTTGGGTTAGAGTCTATCATGAGGGCTCTATGTTTACAAGCTAAAAAAATATAAGCGTTTGATGTGTGTTGTTTTTAATTGCAATGTAGCATATCATTTAGAGAGAGAGAAGAGATTTATAAATAATAAATGTACCCCCATTAAATGTAATACTAGGTTTTCCACAGCATCTATTTTACCTACAGTCTTTTTTCAGTGTATTTTTTCACTTTGTATCCCAAATCATCAGTAGGAGAAATGCAGATGAGTTGTTGTTTAGCAAAAGGTGTTTTAATATATTTCATAGCTAACCCAGTGAATGGCAAACAAATATATTGAGAGTTTGGTTTTCTTGGAGTACATCAGTAAAAGCTGATTAGAAGTGACCCACATTACATTTCAGAGTGTTCAGAGCACTACATCTCTTCTGTGTTCTTTTTTGAAGGAGGAGACCGATATTTTAGCATGTATTGTTTGTACAGACTTATAACCAGATCCATTTACTGGGACTGAAAAGTTACAAAACAATTAACTATAACACTTCCAGTTCATGGGATTTCCTGAGTGGTCATAAAGAGCATCCATATATAATATTTTAATGTTTTCAGTCATGTCTGAGATGCATTTAAATCCTTCTACCACTGATCTCTTTGTACTATCCCTTTTTTTGTAGCATGTTTTCACCTGCCCGTACCTTTGTAGCGTAAAAATAAAATATAAAACTAACCATGTTATCCATGGAGTGCCAGTCCTGCAGTTTCTTCTTATTCAAAGTCCCAGTGATTTTGGCTGCATCTTTTTGAGCTACAGCTTATTACTGTAGGCTGGTTAGAAAGTACAATGTCACCCAAAAAGTGAGCTTTTCTAAAAACTTGATTTATAAAAATAAGATTTATATTTATTTTTATGAATCTTGGACATTTGTGCATGATTTAGCATTCCACCTTGAAGGTTGGGTAGACTTTACAAGATTTTTGAGGTATAGACATGCATTTTTAGAAGTCATCTCACTGTGGGAAATTAAAAATGGAGATAATTATAGAAAATTCCAGTGGAAAAGAAAAGGCATTATGGAAAAAGCAATAAAAGCACAAAAATATTAAAGTAAAAATCACTTCACAGTAGCCTGTATGATTCAATTGTAGATCAATATTGTGTAGTTAATGCATTAGCAGTAGAGCATTAATTTGCAATTACCGCAGGTGATCTGATCATCTGTGTTCTGTCCATTGACATAAATGACCTTTTGTTGAAAGAGATTCTGCAGTCATTATTTCTAGCAGATGTAACAAAAAAGAGACAGAACAAAGGGGTTACTTTCTGCTGTGTGCTATTTTCATGGTAGAGTCTCTTCAATTTATACATTGGTGTGGAATATTTTAGTAACTCTTTAATATTTAGTTGTTAACTTGAAAATAATATTTGTCCTTTCAAACATGTTATGCAATGGTGAAATCTATAGACCACTGTCAGACCTATGTCTGCCTCTCCGGGCTGGATTTCTACAATGCCCTCTGATAAGAAGTATTTTTGAAATGCACCCAGAATGCTGCTGCTGCCAGTGCCCACCTCTGGAGAATTAGGAAGTGGCGTAGCTACCCCAAGAAAATCTACCTACACCTCCTCCTTAAATCCACAAAGTCCTGATCTAGTGGTACCGTACTAGAGAGAAACAGTGGTCCAGGCTGTGACTGGTAGTATTACATTCAGATCCCCAGTTCTTTTCTAACTTCAGGGAGGAAGTAAACCCTATGCCTAGCCATACCTAGTGCCAGCTTGGCAGCACTCTTCAGCTCATTGAAGCCAAGGCTACACCCACTTCCACATCTTGTTTGGCAGTGCCTCAGTGATCTGCATCAGAAAATGTTCATCAGCCCCAAGATGATTCCCTCCTCAGACTGTCATTTATATGGTCAGCCTACAGTTTGGAGTAACTGGGCCCCTGCCCCCTTCGCCCTTCCTTTAAGTGAGTCAGAGCTCTGTGAACATATCACTTCCCTGTACTCTGCACTAGCTAGTCCTATCAACTTCAAGGTGCATATTTGATGTAAAAAAGGTGAAGGGTCTGAATCCTCAGAGCTGTCTCAATGACACCGAGGGACAGCAGGGCATTGTGGACACTGGCTTCTAAGACAAGGTGCAGAATTTTAAGGAGAGGGCTAAGCTCCTAGAGACTCTCTACCTCTGGTAACTCTTCAGAGCTAAAGCATGTTGGGCACCCATATGCAGTTTGATATTCTTTTTTTCCGGTAAGCTTTTTACTAAAGCATTTAACTGGGGGATTTTTACAACAGCAAGATGGCCCTTTGTGTAGAAAAATGCAAGCTTTTTCACAAGAAAATAGTGGGTTTTGACTTATAAGGGTGACATTGTTTTAATTGTGTGAATGTAAAAACTTAAGCTACCGTTCCGTGCTGTGTATAATGCATTATGTACAAATAAGTACAACTGGAACATTGTTGGATAACGTAATTATGGAACTTCCAGAAAAGAGGCCACCATTTCATAAACATTTAAATTAGATTTAGTCATTTCCTACTGTTTAGATTTTACTGTTTTCCCAACTCCTGATTATCCAAAACCAGCATGTAGAAAATGTACAGCATAACCATTTGCTCCATACTCCCCAATCTGAGCACTTTCTAGTATTCATCAGGGTCCCTGAAGCAATTTTCCAACATTTTAGATAGCAGGGGAACTGAAGAATAGCAAGCTGGCCCCCACTCTACTTGATTCGTATTCTTTTGGGGCCCAAACTAGTGCCAGCTCCACTCAGTGAGAAGACTTATGAATTTAAGTGGCATTTGAAATTGGATTGAGCCCTACATTCTGGTCCCCAAAAAACCAGATTGAAATGAAGGGAGTGGTACAGTGGTGAAACAGGCCATGGGTTTCCATATACCAGGTTAAATTAGTACTGGTGAAACCTAAAAAAACCAGTTTTTGCCTTGTAATAAACTAAACATATCTGATATGAAAAGAAGGTTTGTACTTCCTTGCATCTAACCTCCGCTCTCTGCAATGGGGATGAGAACACTGGATAGCTAGCTACAGCTCCTAAGACACTAGTATCAGACCAGGAAAAAAAAAAGCTTTGCCCTGCCTGTCAGTATAATTTCTTTCAGTGGTGCAATTCAAGACTATGGGTAAGCAGCAGATAATGAAGCTGGCATGCCAACAGGGAATTTCCTTCCACCAAAGGAATTCTCCACTGACCCCTTTGTACTACCTAGCTGCACAAAACGGGTGTTGTGTAATTTGCCCAAAGTATGAAAAAAAAACATAAACATTTGCTTTTGGCAAAAACTTTTCTCAAAACCCAGAAATAAAGTGGAAGGACTGGATTCTTCTCTCACAACTTACATTGACTTAAATATATTTCCACTATATGGCATGATACTGAACGGGTACAAGTACGAAGAGATTCAGACCACTTTCCCCAGGGAATTTAAGAAAACAAAGTACAAGTTAATGCATAACTATAATGTACATCATGCTACTTTTACATGTGGAGCCTTCTGTTAGTAGAATGCATTGTTATGCTTTTAAATAGAGAATAGAATTTTTTTTATTAGATTTGATGCAAAATGAATAGCTGTCTCACAGTACATTGAAAACCCCATATCAAAGATTGGAAACTTTCTCTTCTACTGCTGCCATCTCTATTAATCATTTGTATGAGCAGGTTGCTCCTCTAATTCAGTTAAGATTTTAACGATCTGAAATTTTTGAACTTGTATTCCTGAAAGTAAGTCTGTGGCAGGTTAGCGAGTCTGCTTCTTTGCAGGCAGGCTTTGCAGGGGGAAGGGAGGGAGGGAGGGGGAAGGTTCCTTAGCTGGTCCATTAAATGCTAAGTCAGTATTTAAATGGCCTGGTGAGTCTGCTGCCTCACAGGCTGGATTTGCCCCTGGGAGCTCCCTTCAGCCATCCCTTTGAATGTAAACACAGCCCTTGCACCCACAAACAGACAAGCTTATAAGCAAACCTAAAATTGTAGCCCTTTTGCTCTGGCCCCATGACCTGGCCTCAGGGGTGGCAACATGGGTGACCACTCCGAGTGTTGTGGTCAGGGGAGTTCCACACACACACCCACACATGTGTGTGAGCAGCCCATGCTCAAATCAGTACTCTCCTCCCACCTCAAGCAGGAGAAATGGTGCTCAGCCAAGCCTATCCTGCCACCTCCGGCCACTAATTCAGGAGGAGCTGGGCTGGGCAATGTGGGGGGGCAGCACCATGCAGCTCTGCCTCCCTGCTGGATTGTGCCCCACACCTCTGCCCACCTGCCTCTGCCTGCAGCAGTGCTGCTGACTTGGGAACGTTCTGGGGGGGATGCCAGTGGGTGGTTGGGGAGGAGCAAAATACAAGTTCACCCATAGCTCCATTTTCCCTAAGGCCAGTTCCGCTGGCCCCTTTCTGGCAGTGAGCTTCTCTGGATTCTAGTCCACCTCCGGCTTGTGGACCACTCCTTCCCCCTAGGTCTCTCTCTCCCTCTTTTCTCTCTGGGGTTTTCAATTGTCAGAGGCTACTCCCTGACTAGCTAGGTGCCTGCAGCTGGAATTCTACCACAGGCTGTTGGCTTACCACTTGAAGACCAGTTATAAAACATACGTTTTTCCTGGGAAAGCCAGAAATCTTTGACTAGAAAGCTGAGAAGTTTCTTGGATGTGCCACCAATCAGAGAAAACAAAGTATGCATTTAATGCATTTTCCTTGTTTTTCATGGTTCTTCCATTAATGGTACGTGGGTGATAAGTCATAAGCAGCAAAAGAAAGGAAGAAAGAAGAATGAATGTGTGATACGAAGAAGCATGATGCCTGAGTCCTATATTGGACCTATGTGGGACCAGTACACATGCCTTCCTGCTCAGGGAGGAATTTCTAGTGCAGTGATGCTCAACCCATGGGACAGATATGGCTCATGGAACCATGTTGTCCAGCCCATAGGACTTCCCGCAGGTCTAGAAATTTGGTAGCAGGGGAGCAGTGGCAATTAACACTGCCACCACTCCCCCACTGTCAAATTTCCAAGCCCTTTGGGCCATATACATGATCCTTCATTGTAGGGCTGGTGGCAAGGGTGTGATCTGGTATGGGGCCCAATACAGCATGCAAAGCCAGCCCCACACGTTGGATCAAGGCCCAACTGAAATGGCTCAGCATGTTGGATTGCAACCAAACTGGGCCAGCCCCATACACTGGATTGTGTCCAAGGCTTAGATCTGACCTGTGGACCAACCCCTGACCACTCACCTGGCCCACAGGACCAGAAGTTTGGGCACTGCTCTCTAGTGCTAATCAGAGTTTAACTAAATGACTGGCTGACAGCTATACAAATTTCCATAGTGGCAATGAAACTTTTTCTGCCAAGAGAGGAACAAATTAGCTTAGAAAACAAGTCTTGATACCTTTTTGTACTAGTTTCCTTGTTGCATTATAAAGTGCCTTATACAGCATGATCTACCTTATGAGAGAGATCCTTTTATCCAAGTAACTAGCATGGAGGAAACAAACAGATTATACAGAATTTTTGAAGTTGAAAAACACTTTTCTCAACATTGAAGTTATGCCACTGTTTGTCTTTATGATATATGTTATTTAGTCAAAAAGAAAGCAATTACTTAGGAAATGTGAAGGTAGGTTTTTATCATAGGCCTGAAGATTCAGAGGGTATAAATACATATACACTTGGAGCCCTTTCAAAAGGGAAAAGTTTCAAAAGGATAGCACCAGCTGTTATGTTCTAATTGTTATGTATGAATGAGCCGAGAACTATACAAACCCTGCAGAACTGCTCCAACTTCAACACTGCTTCATCCAGGGTTAAAGTTGGAAGTTTTTGCTACATTTTGTATTGTTTACAGCTCATTCACACATAGCAATTAGAACTTAACAGCTGCTGCCCTTCTTTTGAAATGGCTCCATATGTATGTCCACACCCCAGGGGTCCAGCTGATTTTATTCATGTGAATCACATTCCTTAGTGGACATAGCTAACTGGTTTACAAATTCTTAAGCCAAGGTGAGAGAGGATGAAAGCAATTTCAGCTGAAATAAAATAAAATAGTACTGCATGGACAGGTTGAACAAGGATGAAGGGTTAATAACTGCAGGACTAAATTAAGGGCTCCAAGATGGAAAAAATAATTTTCTGGTTGGTTTAGATAGACTTTCAACTTTAAAAAAAAAAGCTAGTCACAGGTACCTTCTTCAGTGGAAGGTACTTGACCTTCTTCAATGGAAGGTACTTGTTAGAGTTTGTTGATTAAACCCTTTTCCATTAATGAATGCCATTTCATCTAAATATAGCCAGGTTCAAGTCCTGGCTCCATCTGATTTTTAGTAATTTGCATGACAAAATCTGGGTATCAGGCAGAACTGAAATTTGAACATGGATCTCTTCATTAATACAAGACTTTTGTCCTCTCAGAGTGTTAAGTTGTACAGCCAAAGAAAGTCAAGAACAGAGGCTAGAAAGTCTAGTCTCAGAAAATATTGAGAATTTGAAATGTATTAACATTCCAAATCAGAGGCAAAAATCAAAATCATAAAAACATTTGTGAACTGGCAAATTTGAAGAAAAAAGTTACCAGTATGTTGTTTCAATCAAGATTTCTTGTTTATAATTTCAGAACATTTCATTTAAGTATCAGCGCTTTATTTTTGTACTTTTCTTTATATAATTAGCTTAAACTTAAACAGTTTTATCAAAAGATTTTTTTTTCTCTAAAATCTGAAACACTTGGACATTTTGACAGTTTTGAAACCCTCTTTTTAAATCTTTTTTCAAAACAAGATTTTTCCTAAAAATTACCCAAATACCAAAGCAGCCTCAGTTTAGATAAATCAGCATTTAAAAACAAAACAAGAATAAAATCCAAAAATTTTGTCCAGCTCCAGTCAAGAAAATATGTAAATTCCTTGTTTGTTTTCCAGCATTATTTTTTGTTTCCTTGCAATAAGACTGTTTTTTTCCATATGTCAGCATTTGATAAAATACTTTTAAAAGCTTTTTCTGTATGATCCTGCTCTGTTAGGATTTTTTTTTTAACAACAAGCTGCCAGGTATAGGAAGCCTTTTAAATAGGAGAGCTATCTTTGGAAGATAAGGAAAGGCAGTTCAAAAAAAAAAGTAGTAGTAGTCGGGCATCTGTAACTGCATGGTACCATTGGCAATGCTACTCAACAACTAGGCCAACTGGAGGAATTCATTTCCCCCCACAGTATCTTCCTGCTGGTTGGTGCAGGATAGAATAGATGGCATTTATAAATGAAGTGAAATATAAAGGAATATTCAATACATATGTGATAAATTTAAAGACAGGTGTAGAAACTACAGATTTGCTCGGCCTGTTTACACAATGGCTAAATACAGACAGTCAAAAAGCCTGAGGCTGAATCATTTTAATTTTTGCAGATTTGTCTAAGCTGCATAGACTGCACCAATAAGCAAGTGAATAGACATTCAGTTTTTATTTGGGAAATGCAGCCACATGTCTGCATGTCTCAGGCCAGAAGTCAGGGGGTGCTAGAGCACATGTCCCTGCTTGGTGGGAGCAGACAGCTTGGGCCAAGGCTAGCTTGCCTACCCTGCAATGGGGGTTTGGGGAGGAGGTTCACAGCATCCTGGGATGCTTGGGGACTGTGCGTTAACTTAAAACTGGAGGAGATCTGGGACAGAAGTTCAGCAAACTGATTTAACCTAAATTAGTTGTGTGATACTGTATCCATCCAGGTTTCTCTTAAACTGGTTTTGGCCATTTTGAAAGCAGTTTATATGCACTGAATCCCTGTTGTGTTCCAGATTTGATCTGATTTGCAATCACTTATGCTGGTTTATGTGTAATTTCTGTCCCTAGGCAGTGGGTTTTAGCTTGTCTGCCTTCATATATCTTCATCAGGTTATGGAGATCCCATAATACAGTAATACAGGTTGTTGTGGGTGACTGAATATGGAATTATTTTTCATGAGTCTTCATCCATGTACCTAAGGAAAAAAAGGCTTGTATGCCCAAGCATACAAATACATGAGCCCTCTGTCACTGATGGTTAAGTTCCTGTGAATGAAAAGAGTGAGAAAAGCTGCATACAGGTGAGATTACTCCAGGTACATTATGAATCCTCATTTGCTTTTGTGGTAACTTGTGCCTACATGTGTGCCGTAAGTCAGGAGTATCAAAGTAAGAGACCATAAGGAGTCTCATGAGCCAGCTCTGAACCTACATCTGGTGGTGGGATGAGCAACAGGAGCTGTACAAGGGCTAATATACCCATTGCTTGCTCTCCAGCCATCAAGACAGTGGAGCTCCATACCCTGGATTTCAGTGGTGGGCCCCACCACAGTTCACCCCATCCCCAAATTCCCAGCCTCTACTGGAGCCCCAAAGGCCAGGTGAAATGGCTCTGCAAGCCATATTTTTGACATGTCTGTTCTAACTACATCAACAGAGTGCCTGTCTTCCCACTTGTATGAATAGAGTCCGAGGATTTTTAAAAAAATTTTGAAAAAAAAGGGACATAGAATAAACTCAGGAAAACTAGCAGTTAATAAATCTACCATATTAAGTAAAACTAACATCCTGCAAGGTTCCTTGCCAATAGTTTTAACCCCACTCCTCTCCTCTTAGTTAATGAGTCAATGTACTCTTCTCCCCTCCATCTTGTCTTGAATTCTCTGATGCAGAAGCCTCCAGCTTGTAATGTTAGTTGGCATGACCTCTGACCCCCAAGCAGATTTGTTGCTTTCTCTTGTCTCTTTGCTAACCAATAGGGATAATAGTGTTACCTCTGAAGCCTAGTATTCCCTTAACCAGCATGTCACATACTGAAATGTAAATGAGGTCTGATCTATTCAGTTCTTTCCCTTTGCTCACTAGCTAGTTTTGACAAAAAACTCCATCCCCTCTTGAGTGATCAGATAGCTGCAGACTACTCTTCTTCCTTACCCCATCAAGAGCAGCAATACCCTACCCTTTAGACTTCAAGGCCAGGGCTTAAATCAGTAAAGCAGAACAAGGGTAGTGGTTGTAGTCGTGTTGGTCTAAAGACACAGCCATAAAATAATACTAGTTTTTATAAAAATGGAGGTACTGTAGCTAGGCAGATTGCCAGCGGTGAAGCAGTTTGTGGATAAAAAGATTGATGGGTATATATTTGTATAACAAATGCAAATCACAAAGCTTTACAGTTCTACCATATTAGTTTCCATTTGTTATAGCTGTGCAACATCAAAGCAGTGATGTCCCTGTATTTAGTGATAATGTAACAGACTACTAAAAGAAATCAAAGCGAGAGTTTCTTCTTTTGGGTAGATGTGATATCTTTTATTAGACCAAAAAATACTTGGAAATTTGTTCTTTGTAAGCTTTCGGGCACAAACACCCTTCTTCAGGCATAAAGAGAGTCTCTCCATCTATTCCGGAAGAAGGGTGTTTGTACCTGAAAGCTTGCAAAGAACAATTTTTCCAAGTATTTAGTTGGTCTAATAAAAGCAGAACAGGTCTTTTTTAGTTGCGAATTAGGACATTTCATATAGACTAAACTTTGAGCTCTACAGATTGCTTCCTGAGGTCCTAAATGGACTTTGCACAAACACTTGTGTATACATGTTGAAATGCAAGATTCTAGAAAGGCTTACCAACCCTCTTCCAACCCAGTCCTGCATCTTAATCTTGCTTCCCAAGCCTTATTAAACAGCATTCCATTTGCTAATCTAACTCTCTAGCATCATTTAAGCAGCTAATATGAATAAATCAAATTATTCCATCTGTATTTTACCCATGTTCAAGACATTTTTTCTTAGTCGTGTATTTGTCCTTTAGAACAGAGTTTGTCAAACTGTTTCAGAATGTGAACTCACTGTCTCATAGCCCACCACCCATCACTCTCTAAATCATGCAGCATCCCTCAGGCAACTATATAACAATTGCATCTATGCAAAAGTAATTTTAGATAGGTATTTAATATATTTTTAGATGTTCCTATTTAATTTATACCTAGAAATAAGTGGGAGTCAGCATAGATTGACCACCCAGGTCTCTACAGACCCACCAGCAAGAGCTGCAGAAATCATCATTGGCCTAAAGACAATAGTTGGAGAAAATCTGATTAAAAGGGATTTCGTGTGCTTCCACTCTTCCTGCACCTACCAGTGATATTCTTCAATATTACTGGGAGTTGCTGAAGTAATCAAGTGATGCTGAATGTGCTTGTTTTGACTGTTTATGCCTTCTATGCATTTCTACTTCATTGTAGGAGCTGCAAAATGAAGTGCTTTATCTTCATGTACATCAAGTGGACAATAGTTTTACTATATAGCCCAGGATGTTCTTTGTAGAGTCAAGGCTTCTGTAGTACTTAGAATATATATTTTAAACTCAAATGTAAGAAATTCACTAAGCTAAAATCATACTTTTGTCCACCATGATTGAATTAATTTTCTTAAGGATGTCAAGTTACATGTATAGGTAAAAAGGCTTTGATAGGTTCCTTCGTGACGTACCTTGAATTCTTTTATGTAGTTCACCTTTTCTTCAATATAGTCTAAATCAATAGAATCTAGTCAAAAGAAAAAAAAAGTGACCTTAAGTGGACATTGAAAAACAGCCTAAAATTGTTCATAAATACCTATATACAGAAAGCTAGACATATGGATTTAACACTTCTCGAATGAATTTATAATAAAAATAATGAAAAATAGTTTTAGAACTAGATACAGATTATAATACAAATGAAAATAAATTAAGTAATTCCTATGCTTACCTTTTGGAAATATCAATGAGGAACACTTCAAAGCAAACTCAGCCAAATTAAAAGTAAAACTTTATCCACTGTAGAAGCTTTAATGGTATCTGAGAAGAGTTGTTCTTGTTTATCCTATTGCGATAGTAAGAACATTAGAAAGTATTAAGTCAAAGATTGATTTCCTAATAGGATGGCATTTTGAGACTTAATTTACTTAGAAATCTTGTGCAGTTTAGTAGAAAAGCTGAAATAAGTCTCCTACTTTTGGAGGAAGCAAGATGGCATTCTGCTAAATGTTAGAATTTTATTACTTGAAGTTTAAAAGAAAGCAAGAAAGCAAGCAGCCGGAGAGACCTAAGACTATAAAAGCATTTGAGATCTCAGAAGGAGTTTAAATCAATGCACTGCCACAGTTACAGCACAGATGAAAGAGCCTGCTGTCTCAATTGCCAGGAAACTACTTAGAAACTCTCACTTTGATTTCTTTTAGTAGTCCGTTACATTACCACTAAATGCAATATATAGGGACATCATTGCTTTGATGTTGTACAGCTACAACAAATGGAAACTAATATGAACAGTAAAGCTTTGTGATTTGCGTTTGTATATACAAATATATACCCATCAATCTTATTTGCAGACTGTTTCACCGTTACCAGTCTGCCTAGCTACTGTACCTCTATTTTTATAAAAACTAGTATTATTTTATGCCTATATTTAAAAGAGAGAAACACGTTCTGAATGGGAGAAAAACTAAAAATTACCCTAAAATTTACTACTAAACCATAAATGCTATGAATTCAGTAATAATGCAAAGTAACAATAGTGATTTAAGGCAGGTTAAATAGGCGCACTCATACTTTACAAGACTGAACTTGATACAGTCAGGAACATTGCCTTGCTGATGCCAAACAGAGGCATTTTTTGTTTTTACAGCTTCAATCTCACTAAGACTATTTACCCCTCTTGAAAAATGAAAATGCAGTAGAACACGGAGGACAAGTTCTCTGCCCTTCGTCAGACTCCTGTGCTGCTCCACTCATGTAAACGGTCTACAGACTGGCTGCAGCCCCCTCACTGGGAATAGTTTCATGAAGGTTCCAGCTGGTGCAGAAACTGCATGTTTGTTTCCTACATCACCAACAGCTCCTCCCAACACCCTGAGTATAAAAGGCAAAGTGTAAAGTTGGAGGAGTGTGAAACTAGAGTCCACTGCTGCTGATGTCACATTAGCTTCTTCTCTTGACCTTGCTGAGGCTACTTCTTACAATTTAGAGTCTATGGTGGTGGAAAAGGCAAGGAAAAAGGTGAACAAGTTAGGGACAGGCCATAAATGTACATTTGCCAAGCCAAGCCTGTAATAATGCTTTTCTAAATAATCCCCTTTTCTTCCATATCTTCCAAGCTGGTGATCACAGGCATTGAGTGTCTTCAAAGTGGAGTGGCTCAGCTTGTGAACTGCTGGGGAGTCAGTGTCTGGGTATCTGACCCAATATGGAAGCTTAGTGGTCCTGTTCAGGTCCCCTTTGATCTGCTATGTCTCTAGGCAGGCCCTTACAGCTTTCTATGCATAGACCATAACAAATCAGGAGACAGTGCTGTGTCAGGATCTCCACCAATGCTCTCAAAAGCAGTAAGGTTTCACAAATTCCTGAAGTTCTCCTTGGACAAAACTCATAACTGAACCCAGTGGGAGATTTGTCATAGTAAAGAGTTCAGGAATTGGCCCTACTGTGGTTTATAATAATTATAAAAGCCCAGCAGGCTATTGGAAAAGTTTTATTATTATTGATATAGTAATACATGCCATTGATATTCATAGCATTTTTAAAAATATGAAATGTGAATGAAAAGGTTTCAAATAGACATGAGTTTTTAAAAACAAACATGTATGAAGCTATAAAAAGGATGCTGCTGACAAATTTATTCTAGCTGAAATGCTGAGGACTGTAATGTTTCCAGGTCCCTTTGCCAAGGCCATATTGAGGATTCCTACCTGTTTATCCATATATTTAATTATTTTAATACTATACATAATTAGGAATGCAAGTTGCTTTCATTCTTGCAAATTCACAGGGCAATGATACTTATAGCTTTATCCAGTGATGTATTCCATATGCTTATTCTTCTATGAAATATTTGGGAGTGCATTTCATTTAGTAGCATCTATGTACACATTCTGCATCTCAGGATCATTTACTTAGGAAAGTATTTATAGGTAATACTGGACATGTCTATATGAGATGCTACTGTGCAGTAGTTACTGCCCATTCATTTAGTACTTGTGTAAGCAAGTAACCGGAGTTACTGCACAGTAGCACTGGCAAACGTCTTTTAAGTAATGCTACTGCACAGTAGCCTAGTAATACCATGCAGTAGCATATTAACACTGTCCATCCTGTGATGTGCTGCTGTGCAATATTATTTGACTCTGCACAGTCAGCTTCTCATTAGATGCTCCCACTGAGTACTCAGAGGTGTGTGTCTTCATACGATTCTAGCATGCTCTCATAGGCTGCATCCATGCGAGCGTAGATGTTTGGTTCCCCGGGGAAAACAGTAGCAGGACATCTTGTGCCACCACTAGTTGTCCCCAGGGAACACCTGTGCCACATGCTCTTTGGCATGTGGCAGGTTACCCCAGGTGGGGTAGTGGAGACTGGGGCCAGCACTGGTCTGGTCCCAGCAGACTTACCTGAGGTCTTGGGGGCTTCCTGGGGCTGCAGCAGGGACAATCCTGCTGCACAGAGCCTGACCAGCAGCCGGAGTGTGGCTCTGGCCAGCCAGGCACTACCTGTACATGCACACCCCTCCCCCCCCGCATGGTTTTTTTTGACCCTTGGATATCCAGGGTCCCTTGCAGCATGCATATTCACTCCCTTGCAGCATGGAGAACAGATGAATGTGTGATATGTGATACTGCAGAAGTGTCTGTTGTGCCACATACTGCATAGCCATGCTTGTCTGGACACAGCTTAATTCTCATGTTGGGGTGTCAGTCTGCCTGCCTCCTTTTTAATGCAAGGAGGGCATATAAGAGTAGAACAAGAGCACTGATACAGGTAGGAGGAGAGGAAGTGGGGACTTGTGTTGCACAAAGGAAACGGTTGAGTCCCTGAAAGGAACATTGCTTGTGTTGCCTAAGCAGCTGCATAGTCTACCAGTAAAAAAAGGGTCAATGGTCTTGGTCTGGGCAGAAAAATAAGGTGACTAATGTTAATGTGGTTACCTTTTTAATCAGGAGAAAATGTAAATTTCTGTTAATTAGGGGTGTTTTTTGTCCAGGTGGATTAATTTGGGATTAAAAGCCTGGCCATAAAGTTAGAGATGAATCCCCAAATCCGGGGGCATTGTGGAGCTTTATATATGTATTGTAGATTGTTCATAGAGAAAACAGACTATACCCCATTTTACTAACATATAAGCTTGCATTTTAATTAAATGCTCCTGGTGGAAGCACATACCAGTTTTAATGTTAAAGGTTAATGCAGGCATGTATTCATATAATAGACCCTGTTAGATTATGTAACAGTGCAGCTATACTCTTGTTTAGGGGTTTGCTTTGGGATATTTAGTAAAGTGCAAATCCATAATTGTGGTCAATAATGGCTTTGTGGAAGAGAATGGAATATAGAACAGATTTTTTTCATTTTTGATTTCTTGCTATGCTGCTAACCACCCTACCAGCCAATGGCAAGTCATTGAACTGTAAGTGATGTTCTTTCTTATGTGTCTGCATATGGAAAGACAGTTTGTTAAGACATTTATGATGCATATATGATATAAAACAGGAGGTGATAGTAAATAGAAGATATGTATTTTCCCATCTATGATATTCTTGTAGCTTAGTTTTCTTCCCCTCTCTCCAGTCAAATAAAATACCACCAGATGAGCTGGCATTTTGGTATTTTATTTGTGACTCAGAACTGCAAGGAGCTGAATAAACTTCTGCTTCCAATGAAATCTGTGGGAAACATGGTTCAGCCCCATATAGAAGCATTTATATATACTGCTATACTGCTTTATAGATGGCGTTGTAACATAGAAATAAAAATATGACTATATAAAAGGTGTGTCCTAAGACAGGGGTTCTCCACTCCACCGCCCACAGGCCAGATCCAGATGTTGGTGCTATGTCATTTGGCCAATGGGGCTCTTCATGAATCCATGGGGAGCCTCATTGACCATGAACCTTCATGTAAGATTGGGTGTGTAGAGCAACACAGGGCCCATCCATCATAGTACATGAGGATAGGCGAAAGGTGTGTGGGATCTGATCGAGCCCACAGACTGACTCCTTGTCACTCAACTAGCTTGCAGGGCCAAAAGGTTGCGCATCATTATCCTAAGAGAATTTTGTTCTTATAATACTTTAGGACCAGCCAAAAACACTGTAGAATGAGTTATGTTTGCTATGTGTAGGTGTTTGATCTTCAGTTAAAAACCTCTTTTTATTCCAAGAAAGGCCCAATAACACAAGCACTTACTTCTGCACACAAGGAAGTCAGTAGTGCTACACTTGTCAGTAATTATCTGCAAAATTGGGCCCACTGTTCCTAAAGACTTGATTCAGCAGGGTGCTTAAACACTCAAGAATCAAGCACATATTTAAATCCTTTGCTAAATCTGGTCCTAAGTCTTGCTATCTCTCATGGCATTTTTCTTTCATGGAGTGACTTAATTTCTTGTAAAGGCCCTATTGTGCCTTCAGGTGCTCCAGTGGTTCCCACTAATAACAAGAGGAGGAATGCACCCCTGGAATTTGTCCCTTAGGATTCTTAGTATGATAGCATCCCTTATACATTTTTATTTTATTTTAGTTCAGAACACAGCACTGTAATATGCAAAATAATAAAAGCGTATTTATTTATAAGGTTATTACATGCATCCTCCAGTGTATCTCATGTGTATACATCTTGTCAAAATGTTTCAGGATTCCAACAACAGAATCTGAACCTGTTTTAAGTGGCATGACATGGCTTTTAACTGTGTTTTCTTATAGTTTTAATATTTTTTAAGAATAGCTAATAAAAGTGTTATACACACACGAAAAAAATAGAATCCCTTAATGAACAACGAGGTTTAAATAAAGCATCAGTTGAGTTTTACAGTTAAATAACCTGTGGAGGAAATTATTATAATGTTCTCTATAATTCCTCTGAAAAAGTCTCTAAGTCTATGGAAAGCATAACAGACCTAATTAATGCTCACACTGTTTCTCCAGAGAAACAGATTTTGTGTAATGTAAATGGGCTTCATAGGAAATGTTCTTGTGCATATTTTAGTTATTCCTTATTTCTTTTTCCTGCAAAGCTGTAGCGTACAGTATTTTACAGTGTAAATTGTACCTTTCATCTAAACTGTGTGACCATGAGCAAAATCTTGATATTTTTAGCTATATCTCTTTTTTAAAAACCTAATTATATCAATTATGATCTAGTGAATCCTACAGTTGAGTTTTAGATGCATGTGCTTATTTCTGTATTTTTTAAATGGATAACCAAAATATTGTATTGTTTCTTATATTAAAGTACATGCATTTGTCTTAGGTAGGAGTGCTACTGCATTTTGCTGTCTACATATTAATGAAAACTATATTGGTCACTGAAAATGATATAGCTTGGTGTCTATCCAGTAGTGCCTCTTTCTCCTGCTGCATAAATTTCAGCTGATTTTTATATTTCCTGGGCACGTCTACACAGACAATTAACTGTGCAGTAGTGTAGTTTACCGTGCAGTAAGCACGTGTGTCCACACATGCACATGCTTACTCTGCAGTAAATCTCACTAATCACGAGTAAATTTACTACCTGCAAACGCAAGTAGCAAATATACTCTCAATTAGTAATGGCGCAGTAGTGCTCATGTAGATGGCTGAGAGAAAATCTGCTCCCAGTCAGCCATCCACCAGGGCGTGGGAGATTGCTCCCTGCCCATGGAAGCTGCCTGCTGCTGGGGTGGGCTCTGCTACAGGAGCCCAGGTGGAGACTATGTCCCCCTGCTCCAGAAGTGGGGAGCTCCAACCCCCCACTCTGAGATGGCAATCTGGGAGCAAGGGGCTGCATGATCCTTATCTCCCAGGACCAGCTATGCAACTGCAGGGTTGGTGCTGGGAGACCCTTATCTCCTAGTGCCGACCCTTTGACCAGGGAGCTGGGTACCCACCCCCCCCAGCCCCTCCCACCCACACACAGCCCTCCCTTAGTCCCCCAAAGAAGCACAGCCCTCCCCAACAAGTACAGCCCTCCACCACACCCACAATCCTCCCTCCCCCACAGTCCCTACTAAGCCCCAGTAGCACCTGGCTCCTGATCCTTGCTGAGCTTCTGCTTGCCCTCTCATGCTATGTGGTATGTGCCCTGCATGCTGGGGCAGCAGAAGCACATAGAGACACTCTGGCCAGAAACCAGAGCATCTCTCTGGAGGACCAGGTTTCCAGTTACCTCAGAGCAAGGTGTGGAACAATGCCCTGCCCTACTTCCCCCCCCCCCCCCCCGGAGTATTTTTTTGATACCTGGAGATCCAGGTATCAGATTTTGAGCCCATGCTGCAAATATGCAGTACAAGGAACATTTTTTCATTTGCAGTGTGCCTCTTGGAACGTCTCAAACTGATTTGGGATGCTGCAAGAGGCACATGCACGTTCGTCTGGACATGCCCTATAAGTCCAGAAAGCAGAAGGCAAATAAAAGGAAACCAATTATTAGACACTTACGTTTCTGTTCCTTGTCACTGGCAAATAGTAGGGACCATAGGGCAGAGCAGGGTGCATTCTTTCAGTAGAAAGACTCTTTTAGCACCACTTTTAAGGGCTATTTAGTTTTATGAATCATAACTGGGATTTTCCCAGATTATTTTAATGCTCAGCATAGATCACTGTTGCTGACACCAGATAATACTTATTGCCATATTTGCTGTTTGGGGTAAATGTTTCATAGATGAGACTGAGTTACCCCTGCAGTACCCACTAATCCCCTTAATAGTGTTGCCCATTGGACAAATAGGTCACTGATGAGTGAGTCAGGGCTTGGGCCCTGAGCCCTGGAAGATTGCCCAGAGAACAGTTGGGGGGTGGGGGTAGGAGGTGGACACATGTCATCACCCAATTTGAGGTGGCCAGATGAATGTGGCCATGCAGTATGTGGCACTGCAAACACATCTGAAGTGCCACAAACCACACAGTCAGGTGTTCTCCATGCTGCAAGGGCACACTGACTGCGCTTGCAAGTTTGTTTGTTTTTCCTGTGGGGTATCCGGGGGTCAAAAAACCTGCCGAAAACAAAAATGGACCAGTGCGCTCATGGGCAGCGCACACTGCTGAAAAGCAGAGCCCGGTAGCCCAGAGCCATGCTGTGGCTGCCAGCCAGGCTCCGCCCAGCAGGATTGCTGCTGCTGCAACCCTGGGAGGACCCCAGGGAAAGCTGCTAGGGCCAGCCCAGTGCTCCCCTACCACCAGTGAGGTAACTTGCCATGCGCCAAAGGGCATGTGGCACAGGTGTTCCCCAGGGACAAGTAGCTGCAGTGCAAGGTGCGACTAATAATTGTCCCTGGGGAATCAAATGTCTGCACTCATCTGTACACAGCCCTAGAGCCTTGAAGTGGCTTGACAGCTACAACCTGGTCATTTAAAAAAAAGCAAAAAAGAACAAGTGCTGGTGGTAAGGATCTCCTTCTTCTGTATCTGTTTCTTCTCATCTTATATTAAGACCACGGGCTCTTCAAGGCAGAGGTCATCTCATTGTTACCTGTGTGGACAGTGCCTAATGCAATGAGGCACACTGCATGCAGGCATCATAGCAAAACAGATAATATCAAAAAAGAGTCCTGGGAAGCTGCAGCACGGTACACATAAATGTCCTCCCACACTGCAAAGTGTTCTGTTCCTGGTTAGCCTGAAATCTTTGTTTTAAAGTCATCTGCTATTTATTTGAGTGGATCTAACTGATTTGGAATGAGATTCCATGTTCCTAACATGGACCAGCAAACCACAGTCTCCCAGGAACCAAGTAACTAGATCTGAACATCAGGAAATACTGGCAGCAGTTGTTAAGTTCACATGCACTATAATATGTATTGCTGATTGCTGGTTGTATGTATTGTAGGTATGCAGTGCAATTCAGAATCAAGATTTCACTGTAATTGAAGACTACTGCACAGGATTGAGAGCCCTACTTTATCTGAAAAGCATTGAGGAACTTGAAGATTGGGATGGACAGAGCCCTGTAACCATGTGCCACCAAAAAGGAAAACCAGTACCCCAAATTGCTGATCTAATGGGAAAGGTATGCTGTTACAAAATAATTCCTATTTAATGAAATTAGTTTTTGGATGTATCTTACCACAGGTAGTCAGTATGTCTTCTAGACATTACCAAATATCAGCAGGCAGCTTGAAAAATACTATTGGTAATAACCTGACATCATGCAGATGACCATCTGCATGATGTCAGCACTTTGTTGACAGGTGCATGGCTTATGTTTTAAATATACAATGTACAAATGAAAAGTATTTGAAATAGGTACAGTTTGCATTCTTAATACTGGTTCTGAAGTAATGACACGTTTATACTGATGTATCTCACATTTCTTTTGTACACCAAAATAATTTCCACTGGAAACAAAATGAACAGACAAGGATCTATCCTGAGGCAATTTTATGAAGTACCTTGCAAATAAGTGGCAGGGCATAGATAAGACCCTGTCAAAAGGAGGGCAAGGCCACCTATTCTTTGATTTAACATAAGTCACGGTCCCCTTCCTAAAACATATGAGCATATTTTAACCCAGAGCTGTCCAATTTATTTGACCCTGTGGTGTAGATCTGGACTACAGGGCTTCATATAGGCTGGACAGCCCCACCTCCAGTGGCAGTTGCATATGTTGCTTGCTCCCTCTTTTCCCCTTAGTCACCAGTGACAACTGGAGACCTCAGATTCAGAGGTGAGCTATGGTGTTGAGCAGTAAGTACCCAGGGGTAAGTGTTCACCCCCTGGGTTCCAGAGCCCCAGCAGAAAGCCCCATGGGCTGCAGTTTAAGCTGTCATAAGCCATGTGCATCAGGCCACCACTTGAACGGCCCTCTTTTAACCATTCTAATTTCCTGCTATTGCAGGGTATTGGCCTGTGCCCTCATCTCTCCTGTTCTTGGCCAATGGCACTTAAGGAAATGTTGTAGGGCATTTTTTTTAAATTTATCTCACAACAGCAGTATGCCCTGTTGAGGACATCTCCTGCAAAGCTGAGAGCAGTCATTGGGGCAAGCCTGAAGCAGCTTCACTGGTGAACTTCTAGGTCTGGAGTGCATCAGTGGACTTGGATGGGTAGGGCATGAGTGGGGCATGGTCAGCCCTTTCTTCCCTAGGACCAGCCTTTGCAGCAGTATAGACAAGCCCTTTGTGACATGTGAGTTAACAATCTTGGGGACGCTTTTGGAAAAGGGATTGCTTGTGAATAACAGATCTGGAGATGATGTCCTGGGAAGGTCTTTCTAGTCCTTTGTTCCTATGGCAGAGCAGGGACTTGAATCTTGGTCACCTTGTTTGTCTGTCTCCTGTGCTGTTCTACCTGTTTCCACCCTTTATCTCTGCTATAGTAGCCCCCCAGTTGCCACAGTACTCCCAAGGAATTTTGCTGTACTTGGGAAGGAGATGGGTTTGGCCAGCCCAAAGGCTGCTCTTCCCTGGACCACAGCATCTGCAAATCTATGCTCAGAACCAGCGAGGCATAACTGGCTGTCAAGCAGCACCCTCCTTCCTACCGCACCAAGCAGAATCCCTGCACAGCAGCGAGAGCGTTCCTTTGTTTCTGGTTACTAGAGGGGATCACTTTGAAGAGTGGTTTCAGTTATACATCATGCCTATTGATTATCCTTCTAAAAATCTAATATAACACTGTTGAAAGTGTTGTAAAAAGTAAAGAATTACAAAAGAATAGGATTTGGAGTGTCAAATGCCTCCAAATCTCTGCTTATCATTGCTGATGACTGGAGTTCTTTTCAGCAGGAGATAAGAGATTTTTTTGGTCTCTGTGGAGCTCAGAAAATTATAACATTACCTTTCTATTGAAAAGACAATCCTGTTCCTAAAGCTCTGAGTAACACTGCATTTAAAAAAAAATTCTAACCAGCTTACTTTTCAGTTATATACTTTATCTGATTAAACTTTGGACTAAAAGGTTTTGTCTTAACTTTCTTTCCCTATCACCTATTTTCAGAGAAATATACACTGCATTTACATTTTGTATAATACAGCGATTTTTAACTATTCTTCTGTAAAACAACATTCAGTATTCTTTGTATTACCTCTGTATTATACTAAATAGACAGCCATTGTCAGAAGACATTTCTCATGTCCTTCTGAATGAGGGAAAAAATTATAATTCTTAGTCTTTTCAGCTTGTCACTACATCAATAATTAACTTTAAAAAGGTAGTATGAAAAGATGCTTTAAGGAAGCATTTAATAATTCAAAGGAATCTTAACTTGAAATGGGTCACATGAAAAAGGAATGAAAAACAAAGCCCTGTGTAATCTAGTTTGGCTGGCTCTGTTAGACATTTAAAAGGAACAAGAGATGCAGGATATAACTGATTTTGTATTTGATTGCCCTTAATACAGAATTATATCATTGGATCACTGCTACCAGATGACAAAATGTAAACTTTATCCAGGCTGAACCATTGAAAAGATAATTGTATATTTCAGCCTGAAGTTCAGGGTGACTGTACATCCAGTAATGAACAAATAAGGAGAAAAGGAAGAAAAATAATGCAGCATGGGTATACAGGAAATACTATGATAAATGACTCTACTAGAGGCAATCAAACATAAAGGCTGATATCATTAATATTTATAATATCATAATTAGCAAGACTGAGCCTAAGCAGTGTTATTAGTGTAACTAATTATGTTATCATAAACTAAGTTTGTAGTATTATAGGAATTGGTGTTCTTACCTTCATAAATTATTATCAATATTGGATTTCATGTACTGCACCTAGCAAAATTCTCTAACCACTATAGTTTCTCATATATTCAAATCCAAGGAGCTTCCTAGTTAACATGTTTTGTATTAAGAGACAGCATGTTCACCAGATTCTGCCTCTGAAACAAATCCTTCACTGCATCTATATATGAACTGTACCTGAGAAGGAGATGGTGACCAAAAGATATGTCCAGTACATTTTAAAAGCTATGGACAGATACCATGTTAGTAAAATGTGGATAGCCAAAATCCTACATTCTGTTCAGAACTCTATAAGAAAGCTGAACAGGAAACGTGGGCTTAGTATCCAAAATAATCAATGTCAGTGTGTCAGACTGATCATATAATATGGTTAAAAATGTAAGAATCTGATTCTTCTCCATTTAGGTAGTAAAAACCAATTCTGTTGATTTCAATGAGAGCAGAGTCTCTGCCCTCAAGTATGTGAGGTAGAGACTATCAAGAGATGACTTAGAAACAGGTAGAATTTGCAACAAACCAAGTTTCAGCTGAGTTTAGGATGTGTACCAGATGCTGCATAAAGCAGGACAGGTGGTGAATATTTTAGTCAGGATACATTTTATGAGTGGCAAAATTTTTCTTTCTTTTGTGCAGGTGCCAGCTGATTCTTGGCTAGGTAGGTTCACTTCAGTGCACTGTAACAGAGTACTTTTAAAAACGTTATCAACCTTATATATAATCATTCCTACTGTTTATCATTTTGTTTCCTGCATTGGGTTCAGGCTCACTTAAACAGAACTTCTTACTGGTAGATTCTTTTAGTGCTAGATTACCTGATTTAAAGAACAAGGCCAATATCTTTAAAAGATGTTCTTGATACTGAATTGAAGCTGCTTTGAGATGCAGCCCCTGGGGACACTGTTAAAAACTGTATGTTTCTCACTCCCAGAAGCTACATTTGTTACATTATTTCTACATTCCAAAGAATACAGAAAATACTGTGATAAACAGAAGTAAACATTTTAATAAAGTCTACCTTGAAGCGTTTTTAGGGCAACCTTGTATCTGCTTTTTGTTCAGAAAAGAGAATTTTCATTGTTTACCTCAATTTATGCTTCTTATCTTAATAAACCCAATTCTGATTTATCATTCTAAAAAGGTTATAGGCTTCATAGCATTAGAAGGAAGTTTTAAATCTTCATTTCTGTCTTGGCTTTTTATTATCCCAGCCCATATTTCCAGCCATCTGAAGGCTTGCTACAGACCCAAGATTATCCTCCTTAAATCAAATCATATATTTTAGAAGAGCTTTTCAAGAATATTCGGGATCTTTACTGTTAGGCTTCTTTCTTGTAGCAAACACCATTGAAGGAGTAGCATTTGCCAGCAGCATCTATGTACTGCAGTTATTTCCTGTTGTAGGTGCTAGGAACATTATGATTTCCTGTGGTCCTTGGGTGATAAGTTTCGCTAAATGTTAACTTTTTCTTAAGAGCAAGGACTTCATTCACAACTTCCTATAAGAGGATACTATGCCATCCAGCCCCAGCTTCTTTCTTGTAAAAACAGCTTTCCCCAGAGCCACTGCAAAGAAAGTGCTGGCATAGTTCCCCTACCAAAGTGGAAGAGAGGAACAAAGCCAGACCTATACTTCTGGTCTTTTAACCCCACTTTCTCTGATGGGTCACTTATTACATCTTTTCTTCAGTGAAGGGATGAGTTTTTTTTGAGGTGCTGGCACCTCACCCAGTATCAGTTTTCCATTAAATGCAAGAAAATGCTTGTTAACTCATTGTAGCTATAATCTCATCTTGAAAATATAGATACTAAGATGAGAGAAAGGGGCAGTAATGATGATGACATTGCAGAGCTTTTTCACTGAATTCCTCAAGGAAAAGCCTTTTTAAAAGCACACCTAACTCCACGTGAATTTTGAATTGTGATCAGGTCCATGACCCGCTGAGGCTGACGGATAAGATGAGCAGTGTTTTCTCACAATGTAAAGGTATTACTATGGCTATAAGAGAGAGTGAGACTATAAATACATAACTGTATAATCCAAAATTAACTGAATTGTGTTTCGAAACTAAAGTTCCCGAGTTTTTCAAGGAAGTGTAGGAACTGGAGAGCTAAAAAGAGTATTTTCACAGGATATCTAGGCAAGGTACAGTATTCCCCATGGGTGCAATTTAAACTTGTATGAGTAGTCACTGTCTCATCCTGTCTGTTTCTTCCAGGAATCTTTCATTAGTTGTGTACAGATCTTACTCCAGAGACCTGAAGTAATTATGTCCAAGAAACACACTGGTGTCAGCTTGTGGTAACAGAAGTGTTATAGAATGTGTCTTTAGAGTGCTTTCACATTATGTCAAGATAAACGATAAAAATCATACTTAACACGGTGACCTGCATACACGATAAGTAGTTAAAAAAAATAAGACAGTGTATTAAACTGGTAGGTATGGACTTTGAAAGATGTAATAAATACTCAAGGACATATTAGCAGCTCTATGTCAGCACTCAGAAACTTTGCATAAACCAAAGTTCATTTGATCAAATAGCATCAGGAAGTGAGAATTTCATTGAAGTATCCATAACAAAATGAATAACATAAGAACATTTTGTTTAATAAATATCCAAAAGGCAAAGCAAACTGATTTGCATTCAAAAGACTCCTTATCAATTAGAACTGTGTTCAAATGAAGATTTGAACAAAGTTTATGATAATAGTAGGTGGTCTCCACTTCTGAGTAGACACAGAGATAAGAATGATCCTGGGTATTGAAAACTCCATCTGGTATGTGAACATTATGGAAAATTCTCAGCATCTTAAATTTTAAAAAACTATGTATTTTGTTCTCTGCATGCCTGGACCTCCCATTAAAGTTAAGATCTGCCTGTCCCTCAGTTAAAGCCTAGACCCTATGGGCTCTGTCTTTCTATTTGTGTGAGCATGATAAATTCTTGCCTTACAGCAGTCAAATCAAACATTGAGGGGGGAGAACTACAACATGTATAGATATGTCCCAAAATTTTCTTTTTCTTTTTATAAAAAAAAATACTTCAAATACAATACTAATCTCTAACCCCATTTTAGAACTATTATAATATAGATGCAAAATTCTGGCATTATTGAAGTTAAGGGCACAATTCCTGTTAACTTAAATGGAGTCAGGATTCCTTCACAAATGTTTGGGGACCCTACTATGAGCAGAAGTAAAGCCAGTCTTATATGAAAACCTCAGAGCAAATAAAGGCAAAGTGTTTGTTATGAGTGAGTTTCCAAATTAACCATCAAAAGAAGAATCCACATAGATTAGCTTCTGGCTTCCTGTGTTGTATAAGGGCCAGAAGTTCAGTGGAGTCGGGAGTAACACTCGTATATGACAGTGTCTGGAGATACCAGCTGGTAAGAGGCTAAATTAAAAAAAAAAGTACATGTTAGTGAAGGAACCTTCCTTCCATAGTCTGATCACCTCTTCCTTGTAGGAGTGGAGGAAGAAAGATTGAACTGTGTGCTTTGGGACACATTTTTATGTCACCCAGTCTTTACATCAGTATGCTCTGCTAGGTAGAACTTAATAAATGTATGCCATTTACTGATCCAAAAAACCTCACTTTTGTGTCAGGATTCCACATCACAATTTTAAGATTATTGGGCTGGACAGAGGCAATATGTCTAATTGGGCTGCACACAGGCTCCAAAATGTCTAATGTGGCATTTACAGTCAACTGGGAGAAGGGCTCCTTTCCTCTCACTCTTCTTGTCTATACCCTCCATCTCCTGCCATGAAACAGGGAGGAATCTCTATGGAGACAGAGATCAGAAATCTGATGGAACTACTGTGGAGCATCAGCTGCAGGCCAAAAAGTTTAAAGTAGACTGTTGCCAATTGGCAACTCTGAACATGTAGGTCTTAGCAGATTTGTTGCCCTTGGTACATTTCACAAATATTTGCAAGCCAGAAGCAATTATGGGCAATCCCAGGCCTAACCAGTTTGGAAAAAACACTACCTCTGTAAAATTGTTTCCCCCCCCTAATTAGGCTATTATGGAAGTCAGTTATGATTATCTACAGCGCTGCTTTTTAGTGAAACTAAAGGTTGTTATATAAAATGCTAAGCCTTTTGCTGTAGAAATGGATAAAAACAAAGGAACTAGAAGTACTGAAGTGGATTGAAAATTGTTTAATCTTTGTGGGTTTTATATGTATTGTATGCTAAATTTGCTTTAAGCGCTGAGTTTAAAGTTTTGTATTCTCAGCCAGTAAATGTGGCTATTAAAAAACAGTGTATTCATGTTAACACCTTGGCTGGAGTGAGTTTAGTGCATTCACTGCTGGCAGTTGACTTCATGCCAGGAAAATCCAACTCCTGATGCAAAAGGATTTAAAAAAAAAAAAAAAAGAGGAGTCAGGCAGTGCCAAAAATACATAATTCTTTTTTGTACTCTACAGTTTGTTTTACTTAGGAAAACGGCCTGGTCATACCCTGCAGCATGCATTCATTACAGTGATCTTTGACTGGCAGATGCAGAGTAATAGGATGCATATTTTAGTGCTTATTATAATACCCTGTCCAAAAACAACTTGACAAATTTGTGATTTCGACAGTATCTCATTTTGCTGGCTGCAGTGCTCTGTGATTGCCTAGTCCACGTGGCTTCCAGATTATGCATACCACCAATACTTCTCATTAAAATGGCCACAGTTCACCAGTTTCGGTAGCTTGGAACGAACTTGGAATGAATTATTATACAACAAAGAGGCTGCTGTCATGCAGAACAAAAGACAAGCAAAAGAGAGCTTTGGCTTAATGAGGCTAAGTGAGTGTCTCCCCTGCATCACCAGCTACTTGACGGCCTTTGAGCATGGATTTTTTTTCTCCACAGGCCAAAACCTTTGGTCTATTATTTTGTGTTTATGCACCTTGAGGCTAATATACATTTTAATATGCTGCACATGGAGAAAAAAATCAGCCATTAGATTAGAACATGTGCACTCCCTGTTAAGTTAATGACAGCCGAACATAGAGATAAATTTAGGTTTTCATATTTAATTATAGCACACTGCAGTACGTTTAGCAAGGATAAATTGCACTATTATTATGCTTCATTTTTTTGACATCTTTTCCTATTAACCATGCACACTTACCCCCACTTCCCTCCCCATTGCCACACATAACATTCTCTAATGCTATTAAAGTCTTATTCAGTACAGTTTTGTTTGTATTATTTTATTTGTTACTTGGGGTTGGTTTGTGAGTTAGGATATAGCAATTCAAAATATTTCTTATTTTAGGTGCTCTGCCTAAACAGAAAAGATATTGTTGATATGAACCACCACCACCACCACCCCCGCCTGACCTGCCAGGCTAGTAAATCAGCAGAGCTTTTCATGCCTGCAGTTGTAGCAGTGTTTCTAGGCCTTTAATTTTTCCTGGCTGCAAAATTTACCATACATGATTGCATAATCTTGTCCCTTTCTAAAACAGAAATTTGATTATAAAAGTAAAAACAAATGAATAATACATACAAGCTTTAAATTTCTCTATGGAATTTTATAGCTGGATAATATTAATGTGAACATTGATGAAATTAGGAAATTTTAAATTATAAAATGTCTCTGTAATACCGTATACCAGCATACAATAGCTAAAACAAAGCTTCTGCTGCTAGGCTACTTGAACGCATGCCATTTAATGAGACTTTGTACATTTTTTAAGTCTTGTTTGCTAGCTTTTCTGTAACAAGAATAACATCAGAATGTAGGGCCAGTCTTTGGTCTTTCTGTAGACAATGCAAAATTCAGGAGCGCTTAATAAATTGGCTTATGACTTGGAGGTAATGTCTTCTAATCAAATTTACCATGGAAATATGTAGTGGTATGGACAACTACTACTGAATGAAAGTGGGTCCTGGTACAGCATTTAAACAGTATTACTACGTATGAAAGTTTTTTACTTTTCAAATAAGAGCTGCTCTTTTCAAGTTGCAAAATGGGAAAAACAGATTGTCTGCGTCCCAGAATTAAAGAAATACTACTGTTTTCCAAAGAGGGTTAAAGTGGGGACTATCTCATAGGAAGATTTTCCTACTCCTGCTGTGTGTAAAAGCAGGTAGAAGATATTATGCTACAGGCTTATTCCTAGATTATTCCTTATTGGATAGTTGTTTCATGTCAAAAGACACTGTGGTTTGATGACCAGAGGGTCATGACAGGAATAATAATCGCCTTATTAAAGGGTGTCTGGATCTTGGTGATAATGCATTCTTCACAGCAATCAGTCAGCAGTTGCTGGTGGAAGAATTTTCCTCAATGGCAAAGGAAAGTAGCTTTTTCATATTCATTGAGAATGTGTTATGCCCTCCTCCTCCTCCTCCGATCGTCCTTCTCTAATAACTTTTATTGCCATTAGAAGTATATACAAATATTCTCCTTGCCAGGTTTAAGCTCACAAATTTTTATGGGTTTCATCTCTTCTGCAAAAAGATCAGGAAGGGGAAAATTACTTTTTGCCCAGCGCCATGTTGGAAATTTGATTGACAGCAAAAATAGGTATTAGACAGTCATTGAATCACTCAGTGTCAAAGATTTTTTAATGAATATAGACCTTTTCCCCTCTGAATCATAATTTGAACTGAGTCCAGGTCTGTAATGACTGGGAGCTAATTGTCTAATGTAGGGGTGCTCAACCCCTGGCCTGTGGGCAAGATCCAGCCCCCAGGGCTGGATCACCCAGTCAATGGGGCTCTCCATGAGGTATATGGAGAGCCCTGTATGCTAGATCAGGCTAGATCGAGTACACAGGACAGCACAAGGCTCTATCCAGTTGTAAGGAAGCAGCACAGTGCCTGGTCCCAGTGCACAGGGTTGAGTCTGGCCTGCAGACCAGACTGCCTCATTTATCTGGCCTGAAGGGCCAAAATATTGAGCACTACTGGTTTAAAGCTCAGGCATTCAATATTAATGACTATTTTATATGTATAAAATTTAGTTTATAATTTTATAAAAGCAAATTTTAATAATGTAAAATGCATCCACAACCAGGAAGAAATGCATAAAAAATTTAAACTATAATTAGAAATATAATAAACTGATGTTATATATGAAACTTTTACCTCTGGTGGCTAATCACTAGTGAGAAGTCTAACTTACTGACAAAATAGGTATTTTTGAGGTGGTCATCACCATCTTATTACTTGTTAAGCCATAATAATATGCCTGATATTAGACACGAGATAACCCTTTATGGATACAGTCTCTGGCCTAAAGCTATCCAGTAGGGGTGTGTGAAATGGGGTGTATTCGATTCAGCCTAAACTGGGGGCAGTGATTCAAATCATTGATTTGGATCGCTGTCCCCGATTTGATTTGGCCGAATCAGAATCTGAAAATTCATTGCTGATTCGGCAAATCAGTGATTTGGCCATAGACACAACTTTAAATGTTTTTTCTACATACCTCAAGGTACCAGGCACAGCTCATGAATGCTGCAATGCTGGGGCAGGTGGAGCATCCCACAGGAGCATGGAAGGGGCCCTCTGTGTGCTTGGCGGTGAACTCAGAAGTGGACCGGAAGTATTGGTCTAATACTAAACTTTTGGTCTGGTGAACCTTTTCAAGCAATTAGCTGTGGTACTACATGGTAATTAGTCTGCTCAGCGTAAGACAAATGCATAACAAGTCTTCTACTATTGATCACAGACAGCAGAAAAGATAGGAATTTTAAAACTAAAAAGCTGCTGTGATAGTTATTCCTTATATGTTTTGTTGATTTCTGCCTAGTTGTCTCTTCGTAGTTCAGTAAACTCTGACCCTCAGAAAAATAATTATAAATCTGATTTTAAGCTAATTATCTTGACTGTTCTATATGTCAGAGATAGGAACTGGAGGGACTACAGGGTTAAAGAAGCTAAAAGATGTAAATATATGTAGACATTTTATATATGATGACTATGGGTATATAAATAAAGGGAAGAAAACATAATCTACAAATACTTGAAGGCAGTATTCACTCAGGAGAGAAAGGAATTATTTAGTGTTGGAAATGGCATTTAACTAAGACCAATGAGTTGAAGTTAAGAAATAAGCTATTTAGGATCAATATCAGGAAATTTTCCTGACAGCAAGATATACTAGACTGTAGGAATAGCCTCTTCATGGAAGTGGTAGAAGTCACATCACCATTTTGGGTGGTTTTGAAGTTATATTGGGCAAACTCTAGCAAATGCACTACAAAAAAACTAGTCTACGTTGGCTGTAAGATGTATCAGTCTGTTAATAAGACTTTTTTCACATCTGATTTGTATGACGTGTAGTAGTTGCTCTTTTAGGCATGCCAAACCTGTCCTAGATTTTGTCTTCTAGATTCTCTATATAGCATTTAGGTAACAGTACTTCAGTAGAAGGCAGGGGTGTAGGTTGTAGCCATGTTGGTCTAAGGACATAAGCAGACAAGGTTCTTTGGGTAAATCCAATATTTTGGAAAAAAATCTTCTTAGAAAGCTTTCGGGCACAAGCACCCTTTGTCAGGCTGAGAAAACATCTGCAGATGGTCTGTGCTCTTCCTGGATGGAATGGTAAAGCAGCCAGAGCCCCAGTATAAGCAGTATGGCTTATATTAAGCTAACATTATCAAGTTGTACACAACTGAAACATTTTTAAGACCATGTATGTTATTACAAGAAGATTAAGTGGACAGGTGGCAGAATTCAAGCCTGTCAATAGATTGTGAAATTTCTTCATTAGACTCATTTCCTCTGTCATTTCTAATGCTGTTCTATCTCATTCTTTTAAAACAGTTTTTTTAACATCACTTTATACCAGCAAGTCATCAATTACTTATGACCTTTAATTCTCTCCATTCCCTCCCCAGCTACGTACTTCCTCTTCCATAATAAACAAATGTCAAATTTTATATATTTATTTTCTTTGTTGAACTAGCCCCAAGCTTCGGTTTTGATGGAACAATTTAGAGAAATATTTCTATCCCTCCCATTGCATATTGTCTAAAGGCAAATGTTCTCAGGCCCCTGGCACATGTTACAATTAAGATGCGATGAACCTGTTTATCACACCACAAATTGCAATAAATGGCATGACAGTATTGGAAACCATTAACAAAAATATTCCACAAAAATATGTAACATGTTTGTGCTGGCTTCCATCACACTTTAAATTGAATGTGTTGCAGGGTAACTAGAGCCAGCTCAAGACTCCGGATAGGTCCTGGGGATGGGACCGCATCATGGTTTTGAAGGAGCCCTGGTGCAGTCCCAGGTTTGGGACCAACAATCCCAGGACCACTCAGGTTATGGGCCACCCAGATTCTATTTGCCAGTGCAGGCAAGTAGTAACGATGCCATAGGGTTCCAATCCCTGATCCAAAATTGCACATGCACATGTGGCATGGCAGGAGGCACATTTGTTGGGATCAGAGATCAGATCCCATCAGGCCATTAAATGAATATGTGCAAGAGGCTTTCTAATAATGTTATTTAAATGCTGGGCACTCTACTTCTATATGTGGGAGTTGAGGTAAATGCTTTCTGTACCATGCTGACCTATTCATACTACACAAAATTCATTCAGACTGTGGAACCTTGCTTGGGCTCTTCCAGAGAGTAATTACAGTCAACCTGTAATCTGTTACTCTGGGAAACATCAGGGCTTTGTAATAGTTTGAAAGGGTCTGGCAAGACTGTATTGATTTTCTGGAATCTCATTCAGACTGATAGCACTTGGGTTCTCTGAGGGGTGATGTTTAGAACATGTACTCCAGGTGCTATTAAGATGGTGGGTCTAATACTACACATGGTTGAGACCTTGTTTGTCTTTTGTTCAGCTCAGCAGACAAATGTTAATGAAGTAACCCCCTTTTCTTTTGTGCACTGTATCTTTGATTTTTATCTTCCTGTTGTTTGGAGATCTTTATGTTATTTATTGTATAGCCTACATATAATTGATCAGGGTATGTCAGGCTACATATTCTCTCATTTATCATTTTGTCTCGTTCCTCTGACTGCTTGGCATAATTACATGGATTTTTTTTCTATTACTCTGTTAATGTAGTTCCAGGTTGCTGATATGTTATACATGAAATCAATAAAATTCTGTATTGATTTTATGTATTATACCTGGGTTCATGAGAGGCTCTGAGGTATGCCACTGAAATCAATGCGGGGGGTGGGGGGGCAAGTTCAAATCCTTAGAACTTTGATACCTTGACTTCAGGCTCCAGTATTTTAACCCCAAGTGCCATCTAATAATTTTTAATCCGTGGGGCACAAACCACAGTGGTGTATGTAGCAGAGTATCTAAGATCCTAAGGGAATATATGGAAAATATGATAGTTTCTGAAGGAGTAGAGGGCAATTCATTTAAAATATAAAGGAATCTTATCCAGATTCCGGACAAACTCCTGGTCCAAATCCATTGATGTAAGCTGAAATCTTTTTATTGATTTTAATAGCATTTGCATCAAGCCCTGAGTGATTGTGAAATTTTGAACTGGCCATTTCAAAATTTTTCCTGGAAGCAAAAAAAAAAAAAGAACATTTTAAAAGTACACAACACCTGTAGGCTCAAATATATCTGTGACCCCCTTCTACATGTTACAGGTATCATGCAATTAACTGGCATTTACCTTGAGACCAGCTACACATGCAAAGTAACTATCACTTGATATAAAACTCCAACCAGCTGCAACGTTAGAAGTAAAAAATGTGTACTAACCTTATAGCAGGTTTAATTGCTTGTATAGCAGGGTCTATCCTGAAGTTGGGAGCCCCATCAGCTGACAGGACTCCCAGTGGCAGGGATGCACCATACGCAGTGTGAAACCCTGAGCCATGGGGATTGAGGCTGCCATGATCCCCAAGACTTGGAGGGGGGGGGTGAAACCCTTGGACTCAGATGGGACTCTCAGTTCTAAATGAGCCGCATGCCTAGCTGGGACCAAGGGTCCCTGCACCTGATGGTGGGATGCAATTGGGACCCAGAGCTAAGTCAGATACAGTGTCTCAGTCCCTGCTGTGCTTGGCCCCCACAGCTGGGAGTCCCCTCACAAAAGGTGTTCCCAGGCATGGGAGCCTGCTTTTTCTCAATACAGGGGGAGCCCAGGATTGGTTTCCCCCTACACTTGCAATAAGGCACAGTAGGTTCTAATGCGCAATCCCACAATTGCACCTTCTGCCATACACATGTGGCATGGCAGGAGATGTGCTTGTATAGATTACACAATAGATACAATCTCGCCTTTACTTAAAACCCTGGAGGTTTTCAAAAACAGATACTGGATAGTCACCTTACTGGGGTCACTTGACCACAGTTGTCTTCCTGCCTAGAATAGGGGGGCTGGACCCAATGATCTGCAAGGTCCCTTCCAGCCCCTAACAATCTATGAATCTGTGTAGAAGAGGCCTATAGTTTCTTTTTTCTTAAAAAATTACTAATAAACTGTCAACAATTCATATACCATCTTTTAATCCAATGCAAACTGAATTCACAAACTGCTGAAAATAAGAATTGAAATGGAAATGATGAGAATCCTCTAATAGCTTTAAAATGGGTGTCCTTTTATAACTAATATTTTAAAAAATTCCCTCAAGGAATGGATGTGGTTGTTAGAACTACCATTCTAGATTATGTGGATTGGAGTCTTAATTAATTCTCATCCTATATACTTGCCCTATCTGTCTACACAATGAAGTCATTATCATTTACTTGATAGACTGCTACCATTTTAATAGCAAGCTTGTCATAACTTAGGCTTTGACCCTGCAATACATAATACGTGGGTGGACTTATATGCCTGTTGCTGGATTGTGGTCTTAATTGCCAGAATGAAGCAGATGGAGAAGAAAGCCTTTGTTTACATCTTTCATTAACGTTAGCTATACTTTAATTTTTCTGGTGTTCATCTGAGTCTGCATAGTCCTAATTCTTTGCAAAGGAATCTGTAATAAATGTAGTGACATATTTGCAGTCTGAGAAGTGTTAGCCTTCAGGCAGGGGAAGGCATGTTTGAAAGTTGGTGAAACTTATTTTCAGCACTTATTCTATGATCTACAATCTTGATTTATTATTCTAGTTGCCCAGTTTCTAAATGGTATGAAAGTTTGGAGGTAATGTCTGCATCAGCTTGTCAATGCTATTTCAGTGTTGTGCATACTTTGTTATAGTTCAACCTGTGTTTTGAATGTAATTTTTAGTGTAGCATTGAGCATTTGTTATGGCAGGCACTTGATACCTAATGGGCAGACAATGTCTGGAAGGCTGTGAGAGAGCAATCCTTTCTAGGGTTTGACCCTAGAAATTCACCAGCAGAAGAATGTGGCCATGAAAGGTGTCAGAAGATTTAAAGAAAAAAATTGATTTCTAAAACAGGAAGCCATTTCACCGTCAGAAGAAAGACTGGCCCAGGTTGTAACAGGGTGCCTTAGTTATAGGTAGGCTAACGGAATATTTACCTCCGTATCTCTAGAGAGATCTACGCCTCACAACTGATTGATGCCTATTTAGAGAAAGACTGAACCAGGTTGTAACAAAGGGTATCTTAGTAATAGCTAGACAGATTGAATATTTACCGCTATATCTCATGGAAGCAGTATTTGTTCAGTTATTTAATTTTTTTACACTCGTTACATTTACAAAGGCATTCAGACACTAAGGTAAATAAGGACTGTGCGAGTACTTACAAAGATTTTTTTCAATTTGGACACATGATAAACCATACAGTTTCATCCATTGGCATGACACAGTATAATTCTATGCTCTCATTCTGTGGTAAAGTTGGGGAGCCAGGATTTAGGGCAGGTAGTGTCTGATGAACTATATCTTTGGTGCATAACTACAGCTAACTCTCCCTGCCTCAGTCCCATGAGGGTACTTTAAATTTCTGTCCTGCCTTTCATCTCATAAACATGTTTCTCTTCACAACACACACCATATGCCAGTGGAAAAGGGTTGTAAAGTTTTATAGATATAGTTGAGAGTATTATGAAAGTATAATAAAGCAAAAATAATGCAAAGAAAGAGGAATTATTCAACAACCAAATTAAAATATGAACACTTTATTGGATATGGCTTCATTTTTTGATGTAGCCATCATGAATAGCTAAGTTTTTTTTAGTATGAAGTTAAGACGAATGAAAAAAAGAGTTTAGATATTAAATATACCAGCAAATATTTGTTAAAGAAAGCTTAAATATTTGTTGGTATGTTATTGAAGACATTGCCTAGTTTTATCTATTTGAAATGAAATATGAAAACGATTTCTGATTTTACTTTTGGCAATGTTATGCTTACTTCTAGGAAAACAGAGTTTCTATAACACATTTTTTTCATCACAAACTTATAAAATAATTTTAATTCGAGTTAAAACACCATAGATACAATGTGACTGGCAGGACTGTGTGGAATCTTAGTCACCTGTTCAAATTAGGACACAGATGTGGGTGACTAAAAGTTGATACAATGGCAGACATTTGATTTGCGTGAAAATTTCAACATCACTGTGGCTGAAAGGGATCTTGGAGTCATTATTGACTCCAGGATGGACATAGGCCGCCAATGCGAGGAAGTGGTCAGTACGGCTAACCACACCTTGTCGCGCATCTACAGATGCTTCATGAGCAGGTCCAGGGTGATGATCCTCCCCCTCTATGCAGCACTGGTCAGACCACAGTTGGAGTACTGCATCCAGTTCTGGGCACTGCACTTCAAGAGGGATGTGGCTAGCATTGAGAGGGTCCAGAGGAGGGCCACTCGCATGGTCAGGGGCAGCAGGCCAGGCCCTACGAAAATAGACTAAAGGCCCTGACTCTACTCAGCCTCCACAAGAGAAGACTGAAAGGGGACCTGGTGGCTGTCTATAAACTCACCAGGGGGGACTAGTAGAAAATAAGTGAGGCTCTGTTCCCTCAGGCACCACCTGGACTATCAAGGAATAACAGCCACAAATTGATTGAGAGTAGGTTAAGGCTTGATATCAGGAGGCATTACTTTATGGTTAGGGCTGCTAGACTCTGGAATGGGCTCCCAAGGGAGGTGGTGCTCTCCCCTACCTTGAGGGTCTTCAAGAGGAGGTTGGATAGATATCTGGCTGGGGTATTATGATCCCAGTACTTGTTCCTGCCCATTGGCAGGGGGCTGGATTTGATGATCTGTTCAGGTCCCTTCTGACCCTAGAAACTATGAAACTGTATTAATGTACAGATTTTAATATTTTAAAGTCCACAACCATAATTAATATCACAGTATAGAAATCTCAACAGAGAAAACAAAGTGTTAACAGGCATTTAGGCTTTTCTAGAACAGAAATGTACTAGTGATTCTCTGTAGGGACCGTCTTACAGAGGTTGACTGGCTGCTCCCTTTTGGAGTATATAAATAGTCCCCGAGCTATCCCCTAGAAAACAATTCGTTTTGAATATATTAGTGCAGTAAATATAGAAGAAAAGTCCATCAGCACCAGTGAAAGAATATACTTGTTTCCAAAAGTGGAGCTGGTTGAGTCTCTAAATTTCCATTTGTTTTTTAATCCCCTCATTCCAAATCAGAGTGAAAACTAGACTTTTTGAAGTTTCCTGCAGAAATGAGCTTCCAAAAATAAATAACTGGGCCCACTACAGAAAAGTAAAGATGTCACTATTCAGTTTTTCCTAAACAAAACGTAACAGCCAGTTGTGCCAGTTCACCCTGGGGCAAGGATAGTTTGTGGCAAACACACTATCTCACCACCCCAAGAGAATTTGAGGCCCTTCCCCAATGCAATCTCAAGCCATAGAGGCAGAGCCTAGAAATCCTGACAGCCGCATGTTGAGCCGACATGTAAGAGATGTAGTGCTAAATGGAATGATTGATGATGACAACAAGATTTGGTTAAGTTCTGGAGGAATTTCAGAAATGAATTTAAAAAGTAGTGCAGGCATCATCATAGGAGCCAAACAGGCAGGTTTGTAGGCTTGGCTGTAGGGCTGTACTGCTGACTTTTTTTACACTCAGGGACAGAAAATGTAGGCAGGCTACAAAAAATTCTACTGCAATATATTACAGCTGGTGGAACCTTCTTAAATTATTCCCTGCTTCTTATCACAACACCCACAAAATTCAGATAAATGTTGATACCTTCTTTACCTTGTCGCACTATAGGGATATATATTTTTTTTTAAGTTGAGAAAAATTAGAAGTCTTTTTCAGGTACATAAGGAATACAACATGAAACTCTCAGAGTTTTCATGTCTTGTTTGTATGGGGGATGTTTGACAGGAATTGGATAATTTGCCAGAGAAAACTTATTGCACACTGCTTGCGTATAAATTAACAACAATGAAAGTGGTAAATTAAAATTGCAACATTGATTTCCTTTTTAGCTCTGCTCTGCATTTATATAGAAGGATTTATTATTGCTGTGATTTACCTTCTACTAAGAAAGGAAATGAAAAAAGAAGCAGGAACTGTGATCTTTGGAAACTTCACCTCATGGAGGATACTGCAGTATGCCTTCTCAGAAATAGGGTGACTTGTAAGCTCATCAGACTTGTCTTTCACTCTCTACCTTGGCTTCCCAAATGATACCAAATCAGCTCTTAGTGCTCTCAGAACATTTACTGCTCAAGGTCCAATTTATCTTGAGAACATTTAAGGCCCCTAGTTGAAGACTGGAGTCAACGACTCCACTCCACGGGCAAAATAAAGCTTTCTTAGGTCAACAGTGCAAAAACCAGAACTTGCCGAGGAGCTGGTCCCTGGCTCTGGAACAAACTCCCACAGAAACTAAGAATCATCACAGTCATCATCACTATCCACTCTAAGAGCAAAGCATACTTACCAACTTTACTGCTTTTAATGTAAATGTAGGAGACTAGGTACTTTTTAAAAAAAACACTCCAAACACCAAAATTCTACCAAAAAATACTCAACTGCATACACAATTCTTCCCTAGAGGAGTGGAGGAAAGAAACTATGAACTGTATGTCATAGATAAATCATATTGCTTAATACCCTACAGAAGATGCTCAGATATTATGTTGGTAAGGACGGTGCAACAACCTATACAGAATAAAAAAGAACAAAAAATAGTATGAAAATTTGGTTTTATTTCCTGTCTTTGTCTTCCAAAAGAGAAAGAGAGAGAGAGAGACTGAGAAACAACCCCCAGGAGCTGAAATACACACTTAAAAAAATAGAAACTTGTACATATTAAATTCATATTCTTTTCAAAGGAAGAAATAAATTAAGAGAGGACCTCTTTGAACCATATTTCAAATGACAGTCTTGGGCCTGACTTTCAGTAATGGTATATACCCCAAAGTACTTCACTGTGATCCATGCCTGTTATGAATCTGAAAATCCAGGCCAGTGTTACAAACAGGTAACTTAATTTTCTGCCATATGGAAGAATTTATCAACACAAGCTAAAGGGAAGAATTTTAAAGAAAGTAAGGCAAGTTTTATGTAAAATGAAATAAGTTAATAGTAGATTACTTTATGAAGCAAACTGAGCTCCTGCAGGAGAAACTAATAGTAATGCATTTTAAATGTAACGTGGCCCTTAGTAGAATGTTTTATAATCTCTTTAGTATAAATAATCAATACATATTTAGCATAAGAATATACAGAGAACAGCTGTGCATAATCCTTGGAACTGTGTGTGACCCTACCTAACACAAAGGTGTTGTAAAATTGGTAAATATCCTAGTTTAAGCATGTTAGGGCATGGCTTGTAGGGCAAGGGGATACAGACTGGATCAAAACATAAGTATATTAGGTATACATCTAGGCTAGGTATACATACTCAAAAAGCCTGAGACTGAATCGATTCAGTCTTTGCAAGTTAGTCTAAGATGCACAGATTAAGTTGAAAGAAAAATGAATAGACATTTACCTTTGATTCAGGAAATGCAGTCTCATGGCTCCAGTGGCTCAGGCTAGAAACCAGGAAGCACTAGAACATGTGTGTTCACTTCCTCTTCCTGCTGCCCATGAGGTCCCTGGAATTTGCATTCCAGAATTACAGCAGCAGGACTTTGCAGGGTTGCTCATCACTTCTTCTTCATGCTTCCAGGTGCCTCTTGGATTTGTAGTCCACAGTTGCATCCTGCAGCAAGTTTGAGTGGGGAAAGAGTTGTTTAACCACCCTCCCTGGCCCCAGACCCCAGTGAGGGTTTGTCTGGGGGGGAGGGAGGTGGTCCCCCTGTAGACTGAGTTATAGCACTAGCCAGACTTGCCCTCCCCACCACCCCTTTGGCAGCCAGCCAGACCGGACTGTTCCAGCTAGGGAGCAGAGGGGTGGGGCCATCCCTGCTCTCTGGAGTGGACAGCATAGCCTAACCCAGGACTGGAATGCATGCTGGGATGCTGGGGGACTCTGATTTAACTTGAACCAGGAAGGAGTGTGGGACAGAAGTTTCATAAACCAGTTTGACCCAAATCAGTTAAATCTGATACTAAATTCAGCCAGGTTTATCTTAAACCAATTCCAGCCATTTTGAAACTGATTTATGCATTCTGAGCTTCTGTTCTGTTACAGGTTTAAACCAGTTTCTTGTCACTTAAACTGGTTTATGTGTAACTTCTGTCCCTATCCCCCATGCACTGATTTCTAATTCCTAGAGTCAGGCTGGTCCCTATGTACTTGTTCAAGTTTCCACCTTCTACTTGTTCCACTGACTACTATAGAAAGCAGCAGACTTTCCTTAGTCTAACTAGCATGCATAGAATAGCCTGGCACCAGAAACTTTCAAAGGGATTTGAGTAGTTGGGGAGGGAAGTTAGACCATAAGGTTCAGTATGGGATTGGTGGGATAGGATTACTGGTGGGCTGTGTGGAGTCCTGGAAACAGAGACATTGAACTGTACCTTAGAATTCTCTGGTTTTAGAAGGATTTTGATGAGAGAGAACAGCATGTGGAGGCAGGAAAATACGTAAATAAGGCCACTATCTTGATTTGCTCCGTTCAATGCCTTAGTACTGATCATGATGGCAGAAATGAGTGGGTTCCTATTGGCATACTTGAAATCAGAAACTAAAAGTATTGCAAAAAGAATAAAGAGAAAACAATCACGACAGATTCCTACTGTGACGGGAATGAGAAACGGGCAGAGGAGTATGAGAGTGAAAATGTACAGGAAATGGATTTTTTTTTATTACCATTAGAAAATTAAAATTATTTGCTGTAATAGGCAATATTTCCTGTAAAAGTAAAGGCCACTTTTTGATTCAACAGTACCAAATACTGAACAGGAGGTCCCAAGTAAAAATTTAGAAACCCTTTAGAAGTATTTTCAACCTTCAAAAAACTGTCATCTTTTCAAAAAGTGTTGAAAATCTGGAGACATTATAGATCATTATGTTGCCAAATGGCACAAAATGGCTGACCCATACACTTATCAAATCTTGAAAGATGGACTAATTTGTGATAGGTCAGTAATAGGGGTGAAAGATGCAGTAACTCAAATGAGAAACCTCAAAGAGCCCCCACTACTTTAACAAGAGCTAGAGATGTGAGCAAACCTAGTGAACCAAATGCGGAGCATAAATGGAGCAGACACAGAAAATTAACCAAGTAGAACAGAGAAAGCAAGAAAATGTAGGGAAAAGTACACCAAAAGTTTTTCAAAGCAAATGTACAAATACAAAGCTGAGAAAATAAACCAAATAAGAAGAAAAGCCTTTTTTTAGTGCTGAGAACAACTGGGTAATGACAGATGCCATGCACCTGGGGTCACGCTAATTGTGGTGAAAGAAATAATTCTACCAAAGCTCACTGAAAAGAAAAAACAAAGGGAAAAAATGCACCATATCAAGGAAGCAATCAGTTTCTCAGAGGAGGAGATTTTACACAAATCTGACATCAGTACAGTGCAAAACAGCCAAAATAAATCATCTGTACAGCTCACAATAATACTAGATTCAAAGACAAGGCAGCAGCACAAAAATGAACAGGAAATTGAATGCCAAACAGACAGTGAGCACCAGTGATGCTGGATTACAAATACTTCCTCAGCACAATATTCAAGAAAAGAAAGCAAAACTGCAAAAAAAAAAGAGGCTAAATTACCACATTTACTTAAATATAAGATGACCCTGAATTTAAGACTACCCCCCAACACTTAGATTCTATATTTATATTGAAAATTTATAAATGTTATAATTTCCCATAAGCAGGCAAGGTTCTTCAGGTAGATGTGGTATTTTTTATTAGACCAACTAAAATAATTGAAAAAATGTTATTTGCAAGCTTTCAGGCACAAATGCTCTTCAGGCATTTGGAGAGTCTGCTGCTGTTATGAGTTCTCCAAGGTAGAAAAGAAGCGAAAGTGTAACAAGAAGTCTGTGAAAATGTAAATGAGTGGAAGTTTGGAAGACAAAGGGTAGAGATAGGAGGGGAAAAGGGGAAGGGAGGGAGATGTGTGACGGAATCTAAGTGGTCAGCTTCAGGTAGGTTACCTGGTGAATTAGATGTCAGGCAGGTTATCATGTGTCATTATTATACATTTTACATTTTCACAGACTTGTTACACTTTAAGAAGAGTGTTTACCTTCTTTTTTACCTTGAAGAACCCATAACAGCAGCTGAATCTCCCAATGCCTGGAGAAGGGTGTTCATGCCCAAAAGCTTGCAAAGAACTGTTTTCCAACTATTTTAGTTTGTCTAAAAAAATATCACATCTACCCAAAGAACTTTGCCTGCCTTTGTCCTTAGACCAACATGGCTACAACCAATAACCCTACATAATTTCCCATATGTAGAGTCTAATTACTGGAGAGTCATCTTTAATTTGTCCCCCCCACCACTGCAAGGAGGCAAGCCATGGGGAGACAGGTGGCGTGGGGAAGTCAAGCACCTTGCCCCCTGCGTGTGCCTGTCCCCCTGCCTTCCCCCTGTTCCCCGCAGCCTCAAGCCTTTGTCTCTACTCCCCCTGCTGCCCCTTCCTCAGGCTTCCTCCCCTCTCTAGTCTGTCACATGGAGCACAGCCCCAGCCCAGCTCCTATAGCAAACGTGTAGATCCCTAACAAATTCACAGCAGAAGTAGGGTGTTTTGCAGCTCCCTTAATCTTGTAGGTTCCTCATGCCCTTTGCCACTGATTGGTGGAGGGGCCCAGCTTGCAACTCACTCCTGATCGGAGTGGGGAGCAGAAACTGCGGTTTTAAACGTGGCACCATTTTTGCCTCCCTACCAGTTAGCAACAAGCAGCAGGGTCACCGGGACCCCTTGGCCAATCAGCAGTGAGTGGCAGAAATGGCACCATATTTACAACTGCATTTTTTGCCTCCCTTCCAATCAGGAGCAAGCTGCAAGTGGGTCCCCTTCACCAATCGGTGTCTGGTGGGCATGCAGGAGAACCTGAAAAATTAAAGGAGCCGCATCACACCCCACTTGCACTGTGAATTTGGTAGGGCCCTAAATATGTGTGTTTCGCACCACTGCTGTGGGCTGCACTAGGGGCAGGTGAGGGAGCACAAGTTGTGTTGGGGGCAAAAGGGGAGAAAGGGCAGGATGTAGAGGCAGTGGTGTGGGGTGAGGCAGCAACTGAGGCTATGAGCTCAGCCACAGCAGCTTCCTGCCCCCCCCACCCTCGTACTTGATTCTAAGATGAGTGAAATGAGGGGGGGACTTCATCTTAGAATCAATTAAATATGGTAATTTTTGTAATGATGTAATTGTAACACCACTCAGACAAAACAAAGTACAAGAATAACATCTTGGTAAAATATACAGGTTTAAATTTCAAGTAGCACAGACAAGATAGAATGGTCTTGCTTTTATTTAAAGGAAAAGAATTTGTAAGTTCTAGTGAAAGAAAAACTTTGGAACAAACGATTCCTACAACAGACGCTCAAGCAAAATAGAGCAAACAAGATATTATGACCTCCCTGCAGCAAAGCTGCAGAAAGTTTACTATCATGTTTTGAAGGACAGCAATGTCTTAAAAACAGCCTAAGACCTGAAAATGGATTAAACGGATGGTGCTAGTACAGTTCTTGCCCTGCAGATCATCCATTATATTAAAACTAAAAGTAATGGGAACAATCAAGCAAATCAAAGAGGAAGATCGCTGAAAAACCCATAAGTTGGATAAACAGTGTAGGAGCCATAGAGAAACCAGGCACGATGTGCATTGTCATAAACCCAGGCTGCTTAAAAAAACCTCCAAAAAAAACACTGAACCAAATTTCTACAATTACAGATGCATTATCTGACTTCGTAAAAGCAAAAGATATTGTCAGTATTTGATGCCAGACATGGATTCTGGGAAGTGCTAAAGGATAAGCAAAGATACCAGTGAACAGGTACATATACTTGAGAATGCTTTTTGGGATCAAATGTGCAGCAATAAAATATCAGCACCACCACCAAGATTTATATATTTATTCTATTAAGTGCCATAAAACACTAACAAAACTCATAGGAACCTGTAACAGAGCTGATGTCATTCTAGTATGCAGGAGCAGACATAGCATGGCAGAAGCTATGGCAGATCACAAACACAACTTCATCTGTCTGCTAGAAAAAAACAAGAGAAATCTTAAGATAAATGCAAATAAGATGAAATTGAATTAACTACTACACCATAAATGGAATGCTTGTTAACCTCCCAAGGTTTACAACCTAACCCCTAAAAAGTAAAAGTAATGTAGCAGAGCCCCATACCTCAAGATGTTAAGTCAGTTCAGAAGCTATTAGGATATGTAAACTTATCCGACAAAATTTATTCCAAGTCTGCCCTGAGATGACTTTTGCATAGGCTTATATTATAGCCACAATCACTGCAACACAGTGCAACTATCACACATATTACAGACTTGATGATTTGAAATATTATAGTGTGAATGGAGAGGCAGCAATACTATGAGATGCTGTTAAGACAGGGTTTTGGAAGCCTTACATCATGAAACCACACCAGCTGTACAGGAACATGGGATCCTAATCTGTTAGAACAAAGAGAAAAAGATGACATAGAAAGTGTCAATCAGTTTCAAGGTAGAAACTAGAGAGAATCTGGGTGTGTCTATACATGCCCCCCATGGTACAGTTGTTAACTGCGCCATCATTTAGTACTTGCTTTAGGAAGTACTAAATGATGGCACAGTAACAGCCGTTACTGCACCATCTGGCACTGCAGTCATTGTTAGCAGCTACATTGCTGTAGCAATGCACTATAGCGAGATGCGGTATAACTTCATAAATTTGGATATCAAAAATCTGGAATTCTTGAAAATCCAACACACTGGGGAGTAGCAGCAGCCAGTCCCAGAGTAGTGGAGGGGGAAGCTTGCACATGGCAGCTGCCACCACCATCCACCACCCCGTGCTGCTGCTCCATGTGCCATGGGGCTGGCCACCATTACCCGCCCCCTCTTCCCCCCCATTTCATGACCAGTTGCCACTCTGGTTTAAAAAATCCAGAATTTTCACATTTCTTGCAGATGCTCAGTCCCAAGCATACCAGGTTTATGAGGTTATACTGTATCTCGTTGCTATGGTGATGTACCAGTAGCATCATGGTTCATTCCCACCAACATTATGGCAGCATAGCATCACATATAGATGCTCCCTCTGAGAAGAAACTGCAAGACAAAGATGTGCAAGTGCTAGATGCCAAAGAGACAAGATGAACATAAAAGAGAGTGTTCTCCATCTCATACAGTCCCTTCCAGCCCTAAACTTCTGTGAATCTGTGTTAATCTATGTAAAGGTGTAGCCACCAGAAACTGCACCTTGAGTGGCAGCATTGGCAGGGACTAGGGTGGCGGCAGCAGCAGCTGGGCTAGCAGTGTTGGTGGTTACCTTCTTGTCCCCGCCTCTAACTGGGTGCCAAGGGCTGGTGCCCAAGTTGCCCACATCTCATTCTGTTACTGAAATATTGTATGGACAGGCAGCCACCTCATAGTACTTAGGTCACTGAAGATGGAAATTCAGGAATCAGGAATACATTCTGGAATAGAAGTAAATATCTGAAAACCCAAGATGCTATATACTGGCCTAACCTGACCAAGATTATCCAAGACCTGGTGAGTAATAGGAAAATGCAGGATGATCAGTAAAAAGAAGCAAAACAAAAAAATATAGGGCATTCCCAACAGATCTTGAAGCACATTAGGAAACACCTTTTTCAGGGAAATATACAAGCAATTATTGTTGGCCGCTATTCAGACTTCTGGGAATTATTAGTTATGTCTGTAGTAACCATTGTAGACAAAGCAATGAAGCATTTCATCAGTTACAGTATCCCAAACTGTGTAAATTTTGACAGTGGACCCTAGTTTTACTTGTAGTGAGTTCATACCCTTTTCCTGATAATGGGAATCCAATCATCTCATTTCATTATCATGCCACAGCTAGTCAAATGGCAAAGCTGAAGTGGAATGTGCTCAGACTTTAAGGAAGTTGGAAGGAAGAAAAAAATATAGATGGCAAGCTGCCTTTAAATGGAGAAACACAGAAGGCATTAATAGTAGGCTGGCATAACTCTTGATGTCAAGATGCGAGCATACCTTAATGTCTATAGCCCCAGCAACTGACAAGCTAAAGACTTCTTAGAACTATGACCTGGAAACCTGTCAAGGTCAAATTATTTCCTAAGGACAGATCATGCTCTTGGAAGCAAACTACTTGTGTCAAACAGATAAATCCTCATTTGTACAACATAGACGTAAATGGGTATATTTTTCACTAAACCCACAAATGCTTGTGTCTTGTACAAATACAAAACAAGACAAAACCACAGAAGTGGAGAATAGTGAAGTAAGCACTCTGCTAGAACTTGATCAGCAAGATGTGAGAAAAACACAGGCCAGTGAGCAATTAGTTAACCGGAACAGACTTCTGAACACCAATCAGCACAACAACCATGTGCAAAGTAGTATCCTGTTGTCACAAGAAAGAGGCATGTGCCTTCCCATACTAAACTGCCTGTAAAGTACACACAAGACTATGAAGCATGAAACAGCAACCCTCCCAAGTTAAAAGAAAAGCCTTAATTATTAAGCAAATTTAACATGAGTTAGTGAAAAAAGAGTTGCTGTTAAGTTTTATATATAATGTTGATTTGATGGGAATACAGTAGGCCTAATTATGTAAGTAGAGGTGGTTATGGTATTCATGATCTGCATTCCTAGCACAAATAAATGTGACAAATAGGGACATTATGCTAAATGGCATCTTTTTTAGGGGGTGCTATATTATACACAGGAAATGTTGAGAACTCTGTTGTCAAGAAGTGATTGAATGATGAGAGAGGCCAGCATATGTGGAGGAAAGAATAAAGCTCAAGTATTGCAGTGTCTTGGCTATTTTTCCTTGTGCTTGAACAGTGACCAATGTCTGCCTGAGTCTGAAGACAGTTTGAAACAATAGTGCAGAGATGCCAGCTGCCCTGTTCATTTTAATGGATTGCTAACTACTGTTCTGGAAGCCCTTTGCTGACACTACTCTAGCAGAGGACTCAGTGTGGTGACCTTTTGTGTTGCCACTAAATCATGGCTCTGATGGAGTGGTGATGTCAAGGGCCCGCATAGTCTTCTGCTTGGATTGGTGAAAGCTCACTCCTAATTGTCTTTCCAGTTCATCTGAAAGCAGATAGTGAGTGGTCATGGAGGTAGACAGGAAGTCCCAGCCTACCCAGACAAGAGTGGTGGTTGTCACATGTATATTAACACTGTCACACCACAAGGAATTTGAAGCATGGTAAGCTGCGGGGGCTGGACCAAAGAACTGTTTTAATTTAGCTCTGATGAGAGCATTGCTGGGCTCTGTCTGTTTTGGCTGCTGGAATGACCCTTCGGGATCATTTGTGCTGCATGCAAACTAAAGCAGGCCTGAGGTCCCTAGTGGCTATGGGAAATATATCAATTTGTCTGTAAGGGCTCTCTACAAAATGTGAAAAGGTCAGATGCATAGATGATATGGACTACCTGTAATGATATCAGTCAGCGCTATCCAACTGGCAGCCGCTGAAGTGTCCTAGCACAGCTGCCACTGTGTGCCACCTTCACTGTTGTTTCTGCCACAGCAGCAGGACTCTTCAGGTTCCCCTGCCCTCCTCCAACTTCCACTTCCTGTCCCTTCTGGAGATGGTGCCGGGGAGCCTGAACTGCAGCGTACAGTGGGAGCCAGAGTGCCTGTGCTGTGCACACAGCAGGAAAGGGAGCCAGGCTGCTTGCCAGGTACCATGCATGGGATGGAGGTGAGGGAGTTGGGCTGCCTGTACTGCAGGCAGGTGGGAGAGGAGGAGAGCTGCATGCTCCCCAGGTTGCTGCAGGCTGCCCATGAAGCCAGGAGCAGAGAGAGGAACCAGGCTGCTTGTGTGGCCAGGAACACAGTGGGAAGCTGGACTGCCCTTGTGGCCAGGAGCTATGGGGCAAGTTTGCCTGCGCTGTGCACGTGGTGGATGGGCAAGTTCTAGGCTGCCTGTGTAGTAGGAGGGGGCATCCACACACAGAGCAGCATCAATCTGTTTCCTGCATCTTGTGCAGCCCCAAGGCTGCAACCCACAGGGTCTGTAGCCTCTCCACCTGCCCCAAATTTGGACACCTCTGGTATAGGATATGCTGTCTGTAATCTTTACAGCAACAGTCTTATCTTACACAGTATTAACTTACAGCAGCATGTGGCCTGCGGGCCATATCTGGCCTGTGGAGTAATTTCCTCCAGTGCACAGGGCTTCTGGTAGGCCCAGGAATTCAGGGGCAAGGTAAGTGGGAGCAGGGCTTGATGTGGAATTCAGGACCAGAAAGCTGCATTGGGGACAGCCTTTGGCAGCAAGAGAACGAGTGTTACTGACACAGCAGTGCTTGACCCACTGCCATTCGCCCTGCCACTGCCACTGCTGCGTCTGGGTCTGGGTATATATTCAGCCTTCAAGGAGCCCCATGGTCTGGATCTAGCCCGAAAGGTGGATCAGCCTGAACCTCTGATTTAGAGAACGTGTTCTATGTCGCACATTTTGTTTGGTCTTTTTGCTTTATGGTTCCATAGCCACAAATGATTTTTACAGAAGCTGTATATTGCATCACTCCAAATATCTCTGATAGCTCTAAGAAGAAATATTATGTCAAAAATATCAAAACAGTTCAGTTTTTACAATTTAAGGGAAGATGTAATTTAAAGTAATATGTTTTTGAATATACTACACTGCAGGACTCCTGTGATCACTCATCCAAAATAAAGTATATTATTTAGGAGCCATTTAAATGCAGACAAGCTGAAGACATGTCTGTTTTTTAAACAGCACTAAAAAGATGCATATGGTGAGACTTTTCATTGTGCAAGTACAGTTCCTGTTATGAAGCCAGATAGGCCGATGCTTGTGCATCTGCGGACTAAAACTGAGGATCTGCCGTTGAGAACTAAAGATCCAGTCCTTCAGATGTTCAAACCCATGCTTAACCTTATGCCAGTGGAACTACTTACATGTTCATAGTTTCACCTATAGGTAACTGCTCGTAGAATCGGAGTTGAAATTATTTTATTTATACATTTATGTTATTTGTTGCTTCAATACACAAAATACCTGAATTAGCATATGTTACAAAGCAATGTATAAAATAGAAGATGTCCTTGGGCAGTGTATTTGAAAGATGGTTGCTTTGAGCATATTGGTGGAGAATTTTAAAATCATTGAGTTTTTTAATTATTTGAGTTTCAGGTCTCCACTATTCTGTCATTGAGAACTAAGGACTCAATCCCTGAGACACGCACACCCATGTTTAACCTTATACCATTGGAACTACTTCCACGTTCATAGTTTTACCTATTGCAACTACTTGTAGAATTGGGCCTTTTCCCCCTTCTGCTAGGGCAAAATGGTTCATAAATCCACTGGGCCTATTTTTACTCATTTTACTCATTTTATGGGATGGGATCCTTTAGAGTTAGGTTCACAGGGAAGGAGTCCACAACCTCTATGCAGAATGCCTCCCAATTCAGGCTCCTTTGAAAATTATGGATTCAGCACAAAAGAATCTTGTAAGATTACCATATTATCCTGGGCTTTGCCCCTTTAAATCCATGAAGGAAGATAAAGGATATGCTCCATGTGGTATAATATGGTATAAATGACTTTAATCTCATCATAGTCTTTCACATCCAAAATTCATCCCATAATCTTTATTACTGTAAGATATATATTGTCACAAAAGCTAGGCAGGCAAAGCAGTTTTATAAAAAGCCTATCTCAGAATGCCTCTCCTTCCCCCTCCCCCACCCCCGCTTTTTTTCCAAATGTGTAATCCATCAAAAATAAGAATTTATAGTAAAAGGCTGATACACAACCTAAATTGCATTGTCAATAATAATGTGTATGTGATTTATTTAGAGCGGGCTAAAAATTATGTACTTGATATTGCAATAGCTACTTAATGCACAAATAAACCAAACTCAGTGAAAATGAGCATGCAGTAAATTTACCTCTTAACAAAATAGATGTCCAGTGCAACAGTGCATTTGATTCCTATTCAAAATGTATTAGGGAAATTCCCATATGAATAAATGTTGAATGAATGACCTTCCCACACTTATACACTAAACACCAAAAATGATACCTAACAATGAATAAATCTGTTCTACATTTATCCGAAATTGTGCAGGTAGTATCCTCAAGTGCTTAAAAGAACAAAATAAAAGAATGGCATTTAAGTAGGTTTGTATTTACAGTATTTTAAAATGGGTCTGTTTCATTGAAAATTATATTTTACATGATTCTTATAGTAAAAATGACGATAATCCTAGCAAAAAATAGTGCAGCCCAAACAAGCAAGTACTTCAAGGTTTTATACTGTAGATAGTAAAACAATTTTTGAGAGGCAGGGAACTGACCAAATAAAACAAAAATGAGGGGAAAAGAATGATCATTTCCTTTTTACTCTGTTTCCTTTAATTTCAGCCCTAGTTTGTACTGACTAGGAACTGCAGAATTTAACACTAAATGCCATTCTGAAAGCTTATTTTTTACAAGGATCGTGAGCACAAAATACAGATGAGCTTGGATAATCAAGCTGATGATTAAAATCACCATATTGTCTATTTGGTTCTTTAAAGACTTTACAAGACAATGGCAACCCCCACAGTCTTAGCCACAAGAATTGTTGTTTACACTAGGACTCTTTTGTCTGCAGTGAATATTTTACATTTAAATTAAAAATCTGTAAACTAGAGGTAGAAGGATTACTATGTATGAGAGCTGAGTAAGGAGAAACATTGTCGTCTGTGCAGAAGGATAAGTACTGCAGTTCATCTGACATAAGAGATGGATTACAATGACTGTGAAGTGGAAGAAGGTGTACTTAGGAATTATTAACAATGGTTTGCATTTGAGTAACCTATTAGTAGATGATGATAATAATAATAATATAGGTACAGTTCTATGATCTGCAATCTGCCAGAAAAAAGTGGAATTCAGTTCCAAATGTATTGAGGTAGTTTGTTGTTTACAGTGTAGCCAAGTCTATAATAAATCTAGGCTAAATTATTTCTCCATGCAAAAAAAGGAGAAAGGGTATACTTTCAAGTAAAAAATGTATGCCCCTCACACACAGGAAAAGGATCTGCTACTGAACACAGTTCATCCTTGGTTAGGTTTGCAGTTAAACCATGTTCAGCAATGATCTGGTCCTTACTCATCCTCAACCTGGATCAGCACTAGAAGCTTTGCTGACTAAGGTCAAGAACACACAAAATGGTTCTCAGAACTGATGGATTCCATGGAGCCACCTGGAGGCACATGGGGCATGCATGCATACAGTTACTCCTTATTGCATTCTTCCTTCAGAGCTATTCTCATTCTCTTGAGAGCTATCCTGAAAAAAAAGTTTCCTCTGAAGGAAAACTTCCACAAAAAGGCCAGGATAGTTTAAAATGATGTTAATTTGCATGAACTCTTCATAGAATTCTGGGAGTAAGATAGTGTTTATAGCATCAGGCAACTTTTCCTAACCCATTCACATCATAGGGAATATCCACACTGTAGACTGCATTGTAATGTAAAGATATTAATTTGCTGTAAGCTTACTGTGTAGTAAGCTTTCCCTGGGAGCACGTCTACATGTGTGCCCATCAGGAGCAAATTTACTCCGGGCTCCCTGGGCTGGCAAGGAACAGTGGGGTCAAGCCTGGGCTCTAGGGGATCGGGGGAGCTGACCTGCTTCTGGGGCAGCTACCCCCCAGCCCTGGACCCCTGTCTTGGGCAGCTGCCTGCTGCCCAGCCCCCACTCCAATCTCAGATTTGCTCCTGATCAGCTGTATACATACGCGCTACTGTGCTGTAGCTACTGGGTGTGTCTACACATGCACAGTTACTGTGCAGTAATTTAGGTTACTGTGCAGTAACTATGGTGACATGCCAACTTGGGCTTAAATTTGCTACCTGCATGAATCCGGTTGCAAATTTGCACCAGATTAGTTACTGTGCAGTAAAGCACAAGTAGATGCCTTATTGAGCAGTAACCCTGTGTATATGGACTGACTTGGGACTAACTTTACTCCCAAGTCAGTCCACACACACTGTTATTGTGCTGTAATACCTACATGTGTAGATGCTGGCATAAACACTGTGTACTGTGCAATAAATGCAGGTGTAGGCATGCCCACTGCACAGTAAATCAACTACTTGTGTTTACAGGTAGTAGCCAACCATGCAGTAGATTAATTTACTGTGCAGTAAATGCTGTGCATGTGTAGCTGGTGATGTTTTTCTGCATAGTAGATTAGCTTACTGTGCAGCAAAGCATCTCATATAGACATACCCACTATGCTCCACACAGTTTCATGGAGAGGGCATTATAATGCATTGTAGTCATCTCCTGCTTTCTTTGTATAAGCTTGGGAGCAGCTGAACTTCTCTCCACCATGTGCAAATTTCCAAGAAGTATTTGGGGGCCATTTAATTTTTTGGATTGTCTTTAATTTCTGGAAAAGCTGTTTAACATTTTGATCTGAGATTTACCATGCCAGTCATTTGCCTCAGAAACATTCTGGTAAGTTTGTCTAAATGGCTCAGCCATTTACAAATAAGGGACTAAGGAAAGCTAAGGTTTTCATGTGACTCCACAGTTTATCACCTGGATATAATTAGCACATAAGTGATATGTGTATATATATATAAATTTATAGCTCTACATGCAAAAATAAAGATCATGAGTTGAAGTATATTTTTATTTTAGTAAAAGCAAAACAAACTAGTATTTTCAGAAAGTTTTCCCAACAGTAAGGCACAATTGATCTATGTTTCTTAAAAAAATGCAGTTGAATACAGTTGTATTTGCTTGCCTGTCAGATATTTATTAATAGACTTTCTGCTGTCATCTTTGTTACACTGCTGCTTAGCTGACAGAATTTCATTTACATAAATGGGTGGAAAGTCCTTTTCTTACATGTCCAACAAACTGGAGACAAAGTGCCTGCCAATGTTTTAATTTCTTTTTCATGTTCTGGTGAGAGAGTGAGAAGAATGCTTTCACTCCACAGTGTCATGAATATGATAATCTATGGAAATCACAGAAAGCAGGTACTTAAGTTAAGCACATACTGTACTACAGGAATCCCTGATGAATTCAAGTCTCTTCTGTTTAGAAAAGATGTTGTTGTCTATTAAGTGACAGACTGCCAGATGTTCATGAAGTATCACAGTAATGTGCTCAAATCTGTATCTTCTTCTCATCACCCCAGAAGGTAACATTCTCTTAGCATCCATGTCATTCCAGCTTTTGATTGTAAATGTAGAAGTTTGCTTCACATATTAACTCGTTTTTGTCTTATTGATGAATATTTCATGATAGACTTCAATACATCTGTGGAATATAAGATTTCACTGCACTACAGCAACCTGCAATACTAAAATCTTTCATTTCACTCACTGTAAAGTGGCACAAAACATCTGAGTCAGAACAGTGAGAATAAGTCATTAGTGATATCTAACCAGTGAGAAAAATTCTATAGAAAGCAAGAATAATTTTGTTATTAACATAATGTTTATAATACACTACATAGTGATGGAGTTATTTACATCAGGATAATGCAGTATTGCTAGAGCAATGATGGCCTCACTGGGAACATCTACACATGTTACTAATGTGATTGAATAAACTTTGGCACAGTTCACACCCAAGTTTATTGCTCCCAGGTATCACATTTACATGTGTGCCTGGCACTGCAGCATGTTGAGCTGGGTCAGAGCAGCCCCAACTGGCAGGAGGTCTGGGGGCCAGCCTACCACCCTGGGACTACTCTGACCTGGCTCCACGTGGTGCAGAGGGGCTGGCTGGGGCATGAGGGTATTCCAGTGCAGGGCTATCTGGCAGGCAACCCCCCCACTGAAGCACCCTTGTGCGCCAGCCAACCCATCAGCACCTATGCATGCGTTACTGTGCACTAAATAACACCGCTGCAGAATGGTACTTGTGTTTGCACATACTATCATACAACCACATTTATTAGTTTACTGTGGCCTAATAGGGTAGCTAATTAGTCATCTCCACAGTAAACATCTCATTTAGATGCTCCCACTGTGATTCTTGATTTCAAGTTCCATTCCCAAATTGTGCCAAAGGCCACCCACAATTAGCCTGGCTATAAATGTACCTGGTCAATTGGACTGGGGAGTCAAAATGGATGGATGTGATGCTAGCCATGTCACTTCCTTGTGTGCTGTTGAGTGTAGAATTTGGCATGACATAAACATACTAGCTGTATCAGCTGCTAGCTCAGGAATAGGAGTGGTGGGGTGATGTTGTAGCCATAGTGATCTAGGAAAAATACAAGAGGCAAGCATTTTTGTGGTTAATCTTTTAGTGACCCAGCTGTATATTTGGGAGTGTAACAGGGAACCCCTTAATGACATTTCCCAATCATTAAAGACAGTGGCCTAAATGAAGACACAACTTGAAAAACAGTGTAGTGAGAATGTAATTTCAGAGCCAAATTCTGTGCTGTGGCATGGCAGAAGTGGGGAGCCATAGTCCTATTACTTAGAGCAGTTTGGGGAATCTGTGCTAGTTATTTGTAACCCCAAGGAAGTGTCTGCCAGCTGAAGATTGTTGGAGAGCAGCACTCGTGACATGCCCTGCTCCTCTCCATAATATGCTCCCTGCCCACTTCCTGTGCTGAGTTGAGACCAAGGAGAGGATTATAATAGTTGTCAGTGCTGGTCCTATAAAAACTCTTATACAAAGACTTTTCTGCTCTGTAAGTATCCAGCTGGGGGGATAAATAAGCAAAAGATACTGTAGATATTAAGTGAATCTAATCATATATGTCTAAAAGAATAGAAACTGGGATTATAATTTTCATTTTCTCTATTGTCATTTATATTTCACCTTCATAAACTGGACACTTTAGGAGCTGAACATGAAAATGTCTTCTCTGTGCACATGTTATTTCAAAGGCTTAGAATTCAGACCAATCAGAACCACTTTTCACTGCTCAAAGACAGCTTTCCTTGATAAGGACAATCCCCTTAGCAGATTTAAAGTTTGCCCTATAGCTCCTTTTGGCCGATCATATTTTTCAGAAACATCACAAGAATATACTTTATTGGGAAAAAAATATTTTTTTCAAGAGAATCAAAAAAAAAGGCCTTGAGAGTAGCTGTGGGGTAGTACCACTAAAGTAGTTTCATTGCCCAAATTTTCAGGTGTTGCAGATGCAAGTAGGAACAAGTGTGCTGGGCATGCTTGAGAGCATTCCTCCCTGGACATCTCAGGGGCAGGGTGAAGATATGCCCCTAAAGCAGAGGCAGGCAAAGTCTGGCCTGTGGTGGACTCCATTTCCCAGCCACCCCTGCCCACATCACTGCAGCCAGTTTCCATGGAGACCCCAGGGGGGGTGGGGCTTCCACGGAGACTGGCCCAAACAGCACTGGCAGGGAGCATGGCTGGACAGGAAGCTCCTCCGGGGCTGGGGCAGTCTCTGTGGAAACACCCAGGCTCACAGAGTCATGGCCCCAGTACTCCTAGGGGCTCTGTGGAAACTGGCTGCATCAATGTGGGCAGGGGCTGCTGGGAAATGGAGTCCAGCCACTGGCTGGATCCATCATTTTGCCCACTCCTGCCCTAAAGTAACCTAGGAGAGTTAACTTCAGTTTTTATGACTCTCCAGATGAGGAGAGTAGTTCAAAGTAGTTTTTGTGTCTCCCTTGGCTGATTGTCTTTCTGGCCCTGTGCTTATCTCTCCCAGCATTTCCTAACTTGTTCGTCCCAAATAGCCCTCTCCCCAAAGATGCTTCTGCTCCTTAGGGACCTCAGAGATCCAGATCTCTGAAGCAACTGCTTGGTTCCATGTTCTCCTGAGAAGCTCCACACTTCGCTTGTTCTCTTCTAGCCTCTCATGCTCCAAGCTCCTAGAGGTGCACTGATACTTCAGTCCTATATCAGATCAGCACAAATATAAAAAATAAATTGGCTGTATCAGATATCGGCTCAATGGGACTGATAATTTGTCTGATAAATGCCCATGCTGTGCACAGCCACAGTGCAGCACTCAGGCAGTGAGGAGCACAGCCAGCAGCGGGGAGAGCTGCCTCCAGCTGATAAGTCAGGTGTGGTGGAAGGGGAGGGGGGAAGAGGCGTGGGAAGGGCAAATCAATGCCTCTGTGGTAAGAGAGGGGGCAGGCACTGCCCAGTTGGGGAGGGAGGTGGGCTCCTTGCACCCCAGGAGAGCATGAGGGGGTGTGTGGTCCCTGGATCTGCATGGAGCATGGCAGGCTGCAGCTGGGGCTCTTCCTGGTGGAGTCTGAGCTTGGAACAGGCACCAGCAGTGTTGGGAGGATGCTGTATCCACCCCAAATTTCACCACCACTCTGCTCCCAGCACTATTGCTACCAGTCGCCTAGTGCAGCCCCAGCTCTTCCCAGCGCATGGGTGGAGGCGGGGCATTGAGTCGGGTGGAGGCAGGGCGTTGAGGCAGGTGGCTGCTGACGGCAGCACTGGGAGCGGAGTGGCAGCAAAATTTGAGATGGATGCAGCATCCTCCCAGTGCCACTGCCGCCCACTCCAAGCTCAGCTCCCACCAAGAGCCCCATGCAGCTCCACCCCACGGATATCTGCAGAACAACCCTGTGCCCTCCCAGGGTACAAGCAGTGGCAAGAGTCACCTCTCCCCCATGAGCCATGGCTCTGGCTCCACCCCTCCCTCACCACAGGGAGCACTGATCTGCTCCTCTCCAAGCCTCTTCCCTCCCCTTCCACCACACCAGACTTACTAGCTGGAGACAGGTATATCAGAAATCAGATTGGTATCAAGCGGTATGCCTCCTTAAATATCGACTATCAGTATCACTCCCAAAAATCTCTATCAGTACACCCCTACAAGCTTCCAAAGCCAGGTAGAAGCCTTAATAGTTGCAAATCTGTTCTTTTTAGATCTATAGATTAGACAGTGTAACCAAGATTCACTCAATCCTTATTGTTAAGAACAGGGTCAAATGGCCATCTCTGGATTATTCTTGAAACTCACCTGAATCAAGCAGGATTTCCCTTTTCTGTGTCCTGTTGAGGACAGCACTGGGAGCAGTTACAGATGAGTCAATGAGAGAACAACAGCCCATGAGAACTAAATGGCAGAGGGAGATCAAGATCAGCATCTTGGTTGATTTATAAAGTGCCATCAGTGATTTATTTGGCAGCTTTACAAATAAAAGTATTATACAACAATTTGCATAGCCACATAATGACATAGTTATGTAGGCTGTGCCTATAATGGTTGCTACCACCTACAAGGTGCTTCTACACATGCATTTGATCCAGGATCAGTTTACTTTTTGTTAGTAAACACTCCTGGGCAGGCATCTAGACATGGAGGAAAGTGGAAGCAGATATGCTGCTAGTGACAGCAAACTGCTCCCACTTCCTGGGGCCCTGCAATGGGCCCCTGCCACCACCAGGGAGAGCTCTAGGTTTCCCCTGGGGTCTATCCCAGGTGTTGGCAGTTGTCTCCTGGCTAGGGCTGGGACATTACACCCTGCCTCAGGGGGCTGCCTGCTGCTGGGGCAGAGACAATGTCCCCTTGCCCCAGAATCAGGGAGCTCCTGGCTTGGCTCCCTGATCAGGAGGAGGGGACTTGAAAAGAGCTGCAGGAGCTGGGTGTGAAACAAGCTGGGAAACTTGTTCCCTGCTTAGCTCCGTGAGCATGGAGCTGGGCAGGGAACAGGCTGGGAAGGTTGTTCCCCACACTGAGCTCTGCACTCACAGACCTGGGTGGAGAAGAAGCTCCCCAGCCCCTGCCAGCAGGGAACTCCTAGCACCAGCTCCACAGTGTAGGCTGGTGCTGGAAGACTCTTATCTCTCCATAGACTTCATAGACATTAGGGTTGGAAGGGACCTCAGAAGATCATTGAGTCCAGCCCCTGACCTGAAGGGCAGGAAGTCAGCTGTCAGTGCCAGCTCCATGACCGCGGGGCTAGTGCTGAGAGATTCTTAAGGATCTCCCAGCACTGGCCCCAGGTCTGCAGAATTCCCTTGTCTCCCAGTACCAGGTCACAGGTTCGGTACTGGGAAATAAGGATCTCCTAGCCCCTCAATCACAATGACAGATGTCAGGATCACTACCACTCCCTGATTATGATCTCAAAGTGGGGGGCTTGGAGCTTCCTGCTGCTGGGGCAGGGGAAGATAGTTTCTGCCCAGGCTTTGGTGGTGGAGCCCATCCTGTTAGCAGGCAGCTCCCGGGATCAGGAAGCAATCTTTCACCACCTGGTGGATGGTTGACAGAGAACAGATCTGCTCCCAGTCAGGTGACTACATGAGCGCTACTGTGCCATTACTAATCAAAAGTAAATTTGTTACTTGCATTTGCAGGTAGCAAATTTACTTGTGATTAGCAATGTTTACCATGTAGTAAGCATGTGCATGTGTAGATGCAAATGTTTACTGCTCAGTAAACTACACTACAGTTAAGCATCTTGTGTAGATATGCCCACAGTAGTTTCTTTTTCTTTTTAAAGCAATTTTGAATGATTTTTTAGCAATTCAGAGTATGTCTTACTTCACTTGCTTCAGCCTTCATGCTCTTTCTTACCAGTTTTGTTGCATGCAACAGTAAATGTATATATTTTTTAAATGTTAAATATACTAAATAAGCCCATTTTACATCCATTTGGCTTCTAGATACATGAAACAACAATGCTATGCATCACACAAAGTTGTATACAACTTATACGTGCACAAAATGATTTTTCAAATTGTATGTGTGCAGGGGTGCATCTAGAAGGGGTGCAGTGGCATGCGCATACCCCCGCCCCCTTAAGACACACCCTAGGAGCACCAGTGGGGACTACTTTAAAATCCTCTTTCATGTTTGCTCTCAGCATCCTTTCTTCTCCCCTACATCCTCAGCAGTTTATCCCCCCCCCCGCCACACACACACACACACACACACTTGCCACTGCCACTTCCCTGGCTATGTAGGGGACTCCAGAGCTTCTCCTGGAAGTGGGGGACTCCAGAGCTACTCCTGCCCCACTCCAAATGCAAATGGTGCAAACAAGTAGATTCCTTCTCCTCTTGTCTGGTCCCCCTGGTATTCCCTGCTAGCTCAGGGGTGGGTGAACCTGCCCACTGCCATCACCACTGCTGACCTCTGCTGAGCCTGGTTATAGCAGCTCTGGAGTCCCTCTCCCCGCAACTCTCTGAATTCATTTCACGGTGGGGGAGCAGCTCCAGAACCATTGCAGTTGGGTTCAGAAGAGGACAGCAATGGCGGCAGCAGTGTGTGGGTTCACTTGCCCTGTGCTTGCCCCCAGGCTGGCAGAAAACACGTGGGGGGACTGGGAAGAGAGGTGAAGTCTGGCTGGAGGAGGGCAGGAGCAGCTCTGAAGCCCTTACCTTCTGGTCTCTCCCTCCCCCAAATCAGCCTAAGGCAGCAGCAGTGGTAGGTGGGTGAGGGAATGGGCTGATGAGCACAGGGCGGAAGGAACAAGGTTCCGAGAGGAGTGCAGGGAGGAATAGGGGACAGAATTCTTACCTGACTTGGGGACTTCAAAAAAGTCCCTCCTGCTGCTCCTGTAGTGTGGTCTTCTCACCAGGAGGCTGTAGAGGATAGGGGAGGAAGATGAGAGTGGGGATGCAGCCACTCCTGCAGCACTGGTTGCTGCTCCCACATACCCCTCTTTACAAAATCCTGCATCCACCCATGGCTGTATGTCCTTATCTCAAAGGGTGAGAGCAAGACCCAAATATAATGGAAACTGGATAAATAATGAAGTTATGTTTGGTATGGGGAATGTCTTCCATCATGAAGGATATAGTTTGTATAGAGATCTGTGCTTTATGGCTGACTGACACTTTTCCCCTAAAGAGCCAAATGCAAGTAATATTTACAGGCTGTTTTATTTTTGAACATGGACAGATGAAGAATTACACCATTTTAAACATGGAGGAGAGGAAGGGATTTACTGCTATTCGGTAGGGCTGTGTGAAGCTTCAGTCCTTGATTTGATTCAGTGGTGATTCGGCCTGATTCAGTGGCTGACTCTCCAAATCCGAATCAAATCAGGAAACCCTTTAATCTCTCCAAATCAAATCAGAACCCTCTGAATCCAGGGAGATTCGGAAAGATTCAGCAATCTGGACATAGACACAGATTTAAATGTTTTTTCTACATACCTCAAGGTATCAGGTGGCTTGTCAATGCTGCGTTGCTGGGGCAGATGGAGCGTCCCACAAAGGCTTCCCAGCACGCTTGGTAGCAGACCCGGAAGTGGACCAGAAGCACTTCTGAACCACTTCCAGGTCTGTTAGGGACCATGCCGGGCCCCCCGCCCCATGCCCCCTTGGTTCAGCAACTGGTTCCTCCTGGGTCAGGGGGGCACCTGGGGTCAACCCATGGATGATTGCTGAGCCACGGGAGCATGGGGGTGCTCCCCTGCATGCTCCCTGGTCGACCCAGAAGTAGACTGGAAGTACTTCCAGTCCACTTCCAGGTTCACCAACAAGCATGTGCCCCCGCCCCCACACTCTTGTGAGACGCTCCATCCCCCCCAGCATCACAGCATTCATGAGCCACACCTAGTACCTCAAAGTATGTAGAAAAAACATTTAAAGCTGTGTCCATGGCCAAATCGCTGATTCTCTGAATCAGTATTGAATTTTCAGATTCAAATTCAGCTGAATCAAATCAGGGACAGTGATCCAAATCAACTAATCAAATCACTGTCCCTGATTCATTCTGAATCCGAATTAAATACAGCCCTTTTCTCACACCCTGTATCAGCTGTATCTGATGTAACTGTCATCTGTCCATTCTTATCTTGTACTGAGTGGATGTTAAACTGGGATAGTTTACTCTTGAGTAAAACAGGCGTAAGTTAAGTTACCATTGTTTAACTTCATTTGCTGAGGGATAGGAATGTGTATATGACACAGCTACTGTGGATCAGCTAATGCAGGAGTCAGCAACCTATGGCCCACAGGCAGGATCCAACCCATAAAATACCTGGATTCAGTCTGTGACAGTTTGTTTGGCCTACTATTCCAAATGGTTGAGGTATATCTTTCTCCCAAGCCTTTAATGGAAAATAATTATTCACCTGTTCACACTCTAAATGTGTGGCCTGACTTCAATATTTACCCCAGTATTTATGAAAACAATTATTTTTGATAATTGTGTTTTTATGCTGCTTGTTCACAAATAGTAGTAAGATATAAACTTACCAGATCCATTGCAGTACTGGAGAGGATGGCTATTTTTATTGGTTTTCTAGTAATACTTTGTGATCCCCACTGAAAAAACAGGCCTTACTGCATAAAGACTGGCACTGGACTGGTACTTTTACAAAGACACCATTCCTAAATAAACAAGACATAACAGGCCTGGGGAGATGATGTGACTTGGTTGAAACAGGTCAATGGAAGGGGCAGAAATAAAATCTGGGTCTCCTGATTCATAGTCCAGTGTGTTCAGTCCCTAATCCATGCTGCCTCCTCTCCAATTAGGATACTTGCTAATGTTGCCATAAAAAGTATAGCAATTTGAAAATGAAAGATACCCACTGCTTTTTGCTATTAGAAAACAAGCACCTTTTCTAGTTCATAATATGCTCAATTACCTTTAGATTGATCCGTGAATAAATTATAATCAAAACAGACTTATTCACCTTAAAGCTTTTCTGGCTTAAGGTTTCAGTGTTGATTCATTATGTTGTCAGTTCTCTATTGGCAGTGTAATGCTTTTTATATCTGGATAGAGACAGTTTTAGTGGGAGATACTGTTATCTTTAAATGAGTAGGATTTAGCTTCTCTGGTGAGAACAAATTCATCAATGATGAATCCCTGGAGAAGCCACTGAAACAAAAATCACAGTGTTGCTAGAGCTTTGCACAGTTCATCAGTTAAAAGGCAGCTTTTGGAAGTCTTTACCTTTAGTTTTTCCTTTCTTTAAAACAATACAGTGTGATTCTTGCACCACCCCCCCGTCTTGGAGTAGTGGCAATAACACATATTACTCTTCAAGAATAATGAACTGAGGCTTTAAACACCTACTGCTGATCCTTTTCTGGCTCCGTTGCTGCTGTAACAGAAATAACAGAAATAAAAACATTAATTTCACATATATGTTCTAACAGATCAATTAGGTCTAGTGATTGCATACACATTAAGTGAACCAAATATTCATATTAAATTGTTTCTGTGCAAATATGAATATAAAAAGACCCTAATATAGCAAGAATTCGGTGCATTGGGATAATTAAAAAAATGTTGAACATTCTTAAAAAGAAGACCTAATAATTTGTCATCTGAAAATTATTTGAAAAGGAAAACATAAAAACCTTCCGGGCTGCATCCCTATGATCAGGGCATGCAGTTGCCAAAGGGGGAAAAGCCCTGATGCACAGCTCTGCATGTGGAGTTATCATGGGGAAAGTGCTCAAGTGGGGTAGAAGAAGCTGGGGCCAGCTCCTGAGCCAGCCACGCTCTGGTTTTGAGTGGTGCATGTTGCCACTATTTATGCCACCCAGCTTTTTTTGGTCTAGTTTTTGTTTGACACCAGGATCTCCCAGTGTCGGAAGAATCCACTGCACTGCAAATTAGCAATGCAGCAAATGGCTGCATGTATGGTGCATGCAGTTTGCAGAACTAAAGTCAAGTCTGCTGTGCTGCAAACCACACATGCTCACTCATTTGGATTTGCCCCCTGAGTTTCATTTAATTTTACAAGAACATTGCTAATAGGCTGCTTTTCCTTTTCAGCCATGTTTGATGAGATTTTGTTCAGGTGTTCATGAGCTACCACTTACCCCAAAACTATTTGTGCAAACATACTACCACTTTCTGTTAAATTTGATGTAGATTATGCTTTTATATCTACAAGGAAAATAAGGACTGAATGTTTAATTCTGGGTGCTGTTTTGCGCTCAGCTTTTACAAATTCTTGTTGTAGACATACGTCCCCAAAAGAATAGTTGCATGTTAAAAGTGCAAATGAGATGTTACTTCACAAGGCTGAGTTCTTTCTTTACTTTAATAAGATACAGTTTAAACCAGATACCATTGAATATTACATACTGATCTTGTAGTATTATTTGTTTTTATGCTTAAAGCACTTCATAGCCCTGGTGAAATAAGATCATTTTCAAAACGGATGCCACACATTTCTTCCATATTTAATAGGGCTGTGTGAAGCTTTGGATGCTGATTCAATTCAGGGGAGATTTGGCCCGATTCAGTGGCCAAATCTCCAAATCCAACTCGAATTAGGGGACCAATAGAAGGTCTGAATTGATTCGAAGCTCTCTGAGTTGATTTGGAAAAGATTTGGAAAGCTTTAACGATTTGGGAGGTCCCTGCCCACTGCAGCAGGGAGCTGGACTCTGGGCTGGTAAGTAGGGGGCAGGGAAGGGGAGGGTTGGAGAAGGGGGGAGGGGACTATGGGGGGACTCCAGCCAGGCCCCATCTCTGCCTGCTCCCCCAACCCCCCAACCCCTGCCCACTCCCCCAGCATCTCCCCCATGGCTGCCCCACCCACCCCAGCTCCTGGCCCTTTAAAAAAAGCCCCTACTCACTGGGTGCTGCCAGGTGGGGGGAGCGATCCGTGCTGCCCCTCACTGCCCCATCCTGCATGGGGGGCTCTGCCACAAGCCTCCCGACCCTACTCCCCCAGTTCCCCCATGGCTGCCCACCCCAGCTCTGGCCCTTTAAGAGAAAAAAAACAAGAAAAGCTCCTGGCTTACTGGCTTCTGCAGTGGCCTCAGGGCTTCACGGGGCTCATGACAGAGGCCCCTGCTAAGCAGCATCCAGTGAGTAGAGGCTTTTTCTTAAAGGGCCAGAGCCGGGGCAGGCGAGGCAACCATGGCGGGGGCTGGGGGAGCAGGCGGGGGTCAGGGGGCTTGTGCAGAGCCTCCATGCTGCATGGGGCAGTGGGAGGCAGCAAGGATCGCCCTCCCACCTGGCAGCACCTGGTGAGTCAGGGTTTTTTTTTTTCAAAGTGCCAGGAACTGGGACAGACAGGGCAGCCATTGCTTGGCTGGGAGAGCAGGTCGGGGCAGCATCTGTATCTCCGAATAAGATTCTGCCAAATTGATTCGGGACAGTGATTCGAATCAGTGAATCAAAGCACTGTCCCTGAAATTGGCCAAATCCAAAGCGAATACTAGCTACTTAGCACAGGCCTACTATTTAAGACCATGGTGCTCAACCTTCAGCCCATCATGTCATGTCATCTGGGCCATGGGTCTACCCAATGCAGTGGCAATGTTAATTGCTGCTCCCCTGTTGCCAAATTTCTGGACCCATAGATAACCAAATGATGTGGCCGTGCATAGTAGATCATGCCAGCACAGAGGGTCATTCCATAAGCAGATCCAGCCATATGGGATCAGGCTGGCACTCCAGATCACACCTGCAGACCAGACCCATGTGGGATCCAGCCTGTGGGCAAGCCTTGCACCAGCCAGCCAGCCCATGAGGCCGGAAGATTGCACAGCACTGATTTAAGATGTAAATTTGAAATTTTTCATGTTAAATATTTGATGAGATATTTATTGAATTAACCCACTACATGGGGAATATGGACTTTTTCATACTTTTCAACAAAAGGTATGTTTAGGACTTCCTGCCTTCAAGTCCTAAAAATGTGTGCAAAGAATATGCAAAGGCAGAAGTTCTGCAGTTTTTTTGCCTATCCTTCCTAAAGATTACCTAATTTAATCAGCTAAATTTCAAATACCAGCCTGTATCATCAGAACAACAAACAATGATCCCCAACCCAGCCACTTCAGTAAAAATCTACAAAAATAAATGATCCTTACAGGATGCTCTGAAAATCACTGAATTCAGCCCCCATCCAGTGAAGGAAGAAGTCAGAACTCTTCCTAGAAATGTTTTGTTGTCATCTGTCTTTTAGCATTAATATCACAACTGCATGAACTTTATGCAGTGGGAAATGTGTCTTGATACAGATACAAAAGGCATATAGCTCAAACCCTACACTTTTTATAGCTGATACAACTTCATGATCCTACAAGAAAAAAAAAACATTATTTGCATGTGTGACACTTTCAATGCACTTAGGGCAGGGGTGGGCAATTATTTTGGTTTTGGGATCACTTAAGGAGTTTTGGTAAGCTCTTGGGAGCCAGAGGGTGGTGGGGAGTGCTGACTTAGCCTCAGTACCTGACACAGCTATTTGCACCACCTGGTACAGTGGTGGGGGGTGGGGGGGTGACCCACGTGTCTTAGGATGATTTACTGGATTCAGAAGATTCCCCGCGCTTGAACAAAGGACATTGTACCCACCTGGTTTCGAACATCCGGTCTCGTGCTCTGCTCCCCCGGAGGCTCGAAGTTGTCTGCCCGTCCATCCCTGCGGTCTCAGTGAGTTGATGTTGTCAACCCGAATCACCTCTCTCCAGTCTTGCCCGCCATGACTTGATCTTACCACAGTGGTGGGGATTGACTATCGCAGCTCCTCATTCCGGGATCCACGGGATGTTGGTCTTCTGTGAGGCTCCTCCTCCCCTCTACCTCACCCTTACACCACACCTTGATGGATCTTGATGGTTGTTGGCCCCGTCCCTCTGATCGTTGGGGCCTGGGACCCTCTGCCCGGTCGGCTTTAGTAATTCAGCTAGCTCTTCCCCACCTACCAGCTGCTTGCTCTGACCCAGCTACTCCCCGTCAGTGCTATACAGCTCACCTCCCCTCCAACAGTGGGTAACAGAACAAAACACAAATTAAACCACTGGCAGTAACACCAGATCCTAAGGGCCGTCCGTTGCCCCTTCTATGACTGTACCTATCTCCCACTCTGTTGGCCCAGTTGCCGGCTCTTAAGCCTCAACCAGCCTAATCTTGGCCTGGGGTCAGCCTACTGTGTTCCTGGTGGGTCCCCTTGACACGTCTCCCCCATAGCTCTGCTTCAGGACCACCTGCATCCTTTGTAATCCCATCTGGTTGGGTGACCTGGAGCCTGTCACCTCTTCGTATCTTCTGAGGGCTCCTCCAGGTCTCAGAGTTCCCCCACCCTTCTCAGCCTCCGCACCTTGACCTTGCTTCCTCATCTCCATCCTTGCTGATGTTGATGGTCTTCTCCTGCGGGATCCTGCTCTCACCACCGGGGCTGCCAGCTGCAAGCCCCCACACTCCTTTGCTCCGAAGGGACTTGGAGAGTGCTTCTTTCTCCAGTGCTCCACTTCCTCTCTCCCCCTTGTGGCTGCTTTCCACTGCTTTTAAAGCCCCCAACTGGCTCCTCCTGCCATGGCTCTCAGCTGGCCATAATTTTGTAAATACACGGCTAACGTGCCGCTTGGGTCCCGCCACCACTTCTGGTTTCGCTGCACTGCTCCCTGAAAGTAAGAACTTTTCTATTTGTTTTTCTTTCCTTCCTTTTTCCTTTTTGCCCTGTTCCTGCTCCCCGGGTTCCTCCCAGCCTCCCTGGGATTTTCCCCTCGGCTGCTCCCTGGGACAGATGTACTCACGGTTGTTTTCACCCTTGCAAAGATTTATTTAAGGATATTCACAGAGGCAGGCAATAGAACAGAGCAGAGAGGATAGTCACCTCACATTGGCCTTCAGTGGCAGCTGCCACCCCACATCGTTTCCCTTGCCCCACAGTGTCCCGATCCCGGGGGTGCGATAGCCTGCGCCGGGGCTCCACGCAAGTTGGAACTCTTGCCAGAGCTGAGGAACCCCTCGTAACTTAAGAATGTACAGCTTATATAGTCTGGAGTAAACATCCTTATCTCGAGCTAAGAATTTGGTTATCTCCAGCAAGCAATTTGGGGATGAGTCGTGATCCAACACACCTGGTGTTTACCACATTCGAGTGTATTACAACTTTCTGCTATCTAGGTTCATGGTTCGGTCACGCTTACAGAGCAGGAGGCTACGTGCCGCTTCACCGGCCTACTTTGGAATCAGTGTGCAGAACTCTTGCTATTAACAAAACTCTTACTATTACACCAGGGAAATGCCAATTTATCACAGCTGCGATCCACTCCATGCATGTCCCTGTGACTGGTGCTGGTTCCACAGGGAACTGCAGAGCAGGGTACCAGCACCTGCCACAGACACAAATGGGAAGCAGACCATGATCCTGCCCCAGGCCTCAGCCCTGCACTGTCACCACCTCATTATCCTGGGCCCAGCCCTCCCCCCCATGCTGCTTCTGGACACCACTCCATGCCCACCTGTGGCCCCATCCCATCCACCTAGCCAAGTGCACCCTGCCTGCAGGGGTCCTTGTCCAGTCTCCATGGAGACCCCACCCACCCACTCAATCCAGCACCCCTAGTGGTGGGTGTGGAGTAGACTGGACCAGGGTGCCTGGTCAGCAGGGCCAGGGGTCAGTAGTGGCGGGGCACACACCTACTCCCAGGAGGTAGTGGGGAGATAGGTCAGGCTATTCCCAGCAGCACCTGTGTGCCCAGGGTGCCAGGACTGGCCACATGGCACGGCCTGGGGCTGTCCCCCGCATCTGAGCCAGGTGGGACCAAGGGACCCACTTCAGGCCAGATGGAATCACTTGGTGAGCCAGATCCTGCCCACGGGCTGTATTTTATCCACCCTTGGCCTAGGGCCTTTTAGATTTACTGACAGCTACATACTGATTCCATAGAAGAAGGGTTCTCTGTCTGAGCTTTAGAGCCTATTGTTTAGAAGGGAATTACGCAAATTTTTCCTTCTTCGATATTATTTGTTCACAATGCTTCCTTTTTACACAGGCCTTATATCATTTTAGTATGTGATACTGCTCTTCTTACTGCTGCTTGAAACATTTCTTACAAATTTGTTGTGAGACATTCTTTGAACCTTTTATTCTCTAGGAATGGGAATCCTTTGTGTACAACTTATGTAAAGAAAAGGAATTTGATTTGCCTTTAATCTGCTTCTTTGAGGATTTCACAGATTTTACACTGTTCTGCCCATCTTCTCTTGCCTCCCTCTGTAAGATTCTTTTGCTCTGAAGCCATTCTCAATATGGTCATGATATGAATTCTGGAGCTTTTATATTTGCAATGTAAATAGTATGGATCCTTAAGAGAGCCCTTGATTCTAGCACATCTGGGAACTGAGAAGGTTCTAGTGGAAGAAAAAACAAACGTGTATCCTGCTGCCAGTTAGCAGGACTAGAATGCCAAAAAAAATCTAACAATTAAGAGGGCTCCACCCTTTCTTGTAATAAGAAGCTGAAGCCCTAAGGTTGGATATCCTGTATGATGATGATTACTGGTGATTAATTTTTACTTAAGAAAATCAGCAGAGGAGCAGAATAATCATTGTTTAAAAAATAAAGGGTTTAAATATATATATATTCAGAGCATGGTACTTGTTACTTTATCAGAGACTGGAATACTTTTTTTCCAATTAATGTTCAAAATTCATATTGTCATTGTCCCTTTAAAACTAATTATGATGGCATTGTTTCCAGTTGGACATACTTGACATACTGATATTGTTAGAATGAATTAATACTAAAGATAACAATGTAGGCTATTTATCCCCTGTGACTACATGTTCGCTATTGCAGTATAATTGCACTTAGACTAGGCTCTGTATTCTGTTTATTCACTTGATTTACATGCTTTCAGATAATGAAAAACTAGTTTTCCTGGGGCACATTCTGCCTCAAAAATATAAGTCCATGTTTTCAGCCATTTTTAATTCACAGCAGTACTTGCTAGGTCAGAGATCACAATGACCTTGGTAAACTACAATTTCTCAGACCTCCATCACTTAGACAAATGGGCCTTTTTCTGTCAGTAAGAGGCCGTTTAGGAATCTTTTGAAACTCAAACTAGCAATTTTATGTTCTTGACTGAGAAGCAGTGTTTTGGAATTCAGCACTATCTTCCACTTGCATTTATCTAATTATGCTCAGAAAGGAAAAGTTCTAGAAAAGAGTGAGGACTGTGAACAGAGGTAGAAATATGAAATTAAAATGTGGTAGTGTTCACTTGATACTTGCTAGTATTAGTCTGAATAGACCCACTTTTATTGCAAAACCTATGCATACATATGCTTTAAAAAGTCCATAGATACGTCCTTTAATGGTAAAACTCACAGTTATGAAGTAAGGTTATGAAACAAAGCTGTCGCAGGGCACTTCTGCGCCCCGCTCCTAATAAGGTTCCAACTTGGGAGGGGGAGATGTGTAGCAGGCACTAGGGTGCTCGCTATTGGTGATGGTAATAAGGGCCCAGCTGCCAATCTTCAGGGCAGCACAGGTGAGGGTTGCTGGGGCAACCAATTTGGACAGCTGGCCAGAAGGGGGCAGGGCCTGGCCTTTGTAAGCAGTCAGGCTGAGGCCAGAACGCACTCCCCTCTGGCAGCCTGAGCAGCAGGAACTCTGCTGCAGAACAGAACAAGGCAGAGCAGCCTGACCGCCCGAGCGTCTGCATGATGGTACAGGGTGGAGAGAACTCTGACAGGGAGGTATGAAGGAGAGCCAGGGTGGCAAAGGGTTTACGTTATAACCAGGAGGCTTATTTTGTGTTGCAGCCGGTTGGCTTATGGCTTTGTATTTTCCGTTTGGTTGTGTGTGTAATGCCGGAGGATCGGGAGAGGCTGTAGGGGTTGGAGGAGGCCTCAGGGGAGCTCCACAGTAGTGGTGGAGTTTCCTGGCACCGCAGAGAGCGCTGCATTTTGGGGTGTCCCAACCCCAGCCCCAGCAGGGCAATTATCGGGATGAGCCCAGTGGGCGTAAGACCCAGGAAAGGGGTCTGGGGCCAGGTAAGGCTGAGGCCGCCTGCTCCCCAAGCGCGGGAGGCGCGAGCAAGGCCCCGGTGCGGGCGGGGAGCGCGGGAGGCGCGAGCAAGGCCCCGGTGCGGGCGGGGAGCGCGGGAGGCGCGAGCAAGGCCCCGGTGCGGGCGGGGAGTGCAGGAGGCATGAGCAAGGCCCTGGTTGGGGGGGCCAGAGAGTGAGATAGACCCCGGTGTGGACGGGAGCGCGAGTAGAGCCCTGGGGAGGGCGTGCAAGCGAGAGGCCCCGTGAGGGTACAACGTTCAGGGGGGCACTGCCCCATTCCCACAAAAAGGGTCTTAAGGGCCAGGTCAGGCTGAGGCTGCCTGAGTCCAATCGTGAGAAGCCCGAGTAGGGTGTAAGACCCATGAGGAGGGTCAGGGGGCCAGGCACGGCTATGGCCACCTGAGCCCCGACCGCAGGAAGCGTGGGAGACGAAGCCCCAGTGCGGGCGACGTGAGCACAGGGAATACGAAACAGGCCCCTGTGGGGGTGAGCATGCGGGCAAGCATACGACTAGAGCCCGGTGAGGGCAAGCACAAGATTAGAGACGCCCGGTGAGGGCAAGCCTATCAAGAAGCCCCAGAAGGGGGTGAGCTTATTAAGGATCCCCAGAAGGGGCGAGTCTATTGGGAAGCCCCCTGTAGAGGGTATGTACAGTAAGAGGCCCCTGGAGAGGGCGCATACATCGAGAGGCCCCGGTGGGGCCAAGCACAGGAATTGGGAGCCCGGTGAGGGCGAGCATCCGAGTAGACGCCCGGTGAGGGCAAGCGTACGAGTAGACGCCCGGTGAGGGTGAGCACGGGAGTAAGGAGCCCAGTGAGGGTGAACATACGAGTAGAGGCCTCGGACAGGGCCTCTAAGGAAAGAGCATAGACGAGATAACGTCCAGAAAAACTGAGAGGCTTGGGGCATGGTATTGGGGGTGGAAGGAGCCACGCGATGCCCATAGGGTAGGGGGGCACCAGAATCTATTCCTATAGAGCAGGGACCAGAAGGGTGAGAGCACCGGGTCCAAGGGGTTGTGTAAAGGCAGCCTCCCATTAATATTATACAACCATCAAAGTTGTGGCGGGCGAGAACAAGGGTGCTGAACGGGCAACTTGGCACGGTAGGGGCGCCAGGAGAGATCACGGCTGCTCCTGGGTCCATGTCCCGTGACAAAAGCTTTGAACCATAAACAATGGTAGGGCTTCTTCAAGCAAACTGATATTGATTAAGTTTTAAGTTACACGATAGCTTTCCATGCCCTGTAAAAACAAAGCTGGAATTTGTGCTTGGTATTTATTTGTGGGTAAGTATACTACCAGAAGATAGGAGATGGTTGAATACTGTTCTGAAATTCAGCTATTTTCTTCCTACTTAGTATTCTGATTTTTAATATTGAAAGTATTTCTTGAAGTCAGATCCTGAGGTTCTTACTAAGTTTTATATTGACTTTGTCATTGATTTCAATGGGAGTTTTCCTGAATAACAAGTGAGCAAACACTCAGCAAAGAGTTACGATGTGGGTATTTGTTAATACCCATTTCTATGCTTTATAAACTCATGATCGTGTTTCTGGTTCTTACTTCAGAAACTGCCCAGTTTTGGACCATACCTGGAACAGCGCAAAAAGATAATAGCAGAGAACAAGGTTAAACTGAAGCAACAGAACGTGACTGTTTTACTGCCTAAGAAAAAGCATTTTGTTCCCAAGAAACCCATTCCATCAGTCAAGGTAAGAAAAATACAGAAATATAAGTGATCAGCCACCACACAGCTTATGCAAATATTCATTCTCACAAGTTTGAATTGGTTATTACCACTTTAAAGCTTATTAGACATGTCAAAAAGTAAGCAACCCTATATACATGCTTCAGCTTTCAAGCAAAGCATGCAGTAAAAGATTTGTGTTTAATACACAGAAGTATATGTTCCTCTCTTTAATGGCACTTTTCAAAATCCGGTGGTAGGTGGGCAACAGAATAATAATTGTGTATGTGGGATTGGGTAGCATTCTAAAAAATAAAGTGAAAGTAAAAATGTTCAAACTTTTCCATTAATTCTGAATGCTTCAGTTTTTGGATGCTCAACTGACAGACCTAGGGCTTGCTTTTTTGGAGGTGCTATGTGAATGCTTCCCTCATATGACTTTCATGGAAGTCATTCATGGTCAGCAGGTGTGAAAATCAAGTCTTAGATTTTCCGTTAGATCTCAAACTGGAAAATATTGGCCTAAATAACTTATCAAAAGCTATGAAATAAAACTTTGAACTCTTTGGCCTCCTCTATCACAGCCTGATCCAAGTTTTACTTCACCAGACCCTTCAGTACTATTATAATAATGCAACATCCAGTACTTCTAGACAAGAAATTATTGAAAGGTTTGTAGTGTTCAGACATGAGTGCTCAGAAGAAAGGTAAAAGAGCCCAACCAAAGAATTTATGTAAATGCAGCCTCCCTTTCTGACACAAAGCAAAAAATGACTTTTGCTGAATTGGACCCACCCTCCTGATCATATATGAAGGATTCATACTGTTTCCATAGAGCTCCTGAAAGTGTCACTGAGCACCAAACCCCACTCTGTTCTGCCGGGGCCAACTCAGGTATGAGGTGTTGAAGCTCCCCCAGGGCAACCGCCTTGGCTGATCTTAAGCTCTCTGTGAGAGCAGCAGTGTGGGGCACTCTCAGCATAGCTTTACCACCTTATTTCCATATGCAGAAGTAGGAGCAGGTGGACAAGGCATGCTTCTTGGCGATGCTCTTAAGAGTGCAGCGAAAGTGGTTTTAGACATATCCAGTAAATACACGTCAGCGGCCTGTTACCGGCACATGCCAGAGCTATGGCTGTAGGCCAGAATTCTCTGCACCCTAGAGCAGCCATCTGCCTGCATTCATTCTTTTGCTGCAGATTCCCAATTTCTCTGCAGCAGAGAAGCACAGATGTAGCGGAGCAGTAGGCACCCCACTGGAGGGGAGTGCTAAGGGGACTTGACAGTGCAGCACAGCTGTATGCCACCAATCCCCCATGCCAGATTGGACCTTCACAGGCTGGGTTGGACCATTTCATGAGCCATATCTGGCCCATGGACTGTAGACTGCCAACCTCAACCTTAGAAGAATCTTAGGAGAAGTTGAAATACCATGCGAATTGCATCTAGATATATCATGCTCCATAGAACTTTCTCAACATAAGATGGTCAGATTTGAAATACCATGTGAACAGTAGGTTGATAAAGTTTTACAGCTATGGAGAGGGAGAGAAAAGAAATATACTTTTGCAGAGTTGGCTGATACATGTAACTTTTTGAGTTAGCTGACACAGCTGGAAGACAAATCAAGGATGATTCTGAGTGTTTCTGCAGCTTGAGTTGAAAAGTTTTCACAGCTCTATGACCTCCGCTTCCTTTTTGGTTTGATTATTTTGGTTTACATCATGCTGATAGTGCAAGCAGCTTTTATTCTCAAGTGCTGGGTTTCTTTCCCTTATGTATATGAAAAGTACCAGTGAATAGTTATATATTTTTTAAAATAGTTGAACATAAGCTTTATAGTTTTATTCTCCTTGCAGAGAAGAGTATTGATGTAATGAAAACAAAAACAAAACAAAAAAGCCCCACAAGTGCATTTTCAATGAGGTAGCTTGCTGCTACAGGAAAAAAAGAGCCCTAAAACTCACAAAAAGTAAATAAACCAAATTGAAAAGAGAAAATAAAGAGAGAAAGGATGGACATAAAAGAAGAAAGGGGAAAAAGAGGGAAAAGTTTAGAAGTGTGAACAAAAAACTCTGGAGGATGTTGAAGGACAAATATTAAAAAATTAACAATAATGAACAAAAGGTCAGTGTAGTACGGGAAATGGGTTGAGAGGCTGTACTATACAACAGGCCAAGATCTGAAATCCTTAACCAGGTAAAGCACTGACTGGATTCAAGACTAAAGCCAGTCCTCTTTTTAAAAATATGTCTGCATTGACAATCCAAAACAAAACTAGTATTTTCTACATTCTCACATGTGTATGTTCACTAAGTGGCTCCTGGATGGGGTGTGGGACTTACAGGTATAGAATCAGAAAGAAGAGAGTTAAAGGATGTGAAGCAATATGCTGGACCATGTAATTTATGAGATCTAATTCCTGGATACAAATGAAGCAAGAACTAGTAGATTGAGGGAAGGTAATAAACTCAAGAGAAAGAAAAATGAATCCTATAAATGGAAAACTACTTTTAAAGACTTTAGATATATTTACATAATTTCCGTAGAGAGGTCATCAGCCAAAGAAACAAGTATAGTGCTTTTTCTGTACATAGTTTAGATTGAAAAAGTTCCAAGCAATTAGAAGAAAATAAGTAGCACCAAAATTGATTCACTATAACTTTCTCAGTGACTATCTCCCAAAAGGGAATGTTTCAAACAGGCCAAAACTAATGACAGTAATGGCAAGAAGATGTGCTATGATGAGCATCAACATTCAGGTTTTTAGGCAATTTGCTCTCCCAAAGAAAGATATTGATAGATCTTGCCACCGATAAATTCAGTCTCTGTCCAGTGGATTTTACAGAGAAAGCTTAACAAGTAGATTCAGAACAGCCACCACAGACTGAATACAACTCAAGAAAGAAAGGAACTCTTTAGCCCTTTTCTGATCCAGCACTCCCTTCAAAAGCAAACGGTATGTCTACACCACTTGACCACAGATGGATGTGCCTGATCATGTTCCCACCCATTGACTCGTTTTCTCACTCACATGTGCAAACCCATGACTGCAGTAAGAAAGCTATTCCAAAGTGTGAGAGAGAGAAGGAGCCAGCAGGCTCCAAGGCTCCCCGGCTAAGCAGAGGGTCAGCAGCCCCAGGCCCGCAGCCCCAAGGAGCCCGGCAGAAATTCCCCTTACCCAGGTGTGTTGGAAAGGGAGGGGCCGATATTTCCCTGCCAGTATAAAGAAGAGGCCGGGACCAGAAAGCGGCAGCAACGCAGAACCGGAAAGAGGAAGAGCAGGCGCAGGCGCAGGCGCAGGCGCAGGCCGGCGCACGCTGCAGGGAACGCTGAAAGCGAGGTTGAGCGCTGGTGGGAGCCTCTGGCAGAGAGCAAAACCCCAGTTACTGCCCCCTGCCGGCGTAGAACTCTTTGTTTACCTGCCGGGAGCTGGCTGAGCCCAGCGGGAGAAGGTTACCGTAATAACCCTAATAGAGAGGCACTATTGACTTTGGTGTACCGCAGTCCCTGTAATAGGGGTACAGTCCAACAGTGAACTTAAGCGGTTAAAAAGGAATCTTGTCAAGCCCTACAAAGGGGCTCTCGGAGAGCCAACAAAGGGGTGCTTGACCCCTCGAAGGTCAAGTTTGAGTTGGAGGGTGGCTGCAGACAGCTGGAGCAGCTGCACAGACCAGAAGAGTCATCTCGGTTGTCATGTTTGCTTTGACCTTTCTTTTGTTGATTATCCGGGAGAAACTAAGGCTACGTGGCCAGACCAGCCAGCTAGCCACCACCCAGTGGAACGGGCGAGGGAGTAGGGGTGGTGGAGCCCTCAGAAACTCAGGACCTTGTGAGACGCCAGGGAGACTCATAATTGGACTACACGTGAAGGCATCTGAACCAACTCCATTAATATCAAGTCATGGCAGGCGAAGCGTACACATGTGAGACCCCAATTATAGCTGATGACACCCTAGGCAAGTGGCAGGCACCATCTGTTAGGTCTAAAGGGGACAGTGATCCCCAACACAAAGCAGCTGCCCTCAAGCACGCTAGAGACAGAAGTCTTAAGAGCAGCCCAGAGGTTCTGGGGACAGCCTTGGAGGGGCTGTGTTGTCAGGTTTGGTATGCAGGAGCATGTAGATGTATTGTGGTCAAGAAAGTCTCTTCCTGAACAAGCTGGGGGCAAAGTATAGACATACCCACAGAGACTCACAGACCTGAGCAGTTGTATCTGAACACTATTCATACTGAGAATGAATAGAACCTAGGTGCACCAAGTTGCTCCTTCTCAGAATAGTTCTTGTTAGTTGATGCCAGTGGTTCTCAACCTTTTTAGACTCCAGGCATCTCTCCAAAACTTTTCACAATTTAGCAGCACCCCATTAAAAAACTACTGTAAATGTATTCTCTATATTATAATATAAACAATCGAATTCTATTATTGTGTTCACAGTTGATTGCATCACTACAGTTATATTCATCCCACCGCCACTGCTACCACAGGCAGCTGGAACTGCCCCACATGCATCCTGTGAAGCCAGACTGGGTGGTGGCTGTGGCAGGAACACATGCTCTTGCTGCAGCCCTTCCTGGTCCAAACCTGCACACTGTCCCAGAAACACAGGCACAAGGGGCAGGTGTAACTGTGCCACACACCTGTTTTCAGGGGCACATCACATCAGAGCCAAACTGAGAAGAATCTGCAGCAGAAAGACATGCATGCTTGCATAATGCAATACAGTCAGGCACACCTTTCAGCTGCAGCTTCTTCCCAGTTCAGCCCTGACGTGATTCCTGAGAACAGAGGCCTGCAGGGCAATTTCACCATGTGGTGGTGGCATTGGTGCTGGTGACAGAGCATCCATGGCTGGTTCTTGTAGCAACCCAGATGAGAACCAGTGGCTTAGGTTTCGCTGATGCCATGGGCAGAGGGATAGGGTTTGCTTTGTTTCTTTCAAGCTGGAGTATTACAATACACTCTACTTAGAACTGCATTGGAGAACCATTTAAAAGCTTTAGCTAATGCTCATTGTAGATACTTAACTTTGAAGGGTGTTAGGTCTACACACTTACAATTCCTCTTCTTTAGGATTAATAGTCCCCATTTCATTATCCAATAGCTGATCTGAATGTGTGGCATTCCTTTTTATTCTTTCCTGTAGACTATACTTTAATATTCAGTCCCTGTTGATTTGTGCTTTTGCACCTTGTCTCACTTATAGCTTTAATATCAAAATTCCCCCAGTGTGTGTATATGTTCTGGCTTTTCTACTTCCAGTGTCACACTTGCATGCAGGTACCACAGAAACACCTCTGCATTCCCTGAGTTAGAGCTGTATTACTTTATTTTTATCCCTGCAGCATTTTTGTAGTTTTGTCATAACTCCATTCTTTTTCCTTGAGGACTTACATTATCATTTCAGTGTTTAATAATATTTCCTGTCCATCCAACCATCTATTTTAGCTTGTTCCCTTCCTTCTCCATTGGCCTCTCTGTTCAGTAGTTTAAACCCTCTGACACAGCTTTGCTTATCCTCTTGAGTAGGAGAGGACATTATGCCTCATCTGTTGTAAAAATAATCTTGGTACTCCATAAACCGAAATCACTCATTTAACCTATTTTTCATCCACACATCTACGCTCATTATCCATAATATTTACCTCATCATGATGACAAACTGTTAAGTCTTTTCGGGAAATGTAGATGTGATTATATGATTTTTGCTTTATAGTGATTTTGTATTCTTCAGCTGTGGTTTATAGGACTTTGAGTTTATTTTTCCACATGCTTTTTTCAAGCCATATCACACTAGTGATTTCTATGCATTTCTCATCTTGTTCCTTATGACCCTTTCCCTGTGTGAGCACCTCAGAAGTACTGTCCTTTGATATCACAATCTAAGTAAGTCTGAGTTAGATTAATAAGTGATGGGAGATCATCTAAATTGAGGTGGCCAACCTATGGCATGGCTGCCACAAGTGGCATGGGCAGCCTCTACGTGTGGCATAAGGTAGTCCCGAGGGAGCAGGAAGCACAGTGGCAGATAGGGCAGGGAGCAGAAAGAAGAGCAGTGGATCAAGAAGGAAACACAGGAAAGGGGGTAGAAATAAGAGCAACAGATGGGACAGGGAGCAGAAAGCAGAGAGGTCAGGGGAAGGGGATTTGAGGGGTATGTGGGGAAGGTCAGTTAATTAATTTGTGGCACACCTGCCAAAAAGGCTGGTTCCCCTGCTTTAGATCCACACGGGGTACTGCTGAAAGTGGTGTGATGCGCTAATTACATTCTTTCTTCTCTGTTGGTATTGAAGTAGTGGCACAAATGCACTGATTTTAGATTAGTCAAGTTTAGAGCAGAACTCAAGGACTTTCCAGTTAACTTGCAAAACCAGAAGAAGAAGCATTGAGATGGCAGATGTTATTTAGTATTGGCAAAAGTAAGATTATACACATCAAAAGGAATAATTTAAATATACATGCCAAGTTGTATATTCCAAATTACCCAATTCTAGTAATATAAGTAGCAAAATAAAAATAATATTTTACTCAACAAACCTGATGGCCATTTTATATGTAGACTGTAAAAGAATCAAAGGAACTCACAGAAGTCTCCTTATTAGAGAGTACAGGGAACAGTTAAAGAGAATAAGGACAATGTAGTTAGGCTAAATGATTCCTTTGCATCAGTCTTCAGCAGAAAGGATGCCAGAGAGACAGACACCTTTCCCGGACCTAATTTTTCCTGGTAATAAAAGTAGAGCACTGTCAGAGCTAGCAGTATCAAAAGAACAAATGATGGAACAAAGTAAGCGATTAAAGAATAAAATGCCTAACCTGCAAACAATAATATGTTCATTAAGAGCAATTACTAACTGAAAGACTTACGAACTGCAAATGTTTGGCCTGGTTTAAAATGGAGAGTAGACATGCCCTGATATTTACAGGTCTGTAAATCTTACTTTGGTAAAGCAGGTAAGATAGCTGAAATGCTAGCTAAACCTCAGAATCTAAAAACAAAATAGATGAATATATGGCACACAGGTCAGTATGAAATAGGCAGATTTTGCCAACCTACCATTCTTCCCCTGTTCAAGAACACTTAAAAGTATGCTAAACAACACCTCTCCAAAACAGTAAGCTAGGGTGTTAATCTTTTGCCATTCTGAAAACTGATCTTTTTTTTTCCACACTTTATTTTCCCACTGCACAGTCTCTTAGTATCCATAATAGGTTCTTATAAGATACTTTTTAAAGGTTTTCTGAAAGTCGAAATGTGTTTTAACAAGTGGTTCTCTTTTAGTTATTACTTTATAGGTGTGTATAAAGAATTCTGTTTTTACCTTAATCTAACTCTCATCATTTTTCCACATTAAATAATCAAAATTTTTATGCTGTATCCCCCTACCCTCTACTGCTGCCAACTTGCAAGTGCTCAGAGTTTCTAAGCAGTAAATTTTCACCCTTGATATAGTATAATGTGCCAAAATGGCTCTTTAGGTTTTAAAGCAAGCATTAAGACCACAAGCATTTGGGCTCCCTTTGGAGATCATCTAGGAGACATAATACCAGTATTGTGCTGTCCTCCAATTAAAAAATCATTTTAATTTATGTCCTTCATCTTTTTTGTGCATGGTGTTTTACAGCATAATCTGTATGAAATGAGACAAACAGGTGGCCAACCCACCCATAAACCATGCATGAACAATGAATTGTATTTGCAAATACAGTGTTGCTAATACCATGGCTAATGAAAAGCTAATGATCACCACACGCTTTACATGTTAACATTAAAAATTGCAATTCTAGTAATAAAAGTAGCAAAATAAAAATAATATCTTACTCAACAAATCTGTTCCTTGTGTGTATTCAAAACCGCATCTGCTTGCTTTGGTGACAAAAACTGAGTTTTAACTTTTTTTAAAAACTCATTAGCACTGGTACTTCAATAAAACTAATGGATTCCACTCTAGTTCAGTCCTTAGCAACAGAATTGCTAACTAATTCCAGTTACAAAACCAAATCCTATTCTAAGTTAAACCTATGTATCTCTATTGAAGCACTTTGCAGGTGTAACAGAAGAGAAGAATTCAAAAGCAGTGGGATTACATAGATTTAATCAAGGACAGAATTTAACTTGAAGAATTTTTATTGCTGTTGATAATGTACAAGCCAGAAAAAACACAGCTTGACTTTCAGAACCTGGCTTGTGTTTATAGGGCTGGCTGTTAGCAAAAAAAAAATCATTAAACTGTAGCAGAGCAAATTTAATCTGGAGGCCATTGAGATACAATAAATATGATATCCCATGATACCATTTTAGAGAGTCCCTTTTCTGGAATGGAGCTGCACTTTAAGCAAAAAAACAGCAGCAAAAGAGCTAACAAATTCTTGCTGTATATTCTGTTTCATTCCAACCATTTATGTTTGATCCAAGCAAGAAGCTCTGAGGTACCTTGAGATGTTGTAAAATCTTGCACCTGCAAAACATCTTTTAAGTACTATTATCGCATGTTTAATCAATAAATGTACAAGGTGCTTTACAGATACAGGCAATTCTCTTGCTCTAAAGAGGGTATTGATGAAACAAAAAAGAAAAAAGGTATCAGAAAATATATATGAAAAATAAATCTTGGCATAATATTTTGCAATCACAACCATGCCTATTTAGTTTCTAATATGTGTAAATCTGTCAGCACGATGTTCTAAAGATAGCCTTCACATGTGGGATGTGAGATTCCCAAACAGGGATATTTGGGAATTCTCTGAGAGGCATGGGAGTAAATGTATGAACCTGGCAAAATACACATACTTTATTTTAAATTCTGTCATCTCTAGTAAAGATTTCTTGAGTTGAATTCATTCCATCTACCTGTGAGTTGGCACTGTCACCTACAAACCTATCAGTGGGGATCATCACTATGATGATAATCTGACCTAGGCTAGGGACAGACATTACACATAAAACAGTTCAAGTGATCATAAACTGGTTTAAACCTGTAACAGAACAGATGCTTAGTGCACATAAACCAGTTTGAAAATGGCTGAAACCAGTTTTAGATAAACCTGGTTGAATGTAGTATCAGACGTAACTGATTTGGCTCAAACTGGTTTATGCAACCAGACCCCTTGCTGGTTTAAGATAAACCAGACACCCCCTTCATCCCAGCATGCTGGGTGGGGCTCTCTGCTCCACAGCGGGGCTGGCCTCTCCCCTCTACATCTGTCTGGCTTCCTCCTGCTAAACAGGGATTATTCCCCCTGTCCCTCTGCCTGATGCAGACATGCCCACATTAGCTACCAGACCACATACTGGCTACAGTCATGCTGTTGGGAGACGTTCAAGGCAGACAGGCTTTTTGGAGCTGATCAGCAGGTAACTTAACATCCTTCCTTGGAAACAGTGTTTGGGAAGAGCTGTTTGCTTCCCCCCTGCCCCCCCCCCCACCGTCCCATCACTCTTTGCTAAGCACAAATTCCCCACTCTCCTCTGCCTTGCTGAGAAGATGAGAAGGTGTCTCTGTATTAGCCAGCAGACCAAATGCAGGGTCTGTGCTGAATCAACAGGTAGGTGGTAATGTCTCTCTGTTGTTTTCTCAATGTGGCAATAAACTCTGAGATAGGGGTGATAAACACTATTATCAGCCCCCCCACACCAGCTTACTTGCCTGTCAGTTTGCTGCGGACAGTATACAGAAGCAGGGAGGGAGAGTGAAAAGCTCTGTATCGTCAACAGATGTATGCACTGCACACCCTGCCTTGCCTCAGAGTGCTAGCCTGGGGCTGCAGGGGCCTGGCTACTCTGATCAGCACTGGTAGGGAAGGCAGGGCCGCTCTAGCATCCCCCCAGCTTCTAGCCTGAGCCACTGTAAGCATGTGCCTGAAGTTCCTCAGGCCAGAGAGACTGTCAGTATGGTTGAAAAACGGTTCAGCCAGGTTAGACTAACCTGCAAAGATTGAATCAATTCAGGCACAGGCTTTTTCAATGCCTGTCCCTAAGGTCCAGTCCCCTGCTATTGCAGCTGACTATGTTTGATAATCCCAATAATAAACTTATCAAACTTTTATTTTACAGCCATTATTTAATCTTGTACCGGTGTTGTCTGGTGACTAACTTTTCTCCTTCTCTGATATTTATAAAGAGCAATCATGGCTCTTTACAACCTTCAATTTGGTAGGCTAGGTAAGTCTTTCTCTTTTAGTCTCCTTTTGTAAGATAGCTTGTCCATTCCCCTGATCATCCTAGTAGCCCTTTTCTGCACCTGTTTCAGCTTCAATTCATCGTTCTTAAAATTCATCCTTGATTTAAAGACTTCAAATGTTAGAAGAATCTACCACATCCCTCAACAAGTTGTTCCAGGCTAATTACCTTAGATGTTTATATGCGTGCAAGCCTTTATTGTTTGAATTCATATAGCTTCAGCTCCCAGCACTGCATTTTCTGATGCTTTTTTCTGCTAAATTAAAGAGCCCTCTATTCTCAGAGATCTTCTCCCTTTGCTGATACTTCTAAAGCATGAACAGTTGATGGAAAGCTTCATCACTTTACATGATGCACTATTTTTACATAATTATAGGAAAGTCTGAGATCCAGATGTAAAAGCTGGTACTTGGAGCCACCGTGTGTATTTGTGATACAGACTGGCAAATTTTGGCTCAGTATGCCAAAGATCAGAGTATACTCAGTACAGCTAATTACACATGCCAGTGTGCACGTGTACTGCATATGCACACACTAAAATACAAAACAGAAAAACCTGTGTGTATTCTGCAGAAACCAGGGTGTAAATGCTGCAGTCAGATTCTTTCATTAGTGTGGAGTCTAATACTGAACTTTGAAGCAACCTGAAAATGGCTAAGGTCCAAGTAGGCCCACAGATTTCTTCAGAATTAAATAAGAGAATGAATACATATAAATTAGAGTCTGATCAATTACATTTCTAGGCTGCCTTCAGATAATCAATGCATGATAGATTTTTATATTGACACAACATTCGTGCCCTGGAGATATTTTCAAATGGGATCTGAATGTTGAAACTGTTGGGTAGGAGACACTGGGGCATTTAGCATGTGAGCAGGAGAGAGGCCATTAGAATTCTGCCATAGAGACAGCATTCAAGTGTTTTAACTCAGGAGAAGAGTGCACTTCTCATTTCCTTTTCTACAAGAATATAGTATTGCTATGTTTCTTGTCTGAGCAATCACTGACAGCAACTTCTCTTTCCTAGACCTCTACGCACACACATTTCCTCTGCATTCAGTCAGGATGGATAGCTCAATGTTTTGCTTGTGTTATCTAGCTAATATTGCTACTTAAATGCATACTGTTAGGTGGAGTTAATTGTACAATCATAGAAAATTAATGTTGGAAAGGACCTTAGGAGGTCATCTAGTCCAACACCCTGCTCAAAACAGGACCAGCCCCAACTATCTCATCCCAGCCAAGGCATTGTCTAGCTGGGTCCTAAAAATCTCCAAGGATGGAGATTCCACAACCTGTCTGGGTAATCTGTTCCAGTGCTTTACTACCCTTCTAATATGGAAGTTTTTCCAAATAGTTTCATAGTTTCTAGGGTTGGAAGGGACCTGAGTAGATCATCTAGTCCGACCCCCTGCCATGGCAGGAAAGAGTACTGGGGTTAAACGACCCCAGCAAGGTGTTCATCCAACCTCCTCTTCAAGACCCCCAGGGTAGGAGCCTGCACCACTTCTCTTGGAAGTTGGTTCCAGACCCTAGCCGCCCTGACCGTGAAGTAGCGCCTCCTGATACCTACCCTAAATCTACCCTCTGCCAGCTTGTGACTGTTATTCCTGGTCACTCCTGGCAGTGCTTGGGGGAACGGGGACTCCCCCAATGCCTGCTGGTCCCTTCTGACTAGTTTGTAACAGGCCACTAGATCCCCCTCAGCCTTCTCTTGTGGAGGCTGAACAGGTTCAGGTCCCGTAGCCTCTCCTCGTAGGGCCTGCCCTGCTGCCCCCTGATCATGTGAGTGGCCCTCCTCTGGACCCTCTCCATGTTGTCCACATCCCTCTTGAAGTGCGGCACCCAGAACTGGACGCAGTACTCCAGCTGCGGCCTGACCAGTGCCGCATAGAGGGGGAGGATCACCTCTTTGGACCTGCTCGAGATGCATCTGTGGATGCATGACAAGGTGTGACTGGCCTTCCTGACTGCCTCCCCACACTGCCGGCCCATATTCATCTTGGAGACAATGATGACTCCAAGATCCTTTTCCGCCTCTGTGCTGACAAGAGGGGAGTTCCCCAACCTGTAGGTATGGTGCCGGTTGTTCCTCCCCAGGTGCATCACCTTGCACTTGTCTGTGTTGAATCCCATCCTATTCTCGTCCGCCCACCCTTGTAACCTGTCTAGGTCTGATTGTAGCCTGTTGCATCCTTCCAGTGTGCCCACGTCCCCCCACATCTTAGTGTCATCAGCAAATTTGAACAGGGTGTTTTTTACCCCCTTGTCCAAGTCACTGATGAAGATGTTGAACAGTGCGGGCCCAAGGACCGAGCCTTGCGGAACCCCACTGCCCACATCCCTCCAGGTTGAGAAGGCCCCATCCACTACCACCCTCTGGGTGCGGCCCTCCAGCCAGTTGGCAACCCATTTGACTGTGTGGTGTTGACACCACAGTCCCCCAGTTTCTTAATGAGAATGGGGTGAGAGACAGTATCAAAAGCCTTCCAGAAGTCCAGGAAGGCTATGTCTACCGCTACCCCTGCATCTAATGATTTGGTGATCTGATCGTAAAAGGCCACCAGGTTGGTCTGACAGGACCTGCCACTGATGAACCCGTGTTGGTTGCCCCTAAGCATGCAGTCCCCTGCTGGCCCCTTATGGATGTGTGCCAGAATAATTTTCTCAAACAGCTTGCCTAGGATTGAGGTAAGACTGACTGGCCTATAGTTTCCCGGGTCCTCCTTCTTCCCTTTTTTGAAGATGGGAACCACGTTGGCCCTCTTCCAGTCCTCTGGTATCACACCAGAGCACTATGAGTGCTCGTAAAGCCATGCTAGGGGTCCTGCACTGACCTCTGCCAATTCCTTTAGTACTCTAGGGGGGAGATCGTCCGGACTGGCTGACTTGAATACGTCCAGTCTCTCCAGAAGCTCCCTAACTAGTTCCTCACTAACCCTTGGCCCAGGTGTGCCTCCCCTGGTGCCCAAGGGAGGCCCAGCAGGGAGGTGGCTGTTCTGGTCCCTACTTAGGAAGACGGAGGCAAAGAAATTGTTAAACATGTTAGCTTTGTCGTCTGGTGTGAACCAAATTTCCCAACGCGTCTTGCAGGGGCCCCACATTACCCAGGACCTTCTTTTTACCCCCTATGTATTTAAAGAAGGACTTCTTATTATCCTTAATCTGGGAAGCTAGTCCTAATTCCATCTCTGCCTTGGCCTTCCTGACTGCCCCCCTACATCCCTGAGTGACTGCAGTATAGTCAACCCTGGTGATGACCCCTTCTTTCCATTGGGTGTACGCCTCCCTTTTAGCAAGGAGACATTCCCAGATGCTTTTGGTGAGCCATGGAGGCTTGTGTGCCCTCCTGCTCCCTTTGATCCTCATTGGGATTACCTTCCTTTGGGCTTGGAGGATCATCTCCTTAAGGAGCGACCACTCTCCTTGGACACCTGGCTCCCCTCCCCTCCGGGACCTCAGCGCTTCCCCAGCTATCCTCCTTAGCTCGTTGAAGTTTGCCCTCCTGAAATCTAGGGTTGCTGCCTTACTGCAGGCCTTTGCCACCTTGCACTGGATGGTGAATTCCAGCAGGCGATGATCGCTGTCGCCCAGCTGGTCAAGCACCCGCAGCCCCCTCACCAGGTCATCACCCATGGCCAGCACTAGGTCCAACAAGGCATCTCCCCTGGTGGGGCTGTGCATTTCCTGAGTTAGATGGGGGTCCTGCACTCTGTCTAAGAACCTACATGAGTGGTCAGACCTGGCTGACTGCTCTTCCCAGCAGTTTTTCCAAATATCTCACCTAAAATTCCCTTACTGTAACTTGAGACCATTGCTCCTTGTTCTGTCATCTGCCACCACTGAAAACAGTCTAGCTCCAACCTCTTTAGAACCCCACGTGAGGTAGTTAAAGGCTGCTATTAAATCCACCTTCAGTCTTCTCTTCTCTAGACTAAATAAGCCCAGTTCCCTCAGACCTCTCCTTAGAAGTTATATGCCTCAACCCCCTAACCATTTTTGTTCACCTCTGCTGGACTCTCTCCAATTTGTCCACATCCTTTCTGTGTTGGGGTCCCAAAACTGAACAACGGTACTCCAGATGTGCCTCATCAGTGCTGAATAGAAGGGAATAATCACTTCCTTCGAAGTAGGAAACTAGCCTCCAGATGTGGCCTAGCCAGTGCAGAATAGAAGGGAATTATTTCCCTTGATCTGCTGGCAACTCTCCTACTAATGCAGCCCAGAATGCCATTAGCCTTCTTCACAACAAGAGCATACTGCTAGCTCATATTCAGCTTATTTTCCAGTGTAATCCCAGGTCCTTTTCTGCAGCGCTGCTTCTTAGCCAGTTGGTTCCCAGCTTGTACTGGTTCATGGGACTGTTCCATCCTAAGTGCAGGACTTTGCACTTGTCCTTATTGAAGCTCATGAGATTTCTTTTGGTTCAATTCTCCAATTTGTAGAGGTCTCTGAATCCTTGCCCTACCCTTCAGCATATCTACGCCTTCCCCCATCTTGATGTCATCTGCAAACTTGCTGAAGGTGCACTGCATCCCATCTTCCAGGTTGTGGATGAAGATATCAAACAAGACAGATCCAAGAACAGCCCCTAGGCACTCCTCTTGATACTGGCTGCCAACTAGACATCAAGCCATTAATTGCTTTGAACCTAATGTTCTAGGTAGTTTTCTATTTGTCTTACAGTGCATTCATCCAACACATACTTCCTTAGCTTGCTTGCAAGAATATTGTTGACCGTATCAAAAGTCTTGCTAAAGTCAAAGTATATCATATCCATTGCTCTCCCTGCATCCACAGAGTCAGTCATCTCATCATAGAAGACAGTCATGTTGATCAGGCATAACTTGTCCTTTGAGGACCTGCTCCATAATTTTTCCGGGACTGAGATGAGGCTGACTGGTCTGTAGTTCCCCAGATCTTCCTTCTTCCCTTTCTTAGAGATGGGCACTATGTTTGCCCTTTTCCAATCAGCTGGGGCCTCTCCTGATCACCATGAGTTTGCAAAGGTGATGGTCAATGGCTGTGCAATCAAATCAACGAACTCCCTCAGCACCCTTGGATGAATTGTACATGGCGCCAGGGACTTGTACACATATATCTTTTCTAATTAGTCCCTAAACTGTCAGCTTCTCCCTTTCTCCCCAAACTGTGCTGCAAGTTACAGTCATCTGGGAGCTGACTTTGCTGTAAAGGCTGAGGTAAAAAAAAAAAGCATTGAGTACTTCATCCTTTTCTGCATCATCTATCACTAGGTTACCTCCTCCATTTAGTAAGACCCACACTTACCTGATCTTCCTCTTATTGCTGACATACCTGTAACTACCCTTCTTGTAACCCTTCACATCCCTAGCTAGCTTCAATTCCAGTTACACTTTGGCCTTCCTGATTTCATCCCCGAGTTCCTGAGTAACTCTTTTATAGTACTCCTTAATCATTTGTCCAAGTCTCCACTTCTTGTAACTTTCCTGTTTTCTGTTTTAGCTCACTAAAGAAATCTCAGCTAAGCCCAGTTAGTCTTCTGCCATACTTGCTAGTCTTCTTGTGCATTGGGATAGTTTGTTCCTGTGTCCTCAGTAAGGTTTCTTTAAAATACAACCAGCTATCCCAGACTCCTTTCTCTCTCAGACTGGCCTTCTGGGAGATCCTGCTCATCAGTTCCCTGAGTGAGTTCAAGTCTGCTTTTCTCAAGTCCAGGGTCCAAGCCTTTCCTCAAGATCCTGAACTCAATCATCATGTGGTTGCTGCTGCCCAAATTGCCATCTACTAGTATGTTCCTCACCAATTCTTCCCTTTTTTGAGCAGCAGGTCCCCTAGTTGGCCACTCCAGTACTTGTACCAGGAAGTTGTCTCCAAATTTTTTCTGGATTGCCTGTGCATTGCTGTATTGCTCTCTCAGCAGATGTCAGGGTGATTGAAATCCCCCATGAGAACCATGGTCTGCGATCTGGAAACTTTGATTAGCTGTCTGAAGACAGCCTCATCCACCTCATCCTCTTGGTCTGGTGGTCTATAGTAGATCCCCACCATGACTTCACTCTTATTGCTGTCCACTGTGATCCTAACCTAGAGACTTTTAACAGGCCTGCCTCCGGTTTCATCCTGGAGCTCTGAGCAATCATACAGCTCTTTTACACAAAGTGCAACTCCTTCTCCTCTTCTCCCCTGCCTATCCTTCCCGAACAGTTTATACCCATCCATGACAGTATGCCAGTCATGTGAGCTATCTCACCAAGTCTGTTATTTCAATCATGTCATAGTTCTGTGATAGTACAAGGACTTCCAATTCTTCCTGCTTGTTTCCCAGGCTCCATGCATTCATGTACAGACACCGGAGGTAACTAGTCAATTGTCCTTTCTCAGGAAGAATAAGAAGGCCCCCTCCTGCTTGCCCTTCCTCCCTGTTACCCACTTCCCTGCTTACCTCAGGGCTTTGGTCTCCATCCCCCAACAAACCTAGTTTAAAGCCCTCCTTACAAGGTAAATAAAACTGTTTGTGAAGATGCTCTTCCCACTCTTCATCAAGTGGATTCCATCTTTTCCAGCAATCCTTCTTGGGACAACATCTCATGGTTGAAGAAGCCAAAGCCCTGCTGGTGACACCATCTGAATAACCATACATTGATCTGCAGGATGCATCTGCAGAATGCCTGAGAGCTCTGATGCAACCCCTGACCAGCCGCACCCCTCGCTTAGGCAATTGGTAGGGGGGCAGGCAGGAGTGCCGCTGCCCCCCCATGAGTGCTGGCTGGGGAGTGCAAGCACCAGATGTAGGTCGCATCCACTTTTGGAAAAAGTGCAGCCACTCACAGGTCAGCAAGTTTTGCCACAGGTGGACCTCCCTTCCCTCCCCCCCAGTCACTGACTGGTTACTGGGGAAGCATGTGCCCCCCCTGACTAAGGTGGCACCAGTCACCCATACCTGCCTGGCCTTTTCCTGTTGAGTGGAAGGATTGAGGAAAACACCACCTGAGCCCCTGTCCCATTCTCCCTTTCACCCAGACCCCTGTAGTCACTTTTGATCTGCTCAGGGCCCCGCCATGGCAGTTTCATTGGTGCCCACATGAAAGAGGAGCATGGAGTGGTAGTCCGAGGGCCAGATGAGTCTTGGTAATCCTTGGATTCAAGCAGCAGACCTCCCAAGACAATAGGTCAGGCCTATAGATGGGAGGGAGAATCCCTTATTCAAATGAAGAAGAATTATTTACTCCACTTTTAGAGCTATTGTTGTAGGCTTTCTGAAGATTCAGGAAGACATTACTGCATTAGTTTGCAATTAATTTACTATTTGAAGAGGTTTGGTTTGGTTTGGTTTGGTTTGGTTTTACAGCCATAATAACTGAAGTTATCCTAGTCTGGGAAGTTATCCAAGTCTGGGAAGTAGCATCAGTGGATGCTGGGAACTGTGGATACTCAGAATATTAGCAAACAAAACCATTCAAATTAAAAATAATTAACAAAAACTCAGTTTCCAAATCCCAGTTTTTCAGCAATTGTGTGATTGTGGGAATTTTTGACAATCTAAGGAATTAGAATTAATTTACTGAAATGGATGGCCTTCTTTTAATTGTTACAGGTTATCATGTTTGACAGATTGCAACAAGATAATCATTGGTTAGTCATAAAAGTAATGCAATGTGCATTGATCAAATAAATTGTCACTTTAAACCATATGTTTTTTGTTGGGGCTTTTTTTGCATATTCCAGTAAAGAACAGAATATGAAAATGAGGGGAGGAAGGGAGCAATTCATATCACATTCATTACCTGTGCAGAGGATGGCTAAATGGTTTGAAGCTCTCCAGTCTAGAAGAGATTGTAGTAGGGTTGGTATGGTGTTGTGGCATTGATGGTCTAAAAACGTACAAAAAGCAAAGGTATTTTTTGGTCTGGGCCAGACCTTAAGAAGGGCATCATGCTCAAAAGCTTGTCCAAAATGTTTCCCAATCACACAGCTGTTCCAGTAGAAAATATCATGAACAACCTTGCCCCTACTAAGTGAAGGTTCTAAGCCTGTTACCCAGAAGTTTTCCAGTTGATTTGGATCAAGCCTATAATGATAATCACAGCTACTCCTTGGACTATTATGCAAAATAACTAAGAAGCCAGTTCTGCTTTTCACATAACTCAGAGAGATCTATTAAATACTTTGTTGTGTATATGTTTTGAAGCAAAAGTAAAATGTGTCTTAACATCAAACAACCTTCATTTATTTATAAGGGAGTCATTTCATTTTAGCCATATGGAATCTTATCTTTACAATATGATTTATTGTAGATTCCGCAACATATTGTGTTTTGTTAAAAGTTGATTTAGAAATCACACATAATACCTAGACAATTTACATACCAACACAGAAGTGCAAATGTTTTGAAACATGATGATGTTCTATACACAGCACATTCAGAGTGCACAAAATGAAGCCTTTTTAATGGCATTTGCCCCTTTGCTGTGCTAGGTTCTCGGCAAAGTGAATCGCAGGATAGTAGACAGTATCCGTAAGTTTTTATACCATTCAGTACCTTGTAGCAAAGTTGACAAGGCAGCATGTCAGAGATAGGAAGTGCCAAGTTCACCTCATCCCAAGAGGAAATGTGGAAATTTGCCTGATTTTGTGTTTTGGTTGAATGGAATTATATGTTTTTTTCCTTAGATCACTGTGCAGGACGTAACATACATAACTCAAGCAAACTGTTTCTGCTAAAACTAGCACATGTATTAAAAACTGTAACTATTAAAAATTCAGCATTTTGCCCAATGGAATTCCAGATACTATAGATTTTTCTGTTCTGAGAACATGGAATAACTGAGCTAGCCTTGAGCCAAACACTGTGTAGGTTACTACTTTGTCATGGTGTAAATGTAAATTCTTCTTTTTCTGAAGAAAGGATTTGCAAGAGGAAATACTTTCCATTTGTTTTGGGCACAATTCTTTATACTAATTTCAAGACCAGTTAGCAATTGAGCCCATTTACTTGTAAAAAGGTGAAATTCTCTTGCCTTCTGTAGTGAACGTTCTGCAGAAATGTTTCCTCCAACTCTGTTACTATGTAGTTCTGTCTGCTGTTAATGCCTCTCTCTCATGCAGAGGCTTTAGCCACTGGAGCTGCTAGTTACTGACTTAGCATCCACGTCCCCAAAGCATAGATGAGCTAAGGAGACTTCCTATCGCTCACTTCATAGCTTACCTGTACTGCTGCCACAGGACAAGAGCCTAGGATTGTGTAGTATTAAATAACGGTATGCCCTGCTATTTACAACTGAGCTTTGTTGTTGCTGAAGTACATCTTGTGAATCAGACATCAAACAACAATTCAGTTAATCTATAAAACAAACAAACAAAAAAACCTCAATGTAAGTAGAGCAGAAATATGCAACATCATGTGAGAAAACCCCTCTCTGATATGCAACCATACATTAGAATGTTTTAACTGAGAGCGAGCTGTGGTCTGGTAGATTGATCCCTGGAAACCAGGTTCTGTTCCCTTCTCAGCCACTGATAAGTCACTGAACCTTGTTGTACAGTAATTATCCACAGGATACTTATCCACAATATTAAAGGGCTGAAATTAAAAAGCACAGCAAACAGGAAGCCCAGAGTGGCACAGTTCTCATTTACATTATTATTTCAACTGTGTTTATTTATTGAAAGGCAAACATGTTTGCATCTCATATGTCATCTGTAGCCTATCTCTAAGGGATATTATTATATGACTGTGTTTATCCATGTCCTGGCCTGGTGTACCGGCATATCTGGAGTAAAACAGCATACTTCTTTCAGAAAAAAAATATAGGGGACCACTCCTTCAGGCCCTAATTCATACAGGTTAGTCATCTTCAAGTTAAAAGGATTTCTCTCCTTTAAAGGATTTTCCAGCTCAGGGTTATGTACTGTAAACCTGCGATGTTTTCAATAAAGATCTAATTCCCAAACCATTTGCTTGTGTTTCTAAAAGAAAAGCAACTGTTGTCTCCTTTGTCACTTGTTAATCAAACCCTTTCCATTCTTACTGTGAGTTCTTAAATCTGTGCTAATGAAAAGTGACCAAGGACAACCACATTGTATGTGTCATGTCACTTTTGTGCTCCATTTTGTTCCGTGCTGCATTACACAATGGTAGCTAGGCATAATTTAATTAAAACAGCACATTCATACCAAGTGCTAAATGTGAAGGCTCTTTGCGGACAAATAGATATTTTTAGCTCAGCCTACGTTTGAAATTTCTGTGTGTTCAGTACCTTTTATTCATAAAAGTAATAAGGATGAAATGAAATTTTAATATTTATATCAAAATCCCTACCCATTGCTATAGCATCTGTAAAACCCTGCCATTCTAAAATTTTGCAGAGTGCCCCTACACAATCATAAAAAACCCTGGCTATCTTCTAAATGATTCAGTATTTTTTTTCCCTAGGATGTAATTGGAAAAGCACTGCAGTATATTGGAACATATGGCCAGCTTAGCAACACAGAGCAAGTTGTGGCTCTGATTGACGAGGAAATGTGTATCAACTGTGGCAAATGCTACATGACCTGTAATGATTCTGGCTACCAGGTAAGAGCACAGCTGTAATTAGCAAAAAAGGCACAGCGAGTTATCTTTCTGCCACTGAGACAGAAAGAATTCACCTTCTGTTAATGAGCATGTGGTACAAACAGATGTGTAAAATATTGGATTTTAATATCAGCATGCTCCCAAGTTATACTGTGAGAACCCTGACTGAGCCCTTTGTTGGGGTTGTCAGTGCACCATCATGTGTTTATAGTAGAGTGGGGATGAATAGGACTGATATTGCACCTCAGCCTCTCTGTTTGTTTAGGCTCCTTGGGTGTAAGGGGCAGGAGGCGAGGGGATGGGTGTCCTTCTTTGGCTGTTTATAGAGGGAGAGGGAACATTGGGTGGGTGTTGAGAGGAAGGGGATGTGGGGGGGACGACACAGTATGGACCACTGTAAATTCAGATCTTCAGATAAATGAGGGATATAGGGCAGGATTCATCCTCTCACTATAAAAGGTAAGGGGAAGATTGAAATGTGTGCTACAAGTCTGCTGGAAAGAACCTAAACCTTGGCTTAGGCTTGTCACATTAATAACATTTGGAACATTGATTTGGGGTAGATTTTCATTTCTATGTGAATCACTTTCCCAGGATGATGGTTTAACTCACAGAAACTATAGCAAAGGAAGTCTTATAAGATGACTGACCCAGAAGTCCCTGTGCCTAGCCTGTACTATGATTTTGAGCTGGAAGAATTTCTTACAGTGAAGTGTTTGTTTTTTCAGTTATATCATCTGCCAATGGAATTTGTTAATTCTGTGAACCATTCCTTGACTAGTCTTTGCTTGTCTCCCATATTTTGTGGGGCCTGCCATGTGGTAAGAAAGTTGTAGAAACAGGGCAAGCTCTATTAAGTGGTATGTTCTCTTAGGAAACCAAAAGTTGATCCACCAAAAGCCTTGTGAAAGTTAATAGTCCTTCCTATATTACTTTCCATGGATTTTATCACAGTCTAGGATATTGTAACAGGAGGTGTACTTTAATTAGGTAACAGGTTTATACTGTAGAATGGGTTTTAGCTTATTTTGAATGTATCCTATTCAGTAGTAAGACTTTGATTTTTTTTCTTTAAACTAAGGATACTAAAAGACATGGTCCCATCAATGTAAAATCACATGCTCAAATTGCAATAATAAAATGTGGGACTAAGGGAGGTCCCATTTTAGAAAAACAACAAAGCATTACCATATTTACCTGAATCCAACACTATTTTGAATTTAAGATGACCCCACCCCAATAATTAGATTTTGTACATGGAAAATTCATAAATATGTTACAATTTTCCCTTAAGATATTTAAATTCCATAAAAATTATCCCCATCCATAGGAAGGCAGGCAGCCTGCCCTTCATACCTTACTCCCCCCTGCCTGCCCCCCATCTTCCCCTGCTGCCTTTCCCCCACCTAGTCCCCAACCCTCACTGCCATGTGATCCCCCACTCCTTCAGCTGTTCTACCTCCTGCTTAATCCCTGACAGGCACTGCTGTCCAGTTCTCCCATTTACTGCTGCAGTATCCCCAACTTTTCTGTTGTCCCATCCCCTGACCTGTAGGGCTGCTTGTAGATGTGCCCTGTAGATGTGTAATTAGAGCATGTCAGAACAGAATCTATAAATCAAGTCTGCTGGAGCGTGCTAATTAGCACCCTCCAGCCAACCTCCATGTCTCATGTATCAGCATCCCTCCACTTCAAATGGCAGTGAGGTGCCTTAGCTAAAGCGTGTTTGATGAGCTTTAGATAAAGCACCCCCACTGCCATTTTGACACATGGGGTGCTGATCTACGATGCTGTGGGCACTTTAATTAGAATGGCTCTTGGAGCTGGTGTAATTAAAGTACCCACACCCCTTGGAACGCATGTGAAAATGCCGTTAGGTTCTAGAGCAGTGGTGCTCAAACTTTTGGCCCCATGGGCCAGATGCATAGTGCAGCCAGGTCCCTCATGGGGTCAGCCCATGAGGTTAGACCTCACGCTACCTCAGCTTGGCCCTGCATGCCTGGACTGAGCCCTGTGCCACCTCAGCCCATTCCCATGCACCTGGATATGGCCCCACACCACCAAATTTTCAGAAGCTTGGGGAGTCTAGCAGGTCAGATGACATAGCTCTGTAAGCCAAGGGTTAAACACCCGTTTTATCATGTTCTGGGAGTGTCTGAGCATGGGAGACCTTTGCCATTGCAGCCGAATGGTAGATACTCTCCTAAACAATCTTCCCACAATTTCAGAATGCAAAGGCACTCCCATACCTGCAAATAACCCATCAAAGTAGTTGAGGAGACTTCCTAAGGCACCCATCCAGCAGAGACTTGCATATGTCTTTCACTGTATGTACTATCAATAAACCAGTTGAAATCAGTGTAATTAGTCTCTGCGTATAAGGTGTTTGTATGAGTGTTATGTTCCATAAATCTCTTCCAAAGATCACTAGTACAGTAAGGAAGGAAAATGTTTCCATACAGCCAAGTAGCCATAGCAAGAACCCCAAATACATAACAAAACATCTTATTCATATTCATACGTTGCAGGAAAGGAGTCAAACTTGTGTGGTACTATTATGTTGAATTCCCTGAAGTTTCCCATTTAAATTTTCTCCCTGTATAAATCTGGCTGGCTTTTTTTCTATTTTTCTTAAATATAATTTTACCAAGAAGATAAGTACTCGGGTGGGCTGGAAAACAAAACACCTTGAGATTTCAAAATTTGTTTTTATTATACCTTGGAATAAAAATAATACCATTTGAACTTTCTCATGAAATGAGAAAGAGAGGAAGGGTGGGACAGAGACACTTATTTTAGCCTGATATGGTTATTAGGATGAGATGTGGGAGACCCAGGCTCAAATCTCTCACTGATTGTTTCTAAGTGAGCTGGTAAGAAAGCTGTGTGTATATGTACTAGTGCTTGCTCTCTGTCTCGGACCAGAAATGTCATTCCTAATGAAATCTTGTCAAAATGGAAAGGTTGTTGGGAACTGTTTCATTTTGGACAAAATAACTTTCTAGTGGGGGGAAAAAAGGATTCCATTGAAAATTTTCTACCAGATGCAATAGGCATATGTTAGTTGCAGACAGTTAGCATAGATTGCTTGAGTAATGCACCTGTAGTGTAAGTGTACAATGACAAACTCAAGGGAAGACATTACTTTTTTCATTTGAATGTTCATTGTTGTCTCCACACTGGGTGCATCTACATGTTCATTAATGCACCGTAGTTACTGTGCATTGAGTTAGTACTTGTGTAACCAAGTACTAAATCAATGTGCAGTAACTGGTGCTACTGCTCAGTAGCACTGACATGTGGCTTTTAGTGACACTAACTGCATACTAGCCTAATACTACTGCAAGGTAGTGTATTAGCACAATTTTTGCCTTGCATGCTACTGAGCAGTAGAATTAAGCTACTGCACAGTTATTGTGTCATGTAGATGCACCCACTTTGTCTCAAATCCACTACACTGTTCCCCAATATTTGTGGAAATAGCTGTTAGTATTTGTGAGGATCACAGAAGAGGGAATTTTTTAGGCTGGCATGGCCTAAGGAGAGAATATGTATCTGATTTATTGTCTGTGTTACAAATACTAGTATGTGGAATTGGAAGAATAGAAGTAGAACTGGATGCATTTTTCTGCAATGTAGGTTTTATATCATTTGCAGATAAATGATAAAGATCAAAACAATCCCGCAGTCCTAAAAATTCCACTGATTTAGATAGCCACCATTTTTATTTTTTACTCTCCGAAGTTGTTCCTTAACAGCTTGCAGCATGGTTTTTGTTTTTTTGGGGTTGTTCTTTTTTTGTTGTTGTTGCTTGCTTTTTATACCTATTGGATTGCATTACATAGGAAAATTAATTTACTGGGGCTACAACTGTGATTTCACACAAAAAATTGCCCCTCTACCCCAGTTGTTAATAAGAATATCTCCTTTGGAAACATCAGGAATGAACAAACTCAGCCCAGCCCAAGTCCCAGACATCCCTTTCCACTTTCTAAAATTTGAAAATACAAGATACTTAGAAGCGGCACTGCATGCTGTATTCATCACTAAGTTGTTTTTAATTAAATTAGACTGTTTACATTGTGCAGAACATAAAAAGTAAACAAATGCACAGTGTCATTTGCAGTCAGTATCGTGTAGAATCCATACCAGAATGGTCGGTATATGTCTTCTGTGCCAATAAACCAGGTGAATTGCTGTGTTATGAAATATTTCCTTCCCATGAAGAAAAAATAGCTTCATGAGAATTTAAACATTGTGGGCCAAATTCATACCTTGTCTAAGTAATCTTATGACAGTGAGTTTTCATGAGGGAGTAATTGGACCCAGTATTTCTTAATTTCAGGTGTTTTCTTTTCTCTCCTGGCAGTTGAATAGTTGCTATAGCTGCAGTGCAGTACTGTAGCACACAAAGATGTCTCAAAGTCCTGTGGAACAGGAAATGCAGGTACCAAAATGGGTGCATTTTTGACCTTTTCGATGACTGGCATCAATAATGTGTATTTCTGTTGCAGGCTATAAAGTTTGATCCGGAAACCCACCTGCCCGCTATTACTGACAGTTGTACAGGCTGCACTCTGTGTCTCAGTGTCTGCCCTATTATTGACTGCATCCGAATGGTTTCCAGGACAACACCTTATGAACCAAAGAGAGGCCTGCCCTTAGCTGTGAACCCAGTGTGTTGAGGTGATCGGTCCAACAGTTAATGCGAACTTTATGTTTGCTTCATGCTATTGATTTGCTTTCTAATTAGTACTTGAAAATCTAACTATATCAAATATATATAATGTTGATAGTCATTATAAAGATGTCTGTGTATTCCAATGATTCTTTTCTGGCAGCCAATTTTTTTACACAGTGGTTAGTTTGGAAAGGCAGTGGTTAGTTTGTCAATTATGAGCTGTCAGTTGTCCATTACAAGATGTGTATGACCTTTTCTTTTACAATTGATGCCACAGTTTCCAAATTCCTATATTTTGTTTAATCTTTATGTAATTTCTAGTTGCAAAACAATTAACTGAGCCTTTTGAACTACAATGCAATGTACAAGCAAACAGTTTCCAAGGAAGCATTTTGTAATTAAACATTACATTTAGTTTTAAAACAGTTTCTTAGACAATGCAATTAACTATATAACATGAAAACAAAGCAATGTGGCTGCTACTTTTCTATGGGAAAAAATGAAAAGAGGTTTTAAAATGGGATTTCGAAACCAGATTAATCACCTCCAACTGCTACAACGTATGGTATTATATTTTCTTAATCCTTCCTAATTTTGCCTCATACTAGTCACTTTAAAAAATAAATTTGCTAACCATTGACATATATTGCACTCTTCACCATTTGTGCTTTGCATAGGTGTCTCAAATATTATATTTTCCCTAATGAACAATCCCAGCACCTTTCTGAAAATGTTTAAACTGTGTTATTACAAAATCCAGGTGTTACTTCAGGGGTCTGATTTATAGCAACTTTTCTTCTGCATCTATACCCTAAATCACTTTTTAATTATATCCATTGATGTTTAATTACATTCATACATATTATAGGTTAGAGATTTAATTACTCAAAAATTGAATGTATACTAGCATAACATATTTGCCATACTGATATGGCAAATGTATTGGCTTATTTCTTTCCCACCATTTTTTTTATTCTGAGTGCTTATGTTTGTTTACAGCAATATTACAGCCAAAAGAAATATGAAATTGCTAAACGGAATCTGACACCATTACGTTATTTTTCATTCTCAGTGGGAGCTTTCTCATACAAATCCATTGCTATATGATTTACTCTATGTATGAATATTAAGTCATTAGTTTCACAATAATAAAAGATGTGTAAGTTCAGTTCCTTATGTCTTATGTTATGATCACTAAAATGTAATACTTTTGATTAAACATACTTAATTTCCATGCTCCCATTTATTTGTGCATGTCTAATTATAAATAAATAGCATTAAGCAGTGTGGGTTTTATTTTCATTTACTAAATAGGGCATTTTATATTAGGTGGGTCTTCTGTAATCTCTGACATATACTCCAGGATCATTAATGAATAGATTGTATATGTAACCGTTCCATTAATTGCCTCAGGTACAGCATATAATATGTTCTTTGTCCTTTTCATAAATCTTTCTCATTTCCTATACCCATCTGTCTTTCATGGGCCCTCTTTCCTTCCTACACATGCTCACAGATACTTCTTTACCTGTCTAACATTTTTAAGGATCATATAGTATCTTCTCTACAAGTGCACTGTCTTTTTGACACCTTACACTTACTTAATGTGAGCCTTTGGCAGTTACTTGCCTAAATGACTCAACTGGTAGATTTCTTATCTTCATGTCTCCTTCTTTTCTCTTTCCTTGTTGCAAATTTTACATATTACTTTGGGAATAAATGTTCATGTATCCTATGCATTCATGTTTACCTGCCAATTTGTTAGAGACATTGAGCTTCTATATCCCCTAGCAGTATCTTATCCTTACCTCAACTGAAGGAGTTTTAAGCTGCAAATAAATTATATCTTTTAGGACTGTTATAGGAGGAGCTGTGTCTCAAGAGTCTATGTGTATGGCCTTTGAATCTCCTTCAAGGAGCTGTTTGACAAGCAGCATGGCCTTGACCAAGGATTTGGATAAAAATGGTATTCACATTCAACATCTGCAGCTATCATCTCCTGACCTCAAAAGAACAGGTGCATGAAGTGGTGAACATGCTAGTTTAAGCTGTATTAATATACTTTTAATTCTGCTGCTTTTCTTGGGAGATGTGTAGGTCCCTCCCCCCCCCCCCCACACACACTACATATGATTTTCTCTGGTGTGCCATACTATACATATACTTTTTGTCACATCATTAGAGGGTTTTTTTCCCATACCTGACTTTCCTGCTATATTAGGTATGGTCATATGTGGTAATGTAGTTCCTCATAAACACATGGAAGCGAAAGAGACCTGCCAGTAGTCTCATCACTTGTTCAGAAGTCGGTGGCATGACACCAAGAATGTCACTGCATATGTAGCAGTCAAAATTAAGCTTTGCTATGACATATAATGCAGAGTTAGGCATATCAGCTAGCCTGCCCGTTGTGTGTGCCTGAGCAGCTATCAAGAATAATGGAAGGATAGAAGCTATACATCATGAAGAGCTGATGGATCTAATAACATAGTTAAAACTATAATTCATTTATTGTGAAGAGAAAGGAGGGTCACGTAGTTCAGGTTTTTCTCATCATATAGCAAGTGAATTAATAGTCTTAGGTAATGTGTTTTCAAATTAATTTAAATACTTACTGACAGTTGAAGATAAATCATGTATGTTGCAGGAACCCACGTGTAGGAGTGTCCAATTCTCAGGCCTATGTTGCTTATGATCGAGTCAAGACATGAGCAGGCAACTTCTCTAGGAAAGTCATTCCAAAGACACAGGGTCCCAAAGGACAAACTCCTTGACCTAACAAGATTTTGAATCTCTCTCAGGACCCCTCCCATCAGGTCATGAGAAATGAGAGTCTGGCCCATGGTGAAAATAGTGTAGCCAGTTAGTAAAGAAGACTGATGAATGTTCAACATTGTTAGAGTACAAATTGAACTTGTAAATATCAGTGATTTATTTGCATGTTTGTGGCATTATGCATTATTAAAAGACACTGCAGACCAGATTCTGTAACCCTAATATTGAATAACAGTTAGACAACTTGTCCTATTGAGTACCATTATAAAATATTTTAAGCCATTCCTGAAACATAAATTATAATAGAAATACCATAGCTCATCCCAATGTACTCCAATAACACATTCTTATTCACATCATATTCCTGAACACAACATGCCCTATGCTCAGTATATGCTTTACAGTCCAAGAAATACTTTAAAAAGCTGCCAAATCTGGCTGTGTGAATCCCAATGCACTCGTGCATGTTCACTGGAAAAAAGAGATGTTTTGTTTTGTGAACCAGCCATACAGGCAGTTTGGTTCTGGGACACAAAGGTGAGCAAAAACAATATATCCAAACTGCAGGACTGAAAAACACAATAAATATTTCTGAAGAACTCCATGAAATTTGGAGAAAAATGCTTTTGGGTTTTTAAATTAAATTTTAATTTGGTGTCTAAGCAACACTTGAGCAAGTCTTTTGTATATAAATTTCATATTTGAAATATATTAGTAATAATGAAGCTAATGTACATATATACTACTAAGTACTGCAAAGCTATGATGACTGTTAAATAAAGCTTTCTTCAGGGTTGTATGACCTCTTTTCCTCCATAAAACTTTGTGGAAAAGGAGAACAGCCCTTTCACTAGCACTCCTCTGCTATATCATGGCTATTTATAGAGTTTCATGGACAGATTTGGTCACCAGTTCTTATAACAACCAAGGGTCCTGAAAAACCCTATACAAGGCTTGTCCTTAGGCACATACTAGAGCAGCTTCTAGGTTGCTCCAGCTTGTACCATCTCTTTGGGGCCTATAGGCCAAAATGACAGCAGGCAATTTCCAGTTTCAGGGGTATACCAGCCCTGACCTGTTTTTCCCAGCCCACACCCCATGCAACCAAAACATAAGATATGGCCTAATATGTAGGAGAAGATTACACCCAGTCTGTGTGGAGATATCCCTCAATGTAGTGATAAGCACAGATATTTTATATCAATAAGCAGAGAATAACAAAATATTCTGTAAGTTAACACTTTATTCTTTATTATTTATGTACTATAACAGAGGGGCAGATATTTTTGTTAATACTTAATGTTTTCAACATTCTCCCCAATATAAATCTTTTTTTAGATAAAATATTTATCTTATTGGCAGCAGTTTTATCTCACCGTGCTGTTTCACTTCTGTGATGAACTGTGGAAGATATGTTTTCATTGGCAACATCTGGCAACCTGGCAGACTCTCTAGGCAGCTGGATTGGTAACTTTAGAGTTGCTTCTGGGTCTTTCATATAATTAGTCTGCTTATAGGCCATCTGGGTTACTTTGTCTTCACGGTCGCCATTTTCTCTCTTTTCTCAAGAATTGTGTACTATACATCTATTCCTTTGAGAAAACAGTTGTTAATAAATCCTTCCTCTGGTTTGCATGCAGGGTTTTTTTCAGATTTCTACACTGCCCTTGCTTGATATTAGGAACACTAATATTATCCCATTTTGAGTCCTAATTTTGCAATGCTGACTTCATTTCTGTCAGTAGAGTAAAATTTACAATTTTTGCACTGCAGTAAAATTGCAGTTCTTCTCAGTAAACAAGTGTGGGTGCCTTCCTTGGGTATAAGGTCCCTAAACAACATAAAATTGAAATAAAGAATATTCAGGATTCTCTAGTTTAAAAAAAAAGGTACTGTAAAAAATGCAGGTCTCAGCTTATTGAAAAGATTTATTAATTATTAAGATTTACACTGAATTGCCTACTTGTAGATCTCTGCACACCCTTGTCAGTCAAATGAAATGAATAAATTTAGAATGCAGACTGGATTTGAAGATATCTCTTTTCTAACTTACTTTAACACTCAGAAACCACAAGATTTTATGTACAAACTGGCAAAAACTAACATGTAGACTGCTTCATTGGATTTTGTGGTACTAAATAAGTGCAATGCAGCTGTAGGAAATTGATTAATGCTAGTACCAACATAAGGGAAACTGAGGCTACATGAAGCCAATATCCAGCTTTTTCTATATGCACTCCCTATGGGTGCATCCAGGCAAGTGCATGTGCCTGTTGCACCATCTCAAAGCAGTTTGAGATGCCACAAGAGGCACACTGGGAACGAAAAAATGTTCCACTTGCTGCATATTTGCAGTGCTTACTAAATTTGATACTGGGAGATCCTGGTATAAAAAACCCCCACAAACCCGCTGAATAAAAAGTAGTGCAGGGTGCACTCCTGAAGCATGCTCAGAAGCAACCAGAGGTGGGATCCTCCAAGGAGATGCTCTGGCACCCAGCCAGAATATCTATGCCTGCCCCCTTCCCCTGCTGCTCCAGCACACTGCCTCAGCATACTGGAGCAAATAGGAGCAGGGCAATGCTGCAGCAGTGACCTGGACCCAGGCACTGTCCCCGATAAGTAGGGATTCTGGGGTGGGAGATTGTGTATGTGTGTGGTGGGGGTTGTGGGTGTGAGGAGACTGGGGGGGTGGGGGATTATATGTGGGGAGACTGCTCAGGAGGTGTGGGTCCCCTGCCCACCCCCTGACATGGCGCACAACCCTCCCCCTCACCCCCTCCACAGCAACAGCAGTGGCTGTAGGGCACTCAGGGCCCACTGCTGGTAGAGCCCCCAACACAGCATGGCATGGCCCTGGCTGCCTGAGACCCAGCACTGCCTGTGCCACATGGCATGGGCCCAATTTGGCCAGGGGGTACCTGCCTTCAGATAAGGCTGGGTAACTCTTGCTGTCACCCAGGACACCCAGAACTACATGCAGGGGCTGTGCGTCAGGCCAGGATGGTTCCTGTCTCCATGGAGCTGGCCCTGCCTGATGGCGCATGGGCCACTTGGAGGCAGGACCCAGCCCAGCCCAACACACAGCTCTTCCATGGAGTGCTGGGAATCTCAGGTAACAGCAAAATCAGCCCAGTTGTCTGAACGCATATGCCACTGGGCTGGGTGGGGCCTGTGCCATGTGGCAGAGGTGGTGCTGTGCCTCAGACACTCGGGGCCACACCAGTTGCAGTAGGGCATCTGCCACCAGTGGGCCCTGAATGCCCAATGGCCACTGCTGATGCTGTGGGGGGCTCTACACTGTACTAGAAGGAGTAAGTGGGAGACACACCCCTCCCAAGCAGACCCCTTCCCTCCCTTCCATCAAGCAGTCTCCCACACAGTCCACCCACAAAGCCCACACCCCCAAATGAGCTCCACAAACACTCCACCCACATACCTAGCCACAAGCCCCACACCCCCAAGTCCTCACACAAGCCCCATACCCTGCCCACAAATCTCATCTCCACAAACCCTACAGCCACCACTACCCCTTCCCACAAACCCCTGCAGCCCCACCCCCATATCCCTTCCCCCCAAATCCCATTTCCCCCTATAAATCTCACACCCTGTATGCACAGCTGGCTAAACAGGATGAGACAGGACCTACTGGCAAGAGCTGTGGCTGCAGGGGCAATCACCACACTGCAGCCCTGCACTGTACCAACACTGGTGCTGGGACATGCAGTCCCAGCCTAGAGGGGGCTCCTGGTTCCATGTGTGATGGGCTGGGTGGAAGGGGTGAAGGTAACAGCAAGGGTGTGTGTGTGTGTGAGACAGAGAGAAAGAGAGAGATGGGGGCCAGGGGTCGGGGAGTGTCCTGGGTAGGAGAAACTACCAGAGCCAGGCTTAGAGCCCCCAGCCCCCCTAGAGCAGCCTGTGCAGGGAGAGGCTGGCTTAGAAGGGAAGGGGCTTGCCCAGCTCAGACCCCAAGTCTCAGTCAAGGGCTTCCCAGGAATGGCATGGGGATCGCTGGGGCCTGGACACAGGTGCAGGGAGCAGAATAGCAAGGGCTGGGACTGCTCAGAGCCACAAAACAGTGGGTGGAACAGCTGCAGCTGGGCTCATGTCCTGGTGCTGGGACAGAGCTGCTGCCAGGAGGGAGCTAGTGGGGGCAGGCAGGGGCTGCAGGTCAGGAGTGAGGGGAACTGGGAGGTGGGGGGGTGGACTGTGGGTTGACAGTGCGTGGCATATCAGTGCTGCAGTGTACCACATCCTGGTGAGTGAAGGGGCAGGGGAAGCTCTGATTTTCCTATGATAAAAAAAACCCAAAAGCAAACACCAAAGTGAATAGATATTTAGAATTTATTTTATTATGACAATAGAGGCACTGGTAGGCTTCCAAATTGCTTTAAAATTGTAAATGTATCAATAAAACATTGCCCAACTGATCTCTCTATATATAGCATTTCATTTTAATCATGGAAGAACCCAGATTTGGGATATTTTAATGAGAGAATTTGGAGGTTTTATCAGAGAATTTGCAATTTTTGAAGCCTGAACACAAGGATCTCTGCTGGTGAGACAAGTGGCGAGACCTGACCTGGGCAGAGAAGCCTACCCAGGACCAGCACTGGGGACCTAGCTGGAGGGCAGATGAGGTGGCTGACCTGGCTATTTGGGGCCAGGAGGACACACATTGACAGTTCAAAGTGGACCACAGCAATGAGTACATCTTCTGGGCAATAGCTGCCCAGATGGCAGGGCGGGGGCACCAGAAGACATGGCAGCAGTTCTGCACAAAAGCCAACTGTGCAGACATGGCCCACTGGCAGCTGGCCGAGGAGGAGTGCAGGCAGTTCTGCAACAATGCCCATCCTACAGCCCAGGCAGCCATGCAGTTCCTGTCCAGGTCTGGCACACATTCAGCCATGAGATTACATGCTATTGCAGGTGGCAACAGGTCACAGCCAGGCAGCAGCCCCCACTGCCAGACTGCTGCAGTGGGTAGAAGGTGCAGGGGCCACTCCAGGTCAGGGCTGCTTCAGCAGTCCAGCTGGCACAAGGGGCTAGTGTTCCCAGATACCAGCTGGCTGGGCCTCAGAAGATCCTGAGGGCAAGTAGCCCTGAGCTGCTCACCAGGAGGCAAAGATGTGCTGTGCTGGCCATCTCTAGCTCCCCCGGCTGAAGATCCAGGAGGAGCTGGGCAGGGTCAGTTTGCCCCAAGGTGGTACAATTTGCCTCACACCAAAGTGCATATTCAGACATATGCACTGAGGCACAAATCTTCGGCATAAACTTGTGCCCTGCTGTTTGAGCTGCTGCAAATGCACCTGACTGCATGTGTCAATGCGCCCTATAACTCTGTATCACTGAATGATGCCTTGTGCCCATAAAAAGTCAGGTAAGTTGACACTGACTGCTTTAATTTTGACTTGCTCTCACTCACCCTCTGACTGCTTTAAACTTGTACCCAACTGGGACAGAACAGCCAGTAGGTCAGGGGAGCAAGTAGTAGCTGCCTTTGTGTTTGTGCTCTGTTTCTGAGGTACTATCAAATCCCTAGCATCTTAAAATGAATTCTGATGCAAATTCAGTAAAAACATCTCTAGCTACCAGTTTATAATATTGTTAAATAAAGTATTTTTGTCTACAACAGAATTAAAGCTCGATATTTTTAAGACTAGGGATTTGAATTCCTCCTTAAATCACGAGAACTCTGTTGTTACGTTTCACTCGAGAAATAAGCAGTCAGTGTCAAATTTCTCCTTTGGATGACCCACACCTGTAATAGCCGATCAGATTTACACATCAACAAGTAGAAAGAAGCACCAGCCTAAAGAACATTTTCCTCACCCTTCTATTCTTGACACTACTTGTAATCACAGCTTTTACTTGCACTTACTGGAGACAGGTTTAGGCCTAGTAACTGAAGACTTAATATCCAATTGTGTAAAGTTAATGTTTCACAGGAAATGAGCTGACATTATCATGCAAACGAAATGGCCTAAAGATAAAATCTTCCACTTTGATTATGAGGGTACAAGGTACAGAATGTTATATGTCTAATATCTGTGACAGGAGTCAACATAGGCAGTTTTTCCTACAGCAATGTAATATTCTCTTTTTTTTTTTTAAATGAAAACTTAAATTGATTGACAAATCCTCCTTACACCTGAGGAGGGGCAAAGCACCAAGAATGTAAGTGATCATTTAGCACTATACTTGCATCCATGTGCTGAATAACCTCAAATCCCATTTATTTCCTTGCGAGTGGAGGCATTTTGTACTACATAGGACAATACAATCCAGTGAAATGAAGGAAGAAGGAGGAGTCCCTATTTTCCTTTATTTCTCTTTAGATCTTAATCTGAAATAAGTGGCAGCCCCCATCTAGCCTAGGCAGCAAAGGGTTGCGTTTTTTGTGACCATGCATGACAAATAAAGTAAAATTATGTTTAAAAATATTTGTTACTGCTTTTATCATTGATGTAACACTTAGTTTTTTAGTATTTGTATATTTGTCTAAATAATTGGCTTTACCAACTTATCTTTGAAAAGCATAAATTATAAACTATGTTTTGAATTTTACCATTTCTTAAAAGCTTGGCTCCCTTTTCAGTACCTTATTGCATAATGGTGTGTCTGATAATTGTGGCATTTCCTATTGTAGCGCATTTTCTGATTTATCTTCATAGTCTTTTTTTTTTTTAAGAGCTCCTCTCTCCACTCGCCAGATCCTTTCTTAAGATTGTGCATAGGTAAACCTCTTTCATAAGGTTTAGGATGTGCAAACATATATGCCATTTTATGCTACCAGTCTATTTATTGGATTAGCTAGAGGATTTGATGTGAAAGCTTAAGATGATATTGAAAACACATATCACTTCTATTGTAGCTAAGAAAATCAGCTTTAGAATTAGAGAGACCTTGTATCAGGCATTATGTATAGACCTTTAGCTTTTATCATGGCTGTTCTTTGTTGCTATAGCAACAGAATTAACCATTTCATTAATATAATGGAATAAAACACATTTATTCATTTCTCTGTTCAGGGATAATCCACATTCAGATTTCAGCATACTTGGCAAGCTTGTGTCTCTCTCTCCCCATCCCCAAATGTTGTCTCAGTACATCTAAAGGGTTTTTTTAAAGAAAACTATATATTTTATAATTAAATTTACCTTGGCTTCATTGGTGTGTTTCTGTTAAGTGTCCTCTGAGTAGGGAAACAGACTTCAGAACCAGCATTCTCTGAAAACAGGAAAACAGTCATTTAACCTCATAAAAGAACAACAATTGCATACAATAATGAAAATCACTTGTTTGTGATCAGCTTTTGTGCTAAGATGGGCATCATGTGTTCTACTGTAAATTCTAATAGTTCCCTCATCAATGTAAGTTAACCAAAATATTGCTAAACCACAGTTTTAGAAGCAGGTGCAGTAGTACCCCCTATGCTTTTATCGGTATTATTCTGGTCCCATTTCTGCCCACACTTTGAGCTGGTGAATGAGAACAAACAGCCTGTTGCATAACACATTAATTTAAAACAAACCGACAAACGAAAGAAGTCCACTCATTGGCAAGAGAAACTAGTGCTGAAGTTTACAATGTGGGAGTTTGTTGTGATGTTTATCTCTCATCAAGAAATTCCATTTAGAAAGTTGTACTTGCTGGTCTTGAGCATTTCTTGGCAGTGGTAGAAGTAGGAACATCACAGCTCAGGAGTAAGATGAGAAAGTGGCTTCACTTTTAATGAAAAGAGCACTTTTCTTTGTAGCATGCCAATCCATGGCCAGCTATGAGAAGGTCTACTCCTTCACTGTACCTCCAAGCAAATTAAGAGCAATTCCAAATGATACCAGCTGTCAGTGGGCCCAGGTGAGTGCTTTGGCAGCTAAGGACCAGAGAGGTCATTAGCTGTGTTAGTCTAAAATCAGGCAAAAGGCAGGGTAGATTTGCACCTTATAGACTAACTAAATCAGGCGCACTAAATCTAGTACTTCCATAGTGAGGTACTAGACAAAAGCTCATTAGCCTATTTTAATGTGCACTAGCAAAAGAGCATGGATTTTTGTGATGCTTTAATGTTCATTAAAATAGGCTAATGTGCATTAAAGTACACATGTAGATGTGCCTTCAGAGATGCATAATATAAGCTGGTAAGAATGAGGCAGACATAAAAAACTTCTCTAATTGTGCCCCTTACACCAACAAGAGAGAAGGATGCAGTGTCACTGAAGCCTACCAACTGTAAACCAGCCCCTAAATGGGGCTGAGGTCATCCCAATACTTGATATGCTGAGTATAGCGCTTCTTTATACCAGTAACGTGACATCCAGAATAGCTCAGAGCGAGAGTCTGGGCCACTACTTATTTTGTGGGTCTTCCTAAACATCTTTCATGGCAAATTCCTAGGAAGGATTTTAGCTGGAATTCATCATTATTAGCAATTCCACATTTGTAATCATTGTCACTGTACAACATTTTTATTTTGCCAATGCAATGCTAAAGTTAGTACTATGAACGTACAAGTTCTTCTGGAAACAGAGCAGATGTGAAAACTGATTGTGAGAAATGAGCTAATTAACTCTGAAGGTGTAAGTCCCTTCATTATAATGATAAAACTTAAAAGAAACTGCACAATTGTTCAATTATTTTAGTGAATGTATATTTCTTATAATCTGCCTGTGCTGGTAGAATCTATATTGTTCACATATGCTGGCTTCTGCACTTGAATTAAATTTTTACTGATTTCCTCCCAGGCACTTCCTTGTGTAAGAAATGCCCAGAGACCCAGCAAAAGGAAACTCATAATAATGAAACTGGCAAGGCAGAGGATCACAATAGAACCAGAGGCATAAGACCCTCAACACAAAGGATCAGTACATAGAGGAATGGCACCGGTGTCATATTCTCTCACAGAATTTTGTTTTTCACTATACAGTAAAGACATCTTTCTACCCGCTTAGTGTTACAAGACTCATTTACCATTGCAAGTTGCTATGTTTGCCAGCAGGAATTTTGAAATAATAAACAGTGCATTTTGATTTCAGGCAATGTTCACATTTGAATTAAAGTACAATTCAGGGAAAAATCCTTCATGGGTATACATTTTCAAAATTCCAATTCCAATGGAGCACCCATGATTTACAACAGAAAAGGTTTAACAAAAATCATGGAATCACAAAACATTGTTGTTTACATCTCATAGTATTTTTCAAATGGAGAGCTGTGGCAAAGGTACACTAATTAATGAACATGACAAATCTTTTCTTTTTTTTTAAACATAATGGCTATTTTCTGTCTTTTGCTAGAGCTACTGAACTTCTTGGTACTATTCTAAAAAAACAATGACAATCTTCAAACACATTCAGCAAATAATATCAAATAGTTTTCATTTTTGGAGGAAAAATTCAAATGTAATTTGTTCAGTCTCCTCTTGTCTGAATGTGTTAAAAAATAATTGTAGTTCAAATATAGTTTTATAGTTTCCAGAAAAGAAAAGGCATGATCTAATGCAGGGGCAGGCAAAATATAGCTCATGGACTGGATTCAGCCCACCAGGCCATTCTATCCAGCCCATGAGGCACCTAAAAAGTTTAGAAAATTAATATTTATCTGCCCCTGGTTGCCTGTCAAAAATGACAGGAGCCAGGGGCAGTAGGACCCAGGGGAAGCTGGCAGGACTCAGGAGCAAGGCCAGCCTGGCTCCACCCCGAAGTCCCCTTCCACCCCCACCCTCCAACAGGATGCCTTTGCCTGCCACAGCTTTCATTACTTCCCTGCGCCCGTGCTCCAGCACCACCTGGCCCTGGGCTACATGACCGAACCATGGAAGCACAGGGCCGTGCTGGTACTCCAGGGCGAGGAGCACAGTGTGGGGTGTGTGTGTACAAAGAGGGAGGGGGAAAGAGAGAGACAGACAGAAAGCAATGACAGAAGGAGAGAGAAAGAGAAAGAGAGTAGTGAGGGAAGCACTGTGTGTGTGTATGTGTGTGTAGTGAGGGAGGCACAGTGTGTGTGTGTTCATAGGGCGAGTCCCAAAAGCACACCCCGCCATACATATGCACCCACACACCCCCTTGCACTGCCATACATGCAGACCTCCACCCCCCACACACTCCAGCCACCCTCCCCTACACACAACCCCCCACAAACCCCATACCCACCCATACCCCACATAACCACCCATATACTCCCTCACCCACAGCTTCCACACCTATCTACCACCCCCCACACACACCCACACCCCACATATTTACATATAGCCCCCTCACAAACCTATACACACCCCCTATTCCCCCCCAGGATACAGGAGTAAGTCTTCATTTTAAGCTATTGTGAAATCACCTCTATGTACACTACACAAACACATGTAAATCAGGACAAAATATGTATTTTTTAAACCAAATTAATGACTGTTGTAGATGTTTGATTTTTAGAATATAATTTGGTATTTTTCTCAGATGGCAAAACCCCTTGCTGAAAGGAGTATATCCAGGGGCAAGGAGAGGGACTTCTGGTGGCAAATGTCAAGGGTTAGGGGGTGGGACTTCAACCCTCAACAGCTTGCCAAAACTTAGTAAGCAGCTCTCCAGCCAAAATAATTGCCTGCTCCTGACCTAATGGGATAAAGCCTAGGACTGGTAATTGAAAAAGCTTGGGTTCTAAGTCATTTAGACTATTCATGCCTATTTGTGGCTGAGATTGTCATGTGACATGAGTTGCAAAACACCGTCAGTTGACATTGATTTCAGTTGCTTCTGTGAACCTCTGAAAATCAGCTCCTTAGCTTCTCTGTTTCCTTGTGTATTCTGTAAAATGGAGGCAGAGTACACATTTACATACCTAGCAAGAACACTATATGGGTTGACTGATGTCTGTACAGCACACTGAATGTGAACTATGCTATGTGAGTACTAAGTTTGATTTTGTTTCCCTTCTTGCTGCAATCTGGGTCTCCTTCAATACCAGTGCCAACTTAGTCAAATTCTTCTAACAAGATGTATATATTAAATTGTAACCCACTTGCTTTTAATGTTTGATAGATAATTATTCAGTGTGAATAACACATTGCTTCCAAATGTATCTACTATTACAGCTTATCATTATTTGTGTTGAGATAATACCCAGAGCCCCAAACAAAGGTTGGGCTTGCATTGTGGTGGCACTTCGCAAACATAATGCAAAAATAGCCCCTCCCTTAGATCTTGTCCCTTGTGCATGAGGTAAGTTAAAAGAACTAAGCAAATCATTTTTCCCCTTTAAAAATTGGTAACAGGGAAGGTAAAGTAATCACAAAATCAATGGGCTACTCATGTGGGTAAGGATGTGCAGGGTCAGGCCCCAAATCTTTGTTAGATGACAAATAGTATTAATCAATAAGGAAATAATTTTCAGGCAGTTACTTTCTTTCCTGCACAAGAGGGCAGCGTTTCACTAAATCCAGGGAATATTGAACTTGGGAAGAGCTTTTGTCAGTTTGCAGTAAGGCTACTACGTGCAATACGTTGTTAATTGTTTGAATTTTCTAATTGTTTCCATCAAAAGTAATTTAATGCATGATATAACTATTGCCTAGCTTACAGCTATTAGCTAGCTAGCTAAAGATACTGTGTCCCCCTATTGTGTCAAGAATTCCAAAGCTTGTGAGCTATTTTCCTGTCAGCCCTAGGATTTGTGCTGGTACACTGAAATCCAAATGTTTATATTACTACTGACATTTTATCTCCGGTGTTACATAAATGTTTGAATACCTTTTCCACTGTGGTCTACAGCTGTCTTTCTGTAATGAATGAAAGGTGGAACCTTCAGGTTATGATAGCATACCTGCTATATCGAGTCACTAAACTGGAAGAGATGTTTTTCTTACTCAAATACATGACTTTACTTTAGTTATCTATCATAGGATGTGAGGCCTTAGAAGTAAAGTATATGGCATTTAAAAATTGCTGTTTACCTTACTACAATTTCTGCGATATTATAGCATTTTTTTATTTAGTGCTTGGAATAAGCAATAGAAGTGTCCATATGTCAGATACTGCTGTATGGTAATGGGTGGTAAATTGTAACTTTCTAATGACTATCAGTGTACATAGGGGAAATCCTGTCTACATAACCCTGGAATTGCAAAAAAATATTTTGGTTAACTGAATAAAATTAGTGATCTACTGGGTGCATCTAGACATACAATTAATGCAAAACAATCAACTCTGGTGCATATTACACCGGAGTTTATTGCTCCCAGCTGCCATGTTTACATGTGCACCTGGGACCTCAGCACATTGAGCTGGGTTGGAACAGCCTCAGCTGGCAGGGAGTCCAGGGGGCCAGTTTGCCAGCCTGGGGCTGCTCCAACGCCACTCAACACGCTTTGGGGAGGCTGGCTGGGGCACGAGGATGCTCCAGTGCAGGGCTAGCCAGCAGGCAGCTTCTATGCTGAAACACCTTCATGCCCCAGCCAGCCTTGTCAGTGTGAGTTGCTGTGCAGTAAAAAACACCACCTCAGGACAGTACTTGTATTTACAAGTACTAACCTACAGCGGTGTTTATTAGTTTACTGCAACCTAATAGGGCTGTACATGCAGATGCAGAGACTTTCACTGAGAAGCTAATTAGGCAGCTCTGCTGTAAACCTCTTATGTAGACGTGGCCACTGAGTAATGAAGTGAAATAAAAAAGTTACTGTTTACACATGTTTTCAATTAGTCAGGCTGAACTGGCAATAGCACTACCTTGACTCATTAAAGAACTTCAGTGGGAGAAGAAACAGGCCTTTGTCACTGTATGAAAGTGGAATATTTCTGGACGTAATCTTAGGTATATAAACAGGCTATCACATATTTATCTGTGATCTAGTCCTTATGGAGATGCATATTTCATATACAATTCTAGAGTCTTAAATTTCCATGTTTTAGCAAGTTAACTGGGAAACTAATGGAGAGCCATCTCCAAGTAAATTGTTTACAGTGGTATCCTAAGTTTCTACCAGTTTTCAAGCCAAAATGCAAACAAGCATAAGAGGCACTGATGGATTATCTTCCAAGATCTAAGGATAAAGGGTACATCTGAACTCAGTTTCTTTAAACTTGCCATTGTAGCCAACTGGAAAAACATAGGATACTGTAGTTCTACTGCAGAGATATGACAGAAGGCTAAGGAAGCACTCTGAAATGGTCTACTTTCTAAAATACTCATCATTATTTCTCAATGCAGACATGAACTTCCACCATCTCCTGTCTATCCCAATGTCTGGCCAAAATCAAGTAAACACTTGATGAAATGTAGATGGGAATCCAATCAGACAGGGACTATATCTGCAAGAAAGGGTATGGGTTGGGGGGGTTTTTTTGGTTTTTTAGAGTTTGATATCACTCTGGTGACAACATTAATAAAAAATGTGTGTCCTGAATATCTGCCACTGTGGGGACCCTCTATACTTTTCATATAGCATCAGTCATAAGGCATAAACTCTGTCTTCCTATCTAACCAGTGAACTACGCACTGTACTGTCTCATGGCCTTTGTCATGTACTTTGATTTTGTCCAGACCGGATTACTGCAGTGAAAAATATCTTGGCATTAAGGCAGTCACTTTGCAATTGGTTCACAGCCCAGCAGTACACAAGTTCTAAACAGCATGAGTTTTGGAGACCATATAGTTAATTTAAAAGTACATGTATAGATGTTTGTCCTTTCTCTACTGATCTCTGGAGAGTCATAAGTGCTGGAGATGTGATGGTTTTGTTTTATATCCTGGCTTGAGTTCAGAGAGGGGAAAGTTCTTCACTTCTACATATCTTCTGCTCGTTCCACTAGCTCATTATTGCATACCAAACTAAATCTAAGTGCTCATGGCTTATTTTCAAGACTTTCAGCAGTCTAGGCCCAGAATACCTAACCAACTGTCTCAGTCACATGTCTTCAGCCATAGTTGGTTACTCTGCTCAAAACCAACAATGGAACCATCTAGCTTCTGAGTACAGGATACAGCACATTTTAAACCCAAAACTTTGTATTTCATTTTCCTAATGATAAGAATGACTAAACCTCACAACTTCCAGGTCCATGTCTCCTCGATGTTGCTTTCCCACAGAACAGCCTATAATTGGAGCAAGTATATACATTTTTTTTTTCCATCTTTCAACCAACTCTACTCATAACTAGGTGCATCTACACAGGCATATTAATGTGCATGAGTAAACTCTGGAGCTTATTGCTGCAGAGTTTATTGCTCCTGAGAATACATCTTCACTTGCAGCTGACAGCATAGCATGTTGAGCTGGGTCAGAGCAGCCCTAGCTGGCAACAGGCCCCAGTGGTCAGGCTGCCAGCCCAGGGTTGCTCCCCCTGGCTCAATGTGCTGTGGAAGGGCTGGTTGGGGCATGAAGGTTGTTTCAGCATGAGGCTAGCCAGCACAATCTACACGTGCTACTCAAGAGTTTTTTACTCTGTAGCAGGATAGTATTTGTATTTACAAGTACTATCCTGTTGCAGAGTAATTTATTTTACTCCAGCCTAACAGGGGTGTACTTGTAGATGTGCAGCATTTACTGTGCAGCTAATTAGTCAAATGTGCAGAAGTATTTTGTGTGGACATGCCTATTGACTAGCACTTTGGAACACAGAGGGACAAGACTGGAGGCATTTCAAGACTGCATATAGCTAGAGGTTAACATACTAATTGAACTGCAAGTTTTATTTTCATGAGTCCGTGTTTGCATTATTTACAAAGGGAAGACAAAGCCAAGTGGCAGCAAACTTACTTTTCACCACACAAAAGCGATTTAATTTTGTTTTCATCATGACATGATGAGGTATTCATTTTATGCTATTGTTGCATATGTAGGACATCTTTTGAAGGTGATACAACAGTTATATTTATAGGAATGAAATGCTACTTTAGAGACGTTTAAATTTTGTATATGGCATTCCCTTTCACTGTTGCATCAAAAAGATGGACACAATTGATAAATGATACTCAAGAGTGTCCAAGTTTTTTTTTCATTGCAAACTAACAACTATTATTCAAGTTCAAAACACTTTTTCTAAGGAATCAATAAAATCCATGTATTGCAGAGGAGGTTTACACAATTTATTTTGTGTCACTGCAGTTACTGCTCATTTGTGACTCAGTCATAGTTCATGAATAATATAGTGTCACTATAGCTCATTAAAGAAAAACATGGAACCTACACAGTAGGGTCTTTTAAAGTCTATATTAGTGCATGTAGGGCACGTCTACATAAGGCACTACGGTGCTGTAGCATCCATTGGCAAAAACCGTGACAACAATGCTATGTTGGCATAGGAAGGCACTCCCTCATTATAGCACATTGCCACAGCGACATAGTGGCCAAAACAACTGTGTGTGGCCAGCACAGCACAGTATGGGCTGTTATTGTGCCATCTTTTAGTACTTCCTTTTGGGAGTACTTAATGATGGTGCAGTAGCAAAGGAACTTTATGGTCACGTGTAGACACGCCCATAGAGTATTCAGAGCCAGAATAGTCAGAAGCAAAACTGTAGCAAAGACTTTTCAGACCTTGTCTTACAATTCTATATATTTTAATGCTGTATAATTTCTTCTTTTAAATACTGTAAAAACTCTGGGATTGGTAAAGATGACTAATTATCCATAAGTGACTAATTATCGCTATTTGTACATTTTCAACTTTTCATGAGATTGTTTTGCAGGCTATATTGAGACGAGAAAGAATCATTTCTGACATTTTATAATAACAAATATTACAAATGTTCAAGTGCAAATTATATATGCATTCTGACTTGCTATATGTGAATTCTGTAATTTGGCAGATAAATACTTAATATACAATTCCCTACTATAAAAATTCAGATTATTTTACTCCATCATAGTTATGTAATTTTTTTTAGTGTGAACAAAGTCAAAGTTATTTGCTTTGCAGGCATACATACACTCATTGGCGACATAGATTATTCTGGAAATAGAGTGGTTGATCCACTAGGTTTTGTTAAACTAAGAAAAGTTGAAGAGTGTCCAGTTTTGAAACATCTATCTTGACAGGTGCTGTGGAGGGCTGACTAATTTTCAGGAGTAAATTCTTTTGTGATGTACTATGTTTGTACCCCTGAAAATAACTGTTTTGCAGGTGAGAAATCATCCCAAGTGTTTGTATACAAGTGAATAGGACTCTGGCACAGATTCAGTTTACAAATTGATAAATTACAGTGACCAGTGAACAGTTAACAAGACTTCACTGCACCTCTGCACTGACAGTTATTTTAGAGTTCACTACAGTAATTTAAGAGTTGCCACAAAAAATATTTCCTAGTTGACTTTTCTTCCAATTTAGAAGGTCATTTTAATTAAATAGAAACATATGTGGTATCAAATAAATAATTCAGTAGTAGAGGCCTGAAGCAACTCTATCAATTCAGCTTCAACTTTCTAAGTTCAAAAGACTATGGACTTCTTTACAGGATTTGCCAAAGCATGTTTTCAAAAAGGCTCAAGCACAAGTCTAACATGTTCTGGCAAGGCAGTGAGAAATGTAATGCCAAAGATCAGCCTGGAGGGATGGAAGATGATGCTTCCAGAAACAGGACATACACTGGCCATGTGATCATTCCTTCCATCATTTAGCTAAAGATAATCTTTATTTTTAAAATAGCATTACTATGACTTTGGTGAAAACCCTGAGTTTTAGTGTTTACAGATGGTCTAATTTGGCAGTCATAAGCATTATGGGAATTATAAATCTGGTGAGAGTAAAAGCCTGCCAAAAGTAAAGTAGTATAATTAGAATAAACCATCATTCTATGAGTGTTCATAACTTAGTACTGTTACAAACTCCATAAGGTACCCCGATACATCAGCATCATTAAAGGTGTTCTTTTAATCACATTGCAGATCAAAGGAGCACCATCAGTGATATATTAAATGATAGCTACGTTCCCTGCTTCCCCCTGCTCCCAAATCAGTTTGAATTACTATATATGTAATATGTTTGATCTGTGGGCTTTAAGTCTGAGTAAAGTAGAATCTAAGAAGATAAGCAGTGGTTGAACAAGACGCATCACACATCTGTGTTTATAAAATTATTTCCCTATAAAATACTAGTAAGTTAAAAACAAGACATCTGTGTTATCTATGATTTATGCCTTGTTCCCTTCTATGCTGTATGTTTGAGCTCTTCCAGTTGTGACCACTTCTTCTTCCTATTTTCTCTTAGCATAATTCCCATCTTAATGTGCAGATACTTTGTCTTTGGTTCATGTTTAAAACAGGATCTTCTGAAATACACTAATATCCTTTGTTTAAATTTGCTGTACAGGTGCTTGCCACTTCTCCATGAAAAGAAGGGAAATGGTGGTTAAGGGGCCATGTGACTCAGGCAGGCAGGTGTGAGAACATAAAAGGCAAGAGTTTGCTCAGTCAGAGAAAGTTGAGATTTAAAGCAGGAGCTAATGGGGGCTTTTCAAAGCAATGAGGAAGGCCTAAGAGTACAGCTTGTAAGGGTCTTATCCTGAAGGCCTAGGAAAGGTATACTGAAGGATGGCATGTGAGGAGATCTGAGTGAAGATATAACAGGCAAACTAGCTACAGTTACAAGAACAAGTGAAGCACCCAGCTAGCTGCCACACTTAGAGCCTTAGGGCAGCAAGAGAACAAGAGGAGATACCAGGCCTTCCTTTCATTCCATTATTGCTACTTCTATGGGTGGTGCAAAAATTTCTGCTACTAGGGTAGGGCTGAAAAATAGAATTAAGAATTGGCAAGGACCTCAAGGGTCATCTAACCCAAACTCCGACACAAAGGCAGAGTTCACTGTTCTGAAAGCAGTCTAGACAAATACCTTGACAATTTTGATAAATCCTTTTTATTGTGGAAAGTGTCTCAGTTCCAGTGTTGAATTTCTGGTCAGATGGAGAATGTTCCCCCTCTCTCCCTTACTGCTTTCTGGTGGCTAGGGCCTTCACCTGGGGTGTGGGAGAACTTAAGTTTAAGCCTTTGACCTACTGGATTTAGACCAGGAGCCATCAACTTTCCTGAGGCAAGTCTGTCTCAATCATTTCTATTGCAGCTGTTCCACTTTGTATACCTAATAGGCTCCCTTTACACATTATACCTATTATGCAATTACCTTGTTATTTGTGCAATACATTTAGACTTGCTACACATGCAAATTAACCATCACACCTTAGAAAGATCCAACCAACTATAAAGTTATTGCTCAAAAATGTGTAATAGCTTTATAGCTGGTTTCTATTGAGCTTTAATTTGCACAATTCACTCTCAGGGCTGGAAGATTGTGGCCAATACAGTCTTCCAGATGCAGGGGCACTCCAGGCAGTGGCTGGCAGATTGCAGCTGCTGTGATCTGCCAACCACTGCAATCTCCCAGCCACAGGATGCTCCACACACCCCTGTGTCTCAGCTGAGTCCTGTACCTGATAAGACTCTTGGTCCCAGCTGTGCCCCATGCACAGCTGGGACCAAGAGCCCTGTCAGGTGTACAGATTCTCAATCCCAGCTGCATCTGTGGCACAGCCAAGACTGAGAGCCCCATCAAGCTGCAGTTCCAGCTATGGAAGGTTCCCCTGGCTGGGAGATCTGTCAGCAAAGGGGGCTCCCAGTCATAGGAACCTGCTTCTTGCCAGTGAAGGGGGAGCCCAGGATCAGGCTCCCCCTTCACCTGCAATAAGGCACGATTGTGTGGTTCACGCATTAGATCCAGTCGTGCCTTTTTACCTGCATGTGTAAAGGGGGACTAAGTAAACACTCAGTGAGCTAGAGGATGTGTAATTTAATAAGCCACTAACTAAGGAGCTCACCTATGATGTGGGACACTTGAAATCAAATCAAATCCTTTTTTCAATGAATATTCAATTATTTATAGGAAGTAATTATTTTTACAAAGTTTGACACTTTGTATGTGTGAAACACACAGTTTGACAGTTATCCTTGAACTGTAAATATCAAGCAGCAATCGTATAGATGTTGAATAGACATTAAATCAGGAGTCCTTGGAGAAAGTCTAAAACACTTTGTTGCTAGGAAAAGGCTTAATTTACTTTACCTTTGCTAGTAGGAGTTTCCATCGCCAAGAAGAAAAGAAACTTAACTATGGACTCCAGGATAATAGCCTCAGTAACAAAACAAGTTCCATTATTAAACTAACTCTTAGCAAAAGGCAGCTGATTTCTATGGATAATTTTGTGTGCGACTGCTAGATGTAATTTGCAGAGTGAGTGCCAAATTGCCATACTAATTATTTCTGGGCTGATGTTCCCTCTGTGACATAATGGCATTTGGAGGATGGGAACTAACCAACAAGTGAAGTGCTGAAGTGGGAGATCACTAATAAGGTTTCTGAGAGAGAGAAATATAGCTAATACTAATCTTTCTCTTCATACTCTCATTTTACATTGAGATGAGTTAATGCACAGAACTATTCCACCTGGCTCTTGATCTTAATTTATATTTTAGATGTAGTCCAAGCAAACAGTTACCACAAGTTATTGGATTTGATGTAGGAATTTCTGGATAAAACCTGATGGTTGGTATTATATAAAAGGTCAGACTAAGTGATCCAAATGATTCTCTCTGGCCTTAAATCTAATATGAATATGTTCAGACTCCATGTTTGTTATATATGATGCATGCACTGAGTTTGATATGTTTTACTTCATTCTCAAGCTTTGTAATTTTTCTGTGGGAAGCCAACAGTACACCCTTGTTGCCAAGAAGGGTAACAACATACTGGGCTGCATTAGTATTGCCAGCAGATTGAGGGAAATGATTCTCACCTCTATTCAGCACTGGTGAGGCCACATCTGGAGTACTGTGTCCAGTTTTGAGGCCTCCACTACAGAAGGGATGTAGACAAATTGGAGAGAGTCCAGTGGAGGGCAATGAAATTGGTTAGGAGGCTGGGACACATGACTTCTGAAAAGCAGCTAAGTGAACTGGGTTTATTTAGCTTGGAGAAGACGAGACTGAGAAGGGATTTATTACCAGCCTTCAACTACCTGAAGGGAGGTTCCAAAGAAGATGGAGCTAAATTGTTCTCAGTGGTGAACAAGAAGCAATGGTCTCGAGTTGCAACAAGGGAAGTTTAGGTTACGTATTAAGAAAAGCTCTCTCACTATGAGGGTAGTATAACACTGGAACAGCCTCCACAGAAAGGCTGAAAGCCTTGATGGGATGATCTAGTTGGGGGTGGTCCTGCTTGGAACAGGGAGTTGGACTAGATGACCTCCTGAGGTCCCTTCCAACCCTAATTTTCTATAATTTTGTGATTCTCCTAATCTGAACCCATATCTTTTTCTTTTTGCTTCTTTATTCCCTAATACTTTGTTCGGAGTCATTTTATAAAATCAGATCTTTTTTTTTCTTTTCTTATGTGCCACAGAGTATTAAATGGAATAGAAAAGAAAAAGCATTTCTAGCACATTACAAGCATTTTTTTTGCTTAATGCAGTGCTTTATCAAATTTAAGCAGACAGCATAATTTCAATCTGGTGTTAAATTCATAGTTAAAACACTTATGATTAGTGAAAAGCAATAAGAAAAAAGAAAGGAAGGAAAAGAAAGGAGCTAAGCTGGCTAAAAACAAATTAGGAACATGTTTGTCTTCTGTTAAAACCAGAATTGAAATGTGTTAAGAAGACTTGCTAAAAATTAGCAAAGTAATAATAACAATTTAATATTTCATTGAACAAGTCACCACTATGGCTTCTGATTTTTTTAAAAAAATATCTTAAAGGCCATGAACTGTATTGATATTTGGAACAGGAAATAAAGGGACAAGATATGAGAGAGCTGCCCTGGCAGGAATATAATTGCTGTTTGCTAAAACATAAAGAATTCTGGCTTCTGTGTGTGTTCTATGTATTATAGCAAGGATCCAAGGCTCATCGGAAAAACATTTCCTATGGAGACTCTTGGGACATACTGTATGAATAATATTCCAGGGGGATGAAAGTCATCTGAACAGATCTTTATTATAATTGTTATGCTATAATAGGTCTGATTTCATTTACACCTGTGCAACACTACAGAAACTCTAAGCGTAAAGAGGGCAAAATTAGCACAAGTGCAACAATAATTTAAATTTACAAATACAGGAATATTTGAAACTAATAGAGGTGTGCGAAGCAGGCCCTATTCGATTCGGATTGGGACTCAGCCCAAATCAGGGACAGTGATTCAGTTCATTGATTTGGATCACTGTCCCTGATTTAATTCAGCTGTATCCAAATCTGAATCAGAGAATCAGCGATTCAGACATAAGCATAACTTTAAAAGTATTTTCTACATGCCTCGAGGTACCAAGTGCAGCTCATGATCGCTGTGATGCTCGGGCATATGGAGTGTCCCACAGGAGTGCGGGGGGCCCTTCATGTGCTTGGTAGAGAACCCAGAAGTACTTCTGGTCCACTTTCAGCTCTGCCAGGGAGCATGCAGGCCCCCTGCACCCCACTCACTCGGCAATCAGCTGCAGAAGGGCCCTGGGTGCCCTCCCCAGACCCAGGAGGCACAAGTCACCAAGCTGTGGGGTGGGGGGACACCCCTGGCATGCTCCCCAGTTGACTCAGAAGTGGACTGGAAGTGCTTCTGGTCCACTTCCGGGTCTGCTGCTGAGCTTGCTGGGGAGCCCCCCGTGCTTCTGTGGGACACTGCATGCACCCCAGCATCACAGCACTCACGAGTCCCTGCTACCTAGAGGTATGTAGGAAAAACATTTAAAGCTGTCTCTATGTCCAAATCTCTGAATCTCTTTGAATTGATTCGGAAGGTTCCAGTTTGATATGGAGAGATTAAAGAGCCCTTTGATTCAATTTGGATTCAGAGATTTGGCTACTGAATTGGGCCGAATCTCTGCCAAATCGAATCAGGGACCAAAGCTTTGCACAGCCCTAGAAACTAAGGCTGAAACTGACTGTCCACTTCTGCCAGATGAATCTCTACTAACTTGAAAGGGAGTTTATCATAACTTAGGTGTGAAGCGTCAAGCCCTGTGTTTTTTAACTATTACAGTTTGGCCTGAACTCTACAAGAACTCCAGTGTTACTCTACAAGATGCCTTTTTCTCCAGTACTTGAGAACAACAAGGTAGGAAAATTATTTTAATACACAAGACTATTCCTACTTTCTTTAAGAATTAAGACTTCTTCAGTTACTGAACGGCCTTGTTCATCCGTGTTTAAAGTATAATTAATTACATCACTTATATTTCACTTTATATTTGACAGATATACCACTGATCCTTCAGACACATACAGTGGTCCCATCCTATTCTGGCTGTTTATTTAAAACTACATTGCATATTTTTAAATCTATTTTATATGTTCCCAGACCTGCTTCTAACTAGAAATTTTGACTACAAGGCTTAGCAGCTGTCTTTAGTCCAGTGTAGTTGGTCAGTATAAGATTTTAGATCATTCATAGGAGGAGGCATCACATGCTGCCCTGTGTTCATGCTGTTCACAGCTTGATGACTCAGTTGGCAAAACCCAACATACTCCTGCTTTCTTCATTAAAATGCACAAAAGGACAGCTATGGTAAAGGCCAGTGAACAATCTGCCATTGTGAGGAATGTTATAGAAGCTTCTCACAAAAATTTCCATCAGTAATGTAATACTTGACTCACCAGAGACAATTCTTTGAAGTGTATTATGTCTATTCTCATCATGTGCCTCCAATGAAATGCATTACTAATACCCGCCTTGTATCTACAGTCGCTGTTCTTTAAGATGAGAAAAATATGCTGTTGTTTCCTAGCAGACCCCTTCAGCTGATGCCAAAACTGCCCTGCGTCACTTCAATTTCCCTCTTGTTACCACAATTGTTTTAGGATTGCCTCAGACCATGATGAACTCATCAGAGGTTTATCCCGTCCAAGGATAATCTCATTATAGATAATCTTGTTTACCGAATTTACTGTTCATACAACAGTGTTATTCTCTTCTTCTTAGTCCAGCCCTTTGAAGATTTGCCATCTAGGGTCTGTCATACAACTGAATTTCTATTGTATACCTCACCTTGACCATAGCCACTGAGAAATTCACAGAACCACTCTGGTTGAGAATGCAGTGGTAGCATATTTTTTTTCTAGCATCTGTGGTTGCAGCAAAGTTACATGATGTGTTATTTCAGTTAATGACTTCTCATGCCAACTTTTCTCAGTGATATCTCACTGGCAACTTCACCTATAATTGTTGGATACATTAAACTTTAAGTAAGATAGGTTTGTTTCTTGAATTAGCCATATTCCATAACCCAAGAGACTGTTTTGAATCTTCCTGTCCCTGTAAAAATCCAAAAGATGCTCCCCCACCCCTCCGCCACCCTTCATCCTTTAGAGCAGTGGTCTCCAACTTTTTAAGTGGGAGATCACTTTTTAAATTCAAAAGCAACCCAAGATAGACTGAGCACCCCCCCCCCCCGCCCCACCTAGCAGGTCAGTCTGCAGGGAGGGAAGAGAGGTGCAGATCGAGGCAAGGGAGAAAAAATTATTTGGTCATGTGCCCCCCACTCCAGCAGGTAACTCTGTCGGAGGCACATTCCCCCATGGGCCTCCACTTGTCCCACACTCTCCCCAACCCCTACTCCTGCCTGTGCCCTGCTCCCTCCCTCACTGCTGGGTCCTTGATCTGCACCCTCCACAGCAGTGAGCAAGGGAGTAAAGCTGGGGCAGGGGCAGGCCCAGCACAGCTGGGGTGGGGCGCAGGATGGAACCATGAGCAGCTTATCCTGGGGGGCACAAGAAGGGGGGCATATAGCCTGGGAGGGCATGGGGGGCATGTGCCCCCAGATTTGCACACAGCATAGGGCAGGCTGTGTATGGGGCAGTGCCAGGCTCTTCCCAGCAGAGGTGTTGGGCCAGTCTGCTCTTGAGCTCGTCGGTGACAGTGGCACTGGGAGTGGGGCTATGTAGGTCGAAGGAGGGCTGCAGCCACCTAAAAATTCCCTGTAGCTCCCCCAACCCTGCCCCCCCCCACCACTGCTGTCGCCTGCCCCAAGGGCGGTGTGGCCCAGCTCACCTGCCAGAAAGAGCCCAGCACAGTCTCCCAGCCCACAGCAGCAGCCCTCCCTCCTCCATGCACATATCCCAGGCACACAGCCCCCAGAGGAAGCTGTTGCGGGGGAGGGGAAGGGACAGGGGGAGGGGAAAGCTGCACCAGGCAGCTGGCATGAAGAATTTGGGGGCACATGCCCCCAATGCCCTCCTGGGGTGTGTCCCCCACCTCCCCACACCCCCAGCTTAGCCACTCATGGATCTATCCCATGCACCACCCTGGCTGTGCAGGACCTGGCCCATTCCCTCTCTCCCCACTGCTGCAGCTGCCGACACTGCCCTGCATTTAGAGGGAGGAATGTGCCCCCCCCACTCTGTGTGGGGTAGAGGCAGCTGCTGTTTCAGGCTGGACTTTGCACCCCAAGCCCCACTGAAGCTAGCCCAGCGCGGCTCAACACCGCAGTGGGACGCATGTGGCATCAGGCCACTCCCAGGTCAGCTGCAGCAGGGCTTGGGTTGCAAAGCCCAGCACGCAATGGCAGCTGCCTCCACCGTGTACAGATGGGAGGGGGCCCATGCTCCCTGGGCCTTCGCCAGGGTGCACACTGTGGTGGGAGCCCTCCATGCCCCTGGATGAGATGCCCAGACTTGATCCTCTCGCTCAGGTGGGGCCTAATGCACCTTGCACATGCTCCTGCCTCTGCCACACTCTGTCCTTCAATGCAGGGGCCTCAATCTTGCACCCACCCCTTCTCTCCCCCACGGACTGCCTTGCTGGGCTGGGGGAGGGGTGCATATGCACTCAGCACCCCCAGCCCCAGGTTGACTTCAAGAGGCTCCATGATCAACCGGTCAATCACAGTTGAGCTGTTGGTGAGCTCTGCTTTAGAGACCAATGTCGAAAGGATCTTCTAGCAAATGGCTACTCTCTCATTACATGGAAGTGTTCCTGTGTTTTGAGGTGAAGCCTTGTTAACATTAGTATGCCTTTTTCCCCAGTTGTTTTGTCATGGAAGCAAGCACAGTGATCTAACAGGGTTCATCTTCATCACAGCACACTATGATGCGGCTGGTCTTTGTAAGTCTATCTGTCAGTTCAATCTTTATCATTACAAAAAGAGTATGGAAAGTTGTTCAGCATCACACCTCAAAATCACTTCACTTTCACACATTACACTTATAGTTCTGCTGTTATACCAGGGCACTTGCCAACAGCTCCTCAACACTGAAGGGAGAGGGCATTTCCCATCCACCTTTCCTACACTTGGGAAATAGTCTTTGATTTGTTCTCCAAAATTCTTGCTTCTCTCGTCTCACAACTACGCCATTTCCTTTACCACTAAGCAAAGAAAAAGTGTAAACAAATAATGTAATGGGCAAGTGATTCACATTTCTTCAGCTCCCTTTTCATAGATAACCTGGTATTTTAGAGCTTGTATTTGGTATTTTAGAGCCTGCATTTAGGATATAGGAGAACTGTATTCAATTCCTCCCTCTGCCACACCACATACTTAGATGAGTCTTTTAACTATTGGGCTGTAAAAGTGATCTTTTCAGTATCTTCTGTGGAAACTTTTCTGCTGTGTATGGAAAACATGGATATTCATTAAGCCAGAAATTTTATGTCTTTATGTTTTAGGATATTCTCTGAGACCCCAGCCATACAGTAAAATATGTGTGAATGGACCCCTGCGGCTATATAGAGTGTCCTTGAGAGTAACTGGATTTTGTTAGAGTGTCATGAATTTACCAGTACATGTTTTTTTCCAGGATCAGAGCCTGAAATTATAAGCTGTTTGGGACGGGGAGTTCTTGCTGGTGGGTCTGCAGGACAGTGGGGTGCTTTCCAATTTGGGTGGAGGTAAAAAAGAACAGTTGGAGTTGGAGGGGTCGAAACAGCGGAGTCCTGGAGCTGTGCTGTGTGGCTGGGCTTTTCCAGTCCCAGAGCTGTGCTGTGAACTTGTGCAAGTGTTCATTAAGCTCACTAGGTCGAGTTAACCCTATGCTGATCTGAAGTTAATTCTCATATGAAGAGAATTCATTTTAGATTGGGTATGCCATTTTTCAAGTGACCTAAGCCCTGCAAACACTTGCAAACCCAGCAATTTATATTGCCTTAACCTTGGATAGGGTGAGCTAAATGTAATGCCTGTATATACCTTTAGATACCTAATGGTTAGAATAAAATCTAGCCCTTTATCTTTCTAGGACAAAGTGTCACCTGCTTGTGTTATAATGAAGGGATTTGACATGTTAGGCCCTTAATTTTTAAAAACAATGTTTTTTTTTAAAAAAAGTAAAATCTGAGGTTGCATTCCCACAGTAGTGGAGCATATTGTGTCAGACAACAATGGTAAAAATCATAAAAATACAAATGAAATTTTGAAATGTCTTTTCTAAAACTTTTTTTTTTTCCCCCAAACCAAATACTTTTCCATTTTTTTTCAGGATAGAGATTATCCTGCCTCAGGCAGGGGTTTGGATTCAGTCAGTGGTTCTCAACTCTTTTTGTACCAGGACTCATTTGTAAACAGTGACGGCCAGTCCTGCCCCACAGTCCCTTAATTCTGCAGGTGCCCCTCACTCCTGACCCACAGCCCTTTGGCTCTGTCATTTTCCTTGCTCTCCACCCACAGCCCCCTACCCTTGCTGGTGCCCTCACTCTCAAGCCACAGTCCCCTGCCCCACTAGGCCATGCTGGTGCCCCCCACACCCAACCTTTGGTCCCCTGTCCCCCCATCCCTGCCCGAGGGGGCCCTCAGCTGCTCCTGTCCAACCCAGGCTGGCGTGCAGTGGTTGCAGCAGCTCTGGCTCATGCAGGCTGTGGCATACCCCCTGCCCTGGGCTGGGGCTCCTTCACTGTGCCAGGCAGCCTGAACATGGCCAGTTCCACACCCCCGCAAGCAGTAGCTCCCAGCCACCAGTCCCTGTGAGTACGAGCACCAGCCCTGGTGCCAACAGCCAAGTTGTGCAGCTCCCTGCCACCCCGTTCCCCTGCTGGAGGAGCAGTCTTTCCCCCCTGTCCCATCTGCCCTGATGCAGCCTCAGTGCCTGGCCACCTTCTTCCGGTGCTGGCAGGCACCTGTCCCCCCTCACACACCCATCCCATCCACAGCAACACACATGTACACCCCCCTGCCCCCTGCAACAGTCCCTAAGCCCTGGCCCTCCAACCCCCACTCCCCATGCACTTAACTGCATCCAGCTGCTGGGGCTGCTCCCAGAACCCTACGCAGCTGCATGCCGGCCACATGCATGTGTGCACAGACGCATGCACCCACTGCCTCCAATCACCCCAAGCAGCTCATTGCAGGCTGGAACACAGCCAGCCTGCAAGGGGAAACCCATGACTTCCTGTGTTTTTCTGGGACTTGCTCATGACCCTTTCAAATATTCTTGTGACCCACTTTTCGGTTGCGACCCACGAGTTGAGAAACACTGGATTAGGTGACATCTGAAGGTCCCTTCCAGCCCTACTATTTTATGATTCTAAATGGTGGCAATTTTGTGGACATTTTAGTTTCTTCAAAACCATTTTTTCTGACAAACCTGCTTTCAGGAAAAATATTCTGACCAGTTCCAATCCCTATTTCAATGGATGTTGGCCCTGTATGTTAAGAAGTACAACAGTGTCCAGTGTTTGAACACAGAAAATAGCCTTTAGAAGCTGTGGAACCCTCTTAAGTATCTTCTCATGGTTTACTTTTGAAACTATATCTCTTGAAACAATTAAGAAGACTCTAGTTAAACAGAACTTTAGCTCAGAGGATTTCATCGCAACCATACTTTAACTGTATAAACGTCAGGTGACTCGGAGACCTGTAACTTAGAAAATATGCTGTGAAGACAGCTGAAAAGGGCAAAGTATTCCTACAGGGTATAGGGCACGACCAGCAGGAGGTAATGTTTTGTAATAGACAGTTGCTTTATTCTCTGCAGGGTTATACAGCCTGCAAAATCCTTCACCACAGGTCCTGAAGGAAAATTGTACTTTTCAGTTTTTCCCTCAAATAATAATAATTTTAGACTGAAACTCCTTTGTCATATGATATTTTTCCCCATTGCATGGATAATTTTATTTGCCATATGGCCCTTTTCACCCACCCAATCTGACGAGCACTTAAAGATGGAATTTGTTTCTACCAATCAGGAACCAGGAGACAAAGCTCCGTGCATTGGAGGCCATGCACAGCTATTACATTGCTAATGTGACAGTGGCTGTTCTCTTGGTGGGAGTGACTAACATACAAGTGTTCATTCATCTTCTCCTGTGGGGAAAATTCCCTCTCCAGGAAAAATCATCCAGGTGTCAACTTGAATCTCCCTTGTAAGAAACTTTCTCTGTTGCTCTCTCTCTCTCTCTCAAGAGGTGCATGTTTGTATACTCTCATCTGGGTCTGGTCCAGAAGAGCAGCAGAAGCTGTTCTCCACCTCTTCTCCAAACTGGGCAGTCCCCAGTTTGGGGAGGAGGTAGTAGGCTTTGCCCTGCTGTTCCCTCTGCTCCATTGCCTGGGCCTGAGAGTGCCAGAACTTAAGTGCTCTGGGGGGAAGCTGGCACTTGTTGGCTTCCCCATGCAACCCCCACTTCCTAGCTGGGCAATGTGAGCAGAGATCTTGGAGCCCAGAGGCCTAGAAAGAATTTCTGCCCCAGTTTTCAAGTCCCTGGGCTTTATATGCCACACTTATCACTCAGCTGGGTATCACAGACAAAGATATCAAAGCTTCCATACTTTAAAAGCCCAGGAGTTGGGACCTGGGGTCAGATTGGTGGTCCCCAGCTCTGGGTCCCTATGCGTTTTAGTTTTGAGTCACTCAGTGTACACCACATTTGAGCTGTCAACAAGGCAATTTTAAATCCCAAGGGTCTGCCTGCTGACAGTCTGCCCATGTTCCAGGTAGGGGAGAGGGCAGGCTGTGAATTAATAGGCTCCCTTAAGGACAGAGGTGGCCCAGGAAGCTGGTGAAGGTCACCAGCCATGGGGCAGGGATGCTTGCAGGCTCCAGCTCCAAGCTATTTTTCTACTGGTAAGAACTTATCTTCTAGACATTACAGCTAGAAAGTAATGCCTGTCCATGGCTGGAGTTGATATATAAGCCACAGAATGGTATCCTAAATCCTTATCTCCTTCATGTTGGAAACAAAGCTCCATCTGCCTCATCCCCTGCTAATCCTACCTTCCTCTTTCTTTTTCCAACTGTAGCTCTAGAAAAGCACAGCATGATGGGTAAAGGTAGAAAACAAAATGTACCAAAGCTTCAAGAATGGGTACCCATTCTTACTGTGCCTTCTCTCTTCAGTGTGCTAGCTAAAGGAAGACCAGAAGTAGGAAGAAGTGTGTCCTTTGTGCTGGGTTATCTTGGAGAAGGGAAACTTTTCTCCCATCTGGCCACTTTTACTCACTGAATTAGTTAAGGATCCACCAAATCCATCCTCCCCCCCCCCCGCCCACTCATTCACCTGCAATGCAATGGTCCTCTACATCTGTGGGACCCTCAGATAAGGCTTTAAACCTGCCCCAACCTGTCTTATCTCTTTCAAGAACTACATCCTGGGTTTCCTGGGCCATTCAGGACGCTTATACAGCTCCATTAAGGTAAGCAGTTTTGTCAATAGCATAAAGTAAAGACAATGGATGTGCTTACACTGGTATCAGCCTAAGTGAGTCAATATAACTGTTGACGACCTGTACCTCACCTGTCACAAGGTAAGGTGAGTGTGAAGTTGGGAGATCAGAAAAATATTTCTGTTTGTAAAAAGAGGATATTTGAAATGCAATTTAGTGCCAGCACTCTTGAATGATATCTCTTTTTATAGCTGAAATACTCTGTATGGCTAGACACCCTTGAATCCTACTACCATTTCCAAGGTGTGCCCTGTGTTCAATGAAAGATGATCATTCCATTTATGGACTGAATTCCAACATGGACTTGTGCCAACCTAGCATTCCCCAGGCAAGTCCAGGAAACAGGCACCTCACACTGTGACCTCAGGAAGGGCTTCATGTCCTTATGGAGCTGGAACCTTTTCCAGATTCTCTGAAAAATCTGGACACACTGGTCCAGTGCTTTGATCTGGCATCTTGAATATGACTTATGAGCATTGACCAGCAGTTAATTGAATCCTTTCTTACACCATAGAAATACATCATTTCCCATACATCTTTTAAATATATTTTTCAAATCTACAAGGTAGATCCCAAGTGCATGACTTCCCTTGCTTTCCCATTTTGCCATGAATGTGGTCACGTCCTGAAAATGCCAGAAGGTAGGTCTGGAATTACAACTTAATCCACCATCTTAATTATTCAACCAAACAATCAGATCTCCAGTGCACAGCTGTCCCTTTTTTTCCCACCTCCCCTGCTGCTCCTCCCCCCAGCTAATAGACAACACAATACAAGAAATTCCTTCCTCTCGTAAATATTTTCATTTATAAATTTGGCAACAAGGTGAATTTGTCTACTAGGATGATCTATCATTGTTCTTTCAGTGGATTATTTCATATTTAATTGAGAACTCCTAGAGGCAGCAAGTGTTTGCCAGTGAAACAAAAATATGATCTCTGAATGCCTGTCTTGTGGAGCAATTTAAGAACAGAACATTCTCAATCTCCCGGGACTCTATCTGATCTTAAGATATAGATTTGGTATTTCTTATACTGCCTATGAAAAACTGCATAAAACTTGCTACTTCCTTCATAGTCAGTTTCATTCTGCAATTGATCACTGAACAGTACATAAGTAGAATTTTTCTGCACTGATGAATGGCAACTGACTTCATAAGATAAAAGCTAATGCATGTAACAGCATCTTAAATCAGAACTGGGTACCTAATCTGTACTGCTAATTAATTAGAGCTAAAGCAGGTGATTTGTCTTTTAAGTGGCTAATTTCCAGGATTGAAGCTGTCAGCATTTATAGAGTGACATTTATTTGTAAATTTATTAAGTAAAGATCATTTCTTGGACAAAACTTCGTAATTTAATTGGACATTTGATCAAAGTGAGGTACAAGACTGCAAGATACAGTCCTTCTCGTGCCTAGCAGACTCTGTTGGTCTCCCTGTGTGACCAGCAAAATAGTTTCATTTTTCTAAAGTATACATTTGACTCTGGAGTCTCTATTCTACCTTAAGATACCTGGGATCCCATTATGGCCAGAGAGAATCACACGTGTATATACTGGAAGGCACAATATGGTTAAGCGTCTTACAAGAGTTGTGCAGTATTTTAATTTGTTTATTAAGAGATAGATATGGTCTCCTCTTTCATGAGTAGGGAGGGAAAGAGGCAACCCATAAGAAGCTATCTTTGTCTTGGACATACTGCACAGAGCATAATTGCAATTTGTGGGAGGAAAGTTTACCCAATCCATGCTCTCCTTGGAGAGAGATAGACCTACTGCCTTTCTATACTGGTCCGCAGACGCACGTTAGGGAAACAAATGCGTTCCTCATTCTACTGTTTGGTGCAGACCTAATGCCTTTTTGTCTGCATATCAACTAAGCAGCCTCAGAAAAGTAATGTCCTTTTCGGACTTCTCTGTTTTACGTTTCCTATAGATCAAGCATTCCTCATTATGGCCCCACTCCTTCACATGTGGACTGTTTAGTAATGTTCTTCTCTCTCATCTTAAGCCTTTTTTAAATCAATGTAATCATGTCATTGGACTTCTCTGTCCATTGCAAATTTAAGTACAACAGTGCATTCCATGGAGTATATGCAGTCATTGCATAAAGTTAAAATAAGCAGTGCTCAAGAATGTTTAATATCTACTTTTAACAATGTAACTGTTTAATGTCTGTGCCAGCCAAAGCTGTTTTAATGACAGGAAGCTTGCTTGCAGTGCTGTACAATATAGGCTCTGGGATGCAAGGGGCTGCCCTAATTAGGGCATTCTATTATCAGTATACTATTAATATGAATTGTATGTGGTTAATTGCAACTTTCCCATAAGCTCATACTATAGAACTTTATGATAGAAATTTACACTGTTGTTACCTGGGATTTGTAAAGTTTAAAATTATGCCTTCATATTATATGTACTTTGTATTTTTTTTCTACCTACATTTTATGCATGTGTATTCAGCAAGCATCAATCTATCTTATTTTAGGCATTTATAAAAATCTCATCAGTTAGGTGCTACAATTACTGAGGAACAACTTAAAAAATTAGATAATTTAACTAAAAAGTGTACTTGTTTTTACACAAACAAGGATAATGTGTAAGTTGCCATCATTTACTGTTCTAATCATCTATTCAATATATGCAAGGCCAGGTTCAAAAATCAGAGTTATCTCTTCTAGCATCTGTGAATCCAGCTATAATTTGCAGTTCTAAAGACATTTTAGTAGAAGCAAATCATTTAAGCAATCACTGTGGATAAATATTTACTTTGCAAAGAAATCGACTTTCTATTTTAAAATGCAGTAGTTTGAGTTGTGGCCATTTCTTCTCCTCAAATTGAACAGGGAGTTAAGGGTTTTCCACAGAATTAAGAAAGAGATAGTTATAACTGTCAAATATAAGCAGGAGACAGCATTTTTGTTTTTCATATCTGGACTATCAGCTGTAGTTTTCTATGAATGTTGGTACATAGTGGACAGATCTGAAGGAAAATCATATTAGAAGAGCTGGAATATATGGTAATTTAAGGAAAGTTCAGTAAGGTTGTGTGTGTGTATGTGTGTGTGTGAGCTGGCAGCCTCAGTCAGTCACTACTTAATTGCTGTTCCAGCTAAAATTGGTGATTCTACATAAATATAAGAACAAGCATTGTCAGGAACCAGAACTACTCGTTAATTAGTAATGCTTTTCTGAGTTTCCTCCCCAGGTTGGAAGAAAAAATAGAGAGAAATAACATACTTCTTTTTTAATGGTGAAGCAATGGCTCCTGTTGACAAGACTTTACTACTGTAAACCTTGCATCGTTCTTGTTGTCTTGACATTGGTATTCTGCCAACTGATGTATCTGTGAGTTTGAGGAGTAACAAGTAAGAACTGTGTGGGTGGTTGTCAAAATTAAAAAAGGAGAAAATAAAGACAGGAAAAAATGATCTGGTGTACTCTACTCCATATATTATGTGACTTACTGCAGGCTGCTTCAGCTCAGAACCCTGTGGGTACAGGGTATTCACTGATCACGAAGATGTATGATCAGTATTGTAAATGGGAACAGTGTGCACAAACTTGTATAAACCTGAACAAGTCTGTTGATGATCAAAGCAGAGGGCACAAAAAGATGCATTAAGAGCAACTAGGATTAGACTCAGAAGAGTTCTAGCAGGCTCATTCAGATCTTCAAATCAACAGCTCAGGTTTTTATCCCATATCCTTTTATTCTCAGCATCATTTCTTTTTTCAAAAAACTCCACAAGTTCAGTTTTTCCTTTAAATTCTGTTCCTGCATGCCCCTGCTCACTTTAAGCATTGGGTATGACAACAAACCTGCCTGTGCCTTAACAGAGTCTTATCATATGTCAGTGATGCAGAACGTATTGCTTCAAATGCATATACTTCTAGGGATGACATCCATCCCCACTGACATGAAATAGAGCATTTACTTCCTCTGTCATGTCTGGAGAGAGAAATGTGTGAAGCAAGGGTAAATGTGTGAAGTGCAAATGGAAGTAGCAGCGTTCTGGTTATACATTCTGCATGTTGTCTAGTAATATAGCATGGATACAGCTCTGGGATGCTAATGTCCCCAACAGATGGCATGATACTCCTACCCACGTTTCAAAGAGATTTGTCTAGAAGGAAAAGAGGCAGGAGCAATATGAAGAGTGCTAAAGGGTCAAAATGTTATCGTCCCCATAAATAACAGTGAAGGAGAGGGGAGTTGAACAGAATAAAAAAATAACGTGGTTACGCTTTGGCAACTGTGGTAATGATGTTAGAGGCTTATAAGAATATTGTGAAGGCTCCTTGGGTGTTTTGGGTTTTTTGTTTGTTTTTTTTTTAACTAAAACAGTATAATCATTTCCTATGATGAATGAAAAAAGCAGCCATAGAAGAAGGGTAATACAGCTTAAGGATGGAAATGGGCATTCTTTTTATGAAGAAAATCTAAAAGGTGCAAGTATAGACTAAGATATTTTTGGGAAATTTCATGTTCAAGGAAGGAACACTTGATTTTTATAGGCCTTGACCACATTGTAAAGCTGTAGTACTTTCACTATAGCAGTAATATGGTGCAAGCCTCTACTGTGAGCATGGCTACAGCAGGGACTTATGTGCTTTGTACCATCATGGATATCCTGATACAGCAAAGAGGATAAGCCATGTCACTGAAAGGGTACTCTTGTATTAATATGAAACCCATGTGTTGTATTTATTTCAATAAAAAAGCAATTTCCTAGCTACAATAGTTAAACTATATGTAGAACAGGTACCAAACACTGGTACTACAAAATATTCTGATAATTATGAAATATGCATATGCTTTTAAAACTACAGTTATTATCATGTTATTTTTTTCTCTCATCTTGACTCCCGGTGATAGTCTTACTACATAACATCACACTTCAATAAACACAATTTTAAAAAAAACAAGCAAACAAACAAAATCCTACAGAGCACCACACATCACTAAACTACAACTTTTAGAAATGAAACGGGTATTGTTTGGAAACCTGGTTATATTATTCTTCTGAGACCTATATTATTTATTAGAAGTGTTTCACAGTAGAAAAGCTTCCTGGAAAAAATTCAATTTTTGTTTACACCCAAACAACCTTATTCACTAGGACCTAGAAATGTATGAGTTATAGACTGATGCTGACACATTGTAGTTTTGTGCAACTTACTTCACTTAACTAGGTTAGTACCCTTATCTGAAAAATAGTGATAATGTTAGGATCTCTGCAGAAGCACTGTAAATTGATCAGTTAATGTTTGTAAAGTGTTAAGGAGTATTAACCATTTTAGAAATGAAAGTCTCTCTAATTCCAGGAAGAAAATGTTATGTTTAGTTTGTGAACCAAGAAATGGATTCTACACTCAGTAAATTGACACATAATCCATCTTTTAGTCTTATATGTATATACCACTTTCCCTTATAGGGTTCTTTTACTTGGTTACAGCATCAGCATGCTTCTGCAGTATTAACAATAAATAACACTCATAACAATGAAATGTCTTAATGATATTAAACCTCAAAGGCTTTTTGACAGGGTTGAGTTGCTTCATTGGTCTTACATTTTAAAAAAGAAGGTATGAGATTAATGTAAATTTAAATGCCAACATTAAATTCACACTCAACCAATATAATCTAAACCAGAGCATCTGGCTCCTGTTTCTTCTATTTACAAAAATGGGACTCATCAACATACCTTACTTTAACTTCTCATCATTTCCATCTCTTTTAGACTTTCTAGTGGATTCCAATAAAATAAAAAATCTAATGAGGCAAAAGTGGGTCACTTGCATGCATTGGTCCAAGAATAAGGATTAGTTTTTGGCCACGTCAGTGATTATTAGTTTCTGTATCTAGAGGACATACAATTTCTCTTTTTAGTACCATGGACTAGAAAGTGAAAGCTTAAGTCTTTCAGGAACAGCTCTATAAAGTCTTGAGCTATTTTTTTACTCAAGGCATGGTATAAGAGAATAAGGTATGTAGATCTCTGTCTTCCTGCTGTAATAGCTTATATTAAAGAATGCTGAATTACATTCATAGTGGGTAAAAAGGCATGCATGCCAAATGTAAAGCTTTAAGACCCAGCATTTTTGCTCTAACCCTTTAAATCAATTGGTCTGGATTCTGATTTTCCCCACTTCCTTGGCATTATATCTAGTTTGTACTGTCATGAGTTCAAAGTCAGGACTATACTTAATGCTAGCAAAGGATAAGCCAGAGCATTATAGCACTCATAGTTATATTTATGTGGTGACATTTTCTTTCTTTTACCCAAAGAAATTGAATCTGATAATGGCATCAGACTTAAATTCAAGGTAAGTTGAGCATGTCTACATGGGCATTAATGTGCTTTAATTAATGTGCATTAAATCTAATACCTCCATTGTGAGGTACAAGGAAAATGTTCATTAATCTGTCTTAATGCACATTACCTAAAGAGCATGAGGCAATTTTACATGTGCTCCAGTATTGGTGGGGGGTTATCAGCATCCCTGTGCTTAAAAATGGTGGTGGGGGCACTTGAACAAAAGCTCATTGAATGAGTTTTAGTTAAAGTTCCCTTGCTGCCATTTTTAAGTGTGGGGACACTGATACATGATACATAGGAGGCTGCTGGAGCGTGGTAATTACCACGCTCTAGCAGACTTGATTAATCGAGTCTACTCTGACATGCTGGAATTACAGCACATAGGAGGAGCCTCCATACTCAGGTGGAGGCATCCATAGTTTTTAAGTGATGCTTAAAGCACATTCGCCTATTTTAATGTGTATTAACTAAATAGCACATTTCTTTTAGTGATGCTTTAATGTGCATTAAAATAGGCTATTGTACATTAATGTGCATGTGTAGACCTACTGCTGATGATCTTCATTCAGACAAGAAGAAATGGATTATCAACATCCATGGGAAATCTTGTTATTGGGAGTAACTCTCTTATTGATTTGGATGTACACAATTATACTGGCCTTGGCAGTGCCCTAGAGATAAGATGACTCTGCCCGCTCAGATTACTAGCTTTTGTGGATTCTATACTTAGGCAACTAACTCTCCTCATGTATTTTATAGACAGCCTGTGCACCAAACTGTTCTTTCTACTATGTGGCAAGCACTTAAGTTAGTCACTACAATATTCAGTATTCCAGCCCCCAAGTCCTTTTTTGACTGTAGCCTTAAATATATGCTAAAATATGTGTGAATACCTACATATTGCAAACTTGGAACTCAGGATCTGCACCAAAATCCATTAGTATGGACTCTCATGCTAGTGCATTAAGTCAATGGAACGCTGTACGGATGCAAGGGAGATCCCGAGTGAGACTGGGAGTTATGATCCACAGAACTCCTAATTATGTACTTCATTAAAGAGTCTCAATAGTGAGATTTCTAAGGAATATCCAGTAAAAGAAAAAAGATCCTCTGCTATACAAAATCAAACATCCAGTGTGTGTGCGTGTAAAGAACAATTGCATCATTAATGGAACTGCTTTGATGCAATAGCACAGGGCATAGGATATCATGTACGTGAAGATAGTTCCTGTTTGTTACATAATGGAACTGATCCTGCGTTCCTTATTTGAGCCAATATCCCCTTGAAATAAATGAGCAAAGGATGAGTGCAGATTGTAGGGCCGAGTCCTACAGATGGATTTTTATAGTTGCTGTTTTCCTGGTCTCAAGTCCTTTCCTGTCTGCTTGATCTTCTTTATTTCCCTTCCTATGGCCTGTCTACTCCAGTGTTGGTAATACTGTTTTTATTGAATATTATAGCACCTCTATACTGTAGGCAACATTTTATTGTTGTATTTACTGGAATTTTATGCACTTTTTCATTAATAAACCAAGATAAAACTTAGATCAAGAAAATTTTAATATTGCAAAGAACTTGCAAATGACAGCATTTTCATTTGTACCCCTTGCTGTCATTAAGGACTACCAGTGTCTAAACTTGATCCAATTACTGTACTGTGTAGCTTATCACACTGCCCATTTTTGTTCCTTTTCTCTCCTCAGATCTGTGCCTCATTAAGGTGAAATCTGACAGGTCTAGTCAATGCTAACTTAGAACTCCCAGGTTATTTCTTTATTTGGATGCAACTTTAGGTCCATGAATGTCCATTCAAACAAAAGGAGATGAATTGACATAAAAACAGTCTTTTGCTGTCTCCGCTTCTAATGTACAACAATGTAACTCTCTGCATTACTTCTTAAGGAGGTTTCCTTGCTGAGGGAACAAAAAGTATTCCTTGGAAGAGCCTTTCAGTGATCAGGTGATACATTGCTACCATATTTTGTGATGAACTGAAAAGGCCTCTGTATATATTTTTTAATTTCTGCCCTCCTGAAATTGTCATAAATAACAATGCCTGATAACATAGCCTCTTGTGATAAAAATTCACCTAACTGCCCTTTAGTAAGCTTGAGTCGCACTGAACCTGACAAGGATCCTATTTCTAACTATTAATTCTGCACTTGGACTTTAAAACTCTGACATATGACAGAATTATGACAGGAAACAGGCTGTAGTTTTTGTTTCCCTGTGAAAACAAAACCCTTGTTAGGGCAATTAAGAAAAATAAGGGGTAGTCTAGTGAAGATCTCTCTGAAGTGCCAAATACATGAGTAAAAGCAGGGAATTGGCTTGCGTATTGATATAATTTGGGGTTAAGTTTAAGACTTAAAAGCAAAAGGTAACCTTTTTAAAGGCTACTCATTTCTATATTTTGAAGTCTTCACAGTTATGGTGACATCCATCTCACTGCCTTTACTTTGCTACTTTAGGGGTTGTGGTTAAGGTGTCCTTTTCGTGCTTTGTTTGACACACTGCAGATATGCTCACCAACCAAGATGAATGGCTTATAAACAAAATCATCACCCACTCTCCCATTACAGTCTCGGGGCTTATGGGAGCTGCATCTCTGGGTTGATAGTTATTAACTCCAGAATGAGAGATTCCCTAGGTATGTAAACTAGCCTTGCATCGTTGTTCAGTCACCTCACTCTGTGTGTCAGGCTTTCAACCCAGCCTTTTCATGACTTCAGTCAATAAACAAACAAACAAATACACATAAATAAGTAAACAAATAAATAACATTTCTTGTCATTATTAGTGATCATAAAAGCCAGGTTTGGCTTTGCAAAATGTTTGTTGTTTAACAGATAATTCTCAGGGAGAGGATAGGGATGTGCACATTAAATCAAGGCATCGGAAAAAAAACTACAAGATTTTTTTTTTTTTTTAAATAACAGTCGGAGAAGTTAAGCAAAATTCAAGCAATTTTGTTCAAAAAAATTGCACAAAGAGCATTTCTTTCAACTATTGGAAAGGAAACGGGGTGAACAGTGAGGAAAGTCAGAAAGAATACTCTGTTTTGCAGAGATGAAGAGAAATGCAAGGACAGGGATCACTAATGCCACAAAAAGTGACTATTTCTGACCAGATGTAGCATTCAGTAGTCAGGTTGTGCTCTTCCACTTGCAAAATGTTTTCTCTACTCCACTCCCTTTGCAGTTCATGCCACCTACTATTTTATCACAAACATAACAGGAATACTAATATTAATGAAAAAAGTCCATCCAAGCCTTTTCCACCAACTAAATTTAGCTCTAAAAACAAATGGCTAAACAAACAGGCAACTGGCAGTGTAGATGCCATGTGATTAACAATTATCACTGGGCCATGACACAAAACAAATTTCAACTGTGTGCGCCACATTGTGTTGCTGTGTAGGAGACTTTTCTTTTTTTAAACATTGCCATGCGTTCTACAGTTGTTAGTACTAGGTGAAGACTAATTGAATTCATTGAATTGAAACACCAAAATGTATAAAAAGAAATTCAGGTCAAAGATCTCTCTTTTTTTTTTTTCTTTTCCTATGTCAGTCTTCTCATATTTGAGGTGGGGAGTCAAGTCAGTTAGGGCATGCCTACATGGTATACTTACCTTCCCCAGCAGAAACCCCCTCAAACACATTATACTGTTTTGAGTGGGCAGCACCTTCAACTGAAAGCAGAGTTGCCATGTTCATGAAGTGCTGTGGGTGAGCCTATTGCAGGATGGGTCCAAGTAGCCCTTGCAGAGCACAGCTGTGGCTACACTGCTGCTGGTTCAGAGCAGTGTAGTGTGCTCATGGGCACAGCTGCCTTACATGTTAAGTTTTCCGTATGGATGTGACCTTAGTCTCTGACAGTTTCCATCTCACTGAAATTTTGCTGACTATATATTTTTCATGTAGGTAGCCCAATAGTAGACATTCCTTGCTCTTACCTAATCATTGTGGTATTCATTCTTCTTTGCACTATGTCCTTCTCCTGTTTTGGAAAGAGGAGCCATCTCATACCAATATACTTTTATCACTGGCACTCTTTTTAGCATCTCAGTAGAGAGCAAAAGGTTTGAATGGTGAATTCTCTGCATCAGGTTTTAGGCCTTCTGCCAAAATAGAATAGAAATATTTTAAGGTGACTTTTTGTGTAGTTAGACTATGAATAAATAAAAGGGTTTGGCCCTGACATAAAACGAACCCTTTCATGGGCACAATGTTCAATTTTTATTGGAAAATAATTAAAAATAAAATGTAGGCCAGGTCCTATGAGGCTTGTAAAGTGTCCTGTGAACTGTTCTCAGACCAGAATCTGGGATCTAACCCAGAGTGAGTCTGTTGGGTGTAGGGAGGCCGGCATGCTTCTAATTAAAATGTTGTGCTGAAAAAGAGGAGTCCAAAATGCTGCTAGGAAACAACCCTTTCTCCTTTACTTTATAGCCTTGGACATACTATTTGCTACTTGTCCCTTAATGTCAATGGAAGAGGTTCTCTCTCTTTTTTGTTGCTAATCATCTCTGGCAAGCAGTTAACAGCCTTGCCCTTGAGAATCTGCCTGTAGTGTTCTAAGTCAGGCTGAACCTGTGTGAGAAGAGCAGATATGGCATCTTTGAACCTGGGATCTAAAATATAGAGTGAGCATGTTGTAGTCTGACTCTCTATTGTACTTTAGGCAGGGGTCAACTTTTATTGTGACTGACATGCTGTCCACCAGATGCCTTATAACCACATCAGCAGACATTTCAAAGTGTCCCTGAATGAAGTAAATGAAAGGGATACTTGCCCTGACTTTGTGCACTGCTTGCATGGAGTCCACAAAAGCAGTTTCAGGATGGTATACAGACTTTCCCTGAGTCTCTGAAGAGCCAGTTAAGTATCTACAGCACTGCAGTCACAGTGGCTTTGTATCCAGAATCAGAGAAGAATATATTGGTAGCATTCCATAAGACTTATACTATACTTACTCTTTCAGATAAATCAAAGACAGAGGAAGCTGTTTTGCACCTGCAGTTCTCACAAGGCCTAAAGGAATGTAAGAAGAAGAGATGAGGAAACCCTCAAGATTTTTCCATATCCAACCTTTAACCTGTACTGATCCTCAGAGTAGAGGAGACACTAGTCTGTAACTGATAGATAATACAACTGGTCTCCTCAAGCCCAAATAGACAGATCCTACAGTTCTTACTGGCTGATGAATCCATACAGAGTCTAGATATCAAATGAACCTGAGGTTGAAATGGACACAGGGGAAGGCATCTCATAAAGAAGGTGGGAAAAGAGGGTTTGGACTTGTAATATCTTGTTCAGCTGATAGCTCAATTTTTCTTCAGTCCCTCCCCCTTAACACTAACACAATGGGAAAGCTGGGGATTCCAGTGATGGTATGGGACTGGGTTTGGAATAGGTGGGAACATATACAGAATGAGAGGAAGTGATGGTGAAGAAGGGCTGAAGATGAGGAACAGAGAATTATGGGACTCTGCTAGCACACTTCCTGGTGCTCAAGGACTATCACAAACAGAAAATTTTCAAATTTGCTGCACAAATGTGTAGGGCCAACCTCATATCTAGAAGTTCTGAGTGTGTGGGCTTGGACCACCATGGGTAAAGCTGAGGTTTAGGTTGGAAAGTGTGGGCCAGAGGATGACCTTAGTTATAACCATAAACCCAATTTAGTCTGGCAAGCCAAGTGCTAGCAGCTCATGAAACCTGTACTACATGCACCTGCCCATACATCTTCAAGATAACAACATTTTCTTTGAAACCTGCCAAAAGCTACTTTCCTCCAGTCACTGGTTACAGCTACTAGGGAAAGTCTGCAGAAATCCCCCACTTCTCCTGCCTGCCCCATCTGAGAGATCCAACTACCGCATCCCATCCCTCCTAAAAAGGGCCAAGAAAATGGTGCTTCTTCTTGGGCTGCTTTTCTGCCCTTGGAGGTGACATCCAGAAGTCACTACTGGGTGTGTATACACATGTATTGGATCCAAGATCAGTTTACTTGCAAGTAAACTGCTTGCAAGTAAATGCTTCTGGGCAGGCATCTACATGTGGATCCCTAAGCTCCTCCAGCCCACAGACCACTATCCCATGCTCCTTATTCATGTGGGCACCAATGACATGGCTCGGAGCACTCCCAGCTGGGTCATGAGGTGCTACAGGGATTTGGGAACAGGGCCAAAGGTTCTGGGGGCACAGGTGGTGTTCTCATTGATCCTCCCAGTCTCGGGGTATGGGCTGAGGAGGGAAAGGAGGATCAACGTAGTCAACCAAACACTGGTGCTGGTGTCATCGGGAAGGCTTGGCTTCCATGACCACAGCCCACTCTTTGGCGAGAGAGGCAGCGAGCCGCTGGGAAGATATGGCCTCCATCTCTCTCCCCTGCCGAGGAAGCTCTTGTCAGCCAGACTGGCTGACCTACTCCACTGGGCTTTAAACTAAGCCTGTTGGGGGACAGTGGGGGGGACTACCACCACTGCTGACCTGCTGAGCAACCCTTGCAAAGCCAGTGGGCCAAGGCACTTAAGGGAGCCCAGCCATGCCCCATCCCTGGTACAATCTGTGGGCAAGGTAAGAGCCCCCAAGGGGACACTTGCCTGCCTGTACATGAATGCCAGGAGCTTGGGGAATAAGCAGGAGGAGCTCGTCCTGCTGCTCAATGCAAGTAATTATGATAGGGATAACGGAAACCTCGTGGGACTCCACCCATGACTGGACCACAGGTATAGATGGCTATACACTATACAGGAGGGATCGTGTAGGTAAAAGGGGTGGGGGTGTAGCTCTCTATGTTAAGGAAAACTACATGTCCCTGCAAGCTGATATTGGCGACCAGGGTGGACGACTGGAGACCCTCTGGGTTAAAATCCATGGGGAACACAGCACAGGGGACACAACAGTGGGAGTTTACTACAGACCTCCCCCCCAAAGTCAAGAGCTTGCCCGGGAACTGTCTAGGCCACAAGCTACAGGACCATGGGTGTCATGGGTGACTTCAATTACCCGGACATCTCATGGGAGGATCACTCAGCAAAATCTAAGCAGTCACAAAGCTTCCTCTTGTGCGTGGATGACCTCTACCTGACTCAAGTAGGCTAAGGGCCAACGAGAGGCAAAGCGCTGCTCGACCTGGTACTGCCTACTGGGGATGACCTAGTTGGTGACCTAGTGACCACCTTCACCATCCACTGTAAAGCTGACAAGTCAGTCAGCAACATGGAAGTCCTTGACTTCAGGAAAGCCAACTTTGACAAGTTCAGGAGGCTTCTCAGTGAGGCCCTAAGGGACCCTGACCCCAGGGGGAGGGGAGTCCAGGAAGAGTGGCTGCTCCTCAAGGGAGTGATCCTCAATGCACAAGCTAAGTCTATTCCATCTTGGAGGAAAGGCAGCAAGAGGGCACAGCAGCCCCCCCTGGCTCTTCAGGGACCTAGCAGACCTCCTGAGGCTAAAAAGAAAGGCCTACAAGGGATGGAGGATGGGATTCACCTCCAAGGAGCATTATTCTGCACTGGTCCAGTCCTGCAGGGAGCAAACCAGGAAAGCCAAGGCTGCAACTGAACTCCAACTAACTTCGAGTATCAAGGACAATAAAAACTCCTTTTTCAGATAGGTGGGGAGCCAGAGGAAAAGCAAGGGCAACACTGGATCCCTGCTGACCCAGATGGGGCAACTGAAGCTCAAGAAAAAGCCAACCTATTAAATGGGTACTTTGTGTCGGACTTTCATCAGTCCCATGGGATGCCCATGCCCTCTACAGGACAGGGAGGTCTGGGTGAGGGAGATTCCCTGCCCTCCATTAATGCTGACCTCATGAAGGAACATCTTGAGAGGTTGGATACCTTCAAGTCAGCCGGCTTTGACAATCTACACCCCAGGGTACTCAAGGAGCTGGCAAGCATCATAGCCCAGCCTCTGGCACGGATCTTTGAGACTGCGTGGCACTCTGGTGTAGTGCCTGAAGACTGGAAGAAGGCCAATGTGGTGCCTATCTTCAAGAAAGGGAGGAAAGTGGATCTGGCTAACTATAGGCCCATCAGCCTGACTTCTGTCATGGGGAAGATCTTAGAAAAGTTTATTAAAAAGGCCATCCTTAATGGACTGGCCGACGCCAACATCCTAAGGGATAGCCAGCACAGGTTTGTTGCAGGTAGGTCTTGCTTGACCAATCTCATTACCTTCTACAACCAGGTGACCTATCACCTGGGCAAGGGAGAAGAGATTGATGTCATATATCTTGACTTCAAAAAAGCCTTTGATCTGGTATCCCATGATCACCTCTTGGCAAAACTGGCCAATTATGGCCTTGGGTCCACCACGATCTGCTGGCTGGGAAATTGGATCGGTGGTCGAACCCAGAAGGTGGTAATTGATGGCAGTCGCTCATCATGGTGTCCTGTGACCAGTGGGGTCCCCCAAGGTGCTGTCCTTGGACCCATATTGTTCAGCATCTTCATTAATGATGTGGACATTGGAGTCAGAAGCGGACTGGCCAAGTTTGCTGATGACACCAAACTTTGGGGTAAAGCATCCATGCCAGAAGACAGGCGGGTGATCCAGGTTGACCCAGACAGGTTCAACAAATGGGCAGACAAGAACCTGATGGTGTTTAACACTGAAAAATGCAAGGTTCTCCACCTTGGGAAGAAAAACCTGCATTCTTATCAGCTCAGCAGCGCTACGCTGGCCAGCACTATGGAAGAAAGAGACTTTCGGGTCATCATTGACCACAAGATGAACATGAGCCTGCAATGTGATGCTGTGGCTAGTAAAGTGACCAAAATGCTGGCTTGCATCCATAGATGCTTCTCAAGCAAGTCCCGGGAAGTCATTTTCCCCTTGTACTCAGAATTGGTGAGGCCGCAGCCAGAGTACTGTGTCTGGTTTTGGGCTCTACAATTCAAAAAGGATGTGGAGAAGCTTGATAGAGTCCAGAGAAGAGCCACGTGCGTGATCAGAGGTCAGGAAAGCAGACCTTACGAAGACAGGCTGAGAGCCATGGGGTCTTTAGTCTGGAAAAGCGCAGGCTCAGGGGTGATCTAATGGCCACCTATAAGTTTATCAGGGGTGACCACCAGGATCTGGGGGAATGTTTGTTCACCAGAGCGCCCCAAGGGATGACGAGGTTGAATGGTCAAGACCGTTTCAGGCTGGACATAAGGAAGAATTTCTTTACTGACCGAGCCTCCGAAGTCTGGAACAGCCTGCCATCGGAGATGATTCAAGCACCTACATTGAACACCTTCAAGAGCAAATTGGATGCTTATCTTGCTGGGATCCTATGACCCCAGCTGACTTCCTGTCCTTTGGGCGGGGCCTGGACTCAATCTTCCGAGGTCCCTTCCAGCCCTTATGTCTATGGAATTTATGAAATGTGCAAGGACGTGGCAGCAGATTTGCTGCTTGTAGCATCAAATTGCTGCCACTTCCTACAGGACTGCAATAAGACCCTACCGTCACGAGGGAGAGCTTGAGGCTCCAGCTGCAGCTGCCAGGGAAACGCAGGCCTGCTCTCTGATCCCTGTCCAGCCACCTTTTTGGCCAGGAATAGTGTCCACAGCACAGGGCATAGGCAGAAGAAGAAAAAAAAATTGGAGGAGAGATTAAAAAGTGTGGGGGGACAGAGCATACATGCACAACCCTCCGCCCCCAACAGGAAAAGTCTGTGGGGGGGTGGAAAGTAGCGGTATCGGGTAGCACCATGTTGGTCCCTATTCCCGGCCTAAGCGGGCACCACACCACAGGCCAGGATCTGGCTTGGGCCCCATCCCTGGCCTGGGCCCCATTCCTGGCAGGTGTTGCATCAACCCCATCCCCAGTGGATGCCACCCCAGCCCTAGCTCCAGGCACACACCGGCCTTGGCCCTGGCAGGAGCCATGCCAACCACATCCCTGCACCTGCCTTGGAACTGGCAGGTGCTGTAGTCACACTGGCCCTATGCCCATCCCTGGTGGACACCACACTGCACTGTGCTGGCCCCAGCCCTGGCAGGCACTGCACCAGCTCTGGACCTGGCACCATCCCCGGGCCAGCTCCAGCTCTATTCTTGGCAGGCACTAACTGGCCCTGGCTTTGTCTGTGCACTGGCCTTGCCTCTGGCAGGCGCTGAGCTCAATAAAGTTTTGCACTGCCTCCTGCCTCCCTGTGTGTTTTGGGAGGGGAAAACCTGGGGACCAGAGGAATGTGGGCAGGGAGTTAAGGAGGGGCAGGGTCTGGGCTTGGGGCAGGCACAGGGGCAGGGGCCAGAGTGGCGAGAACCCTCCCCCCCAGTGCAGGGCTTACCTCATTGCTGTGCGTGGAGTGGAATGTTGTGCAGACACTAAGGCAGCCTTCTCTCTTCCCCCCTCCCCCACAGGGAGGAGCTGGTGGTGACATGGCTGACCACACCTTATGGCTAGGGCTGAGGCTGGGGCATTGCAGCTGTCAGAGTTCCTGCCCCATGCAAATGGGCACTGTACCTCCACTCACCCCACAGCACCATGAGATTGCCAGTTTCCTCCTGAGACCAGTTGGGGGCCTGGGTGGCAAGTGCGTGTGTGGGCAATGATGAGGCCATTAGGGCTCCTGTACTGGATCTCCAGGCCTCCTCAAGGCTGTCCCTGTGCTGTCAGGCTTGGGCGGCTACCTGAAGTGCTAAGCACAGAAGCACAGCATGGGACTAGTAGCCATAAGGTAAGGCAATGCCCCACAGTGCCTGCAGGCTTCTGGAGGTGGGCTGCAGGAAGCTAGAGCTGGCCTCAACAGCCAGGAGCTACATGCAGCTGGGCCTGGGTGCTGGCAGGCCTGGTAGGAGCCTGCAGCACCTGGTAGGCCTGGACAGTGTGGGCCTGGAAGGCATGTGGCACTACAGTGCCAGGCAGTGGTGCTGGGGTGCAGGCAGGCTAGTGCAGCTAGTCTGAAGCCTGCCCAGGGGGGCACAGAGGCCTGGAGTAGCCTTGGGTTCCCTGCACATGTGCCCCAGGGCTCAAAACGCCTGAAGGTGTTTAAGGACCTGAGGCTGGGGCTGCCATAGAGTCAGCCCAGCCCTGGGGCAAGAGAGGGTCCCAGCCCAGGCTAGCCTCAGGCTGGCTCCCCTAGTGGCAGGGCTGACCAGGAGCAAATCTGCTCCCAGTTGGTATCTACACATGTGTTACTGTGCAGTACCTACTCACAAGTAAATATGCTACTTGCATTTGCAGGTAGCAAATTTCCTCACAAGTAGCATCATATACTGTGCAGTAAGTGCACACACATGTAGATGTGTGTGTTTACTGCACAGTAGAGTATGCTACTGTGCAGTTGCAAGTGAAATCCCCGGAGCAAGTGAAATCCTGGTCTCTAAGAAACAGGATAGTTGACTGGCAAGGTGGTAACTGTCAGTGCACCTGTGGCACCAGTTATTATCTTGGGTGCATTCCCTACTTGAAGGCTGGAATGGTTAACTGTAGGAGGGAAGGTAATTGTTGTAGCTCTGCTCATTTATGGGTTTGTTGTTGCATACTTCCTGAGGGTAACCCCACTGAGCTCAACGTCCCTAAGTCTGTGCCCCCAATTGTGCATTCTGCATCTGTTCAGCCTCTCGAGCCACTGTGTTTATGAGCGAATCTACCCCCTCCCATTCCTATGGTTTACAACACTCCCCAGTGATGGTGTGAAGCCCACCAGGTGGGAAGGCACACTACAGGTTAGAACAAAGTTATTACATGGTTTGTAAATCATGCCTACACAAAGGCGTGGTGGAATGGTACAATGTGATTTGCACTGTTCGCTTGGCACCGGGTATCACTTCAACTACATGGCTGACCATCTTAAGTGTCATAGTGCTCCGTATTGCCCTAGTGGCAACAGCTAAATGTTGTTTTAACCGTTGCTCTTGTAAATCTGTTCGTGCTATGCAAATTAAATTTAAAGATCCCTCCCCATTCCCTGATGTAGTTCATGTAGCTTTAGCATCTCAACTGTAGCTATCACAGTGCTTCAGCAAGCAGGGGGTGGAGTGTGACAGCTGAAAATTGTGTCTAAGGTGCTTGCTGAACGCTGTGAAAATTAGACCAAGTGTTTTTCTGTCATTTGTTCAAGTATTACGCTATATGTTGTTGTTAAGAGCCTAATTAAAGTCAAAGAGTAATAAGGCCTAGTAAATTTAGCAAGGCCTTGTAGAAGTAGTGGTAGGCCCTGTGGCATAGTAAAAATTAACCTTATTAAAAGAATGCAAGGTTCTGTGGTCATTTACTGTTATTTTCTATAGCTAAGAAACACAAGAGTGAAACTTTAATTACCATGAAAAATGGAGTAGACCCCACTCTTGCCAGTTCTTATGATTTTTTTTTTTATTGCCCGTCTGAAGGTATTTAGTGTTTTCTTCAAGTCCTGACTCTTGAAGTCAGATAATTAAAGTAAAACTCTCAGGTTTCATTTTTTTAAAAAAGTTCTGGTGTTTATGGTTTCTGAGAGAAGTTTTAAACATGAAACTTAAATGCTGGCAAACCAGATAGGGAACAAAAAGAACCCCCAAATTATTATAGTAAAGTTTCATCATTTTAAAGTTGATTTAAAGTATACTGTTTATACAAACTATTCAGGAGGATCAAGGCTGCTATGTCCAAACCTGTTCCCCACCACCTCTTTTGACATATTCCTTTTTATGAGAGGTGTTTATCAGTATGCTTCATTTCTTAATGGACAAAATTAATGAACATATGTGAAATTTTTTGTGTTTGCTACAGGCAACATTATTCAGGTCTGAAGAACTAAGAAAATTGCTTTAGAGGCATTCTGAACACTATAGGAATTTATTTTTGTAATATTTGCATATCTGATAGTACAAAGAGCCATCTAAGTACTGTGGGGTAAAAAACAGCAGGAGTGATGCAGTTTTAGTTGCAGGCAGGCAAAGAAGCCTATGGAGGCAATAATTACATTAGAAATACAAAATATAAAGATGTGATGGCCTCTGTATCATTTGCAGCAATTTAGTTAATATATATGGTCAATTATAGGGCTGTGCACCATGTAACTTTTCTGTTTCTGCCTTGTCTGCATCACCAGCTCTTACAATCCTGCCTTGGTCAACATTCAGATGTGCTGTGTGAAGGTTTAGGTGACACTGCTAAATCTCACAAATTTATCATAAATATTTCAGTATTTTATGGTTTCCTTAAACCTCCCAGCTCTTGAAGTGTTTTAGTTATCTGGAGATCACAGCTTTCTTTAAAAAACGTACGCTTTTGGCCAGTGCTTGTGGAGAAAACTTGAAAACAAGAACTATAGATGGTTCAGAAACCCCAAATCCCAATATATACTTTTAAATATAAATTTTATTTTTTTATCAGTCTAATTTCATATGGTCTGGGGGCCTGACTCATAACTGTTGAATGCATGGGGTTGGCAATACAGCTTAGAAGCTAGTCCATGTAGATGATCCCCTTATTTACACACAAAATAAGGTTCTCTTCTGCTGTGCTTCCTGTCAGCAAGTGAATAGCTGATTCAGCCTCCCTGGTGAGCTACCTCTCGGTGTCTTCCATATGATCTTCAGTTATGAGAACCAAACAACCATGAGGCAGACTGGCTTACCCTTTTCTCATTAATGTTCTGGTCAGTGCTCCAGAAATGACTTTAAAAAAAAAAAAAGAAAAAAAAAAAAGAAAGCAAGCCCCAAATGGTATTGGCCTCCTTTTTCTCTATTCCAAGGTGCCACATATTCTTCTCAATTGTCCTACTTTTTTACATTTGAGTTCTGTCTCTTAATTTAGTTCTTCTAAAAGGTGCTAGATGGACAAGGATGGCAGTGGAAGTTTCCCTGCATATAAACAATGGCAACGAGTGTCTGCTCCACCATCCCACTGGTGCCCCAGAACCCCGACTCACAGGAACGGCTGTCTGAGTGAAATGATGTTGGCATCCCTTTCCTCATGCAGTCCTTAAATTCTTTCATGTCCTCAAAAAAGAGTAGTAAGATCCCATGGATAATGTTTAGAGTGTCTATGGAGTAATATATCTTATTTATTTGTGCAAAGAGTATTTAAGCAGCTCAAAACACTGCTTTACTTCTTGAAGCACATTAAAAGAAGAATTCCTGTAAATTGGTGACAATTAATACATTTTCCACATTTTTTGTGAAATGGCAGTATCTCCTAATGGCATAGTAGACTAATCAAAAGCACGTAATATAAATGATGAAAATTTCCTGTTGGGCTTTGCTGACCAAGTGAATGCAATTAGTAAGACATTTCAAGTATAGAATTTACAACAAATAATGATATTAAAATATTTCAAATATAAGAACTAGACATCAAACAAAAGGGGGTCTGTGCCCTGGTGAGCTTTACTGACATCTCTGGCTGATGTACTGTGGGAGAGATTTCATTGTGTAAGTGCAGGTGAGCTGGTCCTTCCAAATTCAGCTTTAGAATTAAATTAATTGAGTGATGAAAGCATTTTCTTTTTGACCTCTTAGCAAACAAACATCTCCCTTTTACATGAGCTCAGCTAACTAAGGCAGCGTTAACAGGTGTTATGGATTGTTCTGGGGCTTTTTTTTTTTTTATTAATTTAAATGGTAACATAATAACCTTATTTTACATCCCTTATTTTGATTTTAAAATCTGAACATTTCCCCTTAGTGCAGTTAATAGGGTCAGTCTCTGAGCCTGTGCTGGTTACCATGCCTTCAGTCATGTGGAATCCAAACAGCCATTATAATTTGTTTCTAAACAGATCAAGAGCTATTTACCATCTGAATGTTTTGTGCACAGCTGGGTGTCTGGCAAATGTCCAATATCCATTAACATTTAAAAATTAGTCCCATAATGCATCTTTTCCATGGCTTGAGGAGTATACACACTGACACATGTTGGGAACCAATTATACTTGCACCACCATTAGTCTGGCTGCATTCAACTTCCCAGTAAATGAGGGCTAATTTAGTTTTCAGAATGGTGTATCTTAAATTCATACAATGACCTTAGAGAAAGCAGACTATCGAAAGATTTAAAGTGGAAGGAAATGCTCAGAAAGAACAATGCTTCCTTTTTCTCTGAAACATAAGAGCACATTATTATATGAATGTTCCCAGCCCCCTGCCTGTCCCTCAAAAACAGATTCCTCTAATTCAAGACCTCTAAAAATTCATGAGCAGAGTTTGTCTGGGGTTTGGGGGAGGGAAAAGGTAGATGAACAGAGTAAACTACCCATCCCCTTTATTCTGATCTGGGGAGCTAATCTACCTTTTTTGCCTTAGCAAATAAGTTCAGTCTCGTCCACAGCTGTTTTGGCTTCTTGGGTGACCAACTGGGTTATAGCCTTCTATTTGTCCTACAAGCTAGAAAGGAAAAAATACTGATTTTACAAGAAATGATGCACACTCTGTTTGTGAAATGTATTATAACAACACTGTACAAGTTAAACAAACTCTGTAATTGCAGTCTGGCTAAGAGGTCATAGAGAAAACAGAGAAATACAAAAATATTTTCTGAGAAGGATTATCTCCAAGCCTCAGCTACCTTGAAACATTCCTGCAGTAATAACCAAGGTGAAATGGGGAGTCTAGCTTGGCTGATGAGGCAGTGAGGAGAAAGGGTTTTTCCCTCCCTCCGCCTTCCTTTGCTACATGTTCGCTCAGCTCTCAGTAATCAGGATCCAGACTGATTGGCTTCTGCTGGTGCTGATGACTTCACTGCAACATACTGTACAAAGCTTATCTTAGCTCACTTAGTCTATGTCATGCTGTTTAATAAAGCTAAATTGCTCACACAAGCAGAATACTATGCCACAGGCTCTTAGAATTCAGAGATGGTTTTAAAAATATAATTTTTTCCTCTAACATTCAACAGAGCAATTTAGAAGGAGTTTACAGGAGATTTCAGGGAAGCAGTAATTTTCTAAATGCGCACAAAGTGATACAGCAAAACCTGTACTAGATACTTGGATATATGATTCTGCTCCCTATTACAACATCCAGCATTGAAAGTAATTGTACCTGTGTTTAGCAGTTTAAAGAACCAGTCAGTGGAGGTGCTCTGTCCAACAGGAGGTTGAAGGTTTCATATACAGTATTTAGTATCTACAAACAAACCATCTTGCTACAGACAGCCAGGTCAAAAGCTCTTTGTGAAGTACTCCTTTAAGCATCTAAACACCATTCTTTTATGTATATTTTGTCCAATATTAGGCTTTCCTTGAAACAGTTTATTCCTTGAAGCTGTTCTTTTGGAAATGGTAACATTTTACTCTGCGTGTATAGGGAAAACCATGCTTATAGTCCTCAACAAAAGTATGTTTTCACGCATCATTGGCAATACAATGCTTCATTTAGACTATTGATTAACATTCCTATTGCATTAGGACTTGTTGGTATTTTGTACCTTTTTATTGTTTGCTGTGTTCAAACATTGACTTTTGTAAATTTATATTATGCAAGCAATTAAACAGTAAGAGAGTCTATTAATAGAGAACCAGCCAATCAAATTTGATCTTCCACAAATCTATCATGTTACACCATTGTCTACTTTTATATTTTTGCTATTTTTACAAATATTTATGCAAACTATTATTATCTGAAGGCCATGTCTTGCCATGAGTCCTGTTTAACTCTGAATTACATTCAAGAGGTAGATACCACTTTGAAGTATTATTATTATTTTCTTTTTGCACAAATAAAATATGGAGTGAGGGAAAGAGTACTCTGATCTTTCTGTTTCTATATCTCAACAAACAGCCTGCTTTTGGTTTTCTTCAGTGGGTTTACTAGAAAAGTTGGAGGTAGTTTTAATTTTTAATTAAAATCAATAGCTTATGTTCAGACTAATATATGGTGCTAGGAAGAATGAAAGAAAATACAATGAAAATCTTGAAAGAGAAATGCATTTCTTCAGTTTAATTATTTAGTTTCTTATGAAGAAACAGCTCTGTAGAGGTCAATTATCCTTCAGGGATATCCTGGAAAAAGTGAACAATTAGCTTGATTTGCTGTTGAATATGAAACTTGTGACACATTGTGTGATCTATTAAAAAGATGATAATTCCTCTTCAATAGTGTCTATGTACATGGGAGTCTTACTTCAGGTACAAGTCTGTGGAGTAATCTAATCCACCATCATGGATCCCAACTTGTCTGTTATACCACCCAGCACTCATGGCATCAAAACTTTGTGGCAACAAAAGCGGCGGCCCCCTCACCATTTTTGTTGCCCTCTGCTGGGCTTTCTCCAATTTGTCCACATCCTTTCCGTAGTGGGGGACCCAAAACTGGACACAGTATTGCAGATATCATCTCAACCATGCTGAATGGAGAAGAAGAATCGCTTCTCTCAATCTGCTGGCAATGCTCCTACTATTGTAGCCTAATATCCCATTTGCATTCTTGCAACAAGGGCACACTACTGGCTCATATTCAGCTTATTGTCCACTGTAACCCCCAGGTCCTTTTCTGCAGAGTTGGCTGCTTAGCCAGTTGGTCCCCAGCTTATACTGATGCATGAGATTTGTTCTAAGTGCAGGATTTTTCACTTTTCCTTATTGAGATTTCTTTTGGTTCAATACTTTAATTTGTCGAGGTCTCTCTGAATCCTAGCCCTACCCTTCAGCCAATCTGTTATTCCCCCCAGCTTGGTAACATCTGCAGACTGACTGAGGGTGCACTCCATCCCATCTTCCATGTTGCTGATGAAGATATTGAACAAAACCAGCCCCAGAACGAACCCTGGGGGCACTCTATTTGATACCAGCTGCCAGCTAGTAATTGCGCTATTGATTACTACCCTTTGAACCTGATGATCTGGCCAGTTTTCTATTCACCTTACAGTCCATTCACAGCTGTTCTGGGATACTATATCAAAAGCCTTGCTAAAGTCAAGGTATATCATGTCCATGCTTTCCCCCACATCCACAGAGTCAGCCATTTCATCATAGAAGACAATCAGGTCAGGCAGTTACGACTTGCCCTTGGTGAATCTATACTGACTGTTCCTAATCCCCTTCTTCTCCTCCAAGTGCTTAGTAATGGATTCCTTGAGGACCTGCTCTATGATTTTTCTGGGGACTAAGGTGAAGCTGACCAGTCTGTAGTTTTCCAGATCCTCCTCCTTCCCTTTCTTAAAGATGGGCATTATATTTGCCCTTTCCAGTCATCCTGGAACTCTCACAATCACCATGAGTTCTTAAAGATAATGACAGCATCAGCAATCACATCACCCAATTACCTCAGCACCTTCAGGTGCATTGCATTTAGCCTCATGAACTTGTACATCTAGCTTTTGTCATCCAGGTCAGGCCTAGATAGAGATACCATAAAATCACTGCCACTGAAGATTCCAGGTGACAATCAGACTTATAAGCAGAGTGGTAAAAAGCACTAAGTATGCTCCTAACTAGGGCATGAAATTTCTCCAATAAAGTTTTCCAGATACCTAAATGTATTCTGAATTGTTTAAGTCCTAGCAGCTTAGCTCAAACCTAAGACCTGCTGGGATCCTCAACCTAACCTATCTTGTCTACAAAGCCTGGTCTGGTAGATATTCTCAAAGCATGCCTACAAGATTTGGCCCTGAGTTTAAAAAGAAAAGAAAGCAAAAGAAAAAGGCAGCCAGGGCAGGAGGAGGAGATGGTGAGTCTCCACTTTTTACTTCATTCATTAATAGTTGGGGTATTCACCTACCTAGGTTTGATCCTGTGCAGGTGACTGTCCTTACTACTAGTCAACTAACTTTCTTTTTAGCCCAAGCACCCTGGCGCCTGGGAGGAAGATGAACAATTTCTGTCAATCCCTGCCTATGTTTTCTTGGAAGGTCATCATATCAGCTTCAGGGAATTTTTATTCAGTGCAATAAATCAACATTTTCCAACAAAAAGTGTTTAGTTGGAAAAAGCATGTTTGAGAACCAGCAAGGCACCCCTTTAGGCATAGCTTGGCTGCTGGAACCTTAGTTCTTGATTTTAATTTAATTTTAGTGTAAAGCAACTAGTATTTTTTAATGTTAAGCTGTATATTGGTGAAGGGAAGGAATTCAATTGATTCCACTTAAGGACAGGAGTTATCCCTGCCTGAATTTCACCTGTTTCCTCATTGGATGCTACAATTCACAGCAGCATAAGTTCAGATATTGGCTGGGTCAGATACTGGTGGCTGTTGTTATTTGAGATGAGGCATTTGGAAACAGGTTGGTTCAAGTTTGTCATAACAATTGGGCAGGGGTTCATATTCCTAATCAATAAGTAACGGGTTGGTAAAATTGGCAAGGATAATGGAGAAAGGTAGAAGCTGCTTCATTTCATGGTCTTTTTGATTTAGCAAATACACACCTAATGCAAAAAAATAACACTGCTAATGCTCGTGATTTGCAAGAAAAACAACTCCGGGAATTAGTAGCGTTTGTCAGCCAAAACTTGCAGATAAAGCCCTGCCATCTATGGAGCCTTGACCTTGATAGCTTTAGGAGGATGAAAAACCTCTTTCCCTCAAGGCTTTTCAGAGTTTACAAAACCAGGCTTATGGATTTTACAGGATTCAGAATTAAGGTAGCTCTCTAGGCATTTTGCCTATTAGTGAGCTTCAGGAAATGATAGATGAGGTGTCTCTGGCGTACTGTTGATTAGCTTTATCCATGATACTAGTTGCCTGACTGGCGTGTCATTTTGGTGCATGCTGGCAAGATTTGCTGGCCCATTTTGCAGAATTAGGGAAGCTCTTAGAAGGGCAACTAGATTAGAGGAATGCAAAGAAGATAGACAAATCATGCTTATAACTTTAGAGAGTTTATTTGGTTTATTAGATGCTTTACCTAGCTCATATAATTGTGGAACAAAAAGCAGTTCTACTTAAAGCAGCATTTTCCGTGGCTTTCTGGTACTGTCAGTTACATAAGGGTCAAGGCCAGGCACACATTGGATTTCTTGAAATTAAATTATCTTTAAACATGGGGCCTAAAGACAATTGCCCTGACCTTAATCCTCAATCAAAAATGGCCAATATTGACTGTTACCAAATATGAAAGGGACAAATGCATTGCACCTATCATTATTTCAGATAACTGGCTTCTTTCTTCTTTAAGTGGCTAGCTAGGCACAAAGCTATTGTTGTGAGTGCCCCCTGTAGGACTGGGCTGGCACTGCACCTTTTTCTGGCTGCGATGGCATAGATCCTCTATCCGCCAACAGAGTTGTCTGCTGGGACAGAGCTGTGCCTGCAGGAAAACAGCGATGGCAGTAGCTTATAATATGGTAGGGCCTTCTATTTCAGGGAGTCCTGGGCCTGAGATCTATGGGCCCATTCATTCATCCATCCCTGGTGAGAGCATAATTGAACCTAAAGCATTTCGTCTCTGAATGACCTATATCCAAAGTGTGTTTTCACAGACAGATAGTAATTCTATTATGGTACACTGCCAAATCCTTGACTTGCATAACTTGTTTCCATTTCTTTTTAGCGTAATGAGATTTAATGATGAAAGCCAAATAAAATCTACTATACAAAAAGTACATATTGCTCTGATTCTAATAAGCCCAACGAAAATCAATAATGTTGCTAGTTTCCCTGAAATTGGCCTACATAAACTCCAAGTATTGTGTTCCGCCTAAAGCAGAGTATTAGCAGCTTAGAGGCCAGACTTTTCCTAGCAGAAAGAACCTGGAAACAAAATGTCACATGAAGGGAAAAAATGAAACATGACTACCTGCTTGTTTCTTGTTTTTAAACTCCTAGTAAGGAGATATTTCCATTCTCTTTTCAGGATTCATCTGTTGTTAAAATAACTTGATGACTGCAGCTTGCAATAGGATGAGTCACAAGGTCTTCTCTCTCTCTCTGTGTGTGTGTGTGTGTGTGTGTGTGTGTGTGTGTGTGTGTGTGTGTGTGTGTGTGTGTGTGTGTGTGTGTGTGTGTGTGTGTGTGTGTGTACCAACTTTTTCTATCGTCTTGCTAAACATGGATAAGAAATTTTGCTTTGAAAGCAGAAATACCTTCCTCACTAGCACAGAACTGAGGACTACAACAAAAAGCCAAAAGAAAAAACAAAACAAAACAAAACAACACACTATATCAAGGACAAGCTATTAAATTCAGACAACCTGTAGCAATCACCTTTGAAAATATGAATAAAGCTTTCTATCTTATTTTACTCTTTCTGCTTTGACCTTCCCCTCCATGTAGCAATGGGCAGTACCAGGTTAACCAAGAAAAGAGGGCATTTATGCAAGTAGCCAAGAATGTACAAGTGCTATATAGCATGTGAACAACTGATACAGTTATAAGTTTGGCTATAACCCAATCTATTTGATATTTACATAGGTTTTTTGCATATATGTGAAGGAAAATTCTATTTTTAGGTTTTATTTTTTTTAAACAAGCTGAAAAATGTAGAGAGCTTAAAATACAATATCCACCATATTAGTGAGCTATTATTTTCCTTTTCTTCTCTTTCATAAAGAAATATTTCTATGGAATAATCTCTTATGAATCACCTGAGGAAATAGTTCCAGGTTTCTTCAAAAATGTACCCATTTGTTTCTTATTGGTGACTTCAATTTCATTAAAAGTTATGGTGTGAGCAGCAGTATTGCCATTTGCAGTATCGTATGGCCAAAGGGTGTATCATTACTTCTAGTTTACCATTAAAATAATATTTAAATGATTCAGTATGCAGCTGAAATATTCATTAATTTTTTTAATGATACACTATTAGCAGTACTGCTAATTCAGATTGAGAATATAGTTTTGGTAGTAATGATTCCAATTAAGAAATTATTTGTAATGAAACACATTTAGGCATGATCTATTATTTTTGGATAAAGTTTATATAATAAGATCTTCCCTGAACGCACAAATGTATGCATTTTTTACCACTATATAAACTCTATATACATACCATGCTTGACAAAAGCATTGAATTTGAGACCTTTTAACACAAATTTAAACTAACATAAAATTGGACATTACATTACAAGTTAATATATCAAAATATGACTTGGTGTTGATATATAGGAAACGTACCCATCCTTTCAACATGGGAATGGAGTATGTCTCACTCTGGATAGATTTAAGGTTCCAACAGCTTGTCTCTGTAGATCACAGGTGTACAGTACTGTTGCTATGGAAACTGGCTCAAATGAGCAAGAAATTTCATTCTGATAAAGTTATATTCTTGGGAGCAAGAAAAGGAAGTCTACATTCAGCTTTTTTAATGCTTGGGACACGGATTGTGTCAATAATAATGGCTTATAGTAATGAGAAGTCAAATTTTCTATTAAAACAGTTAACACTTGCAAACGACAGCATTTGAATTAAGTTACATCACGGAATTAAGTTACATCATGGAACAAGGGAGCCCTATTTTATTTTATTTTAAATCCCTTCGATATTCTGTCATAGCTCATGAGCACCAACAAACAAACACAAACAGATGTGCAGAAGAGCCATGAAAACAACTTACTTTTCAGTGCTGGAGGGAAAAATAATCGAAATGAGTTTGTTTCTGGTCAACTCAAAAAATGAAAAGGTTTTCAAAAATTTGAACAAACTGAAAAGTTAAGAGTAATTATTTTCAAGTTAAATGCTTCAAGTTTGGGCTTTTGTAACATTTTTAATATTTTTAATAAAACAAAAGGAAACTTTAGAACAAGTTGCCTCATAATGGAATGATCAAAATTGTGTTTTGAAAAGAATTGAAGCAAAATGTTTCAAATTTTCATATTCATTTCCGTATTTTTCAAATGAAGGAATTCATTGAAAACTAATATTATTTACTTTACCAAATGCTTTGATTTACACAATTTTGTAATTTTTCAGTGAAAAATGTGTTCATGTGAAAGTGTCACCCATCTCTATTCACTAAGTGCCAAGAAGAGAAAATTATTAATGAGCATTTTTCATTTTTTTTTCTTTTCGTCCTTTAGTCCCCATCTTTACATTTCTTCCCCAAACCTCTATCCCCCAGCATAAGTACCTAGCTGTGCCTCTCATATATAACACAGTAAATCCAAATGTCTTTGTTTTTTCATAGTAAGTTCTTCACCTATTACTACTGAGGCGAGGAAGAAACAAAGGTGGGGGAAGAAGTCTACCTCACACACAGAAAGAAAAAAAGAGATTGATTTATTTTGTTTGATTGTTCTCATCATTTTATAGGTATGTACGGCTTGTGTATATATATACCACAGTGACTAGACAGATAAACAATAAATAATTAGACAGAAAGAGAGAGAAATTGATATCCACCTCTGATTAAGGACACTGTCTACTTGCCAGATATAGAAGTTAAGAAGCTGGCTGGGCATTGTTGCTCCCTAGGCATCCAGAAGCAGGACTACATAACTATGATAACCTGGTATAGGAATGTGGGGAATGTTAGCAAGGATATGTATAAAATATGCATGGAGACCATCAGTTATAATAATAAATAAATACTGCTTTCATTTAAGGATCTCAGAAAGCCTTCCGAAGCTCACAACATTTTTATGTGAATGGAATAACTGTTCTAATAGCTACTGATAAAACTAATATCAGGGTGAAAAGCAGGAATCAGGATATCTGGGATCTGAGTCTTACACTTGGAGGATCTGGATGTAGCATTATAATAAAAGCTGTGACATAATTGATTGGTGCCAACTACTGGCTGGGGACAGTTCAAGGAATTAAGAAGGGAAGGATGACAAGTGTCCCTGCAAAGGTAGAAGTGCCAGATGGAAGTGGCTGTCTCAGTGAATGAGGATTATGAGTATTTGAGGGAAGATGTTGAAATTTGTGAAAGTCTGAGCCCATTTAGCTTTAATGAATTTTTGCTAGTAGCTATCAATTGATTTATGTCCAGGAAAGATTCAAAAGCATGTGTTTATGCTTCAAGGTTTTTTCAGTTCTTGTTAATTGTAAAATCAACCATTTACATCAGTGATTCTCAGCCCTTTTGTACTCAAGGCACCCCTTTATAACTTTTGTGAGTTGAGTGGCACCCAATTTCTAAAAGTAACTCTCATAATATTATCCTTACCTCCTTCCAGAGGCTACAGGCAGTGGGGGTCAGGGAACAAAGCAGGCAGGGACAAACCTGAGCCTGCTTAGCTCCTCACACCTTATATCACCCTTCAGAGAATCTGGTGGCTCCTCAGGGTGCTACAACACCCTAGCTGATAATCACTGATTTATATACGAAGTGCTATGATTGCTGTATTTAGGCTTTCCATAATGTTGGAAACACAGATTAAGTCTCTTGAACTAACTAACCACAGATTAGTTGAGGACCACACTTAAACTGATTACTGTGGGTACTTCTATTAAAATTAATGAGACTACTTGTATATGTTCAGTGCTACCCACCTTGAGTAAATATGGGTGTCAGAATTGGGTCCTGGGTTAGCAGGAGATTTTTTCTGATCTTTACTAACCAGTCAATTTGAAGCTTTTTTGCAGCTCTGTGGAGTTGTCTTACTATTAGGAAAAGATCTCTTTCTGGTATATTATCTTCTGCCATCACAACATAAGTGGATTCTCTTGTCTCAGTTCCCTCTCCAAACCCATCACCTACAATATATACAGCTAAACAAAAGCCAAAGAAAATTTAAAACATACCAATAGTATTATACTGCATAATGAAATACTTACCATCTGGGAGGGAAAACCTCACATTAAAATGAAAATACCTGAAATAGTGTCAGTCACTGTGAAAATGAAGATGTCATGACCAAATAGGAATTTTCAGTCCCTTAGCTGTCAATAATTAATACATTATTTACACTTGCACATTCCCATTTCCCAGCTTTAAAGATTTCATTTACACTCTGATCCTTTGCTCAGCAGCAAATTTAACATCGTTGTGACCTTCATTTACCTGACAACATAGACCTATCAAGCAGAGAGTGTGTAGCACCTAATATGTGCATTTATTAAAGCAGCAAGATCCAGTTATTGGAAAAAGTGACAAATACCAGTGTTTTCCACAATAAACTGGAAGGGAAACACGTTGCTCTTAACAAATGACACAATTAACAAACCTCCTCTACAATGCTGTTCTTGGGAGCCTAGACATTTGCATGTTATAGAGAAGTGTCACTCTTAAACAAAGTGTTCTTAATTAAAACCCAATGGAATTTGGAAGTGTATAGTAGCCGTGTAATAAAAACAGTTGCAACAAGAGAAAACCTTATATTTATAGCGGCACCATTTGCCTAATTGAATTTGAAACATTGTATTAAAATAGCTGAAATATCACTTTCATCACAACCTAAACACGTAATATATTATACATGTTCAGCAGTAACAGTATCAGATGTTCATGAGAGACAATAAGATGCCATTACATCACAGTGTACATTAAACTTGCATATTGAAAACATTCATGTATTATAATAACAGTAAGCAAAACATCAGCATGAAATCAAGCATATGTTAAAACTGTGTTCGGTGAACAAGCATTGCTGTAATCCCCTTTGCATGGTGGAGTTGTGTAATTCTTTGATGGCAATACAAGTTTTCATATTAGAAGTAATTTTTTTTATGCATGTTGATGTCTTTCCATTGACTTCAGTTGGTGTTGGATTAGGGCCTCGGAGTGCAACTGGCAAGTATTAGGGCTGGAAGAGCAACAAGCATTTCAAAAGATGTAATGTGGTGGGAAAGCACTCAGAACATCACATGTATCAGCATCCCTGCACTAAAAAGTGGCAGCAGGGGTGCTTTCACTCGTTAAAAAAGCTTTAGTTAAAGCACCCCTGCCACCATTTTTCAGTGCAGGGATACTAATACACATGGTGCTGGTGTCTGCTGAAGTGCAGTAATTACCATGCTCCAGCAGACTTGATTAATTGAGTCTGCTCTGGTGTGCTGTAATTACAGCACATTGGAGCAGCCTCACTGCACATCTATAGGTGCCCAATGTTTTCAGCTTTCTGAAAAACTTTGAAAACTTTCAAAAAGGGACAGTATTTTATCTTTACAAGCATGCACTTGGTTTGAGCTTGCCAGGCTCCAAAAAATATCTACTATAGGCAAGAGCAGAGGCATAATGATGCATGATGGTGCTAACCATATATATGACTTATCTCTGTCTCCATGGCCACTGCTTTTCAGAGACCAGGCCAATTCTTGCACTGTCTGAGAAAGTAGTCTCAAGATTTGGCTATGATCCAGGGCAGCTTCTTCAAAACTTAATAATATTATTATTATTTTATCCAAAGGAACTTAACAATTGGAGATAAAAGGGTTAAAACAACAAAAGGCCTGTAAACATATCGTCTCAACTGATAGTTAGCCTTTCACATGTAGGAAATGATCATTCTAAAGTCACTGAGTTCCTGCCAACATGCAAACCCAGCTCATAACAATTTAGCCCGTGCTTATCCATTAGCAAGCAACTTAATTACTAACATATAATAGTCATAACAATATTATGGGTATCCCCCATGTTCTTCACATACTGCCATTAATAACATAGCACTGCCATAAGCATGTAAGATAATGGTGTTTGCATTTAAAATATTAGGATAACCACTCCACTGGTAAGATGAGATTGAACCATTTGCACTGAATTCCCATTCCAGTAACATGATAGGCAGAAAGCATGGCAGGGTGGCACTAACTTATTCAGAAAGGCATGCCTGTAGCCCTGTCCCAGCCTTCTACTCAAGGTGGTGGTCTCTGGCCAACAGTAGTGCAAGTACCTATTGCTACTGCTTCAGCAAGGTAGCCCAAAGCATACTTTTCTTTCTCTTCTGCCCCAGTCTTACCACAGATATACTTACTGATGTTTATAGTGTTATGAAGATTAGCTAATGCCCAGTGTCAGTGGGTCCACAAAGTACCCCCTCTATCCTCATAATTCCCGCCTGCCACGACTTGGATCTTAACAAAATTAAATAGGGAGGAAGTGTTTGGTATACCAAGAGATACCTGTGGAAATTACCATGTTGAATTAGATCTATTTCTCAGTGCTTTTATTCAGCTGGTCTCTGTTATTTTACAGGAAACTCCCCTTGTGGGAGATTGCAGTCCTGAAGATTGGTCTTGGGGACTCCCCAGGTCTCCTGACCAGTCCCAGTCTGATAATACAATAAAAATGAGATTTCACACAGTCCTGGTCTCCACAGCCAATTATTCTATTAACAGTTCATTACAACCACTGCCTGTGCAGCACCCGCTGCTAATTATATTATTAGCGGCTTGTTACAGTTGTCACCTGCATTCCTCTTGGGCAGGGCCGGTGTGCGGGCTCCGTGGTTCTTTCTCAGCCTGTCTTGCCCTCTCAGTCCCCAGCGTCTCTCTCCCCTCCCGGGGTTTTGGACTCACCCGGACGCTTTAGGGTTGGAGCAGGGGTCGTCTGCCCCCTGCATCTCTCTCTCTCTCCACTGGGCTGGCATGCAGGCTCCTCAGCTCAGCTCCATCTCTCCCCACACTCACTGTCACTCCTACTGACTCCAGGTATGTTACGACGGGGTCTGGGTTCCAGGCTCTCCCTTCCCTGGTTCTCCTCTTCGGGAAGTCTCTCCTCACTCTCTCTCTCCCTTCTGCGGTTCCCAAAGGCACCCCTCCTTCACCTTCTCTTCCTCTTATCCTCTGAGACTGGTTGCCATTGGCTCCTTAAGGGCAGGGGCCCACCTCCCCACATGGTAATAATTTCCAGCTGCCCCCATTCTCTTAGAAACAGGGCCTCAGTGGAGACCCTGTTAAACCCAACAAAAATCAGTTGAAGCATTATTTTATGCTCTTAATATGTGTAATATTCTTTGCAGATAAAAATTTCCAAAATGAGTTCTTGCATGTCGGTTTTTAGCTAGGAGCATAATATATTGGTTGAATCATGCTTCCTTCTTAACAACAAAGATTTTATAGCAGAAGCCCTGGCACAGCATTTATGATGGAAGAGAAAACACTGTTGCAGCCCCTCTGCCATAAAAAGTAATCAATTCTGGAGCACTCTTGCAAAATAGATATTTCAGGCTGTGGACTGGTTTCAAATTGGTGGGTATCCAAAATCTGTCCAAATGCCACAGTCACAACAAGAGCTGTCCTGAATTTCTAAGCTATTATGTGAATTTAGTTTTTATGAGCAGCATTGGATTGATGGCAGAGGACTGAATTTTTTTTCTTTTTGGGTATATAACAGGAACAATACAAGGAACAGGAGTACAGATTTCCCCTCCAATGTCCCATTACTGAACCTCACTCCTGACATTAAAGGGACCCCTCTAGGAGGTCAGAAAGCAATTTAATCTCTGTGCCCATTCATTTCTTGTTCTCTCTCTACTGAAATGCTCAACTGGGGTGGTATTTAGTGCTAGGTATGGGTTTTGTGACATAACACCTCTGTGGTAGGCATATACTTCCAGGACATGGGAAAGGCAGAAGGCTAGATCCTTCTGTCCTACTAAGATCATACACTGAACTCTCTATTTCTCAGCTGATGCTTTGAGAACTCAGCAGAATGAGGAATGTAAAGGGGTAGAGTAAACAGAAAGGTTGGCTGAGTGTGCAGTGTCTTGGGCTTTCAGTCTTTCTGCCAATAAATAGAGCCAAAGTAATCCCTGATGAAAGAAGATGAATTGCAACCCATCTGTTTTTACTATACCAAGATCACGACTTCACCAAATCTCATTCCCTCCAGATTATAGATCTTCACAATGAAAGACTGGAAAGCCTCATATTTTATGCCTAACTGCTTCCCACACTCCTGCACCTAAAATTTCTATTTGCCATATGGACAAAAAAGAAATGGGCTGGAAAATAATGTATTTTTGATCAGGAAAATAAGCTCATGATCTGTAGAATAGGATCCATATCTCTGTTCTTTCTGTATTCTGGGCATTATCACTTTGTAACACCATAGCACAAAACAGCCTAAGGGAAAAGGCAAAAATCAGGTCATGTCAGTGACTAGAGAATCATGGCAGTGGAAGAAGGGTGGCCTTCTGCTGTTGGAATAATTCTCTAGGGCCTGGCCTGGGCCTGCTTAAATCTGGCTTGAACCCCAAATTATATCACAGATTTCCTGTACAACCTGTGCTTAGGGGGAGCTATGTACCTAAGTAGCATTGAGCTGGGCCTGAGGTTTTCTGCATTTCATTTCCACACCTATAAACTGAAAGTAAGAATGTTCCTTTATTTCACAGATGTGGTACTGTGAGGAGAAATTCATTAATGTTTGCAAGGTAGTCAGATGCTAATTGCAAAGACCATACAAGTCAGGAAATAACCAGAATGGAAGCAGAAAAAGAAAGAGGATGGAGCACTTATTAAGAAAAGGATGAGAACTAATATCAGGGAAAAACAGAAAGACATAAGAAAAAAGTTGTGGAGTGGCTGAGAAAGAACAGGAAACATAACAGTCAGAAAATACATGTTTATATATAGAAAAGATTATATTAAAATATTTCAGTGAATAGTACATTAAGGTTTTTAAGGCCAGATGGGAGCAGACAGGGGTGGATCCAGAGGGAATGCAGTGGTACAACTTCATTTCTCCTTCTGACCATACAGCAGGAGCAGAAGCCCAGGAAGAAAGTAAGGATTCCCTTTTCCTCTCTCTTCCCTTGCCTACCGTTGTCAGTGTCCCCACTGTCCTGGGGCTGAATGGAGCTCCTGTCCCACTCCAGCCAGGCTGCACAGGAACTGGGCTCAGCCTAGGACAGCAGCGGTTGCAGCAGGCAGGCACGTTCCCTTTCCCTGGTTGCTCCCCAGTGGTGTTCCCTGCTGGCCCAGGAGCAGGCATCAAGAAGGCCAGGAGAAATAGGAAGAGAAGGAAAGAGATAGGGAGAGGAGAAGAGGACATGTTCAAAGGGAAAGGAGGAAAGAATGCTTACCTTCATCAGGACTTAAAGTCCCCAGCTGCTACTCCTGGTGTATGGTCTGCCAATGCCAACCCCAGTGGAGCAGGAGGAGGCTGGAAGCAGAGGCCGCAACCAACCCTGCATTGGCTGTTGCTGCAGCCACACCCGCCTTCATAAAACTCTGGATCTGCTTCTGTTAGCAGGTAAGACTGAGGAGGAGGAGAGAATTGGAAAGCTCTGGGTTGAGATGGGGGCTGTAGAAAGGAGTCCTGGCTTTTGTATAGGCATGAGAGGCCAGATCTTGCTTTGGTTTTGGTAGGGTCTGCTTTTTTTGACAGTTTGCTGGCTTCAAAACATGGTTGTTGATATTTTAGCCAAATATGACATGACTCAAGCAGGCTATCAGTTAAATCCATTTGTGTGTGTGTGTGGGTGTGTGTAAGGATTAGAAACCAAATTGTGAACTGTGTATAAAGCCTACACTGACTCAGGCTCAAAAGTGGACTTTATTTAAATTAGCCCTATAGCCCTTCCACTTGTTTGCTGATAAGCTTATAGCTGTCAGCATGAAGGTAGCAATCAGGAATTCATCACCTTTTCTTTTTTTTACTCTGTTAGGCTCTGATAACTTTTCTTTTCAAGTGGCATACTGTAATATTGTGCAGTATTAAATGTTATGCACAAATAAGTACCTAATGGTAAATTTAAAGATGTTACAGCAGTCCAAGTTCTTTCATTTTCCTGATTATAACGACATTTGCATAATGTATGAATTCAAACATTATTGCTGTTAAATAATGCATAAATATTCTCCCATGCTGAAATGCATCTATTTCCTTTCCATGAATTATTTTGAATGTATCATTCAGTTGTTGTTCTATTTAAAAATGTAGTTAGAACTCTGCATATATCAGTATTATGACTGGAAGAAGTATCATCACAAGTAGTTGGATAACACTCCAAACTGTAAATGAAGTATACATTATTAAATGTGCCATATTCTCCCCCTACTTCAGGGTGCATTATCTTCAGAATACAATCCCAGCATTTCAAAAATGTCAAAAAGAAATGCAGGTACACATTTGATCATATGATCATCTGGCAGGTCTTAGGGGAAAAGCTAACATTTTATTCCTAGAGCTGAAAGGAATATAAGCTTTGTCATATAATTTGGAGTTTTTGTCAGATAACAGCAAAAGATGAATTCATAAAGACTAATTATGAGTACCTGTGGGAGGTACCAGGCATCACTAACAACTTTGGTTTCTAAATTCATCTCCCCCACATGACCAAGACCCTTTATTTATATTTTAGTCTATAAAAAGTGCCCATTCAACAAAGTCTAAGCTAAATCTCAGCACGGGTTCTCCCTTAGCCGATGCCTAACAACTTGATACAATCAAAACAAACAAAAATCTTTACCACAATGCACAAATGAAAACAAATGAAAATGATGCAGAAGCTAGAATCCCTATAAAATGGGCTCCCAGCTTGCTTGAAATAATGTCATAAAATTGAAGAACTCAACATGGCACCAGAAATGCAAGGGAAGTTTGTACACATCATCTCTTAGCAGACATGGACCAATATACCTGTTATTACACAAAATAAAGAGTAGTGGACACACCTGGAACCAGAATAACTTCACCTGTTCCTATAGACAATTTCCCTGAAAGGATCAGGAATAAAATGCTACTGGTGTAAAATACAATAGGTTACATTTTCTCTGTCTACAGCTATCACAGAGTAGGTGTTTGCAACAGACAGACAGGCAAACAGAGTTAAGGCCCAGGCATGGCATTTTAATAGCCACCAACTCTTGTGAGCTACCCCAAGTCAGCTGTGTGTTTGTCTGTTTCTCAACCCAGTCTAATTGACATCAGCATAAAAACTAAATTACACTGCAGGGGGAATGGATGTCTACTCATGAGCAGGCATGTGTACCTTTGACTACTTTATCCAAACACATTTTGCATTTTTGTGTTTCTGTTATGAGTAGCAACATTCGAATCCATCTCTTAAGAGCATGTCCAGATGATCATGCACATGCATTTCCTTGCAGACAAATATCCTTGGCTCTCCAGAAGATCCAGCAGTGGAAATCCAGCAGCAGAAAGCCTGGCCAGCAGCTGGAACATGGCTCCAGCTGGCCAGGCTCCAGTTTCAGGTGGCACACGCTGCTGCCACATGTGCTACCCTCATTTTTTCTAGCATGTGTTTTCTTTGACACTGGGATCTCCAGTTAGGCACAGTCATTCTTAAACCTTGCTATAGTGGGATGGTGCAAATCAACAATATTAAATACCTAAGTTTCTTAGATTGTGAATGGGAAGACTTAGGTGCATCTTAAGGATGATCTAAATTGTCCAGGAGGGGAGCAGGCACCTACAGCTAGCCAACAGAAAATGTTAGGCACAGGGGTATGTCTGAATTCTTATTTCTCAGAAGCATCAAACTCAGGGCTGTAGGAGGGGTGTTTCTATCTTGTTATATGGTCCATATTGCTCATAGGGGAGTTACCTGCTGAAACAAGGATGCTTGAAAAACAGCAGCATAGATTTCAGTATAAAGCACAGCACTCTGGTTACTCTTGAGAAAGTGGTAGTGTTGGCAATCGGAAGGAGTATTTTGAAGACCTTTTCAATCAAGATTCTCTTGATGAAAAGTGTTGTCAATTCCATCCTGCAACACCCGGTCAGAGACAATCGTGGAATCCCTCCAATACTTGACAAAGTGAGGAAAGACATCAAGAAGATGAAGAACAACAAGGCATCGAGAACGGATGGCATCACCAGCAAAATCTTCAAGGAGTAGGGAGAGGAGCTTGTATCACAGATCCATGCCCTTATCTTAAAGATCTGGAATGTTAAGGAAATCCAAAATGACTTCAGGGATGCCGTGATCATGACAATCTTCAAGAGAGGGGACAAATCCACCTGTGGACACTACAGAGGAATTGCATTGCTGTCCACCCCAGGAAGAATCAGTGTGACAATGCTCCTGAACCGTCTCCTTCCACATGCTGAAGAGCTGCTCCTGGAATCTCATTGTAGGTTTAGGGCATCAAGAGGTACAACTGACATGATCTTCACTCCTCGCCAGATGCAGGAAAAATATTGGGAACAGCATAAAGCTGTCTACATGGCCTTCTTTGACCTATGAAAGTCTTTTGACACTGTTAACTGAACAACAGTGTGGAGGATCCTTCTGAAGTATGGATACCCACCAAACTGGTCACTAATCTTTGCCTGCTCCATGATGGTATACAAGCAGTGGTTCTTAGTAATGGAACTAATCACAAACCCCTTTGTTTTTAAGGCAGGAGCAAAGCAAGGCTGCGTCATTGCTCCAACACTCTCCTTGATATTTCTTACCACAATGCTATAGCTGGCCACCAACAAGTTTCCAGTCAGAGTAGAGCTAAACTACTGAATGAATGTAAGGTTGACATGATGTAAGGTTGATATCATTGACATCTCTACTGAGACATACAAGAAAATGGGACTGATGCTTTCAGAAGACTAAGGTCTTCAAGCCCTTCTAGCATAGCAAACTAGCTGAGAGAGAAAGACGGCTTATTGCAGGCATGTAACACCCTTCAACAGAAATGGTGGGACATCCAAAATGAATAGTGGACTACTCCTGCAGAAAGAATGCAACTGTATGCTGACAGTGAAAACACCAGAAGCTTCTATGAAGCACTGAAATCTGTCTAGGGCCCCACCTTCCTGATCTAAGTCCACTGAGGCTCTCTGGTGGCCCCACTTTATACAATGACAAAGACTGTATCATGGACTGATGGTCTGAGCACTTTCAAACTCTCTTTAGTACTGAATGCATTGTACATGAGTCTGCCATCAACTAAATTAAGCAACTGTTTGTCAAGAAGAAACTAGATGAGTATACTACACTGGAAGAAACCTTTACTGCTATAAACCAGAGAAAAAGCAACAAAGCCCCTGGAATTGATGGAATTCTACTCTACACTCCAAGCACTGTGAGCTCTTTATAGCCTGCTGGGAGCAGGGAAAAATTCCACAAGATCTGTGTGATGCTGTAATCACTAGGCTTGTGTGAAGCAGCTAGTATTCACTTTGGATTTGGCCAATTTGTGGAGACAGTGATTTGATTCGGTGCTTCAAATCACTGTCCCAAATCCATTCAGCTGAATCTGATTCGGAGATTCGGCTGCCACTGACTCAGCCGAATCTCTGAACCAAACAGGCCCCATCCCCCGCCTGCTCTCCCAGCCCTGTCAATGGCTGCTCCACCCAAACCCAGCTCCCTGCTCTTAAAAAAAACAAAAAAAAAGCCCAGCACTCACCAGCTCCTGCCAGGCAGGGGGTGATCCCTGCTACCCTCCACTGTAATCCAATCCCTGCTGCCCCACACTGCATGGGGGGGTGGGCTCTGCCATGAGCCCCCATAAGCGCTGATGGCTGCTTTTTGTTTGTTTGTTTGTTTTGTTTTTCTTTTCTTTTTTTAAAGAACCAGAAGTTGGGGCAGGGAGGAGGTCCTAGGAGAGTGAGCAGGTGATGCGAGCTTATGACAGGTGGGGCAGCCATGGGTGGGGGCTGGGAGAGAAGACAGGGATCAGGGGCTGCTCAGGGGAGCTAGGGGAACAGGCAAGGGATGAGGCCTGGTGGGGTCTCCTCCCCCCACCTCCAGCCAGCTCTCCCCCATCCCCTACTTACCAGCATGGATTCCAGGTCCAGTTCCCTGAAACAGCGAGTGGGGACTGCCTGAATCTCTGAATCGATTTGGAGAGCTTCAAATCTGAGCTTCGCACAGCTCTAGTAATCATCACTCTGTATAAGAATAAAGGTGACAGGTCAGACTGTTCCAACAACCATCACTGGGAAGTTCCTAGCTAGAATTCTCCTCAACAGGCTGATGCCTGCCAAAGCAAGTGAGGTCCTCCCAGAGAGCCAGTGTGGCTTCAGAGCAAACAGAGGTATGATAGATATGGTACTTGTGTTCAGGCAAATACAGGAAAGTGCCAGGAGCAGAACAAAGAGCTGTACATCACTTTCATCAACCTCACTAAGACATTTGACACATAGGCCAAGAATCTCTGGAAGATTCTCAAGAAGGTTGGGTGCCCACCTAAGTTCCTCACCATGGTTAGGTAACTCCAGGACAGTCAGTATGGACAAGTCAAGTGCAACAACAGCCTCATGGGTGATCTCCAATGGAGTTAAGCAAGACTATGTACTTGCCTCTACCTTGTTCACCATTTTCTTCATCATGATGCTGCAGCAAGCATTGGATAATATTAGGGAAGGTGAGAAAAGTGTCTACATCTGCTTCCTGGCAGATGGAAACCTCTTTAACCTCAAACAGCTACAGGCCTACACAAATACCTCGCAACAGCTCATCCATGAACTTCTGTTCACAGATGATTGAGTCCTGCTGGCACACGCTCAACACCATCTGCAGCACGTGACTACTTGCTTTGCTACTGCAGCTCAACTCTCTGGACTCACCATTAGCCTGAGGAAGGCTGAAGGTCTTCATCAGCCAGCTCCATGCCAAGCTTATATGCCACTGAAGATGAATATCAAAGGAACTGAGCTAAATGCTGTCGAGCAGTTCACCTACCTGGGGACTGTCATCTCATATGAATCCATGATCGACAAGGAGGTAGATAATAGACTCTCAAAAGCCAGTAGTGCCTTCAGCAGACTGTTCAAGCTGGTCTGGAATAGTCACAGCCTACAGGCACAGACCAAAGTTAAGGTGTACAGAACTGTTATCTTCATTCTACTATATGGTGCTGAGTCATGGTTCTTATATCACTGCTATGTACTCCTCCTTGAGCACTTTCATCAGCACTGCCTCCGCATCATTCAGGATTATGTCACCAATGTGGAGGTGCTACAAAGAACCAATAACACCAGAATTGAGGCAATTCTCCTGCAGACTCAACTGTGGTGGGCAGGCTACATGGCCCAGATGGATGACAGCCACCTACCAAATGCCATGCTATATGGGAAATGGACCTCTGGGAAATGTGACAGAGGGGCCCCATGTAAGTGCTTCAAGGACACCCTGAACAGGTCCTTTTCTGCCTGTGGTACTGACCATAAACTGTGGTACAGATTGGTGCTTGGATCCAAATCAAAAAGGCAACAGCCCTCTTTGAATGACAGTGCAGAGCCAACATCAAGGAGAAAAGGAGAAGGAGAAAAGATACACCCTCATCCAGCAGCAATCAGCCATATATGTGTAACTGTTGCAGCAGGATTTGCCTTTCTGCAATTGGACTGATTAAGCTCATCATTGAAATCTCTACTGAAGCATACAAGAAAACAAGACTGAAGCTTAACTTTCAGAAGACTAAGATCCTTCATCAACAAACTCTTAATGAGAAGTTCCCAGTTCTTGTAATTCAGCTTCATGGTAAGACTCTGAAGAACATTGAGTAGTCCTGTACCTTGGATCCATCTCTTACAGAAGGTTGACATAGATGAAGAAATCCAACATTGTCTCCAATGTGAAAGTGCAGCCTTCAAATACCTAGGGAAATGGGTGTTTGAAAATCATGACACCAGATCTGGATCCAAGCTCATGGTTTATCAAGAAATCATGATCCCCACCTTACTGTAAAGAATTGAGATGTGGACATCATACCAGGGACATCTTAAGCCACAGCAGAAGTGCCATCAATGCTGCCTGTGGAAGATCCTTTGAATCCAGTGGGAAAACAAATGCACAAACTTTAACATCCTCTTGCAAGCAAACATCATGAGTATCAAGATGATGTTCATCTAACATCAACTTTGCTGGGCTGGCCACATCATCCAGATGTCTGGCTCCAGATTCCCAGCTCAGTCAAGGCATATGCTCAAAAAGAGAGCAGAGAAAGTGCTTTAAGGATGTCCTCAAAGCTAACTTGAAAAAATGCAATATCGACATCAACTCATGGGAGACTATCACCTAGGATCCGCAGATAAGACAAACATGGAAGACAGTCATGGGATTGCCGATGATGTTGAGTGGTGATAGTTTCTACTTTTGTCAGATAGCTTAGGCTTATCCAGGAAGTTGTAGACCTGACCTCTAGACTTTTCCAATTTGAGAGGATTCAAATCCACTTCACATTATTTTTTAGAGAGTGCCCTAACTACCAACCTATAGGATCCCCTAAGGTAGAGCACCCTGCATCCTTCTGTTGAAGCCGCTCTATTGTGCAACAACAAATTCAAGGTTCCTGGGACCAGACAGAACGCAAATGAATAAAAGCCAGGCTCCATAATTTGCTGATTAGAGATCTCAGGTAGGAGAGGAAGAGTCCTGGGCTCCAGTCCCAAGCTCAGTAGTAGGGATGGAGAGTACCTCCCAGTTTAGTAAGTGTGGTTGCTGTGTTGTGTGCTGAACTCTATGCTTTGGTGTGCATTAGGCCTACACTGAGATGCCAACAGGATCAAGGGACTTAGTTCACTTTTCATTTAGTTTCTGGATTCAGATAGTGCTGAGGTGGGATGTAGGCACCAGTCTGTTCATGCTGGGGTAGTTCTAAACATAAGTAGATAAGTCTAGAGAATGTTCAGGTCAAAAAAGGAGGTGCCTAGATAATGTATGTGGCTCCTAAAGGAGATGGCAATGACCAGGAGTTTGTTTTTTTTTGCAGTGTTGGATTAAATTTTACCCAAACCCTTTTTTAGGGCCTAAGTCCTTTCTTTGTTTCCATATGGCTCTGACCCTCACTGTTTCAATTTGGATCCTAAGTCACTGGGTTCTCTTGTCTCAGTCAATTTTCCATTTGCTATGGGTCTGAAATAATCAAATCTCCAATAAACATAATCTTTTTTTAAAGTGTGTCATCTTTTATGATTTGTCATTATAATGCTAAAAGGTGTCTGTTCTATCAATGCTTCTGCTATTACTTTACTCATATAAACACACTTATATGCACACGTGTGCAGAGCCTATTTACTCTGTCAAATGGATTTTCTGTCACTCTCCCTTCCTTTCTCCTCCTCACCACTGTTGATAGTACACTGAAATGCATTTCAAAAGCCTAATAAACTGATCTGATGGTAAAAGGAACAATTTGGCTCACACTTATTTAAAGTGATTCTGCATAAACTGGGGAACATTCTGAAATGGATTTGATCAACTTAAAACTGTTAAATGTGCAGCACAGAAAATATGTCAGCTAGTCCCTAAATTGAATATGCCTGTTAAAGAAAACAAAATGGACTGTGAAAATTTGTGTCGGTTTCAGAATATACTTGCTAAAAGAGCAAGTTGTACCTTGAACAAATTCATTTATTTACAAATTTGGTCTTATCAAGGGAACCATCAACGCATAGCCAAAAATTCCACCAGTTTTTACTCACCAGTAAGGTTTCCATATTGGCAGCTCAGTCAATATTGGGAGGGGTTCCAGAAGAATGAACTTATGGTGCCCAGCTCTTCTACTGATGGTGAGCCACTTTGAAAGTTCAGTTCACCTTTTGTCTTGAATGTTGATTCTTTTTCCAAATGTGTCCATGTAGGCATGGCTTTCCAAAACAGCTCTATTATTGGGGCTTTGTTTTAGTGTCACAGGAAAACCCAGAGGATATTTCAGTGCTGAAAAATCTCAAGACTCTGTAAATCTTATTTAAAAAAAAAAGGGAAGACTCTCAAATACTACACAAAGGGGTTAATTTTCAAACTAAACCATAATCTCCGGGTTGCTTTCTCAAAGGGAAAATATCAAAAAATGGTAAATAGCCTGCAATACATTTTATCAACATGGACAGATTCAAACAGACAAGCTCCAGATTTGTGAATTTGGAAAAAGAGACTGAAAACAACAGCTGTCTGCTTGCAGTAAAGCTCTCTTCTAGTGTCTCCTGCAGTTCTTTCAGCGATGTCCCTAAGCCATGAAGAAAGAACACACTAGTAAAGAGTGTCTTTGTTTATTACATAAACTAATTAGAACAAATAAAAAACTCACTTTTTTGCCTTGTTGTGGCTCTCTTGTCAGAAACAGAGATGGCATAGCTTATAACTGTGAAAGACAAGAGCTATACTGTATGTTTGAAACTCCACCTCCCATGGGTCTCTGTCTTTGATTTCTGCCTTTAATGCTGATAAGAAGTGACAGTAGTTGGGTAAAACAATCAAAATTGAAGTTGAAGAGCTTATAAACCTTCTGACACTTCAATAAACCAAAAGCCAATACAAACCTGAAAAAAAATTGTATCCATTTTGACTCAAACTAGCCACACAGAGCAGAAATGACACCCACTCAGAAGACTAGAAGAGACCTTCTGATGTATTTTACTCTCATTTCATAAATTTTAAATAAAAAATAAATGTTAAATTCTACAAGGAGAGCTAAAATCTTTTATAATCTTTTAGACAGTTGCTGCCATCCCTCAAGAGAGCTTTGTGCCTGCTGCTAAATGTCTACAAATCAATATTTAATATTTTGAAACATGAAGTCTTAATTATCCATCTCCCCTTTAAGCATCAAACCCACACTCAGTGAAAATAAAACCATTTGTTGGCTGATGGGTTGACTGCTGCTTATTAACACTTTTTTTAAGGTCAGGTAGAAAATCTTTCTATCAAGTTTTTCTGTATCATAACTTACTAAAACAGAGAACACTAAATGTTAATGTGAAAATAAGTGAAGCTCTTCCTACAACTTATCCATTTTGCAACCAAAGCAAATCTTTTTGTGGATCCAAGACATTTTCCATTTGCAAATGTACATGTTAATTTGGCGCACATTCTGCAGTGATGACGGTATGTAGGTTCTAAAGGTAAGCACTGTAGAGCTGCGCGGTGGGATTTCCAGGTATCTAGACATTTGAAACCCCTCCTATATGCTTTAGAAAGCTAAATACTTACCTGCTTCTGAGACTTGGCCTTCCAGAATTCTAGTCTGAGACTGCCAGGACACCATAAATGAGACTTTGAAGGAAGTGTAGAATTTCTGTGGAAGAGAGGTAGTCAACTGGACTCAAGCAACTGAGGTAGGACCATGATTATGAAAAAGGAACCAACCTGAAGGAAGCAAAGTTTGAGACACAGTCTTGGATGCTCTGCAGACCATCAGAATGAGAAGTAGTCTACACCACTTCCAGTTCTAGTTAGTGTCGCTGCCTTGTCATGGGCAGCTACCATATGTACTTGAATCTGTGATGAGGTTTTTTCCCCTCCATTCAATATGGGGGAAAAAAAGCCTCTTGTCTTGGATTTAAGGACAGTTCAAGGTCATATTTGGGGTTGGATTTGCAGCCTCTGTTTCTAGCCTGCCCCCACAGCCTATGCTGCCATCCCCCCTGCCATCTCAAGGTTGGTCAGGCATAACTTGCCTTTGGTGAATCCATGCTGACTGTTCCTAATCACCTTCTCCCCCAACTGTTTAGAAATGGATTCCTTGAGGACCTGATCTATGGAAAATTATAACAAATTTATGAATTTTTCATGTCTAGAATCAAATTGTTTGAAGTTATCTCAGATTCAGGTAATTACAGTACTTAGCTACTCTAAGAAGCTACCTATGGAACCCTAAGTAGTGTAGCTCTGTTTATAAAGCACTGCATCCACAGTAATTACCTCTACCTCACATCTGGATGCTGTAGGAACATTCAGGAAGGTCAGCTAAATCAGAGCCATTTTGTGACACTCAGCATGAAAGGTCCATTTAGGGACAGTGTGGAGGACACTAGGATACAGCCTTAAGATTCAGAAAGTAGAGTGGGATAGACCTTAGAGACTATTTAACTTACAGATATGAGCTTTCATAGGCAACAGCCTGCTTGATTAAGGTTACGAATAGAAATTACACAAAAACTGGTATAAGGGATTTAAAACTGGTTCAAATCTGTAACAACAGAAGTTCAATATACACAAACTGCTTTCAAGATGGCTGAAACTGGTTTAAGATAAGCCTGGATGGATGCAGTATCAGATGTAACTGATTTAGGTTAAATCAGTTTATTGAACTTCTGTGCCAGATCCCTTCCAGATTCAAGTTAACTCACATTCCCCAGCATCTCAGGATGCTTTGTACCTCCCCTCCAAAGCTCCTCTTGCAGGGTGGGTGGGTTAGCCTTGGCTCAAGCTGTCTGCCAGCCAAGCAAGGAGGCATGCTTTAGTGGCTTCTGGCCTGGGCCACTGCAGGCACGTGGCTGTATTTTTGGAAACAAAAGTGAACATCTATTCACTTGCTTATCGGTTCAACCTGCAGAGATTAAATCAATTCAGCCTTGGGCATTTTGACTGTCTGTAGTTAGCCCAGATGCTATGAATGGACTTGTAGAAAGAAAGGTTTTAAACTAAAGAAGAATTTAGATACAAAGGAGAAGGAAGGAGGGAGCGGGGCACTGCTGAGAGAGGCAAAAGGTGTATGGGAGAGTGAGCAGAGTGCTAACCATTTACTAACACTATACTCAAGGTATAATCTAGACAAGTTAAAATGGGAAGCATCTGGGACCTTGAGTTGTTCCTTAAACTTGAATCTGACCATTTAGCGTAATGGAAAAGCTTTTTAAAATCTCCCATTGTACTCATCTCCATTATTCTAATCCCACCTCCCCCACCATACCCTTTCCTTACTGCTTTAGTCATATCAGTGCACTGCTATAGAAAGGGTACTCCCCACCCAGTTTATCTTGTTTTGCAGCTGTGCAGATTTCATGGTACAAATCAGCTAGGCACCTATTGTAGCATTTGTCAGACTGTGAACCTCAGTTTTTAAAGCAAGAAGAGACTAAAATGACACAGTAACAGGAAAGATAGCTCCATCCATCAGATATGGCCACAACTTGAGTTTAACAATAAGACTGTAATCAGGTAAAGCACATTACTACATGTCTAAATTACATTATAGGGAACAGTACTGCTTACACGCTTAATATTAAGAATATGCTTTGCTGGATTAAGACCTGTATGAATATATGGAAATAACCTGGATCTTGTAATATGCAGCTGAAAGCATCTTATCCCCTATCCCTACAAACCACTCGAGTCCAGTAGTGGCTACTTGTGCTCTAAAACAATATTAGAAACATCCCCAAGGGATAAGAAGGGGGAGGGCAGAGCTATAAAGAAACATTACCTTCACAAGGACACTGATTCATCAGAGGAGCCTTGTAACACAGAATTGCTTCTTTAGCAGCTTTCTTGTGATGCACACTGTTAGCTTGACACTTCTCCCTTGTGATGTCAGCTGTGTTGTTCCAGCAGTATGTAACAAGTAAAGCCTATGTCCAAATTGTATTCCCTGGAGCAGACCGGCTTCGTACTGCATTTGACTTTCTCCTGGGATAACGGTTACTTTCTTAACCCATTTCTCTTTTAGACTAGTATGAATGCATTATGAGAAGTGCATTACATTATTCACTGAGTTCTTCAGCCGGTATACTTTGATGTGGGGCCACTGTCTTCAACAACAGAGCCATGTTGATTTGCAACATGATTTGGACCTACGGTTCTTCAGACATCTCTGTTTAGTGTCTAGAGAAAAAAAAATATTTTTTTTTCTTGGAACTTGTCTCATTGTCCATCAGTAACTCAAAGAGCCAAAAGAAACTAAGCAGCTGTAGGGGAATTTATACCGGGTGCATCTACACATGCTATTAATGTAACATGATAAACTCCAGAGCAGTTCAAGCCAGAGTCAGTTGCTCCCAGGTGCTGCATCTACATGTTTGCCCATGACAGCAGCAATTTAAGCAGGGGTGGAGATGTCCCAGGCTGGCAGGGGCAACAGGGGTTTAGCTCTGGACTCTGGGTGGTGACATTAGGTGGCTGAGCGGCTGGCAGGAGCCAGGGGTCAGTAGTCACCATCTACACATGAGTTTGATCACACTTAATGGAGTTAATTAATTTACAGTGCTCTAATACCAGTGCACATGTAGACTGAGCCTTTACTGCTGAGCTAATTAGTCTACTCTGCAGTAAAGTGCATGTATAGATGCAGCCATTATCAATCACTAACTATCAGTATCTGTCTCTAAGAGATGGCAGGATTTATACAAATTAGCCCTGAAAAACAAAGGAATGTATTTTGGTTTAAGTTGAGGCATTCTGTTATTTTTATTATGTATTTGGGAGGATATTCATTAAGGCCTTCGTCCTATACAATTCTAATCAGTGGGAGAGTTTCCATTGGCAAGAGTGGGGGAAAGAACAAGCCCCAGTCATATCTTCCCCCCTGGGCAAGGAATAAATGGATATGCAAAATTGCTTCAAAAGTTAGATCTTTTCCTAGTTTTGTTTTGTGCTTTGCATTTTTTCATACTCTGTATCAATAGTTCCCAGATCTGCAGAATCCTGTGGCTGGCAATCCTTGCTATGCCAATGTACTTAACAGCTGACAGCCCTATAACCCTGAGAGAGGTTACTAGCTAGTTTGTCAACCACTTATAGCCAGCTTCCCAGGAGAAGAACATATTACCATGCAGTTAGTCCAAAACCACAGCCGTGGAATAAAGTACAATGTGTCTATCCCAGAACAAACCCATGAAACATTTAAATAATTTATATACTATATACACAGACATGACCGGGGCAATGTGTAGGGGGTGCATGTGAGTGCACGTGCCCCCCTGGGTGTGGCAGTGCACCCCTTGCAAACTCACCACCCTGCTGCTGGCACTGCCAATGGTGTCTGCGGGAGGTTCATGTTCACCCCTGGCCACCACTGCCGCTGGTGGTGCCTGCACGTGGTCACCAACCCCTGGTCAGTGCTTACCCGCCCTCCCCCCCCGCCATGGACAGTGCCAGCGGTGTCTGCAAGAGCTCCCCACTCACCACCACTGGGCTCCCAGCACTGCCACCACCACTGTGCTCCTGCCAGCACAGCCATGCCCTCCCAGCTGCTGGGGGCACATGTCGTTCATGGGCATAAACTTGTGAATGCAGAGCTTTAAATTAAGTCTAAAATAAATGTTGGTGACACTGGAATTCATGTTACATATACTTATATTTTATTGTTCTTTCCTTTTTTTGTTTTTTGTTTTGGATTTGTGGAAAAAAGAATGGAGTAGACCTTGAATACAGCAGCAAGTTATTAAAAATGAAAGAAACAGATTGCTTTATGTTATTAGAGCCGGGCTGGAAAAAATATCTCAATGGATCCATTTGGCCTATGTGCATGTGATTCAGTCACATGCACATGTTTATCAATCAGCACACATTTCGTGTACACAGGATGACTTGAGTATATTCACTTAGGCAAGGAGGCTGGGGCAGGGGGCAGGCAGGTGTGTGAAGTAAAGCCAGCCAAACAACCTGCACATACTTGAATGCCATTTTTGGCCCTACATTTCACCTTGAGATTGGAAATCAAAAAACAGCTACAGTGTAGCAGAAGTGAGTCTATGAAATATTCACTCAGGTGTAAACACGGAAGTGTTTTGTAGGTTCACAGGTAAAGCAAATAATGAGACTTTCTGAGAGATAATGAACATGTTATAGATTTTCACTGTGTAGATCATCAAACATTTATTTCTCAAGCATGTTTCTATGTCTGTAATTGGGATACATCTGAAGAGCAATCACTGTGCTCAAGCACCTTCAAAAATGTATTCCTCTTCCTTTGTGATTTGCTGTAGGGTTAGTTCACCAGGCAATGTAATAAACCATTAGTTGCCTCAAGACTGCTGAGGCTATTTTAAACAAAGCTTCTTTCTATATTTTCCTGCATGTATTTCTTCCATATTTAAAAGATCAGGGAAGTGGTTTTATATATTACCTTGTGAAATAGAATGCCCAGAAAGGTTATAAGTGGGTGGCTGTAGTGGTGAAGGCCACCAAAATTGAATGTGTTATATAATTTTAGGAAGCTGGCTTTGAACTTCCATGTCTCTTACACCACTGTCAACAAGCCAGCTGTATCCATTGCATTCAACCTAAGGTGCACTCAGGACATCAAAAACCTTTCAAATAATTTGGACTAAGTTGAAAAAGAGTTTGAGTGAGAGATTTTTTTTAAGCAGTGCATTTTAAAAAGCATAAAGGAAAGCTTAGCAAAAATGGAGTCTACCATGAGTTAGTGAATTGGTCCATTTTATTTATTGCACAATAGTCTTTTATTTATTGAGAACATGAAAGAAATAAACAGAAGACATCTCAAAATATTTAAAGTTTGACAAGTAGTTTATGTTGATTTTGGTTTAATTCTAATGGCTCTTTTTCAACTGCATTAGCATTAGCTCAAATGCAGTGTCTTGAGACTGGAAGAACAAGTTGCAAATATGCTAGTACTGCAGCAACTGACTTTTTTAGTCAGAAGGGGTGGATGTTTGCTGAATCCTCCATGTTTCTACGCACGTGCAGGAAGTAGGGCAGCAGCTAAAAGAGTCTCTTTGCACTGCTGTCCCAGGTGTCACTGTAGCTCAGGGAGACGGAGCTTTAAACTAGTTACTAGCAATAGTTTAGCCACAGGGTTTAGAATGGAGCGTGACACTCTTTCAGGATCTTGGGTAAATAATCAGGGTAAACTAGTCCATGAGGAATCTCTGCTGCCACAGCTCCTCAATATCTATTTGTACCTAACTTAGCTAGCTTAAAACTTGCATGGGTAATTAAGACTGTGCAAAAACAGCACCATTTTGTTTTGACTTCTGTTTTGCCATTTTGATGGGACAGTGTTTCATTTTGAGTTTCGTTTCATTTTGAAGCACTGTTCCATTTTGTTTTGTCAAAATTGGTTCACTGTTTCAACACTGTTTTGACGTTTTGTGCTTCCCCGTTATAGCCTATGGACAAAATATTGAAACAGTGTCAAAACAGCAAAACAGTTTTGACCAAAAAAAAAAAAAAAAAGGAACATTGCTTCAAATGAAATGAAACTCAGAATGAAACACTTTGTCATTTTTGGTAGCCTCTTCTGAGAGCATGAAGCCTACCAAGTTTCAAGGAGCTAGGTGCAGGGGTTTCTAGGGAACCTGCACCTCAAAATCTTGAAAGCAAAACTCATGTCATGCCGTGGGGTGAAAACTACTGGCATGGTAGCCCTTTCTGAAGCCATGAAGCCTGCCAGGTTTTAGGGAGACAGGTGTAGGGGTTTCTGGGAAACTTCACCTCAAGCTGCTGATAAGCAAAACTTGTGACGTGTGTGACTGGGTGTGTGTGTGTGTTAAGGCATGCCCTTACTGGCACTGAGGCCTCTACATGCCACAGGCCCCAATGAGGCCTCCTCCTCACCTACAGCCTCAGTTTGGTCCACCACTTTAAATAACAACAGGTAATAATTGTGGCAGAATCCCACCTCTGTCTCTCCCCAAAAACTCTGCTATGTGACAATTTGGTTAACATGGTCCCTGCAGAGGGCAGACATCCCATGGGCTCTGTAGGTAGCCCTGAGTTGTAACCTGAGCTGGATACATTCCTGAGAGAGGAGGGAAACCTGCTCCCTTTGCCTATATGACTGGTATCATATACGTGGGTGAGGGGCTTATGGTCTCTATTGTTCTAAGTAATGCCAACCTGACTGGGAGGGGGGTAGCGACCCTGCCAGTCTGCTCAGCAACCAGTGATGCATTTCAAATTAGTTGGCTGGCAGCCAACAGGTGCTGGTCTCCATTGGACCAGGTAAATCAGGTCATAAGGGCTATAAAAGTTAAGAACTGCCCAGGAGGAGGAGCAGTAGCCATGATGAAAAAACTCAGAGAGAGAAGCTGGACCATCTGAACAGCCTGCCTCCAGAGGAAATCTCCACCTGCCTCTGGATGATACTCATGACTAAGCTACCTGAGATCTAACTAGATATATAGCTTGCAGTAACTCGGATGCGTAATCAAAGGCTACCCAGCCATGCCAGTTTGCTCTATGGGATATTGCTGTATGCTGTACCTTATTCCAAACCTACTCCTTATAACCAATAAAGATCTCCTTTGTACCTAGTGTGGGAGACTGATTGGGAGTGAGCCTAGATTATGCCTTGGGGGTCCCCTTGGTTTGGCTGACTAAGGGAGACCACTATTTGTGCTTCAGACTGAGGGAAGCACCCCAAGTTCTTGAACTGGGTCAAGTACCCTCAAGGACTACTAGGCCAGTGTTTCCCAGGGTGCACAGTGCCAGGATCAGGCCAGACCCTGAGTGGTGGCAACAGTACCCCCAGGCTAGCAGATGTGCTCCAGGAAGGGGGTCAGCTAGACCTAAGGCACCCCCAGGGAGACACTTGGAGCCTGGAAGGTGACTGTGAGGTGGGTGCTCAGTGCAGCAGCACCCCCTACTGGCCCACAACAGTAAAAACATAGTGAGCAGAACAGTAGCACAAGCAGCATCTCAGGCAGCCAAACAGTGACAGAACCTTTCTTTCCTCTCTTGCAGGAGCTTCTTCTCCAGATCCTGCCTGAGAAATCTCCCTGCCAGCCCCAGCCCTGGGGTTTAGATGTGCCCAGGGCCCTGCATCCTTCTGGTCAGGTGCTCGGGGTGTTGGTCCTAAGGACATAGCACTAGCAGACAAGGTTCTTTGGGTTAGTCTAATCTGGTATATTTTAATAGACCAACTGAATAGTTACAGAAATATATCTTAGCAAGGTTTCAGGTTAAAAAAACCCTTTGTCAGGCTAAGGAGGCATCTGCAGTTGAGGTGTGTGTGTGTGTGTGTGTGTGTGTGTGAGTGTGTGTGTGTGCGTGTGTGCACTAGTCTGCTGTTCCAGTTCTGGGTGCTGCACTTCAAGAGGGATGTGGACGACATGGAGAGGGTCCAGAGGAGGGCCACTCACATGATCAGGGGGCAGCAGGGCAGGTCCTATGAGGAGAGGCTACGGGACCTGGACCTGTTCAGCCTCCACAAGAGAAGGCTGAGGGGGGATCTAGTGGCCTGTTACAAACTATTCAGGGGGGACAAGCAGACACTGGGGAAGTCCCTGTTCCCACGAGCACCGCCAGGAGTGACCAGGAATAATGGTCACAAGCTGGCAGAGGGTAGATTTAAGCTAGATATCAGGAGGCGCTACTTCATTGTCAGGGCGGCTAGGATCTGGAACCAACTTCCAAGAGAAGTGCTGCTGGCTCCTACCCTGGGGGTCTTTAAGAGGAGGATGGATGAACACCTTGCTGGGGTCGTTTGACCCCAGTACTCTTTCCTGCCATGGCAGGGGGTCGGACTAGATGATCTACTCAGGTCCCTTCCGACCCTAGAAACTATAAATAGTAAAGAAGCCAGAGGCTGGTATGCAATGCAGGCAAGAAAGCCAATCAATGGAAATGGAAATGGAAATGGAGGTGAGGGACAGGCTGGGGTTTTCATAGATTTCATAGATTTCATAGACATCAGGGCTGGAAGGGACCTCGGGAGATCATCGAGTCCAGCCCCCTGCCCAAAGGGCAGGAAGTCAGCTGGGGTCATAGGATCCCAGCAAGATAAGCATCCAATTTACTCCTGAAGGTGTTCAATGTAGGTGCTTGAACCACCTCCGCTGGCAGACTGTTCCAGACCTTGGGGGCTCGGACAGTAAAGAAATTCTTCCTTATGTCCAGCCTGAAACGGTCTTGCAGGAGTTTGTGACCGTTCGACCTCGTCATCCCTTGAGGCACTCTGGTGAACAAACGTTCCCCCAGATCCTGGTGGTCACCCCTGATAAAGGTATATATTATAGGTGGCCATCAGATCACCCCTGAGCCTATGCTTTTCCAGGCTAAAGAGTCCCATGTCTCTCAGCCTATCATCGTAAGATCTGTTTTCCTGACCTCTGATCATGCGCGTGGCTCTCCTCTGGACTCTCTCAAGCTTCTCCACATCCTTTTTGAATCGTGGAGCCCAAAACTGGACGCAGTACTCCAGCTGCGGCCTCACCAAGGCCAAGTACAAGGGGAGAATGATGTCCCGGGATTTCCTTGAGAAGCATCTATGGATGCAAGCCAGCGTTTTGGTCGCTTTACTAGCCGCAGCATCGCATTGGAGGCTCATGTTCATCTTGTGGTCAATGATGACCCCCAAGTCTCTTTCTTCCATAGTGCTAGCCAGCGTAGCACTGCCAAGCCTGTAAGGATGCTGCAGGTTTTTCCTCCCAAGGTGGACAACCTTGCATTTTTCAGTGTTAAACACCACCAGGTTCTCGTCCACCCATTTGTTGAGCCTGTCCAGGTCAGCCTGGATCACACTCCTGTCTTCTGGTATGGATGCTTTGCCCCAGAGTTTGGTGTCGGTGAACTTGGACAGTCCACTCCTGACTCCAATGTCCACATTGTTAATGAAGATGTTGAACAATATGGGTCCAAGGACAGAGCCTTGAGGGACACCACTGGTCACAGGGCACCACGATGAGTGACTTCCATCAATTACAACCCTCTGGGTCCGACCACGGAGCCAATTTCCCAGCCAGCGGATCATGGTGGAACCAAGGCCACAACTGGCCAGTTTGGCCAAGAGGTGATCATGGGATACCAGATCAAAAGCTTTTTTGAAGTCAAGATATATGACATCAATCTCTTCTCCCTCGTCCAGGTGATAGGTCACCTGGTCATAGAAGGAAATGAGATTGGTCAAACAAGACCTACCCGCAACAAACCCATGCTGGCTATCCCTTAGGATGTTAGCCTGGGCCAGTCCCTCAAGGATGGCCTCCTTAATAAACTTTTCTAAGATCTTCCCCAGGATAGAAGTTAGGCTAATGAGCCTGTAGTTAGCTGGATCCACTCTCCTCCCTTTCTTGAAGATCGGCACCACATTGGCATTCTTCCAGTCTTCGGGCACTACACCAGAGCGCCAGGAGTTTTCAAAGATCCGTGCCAGGGGCTGGGCTATGACGCTCACCAGCTCCTTGAGTACCCTGGGGTGCAGATTGTCAGGGCCAGCTGACTTGAAGGTATCCAGCTTCTCAGGGTGTTCCTTCATGAGGTCAGCATTTATGGAGGGTAGGAGATCCCCATCACCCAGATCTCCCTGTCCCATAGCAGGCATGGGCGTCCCATGGGACTGATGAAAGACTGACGCAAAGTACCTATTTAATAGGTTGGCTTTTTCCTGGGCATCAGTTGTCAGTTGCCCCATCTGGTTTAGCAGGGGTCCAACATTGCCCTTGCTTTTCCTCCGGCTCCCCACATATCTGAAAAAGGACTTTTTGTTGTCCTTGATGCTTGAACCTAGTTGGAGTTTAGTTGCAGCCTTGCCTTTCTTGGTTTTCTCCCTGCAGGACCAGACCAGTGCAGAATAATCCTCCTTGGAGGTGAATCCCGTCCTCCATCCTTTATAGGCTTTCCTTTTTAGCCGTAGGAGGTCCGCTAGGTCCCTGGAGAGCCAGGAGGGCTGCTGTGCCTTCTTGCTGCCTTTCCTCCGTGTTGGAATAGATTTAGCTTGTGCATTGAGGATCGCTTCCTTGAGAAGCAACCACTCTTCTTGAACTCCCATCTCCCTGGGGTCATGGTCCCTAAGGGCCTCACCGACAAACCTCTTGAGCTTGTCAAAGTCGGCTTTTCTGAAGTCAAGGACTTCTGTGTTACTGACTTGCCAGCTTTACGGCGGATGGTGAAGGTGATCAGCTCGTGGTCGCTGTCACCCAGCTTCCCATCGATCACTAGGTCACCGATTATGTCATCCCCCGTAGCCAGTACCAGGTCGAGCAGTGCTTTGCCTCTCGTTGGCCCATAGACTTCTTGAGTCAGGTAGAGGTCATCCATGCATGAGAGAAAGCTTTGCGATGGCTCGGATTTGGCTGAGTGATCTTCCCACGAGATGTCCGGGTAATTGAAGTCACCCATGACAACCAAGGTCCTGGAGCAAGCAGCCTCAGTCAGTTCCCAGGCAAACTCCTGGTCAAGCTCAGGACTTTGAGTGGGAGGTCTGTAGTAGACTCCCACCGTTGTGTCCCCTGTGCCATATTCCCCACGAATTTTTACCCAGAGGGTCTCTAGCTGTCCATGCCGGTCACCAACATCAGCTTGCAGGGACATGTAGCTTTCCTTCACATAGAGACCTACACCCCCGCCCCTTTTGTCAACACGATCCCTCCTGTACAGGGTATAGCCCTCTATACCTGTGGTCCAGGCATGGGTGGAGTCCCACCAGGTCTCCGTTATCCCAATGACGTCATAATTCTTTGCACTGAGCAGGAGGATGAGCTCCTCCTGCTTGTTGCCAAGGCTCCTGGCATTAGTGTACAGGCAGGCAAGTGTCCCCTTGGGGGCTCTTGCCTTGCCCACAGATTGTGCCAGGGCTGGGGCAGGGGTGGGCTCCCTTAAGTGCCTTGGTCTGCTGGCTTTGCAAGGGTTGCTCAGTGGGCCAGCAGTAGCAGTAGTCCCCCCATCCCCCAGTGGGCTTAGTTTAAAGCCCAGTGGAGCAGGTCAGCCAGCCTGGCTGAGAAGAGCCTCCTCCCCAGGGGGGAGAGGTGGAGGCCATCTCTTTCCAGCAGCTCACTGTCTCTCTCGCCAAAGAGTGGGCTGTGGTCATGGAAGCCAAAGCCTTCCCCATGACACCAGCTCCGCAGTCTTTGGTTCACTGCGTGGATCCTCCTCTCCCTCCTCAGCCCATAGCCCGAGACTGGGAGGATTGACGAAAACACCACCTGAGCTCCCAGACGCCTAAGCCCCTCTCCCAAATCCCTGTAGCGCCTCATGACCTGGCTGGGGGTGCTCCGAGCCGTGTCATTGGTGCCCACGTGAATAAGGAGCATGGGATAGTGGTCTGTGGGCCGGAGGAGCTCTGGGATCCTCTCCGCAATGTCTCGGATGCAGGCCCCCAGGAAGCAGCAGACTTCCCAGGCTAAGGGGTCAGGGCGGCAGATTGCCCCGTCAGTCCCCCGCAGGATGGAATCTCCCACAACAAACACCTTTTGTTTTGTCTTTGGGAGAGTGGGGGCAGTAGCTGTGGTTGAGCCTGTGTTGCCTGCGAGAGGTGGCAATTGAGCAGGCTCTGCTGGGGCTGCAAGAGGTGCAAACCTGTTGCTAAGCTCTGGCGAGGGAGGGGCCTTGGTGCGGCGGGCCTTGGGGCCCTTGACCACCTTGGTCCATGCCCCTGACTGGGCAGAGCGGGAGGTCCTAGAGTCCTCCTTAGTCCTGGAGGGAGATGGTGCTCTACCCTGCGGCTCTCAGGGGAGAAGGGCATGGCAGTAGGAGTCTATCTCCTGCTCGCAGTCCCTGATGGCATGCAGTCTCTGGACTGTGGCCTGGAGCTCCTCCAGCTGGCGCGCCAGAGACCCCAGTAGGGAGCAGACCCCGCAAGGGGAAGTGGCCATGCCCCAAAGGGGGGCGGGGTGAGGGAAGGGGGATGTAGCAGCACAGGTAAAAGTAGAGAGGTACCTGGGGAGTCAGATGTCCAGCAAGGTTGTAGTGTGTCAGAATTCCAATGTCTATATTGAGTCCATGAGTTTCTGTACCTAGGAGGTTGATGATGACTGACTGGTGGATGGTGTGCTAGCATGAGAAAGAGAATCCTCCTCTGCCACTTCCCCCCACCTCCACCATTCTGCCTCCCTGGCTGTCTTCACCAGCACCTCTGTCTACTGATTCAGGCTATGGCTGCTGCATACATTGCCCTTAACCTTTGGGTCACACATGGCAGCGTGGACCATACTGGACCACAAGGCATCAAGCCATTTCCTGATCCCATGGCTTTTCCTGATGCCTTCCATTGGTCCAGCATGGACCACATGGACTATACTGGACCACAAGGGATCAAGCCATTTCTTGATGCCATCCTTCAGCCACCTCACCAGTACCTGCACATCTGGTGACAGTGGCTTGCCCCAGCTAGGAACATTGATCCTTTGGAAGCTCTCTGTTTGGCTCTTAAGTTCCCTCACTACAGGGATCACCTAGCTAAGGAGGGCATTGCCAGCACTGAGGGTCTCGGTGGCCTCAAGGAAGGCCTTAAGGACCATCAAATTTTGGGAGATGGTATCCCACTCAGCTTTGTTAAGGGGGTGGTGATCCCAATCTCCCTGAGCAAGGCCATCTCATGGATGGCCTTTTGTTGCTCCACCAGCCTCTCAAGCGTCAGGCATGTGGAGTTCCACAAAGTCGCCACACCCTGCATGATTTTGTGCTGCGGGATGTTCAGCTCTGCTTGTTTGTCCTGCAGCATCTTGTCCCCCTTGATGCTCCAGTGGAAGTAGCTTGCATTTTTAAATGAACTTGCTGGCACTGTCAGTGGCAGCCCTGTCCCTCTCCAAGGCATCCCTGACAATGAGGGTAAACTTGTGTGCCCCACAGCAGACCACCTTGACCATATTAGTCCCATTGCCAGTGACCATAAACCTGTGAATGAGCTCGCCCTGCCCAACGAGCCACCCCTGAACCAAGTAGTTCATGGCTCCCATGATCTCTATTGCTGTGTGGGACTTATCCATCATCTCAACTTGAAGGAGAGACTACCAACAGCTTGACTGGTCTACCCTCTTTGAGGGAGAGGTATGTGTGATCTCTTCTCCAGCTGCTCCAGATGTTCAAGGTGAAGTGTAAGGCCACCTGTGGACCTGCCTTGTGCAGCTCTTCCCTGCATGCCTCATACAGGGAGGGCACTACCTGGGGATTTGGTAGGATGGGTCCATGAGTGCTGTGAACCCTGGCTGCTCAACTAAGGAGAAGGGCTAGCTATCCACAGCAGGCATCTGAGGGGGACTTCCCTTTGGGCATGCTCCCACTGGTGCCAGGCTGAGGAGGAGCAAGGGCAAGGGGGTGGTGCCTTTTGAGATGCATTAGCATCCCCATGGTGCTCATGTGTTTTGTTCCCTTGCCACAGCTGGTTTTGGCTTAGCAGTGCAGTATATGTGGAATTATCTGCCAGATCAAAATGATCCCAACCACACTACCCACTTGCTTCTGGGGTGCAGGCACATGTTTGGATGCTGCAATTTCCCCCTCCTCAGCAGGCAGAGGCACAGCAACAGGAGGAGAAGACTTAGCTGAGCCACTTGCCTCTGCAACCTGTAAAATGTATATATGTGTTTTCCTATTTACATTTTATATTATAATATGCAACATAATTATTCTGTGCTTCCCTGCACAGTGAATGGAATACACACTGCAAGAGAGAGCACAGATTTGAAAACAATCAAAATAGACTAAGCAAAAAGAGGATTTTGGGAAAGGAATACATTGAAAGGAATCAATCAATGAATCTAATAATAAAATAAAAGTGCATAGAAAGAAAGCAAAAGGGATTGCTGAATCCCACTTGCTAGGCTAGCAAGTAGGAAATCAATGATAGTAGCCTTTGTTGTCTAACACTGCTGAGCTTCTGGAAGACAGCTCAGTACCTGACCCTGAGGCAGAAAACACCCAAGTTCAAACAATGCTGCTTTTTTATGCTGTTTTTCCATCACTCCTCCAGAGCACTGGGATTGGACCTCTGGGAAGGATGACAGTCACTGGCCAGCTACACATGTCAATATGAGAGCAGTCCTTTCCTGCCCCCCACCCCCCCGCTTCCCCCTCCCTCTCTTTACTTTCTGTTTCCCTGCAGGCAAACCCAGCTTCAGCTTCAAAACTCGAAACATTTCAAAACATTTCGACTGCCCTCTGTTTCAAGGCGGTTTTGAAGTCCTTCATTTCATTTTAATTTTGCTGTTTTGAGCTCAAAATGAGTTGAAATAGCGTTGAAATGAAACAGCCGACAACATTTCACACAGCCCTAATGGGTGTGTCTATTTGTGCTTTAGTCACACGTTTTGACTTCAGCATAGACACACCCTTAGTGCATGTTCACACAGGGGATTAGTGCAGCTGGCCAGGCCAGCGTGTTATAAATTCACACACTGCCTTATAATGCACTAATATCCCCACAAGGTAAGCTCTCAATTAGATGTCCCCAGAGCTCTCTAGAGGAAGGGGTATGCTCAGCCGCTGTCTCTGAAAATACAGGTATTGTGGCAGCTTCCATAAATCCAGTTTCTATATATTTATATTTTAATTTTATTTCTCAAGAAATTGCATGATACTCTTAGCTATTTAATTTTATGAAATGGCCCAGAAAATAATGAGTTACAACCTGCACTTAAGCAAAGTAGCCTAAGGTACAATAAAAAAGTAAGTATATTAGAAGTGTATATAAGGTAGTCCCTCCTTACCTGTTACGCTTGCTCTGGATGATACACACAGCATCTGCTTTTGAATATGAAAGAGCTACATTCAGCTTGACCCATGTAGTATCACTTAAAAAGCCAATTCAGACTGCATGATTTCACATTGGTCGTGAGATAATAAGTTTTAGAATAAAAACATTCCTTACCTCAAAATCAATCATGCAATGTTAATTTTGAAAACCATGTCAATGGTCACTGTCAGTTACCAAGAGAATTTACTTTTCACTAAAGAAATACGCACAAATCTAGTTTATGTCAATGTATTCCTAAGCATTTACTGCAGTTGATGTTTGCAACTGGATACTTAGATCCTCTTACACCTCACTATTGGGTTTATTGATTGAAATGCCATTCACTTTGTGCAGATAAAGGAAATGTGGCTTAGCCTGCTTCTGTTTATTAAGATGTGGACAAGTAGAAATTCCATTTTATTTCTTAAAAAAAAAAAGCAAGTGTATATCATTTCCCTTCAGCCTTTGCTCTCTACACAGTATGTTTAAATTAGGAAGAAAATTATATAAAGCATTCACCTTCTGCTTAGCAAAACTTTGTATTAGTATATATTCTGGAATGTCCTTTGCTAATAATCATTTATTTATTTACACAATGGGAGTGTCTACATGTTGCCATATGGTGATGTTGCTATGGCGCCATGCTTTAGTACTTCCTTTTGGAAGTACTGAAGCGTGGCACAGTACGGGCAGTTCCTGAGCTGTGCGCATGGCGCATGGTTAGATTTTGCCATTACATTGCCGTAGCAGCACACTATACTGGGGGAGTACACTGCTGGGGGCGACATAGCTGGTGATCATGTGTAGACCCATGTGATCATTATGTCACGGTAGTGTGATATAGCAGGTTACTATGTCACCGTAGGGTGATGTGTAGACCCATCCAGTTTGTATATGTGTACATACTTCAAATAGTTTGTTAAAAAGTACAGAAGATTTAACCTGAGGTTCAGCATGATATAATTATTATATGCAACACACTGATTGAATATATTGCATCTTCTCTGTAGTGATTGATCAGAGGATAGAAGTCTCCTACTGCTACTAGTTAACAGAGTAGCTTGAGGCTTAGATCATATGTTTTATTCCCAGTGGTAACATGTGGTCAAGAGGTCATTAAAAACTGTGGATCAGTCAAGGATTTGAACACCTTAGATGCTGAGAAAGAGCTTTCCCCAAAAGGAAGAGTGCATAAAGATGGCAAAAGATATACCATGTTTAGCTCTGGGCAAGATTTATTACCAATTGTCTTCCTTTTCTTTCTTTTTTCCCATTTCTTTTTCAACAAAGAGAGAAGAAAATGAACAAAATGTGTTTGTCAAAGTTGTGGTTTTTAGTCATCTCCAGTGTGACTAATTGTAGCAATGTGTCTTGAAGGTTGAAAGGGAAGTGACTTTGCAAGCCACTTCAAGGAGAGCTCTCCATGTTTAAAAAGTGTGCTGTCCTAATTGTGAGTAAATTGAACAAATGGTGGAGACATCATTGGTGGAATCAAAGGGAGGCAGGGTAAATGTGATTGGATAAGAACAGTTAAGTAGACAAGGGCCAATTTGCATAGGTCTTTGAAGGTGAAGGTGACAAATTTTATTTTGATCCATGAAAAACAAGGAACCAGGGAAAGGATTCAAATCAGGGGATGATGGGGGTGGGGAGTAGCATATGTTTCTAGGTGGGATCTCCTGTACTTCAAGGAAGCCAGATAGGTGAAAGTTAATTAGACAAAGTGATTTCTGTGTAGAAATTATTACTTGCAGGAGACTGTCTGGTGGAAGCAGCAGGCAAGAAGCCAAAGAGAAACAGGAGTCAAGTTACTAGTGTGAACAACAGCTGTGATGGTGTCATCAGCCGTGAGGGAATGGGGGAAAGTGAAAAGGGGCCTGAGGAAACATGGATTCTGGCCTGGCTGGATTGGCATCTTTAGGAACATGAGAAGAACATATAAGAAGCATTAATGGCAAGATATTCAGGATTACATATCAGAGGGACAGGACAAGGTGCAGGGTTTGATGAAGAAGGCAGGAAAGAAGTAGAAAGTTAGGTTTGTGAGTTGTGAGCATAGAGGTGGTTGTTGAAGCCATGTGAAACAAGATCATTCAGCAAGAGGGTGAAGAGAAAAGCCTTGTGGGATCAATATAGGGAGTTAGCAAAAAGCAAAAAAAGGACACACCATTTGTTGTGATTAAGAAGGAAGGAAGCAAAGAGAAGAAGTTAAGAAGGGGCAAAGACCTTGAAAAACTGAACGGAGAAAAAAAAAATTACAACTGGAGACAAGGAAAGAAGAAAAGGAAAGATTATAGGGCAAAGAGACAAGAAAGTAAAGCTTGATCTTAATTTGCAGGTACCCACCTCTTCTTAAAGGTGGGAGGTATATAATGGAGTTAGAGAATCCCTATTTCAGAAGAACTTTGGGTAAGCACCATTCCACCCCTGGATGAGAATCACTTAAAAGCATGAGGCCCTCCCTACTTCCAGCTCTGCCTCTTCCTCTGCCTAAGCTATATAAACGGAAAGCCAGACAAGGCAAGTCAGTTATGCTTAGGTTAGTGTAGAGGCTAAATTCCACAAAGCAGTGAGCCAGAGAGATTTGTGGATCATGTTTGACCTTGAGGGTGTGCACAGTCTGTGACTTTAGAAAGAGCTGTCAAGTGTCCTTGCTCAGGAGAAGGACTGTTGGGCAGCACTGCTCTGAGTAGAAACTGTGCGAGACACCTTGGGGAATAGTACAGGCAAGAGTACTCATTTCCTGTCTCACCAATAATATCACAGAATTGCAGGCATTCACATTGGATTTGAGGTTTTATTTTTTAAAGTGATCTTGAGAAAATGAGTGTTCGGGTAATGACATAAACAAAATTGGAAGCATTAATTTTCTGGCAGGTAATTTTGCAGTGCTGTATATCAACAGGCCTCTTTAGGCATAGCTATATGTAGTAGTGTCTTTAACAATCATGTCATAAAAATGCATCAATCCCACAAAATGTGGCGTATGATGATACTTCGCACAAAAAAAATCTGATCTTTAGACTGCCAATGCAGACCAGCATCCTGGATGTAATGGATTCAAGTTATCTTTGTTCTCTTACTCACTATACTATGACTGTCATGAGTGCTTTTTAGTTTCAGCTGTGCTTATTCCTTGATTCACTTTTAAAACAGAAAGTTGTCGGCAAAGTATCTTTTTCATAGTGGCCTATGCTGACCTCTGAAAGTTGGTAGACAGAACTGATGTTTAAGGCTGTGCTTCTGGGCAGTTAGCAGGAGGTAAAAGCCATTTTTAGCTGATTCATCACAAACTTATCTGCCCCTCTCAAAACCCCACCCTATAGTAGCAATTTAAAAATGAGAGTGGTGAAATTCTTCAATACTTGTTTTATTTAAGCAATTGCAGCCATTTCCTAGTGCATAGTTGGGTGGTGGAGCAGGAGGCTGAGACATTGAACTATAACCACGAAACAAGAATTTTCTGTCTGCCCAAGCATCAGGTGAGAGAGATAAATGGCACCACTGGCCAGAACTACATGGCATCATTGGCCAGAATTTATTTTGCACTAAGCAATACATTAAGCTACCACAATAGACTTGTTTTGATGTAAAGACCCTTGAAGTCTCTTCTACAATCCACTAAGCTCAGTTTGAAACAAAACTCTAAAATATAGTGGAAGAGGTAATAGGAGAAATGTTTTAACACCAACATTATTTGTAATTGGATATAAATTGACTACCAAAGATACGTTAGTAAGGCGCACATTTGAATATACCTGTGTTCTTTATATCAATTGCTTTATGTACATTTAAAAATGTCTTTCTAACTTGCTTAATGATCATTTTAACTACAGTAAAGAAGACAAATGACTGTCAAATAACAGGTAAGAAATCCTTAGAAAATGCAATTTGATCGTTTAAGTTAGCACAAAGACCTTGTGATCTATCCACGATTTAGTAGGAGTTTGGAAATGAATATTGTACATTTCCTTTCCCCATTTGCTATCTCCTGCCAGCTGTGTAAGGACTCAATAAAAAAGCCATCCATCCTCTTTTGTCAACCAATAGTTCTCTAGTCTCAAGCTATAAATGAACAGCACAATAAATTAAATGTTTGACAGGGAAGATGTATGGGTTAGCAGCACTGCTTGATCTATGTTTTACAGGGGAAAACACTGAAACCATACCTATTGATTACTGGAAAAATATTCTTAAGTAAAAAGTTATAGAACATGTACTTTCTTTTCATAGCCTTGGAAACTAAACTAAATTCAAATCCCAAGAAAACATTATGAGAATAAGATTAAGCCATCAAAAAAAAACCCAACCCAACAAAAAAACAAACAAACTGGCAGCAATTCCAGTAGGTTCTTCCAACCCAATGACAATCCTTCATGATTAAAAAGGGAAGAATACAGGTGATGAACTCAAAAAAGTATGTGTCTTATAGTCAGGGAGAGTTAGGGCCCAATCCAGCTGCCACCAGACAAAATTACTTCCCAAGCCCACCGAAAATGTCAGAACTGCTATTACAGCAATTTAAGCTGTCATAAGCCTGTAAAATGATTGAGCAAAAGCCTTGATTACTGAGTTATTTTAAAAGTTTAAAAGTTGCCACTAATTCCAGTTAAACGTATATCAAGTGAATGGTGAAGTCAGTCCCCTGGGTTAGTCAGTTGCCCATTGGACCAACGTAATCAGTTTTGCAGTGTTTTACTGATACAAGTCAAATCCTTACAATTTGCTATCATGAATATTAAATTTATTTATGTAACTGTTAAATTAGTAATGCTGCAAAAGGCAACCTAGTGCAGTGAAGCTAAAGTCAGACACCTGAATTCATAATAGAGTTTTCTTTGCAAGTGGTCAGTGTTACAGGGGAAACAAATGACAATATATAAACAGTAAGCTGGTTACTAGCTGTGTGGTGGCAGAATGGTTAAGATATATGGATACAGTATTGACCTCAATTCTGCCTTCTGTGCTGCCGGCTACAGCAACTGGCATGCCTTTAACTACACTAAATTCAGGAGGTTCCTTGACTTTTTGAGCACTCAAGAATGGGTTATTGTTTGTGGGTTTTCCCAGACCTATAAAATGTCTGCAGTGCAAATGGCTTCCTCTACCACTCCTCATACAGAACTCAATGCTTCTGAAAAGTCAGACCCTCTTCCTTTGGAATGAGTTAGCCCAGCCAGACTTAGGAGTCCAATGTCTCTTTCACTGGGCACCTGCTATCCAAATTAAGCCATCATCGCTCTATCCCAAAAGGGAAATATGCCCAGTAGTGCAGCATGGGGTTGTTTGTTGTAAATAAAATCTGGTGTGAAACATTTTCATTGTTCCCACATGAACTTTCAACGTTCAATGCTGAACAAAATAACTGCAGTCTTCATTTTAAAGCACCTATTAATGGTGATGAACTGACAGGTGATGGGAAGCACATGATTAGTCCACTCGCATTTCTGTTTGCCTGTCAAAACAATGAGGCTATGGAATAAAACATACCTGTCTTTCTCCCCCTGCCCTCCCCAGCCTTTTCTTTTGGAGGACATAACTAAAGAACTTTTAGAGTCTGAATGGAATGTGGGGAAGCTGCCACAAATGGATCTTGGTACTTCAGCTTGACATTTGTTTCAGACACTCATTAAATAATGAGGTTTATAGAGAAATAGATGTTTCCTATGGCTTAAAGTTTATTCAAAATACGCATTTAAAAAAAAACAACTCATGCCTGTCTTCATTAAATCACCAGGCTATCTGTGAGACAGGAGTAATTTTATAACACTTCCTATATAGAGGGTGCATCTACACATTTATTAATGCGCTGAGTATGGCGCATTAAGTTTAGTACCTGTAATAACAGGTAATTGGAACTACTGCACATTAGCACAAAAGAACGCTTTTTAGGTGATATTTAATGCCTGCTAGACTAATCCACTGTGTATTAATGCATTAGCACAGTTTTTGCCAGCTGCACTAATGCGCAGTAGAATTAATTCAATGGGCATTGAGCGACTCGTGTAGACATGCCCACTGATGAGCTCTGTAGTCCTACAACCTCTATTGGTAATCTTGCATTCCAAAGGCTGAATCCTTGTATTTCTTCATGCAAAGGGTACTACAGACAGTTACATTAGTCCAGAATGTTTCTAAAAATAGCAGTTTTGATTAAAAAACCAAAAACAAAAAAGAAACAAAAACCTATCTGAATGGTAGGAAAATTATAGGAAGCCATTATCTCTGTCCAAATCAGTTTCTTTGTGGATTGTGACAGGCAAGGAACCCAATTCTAAAAGGGGAAAAAATACAGAGGAAGCCTCTTCTTGAGACTGAGCCATAGAAAATACACGTGAATCCAAATATTGTAGATAGAGCCTGAATTTATTGGGCCAGCTTAAGCAGAGCCTTGCTTCTGTGCAATTATTTACACCTCTGCTGAATTGATGTCAAATGCTGCCAAATTAAAAATCTCCTTTTACTTACACTGATACAAGCAATAAACACATTGCAAGGTGAAGAGCTAGAGAAGAAATCAGTCATCTAATTTCCTTTTTTCCATTTCTAAGTTCAATCTGAATCCCTGTGTATATTGTTCTACTCAACCCTGTATGCACAAAAGAATTGCAGTACTGCAACTCCTGAATGTGCCTTTTTCACTACATTTCTACCCATACATATACATATAATAGTATTCCCCCACCTTCCCTGCTTCAGCCTACCAAACCCTGGAGTTTGAACATGGTGTAATCCAAAGCACCTCTTTTGTGAGTGCTGTGGGTTTACAGTTCACTCCTTCAGGGATGTGATAGCTGAAGCAGACAGACAAACAGACTCTAAGTTTGGAAGTTCTTATAATAACTTTTTATTTTTAGCTAGTAAAGGGAATAGCTACCTAGTAAGAATAAATATTGAGAGGTATTTCCCTACTTTGGTTTCCTTAGCTTATTAGTCCATTCTTTGAGATTCATTCAATGATCTCAAAGTAGTCCCATCACTTTCCAGAATGAGCTTTCTCTCTGAAATCATGGGACGTCTTCTCTCCCTCACTCTCAGTTCCTCACCTTAGACATCTTGTACCTTTGTGTCTCTCCATGTCCTTTAAGTTCTCTGGTTTCTTAGTTAACATCTGATCCCTTCACTCTGCCTGTGGGAAAATCTATTGCTCAAAGTCCCCTTCCTAAATTTCCCTAATTGGCCTGAATTTCTTAGGCTTCAGCTTCAGGTTGCTCTAAAATGCTCTTGCCTAAACAGGAGCCATCAAGGTTTATGACCTTGCCCCTCCTCTGGGACACACATGACACAGCCCTGATAGCTCCACGTACACTAAGGCAGGGCTGTTCAACTGACACCACATGGCTGTTGGTGTCTCTATTGCTCTGGCTGCAGCAGAGCTGGGGGCTTCAAGCTTCCCCTCACTCCTCCAGCTTCTGCTGCCTGACTCAGCCCAAAGGGTGAGGTAGGTGGCCCAGCCCATGGTGCTTGTGTAGCACAGTGCCATGGGGAAGCTTATGGGGAAATGTGGAGTGCTATACTGTGCTGCATTGCATGTGTGTGGGGGGGGGAATGCCTGCCCCTGTGCAGAGCAGCAAGATGCGATGCAATAGGGTGGGGGAATTCCCACCTGGTGACTCATGATGGAGTGGGGTGTGGGACTACCTGCCCATATGGTGTAGCAGGGTGGGGGAGTACAGTGGCATAACTAGGGCTGACAACTGGGCCAACCATTACAGGCACAAACTTTGGGGAAGGCGAGGTGAAAAAAACAAAGCTGCCAGCAACAACTGTGCAATCACAGTCATGATCATGTGGCATTGCAGAGTGGCAGAGCAGCCACCCACATACACAGTGCAGCAGGTTAGGGGTTGCAGTCTGGGGGTGAAGGGCTATGTGATCTGTGCAGACTGTGGGATATGAGGCCCCTACAGTTGCTTAGAAATTGGACAGCCCCACATTAAAGTATTCAGCAAATTGATAAGATCACTTAGAATCCCACAGACAGATTCCCAGATTATCATGCCTTGTTTCCCAAGGGTTTTTTTTTTTGGTCTCAAGATTATACTTCCTGGGGTACTTATCAGTCTGCACATGCTCTTACATGGGAGTGAGCTGGATTTAGCTTCTATAGGCCCCATCCCTCCAACTTCCAACAGATTCTGCAAGGATTAGTGGCTAATTAGAGCCAGCTGGACCACATCCTAACTCTCATTTCCTGGGGATAATATACTACCTAAAGCTGCATCTCTGACAAATGTGGTCCTTTGGCAGAGAGGAGATGTTCCTCTCACAGGGTATATCTATGCTGCAATCTGCAATGTCATAGAGAGATACCTGAACAGGCTCAGAATGAACTAGCGCAGGTACTAATGGCTAAATGCAAAAATACAGCTTAGGTCTGTCTAATGTATCCTAAGGGAAGCTCCATGCTACTGCAGCTAAATTACTTCTAGTTTTTCAGCTACTTCATTCTCAGCACTCTACTCTTCAGTGCAAATACATTCTCCCTGGGTCTTACTTGGCTCAGTAAACTTATGGCTCATCTCTGCTCAATCATATTGCATCACAGTTATTCCAGACAGGTTGTTCTGGATTCACTGGGACCAGCAAGCACTGATATAGCTACTGCAATTCATCCAGTGCTATCCCAGAATACCCGTGCCTATTCCTCAGTGAATAAACTTATGGCTCTGTTACCTGTTGACCTGACTGCATTATAAGATAAGTCTTGAGGAGTCTTGATTTTACATGATTCTAAAGCCCTCTCAGAATTCCCCAGAAGGCATGCCATCTACCACTTCTGCTTGCACATACCAAACCTGGAAGGGCTGTGGGAGCCTTCTCAAATGCGCTGGAAATGAAACTCTTGAGAGTGGCAATGAAGGGAGTCTCTGGCATGGCTTCACCTGTACCTTTTCAGATTTGAAGAGGATGGGTCAGATGTGCTTGAAGGCATCCTTTTCCTAGAACATGACAGGTATGATGTGGTCATGTCCAGAAAGAGGAGCCGGGGGGAGACACATCTTTGTTCAGGCCTGTCCTTAAAGCCCTGCCAAAATTTCCATAACAGCAGAGAGCACAGAGCATGAGAAACAAGAGGCTTTGTTATGTGCTGTGCATAAATCAGCTTTGCCCATGGGCCCTACACACACACAAAAAGAATCCTATTGCACCTCAAACCAGGGCTATTACTGGGCATTAGGGCTGTGCGAAAAGGGCCTTATTCAATTTGGATTTGGCCTGAATCAGGGACAATGATTCGATTAGTTGATTCAGATCACTGGCCCCCATTCAACTCGACTGAATCCAAATCTGAAGATTCAATGCTAATTTGGCAAATCAGCGATTCGGACAAAGGCACAGCTTTAAACATTTTTTTCTACATAGCTTGAGGTAGCAGGTTTGGCTCATGAATGCTGTGGTGCTAGGGCAGATGGAGCATCCCACAGGAGCATGGGGGACTCTCCAGTGTGCTTGGCAATGCACACAGAAGTAGACTGGAAGTACTGCCAATCCACTTTGGGGTCTGCTGGGGTGACACTGAGGGGCACCCCCATGCCTCCCTCACTCAGCAATCAGCCATGGGGGGACCCAGGAGGCACCAGTCACCAAGCTGGGGGAGTGGGGGGGGGCCTACACACTTCCCAGTGGACCAGGAAATGGACTGGAAGTGCTCTGGTCCACTTCTGGGTCTGCTGCTGAGCACACTGAGGAGCCCCAATGCTCCTGTGGAATGCTACATCTGCCCCAGCACCACAGCGTTCAGAGCCCCGGCTACCTGGAGGTATTTAGAAAAAATATTTAAAGCTGTATCTACATCTGAATTGCTGAATCTTTCCAAATTTCTCCAAATCATTTCAGAGGGTTCCAAAACAATTCAGAGAGATTAATGGGTGCTCTAATTTGGTTCAGATTCAGAGATAAAGCCAGCAGATCAGGCTGAATTGAATCAGGGACTGAAGCTTCACACAGCCCTACTGGGCATGTTTACATATGCATTTGATCTGAGATGAGTTTACTTACAAGTAAACTACTTACAAGGAAATGCTCCCAGGCATGTGTCTATTAGGACTGTGCAAAGCTTCAGTAGCCAATTCAATTCAGAGGAGATTTGGCCTGATTTGGCAACTGAATCTCCAAATCCAAATCAAATCAGGAGACCAATTAAAAGCTCCAAATCAAATTGGAAGCCTCTGAATCAGTTTGGAAAGATTCAGCTGATTCGGAGATTCAGCCATAGACTAAAGAAGCAGCAATCCTCACCATGCTGGACACAGCTGCCTCCAGCTGGTAAATCTGTTGGGACTGGGGGAAGGAAGAGACATAGGGAAGGGAGGGATTGCAGCTGGGGATGGAACAAGCTGCTTAGCTGGGGCAGGGGCACAGGACTCAGGGATGGGGGCAGAGAGGGCGCAGAATGTGGATGTGGCAGTGCTTGGAGTGGGGGCTATGCCCTGCTGCCACTTGCTTAGCTGGGGTGGGGGATGGGATGCGGGCGTGGCTTGCTTTGGGCAGAAGTGGACAAGTGGCAGCAGGGCATAGCCTCCACTCCCAATGGTGCCATGTCTGCATTCTGCATACTGTGCCCCCCGACAGTGGCTGAGCAAGTGGTGGCAGCACCCTTTCCTCTGCGCTGGCTGGCAAGCAGCAGCAGCACCCACCCCCCTGCACCCTTTACATGATGGCTGGGCAAACAGCATCAGGGCAGAGCCCCCACAGTGCTGGGAGCGGGGGCTCTGCCCTGCCGCCACTTGCCCAGCTGGGGTGGGAGGAATAGGATGTGGGCATGGCAGTGCTGGGAGTGGGGGCTGTTGCTTGCCCCCTCTTGCCTGGAGTGAGCCATCCCTGCATCCTGCCCCCACCAGCCCCAGCTGGGAAATTGGCAGCAGGGCATAGCCCCCACTCCCAGCACTGGCCTCCATCCCCGAGTCCCACGCCTCCTGCCCCAGCTGTGTAGCTTGCCCCAGCCCCAATACCTCCCACCCCCACGCCGCTTCCCTCCCGTGTCCCCCAACCACAACAGCCGGGCAGCTGTGTCCAGTGTGGTGAGGACTGCTGCCTGTCTAGTCTATGGCCAAATCTCTGAAGCGGTGCTGACTCTTTGGGTCTGATTCAGCTGAATCAAATCAGGATAGTGATTCAAATCTCGGAATCAAATCACTGTCCCTCCAAATTGGCTGAACCTGAAGCAAATACTTGTTGCTTAGTGTCAACACATGCAAGGACTTGGCAGCAGACTTGTTGCTCTTAGCACCAAACTGGTGTCACTTCCTGCAGCCTTGCAATGGACCCCTACTATCAGCAGGAAGAGCTCCAGGCTCTGGTTGCAGCTACCAACAGACAGCAGCCCTCTTGAAAAGGCAGCCCCACTCTCTGCTCCCTGCCACACTTGCCTCTGCTTTGTGGGCCATCTCTTTGGGGTGGGTAAGGCCACTGCTAGGGATGCCATCCTGGAGGTTTGCGGCACCCTCCAGAACATGCTGAGGCACATGGTGCTCTGTATGCATGACCTGCTGGCATTGGTGGCAGGGTTCTGTGCCCTGGAATTCCCCCAGTGCATCGGGGCCCTGGACAGGACCCACATCCCCATTACCTACATGCCCATTATAATCACCCCTAGTACAGCTGGGGGGCTTTCATTCCATGGTGCTCCAGGCTGTTATGAACCACTGTGGTACCTGCATGCACAGCCTACAATGTCCCATAACTCCACCCTGCCAGCCCTGGTCCAGAGCAGCTGCTTCACTCTGGGTGTCAGACCTGCAGCTGGGTGCCATGGTGGTCCTGCCCCCTCCTCATCAGAGACCCTGCCTACCTGCTCCTGCCCTGGCTCATGCAGCCCTACACTGGTGAGCTGGATCCTCATCAGGCCTACTTCAACTGATACCTGAGCCAGACCCACAACTTCGTGAAGTGCACCTTTAGCCATCTCAAGGGACACTGATGCAACTCTCACCACCTGCCTCAAATTTGCAGAGGACAACCTCCCCTGGGTCATTGTCATAATCTGCATGCTGCATAACATCTGTGAGGCCTAGGGAGAGCTCTTCTGTGAGCCCTGGGTGGAGGAGACATGACAGGAGGACACCTAGCAGCAAGATCACCACCTGTGGCACCAGTGACAGTGGCAGGCCCCCCCCCCCCCCATGCTGAGGCCTAAGGAGAGATGCACACTTGTCTCCAGATGCCAGGACACTGGGTGCTGCAATTCCTCCTACACACCCCGGTGTAGCCCACCTGGACTGCTGCCCACCAACCTCCGCCCCTGCACACCCCCAGCACCATGCTCACTGCAGACACATCTCAGAAGAACAAGTTTTTATTCCCCTTACATCAAACGGACCCCGCAACAAGCAGATCCCCCCTCCATCCCTCCTGCAACAATAGAGCCCCTCCACCATCCATCCTACCCACCAACAATAAAACACCCTCTTACCTGTGCAAACTATTTACAACAATGTGCTTTATGGACTATACTGGGGTGGGGGGGGACACAGGGTGGGGGGGGGCACCTAGGGGGAAAGATTGGGGACAAGTGGCCAGTACCCCAACCTCTGGCAATTCCCCTGCAGGTGTTGTTACCTCTCAGCTCCATGTTCTTGGGGAACCCTGGCACAGGACACAGCCTGTCTGACTCACAAAGAACTCTCCCCCTCCCCACCTCTGCCTGAACAAGAACTGATTAGAGGAAGGACTTACAAAAGACAAGGACAATGCAGTGGGAAACACACCTAAAGCCCTCCAGACAAGGGTGACAAGAGTGAAGCAACTCCCCTGGTCTCATTTGCATCTGAGATGGAACCAGATGACAATTCATTTAAATGGGAAATGGGATAGGCATGCACCTTCATTAGCATTCAGGATGGAGAACAGAGATTCCAAGGCAGGGCCTGCACTGAATTCTGCGACCAGAGAAGCAGGGGAGCACTGCATGATGGGGGATCCCTGCTCCAAATGCTAATCAATCCACATCTACACACACACCCAGCTCAGCATTTATCAGACCAATTCTAGTAATGACTCCTCTGTTGGTATCCAAAACACTGAAGCTGCCTGTCTGTATTGTGAGCTCCCTCAGAGTAATGCCACCTATAGCCAGGAGTGATCAGTTCGTATTATCCAGCATATGAGCCGTTGTTTACCCCTAAAGAAACCTAGTGATCTCCCTTGAGCCATTATCAGTTCTCTACACAAACCTTTACCCAAGCTCAAGTTTCTGTCCTGGTGTTTGGATCCAAAAGCTGCACCAGTTCCACTCCTTTCCTGCCTGGAATCTCTCCATTAATCATGCTCAGAGCTCTGCCTGTCTGCCAGCTCCAACAACACCTGGGACCCTTGACTGGTTTAAGCTTCGCTGAGTGGTGAGATCCCAACTCTATCTCTCTCTCCGACTCCAGGAACCTGACTTTTATTCTCTCACTCCAGGCACAGCTTTCTAAACCTGACTTTTGCTAATCAAACTCAAGCTAGACTTCCCCCAAAACCTAACTGAAACTATGTAACATTGTAACTGTTTATTTGTCTCTCTTGTATGGCTATTATTACTGGTAGCATCAGAGAATCATATACCTGGCAATAAATAACTTTTATGGTCAAGCTGGTTGCTATACTTTCTCTCTGAACCTCACCTACTCTTTCTTCCTCTTGACCTCTCCATTTGCTCTGCAGCAATGCTTCTTTTACTTAAGCCAAAGATCCCTGTAATGCCCCAAACCACAATGGGGTCTGCTCATCAAGGGGGTTACTACTAGGACCACTGTGACAAGAGATTGTGATGTGCTGAGGTTTGAGGCACATGAGGGTATCAGCTGAAAGTGCTGATGGGATCCAGCCTGCTCCGACGTACTCTGTTAGCATGTGTGTTTAACTGCATTTATTATTGTCCTGCTGAAATAAGGGATGAACTGAGTTCAAGGCACATGAGAGTGTCAGCCTGTCAATGCTGAATAGTTCAGCCTAACTCAGATGTGCTCTGTTAACCTGTGTGCTTGTTTCTGACCGCATTTTACTGTTGCCCTGATGAACTGAGTTCAAGGCATATGAGGGTGTTAGCCTGCCAATGCTAAATAACTTGGTCTGTCTCAGGTTTGTCCTGTTGATCTGTGTATGTGTGTACATGTGTTTGACTGATTTGGTGGCTGGAGGAACCCAGCCCCACTGAAACACTCCTGCAAGATAGCTCCTTTGGGGGTAAGGAGTGGCAGAAGGGAGAGATACAGCTGCATATAGAAACACAAGTAACCCAAGCAACACATTGATAGAATTACAGAGACCCCCAGAAACATACCCCTAATAAATGAGCACTCGCCAAAGTGATGGGCAAATCTGGTAACAGCATGTACACCATGGTGAGGCCAGGGGTGACGGTGGCTGGTGGCTCACCCTCCAGCAGCCAGTGTCCTGGTCCAGCAGGGCTGATGTGTGGTCTTGGCCCTGATGCAAGCAGCTCTGTCTCCATGCCTGTGTGAAGCTAGGGTGAGTGGTGGGCCTGGGCCCAGGTGGGGAGCTATGTGGCAGGGGACCCAGGGCACTGTCCAGAGCACCAACTTGCATTCTGGGGCCAGGATCTACACCTAGAACTCCCAGTCTGCCTGGCCCAGCGTATCCTTACGAGCCATGTCTTCTACCTGCCAGGCCCATGCATCTGCCAGACTGTCCTTTCACACCATCACCAGATGGTCCAGAAGGATGGTGCAGTCCTGGGTCCACCTTTGGTAGAGCTGGTGCATTCACAGGGCCCTGGTTGTGGACAGGAGTTGTTGCCCTGTGGGGCCGGCCAACTGTCAGGATCTCAATATTGCGCTGTTAGAAAGGAGGGTGTAACACAATTGCACATATACAAACATACAAATCAATCAGGTGCATACACACGCACACTACCAGCTCAGGCACATGCACATCCAAACCAGCCTAGGCACATGCATACCTATTATCAATTCAAGCACATACACTATACACCCCAGAAGTTAGACACAGATCACTAATTCATATATCATGCACACAATGTCATACAGTTTAGGTTCATGCATACCTATCACCAGTTTAAGCCCATACATACTACACACACCAAATTTAGACAGAATCACTTATCAGTACCAATACCTGCACATTCAATATACGTATGTGGATTACTAATTCATATACCACACACACACACACACACACACACACACACACACACACAAACACACAATTATATCTATATATATGAATTCACTAATTTATACACATACTACCCACCTACACATACACACAGGTGAGTTCCTAAGTTGGGTATTGTGATATGTGTGTATGTATGTGCCTGGTGTATGTGGGATACCTAGGGAAAGGTTAAGGTAAAAAAATAGAGGTGTAGGGAGTTAAAGTTACCAGGACCAGGAGTAGAACCGGTAGACTACAGGGGCCTGGGCTGAAGAACTGAAGCCCAGGAGTAACTTTAGGTTAATTCATAGAATCATAGAAGTCGGGTCGGAAGGGACCTTGTAGAACTTCAAGTCCGACCCCCCCCACCTGGGCAGGAGAAAAACTGGGCTCAAATGAGTCCAGCCAGGTAGGCATCAAGCCTCTTCTTAAAGACCCCCAGGGTAGGAGCCAGCACCACTTCCCTTGCAAGTTGGTTCCAAATCCTAGTCACCCTAACTGTGAAGTAGTTCTTATGGATGTCTAATCTAAACCTACTCTCCAACAACTTGTGCCCATTATGCCTTGTTATGCCAGGAGGTGCTAGGGGAAACTAGGTCTCTTCCCAGACCCTTCTGGTCCCCCCTAGTGAGTTTCTACATGGTCACCAGGTCCCCCCTCAGCCTTCTCTTGTGATGGATGAACAGATTCAGGTCCCACAGTCTCTTACTGTAGGGTCTGCCCTGTTGTCCCCCAGTCATGCGGGTGGCCCTCCTCTGGACCCTCTCAATGTTGTCCACATCCCTCCTGAAGTGGGGCACACAGAACTGGACACAGTACTCCAGCTGTGGCCTGACCAGTGTCACATAGAGGAGGAGGATCACCTCCTTGGCCCTACTTTAGCTGCACCTGTGGATGCACAACAAGGTCCAGTTAGCCCTGCCAACCGTGACCTTGCATTGTTGGCCCATGTTCATCTTGAAGTCAATAATCATAGAATCATAGAATCAATGAGTCAGAAGGGACGTAGACAGATCATCTAGTCCAACCCCCTGGCATGGGCAGGAAGGAGCACTGGGGGTGGCAGGGGTCATAAAACCTCAGCCAGGTGCCTGTCCAGTCTCCTCTTGAAGATCTTCAGGGAAGGTGAGAGCATCACTTCTCTGGGAAGCCTATTCCAGGCTCTGGGCACCCTTACAGTGAAGTAGTTCTTCCTAATATCTAACCTAAACCTACCCTCCCTCAGCTTGTGCCCATTGTTCCTGGTGACCCCAAGGGGGGCCCTGTGAACAGACTTTCCCAGAGTCCCTGCTGGTGGCCCCTGATAAGGTTGTAGGCAGCCACAAGATCCCCCCTCAGTCTCCTCTTGCGGAGACTGAAGAGATTCAGGTCCCTCAGCCTCTCCTCATAGGGCTGGCACAGGGGCCCCCAACCATACGAGTGGCCCTCCTCTGGACCCTCTCCAGGGTCTCCACGTCCTTCTTGAAGTGCGGCACCCAGAACTGGACACAGTACTCCAGCTGCAGCCTGACCAGCACCGCATAGAGGGGGAGCAAGTCCTCTCTGGACCTGTTAGTGATGCCCCTGTTGATGCATGACAGGGTGCGGTTGGCTCTGCCTATTGCTTCGTCGCATTGGTGACTCATATTCATCCTGAAGTCAATCCTGACTCCAAGATCCCTCTCTGCCTCTGTGCTGCTGAGAGGGTCAGCCCCTAACCTATAACCATAATGCTGGTTCCCTCTCCCCAGGTGCAGCACCCTGCACTTGTCCTTGTTGAACCACATCCTGTTCAGATCCGCCCACTTCTCCAACCTATCCAGGTCTGCCTGGATGCGGTCCCTGCCTGCCGTGTATTCACTTTACCCCACAGCTTGGTGTCATCAGCGAACTTGAACAGGGTGCTCTCCACACCCTCGTCCAGGTTGCTAATGAAGATGTTGAACAGCACTGGCCCAAGGACCAAGCCCTGGGGGACTCCGCTGCCCACACCCTCCCAGGTCGACATTGACCACCACCACCCTCTGGGTGCGCCCCTGGAGCCAGTTTGCCACCCATGTGACCGTGCATTCGTCAATGCCGCAGTCCCTCAGCTTGCCCACCAGAATTGGGTGGGACAGTGTGTCAAAGGCCTTCTGGAAGTTCAAGAAGATGACATCAACTTCCTCCTTCACATCTAAGCAATATGTTACCTGGTCATAGAAAGAGATCAGGTTAGTCAGGCAGGATCGGCCTTGCACAAACCCATGTTGGTTACCCCTCAACATCACTTCCCCTGCAGGGCTCTCACAAAAGTGGCCCTTGATAATTTTTTCAAAGACCTTCCCCAGGATAGAAGTGAGGCTGATTGGCCTGTAGTTGTCAGGATCTTCCTTCCTCCCCTTCTGGAAAATAGGGACCACATTGGCCCTTTTCCAGTCCTCAGTCCTCAGGAACTTGGCATTTCCCCTAGTGGGGACGAGTACCTCCTGCACGAGGTGTAGGTCTTGTACGCATGTCAGGAACCTTTGTGAGTGGCTAGACCTGGCTGACTGCTCCTCCCAGCTGATGTCAGGGTAATTCATAATGACTGCAAGATCCCTTTCTGCCTCCATGCTCTCAAGAAGGGCATTTCATCTTATAAGTGTGCTGCTGGTTACTACTGCCCAAGTGCAGCACCCTGCACTTGTCAGTATTGAAGCACATCCTGTTTTTGTTAGCCCACCCCTGCAACCTACCCAAGTCTTGCTGCAGTCTTTTCCTCCCTACTAGCATGCTCACCTCACCCCAAATTTTGGTATCATCAGCGAATTTAAACACATTGCTTTTCACCCTGTTGTCCAAATCACTGATAAAGAGATTGAACAGCGTGGGCCCAAGAACCGAACCCTGGGGGACTCTGCTGCTCACTTCTCAGGTCAAATATGACCCATCCACCACCACCCTCTGAGTACGACCCTTCAGAGGTTGCCATGCTGCAATCCATCTGACTGTGTAGGCATCAATGCCACAGTCGCCTAGTTTTTTTAATGAGGGGTGGGAGACGGTGTCAAAGGCCTTGCTGAAGTCCAGAAAGGCTACATCCATGGCAACACCTGCATCCAATGCTTTTGTGACCTGATCATAAAAGGCAATCAGGTTGGTCTGACATGACCTACCCCTAATGAAACCGTGCTGGTTGCCCTTGAGCGTCATCCCTGAAGCCGGCCCATCACAGATGTGCTCCTTGATGATCTTCTCAAAGAGTTTCCCTAGGATTGAGGTAAGACTGATGGCCCTATAGTTGCCTGGGTCCTCCCTCCTCCCTTTTTTAAAGATGGGGACCACGTTGGCTATCTTCCAATCATCTGGCACCTGGCCTGAGCACCATGAGTGCTCATAAAACTGTGCCAAAGGCCCTGCAATAACCCCTGCTAGCTCCCTCAACACCCTGGGGTGGAGAGCATCTGGACCCACTGATTTGAACACGTCCAGCCCCTCCAGAAGCTCTCTAACTCGATCCTCCCCAACTTGAGGTCTGGAGGTGTTCCCCTCAAGTCCGTCTTGCATCATGGTGGGGAAGTCCCAGTCCCTGCCCAAGAAAATGGAGGTGAAGAATTAGTTAAAGAGGTCTGCTTTCTCCTCTGGCACAACCACCAGATTGCCCAGAGAATTTTGCAGGGGGCCCCACATTTCCCTATGCTTTCTTCATGCTCCCTATATATTTGAAAAAAGACTTTTTGTTATCTTTGATTTTGGATGCTAGTCCTCGATCTATGTCTGCCTTAGCTTTCCTGACAGCTCCCCTACAGGCCCGAGAAGAGGAGGTATACTTCTCTTTGGAGATAGTACCCCCCTTCCACCGGTTGTACATCACCTTTTTGGCAATCAGGCATTCCTGGACACCCTTGGTGAGCCAGGGGGGCTTTGAGGCACTCCTGCCCCGCTTGCTTCCTGTTGGGATGGTGACGCCTTGGGCCCTGAGTATCGTCTCCTTAAGGAACGATGACTTATATTGGGCACTGAGTTCCACTGCTCTCGAGAACCCCAGCGCCTCTCCCACTAATCTCCTCAACTCGTTGAAGTTGGCCCTTTTGAAGTCTAGGGCTACTGCCTTGCTGCTGGTCCTTGACACCCTGCGCTGCATGGTGAATTCCAGCAAGCAATGATCACTATCACCCAGGTGGCCAAGGACCTGGAGGCCCCTTACCAGGTCGTCGCCTGTGGCCAGGACCAGGTCCAACAGGGCATTTCCTCTGGTGGGACTGTGCACCTGAATTAAGCTGAGGTCCTGTATCTCGGCCAGGAACCTCCTGGAATGGTCTGACCTGGCTGACTGTTCCTCCCAGCAGATGTCCAGGTAATTTAAATCACCCATGACAACTACCATCCTTCACTTTAAGAGCCTCTGCAAGCTGGCCCAAAAATTCCCGGTCAAGCTCCTCCCCTTTGTTGGGGGGTCTGTAGTAGACCCTCACCGTTATATCCCTCTCCTCATGGCCCCCTTGTATCTTGACCCAGAGCACTTCAGCTTGCCCCTCTGACCCCATTCTGCTGGCAGTGGATGTGTATTGCTCCTTGACATAAAGTGCCACACCCCTGCCTTTCCTTCCTTCTCTGTCCCACCTGTAAAGCCTATAGCCCCTAATGCTAACTTCCCAGTCGTGGGATGAATCCCACCACATTTCTGTAAGCCCTATTATGTCTGGGTCTGAACTGGCTATTCTGAGGGTGAGGTCCTCCTGTTTATTCCCCATACTAAGAGCATTGGTATATAGGCATTTAAGGCCTTGCCTAGCTGCCACCCCCCGATTTGGGAGACTGTCTGGACCCCTGTTTCTTACCTGGGCACTCCTTGCATTTGTCACCTGTCTTGCTCAGGTGGTGTCTCATGTTCCTGTGCCCCCCCCCCCCCAGCAAAGCTAGTTTAAAGCTCACTGTACAAGATTTGGGGGCTGGACTCGATTAGGGAGCTGGACTCAATGATCTTCTGAGGTTCCCTCCAGCCCTAACGTCTATGAAATCAGCCAACCTGGAAGAGAAGGCTGCCTTCAGGAGAGAGGTGAAGCCCATCCCACCTCAGCAAGTCCCCCACCTGAAAGCATGGGTCATTATCTAGGAACCCAAGGCGTGCCTGGCATCACCAACTAACTGCATAAGCACTGGTTGACCTCTCCAACATAATGCGGTTAGGGTTGCCCCTGGCCGCGTCATTCATCCCCACATGGATGACAACCATGGGATACTGGTCTTCAGGTTGGATGTAGGCCGGGATCCTCTCTGTGATGTCTCTAACCAGAGCCCCAGGCATGAAGCAGACCTCTTGCATCATGGGGTCGGGCTGGCAGATGGGACCTTCCAGTCATCACAGGATGGAGTCTCCGATGACAAGGAACCAGCATTTCTTCCTGCTGGTGTTCACTCTCTGCCCATTCTTTGTCACGTGTGGAGTGGCATCATCCCCACCAGAGCCAATTTCTCTGTCTTTCTCCATCGCAGCTGCCAAGGCATCGAACCTGTTCCCCAGGTGAACCTAGGGAGCTTCCACCACTCTAGGCCTAGCAGCTCTGGATCTTAATTGACTAAAAGACAATGTCCAAAGCCTGCAGAACAGGGAAGCAAGCCAGCACAGAGTCTGGGACTGAAGCCAGAGCTATGGAGGAGCTGAAAAGGTAGATGGGGAAAAGGAAAAATGGGACTAAGGGAAGTGTGGGTGTTAAAGAGGGGCTCGGGGTGTGGGGAGCCAGAGTATGGCTCCAGGGCAGCTAGAGAAGTTGCAGAGTGGCAGTAGGTGCTGGAAGCTGGAGAGAACTGAAGGAGAGCTAATAGGAGCTGAGAAGCTGGGGGGGGGGGGCCTGAAAACAGAGAGACAGGCAGCAGAAAATCACAGGAAAAACAGCAGGCAACAGGAACAGCAGGAAAGCAAGGAGAGGCTGAGAGGTGGCAGAAAAGGGGAGATGGAATTGGGAGGAGATCAGGAAACTAGCAGATTGAGCAGGGGAGATGGTGACACAATGCCAAATTAGTTCCCTTGCACCCACACCCACACCCACAGGCAGCAGGGGTTAGAGAGGCTTGGTGCAGGGGCTGAAGTCCACTGAAGTCCAGGAAGAGAGAGAGAGACTGAGAGAGAGTGTGTCCAAATTGTAGGAGGAGGTGTGCAGGTAATACCTACCTACCCAGGCTGGAAAGGGATCTTTGTCCAGTAGATGTTGTCCAGAGGAGGGTTGCCAACAGGGCCTCTGGGTGGATAGGTGGTGTGGCATGGTGCTGGTCCAGATGGAGAGGGCATCCCACTGGGTCTGTCTTCACTGCCCCTTTTATAGGGGCAGACTTTGTGTGACCCTAGTGACAGGAGGCATGCCCAGGCAAGGGTCAGCCCCGGCGTACTGAGCATGTGTGCTCCATGCAGGGATGTGCAGTTTCGGGTGTTTGTAATGGTGAGAGTTGTTAGTTTTGCAGGGTCTTTTGTTTTACAAATGCTGGTCTTGTCTCTGTTCCTGGGTGAGGTCCGTGGTTCCTGGATGAATCAATGCGAGGTGATGGCCCAGTCATTACAGGCCATTCAGTAGAGGTCTGCTACCATTATATTTCAATCACGCCCTATCATTCTCATTCATCAGGGAATGAATTTACATGGGAGGGGTACAATGAATCATATTGTTGCAACATGGGATGCCCAGGCAGAGGACAGAAGATGAAGGCTTGACATATAAAATGGAAACTTGACGTGACTTTGGTTCACTTACAAACACAGGCCTAAACCATACAATATCCATATGAAACAATAAAAATCAATACAAAAATGATAATAGTACAATATACAACAGTAAAAATTAATACAAACCTACTAATTATACAATATAAAACAGTGGCTATCCAAAACCAAAAACTTGCTACTAAAATAAAAATGTTTAAGGCTTATCCTAAGTTTGAGCTCACTTGTACTTATCTATAGGGAATAGAGAGGGAGAGAAAAAGTCAGAAATGGTTGGGGAAGGGGAGGGAATGCAATTAAAAAAAAAAAGAAAGAAAAAGAACCTGGGGGTTTTGCTACACAGTGACCCTGAGCCCCCATCCTGGCTGCCGACTGTAGCCTCTTCCCTGCATGCAGCTGCAGGGCCTGCAGAGCCATGAGAAATAAACTATTTGTGGGAGTTTGCAACATTTCTCAGACAGGATGCCCTGTATCAGGGGCCATGTGCTGCCTGGCTTCAGATTGGGGGTCAGGCATGCAAGGGCACCCAGGGACCATGGTAAGTTGACTGGGCAGGCCCAGGACCAGCTGACCACTGCCTGAGACCCTGCTATACCAACTCATTCTTCAGGAGCAGGCAGGCCATTGGATGCTGGCCACAGGCAGCCTATCTCCCCTGCCCTGTTCTCAGACTGGGATAAGCTAGGCTCATGGCAGCACCTACTGCTGTGGCTCCAGATCCCATTGCCCTCTGCCCCCTGTAGGTCAGCAGCTCTCCTGTGATGCCATTTTGCCCACAGCACCTGGGCTCAGGGGGGCTGGGGCTCACAGATGACTGGAATAAGGAGCTGGCCATGCCCCTGCCCTCCCCACAGGGGGCTTCTCTGGGGAGGTGTTCTGGGGCCTACCCCTCTATGCCAGTGCTGTACATCAAGTGTGCCCCTGCTGCATGTGTCCAAGTTTTGCTTTGTCTTTCACCTCCCTGCATGCTGTGGGGGTGAGCCTGGGGCCAGGGAAGCATGTCCAGCCCAGGTGGGGAGAGGGGAGAGGGACAGGGGCTGGAGGTTTGAGCAGAAGCCAGAGGCTTGGGCAGGAGCTGGGACCAGAGCCAGGGTTGGGAGGGCCCTCTCCCCAGTGTGGGGCTTACCATGCAGCTGGGGCTGGTATGGCTGGTAACTCCACTCAGTCCCTGCTGGTGGTGACAGGGTGCAGCTCTAGGCAGTGTCTTCAGATGGTGGGGTGTAGCAGGTGGCTATCCAGTCAGGATCCCCCCCCAAGTGGGGAGTTGGTGCCGCTGGCAGCTGGCAGTGACATGGTTAACTATGCTTTGTGGCTGGGGCTGAGGCTGCAGCGCTCTCTCAGCAGGTGCTGTCCTGGGTTCCTTGAGCTGTTGATGGGGGCTGTGGCTAGCAAGTTCAGTAAGACAGGCTGCTTAGGGCCTGAGAGCCCCTCCCCTGGTAACATGTGACTAAAGGTACAAGAGGTGGGAGCTCAGGCAGGCCACCTGTGCTGCTGTACACAGCATGGCTGTGGCTTGGGTCCTGGGGAGTGAGGATCATTGTTAGTTGCCACTTAAAGGGCATGAACTTGCAGGCTCACCCTGACTGATAGTTATGGTCGGTGAAGATCTCCCACTGTGCCCCCAGGGCCTTGACCTTTATGCAGCATTGCCACGCTGACCAATCTTGCCCTCACTGCTGCATCCAGCCTGATAACACCTCATACACAGGGACCTTGGAGTGTCAACCCTATGCAAACTGGTGCTGCACCGCTGCCTCACCTCACAGTACCACAAGGTCTTTTCATGCAACCAGTTGGGGGCTGCAGGTGGTAGGTATGGACACTAGTGAGGATGAAGGCATCAGGGCTCCTGTGCCAGCTCTCTGGGCCTCCACACAGCTGTCCCTGTGCTACCAGGCCTGGGAAGCTGTCTGCAGTGGTTTGGAAGTGGGAGCCACACGGTGAAGCAATGCCCTGCAGCACCTGCAGGTTCCAGGCAGGCTGCTGGGGATGAGCTGCAGGCAGCTGGAGTGGGCCTTGGTGGCCAGGAGCTCCCTGCAGCTGGGACTGGGTGCTGACAGGCCTGGCAGGAGCTTGCAGCACCCTGCAGGCTTGGAGGGTGTGGGCCTGGCAGCCGCACGGTGCCAGGCAGCAGCACCAGGGTGTAGGCAGGGTGTAGGCTGGCACAGCTGGTCTGAGGCCTGCCCAGGGGAACAGAGGGATCTGGAGTGGCCTTATACTACCTGCAAGTGCCCTAGGGCTCAAAATACCTGCAGGCTATTAAGGCCCTGAGGCTGGGGTTGCCATAGTCTCCCAGCCCAGATCTGCTCCTGGTTGAGGTCTACACATGCATTATTGAGCAGTAACTACTTGCAAATAGTGTCATTTACTGTGCAGTAGGTGTGTGCATATGTAGACATGCATGCTTACTGTGCAGTAAACTATGCTACTGTGCAGTAAAGCATCTTGTGTAAATGCGCCCACTGAGTAATAGTTTGCAGGCTCTAGTTGTTGCTTCTGTAGTGGTTGTTAGTCGTTCAATAAACTCTTCTTTCTCAGTTTTCTGGGCTTGTGCTGCCTTGCCAGATTTGGTACCCAAAAAATGAGATTGAGATTTTTTTTTTTAATGACTTTTGTCCTAAGTGCTCAGGTGACAAAAAAATCAAGAGATTATCAGGCATATTTCAGAGATGATGCCTTTAGATTTGTTATGGGAGCATTTGGTTTTTAAACAGTATCTGGCTCCATCCCTGAATAAACTCCCTCCTGTCATCCTCCCAGGAATATACTGCTTGTAACTCATGCATGCACAGACGTTTGCAGCTACATCTCGAATGTAGCCAGGGTTCTGTTTTGAATGCCATTTAGGGCTTTGTCAGTTTAGTTGGCTTGGAGTTCTCTTGCTGCTCTCACAACTCTGCAGGTCAGTAGCATAGGTTTTGATTCCACTCTGATGAATCTCACCTGGGAACTCAGAACGGTTTGAGTATCAGCATTCAGGTTTCTCAAATAGTTCTTTGCAGTTCTGCTCATAGACTTTTCTTGGCCTAACTACTGTTTCCTTGTTTCTATCTTAGTTTCATCAGCTGCACATACACTGAAGAATGGCACCATTGTACCTTGTGCTGGTGTGACTGGGCCAGTACTAGCCAGTGATGAACAAGTTTTGCAACCTTTGTACAAGGAGCAAATACCATTCTGTTCATATTGTTAGGGATGGAGAGTCTGTCTTTAGTGTTCAAGGAACTGTTTAGGGTGCTCTTTTTATTTGCTTAATACATTATTATTAAAATGGCTATGACAATAGAACTCTACAACTAAAAGCATGATTTAGTATTCATAACTCAGACTTATTCTGAGATAGAAGCTACAAATGTAAAGTGTTCTGAAAACACAGACAGTGGGGTTAATGTCTTTTGGGGGTCTAGCATCAGCACAGCTCTAACATTGTGGCAGGAATACAAAACATTATGTCATGGCCCCAAACAGCTGGAGGAGACACGCAGTGAAGTAAAAAGTGGCTTTCATAAGTCAAGCTTACTCCACTTGGAAGGCACTCTTGGTACCAGTGCGGTGTACGTGTGTTAGAGTTTGTACTGGTATACCTACATCAGTACCTAATATCCCAAAGAAAATTACCCCAGGATTTAGCCCAGAATTAGCCCAAGTACCTAGAGATAAAAGTAAAACTATTTACCTGTGTTACCCTGTTTGGGGACATAATTAATACAGTCTAGGCATATCTACACATCACTGTATGGCACAGTGCAGTATGGGCAGTTATTGAACTGTGCTCATGGTGCATGGTTAGATTTTGCCACTATGCCACCATAGCGGCACACTATACTGGGGGAGTACATTGCCGTAGTGCACCATATGGTGATGTAGATGTTCCCTCTATGTCCCAAAAGCAACATCATATGTACATCACCACACAGTGACTCTTGGTTGTTATTCAGTAGTGATATTAATAGTTCAATTGCTTAGTTTATTGAGGGAAAAACCATGAAGTCCTTCCTTTCCTTTTAGATAACTTTGCCAATAAGTAAAGAAATAAAAACACACTGAGGATAAAATGATAGGCTTTAAAGTGTGATTTTAGTTTAACAAATGCTGTAAAACAAGAGTTCCATGTTCATTATCCGTCATTGATTTCTATATTGAATGTGTTCATTTTAAAAGTAAAACCAGGTTTTAATACTCAGGTTGGACTAATAGAGACACTCTGAGTTTCTTTCCATCTTGCAACTCATCATCATTCATAAAGGCTTTGTAGATTTAGTTATGTACTCAGTGACACCAGTGATGCCCCACCTCCTTCCTTATTTTGAATACAGAGAGTTGCTAAGGCTGTGGGCTGTTTGGAAATGGACCAGCAGAGACCTTCCATTAAGATGCACTAGGTATTTTTAGAGAAATAACTTCAGGTGCCTTCCACTTCAGAAGAGAGGATGGATTTGTCAGATATTCAGGACTCTAATCATAGTTGCTCAACTCCCAGTCCATGGGCCAGACTCAGGCCCTGGCATAAGGTCTTCCAGCCTATGGAGCTCCATGGTTCAAAACTTTGGCAGCAGGGGAATGGTGGTACTTCTTTTCTGCTGCCAAATTTCTGGACCTTTGGGAAACCCAAGGCCCTGCATGGTAGATTGGGTGCATATAGCATGGGCCCTGATCCCAACATGGAGCCTGAGAGGGGCAGTGATGGGCTCCAGAGCCCAATCCTGGTGCATAGGGCCGGGGGGGCAAGATCCTATCCAGATATATGGGGTTCGACAGAGGGAGCTCAGGGCCTGATTCTGTCATGCAGGCTCCATCTGGCCTGGGAACATGCACTATGCCACTCTGCAGGCCTGCAGGGCCAAAAGCTTGAGCACCGGTTACTAAAACCATTTAGAGTTTAATAGCTCACATCAAAATGTTGAACTTTATGGTCCATGTGCAAAGTCAGGACCCATAGAACAGGAATGATCTAGAACCTGAGCCAGATTCCACTGAAGGCAATGGAAGGACTCTTATGAATTTCACCTCTCCTGAATGACGATGACTTATCTGACCTGGGAGATGTCCAGCAAGTAAGCTTGCACACACTTTCATCCACTGCTGATGAGCTGCAACTGAGCACTACATTATGAAGGAAATAATGTTTCCAAATGCCTTGCCTGCTGCTTGGAGGATATGAGTCAACTGATATCTTTTTTCTCCAACAGTAAACAGAGATGCTCCTCTGAAACAGAGTTTTGAGATAACAGTAGAAGAAATGGCACATAATGATATGAAGATGGGGTCTGGAATAACACCAACCAATTGCAGTCAAAAGTCTTTAAAAGACTTAAGTTTCCAAACTGCTTCAAATTTTGTGAGCTCTCAAGTAACTTCCTTTCTGGACTAGATTAAGGCAGTGTACACCGGGAAGCAGCCCCCTCCCACCACTACCTCCGGCCCTTCTTCCCTTTTGAAAGATCAGAGAGCTGGGAGAAGTGGCACAGGGTGTCTTTTCACTTTTAGAAGTGGTGGTAAAAGCCACTTCTTCTCAAAGACAGCAAAAAAAGCAGTTGTTACTTACCCCAAAAGAAAAAGGGGGAAGGTCACTTCTCTGAGCTTCCATGCCCTCTGCTGGTTCAGGCATGTAACACAGCATCGGTTATGCTCAGGTCACATTTTCAAATTGTCCTCACTAAGCATGAGGGCTAAACACTTCTGTATTTTTTTTCTAGATGAAAGCTGCAGTTCTGACAACATGAAAGCTATTTCCTCATTCTTAATCCATACCATCTTCTGTTTATTCATTACTAAAAGCTTTGTGGGATTGTGCTTCTGTAGACTGAAAGAATCAGAAAAAATAAAATCTCTAATAATATGGTAATTCCTTAATAGCTTGTTTAAGAATTCCACAGGATTGATGCTAATTTTAAGCTAAAGAAGTATCATCTAGATATGAATTCAGTTCGATAATTAGGTTGCTTTCATTTCAGAATATTAATAGTATTCTCAGTTTCTCATTTTATGTATTTTGGGCCAGATCATAAACCCTTTATGCATATGTAAGTCCTGTTGACTGCAGTGAGAAGGAAAGGTTACTTACTAGGTCACAGATGTTCTTTAAGAGCCAGCTCCTTATGATCACCCATGTGAAAGATTTGACGATTTGACCATAGACACAGCTTTATAAGTTTTTTCTGTGTACCTTGAGGTACCAGGTGTGGCTCATGAATACTGAGATGGTGGAGTGGATGGAGTGTCCCATGGGAGTGTGGTGGTGGTGGTGGTGGGGGTCTCCCTGCCACACTCGACAGTGGACCCAGAAGTGGACAAGAAGTACTTCTGGTCCACTTCTGGGTCTGCTGTGGAGCACACAGGGGACCCCCTTCTGCCCACCCAGCTTGGCAACTGTTGCCTCCTGGGTCTGGAGGGGCATCTGGGGTCCGCCCCGTGACCAACTGCCAAACCAGGAGGGTGTGGGGGGTTCCTCCATGCACTTGGCGGCAGATCCGGAAGTGGACCGGAAGTATTTCTGGTCCACTTCCGGGTTCATCAATGAGCATGCAAGGGACTCCCCCCACACTCCCTTGGGATGCTCCATCCACTCCACTGTCTCAGCATACATGAGCCATGCCTAGTACCTCAAGAAAAAACATATAAAGCTGTGTCTATGGCTGAATTGCTGATTCTCCGAATCAGAATTGAATCTTCAGATTCAGATTCAGCTGAATCGAATTGGGACAGTGATGCAAATCAGCAAATCAATTCACTGTCCCCTGAATCAGGCCAAATCTGAATCTGAACTGAATACTGCCTGCTTTGCACACTCCTAGTCATTATTTGGGCAGTCAAAGACACTCCTCTTAAGCAAGGGAAGAAAAGGTTTAGGTGTAAATAGCTGCCAGAGAGGCACCTGGAAGCAAAGCAACTACTGACTCAGGCACCAGAGACTTAGTATATCCTATAAGTCACAATGGGTGTTAACAGGAAAAAGCATCCCCAGTCACAGGACAAGGACAGCCTGCTAAATATTAGTGCCAAAGCCAGTGTCAGCATATGCTGTGTGGGCCCAGACAGAGGAAAAAACAAGGAAACCAGCAATTTTATATTGGCTAAAGGCTTGAGGGTAGACCCCTGTAATGGACCTGCAGTCTGAGCTGCACTTCTGAGCGAGTCAAGGGTGTAAAAACTGCACATTACATACATACTGACCACATCTACATGAGACACTGACTATGCAATAGTTTGTTACTACTGAACAGTAGCGTTGCATGGCAGGAAGTGTGGCGTGATGCTATTCCACAGTACTAAGGAGCTACTATGCAGTCAGCATCATGAAAAAGCCATTTGGCAATGCTGCTACAGTACAGAAACTCCAATTACTGTACAGTCATTTAGTACTTGTTTATTAGGAGTGTGCAAAATGGGCTGTATTCGATTCAGATTTGGATTTGGCGTGAATTGGGGACAGTGACTTGATTCGTTGATTTGGATCACTGTCCCCAATTCAATTCAGCTGAATCCAAATCTGAAGAGTCAATGCTGATTCAGAGAAACAGCAATTTGGCCATAGACACAGCTTTAAATATTTTTTCTACATACCTTGAGGTACCAGCTGTGGCTTCTGAGTGTTGTGGTGCTGGGGCATGTGAAGTGTGCCACAGGAGTGTGGGGGGCCCCCCCATGTGCTCAGTGGTGAACCCAGTCCACTTCTGGGTCCAACGTCAAGCACGCAGGGGGCCCCCCCACCACCGTGGCTCAGTGATCACCTGCAGGTGGACCCCAGGTACCCCCCCCAGACCCAGGAGGCACTAACAACTGAGCCAGGTGGGCATGGGGGGGCCTCCCAGGGTGCTTCCTCGTGGACCCAGAAGTGGAGCAGAAGTGCTTCTGGTCCACTTCTGGGTCTGCTGCTGAGCACGCTGGGGACCCTCCCCATGCTCCTGTGGGATGCTCCTGTGGGATCCACCCCAGCATCTCAGCATTCACAAGCTGCCTGGTACCTTGAGGTATGTAGAAAAAACATTTAAAGCTGTGTCTATTAGGCCTGTGCAACACAGCTAGCATTCGCTTCGGCTTTGGCCAATTTGGGGGACCGGATTCGATTCGGTGACTCAAATCACTGTCCCAAATCGATTTGGCCAAATCCGATTCAGAGATTTGGCTGCTGCCGAATCACCCAACCCAGGCCCATCCCCTGCCCCTGCCCGCTCTCCCAGCCTGGCAATGGCTACCCTACCCACCCCAGCTCTGGCACTTGGGGAAAAAAGCCCTGACTCAGCAGGTGCTGCCAGGCAGGGGGCAATCCCCGCTGTCCCCTGCTGCCCAAAGCTGCATGGGGGGCTCTACATGAACCCCCTAACCCCTTCTGTCCCATCCCCCATCTTTGCTGCCCCATCTACCCCAGCTCTGGCCCTTGAAGAAAAAAAAAATGAGGAAAATCCCTAGACTCACGATTCTTGCTGAGCAGGGGTTGATCCATACTGACCCCTGTTGCTCTGCACCATGTGGGGGGCTCCGCACAAGCTGCCCAAAGCCACTGCATGAGTGGTGAGTCCCAGGGGGATTTTTCTTTGGGTTTTTTTTTCTTAAAGGGCTGGAGCTCAGGGGGGGCAGCTGGGATCTCCCCCCTGCCCAGCAGCACCCATGAGTGGGGTGGGTTTTTTTTTTTTTTAAGTACCAGGAGCTGGGGTGGGCGGGGAAGCCATAGGGAGGGCTGGGGGAGGGTTGGGGGGCTGGGGAAGAAGGCAAGGACTGGGGCCTGGCAGGGGTACCCCCATAGTCCCCTCCTCCACCCCCTACTCACCAGCTCAGAGTCCGGCTGCAACTCCCTGCTGCAGCCACCAGGGACTGTCTGAATCATCAAAGCTCTCCAAATCTTTTCCAAAGATTCAGAGAGCTTTGAATCGATTCAGACCTTTTAACTGGTCCCCTGATTTGATTCAGATTCAGAGATTTGGCCACCGAATTGGGCCAGATCTCCTTCAAATCTAATAACCACCTCAATCTTGCATAGCCCTAGTGTCTATGTCCAAATCATCAAATCTTTCCAAATCTCTCTGAATTGATTCAAAGGGTTCTGATTTGATTTGGAGAGATTAAAGATCTCCTGATCCAATTCAGATTCAGAGATTTGGCCACTGAATCAGGCTGAATCTCCACCAAATCAAATCAGGGACCAAAGCTTTGCACAGCCCTGTTGTTTATACAAGTAGTAAATGACTGTGCAGTAATGACCATGAAGTCTGCGTCTCATGTAGATTCAGCCGCTCTGCCTGTTTACACATGCACTTTAATGTGCACTAGCCTATTTTACCGTGCATTACAATGGCATGTAAAAACTGTGCTAATCTGCTAATGTACAACAAAATAGGCAACTGTGCATGAAGCATCATCTAAAAAGCATGCTCTTGCACTACTATACATTAGCTCAGACTAATGCTCATTAATTTAGTACCTCATATTGGAGATACTAAATTTAATGCACATTAGTAAAAGCACATTAATACAAGTGTGGACACACCCCCTGTGCAGGAAAGTGCAAGTCACTGTGGCAGAGTAGCAGCAGCAAATGTACATACCCAGTTCTAGGGTAGAAGCAGGACAGGATGGGTGCTTCTTTAGTCAAGTTGATTCCCAGCATATTCCTAGAGCCAATAAAGATACAAGTGGGAGTGAAAGCTAAATCTAAAGCAAGGTATAACCTAAGATATGAAGGTGCTCTTTCTGGTGGTAGCAAGTAGTTGAGGCTATGGTAAAAGTCTACTTCTGTACATAGAGAGTAAGATCCCACATGAGGGTACTTAAACACTCCCCAGTGGACACAGCTTGAAAGAAGTTTCTGATGTCCTCTGCCAGAAGTCATAGAATCATGGAAAATTAGGGCTGAAAGGGACCTCAGGAGGTCATCTAGTCTAACTCCCTACTCCGGGCAGGACCATCCCCAACTAGATCATCCCAGCCAAGGCTTTGTCTAGCCGGGTCTTAAAAACCTCCAAGGATGGAGTTTCCACAACCGATCTGGGTAACCCTTTCCCACAGAAGTCCCCAAAGAAGTACTTTTATGGGACAGCCGTTTAGTTTTAGGCTCTTTGGAATTTTTAATTCAAACACTAATCTCCAGCAAACTTATCTTCCACTGTGTCTATAGAGCTTTATTTAAGAAAATACTGACTAAACACATTAAAAACTCCATGCACTGTACATTTAGTTCAGTTCTCTTGTGCATGAAATGGGCAGCTGTACAGCACTATTTGAATTATGAAGAACTTCTATTGTGATTAATGACTGATATAAAAGAAACATTAGCTTTAGAAAATCATTTGAGAAAATAATTTACCCTTGCAGAAAACTGCTTTGGCATCAAGAGTGCCCTAAGTTAGTTAATGTTTATACATTGCTTTGAAAATGTAAAGTGCTAAATACTATAGATGGTCAAGTAATGCAATAATGTAGAAATATTTCCATGAATATGCATTCTAATTTAAATGAATTTGCTTCAGCCATGCCACCAGCAGAATGAGTTTGGGCTCTTTATTGACTGCATTTGTAAGAACTGACGTGAGCTAATATCATCTTCCCTCTTCTATGCATCAAGAACCAAATCCTGCCATTCACAGTCAAAGCTTACATCCACATTATTAAGAGTTTTCCCTGAGTAAGGGCTACAGGGTTGGCATCAAAAGAGGTGTACTTGCGGCACTCTTTTTATGAAAAGAACATCTGACATGTAGCTTTGTCTGGGTAAAGTTGACTGAATTCATGCTTCAGAGGTAGTTTGAATTTGAGCAAAATGATGTCCCCATTTTTATTCTACATCTTTATGCACCTTATATAATTTAAAAACACCTCATTTGGACTGTCAGAGTATTCAGTACTTCACAAGATTGGGCTTATAAGGTCTAAACTCTTCCAGTACAAGACTTCTATGTGAAAATTATCCAATCCTGTTACTGTTCATAGACTAATACTTATTATTTACCTATTTAGGTAACCTCAGCTTATTTTAATCATGAAGCACATAATGGTAAATGCTTGTCTTTCACTACTGAGTCTTTCATCCCTTTCCAGTGACTTAAGGAATAGTAAATCACCATTTAAATTGGAAGGAGGAAAAGTCAGAAGTTAGTGTTATGTGTAAAGTAGAGAAGGACAGTGCTCTCTTATTGTAAAGTTAGATCCTTCTGGAGACTACTTTATTAATTTTATGGTATTCTATTAAGATCTCATCAAAAAGCAGGATTGTGGTAGATTGGACTGCTGAACCTAAGCTATTCACATTTAATCTTTTCATCCTATATAACATACGTAAAAGATGTGGGCAAGAAAAAAAAAGGCTAAACAATCAAAAGCTTTATAATAATTTGTCTTAAGCAAGGTTTCTGTGTAATGCTTCAGCCACTCAGCAGCCCAGAGTTAATTTAAAAAACACTAGACATGCATTATGTGACAAAAGAGAAAAACTCAGCAAGCTTTTAGCCTGGGAGATTAAGAATGAGAAAGGCCTGCAGACAGATATTTTCAATTAACACCCTGTATGTTTCCACAGCCCGTGACCTGTCTAAAATTAATAACATCTTTTCTGCACACTGCACCAATTTATAGGAATCAATCCTGAGTATGAGGAAGGATAGAATGAATAACTTCTTTTCTTTACCTTGGCATCAGCTGTAAATATCACAAAGCAAAAATTCGCTAAAGAAAATTATAATGAATTAAACATTTCTTCCTTGCACATGATGATAATCTAGGTCCCTATGAATTTGCTGCTTGGTTTTGTTATGGGCTTTTTTTTTTTTTTTTTTTTTTTTTTTACAGTTGTTTCTCTGAACCTAAGACTCCATACCACTGTGGTTGATTATTCTTTTCAGGTGGCTTTCTTCCCTAAAGTCCTGAGACTTAATTCCTGTTATAGTACTCTCACTACCCTGAGGAGAGCAGATCTGATTGACCAATAGCTCTGCTCAATTCTGATTATAATTGCACAGACACCTGCATTGAGCTTAAACCCCCTACTTCCACATCTCATGCACAGCAATCTGAGAGAGTTATTAAAATAGGCTCTCCTCTGATAATCTCTGTAGACTTTTTAATCTTAGATTCTGTGTTTTTATACCCAAACCTTGTTCCTCGTAGTCTTTGTCGATTGGGGTGGGGGTGGAGGAGGAACATTAATTGAATTGAGTAGGAAGTTGATTTGGTAGAGTCCATTGGACCTAAGCAAAAGTATATATCCAATATTGAAAAGCACTTAAGTTGAATTTGAACAAAATAAACCCATTTTTAAACTGCTTACCTCCAGGGGAAGAATGGAAATTACTTTCACTTGCTCTCTCTCTTTCCTCACTAGTGTTTCTATTACCAGGCTCCTTAGAAAACACAACAGGCCACTGGAAGGGGACAACAATGTATTTGACATGTAGGGAATGGGGCATATTTTGTTTCATGCAAATATGATTCTGAATATGTAAATATAAGGGCCCTCTGCTAAACAATGATGGAACCTCTGTTAAACAATGGTGCAAGGGAAGGGGAATATAGCCTGGAGCTGGAAAGTCCACACACTGAGGGGAGGGCTGAACTCCCCACCTGGAGTGCTACTGTTCATGAACTGAGTATATCAGCAAGATGAGAGGGCTCAAGGAAGGGCTGAGGAAGGGGTGACATTCTGGCACAGATCCAGCTGCTGTCTTTCATCTTTTTTGTATTGTCCCATTACAGGTCATTTAGCACATACAAAGAACACGCAGTGGGAAGAGAATGGGTCTTAGTAGACCTTCATATAGATACATGGGAACAATGCTACATGGACATTATCATATTAGGACTGTGAAATTTGTCATCACACTGTTGGTACTAGGCAAAGGTAGACGTTGCACAGAAAAGCAGACTTTTATGAGCAAAGTGGAGGAAGTAGCAAGCATGCCCCCCCCCCATGCAACTGGGGACTGTGAACCCTGAGCTACAACCACCATTATAATCCACAGGCCAGGCCAGAGAGGTGGCAATGTGAGGAATGGCTGGTAGCTGCTTCTCTGCCACTGCTGCTGTCTTCAGCTGATACTAGTGGTGGCATCAGCTGGAGACCACCTTTCTGCTGTGGGAATGGAGGGAACAAAGGAACATTCCCCCACCTTCCTTTGTCCCTTGGCTGGCTGGCTGAAGAGTTCCTTTGTAGCTATAGCCCCCAGCAGTGTTTTTTTCTTGTGGCGGGGGGGAAGGGGAAGGAGGGACGGGGTGGGATGTAGAACTACAAATGCACATCTGTCCAGAGCCTGAGAAAAGCAGATCAGAGATTGGAAACCTCTTTAGAATTTGGAGTGTCTGGTACATGAAGAACTTGGTCTTAATCGCATGAGTATTCAGTGCCAAGAGGTGTATTCTTTTGTGGGTGACCTAAATTAGGATTTCTCTCCTTTTATAAGAAACAGACAAGAGAATGATGCCATCTTGGCACCAAGACAAGGAAGAGGAGGAGGAGGAGCAAAGGGTTTAAGGCAAACACACTCAAATCCAAAATGAGGTAATCCCCCCCACATAAAAAAAATAAAATAAACATCACAAAAAAGGAAGCCTCATCTCAGATTCAAGTACCAGGCCTGTAGCCCAAGCTGGAGCTAAGTTGCTGCTTACTCTGGGCTGGGGGGGGGAGGTGCACAGCAAGGGATGCATGGGGGAGATAATGAAGTGGAGGTTCACATGGGGGTAGGGGGAGACCCATAGGATATTGCTTGAGGAGCACAGGAGAGACCACATAACCTACCTGCCAATGTCTGTCCTCCCCCACTCAGTGGCTTTCCTTTGGCTCCAGCTCTGGCCCTGGCCCTGGCTTTGGCCCAAACCCAACCAAGACCCAGAGCTGTTAGCATTTCTGATTGCTCTGAAGCTGGAGCCAAACTTTCTGCAGAAGTTAAGTGGTGGCAGAAGGGGTAAGTGTTGGTGAGAGGGTTGGCAGGCAGCAGCAGGAACAGGAAGTGTGGTAGGGCAGGGTAGGGTGTGTATGGGGGAACAAATGGCAGGGGGGAAGCAAAGGCATGGGTGACAAGGGATGGGGTGCAGGGTGGAAGGACAAGGGGGGCAAAGGGCAGTGGGGGAGGATGCAAGGAGGCAAGTGGGGGGTAGACATCAGGGGGCTCAGGTGACAGAGAGCACAGGTGGCATGGAAGGTAGGAAGGGGGTGGAAAGGGTGGTAGGCAAAGATCTGGATGCCTGCCCCCTGCCACTGCTTTCCCCACTACAGCAGTTGGGTGGATAAATTTAAGACATACCTCCAGTAATTTGATTCTATACATGGACAAGTTATAACAAATTTATAATGTTTTGAGATATAGAATCTAATTATTGGAGGGTCATTCTTAAATTCAAAGTCATCTTGGATTCAGGTAAATATGACGATATGTTCTATAACTTGGTCCTTTGTAGCTAGTGGAAGTCTTGTACTTAGAGATATTACATGTTGCTTTTTAGGGCTGTGTGAAATTTTGCCAGGTGTTTCATTTTGAAGCTGTTTCAAAGCATTTTGAGCTCAAAACAGTGAAATTGAAATGAAACAGAAGGCTTTGAAACAGCTTTGAAATGAAACAAGGACACTCAAAATGTTTTGAAAGTTTCGAAATATTTTGAGTTTTGAAACTGGGCTTACTTGGCTTCAGCACTGGTCTCATCCAGCAGCGGCAGCCAGCTGACATCCTGCATGCAGATCTGGGGGCCTGCAACCCCCGGGAGGAGTGTGGCACAGCTCCACAGCCCTCCTGGGAGTTTGGGCCCCCAGATCTGCATGCCGGATGACAGCATGCTGTTGCTGCTGGCTGGGGCCAGCAGCAGCAGCCGTCTTCCTGGTGCTCGGCAGTGGCAGTCTCCTGTCATCTGGTGTGCAGATCCGGGGGCCTGCACCCCCAGGAGGAATCCAGCACAGCCCCACAGCCCTCTGGATCTGCATGCCAGATGAGAGGAGGCTGCTGCTGCCACCTGGGATTGCCACTGGGTGTAGCCCACCCCCAGCACTGGGAAAATTGCTGCTGCCACTGGCTTCAGACAGTATTGGCAGCCTTCTGTCATCTGGCACACAGATCCAGGGGTCCACACCCCTGGGAGGGCTGTGCTGAACTCCTCCTGGAGGTGTGGCCCCCACATGTGTGCACCAGATGAGAAGAGGCTGCTGCTGCCACCTAGGACCAGCACTAGGTGCGGGCAGGAGCAGCAGCCTCCTGTCATCTGGTGCACATATCTGGGGACCTGCCCCTCCAGGAGGGCTGTAGGATTTTGCCCAACTCCTCCTGGGGGTGTGGGTTCCTGGATCTGCATGCTGGATGAGAAGAAGCTGCCACTGCTATGTGGGGCCAGTGGCAGCAGCAATCTTCCCAGTGGCATGCAGATCTGGGGCCCCACACCCGAGAGGGCTGTAGGGCTGTGTCAGACCCCTCACGGGGGTGTTGGCTCCTGGATCTGCGTGCCAAATGACAGGAGGCTGCTGCTGCTGGCAAGTGTCATGAGTTTTGCTTTGAACAGCTTGAGGTCCAGTTTCCCAGAAACCTATGCACCTATGTACTTGAAACCTGGCAGCGTCATGCCCTCAGAAGAAAATACCATCCCTGTGCTTCCAGCGGGCCCGGCCCTGGCCGGCGCCGGCACCACCACCACCACCACCACCGCTACCTGCTCCAGCCCAGTGCCGCTGCTGGACCGGGGCCGTCTGTAGCTCCACAATGAACCCAAGGCCCAGGCCCTATCTTGTCATTGCAGATGGCCCTGGCACCAGCCACTTACTGCCAGTGGGATGGACTGTAGCCCTCACCACCGTGGCCAGCCCCAGCGCAGTGCCACTGCTGGGCTTGCCCATTGGCAGCATGGGGATGGGACACTTGTGGGCCTGGGGCTGTGGACCTGCGCAGGCCCTGGCCTCATCCCCGGTACTGCTGATGGCCCCAGGCTACCAGTGGGCCCATGTTGCCCATGGCCTGGGACCCGGCCTCAGCCCCATACTGCCCATAGCCCCAGTCATGTGCAGCCAGGCGACTCTGGCCTCAGTCCCGCACTGCCCACAGTCCCCATCCCTGCTCCATACTCATTTTGTTTTTCTGATATGCCACCACTCCAGCACCTTTCAAGGTAGACATTGTGGTTTTTTTGGCACTCCAGCCAAAAAACGTTGCCTACCCCTGCTATACGGTATAAGTGAAATGTCAAAACGTGTCCAATAGCAAGAGTTTTGATGAAACAGAACAGTGCTTGAAAATGAAACAAAACAACAAAATGAAACACTGTCCCTTCGAAACGGTAAAACGGAAGTCAAAACAAAATGGTGCTATTTCACACAGCCAGTGCTTTTTTCTGTTGATTTCCTCATTTAGCTGAGGTAACTAGAGATGTTTGGCACCTGATGGACAGACAGGGCAGAAGATAACCAAGCTCCATCAGTCATCATGGCAGAGCTGTATCATATTTTTTTTCTCTGATTTGTTTTACAGGAGCCCGGTGTTGAGTTCATTTTTGCACATAAATAGCCTGCACATAGATAGGTGCTAGTGGTTCTACCTTAATTCTTTTCTGTATGGTTTGTAAAAAATGTTCTTGCGACCACCCATGAGAGTATGAATTATGAGTTTTAGCAAATATAATGGCTTACAGAAGGCAGTATCTTACACCACTAGACAGTGCTAGCCAATGCATTGTTTTGCTCATGAAGGCAATGTCCACAAACAAAATTGTTTTTTAATTTCACATACCTCCACTGCAGTAATTGATGAGCAGCAGGGGCCTCCCCTGCTTTAGAAAAAAGTTGAGAGGTTAGGACAGTCATTGAGAAAATGGAAAACTCATGTTTGAAGACCCACCTCACCCAGGGGTGGGTTTAGAACCTGCCAACACCTTCTCAATAACATAGTGCTCAAACGATAAGACCACAGGTTTAGCACTAGTTAGAATGTTTCGCATCTCTCTCTTAAAGCTGACCCACTGAACCTACATTCACCAATCACTAGATAAAAGGCAATGGGAAAGTTTCTGCCCCATTGGGAGTAGAGCTCAAGACTTTTCTGATGTAGAATAGCAGCTCTCTCACTAAACCAGTCTGTGGATTTTTTCCTTTTTTTTTGGCTCTTCCTGACCCCATACATCTTATTGTCTGCCCAGTTGGTGAGCTTCAAGGGCAGACCTGAAGAGCAACTAAAAAGTGCTTAACCTGTAGTCTGGTGGTTACAACACTGTGGGCATATCTACACATGCATTTATTCTGGCTTAAATTTACTGTGCAGTTAATTACTGAGCAGTAAGCAGGAATAGACCACTGTCTACACATGCAGGCATTAAAGTGCATTAATGCTGTGTGGACTGACTTGGGACTAACTTTAGTCCCAAGTCAGTCCACATACACAGTGTTATTGTGCAGTAAGGCATCTACATGTTACTGTGCACTAACTAATCAGGCATACATTTGATACCTGTATGATGCAGGTCTCAAATTTATGCTCAAGTCAGCATAAGTCACCATATTTACTGTGAGGTACAGGCATCATGTGCAGACACATGCCTGTACTGAACAGTAATATAAGCTGCTCCACAGTAAATGCACACATGTAGATGTGCCTTGTGTTTGAAAGCAGATGAAGACAGGTTCAAATCCCCCTTGGAGGAGGCCAAGACCTAAGTACCCTACTTCCTAGCTGAATGGGATATGAGGCTGAAGTGCGGGAGGAGGGCTTGTCACAAGTTTTTGCAGTTACAACTTAAACATTCACCCAGCATTGCTCACATCTGGGCAAGCATACCTGAAAGCTTGATGTCTGCTAGAATGTGTTAGAGAAGTACGATTTCAAGAAAGAGTCATCTGGCGTCCTTTAAGACTGGGTAAGCTGGAAACACAGTATTGGGCATAGTCACATATTGTACAGAAATAGGTTTCTTTATTTTCTGAAAGAAATGTCAAACATCATAATATTTTTCTACTCCCAATATGCTAGGCTTTCTTTTTCTTATTTCTAAAACACCTTGCCATCCTACTTTTTTGCAAAAAATAAACAACAGCAACAACACAAATAAACCAAAAACCAACAGAATGCTCAGTTTTATTAGCAGGAGTGTGTTTTGCAAATCTTCCACTTTGTTCAGCATTAACAAGGTCTCACTTAGAGTACTGTGTGAAGTTTTGGTCCCCCACCCTTCAAGAAAGATGTGGATAGATTGGAAAGAAGCCAGCAGAGAGCAACAAAAATGATTAGAGGCCTGGGAAGCATGACTAAAGCTGAAAGAACTAGAGTTATTTAGTCTGGAGGAAAGAAGATGTAAGAGAGGATTTGATAACAGTCTTCAAATACTTGAAGAACAATTATAAAGAGGATGGTGGTAGTCTTTTCTCTACAGCCATAGGTACGGGTCTACCCAATTAATGATTTTGCAGATTTCATGGAAACTGCAAAATCTGGAACTGTCCATGAAATCAACTAAACCCCACCCCCAAACGTAATAAAAATAAAATGCTGGTTCCGCAGTGGGAGCCAGTGGTCCTTGCTTCTGTGGCCTGGCCTCACTTACAGCCCAGCCGGGGGGAGGGGAAGGCCCCAGCTGGTAGGGTGGCATGAGAACAGCAGACAAGATTTTGGCCAATCCTTGTCCCTCTTCCCCCCCTGCCAGGTCCTCTCTGCCTATCAGCACTGAGGGGCAGGGAGACATGCAGGGCATCCAGTAGACAAGATGGCAGCCACTCCTTCATCCCTCTTCCCCTGCCAGGGCCTCTCTACCAATCAGTGCTGAGGGGCAGGGTGAAAGGAGAACATCTAGGAAATATCTGCAAATATCTCTTTATGCTGTGACCAACCCACAAAAATTGTTTAGTCTCATCATGATTTAATGAAGTCCCTAGGCATAAGGGGCAAAGACAGAGAGCAGTGGCCTCATGCTGCAGCAGAAGAAATTTTGGTTGGAGACTGGGATGAACTTTTTTATTGTGAGGGTGGTGAAGCACTGGAAAAGGCTAGCTAGGGAAAATGCAGAATCTCCATCTCTGGAGATTTTCAAGAGGAGATTAGGCAGGCTGAGATGGTTTAAAAATAATCCTGCCTTGAGAAGGCTAGACTAGATGATGTCATGAGGTCCTTTGCAGACCTCCTTTATGATGATCCTGGTTATGTTTTCCAAGAGGCTTCTCCTGCCTGAAACAGTACTGCAATGAAGACATCCACTCAAAAGTTTTCCCAGTTGTGCAGGCTCTGTAGGGTGACCATATTTCCCAAATCTCAAAAGGGGATGCTCCATTCCCCTCAGCTTCCTGGCACATTCATCAGAGCTGTGGTCTCAGCTCAGTACACCAGAAAACATGAGTGTGAGCATGTGTGAAGCAGTCTCATTTTTCATCTGCACAATTTTGTTAATTTGACCCCAAAATGGTCACCCTAAGGCTAAGGACACATACTCTTTTGTAGTACTTTAAAAATAAAGTGCTGTAGTGGCCTGCACAACCCCCTAGCTGGAATGCTGTGACGCAGAGGTGGGCAATTATTTGGGCTTGCAAGTCACATAGGTAGCTTTGTCAAGGTGTCATGGGCCAGGTCAGCACTTCCTCTTCCCACCCCTTCGCAACAGGTTACCAAAACTCCCTGTGGGGTGGGGTTGCTGGCAGGTAGGGAACAGTATATGGGGATCATGGGGTGGGATTGCAGGGTAGTGACAGCATGTGGCCTGAGCCCAGGACAGAGCCACAATTCATTGCCCACAAGCCTGTGTGCTGTATGAGCAGGGTGCATGGCTGAGTGGATGCAACTGGATTGTAGGCAGGTGGAGAGCTGCATCTGGGACCAAGTCCAGGACCTTGAGGTGGTGACAGTGTGGGGCCTGGGCAGAGCTGTGATGCTCCCTGCATACCCCTGTCCATGAAACCTGCGCTCATCACAGCAGGGTGCAGGCAGCAGATCACAACTTGGTCCCATCCCTGTGCTCTCACTGCCCTAGGATCTCCATGGCCCCACAGTCCATCTCAATCCTGGATGCTGCTTTCCACTGGCCCATGACCACATCCCAGCCACACAGCTGAGCACCTTGCCTGTGCAGGTCCCGCCCCCATTGGTGGACGTAGGGTAGATGGGCCAGAGTTGCCAGGAAATAGTTTGGCTGCCGTGCTGCCTCAGCCCCACCATGCAGTTGAGGTCAGCAGAACCGGCCACATGTACCACAGCTCAGACTGCCCTCTGGCACCGAGGCCAGGCAGAACTGAGGGACCCACCACAAACCATATCCAAAACCCCTTGGTCGGTTGGATCTAGCCCGCGAGCCATATTTTGCCCACCCCTGGTATAAAGTCAACTCAAAGTTGCACTTCCCAGGCCAGGGGCCAGGTGTAGAAGGCTGCTCTTTGCTCCCACTCTGTCCCTGATAACTGACAGCGTCCTTCTTTGCTGTCTCCTGCAGAAAAGACAGCAACATATTGACCAGGGGGGAGAAGGAGGAGGAGGAGGAGGGAGGGGAAACAGTGCTGAGGGTCCAAGAGGCCCTATAGAGCTAAAGTGAGTGCCAGTGAATGACTTACATAAGTGACCTGCAGTTTGTAGCAGTGAAATTGAATTTGGTCCCATGTGTCTGGTATGGTCATACAGGGGTAACATGATTTGATACCGTCTATTACTTATGATTGTACACAGTACCTGCAGCCCTATTCAAAACATTTCTACAGATCACATAATCCTCTGTTCTTAGGTGTCAATTAACTAGGCAGAGTACAGACATAGCATAACAATTCCTAGGGAAGGGAGGCTAAGCTGTGACAGTAAAAAGGGACAACTTCTTTAAAAGCAGGAATGAACAGTGAATTGCAAATACTCATAGCAACAGTCATGACAAACAGTTTGTGAGACATTATTAGGCTTAAATCTATTTGCATAAGCCATTCATCCCAAAATTCAGAATGCTGAATGCATATATAAAAGTGAAAGCCACTATTTCCTTCTCAAAGGAATAAGATTAAATTTTTGGAATACTTTAGTTCACTCTACTAAAGCACCATCTTTAACCATTTTGAAAGATATTGGTGGCAACCTTTAAGTTGCTGAGTACTTCTTGAAGTCAAGAGTCGAAGGTACAGTATTCAGAACCTTTCAGAGGTCCTTAGCTTTTGGCAGGAAAGAGGATAATACACTGCCATTTGGAAGTGTGGCCTGTTTATTACTCTAGCTGGTAACTTAAAGTCACCTTTTCAGGCAGAATGCTTTGAATGGCTGGACAGTCTGACACTGACAGCTGTAATGTATAAGCATCAAGTCTGCACCCTTACTACTTGGTGACAGTATTAATGATGATGGTGCTATTTGGCATCTCACCAATTTCACATATTCATTGCCTATGGTATTTTCTGTTTTTCTAAACCTTCCTATTGTTGAAAAAGTCTGTACTAGCCATATTACTGCAGTTGCATTAGGGAAAGCAGCCAACAAGGAGAACCTTTCCTTTGCTTTGCAATGCTGATGGAAAGTGACTAGAAACTCATGATTCCTTTATGCACAAACAACTCCTAGACACGGTTGGAACGAAAACATACATTAGGGCATGATCAGTAATTTATACCAGCTTTGGATCTGGCCTAAAATCTTTAAAAAAATGTTTTAGTAAGTGAGGGATGACTTTCACTGTACATGATAAAGTAAACAAAATAATGACAGCACAGTAAGTGTATGTGTTGTAAATGCCAAATAAATTCAAAATGTTTTTATTCCATTTTCACCTATATTGTGACAAGCCATATAGCACTTCCTACATCAAAATGATTCTCATATTGTTAATAAAAATAACCCACATTAAAAAAGATAATTTCACTATTTGGGCAAGCACAAATGTTGGAAGACTCAATACACTCAGGGTAGTATTTCAGTTGTCTCACCAGCTCTCAAGAAAGGAATGATACCAAGACAGAATATATTTTGGGAAAATACTGTATTTCTTGACAGCATTAGATCCAATTGCACACAGACGCTGAGGGACATGTGGACCACCAGCATGACTCGTGCTTCAACCACAGCTTTTGAGAAAGACATGAAAGAGCAACTAAGCTTGCAACTACGACTGACTGAAATGCAGGATTTCCATAAAACTATTACATTGTTTAAAATTTGGTTTTAAAATTGGTTGGAAATCTTTTTTTTTTTTTTTTTAATATACTTCTTGCAGTGTTTTGAAAAGAAAAAATGTTCACCAGGAAGCACCAGCATGCAGATTGCTTTGTGTTGCATAACCTAGGACCTCCAGGCTTCCAGGCAAACTGGATCACTAGTTTGATACATGGGGTCTGGGAGCCAGGACAATCTGCCCAATGGATATTGGAAGCATAGGAAACCCTGGTTGTGAGGCAGCTAGCTTTACAAGAACCACCAAGCTTGCTGTCACAGAACCTGAAAACACTGGAGCTCCCTCTCCAACTAGGACTGAATTTCCAGCTCCACAGCAAGGAGTCCAGAAGTCCTGAGACCCCTTGTCAGAGCCCCACGGACAGAGCTCTGTGCTCTGGGCAATAGTGGTGGCTGGACTGGTGGCACTGTATAGGTGACTCTATAGGTGGGCACCTAGGTCTCATGCCTTGGTAAGCTATTGCCTATGGATAACTGGCTTTGCCTAAAATAGTCTTCAAACCAAAGCTGTTTGTAGCTCAACAAATCAGTATTTTGATCAATGAAAAAATTATAACTCAGTCTAGTCATAGCTGACCCCAGTGGTTAATGTGAAAAGCCTAGCTACCTGTGTCTGTAAAGCACTGTCTTACCTCTTTTGGGCCAAACCCTTATTCATAGTTCTGGGCTCTGTGTATTTATTTGTACAAAGGTCTGTTTCTCTGGACACAGGGGGCATATCTACATGTTCGTTAATGTGCAGTGGTTCCTGTGCATTTCATTTAGTACTTGTATAATCAAGTATTAAATAAATGTGCAGTGACCAGAGTTACTGTGCAGCAGTGCCGGCAAATGCCTTTTTAGTGACAGTACTGTGCAGTAACCTAATAACAATGAGCAGCAATGTGTTAATACTATTTGTGCTGTGATGTGCTACTGTGTCGTATTATTAGGCTACTGCAGTTAGCATCTTGTGCCCAGAATGAATCAGTGTTTTTGCTCCAAGAATTCTCTTTCTGTCTTTTAGAGCCCTGCTACAATTTCTTCAGTCTACAATTGCTTCCAGTCTCTCAAGACGCTCAAAAATATACAGTTCCAGTCACTCCAATGCCCCATACCCCACATTGGTTATGTTAGTTTTCAGGGAAACTCCTGAACTGCACAATTCAGCTCCTACTCAGGCCTTACCATGTACTTGGTTTTAAGTGGTGACTTGCTGTTTCAGCTACTTGGTTGCATTGACTTTTCTTAAATTAAGAATGGTAGTTACATCCCTGATATCAGGAAATCAAACACAACTGATAACAGAAAAGCTTGGTTAGGTATCAAAAAATCCACAATAGATGTAATGACTACAAGCTACATATGCTTGGCCAGATACTTTAGTGTGCTAAGGCTACTTTGAGTATATCTAGTGTGCGACTCCAAAGTAGCTGAAGATGGCAAGTGGAGAATTTTCCCTGTATAAGGGAACTCTGAGGTCATATGAGGAAAAGTTAGCTTTCTTATGTGAGCTACCACCATCTTATTACAACATGCCAGGAAGGAAGGAACATATTCAAGTGTGCCTGTGACAAGAGGGTAAGGGAGGTAGCCTAGAAGTTCCCCTGTACTTAATTCTCCACTAGTAAGGGCTGGCCTTGTGGTCTTTTTACTTCTGCCAAATTAAAAAGTGCATGCCCTGAATCAAACAGCTGCTTTTCTACACCGCCCGAGTACAATTTGGGCAGACTGGAAAGTCAATCTCTTTTTACACGAACTTACTTGAAGAGTAGCCATACACTGTCTTTAACCTCTGCCAACTGCTTGGGCTTCCTCTTGTCAGGATCTAGCCCTCAAGACATGCTTCTAAGTGGCATTAATGTATGAAATGTGGAAAGGCTGGAGCAGTTTTCAATTTAATGTTTTATAGGCTTAGTTTAAAATTGTATCTTGCTAACTTTTTTTGGTACCCCTTAAATATTTATCAGCAGATAAATTAGATTGGTATTGGTGATGGGGGGAAGGAGGGTTACATGAACTGAAATAACTCAACAGTACACATAATAATATAAGGGATGAGAATACTTACATTATCAAGGGCTCTGCATGCAATGGAAGCTTGGCTATTGATGTCAGAAGCAATGCCAATAAGCCCTAAATTAGTGAGTTAGCTTATTCATTACACTGGGGTTTGCAATGTTGTACTTCTCATCAGGCATTCCCCCCCTAATTTCCTAGTTATATTCCTTTTTATTGATTTGAGCTACTTGGCTTATTGCATAGTATCATTTTTCATTTCCTTACATCATTTAAATATTTGTGGAGCTATCATAATATTCTTCCCTCCTTACCAAATCATTGAGTTTCCATAATCAGTCCTTGTAAACTATATTTTCAACCCCCTGAACTGTTTTGAATACCCACCTCTGAACTTTTCTGCTTCATTTGTCTTATTGTGCCAGAAGGTATTTATGGCTTTTCTATTAGGGGCTGGTGATGCATAAACACCCAGATCCTCATTAAAGCATTTTGCCTGGGTTCAAGCTCTCCCTTTGTCTAATCACTTGAGCTCTGAAGTTTCTTTATGTTGCAAAGCACCTTCACAAAAAGGGGGTTATGCCCAACTCGCATTTGAAGGCCATGGGGTCCCTGAGGAGGAGCTAGATGGCTTTCCCCCATTCAGGGGGAAAAGTGAAAACTGTAAAATGTCTAAAAATGATTCAAGACCCTATAGGCAAAGCACCAAGACAATGGGTTTTTGCAACAAGGCAGTTGTGGTTTCTGCAAAAGGGAGTTTTGTGCGGTTTGTCAAACAACCACTGAAGGAACAGGATATGTCATTTGTAACCAAATCACCTAAGGTTTCATCATCATTTCTTCTTCAGAGAGGTAACCACAAGGCCCAAATGCTTCTGCTCACCAAAAGGGCTACCACATCTTTCTTAACCAGTTTCTGGAAGAGCTCCAAATGTAATCTTACTTGTACAGTTTCTAGAAAAGAACTGGTATTTTTTATAGTGGAATCACTCCATGGACTAACAGTCAGATGATTATTTATCTAGCATGCACACTAGTACTCCTCTAATTTGTAGCTATGTAGCTAGTTATTCTCTCTTGGAAGTTGTATCTTTCCCTTCCTTATATTAAATCTCATCTCATTTCATTCAATGACTATGAAACTACCACATTGCCTCCGCATTTTTAATAAATCATCTTTATTTACCAGATTTGTCATTTGTAAATCTGATCAATATCAAATTAACCTTGCCTTCAAGGTCGTTAATGAATGTGCTGAATAAGACTGGTTCCAGAACGAAGCCCTCGGGGATTCTGCACAGCACATCCTCCCAATTTAATATAATGCCAATGATCATCATTTCTTTTCCTCTTTATTAATTCACTATTTCTTCTTATTATTATTCACACACAATACATTCTTCAATACCTCAATGAGTTTCTGTTCTAGCAGTCAAATTCTCTACTAAAAATCAGGAAAAATAAAACCTGTCGCACTCCCCAGCTTACTGTTCTGAGAAATGGGGCACAGCAGGTGAGGTTTTCTTTAAGCAAAACCTTCCAGTCTCCTTCTGTTTTCTTGCACCTAAAACATACCTAACCACAAAGAGTCTAAAATGTTATCCTTTTTATCCTTTCCAAGCTTCCCCAACCCTCTTACAAATATTGTTCGATGTTGTAAGTATTCCGTGTCCTGCTTCTAGCACATTCTACGGAAATAAAAATTATGCAACGTTGCAATGGTCAGAACTGGCCTCTCAGACTGGGGCCTAGTTGAAAAGTAAAACATTGAGTTTCTAGAACATAAGGAGGCATTTGGCTGCCTGGTGATTTATTACTGTTTCAAAGGAAAAAAAATCACAAAAAACCATGTCTTTTAACCACTACTGTGTACAAATATATTTGTTCAAATTGGTTAATGAAAAAATAGGCAATATTAAAAAGTAATTGTGCCCCGCTGTTTAAAAACACAATATTCTTGAGTTTTGTTCCAGTGAGCTTGGGGTATGGTGGCTGGTCCCTTTGCTCTCCCATAAGGCCAGCCAGGTATTTGCTTCATAGATCAATTAGCCTGTATACTCTATTGCATATGCCTTTCCTACCACCAATACTGTAAACATTCAAATAGCAGCACAGACTATAAACTAGTTCCTTCCAGATGGTATTTCCCAGGCACTTACCTCTTCAGGCTCTGCAGCCAGCCCCTACCTTTTTACTAAGGCAGGAGTGGGCAATTATTTCAGGTGGAGGGCCACTTAGTCAACTTTGGGAAGCTTTTGAGGGTCTCATTTGTAGCCACACCCCATGATAGATGCCCCACCCCCCGCCTGCCATCTTGGAATTGGAACTCCCGCCCCCTAGCCCCCAACTTTTGCTACCAGAAGTCTCTCTCCTTGCCCCTGGAAGTACTCCTTTCAGCAAGGGGTTTTGCCATCTCAGAACCAGAAAAATACCAAATTATATTCTAAAAATCCAACATCTACCATATTTGTTAATTTGATTTCCAAAAAATATTTGTGTCCTGATTTACTTGCGTTTGTGGAGTGTACAGAGGTGATTGCACAATGGCTTAAAATGAAGTCTTACTCTTGTATATTGTGGGGAGGGGTGGGGGGCATGGGTATAGGTTTGTGTGGGGCTGTTAGTGTGCATGTGGCAGAGGGTGTGGGCTTGTGAGTGTGAGGTGAGGAAGCAAGTGTGTGTGTGTGTGTGTGTGTGTGTGGATATGTAGGTGTGTGAGGGGGTGTGGGTGTGGTGGTCTGTTTGTTTAGCAGCGTAAGAGGGGTGTGGGTGCATGTATATGGTGGGGTGTGCATATGGGACTCGCCCTATATATAGGCCGGCTAGTTTTACCTCGATCCTAGGCAAGCTGTTTGAGAAAATCATGCTGGCACACATCCAGGAGGGCCTTGCAGGGGACTGCATGGTTAGGGGCAACCAACACGGGTTCATCAGTGGCAGGTCCTGTCAGACCAACCTGGTGGCCTTTTACGATCAGATCACCAGATCATTAGATGCAGGGGTAGCAGTGGATATAGTCTTCCTGGACTTCCGGAAGGCTTTCGACACCGTCTCTCACCCCATTCTCATTAAGAAACTGGGGGCTGTGGTGTAGACACCCACACAGTCAAATGGGTCGCCAACTGGCTGGAGGGCCGCACCCAGAGGGTGGTAGTGGATGGGTCCTTCTCAACCTGGAGGGACGTGGGCAGTGGGGTTCCGCAGGGCTCGGTCCTTGGGCCCGCACTGTTCAACATCTTCATCAGTGATTTGGACGAGGGGGTAAAAAGTACCCTGTTCAAATTTGCTGATGACACTATGATGTAGGGGGACGTGGGCACACTGGAAGGATGCAACAGGCTTCAATCGGACCTAGACAGGTTACAAGGGTGGGCGGATGAGAATAGGATGGGTTTCAACACAGACAAGTGCAAGGTGATGCACCTCGGGAGGAACAACCGGCACCATACCTACAGGTTGGGGAACTCCCCTCTTGTCAGCACGGAGGCGGAAAAGGATCTTGGGGTCATCATTGACTCCAAGATGAACATGGGCCGGCAGTGTGGGGAGGCAGTCAGGAAGGCCAACCGCACCTTGGCATGCATCCACAAATGCATCTCGAGCAGGTCCAAAGAGGTGATCCTCCCCCTCTATGCAGCACTGGTCAGGCTGCAGCTGGAGTACTGCATCCAGTTCTGGGCGCCACACATCAAGAGGGATGTCGACAGCACAGAGAGGGTCCAGAGAAGGGCCACTCGCATGATCAGGGGACAACAGGACAGGTCCTATGAGGAGAGGCTACGGGACCTGAAACTGTTCAGCCTCCAAAAGAGAAGGCTGAGAGGGGATCTTGTGGCCTGTTATAAACTATTCGGGGGGGGATCAGGCATTGGGGGAGTCACTGTTCCCCCGAGCACTGCCAGGAGGGACCAGGAATAACGGTCACAAGCTGGCAGAGGGTAGATTTAAGCTAGATATCAGGAGGCGCTACTTCACGGTCAGGGTGGCTAGGGTCTGGAACCAACTTCCAAGAGAAGTGGTGCAGGCTCCTACCCTGGGGGTGTTTAAGAGGAGGCTAGATGAACACCTTGCTGGGGTCGTTTGACCCCAGTACTCTTTCCTGCCATGGCAGGGGGTCGGACTAGATGATCTGCTCAGGTCCCTTCTGACCCTAGAAACTATGAAACTATGAATGAACACACACACAGTTTCTCCCTCTCTCCCTCCCTCATTGCACTTGCACTGTCCCCCAGTGTGTCACACACATGCACACACACAGAGGATCTCTTCTCCCACCTCCCCATCTTTGATAGGCAGCCAGGAACAGATATACATTTTCTAAATTTTTTAGGTGCCCTGTAGGCCAGATTGAATAGCCTGGCAGGCTAAATTTGGGCAGCAGGCCATATTTTGCCCGTGCCTTTCCTAAGGCATGCCAGGACTCAAGAATCCTGCTGCACTACTACCAGTCCACCCCCAGCAGAGTCTCCTTGGAATCCTTGATTCTCCTGTGATCTCTTCCTACATACAGCCGTTCTAGCTCCCACCTCCGTCTCCAGCTTCTTCTCATCCAGAGGCCTCTCCAGTTGTTATTTAATATCTGCACAGAACAGGCCCCAGTGATTTCTCAGTCAGCATTTGGTAAGAGATTCAAACTTTGTTTATCAGTGGGCCCTAACCAAAGCACCATTACATCACAGGTATAATACTGTGCACAAAGAACTAGACTTACAACTACAGCTGAAAAATACCATAGCTGAGGAACAAACAGAACAGTTTTGGGAGGGTACATGGTTAATTGCATTTTTCCTTTGCTTTCTTTTTAAAAGCAGTAACTCAAGTAATGACTGGGAATGCCTTTCCATTTCCAATTGAAATGATTATTCAGGACCTTACAATGCTCTCTCTCTTATTCAGGTTGTGACATAACACATTTCCAATCTGGTTGAGGTTTTCCTTAAGCACATTAGTCAGAGTTCCACACAGATATCTTCCAATATAACTTTATTATTGAATTTTTACAGCTTTTAAAAAAATAAGTTCATTTACACTCCTTCCCCCCTAAATACTCTAAAATAAATGGTATTGCTTTATACTGGGTTGATTTTTCATTATAAGATAATGAAAACACTCAAGAAATATGAATGGCCGATGAGACTACAACTCCATGCCTTTTCCTCTTTACACTGAAGGATAAGACAAATACCTTAAAACATTTTGAGCACTACTACATATACAGCATCTAAAGGGTGGGAGGCACTTCAGAGAAAAGAGAAGGTCCATAGCCCAAAGAGCTTATAAGTATAAATTTAGATTTAATGTGGTATTAGACAAGCAATTACTGACAACAGGATGGTGCAGGGGGAAGGGAGAATGGACATCATTCATTTGCTGATAAAAGAAGAAACTTAGTACAGAAAGCCATTTTGACAAGAGAGAAGGAAATACAGGAACAATAGAGCAGCAGTGGGAATATAAGTAGCAGCAATAGGACACCTGAAAATCTGAGGACAGCCAGGCATTTTCCCCATTGGAACTTGGAGAGGCAGCAGTGGGAATACAAAACAAGGGAATGCAGGAAAGAGAGGAGGAAATGAGAAAATTTGCTGCAAAAATTATTAAAAATCCATTTGCTAAAATCTGTTGCAGAAACAGACACCATTTTCTATATTAACTGAGAAACAAGGGTGTCCCATGCTTAGTTTTGACTTATTTAAACAACACAGATTTTAGAGTCCTAATTAGCCTCTTATCTGATGTTAGTTACCTCCACTAAAGCCCATGAGCAATGGTATTTTTTTGTAGTATCACAGAAGCAAAGACCCAGTGAGAATGCTGCATCAATGGAATACTTAGATAAGACGTGTAAGACATCATGGACATTAATTTGGTGGAATTTGCTACACAGAACTTCTTCAAAACAGGCAATCTCACCTCCAGCAGAGAAGACATAGCAGCTTTTACATAGTTACCAAATGCAAATATAATAGTCCTTGATTGGTTAAAACCAAATAAAGATGACTGTAGATCTTTTGTAATACATGAACTAGGATTTCTGCCAAATACTAAATACTGGAAGTTTTCGACTCTTAGCAGTGCTTAAAAGATTGTTGATGAATGGAAACATATAACAGTTGTCATTTAGTGAATGAATTATAACAACTGTACAAATTTGTAGTAAATGGAGTTGGTACCCCTACTTTTACTTTAAGCCTGATTTTTAGTTGTTTACAATTTTGCCATATTTTAGATAAACTGTTGACTTTACTGCAGTCAATAGCACAACTTCCACTGACTTCAGTGAGGCAAGAATTTTGCTGTAGCTGTTTGGGTTGAAACTTTCAATGCTTATTTTGTACCACAAGTTGAATGGTTTTTGAAAGTTTAAATAAAATGGTTCAGCTGTTTGCAAATAAAAGGTTAAGGAAAAACAGTTTGCTTTGCCAAAAATTATTTCCAAAAGCTTCTTTGAAGAGTTCTAGAGTTTGCCTGCTTTGGAGTAGGAACTTAAAAGGGAGGCAGAACGGATGTCTGAGGTCTGGTTACACAGGGAAGTTAGTGGTGAGCAAGAGAGTGGGATTTCATAACACAATGGATGTGTCTACATGAGATGCTTTACTGGGAAGTAGCAGTTTACTGAGCAGTAAACCTTGTTAATCATGAATAAATTTGCTACCTGCAAATGCAAGTAGGAAATTTTCTTGCAATTAGTAATGGTGTAGTAATGCTTGTGTAGACACCTGACTAGAAGCAAATCTACTCCTGGTCAGGCAGTCACCAGGAGGTACTAGATAGCTCCCTGCCCCTAGGAGCTGCCTTCTGCTAGGGCAGGTTCCACCACTGGACCCCAAGCAGGGACTATGTACCCCTGCCCTAGCAGCAGGGAGCTCCAAACCCCTTGCTACAAGATTGCAAGATCTTTACCTCTCAGCCTGAGCTCCATGGTTGCAGGGCTTGGGCTAGCAGACCCTTGTCTCCAGTGCCAGCCCTGTAACTGAGTTGGTGCTGGGAGCTCCCTGCTGGTGGGGGCTGAAAAGCCTGTTCCCCGCTTAGCTCTGTGAGCATGGAGCTGGATGGGGAACAGGCTGGGGAACGTGTTCTACTGGTGGGTCAGCTAGCAGTGAGCTAGCTGCCCCACTGGTGGTCCAGGGCCTGATCCTGGGACCTGTGGGCTCCCTCCCCTGCAGATCTTTCCAAGTCCCGTGCCCTTGATCAGGGAGCCAGAGCCAGGAGCTCCCTGATGCTGGGGCAGGACATTGTCCCTGCCCCAGCAGCAGGCAGCCCCCAAGGTTAGGGTGTAATATCCCAGCTCTGGCCAGGACACAGCTGTCTCCTGGCCTGGTGTTCCCTGCCAGCCCTTGGGCTAGCACCTAGGCCGGGGGTGGGCAAAATGTGGCCAGGGGCCCGGATACGGCCCGCCAGGCCATTCTATCTGGCCCATGGGACCCCTAAAAAATTTAGAAAATTTATATTTATCTGCCCTGGGCTGCCTGTCATGCTGCCCCCAATGGCCTGCCAAAACTCAGTAAGCAGCCCTCTGTCCAAAATAATTGCCTGCCCCTGATCTAGGGGGAGCCTAGAGCTCCCCCTGGTGGCAGCATGGGCCCATTACAGGGCCCCAGGAAGTTGAAGCAGTTTGCTGACTTTAGCAGTAAATCTGCTCCCACTTCCCTGCAATGTGTAGATGCCTGCCTGAGAGCGTTTACTCATGCATATACTGATCCTGGATTAAGTGCATGTGAAGATGCACTCAGTATCTACTGGCACTGTAACACATGCAGTTGTATAAGTGGTGAAATGCACGCCAGCACTGAGAAAATGGTGGCGATGCGCTTTTGAACTAAAACACAAGTGGAGGTGTTTTAGTTCAAAAGCATACCACTGCCATTTTTGGTGCACTGATGCACATTTTGCTGCTTATACAATTGCATGCGAAGCAGCACAATGTGTGTCAGCTCATGTGCAGAACATACTTGATTAATCAAGCCTGTTGTGACCTGCCGGATCTCCAGTGCATTGCAGGATGAAAAGGTATGTGTATAAATGGCCTAAGCTACTTTTTCTTGTTCTCAGTAGCCTATAGTGAATGAGTATTCTTGTTACAAGATTCTAAATGAATAGAAATATGGAAAATAATTGTCTGTCAATGAACAACAGTTGTTTATGTACAGTATAAGTAGAAAGTGGAGTAAGCTCTTGTATCTACTAAGAGTACCCACACAAGAAGGTAGTATTGAATAGCAAGTACACTATATATTCATACCCTAGATTACCGCACACCAGAAGTTCCAGCTATAGAAGCCCTGAGGGGTTTCTTTTGCTATATTTACCAACATCTAGCTCAGCTTGAGCAAATTAAACATTTCTGATAATCATTTTTACATGCTCAACAGGACCTATTTGATGGAATTTTCAGAATTCCCTACATATAGCATGCTTCACTCATCAGAGCATACTAAATGCTGGTGTACCAAACTCCTACATAGTAGGCACAGGGGACTGAACAGAGAAGTACAGCTGGAGCTGCCACCCCACATTTAAAGGAAGATGCATTTGTTTTGGGAATCAAGAGGAAACTAGGAATTCTTATTAGGGCATTCAAGAGATCTTACTCTCCAGTGACATGACAGACCCTTGCTTTAGCATCATTCACCTTTTACAAGGACACAAGAGACTGATCAAGGTCACATCCAATAGGGTCAGAAGTAGAAGTAAAGACTTTATTTCTGAAAGCCTCATCCATTTAAACCTATTTCCTTTCAAAACAAATGTGACAAATTATGCATTTGGATTACATACTCTTTGTCTGTAATTATTATGACACCTATCAATCCATCTTCCTTTTCTCCCAAGTCAGGAACAGAGATCAGGATTTTTATATAGAGAAGGTTTAAAACATTTCAATTTCCTAAAAGATAGCCATTTAAACGAGTTGGAAAGTATTACCATATTCCTCTCTTGTGACTGCTCCATGAAGAAAAATGGCCTATAACCATTTCCAAATCTTCTTGATAGTGAATCCTTGGGTTTCAATCATGTCCAAATCTTCTTGATAGTGAATCCTTGGGTTTCAATCATGTTGAGGACCCATGTAGAAGATTAATTCTGGGACTGCATTGTGGAAGCTTTTTGCTTTTAAGGCTTATAAAATTTCACAGGTAAAAACCTTTTTTTTTGTTTTTTTGTTTTTTTTGAAGAAAAAGAAGGTTACAGTTGCAAAGTCAAGCACTCAGAATTTGGAGACTGTCAGAATAAAGTTTCCTTATAGAACTGTGCTTTGTCCCTTTTGCATATTTGAATGACGACACAGCCTTTAATTACTTCGTAAGTTGATTACAAAAACGTAATCGGTATGTTCAGAACTTGATAATACTGCACTGGTACTACCTTCAGCTCTGTCCAAATGATAAAGTGCAGGGCCATGTTAAATTTCGTCAGCTGTTTTGTTTTGACACCGTTTCAACTCATTTCGAGGTCAAAACAACAAAATCGAAACAAAACAAAGGGCTTTGAAACAAAACGAGGCTAGTCAAAACATTTTGAAAGTGGAAAAGTGTCGACCATAGTGCTGGGGATGGAAGTCAGTCCAGCTGGGCTGACTCCCCATCCCTGGTGGATCTAGTGAAATACTGAAACAGAGTCTAAACAGCCTGTTTCGACGAAGAATTGAAATCAAATTTGATACGAAATGCTGTTCCGTCAAAACCCTGACACTCAAGGCAAAATAGAACAGTGCCGTTTTACAGCCCTACTAAAAGGAGAACACCATCTTGCTTAAAATGGAATCTAACATTGTGGGTGGTTAAACCATGGCAATATAGCCTTTGTTCTAAATTGACAACATCAAGTAGGACATTTATGGTTATTTCCCTGTTATGTTTACAGAACTTGTTTTTAGCGAGTCATGCTGAAACTGATATTACCTCATTATCAGATGCTTAGTTCTCCATTTGTACAACACCAAGTTCACCCTGATATGGTCACTCACAGGGTCTTGGAATGACTGCAATAATCTTCGTATAAGCCCTGATGTGCCTGATCTTAAGACCACTATAACTATTACAGTTTCTATCAGTTCAGTTTTTATGTCTACAATCTTATACCAGTATAACTTTTTGTGTGGGTAGTTATATCAACATAAAGGTCCCTTGAGTTAGTATGGTACAGTGGTTCTCAATCAGGGTGCTGCAAGACCTTTTCCAGCATACTGTGGCATGGGTACCATTGCATGAAGCTGCCCTACATGCACTGTGTGGAGCCAGATGGGGAAACAGCTGTAGCAGGAACAGGAGCAGGAGCTCCTGCTTGTGTAAGGTTTATCAGATATAGGACTTCTTTTATTTTACACATACAAGGTGTGCCACTAACTAAATTCCTCTTAGCATTATACCCTCAATTCACCTCAACCTTCCTGTTGATGAACCTATTAGATAAACCTAATGGAAAGAGGAGTGTCCAATTCTGCCACAGCCCATCCTGGTTCAGCTCTACACACTCTTCCTGGGAACAGAGGCATTTAGGGAAGTTCTACCTGGGAGTGGCAACAGCTGTGGCAGCCTAGGGAAACACAGGAAAAACAGGTAAACCTCCAAACTGGTGCACTACCGCTGCTACTACATGGAACTGCCCCATATCTCTGAGTAGCAGTGTGGCAGGAGAAGCTGCTCCTGCTGCTGCTATGTACGAATTTGCCTCTGCATGAGGCAGGTGGGTAGGTCTACCTAGCAGTAACAGTAGCAGCAGCCCATTAAGAACCATTCAGCTGAGGCAATACACCAGTGGCTCTCAACCAGGGCACAACTATATTTAGGAAATGTATAGAGGAGTGCCTGGAAGCTAAAAAGGTTGAGAACCACTGGCATAGCATATTCTGTTTCTGTAAGGGAATAAGTTGCATCACCTGTATATTGCTATAATAGGTGCATCAACAGTTGGTGGAGGCTGAGGGGACTTAGGGATATGCTAAAAGTAACATAAGTTGAGGTGGCACACCTTGTGTGTGTAAAAAAGGTGTATATAAAATGACCTATTTAGATGGAAGGATATTAACATAAAGAGTAAGTTCATTAAATTTTAGATTTAGGAGAAAATGACTACCTGTATTCTGACTCAGGAAGACAACATTCACTTTCAAGAAACAGGCAGTTGCTATGAATTAAAGACTTTAAAAATCCAATTATGTAACTAACAATTTTACAAGCATTAGCTGTATTGCTTCTGCCCTCTATTTAGCAATGTGCATAATCCCAGCAGTTTTAGTAGTACCAAGTCCATAAAATGACCACTTTTCAGCATCATTGAATCAGCATTTGTGATAATAAAATGTAGTTATCAAAAAGTACCTACGTTCAAGGAGACAGCAATGTTGGGAATCACAATCATGTTTACTAGCAATCCATTATCCCCCTCCCCTACAGTATCTTTCGGCATTCCCAATGTTCAGACATACTTTACTGTTTTTATAGTATGAAACTAAAATGCTTTCATTGTTTATAAGCTGTACATAGGGATAACTTCTAAAATAGCCCCTATAAATACATGACTATACGTGCCCAGTATGCTGATTCACAGGATATTTACTCTTCAAGTTCTAAATTAATAATAATAAAAAACCCCAAAGTACATACTGAAATGATTGGGACTGAATGATACAAATTTCCTGGAGACTGATTTTGGCAATAACTCATTTCCAGTGATAATAGGTTTACTCAGATTATTTATCTGTGTAGTAAATATAACTAAAAGAAATTTCATTACAGCAATAAGGTAATGCCAGAGATGATTTCACTAGCATAAACCCCATCAAATTTGAGACAAAACAGCATTCAAAATATTGCAATCTTGTACTAATTTTAAAATAAAAAAGCATGGTTGAAAGTTAGCAACCATGTAGGGCATTTTGGCTCTTTGAAATACTACAAAATATAAAGTCCATGAGAAAGAATGCAAAAAGAAGGAGGTGAATGAATTAGAAAGATCAGAGGCAAAACGAGTAAATAAAAATGGTCAACATTAGGCATTCTGACATCTGCCTGAAAACTGACTGATGTAAAAATGCTTATTATATCTGACATATACAAAAATATGGCAAGATATCATACTAAAAACATAACTCAAATCTCAGAAATTACATTGGAGGCAATTACTAATCAGCAAAATATTCTAATAAATCAATCAACAAAGTTTCTTCTTCATCAACCAAACTCATGATATCTTAAGTTATTTACATTTTTAAATGGCTCACCTGGCTTAGCAATGATAGTTAATTTCCATAATGCTGCCTGACAAAGACAACTTTCAAAAATGAATAAATAATCTGCATTTTAACAGACCCCGAGTTGAATTTAAAAAAAGTGGCATCACCTTAGTGCAATGGAAACTTCAGAAAGTTTCTATGGTTTTGATACCAAAGCCAAGTGCTTGAATAGAGGGCTTGACCTCTAGCTCTGTAGAGCAAAAGCGGGCAGGACACTTGTGCAAGAGCTGTAACCCTTCCCTTGCTCTGCAGACACCACTGAATTCAGGGATTTGTATCTTTGCTTGCCATAAAAAACTATGGTGGTTTCAGGGCCAGGGAATGATTAACTTGGCTTTAGGCAGCAATACCTCCTCTTGCAGCAGTGCCCTGCTCTCCCCTGCTCCACCTAGCCAGAAGCATGAGCCCCGCCTCCTTCCATTCTGGTGCCCCCGGTTGCAAAATCTATCAGAGCAGCACTTGGGGAGCAGGTGGGGCTTAACTTATGGCACACCGACCAAAAAGATTGGCCACACCTGGTCTAAACACTACTCCCCAGCTCCTCTCCCTTGCAAATCGCTTGATCAGCACCTCCCTGCCCATATTTTGCTTCCTGAAAAGGTATTTTTTGACAGAACAGAGGACCTGCCTGCATAACACTGCTGACAAGGATTTGGCATTATGCAATACCTACTTGAATAGAGCTTCTTAAATGGCAAAAACCTACTCATGGTGCTGTCCCATTAGGTTAATGGTTCTCAACTTCTTTAGACTTGAGGCACTCTTCGGAAAATGCCCCCTCCCCTTATTTTTCATTCATTTTTTACTACAGAAAAAATAATAGAGGAATTCTTCTGTTGCAGAGAACTCAGAAAGGCCACAACAATGTTTTTGACACTGTGTAATTATATTTGAAAACTCTGGGTTAATCTTGCTAAACATGTTTGTGCCTCTAGCTGTGGTAATGACACGGGACATCCTCCAAAACCCTTTAGAGGATCTCAAGGCACACCAAATGCCATGGCACCCTTGTTAAAAAATCACTGTACTAGATGTATTGCCCCACTGACTCAAAGTCTCTTTACCAAACAGGAAGTTTATCTTTATCTCTTCAGTATTAAGTGAAATAGATAATATGGCCTATCTAATAACCTGGCAAACTTGCTAAGAATTAAGGGCTTCCGTAAGTTTTAGAAAACTCAACAGAGCATCCATGAATTTCACAAAGAAAACAAAAAATTACTCCAAAACAAAGACAAAATATTTTAAAACTTGTAAAAATCATCAGGGAGAGACCCAGGAATTAGTATTCAAACCTGCTTTAGAACTGTTTTAGGATTAGAGCTACCATTTTCAAAAGCAAGACAGTGACTTAAGATTCTCAATATTTTCAAGAATATGCTAACTTAAGGTATTTGGGAACCTAAATAGATTCATAGATGTTAGGGTCAGAAGGGACCTCAATAAATCATCAAGTCCGACCCCCTGCATAGGCAGGAAAGAGTGCTGGGTTCAGGTGACCCCAGCCAGATGCCCATCCAACTTCCTCTTGAAGACCCCCAGGGTAGGGGAGAGCACCACCTCCCTTGAGAGCCCATTCCAGACCTTGGCCACTAACTGTGAAGAAGTTCCTCCTCATGTCCAGTCTAAATCTGCTTTCTCCTAGCTTATGGCCATTATTTCTTGTGACCCCCAGGGATGCCTTGGTGAGTAGAGCCTCACCAATTCCCTTCTGTGCTCCCATGATGAATTTGTAGGCAGCCACAAGGTTGCCTCCCAACCTTCTCTTGCAGAGGCTGAAGAGGTCCAGGTGCCCTAGTCTCTCCTCGTAGGGCTTGGCCTGCAAGCCCTTAATTATACGAGTGGCTCTTCTCTGGACCTTCTCCACGTTATCCACATCCCCTTTGAAGTATGGCGCCCAAAACTGCATGCAGTATTCCAACTGCGGTCTGACCAGCACTCGATAGAGAGGAAATATCACCTCCTTGGTTCTGTTTGTCATGCATCTGCTAATGCACAATAAAGTGCAGTTAACTTTGCTGATGACTTCGTCACACTGATGACTCATGTTCATCTTGGAGTCCACTAGGACTCCAAGATCCCTTTCCGCTTCTGTGCTGCCGAGCAGGTCATTTCCTATGCAGTACGTGTGCTGGACATTTTTCCTCCCTAGGTGCAGCACTTTGCAGTTGTCCTTGTTAAATCACATTCTATTGTTTTCTGCCCATTTGTCCAACCTGTCCAGGTCTGCCTGTAGTTGTTCCTTGCCCTCTGGTGTGTCCACTTCTCCCCAGTTTTGTATCATCCACAAACTTGGACAGAGTACACTTCACTCCCTCGTCCAAGTCACTGAAGACATTGAAGAGTATCTGACTGAGCCTTGAGAGACCCCATTACCCATGCCCTTCCAGGTCAATACCGACCCATCCACTACCACTCTCTGGCTACGACCCTCTAGCCAATTTGCCACCCACTGGACTGTGTAATCATCCAAGTCACAGCCTCTTAACTTGTTCATCAGTATGGGGTGGGATACCATATTGAAGGCCTTCAATGTCACTGAAAATTAGCAGGATTTAGTTACTCAGTAACTGGTGACTTAAATTAGCAATGGCAAGGCTGGTAAGCTTGTTAATTTTGGTCAGGAGTTGCTCTAGATCTTAAGATCAACAGCACAAGGGCAGCACCAGTCTGTTGACTGCCCTAAGCTAGGGAACGCAGGGCTACGCACATCTTGTGGCTGGGGGAACCTGAAAGCACTGAGACACCTAGCTACCACAGCAAGCATTCCCCCAAGTCTTCCAGGATGAGCAGGATTTTTCTCTGTCACAAATTTCTTGAAAGTGCTGATTCAAGCTGGAGGCTTCCAACTGTGGAGCCAGGAGTCAAGCCCATTAGACTCAGCTCTACAGCAGGGACCTAAGCTCTGCATGGTAGAAGTACCCCAGGAGAAGCACCGGCAAAGGGCAGTTTGCATATAGTTGGCTGTCCTGCAGCTGCAACCCATTAGGACACTAGATACATTTCTCTGAATAAACCCAGGCTGCAAGGTTTAGTCAGCACCATAATGCCATTAGAGGAGTTTTTAAAACACATTTTCACAAAATTTATAGGGTATAATGAACAGTATTTTCTGGCTAAATGTTTAGATGGAAAACTTCCAAGCAGCTCTAACTCACAGACTTATTACCTACTTACAAGACATATTAAGAGACTAAAAAACCTTCAGGGGAGTTCTCCACAAACTTACTGACTTCTCCAGCTTTGGAGTAACAAAAAACTATGCAGACAGAATTCTGACTGGCAATATGAAGCTACCTTAAATGCATCAAAAGTTCACTCCTTTGACTGGTACATTTTTAGACTCAACAAACTGACATACTGGACCAAAAAAAGTAGTTTTGCCTGAAAATTGGACCAGCTGTATACCTACAATACACCCTTGTACTGCAGGTCAGTTTTAAAACAGGTATGAATCTCCTTAAGAAGCCCCCAGACAATTAGCCCTGCTGGAAGGGTTAGAGAAAATATTTGGTCTGAAGTACAGCAGTCATATTGGTGAAACAACTCTACATCCACTGTTGTGCCTATCTTTCAATGTATAGTCTAAGTAAGCATCTACTTGATGTTCAACTACTTGATGGAGAAATGCAATGACCCATGCAATAAAATCCTGTGTCTTCCTAAAACTCTCTTGGGTAATGCTAAAATTCTTCAACTATTATTAAAGAAGCTGAGTTCAAACCCAAGCTCACCAACTCTTAAATTATCAAAAATGCCTGCAGTACTGGGAAGTTCTAATGTTACTCACATGGATGCTGCACTATTTTTATCTAACCTAAAGTTATTCATACCTTATATTCAGGATAGGGGCATAAGCAGACAAATAAAAAGGGGACAAGAATTTACTTTGCCTCAGTTGCTGCTCAGTAACTGTCTGTGTGCAAGCAGTTGCTCTGTAGTAAAATGTAAGCTAAACCATGACAGGAAAGGAGGATGTACCCAGATAAATGTTCACTAAGTAGCCAGCACATAGCAAATCTTCCCCCTTTACCCCACAGTAACTTGCTCATGTGTCCATGATCTAATTTACTCTTTAAAGTATGAATGATGATTGCATCTTCAAATTATCTGTAAAAGATTTCCATTAGCAGGCTTACTGGTTTGTCATTAAATCTGGATGGTCAAATTTATAGGATAAACTTGAAACTTGCTGAACATTGTTTCAGCCATTAGAATACTGAATTAATGTATTACCAAAAAATATGACCTCCCCATTTTTTATAACAGGGTAGTTTAAAATGCCATTTTCTTGTGTAATATATGAAGAGTTGTTTTGTTCACTTAAACTCTTCCCAATTACCAGAAATATTCACCATGCTTCTACCACTTATAAACTTGTCAATTAATCCTATTGAGTTCAAATATCAAGAACTGAAATGATTTTCACGGAAAACAACTCTGATAGTTATAACAGGATCACTGTTTTTCATTTAAATCAATATAGCTTCATAATAACAATTTCTGGAGTTATAATAAATGGAATTCAATATACATTGCTTTTCTCAGGTTTTGGTAACAGATGTTTACAACCTGAGAAAAAAATAATATAACTACCTCTTTCTAAATAAACAACGTTCAGTTAAATATAATCCAATCCTCCTTTCCCAATTTGTATATATTTAAGCTGACGGTTATGTTGTAAAGTTAATTAAACCTTACACACACTATTTTCACTGTATGTACTATCTGATACAGATTTTTAGAGAAGAAATAGTTCAGTCTGAACTGCACATTGGGACCGATAATTTCAATTCACATTTCCAGAGCTACGTATTAAGTTCATTTAACATGCTTTAAAAAGAAAAAAAAGACAAAAAAGTTTCATTGCTTAAGTCCTGAGTGTTATCACAAAGTAAGCAACTCATTCATATTCTACTTAAAAAAGCAGAAAACTTTATGCTGTTGCAAGTGAAGAACTTGGGTCCACATCCACAAACTTACTTAGTTGACTAACTTGTATATGAGCCTCTAACTTCCCATTGGATTTCAGTCAGGAGCTAGACACCTAAATATCTTTGTGGATCTGGACCTTAGTCTATAACAGCTTTAGATATTATGTTAAGTCTAGAGTACATGTCATGCTGTAAAGTGAGATCGTGGTTAACAATACTTCATAGTCAACTGAAACAATTATGTTACTTGCATTTCTGGTTGACAACTGAAGCATGTGAAGCATAACTTCTGAGCTATACTGAGGTGTGTTTTAGATGGAACAGATAACTCAGTGCATTTTTATTAACAACAGTAAGAACTAATGCAACCCCCCTGGTTTATACTGTGACCTTTATATAGTTGACAGATGCTATTGATTATACAGCCAACCTAAAGAACAAACATCAGATCACAAAATAATCGGATATCAATAAGCTTCTGCAGTAGTTGTGCTGGGGAAATGACAGAAAAATGTCTTGAAGCTTGATACCTTTTGCCAGTAATGTTTCAGGACTTAAACAAAAGTTATACTTTAGAAGGGATTTGTGAAAATAATAATTCCTATTTTTGACATTAAACATATCATGTAAAATAATACATTTAAAATGCTGGAAGAATCTTTACATTCTCTTGAACGTGTTTTAGAACGGAAGAAAGACTGAAATCTGGGATCTGGTCCACTCTTCTAATATTTGCTTTAGCAACTTGATAATTTTAATCCATAAGTATATTGTAAGATTAGTGAAAATCTTTAGCAGACAAAAAAGATGGAAAATGGAACTGCAGCAAGAGAGCATGGCAAACCTGAGAGATCTATTAGTGCTTAAATCTACTTAAAAACAGAAAGATAGATATATATATAGAAAGAGAGAGAGAGCTAACAAACTACAATAAAAGTTATGTCTTTAAAGCAGATTATAACAGGGTGGGAAATGTTTAATATACATGTAGTCCTGCAAAGCGGTTACTGTCTGAAGTATAAAGAGCTGGTTTATTTTCACAGCATCAGATTTACTTATGGTATAAAGCCATACAATTGTAAAATAATAATTATAATTAATTATTATTATTATTATTATTATTCTTTTCCCACCCTGGCAAAGAATAAACATGAATTCAGAAGCACAGTAGGAGTGGAAAACAAAGAAGAGAAGAGAGAAAAGGCAGCAGAGAAAGACAGAAAAGGTGAATACAGAGCTACAGAAGTGTTTATTGAGCATGCTACAGAGGTAAGCAGAGTACACATAAAGTGAAATTAAACGACCGTCAAACCTCCCAACTTTGTTAGAAAATTAATTTTTAATTGTGCCGCTTTCAAACTATACTGAATTTTACATTTCTAAAGATGTAAAAACTCAACTAATAGAAAATATACATGACCATTTCTTCTACATAGATAACAGAATCTATGAATCTTGAAACTAAGTACATCAATTTCAAAAAGTATTGGTCATTTAAACAGAATCAAGGTAACAGTTCAGATTGACAGAGGAACTGTTCTCAAATTAATTTGATCTGTAGATTCTGAGCCATGTTTATAGTAAAGTCAGATCAATTTCTAAATACAAAATATTTTGAAGAGATTTATTAAAACTGAATATTACAATGCAAGGTAAATTAAGACTAAAGGCACATAAACTTTGGTCCCACCTGGTTGTCAGTTTTAGAAAACTGCCACAAAAGTTATCTTCCTGCAAATGTTCGCAGTACACGTTCCTCATCTTTGAAAAATACATGCACCAGTTCCTGAACTACCTAGACCAGTCTGTACATGCTCAGAAATCCACAACCAGATTCCAAATCGTAATTACAAACTAAAGATGGCAATATATATTTAAATGCACATAAGTCATGTCAACTTCAAAAACATCTACGAAAAATATTCAGCCACAAACAAGACATTACTTAGTGCTGACATTTATATGATACATCCCACAAGAGTGTGTACAAAAAGGTTAAGATTCCACAATGCTTTCCACATAGGGCTGAAAGTCACAGAAATCACCTTTTGTCGTTTAAGAAACTAATATTCTGTACCTTGATGTTTTTAACTAATGCCTACATTCATAACTGAATCTAGACCAGAACCATGAAATATACAAGGCCATTTTTTAAAGAAAAAAGAAAAGAAAGAGTAGCAGAAATCAAAAATGCTGTTTTACTTTTTCCAAAGTAATGCATTTTATCAGATTAAAAAAAGTGAAAAGCCAATAAGGAATAAAAGTTCCAAGCAGGAGAAATAAAGCTTAACCTTTTTACACACCCCTGCCTAAACATATTTTAAATCATCATGTAACAATGTGCCCCAGACAACCAAATTCACTTTACTAGTATATGCAACTCTAGCAACACTAGCATTCCTTTTTAAGGCACGTATGTCAACTAAGTTGAAAAACTGTGGGATTAACTTGAAACCTTTTTAAACAAAATGATGGTTTATCTAAACAACAGATGAAAAACTAGCAGTTATTAGCACTGCTTTTTTTTTCTTTTTGTGAATGTTTTTAAGAAACAACCAAGGAATGATATACAGCATGAAAAACAGAAGTCAAACTCTGGTCCCCACTTTCCTGAACAGTCAATAGGTGACGACACTGAACAATGCAATACACCCTTCATTCTTTTTCTCCCATTTTAAATAGTTGATTTGGAGAAAGAAACTCTCAAATGGTGATTTTCTCCAAGATTGTAATTGTGTAGGTCAATCAAAGCCTGAATAGCTTCTTCCACTGTAGACATTTGAAGAAGCGCCATCTTGTGATCTCTTCTGAAACAAAACAACAACGTTAGGAACTTAACCAATCCTAGCCAAGGGACAAACCTTTTCTCCCTCTCTACAATAGTTTCTTTATTACATTTAATGTATGCAGCTTTTTGTTAAAACAATAATGTAATGTTTCAAAGAAATATTGCTTACTGAAAAAATTTAAATGCTTTCACAGTGCCCCCAGTGTTAGCAAACAGCGTACGCAGGTCATCTTCTGCTACTGATGGTCTACAGAAAGAAAGAACATATATATACACAAAGAGAGGATTATTAATGAACCTGGCATTTTATGATTTATATGAATCTTAGTGGTTTATTTTCAGCCAACACTTACGGAATATTAGACAGGTGAAGAGTTGCGGATGGAGGGAATATATTTTGAAAATTTTTGGAGCCAGGTTTCTTAAAGCGATGCAGAGGTGAATTACCAAAATCCTTAGTTAGCCCTTGGTCATCAAGTCCCTCTCGAGGTAGCTGTACTGTCTGATGCTTGGAAAGCGTAACTCGAATAATCTTTCCGTACATTTTTTGTCCATTAAGATGGCTCATGGCTGAAAAACACAATTTTATTTTTTCAGTTCAGGGTTACATTTCAAAGCTCCATGAAGATGGCATATTGTTAAATTGCCAATTCCAGATGACACTACATGTATTCCACAACTAGTTCTTAAATTTTTTTCAAAACAGCAATAGAATATTTAGCAATATATTCATTAAGGCAAGCCAAAGAAAACAGCTCAACTTGATTCTAATAATTGAATATTCCAAATATATTTTTCAGGCAAAAGAAAGCATCACAACCAACCTACTAGGACATTTATTTTTTTTTTGGCACATGCTATAAAACAGGTAAGGCTAGAGCAGTAACACAGGTCGGAAAGAAGAATGGTGCCTGCAGTACTTAGATCAATGTCTGTTTTTTTAAAAACTGAACTTCCAGCAATACTGTTATTCATTTCCCATAAAACAGCACATACACATTTTTAAAATACAAAGCAAGTTGACATAATACATTTTCATCTCTCGTAGACAGTCTCTGATCATCTGAATTTACACAGAATGATTTCAAATACTTAATTTTACGAATCTAAATGGAGCACAGACAAAAATCCCGTCTTACCCAGCTGTGACTGGTTTCCATCAGCCATCTGTATAAGAGCACTGTCTTTCTTATTGTATAAAATCTTCACACGCTGCACATCCCCATATACACCTTTTCAGAGTCAGAGGTAATCCAAAAGAAAAGTTAATTTTAAAAGTTCACTTAACTAAATAACATTCTGACATATCAATGAAACACTCAGACAACAAGATTACTCAACCACTCTCAACATCCACACAAATGAATAAAGAAGATCAAGGATTTGAATAGTGAATTTTGAAAAGAATATTTTTGATATAACCCTCAAAGCTATGTGAATGATATTAAATTAAAGACCATGCAAAATATATTAGCATGCATTAAAAGAAAATCTTGTGTCTATGGAGAGTTTTTAAATAGCAAAAGAAAAACAGCAAAAGATTTACTATTCAACTTTAAGCCAAAGTGCTAGCTACAAATAAGAATTAAGGTGAAACAAAAAAAACAAAAACAAAAAACAAAACAAAACAAAACAAAAAATCAAATCAATAATAAAGTATAGTGCTAACAATAACATACCGAAGAGGGTAAACAGACTTTGGGGCGTAACCATCTTTAGAAGGAGAGAAGAGCAAGCAGCGTAAGACAAGAAGAGAGAAGAGTCGAGGAAGAGCGGAGATGAACAGATCATCCATAACGAAGGGTGGTTCCCGCAGAATGGTGAGGTGGTCATGGATCATGGTTCAAGGCGGTTAATTGGGGCAAGTTGGTCCGAGGAACATTTTGTTCAAGCACAGAAGCATGAACATAGGGCATGTAGACAGGGAATGGAGACAAGGACAAGGAAAATAAAGACAGGGAAGGGCACGGGAATATGGGGGGAAAAAAAAGACAAGGAAAGGGAAGGTGAACACAAAGGGAAAAGTATGAAATGGGGAGGGGAAACAGCAATGCAGAAGAAAAATATAAGGAATTGGGGAACAAAAAAAAATAAAATATAGGTCAGTACATAGGAAATGCAGGAATTTGGTCAGAAAATGGTTGGTTTATGTACTGTACAAGAAAAACTGAGTAAAATGTAGTCACCCAAGACAAATATGGGTAAAGTACATTCATATCAAAAAGAGTAAATTACAGCATTTCATCTCAACATGAAAAAAGCATGCAATAGAAATTTTAAACTTCGAACTTTAACTGCATAAGCATGGCTGGTTATGAAATGCAGGCAAAAATCTTTCAAAAAGGCACTCTGGTTCAAACATTTTAACATGCAAAACTGTGGATGACAAAATAGTGCCAGATGATAAAATAAGCTTAATGATTCATTAACAGAGGCCAGTTAAAAATGAAACAGATATTCCAGCTCGACCAACTGATACAAACTTCCCACATTTCATACCAGCTTTCACAGCAATCAAAATAAATGTACAGGACAGTAAAAAATGTAAAAATAAACAAACCCCTTAGAATTCAGAGTTAGCAAGAAAGATACAGTTAAGGTGAAAAATGTGTTTTGAAGACAAATGAATAACTGCAAAGAAAAAATTACTGAGAGACTGGAAGAGTGCCTCATCAAGATCTTTGGCAGAACCTTCAAAGAAAAATGTGTTAGAGTAGTTCACATAAATTAAGATTTTTAAAATGCTGTGACATGTAAGCATGAAATGAAGCAACAAATAATTTTAAAAGGCCAAACAAAATTTCTACGTACACAAAGTATAATCTAAAAATTGAAAAATAATTGCCACTTTAAAAAAAATGTTTAAAATTTAAATTTAAAAGCCAAACATGCAATATTTACCATATTTTTCTTAGAAAAATAGGTAGCTAAATATCAAAGGATACTTTAAGTACATAGCTACCTAGAAAAACAGAAGTATTTAACTATAATAGAAAAAAAAGGTTTATTCATTTAAAATTCATTTAGAGCAGCACATGAAAACAGAAACACAAATACGCTGAGCTTAACACAAACATGTAAAAAGAGGCAAGTGCAAAAAAAATGTAAAAAATAAATCCACAAATGGAGTATGGCTGAAGAAAAACACAGTTAATTGTTTCACTGACCTCTTCATTTAAATTGCTAACCAGGAGGACTGTATTGCCACCAGCTGAGACTCCAGGCATGCCCACACGGCCAGCAGCAGCAGCAGCTGCTGCAGCAGCAGCATTCGGAATAGCCAAGGGACTCAGAGCTCCTGGAACAGCTGCAACAGGAAGCCCTAATTTTAAAATAAAGCATATTTTACGAAACACACACAAGTCGTTTAATATCTAAATCAGAAGTATAATGCCATGAAAATGACACTGTACAAAACAGTTCATTCCACTGTTCATATCTGCCCATGCTTAGTGAACCAGATGAACAACAAATACCAGGAGACCAATCTGATTTCTCAATCTTTTTCTTGATTCAAAACAAGTTTGATTTCTTGTCATGCATCTGAAAAGGATTTTGTTTTCAATCAAAGGTTGTTGTGAACTACAAATATTGCTCTCATTATTCTCTTAAATACCATCTGCAATGTCAAGTTTATCAAAATGACCTGAAGGAAGCCAGTCCAGTCAGTTAAACTAAATATTAATGCAAGTTATCTTCACCACTGCATTTCTTTTATATTACTCTTTGGGTATTAGTTACTCTCCTCATTTCAAACTAATGCCTTAGGCTAACTTTCAGTCTTGCAGAAGAGGTCAATCTAGTCAGCCTACAAATCCCACACAGCTTTAATTCTGTGGGTTGGTGGGGGAGACCATTTCCAACCATGAAAATGCAAAACCATTTAGTACAGGGAAGTAACTACAATAAAGCTCCTCAGTGGCTCCTTCAGCAACCTGGCTCCTCCAGGAACCATGGTGCCATTAGGTAAACCTGAAGGTGCATATTACCTTCCCTGCCTCCAAAAGGGGTTAAAGGTGCTGATGAGAAGCAGCAGTAGTAATTGAGTTTGTGCAGCAAAACTCTGTGGGTACAAAGTGATCATCCTAGCGTCAAGAATAAAACCTCTCTCACAATTATGTGAAAGTGTGTCCCTTGATATGCCTGCACTACACCTCTTACAGGTAAAACAGCTAGGTTTTTTCTAAAGAATACATAAATATGGTTTGTTGAACACAAATCATACTTAATACACACACACACAAACTTACAATACACATTTTTCCAATGATTTATGATACTACACCTTTATTTTCTATTAGAATACTAAGACAGTCAGATATCACAATGCTGGCATAGAACACGCAGCTTCTGGTGCCTAAATACGAGATTACCCTGACTTAACTTTGGACCAGTGTAACTTTAAAAAACGTGATGGAAAGAAACAGAAAATATTCAGAGAAGAATTATTAAAAATAAAGATGTGAAAGAATTTAAAACAGAAAAGCTTTACATTATCAATATTAGTGTGTGATGGTCAGAACAGAGGTATAACAAAATAATAAATACTGAGAAGTCCACTGGGTTATTTAGTCCCTTTCATAACACAAGAAAAAAGTGGACATATACTAAACTTAAAAGCAACAATTTTTAAGCAGATGCTCCTTTTTGTTGCACAGGGTACAAGTGACTTATGAATGTGGCAAAAGTAGAAGGGTAACAGTCAAAACCAAAAACCAACTCCTCTACCCAACACCAAACATTAGTGGGTTTGAATGAAGGATTATATATCTATTTTACAGATAATAACATCTAGCTATATTAAAAGTCATGCTTCAGGACATACACCAGTCACAAAGTACCTGGGGGTTAGAGAGAATGTGGCTTCCCCCATAGGCACATTATAGTACAACTGCTCACTATGAGGGTTTTCTACATCTTCCACTGAAACATGTAGTACTGGCTGCTGTCAGAGAAAGGATACTGAATTAGGTGGATTGGTGGTAGTCTGTTGTGGCAGTTCCCATATTTCTCAAGATCTACTTAATTTCCAATGCTGATCTGATTGCAGTTTATTTTTCTACATGCATATCCATTAAGACAAGTAAGTTTAACATGAAAGTGGCGTACAACACTTTTCAATCTTGTTCTGAATGTTTCAAATTGTATGAGACTACAGATGCATTTAGTCAATGACTTTAAGATTTCATACAAATTAACCATGTTCTTCTGTAAGGTCACAGGATAAAATAAAATGCAGATATGAAGCATAAGAAAAGCATATAAGAAAAGGACAGCCCAAGCCAAACCAGTTAGTGGGACAGGTGCAAATGAAAACTTATAATTACACTTAAGGTTTGGATATGATCTCAAACTTAACAAAAAGATGAAACCTAAAAACAAAAACAAATGCAACTTTACTTTCAAGTCAGTCAGAAAAAAACACCTCTTCACTTGAAAACCTAAGCGAATTTGTTCTGACTGGTCATATAGAGGCCCCTGGCAGATGTCACATGTACATGTGATTAGTGGACCAATCACATGATAGTGTGCAACATGCCACACGTTCAAGTGATTTATGGCACATTAAAATGCCAAATGGACATCCTTATGGCTGGTTTGTAACACATGACATGCATTTCCAAAGGGTGGTGGGTGCAACTGGGCTGCTTGCAGTTTGTAAAAGTCCCAGGGCATCAAGAACCTGAGATGGGTGATAGCTTCCTTGGGTGCTGGGTTCTCAATGCCATAGGCTTTTTAAAAAACACGTACAGCCCTGTATACAGGGCTACCAGGTGCACAGCTTTTAACTGGACCAGTGGGAAAAGCCAATTGACCCCCCACACCTGGCACCTGCAAACTCATACACAGGGTAGCTCCATGCAAGGCTGCACTACGCACAGCTTTCAATTTACTGCAGTCCCAAGGCTCCAAACATGCTAGCAAGTTGAAAAGAACACCATGGAAAACTTAGCATTCAGATCTCATGCTAGGTACCCAGGAGTGTGCAATTAGGACCAGATTCCTAATCCCCGAAGTCATGTGCCCTGCCATGCCTGTGTTATATGGCTGGACAAACAATTGTTGGAATAAGGGGTCAGATCCCATTGTGTCATTAAATCAAGTGTCTGCCAGTGCCCACAGAGAACACCATAATGTTACTTTTTGGCTCTTCAGAAAAGTGTTTCCCATTTTCAACCCCTCCCCCCCCCTGCATTTTAAAGAAGTATTTCATGAAATGTTTGTTTTAAACTAAAATTTTATTTCAGAAAGTCTTTTTTAAATTAAAGCAATTTGTTACTTCATTATGAAAAGAACAATTTGAAAGATGTTTTTATGCAGTAAGTGAGATTTCTAGAGAGATCCTTCATTAATGAAAAATAAGTAATTCCTTTACCATCTGGGTCTAGCGATAGTTGCATAAGCTGAATTCATCAAGGAGAAGCTTTGAACTGTGTTCATATTTTAATAGTTTATTTACATATTTTACAGGAAAGAAATGCCTCTAATTTGCTCTTTCCTACAAGTTGCACACATTTTTACATTATTCCAGTCTCCTCTGGGACATTCCATCTCTAATCCCCTACTTAATCATTGGCAAAGTGTTCTAGATGCACAGAGATATTAGGAGAGCACACATATTGTATTGTAAAATTTAAGTGTGTATTCTAGTGTCCAACTATTTAATGACTAAAGTTCTTTGGACACAAGATTTGAAGGCAGGTTCATTTGGGGAGGAATGATTTGGGGATTCAGATATTCATGTTTTTTTAAATTACCTGCTCATCCCTTCCTCCTCCCTAATTTCTAGTATTTGTATAAAAATGTTGCATCTTACACAAAAGATGAATTCATATTCCTTGGTGACTATAAAAGTAGTAGATCTTACTTACAGCATAGCATATACTTACAAAATGAACTACGAAGGAAACAAATGCATACATCTTTCCCTCAGAATCATATTTTGGAATCAGTTTCATTAAAAAAATATCTGTTTATGCATTTTCTGTGTTAAACATATTCTTTTTCCTGATCTACTTTCACTAAGTTCAGAAGAACATAGGTCACTTACGCAGAAGGTTGGATTACCATACCTGCATAAATGTAAAGCTGCAAGAGGCAAAGTCACATGAAAAACACTTTGCTTCCAGCACATTTTCCATGTGAAAAAGCAGAAACTTGACACTTGAAAACTGAACTAGTGGTACTATTTATATATAAACGCCCTAAAGTTGTTCCTGAGGTACAGCAAGTCAGAAACAGCTTTTATACCACTGAGAAGCAGAGAATACTAGCTTCTCAATAAGACCTACCAGTTCCCCCAGTCCTTAACAAGCCCTAAAACACTGACATTTCTAGGCATGAAAAATGGACCTAAAAACTTTTCAAGAGGCTTTTATGGCCCACATCTTTGTACAGTTGGGCACATGGTAATGAAGGGATGAAAAAAACCAAGAGTCTTAAAATGACATTTCCATATTCTCTCCTATATACAGAGCCATGACAGTGTTCATGATGAAAGATTTACAGGCATTCAGTTGGGATGACCTGTATAACTCACTTTATGTCTTGCTATTTGTGCAAAGCAGCCATTTAACTCATCCTCCTGAAGCCTTTAATAACCTCCCCAAAACGTACTCCCATACACAGATGTACAATTTATTTTGTATTTACATTTCCCTTTTTTTGATAACAAAACTAAAAATATCAGCACATAGACAGGGTCTTGCCTAAGAGTTCATCTCCTGTAATTCCATACCTATCAGTTTATGTCAAATTCCTTTGTGGCAGTGTCAATTTGCTGTTGAGATAATTGTTAGGAAAGATACCAATACTGTCAATGGAAAAATAAACAGGAAAATTCATAACTAGCATTGTTCCAATCTTCATTTACAGTCATATCTGCAAGGTAAACTTGAGCTCTAGGGGTGTTCACTGCTCAGGGTGGGCTGCTTCCTAAACCAGAAGCAGAATAGCTGCATCTTTGCAGTGCCGTAGGCAGACTAATTACCATAGAAGCAGAAGACTCACACCATCACTCAACAGTTCTAATTAACTGGTCTGACATGACATGTGGACACGGTTATACTACATCTGGTTTAGTAAACAGCCTGCCCAAAGCAGCATACTTTGTTCAAGGATGTAAGTTTGAAGCACAATAAAGGTTATCATGCACAAATGGTCTCACCACTTCCGAATTAATATCTACTTTCTTAGAAAATATATACTTTTGTATGGTTACCACAAAAGATTAAGTCCTTAAACATGGGACACAGTACCCAGAATTTCCATTCACAATATACCGTAGTCCAAATGTTAATGTGATTGAATTGTTACAATTTTCTTATAAATCCATATGATAAAAAAGAATCCAATACACATGAATGTAGTACCAAAACCTTCAGTAGTAGTTCTCTAAAGGTTATATCCTTTTTAAAAATCCATATTCCTAAAATCTTGTGTCCTCATGCAAACAACTTCAAGGAGATGACAAGCAAGCTTTATATTATAAAAGTTTAGAACCCCTCGGGGGAGATAACTGAAGCATGCGTCTCCAGGGATATACATAGCACATCATAGCCTCTACTGAATAATTCTCTCAGTCACAATTGATCAAAGTTTCTGGGAAATAAAATGGAATTACAACTCAAGAGAAGCAGGACTGGTGAAGGAATCCATATGATATACAAAATTTAGAAAGAATATGCTTTTTATATCTTTTAATTGGTTTCCCTAAAAGATTGGAGTTTTGTCACTATTAATGATTTAGCTTCAACCATTAACACATCTTATTTTTTCTACTACTGAGCAACATTCATCTATGGATATTCTTTAAACATTTAGAAATAAGAAAGAAGATAAATTTGGTTATGTAGAGGAACAGTAACAGAAGGCAATAGGCTGGATTTGCCTCTATCAAACCTACTATCATTGGTTAAAATCTGGCTGGGTCAGGTATGCAGACAGATGTTGGTGACTTCACAGAGCCATGGGTGGGAGCTATTCCCATCCCTATACCTGTACCCATCTGATTAATTGCTTAGTGTCATCAGCAAATTTGAATAGGGTGCTTTTTACCTGCTCGTCCAAGTCATTGATGAAAATGTTGAACAGTGTGGGCCCAAGGACTTGTTGCAGTTACAAAAGGTTAAATGAATATTTATTTAATCAGTATTTATATTCCTACTGGGAACAATGGAAATGAAGCCAACCTACACTCTGGGAAGTTCCACTTCTTTGTGGAGCTGAAGAAAGTTATTTTTGCCGTTGTTCATAGCTTAAAATTTCTTCTTGAACAGGAATAAAGAATAAATAAAAATGCTATAAAATTATTTTAATTAGTTACCTTCAGTACCAGTTTTACACAACTGGGAGGTTAGGAAGTGGAACCCAGGGACTGTATGCTCGCAGAAACAAGTGATAATAGTGAATGGAGAGAGTGGTCTATGAGCAAGGAAAGGAAATAGAAGTTTCAAGACACAGAAAAATTTAAATTATATCAAGGCTGTACTCTACAACCACGTATATGATAAAATATCACTCTCTTGGATGTTCATTTATGAACTCCAAACAAGAATACCATAATATTTAAATAAAAAGGAAGTTTAAAAAGAACTGTTGTAAACATGAGAACACAATATTTGTGACCTAACAGTTAGTATTAAGTTAGTGTGATTATTCCCAAAACACTGCATTTGGGACCCAAGAAATTCGGAAAATATCCTAACCACCTTAACTGTACTCCACAGTAACACTAATGGGAAAAGAAAGAAATGGAACATCGCTAAAAGTCAATTTAACCTAGGACTAAAAACAATGTTTTGCCCTAATGCATACTAATACTTAGGTTTGGCAGGATTTGATTTTTATTGATAGACATCCATTTCACCTGACACTCACAGACTGATGAAAAAATATTTCTGTTGGTAATCATTAAAATTTATAGTTTCATAGTTTCTAGGGTTGGAAGGGACCTGAGCAGATCAAGTCTGACCCCCTGCCATGGCAGGAAAGAGAACTGGGGTCAAACGACCCCAGCAAGGTGTACATACAGCCTCCTCTTAAACACCCTCAGGGTAGGAGTCAGCACCACTTCTCGTGGAAGTTGGTTCCAGATCCTAGCTGCCCTGACCGTGAAGTAGCGCCTCCTGATATCTACCCTCTGCCGGCTTGTGACTGTTATTCCTGGTCACTCCTGGCAGTGCTCGGGGGAACAGTGACTCCCCCAATGCCTGCTGGTCCCCTCTGACTAGTTTATAACAGGCCACTAGATCCCCCCCCAGCCTTCTCTTGTGGAGGCTGAACAGGTTCTGGTCCCGTAGCCTCTCCTCATAGGGCCTGCCCTGCTGCCCCTTAATCATGCGAGTGGCCCTCCTCTGGACCCTCTCCATGCTGTCGACATCCCTCTTGAAGTGCAGCGCCCAGAACTGGATGCAGTACTCCAGCTGTGGCCCCACCAGTGCTGCATAGAGGGGGAGGATCACCTCCTTGGACCTGCTTGAGATGCATCTGTGGATGCACGACAAGGTACGGTTGGCCTTCGTGACTGCCTCCCCACACTGCCGGCCCATGTTCATCTGGAAGTCAATGATGACCCCAAGATCCTTTTCTGCCTCTGTACTGACAAGAAGGGAGTTCCCCAACCCGTAGGTATGGTGCTAGTTCTTCCTCCCCAGGTGTATCACTCTGCACTTCTCGGTGTTGAATCCCATCCCATTCTCATCCGCCCAACCTGTAACCTGTCTAGGTCCGATTGCAGCCTATTCCCCCCTTCTAGTGTGCCCACAACCCCCCACATCTTAGTGTCATCAGCAAATTTGAACAGGGTGCTTTTTACCCCCTCGTCCAAATCACTGATGAAGATGTTGAACAGTGCTGGCCCGAGGACTGAGCCCTGTGGAACTCCACTGCCCACATCCCTCCAAGTCGAAAATGACCCATCCACCACCGCTCTCTGGGTGCGGCCCTCCAGCCAGTTAGGGACCCAAATGACAGTGTGGGTGTCGACACCACAGTCCCCCAGTTTCTTAATGAGAATGGGGTGAAAGACAGTGCCGAAGGCCTTCTGAAAGTCCAGGAAGACTATGTCCACTGCTACCCCTGCATCTAACGATTTGGTGATCTGGTCACAGAAGGCCACCAGGTTGGTCTGACAGGACCTGCCGCTAATGAACCCTTGTTGGTTGCCCCTAAGCATAATCTCTCCCCTGCTGGCCCCTCATGGATATGCGCCAGAATAATTCTCTCAAAAAGCTTGCCCAGGGTCGAGGCAAGACTAACTGGTCTATCGTTTCCGGGGTCCTCCTTCCTCCCCTTTTTGAAGATGGGAACCACACTGACCCTCTTCCAGTCCTCTGGCACCACACCAGAGCACCACAAGTGCTGGTAAAGCCATGCCAGGGGTCCCGCAATGACCTCAGCCAATTTCCTCAGTACTGTAGGGTGGAGATCGTCCGGACCAGCTGATTTGAATACATCCAGTCCTTCCAGAAGTTCCCTAACTAGTTCCTCCCTAACCCTTGGCCTAGGTGCGCTTCCCCTGGGATCTAACGGGGGCCCAGAGGGGGGGTGGCTGTTCTAGTCCCTGCTTAGGAAAATGGAGGCAAAGAAATCGTTAAATATTTTGGCTTTGTCGTCTGGTGTGATGACCAAATTTCCTAGCGAGTCCTGCAGGGGCCTCACATTACCCGGAACCTTCTTTTTGCCCCCTAAGTATTTAAAAAAGGACTTCTTGTTGTCCTTGATCCAGGAAGCTAGTCCCAGTTCCATCTCTGCCTTGGAGATTACATTAACATAAAGAAGATATAAAAAAAACCAACTAAAAAACAGGATGGAGGTAAGAAAAACTGGGGAGGTAAGAAAAACTGGGGTTGGGGGCACTACCATGCACACACACACACACACACACACACACACACACACACACACACCAGCCGCTGTAGGAGCTGGGGGCCATGCCAGTAGGGCAATGCTACGAGAGGGCGCTAGAGGGGCAGGGATGGTAGCAGTGGGGAGCCTGGTGCTGCCGGCTGCTTACTCTGCCCAGGTCTCAGCTACAGTAGGGGCCAAACTCTAGCAGAGCTTGGCCCAGCCTCTGTGGGAGTTTAGCCCCTGCCCCAATTACACATGGGCCAGGCCAGGCTCCAAAGGAGTTTGGCCCCTGCGTAATCATTTCAAGGCAGGGGCCAAACTACCACAAAGCTGAGCAAGGGTCAAACTCCTGTAGGGGCCAGGCCTGGCTCTGCAGGACTTTGGCCCCTACCCAAGCTGGGACCTGGGCAGAGTGACGGGTTGACAGCACTAGGTTCACAGGCATGACCAGCCCTGCCCTTCTAACCCCCACTCCTGGTACAGCCTTACAGGAATGGCTCCTAGCTTTTGCAGCAGCCGCTGCACGTGCATGTATGCGTTAAGTTGATAAAAGTTGGAAAACATCACTAATTTTGCACAATCCTGAAAATTTCTAGCTAAAAATCAAAAATAAACGCTAAAAAATAAGCATTGCTTTTAGCTGTCAAAATTTTTAAAAAAAATTAAAAATCAAATTCTGCCAAGCCTTCTAAAGCTGCATGGCAGAATCACACTTGGGTACCTTTGTAGTGGTTCTGTTTGTATTTCTTTGTAAATCTTAACTAAATTTTCTGGGTTTGCAGTATAGCTTGGGAATAATAACAAATATCCGTTTAATAATTCTAACCTTTAAATTATTCAAAATATATTAACTCTTATCTCCAGTTTAACATAATTTTATTGTAAGATATATAGTACTCTAATATTTTGTATAGTTCATTTACTACCACAACCAGTACTCTTTCTTTGCATAAGGAAAAATCCTCTATACATTTTTGCACATCATGTAAAAAAAAGCATTCTAGTCCAAAGAATCAACTATAGCTTTTAAAAATTAATGTGAAATTAATCAGTTCTGTCCATTAGTGAATATTCCACCTTTCAAAAGATGAAAAGTTCATTATAAAGATGTCTACTTTACAAACTCAAGGATTTCTGATCATCTAGTTCCTTTATGGTGTAATGTATTAATGAACGACTGTTTGCCTGGGCTAGAATGATCTTTTTGCATGTGAGAGTTCTAATTTATTACATAGCACAAACAGTCCTGGCCTCCTAGAAGGTTTAGATAAAAAGCATATTGATAGAAAGTGTGATCCCTGTCCTGTAGATATTTAGTCAGTTATTCTGATTTAACTACTAACATTTTTTTTTAATCAAAACAAAATTGACTTGTAATACAGATTTTGGCCATTCATTAATATTCTGTCAACAGTATTTACAATTTGAATATCTGCCTTAAGCTATTTAGGTTCTTTCAAAAAACAACAAACAAACAAACTCACCAACACAGTCAATATCACAGATGAATTTTGCCACTAGCAATACTTAAGCTTCCAAGGTTTACAGATAATACATTTTAATTTTTTTGGATTACAGAAATACAGCGCAGTTAGCCATATCTTTTTCCCAAAAGATATTTGGGCACTGCATGTCATTATAATTTTTTAACTGGATAGTGAAATCTGGTTAGTCAGTCACTGAGATACCTTGTTTCTATGGTTTCATTAGTCAGTGCACTTAATGACTAGCAGAATCCCGCTGACTTGCATGAAAGATAATGCTGGCTAATTAGTCATGTTAGTGGAGTTAGTCATTTAGAAGTGTACACTCATATAACAAAACTCATAATGAAATTTGTGCTTCACACTTAATTGGCTTAAAAACAGGGGTGTCCAACTTAGTCCATGGAACCTATCTATCCAGTCCCTGTGGCTACTAAAAGTTGGGCATGGCCTGCTGCAGAATGTGGGGCTTTTCAGCCCTGCTGGCCATAGCTGCCATGGACTCCTAGAGCCACAGCAAGTAGAAATAAACTGCTGCTGCTCCCCCAGTATGAAATTTTCAGAACCGTAGGAAGCCCCATCGACTTAATGGTTTGGCTCCATGGGCTCCAGCCTGCACTTGGGATACACTACAAGTACCACTGACCTAGTTGATCAACCATTCCATTTTGCAGAATTGTCTTCCATTCTGACAGAGTACGTGTAAACATGCAAAACATTTTTTTCACTGTTTACTCCATCATAATTATGCAACTCTTTCATAGTGAGCAGTTTGAATTTTTTTTTTTGTAAAATGTATACATAAGCATTTATTTGCATAATCATGTAATTCTTGCATAGCAAGACAGTCCATACAATTTGCATGTGAAATATACATCTTTTCCTCATTGGAAAGGTCAAAATTTATTTTTTACTGTGTCTTGGTGTGGTTTGTAAAATAAACCCCACGAAAGGTTGAAAATGGCAAACTACCGGTAAGGAGTTAGTCATGGATAGGACTTTACCAATCCTCCTCCGAGTGACAATTTAAACTGTGTTATACTATATGTGTTCCTATACAATATAAAACATTCATAAAAAGTATTCCATTGTGATGGAACTTAAAATTTGCTTAAAAAAAGGGGAGGGGGGAAATCCCCTACAAAATGAAAAAGAAGCTTTGTATACATTAAATGTGGAAAAGGATGGTGGAAAAATAAGGCACCAACCAGAAATATGTAGTAGAACACATTTTTGGTATGGGGTTTGTTCACAACCTGCTTCGGTCACAGAGGGTTGCAAAGTTAAGCAGCAGCAACTCAGCTACTTGTTGGAGCTTTTACTTCAAAAGATACTGCCTGCTTCTCCAATCCGCTGAAGTCCAGTCATAGTTCCAGGCAGCTGACAGCAAAGGTGGTACCCTCTGAAATTAAAGCCTTAGCAAACAGCTGGTACACCTCTGCAGTCCCATGCAGGTGTTTGTAGAAGATACAAACAAACCATTTTTTGTTCACAAACACTCATTTGTTTTCATGGGGGTTAGAAACTTAACCCTGTTAAGAATCCAGGATCAACTGTATACAGCTGCAAGCAGCTGCTCAGTATTACTGGTGTGATCCAGATCATAGAATCACAGAAAATGAGGGTTGGAAGGAACATCAGGAGGTCATCTAGACCAAGCCCCTGCTCAAAGCAGGACCATCCCCAGCTGGATCATCCCAGCCAGAGCTCTGTCAAGTTGGGTCTTGAAAACCTCCAAGGATGAAGATTCCACTACCTATCTTGGCAACCTGTTCCAGTGTTTTACTACTGAGTACAGTGGGAGCATCACTTCCTTAGTTTTACATGAGATGCATCAGTTGATGCATGTCAGCATATTATGTGCCCTGCTGGTTACCACATCACACTGACAACTCATATTCATGCTATGGTCAATCATTACCCCTAGATCCCTTTCGACCCTGGTGCAAGTCAAGCTGTCACCACTGAGCCTGTATGTATGTTGAATGTTGTTTTGCCCCCAGATGGAGCACCTTACACTTGGAAGTATTAAACTTCTTCTGGTTCCCGTCTGCCCAACTCTTTACCCTGTCCAGGTCTGCCTGTATCTGCAACCTATCTTCTGGCGTGACCACACTGCCCCATAGATAACTTGTTGTTGTCTGCAAACTTAGCCAGTGAACTTGCTGTCTTCCCTCACTTTATAATTCACAAATAGGGCATATGATAAATGTCCCCCATACCCAACACAAGTAATTTCTTGATTATAGCTCAATTTGATAGAAACAAAAGAACCAGAGGTCTCTACCAGTACGAGCACTGTGGAAATAAAAAATGATAAAGAAATGGGAAAGGAAAAATTAATTACAAAAGGGGCAAAAAGCAAAGGGAAGACCACTAGCATCATACTGACACACCCATCTTGTCATTTTTTTTGTCACCCTCCCCATCTCACTACACCCTCATTTTTAATATTTGTACAAAAAAAATACTGGTCATTAGCAAATTATACTTGTCCATCAAGTAAGGCTCATGGCTATTTTACTACGTTGTCTCCTCTATCCTACCAGCTCCTTTTGAGGCACTCATCTTGCATGTCTATTAATATGCTAAGCTCCCACAGTGGGGACAATTTTTCTCCCATGTTCTGCAAATCTTTTTTTTTTTTTAATTTTGGCAACTACACGCATGAACAACAACAAAACACGTATGCAACTTTTAAGCTTTTTATCTGTGACTCCTCCATTATTCAAAATTAACACATGGGGAAACACAGGCACAAAAAGAAAAAAGACATACTAGGCTCCCCTACATACCAACTAGTGACATACTCAGCAACTGAACCCTGGCAAAGCTCTACTGTATTAAATTACCATATTAACAACAAGACAAGGTGACCCCCCCACCCCAAATGCCACAGGAAAGTCTTATTATTTAATGAGGGAAACCTCATTTGGGCTGGACATAAGGAAGAATTTCTTTACTGTCCGAGCCCCCAAGGTCTGGAACAGTCTGCCAGCAGAGGTGGTTCAAGCACCTACATTGAACACCTTCAAGAGTAAATTGGCTGCTTATCTTGCTGGGATCCTATGACCCCAGCTGACTTCCTGCCCTTTGGACAGGGGGCTGGACTCGATGATCTCCCGAGGTCCCTTCCAGCCCTGATGTCTATGAAATCTATAGTGTCTGTCATTACACTGCTGCCAAAAGCAGAATGTGCTTAGCAATGAAGACCAACTATGATTAAATGCAGCCATCACTGAGCATGACTATTAAATATGTCCATATGGGGAAAACATGGTGATGGTAACCCTTTTTTGTTTGGCTCTTAAAAATCCCCAAACAATACAAAATTTAAAAAAACAACAGGTGGGTGTCTCCTCCGCAGGGAACTGGCATCAGGGCCTGAATGTACTGCAGTACCAGGCTGGTACCAGGAGGGCTACAGCTAGCTGTGACACTTTCCCCTTGATGCCAAAAAGGCCAAGATGTTACTGGGAACGTACCACAAGGATAAGTTAGTGCAGCCTATATGAATAAGATATATAGTAATGCCTGTTGAGTGCATTCCTCCTCACTGGTGAATTTTTCAAGTCATGGTGAGTCACTACATTGCATACATTTTTATTTCTTCTTCACTCCCAAAACTAAGCTATGTCTTTCTTTCCAACTTTCAGCTATTTGTTTCTTCGCCAACCATAACAACCATGAAACAGGGTCCCTAAACAGTTCATCCAGAACCCCTCTGTTGGCCTAGCATATATGACTAGTGTGGCCCCAGCCACCATGAGGTGAAAACTGGACCAGGTTGCTGAGAACCTCATTTGTATATACATTTTTGGAGCATCCCAGGACTTGTGACAAGAGCACCTGGTTTTAGTCACTGAGTGGATGCTAATTAGGACATGGATTGTTTGTGGGGAGGGAAAGGTATATACCAAATACACACACAGACTGAGCAGTGCTAAGATATGGGGTCACCATGGCTTGAAATGTTGTTGGCTCTGGCAAGGGTGAGCCCAATGAACTATATGGTAAATCACAGGACTTTCACTTTGTACTACACATAAGGAGGTGCCAAAGTTCTGCTCAAAAGCCTGTTTATGGAGTACCTGTGCTAAAACTTGCAGCAATTTCAAAAAAGATAGCATGCATCAATTCTGAATGAACTAAGTGTATGGGTACTATTTGCAGACTGCTACAGCCACGTTTAATTTCAAGGTTAATTTCTTTTCAAATTTGCTCTTCACTTATCTGTACTCAAGAGAGCAAAGTCTGACAGTAAGGACAGGGGGAAGATGCTCCTAGGGGAAAATGTTGGGGAGAAGCAGAGAGAAAAGAGACTACCTGACACCCTAGATTTATTTTCCCTCTTGTAGTAGTGGGAGAGGAACAAATTCAAGGCAAACCCGCAATAATTAGACTCTATTATAGACAAGTATAATACAATTTTAAAGATTCCATATAAAGATTCCAGTTATTGGGGGGTCATCTTCTGTTCTAGTAGATATGGTAACATTCTAGGTGAAATAAGATGTCATGTCAAATCACAATTCATGAAAAAGTGTATTTTATAATCCTCAGTTTTGGGGACTGCATTTCAAGAAAGATGGAACCACTTTGAGAGTCCACAGGAAAGCAAAAGAAATGTTGAACAGCTTAGAAAATGACTTGGAAGAAATGACTGAAAGAATCTTAAAAGACTTGTTTAATCTTGAGGGAACATATAACAATCTTCAAATTTATAAAAGGTTGCTGAGAAAAAAAAAGCTATAAACTACTCTTTGCATCCATTCGGGATAGGGTGTGAATTAATACGCTTTGATCGCTAAGGAGATTTAAGTTAAAATTAGTGGTAAAACTTTTTCACTGTAGAAATATTTCAGCAGTGGGATGGATATTATCTAGAGTTTGTGGGCTCTTCCTCATTAAGGTTTTTTAAGAGTGGATTTTTAAGATAAAGATCTGCCAGGAATGGTTTATGCTGATGATACCTTGAGGGAGGGGAACAGAGTCAATCAGGGGTCTCAAAGACACTGCCCACAGAGGTCTATCACCTGGTCTACAGCACTGCCTATGGGTCACAGACCAGTCCAGTGCATACAGCATGCACTGCCCCTGGGCCCGCATGCCTGTGTGCAGAGCATATATAGTGCGAGCTCCACAACAACACATGGGGACAGGTCTGGGACAGGTTCCTCATTGACAATGTTCCCTCTAAGGAGCGCTGCCTTGGTCCAGCGCGAGACACTTATGAAGGTGGCTGAGGGCTGAGGGCTGGACCGGAGGCTAGAGCTGGGAGCCGGGGTCTGGAGCTGGGAGCCAGAGACCGGAGCCAGAGCCTACCGTAGGCTCCGCCAGCTCTGGGGAAGTGCTCCGCTCCCCCACATCAGGGCCAGGGAGTGAAGCACTACCCCAGAGCTGGTGGAGGCCATGTGGGACACACCCTCCAGAGGCAATGATGGGGAGTGGAGCAGTGTCCTGGAGCCGACAAAGCCTCACTTGGGACAGGCAGCGGCTCCTCCCCAAGGTGAGGCAAGGCAACGATGGAGGTTGGGATGAGTGGCTGGCGCGGGCTCTGGGGAAGTGCTCAACTCCCCAGCCCTGATGCACTTTTAGTTGTTTGTCGTCACGCACGTGCACACCTTAGAGGGAACCTTGATCATAGATCCAGAGCTGGTCCAAATCAGGCCACAGACCAGCTGTGCATGCTGGATCCAGTGCACAGGATCAGTTTGGCATATGCACCATGAATACCTGGACCAGCCCTGTGCATAGCAAGCCAGCTCTGTACCCTTTATCTGGCCTTGGGCCAGATGAGTTTGCCACCGTGGAATAGATTATCTTTCCCACCCTCATTTTCTTGGATTTGGACGGTAAGGTAAATATACAGATCACTCATGCTTGGTAACCTTTTCCCTATTCAAGCAGATTGGAAAAAAATGGGACTTGTTTAAAATTGTTTTATCATTAAATAGCAATCTTTATCCTGTGTAACATGATTTCTCTCTTAGCAGAAGTTATGGTCAATTAGCAAGGTCTGAAAACCGTCAGACATTTAAAGACTAAAATTCATCACCCAGAAACAGATATGACATGATTCGTCACTTCATTGGTGCTCTGAGAATTCTGAATAACCTCTATGAAAATGACCAACATCATGCCAATTCAGTTTTCTGCTCTGGAACGCCATGCCCTGAAGAGGTCTGCCCACAAATTCAGATTGACAGTGGGCTAGTTAACATTCAATTCATATGTAAAAGTATATCCTAGTATCCTAATGCAGTAAGCTCCCACACCCTCCTTAAAAAAGTAAAAATAGGAGGAGGAAAGCTACATAAAATCGATGGTGTTAGGCCATTTCAACTTTGGTAAAGCTTTCCAATTGTAATCCAAGCAGAGTTTTCAAGCACTTGGAACAAGTGCTTTATGCAATACAAAAAGCTAAAAACAGTCCATGTTAATACAAAGTTCAACTGGCAAACTGCCGCCTTCTTTAAAACTTCACACACTGCTGTGCTGAACATAAAGCCCAGCTAATGTTAAGACAAGATAGCTGTTGTTCTAGAAGTAATAATTCATAAGAGTGCTACAGTTTAATCACTGTAGAAAAAAATGTCAAAAGCAGTTAGGTGACTGAGGAGCCTAACTTCAGTGACTTTCCACGTGCTTTAGGATCCAACAGCACTTAGGTGCTTTTGCCAAATCTACCATGATTCTAATACCCACAATTAGTACATACCAAAAGCAATGCACTGGTATCATCAAATTTTCCTCACTGTGGGTTTCTATTTATGCTGGGTGAATGGACAACAAAACTGACAGTCAAAACAATTACATACATATCCCCCCACACACACTTTTCAGCCTTTAACATTACTTTACCCACTAAAATTCTCCAAAGTTAGGAAACGCGAGAATGCAGGTGGTCAAATGATGACACAGCCTTTAGCAGTTTAGCACCTACTAGTTTTCTACAGGATCCCTTCTTCGTTCAATGCATGGAATGGATGGGACATACATTAATAAATACTTGCAATATTTTTTCCTCTTTTGCTCCATGTGTGAGCACATTGCAAATCTTGGTCTTACAACAAAATTATTAATTTCCTGAAGGACTTCTTTAAGGTACTTACCACTACCTCATTCATGTTCTTCACCATCTGACTTATTTTCCCCATTCGCTTTCAACTGAGAGGTTTTATAAATTCAATTTTACATATTGGAAATTAAAGTATACACAAATTTGGATGCCAATTTTAGACGTAAGAATTTAATTTTTCAGGGACCCCAGCATTTTCTAGCAGTATGTACAGGCCAAGCACAACTCCTTTAGACTTCAATGGCACTGCAAATGATCAGGACTTCTATAAACTGGACAACAAGTCTCAAGTTAAGTATTTAAATACTACAAACTGCATCACATTGGAACTCTGAAACACCGATGGGAATTGAACAGCATTCAATTGCCTTAGCCAAATTCTTTTCCTTCCTGCATTCCTGTGCCTCATCCACTAAATACCCAACTTCAATAACAAATGAAACAGGAATTCTACGAGAACAGCTTTTACTGCATAACCTTGATTTAACACTAGAGTAGGTCCATCCTGTGCTCTTAAGGAGGCAGAGGTCCAATGGAAAAAATAATGTGCAATTGTGTCATGAACAGGGATATACTTAAAGCATGTGGAAGTGAAAGAAGAACTGCAGGATGCTTATAGTGCCTGGCACCATTTTCATAGTAATTCCCCTCCTCCCCCCTGCTTGGCTAAGGGCCCCCAGAAGCTCCCCCACCCCTTGCCTCTGATCGGCAGAGAGGGCTGCCCTTTACGTAGCCCCGCTCCTCACCATTGATTGTTGCAACCATCCTGGCTGTTCCTCTGGCGGCTTCCCCCTTCCACCACTCTGCAAGTTGCAAGGCCTGGCCCAGCGGCTGTTGGCTGGCTCCCACTGACTGGAGAGCCAACATTTTATTTCTAGTATTTTTTTTTCTTGCTGATTCCATGCAAAATTGTGGGGAGTGAGTTTTTGCAGTGATTGTGGAAGCCACCTTTTTTTGGTGGTTTCTGTGAAAATTGTGAAATTGTAAAATTGAGTATATCCCTAGTCATGAAGAAGTGTATTACAATGCATTCTTTAATTAAGCCACTTTATGTGCATCGAGAAAAACCCTGTTGATGTCTCAACTTCTGAAAATGTGATTTTGTGATATTAACAATGGTTTTTTTGTATGGGGGGGAGGTTCATATGCAATTACTTATGTTTTTATTTGAAAAGGAACTTGAAAAAATAAAATTCCATCATGTGGAGACAAGCTGACACTCACTTGGTTGCTTGCTCTCCACCTTAATTACCCATCAGCCACCCTGTCCACGATCCCCATTACCACTGGCTTCCAGGTGAAAGCTAGCTCAGTGTCTCTGTATCACGTGCCATGTAAATACACCTTCTGACAAAAGATAAAAAACAGCTTCCACTTACAACTCCAATCAGTTACCAGACCATGCCTATAACTAACCACTACAAGGGAAACACCACAAAAAACCCCAAACAGGCAAACAACCTATTCACTAACTGATAAAGCACTTTTCATGAACGGCAACTCTTTCTTCATATGCTCTTTCTAGAGCTCTGGTCAGCAACCTTTCCAACTAAAAGTCAGGATGACAGAGCTCAGGTCAGACCTAGCCACTGCCGCATCTCCTCACCATAGCATGAGAGAAGCCCCTGCCACTGAATACTGCCAACGCCCCACATCCATGAGCCAGACCGAATGGCTCCATGGGATGGGATGGATCTGGCCCACATGACCCATATACTGCCACCCCCCCGTTATAAAGAAAGCAGGCAACAAGAAGGCAAAATAAGGAATGTACCATGATTCACTGGGTCTTGTGAAATTATCTAGACCAAATCTGAACTCTGTTGATCAAAACAAGCCAAAACCACACAACACTCAAGACATCCTTCAAAACAACACAACTATGAAAAAATGTAATGCAGTCAGTGAAGTTCAGTGTTGATAAATTTAAAAAGAATGTAAAGATAGAATATTCAATAATTCTCTCAAATCATAAGTACAGTGTACTGAATGAATTGTCTCTGTCAGTAACCCAAGACTGTAAGAGGTTATGACAGTGTACTTATCTGACAGTGTAGCAATATCTATACACTGCTCCGGGCATCTCAGTTGCTTCTTCTGATGGTTTCTAATACCTTGTCAGCTCCTAAGCTCACATACCAGAGCACTGGATGTTAAGAGTTCCAATGTATACAAGGGAAAAAACAAAATGATCCTTACAGAAACACAGAAGTTTAAAGATGTATTTTTTCACTGCATCTTTACAGAAATTATACCTCTGATCTCAAACGAATAATCTGTGAAGAAAATCTGACATTGAAAACTATGAAAACCAGGAAGTATTTTTATGACCAGATAACAATAGAGATAAGGACTCCAATTCTGTTCCCATAAACTCATGCAAGCCTCCTAACTGGATGATTACAGGAAATTAAAAATGTACACAGACAACTGTTGGATATTTTACATCTACCCAACATCTGTCCCATTACTATCTGTCACATCTATTGAAAGAGTAAGTGATGAGGGACAGAACCTGTTTTTGTGAACACCAGTGAAAACCTCTAATGGAGGATCTCAGGCTCTACCATAATATTGATCATTGTAGTTATCAAGTACTTTTAACTGTTTGCATTAGGTGAACTGGAATCAAGGGTGGGGGGCTGAAGATTAAAACTCATACCTAAAAGTGAGGTCTCTTTGGCAAATGCTGCAGCAATAGCTGGGTCCAACGCTGGCTGCCCATCACCAGACGGAAGATCGGGTCGAGTATAGTCCCTACTTTTATCATTGTTGTACTTTACATTTAAATTCACCAGTTTGGAAAAATCAATCCGTAGAGTACAGCAGGCATTATAAATATTTTGGCCATCTAATGCCTGAAAGAGAGAGAGAGAGAGAGAGAGAGAGAAAAAAAAAAGAGAAAAAAATTATGATATATATTTTTAATATAGTCGCACAAATTTTGAAATTTGGTAAAAATTAGCACACGTATCCACTTGTTAGTTTAAAACCAAAAAGAAGAGGGAGAGGAAAATGCAAAAGTAATTACAGGAAGCTTTATATTTAAATTTCTATTACTCAGAAAAAGTTTATATACCCAAATCCCTAGAGACTGCCACCAACAGACATATTAATGTAGTGATACTTGAGAGCTAGCTTGTCAGATTCATTAAAGATTACTTGGTATTATTTCAGCTTGAACACAAAAAACAATGTTAAAAGTTAAAATCACAATGCAGTGTACTTTTAGAAAGACATTAAAATAAGTGACACATGCAAACAGAAGACATTAAAATAATAAGCAAAATATATTCCTAAAATACAGGTACTCCTCACTTAAGGTCGTCCTGGTTAATGCTGTTTTATTATGTCGCTGATCTATTAGAGAACAAATTGGTTTAAAGTTGCACAATATTCGGTTATAACATTGTTTGGTTGCTGCCTGCTAGTAGGTAACTACTATGATGCAATTGGATCAGCTTTGTTAACACTGTTTCGCTTAAAGTCATATTTTTCAAGAACGTAACTATGATGTTAAGGGAGGAGTAGCTGTACCACAACTTCTTAAAAGCAAATCAGCAAAAGGACATTATTTTACTACCATGATTTTTGTTCAACCTTGAAAGATGACCCACATAGATGGTTAAAAGAAAAACAGTTGGTATGTTCATTTTAGTGACCATTTCTTGTGAATTTGTATATTTTCCACAATTAATATTCTAGGTACTTTTGAATGAACACTAGTCAAACTTAAAAATCACAGGGCTACTAAAAAAAATTAGAAGCTGTTAAGAACCTTGGATAATCAGGCATTTTTGGAGGTTTGTAAGATATCACATAAACTAAGGTTATGCCAATTTAAAAACAAATCCATCTATGGCCCTGACACTACAAAACGTTATTTTGCTGTTCTTTGCAGTAACAAGACGATCAAATGTAGAGCTTCAACAGCTAAATGAACAATCATATGTGGAGATCTTTAATTGTTTAAAGTAGGGATGCACCAATAGAAATTTCTGGGGCTGATACCGATAGCTGATCTATAAGAAGCCATATCAGCCGATACCAAACTGATATGAAGCCCTGTAGCTTGGAGAGCAGCATCCTGCTGGCAAGTCTGTTGGGAGGGGGTGGGGAAGGAGCATGGGGGGGGTGCAGATCGAGGCTGCCGCAGTGAAGGAGGGAGAGGGGCTCGGGTTGAGGCAGGGGCAGGTGCTGCCCAGCTGGGGAGGGGTGGAGTGGGGCACAGGATGGAGCAACAGCTTATGTGGGGAGCACGGGGGGGGGGGGGGAGGGGAGGCTCCCACCGATGCATGCACCCCTGGCTATGCATGTGGGATGAGGCAGGCTGCTACTGCAGGCTGGGGCCAAGGTTGCACTGGGTTCTTCCTCGCAGGGGCTGGGGTGCTCTCAGGGCAGGCAGTGGTGGCGCTGGGAGGAGTTGGGGAGGTCCACAGCAAATTCTGGGGTGTCTGCAGCTGTCCCCTAGCCCCCCTCCCCTTCCCAGGGCTGCCACCCGAAATAGCCTAGTTCAGCCCCCACCGGCAAGAACCTGGCACAGTCCCAGCCCTAGCCCACAGCGGCAGCCTGCCCCACCCCACGCACATATCCAGCAGCATACACCCTGTGTCCTCCCAGGATGTGTGAAGGGTGGGAAACACCCCTCCCCCAGCCCCTCCCCCGCCGGATGAGCCGCAATTCTGTCCCATGCCCAGCCCTAGAGCTGGGTAGCGACTGCCCCGCCCTACTTCCATTCCCTCCCTCACCGCAGGGGCTCGATCTGCCCCTGCCACACCCCTACCCTCGCCCCTTCCCCCACACTTACCAGCCAGAGCCAGCTGCTCTTCACATTGCCAAGCTGTGCTCCTGGCTGCGTGCATGCATGCAGTATTTACCAACCACATTATTGGCCACATCAGACAAAAAAAAACTGACTGCCAATACTCTCAATTTTCCTCATATTGGTACTGATCTGAGATGAAACAGATGTATTGGTGCACCCCGAGTTTAAAGTATTATTTTGTGGGGGTAAGGGAACAGAATATCAGAAATGTAATTTCTGCTTATATTAACAATATTGAATATGCTTGACGTTTTATTAAAAAATAAAGTACCTTTACTTACAAATGTGAATGTCACATATACAGATAGTGCATCAAAAACTGTCAGATGATTCAGGATAACTAATAGTTGCTTGTGTCTTTGAAAACATTACATTTTTATTGCACTTAATTTTGATGAAATTCATGGAAATATTATATTTTAACTACTTGAAGGAATGTATGTTGATATTTTAAATTAAGTAAGTTTGTGCTTTAAAAAAAAAGAAACAACCCAACAACTCCAACATAGAATTTTGGTATTTCAAGCAAGCAGAGTGGACATTAAGAAGAAAAAATTGCTTACTGAAAATGTTCTGTTTTGTGCTATGGCTTAATTCTGAGTTCTCTTGTTTTCTACCACAGGACAAGACAGGGCAGATTTCCATACACTTCAAATCGTTCAGTCCTTGAGGAACTACAGTAGGTTACAGAGGGCTTAAGCTACCCTGACTAATTATACACAAACTATCCTTATCTCAGATCTTGGAATCCTTTAATCAATTCTTTTATTGTACAGGGAGAAAAAATGTTTTCCAAATTATTCAGTTATAAAAAAGTGAACCATATAAACTATTAACCCATTTATGGAATGTGAAGATTAAGAATGATTTTATTTACATAGTATTTTGGATATTCGTCCCTTTTCAGAAGGTATTTTCTTCAAAAAGTTTTCACAAGAGAATGATCCAAAAGAAGTAATACTACAACATATTTTAAACATAAAACAGACAAATGACCAATACAAATACAACTTTCAAATACTGGCCAGCTAAAGTGGCCTACAGACTACACTAATGGGGAGGGGAGTAGATGTAGGTTTCTTGTATCTGGATGTGAGTGGCAGTTTGTAGACATTATTTGGATGGGTGGGAGGCTTCACTTCTGTAGTGGGCTGGGCAGGGAGGCTGTGGTTGGGGGGTGGAGGGGAACTAGATTTTTCTGGTTTTGGGTGATATTTGGAAAATCCAGTTTGTGGGTTGAGGATGGTCAGATGGACAGGCAGACAGGTCTTAAGAGAAGTGAGAGAAGATATATTTGGCTTTGGCTCAACAGAACTAATTAATCCAAGAGGAATTCTTGTTCTTGAAATTGATTATAAATTACAATGTTGAATACAGTCGTTTGTGCCATGTAGTTGTTTTGCACACAAACTGAAACAGACTCAGGCTGACTTCAGAATCTATCCTGCCTTGCACAGTACACACTGAAAAAGGACAGAACTGTGAGCTGAAGAAGTCATAATGATAGAGAGCATAAGTCTGGTAGGCATTTTACTGATGGTATATGGTACTTGAAGCAACTAGAATTTTCATCTCAAAGTCAACTATCAAGTACTTTCTAATGTTGGGCTTGAGGAGAAAGATCTCATTTACACAAGTATGCAAACACAAACAAGTGCTAAGGGATGAATGGTTTAACATGGGAGAATTTAATCACCAGCTTCAGAAAAAATGTTCTTGCTGTAAAATTTGGAGTAAGGTGGATCCTGTCTTCATAGCCAAAATCTTACTCATATTCCAAGCTGATGTCACTGCCATCAAGAAAGCTATATCCCACATTAAAAAGCTGAGCTCACAAATATAAAGTGATCAAAAGGAGCTATCATTAGTTTAGTCCAAAGAACAATAACAAGTAACCAAATATGCGATGTTTTCAAATTTGTCAAGCCACATATGAAACTAAGGATTACACTGCAAATACTGATTCATGTTCAACCAGCTTATAATAGTCACAAGTAGTCAGCAAATTAACAGAAATGCAGCTGGTCTATAATCTAAAAAGGCAACCCTAGGCAGGCACTTTTCCAGAGGGCGTTTAGAGGGATCCGTGAGCTTCCATCTACATTTTTAACTTAAAATTTTAAGTCCTTCTAGTATGATCCACCTAAAAAAGAATATGTGTTGATATATGTTCTCAAGACCTCAGAAGCTCTCTCTCTTGCTAGGAGTCAATGTCAGAAAGGGAGCTCTGTTTTAACCCAGGATCAAGATGCCCAGTTGACAGACTTTCAATTTAAAAGGCCACCTGCAGACATAAGAACTACATCTCCTCTGGGCAACATAAGGCTCCATCAAAAGCTATGAAATCTTATCTCCTCTGAGGATGGTCAGTAACTCTGATATCAGAGGTACTAGCAGACAAGTACAGAGCATATAAAGACAATGCCAGTATCATGAGCAGAATAAGCCTTCTCAGGGACGAACTTGCAGATCATATTCTCTAAGAATACAACACATCCAGGACAAAGTCGTCTTCTGCATTTGCTGGGCTTCTTGACATAGGAGTGGCAATCCAGAGCTTTCCTCTGAGGCAAATAAGCCATCATGCCCATATAAAGGAAAGATCAACTGAAAATGTCTGTATAAAGACTCTCTCTCCAAACTTTGGGCACAATTTTTCTTGATGAGGTTACATAGATTACAGGGGTGTTTCCTTCCTGCATGTTGTACTTTTCGTTTAATATCCTGAATTTGCAAATCCAGTCCTGGAAGGTCTATGTATTACCATCATCAAAAAAATTGTCCTGAAATTGGTACACAAATGCAAAGGGAAAATTCCTGTGGAAACTGGAATTACTTCTAGTATAAAGTGAGGATTCATCAAGGATACCCAGACCTATACATCAGAGGTGCTCTGAATGCAGAGTATCAGACCTAACATTCAAGTGACCAGCTATGATAAAATGTCTCTACTAGATTTATGATGTTTTTATGCTACACCAGGTCAGGAAGGCAGAGCTGAGCTGTGTCAAACAAAGCTCTAATGCATACCAATTGTTTTGAAGGTATAAACTGTAAGTTAGGGTGTAGATAAAGTTTTCTGCACCAAAGGCCTGGCAAATATTACTTTTTAAAGATGATAATATGACAATATCCTTGAATTAACCAATCATCCAGCAAAAAGGACATCTACACTCCCAGTATGTCCAAATAAACTATATCTACTGTCTTTAAGAGACATATTACTAATACTAGCTTTAATGTTAGTACACAGTATTAGTAGTCCTGTTTCTCTACTATTGAGTTCAGACACTCTGTACACAGGAGTACTTCAACAGTCATCATTTAGGCATCTGCGGGGTCCATCTGCTTTACTTTAGAAGAGCCTTGATGTTTACAGACCAGCATTGTTGCATGTTCTTAATATATTTTTGCCTACCCCAGAAATAGGCATTCTGCCTCTGGGGATTGTGCTGTCTTCAAATTCAGTTGAAGATACAATCAGTCATTATTATTCCACCTGGAGGTAGTGATGAAAACATGGATGAACATGGCCATAAGCTTATGCTACACGAAATGGCAGTTTCCTGGAAAACAACTGGTGGAGAATTGCATTTTTTGCTGCTTTGGTTATCCAAATAAGCAAGAAGTTCCATAGGGCTTCAGAGCACACATTCTTATTTTCTCAGAACCCTGAAATGAATATCATCTCTTCTTGGTACTTACATCACTTGAGTTTTTCAAATTGCTTTTACTTCCTCAATAAGTCTTCAATTTCTATTAAGACCACATTCTGATTTCCTGTGAAATTAATTTCGCCATGATCTTCTGCAGTAAAAACTGATGGAAAATCCATTAAAAAATGTCTTTATTATTTCATCATGCTTTTTAATTCAGAACCCCATGCAACCCACTGAAGGACTAGTCACAGTCTTCTTGCTTCTAACATACTCTAAATGTATTCGAAAGGGGAGCAAGTTATTTCTTCTCATCTGTCATCTCCTTTCCAGTTAATGTCCTATTCAGCTGGTAGGGTCTATATTATTCAGATAAGGATTCTGTTTTGTTGCGTTTTTTAATGCATTTTTCAATCCAGTAACAACCCTGAAAATGGTAGATATTTTTCATTAGTTCTGAGGGGGAAAGGACATCTTTCCTTCTAACATGATGGTCTTGTATGGTCTCTACGTTGATGCCATTCATCACTTTGCATGTATTAAATATTCAGACAACTTTAAACACCTTCAGTTTTAAATATTCTCCTTTTAAAGTTGCAGAGTTAAACAAAAGGGAAGGTCATCCTATACAGGCAGTCCTCGACTTACAATGTTTTGAGTTACAACGTTTTGCACTTACATTTATAAATTGACACCGTTTCACCTTTCTGACATCAGTTTCGACTTTACAACGCTCGAACTGATGTGACGCCATGTCAGCGAACAAGTTCAGTGTGTCACCCACCTCCCTGGAGAACATCTGTTCACACTTCCTTGGACACTTTCTTTAAGAAAGCAGACAAGCCTCCAGAAAAACTTTCAGCCAAGACTCCTGAGAAGACTCCAGCCAAGAGTCCTTCAAAAAGTCCAACCAAGAGCCCTTTAAAAAGTCCAGTAAAGTCACCTCAAATAAGTCCTTCCAAGTCAATATGATTGCTATTTACAATATAAATACATTAATATAGCTATATTATTATTCTATAATTGACCGAGTACAAAATTATGGGTTATTTTTGGTGAAAATAGGGTACTGGGCCTTGATTTAGGAACCAATTCCCATGTATAACGTTGTTTCTGATGGGATATGGTTCTGTTACACTTAAAATTATGATGCAGTTTTCAGGAACAAATTATGTTGCAAGTCCAAGGACTGCCTGTATTACCATATTTACTTGACTAGATGACAACCCTGATTATAAGACGACGCCCAAATAATTAAATTCTATATATGGAAATTTTTTAAATTTGTTATAATTTTCCAGGTAAAGAATCTAATTATTGGAGCATGCCTTGAATTTGTCCCCCTCCCAATGCTACAGCAAAAAAAATAAATCTGGAGAAGGGGGGGCCAGGTAGCCCCCTTGTCCTCCACCTCCCCGAAAATGTTCATCCTTTCTCCCCTCCTTACTATCAAACCTGGCTCTCCCTGAGCACATGGAAGCAAGGACCAAATTTGAAAACACTGACCTTAAAATTAAACATAGCTGTATTTATTTCCATATAATACCTGTAGATTTAGTCATCCAGAACTGATGCATGCTACTTATTTTGAAACAGCTACAAGTTTTAATTCAGGTACTCTATAAACACAATTTTGTACCTACTTAAATATAATACAAGCTTTGCATGATATTAGTCTGAAGCCAAAAGGCCCCTGGTTTACCATATAATCCATTGGGCTAGGTCCCACCAGAATCAACAGCATTTCAAGCCATGGCAATCCCATAGTTCAGCACTGGTCAGTGCATGTGTATATTCCAGATACACCCCCACAAAGGATCCATGTGTTAACTAGTACCCCCACTCATGACCAGAACTGGGTGTTCTTGTCATGAGTCCTACAATGCTCCAAAAATGTATGTACAGATAAGGCACAAGGCAAATGGGTCTAGCTTCACTTCATGGAGGGTGGGGCCACACTAATCACATGGACCAGGCTAAGAGAGGGGGCTACAGAAGGATCCTAGGTGAACTGTTTGGGGCACTGTTTTGTGATGTTTGCCAGGCATTTATGGCTGGTGAAGAAAGAGGAATTATTGAAAATGAGAAAGAAAGCTGCAGCTCAACTGTGGGCATGAAGACGAAGTAAAAATATATGCACTGTGGTGGCTCACCATGACTTGAAAGAGGCAGTGCTGAAGGGGACTGTGCTCAATGGGCACTACCATGTCTTATTCAGATGAGTTACACTAATCTGTCCTTTTGATAGGTTTCCATCAGCATCTTGACCTTTTGGCTAAGATCAAGCATCTCTGGCACAACAAAGAGGATGTCAGGGAGGGCTCTGGCCTCCCAGTCTCAGCCTGGTATTGCTGTACCTGCAGGCCCAGAGTAACTTCAGGCCCAGTGCCAGTTTCTGGCAGAGGGAATACCTGCCTTTTTTTATTTTTAATGGGAAAAAGTTTCCCATCAGTATGTTTGCCCCACCTGGGTCATGTGTTTTATAGTTAAGCTCAGTGCTGGCTGCATTTAATCAACTTTATAGTTGGTTTCCATTGCTGAGCTAATGCTGCTTTTGGCAGCAGTTTACCAGTATACATTATATTTAATGAGGTTTCCTTGTATGTGATAATAAGATGAGGGGCTTTTTTCTTCCCATGCTGATTGGAGAAAGAAACTTTGCCTTGTATTTGAATAAATATGGTACCTAACATGAGCACAAAGAGCATTACTATTACCCTATGAAGCTTTGTTTCACATATACTCTATGTCCAATATACTAACTCACATTTGCATTATCCTTTGTCAATACTAAGTTATGCTGCTTTAAAAAGAAGGGTTGTTTTTCATATCATAACTAACTGGTTATCACATCAGATTAAATGCCAATATGTTAAAAATTAAGTGTTGCAAGTTACTTGAAAGTTATTTTAATCCTTTCACATATTTAGCTCATACTGGAACTAGAGTCTATAGTATCCAGCTTTACTGCTGCTAACTGAATTAAAATCAAGTGTTTTCATTTTCAGGTGTCACCTACCTGAAATTATTTTTGAATAGCAAAGGCACCCTTTGCTATGACAGTTTGCTCCAAAATGTAAATTTAAATTTTTGTTAAAAGAAACCAAAAACAAAACCGAAACTGTTGTCAGAGAGAACTTGTCAAATGCAAAACAAGTGTCAACCAACATAAAGATGTCTATACAAATATACAGCCATTCTGAAATAAAAAATTAAACACAAACAACTCCCCTTCGAGTTGTTAAACACTCATTGTTATAGTAATAATGAATCGTTTAAAGAGAAAATCCAGTTTCTTTGTTATTAAAATTACTTAAAATTTAAAGTGTGGAGTTTATGTATGGACAAGCAGCTTCATTTTAAAACAAAATTTATTGTAATACTTGCTTTCTCCTCACCTCTGACACCACAATATGTATTGGAAAGAACTGTGTTCAAAATTATATTGTAAATCTATATAGACGTCTGGGGGGGGGGGGGAATATACAGAAAGGTGCTTTTCCAAAAATCAGTTTGGTACTAAGCCTTCCCATCTATAACTAGAAATTTTAAAGTTTGACATTTTCTCAACTGCAGAACACCATAAACAGGACTGACCATGATTCTCTTCTTAAAAACTTGTATTTTGTTTTATGTGACTTCTCCCATTTCCTGCTTATCCTCCTACTTTCCTAAATGTTGCTTCGGTATTTTTTTGTAGGATCTGTCACCCACTCTTCAGCTTTCAGTCTGGATCCTGAAGGGAACTGTCTGGTCATCTCCTCTTCTGTACCCAATAACTAGGCAATCATATTTGAAGGCTTCTTCAACTATCTTCTCTATGATGACTGCTCTCAGCTCTGCCTTACTACTTCATATTAGTCTTCACTGTTAATACAAAGGACATAGCCTGGTTTTTATTTTCTCTTTTTACAGATGCTACTTGTCAACTTTAGCAGAGGCTGGCCAAAGCTGTGCTATTATTTTTGCACATACAATATGCACCTTTTTCCAAAAAACAGCAGTTGGAAATTGTAGTGTGTGTTACACTGGAGAAACTTAGTAAAGAGAAGAGCAATTTCTGCCTTGCTGGGGAAAAGGAGAAATAAAATCTGCATATGACTCAGGGAATAAAACAATAAGGAGATTAGTCCCTGACTGCTGCTTACTCAGTTACTTACTACAGGCAAAGATCCTTTTCTTTTTGTCGTTCTGCCTTTCAAAGAACAGAGCATGACAGGATGGGATGGGACAGGACAGGAAAGGAAAGAAAGAGGTGTATTTTATTCTGGAGTGTGTGAATGTGAGAAAATATGGTCATTTCCTCCAAAATCCACCTTCCTCTCATCCATGGATAACACTACCTGCTTTCAAATCACTTAATACCAGAACTTTTCCATTATCTTTGATTGAGCTTTCCACAGATTAAGGTTACCACCTCAAGTGCTAAAAAAACTTACCATTTTTCCCTAAAAATTGCCAAAATCTAACTTTCCATTTCAGTCCATTGCTAAAATTCTCAAATAGGCCCTCATCATTTCCTATCTTGATAAATGCAAGCTTATTCCCAGTGGGTCCATTCAAAACAACAGGATCATATATTGATAATGATAGACTTCTTTCTTCATTTTTCTCTGGAATCTCTTTCCACTTTCAAGCAATAGTTATTCACCTTTACCTTTACAACCTTCCATGACTTAACCCTGCTGTATTTCTAAACTGATTTACTATGGAGTTTGGTGCCTTTACACTGCACTGTCCCCTTAAATAATTTGGCACTTCCCCCCCATGCCTCTTATGCTTCAGAAAAAAAATCTCCATTGCTTTTTTTTTAAGACGCATCAACTTGAAAAAAAAAAATCATACATAGGGGCTTCCACACCTTACAGTGCCAATATTGGCCATGTATAAACATTCATTTTCTCCTGAGAAGAGTTGCTACACTCCGCGTAGAAACCACAAGTGTACAGGTGTTCAGGATTTTTCTCCCAAAGCAAAAACGGTGGCTCTGGAAGAGTTTATCCTGGGAGAGTGAATGTCCATACACATCTTGTAAGAGAAGCCACAGCACAGTCCTCCAACATCCCAGGGCTTTGCCGTATCCAATAATTCCCACCTTGCCCGAAACAGTGCGTTGGTCAGGCTGGACTCTACTGCTCCAGCCTAGCAGGAAGCAGAACATGCTGCATTAACAAGCTGCATGCTGTGCTGCAGGGAGAGCGAGGCTAACCGTGACCAGTCTGGGTTATCCAATCAGGGCACTGCTTGGATGACCTGTACACTGCCTCCAGGCTGACTGAAAGAGCCTGCAGATCACAACAAGATGTGTGCACAGGGATCCTCTGGCTGAGCAGCAGCATCAGTGCAAACTCTACTCTTCAGGGCCTCAGCATTTGAATGCCTGTTCAGGGGTCTCCAGGTAAAATTTTTCTTCACAAAAACAAACCAGGGAGAATTCTCCCAAGTCATCTGAACCTTCATACTCAGACACTGTGTGGCACGCTGCAGTCCCCTTAAACAGATCTTGCAGCACACTACTTGAGAACCACTATTCTAGGGACTAAACCACACATATACAGTAGCTGGGGTCGGTTTTTTTCTTCATATCAAAACAGGCTATTATTTGAAAAAATTAAAAAAAAGGTGGACGAGTTTGGTACATTACTAAGATTAGCAGTTTGTTATACCAGCATCTGTCAAATTGGTAAGTAACAGGTAATTTACTGGAAAGCAAACTCATACTTACTAATTTTGCTTGCTGTGCATTCACTGGATCACCATATTGCAATAATGCTTGAAACTGGTTATTCTTTGTGAATGTAATTATCTTTAACACTGCACCAAATTTAGAGAATATCTGTCAAAAACAATAAAAAGGTTATGCTTACACAAACCTATTACAAAACATATAAATGCAAGTTAAAAGATAAAAAAAACAATTGGCTTACTTGGTGAAGAACATCAAGGGTTACAGGGTAGTACATGTTGTCAATTATTATTCTAAGTACGGGACTCTGAGCTGGAGTTACTGCACTCTCACTAACTGTAGTCCCGCTTATGGGAGTATTTGTTGTCTGTACTGCTGTCACTGCCTGAAGTACAGCTTGAGCCCTCTAAATAAAAATAAAAACATGTCATATAACAAAAAAAATATTTCAGGAAAATAGCTGTATCCATATTGTTACTGCCAACAAATACATAATTACCTTTGGCATCATAAACATTCACCTCTTAAAAACATCACAAGAGATGCAAACACTATACAATGAAAATTTAGTGAACATTATAAAGATTTCTTCAATGGCACAGCAATCTACTACTACTTAGTCCATCAAAACTAGATGTTGTGCAATGCAGAATTTGGGTGGTATAACTGGAACTGTACTCTACCATGGGGAGAGATTATACTAAAAAAATATACTGATTAATCCTTACCAAACCCCAGAAATGAAGCCCACAATCCTTCTAAAAGGAAGCATGTGGGGTTTTTTTTGTTTTGTTTTTGTTTTTTGGGGGGGGGGGGTGTTTACCAGAAGGAACCAAAAAGGTGGGGCTGTTTTGGATTTTGAATGTGTGTTGACAGACCAAAATCAAAATCAAAATCATACCCTCCTGCAATCTATTCAATAAATTAAGAGTTCCTTTCTATTTTTAGCCAAACTCTATATTAGAATGAATAGCTCACTAATAAAAGGAATATTTTCCAAATAAGAATGGAAATGATGGATTCTACTCATAATAGTCTAATCTGTGTCTTAATAAAATTAAGACAGTAAGGCCAAACATAGAAAGAAGTGATTGCAGGTAAGCAAACTACTTACATGCAACCCAAGAGTTTATTAACCCAAACAACAAAGGTTTACAAATTGAGAGGATAACCACATCGGTAACAACACAAGAGCATATATCTGCATAACTACTTCTATTGCAAAAAGTGATCAAGTTTTAGAAGGGTTAGATGATTCTCTAAAAATGCAAAAAGAGGAATTTTATTTCATACGTTTTATTATAGTAGCTTTACGAGGTAAAACAATACAACAGAAGAAACAAACGTGTGCATGCCAAGTAAGAATCATAACCAATAATCATCACCATACATAAAGGTATCATCATCAGAGCTACTACACATCGCAGGTCCCACAACTTGCATTATATTCCTCATTCTGAAATGAATTAAGGAATAAGAAAAGTAAAGTAAAGGGGGAGGGGGGGAAGACCTGGTAAACACTTTGTGGGAAAACAAGTTTTACTGTTTCAGGTCAAGCACTAATTAACGCTATTCTGACAGAAGTATTTTGAGAATAGTGCTAATTATTTTCAAAAAATGCACAAAATATACACCATTCTAAAACCACTCAAGCATTTGGTAGACCTGCTTCATTATTTCAGTCCTCTTCCAATTTTTACACCAATAATACTGTACCAAAATTTATGTTGCAAGAAAAACTGAAATTAAATTGTCCCCAGCACTTATTGGCACAAATGGTCCCAACCAAGGACACCAGAATTACTCACATGAGTAAAAATTTGAAAGGCCTGCTTTCTAGATCACAGCCTTAAAAGACTCTTCTGAGCTGATGTTTATTCCTCCCATATAATTCAGCTAAGACTAATAGTACTGCATGACAAAGGAGGCATTCACATGAATAAAGTCAGGCTTAAAATTGTACAACAGATGTTTTTAAACAAGGAATAAATTCAGTTTACATTTTTAACATTTGTAAAGAAGTGGCCCTACTTTTTAAAGGTACTTGGGGAAGAAATAGAAAGTTTTTTAAAATGTTTAAGCAGGTAAACAAAAAAGTCAACTGCTTATTTAACTTGAGAAATATTATGTTTTTCTTTTTAAGTTTCATTATGTTCTACTGTATATTTCTCTTTACAATTTTAAAAGTATCACAATAACTAAACCTAATTCTACGTTTAAAAAAAAGAAATGACAAGTTGACAATTCAGGAGTTCAACAATTATTACTGTTATTCTTAACACACCAGGTAAAAATGACCATTTTAAAACATAACTTTACCATTATTTAACTGTCCTGCTTATGCATTTTCCCAGACAAAATAGATCCACAAAAATATTAAAATGTTGAAATAGCTCTAATAAATCTACTGTGAGAATAGTCTTTTAAAAAGGCAACCTGTAAAAGTAACAATCTTGCAAAGTAACAGTATAAGAAATTAACAAAACAGTAGCTAAAAAACTACCATAAAAAGCTGAAAAAATTACTCTAATTTTTATTTTATGCGCTTGTTTAAGGTCTTGTCAAATTACAGCTTCCTCTGCTCTCCCCTTAATTAAACTATTTATGTTTTCCTTAATTTTCCTAGTAATTTACAGAACTTATTTTCTTTTAAAATTCTATGTAAAGAAAGGACACTTTTAAAAAGTCACAAACGCTTTCAAACGCTACCGTTACCTACATTTTTGGTTAAGTGGCTTAGTGTCCCTATTAATTTAACTCGGAAGGGAATTTGCTCATCAACAATCAAAAACTCATATGCTTTTTCTTACCAATACAAGAATGTCCAAACCCATCACAGCCACCTGTCTTTTGCTGAGTATATTATCACAACAAGCATCAGTCTTGCAAGGTGACCAAAAACATTATTATAAACAAAAAAATTAAGAACAAGCTTGTAAAAGAACTGCCTTAATGACAAAAAGAAAGAGGCAGACCTGCTGTAGCAAGAGCACTGCCAGAATGATATCACATCGGAGCAGAATATTATTAATCAGAGTGAGACAGGTCCAAAAAAAGGCCAACACTAAAAGTAAGCATAAAATGGATGGTGGATATAGCCCTACCTATTACTGGTATTGGTGGATTTTTTGTTTTTCATTTCTATCTTCCCCCCCCCTTTTTTTTTTTTTTATAGCTAGCATTTAAAATTTTTAAAATAATCCTTGATAGACAGAATACTCAGAACAACAAAAGATATAGCATGATCACAATGCTAGGCAGAAAAATGAAAGATGAACTTAATTTCAATAGAAAGCAAAAAAAAGTCTCAAGCATGGAAGTTTCCAGAAAAATGTCCTTAAAAGGTAATAAAGTAGTGTGTAATTAACACACTATTATACCGGATAGGACAAGAGAACAGCAGGAACTGTAGTTTCTTACAACAGACAGGCAATGCTAGTCTGATCAAAAAAAGAATATAAGAAATGAATGCTGAGATATTAGCATCTGAGCTGCAAAGGGTCAATCCTTCTTTTCCCCATTCTTTGTGGGAAGCAGCAACCTCAGATGCAAGGAAGACCTTTACTGCTCTTGCAAGTGTTACTTTTAAAAGAGTTTCCTGTTCTACTAAAAAAGTCTTACGACTGTTTTGAAATGGATTTTACACATATCCAAGATCAAATAATATATTTCTCAGTTATTAAATACATTTTTCCCCTGGAGTGATCTGTAATGCATTTTTCTCCAGGAACTATACTGTAGGAAGAAGAGATCAAATAAACTAAAGTTACTAATGCTATCAGTTTTATGATTCATAACACTGGGAATAGGAATCTGCATTAGTAATAGATGCTAAGGAAATTCGACTTGCGCTGACAACTTAAACCAAAAAAATTTGTTTTAATCCTAACTTTCAAACCGAGGTTTATTTCATGAATGGCTTTAAGTTAGTAACAGTTATAAGCAATAATGAATTACAGTAACAACATTGACATAACTACAACATGTGAAGTCAAAATGATGCCTGGTTCCTTCTAATATCATAAAATAGAACTGCAACCGAAAGTTACAGCAAAATTTAGTTGATACAAAAATACATTCAATTATACAAAATGCATGCTGCGAATGTAGGCTATGCTATATTTGTAAGCAAGTGTACACATCTGTAATACTCCATAACAATATATATATACCTGGTTTAGTGTATTATCAGTCTTTAGTTCTTTATGATTAGAGTATTGGATATAAATGGGCTGGTTACGGAGATGAGGTGTCACAGCAGAATAATAATTAACCATAGTGATAGCAGCTTCTTCTGTTGCAAGTTCCAAAAAAGCCTATAATGTAAGAATTAAGAAAAGTCTTGTATTATTTATGGACTATTTACTTTTTGACATTATAAAAGTAGCACATCGTTCACAAAGACTTCCATTTTTAGTAAGATCTCCAATTTTACTCCCCGCCTCCCCAGAAAAGCCCGTATTTAGCTAGAAATCCCCTATCTTCAAAGTAAAATTTTCCATATGTCTAAACTTTCATCATTAAAGATGCTGGCCCAAATAATTACCTTGAAAGCAGAGAATTTGGGGGATGGAAGAGATCATATATTCAGTTAAAAGAAAGGTCAACAAACTCACTGCATGTAAATATGAAGTGAACTAGAATTGACTCTGAGCTAAGAACAGTGCAGACTAAAAAATGAGTTACAATTATAATTAGTTTCCATAGGATTAACAGTATATTTTGAAATTTGAAAAAAAAATTGCTATACTAGTAATGGACATAAATACAGGCAGTACCTGATTTTTTCCTTTCAGCATCAGGATATTGGTTACTTTACCAAAAGGTAAGCCTAAAGCAATAACTTCAGTTTCTGTCACTTCACCAGGCAATTTCCTGATATGAAGAACACGAGAAGGAGCCCCATCCATTTTATCGTCTCCTTTGAATTTCTTGTTGTCATTACCATTTGCTGAAAGAGAGTTTTAGACTATTTCATATTTACAAGCCAGTAACACAAATCATAACAAATAAAAAATAATATCTATATGGATAAACTGTTTTAGTTCAAAACTACATAAGCCACAAGGTTTAACCTAAACTGTATTCAAGTTTTTAGATTAATTTTGATGAGAATAAAAATTAGAGACAAAGGTAAATAGGAAACGGGACAAAATGCTATACAGGCTTATCAAAGCTAGACTGTATCAGATAGGTAATCCAATATCTTTCATTAACAGATCGGCTACCCAAAACAAATAAGGTAGACCTAATCTACTACTGAACCAGAGAAGATGGGGGTTAGTACCAACAAACACTGAGTGGGTTTAAAGAAGAAACTGATTAAAGAAGAGACAAAAAAGGTGCTTGCAGACATTAAAAAACAACAATAAAAAACAGCACATTACTTTAAACTCATGCGTTCCTGCGCTAAGCCTTGCACAAGCCTAGAAGAGGCAATGCAGTACTTCACCCGGCTCACCTGATGTCTATAAAAATTGGGCACTTTAGTGGGGCTTTTTCAGCATTTTTATCTAATAGCTGATTGAATCCATTTTAGCTAAAAGTGCCAAAAAACTCCACTGTAGTCCAGTTTACACAGACGCCGCAGAGCTGGGCTGAAGTAACACACTGTTTCTTTCAGTAATACATGGTTTTTTGTTTTTTAATGTCTGCAAGAAGCCAACATTCTAATGAAAGGGGAACTATCAAGGTGGACAAGGACTACTGGTGGACCTCTCAAGTCTCAGGACCAAAAGAAAAAAAAATTAAAATAGTAAATAATTTTCTTTAACAACCTGGGTACAGAAAGTTGGGTTAAATGAAAGGAAAAACCTTAAGGAGGGAAGTTAATTATGTAATGAAAGAGAGAATGCAAGTTTAGGAGACATCATCAATAAAATGACTCAGAATATCTTACAGGATAAAGTGGATGAGACCGAGACCTGGAGTAAGAATTAAATGAAATTTAACACTAACTAAATGAGGTCACACGCAATGGAACAAGAATGTCTGCTGTAAATTGTGGGTTCATTAACTGGAAGCAACAGGAGAAGAAAGGCCTAAGCATTACTGTATGTCATTGAAGCTGTGGAAAAGGCAAATAAGGTGAGGTATTACCAGAAGGCAAAGGGAAATAGTTAGTCATGTTAGTCTGGAGTCGGACAGAAGGCAGGGAAGAGGTACAGCTTGCAGACTAACTGAATTAGAGATGCATTAAGTTGTTTTTTTTTAAGCCAAAGCTCACTTCAACAGATGCTGTGAAAGCATATGCATCTCCTACTCAGTCCATACAGCACACCTCTACCATGCCTTCTACCAGAAGATACAGGGAATCATTCATGTATAAAGCCCTTGTGAGGCATTATCTGAACACTATCATTCTTGCTATAATTAAGAAAAATTAACACTGTCATAGGTGCACAAAGATGGCCAGGGAAGTAGAGCATCTCTACTGAAAGGAGTGATGGAATAACTTGGCTTGCAGAGTCCAGCAAAATGAAAGCTGAGATGGGATGTATCTACACTGTACTATGCTCACAGGTACCTTACAGACTAACTAAATCAGATATATAAAGAGATCATGAAATCTTCTCTCACTATCAGATGCTGTGAAAGGACAGCATAGAACAGCATACGAAGTGGAGTGAGAGATCTAAATAAAAAAACTGAGAAGGGAGAGTGCTGGGAAGAGGTATACAAAACAACGAACCCCTAGGAACAAAGTGGTCAGAAGTGAGCTAGAGCCCATAAAAGCTCATGTTCTACATATATCTTAATCTGTAACAGCTGTGGGCAAAATATAGCCTGTGGGCCAAATCCAGCCCACCAGGAGATTTCATCTGACCCACAGGCACCCACCAATTAACAGTACTATGCCCAGCCCTCACATTTCACTCCCACCCTTGTGCACGGTAGGGTCCTGGCCCCAGAGCTGGCCAGCAAGACTACTGTAGCCAGCGAGGGACCTGCTTGGATTCCCCAGCCTCCAGCGGCTACTCCTTGTGTCCCTGCTGCAGCGCTTGCTCCAGGCAGCAGGTAGGGAAACAGCAGCAGGTGGAGGGAAGCTGCAGCTGGGAGGAAGTGCAGAGCTGGGGCTGGCAGGAGTATGAAGCCTAAGGCAGGAGTGTGAAGCCCAGGTTGCCCCAGTTCCATCGTGCAGGACTCCCTGCTGCTCACATGCAGTTCCCAAGATTCACATGCCACCAGGGGGAAGCCCCACGTGATGGAGGCAGCTGCCTTCCCTGCTCCCTGCCACCATGTGCAGTTCACAGGATTCTCCTAGAAGTGGTGGCGAGCCCTACTCCCTGCTGCCTGGAGGAGTCTCAAGAACTGCATGTGGCAGCAGGGAGCAGGGCCAGATCACTGGCTTCATCACATGGGGCTTCCCCCTGGGTGATGCGGAGTCCTGGGAGCTGTATGTGAGCCACCTACACCCCTGTGCAAGAGGCAGGCTGTGCCTGCCTGGGCTATGAGCACCCTATGGTGCTGCCACTGGTGATGGGGGCTGTATGCCATGGGTGGGGGCATGTGTGGAGGTCCCCACACAACACATACCCAAAGCCACACCCCTCCTGATGCATACAATCTTCCCACACACAGCCACACACCTCAACCCCACACGCACCCCACCATACATGCACACCCCCCCAACCATACCACACACACACACACAAAATATACAAGAGTAAGACTTTATTTGTGTTATTATGCAATCACCTCTATATACTTTATGCAAACACACATAAATCAGGATGAAAATCTTTTTTGAAATAAAATTGAAGTATGTTAAAGATATTTGATTTTTAGTATTATGTTTGTTTCTGGTTCCAAGATGGTAAGCTCCCCCCACCCAAAAGAAGTACTTACGGGGGCAAGGGGACTTATGGTGGCAAAAGGTCAGGGGTTAGTGGTGCAACTCCCAGTTCCAAGATGGCAACCAGGGCACGGGGCACATGTCAAGGGGTGGGACTGTCTTTTTGGCCCTCAACAGCTCACTAAAACTCATTCATTAAGCAACTCTCCAGCCAAATTGCCCACCGGGGTCTATAAGGGGCACATCAGCCTTCTGTTCAATACAGTATAGATACATCCTGTTTCAGCTTTCATTTTGCTAGACTCTGCAGTCCAATTATTCCATCACTCCTTTTAAAAGAGATTCTCCACTTCCCTGACCACCCTACTGTCTCTTTTTTTAACCTCTATTCCAGTGCAAATCCATTTTTCTTAAATATATAGCCAGAACTACTCAGTGTTAACCTTGCCTTCTGCCTGACTTCAGACTAACCTGCTACCTCGCTCTGCACTGTATTAATACACCAGGGTGAAGGAAGAGTTTTCTAAGTTTTCTGAGGTTTTTTTTTTTTTTAAATAAAAAAGGACAGTACCAGAATGAAACGCGTACAAAGTGACCATGAAGAAATTCTAACTAGAAGTCCAAGGGCTTTTGCAAGTACTTAAGATATTCTTTTTAATTACTTAAGACTAAATATTTGAAACCAAGTATCTGAGCAATACAATCTCCAATCTACACCTAACAAACTAAATATTTGCGTAGGTTTCCAAAGTAACTAACCAGGAACTGAAGGTGTGGGTACTGCTAATGATCAGGAGACTAACTATGGAGAACAACTGTGATACTAGCAGAATGGAAGAAAAAAATTCATAAATGAAATTAACTGGATTTGTTTAATGACTGGGTTTAAAAAAAACCAGAGAGAGAATAAAAGAAGAAAATCAATACTAGGCACTTGCTATTTTCAGGGCCAATTTTGCACAACAAAGCTGCCAGTCATAAATTCCACAGAGGGAAGAGGACAGAAGTACAACTGAGTTACAACTCTAGATCTAAATTCAGAAAGTTTAAGTTCAGGAGGGATTGTCAAATGTCTGACCTCATATGTCTGACCTCCTGTATAAGTAGGGTTAGAATATTGTTATAGATGTGACAGTCTAGAAAATATACCAGAAGCAGAGGCCTTTTGTTTGTTTTGTGACATCTTTTATTGGACTGACTGTATAGTTGATATAGATGTTAGATACTTTCAGATACAAAGTGCCTTTTCTTCAGATGAGTCCAGACTTGAAGAACACTTTGTGCCTAAAAGCTTTTCTAACAACTCTCCTAACTGTAGACAGTCTAATAAAAGATAATCACCAAAAACCCCCTCAAAATTTATTTTCCTCATTTGCTAAAGACAGATCTACACCTTTAAATCAGATTCTCAATTCAGGTTATCTTATGCCACCTAACCCAGACTAAAACAGCAATAAAGACAACAGAACCTAGTTTTTGCTCAGTTATCAGCAAAGTCCAATACTAGGCTCCCTGAAAAACAGCTGTTTGGTACAAAGCAAGTTAAACCCAAGCTTCTCTATTCTTGTTGCTGTAACCGCAGTTCCCAACCTTGGGGTCACTACCCCATTTGGAGTCACAGTGATAAAAACTGGGGTCACAAAGACAATCACAGATTTTCTCCTTTAAAGGAGAAAAAACACAGAAAAGGACAGGTTTCCCCTTGCAGACTGGGAGAGTTCCAGCCTGCAATGGGGAAGGAGGGGGGCAGCAATCAGGCAGAAGAGCACCTGGCAGTGTGGAGAGAAGCGCCCACAGCTCCTTCCAAGCAAGTCTATGGGAGGGCAGGGGCAGATTGAGGGCCCCATGGTTAAGTTCACCCAGGTGGCTGGTGCGGGAGAAGGGAGCAGCTGGCACCCCACTGCTTCATGCACTCATGGGGAAGGAAGCAGAGGGGGGGCATATGTTCCCCAGATGTGTGCAGGGCTGATGTGGGCTGCTCACTGTGAGCTTGGGGCTTCCCACCTGGCTACCCTCCCTCTCTGGCATAGTAGGGCAGGAAGGCTAGGTGCCCCCTGCCCGCCTGGCAGCAGCAGAGGGCACAATACCACCGCTGCTACTGCCAGGCAGCCAGGGGGTTCCTTGCCATAGCAGCATGGCTGGCATGGGGCTCCCAGAAGCAGCACTGAGCTTCCCTGCCCTACTGCACTGGGTCCTGCCTGCTGAGCTGCAGAGGCCCCCAGGGTCTGGGTAGCAAGACAGGGAGCCCAGAGTCCTGCACCAGGCAGCCTGCATCTTCCTCCCAACCCCATGATCTCCGCTCCAGCTGTGCCACCTGCAGATGGGGGGGAGGGGGAGGGAGAGCTGGAGTCCACATTCTGTTTAAGCCAGTGAAGGTTGGGCACTGCTGCTGTGGGGCAAAGGAGGAGGGGGACAGGGGGCTAAGGACTCTGGCCCTAGTCCCATAGCCCTGGCAACTGGGGGCCCTGCCCCACTTCAGCATGGACCTGGCTAGACAAAAACTTGGCTGGGATGTTATAGTTTGGGATGATCCTGCTTTGAGCAGGGGGTTGGACCAGATGACCTCCTGAGGTCCCTTCCATCCCTAATTTTCTATGATTCTGTGATTAATGGCCCCTCACTCATAACTTGCAGATTCCCACTCCTCCCAGGTGCCCCTCATTCCCCACCGACAGCCCCTCCATAACCCCGCCAGTTTCCCTCACTTGCAACCCATTGGCCCCTGCTTCTCCCATCCACCCCCCAGCTAACGGCATACTGGGATGAATTAATAGGAGTGTTGCCACCAGCTCAAGGGAAGTGATTATTCCCTCTATTCAGCACTGGTGAGGCCACATCTGGAGAACTGTGTTAAGTTTTGGTCTTTCCTCTACAGAAAGAATGTGGACAAATTGGAGAGAGTCCAGTGGAGGGCAGCACAAATGGTTCGGGGGCTGGGGCACATGTCTTATGAGGAGAGGCTGAGAGAATAGGGCTTATTTAGTTTAGGGAAGAGAAGACTGAGGGTATTTAATAGCAGCCTTTAACTACCTGGGTGCTTTTAATGAGGATGGAGCTAGACTGTTCTCAGTGGTGGCAGATGACAGAACAAGGAGAAACAGTCTCAAGTTGCAGCAAGGGAAGTTTATCTTAGATATCTGGAAGAATATTGGCACTAGGAGGGTAGTGAAATACTGGAAAAGGTTACCCAGAGAGAAACCGGGGGCCATGGGTTGCAAGTGAGGGAAACTGGCAGGGTTATGGGATGGGGGGCTGTCAGTGGGGAGTGAGGGGCACCTATGAGGAGTGGGAATCTGCAAGTTATGAGTGTGGGGCCATTAATCATAGAATTATAGAAAATTAGGGATGGAAGGGACCTCAGGAGGTCATCTAGTCCAACCCCCAGCTCAAAGCAGGATCATCCCAAACTATAACATCCCAGCCACAGTTTTGTCTAGCTAGGTCGTTTTCTGCAGAGCTGCTGCCCAGCCAGAAGGCCCCCAGCCCGTAGCAGTGCACAGGACTGTTCTGTCCTAAGTGCGGGACGTGGCCCTTGTTGCTGTTGAACCAGATGAGATTTCTTTTGGCTCAATCCTCCAATTTGTCTAGGTTATTGTGAATTCTAGACTTACCCTCCAGCATATCTACTACTCCCCACAGCTTGGTGTCACCTATGAACTTGTCACCTATGAATTTGCCGCTCTGTGCCACCTTCCAGGTTGCTGATGAACATATTGAACAAAACCAGCCCCAGGATCGACCCCTGGGGAACTCCACTTGATGCTGGCTGCCAACTAGACATCAAGCCATTGATTACTACCCTCTGAGCCTGATGCTCCAGCCAATTTTCTATCCACTTTAAAGTCCATTCGTCCAGCCTATACTTCCTTAGCTTCCTGCAAGAATGTTGGGGAGAACATATTAAAAACCTTACTAAAATCAAGGTATACCACATCCACTGGTCTGCCCACATCCATACAGCCACTCACTTCATCACAGAAAGCAATCAAGGTTGGGTCAGGCATGACTTGCCCTCCTGTAAATCTATGCTGATTGCTCCTAACCTTCTCCTCCACGTGCTTAGAAATGCAATCCTTGAGGAACTGCTCCATGACCACAGACTAAGATAAGGCTGACTGGTAGTTTTCCAGATACTCCTTCTTCACTTTCTTAAAGATAGGCATTATACATCTGTCTTTACCAGTCAACCTGAGCCTCACCCAATCACCATGAGATTTCAAAAATAATGGACAGTGGCTCTACAATCACATCGGCCAAGTCTCTTAGCACCCTCAGGTGCATCCCATCTGGCCCAACGGACTTGTAGATGTCCAGCTTTTCTAAACAGTCCCTCACCTGTTCTTTCACCACTTTTGGCTGCTCACCTCCTCCCCAAACTATGCTGCCAGGTGCAGTACTCTGGGAGCTGACCTTGCCTGTGAAGACTGAGCCAAAAAAAGGCACTGAGTACTTCAGCTTTTTCTGAGTCCTATGTCACAAGGTTGCCTCTCCAATACTTTCTCTGATCTTCCTCTTATTACTGACATACTTGTAGCAACCCTTCTTGTTGCTCTTCAAGTCCCCTGCTAGCTGCAACTGCAATTGTGCTTTGGTCTTCCTGACTTTATTCATGTATGCCCAAGCAACACTCTTATACTCCTCCCCAGTTGTTTGTCCAAGTTTACGCTTCTTATAAGCTTCCTTTTTGTGATTTAGTTAACTGAAGAGCTCCCTGTTAAGCCAAGCTGGTCTTCTACCACCCTTGCTAGTTTTCCTGCGCATCAGGATGGTTTGCTTCTGCACTCAGTAAGGTTTCTTTCAAGTACAGCCAGCTCTCATGGACTCCTCTCCCCCAGTGACAGACTGGTTCCTCAGGGGATCCTGCCCATGAGTTCCTTGAGTGAGTCAAAGTCTGCTTTTCTGAAGTCCAGGGTCCTTACTCTGCTACTCTTTGTCCTTCCTTTCCTCAGGATCCTGAACTCAATCATCTCGTGATCACTGCTGCCCAAATTGGCATCTACTAGTACGTTCCCCACCAATTCATCACTTTTTGTGAGCAGCAGGTCAAGAAGAGGATGGCCGCTTCAGCGCTTGCATTGGGAAGTTGTCTCCAAAACTCTCTAAAAACTCCTGGATTGCCTGCACAGTGCTGTATTGTCCTCCAAGCAGATGTCATGGTGACTGAAGTCCCCCATGAGAACCAGGGCCTGTCATTGGGAAAGTTCTGCTAGCTGTCTGAAGAAAGCCTCATCTACCACTTCCTCCCAGTCCGGTGGTCTATAGCAGACATGCACCATGCCATCACCCTTGCTGCTCTCCCCAGTAAACCTAACCCAGAGTTTTTCGACAGGCCTATCTCCAGTTTCATACTAGAGCCATCAGCAATTATATGGCTCTTGTACATAAAGTGCAACTCCTACTTCTCTTCTCCCCTGCCTGTCCTTCCTGAACAGTTTGTACCCATCCATGAAAGTCCTCTAGTCATGTGAGCTCCCACCAAGTCTCTGTTATTCCAATCACATCATCATTTCATGACTGTTCAAGGACTTCCAATTCTTCCTCCTATTTTCTCAGGCTCTGTGTATCCATGTACAGGCATACCTCATTTTATTGCACTTTGCTTTATTGTGCTTTGCAGATATTGTGTTTTTTACAAATAGAAGGTTTGTGGCAACCCTGCGTCGAGCAAGTCTATCGGTGCCATTTTTCCAACAGCATTTGCTCACTTCGCATTTTTTAGCAATAAAGTATTTTTTAATTAAGGTATGTACATTTTTTTTTTAGACATAATGCTACTGCACACTTAAGAGACTACAGTATAGTGTAAACATAACTTTTATATGCACTGGGAAACCAAAAAATTCGTGTGACTCGCTTTATTGCGATAGTCGCTTTATTGCGGTGGTCTGGAACCGAACCCGCAATATCTCCGAGGTATGCCTGTATAGGCACCTCAGGTAACTAGTCGATTGCCCTGATTTCTCAGAAAGTACAAAAACACCTCCCCTGCTGCCCCCTCCTGCTTGCCCTTCCTCCAGGTCTCCCGCTTCCCCACTTACCTCAGGACTTTGGTCTCTACCTCCCGTTTAAAGCCCTCCTTCAACAGGTTATCAAGCCAGTCTGCAAAGACTCTCCCCCCTTTTTGTCAGGTAGTTCCATCTCTTCCCAGCAATCCTTCTTCTTGGAACATCATCCCGTGGTCAAAGAAGCCAAAACCCTGCTGGTGACAGCACCTGCGCAGCCAAGCATTTATCTGCAGGATTCACCTGCTCCTACCTGGGCCCTTTCCCTTGATCAGAAGGATTGAAGAGAACACCATTCGAGCTCCCCTTCACCCCTGCACCAAGAGCCCTGTAGTCACTTTTGATCTGCTCAGGGTCTCCCCTAGCAGTACCATTGGTGCCCACACAGATAAGCAGCATGCGGTACTAGTCCGAGGGCCTCTATGATATCTTGGATCTGGACTCCAGGCTCCAGACAAGCAGCAGACTTCCCGAGACAACAGGTCAGGCCGGCAGATGGATCCTTCAGAGTCCTACAGAAGGAAGTCTCCAACCATCACTTCTGGGTGATGGTGGTCTTAATCTTTCCCACCTTGGAGAGACCTGGCCTGTCCTTTTCCACCAATGGAATGGGCTCCTTGCCCTCTGTTGCTAGGGCTCCATATCTATTCTCCAGACAAACTGATGTAGGCTGAGATGAAGATTTCTGCCTGCGGCCAGAGTTCACAAGCTGCCAGCTTCAAACTTCCAGGGAGTCCATGTCCTCTCCCTTCTTTAGTGCTGCCTCATGCAGTTCTTCCTCCAGTCCCAGAGGTGTCCTCCAGCACTGAATCGATCAACTCCCCATGGTGGAGGATGCTTTGGAGCCTCACCACCTCCTCCTGTAGCTCTCTTGCCTGTTCCCTGAGAAACACCACCAGGAGGCACTGCTCACACCATAGGCACTCCCCCACCTGGCCATCACTGGAAGAAACCTGCAAGCTGCAGTCCCCACAATGACAAACCTGGACCTGGGTGGAAGCCTTGATGGTGAGCAGTTCTGCATAGACAGAAACCCTACAGGTGCAAGCAGTGGCAGTGGCTCTGATGGCCTTGCCCTCCCGCTCCGCCCCCTCTGACACTGCCATCATAGAGGCACTCCTCTGCCTCCTGTCCATAACGCTCTTGGAGCACTCCGCTTGATTGTTTCAGTAACCAGAGTGCTCCAAAAGTATTAGACAGACAGCCAGACAGACTAAGCAGTTTATTATATTACAATTTTCCAACCTTTCTGGAAGACCAAGTTTTGATCTGAACGACATCAAGTGCTGAAGAATGCATCAGTTCCCTTCATAGGCTTGTTCTAATAGGTCTCAGTCAGTGCTTAAAAATAAATAAATAAAATGCAGTGCTTCATTTCTCATTTTAAATGTTTATGGCTTGAAATTCCAGCCATTGGTTGTCATTATGGCTTCTTCAAAAGAAACGCAGTCTTTTAGTATTCTCTTTTCTCCACTGAATATACCTCTACAGAAAAGTCAGCTCTTAAACTGTTTTTTTTTGACAAAAATCACAATTTAGATTAATTGAAAATTCTGCCATTTTTCAGTTCTTTCCAATGTATTAACCCCTTTAAAAGGTGAAATACTGTCTAGTTTCCTTTTCCACAAGTGGTTACCTCCAAAGATGGCATAGGGAGAATTTAGAAAAAACAGGCATTTTATTCCTTCAACACAACCCCCACAAAACCAGTCTTCAATCATAAGAGCTCCACACAGTGAAACAGAACATTGTTTGGTGGCGTTTCCAAATCCAACCCCACCTCCAAATACCTAACAGAAGTACTGACGTCATTCTCTTTGACACAATGTCATCTTCTGCACCCACAGAATAAACAGCAGAATTTGAGACTTACGAACATGGTGAGATTTACAAAAGAAACTTAAGCGTTAAACACAGATCTTGGAAAGGAATTTGAATACCTAAATCCAAGTGAGTAATCAGAGGAGTAACTAGCTAGGACTGCACCCAGGGAAGTACTCTATCCCCCCTTCCCTTTGTACATTCTGGTTCTAGAGGCTCCAGTGATGGGTAGTGCACAGGAGCAGCAGCAGCAGACTGCTGATGCTGCAAGATGTCATCTCATTTTTGGTGCATATGCCCATGTTAAATAGGCAAAAAGCTCCTGATTTCAGGAGAAAAAGGGGAAGACATCTTATCTCCACAGCAGCAGCAGCTAACTCGGATGCTGCTTCACAGGACTACATTTCCCAGAATGCCTTGATTCACTGACTTGCTCTTGCACCACTGCTGCCGGGGACTGGGCGAGAAAATACGTGAGGAAGCAGAGCAGGGCCTTGAAGGGTAAAGTATCCACGTCTCTCCATTCTGGTGCTTCCCCCTTTTAGGCAGTGCCCAGGATTCATGTCCCACTTGTCCTTCCATCCTTATTTTGAGCTATTCACAGAAACCCTGTCTAATACAAAATCAGCCAACACCCCCACGAGCCTAAATGCTCTCTAGGAAGTTTACATACGTTATGTTCAGATACTGCACATGCCCAGAAGTGCTGCCATGATGGCCCAGCTTAACATTCAGGCACCTATGTCCCACCTGACACCATTTCAGTTAACCAGCTAAATGTCCCTATTCCTAGTCCTCAGATGCACACGTTGAACAAAACTAACAACAGATGATTATACCAAGTTTAGCACCCCAGCCATTTTCATTCAGCATAGCTGAAACAGGCAGCTATGGCCCTTGAATATAACAAGTCCAGTGGTTATAGCACTTGCCCAGGAAGTGGCACTCCTCAGGCAAAGGAATCCAAAGCTCATCTCATCTCTCTCACCTGCTACAAGAGTAACATAAACATAAGGCTACGCTGTTATGTGAAGGAACTTTTCACTGGTGGTGTTGAAGATAAGTCGCAGTACAGTCAAGAATGCAACTATTATGGGGGTAGATAAAGAGACCAAGCAAAGGCATGATTTGTATCCCAAATGAGCACTCTCTAAATAAGGTACATGTGTCCTGGTCCCTGGTCCCAACATTGTTTATGCATTTTGCATTAAAGTTTTCTTGGATAAAATGCATAAAACAATGAAACCATGAAATTAACAGGCAGTTGGTATAGCTAATAAAGTACTGGTTTTATTGGCTGCCTGGATGCATATGCTAATTAAGCAGGTAGCTAAATTTTTCACTAGCTTCCTATTTCCAAATAATCTTACATAGAGCTTATTATACAGACTAATCTCAATAGGTCTTGAAACAAGTCTTCATAAAAAAATCAAAGACAGAGAGCCAAACAGTCAGTCAGACAGTATCTTAGGTTACAAATAACATAACAGTAATAAAAATTACTGCAATTACCTGCAATGTCCTAAAAACAAAATCTACAGTGCCTTAGCACTGCTCTCTTCCATTATACCTTACCATATGCTATATATACATTTTACTAATTACTGATACTTTTAAATCACCACGACATTTTTACTTAAGCACCAAAAAAGTAGTGTAACTACACACTCCCAACAAAAATGAAGAGAACAGGGAGCAATTTACCAAAAAACAGGGAGCAATTTACCAAAAAAATTCAGTGAAAGGAATGGGGCTCTTGTAACACACTGGCAACAACAAGGTTTATCACAAAACCTGTCTCTGTCTCCTTACAAAAGTCAATATAGTGCTATCTCTATCTTGTCTCTATCAGTCAGTACAACCCACATGCAAATTTTGTACTTAGCTTGAACATCACTAATTCTAAAGTATTCAGCAAGGCATACTTTGTTTATTATGCATTACATTTCAAAAAAGTGTTAGAGAGTTTGAAGAAAATGAAATTCACTCAGCTTTCAAAACAGTTATTATTAGAAGCATATGACACTGTATAAAACCTCACTTTAAAACTCCAAATAGTCTCTCGCTTGCCATTTTAATGATACTTCTGTGGGAGATGCAGATTAACAATGTATTATGGAAACAGGGATTGAAGATCCCATGAAAAAAGCAGAAAGTGTTCAAAAAGATGCTACAAGGTAAAATTAAAACACTGTTAGAAATGTTTTGGTGATTTTAATAAGAAGCCTAATATAATCAGAACATGTGTAAATTAAAAGATACACTAGTCAACAGCAAGCTTTTGAGCATCTGTAAAGAAAATGTGATTCGTGTCATTCACACGCTGACTTTTGGGAGATGATGGGCCATAAAAAAGGTCTTCCTGATGCATTAAATAAACAGCAGCAGATCAGGGAAAACATAAGTCTTTCAAGTCTGCCAGAAATTACTATTCCAATACTGTCATTTCAGCTGTCTGCCTACAGATCTATATTAGCAAGGAATCTGACTTTCACCAGATCTGTAAAGATGGATCCAATTAACTCTTCTCCCTTCACTACTTTTCAATAAAGAAAAATTATTGTGCAGCCAGGGAAGTAGCTGCAACTCCCACGGTAGAAAAAAAACACCACTATCATGATATCTATTACTACTAAACTGATCTATTTGTTCAGTATTATCCCACCTGCCAATTCCAAGTAAGTTACATCGCAGGATGGGAAAAATCCCCAAATTTCCTCTAGATAAGAGAAGTCTTGTAATCAAAATAAAGTCTAAACCAGATGATTATTCATCTACATGCCATTTAATCTTACTCTGTAGAAATCAGCTAAACATAGGCAGACAAGGTTCTTTGGGTGAATCTGATATCTTTTATTAGATCAACTTAAATAGTTGGGAAAAATTTTTTTGACAAGCTTTCAGGTTTAAAAACCCTTTGTCAGGCTGAGGAAGTTTCTGCAGTTGGTGTGTGCTCTTCCTGGATGGAATGAACAGTCAAGGGGTCAGAGGCTGGGCTGGTCTGCACGTGAGACAGGCAGTCAGTGAAGATGTAAATTGAGGAGTCAGTAGGTGAGAGACAAGTGGGGGGAGGGGAAGAAGGGGGAATGAATGTAGCAGTTGAATAGTGGAGAGGTACATGGGGAGTCAGATGTCAGGCAGGTTAATGTGTCATAAATCCAACGTCTATATTTAGTCCATTTTTTTTTGTATTCAGGAGGTTGATGAAGTGAAATTTGTAGGCTCATCTCTAAGAAGTGTTTTGTAAGTTTCCTTTGAAGATCAGAACTGAGAAATTGGAGAGAGTGGTTTTCTTGTGAGAAATGTGCCCCCAAAGGTAATTGGGTATTCTTGTCTTGGATAAATTTCCAGCACGCGTTCATTCTGGTGTGCAGCTGTTTGGTCTATAAGTTGTTTGGATGCATAAGAAAAACATATGCATCCAGCGATTCTTCAAGTTAAATTACTTTTCCAATTCTACTTGCACTTCCCTGAAAAAACAAACTGCAATGAAATGCTGATGGGAGTGCTGTAGCTATTTATATAGCATGATACCATATAGCAAAGGGTTATTTTAAATGGATCCACATCCGAATGGCAGGGGGGTTTGAGTGGAGGCATGCAGGGTTCTCTTCTGGGCCCAATACCGTTCACTATGTTTGTATTGATATAAGTGCTGGAACTGAGAGCTTCCTGAGCAGGTCTGCAGGCAACATGAAACCTGGAAGGACTACAAACATGATGGACTACAGGTGTGTAATTCAGGATGATGGAAGTACAATTCAAAAGAATCTCGATAGATTGGAAGGGTGGGCTGGAGCCAAGAGGATGTTTATAGCTAACAAATGCAAGGTGCTACACCTCAGGAAGAATATTGAAAATACAAATAAAAAATGGGTGACACCTGGCTGGATGGCAGCACTACAGGCAAGGATCTAGGAGCTTTGGTAGACCAGACTCAATACGAGTCTGTAGTGTAATGCAGCTTCACAGAAGGTGAATGTGTTTTTTGAGATGCATCAATAGAAGCATTAGCTGCAAGACGTGGGAAGCAATAGTGCCTCCTTACCCAGTCACTGGTTAGGCCTCATCAAGAGTATGGTATGCAGCTTTACGCTCCATATTTTAAAAAGGACATAAAGTTAGAAAGAGCTTAGAGGTGGGCAACAAAAATGATAGAAGGGTTTGGGAAGACAAGTCATATGAGAAAAGGCTGAAGGAAATAGACATGTTCACTTTCCAGAAAAGGTACTTAAGAGGGGACACAATAGCAGTTTTCAGATACCTAAAAGGCTGCCATATAGAAAACACTTTGCTGTGTCTCTGCTGGACACAGACTAATGGCTTGAAGTTGCAACAAAGTAGGTTTAGACTGAATATCAAGAAAACTTTTGGAACAGTGAGACAGTGGAACAGACTACCTAAGAAAACTGTCAATTCTCCATCACTGGAGGTGTTCAAGAGGCAGTTAGATAGTCATTCATCAGGCATGATCTAAGTACAGCTATACCTATGATCTATTCTGGGTAGTTCCCATGCTTCTGGGTTTTTCTGGTTGCCACACGGGGCCAGGAGGGATTTTTTTATCCTTCCTCCTGCTATATGTACTGTGGTTTTTTAAAGCCTTCCTCAGAAACACTGGGTGCTGGCTGCAGCCAAAGCTAGGGATTTTGACTGGGGTATGCCAGTGCTGATATTAGGACTTGAACTAAGAGGATCTTTGCTCTCTGGTCAGGATCAGACCGATTACCATATATGGGGTGAGGAAGAAATTCTACCCCATGGTCAGATTGGTATGGACTGTGGAGGGTTTTGCCTTCCTTTGTAATAGGGGAGCAGCATTTTTAAGCAACCTTTGCAACAGAACATTGGCTGCTGCAGTTCCTCTACTTTACCTGCAGGAGATTACAGTGCATGTCTTGTGGTTGTCAGGGCTAACAGTGTAATTTTGCTAACAGGTTAGGCAATGGATTTGTATAGGATGGTTTAGATAATGATGATCCTGCCTCTGGCAGGAGGTTGGACTAGATGACCTCCACAGGTCCCTTCCAGCCTGACCTCTCTATGACTCTAATCTCAACTTTATTGGATACATAATATTTAATTCCTTCCCAAAGATCAAGAGGACTTGTTTATCAAGCATAAACTCTATCAACAGGCAGGACCTCTTGATTGTCAGCAAGGTATTGATAAATCCTATAAATAGCAGTAACTTAGCTTTCTTTTAAAGAGTTGTGGGGGGCTAGCAATCAAAGCTGCATTTTGTGAATTTCAAGGAACAAAGAATCACAGATACCCTTAACTACAATTAAATGATGATAGATGATCAAATGTCTGTGTTTTGCAATACATACCGGTTGTGGAAGACAACTTACAGCTAGCTTTAACTGTCAGAACTAGTTTTCAGTGGGATAGTAATCCCAAAAGGATACTCAAAAGTGAGAAACTTCTACTGCAAGCAGATACAAATGAAAACATTTTAAAAGAGCACTGGACACTCCCTTCCCTTTTCTTATTGATTTTTAATGCAGTTTGTAAACTCAGTGTGATCAAAAGGATTCTGGGTACAAAACATAATGCACATTAGACAAAACATAATATATCTGTAAAAATTATGAAAGCTTAACTTTGTATTCATCATTTTTTTCTAGTAATTTTACTGAAGATGTAATCTACACTTTTAAGAGGAAGTCTTAAAAGTGTATAATTATACACCTCCCAGCTATGTTCTCATGCATTAAAAAAGGTCTACTAACAAAAAAAGTCTCTCCCCCTTCCTCTGACATCACATTGCCTTGTCCCGATTCCCTATTTGTACCACCTCCATATCCAATATAAGTCCCTTCATGGCTTTAAGCCAGGTTTATACACTAGAAGAATATGTGGGCATAAAGAACTTGGTTACACCTTCTGTTTCTCAGGGAGGCAGGGGCAAAAGTTTAAGATGCACTACAAGTATTACCTACAGTCCCTTGTATATTTGTGTTAATATAATGTTTGGAAACAAACCAAACCTTTTGCAGACAGCAATGTTTATACCAGTTCCTGCAGCATACCTGATAGCGACACAAATTGACTAAGACTGATAGAGACAAGCAGTGATTGAAATAAATATTTTTTTTGCAAAATGGATGCCTCATGCCCAATATGACCTCTTTACACACAGGAAAAAATAGCTTTTCCCTTGTACTCAGCAACCATAGCTGAAAAGCAGCAATGCAATTCAGAGAAGGTTTATATTTACTAATATGATCAGATAGAGAGCTCAGTCTGAGAACAGATCTACTCCATGAATGGATTGGGTTTCCAAAAATAAGGCAAATGCGGCGTTAAGTTTTTATGTTAAACACTGCCTTCAGAAATCTTCAGAAGTTATCCTGAAGAATAAATAATTATTTAAATTAAAGATTAAAAATGAACATTTACTGTTTGACTGATAATATCTTAAGTTAGTAAAATTGCCTAACACGAAGACCATAAGCTAGTGGTTCTCAACCTTTTTAGTAAATCGACAACCCTCCGTTACTTTTTGCAATTTACCGGCACCCCATGGAGAAACACTGAGCTAAAATCTAGCTAGTGTCAGGTAAGAGTGATGGGAGAAGGACTTTACCCCAGTCTGCCTTGCTTCCCCCCCGCCCCATCTGCTCCCCCTCCCAGTTCCTGGTCAGTACCCAGAGGAGCAAGCACAGGCCCTGCTGCTGTGGCTGCTATTCTAGAGACTCCAGCACCAACAACCAGAACCATGTGCACCCACAACCCCTGTCATGAGCCCCAGGAGCTACTCACAATGGTTATACCTTACTTGAAAATTCAGTTGTCATTGTAGTAAGAGGTGTTGCAAATGTAAATAAATACATACACAGATCCATAAATAAAATTGAACTTAAAAATTGCTTTTTCCAATGTTGACTTATCAGTCAGCTCTGTAATCATAGAAAATTAGCACTGGAAGGGACTTCAGGAGGTCATCTAGCCCAACCCCCTGCTCAAGGCAAGACCACCCCCAACTAGATCATCCTGGCCAAAGCTTTGTCTAGCCGGGTCTTAAAACCCCCCCAAAGATGAAGCTTCCACCACATCTCTGGGTAACCTATTCCAGTGTTTTACTACCCTCCTAGTGAAGAAATTCTTCCCAATACCTAACCTAACTTTCCTTGCTGCAACTTGAGACCACTGCTCTAGCCAGTTTTCTATCCACCTTATAGTCAATTCATGCAGCCTGTACTTCCTCAGCTTGCCTGTGAGAGTGTTGCGGAAGACCATATCAAAAGTCTTGCTAAAATCAAGGTACATGACCTCCACTGGTCTCCCAGCATCCACAGAACCAGTCATCATAAAAGGCAATCAGATTGGTCAGGTATGACTTGCCTTTGGTGAATCCATGCTGACTCTTCCTAATCACCTTCTTCTCCTCCAAGTGCTTAGAAATGGATTCCTTGAGGATCTGCTCCATGATTTTTCCAGGGACTGAGGTGAGGCTGACCTGGATCCTCCTTTCTCCTTTTCTTAATATGGGCGCTCTGTTTGCCCTTTTCCAATCTTCCAGGACCTCTCCAGATTGCCATGAGTTTTAAAACATGATGGCCAATGGCTCTGTAATTGCATCAGGCAATTCTCCCATCACCATTGGATGCATCCCATCTGGTCTTGAATATGTCCAGCTTTTCTAAACAATCCCTAACCTGTTCTTTCTCCACTGTTGGCTACTTACCTCAAACTCCTCCTCGAACAGTAGTTTGGGAGCTAATCTTGCCTGTGAAGACTGCAGCCCTTAAGGCAATGAGCACTTAAAGCCTTTTGTGCATCCTCTGTCACAAGGCTGCTTTCCCATTCAGTGAGGGGTCCACACTTTCCCTGAACCTCCTCTTGGTAGCTGCAGCTCCAATTGCACTTTGGCCTTCCTGACTTCATCCCTGAATGACTGAGCAATGCTCTTATACTCCTATTTATTTGACGAAGTTGCCATAACTTATAAACTTCCTTTTTGTGATTTACTTTCCTGAAGAGTTCCCTGATTAGCCAAGCTGGTCTTCTGCCATACTTGCTAGTCTTCCTGCACATTGGGATAGTTTTTTCTGCACTCTCACTAAGGCTTCTTTAAAGTACAGCCAGCTCTCCTGGACTCTCCCCCTCTATCTGGCTTCCCAGGAGATCCTGCCCATGAGTTCCTTGAGTGAATCAGAGTCTGCTTTTCTGAAGTCCAGGGTCCTTTCTCTGCCGCTCTCCACCCTTCCTTTCCTTGGGATCCTGAACTCAATCATCTCGTGGTCACTACTGCTCAAGTTGCCATCCACTACTACATTCCCCACCAATTCTTCCCCATTTGTAAGCAGCAAGTCAAGAAAAGCATGGCCCTTAGTTGGCTCCTCCAGCACCTGCACCGGGAAGTTGTCCTTAACACTCTCCAAAAACTTCCTGGATTGCTTGTGCACTGCCGTATTGCCCTCCCAGCAGATGTGTACATACTTTCTTACAGCACTATAACATGCAATATTTTATGGAAAAGACACTTGTGGTCAAAGAAACACTTTTAACATTTAAATAGTATATGCATAATGATGTACTCCAGCATAAGACTATTGCTTGTAGATTTAGCATTGCTAAACGTTTCCAGACCTGGCAAATGAAGTACTTGCTTTTTGACAGCAGCAGGGTAATCTTTCCATACACCAAAACACATACACAACCCCATGTTAATGTGTATCAAGCAGATCTGCAGGATATTTCCATTAGGAGGAACCAGGCTACCTCAGGCTCCATAACCCGTGAACTTCTTAACCTCTCAGAAACATGACCTACCTCAACATCCCTAAAACGGTTATACCTTTCAGCACCTACAGAGACAGAAATCTTCAAAGGTTATTTAACAATGTTACAAGGCTTCCAAGAGCAACCATGGTAGGGCTCAAATATAAGCTGAACACAAAAACTGGGAATTTAAGACCAATGCACTTTATACTTGCTTAGGAATTTAATCGCTCATCCAGATTTCTGGGTCAAAATGTTTACATTTACAGCAGCTGCTATGAAATAAGAAAGTTTGTCCAGAATATTTAAAGAATATAAATTCTAACTTTTGTGCTATACTTCAAATTTAAGTCACTTCTATTATTTAGTTAAATTATGTACATTATTTTTGTAATGTGGACACCACCATGACTGACAGAAACTGATGCCAACTTTCCAAAATCTTAAGGTATTTCAGTCGTTCTGAATGACTGCCTGCAGACTTACTCCTCAGGTGCTGACATGGACGTATTTTTCAACCTAACATTTATTATAATGAGAAAGATCTTCACCTGTATAAAACAACCTGGAAGGAATGCTGCTTCTGGTTTCTGGCCATATGATACCACTATATTTATCAAGCTGGGAGTGGACTTTCTCTATTCCCAGCTTAATCACTAAGACGCAGGAGTCCAGAAGCTTACAATGTTTACTGGTTGGCCATTAACAGGAAAGTGGCCTCAGCAAGTTAGATTATGTTAGAAGAGTCGCTAGCTATCTTTTCAGCATTATTAACATCCTGAGGTGACACAAAAACTTAATAGCTACCTCAGGCATCATGTATAAATACCAATTTTGTTTTGAAGCACAGAAACATCCTAAACAAGTCTGGTTTTCTCTCTCTTCCCTTAGTTACATAAGAGAGCATCTATGTATTTAAATGATGCACATAATTATTTATAGAAATAATGCCCAAAAATCAATTCCAGGGGCAAAGTTAAATGAAAGTTAAAAAAAAAAAAAATTCACATCGGAGGTTTGTAGATTAGGAAGGTATGCTTAAGTCCTTTTTTCTTAACAGTTTTAATTTTAACTTAGAAGTGATGAGATTCTTGCTATATGAGCTATCTGACTGGAATATAAAAGTTTTAATTGATTAAGACTGGTAATACCAGAGGTAGATGACCTTTTCTGGCTGCAGGCCAGAGTGACCCATCCCAAGTCAGAGGTAAGAAACCAGGCGGACACAAGGACAGCACGTGCAGCCAGAGTTGCCTGTCCCCCCACCCCATTCTCCCACTGCCAAAGCCCCACATCTGCAGGCTGAATCCAACGACTACATGGGCTAGACTAGAAGAAAAAGCAAGAACGGAATATTATGCCAACCTCAGTAAGGCTAAAGGATAACGTTAATTTCAAAATATAAAGTACTTTCTCTAAAAGCTTTTTTACATGCACTTTTAACAGAACTTAAGACATAACAATGTCATCAACTTCTGCTCAATATCAGAGCCTTGAGCTTCAAACTTAACTAAGCATTTCTGAAGAGATGTTCTGCCTTTGTTGATTTGGAGGAGAAGAAGGTGATTAGGAAGAGTCAGCCTGGATTCACCAAAGGCAAGTCCCAATTCTTTGTTAATGGAAGATGAAGTATGTGAAAGATGGATAAGATAGATATCTCTTTTCCTTAGAGAAGCCGTTTTCTCCAAGCCTCTATTTTCAACCTTAGCAATCTTTTCTAGCATCTGGGATTTTTGCTAAGATGTTTACATAATGATTTTCATCCACAGGATTCATAAACCACTTTTAAAAACTATTTTTTAAATGTTTCATATCTTAAAATAAACAGAATCCTTAACTCTCTAGAGTCAAGGACAGCAAGAAAGTGACACAAGTGGAGAAAATGGGAGATGTGGGGGTGTACAAACAAGATAGCACCAAAATTCAAATGGAATTCATCCCTAGTTATTCAAAGGTCTAGAACTTTCCTTGTGGTTAACCTTTTTATAAAAAAGAAAAAAAGCAACTACTTAGAGGACATCTTAAACACCAGGTCTGATATCTATTTAGGCAAAGGTCTGTGAAATAGCATCAGAATTCACTTATATTGTACAAACCAGTCAGATTTTTTTAAAGTAATACTTTTTAGCCAGTTATTCAAGGGTCAGCCAATTCAAATTCTTAAATGTGATAGGTTCAAAGAAGAGACAAGTGCAAAATGTTGACTTTTTCCCTACTTACATAAACCTGAATAACAACTGTCCAAGACAATTATAATGATGCTACAGAAGTAAAAAATATTTTGCCCGTTTTATTTTGCACACCTCTCAGGCAATTAAAAGAAAAATGGGAGAAAACGGCTTCTCTAAGGAAAAGAGATATCCATCTTATCCATCTTTCACATGTTTCATCTTCCATTAACAAAGAACTGGGACCAGGGTTTTAAAAAGCCTACAGAAATATAGTGCCCAGCAACCATTCAAATTCAGTGGGATTGAAAGCTTAACGCTCTTTTGAAAACCTCAGCATTGGTTTTTAAGAAATGTCTGTTTGGAGGACTGCCACCTGAAGATTATAAACAGGTTAAAGTTTTTTCAATTAAAGAACCTCAGGTTTCCTTGAAAACATGGCATGTTTCACCCAAATAAACCGAAGATGATACTCATTTAAAATGAAGTAAATTTATTGTCTTGCATTTTTGGACTATTATTTACAATTCTACAAAAATCTGAGTGCTTACAGAACCTGAGAGAAGGATGATTTAAAAACCACGGAAACAAACAAAAAGTATAGGGGTTATTATGAATCATTAGTGTTTCAAAGTTCTTTAATGAAATTGTCATCAATCAGGACACATCCAGGTTATAGAAATACATCTTCTTTCTTTAGCTTCCATTACAGTATCAACTTCAACAATAACAGGCTAACCAATGATAAAAATGACAAAATTATGCACAGACGCTATTTTCCATGCACTGCCAAAAATAATGTCCAGGACTCTTGAAAAACTGAAATTAGAACTCTTAAGCAATACAGACAATGAAAGGGCAGAGCCAAGTCATTCTCTGACAGACTGAAGTTTTTGTTTTAAAATATGCTTCCTTTATAAACAAAATGATCAAGGCTTATATCTTTTCTTTAAAGGACTGACAGAAAATTAATGACAACTCATCAAAATAATGTTTTGAGTGGGAAAGAATTCTAACTCATGATTGCACAGTTAAAATTATTTCATATACAAATTCAACAGGTAAAGACAAAGCAAGAGGAGAGGAAAAAATAACTTGTTCACCAAAAGTACATGTAGGTGATATTTAAAAAGAATCTGCCTAATGCAGAACTGCTCCTGAAATAGGGGAAATGTCTCAAACTTACTTTGTTTCCCTTTCTGAATCAATTATTCCTCACTGTACCTTACAGGTATTCAAAGAAGAATGGGTTCTGACCTCTAACTTGCAAAACTTAAAAAAAAAAATACTTCCTGGCTCTAGGAAAAACAACATCCACAAAGATTGCCTGGTCAGATCTAACAGACAAGACCTGGATTTTCGCCTGTTTCCTATTCAGAGATGTTCATGTCTAATAATATAGGTGGCCTAAGGAAACATATTGCCATGATTTAATGATTTCCTATTTTTTTTTAAAAAGAGACATGCCCATCAGAAAAAGGCATGAATTATTTTGCTTCATTCAGGAGATCTTCACTGCGGTTTACTTTTCATTTCCCTCCTCTTCTTTCAGTATAAAGATTTATTACTACCATTACTAGATTTAATATGAGCAACTGATGCAGACTGGAATAAGAAAAATTAGTCAGGTCATGGTTACTTAAAGCTAATTTACTATAAAATAAAGGATAGGTCCAAAATTATTCAAAACTGACATGAAATTTTGGGTGCTTAGATGGAGATATTTGAAGGGAGCCAATTTTCATATAATGTTCAGAACCCATTTCTTATAAAACTTCCACAAGGTGTTTCTAGTTAGGTACCAAAAACAATTCCTGGTCACAGGAAAATCTTGACCATAAGTTCCTTTAAATGCAACAGCGTGGTAAAAGTCATTTGCAACAGATTGTAGATTTTAAGGGCAATGTAGGCATGATTAAATTTTAAGAAAAAAAGGAACAATTCGATTTTTCATTCAAACAAAACAGATTTTAGAGGGGCCTAAAACTTATGACATTTGTTCTTTTACATTTAAAGGGAAACATTAAATAATAATGCAGCTAAAAGCACAGTAATTTTTTGTTCAAATTTAGTCCTATCTTTGATTTAGTTCTCCTGGCCTGGATGCTCCTAGAAATACAAGAAAAACTTTAGTTTTGCCTAGAGGATGGAAACAATTAAAGAAAAGAGCAGAGTCAAGGTTTTTTGTGTAACACAAACATACTGGTGTGGTAATACCTCATTTCTCAAAGGACACCTGAAAATGAAAATGGAACCACCTCCAAAATCAAGAATAGACTGGGAAGAACTACTGGTATTTAAGAGCACTCCTTTGAGCTAAAATGATCTACAAACCTTCTGCAGTGGTTTTAAAACTATAACCATAGTTTTGACATTTCCCTCCCTTACTAACTTTTTAATGCAGAATTACAGCAACAGAAATAGAGACTACTAGTAGTATGAGCTACTAAACCATCTCCCTATATTTGTGAAGAGAATCTATCAAGCATTATAAAAGTGGTGAGGTATGCCTTTGTAATTCCAACTAGTCAGTCAATTCACTGCCAGTCTCACAGAACAAACTTGCCATGCCAGAAGACTAGAAAAATGTAGAGTGATAAGCAGGGATCTGGGTTTTCCATTTCCCATGGGAAAACAGAAAAAACCATGGATTTCCCCTTTTTGTCAGAGAAAACGTGGATTTCTCCTTTTAGCAGAGAAACCCATGGATTCCCTGTTTCTGCAAACAGCTCTGCAGGCTAGTTGCGCTCTAGGGAAGGGCAGGGCCTCACACTCTGTCAGCCACGGCTTCACTCAGCTCAGCTCAGCCTCACACTTCTCCTGGATCCTGTAAAGTAAGTGGGGCTTACAGGGGGCTGGGGACCTGTCCGGCAGGGCTGGGGGGGAGCCAGGAGCTGGCCCCAGCTGTTGGGGGCAGGGTTCTGTAGACTTGCGTCCCTGGCCCCATAGCCCTGGCAGCTGGGGGCCCCCTCTGGCAGGCCTGGGGAGCAGGGGCTGTGGGTGGCGGCAAGAGGCATGAGTAGGGCGGGGGAGCTGTTGCAGGGGAAGTGAGAGGCATCAGCAGAGTTGAGGGTGGGGTGCTTTGGGGGCAGTGAGGGGCACCAGCAGGGCTGGGGGGAGGCTTTGGGGCAGTGAGGGGCATGAGCTGCAGGGGGGGGTTAATTTTAATAATGGATTTTGGAGTTTGCCACAGAATTTGCGATTTTTTTAATCAGAGAAAACCAGGATCCCTGGTGATAAGTATGGAAAAAAGCAAACTGAGAAAGGCTCATCTGATATGTAACCTGAAACAGCTATAAGAAATTCAGATCCAGTTGCTCGATAAGAAAATTTAACAGGTTCTAGTACCAAAAAGCCTGTTTACTTGGAGTCTAAAGAAGTCTGACAAAAAAAACACCACACTCCACTGCTCTGCAAGAAACTTAGGCGATGTACAGATGCTCAGTTTCTACCAGATAAATTACCACTGTCCCGATAGAAAACAAAAGCATACAGACATTCAAAATATTTCTCCTGGAGCAAAAATGGCTGATCCAAAAGAAACACAGCCTGGGAACAACGAGGATTAAATTGTATCAGGGAGAATGTCTATACACTTTCTCCTGGTTTAAGTCCTCCTATAGATCAACAGAAGTGGAGCCCAGAGAAAAGCTCCTGTGCCTTCTGAAGACTGGGGTAATCCCAGGCTGAAGAATGCACAGGGAAAGAGGGGTCAATTAATGGGTTCCACTAAGGGGGGGAAGAAGGGAGACCCCAAGGAGCATCCCTCCAGTCCTCCCTGACTGAGAGCTTGTCTGTGAAGTTCTCCAGCCATGGGACTGGAGGAACATCTGTATAATTCAACTCCCAGGCTATTTTTCTACTGGAAGAAATAAACGCCTAATAAGCAGTCTACAGCTGCTCTCTCTGAGACAGAGAAAACTGCCTCAGTTTGTTTTGCATCAGTCCAATTCAATGACTCTCAACCTTTTCTGAATTGAGGCACCCCTCTCATTAGACTCAAGGAGGCATCCCTCCATAACTTTTGTAAATTGAGTGGCACCCACTTTTAAAACCTAATTTATATATTACTATGCTTATCTCCTTGTAGAGGTGCTGGGCAGCAGGGATGTGGGGCTGTTTAGACAAGAACAAGCCTGAGTGTGTGTTTAGCTACTTATCTCCTCACATCTTGGGATACCCTTCAAAAGATCAGGTGGCACTTGTCTAACTGGTCAGTTCTGTTCCGTTCTAGTTTTTGCGTCTCAAAAAGGATATAGTAGAATTAGGAAAGATAGAGAGAAGGGCAAACAAATTATCAGGGCTATTAAGCAGTTGCAATAACAAGACAAACTAGGAAAGCTAGGTCTCTTCAATGTGGAAAGAAAGCTAGAAGACAGAAGTCTAAAAAAATCACAGAGGTCATGGACAAAGTGTATAGGAAACTGTTATTCACAGAGTCCCAGGATACTAGAACTAGGGAGCTTACCCACTGAAATCAGAAGGAGGCTGTTGAAAACTAACAAGAGAAAGTACTTTTTTATGCAGCACATAGTTAACTTGTAGAACTTATTACCACAGGAGGTTGCAAAGGCAGATGGTATAAGCCAGGTTTAAAAAAGGACTAGAAAAAGTAACGGACAACTGATCTATTAATAGCCATTAAAACAGAACAATTGGAGTTATCTGACACTTCTAAACCACTTCTAATGATGCCAGGCAGGGTAATGAATACGGAAGATTACCCTACATATACATGGTTCAGTGCTCTTCTTATAAAGCTTCCACTTCTGCTACTGTCAAAGACAGGACACTGGGCTAGATGGATGACTAGACTGACCCAGTATGGCACTTCTTGTGTTAAATGAAGAGGTATGAGGTTTCTCTCTCTCTCTCCTTTTGACTCCATTGCAAAATTTCTTCCACCACTGTGAAATGGACAGGCTAACCAAGCAGCAATATCCAGACTAGTGAATATCTACAGTTGACATAATTCAACTCCCACTTTTACCACTGTTTGGTGCTCATCATTCCTTATTTTGAGGAGAGCTAAATAACTGAAGCACAATTTCTTTCATGTGCCATTTGCGTACTGCCACATGTAACTGCTTCATCTTCTCTAATTTGCCATTCATTTAATAGATTTACTTTTCTGAGGTATTTGAATGTCTAAACTGACACAGCAATGTTAAAAGTCTGGTTCATGCCAACAGTTTACCCTCATTCAGCAGGATGGACTTTGTTACTATTTTCTCCACATATATAGGAAATGATTTTGAGATTAAATGATAGATTTCTGTTTTTGAAAGGGCATCACTTACCAGTAACTACCATGCTGCTCATGTTAGAGTTCGGGCTATTGAGTACACTGCCTGAAAGAAGTTCGTCAGATCCTCTCTAAAAAGAAAGAGACAGTAAGAGGGTGTTTCTCTATTTTGTCATTTTAATCTTGTTATTAAAATGTCAGCTTGACATGGCAAACCCTTAGGAGGACTTACACTAGCATTATCAAAACTATTCAGATTGGGCAGATTCTCTTTCTTCCAATAGGTGACAGCCAAATAATTGAAATCTAGGTAACACAGTATATTTACATAGCATCTCTCATTCCAAAAACTACACACACCCCTTCATCCACCACTGAAACACAGCCACAAGTTGAGAGATAGCCAGAGCTGTTCAACACCAAATACATATTTCAGGATAAAAATGTTAAGAGTACTGTATACCAATGAATCTACAAGCAAAATTTAGGTAAATAAAAAAGTACAGATAAAATGTCAAGGCTAGCACACCTATTCTCCTGCATGTGAAATTGGCAGTTTTCATTTTGAGCCTCTTTATAACATAAGCGAACCCTGAAAACAAAACAGAAACATTTAGGGAAGCAAGGAAAAACTGAGGTGAAATATTTCCTCTTGATTTGGAATGGAATTAGAGCCATCACATATATTGTTCCTTATTCTTTTCTTAGACAGTTGCAATCCACATCCAAGTCAGTGGTGAATTATTAATGATAAGTTTTTTTCTCCCAACATTAAGTTAAATGCCCATGTAAGCTTAAAGCAGGACTTATTTAAAAAAAAAAATTATTTCCCCTTTCATGTATGAGGTTTCACTTAATAATCATCAAAGTCATAGATCTACTCATCCAAGCTGGAAAACTGAGGAAAGATCAGGTAAGTAACATACAAGTAGCATTTTGTGCCTCTTTTTTTTGAGAAAAAGGAAGAGTCATCCTTGTTGGTCTTAAGTTTAAGAAAAGTCATGGCTTCACTTCCTTTGGATACGCCACTGCATTTTTTGTGTCCAAGAGAAGTTATTATTTCAGTTTTAGGTCTTAATTCAACCCAACTTCCAACAGTACCAATGTTCTCCACATTAACTCAGGTCAATGAGTTACTGCTAAGATGGAAGAGTACCAATTACTTAATCACCAATGTCACTTTTGTGCAGAATCTTAGTATTGACTGTAAACTGCTGTATGTGGGCACTCCTGTAAGTACTGAGACTTTTTAGTCTGTGCTGGCTTTGACACAGAGTCTATGCCACTCTTAGAAAACCACCAAGTATGTTTTGGATTGTGCTCCATTCTCAACAATAAACATATTGTTTAAACTAACAAGGGAACATGGTCCCGAGTAGTATAAATGCACAACACATATAGTCAAAATTTCTACTGCAATCCCTCTCTCACACAAGCAAGAATATTAGTATTTCTGGCAAATCTGAAAAATCCCCACCCTGCCTTCAGCATAATAAACAAGATGAAATGTTAAATCTATTCTGGCCAGCCAAGCTTACTCTCTCTCTCAAGGTCTTTTACATAAAAGATTTCTAAATTCCCACCCCCACCTTCCAAAAATCTCAAAAGCTTGCTGATTCTATCTTCTATTTTACCCATCAAGTAGTTTAAATTACATTAAAACTTGCAAAAGGAAAACATAATCCTATGAGTTGCCACTGTTCCAGCGTAAACCTATTTTAATTAGATATAATTAAGAAAACAGTTTAATTGGACAAAACTGAAAAAAACATTCAGAAACGTTATAGACTCTTCACTACTCAGCCTACACAGGTCTTCAAAGATCATATCACCTGACTTTTTTGTATCAACATACCTGACAGATAGAAGCAAACAAAACAGCAGTTGAACTTAAGTTCCTTCTCTTCCTCTTTGATAAGGTGTAACTTGCTCCAGTAATATTTAAAAAGTGAAATCACAGCAAATAAAGTTCAATAAAAATAATAGAAACAACAACATTTTAAAATACTTGAATTACTATGAATTAACTCAATTCAACTATGTGTTTTAGGATACTGGGACTAGTTTATCAGAATTTAAGAAGCTAGATCTGGGGTAAAACTGCTAAATGCCAAGTATGAAGAAAAACCCAGTAGCACTAAATTAGTTGGCTACTCAGTCGTGCCCTTGGTTTTCATAATAGGCCCAAGTGGTTTTCTTCAGAGACACATAAAATATATATTGTATTTAATAAATACTCCTGAAGTAAGCTACAAGTTGTACTACCATATTTGCTTGAATCCAAGACAAGGTTAGCCTCCCTCATTTAACAAGGCACCAGGGGATGGAAACACCCTGGTGGGGCAGTCACCAGAGTGTGCAAGCACTGGGCTGAGGTCAGAACACTCCAGCTGCCTCCCCCTCCCACCACTGCTTTCCCTAGTGCAGCAGAGGGGGGGAGGTGGAAGGCTGAATTTAAGACAACCCTCGAATAACAAGATTCTATACATGGAAAATTATAACAAGTTTATAGGTTTTCAAGCAGAGAATCTGATGGGGTAGGGAATCTTAAATTCAAAGTTGTCTTGGATTTGGGTAAACACAGACAACCCCCAGTTAGTGCTCTTAATTGGTTCTGGACAAACTGAGTACTAAGCGAAACAGTGTTAACCAAACTTATTTCCCTGGCGGAATGAATGTAAATTAATATAATCGATTACCACCCTTTCGCGCAGTCACTTCTCACTGCTGCCTCTCCCAACCCCGCCCCGCCAGCCACTCTGGCCTCAAGTGCCAGCCGGAGCCCCGTGCTAGTGGCACCCCACTCCGAGCCCCCGCCAGCCCTGGCCCCAAGTTCATGCCCTACCACCCACTTGTCACTACTCACCATTGCTTTTCCCCACCTGTCAGCTGCTCCAGCACCATGTGCCAGCCCAGGCCCCATACTCCTGCCGCCCTGCTCTGGGCCACCGCTGGGCCTGGCCCCAGGCACCAGTACATGCCTCATGCTCACTCCCACCAGCCAACTCGCTGCTACTTGCTGCCACCACTTCTCCCCAGCCACCCTGGCTTCACATGCCAGCCAAGGCCCCATGCTCCTGCCACCCCACCCTGGGCCCCCACCGTCTGTGGCCCTGGGCACCAGAGCAGGCCCCATGCTCACGCCTGCCCAGCCATTCGCTGTTGCCTGCCGGCCTCTCCAACACCAGGTGTCAGCCTGGGCCCCGCGCTCCTGCTGCCTTGGCCCTGGGCTTGGGCGCCACCGGCTCTGGCCCCAGGCTCCAGCACAGGCCCCATGCTTACACCTACCCACCCACTTGCTGCTTCTCACTGCCACTGCTTCACTGAGCGCTATAACTAAACTGGCTCAGTACTAAGTGGAATCAGATATGAATTTTAAATGAGTGCTATAACAAAACAGAGCTAAGCAAAACAGCATTGAGTGGGGGTTGCCTGTAATGTATTAAAATAATTTAACTTTTGTGGGGGGAGAGGGAGGCAAAGAGGAGACATGCAACAGAGTTACAAAAGACTCTCTCACAGTGATGAGTCAGGTTGCTATTATTCAGATAATTCTAAAGTTCTTCATAAACCAGTTTCAGATTTATAAGGTCCCATGAGGAAGACTTCCATTCCTGTCAGTACAGCAAGCTTCTCTAGATGTATTCCTTCCATACAATGGAATCTGGAAAATATCATGGGTACACTAATAAAGATCTTTTTTGGCCCATACCAACAGTCAATTATTAGCCAGCCATATCAGCCAATATTGATCTGATAATTGATTTGGTTACGTGATGCCAAATGACATAAATAAACATTGTATTTTGGTGGTGTGGCTTGTGGTGTCACATGTATCTGAGTCCCAGCTCCTAAAAATGGCGGCGAGGCCACATGAACTAAAGCTTGTTGAATTAACTTTAGTTCAAGCACTGCCGCCACCATTTTTAAGTGCAGGGACACTTAAGGGGGCAGAATTGAACAGGGTGAGGGTGGCTGTCAGCTGTCCACTGCGGCCTCAGGGCTCTCCACTCTGCTGCTTATGTCCTGGGAGCCCAATGGGGGCCATGCATCCCCATGCCCACTGGTGCCAGAAAGGCAGGTGTGCACAGCCAACACAGGACTCCCAAGGGAAAGGCAGCAGACTGGAGAGGCCTGAGCCCACAGCGGGCAGCCTGCATCTGCCCCATGCATAAAGCTAGATGGGTACATACCCCTCAACGCCACTTCTGAGGGGTGCATGCAGTAAGGGGGATCCCCCGCTTAGACGAGCCACGCATGGCTTTGTCCTGCCCCTGCCACAGGTCCCATACACCTCCCTGCCTGTGCAACGCCCCTAGCCCCACTCACTCCCTCACCATGCGGGCTTCAATCTTCCCCCCTGACCCATGCCCCCTCCCCTCCATAGACTAACCTGAAGGAAGCTGCTCTCCATGCCGCCTGGCTGTTTTCCTGGCTCCATGCATGCGTGAAGCCATACATGCACACGACACCCCCTGCGTCTCACTCCCAGCAGCCCCAAGGAAGACCCCTTGCAGGCAGAAAGCTACAAAGGGGAAACTCACTGTTTCCCAAGGGAACTCAGGCATCCAGAGGCCACAGCCAGAAGGCATAAATATATTCATCAGAGAATATTAATGGGCTAAAACGGCCAAAAAACCCAATAGCTGATAATGTAAGTTTCCCTTTTAATTGGTGCTGATCCAATATGAAACCAATATATCAGTGCACCTCTAGCAAATATTCAGGAATGACACATTTTTAATTGGTTCAGTACTGTATCTTAGTAACAGGCAGCCTCAGCAAAGAGACCAATATCCATGCTTTACTTAATAAACTTATCCAACCAACAAATTATTGCCTATACAAGTGAAATAAAAAATTAAATCAGCTAAGGCATATAAAATAGGTGACTTGTCTATCCAAAGAGACTAAGATACAAAATTGATTGCAGTAAGTTTAGATAGATAAATGACTATCATTAATTCCAGAATAATTATTTTAAGTGGGCTTATGAACTAGTCATTTAATGCAAGACATTTAAGAGTAAAACCTAACACCTCATTACTATAATACCAGATCACTATTCTAATTACAGAATATACAAAGATGCAACCTTTTATTTTGCTTCCATAAAGCAAATATGACTATGGTTTTCCTAGGTTTGTTTTTATTATTTTCAAATGTTTCAAGGATAGCTATGAAAGAGAAGAAACAAAGCTTGCAGTCTTTCTATATTTTGGGAATGAGATCAATAAATTAAAAGGTACTTGTGGAAAAAGATTTTTTGTTGCCCATATACTTAGGGACAATTATTCCATTGTTTCAGTAGAACACAGATATAGAAAGTTAGGACTGGAAGGGACCTCAGGAGGTCATCTAGAATACAGCAGACTGGCCAGGATGGGTGCTAGATGCAGCAGAGGTCCTGGACTGGACGCCATATGTGTTATAGTCCCAGACTGGCCAGAGCAAGCATCCAATGCAGAGCAGAGTGGGCACCGCAAGCACCACAAGTCCCTTAGCAGCCACAGCAGGTCCTGTTCGGTGCATCCCAAGTGTGGGTCAACTCTAAAACCAAGGGTTAGCACTGGGGGCCATATCTTGGACACCCCTGTTTTAAATGGGTTGCATACAACCATTCTGCTGCACAATCACCTCATTTACAGTTAGAACAAACTCCTCAAACAGTTAGTCGGTGTATAGCTGCAGCTGGCATCTCATCATCTCTGAACCTCCTTCCTCCTAATAAGGGTAACCCACTTACCCTCTCTGAAGGTCAACCAAAAGAGATGATGGGATAGCATAAAAGGTCTAATACCAACAAACAGCAGTTCTTGAAATTCCACCTTTTTCTAGCTATAACACTTAGCTGGGCATAATATGCATCATGCAACTTATACTGAAAGGTGTTAGGGGTAGCTAAGCTTGCTTTATAGAGGATGGTGAAGAGGGAAAGTCTATTTATTGACCTATAGCAGAGATGTCAAATTCATCCAGCCGGGCAGGCCCTGTGAGAAGTGTACAGCTGTTCTACAGGATGGACTGGGTCAGAACCAGTTCAAAGTTGACGTGTGGCGCTGTCACAAGACTCACACTGCATGAGGTGGATTAAAAAAAAAATTTTTTTTAAATCAACAATTCTTTTTAAATTAAAAAAGTTACCTTTTATTTAAACCAGATTTTATTTAATTATATTTTTAAGATGCTTTAAAAAAAATAAATCTATATAAAGACAGTTTTTTATTTAAGATATGTAAAAGCTCAAAAATATCATCATGGAATAGGGATTTTAACTTCTAATTATATACTATTTGAGACAATATATTCATGAAACTTTTTTAGAGAACTTTTATAAATAGGTCACAACATGCCATTATTAAGGGCACAATATTATAGGGTTCCCAGAGGCTCCTCTATAGATTTGTAAAGATTAAAGAAAACCACTCACCGGGACAATGGGACTCAGTGCTCAATCTAAAAGAACCCATTAAACATCTCTGTGATGCTTAGTTTCAGTTCTCAGACTGTGGATTTGTGTCTCCAGAGATATCCTGGTTAACAGTAATATATGGAGATGAGAGATAACAGAGCTGATTAATCTCTATCAGCCCTATTGTGTCTCTGCAAATTTGTGTACTGGTCAAGCAAAGTGCAAAGTTTCAAGAAGTTAAATGAATAGAGGATTTTGGGGGGTGGAGTAGATCTGGGTAAGGAGGAAGAGTCTGGAGATAAATTCAAGGAGGGAGAGACAGTAGAAACAAAAGAGAAACATTTTGAACAGAATATTCCAGAAGTCTTGAGAGAAAAGTTTCTTAGTATAGCTTCTCCATTGATTTGAGATCTAGTGAGGAAATGGTATGGTAGAAGGGATATTTCAATGAAGTTTCTCAACCTGTGGGTAACAAAATGCAAAATGCAAACAATATAACAAAGAAATGCAAGGCCTGGTAGCCCAAATGAAACAACATCATGAGCAGTGCTCTCTCTCAGGAGGAAGCTGCTTTCAAGATGATGAATGGAATACGTCTGAACATGCAGATTTACCAGGTTAGTAAAATTTCTTATTTCATACTTCTTTCTTAACGACTGCCTTTCTTCCCTGGACTTTTGAGTGGACTTTTAGACTATTTGAATTCTCATAAAAATAATGCCTCAGCAAAAATACAGTCGTTACTTTATGGAATATCAAATTTTAATGCAGTCATGATGTAAAATAATGGCTAAAATAGGCAGATCTTCCTTTTACAGTTCAACTTCTAAAGTAGCACTGAGTGCAATGAGTAATACTAAATGAGCAGGACTATAGTGACTGCATTGAGTCTTTTGTTCAGGAGGATCCATCCTCAACATACAAGATTCTGACTGTCCATCTTCAACATCATCATCACTGTCTACAGTTTCAGTTTTCAACTAATAGGTCCTTTTATGACCAGGTGACCTATCACCTGTACAATGGGGAAGAGACTGATATCATAGATCTTGACTTTAAAAAAGCCTTCAATCTGGTATCCCATGATCACCCCTTGGCAAAACTGGCCAACTGAGGCCTCAGCTTCTCCACGATCAGCTGGCTGGGGAATTGGCTACGTGGTCAGATCCAGAGAGTGGTGGCTGAAGGAAGTCAATCGTCATGGTGCCCTGCAACCAGTGGGGTCCCTCAAGGCTCTGTCCTTGAGCCTATATTGTTCAACATCTTCATTAATGATGTAAACATTGGCCAAGTTCACTGCTGACACCAAACTTTGGGGTAAAGCGTCCACTCCTGAGGACAGGAGAGCAATCCAGGTTGACCTCGACAGGCTTCAGAAATGGGCAGAAGAGAACCAGATGGCGTTTAACACCGAAAAATGCAAGGTTCTCCACCTTGGGAGGAAAAACCTGCAGCATGCTTATAGGTTCAGCAGTGCTAAACTGGCTAGTACTTTGGACGAAAGGGACTTGGGGGTCGTGATTGACCACAAGATGAACATAAGCCTTCAGTGCAATGCTGCAGCTAATAAAGCAAGCAAAATACTGGCTTGCATCCATAGATACTTCTCGAGCAAATCCCAGGATGTCATTCTCCCATTGTACTCAGCCTTGGTGAGGCCACAGCTGGAGTACTGCATCCAGTTTTGGGCTCCACAATTCAAAAAGGATGTAGAGAAGCTTGAGAGAAAACAGATCTTACGACGAGAGGCTGAGAGCTATGGGACTCTTCAGCATGGAAAAGCGCAGGTTTAGGGGTGATCTGGTGGCCACCTATAAGTTTATCAGGGGTGCTCATCAGGATCTGGGGGAACGTCTGTTCACCAGAGCGCCCCAAGGGATAACAAGATCAAACCGTCACAAACTCCTCCTCAACTGTTGCAGGCTAGACATAAGGAAGAACTTCTTTACTGTCTGAGCCACCAAGTTTTGGAATAGACTGCCACCGGAGGTGGTTCAAGCACCTACTTTGAACGCCTTCAAGAGACATTTGGAAGCCTATCTTGCTGGGATCCTATGATCCCTGCTGATTTCCTGCCCGTTGGGCAGGGGGCTGGACTCGATGATCTTCCAAGATCCCTTCCAGCCCTAATGCCTATGAATCTAATGTGGACTCAGGTCCCTGGCAACTGCCCCCTGCCCCTCCAGCAGGGCTGTGGGGGCAAGGGGTACCAGCATATTAGGGCTGCTGAGCACCACAAAGCAGTAGGGGGAGGGGAAGGACAGCTGCAGCCAGACTCACGTCCCGCTGAGCGAAAGGGGCAAGGGGAACTCTGATTTTCCATTATAAGAAACCCAAAAATCAAACACATCGAACACCAAAAGGTATAGGTATTTAGAATTTATTTCATCATCGTGATTGAGACACTGGTAGGCTTCCAAATTGCTTTAAAATTGTAAACATATCAATAAGATATTGTGTTCAACTGATAGTTATATAGACACACAGTGGCATTTCATTTTAACCACAGAAAAACATGTATTTTGGTAGTTTTAGTCAGAGAATTTGCCATTTTTAACTGAGAAAATCAGGATCCTTGCTAATAATGCGACTGTGGTGCTCATAATACTTCCATAACAACCACTTTACAGCAGCTGCTCTGAAGAAAGCAGGAGGAACCAAATTAATTCTTCTATAAGACGTTCGATGGAATTCAGCAGTGGACTGTTTTGAGCAATGTATTAAGAACTGGTCTAAACTGACAACACGTTGTGAACAAAATCCTGACAAAATAGATGGAAATGTCATAGCCAGAGTTCTCAGCATTGAGCTAAAGAAAAATGTAGAACATATGCTGACTATCCTAAAGCTTATTTCTGTAGCCTTGAACAAGTGCAGGAAAATCACTGTTTTATTGCTGATGCTGTTGAAATTTGGAAGGAACTGAGCGAGACCTTGAAAAAAGAAATACTCAATGACAGATGTAAATTACGGGCATTAAAAAAAATGAATGGACCAAACACTATCTCCAGCTCATTTTCTTGCCAATATTCTCAATACTTGGTACCAGGGTCAGTTCTTAACTGTTAAGACAACTGTTAAGTTGGCTATGACATGGGCATCCAGCTATCATCCCTCCATAATACCAAATATAATACAATTCAGGGCTAAGGGTGAACCATTCAAGAAATGCATGTTTGCTGATGAAGTTTTAAAGAAAAATTTACACCAGTGAACTGGTGGAAGTCCCTTAAGCACCTGGAACCAGAGACCACTGAAGGGATAATCCAGCTTTTAACAGCAGTAGCTTCTTCTGCAGGTGTAGAAAGAACATTTTCTTGTTTTGGACTAATTCATTTTAAATTGAGAAATCGCTTGGGAACTGAAGTAGGAGGAAAACTCGTCTTTCTTTTCAGTCTATAAATAAACAGGAAGAGGAAGGTGAAGACTGAGTTTGCTGCATAACCCAGTATTTTAAGTTTCTCATGCTGACCTGGCCGAAATAATCTATTTAATTTTAGTTAAAAACACATTTGATAACTAAAAATAGTTAAAAATGTAAAATACATACACTTGCTTTGTTAAAATAATTATACGTTTGTTGTTGAAAAATAAACAAATTACGTATTTTGGATTAGTTAAATAGAACAATTTAAATGTCTGTTGTTTTTGGTGATGGTTCTTGTCCTAATACGACACGGCAAAAATATCCCCCCAATAACCATGATTAATCTAGTGAATTGGAGATAGTTGTAAAGTCACTAGGAGGTGAACTATCTGCTTCAATTAGCTTTGGTAAATAAAATAAAATCATAATTCAGTTTTCTGGAAAATGTAGTTGGAAAAATTAATCCAAAAAATATGAACATAAATCTCCTTTAAAATGCATACTGTGTACCTTTTAAAATGAAACATAACTATCTCTGAGTTGTGAACAATATGTATTAAGGTTATATCAAATAAACAAGAAATCACATTTTGTGGAAAACAATTAAATTGAGGCTGCCCGACTGCTGGTTTAAATTGTGATTTAAATCACGATTTAAAAATCAATTTGATTTAAATCAAATCTACCCTGATGCCAGATGAACCATGCATGCTGGCTCTGATGCATGGGGCTGGTCTGTAGGTCCAATCTGGACCAGCTCCAGAGCCAGCTCACAAGGTTTGTCCAGCAGGGCACAGCAAGCAGCGCACACCCTAGATCAGCTGCATGCAGTGGGCACATCTAGTCCATCCATGCATGCCACCAGAGCTCACGATGCATATAGCCAGTGGGGCTGATGCAGGACATATAATGTCACGGAAGGATTACCAAGACTCATCCGGCCCTCTGACTATTACCCTATGCTGCTCCTACACGTGAGTACCAATGATGCTGCCAGGGGAGACCTTGAGCAGATCAAAAGTGACTACAGAGCTCTTGGTGTAAGGGTGAAGGGGACAGGCGCTCAGATGGTTTCTCTTCAATCCTGATCAAGGAAAAAAGGGTCCAGGCAGGAGCAGGTGCATCCTGATCAATGGGAAGAGATGGATCTATCTTACAAAAAGTGGGAAGAGCATCTTCACAGACTGGGTCACTAACCTAGTGAGGAGAACTTTAAACTAGCCAGGGGGTAGAGACCAAAGCCCTGAGGTAAGTGGGAAAGTGGGAGACTAGGAGGAAGGCCAAGCAGGAGGGAGCAACAGGGGAGGTGCTCTCATACTTCCTGAGAAATCAGGGCAATCAACTAGTTACCTCAGGTGTCTGTACACAAACACATGGACCCTGGGAACCAAGCAGGAAGAATTGGAAGTCCTTGCACAGTCCTGGAACTATGACATGATTAGACTTGGTGAGATAGCTTGCATGACTGGAGTACTGTCATGGATGGATACAAACTGTTGAGAAAGGACAGGCAGAGGAGAAGAGGAAGAGTAGTTGCACTTTATGTACAAGAGCCATGTGATTGCTCACAGCTCCTATTTGAAACTGGAGATAGGCCTGTTGAGTCTCTGGGTTAAGGTTAGAGGGGAGCAACAAGGGTGAAGTTGTAGTGGGTGCCTGCTGTAGACCACTAAACCAGGTGGAAGTGGTAGATGAAGCTTGCTTCTAGACTAACATAAGTTTCTCAGTCACAAGCCCTGGTTCTTATGGGAGACTTCAGTCCCCCTGACAGCTGCTGGGAGGACAATACAACAGCGTGCAAGCAATCCAGGAAGTTTTTGAAGAGTGTTGGGGACAACTTCCTGGTGCAAGTGCTGGAGCAGCCAACTAGAGGCAATGTTTTTCTTGACCTGCTTCTCATAAACAGGGATGAATTGGTGGGGAATGTAGTAGTGTATGGCAACTTGGGCAACAGTGACCATGACATGACTGAGTCCAGGATCCTGAAGAAAGGAAGGATGGAGAGCAGCAAAGTAAAGACCCAGGACTTCAGAAAAATAAACTTTGACTTGCTCAGGAAACTCATGGGCAGGATCCCCTGGGAAGGTAGTCTGAAGGAAAGACGAGTCCATGACAGCTGGCTGTACTTCAAAGAAGCCTTAGTGAGTGAAGGAACATATCATTCTGATGTGCCAGAAGACTAGCAAGTATGGCAGAAGACCAGCTTGGCTTAGCAGGGAACTCTCCAGGAAACCAAATCACAAAAAGGAAGCTTATAAGAAGTGGAAACTTGGACAAACAACTAGGGAGGAGTCTAAGAACATTGCTCGAGCATGCAGGGATAGTCAGGAAGGCCAAAGCACTAGAGTTGCAGTTAGCAAGGAACGTAAAGGGTAACAAGAAGGGTTTCTACAAGTATGTCAGTAGCAAGAGCAGGATCAGGAAAAGTGTTGGTCCCTTACTGAATGGGGGAGGCAACCTAGTGACAGAGGATGCAGAAAAGGCTGAAGTGCTCAATGCCTTTTCCACCTCAGTCTTCACAAGCAAAGCCAGAGTACTGCAGTGGGCAGTACAGTTTAGGGAGGAGTTGAGCAGCCAACAGAGATGAAAGAACAGGTGAGGGACTATTTAGAAAAGCTGGACCTATACAAGTCCATGGCGCTGGATGGGATGCACCCAAGCGTGCTGAGGGAGATCCTCAAGGAATCCATTTCGAAGCACTTGGAGGAGAAGAAGGTGACCAACCTGACTGCCTTCTATAATGAGCTGACGGTTCTGTGGATGCGGGGAGATCAATGAACGTGGTATACCTTGCTTTTAGCAAGGCTTTTGATATGGTCTCCCACAACACTCTCGCAGGCAAGATAAGGAAAACAGGCTGCATGAATTGACTGTAAGGTGGACAGATAAGTGACTGAAGCTTCAGGCTCAGAGGGTAGTTATCAGTGTCCATGTCTAGTTGGCAGCCAGGATCAAGTGGAGTACCACAGGGTCCATCCTGGGGCCAGTTTTCTTCAGTATGTTCATCAACGACCTGGAAGATGGCATAGAGTACACCCCTCAGCAAGTTCGCAGATGACACCAAGCTGCAGGAATAGCACAGCAGAAGGCAATTATTTTGGGTGGAGGGCCACTTACCAAGTTCTGGCAAGTTGTTGAGGGCTGCCTGGGTAGCCTTGCCCCTTGACAGGTGTCCGACCCTCTGGTCTCCATCTTGTGACCAGAACTCCCACTCCCTAACCACTGACCAGTGCCACCAGACATCCTTCCAATTGCCCCCAGAAGTAGTCCTTTCAGCAAAGGGTTTTGCTGTCTTGGAACCAGAAAAATGCCATATTATATTCTAAAAAGCAAATATCTACAGCATTCATTAATTTGATTTCAAAAAATATTTCTGTCTTCATTTCCATGCATTTGTGTAGTGTTCATAGTGGTGACTGCACAATAGCTTAAAATGGAGTCTCCCAATATTGCGGGAGGTGGGTATAGGTTTATGGGGGGCTCTGGGTGTGTAGCTATGTGGGGTGAGGGAGCATGTGGGTGTGTGTAAGGATATGTGAGGTGTGGGTGAGTATGGGGTTTATGGGGAGCTGTGTGTGGTGGGAGGGTGGCAGGGGTGCATGAGGGGATGTGGGGGTCGGACCGCATGTACAGTAGTGTGAGGGCGTTTGCGTGCATGTGTATGGTGGGGCGTGCATGTGGGACCCACCCTATGAATGAACACGAACACACACACACACACACACACACATACACACTCTGCCCCATTATACATGCATGCATGACAGGTGTCCTCTTTTTTGGAACTGAAAATATGGTAACCCTAGCCACCCAGCCTGTCCTGAGCGGCACGCAACAAAATTGGCCCAGCTGTGCCTTTCCCTCCCCTGTGTCGGCACAAGGAAGGGGAAGGCACCAGAGAGGAGAAGCAGTGGCTGAGCCACATGCTGCTTTGAACAGCCAGGCCAGGCCAGTGCAAGTAAGGGGAAGGCAGAGCTGAGCCATATGCACCTCTGGCTGGGCTGGGCTAGTACCATGCAGCATGCTCAGCCACTGCTTCTACTCCCCAGTGCCAACTCAGCCAGCCCTGTCCTGTCCTGTCCTGTCCCAAGCAGCATGCGGAGAAGCCACGGCTGGGCCTGTTTTGGCTGTGTTCCACACGGGAAGGGACAGGCCCAGGCAGGTCAACACCAGTGAGGAGAAGCAGCAGCTGGGCTGCGTGCCACTTGGGACAGGCTCGGATGGGCCACCTAAGGAAAGGGAAAGCTGCAGCTTTGCCATGTGCCACTGTGGCTGGGCTGACCGGGGAAGGAAAGGCATGGTTAGGCTGGTTTCACCGCATGTCAGTCAGGATGGGCCTGGCAGCTGAGCCAGTCCTGAGCAGCACGCGGGGAATCAGCATGTGGCTCAGCTGCTGCTTGTCCTGACCAGCGCCGACCTGGACGGGCCTGTCATGTCCTGAGTGGCACATAGCAAAACCGGCCCAACTGCTGCTTCCCTGCGTGCGGCTCAGGATGCAACAGGCCAAGGGTGTGTTGCCAGCAGGTCAAGGGAAGTGATTATTCCTGTCTATTCAGCACTCGTAAGGCCACATCTGGAATACTGCATTCAGTTTTGGGCCCTCCACTACAGAAAAGACGTGGACAAATTGGAGCAAGTCCAGCAAAGGGCAACAAAAATGGTTTCAGAATTGAGGAACAGCTTCTGAGGAGAGGCTGGGGGAACTGGGCTTATTTAGTTTAGAGAAGAGAAGACTTAGAAGAGATTTAAGAGCAGCCTTCAACTACCCGAAGTGAGGTTCAAAACAGAATGGAGATAAACTATTCTCAGTGGTGACTGATGACAGAACAAGGAGCAATGGTATCAAGTTGCAGCAAGGGAAGTTTAGGTTAGATATTAGGAAAAACTCTCTCACTAGGAGGGTAGTAGAACTGGACTATATGACCTCCTGAGGTCCCTTCCAACCCAATTTTCTATGATTCTATGATATGCTGCCCATTGTGCTCATGCTGAAGTGGACCTGAATGCTGGCTTCATTGTATAGGGACAGTTCACAGGCTCAACACAGCCCTGAAGTCAGCAGCATGCAAGGTCCGTCTGGTGCAGGAAGCTCATGTAGGACACACTAAAAATTGTGTGCCTTGTAGCGTGCACATCTGGTCCAGCCCTGCATGCCACGGTGCATGAGGCATGTGGGGCCAACACATGGCACTCACTGCATACAGCACTCGCACTTATCTGGCCCTGTATGCCAGCTCCGGTGTACAGGGAGTATCTGTGGGGCCCAATCTGGCCCTGGAGCCAGTGCATAGTGTCAGTCTAGCAGACACCACATGCAATACATGCCAGATGGGCTCTGCGCACCACATTCTGCCCAGGGGGTCTGGGCTAACGCATCCAATATGCAGCACACAGGGTCAGTCTAAGACCCATGTCTCGAAAACTAGGGCTCCATGGGCTGGGTGAGGCCCAAGGACCATATTGTTAACAGCTCAGATATAGAGCAAAGCAGACTTTTAGACAATATAGGCCAAATGTAACATGAGTATTGGTAAGCCAATGACAAGCATTTCTGAAAAGCTTAACTCCTTGTTAAGATTTGCTAAAGTTTCAGGTATGCTATTGATGTAGACTGTTTGTAAGAACAAGAGGGATGTTGTTTCTAATAAAGAGAAGAAAGTTGTCAGCATTGCAATACACAGATTTCCTCATATCAGGGTGTCAAACTTATGACTTTTGGGATAGATTCAGCCTGCGGGGCGGGAGGGGAGAGGGGGGGTTATTCGGCCAATAGGGCTTCTCACAGGCTGGACCATCTACTTCCATGTGCCAAGTCAGCCTGTGAGGCTCATCACTGTAGTTCCTGTTGTGGCAACATTAAACCTGGTGGCTGCTGGAGCTGCTGTTTCAGCATGGCTCCAGAACCCACAGAGTTAATGCTGCTCACCTCCTTCCCAAGCCCCTTACCCACTGCCAGAAATTGGGGGGTTTAGGGATAAAGGGTGGTGCAAGTGGAAGCAGCATTAACGCCCTGGGTTTCAGAACTGCTCTGAAATAATGGTTCTGACAGCTATAGAAATTAATGCTGCCACTCAGGTTTTCCAGCCCCTTATATTGTTTTCAATACAGATCTACCTTCTCTTCAATTGATATACAATCAGCATGGAATTTAGCATGCAAATATTTGGAAATGACATTTCAAAATATGTAGTTAGGTAATACTTCATGAAGAGCGCACAGACAAAATCTGAACAACCAATTTCTATGCATAAATTTTGCTGAGGGATACATCTGCAATGGAAAAAAAATAAACTAGTGGTAATAACTGTTTGATTAGTTACCATTAGTAATAAGCAGAATTGTTACATCTCTATTTGAAAGCAACAAACACACACATCCTGAAATAAATATAGTAGTACTGCACACTTAAGATTTTCATTGTTTTGGAAGATACAATCCTCTCCCTGTATCTGAATTGACTTCCCATACTATTCACTTGATAAGTTTGGTAAATTCGCAGACTTCCCCCAAATTAAACTGTAAAAATAACTTTCTGCATATGAACAACAGCTGCCACACAGAGAGACCAAGGGAACATGCACATTTTAGCTGGGTGGCAAAGGGGAAGTGGAGAGGAGGAAAGGGAAGAGAGGGATTTTGTTCCCTTGACTCAGGAATTCTTCATTTTTATTTTTGAAACATGATGGATTCTATGTGGATTCTGGTAACGTGTAAACTATTAACACCAGGGAATCATCATTCTTAATCTTACATAAAAGGCAGAACAAAAGTTTTAATGTTGGATACATCCAGAACATTAATCTGAGACAGACTGTCTGATGAACCACTAATTCACAAAATGAATTTGGAGGCTATCAGACCTATCCTCTTTTAAAATGATCTATGTGTCTTTTCTGTTTAGGCTGCACTGTTTCATCCTGACCCCTCAAAACAGCCTTTCATCCAAGATATGTAGCAGAATATTTTAAGTTTAGCTTTACTCAGAAAATGATCTGTATAGAACTGGTATAGTGAGATTCCACATGTAGGGAAAATTGTTAGACACATGTAACTGTTCAAATTAGGCTTTGAACATGAAGCCTCCTTAAGAAACAACAGACAACTTTTTCCAGCAACACCTACTTCACCTGCAACTTTTCCACTGGGAACATTTTCTCTAATATTCATTTTCAGATCAGTAATAAGAACTACCTCTGGTGCTGTAAAGAGCAGTATTTATTGACTAGGTGATAGCTGACCTCACTGTCATAATGGTTGGTGACCAGCATATCTAGCCATATCCTCTATGCTAGGGTCAGGCAAAATAGAGCCCACCAGCCAGATCTGGCCTGCCAGGAATTTTCATCCAGGACACAGAGCCCACCAACAAACTGTACCCCACCCAGCCCTGCTGTCCACAAGGGTGAAGCAAGGTAACCTCATATATTCCTGCTCCCCACAACATACCCTATGGCACCTTGCTCCCACCCTTGTGGGCAGAAGGGCTGGGTCCGACCAGCAAGCAGCTTCTAGACAGGGCTTCTGCAGCCTCTGGGGACCTGCCTGGCTTCCCTGGAGTCCCACTCACTTTGGGCAGCAGGGTAGGGAAGCCCTGGAGGAGGAGCTGCAACTGGGCAGGGGCAGTAGCGCAGAGCTTGGGTGGGCAGCGTGTAGGTATGAGGGAGAGTAGGGGACACACTCCTCCCCACGGTGTGCAGCCCTAGCAGGCAGCGGCAGACGGGGATGCTCAGGGCACTTGTGTCCAGCACTGGGAGCCACTGCTGGGCACAGCAAGCACTGCACATTGCAGCAAGAAGCGCAGTCCCTGCTGGGTTATCTCTATCGTCAGTGCTCTCCGCTGCACACACACAGACCCTGCACTCACAAGGCATGAGAGGAAAGCCCTAAAGGCCAGGGAAGATGATCAAGGAGGAGAGAGGCAGCACAGTAGCAGATAGCCAGGAAGCAGAAAACAGTCCTGCAGGTTGAGCAGGGTGCACAGGGCTGGAGTAGAAAACAAGGCAGCAAGTTGGGCAGAAGAAGGGGACCTGAGTGCACCTGAGGAGGGTGTGCAGCTAACCTGTGGCATACCTACCAAAAATGTTGGCCCCCAATGTTCTAGGCTTTCATTGGACTGCTAAGCAAGGCAAGGAAAACTGTCAACTTGTCTCTGGCTCTGAAACTATTGGAGACTGTCAAGCTCCTGGGTCTAGCAAGTACCAAGGTAAAGTCAAGCAGGAGTTGCAGGGGTTAGTCCTATGCAGAATCTGGAGGCAAATGGATAAACTTTCAGCCAAATACAACAGTCAGGCAGAGGGGCATTCACAAACATTAGTGCAAAGGAAAAGGTGCCAGAGTTGATTCGATCCTCTTTCTCTGGTTTGTGTAGAAGACAGCAGGGGAATCAGTACCTTCCTGACCTATAATCCAACCTTTCAGCTCCCTGAACAAAGAAAGGTAGTTAGCTGTGGTAGTCCAAAGTTAAGCAGAAGGCAAGGCAGAGAAACACTTCATAGACAAAGTGAATATACATCTTTGATTTAGTTAGCCTATATAGTACACTTCTCCCTGCCTTCTGCCCTTCTGCTTTCTGTTGCGCTTGGACTGAAAGGCAAGTGGTTCAGCATGTAGAAGATAGGCTTCAATGCCACTTATATAAAGGAGCAAAGAGAAAGTAGGTAGACAGGAAACAGGAAAGTGGAAACATTTCAAAGGACATATTAGCTTTGCTCATTTGTGTCAAAATGGATGGGGATGATAAACATCAGCAAATAACTTTTAGCAGAGCTGACGGGGGGGGGGACAGGGCCCAAGGCAAATGAGCCTGTGCTGGGCCCCCTTAACACTGCACAGGGCCATGGTACCCCCCCGCAAAGGGAGTTGGGGGGGGTCTCCATACTTCTTCTGCAGTGCAGGGCTGAGCTGCCAGTTACAGGCAAACCTCACAGGAAGGGCCACAGCCACCCCTCCCAGGTCCACAGGTCCAGGGCAGTCACCCTGATTCACATACCCTAGGGATAGCTCTGACTTTTGGGAGGTCAAAATACTCCAGACACTTTGCAAAGGACATTACTGAGCTTCCTCTCAATTATGAGTAGTTAGCAAATGCCTGACTAGCCAATGATTCTTTCATGATACGCCTGAAAAAGTGGGATCAGCAGCTCCACACCCAGAACAGCAAGATTCCACCTTTCATAGGCAACCCAAAGCCCATACAGTTGCTCTCACCAACATTCAGCTCAAATTTAAAATCCCAAATGCATCTTTGAAGGAACCTCTGGATCAGAGGCACTACCAATTCAGAGATCACAAACTGAATTATTGTTGCCTTCGATGAGCACCCCAAAGTAGGTATCAAGACAGTTCTGGAATCAGTGAACTTGCAAGACAGTCTCACTTTTACATATACTAATGTAGCAAACCTTCACATTTTACACAGCTGCAGGTTTTCATTGCTTCAACCATGCAATGAAAACAAGTATCTATTTATTCCCAGAACAAAACTGTGAAATCTCATGCCGTGCCTGGGAAAAAGAACAAGAAAAGGATGTTGAAGAGTACAATGCCTCCACTTTCTCAAACATTATTCCACTTGCTAGCAATATGACAAAGAAAAGGCTGGGTAACTGATGTGGTTTTAGCTATGTACCTGCCTATGTCTGAAGAGCCAACTGATAAGGGGTTACCCAGCAGTACAGCTGCTACTGGGCCAGAGAAATGACCCTGAGTCAAGAAAACATGATGGGATGTTGAATCAAGAGGGTGAGAATGATTTTTTCATGCATTTTAAATTGGTTACCATGGTGGTTCTTTTGGTTGTTTCTGAAATCTAAAAACAGAATAGGCACTTGTAGCATGAATTCAATTAATAGTTATTTTAGATACAAGAAAAAAAAACAGGCTGCTCTTGATCCCCATAACAGCAACAGTCATTTAGGAATATACTAACACCAGAGTACTAGTATCTTGCTACTAACAGATGTCAACAACATATGCATTATTTTCTTCATCTATGGTAAATAAAGCACATAAAATTCAACAGAATAAAGGAACTGTACATGGACAAAATCTTTTAAAAGATGTTAGCTCTTCCGTAATTTGCAGGATCCAACTACAGGAAGACAGGAATTAAAAACAGTGAAATAGCCATAGGTCTTTGCTCTGAAGATTACTACCTATCATTAGGTACAATTAGTTTTGTTTTGTTTTTTAAGTGTTCTGCCCAGTACATATTACTTTGAAGTCTTATCCAAACTATGTAGTTATTCACATTCTTAATTTTAACAGATCATTTCAGCCATCATAATCTTCCTAAGTCTTATGAAAATATATTTAGCTGATTGTTAGTTTCAGGCCAACTAGTTTCTCCATTTTACCAGATTGTTAAAAATACATTAAATACTAAATCCTGCTATACCTGAAGTAAGAAAAAGAAAAATAATAAGAAAAAGATAATTGTCTATTTTTTTTATTTTAAACTACAAGGTAGAGTTACTTGTAAGGAACTATCAAAAGCCAAGCCACTCAAAAATTTAAGACAAGCATTTATCCACAATCTTCCCAATATATTAACGTTTCTAAATAGAATGCCATCATTCACAACAGTTATGACTGCACCATCTTAATAGATTTATTAAGATTAGGAGTATCTCACAAAAATCTGTATTCTGTTCTGACAATGCAAATAAAATATAATGAGTGGGCTTACTAGAAACAGTCAATTAAAAAATAATGGAATTAAGCCCTTTTTTAAAGTGTGATACTACTGTCACCTACCACAATATTAGACAATTAATATCTGGACAGTTTGGTTTATTTTATTAAAATGTGGTATAAAATGGATATCAAAAGACAGAACTCTAAGACACTAAATGAATACTGAGAAAAGTCCTTATGAGTTTGATTTATTGATGTTGCATGTCTGTTTCAAGTAAACACTAAGACACATTTGAGGAATGAAAGAGACAAGTTATTGGGAGCATTATTTACACTTCATATTTACCATAGTTATTCCCAGCCAAGTTTCTTATGTATTGCAAGAAGCATCCCAAGTCCAGAGATATGTGGTTTAAGATTTAAAGAAGCTCCTCTGTAAAACAGAGGCACTACCAATTCAGAGGTCACAAACCGAATTATTGTTGCCTTCGATGAGCACCCCAAAGTAGATATCAAGACAGTTCTGGAATCAGTAAACTTGCAAGACATTTTCACTTTTACAGCAAGGGGCAGGGCCACAGGACAGGCAGCCCCCCGCAGCCAAGCAGCAGCAAGGGGTGGGGCTATCAGGGTCCCTTGGCCAATCATATGTGTAGTCACACATGTAACTAAATGGCTTAAAACATGAAAGTTTTGTGACCAGTGTTGCACCCGGGGGTTACGGAAGGATTATGCACAATCAGATGCCCTGAAATGGGCCTGGAACCCCAGGAGGACCTTTTCAGAGGGGCTGATAGACTAGTCAACATGGCAATACCTGAATCACCTGTGCACACAAACTAGAAGATCAAAAACAAACATGATCAAATGGGGCTACTGTAATGACACAAATACAAGCATGGTGAACTGCAGAACATGGAGCACCTGCTCATTTGCCAACTCCTGGTGATACCTGCACAAAGGACATCACCAGAGCAAAAGAGCTACCACTTGTGCATGATACTGGAAAAACATCTAGTCTATGACAAGGACACAAGAAGCAGCAGCAGCAGCAGCAGCAGCGTTCTTCCCCCTGATAAGGCAATACATAAATCTAATACATAAATATGCAGACAAAACATACTACATCTTTGTAGAGACTTTCAGGGCACTCTAGGGGGTTTTGACTTCAATAAATCCTTCTATAAAGCTTGTAAAATCTCAGTCGCAACATACCACACACCTGAGAAAAGATGAGCCTCCCACTGTACCCTACAACTCAGTCAACCTGGCCCCTCTCATCAGGCCAGAAAGAAAGAAGTTGTAGTCAAGGACTAAACCACTATCAAGAACACAGTGATGACATTTAACTTGAACCTTTACCCTGACCTCAACTGTCACAACAGAAAACAGGCATAGCCAATTTCTTAGAAAGCCAGAGAGACAGGAAGACAAAAGATTAAAACCAACATAAGCATCAATAACCAAGTCTGAGCGTGAAACACTGGGGCACTAAATGCCCTTTGACCATAACTGGCTTAAAAGCTGGGAAGCTACTCTCCATGTGAGTTATAGGTAAGGGAAAAAGTAGTTGTCAACTACTACATATTACAGCAATAACTAGTTCTTATACAATAACTTACCATACAAAGGAAGGTAAGAAAGTATGTGGGGTGGGAAGGGAAGGGGACAGGGTACAAGATAAAAAACACGTATTCAAGTCTAATGCACAGTTAAACAGAAGAATTACTAAGTATTACCTTTCATTTCAAAGCTCAAAGCAGGAAAAGTATTATGCATTATTTTATTTGAGAAAATTAAGGTCATTAACTGGAAAACAGGTCAGTTTCTTGCTGGACAAACTTAATATTTTAGGTGCTGCCCCGTGGATCTAAATCTGCCATGATCAGACTTCCAACCCCCATAAACCTACTGGATCAGATGCATTTTTAAGAGAAATACCTGCCCATAAAGCATCAAAGTCTAGATGTCAGAGCCTATTAAGCAATAGGCAGAAAGAATAATTTTCTGTGCCAGTGGTCTCCAAACTTTTTTGATCATGCACCCCTATCAGTAAAAAATTTTTGAGCATGCACCCCCAATATATGTATATTTATATAAACATACATCTAAATAGAAGTTCTAATATTTTCTTTTTGCACCCCAAAGAATTGTCTTGCGCACCCCCTGGGGTACGCGCACCCCACTTTGGAGACCACTGTTCTATGCCACAGCACTCGTTATACGCCACAGCCCAAGTCTGCTTCAAGTTTTCTCTCCTGGTCTCAACTTCCCTAATTCTTATGTCTACAGTGTCAGTTGACAGAAATATTGTTGCACGCTACCTTCTTAGATGTATTTGATCCAAATTAGGAATTTCAAAGGGGCAGGGGAGGACCCTTAAAAAGGAACTGAATCAAATTCAAGTCAATATGACTTAAAAAAACAAAAACCAACTCTCAAAAAGTTATCACTGAACAGCTTTCAGGATTATTAAAGTTTGAGTATTTTTGGTGTAAAATAAAAAACCTAACACAATTGTTGGCACTTCCTTTATGAGAATTATGCCACATTATAGCAGAAGTCAAGTCCTGATGCTAACCCTAAACTTTGTCTTACTGAATTCTAATATTATTAGGCCTTCTGGACCTCAGCTATATTCTGTTGATGTTACAGCTACATTATCCCACATATGGAAATGCTTTTTGAAAACATGTTTCCTCTTAAACAAACACAAAATTCAGATTCTGTTTCTCAAAAAAATATTCTTCATTATAATATGCATTAGTTGAAAAATATTTTGTCCTTTATAGAATTTTTTAAACAAAAATTTTAATAAGTTTTTTACTTTTAATTTTCCCCACCAAAAATCCTCACTTAGGGTTCCAATTTTTTTTAAAAAACACCACCTTTTCCTATATTTATCAATATTGCTTAAATAATGGAAAGTTTACAATTTTTCATATCTGGTAAGAAAAGGTACACTCAGTTGAGAAGAATTTTGATTGTTAACGAAGTCGCAACCTCTATATACAAAAAAAAAATCCTAACCAGGACACACAACAAGACCATTCTTATCCTATTTTCCCCATTTAATGTTTGTGGTTTTCCTGCATGTCCATTACTGCTATGTGCTCTTTTCAATGCACAAAATCCACAGAAAGATAAGGATGACTCTGAAGCCACAAAACATTTATCAGAAAAATGTTATGGTAGCCCATAGTGTTCAAGTGTCATGGTTCAGAGATGAACTACTCTGGGAAATTCCAAACAAAATAGTATTGGAAAATACTTAAGAAAAAATTGTTCCACTATATCGTTATTCAGCCTTCTCTTCCTCTTTTCCCTCAGTCTGCAAAACTCCCTTTGGAGTTATCCTGCTAATATCAAGGGATCCTCGTTTTCACCCATAAAAAAAAATCCCCAATTTTCACTTTTAAAAAAGTAACCCAAAATCCACATTTTTCCATGATTAAAATGAAACATCACATATACATATATATACACACACACATATATACATACGCATACATGATTAAAATGAAACACCACTTATATAAGTGACGTTTCATTTTAATCATGGAAAAATGTGGATTTTGGGTTACTGTTTTTAAATTGAAAATTGGGGATTTTTATTTAAAATCAGAGAAAACCAGGATCCCTGCTAAGTATTACCCATTCCCCATATCACTAATCTTCAGGAGACAGAAGCAAAAGGGAGTTAGTTAGCAGTACATTAGATACTTACATGGGTTACTGCTTGGAAAGTCACTACAGTGTCTGAGGAAAGTATGCAGCAGGGAGCAGGTGCTGCCTACATTCCAATAACGAGCAGATACAAACACAGGAAGTACTCTCTAGGTTTTCAATAGTCCCACACAGTGGCATATGTCCTGTCTGTTTATGAGGGCATATCTATTCCGTTTAAGCACCATTTTCTTCTTAAGTGCCATATATTTGGAGATGTGGCATAAGGACATTTTTTTATTCAGTTGCATTATTAAAGCAGGACAAACCAAAAACCAAATTACAAAAGTTACTCTCCTGATGCAGTTACGAGAAAAAGACTTGCCATTCTCCATTTCCAACCCCTCATTCATTTTTTTGGCTGTGTCACCAAAAATAAAAAGACAACATTAGGTTTTACATATCTTTTTAATTAGATGAAGGACTACATCATTCAGTTAGATCAAGTCATGATTTATTTATCCAATGTAAAGCATCTGAATTGCTAAGAGCACAGAAGACAGTATTTAAACCACATTTTTGGACAGAATAAATATTTAGCCTGATTTTCCATTTCTCTGAACTGCACAGATTTGCATGTACCGGACTAGAAGTCTAACCTGACCCCAAGGCCTGAAATATGGAGTAGACGGGTCATCTGATTTTTGGTTATAATGAAGTCAGCACCATGTGTCTGGATTACATATTTTAAAATGTGTGCAAATATTCAGTTTTATATAAATGGTAACATAACATCAATCTATTTTCTTCAAGGAAATAAAGTTAAAAGTGTTTCTGCCTGAGGTGACACACCTTCATTATTGGAGTCTTGAGTTGTACTGCTTCATTTTTATGCATCGCTACTAACTGCAGTTCACAAAATAAACACGTGTAAGCATAACTAAGAGTAATAAAAGCTTTCTATCTTCCATTGTGTTAGCATAGCAACAAAACAAGGGATTTTGTATACAACCCAACACTTTGATTCCATGGCTTTCAAATAAGTAGAGGTCATTTACACACATTCATCACTTGTCTCCTAACATTCACGAATGCTCTTAGCAGAACTTTTCTAACACTTTCGCACTATCTAAAAGTGATGTGCAGTATAAGCACTTTGGGGGGGAGGAGTTTGATGGGGGGGGGAGGGGGAGTGTTTTTTTACATTAAAAATTTTTACAGAGTTCTGGAAAATGCATTTCCATCCAAAAGCCCAGATCTTATTGTGAGCTCTATAAAAGCAGACCTCTGCATTTATTTTGATCTTAGTGAAAACCCATGCAAAACTTTCTAACATTCTTTAGTATGCTTTTCTGCACTATGTAATTTATGCTGATTGGGTCCAGGTCTTTTGTATTACCATACCCTGATTGGTCTGAACATATTAAAAACCACAGACAAACATCAGGGTGACTTGATGAGCCTGGATTCTTTTCCAATTCTTTTTTAATAAGCCAAGTCTATTTATGTATAGTGTGCCTGCTACTATGTTTATATTTACAAGTGTGCAAGTCAAAAACTGATTTGCAAATGTAATGATCTGGCTTAAGCAACAGCAGAAAAGTACAGAATTATGAAGCTGTTAACAACATATTAAAAATGTTTATCACTCCCCACCTGACACTAACACATAGGGCATGTCTACATAAAAGGCTTACTGTAGAGTTGACTAATTAGCTCCACAGTACAGTACAGTTGCATCTTACGTGTATTTAACTTACGTGATTTCAACTACATGTGCTCAACTGCTGGGGCTGGCCGTGTGTGTGTGTGGTACTGCCTGCACACACCAGCACAGCTGGGGGGCTCATGTTCAGCTGGCTGCCCTGGCAGAATGAGGCAGTGGAGGACGAGAGGGGCAAAGAGTGCGTGCGGAAGGCACAGCTGCTGCACTGAACGCATGGGCTGTGCGGTGCTGCACCCGCCTTGTCCAGCCCCTGCGGCAGTGGTGGCGGCTGCTTGGCGCCAAAGCCCAGCGATTTCAACTAGATGTGATTTCAACTATACACGCTGTCTTCGGAACATAACCTCTGTGTAAGATGCGACTGTATTGTATATGCCTAGGTATCTACACGTGCAGGGCTATTAGAGTAAACTAATAAAATCCACAGCAGGGTAGTACTTGTAAATATAAGTCCTATCCTGCTGAACATTTTTTTACTCTGCAGTTACTGACCTGGCTGGCTAGGGCACGAGAATGCTTTACTGTGGAGGCTGCCTGTCGGCTAGCCCTGCACTGGAGCACCTTTGGGACCCAGCCAGCTCCTCTACACCGTAGCCAGCCCCTCCACAGCATGCTGAGCCAGGCCGGAGAAGCCCCGGGCTGGCAGGTGGATCCCCAGGCCCCCTGCCAATCGACGCTGCTCTAACCTGGCCCAACATGCTGTGGTCCCAGGCACATGTGTAAACGTGGCACTGAGAAGCAATAAACTCCAACATGGTAAGTGCCAGAGTTTATTGCTTTGCCTTCATATACAGGTGTAGACACACCCAGTTTTCAAACTCAAAACCACATTTAAATTCAGACATCCCTAAGGTATAACAAAACATCTAAGTATTTACCTGTTAATTTTCAGGAACTCACTTAAAGATATAAAAGTCATAATTAATATACAACATTTCTTAATGCTGGCAAGAGGAACCAGGCAGGCAGATGAATGACTTAGCCTGAGAATCCAAATTCCAGGTCTGTGCAAAAGCTATCAATACTTTTGATAAATTAAACAACCTTATGCCAGTTACTGGATGCACCATGAACACGGGATAGTGCCAGGTAAAAACAGGACAAAAATTACGTTCACGTTTCTTAGACATTACTGCAATTATAACATGACTGAGTGGCAATCACAGTATAAATCTAATATCTAATTACAAAGGCCTATTGTTGAAAAATTTCAGTTTTCCATTCCTAATACTGGACTCCTCAAGCTACAGGCACCATCTCAGGAGACATCTAGCTCAATCATCTCATCATTACCAAACTGCTTGAAAAGGACCATTGTCCCTCATACTGTACTTTAGCTTTCTTCAAAGATCACTGCTTGGACTCTGTAGTCAAATGGTGAGGAACATGCCTTTCTGACACTATTGGATGCTCACAAGCATCTCTGTGTCGGATGTCTAACTCCAGATCCTCTGACCTAATTTTTAGGTGCATGTTTTCAAAAGGCTTCTCTCCACAACTGGTACAGCTTGCCACTCTTGTTTATGGTACATGAGAAAAACCAAAATAAGAATACCCTCCAAACTACTTACATTTCGTGGACAGCACAATACCTGAAAATTTCATACCAAACTTTTAAAGCACAGAAAATAAGGTGACCAAATCACAGAGAAAATGTGTCCCATCAACACTGAAGTTGGTCATATTGATGAAGTGTAAAAGTTCATAGATTCATAGATTCATAGATGCTAGGGTCGGAAGGGACCTCAATAGATCATCGAGTCCGACCCCCTGCATAAGCAGGAAAGAGTGCCGGGCCTACATTACCCCAGCTAGATACACATCCAACCTTCTCTTGAATACCCCCAGGGTAGGGGAGAGCACCACCTCCCTTGGGAGCCCGTTCCAGACCTTGGCCACTCGAACTGTGAAGAAGTTCCTCCTAATATCTAATCTAAATCTGCTCTCCTCCAGCTTGTGGCCATTATTTCTTGTAACCCCCAGGGGCGCCTTGGTGAATAAATACTCACCAATTCCCTTCTGTGCCCCCCTGACGAACTTATAGGCAGCCACCAGGTCGCCTCTCAACCTTCTCTTGCGGAGGCTGAAAAGGTCCAGTTCCTCTAATCTCTCCTCATAGGGCTTGGCCTGCAGGCCCTTAACCATACGAGTGGCCCTTCTCTGGACCCTCTCCAGGTTATCCGCATCTTTCTTGAAGTGCGGCGCCCAGAACTGCACGCAGTACTCCAGCTGCGGTCTGACCAGCGCCCGATAGAGGGGAAGCATCACCTCCTTGGACCTATTTGTCATGCATCTGCTGATGCACGATAAAGTGCCATTGGCTTTTCTGATGGTTTCGTCACACTGCCGACTCATGTTCATCTTGGAGTCTACTAGGACTCCAAGATCCCTTTCCACTTCCGTGCCACCCAGCAGGTCATTTCCTAGGCTGTAGGTGTGCTGGACATTTTTCCTCCCTAGATGCAGCACTTTGCATTTCTCCTTGTTGAACTGCATTCTGTTGTTTTCTGCCCACTTGTCTAACCTGTCCAGGTCTGCTTGCAGCTGTTCCCTGCCCTCCGGCGTGTCCACTTCGCCCCATAGCTTAGTGTCATCTGCAAACTTGGACAGAGTACATTTCACCCCCTCGTCCAAGTCGCTGATGAAGACATTAAAGAGTATCGGTCCAAGCACCGAGCCCTGCGGGACCCCACTGCCCACACTCTTCCAGGTCGAAACCGACCCATCCACCACAACTCTCTGGGTGCGACCCTCCAGCCAATTCTCCACCCACCGGACTGTGCAGTCATCCAAGTCACAGCCCCTTAACTTGTTCACCAGTATGGGGTGGGATACCGCGTCAAAGGCCTTCCTGAAGTCCAAGTATACGACATCCACCCCTCCTCCTGCGTCGAGGCGTTTTGTGACCTGGTCATAAAAAGAGACTAGATTGGTCAGGCACGATCTACCTGCCACGAACCCGTGCTGGTTTCCCCTCAGCATAATTTGTTCTGCCGGACTCTCACAAATGTGAGCCTTGATAATTTTCTCAAAGATTTTGCCAAGGATGGAGGTGAGACTGACTGGCCTATAGTTACCCGGGTCCTCCTTCCTCCCCTTCTTGAAAATGGGAACCACATTGGCCCTTTTCCAGTCCTCCGGGACTTGACCCGTGCGCCACGAGCGTTCAAATATTCCCGCCAGTGGCTCTGCAATGATGTCGGCCAGTGCCTTCAGTACCCTCGGATGGAGCTCATCCGGGCCTGCCGACTTAAAGGCATCCAGTTCCTCCAAGTGACCCTGCACCACCTCAGGGTCCACGCATGGAAGTCTGGTGCCTTGCTGCTGCCTCCCTACACTCCCAGTGAGAGACTTGTCATGCCTCTCACTTAGGAACACTGAGGCGAAGAACTCGTTGAGGAGTTCAGCCTTGTCCCCTCTGTCCGTCACCAATTGTTTCTGCCCATTTAGCAGGGGTCCTATTCCTCCCTGGGCCTTCTTTTTACTCCCTATATATCTAAAAAACAATTTCTTATTGTCTTTTACTTGGGTTGCCATCCTCAGCTCCATGGTAGCTTTGGCCTGTCTAACTGCCTCCCTACAAGCACGAGCAGAAGAGGTATATTCCTCTTTGGTGATCTCTCCCTGTTTCCACTTTTTATGTGCTCCCCTTTTGGCCCTTAGTCTGCCCAGGATTTCTCTGGTCAGCCAGGGAAGCCTCCTGGCCCCTTTCCCTCTTTTACCTCGCACGGGGATCGTCTCGCTTTGTGCGAGAAGGATAGCTTCCTTAAGGCACAGCCACCCTTCTTGGGCTCCCATCGTTTCAAAACTACTACTCTGCAGTGCATCCTTCACTAATCGCCTGAGTTTGCTGAAATCAGCTTTCCTAAAGTCCAGCACGTTCACCCTACTGGTTACCTTACCCACTCGACGCCTTATGTTGAATTGTACTTTTAGGTGATCACTGTCCCCCAGATGGCTACCGATCTGTAGGTCCCCTACTATGTCATCCCCCGTTGCCAATACCAGATCCAGTAAGGCATTCCCCCTAGTGGGACCATGTACCTCCTGCGTCAGGTGGAGGTCCTGTACACAGGTTAGAAACCTGCGTGAGCGGTGGGACTTTGCTGTCTGTGTCTCCCAGCAGATGTCCGGGTAGTTTAGGTCCCCCATGACCACCGCCTCTTTAGCTTTTATGGTCTCTGAGAGTTGCCTCAGGAGCCCCAAATCTATTTCTTCCCCTTGATGTGGGGGTCTGTAGCAGACCCCTACCACCAAATCCTTTTCTCCTTGCCCCCCATGTAGCCTAACCCACAGTCCTTCTACTTCCTCATCCTTTGATTCTGTCTTGATGAGGGTTGATGTATATTGCTCCTTAACATAGAGCGCAACCCCTCCCCCCCTTTTCCCCACTCTGTCCTTTCTGTACAATCTATAGCCCTCAATATGTACCGCCCAGTCGTGGGATGGAATAAGTCGTGGGTTGTAAGAATAAGATGGTTTTCCACAGAAGAAAAGTTTTGGCTTTAGAACCTCAAGCAGGGTTTATGAAACCATTTAAAACAATTTATGATTTAACAGGAATTATTTTATTAAACAGGATTTGTGCCATTCCTAAACAGCTTAATGCTCAAAGGGGAGAAGATGAAATTATATACTTTTGATGTGCACTGCAGTTTGTATCTAGATCAGCTGTAAGTTGATAATAAAAAAAAGCCATAACACCAAATACTCTTCAGTAAATATTATGCATACCAGAGAACTATAATCTATTCATTAGTTCTTCACTTGTGACAATGCATAGTTCAAAGACAGCTCTGTGCCACTGCTCATGACAGCTCTACATTCATCCCGACCAGCTCCAACCAAGGATTGGCTCATATTGATCCAGTTCCCATAACAGATTAATATAATACCCACTGCAAGAGTGACATAGTAGGCCAACTGAAATGAACGTCAAAGTTCTTCAGTGGCTGTAAAAAGTGTATTCATTATAAGGCAAAGGAGGAGAGAGAGAGAAAGAGTGAGGATGTGAGTAATTTCTGCTCTGAAATCTGTATCATGAATTTTAGTTTTATGTTCAGACCCTACCAGGCACAACTCTTGTTAATTTTTGTGGAAGTTGTTTGTACATAGGAAGAGAGAAAGGGAAAGAAAAGCATAGATAACACTGCTTTTGAAGGCCATCTCACAGCAAAAATAATTCTGTTCAAACATGCTTTTTGAAAATAATTTACAACAGACTGTAAATAAGAAGTTAACAGCACTGCATTAAACTGTCTGACGTAACTGGGCTGACACCTTTTCTAGAGCTCCTCCAAGTCTCTTTTCTAGAGATCCTCCAAGTTACCTTATTAAAGTTTTTGGTTTATGAAAGTATATCTTAATAAGAAAGTGTCAGCTGACAATCAGTGATTGAAGTCTTACAGCTTGCATTAACAATTCCAAAAATTAATTTATTTCATTCCAAGTTTAGTTTGCCCATGTATAATTTGCTAGGTTCACATCCTACCTTCACGCCAACTGCAACATCAGTGACAATGCTGTGAAGAAAATAATAATCATGTTAAGTATTTTCACAACCACAAAACGGATATAATTTCCTCACAAAATTAAACTTCCTTTAACATATTCTAAGTAACCTTAGCATTTGTGAAAGTTGATTCCAACCTAATGGGCCACAAAAACAGCAAAGTTTTCTCCATGACAGAGAAAAGGGGATTTTAAAAAAACACCAGCTCAACATAAAAAAGAAAGAAAGAGAAAGAAAGAAAGAAAAAGGAATGGCATGGGGTCAGATGTTCCACATAAAGGCTATCAAGCAGAGTCCCTGACAGTACCAGATGCTCCACGAGGTATCCAGAGCATCAATCAGACACAGACAAAGTAATGCTACCTGACTTAAGAAACTGAGGGAAAGCAAATCGCATCGAACTCACTTCATCCAGTGTCACTCTCCAGACATACTGGACATTCTAGCTAGTGTCTGGACGGGGTCACAGAGGTTACCTCTGGACATTCTAGGAATGTGGACAGGATGAGAATAAAGGAATTATAGTATAGTACCCAAATTTATTTTTCATGGTGGGAAAGGAGGAGCTGGTTTTTTATTTATAATTTTTTTAAGTCAGATTTTTTTTTAAAAAAACCCTTAAATGTCAAGTTCAAGCCCTTTAAAAACAATAATCCTACCAAACTCTTGAGGGAAGACCAAGAATACTCTTTGTGATCTGAACTCAAAGAGGGACCTACCTGGGTACACACCTGGGCCCCACAACTTCTACAGCCAGGTAAAGCCCAATGCAGAGCTATTCCCTGGCAGGCAGGGGTCCCCGGGCAAGCAGGGCACAATAACTTAATCCAGGATACCAAAGCCATCGCCGAATGCCACAAAAAGTTGAGAACAAGCTATAGGATGCGAAACCTGCCATTTCCAGGGGATTCGTCTGCAGAAAGGGTCTGTGGCCAGGCCACGACACCCGCGAGAACAAGCAGGCCTCTTCCAGACTCCGTGGCAGATGGGCTGCCTGCTTCAAAGCCAGGCATGGCCCAGGCAGGGCAGCCAGGCCCGTGAAGTCTGAGGGCAGGACCACGCAGGGCTGTTTGTGCTGACAGCGGTTATAACCAACAGCCTCCAAGAAAAGGAGGCCTTGTAGTGTGTACCCCGACTGCCCACCCAGGCTCCCTGCTCCGGCTGTCCCGCAGGGGGACGCTTGCACCGCGCCCCTGCCCATCTCCAGCTCTGCCTTCGGGCCGGGCCGGGCCCGGCCGGGCCGGGGGCAGCTCCTGAAGACAAAAGAGCGCGCGTCGGGCCGGCGGCGGGCGGGGCTGTGCGAGCGGCCCGGGAGGCGAGGGCAGCCGGAGCTCCCCCCGCAGGCCCCACGCCCTCCCTGGGCCTCGGCCTCGGGCCACCCGCGCGGAGGGGAGTCGGAGGGAGGAGACGCGCCCCCTCAGCGCCGGCGCCCTGCTCGGGGCTCCCGCGGACCGGCGGCGGCGGCGGGGGGGGCAGCCGCTCTGCTACTCACCCGTCCATCGCCGAACAGGACAAAGCGGTGGCGAGCTGGGCCGGGAGCCGCGCGGGCAGCCAGGAAACACAGGCAACGAGAAAATGGCGGCCGGGCCTGCACGGAAACCGCCGAAGGTTGCCGAGCGCCGGGTTGTGCCCCGCTTCCCCGGGCCGCGCCGCGCATGCCCGCCCCCCCGCGCAGGCTCAGAAGCCGCGACTGAAGCTGTTGCCCTCAGCTGCTGCCCGGCCCGGTCTGGTGCAGCCCCGCGCAGGGGAGATGTGCCCCTCGGTTCCCGGCGTCGGCAGGCTCCTCCTCTGGGGCCTGGGCTGGAGCCGCCCTTTCCTGGAGGGTCGGTGGGGTCCGGCCCGACTGCCCTGTCCTGGCTTCGCGCAGCAACTGGCAGCTGCGACCGGGGGAGAGGAGAAAGGCGCCCCAGTGTCCCCACTTTCTAAAAGCAATGTATAAGCACTTGCCGGGGGGGGAGGTTGTTTGGTTGGGGGTGGGTTATGTGAAATCTGTGGAAATTAAATTTTCCTGGAATTCTGGAAAATGCATTTCCATCCCAAAGCCCAGATGTGATTGTGAGCTCCATATGGGCGCTGCACAGAGAGCAGCCCACTCCCCTGCCTGCCTCCCCCACAACCAGATGTGCCCAGGCCTGTCGCTTGCAGCTGTTCTCACCACATGGGCCACCTCTGACCTGGGGTTAACTTGCAGCTCCCGTGGTCCCCACTGCTGCTCCCCTTGAAGGCTGCCACCCCCTCCTCTGGCTTCTGCTTTCTGCCTTGCCTTGTGGGCAGAGTCCCCCAGCATGTGTGGGAGAGCTGGGCCCGGGGGCCCCCATAGACCAGGAACGCTCTCTGGCATGGTGGGAGCGGGCACCCAGCTTAGGCAGCCCTGGCTTAAGTTACAGCAAACATTAACAATATGATAACGATTTAGCACTAGCGGTACTTGGCTGCCTCCACTGTCTTCATCCATTCCCATCTGTTGTGTGCCTTCGTCCTCCGGTCACCCCCCATTTAAGTTCGGTCTGACACTACGGCGCATACTGGTTATCTGCATATCCAATGAGCATAAATGGCCTAAGTACCTGGCACCTTTCAGCCCCTGCTGTCTCACCGTCTACTCAGAAGCAGAACTGTATCCTGCACAGAAAGGGTGAAGGCGAAGCAACTATTCGAAAATGAGAGAAGCCAGCCATTTTCAGGGCTGCTGCTGCTTCCCCTAGTTTTCAAGGCTTCTAATAACAGCCCCCCAGCTGATTAATAAGAGGCCTGGGAATGATTGGTGCTGATCTGCTTTCAGTGCTGCTCATGAGAACTGTTTACATTAAGTACAGGTATGTGTATACTAGGGGTAAGAGCACAGTCTTTTTCAGTCCTGAGGCTACTTAGAAAACACTGCAATTATTCATAGAGCTGGAGTACTTAGTCATAGCTACCAACCACTCTGCAGGAGGAGACTAGATGAAAAAACAAAACCCTACAGCACAAATCTAAATATTTTGCCCCCTACATAGACACAATACTTTCTACATCCTCATGTCAAAATTGACGAGACCCATCCTTTAACTAATATTAAGGTGAACGTATAATATTATGCCCCAAAAGCTGCATGCACATAGATTGGGGTTGTCATATTTCCAGTTCCAAAAAAGAGGACACCTGTCTGGGGGACACCTTATTCCTGACCTGCAGCCCCCTGGCACTGCTAGTGCCCCGCATTCCTGACCCAGAGCCCCCATCCCCCTGATGCCCCTCACTCCCAAGCCACAGCCCCACAGCCCTGCCGATGCCCCTCATTCCCAACCTGCAGCCCCCTGCTCCCCCCACCCCTGCTGCAGGGGGCCCCCAGTTGCCCCTGTCCTGCCTGGGCCAGAGCGTGGTAGCTCCGATTCATGCGGGTGGTGGCAAAGCAAGTCTGGCCTTAGCATGGGCAGGAGGGAAAAGAAAAGTAGGCCTGTGGCACCCCCCACCCTGAGCTGGGACTCCTGTGCCACACCAAGTGGCATGGCTATGCCCCTCCCCTCTCTCCCCTCCTGCCTCCCCCCCCAGCAGCATCTCCTGGCCACCCCACCCCTGTGAGCAGGGGCACTGATCCAGCCATGCAGCTCCACGCTGGCCTCAAAGGGTCCCGCCATCCCCTCCCTCTGCTGGATGGGCAAGCATCTCCCCCCCAGCCTCCTGCCCTACAGCAGTCCCAGTGTCCGGATAGCTTCTCCCAGTGCCAGTAGGCACCTGCCCCTCCTCACACACCTATCCCCTCCACACACACATGTGAGTGCACACACACACACACACCTGGACAGTCCCCAAACCCTGGCCCTCTAACCCTTGCTGCCCATAGATTTACCTGCATCCAGCTGCCTGGACTGTTCCCACCCCTCTGCGAGGCTGCATGCCAACACTGTGTGTGTGCACTTGCAGATGCAGGTGATGCCCCTACCTCCAATTGTCCTCCCTCTGCTCCCACCAGTAGAGCAAAGCAAAATCCTGGACATTGGATCAGATTTCAAAAAACTGCCTGGCTGGGGACTGGGGGACCCAAAAAGAGTGCATGTCTGGGAAAACTCAGATGTATGGTAACCCTAACATAGATTAGTGGCTGGGGCAGCACGGGCGTGCATTGTGTGGGCTGCACACCCTTGGGCATAATAGGCATTTCTCCTCACTCCAGTGTGCTGTGCAGAGTGCCCGCAAGCCTCCAGCTATAGGTGTCCTCAGGCCTCTGGGCTGCCCCACCTCTAACAGTAAGCAGAAATCAGAAGTCTGAGGAGAGAGAGAGAGCCTGGAGACTCCAGCAGCAGCAAGAGAGCCATGGAGGAAGGAGTGCCCAGACTGAGACACTGGGGGCTTCAGGTTTACTCCTCAGGGGACAGATGTGGTCTAGGGCCCACCAGTTGATCAGCCCTAGATTCACCAATGATCCTCCTAAATGAATTTGGGCTTCACATAGGCACAGCTGTTCTGCTGTTTCTTGTACATTGTAGGATTTGAGCCTAAATCTGAACTGCATGTGTGCATGCTACAGGGTCATTAAGTATTATATTTTAACAGCATTACCAACTCTCACTATTTTATCATAATTCTTTCAATATTTGATGTTTTACACCGAAGATTTCTGGAGACAGGTGATTATGGAAAAATCTCTATTTGCATTTAGGAAAAAAAAAGTTTCTAGGCTTTATCTCTATAGAGAAAAACTTGAAAATGAGACCTGAGCACATCCAAAAGGCTCAGAACCCAGAAAGGAAATAAAAAGAATTCTCAATACATATTTTGTTTAAAAACTTCCCTCCTGATTTTTAAGCCAATTTTATGATTTTGAGTCCTGTCTCCAAGTTTTTGAATATTTGGAGTGAGGAACAGTAGTTTCAGGAGAAATCTTTGAGAACAGAATCATTAGAAATGGTAACATGTTGAGACAAATTTGCTAGGACTTTAACATTTTCAGGCTAGAGCGGGGCTAGAAGGTTATTTTTATTTAATGCAACATGGACTAATCTGGAAGCATTTCAGTGCCAGAAAAATACAGCAGAACACTCTTCTCATGTCAGCCAAAAGCCACTTGGTTTGACTTTGACCCAAAAGCAGGGAATCTTAAAAGGAAGCATTGCTGAAAGTATCTTCTTTCTCTTGAAATCTAAGTGATTTTCACTTATTACCCTTGAAAGACCAAGTACATCATCACTGTTGACAATCCCTTGATTCAAGGATGATCTCTACCACAGCTCATAGATGGGTCTTGAAATGATTTAACAGTCCAATCCTTGTGCCACAGACCTATTCACAGAAGTTGCAGGTCTTCCTGCAGGGGAGAGTAGGTTGTAGGCTAAGATTTCTTTCCTATTCCTTCCTCCACTCTCTCTTCTCTGCTTTGAGGGCAAGATGCTTTACCTTGAAACAGGCTACCACTTGGTTGAAGTTGCAGTGCCACTGGAGTTGGTTGACAGCAAGCGCCTTTCAGCTCTTGATGTTAGCATTCATTTTCTTGAAGTATGCCTTCAAAGTGTCCTTGTAGTGTTTCCTCTGGCCACTGTGAGATCTCAGGCCATTACTAAGGTGGGAGAAGAGTACTTGTTTTGGGAGTCAGGGGTCAGGCATTCATGCACAATGTCTGGTCCAGCAAAGATGGTGCTTGAGGAACACTGACTCAATGCTGGTCACACTGGTTTCAGGAAGGATGCTGAGGTTTGTGTGGCAGTCTTCCCATTTGATGTGGAGGATTTTCTGAAGGCATCATTGATGATACCTCTCCAGGCTCTTGAGTTGACAATGGTAGGTCACCCATGTTTCACATCTGTAAAGGAGTGTGGGGATGATGACTGCACTCTAGATCTGGATATTGATGTCTTTCCAGAGATCACAGTGACTGAAGACATACTGAAGTAATTTCCCAAAGGAGGCACTTGTGCACTGGATCCTGTGCTGGATCTCCTCATCAGTGTTCACTCTCTGAGACAAGTGGCTACTGAGGTGAAGGAAGTGCTTGACTACCTCCAGGATCTTTCCTTCAATGGTAATTTTGTGGGGAGGGTCACATTTGTGGGTCGGGGCAGGCTGATATAGCTCTTTAGTCTTCTCAATGTTGAGAGAGAGGCCAAGAGTTCATTAGTCTTCTCTGAAAAGGTCCAGTGTGGTCTGGGGTTTTCCTTAGTGTATACAAGGATGACATATAGTCATCAGTGTATTGAAGGTCAAGGATAGTTGTTTTGAGTACCTTGGTCTTCAACCTAAAAATGTCCCAGATTGAAGAGCCTTCCTTCTGTTGGTATTCTATGTCAAGGAAGGTGATCCTTAACGAATCAAGATGAATGTCAAAAAACTGAAGAACAGAGTTGGAGCAATGACTCATGCTTGCTTGCCCCCAGTTTGGATGACAAACAGACCTATCTCTGATCCATTGCGTAGGACAATTGTAGTCATTTGGTTGTAAAGAAGCCTCAGGACCTTGATTTACTTTCCTGGACATCCAAATCTGTCCAGTACTTTCCACATGGTTTTATGATTGTTGGAATCAAAGGCTTTAGTGAGGTCAGTGAAGGTCCTGGTGTTGTTCCTAACATTTTTCTTGGACCTGGCAGGCAACAAAGATCATGTCGGTTGCCACACAGGATGATCCCAAACCACGCTGAGATTCCAGCAAGACTTCCTCAGCAAGACATAGAAGGCTGTTCAGGAGCATGCAGGCAAGATTTGCCCTGCTGTGGAAAGGAGGGCACTACCTTGGTATTTCCCCCACACAGACTGATCTCCTTTTTTAAAGATAGTCAGAGTATCTGCATTCCTCAGGTTCCCAGGGATCTCTTTATTGTTCCAAATTCATAGAATAATTATTTGGAGTCTCAGTACAAATTCCTCACTGCTAGCCTTGTAGTTTTCAGCCATCTAGTTTATTGGCCTTCTTGTTCTTGGTTTCCTTGATGGAATGGCAAACTTCTTCTAGGGCAGAAGGGCTGGCAAGGGATCCCCTTTCAGGATGTTGGGGGATGGGCTCAGTGGATGCCACCATCAAGACTAAGTATGTAGTAACCGAAAACACTGCAATCCAAATACAAATTCTCAGTTTAACTTGCAGATTCACATTCCTTTTTTACTATGTGCTTTTTTCTTTCCTTTTGGCAAGTTCATTCACTTTGGTTCTTTGGATGTCTACAGAGATTCAATTTACATCAAGGTGAAAAACATTAAAACTAACTACCACTGCTTACTGGAAGTAAGCACAAAATTGTTCAAACACCAACATCTCACATCACCTTTATTTAAATAAAATTTCAGTAAATTGTTTTGGGCATGCATCATTATCAATCAGAAAAAAGTTTTCCTCATTTTCTTGCTTATACTGAAGCCCTCTTTTAAAATCTATTTTTTTCCTAAATGTTAAACTCTTAAGTTATACATATACTACAGCATGCAATGTATGATCCCCAACCTTGGTGACTTAAATGGCTCAGGAAGATCATGTAATTGTACGCTTATTGTACATAGTAAAGGAGTGAGTGCTAATTCTTGAAAGTAACATCAAGAACTTCAGAGGTTTCTTTAACATTATATTAAAACTAAAATTCTAAATACTAAAATTCAGTGCATGTTTTAAAAAGGTATTTCACAAACTTGTATTACTTCACATTTCTGTACATTTTGGTACTTTCTACAGAAGGGGTTTTGTTCATGGAGGGCTATACGAATCTGTAATCCAACATCTTTCTATTCTAATTGGGGCGACCGCCCCGGGCCCTGTGCTTTGTGGGGCTCCATGGAGCTGGGAAAAGGGGCCGCAACAACTCCATGTGGCTGCCGGCTTCATGGCCACCTGGCCACTCAGCCCCCCCCGCCCCTTCGCCACTGAATTTCCCGCCAGCTTCCTTGTGTCCGGGGGTGGGGCCAGGCCCAGGCTAATTTGCCCCAAGTCCTGAGCCCTGAGCCCTGCTCAGGTTGCCTCTGGATGTATCATAATATCTTGCAGATATGTGTTTCCACTATTGGGAGTCCAGCATCATTGATTGTATCATTGCTTAGTTCAAGCTTAAGCAGGAGTTAACCATCTGATTTCTCTTGCCAATAAAACATGTTAGGTCAGATCATGTAACTGAACCTTTCCCAAAACACTCAGCATGTCAGTATCCATGGTGGGGAAAGGGAAACTGCATTCCCTGCCTGATTACTAAATCCATTCCAAATGACATGTTATCCTTAACAAAGGATCATACAGCTGTTGCTAAGATTTGTCAGTCAGTTACTACTGAACAGTCAGTGACTACAGGTTTGCTGATCTGCTGGTTCTGTCCAGAATAGCTGCCATTAAAAAAGTCCCTTTGTGGGCCACAAAAAAACTTTACAGGCTGCAAGTGGCCTACAGGCTGTACTTTAGGAACCCCTGTTCCGTAGACTTTGTCTATTATGCAGAAGTCCCATTGGGTGTCATTGGGCTTCTCTTATGCTCCCTTTCTCCATTTCAAACTGTTGCCAAGTTCCAGAGATTTCTTCAACAACCACTTCTGCAGTCCCTAGATCCAGAAAACCCTTACCAACTCAGTTTACAAAGCTATTCTCTTGTCTCCCACTTCTATTATGAAATCTACTAGAAAGCAAATTGTTTGAATCTCCTATTACATATTCTATTTATTTATCCTTTGAGTTCAAGTGTCAATCTATATGAAGAGAGGTATTGAGTACTGACTGTTAGCAATAGCATGAGAACACTGGAACCAAACTTACAAATTGTTGCAGTGGACAGAAAGAGAACTGTGATGAAAGGGAGCAAGGAGAATTAAGTTTATTGAATGAAATTCTAGCAGCACAGAGGTCAATTACAAAACTCTTATTAACTTTAGTGAAGCCAGGACTTCATCCATTGTGTTTAATTTTAAAGAGAGAAAGCCATCAACCACCAAATGTGTAACTAATAAGGTATGACATATCATCCTCTTAATCCTTGTGTTTGAACAGTATGTTATACTCTTTTCAGTCCCTTGACATCTTTCTTTTTTTAGAACTATAGATTCTCTGGAGAAAGAACTATGTTTTTTTCTGCATCTCTAAAACACCAAGAACATTTGGGGCATTATCACTATCCAAAAAACAACAACAATAGCAATAATATGAACTATACCTCCTCTTTTGCTTTCTCATTTTTCTTTTTGTTCCCTTCCAGGCCTCCCAAAATATTGCTGCCAAAATCATCTTCTTCTGCTACTCAGACCATGTCATCTCCATTTTAAAAAGTCCTGTACTAGATATTGCAGAAACCTTAATAGACAATTATCCAATAATGTGCCGCTGGGGAAAAAATTCCTCCTAACTGTGAACAGTCAATGGTTAAGTTTTGAAATATCCAAGTCTATATCCCTTATCTATTTTATTCTGGCCAAATATAACTGTAGGTATGCTTATTATTCATATAAATGTTTAATTCTTTTTTAATCCTATTAATCTTATTGCCTCAATAATAATCTGTGGCAGATTTCCAAAAGCATTTCCTTTTATTATTTGCATATGTATTTCCTTTTAAATTTCTTTGATTATTTCATTTTTCTTGTGTTTGGGGTAAAGGTTTATTCCAACAGTAAAATATTTATCAGTGTCTTGTCCTATTAGATTTATGTATGCCATATCATCTTTCTATTTGTCCATCCTTCTAAACTAGATAACCCCAATCTTTTTAATGTCCCTTCACATGGATTTTTTAAAATATTTGTACTATAGAATCATAGTCCCCAGAGCAACAAAACATTCAGATATTAGTCTAAAGGTTTCTCAGTCAATTCACCCATTTTCTCACTTTAAATCATTATTATTCTATCTCCTTAAAGCATTGAATTTCATCAGCTAGGATTTTATAAGTTCCCTAGATGTATTCCAGTAAAGTCCATCCCATCATTAACAGCTACTCCCTTATTTGTAATCCTATAATGTTCTGAATCAATATGCACTCCTAGTAGCATGCTGCTGCTGTTGTTTCGGCGGTGGGGAAGGGGAGAGGGGAGGAGGAGGAGGTTGTCTTGCTTTATTGAACAAAAGTTTGCAGTTGCCCAAGTTATTTTTACAAGTAGTACCCAACATAAAGACCTCTTTTTTCAGTTTAGATCAGAAGTTCTCTTAGGAGTGCAAAGGAACTAAAATGTCAAGGCTGAATCCTACAGGCTATCCTCTGGCATTTTATTTCTAGCAAGGGTATTCTCCCTGAAACAAAAGGGAGGTTATTCGGGGGAGGAGGGGTTATGCTGCTGTTCTTTACTATCTCAAATGCCAAAACATGTGACTTAGCTCATGCTGCGCTTTAGCAAATCTTACCTGGCAGGGGAGATACAATGATGATGGTTTTAACTCAGGTGGTTTTACTGACCTAGCAGGGGAGATCCCCTTCTTGTCAGCCTTGAATGACTTTATGTAGCTGAGGGTGGAGACCTGTCCATTGCACTACAGACAGCCCCCCTCCCCTCCTCCCCCCCCGCCATGAGAGCTTATTAAAGCCTCCCAATGGGAAGACCTCAGCTACATAATTTGTGGTCATGGGGGATTGCTCTCAGGCTTCCCCTCTACTTGCTCCGTCAGCCTTTAGCTAGGTGCAAGTGAGACTAGGGGGCATCTGAACTCCAAAGCCTTTGGGCTTGGGGCTTGCATGTAGGATGCCTGCCATGGATTTGGGAGTATCTGAATTCATGTACAGCTAGAGTTGGAACAGAAAGTTATTTCTGTAGCGTATTGTGTTTTTCCGTAGTAGAGAAGAGACAGGACTCAATTTTTCTGAATGCAAATACGATTCTTTGTTAAGGCTACAGGATACAGAGTAAGGGACCTCTTCCTTTTTCTCAGTTCCTAGACTAACAAAGCCAGTAGAGCTTATTATCATCTCACAATATCTATTTAAGTGTTGGCTTGGAGTTAACACTCAACAAAAGGCAGCCAATATGTAGTGACATCAAAGCAAGCATTACTCTGCGATTAGGTTAATAAAGTCTCCATCTAATCTGTTGCAGGAGCTGAATTTATCATTTGATTGTGGGTTTGAATGTAATTTGACTGTCTAGCACTGATAGGGGAAAATTGTATTAGAAATATGTTTTAAAAAAATTCTCTAGCCTCTATCCCTATTTAATAGAGAGCATGGCTGTTCCATCTATCAAGCGGTCATAGAACTCCTTTTGGCCATAACTGGTCTTAAATTATGTTTCAACTTAGTTCTTAATCATGTTTATTTAATCAATGTAAATGGATCCAATGACTGTAAGAGTGACTAGCTTTCATTCTTGAAGAATAAAGTCATTACTACTGTAGTTTGCCACCCAGGACTGTAGGTAACAAGGGTCCTTAATTTGTACTTTTGACAAAACACGTCCATTTAGGTTCTTGGAGAGAATTCTTATATTTGAAGTTAATGATAGGAAGATGCCTCTCCCACAGAGGAGTAGTTAATCAACTTAATTTGTGTCTAACTCACCTCCTAGTTGTCTCATAGGTCAACACCCAGGCAGCATACCAGTGGAAGCCAGTGACCTTGCTATGTATGAGAAGCCCTTTGAACAAGATGACAGACAGTGGTACCAGAAACTATCCAGGGGAAGGAGATACAGTTAGAGCAAGGTACAATTATAGAGATCCTCTGAATACACCCAAGCTCCATCTCAAAGGCACTAAGGGCCAGAGCAAAAAAAGTATGTATATGCCTAAAGTATAACTTAGCTGGACTTAGATATCTATATCCAAATGACTAATCTACAAAAAACTCAGTTAATTTCTTGAGAGTCCATAGGCTCTTTTTTCCTCACTGAAGTTACATAAGAACACTGCCACCTTGGCTGGGCTGAGCCTTTCAGGCATTGTCCATACTCACGTGGACATTTGTTTCTCTGGGTACAGGCAGCAGAGGCATACCTTGTGCCACTGCTACTTGTCCCTGGGGAATGCCTCTGCCAGGCCTCCCAGGTAGGGGAGGCTGGGGCCAGCAACTGTCCTGGCCCCAGTGGCCTTACCTGGGATTCTTGGGACTGGGGAAGCTGCAGTCGCAGTGCTCCTGCAGCTGCGAGCCTAGCTGGCAACCAGGGTGTGGCTCCAGCTGGCCTGGCTCTGGTTTTGGGTGGTGCATGCTGCCACCTCATGCAATGCCCTGCTTTTTTTCTGTGAGGGGTTTTTTGGCCCGTGCTGAAAGGTAGCAGTGTGGGGAATGCCTGAATGTGCAGTGTGGAGCACTGCAGACAGGTCTGCGGCACCACATACTGCAGAACCATGCTCATCTGGACCCAGCCTCAGTGTCTATAGATATTTTGATCCACAAAACAGATGTCTAAATCCCTGATGAGTTCAGTTCAATAATCATGTTTAGGGCACACCTAACATGTACTCAATGGAGTGGTCTTGGGTTCCAGTTGCTCCACCTAACATGGCTTATGCATTTAAGCAATGACTGTTTAATACAAAATGCATAAGCAGTCAGTGAAACTCAGGACTCCTCCCTCCTAAGTGAGAACCTTTACAACAGGGCTTATGAATGCTCTTGCTTGCTCTTTCTCTGGCCACAGGAACCTTGAATTCATTGTACCACTTTAACTGTAAGGGTAGAGACTGTATTCTCTGATAAGATAACCCATGGATTAGGGAGGTGGGAGATACAAGTTTGAAAAATCTCAGGTTGAGGAGAGCAATGAATCCCTTCACATGTTACAGTTACCACATGCTAATTTTAAGGAATGTTAGGCTGTGTTAAAAGTTAGCACATGCTGTGAGTAAGCAGTCATACATTAAGTATTAATACCCTCTCTAACATACACTTCTGACCTGCCCTTAGAGGACTGGCAAGCAAGGGTGTGACTGGGATCTGCCACATTGTCTCTGTTCCTGGCCAGCTCACCTGCTCCCTAGGGTGGTATAGGTCCCAGGAATGGGCCATAGCCCAGACTGAGCCCCTGACAAGCCTTGTCAGCCTGCATCAGCCCACCATCCCAGATCTGGCCTGCCAGCCCATACTCACACGGACTGGGTCTCCACTGCCCCAGAACAGGGCTGTGTCACTCCCCTGCTGCCCACCAGGCAGGCCTGCTGCCAGCCCGGATCAGGCTAAATGATGGCCCAGATCACACCTGCCACCCCCCACCCCTCCCCTGCCCCACCAGCCCAGATAGCAACTACTACCCACCCCCCAACTCTCTCTGCCAGCCTGGATCATGCTTGCTGCCCACCCCGCCACCTGAATCATACTAATTCCTATAAATAGTATAAATGGCTCCAATTAGTGAAAAGCATATATAAAATACCTTGAAAAAATATGTTTGGGGTACACTTTCAGTAAGAAACATCAGAGCATAAGAAGTGGCATTTACTGGATTGGACGTTAGGTCCATTTAGCCCAGTATCCTGTCTCTCACAGTGGCAGAATGTGGAGGCTGGGAGGGAACAAGGTATGTCCAGGATTTTCCACCCCCTATTCTCCTACTGTATCTTCCAGCAATCAGAGGTTTAGGAAGTTCTGATTTCAAATCTGCTCCCTTATCTGCCATGTTTAACACCTACTGATGGACCTTTCCTCCAAGAATGTGTTCAAAATTTCAGTGAAAAGAATCCTTAATAAAACAGCAGATGAAAACGATGAATACTTCACTGTAAAAAAGCTGACAAAATTGACAGCCTTAAAACATTACTTTTTAATACATCTATGGTGAAATTCTGGCCCCACTCAAATCTATGAAACTCTTGCTATAGCATGTGTGTACACACAATAGGTATGTCCACACATGCAAGTACATGCACTTGCAGCAGCTCAAATAGAAGGGGTGCAAATTTGAGTCGGGGCTTTTTGCCTCAGCACACATGCTTGGATATGTACTATGTGGCGGAGCAAATTGTGCCACTTGGGGCAAAATAACCCTACCTGGCTCCTCCCGGATCTGCAGCCAGCGGAGCTAGAGCATGGGGCCAGCACCTGTGCTGTCCCCAGCAGTATGAAAAGCCACCCTGGCAAGTAGATCAGGGCTACTAGATCTCAGGAGCTTCTGGGGCCCAGCCAATTGGTACTTGGGGACGCTACCTTTGTGCCAGCTGGACTGCTGAAGCAGCCCTGAGAGTTCCCTGCACCCTCTACCCACTGCAAGGGTCTGACAGTGGGGGCTGCTGTCTGGCTGTGACCTACTGCACACCTGCCAGACCCAGATGGGAACTGCACAGCCAGTAGAGGCATCTGCCCCTCTGGGCCAGCTGCCAGTGGACTGTGGCTGCAGGTTAGGCCTCTGTGTGGCACTACTACCATGAGTGCCCCTTGCCCAGCCATCTGGGCAGCTATCACCCGAAAGATGTTCTAGGTGTGGTGGCCTTCTTTGAACTATCAAAGCCTGTCCTCCTGTCCCCAACTAGCTAGGAGGTCAGCCACAGCCAGCTGTGTCCAAGGTACCAGCTCTGAGCAGGCAGGGTCCTGCCACTGGCCTCCCTAGCAGGAATTCTGGTACTCCCTATTGGAAAACTGAAAAATGCCTGATAAAAAAAATCCCAAAGTCACTCTGTAAAGTACCCCAAAATCCATGTTCCTTCACAAGTAGAACAAAAGACTATAATAAAGCGAGAGGGAGAGAGTGAGACAGAGACTGAGATCAGTTGAACAATGTTTTATTGATATATCTTACAGTGTTAAAGTCTCTTATCATAATAATAAAGTGAACTCTAAATACATGTTTCGTGAATTCATAAATACATATTTTGCTGCACTCCCACAGGAGAATTGGCCCCCACACAAGGGCGACAGCCCCCCAACAGGGCTCCAGCCCCCACACAAGAGGTACAGCCCCCACAGTGGCTAACTGCCCCCTGTGAGGCCCACATGCCCCACCCCAGTCCCCCTGATAGCTGCCCCACCTGACCCCATTCCCCACTAGCTGTTGCTGCCCCCCCAATGCCTGCCCCACCTGGCCCCCCTGCTCCCCCAGGTCCCCCAATGGCAACCCCATACAGCCTCACCCCCCAACTTGCATCCCCAGGCCCCCATGGCTACCCCCACAACCCCAGGCACCGTCACGTAAAAAGAAAAAACAGACCGCCCCAAAAAATGGACAAAAAAAACTTCCACTTATCTTAGAAGCAGGGGTAGGGCCTCCTGGCAGACCCTCCCCAAGCAGCACAGGACATCTGGGGGGCATCAGGGCCTGGGCTGGAGTGGCTGGGGCTGTCCCTCTGCCTTGCAGTGTGTGGACGGGGCCCCAGTCAACCAGATGGCACCTCCAATTGCTCATAAGTGCCAGGGTTTTATTTATTTTTTTGTTTTTTTTAAACTATGGGGTGGCGGGGCAGGGCCAGGGGGGATGGGGCTGGTCAGGGCAGGGTTGGGGAGGCTGGTGGGGGGGAAGGGCCAGGCAGGGCAGGGTTTGGGGGGTTCTGGGGGGGCTGGTAGAGAGAGGGGCCGGGCACAGAAGCAATCAGGGGTGTTGGGGGAGAGGCAGAGGGTGGGGCCAGGCAAGGCAGGGATTGGGGGGTCTGGGGGAGTGGGCGGGGCTGGCAGGGGTCACTTCCACAGTCTCCTCCCCACTCCTCCAGTCCCCTCAACCCCTTACTCACCAGCACTGGAGCCCTGGTGCTGAACACGTGGCCTGGCTGGCTGCACATTTCAGCACCAGGGTGAGGGGCCAACCACAGAGATGCTCTGGCAGCCAGAGCATCTCCATGGAGGACCCAGGCTCTGGTTGCCTCAGGGCATGATCCCAGGCTGCTTTTTTTAGTTTCAGGTTTTTTTAGACCCCTGGATATCTAGCGGTCTAATTTTCTCCCCATCCTGCAAGGGAGTTTGAGGCAGGGCAAGAGGTATGTGCACGTTCATCTGTACATGCCCCATGATGGTTTATTTCTGTTTAATTCTCCCTAAATAAATTAAACAGAAATTGGTGGGTTTTTAAAAACATTGCTTCAATTTAGGGCCAACTAAACACTTGTGGTATGTATACAAGGGTTGGGCTCGATCCTTACCTGCTTCTCCAGTGGTGAGAGAGGGAGGACGAGATGCTGGCATGCTGAGTGGTCTGTGAGCTACATGGGGGGGCCTGTAGGCACCCAGCCCTGGTGGTCCTGGGGGGCACTGCAGTCGTGGAGAGAAGCACTATGCCCATGTGCAGTTCAGGCAGGTAGGCAGGCCCTAAGGAGGAAAAAAAAAAAAGATCAGGCTCACCGCTTTTTTTCCCTCCTTTCAGTGGAGCTTGCCTGTATGGGCTGCCTTCATAGGCCCTGAGCTGGACAGGGCCCAGTGCTTCCCTCCATGGCTGTAAGGTAGCAAACTAAAACATCTCAGACCTGTTTTATTTCGCTGTATCCCAAAGTCATTTAATGTGCAATATGCTGCTGACAGTGTAAACAGCCATGCCATTTAAGTGCATTACACTGCCTACAGAGTAAACAGTTGCACCATCAAAGCAGTGCAGAAGGGCATTTAAGCCACTTTAAAGGCCAATTTTGTGGTGTGTACAAAGGCCCATAGACTTCAGTGGGACCAGAATTTTAACATGAGTTTGGTGAATTAAAAACCTTTCCAAAGAAATATTATATCTGTAACAGATATCCTCTATTTCTCTTATTTTGGGCAGTGATACAGTTTATCCAGTTCCACAAAAATTCTGCTCTCATAATATCCCATCCAATGTAAATTCCTATTAATTGTTGCACTGACAACAGGCACTTTGCAGTGTTATGTTTTGGTTTTCTTTCAGAGGGCTTATTTTATGGACTCATATAAGAAATTGTAAATCAAAGGGAATCAAGTTTCATAAAAGGAAAATATTTCCACCTCTCAGCAATATGAAAATATTCAAAGGGAAATCCTTTAAGTGTTGTGCAGGGGGAAAAAAACTTCAAAGAGGATACCCGACCAATGTGACTGTTTTTGAAAATGAAAATCTTCAAAGGAGGCATCTCTTTTCAGTATGAAAATCCTCAAAGGGGAATCCCTCTGGAGTGAGAATCTTTGAAGGTGAAATCTCTTCAATGTTATGAAAGCTTTCAAGGCAATAAACTACTCCAAAATTTCAAGACAGTATTTCTTTAATATAGAGCATTTTAAAGAAAGAAATTACCCTAATAAGGTGATTGACCTTTTTCCTTTTCCATGTAAAGGATGAAGATTTAAAGACATTTGTAACACTCAAAGTCATTCAGATAAGTTATAAATAAACAATACATTTAGTTTAGAAAACATGGTAGCAGAATATTTTTCTATAAGTGGATCAGCTGTTCCACATCCACTACTGCTTTGAAAGTTGCCCAAATTTTGCAAACTATCTGAGACGAGGGCCATGAAATAGAATTGTGCAGGGATCTCTCTACAAGCAATTTCCCATTTAAAAATACTGATTTCTCAAACCAAACTGTTCAGAGGAAAGGTTCATTTTTCTTATTAGTTTCTTGCCTCAAATATTTTTTGCAAGCTTTGAAATATCCCATTTTGCCATTGTTCAGATGAAAAAATGTGTTTTTTTCTGTTTATAACTTTTTATGTATAGAATGTTGGGCTAATTTTTGCCATTTTAAACTGTGGCAAAATCAAAACATTTCAAACAATCTGAACCAAATATTTTAATTGAGCCAGGCCAATTTTTCGTTTGTCTTGTTAGTTCACAATATTTTTTTCTAATTTTTATCCAAGTTCAGGTCTTTGGAAAATGTTACCCAAGATAAGAACAACATTTCCCAGTTATCTCCACCACAGAGTAGTTCACTGATTCCCTTGTATAAAACTGAAATGACCTGAAGGCACAGGTATGGCAACAAAGTAAAGCAAATAATCTTCATAAAGGCTATAAACAAAATATCAGAAATAAATGTTTTACATTTTGTAATACTGAATTAATATGGAAGGCAAAGATTGTTCTGGTCAAGTATTCCTTTGTGCAGGGAAGGGCAGTTTATTTATAGCTGTTGTCATTTTAAAAAAACAATCTTTTAATTTCTTTGACTTTAGCTATCTGAGTACCAGAGGCAAAAGCAATGAGAAGCCAAAATGTTGTACTGGGGAATTTATTAAGGTTTGCAGCAGTTTAACAAGACAAGGGCCTAAGTTCATTCCATTATTAGCTGTGTAAACAGCATTTTGGGGCATGTATTTTATATCCTAGTCCTTCTGTTACACTAGAGAGGAGCACTTCACCAATATTTACCCTAGTGGATAGGAAGTGAGAGACCCTGGTGCTCAGGCCATCTTCACCAATAGAGTATTTGAACTTACACATCCCACTTTCTCTCACAGAGCCCTAACCATTGGACAATCAGCTAGGCACAATCAAGAGTATGCTACACTCTTACTGTTGAAGCAGACCCACCTGGGGCCAGAAGAACAGAAAACCAGAGGGAATGTACCTTGTCCCAGGGGCGCAACCACAGGGGAGCTAGAGACCCTCCCAACAGGGGACCCTGGGATGGGGGCTACAAACCCCGGGAGAAAACACCCCGAAAACAAAAACTACTTACCTGCCATAGGATGCCAGACACAGGAGGAATGAAGAGCAAAGCCTGCACAGTTCATTAGCTATGCTTATATACAGCTGGAGCTGGTGGGAGATGTCAGGAGCAATCATCGGCCAGCAGAGATAAAAAGGAATGCCAACGGAGAAATGGGGAGAGTGGGAGAGCAGTGGAGGCTGTGGAGGCTCTCCACACTGGCAGCAGGCAGTGTCAGCACAGAAAGGAGGATCCCACTTGGAGAGAAGCAGCAGAGGCTGCGGAGGCTCTCCACACTGGGAGCAGGCAGCCCCAGTGAAAAAAGGCAGATTCTACTTGTGGAGAGGCATCCCAAGTGGCAGCAATTAAAATGCAGTCCCACGCCAGTCACAGGCAGCACCGGCATTCCTGGGAAGACCTTGCTCCTGAAGAAGTTATAGAAACCCTGGAGATGGTGGAAACTTTCCGCTCTGGGTTCCCACAGGCACGAAGCCAAGGAGCACTAAACTGGGGAGGAACAGAAGATAACCTTGGCAAAAGCAGAGAGCAGAGCAATGCTGGGGGATGGCACCTGGCTCAGGTTCTAGGGCAGAGAGAGGGAAAGAGCAGCTTGGCCTGATCTCTCCTCTTCTATCTGCCCCCCTCCTTTTCCTTTAAGTCCCTTTTCTCTTTAGTTGCCTCTTGCCTGTATATAGTTCTTTTTGTTGCTTGTTATGATTTGTTCTTTTTGGTTGTTCAGTGGTTAGGTCCACCTCAAGGGGATCTGAATGACACCTCAACACCTGGGGGTGCTCACAAGGCACAGCAAGTAGCCGGCGACACCAGAAGAGATAGATGAGACAGGCAAATCTAGTAGGCCTTCAGCCTACCAAAGAAACGAAGAAAATAACCAGTCCTGGAGAGGGCATGAAGACTGAAGATCACCTAGACCAGAGGGATGGCCGCATTAAAATCAGGTGGCCCACCAGAAGTTGGCGTAAGGAAGCGATATAGGGGAGGTGGAGCCCCATTGTGGCGGCGAGGAGCCACCACAGGCTCCTGAAGTGGAGAGGGTAATCCCCACGGGCCCCAAACCCTGGAAACAGAACCCCGGTGAGGGTAACTTACCCCCTGCTAGGCAGCCAGAGCAGGAGCCGGGACTGTGGCTGCAGCTCCGCAAACCGGCATTATGCCGGCTGTTTAATCAGCTGTTTCCTGCACGGGGAACAGCTGGACCAATCAGGAGAGTTGAAAAGCCCTGCCAGAACCAGGGAAGAGGAGGAGCCAGAGACAGAAAGCGCTGGTGGGCAGCACGTTAGACGTGCTAAAGCTCCAGCATGGAAGAGGAGCGGCACAGCCTGTGCAGCTCCCGCAGGTCACACAGGCAAAACTCGTGAGCCCCCTGCAGGAGGCAGAGCAGGGGAAGCTCTCCAGCTCCCCACTGAAGGCAGCCTGAGGGCAGCATTTAAGCACCCTGTAGGGTAGAGGAGGCATTTGAGCCCCCTGGAGGAGGCTGGGTTCAAGGAGGCAGCTCCACAGCCTTCTCCTCCTCAGAGGAATATTTCTTCTAAAAATAAATAAAGAAAAAGAAAAATCAAGGAAATCAAGGAGCCTATAGAAGGTGGGCCGTGCTTTGAGGTCACAGGGAGTAGTGTCATCTGTGTCCAAATCAATGTGGGACCTCCCCCGAGGCAAGCTGCAGGCAACCCCGCAGGGCCGAAAGCCCCACTCTATGAATATCCATCTGGTTGGCGAGTAGACAGGGTGTAGGAGAGGCAGAGCCCATTGGAACATTGTGCCTAACACTTGTGAGTACTGCTGTTTGTCAGGAGGCCCTCCCAGGAAGATCTTCACTGAACCCCGCCCTTGACAGTTTAACATCAAAGTCATGGCAGGACTATGCATCCAGCAAGCTGTGCAACACGTAAGGCCCCAGAGGTCGCACTCACAAATATCTGCTGGGAGGAGTGACCGACCCCAAGGGACCTTCAACAGAAGACCCCTCCACTGAAAATACACTCAAAGTCATGGCAGGTGAGTTTAGGGGCCTTCTCCAGGGTGATCAAGGTCCCTCTCCTCCCTCCCCTCCCCCGCTATGGCACTGATTTGGAGTATTCACAGCCGCAGGGGGCCCCTTGGTTGCTGGACCCCCTGCAGCCACAGGTTCTGTAGGGTAGGGTGGGCTAGCCCTGGCCCCAGTGGGGGAGAACCTGCCCTACTGATGTCCATCCTCTTTGCCTAGTGATTATTAAATGCAGAAACACCATTGAGGACAAGACCATTCAGCAGAAGCCAAAACAGCCTCCTTAGGACGACAAAGCAGAGATTTTAGACTCAGATAGACATGTTCATATAAATGGAAAAGGTTCTTACATCTCTAAAATGAACATTATTACTCCCAAACTTCAGTTTTCTGAGCCAGAGGACAAAAGAGTTTGCAATTCTGAGAATAACTCTCCACAGCCTGTGGCGGCTTAAAGAACTGCTGAAGAACATTTGTAGTTTGTACTGTATTATATTAGCTGTCCATAGGTAAACTTGTGAGAATTACTAGCAGCACATGATTTAAGATGTCTCACTACCTTTTTTCCCCTGTATGTAAATACAGTACACCTCACTGCATAAATTTCCTAATCTTTAGCTTTTGTTTCTGCTCATGAAAGGTAGAAAAAGTTTGATAATTACCTCCAGATGTTTGGTAGTGCTGGAATGATGTTGTACCCATGATGGTCCAGGAATAATGCAAGAAGCAAGGATGTTTGAGGGTAATGTCTTTTATTGGACCAAATACGTAGTTGAGATAGAGTTAGACAAGTCTCTGAATACAAATCAGACCTGAAGAAAAATGCTTGCCATTCAAAATCTTGTCAGACTTCATCCCAGAGATGCAGCTGGTCCCATAAAAATATCATCTGAAAAAATCCTTGCCTCTCCAGATGTTTGAGACATAAAAATCCAGCAATATTTTTACTCCTCAGATCTGTTAGACTGTAAAATGCTTGTCACGTATCTGAACTTACACATGACTATAATGGAAAAAAATCTTTATTTTTTTTACTGAAATAAAAACCTACCTTTTATTAGGTGTTAACATACAGTATTAGGCTAATTCTGTAGCCTAAGGAGTTTGTTCAAATCAAGGTTCGGCGACCTATGGCCCACAGAACCATTTGATCTGGACTATGAATGTGGGGCTTCAGCAGCTTGATTGATCTAGTTCAGGACAGGCAGGAGACTGTGTGGCTCAGCTGCTAGGACCTAGCCACTACTGCCATATTCCCCAGCAACTGCCCAGGGAAAGCACCTGCTGTCAGTGCACATGGTGGCACAAAGAAAGGGTCCACAGCCAGTGCTTTTTCCCACAGCAGCACAGGGCTTTGGCAGCAGTAGCTTTCCCCTACTGCCACAGGGATGCATGGCAGCTCTTGATACTTTACCTTTGCTACCATGGGGAAAATCAGTGGTAGTGGGCACTTTCTCTTTGCAGCAACTGGGGGAAAAGGAAGTGGTGGCTGAGTCCTAGCACCTGTCTGCCAACATGAACCCACCTATGACCCATATGGGGGTCAATTTGGCCTGCAGCCTGAAAAGGTTGCCAACCCCAGCTAAATCATGGGTCTCAAAGATGCAGCCCGTAGAGCTATGTCATCAGGCCTATGGGGTTGCCCACAGAGCCAGAAATTTGGTGGTATGTTTGGGCAGGCAGCAACAGCATTAATTGCCATGGTTTCCAGGCTTGCAGCAGCCACTGCTTGTCTCACCACCAAATTCCAGACCCCTGGCAGCCCTGCAGGCCAGATCCAAAGCGTGGGTCAGAAATTTGACAGTAGAATGAGTGGTGGCAGGCACAGCTCCAGAAACTACAGCAATTAGTGCTGCTGCTTGCCCCACTACCAAGTTTCCAGCCCCATAAGCACCTCCACAGGCCATATAACACAGACAGATCTGGTCTATGGACTGCACCTGCATTACTCATCCAGCTGCAGGGCCAAATGAACTTGTCACCCCAATCTAATTTGACTAGAGTATGACTTAGGAGAGAATTAACTTCATTCTTACCTTTATACTGTTAAGATCTCTAAAGCAGAGGTCATTATCCTATGACACCCAACCAGGATGTTGCTTTTGACTTTATACAAGAATGACCAGATCTGTACACAAGCTTTCAAAGGGAGAGGAAGAGCTAAGGAAACATATTTTCCTTACACAGAAGCCAGAGTTAGTTATGAGTCTTGCCCTCCAAGGCAAAGGCTTCCCCAGAAAGGGCTGGAAGGAACCATAGACATTGGCTGTATATGGATGAGCTTTGGAAAAATTATGTTTCCTCAGACATGTGATCTCTGAGGGTCCAGATAGACGTAATATTTGAAACATTAAAAAACGTACAAGTGGGATAAATAATTCCTAAGAACGACAGAAATATCCCTGTAGGGAGCAGGTACTATTTTGTACTGTTTTGTTCCACCTGTACAATTCCATGGTTCCTTCAGCATCCCACAATGCAATACTCGGCTGCCCCATGGTCTCCCAGTACCCTGATTGCTGCTGCTTGCCCCATCTCACCGCATCCTGGCAGCTGGAGAGTGCCTGAAGCACCACTGGAGAGTTTCCTGAAGCACCTAGAGTGCTGGAAGTGATAGCACCGGCAGTACCCAAAGTGCTGGGATTCCTGACTTGGAGTGCTTTAGGCCGCTATGCTCCCTAAACTTTGGGCACTGCTGAAGACCTGCTGTTTTCAGTATTCGGGGTGTTGCTAAGACTCTGCAAGAGCTGGGAGACCCTGAAGCTTTTTATCCCTGTCATAAGATACCATTCAAGACCCCACCACCAGAAGATTCCCCATGCCCCACCACTGGAGCTGGGATTCTGTCCAGGCCTCAATCATGTCTCTCACTGCTTTGGCACAGGGGTACCCTGTATGGAAGAATGCTCACTGGGTGCATTTACACATGCAATTAGTTTGATGCAATAAACTCCAGAGCAGTTTGAGCTGGAGTAAACTGTTCCTGGACTCAGCATCTACATGTGTGCCTGGGATAGCAGCAATCTGAGCCAGGTTGAAACAGGCCCCCGGCTGGCTGGGCTGATCAGGCCAATTTGTGTCCACTGTCACTGTCTACATATGCATTTCAGTGCAGTAAATTACTTTACCATAAGATAATACTGTCCCTGACAGTACTGTCTTATGACAGAGTTAATTTACTGCACCCTAATACTGACATACATGTAGATAATAAGGCTTTATTGTGGAGCAAATTAGTCTACTCCTCAATAAATCACATGTGTAGATGCACCCATTGAGATCAACTCTCCACTTCTCCCGTCCTTCCTAGTGGGAAGAGGAGGGGAGTAGCTACAGCCTAGGAGAAGGGACCTAAAAAACAATGGCAGTCTGATCCATTCCCTGTGCCTTGTGTGGGAAGGAATAGCAGAGCCCCAGGTCACTGGAGTCTCCTGTTGTGCCAACTAGTTATAGAGCACACAGCAGCATGCAGCGACAGTGATTTTGAAGTACTCCAGCCAGGGGGTGTGACAGGAGCTGTATACATGTCCAGCAGCTGAAACAGTATGCCTTTAAAACATTTCCAGCCCATTACACTTGGAAATGTTTCAAATGTTATGTCTGTTTCTGCCCTAAATGTTCCAAACCAGCCTGAAGAAATGCAGCTCCATGCTATTTCAGATATGAGCTGGTGTACAAATTACAGCACACAGACTGGTTCTAACAGCCATAGCAACTCCATATGCATGACTTCAGCCTAAACCCCTCTTTCATTTTTGGAATTATCCCTGCTCCCTTCTACCCCTTCCCCTACACCAATTTTCATAAATAGTTTCATCTATGGTATGTTGTAAGATGTGGCTGAAATCCAGTTCAGGAATGTAGCTTGGGACCACCCAGTCTAGGGATAAAATAATTTATTTACTGGGAATCTAACATCAGTACCATCGCAGAGAAAGAAAAGCTCAAACTTTCAGAGAAGTATCAGGTACATCATTAGCAGCTGATAAGGCATGAGGGGTCAGTATAGTAAGCTGTTGACCAGCAGTTGCATGCTTTCACAACTCTTAAATCAACAAAGGCTATCCTTACTATATTCATGGGTAGGCCTACTCCTTGAAATTGTTCTATAGTTGCTGCAGATATTTCAATTTGGAACAATTTCATTTTTGGATTCAATTGTGATTCCCTATGTCTAGACCTGTTAAACCCACACTTAGTGCCACAGTATATTAGTAATGCAGGTGTTGCATTACAAAAATACAAAGCCAGCAACAATTTCAGGAGTAATTTTCATGAAATTCTATACTCCCCATTTTCATTTGTTGACTCTATTATTTTTCCTCTAATGATACATTTATAACAAGACTGGGTTTTGCCAGAGTTAACAAGCTAATAGTACTCATGAATTAGAAACAGCACTTTTTCCTGAATGCAAATAAATAGTAGTATTTAGCTAAAGTTTATAGTACTGAGTCAAATACCATAATACTGGAATACTGGGTGAGTCTACATGAGATGCTACGTTGCCATAGCGACAAGCTACGGCAATGTAGCTCATTGCTACGGCAATGTAGCATCGACAGGCACTAACTGTTGCTCATTGCTATTGCACAGTAGGGTCAGAAATGACCCGTGCACTGCTAGGACTGCGTAGTACCAGCAGGTACTGAGCAGTCATTTGGTAGTAAGTGGCTGCGCAGTACCAACTGCACAGTGGGGTGCATGTGTAGATGCCCTCACTGTGTCCTTTATGAAGAGTTTCCACAAGAAATTATGACATAATAATACAGTGTGCTTAGATGCCACTAGCTCCTTTCATTCATAGGTCACAGAGTGCTTTACCAGTAAAAACTGACTTCTATAAGTCCTTTGAAAGACCAATATGTTGGTGTTGTGTTATGGGTTGTGGTGGTGGTAGTGGTTGTTTGAATTTAGAAGTGGGCAAACTGAGATACAGAAAAGTTAAATATCTTACCTCAGTGCAAATATCAGTGCAGTGGCAGAAAAATGAATGGAGGCAATAAGTCTAAATCTTCAGTTGTGTATTGTCATTATTGTGCAGTAATACACTCAAGACTTAGGCACTACATGTAGCTTTTCTGGGAACAAAATATGAATTACATTTTGTATTTGAATTACAGATTCTGTTCATAATCTGCACTGCTTGAGAAAGTGCTTAAACTTTGTATTTTTAATGGATGGTTAAAAAAGGAAAAAACAGTACAGGGAATTCCCACTTAATGCTGTCTTGCTTTATGCTATTTTGCTACAACGCTCGTTTTAAATTGATTTACCCAAACATTACATAGGGTCTCTGTGAGAAGGTGGACCCGGCCACCCCACTGCCGTGTTGGAATTACTTTGATCTCTGGCTCGTCCTCCCCACTCACCTGCCATGACTTGATGGTACAATGATACTCAGAAGGATGGATGATCCTCTGAGCAGATGTCTTTTTGGAAGGGTCATTGGTCTTCTGCATGGCTCCATCTGCCCTACCCCTTTCCTCTTAGGCTGTTGATTGCTACTCTCCATTTGTCTGGAGTGTGAGATGCCTGGTAATGTCTCTTCTTAAGCTCACCTGAGTTTGCTCTGCAGTTCCTCAACATTTGTTTCCTTTGGCCGAATCCCTTCTTGTCTTAGCTACTCAGGTTACACTTCACCCACCTTCTCTCCTCTCTCTCTCTCTTGCTCTTTCTCTCTCTCTAACTCAACATAGTTAGATGAAACACTAAGCATTATGGCATAAATACCAACATTATTAACTGATCTATTAATTTCTATCCTGCTTTTTACTTAAATTAACTTAAACCTGTTTGATTTGCTGACATCATTATATACATTCTAGAATAATTTGAACCCTGCTGCACTTCTCAGAGAAAATAGGACCACACAATGCCCAAAATACTCTAGGAAGGACTAAGAGGGAAAGAGAAGTCTATGAGAGATCATCCCTTCTGAAATACCTCATTGCTGAGACCACAGAAGCCTGACTATTCATATCAGTACAGTGTTGGGGGCCTGTGATTTGGAGGACTGCAAAAGCTGGTGGAGAGATCTTTTTCATACCATCATTCTCTAACAAACCTCAAATACTTTCTGAAGAACTTCCAAAGGGCTTAATGCTGATCATAGCTCTGTTCAGCAAAGCCTTTAAAGCATGTGCTTACACTCTCATGCTGTACAAGGCTATTCCTTGACCACTTCACCTTTGTACCCCCTGTGGCAGAGAGAAGATAGCTTCCACTGGAAATAGTTTACCAGAACTGGTTGAGAAGCCATGGAGGAACAAGCAGCATCACTGCCAGAGCAGGCAGCATCACCACCACAGAGAGAGGCTCTGGCTCCAATCCTGACACATTTTATGAGTGTGTGCCGATGCCAGTTGCTGGGTAGAACACAAATGGTGAAATAAAAGCAGCCTGGGTGGTGAAAGGAAGGGGACTTGAAGTGCATGCCCAGAGCTGCAGAGAACAGTGTTCAGGCATGGACTGCCCACAGGTATGATTGGTGGGAACTGGTGCAGCATCTCACAGATATAGGCTCAGAGGAGCCTGTGTACTTACTGGAGGAACCTGCGTGAAAGTCTTGTCACAAAGAGTGGGTCTGGGACAGCAAGGTTCCTGTGGAAAGAAAATAAGAAAGTGTCAGAAGCATGAGTAAAAGGGAACTAGTGAGCAATTACTGCATGGTTTGTCCCCCAGCCCCTCTCTAAAAGGGGATTCATGGACACTGGGCAAGTGATAAGAATTAAAGGACTGTGTAGCCCCAAGAAGTTGACAGGGTATTTTTCTTTGGGACATTGTTGAAGATGGTATTGCAGTAAGGCCATGAGCCTTTACTTTCCTGACTGGGAGTGTGACATTGGGTTGGCGCCAGGTGGGATGTAGGGCAGGTGGAGCCCCAGGAGACAGCACTTGATCTGGCCAGGTGTTGGTGCCAGGAGATCAAAGACCTTTCTCCCATTCACAAGAAATTTTAAGATCAAGTCGTGGCAAGAAAGAGTGTGAGCATTCTGCACTATAAAAGTTAAGTCAGCAGGTTAAACTATCTGTCCAAAAAGGTATAGAAGGAGGGAGCTGAACCAATCAAGGTAAATGTCCAGCCAAGGAATGGCACAGATGGTTACACCACCATAATAAAAAGGGGAGTGTGAATAGCAGAACAGAATAGATACCCAAAGATTCATAGGTTTTCTCAATGATTTCAGGACATCAGCAACACATATAATCTGGTTCCAAAACCCAGCCTTTCTGGCAAGTCATAAAACTTAGCAGTCAGAAGGAAATATACCACAGGAATTCCGTACCCAGATGATCAGCTGGTGTAAATAAGTGCAACTCCACTGAGTTCAAAGGAGCTACATCAGTCCACACGAGCCAATGAAATGTCTTCATAAATTTAAATGTCAACATTTTCTGCGTGGCATTCTCTCTTCTACAGGTTTATCAATGGAAGTCCTGATAATGCCTCATAAGATAATGAAAATAATGCATCTATAGTCAAGTTACTTCTCTTTGGTAAGGTCCTGTTTCTAGCTCTAAGTCAAATTTATGAACAATTGACATGCTTTATGACACTGAGGTATTTCAAAGAATCAGGTACATTATTTTTCTCCAAGAACTTGGTGCTAGGCTCTATTCAAGTGCACAGTGGTAGCAGTTTCTCTGAAAACTGCCTACCACTCAAAACTCAACAACTTAAACATAGCAGATAAAAAAATGATGGACTCATAAATAAAGGCAGACTGCTGCCCAACTTCACGTAGGAGAGCTGAGGCAAGAATATGTATCCCAGGACTCATGTTCCAATGACCTATTAATTAGACTACAATACTACAGACTGTGCCAATATAAATCTGACTAATTCAAGAAGCAGTATTACTTTATCTGTGTGTTTCTTCTCACGGTTTGTTTTGTAAGTCTTCCACACATTTTTCTGCACAGCAGTGATTCTTTAGTCCAGGTATTTTGTGATCTTCTACTCAGAAAGAGTGATTCATTTACCCCATGCCAATTATTGTAGTAGCATTTGAAATTTAGAATGCCTGCTCTATAGTGCCTGGTCAATTCTACTACTTTATACATAGGGTCAATTCTACTACTATGGGAATATCTACATGTGCAATTTATCGTGACTAAATTTACTGTGCATTAATTTAATACACAGTAAGCATTTTTGGCAGGTGTCTACACGTGCAGAGACTTGGCATTAAATCTAGTGCCAAGTCCCTTCAGCTCAGCCATGTGCAACTATGGACACTGGGGGGACCTCCAAACTCTGACTCTAGCTGCTAGCACTTGGTAGCCATTTTTAGAAGCCAAAACCTGCTGCCAGCACTTGACAGCCATCTTGGAAACATATCCCAAACCTCTGATCCCTTCCCAGCCCCTTCCCTGTCCAGGAGCTGCTCACCCTGCCTCCCCAGGCTATGGCTGCCCCTGCCAATGACAACCACCACCCTGCACTCCTGCTGGCCATAGTGCTGGCCCTGCTGGCCTCAGCAGCACCCCCCCCCACACCTGTCCAGGCCCCAGGAGAGCCATGCACCGACAAGCAGGGGTCAGAGCACTGGGTGCAGGAGGCTCTGGCTGATCCCCTCTTCCTGCACTCCTCCCTCCAGCCTGCCTACCCCACCACCCACAAACTCCTTACCTTCTCCCCACCCCCAGCACCACTCTCAGTCCAGACACATGGTTGAAAGAAAAAACTTTATTCCCTTCACAACCTCCACCCCATCCTTCTCACCTTCCGTGTCACGGTAGCTTGTCATATTTTATGATTTAAAGTTGCATCTGTTTATAGAGTGGTGAATTATAGTATTATTTAAAGTTTTCTTCTATATTTAGCTTTATTTAATCATTGCTTAAGTTCCGTATAGCTTCATTGTTATCTAAATTTTTCTGCAATATCAGTTGGCCTTGCCTCTTGCAAATAGCTATGGCCTTGAGTTTGCTCACATGATGTTTGTTTCTTTTTCTATCACTGTGAGAAGTTTTTCTAACACAACATAGTATTAATTTTGTTACCAGCTCAAATTAACTGAACTTGGCACTAATTGACTGAATCAGAGGGATGAAATAATTGGATATGTTAATGGAAGGTGATAAGGGAGATCAATGGACAATGCCCAAAGTAAGACACCAAAAAAAAGCCAAATTCAGAGATGTGCTCATGATGGATCTGTTGAACAAAGGAATATGCTGACAGGATAAAATATGGACAATATGATGAGTGCAGAGAGACCAATCTGAAAGCAAGGATTCCTCAAAGACGTGAACTTAAAGAAAAGCATAAAAGGGGGCAGCAAGCAAGTTAAGTGCATTGTCGTCATCATCATCATCATAAATCCAGCCTTCAACACCTGTCTGGACTGTCCCAGCCAATGACACACCATTTGCTTCAGGAATTGAGCGGCTGTTTTTTCTGTTGAGCAAAGTAACATCTGGGATTGAGTGAGATTATTGTGCTGAATGTTTTTCTGTCTCTGAATATAGAAACTACTAAGATAATACTTGTTGTACTAATAAAGTTAGACTTTGATTTTAGGACACTGAATTGTCTGTGAATATTTCATGTTCCATTTAAGGGTTAATTGTGCTTTAACAATCACTAACCAGTATTTGGTGGACAGTGGTGCTAACATCCCCCTCAACATGTAGAGTCCATCCCCAACACACTGAACCCCCTCCCTACCCCCCCTCAACCAACAGAGCCCCATCCCCCTCCTTCCCCAATACACAGAGCCACTCCACCACCCTCCTCACCCAGCAACAATAAAAAAACCCTCTTTCCAAAGTGAAAACTTTTTACAACAGTCTCAGTTTCTGTCTGAGTCCCAGAGTGGGGGCTTGTGGGATGGCGGCGCCTAGGGGGTAGAGCCCAGGGGCAGATGCTCAGCACCCTGGCCTTGGCCAGTTTCCCCATGGCTCTGGGGGCTGCAGTGACCATGGTGGGTGGTGAGCTTGTCTGCGGGTGATGCTGGATGGCTCTAGTCAATGGCAGGCAGTTCTCCCTCTGCCTGCCTGAGTCCAGGGCCAGTGTCACCTTGTGGTGCCACTCCTGGCACCTCTGAGTGTTTGGATGCATGGCCTTGGGGTGAGTGGCAGGGTTGGGTCTAGGCAGGTGGCAGGGGAACAAGGGTAGGCCAAGGCTCCAGTGGGCAGGAGGCACCAGAGAACCTCCTCCCAGGGCCAGGTGGGGGCCTACTGCAGGGTGGTGAGTGGGACACAGGGGCCCTGCAGGGCCATGGATGGAGGCCAGGCAGTGTGGGGCATGAACGTGACTCCCAGGCCCAGAAGCATTTCCAAGGCCCAGTAGTCAGTGTTCGTGGCATCCACTGCCCAGGCCTGGAGGGCCATCTGCTGCTGGGGCAGCTATATGCATTCTCACTCCTGGGCCTCCATGCACACCCAGTCCCTCAGCTGTGCCCAGTTCCACACCTCTTCCCAGGCAAATGTCCCAAAGTGACATCCTCTGTCTGCCAGACCTGCATCCATGCTTCCCGCTTCTCTGCCACTGGCACCAGCCACTAGAACAGGACAGTCCTATCCAGCGTGTGTTGCTGGCACAACTGGCATATCTGGATGGCTCCAGCATTGGGTGGCAGTGACCCAGAGCCCACATCCCTGCCAGGGCTGGTGGACTCTCCCCCACATCCAGGTGTTTGCCCTGCAGAGGCAAGAGACAGAAACCTTTTGTGAAAGTTTCCAACATTTCATAGATAAGATGCTCTGCACCAGGGGCTGTGTGTTGCCTGGCCTCATCTCAGGGGTTGGCAATGCACAGGTGCTCAGGGGCCAGGGTAAATCAGCTGGGCAGACCTGGGGCCAGGTGTCCTGGTAAGTACTGGCCACAGGCAGCCTGTCTCTCCTGCCCCCTTCCCAGGGTGGGACAGGCCAGGCTGCTGGCAGCACCTGCTCTTGCAGCTCCAGACCCTGCTCCCCTTCTCTGCCCCTGCAGGCCACCTGCTATGCTGCACTGACACCCAGACCATGATGCCAAGGCTCAGGGCATGTGGACCTCATAGACAACTGGGACAAGGGGCTGGTTGTGCCCCTGCCCTCCCTGCTGGAGGCCTCTCTGTGGGGTGCTCTGGGGCAGGCTCCCTACATCAGCACTGTGCACCAAGTGTGCCCCTGCTGTGTGTTCCCTGGGTAGTGTACAATGAGCTGCTTGTACAGGCTGAAGTGTGCCCAAGCCAATATGCCCTGCTGCTGCTGATCCTCCTGCTGCCCCAGGCACACCTGTGCTCCTGGTTTGGGACCCTGAGCTACGATGGTGCAGGGAGAAAGCCTGGGCTATCCCACAACTTTCACCATGGCCTGAAGGGCTACCTGTGGCAGTGCTACATGTGCATGCTGCCCACTGTCAAGGAGGACATTGCTGCTGGCATCAACACCTTCCTTGGTGTGTGAGAGGTCCATGGCAACCCAACTACAGGGACTTGGGCTGAAGAATAAAGTTTTGAACTGTGTCCTGACTCCCTGTGTGTTATGGGGTTGGGGGAACGTGGAGCCAGGAGAGTGTGGGTGGGCTGAGTGGGCAGTGAGGGCAGGGGCCAGGGCTGGGGCAGGGGTGGGGACAGGGGCGGGGATGGACCTCTCCCCAGTGCAAGACTTACCATGTGTCCAGGGCTGGTGAGATTGGCAGTTTGGTGCAGGCCTCCCCATTGGTGATGGCATCTGGCTGTGCTCAGTGTCCTCAGCCCATGTTGTGTGGCAAGCTATCACCTGGCCTGGAGCCCCCCACAGGGAGAAGCTGACATTTTTGATGTCCAGCAGTGTCATGGCTAGCTCCTTCTCATGGCAGGGTCCGCAGGCATGGAGGTGGTGAGGCTGCCACTGACCAGGGCTCCCCAAGCTGCTGAGGGGTCAGGGCAGAGTGGGGTCTCATGCCGGCCACCCCTGCAGGTGTAAACTATAGGGTTGTGGCCTGGGTCCCAGGCTGCCAAAATGTTGGTCACCGTGCAACATAAAGGGCATGGTCTTGTAGGCATGACCAGACAGATGATTGTGGTCAGTCATGGCCACCTACTGTGCCTTGATCTTTATGTGGAATTGCTACACTGTCCAGAAGTGTCCTCGCTCCTGCATACTGCCTGACAGGGCCTCATAAATATGGATGTTCAAGCGCTCACCACATGCAAACTGCCTGTGAACCTCCACATCCCCCCAGAGGGCCACGAGGCTGCCAATCTCCTCTTAGCTCCAGTTGCAGCCCTGAGTGGAAGGCATGGACATGCACAGGTGGGCAGGGCTGGTCCTTGATGGGGAGGGAGGACATGGTGGTGTGTCCTATGCTGGGTCTCTGGGCCCATGCACAGCTGTCCCTGTGTGGCAGCCCTGGTCAGTGCTCAGAAGTGTTCACAGAGGGGCACAGCCTCAGACTGTAAGCTGTGTGACAGAGGCAAATGTACCACAGTGCCTGGGGGTGAGCAACTGCAGGGAACAGGTGCTGGCCCTGTTGCCAGAGAGAGCAGGCAGCACCCCTGAGAAGATTTTAGGGCTGGGCAGGGGGTACAGCAGGCTGCAGACCTTTACAACATTCACCCATGGCCAAGAAGAAGCTCTGGCTAGGGGACAGGACTGGCAGAGGCAGCCTGGGTCCTGTCCAGGAGTGCACACAGGGCCTGCAGTGCTCCTAGGTCCTCATGTGTGTGCACCCCAGGGCACGAAATGACCACAGGCTTTCATAGCCTGCAGCTAGGGGATGCCACAGAGCAGCCCAGCTCTGGGGCAGGAAAGGCACCCAGCCAAGAGCCCTGGGGCTGCACTCAGGGTGGCCCCCTAGGGGTTCATTCTGAGTCACATCTACATGTGCATTAACTAATTGCACCTAAATTTGATACCTGCATTTTCACGTGTCAAATTTAGTCACAATTAGCCATTTTTACAGCACAGTAAGGGCATGTATGTGTAGACACGCACCCATTCTGCACAGTAAATTAAGCTAAGGTCAGAGGTTTTAGAAACATCTGATGCCCTAGATGGGGCTGGAAGTTGTTTGCCAGTAGTAGGGCTGCTTATGCTTCTGGACTGACTCATGAATTTGGAATTTGTTTTGGCTAATATGACTTGGAATACAGAAAAACCAAAAAAAAATAAAAACCCCACCAGGCATCCGGGGAACTTAATTGGAAGAGACCCTGGGATCCAGGTCCTGCTGGCCCATTTGTTAATCCGCCTGCAGCTAAGGTGCAGTAAAGCATCTCGTGTAGCTGCATCCTACATAGTTTCATAGTTAGTAGGGTCAGAAGGGACCTGAGCAGACCATCAAGTCTGTCCCCCTGCCACAGGCAGGAAAGAATGCCGGGGTCAGACGACGGATCAAAAGGAGGAGGAGGGCACATAAGCCCCCATGGCTCACCAAAAGCATCTGGGAATGTCTCCTAGCAAAAAGGGAGGCGTACACCCAATGGAAGGGAGGGGCCATCACTAGGGAGGACTATACAGTTTCTCGGGGATGCAGGGGACCCAACATATTTAACGATTTCTTTGCCTCCATTTTCCTAAGCAGGGACCGGAAGAGTCACCCCCCCTTCTGGGCCCCCCTTAGATCCCAGGGGAAGCGCACCTAGGCCAAGGGTTAGGGAGGACTTCATAGACTTCATAGACATTAGGGCTGAAAGGGACCTCGGGAGATCATCGAGTCCAGCCCTCTGCCCAAAGGGCAGGAAGTCAGCTGGGGTCATAGGATCCCAGCAAGATAAGCAGCCAATTTACTCTTGAAGGTGTTCAATGTAGGTGCTTGAACCACCTCCGCTGGCAGACTGTTCCAGACCTTGGGGGCTTGGACAGTAAAGAAATTCTTCCTTATGTCCAGCCTGAAACGGTCTTGCAGGAGTTTGTGACCGTTCGACCTCGTCATCCCTTGGGGCACTCTGGTGAACAGACGTTCCCCCAGATCCTGGTGGTCACCCCGATAAACTTATAGGTGGCCATCAGATCATACCTGAGCCTGCGCTTTTCCAGGCTAAAGAGTCCCGTGGCTCTCAGCCTGTCATCGTAAGATCTGTTTTCCTGACCTCTGATCATGCGCGTGGCTCTCCTCTGGACTCCCTCAAGCTTCTCCACATCCTTTTTGAATTGTGGAGCCCAAAACTGGACGCAGTACTCCAGCTGCGGCCTCACCAAGGCCGAGTACAAGGGGAGAATGACGTCCCGGGATTTGCTCGAGAAGCATCTATGGATGCAAGCCAGCATTCTGGTCGCTTTACTAGCCACAGCATCGCATTGCAGGCTCATGTTCATCTTGTGGTCAATGATGACCCCCAAGTCTCTTTCTTCTGTAGTGCTAACCAACGTAGCACTGCCGAGCCTATAAGGGTGCTGCAGGTTTTTCCTCCCAAGGTGGAGAACCTTGCATTTCTTGGTGTTAAACACCATGAGGTTCTCGTCTGCCCATTTGCTGAGCTTGTCCAGGTCCCTGGACCACCCGCCTATCTTCTAGCGTGGATGCTTTGCCCCAAAGTTTGGTGTCATCGGCGAACTTGGCCAGTCCACTCCTGACTCCAGTGTCCACATCGTTAATGAAGATGTTGAACAGTATGGGTCCCAGGACAGAGCCTTGAGGGACCCCACTGGTCACAGGGCACCATGATGAGTGACTGCCATCAATCACAACCCTCTGGGTCCGACCACGAAGCCAATTTCCCAGCCAGCGGATCATGGTGGAGCCAAGGCCACAACTGGGCAGTTTGGCCAAGAGGTGATCATGGGATACCAGATCAAAAGCTTTTTTGAAGTCAAGATATATGACATCAATCTCTTCTCCCTTGTCCAGGTGATAGGTCACCTGGTCATAGAAGGAAATGAGATTGGTCAAACAAGACCTACCCGCAACAAACCCGTGCTGGCTGTCCCTTAGAATGTTAGCCTGGGCCGGTCCCTCAAGGATGGCCTCCTTAATAAACTTTTCTAGGATCTTCCCCAGGATAGAAGTCAGGCTAATGGGCCTGTAGTTAGCCAGATCCACTCTCCTCCCTTTCTTAAAGATCGGCACCACATTGGCCTTCTTCCAGTCTTTGGGCACTACACCAGAGCGCCAGGAGTTTTCAAAGATCCGTGCCAGGGGCTGGGCTATGACGCTCGCCAGCTCCTTGAGTACCCTGGGGTGCAGATTGTCAGGGCCAGCTGACTTGAAGGTATCCAGCTTCTCAAGGTGTTCCTTCACAAGGTCAGCATTGATGGAGGGTAGGGGATCCCCCTCACCCAGATTTCCCTGTCCCATAGCAGGCATGGGCGTCCCGTGTGACTGATGAAAGACTGATGCAAAGTACCTATTTAATGGGTTGGCTTTTTCCTGGGCATCAGTTGTCAGTTGCCCCATCCGGTTTAGCAGGGGTCCAACATTGCCCTTGCTTTTCCTCCGGCTCCCCACATATCTGAAAAAGGACTTTTTGTTGTCCTTGATGCCTGAAGCTAGTTGGAGTTCAGTTGCAGTCTTGGCTTTCCTGGTTTGGTCCCTGCAGGACCGGACCAGCGCAGAGTAATCCTCCGTGGAGGTGAATCCCGTCCTCCATCCTTTGTAGGCTTTCCTTTTTAGCCACAGTAGGTCCGCTAGGTCTCTGGAGAGCCAGGGGGGCTGCTGTGCCTTCTTGCTGCCTTTCCTCCATGTTGGAATAGATTTAGCTTGTGCACTGAGGATCGCTTCCTTGAGAAGCAACCACTCTTCTTGAACTCCCATCTCCCTGGGGTCATGGTCCCTGAGGGCCTGACCGACTAGCCTCTTGAGCTTGTCAAAGTCGGCTTTTCTGAAGTCAAGGACTTCTGTGTTGCTGACTGACTTGCCAGCTTTACGGCGGATGGTGAAGGTGATCAGCTCGTGGTCGCTGTCACCCAACTTCCCATCAATCACTAGGTCGCCGATTAGGTTGTCCCCCGTAGCCAGTACCAGGTCAAGCAGCGCTTTGCCTCTCGTTGGCCCATAGACTTCTTGAGTCAGGTAGAGGTCATCCACGCACGAGAGAAAGCTTTGCGCCTGCTCAGATTTAGCTGAGTCATCTTCCCACGAGATGTCCGGGTAATTGAAGTCACCCATGACAACCAAGGTCCTGGAGCAAGCAGCCTCAGTCAGTTCCCGGGTGAACTCCTGGTCAAGCTCGGGACTTTGAGTGGGAGGTCTGTAGTAGACTCCCACCGTTGTGTCCCCTGTTCCATATTCCCCACGAATTTTTACCCAGAGGGTCTCTAGCTGTCCATGCCGGTCGCCAACATCAGCTTGCAGGGACATGTAGCTTTCCTTCACATAGAGAGCTACACCCCTGCCCCTTTTGCCAACACGATCCCTCCTGTATAGGGTATAGCCCTCTATACCCATGGTCCAGTCATGGGTGGAGTCCCACCAGGTCTCCATTATCCCAATGACATCATATTTCTTTGCACTGAGCAGGAGGACGAGCTCATCCTGCTTGTTGCCCAGGCTCCTGGCATTAGTGTACAGACAGGAAAGTGTGCCCTTGGGGGCTCTTGCCTTGCCCACAGATTGTGCCAGGGCTGGGGCAGGGGTGGGCTCCCTTAAGTGCCCCCTTAAGCGCCTTGGTCCGCTGGCTTTGCAAGGGCCGTTCAGCAGGCCAGCAGGGGCAGTAGTCCCTCCATCCCCCAGCGGGCTTAGTTTAAAGCCCGGTGGAGCAGGTCAGGAACTAGTTAGGGAACTTCTGGAAGGACTGGATGTATTCAAATCAGCTGGTCTGGACAATCTCCGCCCTAGAGTACTGAGGGAACTGGTTGAGGTCATTGTAGGACCCTGGCACAGCTTTATGAGTACTTGTGGTGCTCTGGTGTGGTGCCAGAAGACTGGAAGAGGGCCAATGTGGTTCCCAACTTCGAAAGGGGGGGGAAGGAGGACCCCAGAAACTATAGGTCAGTTAGTCTTACCTCGATCCTGGGCAAGCTTTTGGAGAAAATTATTTTGGCACATGTCCCCGAGGGGCCAGCAGGGGAGATTATACTTAGGGACAGCCAACACAGGTTCATTAGCAGCAGGTCCTGTCAGACCAACTTGGTGGCCTTTTATGACCAGATCACCAAATCCTTAGATGCAGGGGTAGCAGTGGACATAGTCTTCCTGGGCTTTTGGAAGGCCTTCAACACTGTCTCTCACCCCGTTCTCATTAAGAAACTGGGGGACTGTGGTGTCAACACCCACACAGTCAATTGGGTCGCCAACTGGCTGGAGGGCCGCACCCAGATAGTGGTGGTGGATAGGTCATTTTCGACTTGGAGGGATGTGGGCAGTGGGGTTCAGCAAGGCTCGGTCCTTGGGCCCACACTGTTCAACATCTTCATCAGTGATTTGGACGAGGGGGTAAAAGGCACCCTGTTCAAATTTGCTGATGACACTAAGATGTGGGGGGATGTGGGCACGCTAGAAGGGAGGAATAGGCTGCAATCAGACCTAGACAGGTTACAAGGGTGGGCGGATGAGAATAGGATGGGATTCAACACTGACAAGTGCAAGGTGCTGCACCTGGGGAGGAACAACCGGCACCACACCTACAGACTGGGGAACTCCCTTCTTGTCATTACAGAGGCAGAAAAGGATCTTGGCATCATCATTGACTCCAAGAGGAACATGGGCCGGCAATGTGGGGATGCAGTCAGGAAGGCCAACTGTACCATGTCATGCATCCACAGATGCATCTCAAGCAGGTCCAAGGAGGTGATCCTCCCCCTCTATGCGGCACTGGTTAGGCCACAGCTGGAGTACTCAGGTCCCTTCCGACCCTAGAAACTATGAAACTATGAAACTAAGGTGTCTATCTAGTCTCCTCTTAAAGACCTCCAGGGTAGGAGCGAGGACCAGTTCCCTTGGAAGTTGGTTCCAGATCCTAGCTGCCCTGACTGTGAAGTAGTGCCTCCTGATTTCCAGCCTGACTGCTCTTCCCAGCAGATGTCCGGGTAGTTTAGGTCCCCCATGATGACCACATCCTTTGTGCTAACTGCCTCTGCGAGCTGACCTGAAAATTCCCTGTCACGTTCTTTCTCCTGGTCAGGTGGTCTATAGTAGACCCCCACTGTTAAGTCCCTTTCCCCCTGACCCCCTTGTAATCTGACCCAGAGCACTTCAGTCTACCCTTCCTCTGACCCAGTGCTGCTCATTGAGGATGTGAATTGCTCTTTGATGTACAGCGCCATGCCTCCACCTTTCCTCCCTATTCTATCCCTCCTGTACAGCCTATAGCTCTTGATGTTCGCCACCCAGTCATGTGTTGGATCCCACCACGTTTCAGTGAGCCCCACTATGTCTGGGTTTGCGTTAGCTATCAGGAGGGCAAGTTCCTCCTGCTTGTTCCCCATACTACGAGCATTGGTGTATAGGCATTTAAGGCCTCCTAAAGGTGAAAACCTCGCCTCCCTAACCCCAGGACTAATTGGGCCCCTGTCACTTACCTGGGTATTTCATGTGCTCATCATCAGTCTTGGCTGGGCTGTTCTTGTGGGTGACTCATGGTTTGGTGTTCCGATGCTCCCTCTGACCTCATCCTCCCCTTCCCTTGACGAGTCTACTTTAAAGCCTGCTGGAGGAGATCAGCCAACCTGAAAGAGAACACACGCTTACCTTTGCGGGAGAGATGAAGCCCATCTCACTCAAGCATGTCTCTCATCTGGAAGCATGGGTTGTGATCAAGAAAGCCAAAGCACGCCTGGAAACACCATTTCCAAAGCCACAAGTTGACCTCTCTGATGCAGTTCTCATGGCATCATCCCCATCCTCTCACTGGAAGGATAGAGGAGAAGACCACCTGTACTCGTGTCTCCTTCAGCTTGCTCCCCAGAGCTTGGTAGTCCTTCATCAGGCAATCCAGGCTTCTCCCAGCCACATCATTCATGTCTTTAAATATATGGATTACTTAGTCCTGCATCAATGACAATCTGTTTTAAGCAACTGGTGGATTCTATGCCAAATAACAAAGTAAAACAAATATTTTAACACTTATTGTTAAAAGATCTTAATTCCTGAAGTTACATACAATTTGCTGTGGAAATAGTTCTTTCTTGAAAAGGCAGCTTGAGAGAGAATGATACTGTTGTACTTGCTGGGAGACATCTAGCTTGAAGACATGTGTTTCTTATTTTAAGTAGCAGTAATTTTATTTTCTGCCTCAAGCAATTCTCTGGGATGATGCACATCAAAATACAGCTTTTCTTCATTCATTTTAATAGGTAGCAAACAGTTCAGAGTTTTTAGGTTCAGAGACTGATATAGTCAGGGTTTGACCTTTCTCAACATGCTGAATGCCCTCCAGTATTCTGCACTCGAGTGTGGAAGACACAGTAGAATTCTCATCAGTCTCATGAAGAGAGGAAGTACATTTGATCTATATCATAGTTCAAGAATGATTCTCTTATAATTCAAAATATATTGTTGCAGTCCATTTTCTGCAATGGTGGATCCTCAGTCTGGCACACTGAATTTTCAGCAAACAACTGATCCTTGCCTTCTTAAGTACCACAGGTTCCCAGTTCACTTGCCATGCAACTGATATCCTTTAATTCAGAAAGAACTGCAGTAGCCTTATTTGGCTACTATGCTAGCCAAATGTTATCAATAGAAAATGCTGACAGCTCTTGCCTGAAGTATCTTTTTCCAGTTCAGGTTGACTCTCAAGTTACAATGCATGTCTTATAACAATGATTCACAGCAAGCCGTTAGCTAACAGCAACATGATCTACCAGAGCTAATCTGTAACAGGATTTGAACATTTACATTGTGATAAATGCTGAATGAACACAACTAATAGATAATAGTGGCTATTAGCTGTTATAGAATACTGTGTGTCTGCATTTGCAAAACCAAGTAATTATCATTAAACTCATTTTTTCAGATGAGGAACCTGAGGAATAGAAAGGCAAAGTAACTAGGTCAAGATCACAGTAAGTCTGTGGAAGAGTAGAATACTTCTCATAATCTCATAATAATTGGAGACTAGACTTGATTCGGGGGCTGGACTCAATGATTGGGGGCTGGACTCGATGATCTTCTGAGGTCCCTTCCAGCCCTAACGTCTATGAAAAAAAAAAAATCTGGGCGTGTTCCAGGTCAAATAATCACGAAATGTATCACATACTTGCAATACCATAAGAGAATTTAAGACCCTTCAGAAGCTGCAGACAGACATGATAAAATCCTGGAATATATTTGACTGATACTTTGGTGGAATAATGGAGTTTGGATTACATGGGAAGAAATTTACAATTGGTAAAGCAATAGGAATTGTGAGTAAGGATGGCTTCCAGCTGCAGCACCAGGACTGGTGAATTCTCTGCTTTCCTGCTCTGGCAGGGACTGACTTTCTGTGCATTAAGCCTATAGCACAGGAGTTGCCAAGTGGGGGTACATGTACCTCTGGGGGTATTTAGGAAGGCCCTAGGGGCTATATGTGGGTGCATGGGGATGGAGCGCTACCACCCATCACCCTGTGCCACCGCCTCTCAGGAGCAGGGGCAGGGCGAGGGCAGTGGTGCCCCTCTGTGGGCCACACAGGTGCCACCCAACCTGCTGGACACAGGGGTAGGGGGAAGCTTGCATGTGGTGGCCACCACCCACCACCCCGCGTTGCTGCCAGTCCACATCCAGCCGCATCCCCCCCCTCTCCCCCACTCCACATCCCGCCATGCACTACCCCCCGCCCCCCACTCTGCATCCAGCTGCTGGGGGTTTGCTTACTAAAAAAGGTTTAAAACCCCTGCTATTGCATATTAATAGCACTTGCAGATGCACCCACTGGACATGTCCAGACAACAACAAATGTTTAGTTCCCTGGGGACAAGTAGCAGCAGTGTAAGTTGTGCTGCAGTTATTTGCCCCCAGGGAACGCCTGTGTGCTTTGGTGTGCAGGAAGTTACTCTGGGAGTGGTAGGGAAGGCTGGGGCCAGCACTATCTTGACCCCAGGAGCCTTACCTGGGGTCCTTCTGGGGCTGCAGTTGCAGCAATCCTGTCTCACAGAGCCTGGCTGGCAGCCATAGTGCAGCTCCAAGTAGCCCAGCTCTGCTTTTCAGCAGCACACACTGCTTGGTTTTTTTTTCCCCGTGGGTTTTTTGACCCCTGGAGCAGTGCATACTTGGGCAGTGTGGCCTTGCAGCATATACTGGACTGTGTGGTATGTGGCGCTGCAGATGTGTTTGCACTCAGGCTCATCTGGATGTGCCCACTGAGTCTAAAAATATTTCCACAAAGCTCTGCTTAGGTTAACTATAGCATTCACACTTTGTTTCAGTCATACCCTTTTCAATTGATGCAGAATCTGGATAAGATTTTGACAGATCTTCTGGTGCATTATCCATTGGTTAAATGCTCAGAGACATTTCTTCAGTATTACAATTTTAAGGGCCAGATTCTCAGTCACAAGCAGAGTACAAAGAATACAAATCACAAAACCCACTATTGCAATTCCCCAGTCCTGTTGCAGCTCAATGCAGGCACGCTCCTTTGTACCAGAATTGTTCTCATTTATGTCATGCTGCAGTGACTACAAAGGGCTGAAAATGCATGCCAGAATCAGCAAGAGATAGGGTGTTGTGGACACAGCTTATTTTTTTAAATGTAGGGCTAAGATACATTGGAGCTACAGCATAAAACTACCACAGAGCAAGCAGAAAATATGTTCAGCTATTCAACACAAGGCAACTTAGAAGCTTATTTTTACTATGTCATATCCATAAAATGCTGTATTAATGGAAATGAAAATTATTTTTATGTTAGTGTTAATGACATACAGTTTGTAAGTTAGTTATAACTACAGCCCAAGCATTTCAACAGAACTTAATTTAATATTCCAACTCATTTTAACAAAACTTATTATATAAAACACTTATAGGCTTTATAAACACATTTTCAATACAACTGGTGAAGGATCTTAATAAAGAACAATTTGCATGGCAACAATGCACATATACTGCAAGTTGTTTATGACAGAACTAGCTAAATGAAATTGGCTACCAGCAAACCTTCTATTGTCTTCATTCTGATTAGAAAACTATTACTCTGTATTACATTTTTGTGTACAGTTTTTGTAGAATATTAGTCCTCTTTTAATAACAATTATCTACAATAGTGTCCATGCAAATGACTTGTATAGAAATAACAGTATAAATATAGGTCTCAACTCTGTACTGTGAAAATAGAGGGTAAAATCCCAGAGTTGTCAGTACCACAGTACTGAAATAGACTTGTACAGGTAACGTAACTCATATCCATTCACACTGGAATTTTTACTGTGTATGTTGTAGAGTCTTTATATTCAGAGATTCTTATAACCATAATATTTTAAAAAAAATACACCCTGAAACTTATGATATTCTTTGCCTACTCTGTTTCCTTCTTGGATCCCAAGCTTTTACCACCTTAAAAAACTAATTTTGACCTGTCTTGTATATTCAGCTACTAAATAAATGAAGTAAGTATTATTATTTGTATTTGCTATTGTTGTTAGTGGTTAAATGATAACACGGTGAAGTAAAGAACCAGCAATATTATTCATTATTTGTGAATATGCATAATTTAATTAAATAAAAATTGTTAAACTTGAAAATGTATTATTATTTATTAGTGAATAATTATATTCATCATTACAACAGAAAACAGCAATATCATCTGCTTTGGTTCTTTTTTTAATTACATTCTAGCATTTGTATTTTAACTACATGATATATTTAAGGCCATGTACAGGCATTACATTTCTACCAAGAGAATCGTACCTCTTTGGGTAGAAACTGCTGGAGAAGTATGTAAGAATTTATTCAAATTTCTCACAGGGGAAACATACCTCCTCCAAAAGAAAGATCTTTCAGGTGTCAACCTGAAAGATTTATCTTGCAACAGAAACTCTCTCTCTCAAGAATGAACACTCCCCTCCTGGTCTGTTCTGAGAGGGAAAGGGAGCAGCAGCTCCCCACCAGGGACTGCCCAGCTTGGGGAACAGGGTAGGGGCTTTGCCCCGCTGCTCCCCACCTGTTCCCTAAACCGAGGACTGCCAGCTGGGTGGTGGTGGTTGCAACTTTAGAGCCAGTTCCCAGCTGTGACTTAAAAGCTGCAAGAAACAGGAAGTGGGCTCAGAAAGCCTTTCCCCAACCTGGTTCTCGGCCCTGTCACATTTAAATACCGTGTGTGCAGCCCAGCTGTGCAGCACATGCAGTGATTTAAAAGCCCACCATGCCAGGAACTAGGGCTGGGGAAGTTCTCCCAGAAGCAGTGCTACACATGATTCCCCGAACTAGTGACTACCTGGTTTGAGGAACAAGTTGGGGGCCTTTGTACTGCTGTTCCACTTGCCTCCACGACTGGTCTATGAGAGGGGAGTGGAGCAGCAGGGAAAGACTCTGGTCTTTTCTTGGTCTGTTTGTCTGTAATCTGGCATAGTGTAGGAAGCCTTTGCCGCCATGGCTGAGAAGAGTGGAGCAGCTTCCCATGTCTTCCCTAGGCTGGCATCATCCTGGTCTGCAGGTCCATGTTACCCAATTATAATATGTTTTTGTAAACAAAACAAATACAACAAGTCAAGTAAGTTTCTCAAAAACTGCTGTGAATTGATCACTAAGTTCTTGTTGCTACTCTTCTGAAACTACAGGCAAACACAAGAGCTCATGTGGATGGATTACTGTAAGTTCTGTTTACCAGCAACTGATACTATAAAACAATGACTGTTGGTAACAACTGATAAGTACAGGGTACTGAAATTAATCCTACATGTTTTCAGATTAAAACAAAATTGCATACCTCACAATCACCTAGTTGAAATGCAGATTTTTCCATGGGTGTCATTGGGCATGTCTACATGTGCAATTACGGTGTATGAATAAACAGTGGAGCTTCGTGTTCCAGAGTTTATTCACAGTGCAGCATGTGGAGCTGGGGCACTGGCTGGCAGCAGGCCTTGGGGCTCAGCCTGCCAGCCTGGGGCTGCTCTCCCCAGCTTAACATGCTGCAGAGGAGCTGGCTGGGGCACAAGGGTGCTTCAGCATGAGGCTAGTCGGCAGGCAGCTCCCTCACTGAAGAACCCTTGTGCCCCAACCAGCCCCTCCAGCATCTACATGTGCACTACTGTGGAGTAAATTAGTTTACTTCAGTCTAATAGGGGCGCACGTGTAGCTGCTGAGACATTTACTGTGCAGCTAATTAGTCAACTGCACAATAAAAATCTCATGTAGATGTGTCCTGTGTGCGCTAAGCAAACTCTGAAGCACATTGTAAAGATCCTTAACCAACAGAATAATCATCTAGGAAATGGCACTAAAGAGCTAATTCAGCCAGAGTCAGTTAGGTTTCCTTATTGGCTTCCCCCTCCTTCCCATCTGTTCAACCTTCTGGAATCATCAGAAAGAGATGCAGGTAATGGAATCACACAAGGCTCCCTGTGAATACACTCCTCCCTTTTACTCTGTATGCTAACTGTCCTTTGCCAGCTGTTATTATAGCATCAGTGGCTGTCTACACGAGATGCTACTGTGCAATTGTTACTTGTTTATACAAATACTAAATACAGTTAGTGTGCAATAGTGCCAGAGAACACTTTTATTGTGACGTTACTACCCAGTAGCCTAATACTACTGCACAGAAGTGTTGTGTTATGGTTTTTGCCACGTGACTCTACTGTGCAATAGTATTGGGCTACTGCACAGTCAGCATCTCTTGTAGACACACCCACTATTGACCAAATCCTGGATATCCCAGTATGTCAAGTACCTAGGTGGGGAACCAGGGACCTCTATTGTTCTTCCCCCAGAAACAATAGGGCTGTTGTGTTTTACACTATATTCTAGGTGTATGAACAATGGCTCTAGTACCAAGTATCACCGTTCAGTGCAGTGCAAAGAGTTCCCCGCTGATCTAAGTTCATAGCATGTAAAAATTACATTCCCCTTTTCAGGCTCCTGAGAGCTTCTATATAATACTCCAAAGGCTATGTCACCCATTACATTTAGGATGTGTTAACTGAACTTAAAACATGAGCACTTTTACATTCCAGCAGTAAAACATGCACTAAGTGTTATCATATCATAGCAAAGTTATGAGTTTTCACAGGAGTATCTCAAGATCATGTTAAGTAACATATGTTCAGCTATCATTGTACTGTAGCTCCATTGGGACAATACAAGTTCAAGATTCCAGTGTGGCTGAGACCAAGGAATGACAATCAGCTCTTTGTTGGTCCCAGCCCTGGTAGTGCACTGGAGCTGGTTCAAGACTCCAGTGTCCTGATTCTTGGTCCTAGCCCCGGCACTGCACTGGAGCTAGTTCAAGACTGCCAGAAGCAAAGACCCAGCTCAGTCTATCTCATGGATTCAGTAGAAGAAGCAACACTCTTCTGGGCTCAGCTCCCCATACCTCTTCTACCTACCAGCAGCAGCAAAGATTTGCCTTGTCCCATTGTGCTGGGGTGAGTGCTCCCAGGCTGGGCAGCACTGGGCGCATGGCATGGAAGATGTGGGCTCTGGGCATGTGGGTTGCATGTCCTCAATGGTGGATAGGCAAGTTGTGGTGCCTGGTGCTGGAGTCAGTGTCCTGGGCTGGAGGGGCATAGTGGGCTGAGATCACAGTAGTAGGGGTGTGTGAAGCAGGTCTTATTTGATTCAGATTTGGCCCAAATCAGGGACAGTGAATTGATTTGTTGATTCAGCTCACCGTCCCTGATTCAATTTGACTAATCTGAATCTGAAGATTTGATGCTGATTCAGAGAATCAGCAATTCAGACATAGACACAACTTTGAATGTTTTTTCTACATACCTTAGAGTACCAGCATGGCTCATGAACATTGTGCTGGTGGGGTGGATGGTGGGGGGTCCCACAGGAGCATGGGGGGGCCCCCACACACTTGGCGGCAAACCTGGAAGTGGACTGGAAGTACTTCTGGTCCACTTACTAGTCTGCCAGGGAGCACACTGGGGGGAGGGGGGCTCCTTGGCCCCCCCAGCTCACTGATTGGTCACAGGGAGACCCCGGGTGCCCCCCCAGGCCCAGGAAGCTCCAGTCGGTGAGCTGAGGGGCCATGGGGGAGTGCTCCCTGGAGAACCCAGAAGTGGACCAGAAGTGCTTCTGGTTCACTTCCAGGTCTTCTGCCAAGCGTGCTGATGAGCCCCCTGCACTTCTGTGGGATACTCCATGTGCCCCAGCACTGCAGCAATTACAAGCCCCTGCTACCTAGATGTATGTAGAAAAAACATTTAAAGCTGTCTCTGTCTGAATCTCTGATCTCTCCAAATTGATTGGAGGGTTCCAGTTCAATTTGGAGAGATTGAAGGGTCCTCTTATTCGATTCAGATTCAGAGATTCAGCAGTGAATCAGGCAGGATCTCCACCGAACCAAATCAGAGGCCGAAGCTTTGCACAGCGCTACGTAGTAGCATTACTGTGCAACTGCTCAGGACACATTCTAAACTGAGTCTGGCCTGGTAATGCCTACTGCAAGCTCAGCTAAAACATGTACTGAGGATCCCATGCAATAACTGCCCTGGTTCCATTTTGTTTGTTTCCCTCTGCACTTAAGAGAAAGACCAGGGTTTGCCCGCAAGAGAAAAATTTACAACACTGTATTCAGTGAACACAGGATTTTTTAATAAACTGTGTGAAACAGTACTGTACCTTATACATTTACTTTAGTGTTATGTCCTCCAGTGCACTGGCTCATGCCCCTTTCATTTAATACAGCAATAGGCCTCACATTTACAGGTAAAAAGAACTCCTTTTGTTCTCTTCAACATGTATTCCATTGACGCTGCCCTTACAGGTTTTCTATTGCCTTATCTCACTCCCAATGCAAATGTCATCTTCAGATAAAAACAAACTTTAAAACTACCTAAAGGACTACCTAACAAAGTAGCTCTGTTTGCCTTTAGCAATTTAATATAGCTTTTGCATAAAACTTTGGCCATGTGTGGATGAAAACACTTCAAAACATCTGTATGCAGTCTTGAGCTGACTTTCTCCTCTGGGCCCATGGGCTGAACTGATTTAAAGGCTCTTGATCATCTTTTAAGTACATAGCCACAAAGTTCAAGTACAACTAAAGCTTTGCGATTATGCCTTTGCTAATAAAGCCAAAATGGAGTTAGCAAATTTAAGTATATAAGCAAAGTGTCCTTACTAATTCTGATTTTGTGCATCTGTTGTCATTGGGAGTCTGAAGAAACACTGTAGAAAAATTCAGCATTAAGTTATTTTTCCCCATGATCATGCCTGTTCTACTCATTTCTGTAAATACCCAATATTTAATAAAAATAAGAAACATCCATTCACAATACCCATATTTTGCACTACAGGCCAAAAGAAGATTGGAAAGTTGTTTTTTTCAACCATTGACGAAACACGGTCTCAGGAAAATAACCCAAGGTTTTGAAGCAGAATGTTGAACTTTTCTAAAGGATCTGCTGTGCTATCAAATAGATCGTCATGCTCCTGGTTCATACTGTGCCATGCCAACAAAACTAATTATGTTATTTCTAAGAATTCTGTAACAGGATGTTATTCACTGCTAATGTATGTTGGTTCATATAAACGCAGAAAGGAAATCTGTGATAGGCTGCAGTACATCACCATATTATATTTAGCCCAGCTACATCATTTACCTTATTCACTGCTACAGGAGATTCACAACTGATCAGGAGTTGTGATAGGGACTCAAATCAAGTTAGAAAAAGGTATTACCATTACTCTGTGTACAAGCAATCTACCAGAGAACTATTACTCAATTTGGGGGATGGGTGAAGGTTTGGAATGCTTTTATTTACAATTCACTTGTCCCTAATAATGCTGTGATAGCTATACAACCATATATGTGAGATAAAGGATCAGCTATTTTAATAGCAAGTTTAAAGATACAGAGACAATTCTCAGCTGGTATGAACCGACAGTGCTATTGAAATCAATGGCGTTATAAAGAATTACACCAATTGAGGATCTGACCACAGTTTAATGAAACCAGCTGTTTCTTAAATCAGTCAAACTAGTTCTATCGGTAGGATGAACAAGATGACAAAAACGCTATGTCCTTCTAAATTCAGAGGTTCTGGTTATGGAAGACAGGTTAGTTTTAATTGCATGTCATTTGATTTGACCATTTGAATGACTAACCACTAGTTTTAAAAAGGTATCCAAAAGTTGAGCAGCTCTCTTTTTTAAATTGATACTTATCTGTGAACTATTTTGGATCAGATTTAGTTTATTACTCCCACTTTCTGCGGGAGTCCTTTTAGCTGCTCTCAGAAAGAAGGTGAACTTTTTAAAATTACTGGAAAATGAATCCCCATACTGTGTTGTCATATCTGAGAGAGCCAAGTATTTCCTTTCAGCTGACCATCAGCATATCACTGGGTGTGTCTACATGTCACCCTACATTGCCATAGCAACATGCTGCATCACCGTATGATGCACTAGGGTGATGTAGAGATCATATAAGTCTACATGTGACCAGCAGCTACTTTGTTGTAACGGTGCACTCCCCTGTTTTAGTGTGCCTCTACAGTAAAGTAGAGCTAAAACTAACTGTGCACCATGCGCATGGCACAATATGGGCAGTTACTGTGCTGTGCTTTAGTACTTCCTTTGAGAACACAGTAACAACATCACTGTAGGGCAATGTGTAGATGTGCCTACTGTCAATAGAAAAAATAGATGTCACAGTTTTAAAGTGAACTTACAAAATACCCATACATATCTTGATAGACAAATATACATGGACAATAAATTCTTATACTGGAGGAAACAAATTCTGGCCCAGATCCTACCACTGAATTCCCCACATCACTTATTTCAGCTAAGTGGATGAAATTTATGTATAGGGCCTGAAATATATAGTTATGGATTCACAAGTCTCTCTCATTCTAAATAGTTTTTAATACCAAATCATCGTGCCCATGGATTCTAGAGTTTTTGATCAAATAACAAATGACAGAAAGATTCAATAAACAAGAGTGAATTACAGTTAATACTGTTCCTTTGCACTTTTGTTGCATCTTTAATACAGGAATCTCAAAAAAGCTTGTTAAACAGAACTAAGCCTTACATATCCCTGTGAGATTAGTAAAGATTAAATTACCCCATGTTACAGATACAGAAATTTCATAGATTTCATAGACACTGGGGCTGGAAGGGACCTCAGAAGATCATCGAGTCCAGGCCCCTGCCCAAGGGAGAGGGAGACAGCAGGGATCATAGGATCCCAGCAAGATAAATATCCAGAAGGCTCTTGAAGGCATTTAAAGTAGGTGCTTGAACCACCTCTGGCAGCAGTCTATTCCAAACCTTGGGGGCTCAGACAGTAAAGTTCTTCCTTATGTCCAGCCTGGAGGAGTTTGTGACCATTCGACCTTGCCATCCCTTGGGGCACTCTGGTGAACAGGCATTCCCCCAGATCCTGGTATGCACCCCGATAAACTTATAGGTGACCACCAGATCACCCCTGAGCCTGCGCTTTTCCAGGCTGGAATCTCATGGCTCTCAGCCTTTCTTCATAAGGTCTGTTTTCCTGACCTCTGATCATGTGCATGGTTCTCCTCTGCACCCTCTCAAGCTTCTCCACATCCTTTTTGAATTGTGGAGCCCAAAACTGGATGCAGTAGTCCAGCTGCGGCCTCACCAAGGCCGAGTACAAGGGGAGAATGACATCCTGGGATTCGCTTGAGAAACATCTATGTATGCAAGCCATCATTTTGCTTGCTTTACTAGCAGCAGTATCACATTGAAGGCTCATGTTCATCTTGTAGTCGATCATGACCCCCAAGTCCCTTTCAACCATGGTGCTAGGAAGCATGGCACTGCCGAGCCTATAAGGATGCTGCAGGTTTTTCTTCCAAAGGTGAAGAACCTTGCATTTTTCAGTGTTAAACACCATCAGGTTCTCAGCTGTCCATTTCCTGAGCCTGTCAAGGTCAGCCTGGATCACTCGCCTGTCTTCAGGTGTGGATGCTTTACGCCAGACTTTGGTGTCATTGGTGAACTTGGCCAGTCCGCTTCTGACTCCAATGTCCACATCATTAATGAAGATGTTAAATAATATAGGCCCACGGACGGAGCCTTGGGGCACCCAACTGGTCACAGGGCACCACAATGATTGACTTCCATCAACCACCACCCTCTGGCTCCTGCCATGGAGCCAATTCCCCAGCCAGTGGAGCCTGGTGAGGCTGAGGCCACAGTTAGCCAGTTTTGCTAAGAGGTGATCATGGGATACCAGATTGAAGGCTTTTTTGAAGTGAAGATATATGAGATATATCAATCTCTTTCCCCTTGTCCAGGTGATAGGTCACCTGGTCGTAAAAGGAACTAAGACTGGTCAAGCAAAACCTACCCACAACAAACCTGTGCTGGCTATCCCTCAGGATGTTGCCATCGGCCATTCTGTTAAGAATGGCCTCTTTGATAATCTTTTCTAAGACTTTCCTTTGGATAGAGGTCAGGCTGATGGGTCTATAGTTTGCCAGATCCACTTTCCTCCCTTTCTTGAAGATAGACACCACATTGGCCTTCTTCCAATCTTTGGACACTTAAACAGAGCACCAGGAGTTCTCAAAGATCCATACCAGGGGCTGGGCTATGATGCTTGCCAGCTCCTTGAGTATCCTGGGGTGTAAACTGTCAGGGTCGGCTGACTTGAAGATGTGCACCCCCTCAAGGTGTTCCTTCATGAGGTCAGTATTGATGGAGTGTAAGGAATCTCCCTCACCCAGGCCTCCCTGTCCCAGCTGGCTACATCCCTGCCTCCATGGGCCCCTGCTTACCTGTGGGCAGGCTGGGGTCTGTCTGGGGTCCTGGGGGTCCCTGGACTTACGGGGGTGCAGCTAGCTTACACCTGCTTGCTCTGGAGCAGGGTCCCTAATGTGGCTTCTACCTTTGCAGGGCCCTTTTTAAACTGCACGCATGTGCAGAAAGGCTGGCTGGTGCTGCGCTGTTCTCAGGGGATTAAGGGGTATCCCTCCCCCCCCACCAAAGGAGGGGACAGGTGAGTGCCCCCCCAACCTGGCTCATGCACCAGCAGCCCTGTCACGTGGCTCCCTGCTGGGGCTGGGCCAAGTAGCAGCTTGGGTGGGGCGTGACCCTCCCTACCTCCACTCAGCCAGCTCCCAGCTGGCTATGTCCCTCCCACCATGAGCCCCTGCTTACCTGCGGGCAGACCAGGGTCTGTCAGGGGTCCTGGAGTTTCTTCCGGGGTTCCCTGGGTTCACGGGGGGGGGGGCGGGGGCAGCAGGTTTACACCCATGTGTCTCGCTCTGGAGCCAGGTCCCTAAATTGTGACACAAAGAAATAAAAGCAAGTGTTACCTTCAACTACTTGGTCATAAAATGATGCCTTATTACACGGCCTATGCAATTGTGCAAGTGGGAAGAGATATTAGGTGTAGGGGAACAAGCTGATGCTTCACATCCCCTGTGTAATATGCATGGATGCTCCTAACACATTGCCTCAGATGGGCAATTGGGAAAATAAAGTTGGGTGAGGACAAGAGGTTTTGTTGCTGTGCAAATCTTCTCACCCTGCACACTGTTATACAGGAGTTTCTGCTCTGTAGCTGAGGTATCTTCCAAAGAACAGCTTTATGGTTTGAAGACCAGGATTTCTCAGTCTCTTACCCACCCTCATCAATGTGACTAAGAGTGAAATTAATGCAGCTTTACCCCATAGTGACTTGAAAACTCACATTTCCACATTTTAGAAAACTTCCCAAAAGAGATACAATTAGGAACATATTAAAAACAAACAAAAACCAAAAAAACCCAAATCCATTTGGCTTTGTCTTGTGCATGGTAAGGCTTCTGAGAGCAGCAAATGGTCACTATTTTCCTTTAAGTATTTTTAAATATTGTAAGATGTTTTCAAAGAAAAAAAATTTTTAAGCACACAATAAAATGCTGTTTCATGCACGAAATCTCTCTATTTCCAGTTGCTTAGACTGCTCTTTTAAATATATTTATTTTTATTGTGTACTATATGGCACTATACTTTCCTGTGAATCAAGGACAAAAATTTCAGTTATCTTGTTTGTACAAGGAAAAATACGTATACCTCCATTTTTATACTGCTAATGCATTTTATGCAGAGAAAGTATATTTGCATATTCAAATCAAGTAGTGGAGCCCTAAGTACCTGACTGACAGAAGCTAACATTATAAGTGTAGGCACATGAAATTGAAGTTGAATGGCATTTTATCTTTTAAAATATAGTCATTGAAAGTTTAATGTATAGCACTGCTACTTTTGGTTATCCTCCCCTCCACTATTCAAAAACATCACTTTCAACCTAGTTCTGCTACCACTGTAGGGAATAATGTTCTTATCATTGACTGTTATGAGAATAGAATCAGGCTCTGTATGAGAAGGTAGCTAGCTTTCAAAAATTCATGGTTTACTATTATTATTCTTTGTTTATATTCCAGAAGCATATAGGAGCCACAACCTGGCTTCAGGGCCCTAACATGCTAAGCATTGAACAAATACATAGCAAAAACAGATCCCTGCCCTAAGAGCCTACAAGCTCTATTTATAAGATCAGATACACTAGGGGCCTATAATCAATAGAGGAATTACACAGGGTAACAGTGGGAACATCTACATGAGACGCTACGTTGCTGTAGTGACGAGCTATGGCATGCACCATGATGCTGATGCTACTGCACGTTAGGGTTAGAAATGATCCATGTACTGCCGAGACTGCACAGTAATGGTGGTTGCTGTGCAGTCAGGGGCACATGTAGACGCTCCCAGTTTGACACTTATGAGGAGTATTACTCCATTTCAGGCAAAGTATACCAGAGAGTGTACATAGCCAAATAACTGTATATCAAAATAACATGACAAGCATGATCAACAGTAGATAATGAAACATTTTTAATATGGAGAAACCTTAAATTAACTTCTCTTTTTTCAGGACATGTAATAAATACTAGAGATTTGGATTGCCACTCAACTTTGATAACAGTTATACCTGATCTTATCTTTTTTACTGTTTCTGTTTAGAAAGTATGCGCTTATTTTAGATTTGCTCCTAGCCAAACAGTCAAAAAATATAATCTGTTGGATCAATAGTCTCATTTTCCCACCTTCTATTTTATGTTTTCCTACAGTATGAAGAGACTAGAAAGCCTAATAAAATAAGAGGAGCATAGGTCTCTCTCATTCTGCTTTACAAACCCACCAACAAAGACATTAATAAAAATATAACAAAATTTAGTTCAAGCTTCCTGACTGCTCCTAAAGTTTCTCCATTATTCTTGCTCAGGCTATACCTTAGATTCCCTCCCTCTTCATTATTCAGCCCTCCAGGTGAAGCAATCAGCAACTGTCACCAATAAACCACTTTACATTTTCCAGCAGCATAAGTACTTATTAGAGTAAGGATTTTTAGACAGTTACTGTCAGCCCGCTGATGGCACAGTCGTTACTACATAGTACTTGTTTATACAAGTACTAAATGACTGCGCGTAACCAGAGTTACGGCGTAGTAGCTCTGCCAAATGGCATTTTATGAATAGAATATAGACCTGCATTTTGCATATTGGCTTAACCTTCTATTCAACCCTAGAGAGAAGACAAACACCAGTAGGCTCTCCCTATGCCTGAAGAAGGGCTCCTGTGCCTAAAAGCTTGCAAAGAACAATTTTTCCAATTATTCAGTTGATCTAAGAAAAGATATCACATTTACCCAAATAACCTTGTCTGCCTACATCCTTAGACCAACACAACTACAACCAACACCCCCAAATATTAATTGACTAGCTATAGGAATAATGGCAGTACAATACTCAGACATAGGCTCCAGCCCTAAATCCACAACTATATTGCTGTATGACCTTGGCCTATTCACATAACTTCTCTAAGCCAAATTCAGCTCTGACATAAGCAGATACAATTACCATTACTTGTAACTGGGTGCTATATCTGCTTAAGCTATGACTAGAGTTGGACTACTCTTTCCCTCTTTGTTAAATGGAAATAGGATTTATTTACCTCACAGACACTAAAATACCCTGAAAATGCAAGAGCCTGATGATTTTCTGAGACTTGCCATTTCTGTTGGCTTCTATTACGGCTGATGGATACTCATAATCTCTGAAAAATCAGACAGAGCATCATGTTACAAAATATATATATACTCATTATTTACTAAAAGTACATTAAGCTGAATTCCTTTTGAACATGAGTTATGTCTTCTTATATGTGTTGACAGCACGTAGGACATTGGGAGCATTATCACTATGCAAACACCAACCTAAACAGTTCTTCCTTAAGTGTGACATATACAATACTGAAAAAAGAAATGTTGCACACCAAAAAATAGTAGAAGTTCATGTAACTCTGTGCTCACAGCACAGAGAATCCCCTGTAAGTATATAATTGTAATAGCCATTCCAACCCTAATAAAGAATTACATTTTAATCTATTGCTGTCAGGGGTTTTTTATTGTTTGTTTTACAGTTACTGGAAATTAGGCTCTTCACAGCTGGTGTGAGGTCCTCTCTTCTAAGGGGAGACTTTTATGAACAACTAGAGTAACAGTTTTAACTCCAGATAAATAACTTAAAATTCCAATTTGTCCTGAATTCTCCTGAGTCTCCCAGGGTCATATCCTGTCATTCTTGAGCAATATCTTTGACTGAATCTGTCTCAATAAGGAGGAGGAAGGGCACTAGGTCAGACTTGATCACTAAGTTCTTCCTGTTTATTATGGCAGACAGTATCCATAACCTGGGGGAAGTGTGGGTTTTTTTGCCACTGTTCTCGTTTTGTGCATGATAAGCAGCAAGGCAGATGAACTCTTAAGAAACAAAGGCACTTTTTAAATGCAAATGCCACTAGTAATGCACAGAATGAGGATAAAGAAATATGGAAAATATAGGCTATATAAACAGAATTGTTTTACCACAAAAAAGTGTGTAGCAAAGCTCTCCACAAGGCAGCTGCAGCTCTGTAAAGTCAGCAAAAATGTAAAATGACAACATCCAGTGTTTTGTTGTTTACAATTAGTGATTTGTCTGTCCCCTTCTAATTCAGTGGCCATATTACTATATGGAAACTCAATTCAATTATCTTCATTTAAGAATATTTCAGAATTATCATCTTTTAGAGGTTATAATTCAAAATAACTTTCTCTATGTGAAGCTGAAAAGGTACTTGTTATCAGAATAAGGAGAGTACAGACAGATTCAAGAAGCAAAGACAGCTTTTTCATTAAAGTGCAGTTGACCTTTCTATGGAAAAAGAAGTTTCTAATACCTTGTACATTTAACAAACGTATGACTTACATGTCTTTCAATTGTGTTGAACAAATGTATGACTGCATGTCTTTCAAATGTCTTTCAACAGACTGCATGTCTTTCAATTGTGAAATAATGCAACCTAGAAACAGCTGGGCCACTTTCTGTTGTGATCTTGTTATATCTCACAAGCTAAAATACTGGGCTGGGTAAAGACACTACATTGGCCATTGGAGACCTTCAGGGAAGACTGTGGTCTTCCACAAACAGTCTGGCGCTAGAAAACAGTTTTTGTTTCATGTGAAAGTCTGATATTTTTTCAGTCTTAAGTAAAACAAAAAAGTTTAGAAATTATCCATGTAATGACATTTTGTATATAAAATTGTTCCAGATCAATCAAAAACATTTTATTCTAATTTTCACCTTTAACAGTTTAACAAAAGATTTAACAACAATGAAGTAGGGGCATGGCTGTCTTAGATCTCTCAAGTGTATTTTAACAACCCTTGTAGCAGCAGCATACTGATGGCCCTCGTTCCCCAGGGTGCTTCTAGTGTTTTGGGGTAATGAGTCCTGTAGTTGTACAACACAGGTGCTTGAGCAGTTTTAGGAACAGGTTAGACAAACACTTGAATGGGATGGTTTGAGAAGGGATGACCCTGGCTTGAGAAGAGGATTGCCTGAAGTGACCTCCTGAGGTCCATTCCAGCCCTACTTTCATGTGATGCTATGAATTTTGTATTGAAATGTCAAATTGGGAAAAAAAAAAAATCAAGCATTTTTGTTCTGAAAGCTCTTACCTGCCACAGCTCCCCTGCCCAGGTTCCCAGGCACCCTGGAGGGCCACAGCCCCCCCGCACAGAGCCCATAACTTACCTTCCACTGCAGCAATGGGAGTGGGGTGCTCTGAGCCTGCTGCTGCCGGCTTCTAGATCTCAGGGGCCACACGCCACAGGACTGGCTTAGCCAGGCAGCATGAGCAGCCCCAGGGCTGGCAGGACCCGGCTGGACCCAGCACGTGGTCCCCACATGCTGCGCCAGGGCCTGCCGCCATGGGACTGGCCCAGCTGAGTGGCAGAGCAGCCCCAGGGCTGGCAGGACCTGACTGAGCTCAGCATATGGTCCCCACACACCATGCTGGGTCCTGCCTCTGCCCCGCTGTGCCTGTGGGGAGGTGGTGCGTGGTGGGACCTGGCCCAGACTGGTGAGGCTTGCTAGTCCGGCTTTGCACCAGAGCGAGTCATATGGCTCAGGGAGGCATGGCTTCTGTGCATGCCTCCCAGAGCCATGTGACCCACTCCAGTGCAAAGCCGGACTAGCAAGCCACACCAGTCTGGGCCAGGTCCCTCCACATGCTGCCAGCTTCACCTCGGCTGCTCTGGCCACTCATACCCTGCAGCCCCAGGAACATCCCCCCACCACTCCCAACCTCCCCCCACATCCCCCTGCCACCCCTCACACCCACCCACACCCATAAACCCTCCACCCCCATTCCCCATTCCTCACTTACTTTGGACAGTGCCAGGGGCAGCAGGAGCACCAAAGAGATGGACTGACTCCCGTGCTGGCTCCAGGCACAGTCTTAGACCATGCCTTGCTGAGCTGTTCTGTGGAGCAGTTTTTTTTTACCCCTGGATAATCAAGGGTTTAATTTTTTCCCCATGCTGCAAGTTTGCAGTGTGGGGAACAATTTTTTGTTCCTGCATGTGCCTCTTGCCCCATCTCAAAGGGGTTTGCGATGGGGCAAGAAGCATGTGCACAGTCGTCTGGACACGCCCAGTGATGTTAATGGGAGTTTTCCCACAGAACTAAGCTAATGCTTAGTGCTTCTGAAAATGCAAACCATAATGTAGTAAGCATGTTCACTGCAGTTGTGTTCTTTATTAACACCTTTATCTTTAAGTAGTTCTCCCAAGTATAGTGCAGCATAAATTCTTCACTATGGACCATGAACATAATACATTTGATGTTTTAATCTTAAGTCATTTTGTTTCATTTAAGTAGAAAAAGGCAGTTGGAAATCTTCTTGTGTGTTAAAAAATCATTCTTTTCAGGTTTGAAAACTGAAAATATACTTATTTCAATTCCTCCTTAATTCTATTATCAAATGTATTTATGACAAGTATAAACATGAAAAATGTCAGGCAATTGTGGAAGGTGAGTTACAGATCACTAAAACTCAGGGGTTGTTCAGAATGGAAGTAATTCCGAATTTTCACTATTCATAATAAGGAAACAGAGCAGTCATGCACTAGAAGAGAAACTCTCATAAAAGGCACAATATAGAAAAAAATTAGGCACACGAGTGTGCTGAATATGCATGCACAATTGTATACTTAATTTGCACACCCAATTATTGCCATTGTGCATGGAATTGAATAATTTTCCATGTAAATAGCTAATTATGGTTATTTGCCTGCATAATTGCTTGATTTGCACATACAATCATGGTAATTAGGTACACAAATTAGTCATCACACAATTGTATGCCTCACCTTATTTAAAATCAGGCCCAGTGTATTTATTTCAAATTGTACTTGTCCAACCCTGCTTTATTATGGTTTTAGTTACTACAAGATTTGATACATTTGACATGAGCCAAATTCACTCTTGGTTTACATCCTGGGCTTTGATAGTGATTTCAACTGAAATGCACAGAATGCAAGTCAGCCTTGAATATGACCCTGTGCAGTAAAATTAGGACTCTGAGATACCAGTGCAAATGCATAAAGCTAACAAACTCACAAGTTGTTAGTAGTGAGATTTCCAGAAAATATAACAATTATTATGGGTTACTGCTTTTTCTCTCTGAATGTAAAGTAAGTAAATGAGATGTTTCTAACAATCGTTAAAGATAAGGCTTACAAGGTAAGAAGGGGAAAATCAAATTGAAACAATGACTTTGCACTGTCATAGTGATTGTCAACAATATCTTTCTAAAACACAAATGAACTGATTTTCACAATGGTCCCATAAGTCAGAGGAGTGCATTAGCCGCACTTAGCAAATGAAACAGCTGGGGAATGGAAAAGTTAAATGTTCAAGACCATAAGGTACTGTTATCGACTTGGGAATAGAACCCAGTTTTCCAGACTCTCAGGTATGTCATTTAACTGATTAGTTCAGGTCATCTTCATTGGCTGCCATTGGTCTCAAGACACCATGGAGATTGTGCCTTCAGTGGGTTACTGGGTACCACCACAACTTCTTGAGTGGCTGAGGAGTCTAACGTGCAACAATCAGACCATCCAGCAAGTTGCACATACAAACTTGGTTGAATTTGTACTGGCATGCCAAGTACCATTTTGTCTTGCCTGCCTCTGATGCTTCTTCTCTAGCTCATCATTTACGCTCTCCATCTTGCAGTGACATAGGGCCTGCTTCACGGTGGCTTTCTGCTTGCAGTGGTCTGAAGTTTAGGTATCGTTTTCTAATAACTGCCATATCTAAAAGTACAGTAGGCGAGTTCAACTATCATATGAATTCTCACATATTATATTCTGATAGGAAGCACAATAAAATCCAGAGGGACTGATCCATAAAATCATGACTCTCCTATGATACTTAATAATTAAAGTGCTTGTATGAAAAAGAAAAATACCTATGAAAATCATAAAAAATATAAATGTTGAACCTTGTTTTTGGCTGAAATTTTGAATGCAACGGTGTGATGCTTGTATCTGATGGAACTGTGAGAATCTAGTATGACATCTTGGTGTAAGTGTGTGACTAATGTAACATGGACTGTGGGTGTAAGCCTGGGCTTTTCTCTATACTATATACTACAGTCTAAATGTACTAAACCCTGCATTTCTTTGCAGTTGAATTAATGCTAAAGTGGTTGATGCTGGAAGAAATGTGGGAGTTAAAACAATTTGTTCTGGATGTATATTTTTTTAATTATACCCCTTAATTTAGTCTTTGCATAGTGCACTTCAGAATTAATTGTATTTCTTGTAACTGCTTTATTATTACTTGATATTAGTTTTTATGATAACCAATCAAAATGGTGTGGCAAGATGAATGAGAAGATCAATATAGAGTGATGATAGCTTTACATCTGTATAGCAGTAGGCTTGTACTTAAGTACCAGAATGATTTTAGGACCAAAGATATGCTTTCTTTAGATTATATATTACCAAAAAATCATGTGTAGGCAGCTATTTCATTTCTGTTAGTTTTCAACAAAGTTTTATTTTGAGTAATTGCACATCTTGTCTCTGTTGATTCATTTTTGTCCATATTTTTCAGCCTTATCATTTTGTAACAAAGTCTACAGGATCAAATGAGATAGAAGCTAATGCTTGTGGGTGGTATAATGTAATCATGCTGAGATAGGAGTATAAAAATTGTGTATGTGTGTATTTAGAAAAATATATTGAGAAGTCAATGAAAAAATGCTGCATAAAACTATTTAAGGCCTTTATATAATAGCTAACACTAAATCCTTTAAAGTATTAGGAGACTCAGGTATCAAAGTATGCCAAAAATACAGTATCTGCAAAATACACACCCATTAATGTTTTAAGAGCCTTCAGACTCTTTCAGAAAATGCATTCGCAAATCCTGACGAACTGCAATTTAGCAAAAATAATTTAGGAGTTCCAAAACAGATGTTGGCCTCTCTTAGTAATTTACACCTTCCACCTTGCATTTTTATAAATCACCAGTGATAGATGATTTATAAATGTCATTGCAACCAGACTGAAAAATCAGTTAAAACAAAACTATAAAAGGTTTTTTACAATTTAAAGCATTTTTTTCTGTCACACAGTGGTCCTATTTTATTCTGACAGAATACTGACTTGGTGTGTTAAGTACCTGATCAAGTGCTAATACCATGCAGAATGAGGTAATTTTATTTATTTTCATGCATAAGGTTAGTTTAAAAAATCTGTAAATTTAATGCAGCTAGGGGGTATTTGTTCAGTTAATGTAGTATTTTCTGTAATGATTTATGATTACCAAAATGCATAGTACAAATGGTAATCAGTGCCCCTTTCAAAGGAAGTGTTGATGCTGAGTACCTCCTATGAGTTTAATCACAGTGTGTGATTCACACAGTAATGTGTCATAATTGCCCCCTGCAAAGTTGGCTAGAGGGTCCTGTTTCATTTTAATATGACTGGACTTCATAAACTACTGAAACTCAACATGAGATCCTTGAATGTTGCATCCTTTGTCAAGATTTCTACATGCATAATTAATCTCAAATAAGGTTACCATAAGAAGGGCAAAGACATTTTTAAAAAATCCCTTATTCTATGATAGAATAAAAAATTAATAGTGGTGCTTTTAAAATTTCACATTCGCAGGCACTTTTCTTTTACCTTGAGATGGAGTCTGATTGCCATCTCTCCAGATAATTAAATCTATTCTTTCAACGAGAGTAGATTATGTACTGCCGCATTAGAAAGCTTTTTATTTCTGTTCGTTTCTGACATCAGGGGGTTATTCTTATTCTGATGCACAGGAAGTTACACATCTACATCATTACATATTGAAATGAGACTATAACTCTTAATTATTCTTAAAACTATTTTTTTTTACAGCAAGGATAGACAACCCAGAAGCTTAATGTCCTCTATTAAAGACAGGACAGCTGAAGAAGTGAAATGGGAAGCCACATGGAGCACAGCATTTACTTCACATTTTTGTATACAAAGTGTTGGACCTTTAATTTTCATATCTCATAGGAAGTTTTTTGTATAGTGATTGTATTATTCATTGTGAATATGTTTACCTATAAACTGAACCCTTTTTATCTGCATGTGAATTGTTTGTGAATCAGTCCTAGGTTTTTCTTTTCTATTACTGTATGTGTTATTCACAGAGTATTCACTCAGTACCTTACAAAGCCATATTATTTGGCTAACTCTATACTTTAACTATTTGCTATAATGTGTAATATGGTCAGTTTCCCATCAAGGAACAGACATGTTTTAAACTGTATGTTAATGAATGATGGAACATCCTACCTGAGCTGCTTCACAAAGCCACAACCCTCTCCTTGTTTATATTCTTCCTAAAGTCCTTGACTACAAGGCATTACAACGTTCCCTGTGTCCTAACATCTCTGAGGCTGCAGGAACTCCTATAGATGAGAGCCTTGTACAAAAGTTCCTGCCTTTATGGAGTTATGGCCAGATAGGAGTCTGTTACGTCATTTAATCATCACACAAATTGACTGTTTAACTATTTAGGGAAAGGGGATAATGAGCAAGGGGCCTAAAGGAGCTTGGACTGAGAATAGTGCAGGAAGAAAAGGATGCCTATTTAACTTAAATAAAACATAACTTTCTTGTTAAACTTCCACCCTCAGCCATCAATACAAAAGAAGATTCCAGCGCAAAAGGTAGTTTTGGCTGCTCAAGCTTTGTCTTTAGTCAGTTTGGTTCCTGGCTTCTCGCACGTTTCTGGGAAACAAAAACTGTTCAGATCTGCCTTCTCCCATTGCCATTGGGGCAATTAAGATTGTGCTTGCATTTCTCCCCACAATACAATCATTATCTGGTCCCTGGTGACAGAAGATTAACTCCAACTCGGTTTCTTCAGTAGAATAACAAAGTAGGGGGGGAGCAGGAGAAGGTAACTGTGGCATCAGTCCCAGGCTCTGAACTGGGATGGGAGATGCAAAAATAGCAGCAGCTGTGTTGCAGGCCAGGCCACCACAGCAGCACAGCCATTGAGACTCCACCTTGTGTTGATTACACCCAGGACATTCATGGTGCAAAAAGAAGTTACATTTGTCATACGATTTGCCCACTGGAAGTAAAGAGTGCTTTAAAAGTTCCCAATAGCATGACAAATTCAGATGCAGAATGCCTTCATCAACTTCTGTCTGCTCAGGCAGCTGGGCTGGTGCAGCCAAGCCCTGCCCCCAGTGCTGTCTGCATGATGGGGGCGGGGCGGGGGGGAGGGGGAGAAGGAAGCGGAGGGAGCTTATGTTGGGGTTTGTCCAGCCTGCACAAGAGAGCTGTGTGTGGATTGGAGCCCCTTGCCTCAGGGGGCTCCAATCAACTCACCAACCTCCAGCACAGGCTGGGTAAATCCCAGCCGGAGCTCCCTCCCCTTCCTTCTCACCCCTGCCATTGCACAGACAGAACTGGAGCTGGGGGGGGGGGGACGGGGGGGGGGGGTTGGACCAGGGAAGAGAAGCTGTAGATACACAGCATCTTGGCTGGATCAGCTCCAAAGTAGAGCTTGATCCTTCACCTTTCTGACCTAACAGCAAATGTCTGTTGGGTTGGGAGGGTCAGTCTAACTCATGGTGCTTTCTGTGAAATGCAGTGAGTTAGATTGGGGACCTGCACTCACTAGCATCCAGTTATACCTCTGCCTCTAATTCATGTGCTTTGGGAATGGTTGGGTTCCTAAGCATGGTTGCTGACTATACAGAAGCTAGAGATCCATGCCCAGAGTTCACTGAAATGACTGAAGACCAATTCTTTGCCTGGAGTATTTCTGTTTATTTCCTTATGTCACAATATTTTATTGCTTATTGTCAATAGCACACCTATAATAACCCTTAAGGACATTTTTCCCAGAGGCTTCTTGCTGACTAAGACTCAGACTAAAGAATTGTAAAAACTTTCCCAGAGGGCTTCTAGATTAACTGAATCAGTCTTAAAGCAGCAGAAGACCCAAAGTCAATGAAAGTCACTAAAACATTGTCTACTATAGAGCTGACAGTGGTGATAAGAACAGTTTAACTAATCATTCTTTGCCTCAGTCAGAGCTTAGTGAAATTCCCCTAGTGTTGCCATGGTCCAAGACTACATAAAAATTTTTTTTAATAAAACTGCTGAACCATTCCATTATTTCATACTCCTTCTCTGAATTCCCTCAGGAAATTTCAAGTTTGCTGTCTTCAGTGAATTCAGTATTATAGCAGGTTCAGGTCCACCCCATTATTAACAACAACTCAGCAACTCCCAGCCGCTCTTCCTGCCTGGACAGAGAGCTGCCAAACAAAGCCTATTTAACAGATCACCAGCCAGCTTTAAACACACTCATCTCCCCAACCATTACTTTGTTACTGGCTATGCACTGCACAAAAGACAATGTTTCCAAGTAAAACTTGTATCCCCACTGATAGTGTTAAATGTGTCTGGGAAAAAAAACAAACCTATTAAAAAAATCAGACAAGTACAAACAAATATAAGAAATCTCAGTTTTGGTTTCTTAGGAGGTTGCTTCCAGATTCATGAACAAGATTTTGGAATAACAAAGAAGAGATACATATTAGCCTGAAAATTTGTATTGTTTCAATACATAACTCACATGTCAGGGAATAGATTGTACTGTACTACTGTTTCAAACAAAGAATTTCATTGATTTCATAGATTTCATAGACGTTCGGGCTGGAAGGGACCTTAAAGACCATCAAGTCCAGCCCCCGGCCCCAGGGGCAGGAAGTCAGTTTCGTCAAAGGATCCCAACAAGATAAGCAACCAAATGTTTCTTGAATGAGTCCAGAGTAGGTGCCTGCACCACTTCTGGAGGGAGTCTATTCCAGGTCTTGGGGCTCGGACAGTAAAGAAATTTTTTCTGACGTCCAGCCTAAAACGTCTTGGAGGAGTTTATGACCATTGGTCCTTGTTTTGCCTTGGGGTGGTCTGGTGAACAGATGTTCTCGCAGATCCTGATGCACACCCCTTATGTACTTATAAGCAGCCACCAGGTCCCCCCTGGGCCTGTGCTTTTCTAGGCTGAAGAGTCCCATGGCTCTCAGCCTCTCTTCATAAGGCCTATTGTCTTGCCCTCTGATCATGCATGAGGCTCTCCTCTGGACTCTCTCAAGCTTCTCAACATCCTTCTTGAATTGTGGAGCACAGAATTGGATGCAGTACTCCAGCTGTGGCCTTACCAAGGCCAAGGATGACATCCTGAGATTTACTTGAGAAGTATCTATGAATGCAAGGGAGACTTTTGTTTGCTTTACCAGCTGTGACATCGTATTGGTGGCTCATGTTCATCTTGTGGTCAGTCATGACCCCCAAGTCTCTTTCTGCCATGGTGCTAACAAGTGAAGCACAGCTGAGCCTATAAGCATGCTACAGGGTTTTTTCCAAGGTGGAGTACCTTACATTTATCAGTATTGTACGCCATCAGGTTTATACCCGCCCACTTTCTATGCTTACCCAAGTCAGACTGGATTACTAGCCTATCCTCAGGTGTGGACACTATGACCTCGGAGCCAATTTGCTAGCTGTGGTGTAGCCGAAGCCACAGTTGGCCAATTTTTCATGAGGAGGTCATGGGACACCAGATCAAGGCTTTTTAAAAGTCTAAATATATGATGTCAATCTCTTCTCCCTTGTCCAGGTGATATGTCACCTGGTCATAGAAGGAGGTGAGATCGGTCAAGCAAGACCTACCCGCGACAAACCTGTGCTGGCTGTCCCTCAGGATGTTGCCATCAGCCAGCTACTCAAAAAGGGTCTCTGATAATTTTTTCCAGACTCTTACTGGGGATTGAGGTCAAGCTGATTGTCCAGTAATTCCCGGGATCTACTTTATGCCCTTTCTTGAAAATGGGTATCACATTGGCCTTCTTCCAGTCTTCAGGTACATCACCTGAGTGCCATGAGTTTTCGAACATTTTTGCCAATGGTTGCAATATGATACCTGCCAGCTCCTTGAGTACTCTAGTATGTAATCTGTCGGGACCAGCTGACTTGAAGGTGTCCAGCTTCTCAAGGTGTTCCTTTACTAGATCTACACCGATGATGGGTATAATATGCCCTCACCCTGGCTGTCCTAGCATGCTGGGAAGGGCGGTCCCTTTGGGCTAATGAAAGACTGATGCAAAGGACGCATTAAGCAGGTTGGGTTTTTTCTGGGTATCTATTATCAGTTGTCCCATTTGGTTCAGCAGGGGTCCAATGTTACCCTTGTTTTTTTCTGATTGGGTTGGGGGTTAATAACCTGCTGTTTCAAATAAAATCAGCAGAAGTACTTTCCCCACCCCAAAATAACATATTGGCTGTAGATGACATCTAAAGAAGCTAAATGCACTGGTATATGAAAGAATCTTTTAGTTTGGTAGCCTTTCCTGCTCTGTGATCTTAGACAAAAGATCTTGGACAAAAGAGAATGCAAATTAGGTCCAATAACTTGGTTCCACACCATAAAGTCCTAATAACTAAGGGAACGTGAAAAGATTTAGACCAATTTTCATTGGGGAGAAAGTTACAAATGCAAGTTTTCCACCTGCCAGGTTTTCACAAAGTGCAAAAACACAAGAATTGCAAAACTACTCTTCCCTAAGGTAAGAATTCTTATGTCTTTCACAATTTACCATATTGTCAAGTCTGTTTTAGGTTTTAATCCATGTTCCTGAAAATAACAACAAGCAATAGCCTCAACAATTATAAGTAGGGACCTACTTAAATCATGGTTTTGTGATTTTTGTGGAAACCGCAAAAAAGTGATCTCTGCAAAAAATGTTGTATGCTGCAATTTCCCATGGAATTAACCCAAAAAATGCTTACCAGAATACACATATTAAGATTTAAATTCAATATATAGACTTACAATAATATGGTCATTTATATGATATTTTCAGGGAATTTTCTATTTAATTATGCAGTTTTTGATGCTCAGCCAATCAGTGGCAAGGGGTGGAGCCATCACAAATCAGCTCTCAGCAGGCTGCAAAAAAACCTTTTGTCTTGCTGCGATTTAATTAGGTCCCTAATTATAAGGAAGAAAACAAACTCATTTCTGCAATTATTGTACATTTCACAAACGGAAGTTAGTTTACCTCATGCTGAAAAGGAAGGACAGATTCTCTGGGATGGTCAGAACTATAAATTGCCCAAAGTAGCAAAAGTCTTCCTATTACATAAAACTGTTAATGAAAATCAGCCTAACTCAAAGATAAATAGACTATTATAACTCAGATTGTTTATCTAACAGAACTATGATATGGTATCTATGAGGCTTCTTGTAAAATCCCATATTGGCATGACATATAAATGCGAATAAATGTTTATAGTTGAAATCACCAGAAGGCAGGTTGATCTGCTAGTATTAACAGGATAATGTAGCCCTCTCTTCTGGGACCTTGTTTATCTGGGTTGTGCACAGACTGGAAGGGGAAATCTTTATTATCACAACTGTCACCCTCTGCATTTCCTAGAATCCACAATTACGCACTAGAACCTTCACCATCTTAAAAGGCATCTTGACCCATCTGTGCCAGAGAAAGATAGCTGATGACATCCCTACAAGTTTACTATATCCTGAATAACACCTTTAATAGAAGACATGAGGTCCTGCTGTCTCCCCTTGCTTTGAATATCATTTTTCTTTCAGTGCCCTACGATATCTCTTCCCTCCAACACTTTCTTCTTCAAATATTTTAACAATTTTTCCCTTTATTTTCGGTATCATTAACAAGGGTTTAAAAGAATATTAATGGTGTTTGTTATTATGGGAGTAACCCAGTAACAACTTGCCACACAACCCCGTCAGTGTTCACTGCTGTATGAGTGAACAAGGATTTTATTGATATCTTATCCCTTGTTAAGCTCTTGATGCTCCCTTAAGTTACCAACAGATAGATTCCTGCCAGATTTTAGAGCAATCAAAGCCAAAATAGCTCACCTCTAGGAATCTCCTTCAGGACCTACAGTGTACTCACCGCATGTTGGAAAAGGACTCTGAGAAGGTAATGTAAACACTACACAGATACCCAAGAAGTAAATTCAATAAAAGTGATGTTTACATTACATTGATTCATTGATACCTGACTCATGGAAGATATTGAATGTTAGCTAATTTTTTCAATGAAATCTTCATAATTTCCCAAGGAGGAAGCAACTTTGACTACCTGAAACCTGAGATACTGCTCCTGCCTTTGTTCAAGGTAATTTGTAGGACTGTGCGAAGCTTCGGGTGGTGATCAGATTCGGAGGAGATTTGGCCCAATTTGGTGGCCGAATCTCTGAATCCAATTTGAATCAGGGGACGAATTTAAAGGTCTGAATCAATTCAAAGCTCTCCAAATCTTTGGAAAAAATTTGGAGAGCTTTCATGATTCCGGCATCCCTGGTGGCTGCAGCAGGGAGCTGCAGCCGGACTCCAAGATAGTAAGTAGAGGGTGGGGAAAGCAGTCTGGGGGAGGGGGGGACCATGGGGTGACCCCTGCCAGCCCCCCTGACCCCTGTCCACTCCCCCAGTCCCCCTCCACAGATGCCCTTCCTACCCTGGCTCCCAGTACTTTAAAGAAAAGCCCTGGTGTCACTGGGCTCTGGTGGGAGGGGGGTTTGAACCCTGCTGCCTCCCACTGCCCCACACTGCATGGGGGACTCTGCACAAGCCCCCGACCCATGCCTGACTCCCTCAGTCCCCCCACAGGTAGCTTGCCCAGGCCAGCTCCAGCCCTTTAAGAAAAAAAAATGGAGAAAAGCCCCGGGACTCATGGCTCCTGCAGGAGCCTTGGGGCAGGAGCGGTGATTCTGGTGGGGGTGGGGGTTGTTGCTGTTTTTTCTTCAAGGGCCAGAGCTGGCCTGGGCAGGGCACACCCATGGGGACCCAGTAGAGTGGGGGGGGTTCGGGAGGTCATGCAGAGCTCTCCACGCACTGTGGGGTAGTGAGGGGCAGCAGGGATTGCCCTCCGCCTGGCAGCACCTCCTGAGTAGGGGCTTTTTTTTTAACATGTGCCAGGAACTGGAGTGGATAGGGCAGCCATTGCCAGGCTGGGACAATGGGCAGGGGATGGGTCTGGCCTCGCTGATCCAGATGAATCAAATCAGGACAGTGATTCGAATCACTGAATCATATCATTGTCCCCTGAATCATCCGAATCCAAAGCTTTGCACAGGCCTATTAATTTGCATCATCACAGAGCTTCACAAGAGAGCTGAGAGACTCCTTATCAGCTAAGACCTACCTGCCCACAGGAGCCTTCCATCTATTGACTCTTCTGTGAAATCCTATGAAATATGAACTTTCATTTCTACCCAGCAGAACTTTTAAAATCTTTTCTCCAATGCCTTATGAAGGGAGTTTGTGACTGAAAGCTTGCAATTAAAGAATTTTTCTTTTTGCAAAATTCTTGTTGGTCTAATAAAAGATATCACTTCTACCATAAGCCCTGATTGATTCATAGTGATTTTATTCGTGGAGTCCTCAGCAACCTGGTACAATAGAGAAACATGCCACTTTTCTATGTTAAGAAACCATACTTGATACATAGATTTGCAAATTCTAAATCCAGGGACTGTTTAAAATATGAAGTTCGTAAGAGATTTTCTAGAGCTTTTATAAACATTGTCATAGAGCACTGATGTTTTCAAAAATAATTAAAACAGAAATTCTTAGGTTTACCTTGCCAACCTCCTCTGACAATTATTCCCTGAGCTGCGTTGTTTAAAAGAAAAAAATTGCAATGTGAATTGTAATTCATTCAAAAGCCCTGCAGAATAAAGCTACAGTAAATTCCTTCACAGTTGAACTAAACTGTTTAACACATGAAAACTCTAATTGACAATTCTGTACCAAAGTGTAAATTTGTCAAGGAAGCATACACAAGTTTTTTTTCCTTGAACATCTCAGTGAGTGCTGTTGTGATTTGGATCTATTACTTCTGAATATTGCATGAAGCTGACAAGCACTTGTCATTTAAAGACCACATGGAGGCATTTAGTTTTCCATTTAGACATAATAACACATTATGCAAATAAGGTTGCCAAGGAAAGCTGGAGGCTTACATGAAATAAACTGTCAAACACCAGTTGCTAATAAATGAACATTTCTTTATAGATGGTCTTAATTTGGGGAGCTAAAAAATAAATGTGGCTGCATGGATAAAGAACCTTACTACTACTATAAGTTGTATAGGTGTTAAGTACAGAACTATATATAGAGAAATTTTAACAGGAAATTAATACTCCTTGCTCTTGATGAAACTTGTCTTTTCTGAGAACAAGTGGAACTTTAAATAAGACTGTAAAACATCTCAAATACATGACACACAGTAGAAAACAAAAAGGATTTTCAGTTCATGCCATATGAATAAGAAAATCACATACTTGTTGTGTTCAGTGGCAGTGCTCAGATGGATCCAGCCTATCAATGCATAGATTAAGGTGACCTTTTAATTCTAGGGTTCTTCCTTCCTTTACGTGTTACCAAAGCCCTCCATCTGAGAAGGTAGGACCCTTTTCTTTTTTGTTCCATTGTCTTTAGCTGTGCAAGCATTTTTAGTCCTAATGGAATCAGAAAGATCAGGCGGTATGCATGGCTCCCCCTTATATAAGCTATTCCAAAGGGTACCCCCCACCCTCAATTCATTTAAACTCAGGCCATCAACATCTCCAAAATGTCTGTCTTGGGCCTTTCTGGAGCTGGCTGGAAGCCCATCATGATTTGCTTGAGTAAAGACTAGGATCAATCTATCAGATTTATTTTTTTCCCTCAGACAAGAAGAAATCAAAAACTGAAGTCACCAACACACACCTCAGTCTAACTCTAACTAGTAATGCAGCAGTCAGAAAAGATCTTACAATAAGCAACTTGGAACATGGATAGCTCAGGAGATTTGTAATGGGATCAGAATCTTTCATGTCCAGCTAACTGATATGTATCCAGCCCAGCCCAGAAATGAATGAATAAATGAATGCTTAGTGAAATTAAACAAAGAGAGATTACCCCCTTACAACCTTTGAGACTGCACCTAGTAAATGCATCAATACAGCAGAAAAGGCAAATACCTACCAACAAAAATGAAAAGGTAAATGATGGTTCCATAAAAGTGACTTACAATCCATTGGCCAGATGAAGTAATATTGAAAAATGCAATAATTACATGTAGAGTTTATTATTGGTTAGTAAAATCCCAAAAGTTGAATCTTTCTCCAGTGTGATGTCAAAAGGCAGGGCATTAATTTTTCATTTAAATATTTGATGCTTTCTATAATTTGGAACAGAATACAGATAGGTTCTTTGAATACACAATCATTCTGCAGTTAAGCTTGTTTTGCTTTGGTGAGGGACAAGTACTAGAATTATTTAAGCAGATGTTGCTAAAGAGAAGATCTTAAAAACAAACAAACAACAACAAAATCAAACATTTGTGATCATGCTCTCCTTGTACCAGCTGGGCACGTTTACAGGAAATGCTTACTGTGCGGAAGCCTAATAACACTGCGCAGTAGCATGTGGGTCAAAAACCATGCTAATATACTACTGTGCAGTGTTACTATGCAGTAAGCATCACAAAAAACCCATGTGCTAGTGGTACTGTGCAGTGGCATGAGCTACTGTGCATTTAGTCTGTACCTGGTTAACCAACTATTAAACTTAATGCACAGTAACTAGGGTGCATTAAAGAATGTGTAGACACACCTGCTAAGAGGTCATTCAGAATATTGATTCATCAGTTCATTTATTGCAGAACTAACCTAATTAGTGTAAATATTTAATATTGCTTTTAAAGGTAAACTCAAATCAATAGATGAGTATGCTGCTCTAGAATTTCTCTTAGTTTCTATTTTAAGTACTGAGAATAAGATATGTTGTTTCTAAACTGGTACTTTCTTCACCCTTCAGGAAACCATATTCTGCATTAATATTGTGTCAGAAATCCAGTCTTAATTGGTCTAATCAAATAGCATTTCCACTTTAGGGAAGAAGGATTATAGGCTAATTTACTGAGAAGTTCATATGACAGTGGTAGACATTTATATTTGACTAGCTGGTTTGGGATGTGTCCAAATCTTTCTTTTTTTGCTTCTTCTTTTAATTAGTATTTCAAGGATACAGGATATTTTCTCTCTTCTTGGAAACTGAACAAAGGATTTGATTTTGCATTGGGCATTTTGCCATTAAAATGGAATTCGTGAAGTTTTGTGGCATAAACTAGTTTCCAGAAGGTTACAGTTACTGTACAGGGGGCATTGTACCAGTACAATATACAGCTCCTGTGTTCAGACAGCATAGTTCAGGGAAGCAAACCATTTTCTCGTTCCTGTAGGATCATATAAAAATGAGTAGGTAATACTCAGAGTGATACAACCAATCTTTAATAACAGAAATTTCACAATTAAATTGTACTCCCTTCTAAATGACTGAGAAGGATATGTTAGCTTCATTTATCCTTATATATACTATACATCTTAGAATCCCTTTGGAAGGCCTTCTTAATACAGCTCAAGATTGTCTCTACAATCACACTCTATAAGTCATTCCATTCAAGCAGCTTTGTCAATTATCCATACATTCATTCACTTCAAAATTGCAGAGGGTTTGGCTTTGTTTTGGTTTGGTTTTTAATATAGCTTGCCAACTACTTGTAGAAGGAACTCATAACACAGCTGGAACAGGGCCTTCCTATTTTTTCCAATCTATTTTTGTGGTCCCATAGATATTAAGGGCATCCTTAAAACACCAAAGGCATTTGAAACTGTATTTCTTTTTAGAGACATTGATGGATATCAGATAAGATAGAAATTTACCCAATTTTATAGCTCGGAAGGGGGCCTCCTTCAGACTGACTCAGTGAAAATACACCCATCTGTACAATATCTGTGCAACTTTTGTTCAAGGGAAAAAAAAACCTGTCTCTTGGATTTTTATTCATCTACTGTAGCTATTTCTCATTTATTCTGAGGTAATAGTGTCTCCAAAATAAACAATATTTATTTATTATTAAAGGGGGGAAAGGGCTTCTTTCCAAAGACATTGTTTTTCTTTGAACCCAGAACTTAGGGAAAGTGGTAACTTTTGAACCAAACTGAATTCTCATTGGCTAAGCTCCATGAGAAAAGGAATATTTTTGTTTTTTGGTTTTTTAAGCTGTTGGTTTCTATTTGTGTCTTGTGGCATTTCTTTTCTATGGTGGGTGGAAGATAAGTCTATAATTTTGTAGGCAACTGCTTTCAGTTCTTGTCTGAGTAAATTCAATATTTAAAAAATACAGGTGAAAGATTGCGGTAGGAAAGGTGTGCTTTTCATAGAGTTGTCACTTCTATGAAATATTAAAAGATTTAAAAAAATAGAAATGTAGCTTCCAGAAAACAAAGATATTGATTGCAGAAGTTCAAAATATAATTAAAAAATTAGGAACTTTAATGTTTTCTTTGTAGTGTAACTCAAGTGGCGGCCCAATAGTTGCCACCTCTGTCCAATATGGTGTGGTGAGAGTGGGGCAGGGCTTCTGGCCAGCACCAATTTACTTTCCAGTTGGCTCCTGCTACCCACAGAGCAGCCCGTAGTCCCAAGAAGGTCAAACACTTAAATGATTTAACTATTTACACTTTATTTACAAAAATAGGAAAGGTTATTTACAAGTGAATTTAAATGGTATAACCAGAATCACAAAACAAACCAGAATGCATTAGTCAACCCTTGACTCAAGAACCACAGGTAGAGTAACTGGCAGCTTCCAGCCACTGCTGAGATGCTACAGCGAGGAAGCAAGGTGCTCACTCCCAGCAGCTTCAACAGGCTTCCCAATAAGCGACAGACTGCAACAGGTTAAGCTTTTCTGGTCTGCAGCATTCAGATCGTATCAAACCCCAACCCCACAAATAGGCTGAAGGGTGACCCTCCATGGCAACCAAAAAGGCAAGCAACAAGCAACTGAGTAGGCTCCTGCAGCAATCAGCATGACCCAAGCAAAAAGCTCAGGGACTCCATCCAATGACAATCATCTGCAGAATAAGGGACAGGTCTGAGTCCCCTCTGGGGCAGTCACTGGCAGAGGGTCAGCAGCACAGGCAGCTCCCAGGGGTCTTTGCTCTAAACCCCTGCTCCAAATGACTGGCCGGGCACCCCACATGCCTCACGGCTTGCCCATTGCGCTCCGAGTGCCAGCCTGTGCCCCAAGCTCCCAGGGACCCTCGTCCAGGTACTCTGCCGCTCCTCAGGAACCCAGTGCCTTGCCTGCTGCTGTCCCGCTTCCCCAGGGAAGGTGAGGGGTTTCCTCAACTCACCAGTCCAGCTCCCTGCTCCGGATAAGGATGCCGCCTGCGCTCCTGGCTGCTGTCTCTTCTCTGCAGTGGAGTGGGGGGCCGACTGCCACCCCTAGCCTCTGGGATGCCCAGCACATCCAGCACACTGAGATGGGACATTGGGGCACCAACTCTCTGCCCCAAGCCCTGGCCGCTGCTCCCTCTCTGCTGCAGAGCTGGAGGCATGACCGACTGCCGCTGCCTTCTTCCCCCAGGGCCTTTGAGGCTCTTCAGAGCGGTCTCGCTGCTCCCTCTGCTGGGTCAGCTCACCCAGCTCTTCTTAGGCCTCCTGCATCGTTCCCCAGAGTCACTGTCAGCAGCCCCCACATGAGTTTGGCTGCTGGCTTTATCCCCTCTGGCAGTCTCTCCTTGGCTTGCTAACCAGACAACCAGGGCTCATGGTGGCTGGTCCCCCCACTCTGGCCGTCCCCCTTCCATGTGAATGAGGGGATTGAAAACCCCTTTTTTCAATTGGCTTCTCCTTTTCTACAGGGCAGGGCTCCCCTGGTCCACCCTTGGGGTTGCTCAGAGTTCACCAGCATTGTTATTAGCCCAGGGTAAGTATCTCAAGCCAATCTGGTGAGCCCACATTGGCAGTCTGTTACAGTAGAAACATCTTTTCCTATAACAGGGATAGGCCCACCAGCACGAGTGCCAGAGCATGGCATGTAAAGGCAGTTTGCTTAGCACATGTGCCTCAGGGTGGATTGTGGAGAAAGGGGCTCCACAACAAGGACTGGGCCCTTTGCAGCTCCCCTGCTGCTCACCCCTGGCATGCCAACATCTTACAAAATGAGGCTGCAGGTGTTTGCGGCATTCTGCTCAAAAATGTTGCTGACCCTGGTCCTACAGGGTAATGAGTCTAGGCTTGATTCTTCAAGGTAATGGGCCACATGTTCCTGATCTAGCAAAGCACTAAAGTTACCTTTAAGCACATAAGTAGTTTCACTGAAGTCACTACAGCTTTGCTTAGTCAAGAACAGACAGCTCAGGCACTTGCAGGACTGGGCTTCAAGTTACTTAATTTGTCCTTATCTTTGGCTACTTTAATGCTTGTTAATTGTGCAGACTGGTAGATCTGGTAAAAATAGCTTCTTTTCCATCCAAACTGCTGTTGTAATAATCTATGCATATTCCTGAAAAGGCTACCCAAGATCACACTATAAATTAAGAGAGAGGTTTCCTTTGACTTCCATTAAGTTGCATCCAGAGGAAAAAAATTGTGTAATCACTTAAATCCCTTCCTACCATGGCAGTTAAAAGCCTTCAAATCACAACAGTTGGTATTTTGATTTCCATCAAGTGTCAAAGGTTGGATAATGGGACAAAACTAGACAGCCAGAAATATAAATGAACTGCCACATCCATACAAGAACATTCCAATGATCTCTTCTGGATCCTGGATGTTGCTTAATGTGTTTGTGTGTCAGCTTCATACTGTGTACACCATTGTAGCTGCATCACCAGTCTAAACACAAAAGATAAAATGCTGAGATCAAGAGATATGTATATGAAGCACAAAACTAACATTGATACTGAATTCTAAAATGGTGGGGGAATATCCTAATGAACATAATAACCCTGTTCAATTTATTCATGTGACAGCTGATTTTAGTCAACAACCAGTAGCTTCACAAACCATAATCCCCATCATTGTGCGAATACTGCAGAATTGCTAACGGCTTATATGTGGAGCACCACTAACACTATCAGCTCTCTCTGATCAATTAACAGAAAGACTGCCTGTCCTAATGGAAAGGATAAAGCCTGTTTTTGTATGTTCTTAGCACAATTAAACAACACTGCCCTTGAATTCAGGAATTAGATGATACACTGTGACAAAAAAGGAACGGCTGACTTTCTCAATTTGCGATCTGACAAGGGCATCCTGGCAGAATTTTATTAGGTTATCATTTCACCACTCTGCTCTTGATACAGCCAATCCTCCTGGCAGGGTATACATTAATAAATAATTATCCATGACATGGGGGAAAAGATGAATAAAAAGATGTACAAATGTTCTTCTATTGCAGGCAACATTTATAAACAAAAATGGAATTGAAAACTTTTGTTAATCCAAGCTTGTCATCTAGAATGTTATTGAAATAACCCCCTAAAGCACTGTTGAAAGGCACAATTGAATTGCGCATAGAGAATCAGTTGACTTCTAGATGATACCGTCTCTGCCACAAGGACCTATCTTTGTAACAGAAAGATTTAAAGGAAGATGCATTTCCCCAAACACTGTTGACTTACACAAGTACCATTCAGCGGCTTGGCATTCTTTGTGGTCTAGAATGCATGATTAACGTGTAATCCTTCACAAATCTGCTAAAGTTATTTTATATTTAACATTTACAAAACCCAGTCTAAACAATAACAAAGTGCCTCCAGGATTCAATTTAATGAGAAGTAACAGTGTTGCACAGTGGAAGTCTTGGGATGGGCAATGCATACAAGCATATTAATTATAATTTAGGAGGCAGGAAATGTGTGAATTTTATAACACAGCATGTAAAAAATAAATATTGTGGTAATCACTGACATAGTTTTATTTCCTCAAAGGTACCGTTAACCTATAAATGTATAAGTCACATACATTTAGAAAGAGTTTGAAATGATTAGAAAGTTTTATTTTTTTCCCCTTCCTAATTGCAGGCTGGCAGTTTCCTTCCCTGTAACTAGTTGAATTTTGAAATTAGTACATGATTTCCTGAACATCATACAGAATGCAGAAAGCATACAACAAAATTAGCCTTTAGTCCTGTGCACATCTGAAGAATAGATTTCTTATTAGGAGCTTTCTATCTAAGCTATGACTTTCATCTGTGCTGGAACAATCATTTTGACTTTCATGATGGTTTTATGGATCACTGATTCAAGGGTTTGTCCAGATACCTCTGCTGGATTTCTGGATGTTGTTTGCAACTTGAAGCTTTTTCTCTACCCCTAGGTGGAATATCTCTGCTAGAGAATTCACTTCTCAGTTGCCTCTAGCAAATCCAGTCGGCAACTGACAGACTGATGTTGGTAGTACAATATATAGTGTTCCAAGTAGTAGATGATAACAGAGACTGAAAATTTAACAATACAATGAACTGATTTTCAACTTCACTGAGCATATATGATGACTATAACATAATTTCTGGTTGAAATTCAGATCAGAGAAGGCCTGCATTGTTTTAGGAGACAAATATATTAATCTCTATTGTTCTGTGGTGGATATCTAGGAGATTAGCTAAATTGCTGAATGTGTGACTTGTTCCGTGACTAAACTCTGACCTGGGTACAAACTATATGGATGCTTCTTCCTAAGAGTCTCTTATTGTGGAATAATTTCCAGACAGATGTCCACACCAGTAAGATATCATTTATCTGGAACTAACACCCACCTAGAGTAAAACTAACTTTACTAAACGCATTTCACTTTCAACATTTTTCCATCTGAATGTAAATGTCATTAATAGCATTCCAAAGATTCAGAGCTACCCTGGTGCCCTGAGTACTCATTTAAATGGAAAGATACAGTATACCTCTTTGAGTAAGACCACCTTTTTAAAAGAAGCTTTTGGAAACAAAAGTAATTTCCAGTCACCAATAGAAAAAAAGAAATGTGCACTGCTTTTATAGGGTCAAGACCCCTAGACCTTCATCATACCGATCTCCCGCTGACATTTACCAAGTAGTGCAAGTCTCCTAAGTATGTCTGCAATTCAGGTGGGAGATATAATTGCAGCATGAGAAAGCATATTCATGCTAGCTTTAATATAACTAGCCTGAGTAATGAATATAGCACTCAGCCGTCAGATCCAGCTATACAGGGCTGCCAGTGAATTCACTTGAGTTGCTACTCCACATTGAAGTCTGTTGTGTCTCATCTTTGCTGCTTTGTGCATGTTCCTGGGAGAGATACCCCAAACCAAATTCCATGCATCTGCTCCCACTACAATGCTCCAAACCTCCAAAGCCATGCTGAGGACACCCTTTCGTGGCTCTCTTGCAGACTCAGTCTCCAACATGCTTGAGTGTGCCCATAGAAGACACCCCCAGAAGGTCTTCATGGCTACTTTTTTATGGTTGTACCATTTAAACAGGAGCAAGTGGCTGGGGCAACATATCTGGGGCACAGCGTGGGCACACTTTAAAAACAATCCCATGCTATTCTTGGATTGTTGAAAAACCATGAATATGTCCACTTTTGTAATGTTCCTCCATCTTAATCTTAAATTTGAGTCACAAAAAAGGTAAGGCATCCATTTGATGAAAAGTTTCTTGAGAAGCTGAGTAGGATAGGCATGGATCACACTAAGAGAGCTAATAGGTAGACTATGATTTGGTCCTAGTTTCCTTTAAATATCCCTCATTTTGTAAGTGGTAACAAAGGAGAACACCTTTTGGATTCACTGGTACCATTTGTTAGAGTTGGTAAAAGTGTTTGTTACAATTGCTTAACAGTTCTTCTGCATGCAGGCTGATCCTGATCCTGCAACCATACCTGTTTTATGTAAGTATGCAAGAAATTGATGCAAACAAATTTCTTTTGGATTGTTTTGAAAATATTCACTTAAACTTTGTGGTCTTTCTGCCACTGAATGGCTGCATGGTATTGTTTCTGGGCCCAAATCAAACACTAAGCAGAACAATAACAGACCCATAACAAACTTCTAATTTGAGTTTAACTGAATAATATACCCAGAAGCAACAGGATGGATGGGAAAGCGTAGCACAACTACCAGGAGTTGCCAAGTCAGGGTGGGGCACCTCATTCTTGTCTTCTGTTTCCTTTATACTTCGAGCTGCGGTCCTGGCAGCAAGAAGCAGCAACACGTGTCAGCATGAAAGGCTGCCTGGGTAATGTAGTCTTGTGGAGCAGCTGCTGCTAGAGTTATCTGTTGCTGGGGGGAGATGTCACCATTTTTTTGCTGCCAAAAATAGGAAGTTTTTTTTGGGTGCTGAACATGGGCATCTGCAGCAAAAAAAAAAAAAGAAAAGAAAAGATAAAACTCCCCTCAGCAGCATCAAATTTTAATACTGCTCCTGCCTGCTGCTGGAACCTCTGAAGCCAGAGAAGAAACAGGGAGAGGGAGGAGGGGGACTTCCCCAGCACAGAACTGGCCAACTACACCTCTGAATACACCTGTACTAAAATTTGTAAAAATCTCAGGATTCAAGAGCATTTTTACAAGATCTTGGCAATGGATTACTTGGCATCTCAGCAGCAGATATAATTCAAAATATAAAACTAGAGCTTAGACATACAAATAACATTTTTACTTGGGTTAAATGGTTGTATCTTCAGAAAACTAGGGCAGCACAGCCCTCAGAAGGCTTAAAATAGAATTATTTTATTTTCATCCAAGTTCCTCTTATCTGCATTTGTCTCTTAGCAATGTAGCCATCCTTAAAAAAAACCTTTGTCCCCAACAGGGAATTAACAGCTGAAGTATTTTCTTGACTTTTTATTTATTTTGATATACAAATACAGCATCTCCTGTACCTACTACCTATCACACACTGAAGTATAGTTCAGCACAAGCCTCACATGCAAAGATCCACAAACATGGCAGATCAGAGGATCATAGGAAAGTGGGGCTAGGAGGTACAAGATCCCTGCTCAAGGCACAATTGTTGCTGATTAAGTCATCCCAGCCATCCAACCTGCCCTTAAAAAATTTCCAAGGATGGAGATTCCACAAAGTCTCTCGGTAGCCTGTTCCATTGCTTGACTACTCTCCTAGTCAAAGTTCCTCTTAAACCCCTTGTCTGCAGTACTGCAGACTAGCCCATCATTCCCCCACCTGTTTTGTGCCTACAATTATTCTGTCCCAAGTGCAGGACTTTGCATTTGTCTTTGCTGAATCTCATCTGGTTGATTGTGGACCATTTCTCCAATCTGTCCAGGTCATTCTGGATCCTAGATCTGTCCTCCAGAGCGTTTGCAACTCCACACAACTTGGTGTGAGCCACAAATTTGCTAAGTGTGCACTCCATCCCATCCTCCAAAATATTCATAAAGACATTGAACAATACCTGGCACAGGACAACCCTCCAGGAAACCGCACTTGATACTTCCTCCCAACTAGACATTGAGCTACTGATGACTACTCAATGAGCATGATGATCTAACCAGGTAAGTATCCACTTTACTGTACTGTCTAGTCTATATCTCCTTAGCTTGTTAATGAGAATGTTGAGAGAGACCATGTCAAAGCATTGCTGAAGTCAAGGTATATCACATCCACTGCTATCCCCCCATCTTTATGAACCTTACCATAGAATGAAATCAGTTTGTTCAGGAATTACTTGCTCTTGGTGGATCTATGATGGCCGTTCTTGATCCCTTTGTTCTCCTCTCGGTGCTTTACAGTAGATTCTTTGTGGACCTGCTCCATGTTCTTTCCAGGTACTGAGGTCAGGCTAACTGATTTATAATTCCTTGGATTCCCTCTCCTTCCCTTACTTAAATATGGGTACTATATTTTCCCTTTTCCAATCATCCAGGACCTAACCCAACCTTCACAAATTGTTGAAGAGGATAGCCAATTTTGGATGGCTCCAAAATTACCTCAGCCAGATCCTTTAGTACCCTAGGGTGCATCCCATCTGGCTCTGCCAACCTGAAAGCATCTAGATTTTCTAAGTAATCCTTAACCTGTTTTTCTACTATTCTAGGCTATTTGTCTTCTTCCATATTTTTGCTACCAATTATAATCATCTGATAGCTACCCCTATCTGTGAAGAAAAAAAGACATTAAATATTTCAGCCTTCTCTGCATCATCTGTAATTAGATTGCCTTCCACATTCCATAAGGGACTGTAACAGGGAACCCTAGTCTGTTACTAAAAAGCAGAGTGGCCCCTTTAAGGCCAGAGTCTTCTGAGCATAGCCTACTAGCAGAGCAGGGGTTACAGGGTCACCCTGAAGGCTAGTCAGCTGACTGGGGCTGTCACATGACTGTGTAAGAGCTCAGGCCAGAGCTACATAAGCCCTGAGTTGAACTAGCCAGGGGAAGAGGGGCTAGCCTGGAAGGTGGCAGAGTGTGGGTTCCTGAAGGCTCCAGAAAACTGGGAAGCAGCCTTACAAGTGAGAGGGCAGGGGCCCAGAGATGGGAATAAGATTGATTGCAGTGAGTGCCTCAAAGCTGGGCCAAACATAGTGGGTCTAAGCTGCATGACTTATCTACATAAAAAGGGGCAGAAGCCACATTGGCTGAGACCCCAACAGAGGGAACAGTATGCATATAACACCTGCGAGGCATAGGACACGGTAAAAGGGGTGGTATGGAGCTGTGCAAATATCCCTTAAGGCAGAAGCTCATCGCCTCCAGATGTTTGGGACCCAAGACCAGATCTGGGAAGTCCTGGGGCAGCCTCCTGTTTGGGAACCCAAAGAAACATCAATATGTGGCAGGAAAATGAAGGGGAGTCTCTACCCAGAAGAAAATTCAATTAAAAGGGACTCTGGGGTGCTTCCAGGTGTTCTCAAGTGCCCCTGGGGATGGCACTCTGTTACAGGAGCCTATGGTTTCTCTGGTCTTCCTCTTACTTTTGACATACTTGTGGAATCCCTTTTTATTGCCTTTTATCTCCCTGGTCAATTGCATGCCAGACCATGCCTTGGCCTTCCTAATCATCTCCCTGCATACCTGTGTGATACTCTTATGTTCTTCCCTAGCAGTGTAACCAAGCTTCCATTTTTTGTAAGAGCTTCTTGAGTTTCAGCTCACTGAAGAAAGTGTGGACCAGCAAGCTAGTCTCCTACTGCACTTCCCATTCTCCTGTCACATTGGGATAGCTTGCTCCTGCACCCTTAAACGGGTCTCTTTGAAGTACAACCTCTTTCAAGAGGTTCAAGTACAACCTCTCCTGGCCTCCTTTTCCCTTGGACTTGCTTCCCAGGGAATCCTGCCCACCAGTTCCCTTAGTTTGTTAAAGTCTGATTTTTCTTAAATTAGGTTTGTTTTTGGAGATCAGAGCTTGATTTTGCAATTGCTCCTATTCTATAGCCTATGATTTACAATGGGGGTTGGGCACTTTGTTTTCCTTTAAGTCTTGGAAAAGCTCCCCCATAATATACCAAAGCAAACCACTTCATCTAATCTTTCTAAACTTTAGGAGAGATAGAGTAGAATTTAGGGATAGAGCAACAATGGTGTTTAACGGCTTAATTAAGTGCTGAAGGCCAAGAAGAAATGAACAGGTTAATCGGCAAGATGCCCTGTGGGGAAAAAAAAGTGTGCCCCACATGATGATTCAACCACTTGAACAGAGATAAAATCTGTCTTAACCTAGGAAATCTTACCTCCATTTCAATCTAAGGCAACTTTTTCCTCAGGTAAGGTAGCTTCCCTCAAGCAAACTCATTTATCTGCAAGCAATTGCTCTAAGGTGCCCTGTTTTGTGTATCTCCATTTATATATATGGCTGAAAATGTCATTAAGGAATGAGACAACCTAGAGTCAAGTACTGCAGTGTCTAAGTACCTCAGAGGGCCTTGGACTGTGTGTGGTTTGAGTCTCTCCCTTTCCTGAAGTCTTTATCTTGTTTTCTGGTTTTAATTAGTCCCTTAGCAGGGGTGGTTCAGAGTCAAATTTTGTGTTCTTCTAACTACAGCAGCTTCTTATAAATAGTTCTGGTTTTAGCATGTTGTTTTTTCAACTGTATACTGGCAAAATCAGATGGGGTAGTTTTGGCTTTGTGAAATCTTATTAGCTTGGGTTTTGCTTTTGGAAGATCAAGACAAAAAACAGTACAGATCCACTTTATTTGCTCTTCTGTGCCCTTCACACACACAGTACCAACTGTAGTCCATCTCTCAGAATTGATTTAGGATCCCTCTATAGCCATAGCAACTACCTTCAGCACAGAGCCTTTCAGTTAGAAATATTAACAGCTACTCTGTTAGGATGAGGGTAACTTAACAATTGTTATTATTAATTTTAGAATAATTAAGTGAGAAGCTGTAAGACTAACATGGTTTTCTCAGCAGGACTGCAGAATATTTCAGCACCATTAAATGTTTTACTGTGCCCATATGTTTGGCTACAGCTGACTCCGACTATAAATGCAGAATACCTTTTAATTACATTTTAATGAAAGCTGTAGCTAATCCAGTAGCTCATTGGGTAACCCCTTGTAGCATCATGTGAGAGAGACAAAAGATCATATGTGGCCTTGTAATTTTTGCCCCTTGGGTCTCTTGCCTCTGGGGGAAAGGAGGTGCCAAATTCAGCAATGCCAGAAGTCAGGGAAACTCATTCAAAGCCTTTGGAGTTGAATTCCAATATGCCAATAGCACATAAGTAGTATTTTAAATAACTATACATTTTAGTATCTATAAAATGTAAACTCTTGTGCACTGGGGTACAGCTGCAACATGGCTGTGCAACACAAGATAAGGGATATCATTAGGGGTGTGCGAAACAGGTCTTGTTCAATTGGGATTTGGCCTGAACTGGGGACAGTGATTCAATCCTTTGATTTTGATCACTCTCCCTGATTCAATTTGGTCGAATCTGAAGATTTGATGCTAATTTGGTGAACCAGCAATTCAGACACAGGCACAGATTTAAAAGTTTTTTTCTGCATACCTGGTGGTAGCAGCATGACTCATGATAGTTGCAGTGCTGGTGCGCATGGAGCATCCCACAGGAGGGGGGGGGGGGGGGGGGGCGGGGGGAACGCTCCATGTGGTCTGCAGCAAACACAGAAGTGGGCCAGAAGTACTTCCAATCCACTTTTGGGTCTGCTGGGGAGCATGCTGGGGGCACCCCCCCAGACTTCCCCAGCCCAGAAATTGGCTGCATGCAGGAGGACCCTGGGTACCACCCCCGCAGAGCCAGGAGGCACTAATTGCTGAACTTGGGGGGACACAGGGGATGCCCCCAGAACACTCTCTGATGGACCTGAAAGTGCTTCTGGTCCACTTCTGGGTCTGCTGCTGACCACGCTGAGGACCAGCACCACAGCGTTCAGAGCCCCTGCAACCTACAGATATGTAGAAAAATCATTTAAAGCTGTATCTACGTTCAAATCACCAAATCTGTCCAAATTTCTCTGAATCAATTCAGAGGGTTCTGAATTGATTCAGAGAGATTAAAGGGTCCTCTGATTCAATTCTGATTCAAAGATTTGGCCACTGAATCTCTGCTGAATCGAATCAGGGACTGAAGCTTCGCACAGCCCTAGATATCATCATCTGACCAACCTGACTGCCTTCTATAATGAGATGGCTGGCTCTGTGGATGCGGAAAGGGCAGATTTGATATACCTTTGTCAAAACTCTTGACACCATCTCCTACAACATTCTCACAAGCAAGCCAAGGAAGTACAGGTTGGATGAATGGACTGTAAGATGGATAGAAAACTGGCTGGACTGCCAGACTCAAAGGGAAGTCAGGAATGGGAATGGCTTGATGTCTGGTTGGAAGCAAGTAGAGTGCCACCAGGGTTGTTCCTGGGGCCAGTTTTGTTCAATATCTTCATCAACAATCTGGAAGATGGGATGGAGTGCACCATCAGCAAGTTTGCAGATGACACCAAACTGGGAGGAGTAGTAGATATACTGGAAGGTAGGACTATAATTCAGAAAGAACTAGACAAATTGGAGGATTGGATTGAAAGAAATGTCATGACATTCAGTAAGGACAAGTGGAAAGTCCTGCACTTAGGATGGAACCATCCTATGCACCACTATAATCTGTGGACAATTCAGACAGACAGATTAATATAAAGACTTCCCAGCTTCCCTAAAGCACACGTTATGTACACTCTTATGTCATATCTGGTGCATATCTTCAGACAAACATTTAAGGATCACAGTAAGGGAACACACAGTAAGGGAAGCATGGTATGTTGCTAAAACTGTCCCACCTTCTCCTATGCACCAGAATGCTTCACCTTTTGTGGACATTTCTGGGCAATTGATGGATGCATGTCTATTTCCAAGACAAAGTGAGAAGACCAGGGACTCTAAATAATGACCTTCCATAGGGAAGTGATCTTGCCCTGATTCTCTTCAACATTTATATAAGCAATATGTCTGCTACCTCTTCAACAAAATGTGCATATGCCAATGACTGGGAAAATCCTGGACAAATTTATTAAGGAGTGTATGTGCTATAGGCTTGCAGAAGGTAGGATTCTAAATGACAGCCAACATGGCTTCATTGTCTTGTCTTACCAACCCTCATCTCTTTTTATGATCAGGTAACTCGCCACCTGGATAAGAGGAAGGAGGTTGATATTGTATTCCCTGACTTCCAAAAAGCTTTGGGTCTGGTATCGTGTGATGTTCTCATGAGAAAATTGAAGGATTGTGGGCTTAACTGCTCAACAGTTAGGTGGGTGGGAAGCTGGCTGTGGGGTAGGACCCAGAGAGTTCTAATGGATCTGTGTCATCTTGGCAAAAAGTGGCCAGCGGTATCCCACAGGGGTCCAGTGCTATTCAACTTCTTCACCAATGATTTGGATGTGGGGGTGCAGAGTTCACTGGCCATGTTTGTGAACAACATCAAGTTCTAGGGAACCATGGTCATGCTTGAAGATAGGCTGCAGATACAGGCAGACCTAGACAGGCTGGCAAGTTGGATAGACTGGAACCAAATGAAATTCAACATTGAGAAATGTAAAGTGCTCCACCTAAGGATGAACAATCCCCTGCACACCTACAGGCTTGGCAATGCCAATCTGACCAGCACTATGAATGAAAGGGACCTGGGGGTAATAATAGACCACAGTATGAACATGAGCTGGCAGTGCAACACTGTAGCCAGCAGGGCTAATAATACCCTGGCATGCATCAACTGGTACATCTCCAGCAAAACCAAGAAGTGATTCTTCCACTCTACTTGGCACTGGTGAGACTGCAGCTGGAGTAACAGGTCCAATTCTGGGTACCGCTCTTTAACAGGGATGTGGTACAGCTTCAGAGAATCCAGAGAAGGGCCACACGTATGATCAGAGACTTGCATGGCAAGCCATACGAGGAAAGACTGAGAGACCTGGGACTTTTCAGCCTGAAAAAGAGAAGGCTAAGAGGGGACTTGGTAGCAGCTTATCACTACATCAGGGCATACATCAAAGGCTCAGTGAACAACTGTTCACCAGGGCACCCTTGGTGAAAACTAGGAGTAATGGCCACAGACTGCTAGAAGACCATTTCAGGCTCAACATTATGACAAACTTCTTCACGGCTAGGGTATCTAGACTGTAAAATAAGCTCCCTCCAGAGGTGGTGCAATTACCTACCCTGGAAATCTTCAAGAGGAGACTGGACAGTCACCTTGCTGGGGTCACTTGACCCCATTTGTTTTTCCTGCTTGGTGCGGGGGGCTAGACACAATGATCTTCTGAGGTCCCTTCCAACCCTACAATCTATGAATCTATGACCTGGTACTAACCACACAGGTAAGGACCTTCAAAAAGTAAGAAGACACACTGATGTTAGAACTGTCAATAATAGCAGACTATTTCTGCAAGTGGAGGTTGCATGTTGGCTGCAATCAAATCCAACTAAGTCTATCTCAGCATTTCACCACAACAATCATAAAGCACATGTTCATCTCAACATTCCTTTTTGCAGAAAAAAATTACAACATAATCCAACTCTGTTCTATCTAAGTGTGACATTCAACCACACCTTAATGTTTCATAATCTTCTTTGGAAAATAGCTTCAAAGATTAAGAGCTGGATGAAGATAGTAAGAGAACTCACCAGAATGAACTGCAGTGCCATGGTGGGACTACTCCATCTGTACCTCTGCTGCGTCTCTGGTCTTCTCAATGGCTGAATGCTTTGCACCTGTCTGGGTGTACACCTGGCTGCTAACACCCATACCCAATGCATGGATGTCCAGTTAAATTTTGCCATACATGCTATTGCTAGAACCCTGAAATCTACACCAATTCAGTGGTTACCGATGCTGGCAAATATTGCTCCTCCAGAGCAGTGAAGCTACATACAGAGAAGTCATCCACATGAATGACAACCCAGACCTCCTCATCCATAGAGATTTAAAGAACCTCCCAGCTCACCACTTGGTCTCCCAGAAACCTTTGTGGACACATGTACAAGCCTTTGTAGGACACATCAGTGCAGTAGCTTGAAGGAAAACATGGAATGAAACCACCATTTGGAATAAACATCTAATTTCTGATCCAGCAATAAAGCCTCCTGGTTTTGACCTTCTGCAAAAAACATGGAAGGCTCTAAATTGGATTTGAACAGGGCACAGCTGCTACAGTTACTTCACACACAAATGGTGTATTAGGAGTTCTGCAAAATGTGACTGTGGCAATCCTGATCAAACTGTGGACCACATAACACCTTGCCCTCTATACAGATTTGACAGTGACATTGCAGAGATGCATTCCATTTCCTCAAGAGCATTAGAGTGGTTAACTAACCTTAAACTGGACTTATAATTGTTGCTCCAAGTCAGCCATATGAAAGAAGAAGCAGCACGGGGAAAAATATAGGGCATAAATAGGAATTTCTGGAATACATTTTCAAATACACAAGCGTTTATTTCTGAGATTTAAATTCCCATTTTCCTCATTACCAGGACATTACCACATCCTGCTTAATGATATATTGGGCTTGAATCACCCTGCTGGTATTTTGTACCTCCTTTCACTAGTATGGGATATGCCCTTTTCTAGTGCTCCATTAGAGGCTAGCTAGGAGAGGTATTAAATTTAATATCAAGTCCTAGATGAACTCCCAGGCCAAGGGTGTTGTTTTTTGAGCGATGTTGGATGGCTATGGGGCTTTGATGGAATAGAATAGGTAGGTGTCTGCTCTTGAAGTGGACTTAATACTGTTAGAAGCTCTGTGAGAGGTTTTTTTTTGTTATGCTAGCAGAAAACAGTGGATTAGAACAAGTTCACAGAACCAAATCCTACCTCTTTGCTGCTACTATAACATCCCATTGTTTGGGGTTGAATTATAACATCTCTCTATATATAAAGGGCTTAGTCCATCTGGCTGTGTGTCTGTCTGTCTGTACATAACACTCTTGAGGGGCATGGCTCCCAGTGAGGCATGGCTTCAGCCTGTGTGGCATCAAGAATGCCTGTCAAGAATGGCGGGTGGGGTGTGGCTCCACTGGAGTGGGCCAGGTGGAGTGGGCAAGGCAGATTCAGAGCAGGGGTGGGGAGGTGGAGGCGGGTGGAGCGGGGCTGGATGCAGAGCGAGGCCAGACATGGAGTGGGGGGGTGATGTGGAGCAGGGATGGGAGGGTAGGGCGTGGGTGGCTGTATGCAGAGCAGTGAGGGGGTGGCATGGGGCTGGATACAGAATGTCAGGGGGGTGGGGCCAGATGCGGGGGGGGGGATGGCGCACATGTCATTCTTGATGGTCAATTCACTAGTTAGAAATAAAATACTCAATGAGTCATTGTACTGGATGCCTCATTTTACTTTGGTGACAGTCTAAAATTTCCTAGGAGTTGCTATTTGCATACAAAAACAAAAGATTTTCAATTATTAAAGGCAGAATAGTCTTGTGGCCAAAGCCATGGACTGTGACCTAGTATCAGTTCATTTCAGTAAACATAAGCAGTTACACTGAGTTATTTTGAATTATAACCACTGAAAGTACTAATCAAATCATTCCAAAAAGTGATTTGTGAATATTTTTATGAAGTTTCTTGTTTGGTTCACTTTTATTTTGGAGATAATATGAGTGCATGTAAAACACCAGTCATCAGCAGGCTGGGGAAAGTTGGGTCAACTACTTTCCTTGTGGTTCTGTTCTCCACATAAAATAATCTTGTTCATTTAATTGTTAAGATTTTTATGACAGGAGATACAATTTTTAGAAGCACCTAAAACTTTTAAACACCTATACTCTTCAATTAGTCTCCTAATTGCTTGAGTCACCTTTGAAAACGTTACCCAGGCCTGAGCTATTCATCTGTATTTGTGCATCACAGTGGACAAGAGCCCCACAAAATTCTCACTGAGGTGGGGCAAAAGTAAATAATGATCTGTCTTGTAATTTGTGAGCACTAATGAAGTATATATTTTTTTTCAATATTGTCCATAAATTATTGTGTAAATCTGTAAGAGATAGTAGAAATTTCTGATTTTACTCAAGAAAATATCTTATAGCAGGGGTGCCAGCGTGATCGGGGCCCCCAAACCAGATCCAGACTATGGGACCCCTTGGGGGCCAGATCTGGATCCACTTCCAGTCACAGAACTGACAGCAGCAGGCTGAGCAGCATCAAGGGCCTTCAGGGGCTAACGTAGCCATTTTTTACCCTTCTGCCCATTACTGTGTGTCCCCAAGAGAGATCCACATTTACATTTCAACAGCCGGTCCTGCCCCTACTCACCCTGTGCCTGAATTCCTGGATTATCCAGGAGCTCTGCCAGCTGAATCTAGCTTGAAGCCTGGGCCATATATTTAACACCCTTCTCCTATAGCATCTCAATCTATGACTCTCCATGGATGTCAACAAATTTTGGATTGGACCCTTAGTAAACCAGCATCTGTCAGAAGCTGTCCTCAAACATACACAATCTCCAGTTTCACAAGGTAGATAAGCTAGTCTTAGTTACTAGCTATTTTTTTAATACTTTCAAATCCTCCAATTGACATGGCTTGTTTTCCCATCTCTGAAAACTGCTCTTATTTTTCCAAACAATAGTGTGACTTTTCCCATCCTACTTGCCTGCTTTATGGACATAGGCCATTACAATATTCATAACTGCTTCATATTCATATGGAACAACTGAACTGTATTTTGCTTTCAGTTTCAGTCTGAGAACTAGTAAATTGCAGGACAGTATAGGATAGAATAAACTATGTAAAGGGATCAAAATCAGGGAAAATAAAAATGTGTATAATTCTAAGCAGTGGAAAAAATAAAAGGCTTCAGCAATTAGCCCAACCACTTCGGGGTTTTAGTTTGGCTCAGAGCGGATAGTAATTCTCATTGTCACATTGCATTGGTAGTTTTTGTTTAAGTAAAAAGAAGACTGAATAACCCTGGAGTCTAAATTACCTTACAGCTGTGGAGACAGAGCTTACTCCAAGCCAGAACTGAGATGCATTTGTAGTCTACTGATACAAAACTATACATTTGCCCACTCAGTGGGAGTGTTGATATAGACTCTAAATTTGGAAAAGATATAATTTCTTTTCCTCTTAATCTACAAAATAGTCATTTTTTAATGTAAAGATCAAAAATATTTTCCACTTCTGTGCTACTGAAAAGAAATTTGTTTAATTTACCAACACATCTATTAATAAGTAACCAGCTTTCTTATTGCACCATGGTGCTGTGTTGCTCATGAGGAGGAGAAGGCTTCCACAAATACACCTTGTGTAACAGTTCCTGTAGCATCACTCCGATGCCTGTCATCTTTCACCCCAATGAAAATGATGCAGTTTGCTTGCGATTATAGACTCCTATTGATTTCCAATTTTCACCAGACATGTTTAAGTCTCTTGGGCTCTAGGCGCTTGTAGATTCTTATCAGTCTTGCAGTGAAGAAACAATGTGGTAATATAATTGGCACAGTGTAGCAATAAGACTCTCCTGTTCTACTTTCAATTTAGTCCTTTATTGCAATATCTTGACAGTAGATTTCTTCTAAGTATTAAAGGCCTCATATAAGGCTCTTGATGACCAGGCTAAACTTTACAAAGAAGTATGGGTGCTGGGCCTTTTAAAATTTAATAGCCATGCTCTAGATATGGATCCTATACCCAGAATAGATCATACTGTGCAACATCACCTCTTGGGTTTCTTTGTTAACTAGAGATGTTGACTTAGGTTTTATAGGTTTGTATTTTGCAGCACAGTCTCAGATTTCAGTGCAGCTTATATTCAAAGTATTTAATGTGAGTAAATGTGCTTATAAAAGTATTTAGATTGAGTATTAAGGTACATCACATAGTCCTACACTGTTATAAAAATGACATGCATAAAGCATATTTCAAAGTGATGTGAAATATTATCTGCCTCTCTCTTGTATATGAAGTACAGAAGCAGTGCTGCTATTTAGATCACTTATCTTAGTGCAAAATAAATTCTGGTCCTGTTTTCTGTTCTTTTTTTTTTTTTTTTTCAACTGATCTCACCCCTACATTTTAAACTGGCAACAACTTAGACTGCCAAAACCTCCTACATGCAGAAATGATAAAGAACGGTGTAATGAGTATGCAACATTTTAGAGATTTCAACGCAGATATTTTTCTATGAACAACTGGAAAGTGCATAGTGTTTATAGCTGATTTAGAGACTTTGTAGAGATGAGAGACAATGTAATTACATAATGCTTATTTTACATGTTTAAAGCAAAGCCAGTGCTTTTTGTATCCCTGTAGAACAATGCTATTTGGTATACTGATGAAGACTAAAAGTAAGAGCTTTTTTGCATATGGAAATACTCCATTTGTCTAAAGACTTACAAATCTTGTTGCTTCTTTCCTAATTTACATCAGCAGCTTCTTGGAAGGGGAAATAATTTTACACAAAAGTAACTGTTAAACCACACATGATGCTTATACATGGTAATTTGACTAGCTAACTCTAAGTCCAAGTTCATCCTAAATAGATCACATCTATTCAACTTATGTAACATACTACTTTTAGTGTAAGTTAAATTTGCCTTCAACATATGCACAAAGCCTGTTTGTTATTTATTCTCAAGTGGATGGAGCACAACTGTATCCTCAGTAGCTCAGTAGTAGGTTTAGTTCTACAAAGTGCCAAGCGGTTTTTCAAAGGGAGGTATTCCCTTAACTAACATTTATGCACAAAAATAAAGGGTACACTGATGGTTGCTAATCATATTTGATTGTGAGCTTAAGATTGCAGTTGTTTTAGAAAACGTGTAGCACATTAGGGGCAGGACCACATATTATTTTCATGCTTAAATGGTAGTGGAGTTCTGTTGAATGGCTGACCCAAATGTGAGTTCTATGCTCTTGAAAGTCTAGTACTAATTGCACAGCACAGTATTATAGGAAGAACAAAATATTAGGTGAGCCACCTAAACTCTACCAAGATTGTAGGAAACAGCTGGCAGAATCAGGAACATGAGCCAAAAATCTGTTACCAGTGCAACTGAGATATGGCTCAAGGGTGTGCCTTTCCAAAGTAATTACTTTTTTTTGAAATTTCTTTACACATTCAGGTTAAGCTGAAGGTCCCCAAAATGTTGTAAACTAGCAAGCTCTGTTCTCATGACAGGGGTTGCATGATTGAAATCAAGCTAAGAATTAGCTTATTTGCCCCCAGTAGCTCATTTTCTGCCACAGAGACCAGCCAGGTGCTCTATCTTCACACACAACTTGTATTCTCTGATTTGTAGTCATCAGTTCTCTGACTCTGCCTCTCATCTCCTGACTCCCTGGTCATGCTCTCTCTGTCTAGTCCCACAGCTCTGTCTCTTGTTAATTGTTTCATTCACTCCCCCTATTTTGTGTCTTGAACACAAGTAGTTTTGGCAGTTGGGTGCCCTTATATGAATGACCTGGTACAATATACTAGACTAGGACCTGCTCCCTGGGTCCAGTTTGAAATTTACTGAGGTTGACAGGCCTTGAATCAAGCATTTTGCCAACAATGGGTGATTTCTCAGACAAAAAACTAGCTTAGTCGGTAGCAGAGGGATGAAAATTCCATTTCTGCTTTATGTTTTCCACGTTTCTTGCTACTCCAAGCCCCTAACAATAACTTCATGAAGGGTTAGGCAGAGGAGGAAGTTTGCCTGAAAATGAAGCTGGGCAATTCATTATGGAAGCAGCTTCTGACATGCAGCTTCTTGAGCTGGCTAACTTCTCTCATTGATTGGAAGAGAGCCTTGTGTGTTGGACTCTTACTTCTCAAGTTTGTTACAGTCAAGGGAGGAGATGGGGAAGAGGACATAAGCGAGGTGAGGGAATGGATGCTAGCTAGAGCGGGGGCTAACAACTGATGGATTTATCTGGATGTGTGGTGTGGGTGTGAAGGTGGTGATGGAGGGTGTCCATATGGATGGTGTTAGAATATAAAAGTAGGTCAAAGCAAATTTGTTACAACAGCAATATAAATTTCCTTAGAAATTTTATGAAAAAGGCATCCGAAACTAAATCAAATCTTTATGTTGAATGGGTATCATGACATGATCAGCCCCCTCAGTGGACTACATGCTCATTCATCTCTTAAGTGGACTTAATTGTGCAACTGGATCAATTATTTCACAACATCCACTTTGAGTATTACTGTTGAAAGGTTAGCAGTGTTACTTGTCATGCCATGACCTCACCTCAGTAACATTATTCATTACTAGGGACTGAAAGATCCAAAGATGAAGGGCTTGGCACTCTCCTTATTAAAAAGTCAGGTGGGGAGTAATGAGCAACACATTAACTCATGGACCATTCCTGGCATATCCTCTGGGCAAGTATTCACTTTGAACTGACATTTTTCATTCAGGCATTTCATAAAAACATTATCTCATTATTTAATTTTGTAAAGCTGAAATCCCATTTAAAATATCTCCAACTTTATTCAATACTCACATTATACAAAACCAGGATATTTTTTCAAGATTAATAACTGCACTAAAAGAGTGAGAAGAACATGAAGATAATGAACCCACATTAAAGCAAAGGAAAAATGAAAAAAAAATTCTGGAAATTCCAAGTTATGGTTCTAATTTTAACATCAAAGTAAGAGTGTCAACTTGAAATTTAGGAGGCTTAAAAAGACAAGTTCAAAGTATTTTCAGGTGTTCTGCCTTTATAAGTCTAAATGCTATTTTAGAGTGGTTGGGCTGGGGGCAGGATCTTCAAAGGTCCAGCTGACCTAGGGAGTGTAAATTGTTTTAGCACCTGAATTAAAGTTAACACTACCAACAACTACTATGGTAGACTACTATAAGAAGATTATAAATGTACAATGTTTACTAGGGGTATCAGAGATACAGCCCAGGCTGCAGCTGGCCTTTGAAACTGCTTCATCTGGCCAAAGGGGCTCCAGGAGGGGCTGAGAATCCAGGGGTATGGTGCGGGAGCAGGCCCTACCGCTGAATTCCCAGGTACAGAGCCCCATTGGGGATATGGCCATGGCAGTGGGGGGTAAGTGACAGCTGTATTAATCCCCAAACCACCACAGCCATTTCCCCTGCTGCTGCAACTAGGGCCAGCTGAGTTTGACACCCCTGATGCACATCATATCATATGCGACAGCTAAATTAAGCATAGCTGGTAGTCTCCACATATAAAGTAATGGATTTGTACCTTTGTATTTTAGGAAAGTTTGGAAAATTAGAAATGTTTTAATACCTTCAAGCAAAAAAAGCTGCTGCAGCTGCGTCTGATTGCACTAGCAATATTATAGCTCCCCGATCATCTCAAAATTAAATATACCCGGATATTTGAACTGTTCAAGCTTCAGAGTCACAGCCTCTGGCATTTCATAATACTTAGGTAATATACGAACAATCTTATTTTATCAAAAAAAAATAATAATGGAACATAGAGGAAATAGTGGATATGAAATGGAATCCACAGTTTCAGACACAAGGTCTCATTAATCTTACTGATAAATAGGGTCTTTATAAAAGGAGATCTAGTAGTAGCAAGAATTGAAAGGAAATAGTATGGAAAGTGAAGCATCAGTTTCTTGCACGAGTTCCTACGTGTTTAAATTAAGTGGCTTTTGTAAAGGCTTGAGTTTTAAAAAAATGCCAGTAATTCCTGCTTTGCAGGAAGAGAATTGCACATGGAAGATATCGATGTTCCTTTTTGCTGCAAGCCCTTTCTGGCAAAGAGTTTAGATCAAGAATACAGCCAAAAAAGGAATGGAAATGCTTTGTTAGGTGATTAGTTTATGATATTCTACCCTATACACAGTGTCTATTTGGCAAACCCTCTTGCAGTCCTGTGTTTTTCATTGCAAGTGGCTTATATCAGTACTGACATCTTGCAGATGTTAGTAGCTTTGATTTTTTTTTCCCCCATGTTGCAAATGAGTTGGCATGGAAACAACTCTTTTCTGGCAACATGACATATGATTCAAGGCAAAATGCATTTAACACAGATGAATAGTTCAGGAATATGCCTATAACAAAAGTCATCTTGAAAGCTGCTTTGCATTTGTTCATGTTTATGACAACTTTTTAAAATCAGGTTCTTAAAAAAAAAATCAAGCATTTTAACGTTGGGTACTGAGGTGATTTTCTCATTGCTTTAATGCTGTGTCATTTAGCTGATCTCTTATACATTTGTTCTACCAATAAACAGCATGAAAGTAAAAAGCCTGACTTTTTAATTTTTTTTTTTTTGGTTCTAAGCAAACCTTATTAAATGGCCTTTGAAAACTGAAATAGGTATTTGTTAATGTTGAACTGACTTCCTAGTTTATGAACCAAATTTAAAAAATCGGGTTGCTGCTTCAAATGTCAGTGAAGAGTATTTCTAAGATAGTCAGCATTGCTAGTTGATGCCAATAAAATTATGAAGGTGGCCTACTTTGCTTAAATGAGAGCTGTCCCCATCCTCTAAAACTCTTCAAAAGAAGTTACGCATAAGCTGGAACTGGTATGGGTCAGGGCAGGCTTCATTCCAAATCTTCCCACAGCAAGAATGCCTCCTGGAGAAAAGGGCTTTTATATGGTAGGACTCCCCTCCAGGGGCAGACCTGTGTAGTTGGCTCTTATCCAACTCAAGAATGTCTTGACAAGCACCCTTGGCTTCATCACAGAGCGTGGAGGAGGATCCAGGCAGCACCCTCTGCAGATTAACCATAACATTTAGAGAGAGGTTGAGTATTTTGAGGGTGAAGGAAATATGACCGGAGCACTCCCCATCATGGGTGACTGGTGCCTCCTGAGTCTGGGGAGGCACCGGATCGCCAACGGGGATGGGGGTGGAGGGGTGATCTCAGCAGCCAATCACCGAGCCAGTAGCGAAACCGGAAGTGCACTTCCAGTTTCATGGCAGGCACTTCCAGGGGGTACACAGCCCATCTCAGGGGTGCACGTGCACCTGCTTGTACCCCCTACGCATTGCTAATGCTCCCCATTCAATTATCCTAAGCCTTAGAAAAAGGGTCCCAGAGGAGATGGCATATGCCCTCCCACCCGCTATGTAGGCAGGCCTACTCCCATGTGGGATTGTTAGCTAGACGTTTTGAAGGGCTTTGTTAGCAGACCCAATTTTCTGTAAGATGCCAGCAAAGTTATACAAAGCTTGTACCTTCAAACTATGTTTGTATGCTGTGTAACACATTTTCACCTAGATAGCTAGTCATGAACATGATAAGTCACAACTTATGTATGCAAACTGAGTTAAAATATAGGGGTTGTGCCATTAAACATCTGCTTGTGAATTATAAGGGCCATTACAACTCTTTTTCTTTCTAATGTAAAAAAAAAAACTTTGGAGCTTCCTTTCATTATATACTCCAGAATGTAACATTGGCTTTTCAAGCCTGTGAGTACTGAAAGTATTCTGAGAAATACCAAGCAATGTGATCTTGTATTGTGGAAGGAGGTTTGTGAGGGAACTAGAGTGGAACAAAAGGAAAAAAACTGTCAACATTTTCCTATGAATTTTGGATATGCAGCCAGAATTTTGAGAGCTTGTCCAACCCAACTGCAACTCCACTCATTTCTAAATTTGATTATGATTAGAGGAGTCTGGCATGTGCTCATCTCACCAATTTAAGGGAATCTGAATTTAATAATAATGGCATGTAAATTAACCCAATATAAATAATGCTTCAAACTGCAAGCATATGAGAAAGGAAAAGGGTGGTTTGGCGTTTGGAGATCTGAGCTGGTAATTCACTAAAAGACAATGCTATTTATTGCAATGTATGTAGGAGGATAATATGCAGATCTGACTTGGTTGACTCATTGGCCTTATTTCATAGATATTTCATAGACATTAGGGCTGGAAGGGACCTTGGAAGATCATAGGGCAGGGAGGGCATAGGGTCCCAAAGGGCAGGGAGTCAGCTGGGGTCATGGGATCCCAGCAAGATAAGCATCCAATTTACTCCTGAAGGTGTTCAGTGTAGGTGCTTGAACCACCTCTGATGGCAGACTGTTCCCTTGGGAGCTTGGACAGTAAAGAAATTCTTTCTTATGTCCAGCCTGAAATGGTCTTGCAGTAGTTAATAAGCCTTTGACCTCGTCATCCCTTGGGGCGCTCTGGTGAATAAACGTTCCCCCAAATACTGGTGGTCACCCCTGATAAACTTGTAGGTGGCCATCAGATCACCCCTGAACCTGCGCTTTTCCAAGCTAAAGAGCCCCATGGCTCTCAGTCTGTCGTCGTAAGGTCTGTTTTCCTGACCTCTGATCATGCACGTGGCTCTCCTCTGGACTCTCTCAAGCTTCTCCACATCCTTTTTGAATTGTGGAGCCCAAAACTGGATGCAGTACTCCAGCTATGGCCTCACTAAGGCCAAGTACAATGGGAGAATGATGTCCTGGAATTTGCTTGAGAAGCATCTATGGATGCAAGTCAGTCTTTTGGTCACTTTACTAGCTGCAGCATCGCATTGCAAGCTTATGTTCATCTTGTGGTCAATGATGACCCCCAAGTCTCTTTCTTTCATAGTGCTAGCCAGTATAGCACTGCTGAGCTTATAAAGATGCTGCAGGTTTTTCCTCCCAAGGTGGAGAGCCTTGCATTTTTCAGTGTTAAACACCATCAGGTTCTCATCTGCCCACTTGCTGAGCCTGTCCAGGTCAGCCTGGATCACCCGCCTGTCTTTTGGTCTGGATGCTTTGCCCCAAAGTTTGGTGTCATTGGCAAACTTGGCCAGTCCACTTCTGACTCCAATGTCCACATCATTAATGAAGATGTTGAACAATATGGGTCCAAGGACAGAGCCTTGGGAGACCCCACTGGTCTCAGGGCACCATGATGATTGACTTCCATCAACCACCACCCTCAAAGAGCTTCCCCCAGGACTGAGGTAAGACTAATGGGCCTATAGTTTTCTGGGTCCCCTTTCCTCCCTTTTTTGAAAATGGGGACCACATTGGCTCTTTTCCAATCCTCTGTCACCTCACCAGAGCACCATGAGAGCTCATAGAACTGTGACAGGGGTCCTTCAATGTCCTCTGCCAATTCCCTCAGCACCTTTGTGTGGAGATCATTTGGACCTGCCAATTTGAAGACATCCAGTCCCACCAGAAGTTCCTTGACCAGGTCCTCTCTGACCCTGGGCCTACCCGTGCCTCTCCTGAGTTTGTCCGGGATTCCAGTGTGGGGGATGTCCCGGACCCTGCTCAGAAATATGGAGGCAAAGGATTTGTTAAAGAGGGCAGCTTTATCATCTGGTGCAACCACCAGATTACCAAGCGTGTTCTGCAGGGGCCCCACGTTACCTGGTACCTTCTTTTTACTCCCTATGTGTTTAAAAAAGGACTTATTATTATCTTTGATCCGGGTAGCTAGTCCCAGTTATGTGTCTGCCTTAGCCTTCCTAACAGCCCCCCTACAGTCTTGAACAATGGAGGTATTATCCTCCTTGGTGATGGCCCCTCCCTTCCATCAGGTGTACGCTTTCTTTTTAGCTTTTCAGACTATTCTGAATGCCTTTGGTGAGCCATGGGAGCTTTTGAGGACTGGATATTGGATTTGGCATATTTATCTGTAAGATGTTCAAGCTAGTTTTAAACGGGCTTTAAACTAGGCTCGTCAGGGGAAGGGGAAGAGGAAGACGAGGGCAGAGGAAGCCTTGGACCACTAAACAAAGCAGCACCCACAAGTACAGCCCAGCCTAGACTGATGAGCAGAACATATACACAGGTAAGCAACAGGGGCCAGGGCAATGCTGAGATTAGGGAGCCAGTGCACACATCCACAGGAGGCCTCACATGCCTCTACACAAACGCTTGTAGTATGGGAAACAAGCAGGAGAAACTTACCCTCCTGCTCGCTGACACCAACACAGACATAGTGGGGTCACTGAAACGTGGTGGTACCCAATGCATGACTGGGTGGTGAATATCAGGGGCTATAGGCTGTACAGGAGGGATAGGACAGGGAGGAAAGGCGGGGGTGTGGTGCTCTACATTAAGGAGGAATACACATCCTCATCAAGTAGCACAGAGTCAGAGAAGTGGCACACTGAAGTGCTCTGGGTTAGAATACAAGGCAGTCGAGGGGAAAGAGACTTAATGGTGGAGGTCTGCTACAGACCACCCAACCAAGGGGAAGAGCTAGACCAGGAATTCTTAAGTCAGCTCACGGAGGTAGTTAAGTCAAAGGATGTGGTCACCATGGGTGACCTGAACTTTCCAGACATCTGCTGGGAAGAGCAGTCAGCCACGTGTGACCGCCTACGCAGGTTCCTAGCCATAATGCAGGACCTCCATCTAACCCAGGAGAAGCACAGCCCCACCAGGGGAGACACCTTGTTGGACCTGGTCCTGGCCATGGGTGATGACCTGGTGAGGGTGCTGCAGGTGCTTCACTACCCGGGCAACAGCGATCATCGCCTGCTGGAATTAACCAACCAGCTCAAGGTGGCAAAGGCCTGCAGCAAGGCAGCAGCCCTAGATTTCAGGAGGGCAGTCTTCAATGAGCTAAGGAGAATAGTCAGGGAAGCATTGAGGTCCCAGAGGGGAGGGGAACCAAGTGTCCAAGAAGAGTGGTTGCTCCTTAAGGAGACGATCCTCCAAGCTCAGAGGGAGGTAATCCCAAAACAGATCAAAGGGGGAGGAGGGTGAAAAAGCCCTCATAACTCACCAAAAGCATCCGGGAATGTCTTCTAGCTAAAAGGGAGGCGTACACCCAATGGAAGGGAGGGGCCATCACCAGGGAGGACTATACTGCGATTACTCAGGGATGCAGGCGGGCAGTCAGGAAGGTCAAGGCGGAGATGGAACTGGGAATAGCTACCCAGATCAAGGACAACAAGAAGTCCTTTTTTAAATACATAGGGGGCAAAAAGAAGGAACCGGGTAACGTGGGGCCCCTGCAAGACATGGTAGGAAATTTGGTTGTCACACCAGATGACAAAGCTAACCTATTTAACAACTTCTTTGCCTCCGTTTTCCTGAGCAGGAACCAGATTAGCCCCCCACACTGGAACGCCCTCAGGCCCCAGGGGAGGTGCACCTAGGCCAAGGGTCAGTGATGATCTAGTCAGGGAACTTCTGGAGGAACTGGATGTATTTAAGTCAGCTGGTCTGGACGATCTCTACCCCAGCGTGCTGAGGGAATTAGCTGAAGTTATTGCAGGACCCCTGCCATGGCTTTATAAGCACTTGTGGTGCTCTGGTGTGGTGCCAGAGGACTAGAAGAGGGCCAATGTGGTTCTCATTTTCAAAAAAGGGAGGAAGGAGGACCCAGGAAACTATAGGCCAGTTAGTCTTGCCTCTATCCTGGGTAAGCTCTTTGAGAGAATTATTCTGGCACATGTCCATGAGAGGCCAGCAGGGGAGATTATGCTTAGGGGCAACCAACATGGGTTCATTAGAGGCAGGTCCTGTCAGACCAACCTGGTGGCCTTCTACGACCAAGTCACCGAATCCTTAGATGCAGAGGTAGCAGTGGACATAGGCTTCCTGGACTTTTGGAAGGCCATCGACACTGTCTCTCACCCCGTTCTTGTTAAAAAACTGGGGGACTGGTGACGACACCTACACAGTCAAATGGGTCACTAACTGGCTGGAGGGCCGCACCGAGAGAGTGGTGGTGGATGGGTCATTTTTGACCTGGAGGGACGTGGGCAGTGGGGTTCCACAGGGCTCAGTCCTTGGGCCCGCACTGTTCAACATCTTCATCAGTGATTTGGACGAGGGGGTAAAAAGCACCCTGTTCAAATTTGCTGATGACACTAAGATGTGGGGGGATGTGGGCATGCTAGAAGGAAGGAATAGGCTACAATCAGACCTAGACAGGTTACAGGGGTGGGCAGAGGAGAATTGGATGGGATTCAACACCGACAAGTGCAAAGTGATGCACCTGTGGAGGAAGAACCAGCACTATACCTACTGGCTGGGGAACTCGCTTCTCATTAGTGTAGAGGCAGAAAAGGATCTTGGAGTCATCACTGATGCCAAGATGAACATGGGCTGGCAGTGTGGGGATGCAGTCGGGAAGGCCAACCACACCTTGTCATGCATCCGCTGATGCATCGCATCTCAAGCAGTTCCAAGGAGGTGATCCTCCCTCTCTATGCAGCACTGGTCAGGCCGCAGCTGGAGTACTGAGTCCAGTTCTGGGCACCGCACTTCAGGAGGGATGTGGACAGCATGGAGAGGGTCCAGAGGAGGGCCACTCGCATGATCAGGGAGCAGCAGGGCAGGCCCTATGAGGAGAGGCTACGGGACCTGAACCTGTTCAGCCTCCACAAGAGAAGGCTGAGGGGGATCAAGTGGCCTGTTACAAACTAGTCAGAGGGGACCAGCAGGCATTGGGGGAGTCCCTGTTCCCCCGAGCACTACCAGGAGTGACTAGAAATAACGGTCACAAGCTGGCAGAGGGTAGATTCAGACTAGATATCAGGAGGCGCTACTTCACTGTCTGGGCAGCTAGGATCTGGAACCAACTTCCAAGCGAAGTGGTGCTGGCTCCTACCCTGGGGGTCTTTAAGACAAGGCTAGACAATCACCTTGCTGGGGTCATTTGACCCCAGTACTCTTTCCTGCCATGGCAGGGGGTCAGACTTGATGATCTGCTCAGGTCCCTTCTGACCCTAGTAACTATGAAACTAGTTTACAAAAGATACACAATAAACATAAATATGTACTATGCCATGAGTGTGTACTGAAGCACATTTTACATATTTAATGCCTATAGTCTGGAATTTCCCATTTGCAAAAATAAAAAATCTGAACAGACTGCACTTATTTCACTGATATCTGAATGCATTTTTTCCTTAATAAACGCATACATTTTGAATGATGAATTTTCTATTAAACAAAACTCAAGTGTTTGGGGTTTTTTATGCCCTCTGTTTTGATTATCCTGCTGCTAATGTAGTGTTGGACCCACTATTTGAATTTTATCATGGTTTCTGCCATCCACTGCAGTGTAGAGACAAAAATGGGTGGAGTGAGCTTACATTCAACTAGTATTTTAATTTATTAAATAAATGACCTAATTGGTTGCTTCAAGATCTATTTTTCTTTTCTTTGGACACTATTGATAGTTAATCAGTTTCTTGGTGCTAATTAGATGTCAGCATTAGTAGCCTCCTAATACATAAGAGATAATGACACCAACATACAAGACACAGTGGCCAACACAGGACTCTGCTTCCTTAAATTATACCCTAAGGAATCACAGGCAAGACTGAATTCTTTGTAGTTTCCCAGGAGCAGTACTTTAGTCAGCTGAACTCAGAGGCATAGAAGTTCAGCACAGAAAGTTAAGAATGAACCACACGCTTCCCATTACTGTGAAGGGTTTTAGTGGGAATTACTACCCTTATTCCCCGGATCCACTTCGTAAATCTAATATACAGTGTTTATGCACATTAAACAACGATGTAAAAAAAAAAGACTGAATACTGATCTACTGCCTCAATTTTATATACTCCTCCCCCACCCCCAAACTTAAATTATACACTAAGGAATTGGACAGTCCGCAGTGGCTGCAGCAGGGAGCTGCAGCTGGACTTGGAGCTTATACATAGGAGGTGGGAGGGCTGGAGGAGGCAGGAGGGGACCATGGGGGGACCCCTGCCAGTCCCCATCCCCTGCCTGCTCCCCCAGCCCCCCCCCCCCATGGCTGTCCCTCCTGCCCTAGCTCCCGATGCTTGAAAAAAAAGCCCCACTCACTGGGTGCTGCTGGGCAGGGGATAGGGTGATCCCTGCTGTCCCCCATTGCCCCACACTGCATGGGGGGCTCTGCACAAGTCCCCTGACCTGCCCCATCTGCCCCAGCTCTAGCCCTTTAAGAAAGAAAAATGAGGAAAACCCCTGGGACTCACCACTCATGCAGCGGCCTCATGGCTTCGGGGGGTTCATGCAGAGCCCTCCATGTGGCATGGGGCAGTGGAGTTCACCCCTCTGCCAGGCAGGTATGGTGAGTCTCGGGGGGGGGGGGTTGTTGGTTTTTTTTTCCTTAAAGGGCCAGAGCAGGGGCAGATGGGGCAGCCATGGGGGAGAGGGGGCTGGGGGCAGGGGGAAGCAGGAGGCTTGTGCAGAGCCCCCCGATGCAGTGGGGGGCAGTGGGGATCGCCCCCCTCCCCAGAAGCACCCGGCAAGTCAGGGCTTTTTTTTTTCAGTGTCAGGAGCTGGGGTGGGCAGTGCAGCCATTACCAGGCTGAGAGAATGGGCAGGGGATGGCCTGCCTGTTTCGGATATTCAGCAGCAGCCGAATCTCTGAATCAGATTTGGCCAAATTGATTCGGGACAGTGATTCGAATCGCCGAATCTAATTGTCCCCCAAATCTGCCAAATCCAAATCTGAAGTGAATTGTAGCCACTTCTCACAGGCCTAATGTCCAATACCCCTGCCAGACCTGCAGGTGAAAGCATGATTGGATCTGATGCATAATCAACACAATCGTGCTTCCTGCTGTGCCACATGTGCATGGTAGGTGGCATGACTGTGGGACTGAACAAAAAATCCCATCGTACTTTATTGCCAGCACAGGGAGAGCCTGAGATCACAATCCTGGGTTTCCATTGCACTAGCAAGTAGCAAGCTCCTGCTGCTGAGAACTCCCTCAAGTTTAATTGAAGGGGCTTCCAGCCACAGTGGCATACCATATGGCTGAAAGCTCTGTCACCTGATCTGGACTCCTGGTCACAAGATTGTGTGCATTCAACCCTGCAATTGGGAGCCCAGATCAGCTGGCAAACCTCCTAGCCACGTGGGTGCACCTGACCCCATGTTCAATAAATGGCATGATAGAAACCAGCAAGAAATTTTATTATACATTTTTGTGGAATAACTTTGTGGCTTATTCCTTGTTTTATGATCCCATTAATTGCTTTAATGTGTGTCTGGGTTACAACTTAAGATGTGATTAATTGGTTAATCATGTTTTAAGTGTAACATGTGGCAGGGGCCTTGTAGGCTAGCAGTACTATGCTAGCCAGAGGGCCAAATAGGAAAAAAGAAGCAAAGAGAAGTTCAGTTCTCTAGTCAAAGGGAAGAAAGATGGGTCTCATTAGCATCGGCCACATATGTAAATGTCCCTGGAGAAGGCTGGGGATGAGAATAGTGGCCCTTAGCTGTAGTTTGAATGCGTTGTACATTAGTATTCTGAATAGTAGTCATGATGACTGGGGAAGGGACCTTTGGGTGGGGGACTGTTATTGCAAAATAGTTAAAAAAGCAAGAATCTTGCCAGAAAAGAAAGGAATTGTTCAGTTTTCCAGCCAACCAAGAGCAAGTGGTTTAGCAACTACATCTCATTTTCAGAAGAATTCAATATACAAACTGTAAGCTTCCGTCAGTGAGAGTGGTCTCAGCCAAAGGGAAAACAAAACAAAAATTATTCCCCCTTTAAGAATGCCTCAGGGAGGATGCAATTTTGAGAAAGCCCACAAGACCTTACTTACTTCAGGGCTCGGTTCAATACAACAGTAGTTATTAGAGCCTAAGCTAGCTTGCTACCGAAAACCTGAGAGAGTGTACTGCCTTGTAGCAGCCCATCTATGTTATCCTTCTGTGTAGGATAGAGATCCTCTGTGGGTACAGCCAGACTGAAGACTCAAGATTTTGCCTTAAAGATACTATGTGTGCTTAGAAGCAGACTTCTATGGGGAAAGAGGTGACAGAAATAACTTAAATTTGCCAACCAAGCAAGAGTAACCATTTCCCCCTCTATAGTTATACCTTCTAGAGTAGATCAGCAAAAATACTTTTTTTCCTGGTATAACTACATTTATACTTTTATACTAGGCTTTAGGTAGATGGAAATACAGGTTAGAGGTCTGCTTTTTATAATATTTCTATTCCACAAAAACTTCAGACACAATGTTTTTAAAGTGAAGTTATACCTAATTATGATGATGGAAAAATATCTAGGGTAGACCTCACCTTGGATCCAAACAAGTTTTCTACATTTCAAGGAAAGCTAGATCTCCACAGTCATTGTGGCAGAATGATGGAATATTTTGTTTAATTCACTTAAAGGTTTCTTAGTATATGCCTGTACTACAAATTTTAAAGAAGCAGTTCCCAATCTGTGGTACGTATACCACCAGTGGTATGCAGACAACCTGTCAGTGGTACACGGCAGCAGAAGGTGGGGGTGTTCAGGACACTTGTGCCCAGAGCAGGCACCTGATGGGGTGCAGCTAGGCCATCTGTATCACTAGTGCTCCCCACACACGTGCAGCTCTCACACTTTCCGGGCATGGGAGGGGAGCCTAAGACCAAGCTGTAGCAGTAGCAGCCAAAAACCGAGTCCCAAGGCCAGGTAAGACTGACTCTCCCCCATGGTCTCTGGCAGGATTTTGCTAGGACACTATAATTGCTAGTTATACCTCTGGTCCAAATACCATGGGCTGACTGCTCAGAGGTACATAGGCTTGTTTGGAAAGCACCGTTGGGTATCTGTACACAGTGAGCTACCTCATGTACCAGAAGCAGTTTAGCTGTGGCAGCATAAAGCTTAATTCAGGCTTCTCAGCCTGGTAATTAAAACATCACTGAGATCCATGCTGCTACAGCTGGATTACTTCCAGTAGAAAGCTTGCTGGTCCATAGCTAGCTTGAGTATGTCTATACTACCTAGCAATTAGCAGTGTAGACATTCTACAATGAAATAGGCAAGACCTTTAGAATTAGTTCCCTAGATAACCATGATGCTCCTGCTCATCTGAAAAGCGTGGAAGCAGACAAAGGTGTTACATATCTAAAAAATTTCTTAATAAAGTGTTCCACTGTAACTTCTGATCAACTAGAATTTTGCTAATTTATTTAACAGATTTTATTCAGGCTGCTTAGGAAGCATAGAGACTGAGTAGTAGGAGCAAGGGAAAGCAAGGGCATTTCAGGCTCTTCATGACTGTTTAGTGTGAAAGTGCTGCAACCAGCTTCATTCCCTCCTAAACACATTTTTTGTATTCGGCATTTAAAGTGCTGTTATGACCAAGAAGTGCTTACAGTTTATCCATTAGGGGCCACACAGATTATCATTAAAGGTATCATATGGGACTAAAGTATTCTACTTTTGCCTGACACTTATCATATTTACTCAAATAGAACATGACCCGATTTATAAGATGACCCCCCACTCCTAATTGAATATATATAGGAAAAATTTGAAACTTTGTTATACTTTTCCAGGTATAGAATCTAATAATTGGAAGTTTGCCTTGAATTTGGCCCCCTCCGCCTTCCTCCCACTGCTACAGCAGGGAAAATAAATCTGGGGAGTCAGGTGGCCCCTTATACCTCTTTCCTCCCTAGCTTTACTGTCAAACTCTGCTATCCCTGAGAACGTGAAAGTGAGGAGCATATTTGACAACAATGACCTTGAAATTAACCATAGCTGTAGTAAACTTCATATAGTATCCATAGAATTAGTTAAGGGGTTTTCAAACTTTTTTAACAAATGTACCCCCTTCTGTCTTAAAGTTTCAGTTCATGTATTCTGTATTTTTCTTGTTTTTAATATTACCAATTATGTGATATAAGGCAGGCTACGCTAATTAACATTAAATGAATCATTTCCTTCTATGACCAGGTGACCTATCACCTGGACAAGGGAGAAGAGGTTGATGTCATATATCTTGACTTCAAAAAAGCTTTTGATCTGGTATCCCATGATCACCTCTTGGCCAAACTGCCCAGTTGTGGCCTTGGCTCCACCACGATCCGCTGGCTGGGAAATTGGCTTCATGGTCAGACCCAGAGGGTTGTGATTGATGGCAGTCACTCATCATGGTGCCCTGTGACCAGTGGGGTCCCTCAAGGCTCTGTCCTGGGACCCATACTGTTCAACATCTTCATTAATGATGTGGACATTGGAGTCAGGAGTGGACTGGCCAAGTTCACAGATGACACCAAACTTTGGGGCAAAACATCCACGCCAGAAGATAGGCGGGTGATCCAGGCTGACCTGGACAAGCTCAGCAAATGGGCAGACGAGAACCTCATGGTGTTTAACACTGAAAAATGCAAGGTTCTCCACCTTGGGAGGAAAAACCTGCAGCATCCTTATAGGCTCGGCAGTGCTACGTTGGACAGCACTACAGAAGAAAAAGACTTGGGGGTCATCATTGACCACAAGACGAACATGAGCCTGCAATGCGATGCTGCGGCTAGTAAAGCGACCAAAATGCTGGCGTGCATCCATAGATGCTTCTCGAGCAAATCCCGGGACGTCATTCTCCCCTTGTACTCGGCCTTGGTGAGGCCGCAGCTGGAGTACTGCGTCCAGTTTTCGGCTCCACAATTCAAAAAGGATGTGGAGAAGCTTGAGAGAGTCCAGAGGAGAGCCACGCGCATGATCAGAGGTCAGGAAAACAGATCTTACGATGACAGGCTGAGAGCCATGGGACTCTTTAGCCTGGAAAAGCGCAGGCTCAGGGGTGATCTGATGGCCACCTATAAGTTTATCAGGGGTGACCACCAGGATCTGGGGGAACGTCTGTTCACCAGAGCGCCCCAAGGGATGACGAGGTCGAATGGTCACAAACTCCTGCAAGACCATTTCAGGCTGGACGTAAGGAAGAATTTCTTTACTGTCCGAGCCCCCAAGGTCTGGAACAATCTGCCAGCGGAGGTGGTTCAAGCACCTACATTGAACACCTTCAAGAGTAAATTGGCTGCTTATCTTGCTGGGATCCTATGACCCCAGCTGACTTCCTGCCCTTTGGGCAGGGGGCTGGACTTGATGATCTCCCGAGGTCCCTTCCAGCCCTAATGTCTATGAAATATGAAATATGAATTATTAATATATGCATTAAATATATATATATCATCGTTATGCCACAACACTTTGGGCCCGGTATGCTGCTGCATTAGTACATAATAGGAAACAATATTGCGACTGTTAATGAAGTATTCGCATAAATTCATTCCTGTATAACAATGTCATTATTATTGTCCTTTAAAATATTTGTAACTTCAATCCTTTAACATAAAAATAATAAATATCTTAAAACTAAAAGATAAAAAAAATAAAGTGAACAAAAAATATCCAAAAATAAGCTAAAAGTAATTTCAATCTTACCATTTCAGTAGGACACCCCATTTCAGTGAGGCTGCTGGTGGCAGCTGGGGACCGCAGGTCTTTCCAAGCCAACAAGGGCTGTGCTGAGGGGCTGAGGCCTGCAAGGGGCACAGCCTGGGTGTGGCTGGTGGGAAGGCAGCGGGCACTGCCAGGCTGTGAGGCAATTGAGGCAGGGAAGTGGCCATGCCTTGGTGGGAACCTCACAGGGAGCTGCTCAAGGGCTTCAAGTGCAGGCAGCTGTGCCCAGTGAGCGATTCCTCAGCCCACAGCTGTGCAGGTCATGGACCTTGCGCACCTCAGAGCTGCATCTCCCTCATGTATCCATGATTTCTGGTACAGCTGCGCTCTGTGCATCAGCTGTAGCGATGGCACAGGCTGGGCTGGGCTGGGCTGGGCCAGGGCCATCTGAGTTGCAACCACACACCATGGGCTGAGGCAGGACATGGCTTTCTTCAATGTCTAAGTGCCCTGTGGATGATGCGGCGTGGCATGGACATGGACACAGACGCGCGCACACACACACACACACACACACAGTACAGGATATACAGCCTTCCTTCCGTCCCATCTTGCTTGTGTGAACCCCTCATTAACCCAGTCCCTGCCATGAATTCCCTATGGCACAAGGGTCTGCACCCCTGTGTGGGGGGGAGATAGATCAGGATTGGTCCTGGGGCTCAGACATCCACTTCTCCCTAAGGGAGCATTTAGCAGCAGATGGATGACAGTGTAGGCAGCCTGTTCTTGGCCTCAGCTCTTGGCATGTGCTTAATGGCAGAAGAAAAAACAGAAATATTTTATTTTTAACCCCCCACACTCCCAATTTATTTTATTTTATTTTTTTAAATGATGACATAGTGCCTATACACTAATTCTAGGAGCATGGGAAACAAGCTGGATGAACTAGCATTCCTGCTTGCAGAAAACACTTATGACTTAGTGGGTTTAACAGAAACCTGGTGGGACTCTACCCACTGCCTATACACATTGAGGGCTATAAGCTGTACATAAAGGATAGAGTAGGGAGGAGAGGAGGAGGGGTTGCGCTCTATGTCAAGGAGCGTTATACATTGACTCTTATCAAAATGGAATTGGAGGAAGAGAAAGTAGAAGAATTGTGGGTTAGGATACATGGAGGTCAAGAGGAAAGGGATTTGGTGGTAGGGGTCTGCTACAGACCCCCACACCAAGGGGAAGAACTAGATTTGGAACTCCTGAGGCAGCTCTCGGAGAACATAAAGACTAGGGAAGCGGTAGTCATGGGGGACCTAAACTACCCTGACATCTGCTGGGAGACTCAGACAGCAAATTCCCACCATTCACACAGGTTTCTGTCCTGTGTACAGGACCTCCACCTGACGCAGGAGATACATGGTCCCACTAGGGGGAATGCCTTACTGGACCTGGTACTGGCAATGGGGGAAGACATGGTAGGGGACCTACAGATCAGTGGTCATCTGGGGGACAGTGACCACCAAATAATAGAATTCACCATAAGGCGTAGAGTGGGAAAGGTAACTAGTAGGGTGGAAGTGCTAGACTTTAGAAAGGCTGACTTCAGCGAGCTCAGGCATTTAGTCAATGATGCACTGCAGAGTAGGAGATTTGGCAAGATGGGAGCCCAGGAAGAGTGGCTGTGCCTTAAGGAAGCGATCCTTCGGGCACAGAGGGAGACAATCCTGATGCAGAGGAAAAGGGGGAAAGGGGCCAAGAGACTTCCTTGGCTACCAGAGAAATCCAGAGCAGCCTAAGGGCAAAAAGGGAGTGGAAACAGGGAGGAATTACTAAAGAGGAGTATGCCTTCTCAGCTCACAGTTGTAGGGAGGCAGTTAGAAAGGCCAAGCTACCATGGAGCTGAGGATGGCATCCCAAGTTAAGGATAAAAAAAAAATGTTTTTCAGATATATAGGGAGTAAATGGAAGGCCCAGGGCAGTATAGGGCCACTACTGAATGGGCAAAAGCAATTGGCGACACACAGGGGGGACAAGGCTGAATTCCTCAATGAGTTCTTTGCCTCAGTCTTCCTAAACAAGGGGCAAAACAAGTCTCACAATGGAATCTTAGAGAGACAACAGCAGGGTGCCAGACTACCAAGTGTTGACCCTGAGATGGTGCAGAGTCACTTGGAAGGACTGGATGCGTTTAAGTTGGCAGGCCCGGATGAGCTTCATCTGAGGGTACTGAAGGCACTGGCTGATGTCATTGCACAGCCACTGGCAAGCATATTTGAGTACTTGTGGTGCACGGGCCAGGTCCTGGAGGACTGGAAAAGGGCCAATTTGGTCCCTGTTTTCAAGAAGGGGAGGAAGAAGGATCCAGGCAACTACAGGCCAGTCAGTCTCACCTCCATCCTTGGTAAAGTCTTTGAAAAGATTATTAAGGCTCATATATGTGAGAGCCCAGCAGGAAAAATTATGCTGAGGGGAAACCAGCATGGGTTCATAGCAGGTAGATCATGCTTGACTAATCTAGTCTCTTTTTATGACCAGGTTACAAAACACCTGGATGCAGGAATAGGGGTAGATATCATTTACTTAGACTTCAGGAAGGCCTTTGATACAGTATCCCATCCCATACTGGTAAACAAATTAAGAGGCTGTGACTTGAATGATTACACAGTCTGGTGGGTGGCAAATTGGCTACAGGGTCATACCCAGAGAGTGGTGGTGGATCGACCTGGAAGGATGTGGGCAGTGGGGTCCCACAGGGCTCGGTCCTTGGACCGATACTCTTCAATGTCTTCATCAGTGACTTGGATGAGGGAGTGAAGTGTACTCTGTCCAAGTCTGCAGACGATACAAAACTGTGAGGAGAAGTGGACACACCAGAGGGCAGGGAACAACTGCAGACAGACCTGGACAGGTTGGACAAATGGGCAGAAAAAAATAGAATGCGATTTAACAAGGAGAAATGTAAAGTGCTGCACCTAGGGAGGAAAAATGTCCAGCACACGTACTGCATAGGAAATGATCTGCTCAGTAGCATGGAACCAGAAAGGGATCTCAGAGTCCTAGTGGACTCCAGGATGAACATGAGTCGTCAGTGTGACGAAGTCATCAACAAAGCTAACGGCATGTTATTGTGCATTAGCAGACGCATGACAAACAGAACCAAGGAGGTGATACTTCCCCTCTATCGGGCACTGGTCAGACCGCAGTTGGAATACTGCATCCAGTTTTGGGTGCCACACTTTAAGAGGGATGTGGATAACCTGGAGAGGGTCCAGAGATGGGCCACTCATATGGTTAAGGGCTTGCAAACCAAGCCCTATGAGGAGAGACTAGGGCACCTGGACTGCTTCAGCCTCCACAAGAGAAGCTGAGAGGCGACCTTGCGGCTGCCTATAAATTCATCATGGGCGTGCAGGAGGGAATTGGTGAGGTTCGATTCACCAAGACGCCCCTGGGAGTTACAAGAAATAATGGCCATAAGCTAGCAGACAGCAGATTTAGACTGGACATTAGAAAGAACTTCTTCACAGTTAGAGTGGCCAAAATCTGGAACAGGCTCCCAAGGGAGGTGGTGCTCTCCCCTGCTCTGGGGGTCTTCAAGAGGAGGTTGGATGGGCATCTGGCTGGGGTCATCTGAACCCAGCACTCTTTCCTGCCTATGCAGGGGGTCAGACTTGATGGTTTATTGAGGTCCCTTCTGATCCTAACATCTATGAATCTATGAAGCCCGCTTGGCCCTGCACCACTGCAAGCACCTGTCACGCAGGGTGTGTATGCATGCCCTACACAGCAAACAGCCTTCGTGGGAGGGGAGAAGCCCTGAGCCATGCAGAGCCAAGCAGGGCAGTCATGGGCATGAATAAAGATACTTTGTCTTCTTGTTGTTGGGTCCTGAAACAAGTTAGCCTCCAAAATACAGGATTCCCACTTTAGCCTCAAAATATGGGACCCCTCTTAGCACCCAAATCTGGGCCCCCAGGCACAGTGCTGACTGCCTGGCTGGAGCAGGGGTGGGCACTGGAGAGGTGCAGGAGCCAGCCCTTTACCTGTGAGCCACAACCATGCCCTCAGCTGGAGGAGGCCACATTCATTCAGCCCCATGATGCCCCCCTTGCCTGCCTGCACCCCCATAAGCTTGGGAGAGCTGGGGAGAGCGAGGTCCGGCCTCACAGCTCTGCGCTTGCCCTGCTGGGCAAAGGACCTAACGAGTGGCAGACTTGGAGCAGCCCCGTGCAGGCAGGGTGCTGAGCAGGGAGCCCAGATGATGAGTTTGCTCATGTGCCTTGCACAAAACCCTGCGCCCACCTGCATCTGCATGCAGGCACTTTTTCCAGCCCCTGCATTCACTGGGCAAAGGCGGACCCGCTGGCTGGGATGGGAGCTGCATGCTAATGGTGGGGCTCTACCTGCAACACCACCACGTAAGTTCTGGAGGCTGGCAGGAGCCCTGCAGGCACCACACCCTGCAGCTGCCAGTGGGAGCCCATGCAAGCGGGACCATTGGGCAGTGGAGGCTCTTGGGTTCCTCCTGCCTGCCCAGCTAACGGTTCCAGGCAGGGCACTCTGTCATGTGCCGCTAGCAGCCCTGAGCCTCACCCCTGCTGGGGCCCAAGCTGCTGCTTCCCCATGGTCTACAGGTTCCCCTGGCCCCTTCTCACCCCTCTAGGTGCCTTTAGCCCTCAATGAAGTGCCAGGGGGAAATGCCTGTTGGGAGATGCAGTTGCTGCTCAGGGCATGCGGACAGCCGCAGGCTGGGGGGCAGGTGAAGCCACCAACAGAGCAGCCAGGTGGCAGGGCTTCCCATGGGCTGTGCTCAGCTCATTCCGCATACTGCCTACAACCTTTTTAAGTACCCCTAGGGGCACACATACCCCCACTTGACATCCATTGACTTAGCTCATCCAGAACTGATACATTACCTTTTTTGAAACTTCTGAAAGTTTTACCACAGGTGCTGGAGCACTTTTAGGCAGCATTTTGAAACCTACTTATACACAGTGCAAACTATTTATGATATTAGTCCAAAGCCAAAAAGCTCATTATTTATCATATTGTTCACTGGATTGGGCCCCAGCAATGTAAAGGGTGTTTCAAAACATGGTGACCCCACAACTCAGCACTGCTCAGCATGTGTGTGTGTAATACCACCCCACAAAGGGGGTGGGTATCACACACACGCTCCTGATACCCCCCCCACAAAGGATCCATGTGCTAATTAGGCTCCCACTCATGACTGGAACTGGGTCTGTTTGTCATGAGTTCTGGGATGCTCCAAAAATGTATATGCAGATGAGGCACAGGGCAACCTGGTCCAACTTCACCTCATGGAGGGTAGGACCACACTCATCATGTGACAGGCTGAGAGGAGGCAACAGAGGGATTCTGGGGGAACTGTTTGGAGTTATGTTTGGTGATATTTGCCTGATAGTTAAGGCTGGTAAAGAAACAGGAATAATTAGAAATGGGAAAAAAAGGCACAGCTTAGCTGTAGAAGTGAAGAGGAAGTAAAAATGTATTAAATCTAGTGCCTCTCAGTGACTTGAAAAAGAGTTGGCACTGAGTGGGGGCTATGCTTAATGGTCACTACCATATATCTTGTTCAGATTGGCTGCACAAATCTATCGTTGTGTGTGCTCCTCCCTAGCTGATCTGGAAAAGCAACACTTGGCACAGGTTGTTCAAAGACCCCCTGGGAGGGGAAGTGGACAGAGAGGACAAAGAGAACAAAAATGCAACTAGACCTGGAGACAGCACTACAACAGGATCAGCAGCAGCAGAAGTGACAGCAACAGCGACAGTAACAAGGACAGTGAATGAACTGAGAATATAAACCCCAGAATGGCGTTTGGACTAAAGGACTGTGATTGGGGTAGGTTAGGGTGCAGGGGAGTGGGTGTGTTTATTGTAACAGGAAGTGTGGGTTTCTTAATGAGGTTTTAAGATGTGTGATGGAAAGTTTATGACAGAGGATGTATATATCTAACTCTCACTATATATATATATATATATATATATATAAAAATTGAAAAAAAATGTACTCCTCCCTAGTTTGCTCCTGCAGCCATATGGCTGAGGGCAGGCAAAACCTGGGGGCATCTGAACCCCAAGCTTGGGTCTGCATATAGGATGCCTGCCAAAAGACTTTAGAAATATCTGAAGCCCATGGTGGAGGTGGAGGATGTTTGCTGGTTGTAACGCCACTTATGGTTCTGGACCAACTCATGGATTTGGACTTGATTTGACTGATTTGGCTTTGAACATGAAAAATGTCTTTAAAAAAAAAGGTCAGTTCCCTTCAGCATGCTTGCCCAATATGGGCCATGTCCTTTGTGTCCTGCTCAGTGTTGGTTACATTTAATCAGCTTTATAGTTGGTTTCCATTACTGAGCACATGATGTTTTGGCAGTAGTTTAATGATAGGAAATGCATTTAATGAGGTTTCTTTGTATGCAAATGTGAGATGAGGAGCTCCCCCCACCTGCACCCCCCATGCTGACTGAAGAAAAAAGCTCATGCTATTTCTGTAAGAGGGAGTTGCCTCTGTGTATTTTTTTTAAAAAGGAAGCTATATGTACATCTCATAAATAAATTATATTAATAAAAAACTACTGATTTTTCCCCAAATAGAAAACTGACAAACAGGGTCCCCAAAGCTACTTCCTCTCAGGAGCAGAGCAACTAGAAAACCTGTGGACAAAAATGGCCTTAACCCATTTATTTCTGTAAAGTATCTTTAGATCACAAGGGAAGCATATTTTATGCTTGCTAACAGGAGATCTATACCTAAGCAAGCATCAGTATATATCTGCTTTGTGCGGCAGGGCAAATCTTGTGCTCCCTCTGCTGACACAATAGTTCTGGAGTCTGAGACAATTTAAGAGAATGGTGAGGTTCAAGGCAGAATAGTTCAAACCAAAGTTGGTTGGTGCTGTAGTAAGTATGACCAAGTATAGATATGGTTCTCACATTATTTGTATTAAAAAAAATTTTCATTATAAAAGCTACATTTGCTGTCAAACGCACATGCAGTTTACTATGTACTGTTTGAAGGCCTAAGTCGGTAACAAAATTTTACTGATTTCAGTGGCACACATTTCAGACCCCAAGATCTGAAAAGTCCTGATAATATCAAGCTCTTGCTGATGACTTTCAAACCAAGTGTGATATGAAAGGCATCAATTCAGAATGCTGGGCTATTTTGATCACCAAAAATTATGGCGGGGAGGAGGGATGTGAAATGACATAAAATTGGATAGAGTTTAAGCAGTGTAAAATAGGGAACATGTCCATTAATCCCCAGATCTGTCAGTCCTTCCTCCTCCCTTCCCATGGCTTTCACATTCCCTACCAGTCCATCTATCTATTGCCTCAAAGCTTTTCTCTCCCTCCTGCAAAAGCACCCATTTTCACTTCTTCCTTTTCCTCAAGTTTCTCCAATACATTGGTAAATCTTTTTCCCCCAAGTTCATCTTTCCAAAAAACAGGACAAAACCACTTTGCAACCTCCTCCACCTACTGACTGTTTTGATCTCTGTCTCAGGTTGCACTTCAAGATAACATAGTTCCAGTAAGAGTAGTTACACTGTAAAAATTAATCAAGCCTTTGGGTCTATATTGAAGCTGCATACAAGTCTTTAAAAAAAAAAGTTTTTAGACAAGCCATATTAAAACTTGCCTGGGGTGGTGTTTAAGTGTGTCTATACATGTGCTCTGGGGTGGAGAGTTGAGGGGGGCACTTTAATTAGAGTGACCCTGAAAGCCACTCTAATTAAAGTGCCCACAGTGTCACATGTATTCAGCATCCCGTGCTTCAACATGGCAGTGGGGGCACTTTAACTAAACCTCATTTGACAAGCTTTAGTTAAAGCACCCCACCACCATATTGAAACACAGGGATGCTGAATACACATGACATTGAGGCCGCTGGAGAATGCTAATTAACATGCTCCAGCAGACTCAGTTAATCAAGTCTGCTCTGACGGGTGCTAACTAGCACACATTGGAGCAGGGCTCCATCATGTATAGATGCTCTGAGAGTTCAATTTAGACAGGAATCAGGTGGTACTGAAGCTATTTTTGCAGCTTTGAGTTGCAATTTAAGCCAGAGCATTTAAAACCAAGATAAATCATGTATCTGCCTTCCATTCAGAGTTTATTGTGGGAAGAGGGTGGGCTCTGATTTGTCTAAATTTAGTTAAAAGCAAGGCAGACAAATTTAGGGCATGTTCTGTTGCATGACACAACAAAAGTGACTGAGTCAGTCTCTTACTTTTCAGAGAAAAGATCCCTAGACTGTAGATTTGTGAAAAAATACTCAGATGAACTTCACAGCAGTGAAAGAAAGTCTTGACCATTAAACCTGAATTGAAGTGGCCCAACATACCACTTATATAGCCAAAATTAAATGTGTAGGTGCAAATTACCTAAGAGGAGAACTGGATTTGGCTTCAGGCATGTCTAAATTGTATGGCAATGCATTGTGGGCATGCTGTTTTTGAGCATACCCTGCACATCTGCTCCCAGACACATACTCCAAACCCAGAAGAATGCTGGTACAACCGCTCCAAGGTCATCCACAGCATCTGCTCTTAGGCTCCCTGGATACTGAGATTGTGGAAGTGGCCACAGAGGATGACTTGAGAAAAGCCTCACTAGCACACTTTCATGTTTGGAGCATGTGTGGGGGAGTGGATAGACAGGGTGTGCTTGGGACTGGCCTGACCAGGGCACACTATGACCATCGTGTAGACAAACCTTTACTTGTGTATTTAGCAAGTTGTTGAGCTTTCAAATCTGCACTGATGGCTTTTCTGTAGCTTAGCCTGGTTCCCAGTGGGTGTAGAGAGTCCATCGCCCTCGTACTGATCCTCAGGTATGGGGTCTTTAGTCCTCAGTGAAATCTA